>NC_136469.1:130438520-135438520 GCF_902686455.1 Sciurus vulgaris | reverse complement strand
TACATGATGGGGCTGTTCTTCAAGCTCACATTTTCTGGCTTCAGAAATCATTAACCAGTCCCATAATCCCAATTCTTATGATTGCCTACAGCTCTGGCAGGAGCTCCTGTTTTCACAATGCTGGAATAGCATGTATTGAGTTTTCTCTGCTGCTGGTACAAAGTACACAAAGTTAGTGGCCTAAAGCAGCACAGTTTATTATCTACAGTGCTCAACGTCAAAGTTTGAATGGGGTTTCACAGGACTGTGATTTTCCTATCAGGGGCTTTAGCGAACAGCCAGTTCCTTCTTTTCTATCCTCTAGAGCCTACCTGCCTTTCTTGGAGTGTGACCCCTTCCTCCATCTTCAAAGCCACTGGTGTAGCATCTCTCTCTATCTCTCTCTCTCTCATTGCTTCCCTCTGCTTCTGTCCTCCATCACCTTTTCTCTGTAACTCTGACCTCCTTCTTGAGAATGGAAAATATTAGAATCTATCATCCTAGCACAGCCAGCAATAGGATAGAGATGCTTCGAGAGGGAGAGAGAGAGACTTTCCTGACTTGACCTCAAGATCTTGAAGGAGGAGAGAAACTATTAGAATTCATCAGAAAGAGCAGAGCCAGAAAAGGAGAGAGAGAGAGAGAGAGAGCATTAGAAGACCATGTCTTTAAGTTTCTAGAAAGTTCCACATACTTCACTTACCTTACTTCATTGTCACAACAATCCTAGCAGGAAGTAGCCTGTCTCCAAAACAAGGAAGGGAAAGCTGAAGCTCAGAGTAGGTATGCAACTCTCCTGAGGTTCGCCAGCCCTGCAATTAGGACCCAGGTGGGTCCACTCTAAAAGATGATTGGTACCAACTGATCTAATCAAACAGCACCCTTTAAAGACACCAAGCAGAGGGACCTCCAGTAGCATGAGGCAGCCCTCTGCACCAGAGTCCATCCCTGCCCTCCACTCCACATGTGCACCCCACTCTAGACTTCAGACCTCGAGCACTGTTAGAAAATAACTGTGCTGCTTTAGGCCACTAACTTTGTGATAATTTGTCACAGGAGCAAGAGAAAACAAATACAGCTCAGCACCTATCCCATATTTACTTCCTGTGAGTATTTCCTGTTGCCTCACAGAGGTTAGGGCTTGCTTACTGCCATCTGTTGTCACCCCAGCTCTGAGTACAGGACAGGCACAGAGTAGGCACTAAATAAATGTTTGTGTAACAAATGAATAACTCTTCTTTGACCCAGAAATAACCAATGTGAGCAAACCCAACCAAGTGCATCATGGATGGGATGCTAAAAATTAACAAGCACTCCAAAAGAACTTCTCAACAGCCAACACAAACAGCACCAAGTCCAAGTGAATGCACAGGCCCTTTGGAAAATCCCTCGAGACCTATTCCAGAGTCTATGTTCTCTTTTAAGAAACTGGTTTCTAACCCATTTCCGGAGCTCTTTACTGCTCAATTCCTCCTAACAGTGATGTGCTTCAGTTATAGGTAAAATTAAAAAGGAAGATTATCTATCTAAGCAAGCCAGGGGAGCAAGTTAACCACACAAATATAAAGGAAGTCAGAGCCACATCAAGTCCCAGCCTCTGCCGGTAGAGATAAGGAATCACTGTGCTTCTCAAATCAACTCGTCCCAAAATCACAACAGGTCCTCTCAGTTTTTAGGTTTCATCTTCTCAAACACTTGGAGCTGCACAGAACAGCCCGAGCCCGAGCCCTGCCCTTCTTCCCTTCATGAACTTGGGGTATTGTCATTACTGTCCTGTGCATTTAACTGTCTTCAAACTTTGATTCTCTGCACACAGTTTAATGGCCACTGCCTTTTAAATTCACACTCGGACCCCAGGTCCACCTCTCTCGTGCCAGTCATTCCCTTCTTCCCTCTTTGTCTCCCTCCTAGAGCGCCACAAGCATCCTGTGGGCAGAGAAGGGATTTAACCATCTTTGAATCTCTAAACCCAGTGATTGGCACTTTATGTTACAAGAGTGGATGAATTTTTTATTACAAAGATGAGGCGCGATCATCAAGAGTTTCAGAAAATAGAGTGCAGGAGAGGGAAACCAACAGTTCCAGGATCATAACAAAAAGCAAGTAACATTTTGTTGGATTTCTGTCCGCACTTCTTGTTGTTTTTAATATAAGGTTTTTTTCTTTCCCTTTCTCTCCTTAAAAATCATACGCACACATTTCAATGTTAGGACTCTTATACTAGACTTTATCACATAAGCATTGCCCATGGCAGCTCGTAGCCCTGAAGCGTGATTAAAGATGAAGAGTGTTCTATAACAGGGCTTTGGGGGGTACAGACAGATTTTAGGCCATTGAGCGCATTGTGAACTTCAACTCTGGTGTGATCAAAAGAGAACTCGGCTGCAACCCAGCTGTTACAAATCAGGCCACAGTTCCCCGACTTGACTAGAAAGTCCTTTTGTTTTGCTTCTTTTACATTTTATACTCTGTGACCTAAATTTAGATTGTCTCCATTTCTCCTTTCTCTGATAAGCAGTAACAGCCCTCTTAACCCGTCACCAGAACCCTCCACCAAGAGTCTCTTGGCAAAACAAGGTGTCAATCACTCTGATTCTATTGCTGTTCTATTTTTTTCCTACCAAAATAAATGTTTTCATGAACTCAAAACGTTTTAGTCATAGCTATCACAGAGTTCCAGTTGATGATTAAAAAACAAACGAGGTTTGGGATGGAATTCAAAATGCTTTCCATACTCCAAATTTGTTCCTCGTCAACAGAGAACAGGGGCCAATGCCTTGAAACCAAACATATTTTTTATGAAACCAAACATCATAAAACACGAGTGAGAGAACCCTTACATCACTCAGGCTGCTAAGATTAATTGACACGCTGAAAGCATTTGTTTCACACTTGCTCAACTGAACAAATACATCCCCTCGCAAAACAAGTCCAAAAATCTTGGCCATTACCAGATGTCTAAAATCCAAAACTCCTTGCTTTCAAATTCCTCAATGAGAAAGCATAGGAGAAGAAGAGAGTTTGGGACTTTAACCCAATGTTTAAGTCTGGCACCAACCAGAGAAGGAGCTAGAGTTATACATTGAAGAACCAAAAGCAAAAAGGGTTAGGAAGTGGGAAGAGAAACAGAAAATACGCTAGAAGAAATAGCCAAAAATATTCTTTTCTATTATCGTCTGTTTATTTCTTTGAGAAAGGGCGTGTCTCATGCACATAGCACATTGCCCATTGGGTGGGTAAGGAGGGTTTGCTTTGATTCTCTGCAGCATTTATCAACTTGTTTCTAAAACCACAAGGAATATGCTGATTGCCTCTTGCAGGAAACTCAAAAAATACAATAGAAATGAAAGCAGAAGATATAAATCATAACCCTCCCCCACAGTGATCAGCCACATTAATATTTTGTTACTGGGTCTTCTCATCTTCTTATTGGATGTGTATATTATGTTCCAAACTAGACCTACTCTTCGATAGCCTATGTTTTCCTTAAGAAATACATTGAGAGTATTAGCTTTGGTCATTAAATGTTCTTATAGGGCATAGAATTTAATGGTTGCAAGAGAGTGCCTTTGTTGATGTGCCATTGACATTTTCGACCTCTAATTTTAGACAAAATCAATTATAACAGTGAAAAACGGATTTCACCACGAACAGCAAGCAGACTTTACCTCCAGTTTTGACTCTTATTGTTTTCTTAAAATTAAATCAGGGACATGTGCAATTTTAAGACTCTGTGTATAGTTGTCAATGTAAATTCTGCACTCCTAAGAGACTACACAGTGCTACTTTGCAACTCCACAATCTGCATGCCCGGTTGCTGGATTTTATTCAGGTATCTATCCAGTACCTTATATGTGCCAGGCTTGGCTCCAGAGCTTCCAGAGAAATGGCTGCATCCAATATGTGACCTTCTCTTTCTTTCTTTCTTTTTTTGGTGCTTGGAATTAATCCTGGGGTGTTTTACCACTAAGCTATATCTTCCGTCCTTTTGATTTTTGATTTTGAGCCCGGGTCTCACTTTGTTGCTGAGGCTGACCTCAAACTTGCCATCCTCCTGCCTCAGCCTCCTGCATTGCTGAAATGTGCCACCGTGCCCACTAACACATGACCTTTTGTGCCTCTCACTTAATCTCATGTTTTTGAGATTCATCCTGGAGCACATATTGGTAGTCAATCCCTTTTTGCAGTCAAATAATAACATAACACACATACACAGACGAGTTTGGCTGGGTTCCTGGCACACTCGCTTGCCACCTGCTGCCTTGTGGCCAGGTTTCCATTTTGGAGAGGACACAGCAAGGACCCTGCTCAATGCACACACCTGGCTGAAGGAAGAGATGCCTGTAGTACAGCCAGGCTCACACAGGGGTCCTCCCCAGCACTGCTGGAGTAGGCACGTGGCTCTAGCACTTCCAAGTTACATGCATGTGTGAAAGACAATGGGCCTAACTGTACCTTTACTTTCTCTTTTGTAAAATGGGGATGCAACCATAGCCACCTCCTGGGGGTTGGAGCATAGTCCGTGAAAGGGCACATGTTCTAGAAGCTCTGTGTAGTGACCGGTCCCCAGCAAGTGATCGATAGATTTTAAAAACACTCATCAAGTACCAACTCTGCAGCAACCCCCAGTCTAGTGGTACGGAAATGAGCAAAACAGGCAGCTCGTAGTGCAGACAGGAAGCTGATGAAATAAAGTGGAACTGGTCACTTGTGACGTAAGGGCAGGATGCTAGGGAAGCAGAGAGAAGGCACTACAGGCAGCCAAAGGGAAAGCACTGAAGAGGTTCCCACAGAACATTGTGACTGGCCCATCAGGACTCAAGCAAAAACGTGGTTAATATCTGTCCGTTTCTCTCTTCACCCCCTGGTGCCACAGTAACCAGCTGTGATCGTCTTTGCCCTCTCAGCTGCATTAGCCACCCTGCTGGTCACCCTCCTCTCCTTGCCAGCCCTCTCTGATCCTTTCTCTACAGAGCACCTGGAAAATCATGCTAAATGTTACGAACAGCATCGCCTCCCCTGCTGGAAACCCTTGCATGGTCACGATTGCTCTTAAAGCAAAAGTCAAACTCTTCGTGCCCTGACTGATTTGACCTCATCTATTTCTCTGACCACTTCTCTTCCGGGCTACTTTATCCTAAAGGCTCCAAACCCCTGTCCCTTAGTTCCTAGAATTCCCAGTGTCCCCTCCTGCTCCAGGTCCCTGTCATATGCTGTTCCCTTTTCCAGAAGGCGCCTTCTGCCCTCCCTGGATAAGTCATCTTTGCGTGCTCCCTAAAGCATCCCTTCCTTAGAGTGACCTTCCTCATCCTCAAACAGAATCTCCCCCATTTCAATCTCAATCACCAATCCCTCTTTTTCTCCACCCTTTTTAGTTTGTACAGTTACTTATTGAAAAGAGACGGTAAAACACAGAGGTGTCCTAAGACCGCATGGCCTCAAGAAAGTGACTTGTCCCTTGAGCCTCAGTCTTTCCATCCGAGCAATGGAAATAGCATGCCTGCCGTAGGAACTTCCTTCCACTGTTACAGGAAGAGTGGAAATGTGCAGCACGGGGCCTTGCCCACAGCAGATCAGCAAGGGTCCTGGGGCCGTGCAGCCCGAGGCACGGCACACTTCGGCTACATTGCCTCTGTTCTGTGTGTGACCAATGCCTGGGTGTGTAGCTGAAGATTAATAAAGGGGCTTTTAGTGAGAAGGGGGTTGGACCAAGTGAACAAATGGAAAGAAAGCCTTGCAGCTTGGAAAAGGGTAACAGGAACAAAGCCCCAGGTTCTGTGAGAGCCAGGGGTATGGGACCCTAGCACTGGTGTGTCCGACCCTTGCCCCCAGGAAAGAGCAGACACTGGACATGGGAGATGCTCCATGAGCTTCCGTGGAATGAATAAACTGTATGGAGTGGCCAAGGCAAGCTCTTGCCTAGGACTGGGAAAATGGTAGGTTCTAGATTGCCTGAGCAGCAGGCAAAGGCCAGATGGCACCAACGGTCAACCCAAAGGCCGCAGTTAGGGCTGGGTCGGTGACACCTTGAAAGCGGAAGACTTAGAAATGGATTCTGCCCCCTGGGCCTGTGACTGCCCCCCTGATCACATGACTCCTGACCACATTGCCCAGTAAGGACTCCTGGGAGCTTTCGAGACTGGCCTATATGTCAAACACCCTGCATAAAAAGCTCCCCATGGGTGCAGGGCCTCTGGTGCCCTTGAGCCCTGGCCACATCGGAAGGGGACTATTTTGTTCCAGAGCCATCAACCCACAAAGACACTGAAATGGTAGCTTCAACCTAGGCTGTTGTCTCACCACCTACCTCCAATTCTGCCAGTATAGATGGAGCCCCCACTGTGAGCCAGGCACAGTTCCAGTTCTGAGAGATGACAAGTCAACAGCCCAGCTCCTGGCCGCAGCTGTGCAGAATTTGGGGTTTTTATGTAAAATTACTTCTGAGCTGCCACTCAACCCAGAGACGGTACAATTACCAATACCACCGTGGAATAAGCTGCAGTGTTCTCTCCACGGTAGACATCAGCTTCGCAGGCCTTGAAAGTGACTTCCAAATCTGAGACTCTGAGGCTCTATCTGTGTTGCAGGGACAAAAGGTGCCTGATAGTGAGGACTGCATGCTTCCCTGGACTGTGTCTTCACTCGGGTGGGGCAGTACCAATTCACACAGCCTTTTGGAAAGCACTTTGGCAGCACACACCAAGAGGGACATAAAACATGTAAACCTTTTGACCCAGTAATTCCACTTCTGGGAACCTATCCTAGGAAAATAATCCTAAATGGGGATAAGGGCCTGTGCACAATGTAATCTCATTTAGAATAGGAAAAAAAAAAAAAGGGAAACAGCTTAACTGTCCAATAGTAGGAGGGAAAGGAATTAAATAAATTATAAAACAACTACTTCATGGATATTATTTGGCCATTCCTGGCTCCAAAGAATAATCAGGGAAATACTTATGACATACTATTGGGTTAAGGAAAAAGCAAGCAGCAACCATGGACAGGTAATATTCAAAGTCTTTGACTAAAGGATCTGTGCACACACATGCATGCATGTGCACACACACATACAAAGGACAAAAATAACAGGAAAAAATAAACTATAGTGGTAACTGGCCATCTGAAAGATAGAACTGTAAATAATTTTACACTTATTTTTTAACTTTTTTTTATAAGTTTGGTTTAATAAGCATACATTTAAAATAAAATGTTAGTAATTTCCTATGGCAATTGTTATGGTTTGGATGTGAGGTGTCCCCCAAAAGCTCACGTGGGAAACAATGCAAGAAGTTCTGGAGGAAAAGGTTTGTGTTCTAGCCTGAACCTAATCAGTGAATTGATCCCTGATGGGGTTAACTGAGTGGTAACTGGAGGCACGTGGGGTGTGGCTGGAGGAAGCGATTATGGGGTATATTTTTTGTATCTAGAGAGTGGAGTCTCTCCTCTCTCTCTCTCTCTCTCTCTCTCTGCTTCCTGATCATCATGTGAGCTGCTTCCCTCTACCACGCTCTTCCACCATGTTTTTCTGCCTCAACTGGAGACCTGAGGAATAAAGCCAGCTGTCAATGAACTGAGACTTCTGAAACCATGAGCCCTTAAATACACTTTTCCTCTTCTGCAGTTGTTCTTGTAGGGTCCTTTAATCACAGGAGCAATATAGCTGACTAAAACAGCAATTATATGGGAATAGAGAGCATAGAAAATAAGCAGGACATGTATCTTGATTGGAAACTTTGCAAGTAATTAATAGGAAAAATATTAAGAGTGAATCACACAGACACACACACACACACACACACACACACACAACTGAGTCCAACAAATAAATAAACAAACCACAGCTGTGATGGCCTGGGAGAATCCTATTAGAGTCACGGCTGATGTTGGGGTGACTTTGGTATCCCCCTTTCCCCAAGGGTGCTATCTGCCAGAGTCCCTTCATTCTTGCTTCCTCCAATTGCTTCTCCAGATCAAGATCCAAGAGATCTTTCTGAAATGCATATATGGTCTCCTTACTCCCAGACATCTTCCTCACTGGCTCCTTATTGCCCCTATGATCTAGCCCAAAACACCCAGCAGGTTTGAACATATGTGTAGTTAGCCTCTGCCATGGTCTCCACCTCGTCTCCAACGTTCCTTCAGCCTCGCCAACTTCCTCTCACTTCCTCCAAAGTACTTCAGTTTCTCTCAGTGCCATTAGTTCTTTCTGGAAAGCTTACTCCATCCCACCCTGAAATCTATTTTCCCAGATACCTCTTAGTCATCCTTCAGGTCTCTAGGAAGTGTTTCCTTCAGGAGAGTTTTCCTGATCATAGAGATAAAATTGACCTGGAATCACACATCTAGAACTCAGTGGAAGTGTCTCCAGAGACCTGCAAGTCCTAGCCTCAGCAAGAGGTTCAGGCGCCCCTGATTTGAAGCAGCTCCCCACCCCCATACCAGAAATCAGCATTCCTTGAGTGGCACTGATATATCACTAATGAGATGAAAACTGCACCAATCTCTACTGATCTTCCTTGGTTTGGGCATTTTTAATATTTCAGTTTATGGAGAAGAATTCTAAGGCTCCGGCGGAGTGACATTTGCCCATAGCAGTTGCCTGAGGTCACATGGCTGGACAGTGAGGGCTCTGGCCATCAAAGCCAGAGGAGTCACCCACCAGCTGCACAGAGGGATGTCAGTAGGAGAGGGAGGACGTGGAAGGCCCACTCATTTAGACTCGAGAATAACATTCCATTGCTTTTGTCTTTTTTTGCCAAATTGTGATGCTCAACTGTCCTCGCCAGCACACTGTGACTCATGGCCGGATTGTCCACTTTTCTCTCCACTACAATAGATCTGCCGAGGACACTGGGCTGGAAAGGGATGTGTGTGGAGGAGGGACCACCTGCCACTAAATCTGCCTTCGTTGAGTCTGGGCTGGCTCCTGACCCTGTACTTGGCTCATATCCACAGGCCTCCTACCAGAAGGCCCCATGTGCTTCCTGCACAAAAGAAACAAAGCAGGGAACATGGGTTTGCCACTCTCTGAGTCATTTGAATAGAACTGAGATGCCTAAGAAGTGCATTTAGGAGGTTTTCCTAGTAAACAATAAATCTAAGCTATTATTAGTATTATCATCACTACCATTAGGCATACAAAATGCACACAAGTCTCAGGTGGAGAGGTGTGCCTCAGTGAATGGCCATGTTACCTCTAGGCCTCTGGCCTCCCTGCCGCCCACGCTGGGCACTCTGAAGGTTTGCAGGTGCAGAAATGAGAGGAATGAAAAACACAAGACAGAGAACGGCCCCTTGCAGAGAAAACTAGCCAAAGCTGCATGCAGGGAGGAAAGCACCGTTAGTCACCCGGGATTCACAGGGTACCTATTGTGTGCTCGGTAACCCATTTTCTGTGAATTAGTTCGATTGATCTTTATATAACAGTCCAAGGAATTAAGCACAGTCACTGTCCTCTTTTAAACTAAGGGTTTGCGTAGGTGGTCAGACAAAAGGTTTGAATGCCAAATCTTTTACCCCACAGCTGCATGACTTTAAGCAGATTTTCCCATTTAGAAGCCTCGGTGCATTAAGAAGACAATATTCCTACTTCACTACGTGGTCAGGACGCAGGGCTAGCATACAGGAAGTACTTAATAAATGGGCACCGTCATAGACTGCCTTCAAATTAGGAGTCCCTGGGCTGCCAGTTACCACCCTTCAGATAGATCCCGGTCCTGGCCTTCCAGCAAATAGCCTGGGATGCCAAATGTGGGCACTGCAGTGACCACACCTGCCCACCAGAGAAGGAGCAACCATGGCCAGCTGGAAGCCAGAGTAGGTTTCTTGGCCACCAAGGTGCTGTGGAGATCCAAGAGTACGGTGGGTCTCACCATTTCAACCAGTGCCACCCATGTGCTGGCCAAGAGTCCTCCTTCCCTTTGCACCTCCTATGGTTTCCCCCTTGCGTTTGCCCCCAGCCAAGTTCTGTGTAATGAGATGCCCTGGAGCCTGCTCCTTGTTATTCTTAACAGGCCGAAGGTTATTATTAGCAGGCTGCCAGGAGCTGCCTACTTCCCCTCCCGGCAAGGATAAGATCTCAAGTCATCCTTCCCTTTTAATGTCTCTCTTTTCTCTCATGAGGGGACTTTGCCCAGAGTCGAGATGCTGGCTCCTGAAACTCCCCTCCTTTCTCTTTGTCTGACCCCAAATCAGCCCACTGTGCCCTGGCCAAGATGAACACCCCGACAAGATCTCTTGGCTGTTCAGACCCCCCCCCCAGCCTAGCTGAACACTTTAGGAGAAGAAACTGTGATGGAAACTTGGGACCCAGAAAGTTCCACTTGAAACCAAACATTTGGCATCTCTGCTCCAACCATGACCAGCTGTGTGCCTTGGGACACGTTCCTTCCCCCGCTGAAGCTGTGATTTACGAGGCAGGCAAGAAGAAGTGCTTTTAGGAGGTTTTCCTAGTAAACAATAAATCTAAGAGGAGTATAAAATCATTCAATGGTGACTGTGAGAGCTTGCTGGGATCCCTACCCTGATCTCATGATGAACGAGTCCTTGCTTTTGAGGACTTGCTCAAGATCATGTCCTCATGGAGCTTCTATCAGGGCATATGCCTCTCATGCAACTCCTAAGAAAGCAGAACCAGTGTCCATGGTGGCACAGTGCCCGGAGAGCAACATTAAACACAAGTTAGCTATCGTCCTCACGATCAACATCATTATGATCGTCATCACTGCTGTGAATGATCGTATGTATTTAGAATCCAGTTGAAAATTCAAAGTCTTTTCAAATCAGCCATCCAGCTTCAGTTGACACTTTGACATGGGAACTCCCTATGAAAGAGGTTGAAATTCATTTTATACCTTAAGTGATATATTTATAAAATTTTGCAAATGCCTAGCAAATAGATCCACATGCATTTTTTTTGCAACATATTCTTTGCCCCAAAGATTTATTTATTTTTCTTTTGGTCAAATAAAAACAGAGTGCATTAAATTATTGGAATGATTTTAAATAAGGAAGTTATATTCATTCATTTACCATATCTTCATTTATCAAATGCTTGCTGTTTAGGTTCACCTTAGCAACAGACTAGAGGTTGAACTTGAAGGCAAAAAACTCCAAGTGCAGAAAAGACAGTAAAGAGGCTTTCACCAAATGTCAGTCAAGAGACAACAGGATGGAAACTCGGTAGTTGCTGAATGAAAGGAGAGAGTTGGGTGTTGGTACATACTCCTCAATGGTCACCTCCAGAATTCAATCAGCATTAAAGACTAATTTTCCCACTTGTATTTTGGTGCATGATTAGAATTAGAGGAAGAGCATTAGAATTAGATGAGAGTTTAGATGGCACGTTGCTGATTACAGTCACTGGCACCATATGGACGACACAAAGATAAATAAGATGGGATTACCACTCCGAGGAGTTCGCTGTGTGGTCTTGTTACTTGTGCCTGGGTCTGTATCAGGTGTGACTCATGTACAGAAGCCTGGCTTCCCCTTCCAAACCCTACAAAGGATAGCTTGGCTTTCTCACGTGAACCAGGGCCCCCAACAATCGTGTTCATCTTCCCTGTTGAAGAGTTCCACGAGTAGAGAAATGAGCTGAAGGACACGCTGACATCTGTGCTCGGGAGATCAACCAAGTGAGAACAAGGGAGTCGGCCACTGAGACTCAAAGTGACAGAGGAATGGAAAATGTCATGGAAAGAAAGGGAGCCTTCTGCCCTGCCCTGGTTGGAAGCTGTGCATGTGGGGAAGCTGGAGGTGGCAAACCAGAGGTGGGGCCTCCAGGGCAAGTGGTGAGGGGTGCATATCTGGTTGTCTCCAGATGGACTTGAGTTGGAAGTGGGGACAAAACTAGGGAAGTTGTCAGTTGACAATCAAGTCCTGGCTGTTTGGGACTGATTGTTCCAGCAGTTAGTGTTTGGCTTCCTGCATTGTTACTGGAGGTAGCGGTCGGATGTTGTACAAATCTAACTTACAGCAGGTTGGCTTTCCGGGTTGGTTAGTGTAGATAAGGGCTTGATTCCCTGGGAAGATCATGGGTCTGAGTTCTGTTTTTCTGTGTCTGACTACCATTCATTTTTATGTTAAATCCATCAATATGGGGGGGGGGGGGGGGAACAAGTATTTCTCCAGAAAGTGAGCAAATTGAAGTTAGCACAGCTAACTGTGGTCTGTCTAAATCAAAGCACTGGCTGTCCGGCAAGTGCTTGCTCTGCCCCTGTTCTCCGTGGCTGTGCAGCAAGGAGGTGGGAGTAGCATTGCCCTGCCTTCTGCTCACACTCCAGGCCACCACCTCCAAAGACAATTCGGGTCTCCCTCAGCCTTTGCATTCTAAGGTTCTGGGATGATGTAACATTTTAAAAACAGTGCCAGTTCTCTAGTGTTTCCTAAACAATCTTAAGGCAGTATGACAGGTTTTATTAGTAAAAGCAAAAATTGGAACACTTGACAGCCACATAACCAGTCTTCAACGTGTTGGGGAATTGAAGATTAGCTCCACCCACGTCCTTTCCCCAAATCCACCATGCACAGATAGGCCTGTAATGCACCCAAGTCTTCTTGGAATTTCTATAACAAGTCATCAGAGAGTTCTCCCTGCACTCTGAGAACTTCACTGAAAAGCCTTGACAGCTACATAAAATCCTATTTCAGAACTTTGAGTGCACCAGTATTCTCTTAGACATAGGTTCAACGGGGTTTCCCTGCAGAACACTCCGTAACACCCTGGACTTCTTCAGAGAACTCTGCAAAGATGATCTAATGGTTCAAATGCTCTGCCCCATCCTTCACAGATATAAATAAGAAACAGTTTCATTTTTTTTCCCATCAGTTGTTCTAGTCAAATTCTGTTAGATCTCTCTGCCCTGCCTTTCCATGACATCTCATGCAAATTCTTTAGCTTTTGGTAACTCTCAGTTACAGGAACAATTTCACTGGTCTATTGTGACTCATTTTCAGATATTAAAAAGACAAATCTAAATCAAAACTTCTATCGCACATCTAACACAAACGTTTCGTCTTTTCTTAAAAGGCTCAAGGGCCAAGGGAGCTGTACAGTGTCAATCATTCTATTATTATCCAAGATGATAAAAATTCCTAGTTTTTATAGAAATAGTTATGGACTAAGTGATACAATGTCTGGAATTTCCTTGAAAATATACAAGATGCAAGTGTGAGGAGAAAATGAGACGAATACATTCAGAGTGTCAATGGAATAATGTCGTGCTTGAGAAATCATTGAAGCCAGAAGCTGGTGCATGGGACTCATCGACTTATCTCTATTTCTGTCTATGTTTGAAATTTCCTGTGATTTGTTGAAGTTTCTTGTGTTTTAAGATATGAAAAGTGATATTTTGGATAAGGATCAATATTATGATCCGAGATGATGTTAATTCTCAAATATTCACAATAATAGATATTTATGTATATTGGAAACTGAAGTGCCTTCTAGTGTGAAATTAGGAATCAGGTCTGATGGGAGGTTGCGCTGAATGGAGGAGAGAATCTTGGGCATCATACAAGGACCTGAGTTCTAGTTCTGGCTTAGCAGGTAAATATAGCATGAGGCATGTCACTTCCCACTCATTCACAAAATGGGAAAAGCACGCAGAGATCTTGAAAGGCCCTTCCTTCCTTAATGGTGTGGACTGGGTCCCTCAAGTCTGCAGGTCCAGGACCCAGGGTGGCGCCTGCATATAGTATGGTGACATTTGTACATTCAGTGAGTGGGTTTGCTGCCCTATTCTTCATAAGCAAACTCCTTTTCACATGACAACCTGCCTTTTTCCCTACAATGAAAGCAGGTCCAGAAGCCGAACCAAGTTGGTTCAGTTTGCCGAGGTCACCTTGAAAAGCCAGGAGGGTGGCAGCAGTCACCACCTGTGCCGATATCATCCTTATTACTGAAAATCAGCGCTGAGGGAAAGAAACAGCCTGACCCCTAAAACCTTCTCGCAGTCCTTCAGGGGCTCCTACCCACCCCAAGATAAGACCAGAACCTTCTGCATCCCACAGAGTCTGAGCAGGAGCGGCGCACCTCCCCTCTGGGCTCATGTTCTCCTTCCCTCCTTCTCAGAGGCTGTCATTCCAGGCCCTCCTCCTCTGCTACCTCAGGGGTCTTTGCACGTGCATATTCTCAACCTGGAAGCATCTTCCTGCTCCGGCCTGATCAGTGCCACTGATCAGGATATTTTAGGGCAGATGTCATTTCTTGAGGCAAGTATTCTCCTAGCCATAGCTTCAACGGGGTTTCCCTGCAGAACCCTCCGTAACACCCTGCACTTCTCCTTCAGAGCGCTCTGCAAAGATGATCCAGTGGTTCCAAGGCTCTGCCTCATCCTTCCCATGATATAAATAAGAAACAGTTTCATTTTTCTCCCATCAGTTGTCCTAGTCAAATTCTGTTAGATCTCTCTGCCCTGCCCTTCCATGACATCTCAGGCAAATTCCTCAGCTTTCTGGTAACTCTGAGTTATAGGAAAAATTTCACTGGTCTACAGTGACTTGTTTTCAGATATTAAAAAGACGAATCTAAGTCAAAACTTCTATTTCACATCTAATACAAAAGCTGCAGCCCAGCTTCTCTCTGCTCTTCCCCTCCCCTCGTCTCCCTGTCTCTTCTGCCTTTGGCAACTCAGATCAGAGTGCAGGAGAATTAAAAAAAAATCTGATCTGGGTGATCAGATTCCTCACCCAGCGCTGCCTGCATGGTCCTCCCCTGGCTGCCCAGGTACTGAACTGCTGGCTTTCTCAGGATGAGTGTCTTCCCAGGGCACCATAGGTTTCCTAGGGGCCCCCACGTTGCACACTTCCCTGATGTGAGTGACACACTGCTTGGTTGATAGCTTGGTTTGCCCCACGATGGCCCCAGCTTCCATGCTCAGTGACATACTCAGTGACCTCCTGCCCCCTGGGAGGACTTCTTGTTGGCTCAAGGGGCTCCATCTGGATGACGCATTCCCAGCCGCCTTCCTCAGAACCACCCGCCTCCTGGGAAACTCGCCTCTCCAACAGCTACCCCTGCCCTGCTCTTCCCTCCAGTCAGCCTTCTCCTTCACAATGCTCAAGTTGGCATGACCCCAGAGGATGTGCAGGACGGGGGTCAAGCACCCCACCACTTCTCTACCCCATTTCTCTGACCCTGTGACAACCGCAAGGCTCTCAAAGATCCTGGTTTTACAGGACAGCTAGCATCCCACACTGCAAGGTAATAAGTAGCACCCCTAATATTTTCAGTCACTTCCCTTGGGGCCTTGTCACTTGGGAAGGAAAGGAGAAGCATTTCAACACTCCTTCATCAGCCAACAACTCTCTGCTAATCCTTTTTTGAATCTCTATTTTTTCTTACGTGGCTTAAAAATGGATGATGCTCTCAGGGTGCAGTGGCACATGCCCGTAATCCCAGCAGCTCAGGAGTCTGCGGCAGGAGGATGGAAAGTTCAAAGCCAGCCTCAGCAACTTAGTGAGGTCCTAAGCAACTCAGTGAGACCCTGTCTCAAAATAAAAAAATAAAAAGGGGCTGGGGATGTGGCTCAGTGGTTAAGCACCCCTGGGTTTGATCCCTGGTACAAAAGAAAAAAAAAAAATGGATAATGGTCAATGTCAAAACGAGTTGATTTTTCATAAGTTCTAAGCACATGGATGAGCAATGATTGCTCATTGTTCTCTGCTTTGGTTCCTCAATCGCAGTTCCAAGATGATGGGAATTCCCAGTTAATATCCTGTCAAACATGGCTCCGTGATTATTTGAAGAATGCCTGTCTTACTCACTAGATTTTATCTCTACAAGGGCTCTCTCTGATAGCTTTAAGACCAAGCATTCAACATCTGGCATTTAGCAGCACCCCCAATCAATTTGGGATGAAGCAATGAATAAAATAACAGAATGAGAGACAGAGAAGACCAGACTTATACCAGGGAGACTCCTTGACTGGGAAAGACTAACAAGCAGGACATCATTGAAACCAGAGTAGATGGGACACGGATCCCCCAAGTCAGGATGCCCCTCAGAATCACACAGCTTTTAAGAGCTGTAAATGCCTAGATTTAATCCACTGGTGTGAGAATTCAATAGATCTAGTTAAGCACCAGTGAGCCACAGTGGGTAGGAGAGGTGAAGAGAGCAAGTGAGGAGGATTCAAGGGAAACCTCGTACCTGCTCCAGAGTATCAGGATACTTCCTGGAGAAAATGATGCAAACAGAAAATAAATATAAACAGATGGAGAAGGGGGCATGGGGCACACACGCTTGGCAGGGACTTGGAGCCACAGGAGAAGACGCAGACAAGGTTCTGAGGCAGGCTATCAAGAGGAGATCCGACTCCTAAGAGAACTCGGTGCACCTACCAAGGGGGAGACCATGGAGCAGCCCAACTGGTGGCAAGCTGTTTGGATGCAGAGAGCTGCTGTTGGAAAGTTAGCAACACCCTAGGGAGGGTAGAGATGTAGATGGGGTGTGCAAACTGGCTCGGATGCCTGAAGTACACATCCACGAAAGGAGGCTAGATCACTCCCCTCCACAGGTCATGGTAAGGATCAAGTAATGACTGATGTCCTGGCACATTGTGTGTGTTTATTAGAGATCAGCTGGAACCACCTTTTTAAAATCATTCCAGTGCTTCGCAAAGTGGCTTACGTGTGTGTGTGTGTGTGTGTGTGTGTGTGTGTGTGTGTGTGTGTGAGAGAGAGAGACAGAGAGAGAGAGAGAGACAGAGAGAGAGAGAGAGACAGAGAGAGATATCAGTGTATACTGACCCAGCTCAGACCAGTCAACAAGGGCCAGTTCTACACATAGCTTCACAGCTTGGCATTCAGTAAATGTCAGGCTGGAGCTTGAAAGTGACCACAGTGGAGTATTTATTTACACCCAGAAAATTGCAAAATATCTCTCTTTCTCTCTCTCTCTCCTTCTCTCTCTCTCTCTCTCTCTCTCTCTCTCTCTCTCTCTCTCTCTCTCTCTCTCTCTCTCTCTCTCTCTCTCTCTCTCTCTCTCTCTCTCTCTCTCTCTCTCTCTCTCTCTCTCTCTCTCTCTCTCTCTCTCTCTCTCTCTCTCTCTCTCTCTCCCTGGTTTCCCATCACATTTGTTAGATTCTCTAGGAATGTTGACTGCATTGAAATGAGTTGACCTAGATTCAGTTGAAAAATCAGTAAAATTGCAGGAAAACTAAAGCAAAAACTCAAAGGGAGAATCTTTCTAAGAAAGAGAGAAGGAGACCTTGACCTGGGGCCAGCAGCAGGTGAAAATGGAGTCTGACTCAGAGCCCGTGTTCCTGGGCACACTGTCCCATCCACACGTCTCACCTCCACTTCTAGAGTGAGTGTGAAAATAAAAGAGTGAAGTTAACACTGACAAGTTCAATCCACATGTGAATGCTCTAAAAGACCAGTTCAAAGGCTCATTGGGAAAGCATAGATTATATTAGGTTAGCTGAGATGAAAAATAATTTTTTAAAAAGGAAAAAATTGAATAGTGCAGAACAGACAAAAGATTGCAATACTTTAATGATACAAGAGATCTTATCACCAGAAGTGTGTTGACATGTATGTAGAATAGTGAGTAACAGAGGTTGGGAAGGGTGGGTAGGGGAGATGGATAGAAGAAAATCAGATTTGGTCAGCATGTGTGGTATTAAGTAGCATACCAAACTCCACTAGTATGCACAATTCATACGTGTTGATAGAAAATAACTTAAAAACATGGTAAGCAACATTAAAGGGAAATGATGGGCATTGTGGATGATACAAAAAGCAAATATGAATCCATCAGTTGCATCAACACTTAGCCAAGTGGAGGCTGGGGATGGGGCACATCTGTCCTATTGGTCAACAATCATCCAAGGTCCTGTTCTATTCCAAAGACAAAAAAATAAAAGCCCATGTAAGTCATCAATTGTGAACAAATAAGTAAATAAATAAACTGACCATGTGAAATTAGCTTGTCAATGACTACTAACACTTGGCACCAAAATTTTGTTAGAGAAATTTAAGCAGTATTAGGAGCCTTAGAAATAGGTAAGGGTGACCATTTTATTTTGAGGATGAAAAAAACCAACCCAGGGACTCTGTATGATGAAGATTCTCATTTAGAAAAAAAAAAATGCACATATGACTAGCTTGTATACTCAAGATACTATTTTACATGCCATGAGGGCATTCAGATTCTGAGAACCAATAAATTCAAAAAGACCATCTCCTCTAGATTGGAGAGTACATACATACAGCAAGATAAAGCTGATCAGAACGGAGAGCTCACTGAAATTCTTGGTCAAATTTGTGGTCAGTGTTCACTTCCCTAACTCTGAACATTTCTTTCCATTAGACATCTCATTGCTAGAGAAGAATGAGGGAGAAAGCAAGATAAAAATGACACTTTTTTCAGTCACTTAATTTCCTTAAATGACATCATGAATTATATATTGCTGTTGCCAAGGCGATCTAAGAAAAACATACCAGAAGGAAACAAAGAAATTGATTGCACCAAAGATGACTAGTCTTAGGCTTTGGAGAATCATTTTGACTTTTGAGTTGTTATGATCAGTTCTCTATAGGAACAAAGACATATTAGTCAACTAAAAATACTCAATCATTGTCTCCATTCAGCAAAGAACAAAGAAAATATCAGTGCATGCTCAGCCCTCTTTCTTTCTGCAGCACATAGAATTGAAGGGCTATTTTCCTGCCACATGTATCAAGAT
The DNA here is from genome assembly GCF_902686455.1 of Sciurus vulgaris. Classification (NCBI taxonomy): domain Eukaryota; kingdom Metazoa; phylum Chordata; class Mammalia; order Rodentia; family Sciuridae; genus Sciurus; species Sciurus vulgaris. The sequence continues at coordinate 135,419,849 of NC_136469.1, read as the reverse complement.
TAGGCACAGTGCTCCCTGTTATTGCATGAAACCCCATCCTATGTCCAGAATCTAAAGAGCCCCCCTCAAACACTCTCAAATAGGAAATGACTTTTTTCTCTAAGTTAAAAAATAATTTCCAGGCAGTGAGTAATTTTTTTCCTGAACCATCCACTCAATGGAAAACAAATGAAGAGGGAAAAAATGAAGTAAACAAATCCAAAAAAGAGGCCACGACACCCAGAGATGGAGAAGCCTGCACACTGACCAGTCACAGGGAGCAGGAACTTAGAGTTTGTCCCAAACAAAACCATAATTTTAACTGGTCCTTGGGTTGAGCTTCACTGGATGAATGACTTCCAAGGCCTCTGGCTCTTTGGGACTAAGCGAGAAGATTATTTTTAGCACAACTATTTGGAAATCTTTGAGAACTTGGACCTGTTATTCTGTCTGGTACCAAAGCAAGCTTTTCACTGAGCTCTCATGAAAAATCCTCAGTCTCGGTGCATTGAGCATCCTGCAGCCGCTCACCGGCCAAGAGCACGGTATGGTGTTTACTCTTTTACAGGTTTGTGGTAAATGTGGGTACAATGGTCTTTTTCATTATGGTAGGTTTTGGGTTTATTAAACAGGTGGTAGTTTTGTAGGGAGAATCCAGGAAGCTAAAGTTCTGGGTCCAACCCTCTGGTCAGACATTCGCTTCATGACCATAGACAGTGGTCTTTGGATCTTGGGTCCCTGTCCTACCTGCCACGGAATGTCTTTGGGAGGATGGAATGCTCTTAGCATTATTCTGCAGACCATGAACTGTTTTGCACGTGTCAGAGTGCTTTACTGCTGTGCCGTCAGAGCACTTTAACAGGACATAGTCAAAACTTTATAAATCATGAACCATGGACGGTAAGAAATGCTGACCAATGTGTAGGTTCCTCATCCCGCCCTGTTGAGCTTCTCCTGTGGGCCAGTCTCAGGCTTATGTATCAGTGATACAGAGCTTACCTTTTACTGGGAAAATGAGCAGGAAATGGTCATAACACAAAGGCTATTGTGTGGTCCTGTGGGACCTGAGTGGTGTCAGGAGGAGAGGGAGCTCACTCAAATGGGAAAGCAGTTCTGCTAGGAAAGTGGGAGCCCCAAAGCAGGAAGCTGAATGGTCGCAACACAGAAGGATCAGGGGCATGAACAGCCAAAGTTCCCATCCTATCCCCAGTTCAGTGCTCCTCTCCAGCAGGCAGAGAAGGACCCGCCTGCTCTCGTAAAATCTCTGAGTCAGAGCCTGTTTCGGCCATCCTCGGTGACCTATCCTCTTTCTATGACTTCCAGGCAAAGCACGTTTCAAATTGAATTCAGAATCAAGTCCAGCCCTCTGTCTTCCTCGGTCTTAAAGTAATCTGTTATAGTCTCCTTCACATGATGTAGAAGAAAACTCATGTTTGGAGACAAAAAGAACTCAGTTCAAATCCTGGCTGTACCATTTTATGTCTGTAGATGTGACCACAGAGCACTGTAGAATATTTTCCTCTGGGAACCTCATGTGAAAGGAATCATATGCATTGGTCATTGGCTTATTTCACACAGTGCGATGTCTCCAGGTCCATCCATGTCCTTGCATATATTGAATTTCCTTCCTCTGTAAGGCTGAATAAGATTCCATCGTGTCACTATGTCATGCTTTGTTTACCATTCATCAGTGGACACTGGGTTGCTCCTCCCTTTGGGCTGTTGTGAAGAATTCTCCATGAACTTGGGTGTGCAAATATCTGTTTGAGTTCCTGCTTTTCAGAAGTGATTGCTGGATCCTTTGATAATCCTATATTTAATTTTCTTGAGGATTCACTACACTGTTTTTCATGAAGGTTGTACCATTTTACATTCCCACTGACAGCATCTTTTATTTTTAGAAGAAAAAAAAATCATAGGTTATTTATAAAGGAATTTCAATCTGTGAACACACTGTCTGGGATTTCGATCTTTGCGTTGATATCATCAGTGTTTCTTCAAGAGTTTTTCATGGCTATTTTAGCAAGAACAAAGGACTTCTAGAACTTACAGAAGTTTACAAAACACTATATATGATATCCCTGTCTTAAAGATTCAAAACATACATTAACATGAAAGCTCTGGTACGTATATGTACATATGTGTTCTAAATATTTGTTTAAAAATTTAAAAACGTGTTACTTTATTATCCCTATGGAAAAATATGATACAAAGTCATTTACAATTATCATCCAGGAAAGATCTGTTCAAGATTAGCATTATTTCCAGAACTTTGATTTTCTAACTCCAAAGGAGCACAAAAGTGGAAATATTGTATTTTGAATATGTAGCACATATTCTGCATAAATTTGCATAATTCAATCAAATGCTTTAAAGCATACTGTATGAGAAGTGACTGCTAATGAGTATAGCTTTCTTTTGGGGATTTTTGAAAACATTCTAAAGTTGGACTATGGTATGCATTGATTGTATACATTGGTTAATTTTATGGTGTGCAAATGATCTCTCTGTAAAGTTATAAAAATTATTATAATGTTTATAAAGTTGTGACACACATGCCCCTTCCCAGCCAAAATAACCAAGTTCACTGCAGGGCAGCGGGCATTCCGTGATGGATTGTTCCAGACGAGGTGTTGGAAACATAAAAATGGATCTCTACCTCGGAGTTTTTAATCAAAAAAATTCTAACACATGAGATTTTTTTTTAAGTGACAAAATGAAACAAGAGAATTGAAAGAAAAGTGTATTGTGCTTGTTTGTTTGCTCAGTACTGAGGATTGAACCCAGGGCCCCACCCATACTAGGCAACAGAGCTAACATCCCCAGCGCTAGAGAAAGAGATTATTTTTAGTTCCTTAAAGTGGGGGAAACTTTCTAAACACAATAAATTTGACTTCAAAAAATGTTTTTACAGTAAAATGTTCTTTTTTTTTAATACCTGAAAAAAAGTAAAAAGACAAACTAGGAAAAAATATTTTGCTGTACATGTCATGAACCATGTGCAGATAAACAAATATAAATATTCAGTGCACTGTCATTTAGTAAAACAAAAGAATGAAAAGATTCCTCCTGTCCATCAACTACTTAAATATAACATATGATGAATAGTCTATAGACGCTGAAATAACAGGGCCAAAGATAGCTCTGTCATCGCCAGTACAGATCACGAAGCTGAACCTGCACATCCACAGGTTCCACATCTGTGGATTCAATTAATCATGGATCAGAAATATTTTAGAAAACTGGGTACTAAACATGTACGGATATTTTTCTTATTATTCTCTTGGTGATACAGTAACAACTACTTACATAACATTTACATTGTGTTAAGTATTACAGGTAATACAGAGATGACTTAAAGTTTGCAAGAGGATATACATTGGTTATAGATGAATATTACAACATTTTCTATCAGAGACTTGAGCATCTTGAATTATGGGGTTGGGGAGACATGGACTCAATCCCCCTCGGACACCAAGGATGACATTCTACACACCCTTACAGAAGCCCAGCAAAGAGGCCAAGGGCAAAACACAGTACAGAGGATGCCAACATGGGGAAGGAGGAGACACAGGGAACTGACAATAGGCACCATCTTCAGGGAGGGAACTGGGTCTCTAGAAAACAGAAAAATAAGAAGAGATTTACTTGTCATTTTGTACCCTTTTTCTTTTGAATTTTAGTATGCAGATATTATATATACAAAAAAGAACTTGCATATATTTTTTTAATTTTTTTTTTTACAGACTGCATTTTGATTCATTGTACACAAGTGGGGTCCATCATTTCATTTCTATGGTTGGACAGGATGTAGGTTTTTAAGCACTGTTGCCTGTACAAAAGCAAAACAACTCAAATCCTTCATAGGTATTTCTTAAACACTGTAAAAGGAACCCACAGACCCCAGAAGGTCTTCTTTAAATCCTCGTTTCCCTTTTTCTCTTATAATATTTCATAGCCCATAATTTCTCACCAGTTTTTATTCAACAAAACTCACGCCTCCCCCAAAAGAGTCTCCATTTCCCCCGCTGGGGTTTTTGTACTGAGCACTGTTCTAGGCTGGCTTCCATTCCTTCAGACAGAAACGTGCAATATAAAATAAAGGCAGGAATACTGCAGCAGTTCATAGATGGTGAGTACAATGGAGAAAGAAAAGCAGAGCAGGAAGAGGGAGAAGGCAGGCTGCACCTGGCCAGGGCTGGACTCCAGGAACAGATGGCATGGGACAAGACTTTGAGCAGGAGCCACATGAGCATCTTGGTGCAGAGGGCTTTCGATGGTGGGGAGAAACATGTGGAGGCCTGAGGCAGAGACCACATGTCCTTAGGGAACACCAGGGAACCCAGTGACTGGAACTGGAGAGTGAGCACAGTGGAAGTCAGGGCAGCTGGAGGGCCTCGCGCACCACGGCACCAGGCAGCGAGAAGCCCTTGGCCCCTGGGTGCAGTGGTGAGCCATCTGGAGGCACCACTGTGGCTTTCCATTACGATCCACACCCCCTTTTCCTCCTGTGTGAACTGAGTCCCAAAACTGGAGTGACACTATCACGGGGCCATTGTCATCCATCAGGCACCTTGACACGTTGTGCCTCTGTGTCAGAGGAGGATCCTTAGTGGGTGATCACCTTGAGAGCCTTTCAGGAAGTCCTGATTGGGGATGTGCCTGTAGACTGGTGCAGACGATTAACCAGTGCCTTTCCCAGTGAACAGCAACCCACTGGTTCAATGACAGATCCATTTCAGTGGCTCTTATCTGTTCCTTCTTTGAGCCTTCATTGCCTGGCTATTGGCAGCATTCAACACCCTTTCATCAAGCACAGCTTTTAGGTTTCTGCTTCCTCGGTTCTTCACCTAGATGTCACCATGGTCTTCTTCCAGACTCTGCCCCTGACTGTCGGCATTGTCTTTTTCATATTCCATCACTGCCAGGGCACCTTCCCTTCCTCCAGATCATGTCAAGCCTCTCTTAAAACCACCTCCTGGCCTCAGCCAACTTCCATCTGTTCTGTTTGGGTTGGAAGGCTCAGAAGTTCTCCACTTACACATCCCTTCTCAGAGCCTCCCCATGACCAGTCTTTTACAGAGAGCAACAGGCAACTTAATCGATGTATCTAGTTTTGACTGTAGCCAGGATTGTGCATGGAAGGTTCTTACCATTTTCATTCATCTGCAGCTCATTTGGAAGTGCTGGTGTCTTTAGCAGAACACTGGGGCTGTCAGAAATAACCTTAAAACCATTCGCGCAGTGGGATCAATCACGTGGGGTTTGTGCTCACCTTGATTTGGATATGGTGTAAGTGTGTTCCCCAGGGATCATATGTTGGAAACTATGTCCTGTATGGTGGTGGGACTTCTAAGGGGTGGGGTCTATTGCACAGTCGCAAGACAGTCCACTCCTCTTTGCTGTGGCCTTCTGCCTTACCAATTGATCTCTCCCTTTCACTTGCATTTCCACCACGATACCATCTTCCCTGAATTGATGCAGTCAGTAGGGTCCTTGCCAAACATGGTGCTGTACAGTTTGGACTTTCTTCCTTCATAACTATGAGCTAAATTAGCTAAATAAATCTCTTTTCTTTTTAAGTACCCAGTCTTGAGTATTTCATTACAGTAGCCAAAAAACAGTTTAAGACAGCATGGTATGTCAAGCCTAACAGACAACATGGCAAAAATAATCTCTTTCATTTGGTAGGGAAGAAGGGAGGCTGGAAGTACTGAGATTTGGTAGAGAATATGGAGTCTATTTGAATAAGAGGCTTTGGCTTTTCAGTAATAAGATTTCTAGGAATCAGGCTTAATTCAAAATCTCAGAGCATCTGTGTTTTCCTCAGTTTGTCGTTCCTATGCTCTGTCAAATTTCTGGGTCTAACTCTAGGATGTTGCAATTTCCCCCACAGGTACCATAAAAGTGGCATGGTATATGTGGTTAAATTCTCTGAGGTGGTTATCTAAAAATAGCAAACTGTGCATGGCCGCGCACGCCTGTAATCCCAGCAGCTCGGGAGGCTGAGGCAGGAGGATCACAAGTTCAAAGCCAGCCTCAGCAACTTTGCAAGGCCCTAAGCAACTTAGGGAGACCCTGTCTCAAAATAAAATATATAAAGAATTGGGGATATGACTGTGTGATTGCTTGTCCCCAGGTTTCATGATTATTTCCTTTGGGAGAGTGTAGTCCAGATCAAGCACTGTGCAGATTTCTTGCTAAAACCCAGGTCCAGAAAGACCATCAGAGAAGAGGAAGGGGCTCAGGGGGAAGAGGAAGGGAAAATAGAAAAGGGCAAAGGGGATGGATATGATCATAGTTCATATAATCTGCCTGGATAAGTGTGCCACCATGAAACCCATTATTTTGTATAATCAAAAGCACTATAAAACAAATTCAGGTTCAGCCATCCATAGTCTCCCCATTTACACAAAACCAGAACCTACTTCTCAAGAAACTGCTTATTCTGAGGACCTTTTAGCCTAAAATATCAGGTATCCACAGTCTGCGCCACCCCTCCCCACCCTCAGCCTGTGTGCCAGGATTCCTGCTAATAAATGGTCCAGTCTCAAGCCTTGTGGAGGGAAAACCACGACCTATCCACTAGCACCGAAGAGACCTGTGCCTGCTTCACCCAGAGCACATGGTTTAATTTCACGTGGCTCTTTAATTGACCCCCAGTGCTAACGGCTTAATGGGACACCATGACATTATGTCCTGCAGATTCTAAATTAAAGTTTGAGACTCCCCTCAGGATTTGCACAGTACTCCAATTAACACTAATTGGCATTAGGCATGGTTATCAAGTGAAAAACATGGTTTTCCTACAAATGCCTCTTCCTTTCTCCTGCTTTAAGAATCCCATAACTTCTGCAAATACTAATCATGGATATATGCAAACAGTAGTTAGGATATGTCTGATGTGCTGTTTACCTTGGCAGAACACTGGAAACAAATGTCTATAATGAGGAATTACATGTGTGTGTATACATACATACATTATGCATGTCTATGTATGTATATACATGTACATCTATATATACAAAATAGTAGAGACAAAAGCAACAATTTTAATGTGAATAACTTTTGACATAAGATGTTTGTAATATTTTTAAGTAAAAAAGGATGAAGAATTATAGGAATGATACAAGATTGCTTTTCTCCATGGCACAGACAAAAAAGACTGGAAGCATGTATATGTTGGAGAGTAAAGGGTAATTATCTCGAGTGATGAGAATAGTGCTGATATTTATCTGATTCATTTGCATCTCTAATTTTCTACTTTTAAAAATACATTACTTTTGCAAAATGAAAGCATCATTTTTCAAAGTCTATTACTGATTCTGTAGAATAAATGCAATGCAGTGGTTTCCTTTGAAAAATTTTTCATCAGGCCTTTCTCTACACCAGCCCCTGCGTGGGGCACTGAGGACTCCGCATCGATGTTATTTTCAGTGGAAGTAGGAGGAAAAACACACGTAGAAAGGTGAGCACGAGAGTGAGAGGCTGCCAATGCCAGTTCCCATGTTCCAGCAGAATCAGCCACGCCAATCCCCACCCTGCAAGGGGACCTGATGTGTGTGTGTTTCTCTTCCAGAGCCAAAGATGTTTATCTTGCTCTATGTCACAAGCTTTGCCATCTGCGCAAGTGGACAACCTCGGGGCAATCAGGTCAAAGGAGACAACTACTCCCCAAGATACATCTGCAGCATCCCCGGCTTGCCTGGGCCTCCAGGGCCCCCTGGAGCAAACGGATCCCCGGGGCCCCACGGTCGCATCGGCCTTCCAGGAAGAGATGGTAGAGATGGCCGGAAAGGAGAGAAAGGTGAAAAAGGAACCGCAGGTAATGGACAATCAAGCTACGTAACGCTTCACTTCACCCCCACCTTAGACCAACTGCTTTCTCTGGTGCTTCATCTCATGGGAATTGCTCCTAAAGTCCCTTCTCTAGCTCACCTTCAATGGTCATAACGATTCACTGAGCTCTTACTGTGCCTCAGGTGATGCCCTCAACTCTTCACCTGCATCCTTGCTGCGTTGTCATGACAACTGTTTCAGATAGACAGGATCACGTGATATAGGTGAGGAAACTGAGCCAAAGCCTGACTAAGTGGAATAGTGGAGATGAACAGGCACCGCGCAGGAGATGGACTCAGACATCCGATGCCTGGAACCACCCATCTATTCCCGCTCCAGACCACGTGTGGTCACAGATGGATAGACAGACAGATGGGCAGGAGGGGAGATGAACAAACTAAACAGAGGCAGAAATCAGAGCCACACACACAGGTGCCATCTTGCTCAGCACTGACGAAGGTACCAAAAGGGCCTCTGGATTTTATTTTTCACAGGTGAAAAGGCAGTCACCTTTCCTAGCTCATTGCTTCCCACTTGTCCTGTAGCAGTTAAGGTGTAGATTTCTTATAGCACTTTGAGGTAACGCAATTGTCCCCTAGTACTTCAGTAATTTTCACTTTTTTTTTTTTTCTCTCCATCAAATAAGTTGGTCCGGGCATCTTGCCAGACTCTGCAGTCCTTCCTAGTCAACCAAATTGAAATTCTAGAGAGACTCTGTTAACTCCAAAGGATTCCAAATCAATCTTTGAAAACAAGTTTCTGAGTGTAAAAGTTAGGACTAAAAAGAGGAAGGAAAAAGTCAATAGATTTGAGATATATGACTCTATCTAATCATCTCGTCTGATTTACTGGAGTTCTATGAAACAGAACCATAATGTATATTCCGGTTATTGGCCAATAATTCATGTATGAATTTCCCATGCAAAAATACTTGGCAAATCAATACTGCCAAACCTATGAACATGGTTCAGTATTAGGAGAAAAACTTTAATAAAGGTTCAACATCAAATAAAGAACCTTGAATGTGGAGCTCAAGTGGAATTTTTCAAAGGCTTCCATAGGAAACACCCATACATCTAAGTTATCACTGTGCTGAGATTATGAGTGTCCTTGAAATCCTGCAGTAATATCAGGATTATAGTTTCGTATTAGTGACCCTTTTGGTGTGTGTCTCAAAGAAACCATGTAGCGGCTAAACCAACAAGCCCTGGAGCCGGCGGATGTAGACTCAAATCTTGGCTCCTTTGATTGCTTGACTTAATACCCTTAGGCAAATAAACTCTGGGAGCCTCAGTTTCCTCATCTATACACTGGTGATAGTACCTGTGAAGTTCAGGGCATGAAGCCTGAAAAACACTCCACAGAATTACTGCCATCTGGGAAACATGAGTAAATGTCAACTGTCATCATTTATTACATTTTGATCTGCAAATGTGTGTCCAGAGAAATCGTGACTATCCAAAGCCATGTAATAAGCTAGAAATCTGCTTCATGAAGTAGTTCCAATGTTATTTCATATTCCATTAAATGTTCATAATTGCTACAAGTTCAACCTTCTGTGAGGCTAGTCCTGCACCCAAATGCATCCATCTGTTTATTCATCCGTGTCCCCTTGAGTAATTCACTCAAAAATTTTTATGCACCTGTTAGTATCTAGTATTTTTCTAGACAGTGTTTCTCAGCCTCTGCATTAATGACATTTGGGGATGGACGTTTATTTGTGCAGGTGACTGTCCTGTGCACTGTAGGACTTTGGGCAGCATCACCCTAATGCCTCTCTCAATGGCGACAACCAGAATATCTCCAGACACCACCAACTGTCCCCTTGGGTAGGAGGTGGGCAGTGCAAAACTGCTCCTGGTTGAGGACTCTGGGAACAAAACCGTGAATAAAACGTTGTCCTTGTCTTGAGAAGCAGACATTTGTGTAGGGGAGGCAATATGTGAAGGCATAATTACACTGTGTCAGAATAATGACCTTTCATTAAGAACTCACTACCTGTCTAGAACTTTAAATTTAGTATTCGATGTCCCCCATTAAATTTTTCAATAATGATAATGAGCAATAAAAAGAATGTTATAAATTTAAAAACTAGTATTCAAAAATAAAGTGCCTCTGCCAGCCTGAGATTATTTAAACCCAACACACACACGAGGCTATGTATCAGCTCGGAAAGAAAAGGCAAGAAAGAGAAGCACTCCTCTTAGAAACTATGGGAGCACAGCCTTGGGTTTTGGGGATGTGCTTTTAATGTGGCTGGAACTGACACAGGGGGGTTCTGCTCCCTGGTTCTCCTTTATTGACACCACAAGACTCTTTTCATTGGTTGCCCTTAGTGAGCACCCACCACATCCACCCCAACCAAGTCCAGGCAGAACCAAGGGCATTTTTTTTGTTGTTCAATTCCCCTACCCTATAAATTTTCTGTAAAAAAATAGCTTTCTCACTGGTCTATAGCAATAATTAGGGTAGGATATTAACATTTCATTTAATTTGAATAAAAAATATTTCCAAATATCTCTAGAACTAACACATGAAACAGACCCCTTATTCCAGTTTACTGTATGTATTTAAGGTATCAATTAGCTTAGCTATGACCTGTATTTGCAGATTTCAAGATAATAACAGCTAATTTGAGAATGGGGCAGGTGTCCTTTTTGCCAATGTCACACCCAACCCCTGTCACAATGACTGGCATATGGTGGATGGTCAACCAATATTAAATGGTTTAGACGGATGTATGCATAATGTATAGGACCACAGATGACAGATGGACGGATAGATAAAATGGCCCTGAAAAGGAAATCAAGGTAAATACATTTCATGGAGAAATAAAAAGAGATTATTTCAGTCCAAGCTTCAGTACCTAAGCATAGACTAACCCTTACTCCATAATTCTCCTCTCTATCTGAGCATATATCTGACTAAATATGGAGAGGGAGAATGTTTCAGCTCTTAGTGTGTAGAGAGCTTTCTACTCTTAGTGTGTAGGTCTTCAGCATATGGACAAATTCTTCGTGCACAAAAAATGAATTACTATAAATTATTACAGTTAGTCCATGACTGCCTATCATCCAGTAGCTCAACACATTGACAAAATATTATTAAAGGACATCCAGGCATGGAGGCAGTGAAGATCTTTTCATGTGCAACATTGTGAAATTACATCCCAGTTTTTATGATTTGTTCTCATTGAATTTTTAAGAGGATGAAACTTAAGAAATCTAGTCTAAACTGTCATTTCAACTATTAGGAAACTGAAGTCAGAAAGCAAATGCACCTAACTAACCCATGGCCAAAGTGGGTTTTATCCCAGATCTGTTGAGTCTATTGTTGAGACTACTTTGCTCACTAAGTTTGGAGTAGATTTAGGTCTAATTTTTTTTTTATAAATGTAGTTTTTGAAACCAAGAGTAATGTACCCAAAATCATAGAAGCAAGGGGATTTGAGTTCATAAAGAAATAGTTAAAATTGTTACTGAGACGAAAAGAATTTTATTAATACGTAAAAAATCAATGATGCAGACAGAAAAAGTTGAGCCCCTGTTGAAGATAAAATAGCAATTTAGGAGTTGTAGTCTTTGATTCTAAAGTTAATTTAATAATAAAATTATATTCAGGTTCCATTTCTCCCAAAGAGAAACAAACATGGAAAGATCAGACTATTCTGACCTTGTTTCAAGAAATAAATATCAGAGTACTCTGGTTGAGTCTAGTAGAGTTTCACCTTAACAAGAAAAATCACCTGCAGGCAGGAAGCAGAACTGGATCAGTAAGAACGCTGGTCCTGACCCACCGAGTAAAGGTTACATTTACTATTTGCATTCTCAATGCAGAATAAATTTCCAACAGCCACTTTTCAAAACTATTAAATCATTAAAGGTAAAGTTAAAATTTTAATTCTTCCCAAATTTACATTACCCAGAATGCTTTATTGCTACCTTCTCCAACTCACTGAAAAACAAATCAGAACTCACACAATGATGTATGTACAATATTCAAACAAATGGTGTCAGAGCACTATCAAGATAAAAAGATTTACTCTCATGAAAGTTAATCATTTTAAATTAGACAGGTCCTAAATGATGTGTAACATACTCAGGAATATGGACTTGAAATTTGATGAGATTTTTCTCTTTTCATTTTTAGGGTATCAGTGATTTTTTTAAAGGACTTGTTATGTAGTAGTACACTGTTAAAGGTGGACTGAAAAGACAAAGTTAGGGTGTACTGGGACCGCGTAGGTAATGCTGTTCATGACTCTTTAATTCAACTATAAACTCTCTTTGAAGGTCTGAGAGGCAAGACCGGACCCTTGGGTCTTGCTGGTGAGAAAGGGGACCAAGGAGAGACTGGGAAGAAAGGACCCATGGGACCAGAGGGAGAGAAAGGAGAAGTGGGTCCAGCTGGGCCTCCTGGACCAAAGGGAGACCGAGGAGACCAAGGGGACCCAGGGCTGCCTGGAGTTTGCAGATGTGGCAGCATCGTGCTCAAATCCGCCTTTTCAGTTGGCATCACAACCAGCTACCCGGAAGAAAGAATACCTATTATATTTAACAAGGTGCTCTTCAATGAGGGTGAGCACTACAACCCTGCGACAGGGAAGTTCATCTGCGCCTTCCCAGGAATTTACTACTTTTCTTATGATATCACTTTGGCCAATAAGCACCTGGCCATCGGGCTGGTGCACAATGGGCAGTACCGGATAAGGACCTTCGACGCCAACACAGGGAACCATGATGTGGCTTCAGGGTCCACCGTCATCTATCTGCAGCCGGAAGATGAAGTCTGGCTGGAGATCTTCTTCACGGACCAGAACGGCCTCTTCTCAGACCCGGGTTGGGCAGACAGCTTGTTCTCTGGATTTCTCCTCTACGTTGACACGGATTACCTGGATTCCATATCAGAAGATGATGAACTGTGATCTGCACGGCTGACCTGAAAGTTCCCAGGTCACCACGGCTGATACCTTGATTTCATCTGGGTTACTGGAAGGTGGAGCGAGCAGGAAGGAGTTCCAAAGAGACTCCTGCAGATTCCAGGGCATTTGCAGACAGTTCCGGCAGAATTTATCAAAACAAGATAAACTACCACACAGCTAAAACCACACCAACACGAGCTATCTACAATAACTCCAGATATGAATTCTCTTGAAAGTCGTGTTCATAAATATTTAAACAAATTAAAGACAATATTAATAAAATTTTATTAAATGCCCATTGTGATAAAATCATCTGGTGATGATATTGTCCCATTAAAAATTCATAAAATCACATTTTGTCTGTTATTTAAGATAAACATAACATCCTAGACAGGGTTTGACAGTTCTCCAAAGGCTATATATAAGGGACTGGGGTTATAGCTCAGTTGGTAAAGTGCTTGCCTAGCATGCAAAAAAACCCTGGGTTCAATCCCCAGAGCTACCAAAAAATAAATAAATAAATAATAATAAGTAAATAAAGAAGGCTCTATATAATAGATCAAAAAACAAAGGTAAGAAATTCTGAGCATTTTCAATCAAACTAAAGTGATAAGTGTCTTTTATGACTTAGTTCTTTGTGCTGGTGTATATTCACTCAACAACTCATTGGTGAGCCTGTGTAGACCAGACACCATGGCGCTGAGTCAGATGGATTACTGAGTTAGGACACAAGCCTGACCTTCATCAGGCTAGTGTGTGGGAAGCACACTGTCACGACTCAGTGCTATGGTTGATTCAATGCTAGAGCTACACAGGACCTGCTCTTCCTGGAATTGGGGACCAGAGAAGATTTTACACATAGGAAAACAGTAGGCACACCAAGGTGTATTTAAGTAGGTGTGCTGGATGGACAGAAAATGAGGAATTCAGTACTGGCTTACTCCCACTCCCTCAAAACATGGTATTTTCAACTGGGAAGGCATGAAAATCCTAAAGATAGAATGGAGACCTGGGAGGGGTAATGGAAATGAAGATGGAAATGGAGAGAATCAGCCTGTAGGTCATTCTCCCAAACCTTTCAACACCATGTCTCCTAAATCATACATCGGTCCCAACAGCATTCTCATAAATAAGGCCGCTGCTTTATATCACGCTAGTGAAACCAGAACTGAGGGCAGGTGATTAGTGTAGAAACAGTGAATCTGGTCAAATTGAGGAATGGAGGCCATCAGGCTAGGAAGTTGGAGACCGCCCCTGGGAGATTGGAATGTCAGAGTCTCCAGAGCCCCTCAAGATTACCTGCCTAACTGCCACTCCCAAGAAGTTGCAGGCTGGGAGTTGCTAATTATTGCCCCCTGGGTCCCCACCTGCCTGAATCCTCCCTATGGCCCTTCCCCCTGCCATCTGCTTCTCATCTTTTTTGTCATACCATCTCCTGGGCCTAGTCATGAAGACAGGAAGGAGAGAGATAAGTGGGGAGAGAACAGGAGAACAAAAGAGACCCTAATCTATAAAACATGTAAGTTGTGCTCACTTCTCGGGACTCTAGAACGTCAGCCATGGCCCCTTTCTCCCTCCCAGGAGGAATCTGTATTATTACCTTTAAATAAAACCTGCTTAATATGCTTGATTTGGCGTGCTTCTCTAATGTTCAAACTTCAACATTTGAGGAAGCAGAACTCATCACCAGTAAACGGCGGTATCACTAGCAAGTGGCTTCTTGTGCATTTCTAAGTCTTGTATTCAAATGAGGCAAAGCCTGTATCCACTGATCCCTGAGTGCTAGCCAATCCACAAGTGAGCTGATCAGAGATGGACAGGAGGAGGCAGGAGAGCTATCAAAAGAATAAATAACTGTCTCTGCCAAGCCCTCTGGTCCCACTTCTTATTGCCCACTGAACTGCCATTCGTCAGCTGATCTCTTCTGTGGTTCTGTCTCATCTCCTGCTCCCTTGAGCAATCGTGTTTCCTTAGGCTTTTCCTTTCGGTATATTCTAGCTCCTTCTATGTATTCCTTTCTTCGCTTGCTAATGTAATACATTTCAATGCCTGGCATGCCTGAACCACGTCACCTCCTTTGTGAAGACAGAGGAACACCTAGATGACTACAGCACTGCCCCTGCCATCAGATCTCTAAGGGCACAGGGATGCATGCATAAAATCAGCTATAACTCTGGAAAAGGGCACCCTAAAACCTGCTAAGAGTTAGACTGGAGATAGAGACAGACGCTGTAAATGAAGATGAAACGTTTACTTCCAATTGTGAGGTGACAGAAGAGGGCCACGGAGACCTCTGCCCACTGGGCCTTGGGGGATGATTGGACTTGGAGTGACCCAAGTGAGAGGAAAGACACAGCAATGTGGACAAAGCACCAGGTGACCACAGAGACCCAAGACAGGCATTGATGGACACTGTTCGTAAGAGTCCCAAAGGCCAGCCTGAAGAGAGAGGGTGAAGCTCTGCATGTTCCAGAACTGGGTGCGACCATTACCAGAGGTGAAACTTATAATGATCGATAGGTTTGACTCCCCCTTATTTTTAGGCCTTTCTTGTCCCCACACTCTGTCCACTTGTTGCTCTCCTGAGTCAGGCAATAGTCCCAGGAGTCCCAGAGCAATGAGGATTAGACCAGGAAGAGAGAGCAAAAGTTGTTTGAGATAATCAACTGCCCACGCATTATAGCTGAAACCAGAATTCCCGGATATAAAGTACAAACAACAAAAGCTATCTAATCTGGGAAATAGAAAATTTAGGCCATTTCAGGACAATAGAATTTGCTGGAGAAAGTAGAAATGGAGATGTCATGCAGACAGTCATGACCCATGAGATTGTTGTGTAAATTTTTTCTGAGCATGATCTACAAATGCATTTATTTTTGGACATTGTTTACTTATCTTGTAAACGCTGTTCATTTCAAAGCCTATTTTGAGTAGCATTTTAAACAAAGTTTCTCTTATTAGTCTTGTGGCCTCAGATAAAATTTATCTTGAGCTATCTGGTGGGGTGGTGATGGGGATCAGAGAGTTCACATGGGAAAGGAAAGAAAGTTTTGGTATTGAAAGAATAAAATCTTAAGCAAATAAATGCCAGTGTCTTTTGTTTCATAAAAAACTAGCAGGTAGAATTTTTCTGCATTTATGAATATTTGTGTAAGGAAAATGGAAGAGTGATTTTTTTAAAAAAAGAAAAATCAAAGTTTCATTCCAATCATTCTACGTAAGGGCTAACTTGTAATGAATATTAATTAGGCAATATGAATTAACTACACACTATCTTGTTCTAGAAAGGCTTAAAGCATCTTAGAAAAGTAAAATATAGATAGAAAACAGCAGTAACAGTCAGGATAGAACAAAACAGTTGTTATGGTTTGAATGTGAGGTGTCCCCCAAAAGCTCACATGTGAGACAATGCAGGAAGGATCAGAGGAGAAATGATTGGGTTGTAAAAGTCTTAACCCAATCAGTGAATTAATCCCTGAAGGGATTAATTGAAGTCATACTGCATGGCTGGAGGAGGTGGCAGTTAGGGCGTGGTTTGGGGGTATATGTTTTGTATCTGGAGAGTGGAGACTCTCTCTCTCTCTGCTTTCTGATGATGTGAGCTGTTTCCCTCTGCCACGCTCTTCCGCCAAGATGTTCAGCCTCACCTCAAGCCCTGAAGAAGGCAGCTGGCCTTCCATGGACTAAGACCTCTGAAACCGTGAGCCCTCAAATAAACCTTTCCTCCTCTATAATTGCGCTGGTCAGATCCTCGAAAAAGCTAACTAACACAACAGCAAAACAAACAAAAAGGCCAGGGCGAGGCTAAGACCTTATTGTGGATCAGAAACATGGATATACCTGGGCAACCATTTCTTAGAGCACATTCTGCACAAGAATGCACCCAGATCTTTCATCACTGCGAATAATGTTGCTTATTATAAAAACTAGATTTCACGAACTCTGAATATGCTTTTTCTGTACCACCTTGGGGAAAAGATCATGAACATAAATAAACTTAAGATACTAGCTATTTTTTGTCTTACATTGTCCTCTCCCTCCTTCTGTAGTGATACGTTGCATCACTGCCCATGATGTCACCAAAGCCACAAACTAAGTGCATCCTAGATGTCTTCTTTTCCCTCCCCCGTCCCCCCACCCCGACTTTTGGTCAGCACAAATTCTTATGGTACTAGCCCCTAAATTACATTTCTGAATCACTGAAACTTTTCATCTCAACACCAAGGTTTCATCCATATATCCCTCATCACTTCCCTTGGTTAGTAGAAACCTTTGCAATGACCCCTCACCTCCAGCCACAACCCTCCAACTCGTCCTCCTTACCAAGTTTAATATATTCTTCTAAAATGCAAACACAGTCATGTCACTTCACAGCTTAAAAAACAGCAATCTCTAAATATAGGTGTCTTGAACTTCTCTGGGTCTTTCTAGCAGGCATGCATTCTATACTCTTTTTCTGATATCCATACCCAGCTTCCTCTGAAGGAATATCCTTCTTTACATGCTTAGTCTGTGAACTTCTCAGTAGAATTGACTCTTTCAGATATAAATCCCTGGTTTGATCAATCAAAGAATAGCATTCCCTCACCAAAAGAATAGGTTCAGGTGATTCAATTAAAGCCAATGAGACTTTGCTGGAACTTCTTTGGAGAGAATCTCATTCTTTCCCCTTGGACTTGAGCTATTGAAACTCCAGCTGGCATTTTACATCACAAAGCTAATACCACTTGATAATGGATTCATCCACAAATGAAGGCAGATGGAGATAAAAGGAGAAAAAGGTGATATTGGCATTATCACTTGAAACTTGAACTAGATATAGCTATGATCAGATTTTTCTTTGGACTTCTCAGTAATGTAACTTCTAAATGCCATTTTAACATACGCCTTCTGTGTATTTGATCATTTGCAAAAGGTGCGATCCTACCTACCAATTATAATAGTGCCTTTTAGCATGCACATTGGGCCTATTGGGATCTAGCCGCTGCTTACTTTTACAGTAAGCAGAAATCACCCATATATATTACATAATCCAAGAAAATGAAGAAAACCGCAGTTCTGGGATGACTTGCCAGTGCAAGTGTAGAACTTTACACAGCATGTTTCATTTGCTCATAAGGCCACTGCTGTTCTTACCTGCCTGGCTAGCTCATCTTTCAAGGACCAGCTCAAAAGTCACTTCCTTTCCTCTACCCATCCCCTTTCCTATGCCAGAGGGAACTGACAGGTAAACTCATTTGTCTTCCCTACCATCTGCGAAGCATGCCTAGTCACATAGCACCTGTTACATGCGTTACCAAGCACCTGTTATATACATTGCCCCACTTGGACTTTGCCGTGGTCTGCACATTTCTGTCTCCTCCGAATTCATATGTTGAAATTTCATCACTAGTGTGATGGTAACAAGAAATAGGATCTTTGGGGAGTGATTAGATCAAGAAGGTCCTGCCTTCATGAATGGGAGAGGCCCCAGAGAACTGCCTTCTTGTCCCTGCCACCACAGGAGAACAGAGCAATGAGAAGACCAGCATTTATAAACCAGGATGTGGGCCCTCGTTCAGTCACTGAATCTGCCAGCACTTGATCTTGGACTTCCCAGCCTCCATAACTGTAAGAAATAAATTTCTGTTCTTTGTAATCTGCACAGTTTTGGATATTTTGTGACAACAGCCCAAATGGACTAGAAAATCCTCATTTTACAGATGGAGAAACAGGAAGAAAGAGGTGAAGCAATGTGTGAAATAAATAGTGTCACGGTAGACCCAGGCCACCTGGCAGTGGAGCCCACGTGCTGGGCCTGCACCCTGTCTCACTGTGTTGCTCTGCCTGTTTACATCTGTTTGTCTGATGCAGATGATTTCCTATTCATCTTTATGTCCCAGGACCTACATGGTAACTGCCATAGTACGTGCTCAATGAAAGTTGATGAGTTAATGGAAGGCAAGTCCTTTCGATCACAACTTTCACAAGTGGCTAGAGAATGAGACAGACAGACAGAGAGGTGGGGGCAATCCCATCAGAAAAGCCAGGTAACATCCTGTGCTTTAATTCAGATTCTTTAGATGACAGCTGCCAGAATCTGACTCACACTGACTCAAGAGAGAGGGGAAGTGAAATAAAAGACAATTCTGGAGGCAGATCTAGGTACTCAATCCTTGGTACCATGATTTTATCTTTCTGTGCATCACAGATCAGCTCCCCTCGGTGTTGGCTTCAAGTTTGGCAGGTTCTTTCCTGTGCAAAGATGGCCACCAGCAGTTCAAGGTTGCATTCTGCATCTCAGCAAGAAAAAGAAAAGCCTTTTTTCCCAAGAGCTTACAGAAGACCCCTGTCTGATAATGTTCTGGCTCTTCTCCATCCTGCTGAATCGAGAGCCTATCCCGCAACAGCGCCTGGCCAGGGGCATGTGCTGCTCCCGTTGACCTGGGCTGCATGGTGCCAACCCTGGAGCTAGAAATAGTATCTGTTCCACCAAAGTCCCATGGAGTCAAGGTGGGGAAGAGATTATTTCCCCCCAGAAAATAAAGGGGCTAGTCCTACACAAAAGAAGCATTGTTAAACTGGCAGTCAAAAAAAAAAAAGAAAGAAAATAAAAACCACTTCTCTACAGTGTTTCCATATAAAATTAAAACCACATTTATTTTATCTGTGTGATACACAGTAAGTGTTGGTGGAATCACTTTTCTCTGTTAACCTAACTTTTGATAATACTTGGTAACAACTAAGCATTTCTCACTATATTAGCCTAGCATCTGTAATGATCTTATCCCACTGGTTGACATTACCCCAAATGAGGCTTTTAATGAAAAAATAGATTATTCTCAACTGAAGCCCTCCTCCTTTCCCTAAGACCCTCTGACTTTTTGCATCAATGCTGGAAGGTGCAACAACATATGCAATTATCTTTGATAATTATAAAAAGGGGGAGCATCCTTTGAGATAAGTCTTGTTACAGAATCACAAAAAGGCCAGTAAATCCAATTCATTCCTTAGACAACATAACAGCAGCCCCAAAAAGCCATCCTAGGTCACAAACTACATTGCTGTCCTGTCTTCTATCTTGTTTTGTTGGGAAATCATAAAGCAGTGCCCAAGGATACCAGTAGCTACAATTTACCGTGTGTCCCCTTCAAAAATGGCACCAGGCTGGATCCTTGTAGAATGTAGCTTATTTTATTCTCAGAAAGAGCCCTTGGTAGTGGCACATTCTTTTTTTTTTTTTTTAATTTATTTTTATTGTAAACAAATGGGATACATGTTGTTTCTGTTTGTACATGGAGTAACAGCATACCATTTGCATATTCATAAATTTACATAGAGTAATGATGTTTGATTCATTCCATTATTTTTTTTCCTTCCCCCTCACCCCTCCCACCTCTCTTTTCCCTCTATACAGTCCCTCCTTCCTCCATTCTTGTCCCACTCCCACCCCCCATTAAGAGTCATCATCCGCTTATCAGTGAGATCATTCCTCTTTTGGATTTTTGAGATTGGCTTATCTCACTTAACATGATATTCTCCAATTTCATCCATTTGCCTGCAATTTTGCCGCCATAATTTTATTATTCTTTATGGCGGAGTAATATTCCATTGTATATATATACCACTGTTTCTTTATCCATTCATCAATTGAAGGGCATCTAGGTTGGTTCCATAGTCTGGCTATTGTGAATTGAGCCGCTATGAACATTAATGTGGCTGTATCTCTGTAGTGTGCTGATTTTAAGTCCTTTGGGTATAGGCTGAGGAGTGGGATAGCTGGGTCAAATGGTAGGTCCATTCTAAGTTTTCTAAGGAATCTCCACACTGCTTTCCAGAGTGGCTGCACTAATTTGCAGTCCCACCAGCAATGTATGAGTGTACGTTTTTCCCCACATCCTCGCCAACACTTATTGTTGCTTGTGTTCTTGATAATCGCCTTTCTAATTGGGGTGAGATGGAATCTTAGTGTAGTTTTGATTTGCATTTCTCTTATTACTAAAGATGTTGAACGTTTTTTCATATATCTGTTGATTGCTTGTACATCTTCTTCTGTGAAGTGTCTGTTCATTTCCTTAGCCCATTTGTTGATTGGGTTATTTGTATTCTTTGTGTAGAGTTTTTTGAGTTCTTTATATATTCTGGAAATTAGTGCTCTATCTGAAGTATGAGTGGCAAAGATTTTCTCCCACTCTGTAGGCTCTCTCTTCATATTACTGATAGTTTCCTTTGCTGAGAGAAAGCTATTTAGTTTGAATCTATCCCAGTTATTGATTCTTGCTTTTATTTCTTGTGCTATGGGAGTCCTGTTAAGGAAGTCTGATCCTAAGCCAACAAGGTGAAGATTTGGACCTACTTTTTCTTCTATAAGATGCAGGGTCTCTGGTCTGATTTCAAGGTCCTTGATCCATTGTGAGTTGAGTTTTGTGCAGCGTGAGAGATAGGGGTTTAGTTTCATTCTGTTGCATATGGATTTCCAGTTTTCCCAGCACCATTTGTTGAAGAGGCTATCTTTTCTCCATTGCATATTTTTGGCACCTTTGTCTAGTATTAGAAAATTGCATTTATTTGGGTTTGTGTCCGTGTCCTCTATTCTGTACCATTGATCTACCTGTCTATTTTGGTACCAATACCATGCCGTTTTTGTTACTATTGCTTTGTAGTATAGTTGAAGTTCTGGTATTGCGATACCCCCTGTTTCATTCTTCCTGCTAAGGATTGCTTTAGCTATTCTGGGTTTCTTATTCTTCCAGATGAATTTCATGATTGCTTGCTCTATTTCTGTGAGGTACGTCATTGGGATTTTAATTGGAATTGCATTGAATCTGTATAGCACTTTTGGTAGTATGGCCATTTTGACAATATTAATTCTGCCTATCCAAGAACATGGGAGATCTTTCCATCTTCTAAGGTCTTCCTTAATTTCTTTCTTCAGTATTTTGTAGTTTTCATTGTAGAGATCTTTTACCTCTTTGGTTAGATTGATACCCAAGTATTTTTTTTTTTTTTTTGAGGCTATTGCAAATGGAGTTGTTTTCCTCATTTCCCTTTCAGCTGTTTCATCACTTGCATATAAAAATGCTTGACATTTATGCGTGTTGATTTTATAGCCTGCTATTTTGCTGAATTCATTGATGAGGTCTAAAAGTTTTCTGGAGGAGGTTTTTGGATCCTCTAAATATAGAATCATGTCATCCGCAAATAGTGACAGCTTAAGTTCCTCTTTTCCTATTCGTATCCCTTTAATTTCTTTGGTCTGCCTAATTGCTCTGGCTAGAGTTTCGAGGACAATGTTGAATAGAAGTGGTGAAAGAGGACATCCCTGTCTTGTTCCTGTTTTTAAAGGGAATGGTTTCAGTTTTTCTCCATTAAGAATGATGTTGGCCATGGGCTTAGCATCAATAGCCTTTACAATGTTCAGGTATGTTCCTACTATCCCTATTTTTTCTAGTGTTTTCAGCATGAAGGGGTGTTGTATATTGTCAAATGCTTTTTCTGTGTCAATTGAAATAACCATATGATTCTTATCCTTAAGTCTATTGACATGATGGATTGCGTTTATTGATTTACGGATGTTAAACCATCCTTGCATTCCAGGAATGAACCCCACTTGATCGTGGTGCACACTTTTCTTAATATGTTTTTGGATACGGTTTGCCAATATTTTGTTAAGGATCTTAGCATCTATATTCATCAAGGATATTGGTCTAAAATTTTCTTTCCTTGATGTGTCTTTTCCTGGTTTGGGTATGAGGGTGATATTAGCTTCATAGAATGAGTTTGGTAGGGTACCCTCCTTTTCTATTTCCTGGAATACTTTGAGAAGTATTGGAATGAGTTCTTCTTTGAAGGTCTTGTAGAACTCAGCTGAGAATCTATCTGGTCCTGGGCTTTTCTTGGATGGTAGATTTTTAATGGCTTCTTCTATTTCATTGCTTGATATTGATCTGTTTAAATCGTGTATGTCCTCCTGATTCAGTTTGGGAGGAGCATATGTCTCTAGAAATTTGTCAGTGTCTTCGGTACTTTCTATTTTGTTGGAATACAGATTTTCAAAGTAGCTTCTCATTATGTTCTGTATCTCAGTGGTGTCTGTTGTGATGTTTCCTTTTGCATCATGTATTTTAGTAATTTGAGTCTTCTCTCTCCTTCTCTTTGTTAGTGTGGCTAAGGGTTTATCTATTTTGTTTACTTTCTCAAAGAACCAACTTTTTGTTATGTCAATTTTTTGAATAGTTTCTTTTGTTTCAATTTCATTGATTTCAGCTCTGATTTTAATTATTTCCTGTCTTCTACTACTTTTGCTGTTATTCTGTTCTTCTTTTTCTAGGGTTTTGAGCTGTAATGTTAGGTCATTTAATTGTTGACTTTTCATTCTTTTCTGGAATGCGCTGCATGCAATGAATTTTCCTCTTAGTACCACTTTCATAGTGTCCCAGAGATTTTGATATGTTGTATCATCATTCTCATTGACCTCTAAGAATTTTTTAATCTCCTCCCTGATGTTTTTTGTTATCCATGTTTCATTCAATAGCATATTATTTAGTCTCCAAGTGTTGGAGTAATTTCCTTTTTTTACTTTGTCATTGATTTCTACTCTCAGTCCATTATGATCTGATAGAACACAAGGCAGGATCTCTATTTTTTTGCATTTCCTAAGGGCTGCTTTGTGGCATAACATATGGTCTATTTTTGAGAAGGTTCCATGTGCTGCTGAGAAGAAAGTGTATCCGCTCGTTGATGGATGGAATATTCTATATATGTCTATTAAGTCTAGGTTATTGATTGTGTTATTGAGTTCTATGGTTTCTTTGGTTGGATTTTGTTTGGAAGATCTATCAAGTGGTGACAGCGGTGCATTAAAGTCTCCCAGAATTATTGTGTTGTGGTCTATGTGATTCCTGAAATTGAGAAGGATTTGTTTGATGTACAGTGATGCACCATTGTTTGGGGCATAAATATTTACTATTGTTATGTCTTCCTGATTTATGGTTCCCTTAAGCAGTATGAAATGTCCTTCTTTATCCCTTCTGACTAACTTTGACTTGAAGTCCACTTTATCTGATATAAGGATGGAAACCCCTGCTTTTTTACTGGGTCCATGTGCGTGGTAGGTTTTTTCCCATCCTTTCACCTTTAGTCTGTGGATGCCTTTTTCTATGAGATGAGTCTCTTGCAGGCAGCATATTGTTGGGTCTTTCTTTTAATCCATTCTGCCAGTCTATGTCTTTTGATTGATGAGTTTAGGCCATTAATGTCCAGGGTTATTATTGAGAAATGATTTGTATTCCCAGTCATTTGGCTTATTTTTGGTTTTTAAGTTGGCTTGATTTCTCCTTTGAGTGGGTTTTCTCTAAGGTAGTTCCTCCCTTTGCTGACCTACATTGTTGTTTTTCATTTACTCCTCATGGAATATTTTGTTGAGAACATTCTGTAGTGCAGGCTTTCTATTGTAAATTCTTTTAACTTTTGTTTATCATGGAAGGATTTTATTTCATCTTCAAATCTGAAGGTTAGTTTTGCTGGGTATAGGATTCTTGGTTGGCAACCATGTTCTTTCAGAGCTTGAAATATATTGGTCCAGGCCCTTCTAGCTTTTAGAGTCTGGGTTGAGAAGTCTACTGCTATCCTTATTGGTCTCCCCCTATATGTAATCTGATGCTTTTCTCTCGCGGCCTTCAAAATCCTATCTTTATTTTGAATGTTAGGCATTTTCATTATAATGTGCCTTGGTGTGGATCTGTTGTGATTCTGTGCATTTGGTGTTCTGTAAGCCTCTTGTATTTGATTTTCCATTTCATTCTTCAGGTTTGGGAAATTTTCTGATATTATTTCATTGAATAGGTTGTTCATTCCTTTGGTTTGTATCTCTGTGCCTTCCTCAATCCCAATAATTCTTAAATTTGATCTTTTCATGATGTCCCATAATTCTTGGAGATTCTGTTCATGATTCTTACCATCTTCTCTGTTTGGGCAACTTTATTTTCAAGATTAAATATTTTGTCTTCATTGTCTGAGGTTCTGTCTTCCAAGTGGTCTAGTCTGTTGGTGATGCTTTCCATTGAGTTTTTTATTTGGTTTATTGTCTCCTACATTTCAAGGAATTCCGTTTGTTTTTTTTTTTTTTTTTTTTTTTTTTTTTTGAGAATCTCTATCTCTTTGTTGAAATGATCTTTTGCTTCCTGCAGGTGCTCTTTCAGCTTATTGTATTATCATTCATTGCCTGCAATTGCTCTCTTATCTCATCCTTTGCTTCGCGAATCATCTTAATCATGTATAATCTGAAGTCCTTTTCTGACATTTCTTCTACCATACTGTCATTGGATTCTATTACTATAGAATCTAGATTTGTTTGGATCATTTTCTTCCCTTGTTTTTTCATGTTGTTCATGTATCTTCCCCTCTAGCGCTGCAGATCTGGGGGTATTGCAGATTTCCCCCTATAGGCTTATAGTGGCCCTATAGATTTCCAAAACCCTTTCTTTAAGGGGAGATCAATATTAGCATTGCCCAAACCAGACACTATGCAATCCTAGACCAAATAGCCCCTATGGGGACAATAACATCATGTAAATAAGGGAGAAAGCGACTCTGAGGGAACAGGTAAACAGAAGGAAAAGAAAGCAAGAAACGTAAAGAAATGAAAACTTAAATTTTTTTTAAAAAGGAGAAAAAAAGAAAATGTACTGTATAATAGTCATATTGTAATGAAACCTCCCAGTGTTCAGTAGCCCGATGTATGAGAGGTACCTGAGAATGAGCTTCAAGCCTCCAGCAGGCGTCACAGGATGGGATTTGCCCCACCTGAAGATCGGAGCTACGGCTTCCAGGATTATCCAAGATGACTGCTCTGGCTTCCAAATGTGTTGGCAAATGGGGAGCTGCAGCTCAGGGGTGGATGTGGTCAGCTAGAGGTCCTGGAGACAGGATGCAGTTGGTCAGGCAGGGGTCCTGGAGGTCCGGTGTGTTTGGTGTGGTTGTGGGATCCTGGAGTCTGGGTGCAATCAGTCGGTCTGGTCCCGGTGATAGGGCGCAGTCAGTTGGTCTGGGGGTCCTGGTGGCAGGGAGCAGTCAGTTAATGTGAGGGCCCCAGAGGTAGGGAGTGATCGGTGGGGCTGAGGGATCCTGGAGACGGGACTCTGTCAGTCCGGCCAGGGGTCCTACAAGGCCTGGCTGTTGTCTCAAAATGGCGGCAGCCACATGCAATCAAACCTGCAAGTACTGCAACAGTCTAGTGGCACATTCTAATTCTAATTTTTTTACATATTTTATTGGTGCACTATAGCTGTACATAATGGTGGGATTTATTGCTATGTATTTGTACACATACACAATATAACAACATAATTTGGCCAATATCATTCCCTAGTATTTCCCTTTTCTGTCCCCTCCTCCCTCCTGGTCCCTTTGAATATAGTCCTTTCATTCAACTCTCCATAGTGAAATCCTTTTGAGTAAACCCTACTGCTTCCTGTCTTGTCCCTGAGTAGTGCGTTCTCAAGACAGCAGAACTCGAGAGAACTTGGTAGGTGGCCTCCGGACGCTGACTCCCTTCCTTCTCATGCTTAAGAAATACCCCAGCACTGGGGTCCCCTACCCCAGCACTGGGGTCCCCAACCTTTTCATACCAAGGCACCTTCTTCCATAGGGCAGGGATTAGGGATGGTACTGAATGAAAGGACTGTATTCCAAGGTGCAGGCTGGGTTAAAAGAACCAAGAAGGGATCTTGAGGTATCAAAGTATTGGCGACATCAGGAACCCATTACCATCTGGAAGCCTAAGGGCAGAGGAGGCCATGGTGGCTGCTGAGTGTGGTAGAGTCTGAAGACGTGCTGGAGAAGAGCTTCTGCCAGGACCACACGAACACAGGAGGAAGCCAGGGCGGTAAGCCCCCTGACCATGTTCCCTTCCACCCTCTGTCTCCTGACTGTGTCCTCCACTGGTCTGATCCATCAACACCAGGGGTCGTGGAATCTAGGTGATGCAGTGCACAGAGATGGGCTTCCCGGGCAAAGAACAGAACAGCGTTGTAGAGAATGGATGGGAGCAGCCGGAGTAGGAGGGTGAATGGAAATGCACCAGCTCCAGGCTTCTCTTTTAGAGCCCTTCCTACTCTAAAGTCTCTAAAATTCCACGCAACTGGCACAACAGAACAGGCAGCCTGTCCTGAGAAGCACAGAAGGGACACCTTTCGGTATTGCTTAAGGCAGCCTGTAACTAATGCAGGAGGAGCCGTCAGGTCTCAGAAGTGGTCCAGCTCCACTTACAAGAGAATTGCCTGGTGGCGTGAGGTCACAGCCCTGCAGTCATGAACAGAGAGTATTGCCAGAGCATTCCCTGGGGAAACGCCCCTCCTGAACTTGAAAACCCTCCTGAACTTGCAAAAGCATCGGCAGCTGGTAGAGCAATCGGGGTCCAAATTTCTAGTCAAATAGCTTTCCAGTTCATCATGAGTTAAATTATTTTCTCACCCTTTTAGAGATGAGACTACCGAGGCTCAGAGCAATTGGGCAATTTCCCCCTTGTCAAACCTTAGTAAATGCAGGTTCTGACTCCTGCCCACCCACCTCCAATGCTATGCCCTGCCATGAGCCTGGACCCACTCCCCACCTAAGATGCTGCCTCCAAACACATCGTGGCACTGTGGGGGAGTCACTCCACCCAGAAGGCTTCGATTTCCTCTGCTTCAGCTGGGAGCCAAAGAGGTCACCATCAGGCTCGTTCATTATGGAAAGAGTGTGGCTGACCACACAGCTCTGCAAACCCCGAATTCACCTGACCCCTTGGCTCTGCATACAGAATGAAGACTGGCCCCAAGGGTCCAGTGCAGACTCCCTGGGTCAGGTCTGCTTCTGTCAAAGGAGCACCTGGGCAAAATGTTAGCATCCCCCGTATATCATTATGCTCAGAAAGATCCAGGCGAGCTGAATCCCTCGCACAGGGGTGTACTGCCACCAGCACACACGCACGCCTGGTCTCAGGATGAATCCTGACAGGACCACCTTTCCACAGGCCTCCTGTGTCCTCAGTGTGGCTTTTATACCAAGCCCAAGACGTGACAAATGTGTTGAATACCTGAAGAATCCTTTTAAAAAGAAAATTTATTTTAATTGAGAACTTAAGAGGCCTGGGACTGGAGCTCAGTGGTGGAGCGCTTACCTTGTATGTGTGAGGCACTGGGTTCGTTTCTCAGCACCACATAGAAATAAGTGAATAAAATAAAGGTCCATCAACTTCTTTTCTTAAAAAATTTATATCTATATATATACACTTATATATGTATATATTACATATATATATATAATTTTTAAGAAAAGTTGTATATATATATAATTTTTTTAAGAAAAGAACTTATGAAACTTGAATGCCACACTGTGGTTTCCAAGAGACACGTGGACACGTCCTTCTCTGTCTACCCCAGGCCAGAGACTCTCAACCACAGCCATACTTTGAGCCGAATCCCTCTTTATCGTGAAAGACTGCCTGTCCATCAGAGGACACATGCAGCGTCCCTGGCCTCTATCCACTAGATGCCAGCAGCACCTGTCCTCAGTAATGACAACTAGCAGTGTCTCCAGACAGTGCCAAATGTCCCCTGGGGAGAAATTGTCCTCAGCTGAGAACCACTTTTCTGCAGTCTTGGCATGGTGACAGAGCCCACTCAGCCCCCCAATCTGTGTATGTGCTAATAATCATTTTCTAACTGACTTTTGTATAGACATAACCACATGGTTGGTCATTTGTTCAGGGAAGATACATGTTTGTTCCCTTGTGAGACCCTCAAGTTGACATGTACTCCATCCCGAAGGCATCAAGAGGTAGCAGAAACTCTGACCTCGTTGAAAGTTCTTCTTACTATCGCCAAAATATTTCTATTTTTCTAAGATATAAAAATCACAAAATCTCCTATTTCTAAGAACTCGCTCCAAAAAAAAATAACTAAAAATGTTTGCAAATATTTAATTACAGAGCCTTGAAGGAAAGCCTACAATATGAATATGGAAAACTGAGAAATGACCTAAATGCCTAATAATAGAATATGTGTTAAATGAATTGTGTACCTTTCTGCAATGAGCTCTAGTAGCTAAAACTGAGGGTGAAAATGTACTAGCACCACAGATGATCATGAAATAATAGAACAACTAGATTACTAAGGAATATTTTCAATAATTATCTCATTTTTTAAAGTGTGTTCGCTCATGTGCTTAGAAAATTTTGAGTAAAATAATTTAAAAATATTTTTAAATTTCTACCATTTGATCTTTCTTTTCAGTCTTCATAATAAACATATTTAAGTTATTTTACATAGCACTTTTTTATATAGCCTATTGGGTCATCAGAGTAGTTGCAAACTATTTTACTTCCAAAGAATTGCAGAGAAAAAGTCTTAAGGGGAGAGACAAAAACAAACCCCCTAAAACTTCAGGTTGAAGTGTGAAATGACATTATCCTTAAAATTACTGGTGGCTTACCCAGACTTCTACTCCCAGGGATCCTTCAAATAAAATTAATACAAAATAATGCTAGGTTGTGTATTTTTAAAATTATTCCCTCCTAACTTGAACAGGGAAGGAAATGAGTGTTGAATTGACATCATTTTATTGAGGTTTTAATAGTCCAGCACTATGAACTCAATGGGCTAGCTCTGGCATGAAGTCATTCAGAACTCAAGCATGTGTCGGATGGCAAAGGCGTTTATGAGCAGCGACATGAAGCCTGGATTCATGGCCTTCCTCCAGTGCCATCTCGGAGGTGGCAGAACACACTGAACCAGAGACTTGCCCAATCCCGTCAGCATTCCAAGGAATGACTGTGAGCCCTGGAAGGAGAAATTCATCCGCTCCGAGGGATCGCATAGCTGCTCTTATGTGCCTGAAGTGCTCTTTTACAAGAGTATTTGTGGGATGCTGCCTTGGCTGAAATAAAGAGAAGAGAAGTCAAAGCCTCTGCCATCGATCCCTACCGCAGCTTCAGAGAACAAATCTGGCCCTGCTGTGCACACTCTTGTTGATGGAACTACTCAGGAACAATGATGGGGAGTTGCTAAGATGGTCCACAGAAAACATCCAGGTCTTTCTATATTCAGAACTAGAAGTGAATATGCCACTTGATCAGACTATTGGCCAATAATAATTAGATGCTTGGTATGTAAGATGCTCAGGACCTAGGATACATATGCAACCACATACTAAGATACACAAACCTATTTTACCTCCATTTAGGGTTGCCAGATAAAATTCAGGAAATTCAAGTTTGAATTTCAAATTATGCAACAAATAATTGTTCAGGATAAGTATGTCTCAAGTATGTAACTGGGTATTCTGTATTCTTATTTGCTAAATCTGGCAACTCTACCCCCCTAGAACTGCCTTCAAAGACATAATGTGGATTCTAGTAAACTTCAAAAGGACTAGGCATACAATTTCTCATATAATAATTTTTCTTAAGAGATTTTCAGAGCTTCAGTTGTAAATGGTCAAAATTAACTGGATCAGAAAGATGTCAGAGAAGCTGATGAGTAGAAGGCAGAAGACATGAGCTGTAGTCTCAGAAATCACCCCTGTGTGCTGGGCACGGTGATGCATACCTATGATCCCAGTGGCTCAGGAGGCTGAGGCAGGAGGATCGCAAGTTCAAAGTCGACCTCAGCAATGGCAAGGTGCTTAGGAATTCAGTAAGACCCTGACTGTGAATAAAATACAAAATAGGACTGGGGATGTGGCTCAGGGGTTGAGTGCCCCTGAGTTCAATCCCTGGAACCAAAAAAAAAAAAAAAAATTTTTTTTAAAGAAATCCACCCTATCTGACTTTTAGTACCTAAGTCCTGTAAGCCTCCATTTCCACATTAGAAGTGGGTGGACAGTATGTGACTGCCTTCACACCCTGCTGTTGGCAGACTTTGCTTCATCCATCATGCATTCCTTGCCACTGTGTCCAGGGCAGTCACAGAATGCCCAGTAAGCCTCCAGGTGACCACCACCCATCAATGAGTCTCCACCCTTGAGATGTAATCAGTTTACCTTCCCTGAATTAAATGAGCCTTTGGTTTCCTTTTGGGCTCTGATGAAAGTTGAAAGCTAATTCAACTCTGAAAGGCAAGGCCATACCTAGTTTCACATCCTCAGCCAAAGAGCAAAACTTAGCAACTGTTTTCTGAAATAGTCTTTTTACCAACTCAGAGCAGGACTACTGGATCCCTACTCTGACCAGGCCTTCTAGGAGCTGGATGGCTCCAGCAGCCCCCAAGGACCTCGGTGGAGGACTGGGGACATCCTGACTCTGACCCACAGCGCTGAATTCGATTCCACTCTGCTCCAAGTTTCTGCTTCTTTCTGCAAGCATGGGCTCCTGGCACACTAGCTGGTTTCTTCACCGTCTTTTCTACTTCCTGAATTCTGCTCTCTTATCATTTCAACCCGGCCTCTCATTGCTGAGCTCCAGTTTTTTGTTTGTTTTGTTTTAATTTGTTTTTATGTTTTGTTTTGTTTTGTTTCTGCTTAGCTCCGATTGCTCAATCGCCGCCTGGTTCTTTCTTCACTTCCTAGTTCACCCTCCTCTCAGAGTGAGGATCTCATGGCTTAGTGGGGCCTTACTGGCTAAGGGGCCAGCCTGAGACTTAGCCACTACCTAGATCGAAACCCTCCTTTGGCCCAGTCATCTTAGGAGTGTAAATACCTTGGATATAACACAGTTGCCTGTTCAAAACCCATCAGCAAGACTTGTTGGCCAGTCTTTTTGTTGTTGTTTTGGTTTGTCTTGTTCTTTTTTCCAAAGGGTGTCGTTGGGTAGGCACCAGGATGTTCAGCTCAGAATCCTTCCAAGAACAAATGTGAAAACATATGTGTAGAGTGATTGTTTTAACTGGTGTCTCCTAAAAAGCAGAGCCTGAGGCCAGCGGCAAAGTGTAAGTAGTTTATTGAGGAGGTAAAGGAAGCATCAAAAGTGTGTAGTGCTAAGCAAACTACCACAGTAGCTGACTGGAGCTAATCCCAAAGGATAGCCAGGCAGTGGAAATGGGAGAGCACACAGTCCCCAGAACCGGTTCACACAAAGGGGAAGGGCAGAGGATTTAAAAGTCAGCTCCCGAGAGTCATTGGTAGAGGGCTTCTCCCAGTAATGTCCTTTCTTCAGCAGTGGGTATACCACTGATACCTGGCAGAAACATGTCTCAAGGTTTGAAAAAGGATTCAGGCATACAGATGGAGATGAGACCTTTGGAGATCTGTGAGAGCCCTCAATCAATTAAGGCCAAAGTCTATGGCAGAGGCATTGACATCGCCTGCCACAGTGCCTTGTAGACTCTCAAATAAACGTCAGCTCCATGGAGGATGGGGTCTTGTCCACCCTGTTCCCAGCACCTAAAAACCATGCTTGGCACATAACCAGTATTGAATATATAAATGAGTGATTGAATTTGAACCTAGAAAATTCTATTTCAGTGAATGTAGGCATTGTTCTTAGGGCAATTTCTGTGGATCCTTTATGTTTTTGCACCATGACCATGACACAGAAGAAATATCTTTCTCCCACATGCTCCTCGGTTGTATTTTAATGGCTTCTTGTCTATTATTTGTCCTTCATATGCACTTTGGTTTGATTTTGACCATACAAAATGATGATAAATGGAGGCCAGCTATATTTGTTTCCTTTCCCCAACCTGTGTCACCAAGGGCAGCTCTTGCTTAAACCCTACCCCAACCACATCACTATGGCAAAAAGTGTTGTGCAGGGACAGCACTGACCCGCCTCCTCTGATAGAATTTGAAAGACTTCCATTTAATCCCATTGCTCTCTGCTGATTGAGAAATATACACAGAAGGCCCAATCGGCCCGAACACTGGCTTTCCTTTAAGAGCCCCCATCAAAGAAGCAGCTAGGACATGAAGCTGAGAGAAACTTCCCAATAGCCGCTCTAGATCTAGCCCGGATGTGTCTACAGAAGAGGACAGAGGACTGCCTCACCCCAAGTCAAGCTCATAATACCCAAGAGAGTCACACCTGCAAGTGACCATTTGCACACGGTCCATTCCCTGTAGTGACCTAAGCCAAGAGAAGCCAGACTCTTGCCATCTCATCAATCAGAATTGCTCCTCCTCTCTCCATGGAAGGAGCCATTTGAAGGCAGGAACAAGTCATTGGCAGTTTTAAGCCACTAATTATAAGAAAGTGGAAGTTCTTATTTTTCAGAGTGTCAGGAACTTAGGGAAAGGGGGAAATGAGGCCTTTCCTACCACACGTCGGAGAAAAGAGCTGCTCTGAAAGCATTTCCCCTTTAACTCGCGGCACCTGCATCATTGGACAGGAAGGGGCTGGCTCTACAGAGGGTCACCTTCAATTGTCCTTCACTCCTGTCACAGACATAAATGCATTTGGATCTGTAGAGGCAATAGATTCTTCAATGGCTAGGGCTGCACCTTCTGTTTGTCCTCTCTCACACACAAAGGTTGTTAGTGGATAAACCCCGCAGCAAATGCTCAGCCAGAGGAGTTGAAGGACATCAATCCCAAGGCTCCAAAACGTCAAATCTTTCTTCCTAACCAAAACAAGGTGAGCAAATAGCCATTCTGCTTTTGCCTCAAGGAGGAGGCTTATGGCAACAGAATGGAATGTGGTGGGTTTGCTTTTTAAGGTACTGACCTCTAGCGGCCGTAAGCAAGAATGACTCTACTAGAGGATGGCTTTTCTTAAGCTTCATAAAATCCAAGCACTGACTGGGAGAAGCTTTAGAGATCATCTTTCTCTGCTCACTTCATAGAACAAAAGGGGAAAAAAGAGATCCATAAAAGGTGAGGAATGGGTCAGCAGTCTCTAGAATGTGGAGGAGCTGAGTTCTGACTTTCATTAGTGCATTCCTCCTATGGCCTGGCACACTTTTGAAAGCTACTTCTCTGTAAATACTGCAACTAATAAACAATAAAAAGTGACAACACTGAAGTTTCAGAGTGAATTACTACAAAACTGAGGTGGATACTGTGGGTAGAGGTTTCCATCCCCGCGAGGTGGTAGGATTTTACCTTAATCTTCTTTGAATCTCTAGAGATTTGCGTCACACCTGCCACATGGCAGGTAATAAATAAATGTCAAATGGATGGATAATTTGACGGACAGAAAAACTTCCATTTGAAATTAGACATCAAATAAAACCAAAAGCTACTTGCTTTGCTATCCAGTTAGCAAATGACAAATCTGAGATTTGAAGCCAGCTCATCAGTCTTCCGCTAAATGCTACCACTCTTTCAGGACCCCACCCTTGCCCCAGGGCCCCACCCACTAATGATGATTTTCCTGAATTTACCAGAAGCAGTTTTTCTACCTCTTTCATCACCACACCGGATACAAGGGTACATTGTTTTTCAGACTTTCAGTTGGAAGTTTTTTATCCTCAAAAAAGGACCCGAGGACAACTTTCTGTCAAGTGTGCATTTATTTGTTCTTTCAACCACTCAACATCTTTATTGAGTGTCTGCTATGTTCCAGAAAATTCCCTGAGTCATGAGAACCCAGAAGGAAAAACAAAATGATGTGTCAACAATTATGTTAGCAGTAAACCCTGGGAGGATAAAGCAGGAAAGTCGCCTTCTAATGGTGGTGGATTCTTTGCCAGGGTTGAGGATGCTCGAACTCAGGGAGAGCCCTAGTTGAACACCTTGCACTAGGTATCCAGCATGGATCAGCAACTTGCAGGGAGCAGGAGTAAAACTCAGGATCCTTTGGTAAAATAACGCAGGTCAGCAGTAAAGAGAAAGAATCTCCAGATGGGAAGGGGCAAATCTCAGGCCCAATGCCCCGTCCCCAACTATTCTTAGAATTAATTTGCCTTTTGAAGATTTTAACAGACTCCATCATTCTTACTCCTAAAATTATATTTTTTATCTTCCCATCTCTATCTTGTTATGAACTGTCTCTAATTCCCCCACATCCTGGAGGAGATGATCCTGGAACATTTGTAAGATTTTATTGCAGTCTTAGAAATAAAAGAGGAATTAAAACAGTGAGAATTACTAAGAGCTGGCAACTAGGTAGGAAGGCCCTGGAGTCCACGAGACCTGGTCCATCCTCCTGAGGTGGCATCCCACCCTCATGAGCCCCCAGATGGCTGCTTCCCTGTCTAACCCTGGTTGGACAGCATATAACAGTGTCTATCTTTTCTGAGAAAAACCTTCCCTGAGAAAAACCCTCAAGTATGGCAATGCCCTCTTGGGATCTGAGCCTCTTGAGAGCAAAATGGTTCAGAGTGGTTGGGGTTCTTCAGCTCTCTGCTCCAACCTCCACCTCTCACATGGTTAGAACACAGGCAGCTACCAATTTACAGATCGATTTGACTCCAGAAATCTGTTGGCTAGCCGTTTCTTTGGACTCTGCAATGCACTCCTCTACAGTGAGTGAGGTCAGAGGCAAGTCCATGAAAACTCTATTTATGCCCTTATCCACCTAAGGACATTAGAAACACAGTCTTCCAGTTTAACATAAATCAAAGTAAGTACAGGTGCTGCTGGGTACTCTTGGTGCCAATATATCCTCTACCAATACAAGGACCCAAATTCCGAAGGTCTGCAAGCATTCTGCCTCAGGGGACAAAGTGAATTGCCTCATAGGGAACGGTGGCTGCCAACAGCAAGGACATGAAAACTCTTGACCTGGAATCAGAGTGGTCATTCCAAAAGCAGTTCTGGCAAACTGCCTGTTTCTCAAGTATTTTAGCACTTGGTGCATTGGAAGGAGACTGTAGACAATTGGTGGTATTGCATGAGAAAATGATAAATGGATCAGAGTGCCGAGCGAAGCAGAGGGACTGTCAGCTATTCCTGTTTAGTGAGACCAGCAAGTCTCCTTGGATAAGATCTTGTTTCAGTGAAGGTTCTTTGAGCAACTTGCCTTGATTATGCAAATGTAAAACAAATGAATATCCACATCCCTGGAAGTGAGGGTGTAACAGAATTTTCTGTGGCATTGCTTCTGCTCCCCAAATTTCCAAATGCCTCTTTTGGTCTTTGACTTGGTTTGGGTTAATTAGCAAAGGTCCAAGACCTTCTGGGAAAAAAAATGTGGACTTAGAGACTGGTCTCTTTCCTGGTGCATTTCAGCAGCATTGAAACCTCAGACTGACTTGGATGGTCCAAGCTGAGACTGACCGGCCAAGATAAATGTTTGGCACCACGGAGGGGAACGCTACATGAAGAGGAGATTGTGACCTGTGGACTGGTAACCAGAGATCAAACCAGAATGCAGGTGATGTGGGGGGGGGGGCGGGTCACAGAAGGTGCTCTTTCTGGTGTAAGTGAGGTCTAAGCCCTTCCAGGTGCTGGAAACCGTGGCAAACCATGTCGCCATGGTGAAGAATCGAGGCTTTTTCAGCCTCGGCACTGTTGACATTTGGGACTGATGAGGAGTGTGTGTTGGAGCTGGTCAGAGAACCATCCTATGCATTGCAGGATATTTAGCAGCATCCCTGGCTTCCTCTCCCTCGATGCCAGCAAGATCCCCCAGCACTTGTGATAACCAAGAACTCCGCAAGCTGAAGTGGGGGGATCAACACTGGTTAAGATGCATTGATACAAACTGAAAGAATATTACCCTAGAATCTCCAATGGAAGGCTTCTGGTATGAGTATCTGGACTACCCAGTCCACTGGGGTTGGGAGAAATCCTAGTTCTTGGATGGCAGCAGTGAAGGTCTCAAGTGTGTTTAAGGAAAACTTGCAGGGAGGAGCGTTCTGCTTTGGCTACCTAGGAAAGTAAACAACTGCCCCCACTCAGTGTTACCAAGAGAACCCGTATAGGAACCTGGTGGTCTGATCCCCCATGGCACATTGTGATTAGGCAAGAAACCTATAAAATGTATAGTTGTTCCTGCAATAAACGAGTTTGCAGGCTGTTCACCACAAGCTTGCTTCCACCCAACTCCTGGAGTCTGGGTCTTGACTCTGCACCCTTACCCCGAGTATGAGCTAGCCTGGCACAAGAGAAAACTACACATTGGTAATGCTCTGAGGAAAAAATGCATAAATATCTTGGAAACCATTTCCAGCAGATTCTGGCTGGAAACTTCTGTTCTCTCTCCACTGGCATTTGAACAAAGGGTTACCCTTTGAATCAAGCCTGCCTCTAAGGATTTCTGAACAACTCTGTGTGGCAATGAAGCTTCAAGAAGGAGAGCTGAGTGTCCTGCAAGAAAGGGCAAACATGTTTTTAAACGACAAATGAAAGAGTTGTGATATTTGTACACTAAGCTAGTGAAGCAGGACTTACCGGTGAGATGCACTTGAGGGAAGTAGTTGGAGAGAAGAGAATGCAAAAATTGTAGGAAAATAAGCTTTCCAACAATAAAACAACAACAGCAAAAAAAAAAAAAAAAAAAAAAAAAAAATGAAAATTTACTACACATACCAGAGCAGCCGTTTTGCTTTTTTCTTCCTAAGGTGTAAAAGTATCTCCAGTTATTTCAAATTATGATATGAGTCTCTAAATAAAATAAATCTTATAGTTTTCTGTTCTTAACAATTCTGACAGCTCTCTTAAGAAGTGACAAAGTTGTGAAATGAAGCAAATGACAAGGAGGTATTGTAATTCAAAATAGGTTGGAAATCACAGCACTGGAGGAAGAAAATTAAATACTTTAATATCTACAAAATGAAAATAAGCTATACAGCAATATATCTGAGCAATATATCTGAGTCAATACATGTTTCTCTCCATTTACCATTGAAATGAAATGTTCCAATTTGCTGAGGTTTGAGCTACATTTCAGGGAGAGAGATATGTAATTCAGTAAATTGGAAAATATAAATCCAAAGTTGAAGAGTGTGTTTTTTGTAAAAATTTTGATTCAAAGGTGATTCTTCAGTTTCCAGCATAAGCCTTACCTTTCTCTGGTGATGCATATTTTGTTCATGGAGAATGAATCAACTACGATCATTAAGTGTGGTAAAATTCAGAGAACAGAGTGAGAATGGTGCATTCATCTAAAGATAAAGTTGTGTCACACGTGTGCAGGTGTGAAGAGCACATCTTGACCTAAATAATGCACCCTTGTGCCTTTACCCCCCAAGAGAAAACAACGCAGGAGTCCCATCTTAGGCTCTGAAAATTTTTGATATTTATTCCAAAGTTCTAATTTTATAAAAGGTGTCAACTACATCATGGTTTAGTCGCATTGACCTTGAAAGAATTGAATATATGTACCTTTTTTTTTTTTAGGTATACTTCTGGCATGAACTAAAGGCCAGAGCTCACTTCCTCTCCAGAATGTGAGGACACAGCTAGCAGACCGCCATTTGCAAGCCAAGAACAGAACCCTCACCAGCACCTGACCATGCTGGTACCCCAACCTCAAATTTCCAGCCTCCAGAACCATGAGAAATAAATGTTGGCTGTTTAAGCTACCCAGTGTGTGGTGCTTTGTCATGGCCACCCCACGCATGAAGCATGTTCCTCAGAGTTCCATGTAAAAAAGTCATGACAATATTTCATTCATTCAATCATCTATTTATTCTTTTTTTTTTTAAGAGGAGATTCCTACAGTTGTTATTGTTGCATAAAAATACTCCAAAATATAATGGATTATAACAAATCTTTTAGAATGCACACGGATTCTGTGAGTCAGAAATTTGAACAGGGCACAGCTGGCTGGCTAATCTCTGCTCCACCATGTCTGAGATTCAGCTAAGAAAACTTGAATCCTAGGAGGAAACTAAACGTCTGGGGACTGGAATCATCCAACGTCATTCCCTGACGTGTCTGGAACCTTGGCTGGGATGGCTTAGGCTGGGACTGCCAACAGCGGGCACACGTGGCCTTCCCATGCAACTTGGCTCCTGCGGGGAGGTGGCCTCCAAGGAGTAGACCTCCTGTGGTGACTCAGAAATCTGAGCATACCTGTTCTAGCATGTAGCATAGAAACTGCACCATCTTTTATGGCTCAGTCTCAGAATTCAGGAAGCAAACCAGCACCACTGCTGCTGTGTTCCCAGTCAGCTCAGACACCAGTCTACACAGACACAAGTAGAGGGAAAACGGACCCCACTTCTTGATGAGCAAGGTCTCAAAGAATGTGGAGGGGGTATTTTTGGTTTTTGTTGTTGTTGTTGTTGTTGTTTGGTACTGGGGATTGAACTCAGGGGCACTCAACCACTGAGTTACACCCCAGTCCTATTTTGTATTTCATTTAGACAGGGTCTCACTGAGTTGCTTAGCACCTCACGTTTGTTGAGGCTGGCTTTGAACTTGAAATTCTCCTGCCTCAGTCTCCTGAGCCACTGGGATTACAGACATGCACCACCACACTGGGAAGTTGTTATAATTTTTAAAAACTGAAAATAACAAGTATTGGTGAGGATATGCAAAAATCAAATTTCTTATACATGGCTGATGGAAATGCAAAATGTTACAGCCACTGGGGAAAAGGGTTTTGTAGTTCCTCAAAAATGTAAAACAGGACCTGCACCTAGGTCGGTGCCATCCCTGGTTGGTCGTAGTCGCGGAGCGAGCTGACGGGCGAGTCAGGCCACTTGCATCGCGGAGGTAGCAGGTGGGCACCCAACCCACCTACCTTGCGGTGCTGGGCAGCGGGTAGCCAACCCCCCAACCAACAGGCCAAAGACAGACGCCATCACTGAACAACCCTGCCCCACCACCATACCAAGGTTTGTCGCCATCACGGAGTTAGCCAGAGGCTTCTTTATAGGCTGGTGCGGGTATTTTGAATTACTCCTGAGGTCGTGGCCATCATCATTGAAAGGGCAACTCCCTTCCTGAGACACCGACAGGTAGAGGACCTTTGACAAGACCCAGGAGCCAAGAAGAGGAGGTATTGAGAGACTCGGGACCAACTCAGAGCCACCGGGGAATATACCCCGCCTGAAGGCCACCACCCCAAGAAGGCCAGCTTCCTAGTGGAGCACCACATTATCAAGTTCCTCCAAGACTTCAGGCTACTGAAGGCTAAGAGACAAAGGTGCCAAAAATATGCAATGGAGAAAAGATGGCCTCTGGGAATCCATATGCAGCAGAATGAAACTAAACCCCTATCTCTCACCCTGCACAAAACTCAA
This sequence comes from Sciurus vulgaris, assembly GCF_902686455.1. NCBI lineage: Eukaryota > Metazoa > Chordata > Mammalia > Rodentia > Sciuridae > Sciurus > Sciurus vulgaris. Next base: position 135,380,081 of record NC_136469.1, on the reverse strand, counting down.
CTCACAATGGATCAAGGACCTCGAAATCAGACCAGAAGCCTTGCATCTTATAGAAGAAAAAGTAGGTCCAAATCTTCACCTTGTTGGCTTAGGATCAGACTTCCTTAACAGGACTCCCATAGCACAAGAAATAAAAGCAAGAATCAACAACTGGGATAGATTCACACTAAATAGCTTTCTCTCAGCAAAGGAAACTATCAGTAATGTGAAGAGAGAGCCTACAGAGTGGGAGAAAATCTTTGCCACTCATACTTCAGATAGAGCACTAATCTCCAGAATATATAAAGAACTCAAAAAACTCTACACAAAGAATACAAATAACCCAATCAACAAATGGGCTAAGGAAATGAACAGACACTTCACAGAAGAAGATGTACAAGCAATCAACAAACATATGAAAAAATGTTCAACATCTCTAGTAATAAGAGAAATGCAAATCAAAACTATCCTAAGATTCCATCTCACCCTAATTAGAATGGTGATTATCAAGAATACAAGCAACAATATGTGTTGGCAAGGATGTGGGGAAAAAGGTACACTCATACATTGCTGGTGGGACTGCAAATTAGTGCAGCCACTCTGGAAAGCAGTGTGGAGATTCCTTAGAAAACTTGGAATGGAACCACCATTTGACCCAGCTATCCCACTCCTTGGCCTATACCCAAAGGACTTAAAATCAGCATACTACAGAGATACAGCCACATCAATGTTCATAGCTGCTCAATTCACAATAGCCAGATTGTGAAACCAACCTAGATGCCCCTCAATTTATGAATGGATAATGAAACTGTGGTATATATATGCCATGGAATATTACTCAGCCATAAAGAATAATAAAATTATGGCATTTGCAGGCAAATGGATGCAGTTGGAGAATAACATGCTAAGTGAGATAAGCCAATCTCAAAAAACCAAATGAGGAATGATCTCACTGATAAGCAGATGATGACACATATAGGGAGTGGGAAGGGGGCAAGAATGGTGGAAGAAGGGACTGTATAGAGAGATAAGAAGGGTGGGAGGGGTGGGGGGAAGGAAAAAAATCAAAGTAATCAAAAACTATTACCCTAGGTAAATGTATGATTACACAAATGGTATGCCTCTACTTCATGTACAAACAGAGAAACAAGATGTATCCCATTTGTTTACAGTAAAAATGAATTCAAAAAAATGTAAAACATAGAATTACCATATGATTATGATCCAGCAATTCTACTCCTTGGTATATACCCCAAAGAACTGAAAACTGGGACTCAAGAAAATATTTATATGCAAATGTTCATAGCAGTACAATTCACAATCTATAAAGGGTGGAAACAACCCACCAACTGATGAAAGGATTAACTATGATGTATACATACAATGGAATATTATTCAAATTTATAAAGGAATATCATGCCAATGTGCCATGGCATGGATAAATCTTTAAAACATTCTGTTAAGCTAATTAGGCCAGACGGGCAAATTTAGAGAGGCACAAAGTATATTAGAGGTTACCAGGAGAAATAGAAAGTGGGGGGGGGGTATAAGGAGTTAATTTTTAACAGGTATAGAGTTTCTATTTGGGGTGATGAAAAAAATTGGAAACAGATAGTGATAATGGTTGCACAGCTTTGCCAGTGTACTGAAAGTCATTAAATTGCACGTTCAAAAATGGGTAAAATGACAAACTTGATAATTTTTTTTTTTTTTTTTTTTGGTACCTGGGTTGAACCCAAGGTACTTAACCACTGAGCCACATCCCCAGCCCTTTTTTGTATTTTATTTAGAGGAACTCACTAAGTTTCTGAGGCTGGCTTTGAACTCTGATCCTCCTGCCTCAGCTTCCCGAGCCTGTAGGATTATAGGCATGAGCTATACTGCACCTGGCAAAATTTATATTTTTTAACTATAATAAAAAGAATCTCAACAGATCCACAAGATTTTGTACACTAGTTCATAGAACAGTTGATATTAATTTTACCTGATCTGTTGCAGAAAAAAGAAATCAGTCTGCTTTTGTCAACGTTATAACTCCCTCTTCCCTAAAATAAGACAACAGTCACACAAGAAAGGAAACAATAGGTTGATCTCAGTCAAAAGCAAAAATGCAAAAACATCTAAATAATAGAAACTAAACCAACAGTTAATTTTTGAAATGTCTTGATCAAGTGTATCCCAGGCACACAAGAAGAATTTGACATTAAAAAGCCTATTAATGAAATTTACCACATCAATTGATGAAAGCAGAAAAATTATATTTGATTATCTCAAAAGATACAGAAAAAATGCTTGTGATATGTGATTCAACACACATCCTTGATTAAAACTCTTTAGTCAGCTGGGAACACTTAAAAGAATGTTTTTGCATTAGGATTTAAAACAAATCTGTTAGATTCTTTTATTTTGCTTACATAAGAATGTTTTCAAGAAATGATGTTTTGGAATGAGGCCTTTAATGCTTTTATAACTTTACTACAAGATGTTTAATTCCTATGAACATATTTGGCTTCATGTTAAAGGATCAGAGAGGTCATATTCTGAAGATGAATTAGCTAAATTCATAGTGAGCAATGCCCCACCTTGACTGGTTGAGGTGAACCATTCCTTGCAACAAACAGCCATATTCTTTTCATTTAACAAAGCTTTCAGTATTTGCTATGTGCCAAGACTGTCCTAAGTACTTTACAAATATTCACTTAGTCTCATAACAACCCTCTGGAATAGTTACTATTTTTAACCTTGTTTGGGGGATAAGGAAACAGAAGCCAGAGAGGTTGGGGAGTTGACCCAGATTCTTCATCTGTAAGATTCGGCATTCAACTTACTTCTCTCTTCTCTCCTTCAGGACCTCTCCTGGGCATTAGGGACCTCCTTCATTCCTTACATTTATTATCTACCCCTCCCACTTTTCTTTCCTTCCTTCCTCTTTTTTTTTCCACAGTTTATTTATAGATATTTTTATTGTTGTTGTTTTGTTTTGTTTTGGTTGTAGGTGGACGTGATACCTTTATTTTATTTTGATGCAGTGCTGAGTATTGAACCCAGGGCTTCACGCATGCTAGGTGAGCGCTCTACCACTGAGCCACAACCCCAGCCCTATTTATAGATTGTGTTAAAGTCGCGTCTTGTGGATATACTTGATGCTGGGATTCACTGCGCCATATCCATGCATTCAGTCAGATTCATTGCACTGTTCTTCCCTTTTCCCCGTCCTCACCCTCAATCCCCTTTGACTATTCTACTGGTCTTTGCTTTATTTTGATGAAATTTCTTCTCCCTTTTTTTCCTTTCTCTCTCTCTATTTTCCTCCCAACTCCCACCTTATTTTGGATTAACTTCCACATATCAGAGAAAACATTTGACCTTTGGCTTTTAGGAACTGGCTTATTTCAGTTAGCATGATCACCTCCAGTCCCATCTATTTACTGGCAAATGAGAAATCCACTCTTCATATTTTCAAATTCTCCTTTTATGTTCTTAAACACTTGGCCATTCCTTTTTTTTTTTTTTACATTCTTCATCTGATAATTGTTTTATTGAGTATGTAATAGTGCCCTCTGGTTTGTCGGCTGACTCAAGAATTTCTGCTTGTGCTGTCTAATTTTGGATTGTGAACTCATCTGCAGTGGGACTTGCCTGTGAGCTTCTTGAGCTGTTATTGCTTGAAGAAGGGTCCCTCCAGAAAAGTTTTGTATTGACTCCCCAGAGATACTAGCCTGAGATCGCTTTTTAAAATGTGCCACTGAGGGGGTTCCTTAAAGACCCAGGGAGCATAACTGCATGTGCAAGCCTGTAGTTATGAATTCTCTAGGGAATATTTTCCCATCACTTGCGAAAGACAAACTGAGACAGAAATTGTCCTTGTCTCTGTGTGCCAGCACTTCATCATCCCCTCCAGTTTGAAGACTCATTCTTTCACTTCTGACAGTTTTTCTTGTATAATTCTTTTGATAAATTCTACCTTTCCATTTACTTGTTCCCTTTTTCTACAACTACAAGTGTTGAATTTCTTAGCCTGAGACGCTTCAATTTTTTCTGTAAGGGCAATCTGTCAGCATCTGGGGTCCATCCCTTGTGATCAGTCCATATCTCCAGTATTAATTCCCCACTTTTTCCAATTCAGTGCTGGTAGAGGTAGGATGGAGGGGCCAGAGGTCAGAGATTGGGCGCCTATGTTCTTGAGGACTTAGAAAGGGGCCTGCCGGTCTCTCCATTTCTGACATTTCATTGCCAATCCTGAGCATCACCACTTCTTCTGCATCTGGAAAGTTGAAACTCCAAAGTGCCCAACACTGCTTCCCTAGAGAAGAAACCCTTGGTCTCCCCTAGCAGCAGATGAGGCGTGTGGGAGTTTGGAACAAGGGCTGCCGAGGAGCCAGCCCCTCCACACATAATCTTTCCAGTCTTCCTGCGTTTCTGCCCTAATTCTTCCCACTTTCTTTGGTGTCGTTTTATTGGTTTCCTAGAGTCGCTTTGAAAATGTTCCACATACTGAGTGGCTTAAAAAGACAAATGGTCTCACAATTCTGCAGACTGGAAGTCCAAGGTGCCGGCAGGCTGGTTCCTGCTGGGGCTGGGAGGGAGAATCTGTTCCAGGCCTGTTAGCTGCAGGTGGCCTCAGGATTCCTTGGTTGATGGAGATGGTATTCTCCTGCGTCTTCACACGGTCTTCCTTCTGTGCGTGTCTGTCTGTATCCAAGTTTCCCCTTTCATGAGGACACAATCCTCCTGCAGTACATCCACCCTGATGACCTCATTTAACTCGATTGCCTCTCTATAGTCCCTGTCTCCAAATAAGGTCAGAATCTGAGGTTCTGAGCATGAGAACTTCAACATGTCTTTGAGGAAGGGAGGGAACATTTCAGCCCGTGATACCATGGCTCAGATCCTGAACCAGGAAGCTCTGCAGAGTGGGCGAACTCATCTCCCTCTCATGCCTCCGTGCACCTCTGTCAGTCACACCACACACACACGCACACACACACACACACACACACACATACACAAAGCCAGAGACACACACGCACCACACACAGAGAGATACAGACACACAGGTACATATCACACAAACACACACCACACACATGCAGAGACACATACAGACACACATAGAAATACAGAGTTACAGAGATACACATCACACACAGACACACACCACACACACAGCTACTCACCACACACAGAGAGATACAGCACATGAGCATGCTGACATACATGTGATCCGCAGTTGACCGGTGACGAGTTCTGCTCCCTCTAATGTTGAAGTTTGAACACTAGAGAAGCACGCCAAGGCAAGCAGATTAAGCAGGTTTTATTTAAAAGTAGTAATAATAGACTTCTCCTGAGGGGGAGAAGGGGGCCATGGCTGATGTTCTAGAATCCTGCTTCTGTGACTAGGCCTGGTTTTGCAAATGAGATGCATAAAGTGAGAAGTGGATGGGCAGGGGGAGGGCCAAAGTGATTCAGCCAGGCAAGGGCCCCGGGGGCATTAATTAGCAGCTCCTTGCCTGCAGTCCTTGATAAGGGCAGGTAAGTCTGGTCATCAATGGGCTCCGAGATCCTTGACATTCCATCTCCCAGGGGCTGTCTCCAGCTTCCAGAGGCAGATGGCTCTCATGGCCTCCATTTCTTCGATTTGACCCCATCCCCTATTTCTACACTAACTGCCTGTCCCCAATTCTGGCTTCACATACATACACACTGTTCTAAAAAACATACTCTGACTTTTGGTTAGCCAGGGATGGTAAGATGTGGAAATGATGGTCGAGAAATAAGTGTATTCTCACAAATCACCAGAAAAGCAGTCACGGTGTCTTGGTCTGTCTTGAGCCGTTGCAACAGAATATCACTTACTGGGAAACTTACGACAAAATGTTTTTCTCACAGGTCTGGAGGCTGCGCGGTCCACAATCAAGGGCCTGGTATCTGGCAAGGTTCTCCTTGCTGTGTGTTGCATGGCAGATGACGAGAGAGTGGGAGAGAGAAGACAGGGTAAACTCGTCCTTCGCTGAGGAACCCACCACCACCACCATCATGAAGCATCCCGGGGTGGGTGAGGGCGGAGCCTCTCAATAGCCTCACCTCCCTGCGTGGTTGAGGGGCAATTGTGTTTCCAGCACCTGCTTTTGGGGGGACACATTCAAACCCCAGCACAAGGACTGTAGAGCCAAAGGGAAGGACTAGCATTAGTGAAGACAGAAGAGAGAGGGCAGAGGATGGCCCAGGGCCACTCCTGAGGTTTTCTGGGAAGAAGTGGCTGGATCAGGGCGGGGATGCTGGGTGAGTTTGGCCCTGGACAGTCTCCACCATTTCTGTGAGCTCTGGACTGCAGAGGCGGTCCCTGGTTGTCTTGTACCCAGCCCTGGAGTGAATCAGGACAGGAGGAATATTGGCTTGCTGTGTGCATTTGATAAGAGGTGGTTGGAGGTGTGAGTTTTGATTGGTTCCTTTGAGTATCAAAGGAGAGTTTGCATATTTCAAGGAATTAATTTGCTATCTCTAGAAATTAGCTAGTTTGGGAGAATCAATCTCTCCAGGACCAAGGCTCCAAATGCCAGAGCATCAAAAATACGGAAAATGAGAAAACAATCAATGCGTGTGTTGGTGTGTCCTTGGAGTGCGGCTTCCCCTGGTCCGCTCATTCCATTATTCCCCGCTTCCTTTGGTCTTTTTTCTAATTTTTTTTTTTTTTTTTTTTTTTTGCCACAGCATAGATACTGCCTTTCAGAAACTGTAGTGGGAGCCAGAAAGCAGAGATTAAACTTGTGCATTCAATCTTCCACAGCTGCCCAAAATCACCCCGTGGCAACACTTGCTCTGAAGTGCCTCCAGGAAGACTTGCTGCTCTGAGTTAGACACCTTCCAGGTGGCCTTTTATGATTCTAAATCACCCCTGCTCTGAGCACCTCCTGTCCTTTAGGAAAAATGCATGACAATCCAATGTCAGGGGGAGGGTACGGTTCTTAGAACCCATGGACTCTGGTCACCTCATCACTAATTTGATCTCTTCTGTGTCCTACCGTAGGCTGCACCCCTCTGCATACCCAAGACTGGGATTCCTCAACTAGAAGTAAACTGTCACTTTAAAAGAAAAAAAAAGCCGCCAGTGACCTTCCTTGGGAACGTGTTGCTAAGCTGGTGTTTTCGCCCTGAGACATGGCTGCAGCTTCCCGGGAGCAGCCTGGCCTCACCCACGCTCAGCCCTTCCTCCCAACCAGTCTGGAAGATTCATCAGCACTCCCGGGCCATCTCTCTCCACCTCCCTTCCATCCCAGAAAGCGGAATCTGCAAAGTGCCTTTTGTAAAGTTCCTTAAGGTAAACCACTTTCTAACGGGACCAGGGCTACAGCTACGGTTTCCTGCTTTCAGTTAGCAGCGGCTGGAGTTCAGTCTCTCCCTGAGAGTGGATTGAATGAATTGTAAATGTAAGGGCTCTCGCGTTGCGTGCTCTTGCACCTTTTGGAATAGGAGTGTAGAGCATTACATGGCAGCTTTGATTTGAGCTGCTTGCCGTCTGGTGTCTGGTTTGCAGGAAATGTAAATCCAGTTAACCACAGTCATATGGACTCCTGAGTGGAAATGCTCTCCGACCAACACTAGCCAAAACATTTGCTGTGTGTTGCATTTCTGGGCCTTTTAGTTCAAATTGGTTCAAGTGCTAGTTATGGCCTGCTTCACTTTTATTGCCATTGGACAGAAAAGTAACTCAGCCACAAGGCTGAGGGTTGCCTACCTGCCAAAAGACCTCAGGAAGATCCGCTGGCTGTGGTTTCAACTGATTGTTCCCCTTCGTTGCAAAGAGGTGCTATGAAAAGCTAATAAAGTCTAAGGAGAAATACACATCTGCTATCACATTATTAATATAAACTTTTCTGCCAAGAAATTCACTGGCAGAATGAAATATCTCTCTATACATATCTCCTAGAGTTTATGGAACATCAACAATGCACCAGGTCATGGCTTAAGTTTAGAGCATGCAAAAACGAATTCGACCTGGCCAGAAACTGGGGGTTTGCTGGGAAGACAGCCCTATAAACAGGTAGTAAGGGCACAATGATCTGCGTGCCTTAAGCGGTTTATGGGAAGGTACTTGGAGCACACCCTTCCAGGGAGGGACTCCCAGCACTTGGGTGCATTGTCCTGTGCCAGGCAGCAGCACAAATATGGCTTTACATGCCCTCTCTGAGTGCAATAGAGACTGAATTCATCTGATTAAATGATTCCACAAAGTCGTTTGTCACTAACTTTATACTAAGGAAAGCTAGAATAACTTATAGGACTAGATAATGGATACAAAAAGGGTGCATGTGGCATCTCCTGTCCTCTTGACTGTTTCCTCAGGGTTTTTTTTTATGACTCTCCTCTGTCCTCTAAGCTCTTTCCCCTTTTCATTTGTTTCTTCCACACCCCCTCTCTATTATCACCTCTTCTGGTTTTGGGGTTTTGTTTGTTTGGTGTGTGTATGTGTGTGTGTGTGTGTGTGTGTGTTTGCTGGGGATTGAACCAGGGCCTTGTAGTATACTAGGCAAGTGCTCTACCACTGAGCCGTAGCCCCTCCCACCTCTTCTTAAAAACCTACCAAAATAGAGAGCCTGGTCCACGCAGGCATTTGACTACACATCTATCACTGAGCCCTTCAAGGGCGGAAGCAGGATCTTTATTCTACCAAGAAGCAAAGGCCACAGACTGGTCAGTACAGCTCTAATTTGAGCACCAATGCATAGAATTTTTTACAAGGCTGCTCTCTTTCCATAAACTCATGGTTTCACTGTAATCATGTAATACATTCTCTCTTTTGGCAGCCATGATTCAGATGCCTTGTATGCAATTTTGTCTCTTTCCAATTCCTTCATTCCTTTCCCTGCACCCTGTAGGATTCCCACACGGTCCTCAGGACGTGGCTCTGGTCTGCTGATGACCCTTAGGGACCATCTATTTGTTCTGATGATCGTGTTAGTACTTTCCTTGAAAAATATGTTTGGTTTTCTGCACTGTGTGAAATAAATCATCGACCTAGCATAGCCTAAGCCTTTTATCGCATGTACAAAGCTTCTCAGCTTTCAGTTATAAATTGAAATGAAGTTACAGAATGATAGACTAGCCTAGAATAGTTACACTGCAAAAGTAAGACTAAATGGAGACAGAAAGAGGTGGCAGTGAACGGGGAGGACTTGGGAATCACAGTCTTGAGATCAAATTCTGAGTGTGACTTTTAATGTCTATGACCTTGAGCAAATCGCATAACCCATCAGTCTTAGTTTCCGCTTGTATAAATTGGGGCATGTACTGCTGGGCCAGCAGTGTTACTGTGGAGAATAAAGAGGACATATATCTAAAAAAAGTACAAAATAAGTGTGCAGTAAATCACGGGTCCTATTTTGATGTTGCCAATAAGAATATATTTAACAAGTACCCAATGCAAACGGCGATGACAAGTGGCATATTGAAGTTGAGAGGTGTTGATTTATCTCTTCTTAGCAACAGTGCTCGTGAGAAAAATAGATTCTGGTGCCATTTGATTTCCTTAGAAACACATTCGAAGGTAATGATCAGGAAAGAATGTGGAGAAAAAAACCAATCTCCTTACATTTTTCATTTTCTACATCTATTTCTTTCTTCCATGTGTGATCTATTTATTTATAGAGAATCATTTTTTACGTACTAAAATACTTCACAGTTCTTTTTTTTTTCCCTCAGTTAATAATGACCAGAGTGCTTTATTGGAGAGCTTTCTTTTCCTTTAGCAATTCCCACTCAGCTGCTCTTGATTACCCTCTCACCTCTTTTTTTTCTGATCTGCTTCCATCATTTCCCTTCTGATATTTTATTGGTGCATTATAGTTGGACACAATGGTGAGGTTTGTCGTTACATATTTGTACATGCACACAACATAACAGCATAATTTGGCCAATTTCATTCTCCAGTATTTCCTCCTCCTCCCTTCTGCCTTTTGTACCTTGAGAGGAGTCTGTATGGCAGGAAAGAGAATTTCAGATCTTTTCCCTTTTCCATGCTAATTCCTCAGGAAGCTCAAGGAGACCCTGAACACCTCAAATGAGCTGCTTCACTGACTGAATCCAGCAAGGATTCCATGATACTAGGCCTGGGCCTAGTGTTTCTCCAAACATTCCCTCAATTAATCTTCAGAGCACCCCGACAGGGAGGCTTTAAATGTTCCAGAACACGGCTATGAAGAGGCAGCCAATCAGTAGTAACTTCGGCGTTCATCTGATAAATATAAATTGAGGTCTGTGTGTGCCATGGTCCAAGGCTCTGGGGGTAAACAATGAACAAAATACTGTTTCTGCCCTGTTACAGCTACCTACTAATGGAGACAGGCAGACGCTGACAAGTAAGTGCATATGTTGGATTGGTGGTAAGTGCTGTGGAAGTCATTGGAAGGTACTTAGGAAGTTCTGGGGGATGAGAAGTTACCATTGTACTGTGACCTGTCAGAGAGGTCCTGGCTGAGAAAACGACATTTCATTCAAGACCTGAAGGAAGGAAAAGAGAGAGACAACTGTGTAGATAACTGGAGAAAAGAAAGTTCTAGGCAGAGGGAACCCCAAATGCAAAAGCCCTAAAGACAATTGAAGCACAAAATCTCGTAGGACCTTGTTGAACTTTGGAAGGATCTGGTTTTACCTGGTTGACAAAGGGAATTCGCTGGAGGATTCTGCGTGGTGGAATGACATATTCTCACTTAAATTTTCAACTCTTCACTGTGGCTTCAAAGCAGAGAAATTAGGAGATTCCCACAGTGGTCTGTATGAGAGGAGATAGAGCTAGATCAGGGTGTTGATAGTGGAGGTGCTTAGAGGTGACTAAGTTCTACATATAATCTGAAGCCCAGGCTGGCAGGATTTCTGATGGACTGGCCATATTAGCCAGGGTTCTCCAGAGATGCAGAACCAAAAGGATATGTGTATGTACGTAAGAGGGGATTTATTAGGGATTGGCTTACACAATGAGCCGCAGCAGGCTGTCTACATGCTGGAGGTTGTGGGATGTGGGATGTGGTTCCGTTCAGTCTGAGGACCTCAGAACCAGGGAATGTGATGGTGTAACTCTAGCTTTGAGGCAGAAGGTCTGCAAATTCGAGGGCTGCTGGAGCCCAGAGGCCAGAGAACCTGGGCTTCAGGAAACTGTCATGCCCTAGCTCTTAGGGGCTGCAGCGAAAGACCAGTTCACCTTCTGTGTTTGGTCTCTCAGTCTGTGGCTGACTAGAAGGTTCTCTCACATTGAGAGCTGGTCTTCCCCACCTAGTCCACTCAGATGCCCACACTAACCTCCTTTGGAAATACCCTCTCAGATACACCCAAAATAGTGCTCTTCTAGGTTTTTAGGTATTTCTTAATCCTAAAATTAACTATCACAGTTGTGATTTGTCATGGAAGAATAGGAAGAATTTAAAAGGAAGGCACGTTTAGTGTGTCAGGAAGATTGTAGCACAGCAGGCTTGCAGGGTAAAAGCCAGGAGCTTCATTTAGGGCATGTTAAGCTAGGCGAAGCTGTCCATCAAGGAGCCATATTTGGGCCTGCCATGCTAGGGAGATGTCTGGAGTAAGAATGTGAATTTGTGAAGCATCAGTCCATACATGGTCTGTAAAGCCAAAAGATGGGAGGAGATGACCCAGGGAGTGAGACCAGGTTGGGCTGACCCCAAGAATACCCCAATATTTCATGTTGAGGAGATGAGAAGATACCAGCAAGGGAATGTAAGAGGGTGAGCAGAAAGAAAACCAGGAAGGAATTTGTCCCATAGACCAAGTGAAGAAAGCATTTCAAAAGTCTGCGGTGGGTTACTTTCATCACCAGATGCCTCTGATGAGATCAAGCTTGCTGCAGATTGAGGTCTGATCATGAGACTCAGCAGTGCAGGCAACATTAGAGATTCTGAGCAGAGCAATTCCAGGGTTCCAAGATGTACTGTATTGTCCCCCATTTAAAAAAAAAAAAAAAAAGAAAGAAAGAAAGAGAATGTTTTACTGGACTTTCCTATAAAGAATGAAAATTGAGTAAGCACTAGAAGTAAAGTCTAGTTTTTTTTGTTTTTGTTTTTCTAGGAAAGGACAAATTATAGCACTTCTGACCCTGATAGGAATGAGCTAAGCCAAGAAAGCAGAAAGAAATGATTATCCAGGTGAAAGAGGGGGAATTGTCCAGACCAAGGTCCTGGAGGAGCCCAGTGATGGGGCCCAGGGACAGGTGGAGGTGCTGGCCAGAAGAGAGCAGGATGATTCGCCAGAGCAAGTGGAAGTGACTCTGAGGTGTAAATAAGGAGAGATGGTCTTGGGTCCCTCCCTGATCTCATTTCTTTGCTTAAAAAAATGGGAACCAAGGTCAAGGGCAGAGAGTGAGAAGAGATAGAAAGGTGGAGGTTTACGGGAGAAAAGCTATGAGATTTTCCTACCAGGACTGGATTCCAACCATGGTCATCTGACTTCAAGGCTATGTGCAGTGAAGCCAGGGTCATGGGGACAGGGGAGTCTGGCACCCTCCCTTCTCCTCTGTTATATAAGTCCACCAGTCCTAGGATCTGCAAGTCTCCCTGGCGGACAGAAATTCTACTCAGACTAAGGTCTAGTTCATATGCATCGATGTTAAGAACAATATGTCATTGACTTCAAAATGCCTGACTTCTTCATTGTTCTTTGTCTTCAGAGATCCATCACTGCCAAAATGAATTCCAGGGAAGAAAAAATAAAAATAATTACAGAGGTAAGTCGTTACTTAGATGGTCCCTTGGGATGTGTTTTAAATGAGGAAGTTAAGGCCAATAAGAAGCATTTATTGCATATGTAAAAAGAAAATCTTTAAACAAATAATTTAACTGAGTTTGAACAAGGAACAATTCATAAGTAGAACAACCTCAGAACCAGAAGAGGTTCAGAGAGCTCCCTGCACATGTGGGTAGACAGCACTTAACAGAAAACGGAAGTGAGATATGGGAACAGCTTGACTCATAGTAGCTCAGAGTCGCCTTAGGTGAGCATGGTCTGATCAGTTGGCCACCAAGGATTTACTGAACTTGGCTGCCATGATGGTCTGAGACTCGGGTGTTTGTTACAAAAGTAGTTAGGCTTTCAATTAGTTTATACACTAAATTAGGTTGTAGTTTATCAAGTAGGGTTCAAGGCACAGAGGCATCCTAGACCAGATTTAATTTCATTCAGCACTCAGGCATGCAGTACAGAAGGTGGGTAGATGTGTGGCCAGCCGCCCTGTGGCACTCCAGGTCTTACCTCCGCCTGAACTCTCTGAAATTAATTTGTCATCATTTCATGAATTCCAACCCAATACAGCTCTAACTTACTATGTACTTCTGGAGCCCAGTTCTGCCTGAAGCATATTGATTTCCTTAAGAATTCAGAATGAAGGTAATAGTGGTAGATTATGGTACTAATAAAACCCTATATCCCTGGAGTCTTGCAATTTCTGACTCATAGTGTACAAAAACTAACTAAAACACTGCCAAGACCAGAGAAGGACAGCTGTCTACAATTTGGAAATGGGAGCCCACTGAACAGAAGAATCCTTACTTCTCCACTGGCTGATGGGCTCACCAGCTTGAGACCATAGAGACAGAAAGGAGACAATTTGCTATTTCCCATGCAGTGCATCAAAATGCCTGAGGGAACTCATTATAAAACCTTGCAGATTAACTTTGAGCAAAATATCAAGTAGGAATCAACCACATAAATCTCTATTTTTCTCTTCATTTGTACAGCAAATATATTCTGTGCCTCTTGTCCCAGGGGATAAAGCAGTGAACCACATTCTGTTCCTTCATGGAACTGACATTTCATCTTACTGGGAGTCCTACTGGACAGTCTGTCAGTGGTTGAGGATTAAAACATTGGAAAGAAAAAAATGACCTAGATTTCTCACACGTCCATTCTCAGCCAATAAGAATTTAGAATTGAATTTAGAACCATACTTATACACCTTGATGTTATCATCACCTTATAATCAAGCTGGTGAATCTTTGAGCTAAGAATCCTCCCCATCTGGTGGGCCCTAGGGAAAGGAAGCCAGAGAGAGGCTGACACTTTGCTCAGAGGATGGGGAAGACAGACGGGTCGCACGAACCAAGACCATTCTCTGGTGGGATCTCAGCTCTGCTCTCTGTGATTGAAGTCCACACCTTCCCTAACCCCTAACCCCGAGAGCAGCAGTCTGAGTGAGATTTGAAGACCTATGTCATATCATTAAAATCCAGGTTTTGTGTTCCAACTTTGTCCCAGTACAAAAACAAAATATTTCCCAATTTCAGAAAAAGAAGATTCATAAGTTGGGGTACCAGAAAGAGGTTCTGTGTTTGTCTTGCAGCTTCTTGTTCTACGATAAAACTTTAAAGCTTGAGCACTTTAGACTTTCAGCTCTAACAGCTGGTGTCTAAGACATTAGAAAGCATAATGTGCAAAAAGCGAATGACATTTGCCATTTTCCCTTTTCAAAGAGATGTGCCAAAATTTCTTCTAACTTGAATCTTTCGCAATGACTTACTGCAGTGTTCCTTCTCCCCACCTGCTGGTAAAGTTGGGAAGCAGAAAAACCAACCCATGAAACCCCAATATGACTCTGAAGTCTGTCCTGAGCTATGGTTCCCCACCCTTTCTGGCAGATTCACTTGTCCCCTTTCTTAGGATTTTGAAAGTGGGGAGCACGTTTTCTTCTTCTCTGTGTCACCAGGCCTGGAACACAATAAGCGCTCAATAACCACTGTAAGCATGAATGAGGGCCTGCCACCTACACCACCTCATTCGCGATGATTCTGTTTTGATAGTTTTTCCACACAGGTCTCTTGTGAAGGGCGGACCGTGGTGGCTACTTAGATTGTTAACTGTTCCTCACCCACGGTGAATGTGAACAGATGGAAGCCCCAGGTCAAGATGGAGATTTTAATGTTAATACCTGGAAGGCACACCCCTCTTTCCCTCTCTTAACGTTCTCCTTGTCTTCCCTTCGCACTTTAAAGGAGTTCACTGAAAATGAGGAGGAGGCTGCTGTGGGAAGTCGGAAGAAGAACCCAAAGGGTCAAAGACAACCAAGAAAGAAACGGGTAGGCAGCGATGAGAGAGCCTGTCTGCATGTTGGTGCCCTTGATCAACCGGCCTGCACCCCCAGCGGCCCACACAGAATCTGCCCAGGGAAGCATCCCTTTGTGGGTACCAGTTTGGGGCCCACTCAGGGAAACAGTGAGGCAGGGATGCAAACAGATGCCCGGTGTGTTGGATCCTGGTGGGGAGCTTACGTAGACGACCCTCATAATAAGGCCGTGACCCGTACTTAGAGCTTTTCCCTTTAAGTTTTCTCCCATCTCCTGAGAGAGAAGTCCAGAAACATGGAAGAAGCCCGACCTCTGAGTGTTGTCAGTGAAGGCCATAAACCAGCACAGGCGGTAGATGGCAGTGCGGGATTACAAATCTGTGGGAACTCCCTCTTTTTCCAACTCCAAGCCCCAATTCCACTTCAGTCTGAGCCAGAGGCCAATTCCGGCTCTGGGTCTGCTGGCTGTCCCTCCCCCACCTCTGCAGGAGTCCCCTCCTCGGCTGGGAGCGTCCCCCTGCAGGATAAGCCTTTTCGAGGTAAATCCATTCCCTTGGTAAGAAGCTGCCCTCCTCTGAGAAGGGACCCGGGAAAGGGCTGTTGTGGATGAGATTGCCTGGAACAATGGAGCAGCCAGCCTGGGAGGGAGGGAAGGGGAGCGCCATTTTGCGCCAGTGGTCACGTGGAGAGGGATGGACAGGGGAGGTGGGAGGCACTGGGAGAGCCAAGTCAGGGAAGAAGCCTCCCTCCCGGCTCCTCCAGGCCCCGCACACCACTTCGGTCCTACTGGGCAGAGGAGCCGCCTGCTGTCTTTCCTGCAGGCGGGAGTGAAGCCACACCAGGGCAGCTTGGAGGCGGAGAGGTGATGCCTGGCCCCACGTGGCCAGCCTCTGTCCACTCTTGGGGACCTGAGAGACTTAGAGCCAGATCCACACCCCGACGCTTTAACCCCTTCCTGCCATTAGAGCCTGCTGCTGCTCTGTCCCTGACACAGGGCGGCAGATGAGCAGAGCTGAAGCCTCTGGTGTGGAGCCAGAGGCACGGCGAGCCTGGGCCAGCAGGGCTGAGGCTGCAGCCTGAGCAGGAGAAAGCAGCGGGAGGAGAGGGCTCTGCCAGCCCTCCACAGCGCAGCACTGACCCGCAGGCTTCCCACCAGTTTCGACCCCCACTAGAGCCCTGAATGGTGTCCTCACTAGGAAGCCTCGGGTCCACCCTGGCCATCTCTTTCAGCCAAACTGCTGTGCTTTGTACAACACCTCCCACATGGTGACATTTCCCTGGTTTTACAGATGAGAAAGCAATGCTTTTGCTCAAAGTCCATGGTCAGTCTGGCAGTAAGCCCACCTTGTCGGGTCACAAAGGCAGCACTGCCAACTCTGCTTACTCGTTTTCTTCCCCTGAGAGTTTGGGGAAGACGAAGGAGACTATTCTGGGGGTGCCCAAAGTGGGGACTCCAAATTTGCCCCAGGTTAGCCTGCGACACTCTAGCAGCTGTTTCCCGTCTGTTTGAAGCGGGGAGCAGATCACTCGATGGTGATTTTCTGCAGCGTTCTGCACATTTTACCTAGACAAGGTGAAAATGATCATCTTATGTGGGGACACTTCAGTAATTTTATTTTAAAAAGAAGCCTCATAGAAAAACTCAGGGCCGATGCTGCTCTTTCTGGGGGAAGCGGGAGACCCACAGTGACTTGGGTGTCAGGGATTGTCATCGTCCAGGTCTGAATAGTTAACCAGGCCCATCACCTCACTGGTAACCCACGGCATCCCGGGCGAGGAACAAGCCGACAGGATCCTGGGCATCACTGAACCTCTGCTCTTCTGTTCACAGTCGTCAGCTGCTGGCCCCCAAGAAATGGTGTCAGAAAAATCCCACCTTGGCTCCCAGCAGGAGCCCGGGCAGGAAGAGCCCGAAACTGGCCTCCTGAGCGTGCCAGCCCGACGGGGCCCGCACAGTAAGTGCCGCTCCATCCATTCAGCCGGTACTTTTTAATTGCATTCTGGAGATTGAGTTTTAGGGGTATTATTTTTTTTATGCGTGGTCACTGCCTGTCCAGCCCTCTTTGCCACAAATCTGTGGGTCATTTTCCAGGTTAGCATTTGTCCAGGAAACAGGACACACAGCTTGGGGACGTGTTTCTATAACCAGATAAGTTAGAAAGCATTGATGAAAATAGAAATGGTGCAGATAATAAAATAGACAGTCAAAGGAGAAGGACATAGTTGGGGGTCACGTACCTCAAAGACATGGAACTTGAGTTGGTTGTGGAGATGAGGAAGGTCTGAGCTCAGTGACCTACACTCATCCCCGGCATGCTTGCCTGTCCCCTCCCAAGAACCTTGGCCTGTATTTCACAGTATTTGCTCTTCTGGGGACAAGGAACATTATCTGCTCATTGTAGGGAAAGCAATTGCCCTTCACTCTTGCTTCTCATGAAGAAAAGTGGATTAGACAGGAAGAGAAGTGTGGTATACTTTTTGATCGTTACATAATTGCTACACTATTTCACTGTGGCAGAGCTGGGGAATAAAGTAACTTGGAAATTAGAGGGTTTAGGAAGTAAATTGATCTGAAGTCCAACCCTAAGAAAAATGTGGTTCTAATCTGAAAGCAGTGAATCAAGGAGAGCTGTTAGGTATTAGTAAAAACAGAACCAGAATTTATCCCAGAGAGCTGTTTCTTTTTCTAAATGCTCAAAATTGTTCATTATTGAAGATTCCAACTGTCTCAGCTTGGGCTCCCATAACATGGCTCTCCATATCATAGACTGGGTGATTTAGACAATAAAAGTGTATTTTCTCATAGTTCTGGAAGCTGGGACTCCAAGATCATGAAGCCAACAGGGCCAGTGTCCAGGGAGGCCCTTCCAGCAATGGCCGCGATCCCTCTCTGGGCTGACACGGCAGGGGTTAGTTCTGGAGTCTCTTCTTGTGAGAACTCCAGTTCTGTCATGCCAGAGCCCCACCCTTATGAGCTCACTTGACTCTAATTACCTCCTATAAGCTTATCTCCAAATACAGTGACTTTGGGGGTAAGGGCTTCAGTATACAAATTTGAGCGAGACACAGTTCAGTCCTTAGCATAACTACTAGACATTAAGTCGTTGTTTCAAAATCAATTGAAAAAAAAAAAAAAAATGTCATAGGAGGTGACCAGCAATAAAGGCTTAATGTTATGAAAAGTAGATTCTTCCCTTATTTCTAAAATGTAGAGCTGGGTGCTGTGGTGCATGCCTACAATCCCAGCACCTTGGGAGGCTGAGGCAAAAGGAATGTAAATCTGAGGGCAATCTGGACATTTAGTGAGACCCTGTCTCAAAATAGAAACTGAAAGGACTGGGAATGTGGCTCAGGGATAGAGCACCTCTTAATTCAAGTCCCTAACACACACACACACAAAAAAAAAAAAAAAAAAAAAAAAAAAATCAGAGAGGGATAAACTGTCCACTATGGTCATATGGGTGACTATAAAGATTAGACAATAATTGGATATGAAAGTACTTTAAATATTATGGGGCATTAGATAAATAAACAGTATAAAGTATCTGAGATGAAGAAAGTTGATCTATACATTAGTCAAGATTAAAAGCTCTTTTCGGATTTGGAGAATCCAAGGTATGCAGTTACACTAAGACACGCCTGTTGAGTCAGGACATGACCAGGATCTAGAAAGCCCTGCACACGGCTGAAAGTGCTTGCCGATCTGGAAGCACTGGTGGGCCCAGATGCAGAGAAAATGTGAGGAGCCGAGCACCCGATGCCTAAGAAGCCTGTGTGGCCTGCATCCGTCAGAAATGAGGAGTCGAAACCAGGGGAGGACCAGCCACGTGGTCAGGAGAGCAGAGCAGGTGTCACTCATTACACCCACGCACACTGGAGCAGGGACAGACAGGTCACAAGGAGTAAGGAGGCTGAGAGAAGGGAAGGCGGCAGAGTGAGGGTGGAACCGAGCCCCCGCGCGGCCTGCGGGAGTCTGCTCGGGGGGCGTCGGGGAGGCAGCGGGCGGTGGAGCTGGGATCACGGCGTGTGCAGATGCCGGTGGGGAGAAGGCGACAGCAGTGACGCCCGCAGACCTCGCCTGGGCCGCACACACCTGCTGTTTGCTGGAAGCAGGCGCGGAATCCAGCCGCGTTTAAAATCAGGGACATTGGGCTCCACCTTTGGAAGGCGTGTCAAAGAACCTATGGCCATATTCTAAAACCACCACCCTGGTCGTTCTTTAAAACTCTCCTCTCCTCACTTTTCCACTTGGAAATAATAAACCTCACACCAAATCCAAAGTCAGTCTTGAGGCCCAAGTCTCATTGGCCCTTCCATCTGAGTTTGCCACCTTCCCCCATCACTCCACTTTGGTTGGCTCATTCCTGGCTCAAAAAGCCTCATGGCTTCATGGCTCCCTGACTTCCTGAGCTTTGGTTCCCACGTGAGGGAAGTTCTCCGTGTGTTTATTACACAATTGACTGAAAGGTAGTCATGCTGTAGCAGTTAAGTCCATTGGCTTTGGTATCGAAGCGGGTACCTGTCTTACTTGGGCGAGTTTCCTGACCTCCCTAAACTTCAGTTTATTTGTAAAATAAGAGTGGAATGAATGTCTCAATACCTACAGAGTTTTTGTCCCGTTGGAGGGAAAGAGAGAATACAGCTGAAACGAGCATGATAAATGTATCATGCAGCGGGTGAGGCATACTACAGAGAAAGATACAGAATAAGCGGAACAGGACTCTAGTGGAATGAGAGGAAGAACTGCTATTTATAAAATAAAGGGAGAGATCCCAGCAGGGTGAACGTTCCAGGAGTGGCCATAAAGCAAGAGTGTGCTTGGTGTGTTTCAAGAACATCCAGAAGGCAAGGGATGTTGAAGGAGAGTGAGCCAGGAGGAAAAGGGGAGGGGACTTGTACCCAGTCCTGTGGCTCCTTGGACTTTTAATCCAAGTAGATGAGAGTTGCTGGAGAGTTTGAGCAGAGAACTAAGGGACTGGACTCAAGGTTGAAAGTTGCTGTGCTTAGATAGACTTTGGAAGGGACAAGGGCAGAACAGAGGCAGTGGCCCACCCTGTCACACAGACTGTCCTCTGCCTGGCTCTGTTTTCCTTCGGTGTGCACATGGCCTCCGGGTTCCTCCAGTGAGCTTCCTGTGGGCTGGTTATCTGCTCTGCTGAAACGACACCTCTGGAGAGCAGGGCTTTATCCCCTGCATTCACTCTTTGTGTTGTCTTTGCAGCACAGGTTTTAGCTTAATGCAGATCTCTTGTCTCTTTGCTTTTTTTGCTTGTGCTTTAGAGGTTATATTGAAGTTATTGTCAAATTCAATATCACTAAGCTTTTCCCTTTAAGTTTTCTTTAGTAGTTTAATGTGTTATATTTTATGTTTGGGCCCTTATCTACTTTTCGTTAATGTTTGTATATAGTATAAGGTAACGAGCCAACTTAATTATTTTGCATGTGGCTATCCATTGTTGAACGCTGTCTTTCCCCATTGAGTGATCTCTGCACCATTGTTAAGAATCAGCTGACTATACACTCCAGCGCTTATGTCTGGGTTTTCCATTCTATTCCACTGCTCTTATGCCTGTCTTTATGCTAGTGCCACACTGTTTTAATTACTGTAGTCTTGTAATATGCTTTGAATCCAGGATGTGTGAAACCTACTACGTTCTTTTTTGAAATTGCTTTAGCTATTCAGGATCTCTTCTATTACTTAAAAACTTAGGACAGATTTTTCTATTTCTGCAAAAGAAATGCCATTGGGATTTTGATAGGCATTACATCTATAGACTGTTTGGGGTAGTATTGACATTTTAACAACATTAAGTATTCCGATCTTTCCATTTGTCTGTGATTTCTTTCATTTCTCTCAGCAAAGTTTTAAAGTTTTCAGCGTACAAGTCTTTCACCTTCTTAGCAGTTTACTCCAAAGTATTATTTTTATCTTATTGTAAATGGAATTATCTTCTTACTTTCATTTTTGGATTGTTTATTGTTGGTATACATAAATGCAACTGATTTTTATGTGTTGATTTTGTATCCTACAACTTTGTTGAATTCATGCATTAGTTCTAACAGTAACAGTTTTTTTGTTTTTTTTTTCATGGATTCTTTTAAGCTTTCCTGTATATAAGATTATGTCATCTGTGTACAGAGATAATTTTACTTCTTCCTCTCTGGTGTGGGTGACTTTGAGTTTTGTCTTGCCTAATTGCTCTGGGTAAGACTTCTCTATGTTGAATAGATGTGGTAAGAGTAGTTATCTGTTTGCCTTGTTTCTGATCTCAGAAGAAAAGCTTTCAGGTTTTCATTGAATATGAAATAGCTGTATGACCTTCATGGTACCTTTATTATACTGAGGTAGATGCCTTCCATTTCTAGTTTATTTGGATGTTTTGATCATGAAAAACTGTTGAATTTTGTCCAATGATTTTTCTGCACCAGTTGAGCTCATCATGTGGTTTTGATATTAATTCGGCTAATATGACGTATTGCATCAGTTGATTTCCATATGCGTCAAACCTTCCTGTACTCCTCCTCCCTTTTAAATGTTCAGGGGAAGTTGCATGTTTGCCAGTGAGCCTGCCAGGAAAGGCCTTCTTCCCTGGGCTGGAGCTAAGAGTCTATAAATGAATCATGAGGCTTTTCCTCCTGACAATTTATAAACGCTGTTGCCTACATTTTCTAGATGAGACCTCAACTTCAGTGCTCCACGAGTCCTAACAAGAAAGTTTATAGCCATAGATTGACACTGAGAAAGGTATGGAACTCTGATTTATCTAAGACTTTTACTCCTGAGAAAGGGAATGGGGGTATAAACAGACAGACCAATGGGTAGGTAGGCAGACAGGTAAACAGATCCATCTGGTAGCCTTGAACTCTGAGAACTTAAGACCACCTTCTGAGCGAGGCCACAGGCTGGCAGGCACCCATCTCAGGTCTTTACGTGTACTATGCTACTAATTATCAGAGCACTCCTGTTCTCAGACATTGTTTCATAGATTAGGAGACTAGAGTCCAGAGACCATCAACAGCTAGAAGTGATGGAGCCAAAATCCAAGCCCAAGTCTGTTGACCCCAAAGCTTTCTGCATCACAGTGCCATTCTCCACCCACAAATTTAACCCTGGCTGGTCTTCCCACAAAAGATGCAATGGCAGTGCTCCAACCCAGCAGCGGTTCTCAGCAATCCATGGAAGACTCTTTTTTTTTTTTTTTTTTTTTCGGTGCTGGGGATCGAACCCAGGGCTTTGTGCTTGCAAGGCAAGCACTCTACTGACTGAGCTATCTCTTCAGCCCTGGAAGACTCTTAATATGAGACAAAAGTCAGTTCAGGAGCTGAACAAATAGCTTGTGTAGGAGAGCACTCGCCTAGCATGCGCAAGGACCCCGGTTCGAATCCCTGGCCCCTCAGAGGGGAGGAAGGAAAAAAAAAAAAGCACTCAAAAGTCAGTTCAGAGGCTTCACAAGATTGTCAGTCTGACTACCCCTCATTTTTCCCAAAAAGATTGGCACTTGGGTAGATCATTGCTTTTCCCTTCCCTAGTATTACCCCATTGCCTAATTTTTTAAAAATTTTTTGTTTTTTATGTATTTTTTTTTGTCTTATCCTAAATAAATCTCATCTTAAATAAATAAATCAATGAAAAACATGCTGTCCCTTTGGGAAGCATGCCCTACTCCTGGTGGGCACAGCAGGCCCTGTGCTCCCACGCCCCCTGGGCTATGTGAGTATCTGAAGTCATCCTGTGATGGGTGCCCAGCCCTGTCACCACCACCACCACCAGACCTGGAGACCTGGAGGCCAGAGACCGCCTTTCCACTCTGCCTGGCCCAGTGCTGACGCGCAGATGGCGCTGCACAGGACGTGCTGGGTGAGCTTGGTCTCGAGCTGGCCCCTCTGCTCTTTGCTCCAGGCCCTGCCCCATGCAGGCGTGTGCACTTGCCACCTTGAACAGCGTCCCTTACAACCGAGTCTGCACCTGGATGCCAATGTTCCTCCCTTGACTCTCCCAAACCTCTCATGGATCTGGGCTGCCCCTCAACACTACCACCTTGAACTTGTGCCCATCTGTCACACTATGGCATTGCTACAGGTCCAGGGTTGTCAAGGTCAGGCTGCATTGAGAAACTGAAAGGCCAGTATCACCGACCCTATGTCCTCACACACAGCACTAGACTCATGCCCAGAGGTGCCATCTCCCTGGTGAACTACCTCACAGAGCCCCGCCGTGAAAACTTTGACTTCTAGTTTTCTAATCAAACACATATAAAGTCAGAGCATCCAAATAAAGCCTTTCACCGAACATGTCCAAATCAAACAGTTCCAAATCAAATAAACATCTCGTTTTAGAGTATACACATTCCGCCATGGTTCCATCTTCCACCGTCTCTTAAGAGAATAACCATCAAATGCTAAGTAGTTTCTTATGAACATAGATTTCTTCATTACTAACATCTGTTTCCCATTCATTCATGTTAGTGTCTCTGATTAAAGTCTCTTTTCAGAGCCAATTTCTCAGTATTGGTTGAAAAGAAAGTTCGGAATCCAGTGAAATTTGGTGTAAATGAAATGGATAATTGACTTTAGGTCACCAAGACCTGGAGAGACTGACCCAACACACTACATACTGTAACCAAGTACAGTCTGAGATCTCGGGAGGGCGGCCCGAGGGAGTGGGGTCCTGGGAGTTGCCCTGGAGTCCAGCAGCTGCAGAATGGGAAGAACATTCTGGTCACAGGAGGCCCAGGAGGAACGCAGGAAACACCACCGTAAACCAACACCGCAGCTGCCCACCTCACAGGGCTCCCGGAGGACCCAGTGGAAGGACTGAGACGTGTGGAAAGCACGACCCGTATTTCACACTAGTCAGAGCTTCGATTCTCTAGCCGCCTTTCAAAAAGTTTCTTCAAATCAAAACAGCTCCAGGCTCATCTTTTACCATTTTCATCTCTGATCCTCTCTTGAATGCACTCCAATCTAAAATATCCCCCCTCACCCACCAAAAATGTCCTCGTCAAGGTCACCAGTGAACTGCCCACTGGTTAAACTCCACAGTCAGCTCTTGGTCCCGAGCTCCTTGGTTTCCATCAGCAAAGGAAGTGCTGTCCACCGCTCCTGGGTTTCTACCTTGCTTCAGGTGCTACACTCGCCTGGTTTTCTTTCTTCCCTCTGTCACTTCAGGGTGGGGTCACACCCCACCCTGCAGGCTCAGGACCTGGCCTCTGTATCAACACTCCTTCATGCTGTCATTGCTCGGCTTAAATCCTATCTGTACACTGACCAGCCCCAGATATCCCCAGCCTGCACCTTCTCTAGCCTAAATATGCAACAACCACTTTGCATAGCTAATAAGACAACTTACGTTTTTAATAGCCTGATTGAGGTAACCTTATATATCATGAAATTCATGATTGTAAGTGCACACTTTGGTGATTTTTTTGTAAGCATAAAGGCTTTTGCCATAGAACTACAATCCAATTATGATTTTGTTAGCCCTAAAAGTTCTCTTGGATCTACTTATCTCCAATCCCAACCCTAACCCTAGACAAACACTGATCTATTGGACATTACATGTAAATGGAATCATATGTTATGCAGTGATTTGCATCTGGCTCATTTGGGGGGGTATTCATATATGTGGCATGTATCCACATTTCATTCCTTTTTATGGCTGCGTTGTTTTCCATCTTAGGGACATACCACATTTGTTTATGTATTCACCTATTAGTGGACATCTGAATTATGTTCATTTGGGTGCTATTATAAACAGTGTCACTCTGAACACCTGCAGCATGTCTTTGTGTAGCCTTATATTTTCATTTCTCTTGGGAAGATTCCTAGTGGTAGACTCTCTAGGTTACATGATGAATTTGTTTAATTTTTTAAGAAGTGGTCAATCTGTTTTCCCAAGTGGCTGCATCATTGTACTTCCACCAACAGCGTACGAGAGTTCCAATTTCTCTGTATCCTCTAACTTAAACTACATGGTTCCTGGTGATACACAGGGGTCATGTTCCAAGACCCTCAGTGGATGCCTGAAACTGCAGATCATACTGTTTTTTCTATACATAACTACCCATAATAAAGTTCAATTTATAATTTAGGCACAGTAAGAGATTCACAATGTTAATATTCTGTAATAAAAGTTATGTGAATATTACCTCTAGCAATATCTTATTTTTTCTGTGGGTCTTAGCAAACTCAGCATATGATTTTTTCTGTCCTGATTAAGTTAGAACTTTCACCTTTGCACTTAAAAGGAAGCACTTCCCCACTTCTTTTCGCATGTCAGAATTGCCAGCATCACCACCCTTGCACTTTGGGGTCATTATTAAGTATAAGGAGACTTGAACACAAGCATTGCAAGCATCCCCAGCAGTTAATCAGACAACCCAGATGGTTACCAAGTGTTTAGTGGCTGGTGGTGTATATAGCAGGGATACCCTGGACAAAGGGATGATTCGTGTCCTGAGCAGAAGGGAGCTGAGTGGTGTGAGATTTTATCCCACTCTTCAAAACAGTGAGCCATTTTAAACTTATGAATTGTTCATATCTTAAATTTTTTATTTAATATTTCTGAACTGTGGTTGGCCACAGGTAACTGCAGGTAAGGAGAGAACAACTGTCTAGCTTTTGAGTAGCTGTATAGTGGTATTTCATTGTGTTTTTAACTTGCATTTCCCTGATGATTCATGATTTTGAGTATTTTTGATATTATTAACCATTTCTTTATCCTCTTTTTAAAATATTTTTTAAATGTTGATAGGCCTTTATTTTTATTCATTTATTTATATGTGGTGCTGAGAATTGAACCCAGGGCCTCACACATGCTAGGCAAGTGCTCTACCACTGAGCTACAACCCCAGCCCATTTGTTTATCCTTTTAATAAAATTTCTATCTAAACTTTTTTGTCATACTGTAGAGTTGTAAAGAGTTCTTTATCTATTCTAAAACAAGTATATATCAGATATATAATTTGTAGATATTTTCTCTAAGCAAATGGCTTGTCTTTTCAATTTCTCAATAGTGTTTTTGAAGTACAAATGTTTTTAACTTCGATAAACTCAAATTTATTTTTAATTATATCTCGTGCTTTGGAGTGGCATTTAAAAATTCTTTGCACAACATCAGGTCATGACTTTTTCCCCTGTGTTTTCCTCTAGGAGGCTATTGTTTTAGCTCTTACTTACACAGTGAGGTCTATGATCTATTTTGAGAAAACTCAAATTTTACTCAGCTGAATCTCAGCTTCTGATCTCTCCCAACACTGATCTGTTCCTGCTACATCTTCTCCATCTTACTAAGTGGATATTTCATTTTTCTATTGCTTGTTCCAAAAGCTCAAGAGTCAGCCTTGACCGCTGTCCTTTTATCTGCCTACATCTGCCCACATCAAATCACCACCAAGACCTGCCTGTCTGTGTTAGGCAGCTTCTCATTGCTGTGACCAAAACACCTGACAAGAACAACTCTAGTGGAGGAGCAGTTTATTTTGGGCTATGATTTCAGAGATTTAGTCCATGGTTGGTTGATTCCATTGCCCTGGGCCAAGGTGAGGCAGAACATCATGGCAGAAGGGCTCAATGGAGGAAAGTCGTTCAGTTCTCGGCAGGCAGGAAACAGAGAAAGGAGAAGGGGCTGCAGGAAAGATGAACCCTTCTAGGGACCCCCCGCCCCTGACCTACTTCCTCCAGCCATGCCTCAGCTACCTTCAGCTGCCACCCTGTTAGTCCATTCAAATTAGGATGGGCTGGTGGGGTGAGGGCTCTCATAACCCAATCACTTCCCCTCTGCCTGTTCTTGCACTAACACAGCTTGGGGGACACCTCGGATCCAAACCATAATAGCACTGCTCCACCTTCAGAATAAATCTAAAACAGGACCCTCTCTCACTACCTCCACCACTACCACCCTGGTCCAGACCACGTGCCTCTCTTCTAGAACAAAGCAACAGCCTCCTGTCTGCTCTCCTTGCCCTCATCCCTTCGTTCTCTCCTGCCCCAGCAGCCAGAGTGAGCCTAGGAAAATAGGTCCTGCCATTCCTCTGCTCTTCCCTTGAATGACTCTCGCTCAGCTCAACACCGAGGCCTAGCCATTTAGGATGCCCCCCACCGCCAGCTTGACTCCCTCTTCCTCTGTGACCTGAGGTGTGGCTTCCCGGTATCTCTTTACATTGTGTTTGTGTGTGTGTGTGTGTGTGTGTGTGTGTGTGTGTGAAAGAAAGCTGTTCTTGGCCGCTCTGGGAGTCTATCAAAGTCCTGTGTGAAGCCCCTGCCCTGTGCCACACCACAATGATGTCAGAGCACCTGCTCTCATCCAGACAGATAGGCCCCAAGCCTTGGGGGTCAAATGAGGCACGTCAAAGAGGAAGGGGCAGCAGGCAGGGACAGAACCCCAGGGCCCAAGGAACTCGGGAGGCTTGTGCCAGATGAGGGCTTCCGAATGTTCAGCTAATCTAAAATGAGAACATCAACAAGGCCGTAAGAAAAAACCTGGGAGAACTAGAAAAGAAGAAAGTGACCAGAGAAGTCCCCCCAGAGCGGCTCCACAAATCGGAATCACCAGCAGTGCCGGGCTTCTACCTCAGGGAGAGCCTGTTTTGACTTCCTTTTTATGTAGTGAGACATAAGTGATACTAGTCTATTCTATAAAAATCAGAAAATCAGGAGAAAGAAGTAAAAGAAAATAATGCCCCACAATCTTACGCCCCAGGGCCAGCCACCCTTCACCTTTCCGCCCTCTCCCTGCCCTGCCTTCTTCCTGCCTGGAGGTCGGCAGAGCCCTGTTCCCAGAGAACCACCGTGGTGCGCGGAGCATGCTGGGTTCCTGCGTCTGACTCTCCACCCAGTTCACTTTCCTCCAAGCCCTGGCTTCTGTCCTCTCTTCCTGTCCTGCTTCTGCTGCTGAAGTGATGTTGCCTTCTGTCCCACACTGTCCAACTCCTCATTTGCATTCCGCCCCTGGAATTATTCAAGGCAGATGATTTTTATGGGGGGGGGGGGTTGAGCAATGAGAGGGGCAGAAGTGGGATAGTTGAGGCCAGCGGGCCCAAGCCTCCACACCCCCTGCCCTCCGAGAGTTCTGGAAATACTAGCTGCGTGTTTTTAAATTGCCATAAATTTTTATCATAGTTTTAAATAGTCGCTAAAGATTTCATCTCTGGCCTATTGTAAATGTTTATGTTTAAAAATAAAACTGTTTATCCATTTTGTTTCCCGAAGGAATCTAAACATCACAGTGATTTGATCACCACGGTCAGCTAAATCAGAAATAATAAACTCTTTCTTAGCCGTTGGAAATTTCATACCATCTCCTTCTTCTCAAATGCCTTCCACTTCCCTGCCAGATTTTCTGTATGTTTGTGCTTGAGAATCTTCTATTGTCCACCCTGAATTTTGATTGAGCTGTATTAGAGAGCTCAATGCAACAAAATTGGTGAAAATACAGAGAGGCTGTGAAACTTAGTCAATAATTGTTAATGACTGAAATTTAAATAAATGAAAACTTTTGAGAGGCATATTCTTTATCTAGAGTAGGAGATGGAAGAGAGAGTCATCACCCTGCTTACCTGGTCTACAGCCTATATGACTCAGATAATCCCAGTTAATACCCTCAGATGGCCCGTTGCTAACTCCATGGTGTCCTTGTGAAGCCCTGTGTACTCCAAGGTATACGGCAGCTCTGGGCTAGGCAGCGAGAGCCACAGAGCAATGGCTTAGCTAGAGGCACAGGGATCTCTGCAAAGGTAAAGGCAGGTGGGGCTGCTTCCAGAATGGACCCTAGAGAACCCACTTCCCCAGACAGAACATTGTGAAAGCTATCAAAATAAACTTTATTCTATTTTATTTTAAGAAATTATCTGAAGGTTTGCAACAGTCCAAGGAGTTTTCTGTTTCGGAAAAGCAGCTGAGTGTCAGTAGGAAGAGCAAGCTTGGTGTCCTGGTCCCTTGCCTTAATCCTGTCCCTCTTTACCCAGCTTCACAATCCCACAGGTGGTGGCTGGGAAGGCTACCGCCCTGAAGTCCTTGGAGGGGGAATGCCTCTGGATCTCCTCACAAGTCCCACTGCCTGGGAGTTGGCACTATTTGACCTGTGCACTTCAGCTTACGGGAAAGCTCTTTTCTCTGGGGTTCTTCTTATTGGACGAAATCAGAGCTCACTCTGTGAGAACGGGACATCTGTGGGAAGCCATAGCTGGGGTTGTTTGGCAGATGGCATTGCCAGTTGGGGGTCTACAAGAGAATGACGAAAAATCTTAAAGGGAAAAACTGGGGAATGAGTTGTCCACTGGTGGCTTTGAAAAGTCCCAACGTCGTTCCTATATGCCCAGGTAGGGCCTGAAAAGTCCCGAGGCTCTTATCTCTGGATGACATCAAAGCTCTGCACAGCCCATATAAGAGAAAAAATATTTTCAAGTCAAATATCTGAAAAGGGAGTAGTAGCTAGAGCATGCAAAGCCAATAACCCCATGTTAAAATAGACGAAAGACTTAAATAGGCCTTCTCCAAAAAGGATGCATAATTGACTGACAAGCTTATGAAAGATGCTTGACATCATTAGCCATTAGGAGATGGAAATCAAAACCACTCTTAGATATCACTTCACCTCAGTAAGATGACTGTAATTTTGTAAAAAGACAGAGAATAATAAGTGTTGGCAAGAATGTGTAGAAGTTGGAACTCTTGTGCATTGCTGATAGAAATGCAAAATGCTGCAGTCACTTTGGATCTACATTTTAGAAGTTCCTAAGAAAGTTTAAAATAGAGTTCAAATTAGCATATGACTCAACAATTCAGCAACTAGTCTGTATCCAAAAGAATTGGAAACATATGGGTGTCCACACCACTTACTCATACACAAATGTTCATAGCAACAATGTTGACAATAGTCAAAGAAGTAGAAACAACCCAAATCTGTATACTGATGAAGAGAGAAATAAAAACTACTGAATTACATATTTTAAAAGCATGAGCTTTGTGGCATGTGACTTACCGGTCAATAAAGCTGTTCTTAAAGAATCAAGTAATGGCATGAGCATCAGGATTCTGAACCATGTTATTTGGGGACATAAGATGAGAGAAACAGGAAATTATTTCAATATGCAATTCCTGTGTTTTTAGGAGCATGAGGTTGTGGTTTTTGAGGAGTCAGGCATACCAGAGTGGTTGAGAGAAAAATGGAAATTGTCCACCATTTTCTTAAGCCCGTGAGGAGAAAGACAGGGTTACTGTCAAGAAAAGCAGGCAGGGTGGATAGATCTGGAAGCCGTGTGCAGACATGAGGCTGAGTCGCCTTGGCTGATGGGTTGTCTGGGGAGCGAGTGCAGAGTTGCCCACCGATGGTCCCTTGCTGCCTCTGGAGAAGTGCGTTCTTTGTCCAGGAAATTTGAATTTCTAACCACATAGACCCTGTATATATATATTTTAATGGAATGTCTGGAAATTCCTCGGAAGCCATAAGTTCCTGCATACCCCCAATTCAATCTTTAAAAACTTTACAAATTGCTTTCATCCCACTCACTGGACATTTGAGGGCGCAGACACTTTTTCCGTGCCAGATTTCCCTTGCTGTGTCAGAGAGCCACTTTCTGGATGCACCGCTTCATGTGATCATGAAATCACACCCTCCTGCAGCCTGCAAGGCCGCTCACTCTGCACCAGAGCGTATCAGTCTAGCAAGTTTGCATCACGCGGCTGCTTAGGAATGAAGTGGAGCCACTGACAATAATGTAGGGACAAAATACCTTAGAAGGCCTGCCTTAAAGCGGTTTAAAGAAACTATTTGCCATATTCTACCAAAATAAAAGTAAAACACTTAACCCTCTTAGTGTTTGTGTCAAAGGGAGTGAGCTAGTGCCATGGGGGCCTTGTTAGTAGTGCTATCCTAAGGAAGCCGCCATAATCATCACTGGTTTCAGCCAAACGAGGAGTACGTTTATTTTGTTAAAATGCCTTTTTAAGTATGATACCCCCATGCCTCACTGTTGCTCTGTGTGTTCTTCCTCGACTGGTCTGTCACGACTGTGTACCAGATACAAAAGCCTCCAGCACGGTCTTTGCTCAAAGGCTGGTCACATGCTAACTGGGAGATGACAGGTCATTAAGTGCTTGTGTGGACCAGATTTGGAAATCCGTATAGCCTCTAAATGTCTTTTGCTGTAAAAAAATATAGAGATCAGTTTTAAAAACCAGTGGTTGTCAAGGATAATGGGAGGGAGGGAAGAATGGGAGAAGCACAGAGACGTTCAAGGGCGGCAGACCCGCTCTGTGCGCTGCTGTGTCAGGGGATCCGTGACACTGTGCGTTGGTGCAGACCCACAGAAGTACGCACCCAGGGTGAACCCGAGGTAAATGGTGGTCTCAGGTCACAAGGATGCGCCCAGGCTGGTGCGTCAGCTGGAACACTGAACCTACTACTCTGGGGCAGGGAGGCTGTGCCTTGTGTGGGAAGCAGCTCTGGGAAAATCTCCCTACCTTCCTCTCATTTTGCTGTGAACCTAAACTGCTTACAAAATATAGTATATGAAAATAAATCAATATCATCCTTACCAAAAATATCAGGCAAGAACTATTTTGTATTCTTTCAAGAATTTTAAGGTTTTTGTTTAAAAAAAAATAATACTATTATTCAGAAGCAATGGTGTTTAATAAAATATCTTGTCTCTATTTTAAAGAAAAAATCAGAAGGGCTGGGGATGCAGCTCTGGTAGAACACTTGCCTAGCACGAGTAAGGCCCTGGACTCCATCCCCAGCACCACAAAGAAAAAGGGGAAAAAAAGAAGATTTCAGAAAAGTATTCTGTGAACCAGGTATGAGTAGTAACTGTTTTGAGTAAACTGGAACAACTCAATATCTTCATCTCCTTTAAAGGGGAGTAAATAAGCAAGATGATTTTACATATTCAAAGAAATGTGTTATTAAGCCTGGAAAGGGCCTCTGTCTCTCAGGGAGGGGAGACAGGGAAGGTGACCAGCCAGAGAGCACTGGCAAGCTCCGAGGAGACCAGAGGCCCGGTTACCCACCCGGCACACCACACGCTCAGTGACGCTTGGGGTGCACCTCCCCTACGTGACTGGCACCTTGGAACTTGGGAGGGAAGAGGTGTTAATCAAATGACCACAGAGATATATAAATGCAAACATGACAGATGCAGCCAAGGAAAAGCCTAGGACCTGTGTCACAGGGATGTCATCTGCTGTGGTTACACAAGCTTCAGGTGCAAAACGATGACTTTCTAAAACTGATTTTAAAAAGAATGCCAAGGGCCATTTTAGTGAGCTGACCGAGATTCTTTTCAAGAACTTTGAACCTCAACAAACACATGCAAGATTATGATTGTCATCGTAAATATTTCATGCTTCCATTAAGACATTGAGTAAGCGTGGTTGTGGACAAGATGTGCATACTTTCTACGTCTTTCTATCACAAAAGGAAGGCAGCAGAACTCGGGAACCCGGCATGCTGCAGAAATGGGCTTCGAAGCCCGGATGATGGTCAGTGTTTGCAGAAAGCAGATGCTGGGAAATGGCGAAGCTGGGGTCTTTCTCTCTTCACTTCCTTCTCTCTGCCTCTTGTCCTTCACCGCTGGTCTTCAGCCGCCAGCCTGCCTCCCTTGACAGGGTGGTCAGTGTCAGGACCTTTCTCTTGCAGCATCTTTCCCTCAGAGTCTTCTCAAACCTTCAGCTCTCCATGGTCAAAATGCTTCCCCAGTCTTTGCCTTTGGGCCTGGCCGCTGTCCCAGAGCACAGTGTCCTGGACAAGCACCTCAGACTCGTCCTGGCTCTGAGCAAACTCAGCTTGGAAGTCCCAGCCTGGTCCCTCCTCTTCTGCTTCCCCTAGTAGCCTCACACTCTTGACCGCCTCAGATGAGCCTGCAGACACCTTCTCTGCCTTTCTCTAGACCAGGGTCTTCCAACCTGAGTGTGTTTAGATCCCCTAGATTGCGCTCAGTCAGCTGGGCGTGGCCTAAGACCTAGTATGTCTAAGAAGTTCCTAGATGATGCCGATTGCTACTGCAACCACCACGCGCTGTTCATTGCCTCCCACCTGCCCATCACGTGAGGTTGCACTGATGCCCAAGGACCCCCTTTCCCTATTGTCTTATACCCCGATGTCCCAGTCAGGGTCCCTGGTGCCTTGCCCACTCCAACCCGACCATCCAGTACCTGCACCCAGGTGCTGCTTCTAAAGCACTGCGACACTGACTTCCTCCTCCCTCCACTTTCTTAAAGGCCTCCGCCTTCTTGGAGAACACAATCAAGACTCCCGTGAGGCCCCTTATGTAACCCCAGACTCCTGCCATCATCTCTTCCTTCCACCCAGCAGTGACTGTGCTTCAACCAGACTGACGTTCCTTTTATCAAAGACTCCATTTCATTTCTACCTATTTTTTTTTCAATATTACCCTGTAAGATAAAATTTTTATTTTTATATTGGGATAGATTTTAAAACTTTTTTAAATTTTTTTATTGTAAACAAATGGGGCACAACTTGTTTCTCTGTTTGTACATGAAGTAGAGGCATACCATTTGTGTAATCATACATTTACATAGGGTAATGGTGTTTGATTCATTCTGTTATTTTTCGTTTCCTCCCCCACCCCTCCCACCCCTCTTTTCCCTCTATACAGTCCCTCCTTTCTCCATTCTTGCCTCCCTCCTGCCCCCCATTATGTATCATCATCCGCTTATCAGTAAGATCATTCCTCATTTGGTTTTTTGAGACTGACTTATCTCACTTAGCATGATATTCTCCAATTTCATCCATTTGCCTGCAAATGCGATAATTTTATTATTCTTTAAGGCTGAATAATATTCCATTGTATATATATATATATACCACAGTTTCTTTATCCATTCATCAATTGAAGGACATCTGGGTTGGTTCCACAATCTGGCTATTGTGAATTGAGCAGCTATGAACATTGTTGTGGCTGTATCTCTGTAGTATGCTGATTTTAAGTCCTTTGGGTATAGGCCAAGGAGTGGGATAGCTGGGCCAAATGGTGGTTCCACTCCAAGTTTTCTAAGGAATCTCCACACTGCTTTCCAGAGTGGCTGCACTAATTTACAACCCCACCAGCAATGTATGAGTGCACCTTTATCCCTACATCCTGGCCAACACATATTGTTGCTTTTATTCTTGATAATCGCCATTCTAATTGGGGTGAGATGGAATCTTAGGGTAGTTTTGATTTGCATTTCTCTTATTACTAGAGATGTCGAACATTTTTTCATATGTTTGTTGGTTGCTTGTACATCTTCTTCTGTGAAGTGTCTGTTCATTTCCTTAGCCCATTTGTTGATTGGGCTATTTGTATTCTTGGTGTAGAGTTTTTTGGGTTCTTTATAGATTCTGGATGGTGTAGCACATCAGGGAACATAGAACTGGCACCTAATCCCAAGTCTTCCGCAGCCTGAGTGAGTGATGGTGGAGCCAGGCATCTCTTCACGGGGCCTCGGAGTCTTCATCTTCATGACACCTGGTGATGGTAACACCTGGGCCCTCTCTGTCGCCGTTATCAGGGTCCCATGAAGATTGAGGAGAATGTGCAGTTGACATACAGTAGCTACTGCCCAGTGGTCCCAGACGTTTACATCCATATTCAATGATAGTGTCTCCACAATGCCACTCAGGGCTGTGGCCTGATCCTATGGAAAAGTTTCTCTGGTCAAAGTTAAAACATACAATCCAAAACCCAGACTCATCAGCCATCCATTTGAGAAGGCTCTTCTCAAATCAGCAAATCTGAGCACATCTTTCCAACGGTAATTGAGTGGGTAAGTGTTTGTGTGGCTTGGAGAGTCACATGTCGTTCATTTTATTCTTAGTTAAGTCTAGGTGACGGCCTCTGGCAGGACCCAGGCTCTCTCGTCAGAGTCTCAAAGAAGCCAAGACGTACACTCACCATGTCAAAAGAAGGGTCGTCAGCATTTTCTCATGTCCGCTTACGTGAAGGGCTGAACTGGCAAAATAAAATTGCATTCTCTCACTTCTTAAATTTAATTTTCCCTTTAGGGAAAAAAAAAAAAAAAAGACTTTAAAGTAATTTTCCTTTATTTTTAAAGGCTTACCTCCAATTCCTGCAGCTTCCAGGACGGGCTTTGCCGAGTTCTCCATGAGGGAGCGCATGAGGGAGAAGCTGCAGGCCGCACGGGTGAGGAATTGCATGGGTGGCCTCCTCCCCGCCCAGTGCTGCTTTCCAGGTGTGTCCCACTTGCTTTGGGTGCAACCACGCGGAATCCAGCACCGTTCAATTTATTTTTCAGATTCTAAATGTTAACGTAGGGTTTTTCATCGGCACGGATGAAAATTATGCGTGACAATTAATGTCATTCTTCCAATTGAGGCATCACGTGTGCTTTCCGCTGTTGCTTCCAGAGGGACGGTGACTGAGGATTTCATTCCTCATGACACGTAGCAGTAATTTTTGACTTTTTAGTCCAAGGCAGAAAGTGCGTTGCTGCAGGAAATCCCCACCCCGCGACCCAGGCGCCTGCGAAGTCCCAAGGAGAGAGAACTGGAGACTGGATTTGGCACAGAGGTGAGAAGTGGACCATCTTGCTTTCACACGTATCTTCTCTATTCTCTGGATCTGCGTCCACTTCTGTGAAATAGGGATCATACCAGGACCTAATTCTGGGTATCGTTTTGTGGATTTGGTAAGTTAACACACGTTCACAGAGTTTTCAAGAGTTCCTGGCCCACGTTCTACCCTCCCTCTGTAAGTCTGAGTCGTCATTAGCAGCTATGGTCAGACTGAAAGGGGGAGCCAGTTGGGAAACCTTGGTCAGTAATCCGGTTCACCAACACGAGCCGCTGCTTGATCTCTTTTGAATGCAAACCTCCCAGAACACGTAAGCATCACGGAAATTATCCTGAACAACCTGGCCTCCACTAGTTAGGACCAAAAATTCTCCACCTGTGATCCGGGTCCCCTGTCCAGGCAACCGAGGATCTGATCCTTTAACACAGTCTACCTTGCCAGCCAGAACCTTGGGAGACGCCCGCCTGTCATGGATCCGACAGGCTCAGAACATGGTGAGCCACGACTGGCTCCATAACAGCCTGCCCTTGAGGAGCTCAGTGGGGGTGACCGGCACATCAGCAGCCACTGGAGGTATAGGGTGGTCAGTCCTCCGATGGATGCCCCTAGGAGCCCAGCGAAATGGGGTGGGGGGCAGCATTGAACCTATTTATAATCAGACCTCACTGAAACTTTTCTTTATAAACCATTGGGAAACGACCTTCTGTGTCATGGATAATTTACTGATCTATAGAATGAAGTAACACTTTTCATTTTAGGGTTTATTGAGCATAAAATTTTGTATTTTTTTGTCAGTCTTGACCTTCAAGGATATTCGAAGTTTATAAGTGTTTCATTTCTTTGGAATGATGAGATGCACCAGTGGTCAGAAGAGAAGTTTGGGGAGGGTTTACCCTTAATTTAGTTCGTCCTTAGCTTCTTGACTCCCAGGTTCATCCATCTATCGTTTTTTTTCTATTCCTATAGCCTGATAAAGAGGTACAAAGCATTCAACAAAAAGATGACGTCCAAAGTTATTCAAGAGCCAAGTTCCGTGCTTCTGTGCAAAAAATCAAGTCTCAACCTCAGGTAAGAAATCCTGTCTGTTGAAACCATGCTCATTTGTTTATTTGTGCTTGAAAAAGTATCCGGTAAGAGTTGGCCATCTGCCTACCTGATTCCTGCAGCCGTGGAGCATGTAAGAAAAAGAATGGGAAGTGATTCCTACTTCCAGAAGTCCTAGCATCTAGCTGGAGAGATTAGAAACTGCCTCATTTGAGGAAGGGGGGGTGCATGGAAGGCAGGAAA
This sequence comes from Sciurus vulgaris, assembly GCF_902686455.1. Lineage (NCBI taxonomy): Eukaryota > Metazoa > Chordata > Mammalia > Rodentia > Sciuridae > Sciurus > Sciurus vulgaris. Next base: position 135,343,226 of record NC_136469.1, on the reverse strand, counting down.
TACTGGTGATGAGACAAGTTGTTCGGTCTGCATCACCTTCCTTTATGGAGAAGAGAAGAGGGGACTAACAAAAAAAAACCAAAACCAAAAAAGGTCATTTTTTTTTTTTTAAGTTAACAAATCCTGTATTTCTCATAACTAAGCAAAATTGCCTCAGCATTGGCCTGTAGAACAATGAATCCAATTTTTGGTATGTTAATCATCTTTTCTAAAGCTTTTACTGCTGTAAATAATATATTTATGTGCTTACCGGAATATAAATAATTGCTGGTTTTTTAAAAGTAACTAATTAGAGTTCCTTACTTAAAAAGGTTTCCAACTGCCTGTTGCACTCGTTAAAATTCCTTGCTAGTCATCTAGTACTTTCCACAGAGACAACAGTCAGGAGGCCTAAATGTGCTCAAGAGCATTAGTGTCAAGCTGGCAGCCGGCTGATTGTGTGGCACTCTTTCGGTTCAAAGCCTCTGACGCTGCTTGTCCTCCCGCTTCTCCTTAGGCGCCCCCAGGTTTCCCTTCTGCAGAAGAGGCCTACAACTTCTTTACTTTCAACTTTGATCCTGAACCAGAGGAATCAGAGGAAAAGCCAAAAGGAAAAGCTAGAGGTGGGACGAGTCAAGAGGAGGAGGAAGGCAAGGAAGAAGAACCACCTGTCCAAGGAGCAAGCAAGATGGTATTGACCGGGAGATGGCAACGCGGAGGGGGCCCTGCCAGGAAGGCCGAGGCCCGGGAGGCCCAGTGGGGAAGAAAGCAGCCTGCCAGTGCCGTGGGGAAGAGCTCAGCTGTGGCCCAGTAAAGCTGTAGGGTTACGGGTTGGTGAGTGGAGTCAGCCTCGCGTGACTCCCTGCAGCGCTTGGTGGCACCCCTCGGTCTGAGCAGTAAGGGCCTTCATTAAACCTGTCCATCTTTCTCTTGTAGGAAAAAAGCGAAGTAACATGGTGTACTGATTTTTCTTGCTAGTCTCCTCAGTGATTAGAAGGCAGACTCTGTTAAAGGCAGAGCAGCCACACTTTCTCTCCCCACAACCTGCCAGTGAGCAGCTTTCTGCATCCAACTCCAGCACCACGCTAGAGCCCAGAGTCCATAACTGCGGGTGGTATTTGTCAGATAAAAAGAAAACACACCACTTTAAAATGGACCAGGGCTTCTGTTTTTCTTTTTTAGTTGATACCCATAAGAATCGTGTATATTAATGGGGCCCCACTGGGCCAAGGTCTTAACTAAGGCTTTCTCCGTAGAAGACACACAGATGACCAATAGGTAGCAAGATGTTAGATGTCACTAAGCATCAGGAAAACGCAAACTAACACCATCTTGGGTTGCCACCACGCACCCATCAGAATGGCTGTTACTAAAAATAATAGGAAAGAGTGTGGGTGGGCTGTGGAGGCTGGACGCTTGGACCCTGCAGCCGCCTGGGGAAGGGAAGAGCTGCTGTGAGCAGTGTGTGACTCTTTCAGTTCAAACACAGTCACCACACGACCCGTGAGTTCTACTCTGAGGATATAACCCTGATTTTTTTTTTCTTTTTCCTCATTTTTTATTTATGCATTATAGTTGCACAGACTGGTGGGACTTGTTACATATCTGCACATGCACACAATATGATTTGACCAATGTCACCCCCCAGCACAGTCCCCTCCCTTCCCCTTCCCTCCCCTTTCTTGTCCCTTCACCCCTTTCCTCTATTGATCTCCATTTGATTTTTAGATCGACGCTACCTTTCTTTTTATTTTTTTTAACTTTTTTAAATTTTTATTTTTACAGACTGCATTTTGATTCATGGTACACAAATGGGGTACAACTTTTCTTTTCTATGGCTGCACACAATGTACATTCGTACCATTCGTGTGATCATACATATACATAGGGTAATACTGTCCAGCTCAGTCTACTATCTTTCCTCCCCTCACCCCCTCCCACCCCATATACCCCGAGATTTTGCAAACAGGAACTTGAGTCGATATTTGGACGCCAGGGTTCATAGCAGCATTGTTCACAATAGCCAAAGGGAGGAAGCAGCCAAGTGCTCACTGACTGATAAATGGGTGAGCAAACTGTGGTGCATAAGTGCACCAGAAAGCCTTTCAGTATCCAAAAGGAAAGAGATTCTGACACCTGCCACCACATAGATGTCGCTTACAGACTTACGCTAAATGAAATAAGACACTTACTAACTGACAAATATTGTGTGATTCACTTCCATGCGATACCTAGGGAAATCAAAATCATATGCACAGAATCTATCATGGTGCTTTCCAGAGCCCCGGGGAAGGAAGGAATGGGAGCTATTGTTTAATGAGTATAGAGTCTCAGATTTCTGGAAATGGGCGGTGGGATTGGTAGCACAGCAATATGAATCTGCTCAGAGCTGTTGAGCTGCACACTTAAAAACGTTGAAATGGTAAATTTATGTCACATATATTTTGCCACATTAAAAAAGGAAAATGGAAAACAATTGAACATTCCAAAATCTGCATGGTTGGCTTATTCCTGGGCTTCGCCCATCATCTCTCCCTCAAAACATGCTTCCCTGAAGTGTGTTTTCTTAGCCAGGTCTCTGAAAGCTTGGGAACATCTCAGTTTATTCCATAGTATTCGTCTCACAAGTCAATACTCGGGTCGCTCTGGCTCAGGATCTCTCATTAGACTGCAGCCAAGACAGTCGAGGCTGCAGACATCTGGAGGTGGGCTGGGCCTGGAGGGTTTGCCTGCAAGGTGGCCATCCATCCCTCCTTGGGGACCTCCGCATAACATTGAGTTCTCATGACCCAAAAGTTGGCTTCCCCCAGAGCAAGTGATCCGAGAGAGAGACTCACAGGAAGCCACAGTGCCTTTGGGGACCCAGTCTCAGAAGTTCTATGCCACCACCTCCTCCACACTCCAGCAGCAAGTTCTCAAGGACAGTCACTCTTTTTCTTTTTTTGCATTTATTTTATTTTTTTATTGCTTGTTCTACTTAGTTACACATGATAGCAGAAAGCATTTTGATTCATTGTACACAAATGAGGTACAACTTTTCATTTTCTCTGGATGTACACGATGTAGAGTCACACTATTCGTGTAATCTTACATGTACCTAGGGCAATGATGTCTGTCTCATTCCACCATCTTTCCCTCCCCCTGCTTCCTCCCCTCCCCTCATTTCCCTGTACACACATTCCTCCATTCTTTACTTAATGCTCCCCCGCCCCATTATGTATCAGCATCCACCTATCAGAGAAAACATTCAGCCTTTGGTTTTTTGGGGTTGGCTTATTTCACTTATCATGATATTCTTCAGCTCCATCCATTTACCTGCAAATGCCATAATTTTATTCTTCTTTATGGCTGAGTAATATTCCATTGTGTATATAGTCCACATTCTTTATCCATTCATCTGTTGAAGGGCATCTAGGTTGGTTCCACAATCTAGCTATTGTGAATTGAGCTGCTATAAACATTGATGTGGCTATGTCATTGTAGTATGCTGATTTTAAGTCCTTTGGGCATAGACTGAGAGGACAGTCATTCTTGAAGGGAAATTTAGGCTCCACCTTTGGAATGTTGCAGCATCAGTTTGAGGGATCCTCTGAGATCACACCTATCACCTCCAAAGCTTACTGGCCCCTTTTCTTAGATTTTTCACTGTGTGCTTCTATACCACCCTTTTAAATCCTACACCCGCTGGGACCCTATCCCTGTGGTCCCAACTCTCGTCTGCCCAGACACTTTCTAAGCATTTTCATACTCAGAGTAGATTTAGGTCCTCTGGACAGTTGGAGATGATCCAGAGGCCTCCATGCTGGCTTCCCTTGTCTGTCTGCCCTGCTCCCCAAAGCAGGTAGGCCAAGAGCTTGACAAACCACACACTGCTACTGGGGACTCTCCTTTTTACTTCTTTGATATTTTTGTCATTCTCTTTCTTCAAGTTATGTCGAAAGCAGGGTTTCCATAAATATTTAGCTTTCTTTTCTTATTGTTTTGTGTATCTGGAGAAGAAATATTAGGAGACCAGTAGCCAGGCTACCACCCCTGTCTTCAGCTCGCTGGAAGACTCCACAGGGTTTAAAAGACAGTGCTCAAACACGGGTGCCAGGTTTGAATTTTTAAAATAAGAGGAGAAATAGGAGAAAGATGAAAAAGGACAAAATTTTGGGAAATAAACAAAATCAGCGTATTTCAGTCTCTGGGCTTAGAAATTGTGCATGCATGATTTTCTCTTGTCCTCACCAAGTCCTGAGATGTAAGCTTTGTTAATATCCCCACTTTACAGCTGATAAAACTGAGGATCAGAAGGTAAATAAGTTCCCTCCAGTCCTCCAGGCAGCAGCAGGAGATGTTGGGCTTCAAAGCCAGGCCATCCAAGCTCAGCCTGTGGCCCAGCCCTTGGAAGGCTGAACACCACATGACTTCTGTGGCCAAGTTCTTTGCATAAACATCAACAGATGAGTGCCTTTAAGGGAGGTGGGCATGGTCAGGATTTCGATTGCTTTCTGATTTCGACATCTCCCAGGTCTATAGGATAGTGAAAAAGAATCAAGGAAAACCCACTTGTTACATATGAAAGGTCAATAATTTTGTACTTTCATGAAAAGCAAGAAAAGGTAAAGAAAGTTTGTTGCAAGACCTGTTAATTTCGATGAGCTCAGTATCAATAATTATTCTCCTAAGTAAACTAAGAATCTTGGCCTGATTTTTTCTTGTTATTTTTTAACATCTTGCAGGATGAGGAAGAACTGTTGAGTGGAAAGGATGCTGAGGACTTCCTATTGGGCTTAGATCACGTGGCCGATGATTTTGTGGCCATCAGACCTGCAGATTATGAAAGCGTCCATGTTTGGCTGCAGAAGGAAAAAGAAATCCTCTTCATACCCAGTAGACTGACAGGTACTTCCTCTTTCATCTTTCCCGCTCAGCATGGGTATCTTCACTTCCTTCAGATGAAATATGGCTGATATATAAGGATGGCCCAGGCGCAGAATCATTCTTATTTCTAATCTGAATTAAAATCAAGAAAATAATCATGAGACAAAAATACAGACCATGGGGAAAAACCCATTTAAAAAATACTCACTCGGAGAACAGCAAAAGAAACCACAGGGGACCGTGTGGGGCTCTTCATCAGGTCAGTGGCCAGTTCTAGGGGCCCTGAGATTCGGGCTGGTGAGGTTCCTCGCCCTCGGGCTACGGCAGGGTCTTGTGGGAGCATCTGATGAACCTGCATTGCCACTCCAGGCTGCCTTTGTGACCTGGGTCTTTTTGCTCTTTTCCTGTAAGAGTGCCAGGGTCCTCCTGCTTACCAACCTAGTAGTCCACACATGAGATGACAGAACATCTGAGTCCCATTATAGAGCCCCCTGTATTAAGAGATGACTTTGGCCTTTATTCTGATTGGGCACATTGAAGCAATAACATGAGTGAAGCGTCTAGTATTGTGACTCACACAGAAGATCTTCAAAAATCTAACTCCTGTCCCTGCTGCTTTGCTATTGTCGAGAGCAGTAGCTTCCAAAGGAGAGTTTGCTCACCCCTGGGCTACAGGAGGAGCATACCCAGACTGCTGCTTATGTTTATTTATAACTTCATCCTTTCTTGGATTAATCTTGGAGGCACAGCAGTGCATGTGTGACAATAAAGAAACAGACATATATTTGGTGAAGAGTTAAAAATATTTTAGTGAAAATTTTGGAGACCGCTAGGTTCGTGATGAGGTGGTATCTGGCATGTGAATGCCAGGGTTCTGGAAGATTCTGCTTCCTCAGCATGCCCAGTCTTTAGTGCAGTCATGCATTGGGGAACAATGGGGACTCGTTCTGAGAAACACCCCTGGGTGGGTTTGTCACTGCATGCACATCACAGGGTGCTCTTACGCAAACCTGCTGGCCCACAGCACACCTAGGCTCTGCCATGGCCTGTGGCTTCCAGGCCAGAATGCACACCAAGTGTTACTGTACTGAGTACTGTAGCAAGTGACACCTGATGGTAGGGACCACACCACTGGGCGATGGACATTTATCAGTTCTGTTTTGACCTATGGGTCACCATCATGCACGCAGCGTGCCATGGATGGGATCGTCCTTGGGGGAGGTAGGCTGTAAACACTCTGTCCTTGTTGGATCCGCTCTCCTGCCCCACTGCCGATTCCTTCCTTCCCAACCTGCAGGGGCCACTGCCAAGGCATCTCCTGAGAAAAACTTCTCTTGTATCTCCAGTCGCCTCCAGTGATCCCCTCCCCTCCCTAAGTCACTGTCACCTCTGCATTTTCTGCATCTCACATCACTCTCTGGCACGATCCTTCATTTCTCGTTGCTGCACGTGGCTCCCCTTGGAACTCCAGAGGGCTCCAAGGGTGGCAAGTGAGCTATGCCGCAGCCCTCAAAGAAGCGTCTGCATTTACAGAGCATCCCTCACACTCTCTCCATGCAATTCTCCCAGAACCCAGTGAAGCAAAAACTAATATCCATTGTACAGAAGGAAGAGCGTGAAGAAATGCCTGGCATGAATCCGCTCAGTGGAAGGGCACCAGAGCTACAGCATGTGCCTCGGCCTCTGAGGGAACATTTCAAGCTGATTCTTCTCTTAGGCCACACTGGGGCGTCAGGTCCTGAATTCTTCTAGGTCTTATCCCTTACATACATGATTCTGAAACATGATATGGCAAATGAACACATTCATCTCTTCATTGGTATGTTGCTGGAAATTAATATGGTAAATCTGCAGTTTCCAAGAACATGAATGAAATCTCTGGGGGTTGTCTTAATTCACCAAACATGGTTTGCAATGTCGAGGCTGGCACTAACGTTTGTCTATTTGTGGACCATCTAGTGCCAACCTATAAAAAGCTTCCTGAGAATGTGCAGCCCAGATTCCTGGAAGACGAAGGCCTTTACATCGGGGCGAGACCGGAGGTGGCGCCCACCAACCAGAACATCATGGAGAACAGGCTGCTGGTGCAGGAGCCTGTGAGTGGGGCCTGCTCCCCGCGGACCCGGTGTTCTGGACACCACTGCGTCCCCTCCTGTCCTTTTGGGTTTCTCTGCAGAAAGTGGTTCCTTCATTTTGGATTTTTTTTTAAACTTGTCTTACTTACATTTCATGATCCTCAAACAACACAGCCGCTCAGCTGCTAAGACCCAGCGTCTGCCAGCTGAGTCTGAACTTTCTGCTAAATCAGACACTGGCAACCTTCCCCCATTCACAGAATTTTTTAAGGGTCCATAGATAGAATGTTCTTCTCACTTTCAAGTTTTTCTCCTATAGTTGTTTCTTCCTTAAATCTTTAATGAACAGAACATAAAATTTCCCTGAAGCAGTCATTTAAACTTTCTCTTAAACTTTCTTGGGGCGGGGTAGTCAGGGAACTGCAGGGGGTATTAGAGAAAGCTCAATTTCCAGGGGAAACAAACCTTCGAAGTTCTGCTGGGGTAGGACAAAGGACATGAAATACAGATGTCAACACAGAATTTTCTTACAAATGTTTGTTTTGGAAACCATTTTCTATCCAAAGAGAAACAATTTTGGTCCCTCTGTGTGCTCGGCCGCAGGAAAGGAGATGGTTCGGAGATGACGGCAGAATCCTGGCACTGCCAAGCCCCCTCAGGCCGTTTCCCTCCAGGCTGCCGTCCACTCGGGAGCCGAGCACCAAGGCAGAGCTGGAAACCTTGTACACAAAGGTACGCTCCTCCCTCTCCCCTTCCGGTCTGCATTAAGATGAAACGGAAGGCTCTGCTTATTGGGGAGCTTGGGGTGCTGATTGTAAATTCTGCTTTGATTTTAAAAAAAAAAAATAATTCCTAAAGAGCATGAAAAGCAACAGGTAAACACCTAGTCCCTTCTGGTCCCTTCTGGTCCCTTCTGGTCCCCTCATATACATGGAATGAGTTTCCTAGCCAGGTGGCCCCGTCAGCATCTTTATTTGCATATCCAGAGAGGCCACCCTCATTTTCACTTTTCCCCTTTTGATCCTCTCTTTTCTCTTCGGTTGCCACACATACTCTGCAGGATAATTTCCCACTTGTTATCTCTTTATGATCTAACTGGAGATTTGCTACTCCTGCAAATCCTTTTTATTATATTATAATAGGCTCTGTATCAACCTGCCCACCTTAAGTCCTCCCTGCACCACTTATTGGATGAACTTCATCCTCAAGCTCTCTGTGCCTCAATTTCTTCATCTATGAAATGGACACAGTAATAATGTCTACCTCGTAGGACGACCGTGCAGATTGAATGAGATAATACATATGTATTGGTCTGTTGCTATAACAAAATACTTGCAGTTTAGCCTTTTATTAAAAAAGAGAGAGAGAGGTTTATTAGCTCACAGTTCTGGGGCAGGGCATCAGTATCTGCTTGGCTCTGGTGAGGGCTTAACAATAGATGGATCACAGTGGCAGGAGCAGAAGTAGTAAGCCGGAGAGAGCGAGCGCCCAGAACAGCTGAACTTGCTTCATAACCATGCATCCTCCTGAGAACTAATACACTCCAGGAGGCCAGTGTTAATCTAGGGCGGTGCCACACCACCTAACCACCTGCCACCAAGCCCCACCTCTTAAAGCTTCCTCCACCTTAACACTACCACCCTGGGGAACAAGCCTCCTGAATCTTTGGAGGGCAGACAAACCATTTCCAAGCCATGGCAGCATCTCAGTACCTACAACAGAGCTTAGTAAGTACTGGCTGTTATAAATGGGCTTGTCCCCACTCCTAGTTAATGTTTCTCTTGCTTTGCTGGGACCCCCCTCCCTCAGAAATGCTTGTGAAGTTGAATTTGAAATATTTCAATACTGACAAAACAGAATGAGGGGGTATAAAGGTCATTCTGTAAATTGGAGCTGAAAAGACACAGGCTGGGCTCAGAACATCTGAGCAGAGGCATGTTGTTGCTCTGTTGTGTGGCTCTGGGCAGGTCCCTTTGCCTCCCTGGACCTGTCTCTTTAATTAAAAAGTAAGAATAATCGTGATCTTCTCTGCCTCATTGGGTCAGCGTAGGTATTGAGATGATGTATGTGTATGCCCCTTTTTAAAATTGTAAGTTTCTGTAAAATATTGTTATCAGAGACAAGTATTAATGAGTGGCTACTTTGTACAGAAATATGATCCTGGGAGCGGATTTGCAAAACAAGCACAACCTGAGCTCAGCCCTTGCGGGATTCATCATCTATTGGTTACATGACAAAGATACATGATATAATTAGTGATCCAGACAGTATGAACTTACACATGTATCAAATAATCCCTCAGTCCATCTTTTCATTTGTCCATCCATTTCAGCGTGAAACGCTGATATAGTGAAGCTCTAAATTGAGAGTTAAAATTAGAAAACAGGAGAATAATTAATATGGAGAGTAGGGCAGGAGGGAGCCCGATTCATCTTGTCTGTCTCCTTTGGAAGTTCTAAACTCATTTGGAAATGCTCTGCAGTCAGGGATCAGGTTATTGGTTACACTGAGAGTAAGGCTGGCTGGTAGAACACCCCTTGGGTCCAAGACCAGTCGGCTGCCCAGTCCACCTCCCGTGAATGACGTTCCCCATCTAGACGCAGGCTGGGCCACTAGAACTGCTCTCGTGAGCTTCCACATGGAATGCCAAAGAAACTATGCCAGTCTCCCGGATGCAGGATACCGCCAGAGATCTCAGCTTAACCTTGCTCAGCCCAAAACCTGGATCCAGGCTCTTGGGCTCCAGCCAATCATCTGTCAGAGCCATTCTTCCTTCCCCTTCCCCTTTGGGAAGCTGCCAGTTGGGAATGAGAGACTGAGTGGAAAAGGACAGTATTTACTTCCAGGACTTACAAAAAAATTGACAGACATAATGTTACTAGTTACAGTCAATTAGCACATACATTACTTCACAGTAATTTTTCCTGGTAACTTATAACATCTACCCTCTGCATTTTTTTTAAGAATCGTCATCATTAACTCATCACCATGCTGTATATAATTGATCTCTTTAAATTTATTTCTCCTATATCACTGTAATCATGCATCCTCTGACCAACACCTTCCTGTCCTGTCCCCCTCTAAGCACCACATCACTGTTCATAGGAGCCACGTTAAAGCAACAACCTCACTGTCCATCAGTGGATGAATGGACAAAGAAAATGTGGTATATGTGCGCAGTGGATGTGTTACTCAGTTTTCCATTACTGTAACAAAATACTTGAGATAAGCAACTTTAAAAGAGAATGAAGTTTGTCTCACAGTTTTGGAGGTTTCAGTTCATTGTCAATTGATCCTGTGCTTTAGAACCTGTGATGAGATAGTACATGTGGTAGAGGAAACTACTCACCTCCTGGCCGCCAGGAAGCAAAAAAAAAGAAAGGGTCTCAATATCCCCTTTGAGGGCACACCTTCACAGACCTTTTTTCCTTCCCGTAGGCCCCGCCTCCTAAAGGTTCCACCACTTCCCAGCCATGGGCTGGTGAATCAAGCCTTTAACATGTAACAATGAGGGCACGTTCAGTGGAATACTATTCAGCAGTAAAAAAGAATAAAATCTTCCCATTTGCCACAGCATGGTTGAACCTGGGAGACATTTTCTAAATGAAATAAGCTAGTCACAGAAAGTCATCAGTGGGATCTCAAATAGTCTCTCCCTCCCATCGTTTTTGAGAGGGTAGATCTTCCTGTTCTATCCTATGGGTAGAAATGGGGAAGTAGAGAAAGGAAATCATTTCACTGAAAGGGGCTTATCATACTGCCGCACAGAGCAAAAGGCGATAGAGGAAGGTAAATCCCAAGGGCTGGCGTCTTTCCAGGGCATTGCTTAGAGGAACGGGTGGGGGCGTTGAGGCAGTGTGGAGGTCTTAAAGTGTAAGACAGAGGCGCAGCGGTTTCGGTTAAATTTTTAAAATTTTTTTCCTAACAAGTTACCTGTTAAGTTTATCGTTGACTAGTCTATCCCAGTCTTCTTTATATGATTATGCAACCTTTTAGGTATTCAAACCACAACCCTTTCATTTCAGAATTAATAGTTTTGCAATTCATTTATTTACTTACTTTAACCATTTCCTCCATTTATTCAGGTCTGATGCCAAAGCCTGTTTTTCCATTGCTCTCTGCAGTGTTTCCCCTTTAATTTTTTTTTAAATGATGTGTCCTGTATTTTCAGTCTCATGTCAAACAGACCTTCTACCTAGGAGTTTTTGACATGATGCAGAAGCAGAGAAAAAGATGGGCAGGTAGAGACCATTTGTTTCATGGACGATTCGTCCATTTTTTTCTCCCACCCCCTCTGTCTGAGGGTGACTCTCAGGGGCAGGTGTGAATGCTAGCAGTTGGCAGGGTGCCCAGCACTGAGCTCAATGCAAATGAAAACCGAATACCTATTAAGTGATTATCCTAAGTGTATTTAGAAGAAATGCCTTCTTTTCTACTCCTCTTGTCTCAGTTGTCTCTTCTACCAAATAGTAGCGTTTTTTAGGACCTGGCTTAGTTCTATTATCCAAATAATAAAAAACCAAGTCAGATGCTGGATCAGGAGTCAGTGATTCCTTTGGCCCTGGTGCACTTACGTCTCAGCGCTCACAGGTCTGCTGCTAACCCAACAGGATCGACAGAAACTGTCCCTCAGTTAAAGTCAAGTCCACTTCTGTTTTGGTTAGGTGCACTAGACCATCAATTTGAATGATGGATGGTATGTCCTTCCAGAAGGTAATTTAGGAGTTTTATTTAGAAGGAAGTTGTTATGGTCGCACATGGGTGGCACACACCTATCATTCCAGCTATATGGGAAGCTGAGGCAGGGGATCTCAAATTCAAGTCCAGCCTCAGCAATTTCATAAGACCCCATATTAAGAGTTCAATCCCCATGACCTTGGGGGGAAAGAGTGTTTATTCATCCCTGCTATCGTGAACATTTTCTTTAATGACAAAAAACATAGTTTTTAAAAATGAAATACTCTGCTATTCCTAAATTGAGAAGAGACCATTAAACATAGAGAAATTCGAACAGAGGTTAGATATCATAGAGAAAAAAGTTAAGTTTCAAATGAGAAAGAATGCAATTATCATATTTTAAGAAGGAACCAATCCAAAAATAAAAATGACAAATGGAGCCAGGCACAGTGGTGCATGCCTGTAATCCCAGCAGCTCGGAAGGCTGAGACAGGAGGATCACAAGTTCAAAGCCACCCTCTGCAAATTAGCGAGACCTGAAGCAACTCAGTGAGACCCTGTCTCTAAATAAAAAATACGAAAAGGCCTGGGGATGTGGCTCAGTGGTTTAAATACCTCTGTGTTCAATCCACAGTACCAAAATACTACTACTATTAAATAATAATAATTAATAATAATAAAGCCAGAGGGGACATTGCAGGTAGAACATACTATAAAATGCAGTTTGGATAATTACGACTGTGAAATAGGCTGGAGTGGTTGAAAAACAGCCCTCCAAGCCCCTCCCTTCCCGCCTCCCTTCCATCTGTAACCAACATCTGTGGTGCTCTCAGGGTGCTCAGCTGGGGATCGTGTGGCCTCAGGGAGACTCTGCCACGTGGGAGGCAGATGGAATCAGATGTCAAAGGTGCCGCTCCTTCTGGGGTGGGGGGACCGGGTCAGGATTCCAGCCTCCTCCACAGCTGCCCTTGATAAAATTAGCGCTTCCCGCTCTGCTCTTCTTCCCAACTTTTCGCCCAAGCAGGGGTCACCCACTGTGTCGTTAGTCAGGGCTCTGTAGGTTACAGGTGACAGAAACCCAGTGCAAACTAGCTTAGGCCAAGAAGGAACTTGGTGGCCTAGAAAACCAGGAAGCATCTGCGGATAAACCACAAAACTGAAGGAGGAGCTTTAGGAACCAGGACCTCAGGCTGGGACCAGGGACCAGGGTTTTTTCCTTCTTTTCTTTTCTTCTCTTTTCTTTTCTCCTCCTCCTCTTCTTCTTCTTCTCCTCCTTCTTCTTCCTCCTCCTCCTCCTCCTCCTCCTCCTCCTCCTCTTCCCCTCCCCCTTCCTTTTCCTCCTCCTGCTCTTTTTCTCTTCTCTCTGATTCTCCTTGAATGTGGGTGGGCCTCATTCTCTCCTAGTATAAGCAGGCTACTCCTCTACAACCCTAGATGGCCTTGCTTAATGACTCCAGATGAAAAGGATCATATTTTTCCCACATTTCATTTTCAATACCAAGGACAGTTGTAAGTGGATTGTGTACCCACCCAACATAAAGGTCAAAGAGACATGGTGTGTCCCTAGGAGAAAGAAATGAGAAAGTTCCCCAGGGAGACCCAGAATAGTTTCAGAATCTACTATGAGACACAGACTAAACTTAAATTTCATTGCTACTATTTTCCTAGGATAAGGGTAGGAACCCATTTTAATACCGCCGATGATGATTATCTTTCTGTTTAGATTCTTTTATCCATCGATATGATCTTGGAACATTCTGAGGATATCGACAGATACCCATCACATTACCTCGTAGCTTTGGTTTTCAGTTTTCAATTGAAGACTGAAGAATGAAGTCAGTTTTACAATGACATACACTCTATCAATACCATCTGTCCTTGGGAGAGGTAGTTGCTACTGTTTTCAGGATAGTTCTAAGTATATAAGAGAAGAAAACAGACACAACAACAGGAACTGGGAGTCTTTCTCCCTAACAGGGATAGTGTTGGGGTGTTTAGATCAGTTTAGCTCCATGGCTACTGAGAGTCCTGGAAGCCTATTACACTTAATTGAGCTGAGCTTAAGGCCAAGAACATCAGCAGTGATTGGAATATGAGTTAATGCAGATTTGAGGAAGGAGATTCAAGGCACAGGTGACGCTGGTAGCATTCCAATTAAATAGAAGCCGTCTCCCAATGCTGCTTACTCATATCAAGAAGAGTGCAGGAAGAAACCTGAGAGCCAAACCCTAGCGATCTCACAACTCTGCAACTCCAGGGAAGAGGGCTAGGCTAGAACCAGCAGGCGCAGAGCCACCTGAGAAGAATTTTCCATCCCATCTGCCAATTGACAAATTGACGTGCAGTTGTACATCTCTTTGTGAGGTCGCAATTCTCAATTAATCCAGGTCATCTGGGTGGTCATCAGACATGTAGTGGCCACAGGCAGGTTAGAAACTTCTGGCACCAACACAGGTTATAATTGAATACTCGTACCTGAATGAAAGAGAAGAAAGGGGCCTCCATTGGTGTTGTCTCAAGTGCAAGGGCACTGACGACCAGAGCTCACCTCTGAAAGGCCACATGGGCTGGCCTAATATGTGAAAGAGCGGTGGAGATGCCTGAGGGAAAGTGTCACTACAGTCTTCAGGACAGTCCTCCATGTGTAGCAAAGGTGGACGTGTGCCACAAGGAGACAAGGAGCTAGGTCTTTCTCTCCAACAGGAAGAGAACTGGAGTCTTTTGAGCAGTCCAGTCCGATGGCACCAGGGGTCCTGGAAGCTCTTCCTCCTTGGATGGGCTGAGCTGAAGGCAGAGACCACCAGCAATTATTGGAATGTGGGCTTAGGCCAATTTGGGAAGCAGATTTGGGAAACAGAGTATATTCTGGAAGTGCAAAGATAATCCATTCCTGATCAAGCCTACCATGTTTGTGAACACATCAGTTTTTTATAAGGACACTTTTTAAAATAGTTATAAAATGTCTCATCAATAAACATCAGAGTCAGTGTTATTTTATAGAAGAAAATGATTTCTCATTAATATAAATGTAGGGCACACTGTATCAGAATCCTATAAGAAATCCTAAATATATATTAATAGCCTACAAATCTAGAAGCAAGTTTGAAATTAAAATGAAATTCAAATGCTCTTTCCTGTCATTACCAGCACAAAAGAGGAAGCAACACAACATAGCCCAGAGTAGACTGGAAAACAGACTCATATGGATCTACTTTACCATAAATGCAGATATTGGCAACCGTTTTGAGAACTAATAGTAACTGAAAATCAGATGACACTATAAAACAAATGGGCATACATTTCTACAATATTGCACATAATGTACACACATGGGTCTCCCCTTTTCTGTTCTGCTGATAGGAAATAATGTCTTATAATTGTAGGACTCAAATGCTGGAATCCCTTCTGGGTTCCCACGCCTCTTTTGCACATCTGTTCAAATACCAGGGCTTTCTTCCCTTCTAAACTAATTGCTATTTGAAAAGGAAACCCTAACTACCTTGCAAGCACCCATTAATCTTGAATTAATAAAATCACATCTGGGAGGGGCTTTATGTGAGGCCTAGTGATCCACAATATGCTACTTGAATCCTTTTCCTCAGCATCCCATTTCTGTGAAGATATAGAGGCCGGAAAACACATTGCATGAGGTCCCAGAGCACTGTATCCACGGCTAGAACGCACGACTTCTGGCCCAAATTCAGCATCGTGACATGATAACATCCAGAATGATTAAATGAAGAGATGATAGATCCTCTTACCCACAGTCTAAAGGACTGAAGCGTCAGTTCCAACTAGATATTTAAAATTTCTATTTAACTTTACAACTTGTAAATAAAGCGTTTACCCACATAATCTTCTATTATCGTTTTTCAGACAATACAAATAGCTTCCAAAACTCATGTCTGCAAAAGGGAAGAATTGAGTGATTTGTCTCAAACCGCCACATCCCGACTATAGGCAGTGTCTGTAGCCAGGAGAAAAATTAAACACACAAAATCAAAGAGGTCTCCAATCCACCTTTAAGTTTCCTGCCTCAACCACCAGCAGTGATTGATGTAGGGCATTTTAAGATTTTATGGAAGGAAAACAAAGATTTACCTGTTGCATTATACAGCAAATAATCCAAGAAATTCTCCCTGGGAATTGCCATTCCTGTTTTTGGCACCCTGGGCTTGCCAGTTCCCTACCTCTATTCCTCTATTATTTTAAATACTGACTCATCCCTCCCCAGGAAAACTGGGTGCCAGCATGAACGGCTTGAGAAAGTGTTAGTCTCTTGCTGCTCTCTACAAAACAAAAACTTCTCCACATGTTTTAGAATTTTAATTACGTGGGAGTATATCTATGATCCAAATAATGATCAGTTTGGACTAGAATCTATGCTTCTCACATTAAAAGAATTTCAAGGTCACTAGCTACAAAATCCCAGAATTCAAGTAACAGGATTAGAGTTGACTGGAGAATAATGAAGTCTGAAAGACGTAGGAAAGCAAGAAGGAAGTGGTTTCTTTTCTCAGTCCTGGTCTTCTGTTTTCCTTTTCAAGTATTCCAAAAGGAGTAGGACGCTAAATAGGCCACTAGCACATTCCCCCTGACTGGACAGGGCAGGAGGAACTTTGCACCCGACTGCTTCCATTGGAAGATGAGAACAGCACTAACCAGTATGAGCTTTAACAGTGTCCCACCCACTCCCTGTTCTCTCTGGCAGGCGGTGAAATATGTGCACAGCAGTAAGCACATGATTGGATCTGGAGACCCTCCTGGAAGTTTCCAACTGGACATTGACATCTCAGGGTTAATTTTCACTCATCACCCCTGTTTTAGCCGAGAGCATGTTTTGGGATCCAAGCTGGCCCAGTTATATGACCAGTATCTTGCAAGACAGCAGAGAAACAAGGCAAAATTTCTTACGGATAAGGTACATTTGATCTCCTTGCTTATTGTTGATGGGGCAGTTTTTTCTGATGGGCCCAAATGATTAAATAACAACAAAACCTTTCTCTGTCTGGGACATTTGACACATTGCTCTACCTAGAGGCAAAAGGATGGGTATAGATGTTGTATTTTTAGCAAGTACAGACTCACTGGTACACACTCACCTTCAAATAGTATGGCAAGAATGATATCAGGTGGAAGACATGTGGCTATCACTTGCCAAAATTATCTCTGTTCCTGAGACCACTGTGACTCAAAAATCTGTCTTTAGAGACATTCTCATTTTTATATGTAGTTGACATAGTATTGTACCTAAACAAGCCAGCTGCTTCAACTGATGCTCAATGGAATGGCTACCCTTGGCCATTTGTTTCCAATGTAACACTATCACATGGGAATTTTATGGGTAATTTTGACTACAGGCAATTTTAGTCTCATGCTCTGATTTTAAATTTTACTGCCCAAATAAGAGATTAATCTATAATACCTCCTGTTATGGGTCTATAATTTTATGATTTCTTCATATCACAAGAACATCATTGTGTGTCCAGGATGCAGAAAGATCCACTGTCAGCTTTGAAGGTAAACTGGTTTCTCAGACACTCACATAAAAGTAGTGTTTCTCAAGAGCAGCTTATTTATTTGAGCCATAGAACAAGGATGAACAAACACTATTTCTTATTCTTGCAGATTTTTAAGAACAGATGGAATAGTTCTCTGTGAGAGTTCATTTTGGTGAAAGTCTGGAGACAGCTGGGTGCGTGAACATCTGTTCACCAATGCTCATACTACTTTGTCCAGGAGAGCTGGGTGGGTCCAGTCACACTGTGTATAGGATTAGGGATAGAGTTTCTAATGCAAAACCTGTATCTTTTTAAGCTCCAAGCTCTAAGAAATGCTGTTCAGACCAGTCTTAATCCAGAAACACCTCAGCAGTCTCTTGATACAAACCAAAAAACCATCAATGAATATAAGTCTGAAATTCGGTGAGTAAAGTTTATAATTGCAATTATTGCTTTTTTTTTCTTGTTAGATATGCACTTATTTAATGTTTTTCTGAATACTTTTCCTCAATGTACTGAATACATATAAAATTTTGCCAAATGAAATAATGAGATGCATCCATCATAGTAACACAAAATTGGAAGTACAATAATAAGAAGGAAGATGTAGAGAAATGGTAACTCATTCTCTGCAAATATAAGCAAAAATTCCTACAACAACCACTTTGGTGAGTAGTGCAATCATAGATTAGTAAAAAGTTTTGGAGGTGCCCCTCCTAGGGACCCAGCAAGTCTACTTCAGACGTGTGCATCTAAGGAGTCACGTGTGCACATGCATATGGTGACATCTGCAAAGATGTAGAGTGTCACTTATAAAAATAAGAAACTGGAAATAAGCCAATTCTGCAGGAACACACCTTGGTCTATAGTGCATGTCTATACCACAGTTAAGATAACTGAATTAGATCTGCACATACCAATGTGGATAAATTGGAAAACAATGTTGAATGGAAAAAATCAGGTGTCCAAGGATGCTCACAGTATGCCGTGGTTCGCAAAGCCTAAGGAACACCTGACACAGTACCCATTTCTTGCAGGCAACCCATGAGTATGGTACATCCAGAAAAGACACATGCTAGTTTCCTCCTCCAGGGAGGGAAGGATGGGAATGGAGTAAAGAGGGTCTTCAAATGCAGCTATAGTATTTCATCTAAAAAAAAATCTTGAGTCAAGGAGACAACGTGTCAATAGGTGTTATCGTATTTATTATCTGTGCTTTTCTGTTTCTTCAAATTATTCATAATTTTAAAATTCAAAAAATAAAACGCTGATCATTGCCTGACATTAAAGGCATGTAGGATATAAAATACTAACATCATCTAAAGTCCCTTTTCCTGGGCAAAATCCTGGTTACCAGTTTTCTGCCAGCCAGTTCTCTGTAGGATGTTATGTATATGTGTTTTACTTTTAAAGGAGTATTGCATATAATATTGCATATTATAGCTTGCTTTCTATGTATGATGCATCTTAGAACTTTCTGTCTTACAATATGTCTAAGTCTCCATCATTCAGGGGTGAGTGGATGTAGATTGTTAATAGTTTATGCAATCTCCAATTGACAGGCATTTGCATTATTCCTATTTCTTATTATTTAAATTAAACTATAATTAAAATTCCTCAGTCTGTGTATTTTCATGTATTTCCACATAACAAATTCTTAACATAGGAAATAATAAATCAAGGAGTTTCAGTGTTATCTTCTGCTTTTTGTGATCCAATCATGAGCTGGAAATTCTTCCAGCAAAGCAGAAATTAATTTGGTTTGTTACTATAATTGGAGAACATGAAGAATGTGTTTAAAAATGAAAATTTTTTTTTTTTTTTTTTGCTTTTGCAGTGCTAGCAATGGAAGCCCCCAGGGTTTCACATGTTAGGTAAATGCTCTACCACTGAGCTACAGCCCCTGCCTGAAAAATGAAAATTATTATTTTATGTTAAAAGGAAAACATTGCAGCCTCAACATGAGAATAATGTTGGTTTAGCACAAATTGGGTAAGAAAAGTGACATCAAGTTTTTCTGAAAGCAATTATTTTGGATGTAAAATTATATTTACTTATTGCTATTTTAAAACAAAACAGATCTGTGTGAGGCAATGCCTGGCAGACTCATTGATTGAAAACCCTTTGCTATGGTTCTGCCGTCCCTGGAGATGAAAACCTGAGGGCTAGCATTTATGACCCAGTGAGAGAGGGGATTTCAGTCCTTTACTGACTTTTCATTTGATGATAAAACAAATTCTAGGCAGGTGGTCTGTCCCTGGATGTCTGTGTCATTGGGCCCATTTCCTTCAACCCCTGCCATCTGCAGATCAGCAGCCCCCAGACCTCCCCACCCAAGCACTGGCTGTGCCCTCTGTTGGCCCAGTTAACCTGGGCCAGCCCTTCTTTAGCTTTATATTTTATTTTTCATGGCAGTATCATGCCCTTGGTTCTTGTCCTCCAAACTGGAACCAGGATATTCAAGGAAGGATGCTCTCGTACTACAGGGAAAAGTCTCTCTACTGAGACTTCACCCAAGATGTGCACACTCTTGAACAAATAAAAATTCTATAACCCCAGATGCCTGTCCAGCTACCATTGTGTATCAGTGCTTTCCTGCACCGCCAAACTTCCAAAGCATTTCCAATGGTGCCGTCTGCTGCCCCCGCTCCAGCCCAGTCTCTCCCACTCCTGTGCTATACGGCCCCTAGGTTGTCTGCAACCCTCTTGGCTCCGAACACCACCCAGCACGTTACCTGTTAAGGCATTCTCTTCCCTCTCCTGATGTCCTTGCCCCTCTGCAGCCAGCTGCCTCCTGTCCATTCTAAGCCTGATCTTCCTCCTCTGCCCAGATCAGAGTTCCTCAGATGTGTTTGTTTTCCTTTTAACCTTTTTAAAATCTGCATTCTCTCATGGATGAATCCACTTTAGGTCAAGCCAAAAATATGGGACATCTTGTGGTGGCGGTTTTCAAAATCATGTAGATGCCAGTGTCTCCCAAGCCCTTGTCTCTGAGCCGGGCATCCTTCCACGCTGCAGACCATCTGCATCAGGTTGCAGAAAATCGACCCCTGCCTCCCTGCTCAAACTGTCTTCTCTTCTTCCTTCATAGCACTGGCCACAATTTTTAATTAAATATTTTCTGGAAATCCTTTGCTCCTTTAGCTCAAGTGTCAAATCTTTCTAGCATTCTTTTTAATGTTTCTGGGAAACGATTTTGATAGGAACTTTAAAAGGAGCTAGAAAAAATATTTTTAAATATTTTTAAATTTATCAGAAAGTCTGAGGGATCCTGGAACTTGGTAAAGTAAGTTTATGGTGCAATTAAAATAAAAAAATAAGGCAGAGGAGGTAGCAGCTAAAGGCCAAAGAGAGGAACAGGTGACCTGATAATGACAAATAACATTTGTGCACCACTTACCAGGGTCAGGCTGGGTTCTGTGAACAGGGTACAGGAACTCTTCTACTCCTCCCGAAGCCCCGGGAGGTGGGCTCTGTTAGGGCGCCTGTTTTATGGACAGGCATGGAGATGAAGCCTCTTGCTCAAGGTCAGCCAGTAAGTGACAAAGCCAGCACTCGGACCTGGGTGGTCTCCTTCAACAACTGCACCCTTCATCTCTGCACCCGACAGTCCTCAAGCAGAATCTATCTTCTACTCTGTCACTGTGCACTTCAGAGAGTCCTGATCTTGGCTACCCAACACCAGCTGGCTATCATCTTTTGCCACCTTCCTTTTCTGCTGCCTCCAGTTGAACCATTAGACACCCAGGCCTCCTCGCTCTTCTGAGCCATCTCTACAGGCTGAGTCGTCACGAGACCTGGGCCTCCAGACTCAGGCCTCCCTCTGGTCCTTGTGTGGTCCCTCAGGCAAACTCACATCCTGTTATCATCACTTGTGTGTGTGTGTGTGTGTGTGTGTGTGCCTCCTGAGCTGAACTATCAAATCCCTGGGGACAGAGACATCTCTAAGACACTTCTGGGTACCCTGAAATGCTACATGGCACTTGTTCAAAAAATTAAATACTTCCCTCCTTGATTAACTAACTCAGTAATGGTATAATATGGTACACTTTGGGTCTGGATCTGGCCTATCATTCATAAAGAGGAATTATAATAGGGTATTAAATACTTCATATATACTTTAAAATGGAAATAAAGAAGAAAGCATTTTCAAATGATGCCTCTTTAGGTCAAGCCAAAACTATGAGCCATTTCATTAGTGCTGAAAATTCTCCAAGATGTGCAATAACATGACTTCATCTGCTCAGCAGGGAACCCGTGATCTCTTATGACAGAAAGCCTTTAGTGTTTTGCTGTTGACTGCAATAGCCACATTCTTTGCAATGTTTACAAAAATTTAGTCCCGAAGAACTGCCTTTAGTGCTGGGTCCCTTATTTTTATAACCATAAAGGAGGTTGTTAGTTTAAGGGTACATAGTTGTAATAAAAAAATTTTAAAGGTAATTTAGTTTAATTGAAGTCAGATTCACCTAGAGAGAACAAAATCAAATAAACCTCTCAAACATAGATCAGCAACCTATTGCCTTCAAATTCACATTGGTGTTTGGATTTCTAGTACTGTCTAAAAATTCTGTAGCTTCCTAGTTGAATATATCATCAGTTTTGTTTGCAAATATACCTAAATAACTCTAATAAACGTTTACATACAATTATATCTTACAGGCAAACAAGAAAACTGCGTGACGCCGAACAAGAGAAAGACAGAAACCTGCTGAAGACCATCATAAAAGTCTGGAAAGAGATGAAATCCCTTCGAGAGTTCCAGAGATTTACAAATACACCTTTGAAGCTTGTTTTGAGAAAGTAGGCTTTCTTTTTTATATTATTTTATTGGACTATGTCATACATCAAGAAAAATATGTAAGATAGATACAGTTTAAAAAATGGCAAATGGGTAGCCTTGTAACCAGTCCCCAGGCCAAGAAAGGAAGCAGTGTAGGCACCTGGGCAGGCCTGGCTCCCCTCTCCACCAGCATCCGCTCTACCCCGGAAGTAACAACCCTCGGGACTTCTGTGATCCTGTCTCCTCACTTTTATAGTTTTGCAATCAGCATGCATAGTTTAACATTACTGTGTTTGAGCTACAGAAGTGAGAGTGCACTGTGCAGAGTCTTCAGTACATACATGCTTCTTTTCTTCAGTGTTATCTGATGTTCATCTACAGTGCATAGCAGTAGTTCATTCTCTTTGCTTTTAAAAATTTCATTACATGAACATGGCAAAATTCATCCAGTTTAATGATGACTGGCCTTAGAGTTGGTTCTGCATTTCAACTATTTATAGACACTTTTAGATTGTTCCTCAAGATAAGTGTGCCCAAGAGTTCCAGAAATATACCTGAAAGTAGAAATGGTGAGTCTGAGCAGAAATCATGGATGCTGTTTTTAGATACCAGGTCCCCAACAGAGCACCTACCATTTCTGCTCAGGTTAGCCATTTGTTCAGTTCATTGGCTAATAAAAAATTCAGATATTCTATCCCACAAAAACCACAGATGTCTCCCAGAAGGTCCAGTGTTTTTCCTTCCCAAATCCATCTCCTAGGCTACCCATCCCACACAAAAGCAATAAATAAGTCTATGCCAATTTCTTCTCTCCTTCCCTCTCCTTCTTCCTTTTTCCTTTGTTCCTTCATTCCTTCATCTTCTCCTTCTCTCCCTCCCTTTCTTCATAAGTATGTCTTTAGGAAATTTACCCATAAGTAACTGCAGCCAAATTCTTTTAGAGTACCCTTTTTTCACATTCCTGATTTGTCTATCCACCTTATGATAAAGCATGATTTTTCCTGCCAAAAAATAACTGAACTCTCAACTAGTTTATTCATGCCTCTGATTAATAACGAGAAAGGGAACCATTCTCTATATATCAGAGATGGATCATAATTTGGGGGCCAAATTTTCCCAAGGTCTATGAACACCAGTACCCCTGCATATCTCAAGGGATTCTTTGGTAGTTAACCTAGAGACTTCTAAGAGCTTGTGCCTTGGGGCACGGCTCCCCGCTAAGCCACTAGGTCACATGAGCCTAGACATTCATCAGCTCTAGACGCTTGACTAAGTTTATCTACAATGTATGGAGGAAATTTCAGAGGGTAGAACTGGGAAACCAGACTGCATCAGAACAGTCAGTAAGTGCACCACCTGCAGCATGCTGGGCGGGATATGAGCACCGTGTGTTTGCCTTGCCACCCCCCCCCCCCCCCCCCCCCCCCGGAAGGGTAGGCTGTTGGTTAACACAGAGAGGCCTCCAGAGAGACAGCAGTAAGGAAACCTTCACGTTCAGTGATCTGGTGCAATGTAGCCATTGCACCTTTTGTTGGTAGGACATCTCCCAGAACTAATGCTCTACGGAACAGATCATGGGAAACCTTAGCTTGGGTTTATTCCTTAGGGAATATCAGCAAAATCATCACAGAAACATTCACATAAAGCCAATGTCAAAACAGTGGTTTCAGGGACTCCCAAGTGACAAAATCAAGCAGTTCCTCAGAGATGTGGAGGGTCAATAACATCACTGCGATGACACTTCTACACTGGCGCTGTGTCGACAGCCCTTGTGGGTCATTAACCCAGAGGGGCATTGCTGCTGAGGGCAGACTCCTGCCCCTCCTCTCACCAACGGTGTGTTCTTTGTTCTTTTTTCTTTTTATATGTATTTTTTAGTTGTAGGTGGACACAATTCCTTTGTTTTTGTGTGGTGCTGAGGATCAAGCCCAGGGCCTCGCTTGTGCTAGGCAAGTGTTCTACCTCTGAGCCACAACCCAGGCCCCAACTGTGTGTTCTTGGGCAAATTATATAACTTCCCTGTGCTGCAGTCACCTATTTAGGTGATGGCAGTCTTTCTCATAGGGTCATGATAATATGTTTTTAGTCAGCTTTTTCGCTCCTGTGACTAAAAGACCTCACCAGAACAATTGTAGAGGAGGAAAAGTTTATTTGAGGGCTCATGGTTTCACAGGTCTTAGTCCATAGAAGGCCAACTCCTATCCTGGAGGCTGAACATCATGGTGGAGAGTGTGGTGGAGGGAAGAAGGGCACATCATGATCAGAAAGCAGAGAGACAGTCCACTCGCCAGATACAAATACCCCACACCCCAGTTCCCACCTCTTCCAGCCACACCTACCACTTCAGCTACCACTCAGTTAATCCCTATCAGGGGATTAAATCACTGGGTTAAGACTCTCACAACCCAATCACTTCTCCTCTGAACCTTCTTGCACTGTCTCACACATGAGCTTTTGGGAGACTCCTCACTTCCAAACCATAACATATGTACAACACTTTTAGAGGAACAACCCGCCCATAGCAAACCCAGAATAAGCATCTTTTGCGATCATTACTCTCCTGCTTAAGTCTAAGAAATAACTAAGGTACTGTAAATTAATTTAAAGGGAAAAAGTTGACCAAAAAGCTGACGAAGAAGCATATGAAGCAGAAATTCAAACTGAAATAAAGGAATTGTTGGAAGAACACACGGAGGAGTACGAAGAGAAGATGGAAGAGTACAGAGCTTCCTACCAGCAGTGGAAAGCTTGGAAGAAAGCCCAAGTTTGTAAACCGGCTTGGTGTGGAGCAGGGCTGGTGGGCAGGATGCAGGAGGGCGGCTCCCCAGACAGCAGGCAGGAAACTGGACTGGCAGACTGGGGGGTCTCCAGGTGGCTCTGCTGTAATTGGTTAATGCTTTTGTTTAAAAAAAAAAAAAAACACCAAGCTAGCTCACCAGAGCCAGCTTTGTCCCCAGCTCAGTGGTAGCACTCTTTTGCTTGCCTGAACAACCAAGTAACAACATAGTAACGGCTAATGTGTGGAGCAGAGCGCTAGGGATTTACTTGTATTATCCCATGGAATGTAGCGCACCTCTGTTTCCCTCAGAAACTATGCAATTACGCACAGGACCCAGCAAAACTGAATCCAGGGGCGACAAGGAAAAGATCAGGGTGACCTGCAATGCCCGCTGCTCTTCAGCCTTCCTTTGATTGTGATCCCCATCCCTGGCCCGCAGAACCGGTACTCATGAGCACACCAATAGCTATACTGTTAAGTTCATTGGGGCACCAGGCATCATGTCTCATCGGCAGTCCTGGGAGGAGCTTCCCAGGCTGGTCCCCACTTGGGTGAGAGGACTGAGGCCCAGAGAGGGCAGGTGGCCAGTCACTCGCCTCAGTGAGCCTGATGGGCTGGGTTGCCTCCAGCTCTGTCTAGCGCTGCAGACAGCCCTTAAAGGAAATGCCCAAACTCCTGTTTGACGTCAGGCTGCCTCTTCCTCTCCAGAGGGCCAAGAAGAAGAAGAAGAAAGAGGCAGCGGAAGAGCACCCCGCTGAGGAGACAGAGGAGCCCCCTCCGGGGGAGGATCCCGTGAAGCCCGTCCCTCCAGAGCCCACTGACCCCGGAGAGCTAGAGCGGAGGGTGAGGGAGCGAGCCGCCCACTGCAGGAGGCGGCCAGGGGAGCCCATGCTGCTCCCCGAGCTGAGCCTGGCGGGGAGCGTGACGCCCAACGAGCAGTGCCCCAGGTGAGCAGTGCGTAGATGCCCGCTGGAGTGATGCCGCTCGCGTTTGGTGATTCTGCAGGATCGGCGGGAGCGCTTGCATGGAGCTGTCTGTCTGTAGGAGGTCTCTCAGCGGCCCATCTGGGCCTGCTCCCCCAGGAGCCGCCCGTGCGGCTTTGAGGCCGGCTGGCCTACCTGTCACCTCAGTGCACTTTTCAGTCCACGGGTAGCATGTCCCCTCTCCCTGTACAGATACCCAAGCCGCTCCTTGCCCCTTGATTTTGCCTACACCAAGAGACCAGAGATTTGCCAGAGCTTCGGTCTTTGAAGGCCTTGTGGAACCTCCCAAATAGAGTGACAGGTGTGCTCTATGGCTAGTATTTAAGTCCAGCTCTGAAACAGACCCTCTGGATTTGACTAAAATACATTTCTAAGCCGAGGTGGCACATGCCCATAATCCCAGCGGCTTGGGAGGCTGAGGCAGGAGGATTGTTAGTTCATAACCAGCCTCAACAATTCAGTGGGGCCTTAAGCAACTTAGCAGAACCCTATCTCTAAATGAAATAAAACAAAAAAGCTGGGGATGTGGCTCAGTGGTTAAGTGCCCCTGGGTTCATTTTTATGTGATGCCTAAGAGAAATATCACTTTCTGTAGGTTTATATGTGTGATAAATTTATAAACATACATTACATCTCTTTTCTCTTTAAAAAATTATAGATACTTTTAGATTCCCTGTTTGTTTATTTTATTTCCTACATCTTATTGCCACAGTTCTCCCAAGTGTGGCCCCAGGATCAGCAACTTTGGCATCTCTTGAGAACTCAATAGAAAGCAGATGCTCAGATTCTACCTGAGTCCTTGGAGCCTGAAAGTCTGGGTGGGGCCAGAGAACCACGTTTTCACAAGGCCTTCAGGTGATTCTGATGCATGTTGCAGCATATCATAATCAATCAAAGGGAATGTGTTAAAAAGTCATTGAAAGCTCCAGACCCAGACTTCAATCTCCAATAACTTCAAGACCTACCATGATTGTGGGGAATATCTTAGACGGGTATCTTCAGCATACCAACATTAAAAGTGAGAATTTGAGCTAAGCAGGTCAGCCTCCAAGTTCACTAGGATGTGGGGGTTGATTAAGATGCCATTATAAGTCTTCCCATGACTTCCATGATCTCACATTTCTTTTAATGTGCCAACAATCTTTTCAATTGTACCTTCTTATGCACTTTTGCATGTGGTCTCAACTCCACATATCAGATACATAAATAAACTGTTACCAAGCAGTGAATCAACACACATACCATATCATGTCCTTTTGCTATGAACATTCAAGATACGGGTTAACGCAGCATGATTTGTCTAAAGGAAAATTGGGGCTGGATTAGGTAATATTCCATTTTGACTGAGCATATACATTTCAGTCCTAATAAGTTTCTGAATTTTCACTGGGATTCGGGATTACGACCCAGTACCTCCAAGCCAATGATCGTAATCACCCCTTCATTGGACCATCAGTAAGGGAGACCATGATAGACGGAGGGTGTTTTGCTCTGCCTGTTGCATGAGGTCCCTGGAACAACAGTTCTGAGCGGTGTCTTAAAATTTTCTTGCAATTTGGCGTTAAATGTTCTTTATAGAAAAAAAACTGCTGAAGTCATTTGAGCAATTCTGTGTCTGGGACAGGTCTAAATTGTAGAGATGTAAAAGTTAAAACTGCCACCAAGTCAGGTGTGGTGGCACATGCCTGTAATCCCAGCAGTTCAGCTGGCTGAGACAGTAGGATCACAAGTTCAAAGCCAGCCTCAACAATGGTAAGGCGCTAAGCAACTCAGTGAGACCCTGTCTCTAAATAAAAATACAAAATAGGGCTGGAGATGCAGGTCAATGGTTGAGTGCCCCTGAGTTCAATCCCCAGTACAGAAAAAAACTACCACCAAATTTAATGAGTAGAAAATTTCTATTTGGAGGTGATGAAAATGGGAGGTGGTGACAGCGGCAGAACATTCTGAAGGTGTGCTGTTCAGTGACTGTTAATGGCTTGTCCATAAAGTCCATGTCACGATATTTTATTCTAGTAAGCTCTGCAAGACAGGTGGCCGTTTTGGTTCACTGGGGGCTAACATGACCAGTGGAGTTGCCCCCGTGTTATGTCCAGTGTCCACTTACCCAACACGCCAGTGATCCTTGGTAAACTGACACTAACCACAGCTGCGAGTGGTCTCATTTGCAGGGTGGAGGTCTTGCGGAGAGAAGACGTGAGGAGGCGCTGGGTGTACCTAAAGGTGCTCTTCAACAACAAGGAGGTGTCCAGGACCGTCAGTCGGCAGCTCAGCGCAGACTTCCAAGTTCACTTTGGACAGATTTTCAACTTACAAATATTCAACTGGCCAGAGAGTTTGACACTTCAGGTACACATTTCAATCATAGTCACTGGCCCAAGAGTGGCGAGGTCATTGAAGGTGTGGGGCAGTTTTAAATCACCTGTTGGCAATGCAGATATCTTGATAGATTTTCCAGAGGAACAGGTCAGCCTCTTAATTTTAAAGTCTTAGTGTGAAGACATCTGTTACCCTCCACAGCTCCTGAAGAGACTGGCAGAGTAATTGGTGGGCAGCTGAAAGAGTTGGGGGTGTGGGGGGCAAGTTCATTCATTGAAGAAACACTTCAAAATCCCTGTCTACAGGACCCTAGCATAACAGAACAGAGAAACCAATTATGTCACCATCACAGGTGGTACGTGATAAACATGGGGTACAGGTGTGAGGATCCCCCAAAATTAATAAATCTCCCCACCAGCCTAAATCCCACCGTTAGCAACTTATTTGCTTTTGTCTGTTTTAGTTTCCCAGGACTGGCATAACTAAGTACTGCAAACTTAATGACTTAACACCACAGTATTTGTTCACAGTCCTAAAGGCCCCAAGACTGAAGTCAAGGTATCAGTAGGTCACAGTCCCTTCAAAAGCTCCGGGGAGAATCCTTTCTTGCCTCTTCAGTCTGCAGCAGCTCTTGGAGCTCCGTGATTTGTGGAGCATTGCTTCAGTCTCCGCCTCATCCTCACATGGCCTCCTCGGGGTCTCTGTGTGCTCCTTTTATCTCTTACAAAGACAATCTCATTGGATTTAGGACCCGCCTAGTCTCTTTGTGATTCTTAAATAATTACACCTGCAGAGTCCCCATTTCCAAATCAGGTCGCCTTCTGAGGATCTGGGTAGATGTCAGTTTTGGAGGACACGTGCCTTGAGGCTGAGTATTCTTTTGCGTGTCCTCTCCTGTGAGGCTGATGAGTTTCTCTCATGACTCCAACAGGCATGCTAACTAGGGCTGCAGATAAGAGGCACGCGTTCCCATGTTTCCTATCTACTACCCAGGCAGACGTCACCCGTCCTCAGTCACCACGTAGGCAGAAATTTCTCAGTCCCATCCACCACTCTGGACAGAAATGGCAATCAGCCATGGCCTTTTCCACCCCAAGCCTGGATCTAACTTCAGAATCCTCTCAATGCGTACTCCCGGCACCCACTGCCTGTTGACTGTGACTGATCTGAAGGTGGCCAGTACCATTAGAGATGTGTAATGATTATCATTTATATGCTTCTGAACCAAGTAGAAAGCAGCTGCTGCCCTCTGCCCCCAAGGACCACCTTGATCACATAGACCCTGCTTCCAAGACCCCAGACCTCCCCACAATTGACCATTGAACAGGGTGCTTAACCACGGCTACTGCCCCTAGGACCCTCCCAAGCTGTGCAGACAGCTCTTCTGACTGCTTAGGGCTTTGCCCTGTGTGTTGAGTACCAACCTCAGTAGTTAGCAACCTTCTAAATCCAGGAGAAGTTTGAGACAGCAGAGATAGGGGTTCTTGTGACAATGGGAAGGAATCACAGAGGAAGGGGGCCAAGAAGTGGGAGGGGAACTGTGCAAGGGCCAGCATGGGTACCCAGGGCTGAGCACCTTGGCCTGGGATCCTTCCAGAGCCTGGCAGATTTGTTCTACACTTTGGCATCTGGGACCTGGGGTGGGGGCAGCAGGGGTGGTCCTCACTTACAAAGCACTAAGCATCAAGACTCAACCAAGTAGATTCCTTGATAGTATTATTATCAATGTGGTTATTGATAAAACAGTGATATCTGCATAACTAAAAGAATTTTCTTGAAATTTTAGAATCTGGCATAGGCCAGTCCCTCATATAATCCTTCAAAATGCCAGCTAATTTCTTTTTAAGTCTTTGCATTCTGGAACTTGAAAATAATAGAATTTATTTTAATAGAACTTATTAATTTAAATTTCACATAAGTGAGAGAAGAAGTAGGTACATTTTCAAAGTAAATGATAGTATTAGCAGTGGAATTGACGTTGGAGGTTTGGTGAAAACCTGAAATTTCCTTAACCCTAAAAATTCCCTTTCTGCATATCATCTGTAGGAAAACTATATATAAATTTCTATTTCTTCCTGTAATTTACAACTCTGAACAAATGCAGGGCATAAAATGAGGTGATTTTTGTCTTCAGGAGGGAGTGGGGAGCCCCCAGACTGCACAGGGAAGTGAGCTAGGCAGCCACTGGCTGGGTGACCACTAGATCGCTGGTGAAGAATCGAGAGCCATGCGAGAAAGGGGTGCACAGGGCCCTGGCTCCAGGCGCATCAGTCCAGTGGGGAGATAAGAGAGAAGGACCGAGAAACAGCACTGGCTGGTGTGCAGAGGTGAACAGCCACTGGACGGAACAGTGTTGACTGCAATGTTTGATTTCATGCATGTTCTGACCACAGGCCCAGTGCTTGCTAGTCAGTGGTGAGATAAGAATACTAAGGCAGTCCTGAAGCAGATGAATCCAAAGGCTGGCACAGATGCCAGGAGTGGGTGGAAGGACCTGGCCACAGAGATGGAAGGAAGGGATCGATTAAAGCAACCTTCAACGGTGGGACCCAGGGCTTGATGACGGTTTGGCTTTAGGGAGTAAAAGAAATAGCAATCAATCAACACTGGCCCCAGGAGAAGGTTGAGATTGGGGTTCCAGGCAGGGGAGTTTGAGCCAGGCCAGCATCGTTCCAGAAAGATCTTGAAACTCTCAGCTTCTGAGGTCTTTCCAAAATACATGCCTTACCTTTTACAAAGCAAATTTGCCTTACAAGTATAAGAGCTTTGGGATGATTGCCTTCATTTCTTTGTTTATCATTCACATTCTCAGTCTCAGCTTAAAATAGACTAACGACTGTTATGTAATACTGCTGGGCAGGTTGCACATTTTTTAAGCATTATTGTTTTCCCACAGGAATCAATCCCGTTGAGCATTTACTTTCCAGTATGTAGACAGAGATGGGGAGTTGAGGCGCATAATCCCCTCCCAGGGCCTGTCCTGATTTCTCGAGCTCATCTTTGGAGCAGCACCATCACAGCGGGGAAAACAGAGATATTTGGACAAGGTCTTTGTTTCCCCGTGTCTTGCTCATTTTTGTGATTGCTTTGGTCCTCTGTGAATAGAGTCCAAAACAGATTATTTTTCATACTCCTCTTACTTTATGCTTTTAGTTGGTGACAGTGAGGCAGATTGTTGCAAGTCATCCCCAGGAGCTAAGGGAAGTAGATACAGGAGGCCGCGCAGGGTGCGGGGTGGAGTCAGGTGGCCAGGAGCAGGTGGGAAGGGCAGGTGGCTGCCTGGGGAGGACAAGTTACCTGGAGCAGAGTGAGGACACGGGTGGTCATCTAATGTCAAAGGCAAGAGTGTACACAGTTCAGGGGTGGATGGGGGAGGTGTCTAGGAAATAACATTTATGACATCGACTGCAGGGCCAGGTCACTTAAACATACCATCTCATGCTGTACTGGAGAAAACCACAGGTACTCTTATTCTGAGTTTCAGAGATGTTGAGTCAAGTGGCAGAGTGAAATTCAAATCCAGGCCTGTTAGACTAGATTTTTATCCTCATTTCACCATATTATTTAGGAATAACAGTAAAGAGCAAAGTCCATGATTGACATTTCTGCTGGACTCAGAATTAATTACTGCCAAGGAGTCTCAGAAGGCAATCTCAGGCACCCCGCATACTGAGCCATGTGGATATTTAACGATCTCTACCATAAGGTGACAGTTACAGAACAATGACAGTAGTCCAGCCACCATTTTAAACCCTTTTTACTTAAACCCATTGAATCATCACAGCGGGAAAGGGGCAAGACCTGGCCCCATACCTGTTCTCCTAACCATCTGACCAGGCTGCATCGTGGTTGGAACATGCAATCCAGCAAGCGTTTGCTGAGCAAAGCATCCTGCAAGTCTCTGTGGGAAGATGAACTAGATGCAATCCCAGATGTAGGTGGCCGGATTCTGCAGACTAGGAGGAGGAAACACCAGGAGAAGGCCTCCCTCCCAGAGGCTCTGCAGAAAAGCAGAGGGAAATAGAAAGGGGATCGTGGCTGACTTCAGGGTGTGGCTGATGTGAGCATGTTTACCAGCTGTGAGCAGAGCAGCCAGAGCAGAATAGATTGATAGCTTTGGAAATAAGAAGAAAGTTGAGGGGAGGCAGGGAACCAGGTCCCAAAGACCGTGAGATGGGGCATGGTGATGGGAGTGGACTCAGGTCCCTTGAGGAAGGAGTGTTGACACAGAAAGGAGGACAGGGCCGTGAAGAGGAGCATGCCAGATGTCCTGCACCTTCCAGTGGAGAAAAGGGGTCTGAGGGCACAGAGGAAGGGAAAGTGGTTCAACACTGAGCTGGAACAGGGCCATTCCCCAGGAGATGACTAACTGGGTTGATGAACAACATCCAGGACAGATCAAAAAGCAGGCACTCATATGAGTTCCAACATGACCAGTGCAAGGGATGAAACTGTCTTTTTAATCAGGGAAATATGACTAAACCCATGCAATATAGGCTTTATTTCTGGATGGGATTTTTGTTGTTTTGTGTTGCTTTGCAGCACTAGGAACCAAACCCGAGGCCTCAGACGTGCTAGGCGAGTGCTCTACCACCTAGCATATTTCCAGCCTGGAATGCACTTTTTAATCTCTCTTAGCTTGATTTCCAAGGTTCTTCTTGCTAGTAGTTAAATTTGTAGCAGATTCTTCAGTTAAAGCAAACAATATTCCAAAGCAGGGAAAGTAAATATAATTTCATAATTGGCCTCAATTTTGCTTTCACAACAGAATTTTTGAACCATTAAATGTAAATCCAATTAGATTTCCTGTCTTGTTGCTGAATTAATATTCCATTTTCAAACACATCCATCATTTGCTCAGAGTGGTGTTTCTTAGGTGGTTAAGTTTGCCCCTTGGGGGACATTTTTGATCATCCTAACTGGTGAACAGTTATAGGCATCACTGGTAGGTAGAGGCACTAACCAGAACTTCTGCAACCTTCAAAGAGTAGGGTGAAAAGTTGGTGAATACCTTGACTGCTTTTCAGCTTTCTCAGATGGAATCCGTTTTTCCTTATTGGAAAGTAATAATTACCTTGTGAGTAGTAGTCCCAATGGACCCCGCCTCCATTGCCCTGGAGGACATAGTGGCCCCTGTCCTACAGACTCAGCTCCAGGAGTCCACTTAGTTCCTTTCTGACACTAGATGGGAATATGGTTCTCCAGACTGGAAACAAGGACTCTTGCACTGAAGTCCCTTGATATGGCCAGTGTTTTGTCACTAAGCATGATGACCAGCACAGGCCACACCCAGGAGGAATAAATACCAAAACAAGCCCAGAAACATCTCTTGAGGTCTTCCTAGCATCAAATATTTAGTGCCTGCTTCAAGTCTGGCAGGGGTACGTTTGCAGACCCATTGGAGTCAGAGAGGAAACAAACCCTTGGTGGTTCTGTTCCAGGAGCTGTAATAGAACTAGAACTGTCGGGTCTGTTTTCTTATTTAATCTTCACCATAAACCAGACACACCCTAAAGCTCCTATGGGCTTTATGTAAAAGGATATCCCAATAAGTTAAAATTTTGGCTACTTAAAAAAGCTAAACATTTTTTTTTTTTTAATGGAAGAAAACACACGCTGAAACTTCATGCAACAAGTGCACAGTTAACAGGTCTAACCTGAGTCTCCTGTGCAGGAATGGGTGACCACGTGTTTGTGAAGCTGTATGGAGAGTCAGAACTGCACGCTCTTGAGAGGCATTGGGGCAGGCAAATCAGAATTTGGAATCCTTGGAAATGGGGAGAGAAAGTGCACTCACAAATTCATAGAGGCTTGAGGGACATATCAGTCATTTGCAATGTATGGAATGTCTTTTGGTTGATTCAAACAAAATATATAGGTTTTCAAGAAAATTTGAAATGTAATAGTTGATGTTACTGTGGTAAGAGTATTGTAATCATGCCTTATTTTATATCATTCCCCCCACCGACTTTTTTCAGTACAGGGAATTGAACCCAGGACCTCATGCATCCTAGAAAAGCACACTACCACTGACTGAGCTGCATCCCAAGCTCTTTTTAAATTTTATTTTGAGATAGGGCCTTGCAAAGTTGTCAGATTGGCCTCAAACTGGTCATTTTCCTGTCTCAGTCTCTCAAGTAGCTGGGATTACAGGCATGTGCCACCGTGCCCAGCAATATCCTTATCTTTTAAAGACGCCCATTGAAATATTGGTAGATGGAATGATGTTTAGGTTCAAGATATCGGAGGAAAGGAAGTGGTTGAGGGTATAAATCAAATAAGATTGACCATAAATTAGTGATAGCCAATGCAAGGAAATAGAGTCCTGCTGTATTATTATTATTATTATTATTATTATTATTATTATATTTATATGCTTGATATTTCCCATTAAAATTTTAATACAGCTCTAAATATTGCTTTTTTTACTGATAAACCTGAATCCAGACAGTATGACTTACATGTGCCATTTATAGACTCTCAGTGGAGCCCCTGAGTTAGGTAGGCATTGCCGTCACACCACAGGGAAGCCGTCAGCATTACAGGTCTTGGTGGAACCAGTCTGTTGAAACGACTCACGGCAACATGAAATCTGAGGTCCTATGCAAAGTTCAGTTCCTATGCAAATTTTCCCCCGCTAGTCCCTCCAAGCTCAGTCAGACATCTTCCAATGTGAGCTGGTGGATCCCAGGAGATGAGCCCAGGATGGTAGCCAGCCACCAACTCATCCTCTTTCTGGGAAAAGACTTCAGATCACATGCCCTGTGAGGGAGGGTGGGCGGAGAGGATCCATGGCCCCTGTACATTCAAGTGGTGAGTAGAATATATGGATTAGAAGGGGACTTTATTATGTAAGAAGGAAAATATAAAGATTAACTAGTAGAAATACAAACAGTAAAATTAGCTTTTTCAGAAAAATAGGGATCAATTATGGAGAAAAAGAGTAAAACACAGAACAGAAGTCAGCAGAACTGTGGAATACTTTGTCATCTTGCCACAAAAGTGAGATGGGCCAAGAATACAGGGGAAACTGGACCAAATGGAGCGGTGGGTCCAGCTGGATTGTATGTTCTTACTCTGCAGTGGCCTTGGCAATGGGCCCTTCCCCTTGTGGCGATGGCATTATAAGAGACACATCACAATAAGGAGTGTCAGAGCTGCACATGATCTGGTGGGCTTTGTCTTGGGAGGACTGAGAAGGAGCTGGGTTGGGCTACAGAGCAACCAATAGGATGACCTCTGAAAGGGTAGAATTTGATAAATTTACCAAATAGCAAGTTTAAATGTGATACTCTCAAGGCCTCCTGGTACAAGGCTCCTACTGACTTGGAGTCTGGTACATATAGTATAAAACATCCAGTGGCATGTCCTTTATGTCACACCCAGGTCAGCTGATGGCATTGCTCTCTGAAGGTCACCTGAATCAGGAAAAAAAAAAAGGAGCCCATTCTCCAAGTAATTCGTGTGTTAATTTAGAATAGGAATAACCAGAGTAGCCTGTTGCTTGGATTAACCTCCCTTCCCCAGTAGATTAGCCAGGCAGGACATCAGGGCCAACAATTTGACTTCAAATGGGTGAAAGTCAGTTTCCATGGGATCATAGTAACACAACTCAGCTTTCTACTCTGAGATGTGTCCTCTGAGCTGGGACAGTGACCAGCACAAACACTAACAATGTGGACTGAGTATCTGAGAATAAGCACATTTTAGTAATAGCTGTTTTTTCTTAGCTATTTCTCTTCTCTGGGTTTCAGGTCTATGAAACCATTGGACACAGTAGTACTACCTTGCTAGCGGAAGTGTTTCTGCCTATCCCTGAGACTACTGTTGTCACTGGAAGGGCTCCCATGGAAGAAGTGGAATTTAGCAGTAACCAGCATGTGACACTGGACCATGAGGGAGTTGGAAGTGGTATGGAAAGCAAATTGTCATCAATATGACTTATAGTTTCACTATCAGATTTGGATATATCTTCTTCACATTTCTCAGCAACCAGATAATTTTTAATTGCTACCAGAAATTCATACTAAAATGATGATGTTATATTTTTGTCAAGTCATATTTATAATCTACTATTGGCCATGTTAATGCATGTAATTATAAAAGTGTTTAGCAGTGTGAATTAAGGACCTTTAAAATTCCCTTCCATTCCTTAATTCCATTTATCAGAATCTTTTATAAGAAAATAATTTGAAATAAAGACAGAATTTTGTACATAAAAATATATATCATGGTGATATTTGTAAAGCTAAAATCATGGCGAAAACTTTAGTAAGTAAAATAGATTATTCCTTAACTGTCTTTCTTATCTTCTACAACTTTAATAAGATATATGATAGAACTTCTCATTGTCCTCCATGTTTCTTAATTTATCTTTGTACTTTAATATATTTTCTTTCACTGCTACATTATATGTAGTTTCTTTAACTCTGTCTTCCAAGTCACAAGTGCATTCTTTGACTGTGTCTAATCATTGTAGTTCATCATTGTTTTCTCGTTCCACTTTTCCTTCCATCTCCAATTTTAGAAACTCTATTTAGTTCTTTTCCAATACGTCTGGCTGGTTCTGATTGCCTTTTGTTCTTTCCTTGGACTCCCAATAATTTCTTTTTTATTCATTCATCTGTCTTATTGAAACATATTAAATTTTTTTAAAGATTATCTGATCATTCCAATACCTATCCACGTATTAGTCTGATTCTGCTGCCTCTTATTTGTGGTGGCTTGTTTCCTCATGTTCCTGGTGATTTTTATTTTTAGCTCATATCTGGAACTTTATCTGCAAGAATTCTTTAAGACCCAAATCCAGTCACCAGTATAAAATCTGAAGTCACAGGCTTAGTCAAAGCTCTGACCTGGACAAGCGTGTGACCCCAGCATTCGTAGGACCTCTCTGGCTATTGTCTTCCTCACTCATTGAATGGATCCAATAACAAACACCTTTAATGTTTCATCAGTCTATTTTGAAGATAAAGGTGAAAATCCTTTCAATATGAAGGACAAATTTGAAAAACGTGAAGATGCTTATGGCATAATGGTGCTATGGTTTTGCATGAATAATCGTTACTGGAAATCCGGACTGTGAAGTCACTATATTTAGGGCCTGAAAATCTTTTCTTCGTTTAGTTGACTAACAAGCTGCCCTTAATTTCCATTTGGTGGAGGTCAGTTGAGCAGGGCCTTGCTGTAGCCACAGTAGCTGAGCAGTGACCAACGTCTGCTGTGTGCACAATGCTTGCCAGGCCCTGTCTTGGCTTTGCAGTGCTCATTCCTGGAACTCGGGGCCCACTTCGGGGTCCTGCACTTGCTCCTTCTGCTAAGAAGTCTCTTTCCAAAAGTATCTACATGTCTCACTTCCACTTTCTTCAGTCATTTATTCAAAAGTCACTTTCATCATGGTGACATCTACATCTGCTGTCAGTGACAGAGTCAAGGCTGGTTCTCTGCATCATCACCCAAAGCAGTCTGGTGGCACTGGCTTAGATCATGTGCTCCCACCCGCCACCTTACCTACTCCAAGTTCCACTTGCCTACCATCTGCATTCTTGCTAGGACTAGACTGAGTCTTCCTTCAAAACATAAATTAATCTTACTAACCTGATGTGTCCCCAGGAGTGCCCTTCTCCTTTGAAGCCGATGGCAGCAATCAACTGACTCTAATGACCTCGGGAAAGGTGTCGCACAGCGTGGCATGGGCCCTTGGAGAAAATGGCATCCCGCTAGTTCCTCCATTGTCACAACAGAACATCGGATTTCGGAGGTAACCTGTGACTTGAACAAACTGATGGCCATATCCGTGTTAGCATTAAAGATTTTCAAGGAGGGAAAGCGCACAATATCACATCCTTTCCTTTTATTGTCAGGTGACCATGTTTTCAGGGTATTTCAAAAATTGTTCTTAACATAAAAATTAAAATGCTAAAGCCTAACAAATATTGGGTATTTATCAGTGTTGAGGAAAGCATCTCATTTCCTCTTCACAGTGCTGTTGACCCATATTGCAAGGGGGAAGAGGCACCCAGCATGTAGTTGTGTATATTTAGCCCTCAGTGAGGTTGCTAATGATGGTTGTGAATCTTCTGGTGGCACGAAAGTCCCTATTCTCCAGCCCCTTCCTCTATTGCCACCTCCTTATTCAGAAGAGGAAAAAGGGCTTCTGGCCTGGCCAGACCACCCCTAGGCAGCCCTGGGTAGTGTGCTGGTCTAGGTGCCTGGGCCACAGGAGCCCTGTCTTCTCCATCAGAGGCCCCCTCTCTCCTTCCCTATAGATGCATCTTGAGTTAATCAGCTCCACAGCTGCCTCATCTCCTAAATGAAAGGATTTATCTTCATCATCAAGAATACACTTTCCAAGTCCAAGACGAGCTATTTTCAACATGTGGAAAACCAGAACAGGCTTCCTTTGGTCCCCTCATTACCCTCTGCATTCCCATTCCAACCACAAGGAGATGGGCTCACACCAAGTCAGGAGCTGCTTCTGCGGAGATGTGCCATGCTCTGTGCTGGAGTTGGGCATTTTGCATTCATTTCGCTTGAACTTAATGCTAGGGAAACCTCCTGGTGTTAGTACTTCCAATTCCTCAGAGTAGGAGGTAAAACAGGATTTGAGTTACAGGAAACACAGAACTGTTGACAAAGCCCCAAGGTCACTATGCCTGATGCTGGCACCTCCTTTGAATCCCAGTGTCCAAAGCTGGGGCCTAAGTTCCTTGTGCCACTATTGCCTTTTTCTTTTGTTTGTCTGCATCTGAGGATCCCAGTGGCCTGGGATATGAGGAATTCAGGGCTTCCTGGGCCACATGCAGAGGCTCCTCTCCCCTGGCCAGGACAGGGCACGACTATGCACAGGGCAGAGTTGTGGAACTGAGTCACATTTGCATCTCTTCCATTCGTATTTCCTATTGCCCTATAACCTTTAATAGCAATCATCAAGAAAAATGGCACACGTCCTTGCGTGAAGATTTTTCTCTCAGGGAGGATAAGCAGTTCTCTGGCATCCTGTGGTCCTGATGCAACCTCTCTGTGGTAAAGTCAGACTCATGGAATCTGTTCCATGAGCTCAAAAAGACCCGGCAGGATGCAAACTTCATGAATCGTCTCAACTGTTTATTCAGGGAGGTGCAGGGATGAAATGGCGTCCATGGACCCACTTTCCTGGTAGAACATAAGCCACTGAACAAAAAAAGGAACTGGGTTTATACAGGTTATTTTGAGGGGTGGTCTAGTGTGCCTGTCAGTTTTCTTGGACACAGGAGTTTGAGCTTTTTTGGTCAAGGTCTGAGGGCAGTATCTGAAGAGGATTTACTTTGGAGGAGATGAACACCTCCTAGAGAATGTCTCTTTTGAAGATGATAAAACACTTCCTCTCTGCCTGCAACCAGCAGCTGGAAAACGCTTGCCTTGGGAGATGAAAGCTGTCAATGCATGGTCCTCATTGTTACTCCCTTTTTCTCAGACCTCATCGTCTTAGGAATTTCTCATTCTCCGTATCCATTAGAATCAACTGGTTTTTCTTGTTGATTTGTTTATTAATTTTTACAGTGCTTTGAAGAGAGCAGATGCCATCTCATCTATTGGCACGTCAGGACTGACGGACATGAAGAAGTTGGCCAAGTGGGCAGCAGAGTCCAAGCTCGACCCGAATGACCCCAACAATGCCCCTTTAATGCAGCTGATCTCGGTAATGTGGCCAGAGGCACACCTGCCATTTGTAAGCCAGAAGTGGCAATAAGAGATGAAATGGCTGAGCCCTTTGTGCTCCTGTTCTTCTGCACCATGTTCTCCCACTAGCACTAAGGGCCCACATGCCCGGCGAGTGAGAGGTTTAAATTCCTGCCTGATGCCTTCCCTGGCTGTGAGACCAGCACGGGAACTTCCACACCCTCCCCACCCTGGTGATGCAGTTGGGAGGAGCAGAACTGCTGCTCAGAAACACTTGGCCAGACACACAGCCACACGCAATGATACCAGCTTCTTCTGGTATCTTCTGGTTGCTCCTTCCTGTAGCTCTGTCCAGCCCCTGAAGAAAGATTCTATTTCCTCTGTGTTTTAATGGAGTTTGTCCTTCAAATCTGCCCATCTGACATTGTTTAACATCTTCCAAAATCAGTGCTAGGTTTCTCCCAGTGAAAGCCACACGTCACCTGGTATTGCGCATTTTCTGGTTCCATAGGTGGCCACCAGTGGTGAGTCCTATGTCCCTGAGTTCTTTCGACTGGAACAGCTGCAACAGGAATTCAACTTTGTCTCAGACGAGGAATTAAGTCGATCCAAACGTTTCAGGCTTCTTTGTCTTAGAAGCCAAGAGGTGCCAGAATTCCGAAATTATAAGCAAGTTCCAGTTTATGACCGAGAAATTATGGAAAAGATATTCCAGGTAAGAAATTTCCTAAAAGGGATTAGTAAAATAATAAAATGTCTGCTATGCCACTTGGTATAATGTTGTATATGAACTTTGTTGTCCTCATTAAATTCTTAATAGCAATATTATTTTTCTTATGCAACACTTTTATATGTAACCTGTCCATTAATTTTCTTGAATTTGATATGTAATCTCTTCGCCTCAATGTAACAATATGTAAAATAACCAGTAACCAGGATTCTGAGCCAAGTGGTTGAACTGCCTACATTTAGAATTGTAAGGTGAAAGGTATCCCAGGGGCTCATGTGGCTATTCCTGCCTTGGCCAGGAATTCAGGTCTGTCTGAATGCAGGAGGTGTCTGCCAAGCACCCTGTACCAGGCTCAGTGGCAAAACACTCCAGGAAAACCTGGATGGGCAGGCTTTGAACAGCCTGGGGTGGCGGGGGTAGGAAGGAACTGAGGAGATGGGCCGGATCTGCATCCCACTCAAGGGCGAGAGTAGGAACAGAGGCTTAGAGGAGGACAGATGGCAAAGGCAGGGGCAGGGGTGGAGGAGCTTTATAGGAACTGCGGGGCACGGGCCGTGTAGAAGGGGCAGACCAGTGGAAAACAGACACATTTGTATTTGACGAGGTGAGTGGAGACCAACTAAAAATTAATACCATTGTGACATCTTACGCTGAAATTATTCTTGGAGAATATATTTGGTTATTTGGTTCTTAGTTATTTGGTTATTTGTTTCCTTAGTTTGGGTTTGTGATCCTAAGGGATAGAAACCCAATTTTGAACCACCTCAGGCACCAACTGGAGTCTGCTGAGCAATGGAATCCCGAAGCAGGGTTACTATCCAAAGACACAGGAGCAGCAGGAAGGCAACTGTGCCTCGGTGTCCCCCACGCGGGGCCTACCTGTGGCCAGGACATTCTGCAGAGTCAGGGCTCCTGGTACGGTGGCTTCCTGCCCCGATTTGCAGATGGGTTTTCTCTGCTTGGCCATAGGATCACTAGTTCATTCAAGTTCACATCTGATGGCTTCAGCCTCCAGAGGGGGAGGTGAGTCCTCCTGTCCCAAGTTCAGAAATCTCAGGAAGTAGCTCTGAGTCACCGGGCCTGGGCTGGAAGCCACCCATTGGCTTTTAACTGTGACGGAGACTAGTCACGAAGGGAAACACGGCAGTTCCCAGGCACATAGACTAGTGACAGAAGGGAGAGGCCCTGGCTGACGCTGCCAGAGGAAACCCCCGTCCTCCTCAGAGTGGTTGTTCCGCCAGGGCAGCCAGATGTCACAGGATGGAGTAATGTTTTCACCAGGTTTCTCATTATTTTTGTAATTGCTTTACTAAAATGGATAAAGCAAAACTCAAGCATGAATCAAGCATGAGTTCGGTTAAGTTGCTTGATGAGTTCAGTGTCTTGAATTCTGACCACTTTCTCTGTTCCGTGGCCTCTCTGTCTTTCTGCTTGAGCACTTGAACTTTTCAACACTGCATAGAATTCTCTTCTGTTGGTAAGGCAGCTTGACCAACTGACTTGGAATCTCGGATACTGCACCAAAGATCAGTTCTGAACCAAAAGTTAGGAGGAAGATGAAAGAAGCATTTGGACCCACCATTTATGACTTGAACTACATGAGATAAATAATTCCCTGACTCCAAGGAGAGCATCTGAGAGTACTTTAAAATCTTAAAATTATCATGTCCTTTTAATTTTAGGACTATGAGAAACGTTTACGAGACAGAAATGTGATTGAAACCAAGGATCACATAGACACCCATAGGGCCATTGTAGCCAAATACCTCCAGCAGGTAAGAAAAATCACTTGAAACAGGTTTCACAGCGGGGAAAGAGCCAGCACTGTAGAATGGGAGGTTCTCTGTTCTTACAAATGACTGTCCCATCTTGTGCAAACCACAGGAATAAAAGTATATACCTGACAATTACCTTTACCTTTTGAATATATGAAACCACTAAGTTATGTCATGGCTTATTATCAGTGATTATTTTAAATGGGGATGATTACAGGGGACTCAATTTCTCAGTCATGTTTTTTCAAATATTTGAATGCTTACATTTATGTTATATTGTATTACAACGATTACCATTGTGATCAGAAAAAAAAAAAACAAGTTTAAAACCACACACTAAGTGCCTTGTTCACCAGAAAACTAAAAATTGAAGTTGAAACATCATTTAATCTTTTTTCATTCCTTTCTTTTCTTTCCTTCCTTCAACAAACTTAATTTGCAACAAATGCTGTAGTGAACACATTCCCCCATCTAATTTATGTACGATATAGCTCTTGCACGAAAAAGAAAGAAAAGAATTTATAGCACTTAGAGGTCCTTTATTAAGTTTTTATGTATTTCTTTTTATTTATTTATTTTAACTGTTCTGCAGTCTAGGGATCAAACCCAGGCCTCTTACATGCTGGGCAAGTCCTCTACCACTGGGCCGCCCTCCTGGTCCCTGAGGTCTCTATTTAAATAAGAACATGCATCATTTTGAATAAGGAAAGGACTTCAGAATCAGTTGTGTGTGCTCCAGACTGGTCCTATTTTTATTTTTTGTGATTGGTGATGCATTCTTCCAGCAGAATTCTACTATCCTTTGTATCCAGAGCTTTTCCAGCTCCTGAAAATGTAACAGTGAACAAAACAGAAAACCCTTGCCTTTAAGGAGTGGACAGTTGGTGGCAGGGACCTGGGGGGACTACAGAGCTGACAGCAAGTGACCAGCAGTAGAGCAGAGAAAGTAACAGCTGGAGCGAGGGAGGGGACAAGGTGGCCTTAGGGCAGACTAGAAGGAGTGAACTATGATGTTTGAATAAGAACATTTTAAATAAAGCTGATTTCTTTCCCTAGGTTAGAGAATCAGTGATAAATCGTTTTCTACTTGCAAAACACCATTTTCTTCTTACTGATTTGGTGGTAGAAGAAGAAGTTCCCAATATCAGGTAAAAATCATTAAAGCCATTATTAATACTTCCTGTAAAATCTTTGTTCTCACTCTATTATATGAAAACTGCCCTACGAGAGCTTTAAGCATGATGTGGTATGCATGGCCCAGAGCTCTGCTAGAGACCTGGTCCACCTGAGGGGCCTGTTAGGAAAAGTCACCGCAGGCTCTCCATGGCACCCAGGACAGCCATCTCAACTCCCCATCTCCAAGTCCACCTCACTGCCTTTGCCATTTCCACAATTCCGTTCAACCAGCCCTGCTGGCATTTCCAGCCTGCAGGTCCTCTTCTGCTTTCCTGATCTCCCCAGGCCAGAATTTCCCCATCACAGGGCCATGGGGGTGGCTACGAGCTCCCCCTCAGAGGCTCTTATGTCACAGGGCAGGGGGTCTGGCTCAGGCACCCCACATGAAGGACATAGGGCAGCAGGGAAAACGGATATTGACGTGGAAGTTGGGAACTGACTGTATTTGCTCGATTGACTCCCTATTTTTAGAATAATCTTGAAAGGTCTCAGCTAGGGGTGAGCACATAAAAGGTGAAAGGTGGTCTTGTGGGTCCATTAACTTTGTGACTTTTTCTGGGGTCAAATTTTATTGTCCTAAAAAGGTCATTCCCTGTGCATATCCTTCCTCTCCCCCATCTGACTAGTAAAAGGCAGCCCCCCACCACCTCCATCCATGAAACAGAAGGGAGACAGTCTCCAAAATTCCCATGGAAACCCCTCTCTTTGCAGAGTCCTATCATTGAATGTCACACAGTCGTGAAA
This sequence comes from Sciurus vulgaris, assembly GCF_902686455.1. Lineage (NCBI taxonomy): Eukaryota > Metazoa > Chordata > Mammalia > Rodentia > Sciuridae > Sciurus > Sciurus vulgaris. The sequence continues at coordinate 135,299,178 of NC_136469.1, read as the reverse complement.
ATGACACTTAGAACAAATGATGGTTTTTCATGCTGTTTTTTCTTTTCTTTTTTTTTTCTTTCTTTCCTTCTTTTTTTTTTTTTTTTTTTTTTTTTCCTTCCTGCTTTACTTTCTGCATTAAGTTCTGAAGGCTCGGGGTACGTTCATTCTTTTTTTTTTTTTTTTTTAATTTCAGTTTGTTCTTGGCTTTAAACCAGAATGTCTCCGTATTTACTGGTCCCAGTCATGTGATGCTCCCAGGCTGACAGTTGTGGGAGATCCAAGCCAGGAGTCACTTCCTGGGAGGGAGGCATTGATAAGGGAGAAAACTTGCCATGTTAGGATGCCTGGCAAGACTTGTGTCTCGGAGGCCCTGAGTTTGGGTTAGTAGGTGTCCTGGCAGAGTGACTCAGAGGGGGGCTCTGTAGTCAGTGACCTGAGTTGGAACCCCAGCTCCCCTCCTAAGAAGCCTTCAGCAAATCATAGCACCTCTCAGAGTCTCCAGTTTCAACTGAAAAATGGGGTAAACATTATATTCCAAGAATGAGTCCATTATAGGTAGGTCCTAGCACTATCCCTGATACACAGAAGGGCTTAATAGGTGCACTGAGGGTACCTTGCTGTGCAGGACCCTGGAGAACAAGTGGAACAGCTCCTGGAAACCCTTTGGGATTGCCTATGGGAGCCACCAGTAGTGCCAGGCAGGAGTTGCAGGACCCCCATCCAAAGAGGGACCCAGTCAAGAGGCTGCTCTGCCAGCTGGACTCTCAGCAGCGAAGCTGAGAACCATGAGCCCCAAAGTGGCTTTGTTCTGTGGCCCTTTGGCATGTCATTAATGTCCACTTTCAGATGGTCACCTCTGTGTTCCTGTTCAGTCTCTGAGCAAGAACTTAGGTTCCCCCTGGACTTTTCTCCTGGGGTTCCCTGACTCTTTTTTCATCTTCCCGGAAGTGCTTGTTGAATCTCATCTCAGTGAAAGGGAGAGATTGGTAAGACAAGGATTCTCTCCCCCTCCACCTCCTCATCTCCTCCAGCATAGTCACCTTTGTCCCGGCCTCATCCCAGAAGTGGTGTTTTAGGGACCTAGAGAGAGCTAGATCAGTGCCAGGAGCTTCACGCCCCTCCTGCTTCATCCTCCCAGCCACCCCAAGAGGTGGGGAAAATTATGCTCATTCACAGAGGATGAAACAGAGACTTCAAGAGGTGGAATGATTTGCTCTCAGGCAAGGAGCGGAGCCAGGATTCACACCCAGTGCTGTCTAACGTCAGACAGTGAGAGGTCCCCAGCTCTGCCCGGGAAGGCCGTGTGCACACAGCTGTGCACACTGCCTCATGTGGAGGGAGCAGTGAATAATGCCAGGGGGTGGGTGCAGAGTGGCAGGTCCCTTCCAGGTGAGTGACACTGGCCCTGACGGGGAGGCAGGACTGACAGGAGCAAAGGTGAGGGGTGGGGGAGGAGAGGGCGGGCATATTTGGGGGCTGGCAGGTGAGCAAGGTAGGGAGCCAGAAAGGAGGGCAGGCTGGGGCCCGGGCATGGCTCTTCTTCCTCTGAGGAGTAGCCGAAAAAAATGTTCCACAAGCCAGCTGTGGATGGGCAGGATTTCTAGACTCTCCACTCTCCTTAACAGGGCAGTTTTCAGAGGCCGTGAGAACCCCGGGGCAGAGTTTGGGGAAGTCATCGTCCCGTTTTCTAGCTCTTTCTTTTCCTTTGAGTTCTAATCCTGTTCTGTAACCATTAGCATTTTGGGCCTGAGCCTTTTCAAGCTGGCAGAACAAAAGCGGCCACTGAGGCCAAGGAGGAAAGGGCGGAAGAAGGTGACAGCCCAGAACCTGTCGGATGGAGACATCAAGCTGCTGGTGAACATTGTGCGGGCTTATGACATCCCAGTGAGGAAGCCACCAGCAAGGTGAGGGGATGGCGGGTGCAGGCGCCCAGCTGAGGCGGTCTCCTGGAGGGTGCTCCCTCTTGCTCTTCACATGGGCCTGGGAGCCCTTGCTGAAGCCAAGGCCTGTTGTTGGCGTGTGAGCGTGAATTCAGGCTCAACAGGGCTTGCAGTGGGACTGAAGAGCATGGACCAGAGGTACAGCCGAGCTGCACGGTGGACCCCGAGGCGGGACAGTTCTCCTGGTGTGGCGCTCACCACATCCCTCCTTTTGCTTCATTTTCACGTGAGGGTGCCCCCAGCTAAGCATCACTTTCTCAGGGCAGAAGCTGAAGGTGCTAACTGGGGTCAGGGGTCGATCCACGGTCTAGTCACCTCTAGCAGAGGCAGGGTCACAGAAGAGGGCGTGAGCCGGGCAGATACACAGGAAGCGTCCGTTTATGGTTCTTCCTTCCTACCTGTTCAGAGGACTGAGTTCGGACTACCATGGCCACTATCCTGGGGGCAGTGGGGAGCCCACAACCTCAGGGGAGATGAGTCTGAGTTTCTTATACGTTTGGAGAGCAGAGATAGAAGGTCCAAGAGTTAGAACTTCTTTTTGCTGGTGCCCTTTCCAGTGTCATGGAAGAGGGGATATATGGTCCATTCAACACGAACAAGATCACGTGTCATTTCAGATAACACTCGCTACTCTTACCATCTTCATTCATTAGAGGGAAAATGGAAGGGGATGCCAGAGGCGTGGCCAGGGCAGCACCAGGCCAGTCGCTAGCATCTTCTTTCCTCCTGCTGTTCTTCATTTCTCCAACCCTCCATGTGCTCACTCGCTGCTGTGCCCTGTCTTCTTCACAGAAAATTTCCTCAACCCATTACTGTATATTGACATCCATGCTCATTGCTCTGCTCCTTCTAAGTGTCCACCTGAGTCCTGAATCTGCCGGGGCCTTGCTTCCCAAGCCACCCTGACTGCCTTGAAGCTCAGCTGTGGGGTGAAAACCCACACAGAAAGAACACAGAGGTGTTCGTTCTGCATTTTTGTTTGTTTGTTTGTTTGTTTTTGGTTTTTTTTTTTTTTTTTTAGAACATAGAAGTGTTCCTTTTATTTTTGGTCTGTATATAATACTTTCAACTATTAAACCATTCATTCAGATAATTCAAGAATACATTATTGGTCCTCCATGCTGAGCATTTCAAAGCAGATGCATCCAGATAGCGCGGACATCAGCTCTTTCCATTTAACCTGCCCAAATCTTCACCCCCTACCCTTGCACCCCACCAGGCAGGATTTTCCACTTCCTTTTCTGTGCTCCTACACCCATGCCTGTGGCTACAGGCATTTCATTGAGGTTGCTTGTTTACCCGCCTTTCGTCCTGTTTAGTCTGAACTGAACTCTCCTGTTTGTTTTTTCATCCTGAGTCAGACATTGGGCCTAAAATAAAGGATGTCCTAAACAAATGTTTTGTTTTGTTTTTTAAATAATGTAACTGATGTTTCCAAAGAGAAGTGTGTAGCCGTGATGTTAAATGTTCCACTTATACCATCTCATAGATTGTCTGAAAACCGATGTGAAAAGTCGAGTGTCTGATAGAGACAATTTGTACTTTGTTCAGTAACGAATGCAGAATAATTGGAAACCATAGCATTCAGTATAGATATGCAAGTGGGTTGTTAGGATGGTGGGGGTAGGTATCTGGAAGAGGCTTTCTGGAAATAATCTTCATTTGTTTCTTTAAGAATGCAATCATGAGGGAGAGAGAGGCAAGACCATGAGTCCTCACTGAAGCAAGGAGTCCCTGCCCTTTCCCAGTGAGGTTTGGGAGGCCCAGAGAGATGGGCCTTGCCCGGGGCTTGTCGCTGTGGCCATTGGAAAGCACAGGTTCAGATAAAGGGGGAGAAAACTGAGATGGGAAGGAGGCGGAACTTTCTGGTCAGAGGGATTTTACCTCTCATTTCTGGGGAAAAGTCAGGTCCTGACTCAGGCAGACCCTGGGAGTAGAGGAGAGAGAAGGAACATTTTTCTTTTCCCTCAGTTCTCAGCCAGACATGCAGGCCTGGAAATGGAATCTGGAGACGGCTTTTATAACTGCCAACTGACCAGGGAGGACCTGCAAATACCGAGCCTTCCGAAGTGTGAACAAGCTCAGGGACAAGGGTTGTCATCACAGCCACCAGGACTATACATCTTTGAAGGACTAGACCATATTCTCAGTAGAAAATTAAGACTCTTCGTATCACTTATTTCTTTCATACATTTTCCCTCCTAGCAAATTCCAGCAGCCATCGAGATCCTCCAGGGCTTTCAGTGAAAAGCGCGTTGCCTCCCCAAGCGCACACAGCCCAGCCCACAGCCCCGACCACGCCCTCAGCCAGGTGAGAGTCCCCTACACCGGTTCCGCTTCCAGTCTTGACCCTTAGGCTTTAGGAACCGCCTATAGACTTCGTGGACAGTCTTGCATCCTGCTTCATGTTCTTTCAAAAACAGACCATTTATTAAGCATATCCTACCACTGCTGAGGACAGACTAATTCATCTACCCATGATGGACCCAGGGTTTGTTCTTGCTTTGAAGGTTTTAGTGCGTCCTTTTGTAGAAGTCTCTTTTCAACGAACAATTTGCCACACGACAACAGCTGAAGGGCCCAATCCCAGCTGGAATGAAGAACTTGACCTTCCATTTAGGTGAGCATATGTTCCTCTTTAAATAACTATCGGATATTTTGAAAACATACAAAGGAAACAGAGACTAAGCCAGAAAAGATCATGGCAAAAAGTTTGTAGCTGGTGAGCTCCAGAACCAAGTCCCATGGTTTTCCTCTCAGGCCCACAGCTGACTGCATTCGAGAATAAAAAATGGAAAGATGTCTGAGTCTGGAAACCTGAGGTCATTGTTGGGACACTCTACTTCCCACCAGGTTCTGGTTTCTTCCCTCCCAAATTTTCTCATTCCCTCCCCGACCACTCTATACTGCGTTTCCTTTCTTCCTCATGTTCTCTCCTGAAGCAAATCTGAAACTCCCTAGTTCCCCAGAAGTGATTCTTTCTCCCTCACAAAAAATAAACAAGCATTTCAGAACTTTGGTCAAAAATTTTTAGATATTTAAAAGATTATCACTTTAGTACTTGAAATGACCTTATCTAATCCAACCCTCTGCTTTTATGGAGAAGAGACTAAAAGCCACAGAGGGAAGGTGACTAAGAAACCACAGAGTAAATTAGAGGCAGAGCAAGGATTACAACTAATTAAGCCAGAGCAGAGGGCCAGGTACCACTGTGACCCAGAGAGTGAGCACAAGAAAGGAGAAAGAGCAATGACGATTGCTCAGGGGAACACCTGTGGTGCTCCAGCCTCAGGTAAGCAGTGTTAGAAGACAGGAACCGTGCCCTGGGTGGGCAGCAGGACCCTTCAACAGCCGCAGAGCAGCAGCAGGTTTATGCTGCCAGTGGTCTCCCCGGAGAGGCACCCTCTGGGGCCCAGCTGCTTAGGAAGCCCACCACTGACCAGCACCCCTGGAGGCCACCACAGCCCTGTCCAGATGACTCCTCCAGGGAGGGGGATGGGAATAAGAAGAAAGTAGAACGAATTGGCATCACTTTCCTATGTTCATCTAGGACTACACCACCAGTGTATCTCCACGTCATGTTCAACCACAAGAGTGGGACCTAATTAGAATAAGTTACCCTGCGTGCATGTATGATTGTCAGAATACACTCTACCGTCATGTACATCTAAAAACAACAACGACAAAAAGATGACTTCTTGCAAAGCTTACAGCCTCACTAGCCAGCGGAGGGTTTGGATGGGCACAGAGCCTAAAATAGAGGGCTCTCTCCCTCGGGGTGTAGGTATGACGTGACGGCATCCCTGTCCAAGATAAATCCTTGAAATGAAAGCTCAGGTTTTAATCCCACACCTGTGCTCCTACTTGTGTGTTGCTCAAATGTTGACATTTGAGGGCTGATCATTTCTCTTCTGCCTACTTCCACGGTCCCTGTTCACGTGTTATTTTGCAGGGCTCCTAATGGGGATTACAGCTCAGCGAGTTTACAGTCAGTGAAAGATGATGTGTTTATTAATATTTTCGATGAAGTACTATACGACGTCTCAGAGGTAAGTTCTCCGTGTGAAGGAAAACATCTGAACTCTGCTCTTGGTAAATCCTCTACCCTCTACATAAGTCCTAAGCACAATTTCCATTTTTGTTGTGCTTGAAATATTTGAAATTTGACAAGTATAGTTGGGAAAAGGGAGAGATGTGGAAGAGAACTAGCTTTTTAAGTTATCAGCTGAGTATTTGCGCCAGGAAATGTACTAGTGCTTTGCATGGGCTGTCTTATTCAATTCCAAAATGACCCTATGAAGTAGATCAGGGAATCTCCAGTTCATTGATGGGAAAACTGAAGTTCAGAGAAGCTCTCCTAGAGTCACTTAATAAAGTGTCTGAGCCAGAACCTGATTAGGTCTGTGAAACCCAGGGCCACAGACTTTCAGCTAAAATCCTGCTGCTCTCCTGCTGTCAAATTAATTAAATGAATGTCTGGAGCTCTTAAACAATTATTACTTCCCGTGTGTCCTTTAGGATGACCGTGAAAGGGGAAGTGGAATCCATACCCGTATTGAGAGACACTGGTTGGGATGCGTGAAAATTCCATTTAGCACTATATATTTCCAAGCAAGGGTAAGTACCTAAAGTCAGAGTTCCATGAGCAAAAGCTCAGCTCTAGCCATTTTTCCTGTGAAAGTCTTAACGCTGAGAGAATATACGAGCAATGCCCTTGGAAAGATAAAAATCACTATATGAAGTCATTGATCTTCCATCAGACTTGCATGGCTTATTAAACTTCTGTGTTCCTTAGAGTTCACAGTTAATGTAGGACTGTTCAAATTTGCGAATTTCTAAAACATTTCAACGGAAGCAGTGGTGGGACAAAGTGGAGATTTGTCCAAATGATAGAAGTGGAATGGATGGTGTCTGAAAGTAATTTGAAGGAAACAATCAGAATGGATGATGGCCCATTTAATGACATGCATTCTATTAATAGTTCTGCAGTGCATGCTGTTTAAAACATGAGCACCAGCATGCTCCACAAAGGCTCCCTTCTTCAGAGTTAGCCATTTTACTTAGGGGATCCATTAGGTTGGCAACTCCTGAATGACTTAGTAGCTCTAATCTGGGACAGTTAAAGATTCTGAATATCCTTTAACACCCCAGTATTAAATACACAGCCACAGGAGACCATAAGCCGCTGCGATGACCACACAGAACAAACACTACCTGGCCACAGTCTCCAGCAAGACCAAGACCCAAACTCCAGTCATGGAATCTTGGATTGGCTGCAGTTTCAAGCATCAACTGGAATTGCAGTTGTCCCTGGGGAAAAAGACTAGTCTATGGATCATGTTGCAGTGATGTTCTGGCCCAAAGAATTTACATTTTCCTCTTAGAATAAATTTTAAATTAAAAAAAAAAAAAAGAAGGCATCATTTTTACAAATCAAACTGCCTGTTACATTTGGTGTTGCTGAACTTCACATTTGGGAGATACTCTGAAGTAGTTACTCAAAACCCTTTGCTTGACCTGATGATGTTTTGGCTCTGTTGTGCTTCTGGAGATCACAGACAAGACCCTCACTACTCTGAGGCAGTCTGTGTTCTTTCCGAGAGCTCTGCTCTGGAGATTTCCCTTGCACTGTGCCATAATCCATGTCCTTCCCTAGACTTCCGATTTCTAGGTCCTGATTCTTTTCTCTAGAGCTGCTTTGAACAAGTAGACTACTGACTCTGTAGTAACTATATTGGGTGCACATTACATACCATTGTTTATATATCACCTTGATTATGCTTCACAACACCTCTGGACCACTATTCCCATTTCAAAGATGAAGAAATGGAGAGGTTCAGTAACTTATTCAAATCACAAAGCCTACAGCACATTTGGGATTCAACTTGTAATGACTTCCAACATGCTAAGACTGGTAAAAGGACAGAGAACTATTCCACATTTTGGTTTCTATGCTTCATTATATCTTTGGAGATTGATTTCATTACATTTGTCTTTTAAGAAGTTTTGTCTGAATCCAAATTCCATGTTTAATTGTGGTGGAGGTTGCTATGCCATCTGGTGTGCATAGGCCCAAGATGTACCAAACACCTGAATGCACAGGACAGCCCTCCAGAAGTGATCTGGCCCCAAAGTCACCAGCACCCAGGTTAAAAAACCCTGTCTTAAGTCCTTACACTTCAAATATTTCAAGGTAGTACTCCTTCCTTCCTGTGTCATCCACCTATTTTACAGAACAAATGTGCTCCATTATTTCAACTGTACTTTTTATGTGATTGTTTTTTTTTTTTATCTGCTCACCCCCTACCCTGTCATCTGATTAGATAGAGGCTTTGGGGTGATCTGTCAGTGTAAGGAGAAAAATAAATAAGAGTCTATTCAATTTATCCCTAAAAGGTATTATTCACTGAAATTTTAAGTTCTTTATTTCTCCTGAGATGTAAATACCCACTAAAGACTAAAATAAAAATTGGATTGTTTGCAAACTTGTGAATTTTAAATTCTAGCTTTTAATAATTCTGCAGCATTAGTCTTCAGTAAATTCGTTGTTGCTTCAACTTTACAAGAGTGAGAAAGTCCTGGCTTTTGAACTTCTACATAAGTTATTTCTGAATAAGTAACTGATCAATCATGCAGGGCACATTTATTAAGCAACCTAATGTGTATACAAAACACTTTTACATGTCAGAGAAGGATGATAAAAAGAGGGAAAATATTTTCGGGGAGTAATTATCTGGAAGAATATGACAAATGTGCACACAATTATAAAGTCCAACAGAAAACCATAATCTAACAAATGAAATAAACTATGTGTGTGGAAGAGATAACAAGTATCCATGAAAGAGACAGCATTTCATCTACACAAGGCTTGAAAGATGGGATGGGCTTCCTATGCCAGTCTAAGTGATTTTTATTTGATGAGTTGAGACTCGTCTTTGAACTTCTGTTGGAAAATCGCCAGAATGCTTACCAGCTCATGTTCTCTTCACAGATTGATGGAACGTTTAAAATAGATATTCCCCCCGTTCTTCTGGGCTACAGTAAGGAGAGAAACATGATTCTGGAGCGAGGCTTCGATTCTGTCCGAAGCTTAAGCGAAGGTTCCTACATCACCTTGTTCATCACCATTGAGCCTCAGCTGGTTCCTGGAGAGTCAGTTCGAGAAAAGGTATAACCCTGCTTGGAGTCTGGAACCCACATCCCCTGCCGGTGAAGCGTGAGAGGTGCTTACCAGGTGGAGTCTGCCAACTCTGCACTATACCAACAGGTTCTCCTACTGCAATATATCTCTGTTCATTATTTTTTCAGTTTGAACAGAATAACGAGGAGAGAAGAGATGTGTGGGTTTGCACTTCCACTGAGCCAATAATTAGGTCAATCAGCAGTCTAAACTTTTAGGCAGAGCGAGACAAATGTGAACATGTTCTGCTTTTAGAAGAATTTTCTCAATGTGAAGAAAATTACATATGACAAATGAGAACATCAGATTGCTCTTTCACTTGACATTTGCTGGCAAGCATGCCGAAATAGATTTCCATGTTCTGACCTCACATCCCTGGCTGTGCTATGTATTGAGTTGATTCATAGGCTCATAAAGCCAGATGACCTTCAAGGGTCATCACCATTCATTTCATGAAATAAACAAACATCTGCACAAGTACTCTTTGAAACAGCTCTAGAAAAAAGAATGTCTAGAACTTCCATTTGTTAACAACAGTTCCCAACCTTCATCACCGGGAAATAGCTTTCCTAACATAAATGCTTACATAGCATTTACACACACTGCCCTCGTTGCATTTGGAAGTTATTGTGACCTCTTATGCATATATAAACTAATCCAGTAGTAACAACCACCACCAATACGTTTGAAGTCCCTTACTCTGTCCTCCGCACTGTCAGAGGCTGGAGACATGTTCTCTTCTTTCACACACTCAGGTGTCTTGGGTGTGGGTCTCCAACTTAGAGGTGAGGAGAAGCAGACTCTTTTTCTGCAGGCGCACACAGGCAGCACGTGGCAGAGGTGACGGTAAACGTCTGTCTGGCTCCACCCTGTATTCACTCAACCAGCACCGAGAGTTCTAGACACCGGGGTAGAGCAGTCAGACAAGCAGGTGGCAACGCCGCCCACCTTACAGCCTACAGAGCCACAACCTCCAAGCTGCACTGCAGAACCTAGTGCTCTGCTGACTCTGGTTTCCCATTGGAATCAGGATTTAGATGGAGATGGAAAAAAAAAAAAAAAAAAAAAGTGAGCGCACTGCTGTTTCTTTTCCTGTGTTACAACTTGGTTCACAGAGAAATGTCCTTTTTATATTCCATTTGCTAGGCACTTTCAGGACACAGGGATTATTGGAAATACAAATGGACTGAAATTCAAATGAATTTTATATGCTAGGCTTTGTCACTAAAACTCAGGTTCTCAAGAAAACATTAAAATACATGCATTTCGAAATATTTCAGAAAGACAACTATATGCTCTGAATGTTTGTTTTCATGTATAAACTCGAGAGGGACAAGAATATTAGCATGGAAGAATGCTGCTGGAAAAAAGACGAGCTCGTTATTTCTATGTAATTCTTAACAAAAGAAAAGGCAGTCAGCTGTAAGCCTTCCGAAAAGCCAAAGTTGTCTGGGACTGGCAAAAAAAAACCAAACCTGGAACTGCTCTGTGCTAGGCCTCCTTCCCCAGCCCTCACCTCCTGCGGCAGGACCCTGGAGAGGCATCCGGGGCTCAGGACAGGTCCTCAAGTCCTGCAGCGTCGGCCCTAATGCTGCCTTTAGTGGCATTTCACTGCCCCATTGTGGCTGTGGGAAGCATTTCCCTTAGGCTTCTAAGAAGAGGGCTTATCTCTGGCTGCTGTTTGATAAGGAAAGCATGCTGGTCGACAGGGCCCTGGGATCCTTAACGCTCAGGCAGAAAACACTACCCTCTGGTTCACCTGCAGACTCCGAGAGAAGCTCTCACCTGAAACAATTGGGACCACAGCCTTGAGTTGTTGGGCCTCTAGCAGCAACTTTTGGGATTAGCAGGTTAGAGTCCCACTATCCACATGGGCAGCAGCAGGCTCCCATAGAGAATCCCTCCATATTTTTCAAAGGTATTTATGAATGTAAAAGTTTAAAGAATCAACTCCTGAAACACTTTTTTTTTTCCCTTACTTGACATTGTCTTGGTTAAAAATGAGTTTTTTAAAAAATATTGCTGTTAATAAAGTCTTCCTCTCTTTTTTCTTCTTTCTTGCCTATGATAGATGAGCAACATGCTCAAGAAGGTACCCAGTGTTTTGTTCTATAATTCATCAGTTGGTAGTTATTAGCTTTTAATGAGCTGCTATGTCAAATGTCCCGGGGATGGGTGCTGGATCCTGATGCCTGTGTCCCTCGGCAGTGAATATAGATGTCTGCAGGTCCATGAAGAATGTCCGGCTTTGGGCTGGGGAGGTAACTGAATGGTAGTGCATGTGCTTAGTGTGTGCAAAGCTCTGGGCTCAACTCAGCACTCCCCCAAAAGATGTCTTGGACATTTTTGTCAGAGTGAATCTTGGTTGGCATTGAATTAAGAAGGCATTAGCGTGAAGGTCACCTGCACACCGAGAGCTATCCCCATGTGTCCATTTCCATCAAGTCTGTGAGCTGCTCCTTAGAGAGACAGGGTAGCTCTCACAGTTGTTTCTGCTCAGTAGAGACTGCCATGTGCAGCTGTTAAAAGGCAGGATAAACCCGTTTGCTTTTCTGTGTTTCATTAACCATTAACCCAGAGGTCAAAAAATGTAGCCAGCTAATTACAATAAAAATAAAAATTTTTAAAAATGTAGCCAGCTAAGACTCCCCCAAATTTCATGTCCAGTGAACTTTGAATTTAACAGTTCTGCCTAAATTTGCTTCATAACAAACAACCCAAGACAGGCGCAGTGGTACATGCCTGTAATCCCAGTGGCTCAGGAGGCTGGGGCATGAGGATCATGAGTTCAAAGCCAGACTCAGCAACTTAGCAAGGTCCTAAGCAACTCAGGGAGACCCTGCCTCTAAATGAAGTACAGAAAAGGGCTAGGGATGTGAATCAGTGGTTAAGCACCCCTGGGTTCAATCCCTCGTACAAAATAAATAAATAAACACCCAGATTCTTTTAGCATTTAGCTTTTCCTTGACACTTAAATCACAGACATACCATACTACTTAAATTCGTGTTTCACATCATAAAATGGCATCCTAGTGGCCTAAACAACTATTAATGACTACTAATACTTTTTAGGGGGTTACCACATGCAGGCTAGGGGTAGGAAGGAATGCACCCGGGCACAGGCCCTGCCAGCGATAGCTTGCTATAGAGTTAAGATATAGAACACCAAGGCAAAGTGGTAGAAAAAGTTCCTGACACACTTTATCCACTTGGAAAGTCAGTTGTCAGTTCTGATTCAAGATCTATGTGTTCTTCCTGGACAGTGTTGATAGCTGCTTCTCTTAGCTGCTCCCCTAGCACCCTGTGCCTATCCCCGTAGAAGCTCTGGGCAAGGAGTTGAGCACCTGGTGTTCATGTTCTCCTGCAGGCTAGAAGTTCCTTGAGGGGACTATTTCATAATCACATATCCAGAATACCTGGAATCTTCTAGAATCTTAGCAAACATTTTTCAAGTAATTGGATGAATAAGTAAATAAATGGGCTTAGAGGAACAGGGATAAACTCAACTGGGTACCTTCTTTTGAACCAGTTTTGTTCATAGTTTTCCATCTTTCTAAAAGTACAATTATTTCTGGCTTCACAATTCTATCCTAGAAATCTGTGACAGATATTTTACATTTGAGATGACAGATTTCTGGGTCACCCCGTCTTAAAACCAACATCAAAATGCACATAAAACACCATTGCTTGGGCTCACAAATCAGAATCAGCATGCTGTAGTCTGTTTTTTATAGAGTACTTTAATATTCCAGTGTTTCCACATGGCTGCTTTCCTGTTCACTATTTTCTTTTAATCCTATTGAATGTGTATGTTAAGTGTTTAGTACAGCAGTCTAATTATTAAATTATAAATATAATTAAATAAAGCTGCAGGGATACCAAGATGTAATGGTTTTATTAAGATTCACTTACTCATGCTGCCCAAACCACACTGTTAGTTCACACTGACTGTTGCATCTGAACATGTACCACTGTGTCTCCCCTGAGCATATGTAAGCCCATAAGTCTTTCTTTTTGAAGTTTGAGTCTCAGGAAGATGAGAAATTGCTTCAAGCAACAGAGAAGTTTCAAGCTGAATGTGCCTTAAAGTTTCTGAATCGTCAGTGCCTTACAACTGTAATTGACATGAGTGGAAAAACTGTTTTCGTAACACGCTATCTCAAGCCTTTAAACCCTCCTAAGGAGCTCCTTAATGCCTACCCCAATAATCCACAGGCAACAGCAGTAAGTACTTTATTGCTAATCAGAGACATTACTAAAAATGTTTTAAATTTTCAATATATTGCCACTGTACCATATTTTGTACTATTTAAAAGATATTACCTATGTCAAGGTCATTGGTGATGAAAGTAATGATTAAGACTTTTTTATTACCACAAGACTTGTTTTCTTTAGAAGAGTCTGCAGGTCCCAGGGATGAAAATAAATAGTTCTTGATTCATTCTTTCCATTAATAATTATTGAGTGCTTACTATGTCCCTGGCATTATATTAGGTTGTGAATATTCAACATCTGGTAAGGTATTCTGCACTTTCAAAATGTCTTACGTAAGCATGTCTTCATTGTGTATTCTCAATAACTTTGTTAGGATATGAACCACAAGGCCTCTAGTTTCAGAACTCACGTGCTTTCTATTATACTGAAATAACTACTTGGTACCATGCTTAATGCTATAAGCATCATTGATTTAAATTAAGCAAAAAAAAAATTATTTCAACAATTTAAGCATTTTCAGCATTTAGGTTATCACTACAAAGTGCACCCATACTGGACCATTAAATATACACAGTCCATTCACTGACTTCAAACCACTCCACCACAAACTCATGAAACAGAAGCCACGTGTTAAACAGGACATTTTTAAGTGAGTAACATAATGTTTTTGGAGAGTGGGTGGCATAGGGAGTAACTGCTGCTAATAGTCATTCTTATAAAGATTTAGAAATAAGATGATATATTTTGCAGATGTAGGCCATATTTTAAAAAAACAACCCTGTGTTCTACATGCCATTTTCTCAAGTCATTTTTTTATTGGAAACCATAATAAAGACTTCCATTCTGGCTAGCATAGTAGATGTACAGGAGATTTCTCCCTGCAGAGAACACTTATGAGTGATAATACATTAATATTTGAAATATTTTAAAAATTGTGGCTAAAATAGAAGTAAAGTGAAGGGGGGACACATATACAGACACAAGAAAGCAATATTCCACACGGGCGAGGGCTTGAAGTAATGTCTGCCGTCCTTCCTGAACACTAGAGCCAAGTTTCAGTGAGCCACAGGCTATGGGAGATGGGAGACCCGGGCTAGAGCAGGCTGGCAGCTTAGAGACTCGGGTAGAGATGAGTGAGGACAATGACCTCAGTGGGCAACGTGGGAAGTCCCCACCCTGAGAAGGAATCCAGGCTGTCTAGCCCTGCCTCTGGATGAAAGAGAAATAGAGTCTCACCAGAGAATACCTGATCGTTAACCTGTATTTACTCACATGTGGGATTAGAATTTATATTGTCTGTAGGACTCAAAAAAACTTCAACCAAATATTTAGTTGGAAGTATTCACTTCTGGTAACAATCCCAGATCCCTGTCAAAAGCAAACACAAATCCTTCTAGAAGAGTCATTTCATCTCAGTCTCAAAAAATCAAAATCCACAGAAGTTCTAAAAGACATGAATATACCATAAAAGACCATCAATGAAATAAGTCACCATAAAGAAATTTAAGAATTAGCATAAACAATAACCTGAAGCATCTGACCACAAAGACTGTAGACAGAATTATTGGTACAAGATGTAAAATAGATATTGTTTTAGTCAGCTTTTTCACTGTAAGACCTAACCAGAACAACTTTAGAGGAGGGAAAGTTTATATGGGGCTCACGGTTTCAGGTCTCAATCCACAGATAGCAGGCTGTGTGTGTTAGGACAGGGCTGATGAGAGTATTTTAATGCCCTTGATGTTCTTCAAAATAAGGATAAAGATAACTAAGTTTAGAGTTCAATTTTGAAATTTCTAGATTAGCCCATAAGTAAACAGAGTGTGTGTAAGTTCTAAAACTAGCAAGAAAATAAATGAAATGGGGTGAAGAGAGTTGGGAGGGGAAAAGAAATCACAGAAAAAGTATGGAAAGTAAAATTACAGAATAAGATGATAAGAATGTCCAAAATAAGTTCAAATCATAAAAAAAATAACAATGCAACCACATTAAAATTAAAAACTTGAGGGGCTAGGGATGTAGCTCAGTGGTAGAGTGCTTGTCTAGTGTGCGTAAGGCCCTGGGTTCAATCCCCAGCGACCCAGTGGTGGGGGTGGATTGAGAACTTGAGTTTATCCAAAGATACCATGAATAAAATGACAAATCAAGCCACAAATCAGGAGAGGATATTTACAACATATATAATACATAAAGGAATGGGCACCAGAATAAAAGACAAAAAACAAAATCCTCTTACAATTCATTATGAAAATGCACAAATTTGGAAATGCACAAGAATTCAAACAAGTGGAAACATGGATAGGCCAGTAAACATGGTGTTTAAATTAAAGAAATATGAGTTACATCTCTGAGGATGTCAGGATCGCCAGAGTCCCTAAGTCCCATCCCCCTCTGAAGTGAACCAGGCTCCTTGGAGAAACACTGCTTTCAGGACTGAGCTAGGGAAAGTATGCCATGATCCTGGGAAGTCCTGTTGTACCCAGAAGTGAAGAAGGGGAGAGGGAGAAGAGAAAAAGAACAAGAATAAATAAGGACATTTCAAGGGACACAAAAGTCAGTTTCTTCATCTGGTGGAAGACGGACAACAGCCATAATCTTCTGCATAGGCTGTCTGGTGAAGACGAAGGTAACACAACAGTGGGCAGGGAGTGAGCGTCACTCTTCGTGACGTATGAAACTTGTTTGCAGAATGCGGTAGGGTTTGCAGTTTTCTAATTTTTCTATTTTATTGGAAACGATATTTTAAAGCGGCTCTTGTGTATACAGGCACTGGTCGCACGATACGTGTCCTTGATTCCTTTCTTGCCCGACACCGTTTCCTTCGCCGGTATCTGTGACCTCTGGAGCACGTCTGATGTAAGTTGTTCTCCCTCCCAGGGAGAGGTTTACTAAATCGAGCTAACTTAACTGCATCTTCGCTAAATGGCTTGCATAATTTTCAACTGCAACACTCATTTGTCATCAAAAATAAAATCTATTTGACCATATGAACTAAATTCTGCAGTGATTCACGTCCTGGTTCAATTATCCCAAAATTCAGAAGTTAAAAAAAAAAAATTAAAGAAAGAATTTTAAAAAATGACACTTCAGAGGTCTTAATGCTGAATTATTCATCTAGTATTATTACCTTACTATACCTGTTTTATTCATAAAAGAATCAAAAGTGTGTGGTCTGGGGTTGTAGCTTAGTGGTAGGGCACTTGCCTAGCATGTGTGAGGCACTGGGTTCAATTCTCAGCACCGCATATAAATAAAATAAAGGTCCATTGACAACTAGAAAAAATTTTTTTAAAATCAAAATTGCACTCTATAATTGGAAATGATATAATCCTTAATTTGTGGACTTCTTGAGGCCTGTCATTATCATTGTTTACTTAAGACAGTCACCTACCACATATTGGGCACTGTACTGAGGCCTGGATATGAGCAAAATCTCCACTTTGTGGAATTTACAACTGATACGTGGTGTATGAATTTTCAACTGAATCTTAGGTAATACAAAACAAACATCTTAGGTACTCATTCTGTTTCCAGATCTCACTTTGTACTCTTTGCATTAGAGTATTATATAGCTTCCTTTGAAGGACAGTCCTAAATTGAAGAAATTAAGTACACTTTATATTTTTTGTTCCCCAATATATTTTGGCAACATAAGTGCTGATAATTTCAGAAAACAAAATCTATGACCTTGAGGGATCTATAAGAAGTTATGTGAAAACTAGAAGAGTTCACGTA
Source organism: Sciurus vulgaris (assembly GCF_902686455.1). Taxonomy (NCBI): domain Eukaryota; kingdom Metazoa; phylum Chordata; class Mammalia; order Rodentia; family Sciuridae; genus Sciurus; species Sciurus vulgaris. The sequence continues at coordinate 135,282,126 of NC_136469.1, read as the reverse complement.
CTCCAGAAGCAGACTGGCCTGATCACTTTATTGATCCGGGCCTCTACTTTCTCACCTGCAAAACTGGGAAACAAGAATACTTCCCTGAAAAAGTTAATCTAGGACAAAATGAATTAATGTGAAAAATGCACTTTAAGGATCACTGAGCACATAGTGAGCTCTCACATATACAAAATAAAAACTAAAACTTTGAAATTAGTGTCTCCCTTCTTACCGCACCCCAATCATACTGAGTGTTGATTCTTGAAATCCACATTGAGAGCATTATTGTTAAAGAAAACACCATGTTCACCAGAAGTGTTGTTGCTGTTTTAAGGCATTATCAATACAGGGTCAACATTTTGGAAAAGATTTTTAAAGTAGGTCTTAGGCTTTAAGGCCCTAATTTCAACTGTGACTTACTAAAATCCTGCATGGTCAATCCGGAATGAAGTACTCAATACCTTTTTTTTTTCTTTTTGTCAGCAATTTCTTGATCTCCTGGCAGGAGATGAGGAAGAGCATGCAGTGTTGCTATGTAATTACTTTCTGTTCCTGGGTAAGAAGGCCTGGCTGGTGATGGGCAATGCTATTCCTGAGGTAAGCACACTTACGCTGGCTGAAGCAGAGGAGTGTATTTGTCTAACCCAGTTAGATGTTCAGATCATGGCAGGACTTGTTTTCATAATACTTCTCTCAGTTGCCCAGAGATGCCTTAACTACCACTGGTAACTTGAAATGGTTTAACAAGGCATTAAGGACCCTGCACAGCACTTCAAAATGTTTTTTAGCAAACCCAGACCCTTTAGCATCCAAAGCCCCTGTTTAGCAGTCCTTTTAGTACAAGCCTCATCCTGTTCATGTTCCTGAGCATCCTGATTCCTTAGGAATCTCGTGTTCTACACCCTAAGGAAGGAAGGGATTCAAAGCAGTGTGTTAAGGCGAGAGATCTCTCCTTTCATGCCCACAGCTTCCATGATGTAAGTGTCTGCTAACTTGGCAGGCAATGGGGACAAGCCAGATAACCCAGGAGCAAGGAAAAGAACGTTGACAACTATATTTTTATATTTTTATGTTACTCTTGCTATTTTTATTATATTGCAGACTTAGTGACTATCAGAATTTTATTTCCTAGTCACAGCAAATAGCCCCCAAATTTGGGGAATGATGGGTAATTGAGAACCAAGGATAGAAATTTCACATGGGTTGAAGCAGCTTATGCAAAGAATATCTCAAAAAAAGGCCATAGAGGTGAGGTAGAAGGAGACTCTAGGAATCCCTGAGCATGAGATAGCAAGAGCAGCTGGCTGGCACAAGGGAAAAAAGAGCAGGCAAGCAAGTGTAAGACCTGGGTTTAAGGTTCCATGTCTACACCTCATTAGCCAAGTGACCCTAAGCAAGTTACTTCACAACTTGAAGGCTATTTTAAGCATATTGTAAAGTGAAATCATGCATGAGCAATAAATAAATCAATCCTCATTGTAATAAAAGAATATAACAATACACAAATATTGTGAGTAAAAAGTAAAAGTCCCTCTTCGGGCTCCAGCCCCAAACCTACCCTCCTCCAAGGTATAGTCTTGATTTTAACACTTTGGCAGGTATCATTTTATGTCAGTCAGCTTTCCATCACTGTGACAAAATAGCTAGATTATCAACTTACAAGGGGGGCAGATGTATTCTGGCTTATGATTTTGGAGGTTTCAGTCCCCGGTTACTTGGCCCCTGTGTTGGGCCTGTGATGAAGCAGAACGTTATAGCAGGGAGTGAGTGGTGGAGCAGAGTGCTCACCTCATGGTAGCCAGGAGCAAAGAGAGAGCACTCGGTGACAAACCCCTGCCTCCAAATCATTAAGCTGTGGACCCACAGATGAAGGATTCATCCATGAGGTCAAAGCCCTCAGGGTCCCGTCATCTCCCCAAGGCCCCACCTCTGAACACGGCTGCTCTGGGGGACGAGACATTCAGTATGCCAGCTTTTGGGGGACAGTTAAGATTTAAACTGTAACACCTTTCAAATCTTCTATGCATGTACATAATTACAAATATGTATCAAATACCTTACTTTTTTATCAGAAATAGAATTCAAATATAATCAGCTTTCTTGATACCTAAATGGCAATTCTACTGACTGTAACAAGAAAATGCCAATGACTGCTTATTTCCAATAATGACAGTTCTTCAACCAGTCTTACAGTGTTCTGGTTGGATTACTGTTGTCCTTATTTGGACACTATACTAACATCAGATGCAAAAATTTCCCCCCAAATTGATTTCATTTTAAAAATCAGTACAACCTAGAACTTCAAATTAATTTTCTCCATTAACCATGGGATTTTAGAAATTCGAGGTTCAACTAAAATAACAAAATGTCTATGCAAACTACTATTGAGTTTACTTGCATCATTAATTGGAAACTTTTTAATGGATATTTCCCTTCAGGGTCCAACTGCCTATGTGTTAACTTGGGAGCAAAATCATTATTTAATATGGAATCCTTGCAGTGGACACTTTTATGGACAATTTGATACATTCTGTCCTTTGAAAAGTGTGGGCTGTTTAATTGGTCCTGATAATGTGAGTATTACCATTTCCTCTTAAACATGGTTGGTTAACTGTTGATTTGTTTTTTTTTTTTTCTTAATTGATCAATTTATTTAAATACCTTACATATCCAAAAAATTTATATTAACACACACACACACAGCTGAAGAAATGTAGTGGCAAGTATAGTGGCAGAATTACTCACCTAAATGGTCCTAAATAAAACTTGTCACCTGATCTGCAGAGAAGCAGAATAATGAAATTTAAAATACAGGATTGCAGACCTCAGTTTCTGTCCTGGCTCTCTCTTCTAAAATAGCATGTACATTGCCTGACCCATAGGTTTTTTAAAATTAAATGAAGGTAACTTATCTCCTGAAAAGAACAGGTTTCTTCTCCCTCCCTTCTTCTTTCTCCTTGCAGTACTGGGGATTTAACCCAGGGCCTCACACACGACAGGCCTATCACTGAACTACATCCCAACCCTCTTTCTTTTTTTAGGGTACCTTTTTTTAGGTACTGCAGACCTGCAGAAGTGATTCTGTCATTTGGGGGGCTCTTTGATTTTATTGTGAGGGATACTATATAGCAGTGGTTACAAATATGATTTAGGGGGTCAGATTGTCTGAATTGAAACTCCATCATTTACTAGTTGTGTGAGCTTGGGAAACTAATTTCTCACAAACTGTGTCTTCATTGATAAAATGGAGGTGATAGTGAGGCAATTACTTCTAAGTAGAAAGTGAAGATGGAGGGTTGTAGGAAATAAATGAGATAATGGTTGCAGAACACCTGTCACATGCTCACAGCGCTCCCATGTTTGGCTGATGGTATTTATACTCATCACATACTGCTCGCTGAACTCTGTGCATCTGTCAGTAAAAAGTGTGCATGCATCTCCAGCACGTGTGTTTTTATTTCTAAATTATTTATATTCACATGTGCAGCAATATTTTATATTACACAAAAAGCACTTTAAAAATAAAAATAAATTAGAAGAGCTAATATTTTCTTCCCATACCCGAGTCTGTACTCTACTTTGAAGATAACTCATTTTTAAAAAAATATTTTATTTGTTCTAATTAGTTGTACATAACGGTAGAATGCATTTATACATTTTGATAGATCATACATAAATACGTGCCAAGCACCCATCAAAGTACCTGCCTTCCATGGTGTCCAGCAAATGGCTACTCCTATTAATTACAGAAGTGAAAATAGTACGGTGGAGTACCACGTTAATTATTACACTTAAAGTGTCATGATCATAAATGATCTGCTAAACTCCATCTGTTTGGGGTATCAAGGTTATTAGTAATCAGACGGTCAACAGGCTCTCAAAAATCCTTTTAAGAACTCGCATTTCTCTCAAAACAATTGTTAGCTCTCAAGACAGTTATTGTATGGTTGCCTAATTCTCCTAAAGACAGTAACGGGCTCACGATGTGCACCGCCATGGCAGCTGTCCTAACTTTGCTCTAAGCCTCACCTGGCTGCGGCGGACTATGGCCTGGCTCTCTGGCACCTCAGCTGCTCTCCACCCCACCACACCACCTCTTTGGATGTTCAGTCCTTTTTCTCCTTCACTCCTTTTCCAGGAAGTAAGTTTCTCCCCTTTCCACTTGTGTTTGTTTCCACTCCTACTCCAAGATCTGACTCTCCAACTGACCCAACTTCCCCCTATGTTTTTGCTTGTCTACCTGTTTATTTGCTCAAGAGTCCAGCAATTCTAAAATATGCTTCCTCCAACCTAGATGCACCCTGAACCGCCATTCCCTGTCTTTCCTTTCCTTCTAGAATTCAACTATTCAGTCTGTCAGCACTCAGACCTCACCCCACTATAACCTAGTTCCTCTTCCTGATCATATCACAGAAATTAAATTTGAGATGTACCATTGCCTTGCTGGGAACAGTGGCACACACCTGTAATCCCAGCGGCTCCGGAGGCTAAGGTAGGAGGATCAAAGCCAGCCTTAGTACAAGCAAGGCGCTAAGCAACTCAGTGAGACCCTGTCTCTAAATAAAATACAAAATAAGGTTGGGGATGTGGTTCAGTGGTCGAGTGCCCCAGAGTTCAATCCCCAGTACCCATCCCCGCCAAAAAAGAAGTACCATTGTCTTGCTAATAAATAAGTCCAATGATTTATTCTCATTCCTCTCTTCTCTCCTTTTCCAAATATGTAACACAGCTAATCCCTTCTTCATGAAAAATCACTTTCCCTCTCCTTGGTTTTGCTAATAAAGAAGGACTTATGTTTTTCATTTTTCTGCAAAAGCTTATTTTTCCCCCCACTGGCTTTTCTTTCCACATTTATAAAAAAACGTTCATAAAGATTCCATATTTATTTTTCTCCCAAGAGCACAACTATTATTATTAACTATGATGCTATCTATAACAATAGGTGTGCTCCTGGGAGAAATCTAAATACACGTATTCAGGGTACCAAATAAAAAGTAAAAGTCCCTCCCGGGTCCCAGCCCCAAGCCCACTCTCCTCCCAGGCACAGTCTTTAATGTCTGCTGCTGTCATCCCTCACCAGCTCTCTCCACCTTGCTCACTCCTTGAAAGCCACTTTGTATGCCTTGTTCTTAGTCAAACACATCAAACACACTTTGCCTGTTTTCCCCATATAATGACCAACCTCCCCTTATTAGGTATCTCTGTAAACTTCTCCCTCATTTTTTCCATTTCTGATCACAGGTCACTTTTGCAGGGAGAATTTCCCTGTCCACATTAAAAGTTCATCTTCCTGCATGTTAGTTTTCTCCAAAGCCTCCAGTTATTGCCACAAAGATAGCAAAACATATCCCCACTCGACATGGCTTCACGCGCTTATTCTCGTGGGGCTGTGGGTCAGCTGCAAGGGCATTAGTGGAGGCTGAGCAGCTCTTGCTTCTCTCTGCAGACCTGTGGGTAGCATGCAACAGCTCTGCTCATATTTAATCAGGGACATGGCAAGAGGCACAAAAGTGCAAGCAGGAACACGCAAAGCCTCTTAAGCACAGACTTCCATCCCATCTACTGGTCATAAGTCAAGATGCAGGGAGGGAGGTTTTGTCCCTTTATTGGAAGGATCTGAACACAACATGAGAAAAGGGTTTGCCTATGGTCAGGGGTTAAGAATGGGGCCGAGGATCACTCTTTCACCTCATTCACGGTCATGCGTACCCCAGGTATTACTTGCTGATTTGTTTGTTGTATCATCCCCTTAGACCCAAGAGGGTGGATTCATTCACAACTCTGTCGATGACTAAAACTGAATCGGTGCTTGATTAAATATGTTGAGTGAACACTTAGTACTTAAATACATTGCAGGAACAAATTGATCACCCATGCAGTTACTCCATACCATGACTACATGCTAGAAGATCCAAAGATGCTCAAGGTACAGTAGTAAATAAAGGACACAGCCAGTGTCCTCAGGCAGTAAGTGTGGTGAGGATATGGATGGATAGGCAGGTCAAGAAACAATGATAAATAATAAAAGAGCTAACAACTATTGAGCACGTATTGCATACCAGGTATTATTGTGAGAGATACAGATGAATCAACTCATTGAAACCCCTCAACCTTCTGAGATTATTACTAGTTTACCCCACTTTTATGGAGGAGTAAGCTGTGGCACAAGGAAGTTACATAAACCATCCAAGGTCAAAGTTGTAAATGTTAGAACCCAAATTCCAACACAAGTGGTCATGTTCCCCAACCCGTGTGCTACACTGCCTCAAGTCAAGTGTCATCTCAGACAGTGTGAGCGCCATGGAAACAGAGAAGTGGCTGCACAACTCAGTCAGGAGGCTTTCCAGGAAGGGCGGTGTCAGGAAGGCCAGCCTATCTTAAGTGTTCAGGTTTCTTACCATCGAGAACTACCTTATTTCACCAAACCTATAATCAACAGTAAAGCTCACCCCAACTTCAGATTTAAAAAATGTGAAAAATGGCCAGTGACAACTGTGTGATGCCACTGATTGTAAAATGGGTAGGATTTTCACAAATCACAAAATGACAAAAGGGGGTAGCCTGTGGAATACCTGGTGTCTCTACTGCCTCTTTCTGTTTCATACACACACACGAGTGAGAGTGAACATACATATCTGCTCACCTATATGCGAATGTAATTGTCTTTATTTTAGATTTGGTTTAATATTCAACAGTATGATTCTCCACTGAGGATAAACTTTGATGTTACCAAGCCCAAGCTGTGGAAATCTTTTTTTTCAAGAAGCCTTCCGTATCCTGGACTTTCCAGTGTTCAGGTATAATTATTTTATTAAGACTACGCACAAAAGATTAAGGAATATTAAATCATTATAGCAAGGTAACTAGTTTCTTCTTGGCCCTCAGTTCTATTCATAGGTATTTAGTTTATAACAGAACTTGCTTTTCAAACTACTTGAGCCAAATTCACACTAAGAAACATGTATGCTTACATATATGAAAACTGGTAAATACGTTTTAGACCCGACAGAAAAAAATTGATACAAAAAGTCCCATGACATAAAAAATATAGTCCACAAAATGTAGTCTACATAATTTTTTAAAATGTTGGTCTCGATTCACTAGATCGATCTCCTAACTACGCCAATGAGACGTGACATCAATTGCAGGCCCAGTCCACTAAGAGCTCAGTCGTAGCTGGAGAGTTCTGACCTGTAGGTGGTGAGCATGAGCACTGTTCACTGAAACTCTTGTTCATTTGATAACTAGATACATGTGTTATGCATTACAAGGTTTATGGTATAAAATATATGTTTTACTATGGCACAAATCTTTGGAAAAAGCTGAAACACTTTGCTCTAGAGAAATCCTCCTGTATGTGAGGTGAAATATACGAGACTTCATAGCAACACAGTTTGAAATAGTTTAAGAACTAGATGATAAAAGAAATTTTGGTACAATAGAATATTTTGTAGTAATAAAATCAGTCAACATTAATGCATCTTATTAAGTACTCTAAGTATATGTTTGGGATCATCCCTTGTACACGGAGAGAAAAAGCAATATTCATAATTATTAAAGTTCAGGAAAAGTGCAAAACAACACATTGTTGATTAGGAGTATTTGTTGATTAGGAGTACAGTAAAATCACAAACACCTTGTATTAATTTGCCTATCTTCATTTATTACAATGTAAGCACCAAGAAGACAGATTTTTACTCTTGGCCACGTCTCTGTTCCCATCACTTGGGAAGGTGCCTGGCAACTGAGTAGCCACTCAATATCTGTTGAATGAAGGAGTGTTAAAAGACAAATGCAGGTCATTACTTCTGTGACGAGGAAGAAAAAAATGAAATTGAGAAGGAACTTCAGAGCACTTTAATTTACTTGGGTGGGTCATGGGCTCATTGGCATCCCTTGTACTATTCTCTATACCCGATTACCTGAAATTTCATTATTTAAAAAAAATTAAAGTTGGAAATTTAGAAAAGGAAAGCACACCTATTCAACTAGGTGTAGGTGATTTCTCCCATTTCTGAACTCTCTTATAGCCTGAAGAGCTGATTTATCAACGCACCGACAAAGCAGCAGCAGCTGAGCTCCAAGACAGGTAATGTAATTATTTCATAAATTCACACATAATCTGCCACTAGAAGTGTAATACCAAACTTTAAACAACCCTCAGCCTAGATCAATATGAAATAATTAGGTCAATTAAATTTTAATTCATGTTTACAAAAGTGATCTCTAAATCCCATGCTCAAAATCAGGTTTTAGCATCAGCATGGTGTGGGACAGAGTACCAGTTAACACACAGTTCTCCAAAGACCCTACCTCGGGTTAGGGCTCTCCATCATGTTATGATGGGTTCTGTTGAGACGTATCATAATCCTCAGCTTAAATATGCCTCTTTGGTCCAATTAGTGGCTTGCAGACCTTTCGCTAGTTTAAGAACCCAACCCATGGAGGTCAGTAAGAGCCTATACAAGTCCCTGAAATTTCACTCACCTTGTAAAACAGAACGCATTCTCCCAGTTTCATAAATGCAGAAACCAAAGTTCAGAGTAGCCCATATATTCATTAAGTGTTAAAGGGGGGCTAAGACCAGTCAGATCTTTCTGTGTGCCATTTCCACTAGACCAAATGATGTGAAGAACATGTCAAGATTAAATGTGACTCCTTTTAAGACATTATTACTACAAAATACCAATTTACTCCCTGTTTTTCTATAAAACCTTATTTAGGAGTCCCATCTAGAACAATCAATCTTCAATCTGCTGCTTCTCTTAGCTTCATCATACTGCTGATTAGTCTCAAGTCACTTATTTCTCCAATATCAAAATGCTTAGCAATTCATCCATACCCTCTTAACTCAGACCAAATTGAACCCCAAAACAAAGAAATCTGTTCAGTGCCAAAAAGGAAGGGATTCTATGGCTCCGAAGCACGGGATCTCCAAATCTGCATTTGGTTAGAGGATGTACAGGAGACTTTAATCAGTAGTGTTTCAATTTGAACCTCAGCTCTTGTCTTAGTCAAGTCACTTACCCTACTTCAAAATACACCCCCATGTGTAAATGACAATATCCCCTACTTCACTGGGTTATTGCTGGGATTCAATAAAAATGTATAAAAAACCCTTAACACAGTACCTGGTAAATAATGGCTCAATAAATGGTGGCTATTTTCCTTCGTTCTATGTTTAAGCTTCATATTCTATGAACTCAATATATACATATACTAAAAATTTGTTATATATGTATACACACACACACACACATCTCAAATGAGTGAAGGTATAGCTCAGTGGTAGGACACTTTGCCTAGCATATACAACATTCTGGGTTCAGTCCCCAGCACCTCAATAAAGTTGTATACATAATAAAAATTAAGTTGCATTAATGGTTGTATTTTGAAGGCAATTTAGAAAAATTCTATCATGAATAAAAGTTGCTAGGGAAAATAATCAATATGAGGCATTTAATAGCCTTACAACTACTTGAGGCTTTTAATATAAGCCGGACCCACTTATATCTGGGTCTAATTTATCTGCATATACATTACCAATATAAAATAAAATATTTTGTGATAATAAAAAGTCTGGTTAAATGTACTGCATTTAGATAGCTTCCACTCAGCACTCCTTTGTTCTTGTCAAGCATCTGTGGTGGCCCTTAGGATGTCATACACTTTCTATTTATAGGTCCATTTCCCAACCCAACTATACATAACCTGTGTTAAATTTTGAATACCAAGGATTAGCCCACTACACCCGGTGAACACCACCCCCCTCACTGCACAGACACCACATTTTTTTTTTAAACAAAGAATAAGTCAGATCACCAAAAATGAAATCTATTTTTTTATGAACAGGATTGAAAAAATACTAAAAGAAAAAATCATGGACTGGAGGCCACGCCATCTGACGCGGTGGAACAGGTACTGTACCTCCACGCTGCGCCACTTCTTGCCTTTGTTGGAAAGAAGTCAAGGAGAAGATATAGAAGATGACCACAGAGCAGAACTGCTGAAACAGCTAGGAGACTACAGGGTAAGCACAAATGGCTTGTCAACTGACCCTGTGGATTCACAATTTCATACTGGAAATTACCCAATAATACCTACATTGCTCCTCCAAGTACATATATAAAGCAGCATTGACTAAAAATGTAATTCAAAAAGTTTTAAGTGTAACAAATAACATAATGCCTCATATTAAAAGACCATAATTTTTTGTAACAGGGATCTATGAAAAATACTTTTATGGAACATCATGAATATTAAAATGAAAACATCTGGCTAAATCATATTAGACTCAAATGTGCATAATGGTGAAAATAAATACTCTGGATCAGTTTTTTAAAGGACATGCTTTTATACTGATTATTTTTCCCTGCTAAGTGCTTTATTAACATACAATATATCTTCCTCTTTACTGCCTATTGGTAGTACCATGTGTTCATTATCTATAGCTGGATAACCACACCTATAAGGCAATTACATAACTAAGACAGATAACCTTATAGGTTAAACAGTGTGAAGGTCAAAGTAGATTAGTCACTGAGTAAAACTCAAGACTAAGGACAGGTTCTTAGGCAGAATGTGTTCAGCTCAAGTAACGTAAAACTAAACAGCGCTTAACAGTAGAAAACAGTACTGGTTTAACTGGTGAGCAGTCACACATCTCAGAGTACCTGTACATGCTGTCTAGAGCAGGTGAGAGTATCTGTGTACCACTATTTCTAGCAAGTTTCCTGAGGCTCGCTTTGATCACATGCCCATTCCTCTCTATTAATCTCTGTGATGGGGGTAAAGTGCACTGATTAACCTAGGTCTGCGGAATTGCACAGATTACTGCGAATACTAGGCCTGATCATGAAGAGGGAAGGTAACAGGCAAGAATGACTAGATGACTGACAGGTATCTTATATGCTAAAATGCTGGCAACTAAATAAACACGGGTGTTAAGGCCCTGTTTTCTGTGTTGTTAACATACAGCCAAATAGAAAAACTGACCAGATGACCCCACAACCCAGAAGACTTATTGTATTAAGAATTACATACATGGGGGAAAACACTGAAATCTTCAAACCTCACTAACAACTACCAATGTTTTTGTTTTTCTTCTCCCCCTCAGTTCTCTGGATTTCCCCTTCATATGCCCTATTCTGAGGTGAAGCCTTTAATTGAAGCCGTATATAGCACTGGAGTACACAACATCGATGTTCCTAATGTCGAGTTTGCTTTAGCTGTATATATCCACCCATATCCCAAAAACGTTTTGTCTGTTTGGATCTACGTTGCCTCCCTTATACGCAACAGGTGATTTTTTTCATTGAAAATTCTGCATCATGTAAAAATTACAATTAGCATATGGGAACATTTTAAATTATATTGATCATACCAGAAGGAAGAAAATATTTTCAAATAATGAAATAAATTTATCATTACCCTTTTTCAAACTGTGCAAAAAATAAGCGTTCTTATTGGCCATCTATCTTGCCTCTGCCACTGTGACCATAAATCCAGTTGTGATTTCCCACAGTGGGGTACACTACGGTTTCAGGCCTGTGCTTTCTGTTCTTGCTTACCTTCTGTTTGGAAAATGCTTCTCCTTTCTGTCCAACAGAATGTCAACCATATTTTTAAGACCCAGAAAAACACCACCTCAAAACACAAAAACAAAAACCTCAAGACACTGCTGTGCAATTCACGTCAGGAACCCTACTCCACAATGCCAAGATACTTAGTGAAGCCTCTAGGAGATAACTGGGCAAGAGGACAGGGCCTCCTGACAGCTTCAGTACTGTTTTTAAGGAGAGACGGGAAAGGGCTTGCTCTCTATCCTCTTTTTCTTCTTCTCTCTGCCATGTGAAGATATAAAAAGATGACTTTCTACAAACCAAAAAAGTTATCCTCAACAGACCCAGGATTTGCTTAGCTTCACAGATCTTGGACTTCTCTTGGATTCCCAGCCTCCAGAACTAATAAACAAATGTTTGTTGCATAAGCCACCCATTCCCTATATTCTGTTACAGCAGCCCAAATGAAGACAAACACATACATACAAAATCAATTCACTAAAAAAGACTTACTGTTGCTTATCTGGAAACAAAATAGATATATAAATATATATATATAGATCTTTATATATTTATATATATCTTTATATAAACAGATTTATATAAAGCAGGATTCTTGACAATAGCACTGACGTTCAGGACCAAGTAACCATTTGTTATATGGCCTCCACCTACCAGATGCCGGTTGCAGCCCTTCCTTCCGCCAAGTGGTAATAAGAAAAAATATCTCCCGAAATGGCCTCTACCTCCTCTGAGACAAATGGCCTCCAGTTAAGAACTATTTATACAGCTCACTTTAAACTAAAATAAACCCATAAAGACACAGAGGACAAAGTTAGGGAACAACTTGCAACTTGGCTTTACCAGTGTTCCTCTATCAAGCTAGTCTGTAATTGTGTGTTGACATACCTCTGCTATCTCTAATGTGAAGTCTTCAGGGGACAGTTCCATGACTGACTATAACAGTTACCATATAACAATATACAGGATGGCACAGCAGTGAAGAGCAGAAAGTATGGATGAATCCTAGTTCTGCCACTTAGTAGCTGAGTTCCATGGGCAGGTTAGTTTACTTTCCCCATATGTAAGATGGGAATAATCACATTATCCACTTCATAGCATATATAAAGATTGAACAGGTTAGTACACATAGAGCACTTCGTACACTGCCCGGCATAGTCAGGTGCCACGAGATACTTCACGTAACTGCTGCATTTTTTTCCCTCAGAAGGAAATCAATCACAAAATCCAAGGCGAATTTACACCAAGTATACAGTGTTTCATTGAACATGAACTATCCCGTTCAGTTAATAATGAAAAACAGGATAATGTATAAAAATGAAATGCAGATTCTAATATGATCCCATACAATGGTGTGGGGAGGAGGAAGTGGTAGAAGAGCTTTGACTAGACAATATGTTGACATTTGGAAACCAGTTTGGTTCAAGATAACCAAAATGGGTTGCTAACATCAAGTAGCATAAAACAAAACAAAAATGCAGCCGTTCAAATACTTAGAACCCCTGGGAAACTAGCAGCTCAAAGTTAATTAATTTATCAAGGATAACATTTAAGCCAAATCTGAAACATCATTTAATCATGACTTTTTTTTCCCCATAAGGATTATCAAAAAATTTCCCTCGAAAATATTATATTGTTTTCTGATTGCACAAGGGATAAACCTTAGTTCCCCTTTGATGACTCAGGAGCATCACTGTGAATATGCAATTTTACCACTCAACCTGTGTAAACAGAGAAGAGGAAGTATGGGGCAAGATGAGGCTCACTCCAGAAGAATTCTCATGGTTTGTTTTCTTAAAATAGTCCCTGATGCCAGCTTTTCAAATAAACTGTATTAATACTTGAGGAAATAAAAATACAGTAACTATGAAACCATCAGTCTTACAAAATAACTTTCCCTTGTGTTTACTTCAAGTGTTAGTTGAATTAAAATGCATCTGTGAATTCTCCTTATTATACCCAATGAGACTTTTTCTTCATCTTTAGACAGCACTAAGAGTTTTCTGAGTCTAAAGTAAAATCTGCCTATCTATAGTTTATATTTCTCCTACTCCTGCTCTCCCCAAAACAAAAGATACCAGAGGCCACAAAGATCTTGACTATGATTACTTTTGTTTAAAAAAAAAAAAAAAAAAAAAAGTGGCATGTCACTGACTGTTTTCTTCTTCATGACAAAACGAAAACAAAGGATGACATAAAATGGACCTAATATATGCCTTTCTGAATAGTGGGTCTCACTCTCACAATCTTTTTACAAAGCAATTAAGATAAAATTATAGATTCAAATTTTGTCTGTTGAATGACTAATTTCAAAAAGAAAACTCAGGTCAGTGACACTTAATGTCTGTACAAAACTGTCAGGGTCATGATTTCACAGAAACATAAAAGAAAAATATTTAATGCTATTTTATGCTAACGTAAATCGGGATTGAGATTCATAACAAAATGACAACACGAAAGATATTACTTGGTAAAACCTCAAAGTAGATTTTATTTATACATTTTTTCAAATGATTGTGGAATTTTTAAAAATCCCTCCCAAATTTGACAATTTAGGGGCAGCAGTGGGAACCAGGGGTCTTGGAAGAAAGCAAATACAAATTAGACTGGTGCTCTTCTAGCTCACTGAGCTAACACCAAAAAGCCAATTTATTCTACAACCTTAAAGAATCTCCTAGGTGGGTATGTTTGAATTGGCCCTCTGATAATTGTTCAAATAAACAAAATATTACAGAAAAGAGATTCACTTCCAAAATGTGTGGTCTTTGAAAATAAAATTTCAGAAATGTATGTCTGAAAAGATCTGCAAAGCTTAGTACAGTGTTTCTACATAAAAAGAAGCAATAACCCCACTGACTTTAAAACTCGAAATAACCTAAAAAAAATTCTTTAAATGGCATGGCATTAGTGACATACTTTTCAAAGCATTCCATTTAAAAGAAATAAGACTGTTCTCAACCTTATGAAATGACCTAATCCCTAAAACAAAAACGTATTTTGCAAGAGAAACACTGTACAATTCACTGGTAAATTAAGATTTCTGAAGTGGTAATAAATGGGGCCAAAACAAGACACAATCAAAAGGGATGGTTAACACAAGAAATGTGCTATAAGTAAAGTGCATGAAAGGAAGCCTGCTCAGCTAAATGAAGTAGACAAAGGTCAGAAGTCAAGGGTCATTCGCCAGAGCGGCAGCAGGCTCGAAAACCACACTGCAGATTCTGGCATCCACTGGCGGTATCAGCGTGAGGACCTGCATGAAAACAGAAAAATGTGAAAGGAGGAATTTCTTAGAGATCATATAACAATAGTTTTGCTTATGAAGGAGCAAAGAAGTTTGTTTTCCCAACAGTACACTGATATCACAGACGTAAATCTCATAATGAATGTATAAAAAATTAATCAGAATAAAACTGCCAATAGCAGCTTGACTTTCATGTATCTCTCACGGTCTAAAAGGCAAATTAAGGAAGATAAAGAAATAATTCTTTGGCAACAACCTTACAAAATAAAAACCCAAGAAGAAAGGTAGATAATCTATAGAAGTAAAACTGCCAGGCTCATTTAAAGACATATTCTTATAATCTGAACCTCTTTCCTAGAAATGTAATTAAAGCAAAAACAAGCTCATCTGTATGTAATAGGTCAGCTAAAGAATCCAGTATTGAGCAACGAATATCATATTCCAAGTTTAAAACAAAATATACTAGGGAGACATAGACTTAACATGTTTTCCATATTTTTATTTAACAGTTATAGTAAGAAAAAAATCATGTAAGGTTAGATGAAATTATTTTCCAAAATTGAATATATAATGAGTAATTAAACAAACATTTAGGACATAATGAAAAATTGTATTCACTTACAAAGAAGAGTAATAAAATATTTGTGAATAATTATCCCATACTATGCTACCCAGACACTAGATAAAAGATTAATTAAGGAACATAGCTGAGAATTAGAAAATAACAAAAAAGTTTCACAGCACATATTTAAATGTTAAGCATTCTGAATAAGTGACAGTTTTCATAAAGGCAGGCAAATGTGGAAAAGGTTGTTTCAACTATATTGAATACTTTCACTATGTCTGCACCATGAACAAAAAAACAATGAATTAGCTCTATATATGCACTATAACACCCAGAATATTTATAATTGTGACTACTATAAAGATCAAAAAATGTAAAAAGTACATGAAATGTAACTTTACATTGGAACACAGCAAATGGACTGTAAGTGAAAAATTAGAGGACACTGGAGTGACACCTAGCTTAACTTAGAAATGTATTTAAAATTTGAACTGTGTTTTAAAAAGATTTCAACAAGACCACTATGCTAATACCACTATGAGACAGTAATTCCTTGCAACTGAATATATAAAACACATGTATTTCCAGAAATTTAACTTGTCCTTGCATTCCAAAGAGGCATACACAAAAGAAAAGGCATATACAGTCACTAAGGTGTAATGTTCATACATTTCACTATGGAAATGACAATATATCTTTAAGAAACAGTGAACTTTACACATCTGTGTGGGACAGCAACAGCTTATGATTTATTTTCAAGTGTTTATACTTAATATTGACATGATGTCTAGGATTAGCTTCAAATTAACAGGAGGAGCAAATATGGGAAGAGGTAATAATACAGATGAAAAAAGACTGCCATAGCTGTATAACTGCTGAAGTTAATGGTAATTAAGAATCATTATATTATTCTGTTTACATGTTTTTAAATTTTCCATAGTAAAAAAAGTTTAAAATTACTTTAAATATAAAATTAGATCACTACAAGTCCTCTTTTGGGAGGAGGGGGTATAGGGAATAAACTCAGGGCACTCGACCACTGAGCCACATGCCCAGCCTGGTTTTGGACTTTTTTTTCTTTTTTTTTTTTTATTATAAACAAATGAGATACATGTTGTTTCTCTATTTTTACATGGAGTCAAGGCATACCATTTATGTAATCATAAATTTACATAGGGTAATGTTTGATTCATTCTGTTATTTTTTTGGTTTTATATTTTATTTAGAGACAGGGTCTCACTGAGTTGCTTAGCGCCTTACTGTTACTGAGGCTGGCTTTGAACTCATGATCTTCCTGACTCAACCTCCTGAGCCACTGGGATTACAGGCATGTGCCACTGCACCCAGCTACAAGTCATTTTTATTTCATCAAAAATCTATACTTTTAAATCAAAAGTAAAATGTGCCAAATATTTAAAATTTACAAAGCAGCATTTTTTGTTAATATTTTCCCTGACACAATGTGAGTCACAAAGTCAAGGTGAGTTGTGTGTGTGTGTGTGTGTGTGTGTGTGTGTGTGTGTGTGTGTGTGTGTGTACACACATGGTGCTGGGGATTGAACCCAGGGCCTTGTGCATGCGAGGCAAGCACTCTACTAAGTGAGCTATATCCACAGCCCCAAGATAAAATTTTTTAGTACACATTAGTATTTACTAGAAACGTCCTGATAAGGAATGCTATGGTTTCAAACTCTTCACCCACTGCCAGTCTTTGGCCGTTTTTCCTTTGAATGTGCGTCCAGCTTTACCTACCAGGCATCACCCAGACCCCCACATTTCTCCTTAGCCTGTCTTTCCTCAGCCTTTCTATGGTTACAGGACCTTTCTCCAAGATCTAAGCCCTGCCTCAGGTACCATCTCCCTGCCATGACACTTAGTCTGCAGAAATTTTTAATTGCTGGTTTTTGCCAAATTATAACTGATTATGATTTTTATCAGTATATAATTCTATTTTTAATGGAAAAATGAGACAATAAGACTCAATTTTGCAAAATAAACACCCAAAAACGCTTCAAAATGTCTAAATTTTTTCTTTTAAAACACTGGTTCTCACTACGCTGATCAAGCTGGTACAAACTCCTCAGCTGAAGAGAGCCTCCTACCTCAGCCTCCCAAGTAGCTAGGACCATAGTTATGTACAACTGCACCTAGCTATGTCCTTTTTTTTTAAATGATAGAAAAGTAAAGAAGAAATTCCATACTGCATTCAACAGTAGAAAGATCATAAACAATGGCTGAAAGCAATGGAAGTGAAGTACACATCAGGTTTTCAAGGAAAAAAAGTAAGTAGGAACCTCCAAGGGCAAAGGGACCAAGGAAACTATTCTCCTGAAGACTCACGCCCATCAGACACCACAACAGCTAGCTATTCTCCACCCCACCCAAAGATACAGGACCCGGCATCCTCCGTTTCCACCCAGGCCACCCATGCCACTTCACTCTCGTAGTCTAAAGCATGATGGGGGAAAAAAGAAGAAAAATGTAGACATAAAAGTTTGTGCCCTGGATTAAGTAAAAAGTCAATACAACGGTGATGTCAGTTCATCACAAAACAAAATTCTTGCTGATATTAATATAAAATGTGCCAACTCCTTATAATATGTACTATAATAAGTTTCAGTGGGATTCTAAATGTATAAAGAGAGGAAATTAATATACTAGTGTTTTCAAACATAAAAGCAGACTAGAGGAGCCTATAGATACATAATCACTAATATATTAAATGCCTCATAATTACAATACCATCATAAGGTCATTAATAGAACAGTTATTGGTATCTGATCCTAGTGATCCATGAAAGCAATAGTATTCATCAAAGCATTTTATTGTGAAGATCAAAGTAAAAGTGAAGACAACCTCTGTTTAAAACCTACTCTCAAACTGTAGAAAACAGGGAAGAACAGTAATTCCCAAAGCAAGGCAACTGTGAGCAAGGTTAACGTAACAAGCATCACAGAAGGAATGCTGAGAAAAGAAAACACATGGACAACAGAAAAAGTAAGGCAGCATAAGAAAGAAATATAACTAAGACATGTTGGGCTGCTAAGTATGTCAGGTAGACAGCTATCCACACTTAAGAAACACTAAAAATTCTAATGAGAGTTCCTTTAAATATCTGACTCATCTCAGGGAAATTTCTACCTCAATATAGGAGAAAATTCAAATGGTTATAATGTATGAGGGCTAAACTATATTAAAGAATAACAATCATTAACAATATGCATTATGATTATGCATTAAGTAAAAATTTAAAATGCATGGCAAAGAATAACTTGGAAGAAAACGTTTAAAATATTACATGAAGGTGGCTATTATTTCCTCAAATTTTTACTACAGAATGGATTTATCCTTCCTAGGTTTTAAGTACTATGTATCACTCATGCTGTACATCTGCACTTACCTTTACTTACCTTTAATTCCTCTTTTACTTAAATTAGAAATGTAAGAAAGCAAATCATCTGAGACTGTATCACCTGCAGAACTATGAGCTAATCTATCTTAATTCATAAACTGTACATGCACTGAAATGCAAATCAGCACAAGTGTATTTGCTACCATTATTCAAATGTTCTTCAGAGCTCTAATCTATGCCATTCCAATGAACGATTCTTAAAAGATAAAGAATTCTGTAAATGTTATGGCTAAGAAGCCTTTTAAATTCAAATCAAGTAACAAATTTAAAAGTCATGAAGAATCACTGGAAGAACTGAATTGGCATCTTATAGCAGTGCTTTTAATACAGGTATAGCTCAAGGCAATTACTAATCTCCAAAATCTGCTAGTGCTAGTGCTCAGGAAACAGACCATTCTGCTTTAATTAACACTTACTGTTCACAGTCAATGAATAATGCTTATCAATATTCTTTTAGTTACTAACAGAGTTCAACAAAACACATTTTTGGTTAAAAGTTACTTTCAAATGTTTAAAATATGATCTGTCACCTCAATGTTTTCTTATTATTCTATAACACTATATCTTTGAAAACAGACTGCTTTCAGAAATAATAAATTAAAAGCCTCCCCCACATTCACTAAATATTTAGTGAATATTAGCTGAGCTGTTTTAAAAGACACTGTGTCAAAAGCGTCATCTTCCAAAATGAAAACAATTCTAATACTTTCTAGGTTGTCCATATGTCCTTTCAAGGAAAATAGAGAACCTTTTTTTTTTTTTTTTTTTTTTTTTTACGGTGCTGGGGATGGAACCCAGGGCCCTGTGCTTGCAAGGCAAGCACTTTACCAACTGAGCTATCTCCCCAGGCCCAGAGAACATTTCTTTAACGACAGCTAGTTGGAAATCAAGAACACAAGTCACCCTGTAAATCTGAAGATTTCCATTTCTCCCAAATCATGCTTTGATAAGTCATAAAAGAGAATTTAATACTGAATTATTCAAGCACTGCAGTTTCCTGCCAAATCTTCCAAAGTCAGATTTTTTTGGTCAAAAATCATTTGTTGAAAATTACCAACCATCTATGAAATTTTTTTTTCACTGAACAGAAGGAATAGAGCAGCTCCTTTGGAACACTATAATAGTTACATATTTCAAATAGGTTAAGATAAAAAGAATATTGACAAAGTATAAAAGACTTTAAGCATTAAAACATTCTATTATTTAAATTGATTCAAAAGTTTTAAAATGCATAAATACGAAAAGGTAGACAATAAAAATGAACTGAAACCCAATATTCACAACCCCAAACATCTATATAGCAAAAAATAAATGTAACAAATTAGGTTGTGAGGTTTAAGCCCAAGCCCTGAATAAAATGTTTTTCTTACGAGAAACAATCGCTTACTGATTATTTTGATGATAAGTCCTATAACTTAAAAAGTACACTGAAACTTCAATGATATAACTTTGTTTAAAAAAACATCCCTTCTCAAACCCTTTTCATCCACAAAGGTAACTGCTTCATCGCATCAACTTTGTTTAGTTGTATAGTGCTTTGTTTTTATAGGTTTAGCGGGCTGCAACAAAAATAACATTCATTTTCACTGTTCCTTATTGTACACTGAAGGCAAGAGAGCAAAGATATGCTCCAACTTAGCACTAAATATCAAGAACTCCATCTCCTGCAAAACATGTAATTCTAGGAATAAAAGAACTAAAATTCCCATCTCCTGATATACATCTTAAGAAAAATGTAGTTCTGAGAAATAGCAATTTGTTAACCTATCTACCTTGTCATTATTCTCTAGTCTTCCTGGCTCCTGTCGTTTTCTGTGATAGAAAAACTCGGCTGATCTTCCTGACATATTACAATGAACCGGACTCTCAAAGACACCAAACAGTATGTGGTATAAAAAGATAGGTACACAGCAGAATCTGAGTGATCTAAATTTTCTTCCAGTTATAAACATAGGAGGCTCACTTGTTTATTAATAATTGAAGGACAGCTTTTTATGATTCCGGGAAATCCAGTCTCTACCAATGACATATCAGTGCCAAAGTGGCACTGAACATATTTTGAAAGAGTATTATTAGGCCAACTGTAGATAGGCTTAAAAGAAACAAATGAGGAAATATTTATCTGACGACATTTAAAAGTAGGTTCAGGAATCAACCTCCAAAATATTATGAAAACTTCAGCCATATATAAAGCATCTCAGACTCTTTTCAACCCCATATGCTATGCACTTGTCAATCTTCACTGAAATTTACCTGGAACCAGACCCAGAGCTCCTAAAGAGTTCATATTGATGAAAGCCCTCCTTACTTTCCTGCACTGAATAAATCTGTCCTATAAGAAAAATGTGTGTACCATCCCTAAGAAATCAGTGTATCTAAAACATCAACACCTCTAAATTGCTAATGAAAGCCACAACACCAGAGGAATTTTGAAATTTCTATAAGAATTTTAGTATTTCTACAATAACTTACCATTTTAAAATGATTAATCTATATACCTCGAAAGTTTAGCAGAACAGATACTTGAAATATCTATCCCCCAAGAAAAACATACCTTTCAAGAAGTTAATTAATGAAAATCTGTGACTGCTTAAAATTTTAATCAAATTTAAAGAACTAAATCTGAAAGTAAGACAATTTGAGTAATTAGGAATTTAGAAATAAACCATAAAATAGAAACCATAAAAATAATTAGAACTTATAGAATTTTTAAAAAACCAATTCCTTCAAAATTATCTCAATGTTAAAAGGCATTACCGTTAATGTTGTCACAGTAGTAAAAGTATTCATCATTTAGAGAAGGACATGCTGATACCAAATCCTGCAGGCCTGCTCCGGTTACAGTAAGACAGCCAGAGAGATTAAGGTGCTCCAAGTAAGGCAGCCCTCCTCCCAGAGTTAAAACCCTGTAAAGGAAATGATTCCACACTTAGATCCATTAGCTTGGGAAAACATTTCTGCTCCTATGGTCCACTGAACCACACTAGTTCAGTAAAACTTTCAACTTGGTAACAAGAAAATTTTAAAATTTCTGTAAAACACTGATAACTAACCTCATCATCAGGTAGGAATACATTTAACTCAGAAGAACTCTATATATTTTTTCCAAAAGAAATACAGTAAAAAAAAGTTCGTGAAATTTTTTTTTATAAGAACATTACTTCAGCTCTTACAGGAAGGAAGTACTGAACCTGTGATTGTTAACGTTCCTCCTACCAGACTGCCTAAGTAAAAAGTATAAAAAAAAAAAAAAAAAAATTACTAAAGTTTTAAACCTAATGACCAGTATTGCTGTTCCTCAAAAAATTAGTTAGCATATAACCTGGAGTTCCTTTCCCAGGTATTTACCCAATAAAATATGAAAACACATTTATATAGAAACTTGTACATGACTGTTCACAGCAGCATTATCCATGTAGCCAAAATTTAAAATAGCTCAAAAGACCATTCACTGATAAATGGATATACAAAATGTTGTATATTCATACAATTAAATGTGATGTAACCCAAAGTACTGACACGTGCAATGAGGGGCATGGACCTCATGATGCTAGTGAAAAAAGCAGACACAAATGCTACATATTATAAGAGTGCATTAATATTACTATTCCAGAATAGGTTAATCCACAGGGGGGGGAAAAAAGGCAGCGCTTCTTTTATCATGGGCTGGGGGGCAAGGAAGAATGGAGAGTGACTGCTAATAAGTACTGTTTCTTTTTGGGATACTAAAAATACTCAGTATTCAGTATTTTATAAAAATACTAAAACCCAATGAATTTTACACTTAAAAAAAAGGGCTAATTTTAAGGTATATGAATTACACATCAATTAAAAAACCTACTAGCATACTGTGCAAGAATATAAACATTCATATAAATAGGATAGAGTGAAAGGGTACAAAAACAACAGTGATAGAACCATAACATATATTTAAGAACAAAACTAAGAATATCAGTTTTCTGTACAATGATTATTGAACAATATTGCAACAGGAAAAATTGAGAAATATGAAAAAGAGAAGGCCAAGAAACTAACAATGAATTTAGTAAAAAAAAAAAAAAAATTATGCAGGTATATAGGAATTAGGAAGTAAGTAAACACTTGAGATTAGAGAGCACTATGGAAATATTGCCAATGCATTCAGTGAGGCTACAGCATAGTAAAGAATGGGAAGAGTACATGGTGAAAGTTCTGTGAATACATGTTTAAAAGAGGAAATCAATATAGTTTTGAACTTACGTTTGGATTTTAAAGAACTTTTTTGTTTTTAAATCATAGATTGCTACCATCTCTACAGTCTTTAACAGCAATAGCAGTTCAGAAACTCCGTGGTTTGATGGCACCCCAGTATTAGAAATAATAAGGCAATGCATGGTTTAAAGTTTAATTTTTTTTTTTTGAACCCTGGAGCACTTTCCACTGGGATACATACTCAGTCCTTCCTACTTACTTAATATTCTTATTCTGAGACGGGGGTCTCACCAAGTTGCTGAAGCTGGCCTTGAACTTGTGAACCTCCTGCCTCAGCCTCCTGAGGCACTGAGATTACAGGCATGCACCACTGCACCTGGCTTTGTTCCTCACCCCCAAAGTGGAACAGTTCATAGAAATTAAAATACTTAGCTTTCAAAAAGTGGTGTAAAACCTCTCAAGAGGTTTCTCAATGCAAGACAAACTGCATGGGGTATAAAATTTCATGTTACAAATACACTTGAGTAAGGGATTTATGTGGTCACTGGCCTTATTGACCCTTAGTGAGAAATCAAACCAGTACAAAAGTAAACAAGCAATTATAATGTCATATGATGAATGCTCGCCTGGGAATATGCAGAGGGGCCTTGGGAGGTCAGAAAGGTTTCCCACAACTGACATAAGCTGTGACAGAAACGTAAAAAAATGAACAGAAATCAATAATGGGAAGTTACAAGAAGATCAAATGTGATTGAACATAATGACTTTAAGAAACTCAGTGAGATTAAAAAAAGAAAACAGAAGGACAATTCAATGAAATCACAAAAAGCAATTTATGATCCAATAAGAAATTCAAGAGAGACATATTTTTTAAATAAAGGAAGAACCAAACAAATCTTGGAGTTAAAAAACTCAATGAATGAAATAAAAACAAAAGAGAACTTCAACAGCACAGTACATCAAGCAAAAGAAAGAATCTGAATTTAAAGAAAAGTATTTTTAAATTATCTAGTAAGACTGGGGGGAAAAAACAATGAAAAAGAGTGATGACAACCTACGAGACTTACAGTATACCAGTAAGTCATTAAGCGAGACAATTTTTCCCATAATAACGGTTACAAAAAGAGAACAGAGAAAAAGCAGGGACAGAAAATTTACTTAATGATAGCCAGAGGCGGTGGCACACGCCTGTAATCACAGCAGATGGGAAGGCTGAGGCAGGAGAATACTAAGTTCAAACCAGCCTCAGCGAAAGTCAGGCACTAAGCAACTCAGTGAGACCCTGTCTCTAAATAAAATACAAAACAAGGTTGGGGATGTGGTTCGGTGGCCAAGTGCCCCTGAGTTCAATCACTGGTACCCCCCCAAAAAAAAGTTTATTTAATGAAATAATTGCTGAAAACATCCAAAATCTTAGAAAAGAGATGGATATCCAGATCCATGGAGCTCAAAAATGTGTAGAGATTTAACTGAAATAAATTCTCTACAAGGCACAATTTAACTAGACTGTCAAAGTAAAAGACAAAAAATTTTAAAAGCAGTTATAAGAGGAAAATGTCAAACTACATGTAACGAAATTCTCATTACACTATCAGCAGATTTCTCTGCAGAAACTTGGCAGGCCAGGAGATAATGGAATGATATACTCAAAGAGCTGAATGAGAGAAAAAGAGAAAGACAGACACAGACATATGAAATAAGTAAACTGTGGGCTGTGGCTGTCGTTCAGTGGCAGACCACTTGCCATGCACATGTGAGGTTCTGGGTTCGATCCTCAGCACCACATAAAAATCAATAAATAAAAGGTATTATGTCCATCTACGACTAAAAATGTTTTTGTTTTTTTTTTTAAGAAGAGAATTGTGACATCAAAAATATAAATTGTGAGGTAAAGGGTAAAAGTTCAGTGTTTATGTATACAACTGGAGTTGTTATAAGTGATTAACTAATGTAAGATGTTTTATGCAAGTCTCATGGTAAACACACAGCAACCAACTGTAACAGATACATAAAGAATAAAGAGAAAGGAACCAAAACAGCACTACAGAAAATCTCCAAATTACAAAGATAAACAAGAATTTTTTAAAACAATTAACAAAATGGCAATAATGAGTTCTTATCTACCCATAATAACAATTAATATAAATGAATCAAGTTCTCCAATTAAGGACAGAGTAGCCAAAAAGACTGGAAAAGACCCAACAATACGCTGCTTACAAGAGATTAGCATTAGTTACAAGAGATTAGCATTAGTCTTATGGAGGGAGATACATGGGCTGAAAATGACAGAATGAAAGAAGAAATCCCAAGCACATGGTAACCAAAACAGAGCAAAGGTGGCTATATTTATATGGGCTAAATAGAGTTCTAGCCAAGGAGACAAAAAGGTCATTATTTAATGATAAAAGAGCTCAATTAAGAAGATAAAACAACTATAAATATGTGAATGCCCAAAATTGGAACACTCAAGTATACAAAGCAAAGTAGTGAACATAAAAGAAGAAACAGTAGTACAAAAATAGTGAAAAACTTCCAATACCCATTTTCAACAACAGATGAATGAGCTAGACAAAAAATTAATAAGGATAGAATTGAGCTTTAGACAAAACTGGCCTGATATTTAAAGAACTGTCCATTTAAAAGCTTCAGAATACACATACTTCTCTAACACATGAAAGATTATATGGTAGGCAACAAAACAAATCTTAACAAATTTACATCTTAAGACAAAAGGCAAAAACACAACATACCAAAACCTATGGATACAGTGAAAGTCGTTCCAAAAGGAAGGTTTTTAGTGCAAGGAATGCTATGTTAAAAAAAGAAATAGCCTAAAGAAATGGTCTAGCATTACATCTCAAGGAAGTTAAAAAAAAAAAAAAAAAAAAAAAAAAAAGTCCAAAGTTAGCAAAAAGAAGGAAATAATAAAGATCAGAACATAAGTAAATCAAATGGAGAACAGAAAGATCACAGGAAACAAAATCCACAAAAAAAAGAGTTGTGTTTTTTTTTTTTTTTTAAATAAAACCAGCAAACCTTTAGCTATTTGAAAGACAGACGTGACTATATAAAATAAAAAATGAGAGATGAGACATTACAACAGACACCTCAGAAATAAAAAAGATCCTAAGAGACTATTTTGAATAATTATGCACCAAATTTGATAACCGAGAGCAAGTTGATAAAGACCTAGAAAAATGAAATCTGCCAAGGTTGAATTGGTAAGAATCAGAAGGCCTGAGTAGACCAGTTAATAAAAAGATAAAAGTAGTAATCAAAACACCCACCACAAAGAAAAGCCCAGGAATAGATAGGTTTACAGTTGCATTCTACCAAACTTCCAAATAAGAACACAAATATTTTCTAAACTCTTCAAAAACCAAAACAGAGCTGAAGTAAGCATCTGATATTTTACAAAGTCAGTGTTGCACAGATACCTAAGGCAGACAAGATGATACCACAAGAAAACAAGTCAATGTCTGAGTGAACACAGATGGAAACAGCACATCAAATTTAAACCTAATAATCAAGTGAGACTTATCCCTGGCATGCAAGGCTTGTTTAAAGTAAGTAAATCAATAATGTGATGCATCACATGAACAGAATGAAAGACATAAACCACATGATCATATCGAGTGACACTGAAAAAGCACTCAATGAAGTTCTACAAGCTTTCTTGAATAAAACCTTTCACTGTTTAGGTAGAGAAGGAATGTTCTTCACTATAACAAAGGCCATTTATGGAAAAAAATACCGCAGCTAACATTGTAATCAATGGAGAGGAAATGAAAGCTTTTCCTCTAAGACCTGTACAAAGTGGGACATCCACTCTCACTATTATATCTAACATAATAGAAGTACTATCACAAGCAATTACACAAGAAATAAAAAGTTCAAATTGGAAATAAAAGAGTAAAATTATCTCTATTTATAGATGACACAATCCTATATGCAGAAAACCTGAAAGACTCCACAAATAACCCAAAACTGTTCTAATAAATGAATTCAATAAAGTTGAAAGATAAAAAATCAGCATACAAAAATCTATAAAAAAAAAGCAACTTAACCATAAAATAAATCAAGAAATCAATTCCATTTACAATAACATCAAATAAAAATAAAACATCCAGAGATAAATGTAACCAAGGAGGTAAAAGATCTGTACAGTGAAAAGTATAAAACACTGATGAAAGAAATTAAAGAGGATGCAAATAAATTGAAAGATATTCCATACTCATGGCTCAGAATTACTGTTGTTAAAATGTGTATATTACCTGAAGCAATACATAGATTCAATACAATCCCTATCAAAATCTCACTGACGACCTTCACAGAAATAGAAAAAAAAAAATCCAAAATCCATATGAAATCACTAAAGATCCTTAATAGACAAGGCAAATTCCAAGACGGGAGAAAAACAGGTAGAAGCATTATGTTTCCTGAATTAAAATGACATGTTACAAAGCTGTAGTAGTCATAACAGTACTAACATAAAAGCACACACAGACCAACAGAACAGAATAGAGATCCCAGAAATAAATCCAAACATATGGCCAACTAATTTTCAACAAGGTCACCAAAAATTACAATAGGGAAAGGACAGACTCTTCAATAAAAGGTGTTGGGATTTACACATGCTATACACAAAAATCAACCTGAACATCAGACCTGAAAACATAAAACTCCTAGAAGAAAACTTGAGGGGAAAGTTCCTTGACACTGGCCTTGGCAATGATTTCTTGGATGTCACACCGAAAGCTCTGACTATAAAAACAAAAATAAATAAATGGAATTACATCAAACTAAAAAGTTTTACACAGCAAAGCAATCAGACAAATGAAGTGAACCTACAGATTGGGAAAAAAATATTTCCAAATCATTTATCAAATAAGGGGTTAATATCCAAGATTTCAAAAAGAACACATATAACTTACTAACAAGAAAATATATAACCCAATTTCAAAATATGCCTATAGTCCTAGCACTCAGGAGACTGAGCCAGGAGGATCACTTAAGTCCCTAAGTTTAAGACCAGCCTGAGTAACACAGCAAGACTCGCTCTCAAAAAAGAAAACTACTTACATACATACATATATACAAACACTCCACCCACAACAGCAGACTACACATTCTTCTCAAGTATACATGGAATATTCTTGAGAATGAATCATATGTTGTGCCAAAACAAATCTGAATAGAGATTAAAATCACAAAAAAGTAATTTTTTCTAATCACAAGGGTATTACAAAGCAATTATCAGAAGGAAAATGAAAAGTAAATAATATGTGAAAGTTAAAGAATGGACTTACAACCAATGGATCAAAGAAGTCATAAAGGAAAGTGATACAAATGAAAACAACATAAAAAAACTTCTGAGATTCAGGAAAAGCAGGTCTCTAAGGGAATTTATAGCTGTCAATGCCAACAATAAATAAGAAAGTTAGGAACCTAACTGTACAACTTCAAGAATTGGAGAAAGAAGTACAAACTAAACCCAGAGATAGCAGGGAAAAGGAAGTAATAAAGATTAGAGCGAAGATAAAACAATACAAAATTAATGGACTAAAAAAAATAATACAACTAAAAGTTGAGTCTTTGACATCAAAAAAAAATTTACAAGCCTTTGGCTAGATATTAACACACTTAGAAATAAAAGTGAGTACACTGCTATCAATTCTACAAAATTGTTTAAAATTGCTAGATAGTACTGTATATATATGATAACCTAGACAAAATAGACACATTTCAAGAAAAATGACTAAAAAAAGTACTAAAAGTGACTCAAAGCGGAAACAGAAAATCTGAACAGACTTACAACAAGCAAGAGAACCAATCTGTTATGGAAAAACCTCCCTAGAAGAAGCCAAAACCAGATAGCTTCACTGATGAACTCTACTAAATATTCAAAAATTGACCCCAATCCTTATCAAATTCTTCCAAAATATACTGAAGAGGAAGACTTCCTCCTTCCTCTGTGAGGTCAGCATTACTAAAAGACACAGAAAGAAAACTACAAGGTCATGTATACAGTATTTTGATGCAAGATTCCCCATCAAAATACTAGAAAATGGAATTCAGCAACTTACTGAAAGAATTTTTTACCATGACCAAGGGTTTTTATCAACTTTCAACATACAAAAATCCATCAACATAATACACACTACAGAGGGGAAAAAAACCACATGATCATCTTGATTCAGAAAAAGTATGTGATAAAATACACAGTAAACTAAGATAGGATGGGAACTTCTGCAAAATGATAAAGGTCAGATATGAAAACAAAACAAACATCATGCTTGATTGCGAAAGATTAAAGCTTTTTCCTAAGATTAAAAACAAGATTAAAAACACTCATTATTGCCACTTCTACTTAATACTAGAATTTCCAGGAAAAATGAATAGACAAGAAAAAGAAATAAAAGGCATCCAAATGGGAAAGGAAGAAATAAAAATATCTCTTTACAGATGATCCATTTTATATATGGAAAATCCTAAAAGATTCCACAAAAAGCCTGTTACAACTAATAAAGTGAATTTAGCATGACAGCAGGATACAGACTCAACACACAAATTTAGTTGTGTTTCTTTACATAGTTAATAATGTGAAAAACAAAGAAAATAATTCCACTTATAATAGCA
Source organism: Sciurus vulgaris (assembly GCF_902686455.1). Taxonomy (NCBI): domain Eukaryota; kingdom Metazoa; phylum Chordata; class Mammalia; order Rodentia; family Sciuridae; genus Sciurus; species Sciurus vulgaris. The sequence continues at coordinate 135,252,511 of NC_136469.1, read as the reverse complement.
TCAAAGAAAACACTTAGAAACTAACCAAGTGTGAAAGATCTGTGCAATGAAAATGAACACATTTTGAAAGAAATTTAAAATTATCTAAATAAATGAAAGGCAGTCATGTTCATACATTGGAACACTTAATATTGCTGTCATTAGCAAAGGGATCTACAGATTAGCAATTCCTATCAAAATCCAAAGGAAATTCTTTACAGAAATAGAAAAAGTCCAAAACACTAGGCAGCATTTATATAATAACTAATTATAAAAATTCATGGCCAATGATAAATAAAATTTTCTTTGAAGTAAAATGTTCCCTTTATTATATAAGGGAGGATACAACAAGGAACTAAGAATTTATATGACAATCTCAAAATCATTTATTTTTATTTCAGTATTTTCTGTTTTCATTTATTAGCACAAAGGAGCATAATGGCCTAACACAACAAAGCCTAGTTATGCTGGGCTGTTTTGACCTGGTTTACCTGTTATTGGCAGGTAGTTGCAGGTTATTTGTTTTGTTTTGTTTTTAAGAAAAGCTGAATAATTCTTACTTGAAATGGCACTATATTATTTCTGCTTTAGAGAATACTCAGTTCTAATTTGTGATTCCTGTTAGAGCAATCTCCCCCCACCACCCCCACCCCCACCTAGCAATGATCCAGAAGCAAAGAAATCCCAGTATCTTTTAAATTCTGTTGTGTAGCTTTTGTTTTTTTTTTTTTAAATAGGTTCCTAATTGTTACGGAAAATAGAATTTATCAGTATTGTTATAATGCCCATTATTTGTACATAAAATAAAAACATTTTTCAGTGAAAAAAAGAAAAGCCTAAAATTCATATGGAACTCAAAGGACATCAGATAGCCAAACAATCTTGAAAAATAAGATTCACACACTTCTCAATTTCAAAACTTACTACAAAGCTATAATAATCAAAAGTGGTGCCACTTCTACTTAACATAATACTGGAAATTCTAGTCAAAACAATTAGGCAAGAAAAAAATCAAAAAAGCATCCGAACTGCAAAGTAAAAAGTAAAAAGAACTTTGTTAGTAAATGACATGATCTTATATATAGAAAACCCCAAAGAATTCATTAAAAAATTGTTAGAGCTAATGTATAAATTCAGCAGGATATAAAACATACAAAAATCAGTTTTATTTTAATATGTAAGCAATGAATAATATGAAAAGAAAATTAAACAATTCCATTTACAACAATATAAAAAAATATAAAATAGGAATTTAAATATCCCCATGGATTTATACATTGAAAACTACAAGACTGCTGAAAGAAATCAAAACAATGACTCAAACATTTGTATGCTGTGTTTACAGCAACACTACTCATAATAGCCAAAAGATGGAAGAAACTACTGTCCAAGAATAGATGAACAGATAAACACAATAAAAAAATACTGTGGAATATTACTCAACCATAAAAAAGAATGAAGTCCTGACACATGCTAAAATACGGATGATCCTTGAAACGTGCTAAGTGAAATAAGCCTGACTAAAAATGAACAAGTATTTGATTCTACTCTAGGAAGGGTGCAAAGGTTAAGAATTTAGAGACTATTTTCTTATCAAAATTCAAGATTTAGTCCATTCCTAATGAAAAGCACAAAATAGTATATGAAGGTCGCATGCAATTCTATGACTTCATTCTAGTTTAAAACCTTGTCGACCTACATTTTTACAGTTATGCTCTTTTAGTGAGCCCCACAGAACAAACTTGCCAACTCATTCTACCGATCCCTGAATAAAACTCAGTGACTAATGCAAAGGGATACAGTGAATGTTTCCAAGTAGTATACCTGAATATTTCTGTTCCCAAAAATTTAAATATGTGCTTTCTTTAGTTGTATTTGTTCTCAAACCTACAGAAACCAGTTGTACTTGTTACTGTATTACTATAAGTGGTTAACTGAAACATTTTTTAATCCAATATAGTGAATGTAAAAAGAGGTGCTTTTAAATCTTAAATTTGTACTTTATTTCCTTAGCCTTTTCCCAGAAAATGTATACAAAATACACTAATTTTATCCAGATCTTTACCCAAAAGATTCTTTTTATCAAAGAAGTTTTCAGTTCATCAAATAATGAAGTAGCATTCTATATTCTCTATCCTGTCATCCTATATTACTTTTCTTTAGAATATTTGATCCATTTTATGTTTACTATCTATTTCTACCACAAGGTAGAAAATTTGTCTTCTTTATTCTGGATCCCCAGCAATTAGAACAGGGCAAGACACATAGTAGGCGTTCAGTAAATGTCTAAATTAGAAGGAGTGTTTTAGGTAATTAAAAAGAGAATCGGAAACTCAGATTGCAGACTTCAAAATTAGCCACCACATAAGACAGATCCTAGGTATTCCCTTCTCCCCAAAATGAAGTCTTCCCTTCAAATCCAAGTTGTTTAAGAATATCTTAGAAGCAAAATCCTCATTACTTGTGAAAATGCTAAAGAAGAAATGCAATTGACTTTTTTTTGTACTGGGGATTAAATCCAGGGGTGCTCAACCACTGAACCACATCCCAGCCCGCTATTGTATTTTATTTAGAGACAGGTCTCGCCTAGCGGCTTAGGGCCTGCCTCAGCCTCCTGAACCCTTGGGATTACAGGCGTGTGCCACCACACCTGGCAATGCAATTACTTCTAACCCCAACAGCAGTAAATTATTCACTTATTTCTAAGGATAATAGTATCAGAATATTTTAACAATAAAAGTCAAAAATCATACCAGGGAACACCACCCAAAAAACACTGTTCTTCAGCAAATTTTAATTAGGAAATTAACTACTTCATCCAGAACGACAAAAAAAAAAAAACCTGTTTTTGGAATCCAAATAAAGCCTTAAAATTTCTTTCACAGAAGCACTCCCTCCTAATACCAGAAAGTTTCTAAATCCTTTTTCAATGAAAACAACACCTCTTAATTAGATTCATTAAAATGATGACTGCCTCTAACATCAATTTTTCATTATATAGAATTTTAATAAATTCTAGGCTATTTCAAATATCCTGAAAAAAATATCCTGGGGAAAGATAGGAAATCTGCTGTATGGTCAGAAATCATTGCAGCTCTGAAATATTTCAAAAGTTGTATGAATTACTTTATTCTTTGAAGAAACAATAAAACTGGTCTTATTGAAAATGCAGCTGAACAGTCACAAACAAATTTTAATAAGGTATGACGGTAATGAACAATAATGGCAATGGAAAGTGAATCATCATGTTCTGAACTTAACCAATTGCTTTTACTTTAAAATCAAGTTGCATTCAAAAACAAAATCATATTAAAGTTAGGAACATAAACATAAAAGTATTACAAAATTAATGGAATAAAACTCACAAGATGGTTATATTTGTCAAACCATAATGGTAGTTTACTCATGGAAAACACTTCTGCTTACCACAGATGACTTATAGAACGTTTGTATGATTTCATCTTAAGTGCACACACACACACACAACCATACACTACTGCGCCCCCGCCCTGCTCCAGAACTGAGAACTGTACTCAGGACAACTCCACATTTGTTTTTTTTTGTTTTGTTTTTTTTTTGAGACAGGGTCTCCCTAAATTGTGGCCTCAAATCTATGATCCTCAGCCTCCCAAGTAGCTGGAATTACAGACAATGAGCCACCACAGCTTTTGTGTGTACGTATTTGGGAGGGGAGGGGCTTAACTGTTGGGGGCTGTGCCATGTTGATCACATCGGCAGCGAGGAGGTTAATTGACATAAGCACACTCAGGTGATTTTATCGTCCCCGTACACAAGGTATGCGCATGTGTTCTCCAGCGCTCTTAATTGTGCCTGCTCGGACATCTAGCTCTTGCTAATCTTTGCGTAAGAGGCGTGGCCCTGCTCTCCGCCTCCTGGAGGTGATATAAGCATAGGCAGAGGGAGACAGAGACACAGCAGCCATTAGCAGAAAAGCAGAAGACACGCGCGCGGCAGCAGCAAGTAGGGGCATCGGCGGAAGGCAGATCACAGAGCGGAGAACTGAGACGCATCACTAGGGCACCTTAGGTAGACACACCCTTAGTTCACAGGATGCAGGACGCTCCAGTAAGAGGCAGTAGACCTTAAGTGAGGCGTAGCAAGTCTCTCTTCCTCTAAGCTCTAAGCAAAGCCTGTCCTTCTCTCAAAGTCTCTCTCCTCTCAAAGCAAGTAAGCCTCATTTCCTCTATCCTCCATAAACAAACAAGCAAGAAAGCAGCGCACTAAAGAGAAAGAGAAAAGTGCCTCAGTTTCCACTCCACCACCCATAAGACCCGTGCAAGTTGTTGCTGCAAGCGGTGACAAATATCCACGGATTTGGTACCGCAAAGAGCCAGCGACACTTAACCACTGAGCCACATCCTCAGCTCTTTTTTGTATTTTATTTAGAGACTGGGTCTCAGTAAGTTGCTTAGGGCCTCATTAAATTACTGAGGCTGGCTTTGAACTTTTGATTCTCCTGCTTCAGCCTCCTCACCCACAGGGATTACAGGTGTGCACCACCATGCCTGGCCTTAAGGGGGATTTTTTTGTTTGTCTGTTTCTTTGTTTTTTGTGGTGGGGAGGGGAAGGTTACCAGGGATTGAACTCAAGGGCATCTGACCACTGAGCCACATCCCCAGTCCCATTTGGTATTTTATTTAGAGACAGGGTCTCACTGGGTTGCTTAGTGCCTCACTTTTACTGAAGCTGGCTTTGAACCTTCAATCCTCTTGCCTCAGCCTCCTGAGGCACTGGGATTACAGCATGTAACACTGCACCCAGCATAGGTATATTTTTTGACGGCATAGAGTATTAGGTTTGTGCTAAGTAAATTTTTCATATCTAACATATATGACATCTCTCTCCTAAAGAAAAACATATAATCAATTTTCCAAAGGCTCACATCAAAGATCAAACAATTATTACACAGCAGCTCCTGCTTACTGAAAATGTATTTTGTTTCTCTGCATCTCATTGTTACCATTATTCACCTAATGTAAGCCTCACAGCTATGCCAGCTATACAGAAAAACAGAATCTAATCCCAAGTCTGTCTGGTCCCAAAGCCAGTGAACCATGGAACTGTCTTCAACACTACGGCTAAGAATACTCATGACCAACAGAGTTCCAAGTGGGTCCCATGAAACATACAGAATAACCTGAATATTAAGGAAAACTACCTCTTGGGATTAATGAATGTTTCACCTCTACTTCTCTTTTTCTCTAGAGGGAGAAAAAAAAGTGGTTCAGTTTAATTTGCTAAAAGATTATGCTTACCAGAAGAAAAAAAAAAGAGGAAATGCAGAACTTCTTTCACATGCTACCTTTATGACTTAAAGCATAAGCAGATCATGATCAAAACTCAAAAATTCTAAACTCTTACTACACAATCTACAGTCTAGCTCTGCCAGTGCTTTGGTTTTTGTGCACACTTCAGCAGCTGTGTAACTAAACTAAATTACTTCCACAGACATTCTGTATTTTCCAAATCTTCTATGTGAAACCATAATATACACAAATAATACAAACCAACTGAATATGATATACATATTTTGTTACACTATCTGTAAAAACCATCCTATTCATTCACTAAAATACCTTTAAAAATGTAATGCAGCCATTTACAAAGTATTTATTAAACTTTTAAATTTACATTCTTCTATATCACAAAGGGTTTAACTGGCAGAAAAAAATTCATCCTGTATCAAAAGTCATATTGTTCTACCTTTCTGAAGTAGGTTAGACTGTGGTTAAACCTCTTGCTTTAAGTAAGTCATTTGAGACTAAGAACATGTCCATTACTCTGGATTTTATTACTCACCTGAGACCATGATCTGTGATCTGATAACATCCAGAAAGACTGAGAAACAAAAGTACACGGCCAGTCTCTTGATCAGGTTTTTCACTCCCAAAGTGAATTGTGTCCTTTCCCCTAGGCAATGTAGTCCTTGCTGCTCTTCTGCACACTGCAGAAGACTCTGGGAGTGCTGACATAGTTCTTAGGGCTGTTCCTGTGCAACAGAATGAATGACCACAATATGCAAAAGCTGGAGAAGCACAATGCTGCTGCCAACAGACACTAGTCCTTAGTCCAACAATATCCTTACTGTAACAAGCAGTTGAGGGACAGCCAAAGTTGGATGCTGTTTCCATTACACAGAGACTTTCAACATTTCTATGTCTCCATTCTACAGCATCTTCAATATCAGCCAAATCTTCAGCATCTAACATCCACACATAAGGAGAAGAGAAACTTTCAGAGGAAACAGGCTTAGTCCAGGTGTGTTCATTATTTATTTCTTCTCCAATGCCTTTGTCAGTTAAATTGTGCAAACAGGCATATTGCTTGGTGGACTGCATGGTAATGTCTTTATTTTTCCATGTAGTCGAAGTAATTTTGCTTGTAGAAGTTTTCAAAAAGCCAGTCTGATGAGATGTCAGAATTCCAAGAGCTCTGGAAATCTTTTCTAGAGCCACATCTGTGATTTTCTCACATCCAGACAGATCAAGATGCCGAAGACTCTGGCAGCAACCCAGCCAAGACCAACTATAATTAAGAGTGACAAGACTATCAATGGATGTTGTTAATTTCTTCAAAAGCATCTGACTACATGTATATAGAAGGATATCAGAAGAAAAATTTTAAATCTACTGTATACTCAAACACAGCAACAATTATCAGGCATTATTTTTGGTACTAAGGATACAAAAAGATAGTAAGAATAATTAGGAACCCATGGCATTGCTAGCATATCAGAAAGGTAGGATGGAAGAAAGACAAAGATGGGAAAAAATTATGTTTAATATTCTAAAAGTAAAGTATACACACTAAAGAAAGAATAACTAATGATTAATTGAAGATACAGACAAAACAAGCTCTTGAAACAGATTATCATTAGCCTTGGGGAAAAAAAGAATTTATCTCTTCCTTTGAAATAGAAAATGCTAGGATGGGAGAGAAGGGGCAATCTAAAATAAAGGGGAAATTTATTCAAGCTATCCAAGGAAGTATAATATGTAGGGTGAAGCTTAAAAAATGTCGTACACTACCAGAAAAACTGCTAAGAATTAAAAGGGAGCTTTGCTAAATGGCACTTAGGGCCCAACTGAACTCTTTTTTTTTCTTAATATATTTTTTTAGTTGTTGATGAACCTTTATTTATTTATATGTGGTGCTGAGGATCAAACCCAGTGCCTCACAAATACTAGGCAAGTGCTCTAGCACTGAGCCACAACCCCAACTCCCAAATGAAATCTTAAAAACATAATATCACACTACATGGTAGCTCAAAGGCCTATATTATACACACTACCCAACTGTAAAGATAGCAGATGATACAGGATCAGGTGAGACCTATGGACAAGAAGTAAAGAACTAGAGGGTGCTATCAAGTTACAGTCATACATGACAAGATACAATAGTAAAAAAAAGTGTGATTAAACTGCAACTATATAAATGAAAAATTACACAACAATTCTACCAATTCTTAGAATTCAATTACATTTTTAAAAAAAATTTTTTTGTTGTATATGGACACAATACCTTTATTTTATTTATTTATTTTTATGTGGTGCTGAGGATCGAACCCAGTGCCTCACATGTGCTAGGCAAGTGCCCTACCACTGCGTCACAACCACAGCCAGAATTAACTATATTTAAATATTAAAAAACTAACCTGTCAAATGCAGAATCTGAAATGTCAGTTTGGGTGAGATCCAGATGCTCCAAGTTAGGACAAAGTTCTAAAATCTGCCTAACCTAGAAAGAAAAAAGTCACTTTGAAGATCTGTTCATCTTTAGTTAGATAATTATTTTAGTTAGATTATTATTAATATATAGAATCCAGTAGTTTTCAAATTTACATGCATGTAAAAACAAAATCACTTGAATAACGTATTACAAATACATCTTCTGGGCTCAAGTCTCTTAGAAGCTGTGAGACTGAACCCATGAAACTTACATTTTAAAGAACTACCCAAGGAGATTCTGATGTAGGAAAGTCACAAGATATACTTTAATAACAACAATGAATTTCATTTTGCCCATCTCACCATACCTTACACATTACAGAGAATCATAAAATTGAGAATAAAATATTTAATCCTCTCCTTGTCTCAGTTATCTATAACATGGAGGTAATGATACCCACAATACAAGGATTTTTGTAAGAACTGAAATAATATGAAAGCTACCTATGCATGGGAAGATACTCAGTAATTTTTTCCCCTTAAACTCAGGAATAAGCAAACCACTTATATCACTCTTTTTCTTAATATCTAAACTAGTGCTAATCTATACATACCATTTTGCTGGAAACTGCAGAGCTGTATGCTAATACTAAAGTTTTTACGGAAGTACCAACATATGGTAGAACATTATGAATTAAGCCATGGAGTAAACGCTTTTCCATTTGTGCAATGCTGATAGCAATCGATTCTTCTCCAGATTCTTCTGCAAAATGAATTCAAAAGTCAGAACTTAATATACCAATTTTATAATAAGGCTAAAGACTCACCAAATAATTAAATATGAAATATTTTGTGCTGTCTTTAAATGCTCTTCTATAAACAATTCCATTTTCAAGCAATGAAAAAAGTTTTGAAAAGAACTCTGAATACTGAAATAATTCTTCAAAAGAACAGAATATATGATATCAAGAGAAAAAATGGCCCACAGTAAAAAAAAACACCACCAGTTATTCTACTTTAGTAAAAAGGACAGGAAGCTAAAAGAAATTTGAAACAGAACTCAACCAATCTGATCATCATGAATTGAGCAAGGGAAGGTACCTCAGAACCATTAAGAAGTTGAAAATAAACATGGCTTTTGAGTTTTACTTAGTAACTGCTGAAAATCTTGGATGTTTACAGCAGGTTACATGACTAACACCAACCACAACAGAAACTACAAACTCCAATTTTTGATATAAACAAAAACATACTTATTACAATAAAAAGAACAAGCTAATAATTTTAAAGCCTTTCTCAGGATCCTATTATTATTATGCCTAAAGACCTAGCTGGAATGTTTCCAAAACATCAGTTTAAGAGAACAAGATTTACTTAAATAAAGTATAGTAAACAAAAGGGACATGATCAAATAGTGAATTTATTACTCATAATTTTATATTTAGTTATCTTATATATGCAAAATATAAAGAAATAAAGATTACTTTAGTGAACCCTATTTATTCTACTACAAATTTATTTCCAAGTCATTCTTTTTTGTATACTGTTTACTGCAAAATCTTAAAAAAAAAAAAAAAAAAAATAGTAAATATACTGAAAGGAAAAAATAGCTTCTCTCCACAACTAATAAAAACACTTAAATTGAAAAGGCACTGAAGTAGATGGTAAATCCAGAGTTTGGTTCTTGTTTTGTTTTCGTCTTTGTGAGGGTTCTCATTAGTTGCCCAGACTGATCATGACTCCTGAACTCGAGGAATCCATCCCCCTCAACCTTCGAGGGCTGGGACTATAGGTGTGTGCCTCCACATCCAGCCACAGTGTAGTCTTGAATCCACTAAAAAACGAACTGGCACATTACCTCAGAATGGCTCAATCCTTTTTTTATAATTCTCTTTATATTTCTTGGTGTTTTGTTTGTTCTGTTTTGTTTTGTTTTTTGGTGTTGCCAAATGAACCCAGAGCCTTGCATATGCAAAAGCAAGTACTCTGCCCTTGACCCTTCCCCTTGGATGTGAAGAGAAAAGATGAACATCTTTTTTCTACCTTTAAGGTTGAAACAAATATACTAGTTTGATTAGGCCTTTAAAATTCTTATCATGAGTATTATGAGTTAATTTTCTTGAAAAGATAAAGTAAGTCTTCCCTGAGGTAACATGTGAGAAAAGACACATCTCCAGGTCGTCGCTCAAATTTCTAAGGGAACATAATCACTCTATTTAAAACTGTCACCACTTTCCCCTCTTCTAGGCATACGTTCCATTCTTTTTCTCCATAACTTTTGTCACTTCTCCTATGGTATGTACTTTGCCTGTATTTATTGTCTGTTCCCCTCTCCAAGTTCTAGCTCAAAAAGACCAAGGGTTTTCTCCATTTCATTCACTATGATATCCCTCAAATCTAGAACAATGTCTGACACAGGCAAGCGAACCTCCCAATCTAACTGGTATTAATAGACCTCTTCCTTATGAAGTACCTTCCAACTTGCAAAACTATACCAAAATATGACATCTTCATTTCAAAAAAATAAACTACTTTAGTTGCTGAAATAATAATCTCTGTACTTATGGTCCTTACTTTCCACATATTTAATTCTTCCACCAGGCCAACTTATTTTTTTTTTTTTTTAGTCATTCTTCTTTATGGCTGAGTAATACTCTGCAAATGCCACATTTTATTCTTCTTAAAGACTAAGTAATAATCCATTGTGTATATATACCACAATTTCTTTATCCATTCATTTGTGAAGGGTATCTAGGTTGGTTCCAAGCTTAGCTATTGTGAATTGAGCTGCTGTAAACATTGATGTGGCTGCATCACTGTAATATGCTGATTTTAGGTCCTTTGGGTATAAACCAAAGAGTGGGATATCTGGGTCAAATGGTGGTTTCCATTCTAGGTTTTCTGAGGAATCTCCATACTGCTTTCCATCCTGGATGCATCAATCTGCATTCCCACCAGCAATGAAGAGTGTACCTTTTTCCCCACATCCTCACCATTACTTATTATGGCTTGTATTCTTGATAATTGCCATTCAGCCTGGGGTGAGATGAAATTCTTAAGAGTATTTTTGATTTGCATTGCTAGAGATGATGAACATTTTTTCGCATGTTTGTTGGATTGTATTTCCCCTGTGAGATGTCTGTTCAGTTACTTAGCCCATTTATTGACTGAGTTGTTTTCTTGGTGTTCAGTTTTTTGAGTTCTTTATATATCTGGAGATTAGTGCTCTGAGGTGCGTGCAGTATACATTAAAGATTTTTTCCCTTTCTGTAGGCTCTTTTGTCACATTACTTTTTGTTTCCTTTGCTGAGAAGAAGCTTTTTAGTTTGATTCCATCCTGTTTATTGATTCTTGATTTTACTTCTTGTGTGTTAGGAGTCTTGTCAAGGAAGTCAGGACCTAAGGTGACATGATGAAGATTTGGGCCTATTTTTTCTTCTACAAGGCACAAGTTCTCTGTTCTAGTGCCTAAGACTCTGATCCACTTTGAGTTGATTTTTGTGCCAGGTAAGAGATAGAGGTCTATTTTCATTTTTTAATATGTATTTCCAGTTTTCCCAGTAACATTTATTGAATAGGTTATCTTTTCTCTGATGTATATTTTTGGCACCTTTGTCTAGTATGAGATACTGTATTTCTGTGAGTTTGTGTCTTCTATTTTGTACCATTGGTCTACATGTCTATTTTGGTGCCAACACCATCCTGTTTTTGCTAGTATCGCTCTGTATATAGTTTAATGTCTGGTAGCATGATACCTCCCGCTTCATTCTTCTTACTAAGGATTGCTTTGGTTATTCTGGGTGTCTTATTTTGCCAAATGAATTTCATGATTTTTTTTCTAGTTCAATGAAGAATGTCATTGGGATTTTAATAGGAACTGCATTAAATGTGTATAAAGCTTTTGGTAGTATGGCCATTTTGACAATATTAATTCTGCCTATCAAGAGCATAGGAGATTTTTTTATCTTCTAAGGTCTTCTTCAATTTCTTTCTTTACTGTTCTGTAGTTTTCAGTGTAGAGGTCTTTCACCTCTTTTGTTAGCAATCTAACAATTTATTTGAGGCTACTGTAAATGGGGAAGTTTTCCTAATTTCTCTTGCAGTAGATTCATGGCTTATGTATAGAAATACATTGAATTTGTGGGTATTGATTTTTATGTCCTGCTACTTTGCTGGATTCCTTTATGAGTTCTAGAAATTTTCTGGTGGAATATTTTGCATCTTCTAAATGTAGAATTATGTCATCAGCAAACAGTAATAATCTGAGTTCTTCTTTTCCTATTCATATCCCTTTAATTTCTTTTGTCTAATTGCTCTGGCTAGTTTCAAGCACTATGCTGAATAAAAGTGGTGAAAGAGGGAGTATCCTATCTTGTTCCAGTTTTCAGAGGAAATGCTTTCAATTTTTCTCCATTTAGAATGATGTTGGCAAGCCAAATTCTTTTTTAAAATGGGAAGTTTCATAAATAGAAATTTTTTAGTTTGTTTTACCAAGACTATCTCATTTGTTATTTGAGTATTTCATCATCTTTTAGTAATTATCTAAAATGATACTCATGAAAGAATATAGATCTTTCACTTCTGTACTCCCAAATAGTATCTCTCTTTACATCTATTGCAATATCTTTCATTATGCACCACAAATTAAGAAGTAATCATTCTTATTCTCTTCTACTTGTAAGTTCTTTAAGGGCAGGGAAATACTCTTGTTTACCCTTGAACTTTCCCACATGGCTTAATGAATGACTACACTAGTTTTTATAACATTTTACAACTTACAAAGAAATATCATAGATGGAACTTTTGTTTTTTCCCTCCACAGTGCCCGGCATGCACTCTACCACTGAGCTACAACCCCAGCCCAGAGTTTCCATATACATTACTTCTTAATTCTACAACTACCTTATGAGGCAAGTATTATGACTTTAGAAATGAATAAACAGACTCAACAGATTCATGGTTCCTTCCTCTAGGTCACAGATGACTCAAAAATGCTCATAAACAGGCTTAATGAAATGGCCCTAAGAAGCATGTTATAAACTATAAAGCATTATAATGAATGTATTTTATTTCCATATGGAAAACAGGCAATCTTTTCTGGCTTTTTTATTTGAATATTAAAAAAATGGGAAATAACACAACACATTTTTACAAGTTCAAATAAAGTATTATTATTCCTTCAAATTTTAATAAGTAGGCTAAAAACCTACTAGTTTCTTTAGAATACACAAAACACATGACTCTTAACACCTAATAACTATCAAATATAATGTTAGTTAGTAAAACACCACGTAATAATTTTAATTCCAAACGTGGCTTACCAGACTCATCTATATCAGCATCTTCATCCCATTCCTGGAAAGCACGACTTTCATCTTTCCTACTTTTCACCCATTCCTCATCAGGCTCAGTATCAAGTTCAGTAGCAGGACCACTATACCAGTCACCTACTCAATGAATAAATAAGAGGAACACAGAAAGATCAGATCACCTATCACAACAAAAAAAATTAACCTATTTACAATAAAAATCTATACACAAAAAAGGTGTGAGCCCTAGACAATGAATCAGCTATTATTTTAGAAATATTTAATGATGGTTAAGAAAAATACACTTAAATAAGCATAAGCTTAATTTCAAACATACTTAAAATAACTATCTCTATATGGGTTCAACAACTAATTAATAAACTAATAGCTGATATTTTTCCAAATACATCTTTCTAAAACAATGAAAACAAAAGTACAAAAATTTATACTCTGCTGTATATCTGCTCTATATCTATTCTCTCTATAGAAAGCTTTTTAATTTTACCTTTTACAGAAATAAGTTTAATGGTTATTATTTTGTTTGAAAAATAATTATCAATAGCCTTACATGCAATTTTAAAAATCACTGAAAATAACCTAACCTTTGTCTCCTACCATGGCTTCACACTGGCTCCATTACGATGACAGCTAATAAACGAAAGGAAACGCAACTTTCTACCCTGTAGTAAGCAATCAGTGAGCAATTCAGAAGTAGGTGGGAGCAGAATGAAAAGGAAAGACTAAGGTAAAGCAAAACCATAAATTTATAGATCCTGGAGAATATAATGCAACCAAGTCATAAAACTGTAAAGTGAGAGACAATGCAGAGGTAATTTACTAAACTTTTAACTTAATATCTACATTTAGGGTTTTTTAATCTAGATACCACTGACATTTTAGGTTGGGCAATTCTTTGTTGTGAAGGGCTGATGTATGTACTGCAGGGTGCTAAGCAGCACTCTGTCCTCCACCAGTAAAATATCCAAACATGGGACAAGCCAAAATATCCCCAGACATTTCAAATATCCCCTTGAAGGAAAAAAAAACCCTAAAATATCATAAGTAAACAAAAGCCATTTTTTATTGGAACTTTTTGTTTATATATATTGAAACCAAAAAGAAGCGTATTTAAAGATTTGGGTGACTTCATGGAAATTAGCACAGCATTATCACACTTGGTGACATTCATATCAAATCATACCTAATTATGTACTTTTCTTAAAAATTCTCAATTAAAAATAGCTGAACAAAAAATTATTTGATATATCCATATTTGCCTTATTTAACTTTTTGCTCAATGTCATTATCCCACAACTAATTAAAAACACATTCCACATAATAATTCTAATCATTTGAGTCATGTAAGTCTACCTAATTCTCCAAATAGCATCACATGAAAAATATTAAGTATCTAACAACAGATTATTTTTAAAGTTCTACCAGCTGGGTATGGTAGCCCACGCCTGTAATTCCAGCTACTCAGCAGGCTGAGGCAGGAGGATTGCAAGTTCAAGGCCAGTCTGGGCAACACAGAGAGATCTCAAAAAACAAAAATGCTACATGTTATTGTAACAAATAAACTATTTTATAATAAGACTCACAATTTAAATCTAACATCTGAAAAATACATACTTCATATTAAAGTCACACACAGAAAACTATTAAAAAATTAATGCAAATTTAGAGGTTAGTTCTCACCTAGAACAAATTATTCTAGTGACAGAAAACTGTACACCATATTAGTTGTATTTGTTCCATGACTGCATTATATGCTCACGAAAAGAAAATTTTCTCTTAAATTGTTCATATGCATGAATAACTTAAAATGAAATTAGTTATTATAACCCTATTGTTTAGAGAATGAAGTATTAGCAATTACAAAGAACAAAAAGATATGTTAAACACAAAAACAGATTCAGCCACCACCAACAGAGAGCCATTATGGTGCCTCATCTTTAAATTATACAAAATTAATTTAGTTTATATTTTTAAATAATATAATTAAAGTAGTTCTGAAAATCTAATACATTGAGTTATAAGTTTTTATTATAAAGACCTTCAAACATAGTCAAATGTAGAAAAAACAATGAATGCCCATATACCCAACACCTATCTTCAATAATTATCAACATTTTGCCCATGTTTTTGGTATTCCCTCTCCCAACTATTTTTTCCTAATTGTTTTAAAGGAAATGGCAGACATATCATTTACCCATGAATGCTTTAGCATTGCTAGTTTTTCTTAAAATGCATACTGAATACACATCATCTAACTATGAAATCTACTTTTTGGTCAAGCTGAGTTTCCCTGTCTGGCCACAAGGATCCCTCTAGTAAAACAAATGGAAATATTTTTTAAACAAACTAAAAGTCCTATATACCTACCTCTGGCCCAATGAACAGGATAAAGATGTTTCCAAAGTGATCCAGTTTTTGCCAGTTGAGACCATTTAGTGCTGACTTGACTGCATCGACATAATTCTTGAGGATTAAGATAACTGAAAATTGACAGCATTACCTCAGGAGGAAGATGGGTTATACCTGTGGAGTGTTCTGACACTTCTGCTTCTGAAATTAAAAAAAAAAAAAAAAAAAAAAAAAAAAATTTAGCAGTAAAGTACACAAGAGCAAATGCAGTAAAAAATTACAATCACCTTTCTGTAAGTAAAATCCAGTGCCTGAAGTTAATTCCTTCCTGCTTGCAAGATGTGAAACGGAAACAACTCGTATTAGAGGTAACATGGAGATGTTAAACTTGTTAAGAACCCGTAGGGTTAAACTATCATGGCCCAGATCATACTTCATCAGTGGGAGCTACAAAGTGAAAACAGAATTGACTTCCTTTTACAAAGGCGTCACAAAAAAAAACAATACTCACTTTGTAGCATGAGTAGCATCATTTGAAAAAGGAACCAAACAGGTTATACCGCTTTAAATCAACAAGTAGAGTTAGCCAGATTATGAGATCTCCAAGGTATTTTTAATGACACACAAATTTCATGACATTTTTTTTTTCATGCATTATGGCTCCTGTTAGTCTTTCCTTGTATTTTCTCTTTGATTTTCAAATTTCATATAAAAGGTCTATGAAATCTGACTTCTTTAACCTATAGGTGCCTTAACCTACTTAAATTATTAAATTATGTGCTAGTTGAGACAACATAATGTAACTATTTCTGATCCTGGCACACATCAAAAGAAATCTTTTGTTAGTAACAACTGTGGAAAGTCAGTCACTGGTTATACAATTTTCTATAATCTATTATTTCAATACCAATTCTCTGAAAGAAAAGTGAAAATGAGTGTTACAATAAAGAATACAAAATATGAAAAATTTATCACTAAAGGTACTATGAAGAATTTTAGAACTGTATATCTGATTTGTCTTCATAAAGCAATTTAAACATACAAATATTATGATCAAATTACTTTAAACTGTCACTTTGAAAATGCCGAATATTTTAAACTTAATGCAGCTAGAATATGCTTTGAAGGAATGGGAAAATTAAATATATTAAGTGTGATGCCTTTAAATCCTATGTTATAATTACAATTAAACCAGAGACGACAAGTTCTAGCTTGGTATCTAAGGCACAAGCTGCATTTCAGAATAAAGCTTACAAGCTTTATGAGTTTAATCATAGCTTAACTTATAAAATCATTTTTGTTTCAACATGAATCTTACCTACTTCATTAAATAAAATATAAGACTGAGAGCTCCCTGCGGCTGCCCAACATTTCAAAAGAATATCATCCTGCATATAGCTACTCTGGGAAAAGACCAAAATTCAAAATTTGAAGTCTGGTATGTGAATCATTTTTGCACCACTATAAAGTTAAAAAATCATTAAGTCAAACCATGGCATAAACATATTGACTTTAAAAACTAATGAAAAAACACAATGAAAGAGAAAGCACCCACTATAGTCAATGAAACGCAAAAGTTAGGTGATACTACAAAAGTGCTTTGTATATGTTCAGAGTATATCTAAATTCTAGTAAAAGTATATCTAAATTCATTCAAGGAACCCTGTCTTGCAAATGGATATGTATGTGTGTGTGTGTGTGTGTGTGTGTGTGTGTGTTAAATCATCATAAACACTAAGTTTGAAAATAGAAACTTCTGTTTTCAAGACTGTGTAAGTGGAAATAAATGATTTCAACTGATCATAATGCAAGTCTGACTTAACTCATTCCTCAAACAAAACTACAATTCATAACAAGATGTTAGAAGCCCTGAACTAGTAAACTGCTCTTTATTTAAGTATACAAACCTCAAGCTGGGCATGGTAGCTCATGCCAGTAATTCCAGCAACTCAGGAGGCTGAGGCAGAAGGACTGTAAATTTAAAGCCAGTCTCAGCAATGGCAAGGTGCTACACAACTCAGTTACACCCTAAATAAAAATACAAAATAGTGTCCCTGTGTACCCTCGCCCCAAAAAAAGGCCTGAAAAAAATGAAAAAATAAAAAGGGCTGGGGATATGGCTCTGTGGGTTCACTACCCAGTACCAATAAACAAACAAACAAATGAATCTCACCTATGTCCGACTTTTCATCCACAGAATACTTGAAAAACTTCTGTCGCTCTTCAGCTTGATTCCACAGGCTAAGCCCTCTAAGGAGTTCGGCGGTATCCTTCTGAGAGCAGTGCTGTGCAATCACTTTCTTTTTAATATCCTTAAGTTCTTCATAGGTAAAATATTCCATTAACATGGGCTGGAAAACCTAAATTATAATATTCATTAGAAAAGATGCTTGGTTTTATTTTACTCTATACCCTTTAAATTATTACTGACTCAAGTGTAGTATTATAGCTATATATTTTAATAAGATAAAAATTTTAGTTATTATCACTAAGTCAGTTGTTCAAAAACAACAATATCCCCCAAAAGACCCTTCTATGGTTTCATCAGTTAATAAGTCAGACCCTAATAATTTTAAAACATCAGGACAAGAAGGCTTTTAAACAGGGCCTCTTCCTCAAATGAGAATGACACCCTGCATACTAGAACCATAAAAGTCAAAACGCTTCTGAGACCTTGAGCTATTCAATATTGTTTCAGGACTTTGAAGATGTTTCCTCTAATCATTATTTTAGTACAGTGGTTTCCTTGCTGCTTATCCATGGAAATTTATAGATATATTTATACAATTAGAATAGTCAGACATGGAACCAAGGCTTTTTCCTTTTAGTTCCACAGACAGTTTTAATAGGTTGATCACAAGTTAAGAAACACTGCTCTAGTAACTCAGTGATTTCAACACTGATTTCATGCTACAATGAGTTGGGGAACCTTGAATAAAGATCCGTGCCATGCCACCCACCTAATTTAATTGGCCTGGCATGGGCTTAAGAAGTAGGTTTCTTGAGCTGTGGTCATGGCTCAGTGGCAGAGCACTTGCCCAGCATGTGTGAGGCACTGGGTTCGATCCTCAGCACCCCATAAAGATAAATAAAGGTATTGTGTCCATCTACAACTTAAAAAAAAATTTTTAAAAAGGTTTTTTTAAAATTATTATTACCAATCTGATTATAAGGTGAAACCATAGTTGAAAATCATTACAGTAACTGTTTTACAGTTGAAAAAATAAAGTACTTTCTTTGTGTCTTACACTGACATTCATTCCATATTAGAGAAAGAAGAGAATATGTTCTGCTGGTTTAATCAACAATATTGTAATACATATGTATTGGGCAGAAGACTGACAAATTTAAAACTATCATTTAATTACAAAAAAAACTCTAAGAACTCTTTATAATTAGCACACAGAAAATACTTACGAAAGTCACAGAATCATCTAAGTGTTCTGCAAAAATATTAGGGTGACATAAAAATTTATTACCAATGCCACTTGCACTTATAAAAACATATATTACTTTATTTGTATTTATTTATTTTATGTGGTGCTGAGGACTGAACTCAGTGCCTCACACATGCTAAGCTCTACCACTGAGCTACAACCCCAGCCCCCAAAACACATATTTCTTGAGTATATGAAGCTAGATCATTCATTCTGTAAAAGCAACAGCCTTCATGAGAATTTTAAAACTATGCATTTTTTTCCCTTGGGTTTTTCTTTGGTTCCCAAAAGGACCTGGAAGCTTCTCTTCATCAACTGGAGGCTTCTCTTCATCAACTGGACATATCTTCCTATGTAATATTTTGAAGAAACTAAGGTAAAATAATATTTTTAAATTTTTGTAAATCTAAATCACAATGGAAAAAAATTACTTACCTCTTCTTCCTCTTTCATGTGAGGAAGAAAATCTCTTGTAAAAGCCTCTAACCGCTCTTTCAGCTGTTTTGCATAATTTAACTGCTCATATTCATTCTGGAAACAAAAATATTGTATTTCAACGAAAATTTTGCTTCATTATTTATATTGTACCTAATCCCAAAAAGTGAGTTTAAATTTAACATAAAACCTCAAAAAAAAAAAAAAAAAAAAAAAAAAAAAAAAAAAAAAAAAAAAAACCACACACTGATAAACAGCACAGTGGCCTCTGTACTTTTATCAGTATTAGAGGACCTTATTTAATTCAATGTCATATTTTCTTGGAATTTTACATATGTTCCTTAAGCATGTCCACATGGCTTCCATTTGCACTTATATCCCCTAATTACCAAATTTGTTTTTCTACACCAGATCACTCTTTTGTCCATGAAATCCACCCAGGCCTCCTCCTCCTCCCATAAATGTTCACCGAGACTACATAAACAATTCAAATAGAACCTCTTCTAATCCTAGGAAGTCAAACTCAATAACCATTTATTTTCTGTTTTTTCTACCTTCTAATCACTACATTCTATCGGTCCCATTTCCTACATAAATGTCAAATCTGTTCCCTCTCCTCTATTTCCACTAGACATTACTTTAGTTCAGATCTTATAAATGGATAATACATGAATGATACAAAATTCAGAGAGTACAAAGGACTATTTAATAGAACAATAAATCTCTCATTACTCTTCAGTATCCTACCCAATCAACCATTTCCCCAACAAGTAGCTACTAAGTATTCTTTTAGAGACTATCAGAATAATTTGTTTATAATACTATTCCTGCTTGAGGTTTCTTTTCCTTCAATCCATCCTCCACCCTGCTGCAAAATAGTCTTTCTAGGATCAAATCTAAGAGACAGGCACATGGTAGTTTAAACCTATGCTTCACTGAACCAGAAAGGAAATAAACTAAGATCAAATTTTGAATATCCTGTAATACATATAGAATTAAGAAGAAAATCTCTACAGTACTATCCTAAACTATACTCAAAAATGCCTTTAATTTGCAGGACATAGTGGCGCACACCTGTAATTACAGCAAATCAGGAGACTGGGGCAGGAGATTCCAAGTTTGGGGAAAGCCTCAGCAATTTAGCAAGGCAATTAGCAATTAAATTTAGCAATTCAGTGAGACCCTGTCTCAAAATTAAAAAATAAAAATAAAAAATAAAAAAAGGGCTGGGGATGTGGCTCAGAGGTAAAGCACTCCTAGGTTCAATCCCGCATGCCTTTAATTTTATATTATACAACCAACATTATCATGTTTAACCATCCTGCTTCCTACAATTAGGAAAATAAAATACAGTAAACATTATAAAGCAATTTTTGTTGTTTTGAGGTTTTTGTTGTTGTTGTTTGTGGTGTTAGGGATCAAACCCAAAACCTCCCGCATGCTAGCCAAGCACTATACTATACATCCCCAGCCCTCAATTTTAAAATAAAATTTATAAAGTTGGAAGTTTTTATTCAGCCTAAGCAACAATTTTACCTTGAGTCAGGAGTGACTGAGTTGATAACTTTCCTTTCAGCATTCAGCAAATGTTAACAGAATATAACAATTTTATGGTAATAATATTTCACTCATGAAAACAACTTTAAGACTAGGTAGGAGACATCCATTATAAAATTTTATTAAATAACAATAATGTCAAAATTAACAGACTCTAATGAAACTAAACCAGGCTCTTCTGAGCTTTCTTCTCAACTAGGCCTGACCTTGGACTCAGTCCTTGGCCCTTTTAGTACATTTAGGAAAAATCCTGCTGAGTCAGTTTAGCAAAACTCTTCTACCCTTGGTATATGACCATCTCAGTATTTGATCAAATTCCTCATCCTCTACCCTCAGTCTCTTACCACCCTGGCCTGTTTTCAGTAAAAATCCTGTAGAGTTAACCTAGCAAGACTTCTCCTATCAAGATTTTTCCCCTTAGTGATTTTCCATCCATTGACCCCCATCTTGCTTTCTAGCTATAAACCCCAACTTGTATATTTGGAGTTGAGTCAGATCTCTCTTCCTTACTGCCAGCCCCTACTGCAGTCGTCCCTACTGAAAAAGTCTTCAAAGCCATCTGTAACTGTCCTTACTGAAAGTCTTCATAGCCATCTTTAACTAATGAAACACTACATTTTTCCTTTAACCTAATAGCATTTACTACAAATTGCTAACGAGTTTTGCCAATGACATAACAGAAGACAGTATAAATTTTAATAGTTACATACCAATTTTTGCAACTCACCTTAACATTTTTCAGTCCCTTTTCAAAGAGGCTAAGCATCTCAGAGAGTTTATTGTCAGAATGTACATTATAAATGGTCTGGCTGCGTTGTTGAAGCAAACCAATAATGTATTCATTTTCAATCTGCTCATGCATTTTGAATTCCTTGAAAGTAGCATACAAAGACTGCAGAAGAGCACGGAAATCGTTGTTGTTGGAAAAGTTGGTTTTAGAAAGCTAAATAAAAATTTAAAAAGAAGACAATAAATACATACAAACATGTAGCAATGTATCAATAATAAATATTCGCTTTTTCACATAGAAGATACATTTAGTTATATTAAAGTACAAATAAAGGAAATTTGTACTAAAAAAGCAAGTTATAATAGCAAGATTAAAAGGTACACTAGACCAGGAAGATGTTGGTTTGCATTCTTTTTCCATTTTTTTTTAATGTGTGCATTATAGTTGTTCATAACAGTGGGATTCATCATTACAAATTCATACATGCACATGACATAACAACATCATTTAGTCAATATCATTCCCTATTGTTTCCACTTTTCCTCTCCTTCCTCTACACTGATCTGATTTTCATAAGCTATCCCCCACAAAACACCTTTCTTTTCCTTTTTCCTCCCCAGCTTCCAAATGGTTTGCAACCTTAAAGATTTGATACAGAAAAATAATGCACACACAAATCACAGTTTCTTTAAAAAGGATCAGAAGCAGTCCCAAACTTAAAATGCCATTATTTTATAATAAATACAAGCAGATACAATATAGGGATGTGGTAAATATTAAAAGAATTGCATTACGAGAATGTGGTAAATGCTTTTTTGTTTCGATGTTCTTTATGGTATTAAACTTTTACAATTTAAACCAGGCACAGTGGTAGCACGTCTGTAATCAGCCTTGGGAGGCTGAGGCAGGGGTTCAAAAGAGTTCAATAGTGAGGCACTGCCTCTAAATAAAATACAAAATAGGGCTGGGGAAGTGGCTCAGTGGTCGAGTGCCCCGGAGTTCAATCCCCAGTTATCCACCCCTCAAAACTTTACAATTTAAAAATCCAAAATCATTTTATTATAGTTTGTTACAATTTAATATCAAGATGAGGATGATCTGAACAAGAAATAATTATAAAATATTGACTGCTAGAATATTACTAGATAATTTAGGGAATTTTTTTTTTTTTTTTTTTGAAGAAAACTGTTACCAATATTCAAATAATTAGGAAATTACCTACTCATCTGGGCTGGAGGCATTATAATAGTGTAATGTGGAAACCTAGCACACAAGAATATGAGTAAAGTAAATCCACTTGAAGGAAAGATACAAATCAATAAAAATAGGAAGAAATATACATTTTAAGTTTCTTTAATTCTAATATTCAACAAAAGAAAAATGCCTATTCCAAGATAATTCTAAATTTTTACACATAGTGGCAAGTTAAATTCTAATAATTAAAATATACAAATTATCAAGAAATCTGTTCAAGTTAAAATTCAAAGTAATATTCAAACCCTCCATTACCTTATATTAAATAATCTACCTTCTACTGTATCAATTCTACTTTCAAAATTCATTTTCAAGGTGGAAGTCTGCTAGATGTGGTGGCACTCTCCTATAATCCCAGGAAACTGGGAGATGTAAGTTGGAGTGGGCAACTTAGCAAGACCCAGTCTCAAAATACAAAAAAAAAAAAAAAAAAAGGGCTGGGGATATAGCTCACTGGTACATGCCCCAGTTGAAGCCTGATCAGGTTCAATATAACAGAGATAAATGAAAAGAGAAATGCCGATACTAATAATTCCTAGACTTGCTTTCTAAAGTCTGATCTAATATTTCTAAAATGGAGCACCAATCTAGGCTGTTTTATTACCTGTTCTTGGTAGCAACTGTGGTC
Source organism: Sciurus vulgaris (assembly GCF_902686455.1). Lineage (NCBI taxonomy): Eukaryota > Metazoa > Chordata > Mammalia > Rodentia > Sciuridae > Sciurus > Sciurus vulgaris. The sequence goes on along the minus strand of NC_136469.1, from coordinate 135,229,127 downwards.
TTATGACAGAGCATTAAAAAAATACAACTCACAAACTCCTAAAGCAAAATTGTTCCACTATATGTAACAGAATTAACTTAAGTATATTCTATAAAAGGCAATATAGGTTAGGTGTCAAAAGTCACCTGTAATCCCAGAAGCTCAGGAGGCTGAGGCAGGAGGGATCACAAGTTCAGAGCCTGCCTCAGCAACTTAGCAAGGCCCTAAGAAACTTAATGAGATCCTGTCTCAAATTTAAGAGAATCATTTTTAGAGAACCTAGGATCAGATTCCAGTTCTACCATTTATGTAGCTGTATAACCTGGTAAATTACTTTTTCACTTAATGGCCATTTCTTCTTGGTGTTAGATGGGAACGAAATAACTACTTCAAACGGCTGTGATACTTAAGTATGAGCTATTATCATTTTGAAAATTAAACATTCATTTTATAAATGTATGCACTTCTTACTCTTTAAATATTTACTAAGCAGCTATTTTGAGCCAGCAACTGTTCCTGGTACTTGGGATACATGAGTGAACAAAATGAAGATTTCTTCCTTTATGGAGTTTATATCCAGTGAAGGGAAATAGGACAATGAATAATTAACCACAATACATGATGAGTACATCATCCAGAACAGGATGTCAGCTTTTTCTGTCAAGAGGCAGAGAGTAGATATTTTAGATTTTGTAGGGCAGATGTTCTGTAGCAACAATATAACTAGGATGCTGTAGCACAAAAACAGTCAGATGATAGTAAGCAAATGATTGTGGCTATATTTCCATAAAACTTTGTATTTACAGACCATGAAATTTGAAATTTCATATAGCTTTCTTTGTTTTCTTTCCAACCAACTTACAATTCGAAAACAGTGTTTAGTTGTTGAACTATAAAAAAACAACAGGCAGAGATTTGGTTAAATATATTCTGCAGATTTAAAGAATACTAAGAAATGCCACACAAGATTACAACAAAATTCATTAGTAGTTAATTGGTGCAAATACTATCGTGTCATTTTACATAAATGAAAATACCTTCAAGGGGCTGGGGTTGTGGCACTGGGTTCAATTCTCAGCACCACATAAAAATGAATAAATAAAATATAGGTATTGTGTCCATGTACAACTAAAAAAAAATGTAAATTTTTTTAAAAAACTATCAAAAATTTTGTAAAAATATGACATAAATCAAAGCATTAATAGCTATAATTTTTAAATGGCAAAAAAATTAAACATACTTGAGTTAAGATAGGTACCATCTTAAAAGACATGCAAAAAATTTTGCACAACTTCTCATTAGACTATGGGAAATTCTTTTAGACTTAAAAACAAACTAAGGCAAAAACCAGTTTTCATGCTACAAACTAAGAAACAAATGGCTATGTAAAATGACTCTTACATTGTAGGTTCAGTTCAGCATAGTGGTTGAAAGAATTAACTCTGAAGCCAGATGGTGAACTGATTCTGCACAAGTCACTAAATATCCCTACACCTCAGTTTCTTCACCAGAAAAAATGGGGTTACTTATATTAACTACCTTATAAGGTTCATGTGGATGACTTCATAATATATTAATATAGTATTGATAATGTTATTTATATTTTAATAATATATTATTATGAATTTATGGACATACCATAATTATCAGTTATTAATATATTAACAGATTCAAAGAGACACAGACAATAACATCAACTAGCTCTATTGAGCTTCTCTGCTATTATTTCTGTATTTGGTCCAAAATAAAAGTATCATTAGAAGTCCTTCAAAAAATTAGTACCAAAAAAACTAAAAATGGAACTACCATACGATCCAGCAATTCCACTTCTGGGTATATGTCCAAAGGAAACGAAATCAGTATCTAGAAGAGATATATGCACTCCCATGTTCATTACTCTGTTATTCACAATTGCCAAGATATACAAACAACCTAAGTGCCTGCCAACAAATGAATGAAGAAAATGTGATTACACACACACACACACACACACACACGCGCGCGCGCACTCACATACAGCAATACTGTTTAACCATTAAAAAAGGAAACCCTGCATCATGGGGATGTAGCATTGTGGAAGAGTGCTCGCCTAGCATGCACAAGGCCCTGGGTTCAATCTCCAGTACCCAAAAAAGAATGCAGGGTTAAAAAAGGAAACCCTAGTATTTACAACAACATGGATAAACCTGGAAGACATGATGCTAAGTGAAATAATTCAGAAACAGAAAAACAAATACTGTATGATTTCATTTATATGTGGAACTTTTAAAAATGGAACCCACAGAAGCAGAATAGTGGCTGCCACGGACCATGGGGTGGAGGAAATTGTAGAGATGTTGGTCAAAGAGCACAAACTTTCAGTTTTAAGAACTGAGATTTGGGGATTTAATGTTCAGCATCGTGACCATAGTTAATAATACTGTATCATTTACTTGAAATCTGCTGAAAGAATAGAACTTAAGTATCCTCATTCCATTACACGTGTGTGCACGCGCACACACACACACACACACACACACACAGTAACTATTTGTGGTAATGGACGTTTTGATTAATCTTGGTAATTATACAATGTATATTCATATTATACCATCTAATTGTATACTTTGAATGGATACAATTTTAATTAACTTTGCCCCAATAAAGTTGGGGAAAATGATCAACAGATGAAAAGCTGAAGGATGAAGGAGGAAAGGTTTATACAATAGATCGAAGATATGAGTTTCATTTGTGTTAAATATGCAATGCATTTGTTAATTTGATGAATAGTAGGACAATAAAGTAAAATGAAAAGGGTCATTAAAAACACTAAGTCAGTTCTTCTCCACATGAAAAGTACAAATGTTTTTAACATGTTATTGAAAATTTGATTTAGTTAAAATAATAACCAGAAGATATAAAATATAACTCTTTAAAAACCTATTTATGTAAATAGGTTTTTTTCAAATTTCTGTATCCACTAAAGTATTCAAACACATACACTTGATGGGGGTTGCTAAATACTAACAATTTCTAGAACATACTGAGGCCTCTAATAGGCTTGGCACTATAATAGGTGTTAAGTATTACTTCTTAAAACAATACTAGAAAGTAAGTATTGTAATTCCGATTTTATATACTAAAGAACTGAGGTGCCAAGAAATAATTTACCCCAAATCACACAACTGTGTAGTAAACAAAACAGATCAGGTCTCTAAGACTCCAATACCTATGTTCTTTCCACAAGAGATGAAGGCTGTCCCAATCACAAAGCTATCTTTTCAGATCCAAGGAACTAAATAGAAGAACATTTACTCTAAAGCAAAAGATCTCACCACAGGGGTAATTTTGCCCCACAGTAGATAAAGAGCAAGATCTATAGACAGGTTGATCTGTCACCACTGGAGAAATGCTGCTGACATCTAGTGGATAAATGCCAGAAATGCAGTCAAAACATCCTACAATGCAGAAGACAGCCCCCAAGCCAAGTCTGGCCCAGAATGTCAACAATGTTTCACTTGAGAAATGCTGTTCCAGACAAGTGTTTTGAAGAAAACACTTGTCATGACCTTCATCATACAATCCAGTACAATCCAGATACAGAGATATCACAAACAGTTCAAACAGACTTTGGGACATGATATTTCCCTCTCTAACTTGTGATGAACTCTAATATTTATTTTACACTTTACTTTTTAAATGCTGTTTCCAACCCACAAATCAACTTAAAATGTAGGTCACAGGACATATTTTTAAAAACAATGATTTACAGTAGAATATACTAAGAGGTGATACATGTGTACATATGGAACAGAACACACAATTAACAATAATAACAGTCACACGTGGTCTCTTCCATATGAGAATTTATATCTGGCTGTCTCAGACCCTCTACATCTTAAAATATAACAACCCTGCCTGAAACTAAGTCTTAAGTGTTGTGCCACTTAAAGCCAGTAAACTCAAAAATAGGCATGAAAATACATAAAAACTCAGAATTACTACTCAAGTTTTTATTTTCTGTCTACATGGCCAGACAATGCCTTCATTTAGATTTTATGCTCGATAAAAAAACTTTAATATTGTCTGGTCAAATTTACTTCACAGATGGAGAAAACAATGACCCACAGGTGAACTGTTCTGCATAAAATCATAAGAGTAATAAGCAGCAGAACCAGTGACATAATGCAGAAAACACAGGTTTCAGAAAGGGAAAAAACCCTAAGATTAAAATTCAGGCTCTACTAATTACTACCTGAACAAGTTGGATAAGTTATTTTAACCACTAAGACTGTTTCCTCATTTTTAAATGAGGGATAATACTTGTCTTACAGGGTTCTTATGAGGATTAGGAGAAATGACGTCAGCATATAGTAAGAACTCATTAAATTCTCTTTTCCTTTCCCTCCCAGTTCTCAATTCAGTAACTTCTCCACTAAACCAACTTTCCCAAATGTCAGTCAATAGTTCTTATGGGTATGCAGAAAATTGGAAAAAAAAAAAAGAAAGATTGATCAAAAAGCTATTCATCTGTTTAAAAAAAAAAACTATTCAAGTTATTCTGAGCTTATATTTCCTCCTTACAGTTTTTATCATAAAACTTTCTTTTATACAGACTAATAAAGTAGATAGCACTTTATACTTACCAAAAACTTGGGCATTCCTTAAAGCCTCCACCACTTGCATTTTTAATTTTTTTTTTTTTTTTTTTTTTTTGGTGCACCAGGGATCAAACTCAGGGGCACTCACTCAACCACTGAGCCACATTCCCAGCCCTATTTTGTACTTTAGTGACAGGGTCTCACTGAGATGATTAGCTCCTTACCCTTGCTGAATCTGGCTTTGAACGTCAGATCCTCCTGCCTCAGCCTCCTAAGCCACTGGGATTACAAGTGAACGCCACCATGCCTGGCACCACTTGCATTTTTATAAATGAGTTACATATAAGTCTGGGAATCTTGGCACTAACCACATCCTTACAAATTCTACCCATTTTGTTCTCAGAAATGAATCCAAAGAGACGATTCCTAACACTTTACCGCTGAAATGACTATATAGCCTTCCTTTATTCCCATGATTCCCAGTTTGGATTTTCATCCTAACACAGGTGTTAATACATATTAAACTGTGAATTCCTTAAGAATAGTGACCACATCTCACACTGCCAACAAGTTACTACAAACAAGACTGACAAGTAGAAATTCCATACTCACTGACAGAATTAATGAAGTTTTGAGGATTCCAGAAAAGACAGGAATTGGAGTAAAATGGGGAAAGGATATCAATCAATGCAAATTTTTATCAAAATCCTTCCAATCAGTGAATTAGCAAAAAACACCTCTTAGCATACTACTACCAAAAACATCAGTAAGTATTGTGGTTTCACATGAAGAAAATTAAGCAGGGGTCCTAATCCTGACTTGGGTTTCCATGTGGAACTATAACTAACTGCTTACATAACCTCAGCCTATTTAATCTGGGCCTACAAATACTTAGATAAAAAACAAAAATACTCCCTGCCTTTACCTAACCCAAAGCACTGTCAGGATGACAAAGGTGAAAAAACCTTTCCATAAAATCTTTATGAAAGAGAAAATCCATGAGCAAAGTATTAAATCAGATATAATACTAAAACACAGCCACATGTGAAGAAATTTTCTAATTAGTCTAAGTATAGAAATAACCAATATGACGTTTGTAAACAAACAGTTGCTTCTAAAATAAATCATACTTAAAAAGTTCAATATTGGAAAAGTAAAAAACTGACTGTAGATACCAGCTGGACATTCAGAGTCAAAATTTAGAATATAGTGAAATATACCTTTGCAGCTTTTCAGTTTGGTCATTAAAAAATAGTTCTCATTTGGTATAGCTTTATTGCAGGCTATATGGATTTGATATCCTTGATCTATACAACTAAAGGTCGGTGACGGTAAAACTTGAAAAGACAAATAAAAAGCAAGAAACTCTTAATTCTGTAAGACCATTTAACCATTACAAAATACATAATTTTCCACTCTTGCTCACAAAGGACATCCTAGGAGAGATTCCCACTGGTTAACAGAATCAAGAGGAAATGATGTAAAATTCCTATGCGGTTTTTTTTTTCTTTTCTAAATTACCTTGGTCACAGTTCAGAAAACTGGACTGTTAAGTCTTCTCCATAAACACATATAATAATCTCATTAACTGTATGTAATCAAATCAGAATTAGTGATAATTTTTTCACAGTAATATAAATTCATGAAAAATTTGACTTAATGCTATATGAAATTGAAAATGCTTTATTAAACACGTTATGCAAGAGGGAACACGTAAGAATTTTATTTGACTCAAATATTGCTTTTTTAAAACAGGCAACTTTATTTTCAAAATTTGTTCAAATGTTATCAATCAGTAGGAAAAGACACAAGAATGATGACTAACTTCTCCAAACTGTTGAAATAAGGCTGGGACTGAGGCTATAACTCAGTAATGCGGTGCTTGCCTAGCACTCGCAAGGTTCTGGGGTCAGAGCCTCAACACCACAAAACAAACAAAATTAAGGCTGGTTAGTCTTCTCAGCAAACAAATGAATTGTGATTATTAGGTCACATTTATTTGGAAATGTGAAAAAAACTAGAAAAATATATACATGCACAAAATTTTCCACTTAATAGCAGGTGACCCCTAAACTACCTCCCAGATATAAACTGGAGAGAAAACTCTGCAGAGAAAAATCATAACTTCTCTTTATGATTTCTGAGAAAGTGGAAAACCTCCCCATTTTTCTTTCCCTCAATTAAAGGACACTGTTAGAACAAAATAGAAAAGACGAGGAAGACAGAAACACTACAATACAGACAACTGAAAAATTCACTTCTGATGAGCTGAAAGGCTCATCCATTCCTTAAGAGTCTCCTGGATAGGTGTTTCTGACCCTTGGCTGCACGCTGCACACTGCACTCCCCTGGAGAGATTGAAATTACACTTTATGTCTGTCTGGGTTCCACTCTCCTAATTTCAGTGGTTTGAATATCAGAATTTTTAACAGCTTTCTGGATGATTTTAATAGGCAACCACGTTGTTAACCACCATCCTGGCCAGCTCTAATGTTTAAACACCTGAGTCGGGTTTTGGGGGTTTTTGTTTTTGTTTTTGTTTTTTTCATTTTCAAAATGAAGCGGGAGGAGAAAGATGTTTGTGGGGCAGGAGATGTTTGTGCTAAGATCTGAAACTCAACCTTACCGCTTTCAACTGCTGGTCTTGAGTGTGGCCTAGCAATGCACACTCTGGGCATCCTCCAACCGACTCTCTGTGTTAAGAGCCTCTGTTTGCTGTCGACAGCAGTTCTGCCTAATGCTATGTAATTTCTGAAAATTCGTAAGTTGATTTCCATGCTTAAACAACATGCATTTAAATCCTATTTATCTGGTTCACTTCTACAAGAAATAAGACTGCCCGAAGTTTTAAGGATAGCCATATGACTTTCCCCAACATAAATTGACAAATACGGGTAATTTTAATTAAGTCATTAGCAAAAGGTCCTGGGCTACCTCCACTTTAAAAGTGCTTCTCCAGTTTAGGCGGGCTGCACCAATTAATAATCCGAAAGGGTTCCCACAGTCAAACCAACTTTCCCCGAGGCCCCTTTTATTTGAGCCCACGCAACGAATTCCAGCAGAGAAGAGCTGTCCTCTAACAAATTTTTACAGCGAGTAAATACCCCGGGCAATAAAAGTTGTGAGAAAAACAAGAACCATAAACGAAGAGAGAAGGTCCACTCTCTCCTAAACCGTTTCTTCTCCCAATTCCAGCCAGAGAACAGCTCGGAGGTAAAATGCAGGGGGAGCTGGGGCCGCTGCCCGGCGCGCCAGGAAGCGAGCCAGAGTTGCACAAGGATGCACGGGCGTCTGCAAAAACGCGGGGAGCCCCGAGCAGGCCGAGGGCGGGTACTGCGGGCGAGGGGACCGCAGCAACCGCCTGCCCGCGCGGACGCGAAGCCCCACCGCGCCGGCCGGCCGGGGTCCGGGGGTTCGCGGCCCCGCGCCCCGAGGGGCTGGCGGCAGGCAGCGCCCTCCCCTCCGCGCGCCAGGCCCGCGGGCAGGAGGACGCGCCGGGCAGGGCGGCGCCGCGCGCCCCGAGGGCACGTCCGAGGCCGCGGCCGGGCTGGGGGCGGCTCCCGAGGGGCCGGGGGCCGCGGGGGCCGCGCAGCGCTGACAGCTGCGCAGGAGGCGGCGACCCCGGGGGCTGCGAGCGCCGCGCAGGCCAGGCCGCCCCGGGGACCCGCCTGCTGCTCGCCGCCCGCCCGCCGCGCCGCCCCGAGCCGCAGGCCCCGCGCTCCGTTACCTTGTCGCAGTAGAGCCCCACCAGCTGCTTCATCCGCCAGTGCGGGGCGGTGAAGACGTCCACTTCTTCGGGGAAGGGCGCCATCGCCGCGGCTTCAGCCTCCGCCTCAGCAGCCGCGGCCGCCGCCTCTCCATAGACACCCTCGCCGCGGGGCAGAGGCGGCGCGCCCCCCTGCGCATGCGCCCGCCCCGTCGGCGCGCGCGTCCGGGCCGCCCGGCCGGCGGAGACGCGGGGGCGCGCGGGCCGCCGCCATGCGGTCCCTGCGGCCCACGTGACCGGGCGCGGAGGCTCGCGGCTCTGCCTCCCGCCTCCACACCCATTCCTTGTCCTCTTCGTGTGTCGCAGGAAGAAACTAAGCCTTGGTCCTGTAGTTTCGCCTCCCCAAAACAGCGGGTGAAGCGAGAGGTGGCGTTCGGGGGCGCCCGCCGGCCTGGACGCCCAGGCAGCCCCGCGCCTTGGCCGAAGGCGAGCCCCGAGCCCACCTGGGCGCCCGACCGCGATGCCCCTCGGCCCGCGCGCGACCCGGCCCTGCTGGGCCGGCCTCCGATTCGCGCCCGCGGCCTTGCCCACATGCCAGGCTCGGCCCGGGCTTGGCTCCGGCGCAGCCGAGCGAACCCGGGCTGGGGTCTCCGGGAACGTGCGGCCCACGCGGGGAGCGGCGGCGCCTGGCAGGACCCGGGCGTGAGGCCGAGGGCGGGTGCGGGAGAGCCCAGCAGCATCCCTCCATCTTAAGACGAGGCCTAGCGAGAGAGAAAGGGGCTGGACCGGCGTCACTGGCCCGAGCAGGGTCCCCGGGTCTCTTGGCCATCCTCACCCCATCCCCGGGAGACAGGCTCCGCTCAGCCTGGTCAGCCAACCCGCCAGGGCTCGGCTGGAGGAGTGATGGGCCGAAAAAGGAACGGCAAGGGCCGGAGAGGCTGAGAATGTGGGGAGGGTGTGTTACTTGCTCCGTGCCCTAAGCCAGGAGGGCACGATGGTGCATTCACCCCAGCATCTCTGTTATCTATCGTAGTTTCTCGACAACATGGGGGCCCAACATTCAAAAAATAAGAGTATAAGGAGGTAGGAAAGAACCTTGCCCTGGAGAGCGCCTGTTCGGTTCTAATCGTACCATGTGCCATTTATTGACAGGCAATGTGAGCGAGCAGTGGCACAAAACAAGACCCTGGAGATGAAAGGTTCCTGGTTTTGCCAAATACTGGTCGTACGACTTTGGACAAGCTACATGATTTCTCTGTGCCTCAGTTTCATCATGTGTGAAATGAGGGTAATAATACCTACCTCATAAGATTTTTAGGAGGATTTAGCAAGTTCATGTATTTGAAGTGTTCATAATAGTACTTGGCATATACTAAGTGCTGTCTGAAAACTATTAGTATTAGATACAACAAGCTGGGCTCGCCTGTAATCCTGGCTACTCAGGAGGCTGAGGATGAAATATCGTTAAGTTCAAAGCCAACCTGAGCAATGCAGTGAAACCTTCCCTCAAAATAGAAAGGGTTAGGGACGTAGCTCAGTGGTAGCGTGCCCCTGGGTTCAGTCGGTAAGTACATACGTACAAGAAGTTGTACATAAGTACAACTCTGTGAGCTAGCACTGTAGAAAACTGTCAAAGACATTCTGGTAACTGCCTAGGGTAAGTGAATAATCTGGCTTATGAATCTGGTCCGACAATACCCTCCCAGGCACTGTCTTAGTTGGGACACAGATGGCTTCTCCAGTCTGTTCTGAGGAAATAGGAAAAATGCTTAATGGAACAGAAGGATAGACAAAGTCCTTCACAGTCCCTCCCTCTTATCCTCTCACCCTGTTTCCCCCCTTTTATTTTCTCTTTCCTTAGTGCTTTGCCTCTATACTTTTTAATGTACCTCAAAAGACATTTTCTTATTTCCCCTCTATTTCTTTACTTCATGCTGATCTTTCACACCAACTGTCTTGGAATGTTGAATCAAACCTCAGGTGAATCAATTCTATAGAGAAATGAGCTCCATGAGAGGTGCTCATTGTACCCTCAGCACTCAGAACAGTGTCTGTCATACCACTGGTACTCAAAAAATATTTGCTGAAAAAAGAAAGAAGGAATGAGGTAAATTCATGGAATTCTTGTAATTTCCTCATTTTTACTAATTTTGAAAATACCTTGTTGTATTTCTCTTGCACCTGTTTGTGTCTACATTGCTCACTAGCATATTTCCCAAAATAGCCACATTATGGAGGTATTTAACAACAAAAATGTCCATCCACACACAAAGTTTATAACTCAGATTTGTAACTGTGTAAGTTGGCTGAAGTATAATAACAGCTACTTTGGGCCCTGACTATTTCAAAAAATTAGGATGACAAAAGGAAAAGAGATTAAATTATAAAAATAAATAAATAAGGCCTGTTAGTCATTTTTCCCTTCGAGAGACACTGTTAACTTAAGCTCCATATACTGAGTAATATAGCAATCAATCACCTGATATGTAGAATAAATGATTAATTTATAATGCACTGTAGCTGAAGAGAGAAGACACTGATCAATGTAGTGTCGTAACTGTAGATTCTCACAACTACAACAGATAGGAAATGTTCTTATGACCTGGTTGTCAGTTGAATCACCTTTCTGTGTGATTTCTTCAGGTACAAAAGCAGACAAATTCAAAGAAACCAGCCTTTGGCCACTGCAAAGAGAGTGCACAGAATAAGGCCTGTGGATAGAGCTGTGAAAGCCCACATGGTGGCGTGCCTGGTAGGACTGATGGGTCTCTTCCCCACGCTTATTCTCCCTGAAAAACTGCATGCTACAGGGGGAAAAAAGTCTTATTCCCTGGCAACCTAAAAATACAATGACCCCAGGCCTCTTCTGTAGAATTTTCTGCCCCTAGTTTTGAGGGCTCTGGAAAAGATTGTCAGGGAAGGTCAATTCTAAGGCATTTAACTCTTGTCTATTTCATTATGACATAGCACTTTCTCCAAAGCGGGGTTTGTTGTGAAAATAAGCAATGTAATTACAAACCAGTTGGAATCATAATCCTAACCAAATTTGATCATCCCTGTTAGTCAAAATAGCCGATCAACAACTGCTATAGCAAACCAAGTTGATTTAGGGGTAAAGCTTTCAATATGAATGATGGCAAAATAAAAGATAGCCAGCAAGTTGAAATGCAATGCCAAATGCTACATTTGTTTTTATTTTCCTTTAGTATACTTTCTATGCAAATGAAGCTTAATCAGATATATGAGTGTGTATTTGTTTACAGTTTCCTCAAATCTTTACTTTCTTTTTTTTTATTGTAAACAAATGGGATACATGTTGTTTCTGTTTGTACATGGAGTAAAGGTGTACCATTTGTGTAATCATAAATTTACATAGGGTAATGTTGTTTGATTCATTCTGTTATTTTTTCCCTTCCCCCCACCCCTCCCACCCCTCTTTTCCCTCTATACAGTCCTTCCTCCATTCTTGCCCCCCTCCCTAACCCTAACCCTAAACCTAACACTAACCCCTCCCATCCCCCATTACGTGTCATCATCCACTTATCAGTGAGATCATTCATCCTTTGGTTTTTTGAGATAGGCTTATCTCACTTAGCATGATATTGTCCAATTTCATCCATTTGCCTGCAAATGCCATAATTTTATCATTCTTTATGGTGGAGTAATATTCCGTTGTATATATATATACCACAGTTTCTTTATCCATTCATCAATTGAAGGGCATCTAGGTTGGTTCCACAATCTGGCTATTGTGAATTGAGCAGCTATGAACATTGATGTGGCTGTATCTCTGTAGTATGCTGATTTTAAGTCCTTTGGGTATAGGCCAAGGAGTGGGATAGCTGGGTCAAATGGTGGTTCCATTCCAAGTTTTCTAAGGAATCTACACACTGCTTTCCAGAGTGGCTAAATCTTTATTTTCTTTAAATTAAATACTGAACACTATTGCCTCATTGGTTTTTACTATATAATTACAGACACATTGCTATGTATATTACTTTACTAGGGCTGTCATAACAAAATACCACATGCTGGCTGGCTTAAATGGAAATTCATTTTCACAGTTTTCGGAGGCCAGAAGTACAAGATCAAGGTGTCAGCAGGCTTAGCTTCTTCTGAGGCCTCTTTCTGTCACAGAGATGGCTACCTTCTCAAAGTGTCCCCACTCAGGCTTTTCTCTGCATGTGTGCATCTCTTGTATGTCTAATCTATGATCTACCAGTGAGATTGACTTGCCCTCCCCAACCACCTTGTTGTAACTTAATCACTTTTTTCTTTGTTTTTTTTTTTTAGACAGGGTCTCATTAGGTTGCCCAAACTGGCCTCTAACTAGTACTCTTCCTGTATCAACTTCCCTTGGCTGGGCTTACAGGTGTGCTTCACCATACCCAGCATTACAAAGTCCTGTCTACAAAATGTAGTCACATTCTGAGGTCCTGTTGGTTGGGGCTTAATAAATTTAAGAATTTTGGGAGAACACAAATCAGTCCAAAACACTACAAAAGAAAAAAATTTGTTCCTAAGATATGATAAAACCTTTCTTACAACAACTATAAAGAATTTGGAAATAAATAAATGTACATTAATAGGATACTGGATATCATAGAAATTATAGCCCATCCAATCGATTGAAAAGTAGGTCACCATTAAAAAGTATAAGAGAGAGCTCTAGCTGTGCACACGGTTGCACACCTGTCATTGCAGTTATTGAAGAGAGTGGGGCAGGAGGACTTGCAAGTTCAAGCTCCCCTTGGGCAACTTAGCAAACCCTGTCAACTAGAGGTACTGGGTTCAATCCTCAGCACCACATAAAAATAAATGAAATAGAGGTATTGTGTCCATCTACAACTAAAAAAAAACTTAAATAAAAAAAGAGTGTTTAAAAAAAAAAGCTTTCAGTTTAACATTAATCACCATTGATCTGTAATGCCAGAACTCTGTCTAGCCTCTGGAAGTCCCATTCTCCCTCACAGACATATCCAGATGCTTCCTATATTTGTACTTGGAGATCTTTGTCCCAATCTCCTGCCATATGTCCAATCCTTCTGATAATAGGAGTCTCCCAGCTTGTCACCATGAAGCCATCCCAATGAGTTCTACCTGATTTCTATTCCTTAGACCACCACCAAGCCCCAGTACTACTTCCTCCAGGACACACACAGGACATTATTTTCCCAGGTCTCTCAAGCAAGCCAGAGTTGTCACCAGCAGTTTTTAGAGTTCACATAGTTGTTATAAAGGTGGGGCCTTGCCCCATTGTGGGCATTTGACTGTTCACCTGCTCTTTGCACCCAATGAGTCCTGGTATCCATTTTCAGAACTTCTAGTTTGCTGCCCCTAAGGCCCATGTATTAAAGGGTTGGTCCACAGGCTGTGCAGCAACTGGGAGGTAGTGGAACCCTTAAGTGGTGGAGACAGGTGGGAGCTCTTCAGGTCAATGGGCAGTGAGCCCTTGACTCATGTAGCTGACCCTAGACCCTTCCTCTTTAGAGTCCCAGCCATGAAGTAAGCAGTTTTGCCACTTGTTGCCATTGATGCCTATCAATGGCATCAGTGGTATCAGAGCCTTGATGGAATGAAACCTCCAAAAGTATGAACCAGGGTAAATCTTATCTCTTCATACTTTGATTATCTCAGGTTTTGTCACAGTAGTGGAAAACTGACTAAAGCAAAATGTTTGGAGTACACGGTTCTTGACTTGAAGTACAAGGTAGCACATTGGAATGCAGGCACAACATACTGTGCCACCTTTTTTTTTTGGTACCAGGGATTGAACCCAGGGCTATTTTACCACGGAGCCACATGCCCAGCCCTTTACATTTTGTTTAGAGACAGGGTCTCGCTGAGTTGCTTAGGACCTCAGTTACTAAGGCTGGCTTTGAACTCGTGATCCTCCTGCCTCAGCCTCCTGAGCAGCTGGGATTATGGGTGTGCACCACTGCACCTGGCCTGTTCCCCTTTTTTAAGGTGTGGAGGTCTCTTCCCTACAGGCTCACTGATACCCCATACACAAGAAAAAGAAATAGTTGGACATATACAAAGGCATAGATAATAAAAGAGTTAAGAAGAAGGGGTGTAAAAGAAAAGGGGACAGTTAGGACAGAAATAAAAAGGTGAGAAAAGCAGAATGATAGTCGGGGTAAAGGAAAGAAGGTGGAGATAAAACAATGAAAATACATCAAGTGTTACCACGTACCAGGCACTGTAAATGTTTTCCAAGAATTCATGTGTAATCCTCATAATATGTGGAATGTTCTACTATTTTTCCCACTTAACAGAAAAGAGAGCCATTGTTTAAAGAGAGCCATTGATTTGTTCAAAGTCAGAGAAATAGTGAATGAAAAATCCAAGATTTAAATCAGTGCTTTTTTTTTAAATCTTGCAATGTGTCCACATCTTACACTGAAAAGACAACTCTGTTAATTAATTCATATCAACAAATTACATGTTTAACGTGTGCTATTAACCTCTGAGCTAGAGCCAAAGGTGACTGCTGTGGGATTCCTATTCTGTCTTAGAGGAATAACAAACAAATAATCAGAGAAGGATACAATTATTCAGACCAAGTAAAGTCCTGAGGACCCACCGGGAAAGGTCTCTCACTCTAGTTTGTAGATAGCTAGAGAGGACTTTCTGGTAGAAGTGACCCTTGAACTCAGTATTGACAGTTTCAGAATCACCCACCTGAGGCTGTAGGGACTTTGTTTTTATTCATTTAACACTGAACAAATTTAAATTACTATTCTTGAAAACCTCACAACTTTTAAGGAAATTCAATATTTTGTTACCTGTCCCATTCTGAATTAGCTGAAGTTATCTTTCAGGTATTCTTAATTAATTCAACTTTGTCCTGTGATGACTACAGCATTAGCTACATCATATATATATATATATATATATATATATATATATATATATATATATATTTTTTTTTTTTTTTTTTTTTTTTTTTTTTTTTTTTGGTGGTGCTAGGGATTGAACCCAGGGTCTTGTGCATGCTAGGCAAGCACTCCTCTACCAGCTGAGCTCTATCCCCAGCCCTACATCATATTTTTAACAACAAAATATCAGAACAATGACATGAATAAAAGAATAATCTAAGTGTCTTATTTCTTGGCAATTTTAAGTACTTGACACTATATGGTAATATACTTGTCTGCCTTTATCTATATCCCCAGAATAAGTAGTAGGCATACATAATAGGAATAAAATATTTCTTGTTGCAGGAATAAATGAGGAGAAAAAGAATAAATGAGAATTCAAAAGGCCTTTGCAGACAAACCTTCACTTTTTTCAATAATGTACATAAATGATTTCTAAGAAAAATAAGCCCCAATAAGCTACATTTAAAGTCCTTCTTTCTTCAACAATAGTTCCTCCCTTTAAGAGTTTCTCACCTTGACCCCTTGGTTGGGAATTCATTCCTAAGCTGGATACTGGGTGAGGCTTAGCAGGGGATACCTATTGACCCAGATTTCCAATTCCTTCCCCTAGAAGAATGTAAACCACACCATAAAATATGGTAGAGTAACCTTAAGTCATTTAAAATGATCGTAGAAGTATTTTTAAATATTACAAAAACATAATTTGCTTCATTACAAATATGGAAATATAATGTGTACAGTGGTTTCTTTGCAAACATTTCAGACAGAAGCCTCTGATTTCCTAAAAAATGCCTGTAATGTCACCTATCTTGTTCTTCCTCTGCTTCTTTTTTTTATATTTTTTCTTTCTTTTTTTTTTTTTTTTTTTTTCCCAGTGCTAGGGACTGAACCCAGGGCCTTGCATGTGGTAGGCAAGCGCTGTCCTACTCAGCCACACACCAGCCCCCACCTATTTTGTTCTTAATAAATATTGCCAAGTCAACACCAACTCCTTGAATGCCTATCAAAGGCTCCTTTATGGCTGGCTCGCAGGGTGTATAGCCCAAGGGAAAGGTGACTGCCTCAGGGATATCTCAACACAGCATTTGCATGTACGAGTAAGGGAAAGTATCACAGTTTCTGGGATGAAAAAGAACGATAAGCTTCCTGTAAATCATCAGGTTTACAGTCATTGTAATGAGGAAATCTGGTAGGCAATTGCTTAATCCCTGATGTCCAAAGGGGCGGGGGCGTTCAGGGAAATATCAGTTGTTTCCTTCCTCTCTAGCCCTGATGTTCAAAAACTAAAAAAAGACAAAAACCTAAAAACAGAGTATCAAAAAAAAAAAATGTTCATAGTTGCATAAAACAGACTTCTGAATATTTTAAAATGCTGACAGCTAACAGGCAGAAAGACAGGAATTTCTATTCATTGACTACTAACTTGTTTTGAAACAGTGTGGTTAATACATACATTAGTCTGAGACCTAATCTCACCTCTGCCACTATCTAGCTATACTCAAAGAACCATGGGCAAATCAATGCCCATTCTGTTTCCTCAACTGCAAACTTGGCCTGGGATTCTATTGAGTGATAATGAGTGCTAAATAATTAATAAAACATTAATGAATCTACAACACATGTAAAAAGGACTCTGCAGGGCAAATACTTACCTGTTCTGTGAAGTCAAGCACAAACTACCCAGATAAGTGAATCAATAATTAGGTGACTTTCAACTAATCATTATTTCCTTTTATAACCAGTTTAACTATGATCATTTCCATTTACTCTTCCTAAAATATCTACCAAGTTGATTTTTTTTGGCTTATAATAGGTCTTCTCCCTTGTGTGCAAGACGTTAACATTTGTAATTGGATTTTTTTTTTTTTTTTTTTTTTTTTTTTGGTACCTGGGATTGAACCCAGGGGTGCTTTACCATTGAGCTACATCCCCAGCCCATTTTATTTTTTATTTTGAGACAGGGTTTTGCTAAGTTACCTGAAACTTGTGATCCTCCTGCCTCAGCCTCCTGAGTAACTGAAATTGCAGGTGTATACCTTCAGCGTGGTTGAATATTTTGTTCTTTTCATGCTGAGGGTAGAACCTAATGCCTCAAACATGCTAAGCATACTCTCTTATCATTGAACCACACCCCCAGCCCTGTTTAATGGTAGCAAGATAGTAAAGAAAAATGGATCAGTGTGTGGACCCAGTTTCCTCATATGTAAAGGGAATAGTAAGTCCCTGAAGGATATGGAAAATGATAATACCAGGGTAGTGAAATGATAACCCCCCAAAATTGTCCTGGAGGAAGAGGGAGGCGGGAGGCAATCATTAATCCTCTCCCAGTAATATTGGGCCCCCGGGGGAGGAGGTGCAAACTTTCATTCCTTCCTGAGTTCATGGGCAGCATCTCCACCAAAAGCAAACATTCATCCCATCCCAACCACAATAGGTCCTGCAGGGAGGAGGTGAACACTGAAACTGAGACCTGGACATTTGCCCTTTCCCACTGCGAATGGGTCCCAGAAGGAGAAAAGCCAAGTGTGAAGCTTGGGGTAACAATGGGTCCCAGAGGAAGAAGATAAAAAGTGAACTCTGGCAGAGTTCTGAGCTTTCAACCCTTCCCAGTAACAATAAGTTTCAGACTCTTTACAACTTACTTCCTGACTGCCCAAACTGACACATTCTGCTTCAGTCTCCAGTGATTAATTCACCCTCATTGTAACATAAAACTCAGAGCCCCTCTGTAACCTACCGCCATTTTCCACTCCGAAAATGAGCCCCTCCATTTCCTGATTGATTGACTGCTGCCAAATAAAGGAAAGCTTGCTGATCTGTTTGAGGTCTGCTTCCATTCCGGTTATTTGTGTTTCATAATGGTGCCAAAACCATGTTAGTTATTTTTGCTCCAGTTCCTACCTCTCAGGTTATCCTGAGAATGAACTGTATAGAAGTAGGCAGAGAGCTTGGCATAGCAAACACTAAATGTTTTTTACACTATTACTTTTACCTCTAATGCAAGGCAATAGGACAAGACATTCTCTTTAGACTCTGCCAGTTCTCAATTTCTAGAAACCCTAGGTCTAGCATCTTGAAAGCTGTTTCTTTAATTCTATAATTTTAGCTGGAGAAGGAATTTAGAGGTAGATTTCATTGCAAGTGAAAGAATAAAAAATGACAATGACTTAAACAAGATAGGGTTTTCTTTGTTTCATGTATTAGTTTTCTACTGTTACACAACAAATCACTCAAAAACTTAGTGGTTTAAAGACAGCAATGTTTATTATTTCACAGTTTCTAAGGATCAGGAAATTTAGAGCTGCTTCAGCTGGCTGGGTATGCTAGCCCACATTCTCTCATGAGCCAGGCGTGGTGGTGCATACCTGTTATCCTAACTGTTTGGGAGGCTGAGGCACGAGGATTGCAATTTTGAAGCTAGCTAGCCTCAGCACTTTTGTGAGACTATAAGCAACCTATGAGACCCTGTCTCAAAATAAAAAATAAAAAAGGGCTCCCAGCCCTTTTTTGTGATTCAGTAGTAGAGCACCCCTGGGTTCAATCCCTGGTACCAAAAAAATTAATTAGATTCTCTCATGAACTTGCTGTCAAGTTTTCAGCCAGGACTATAGTCACCTGAAGACTTGACAGGACTAAAAGATCTGCCTTCAGCTCACTCAAGTGGCTGTGGAGAGGTCTTGGACCCCTATAGACTGTTAGATAAAGGACTTCAGGAGATCACCACATGGGACTTTCCATAGGGCTGCTCAGAGTATGTCAGCTTGCTTTCCCCAAGGTTGAGTGCCAAGAAAGAGAAGGAGTGTGAACACCCAAGATTAGTCAGGATTTTATGATGTACTCTCGAAAGACACCACTTCTGCCAGATGCTATGGGTCAGACAGATAACACCAGTACAGTGTGGGAGACTATAAAAGGATATACATCTCAGATATCAGGATCATTTGGTGCCCTCTTGGAAGCTGGCTACTACCCTCACGTGAAGACCAGTGTACTCCAGGCCTGGTTCGGCAGCTCTCCATTTTGTCATTTTAGGGGAACGGGCTCCTTCCAGTCCATTGATCTGCCAAGTCTAGGGTGTGGTCTTTGTTTTTAAGTGCAGAGAGTGGCATTTGCATTGCAGATAGTAAAATGGAAGAAAGGATGAGAGTCTAAGCATTCCTACATATTAGTTATCTCCTAGGAGTCTCTGAAAATCATTCCTAGTTATTTCCCATAGGATGAAACTTATATCACATAGATTACTTTGTTGTAAACAGGTGAGAAGAGTGACTATGTGTTCTTGTTGGCCATCTACCAAGCCAACAGGGGGTTGGCTACTGTAGAAGAAGGGAAGAACAGATACAGGAAAGCAAACAGAGATCTCTGTGATTTGAACAGTTAATAAACATTGCTCTCCTTTCTTAGTCTCTATAGCATCTTGACTAAAACTCAACCTTCTCACTTTTTAAAAAAAAATATTTTTTTGGTATGAATGTGTGTGTTTGTGTGTGTACTAGGGATAGAATAGCTGTGAATGAAAGAATGTGAAGAAAATGAAATTATGGCACTTGAGTTGAAGAATATCCTGCTAAAGTAAAATAAGCCAAACTCAAAAAACCAAAGGCAGAATATTTTCTTTGATATGCAAATGTTAATTCACAATAAGTGTGTTGGAGGGAGCTAAGGAAGAATAGAGTTACTTTATATTAGGTAGAGGGGAGTGAAGGGAGGAATGGGGGTAGGAAGGATACTAGAGTGAAACAGACCCTATTACCTCATGTACATATATGACTGCATGACCGATGTGATCCTAAAATATGTACGATCAGAAAAATGAGAAATTATACTCCATTTATGTATGATTTTTCAAAATGTATAAATGCATTCTACTGCCAGCTAATTAGAACAAATAAAAAATTAAAAAAAAAAAAAAGTATAGCTGAGTGTTAGGTGTCTGAGCTCAGAATCAGATTTAGGTACCCTTCCCAGCTTCATCCATCCTTCCTGTGTGAACCAGGGCAAATGACGTACTCTCTGAGTTTCTCAGTCTTCACTTATAAAGCAGAAGAAATAGTAATACATACCTCATAGAGAATTAACTGAGTTAACAATTGTAATAAGCTTTCACAGTGCCTGGAACACTAAGCATTCAATAGTCTCTAAAATTATTGTGTACATTAAAAAAATAAGACCAAAGGATCCAAGATGGCGGACTAGAGGGTAACTGCATCTCCCGATGCTCCATAACGCAGGATTGAAGAAGGGGAGGTATGAGAGACTCGGACCAACATACAGCCGCAGGTGAGTCTCTCCCACCAGGTGAAGCTTGGCCTGGGCGGGAGGCCTGGACAGGGGGCAGCTTCTTGGACCAGGACAGGGCAGCGAGAGACTTCCCCTGCTCCCTCCGGCATCAGGCTCGGTCCACAGACAGCTTCTTGGAGCAGGCCACCCAGTGAGAGCCTTTCTGCACAGAGCCAGCTCCAAGCCCCGGACCCAGCGGTGGGCCCCGGCCCACAGGCAACTTATGGGACCAGGGCAGGGCAGCGAGAGTCTTCCCCAAGCAGCCCTGCTCCCTCTGGCAACAGACGGGGTCCACAGCCAGCTTCTTGGAGCAGGCCCGCCCAGTGAAAGCTTTTCCACACAGAGCTGACCCCAAGCTCCGGACCCAGCGGCAGGCCCCGGCCCACAGGTGGCTTCTGGGACCAAGGCAGGACAGGGAGAGGTTTTCCCCCAAGCAGCCTGGCTCCCTCAGGTGGATGCAGGCCCTGTCTATAGCCAGTTTCTAGGAGCAGGACCGCCCAGTGAGAGGATTTCCAGGCAGAACCAGCCCCAGCCCTGGACCCAGTAGCGGGCTAGGGCAGCTTTCTTCAGAAGTACTGCATTATCAAGTTCCTCCAAGACTTCAGGCTACTAAAAGCTGGTAGGTGATATACTAGAAATCTACAGGGACACTATAAGCCAATAGAGGAAATCTGCAATATCTCAGAGTCCCACTGATATCTGACCAATATGAGAAAACAAGGGAAGAAAATGTCCCAAACAAACCTAGATGTCCCAAACTATATCAATGAAACCCAATGACAGCACAGCAGAAGAAATGTCAGAAAGGGAGTTCAGAATGTACATAATTAAAACAATCAGGGAAGCAAATGAGATGAAAGAGCAAATGCAGGCATTGAAGGAAGAGATGAAAGAGCAAATGCAGGCATTAAATGATTGCACCAACCAACAGTTAAAAGAGCAAATACGGGAAGCAAAAGATCATTTCAATAAAGAGATAGAGATGCTGAAAGAAAAAAAACAAACAGAAATCCTTGAAATGAAGGAAACAATAAACCAAGTTAAAAACTCCATAGAAAGCATAACCAATAGGATAGAACACCTGGAAGACAGAACCTCGGACATTGAAGACAAAATATTTAACCTTGAAAACAAAGTTGACCAATCAGAGAAGATGGTAAGAAATCATGAACAGAATCTACAAGAATTATGGGATATCATGAAAAGGCCAAATTTAAGAATTATTGAGATTGAGGAAGGCTTAG
Organism: Sciurus vulgaris; assembly: GCF_902686455.1. Taxonomy (NCBI): domain Eukaryota; kingdom Metazoa; phylum Chordata; class Mammalia; order Rodentia; family Sciuridae; genus Sciurus; species Sciurus vulgaris. The sequence continues at coordinate 135,207,454 of NC_136469.1, read as the reverse complement.
AGAAACAAACCAAAGGAATGAACAATCTATTCAATGAAATAATATCAGAAAATTTCCCAAATCTGAAGAATGAAATGGAAAACGAGGTACAAGAGACTTATATATAGGATTCCAAATATACAAAATTACAACAGACCCACACCAAGGCACATTATTATGAAAATACCTAACATACAAAATAAAGACAGAATTTTAAAGGCTGCAAGAGAAAAGAATCAAATTATATTCAGGGGGAAACCAATAAGAATATCAGCACATTTTTCAATCCAGACCCTAAAAGCTAGAAAGGCCTGGAACAACATTTACTAAGCCCTGAAAGAAAATGGATGCCACCCAAGAATCTTATACCCAGAAAAACTTACTTTCAGGTTTGATGACAAAATAAAATCCTTCCATGATAAACAAAAGCTAAAAGAATTTACAAAAAGAAAGCCGACATTGCAGAACATTCTCAGCAAAATATTCCATGAGGAAGAGATGAAAAACAACGATGCAAATAAGCAACGGGAGGAACTAGCCTAAAGGAATAGCGAAATAAAGGGGAAACCAAATCATGTCAAAAAACAAAAATGAGTCAAATGACTGGGAATATAAATCATATCACAATAATAACCCTGAATGTTAATGGCCTGAACTCATCAATCAAAAGACATAGGCTGGCAGAGTGGATTAAAAAGACAAATCCAACAATATGCTGCCTGCAAGAGACTCATCTCATAGAAAGAGATACCCACAGACTAAAGGTGAAATGATGGGAAAAAACATACCATGCACATGGACACAGCAAAAAAGCTGGAGTATCCATCCTCATTTCAGATAATGTGGACTTCAAGCCAAAACTAGTCAGAAGGGATAAAGAAGGACATTACATACTGCTTAAGGGAAACATAAATCAGCAAGACATAACAATCATAAATATCTATGCCCCGAACATTGGCTCATCCATGTACGTCACACAAATCCTTCTCAATTCCAGAAATCAAATAGACCACAACACAATAATACTAGGCGATTTTAACACACCTCTCTCACCGCTGGATAGATCGTCCAAACAAAAATTGAATAAAGAAACCATAGATCTCAATAACACAATCAACAATTTAGACTTAACCGACTTATATAGAATATACCATCCAACAAAGAACGAATACATTTTCTTCTCAGCAGCACATGGATCCTTCTTTAAAATAGACCATGTTTTATGCCACAAAGCTACTGTTAGCAAATACAAGAAGATAGAGATACTACCTTGTACTCTATCAGATCATAATGGATTGAAATTAGAAATAAATGACAGAATAAAAAACAGAACCTTCTCCAATAGCTGGAGATTAAATAATATGCTATTATACGATGAATGGAAAACAGAAGACATCAGGAGAGAAATAAAAAAATTCTTAGAAGTAAACAAGAACAAAGACACATCATATCAAAATCTCTGGGACACCAAGAAAGCAGTACTTAGAGGAAGATTTATTTCATGGAGCGCGTTCAACAAAAGAAGTAAAAATCAACAAACGACTTAACACTACAGCTCAAAGCCCTAAAAAAAGAAGAGCAGACCAACACCAAAAGTAGTAGAAGACAGGAAATAGTTAAAATCAGAGCTAAAATCAATGAAATTGAAACAAAAGAAACAATCGAAAAAATTAACAAAATAAATAGTTGGTTCTTTGAAAAAAATAAACAAAATTCATAAACCCTTAGCCACACTAACAAAGAGAAAGAGAGAAAACTCAAATTACTAAAATTCGGAATGAACAAGGAAATATCACTACAGACACGAGTGAAATACAAAACATAATTAGAAGCTATTTTGGAAAATCTATGGTCCAAGGAAACAGAAAACCTCAAAGACATCAGCAAGTTTCTAGAGACATACGAATTACCTAAACTGAACCAGAAGGACATACACAACTTAAATAAATCAATTTCAAGCAATGAAATAGAAGAGGTCATCAAACCTACTAACAAAGAAAAGTCTGGGACCAGATGAGTTCTCAGCAGAGTTCTACAAAACCTTTAAAGAAGAGCTCATTCCAATACTCCTCAAAGTATTCCATGAAATAGAAGAGGAGGGAACCCTCCCAAGCTCATTCTATGAAGCCAATGTCACCCTGATACCTAAACCAGAGAGAGGCACATTGAGGAAAGAAAATTTCAGACCAATATCCTTAATGAACATTGACGCAAAAATTCTCAACAAAATTTTAGCAAATTGCATACAGAAATACATTAAAAAGATAGTACACCTCGATCAAGTGGGTTTTATGCCAGGGATGCAAGGTTGGGTCAACATCCGGAAATCAATAAATATCATTCACCAATAGACTTATCTATAGACTTAAAGTTAAGAATCACATGATTCTTTCGATTGATGCAGAAAAAGCATTCAATAAAATACAGCATCCCTTCGTGCTCAAAACACTAGAAAATATAGGGATAGTGGGAACATTCCTTAACATTGTAAAGGCCATCTACACTAAGCCCATGACCAGTATCATTCTAAATGGTGAAAAACTGAAAGCATTCCCCCTAAAAACTGGAACAAGGCAGGGATGCCCTCTTTCACCACTTCTATTCAACATTGTCCTTGAAACTCTAGCCAGAGCAATTAGACAAACCAAAGAAATTAAAGGGATACGAATAGGAAAAGAAGAACTCAAACTATCCCTGTTTGCTGATGAGATGATTATATATTTAGAGGAACCCAGAAATTCCACCAGAAAACTTTTAGAACTCATAAGTGAATTCAGTAAAGTAGCAGGTTATAAGATCAATGCTCATAAATCCAATGCATTTTTATACGTAAGTGATGAATCTTCAGAAAGAGAAGTTAGGAAAACTACCCCATTCACAATAGCATAAAAAAAAAATAAAGTACTTGGGAATCAATCTCACAAAAGAGGTGAAAGACCTCTACAATGAGAACTACAGAACACGAAAGAAAGAAATTAAAGAAAACCTTAGAAGATGGAAAGATCTCCCATGTTCTTGGATAGGCAGAATTAATATTGTCAAAATGGCCATACTACCAAAAGTGCTATACAGATTCAATGCAATTCCAATTAAAATTCCAATGATGTACCTTATAGAAATAGAGCAAGCAATTATGAAATTCATCTGGAAGAATAAGAAACCCAGAATAGCTAAAGCAATCCTCAGTAGAAAGAGCGAAGCAGGGGGTATCGCAATACCAGATCTTCAACTCTACTACAAAGCAATAGTAACAAAAACGGCATGGTATTGGTACCAAAATAGACAGGTAGATCAATAGTACAGAATAGAGGACATGGACACAAACCCAAATACAATTTTCTCATATTAGACAAAGGGGCCAAAAATATGCAATGGAGAAAAGATAGCCTCTTCAACAAATCGTGCTGCGAAAACTGGAAAACCATATGCAACAGAATGAAACTAAACCCCTATCTCTTGCCCTGCACAAAACGACTCAAAATGGATCAAGGACTTTGGAATCAGACCAGAGACCCTGCATCTTATAGAAGAAAAAGTAGGTCCAAATCTTCACCTTGTCGGCTTAGGATCAGACTTCCTTAACAGGACTCCCATAGCACAAGAAATAAAAGCAAGAATCAACAACTGGGATGGATTCAAACTAAAAAGCTTTCTCTCAGCAAAGGAAACTATCAGTAATGTGAAGAGAGAGCCTACAGAGTGGGAGAAAATCTTTGCCAATCATACTTCAGATAGAGCACTAATCTCCAGAATCTATAAAGAACTCAAAAAACTCTACACCAAGAATACAAATAATCCAATCAACAAATGGGCTAAGGAAATGAACAGACACTTCACAGAAGAAGATGTACAAGCAATCAACAGATATATGAAAAAATGTTCAACATCTCTAGTAATAAGAGAAATGCAAATCAAAACTACCCTAAGATTTCATCTCACCCCAATTAGAATGGCGATTATTAAGAACACAAGCAACAATAGGTGTTGGCGAGGATGTGGGGAAAAAGGTACACTCATACATTGCTGGTGGGGCTGTAAATTAGTGCAGCCACTCTGGAAAGCAGTGTGGAGATTCCTCAGAAAATTTGGAATGGAACCACCATTTGACCCAGCTATCCCACTCCTTGGCCTATACCCAAAGGACTTAAAATCAGCATACTACAGAGACATAGCCACATCAATGTTCATAGTTGCTCAATTCACCATAGCCAGATTGTGGAACCAACCTAGATGCCCTTCAGTTGATGAATGGATAGAGAAACTGTGGCATATATATATATATATATATACAATGGAATATTACTCTGCCATAAAGAATGATAAAATTATGGCATTTGCAGGCAAATGGATGAAATTGGAGAATATCATGCTAAGTGAGATAAGCCAATCTCAAAAAACCAAGGGACAAATGATCTCGCTGATAAGTGGATGATGACACATAATGGGGAGTGGGAGGGGTTAGTGTTAGGGTTAGAGTTAGGGTTAGGGAGGGGGGCAAGAATGGAGGAAGGAGGGACTATATAGAGGAAAAAGAGCAGTGGGAGGGGTTGGGGGGAAGGGAAAAAAAAAAGAAGACCATCCAAAGAACTCTTTAGAGAGTCTTTGCTCCTTTGAGAAAATAAGGCTTAGAAATAATTGTTTTATAAAAAACTCAAAGTTGAGTGACCCTCCCTTCACACTTTCTGACCTAAAAAGATTGAAATCCTTTTCCTCTATAGTATTCTGGAAGGAATTAATTTTATCAGTCCATTATCTTAAATAACATAAAGTTACATACTTATTTTTGTAAACATATGCTTTTTGCAAATGAGATACAGAAAAGCCAGGCATAGTGGCACACACCTGTATCCCAACAGTTCAGGAGACTGAAGCAGGAGGATTCCAAATTCAAAGCCAGCATAAGCAATTTAAAAAGATCCTAAGCAACTAGTGAGATCCTGTCTCAAAATAAAAAATAAAAAGGACTGGGGATGTGCCTTAGTGATTAAGTTCCCCTGAATTCAATCCCTAGTACCAAAAAGAATAAAATGAAATACAGCAGAACAGTAACCAAGTTTGTTATTTAACATTATAATGCCCAGAAAAAAAGTAGAAATGGATGCAATTATTACTACCAGATCTTTTGGCAAAATAATGTCTTGATAGCGGAATAATTGATCAACAAAAGAAAATAGTACTTTATATTGACCTAGCTTGCAGGGTGAACAATGAGATTACTGTAGCATATTTGCTACATATAAATGTCTATGCTGAGTCAACTTTAGGATGGGCCGAAATAAAAGTGCAGTGATTCATGAAGCACTGTGTTTTCACACGTGTGTAATCTTGCCAGTCTCCTACTGAACATTCCTCAGAAATTCCTTTCTTACATATAGCATAACAGTTCAGTGACCTTCTACAAAGGAAAGAGTGAATTCACAGATGAGAGCCATCAGTTACTGAAAGACTAACTGCATACTAGGCACCCTCTCATCTCACATTATAAATTAAGTTATGGCAGCTCACTTTTACAGATGAGGGAACCAAAGTTCAGAAACACGGAAGTAGGATTTGAAGCTGGTCTTCTTTCCCTGCACAACTGTCACACCTTTGCTAACTGTTAAAAACAAGTCTGTCAGCACTTGGTGGCATGTGCCTGTAATCTCAGCTACTCCAGAGACTGAGGCAGGACAATTGCAAATTTGAGGCCAGCCTAGGCAACTTAGCAAAACCCTGACTCAAAATCTTATAAATTTAAAATTGCTGGGAATGCTGCTCAGTGGTAGAGTGCCTGTGGATCATTCGCCAGTACCACCAAATAAATAAATAGAGTCTGACCATGCAGCCTTGCCACGCACCTTGTAAGTAAAAAGGGGTGAAGAGTGGGAGATAATGCAAGTAATGGAGAGCAAAGCAGGAGGCAGAATGCATGCTGTTTCAGGGTTCTTGGTACAGTAAACGTCAACCAAAGAGCTTGCATGCTGGGGGTAGCTGAACTAGCCCAGTGCCCTGCACAGCTCCTCCACGCATGGTCCTGAGAGAACCTGCAATGCAGTCACATGAGGAACTTTTCAATCTGGGATATCTGAGGGTCACCCTCTGAAATGTGATTCAGTGCATTTGGGCAAGGTCTTGGATTGTGTATAAGATTCCTGTGCAACTGAAGTTTGAGAACTATGATTCCAGTTACTGACTCTGCCTCTATATTTAAAATTTTTCAAACTTGACAAGAGTTTCAGAATCCATGGAAGTAATGGCATCATTTGCAACACTCAATTATATGATATAATAATATAGGATCCTTGGGATACTGGTTCCAGGAAACTCACCAACCTCCAGAATACCAAAAATCCTGGTATCCACATTGTTCAAATCCCTCATGTAAAATGGCATAGTATTTTCAAATAACCTGCACACATCCTCCTGAATGTTTTAAATCATCTTTAGAATACTAATAATACCCAGTGAAATGTAAATGCTATGTAAATAGTTGTTACACTGCATTGTCAAATAATGACATGTTCTGTCTATTTAGAAAAGACACAATTCCACCCCACCCCCTCATCCACAGATACTTCCAATTCACAATGGTTAAATTCACAGATGTGGAACCTGCAGACATGGGGGGTCAAATGCATAATACAGCTAAATTTAGATAGAAATAGAATAGACTTTGGGAACCGATCTGAGTCCAAATCTCTGCAGCAGATTAGTTATGCAACTATAGGCATGTTTCTGAACATCTCTGAGCCTTACTTTCTACATGCTGCAGTAAAATATTGATTGTAATACCTGGGTACTGAGAAGACTGAAGGCAATATAAGTATGTGTAATGCCTGGCACATGGTCGTCTTTCAATAAGTGCTAGTTATCTTTACTATTAAGCATCTAACACTGTATGAAATAAGATGCCATATCTTAATAGACTAACATTAAATATCAGGAGCTGGAAGTTTCAAATTTTCAGCCACTACAGTGGTTCAGCACATTCCCATTGGAATCATATTTCCTAGGTTCCAATCCTAGATGGGCCACTTTCTCACTTAATACCAGCAGGGTAAATCAGCATGTCTTTTGTCTCTTGGGAATGAGGCCCTTGCTAACATTGTTAAGTCATAAATCTGTTTGCTGTGCTGCCAAGACATCAAAGATTACATAGGTAAAGAGTTTGCAAGTGATTGTGTGTGTGTGTGTGTGTGTGTGTGTGTGTACTCAAAAAAGAGAAAATTTGCTAATTTCTGTTATTACTCAACAAATACTATGTGACTACCTTGTACCAGAAACCACAGATTTATTTTGTTCCAAAGAGTAAACTTGCCATTTTCTCTATCCTCTGATTTTGCCAAGCCTTCTGTTTTCTCATCTCATTGACTTTATTTTTTTTTTTTTTTAATTTTTAGTGTTTTTGGAGCCAGTGTCTTGCTATATTGCCAAGGTCAATCTTGAACCCTTGGGTTCAAGTAATCCTAGCACCTCAGCCTCCCCCAATAGCTAGAGCTATGGTGTGCTGCCATTCCTGGCCTGTCATTGACTTTTACCACTGTTCATGCTGTTACCCAACTAGGAAAATGACAGCAAATGAACCTGAGTGGCCAGCACTATTCTAAGGACTTTGGAAATGAAATTTTTTCTGTTCACAGAATGACTGTATGAAGTATAGACACCATTATCATCCAGATTTTACAGACATAAAAACTGAAGTGGGGAGGTTATGCATCTTACCCAAGGCTATCCCGTTAGTAAATAGCAGAGCCAAGATTTAAACCTACACAGTTTAGCTGCAGAACCTGTATCTTTTAAGGCAACTACATGATAGCCCTTCTAGAGACTTTGGGTTTATCTTCAAAGCTTTTGGTCTCCATCACTTCAATATCTAATAAGAAAGCTAACTTGGTAGAACTTTTATGGAGCCACTGAAAAATTTACCAGATGTGCCTGAAATTATTTGAATCCCAAAGTACCCACAGCTAATAATGTTCAAAGTATATAATTCTGAGGAAAGGAACACAAATTAAGGATTGACCCTTGCTTGAAAACTTCACAGAAATCCTGAAATAAAAGGAGAAAAAAAAAAAAAAAAAAAACACACAAAAAATAAAAACATGGCTTATTTGACCATAGCTAGGAATCTAGTGAGTACAGCCTACCTGTACCTATTTTCCAGCACCCTCCAAATGAATCTGAGTCAATAAAGGAACTGTCCCAAACCACATGCCACACCACATGCCACACCCATGAAGCAAGAGGAAGTTGATTCACTTTCCATGTGGCCGAATGCATACAGAATTGCTTCAATTTCCTATTAATATTTTTCAAAAACCCATTTCCTTATTTTACTCATATAAAACAAAATATTTTCAATTAAGTTGACTCTTCAGATTTTAAAAGTGTGAGGTTGATTTGGGTTGCTGTTTTATGTCGCGTTGTTTTTTGATGAAACTACAGTATGTTTGGGAATATAGTAGTAATGGAGAATCTTCCTCCACTTGCTTACTAGACTGGGATTTTAAACAGTGCTAGCCTTTCATTCACTGTATTCAATAAGCTTCATTTAGCAAGAAATTACTATACAGCAAGCACAAAAACAAAGATAATGCAAGATCTCACTCGAGTGGAATCCAAAATTGAACTCACAGGAGTAGAGAGCAGAATGATGGTCAGGAGAGGCAGTGGGGGTGGGGAGGATGGGCTGGGGAGTCATTGATCAAAGGGTAGGAAGCCTCCAATAGAAAGAAGTAGATTTCCAGATCTGTTACACAGCATGGTGACAATAGTCAGCAATAATGTATATTTCAAAATAACTAAAACAATAAATTTCCAATGGTTCACCATAAAAACTGATAGGTGAGGGGATGGATATGTTAATTTATTTAATCATTCCACATTGCATGTGTGTAAAAACATCACATTATAGTCCATAAATGTCTACTTATACAAAATTTCAATCAAAAATCTGAATATTAATTACAAAAGAGGAAGTATTAGATGTTGAAGATTTTCTAGTTTACTGTGATTGTCATAAAACATTTTGGTACTATTAGAAATTGCAACTATTAAATAATCTTAAAAATCTCATCCCACTGTTAGTGATTTGAATCACAGGAGTGCAGATGGCACTTGATTATATGTCACCTTATTTAGGTTCCACTCTTTAACATTCACAGCAATCCATGAGAAAACATGTGAAGGTATCCAGAGGCATGCCTGGCATACCACATAAGCACTTAACGTTTTTTAAAATGGAAGTTTTAATTCTTATTTAACAACTTATCTTCTTTACCGGCTCCATACTTAGTTGTATTGCCCTCCTGCTTGACAGGTAGCTCTGGAAAGACTCATTCAACTCAGATGAGACCAAGCCAAGCCCTATGTTACCTCTAAACACTGAATCAAATAGCACAGGATAGTGCTTTTTTTAAAACTAGGGATCACTAGGCTGGGATTGTGGCTCAGTGGTAGAGCGCTTGCCTAGCTTGTGTGAGGCACTCAGCACCACATACAGATAAATAAAGATCAATAAACAACTAATAAATAAATAAAAAAAAAACTAGGGGTCACATACAGGTTACAAGATAATTCTGGGTTAAACCCAGAAATCATTTTTAATAGAAAACACCCATGCAGCTTCCTCAAAGCTGAGCAAGGACTGTGTTGACTCCCACAAATACCATGATCAAATGTACCCATTATTATGAAAAATAATTACTGTAGAGGATGTGATAAATAAAATGTGAATTGGTTAGTGTATTTTGATTGCTGTCTTCTCATCTGACTTCAGTTTAACCATAACCTTAATGGAAAAGCTAGTAATTATACAATTACACTTTTGGTTAATGTAATTAACTAGTTGAGTTAAGGTGTGAAGGAATTTTATCTGCTACTGACAAAGTAGAAAGACAAAAGAAGTGTCAGATTTAAGTGTTTGGTTCACATGTTGAAAACATGGTCTATTTTGACGTATTTGAACTTGAAACTTGTAGTATGTATGCATGTGTATATGGTACTGGGTATGGGACCCAGGGTGCTCTGCCTCCCAGCTACAACCCCACTCCTCTTTGAGACAGGATATCACCAAGTTGCAGAAGTGAGGCTTGAACCTGCTATCTTCCTATCTCAGCCTAAGTCACTGGGAGTACAGATGTGTGCCACCACATCTGGCACTTGTAACATTTTAATCAAACCAACATAAATTGCACCTAAAACATATTTTCAGAAAAAATAATAAGAAAGAATGATAAAGAGCAAACAGCACTGATGTCCACCAGCTGGAACTGGGATGTAAAATAAGCAATAATATGAAGGGAAATGTTGAGTTTAAACAACAAATTCAGACTTCATTCAACCTATATTTTAAAAAGAAAAAGGTCCAAATATTATAATGAAGATAACTTACTATGTGGGTTTATCAAATATGCCAATCATATTCTTCAAATAAAAGTTTAAAATTTTCAAAATTAAAAAGCTGTTTGGAAACAATTAGCTGAATTTATTGGTAAAGAAAGGGAAAAACACTATATTCAAGTTCCAAGACTCATTCCTTATTTATTTCACTGTTGTTAGTGATAAAGTCTTATTATCCTTACCAAAGAATATTGTGGGACAGGAGAAAACAACATCTCACATATTTTCTTCCAATGTGTTTTTATATGGTATGTACAACTTTAAATCTCAACTAATGAATCAGGAACTATGCGGTGTTGACACATGGCAGGCCAGTGCTCTGCCTCCAGCCCAGCCCCAGCCAAGCCCACTGACGTCTTACCACTGCAGAACATTTAGAAGCAATGCTCACTACAAGTCTGTGCAGATATCAGAGTCCAGCTTGCTAAGAACAAACCGTATAACGTTTTCATGTTTCATATGTTAGATATGCGTAGCAGGATCAGTTAGTAAATGACACGTTGTTTAAATATAATCTCACGTAAAACTTCATTCTGTAAATGTATAGGAGTAAAAAATAGACTTTAGGCGATTTAAATTTTTACAAATGTTTTATGATGAAAAATTCAAAACAAGCACAAAAGGGAAGAGAATGGCCAGAAATACGCACCCTTCCCCCCATGTTTCTAATACCCGCTTGCTTCAACAAGTATCAACTAATGCACAAGATAACGGAACTCTGGCACTCAAAGACAGTCTGCTGTTTTCACACTAACGTTACCTTCATTAATTAACGTTACCTATCAATACTACTTGATAGAAAGTCCAGTGCAGTGATGCACAGCTGTACTCCCAGCAACTCCAGGGGCTGCGGCAGGAGGATCAAAAGGTTGAGGACAAACTGGACAATTTATCAAGACCCTGAATCAAAATAAAATAATAAAGGAACTGAGGATGTTAGGGTTAGGGTTAGAATGCTCCTGGGTTTAATCCCCAGTACAAAACAAAACAACAAAAAACTACTTAGTCAAATACTTTTTATTTTTTGGTGTTATGGTGTGATATGAGGTGTCCCCCAAAAGCTCATGTGTGAGAGAATATGGGGACTGTTCAGAGGTGAGGATCGGATTACAAGAGCTGTAACCTAATCAGTGGATTAATCCATTTGTTGGGTTAATAATTTGAATTGATTACTGGGTGGTAACTGTAGGCAGGCAGGGTGTGACTGGAGGAAGTAGGTCACTGGGGGTGACTGTTGGGGCTTTGTATTTTGTCCTTGGTGAGCAGAGCTCTCCCTACTTCCTGGCTGTCAAGAACTAAGTAGCTTTCCTCTGTCACACCCTTGGACTCATCTCAGTGATGACTCATTTTTTGCTGCCTCATCTCAGGCCCAGAGCTATGGAGTCAGGAGACTGTGGACTGGACCTCTGAAACCATGAACCCACATAAACTTGTCCTCCAGTATGTTGTTCTTGTCAGCTCTTACCGCCCCAGTGACACAAAGTTGACTAAAACAAATATTTCCAAAGACATTATCTAAGTTATAACATCACATATGTAATTGATATTCAAGCACAATTAAAGGTATTTATTTCAACATTCAAACATATCCAAGGGTTCAAAAAGACATTTCTGTTAGGGCAGTAAATATCCTAGCTACTCTATTCTCCTCAAACTTTTGCAACATATGATAAAGGAGATAATTTAGAAAGAAATAACATTATATTGTTACATGTTACTTTTTTGACTCAAACTCTTTTAAAAAGCTTTATGAAAGTGTAATTTACAATGAACCTCATGTAAATAACAGTTCATTCCTTTTTATTGCTGAGTAGTATTTCTTTATGTGTTCTATTATGTGTGTGTGTGTGTGTGTGTGTGTGTGTGTGTGTGTGTGTGTGTGTGTGTGAGAGAGATTTGGTACCAGGCATTGAACTCAGGGGTACTCAACCACTGAGCCAAATCCCCAGCCCTATTTTGTATTTTATTTAGAAACAGGTCTCACTGAGTTGCTTAGTGTCTTGCTTTTTAGCTGAGGCTGGCTTTGAACTCTTAATCCTCCTGCCTCAGCCTCTCAGCCTTCCAAGCTGCTGGGGTTACAGGCATGCACCACCACATCTGGTAGATTTTTTTTATCATTGCTTTTAAACAATTTGATTATGGTGTACCTTGGTGTAGTTTTTTTTTTTTTTTTTTTTTTTTTTCATGCCCCCTGTGCTTGGGTTTCATTGATCTTAGATCTGTGGGTTAATAGTTTCCATAGAATTTGAAAACTTTTAAACTAGCATTTCCTCAAATATTTTATGACCCTCCCCGCCCCCTTTTTTTGTCCTATTAGAGACATTTTAAGTTAGTCTGTGTAAAGCTGTGCACAGTTTGCTGAACATCTATTTGAGTTTGACTTCAGCTAGTTTCTACTTGGTATGTCCTTAAGTTCATGAATCTTCTGCAATCTCTTGTCATTTATCCCACCAAGTGTATATGTCACATCTTGTTTTCATCTCTACAAGTTTGATTGACATTTATCCATGTTTCTACTTAACTTTTTGAATAATATGGAAGTTACAATATAACATCTGTGAATTCTAACCTCTTATTTTTCTTCCCATTATGAGTCCTGTCTTCTTGCTTATTTCCTCTGCTAGACATTGCAAAATTTGCCTTCCTGGGTACTGGATATTTTTGTATCCCTATAAATTTTCTTGAACTTTGATCTGGAACAGTTTCTTGGAAATAGTTTGATGCTTTAAACGCTTGTTAACAAGACAAGAGCCCAGAGTTGCACTATTCCCCACAACTGAGGCAAGAGCCTTCTATACACACTCTCGAGGTTCTGTGAATGCTGAGGTTTCCAGTCTGTCTCCTGGAAACAGGTACTCTTCACAGGCCTCTTGGAACAGGACACAATTACCTCTAATACTTTTGAGTGGTCCTTTCTTTGGCCTCATGTTATTTTCTCACATGCATGTACTGACCAGACCCCAAAACTCAGGGAGATTTGTTGCACATCTCTAGAATTCTTTCTGTGCAGCTCTCTTCTTTCTAGGACTCTCTACTGCAACTTTAGCACCTTGGTTTCACCAGGCTCTGTCCCAACTTAGGGACTCCACCAGAATGCATGTTCACCTTCCCTGTTTGGGGGCCTGGAAATGCTCTCAACGTAGTAATCTGGAGCAATTATATAACTAACTTAGTTTCCTGTTGTTCAGGTTCACTGTCCTTCATAACTGTTGTTCAATATCTTGATAACATGTCTGTCCATTGCTAAGTAGAATGGATCTGGAACTATGTGTTGCATTTAAATATTAGTGAAATTATATGTGATAGTAACATTTTTTCTTACAAAATATAAAGATACTGCAGTCATAAAACATTTCTTCCTGTCAGCTATCTAATTTCTATGTTAGAAAATGATCATTAATGGCCTTTGGTGATAAATTAATTTCTCATGTATCTACAATTATTACTTTTGCAAAATTCTCATCACTTCCTTAGAAGTCACTGAGGGAAAAAAAAAGCAGAGAGCCTGCCACTGGAGACCCCTTTACACACCAAACAGACAAAGCAACTGTAAGACATTTCAGTGAAGTGGAACCAGGCTTAGAGATTTTTCCACATCACTGATTTCATGTTCAGTAATATAAGCTGAAGAAGAATGCAACCTCCTCTAGTTCACACTTTTTATATTTTCTTCTATTATTCCTTTACTTCAAATATTGGTTTATAGTTATTTTTAGTTAATATTTATAAGACAAGTAGAAACTAAGAATTTTAGTATAAAAATGAGGTATCACAAACAAAAATTATTTAGGATATAATGACCTACCATTGTAGCCTATAAAAATTTTCTTGCATTCCTCTCTCCTAGATTTACTAGGCTTCAGTCTCAGATCCCATCTAAGCCCAACTGCCTTCAAACTCAATCCTTAGCTACCATGTGGCAGGACAAAAATAGAACTACTCAAGGGAACTAAAATTTTAGTCTTAACTTCTCAGTCATCAAATCTTTAGTTGGACAGGCAGAAAAGTCATCCTGACTACCTCTGGCTTTTCTCTGAAGGCCTATATACCATCAGATAAAGGTATATACAACTGGACCACATTTTAAAAGGGGTGGGAAGAGAGAGCCCTGCTTCTATTATTAAAAGCCTTGTCTGGCCTTGGCAAATATTTAACTCTCTGGGCCTTAGTTTTCCCTCTTAATAAAATAAGGAAAATTACAGGAGGTAAGACTGCAGAGGAACACAACTTGGAAAAGCATATTATTCACTGTAATCTTTTATATATACATATATACATACACACACACAATTAGGACACTGTTTCAAAAATGTTATTTAAGTCTTTTGACTCCTAATATGATACAGTGGGATATTTACAAACAACTGTCCCTCTAAACAGCAATCACTCATTACTCATGCAGTATAAGCAAATGCCTCTAGGGAGGGAATAAGGCCTTTTCTCCCTTTTCTGGGATGTTTCTACAAAACCTAGCTTCACCCTCTTAGAATATTTCCTTACAAACATTCTTAACTTGAATTATAGTACCTTCATTCAGAGGATTGGTCTATGCAAAAATGTGAGCTGTCCATGGAGAATTGTTTTCCAACACTATTCAAGCAGCCTAAAAAGGGGTACAATCCATTACCTTCAACAGAATTGAAAATCCGGTAAATATTACAAGGTTAGGTGCCACAGTAGAAAGAAAGGAATTGTTACCCTATGATTTTAAAAAGAACATGCCAAAAGAACATCAACCAGTGGGGTCAGGGAATACACAAGGAGCAGAAGTTGCAGTAATTTGAGTTAAGACATAGAAGTTGCTTAAGCAGTGCAAGAATAAGGAAGCAATATGAATCAATGCCATTTTTGGGTGTTTATAGAGGTTTTTTGACAAAACCAAATTTTAAAAAGAAGCAAAGAAATATACCACACCTTCATCTATTTCTGGTAACATGACTGCAAACTACAGATGTAATCACTGATTCATTTGTTCTGCATCAAATGTATAATGAATACACACTATGTATTGTGCAAATGAATATGATCTTTGCTTTTATGGAACATTCATTCCAGGCTAGCAGGATGACAAGTTAGTAATTAAGTTAATCAAATTATCACAAATTACATGCAACAAAGAAAAAAAGGAAACAATAGTGGAGGACTTGCCCTAAGGTGGTTAAGAAAGACCTCTTTAGGGAGGTAACATTTAATTTCACTTTATTGGTTTTTATTTAAGATAGTAGCCAGAGTGAGTCTTTTAAAACCTAACTCAGATCACACCTTTTCTCTACTTATATCTTTCTGTTGTTCTTTGTTTCAAAGTCCTTCATGATTTGGTCCCCAAAACTTTTCCCGTCACACTACTCCTAAAGAACTTAACCTCAAGGTAAGTTAGGTTTATGTCTCTCTCTTGCCAGGACATAAACTTCACCAGGGAATATCTTTACTTTGTTCACTTTTATATCCCAAATGTCTCTAGAATTGCTTGCTTCTCATAGCACTTCACTAATTTTCAGCTCGATAAACATAAAATCACTGATTTTATTAATATTAAAGCATAACATGAAGCATAATAAAGTTATCACATACAATGTTACACTAATATTTAAATGCAATGGAAAATATTACAAAATAACATTAAACATAATACAAAGGCAAAAGCTAGGTAAGATTTGATTTAACATGACCAGTGCGCTCATTCCAGTCTGGAGCACAGGAAGACAAGGAACGTGACTGGCCTATCTGCTGCACCATTCAGCTTGCTTCTCCCTGTGATTTTAACTGGGTTAAGATGGAGAAGCCCAGCTCACGCCATCTAGCTGTCATGAATGGTAGTAATAGCCGGATACTCTTTCTGCTTAGCAAAGGAGTCTTCCTTTACCTTAACCCAAAACGCTGATAAACTTAGGGTCTCTTTATTGTTCTTCAATGTACATGAAGAACTAAGCTGCAATAATTCATTCTCTTCTTCAGGTACTAAGTTCAACTCGATTACTGATTCAGGGTTTTGAAAAGCAAATGGATCTTTTATGCAACTGTTTTTCCTTAATGCCTTAAATTTCTCTTCAGGAAAGAAATGGTTTAAAATATGAGAGAGAAGTGAGATGCAACAGTACCATTAATTTAATTTCCTTCAAATTGTTTTCATTAATAATATTCTCTTCAATATGTTGTAAAAACCTTGGGAACGTGTAGTGGCTAGGACGATTACTTTAAGCCTTACTTGCCATAACAATCTCTTGGAGAATGCTTGGAAATGTTCTACATGTAGGAAAACATCACTGTTTTCCCCACACAGCAACATTATTATTAGTAATTTTCAGCAACTTTTTAATTACTTTGCTGTGTTTTCGAATTGTTTGCTGTTTCATTACGTGTAATTCCTTTACAGTTCTTCCAATTTAATTTATATTGTCCAACAATGCACTTTTCCAATTCTGTAAAAATATCTGATTTACTTAAATGAGAGGTTAAATTTAAAAAGCACAAAAAATCCTCCAAAAAAAAAATCATCCTGCCATGCATACCTGACATCGACCAAAAGTATGCAGCTTCCAATACCAGTGCTTTCATCCAGCTGGACTGCAAAATCTATACCAGATCGTAGTGAAGGAATAAGTGTTGATTCTAAATTTTCTGCAATAGTACAAATTCGAAAAGACAGTGTATTGTTGCTACGTGTAGTTTTTATCAGTTGACTTATCAAATATTGTACATACCATATCCAAACATGCTGGAAGGGTAATTTTTTCAGCAGCTGTGTGAGCCATTTCCTTTTGCCACACGATATGCAACTAAATATGCCAAGTAAGGCTTTCTCACTAACAGCAGTAGGACAATGCAGAAACTGTGTTGATAACTTTGTCTTTTTTCTCTCTTTGAAGATATTCAAGAGGTTTATCAATAAGTTCACCATGCTACTTCCAAATGTCTTTAATTTTGAAGGTTTTAAGATTTCATTTGCCAAGAATATTATTAAAAATAATACACTGAGGTCTATCCTTTTCAAGTGGCTTTTCACATTTGATAAAACCATATTTTAAATAATCTTTATTATAATACCTTGTACTTGCTTTTTTTCTTTTTAAAAAGTGGCTCTAATGAAGTTGAATTTGGAAGATTACAGTCAATATTTTGCTCAAAGTTCGTACTTCCAGATCCAGAACATGTTTCTTTATATTTTATCCTATTATTCCTTTTTAATAAAGAAATAATTCATTTTAACAGTAATTTATTCTAGTTTGGTTAAAATATTATAATTGCTAGTAACTAAAAAAAAAAAAAAAAAAAAGGAAAAAATACATAGCCTATATAACATCTTTCCAAAAAATGTACTCAGAGTTTGCAAATGAATGTCAGATTTCACATCTAGTTGCGAGTCATGCTATAATAAAGGCAGAGTGCATGTTCACCTTGCCAACATGGACACCAAGTGACACCTATGTGCAGATGATTGGAAATCATCCCTTAGTCAGTGTACACTGTATTCATCATATATCCCCTCTATCAAACATCTTTCTCATATATTGAAATGGACCTTAATATTCCTAGAGATGGGCATGATTTAGGCAAAGGATCTACACAAAACATTCTTGTACTTTGTATTTTATTTTCTTTTAAAAACATTCAGTTAACTCACAGAATTGACTTCATGACTCATTAATGGGTAACACAACTACTGTGAAGAACATTGACAAAAGGACATTTTGTGACCTCTTCTGTGTTGGTGGCTTCAGTATCTGCCTTGATGATGAAAGAAACTACCTAATCTGCTAAACCTTGTTGACTTGTAACAGGAACTTCTTGAAGTGGCAGGAACATGTCTTAGATTTTCATTCCTGAGACTTTTTGATAGGAAGAGTTTTGGGGAATGACAGTTATGGTCAGATCTAGTGAGGCTAGCTCAACTATCAGGTTGGAGCTGATAACGTTTTAGGGAACTTTCCTGGAATGCGTTCTTGACCTGGGAATAAGACCAGAGACATAACATTAAAGCATCACAATGCAAAGTCCCTATGGGGACTTGATATCCAGGATCATGGTGGTGAAGCCAAAGGCCGCAGCTCCTCTCCTCACCATCTTACACTAGTATAGGCCTACTTCCATGGGCCAAACCATCTCACTCAAGATCAGTATACTGAAAAATAAAGTCAGTAAAACCTAGGAAAAAAAGCACTAGGAACTTTGTTAAAGTGTATTAACAAAGCTGAGTACAGCCAGCCAAGGAGTATAGCTCATTCACCACATATACTTCCTGTGTTGGTCGTGGCTGTTTGGGGGGGACTGTTATTTATTAAGAATTTAATCTTAACTGTTCAAATACTTTTCATTAGGACTTATTATTTAGTTTCTTATCTTCTGTGTTCTTGATGCTTTGGCACTTGGATGGGGATTTGCTGAGCAGGAGAGGTACTGCCCCTCCAAGGATTAATTAATTCCTGTGCAAAAAACTCAACTCAGCACTCCCCCTGCACCTACCTTTTGGGATTGTACACACCTGGCCATTAAATCACTCCATGACCAGGCACCAGGCAATTAGGGGAAGCCCCTTCTGCCCCAAACCAGTTAAGTTATTCAAACTAGCTAATCTTAAACCTGTTCAAACCTGCTTACCCTGCTTTGCCTTTTCCTTCCCAAGAAAACCAAACAAATGTTTCCCTGGTTCCCACTGTACTTCCTCTGTTCACTTAGTGACCCTGGTGCTTCCTTGTATGGTGTCCCTGTGTGGTGTAGGGTGTTGTGCATCCTATTTCTAGGGATCTGTGAGTATTAAAACTTCTTCGGTCTTGAAGTCACTTTCACATCTGTCACCATATGGATTGAAACAATTCCTGAGAATAGTTTACAATGTTATTGTGTTACTGATTATGAAGTTGTATTGTTTGGCTCTCACCCTCTTTGCCCCATATAGTTTGTTATTTTTCAGCACAAATTTTACAGGCCATGAGTTCTTCAGGAAGTCAACAATGTTAAATGCATTAACTTTATTTTAGGGGCAAAAGATCTGTATGTGGTATCTGGTCATACTCTGAAAGGTGTGGATATGAGAGAGAATTCAAGACCTGGTAGATGCCTTTGACTTAATCTTGGTTACATGTTTGAAAGATGACATGCTCCAAATATTTAACCTTGGCTTGAAACAGGCAAGATTTTTCTCTGGAGGTTTTATGTCCTCTATCTGCCAAGGATATCAAAATGATTAGAGTTTATGGCAGACATCTCTTGGATGTCAGAGCACAGTATGCATCACCAATATATTAGACCGAAACTTTATTGCTGGAAAAGTAACCATATCTAGACCCTTTTAATGAATAAGAAAAGTTGGAGAGCAATTCATAGTAACCTTGAGGCACTGCTGCCTTTAACAGGTGAAGAAAAAGAATTATTGACTCTCCTTCTGTCATAGATAAGAGTTCCAAAATGGAACATTTGTCCTTCTGCCATCTCTTCCTAGGTATTTTACATATTTGTACATAGCTAAAGAAAAATACTGCTAAATAGAACATGTTACAGTCTGGTTTGCCCTCTTTCTTTACTTATGCCTTTGAAAGGAGCTTAATGGAAAGCCAATGGAGTTTGGGAAAATAGGGTCAAACCTGACAATCTGTCCTAAACATAAGTTCTGAAGCTTTGATTTAAACAGAGATACATTCAGTTAGAACTCAATGTAAATCAGACTGCATGTGCACACACACACACACACACACACACACACCAAAATATGAGCAAGTACAATTCCATAACCCAGCCAGGTTCTGTTGGGATAGGTCCCTTCTGGCCAAAACATCACCTACCCACAAATGTGTACACTGATGCTTAAGATGTGCATACTAACGATGGCTGTTGTGGCCATATTACCATGTCAGAGAGTGCTCTTTGTTTAATTTTGCATTTAGTCAGTCATCCTTCCAGAGAATTTCAACTAAGGTGACCAAATACTTGTAGAAGCTTTCTCACACAGGAAGGTGCATTCATGTGGTCATGTGATATGGTTTCAGATCAATGAGTTTCCACTCATAAATATTTTTATCTACAAGTTCCTCAAATAGTGTTTGTCATATGGTAAGTACTCAATAAATATATTTGAAAGAATTAAAAAATTAATGTAACTACAGTAAATTATATAATACACATTCTATTTTTATCATGATCACTGTAAAATAAGTTATCAAACTATATTTGGGCCATTTAGTAATAGGTAAGAAAAAGTTAATAAAACATGTTCCTTAAAATAGGGTCATCACAGATGCCATTTTCAAAATAAACTTTCTTGCAATGTTAAGAAGTGGTAGAAACAATGATCCTATAAAAACACATGTAACTATATGTAAATTTAGCTTATAAAACTTAATATCTAAATCTACCTGAAAATAAGAAACTTACACACAAAAAACAGTACCTTATTTATAGTACAGAATATATGGGTTTTTATTAATTTAGAAACAATTGTCTTTTATCCCCCTTGGGAGTTTATAATTGGTTATGCTCCAATTACTGTTGTATTTAAAATCATTCTCAAAGGTCTTAAACAATTTCTAACTCAGACACTTCATGCACAGGAATAGCAGAGGCAGTGTCTTAGAGTACAAACCAAGTAAATGTGTTTAGAAAGCACAGGGAAGTCCTTTTTTAATGGAAATAGGATACAAGGTATAAGGTAAGTGCCAGGCAGAAGCTGAAAATGTTGCAAGTTTGACAGAAGAAAATATGAAACAATTGTCCAGGGAAGTAATAACATGAATGGACCAGGAAAAGTTAGAATTTTAAGTGAGACTGCATGGTCATCTTAAACACCTAATGCATTAATCATTACTGCTCAAACACTTGATAAATTACTAACCTTCTACATTCTAAGGTAAAGTCCCCAGGTACTATGAATAACATCTTCTAAAAATCACAACGTCTGTTCAGTTTAAGCTTCTAGTGGCTCTACAGTGTAACAGCCTTTAAATTGAAGCCTCATCTTTTTAGGTCTCTCCTTCATGTTATCTCCAGTCTACTTTTTTTTTTTTTTTTTTTTTTTTTTTAAGCTCTAAAACTACGCAATATTTTGAAGTAGTTCATGTTTTTTTGTTTTTGTTTCTTTTCCTTTTGGAAGTACTGGGGCTTGACCCCAGGGGTGCTTTGTCGCTGAATTGTATCCCTAGCCATTTTAAAAATGTTGATTCAGGGCTAAGGAGGTTAGCCTTGAACTTGTGACCCTTCTGTCTCAGCCTCCCAAGTAGCTAGGCAGGAATGGGCCAGTATGCCCGTCCCCCAAGCCTGTTTTTGTTTCAGCTAGTATTCCCTTTGCCTGGAATATTTCCCTTGCCTTTTTAGACGTTTGAAATCCTCTATATTTTTTAGGATTTAGCTCAGAAGCTACAACATTCTCCTAATGCAACTAAGAGTTAAGTACATCTAAAGTTCTGGAGACTGGGGATACAAAAAACCGAAAATGGATGTTGATCTATTAATATAACAGAATACCTGTTCAGCTGTTACGAATGAACTGGAGCTACATAATGCTGACAAATTTTAAAAACAACATTAATAAGCTAGGTGCAGAGCATATATAAATTGCTGATTGTTAAAATTGTGCAAAACGTTCTGTACATGTAATTAAAAAGCAAAACATAAAGGTGCTTGTAAGAGTGGTTATCACGAGCAAGAGGCCTCTGGGGAACAGAATGCGATGTGGGGGAGCTGACGAAGGACTCCAATTATTTACATTATCATTTATTTCTCCAGCTGGATGGTGAGTGCACACGCACAGTAATTTTGTTTCTATCTTTCCTCTAAGAGCATTTATAAGGCGCAGTGCCTTCCCGAAGGATTTGCGCATCTGTCGTATAACCAACAACTTAAAATTGCCCGCACCCCGCGGCCCGCTGTCGTTTCCCGCAGGGTCACCGCGCACACAGGCCGCACGGGTGGGAACTCCGCGCCGGCTTCAGGTACGTGGATTGCAACCCTCTCTTCCCAGGTTGCCGACTGGCTCCCTCTGGCGCCCCAGAGACGCAGCCAGGACTTGAAGGGACTTCGGTCAGCGCCGCTCGGCAGACCCTGGAACCCTCCGCTGGCATCCGACGGCTGCGCCCATCCTCCCTGCAGACCTCGCCTCGCCCAGGCAACCCCGGAGGGTCTCGCTGTAGTGGACATGGAACACTCCCATCAGAAACGGACGTTTTCCTTCCCACTTCCAGCCACCAGGACCCGGGCTGGCCCACCGCCTCAGGCTTTTGTCCGCAAAAGCTGGCCTCCCATTCGCTGGCCTCCCATTCGCTCCACTACGCCACTTCCGGCATAACCTCGCGCCCCCGACCTCCTGCTGGATAAAGACTGGATCTGCGCATGCGCGAAGCCGGGCGCGGGGGGCAACGGATCGGTCTTCTCTTGCCTCCACCGTTCTCGCGGCGTCTCCTCTTCCCGCGGGAGTTGTTTGAAGGATCTGGCGGTAACCAAGCTCTGGACGCTCTGAGGCCAGCCTGCGGGACTCTGCGGAGTCTGGACGGTTGGGCCTCCGGGCAAGCTGGTGAAGGCGCCGAGCCGGAAAGTGTACATTCCAAAGGAATTTTGAGTCTGTGGGAGAACTGTGAAGACTTTTGAACTTCGTATAATTTTACTTATTTAGAGTACTATATTGCATTTAATAACCATAGGAGTCCTGTGTCTTCAGGTTAGCAGGTCATTGACTTTTTAAAATAAATCTGCATGTCATCAAATAAGTTTGAAATATATATACTTTTATCTTCCCTATAATTATTTTAAAGAAACACATTTCTTGATCATTAACTGCAAATCAGTGCATCTTGGTTACAACCAATTTTCCTATTGGTGTATTTTATGGTCTTTTGTTACAAATTAAGAAATAGAAAAAAAAAAAAAAAAAAAATGGTACCGAAGCATGAGTCTCAACTCTTAAGACCTCATGCGACTTTGTCAGCATTTCTATTTCTCAAACTTTAACTTTTTTTTTTTTTTTTTTTGCAGTGCTGGGGATTGAACCCAGCTTTATCCCCAGTCCCCTTTAACAGCTTTAATAGCTTAGTCATTACTTGAAATTGTAAAAATTTTGCTTCTCTCCAGGGGCGCAGTTAGAAGGAATAACTCTGATGTAGCACGGCAGAGTAATGATGGTTGACAATTGTATATTTCAAAATAGCTAGTAGAGAGAATTTCAAATGTTTTCAGTATAAAGAATGATAAAGTTCAAAGCACTAGACATTCCAGTTACCCTGAACTAGTCATTCCACATAGTATACAATATGAAATACTACATTGTACCCCATAAATATGTGTCATTATGTCAATTAAAAATTTTAAAAAATTAGAATTTTTTACTTCTCTCAGTTGGATTTGTTAAATCGGCTTTTTTTGTTGTTTAGCAAATACTTATTTTACATGTTTCAAACTAAATGAAAGAAATGCACTGAGAAGACTCACTTCCTCCTTGGTATCAATCTAGTACTATTCCTAATAGTCTAGTTCTATTCCTGCAGGTAACCAGTTTTAATTAGTGCTTGTTAATCCTTCCATACTTCATGAAGGTACAAGCAAATAAAAATCTACATTCTTATTTCACTATAGCCCTCCTGTATGTTCTGCATCATTCTTTACTTTGTTCACTTAACAGTATATTCTGGATATTTCTCCTTACTAGTATTTGATTAAACTTATTTGTTTTTCCTATCACATTTTTTCTATTTTGTAGCTATATTTCAATTTATATAGTCAATTCCCTACAAAAGGACATATGTGGTTTCTAGTCTTGGGATATTAGAAACAGTGTTTCAGGAAATACATATCATTTTCTACATTTGCAGGGGTGACTAGAGTCTCAAAAGAAAACTGCTATATTAGAAGAAATATATTTGTAAATGTGATTAATATATTGAGTTTTCCTTCACAGAGTGAGGTCCATCAGCAGAGAATGTGTGGTATTGCTGTTTTTGATTGATTTTTTTTTTTTTTTTGGAGAGAAAAGAACCAGAAATAACTGGGGCGATGTTTGTTTTTTTGTTTTTTGTGTTTTTTTGGTAGATGAAAACTTGGTCAGTAAAATCTTGAAAAGCATGGGAATATGAGTTAGAATAATTAAACAGCATATAAAAAAGAAATTGCTGTGTGATAGGAAAGCTTAATTTTGACTGTTGAACTGTAACTTTTTTTTTCATTAAACAGTGACTTTGGTATATTTGTCTAAAAGAATTCAAAGATATTTGGAAAAGTTAAATCTTTTGTGATCAAAATTCATATGCCTTCCTCCATGACAAGTAATTCACCAACAGGAAAGATGTGGGTAAATGTTACACAAGTTTATTTTCCTTAGTTTCTTGAATCTGGAGTGCTCAGTCACTGAGCTACATCCCCATTTTTTATTTTTGAGACAGGGTCATGTCAATTTACTTAGGATGACCTGGAATTTGCAATCTTCCTGACTGCGTCTCCCTAGTAGCTGGGATTACAGGGCCTCCAACACATGCTCATTAGCTGAAATTAATTGGAGCAGTCAATTACTTCATTTCACAAAACAGGAAGAAGATTATGAAAAGAGGAAGACAGTGACATTTCAAATGATTTTAATTATTTTATTTTTTCTTGAAGGTATTCTGGAAATTTTGCCAATTTTTTATAGTATTTGCAGTTGGTATGTATAACATTTAAAATTTTTCTGAATTGAAAACCATAAGGGTTTTTATAATTTAAGGGAAATACATCCAGAAGTTTTAAAAACACAGATAAACATTTATATTTAAGTGACCTTATATGTATCTTTCCATAGGATCAAATAATAGGATTATAATTAAAAACTGATTTACTAGGTAATACTAGTTTTATTTTTTTTAAAAAAAGATGCCAGTTTCAGGTAAATATATTGAAATGAGTGGTTTATTTAGAAAGGAAGGCAAAAGACCATATTATTTTTGTCCAAAAGTTATTGTTATTATTGTATGTACATTTTTTTGGTACCAGAGATGGAACTGAGGCACTTAATCACTAAGCCACGTCCCCAGCCCATTTTATTTTTTATTTTGAGACAGGGTCTTGCTAAGTTGCTTAGATTCTCAAAAAATTGTTGAGGCTGACCTCAAATTTGTAATCCTCCGACCTTAACCTCCCAAGCTACTGGGATTATAGGCATATGTCACCACACCTGGTTTGTCCAAAAATTATTGTGTCCTTGTTTTAGGGAAAATATTTCAGACAAGGGTTACTTTAAGACTGTAATAAAGTATATATGGAATATATCTATGTGGGAAATTAGAATTATGGCTTTTCACTTTTTGCATGAATTATAGCCTCATGAATTATTATTGCAGTCTTGAATTCTAAATTTGGGGAAAATAAAATGATTGTTACTATAATGCCACCTGGGGATAAGCTTTGATTTGTTTTCATTTCTATACTCAAATGGCAATGAAGTTCAATTTTTTGTGTGCCAAATTCTAGATAAATTCTTGAGGAATATGCCATAAAATGCATATTGATAATGCATTGATAACGTTTTGTTTATAAAATCAACGAAGGCATTCTCATTAGATTGAAAGATAAAATACCAAATGTGAGAATTCAGGCAGTCCCAACTCTTTCAAGACACAGGTCATGGGATCCCTGATTAAAGGTATGTGTAGCTCATATTTTTTTTTTTTAATTTTAAATTTATAGTAGCTGCATTTTTCCTTCTGAAATATATAAAGAAAGAGATACACATACACATACTTAAATATACATCCTGTCCACTGGAAATTCTCCACCACTCGTGCCCTATAATTCTATTCAATTTTGATACTAATTACCCAGAGTTAGCACAGATCCCACAGGATAAGGGCTTAGTGGCTCACTCCCACAAGACCTCAGACAGTAGCCACAAGTCCCAGTGTTTCCAAGCTACTGGCACTTGTGCCTGACTGACTCTAAATTTGGGGGTTTCCAATATTCCCACCCATAATCTGATGGAATGACTCACAGGACTCAGAAAGTGCTATACTTCATTATAGTTTCAGTATGAAGGATACAATTTGGGAATAACCAGATGAAAAAAGGATATGTCAAGGTGTGGGAGACAGGGTGCAAAGTTTTCACTGCCCTCTCTGTTTAGGCTACCCTCCCAACCGGAAGCTCCTTGAGCCTGGTCGTTTAAACATTTTTATATGGCCTTTCCTTGCGCAGACATGATTGATTAATCATTGGCCACTAGTTGGCACTCTCTTCAGGTCCTCTCCCATTCTCAGAGGTGGGGGATGGGCTGAAAGTTCCAACTCCACATACACCTAATTGGTTTTTCTAGTCACCAGCCTCCATCCTGAAGCTACCTAGGGTCTTTATCTTCCATCTGCCATGAGTCATTTCATTAACATAAAATTAGGTATTGAAAGTGACACACTATGAATTACAGAAAACATTCATATCACTCAAGGAAGTTCCAAGGGTTTTGAGAGCTGTATACTAGGAACCCAGAACAAAGAACAAATATATTTGAAATTATACCACAAAAGGATAATAAAATGAACACATGCAAGTTCAAAGCTAACCTCAGCAAAACCTACGTGCTAAGCAACTCAGTGAGACCCTGTCTGCCCCTGAGTTTAATCCTCCGTACCAAAAAATGAGCACATATACCCAACATCTTAGCTAAGAAGTAGAATGTTTAGGTAACTTTTTAAGCCTCTTGTGTCCCTTTCTGAATGAATATATTTCTTATGCCCAGAAGAAATACTTTCTTGAATTTTGTGTTATCCATTATCTTGTTTTCTTTGGAATTGACTGTAGTTGTAGGGCTCTCTAGTTGTATCGAGCTGTCTAGCTGTGTCTTTGCCTTTCTTTGACCTTAGCATAAATGGAGTTCTGCTGCATGTATACTTATGTAGCTAAGTTTTTCCATTTAACACTTTTTCTAAGAGTAATGCAAATTTAATTCTGTGCTGTAGTATTTCCCTTTTTACTGTTGAGTAGCATTGTGTTTTAGAAATAGTGCACAGTTGAATTATCCATTATATTTTTTGCTATTCTGAACTAAACTGTTACCAGTCTTCTCAAACAGGATCCAAAGTTCCCCTAGCTAATAGCTTAGAGGTAGTGTTATGAACTGAATTGTGTTCTTCCAATTCATATTCTCTGTCTAGAGTTGTGATTCACCTGTTAATTTGGTTGATAGTAATTTCTTAGATATTCCGGTGTCATCCCCAAGTCTGAATTACTTTGTTTCTGCGAAGGGTGTAAGCTCCAGGACAGGTAACTCTCTGCCTAGGATGGGAAAGAAAGAAAGAAAGAAAGGTAATACTGTTTTCCCTGAGATTAGGTTGGAGGGGGGAGATTAGCAAGAAGAAGAGAGGGAAAGAAACATGTTCAATTTTAAAATAAGTCACAGTGGCAGAACAGCAAGGGCTATATTCAAAGCATAAAGTAGACCACTGTTACATACTTTCTGGTTTCTGCTATTTTACCTCTAGATTGCATCACATTCTTTTAGCTAATATGCTTTTACAATCTTATAGTAATTGAAAATTTTTTGTTTAAGTGATATTTGATAGGTAATAGCAACTGTGTGCATGATCATGAGTCTGTCATATGGGGAGTAGAGTTGATTTTGTGTATTTAGGCTTAAAACATGATTTCTCACAGGTTTCTCACTAAAAATTCTCTGCAAAGCAACACGGTAAAAGTGAAACCAATGGGCTGGGTGCAGTGTCATACGTAATCACAGCCATCCAGGAGGCTGAGGCAGATCACTAGTTTGAGGCCAGCCTGGGCAACATAGCAGGACTCCCCCCATCTCAAGGAAAAAGAAAAAAAAAAGTTAAACCAATGAACTTTTAAAATTTTCATTTCTGATATAAAACAGGACTTTGTGAGTATCTTTGATGGAAATTTTAATTTTTTTAAAAAAATGGGCCATAAGTTGAGTATTGTTGAAGCTGATGGAGTATATTATTTTTATAGGTTTCAGTGTCCCCTCCCTTGATGTAGAATATATATCATTTGTTGGATAATTGTATTAGACCACTAGTGACTACCTTTTTTGGTCTTATGTTGGTTTTCTTAAAATACTTAGTGTTTTTAACTCAGATAACTCATTTATTCAATAAGGACTATTGATATACCAGGTAGTAGATACATAAAATTAATAGAATTGAATTAATATGTATTATGAAAGTGTTCATGTGTACACCAAAGTAAAGAATGAGTAATAAGCCAAAAACCCAACTTCTAGCCTCATAATGACCAACATTTAGCCAGTGTTGTTTCTTTTCCTTCCCCCACCCCCATCCACGTGTATACATACTCTGCCCTGCTCTCAGCCAGAACTGCACTAAAGTAAACCCTGATACAGCATTTCACCTAATATCCAGTTTGGATTATTCTAATATTTTTGTATTGTTTTTCACACTTGTTTTTTGAATTAGAAGCTACACTTCATACATGTATTTCATCTGATTGACATTTCTTATGTCTCTTTTAATATATACCTGAGTTCCCTTTTTTTTCCTTAAGACATTTATATGTTGTAGAAATTAGGTCATTTGTCTGGTTGAATTTCCCATATTCTGAATTTGAGTACTTTCATTCTACCCTATGTATTTAACCTTTTCTATCATGTGTATTTCCTATAAATGAACAGTAAAATCAGGATGCTTGACTAGATTCAAATTTGAGGGCTGGGGGCAAACTCTCCCAGGTGAAGACTGATTTTCACGTTTGCATCCTTAACCCTTGGCATAAAGTCTGGCACACAGAAGGAGCCCAAGAAATCATTTCCAGGTTCATCAGTGAGCACAACAAATCAGAAACAGGAAAACAAAAACCATGCTTCCCCTTTTTACTGATAGGGAGGCAACAAGGTTCAAAATACAACATATACTATAAAATCATGTTTTCAGTCTATTGGCTCTTTGAACTTCATAGTTCCATTTACCTACCTGCCTTTACAAATCATACACTAGGGAAAACTCAGGAATGATTATGTCAAGCTGGGTGTGGTGGCACATCCTATAATCTCATCATAAGTTCAAAGTCAGCGTCGGCAACCTGGGGAGGGCCTAAGCAACTCAGTGAGAATGCTGGGGATGTGGCTCAGTGGTTAAGCACCCCGGTTTGGAGTCCTGGTACCAAATATATATATAATTATGTCAGAGAAATAAAAGTGGTATACAATTTTCTTTAAATTTCAGGTACTGTTTTAAGCAAGCATTTTATCTGGACTTTTTCATTTATTTTCATTTTATTAGACCTTAGCCTGCAGACAAAATATAGACAGGTAGTTTTCTTAAAAAAAACTGCTACTGAATAAAGACAATATTGGGACACATTGAGAGCAGAGATTGGTCTCCTGGAAGGATGCTGACATTGAGGGTCTTCTGTGTGACTCCAGGTTCAGGCTATTGGACCAGTTAGGTTGGAGGCTATTCAGAGCTGGGCAGATGAGGAAGTCCAGTGTGAAAGGTGTGGCAATGTCCTGAGGTCTTCTGGTGATTCATGGTGATTCTACACTGACTGGCTGACTTGGGAAAGTTCCTTCTGCCCAGGATTGGCCAGCAGATACAGGATCTCTGTTGGAGGTGAAGCCACCAGTGAGCTCAGCACATGGGCTGTGAGTTTGAAGTTTGATTTTTCCATGACACCACAGGATTCTGGGACCAGCATTCTTAAATAATTAATAAGTGGTGCATTTGGGGTGTTTGTTACCTTTGATTTTGATGTAATTTATTTGATTGTAAGTTTATAAGTATTTATTTTTAAATACATAAGTAATTATACATTCATTTAACAATGTTGTTTAATAATGGCTTACAAGTTTCCAGAAAATTCATCTGTCAAATATCACCAGCCAGTTCTAGCATAATGCTTCCTGTGCTGTCATTTTAACCTGTGCCTAAGTCCCTGTATCTCCTGAAAACTATTGGTTACATCGAGAGACTTGCTTGCTCAGATTCGGATTTTCTTCACATGCACGAATACTTCAGAAGCTGTGCTGTGTATTTTCCTTTGCTTCGTACATCAGGAGAAAGTCATGTTTTGCAAGTGTATGAAGGTATGAAGAACTTCTTTCCTCTACACAGAAGCCCCAGCCTGCTCCCACTGATAATCAAGTGAACGTAAGTACAGTGAAAGTAGAATAAACCACCAGGGAAAAGAGGACAGAAGAGATTGCAGCAGCAGAATCCGGGAAGGTGGAAAGGAAGCGACGAAGCAACAGCATGGAGGACATGGAGCTGACAACTAAGCTGACAGCAGGGACGGGGCGTGCAAGCTGAGAGGAAAGCTGGTTGCTGCCATGAACTCCCCGGAGGAGAGCGGGTGGGGGTGGGGGTGGGCGTGGGGCGGCGCCGGAAATCAAAGGGACGTCGGCCGGTGCAAGCGCGCCCTCTGCAGCCCTGTGCAGCCCTGTGCAGCAGCAATTCCTCTCTCCCCACCCAGGACCCAGGCGAAGACAGAACACACTCCCTGAAGAGGCTCTTACCTTGGGGTACTAGGCACCAATGAGGTCAGAAGTTCTAGGAAGATGTGGTGGGATAGGAGAGAGAAGTGAAAATCCACATCGTGAATAGCGAGATCCCCGTCGTTGGCATTCAGGCTGACCCCTTCCAGGCAGAATGTCCTAAAGCTCCTCTCTGGGAAAGGCAGACAAGTCTCCTAGTGAGAAAGTGCGGTGTTTCGTGCGCAGGGCAGGCGCCCCTGGACGAATCCTGATAGTGCTTGGAGCTGCTTCTAATTAGTGTCTTAGGTTATTTTATGTTTTTTAAAAAAAAAACAATTAGCCAAGGTCAGACTATTTAATGTGAGAAAATCTCACATTAAATCTAGTCACCAAAATGAAAACTGATAGAAAGATACTGGAAGGAAGCAGGCATTGGCAGAAGAAACTTTAAAAGAAAACCAGAAAAACTATACCTGTAGTAACTGCCTCAGAAACATCTATGAAGCAGCAGAGGAGATGCAAAACAAAATGAAACAAAACAAAGCATACACAAAAATCAAAACGCTCAGAATTTTGACAGTACAAATAAAAAATCAAAGGAGGAGTTGGAAGATGATAATTTTATATTCAAGAAAGTATAAGAAAAAAGACAAAGGAAAGTAGAAGACAAAAATATGAGAAACTTTGAGACTGGGAAATCTAATTAGAAAGTCATTGTATGAATAATAGGAATTAAAGAGAAAACAAATTGGAGTACAGGAAATTACTGAAAAAAACCGAAAAATTTTCTTAGGCTATAAAGATATGAGTTTGCAGACTAAATGGTCCATTGATTATCTGGCACAATGAAAGAAAACTACCCTCCACCAATTTCATCTCTACAATTTCATGCTACTGAGAACAAAAAGTCCTAAAAACTTCCAGACACAGAGAGAGAGAGAGAGAGAGAGAGAGAGAGAGAGAGAGAGAGAGAGAGAGAGAGAGAGAGAAAGAGAGAGTAGGAGAATGGCTTCTGATTGATTAATTAACAGCAGCAAAGAATGTAGAAACCAATGGAACGCTGTCTTCAAAATCCTAAAGGGAAATGATTTCCCACTTAAAATTTACGTAACCAAATTCTCAGCTAAGCAAGAGGGTATAAAAATGATATTTTACCCTATGTGAAAGTGTCAGAAAGTTTAGCTCCTATTATTGTCTAAAGAATCTACTAAAAGATGTGTTCCTAAAACAATGAGGGAGGAAGACATGAGGTCTAGAAAATAGGGCAGCTAACACAGGAGAGAGGGAAGAGGTGATCATAACCTGAGCAGTAAGCACAGGTTGGAACAGGAAGCTGGACGGCTCAATGAAGAATGTTTCCGGGAAATCCACAAGGAAGAGAGAGAGAAAGAAATCATACACATTCCCTGAAACATTGACTAAGGCTCATGATGAGCACGTTGAGAGACGCACATGTCTTGCAGAGAGCTGGACCTTAGTCTTAACGGTACATAAAATGCCAAGCTAACACAAGCCAGGAAGGAGGAGGAAGAGACAATTATGGCCTTTGGGTTTATACCAAAGGGAATGTAATCAGAGAGTGGTACAAGTCCAGCCACGGGTAACAGTCACAAGGTCATAATGATGTAAGTGCTGGTGCAGAATTGACTTAAAGTGGTGGTACCCCCTACGGGGAGGATGAAGGGTGAAAGAGAATGCCTTGAAGTCTGGGGCTAATGCCCAAACCTCCTTTTCCTTACTAGGAAGTCAAAAAATAATGTTCAAAACAGAAGCCTAGAAACAGCATGTAAGCATGCTAGTTATATAAGTGGAAGTAAGTACCAGGAAAAATTATTGAAAATGCCTATCTCTGGAAAGTGGACTTTGACTTGAGGAAGGGCTAAGACAGGAGAATGTGAAGTTTGGTTTAGAAAAAAGCTTCAGAGTCCATAGCCATCATTACCGTAAGAGCTGCGGACTTGGCCCTCGACGTGGAGTCCTCTGAATTCCGGCTCTCTGGCACCTGTCAGTAAGGAGGCTGTGGCCTCTGAGAGGTTTATAAATATGCCTGAATTTACTCATCTCTAAAATAAGGATAATCATAAAGCTAGCTTGGGAAATGTGAGAAGTAAATGAATAGGCTTGTGGAGTGCTCGGCACATAGTAACGCCTCAATAAACATTGGCTTTTGTGGTTATTATTTCCTGAAAACAAGCAAAAACCATTCATCGACCGTTGGGAAAAAGGACGCCAAAGTTGTTACACGGTTTGGGGCCAGAAGTCTTGTGATGACTGAAGTCCTCTCGCCTATTCTCCACTCTCGCTGCTTCTTTGGGGCTTCAATCTCGAGGACTCTGGCTAAGAACAATAGCTCTGTGCCGGGTGACTCCCAGGCTCTCTCGGTCTAGGTCCGAGCAGCGGAGAAGCGAGCACCATTGGTGTTAATCGCGCTCCAGTTAAACTCTGAGGAGCCTCCCTGGTGGTAGGAGGGGAAGTGGGAGGAGCCCAGGAGGCCCGAGCTGGAGGAATCCCAGTCCCCTGGATGGCAGCTCGAGGGTGCGCGCTGTCGTGGCTGCCGCTGCTCCAGCTGCTACTGCTGCAGCTGGGGGCGGGCGCGGCGGGCGAGCGGTGGGGCGGGGAGGGCACCAGCCCGCACCTGCAGAGCATCTTCCTGGGCCGCTGCGCCGAGTACAGCTCACTGCTGAGCCCGGAGCTGCGGTGAGCATGGCAGGTGGAGCCGGGGAGAGTCCGAGGTGAAAGCTCCTGGGGAGGGGGAAACAGCATCCAGGGGTCCTGGTGGGGGTGTTAGCGAATCTTGACGGGATAGATGGGTAAGGTTTAGGGCAGGGGCCAGTGTGGAGGGTGGGGGTCTGGAAGTGAGGGACGGGGGGAGGAGTCTACTGCGAGGGGTGCACTGTGGTGGGGGGTCGGATCCAGGGTGATCGCGGGGTAAAGGCGAGTTTGGATGTTAGGGAACAGACAAGTGAGGATGGTGGGAACATGAGTTTAAGAGAATCATTCTCTAAAGTGGACCCCCTGTGCTGACCCCCCACATGCTCTTTTTTTCCAAGAAGCAATTTACCTGCAGCCCTGCCTGGCCTCAGCGGACAGGATATGTCACACTCTTCAGCAAACTTCCTTTTCCCTGCAGCAGAAATGCAGGCCCCAGAGAAGGTTGATAAGAGGAGTTATCAAGTTACTCTGAAGGAGGAGACTTGTGAGCAGATCCTAAAACTCTGGGAGATAAGGGCAGTTCCTCCTACCCATAAAATCTGTAAGAGCGTGTGGTTAAGAATCCAATTAGAACTGGTCAGCATGGGCCAAGGTGACCTACAGGTGCCATGACAGTGGGGACTTAGACGTCTGATGTCACCCTGCTGTCAGTCAAAAGTCAAGAGGTGGGCCTGGGTGGGACTGTCTGGAAACTTCACTGGGGTTCCCAATAAAACTGGAGTGTAGGAAAGGCACACTGTCCCTCTCCTCTCTGAGCAGACCTACTCTCTCCCTTGAGAGTGTCCCCTTTCTCTTTTCCCTATCCCACACTTCTTACTGATTTTTGTATCTTCCTGGACCCCTTCTCTTTTGTTTTCATAACAGCTCTTTCTTGTGCCAGTTGTTTTTATTGTGATGCATGTTAGGCAATAGGAAAGAGCAGAGAGTGGCGTGAGGAGCATGTGCTATCCACCACCCAACCTCAGAACAGGTGACCAATGTGGTGGGAAGTGTCTCAAAGCCAGTGTGGGCATCAAGAGTGGGAGCTGGCCCTGGAGGGCTTACTTTTGGTTTACCAGGGCCTGGAAGCCTTTCATATCACCTGGGGCTCACTGCTGGATCCACAAGTCCTACCTGCTGGCCTGGCCTCACCTTGTTCCAAGCCCAGGATGTCCTGGCTGCACACTCATGTCTCCCTGAACAGGCACCTGAAGCCCAGAGGCTGCATGATTTATTATGATCGTCCCTTTTTAGTTTGTGGTCTTTTCCTCTTGTGAGCCTGGGGTGAGACCATATTCCCTGGCTCTGAGAGACCCGCCAGTGTCAGATTTCTGAATCCGTCACTCGAGCTGCAACAGTTTGTTGTCTGTTTTGTAGATCATATTCTGTGGTCGGCATGTGACCGATGGCTGGTAAAACATCTGGAGAAAGCAAGTCCTTCACAGCACATCATGGTGTGTGTGTATTTTTTTGTTTGTTTTTTTTTTTTACTTGTGCTTTTATACAGGGACAAAAACTGCACTGCCATCTGGGAAGCCTTTAAAGTGGTGCTGGACAAGGATCCTTGTTCCGTACTCCCCTCTGACTACGACCTCTTCATTGACCTCTCCAGGCACTCCATTCCCAGAGACAAGGTAATGCCCTCTGTCTCAGATAAATCCTCTCTTCCTCTGTGGAGAGACAAGGTCGGGTACAGGGTCAGCTGGCCCCAGGATCCCGTGGTGTCACAGAAAAAGTAAGCCACCAACTCAGCCCATGTGCTGAGCTCGCTGGTGTCTGGGCAGCTTCACCTCCAACAGAGATCCTGTATCTGCTGGCCAATCCTGGGCAGAAGGAACTTTCCCAAGTCAGCCAGTCAGTGTAGAATCACCATGAATCACCAGAAGATCTCAGGACATTGCCACACCTTTCACACTGGGCCTTCTCATCTGCCCAGCTCTGAATAGCCTCCAACCTAACTGGCCCAATGGCCTGAACCTGGAGTCACACAGAAGACCCTCAAAGTCAGCATCCTTCCAGGAGACCAATCTGCTCTCAATGTGTCCCAATATTGTCTTTATTCAGTGCAGTTTCTTTAAGAAAACTACCTGTCTATATTTTGTCTGCAGGCTAAGGTCTAATAAAATGAAAATAAATGAGAAAGTCCGCATAAAATGCTTGCTTAAAACAGTACCTGAAATTTACAGAAAATTGTATACCACTTTTATTTCTCACATAATTTTTTATATATATATATATATACATATATACATATATGTATATGTATTTGATACCAGGACTTGAAACCAAGGTGCCTAACCACTGAGCCACATCCCCAGTGTATTTTTTTTTTTTTTTTGAGACGATCTCACTAAGTCACCTCCCCAGGTTGCTGAGGCTAACTTTGAACTTATGATGAGATTATAGGCATGTGCCATGCACACCCAGCTTGACATAATCATTTCTAACCTGAGTTTTCCCTAGTGTATGATTTGTAAAGGCAGGTAGGTAAATGGAACTATGAAGTTCAAAGAGCCAATAGACTGAAAACATGATTTTATAGTATATGTTGTATTTTGAACCTTGTTGCCTCCCTATCAGTAAAAAGGGGAAGATGGTTTTTGTTTTCCTGTTTCTGATTTGGTGTGCTCACTGATGAACCTGGAAATGATTTGCTGGGCTCCTTCTGTGTGCCAGACTTTATGCCAAGGGTTAAGGATGCAACCGTGAAAATCAGCCTTCACCTGAGAGACCTTTCAGTCTGGATATAGCATGACTGGACTACTGAGTGTCAGATGAGCCAAAGAGTGGGGGGCATTGTCATTTATATTGTGTGGCACGAAAACACTATCGAGGGTGGAAACTATAATGCATTAACGTATACTATAAGAGTACTGCGTTTCAGGCAATTTAGAAAAGTGCTTTCTGTGATGGCGAACTGTCCTAATCATAGCTGGGGAAGGAGAGAAAGGACTCATGCTCCCCATTTTCTGGGTGTAGAAACTGAGACAGGAAGAGTACAGGAGATGACACACCTAGTCAAGACCTTGGTCAAATCACACAGTTAGTGTATGACAGGAGCAGGGTTCTAATCCAGGTCTCTTGGTCTTTTTTCATGCAAGGATCTCACCACATGTAGATGATTTTGTACATGGGAAAGTATTTCATTGTCCTTTGCAGGATGACCTTGAATTAAAGGAGTGGGAATGGACGAACTCTTTCAATGCATAAAGAGACACAGAAAAGGAAAACAGTCTTCTGCAGCAAGTCAGATTTGGGTGCGGGACGTGTTTCCTGCTTGACTCACTGTGCCTGAGTCAAGCAGTGATTTTATTTTGTATTTGTTTGTTCTGTTTTTCCTTAGTCCCTGTTCTGGGAAAATAACCACCTCCTTGTGACTAGCTACTCAGACAACACACGCCGCTTTATGCCTCTGTGCGATGTTCTGTATGGCCGGGTTGGAGATTTCTTGAGCTGGTGTCGACAGAAAAACGGGTCTGGTAAGACTCTTGCACCTATGGCATGAGAAGCAGGAGTTCCTGCTTACTGTGTGTTTGCCACCCACGCCGAATGCTTTCATATGCCTTCATCTCACCATCCTCTGAGGCAGGCGGTGACAAGAATCATTAATAGAAATGATAACAGAAAACACTTCTCTTTTACTAGGTACAAGTTTAAGCACTTTACGCATATCAGTTCATTTAATCTCTGCAGTAGCTCCGTGAGATCCCTATTTTGACGTAAGGGAACTGAGGCACAGCAAGATTAAGGAACATGCTTCTGGGTGTCTGGCTAGCAAGCCACTGTCACTCAGTCTGACTGACAACCCGTGCTCCAACCCAGTGCCATGCTACCTTCCTCTTCGCATTATGTAGAAGGCAAAACTGAGGATTTAGTGTGGGTAAATGACTTATGCACATAGTGCAGAATGTGGGCTAATGTGGAGCTGGCAAATATTGTAAATGAATGGCTTCCCTGATACGATCTTTGAAATGAAATGTGTTTTTTGCTTTTCTCTTAGGACTGGATTACCAGTCCTGTCCTACATCAGAAGATTGTGAGAATAATCCTGTGGATTCCTATTGGAAAAGGGCATCCATGCAGGTAAATCTGGGATGGATACAGTGCTTGAGCATGTGTGGGCACTTGTGAACACAGAACAGGGGGGCTCAGAGAGGGGACCCCAGGGCAGTACTAACTTTCCTAAGCCTTGCTTACTAACTGACAGCATCCGGATTCATTCTCTCTGCTTCACCAAGTTGAAAGCGTTTAAGGAGATAAACTATTTAATGCAGTGTTTGATCAGAGAAAGCATTGGATAAAAGTTAAGTATAAATGAGGATATTTCATAGCCATTATTATTTCTATTAAATCATGGTTGCTATTAGTATTTCAAATTAATTTGTCTTTTTTGTCATGTCTGATGGGATGGATAACCTGTCCTTTATGGAAGATTGTGGTCCGGGGTCTAGATGGAGGGGTTAGAAATATCCACCAACTAATATTAATAGGAGAGGAAATAATAAGAGTCTACAGATAGGGCTGGGATTGTGGCTCAGTGGTAGAGCACTTGCCTAGTGTGTGTGAGGCACTGGGTTTGATTCTCAGCACTGCATATAAATAAATGAATGAGAAAAACCCAACAACTAAAATATATATTTAAAAAAGAGTCTGCAGATAAGCTAGAGACATAGAAATGGCCTCCTTAAGCTAGGTCTGTTGCTCATCACCAGGGCTGATGATTGCCTTCAGTAGCTATAAAATGTCAATGATTGTAGTTCACATTCTCTGTCACCAGGCTTAGAATAAAGGTTAGAAATAAAGAGGGACAAGTCTTTAGCTCAGTGTCTGGCAAAGAGCTGCCAACTCTCAAATGTAAGTTACACTGATGAGGAGGCAGGCAGAGATCCGGGTACTTCCACACGCCGGCCCCACCTCCCTTTCGGGCGCATCATGTCTCTTTAGGTCCCATCTTCTACTCTGGGTCTCCAGGTTTCCACTGAATACATTGCTATTTAGGGTAAGAGGCCTTTCGCCAAATCCTCCACCACAGCTGCAGTTGGGAACTAAGCAAAGGGCTCCCTGCAAAGGACACTGTAGGCCCCTGGGCTCTCTAGCCAGCTCCAGTGGGAGAACACTCTTTCCCTCTTCTCACGGCTTCTAGCTTGAGCCCTAACTCTACTCAGCTGGCGGTGCCTGCCAGAGCCCCTCAACTATAGAAGGGGGTTGTCATAGTAACTCAGGAGATGTCAGCATTACCTGTAAAGGAACCATATATTCCACCTGAAAGATCTGCCCACCTTCTCCCACTTCCCCCAGTTCTGTGATGGGAAACCAATAACAGTGCTCTCCATTTGTGAACCCTTAGAATATGCTGGGTAGTTGACGCATGAGAAGATGCTGTCTAGAACAGGGACGAGGAGAGGACCTGAACCTGAGCCAATAAGAACTCAATAAAAATTGTCGTTGATATTATTACTCTTATTTTTGCAATGCTAGGGATTCAAACCCATAGCCCAGAGCTTATAGGTAAGCTCTCTGTTATTGCGCTACATCCCCAGCCCAAATTTTAAGTTATTATTTTAAAAATTCTCATCTGTATTACAGTCTCATGAGGTAGATGTTTTTACAGATGGTGAAAATGAGTTTCATAGAGCTGAAGAGACTTTACTAGAGTTACAGAGGCCAAGTACAGGATTAGAAACCAGGCAGTCTAGCAGCGAAGACCAAAGTTTCAACCACTGCATTATATAGCCTCATTGTATCTGTATGTGTTTTTAAATGAACTCTTCATTGTTAGTGTAATAGCTGCTTATGACAGAGAGTGACAAATTACTGAAAATGTGAGTGAGAATCGTCCCTATTCCTACCACCTAGAGGCAACCTCCCTAACACAGTGGTCATCCGACCTCGGCATCTGAGGATTTAATTTTGCGGGTTAGCACCATTTGAAAGCAATCCAGACACGTGTGACATGGAGTGTACTGTTGTCATGACACAGCTGGTATGAGGCATCATTTCACTTAGAGCATAAACCCAGGCCTGTTTATCTCAGTGACACATAATTCACCCTCACTTGTATTTATTCTAGCACAAACATTTTGGGGAAACTACATGCTCCCAGGGTATTCGGAACTGACGATTAAGGGGTTTCTCTGGACCTGTTTCTCCCTTTGGAATTACTAGACTTCTGCTTATTTATTTATTTATTTATTTTTGGGTGTTGGGGATCGAACCCAGGGCCTTGTGCTTATAAGGCAAGCACTCTACTGACTGAGCTATCTCCCCAGCCCCTGCTTATTTATTTTTAACGTAGCAAAGCTCAGGCCCTGTATACCCGATCTTGCATTTTGCTTTTGATATAAACCCTTCCTCTGCTATTGCAAATACATAGCAGACTTTTACTAAGGGCTGGTTATTATGTCAGATACCAGTATCATGGTTTACATACTATTCCTTTGTGGTTGAGGGTTTTAAATTGGTTTCTCATATTTTGTAATGACAAACATGCTGCATTGCACATCTTTGTGCACCCTGCTTGTGGTGGTCCTTAGTGTGTGCAAAATATTTCTGACTCGTTTGCTGCACCTGTGGTTTGCATTCTCCTGATTCTTGGAGTTATTTATGTGTGACTTATGTTGGCCAATGAGATGTGAGAGGGTGTGACCTCTGTGACTACAGGTGGAAGCCTTTAAGACTGTGTCTATGAAAGGGTCCTAGTGGTGCTCACCTGAGATGTGAGCCACTGGAGGTAGAATTGGGACAGGAGGATCCTAAGTTTGAGGCCATCAGGGCAGTTTAGTGAAACCTGGCTCAAATAAATTTATGATAAAATAAAATATAAAATAAAATAAAATAATAAAAAATAAACAACACCACAAAAAATAAAATAAATTAAAATGGGCTGAAATGTAGCTCAGTGCTTTCCTAACCTACACTAGGCTCTGGGTTCAATCTCTAGTATTTCCCCTCCCCCCCCCCCCCCACCCCCCCCCCAAAAAAAAAAGAAAGAAAGAAAAAAAGAATGTTCTGTGATTTGCCACCTTCCTTTCTCCCTTCTATGATCAATGATTTTGCAGCTGTGGAGACTTCCACAGCGAGGCTCTCAGAGTGAGAACACAATAAGCAAAACTCTATGGGCCTGTGATGAACTTGTGGAATGAGCATAAAATAAGTCTTTTTGTGGCTTTAGCCAGTGGGACTTTGATGCAGCATAAGTCAGTTTATTCCAGCTGGTACTGATACTGTGTATGTCATACCATCTTTGTGTATTTCTATCATCCTCTTAGGGTAGAACCCCAGACCTGAAGTTACTGAATCTATGACTTTTTGACATTTGAAAGCAATTCACTTCCCCCAGATAAACCAGTTTGCATCCCTACTAGCCATGTGAGATATCAAATTTTTGCCCATGTTTGAGAATTGTCAATTAAAAAAATGTTTATTTCATAGCAGAAAAATGACATGTCTTACTTTGCTCAAAATAATGTTTTTTTTTTTTTCCTTGCAGTATTCAAGAGATAGTTCTGGGGTGATCTACGTCATGCTGAATGGTTCCGAGCCCACGGGAGCCTATCCTGTCAAAGGGTAAGAACTGCAGCACCAACAAGTGCAACAGAGAATGCCAAAATGTTAGCTGTTTTGAATGAAGGCTGAAGAGAATGGTCCTAAAACCCAGTCTAGGGCTTGCTTCTTCAAATTCAGGTCAAGCAAAACAGATTCATGGCCTGGTGATAGAAGCATGTCTATACAGTTAAGCCATTAATAGCTGATGAATGCATGAATAAGGAACCTAAAAATAAAAGCTGAAAAATAAAGCTACTTAAATGTAATTATAGATCAACTAACAACTGAAATGCAAAAATATGTTATTTCTTTAGAACTCTAAGAAATGTCCTCCAGGGCTGGGGATGCCCTAGGATCCATCCCAAGCAGTGCAAAAGGAAAGAAGGAAGAAAGAAAGAAGGGAGAGGGAGGAAGGAAAGAAATGTCTTCCCTGTCTCTCAGTTTTTTTGCAGATTTTGAAATTCCATACTTCCAGAAGGATAAAATCACACGATTTGAGATCTGGGTCATGCATGAAATCGGGGGACCCAATGTGTAAGTTATGATGCTGTTGGTGGTGGCAGCTGTGTAAACATGCTTTTCTCTGATATGATATGATTAGGTCCATTTTTAATTTTTAGTTTTGGAGAAATGCCTGTCTTCTCTGTTTCTAACATGGGTAATCGAGAAAGGTAGAGGCTTGACTTCTGGGGAATGCCACTAGCCAGTCTTGAGCCCCCAGAGAAACTCTCCTTTGTCCAGCAGACTCTCAGCCATAGAACATGGTGTTCCTTTTTGAGTAATTTGGGCAGCTTTGGCTAGGCAAGTTTCTTATGCATTTGTGAGGTTCTCCTTCCCGTCATATAAGCCCCAAAGCCTTCACCAGGGTTTTCAGCACCAAACCAGGGACTCTGCGATGAAGACTTTTTTCTCAGGGAGCAAACATCTCTACAACCGGATCTCAAATAACTAGGAAGGGGAGTTTTACAGTGCATAGTTTTTGGACTGGACTTGAGTTTATATGCAGATGCAAGCTTGAACTCATATTTCCCACCAAGGAAGGGCACTCCTGGCCATAAACTCAAAATGGAAACAGTTGAACCCTTTTGGTTTAGAAACTTGCCAATGAAGCTTCAGCCCATTTAAAGCTAAAGAGCCATGATGGAGCTTCCGAGGCAAACTGGGGCCTTGTTCCTCAGAGCATTGGTGCTACCTGGAGGAAAGTATCGCCAAACCCAAGGAGTGGGTGTGCCACTGAATGTGCGGTCCAAGAGAACCTCAGCAAATCCCTGTTTTCATCCTCCCAGTACCCTCTAAGACTTACCATATACTGAGTGTTATTTTCTCCTATCTCTTGAGCAACCGATTGCAATAAATTTGCAATCTACTTATGTAAGTTATGCCATATGTCTTTTAGGAAGTATATTGCAATAAATTTGCAAACTACCTATTACATAAATTGTACCAAAATCTGCGTTTCCCTTCCCAAAAGACATATTACACTCATTGTTTCATGAAAAACATGTATTGTTTTTCTTGTTTTCTTGAGAAGTTGCTCTTTGTTGGAAAGTTATGCTTGCTTATTGTTTCAGTGACTCTGTTAGAGGAAGCTTGTCCTTTGAACTTACGTTTAGCAAGATTAGGAAATCACAGTTCAGTGTCACCTCAGCTTATCGTTTCTATTTCAGGAGAGGTTCCAAAAAGTGTCAGAATGCATGGTTGTACATTTGAGTCACCAGGTAGAGTTGTAAGTCCTGAGCTAAGAAAGAGGGAATCTTGGACTCTTCAGATTTTAGGGAAAACACATGAGGACTATAGTTAATAAAATTGTATTGTATTGGGGATTTTTGTTAAATAAGTAGATTTTAGCTACTCCTGTCATGAAGAAGCAACTATGTGAGATGATAGGTATATTAATGTGTTTCAGTATGGTGACAATTTACTAACTCTATATAGCTCATAATATTATGTGGTAAGCCTCAAATAGCCACAATAAAATTTATTTTAAAATAAACAAATAAAGCCCCAGATAGGCAAAGAGCTACAAATGACATGACTAGCACCTGATTGTGTTTGGCGTGGCTTTGGCTACCTTTGTTTCAAGGAAATGTAGAAGGACCATTGACTCTTTGTCACGAGCAGTAAGAGAATCAAGTTTGTTTCCAACAAGTGGATTTTATTCATGCAATGCACACTCAACTCAACATTCCTAATAATAGCAAGTCACAAATACATTGAAGATTCATTCCCTTGTTCACCTAGAGTCCAATCCCCATGGACTTACTCAATGCAACATCTCTTAGCCAAGAAGCCGGTCAGCAAGAACGAGGGGATTCTTCTCAGCCGTAGCCTCTCTCAGCTCCTCGGATGTCTTTGATTGGCCTTGGGTGTCCAATAAGCCGGAGGCTGGGAAGCAGTCGTTGCCGCGGGAGAGGTGATCAGTCATCTGGCCTCAGTGATAATGGTCAGTCAGCAATCAGTGATAATGTGGACAGCAGCCGGGCAGTCAAGAGAGAGCGATGTGAAGTCCTCTGGTCACGATGCTGCTGACAGTTTGCTCCAAAAGTTCAGGATTTAAGTAGTGATTTTCAGCCCAGTCATGCTCTGGTCTTCATGGATAAAGACCAGAACACGACTATGCTAGGAGCCGCCACTCAGATCATAGATCAAGGTTCATATCAGCATTGTTCAGGAGGGTCATCCTGCCACACAGCAAGTTTGTCACCAGGCGCCTTTATTTTAGTTTTACAAGTCCAGGCAAATAGCAAATACAGCTTATTATTACTGCATAACACATGACGACAGCAATTCCCATTATTTCCTTGTCTCATCAACTCCTCTCTGTGCCCTGGCACCCCAGAGCCTCCATGTCACTGCTGACTAAACATCCCGAGTAGAAGCCTGGCCCAGAGGAGGGCATCATCCTGACTTTGGAAGAGTCCTGGAGTGATGCCCCTGGGCACTCTGCCCTCTCTACCACGCGGGGTGGGAGGCCATTTCCCCTCATAACCCAGGCCTAAAACCACACTGGCGGGGTGTCTCTGCCCTGAGGCCTTTACGATCCATCCCTGCTTAATTGTGACGTCAGCAGGGAAGAATCACCACGGGTGAGAGTGTGGAAAATGGGCAC
This sequence comes from Sciurus vulgaris, assembly GCF_902686455.1. Taxonomy (NCBI): domain Eukaryota; kingdom Metazoa; phylum Chordata; class Mammalia; order Rodentia; family Sciuridae; genus Sciurus; species Sciurus vulgaris. The sequence continues at coordinate 135,163,370 of NC_136469.1, read as the reverse complement.
TCCCCGCACTCTGCCGAGGTGTCATTTGCCAGTACACGGCCTAAGACCTTGTTGACCCAGAACTAAAGTTCTTTATTTTAGAAATGTACACCGAGGAAACAGATAAAGAAGAATGTGTATGAAAATGAAGTTTCAACAAGGTTTGTTGTAGGATAAAAAGGCAGTGAACTATAGAAATCAACCTAGGTCTTCCAAAGAGGGAACTCACGATATGAGTTATAGCCTGTAAGGGAGGCATGCAGGGATTAAACACACTGTACGTGTATACATGATGGGACACACACACACACACACACACACACACACACACACACACACAGACATGGGCTAAATAAAGCAGAACACAAAACACCATAGACAGCAGAGTGTCCTTGCTCTATTTGAGCCTTGTGGGAATAAATGCAGTTAAAAGTCTGTAACTGTGATCCAAGACCCCTAGTGTAGGCTTGAAACTGTAAATTGTGCCCAATCCTATATATACCATGTTTTTTTCTGTACGCGCATACCTATGATAAGGTTTAATTTTTAAATTAGCTACAGTAAGATTAATAACAATAACTAATAATAGAACAATAGCAATACACTGTAATAAGAATGATATCGCTATGTCTTTCTCGTTGTACTGTACTCATGTCTACAAGATGAGATAAAAGGGAGTGAATGACCGGGGCATTTGCCACTGGGTGTGGCTGTGACTTTTGCAGTGTGAGGTGTGACAGCAAAACTAGCATCTGTTCTTTTCCCTTCTTCACACTTGCATGGTGGGAAGGTCACTCCTAGGTAGCTCTGAGCAACCTCCACATAGGACTTTTTTCTTTGCTTATTAAGTTGAGAACTTTCACCTTTTCACTTGAAGACTTTTCTTTGCTTATTAAGTTGAGAACTTTCACCTTTTCACTTGAAGCACTTCCCAGCTTCTCTTTGGTTACACCAAAATGGCCCAGTGTTGGGTCTTGAGAGCATCCTCTACCGGGTTTACCGAAAGCAGCACTTTTGAACTAGAGACTTCCCCGTATTCCCTCTGAGAGGAAAGTATCTGAGAGCACACTGTCGAAAGAAATTTTATTTAACTTAGGAACGGCTTCTTCCTCCTCCTCCTCCTGTATTCATTTATTTTTAAAATATATGTGGTTATGTTTTAGGGAATCCTGTGGAGAGGGCAGTGTGAAGATCCTGGAGGAGAGGCTGGCGTCCATGGGGTTCCAGTACAGCTGCATCAACGATTACCTGTAGGTGGTGCTGTGTATAATCCGTGCACCCTCAAAGGTGGGGGGGTGTGGAAGGGTTCCAGGCTTCACCTCTGAATGCGGGGGATGGTCTTCTGGGTGGCTTCTGGAAGTGGCCCTGGGGAGCACCTTCTGACCAGGGTGTCGTCTGAGCCCCTCCCTCTTCTCAGAGTCCATTTGAGTGACAATCAAAGGACATTATCCTTTGCCCATTTCTGTTTTCCTCCTCCCCTTGTTTACTGTATGGTAAGGAAAGGATAAAGGATCCTGGTTCCTGTGTGTCTGGATTCCTGGGAGTTCTTGTCCGTAATAGGTGTGAAGGCGGGAGTTGATTTTAGAATTTTACACACCAGAGTCCAGTGGAGACAAAGAGTAGCTACCATTTATTGAGTAGTTATGGACCAGACTCTTTATCTCGTACTCAGGTGTCACTCCTGCTCCTTAGACATTGAGAGAAGCGCAGCTGAAACCCTGGGGGTTGTAGGTCCTGCTTCCCTGGACTCAAAATCCCTCTCTCCACTGTGCTCTGCCTCAGCGTCTAAGGAAACAGACGGGGCTGGCTCTTTGGGTCTGGACTCAACACTGGAAGGACTCGGTGGCTTTCTTGAACATTTATGAGTGTTTCAGGGTGGAAACTGGCATTGATAGGACTCCGAGGAGGTCCCCCAGAAGAGAGATGGGGACCTCAACTTGACCCTGGCAGGTTCTTTTTTTCTGTAGTACCCGGGTTTGAACCCAGGGGCACTTAACCATGAGCCACATCCCCAGCCCTTTTTTATTTTGAGACAGGGTCCTGCTAAGTTGATTAGGGCCATGCTAAGTTGCTGAGGCTGGCTTTGAACTTGTGATCCTCCTGCCTCAGCCTCCTGAGTTGCTGGGGTTACAGGCATGCCACTGTGCCCGGCCCTAGCAGTTTCTTGATGTACAGTGAAGAAGGAATTTCAGGATGCATCAGAGAGAGGCACAAGCAGAGATTTTTTCAGGAAAGTAAGGAGTGCACACTCAAAGGGACAGAGCGAGGTGTGCTTTTGGGGTCTCATATTCTTCTTCTAAAGGTGTTTTGTAAATGGTGACTGTGAGAGGTACGTGGGGTAACATCAGCCTGGTGGACTGGATCCTTTGGCTCACAGAGCAGGGCAGGCCACGGTGGTCTGGTTCTTTTTAGGGTTAAAATTATTTAGTTAATAGATAATACATGAAGTGCATCCATATCATGAGCTTCTAATAATCTCTCTATGCTTCATTTAATTAAAATGCACTGAGTAAGCTGGCAGGTACACAGGCACTAAATAACTGGGCTCACGAGGCTCTAGGATTTATGGGCCTTTCAAATGTTTAGGGGAAATAGGCCTGGGGAGCGCAGGCAAGGGGGTGTCCAACTTTCTTCCCAAAGCACTGATTAAGAGTTTTTCCCAAACAAAGTCGTACATGCATGTAGACAGGTTACAAACTCAGGCTCTGGAGTCAGCCAGCAAGGTTCAAGTTCAGTCTCTAATTCACTCCCGTGAGAACTTGGGTAAGTCACTGTCATCAGCTTTCTGTAAATTGGAGATGAAAATCCTCCCAACTCCATTTGGTTGTTTTAGGATTAAGCGACAGGATCTATGTAACAAACACAAATTTCTTGATACACAGTAAGTGCTCAATAAGTACTAGCTAATATTTTAAAAAGGAAGACTTTGTATCTCCAGAACTGTTCAAGTATATGGTGTTTGAAGGATGGAAGTTATATAAATGATTCCTAAAATCTTATTTTTTCTTTCTGTAGACCAGTGAAGCTCTTAAAGTGCGTGGACCACAGCACTCACCCTGACTGTGCCTTAAATTCGTGAGTAGACGTCTAAATTCAAATCGCCTTTCCTTTTCAGATAACCTCTCCCTAGCATTACAGAACACAGGTGAATTGCATTATGGTCCTAACCCACCCTGACCTGTGTGGCTGCAGGGTGAGGTTTATTCTTCTGCACCCGCCTCACCTCCTCAGTCTCTCTGGGCGTCCAGGCTGGTGCAGGTTTGAGAGATATCTGCCAGACTCCTCCCAGGGCCTGCCTTAGACTCCTCCTAGGACCTGCCCCAGACTTCTCCCAGGAACTGCCCCACACTCCTCCCAGGACCTGCCCCAGACTCCTCCCAGGGCCTGCCCCAGACTCCTCCCAGGAACTGCCCCAGAGGTGGTTCCACGTGATCCCCTGCTCCAGCAGCACTTTCTTCTGCAGAAATTCTACGAGTGAGGCAGCAGAAGGACCTTTTAACATTATTGTTTCTTAATCCTAATTTAAATTCTTATTAAATTTTTTGGAAATTTATATGTGTGTATGTATAAGACAGAATTCAACCCTTCTGAAAGAAAGGGTTGAGAAAGCCTCTCGGTTTACCTACCCCAAGGTGACCACTGCTTCTAGAGTCTTGTGGGTCCCTTTAGAGAATTGTGTACCCATATGGGTACACACACACACACACACACACACACACACCTTATACCAGTCTTATACTGTTATACCAGTCAAAATAAATCATAACATACATAAGACTCTGGACCTGTTTTTTCACTTAACAGTATATTCAGGAGTTGTTTCCACGTGTTTTTAAAACATAAGTTTTATTTTATATATTTGAGGTTTGCAACATGATGTTATGGGAAACATAGAAAAACAGTGATTAACGTCAAGCCAATTAACAGGTCTGTCATCTCACACTGTTACTTCTTTGTGATAAGAGCAGCTAAAATCTGCTTAACAAAAATCCCTGATATGAAACAATTTTGATACTGCATGAATATCCTTTCCCAACACCTGCTGTGGTCGCTGTGATTTCCTTCTTTCTTCCTGCATGTTGGTTCACTGCAGCATTGTTTATACCAGTCAAGATGTGAAAACAACCTGGATGTCCACTGATGACTAAAGAAAACATTTATGGCCGGGCGTGGTGGTGCACGTCTGTAATTCCAGTGGCTTGGTAGGCTGAGGCAGGAGGATTGCGAGTTCAAAGCCAGCCTCAGCAAATGCAAGGTGCTAAGCAACTCAGTGAGACCCTGTCTATATAAAATACAAAATTGTGCTAGGGATGTGGCTCAGTGGTGCATGTAAATTCAGTGGAACATAATTCAGCATTAGAAAAGGAAATTGTGGGGCTGAGGATGTACTTCAGTTGGTAAAGGATTATCTCTCATGCACAAGGCCCTGGGTTCAATCCCTAGTGCCATGTGTGCACATGGGCACACCCACACGTGGAGAGATCTTGCCATTTGCCACAGCATGGAAGAACCTGGAGGACATTATGCTAAGTGAAATAAGTCAGATGCAGAAAGAAAAATATTGCATGATCTTATCTCTATGCGCAATAGCAATTAAAAAGAAGGAACGGAGATGCGGCTGAGCGACAGCACTTGCCTAGCACACATGAGGTCCTGGGTTCAATCCCAGGTACCTCAAAACAAAATAAAACAAAACCAAAAAACTGAAATACATGCAGACAGAAGATCTCCACATTTTTGATAAAGCTGCCTCAGTCTTTTCATAGTTCCTCATGGGTGTACCTTGTGCAAGTGTGATTTTTTTAACCTCGGTGCCCATGAATGACATTTAGATTGTTTTCAGTCATGACCCCTTAGCAGCAGTGACTAAGAGGAAGTGCCCTTGGTCCATCTCCTTCCACAAGTGCTCGATGCACAGCGCTAACGGCAGCAGACATAGACATAAGCTTGCTCATTGGCTTGTTTCTGGTTTGGTCTTATTTTCATCCACGTGTCTTTGTTTTTTGTACAAAAAGCAATCAATCCTGCTGGAGATTTCCTCACTTGACGGTGCAAGGCACCCTTTTTTCAGTTGGTTCAGACCAATCTTTCAGCGGCTGCGGAATACTCTGTTGAATGACCCCATTGCCAGTTATTTAATCCTTCCCCGGTCATAGGCTGCCACAAGCGTCCGGGTGCACACTCGGCAGGCAGGGTAGGGGACTGTAGATCTTTCGCCTCTGTTTGGGTCTTTCTTGCAGTGATTGTTGGCAGGTCTGTTTTTAACAGTTCTGCCCATTTCCTTCCAATGTGAAGAATGAAACCCTCTTTCACTCTTTGCCAAGCTTTCTCCACTTTGGTTGCTTTAGCAGGAATTTTACAAATTTCTTTTTTGAACCTCTTTAGCACCGGTAGATAATTGATGAAAGAGGAACTCCAAGTAGCAAATGGACAAGAATAATGTGATAAAAATTAAAAAGGTATGATTTCTGCCTCAACTTCTTTGACATACCTTAAGAAAAAATAGAAAAAAAAAAAAGCCTTTTCAAAAGATGTTATTCAATGCCTGATAGCCCTGCAAAATTACTGGAGTGCTTTGGGAAAACAATTTGACAATATGTGACCAGAATTATGGAAATCCTCTGGATCTCTGACCTATGCCAGACTTTGGGAGTGCTTTCAGTACCCTATTCTAAAGAAAGGAATGGATAAGTAAAAAAACAATAAAAATGTGGTAAGTTTAGGGACAATTTGTGTTTGGCATTTAATTTATTTGCAAAACTTTAGCGAATGTGGCATATAAGAACAACTGTTGGATTAGCCCTGTGATCTTGATATATATGTAACTATTAAGTCACTGATTTTAGACTTGAAAATTGTAGTTAAAAGTTATAAGACAGTTCAATTAAAATTTTAACCATTATTGGAATACTTAAAAGAAACAAGATTAAATTTTATACATTTATTAGGTTTACTAGGACCAAATATTTGAGAAGACTTGGCTTTTACAAAACTTATAAAATATTTGAAAAGAATATGTAATATTTAAAAACTTGAGTGTAAAATATCTTAATACAAAATAACTTGAGTTAAAGACATTCAAGGTAATTAACAAAGTGTGAAGTGCCAATAAAAGCTGTCAGAGCTCAGAAGACTTTTAAATAGAAAGACACTATTCAAGAATTAAATAGAAGAGTGTATAAGAAAACCAGTCTTTGAGATTTATAAATTTCATAGCAAGAATTAAGTTTTAAACCCAAAGTAACTGCAAATGCAAATAACTCTACCCTCATGTACAGCCTCACATCAACAAGAATAGCTTGTTAAGCTAAAATTTGACAAACTCATGCACAGAACATACACACAAACATATAAAGCAAAAGAAAACAAAACCATTGTTTCTATTTGTGGATAATAATCATAGGAATGGGTCTGAAAAGACAAACCCACGCTGCTAACTCTAGTTACTTATAGGAAAAGAGCACCAATTGTAGAAGGTTGACGGGAGGGTCTCATTTTTACTGTGCTTAGTAATACTGTATTAGTAAGTACTGTGTTAGTATTTCATTTTCTAAAAAATAAAACTAAATGTATTCTTGTAATGATTAATTATTCAAAAGTGAAGATTACCAAGTCTGGAACTTGAACTGAATCTAAGTTCAGAAGTGCAACTGTAGGAAACACCCAGCAGGAGGAGCCCGACACAATGTCGTGGTGCTACTTCAGTGAAAAGAGGCAACGTTGAAACAGGGTCAGGAATTTTTTTTCCCCCAAGACGGGTCTCTGAATTAGGAATTTTAAAGGATCCAGCTACTAGTACAGAGTCATTATATGTTTCATAGTTTTAAATAATTATCTTTTGACCGATTTAAAAGAATTCAGGATTCTGTTTTTAAAATAACCTAGAGGTAGACTCCAATTTTATGAACAGGGTCTATATTTTGACGGGTCCCTCTCTCAGTGTCTGTAGGTCAGGGCCGGGTTTTCTCCGTCAGTTAAACTCTGGTGATGTAGTGTAACGTCTCTCGGTGAGGAACTTTGCAAACGCTATGATACATCCACGCAACATGAATTCATGCACGGGGGAAATGAGCCGGTTGCAGGTGCTCCCGTATGGAAGGATGTCCATGGTATGGCGTTAGGGAGCTAGGTGGAAGAAGCGAGTTACAAATCTCGTGGGCTTAAAGGGTGTGTGTGTCTGTATGTGTGCTTCACATTCCTGGAAGGACAACCCAAATTATCAATGGCAGTTTACTCTGGAAAGTGGGAATAAGGAGACTAAGAGAATTTTTCTTTTCGCTTCATAACTTTCTGTTCTGCCTAAAACTTTCTACAGAATGCAAGTACATTTTTGAAAGCAGATGTCAAAACATCAACACTGACTTTTTTTTTTTTTTCTATTTCTTTTCAATTTTCAGGGCAGCAGCATCTACTCAAAGAGAAGTCCCATCTCTCTATGCAGAGCTGAGTACCAGCCTTATCGTTCCTCTCTTGGTGGCTATAGCCTTAGGTTCTCCAATGTAACTGGAGACTCGACTGTGCTGTCCTTAAGAGCCCCAGGCCCTGCACCTACCCTTACAAAGTCGCTGTCCCTACTCTGCCCACTCTGAGTGATACCGTTGTTTAGACACTTATTTCTGGGAAAGTCTCTAACAGCCTGAGATAGCATTTCAAGGACACTTATGCTCAGTATTCCAGAGGCAAGACATTAATCAAGTTCTATTTAGCAGGTTAAATCTGCTGCATTGGCATTAAAGCAAGTTTTCATTTTGTTATTTTTATAATGATACAAAACATTGAGACCGGGGCTGTTATACAATCATATATAATCAAACATATTTAGACAGTTCTAATAGAATTGAATTTCATATTTTGTGTGTGTTCTTACACCTCCAGAAATGCATGTGTGTTGGTAGCTTGAGATGTATGTATACTATGTAAGTGTGTGTGTGTGTATATATATCTGATTTGCAAAGATTTATGGGTGAAATCTTTATGTATGTGAATCACTACATAAACAAAGGTTTATGTAGTGATTACTTATAGTAAATTAACAACCCCAAATGTCCAATAATGTTTACATTTTTATTCAGCTCTTAGGCCTGCTTATAGAAGGTATCATATGCCCATAGAACAGAATATCATCAAACAAGTAAAAGCGTGTTCACCAACCCAACTGCCCTTGTCCTGCTGAGTGCATACATTAACTGCTGTCCATCTCCACCGTGGAATACTGCTCAGCAATAGAGAGAAACCAGCTGTTGACGTGTGTGATGATGCGGAGGAAACTCAAAGGCTCATGCTAAGGGAGAGAAGCCTGACCTATAGGCTACATGCTGAATGAGTCTCTTTATATGGTTTTCTAGAGCAGGCAAAGCTCTAGGAAGGGAGAGCAGATCAGCATTGCCAGGGGTAGTGGCAGGAGGTGGCTCAGGACTAAGTGGGTAGTGGGAAGTGAACACCCTGCTGTCCTGTGTCTCAACTGCGGTGGTTTGTTATGTGAATCTGTGTATTTCTCAAACTCACATCAAAAAGAGTCCATCTCACTGTACATAAATTAAAAAGGTCTCCAAAGAACATTTAATCACATTGGAAAATGTTAACAGCAAAGGCAAGAGATAGGATCTGAGAATTTATCCTATGATTCAGTTATCTAAAATATAATAGAACTCTAACAAATTGTGTCGTGTGTTTGTATGAACTACATATATTGTAAATGAATGGAAGAAAAGGAAGGAAATCAAAAGGCCGAGGAGAGAGATGTCTCTCTGATAGTGGTTTTATAAGTGACTCTACTTTTACCTTTGAATTTGCATTTTCCAAATTTTTTCCAATGAATATTCATTACTTTTATCATCAGAAAGAGATACACACACACCTCATTTATGTGCAGCAATTTGACCCAACACATTTCCAGGGGAGACAAACAGCCCGAAGCTTGCAATAGGCTCCTCTCCCTGTCTGGCCTGAAGAGGGCAGGTGTCACCTATGCCAGCTCCCTGATGCCGATGCAGGGGGGCAGCAGGTGCCAGGGGAGCTCGTTGCCCTCCTGAGGGGCCTCTGAGCCCCTTTGGAGAATGGGTGAGCCACCCCGGCCGCTGGCCACCGCAGTGCCTCCCCCAACAGCAGAGCGCGGACCCTGCCCTCCCCACCCTACCTCCCCCACCCGTCAGCCCTCTGGCAGGCCCACTACGCCACCTTTGTTGATGCTTGAGCAAATACTCTGAGACGGGGCACTGGCCGGCTCTACGCTCATTGCACAGAGCACATATTTACAGTTCAGCCTTGTGACAACCTGGAGCTCACCTGGTTGTCCTGGTCAGGCCTCAGTCTCTCTCCCTGGAAATGATGTCCTTGGCCGTCCATTGCTCTCCTCATTTCTCCTCATTTCCCACTAACACTGCTACCTTTGGGGGCCTACCTGCAGATCTGCCCTGTCCCCTGTGCCCAAGGCAGGGCTTGTCCCTCCTTTGGCAGGAAAGGCCATTGCCAATGGCTGTGGTCTGAATATGGTTTGCCTTTCTGGGCTCAGGCAGGCACTTAATCCTCAAAGTCTTAGGTTAATATGTCAAGAGGGTGGGAACTTCATCCGCCTGTTGTATTTAGAGGTGGGGCCTTTGGAAGTGGTTAGAGTAGATTGATTAGGTCAGTTGGGTGGAGGCCTTGTGATTGAATCCTAGTGGCTGTCAAAGGAGAGGAAGAGACAACACAGACATAAGGGCGATACATACACATTCCCATTATGACAGGATGTCTACCCGTGGGGACGCTGCTGGAGTCTATCCCATGCCCAAACAGCACCTCATGCCTTAAAGACTGAGGTGAGCCTGAATAAATCTCTTTTCTTTATTAAATAGCCTGCCTCAGTTGTTTTGTTACATTAATAAAAAAATCCAGGCTAATATAACACTATTTGCTTCCACCCTCATCACTATCATAGTGACTATAGCCGCCACTTACCAAGTTATGTGATTTGCTTTCTAGCTTTCATGCCCAGCATGCTCCCAGGCACTGAGCAGAACAGAGATTCCTACCTCTACACCAGGATCCTCGGGAGCCAGTTGTGGTAGGACCCAGCCTGGACAGGGACAGGGCAGGAGGTGGGAGCCATGTCAAGCTCAGGAGGTGAAGGACACATCGTGGGAAGTGAGAGTGTAGAGGAATCAAGACCTGGTGTGGTTGGAAAACTCATTTGGTGCAGCCTCCAGTGTGAACTCTAGATTCAGTGTCAGCTTCTTGGAGGACCCATGCCACCTGGCACCAGGCGCAAAGCTGCTCCACTGTAACCCAGGTGCGCCCTCCTTTCTCCTCCCCGACTGCTCTGCCATCCACTTGGCAGGCGTGAAGCCCTACCTTAGGCATCACCTCCTTAGTGGCTCTTCTGTCACTTGCCTTCCTTGTCCTTGGCCCTGTCTCCCTTCCCCAGCCCTGTCCCCGACCATGGTCCATCTCCATGGTCTCCTCGTGGTTTGCCTGGGCACGGTGGCTTCTTTGGGCACTCGTCCATCTTTGCAGCCCTGGCTTGGCCATGCCTGGGTAACATGGACCCTGCACACGTGTGTGAAAGCCAGAGTGGTGTGCAAAGAAATGAGCTTTTAGAAGAAAGCGGCGTGAATTTCTTCTGTTGGAGGAGGTCAGGAATAGTACAGGAGAAGATTCAAACCATCGCGCACTTTTAATTTTTTACACCATATTTCAATAAAACCCTTGAAGAAAGGGATAATACTGTGTGTGCGAGGGAAGCAGAGGGGGATGGCCATGCTAAGGAGCCGGCGACTGCTGGGCTCGGGAGGAGGAGGAAAGGGCTCACTGACCTCGGCTGACAGCGTCTCAGGCCAGCCAGCTCCTCGGGCTGATCCCATGGAGTCCCCAGCCAAGGGGTGTCTCTTAGGCAGCCTTGGGGACGCAGTGTCCACTGCCTTTCGGTTGCCTGGGTTACATGGCGACTTCCAGTCAGTCACCAGCAGCACACTGACCTGCGACTTAATTAGATGCTGCCATTTGGAGTTAGATGGAAAAGAAATGCTTTTCTTTATTAAAAATGACAATCGCTTCACTTTCTTCTGAATATAAAAATGATTAGACCTAAGCTCTTGGAAAAGTTTACACAACACAGAACAACTGGAAAGAAGGGAAACATGCCATCTGCCACCCCACGTGCAAAGCATCCGACGTTTTTCTATGTGTGTTCGGACACATTCATCTTCTTAAACACGTGCTGTTTGGAATCAGGAGGACAACCTAGCTCAGGATCAGTAACCCACGGGTTCTAGCCCTTTTATGATTTGCTGATTTCAAACCTACCCTGCTCCTGCTTCTGCTGTTTCCTCTCCAGCTGCAAGAACAATGGTCCTAAGCGAAGTTCCTGGCCACCTTCTTACTCAAAACCATGGATGGCTCCCTAATGTCAGAAAAATGAGCTCTATTTATTTATTTATTTGGCAGTGCTGGGAATCAAACCCAGGGCTTCGGGCAGGTTCGGCAAGCTCTCTACCACTGAGCAGCTCCTCTCACCCAAAGTCATATTTTTGAATCTAGTATTTAAGACCTGCCCCTTTACTCCCAAGCCACCTTCCCACTCTATGCCTGGGAGGCTCCTCCATGCTGCTTGTTTCAAGATAAGCTTCCCATTCACCTCCTCCTTGCTAGCCTCCTCCTTGCAACCTTGCTTTGTTCTAGTTTTCTAGATGTTTCTCTTGAGGACAGTGACCTGTCCATTTATCTTTGGATCTGTCACAGTGTTCTACCCTGACCAGTCATGACCCCAAGAGCATGGGATGAATGACAAATCATTACTGAATCCTCGTTTAAAATTAAGTGACCTAGGTGTCCTTCAATAGATGAATGGATAAATAAAATGTGACATACCTACATGACGGAGTATTACTTGGCCATAAAGAAGAATGACATTATGGCATTTGGTGGTAAATGAATGGAACCAGAGACTGTCATGCTAAGGGAAATAAGCCAGACCCAGGAGGTCAAGGGTTGATGTTTTCTCTGATACATAGGAACTAGTTCAAAATGGGGGGGAGGGGGGAGAAGAGAAAAGAAAAAAAAAAAAAAGAAAAAGAAAAGAAAAGAGGGGATTCCATCGAGATAGAAGGAAGGTTAGTGGAATAGAAGAAGGGGATTGAGGGAGGAGGGACAGCATAAGGGAAGAACAGGGAATCCACCATCATGTACCCCATGAAACAGGAATTTTAAAAAACTCTAAGTAAATCAGAAAGGTCAGGAGAGTAGAGGGAAAGGAACAGGGGGAGGAAGGAAGGGAGGGAAAGAGAAAGTACTGGGACTGAATTAGAGCAAATCATACTCCCTGTTTTTATAATTATGTCAAAGTGAATTCTATTGTTACGTATAACTAAAGAGCACCAATAAAATTTAAGTGAGTTCATCGGGTTTGGGGAACCAAGGAAAAGGTCCCCGGGGTCAGTCTAACACTGCAGCTAAGGGCACGGGTTCTGAGGACTAAGAGTCTGGCCCAAGTCTCAGCCTTGCACTTGCAGGCTGTGCAGACCAGGGCAACTCACTCACAGTGTCTCAACTGCTTCACCTGCTTTGTAAGGAAGGATTATAAATGTTCACAGTGAAGTGACTTATTGTGCGTGAATTGCTAGGAGCGGTGCCAGCCAGTTAGCACTGTGTAAGTGTCACCACTGCTAGTGTCTGAGGCCGTCCAAACACCTGCCAGGCGGCACTTTCCTCAAGCCAGGAGCTACTATGCAGCAGACACTGCAAAGCATTTTTATTTATGGCCCCTTCTTAGCCTCACTCAGCCCCATGAAACTGGTTCTGTTACCATCCTATTTTACAGAGGAGAAAGCAAGGACTCAGGAAGGTTACTCCTTCCTTGACCAAGGTCACTTCCCTTCACTCCTGTTCCTCTCTGATCAGGGCAGGAACCAGCAAGCGTCTGGCCTCTCAGCTAAGAAAGCAGCCCTGCGTTTCAGTACTAACTGGCAGATACCAGCACCAGCACCCTGTCGGGCACAGAGGGTGCTGAGTGCAGACCTGCTGAGTGAATGGATGCTCAGTCAGTGTTTTCCCAGAAGGGAGATGCTCTGGGAGGACCCCAGAGCACAGTGGGAGAGGGGGTGGAACAGGAGAGAACTGGGTTCTTGATTTTTTTTCCCTGCTCTGGGCACCCTGGTCCCCATGGTGGCCACCTCAACTTGACTGTTTTCTCTCTAACACATCAGATTTGATAACAAGGGACTTTCAGAGACTGAAGGAGAAACTGTGGGAACCGAGATGGTGAAGATATTGAAAAAGATGAAAATACCCTCAACACCCACAGAAAGGGGTCTCAAATCTCCAGGGGCTCTGGCAGGAGGTAACTCAACTGCAAGCCTGCCTGGCCTGGTTTGGTCCATATTAATGCCCCCTCAAAACATTGGAGGCAATGGGATAACATAGAGGCCCAAATTTTTAGGGCAATAAAATATTCTTTTTGATACCAAAATGGCAGATAAATTGAATTATATATTCATTGAAACCTGTAGCATGTGCGTGTGTTTGCATTCTATCACTGAGACAGAATACCTGAGAAAAACAACTTGAAGAGAGATGTAATTTGGCTCACAGTTTCAGTGGCTGATTCAGTCCATGACCATCTGGTTCCATTGCTTTGGGACTTTAGTAAGGCAGAGAACCCTGGGAGGAACAAAGCTGCTCATCTCAGGGAGGTCAGGAAGGAAATGATGGAGAAGAAGGGGCTGGGGACGAAATAGATCTTTCAAGGGCACAGCCCCCATGTCCACCTCCTGCATCTACACCTCACTTCCCAAAGTTTCCTCCATCTCCTGAAAGCCCATTAAGCTACGAGTTCATCAATGGATCGATCAACAGATGAGGTTAGCTCCCTCATGATGCAATCATCTTCCAAAGACCCTACCTCTGCACGCTGATGCATGGAAAGCCAAGCCTTCAATCCATGAGCCTTTGGGGGACATGTTGTATCCAAACCACAAAGAGCACAAGACCACAAGTGAACCCTAATGTTAAATATGGACACTGGGTGCTGGGCTGTGTGGTTGCAGAAAATGTACTGCTCTGGTAAAGGGGTGTTGATAATGGGCTGTGTGTGTATTGTAGCCTGGGATGGTAGGCATGGGTCACTGTGCCATGCCCTTCTGCTCAATTTTGCTGTGAACCTAAAACTCCTTCAGAAAATGAAAAAGGAAGCCCAACTTGAAAAGGAATTTCAGACCATTGAGGAAAAGTGTGTTTTCTGTAAGCCCTCTCTTGATAAGCTATACCAACTGTTGGGTATATTCATGTAGCAGAGGGTCTTTCACAAAAATTGGAGAAACTGGAGTCGTTAAATAGGCAGAATCTGGATTGCAAGGAGTCTTATGATGTTGTTAAACAAGAAGGAAAAAAAATGAGAAAAATCCTAAAAATATTCCTAAATATTCGTTGATTTAAAGAACTATACTGGGCCGGTGCACACCTGTAGTCCCAGCCACTTGGGAGGCTGAGGCAGGAGGATCTCAAGTTTAAAGCCAGCCTCAGCAACTAAGAGAGACCCTGTTTCAAAATAAAAAGGATTGGGGAATGTGTCTCAGTGGTTAAGCATCCCCTAGGTTCAATCCCACAAAAAACAAACAAACAAAAAAGACTGATAAAAAGCGATGACCTTCTGACGGTCTTCAGAAGTGTGAAGTGTGAATCATCATACCTGGCCTGTCGACAGGTGGCTTATTTGAAGTTCACCTTGAGTGTAATTGTTATAGATTAGTCTGTGATATAGTTGGGATCTTGACTGTTCCCTAAAGGTCCATGTGTTGAGGACCTGGTCCCCAGGCCAGGACACTTGAGAAGCAGTGGACCCCTTGGTGGGGGGAGGGGGTTAGTGGGAGGAGGTTAGGTCCCTGGGAGGCAGCCCTTGAAGGCGCTATTATGGGACCCTCGCTCCTTGCTCTCTGTCTTTGTGCTTCTTGGACCCCATGAGGTGAGCAGCCTCCTCCACCATGTGCTTCTGTCATGGTACACTGCTTCTCCACAGACCCCAAAGCAAAGGGCCAACCAACCATGGACCGAAATCTCTGAAACCGTGAGCCAAAATTAAAATTTTTACTTTTTTTTTCTGAACTTTTAAAAAATTTTTCATTAACTTTTTTTGGACTGTGATAAATACATTTTCTTAAAAAAATCCTTTTCATACATGTATATCGGGTCATAAAGTCTGTCACATTTCACCGTCCTTCCCATCCCACACCTCCTCCCCTCTGTACAATCCAAAGTTCCTTCGTTCTTCCCTACCCGCCTCCCAATATGGATCAGCATCCACTTATCAAAGAAAACATTTGATCTTTGGTTTTTTGGGATTGGCTTATTTCACAGAGCATGATACCCTCCAGGTCCGTCCATCAACCTGCAAATGCCATAATTAAAAAGTTTTACTTTTAAAGATGGTCTTCTTAAGTATTTTGTCACAGCAAGGGAAAGTTGACTAATGCAGCCAACCCTCAAATTCCTATTTTATAATGGCATCTGTGTTAGTCATCTTTTCATCACTGTGACCATGATACCCTACAAGTACGACTTATAGGAGGCAAAGTTTATTTGGCTCCTGGTTTCAGAGGTTTCAGTCCGTCGTCAGCCAACTCATGGCTCTGGGTTCGAGGTGGGGCACCCAGTTCATGGAAGTGGGGAAGCAGAGAGAGTGAGAGAGTGTGCAAGGAGCCAGGGACAAGATAGAGCCTCCAAGGGCACATTTCCAGTGACCTATTTCCTCCAGCCATGCCTCCCAACACCTAGGAATTCATTCAAATTATTAATTCACCAAATGCATGAATCCATTGATAGGGCTATAGTTCTCGGCATCCAATCTTTTTCTAAAAGCCTCACCTCTGAAACTAGCTGCCCTGGGGGCCGTGTTTTCAAAACATGAACTCTTGGGGCCCACTTCCAGATCCAAACAAGAACAGCAGCCTAAGCAAACCCATACAACGAGTGCTTCCAAAGGGAGGTGCAGAAGCAGACCCGGCCCAGGGAACACCAGGTTTCCAGCCCCTCTTTCTACGAATACTGAAGACCGAGATTCACCAAAAACGCTGAATAGATGGGAGTGAATCAAGAGGGCCACATGAAAAAGTAGTCATGTCCCACTCCAAGTGGGA
Organism: Sciurus vulgaris; assembly: GCF_902686455.1. Taxonomy (NCBI): domain Eukaryota; kingdom Metazoa; phylum Chordata; class Mammalia; order Rodentia; family Sciuridae; genus Sciurus; species Sciurus vulgaris. The sequence goes on along the minus strand of NC_136469.1, from coordinate 135,147,285 downwards.
CTGTCCAAAGCAAGTGCAACCAGCTCTTAATGCTTGTTCTTCCATTTATTTAGTCTTTTTGAAATTCCTCCAGGCAGAAAAGTAGAACTCATGGAAATGAATCTTCATCGAAGAATTTGCAGTTGCTGGAACTTAACGAAAAAGCTTTTGAAATCCAGAACTCAGCCTTACCCTTCTCAGGAGACTTTTGGCACCAAGGAAAGGGACAAACTGAAAGACTGCTGGCGACCCAGGCACAGTGATTGTTGAGACTGGGAAGCGGCTTCTGAAGACCTGGCGAGGACTCCAGTATCCACATTCAGAATCGGAACTGTGCTGACTTCAATACGATTATTCATTGCTTTCATGCCTTACTATGTTTTTGTGTTTTCTTGTTAGGGTTACTGAAATATGTATCTTAATAGTAAGAAATGTGTGTATATTAAATCACTTTATTTAGCATTTTAGAAATACAGATTTTTTTTTTGTTTCCTCCTAAGATAAAGGAGGCAGTAGTCTCTCTAGGGCATATTCACTGTTATGTGATTTAGTCCTTTAGAAGTTCTTCTGTTGTGTAGTTGTGAAAAGTAGCTGTCACCAAAATGACCCAAACTCTTAACAAAAATGACTCCTTTATTTGGGGTAAATGAATGTTAAGAACCCAATTGGAGTCCCTGTTTTCCCCATGCAGAAGTGAGGGGTTCTGTTTTGGTTTATACCAGCTGTACCTCCATGGTTTTGCTCTAGAAAACCTGATATCCTAACTCTAAGATGGTGCTGGTAAAATTTTGCTATTTGGGAATAATTAGGTTACCAAAGAACACATTAAGCTTGCTTGAATATTGGGTGATACAGTGACCGGTACAGAATTATAATCAGAGTAAAGCTATTCTTCTCTGCAGATTTTTCTCATAAAATCAAGGGAGGCTGAGCAGGGAGGAGAGAGAGGGAGCAAGAGGGAACAGGAGGTGGGGGAACGAGAGGGAGGAAGGGAGGGATCCTCGGGATTGCAGAGTGGGGGACCTAACCTCCTCTAGCATCAGGGCAGAAAGGCTATTCAGAAGAAGTGACCTTTAAGTTGAGGCCGGAAAGATGATATGGGTTTTAGTCAGAAGAAAAGTGGTAGGGCATGGGCTGAAGTATTTACAGGCAGGAAAAGCAGGAACAAAGGTTTATGTTGTCAGCTACTGAGTTTGTCTCAAGTGTTTGCACTTTATTTATTTAACAAATTATTTTGCCCAGGCATCTTTGCTGATTATCTTGATTAGAAGTCTCGGGAGGGGCAGTGCTATTTTGTGATAGTGTTGAATGAGGCCGGGTACTCACTCCTCCTCCAGGGCAGTTGCCTAACAATGCCGATGCAGACCAGCCGAGTCCCAGGATGGAAATAACTACCCTCGCTGTAGTTTGGATCTCGAATGTGCCCCAAAGGCCTAGGTGTTAGAGACTTGGTCTGCAGGGTGGCATTATCGGGAGGTTATGGAAACTTTAAGAGGCGAGGCTGGTGGGAGGCCTCTAGGTCATTGGAAATTGTGTGACTCCAGGCTCCTCCCCACTCTCTTTTGCTGTGTGACATGAGGTGAGCTGTTTTGTTCTGCCATGGTCTGCTCTCTCTCCCCAGGCACAAAAGCAAGGGATCAATCAATCACAAGTGAAACCTCCAGAATTGTGAGCCAAAATAAACCTTTTCTCTTCCTAATTACCTCAGGTATTTCAGTGTGGTGACAGAAAATTGGCAAGCACAATTATTTAACAGCTGAATTTCAGGCTTTCCACTAGGATCCATGCCTGTCCACAGCTGAGGCAAGATAGGCCGGGGATGACATTATACTTGTGGTAACCTTGCCTGTGGGCAAAATGTTGCCCCAGACTTCTTTGTTCCTAGAAATCCTATTAGGAGCTCTTCCAAATAGGGGAGGGAGGGAGGAAAGAGGGTAGCTGAGGCAGATACAGAGGGAAGCTACTGAAACATTCTGTCTACACCCTTGGCAACTCTGAAGAAAAATCACAGTGGTAGCTACTGGGATCTCCCTAAATTCAAAAGGGCTTGCAGTTCTGTGGGGGTGTGGGGAGCCACACTTACCAGCATTGTACATGTCAAGTGTCAATGGCCCATAGAAGGAGCTGAATCTGGCGTGTCACCTCTTTTTGTTGGATCCCAAAGCTGTGAGTGGGTTTTACATTTTTTGGATGGTTGGGAACAAATCAACCATTTAACAAATTTAGCACTGTTTCATGGTACATGAAAATTACCTGAAGCTCCAATTTCAGTGCCCACAAATAAAGTTTTATTGGTACGCAGCCGCGTTCGGTTGTGTATGCAGTACCTACTGCAGCTTTCCAGCTGATGACCGAGTCGAGCAGCTGCCTTGGAGCTTCTGTGGCCAGCAAAGCTGAATCTGTTACCCGACCCTTTATAAAAACCATTTGCTGGCCTATGGCCTAGAAGTCTGAAGAGGTCAGTGGCCTCTGCCCCAGTTGCTACACTGGGAGGACAGCGGGCAATCTGGTGGATGCAGGAGGCCTCCAGGTTCTCTGCACCCACACAGCATGCACACAGTGTCACCCTTCAGCTCAGCTGGTTGTTACAGCAGGGACAAGCCCAGAGGCGGTTTCTCAGGGCTTGGGGTGGGGAGTGGGAGTCCTTATGTTGAGCTGCTTTCAAGGAATCATCCCCTTCATCACTTCAACCAGATGAAGTTGTCGACTGAAGCTCCTCGGAAGCACCCTGTGGTGGAGAGTAAGTCCAGGTAGTTTATGTGAGAGGGGACCCCAGGGACAGGTGGGAGTGGGGGGGAGTGAGCAGGCAGGAGCCCTGGCGGCCTCAGCAGGCTGTTGCCACTGAAGGCAGCAGAGTCACTCCTGTGGGGGGCGCTGCAGAGTCACTGCACCAGGCGGGAGGTGGCTGACTTGTTTACCACCCATTAGTCTGGGGAGCACTCCCCAGAGGACACGTGGCCTGTCCTGTGGTGGTAACTGGCACCACAGCAGAGATGAGATGGGCAAAAAGCAACAATGTTTTCATTGGAAGACTCAGATGAATCGATTTTTAAGGACAGTTTTAAAATTAATCCTTCCTTGTAATTTAAGGTGGAGGAAAATAATGAATTGACAGGCCTTTTGAATTACATGCAATCGCAAAGCCACTTTCTCCTGTCACACAAACTTCTGCAAATCAGTGTCAGAGGAAACATCGAAATGTCATAGTAGTTATCAACTTAAAATTAAATTCAGATGTGACAAGTGATTTGCGTGACATTAAATCTTTTTTAGGAAAATTGTGCCAGGAGTCATCAGTTCTAGATGTACTAAAATCTATATTTAAAATAATTTATCAGATTTATTCCAATGCTGTATGTCTAATGGCTCTGGTTATATTAGCAGAAAATCCTTCTCAAAATGTAAAATTATTAAGTTCACTTGTGATCTTGCATTTTTCAGGTGTCTGCTATCACTTGGTTAAATTGACTGACAACAGAGTTACTAAAAGTATAGAATTTGATGATCTAATACTTTTTTGGTGTGTATATGTGATACTGGGGATTGAACCCAGGGCCTCCTGAATGCTGGTCAAGTGCTCTGCCATTGAGCCACATCCCAGCCCCAAAGACCTAATAAGCAAATTTATAGAAAAGTGAACCAGGAAAATCTCATGATAAACCAAGGTATCATATTAAGAAAGTGGTATTATTTATTGTATTAATAAAATTACATAATATGTTGAATTTTATAAAAAGTAAAATTATGACATTAAAATATTTTCTCGCAACTTGGGTTTAATATTGTTATTGATGATCACTGTTATCATGATCATATTTGATAAGTGATAAAATATTTTCAAGGGAAATGTGTTATATTTCAATACCTTTAGTTCAGCTGTATTTTCTTTTTCTAATTTTCGAACAAAACACACTGTGTTTTCACTTTGCACTTGTGAAAACATGGAGCCAGCCCCGTCTCTAGAATCACCGTTTCTTCTGGGTTGGATGTTTGAAATACCAATGAGATTCAGGCCCTGGACTCTCTACAGAGCATTCTTTTGTTCTTGGAGCCATTCAGACCAAGAGCCCTCTGAGTTACATGATTAATGGATCAGAACCCTGTTTCCAAGTGTGGTTTGTGCTGTCTTCAAAATCCAGAAGTCTTCCAAGGGCTCTGCTTCTTTCACTGTGATAGTGGCAGAATATGAAATAACACAGCCTTTCTTGTGGAGGGGCTGTCTTGGCATGCGTCCAGATGCTGGCTCACTGTAATTTTGGTACCCATTCTGTAGGGGTCATCCACCACTCTCTGGAGTGCATGAGTCTTTATCAGGCCATCTGGGAGATTTGCCTCTTCATGGCCACTAGTTTTAATTAACATGATGTCATCAATGCTGGGGGCCAGACAGGTGCTATAATACATGTTTAGACAAAGGTCCAGGTTCTTAGACTGCACAGGGACAGAGACAGATAGGGCTAACATAGCCCTTGGCCAAGATGGCCACCTGTGCATCCCAGGTGAATCTGAACTGCTGCTGACCCTTCCTTCTGAAGACTGAAAATAAGGTATTTGCAGCACACCAAGGCCAGAGGCTCTGATGATTTGCCGTCATAGACATCCAACCACCTGGTCCTGCAACTGAAAATTGGGTCTACTTCTTGGTGGAACTGATAATAATTGACTGTCTCCTGAAATAGTCCATCTGGTGACCATGGATCAAGGAACCCATGTGAGAGGGGGCCAGGGAAATGAGTGCAGGATGGATCCCTGGACACTGGGAACTGTTGTGATCATTTTATTTTATTTTATTTTATTTTATTTTATTTTATTTTATTTTTTTAATGAAGTCTCTAGAACTGCACTGTCCAGTACGGCAGCCAGTGGCCACTGAAATGCTGCAGCACGTTCAGCACCTCGAGAGGTGCCAAATCATGTACAAATTGGATTATAAGCAAAATGTGTGCAATATCTCCACTTTAAAATATTGATCACATGTTTAAAGATAAGATTTTATTTTATTTATTTATTTTTTAAAATTTATTTTTATTGTAAACAAATGGGATACATGTTGTTTCTGTTTGTACATGGAGTAACAGCATACCATTTGCATATTCATACATTTACATAGAGTAATGATGTTTGATTCATTCCGTTGTTTTTTTCCTTCCCCCCACCCCTCCCACCTCTCTTTTCCCGCTATACAGTCCCTCCTTCCTCCATTCTTGCCCACCTCTCAACCCCCATTATGTGTCATCATCCGCTTATCAGTGAGATCATTTGTCTTTTGGATTTTTGAGATTGGCTTATCTCACTTAGCATGATATTCTCCAATTTCATCCATTTGCCTGCAAATACCATAATTTTATTATTCTTTATAGCTGAGTAATATTCCATTGTATATATATATGCCACAGTTTCTTTATCCATTCATCAATTGAAGGGCATCTAGGTTGGTTCCACAGTCTGGCTATTGTGAATTGAGCATTATGAACATTGATATGTATTATGTATTATGAACATTGATATGGCTGTATCTCTGTAGTATGCTGATTTTAAGTCCTTTGGGTATAGGCAGAGGAGTAGGAAAGCTGGGTCAAATGGTAGGTCCATTCCAAGTTTTCTAAGGAACCTCCACACTGCTTTCCTGAGTGGCTGTACTAATTTGCAGCCCCACTAGCAATGTATGAGTGTACCTTCTTCCCCACATCCTCGCCAACATCTATTGTTGCTTGTATTCTTGATAATTGCCATTCTAATTGGGGTGAGATGGAATCTTAGGGTAGTTTTGATTTGCATTTCTCTTATTACTAGAGATGTTGAACATTTTTTCATATATCTGTTGATTGCTTGTAGATCTTCTTCTGTGAAGTGTCTGTTCATATCCTTAGCCCATTTGTTGATTGGATTATTTGTATTCTTGGTGTAGAGTTTTTTGAGTTCTTTATAGATTTTGGAAATTAGTGCTCTTGAAGTATGAGTGGCAAAGATTTTCTCCCACTTTGTAGGCTCTCTCTTCACATTACTGATAGTTTCCTTTGCTGAGAGAAAGCTATTTAGTTTGAATCTATCCCAGTTGTTGATTCTTGCTTTTATTTCTTGTGCTATGGGAGTCCTGTTAAGGAAGTCTGATCCTAAGCTGAAATGTTGAAGATTTGGACCAACTTTTTCTTCTATAAGATGCAGGGTCTCTGGTCTGATTTCAAGGTCCTTGATCCATTGTGAGTTGAGTTTTGTGCAGGGCGAGAGATAGGGGTTTAGTTTCATTCTGTTGTATATGGTTTTCCAGTTTTCGCAGCACGATTTGTTGAAGAGGCTATCTTTTCTCCATTGCATATTTTTGGCACCTTTGTCTAGTATGAGAAAATTGTATTTATTTGGGTTTGTGTCTGTGTCCTCTCTTCTGTACCATTGATCTACCTGTCTATTTTGGTGCCAATACCATGCTGTTTTTGTTACTATTGCTTTGTAGTATAGTTAAAGTTCTGGTATTGTGATACCCCCTGTTTCATTCTTCCTGCTAAGGATTGCTTTAGCTATTCTGGGTTTCTTATTCTTCCAGATGAACTTCATGATTGCTTGCTCTATTTCTGTAAGATACGTCATTGGGATTTTAATTGGAATTGCATTGAATCTGTATAGCACTTTTGGTAGTATAGCCATTTTGACAATATTAATTCTGCCTATCCAAGAACATGGGAGATCTTTCCATCTTCTAAAGTTTTCCTTAATTTCTTTCTTCAATGTTTTGTAGTTTTTATTGTAGAGATCTTTTACCTCTTTGGTTAGATTGATTCCCAAGTATTTTAATTTTTTGAGGCTATTGAAAATGGAGTTGTTTTCCTCATTTCCCTTTCAGCTGTTTCGTCGCTTGCGTATAAAAATGCTTTACATTTATGGGTGTTGATTTTAGAGCCTGCTATTTTGCTGAATTCATTGATGAGGTCTAAAAGTTTTCTGGAGGAGGTTTTTGGATCCTCTAAATATAGAATCATGTCATCCGCAAATAGTGACAGCTTAAGTTCCTCTTTTCCTATTCGCATCCCTTTAATTTCTTTGGTCTGCCTAATTGCTCTGGCTAGAGTTTCGAGGACAATGTTGAATAGAAGTGGTGAAAGAGGACATCCCTGTCTTGTTCCTGTTTTTAAAGGGAATGGTTTCAGTTTTTCTCCATTAAGAATGATGTTGGCCATGGGCTTAGCATAAATAGCCTTTACAATGTTCAGGTATGTTCCTACTATCCCTATTTTTTCTAGTGTTTTGAGCATGAAGGGGTGTTGTATTTTGTCGAACGCTTTTTCTGCGTCAATTGAAATAGCCATATGATTCTTATCCTTAAGTCTATTGACATGATGGATTGCATTTATTGATTTATGAATGTTGAACCATTCTTGCGTTCCAGGGATGAACCCCACTTGATTGTGGTGCACAATTTTCTTAATATGTTTTTGGTTATGGTTTGCCAATATTTTGTTAAGGATCTTTGCATCTATATTCATCAAGGATATTGGTCTAAAATTTTCTTTCCTTGATGTGTCTTTTCCTGGTTTGGGTTTGAGGGTGATATTAGCTTCATGGAATGAGTTCAGTTGAGTACCCTCCTTTTCTATTTCCTGGAATACTTTGAGAAGTATTGGAATGAGTTCTTTGAAGGTCTTGTAGAACTCGGCTGAGAATCCGTCTGATCCTGGGCTTTTCTTGCATGGTAGATTTTTAATGGCTTCTTCTATTTCATTGCTTGGTATTGATCTGTTTAAATTGTGTATGTCCTCCTGGTTCAGTTTGGGAGGAGCATATGTCTCTAGAAATTTGTTAATGTCTTCCGTAGTTTCTATTTTGTTGGAATACAGATTTTCAAAGTAGCTTCTCATTATGTTCTGTATCTCAGTGGTGTCTGTCATGATATTTCCTTTTGCATCATGTATTTTAGTAATTTGAGTCTTCTCTCTCCTTCTCTTTGTTAGTGTGGCTGTCTATTTTGTTTACTTTCTCAAAGAACCAACTTTTTGTTTTGTCAATTTTTTGAATAGTTTCTTTTGTTTCAATTTCATTGATTTCAGCTCTGATTTTAATTATTTCCTGTCTTCTACTACTTTTGCTATTATTCTGTTCTTCTTTTTCTAAGGCTTTGAGCTGTAATGTTAGGTCATTTAGTTGTTGACTTTTCATTCTTTTCTTGAATGCACTCCATGCAATGAATTTTCCTCTTAGTACCGCTTTCATAGTGTCCCAGAGATTTTGATATGTCGTATCGTCGTTCTCATTGACCTCTAAGAATTTTTTAATCTCCTCCCTGATGTTTTTTGTTATCCATGTTTCATTCAATAGCATATTATTTAGTCTCCAGGTGTTGGAGTAATTTCTCTTTTTTATTTTGTCATTGATTTCCACTCTCAGTCCATTATGATCTGATAGAACACAAGGCAGTATCTCTATTATGCTTTGTGGCATAACATATCGTCTATTTTCGAGAAGGTTCCATGTGCTGCTGAGAAGAAAGTGAATCCGCTCGTTGATGGATGGAATATTCTATATATGTCTATTAAGTCTAGGTTATTGATTGTGTTGTTGAGTTCTATGGTTTCTTTGGGGAGATCCAAGATGGCGGACCAGAAGGAGGCTGCGTTCCTTGTTGCTCCGTAACTCGGGTTTCAAGCAGAGGATATCTGTTTCTTGGTGAGACAGTTTTTGCTGCTTATCGATTCCCTGGTGTTTACCCCATTTGTCTGCTGTGATGACCTGCAATCTGCCAGCATATCGTCGCCTTTTTTGAGAGAAGATTGCTCACTGTCAGGCATCTATCATCCGCCATTTGCCTGCCTCTCGCCCATCCATCGCCTGCCTTACAACACACGAGGTTCACCTCCGGATCGTCCGACAATAGTCAGCAAACTGATCGCCAACTTCCAGTGTGCCTCGTCCAGCGAGTACAATGAAGACTCGGCTCTCAAATGAAGTTTTAAGGTCTTTATTTTTATGGGAGAGCTTCTGAGCGAGTGCCTGGTTCTTTCTCCTCCTCCACCGCCGCCGTCTTCTTTTTCTTCTCTTGTCGCGCAGCTCTCTCTCTCCTTCTTCTCTTGTTGTGCAGCTGTCACTTCTCTCTTCTTCCTCTCTCGTCGTGCCGCGGCCGCCTCTCCTCTTTTCTCGTCCCGCAGCTGCTGCCTGCCCTCCTTGCCTTGCTTGCTCCCACCGCCGCGCAAAATACGCAGCTTTATGGAATATAACAGCCAATCACCTAAATGGGTCAGGCGTTTGGCTCGTGGAGACTTAATGGTGGGTAATGAGGACCTGTACTGATCACGAGCTAAGCACGGACGCGGAGGAGATCAGTCAGCCAATAGAAAGCACTTGCAGCTGGGCTTCTCGGCGCCATAGGACGAGGCCAGCCACCACTGCGGGCCCTACAGGGCAACGGCCTCCAACACCAGTGGAGCACCAGCTACCTGCTGTTGCCTGGAAGTTCACTGTTACAGTATCTGCAGGTTTGGTTCTATGTGGCTGCTGCCATTTTCAGACAAGAGCCAGGCCCCGTAGGACCCCTGGCCGGACTGACTGAGCCCCATCTCCAGGATCCCTCAGCCCAACAGATCACTCCCTGCCTCTGGGGCCCTCACATTGACTGACTGCTTCCTGCCGCCAGGACCCCCAGACCAACTGACTGCACCCAATCACCGTGACCCCAGACCGACTGATTGCACCTGGCCTCCAGGATCCCACAATCACACCAAACACACCAGACCTCCAGGACCCCTGCCTGACCAACCACATCCCATCTCCAGGACCTCCAGCTGACCACATCCACCCCTGAGCTGCAGCTCCCCATTTGCCAACACATATTGAAGCCAGAGCGACCATCTTGGATAATCCTGGAAACTGTAGCTCCCATCTTTAGGTGGGGCAAATCCCATCCTGTGACACCTGCTGGAGGCTTGAAGCTCATTGTCAGCCTCTTATGCATCAGGCTACTGAACACTGGGAGGTTTCATTAGTATATGACTGTTATATAGAAGATTTTCTTTTTTCTCCTTTTTAAAAAATTTAAGTTTTTATTTCTTTACTTTTCTTCCTCTCTTTTCCTTTTGTTTACCTGTTCTCTCAGAGTCTCTTTCTCCCTTTTTTGCATGCTAACATCCGGTTTCTTTTGATTACACTCTCACACTTTCTATTTTCTAGAACTTCTGTATATTCTTTTCTTATCCCATTAACAGCCACATTCTACATCCCTCTGCATCCTCTTTGTCCTCCATTAGAAACTGCATACCTTATTGCAAACCTGTTTGTTTTACCAAAGATAATATTTGAACTCATTTTTTTTATTATGACAATTTTGTTATTGTCCTCATAGGGGCTATTTGGTCTAGGATTGCATAGTGTCTAATTCGGGCACTGCTAATATTGATCTCCCCTTAAAGAAAGGGTTTTGGAAACCTATAGGGCCATTATAAGCCTATAGGAGGAAATCTGCAATACCCCAGATCTGCACAGCTAGAGGGGAAGATACATGAACAACATGAAAAAACAAGGGAAGAAAATGATCCAAACAAATCTAGATTCTATATTAATAGAATCCAATGACAGTATGTTAGAAGAAATGTCAGAAAAGGACTTCAGATTATACATGATTAAGATGATTCGCGAAGCAAAGGATGAGATAAGAGAGCAAATGCAGGCAATGAATGATAATACAATAAGCTGAAAGAGCACCTGCAGGAAGCAAAAGATCATTTCAATAAAGAGATAGAGATTCTCAAACAAACAAACAAACAAACAAACAAAAAAACAAATGGAAATCCTTGAAATGAAGGAAACAATAAACCAAATAAAAAACTCAATGGAAAGCATCATCAAAAGACTAGACCACTTGGAAGACAGAACCTCAGACAATGAGGACAAAATATTTAATCTTGAAAATAAAGTTGCCCAAACAGAGAAGATGGTAAGAAATCATGAACAGAATCTCCAAGAACTATGGGACATCATGAAAAGACCAAATTTAAGAATTATTGGGATTGAGGAAGGCACAGATATAAACCAAAGGAATGAACAACCTATTCAATGAAATAATATCAGACAATTTCCCAAGCCTGAAGAATGAAATGGAAAATCAAATACAAGAGGCTTACAGAACACCAAATGCACAGAATCACAACAGATCCACACCAAGGCACATTATAATGAAAATGCCTAACATTCAAAATAAAGATAGGATTTTGAAGGCCGTGAGACAAAAGCATCAGATTACATATAGGGGGAGAACAATACGGATAGCAGCCATCTTGTCAACCCAGACTCTAAAAGCTAGAAGGGCCTGGAACAACATATTTCAAGCTCTGAAAGAACATGGTTGCCAACCAAGAATCCTATACCCAGCAAAACTAACCTTCAGATTTGAAGATGAAATAAAATCTTTCCAGAATAAACAAAAGTTAAAAGAATTTACAAATAGAAAGCCTGCACTACAGAAGGTTCTCAACAAAATATTCCATGAGAAGGAAATGAAAAACAACAATGGAGGTCAGCAAAGGGAGGAACTACCTTAGAGAAAAACCACTCAAAGGAGAAACCAAGCTAACTTAAAAACCAAAAATAAGCCAAATGACTGGGAATACAAATCATTTCTCAATAATAACTCTGAATGTTAATGGCCTAAACTCATCAATCAAAAGACATAGACTGGCAGAATGGATTAAAAAGAAAGACCCAACAATATACTGCCTGTAAGAGACTCATCTCATAGAAAAAGACATCCACAGACTATAGGTAAAAGGATGGGAAAAACCTACCACGCACATGGACTCAGTAAAAAAGCGGGGGTTTCCATCCTTATATCAGATAAAGTGGACTTCAAGTCAAAGTTAGTCAGAAGGGATAAAGAAGGACATTTCATACTGCTTAAGGGAACCATAAATCAGGAAGACATAACGATAGTAAATATTTATGCCCCAAACAATGGTGCATCCCTGTACATCAAACAAATCCTTCTCAATATCAGGAATCACATAGACCACAACACAATAATTCTGGGTGACTTTAACACACTGCTGTCACCACTAGATAGATCTGCTGTGATCATTTTAGACCTGGAGTCCATAAGTCGTCTGGCTTCAGGAGGAACTTATCTAACTGATGGAAGCCATGATGGTTTGGGGCCTGTGATAGTGAAAGCTAAGACTCTGTCATCAACACTCATCAGGACATCCGAGCAGCCCCACTCCTCAACCTGTCACCCACATAAATGACCCTGGGTCCCTCTGGGGAAGGACTGGGATGTCACTGGTTTACATGCTTGCTTTGGCATTGCAGGGTTCTTCTTCCCCATTAAATGATTGGATTTGGGTCTGAGATGACAGACACAGTTCTGGTGGCTGGGTGACAGCTCGTGATCTTCCATTTTAGTAGCTGACATCAACTTTTGGATCACTTGCTCTTGATCAGACAAAATCCTCAATGACTATCCATCTGTTTTGCTCCTAGGAAGTATGGTGTCTGTCAGCCACAGTCTCGGATTCCTGCCTGTGAGGTCCAATCCACCAAGCGGACTTTGCTGTCATTTGGTGGTCGTGTCTGCCTTGCCTGTGGTGGTGAAATGTGACCACAGAGCCTCCCCTACTCTGGAATTCTGTTTTCTCCTTGGCACTAGGAATCCCAGCCCCACATCCCTACCATCAATCCTGACCTTCAGAACACAGCTACTTCTGAGCTTCTCTGTGAAGCCAGTATCTCCATAGGAAGGACTTTTTTCATAGCTTTAATGAAGAGCATCTTCTGGGCTCTCCCAGGAAACATTGTCGACTGGTTACATTGCTCTATGTCATTCTTTGGAGTATGTTCATCTCTGAGTCAAGGCAGAGTATTATTTCATTTACTTCAGGCTGGCTTCTTTCCAGGTTTCAATGAACCATTCCAACTGTGTTGTTAGGACTGGACTGGCTTTGTGGGGTGGTTACATTTTGAGTCAGAGGAGAGATTCTCTTTCCATTGATTCTTTCTTATCCAGTCTTTTGGGTTATATACTACCATCCCCAGCCTGGCACTATTCTCATATATGCTTCTTCAGTGTTGAATATAGTTAGACAGGTCCTATCATTCTTTTGGTTAAAAATTCCTTTTCTCTGGCAATTATCAAGAATACAAGCAATAGTAAGTGTTGACGAGGATGTGGGGAAAAAGATACACTCATATATTGCTGGTGGAACTGCAAATTGGTGCCACCACTCTGGAAAGCAGTATGGAGATCCCTCAGAAAACTTGCAATGGAACCACCATTTGACCCAGCTATCCCACTCCTCGTAGATACCCAAAGGACTTAAAATCAGCATACTACAGTGATGCAGGCACGTCAATGTTTACAACAGCTCAATTCACAATAGCTAAACTATGGAACCTATCCAGATGCCCTTCAACAGATGAATGAATAAAGAAAAATGTGGTACATATACACAATGAAATGTTACTCAGTCTTAATGAAGAATGAAATTATGGTATTTGCAGGTAAATGGATGCAGTTGGAGAATATCATGCTAAGTGAGATAAGCCAATCCCCAAAAACCAAAGGCTGAATCTTTTCTCTGAGAGTGGTGGGGGGAGGGTAGAGAAGAATTAAGGAACTTTGGATTACGCAGAGGGGAGTGATGGGAGGGGAGGAGGTGTGGGGATGGGAAGGACGACAGTGAAATCTGACAGACATTATGACCCGATATACATGTATGATTATTCTACAGGTGTGACTCAGAACCATGTACAATTAGAGAAAGGAGAAGTTGTGCTCCATCTGTGTACAATGTGTCAAAATGCATTCTACTGTCATGTATAACTAATTAGAACAAATTTAAAAAAACATTCATTTTCTTCAAAACAAAGGTGCATGACGTTGCTACTTAAACCTAGCTATTGATCAAGATGCAGAGAATGGAGGCAGGTCCTGATGAAGGGGAGAATTACCTTGCAATGTGGACTGTTCATAGTTTCCAGGCAGCTCGTGGCACACACCTATAATCCCAGTGGTTTTTAAGGTTGAAGCAGGAGGATCACAAGTTTGAGGCCAGCCCTCAGCAACTTAGCAAGGTCCTAGACAACTTGGCAAGACCCTGTCTCAAAATGAAAAATAGAAAGGGTTGGGGATGTGTCTCAGTGGTTAAGCACTACTGGGTTCAATCTTTGGTACCAAACCAACCAAAAAAGCATAGTCTCCAGGCAGAGAGCTGCTGCCTGTGTGTGTGTGTGTGTGTGTGTGTGTGTGTGTGTGTGTGTGTGTGTAAGCCACTTCTATCTCAGGTGGGTCATGGAATTTGGGGGTTCAGGGTTTGCAATCACATAGGGTTTGCAATCATCTCAAATCTCAGGGTCCCTCTTCTTCCTTATCAGGGTCCTGATTAGTGTGAGGGACATCTGCAAGGAATTCAAGTTCAGACTTGGTGGTCAGTTTGCTCTGCTCACAATGAACATGACGTTTTTGAGGATTTTTGGTCCCGTTTGTTGCTGGTTGCGGAGTAGAGGCTGTCTTTAGGTATGCCACCAAGGTCATCTGAAGTCACACCATGCTCTAGTTGGTGGTTGGCTGAGGTCATCTGAAGTCACACCATGCTCGAGTTGGTGGTTGGCTGAGGTCATCTGAAGTCACACCATGCTCGATTTGGTGGTTGGCTGAGGTCATCTGAAGTCACACCATGCTCGAGTTGGTGGTTGGCTGAGGTCATCTGAAGTCACACCCTGCTCGAGTTGATGGTCGGCTGATCTGATCCTGTGTTTTTCTTCCCCAGCACCATGGTAGTAGTGGAAAGCAACAGCTAACTCCACGTGCCTTACCCCTCCCGTTTTGTTACATCTCTCAGTTGCTAGACGCGTGTGTAAGTCACCACATCTCTTCCTTCACCACGACCCGTGAGTCTCAGTAACTAACACCATAGCACCCGAGGGAGGGGGCTTTGAGGCAGGGTTGGGAGAAGCCCACTAAGCGGGCATCACAAGTCAGTTTTCACTAAGGGCAGCTGGAACTTGGTCTACAGGGCCAGCTCTCAGGACAGGCAGGCGTTTCTGAATTGCCGGAGAGAGAATGATCAACTTACAAATCAGGGTGCACCGCCCTCACAGGTGTATTCATCACACTAAGTGAAATTTCTTTCCGACCAGGGAACATCATGTCACTGTCCCGAGTCTGTCTCTTAATTTATAAGGACCAAAACCCAGGACTGAAGACTGCCAGCACAGCGAATACTTTGGAGCCCGAGGACAGGCACGAGGGGAGGGCAAATGGTTCATCGCTGGTGAACACCTTTTTGTGTGCTTGAAAAACTGAAA
The DNA here is from genome assembly GCF_902686455.1 of Sciurus vulgaris. Lineage (NCBI taxonomy): Eukaryota > Metazoa > Chordata > Mammalia > Rodentia > Sciuridae > Sciurus > Sciurus vulgaris. Next base: position 135,132,030 of record NC_136469.1, on the reverse strand, counting down.
ATTAAGAAAGACTAAAGGAAAAACAAAACCAAAACAAGATGAAATAAACAAAGAAACCAGAAACCCCACAGCTGACTATTCACTGCAGTCCTTTAGTCTGGGTCATATTGCTATAAAAGCCCAGCCCTGTGCCCCCCTCCGGTCTTGTGGATGTGCTAACGGATCATGATGCTCAACTCCACGGCCAACACGATGCCTGGACCACATGCCAGGAGAGTTCCCAGTGTCCTCCCTGGGGTCTCTCACCTGAGCCTCACAATGAGATTGACAATGCCATGAAGTCTCATCCATTTAACGCACCAAGGTCCACACTGAGGACGCTGCAGAGCCGGGACTAACCTGGACCCTGGATGGTGCGCCTTGGCCACCACACTGGGCCATCCACACAGTCACCGTTGGCCTGAATTATTGTGGTCGTCATCATCAAAATCATCATCATCATCTTCTTCTTCAAAATGCCAGGCCTCATTAAAATATCACTTCTAATTATAAAAAAATAAGAAATGCATTAAATGAAAAGTATCTGCAAACCCCGATCCCTAGAAAGAACTGATCTTATTTTGGGGTACAGTTTCCCAGACTTTTTCTCTTCACACAGAGCTTATGTTTGAGGCTTCCTGGGGCCAGAGTTCTAGGTGCCTCAGGTGTATCAGCCCCTGTTACATTAACTTGATGGGAGGCCATTAGGGTAAAAAGACCCATGCCTTGGGTTCCCAGGACAGGGCGGGAAGACTTCTTCTCTCTTTGTGTCCTTTGGTGCCTGGGGAGACCTGTCCTCATAGCAAAATACACGAGTATCGGAAGAAAAGCATACGAATGTATTTAATGTAAGTTTGTGGGACAGGCAGCATTTGGAAATGAAGACACAAAGATGCAGGTAAACTGTGTTTTTATGCTTGGGTCTGAGGGAAAGTGGACGTCTGTGGAGAAATATGATATTAAGAAGAATGGTGTGATCTAATGACAGTGAAAGGAGATCTTAGCAAGACTGTTTGCTCAGACTCATCCCTGCGTTCCAGCACTTAAGAGATGAGGTGCTCCTTTCTCCCAGGTATAGAAAGGGCCACTCTTATAGAGGGTCTCATGACCCTGCTTTGAGACAGAAGGGTCAGAAAGTGACCTTAAGGCAGAGGAGGTCAGAAAGTGGCCTTCTTGCTCCTGTGTTTTTCTGAAATGTCAGAGTGATACATTTGGGGGGTAGTGTGTCCTGAACCCATCACTATATAAACAAATCAAACTGAAGCTCAGCCAATCGTGATTGGCCAGCTGAGTATTTGCTATGTTACCAGGAAATTTCCAACGAGGCAATCCAAATAAGGGAACCACCCTAATTTTAAACAACCAAGTTCTTTATTCTGTTTCCAAGTTCGCCTACAATTATTTCCCCCTGGTGCTCTTTGGCTCCAAACCTGAAGTGATTTGGAGCTGCCCAATTCATGAACTGAGGCTCAGATGAACTCTTCAAAATTTTAGTGGGCTGAAGTTTATCTTCAAGCTATCTTCAGGACACAGATATGCTGATTTCAGGAATGGGATGAGTGCTTGCACCCTTATCCAGAGCCCTGGGAGACCAAGGAGGCCTTTGTCTTTAGCCCAGGCCCCTGCCCACGGGAGCTTCCTTTCCAGCAGAAGTGTGGATTTAACCTAAACAAACAACTCAGCTGTGAAACCACAGGGCTTATTTTCTCATGCGGACCCTGGCCAGAGACTTTGGGAGAAGCACCTGACCAGTGACAAAGATCCTCTCCTTGACCTAATTCTAGGCTCTGACAGTGTTCAGAACACGCTGTCCCAAACTTTGGCACCTGGTCATTTGAGGAAAAAAGGAGGAGCAGAAGTCTCTTAACCTCTTCCTGCTCTTTTCCTGTGAAGTAGGCCAGAAAAGAATTTTCTACCCTTTCTTTAGGCCGTAAGTCTTTTGTGTGAGTGGCACCTGTCCTATACCTAGACAAAAAGTAATTCAGGGACCCAGAGAAGAACTGGAGCAAACAGACTTTGCTACCTTCTCCAGTTCGTTGTCATTAGATCAAACTCACCTGACAAGTCATATTTCTCCATGATTATCTACTTATTCAACAAACTTAGCGTAAAAATGCCTACATTTCTTTCTTTGGGTCTAGATTTCTGAAGCCTTCTGTGTCACTTAAAACTTACATTAAATAAATTTGCGTGCTTTTCTCTTGTTCATCTGTCCTTTGTTGCTCCAGGAACCTCAGCCGTGAACCTCAAGTGAGAGGAAGATAAGTCTTCCCTCTCCTACGCCCTGATTTGGGCTCTGCCCTTGGCCTGTTTGGTTTGTTTTAGCAAGAACCATGCAGGGTTGGTTTAGTGATAGTGGATCAGGATTCACCAGGAATCCCATCAAGTTGGTTCAGCCAGAGTCCCCTTGTCCTTCATGCTTCCCCTTGGTAACTTTCCATCTACGGACCAACCCCAGCTCCGTGGCTATAAACCCCGACTCATTCTTGTTGGATGTGGAGTGGGGCCCAGTCCTACAGCGGCCCCTCTTCTCCGCTGTGATTGTTCTTGAAGAAGAGCTGTCTCCACCTGCCTACCTGCCGGCTCTGGTTGTCTTCAACACCGGCAACGGCAACATCTGGATATTCTCTTTCCTTCTCCTTGATCTATGCCTGACCTCTGTTTCTCTGTAATTTACCCACTTAACTCCTTTTCTGTCCTACTGGGCTGCTTCCCCTCACTCATTCAGCAAATATTTCTCTTTTCCAGTGTGGGGATTTACCTCTAAATATTTGCCAGTCAAAAAAACACAGCTGCATGTGTGTGTGTGTGTGTGTGTGTGTGTGTGCAAGCCACACACCTCCCACCTCCCACACACAAGAATCCGCTTGGACTCCTGCACGTGGTATAAGGATTATTTTAAAGTGAAAACATCTGAGCTAAGGAAGACGCGGAAGGAAACCTTATCTGAGTTCCCTTTACTGACCTCAGCGTTGCTCCTGAGAGCAACAGCTTCCAGACCGACCTTGGTGGCAGAGGTGGTGTGTGGAGCTGGTAGGTTATCAGAGTTTGAGAGAGGACCATGGAGAGGCCCTTGGTCCCCAGCACAGAGGCAGGAAGGCAGGAAGGCAGTCAGAGCAGGGTACGGACAGGCAGGGGACAGGCAGGAGGAAGTGAGACCCACCCCCGAGGGAGGGGAGGGCAGAGGGGCTAGGGCCAGAAGGCACGGAGATGACAGGTCCTGGCTCCTGTCAGGACAGTGGTGGAGTGTGCAGAGCAGGAAAGCTTGGCGTGTCCAGTGGCCATGCCTCTGGGCCCTGTGCTTCTGCAGCTGCTGCCCATGGGGAGTCACACGCCTGCCCTGTGTCACAGCTGAGGGCATGAGCCTTTGTATGCAGGTCACTGTGCCCTTTCAGGTGTAGGCCACCAGTGGACGGTCTGATCAGCCGGCCCGAGAGTAGCTTGTGGGTGTATGTGCCATTTTGGGAACCTCATGTGTGCCTGTCAATCGTGGAGAAGGGAGCTGAGCCCCCCAGCTTGGTGGATTGTAGGGGAGACAGGCAGTGCTGCTGGGTGGCTCTGAATGGCCATTTCACAGACTTTTCTTTGAATGAGATGGAAAGTCATTGGAGACCCATTGGAAAGAGCCTACTGGCCACAGCATAATGATGCCCCAAAACTCTGGTTGAGGACATAAACCAAATATAAATCACCAAGAAGATAACATGGCTATGCTCCGTGTTCTGGTTAGCCCTCCATCTTGATGATGTAAGTGTTACACTCAAACACACCACACTGCACTCTTCTTCTGAACTTACAGGTTAGGTGTGTTCTGGCTGTTGTCTGAGCTGGAACCGTCTCAGGTTCAAATAGATCAGGGCTGATGACATGAAGCTTCTGGAAGACCATCTGTGGCAGGAATTGTCAGAAAAAAGCAGTTCTGGAAAGGGGAGAAGGAACTTCTACAGGTCATCACTGTATCTGAAGTGAGACTGTGTGTGTGTGTGTGTATGTGAGTATAGAGACCAAACATCCCGGCTGGCCCGTGACAATGCCTGTTGATGTCCTCTGTCCCCACCTAATTGTTAATAGCGATTACGTGGAGACAGTGTAATGAGACAAGAAAATAAAAGGGATTGCTATAGCTGTGTGTTATATAGTAATAATAAGCTGCACTTGGTATTTGCCTGGACTTATAAAACTAAAATCATAAAAGGCGCCTGGTGACAAATTTGCTGTGTGGCAGATGACCCTCCTGAACAATGCCGATATGAACCTTGATCTATGATCTGAGTGGCGGCTCCTAGCATAGTCGTGTTCTGGTCTTTATCAATGAAGACCAGAGCATGACTGGGCTGAAAATCGCTACTTAAACCCCTGAACTTTTGGAGCAAACTGTCAGCAGCATCATGACCAGAGGACTCCACGTCGCTCTGTCTCTTGACTGCCCAGCTGCTGTCCACACTATCGCTGAGAGTTGATCGACCATTGTCACCGAGGCCAGATAACTAACCACCTCTCTCGCAACTGCCATCCAGCCTCCGGCTTATCAGACACCTGTGGACATCTAAAGACACTGGAGGAGCTGAGAGAGGCCATGGCTGAGAAGAATCCCCTTGGTCTTGCTGCCCGACTTCTTGGCTAAGAGATGTTGCATTAAATCCATGGGGATTGGACTCTAGGTGAACAAGGGAGTGAATCTTCAATGTATTTGTGACTTGCTATCATTAGGAATGTTAGGTTGAGTGTGCATTGCATGAATAAAATCCACTTGTTGGAACCGAACTCGATTCCTCTCTTACTGCTTGCAACACAGAGGTCCTTAAGAACAATATGAGGCAGAGAGCCACAAGGAAGGACCAGGAAGCTATCTCTGCACGACCCAGCCACAGTACAGAAGATTCCCAGAGATGCTGGTCACCAAGACAGTGACTGAACTAATTCAAACTCCCACTTGCAGTCAGGGGGAGTCTATGTGAGACAGGTATTAGCAAGATTCAGATCAGGATAGTTTGAGAAGGTTTAATAGATGACTATCTACAAAGATATGGACAGTGGCAGGGATACACGAAGGCCGAAGGTAGGAGGGGGCTGTGGCTGTGGGGAGCTGGAAGGGAGCTGAAAGAAGACAGGCCACCAGGAATGCTCAGCAACCTCTGTCAAGGAACCAGTGTCCTGAGGTCACCCTGCAGGAAGGAAGCCATCTGGAGGATGACGTCTGACCCGACTCCCCTTCCTCCCTCAGAAGGAGCCTCCTGGGGCTGGATCCCAGCAGAGAGCCAGAGCAGGATAGAGAATCTGGGGGATGTGCCACCACAGCCTCCTGGGTAGGTGTCACCAGTGAGCGGGAAAAGAAAGGGCAGGTGGAACCACGAGCTTGGCCGCCTTTGTGAACCCGGAGCTGCTCCCCTTGGGAGCCCTGGATGCCAATGAGGGGAGGCCCTGAGGAAAAGAGTGGCATTCTGCACAACAAGTTGAAGACTCAAGAGGCACTAAAAGAGGATGTGGGGTTAGTGCGACCCCATTATGAACTCTGGTCCAAAGGGACCGAGGGACTCCGGGATGTGTGGCTTGGAACCATCCTCAGATTTCCAGATGTTCTCAGAGGCTCGCATGCTTACTGTTGTCCCCTCCTTAGGGCTGTGTCTGCATCTTCTGTTGGCTGACCTCAGGGCCTTGTTGGGAGCAGAAGCAGGAATGCTGAGAGCAAAGCCACCACCAGAGCTGGGTGGTTTCGAAGGACATGCAGAAACAACAGCCGATGCAAATGCACTTGCTCTGTGGATTTCTCAACTGGCGGGCACACTGTTAAGAAGGCCTGGGGGAGGAAAAGCCAGCTCTTCTCCAGTGGGCCCGTTTCGTAATGCATTAGAAACAAACAGATTCGTTTAAGATGACAAGTGGCGCTTTTTATATTATTTTTGGAAAGGTAACATATACATATGTTTAAAAAATAAAATCACTACAAAAGACTGTTTTTCACCTGTCTTATCTCAATTCTTGAGACTGAGGAATTTATCAAGGACGGAAGTTAATTTGGCTCCCGGTTCTAACCCGTTTCTGATGGTAGAGCCCTCATGACCTGGTCACCTCTCCATCGTGGGACTTTGTACTGTTACAACACAATTGAGTTTCAACATGAGTTTTGGAGGGGACATTCAAACCATGGCATCACCTGTCACCTGTTCTGATCACCCTTGTCACTCTGAAAACCACTTGTTTAAAGATTCACATAGGTCTGTCCAGTGTGAGTGTGTGTATAAGTAAATGCAAACAATAAATATTATTGCTCCCTACCTTTGATTACACAAAAGGCACTTTAAATACATAATGCTTTGAACCTTGATTTTTTTAATTGTTCATTCATCCTAGAGGTTACTCTGTATCAGCGCATAAAGATCCTTTGCTCTTTTTTCATAGTTGCATGGTACTCCATGGAGAGATGTCCTGTCACCTGCCTACCCTACTCCCTGTTGGGAACATCATGTGGGTTTTTTTGCAATCATTTTTTTTTTTCTTATAAGCAATGCAACACTGACTCATCTGGCATATCCACCATTTCTTCTGTGGGCAGAAATATTTGTGGGATAAATCCTGAGAAATATGACCAGAAGTTAAAGTGTGGATGCATTTGTAACGGCAATGTGTGGTTCCTTGCTGGATCTCTGTAGGCCAGCAACAAATAGAACAACTGCTTATTATTTACCAGTTGCAGACATCTTGAGTATTTACACACATGCGTGTGTAGGTTCTCATGTGTATTCTGAAAACCCAATCCGAAAAAAAAAAAAATGTAACCATCTGATTATTATTACAAATAAACCCCCTACTCCATTTCCAGAGAAACTTTCTTAATCATTCCAAAGAAGCCCCCAGGGCAAGTACCAAGTAGACTGACAGATGACTGTAAGGGTCCAGCCAACATTGAAAATATCCTCCTGGTTTTTTTGGCAAAATAATCATGAACTTCAAAATCACAGGGTAAAATCATCTTTATTTAAAAAAATAGAACACGTGACTAACAAAAACAACAGCAAGGAAACACAAAAATGGAAAATAAGTTTTATCTGGTGTTTTTACTAAAACACAGCAGGGTAAGTTGGGGAAGTTGTTCTTTTTAAAATATATTTCAAAGTTTATTTTTATTTTTTGTTTTATTAAATGGTGACAAAATACACATATCATAAAATCATCCCTCTCACCTGCTTCGAGTTACACTTGAGGGGTGTCAGGCACATTCGTGTTGTGTGGTCATTACTCCGTCCGTCTCTGGAATTGCTTTCATCTTGCAAAACTGAAACTCCACACTCAATATACTAACATCAGCTCCTTGTTCCTCCTCCTTCCAGCCACTGGAAACCACCATTCTGCCTTCTCTTCCTATTAATTTGAGGACTTGAGAGATACCTGAGACAAGTGGGTCAAATTTTTTACAGTACGTTTATTTGTGAAGGCCTTTTGTTCTTTTTGTATGACTTAAAATCTTTGCAGAAACAGACTTTCTAGAAGTAAAATAAATGTCCACATATGAAACAAAATATACTGAGGGTGTATGAAGAGGGGAGTCCCTTGTCTCTTTAGCCTCCAGCGAAGCTCTGCAGAAGCAACTGCTATTAGCAGATTCTCAGGCCTTTCCAGAAAGATCAGTGGCACCCGTCACATGCATTTGTTACATAAATGGGCACATATGTAGTCTCTGCGGCCGTTGACAGGAATGAGCCTGTTCTCCAGTGTTCCGCAGCTTACTTCTCTTGTGTTCACCCATTCCTGACTGTGAGACTGCATGAGGAGTTAGTGTTTTTCACTGGATAAGTACACCAAAATGCCTTTCCTCACTACCCCATGGATGTCAGCTTCCTTCCAATTTGCTCTTTCTAGAGGTAAATCCTGTGCTCCAACTAACCTCCCATGTGGGCCTCGAGTGCATTTGCAAATCTGTAAGTAGGATATATTTCTAGAAGTAAAATTGGACAGATGAGAGATTTCTTTAGTGTCAAGTGTGGGTAGATATTGCCAATATGCTGTCCCAAGAGTTGGTTCCAATTCATACCCTGCCAACCGCGTATGTGAATGCAGAAAGGAAGCTCTTGGTAACAATTCCTGAAATCTGGGCCCAAAGAGACTGCCACTCAGTGGTGAGTGCCCTGTCCTCAGCTACTTGTGGGGTTGTTGCCCAGGCCACACCTTCAGAATCACAGAAGGAGATGGATGAAGCTGGAGATGCTGAAGACACTACGGATGGTTTGGGTGACCCCATCCCTAACTCCAGCGAGCCCACCTCAGGTTTGTTGAGTTATCAGCCTCGACACCTTTGTGACAGACAGAAAGAGAGCAGGCTCTGCGTCTCTCACCAAAGTGGGGGACACTTTTTTCATAAAAAAGAAAACACTAGAAGACTTGGTCTTCTAAAGAGTCACCAAAACAGAATGTGCAGCAAAACTTAGAATTTCGTTGTTGAAGCCCCCAGAGAAAAATGGGTTCTGTGCTAGGAAACGCTCAGCTAGCAGAAATGTTCTCTTCAATTCCTAATATTTGTGGCTAGAACTTGGCGACACCCTGGGATGCATTTGCAAAACACGTACTGAATTTGCTTTTTGCACGCCACACACGGGAAGTGACACCCGAGTTTCTTTTTTTGCATGCGGGGGATCAAGCTCCGGTCCTTCGCCCTGCTAGGTAAGTGTTTGACCACAGAGCTACACTGGACTGCACCCCCAGCCCCAGCCATATCTTCTTGAGCAGAGTGGAGATGGTTTGAGGGCGCCGTGCAGGTTAATTCAGGTGGAGGAAACTGTCAATGTGCTGCATGTTCCCAGCCTTGTGGAGATGGCATCCTGAATGGAAAGGGAATCTTTTCAGGATGTCTCAGGCCATCTCCATGAAACTGGGTAATCGTAGCGTCCTGCAGGTGGGGCAGGTGGCGGGGAGCTGTGGATGCAGTGAGTGTCCTGGGGAGTCACAGCTTCCCAGGGTGCTTCGGGGCCATGTGGCAGCCAGCCAGGCCTCTTTCCATGAGGCTCTGTTGCTGGGGCTCAATACACCCAATCCAAAATTTGGCAGTAGGAGACCAGAATATGCACTCCAAAATAAACTTATTTGGCACATTTTGGGCCGATTATTCCAAGAAACTGCATATGCAAGAGTAGCTATGAGAAGCTCTCTTTCTGTGAAAGACATTTATATCTATAAAGGAAATCAACATTAGTAAAGTCTCTTTTAAGTTGCTTGTAGACGATTTCTACTGCTGGGAGACTCTATGTGTAATAAAGCAACTTTTATTTACCATATGTTTCCTCCCCTTACCCTTCCATAATTTATATTCCTAAGCCTCCCCCAGATCTCAAAGCCCCTAGTCCTTTCTGTAGCTCAGGATGCTGGATAAACTGTAATCACCTGGCTCTTCTTCAAGTCTCATCTTGTCCTGGGACTCCCGTACACATGATGTCATTAAGTGTGTTTCTTCTCTTATCTATCTGTCTTGGGTCAATTTGATTTAGAGCCCAGCATCAAAGACACCAGAAGGGTGAAGGGAAGCCACTTTCCCCCTGAAGTCTTCAGTGTATCTTTCTGGTCCAAGGTCAAACACTATTTCCACTGTCTTAGTCTTTGGACTATTGAACCGGAACTCTCTTTTTAAAATTTTGTTCTAATTAGTTATACATGACTGTAGACTGCATTTTGACACAATATACATAAATGGAGTATAACTTCTTATTCTTCTAGTTGTACATGAAGTAGAATCACACCGGTCATGTAATCATATATGCACATAGGGTAATGAAATCCGATTCATTCTACTATTCTTTCTACCCCCCATACCCCTCCCCTCCCTTGACTCCTCTCGGTCTAATCCAAAGTACCTCTATTCATCCCTAGCACCCGCTCCCTTGTTGTGAATTAGCATCCACACATCAAAGAAAACATTCAGCCCTTGACTTTTTGGGTTCAGTTTATTTCACTTAGCATGATATTATCCAGCTCTATCCATTTACCTGCAAATGCCATAATTTCATTTTTTAAGGCTGAGTGATACTCCATTGTGTATATATACCACATTTTCTTTATCCATTCATCTGTCTTAGAGCACGTAGACTGGTTCCATAGCTTAGCTAATGTGAACTGAGCTACTATAAACATTGATGTGGCTGTGTCATTGTGTAGTATGCTACTTTTAAGTCCTTTGGGTACAAACTGAAGAGTAGAATAGCTGGGTCAAATTGTGGTTTCATTCCAAGTCTTCTGAGGAATCTCCATACTGCTTTCCATAGTAGTTGCACCAATTTGCAGTCCCACAAGTAAGGTACAAGTGCACATTTTTTCTTACATCATCACCAATATTTATTGTGAAACTCTTGAGATTGAGGGATAAAGGGCTTATTGATTATAGATGCTAAACAAAAACAACAACAAACAGAAAAGCAAGTCTTGGAACCAGTTCCTGCAACTTCCAGTGCAAGGCTGGGTAGCAGTTGGAAATGTCCACTGGACCAGGGCGCAGAGCATTCTGAGCGAGGATTCCGGGCAGTTAGGCACATGCTGCTTATACTGTGCCTGCAGTGGCTGTGCATGAGGTTGATGGGAGGACAGGAAGCCTGGGTGGGAAGGGCTTGGGATAAGAGGAGAGCCCATCAGAAGTGGTTGCTGCTTCTGGGCGGGTCGGGGCTACGCAGGATGTGGGCGCTCCTGATAGGATCTGAGTTAGGGTTTTAACAGACACTCAAGGTCAAACACTGATCTTTTGCTCTCAGCCTGCTGCTCACTAACAGGGTGGCCCTCCCCTCTCCCCTATCCTCTTGCCCCTATGAGTAAATCTAGGTGTCTCAGGAGTGTCCTCTCTAAGCATGACCTGTGCTGCCAGCCCAGGTCCAGCCACTAGCTGCTTGAAAACCAATACCAGGAAGACGAGGGTGAGTGAGGAGAAAATCAGTTTTCTTCAAGGACCAGCATCCTGAGAAGACAGAGGGCCCCCATCACCAAAGCTCCATCTTGGGGAGCTCAGGCACACCCCGATAGGAAGGTGAAAGGGACAAGGGCCAGGAAGACTCCCTGCTGGGCAGGGTCTTAGACCTGCAGGGTGTGTCTCCTTTTCTCTTCTCAGGCTGGCAGGAATATCACTGTTAACTTCCGCTCCCTGCGCTACTCCTTCCTGGATGGAGTTCTTCAGCAGACATGGCACTTTTCTGCCAGTTAACTATTACAACTCACATGCCCTTGTGTGAGTTGATGAGCAAAATTCAGGAACCAGGAGGGTGCTACACATTCTGATGCAATCTGAAGGTCGCCAGGTGTTCTCTGCACATCTGAAGAAAGTCTTTAGCGTCACCATCTTCATCACTGAGGTGCAGCTTCCCTCCAGAATTAGAAAACCGGGTATGGGGAGGGGACCCAAGCTTGCAGAGGGCAGGTCGCAGAGGAGTGGCCACTGTTACACTTGCGGGGCAGGATGATCTTCACGCCTGGGAGGGGACGAGAGTGCCCCCCAGGGCAGCTCCAACCCAGTCTTCTGCAGAGAAAGCAACTTCTCCTCAGCTCCGCCTCTTCCCGCGACTCCTTTCCACTCATTACAGAGAAATGCTTACAGAGGATTCACAGGGAGCTTCTTAGATATTAAGTGTTTAATTTTTTAAAAACCTAATAGCATCAGCCTTTTGACTAATAATATTTAATACCAACTGATGAAGTTTTCAGATGACCTATGTATTTGAAGCCGAGACCTACATTGTCCTATAAAATGAAGCAGAATGGAATACCTTCCCCCTGAGCCACGTGCTCTTGCTGAGGGTGAGGCTGTGGCCTGTCACTCAGTGCCTTCTGCAGGGTCTGAGGCTAAGAGTGAAGGTCTGCAAACAGGGATCAAATCCCATTTCGGCTATAAATTGCCTGTGTGTCTTCAGTTAAGTTACTTGGCCTCTCTGCCACATGCAAAGTTCTTAGTTAAGTACAACAGACCATCTCCAGGTAGTGCATCGCAGGATATCAGGAGGCCCCAGGATCTCTGGGCAGGTGGAGGAATTAGGAAAGAGTCAGGAATAATATCCAGATTATACCGTGGTCCAGTAGAGAGCCCACTGCCCAGACTTCTGGGTGAAGGAGCTGACAGCTGTACCGTGGACATGCCGCCCAAAGTCGGACAGGTGGAAGCCCGTCCGCACTCCCAGCAGATGCCATGCTTCCGAACCCGCAGAGGGGGCGGAGTTGGGCCAGGCGAGGCTTCAGGGACACGATGCACACGAGGGGTCTGGGGGTGAGCTTGGCACCTGCTCAGTGCTTCTCTTCATTTCCTCCACCTTCTCTTTCTCCTGTCTTTGTGTCTCCACTATCTTTCTTCCTCCTTCACTTCTCCTCCTCCTGCTCTCCATTCTTGATCTTCCTCCTGAGAGTTGATTGGAGACATCATGTGAACCGTTCTACCGATGGAAGCAATTTCCCCTGTTTCTGGGGCCAGGAAGGGACAGTGCCATAGAGTAATAAGTGCTAGACATAAACACACCTCCTGCTGCTTCCTGTTGGCTCTTCTGCCTGGTATTTCCCCCCTTGGCCTCAGACCTGACCTGGGCTGTCTTCATCCCATAAAAAGGCAAGGGAGTTTACACTAGCCGGTAGAAACTCCACTGGGAAAGGGCTTTGTTTATCACCCTCTAGGAAGGGTGATTCACACACAATTCCCCGTGACAGTGTGTGTGCGGCTCAGTGGTTTCTGTATATTCAGATGCAAGCATCATGCGGTCACTGTTTAGAACATTTCCATCAGCTCAGAGAGAAACCCCACCCTCAGGGGCACTCAGCGGCCGCACTCTCCATGCCCCACCACCCGCCCGAGCAGGCACTCGTCTGCTTTCTGTCTCTGTGGACTTGCTTATTCTGGATTTTTCATGTAAATGAATCATACAGTCTGTCACAGGAGAGGGAGGAGCTGAAGCGTCAAACCCCAGTTCTTGGGTCCCCATGAAAGATAATTTGGGGTCAAGCTATGCAAGAGAATTTTATTGCGAGTGAAAGGAAAGTAAGGATCAAGCAAAGAACACTCTTTGTCGAGAGGGGTCGTCCCTGAGCAGAAAAGGACAAAGGAAGCAGTACTGCTTCCAAGTTCATTGCTGTTCTGTGTAAGCCTTGAGGTGGGGCCTCCTTCCGCAGCCTCCACGTCAATGTCCTTCCTGGAGCCATCATGGCGACCATCCCATTCAGAGGGGCTCCATCCTACAAGTCAATTCTATGTTAATATGGGTGCTGGGGTCCATGATTGGCAGATCTCCTGTGCTATTGGTGAACTTTCCCCTCTGAAATACATCGAGAAACCTATGGCCATAAATCCTAACTTTACAATGACCTTGCTGGACCCTGTCTTGATTTAGCTCCTTCAATCTTTCTTTCTTGACATGTTTCTTCATTGGCTTCCTTTGATTTCATGTGTTTATTCTCCAGGTTGGCACCCTTGTTATTTTTCTGTTAGTTTCTCAATTATACATTAGCCTCAAAAGCCATTTAAAGAAAACTCATGAGCCTGCCGGGCTATTGGTTTGCTATCCACTGCTCATTAAGGATGCTACCTGACCCAACATGGCGTTTATGTAGCTGGCTTCTTACACTTAGCATGACAGTCTCAAGGCTCATCAGCTTGTAACATGGGCTCGTTGTACTCCATCATTTTTCTGACTGAGTAATATTCTATTACTTGAGTATACTGTTGATTCATTCATCAATTGATGGGCATTTATTTGGGCTGTTTCTACTTTTTAGTTACTGTGATAATGCTGCTGTGAACATTCAGATACATTTTTGTGTGGATATGTTTTCATTTCTCTTAGGTAGACCCTAGAAATGGAATGTCTGGGTCACATTGATTGTCGTTTAAGGCAGAGGAAGGGATTTCCATCTGGCTTGTTCATTGCTCATACAGGGTTGCCACATAGCAAACTTTAAAGTATTAAATAAATTGAATGAACGAATAAATGAATGATCATCTAGTGAAGATATAATTTTTCCTTACATAAAATGTTTTTGTGTGAACATTACATGTGGCATATAGCTTTTTAAAAAGCTGGTATTTGGTACTTATTAAAGGTAAGATTTTGAGATTCCACTTTGGCTTGTGCAAGGAGGTGTTTTTGTGTTGTGTTGGTGACCCACCCTCTCACTCCAACCAGAAAAAAATAGCTGAGCAAGAAATTTAAATAAAATTAAATTACACCTGATAATATATTTGCAGAATAATAAGGTGATTAGTACAAGCACACATTAAAATGATCAAGAAGGAAGGAGGGAAGGAAGGAAGGAAGGAAGGAAGGAAGGAAGGAAGGAAGGAAGGAAGGAAGGAAGGAAGGAAGGAAGGAGAAGATTCCTGATTTTTGTCTTCTAGTCTCTTGCTGGTGGTGTACAGTGGCTGCCTCTTTGTGAGTTGTTCTTTGACATCCGCTCCTCTGCCTGGCATTTTAAATTAAGAAAAGCCAAACCTAAATGACTCAGAGGTGAACTGTTAACGAATTTTGGTTTAGATTTACAAAACCTAGATCCTCTGGTGACCACTGGAACAGACAGCCCTCCTGACGCTTTTGCCCTGTACATCAGCTAACACGCACCTGTTCACAGCTGTGAGCTTCACTTGAGGAAAGTAGTATGTCCGTCTAAAGAACTTCAACTACCCCGGAGGTCAGGGTCAAGGCCATTGCAGTCTTTCCACTGGAGAAAGCAACAGACAGACGCAGTCCTGGATTTCCAGACCCCACCCAGCATGCAGCCCTCCTGCTGTCCCACGGCCACTGTGCCTCCTCACCCGCCTTAGGAAAGCCCTTTCCCGTCCCTGAGTTCCCTGAGACGGCTTTTTTTTTTTTTTTTTTTTTAGGGTGATAGCTCCCCACCATCTTCTGAGTGCTGGCTCTTACACAAACCTGATTTCCTTCCTACAAACTCTCATTTCCTGAGTATTGGCTTTTGAGCAGGGAGTACACAGACTTAGGTCCAGTAAAATTAGCTTGGTAGTTGGAAAATCAAATTTTAGGGCTGTACATAAAATATAAGAAAATAATTTATAAATGAGGACTTGGGCGGAGTTATCCTTTTAACTCATTCCCCCCTCCCTCACTCCCACCAGTGCCTCTCTGGTGGGCGTAGCAGTCGATTATCCAGGTAGAACAGGAATTCCTTCTCCTGAATCAAAGCTGGACATGCACAGGGCAGACACCTGGTCCTGAAGGCCTTTGCATTCCTATGGAATGTACTCCACAGTCAGGAAAACACAGAGCTCAACACACAGTGTTCGCGTGAATGAATAAATAAGAGAGCTTTTGTTACGTGATTATGGTGCTTAATAGACCTTTTTCTTTTTCTTTTTTTTTTTTGTTGTTGATGGCTTGTGTGTCTGTGTGTCTGTGTCTCTCTCTGTATGCATACACACACAATGTGTATGTGTGTGTGTACATACGTGTGGGAAAACATGACCTAAGCTACTCCATTTGAAACATTCCCTCTGTCTTGGAATAACAGTCATCCCACGGTCACTCTGACCCAGCCAGACCTAAACCCCAGACAAATCTGTCATCGCACAAGAAAGGAAGTTATCTGGGACTGAAATCTTGAGGAACGCCTGGTTCGACTTGGAACCGTGACCCCTACAAAGAACAAAGGTGAACGTCCACAAGAACCTTCCCTGGCAGCAGCCTAACTGCAAAAACTCCCCACTCAGGCCCCTAACTACCCCAGGCTCTGAGCAGAAGACAAGTTCCAGTCTCTACTGGGCCCCCTCCGCAGGTCTGTCTCCAATAAACCTGTGTTATTCTTGAGCCACCTATCCCTCTCTGTTTTCTTCATTCAGATCCTTCTGTACCACATAAATATATACAGTTACATAATTATAATTAGAAGGACAAATATAATGTGGTTTTCTCTTGGCACTGTGATCATCGGTGGTTTTTATTCGCTTTTAAAATACCTTTGTGTATTTTCCCATTATTTTAGACTCTATTTTATTTAAACATGTTTAATTGACAAATAGAGACTGGATGTGCTCAAGGCATGCATGTGATGAGATGATACATGTACACATTGTGTCACGCTGACATGATCAAGTCCCTTAGCACCTCCATCCCCGCCAGCCTGGGCACAGAACTTGCACATCCATCTGTATCCTTTGAGTGTATCCCCCAGTTCCCAACAACCATTGTTTTATTCTCTGCTTCTGTGAGTTCAATTTTTTTTTGATTCCACATATAAGTGAGATCATGAAGTATTTGTCTCTGGCTTATTTCACTCGAGCATAATGTCCTCCATGTCCATCCATTGTTTTAGTCAGTTTTGTCACTACTGTGACTTAACAGCCCAACCAGAACAATTATAGAGGAGATAAACTTTATTTGAGGGCTCACGATTTCATAGGAGACTGACTATTCCTCAGGACTTGAGGTGAGACAGAACATCATGGCGGAAGAATGTGGCAAAGGGAAGCAGCTCATGTGGTGATCAGAAGCAGAGAGAGGGAAACTCCATTCGCCAGAAACAAAATACATACCACAAAGTGATGCCCCTAAAGTCCCACCTCCTCTAGCCACATCCTGCCACTTTAGGTACCACTCAGTTAATCCCGTCAGGGATTAATTCACTGACTGGGTTAAGACTCTCACAACCGGATAGTTTCTCCTCTGAACCTTCTTGCGTTGTCTCACATGTGAGCTTTTGGGGGACGCCTCACATCCCAACCATAATATCCTTGCTGTTACAAATAGCAGAATTTCCTTCTTCTAAGGCTGAATAATATTTGACTACATATGTGTACCATATTCCTCTAGCCATTCAGGTATTGATGTGCAATTAGGTTTTGAATCTTGGCTATTGCAAATAACACTGCATGGAGTTATTTGCTCACTATTTTTCAAAAGGCATGTATTACATTATCATATGAAAAAAGAAGCAATAGCAATTTAAAAAAACGATTAACTGGTTTCTAGATTCTTAACGGTGTGCTTGATAATTACCTTTTTTGTATGTGTGTGGTGCTGGGAATTGAACCCAGACGTTCTGCCTGCTAGGTAAATGCTCTATCAATGAGCTGCATTGTCCTCCCCAAGCTACTTCTTTTTTTGCATGAGTTTTAAAATTGTAGTTTTATAATATATTTTAATTCCAAGTTCCTTTTAATTTTTATGCTTTTTCTTTTAACATCAAGAATATTTAAAGGTCAAATGTAGTGGCACATGCTTGTAATCCCAGCTACGTGCAAGGCTGAGGCAGGAAGATCACAAGTTAAAGGTCAATCTCGCAACTTAGTGAAACCCTGTTTCAAAATTAAAAAAACAAAAAAGGTTTTACCACCTAGCTCAGTGGGAAAACATGTCTGGGTTTAATCCTTAGTACCACACCAAAATTAAAAAATATATATTTTTATTCAAATTCCAGAAGTTTATTGTAAGAAAATTAAAAGAGATATTCCCGGAGAATTATCTTTGGGATGTAATCACTGTACAGCAAGGACTGAGGATATTTAAAAACTAGATAATTATCAAATAAACTATGGTAAGACAAGACTGTGAAGGATTATGCATTATTAAAGTGCTATTTATGAATACTACTTAAAGACAAAGCAAAATATCTGACATATGTTAAAGTTTGATAATAAAATTCTAAGGTAACAATTCAAGAAAAATCCTTTATGTTAACACAAAAATATTTATGTTATTTTGCTTTCTCTTTATTTTCTTATTTTTCAGAAATTGCATATGGGCACAAAATTGCCATTACAAAACCTAAAAAAGAATTCTTATAGATTCCTTTTCAAAAGGGATCATCTTCTGGAAAGTATAAATTTGAACTTTGCTTTGGTTACTACTTACTTAGTAAAGTAAGCAAAACTTTGCAACTCATTAAGTTGGAAGAATTTAGTCTTAGAAGACAAAATGAAATTGAAAACGGAGCTGAACTGCAGCCATGACAGGCTGTGTTTACGGCATGAAAGATTTCAGGCCTAGGTTTCTATTAGGAGCTAACGAGTCAATCCCTAACATTCCAAACCATATATGTTAATATGTTAAGACCTGGGTACCCTGAGCCAATGGAAACATGCCAAACCACACATGCTGAAAGATCAGCCGACCGTTTACTGTTTGTTCAAATTTCCCGCTCTACTGTGGAGCTCATAAAAATCCCACTGAATCCAGACTCTGGACTCTCAGCCAGTACCTGCTGCATCAGTGAACACTGTGAGTCCGAGCTTGAGCTTGCAATAAAGACCCTTTTGCTTTTGCATCGGAGACAGCTCCTGGTGGTCTTTGGGGATTCGTGATCTGGGCGCAGCAGAAATAAGCAAGAGATCCTTCAGTAAACGAATGAAAAATAAACTGTAGTACGTAGGAACCCAGAATCATAGGTGATGGGGTTGAATGGAGGCAATGGAAGCCATCTGAGTCTGGGAAGTTGGAGACCACCCCTAGAAGACTGGAATGTCAGTGTCTCCAGAGCCATTTGACCACCAAGGTTACCTGCTTAGAGTACCCCTCCCAAAAAACTGCAGTCAGGGAATTGCTAATTGATGCCCCCTGGGCTCCTACCTGCCTGGATCGCTCCACTGGGCCCTTCCCCCTGCCCATCTGCTTCTCACCTTTTTGCCATCTCACCAGCATCTCCTGGGCCTAGTCAGGTAGGCAGGAAGGAGAGAGATAAGCGGGGAGAGAGCAGGAGAACAGAGGAAACTTTCATCTGTGAAAAGGGTGGGGTGCTCTTACTTCTTGGGATACCAGAACACCAGCCATGACCCCCTTCTCCTTCCCAGAGGAAGTTTGTGTTACTAACCTTTAAATCAAACCTGCTTCATATGCTTGCCTTGGCACGCTTCTCTGATGTTCAAACTTGAACATTTGAGGAAGCAGGACTCGTCACCGATAACCGGCAGTATCACACAGACAATGGAATATCATTCAGCCCTAAAAGAGATAACAAGGAAATGTAAGTGCAAATAGCTGTATACAAGAAGCTAATCTGAGAAGGATTGGTATCACGATGCCAACTACGTGGTGTTCTGCAGCAGACAGAACTACCGTAAAAAGACAGACTGTTGCCTGAGCTTAGAGGGAAGATGAACAGGGAAGCCCAGAAGATTTGGAGGGCAGTGGAACCATTCTGGATGATTCTACAATGGTGGATAAACACACCTGCACTACATTATACCTTTGTCCAAACCCACAGAATGTACGGCACCAGGAGCTAACCCAAATGCAAACCATGGACTTTGGGTATTAACGACGTGTTAAAGTAGGTTCACTGATTTTACCAAACAGGCCACCCTGGAGCAGGTGTGAGTGTCAGGGAAGGGGAGCCCATGGGAATTCTATTTTCTGCTTGATTTTGCTGTGAACCTACAAGTGCTGAACATAACAAAGTTTATTAAAAAGAATGAAGCAAAAAACATTTTTTTAAACCAGTGAATGATATTCAGTGTGAGAACTTAAATAAATTCTATCTGGAGATGTCTTTCGAATTTGTTTTATTTTGCTGCATCTTTTAAGTTGCTCAGAATGATGCTGGGCTGAGAGATCATTGTCCAGTTGCCTCTTAAATATTCAAGAATGTGTTCCTTCCCCGGCTGAGATATTTGACCTTCAGACTCTTTGTGTTAGAATATAAGAATGGAAAGCATAAATGTCCCAGGGAATGAAGTAAACATCTTATAAGGAAATCCTTGAGAAGATTTGGCATGCATCTGTGCTCTGGGTGGGTTTGAAATGCATACACAGAATGACTAACGTAGAAGCTTTGCCCTGTGGCATGAATGGGCTAACTTGGACATCGCGAGTGATTTTCTACTGTTTTGAATATTCAACATCTTCACCCTTTTCCTGGTGTTGATACCCTGATTTTCCCTGGGGAGCTTCTCCTAGCTCCACTCTGGGCCCATGTGGTCCTCCACCACAACATGAGGCTGCAGCACATGGCTCATCCTACTCTGCTTAGAATACCCCAGCCCCTGGCCAAGCAGTGAACTCAGAAATGCACCCAGTCAGAACAAATGCAAGGATTTAAGAGACTAGAGTGAGCTGATGGTGGTGTGTGTGCCTTTGCTCGCTCAAGAGGTAGCATCGTGGAGACAAGTGTGCATCCGTTGCCCCTTACTTAAGTTTGAGTCTCGTTTCCTCAGTTCTGCTGCCAACTAGAGCGTGATCTTCAACAAATCTCTCTGAGCTTCCGTCTCTCCTTGTAAGATGGGTCACGAATGGTACCTGCCTTGTTGAGTTGTTAAGCAGGTTAATATTTATGAAGCCTGGCACCGTGTCTGGCTGCCCAGCTTTTCACTTGCAGACATAATGTGCATCTCAAATTTGTGATCCAATGAATTTTCCTTTTATAGTCTTTCTCAAGTCCAAGAAAGACCACTCCATCCATCATCCCAGCTGTTCATGCCCAACTCCTTGAAGCCATCTTGATGCTGTTCACCTCTTTACTCCACCAGCAAACCTGTCAGTCCTCTCTTGGCGTTACATCTAGAACTCTGTGCTCAAGCACCATCATCTGTCATCTGGGTCATGACTACTGTCTCCCAAGTGGTCTCGCTCCTTCTGCCTTTGCACCATTTCTGTTCATTCTCAGGAAGAGCCAGAATCATCCTGATAAAGGGGTCACGCAGTATCGCTCTTCTTCAGATCAGCCTGCTCCAACACATGAACAGGTCCACCTCTACCCTCAGCTCCCACTTCTTTTCTCCTGGCTCTTCCTGCACCAGGCACCTCTTAGTTGACCTTTGATGTTCTTTGAACATCCCAGGCTCACTTCTGACTTGGGGCCTTTCCACCTGCTCGTTTTTCCCTCTAGACCTGGAATCCTGTCCCCTGCTCCATGTCATATGACTACTTAACCTTCTTCAGACCTTTACCACCTTCTGGGTGAGAGCTTCCTGGATCCTTCATCCTCAATTGTGATCCTCCACATTGTCTTCCCACCCCCCACTTATTTTGTCTCCTAGCCCCCACCACCTCCAGTTTCTATACTTACTTTACAGTAAGTATAGCATGTACAGTAAGCATATACAGATATTATATGTCTGTCCCCCCTAGAGTCTAAGCTCCACGAGGCTGAACTTTTTAAAGTACTATTCAGCCAGCACCTGAACAGTTCATGGAACAGCAAAGGTGCTCAGTAAATTAACGCATGTTTGGACGAATAAATAAATGAAACAAAAAAAGGTCTGTATTGGTCTGTGATATTCAGCAACAGTTTTGCAGTGTCTCTAGCTACCAAGGACTTGCTAGTCACTAGCCTCAGGCGAAGACTGTTTTGGTACCCTTCAGTCTAATGGGGGAACAGAGATGGAGGTGGAGAAACTGTCCAAAAAGAATCAGAAAGTACAGATGTACATAGGAACACGTGATAGGAAAGTGCAATGTGGGGGTGAAGGCTGTTAAGAGGTATCTTAGAGGTAGGGTGTCCAAGTTATCACTGAAGGTCCAGGAAGTGTAAGGAACTAGGTAGAGGAGGGGGAGAGATGGGAAAGCTGAGAAGTCACTGAGTCTGTGAGGCTGCAGTTAGCGCCGGAAACGGATGAGAGGTTGACCTCTCGTGCACTCAGATCTCCATCCAGATTAAGTCAACGGGCCTATGAGGAAGAGTTGGCGGCCTGTGTGAATTAAATATTTGGAGGCATTCTGCCAAGTCCTGTTCTTGTTTCATTGAACATGTAAAAAACAAATAGTGACTGCAACATTAGACTTTGCTCAATGTCAGGATGTGGGAGGGGAAACCACATAGCTCTCCTTTTCATGAATCTGCTAGAAAAAAACAGGTCCCAGGCTGTGATCTGATGACATCAGAGAGTAAGCTTTTCTACTGTTTGCATACCCAGCATCTGCTCATTCTTCTCATTTGAGGATGCACAATGCACATTGAGAAGGCGCACCTCCCCAGAAAACAGGGTCAACATGATCCTCCTGAGGAAATGTGAAGTCTCCCCAGGGCTGGGACCAGCCCACCCAGAAAACGTGTTCCCAGAAATCCCCCCTCTGGACCACAGATCTTCTTCAAAGACATGGAGCCTGTCAATTCTTAGACCTCTGATTCCTCATCTGTAATGTGGGACTCATAAAGTGTTTATGAACTGGCAGTGTGGTGGGGGATTGTTTGCAAAACTGGACACGCAAAGATGTTAGCAATTATGGTTGAAGGAGGAAGAGAAGAATTGTGCAATTAATTGTAGCATCTGTTCCCTTTGCATGTTATTCTCAGCAGATGAGCAAGAGATGCTTGCTGATAGATTTTGCTTGGAGAATCTGATAAAGACCTTGGAGTGAGTTACAGGAGGGTACCTCGCTAGGTGCCGCTTCCATTGCCTAAGTGCCAGCCATGTGGTGTCATTGTCCTGGTGCTGGGGACAAAATCAGCTTGGTGTTGCTGGCAAGCAGAGGAGGCGATGGCCCTGTCCTCACCTTCCTGAGGGGAGGAGGCCACCTATTTCTGGGGACTTCACCTAGAAGCTGTAGCTGCCATATGCAGGTATGTCCCAGAGCAAGCCAGAGACACAGGCAGGTTATGTAAGATGCTCAGGCTCACAGAGTGAGGAGTTGGCATTTGAGCCTGGGCTCTGGCGTTCTGGGAGGGAGGATGTGGCCATGCACACACAACACAGTGGAAAGAGCAGTCCAGACATATAAAATGAAAGCCATCAAAGATGGGGGTGGGGAAACTACACAGAAAGATACCAAAATATTAATGGGAGGTGAGCTGGGGTTTGGGAATGGGGGGATGTTTCTTCTTTTCTCTATTTCCAGATTTTAAAATTTGACTGCATTACTTGAATGATTTTTAAAATGACAAATGATGTTGGCCAAAGACAGAAGAGAGCCTGAAACCCTCATTTGAGGACCAGCATTTCCATCAAGTACTTGTGTGACTTGGAGACAGTCACTCTTCTGGTCCCCAGACATCCCCAAGTCCACCCTGCTGTCCTCCCTGTGGTCCTGGGTAGATGCGATCCCCTCTTTTTACACACCTGACTTGCCCTCCCCCAGCCTGGAGGAGGAGCATCTCTGTCTTTTCAAAGCCTTCCTCAATGCTGCTGTTTCCCTGTGATGTCCTGAGGGTCTGGTGGCCTCCCCAAGATTGGTGCTGACTGGCTGAGTATTTGTTGGGGATCTCCCAGCTAAGGAACTCGATGATGAGCACAGATATCCTTAAGCTCATTCTACAGAAGGGGAACTTGTGTTTTCATTATTCGTCTAAAAGGCAGAGTCCACCCAGCTCTATGTGACACAGAACCCGTGCTCCTGCCTACGATGAGACACAGCAATTCCTCAAGGCCAATCGATTAGTGTGTCCTGGGTACCTCACAAAGTACCTGGCATGTGTGGGCGCCTTCATAGATTTTGAGTGAATAAATACTAGACTATGCCATTTTTGAGCCTCAGTGCACTGTAACTAGGCACAAATGAGTTCATAATAACAGTAGCACCATGCGTGAGTGTCAGCCTATTCCAGGTGTGTAGAGAACCCCATTGGTTCCCCTTGGGATGAGCAGGCACTGTGTTGTACCCATTATACACATGAGAAAATGGAAATTTAAAAATGTGGCTTACTTGCCCCCAAGTCTGATGTGGTAGGAAGAGGGGGTACTTTTTTGTGCAGTTTCAATCTTCTCCAAACTTGTATCAGAATGATGGGCACTTGTAACTGAACAGCTTACGGGCAGGAAGAAAAACACAAATCTTTCAAACCAAATGCCCCAGCAGAAGGAAAGGGTTACAGGATCCTTTTAGAATTCATTTTCTCAAGTGTTTCTTGCATTTAGGAGAAAGAGAAACTAAAAGCTGAAGTTCCTTCGAGTCACTGCTGATTAATAATCAGAAATGAAGACAAAGCAAATCCGAAATCCTAAGTGCGTGACTGTTGGGAAACCCGCGTCCCCAGGCACTCCTAGCCTGCATGCCAATTGGTGTTTGCCTTTTTGGTTGGCAATATCTTTCAAAACTGCAAGTGTCTGTGCCCTTTGACCCGGGAAGTCTACTTTTAGGGGACTGTTTGGATTGGAGATACAGAAAAATATGCTGACCCAAGAATATTTACTATAGCATTTCTTTTTTTCACTTTTTTATTTGCTTTTTTTTAGACATACATGACAGTTGAACGTATTTGGACATATTATACCCATATGGGGTATAATTTATTCTAATCAGGATCCAGTTCTTGTGGTTGGACATGATGTGAAGTTTCACTGGATGTGCTTTCATATATTATTGTTGCATTTAATGTAGTAACACCAATTGTAGTGTCCACCAATATGGGCCTAGCTAAGTCAGCTATACTGGGCATTGGAATACCAGATGTCACTTTTAAAAAGTCAGTACAGCAATGTTTGCTGATTTGGAATACCTTCACTATATATCTTTATGTGAACAGTCAGGTGCCCAATAAGAGGTGCCCGATGCCATGACTTTATGAAATGGAGCAGAGGCATCTCTCCATAGGCTGCTCAGTCATTAACAGAGCCCCAGAGGACTCCAGGGAAGGGGTGAGAATCGTTTTATGCATCTACCACTTTGGTCTATTTGACTTTTACTCTGGTGTACTTGTCATATTTATTGTCAAAACAAATACCCTTTTCAAAGGGGTGCTGTGGGTGACCGGCCTCTGACAGGGCTTGTGTGGTAGTTGATTTGAACCTTTCACTACAGTCTCCATGAAAGAAAGCACAGAGACCAGGGGTGAAAGGAAGAAGGCAGCCCAGCAAGGCCGGGGACCAGGGAGATGAAGCTGGGACAAACCAGGGTTTCCCATTCCATCCACATCTCAGTTGGCGCTGAGAACAGTTCACTGAGTACAGATCTCCATGTTTTAAAAAGGGTGGAGGAGTGGGTGCCAGGTGTAAAACTGGTCAATCATTCACTCACTTGTTCAACCAGTATTTATGGACTTCAACTTCAGTTCCAAGATACTAAGAGAAAAAACTTCAGATGTTGCAGAGTCAGCCCTGAGCAAACCCCTGGTGTTGTGCAGAGGGAAGCTTCTGGAAGAAATTGAACAGAGGGCATCTCTCGGGCCATCCAGACCAGAGCCACTGAGAGACGCATTGTCCCTGGAGATCGACGGGCGTTTGTGACCGTCATCTAGGAACGTGCACAACTTGGAGAGCTCGCCCAGTTGGGAAAGGCCTCTGGAGCAAATCGCACTGCAGTCCAGGCTGAAGGATCAATGGGAATAGCAGGGTGAGGACATGACCTCGTGATGGCCAAAGACAGCGTGGGCTGGCCGAGGACGGGGAGAAGAGGCGCAGGACTGGAGTCTCCTGGAAGGCAGGGCTAGAGGCGCCTGCGGAGGTAAGAGAAGCCGACAGGGGTTCACATGCTACTTGCTGCGTCCAGAGCAGGTAGAGAAGTGAGAGAATCAGAGTCAGGCTGGAACAGTCACCACTTAAAAAAGGGGCAGCTAGAAAGAAGACCACCACCCTGGCTGGGGTGCAGGGAACAGATGGAGTACGTGAGAGTGGACTGGGCGAGTGGCCAGGAAGGCCTCCTAGATAAGAAAGAGGGGGGACGAAGTGCCGATGAGAGGAGAAAAATGGACATCTGGGGATCATTTGCAGGCAGTAGGAACCAGCCTCCTGGGCATCTGTGGAATAAGGGAGAGGAATGAATCCAGGAGACCTGCAAGTTTCTTGTTGACTCTTCTTACTGAAATGCCACAGATCAAAAAAGGAGTTGGTTTGGAGGAGGATTCACACCCAGGTAGGGACAGTACCTATGAAACCACTTGAGTGCAAATGACCTTCTTTTCTGTTAACTGTTTGACCCTCCTGGGACTTCCTGGTCCTGAGCTTTCTCATCTTGTCACTCTCTGTTCCCACCCTCCTGTTGGCCTCCCTTGAATGCCATGGGCCATTTTTAAAATCCTATCCTCGCTCAAACTTTCATCGTCCTTGTCTTTGCTTCACTGTGCTTAGCCAGTGTTAAGGGCTGAATGGGGTCCTCCCAAAATTCATATGTTGAAGTCCTAACTGTCAGGGCCTCAGAAAGTGACTGTTTTTGGAGACAGCAATTACCTTTAAAGAGATAACTAAGTTAAAATGAGATCATCAAGGTGGGCCCAAATCCAAGGATTGGTGTCCTTCTCAGAAGAGGAAATATGGACACAGACTATTGTAGAGGTCAGACCACATGAAGACGCAGGGAGAGGAAGGCCAGCGACAAGCCAAGGAGAGAGGCCTCGGCAGGAACCAACCCTGCCCATACCCTGATCCTGGATATCCAGACTGCAGACCCGTGAGGCCATGAATCTGTTAAACCACCCAGTGTGACAGCCCTGGAAAACTCTTTACCCAACAAAACCCACCCGTCAAACTCAAGGCCCTGCCTACTCTTACCCTTCTGTCTGAGCGCAGGCAGTGGTGAGGCCAAAGAACCCAGCCTGCTGACTGCCTTTCCTTTCCTTCCTGACAACTTCGCCCCATTTCTCCAGCCCTCATGCTCTCAGTCGCCTTCTAGCTCCACCAGCCCCTCACTCACACTGGGGACCTTTCCATTTCATGGAGAAGCAACCAGAAGAGAATGTCTTCACAGCACCATCACCAAATCCACTGATCTACCCACCCCCGTGCCATGTTCTCCACTTTCTCCGGTGGGGTTGGTCTTCCTACCACGCCCTCCCCTGTGGCTGGGATTCCTCTCGCTACCTGTGAGCTTGTCCATACCACCAAGAACTTCCAAGTCACCCTGCCCTGTCTCAGGGGCCACCTTCCCAGCCCTCTTGGCTGGGACTCCCTTGTCTCTCTTACTCAGTTATGGGACTGCCCCGCGGTTGGGTGCCTGAAGCTCTGTCGTTTCTGCACAGGTGCTCTGCGGGATCGCGTTTATCCTCCCGGCGGTACGTAAGTCTCCCGCATTAAGGACTGCGGCGCAGATCCCTCACCTGAACTCCAGGTGATCATACCCAATTGGTTGCTTGACGCCTCCTCTTGGGGGCCGACAAGGCATCTCCTACTTAATACATCTAAACAAAATTCTCCACCCATGCCTTCTTCCCAAAGCCAAATCCACCTCACCCCAGTTCCTGTCACTATACAGAGCAACACTGTCCCTCCTTTGGTGGTTACTCAGGCCTGGAGGCACCTTTGACTCCTCCCTTTCTGGCAGATGCCATAGTCAGTCCACCAGCAAATCCTGTTGCCTCTACCTTCAAACTATAGTCATCCTCTAAACTTTTTCCCCCCTTTACCCCCTTTGTTCCTTCTCTCATGGTCAAAGTCATCGTAACTGGGCTCTATATTTCCACCCTTTCCCTCTACGAAGTATTCTCAATATAAAGCTAGCTGTCACCTTTAAAATATCATATCAGATAAAGTCACTCTGTGACTTTGAGTGGATCAAAAATAAAATGCCCAGTCTATAAAAGCCCTAACCCTGTCCTACAGAGCCACAGGTGATCCGGCCCCCTGCTACCTTCTGAACTTCTCTCCTATTCTCTCTCCCTCACCCCTCTGGTCTAGCTACAATGACCTTGCTACTCCTGGAACAGGCCCCGGAGCCTTTGCATCTGCTATTCTTTCTGCCTAGAAAGCATTTGCTCCCTGGAAGTTCTGGGGCACCATCCTTCACATGACTCTGTGCTTAAAAAGCACAGATGCACTCTTGAGAAAGAAGCAGCAGATAAAACCCTTGGATTATTTTTGGGCCCTCACTTGGGATGCTGCCATACACCATTCAAACACACGCCATGGACTATGAGATCGAATTTCCGCAGCAACCTCATGGGGCAGGGGATCATCGACTGCAATTACTGACTACTTACCATGTGCCAGGCATGGTGCTAAACACCTTGGAAATATGAACTTGCTTAAGACTCATAACAACTTAGTGAGGTAAGTACTACTACTATCCCTGCTTTACCTCTGAAGCACAGAGAGGTTAAGTAACTTGCCCCAGTTACTCAGCCAAGGCTGGGTTAGAGCCTAGAGCTTAGCTACTGAGGTTGCTTGAGAAAAGACACAGACTCAAGTAGGGCCTTTAAAGGTGTCTGAGCAGGCACTTGTTGGAGCTAAGAAGTAGAGGGAAGGCAATTACTCCCAGGTCGAAGGAAGGCATTGTGGGAACACAGATAAGTAAGGGACAGACTTCATGCTTCAGGAAGTGCACACAGCTAAAGTTTGGAGAGAAAGGTTGATAAAAGTTGCCGGTCAGGGGTGGAAGGCCACACTGTGATTTGGGCATCTGCAGAGAGTAGCGGTGTCAGCAATCTCCTCTCTGGAGATTGACAGTTCGCGTTCAACTGCTCAGGAGTCTGGTCGTTTAGGTCCTTTAAACCCTTATTGGTGCAGCCACCCACGGAACTTCGAAGCAGGGGGCTGCGGGTGGGAAGAGAAGCCGAGGAGAGACCAGTGAAAGCGCAGGGGGAGGCGCAGGCTCCGACCCGCCACACTCGCCGCTCTTCCTGCCCAGCCTCCCGCTGGCCTCTCCTTCAACTCAGCTCAGCCGCCCGCACGCAGCCCTATGTCCAACTACGAATTCAGCCCGGTGATGTCCGGGGACAAACCCTGCTGCCAGATCTCTAAGAGAGCCCAGATTTGCCTCGGCCTCGGGCTCCTGGTGGTGAGCCTGTCGGTGGTGGTCGCGGTGGTCCTCCTGAAGGTGCGCTCGCCACCTGAGCTCTTGGAGTGGCACGGGCATGGCACCACCAGCCACTTTTCCGAGATCGTCCTGGGACGATGCTTCACCTACACGCAAATCATCCGGCCGGAGCTGAGGTGAGTGGGCCTCGGGGGAGCGCGGCGGGGCGCGGCGGGGCACGGCGGGCACCGCGGGGCACCGCGCGCGGGGGAGCTGTCCGCATGCCCGAGACAAAGCGCGCTCTGTGGCGGATCAGCTGAGAGCCGCGGGCAGAGCCCAGAGGATTCCGCGCCGGCCGCTCTCGGGTCCCCAGCGAACCCGCGGTGCGCGCGGCTCCCTGGCCCGACCCACGCGGCTGGAGCGCTGGCCGAGGTGCCCGCAGCCCGGGCCAGGCTCCCGGCGTCGCGGCCCTTGCGGGGTTGCCGTCCTCCCTCGGCCCCAGCCCCCGGCAGGGACGGAAAGTTAGCTGGCCGGCGCAGGGAGCCGCTGACATTTTCATCTGGGCTCGGAGTTCCGCTCTGGCCCCTCTGCCGGAAAGTGCCCCGGACCGTTACAGGCGACACCTGGTTAAGCGGTTGGTGGAGCTGCGGCCAGGGAGGAGGCGTCAGCAGGGTCAGACCGCCGAAAGCAGTTTTATTCCTTTATATAAAACGACATTCAGTTCTTTCGAGCCCTGAAATGCACGTGGCCATTTAACAAAACAAAGACTGTCAACTTTTAAAACGGAGACGTGTAAGGCAAGGCGCATCAGCTCGGGAGTCTGCACAGACGCTCGGAGGTACCACCAGGCAGAGGCGCTTTCCCAGAAGTTTCCCTGTGCCCACCCGCTGACCTCCCTTAAAGGGAACCTCTTCAAATTTCCATTCCCAAGGCTTGGTTTTCACCGTAGAACCAAGTTTTTAAAGTCGTGCAGAATGAGGAACGAGCCCGAAAGACGTGCAAGGGCCTAGCGTCTCTGGGCTGAGTGTCTGGGAGTGCAAAATTCCTCATTCTCAGCCTCCCCAAGTCAGTGCAGGAGGGCAACAGTGCGTGCTGCAGTTTTGCTCCAGTTATCAGAAGTTTGACCTGCAAATCCTTCATGTCCAAAGATTCCCAGGATCCCTTTAGGTGTTTTGTTTACAGATAATTAAATGCTTTATTGAAAGAGAAACTAGAAGTTGAGGCTTTCTTTCAGGCTGCACTTTTACAGCATTACTTAAATCAAGCAGATCCAACCTGAAATGGTACTGACAAAAAATTACATTATTTTTATTTACATCTTACTTTAAGAGTTAAAAAATTTTGGTTGTTCAATTATCTTCCACAAATCCAGGCTATTGCTTAGATGGGCCCGTCTGTGCAGCAAAATGATTCACATGGAAACTGCGTGGCCTGTAATGTTTGTCAGGATGCATGCTCAGTATCAAACACATATGTATATGTACATTTGTTAAGAATGTATATATATTCAGGAAATTATTAATAAATTAGTACTTATTTAGATCACAATCCAGTTTGAAAGTATCAGAATACACTTTTAGTTCTAATCTTAATTCTCACCTGCTACTATTTTGGAGAGCATCCTCCCAAACATCTCCTCTGTACAAACTCATGTACACACAAACGCTATTTTGTATAAATGGATGAGCAACAAAAAGGTACTTACTATGTGCCAGGTACTTAAAAATATCTAATCATTTAGTCCATGTGGAGTAGTTACTATCTTATGCCCATTTTAGAGAGTAGGTTGCCCCAAATTAGACTCTAGAGACTGAACGCTTGGTCACTGAACTGTACTGTCTGCCCAGGTATGTTCCATAGGTAGAGTGCCTATATGGTTTATTGTCTAGAGACTTGAAATGGAAAGGGATGTCAACTAATAAGCATGTGAATTCATGGACTTTAGCCAGAACAGAGGGTCAGCTGATGCTGGGTTAGTTTAAGAGCACAAGCTCTGGAGTCACAGTGCTTGGGTTGAAACCTTGGCTCTGTCACACTGTAACCTTGTAAAAGTTACCCATTTGTCTGGGCCAGGGTGTTCTCAACCACAAGTGAAAACATGAATGAGAATACTTCACAGCAGCAACCAGATGTGTTTGTCCACACATGGACAAAACGTGAGTGACACTAAGAGGCATAATCTTGTCCTATAATGAGCACTTAGGATGTTATCATTTTGGAAATGCAACATCTCAAGCACCTTTCCACAGCAATAAATATAGATCAAGCCTGTTTTAAATGGATGCTTTGTGTTATGTGTTTTTGTTACAAGCCAGTAAATCAATCCTTCCATGATAGGATGTATTTTGTTTCTAATTTTTTATATTCTTCTTAACACTTGGTCTCTGAGATCTTTCATGTCAGTATATATAGATCAACCTCATTCTTTTTAACATCCCATCATATTAGTATGGTAGATGTAATCATTTCTAGTCAATGGAAAATTAGTTTGGTTCCAATTTTTTTTTTTTTTTTTTGGTACTGGGATTGAACTCATGGGCACTTAACCACCAAGCCACATCCCCAGCCCTTTTTTGTATTTTATTTAGAGATGGGGTCTTGCTGAATTGTTTAGGGTCTTGCTAAGTTGCTGAGGCTGGCTTTGAACTCTCAGCCTCCTGAGCCGCAGGGATTACAGGCCTGTGCCACTGCTCTGGGCTGGGGTTCCATTTTTAAATCCCATTTATTCATTCATTCACTCAACAAATGTTTGTTGAGCATCTACTGTGTTCCAGGCAGTGATCTAGCCACGGCTGATACCGGAAGCCTTTGTTCTGCTTAGGAGAAACATGCTCTGGTGAGCATCTTCCTGAGTCACCTTTGTGTACATTTTGGAGTGCCTGTGAGATAAATTCCTAGTGATTGCATTATGGGGAAATTCATGCAGATTTTACGTATTTTATTCAAATGTCAGGTATTTCCAAATTCGTTCCCAAACAGGTATTCCATTTTACAATCCCACATCCATCTGTCAGAGGGCGTGCTTTCCCAAAAATCTCTTCATGGCTGAGTATTTTCAACTTTTTAATTATGAGAAAAATAGCATCTGATTATTCATTGATTAGTGTGAGTCTAAGCATTTTGTACTCATTTATCCTTTTATACTTTTCTCGTGACATTCCTCTTCACTCTTTGGTCATTTCCATTGAGATGGGTTATTTATTTGATTTTGTGGGAATGCCTTATATGTTATAGGTCGTATTTATATTACCTACACACACACACACACCCCACTCATTGTCTCACAGCTACCCCAGGAGTGTGTTTCAGTGGCAGCACCTGGGATTGCATTACGACCTTGAGGCCATTTCCAATGTTTGTATTTGTTTACCAGGAAAGACTGGGATCGACAGTTTCATTTTCAAACCTAACAAATCCTAACTTGGAAACATTTCCTC
This sequence comes from Sciurus vulgaris, assembly GCF_902686455.1. Lineage (NCBI taxonomy): Eukaryota > Metazoa > Chordata > Mammalia > Rodentia > Sciuridae > Sciurus > Sciurus vulgaris. The sequence continues at coordinate 135,100,136 of NC_136469.1, read as the reverse complement.
TTGATTCTGCTTTAAAAGTCAAGAATGCTTTCCTCTCTTTGTTGTTTGTTTTCATTCAAAACGTTTGAATTTTTCTTCTTAAACTATACCTTGAAGTGCCAATCAGATATGGAGCCAATGTTGGCAAAGCGGTGTCTGAAAAATGTGGACCATGTCACCAATTTGTGACGTCCCAGCGCAGAGGCCCTCCTCCTCTGTTCTGCATGCTTCTTCCACGTCCATCTGGTCTGCACTCACGGTTCCTCGGACACCTTTCTTCTTTCGCCTGGCACCCAGCATCTATGCTAATGCTATGCTGAGCTAGTCAGGGTCTCCAGATGAACCGAAATAATACAGGATAAAGTAAGAGAAAGGTTTTAAGAAATCGACTTGTTGCAATTGTGGAAGCTGGCAATCCAAAAATCTCTGTGTTAGGCCAGCAGGCTGGAACTCCAGGAAGAACTAATATTGCAGCTTGAGTGTGAAGGAACTCTCTTGCAATATTTCCTTTTTCTCTTGGGACCTCAGTCTTTTTCCTAAGACCTTCCACTGATTAAATGAGGCCCACCCATATTATGGAGGATTAAGTGCTCTAAAACAGGTCTAGTAATTTAAATGTTAATTTCCTCTTTAAAATACCTCACAGCAGCAACCAGATGTGTTTGATCAAATCCTGGGTACCATGGCCTCATCAACACTTAAATTAAATCATCATGCCCATGTTTTTATTTTTTGTATTTTACTTTCAGGTAGTATTTTATGTATTGGTCCCAATAGTCACCAGGTCAGCCCAGATTCAAGGGGAAGAAGAACATATTCTACCTTCAGTGAGGAAGTAACACAAACCCTGCTGGCTTTAACCCTCCACATTTTTTATGTGAGTCTATATTTTCATTTCCTTCTGATCTTTTTTGTTCCTCTGATATGTCTGTTGCTCTATTTTGCAATCTTCTATTAGCTAGATTTAAAATGATAAAAATCCAATACATGCCTCCTGAATACAACCTTGTTGAGTTTCGGAATTTTTGGTCAATGATATATTTGGAGGACTCAGAATAGTGCCTAGAATATAATAAGCGCTATTTAGTTGAATCATGTGAATGGTAAAGAAACCAGTATATTATAAATAATACAAACAAAGCCATAACAAACATGCCTCCCCAAGGAACTTTTCAATATTACCCTTAAATTCATCAGTTTCTGTTTTGGGCATAAAGGCTATATTTGGCTTTCTAGGAGTAGCTTCTTGGGGTTCTTTACAGATTGTAGGAATTTAACTCATTGTCTCTTCATTTTCCTTGGCTATTCTTTCTTTTTTTTTTTTTTTAAGATCTTCCTATCATTCCCAAAATTCATATTCCACCAGTCATTCATTTATTAATTTTTATTTTCTGCTGGGGATTGAACTCAGGGCCTTGTGCCTGGTGACCACACACTCTCCCACTGAGCCAGGCTTCCAGCCCCTGGTGGTCCTTTAGTGTGGTAGATGGGCACCGAGGCAGGTCCTTAATTATGAAGCTGGGCTGCTTTTAGATGAATCAGTGTCTGCGTGAGAATCGGGACTAAAGGGGATGTGGGAGGAGCCTGCAGCGGTGGGGGAGGAGCCTGCAGCGGTGGGGAGGAGCCTGCAGCGGTGGGGAGGAGCCTGCAGCGGTGGGGAATTCTGCAGGAAGGAATGGAGAGCCAGTCTCCAGAGGAAGACAGGCCTCCAGGGAGGTAGCCGGATGGTGTAACTTCAGTTCCATGGATTTCTTCCCACCATGTCAGGATGCTTGAACACGAACTTGAAGAGCGAAAGATTTAGAGAAAACGTCATCCTCTTTCCCTGCCTTCCAATGATCCCTTCTGTGCCAGTGTTGGCTCTCTTTTCGGATTCCTTTATTTTCATGTGACCCCTTTTTTAAAATTCTCTTTCCGTTTTACTTCTGCTTCCTCTTCAAAATCTCCAGAATTTCTCAGAGCTAATCTTCAATTTTACTTCCCTGTTCCTCTCATTTTAATGACTTTGGCATTTTATTAAGGTCTCCTCAGTAAAATTATTAGTACCAAATGAAAAATTCATACAAACAATAGAAAATTCCGGAACCAAAATTCCAGAGGCCAAATAAATCTGTTATCCTTATAAATTAATTGTTAGTTATGTTATTAGAGTGACAGAAAGTTGATTAATACAGCCTAACTAGTAAAAAGTTAAGAATGACAGTCAAATTTTGCCCAGTTCATCATAATTTGAAATCATTTTATAAAGCATAAATTTCAAAAAATTAAGATCATGGCTTTCATAACATATAGAATCAATATGCACTAAAGATTTATTAGTTTGTGAGATTAGTAAAATCATAAATTCAATTCAAAAAACATTCTGAAACACTGAATATTCATAAGTATTTAAAAATAATATTAGCCTAGGTTGGTAGGTTAGGTAGGTACTGTTCTACAGGATAATAAGCCAGAAACTTTGACATTATCTTTTTTTTTAATCTCACAGAGATTATTTGCATCTCTAACAGACAATATCTATAGGTTACCATCCAACTTCATAAGGTTTGGGCTTTTAATTAATAGTAAATAGTAATTGACAAACAAATACATATTCTACCATATAATGAATTATCCAATAAATCTGTCAAATAATATCCTAGTTCATTTCTGTTACTATAATGAAATCTCTGATGTGGGGTGGTGTATAATGAAAAGAGGTTTATTTGGCTCACAGTTTGGGAGGTTTAAGAGCACGCTGCCAGCTGCTGTGGGTTCTGGGAGGACCTTCTGGCCACATCACAGGTTGGCGGGTGGCATCCTAATGGTGGGATCGTGTGGAAGAGATCTCATGGTGAAACAGGAAGCCAGGGACCAGGGACAATCCAGGCTTCGTCTTTTTGCAATAACCTGCTCTCTCGGAAACTGACTCACTCCATGGGCCCAGCATTAATCCTGCCTGGGGGGTGCCCTTCTGCTCGGCCTCACCTCTTGAGGGTCCCACTGCTTCAACACTGCCCCACGGAGGACCAGACTTCCAGCGCATGGACCTCTGGGGTGCACACTGTAACCGTGGCCGTATGCTGGTATCACTCGGAAAGAACACACTGCCCATCTTTTTTGCCTTCTAAGTTTGAAGTATGTTTGTAACTAGTTAGTCGGTAAATACAGTCATCCCTCAAATCCATGGGGGATTGGTTCCAGGGTCCCTTAAGGATACCAAAATTCACAGATGCTGAAGTCTTTTGTATAAAATGGTGTCGTATTTGCATATGACCGATTCTCGTTTCCTCTTGGACTTTAGATCATCTCTAGATTGCTTATATTACCTATACACTGTAAGTGCCCCATAATAGTTGTTATACTGTACAGTCAAGAGAATGATAACATAAAAGTGTATATGTCCAGTACAGACACAATTTAAAATATTTTCACCGTGAAGGTGGTTGAACCCACAGATACTGAGAGCCCTCTGTACTTATTGAGCTTTATTGTCCCACAGACTCTTCTGGATCTTGGAAACATAGCAGTGAACAAAACAGTGAATTCTTGGAATTTATGGAAACTTATCTTCTCAGAAAGAGAGAGAGACATTGAACAAAACAAGAAAATATGTGGCAGGGCAGGTGATGAAGAGTCACTAGGGGAGTTTGAAATTTTAAGTATGGTAGTAAAATAAGAAAGGCTTCTCTGGGAGGTGACATTTCAAAGACTTAAAGAAAGAAGAACCGAAAAATTCTATGGAGTGTATCTCAGGTAAAGATAGTAGCATGTGCAAAGGCCCAGGAAACAGGCAAGAAACCAGCATGTGGAACTTTCTGTTATGGAAAACTTCAAACAGTTGTAAACTAGAGAAAATAATATAACCCACGCCCATTCACCTGTCATCAACTTCAATAGTTATCAACGTTCTACTGTTTTTCTCTCACCTCGTCTCCTTGTTTTTTGTCCCCTAAAGTACTTTAAAGCAAATTTCAGGTTTTATATCATCTTATCTGAAAATCCTTCCATCTCTTTCACTATCAAAAATCAAACAAATGCTAAAACATAAACATAATACAATTATCTTACCAACAAAATTATGAATATTTCCTTAATATCACCAAACATGCACAGTGCTCAATTTTCCAAACTCTTCTTTAAAATGTAGTTTGATAACTGATTTGTTTTAATCAAGTCACATGTTGCATGATGCAGATAGCATCTTAATTTCCTTTATTTTGTAACCATTTTCACTCCATTTAAAATGCTTATTTGTTGAAAAGACTGGGAAAGGCACCTCATAGAATTTCCTGCCTTATGGATTTGGCTGGATGCATCCTTCTAGTGCTATTTAACATGTTACTTTGTTCGTTCTTTACCTATAAAGTGGGAGCTGGGTTCTCACAGTTCAGACTAGGGGTGAAGGCAGATACTTCCCAGAGGGAGCTGTCCCCCGTTCAGATCCCCTCAGGAGGCCCAGGGTGTTACATTATCTCCCATTTTGGGAGAACAGGGTTGGGTGTTTTGTGCCCAACCCATCCATTATAAAGTTCCACAAGAGCTTTCCATTAATTAGTTTAGCAGCACTTGGCGATTGTGCCAAGATCCATTCTTTTTGTAGGGATTATTACCAAGTTGGTATTTTCTACTGGAAGCGTCTTCCTGTACTATTTATTCCAGTTCTTCTAAACGAAGGATTTTCTTTCATTCACTAAAAGATAATTCATAAGAAAGAAAGGATAGAAGCTGGAGTCTTTCCCTTTATTGATTGCAGAGTATTATAGTTTATTGATTATTTATAGTTTATTGGTCATGTATTGATTACAGAGTATTACAGTATTACAGCCTGGGTTCTCCGGAGAAGCAGAAGCAACAGACTATCTTCATAGACAGACAAGAGGGGGTTAGTTAGGGGGATGGCTCATGCGACTGTGGTGACTGAGAAGTTCCACAGCAGGCTGTCTGCAGGCTGGAGACCCTGGGATGCCAGGGACATGGCTCAGTCCAAGTCTGGAGACCTCGGAACAACAGGAGCCAGTCACTCTTATTCAGAGGCCGAAAGTCTGAGAACCCACAGGGCTGCTGATGTAAGTCCTGGAGTCAAAAGGCTGGAGAGCCTGGACTTCTGAAGTCCCAGGTGGGCGTGTACCCCAGTTCTTAGGGTGACATCTGTCCTCGTTCTCCCAGGCCTTCGGCTGACTAGAAGGTACCCGTCACATAAAGAGTGGGTCTCCCCACTAGACCACTCGGTCTCACAGGCTGACCTCCTGTGAAATCACCCTCACAGATGTCCCCAAAACAATGCCTTGCCTGCTTTCTAGGTAGTCCTCAATCCATTCGATCATCAGTTGACACCTAAGGTTTACCATCACAACAGAATCGTGAGTCCAGCCTCAATCAACTTCTAGAGGTGACCAATGAATTTCTATTTTGAGTATGATCATAAACACACAGACTTTTATATGTTTAAGAATCAATCATTGTTGGCACTCTTCTATTTATTCTTTAAACTTCTCCATCTTTGGTCAGTAGGGCTCCTTCAAGATGTCCCATGATATTTTAATATGGCCCTATCTGTTGTTGAGTTTCTTTCCTTTTGGTTTTGTGTGTGCATGTGTGTGTGTGTGTGTGTGTGGTATTTATTTGTTTGTTTGTCACAATAAATTGTCCCAGATTCATCTGGTAAATGTCCTTCCCTAGAACTGGGATTGCCCATTTCTTTAAAGAATCTTTATCTTTTTTATTGAGAACAAAATTTATAGACTATATTAGAGTACTGCTTGCTACCGGGTTGTCAAAACTTTCTGGCCTATTTGGAGGACATTGCTAGAAAACATTCTTTTTAAGAAGTGACAAATAAGTTATGAGTTCCTATGCGTGATTTCAATTCAAAGCAAAGATAAGATTTTATTTAACATTTCATGTTTGTATTTCTTTTTTCTGACACTGGCAACCTTGGTTCTGGATGACATTAAAATAGTTTTATGTTTGCTTTCCATGTATGTGTTATGTATAATTGTTACATATTTGTATGTCTGTGTAACTGTTATTACTAACAAAAAGTGATGTAGATTTCCTTTTTAGTTCTTCTGTCTCTTTGAATACAATATACATGGCACTAGTGACATGTAGTTACAGTACTATACATTGGTGTCTGACTCCTCAGTTAAAGGAGCACTCTGGATTTTCTGCTGAGAACAGATGGTGCCCACGAACCATGCAGAAGCTCTTGTAGTAATTTGGATGAGAGGCGATTGTGACTTGGGTGGGGAAGAGAAGTGGATGGGGTCTGGATACATTTTGATAGTAGATCCCATATGATTTGCATATGGGATGTGAAAGGAAAAAGAAGAAAGAACAATGACTCCCAAGTGTTTTGAACTGAGCTACAAAAATAAACTACCATTTCAAAAAGGGAAATGCTGGGGTGAAGCAAGGTGAGAAAGGAAGCAGAGGTTCGGTTTTGTGCATGTTAGTGTTGAGTTATCCGTTGCCATCCAAGTGAAGATGTTGAACAGGGGTTGGACTGTGTGTGTCTGGGGTACTGGAGAGAGGTGGGGCTGGAGATTGACATTTGAAAGCCAGTGTTCTGTGGAGAAGGAAATAGGAAGAGTGATCTGCTCATTCAAGTGATTCTCAGGGGTCAACCATGATGAAGACTGGAAATGGACCAATGCATTGATTATTGACAAGATCAGTTAGAAGCAGTGGTTGTCATGAAAGTCTGTCCTTAATAGATTCAAGAAAATGATGGAGAGAGAGAGAAATTGGAGACTGTGCACACAAATTCTTGCAAAGGATTTTGCTGGAAAGAACAGAAATAAGGTAGTGGTTGGCTGGATAAGAAGGGGTTCAAGATGGAAGAAATGGTGGCCTGTTTGAGAGGCATCTTCTTTTAAGTAGGCTGAGAAGTCATCTAAGCAAAGAAGGCTTTCTGATTTCTATGATTTCCTATGGTCTTTTGCAATTGACTTGCCAATATCAAATTCGGTAGCATTTTAAAGTGACTCACTTGTGGTCATTTTAACCAAAACCTTCACTTAATTCTCATAGGAAAAAATTTTGTTTCTTCTTCCACTTATATAATTTATTTATGTACAATTGAATGAAGTCATATAATTGAAACAAAAATACCAAGCATAAACATATTTACGAAAATTCTGACGACCAAGTGACCAATAGCTGGAGGTACAGGAGAGAGTGACCAGGAGCCGTGTTGAAGGCACTCAGGCTTCACAGAGGGAGCCCATAGTGCTGGTTAATCCTGCGAGCCCATTGAATAAGGGTCAGCTAAGATTTTTTTCAATAAATGAATTTATAATTAGCCAGACATTATTGCCCTTAAAAGAACCTCTTAGGAATAGATCAGATCAGGAAACCACAAAAAGAAGCGTTTTCTTAAACGAAGAGTGTTGGTAAGAATAGACATGAGACGTTGAGAAAAAAACAGGAAACTGAGTGACAGATGAAACCCAGAATTAATTTCTGTATGTGTGTGTTTATGTTTTTCAAAGACCAAGGGGTGAAAAGGGGAGGAACGGTTGTACTCACAGATGTCTGTGGTCGATCTGCATAGGGATTAGAAGATGATTTTTCTTTTTTTTTTTTTGTTAGCAAAATGTCACCAGTAAATATCCACTCTGATGGAGGATGATGAAAATCTTATTTCTTTAGACAAACAAGTAGGTGAAAACTGAGATCAGGAATTAGAACAATAGCTGGAACAGGAAACTAACATGGTTATTCCCTTCGGTGACTGATGTTTTTCTTACGATAAAAGTGAAATGTACCCACTGAAGAGCATTTGCAGAAAATGAAAAACTAGAGAAAAATATAAAGTCACTTAATCCCCAAAGTAGAATTCTAGATAGTGAAGAATACCATAATTTAATTATATGGGTATATAATTTAATTATATGTATATATAATATATAAAATTATATATTATATTAATTATACATTATATATATAAAATTATACATATATATATATATATATATATATCTGTTAAGGAGATCCACAAAGGAAGGTATATACCTGTTTAAATACTAGTATCAGCATACATAGTTTTCTAGATAACTTGAATTTCTTTTATGTTGTGGTAGTTTAAAAAATGACTAAGTTTCACTTTCTACTTCCTGTTAGAATTTGCTACACACGTGCATCCACACTGCATAGAAGGTTATTCTACATAGTTGGTCTTTGGATGTTTTGAAAGAACATTAGAAATTCCTCCAAGATATGTTTTTACTGGACCATGATCCAAATTTACCCTGATACTCCTTTTATTATAACTATCTTCAGCATGAGTTAAATTTTGTGGAATTTGTAGTGAAATTGCTTCCCAATGATCTTGTTTCCTAGGACTAAGGGTTTATTTATGAATTTATTTGTAGCAGTCATTAAATCTCCTTGGTAAATCTTCAAGGGCAAAGGAGGACTGAAAACAGAGTTGAAACTGGGAGAGACTGAGATCCATGAAGGAATGATTGAGACTTAGATCAAGGATAATTGATGGCATTTTGTAGACCTGCTTTAATACTTTTGTATAAATTACTTTTTGAAAGTACTCTGGAATCCCAGGATATGGGCTTGTCAACTATGGAGGAGAACTGTGCACTTTATATTTACCAAGTCTAGTTTTCTTCATTCTTCCCCTTTCAGGGGCCTCCTTTCCCTCCTTTGGTATTTGCTTATCTTCCTTTCATATTGCTCAGTCAATATCGCTTCTCAAATTTTGAATATTAAAAATGTTAAATTATGAGCCATTTAAACACTCTGAAATGTTCATGGTGTCCTATTACAAATACCTATCTACCCACCATGCAGAGTTCATAGACAATGAAATTTTGCTGTATTTTCTTCACATCTTTTTCTAGTTTTTAAAGAAATGACATCCCAGAAAAAAATATCCCTTCCTCCAGTTTCTTTTTCTTTTTTCTTGGAGGCAAATACTGCTACTTGTTTCCCAGATGTCTTTCTAGAAAGATTCTCTGCACACATGCATCTGTTCTTTTCTCACACTTATTCTCTCCTCTGGGTTTCACTTTCCCAACTTGACAGTGTAGCTTGGTTGATAGCAGACCTCTGCCTCATTCTCTCAGGAATACCTAGTGTTCTGTTTTACAAATTTATAGCACTCGAGCTTTCTATCTATGGCTATTCAGATTGTTTTAAATCTTTTGCAATATATCATAAAAATCCTGTGATAGAACTCTTCTGTGTGTATGTGTGCATGTGCATGTGTGGAAACTAGAATCCTATTGCTGAATTGAAATGGGCAATACTTCTAAATCTTAAAATATCATCAGATTTCTCCTCATGCGGCTAATTCTCCTCTTGAGGCAATCAGGCTCGATTTCTCCACACCCTCCCTACACTAGGTGCCCTCAATCTGATTGCCAGTACAATAAGAGAAGATATTGCTTCAGTTTCATTTTAGTTTGCTTTTATCATGTATATTTGCCTTGTAGAAATAATTTTTTTCCAGTTAGCAATACATTATGGTAATTTTAAAACATTATTTCTGAAATTTATCCCTACTGGTGTAGGAGCCGTAGCTCGTGGATTTTACCTTCTTCACAGCATCCTGAGAGGCTGCACCACACAGCCATCAATCCAGCCCCTTATTCTCAAGTTTTCCATGGCATAAATAACACTAGAACATGCCTGTCTTCTTGGGCGTATGATTGGTCCCCTAGGGCCTTTAATTAGAGGTAGAATCCTAAGTCACAGAACAGGTCATCTTTATCTTCCCTGGGTGTTAGTTTGCCAGAACTTCCGTAACAGAGTGGTTTGAACAGCAGAAATGCACTGTGTCACTGTCCAGAGGCTGGAAGTCCAAACTCAAGGTACCAACAGGACTGGCGCCTCTCGAGGGCCACTCGGGGGCTCTAGATATTCCCTGCCCACTCTTACCTGTGGATGGTGCTCGCCCTGCCTTCAGATTATCTTCCCTCTATACCTGTCTGGCTCCAGGTCCAAATGTACCTTCCTTTTTTTTTTTTAAAGGGCGCAGATATTTATTTAGGAAAGCAAGAGATACACATTCTAGGGAGAACATGGGCCATCTCCAAAGGCCCACATTTTCCTTTTTTAAAGCACCCCAGTCATATCGGATTAGGACCCACCTAGTGACCTCATTTTAACTTCATCATACACAAAGATCTTGTTTCCTAATAAGGCCACATTCTGAGGTACTGGGGGCGATGATTTCAGTGCCTTTTGAGGAACACAGTTCAACCCATGACACCTGGTCTACCAATTAAGAGGCTTTGGGCTGCAAGCAACAGGATGCTCAGTGGAAAGAGGCTTTACAGGAGAGATTTTTTTCTTTAAATACTTTTTTAAACTGTCAATGGACCTGTATTTTATTTATTTATATGTGGTGCTGAGAATTGAACCCAGTGCCTCACACAAGCCAGGCTAGTGCTTTACCACTGAGCCCCAGCCCCAGCCCCATACAGGAGAGATTCTTAACACACAAGCCTCCCAGGGGGCCCCAGTCTGTGCAGCAGCCCAGTGAGAGTCCTGGTGCTTTCTTTCCATTCTTCCATCTCCTCGGGTGGCTTTTGTCCTTGAGCTTCTTGTCACAAGGGGGCAGCTGCAGTTAAAGGACTATGTCCTCCTGTGATTATACCTAGGACAGAGCAGGAGGTGGGTGATAGTGCCTTCCTTTCCAGCCTCTGGTCATCAGGGAATGTTACCTTTCCCAGAATCCCTCCCGTGACTGTTCCCAGGATTCCCCTTAGATTTCACTGGCCAGAACTGGGACATATGGCTACCCCACACTGAAAAGGAAGCTTGAGAAATGGGTATTGAATATTTTGGATCATGATAGCAGGTATGCTCTGCCAGGAGGGAAGAAGGGTGAAGGAAATCTGTTTGGGTAGAGAACCAACGGTATCTGCCACATTACATATGACTCAAATGGTCTTCAGATTTGTTGAATCAATTTCCTCTGAAAAAGCAGTGTGGAAGTCCTCATTGCTAGACATCTTTACCATCATTTGGAATTATCAAACAAAATATTTTGCCCATCTCTTTGTGATTTTAATTTTAATTTTCCGGATCACTAACACAGTTGATCATCTTTTCACGTGTTTTTAGTTCAGCTTCTTCTGTGAAGTGCTTATTTTATCCCTTGTTTATTTCTATACAGAAATGTCTCCCACCTTTAAACATTCAGCATTCAAATATTTTGTCAGTTAAATAGATGGCAAATAAAGTTTCCCGATCTGTCGTTTGCATCTTTATTAATGATGCCCCTTGTCTGACTGAAAACTCAGTGTAATCATACTTATATTTTCTTTCATGATTGTGCCTTTTTATCTTATTCAAGAACTAATATATTTTTACCTAAGTTTACAGAAAGTTATCTATTTTTAAAAATGTCAAATTTTGACTTTTCATAGTTAGACCTTTTATTTGCTTGGATTTTATCTTTTGGTGGGAATGAAACTAGTGTCCTAATTTCATCCCCACCCCAGATTGACAGGCAGTTGTGCCAGTGCTGCTTGTGAAGTAGCGATCCTTCACGGGCTTTGTGCTGCTGTCTCAGCCGTATGTCAGGGCTCTCTGTGATCTCTTCTATGATCTGATATTTATTTATTGTGCCTTCCCCTCATGACTAACAATGTTGAGCATTGTCTTGTAGATTTACTGAAGAAAGTATTCAAATATTTTGCCCATCTTCAAAAATAAGTTTTCTGTTTTTACTATTGACTTGCAAAAGGTTTTCAATGTTTCCCGAAGACAAGTCCTTAGTCAGATGTGTACTGAAAATACATTCTTTCATTTTGTGACATGCCTTTCACTTTTCTTTAATGGAGACTTTTGGAACGAAGATTTTTGTTTTTAAATCTAGGTAAGATTCAACTTATTTTTTCTTTGGTATATTGCTTATGCTTTAAGTTTTTAATCTACTTTTAGTTAATTTCTTGTTTATGGGATAAAGCAAGGGTTAATTTCCTTTTCACTTTGATAACATATGAAAATCTATCATTTATTGAAAGGATTCTCTTTTCCCCACTGAATTATTTTGACATCTTTGCTGAATACAAATTCAAACACAAATTCAAATACAAATTTGCTGAATGCAAACACAGATTGCTTTCTGAACTCTTTTCTATTCCCTAGATTGGTGTGTATTCCTTCACCATTAATACATTATCTAGATCACGCAATCCCTTTGTTACATCTTACAGTCCAATAGCCTTATAGTGCCCTTTCTTTCTTTTATTGCTTTGGCTAGGTTATTTGTATTTTCACATAAATGTAGAACCAGTGTTCATAGTTTTAGCAGATATGTGGAAATTGTGACTTGAAATCTGTTAAATCTATAAATACCTTTTCTAGTTACCATCTTAGTTTTGAGTCTTCCAAACCATGAATATGGTATACCTCTCTGTATATTTGAGATATTTTAAAATTTCTCTCAGCACTGTTTTGATTTCAGAGTAAAAGTCTTGCAAACAGTTGTTAAATTCATGGCTCAGTATTTTCTACTTGTGCATTCTTATAATTTTATTGCAATGACCCTTCTTCATTCCAACTGATGGTACATCCATCCTTCCAGTGTCTCAGGCCCCAACCCATGGAATTATCATTGATCCCATATCATTTTGTCTAATACCCTGCACCCAATTCATTAGGAAATTCACAGTAAACCCAGTTCACTTGCCAGACTACTGGTCTACCTACCTTTGCCTTTCCCTTTTCAGAGTGCGCTCAACAAACCAGGCAGAGGAATTCCTTGTAATTTAAGCAATATCACGTCCTTCTATGGCTCCACTTCACCACAGGTAGAAGTCTGGTTCCTTACAATGGCTAACAAAGCCCTGCTCCTTGCTTCCTCTGCTCCAGCCACACTGTCTTCTTGATGTTTCTTGAACAGATCAGGCATTACAGCCCTGGCAAGGTTTGTCCTGCCCAGCATGTTGCTTTCCCTTGGATGTTTGCATGGCTAAGCCCCTGGCTTCCTTCAGTTCTTTGCTCAGTGTACCTATTGTCCCCACCTCACTTAATGCTGAATACTGCCATCTCCTTCCCCACATTCCTGACTCTTATCCTACTTATTTTCCCCTTTTCACATATTTGTAACATATTGCTATGGTTTGACATGAGGTCTCCCCGACAACTCCTATGTTAGGCAATGTGAGTAGATTATGAGAGGTGTAACCTAGTCAGGCGGGCGGGTGGGCATGGCTTCAGGAGATGGATCACTTGGGGGCATGCTCTAGAAGGGAGCACCTGTCCCGTGGTACCTTCTCTTCCTTTCCGCTTCCTGGATGCCATGAGTGGGACAGCGCCCTTCTACCACGTCCTTCCACCATGATGTTCTGCCTTAGCTTCGGCCCAGAGCAATGGACTCTGTCTGCAAAATGAACTTCTCCTCCTCTATGTTGTTCTTGTCAGGTCTTTTGGTCACAGTGCCCCCCCCCGAAAAAATTGACTAAAACAAATGTTGTGTAATTTACTATTCATTACATTTATTGTTTATTGTTAATCCTGCTCTAGTAGAAGGTACACTCTCCCAAGAACAGGAACTTTTGTCTCCTTTTGTTCTCTGGTATATCCTATGGGCTCATAAATGCACCTAGAACATAATGTATGTTCAATAAGTATTTGCTGAATTAATGAATTAATTATTTCTTTTTTCCCTTCCTCCCCCCACCTCTCTCTTTCTTACTGGGGATTGAACTTCTCTTCAAGCCTTCCTTTCAGCCTGAAGAGTTTTCAGATTTTTTTTTTTTTTGATTCATCGTACACAAATGGGGTACGACTTTTCATGTCTCTGGTTGTACACAATGTGGAGTCACACCGTTCGGGTAATCATATATGCACACAGGGTAATGGTGTAGCTTCTCATCTCGACTCCATACTTAGAAAGTCTTAATGCTTCCCAAGTCTCATCACTCATTTCTTCTCCCACAAGGTGGCAGCCTTGGCCTGAGGAACAGGCTCCAGTGGCCTCACATTTGAGGATTCAAGAGCCGATAAACATGCTTGTTTCCCTTGAACAGACAGCCCGCCCTGCAGGACCGGACAACTGGAAAATTACAGTATTGCATATTTCTACGCAAGATCTAAGTGCTTTTAGAGAAGCAGATTAGGGTGTGAGAGCTTTACATGGGAGCAACACAAGAAGGTGATATGCCTTGACTGATGGGGACGTTGAAACATGGCTGCTATTTAGGGAACGATGCAGGTTTAGAGATTGCACAGAGTTAGAACATCTATAGTTGGTGGTCCACGTACGAACCGGGTTTAACCACCAAATCTGTTTCTTCACGCTGGCATAAGACTAACTCTTTCTTCTGCTCCCCTCACTTTACCCTGGTGCCTGGGAATAGTGTGCCTGCTTCTGATCTTGAACCTTGCATGTGGCCTAGGGACATGATAACTCCCCCAGGCCTTGATTTTTATTTATGTTGGAACCAACTCTCTTTGGGGGAAGGGCCATGATCTAAAATTTCCTGCAGGGGGCAGCATCGTCCTGGAAAAAGAACAAAGCTTGGACTGTAAGGCAGCTCCGCCACCTCAGGCAAGGTAGGAGCTGCGCTGAGCTTGAGTCTTCTGGAACAGGGCCAAGGGCAGTGCCCTCCCCAGGGGCGAGTGGGAGGTGTCAGGGTAGGCGTGCGTTGGTGCTTAGTGGGGTGTCTGTCATCAGGGGAGCACTGTGCGGCAGTCACGGCCCCCTTCCTTCCTCCAGCTCTGGGCACCTGGCGTCAACCTACCTCGGGTTACGTCAGAGGACCGGGAGGGGGTAAGAGGTGAGCTGGAGGGAATGACTGGTGGGGGACAGGGTGAGCGAGAGGTCTGGGACCCGTTGAGAGGAGCAGAGTGGCAGGAAAGGGAGGCTGTGCCACAGACCTTCAGTCCTGATGTCTGTGTAGCCTGCACAGTGCTAGTCCCAGGTCCCCATCTGGCGGGGAGGTGGGGGGGGCCGGAGGGGACAAGCAGAAAACTGCTGTCGGATTAAGATTTCTCCAGCCTTCCAGAAGTCACTTGTAAAGCTTCTGGCAAGCATAAACACAATAAGTCATGCCTATTTTCATAGATGTTTTTGATTCTTTAAGATCCCATTCAAGAGCATTCATTACTGTCCATGCCCCCACCCAAGACCACTGGAGTCACACTGTAATGGGACAGAGGGGCTTACTGCTCTCTGTAAGCAGGGAGAACACCTCACAGGGACAGGAGAGGGTCCTGGGGGGACTTAGAGGATTCCGGCTTGTCTGGGGAGACCAGGGAAGGTTCAAGGAGCCTGGCTTTGCTTGCTTGTTACCAGGAATTAAAGGTGTGGGGATCATTCTGCCATATACTATCTTAATAAATCCTGTCCACCAGCCAGGAAGAAAGAAGGCCCAAGCTGGAATAGCCAAAGAAATCACATTCGCTCCATTAGCAATGACATTGGCCCTTATGTGATCATGCCACAGCCCACAGTGTCCTGTCAAATTGGAGGACACTGAGACCTAGAAGTGAGGCCAGACCAGCTCCTGAGGGCCGGGGGGCTGTGCTGCTTTTTCATCTCCAACATCTGCACCTGGAACCTCTGTGCTTTAGCCTGGGGTGGGAAGGAGGTAAAGCGACTGGCCTGCAATCATGGAGGGCTGTTCCCCAGGGAGAGGAGGGAGGCCACAGACTGGCCCACTCTCCCTGTCGCCTGGACCTCTGGGTAGACAGGCTGGCCACAGTGGCTAAACAGAGACTCAGTTCTTGAATGCCATGAACATTCAAAGATGTCCTTCACTAAAGGCTTGCTTCTGGGAAAGAAATTCAGAATCTGTGAGGCATGACTCCCTGGGGAATCGTGTAAACTGTAGAGCTCTCTATGGAGGGAAAGGGGATGCTTCAGCACTGAAATCCTGGCTCTGTGAGGAACCCTGCAAAACTCTTAGTGACCTGACCCAGGGCTCTGGGCCAGAAAGCACGTGGCCCATGAAGGAAGGAAGGTGGGACCAGGGGGCTTTGTGAGATGGGCCATCCTTTCCTTGTTTTACCTGAGCTTCCTCATTACCTATCACCCGACTGCATTTGTAAACTCAATTCTGGGTACAGTGTGCGATCTGGCAATCCAGTCTTGCTTAGAGATGCAAGGAAGTGGTCTGCAACCTCAGCCCCTTGCCATGCCCGTCACATCGTCAGAACTCAGCATACGGTTTAGGGACACCCACGTTATGTCTTCCCTGGTTACATGGTGTGGTTAACTGGGTAAGGGGTGAGAAGAGCACAGTGCAGCCAAAACACAAGGGGGAGGGCACAGAATAGAGGGGCGTCTCCCCTTCCCCTTCCCCTTCCTCCTTCATCACCGACACCCTTTCTTTCCTTCTTACTGGGGATTGAACCCAGGGGTGTTCTACCTCTGAGCTACAAGCTCAGCCCTATTTATTTATTTTCTTATTTTGAGACAAGGTTTCACAAAATTTTCCAGGCTGGCCTCCAATTAGCAATCCTCCTGCCTCAGCCTCCCAAGTCACTGGGATTACAGGCATGAGCAACTGTGCCTAGTTTGGCATCTTCTGAAATGTTCCCATTTTCTAAGACCTTCCAGGAATCTCAAACATTTGCTCTAATTGCACAAGTAACTTAACAAAATGAAAATTTTGCTATGACCCCATTGTTGTATATGCTTACTATAGAAAATTGAAAATATAAGGACAAAAAGAGAAGGTCACAAAGCAATCCTGATACTCTCAGTATGCAGTGATAACTATCCTTCAAACACACTTTGATTACTGTGGAGATTTTTTTTCCAGTTATTTAAATGGGTTGTGATCAGATTGGATCTTAAATCTTTAAAAAATTTAAACCTCACTGTTTAGATCATTTGCACAATATACAAATCTATTTTTGCTATAAGCAAACAACATATAAAGATATGGGGTGAAAGTAGATGATTCCCTTCATTCTTCTTCCCAGAAGCAACTCCAACTCACACATCTTTTTTCTATTTTCTGTAAGTTTGCATTTTTCACTGAAATGTAAAGTAACACTTGTCAGTTTTTCCAAGCTCTATGTAAGTACATGGTTATAAAATTATTACTGTATTTTCTGCTGGGCCATCACTTGACCAAACCATCCTCTTTGCTGGCTGCATTTTGAATCACCCTGGAACCACCACATGCCAGAAAGTAGCTGAAATCAAACCCACGGTGCTTATAAATGTAGATGGGTCTGTTTCTATTCCTCTATAGTAGAAAATGCCCCATTACTCTTTACTGTGTTTTCAAGTTTTAATGCCATGGGCAAATAGCCAGGGTCCCAAATGTAATGAGTTTTCTTCTTTTCTATTGCTCTATGTCTCAGCATGAGTGCTTTGAGGACAACAGTGATATGCAGGTATCTTTATAGCCCCTGGCATGAGGCTCACAGTGGGTCCTCAGCAAATGTGAAATGAAAGAATGGGTGCAGGAAACAACCCAAGTGCCCACTGACTGCTGGATGAATAAGCAAAGTGTGGTGCTCATACACCAGGGGATATTGCTCAGCCTTGGAAAGGAAGGAAGTTCTGATGCCCACCACAACATGGATGTTCCTTGAGAATGTCATGCTGAATGAAATCGGCCAATTGCAAAAAGGCAAATACTACTTGATTCCGCTAATAGGAATCTGCTTAAGTTGTGAAGTTGATAGGAACAGAAGTTACAAGGTGGGTTGCCAGTAGCTGGGGACAGGAAGTGTGGAGAGTTAGGGTTAGTGAGTTAGGGTTTCAGTTTTGTAGGTTGAACGGAAGTTGGGAGACTGGTTGCCAAACAGTATGATGTATTTAATGGCAATGAACTTGACACTTCGAAACAGTCAAGATAGGGCTGGGATGGAGCTCATTGTAGAGCACCAGCCTAGTGTGCTGGGTTCCATCTCCAGCACCACAGAAACAAATAAGTAAAAGCCATCCAGGCTTGGCAGTACACATTTACACTTCTAGCAACTCGTAAACTGTAGGTTATTTATATTTTACTCCAGTTGAAAATGTAAAAGAAATGGGAGAGGCATGAAAAAATAATTCCAGTATTTCTGTTGTGCTTAGACTTGGGTAGTTTTCATGGTTTCTTATCAAATGACGAAGTCTTGAGAGCAGAAACAGTGGGCATACGTAAGACAGGAGACCCCATGTTAGAAAAGCCCAGACTTTCTTCAAGGCATCCCGTGACTAGCATCCCATGACTGCAGCGAGTCTGGGCACACTTACTGGTGGTAACAGCCTAGGGAGGGGCTGCATCATGGAGCGTGAACACCAGCAGGGAATGGTTTGTTTGTAACAGAGAACTACTGAGGATGCCCAGGTTTGATGACCTTATAAAGAAGGACATGTATCTGAGCAGTTCAAAACGATATTACACATTACTCTTTCCCTTTAGAAATAACTCAGGATCTCGCCCCCATCACTGGGAGCCACACTTGGGATAGCCTACTCCTGGGATAGCCTCACTGGTTGAAAGTATGGGTTCAGGATGTGGGTGATCCAAGGAGCAAATTCTGACTGGAATACTTAGGGAGTCTTGGGCAAGTTATTTGGTTTTCTGAGTTTAAAAGTTAAAGGCAGAAAATAATGATAGGTCTGTGTGAATAAGAAACCTATGAATTGCCTCTGAAAGGCTTGGCCAGACACCCACCTGAAGAAAGCCCTGGTGAATGTTAATCGTGTGGTTTTGTGGTCACTGCAGTAACGTGGTGTTGATGACGAAGGCTGAGAGCTGTAAGCAAGTGGAAATAGAGTTGAGGGGTTGGTGGGTGGCAGTGGAGGGGCTAGGGAACCAGGGTCAGTGCTCAGTAAAGCTGTCCAGTGACTAATGCTAACCTTGAAGAGCTATGTGAAGTTGGGCCCATTTCTCTCTCTCTCTCTCTCTCTGAACTTCCTGTTTTTCACCTGTGAAATGAAAGGGGTCAATGAGATCCCTTGTCTTCACCTCTCATTTCTTCTTAGAATCATTTAGGAGAACTTCTTATAAAATCCCAGAGTCCGCTCTTCCACTTTCCCATTCTGACTTAGTTGGTCTGACCTAGGATCTTTGGCTTTTCCAAACTCTCCAGTTGATCCTCGAATATGGCCAAAGCTGAGGTCCTCTGGACTCATGACTTCCAACAGCGCTGCTGGCCCAGGTGGGACTGAGCCTCAGGCACAGACTGAGCCCTTGGGAACAGCTACTAGGCCAACAGCTGCCGGCTCCCAGCCTCCCTCTCCCAGGCAGTAGGCATTTTTGGAGCTCTCTTGACCAGGGCTTCAAAGGTAGGAACAGAAAGATAAAACAAATATGTATATATTGAACTTAAAGAAATGATTCCTAATCCTTCTCCGCTGATTCTTTGGTCAGAAAGATCAGCTGCCATCTCCCTCTGCCATCCTGGCTCCTTTAAATTTTAGCATATAGTTAAGTCTGACTTGTACGCCCCAGGGGAAAAGTAGCCTCTAAGGCCTGTCTCCAAACTTCTGGTGCCTCCCCCATTTGCTCTTATCTGTAGGACACACAGGCGGCACTGGTCCATTAGAAGGAGAGGGGGAGAGAGTAGGTTAATACTCTTCCAGGGTCACCTTCAACTCCAATGCTCCATAGCTCTGCACCTTCTAAACAAGGAACTGCTAAATTTTTAACCTGGGATTTTTTGAACCCTTATGATGTAGTTTCATGAACCGGTCTCTTTACACCTAAAAATCACAAAAGCAATTTTGGAGCTGTGTGTGTTTTTGGTGATAAAATAACCATACACGCCTGGCAGCATCTGGTACGAGGCAGGTACTCAGCACATGATAATTTCTCTTTCCCGCCAGGTGTTTTGTTGTGGAAAATTCTTATGCCTTAATCTTTGTCTGCCCTATGTCGTGCACATGCTGCTGGGGAAAGAGGTAGGAGAGTTTTATGAGAGAGCTGGAATCCAGAACAGGAAGTTCCTGAGATGGCCACTGCATTAATTAATGGAATAAAAGCATAATCCCTTAAACCAAAGTAGCGGCCAAAGCACCATTTCTCTAACCTACCCACGGTGCCCATAAATTCTGAATGACACTGAGGTACAAAATGTTATTGCTTTTTTTCCCCTTGGATATATAAAACTTACGGAGAAAGACAGGTCGACAACAGATTCCTGATATAAACTTTCAGAGACAAGAGCAGACAAAGCTGAGATGTTCTGCCCAGACGTTGGAAAGAAAGTTCTGTTGAATTTCACATTTTCATACAAAATACAGTGGTTCTCAAACTAATGGTGCATAAGAATTGCCTGGGGATTATTTTACATTAACTGAGTATATCTGCAATGACACTATTTCTTTCATTTTTGATTGACACTTAGTAATTATATATATTTACGGGGTGCAGTGTGACACTGCAATACATGGATACAACGGGTCATGCTCAGATCAAAGTAACTAGCACGGCTGCCACCTCAGAAACTTATTATTTGTTTGTGTTGGGAACATCCAAAACCCTTTCTGTAACTATTTTAACATGCACAGATTAATTGTTGTCCACCACAGTTGCTCCACTGTGTTATGGAACGGTAGACGTTTCCTCCTATCTGACTGCATCCTGCAAACATCCTATGTCTAAATAAGGTCATGTTCCAGGTCCTGGGGTTAAATGTCAACACGCAAGTGGGGGAGGGGCACAGTGGAACCCATCACACTGTCCTTGTAGGTATGAGGTGTCATCTTGTGGGTTTCATTTCTAGTTGTCTAGTGACTAACAAGGTCCAGTGCTTTACATGTGCTTCTTGGTGATTTTTATATCTCTTGAGGAAAGATGTGAATTAAAATTCATTGCCAGTTTGCTAATTGGGTTACCTTGTAATCACTGATGTGTAAGAGTTTTCAATTATTTTGGATGCTAGTCCCCAATCAAGAATAATATATTTAAAAACATTTAATCCCATTCTGTGAGCTTTCTGTTCACTTGGGTGATGTCCTTTGAAGTACATCAGTCTTCAACTTTCATGAAGTATGACATCTATTTTTTTTCTCTTGTCTCTGCTTTGGGTGTCAAAGCTAAGCAAACATTGCTTAATCCAACATTATAAAGATTTATAGTCTGTTTTCTTTTAATAATTTTAGTTATCAAATTTATGAAGTTTGCGGGCATTACTTCTTCAAAAACATTTTTCCTGCCCCTTTGTCACCTCTTCTTCTGCAGATCCCATTATGCTTGTGTCGTTGACCTCAAGTTCACTGATTCCTCCCGGTTCAAATCTGACATTGGCCCCTCCAGTGAAATGTTCATTTCAGCTATTTGCTTTCAACTCCAGACTTTCTCTATATTTCTTATAATTAATAATAATAATAATAATTCTTATAGATTTTTTGGGTATTTCTTATTTGGGGAGACTTTCTTTTCATTCCTATGGATATTTGATTCCCCAGTTCTTCCTTTTAAGTTTTTTGTCTTGAAAGCCCTAAAGGGTAAGGCCACCTCATGCACCTACTGTTATACAACTGCACCAATTGTTTTCATGAATGCCCAGTAGGTAGTGTTATTCACCCAGACTGAACTCAGTCTTGTCAAAGAAAGCCAAGTCCTGACACGTGGGCGTTTCAGTAAGCATTTAGACAGATTGAATGGGGACAGTTCTCTGGGGATGGGGACATTTGGGGAGATCAGTCTTGCTCCACACTGCAATGGCTGGCAGCTCATTTTTCACAGGTAGAGGAGCTGTTGGATTTCAAGGTTGACATGGAGCTGGGGAGAATGAATGGCAGTCAGGCAAGCTAAAAAGCTACAAGGCTCACTACTGCAACCAAGAGTTCACTTTCACTTTAAAAAAACAAAACAAAACAAAACACTCACTTCTTTAATTTTCAGAGTTCTGAAAAGTTGGTATTGATTGTTCTTGCTAGTGTTCCTATTGCTTTTACAGGGGAGCAGAATTTTGGAGTTTCTTACTTCTCCATTCAGAAAGTGAGATCTTTAAAGCATACATATATTTTGGATCACAGGAATCATATTCAATCTCCCACTCAATCTGCGAACATATTCTGGGCAGACAAGCCTGTTTGTAGCCAGCTTTCCTTTAGAACAGGAATTTGAGGCTAACCATGGGGGAGCAGACTTAATGTCCTTAGGGGAATAGAGGGTTCTCTAGAAATCATGGTCTTTGAGATGAGTTATGATTTAAGAAATCCTTAAACCATTGGTAAATGATGGCCTAACCCTTATGTATGCCTCATCGCGGGAGAAGCTCATAGCACACATGGTCAGGAGGCCTCCCAAATTATGGGAACAGCAGAGTGACACCTTCAGGGTCTGCTCAGGGCAGGACCTGGGCATCAAGTGTGGCTAGGCTTCAGCAGGCAGATATGGCGAAGACAGCATTGCAGACAATGGGTATGGTGCCCACAAAGAGATGGGAGAACTCAGGGAGAGTTCAATGAGGAATTGGGACTTTTCTGAAGGCAGTAGGAATCCTGAAACATTTTTACACAGTGTGAAGTGTGGGGAAGAGGAAACTGGTTGTCTTCATTTGATCTTCTCAGCCTCCTCTGACAGTCAGTCCACTGAGCACTAATGACTGACCCCAGCCCTTATCTGAATCTTGGTTCCACCACTTTGTAGACTCTGAATGAGGGAAGGGCATTTTGACCTCACTGAGCCCCAGCAGGGAGGCTAGTTTCACCTTAAGAAGATGTTGCACACGTTAGGTGAGATGATGTAAACAAACTACCCGGCACCTAATAGGTTCTTCCCAAATGAGATACTGTTTTTTTGGTAATTATATTCAAAAATATTTTTAAAATCTATGTTTTATTTTATTTTATTTCTAATGCCTTATCTCACAGAGATGAAGACTGCCAAAAGATAGTGGATGCATTTAAAAGTGCATTTCTTTCCAAGAATCCTTGCAACATCACAAAAGAAGACTATCAACCACTGATTAAGTTGGTCACTCAAACTATACCCTGCAACAAGGTAACTGGGACAAGAGATTGATTTTTTTTTTTTTTTTTTTTTTGTACCAGGAATTAAACCCAGGGATGCTTAACCACTGAGCCATATCCCCAGCCCTTTTTAATATTTTATTTGGAGACAGGGTCTTGCTGAATTGCTTAGGGCTTCACTAAGTGGCTGAGACTGGTTTTGAAGTCAAGATCCTCCTACCACAGCCTCCCAAGCCACTGAGATTATAGGACATGTGCCACCATGCCTGGCTAAGCGATTGATTTTTAAAAACTGAGGACTGGAGCCAGCAGGAAGAGGTCACAGGACCAGATTTTGATAAGGATGAAGGAGGGAAATACCAGGCATTAGAATCTGGGTGTCGTTGATGGGGATGGAGTTTGTTGGGTGAGTGGGGATCTGGGATGTCATCAGGGTTTAGGACATCTGGGGAAGGAAGGTAGGAGAGAAATGGGGCCACAGAGACAGGAAAGGAGAAGTGATCAAAAATCAGGCAAAACAAATCTAACACCAAACCCAACACAAAAAGGCAAACAAAAATAAAGCAACATTGTATAATTACAAAATTTTCCTTGACCTCTGATAATTAATAGACAAATAAACAAACAATAGAAATGCCACTTTAAATTTGAAGAGTGGTGTTTTTCACTTTTTTCTTTCTGCTTACAAAGGGCCCACCTAACCCTTATCTTCTTGGGCCTGCACAGCCGTCAGGCATGGGCAAGCCAGGCGTCAGCATCCCCATTTCATCCGTGAGAGACCCAGGGCTTAGTGAGTTTAGGTGACCAGTGATTGCCCTGGTTGGTTAGGCTGGTTGAAGTGTAAATACACAAGACTTGCACTCAGAGAAGCCTGTGTTTTAATACACTCACTACACCAGAAAAGGTCTGTGATGGGCACATCTTTTCTAAAGTCAGTGTTTAAGGCAACAATCCTACGGGCCAGAAGCTGTCTTTGAGAAGCCATTAAATCCATCCACAAATGACAGCCTTGTATCCCAGGCTGAGTGAGCCGGGTCACTAGGCTCTTCTTGGTGCACCAAGCACAAAGTTCTGCACAGAGGAGGTGCTTGGCAAATAGCCCTGGTCACATGAGCAAAAAGCATTGACACTATGCTCAGAATTCTGTCTGTATTACTTCATTTAATCTCCCCAGCATCACACGAGCTGATTACAGTCAGCATTGCTACTGCTTTACAGGTCTAGAAAGGCAGCTGAGCCGTGCTTTGCTTGCCCAAGGTCAAAGGCTGATAGGAGGTGATGCAGGCTTTATCAAGGAGCTGCACTTCAGGTCCTCTGCCGCTGCCACCACCTTCCACTGCGTCCTGCTAGCAATGAATAGGTTGATGGGACAGAATGCTATCCTGAAATTTGACTGCTCGCACCTTTGAGGCAGACCCTGAAATAAAGCCCCTTCTTTTTTGTGGGATTAGGAGAGATCTGAGGGAAAGTGAGGGACTTGGGGAGCTTTTCAAGAATTTCTTCCAGAAAGCAGCACATAGGCAAAAAAGAATTCTCAGCCAATAACTGTAGAAATATTGAAATTCCCTAATGTCTCCTCTAGCTGTGATCTTATCCCATGTTAATTATAAAATTTTGATCAGTGGTCTCCAGATTTTATTTTTACTACAATCCAGAAAAATAATTTTATTTACATTGTGACCTAGAACACACACACACACACACACACACACACACACACACACACACAGCCACACACTCTCTTTCACACAGAACCCAGGATGCACAGCAATCCCTGCCCTAACTATGTGATTCACTCTGACAGTTTGTTTTCTTTCCTTTCAGAATTGTGGACTATTTTTTGGGCTCTCTGAATTGATCTCCATAATGGGTTGTGTTCTTTCTTAGACTCTGTTTTGGAGCAAATCAAAAGACCTGGTCCATCAGTTCACATGGGTGCAGCGGGAGTTTTTCACCCTGGAGGACACGCTGCTGGGCTACATGGCTGACGACCTCACCTGGTGTGGAGACCCCAGCACTTCTGGTGAGGAGCCATGCGACCGCACAGGGACGCACTGGGGAGAGGAGCCTTGTGCTCTGCAGGGGGCTGGAGAAGCCAGTGTGGAGGAAGGAACCAGAGGCAGCCGTGCTGATGCCTTTAACAATAGCTCCAGCTCATAGAAATGCATCCCAGGACGAATCCCTGCTCCCTCAAGAGTTGGCTGCAGGTTTTGGGGTTGCTTCCTTGATCTCCTCTGAGTGCTTAAGCAGCCTGCTTCTAAATTCTTGGTGCAGGGTGAGGCCTCAGAGGGACCGGCTGTGCCTGGCCACAGAACCCCGTGGTGGCTGCAGGGGCTCCTTCCCTTCTCAGGCCCCGCTGGCTTTGTTGTTATCTCTCAGATGAGGCGTTTTCCTGCCCAGAAGGACCCAGAATGTCTTCCTGGGGATAGGTGTTCTCTACTTACTAAACCCATTGAATTGCTTTTCATTTTTTTCTTTTTTATTTATATAGTGGATTTTTTTACTTTATACTTTTTCAAATTGCTTTTGGCTATTTTATAAAGCTTATCTTACTGCAGCTTCTTCATCCCAGGTTTGCATTATTTTCATTTTAAAAAGGGAAGCCTGTTTATTGAAAAGGATACTTGCATATTACAGAAATGCATAAAAATAAAAAGTAAAGGTCACCCTGAATTCTTCCCCCACCTCCAACCTCACATCTTTTCTCAAGGGGTAACTATTGTCAACAATTTGGTACATATCCTTCCAGAATTTTCCCTCTGACCATATAAACACAAATATTTAAAATGTGCACATACAGGTCTGCAATTTCTCTTTCTTCTTTTGATTTTTTGCAGTGTTGGGGATGAAACTCAGGGCCTCACACTGAGCCACACCTCCAGACTCTCCGCGTTCTTATAAAAGCCTACATCATTAACCAGTTTTATTGACGGACATTTAGGGGTTTTTTGGTGTGTGTGTGTATTTGTTGCTATTATTATAATTATTACAAGAAACACACACACACACACACACACACACACACACACACACACACCTCTGCATGTTGGAAGTGTTACTGAAAGGTAAATTTCTACAAACTGAATTTCAGTGTTAAAGAATAAATTGTGATAGAAACTGATAAAATGTCATTTAAAAGGTGACAACAATTTATACTCTCATCAAGAGTATATATGAAGTTGTTTACCTATACAATCAATTCCAATTATTAATATTTCAAAAATTTTTAACTCATTTGATAAAGAAACGGCACTCCAATTTATTTTGAATTTCTCTGTGATGCTGAGCGTACCCACACACACAGTAAATATTTTCATTTTTTTCTGTAAAAGGGCAGTTCATACATTTTAACCCTTTATTGAAGTGCCTGTTATTTTCTTATTAATAGAAGTCCTTCGTAAGTTAATAACAAGGGCTAATACTGAGCACTTACAACGTGCTCATGATCTGCATGCTGCATAAGTTTTAACCCTTCTCAGGGACGAGGGCCCTTGGTGATCACATTTTATAGATGAGAAGTCCAAGGCTCAGGGTTAAGTGACTTGCAGCTGGTAAGGGGCAGGGCTGTAGCAAACCCAGGAAGACTGGCTTGAAAACTCAAAATGCTCTTTTTTTTTTTGGATATGGGGAATTGAACTCAAGGGCACACGACCACTGAGCCACATCCCCAGTCTTATTTTGTATTTTATTTAAAATACTGCACTGCTTAGTGCCTCCCTTTTGCTGAGGCTGGCTTTGAACTCGAGATCCTCCTGCCTCAGCCTCCCAAGGTGCTGGGATTACAGGTGTGCACAGAGGGGCAAAACTCATGCTCTTAACAGCCACATCGTTTTCCCTGTCTTCTGGCCCAAAGTGGCAAATTTACTTCTCTCAGTTTTTCTTTTCTTTTAATATTGATGTCAGTCTGTCTTTGTCCACAAACTAATTTGGTGAGATATTCATCAGGAAGGGATGTTTTATTTTGTCAAACAGATTTTTCTGCATCAACAAGATGATCATGCAGATTTTCCCCTCCATTCTCTTCA
Source organism: Sciurus vulgaris (assembly GCF_902686455.1). Lineage (NCBI taxonomy): Eukaryota > Metazoa > Chordata > Mammalia > Rodentia > Sciuridae > Sciurus > Sciurus vulgaris. The sequence continues at coordinate 135,073,301 of NC_136469.1, read as the reverse complement.
TGTGCTGTATCACATTTATTGATTTGTGAGTGTTAAACCATCCTTGCATCCCAGGGACCAATCCCACTTGATCATGAGGGCTGATTCTTGTAACGTATTGTTGGGTTCAGTTTGCCAGAATTTTATGGAGGACTGTTATTCTGTGCTCATCAAGGATATTAGATGTAAATTTCTTTTCTTGTAAGATCCTTGCCTGGCTTTGGAATCAGGGTAATGCTGGCCTTGAAAAAAAGACTTTGAAAGTATTCTTCGACTTCCATTTTTTTAAATTTTTATTTAGAAGGATTGGTATTAGATCTCTAAGTATTTGGTAGAATTCAGCAGCGAAGCATCAGATCTTGTGCTTTTCCTTAATGGGAGACTTTTTATTGCTGATTCAATCTGCTTGCTCAATATTGGTCTGTTCAGAATTTTTATTACTTCATGATGCAGTCTTCAGAGGTTACATTTATCTAGGAATTGATTTCTTCTAGGTGATCCAATTTGTTAATATGAAATTGTCAATAGTAGTCTCTTATGAACATTTATATTTGTGGTACCAGTTGTCTCCTCTTTTGTTTCTGATTTTATTTATTTGAGTCTTCTCTTGTTTCCTTGGTCTAGCTAAATGTTTGTCGATTTCACTTATCTCTTTTAATAACTAACTCAGTTTTATTGATTTTTCTGTTATTCTAGTCTCTATTTCATTTTTTTCTAATCTGCTCTTTATATAATAGCTTTTCTTCTGCTAACTTCAAACTTAGTTTGTTATTCTTTTTCTAGTTCCTTGAGACATAAACTAAGTCATTTATTTGAAATCTTTCTTCTTTTGGATGTAGGCATTTATTGGGGTAAACTTTCCTCTTAAAACTAAGTTTGATGTATCTCTTAAGTCTTGGCATGTTGTATGACTGTTTTCATTCATATTGAGATTGTTTTTAGTTTCTGTTTTAATTTTTTCATTATTTTATTTGTTGTTTGGGACCATGCTGTTTAATTTCCATATTGTTTAATTTCTAGGTATTTGTGAATACATATGTATTTCCTCCTGTTATTGATATCTAGTTCTGTATCACTGAGTTCAGAAAGACTGACCTCCCTTGTCAGCCCTGTCTCCCCACAATGCGTGGAGGTGGAGCATGCCCATCTGGGTGAGGTTATTCTCAGCGACCTTTTGACCAGCAGGCTTCTTGATGGAGCAGAACTACTGCTTACCTTCCAGGTCAAGCAGGTCCACTGTGCTTCTCCAACATGGGTGGGAGAAAGCATTTCCCTGCTTGGCTGGCGTTGTTGGTGTCCCCTCTGAAGCTGGGTATGGGGACACGAGTTGTCTAAGGACTCAAGCTAGTGTCCCCATACCCAGCTTCACAGTGCCCACCAACACCACCAGCCAGGCAGAGGAATGTTTCAGGCTAGGTTGGAATTCCCAGTGTAGTTCAGAAAGTGACAGCTCAGCTTTGCAGATGGGCTTGAAGTTGGCTGGGCACCACAGTTGGCGGGAATACAGAGGTACCACCAAGACTCACGGGTTGGCCTGTGGCTCTGACCCCAAATGATCTACCCCTGCCTCTGCCCCAGTGTTACCCATGAGGTGAGACTGGAGTCTGTGCTAGGGAAACTGATGACTGCTTCTAGTTCTTTTGTTCACCCTGTAGAAACCATTAACCCAGGGAAACTCTCTCTACCTGTTGCCGGGCTGACTTGGGAGGTGAGGGAGTGGCATAGTTGAAGTGAGACCATTTTTCTTAGAACCCTTCCAACTCAGTTTTCCTTAGGCTCTGAGGACTAAGGAAAACTTGTTTCCAAGTACTGGAGCCTTCAAGAAGATGTTGTGGTCTTTAGATAATTGCTGGGTTGAGCTTTCTGGGTAGGGGGAGTGGAGCCTGAGATTTCTTATTCTGCCACCTGGCTGCTATCTCTGAGCCATCAGTAGTTCTGTAGTCAGAGTAGTTCAAGATCCAGGCACTGGCAGACTCAACATCCAGCAAGGGCTCTCCTGTATCCAAGATGGTGCCTTGATGTATTCCCACATGGCGGAAAGAAGAAGGGAAAGTTTTTAATTTTTCCCTATTCTGACTTAAGTTTTTTCTCTAAATTTTCAACCTAATATAGTTTTACCCCATTTATTTGCCTTACAATAATGTTTTTACTTTATTACCTTCTAATCTTTTTTTCCTTTTCCTTTTGCATTTCACTTATAGATGTATTTTCCAAGCTCTGCATGGCTGTCTTCTCCCTTTGTGTCTTTATATCATCTTACCTCCCCCTTTCTCTTTCTCTCTCTTTCTCTCTGTCCAAATTTCCCCTTCATATAATGATACCAGTTATACTGGATTATTTCCCAGCAACCCAAATGACATCATCTTCATTACATCTGTAAAGATCCTATTTCCAAATAAGGTCCATTTATAGGTACCAGGGGTTAGGACTCAATATATTTTGGGGGGACATAATTCAACCATAAGAAGGTAGAAGTAACACATCTTTTAGTAGGGAACAAAAGTCCACCCATTTGGAGGCGGGAGTAGAATTGTATTTCTTCAAGATCAACCCTACATCAACCCAGATTGGAAACAGGCAAATACCACCATCTCTGGTTTCAGGGATTCGGGAAAGGGATCTAGGGCCCCTCTTCATACAACTTCCCTACCCGATTATATTTGTCCAATTTGTATTGTTATAGCAAAGTACCTGAGACTGGGTGCTTTATAAAGAAAAAAAACTTTAGGTCAGCCTGGCAACCACAAGTTTCTTCCTAAAATGAAAATGTGATTGTATCTGTCTCCTACCAGAAAACTAAAACATTCTCTTTTGCTCTTCAGAAAAGGTCTGAATTTTTTGACATGACCTGACCTCTGTCTTTTATGTCTCATCCTCCATCATTCCCTTTCTCACCCTTTATTACTATGGCCAAAATGCTTGATACAGATAACTTAGAAGAGAAAGACCTATTTTGGTTCAGTTTCATGGGTTTCAGTCTGTGGTCAGCTGGCTCCATTGCTGTGTGGCTGAGAAGAGCATGGCGGAAGGGAATGGAGGAGGAAAGCTGCTCTCTATCCACAGCAGCCAGGAGTGGGAGGGGGATAGAGAGAAGAGGGGCCTGTGGACAGGAAACCCTTCCTTGGCCCTTCCACAGTGACCTGCTTCCTCCAGCCATGCCCCACCACCTGCAGTTTCCACCACCTCCCAGCAGTCCATTCAGACATGCAAGGATTAATCCACTGATGAGGTCAGAGCCCTCATGGCCCAGTCACTTCCCAAAAGCCCCACCTCTGAACGGGGCTGCATTGGGGACCAAGCCTTCAACACGAAAGCTTTTGGGGAACATTCTAGATTCAAGTCGTAATGGATCTAAACCATTAGGCTGTTTCAGAGCTCTGTTCCTCTGCACACATTCTCTCTGCGCATGGAGTCTGTCTGAAGATTCCTATTCTTCCTTCAAAACAAAGTTCAACACCAACCTTCCTGGTGGTGATGCACAGTCCCCCAAACCAGGCCTGGGATTTGGAAGTCACTCTCGTCTGCTCTCTGAAGGCAGGACTCCATCTAAATCATCTCTATTCCCAGGACCTCACCCCCATTGCATGTTGGTGCATTAAGGCAGATGTCTTGAGAGAAGCATCCCTGACACTGTGCCTGCGCGCTCTGTGTCTCTTACCTCACTGGGGCCTCCACCTGTCTTGATGGGGTACATGCAGAAAGCCTCTGAGGCCATCTGAGCCCAAGAGTGCAAAGACTCATGGGCTAACAAAGGAGAGTTGTCAGGAAGCAGAGAAGTGATTGCTGAGAGGGACCCCTGAAGGCCTGCTTTTCCCCCTAATTCTCCCTGGACTTGGGGATAGCGATGAGGCTTTGCACTGTTGGGTGAACTTTCCCTGCCATTTCCCAGAATGATGACTCAAAACCTGTCACTGTGTTCCTGTCTGGAATTTGGAGAGTAAGGTAAGAACTTGGAAGGGAGTCAGGGAACACTTAGTTAAATTAGGTTGAGTTGTGTCCATTCTCCAGCCTCTGTTTTGGCAATGATGCTATTGGAAAATGGCCCCACAGTGATTGGCCAGGGACGAAGGGAGCTTATTGATAATGTTTCCTTTTCCACTTTAGTGATTTTCTCTAAACTTTGTCTTTTAGACTTGAACTATCAATCTTGCCCTCACTGGAGGACTGACTGTAGTAACAACCCTGGTTCAGTGTTCTGGAAAGTGATTTCCCAGAAGGTGAGTACCAAGTCATGAAATTCCAGAATTTTGAGACCAGAGAACTTGAAGATATCATCCAGTTGTGGTAGGTTTCAACACTTTTTGGATCAAAGATGCTTTTAGGAGTGAAAGTATAGGATTCTTTCCTGAGGAAAAGGTTCAGAAGCACATGCCGGGAGAATTTTATATACAATTTTAGATTATTCATAGAGGGTCTGTGGTCTTCATTTGAATAATTCCTGCTCTTACCCAATTTTTGGCTGTGGGTACCAGGAAGCTAGGTTTAATCCTCTCAGTACAGCTTAGATTCCTAGGACAGTTTTATGAATCTACTTTATGGACCACATGCATTATGCTCAACTCTTTACATGAATTAAAAATGTTCCTTCTCACAAGAACCCTATGGAGGAAAAAAAAATCCTGTGGAGCAAGTACTATGAGTATTGTGCCCATTTTACAGAAGATGAAATAGAAGTGCAGGTGATAAGAACTCCAGTAAATGTGCAGTTAGCAAATGGTAGATTGAGCATTTATCCCCAGTTTTCTGACTTTAGATCCAGAACCTGGCTTAAGAAGTACTCCCCACTACCCTCACTCCCTATTTCTGGCTTCACCCGAAGCTGTCTGGGCATATTTATATTTTCTATAACCTGTTTCTTTGCAAGTTGCTCGAGGAAAAACTTCTTTGCTGGTAGATTAAGGGAAAAAAGAAAAGGAAAAATGAGAAATAAAACAAAGAAAAAGAGAAGAGGTGAAACTAATTATAATATTTCAAAAGTAAAACTAGACATCCGAGGAGCTAGGGCAAATGGAAACTTGTGTGTGTTAAGTGCATGTTGTGGTTCATATGTGCTCCTATAACAAAATACCAAAGAGTGTGTAATAGATAAGGAACATATATGTATCTCGTCAAAGTTCTAGAGGACGGGAGGTCCAGGGTCAAGGTCCAGTGGATTGGATGTCTGGTGAGAGCTGTTCTTGGTTTCCAAGATGGTGCCTTGTTTCTGTGTCCTCATGTGGCAGAAAGCATGTGAAAGAACCAGCTAGTTCCCTTGAGCCCTTTAAGGACTCTCTTCCCATGCATGAGAGCAGAACTCTATGGCCGAATCACCTCTTAAAGGACCACCTCTTAATACTATCACACTGGTTCTTAGTTTCCAACGTGAATTTGTGGGTGAGGGGTTTTAGTCGGGGACAAACATTCAGAGCAGAGCAGCACAGTTGTGAAAAGCCATGAGGTGTCTTCTTGATGTCATTCCCATTTAGTTCTCTCAAGAGGCGATGTAAGAAGGAAAACACATTTCAACTTGGGATTATCCCTAACCATTTTGACCTTTAGCTTCCTTATTTGTCAAACGGAAGTCAAAATATGCCTGTTCCATTGGGTTGCTGCCATGTTTAAATTAAATACCACTGTACTTTTAAGTAACTTGGAATTCATTCACAACAAATATTTTTAAAAAATTTTTCGTAGTTGTTGATGGACAGAATGTTTATTTTATTTTATTTTATTATGTGGTGTTAAGGATTGAACCCAGTGCCTCACATGTGCTAGGCAAATGCTCTTCCACAGAGCTATAGCCCAGCCAACAAATATTTGTTAAAGACCTACTACATGCTATTAAAAAAAAATAAGAGGCACTATATAGTTTTTGTTTGCTTGTTTTTTCTGAGAATAGTTTCTGTTTATTCCATTACTATATGGTATGTTTCAGGGCAGTGCTATTGTTAAAAACTTCCAAAGCCAAGTCACATTTTATGTTTCGAGTGCTTGCCTATGTTCCCACTCAATCCTTGGTGCCAGGAGTACACAGGTGAAAGTGATTGGAGTCATCTAGTGAACCACATAGTCCCCTGCGCCTTTATCTTTGCCAAATACTCATGGGTGTGTGTAGATGGCCCTTTGTCCCTTTCTTTTCTTTCCTTTTTTTTTTTTTTTTTTTGATAATAGCAATAGCAATGCTTGGTACTTCAAATCTTTGTCTGTCCCCTTGTTTCCAAGTAGTGATTTTGAGGCAGATAGACTCAACATTTACCTAGGGAGGTCTTGAGAATTCCATCTTGTGTGGTCTAGGCTTGGTACCTGCGAGCACTCTTTTGAGTTGGTACTTGTGATTAATCACAATGACTGGGCCTTTGTCTCTGCTCGTCACCCATAGTGGCAAGATAGAGTAGCCCTGAATTTCACAATTCGGTTTCAGATCCTTCAGTGGAGCCAATACCACCTGTGGAGTAAAGTCTGAGTTCCTTGGCAGAGCATTCATGGTGCCTCACAAACTAATTCCTACCAAGGGCAGAGGCCCCTAGAGGTTCCCCTATGACAACTGCTCTGCGAGCCTTAGGCCTTTCCCTTCTCAGCTGCCTGGGCCTTCACCTGCTGCTATCCCCTTGTCCTTGGTTCAACACTCTACCAACCTCTTCCTCTGCTCTTTCCACTCTCCTCCACAGAGTATCCGGGGCTTACTGCTTCTTCCCCTCCCCTCTCCTCCCTCTCTTCCTTCTTCAGATATCTACTGAATGCCCTCTCTGTGTCTTGCAGCAGGTACAAAGCACCCAGGGCCAAAGAGGACAGCTGGTTCTCGGTTCTCACCGAGTTCTTAGTACAGGGGGCTAAATTGACATTGAGTTCCTTATTATAATGCATTATAGTTAGGTAATGTGAAGGGGCCTGGGATGGAGTCAGGGCTCAGGGAAGGGCATCTGAGCTAGCGCCAGGGGCCACCATGTCGCCCAGGAAAGCATATTGATTGCTATGCTCAGCATGAGCATTTGCTACATGAAGAGACCCAACTCCTTGCTCAGTCATATCCGTTTGTTCAGCCCCCCTTTCTATTTGTGTCTGTCCAGGCCGTGAGATCATCTCTCTCTTGATTTCCTTTTCCATGATGTTCCCCTTTCCCTTCCTCCTGAATTGTCCACATTGCTCCCCCTAAGTAAAATGTAACATCGACAGAATGGGATGCTAGAACGCCCTCATCTCTCCCCTCCCGTGATGTTCTCCTTCCTCCCCTGGACTTCCAATTTCTGCTGAATTGAGCAACCCTGTGAGCTTAAACTTTGTTCAGGGGAGTTTGGAGCAACTGGTTGAAGAACCAGCTGGGAGTGGAGCATGGTGCCTCCAGTGGCGAGAAGTGGAAATTCTGCAGCAAGGACGGGAGGATGTTCCCTCCCTAGCCAGCTACTGCCAAGCATAGTTTTGGATGGACTTCCTGGGGACTGGTGACTAAGTTTTCATGCTGAGGAGTGGTGGGCATTCTTATTTTTTTTTTTTTTTTAAGTTTGCAGAAGCTGCCTGTGGTGTGGTCCAAGTGATGCTCAATGGCTCCCTCACTGAACCCTTCAACAAAAACAGGTAATCATTTCTTTGTATCGTATTTGCATGTTCTGCCATGGCCTCCTGTGGGATATTCCATCCCTAGAAAGATTGCGCATTTTATATTTCAGACCAGTTCTGAAGATTTGGGCTAAAACAGGCAAATATTTTGTATTCTCTGAGCAGATTTGTCTTTCTGGGTCACCGCTTTTGTCGAATTTCTCCTTTGTCTAACGTCTTCTAATGTCCTGATGGCCACTGCCCTGTCAAGAGCCCCTGCCTGTGACACTTCAAGGCCTGGCACTGTTTTCTCAGCTTCCTCTACTGTCATCCTTCACCTCCTGCTTTCCATCTTTGTCCATGCTGCTCTCCAGTGCGTGGACACCTGCCTCTCCTCCCTGCTTCCCCTGTCCAAATCCTCATGAGCCATGAATGGTCTGACTCCTCTCCACTCCATGAAGATTTTGAATCCCAATTCGTCAGTAAAACTACCACTGGGCACATGGGGGACTGGCTGGGGCTCTTGACCGTCATTGTCTCTGTGTAGGCATGGCCAGCATGGCACTGTGGTGGTTAGAAGCCAGGACTCCAGGGGTCATGACATATAACCCGTGTGGCCTTAGGCAGGGCACCTACCCTCTGTGAGACCCCCATATGTTTCTTTGAAAGAGATGATGGTGATGTGAAGCTTATCAGAAAGCATGACAAATGGCGAGCCCTGGGCCTAACAGGGAAGCCACTCAAGAAGTCAGCCATTGTTCTCCCATCGAATGCCACCACTGAATCCAGCCACACTCCTGCCTTCCTTCTCTGACCTCCTTCTGTGCTTACAGTTTCTATCCCATGAGTTACCTTCTGGCTGTTATTCTCTAATCTTTCCCTGATATGGTTGTTTGAGAGACAGAGCATGTTTTAATTTGCCCTGGGTACTATAAGTGACCCAAGTTACTTTTCCTCTCTCTTTTTTTAATATTTAATTCTACAAAATAAAATGTTGGCCCCTTTGTCTTCTGACTCCCTCTTCAGTGGGGTTTTGGGTAAGACTGTTAACATTTTAACATAACATATAACATCAGGATTTTATAATCTACCTTAGGGATTCAGCTACTTAGAACAGGAGTGGCATCTGTCAGATGATCAGCCTCTTTCAAAGCAGGGCTTCTCAGATTTTCCTGTTCATGTGAATCACCAGGCGATGGTTGGACTACAGATTAATTGGTCAGGAGGTGGGGCTGAAACTGCAGCTCTAACCAGCAACTGAGTGATGCTCCCAATGTTGACCAAGAGTCACTCTTGAGTAGCAAGTAATTTAAAAAATTAACATCGATCTACAGGCTGAACGTCTAATCTTGAAAATCTTTGTTAACTGAGAGTCATGTTGAATAAGAAAAGGTGACTCTTTCTAAGGCAATTCCAAGGGTAGTGTCCCACCAATTGTATCCAACTTGCTGATTTCTGACAGGAGGTATGAACTTTAGTTTAGGGTTGACAATGTTCTTTGTTTCTTCCATTTTAGCACTTTTGGAAGTGTGGAAGTCTTTAATTTGAATCCAGAGAAGGTTCATACGGTACAGGCCTGGGTGATGGACGATATTGGAAAAGTTTCCAGGTACATCTTATTACTTTGTACCCAAGGGATATTTTACGAGTCAGCCAATAGAAGAATCCAGTCGTGAGAATATACTAGGAACAGACCGGCTCGGGAAACAAATGGGGCCTTCCTCTATTCTTAGGTCATCCCGACCTTTCAATTTTATCTCCATAAATGGTATCCAACAGTTTCCCACCTTCAACTCCCCTGTCACCTGGGGGCTCGGAGAGGTGAACTTTGCTTCCCCTCTTTATCCAGGGCTTTGAAAAAGAAACTAAGAGACTCAGGAAATGTTTGAGAGATCCTGCCGTTTTATTTCTTCTTTCTCGTTACATTTATTTCTTCTTTCTTCCTCAGTGATTCATGCTCAGGGTCCTCCCTGAATGAGCTGAAATCGATTGTGAGAGAGAGGAAAATGGCGTTTATCTGCCAGGATAACTACAGGTAACTGACTTTCTTCCTGAAGAAAGATGTGCTTTCACCTGCAGACACTTCGCCTTTCCCTGGTCCCTTCTGACCTGGGAGGCCGGCCAGTGCCAGGCCTTGATGGGGCTCTCAGGTGGTGACTGTGGCCACCTCTCCTCGTCCTTCTAGTCTAGCTTGGAGGATTTCCTAGCCGTGGCCTTCACCTGGCCACTTCCCCCATCCTCCTCTTTCCTCACTATCATCCCCCAGCAGTGACTTGCTCTGGAAGCTGACCCAGCCTTTGAGGGCATATTTTCTGGTTTCCAGGGCTGGCAACCTGCTGGGGAGCAGAAGCATGTTTTTGCCAAGACCGTTCTCCCAAGCCGTAGAGTCCCAGTGACCTGGCACACGCTTACATGTGAGAGTTCCTTAGCTGGGTCTGAGTGTGCCTGTCTGACCCTTGGTTAGTTTCCACATGACAGTCTACCAAGACGTGTCCTTTTAAAATTACGAAATGTAAAAGTCTTAAAAGAAAGTTTATGTGATCCATGTTTATTGGAGAAAAGTTTAAAATGGCAGGTAGGTGTTTTTAAAGTTACCTGTAAATTCTTTTTTCAAAACTGCACCCCTCCCCATTCATTTTTAAGTAGTTGAGCCAGGCGTTTGATTTTGCTTCCACATATAACCATAAAACACCCCCTCTTGGTATTTAGTCTATGACTTTACAAGTTAAAAAAACTAGATTGGACCACACTCTCTAGTCATTCGCTCCTGGACGGGGCCTTTCTCCATGTTGTCATCCAGAAGAGGAGGTGTGTGGATGCGTGGTGGTCCTTGTATACTTCTGCTGCTGGGAACAGGGCTACTTTCAATAGTTTAATGCATTAAAATAGCAAACTTACAGGAACAGCCCAGAATACAGAACATTAAAAATATGTACTTGTTGACAGAGCAACTCAGAAGAGTATAGTGAATGGATGTATTCTATGATAAAAATGCTAAAAACACCATTTAGCCATTGTCAATAAGAAATTTACTTATTTAAAAAAGAAAAGTCCAAGTCCTGGCATTATCTAGAAAAATTTAACAGATTTATTTATAAATGTTATAAATTGAATTGCTGAAATTTGTTCACTGAAACATTTTGACTTGCATTAGTGCTTTAAATTCCTGGTATAAACTCACACAGATTAAAATTTTTCAAAAACCTGATTTCTGTACCCTATTCTTCCACTCACGATCATATACTCAGGTGCCTTTTAACCCTAAGGGGAATATCTAACCTTCCGAACTACCAAAAACAGAAAGATGAGGGAAAAAAAGAAGACTGAAATGTTTCCCATCATACTGAATTCTTTTTGGGGGGTTATCTGAAGTATTTGTTTATTAATCAGCACAGTGTGAGTGGTGATAAATGAGGAACCAATGTTCTTGTCATTTAAATGTGAATAAATGTTCCATACTTCTCCACTTCTTTTCTTTGTATTAATTTTTATTTGTTCTAATTAGTTAAGCATGACAGCAGAATGCATTTCCATTCGTTGTACACGAGTGGAGCACACCTATTCATTTCTCTGGTTGTTCATGATGTAGAGTCTCTACCATTGGTGTGATCATACAAGTACTTAGGTTAATGATGTCAATCTCATTCCACCATCTTTCCCACCCCCTACCTCCTTCCCTCCCCTCACTCCCCTCTGCCCAATCCAAAGTTCCTCCATTCCTCTTCTTAATCTCCCCTTTTGTTTTCCTCTCCTAGGCCCGCCAGGTTCGTCCAGTGTGTGAAAAATCCTGAACACCTGTCTTGCAGGTCTGGGATCTGAGCCACAGCTGCTTTCGATCTTTGACCCCTTGCAGTAGATACTCATGTGCACGACTCAGAAGGCACACTGGTGGAGAGCTGAGGATTTGGGGAAAATCCTCCATCACTATGTCGACATGGGAGATGGGCACCTTTCCCCCCAAATATACATTATTAAAATAATGTATATCATCAGCATAGTTTTTATTGTGTTCTACTAATAATCAAGAAAAAACTGTTGTATAAAATCAGAATGAAAATTTTATATTAAGTTATTTCCCTTTAATTTTATGTGATCCTTTTATTTTGGTAACATCCTTTCTTTTTTCTTGGGGTGGTTGTTGCAGGGGTTGGACCGAAGGCCTCAGCACACGCTGAACTAGCCCTCTAGCCCTGAGCTACACCTCAGCCCCTCCTTGCTACTGAATAGTGGCCACACAAAACCTCTCCTCTGGGAAAAGGCAAATAAAGACAAGTAAATGGACAAGCTTCTCAGAGACACTACATTTCCAGATGGTTGTCTTATGATTCATTTTTGTACGCTTCCCTTTGATAGGTCAGCTATAGGCCTGGCGGTCCTGGGTCATAGCAAGGAAAGTGCTCAGTGGGATTCAAGCTACTGGTGCACTTAGTGCTTCATCTCTAACCCCTCGCACAGCCCTAACACCCATAAGTTGATATTATTATCTTCCTTTATTTAGATGAGAAGATAGGAGCTCAGAGAGGTTGTATAATTTGTTCAGAGTCAAACGTTTTATATCAATGTGGGGGCTAGATTTGAACTCAGGGTTGTCTAACTCCAAAGTATATGTTCTCCTTCGCTCTAGGCCTGTTAAGATCAATCTGGCAGGCTGGGGTTGTAGCTCAGTGGTTGAGCACTTGCCCAGCATGTGTGAGGCACTGGGTTCATCCTCGGCATCAAGTAAAAATAAATGAATAAAATAAATGCATTGTGTCCATTTACAACTAAAAAAATATTTTAAAGAAAGATCAAACTGTAGGTGATTTATGTTCTTTTCCATCAAATGTGTGTTGGATTAAGTTGAATGTAATAGAATCTGGAATGTGATTTCTCTGAATGGCTTCAGAACAGGTGAACATTTTTTTCCTTCTTGCTCATGCTCAGTGTCTTATACATGTAGTAGGTAAAGTATATTAGTTTCTGATCATGGCAATTTATATGTTTTCTTAGATCTGTCTTGCTTAGGATTTATCGGTTTTATTACTTTTTCAAAGTACCAATCTTCAGCTTTGTTGATTTGTTTTTGTTTAAATGTTTTTGCTCTTTTTTATTTTTAGAAATATAGAAATTCCTTCTAATTTCTCTATTCATTTTCTTCAAACAAAACCTTAGATCACTGATTTTTAGCTTGCTTTCTTATACATATATTTTAGTACTATAAATTTTCCTCTGAGCTGTAGCTCTTAAATTTTGATGTCTCCTTTCTAACTTCACAGTTATTTAGAAATATGTTGCTTAATTTTCAACATCTGGAGATTTTCGAGTTTTAAAAATTATATTTATATAATGAATCAGAATTAATAAACTAAATTGATAAAATTAATAAATTTTAATAAAATAAATTAATAAAAAATTGAGGCTGTCAATTTGCTTGGTTTGTTGAAAATAGCATACATTTTGGGGTCAGGCATTGCTGGGTTTATATTTTGACACAATGTTGTGATCTTGAGCAAGATACCCAACCTCTCTTAACTTCAACTTTCTTGCTAAAGATTATTAATTTACCCCATTAAAATATGGTGAGTACTAAAGACCATGACAAAACTTGGTAGCTTAGCACAAAATCCACAAGCCCTGAGCCTTGTATATACACAAGCCCTCCACAAGGTGGGCACCTCTCTGCCTCCCCCTAGTGGACAATCCTGTTTACTTGATGAGCCCTTGCAACTGCAGCCATTGCAGATGGTCTCCAAGAGCCCCTTTCTCCACTTAGGCATGTCCTCGCGGGAGCGTAGTCTTCACCAGACAGGAATGTGGGTGCTTGGAAGTAGTTCTGACTGAGATTCAGACTTGCTCCAAATTTCAATGAGCCCCACCTGCAGAAGGTCTTCAGAAGCAGGTCCTTCCCAATTCACCAGACTCCTAGGATGTTTGCTCTCAGGACTCTTACTGTGCTATTGTCAAATTTGGTGACTGATGTCAGAGTCATTGTTCACCGCCACACCCCTGAAGTGGCCACCTGTGTCAGAAAGCTTTGCTTCCTCATATTCCCTTCCAAAGATGACTCGAATGCAGTAGAAAACAACTTAAGAGCTGTCCCTTACAAAGGTCCATTTGAGTGGTCAAGTTCTGAGCCAATGGAGACCTCAGTGGAAGCTGGCCAGCAAGGTTTTCACACAGGGTTGCCGGGGGCACCAGGGAGCCACTGAGGTGGCTCAAGGCCTGGGGTGTCGTTCCTCTCACCTTCTTTATGTCTGTGTATTTTCATTACCTAGGTGCCCCATTTCTGCCGCCTTTCTCTCTCTCTCTGTATTTCTGACTTTGAGTATCTTTGCGGTTGACCAAGCAGCCATCTCCAGATCCGAGGACCTGCTGCTATAAATAGATGCCTCACATTCCTCTACTAAATGACAACTGGATCACCATTGCTCATAAGCTCCCATTTCACTCGTGAACCTGCTATCCCTATCTCCACGCTCCATTCTTGTTTGACCTAGGACATTTTCTTACCATTCCTGCTTGCACTCTTAATTACCCTGAGGCTGTAGAAGTGACCTATCCCAGAATCCTGCTCTTCCAGTGTCCTCAGGCTCACCGTTTTCCTGCTGTGATGGTTCCTGACCTTATCATGTTTAAGGCACACTTTCAAATGCCATTCTGAAATTTTAGGCTGAATACTTGAAAGGGTGTACACAAGAATAAGTAAGTGTGGGAGAGTATGTGTGCTGCCTGTTACAAGCACAGGATCTGTCAGTGCCCAGTAATTATGGCACTCAGCATTCTTACATAGCTGACTAACAGAGCTATCAAATATTTTGGCAAAGCACGTTGGCAAACGTGGCTTTGTCTTGGCAGCTCCCTGTGCCTCTTAGTGTTGTTTGAAACAAGCTCAACCCCAGGCTACACACTCTCTGTTGCCAAGGACAGTACCTAGTACTGCAGCGTCGACTGACTGCTTGGGGCCCATTCCTCCTTACAATTCCTCAGTCTGTAGCTTGAGTGTCTCAGGAAGACTCTGTACGGCACAGGACTCTGTTTTGGTTGGTTTTTAAATGGCAGGTAGTTACATGCCCTGGATAATTTTTATGTAGGACAAATAAAAATCATTTAAAGTAAAATGTTGAAGTACACCTGAAGGACTATATAACTTTAAAAGGCATTCTATAAAAGGGATTTTAAATGAAATATTTTCTATAGTTTTTAGAAGTATACCAAAGCAATTAATTTACTACTGACTCATCATTTTAATATATATTTTTTAACAGTCCATCAAGAACTCAGTAGCAGGGGCTGACCTGAGAGGCAGTGGTTTGCTGGCTCTCAGCCCCCACACAAAATAGAAGGCTTTGAACTGCTCCCCCAAAGAGCCTTCGCCCTTGAACTTGATTCAATAGGTACACTCCTCGTCTTCTGCTCAGAATGCAAGTAGCGCAAGGGGAGGAAACCACACAGTCAAGAGGCAGATGACCCATTAGACAAGGTCATTAACACTTGTGACTCTCTAGTCTTGAATATATTGATAACACACAAAAAGAATTATACAAACAATAAAAGAATAATACGATTCCATGCAATTATCCTTTTAAAAACAGTTGCTTCTGGGCTTGGAGGAAGAACCAGTGGACATATTAAACTGTTAATATAGTGCCAAAGACAAGAGGACCTCCTACCCACCCCTGCCCAAAGATGAGTGAGTTGGGAAGCTGAGAGAGGGTGGATTGTCCTCCTGGGTGGGCTTCATGGCTGGAGGAGGTAGGAGTGGCTACCAGAGAAGTCCAGACTTGCACCCTGTTGGACATTCACTCCTTTTTCCTTTGAGACATCAAAGAAGGAAGACTATTGTTTTGCTTTTCTAGTGAGAGTCTCAGGTTGAGAATTACACAATGACCCCTCTGTGTTCTCTGTTAAGAAAATTCACCTCATCTTTCGGTGGGTGTGATGTAATGACCTTGCAAAATGTGTGATTATTAGTAAATGACATAGTAATTCAGTATACACGTAGGTCAAGATATTTAGAAGCTTGATGCAAAAGCAGACCTGTAGAGAAGAGGAAACTCACATTTGTGGTATCAGGTACCTTAAAATGTCAGACCACCCAGCGATCTCACAGCAACCATGGAATCCAACTTTTATTGAAAGCAAATTTACTGAAGACTGTCAGGAGCCTGCAGGCTCTCCAAGAGGGCAAGAAAACAGTTTAGAAACTAGCCAAGAACAACATGCCCAGTGACTACACTGACTGGTCAGGTAGAGGAGTCTCCGCTGGCCCTGTGGACCCTTGGCTGTGACTCTGGCAGTGCTGAAACACACCCATGGCTCTTACTGGGCTAGAAGTCACCAACATGGTTGGCAGATGATGGAGGGATCCTGGAGACTGTTTTCATGCTGTGCCAGCCTCAAATCCACACTTGCACAGATCTGTCTGGTGTGCAAGACCTGACATAAGTAAAGTGCTCAGAACCAAACTCAGTTTCTCTGTTTGTAAAAGGGAAGCCCTACTATTACCCAGCTATATGCATTGCTTTGGGCATTAAACAAGATGATACATGGAAAATTCTTCAAGAGTGCTAAGCATGTTTGAAGAGTTCTATCAATGTTAGTTTTTGGAAAGTTGTTGAACCTGATTTTTTTTTTTTTTTTTCTGGAGAAAATTCCTGGACAAGCCAACTTGATTTAAAAGCTGAGACCCTGAGACCTGGGGGCAGTGGAGAAGAGGGCAGGGAATGGTCCTCTTGCCAACCCACGGGATCAGCCACAATCTCTCACAAGCTTTGAATCACCCTAGAAGGTGAGCAATTTCCCACCTGAAGGAATGGTGTCCTAGGACCGTTCATTAAGAGCTGGCTCCCATCGAATCCCCTCTACCTGTGACAAATGTGGCAAGAGAACCTTCCCCTCTCTGTCTAAGAACTTAACATCTGTTAAGCAGACCAAGAGTTCAGCAGTCTCTCCTGGCATTGCCAGTCCAGTCCCCTGCTGTCCTGCCTAGGGCCCCCTGTCTGCAAAACAGGGGAGCAGCTCCCCTTGATGGAATGAGAAACCCCCACCCTCTATCTTGAGTAAAAAGAAGAAGGGTGACAAAGACCTGTGGTGGCAACTGGGAGACACCTGTAGCCCCTGCGCCCTGCGGCCACTCTCAGGCCACCTCCTCCCGCCTCCTCCACCCTGTCTTCCCGCTGGCTTCCCGCTTCCTCAGTGCTGGCTCTTGCCATCGCTGCTCAGTACATGCTGTTTTCTGGCCGGCATCCTCTTGTCTGGCAGTAAAATTTGGTGCTTGAGTCAGGCTTGGGGCCAGCTCCCTGGGCACGGTTCCGCTGCACCTGCTGTGAGTTGTGTGACCTTGGCCAAGTACTTAACTTCCCTGGTCCTTGGCTACCAGTGCCCAGCTTTCTGCAAGGATCAACAAAGGGAAGTTTTGCTGTTCTTATTATTTTCTAGACCTCGTTCGGCCTTGCTGAGGCCCAATTTGAGGGAGAAAGAGCGTGAGAGCAGAAGGCCTTAGGAGTGGAAGGGGTCAGACTGAGAATTCTAACTCACCCATTGGTCTGAGTTCTTTCATGCCTCACTTTCCTCCTCTGCCAAATGAGACAATAACTCACCTTGAGTAACAATAACTCACCTTGTCAGGTGGCTATGAGGTTTAGTAAAAACGAGGTTTACCTTTAAGTGTCAGAACATTCGTTATCGCGGCGGGCTAAGTCTGAGAGGTGCTTATTTCTCTCTGTCCTGGAGAAGTTCTGAGGTCAGTGGTCTGTGCAGGCTGGCCTGCTCTGTTCTGCAAGGTCTGCAGAGACCTAGCCTCCTTCCTCATCACTAGAAGGCCATCCTTTGGTTTCCATGGTCTAAGATGGCTCTCCAGTCTTCGTACCCATGTTCCAAATGGCTAGAGGGAGGAAAGAATGACTTCTGCTAACACCCATTGACTAAAACTTACTCACATAACTGCGCCTAGCCAGAGAGGAGGCTGGAAAGTTAAGGTTTTATTCTGGCCAGTCATGAACTGACTAAATATGCTATTCCTTACGGTGGAGGTGAGAATAGGTAACAGCTGGTTGGTTGGGGCCCCTGTCTGCCATTTAATCCTGGCTGCGTGGTTAAGTACGCGGCAAGGGCCCATCATCATCATCTCTTTCATCCTCCATCTGCCTACACTTCGCTCAGGTAAAGACCAGTGTGGATTCCCAGAAGTTCTCTCAGCGCTGAGCTTCCTGGTTTTCATTGTTCTGGGTCCCAGTTCCTGTGCTTGTGAGTCATGGTGCGTTCATCAAGGCATCCTGCCCAAGCGCCTCACCAGGTGTTGTAAATTTAGGTGGAGGAGATCAATAAAGTTGGGGTATTGCTACAATATGGACCATACACTCTTTGGAATGATATTTTGGAATGAAAATGTCTGTGGTCTTCATGGTTTAAAAAGAGTCTGATCTTCCAAGGGAATAAGCAGTTCAACGCGCAGACTAGAGGACACTGACAGAAAGCTTGTATCAGAATGAATTATGTTGGTAGAATTATGTGAAAAGTTGTGTGAAGGATAGAATGTTTGAAGATGTAGGTGTTAACACAGGGCTTGTTCCTTGAGTTACTTTAAGACAACTGAGACATTAAGTTCATTATGTCACCACACTGGGGGTGTGCTTGCGTGCTATGAATCAGAAACTTCAGAACAGATAGGAAACTTCAGAATCAGGCAAAAAATATTTCCAAGTCCATTCTACACAGCAAAGCTTGGACAAGGGTAAGTGGGAGAGGCCTAGGGCAAATCATCTTAGGAGACATCTCAAGATTGAGCATGGTTGAGCATTTACAGTCCAGTTCTTTTTTTTTTTTTTCTTCTCAATTTTGTATATTAAAATAAGAAGGAAAGCTAAGAAAAGAAAGAGCAAGAGGGAAGATAGAGTAGAAATGAGAATAATGCCAAAATGCACCCTGAAATGGCCTACTCACCTCCTGTGGGTGGGTCACTGATTTGTCCCTATGCTTTTCTGAAGCCAAAATGAAAAGGAGACCATGTCTGTTACACAATTCCCAGTGTCCATGAGATAAAAACAGTCCAGTTCTTGACAGTCAACATATAGCTTATCAAAGGTTGTATTTTGAGACACTCTTTAAAGACTTTTGTATTGAAGAATTAAAAATGTGTAAAAGCTTTTGGAATATGTTGATTTATATTTAAAGAAATCTATAAAGGAGACTCCCCAGAAATAATCTCAACAAATAGGAAAATTTAGTTAATGCAATGGAAACCTAACTAACATGAGTCCCAAAAACAGGGTTTACATAATGCAATAAAACCTTTTAGCTGCCATAAGAAAATTGACTGTTTCTTATGGGGTTTAACAATCTTCAATTACTGCTTTTCATGAATTCATGACTGTTTAAATATTAACATCCAATTAATAAACTAGTATATCTTCTCTTTGAATCTAAGAAAATTTTCATTGTTTAATTTTTTAAAGATGTTTCTTTTATTCAAAAGTAAAAACAACCCATCCTAATGGAATTGGTGGTCTATCCACTCATAATGTAAATGGTGAGTTCAGGATGGCTAAAGCATCACTTCTAAAACAAGAAACAGGAAAAAAAAATACACTGAATTCCCATGCAAAAAGCTCTACTATGCAGGTGACCACCACAGAAATATAATTCTGACCATTTTTTTGTTGCTGTCAATGGGACTTCATGTGTTCTCAAACTCTTCAACTTGACTCATTCTAGGACTTTTCTTTGGTTTTTCCATTTTTGTTAATGACACAAGTGATGACTCAAATCCTTGAAGTATTAATTAGAGTCAAGGATATATTCTACAACAAATTGGTCTGGAGTTTTGCATCCAGTACGGTCTAAATCAGCAGAATAGGTCTATTCCCACTGGGAGTGTCCGCCATTTTGAATCATGCTGCTTGGCCAAAGGAAGCCAGGTTTTTACTGTTTTGTCAGTGTCAATTACATCTTTTGTAATCAAGACAGTCTTTCCAGTTAAAGTTGTAAGATCATCTCTGTGAAGTACATTTATGTTCCCAACTGAGTGGTCATTGCAGTAGCTCTTTTGTCTGATGCAATCTGCAGTCATGGAATGGATGTGTTAGTGCTTTGCTCCAATCCAGCAAATCAGTAGGGGATATGCAGACCCCTGAGTGTGCAGAGAACTGAGGTGTGATTGCCTCCCATTATTTTCACAGAATTTCAGGTGCAAGTCATTGGTCCTGTCCATTTGTTCATGAGAGATAAGTACCTTTTCTAAACCTTTATTGTAATGACTGGAAATAAAAAATAAATCTGGGTCAAAGCCCAGTTCAACATCACTAGTTGTGACACAGGACTGTAGGCCACCATGATGAGATTGGCATAAAGTGTGATGGAACTAGCTAGTTTGTAAGTGGTCACTTAAAATTCCCATGTTCTACACAGTGATCCAATGATCAGATCATTTCACAGCAGGCCATGCAACCTCTTCAATAACATTGTCTGTAGAAAGGGCACTGGGTTGAACACAGGGGGGCCAATTTGTCACAGTTTGCCCAGGACTGTCCCAACTTTAACACAACATCCCACAATTGGGATCCCTGTCAGTCCTAGGCCAGTGGAACAATTGGTTGTCTCCACTTGGAGTTGGAGATATAACTTTGTTATTAACTGGCTGTGAGAATTTGAGCAAGTCACTTCATTTCTCAGAGTTTGTTTCATTGTGTATAAAATAGAGGACGTGGCTTCTCTCCCCCAGGAATGCTGTAAAGATCCCACGTGAAAAGCGTACCTGGAACTCAGAGTGCTGGAGAGCTCAGGGTTAGGTTTGCTTTCTGGCATTAGGAAAGGGCTCACTTCTGGGACTGCAATGTCTGCCATTCAGTGAGATGGGACCTTCTATCCCTCAGATATTTGTAACCCAAGGACTCCTTTTCCCTGTTTAATGAAAGAAAATTCTAGGCCATGGTTGTTCAAGACATTACCCAATCCAAGGCCTGACATTTGATTATGCTGGTTGCAAGACTGTAATGCATTTTTGAGTTTTTAATGTATTTATTGTATATGGGGGATATTTATAAGATAGGCTATTGATGTCAATCCCATTTGCAGAAAATCATGTTTCTGTGTTACAACATGGGTGTCACCTGATTTTCAAGAAAGTCAGGAGAAGCAAGGTCAAGTTTAAACTTGATCAAGGAACCCAGGATTTCCCATTTTCTGAGTCATTATAGGCATTGACCTGGGCTCAAACCAGTCATTAAAGGCGCATAACCTGGGAGCCACTCGCTGGGTCTGCTGCAAATCCTGACGGATATTGGAGCTGACATGGAAGCCAATTGGTCGGTTTTCCTGTTGCCTTGTATTTCGTTCCATTTCTTTAATGAAGACTGATCATTGTTTTAAAGTGAAAGCAAGTGAGTGAAAACCCAGCACAGGAGAGGGCGCGCATTGCCGAGCAGGTGAAAACAGTAGGTGGGTTTGGGTATAAGAACATTCTAGAAAATCAAAAATGCCAAAGTAAGTCAAACGCTTACCCTAGTTCTTCAAATTCAAGAAGCTCATTTGTTTCACATCCTCATATCTCAAAACGGGGAGCGTCTTAAATGCATTTTAAAATCTGTCTGAGAGGTTCTTCTTCAGTGATGACACATCTGTCATGTAGTAAACAAATGGCCGTTTATGGCACATGGAAATCTGTTCCTCTAGATCCTGATCCCCACTGCTTCCCTCTTCTATCCTCAGTGGTGAGTAAAGTCCCTCCTTTTCACATGAAAGAAAAAACAGAGCAAAACAAAAAGTAGAGGGCTTGGTAAAAGGAAACAATGTAACAGGTGTTCATCATCCTTAGGGTAGGTGGTCGCTGGGGACTTTTGGGCTTGTCTCCTGGGTGTTGTGTGATGTGGGTCAAATCCAGTCACGTTTTCGAAGTTTAACTAACGCGGTTCACCCCAATCTGAGCCCGCTGCAAGACGCTCAACACCCCACACGGGTCTTTCACAGATAGCTCAAAAACGTCCTTTGTGGCAAAAGGAAACATTAACTTTGAGAACTCTGCAAGCCGTGTGAGGTCTCCCTGCTCAGTTATTCTGAGTTCAAAGCAACCAGCCCAGCAATGTCCCAGAGTAGGTGCTCCAAAAACACTCGCTCCCTTCCCTCTGCTGCCAATTCAGCCACTTCTCACTCTTACCCAGTGTGGGAAACCTCCCCAGGAAATGTGTTTTTTCATATGGTCCAATGCAGGGCCTTCAAGAATAAAAAAAGATACAAACAAAAAAATCCCTCCAAAACCAAATGAAAAAATGATCCTAGTAATTGCAACAAAAAGAACCAGGGCAGCTATCTGTGGCCACTTGGTGCCCTGGGATTGACACCTGGGATGGGCCCTGGGATGGACATTTTTACACTGGGATTTTGTTCGAAAGGCTGAGAAGTGATTGATGGTCATGGTTGACAGCCCCAGTATCTCACTTAATCTTCACCATGCTCCTGAGATGTGGCTGCTACTATAAACCCTTTAAAAGGAAATAAAGAAGGGACAAAACCTAGATCAAGTGCCCAAGGACAGAAGTGTGAACTGGTGGAGCTTGGATCTGAATCCAGAGCTTAATCCTTAATCCTGGTGGAGTGGATAAACAGGAGTCATCGGATGTGTGTGCAGCACATTGTCGGTGTCCATAGAGCTCAAGTGCATGGTGACCTTTGTTTCCCAGCTGGTTCCCATTTTATGTATGAGAAACCAGAGACCCAGAGAAGTAGAGTGACCTGCTGAAGTCACACAGATAATAAAGTCTAGCACTTACATGTGAGTCTCCTGATGCTTAGTCAAGGGGATTTCCCGCCATTGCAGGAGCTTCAGATTCCTCACCTGTGGAGTGAGGATAGTGCAGTCCAAATCCTGTATTTCTTTCACCCTACAGATGTAACATCCCAGAGCCCAAGGCAAGCGCTAAAGACAAAAAATCCTCACAAACGTGCAGCAGAACCTGTCCTCTGGCAGGTGAAGTTCTCAGAGGTGATGTCCCTTTGGACACAAAAGATGCAACAGCGTCCCTGGAAGAAACACCCTGGGTGGAGCTCTACAAGGGCAGGGTGGCTGTAGGCTAGCTACCTACGTAGGCAGAAAAAGCCAGAGAGGGGCAGGAAGTGGTGTGGACTCGGGACCTAGTTTTGAATCCCAGCACTGGCATTTCCTTGGTGGGCCAGGCACCATAGGCAAGTCATTTCTGTCCACACCTCAGGGAGCTCACATGTAAAATGGAGTGAGTAGTGACACCTCCTTTGTAGAGATGCTGAGGATATTAAATGGCCTGGTATGCACGCTGGGCCCAGCTTGGGGTAGAACACAATGAAGAGTCCTTATTGTTAGGAGCCACTAGGGAAACACAGCCAAGACTTAAAGGCTATGGTGGCCTCTACTTTGCTTTCCTGTCATCCAAGCTTCTTAGTCATTTGGGCATCTTTTCCAGGGACAAGAAGTTGTCCTAGAGCAGGCAAGTCACATCACCTTTCTGAGCCTTAGTTTTCTCTTGTATAAAATGAAAATATTTCCTTTCTTGCTTTGCAGAGGAGGTGAGTCCTAATGAAGTAATGCATGCGAAAATATTAGGAAGAAGGTGGGGCAAAGTGGCCAGTTGGTGTGACCATGATAATGTTACGTGACTTTTCAATTATCTACTTGGGAGTTAGGACACAAATAGAATTTTTACAGATGTGACCCTGTTCAGAAGGATTTTATAAAACCTGAATATCTAAAGGAAAGCGATGGCAAATATTCAAAGTAAAATGTCAGACTACTGAGCAAGAAAATTGCCACAGGGATGAACCACTGATCCCCTGTTCTTGGGCTTCAGCACAGCCAACTTCTGCCTGTGACGAGGACACAAGAACCACTCTAAGCTGGCATCTCACGCTGGTGCTCTAAGCTGACACTCTGAACCAGCTGTCCATCTGGACCGTGTCCTGAATGAGTTCCACCCTCTGACAACTCTGCACCCTGAGCAAGTCCTCTGGCCGATTCTTGATCTCTGACCACCGACACTACCTGCTCTCTGCCTTTGATCTCAGTTTGGCCTCCTGAACCCCTGTGGCCACCTTAACCCTTGCTTAGCCTGTCACCTCTATATACGTGTATACATTTATTTGTATGAAGTGTGATGTGTGATTTGAGTGTCAAAGACATTAGTAATTAAGATTGTATAAAAGAACCTGGTGTGTGACTATCAGGTGACCCAGGAGGATTCTATAAACTGCCACTGCTAAAAGCTGTGTACTGGTGAATTTACTGTTTTTCAGTACATTCTGACAGTGTGGAAAGGCACAAACGTGTTTGGCCTATGTCAATGGCTTAGCTCACTCACAAGAGCTGCCACAACACTGTCTGGAGCTCCTCTCTGTTATGTGTCTCTGGGGAGGGGCTTGCATTGCTGGGTGGTCTGGTGTGTCTGATAAGCTCACCAGCCTGGTTTCCCTGAGGCAGGTTTCCTATGCCCATGCATCCGGGGGCTTCTGACTTAACTTGATAAGTTCACAGGTGGTCATTTTTGCTAGCATGACTGATCCGTTTATCAGTTTGTGCCTTAGGGTTGTGCTGTGGGCCAGCAGTCATTCTCTTCAGTAAGGTCTGTATGTCCGCCCTCTGGTATTTATCTGCTTGTCCAGGTGAGTTACCAAGCCATGCTGCCTTAGCGCTTGGTCTCGAAACTGAGCAGCTCAGGGCAAATGGCTGCTTTATAAAATGGAGTGACTCAGGGCAGGATGCAGCCTGTTCTCCACAGACCCAGCTCAGGCCGTTCTCCAGTGAGAACTCTGGGACAGCCTTGGAATGATGAACCCTGTGGATTCCCGGAAGTCCTTGCTCTACTTTTGCTTGTCAGGAGATGGATAAAACTGGGAAAGCTGTTCAAGGGGCCAAGTCTCCTGGCTTCTTGCTTCTGATCTCCTTCATTACACCATGCTCAATTAGGGCAGGCAGCGCCACCCAGGATGTGACTTGGCATGGAATTGACATAATGGCCAGACTCCCCAGTTGGACATATCTTTACATCTTATTTTCTATCTTGGCTTGGCAGAAATTCATTAGCAATTGGAAGAGTTTCTATAAAAGTGTCCACATTTTCATTAACCTTCGGGTTAACCTTGTGGAATTCAGTCACAAGTTTTTGCCAGGGAGATGTAATAAAATGTACTTATTTGATCCCATAACAGTAGCAATAAAAAAAAGGCAAGACAAAGACATTTGGGGAAAGGAATAATACTCTAGAGTACTTTGTCTACATTTTGTCCTTTTAACCTCGTGATGACAAAATATGAATTTTCTTTTCTTCTCTGTATTGAAGACCAAATGCAGTCACTGAGGAATATATTCCAAATCAATATGGGACCAAGGAGAATACATGCATCTGATCTTGGGGTGACAGGTTCAGAAAGAGCTGATAAACAGTGATAGGGTGTTTCAGGTTGGCCTCGCACCCACAAGTCTGAGCTGCCTTCTTGAAGTCTGTGGTGTCCTCCTTAAAGACTCAGTGCTGGGAACTCTTAGGTTCCTGTTGTCATGCAATCTGAGGTTTATGAGAAGTGTCAGTCTCCTTTTCCCAGCATTGACATGCAAATGATTCATCAAAACTCAGGAGGCTCTTTGCTTTCAGTACTAGGGAATTACTGACAACTCCGCACGTCCCAAATCCTGAAACATTCAAAACTTGCTCTTCCACTTCCGTTGAAATGACATTTCTTATTTTTGTAGGTCTTGGGCTTTTTTGGAATTTGAAAAGTTTGGGACCACGTGTCTATAAAAATTAAAGAACGTATGTGTTGAAATGCTTGATGTCATGCAAATGGATGCATGTAATGTTGATTTGTAAAGTCACTTTTATAACTTTGTATCTAATTACAACACAAAATTTAGGAACTATTCTAAAAAGAGGAAGAAAAACGTTAAAATGGCTTCTAACTCCACCACCAGCGTTTACCACCATTTTCATAATTTTGGTCACGAGGCTCAGACTCTGCCTGGCAAAAAGTAGAAATGCAGAAAATACCAGTTCATTGACTTTGCCCTGCTGTGGGTCAGTCTTAACTTTCGTTTCTTTTGTCTTTCTATTTGTTAGTACCTTGGGTTTCTGTCACTGTGTCCCAGCAAATAGGGTGTGAGGTGATTAGTTCTGTTTTTTCCCTCCAAAGCTTGTCCTCTTCTGTTTGTTCCCATAGTACAAGGACAACTGGCTCACTCTTTTTACTATCCTTTGTGAATATGAATTTTGTAATTTTTTTTTCTCCTACAGTGCTGAAGAAGAAAGGTGTTATTTTGGATTCAGACCAATAGAAGAATGAGGCGTGATTCTGAAGGAATATAAATGCCGACACTAAAGTCAAAGCCTGAATGCTTGTAAAATGCAGAAAAGAACTTCTAGCAATCTTTCTAGAATTACAAAGCATCACTGACACCGTGAACCTTGATCCCAGGGTCCTGTTTAAACAGAGGACAGTCATCATTTAAACAGATAAAGGTGAGAGTCTGCATGCACTTTACCAGCCTCGGGTAAAACCCTGGGCCCACCCATCCAAGGCTGCTTGACTCTAAAGATTCCTGTTTGTTTTACACAGTTCCCTTTTTATGTGGATTTTTATCTGGGTAAAAATTAAACATTATGTTCAGGGAACACTACTGCATTTGAAGGGAGCTCATTTAATGAGAAGGGACAAAGAGGACTTCATGGTTTAACAGTGAAGAAAAGGATGAGAAGGCAGAGATCTACTCTGGGTTGAGACGCCTTTTATCCCTGATCCCAGAGAGACCCCTTCTTTGACAGAATTAAGTACTCATCTTGAAACAGACACACACACCCGCCATTTAGACGATCCTTGATTGGCAACAAAACATGATTTCCAGAAACCTGGAGAAAATTCTAGTTACCCCTCGGAGTGTGCTGTGGAGATTACCCAGATTTCTTTTATGCGCATTTACATTTTTATTCCTTAATTTCACTTTTACTCAAGCACTTAAACAATCCTCCGTGCAACTTACTAGTCAGTTCCTTTAGCAAGTTTCCATTTTCCATCCCTGGTTTCCTCAAAGCTAGATACTGTTACTTAGCAACAGGAATAGGATGCCTTGAGTCACACTGTGGGCCACAGGGGACCTTCCCAGGGCGAGTCTTTGGGTGTTTGGGACTAAGAAAGCTTCGCGGTTGAGGAAGTCTGATCCTAAGCCGACATGTTGAAGGTTTGGACCTACTTTTTCTTCTGTAATATTCAGGGTCTCTGGTCTGATTCCGAGGTTCTTAATCCATTTTGAGTTGAGTTTTGTGCAGGGTGAGAGATAGGGGTTTAGTTTCATTCTACTGCATATGGATTTCCAATTTTCCCAGCACTATTTGTTGAAGAGGCTATCTTTTCTCCACTGCATATTTTTGGCACCTTTGTCTAGTATGAGAAATTCGTATTTATTTGGGTTTGTGTCCATGTCCTCTATT
This sequence comes from Sciurus vulgaris, assembly GCF_902686455.1. Taxonomy (NCBI): domain Eukaryota; kingdom Metazoa; phylum Chordata; class Mammalia; order Rodentia; family Sciuridae; genus Sciurus; species Sciurus vulgaris. Next base: position 135,046,398 of record NC_136469.1, on the reverse strand, counting down.
CTGTACCATTGATCTACCTGTCTATTTTGGTACCAATACCATGCTGTTTTTGTTACTATTGCTTTGTAGTATAGTTCAAGTTCTAGTATTACGATACCCCCTGCTTCATTTTTCCTGTGAAGGATTGCTTTAGCTATTCTGGGTTTCTTATTTTTCCAGATGAATTTCATGATTGCTTGCTCTATTTCTGTAAGGTACATCATGGAGATTTTTTTTAATTAAAAATCATAAATTTACATAGGGCAATGTTGTTTGATTCATTATGTTATTTTTTTCCCTTTCCCCTCACCCCTCCCACCTCTCTTTTCCCTCTATACACTCCTTCCTTCCTCCATTCTTACCACCCTCCTTATCCCGAATCCTAAACCTAACCCTAACCCTAACGCTAACCCCTCCTACCCCCATTATATGTCCTCATCCGCTTATCAGCGAGATCCTTTAGTTTTTTGAGATTGGCTTCTCTCACTTAGCATGATATTCTCCAATTTCATCCATTTGCCTGCAAATGCCATAATTTTATCATTCTTTATGGCAGAGTAATATTCCATTGTATATATATATGCCACAGTTTCTCTATCCATTCATCAACTGAAGGGCATCTAGGTTGGTTCCACAATCTGGCTATGGTGAATTGAGCAACTATGAACATTGATGTGGCTATATCTCTGTAGTATGCTGATTTTAAGTCCTTTGGGTATAGGCCAAGGAGTGGGATAGCTGGGTCAAATGGTGGTTCCATTCCAAATTTTCTGAGGAATCTCCACACTGCTTTCCAGAGTGGCTGCACTAATTTGCAGCCCCACCAGCAATGTATGAGTGTACCTTTTTCCCCACATCCTCGCCAACACCTATTGTTGCTTGTGTTCTTAATAATTGCCATTCTAATTGGGGTGAGATGGAATCTTAGGGTAGTTTTGATTTGCATTTCTCTTATTACTAGAGATGTTGAACATTTTTTCATATATCTGTTGATTGCTTGTACATCTTCTTCTGTGAAGTGTCTGTTCATTTCCTTAGCCCATTTGTTGATTGGATTATTTGTATTCTTGGTGTAGAGTTTTTTGAGCTCTTTATAGATTCTGGAGATTAGTGCTCTATCTGAAGTATGATTGGCAAAGATTTTCTCCCACTCTGTAGGCTCTCTCTTCACATTACTGATAGTTTCCTTTGCTGAGAGAAAGCTATTTAGTTTGAATCTATCCCAGTTGTTGATTCTTGCTTTTATTTCTTGTGCTATGGGAGTCCTGTTAAGGAAGTCTGATCCTAAGCCAACAAGTTGAAGGTTTGGACCTACTTTTTCTTCTATAAGATGCAGGGTCTCTGGTCTGATTCCGAGGTCCTTAATCCATTTTGAGTTTAGTTTCGTGCATGGTGAGAGATATGGGTTTAGTTTCATTCTGTTGCATATGGATTTCCAATTCTCCCAGCACCATTTGTTGAAGAGGCTATCTTTTCTCCATTGCATATTTTTGGCACCTTTGTCTAATATGAGAAAATTGTATTTATTTGGGTTTGTGTCCATGTCCTCTACTGTACCATTGATCTACCTGATCAATTGATACCAATACCATGCCGTTTTTGTTACTATTGCTTTGTAATAGAGTTGAAGATCTGGTATTGTGATACCCCCTGCTTCGCTCTTTCTACTGAGGATTGCTTTAGCTATTCTGGATTTCTTATTCTTCCAGATGAATTTCATAATTGCTTGCTCTATTTCTGTAAGGTACATCATTGGGATTTTAATTGGAATTGCATTGAATCTGTATAGCACTTTTGGTAGTATGGCCATTTTGACAATATTAATTCTGCCTATCCAAGAACATGGGAGATCTTTCCATCTTCTAAGGTTTTCTTTAATTTCTTTCTTTAGTGTTGTATAGTTCTCATTGTAGAGGTCTTTCACCTCTTTTGTGAGATTGATTCCCAAGTATTTTATTTTATTTTTTTTATGCTATTGTGAATGGGGTAGTTTTCCTAATTTCTCTTTCTGAAGATTCATCACTTATGTATAAAAATGCATTGGATTTATGAGCATTGATCTTGTAACCTGCTACTTTACTGAATTCACTTATGAGTTCTAAGAGTTTTCTGGTGGAATTTCCAGGTTCCTCTAAATATATAATCATGTCATCAGCGAACAGGGATAGTTTGAGTTCTTCTTTTCCAATTCGTATCCCTTTAATTTCTTTGGTTTGTCTAATTGCTCTGGCTAGAGTCTCAAGAACGATGTTGAATAGAAGTGGTGAAAGAGGGCATCCCTGCCTTGTTCCAGTTTTTAGGGGGAATGCTTTCAGTTTTTCCCCATTTAGAATGATATTGGCCATGGGCTTAGCGTAGATGGCCTTTACAATGTTAAGGAATGTTCCCACTACCCCAATTTTTTCTAGTGTTTGAACATGAAGGGATGCTGTATTTTATTGAATGCTTTTTCTGCATCTATTGGGTGCTTTCACCCCAGCACTGCAAAAGAGAAAAGGGTTTTATTACACAGTTCTAAATATTAGTTTGAGGAAATTTTCCAAAAAATCCAGAAAATATAAAATCTTTTTGCTTTAAGAAGTACAGAGTGGGGGGCTTGCCTAGGACGGGTGGGGCTCTGGGTTCGATTCTTAACACCACATAAAAATAAGGATGTAAAAATAAAGGCATGCTGTTCATCTACAACCACAAAAATTTTTTTATAAAATGTGGAGTAGGTTAGAGACATCTGATGAGTGATGGCGGAGGAAATATAAGTATTTATTTTTTTCTCACTTCTGAAGTCACCTCAAAATGAGAATAAGCAGGCACATGATGAAAAGGCATAAACCCTTCAGGTCAAAGACTTGGGGAGAAGAGTTAATGAAAAGCACATTTGCAAAGGTGAAAAGCAATTTACTGGTCTTAAATTCAAAAAGCTAAATTTAAGTTAGCCCAGGGGAAAACCAAAATAGCCTGATATTCTACTGCTTGTTTATGGGCTGAATTGATTCCTCCCCGAATTCCTGTGTTGAAGTCCTAACCCCTGAACCTCAGAATGTGATTGTTTTGGGAGAGAGGGTCTTCAAAGAGGTGATTAAGTTGAAATGAGGTGGTATGGTGGGCCCTGATCCAGTAGGACTGGGATCCTATTTAAATTTATCCTGTTCATCTTATTCATATGTTTTTCTCAATGTTTCTATTGTTTTTAAATAATTGAGGAGAGGAGAGGAGATTAGGACACAGAGAGGCACAGAGAGGATGAAGTGGGGACACAGGGACAAGATGGCATCAACAAGCCCAGGAGAGAGGCCTCAGAAGAAACCAACCGTACTGACCTTGTGATCTTGGAATTCCAATCTTATAAGAATTATAAGAAAACAAACTACTGTTTTAGCCACACAGTCTGTGGCCTTTTGTTATGGCAGCCCTAGAAAGCTAATTCATTGCCAGTCCCTTGGAAGAAATTGATAGAAATAGATAACTTTGGGGTAAAGGAAGAGTGACATGCAAGACCAGAGATTGCTTAAAAGGCCACACGAGAAGCAGCTGAAGTGTTCATATCTTGTCCTTGAAGTTATGCTCCCCACTCTGGAAAGTGATTGGGGGTTTATTTGAAGAAAGGATAAAACAGGGGGCTGGGGTTGTGGCACAGTGGTAGAGTTCCTCATGTGTGAGGAACTGGGTTTGATCCTCAGCACCACATAAAAATAAATAAAATAAAGGTATTGTGTACATCTACAACTAAAACAAAATTAAAAAAGAAAGAAAGAAAGAATAAAGCAGAGAGGATGTCTAAAAGAGTAGTGGTAGAAGATAACACGAGATGGAGGGATCAGTAAAACTTCCATTCCAAAGATTGGCCCCCAGCCTTCTTTCCAGGTTACTAAAGCGCGGACTTCAGATTAGTGATGTGGTCAAAGAGAGATTGCAAGTCTTCTCTAGGGAGTTTGGGTGGCCTAAGACATCGGGCTTCCTCCATGAAGCAGCCTAGTGAGGCCACACTGCGGTGAAACCCACCTTCACAAACACTCCACTGCCACCCTTGTGCTGGGGACTTCCAGTTGTCCTGTCAGTGCCTCATTCTATAACATGAGCAGGTGCCACAGGCTGAGGCATTGTGTCCGTCCTGCGGGAGGAGAATCCATCCCTGCTGTGTGGACTTGGAGCCAAGCTTGTCTGGGTATCTGGTGAACTTAGATGTGCAGGGAAGCTTCAGAAAAGAAGCCCTAAGGACCAGTGCATGATCCTTCCCTGCCTCTTAGGGACACAGGCTTGAGCTGATGTGCAACAAATAGCAGGCTGGACCTTCTCCTGAAGGCGATGCAGGAACCCCCTAATCCATCCATGAGGATGTGGACCTAGAGCAAAACACAAGCGTGGCGATTTTAAGCTACTGCAAGTTCCAGTTTGTTCGTGACTGCAAGGTGACATGGATAAGGGAGATAACTAAGGTCCCTAAGCATCTGAGGAGACACTCTGGAATGAAAGCGAGATAGCCAAACAAGCAGAAAAAAATCTGGGGAAAGGTAGTACACGAAGAAAAGTTTAAAAATGTAAGTAATTCTAAGTAATAGAGGACTCAGTCAGGCATGCTCTTTGAAGAACCAGAAGAACGTTGTGTAGAAAAGGACCCCTTGCCCCACTTGGCTTCCATTAACAGCCACATCTGTGACAAGGGCTTTAGCTACGTTGCTCCATACGCAGGTTGTAGTGTGTATGAGATCCATTCCTGTATCTATATTTAGAGATACATACACATCACCCAATCGCTTGCATACTAAAGTGCATGTGCATTTTAGGTAGTGAAGAAATAGGGTTACAAAACATTTTAGACAGTAGACTACTCGGGGCCCCAGCACCTAGTTCTAGAAGGCCATGCTGGCTAAGAGGATCCTGCAGATGGGACACTCCACCTCTTCCCAGTGCTATCAGTGGCTTAGGGCAGCACGCATGTCCTAAAACACAGGGACATCACCAGGAAGAGTACGAGAGCCACCAGTTAGACTTCAAATACATTTCCACTCTCTGGTAGAATGGAAATTTGTGAACCTTCATAATAAATTTATGTATATAAAGATTCAGTTATCGCTGTTGTTTCATTCTTGGACTCTACTTACCAATATTTATAGACAGGATACATTTTTTTTTCCCATAACCATCTGGCATTCACTTTATTTTAATTAATTTTTTATTCTAATTTGTTTAATTTTTAATTTTTATTCTAATTTGTTTAATTAATTTTTTGTTCTAATTTGTTGTACATGACAGTAGAATGCATTTATATAATTTGATAGCTCATACATAAATGGAGTATCATCTCTCATTTTTCTGATTCTACATATTGCAGGATCACATCAGTCATGCAGTCATACATGTACATGAGGTAATAATGTGTTTCACTCTACTATCATTCCTACTCCCAAACCCCTTCCCCTCCCTTCACTCTCCTCTACCTAGTATAAAGTAACCCTATTCTTCCCTAGACCCCCTCCGCCCCTCCGCCGCCTCCTCTCCACCCCCCCACCTGCTTGTGTTGAATTAACATCCACATATCAGAGAAAACATTTGGCCTTTGGTGTTTTGGGATTGGCTTAGTTCACTTAGCATGATATTCTCCAATTCTATCCATTTACCAGCAAATGCCATAATTTCATTCTTCTTTAAAGCTGAGTAGTATTCCATTGTGTGTGTATATATATATATACGTGTGTGTGTGTGTGTGTGTGTGTGTATATATATATATATATATATATATATATATATATTACATTTCTTTATCCATTCATCTGTTGAAGGGCACCTAGGTTGGTTCCATTGTTTAGCTATTGTGAACTGAGCTGCTATAAACACTGATATGGCTGTGGCACTGTAGTGTGCTGATTTTAAGTCCTTTGGGTATAAACTGAGGAGTGAGATAACTGGGTCAAATGATGGTTCCATTCTAAGCGTTCTGAGGAACTTCCATACTGCTTTCCATAATGGTTGTACCATTTTGCATTCCTATCAGTAATTTATGAGTGTATCTTTTCCTGCACATCCTTGCTAACATTTGTTGTTGCTTATATTCTTGATAATTGCCATTCTGATTGGAGTGAGATGAAATCTTAGTTTTGATTTGCATTTCTCTGATTGTTAGAGATGTTGAACTTTTTTTTATGTATTTATTGATCAATTGTATATCTTAGTCTTCGAAGTGTCTATTCAGTTTCTTAGCCCATTTATTGATTGGGTTATTCGTTTTCTTGGTGTTAAGTTTTTTAAGTTCTTTATATATCCTAGAGATTAATGCTTTATCTGAGGTGCATGTGGTAAAGATTTCCTCCCAATATGTAGGTTTTCTCTTCACATTATTGATTGCTTCTTTTGCTGAGAAGAATCTTTTTAGTTTGAGAACATCCCATTTATTGATTCTTGATTTAACTTCTTGCACTTTCAGAGTCTTTTACAGGAAGTCAGATCCTAGGCTGACATGGTGAAGATTTGGGCCTACTTTTTCTTCTATTAGATGAAGGGTCTCTGGTCTGGTGCCTAAGTTTTTTATCCACTTTGACTTGAGTTTCCTGCAGGGTAAGAGATAAAGGTTTGATTTCATTTTGTTACATGTGGCTTTCCATTTTTCCCAGCATCATTTGTTGAATAGGATATCTTTTTTCCAGTGAATGTTTTTGGCACCTTTGCCTAGTATGAGGTAACTGTATTTATGTGGGTTTGTCTCTGTGTCTTCTATTCTGTACCATTGGTCTACATGTCTACTTTGCTGCCAATCCCATGCTGTTTTTATTACAATAGCTCTGTAGTATAGTTTGTGGTCTGGTGTTGTGACGCTTCCTGCTTCACTTTTCTTGCCAAGGATTACTTTGATTATTCTGGGTCTCTTATTTTTCCAAATAAATTTCATGATTGCTTTTTCTAGTTCTATGAAGAACATCATTGGGATTTTAATAGGAATTGCATTAAATACGTACAACGCTTTTGGTAGTATGGTCATTTTGACAATACTAATTCTGTCTATCCAGGAGCATGGGGGATCTTTCCATATTCTAAAATATTTTTCAGTTTCTTTCTTTAGTGTTCTGTAGTTTTCATTGTAGAGGTATCTCACCTCTTTTGTTAGATTGATCCCATATATTTTATCTATTTATTTTTTTGAGATAACTGTAATGGGCAATGTTCTTTATTTCTTTTTCAGTGGATTCATTACTGATATATAGGAATGCATTTGATTTATGGGTATTGATTTTATATCCTGCTACTATGCTGAATTCATTTATTAGTTCTAGAAGTTTTCTGGTGTAATTTTTGGATCTTCTAAATATAGAATCATGTAATTGGCAAATAGTGATAACTTGAGTTTTTAACCTATTCATATACCTTTAATTTCTGTCTTCTGTCTGATTGCTCTGGCTAGAGTTTCAAGGACTATGTTGAATAGAAGTGATGAAAGAGGGCATCTCTGCCTTGTTCCAATTTTTAGAGGGAATACTTTCAATTTTTCTCCATTTAGAATTATGTTGGCTTTCTGTTTAGCACATATAGCTTTTATGATGTTGAAGTATGTTTCTACTATCTCTGGTTTTTCTAGTGTTTTGAACATGAAGGGGTGCTGTATTTTGTCAAATGCTTTTCCTGCATCTATTGAGATGATCATATGATTTGTCTTTAAGCCTATTGATGTGATGGATTACATTTATTGATTTCTGTATGTTGAACCAACCTTGCATTCCTGGGATGAACCCCACTTGATCATGATGCACTATCTTTTTAATATGTTTTTGTATGAGATTTACCAGAATTTTATTGAGAATTTTTTCATCTATGTTCATCAGGGATAATTGTTCCAAAGTTTTCTTTCCTTGATGTGTCTTTGTCTACTTTTGGTATCACAGTGATATTAGTTTCATAGAATGAGTTTGGAAGGTTTCCCTCCTTTTCTCTTTCATGGAATAATTTGAGGAGTATTGGTGTTAATTCTTCGTTGGAGGTCTTGTAGAACTTGGCTGAGAATCCATCTGGTCCTGGGATTTTCTTAATTGGTAGGCTTTTGATGGCATTTTCTATTTCATTACTTGAATTTTTCTGTTTAAATTGTGTATGATCTCCTGATTCAGTTTAGGTAGGTCATATGTCTCTAGACATTTGACCATTTGTCAATGTCTTCGATATTTTCTATTTTATTGGAATATAAATTTTCAAAATAGTTTCTAATTATCTTCTGTATTTCAGTAGTGTCCATTGTGATATTTCCTTTTTCATCACGTATTTTAGTAATTTGGGTTTTCTCTCTTTTTCTCTTCATTGGTGTGGCTAGGGGTTTATCAATTTTATTGATTTTTTTTTCAAAGAACCAACTTTTTCTTTTGTCAATTTTTTCAATTCTTTCTTTTGTTTCAACTTCATTGATTTCAGTCTGATTTTATTATTTCCTTTCTTCTACTGTTTTTGGTGTTGATTTGTTCTTCTTTTTCTAGGGCTTTGAGGTATAATATTGGATCATTAATTTGTTGATTTTTTTTTATTCTCTTAATAAATGAGCTCAATGCAATGAACTTTTAGTACTGCCTTCATAGTATCCCAGAGATTTTGGCATGTTGTATCTATATATTCTTATTTACCTCTAAGAATTTTTTCATTTCATCCTTGATTTCTTCTACTATCCATTCATCATTCAATAGTATATTATTTAGTCTCCATGTGTTGGAGTAGCTTCTATTGTTTATTTTGTCATGGATTTCTAATTTCAGTCCATTATGATCTGATAGAATGCAGGCATTCCATTCTTTTGTATTTACTAAGAGTTGCTTTATGGCATAAGAGATGATCTATTTTAGAGAAGGATCCATGTGCTGCTGAGAAAAAAGTGTATTCGCTATTTGATGGATGAAATGTTCTACATATGTCTGTTAAGTCTTAAGTATCGATTGTATTATTTAGTTGTATAGTTTCTTTATTTAGTTTTTTTTTGGAGATCCTTCCAGTTGTGAGAGAGGTGTGTTATAAGAGCAGGCAGAAATGTGAAAGTCGAAATAAATAAATAAATAGGATACTTTAAGAAGAAAAAAGAAAAATGACAGTGAGCTAAAAGCTGGTCTTTGGAAATGAAAAACACTATAGAAGAAATTAAAAATTGAGCAGAAGTCCCACACAATAATTTTATAAGTTAGACAGACAGAAAAAGCATTGGAAAAGAAGGCAGAAAAGCAAATGGGAGAACCAGTCAAAGGGGACATCCTGCTAACAAGGTCCCAGAGAGAACAGCAGCAATGAGAGAACAGCAAGGAAGAGGGCTGAACACTGTCCCGAACCTGGGGACCCGAATTGCAAAATTGGAAGAGGCCACCAAGGACCCAAAGCAGAGAGCCGGACACACCTGCCAAGGTGCAGCATTGTGAAGCTGTAGTGTTCGGAGAACAGCGGGACAGAAGAGTGGAATGAGACTGGAGCTGACCTTCTAGAGGGAAGCAGGATCTGAGAGGACACAGGGCAGGAGAGAATTCTACCTACCTACATGGGTGGGGTCGAGCAGGACAACAAAACCTTCAAATCGCTCTGTCAACCAGGCGAGAACGGTGTTCTTCTTTTGTTGGTTGTGTCAGCAGACCACGCCCAGGCAGCCAATGCCACCCCAACGTACAAGAGAACCCAGGGAGGAGAGGCACGCTCCTCCCTGCCTCCAGGGCTCATTTTCTTGTTGATGTTTTGTTTTGGTTTTGTTCTTGGAACACCTCCTGGGGTAAGAGACCAAGTTACCCAGTGATGGAAGTTACCCAGGACTCCTGTAAAGTTGCTGTTCATTTCTATCGTCTTAGCGCAGTGAATAGGCCAGGCTAGCAGGCTTCACAGGCCCACAATCTCCTAATCTAAGGAGGTGCTGTGTGCCTTTCTTTCCTCTCTGGGTGGGGTTAGCCACATGCTGTCCAGATATGTTTAGAACATGAACATTAAACATCTTGTGATTCCAACGTCATCTTTTATGGAGCTGAGAGAGATTAAAGGGCATTACCAAGAACTCAGAGAATACAGGAAACCTCTGTAAACACGTCACATTCTTTACCTGCCCCCCTTTATTAGTTACTTTGTTGTTTTTATTTTTTAAATTTGTACATCTTTATGGGGTGCATTATGGTAATTACATCAGGTACATAATGTGTGATAATCAAATCAGGGTGATAAGCGTTTCTGTCTCTCCAACCATTAATCATGTTTCTGTGTTGGAAATTTGTAATCTTACTTTTTAGTCACTTTGAAATATATCACAGTTTATTTTGCTAAAGTTACTGTGCTAAAGGAGATCCAGGGATGATTCCTCCACTCTGTTTTTGGTGCCTCATATTAAATAACTTCTCCTTCCCCACCACTCTTCCTCTTCCTCCTCCTCCTCCTCTTCCCTCTCCTCCTCTTCCTCTTCCTCTTTCCTGTACTGGGGATTGAACCCCAGGGACTCTCTACCACTGAGCTACATTCCCAGCCTTTTTAAAATTTCATTCTGAGACAAGGTCTTGCCATGTTACCCAGGTAGGCCTTCGACTTGTAATTCTCCTGCCTCCGCCGCTGCAGTTGCTGGGATTACAGGCGTGCGCCACCAAGCCCAGCCTTTATTGAACTTTCTGTCCATCCTACATATTCAGTCTCCTGTAATCACTATTCTGTCCTGTTCTTCTATAAGGTTGGCTTACTGGTTTCCACGAATGAGTGTGTCTTTCGGTGTCTAACTTTGTTCACCTAACACAGTGATGGCCAGTTCCATCTATGCTGCCACATATGCCAGTATTTCATTCTCTTTTGTGACTGAATAGCATGTCGTTGTGTAAATATATCACATCAACTGGGTTAATTCCATATTTTGGCTATTGTGAATAGTGCTTTTATGAACATGGGAATGCAAATATTATCTTTGACATAATGATTTCTTCTCCTTTGGTTATACACCCAAGAGTGGAACTGCTAGATCATATGGTAGTTCTAGTTTTTCGTTTTCTGAGGAATCTCCATACTGTTTTCTATAAGGATGTACTAAATCACATTCTCACCAGTAGTGGATAAGAAATTCAGTGTACTTTGAACCTAATTCGTGATCTTTCCTGGGCATTCACCATGTTCTACCTCCTTGAATTTCCACTACTGGAGAATAGTGCCCTGTGTGACCATGGGCCACCCCTTCTGTGGGGTCACCTTCCCCTTGCTTTCTGAATTGGCTGACTGGTACTGTGTATGTGCCTCCTTGTCCCCATTGTACCCTTTTGCCCCAATTTTGGGACAAATTCAATCATGTCATTTAGTTTTGCAAATTAACACTTGGAACATCTGAGGATGTAACTATTACTTTAAACAAGCATAGACTGTAGAGAATGGCAGCAAAGCCACTCCTTGTTGACTTTCCACGGCACTTGTACACATGTGCATGGGCTGTTCCTTTGTTGCCCTTAGGTGAAAATTCCCATGACTTTTGAAAACTGGTTGTCTCAGGGTCATTAGTACACAGTTAGTATTCAAACTCTAGAAAATTGGAGCCCATAAAATAATCAAGATTTCTACTTTGGCTTCAAAGTAGCTGTACTAATCAGCTTTGCATTGCCATGACCAAAATACCTGACAAGAACACCTTTGAGGAGGGAAAGTTTATTATAGTTCATGGTCTCAGAGATTTAGTCCATAGTGGACTGACCCTTTTTCTGGACCCAAGGTGAGACAGAACATCACAGTGGGAGGGCATGGCAGAACAAAGTCACTCAGTTCATAACTGCCAGGAAGCAGAGGAGGACAAGGGGAAGAGGCTTCAGGTAATATGCATCCTTCCAGCACACACCCCAGTGACCCACCTCCTCAACCACTCCCCATGGGTCTAGTTACCACCGGTCAGTCCATTTAAACCAGGACTGACTGATTAGGTCACAGATCCCAAAAAATCCCATCATTTCACCTTTAAACATTCCTATATCAACACAGGAGCTTTTGAGAGACAACATATCCAAACCATAATAGTAGCTTTTCCTTCCTTCCCAGCTACAGCCATTGGCCGTAGAGGAGAGCAGCAGGAGGACCAAGGAGGGGATAATTGGCTCCCTCTGTTCCTCACACACTTCTTCCCACTGGCCAACTGTCAGATCTGACTCCTCTGAGGTGAAGGAGACAGAGAAGAGTGACAGGTATGGGGACATTCTCACTTGACTGACTGGTGCTGTCATAGCTTGACACCGTGCTTTGGGGCTGGCAGAGGTGTGAAAGGTCTCTCTCTCTTGCAGGCACGTCCGCCTGTTTCATCATAATGGCCCTCTCTCCCCCAAGCATTGGCATCTGTCACCAGCAGCTTGTTTGATATGGGCAGAAGCACATCTGGCTCAGCAAATAGCTTACCCCCCTCAACTTCTAGGAAGTCAGTAATACTTCCAGATGTTCTCTGATGTTGCCTTTTGCTTCCCCAAAGTCTCTTCTGGGCAGGACCTGAGGTGCCTCATGCCAGCTTGCTTGATTTTACTCATGTTTGGTCCACAAGTCACACTCAGGCATCCTTGTCCAGGGAGCTCTGCAGCACTGGCTGGTTCCCTCGCAGCCACTTCTCTGGCCTCATCTGCCAATCATGCTCCCATTTAGCTCTGGGCCTATGAATTTTTCATGAAGGAATTAGATCACCTTTTGTCCCCCTATTCACCAGGGAAAGATCCACTTTTGAGAGTGACTTTGTGGCCACTCCTCCCTCTTGACTTGAAGTGATGGGGGAAGGATGGAGGGGCTGGCAGTTCAGTTCCCTCAAAGGAAATCCTTGTCCAGGTCCTCTCTCAACCCCAGCTTGCACACCCTCCCTCTGTACAGGTCAGTTTTTCCATAGGAAGCAGTCGGCACACTCAGAGCGTAAAGAGAGTTTAAGGAGGAGCATTTACCAAAGGCATGACTGGGTTTAACCAGCAAGAGATGAAACCCACAAAGGCCATGAAGAGCCCAGAGAAAGCAGCAGAGGGGAGCTGTGACCAGTCCAGGTGTGAGCGTAGCTGGAACCTGCTGAAGCTGTTGGCATTGGAGGGGGGGCACTTGCCAAGAACCTTGGCCACAGGTATGGGAAGCAGCCACTGCAAACCAGTCCTGGAGGAAGGATGGCAAGGCTGACTCTGGCTGGTGTGTGGCTAAGGTAGTCCCCCAACTGCCACCTCCATGTGGGCACCGTGTCATCTTTGAGGGGAATTACCTAAGCACCACGTCTTTTTTTCCTACTGTACCTGCTTCTCCTGCCAATGCCTCCTGTGGCAGAAGAAGTGGGTACAATAGGAGAAAACCCAAGGAGAAGCCAGAGGGCAGGAAAGCCTGGGACAGAGAGGCCTGTGAGATCAGTCCTCAGCGTGTGTGAAGGTTGTAAGAAGCTTCTTAGTGTCCTAATCTTCTGCACATTCTCAGGACGGTAGCTTATGATGCATTCTTTTGGTATTTCAGAACTATTTTATCCAAAATCTCTACTGGAAGTTCCAACTTATTGTCTTCTGATACTTGACAGTGTTATTATACTGTCAAGATCTAATCAGAAAACAAAAACATTCTAATATTTACAACAGAAGGAATTTAACACAGGGAGTTTATTATAATCATGATAAAGGAGACCAAAAAAACCAAATTGGGACCAGTGAACTGGGTTTTCTCAATGGTGAATGTGATGGGCTGACAGATCTGACTCATGAGCATGTTATAGGCCAGACTCTAAGGGAAATGACTAAACGGACTCCATTTTGCTCTGAGACTCCATGTTATGTAGGAAATAAGCTTCTCCCATGGGAACACCCAACCTCTGTGCCCATCATCAGTTACTTAGTGTGACATGTTTAACAATATAGAATGATAATTCCTATGTAAAGAAAAATTGCTCTCTTTTGCTCCCTATTGCTCCTAAACAATGTACCATGTGAACAGTGATTGTGTGGATGTTGGTAACCATTCTTTAGTTTGTACCTAGGTAAGGGTCATTTTGACCCACTTCCCTCTCTGTCGATGATCTCATGATGTTAATGTGTAATTTCGAATCATAGCAACAGATACTTATGATTGATGTGATTTTTGGTATAAGAATCCCTACAACCCTATGGTCAAGGCTGTTCTCCCAATAGCCATTTTTTGGGGCATTGTGTGAGAAAGTCAGCAGGCCAGCTTAAAAAAAGACTCTCAAATTTGGACTTCCCAGTGGTGATCGGTCTGTTCTTAATTTGCATCCCATAACAGTGAAATGATCCATTTGGGCTACATGGTTTATAAGACCCTTGTAACTCCAACATTGAAATGTTCTTTACTTATGAAATTTTATGCGCAAATAAACGAAGAATGCTACTGGCAACAGTTTCAAATACCCGTTGCTACATAACAAAACACAAAATTTAGTGGCTTAGAATGTGTTAGTGCTTTTTCACTGCAGTGACTAAAGGATCTGAGTAGAACAATCGTAGCAGAGGAAAGTTTTGCTTGGGGGCTCAGGGTTTCATGGACAGCAGATCCATTCCTCAGGGCTCAAAGTAAGGCAGGACATCATGGCGGAAGAGTGTGGTGGAGGGAAGTAGCTTACATGGCGATCAGAAAGCAGAGAGAAAGAGACTCCACTTGCCAGATACAAATACATACCCCCAAACCACGCTCCTAATTCCCACCTCTCCAGTCACACCCCACCACTTCAGTTACTACTCAGTTAATCCCTTCAGGGATTAATTCACTGATTAGTTCAAGACTATAACCCAATTGTTTCTCCTCCAAACCTTCTTGTTTTGCCTCACACATGAGTTTTTGGAGGACACTACATCTAAACCATAACAGGATATATAGATTTTGTTGTGCATAGTTCTTGTGTGTTTGGAATCTGAGAAGGGACCAACTGGCAAAGTTCATCTCTGCCCCATTGTGTCTCAGCTGGGGTGGCTCACCTGGGACTGGGGGACTCAAGACGGCCTCACTCAAGTCTCTGTACCTTAGTTGGAATGACTGGATCAGCTGGCCAAGATCACTACTATCACTATCCTTACAGTGTCAACTAGACTCACTCATGAGTCAGAACCCAAGTGCTTCTCCACGTAGCCTCCCTTCATCCACGTGCATAGCCTGGGCTCCTTTCCATACTTGGTTGGATCCTGTCTGAGTGAAGGCAAATCTACATGGCTTCTCAGGGTCCAGGCCCAGAAGTTCCAGAATGCCATCACATCAGCTGGATTCTAGCAGGCCAGCCAAATTGAGGCAAAGCCAGCCCCAATTTGTGAGACGGCATTTCAGACTGTTTCCTGGTGGGAGAAGGGACGTGGGACCATCTGCAGAAAAGTCACCACAGAATCCAGTGAGAACAGTAACCACTGCCACACTCTCTACCAACTCATCTCTCCTCAGTGTTAATACAATTTAAGAATCCAAGAGCACACAAGTTCTATCTAAAGAAAGAACAGGGTCTTAAGGGGAGATAAACAGAGCAGCAAAAGAAAAGTTAATGAAATGGAACTGAAAAATAATTCTGGCAGACTTGCACATCTTTAAACCTGGGATTGCTAATGCCCAGCCACAGATACCTCTTGCTCCTTCTGAACGTATCGTAGACAGAATTAATCATCCCTGGATCTTTCTAAGGAAGTCCATTCATGTCCTTGGTATTCTCTTTAAGACAAGGATCTAGACAACCATTCCCAGTCTAATGGTTTGAAAAAGCGTGGAGATCTCCTGGTTCAGTTTCTGAGGGGTGTAGAGACACAGGCGTTTTTTGAACACTCTCTACAGGTTGGTTCTGGTACATTCTGCCCTTCTCTGGTTGAGAGCAGCTGCTTCTGCCTCTTAGCTTCAAATGCCCTGAGGTGACCTTAGTAAAGTAGTTTTCTCCTTGGATTGTATTTGGTTCTCAGAATACAAATAGAAGATGAGGAAACTGAGATTCACAAAAGTTGAACAATCTACCCAAATACTACAGAAGGATAGTGGAAGCCCCCAGTCAATCTCCTACTGCCATAAAGCATAGCAGAATCTCTGAGTGATGTCATAGGTCTAGTGCAACTTGGCTGGCTTCATACTTTGGCTCATTGCCTGGCTGATAATTGCTCGGAGACCAACTAGGGTGGGAGATGTTCTCTCAAAAGTTCTGATACATAGCCCAAAGCAGATGCTGTACTTTAATTTTGTCAAAATATAGAGTAATAAATCTTTAGTTTTGAAACTAGTTTATCTAAATAGGATGTTAGAGATACAAATTATGATACTTTGTCAGATTTTGTTATTGCCTTTAATTTGATATTTTAATAGAAAACATTTTATTAAGAGCAGGATGTTTTAAAATTTTAATGAGCTATTTATGGATAAACCCAACCTTACTAACTTCTGCAAGTTACCTAATAGATATATTCTTCTCAATGGAGAGGTTTTCAGATTTGAAAATTGTCTGTCTTAGGGACAACATGATGAGTCAGAGGTTGCTATTTTTTTTTTTTTTTTGAGGACTTATCTATGTTAATTGCATTAACTTATTTGGTCCCCACATATCTATGTGAGATGAGCATTATAAAGCCCATTTAGGACTAAGAAAACTGGGACCCAAGAGGTTTTCCATCTACTACCAGCTATACCCACACACTTAACCTTTCCAGCTACCACCATAGATTATGTCTAAGTCAGTTACTTTGTGGAGTAGATTCTTCCCCTATTACCTCTGCAAGAATATTTTTCCAGAAATTTCCCTTTGTTTTCTATAATATTGGTAGGTTATTTCTTTTTCTTCTGTTGCTAGGTCATTATCATCATCATGCGAACATAGAGTTAATTTTCCCATTTAACAAAGACAAACATGCACAAAAACACCTTTTCTGGATGCTTGCATTTGCAATCTCACTTCTTAACTCCCCTTTGCAGCAAAATTCCGTGGGAGAGTTGGCTACATTACTGACTCCTATTCTTCCCTTTCTATTCTTTCTTGAGTTCATCCCATCTGCCTTTTTTGTCTCCAGTGTGCCAAGAGAGCTCCTGACAAAGTCCTAGTGACCTCCATGTTGCTGAAACTGCTCTTCTTCTGTCAGTGTTTCTCTTGATAGTTAGTCAGTTCTCGGTGTGTCCTCAGCAATTCCTTGCTTGTTTTCTGGGGTCCCTTGTGTCCTGCATTATTGCCACTCCTTCTTTGTCTCCTTTTTGCTGCTTCCAACTTTTCACCCAGAACCCTTCATGTTGGAGGCCTGGGTCTCAGTCCTTGACTCCATCCACCTCCCTCTCTGCCTTGCCTCTGATCTCATGGCATGGAATACCATCTACCTCCTAATGACTCCCATAATTCTCTTTCCTTTTGAGATCTCTCTCCTGAACTCCAGGCTCAAATACTCAAGTAGCTCTTGATATCTCCACACAGCTACTTAAAAGAGCACTCAAACTCAACATAATCCAAATGGACTAATCCCACCCACGCTCTCCCTAAGACCCTGCTCCATTCTCAGTCTCTGCCCCTCTCAGCTATTGGCGACTTTCTCTTTCTCCTTCCAGTTGATCAGGCCGAAGCCTGATACCACACTCCACATCAGGAGTCCTTTCCAAATATATCCAGAAGGTGCACATGTGTCAGACTTTCTCCTTTTGTCTCTGGGATCCAAACCTCCGCTCGTCTGGATTATGGCCATTGTCTCCTACCTGATCTCCACCTTTGCTCTTACGCCTATAGCATATTCTTCACAAAGCAGTCAGCGTTGTCCTCTTAAAGCATAAATTGTAACAGAACATAACTCTACTCAAAACTCTCCAGTGGCTCCTTATCTTTCTGAAGTAAAAGCTGAAATTCTAGAAGGAAGGAACCTTATTGGAAAATGGAAGAATACAGCTCTAGGACAAAGCCAGGAAGCAGATCTACTCTAGAGCCTCCAACACCTCACTCTAGGCACAGAGAAACTGATTTTAGACCTCTGGCCTCTGTGGCCCTGAGAATGAATGTGTCATGTTTTAAGCCACCATGTCTGGTAATTTGTTACAGCAGCAACAGGAAGCTCATACATGCCAACATGAAAGAGCAGTAAATAAGGGCCATGGTGCTGACTATCAAGTGGAAGGTGTGTCTCAAGAAATCAGCAGAGCAGAACTGCCCACCTCCCCATAACCTCTGGGTTTACCTGGGGTGGGGAAAATACTCCATTTTCTACTTCTTCTTCACAGACAGAGTCTATTACCCAGCAGAAACTGCTGCCTAAGACCTTGAGCTGAACGAGGAGAAGCAATGCCAGCATTGCTTGTGCTGAATGCAAGGTCTGATTGGTGACTCTCTGACTCAGGGAAAGTGTTGGGAAGGGCTTTACAATTGAGATGGATGGGGGTCCTTGGAGAGGGTCTCAAAGAGGAGAAAAACCATGAAGGCATCAGCTGTTCTACAAAGGTACCAACAGGTCAGGAGTGAGAGGGCGAAGCCCCTGCAACCTGGAGGTGGGGAGGGGAGAGGAGTCAGGAGACCCTTGCCCCAACAATGAGGGCCACATGGGGAACTGAGGGCTAAGGCGGTCAGAGAATAACTTGCTGTAGTCCAGGAACTCATGAATAGTTGTTTCTAATCGTCTGTTTGAGGTTGTTTGGCGTTCCATGCTATGACTGGGACCCCTACCCTTACCCCCAGTCATCACTGGTCTGCTACACTGTCCAATCAAGTAGCCAGGGGAGAGTAATCAGGCAAGCAGCCAAGTAGGCAGGAGAGAGGTACTCAGGTAATCAGGTAAGAGATGAAATCTAGGCTAGCTGAGCAGAATAACGTCTGCATCACAGGGATCCTTGGAGAGGCTGGGGAAGATGGTGAAATTTCAAGAGCACAGAAGGTGGAGCCAGAGCATTTTCTTTGGCTTCAGGGCATGCAAATATTGGGCATTCACTGCATTCAAGTGTAGTAGGTGGAGTTTAAGGAACTTCTGATCCAGCTGCTTCCATGAGCTCAGAGAGGGACTGCCTTGCCCAGACCACGTCAGTTAGATGATAAAGGCAATTCATTCAAAGCACTTGTTAAATAAATACTCACTCTTTCATTTATGTTTGCATTTTATTTATTCATCCACAAATATTTAGACTCACAGTTAATGGTGATGAAAAAGACACATTTCCTGCCTTCAAAGGATTAAGTGGCACAGAGAAGGTAGAATCCCAAATAAATCCTTGTAAATGTCATGTAAATAGTTGTTACACTGTATTATTTAGGGAATAATGAGAAAAAAGTCTGCACATGTTCAGTATAGACACAAGTTTTAAAAAATATTTTCAATGCTGGAGAAGATACGAAGAGAAAGGAACACTTCCATGCTATTGGTGAGACTGTTAATTAGGTCAACCACTGTGGAATTTAATACGGATTTTCCTCAAAGGACTAGGCATGGCGAATGTTTTCTGATAAGTGGATGCTGATCCATAATTGGTGGGGGTAGGGAAGAATGAAGGAACTTTGGATTGGTCAGAGGGGAGTGGGAGGAGGGGTTTGGGGAGTGGGAAGGGTGGTGGAATGAGACAGATGTTATTATATATATGTGTGTGATTATATGACCAGTGTGACTATGTACCACGAACAACCAGAAGAATAAGTCATATTCCCATTGTGTACAATGTGTCAAAATGCATTCTACTGTCATGTATAACTAATTCAAACAAATTTTTAAAAATTAAAATAAAATAAAAATAGGAGACATTCCAGGGAGGTGGAAGGCCAAGAGGGATCAAGAGCATGAAGCTGAAGCAAACATACCAGCATGTAATAAAGGCCCTTGAACTGAAACTATGCAGAAGATTTTGTGTATAATGACAGTCGAGATAGGAGGTTGGGGCTGGGGTTCTGGCTCAGCGGGAGAGCGCTTACCTAGCATGTGTGAGGTACTAGGTTCAATTCTCAGCATTGCATATAAATAAATAGATAAAAATAAAGATTAATCCACAACTAAATATATATATATATATATTTTAATAATGGAGGTTAGCACAGTTATTTCATTCATTAGTGTACTTTCCCCCTTTTTTAAGTCATCTTTTCCTTTTAACTATTTCCTTAAAATATTGATCTTCTGACTATATGAATGTGGTGTGTGCCATGACCAATAAACATGACTTACTGATTTGGGTACAAGAAACAATTCCAGGTACTTGAGAGAGATTGGCGTAGCGGTTCAGAAAAGCAGGCCTTGGTTCCATGTAAGTCTTTATAGATTTTTTGTTTTGTTTTTTGTTTGTTTGTTTGTTTTTTGGTATATTTTATGTTTGTTTTTATTCTGTCAGACTCTTTTGTCTTGAAAGAGCACCTCATCTTTAAGGAGACTACCAAGAGGTCAGCAAGATTGTTTGAACAACAAGTAGTACTGTTTCTTTTGATGACAGACCAAGAAGCAAGTTTTATTCTACTCATTTACTAGCTGTGTGATGTCAGAAATAATGTTTAACTTTTTTGTTCTCCAAGAGTAAAAGGGACATAATAATAGTAATACCTCCCAAATAGTGGTACTCTCAGACTTAAATGAGATAGCATATATAAAGCTCTTAGAGCGTTGGTATCCTTCAGCCAAAGACCACCAGGAGAAATAACTGAAGTTGGATTGATTTGGATTTATTAAAGACAGCAAGAACACACACTATGAAGGACCATGGTTTCTCAGTAAGAAGGTGGTAGAAAGCACTAATAGGATTTGTGCCTTGATTAGGTGTTTTGGGAAAGACTCCAAAGAATAAACTGGGGAGGATTGCTCTGCATTAAGTGCCATCAGGAAGTGGGAACAGTTCAGTGAGTGGGTATCTTAAATCTTATTTAGCACCATGTCAGGCTAAAGAGCAGGACCAATGCTATCAATTCACAACCAAAGCAATCATTTCTATCGAGGAGAGGGGCTATTTGATGTCAAAAGGCAACATTACAATGAATGTAGTTTAAAGATCTAACTGGCATATATTTACAATTCTAGAATAAGACAGCACCTTTTTCTCTCCATTCATGAGTGTTCCAGTGGGCTAAGCAAAGAATTTTGTCTTTAAAAGCAGAAAAGGGTTGAAGAAATCAAATATGAAGGACAAAAAACAACTTGGTTATTTCCAAGTTCTTTAGAAGGTTAAAAGAGGGGGGAACATTCTAAGCATGTCAGCTCAGGTAAACTGGGCCCCTTCTCATTGGTTGCTATGAATTTCCTAGTTTTTGTTAGAAAATGAGTCCATTTCAAGATATGGTTTGAATACACAGCAATAAACCTGAATGCCTATCCCAGTTTGGTCTTTTCTGCTAGAGTCAACTACAGGAGCTTAGTCCAAAGCTAAGCTTAGTCATAATGTCATAATGACTTCTCATGACTTTATGAAACATTGATATTTTGTTACATGCAAAAGGAACAATAACAAACAAGGCATGGAATCACCCTATGACCCAGTTATATCACTTCTCCTTATTTATCATGAAGCGTTAAAGTCTTCATACCACAGTGATACATGCACACCCACGTTCACAGAAGCACAATTCACAACAGCCAAACTATGGAACCAGCCTAGGTATCCATCAACAGATGAATGGATAAAGAAAATGTGGTATATATTCATCCATAAGAATGTGGTATTTATTCATCTATAAAGAAAAATATCTCACACACACACACACACACACACACACACACACACACACACACATGGCAGTTCTCCCTATCTACAAATTTCTCATCCACAGGTTGAACCAACTGCAAATCAAAAGTACTTTTTTCTTCCACATTTTTTATTAGTGCATCATAGTTGTACATAATGGTGGGATCTGTTGTTACATATTTGTACAGGCACACAACAGAACGATTTAACTTGCTCAGCATCCCTCCCCAGCACCTCCCCTCCCTTGCTTCCTCCCACCCTGTGGCCCCTTCCTCTCTTCTCCTGGTCTGTCTTTGCTTTTCATGCCAACACCCCATCTTTCTTCCCTTTTCCTCTCTTGCTCCCACATGAGCAACAACATGAGACTGTTGACCTTCTGAGTTTGGCTTATTTTGCTTAACATAATGGTCTCAAGATTCACCTACTTTCCTGAAAGTGAGACACCCGACTGAGAGAGAAGAGACCAGAGCAGAAGCTCTGAGTGAGAGAAGGTGAAGCAAGGCGCCTCGGCTGGATTTCTAGGGTCCCGCTTCTCTTCCTTTAGTCCTCGCTGTTTTCCCTACCCTTGAGTGACCTGAGCATCCTTACAGTTGGCACATGGGAATGGACCCAAATTCTCTACAGCTCCCCAGAATTCACACACTGAAGCTCGAACCCTCGGTGTGACTATATTTGAATGAGCCCTTGTGAACGTGGTTGAGGTTCAGTGAGGTCATGAAGGGCGCCCTAGTCTGAGGGGCTGAGGGTTCTCATGAGAAGAGGTGTCTGACAGCTCTCTTTCTACCTCCACACAGGCAAAAGAAGAACTCACCAACAGATGCCAACTGGTTACAAGCTAGAGAAGAGGCCTCAGAGTGAAACCAACCTGGCCAGCTTCTGACCTTGGACTTCCCAGCCTCCAAAACTGCTAGAGATGAATTTCTGTGGTGTAAGACACTCAGCCTTTGGCATTTTGTTATAGCAGCCTGAGCTGACTGATACATCCTACTGCCAAAGGTGGTGTCTATTTCTCACTGCTTGAATCTGGGCTGACTTGGTGACTTGCTTTGATGGATAGAATGTGACAGAGTCGTCTTGGGTAGTTTCTGACCATGGCCTCAGGGACTTTGCAGCTTCTTCCCTCACACGACATCCTGAGAATCCTGCTGCTGTGTGAAGGCTCAACAATCTGCCCCTGGATTCGGGTGGGGTACTCTCTGAGAGCCCTGCTGCTGACCAAACCAACCTCAATCATCAGACATGTCCATGAGGCCTGGTACCACCCAGCCCCAGTCAAGCTGCCATATGAGTGACCCCAGAAATGAACCACAGAAAAGCTGCCCAGTGAGCCCAGCTTGAAATGCCAACCCACAAAGTCATGAACAAATCAATGGAGTTTTAAATCTCTAAATTTTGGGATAGTTTGTAACATAGCAATGGATTCATTGATAAACTAAGACTGTGCCCTATCCCTACTGCCACCTCCTTTCAACTTATGCTGGAAATGTTCTATTCCTTGCACCCCAAAAAATCTTGATGAAAATCATAAGAAAACTTCATTAACAAAAATCATAAAATCTTATTAAACTCATTCACCATTGAACCAGGGATGGTCCTAAATGCTCAA
Organism: Sciurus vulgaris; assembly: GCF_902686455.1. NCBI lineage: Eukaryota > Metazoa > Chordata > Mammalia > Rodentia > Sciuridae > Sciurus > Sciurus vulgaris. The sequence continues at coordinate 135,023,294 of NC_136469.1, read as the reverse complement.
AATGATGTCTTCATTTTGTAGTTGAGAACACAGGTGCCAAGAGGTAAATTAACTTGTCTGAGGTCACACAGTAAGTGTTTGGCAGAATGGGGACACAACCCAAGAAGGTTGTCTCCAGATCCTGCTCTCTTAGGCCACTTCAATCTGGCTTCCCCTATGGGTGACACCTCTACATTCTAATAGGCTTTCTCCTGTGGATCCAAAATGTATGAACGAACCTGGTGGAATAGAAGGAAGTGCAATTGAAATGAACTTGGGCTTGTCAGACCCAGGTCTACTCTGTGTGAGCCACACTCCCAGAAGTTAGGAGAGAGCACCACGTAATAGGTCCATCCCTCCAAAGGCTCCAACTGAGTGTGGCATGAAGGTGTGGAAGATGCTGGAATCAAAAATGGAGTCACTCATGTCAAACCCAACATAATGTAGTTGAGAGGCCTTGACAGTAGGGCTGTCATCCACATGTGCCTATGACAAAAATCATGACAAGGACTCTGTGAAAACCCCAATCTTGCACAAATGTGACAGCAATCTTGCACAAAGAACTCTTCTCTGAGTTCATCTTCCAGTAACTTCCTCTTAGTCTTGGACCGATGCCACTTGCGTTATTAATCCTTGTACCCCAAAATTATTGCTTCAAAACAGCTCATGTAATCTCCACACTTGCCTTTAAAACCCTCAAGCTCCCTTTGCCTCCCTGGGTGCATGAAGGCCCCACTGTGGTTCTCCGTGGCACACATGCTCCAGGTTTTCAAGGCCCTGGCTCATTCCTGAGCAGACTCATATTTTCTTAGAGTCTTCAGGTGAGCAGGATGCTCCTCTCCTCCACTCCAAGGTCCACTTGGGCCAAATAGTGTTGCCTCACTGTCAGTGAGTTCAGTACACAGGAGAGAGAAGCCAAGTTTTTGTGAATTCCCAAAGCAGCAGATCCATCGACACTGCTCAGATGCCTATGTGGGGGAGGTGACATTGGTGAGTGGGGGAGGTGACATTGGTGAGTGGAGCAGGTGGCAGGGGCTGCCACCAAGTAGGGACAGTCACGTGCAGCTCCTCTGATGGTTGCCATGTGCCCTGTGGTATTCACAGACTTTCAAAATTTTTTGGAGAATCTAGGAGTGAGAGATATTTCATTTTTTATGTAAAATATTTTAGATGTTGGTGAAAATTACAAATGTTAAAAACACCATGAAGAACTGGAAACCACCTGCTGGCTAGCTACCTTCCGTTACCTCTGTACTGATGCCACTCCCTGCAGAACAGGCTTCTCGGGTCTCTTGCAACACATTCCACGTGTTGGCAGATTTAGTGTTCTTTGCTTCTTCTGTGTTTTTGTGTATTTCTGTCTCTCTCTCTCGCTCTCTCTCCCTCTCTCTCTCTGTCTCTCGCTCTCTCTCTCTCTCTGACCCCCCTTCCTTTTTTTTAAAGACAGATTTTTATTGCATTGTAGCATACATACAGGAAAATACACAAATAATAAATATTCATCTTGATGAGTTTTCACACGATAAGGACACCGATGTATCAAGCACCCAGGTCAAGAAACATTTTCCACAAACAACAAAACCAAAAATAGACAAACAGGATTGCATCAAACCAAAAAGTCTCTGTACAGCAAAGAAAACAATTAATGCAATGAATAGACAACACACAGACTGGGAGAAAACATTTGCAAATCATACATTGAATAAGGGGCCAATATCTAAAACATAGAGGGAACATAAACTACCCAATAACAAGAAAACAAATTACCCCATTAAAAATGGATAAAAAACTTGAATAGACATTTTTTTTAAAAGAAGACATTCAGATGGCCAACAGGTATGAAAAAAATGCCCAACATCTCTAATCAATAGAGAAGCATCAATTAAAATCACAACAATATCACCTTATACCTGTTAATTTGTCTAAAATAAAAAAAAATTGAAGGATACCAACTCTTGACCAGGATGTGGAAAAAAGGGAGTTCTTTATTTTATTTTATTTTATTTTATTTATTTATTTATTTATTTATTTATTTTTGTGGTGCTGGGGATTGAACCCAGGGCCTTGTTTGTGAGGTAAGCACTCTACCAACTGAAAAAAGGGAGTTCTTACACACTGTTGGTGGGAATATAAGTTAGCACAACCATTGTGGAGTACATTATGGAAGTTCCCCAAAAAACCCAAAATAGAACTACCACATGCTCTGGCAATTCACTTAAGAGAATCAAAGGGAACTAAAATCAGTATGTCAAAGAGTTTTCTGCACTCCGATGTTTATTGTAACATTATTCATGATAACCAAGATAGGGAATCAACCCAAGAGTTGGTTAATGGATGGGTGAAGAGTGTGGTTTCTACTCTATACACAAGGAAATACTGTTCAGTCTTCAAATTATAGGAATTTGATCATTTGTGACAATGTGGATAAACCTAGAGGACTATATGTATTATGGTCTGGATATGAGTTGTCCCCCCAAAACTCCTGTGTTAATGTAGGCAGGTTCAGAGGTGGAATGATTGGACTGTGAAAGATGTAACCTAATCAGTCCATCCTAGTTTGAGTGGACTGACTGGATGGTAACTGCAGGCAGGTGGGGTGTAGACGGAGGAGGTGATTCACTTGGGGGTATGCCCTGGAAGGGTGCATCTGCCCTGAGGCCCCCTTCCCTGGCTCTGTCTTGTACTCTCTCTCTCTCTCTCTCTCTCTCTCTCTCTGCTTCCTGGCTGCCATGAGCTCCTCTACCACACCTTTCCACCGTGATGCTCTGCCTCACCTTGAGCCCAGAGCAATGGATTTGGAAACCATGGACTAAACCTTTGGAACCATGAACCAAAATAGACTTTCCCTCCTCTAAGTTGTTCTTGCCAAGTATTTTGGTCACAGTGACAAAAAACCCCACAAGTATGTTATGTTAAATGAAATTAACCAGGGACAGAAAGACAAATAGAATATGATCTCATTCATGTGTGGAATATAAAAATGTTGAGTTCATAGAAGTTGAGAGCAGAATGGTGGTCGTCAGCGGCTGCAGAACGTGGTGGGGACGGAAAAGGCTGATGGACAGTACCAAGTTGCAGTTGGATAGGAGAAATAAGATCTGGCATTCTAGTGAACAGCAGAGTGACTGGAGTGAACTGTACGGTATATTTCAAAATAACCAGAGGAGAGGATTTTGAATATCCTTACCATAAATAAATGATAAAGACTTGAGATTATGGATATGCTAATTAGTCCAATTTAATCATTCCATAGTGTAGACATGAATCAAAACATCACACCATACCTCATAAATTTATACAATTGCTGTTTGTCAATCAAAAATAAAATAATACTGGAATTGGGAGCATAGCTCAGTGATAGAGCACTTACTTGCCTAGCATGAGTGAGGCCCTGGGTTCAATCCCCAAATAGCCAAATAATAGTAATAATAATAATGATAATGATAACATAATAAATAGAATTTTAAAAATGAAAACTTATAAGGAATAAAACATTTTCACCAGCACAGAAGTGTCCCTCATACCCTTTCCAGTGACAACTGTAAGCTCATGACCCACAAATGACGGAGGTCTGCAGAGGTCGGTTGATGAGGTGTGGGAGGGCTCCCATGTTACAGAAGGAGCCTGGGTTCTATAGTTTATAATGAGGTGAATGAATCATTGGATACTGCGATGTGCAGTTTGGACAGTCAGGGACCTAGTTGTGCAGGTTAAAAATTGAACTCAGGAAGGCAGTTGTAAAAAGTCTGAAACTCGTTGTCACTGGGGAAAGCTCTCGCTCCTTGTTCACTACTTATCTTCCTTCCTCTGGGACCCATGTCACCCAGAGCTTCACTATTTGCTTCTCTCCTTCCAGGACTCATCTGCAGTGGGGAAGGGAAAAAGTCCAGGGTCCAGCATTTCAGTGTTAGCCTCCTTCCTTCAAGATCCACTGGGGTTGGAGAGGGGAAAATGTTTGCTTTGGGTGGAGATGCTGGGGATGAAGCGTGAAGGGATGAGAGTTTGCTTTTCCCCTCAGGGTCCCTTGTTACTGGGAAAGGATGCACTAGGAGAGGTTTAACCTTTGGCTAATTTCCCCCTCTCCTCCTGAGTCACACTGTCCCTCCATTTTTCTTGGGGGGCTGTCTTGTAGGAATATCATTTTCCATAGCCCTTCAACGACACCCCGTGTCACCACGTCCTTTCTTCCCAGATTCAGTTTCCTTTCCAATATTTTTGCCTCTTTCTGAATTTTAAGCCACAGAAGATTGTGTGGCTCTGTATTGTGTTTGTGAGATTTATTTTATTGCTTCAATTTTCTCATTTTGATTACTCTTCAGTATTTTGTCGTGTGAATATGTCATAGTTTGTTGACATAATTTGCTACTGAGCATTCAAGTAATTCCCAGCTTTGGGTTAGGAATACTGCTGTCATGTTTCCATATGTGCCTCTTGGTGTGATTAGGGAGTGAATTGTTGAGTACATGTGCTCAGTTTTAGTAGTTACTACCAAAAAACTTTCTAGAGTCATGTTCACAGTAGACACTCTGCCAGTGTATGAGAGTTCCTGTTGCTCCATATCCTTGTCAACACTTGACTTTATCTTTTCCATTTTTGCCCGTCTGTTGGGTGTGAGGAAAAACTGCACTGTGGTTTTAGTCTTACCTTTTCTCTTAATTGGAGTGAGATGGCTTACTACTGACTCTTACTACCACTTTTTATAGTACTTAGGAACCAAGTTAATTTAAATTCCTTAAATAGTTCTGTTTTCAGAGAGGGCAAAAACCATAAACCCTTCTCCTACCATGCCTCCCCCTAGGTTTATCCCTCAAGTCACACTGATCATCTGCTGTTCTTGCTTTTCTTCCCCAGATCTTTCCTTTCAAGCCCCCTTCCCAGCTCTGTCCTTTCTGTGTGCTCTTCTCTCTGACTGCACCCCAGTTCCCTGGCACCCCTGCCTGACTCAAGCACTCAGCCCTCATTGCTCAGCGCAAACTTTGGCTCTTCACAGAGTCTCTCCTTACCTTCATGGCTTCGTGGTACATCTTGGGCCCAAATGGCCCATTTAGTTGTTAGACTCCACCAGTTTTTTCCCTGTTAAAGGCAACATACGTGGTTGTCATCACATATGAGCAGCAAATGTTTGCCAAGGGCATGAATACATGGTGTGCTCATATGGGATATTTGGAAATGTGAGCAAACTTAGATATTAGTTAAGAGGGACTTTTAGCAATGACGATGACAATGAGGATGATGATGAGATGTTCTCTCTTTTAGCTCCGCTGGCTTCTAGGAAGTATAATGACACATTCTTAATTCAGTTCAATGCCAGGGTTGAAAGAATATTGAGAGATGCTCCTGGCTTATGCAAAATGGACTTCCTTTAATCATGGCAGTTACTCAGTAGAATGTGGGGCAACTGATTAAAGCAGATGAATCACTACAAGTTTCCAGGAGGAGTCGTTTGAACCCTGCCCTGAAGGCCTGGTGGGCAGAGAGTTTTGGTACCCTGTCACTATCTTCACGCTCAAACATGCTCCGTGCAAGCTTGATTGCTTGGTATTTCCCTCTGGGTTTCCTACATAGGGAAACTTATAATCCAAGAATCATCTACAGAACAATAGGCCACCAACGGGTCATCTGATTCACCTCTAAATGTCAGAGCTGAGATTCTTATTGAACATTAATACATTGGTTGGCTCCTACTCAGAACTATCGATGGATGGATCTGTCTGCTGGATTTAGGAAGTTGTGCTCTAAAGCAAGTACAGATGTATACCAGTGATGGATGCCAGGGAGACTGGACTACAGAGGAAGAGGAAACCTTGAATCCCTGACCCAGATGGCGCTGCCAGATGGCTTCTCCAGCACTGAACTGCTAGGATTGGTCTAGAGAAAGTCACCTGCTGGTGAAACTCGTTTGTTGCAGTTGTTTTAAGAACACAGGGGTGTTTTATAATTCTTCTCTTACTCTAAAATGAAACAGGGTAACTGTATGAAAGGCATTTGTTCTGTGGAACACAGCTCATCCCCGAGAGCCCCAGGAAGGAAGGAAACACTGAAATGCTCAGGCAGAGCCGGGACCTACTCATGTCCAGTAGGTGCTGAGCCAAAAGCACTTACGACCCATACATGGCCTGTCTGACCCATTTTGCTTTTACCATGTAGTAACTTGGAAACTCAACTTGGTGCATTTTGAGAGCTGTAAGGAACTCATTGCGTGGCATCCAAAGTAGATCATTTCCAGAGGTTTTTAGGGAAAACAGAGCAAAAGGTCGACCTGGCAGAGCAGGCAGGCTTTCACACCCCATCCACTCACACACGACGCAGGCTTTCTTGGTCTTAGCTTTGGGCACATAATCCCTCTCTTCAAAAGCAGAGGTTCCCCCTTAGACATCCATGTTTCCAAGGAGTTAAGTGTCTGTTCGCTATTCACGGAGGTGACTTTTGTGCTACACGATGGTCATTCCCAGAATGAGCATAACATCAAATATTGTGGTAAGAAAAACTATTCCCTTAAAGTTCTTAACCTTACTGATTACATTACAGAATGATTCCAGTTTGTTGGCATCATGTCTCCATTCTTTCTTTCCTGTATCCATATTTCCTTCCTTCCTTCTCCTCTTCCTCTGGCAGTTATAAGGAGTTCTATGCTGTGAAGAAATTCACTTGATTACAGTCTAAAATCTATTGTCTCAAATAGGCTCTGAGAAAGAAGGGAAGGAAAGGAGGGAGGGAGAGAGGGAGGAAGAAAGGAAGGAAGGAAAGAGAGAGGGAGGGAGAAAGGAAGAGCAAAGGAAGGAAGAGGGAAGGAAGGAGGAGGGAAGGAAGGAAGGAAGGAGGGAGGGACTTGACTAGGATGGCATAGGAGTTACGATACAGTCCTTTAGGGTTGATGGATACAGCAAATGAGGGTTTCCCAGGTGCAGGTCATGTGGGACCTGGAGGATAAACAGTCAACTGATGCCACTGATTGCAACATCAGTCTTGTCTGTTTCTCAGGAAGTTCCTGACAAGAGTGACAGTCTTTTTCTCTTCCTGGACAAGGTTCCAGGTTTACTAAAGCCACATGGATGAAGTGACTGTGGATTTTGTTTCTTGCCACTCAGCATCTTTGAAGCATGAGCAGCGTGATTGACATTGATCAAGAGCTCGCTGCATCATGTAATGGTGTTTTTGTTGGGATTTGTCAAGGGAGAATCAAGGAAAGGGTTTATCTTGCAGAGTAAAGTCACGCTGTAAAGACAGCACAGCACCAAAGTCATGTCAAGGTAGATGGTGGGAGGGTGTGGTGTTCGGTTCCCATGACCTAATGGATTGGATTTTCAGGGGAAAAAAAATTAAAAAGAATAGATTCTGTTGGATCATGGTGCCACAAAGAGTCCTCATTCAGGTGTGGCTGGAACCAGGAGCTCCACTATTCCAGTGGAGCTACTATTTCAGTGTAGAGACGTGAGAAGAGAGTCAATACCATGTCTCTCTCCACTTCCCAACTCTGTCGTTCTCTCTGATGATCCCATTCTCAGGCCAACTTGTCCTGGACGTACTTTCTCTGAGACATCCACTAACACCCAAGTGATAGGACAAGGGGGCACTTGGGTCTGTGAGTTTGGACGGAGAGGAGAGGTTGGTTTTGTGGCACTTTGAGAGGCAGGAATGACAATGACTGGAGCAGGCTTCCCAGGACTGATCCCAGGGGCACTCCAACATGCAGCCAGCTGGAGGGCTAGGAAAATACTCAAAGGCCTTCCTTGTCCGCGTGCCATGTGTCCTTCCCACATCCCTGATGAAACATCTAAATGGTGCTGACTTCTTGGTGGGTTTGGCTCGCTCTTGAGAACTCAGTCCTTTCCCCGTCTCAGGCTCTCCCTCCCTCCCTTAGGGATCTGGCCAGTCCCTGGGGATGGACAGATGAAGTGTCCGTGAGGGCCTCACTAGATGACACAGGTTGTTGGAACAGAGCTTTCTTTGTTCTAGCCTGTATTTAAGGAGCACCACTGGGAATAAGACTTTGGTGTCTCTCCTGTGGAAAGGACTCTGCCCCAGACTTCCCAGTTGGGACCCTGAAAAGCTGCCCAGGATCCCCAGCTGCAGGACTTCAGGTGTCGATGTAGGACAGATGGGGCTGGTCACCCGAGGAATTTTCAGGAAGCAGGTGTTTTAGCTGCAGTGGTGCAGATCTGCTATTGCCTTAAAGTTTCTGGACAATGAGTGTGGAAATTCCTTGAACTTTATACCCAGTGGGAGGAGGGAGGGGTTTGAAGCTTTACATGAAAAGTGATTTTCCATTTTTTTTTTAACAAGACAGTGGTCTTATAATTTTTTTTTTTCTGCAAACATGGCATTTACAAAAAAAGGAAGCTACAAACCACAATGCCTTCTGCCGACGTTTTTGCTGATATCCTGCTGATATCCTTTCTGACAAGAAGAGAAGCTCAATTATGGGGGGAGGTTCTGCTTAATTGTGTTAAGGGTCTTCTGGGTGACGGATCTCTGGTCTGCTTCAGTGACAGCGTTTCCCTGATCTGGTGATGTATTTTCTTCTCTTTCTCCTCTATCACTTTGGCTTTTGCTCTTGCTTCTAAAAGAAATGCTATCTTGTGTGAAGAGAGTGTTTTTATTGTCTATCAGATCTGACCCGCCAAATTCAGCAGCTGCACACTTACTAACGCTTCAACGTGACACCAGCGAAGGAGCCTGTAACGTAGAGAAGAAGTGACCTGTGAGGTAGAGACGAGCCCGGAATCTGACATCCTCCCTGCAGCCATTTCAGGGGTTTAAGTGAGGTGCGCCCGGAGAGTCTGCCCACGGGTGTGAACACCCTGCCATTTGGATCCACCAAAACTGTTTGCTTTAATTCACTCACATGATGCTCTGAAGTCCCCACTCCCACTGATAATGGTGGAAGGAGGGAATTGCAAGGTAGTTAAGGTTTGCTTCCTCGCTTCGGATTTTAACTTGGGGTCAATTTGATCTATTCAGGGTAAATAGTAGGTTCCCGGAGAGTGTTGCCATCACAGTTTTTTCCTCCTTCTCTCGAGCTGCTCTGCCTGCACCTTGATTTTCAGGAAGGTGATGGGGGCAAGGCAGAGCCTCTGGTCAGCCTTCTTTTCTGGTGTCTCCCGGGTGGTGTGGCTCCTGCTGACTGCTTCTCGCACCCCAGCCCTGTTGCTGAGCTCTGGACTCTGAAGCCTGAAGCAGCACCTTCGTGTCCACACAAAGGCTGTGGACAGCCAGCACAAGAACTCTTGGTGGACTTCGCTGCCCTGATGGGACGCCTGTTGGCTGTGGCCACCCTGCTGCGGGCGCCATGCTGGACAGAGGCCTTCCCTTGCCATTCGCCTGAGCAAGACCTTTTAAATTCCCTCCCCGCTCTGGAGATGCGTTCCTAGCGTCCTTCCCTTGCTGCCACTCTCAGCGGCTTCAATCCTGAGGACACAGCTAGGACACTTGTTCTGACCCCTTTACCTCACTCTGCTGGGTTCTCCTCTTCCTGCTCCAAGGCTTGTTACTTCATATCTCAGGTCTCCCTCTGGCTTGTGAGGTCACTGTGTTCCCAGGCAGCCAGGCTTGGCTCTTTGTAAGTAAAGGAGAACTTTCTAGCAGGGACTGTAGAAATTCCATTTCGACACTCAGGCCAAGACATGACTTCTTATGAGCCCTTCTCCCAAACCAGAACACCCACTGAGCCAGTGTGATCTGGAGCCACCGGGCAGTGCATGCTCTAGAGGAATGACAAAGGCAACCCGCACTCAGGCCCGCCTTTAATAACATTACCCGCTTCCGCAAGACCCCTGCTGGAGGCTCAAGGTCACGTTTGCTCTGACTTCTCAAGTGCCTCTCAGCCATATCCAAGCAGGTATCACCTATTCCAAGCTTCTGTGCACACGCTCCGCTCCTTGCTGCCACTGGAAGAATCCAGTGCAGCCAGGGGAGACCCAGCACTCACCCTGCTTCTGTCCTCACCAGGCACAGACCGTCACACAGTCTGGAACTGAAATCCCACTTCGCCCACTCTGATGTGTTGACCTGTGTAAGTTACCTGTGGTCTCCGAGCCTTGGTTTTATCTTAGTCATAAAATGGACATAATGATACTGATCTCGAAAGATCACTGTGCGTGTTGAAGATAAAGGAACTGACACCTGTAGAGGGATGCTTGTGGACTTGGCACCTCAGAAAATACAAACAAGAAAAGAACAATTACTGAGACTAGAATCTGAATTTCTCCCCATAGTCCATGAGACCCTTCACAGTCTGATTCCTGGCCACCCTCTACCTCTAGAGGATTTTTTCTTTGACCCTAACTTGGGGTCAATTCCATTTTGACACTAACTATCTGGAGTAAGCCTCTGACTCTGCAGAATTAAGGGCTCAATCTCACTGGATTGCGCTCCCTTCAGATGCCAGTCACAAGTACCAGGTTCTCAGGTGACGCATGCTTCTGTCTCACTTGGTCATAAATATTCACTGGTTATGTTTTGGACATAAAGTGTCCCCTAAAGTCTCTGTGTTAATAATGCAGGACTGTGAGGAGGTGGAATGGTCAGATTAGGAGACAATTCATACTCCAGTCCATCCTAGTTTGAATGGACTTACTGGGAGGTAACTGTAGGCAGGAGGGGCTTGACGGGAAGAGGTGGGTCACTAGGTCGTGTCCTGGAAAAGCACACCTTCCTGAAGGCCCTCCCCTCTTGCCCACCCTGCTTCCTGGTGGCCATGAGCTGAGCTGCTTTGCTCTGCAGCTGCCCTGCACCATGATGTTCTGCCTCATCTCCAGCCTGAAGCTGTGGAGCAGGCCGACCATGGACCAAACCTCTAAAACTGCACTCAAAATAAGCTCTTCCTCCTGTTGGGTGTTTTGGTCACAGTGACATAGAGCTGACTAACACAGGTAGACAGTGTAGCCATGAGCAGGAGGGGAACAATGCGGGGCAGTGACTTACAGGGAGGACCTCAGACATGTATGTCAAGGGTGCCCAAAGTCACAGGAAACGGGGGCAGAGGGCAGTCAGACCTCCCCAGCCACGGTCACGAAGGCCCTGACCGGGACTATTGCTTCAAGATCCTGCCACAGCTCTCTGTTGATCAGGTGTTCACGATCCTCCCTTGGGACCAGGTCATCACGACCCTCACAGAGAAAATTTGCTGAGGGGTAATAAATCACTTATGGGGGAATGAGAGACCAAGGCAAGAAGAAAAGGACCCAAATCCCTCAAAAACCCAGACTCTGCGGGAGCAACGCCCCTCGTTCCCTGAGGGGTCGCCTGCTCAGGGCCTGCACCGGGCAGGCATCCTGCCTGCCTCACTGTCCAGTAAACTCCTTCTTACTCCGTGCACCTGACTCACTGGAACTCTTTCCTGTGGATTCCAAGAACGGGTCAGTCTGGACCCCGCGGTGGCTTCCGCTTGGTGGGTCTCTTGTACGACAAATATCACACCCCTCCACCTTAGTAACTTTCTAGAACAACTCACAAACCTCAGGAAAGTGCTCTGCTTACTGTCTGGCTTATTATGAAGGACACCAAATGAAGAGACAGAGGAAGGCTTCCCCGAAGTGAGTCTGAGCACAGGGCCGCTGACTCCGTGGAGCTGGGGTATGGTGCCCTCCCATCACATGAAGACGTTCCCCAACTTGGAAACTCCCCAAACCCTCTGCTTAGGGCTGTTTAAAGAGGTCTCCTTACATAGGCATGAGTGACTGAATTCAATCTCTCCCTCCTCAAAGTCAAGGTCTGGGTGGGAGTGAGGGGGCAAGTGCCAAGCTCTCCATCAGGGCTTGACCTTCTGGTGACCAGCTCCCACTGTGAAGCTGACTAGAGGGGCTCCCGAGTTGCTTCATCCATATAAACTCATCGGGAATAACAGAAGATGCTCCAGGAAACTCCAAAGGCTTAAGGAGCTCTGTGCCAGGCACCCGAGGAAAGCACATTTTAAAATGATTTCTATTAACCCACTTTTCCTACCCTTTCCTGCCTCTCGGTCCCACTGCTCCGGCACACAGGGGACAAGCTCCCCCAGGAGCTGCTCTCCTGCTGTCCTCCCCACACGTCCCTCCACGGCCCAGTCTCCTCCCGTTGTAACAAGGCTCCCTTTATGGTCTGAGCACAGCCTTGCTGCTCTGCCACTGTGTCTTACTTTTAAAACGAACATGTTTCTTTCTCTTCTTTCTCTTCCTCTCTGCCTGCTCCTTCCTAATCTCCCAGCTCCCTCATCTCAGGGGAAACAGGATCACCTTTCTTCCCCACCCTAGGCAGAGTTATCTATCTGCACCACCCACCACAGGATCAAAGTAATTTGGACTTGGGCATGTCACCAGAATATCTCAGAAAGGACTATCTCCCAAGTTAACGAGTGAATCACAACTCCGACAGAACACGTGGAATGCAGCCTTTAATCACCTCTTGAAAACCCCCTGTTCCTGCTGATGGGCAGAATCTCAGCCTCTGGGACAGGAGTCCCCTGTGTTTCTCCTTTGCTAGCAAAGCAATAAACCTTCTTTTCCCTTTTTCTCAAAACCGTGTCTTCGTAATTATTGGATTGGCATCGGGGACAAGGACGGAGCTTTCAGTAACAACTGCACTCTGGTCTCTGCTCCAAGTTCAGCTTACAGGAGGCCGTTCCTGACCGCCATCTCCAGCACAGCACCAGGGCTCTCTACGCATTCTCTCTTCCTTGTCTTTGCAGCATTTATCACTGCTGATGTTGTTATATTTGCTTTTTTATTCGTTTATTTCCCATTCCCATCCTCAAAAAGAACATAAATTCCATGGAGACAGCAAAGTTCCTACTTGACTTTCTGCACCGTGAACCCACAGCATCTAGAGGGACTCCTGACACAGGATAGGAGTTTGGCAGACACTGTTTGAAAGGAAGAATGCTTTTCCTGGTCTGACAGGTGGATGGTCAGGAGGCCTGCTTACCGCATTGTATAACTGAGGCCAAGTGCAAGCTTGCATTTCAGGGTCATGGGTGAGGGCAAGGAGGCCTTCCCTCTACTTCCCTTTCTTCTGTCACCCAGTGGTTCCCAGAGGGGGTAGCCCTGCAAAGATCTCTTCCAACCTGATCTGCCTTTACCCAGAAAGGGCCTTCCCCACTGGAGGCCAGCCAGAGGCATCTCTCCCTGACTCCATGACCTAGGAGAGGAGACCCCTGTCACTTTCCCGACAAGTAGGTGAATGGAAGAACAAATAAGGAGAAGACATGAATGAGACTGTCAGATCTAGTACATAAGGAAGGGTCTCCAGTCTTTGCCAGATCAGGCAAATTCAGGATCTGTTCTGTCTTCAAATTCTCCATCAGACAGGTTATTCCTCACCTCAGACTTGGTCAAACGTTATTAGAGAGCTGGGGATGTAGCTCAGTGGTAGAGTGTTTCCTGGTCTGTGCAAGGCCCTGGGTTACCACAGTGACCCCAAACAAACAAACAAACACTTCTTTATGAATGTGACAACAAATGAAATAAAGAGAGAGGAGTGGGGGTCAACAGTAAGAGCTTCACTCAGGACTCAGCTGTGGAGGTGGACCCAGGGGAGACTGGAGCCCATCTTGCTACAGTAGCCGGGGTATACACTGGGCGGGGAGGGAGGGGAGGTTCTGCCCTTAGGCCTTTGCTAGGGGTTGTCAGGGAAGGGTCCTTGTGCTGTCACCTTCGTAAGGAACCAGGTGTTTTTCAGGATTTCGGATCCAGATAACAGCTTCCTTTCTCATAAGGATGCAGTGTTTGGGGTTCTCTGCGCAATGGAGTACCGTCTGGGGTTTCAGTTGGGCCGCGTCAGAGTGACTGTGAGGGGGCTCTTGCTCCAAGCTGGGGGACACGTTTCAAAATGGCATTGCCGGGGTCAACTTCTTCCTAACAGTGAACACTTTGAACTATGCCAAAAATTGACAGTAGCCCTCCGCCCAGAAGGAGTCCATGTTTTGCCATGTGCGCGTTCTCTCTTTCTCATTCTTTCCTGTTTCTCTCCTCTCTCTACTTCCCTTCTTTTTTTCAGTAAACTTCAGACATTCTGACTTTTCCCCTCAGTATTCCAGCAAATATTTCCCAGGAATAATAACATTCTTCTACTGATCACATTATCACACCTAAGAATATCACCAATCATTCCATAATCTAAACTATCCTATGGACTACATTCCAATTCTCCTTTTGTCTTTTCCAGCCTGTTTTATCAGGAGCCAATCAAGCATCACACCTTCCTTTTGGTTATGTCTTTATTTTAACCTAAAATAGCCCCTCTTGTCCTTAGCACTGCTTTTTGAGTTATCCAGGTCAACTGGCTTCAAGGTCATGTTAATCCCTAGTTGGAATGGTTGTTTCCTCCTGGGATCATCCAGTGTTCCAGTATTTCCTGCACTCTCAGTGCTGGAATGTGCTTGACTAAGTTTATATGAAACACCTTCGTACAGAATATGTGTGCTTGCGTCTCCCACTACTGTCGTGACTCGCCACCACAGACCAGCGGCTTTGGGAGGCTGTGGCCCCTCGTATTCAAAGCCAGCATCTCTCTCTGGCCATCTTCCCAGGTCACATTTCCCTCTGCCCTCAGTTGAGTTAGCATCTCCGCCTTTCAGAGTTCATGTGATTGGTTTGGACCCCCCAGATCGCCAAGGTATGCTCCCCAGCCCAAGTTCCCTCCTGCACTCCTAAAGTTCCTTTTGCCACAGAAGATGACACCAGACTCATACAGCAGGAGGGGAACACAGGCATCTGGGGGACAGTACCCTGCTCCCCACTTCCAGGTGATCCTCCGTGTGTCATCACATCAAGAAGTCCATCAGGAAACTGCTCCTGTATTAGGATGCTTATCGTCAGGGAGAGGGAAGTCCTTAGAAAAGCCGTGGGCCTCAGAACTACTGTGATTTGTGTGTGTGTGTGTGTGTAGATAAAATGGGGCTCCCTGAGCCTCAGCCCAGAGATTCTGATTCACTGGCACAGGGCTTGTGGTCGTCTTGCTGGGGCCTCTTGCTCCATCCAGGGGGGTGACTCACAGGTACATAAGACCTGGGCCCAACCCTGAAGGGACCAGGGGAGAAACACCAGGTAGAAGCTCATTTTCTTGATCCCCTCCTGAAGGCTGGCCTTTGAGGGACAGCAAGGTGGTGGAGTAACTTCTCAACTTACTAGCAGTCACCCGCAAGAATGAACACGTAGGCGACAGCCAAATGAGCGAGCGTCCTCAGGGAAGCGGCTGCTGACAGACTTCCTCCCTCAGGCATGACACATTTGCTCACCCTGCCCAAATGCAAAGCGAAAGTGGGCAGCAGGACATTTTTATTTCACCCTCTGTTTTATTTTTTGGGAATATTTAGTATTTAAATGATATGAATATATTATCTAGTGTTTTAATTAAAAAGGTAACACAGAAACAAGAAACTGAAATACACATGGTATCATATAAAAAGATAAACCTCCCTCCCCAGTCCTACTTCTTGCAACACTTGCTATTCTCAATCTGTGTGTGTCCTTCCGGAAACACACTGTGAATATACTGACATTTGTTTGCACACACCCATCTCTTTCTTATATAAATATGCTGTTCTGCATTTTGTTTTTTCCCCTCCACCTGCTTCATACCAGCACATAAAGTCAACTGTATTTCTTTTTATAATCAAGAGCCACGAATGGGTGGGTATGATTTATCCTGTCACTCCCTAACAAACAGGGTTGTTCAGGGCTGTTTCCGGATTTTGTTACTACAAACACTGCTACAATAACTAAACAAACCTAGATGTTGTTTCTCACATGGGCTAGTGGGGTTGAAGGCAAATACCTAGAGATGAA
Source organism: Sciurus vulgaris (assembly GCF_902686455.1). NCBI lineage: Eukaryota > Metazoa > Chordata > Mammalia > Rodentia > Sciuridae > Sciurus > Sciurus vulgaris. Next base: position 135,007,554 of record NC_136469.1, on the reverse strand, counting down.
CTGCTGGGTAAAGGGTTTGCTCATTTACAGCTGGGACTGTGGTTCAGTGGCAGACTGCTTGCCTAGCACGTATGAGGCACAGGGTCGGATCCTTAGCACCACAGAACAATAAACAAATAAAATAAAGGCATTCTGTCCATTTACAAAACAAGCAAAACAACAAAACAAAAACAAAACAAAGGTGTGTTCATGTAAAGGCTTGATTGACTATTGCCAAGTTGCTTTCCAGAGAGGTTCTGGTAATTGTACTGGACAAACTCCCACGAGTAGGACAGTGCCTGTTTCAAAACACCCTCTTTGTACCAGTCTTAAGCAATTAGACTCTCAAACTGGGATCTAGTTTTGGAGGTGCCATTTGCCCTTGGCTCATGTTTTATGAGTGTAGGGGAAAGTACACTAGTTAAAAAGCCAGAGCTCCAGGGCTGGGGTGCAGCTCGGTGCTAGAGTGGTAGAGTGCTCCCTAGCGTGTGCGTGTGTGAGGCCCTAAGTTCCACACTGGGGGCATCACAGAGGGAGAAAGAAATGGGACTTTACTGCACTAGTCCTGGCTCTGGCCCTCTGATTCCCTAGAAGACCTGGACAAAGTGACGCCCCCTCTCTGAAACAGAAGTTTCTCATTAGATGAAAAGAAGTTTGAATCACAGAAATGCTGACTTTGATTCCAGATGTGTGATGCCCGTCTGATGTGGAGTGGCCAGTCACCTCCTGGTATAGAAGCCACTCAGCTCCACGTTTCAGGGGCCCCGAGAGACACCAAATGTGAAGAGAGCACATCCACCTTTTCAGGAAGATGACTGCATATAATCAAGGGTCCTGTGGGGTGGCACAGACAAGGGGGCTGAGAATGTTCAGAGGAGGGAGATCTGATGCCGGACACGGAGAGTTGCCAGTAGGTTCATAAAAAGATGCCATTTGCCTAAGATTTTAAAGAGAAGTAAAATGTACCAGTCAGTGATGGTCGAAAGGAAGCTGGGGCCTGCTGGCCAGCAGAAGGAAGGGCATGGAGGAGTGAAAGTCCAATTAGCGAAATGAACAGGGTGCTGGAGGGCAGGCAAAACCCCAAAGCAAAGAGGTTGTGCCTGATCACCGTTTGCACAATGGCTGAGGAAGGACCTCGAGCTCTCATTCCCCAACACCAACATTTCTTCCATGGAATCTCCCTTCTCGGGCCATGCCAATTTCTTTCAGTTTGGTCAAACCTTCAACCACCTTGACTTGTTCATAACCCACGCCCAGTCCATCACCAAATCCTACTGACTCCAGCTTCAAGATTCATCCCAAACCCAGTTCCTTTCCACCGTCACTGCTGGTGCCCTGGTCATGCCACCGTCCTCTCTGCAGTGGATGGCTGGGAACGCCTACCTGGTCTCCTCTCACCCATGACGCCCTGCATGCCGTTCTCAGCAGAGCATGATTCTGATTAGGCAAGCCACTCCTCCAGTGGCCTGGGAGGCATCAGGGTGAAAGCCAGGTTTTACGATGACCAACAGGATCCCACAGGTCAACACCTGCCCTGATGCCACCCTAACCTCATACCCTACTCTTCTTTCCCCTTTGCTCCCTCCTACCTTCTGTCGCCCTACCCGCCTCCTAGTTGCTCCAGCCTCAGAATCATTCATTTCATTGGCCATTCACTCCCTCTGCCTGGAAAACTCCCAAGACACCAGCAGACTCATACTCTCTCTGTCCTCTCAACGAGTCACATCCTAAAACCCTATTAATACTGCAGCCTGCTCCCAGCTCCTCTGCTCCCTCAACCTCTCCCCTTACTATGCCCTGCTTTTCCCACAGCACTGATTTACCATATGACTTCACTACCCTATTACTCTCGGGTATTCCTCCCTCCACTAGATTCTCAGGGAAGGCAGGGATTTGGGTTGGATTAGTGCACAACCTTGGAACACTGCCTGGCTTAACATGTTTGTTGATGAATGAATAAATAAATCAGTCATTTTCTGTGGAGGGGCCATGGAGACAAAGTACACTGAGCATTCACCATCAAAACGGGCATTGTCCCCCACCCCATTTTTCCATTTTTGTGCTCTGGGCCCAGGAAGCTGGTGTGTCCAATTCTGATTCTCAGTGAGATATTAGCTGACCCATTAGGGATTAAGAGAGGTGGAAAAGCAGAGTGTTACACCTAGGGCTTTGCTTCCTGGCTGCCACTTAAAGAGTTGTATAAACCAACCTCCCTGGGCTTCCATTTCCTGTCTGCAAATTGAGAACAATGCTAGACATCTCCCAGGAGAGATGAACTAAGAGAACAACATAAGTCTTTTAGTAGGATGCAACCATTTTGTAAGTGCTCAGTGGATATCGACTAATATTACATAAGAGACTAATATTACGTAAGAGGTGTCACATCTGCCCCTAGAAAGTGGATCTTAGAGTCAATGAAGCTCCCAGCTCTAAGGACTTCCCTGATACAATTGGGAGGGAAACATCACACCTCAAGAGTCCCCTGGCCATGACCACTCCCACACTCTCAGCATCCCAATGGCTCTTCCTCAGAGCCCATGTCCTAGTCCCTGCAGTCACCTCCCTGTGACAGCATTTGCAAAGGAGGTTAAAAAAAAAAAAAAAAAAAAAGCCAATTTGGGTAGTAGAGGGAAAAAAATGAAAAGGTGGCTCGAAAGACTCAGAGAGTCAGGGTCCAGTATATTCTTCCATATGCAGAAGCCAGAGCAAAATAAGGGAAGAGAAGTGTGGGAGCAGATCCTACGCAATCAAGGGGAGATGGGTGGAGTAGAGAAAGGGTTTCTGGGGGAGGAGAGAGAGAGGAGCCCTGGTAAGGGAACTGCTTTGTACCGATGTGTCTATAAAGTGCCAATTTTTTAAAAAGCAACAAATAAATAGAAGGAAGACCAGTGAGTAGAGGAAGGGGAAGCATGGGAAGGAGGGAGGGAGGGAAAGAGAAGCACCGAGGCCTGAAATGGAGCGCACTGTATTCCCTGCTTACGAACCCACTGTTAAGTACAAGGAGAACGCAGTCATGAGAACATTTAAAACTAACAAACCAAAAAGGCAAACATGACGAACAAACAAAAAACTTTGAAATTAGTTACTCCCTGACATCTAAAACCATTCCCATTCCACTGATTATGGCCAAAAATTAGAAGTAAGTTCCATGAATATCTAGAGAAGCTGTAACTGCATTTGATGAAACTTTTATAAATAATTGTGGAAACCAAGAAATACAAATGAATAGACAAAAAAGCCAACGCTTATTAAAAAATAATAATAATAAAAAAAAGCCGCTTCCCCTCCCGGGTTCTCCGGAGGAATTCGGGCCCCCGCCTTTTCGGAGCAGGGGACGGGGACGGGCGGCCGGCCGTGCAGGCGGAGCTGGGGCTCCACGCTCCCGCCCCGCCCGCCGGGGTGCGAGCCAGGTACCTGCCGAGCGCCGCGGCCCCGCCGATTGGCCCCGCGCTCATGGGGCGACATCAGGCGGCGGGGCGGGGCGAGCTGGCCTGCGGGCGGCGCCGTCGCCCCGGTGCGTCAGCCCGGCGGGGTCCCCTCCTTCCCCAGGTGTGATTAGGCAAGCGCGTGAGCAACCTAGCCCGGCAGCGCTGCCAAGTGGGTGACTCAGTTCGCCCCAGGGGTAGGGGTGGAGAAAGTGAATTTCGAATGAATGATAAGGGTTTGCTGACCCACCTCCTTCAAAGGTCCTTCTGCTCCCCCAGTAGAAAAAACGTGCGTTGACCACCTGCTAGGTGCGCACAGTGTGGCATCTTTGGTATGCAGCGGCTGCGGCGCCTCCCAGCAACCCTAAGCAGTGGGGGCTGTTTGTAGCGCCCACTTTATACGTGAGGAAACAAGTCCGGGTTTAGAACTGTCACCCACTAGTGAGTACGTGGCAACAGCACGCTTCCCACCCACAGCCCTTACCTCTGCAGGTATGAACCACCACTATACTTTTTTTTTTTTTTTTTTGGAATGAAAGTTGCCATAAATAAGCATCTTATTTATCCCAGATTTGCTTAGGGACCTCAAGGTAATTTCCTGCACCGTAGGTAGCAAGCCCACACAGATCTTTACCCCATGTGCCTAAAAGCCACTTCCCTTCCCTACACTCCAAACCTGCTCATCTTGAATTCCTATAGCACTGAACCTCCAGAAACTGAGGACAGGTCCTCACTGCCTTCTCCTTCTAGACCGTTCTCAGGCAGCCCAGCAAGAGGGGCTCTTAAAAGTTGTCTGTAGTTCTGACCCAACCAGGCGGCCTCCTCAGGTCCCCCTGGATGGGATGTGACCCAGCCCTGCTGATTGCTTGGCACAGTGATCTCAAACATGTTGGTCTCAACCCATTTATCACTTTAAAAATTACTGAGAACCCCCCAAAGCTTTTGTTCTGCCGTTTATGGCTATTAATATTTACTGTACAAACTGTAAATGCACAATGTATTTAATGTCAAATTGAGATTCAAAAACCATCATTTTAAGAGAATCATAACCTGTACACAGAAATAATTTTATGAAAAATAATGATAATTTTCAAATCCAAACATAATTAGAAAAGAGACATTGTTTTACATTTTTGCAAATCTCTTTTGCATCATCCCATCCACCAGATACCACAGTAGTGACTGGGAAACTACCCCCAAAGGAGAGGCAGGGAAACAGGCAAATCATGTCCTACTCTCTTTGACCATGGTGGTGATTTTGTGAACCCTTCAAAGGGTCTCAGAAGTCCCCAGACACAGGGAATACAACCAGGGGTTTCTAAAATTTGTGGCCTTGTTTTTCTGTCTTGTTCTGTTTGCTTTTCATTTTTTGTTCATTTTCTGCCCATCACTTCTGCTCTGTGCTGATTGTCCCAGATAAAGTTCACACCTGTTATAGATGTCAAACAGTTAGAGGACGTAGGTATCTCCCTAAACCAAATAAAATGAAGCCATAAAAAATATTTTTATGGCATTAATGCAGCATCTTCCCAACAATAAAATTAAGAAATTGTAAGTACTCATAACCTCACATACTGAGAGTCAGTCACTGTTACACCTGTGTTTATACTGCATGGACCCCAGACCAGGCAGGGGGTCCCCATCTGCATTAGGAGTAAGGTCCCACCCCAAGAGGCCACAGCGTCACCCCTAGAGCTTGTGAGTACACTGCCTTATGTGGCAACAGGGACTTTGTAGACTTTGTAAGGTTAAGTGTCTTGACATGGAGATGGTAACCTGGATTATCCAGGTGGGTCCTTCCCCGCTGAGGTCTGAGGGCTTTGTGGCTGTCCAAGATGGTCAGAGAGAAGTGACCGTGCTTGAGGATGGGGAAGGGGCCACTGCCCAGGTGTGTGGGTGGCCTTTTTAAAAGGGTAAGTTAAGGGATTCTCCTCTGGAGCTTCCAGGAAGAAAAGCCACTCTCTGGCTGCTTCAGGGTCATGGAGACCTGCGCTGGACTTCTGACTTCCAGAACTACCACACGTGGTGCTATTTAAGCCACGGAGTTTGTGATGCTTTGTTATAGCAGTAATAGGAAGCTAGGCGTCCCGGGCAGGCCTGTGTCCACCAGGTGAGAAGGCGGTGAGGCCAGGCAGATGTGCTAACCAAGACCTGGCACCCACTGTCCTTGTAGGCCCCTCTTGGGGTACTCAGTGTAATGTAATGTAATGTACAAAGCTGCTCCCCTGCCATTTCTGTTGCAGCCATTTTCCCGCCTCCCAACCACTTGTCAATCTGTGAACATCGTAGCTAGCTATTGGTTCATCAGTCAGCTTGCAAGTGTCCTTCTCCGATATTGGTCCCGTTAGCCCTACGGAATTCAACTGTTTACTGTAGCTACCCCGCCATCTTCTCTCATTCTTTTCTCTCTCCTCCTCACTTTCTCTATCCTCCTGGCTTTCACACTCTCTCTAGTGTGTGCCCTTTCTCGTTCCCTTTCTTGTCCGCTCATTTTCTCTCTTACCCTGCAGGGAGACACTCTGTTTACCTAAAAAACTCCCTTATGTGATTTCCCGTGTCAGGCGTGGTTTCCGTGGGATTCCTTACACTCAGGACCCCAGATTTCATGACCCCAGCCCTCTGTGCCGGCCTCTGTCCCTGAGTCCATTCTCACAAGGACAGGCCATGCCACTGAAGTGCACATCCCTAGTCTTAGAGGGGCCGCGTGGTGGCTAATGAACGGATTAGGCCAAGATTAGGTCAAGGGAAGTTTACCAGCATGCACATGAGGCTCCCCATGGTGTGGGCACCGTGGGTAAGAAGAGGGGTCAGGCAGAGGGCTCCTGGGCAGGGCTGGACACTGCAAGCGGAGCTAGAGCTGGGGGCTCGGGAGCAACTCCTCTGCTGACCTGCTCTGGTGCCGCAGCTCAGAGCTCTGAGTCCCAGGAATTTTACATTTCATCCTTACCTTTCAGGTCATTGGAAAAATATGTTTGTTAGGGGAGGAATAGAACATTTTTTATTTTATAGTTTGTTAGTTTGATCTATAATGTCCAAGTATTTAGATATATTGGTGATTCCATTTGTTTTCTTGTCTAGGCTCTGGAAATATTAGGATCAGGCCCAATGTGTACTGAGAGATTATTTCCAGCACTTCAACACCTTCACATGTATATACCCCTTGTTTTCTGTATATCGCAATCACAGATCCAGTACTGTGTTGTAACACGTCGCAATTCACTTATGTGAGCCGCCAACTTGAGTGAAGGAGTTCAGAACACAACAATCCAAAATATGGCTTTCTGACTGGGGACAGTAGGGTACCCCTGTAATCCCAGGAACTCAGGGAGGCTAAGGTAGGAGGATCAGGAGTTCAAGGCCAGCCTCAGCAACTTAGTGAGACCTGTCTCAAAATAAAATACGAAAGGGACTGAGGATAAAGCTAAGGGGTAGAGCACCCCTGGGGTTCAATCCCCAGAACTGCAGGAAAAACAGTCTGACCATTCTTTTTCTTAGAAGCAGAAGATGAAATTTGCAATGTGAAAAAGACATCTCCTTCTACCTGAAATAAAGTGTCATTTCTATCATCGAGGATGGGAAGTTGGAAGACAAGGGAAATCTGCACAAACCAGCTTTGTTTAACTGACTCTTATCTTCCTAGTCACTTCTCCACCCAACTAACTATGCAAGCCCAAACCCCTTTTCTCAGGCTACTACTCTTGGCACAATTCAGCAATAAGTGTTCCACTCTGCCTGGATCTTCAGATCTTATTTCCTCACAAAGGCTCTCGTGTCACATAAAACATGCACTAAACAAAGCTGCATGTGTTTTTGCCTGTCCATCTGTCTGGTGTCAACTTGATTCTCAGGCCCAGCTAGAAAACCTTAACAAAATAGAAGTACAGTTTTGCCTGCTCTGCATGAGACTTGTAAGTGGCTTCCAATGCATTCTCTGGGTACTTTCAGGTTGTTTTAATAAATCTTTCTTGTTAGGCATTTAGATGGTTCTACCTTTTATAGTTTTTCAGTCCAAACAAAACACTGACAATAGGCTAAAACCAAATGAGGAATAAATAGCAAAACATTAGAATCTCTTTTCTTCAAACCTGAGAAATTCTGAAATATGCTAAGATGTGTAAAAGGTGATTTCAAAGAATTTGTATGACATGGTGTAAGGAATCCGTCCTCCCCACCACCTGTCAATCTGCGTTCCGCCCACCTCTTCCGTTACAGGAATTTCCGGCCTCCCCATCACCTGTCAGTCTGCATTCTGCCTGCCTCTTACGTTGCAGGAATTTCCGGCTTACGCTGCTGCCATCTTGCTGCCTCCCACATTACGTCCTAACATGTTATTGGTCCATCAGTCAGTCTGCAAGAATTCTCCTCTGCGATTGGTTCCTCCCAGCCGCAAAATTCCATTATCTGGGAGAAGCCATGCGCATGTTCTTCTTCTTTTTTCTTTTTCCACCCCGAGCGGACCTTATCCGTCCCCATAAATAAAGTCTTTTGCGTGAGATCTTGTGTCTGCGGAGTGTTTTTCTGGGAGCTACCGGCGAGCCACAACTGAGCCAGCGACCCCTAACACATGGTACCTCTGGAGTATCAGCATGTGGCAGAAAAGTCAGGACCTGGCACCTTGCACCTTTGACAAATCCCTGTTTTTGCCAGGTGGTCTTGTCAGCTGACTGATTTTCCATCTGAATTGCTTTTGACTAAACTCTGAAACCAGGGAAAACAGGGACTCTTGGTCACTCTACCAGAAGTCCTTTTGTTTAAACTCTGAGCTGGGATCCAATGTCTTTGTGCCGTGATGGTCTCTGCAGAGCCTGTGTAAGAGGAACCAGGATAAGGAAATTGGAGCTTTCTGAGCACCCTTGCTCCTTGCCCTTCCCCAATCCTCTCAGCAGTGCAGATTTCAGCTCCAGCAGCCTAGAGAAGGGAAACGGCTGGCTCCTGATCAGAGGGTCAGGAAGGAGATGGGCAGCATGCAAACCCAGCTCTGCCTGGCTCCAGATGCTGCTTTAGCATCTTAGCAACTCTGTGGGTGCCCCAATTCAAGGCCTGGCACTCAGTGGGACTTCAACGAATGGTTTCTAAGTGAGTCAAATGAAATCAAGGCACACAGACATATAAGATGAGTCCATGCTACACAGTTCGTCAGGAGCAAGGCTGGGAATGGAACCAGGACTTCCAATTCCCTAACGAGGGAGCATGGGACACAGTAATGTGAACTCTGAGCCAAACTTGCCATGCTCAGGAGCATAGCTGTGCCCAAGCCCAATCTCTCAAAAATGCTTCGTTGAAGACAAAGTGCAGAAGCAAAGACTCATGTAGCTCCAGGTCACTAAACTCTGAAACTGAACCAAGCAGCCTCTAGAGCCACTAGTTCTTACTGAGAGAAGCTCTTAATTAGGCAACTCTGGAGAAAATTTGGTGTTAATGACATTTGGAAAAGTAAGAAGAAACCAATAATAAAAAACAACAAACAAACAAACAAAAAAAAAAAAAACCAAAAATGCACACAATAAAACACTTGCAGAGTAGGAGAACCTCTGCTGTAGGGAAATGGATTGCGGAGTAAACTGTCCATCCCCAAAGGAGCAAGGGTGAGGTGTTTTGTGGCAGCAGGAAGTTTGTCAGGGAACCTGCCAGCTGGAGTTAGTCTCCGACACTCAGCAAGTTCTAGTGACTTTTTCCTTGATTCCGGCATTATCACTGAGGGAGCTTGCTGTCGGTGAAACTTGGTAACACACCAGTCGTGCACAAGCTAACCTGGTACTGTTAGCTGTCCAGCATCAACAGGACTTTAAGGAATCCGGCTTCCAGAGTCCAGCAGACCCAGTTTCGGTCCCAGCTCCACCATTTTCCAGCCATACACCTTTGGGCGCTTGGCTTCTCTGAGCCTGGTTTGCCTCCTGTGCAGATGAGGATTGTAAAGAACCCATCAAGGCATCTCACTCTTGATCATGCTAATAACAATGAATATCTCTGGGGCTAGGGTTGCGGCTCAGTGGTAGAGAAGGCTTGCCTAGGGTGTGTGAGGCACTGGGTGTGATCCTCAGCACCTCACGCAAAAATAAAGTTTTAAAAAATTAGTATCCCTACAACTTTCCACAAAGCTAGAAAGAAATGGGACACATATCTCTTAAGGTATCAAAATAGATAATATCCTGACACTAAAGCCCACGGGGTCTACTGACAGGTGCATGTGCACTTTGGGCTTTCTCTATGAGCTTGGGCTTTCTCTATGAGCTTCGATGTTCTTATTCTGGTTGTCTGGTTTATGGTCTATCATGTCTCTTTTAATTTCTCATAAGAAAGTGGGGACAAGTGTGATCTGTTTTCAAATACGTTCTTCAAAAGCATTCACATTTCATACAGCAGATCTCTATGCTCCTTGCTCCGTGTCACAGACATCTGACTTTCAGAAAGACGTGGGCTGTGGAAAGAGGGGACATAGGCTTTGGATGCTGACAAACTTCCTCAGGGCACATGGGAGACTCTGCAATGGCAACTCTCTGTTTTAGGACTTGGCAAGTTGTCAGGGACTGATCTCTCTGTCCGAGCTCTGACTTTGACTCTGTGAATCCCAGCGAAGAAAGTTTCAGGACACCAAAAGGTTTAGACTAGTCAGACTCCTCTCCTTCCAAGACAAAACTAAGCAATATGAAAATATTTCCCATACCACTTCTAGCCCTCTGCAGAGGGTGGATGTTTAAAATGTGGGTGTTTTATTATTATTCAGGTTTGGTGGGATCAGCAGACCAGGAGATGACAAAATAGTTTGCTGCCACAGTTCCCCAGAGGAGGGGGAGCAGGACCACATGGGGAAGCAGCAGAGTCAGTCGGGAGGCAGAGGGGACAGGAGGAAAATGGGGTGAGAGAGCCTCTCTTGTGGCTTCTATGGGAAGGAGCAGGCAAGGCAGGGGGACGGGTTTAGATTTCACAGGTTTGAGTAACTTGAGCGAGCTCTGGGGTACAGGGACTCTCATGAATCGTCTGGTGCCTGGCTCTGGAGCAGTTAGCACAGGAGGAAATTGACCTGGAGTTAAGAGACCCGGGAGAGCTTAATGAGGGAGGGGCTGCAAAGTGTAGTAGTCCTTCCGGATCCTCAGGGGATTGGTTCAGGATCCTGACAGATACCCAAATCCTCCGATGCTCAAATCTCTTATCTAAGCTAGTACAGTAGCTGCATGTTACCTGGATGCATCCTCCTGTATGCTTAAAATCATAGTTAGGCTACTTGTAATAGCTAATATCATGCAAATGGTAAATGAATGGTTGTTCTACTGTAAAGTTTAGGACTGATGACAAGAAAAAGCTATACATGTTTGGTACAGACACAGTGCTTTTTTTCAGAAACTTTGGATTCACAGTTGGTTGAGCCTGTGGACTTGAACCAGGGATGGGATGGGCCAACAGGTTGGTCAGCTTGAGAATGAAAGGAGAAGGACCTTTACTGTTTCTAGCCGTCAGCTAGACCTAGAGTGGGTGTCTCTCTGGGATCAGCATCAGAAAATGCAGAAAACCAAACTGTGCTTTATCCTGCAGGACAGCGGCCTTGACTGTGCTGAGCTTAGGGTAGAAGAAGTGCACTGCACGGCCACGTTCTGCGGCCTGGAGCAGGGCTGCCTTGGAGGTGCGAGGTGTTCTGAGCCCTGGCAGCTCCTGGTTGGACCAGAGTCCACTCTCCTCCTTCACTTGCAGCTCAGAGCAGCAGGGTTGGGTTGGCCTTCCCAAATCGTGATAGAACCGCAGCCCTGGGCAGCACTGTGGCCTCAACAAGGAGGTTTTGTGCAAGAACCTCAGCAGGTGGGAGCTCTCCCCTTCTCCCAGCTGCTTTGACTTGTAATTTGTTCTGTTTTCCAGGAAAAGGCCACACAGATCTATTTTCTATGGGGAGGAGCTGTCTCCAGTGCAGTCTGTGGGCTCTGCTCTGTAAACCACAGCACCCAGCCTAACCCTGTTCTAAATTGGCCAACGCTTTACAGTGGAGTAACACCTCCCACCTCAGTTGTGCTGAGAGGGCGGACGGAGCCTGCTTAGGTACGCCTCTCCCACCTCTTCCATAGGAAGGGCTTTGTCCCAGACCTTCTCTGGGATCTGGAGAAATTTGAGGAGGCCAACGTGAAGACCTCATCCCTATTTCTTTCTTTTTTTAAGATTCTTTTTATTTGTGGTAATTGAATATACATGACCGTAGGATGCATTTTGACATACTGTACACAATGGAGCACAGCTTCTCATTCTTCTGGCTGTACATGGTGCTGAGTCACACCAGTAAGTGTAATCAAACATGTATATAGATAGGATCATAATGTCTGTCTCATTCTACTGTCCTTCCCATCCCCGCTGCCCCACCCCTCTCTTCACTCCCCACTGCATAATACAAAGTTCCCTCTTTCTTCCCTACCTTGCGCCACTACAGATCAGCATCCACTTATAAGAGAAAACATTCAGCCTTTGTTTTTTGGGGATTGGATTATTCCACTTAGCATGATATTCTCTAGTTCCATCCATTTACCAACAAATGCCGTAATTCCATTCTTCTTTAAGGCTGAGTAATATTCCATTGTGCATGTGTACCCAATTTGCTTTATCCATTCATCTGTTGAAGGGCATCTAGGTCCTCATCCCTATTTCAAGGGAGTTGATATGCAGACCTTCTCCTTTCCCAGGAGGTGCTGAGGACGAGGCATGCTCCAGCCAGCAGTTTACATCTTGGACAAATAGTATAAAATGTGTCTGAACATTCTTTAGCAAATGGACATCATTCCTTAATATGGCATGTCACTCCTTCAGCAGTTTTGTTTATATACTTGAAAACATCAACAACATTTGACATGCTTTAACATGGCCAGAAAGAGCATGGATAAATATTCATCATTTAACTTTTATTTGCAACATTAAGTCTACCTGTGTAGTTGTGGCATAATGAGCTGAGTTTTCAGAGCATAGTGGGAAAGACAGGCAATAGAGATCAGGGAGCGGCCTCTGTCCCCCGCCCCAGCCCCTGGGAACCCCAGCACTAGTGTGCAGAAGCAGAGAGGGTTTCAAATCCCCACAGCCCACAAGCTCACCAGGGCCTCCCCTGGAAAGCAGGCAAACTTGCCCCTTTTCGCCACGGCAGGGCCCAGCCACAGACAGAGCAGAGTGTCTACGGAGAAGCGAGTGCGGCCGGGCAGGAAGGCAGTGGTCCGCTGTGCCTTCCTTCTCAGGACCCCCGAGAGAGTCACCCCCTCTGCACAGTGTCAGGGAAAGCAACCGCCTGAGGAGGAGAGTGGATGGTTGTTTCCTCCCTCGCTTCCCCTTCTGCAGCGGGTGGGGTCTTAGGAGGGCTGAGCATCTGCCCTGAACTGTGATGCATGCTGGACGGCAAACGCCGAGAACCTTAGAGAGAGCTCAACTGAAACCTTGCAAAAGAACCTTGCAAAAGAAAAGGGGCGCTTTAGAAAGCCGTGTGTCTGCGTGCGCATGCGTGCTCGTGCCTGGAACGGAGACTCGGCAGTCAGTGGTCAAAGAATGAGGCGGGAGGCAGAGGAGCCACCAGATGGGGGCTGGCAGTGCATCAGTTGTGCCGCGTCGCACTCTCCCCAGTCTTTCTGCAGCGTCAGTAAAGTGCGGACCACCCGTTGCTGGAGTGCTACAGGTTTACTTTTTTGGGGATACAACCCAGTGTCGGGTATGATGCTGAGGTGGACACAGGGTTAGACCAGAGGTTGCCCGTGGAGACCGGACCATTGAGTTTGCATCTGACTCTCCACAGGGCTCTAGGTGACTCAGCAGTAAGATGGTCACCTCCATCCTCTAGTTCCCAGAACGTTGCTTGGTGCAGAGGGGAACTCAAGTAGTGTATTTTGTATATATGATTCTCTGTAGGATTTGTCTCTTGTTTTGATCGCCACCATCCTACCAGGTTGCACCTGGTTTATTCCAGTATCACTTCCTTGGCTCCCCAACTTTCTGGTTCTCCTATTTCAAAGGTGCCCTGTGTTCTTTCATCACCTCATTGATCTTCAGCACCATTTTGATGACTTTCGTTGACTTACTGAACTTCAGTACTTTTCAGAAATCATAGTTTTCCATTGCCTAGAATTTCTTCATCCTGAGATTTAAAAATTCACAAGGAGTTCTAACAATGAAAAGAACTCAGGTATGTAATAAGCTTCTTGCAAAACATTCAGAAAGATATCATTTTTAATTAAGTGTGGTGATCGTTCATGTTTCCAGTTTTCTTTCACCCAGCTGCATGGTATTTGGGGGTTTCTACCCCTTTGATCTTGGGTGTAGACACTGGGTTTGCATTGGCCAAAGAATTGGAGATGAGCATGTCACTGGTGGCGGTTTCAAAAGCCATGCCTGACTTCCCACACGCCTTCTTTCTGTGACCAGAGCACTCCATCAGGTGGCGAGAACCCACAGAGGAATCCCTCTTACTGGGTCTGATCTGAGACAAGCCGATAGGAGGCACGGGTGTTCCCATTACAGACCAGGAACCATTACTACTCCACATTGCAGAGGAGGCAAGAGGGATGAGAGAGGCTTAGTCACTTCTCAGGCAGCTCAGCCACTTAGGAGTAGACTCAGGATCTTCCACACTCCAATAGGAGATCTCATGACCAACGAGCCCCTCGTGGCCCTTCCAGGAAGACACACCAGCAGAGTGAAAGACCCAAGAGTTTGTCAGATCTGGTTCAAATACCAGATTTGCTACATACCAAAAAGTCCCAGATGGCAACAGATGACAATGAAATCTATCTCACAAGCAAATGGGAAGGCTGTGAGCTGGGGTGGAAAATCCTGGCAGACATGCAGCAGGGACTTGGTCAGGTGATCTCCTTTCTTTCCAGGCTCTGGCTCTCTGGCTCTCCTCTTTGTCCCCTGGGTTGGCCACACCCATTCAGACCTCTGAGCTCTTGTTCATGCCTGGCCATATCTACAAATAGGAAATGACCACAGGAACTGGCTTTCCTGGTCACCTCCACGAACCAGATATTGCATTCATTGCTTTGTAATTTCTCTAGTTATCAGAAGGACCCTAGGTCAGAGGGTGTATGCCGCTGAAGAACACAGACTCCATAATTTAATTGGCAATAGTGAATGATGAATGATTCCTTACTGATAACTAAATATTTATGGGCCAGGCATTGTGCTAGGAATTCAGAGAGGTGACTAAAGCATATATGTTCCCCGGCTTGCTTCAGGAAATTCATGGCCTAGATGATGTCAGGTATTCAATGATCATTCTACCAACCCTCTTCCTCTTGATGGTGCAATCTGCTTTCACTGATGTCCTCCGTGTATGAGAACCACCATCATTGTCCCTGTTACCTCTGATTCAGTGCTTTCTCTGGGTCATCAGGCAATTCTGCACATACTGCCTCGTTTACCCCATAGAGGGTTCTGAAGAAGGGTGCTGTTGCTCACTGACGGTCTCCAAGTACCTGGAGCGGTATGCAGCACACGACAGGGAGTATTAAATTTTAATAGGATGCATTCCCATTTTACAGATGGGGTTTGTGGAGGTTTGCCCAGACCAGAGGGAAGTGTGAAACTGAGACCCAAGGAGTGAGAATATTTCCCCCCTCCATGTTACTTCTCAAGTAGGGCTTTTGGCCCTCGCTCTCTTCCCCATATTTTTATATTTCCTGTTTGGTTTTCCAGCAGCTTCTCTGTCACTTGCCACACATTGACTTCCCTCTTGATGCAGCCAACGGCTGGTCCACAGCATTCCCATTGCCAGGTAGGAGGGAGGAATGACGGAGACCACTGTCCCGAGAGACCTTGGTGGAGCAGGACAGGAACCCCTCCCCCACCTCTTTTTGCAAGTGGCTGAGCCTGTAGTTGCTCTGGGAGAGAAATTCAACTGAAAACCAAAGGAAAACACCTTGAGAAAGAACCTGACTCTCCCTCCCGCGAAGATGAAAAGCCAGACGGCACGACCATAGTAACTCTTAAGCCAATTAAATGAGCTAATAAAAATCGGTGCTATTAAAATGTCCAATTAACCCAAACACAAAGATTGTTGGTTTCCAACCGCTCTGATTCTAATCCAACCACAGCGGCCTTCATCCAGCCTGATGTGGTCGGAGATTTTGCTTTCGGGTATGTGTCTGTAAAGCAGATCTTGATTTTCTTACCACAGGCCATTATCTTCCTAGAGATGTCTGTGGCTCTGTTGGATGCATTCATATTTTCAACTTGGCTATCTTGTGCAGGTTGCAAAATTTTTGCCAAAGATGTTTCTCTTCTGTCTGAGATTTCTTTTTATTGGTGCATTATGATTATACATAATAGTGGGATTCATTGTGACATATCCGTACATGCACGTAACATAATTTGATCAGTTTCTTTCCCCAGTCCCTCCCCCTCTCCCTCTTCCTGATCCCCTTCTCTTTCTCCACTGGTCTCCCTTCCATTTTCACGTGGAATGAACATTCACCCCACCACTCACTCATTCATCCACTCAGTAAGCATCGATTGAGCATGCCTGTGCGGCAGGCGATCTGCTCTGCACTCCCTTGTCTGATCCCCTTCTCTGAGTCCTCCTTCTTCCCGGAACATCTCATCTACCCTCATGGTTTTAACTAGAATTTGCCTATTGATGGCTTTAATGTCGAACTCTCCAGAGACCACCCAGTATTTGGACCCAAATTTGAATGTCTGTTTGCCATGTATGGTTTGATGTCCCATAAATAAGCTTAGACTCAACTTGTCCCATAAAAAGTCATTGGGTCACCTGTCTTTAAACCTGTTTGTTGCTCTTTTTGTACATATTTTTACGTCTCATTTACTGGCACAAAAATTTAGTTGGTCATCCAAATATGAATCTTAGCTTTTATCCTCCTGAAGCCCTGTCAATTTCTTTCTTTCTAAAAATCAAATCTTAATCTCCTTTCCTCCTTTCTGACTATGCCCTCTTTCAACTCTTTCTCATCTCTCACCTGGATAGGTTCCCTCTCCTCTCTTCTACACCTGTCCCAGCTCCTTAGTGTCCCTTACCTTGGCCTTTCACTTTCCTGGCTCATCCCTTACCACCCACAGCTCGGACCACAGAATTGCTGCCAGAAAAGTCTCTATTAAACCTGTATCTGACCACGTCGCCTTCTTACCTAAAACCCTCAACAGAACCCTTTCACTGAGGGGATCCCATGTCAACTCCTTAATCTAGACGTGCTGGGTATTCTCCATCTGTCTTTCTGGATTCACTTGCCATTTCTTGACCCTGTGGGACCTGGGAGGCTGATTGTGGACTGGCTCAGCTGGGCTCCGTGCATTCTGGTTGGGTGTGGCCGCTGGGAGGCACCAGAAGGATATTAGAGACAGGAAGAGAAAGTAGCTGGCATATTTATACCCTGGTCTCCTCCTCCACCCAGCCTCCTGTTCCTCTATAGAGGCCCCAGCTCCGGCCATGTGGTGGTGATGGGTGGATAGTGCTAAAACATGGTCACTGTTCTCTGCTGGTCTCACCTTTGTTTCTTTAGGCCTGAAGGTGGTGGCAGCTCCTTGGCCCTTAGCAGCTGGCCTGGGGTTTCTCTTCATTGTCCCTTGCAGTTCCCCCACGTGCTGCCCACGTGGGGGTGTCTGCAAGAGTTGTGCTTTTCTTCATCTCCAAGTCTTTGTCCAGGCTAGCCCTCTGTCTGTTGTGGCCTTCTCCTTGCTTTTTACTCTGTTTGTTGTTGTTTGTTTGTTTTTACTACTGAGGTTTGAACCCAGGAGCCCTTTACCACTGAGTGGCATCCCCAGCCCTTTCTACTTTTCATTCTGAGACACGGTCTCACTAAGTTGCCCAAGCTGGCCTGGTCTTGCCATCCTCCTGCCTCAGCCTCCCAAGTCACTGGGATTACAGGGGGCGCCGCTGTGCCCAGCTGCTCCACACACTATGTGAGATCCCTCGAGGCTGCAGCCTTTCCCAGGAGACCTCTGTCTCCCTCAAGCTGGGTTTGGCATTCTGGGCACTGTGCCTGCTGCATTCTTATCCAACCCCTCCTGCATCTGGGCATTTGGGAGCACAGAATTTAATAGCAGACTCCTCGGGTTCAAGCCCTGAGCCTGCTTTCATTTCTCCTCTGAAAACCGAAAGTCCCTGCCACAATGGACTGCAGAACTTCATAAGTGAGCAGGTACCACAGCTGGGCACGTCGAAACGCTTGACCGCCGCGAGCTTACTGTGTGTCCACCTTCCTCTTGACAATGGTTACTATGGAGAAAGGGATGTTTCTTATGGGATTTTCAGATTTTCATCCTTCAAATGCAGTCTAGTACCTGGCATGTCGTAGATGCTCATGAGAAGGTAATGAAAGAAAGAAGGAAGAAAAGATGGGAGGAAGAAACAAAGCAGTGAAGGAAGGAGGGAGGGAAAGAGAGATGGAGGAAGGAGAGGCCTCATGCTAGAGGGACTCACAGGGGCTATATAAGTCAGAAAGGGTGCAGGGAAGGGGGGAGCGTGCTGGGGGAGCTCTAGGAAGCCGTCTTACAGTCAGCCTTGCGCATTCCATTCCTGCTGTCCCGGCAGGAATGGAGCACACACACTGCACAGGGCCTGGAGAGGCACAGGGTCCTCTGGAAAGAAGGGTAGTGGCATCTGGCAGAAGCGTGAAGGTCATGGGCAGAGGGAGACTGGCCAGAGGGTGGAAGCAGGGAGTGGGCTGGTGAGAGGCCCTCCCACTGCCACATCCTGCTCCCAAGCCTGTGACTCCCCCGCCCAGCATCAGCCTTGCCTCACTGACGTCACCCGTCTCCCGCTGACCATCGCCAGTGTGACCATTAGGAGAAAGAACTGTGGACCCAGGCAGACCTGGGTTCTGTCTGACCTCAACCATTTTTTAAGGTTATTTGACCTGCTCATCTTTCTCCACCTGTAAAATGGGTACCGGTCCCACCCCTCCTGATGAGGATGCTAGGAGATGCGGCATTTCGCGCCCCTCCAATGCTGTCTGCTCCAAGTGGAGTGATTCTTACCTCCTCGTGTGCCAGCTGCCATGGCGGCTGGCCCAGTAGGCCCCTCCAGACGCCCCTGCTGAATCCGAACAAGTCCGGTCACTCTCAGAGGCCCTAGAAGTCCCTGGCAGCCTCTGTAATGTAAAGGGCCTTGGGGAGCTTTTCATCAGAAGCTGCCAAGACTGCTTACATTTCTTTTTATCTCTTGGAGTGAAGAAAATTATACTTAATCTCTGTGAACAGATATGCACACAATATCCCCAAAGAATGGCGAGGGATCCTTTGCTTCCTGCTCTGGGTTTGTTTTGTGCAGTCAGCAGCATTAAGGACTGATGGGAAAGCCCGCAGGGCCGTGCTCTGCCTCCCGACACCTCCTCTTTTGACTCTGCATTAAAAGTTGCATGGTGAATCTGGAGGGCAGCCTGCCTGGAGCTGCCTAGGAAAGCAGCGAGCTCCTCAGGAAGAACCAACGTCATCCTCGCTTCTCTGATTTAGTATCGAGGGAGCAGAGAATCATGGGGTCACAGGCCGATTCCAAGTACACACTGCCAATTTCAACTCTTGCTGGTCTTTTAAAAATTCACTGTTATGATTGATAAAAGAATACCAGTTTGAACCATATGGTGTGCTGGTCAGAAACGATAGAACATTGGAGACTTCATATGATTAGCTTATTCAAAGTCCAGGCAGCAATTTAAAAAGTACTAAGGGTACTAAGGGTACAGAGGTTTCCTATTCTTTTCAGTCTTCTGTCTTCTCTTCCCAAAGGCAATTGCTGTTGCCTGTGATTTGAGAAACGGTTACCATCTAAGATACACTTCACGTTCGTATTTCTTAAAACATATGGGAAGTGTGATATGCACATTACTTGCTTAACTGCAGCTCCCTCCTGCTTTTCAGTCATTACCTGTGGATGTGTGAGCCGCTTCCACTCTTTTGATATTGTAAACAATGCCACAATGAACATCTTCACACACACATACACACACACACACACACACACACGCACACGCACACATACCTTAGTTATATATGGCATAAATCTTTGGAAGGGATTGTGATTTTAAATTTTGAGAACCGTGGGCAGATTCTCCTAAGTGGTCTGTCCTAATTTGCACGCTCTAACAGCATGTTTTCTCTCCCTGGTCTCTACTTGTACCACCCTCATGACTCGCAGATCCATTTTGGTTGGTAGTCGCTCACATCAATCCACAAGGCTGGGCTAAGGCTGCAGTGCGGGGAGTGTGGTCCTTGGCCCGTTGCCTCTCAGGCCCACTCTCCCTGCTGCTTTGTACCGGGGGTTGAGGGGATTGAGCAGACTCCTTGCCAGGCCTCTTTGTCTACTGGCTTCTGGCTAGTTTTGTTTCATTTTCGTGGTGCAGGGGATTGAGCCATTGAATCAAGGGGTGCTCTACCACTGAGCTACACCCCCAGCCCTTCCCGTTTTTTAAAATTTGAGATGGGATCTCACACAATTGCCCAGGTTGGCCTTTACCTTACTGTCCTCCCACCTCAGCCTCCAGAGTCACTGGGGTTACAGGTCTGTACCTCTGGGCCTGCTGCTTCCCGTTAGGTTTGGCCCATGGGGGCAGAGGGAGGGGAGAAGCCAAGATGTGGCTTGTCTGCTTCTAGTGGGGCATTTCCAGCAGCCACTGTGACTCTGCCCCTCAGGTGCTTCCTCCCTCCTGGGTGCCTGTCCCTGCCAGGGCTCACAGGGGTGGCCAGGGGCCAGCTACCCCTATCCCTCCCCTTGCCTCCCATCCCTCGAGTGTGGCTCTGGGCTGTAGGATTGCTGCCCTGGGCCTTGTCACCTTTTAGCTTTTCTGTTTTCTTCCTAACTTTGTTTTCTGTTTTGCAGTTCTGGAGCTAGACAAACGCTCCTCCCCGGGCTACGCCCCCACCCCTGGTTGCCTGTTTCCATCGCCCCGTTCAGCTTTCTGCTCCAGCTTTGTCCGATTCCCTGCCTTAACTGGACCCTGAACTGATGAACCTTGAGCAACCGTGAGTGAGGAGAGAGGGCCCCGTTCTTATACCAGTGGGGGGAATGGAAACTCTTGCAAAACCTCCTGGCAGGGAGCATGGCACTGTGTGCCGAGAGCTTCAAACGTAAGCGTGCTCTTGCCTTATCTGAGAGGGAGGCAGGTGTTGAAATATTTATGAATGAAATGATCTGATGTCTGGGGGTTGCTTCAGCACAACCTGGCGGGTGGGGTAAGTGGGAAGTTGTATAGATGCCAGGAGATTGGACACGAGGTGTTGTTAGAGCTGGGGGCGGATTCTTAGCATTCATCACATTCGCCTCTTTACTTAGGAATGTTTGGATTTTTCAATACTAAACATGTTTTCCATAAGCAAATTCTTGGGCATTGGAGTCGATCTTCTAGTCATTTATCCTAAAGAAGAAAAAAAATCCCTGATTGCTAAACAAAACAAAACTGTTTTCTTTCAGAATTGCTTTCTCTCCCCCCTGCCCAGGTTTTTAAAACAGCTTTTATTTTTTTTAAAGTTAATATGTGCATTATAAGAAAAATGAAAACACAAGCAAAGACCAAAGTCATCCAGTCACAAGTCGCTTAGCTGGATGTGTCCCTCCAGGTTGTGCGTGTACAGACACAACATCCCACTTTGTGTGATTGAGATCGTAGAGCGTATCACACTTTTCCATCACGAATAGTCACCAATTCAGAATCCCAAAGCTACATGAGTATTTTTGGTAACCAAGAATACACTACACCAACTCAATCTGTGATCTTTTCTGGGGACAAACATTTCACAGAAGACAGAAAAGACAATAGGCCTCTGGATAGACATATCGGCAGAGTCACAACTAAAATAATGCGCTCCCTTAATGCTCAATTTAATATGAGACAAAGCAGCAGAATACACCAAGCTTGTTTTTAACGGCATTATTCATAACAAACAATTGGCCAGGATATCATCTTCCAGCAGTGGGAAAGCCTTTCGTAGTTGAGGCTATATCCATACACTGAAAACAATCAGACTTCAAGAGATGTTGTAGAAGCAAGATAAAGGATGCTTGTCGTGTTTCTTTGGTCTGTTTGGTTGTGGTATTTTAAGTGAAAAATGTTACAAAAGTCTGTGATTTCTAATCTGATTACAGAGTTTTTATCTGAGTGGTACACACTGGGGTCTGACCAGTGCTGTCTTTCGGTGGATGGGGTTATGCTCTGTCTTCCTTCCACTAGCTTGTACTTTCTGGTTGGTTTTTAACTCTGTGCTGTACCTATGAGAAATCTAAACAATAAATCTCGTGTCCTTTCCCTGTCCCTTTCTGCCTTCTTTTAATGTATGTTTTTTAAATTAACACCTGCCTGGTTGCAGGTGAGCATGGACAGATAGAGGGTCCCACCTTAGCTGCTTTTTAGCAAATGTCAATTATCATTTGAATTTTGCCAGGTGGGGCAAAGGAAAAAATGTCCCCAGGATGGGACAGAGGGAAGGAAGGGAAGTGTCAAGGGAGATGGGTGGTCACAAAGCCTTCCACACTTTTCTGATGCCATGATTAGCCACGCCCAGTCATTCAGAGTGTGGACAGAGGGACACATAGCCTCGCAAGGACCCCTCCCACCCCCCTAGGTGTCCTGCCTTTGTCACCTCCTGAATATTCTCTGTCCACTGGAGTCTGCCTTGGTTTTGCCTTTGCATCTGACTCTTGACGCCTGCTTGTGACCGTGGAGTGATGTTCCTTCTCAGCACCCGCCTTCCCAGCTGGACACACATTTTGATCTTGGTGGTCTGATAACAAGGATAAGTGACTACACACGGTGCTCGGGGCTGGAAATGTCATCAGGAGCTCCAGAAACACTGTCTCGCTGATGGTTCCTGGTGCTCTCTGTGGGGATAACGTCCCCCCAGCACGTGACAAGAAGGCTTCGAGAATTAGGGAGATGAGATGATGCCCAGGGGCTCCCAGCACACAGGCAGAGGGGGTTTCAGAACTTGCCCCTGCTCTTTCCCTCGCACTGTGTCCCTTCTCCAGCAGGCACCCCATGAAGGATTGAGAGCCCTGGCCCTGGGGACAGACTGCCAACTGAGGTTCCAGCCTCTGACTCCTATCCTGACAGGGGTCAAAGCTTCCTGGTCCTTATCTGCAGGGCAAGCTTGATGGCAGGGTGGCTTGGGATGCAATGGGAGGCTGCAGGGGAAGCCCTGGAACAACTCCCTGCGGTGGAGCTCAGCGAGGCTGCCACATAGTCACCGGTGCTTAAAGTCACTGAGCCGTCCACCCTGTGGTACGCTATGACTGCTCTGGGGTGTGGTGTGGGCACTGACATTTTCTAAAGCTCCCCAGATGATTCTAACTTGCAGCCAGGGTTGGGCACCACTGCCTCTTGCATGCAGGAAGCCCCTAATAAAGGCTGGCTATGTCCATGTTGTCTTCTGCATCCTTCACGTCTCCTGCTCTGGAAAGATGAGCATCCCTCCCCATCCTCAGCACTGCCTGGTCTCCCAAGTTCAAGGGTTTGGGCCTCCAGCTTTTCCAGCCACATTGATGCATCTGAGTCCTGGGACACCTGTTCTGGCCAAACCCCAGCCTGCCCTGGGGCTATAGGTACTTGGCCTGGTGCAACCCCGTGCCAGTTCAGGAAAGATGATTCCAGAGCCCTGTGTTAGTAGAAGTGTGTACAGAAGGAGGTGGCACCTTCTCACTTGGGGGGAGGGGTTATGTTCTCTGGGGACCCTCCGGTGGGTGGAACATCCTCCCTCTTGGTTGATCCCAAAGAGGTTGTGGCTTAACTTTGGAAGCCAGTTCTGGAAGCAAGTGTCACCACGGAGTTGGTGTACAATGGTAACCAGGGCCTACAGGTAATGCCTATATTCGTAAAAATCTGTTTTAGTCAAAACTAACTTTAATGACCTTTCTTCACTCGAGTCCCAGATGAGCTCTTTGGTTTGCATTTAGAGTGTGCTGTTTGGTTGGTCCCCTCCAAAACTCAGATTGCAATTTAATTCCTATCATAAGATGTTAAGAGGAGGGACCGGGTGGAACATTTAAGAGGAGACTGGGGCTCTGTCTCCGTTATGGATTCATTTGCTCACATAATCAATGGGTGAGTGGGTTAAAGGTATCTCAGGAGTGGAGCTGTGGGAAGAGGCCATGTGGCTCTGCCTGGCCCCTCTCCCCGACTCTTGGTTCACGCAGGCCACTTCTTGCTTAAGGTTTAGCTCCGTGGTCGCTTCTGCAGAGAGCCCTTCTCGAACCTTCTCATGACTCCTCCCCTCTCCTCCAGGGACACCTGGTGCTCCTTTCTGATTACCCTGCAAGGCCTGCACCCCCTTCCCACTCTCGTGTTCCAGCTCCCAACCACTAGGAAGTGCAGTTGTGGTGCAGGGCACAGGCCCTGGCCACAGTGCTGGGACCGGACTTCCTTTCTGGCACTTACTGGTGACCTTGGACAAGTTCCTTAACTTCCTCAGGTTCAGCCTCTTTATGGTGGGGGAGGTTTGAGGATTAAATGAAGTAGTAGGTGTGCGTAGCAAGGTGTCTGGCCTGCGGGACTTGCTCGGTAAACACTGGCCTTTCTTGCCCATCGGAGTGTCTCCTGTCGCCAGCATCCCGCAGGCACTCAGTTGTCCTTGTTCAATGTAAAAGATGGAGACGGTTGGCAAGTCACCGGAGAAGTCCGCTTTATTACAAGATGAGGCTTACATATATACTCTTGGGGCTTCCGGGTTAAGGGAGAAAGTGACGTGTGGGTTTCTGATTGGTCCGGCTTGCCGCCGGTGGGAAAATAGGTGGCGGGAAGCCGAGACTTATGGGAAGAAGAAGCCGCTCAGGGGCCATCTTTGGTGTGGATCGGACTGCATATGGAACCTTACATTCCCCCCTCTTTGGTTTATGGGAATTCGGGACGTTGATTTTCAATCTGGCTGCTTCCTGCTGATCAGGGGCGTCGTCAAGGGGCCCGGGGCAGGGGGGTTGGTTGTGAGGGGAGAACAAAGCGTTGGCTATTATAATAAGCCATGTCAGATCAGAGTAATATATTACTTCGTCCCCCATAAAGTCCATAAAACTCCCTTGGAGCCATAAGTCCTCAATTTGGTCTAGGAATTCATTGTAGTCATTAGTCGGGTGGAGGAGCCATGCATCAGTGTCCAAGGTCCGTAGAAAGGATATTGGCCTTGGAAGAAGTTGGGGGAAGTCCATCATAGCAGGATGTCACCAGGCGTTGTTCCTGAGGAGAAGCTGGTTAAAGGCTTGGTTAGAAATTTTTTGTACTTGGTCTCTAACGAACCTTATGAGACAGGGGAGGAAGAAAATGATGCAAAGAACTCCAATAAGAGGACCTAATAGAGGGAGGCAACTACATAATTTTTCCCTGTGGTGGTCACTGCTCCCGGGGTTGAGGCCCCTTTGCAAGTTGCACAGGTTGTCCATATAGGGTTTTAATGAGTTCCAGTTTGTTGACAGGTGGACCAAATCCAGCTAGGGTCAGGGAAAAGAAGGGGAAAAAAGCAGAAAGGAAGTTATCATTCCTCCTGAATGGGTGAGAGGCGCGAGAGACGGAGTTTCAAAGGATTAGAGGGATCCACGGAACTGGTGTAGATGTTCGGCTTGCCCGTATTTATAGGGTCAGGATCCAGAGGAGTAGGGGGTGAGTCTCCTTGGTCAGCCGGGCAGGGTTTTAACCTGGAAATATGGATCCAAGGAGTGGTCTCGTTAGAAGGTAGGATGAGTTTAGCTGCGGTGGGGGTCAGGTGTGGTTGGTGGAGTATAATAGGCAAGATCCCCTGGGTTTAAGGAGGGAGGAGGGGAGGTTGCAAGAGGACGGGGAAGTAACCAGTCTTGATGTTTCCAAAGTTCAGCTCTAAGGTGAGAAAGGAGAGGAAGGCTGAGGGTATTTGGGATGTTTAGGGAGGTAGGAACGATTCCGGGGGGTACAGGAGATCTTCCATACATCACCTCAAAAGGGGACAAATTGGTTTCTTTGGAAGTAAGCGTACTTTAAAGAGTGCCAGAGGGAGAAGGCGAATCCAGTCTAAGTGGAGTTCTAGGGAAAGTTTGGTGAGAGTCTCCTTTATGGACCGATTTGCTCTTTCAACCTTACCTGAGGCCTGAGGACGATATGGGCAGTGTAGATGCCAGGGTAAGGCTAGAGATTGAGAGAGAGATTGGATTACTTGAGCTGTGAATTCTGGTCCATTGTCCGATTGAAGGGAGGTAGGCATCCCAAAGCGTGGGATGATGGAGGTAAGGAGGTGATTGGCGACAGTGGAGGCTCCTTTATTGGTAGTAGGAAATGCCTCAATCCAGCCACTAAAGGTATCTAGGAAAACTAGGAGGTACCGGTGTCGGCGAACAGGAGGCATGTGTGTGAAATCAACTTGCCAGTCTGCCGCCGGAATGGAACCGCAGGCTTGATGTGAGGGATATGGGTAAGGAACTGTAGTGGTGTTAGGGTTGGTTCTTTGGCATATAACACAGGTTTGAGAAAGTTGTTTTAGCATTTCTCTATCTTGGGATGTGAGAGGAAAGAAGGATTGTAAGAAACGAGACAGGCTTTGAGGACTGGAGTGAAACAGGTCATGCAGCATTTGAAAGAGAAGTTTCTTGTCCGGGATTGGACTGGGAGAGGACAAGTGAAGAATGGGGGGTGGGGTCTCAGATGACTCGCTAAATGCCGCGTTAGTTGGGACGCTTGTAATAGCTTGTGAATTAGGTCAGAATTGGTAATGGTGTTCCCACGAGTTGTCATAAATCCTCTCTCTTTCCATATTGCCGAATGGGAGAGGAGTGTGTGGAACACATATTTAGAGTCGGTGTATAAGTTTAGGGTTTTCCCTTCGGCCAGAATGCATGCTTGAGTTGCCGCGATAAGTTCAGCTTGCTGATTGGTGGTACCCGGAGGGAGAGGTTGGGCTTCTATAGTGGCTGTTAGGGAGACTATGGCATAACCAGCTTTGGGGGCTGTTGGACTTCTATATGAGGATCCATCCGTGAACCAATTGTGATCCGCATGGGGTAAGGGGCCCTCGACAATGGTAGAGGGAGAATGAGTTAAGGATTGTAATGTTTCTAGACAGTTGTGAAGTGGAGGCTCTGGGGTAGGGTGAACAGGAAGAAGAGTGGCTGGGTTGAGAGGAGAACAGGATTGAAAGGATATAGAAGGGTTTTCTAAAAAGGAAGTAATTAGGGCTAAAACTCGTGAGGGGGGTAAAGTATGCAGGGACTTGTAAGCTAGGAGATCCTTTAGATGGTGTGGAGAGCATATAGTTAAGGGGGCTCCAAAAGTAAGTTTAAAAGTTTACTGTGAGGTCAAGTTGTTTTGATAAATAGGCTACTGGGGCAAATGTGGGGCCCTGCATTTGTCCCAGTACCCCTAGGGCCTGTCCCTGATTTTCATGAACATAGAGAAGAAAGGACCTTGTTAAATCTGGTAAGTGTAACGCAGGGGCGGATAGGAGTTTGAGACGTAGGTTATTAGAAGGTGTTTTAGGAGAGGAGGGGAGTGGTTCATTTGGGTCTCCTTTAGAGAGATCGTAAAGGGGTTTGGCTAAAAGAGAAAAGTTAGGGATCCAAGCACGGAAATACCCTGCTAAGCCCAAAAAAGAGAGAATTTCAGCCTTGGTTTTAGGTACGGGCCAGGACGAAAGGGCTTGTTTCCTGTCAGTAATGGATTTATGTTGTGGTGTGAGTAAGAACCCTAGGTAAGTGACTTGGGAGGCTGAGATTTGAGCTTTAGAAGGTGTCACTTTGTATCCATGTTGGGCCAAAAAGTTAAGCAAGGCAGCCGTGTCCCGTTGAGAGATATCCCAAGAAGGGCTACAGAGAAGGAGATCATCAACATACTGCAAAAGTGTGGAAAGAGGACAAGTGGGGTAGAAATTTTTGAGGTCATGGGAGAGGGTCTGTCCAAATAGATGTGGGCTGTCCCTAAAACCCTGAGGAAGAACCGTCCAAGTGAGCTGTTCGGAGTGTCGTGTGTGGGGGTCGGTCCATGTGAAGGCAAAAAGGTCCTGTGAGGAAGGGTCTTGAGGTACGGAAAAGAAGGCATCCTTCAAGTCCAGAACTGAGAAGTGAGTGGAAGAAGCTGGGATGAGAGAGAGTAGAGTGTAGGGATTGGGAACAAGAGGGTGGATGGGTATGACAGCGGCATTTATGGAGCGGAGGTCCTGTACCAAAAGGTAGGAACCATTGGTTTTTTTATACCCAGAATGGGGGTGTTATAGGGGGACTGAGTGGGACGTAGATATCCTTTGTGAAGAAGGTCAGAAATAATGGGAGAAAGTCCGAGAAGGGTAGAGGTGGTTAAGGGATACTGAGGCTGATGAGTAAATTTGGTAGGGTCCCGTAATTGGATGGAGACTGGGGGGCACTGAGCTATGGAGGGATTGTCCGTGTCCCAAACTGAGGGGTTAACAGGGTGGGAGATACGTGGATGTGAGGAGGTAGGATCCTGCAATAGGGCCATAAAAAAGGAAGTAGAAGCATCGAAAAGTGGGAAGGAAATAGACGCCTTGAATTGGAAAGAATGTCCCGTCCCAACAAGGGAATTGGGCATTGAGGCATGACTAAAAAGGAGTGGATAAAATGTGAAGAGGAATTCTTAAGGCGACACAGAAGTGGGGGAGTTCTGAGTGGATATATGCGTTTCCCTCCTACCCCGACAATAGGAGTGGAACCAGGAGTGGTGGCACCATGGAACTCTGTCAAAAGTGAGAAGGTTGCTCTATATCTAATAAAAAGGTGACAGACCGGCCATCCACTACAAGGGTTACCCTAGGCTCGCGAGTGGTGATATTGAGGGTCGGGTGTGGCTCAGGGCTCCGTCAGTCCTCTTCAGCCAATCCCACTATCGGAGGACAAGAGGGGGGCATTCTAGCGATTGGCCCTTCACCCCTTCGGGAGAAGGGGCAATCGGAGCCCCAATGTCCTGTTTGTTTACATTTGGGACAGGGTTTATTGGGGGCCCGTGGCTGAGGACAGGAGTGTGACCAATGACCCTCTTTTCCACATTTAAAGCAAGCTCCAGGAGGGGCCCTTGTAGGGATCGGGAATTTCTGTGAATGGGGAACAGGATGAGGAGTCCCCCTGATCATTTGAGCAACCATTAGTAAATCAGTTTGCCTGGCCTTATGCCTTAGGCGTTCTTTTTCGTCATCTCGTCCATGGAAAACCTTAAAGGCCAGCGACAGAATCTCACTTTGAGGAGTTGCCGGTCCATGTTCCAATTTTTTTAATTTGGCCTTAATGTCGGGGTAGGACTGAGCTAGGAAACTGGTCATAAGGATATGACGGCCCTCATCTGTGTCCGGGTCCAGTGTGGTATATTGCCTGAGGGCCTGAGTAAGCCTCTCTAGGAACTCAGTGGGGGTTTCATCCTTTTTTTGGATAATTTCCTGGACCTTCTGAAAATTAACTACTTTGCGGGCTGCCTTCTTTAGGCCCACAACGAGACACGAGGCAAACCGATCTCGGGCTTGTATGCCTTGATTTGTATTGTAGTCCCATTGTGGATCGATTTCTGGGACCGCTTCAGGCCCTAGAGGGAAAGTAGGGTCTGTGCGATGTGTTTCATTCGCATGAGTTTGAGCTGCATCCCAAACTCGTCGCCGTTCCTCGGTCAGGAGGGTGTTGGCGAGGAGCATAAATATATCTTTAAAAGTTAAGCTGTAGGCTTGTAAAATCCATTGGAATTCCTTTATGTAAGTGGTAGGATCGGAGGAATAGGAGCCCAGTTTGCGCTCCATCTGAGATAAATCAGCCAGGGAGAAGGGGACGTGGACACGGACAATACCTTCAGCTCCAGCTACCTCCCTTAATGGGGCCACAAAAGTGGGAGGGGGCGGAGGGGGTCCATGGGAGCGCGTGAGCCGCGGGCTGAAGGAAATAGGTGGAGCGGTGGGTGTAGGAGCTATGGGCGCGGGAGCCAAGGCGGCGGGGGTGGGGAAAGAGGGGAGGAAGGTGGCTCCGGGAGTATAGGGTTGAGAGGAGGGGCCCTATAAGGGGGAGGCTCATCAGCCGGGTCAAAAGAATCAAGAGAGGAGGATGGGGGAGGGGAGGACGACATAAGGGATCTCCTTCCACTTGTTCAGGCGCTGGCAATAGTTGAAAAGGTCCCTTAAAAGATTTGGATCTAAAGAGCCTTCAGGGGGCCATTTGTTCTGGTTATCTAGAGGGTAATGGGGCCAATCCTGAGTGCAGAATTTTGTCAATAATTTGGGTTTGATGTCAGGCTTAAGGGAAAGAGGTCCTAAATTTTTGAGGAGACACTGGAGGGGCGTGTCTGCCACCGGGGAAGATGGGGAGGTCCCCATGGTTAGAGGGAAGAAGGGTGTAGGGAGCGGAAGACCTCGGGCGAGGAGGGAGCAGTCTGCGAGGTAAAGGGCGTCCCCAATGCCTCGAGAGAGACCCGGAGGGGGATCAATCTACAAGGTAAAGGGCGTCCCCAATGCCTTGAGAAGGATCCGGAGGTTCCGGAGACGGAACGGAAGGGAAAGCGCGATGGAGAGCGTCACCTCGATCGCTATTCCCAAAGGGGTAAGGAACCCGGATGGCCACGAGGTTACCAGTACTGGATTTAGGCAGTTGGAGAGGAAAGGTGACTGGGGTTCCCCGGGGATAGATTAAGCTCCTCACTCCTCATAAAGTGTCTTCTATTGGCCTCTTTTGTGTTCTGACGGAAGGGCACAGGGGTCCACTGTGACCATGAAGGTCGTGGTGGGAGGTTGTCCCCCCTTAACTCAGCGTCGGGAGGCTACCGGACGGTCACGGCTAGTACTCCCGCGTATAGCTGAGGTAAGGTGTGCTCTTCCAGGGGGAAACTTACGAATTTTCGAAGCCGGTGTTGACTGTCGAGAGCCAGCGCCGGAGCAAGAGGACGAGGGTGGCCTGCCAACAGAGGAACGGAGTGTCGTTGAAGGCTAACTCCGTCCCGGGTTTCGGCACCAATAAAAGATGGAGACGGTTGGTAAGTCACCGGAGAAGTCCGCTTTATTACAAGATGAGGCTTACATATATACTCTTGGGGGCTTCCGGGTTAAGGGAGAAAGTGACGTGTGGGTTTCTGATTGGTCCGGCTTGCCGCCGGTGGGAAAATAGGTGGCGGGAAGCCGAGACTTATGGGAAGAAGAAGCCGCTCAGGGGCCATCTTTGGTGTGGATCGGACTGCATATGGAACCTTACACAATGAATGAAGCCAAGTCTCAGAGATGTTTGGGAACATGCCCAGGGTCACACAGCTAGTATGTGCCAGATCCAGGATCCAATCCACACCTCTGGGGCTGGGGCCCCTGTTCTCGCCCCATGCCACCTGCCCATCACCTCTCAGCTGCTCTGTGCCTGCTTTCATAACTTACCTGGAGAAAATACTGAGTTTGGTGGAAGCTCTGAGCCACCTAGGCAGAGCTGGCCCCTTCTCGGAAGCGAGCCAGAGCCTTTGTTTCCTGCTCCCAAAGAAGAGTCCCACTCAGCCCTGGGCCCCTCTCATTCAAGGCCAGTGTTCCTGCTCTGTGACCCTCACTCTCTCCTGGCGCTTTGCTGGCTCGGACGCTTTCATGACCTTGGCAAATTCCTTTGATTCTTATCTTTTCAAAACATCTTCCTAAAATCGAAACCATCTTACTAATTGGATCAGTAGGACAGGAACAATGAAGAGAGGGTCCAAATAACCAAATGCGTGGAAGTTAGAAGGGTAAAGACCTTGTTATCTGTCATGGGCCTACAGACAGGCAGCTCGGTGCCCTTTGCAGAGCCTGACATCGAAGAATAATAACGACTAACATATTTTATGTATTCCAAGCCGAGAGTTCTGTATAAGGGAGAATTTTTCAAATGCTACTTTCCTGATAAGGAAATGGGTACTGATTAAAGGTAAGCCCTGTAACCTCATCCACACTGCTAGAGTAGACATTGCTGTCTACACTGAAACAATTTGCTCATGTTAATTTTGTTTGTTTGTTTTTAAGGAGTTGAATAGGTACTGAGATCCAGGCATTGTAGAAAATGCTAGAGAATCATGAGTGAAGAAGCAGAGCCTCTGCTGTCAGGGACTTTATATTCCAGCAGGAGACAGACAGTAAATAAACACGCAAGGGAACAGATAAATGCAGCACATGTCCAGTGATGGCAAGTGGGATGGACGAAAATAAAGTGGGGAGGGGGCTAAAGTTCCTGCTGAGCAAAGATTGGGAAAGAATAAAAGGGGACTCCTCTTGTGCAGGGAAGAACAAGTGCAAAGGGCCTGTGGTGGGAGGGTACTGGGTGAGCTTCGGGAACAAGAAACAGAGTAACCAAGAGGCTACGGCATGGGAGTTCATGTCAGAAAGTGGCCAAGGACACAGGGTCACATAGCTTCAGAAGGCCTTGCGAGAATGCTTTAGCTTTTACACTGCCTGAGCTGATGAACCATGGAAGGGTTTCTAGCACAGAGGGAAGGTGATCCAAGTGGAAGGGATTTCTCCGGCCACTGTGCTAGATAGAACAGACTGCCAGAGGCAAGGACAGAGGCAGGGAGGCCGATCGGGATGCTATTGCAACAATCCAGTAGGAAAGGCTGGGGCTGGTCGGGCGTGGTGGTAAAAAGCCTACCTCCTGTCCTGGAACATTGTTTGCAGGTGGAGATGGCCAGCCATGCGGATGAACTGGATAGAAGTCATGAGGGGTCAAACGTGCCCCATGAAGGATGGTAACTGAGCAACTGGAAAGATGTGGCCGTGAACTGAGTTGGGAAGAAACATGGGAGGAGCAGGGACCTGGGGAGTGATCAGAAGTGGGTATGGCACAGGCAATGTCTAGGATGCTGGGTGGGCAGCTGGTCAGGAGAGAGGTTGGCTGGGCATGTAAGGTGGGAGTCACCAGTGTGCAGCCATGACCCCAGGAGAGACGACCAGGGAGCCCAGAGTACTCAGGCTGTCGAGGGGCAGGGGAGGAGGAGGACGCTGCCCTGGAGGAGCCCACGGCGGTGAACTGGGGGCAGGTCAAGATGTCTCAAAGCTGCTCTCAAGGGCCAACCATGTCTCCACCTTCCTACTCCGTCCTGGCAGGTGCCTCTGTTCAGGGCAGGAGCCTGGGCTTCCTGGGGCTCGAGGGTGGTGATTAGGGGAGGAGGGAGGCTGCAGGTCACAGGCAGGCCCTCGGCATGGCCTGTCTGAGCCTTGTGCAGCTTGCTTAGGAAATTGCCTCTCATCTCCTCTCTCGGCTTCATTAATTGCTCACTTCTGGCAAACTCCATGGGGACCCCTGGGTATGAGGATCAGTAGACGTGACGCAGGGTTCTCACTGGGGACACGCTCCTGGCTCCGTTTTACAGATGGGGAACTTGAGGCGAGCTCACTTGCCCCCAGTTGTCCAACCAGAAACCCAAATTCGGTTTTTGCTCTGAAGTCCATAACCTCTGCCCTTGCCATGAGGTCTCTTCTTCTCTTCGCTCAGCCAGTGTCCGTGGAAGATGCCCCGGGCCCGTGCCAGGCTGGGCACCAAGTGCCAGTGCCATGGCGATGGACAGATAGGCTCCACATTTGCCTTGTTCTCCTCCACACTTGAGCTACTTTCTGAAGCCTGCCCTGGATAACCCAGCCCAAACTCCCACGTCCCAAGCCAGCCGTCTCCAGAGCCTCCTCCATCCCCTGGAGGAAGCCTCAGGAACATTTCCGGGCTGTTTGGAGGGAGACATTTCCAACTGAGCATTGTGCACAGACATCGTGAAAATCAGTGCACAGAGCAGCCGAGCCAGTCCTTGTGTGCGACATCAGCCCCACATGCTTTGCTATCCTTTGCTTGTTCTGCAGAAAACAATTTAGGAGGGAGGTTGGGGAAGGAGGCCAGGTGAGATGTTCTGGATTCCAGCGATTCAAGTCAGCACTAGTGAGATGGTGAGTTGCCACACGGTGCTGGGGTGCCCAGGGGAGAGGCCTCCTCCGCTAAAATGAGAGCTTATGAGGGAAGAGAGGACTTCCCCTTCTGGGTGGCTTTAGGGGACACAGACGTGCCAGCCTTGAGCACTCTCACCTGCCTCCAGCTTCCCATGCAATCCAGGGGAATCATGCCTTAAAAAGAGCATGTGCATGCACACACACACACACACACACACACACACACACACACACACAGAGTGTACCTCTACACGCAAGAAGACGTAGAGGAAAATTAGATAGAAATCACTGTACAGGTCTCTCTCTTCTCTTTCTCCTGTCTCTCCCCTTTTCTCTCTCTCCCTCTCTCCTCTCCCTCTCTTCTCTTTCTCCTCTTCAAAAAAAAAAAAAAAAAAAAAAAAAAAAAAGAAAGAAAAAAGCACTGTAAAGCCTGTGGCATCTTTATTTATTTTTTAATGTGATCTTAAAAGATATCCTCACAATCTGGTTACGCTGAAAGGCGAAACATAACTGGAAGTGTCAGCTTTCTTTCCCAAGGACGTTCCAGGGGATGCGTGTGTAGAAGAGACTGATGGGCCCTGTTCCCTTTCAGTTTGGCTCATGTCTGAAGGACGTACACGTCACTCTTCTCTCATCAGGTGAAGCAAATCATGAGCTTCAGAGGACAAAGTGTTTTGAGTCTCCAGACCAGGGCTTCTCTTTATAGCTGCAGCCACCCATGGCTTCATGACCCTAGCAGGCTCCCCAGCTTTTTGGATCCTCAGTTTCCTTATCTAGAAAATGAGGATGAGAAATCCTACTAGAAGGGTTGCTGAGGGGATTAAACACCAAACTAGGGACAACAGTAGGCAGGCAGTAATGGTTATTCCTCGCCACAGAGAGAGAGAGAAAGGAGGAAGGATGGAGGAAGGAAGGTGGAAGGAAGGAAGGGATAGCTCCCAGAGTTTTCACTAGGAATTTTTTACCTCCCTCCACAATCCAGTGCTGTGGACTTCAAATGGTCACTTGTGTTGAACCCTGCTACGTGGCTGGTGGGGCAGTAACCGTCGCTTTAGTATCAACCAGTGTGTTTCCAGCCACCCTTAAAGTTGGGTCTCCTTATCCCACTGTACAGATACCCTGATTGGTGATTAGAGAGTTAGTTAATTGACCCACAGACTAGTTAGTAAATGACAGAGGCCAGCCTCTAGCCTAGGTTCAGCTTACTGAGGGCAGAACTCCTCCCAGTTCTGCTGGTGGCTACAAGCCACGAGTGAATAGCAGATTGGCTCTCCAACATCATAGCTATCCAGACCAGCCCAGGCCACTATGTGGTGACCCCTGGAAGAGTTCACAGTCTTTTCCCATCTCAGGGGCGGGTTGAACTGAGTTGTAAGAATCAAGCAGTCAGCCCCAGAGCTG
The DNA here is from genome assembly GCF_902686455.1 of Sciurus vulgaris. Classification (NCBI taxonomy): domain Eukaryota; kingdom Metazoa; phylum Chordata; class Mammalia; order Rodentia; family Sciuridae; genus Sciurus; species Sciurus vulgaris. The sequence continues at coordinate 134,972,995 of NC_136469.1, read as the reverse complement.
AGAAAATGTAACGCTTCAGAAGGAAACAGCCTTCCCTTGTGGTGGCAATAAAGGCTCAGAGGGAAGCTGGGGCTTCATTTCAGCTCTCCTGGAGTTGGTGGGAAGGTTCACACCTCAGACCTTGGGCTCCAAATGACAATGACATCAGACTCTTGATGATCTGTCATTGGAATGGAAATGCCATGAAGATGAATTTTTTTTTTCTATTTTCTTTGCTGCTATTTTCTGCTTCTAGAAGAATACCAAACATATAGTAGATATTATAGGAGGGATTGAGTGAACTTAATTGTAATTTCTGGGCAATTTGCTCTAACAGCTTCCTGTGTTTCAAATACACTTATCCAGGAGAGTCACCTGGATCAATTCTTCCATTTAGTTCTAGTCTCAAAAGTCACCTCTACAGAGAGGCCTCTGCTGACCAGCCCACCCAAACATCCTGTTCTCCTTGACTTTTGCCCATTCTTGCTGTGCTTTTCCTAACTCTGGAGTAACGATGAGCCTGTCACCACTCTCCCCACAGCCAGTTCCACGAGAGCAGAGCTCCCACCTTTTGGGCATTGCGCATGTCAAGCACCTAGCCTGTTGGGAGTCTGAGCTTCATAAATCATGTGCTGAATGAGCGAATAAGTGAGTGAGTGAACGAATGAATGGATGGATGGATGCCGAATACAGGGAAGAGCTTAGTGCAGAGCCTGACATGCAGCAAGTGAGAGGCACACGTTAGTTTTGTGGTGTTGGTGATGACAGTCCATGCCTTTGTGAGCCTGTTGCTCCATGGGTGTCTTGGTGGGTGATGATTATAAAGGACCCTGCTTGACTCCACCTGCCATCCTGCCCGATAGCACCACAGGTGCTAAAGAGCAGTGATCTTTTGTTTTTGTTTCTGAACTAACTCTGGCTCTTCCCTTCTCCCTCTTGGTGGAACTGTGATAAGGCATTGGGAAGTTCATCCTTTCCCCTCCACTCTTAACACACTTTCAGGTCCTTCCTACTCATGTGTAAATGACACACAGCATCTCCTCCACACATTCCATCCCATTCCAGCCACCTGACCTTTCCCAGCTTCTGGAACTTCCACACCTTTTTGATGTCATCCATGCTGTCAGATGCCTAAAATGCCTCCACTTTGCCCCCATTTCATTCCCAAAGATGTTCTGTCGAAAATCCAGTCCTAGTATCCCCTCCTCTGGGATGGTCAACCCCAGATTTTCCAGCAGTTTCTATCTCTTCTCTCTGGTTTCCCATTTGGCTTTCTCCTCTTTCCTTTATAGTGCTCAACACGGGGCACGAAGCTTAACCAAGCCTTCCTCCCCCATCCCAGAAACAAGCTCCGCATGGGGAGGAACCCTGCATGTGGTGGGAAGGCCGGTAGATTGGGCAGCTCTGACCTGAGTCTTCAAGCCTGTGGTGTAACTGCCAGAACTCCTGGGTTCCAGTTCTGTCTCCCCTCTTACCATCTGAGTGACCCTGATAAGTTACTAAACCATACCCTGCCCAGAGTACCCCGCTGAAAATGGGGATCCTAGTTACTACGTTTCAGAAGGCATCAAATACCACAACCAATGGGTAAAACTGTAAAAAGACCATCTGGAGTAGGTCTTGTTAGGGGATGGTTTGGGATGGGTGGAATTGGAAGTCGTCATTAGATCTTTTTTCCATTTATATATGGAGGTCTCTTTATAATGAGCCACGAGTTTGTTTGGAACCAGAGGCATAGAAACCAAACAACGGCTGACCGTATTTCTGAGAACACCCAGATTTTTATTAGCTTTGTTAATTTGGCAGAAAATGCCTCAGCCTGAAATCTCACTCGGGTTTGCTCAGTTCAAAGACAAGTCTTTGCTGCTCATATGCACATAGCTTTGCAGACCAAGGATACTACAGGGATATACAGTCTTCGAGAATCACATCCAAAGAAATGGAAAGAAAGCAAATTCCAAAACACAAAAACCAAAGTATAAAATCTGTTTAAATATTGAACTGTGCTCCCATAACACAAAAGTTCATGTTTTGTGGGAGACTTGGAGAATGTTCCACCATGGGCGGGGCTTATGATGCAACTGTTCTCTTTGACCTCATTAGCATGTCGTGCCCTGAAACATGGTAAGGAAGAAGCTGCAGAAGGAGCTCCAAGATTCCCCGCAGAACTCCAGGGCAGTCTTCCTCTGGTTCACCACATCCGGGTCCTCCATACACTCCGGACCTCTGACGGCCACAGTCTGGGTCTCTGCTGGGCTGGACTGGATGTTCTCTTTGACTTCACTTGGCTCGGAGGAGGAAGTGCCTTTGACCTTAATACGCTCCTTGTGGGAGAGCTCTGTTTTCTCCTCTCGGGGCTTTTGGGTCTCATACAGAGTGGAGTTGACCAACTTGAGATTAGATTCTGGAAACTGCTTTTTGCACACCCTGGTCTTCAAGACACTCTTGGAGTTCCCACATAAGTTCTTCTGATTGCGCAGGGTCCGGACAATTTGTTTCCAATAGATCTTCTCATTATTGAGCTTTAGGCATTTACTTGGCTTCCCAGCAAAGACACAAGAAAACTCCTGGTCCATTCGAGTGCACTCCACCTTCAGGTTGATGACCAACTCCTGCTCAGTCGCTGCCCATCTGCAGGAAGCTTGATCTTTGGTGGCAAACTTGCCATTGGTCATGGACTTGGATGTCCTGCTTCTCTCCTTATTCTGGCCCTTGCCCAGAGGAGTCGATGGATCCCCTTCCGGTATGCTACCCTGTCTGTTCTTTGTTCCATTCCTGACCTTTGCTGAGAGCACTTGGGCAGCCAGGAGGAGAAACGAGAGGAGGGCAAGGCTGTGGATCCTCATGACTTCAGCCGGGCAGGCACCTGCTTGATAAAAGGCAGAGAGTCAGTGCTGGGCAGCCGCCTGGCAGTGCAGGGCTGCAGCTGGCCTCCCTGCACCCAGACCCATACCTGCCCACTTTAGGAGGAGACCAGGAATCTGTCTGGCTTCTGGAATCGCTAGAGGAGTGGCCTGTCTGCTTCCACTTCCACTTGACCAGAGCCTATGAGTGGCAAAAAGTTACCGCTCTTCACTCCTCCCTCACCACTCCGAGAGCCTCGTTACCTCTCCTACCCACTCAGTTACTCCTGCCGTGCTTCACCTGCATCCACCCACCCAACAAGCATTAACTGAGCACCAACAACGTGCCATGCACTGCCCTCGCTGTGGAACACACCAAGCTGACTGAGAGAGCCTTGGGTTGTAAAGAGCTCAGAGCCTGCACGTGGGGAGATTGAAACAGCCTTGACCATGGAGCCTGTCTCACTCTGTCCAGTGATCTTGGACAAGTCACTCTCTTGCTCTGGGTCTCAGTCCTTACCTGGAAATCAAGGTGTTGAATGAAATAATCAAACCCTTTTCTAGCTCCGGTGTGCTGACTTTCTGCCTCATAAGCCTACACACACACAGATGACCACAAAATTAGCAAGGATGTGGCAAGAGCCATAGAAATGTCATAAAACATGATGTTGACTCAGTGGCTGAACCTGCTCGGGGTTTGACACATGGAGCTGGGTGGTGTCCAGGGTAGAGGGTGCATTACGGAAGGAATGAAGGTCCCCAGGAAAGTCCTAAGGTGAGAGGTCTTTGGACATGACAGGGCAAAGTGAACCAGGGTGGAGAGGGGTGAATTTCAAGCAGGCTGTTGGGACCATAAGCTGAAGGCCTGTGGTGGCAGTACTGCGCAGACACAAAACCCTTAATCAACATGTTTTGAAAAAAATCACTGAATCCAGAAGATGTCCTTAAATGCTGGACTTGACTCCATGGTTTTATCAGGTGAACAGCAAAAGTATAAGAAAAAGGAGTCACACCTTAAAGAATTTCACCTCTATTTGACACTTACTAAGTGCCAAGCATTGTTCTAGCATTGAATTCTCATCCTGTTTAATCCATATAAGAACCCGGCCACATTACTATTAGTATGTCACCCGCGGTAACAGCTGTGACAGTTAGGGCTCAGGCAGGTGAAGCGGGTGTTGACGAGCTGGTAGGGCCGGCCAGACCACATCTCACTTCCTTTCTACCACCCCTCCTTGATCATTTCTGGCTTTCACCTGTACTCTGATCTTCACAAAATATTAGCAAGGCATAAGAAAACTATGAACGTTTGGTTTGGCACAGGCCATGTTGACAAGATCATTCATATAATCTGATTTGTGTGTGTGTGTTGTTTTCAATGTATTGAATTTTGTTTGAAAAAGGGGAAGCCCCAGGAAATGGCTACGCTCTCATTTGCACTTGGGAGTCTGCCCAGTTGCTGCGGTCGGGAAAGGAAGACCATCACCAGAGCATGGGCTAACGCCATGTGGCGGGGACAGGAGGCTGGAGAGGCAGGTGAGAACCCAGGCACTGTCAGGGCCCTGGGACTCAGCTCCCACTTGTCCATCAAGGGACCTGGACTCAAGGAAGCCAGATCCTCAGGTGGGGTGAGACCTGGGGGCAATAGTGAAGCCTTGAGAGAGCCAGGCGCTTACCTTGCTCTGAGTGTGCAGATCCAGGGCGGCCCAGGTGTGGGAGCGGTGGCAGGCCTGCAGTCCTCTGAGCCTCAGCTCAAGGCAGGGTCGGCTATTTATAGGAGCCCAAGCCTGGGTTTTTACAGCACTCAAACTTGTGCGGCTTTGTTCACACTCCTCCCGGCCACGCCCCTCAGAGGGAGCCAGTTCCTGCAGGGAAAGTGTTGGGTGGAATCCAGTGAGCAGGGGGTTCCACGTGTGCCACTAGCCCTGCTTCCTACTATCCTCCCTGCTCCCCCAGCAACCAGGAGAGCCACAGAGTTCAGCCTTGCAAACACCTCGGGGATGAGGCCAGGACCCCACGGTGATATCCCAAGGGAAGAAATTCACTGTGACTACCGTCCTCACGGCTGCCAAGCCCTGAGCCCATTCCTAAAAGCATCTTCCCACTCCTCCTCCCCTCCGCCCAGGAGGGGCTCTCCATGCCTCTTCCCATTTTGCAGGAGAGAGTGGCTCTTGGAGATATCCAAGGGCTTGTCCAAGTTCACAGAGGTGTGTGTGTTGATTGGGGCGGGGCAGAATGCTCTCAGCATCTGTGGTCTGTTCTCTTCCCAACTGCCAGTATCAATAAATATTTGGATAATAAGTGACAGAAGTGGCTGAAGCTTGTTGTTTCTCAGTCTGTTTTCACTGAGCCATCTGAAGTGGGTAGAGGAAACTGTGGGCCCTGAGGGGCTGCTGGTAAAGAGGAAATTCCCTTGAAAATATTCCCCTCCAGGTTGCATGAGGGAACTCACTCCAGCCATCCTGGCTGAGCTGTATACCAGAACGGCCTAGGTGGGGAATGCTGGCCACAGCTTGTGGTTTACTGTGTGACTTTATCCAAACTACTTGACCTAAACTACTGTAGACCAGATCAGCAGCCCATTTAGCGTTACATACTGATCTTTTTTTTTTTTTTTTTTTTTTTTTAATTACTGGAGCTGAGCTTATTAACATATGTGAAGCGGAACAGTTTGGGTTCCTAATGAGATCTTAAGCTGCATTCTTTGAAGACAGACATTATATTATTACACAGGAGCTATTTTGAAAATGTTCCTCATTTTAAATTTTGGTGTCTTTTGATCAGATTGGATTTATGTTATTCTCTTTGCCAAAGAGTTTAGATGATGAATGCAACTTTTCTTTTGAGAGATCCAAAAGCTGTGAATACCACTGATTACCACCACCAATGGAATAACCGAATGTATGTCTCACTCGGTCTGGTCACTGGCATGCAATTTCAAGTTCAAGGCTGACCTTACTCCCAGGCTTGTTACTACATATAACTCCTTGACCTAGAGGACTGGCCCTGTTGGAGCAGTTGCCAGAGATTATATGAGTGGGTGTGTTTGGGTTCTGAGGTGAGTCCCAACCCTGCATTATCACCAGAGAAACCTGTCAAATGTCAATCCTTCCTTCAAAAGTGTCCTTGTGAACAAAGAGAAAATGCCGAGTTGCTGCATTCAAGCAATATTAATTCACTGGGTCAAATATTGTGCATTAAAACTTCCCTTGTTAGAGAAAATAAAGATATTGGCTAAAAGAATCAGTAAAATCTGATCAGTTTGGCAAAAAAAAAAAAAAAAAAAAAAATCATCTTAGACTTACTCTAGAGAATTTGCATTCCAAATTTAACGTGCTCATTAGTCATGAAATTTCAGAATCCTGTTCAGCAAATTCAATGCGACATAGTGCTAGAGTTTTACGTCTATAGAAAATTAAGAGAGAGCAAAATGCTGATATTATAGTTTTGGGAATGGAAGCATGAAAATCTATTAAAATTCATGTACCTTTATAAAAATAATTTTTCAAAACACACATATATATTAATTACCCAGAAATATATCCATAAATATGTACATAGATCAACTTTCTGTCCATTTCTGAATTTTTTGAATCTTTGTTTTTAAGGAAATCATTCTTAAACAGCAAATATCCTTTAAGAAGTCTGACCCTTTGGATAAAAATGTCCATGACACACTCATCTCTGCCTGCACGTGCACACAGTTTCCCTCACATGAATGTGCCCGCACACTGGCAAGTGTGCATACAGGCCTATGCACATGCTCTCATGCACACGTGGCACATAACACATACGCCTTTAGGCCACCTCGTGGGACAGAAGAAGGTTCTAGAAAGGCTCCCTTCTGCATTTTCAACAAGCCCATGTGTGTTACAAAGAGTGCCTGTTGTCCACTGGAAAGCTGGAAAAAGGAGAAGACGAGCACCCTCTTTCTGGATCGTCAGACCCCATCACCATGCGCCCTCTTTCTGTATCATCGGACCCCATGACCATGCACGCTCACCTCTTTTCTGGACCGTCAGACCCTGTCACTATGCACGCTCACATCTGACCACGTTGCTTCCATCACATAACCAGGTAAAGATGTTTAGATGAAAACACCAGAAGACTTCTCTGAAAAGTCTCATATGGACACGTGGACAGAAATGTATTGACCCACAAAGGGCCAAAGGACTCCCTCATGCAGTACGTTGTGTAGGAGAAGACAGGAAGACGCAGGGGATAAGACCGTGATTGGATCCACAAAGGAAAGAGCTGGACTTAACAAGAGTCACTCAGTCATTCTTTTATTCACTAATTGCTTCATTTGTCCAAAGAACCTTCATGAACCAGGCCCTCTCAGTTATTGGCTGGCTGGAAATGCAGTCAAGAGTGACGGTCTTTGTCCTCAAGGAGATGGCAGACAATGTGGGAATGACAAGTTTATAAATGAGGATACAGGGGTTGATTGGCATATTGGAGGGCAGCCTGGGGTGCTGTGGGGACATCAGATTCAACCAGAGGGGCAGAGAATAATTCATCAAGAATCTGCAGCTGTGGAGATAGTTCCACAGTGGGGGACATGGAGCGTTATCGGTTCCGTCATTGTTCAGTGGCTGCTCTATGTGGGGGGCAGTAGTAGGCACTGGAGGGAATACCAAGGTGAAGATGGCTTAGCTCCTTTTCTGGCCATCAGAGGGTTGCTGTGGTGGCACTATCTCATCATTCTGATGTCTTCACATCATGTTAAGGAAATCTGAGGTGACATCCATATCCAGTGGTGAGCTTCTGAGCCTGGGATGTGGGGCTTGGGTGTCCTTTCCATGTGGCTGCCCACTGGACTTGAAGTGGGTCTTAGCATTTCCATGTTTGGTCAAAGCAATGGCTTCATTGGAGGATTTGGGCTTCTGGATTGTAAATCAGCCAAAGCCTCCAGACCGTGAGCGACAAGATCAGCAGTTAAGAGAAGGATGTGCAGCTGCTCTTTTCAAGTTTCTGTGTTTGTTTTTGGTGAAAGTTGGGGTTCAAATGGGCCTCTTATCAGATGGGCAGTCAGTTGGCCAATGGAATAAGGTATAGTTATTTGATCCCAGAGGAGTCTGGACCTTCCATCAGCTGAGCTTATGGGGTAGAAGCAAGATGGAAAATTTATGGAGATAGGTTAATTCCTAGTGAAAAGCAGAAGTTCTTTTAGGGGTTTATTTGATGGGTTGGACTTTAAAAATTGTCTTTAATTGGTTCATTATAGTGATATATAATAGTGGATTCATTGTGACTTATTCCTACATGCACACCACATGATTTGGTCAATTCCATTCCCTAGTACCTCCCCCTTCCCGCCCTTGTCCTTTCTCTACTCCACTGCTCTCTATTTTTGTGAGGTCCCCTCACCTTTTTTCCCTTTTGTTCTCTTGAACTTCTACATAGAAGAGGAAACATATGACCCTTGACTTTCTGAGTCTGGCTTTTTTGACTTCACAGAACTCTCTCAAGCTCTTGATGGGCTGGATTTTTAAAGGGGTTGTTTGAGGAAGCCCTTATGTCTCTCAGCCACACCAGTTACCAGGGACAGGAAAGTTCTCTTGAATACCTCTTCCTTCAGCCCTTGTGCACTGTGTTCTGAGAATTGAAACTTATGTCTAGGTTACTGTTACTAATACCTGTAACTCTGAAAGGAATAAGGAGTGTCTTGGCAAGGCCTTGTGTTTTGGCCTCTGTATATGCAGAGACATGTGTGATTTTGATTTATATTTCGGATACCTATGAGGAAAGAGATTCTCAGAGTATTTTGCCCTAAAGGGAATAATTTTTAGGCAGTGGCCCAACAGTTTATAATAATGCAGAGCTGCTCATGGCCAGGATATCCTAGTACTAAGTTGAAGGTCTAAGGTTTGGCCAAGTGCATTGTTTCGTGATCTCTTTCCCTCATCAAGGTCATACTGGCTGAAGGTCAAGAAGTTGCAACTTTCTGCTGAGCTCCATGGTATAGGATGGCGGCTGTGCCATTTGCATAGTCTGTAAAGCCCCCACTGCTGTTTAACTACTTACTTCCAAAGAGGTCCCCAGGGAGCCAGGGGGGCTGGGGAGAGGTGACTTCCTCCAGCATTCTGGCATCTGGCAAGATGTTGAGAACAGACCCTCCACAGCTGTGTTGAGGCTATGGGGTGTGGTTTCCTTGATCCAAAGCACAAGGGGCAGTTGGGGAGGGGAGGGCAAGGCTCAGGACTGAAAGAGTCTCTGTTTTCAGAACAGCCCCTTAGAGGTAGTAGCTTTAATAGTATTTAGCAAGAGACAGCTTCCTGCATCTGAGCCCTTGGCCAACTTGTGGTCATCATAAGTGGTCCAGAAACTTCAGGAGGCTTGAGAAGAAGTTGACAAAGTTCACAGTGAAGGAATCTCCGCGGGTGCTAACAGCAGTGCCTGTTGACTTTACTTTGGAAATAAAAGTTGTAAATGAAGAATGTGTTGCCATCAGAACCCCAAAGCCACTGACAGATGTTTGTAAGAACCCAGAAACCACTCCAGACAAGGGAACTGACATAAGAGAGTTTATTAAGCACACAGACAGAGTGTCTCCCTGCAGGGTAAGAGAGAAAATGAGAGGAAAAGAGAGAGAGAGCGTGTGCAAGAGAGAGAGAGCGAAAAGCCAGGAGGAGAGAGCATGAAAGCGAGGAGGAGAGAGAGAGCATGAAAAGATGGTGGAGAGCTGTCCTTAAGCAGTCGAAATACGCGGGTTAACGGGACCGATAACGGAGAAGGAGACTTGCAAGCTGACTGATGGACCAGTAGCTAGCTAGGATGTTCACAGACTGACAAGAAGTTGGGAGGCGGGGAAATGGCTGCAGTGGAGAGGGCGAGGACAGCTTTATATTACATTCTAACGTGGGACTTGTCTTCCATGATGAGAGTGACAAGGCATCTCTTGAGGAGGAGTTCCTCGAGGTAGTGTAATAGCTGGGTGTCTGGAGAAAGGCAGAAGCAGTATGGCCTTGTCTGCAAAGGTTCTGTGGGATGACAGAGCTGCTGGGGACCCTGGGCATCCTGGAAAGCCATAGGACGTCGCTTTGGAAGTGCAGGCAACTGCACCTCAGATTCTGCCGGGAAGGCTCTGGACAGAGTGTGTTGCCAAATCTCCAAAAGCAAAGTATTTGTCAGTTGTTGATTGAATAGGGTCAGTGATTGTGAGAGAAGTGGGGAAGGGGAGGAGAGGCGCCTGTCCCTGTAGGCAGCAGCTGCTTCCCAGGCCAGTCCCCACCAGGAGCATCTTCAATCCCTTCCTGCCCCACCCGTTTTTTTCTTTTTGTTAAGTGAAATATTCTAGTTGGCTAAACATTTACATTTCCCCCTCCCTTTTTCTTTCTCCTGTCTCCTTGCTGTACCAAGTTGGTTTTTGTTTTTCTCCTTGGAGTGCTAACCCCAGAAGCTCCTGAGGTCCCAAGGAGCCTCTGCTATTAGTGGCGTTCTTCCTTCCCAGGATAGCCCAGTACACTTGAGGGGCTGGGGTCTGTGTCGAAGTGGGAAAATGTGCAGCATTCTCGTTTTTGAACAATTCAGTCAAAGTAGAGGCTCTTCATGTATTGATGAATTTATTGTGCTTGGGGGTGCCCAAACTCTGACCATTTATATGCTGGAAAGCCTCCTCGGGTGCCTCAGAGGGAGGAGGGATAAATGCGCTCCCTCTTTCTTTTTCATGAATCACTGGGCCACTGGTGTCCAAGGATGTGATCCCATGTGTCTCACGTGGTTGAGGGATGAATGTCAGCAGCGAGGCAAGCAATGCAGAGATTACCCTCGAAGCTGGGCCCGTCCAAATTTGAAATTCAATGGGTGAGTGTCCCTAGAGGGTAGTCATGCCCAGGGGATGGACTGCCAATGCCAGTCTCTGAAGGACTTGTGAGGGGACCTCACTTGCCCAGGATTTGTTCATCCAGGAGGAAGGGAAGATTGGTTACAATCAGAGGTCTGCTCTGTGCTGACCCTGGTCATGCTCTACGTGTTACCAGACCAGGTCATCGGAAGCGCCTGCAGGGTAGCCACTCCCTGTTGCCACTCTCTCCAGGAAACCTTTGCTGACAATTAGCCCTCAAGTTTCCTTGACTTCATATCACACAGGACACTTCCTTACCAACAAGGTGTCCATGGGTGACCTCTTGCACTCCCAATAGTATTGCTTTTGCTAAGTAAGACTCTGTTTCCATTGTTTTGCCACAGTTTAGATTGAACATCATGAAAGGACACAGGGAGCAAAGTGTCACAGATGCCCCAACAGCCAGCGACACACCCCAGGGAGAGCTTACTGTTGATACAGTCAATGAATGAGGCAAGAGCAGCCAGAGGCTCAGGCCTCCGTGGATCACTGAGCCACCTGCTGGCTGCACAATCATCTCAAAAAGTACCTGTGAGATTTTAATTCATGAAGGCCAACGAGTGAACACACAATGAGGTTAAAGCCACCGAAAAAAGAATTTGCTACTTGCACTTAGAAAGAGGTCTCACCACACAGGGTCACATTATCAGGATTTTGGCCTCGGGGCAGAAGCAAGAGTTAGGGGGTCCCTGGGCACAGCTTTGATTGCAGGCTCCGTGGGAAAGTTGAAGTTGGGCACAGTACATGCTTTAGAATGAGCTAGTGTAAATGATTCCAGCGAGTTCTCAGGCTTGTAGCCTAGATTTCTAGTCCTGGCCCTGGGATGACGTAGGAAGGATTAGATAACAGAGTGGTTGCTTGCATGTGAGAGGGGCGATTCCAAGGACATTGCTTATTATCTTTAGAAATTAGCTGACCCTGGGAAGGACATCAAAACAAAAAAACCTAAAACACATTGTAAATACAATCACCCAGACACACAGAACTGGGGATGTAAATGTCGGCGTACCATTTTCCCATTCCACCCTATTTTCTCTTCTTACGTGTGCTTTGCTTTCTAGCCTAGTTTCTTCCATGGGTGCCAACCTGGGAGCTGGGCTGCAATGTGGAAGCGCTCAGGGACCCACTTCATGCCACCGAACTCATGGACCACACCGAACGAGCAGGATTCTGTGCTGACAGCTCAGATCCCCAAACGTGCAGTTGGATTGAGAAGAGGAGGAGCTGTTCCCCAAGAGGGAAAGCAATGTTCTCAGAAGGAGAAAGTCTCTAGGTTTCTGACTGCAGTAGAAAGTTATAGACAAGGCCAATGAAGAGGTGTGCAGAGCACTGGAGAGGGAGTCTCCTCAGGCTGCTTCTGGCCCAGTATCACCGAATCTTCCCACAGACAAGGACACTTTTTACAACATGGACTCTGCACAGACTCACTCCATTATGGACTCACACTTGATCAACAGAGATTGAGAAAGAATTCGATGGTGAGAGTAACAGCAGATATGGCTCAAGTGATTTCTACATGCGATTCTCACGGATAACCTGATATCAGCCTTGCACCATGCTTAGGAAATAGGTCTGTTGTTATTACAGAGCAGAACAAAAGAAAGAACCCCTGAGTCAAGTAGGTAGTGACTGGTGGAGTCTGGGTTCCAAAACAGATCATGGAGATTCTAAAATACCCATGCACTTAGACTAGATTGATGTCAAAGTGCCACAAAGCAAATGGGGATTTGGTAATACCTTTGAATATGGTTGTAAATTATTATTATCTACTAACATTTGAAAATGAATTGCAGATTTGTTTATAAGACATGTTACTAATTTAATGATCCTGTGAATCCTGATGACTCCCCCTATGAGTTCTGTGCCCTCTCTGTTCTTCACACCTTAGGCCAGGCCTTGCTCGGGGTTCCTTAGGCAACACACGCTGCAACCCTTAAGTGACAATGGAATAGAAATCCCACTCAGGGTGGGGACAGGGCCCAGGTATCAGCCAAACCATCACCAGCTTCATCCAGTTTAGGACCTGAGACCCTTCGCATCTTTTCAAACATGGAGAACCAAGCCCTCCAGCTCAATGGTGTCTTCTGAGTGTGACAGAGGGGAGGGACAGAGACTCTGACCATAGCCAGCAGGCGGCCAGATCTGATCAAGTCACAGCCCCCATCCCCCATCTTCCAAGTTCAAATGATCTAAAAGCAGGAAAGGGACCAACCACCCTTTTCAATGTCTTTAAAACAATCATCTGAATGATTTCAACAAATTAATTTGTCTTGGATTTAAATTTATACTACTTAACTTTTATGACATTCTGCCAAAGGTAGGCTCCTGCTGGTTTAGGGTTACTTCTTTTCCACAATGATTGTAAGACTCATTTCCAGTTTTCAGAAGCATCTGTGACTCTACAGCTACAGATAACATCAGGTTTGCTGTGGGCAGCTCAGGTCCCATTGCAGCCTGGTGGACCATGCTTAAGCACTCAGGTCTCTCCCAGGGCCTGGTATCAGGCCGAGAGCTCTCTCAGAAGGAGACCAGTTATCTGCAGATGATAGCAGGGTCATGCTCCAAAATTCTAAGGGCTTCCACTGAGATTCACCTATAGGAGCCAGAAGCTCCAAGCACTATCTCTATCAGCCACTGATTCCAAAAATATTGGATCTGCTGCATCATTTAGCTCAAGTGCCAGAGCAATGTGAATGGCAGCTTGGACCTATTTGCTGCAGATCCTTCTCCCATTCTGAGCCCCACTCGAAGATGCTTCTCAGGTCACTTGACAGACGGTCTGGAGTGACACAAAATGGCAATAACACTGCAAATTCAAATAGGCCCACCAAGCCCTGTGCCTCTTTCTCTTGGTTGTAGGAGGGGCCAGATGCAGCAACTTCTCCTTCACGTAGAAGGGATATCTTGACAGCCCACACCATCAGACCCCTAGAAGTTTTGCTGAGGTAGAAATTCCCTGATTTTTGTCAGATTTATTTCCCACCCTCTAACATGCACGTGTCTTACCAGTAAGTCCAGAGCAGTCACCCCTGAATGCCTGCTAGGTCCAGTCGGCATGACGTGACCAGTATAATGAACCAGTGGGATTTCTCGTGGAAGGAAAAAAGTGATCAAGACTCCCTGTGAATTAAGTCGTGGAGCAGGGCTGGGGAGTTGCTATACCTTGGGGCAGGACAATGAAGATGAATTGCTGGCCTTGCCAGCTGAAAGCAAACTGCTTCTGGTGGGCCCTCAGGATGAAGGAGAAAAAGACACTTACCAGATCAGTAGCTGCAATCAGGTGCCAGGACACATGGTAATTTTCTCAAGCCATGAAACCATATCTAACACAGCAGCTGCGATGAGTCATCACCTAGTTAAACGAAGGGCAGTCACTATCCTTCTCCATGATCCATGTGTCTTCTGCACAGACCAGATAGGAGAGTTGAATGCAGAACCGCCACTGTTGTATCTTTCAAGTCCTTAACGGTGCATCAATCTGGGCAATCCCTCCAGGGAGTGGTGTTGCTTTGATGTGCTGTTTTCTGAGTTGAGGCAGATTTAGTGGCTTCCATTTGGCCTTTCCTACCATGATAACCCTCACTCTGCAGGTCAGGGAACCGATGTGAGAATTCTGCCAACTAAAGTATATACATTCTCAGCATGAATTCTGGAACTGGAGAAATGAACACAGGATGGTTCAGAGACCTTCAGGACTCATTGTGAATCAGACCTGAGTTAAATCTCCATGGGTCACCTGACCTCTACTCTACCAGACTTTACTCTGACTGGTGAACCACAGTGATATTTTGAGTCTTCTGGAATCATTGTCGGTTCATTGCCAGTGTATGATAGTCCCTGAAAAGATTATTTCCTTTTCCAGCTGCACAGTTCCCTGCGAAATGCCTGGGTAGGTCCCTTTGGGAAAGGATGGGATAGAGATAAATAATATGAATTTTCAGTAGTGTACCAGGGTAAATTCTGGTGGGGACTCAGCATCTCCTTCATTCAAGGGATTCCGGGTCTGCAAACTGGCTTAAGTCTGGGGATTGGTTGAGGAACCACAGTCTGTTTTATCATTCAAGTTCACTTGACCTGAAAGTTATTTGTTTATACTGTTTCGGTGAGAATTTGGTAGGTTTCCCGTCTAAAAGCACCGGGATGAAGTAGGCAGCACCCTAGATTTAGCTACATAAGCCAGACTGCTCTGGCTGTGGCCTTTCCTGTGCTGTCCAGTGCAGTAATCCCACCTACCTTGCCTTTGACAGCCTGGTGCCCCACACGGTGTCTCCTCCCCAGAATGCAATTGTTCCCACCACACAGCTGCAAGCTAAGCACAAATAAGAGTGCAGCCGGTGAGACACTTTTGCACCTCTTAAGGATGTACAAGCAGATATCCAGATAAGATTAAGTGAAACAATCAGTGATCGTTCTAAGCAGCCCTGGGCCAGAGTCACTGCCCCAGGATTGAGAATAGGGATTCTGCCACTAACACAATTGGACCTCTGTTGTGCTCTATGGAGACTGAAATAGCCCGCCAGCTCTGTGGCATCCTCAGAGTTGATGTGCCACTCTAATGGTGAGTGAGGACCCTTAGTACTAGGGTTTGCCCCTGCCTTTGGCCAATAAACCATGTTGGCCCTCTGACGCCATCTGGTGGCTTCCGTTGACATGGAGTGGTATGCAGCCCTTACCCACCCAATGAGTGTTTTCTCATTGTAGTTTTTATTTATATTTCTTTAATTATTAATGACGTTGAGCATTTTCTCTGCCTTCTCGCCGTTTCTATGTAGGTCCTTGGCCAATTTTTGAATCATGCTATTTTTTTTTTGTTATTTTGAGTTATAGAAAGACTCTATATCTTGAGCATTCATCTCTTATGCAATTTGAAGACAGTTTGTCCTGTTCCATGGTTGCCCTTTTATTCTGTTGACAGTGTCTTCTGATACATAGAGATTGTTTTTTAATTTCATGAGGTTCAACTTCTTAGTTTTCATTTATTTTTATTTTACTTTTTGTGATACTGCACATTGAACTCAAGACCTTACACCTGCCAGGCAAACTTTCCCACTGAGCTACATCCTCAGCCCTTTTTAGTCCTTCTTTATTTCCTTCCTTCCTTCCTTCATTAATTTTCATCTTTCTTTTGCAGTACTGGGGATTGAGCCCAGGGGTATTCTATCACTGAGCCACATCCTCAGCCCATTTTATTTTATTTTGAGGCAGGGTCTCACTAAGTTGCTCAGGCTGGCCCTGAACCTGCAATCTTCCTGCCTCAGCTTCCTGAATCCCTGGGATTAGGGTATGCACCACTGTGCCCAGCTGATTTTTTTATATGGTAAGAGAGGAGGGTCTAATTTCATTCTTCTGCATGTGGACATACAGTTTCCTCAGCACCATGTGTTAAAAAGACTTTCCTTATTACTCAGTCATAAAGACAAATGAAATAATGGCATTTGCTGGTCGTTGAATGGAACTGGAGAATATCACGCTAAGGGAAATAAGCTGATTCCAAAAAACTAAAGGTCAAATGTTCTCTCTATCTGGATGCTAATTCACAATAAGGGAGGGTGGTTAGGGAAGAATAGAAGTACATTGGATTGACAAAGGAGAAAGAAGGGAAGGGAGGGGAATGGGAATAGGAAAGGCAGTGGAATGACTACAAATTATTATCCTATGTGCATATGTGATTATACAACCAACGTAACTCTACATCATGTACAACCATAAGAATGAGAAATTATACTCCATATGTGTACAGTATGTCAAAATACAGTCTACTGTCCTGCATAACTAATTAGAACAAATTTAAAAAGAGTAAATAAAAAGACTTTCCTTTCCCCATTGTACTTTCCGTCTTTGCTGAAAATCCATTGACTATCAATGCTCAGATTTATTTCTGGCCTCTGCTGTTTCATTGTTTGTGTTTATTTTTATGCCAGTACAATATTATTTTCATTTCTACTGCTTTATGGCAGATTTTCAAATTTGGCAGTGTGATGCCTTTAGCTTTGTTATTTTTCTCCGCAGTTGCTTTGGCTATTTGAGATATTTTATGGTTCCATACACTTTTTAAGGTACTTTTGTCTATTTCTGTGAAAAATGACATTAGAATTTTTATATAGAATACATTGAATCTGTAGATCCATTTGCGTAGTATGAGTTTTTTTTGTTCGTTTTTGACTTATAAAAATATTTTGTATTTTTAGTTGACATATAATTCTTGAACATATTTCTGGGGTATGGTGTAGTATTTCATTTGTTTATTTTTATGTGGTGCTGAGAATCGAACCCAGTGGTAGGCAAGCACTCGGCCACTGAGCTACAGCCCCAGCCCAGGGTAGTATTTCAATATGTGCATAGAGTGTGTAATGACCAGGTCAGAATAACTGGCATATCCTCACTTTACACATTTATCATTGCTTTGTGTTGACAGCATTGGTAGTTTGACAGTATTAATTCTTCCAATTGATGAACACAAGATATCTTTACATTTATTTGTACAAAATTTATTTTAAAACTTCTTTTTCCAGCATTTTGTACACAGTATACAGATATTTTACGTCCTAGCTAATTTACTCCTAAGTATTTGCTATGAAATGAATGTGCCCCCCCCCCCAATTTCATGAAAACTCAATCCCCCACATGACAGTGTTGACGGTGGGCCTAATGGGAAGTGCCGGGTCGTGGGGCAACGTCCTCTTGAACAGATCAATACTGTCATCATAGGAGTAGGTTACTTATGAAGGACTTCAGTCCCTTCACGTTCTCTTCTCCAATATCTCTCATGTTATCTGCTCTTCTGGTTCCATGTGGGGTGACACAGCAAGAAATTCCTTGCCAGATTCTGGCCCCTTCATCTTTCCAGCCTCCAGAAATGTGAACCAGTAAGTTGCTGTTCATTATAAATTACCCAGTGTCAAGCATTCTGTTATAGTAGAACAAATGAAAGACAGTACTTTATTTTGTAGTTATCAAAAATGGGATTATTGCCTCAGTAGATGTGGTGGCACGTGCCTGTAGTCCCAGCTGCTCAGGAGGCAGAGGGGGAGGGTCGAGAGTTCAAAGCCAGCCTCAGGAAAAGTGAGGTGCTAAGAAACACAGTGAGACCCTGTCTCTAAATAAAGTGCAAAATAGGGCTGGGGATGTGGCTCAGTGGTCAAGTGCCCCTGAGTTTAATCCCCAGTACCACCACCAAAAAAGGGATGGTTTTCTTTATTTCTTTTTCTTTTCTTTTTTCTTTGTGGCAGTGACAGTGGGGATTGAACCCAGGGGTGCTCTTCTATATCACCAGTTTCTTTTAAAATTTTACATTGAGACAGTGTTGCAGTTGCTTGGACTGGTCTTGAACCTGCAATCCTTCTGCCTCAGCCTCCAAGTTACTGGGATTACATATGTACACCACTGTACCCGGCACTTTCCTTTTCTGATTGTTCATTGCTAATGTGTAGAAATGCAACTGCTTTTGGTATGTTGATTTTGGATCCTGCAATTTTCTCTGCATCTCTGTCTCTGCCTATCTCTAGATAATTCTGCATCTCTGTTTCTGTTTCTCTGCAGTGGCTGTCTAGCTTCGCCCCAGCAGGATCCTTCCACTCGCCGAAGCAAACCCCACGCCTTTTCCCTCCCCTGGGTCCACAAGAGCTCTGATGTGGCCTCTGACTGCCCATCCCTGGCCCAGGCAGGAATCTGGAGCAGGAGCATGGTGAACAGACCACCAGAGGCACACGAGGGGATGGGCAGCCTTCAGCTGGAAAGGGGGCTTCTATCCACAGGAAGAGGAAAGGCCCGCGGGCCACAGGGTGCACTCCAGCAGGGACTCCTTCCCAGAGCTGATCCAGATAATAAGCTGTGAGCTGGCCGCTCACCTGTCGAGAAAGACGCCCTCGGGCTGGGTGCCGATGGCTGATGAGGGAAGCCGTGTCCAAGTCAGGGGACAGTCTGGGGATCGGGAAGTCAAGTGGTTGCCTGAAGAGGTTGGTGAAGGGAGAAGGTGGAAGACGAGGCGGAAGGGCAGGTGGAGTCTTCGACTCCAGGAGAAGGCTTCATCCCACCAGCTGAGGACAAGTCCACGGCCACCTGCCACCCCGCATCCTCCATGTCCACGGCAGACGTGGCTGGTGGAACACGCTGGCCCCCCTGGAGCTGGACATGGCCTCAGAAGCCACTGCAGCCCAGGCCTCCAGGAGGCAGGAACAGTCCATCAGGGTGGCAGAAGGGACCGTTGCCCTGGCTGCTGTCGACAGGGAAGAGCTGGGAGTACTTGAAAGGGATGTCTTGCCGCCATCCACAGCTCAAAGAGCTTGGGGGTGTCTCAGGAGTGGGGCTCGCATGCCAGGGCCCTCTTTGTTTGGTTCAGGCCTAACGATAACCTTGGAGATGAAGAAGGGCCAGCATCGTCGGGAGCTCAGGGAGCCTGGGATCGCCACGCTGCCTCTCCTACAGGACTCAGTCCGTGCCCGACACCCACCTAGGGAAAGTTTAAATGAAGACCACGTCTATTGTGCTTATTAAAAATGAAGCAATGCTCCGGTATATTGAAACATAGTCTCTCTCTCCCCCTTCCTCCCTCCTTAGCCTTTAAAACTAAAAAAAAAAATCTTTAGAACAGTTTAATGTATATGAAAAACTCATGAGGCTCCTTCCGGCCCTACTTCTGGCTCAGTCTCCTGCCTTAAGGACTGAGCACTTCTTGTGCGGATCACAGTAAGGTATGACCCCTGAGGCAGGTATGATTGTCCCCCTCGCAGAGGAGGAGTCAGGTTTCTTGTCCTATCTGTGCACATGTTTCTAAATCTGTACAAAGGAAGTCATTATTGCTTGTCGTGAATTGAGGTAAGTTTTTACAGTGGTGCTGGGAACGTAAGACCACTGCGTTGGTGACACTTCAGTGTCTTCATCACCTTCTATTTGTTGGGGAAATTGTTTCCTATTCTAAATCTCAGCTTCTTCCATGTAAACCATGGTAACTATCTCACTGATTTGCTGGAAGAACAGCATAAGTTTTCTTAGCTAAATACTCCTCAACTTCAAATACCCCCTCCCCCCAGGAGAGTCAGGATGACATGAAGTCACGTGACTTATGAAAACAGATCTACTCCAGGTACAGTATTAATTCTTGCTCTGATAGCAAAAGATTCAAAGTGACATTATGATGCACAGCTAAGCCTGAAAGGAACCAAGTGCAAGCTCCTGGGGAGAATCCAGAGAAAGCTGCACAGAGAAAATCCTGAGAAGACAGCAGTCTTCAGGCTGGTCTGCCTCAGCTTCTAGGAGCAGAGAGACCCTGAGGACAGGAGACAAAGGGAAAAGATGCTTCTGGGGATGTGCGGAGCAGAGGGCGAGCAATTCACAGGCTGGAGAGTGACGGGGAATATGCTTTTGCATAAACTGTCACTTTATTTCATAGGTCTGATGTCTTTTCCAACTCTAGTTTCTAAGGTGCCGGCAAATACATAATAGCTTCAAGAACATAAAAAATACGCTGTCGAGAATAGCCACAAGACTTTCTGCACACCTTCAGGAAGGCATGAGACTTCAGAAAGGCAGGGAAATACCCTTTAAAGACATCCTTCATGCCCATTAACTGCATTCGCTGTGGGGCACACAGAGCTGAGTGTATCTGCAATTAACACACTGCAAACACTGTTCATGCTTGTGTTTTTCTTAGCTGTTCTATTCAAAGCAGTTACACTCAAACCTTAGTTCATGCATTCTCTCTGAAATTTCTCAAATCCTTCCTTCAGATAGTGCAATGGTCATTAGAAAGGTCAATAACTGGGCCAGTGCCCAAACTGGACCAAAGCTCAAATAACCTTTGAATTGTTGAATGTAAGAGGAAGATGCATTAGGAATCATGAAGATCAATGCTATCAGCTTAAATGTACCAATTCAACTGTGTTGACAAATATTTACTGAATGCTTAGACAAGACCAGGTAGGTTATGGGTCATGTGACAAGTCCTATGACCTGTAAGACTAGTTGGGTAATATCAGTTATTACAATAAATAAATAGGGCCCCCCAAATCTTAGGAGCTTAACATAAGAGAAGCTTATTTCTGTCTCACATGAAGTCCAATGTGATGTTTCTAATGCATAGTGAATTATCACTAACCATGTTCATTTGCTGACTCAAAAGTACCAAAGACCTTGAGCCTACTAGAAGAAAAAGTAGGCCCAAATCTTCATCATGGCAGCTTAGGACCTGACTTCCTTAACAAGATTCCTAAAAGTTCAATTAGTAAAATTAGGAATCAATAAATGGGATGTATTCAAACTAAAAAGACTTCTTCTCAGCAAAGGAAACAATCAATAATCATTCTGTAGAGAGAGGCTACAGAATGGGAAAAACTCTTTACCACACACACCTCAGATAGAGCACTAATCTCCAAGATAGATAAAGAACTCAAAAAAACTTAACACCAAAAACCAAATAACCCAATCAATAAATGGGCTAAGGAACTGGATAGACTCCTCACGGAAGAAGAAATACAATCCATTAACAAACATAATTGCCAATTTCTCTTGCAATTAGAGAAATGCAAATCAAAACTACTCTAAGATTTCATCTCACTCCAGTCAAAATGGCAATACAAGCAATAATAAGTGTTGGCAAGGATTTGGGGGAAAAGGTACATTCATACATTGTTGGTGGAACTGCAGATTGGTGCAACCACTATGGAAAGCAGTATGGAGATTCCTCAGAAAACTTGGAATGGAACCTCCATTTGACCCAGCTATCCCATTCCTTGGTTTATACCCAAAGGATTTAAAATCAGCCTACAAAAGTGAAGCAGTCACATCAACGTTTATCACAGCTCACTTCACAATAGCTAAACTATGGAACCAATATAGATGCCTTTCAACAGATGAATGGACAAAGAAAATGTAGTACATATACACACAATGGAATATTAGTCAACCTTAAAGAAGAATGAAATTATGGCATTTGCAAAGAAATGGATGAAACTGGAGAATATCATAGTAAGTGAAATAAGCCAATCCCCAAAAACCAAAGGTCAAATGTTTTTTCTGATAAGTGGATGCTGACCCATTGGGGAGTGGGTAGGGAAGAATGAAGGAACTTTGGATTATGCAGAGGGGAGTCAGGGGAGGGAAGGGGAGGTGGGAATGGGAAAGGCAGTAGAATGAGACACATTATCACCCGATGTATGTGCACGATCACACTACTGTGCGTGACGCAGTGCCATGGACAGCCAGAGAAGGAGAAGTGATGCTCCATTTGTTTACATTTTACCTGGTAGGACAAGGACAAAGACCCTGACCTTTAAGGAGGGGCCCTGCCCTTATCTGACAGTATAAACTGGTCCTACCCCGCCATCTGGTAGCTCTATTTTTGATTTTTTGAGGAACCATCTTATTATTTTCCACTGGGACTGTTTTGAGATTACCAAGGGTTCCAACTTCCCCAGGTCCTGGACAATGCTTGGCATGATTTCCTTGATAGTAGCATCCTAATAGTTATGAGGCAGTGTCTTGTCATGTTTTCCTAATTACCAGTAGTTAGCTAATTACCAGGGAGGTGGAGCACTCTTTCATGGACTTATTGATCATTTCTATATCTTCCTTGGCGAAGGAATGTATTTTCAAGTTCTTTACCAAATTTTGACTTCTGTGGTTTTCTTGTTCTTGAGTTTTATTTAAGTGTTCTTGTATTCTGGATTTTGTGTGTGTGTGTGCGTGTGAGAGAGAGAGAGACTGGGGACTAAACTCAGGGCCTTAACACATGCTGAGTAAGTGCTCTGTAACTGAGCTATGTCCCCAGGCCTTTTCATTTTTTTAAATTTTCACTAGGTTGCCCAGGCTAACCTGAATTTGTGATCCTCCTGCCTCAGCCTCCCAAGTAGCTAGGATTACCGGCATGTACACCATGCTCAGCTATGTTCTGGATAAATTATATGGGTATAACATATATAGTACATGGATCCTAATCCATGATGTGATTTGGAAATAATTTCTCTCTTTCTGTGAGTGGCCTCTGGCTGTTGGTTGTACCTTCAGTACACAAAGGATTTCATAGTTCATGAAGTCCATTAGGCCAGTTTCTTTTGTTGCCTGTACCTTTGTGTCATGTCAGTACTTCGTTACCAAATCCAGTGCCTTGCATCTCTTGTTCTATGTTTTCTTTTCAGAGTTTTATAAATTTTGCCCTTGCATGTCTATGATATATTTTCAGCTCATATTTCCATATGATGTTAAGGAAGGATCCAAATTTATTCATTTGAGTGAGAATAAAGTTTTCTCAGCACATTTTCTTGAATTGAATGTCATTTTCCCATTGAATGATTTTAGCATCTTGATGAAAATCATTTGATCATATAGGTAAGGGTTTATAACTGGGTTCCCTATTTTATTCCATTGGTCTAATTTTATGCTAGTAAACACTGTTTATACTATTATAACTTTGTAGTATGTTTTGAAATCAGAAATTGTGGATCTTCCATTTGTTTTCAAGATTGTTTTGGCTATTTGGGGTCCATCGAAGTTTGAAATGAATTTTGAGATAGATTTTCCTATTTCTTAAAAAAATTTAATTTGTAGATTGTTTAGGGTGCAGTATTTCATTTCATAAATACTGTCTGTATTTCTAATCATTTAGGTCTTCTTCAATTTCCTTCTGCAATATTTTTTGGTTTTCATTATAAAAGTCTTTCAATTCCATGGGTTCATTAATTCACAAGTTTTTATACTTTTATCTTATTGTGAGTAAAATTGTTTTCTTAATTTTCAAATTTTTCATAGTTAGGGTATGGAAATGAAGTTGATTTTTGTATGTAGACTAGCATATTGCTACTTTGTTAAATTCATTTATTAGTTCTAATAGTTTTCCTGTGGAATGTTTGGTATTGTCTACCTACAAGATCACATCATCTGCAAACAGAGGTAATTTTACTTTTTCCTTTGCAATTTAGATGTATTTTATTTCTTTTCATTGCCTAGTTTCTCCAGCACCTCCAATATTATGTTGAAGAGAAGTGGTGAAATGGGTCATCCTTGACCCTGAGTAAGAGGGAAGTCTTTTGTCTTTCATCCTTGAGTAAGAAGTTGACTATGGATTTTATTGTGTTGAGGTGCTTCCTTTTTGTATTTTATTTATTAATTTATTTATTTTTAGGGACTGCATTTTGATTCATTATACACAAATGGGGTACAACTTTTCATTTCTATGATTGTGCATGATGTAGATTCATACCATTCCTATAATCATACATGTACATAGGGTAATGATGTCTGTCTCATTCCACCATCTTTCATTCCCCTGCCCCCTCCTCCCTTTCATTTCCCTCCACATAATCTAAAGTTCCTCCATTCTTCTCTTACCCCCCACCCCCCACTCCCATTATGTATCATCATCCACTTATCAGGGAAAGCATTTGTCCTTTGTTTTTTTTTGGGGGGATTGGCTTATTTCACTTAGCATGATATTTTCCAGTTCCATCCATTTATCTGCAAAGCCATAATATCATTCTTCTTTATGCTGAAGTACATATAAACTGTGTATGTATGCCACAGTTTCTTTATCTATTCATCTGTTGAAGGGCATCTAGGTTGGTTCCACAATCTAGTTATTGTGAATTGAGCTGCTATAAACACTGATGTGGTTGCATTACTGTAGTATGCTGATTTTAAGTCCTTTGGGTATAAACTGAGGAGTGGGATAGCTGGGTCAAAGGTGAGTCCATTCCAAGTTTTCTGAGCAATCTCCACACTGCTTTCCAGAGTGGCTGCACCAATTTGCAACTCCACCAGCAATGTATGAATGTGCCTTTTCCCCCACATCCAGGCCAACATCTATTATTGTTTATGTTCTTGATAATAGCCATTCTAATTGGAGTAAGGTGAAATCTTACTTGTTTTAATCCTGAGCAGAAAGAGTGAAGCAGGAAGTGTCACAATGCCAGACCTTAAACTATACTGTAGAGCAATAGTAATAAAAACAGCAAGGTATTGGCACCAAAATAGGCAGACAGATCAATGGTACAAAATAGAAGACACAGAGATGAACCCAAAAAAATACAGTTACCTCATACTGGACAAAGGAGCCAAAAACATACAGTGGAGAAAAGATAGCCTGTTCAACAAATGGTGCTTGGAAAAATGGAAATCCATAGGCAGTAAAATGAAATTAAACCCTTATCTCTCACCCTGCACAAAACTCAACTCAAAATGGATCAAGGACTAGGAATTAGACCTGAGATCCTGCACCAAAGAGAAGACAAAGTAGGCCTGAATCTTCATCATGTTGATTCAGGACCAGATTTCCTTAACAAGAATCCCAAAGCACAAGAAATCAAAGCAAGAATCAATAAATGGGATGAATTCAAACTAAAAAGCTTTTTCTCAGCGAAGGATACAATCAATAATGTGAACAGAGCCTACAGAGTGGGAGAAAATCTTTTCCATATGCACTTCAGATAGAGGTGCTTCTTCTCCTTGTTTTTGGAGTATTTGTTTGCTATTGTGAAATGTGTCACATTTCACCAAATAAACTCTCAGTGTCAGTTGAGATGATCCTATGATGTTTGTCCTTCATGCTGTCAGTGGGGTGTTACATTTAGCAGTTTTCACACATTGAATCATCCCTTCATTCCAGGAATAAGATCGCTTGGTAATGATGTATAATCCTTTTAAGGTCGAATTAGTTTGCTAGTATCTTGTTGAGGATTTTCGCACCAATATTCATAAGGAACATTGACCTCTTCTGGTGTCTTTATTGGGCTTCAGTGTCAGGGTAATGATCACTTCATAAAATAAACTTTGAAGTTTTTCTTCCACTTTAATTTTTTTTTGGAAAATTTTAAGAAGGGTTTGTTTTATTTCTTCCTTAAATGTTTGGTAAAATTCCTTAGTGAAGATATCAGGTCTAGGGCTTTTCCTTTTAAGGAGATATTTTTAAGTTACTGATTCAAAACCTCTTGAAGAAATTCTGATTTAATTAATTTGGGGCAGTGTTTCTTACCCTTGACTGAACATTCAAATCACCAAGGGAAATTAAAATTCTGTGTGCTCAGTCCCCAGCCCTGACCAATGTCACTGTAATCTCTAGGAGTGGAAACCAGGCATCAGCATTTTTACTGATGCTACTCTGTTGTGTAGCGGGGACTGGGCTTCACTGGGCTAAGTAGACAATTTGAAGACACAGTAGTGAATTATTAATGCACTCTTACATAAAGATGAAAACAAAATTAGGAGGGGAATGTCGCTTATTTGCTTATGCCTAATAAATTTTTTGGTCCCTTCCAACTTTATTGATTTAGTTTAATTGTGAATATACAGGGCTGCTCTTGTCCCAGTCTACTTCTCTTTCATTTTGGCTATCTGCTACTGCAATATGGTGACTATGCTGGGTTGAATAATGTCTCCACATAATTCATGTCTACTCAGAATCTGTGAAAATGGACACAAAACCTTTATTTTGTTTCTTTAATGTTTATGTGGTGCTGGGGATCAAACCCAGTACCTCACACATGCAAGGCAAGTTCTCTATCACTGAACCACAACTCCAGCCCAAGATCATTCTTGATTAGGATGGGCCTTTATCCAGTAAAATAGTGTGTTTATAAAAAGAGGGAAATTTGGACACACATGCAAAGGAAAACTCTATGTGAGGATAGGGACAGAGATCAGTCAGAAGAAAATGTCTACAAGCCAAGGAATACCAAGGATTGCCAAGAAACTTAGGAGAGAAGCATGGAACAGATTCTTCCTCACACTTTCAAGAGAAAGTAGCCTTTGTGACACGTTGATGTTAGACTTTTTGCCTTCACAACTGTGAGAGAATATACTTCTGTTGTTTTAAGCAATGTAGTTTGTGTAATTAAATATGGCAGCCTTAAGAAAATATTTTAGTTACTTAATTGATACCTATAGCATTGAACTATGTCACTCATTCAGAGTAGAGGGAAATCATTCCTTTATTTTTCACA
The DNA here is from genome assembly GCF_902686455.1 of Sciurus vulgaris. NCBI lineage: Eukaryota > Metazoa > Chordata > Mammalia > Rodentia > Sciuridae > Sciurus > Sciurus vulgaris. Next base: position 134,946,401 of record NC_136469.1, on the reverse strand, counting down.
TACATAGTTGCTATTTACTGAACTTTTTAAAATAAGTTCATGTTCCCATGCAATGAAATTTGACAAAGTCCTATCTTGTTAACTGGAAATTAATAAATGTGTTAGATATTTGAAACTTCATATGAGACTTAGCTCATTAAAGCAAATCTTCCAGAGGTAAAGCACAGATAGGCACATTTGCACTCTTGGGTCTATCAGCCGGAGGTGGTCAACAATGAATATTGCTTTCACCATCAGCACATTTTACCTATGGTATTAATAAATTCTGCAAGGAAAATTTTATTTTTCCAATCTTTGGAAGTACTATAGATTAAGACTTGTATAGTTGGATCTAATTAGAAACTCCACCCATTCAGGGTGAGAACATTGGGTTAAAGATGTCTGAATATAGAAAATTTTTCTGTTAAGGAAAGGGTGGTTAAGAAAAAAAGATGGGAGAGAAAGTGAAAAATTATTTAATTGTTCTGAGATGAGTTTTGTCCCCCTGCACCCATAAATTTTATGTTGGAGCCCTAACCTTCAGTGTCTCAGAGATGGTGTTACTGGAATCCTAGATCAGAGGCCTCATTCTGGGGGTCCCAACAAATCAGTCCAACCACTTGCCCCAGAAACTAAGTGGAAAAGATCACAAAGGTGAAAAGCAGGAAAGAAACTTTAATCAGTATGGCCATATTGGGAAGGCTAAGCGAGATCCATCATCTCAGCCCTGTCTTGGGTACTGACATGAGCTTCAGGTATAAATAAAGGAAAATTAGGGGCAGGGGTGAGGGTGTGCATGATTTAACAGTGTTGGTCAAACTGGTGTGGCTGGTCATCGCAGTTCTGGTTCTGTAAGGTGACTCTCAGGAAGTCCTCATGGCTGGAGCGGATAATTCCATTTGCTGCTCAGGAGGAGACAATTGGGTTCTCTTGAGATGACCACTCCCGCCTAGGGGGTCTGTCTCATCTCATCCTGGGGTGATCTGCCTGCAGGTGTTACTGTTCCTGGATGGTGTAGGACAGGGCCTGGAGACTTCTAGGCACCATTCCAGGGAGCTGGAAAAGGATATTGCAACAGCTGGAAGTTGAATGTACCTGCATATCTTGAAAATACCTTAATTATTCTTATCAGGCTGTTCTCAATTTTAAAGGTGGATGAAATAGGTTAAATAAATTTGGAGTTGGTAAACCAGTTCTTAGATGAGTACTTCTTAAGTGATTAGCCTGCCCACATACAGTAATTAGCCTGACACCACAGCTGTGCCTGGGTTTGGGGCTGAGGGTTTTCTGTTTTCCAAACACAGGGAGCTTGCTCTGTTACTGGCTCTTGTATGGGAACAGCCTTCTTTGTCAGATTCTGGAATATGTCAAGGCACAGCAGAGATGCTCAGGAGAGGTCAGTGCTTGGAGCCAGAGGGTATCTTGGGGTTCCCTCCCATCTCTTAGGGCCCATGGGTTTAGTTAACCTAAAGGATGCTGGAGTCTTGGGAGCACAAGTCTTCAAGATGATCTTATATGTGCACAAAAGACTGAGGTTTAAGAGGAAAAAAAGAAAGAACGAAAAAAGAATTGTATGTGGGCGTGTGGCAAGTACAGGAGGGAGGCAGAGAGCGCCACACTCACCGAGCCGAGTCACCTAGCTGCCTGGGGTGGGGGAGGGGTATGTCCCTTCATCACCATGCCACAGGACCCAGCACTAACTGAGTGCCAGGTTCGTGTTCACACTGTGACGCAGCATGTGTTTCAGACCATGAATTCTATTTTAAGTTGATTTGAAATAACAATGCATTTTAATGTCACAAAAAAAAATATTTTAAGTATTCTTACAGTACTAAAAAAGAGCAGGAGATACCGAAACTTGATTCTGTATCAAGAATCATATTGTGGTACAGTCATAACTGTCTTTCCATGAGCTTTGAGGGAGAGACTTGGGGTGGCCACTACTATTAGGGTGAGGGTTAGTCGTGACAGGCACTGGGCGTCCAGTTTAAATCTAAGGGACTGACTTCTGGCAGTACTGTACCAGGCTATTGCCGTTTTGTGCAGCCACCTGCCACCCAGATAGCCCGAGGCCTGAGAAAATCCAGTGGGGCTGGAGCTAAAGCTGGGTGGAGTTTAGGTAGAGCACCACTCAGAGGAGTCCCTGCCTGCTCAGGAGGGGGCGTGGCCCTCTGGCGCCCAGTGGAGTCCCTGCCTGCTCAGGAGGGGGTGTGGCCCTCTGCCCCCAGTGGAGTCCCTGCCTGCTCAGGAGGGGGTGTGGCCCTCTGCGCCCAGTGGAGTCCCTGCCTGCTCAGGAGGGGGTGTGGCCCTCTGCGCCCAGTGGAGTCCCTGCCTGCTCAGGAGGGGGCGTGGCCCTCTGGCGCTCAGTGGAGTCCCTGCCTGCTCAGGAGGGGGCGTGGCCCTACCCCTGCAGTGGGCAAGGGAAGTTCCCAAGAGGTGGTGCTCAACTCCCCGGAAAGGTCAGAGGTTACATCAGGTTACAATCCCCAGTACTAAAAAAGAGAGAGAGAGAAGGGCCAGAGGGCAGGTTCCTAGGGCAGAGGGACCATGATGCTGGAAGGCAAGGAGGCAGAGGCCTTGTCGGAGATGTCAAAGTAGCCAGAGACAGCCTGGAAAGGAGGGTGCTCTGCAGCCCAGACCCACCCACACAGCCCTTCAGGACACTTTGAGGGCACCAGCTTGGTCTTGGACTGCTTCACACCTGGGAGCCATGGAGCACATATGGTTCCAGCCAGGATGCTGCCCGTGGGCAGATGAAGGCAGAGGTTCACCTGACCCACCCACGGTGGCATTGGGCAGAGCACCACATCCAGCTGCCCTGTATGACCAGTCTCTTCTGGCTCTTGAAGGCCTGCAGTGGAACTTACCAGAAGAAAGATCAGTCCTGCTCTTCTCCCTCTTGCTTCTTGGAACACAGCAAGTGCATTGCCTGGAAACTTGTCTTCCCTGATTACTGCCTGCCTGCCTGGCTCCTTTCTGCCCTCTTCTTAGCAGCCTATCCTTGTTAGATCGGAATTTGGGCAACTATATGACGGACAGCGGGGCAACTAAGGCAAAGGGCAGCGCGCCACATGGTGACCAATCAAACGGGCAGGAAAACTCCACTGACCTGAACATCCTCCTGTCACTCAGCAGGACCCCTGCACATTCCAGCCTATAAAGTGTAAGGAAATTTCTACGGAACCACGCCGGACACGGGAAATCACATGAGGGAATTTATTAAGCAAACAGAGTGTCTCCCTGCAGGGTAAGAGAGAAAATGAGAGGAAAATAGAAAGGAAAAGAAAGGGTGTGCGCGCGAGAGAGTGGAAAGCCAGGAGGGTAGAGAAAAGTGAGGAGGACAGACAGAAGAATGGAAAAGATGGCGGGGAAGCTACAGTAAAACAGCTGAATTCTGCCGGGCTAACAGGGGACCAATATCAGAGAAGGATACTTGCAAGCTGACTGATGAACCAATAGCTAGCTGGGATGTTCACAGATTGACAAGTGGTTGGGAGGCAGAGAAAATGACTGCACCTGATAGGCAGGGGAGCAGCTTTATACATTACATTCCCCCATTTCTTTTTTTTATAAGAAAATCTTTTGCTTTCCAGTTCTTTTTGAAGCCTTCTCTCTCTTTCCTGCCTAAGTGACTGGGGTTGGTTTTGCAGGTGAGATGTAAAAAGTCCATTCTCCTTCCAGACTTTCAAAGGCAGATGGTTTTCATGGACTTCATTTCCTGGATTTGACTGATCCCCTATTTCTACACTAACTGCCTGTCCCCAATTCTGACTTCATTTACCCCTCTAATTCTAGGAACTCCTTCACTGTTGTAGGGAAAGGGGGTGATGACCGATCTGGTTTCTTTGAGCTGGAAGGGGGCATTGTGGGGCAAGCAGTTTGAAGTTCCCTTTTTAGAAATCGGGTCAATTGAGGGGTTCATGGTAGAAGTCCGGTTGGGAAGAGCAGGTTGTACAGGCATCTGGGGATGGGTGCTTCTATGAGAGAAGAACAAAAAGACATGAGTACTGAAATGAGATTGATACAATATAAATGTTGCAAAATCTGGAACATGCCAATGAATATCATAAAGATGACAGAAAACAATAATTCCTCACCAGGGGGTGGAAGAACTGAGACATTGTTCCCATAACAAGGCCTAGCAAAGGCTGGAGGGGATAAGGTCTTTATTTGGGAACTTCAACATTGTCCAGGTTATCAGGAATATAAACACAACATTTAGTAGAGATCTCTATACTTCTGTTACTAGCAAACAAGATTAAGCCTACTTGTGTCTGTAGGCTTTAAACTGACTAAAACTTCTGACTCTGGCAGTTTCTCTTGATAGTTATCAGGCACATTTGCCTAAGAATCTCTCTTTTGTAGCTTTTAGTCTTTATTCTAGTGGGCTAACACAAGTGTACATCTTAAGTTACATTCAAGTATTCTTTTAAATGCCCAAGAATGGCTATATTTTGGTTTTAACTGTTTTGCTAGGTGTTTAAGATCAAGTTGGTCAAAGTGACCTGTTCCTGTCTGTTAAAGAGTCAGCTGAGTTTCCACAGGGGTTACTCATAGAGAACTTAAGAGCAGCTTCTTAGCTCCATTATTGCCATTGGTTAGGCAGGGTCTCCTCAATGAGGTGGCTTTCCTTGAAAGCACCAGGGATGTCTCCCTTTTTTCTTGACCCTCCTCTGCAGCAGGTGCACTGAGTGGCTTTTCCTCTACTGGCCTCATCAATCTCCTTGCTCAGGAGGTTGTGTGACCCAGAGTTGCAAACCTCCTTAGAGAAGTCCTCTTGTTCCCTGGGTTCAGGCTGACTTTGAGAGCAAGACCCAAATATGGACTTTTCTTGACCTCTGTATTTAATCTCAATCTCTAAGTTTGATCTTAACCATCAAGCAAGTCAGTCTCACCAGTCATAAAACAAGAGTACTGGGCTTTAACTTCAATGTCTATGACTTTACAGTTATTTACCTCCTTTTATCTAATTGGGGTTTACATTATCTGTCCTATAGGTAATGGCTTACTATTCCAAGTTAGTTTACGGTGTTCGCTCTTGAAGCAATACTTCTGCAAAATATTGATCAGGCAACAATTAGAGTTTACAAGGAAAATACAAAATGGAATCATTAACAGTAAAACCTTCAGTTTGTGCAATAGCTATCTTGAATTTTGGCTGAGTTCCCATTTGAGATCACAGTAATCTTTACAACAAACATCAAACTTTTGAACACAACTTTAAGTGAGTTAAAGTCAGTCTTACTTTGGAGTCATTGTAATGTGTAGCAGGGTTGTGAGGCAGAGCCTTATCTCAGGTAACGTGGGGCTTTTCAGTGAGGGGCAAAGGAGTATTAGAAAATATAAACACAGATTTTGAAGATTAAGCTGAGATCAGATGGAGCTCTGTTCTCTGATGGAAATGCAGATCTAAAGAGTTATGTCAGCAATCTTTATATATGTGCAATGTTAGGTTCCAAAGTTACTGTGAGGTGGGCAGAACCAGAGAAGGGGGCTGATAAAACACTGGTTATCTAGCAAAAGAATTCCTTCCTGCCCAAGAGCTGTGTGCCTGAGATCAATGTACTGCCACAGCAGTTAGGCATCTTGTGCCCCTGCACAGGAGCACTCCCAGGCACCAGGCATGCCACAGTCATGAGGTCATCAGAAACCCCAATTTCAGTCACTGTTGTCCCATTTTTGCTACTGTGCATTACACTCTTTCTTAAATGTCATTTTAAGAAGTTTACATATATTGACTCCTGAGTCTGTATGAACATTAATTAACACAATTTAATATTATATCCTTTTGTGTGGCAAAGTGGTAAAATGCTTTCATGCTTAACCTTTAAACAAATCAGGCTCTCAATAACTTTAACAAATTTTACATATACCCTATTGATGACAGGTCCTATAATAGAACATTAAATGATAGGTTTACCATTACAGATAAGTTTAATTTGGAGAATAGCAGCTTGATAAATTTTCTGCTTTAAAGGCATGTATACCTGGAAAATATGAACACATTTACTATACAAAGAATAATGTTTTTAAGTATGTTACTCCATGGAATAACTTTATAAATTAGTCAGATGTCTCTAACAAACACATTTGAGTAATCCCATACATGTCGACTCTAATTCGCTCATCTTATTGTAGAAAAACCAAGATATCAGACAAGCGTACCAACAGTATTTGCCGTCTCTTTCCTGTTGAAGAAAAGTCCTAGAAAAATTGATGTTAGACATTTTATAAACATCAACATTTTATTAGTTTGACCACCTAGAGACTTGTGAGTTAAATTGAACCTCTTTAAATCGCATGAATTAAAAATATTTGGATCCGTTTTTAAATTTTTAATTTTTATGCGCACTTATATTTAACACAAAAGCAAAGGTCTTGTAATACTTATCTCCATTGCAATGTAACGGATGTTCAAAAATAACTCCAGAGTTGGATAAAAAGAACTGATCAAAAATCATTAACCTAGGTATATAGGATCAAAATTGTGAGCTCAAAAATATAGCATTTAAGAAAAACAAAAGTCCTAGAAGAAAAATGATAATGGTTATTAATTAAAGCATGAGAAAATGAGAAGGAAAGAAAAGGTGAAAGGGAGAAAAGTATTCTGAGTTATAGCCCAGAAATTTAAAATGGACACTTTTTTCCTTTGAGTTTGAGACTGGTCTCTCACTGCACCTTCCTCCATTTACATTTCAATGTAAGCCTTGACTGAGATCTGAATCTGAAAGGGGCTAAAATGTTCTAGCAGAAACTTGATGCTTAGGTCCTTTTAACTCTTTTTCCTGGTTAGCAATTAATTTAGGTTTGGACGCAGAAAATTGTTAAATAATTATCTCCCACTACTTGTGGGGAATGGGGCTGCTTATATTACATGGGGAAGCAGGGGAAGATGGAGAAGCAGGGTCTGGTGGCGCCTGAGCCTGCAGGAAGAGCTAAGAAGCAAGAAAGAAGAGACTGGAACATAAGGAATCCCTTTCCATCAGCCCACTCGCTCACGGAAGCTGTGTGCCATTACACAAACGGATTTTGATGGCTTTAAGTACCAGGGGTCGGGTGAAGGGTTCCCAGGGTGGAGTCTGCCAGATTGGAGGACCCAGATTCCATGGTGGGGACTGATACAGCCGAGTCTGTGGCCAGGGCGTCCTGAGGCCAGAGTACTGGGCTGGAGATGAGGGGCAGCACATTGATTGTGTCATCACACAAACATCAACGTGGGGCCAGGCCAAAGCCGAGAAGGGTTTGAGGACCTGATATCAGGGTTTTTGAGTACGAGTGCGCAAGCGCGAGATGAGCCTCAACTCTGAGAGAATCTCCACCATAAAATCAGGAGTCCACCCGGCAGATAAGACCGACTATAGGGGCTGCCGTAACTCTAAAAGTTGTGGCTGGGGGTACCCCCACCCCTCAGCCACCTTGAGGGTATAAATCTGCCTAGGGGAACCGGCCTAGAGGACTCACCAATCTGAAGTCCGGTGATGAATGCAGAGCAGAGCGTCCGGGCAGAATGGAAGGTGCAGCTGTATCGGGGGGCACTGGGGCTTAGATGAGGTTCCACTCGTGACAGTGGAAGGACCCATCCCAAGTCACGGCACCAGATGTAAGGAAATCCCATGAAACCACACCGGACACGGGAAATCACATAAGGGAATTTATTAAGCAAACAGAGTGTCTCCCTGCAGGATAAGAGAGAAAATGAGAGGAAAAGAAAGGAGAGAGAAAGGGCACATGTTAGAGAGAGTGGAAAGCGAGAAGGATAGAGAAAAGTGAGGAGAGACAGAAGAAGAATGGAAAAGATGGCAGGGAAGCTATAGTAAACAGTTGAATTCTGCCGGGCTAACAGGGGACCAATATCAGAGAAGGATACTTGCAAGCTGACTGATGAACCAATAGCTAGCTAGGATGTTCACAGATTGACTAGTGGTTGGGAGGAGGGCAAAATGACTGCACCTGATGGGCGGGAGAGCAGCTTTATACATTACATAAAGACCCTGGGCAGCTGGGGCCATGTGCGATTTTCTCCTGCTCCCTACCCTGACCTGTACCCCAGGGGTCTGGGAATTTTGCCTGAGAGCCAAATTCCAATAAAGCTTGCTTCGGCTGCTTTCTGTCCGATTTTATTTGGCCACTAGCCTGGCCCCCCAGCTTACAATCCTGACCACTCAATGAGTTCTCCTGTAACTCCATCACTTCATCCTGCCTTGATCCTCTGTAAAGCAAAGATTTCTGTGGGTTTTCACTCTTCCATCTTTCACACTGATCACGCAGTGTGTGATCAGATTTGCACCACAAGAGACAATATGATTGCATATTAACAAAGGCCAGGCACTGGCGCAGAGCTGTACAGAGGGAGGACAGCGGTCAAGCAAGTGCAGTCCCTGGGAAAGTAGTGTAGGTGAGCTGCTGTAACAAAAGGACCCTGCTCTTGTGAACTGATCTTCCAGGTTTGTGCCAGGCGGTTCCTCAAATTTAACTCCTGGTTTGTCTGGTTGTGGCCATTTGCAGTGTTACAAGTCCAAGATAAGCATCTTTGTTTGATTAGATGCTTTATTCACTTGCCACTAACCTAACCCAACACTGAACTAATTGAACTGCAAGTGGGGCTGGGAAATGTAGTCCCACCCAAGCAGCCCTAAGTCCAGCCAACACTCAAGGGGCTGGAAGCCTAAAGGGGACAATGTCACATTAACCAAGAGACACTATGAACACTGCAAGAAGAGAGATGCTTTAGGGACAGAGAGGAGGGCTAGGTGACCAAGGGTGGGAGGAAAGGAAAGAGGAAGCAGGCTCAGCCAACTCTGGCTCAAGGGCAGCAAGGGTGGAACAATTCAGGGGAAGGCAGGAGTCAGAGAGTGTAGGAAAGGGTAGTAGTTTAACGCAGGGTCAGAGGCCTGTGACGTGTGGCCTGGTTTTGGAATACTTATTAGAACTCAGCCAGTTCGACTCGCTCACAGATTGTCTATCGGCCATGTCTGTGTAGGACACAGCCCGACGCAGACCACATGGCCCAGGAAGCCCAACACAGTGACTGCCTATCCCTTTATAGGGGAAGACAGCTGACCTGTGGGTTAAGGCACATCATCGGGCGGAGATCTGCAGTGGACCTGTGGGTTGCTCTACAGTGACCAGAGATGAGCATCATGAGGACCAGGAGAGGCAGGTGAACCATGGAGGTGCATGAAACTGCCCAGGGAGACAGTGGGGGCTGGACCAGGAGAAAACCTGGGAACACCAACTCAATTTAAGGACAGGGAAGAAGACGAGTGTAAGAAAAAGGCTGAAGAACAGAAAGGAAAGCCCAGGAAGACAGAGGGCTCCTTTGGGAGCCTCAAAAGGAGATCCACGAAGTCCTCTTCAGAGTGGTGGGAGAAGCCAGGTCACAGCAGCTGATATACCAATGGAGGCGAGCAGGTGATGGGTTGGGAGCGTTTTCAAGAAAATTATTTGAGAAGGGGAGGAGGAGAGAGAAAAATGTGCTGCACTGCTGAGAGAGTGTTCTTTGGGGACGGGGAAAAGATGAGACCTTCAGGACTGTTATGGTTTGGAAGTGAGGTGTCCCCAGAAGTTCATGTGAGACAACACAAGAAGGTTCAGAGGAGAAATGACTGGACTATAAGAGTCTTAACCCAATCAGTGAATGAATCCCCTGAAAGCGGTGAACTGAATGGTAACTGAAGTGGTAGGGTGTGGCTTTGGGTATACATTTGTATCTGGTGAGTGGAGTCTCCCTCTGCTTACTGGCCATGATGTGAGCTGCTTCCCTCCACCACACTCTTCCACCATGATGCTCAGCCTCACCTGGAGCCCTGAGGAAGAAAGCCAGCTGTCTATGTATGGAGACCTCTGAAACCATGAGCCTCTAAATGAACTTTTCCTCCTCCACAGCTGTTCTGGATGGGTCTTTTGGTCACAGAGAAAAAGCTGACTAAAACAAGGACCATATCCCACCGCTTGTGCATTTGGCAGCAGGAGATACTGAAAAATACATTGGTAAAAGTTGCAAGAATTAAGCTATGGAGTATTACAATCAGTTGGCTTAAATAACTGAAATCTTTATGGGATATGGAAATTAGGTTTTTGAAAAATTAGGTTAGGGCAGGTTAGTTAGGGCAGGATTTCCTATAAAAGAATTCACGATCTGGTCTCTCATGTACAGTTTAACAAAAATTCACTTTTGCACACAGGAGCGTGTGTGTGTAGTTAGCCCATGCTGGGTGATCTGAGTGTGGATATTGCTGCTTAGACTGTAAAGAAACAGTAATTTGAGATCAGTAAAACTGAGGACCTAAAAGAGAGCTGACTTTGAGGAAGCGGGATGTTGATCCCAACTATGCATTCCTGGGTGATGGAAAAGTAGTGAATGAACAGACAATCCCAGGCCACCTTTCATTGCTTAGAATTTGACAGTTTGGGTCTCCCAAGGAAGCAGCACACGGACCACGTTTTCCAAGCCCCCTTTTATTGAAATGAATCAGGACAGTGATCAGGACACGAAGAACTTGATGGAAAGCCTACATCTTGAATGCCATGACATTTCTGCTATTTTGGTTTGACAGTATTTCATTGCTTATCACTTTTGAAAAAGGCAAATCCAATGTGAATAAACCAAACAGTGCTTTCATATTTTTTAAGGACACAGCATGATGGCTTTATTCATGTTGGACACCAGATCTAAGAACCATGCCAGGGTCTTCCCCTGTTTCATTTTAGAATCCCCTCCCACAATAATCAGATGACATCCAGTTAATGCTCATCCTTAATCAGAAGATGCGATTCAAGTGGAGGCTGCACTCGGCGTCTGTCAAAATAGCTCTACTTTCTGACAAACAGCATTTCCTTCTCTCAAGATCTCTCTGTTTTGAATTTGCTAGTGTAGCAAAGCGGGGTTCTCTGTGAGTGCTTTTGCATTCTGTTCCCAAACACCGTGACCAATCATTGACAAAGCAAATGCAAATCCTTGGGGAAGCACACACTGTAGGTTTCACCTACTTATAGTGAATATGGATCATTTGCAACAGCACCAATAAATCAACACTGACCCAATGATAAGCTCATTTAGAAGAAAACCTTACAATACTCATTTTTTAAAAAAAACCCTGGCTGTGGTAAAAAGTATATATACAATCTACTATACACAAAATACATGTTTTCTGTAAACCGTAAGTGTCCAGCACACTCCACCTATGGAAGTCACTTAGAAACCCAGTATCACATCCTTTGGGCTGGTTGACATAGAAATGTGTCCCAACCCATATGGTATGGTGTCTAAATAGAAATTCAGTGTAAAAAAAAAAAAAAAAAAATAAGCGGGAGAGGAGATTATCCTTGAATAGTGATGGACACACAGACTATGAAGGTGACGGTGTTCATTCCTAACAAAGCTCTACCCCAGAGACCACCAAGCCCTCCTGAGTCACTGTGTTGCCACCAGAGCTCCTTCTGGATCTGGAAAGTTCAATGGCCTGATTCTTTCCACGTTGTATGTCTTGATGCTGAAACAAAGGTCAGACAAAATTTCAGAAGTTGGCTTTGCATTAACCAAGCAACCACAAACACATCATCCTGAATGTTCCCTAGGGGACCCCAGGGGAAACTTGTTCTAGAGGCCATTGTCTTGCCCAACCTGATTTGCATGGTCTCATAATTTCAGTTTCTGAATTTTTTTTAGAAAAGAAAATGATCACAGAAATGTTTGTTGCAAAACAATGTTTTAAAACATAAAAATGTCTGAAGAACTCAAGGTACGTGTTAGTGCACAAATATCTAGGAGCTTAATTTTTACTATAAGGAAAAACTCATATTTTCATAATATATACAGCCACCACATGTGTGTTTTTGTAAGTATATATCATACACATGATCATGTATGACATAGTCATGTACAGAGTCATGATTTATATAGACATATATAAGTGACATTGAACTGTCTAACCTACACATTAGATTTTCCACTTAATACATTAAGATTATCTATGTTTTAATATTCTAAGAACTAACAAATGGTACATTATTTTACATGAAAGCATCAACTTACCTCAAGCAATTTCGACATCAGTTATTGATAATGTGATGGGCTAAAACACAAGAAAATACAGAAATATAACACTTGCAGCGGCTGAGGATATATAGAGAGAGACCCCACCACAGAACCAAGGCTGAAAGTGGTGAGGGTCAAATACGCCCGGCCAGCAGAAACCAGATCCCGCAGCAGATGGACTGCCCACCAGAAGCAGAAGCAGAAGGCTGGCCTGGAGGACCAGAAGATAGGACCAAACGGCAGTCCTGCAGGAGCCTGTTTACGCGAGTCGCCATGCGAGCACACCTGTGTGGCCCTTCGTGGTTCTCTGGGTTAACAGCCACCAGTCGTCCTGTGCTGTCCTAATTTTCTCCACACTCGTGGCCTTGACAACCAGAACAGGGGAATACCAGGGGAGACCACAAACTCCCTCTGGTTTGGAACCCCCGCCCCTTGTGATTTAGGGAATCACAGCCCTTCTGACCCTGCAGGATGGGCCAGGCACAGCGGCACTCAGAGACCCCCAGGGAGGGGGAAGAGCTTGGGAAGTGGAAGTCCAAGCCCCTGCATCAAACTGATCGTTGAACTTTGGAAACTACAGACGCTTAGTCCTGTGTGCCTTTTCTCACTCTCCTTTCATGCACTCAATAAACAAGCAAGCGCTATTGAAGGGGCCCAGAGGTCCCTGGGGAAGGGTGCAGGCAGGGGCAGCTGGGCGTCCTGCTACGGCCCACAGCAGCAGCCCGGGCTGGACCCTGGAAGGCCTGTGAGTTCTGGGATCATCTCTACAGAGTATCTGCATTTGCCCTCCTGAGCAGAGGGGTGCTGGGCACACAAATTGACCCACTGGATTTTCTGCCTAGCCATGCCCCCTCTTGAGAACTCCAGACAAAACAACCTACCCTATTCTAGAAAAGGGGATGTTCAGGAGACTTCAGAATTAGGTAATAAGCAGCATGAACCCATTCAGCAACTGAAACTAATTCTGGAAGCTTCTGATGTGAAGGGGATGATCGGCCTTGACTGGGACAGTTGGAGGCCTTGAGAATTTAGGCTCTGAACTACAACTTCCTGGGCACCCACCACAATAAAATGACAAAGGAGGCCAAGGTGTGAGTGTGGGGCACTCTTCTCCCAGAGCAAACACGGCGCTGAGGTGGCCCTCGTCAAGTTAGTGTGGAGCCACCCTCCAGATCTCAATCAGCACAGGCTCTGGCAGCCCCTCCCACAGACAAGAGGCGGTCCGTGGACAGAAGCTGCTTGGCACTGTTGCACTTGGCAGCCCCGAGGCCTGGAGCGTCACAGGGCCAAAGGGCCCCAAGCACCTTCCACCAGACCAGCGTGGCCAAAGCATGTGTGGTGAGGGGCGGTGACTACTCCCTCAGCGTCACTGGGGTCCGTCTGCTCCCTCCTGCTGCCCCACTGGGCACTTCTACCTCAGTGTCCCTGGGATCCCCGGCAAAGAGCATACTCACAGCTCCCACAAGGAGAAGGCCATGTTCACGGGAGTATCTGCTTGGACCCTGTGCTGTGGTCTTCCTCAACATGCCTTTTTAACATTAAAAAGGACAAGTTCATATAAAACCCAGATTTTCTCATTTCCAGAGAAACTCAACTCTGAGGCACCATTTGCCTCTTTTTTGTCCCCTATTCTGTCAACTCGGTGGTCGTCAGAGCAAAGAATGGGAAAACTGTCAACTCCTCTGTGGTCTTTCCACCTCTGCTGAGGGAACCTGACTCAAACCCTGGCCTTCGGGAGAACAGAAGAAACAACAGCTCAGACCTTTGTTGGCCCGACTGGGGACCTGGCACCTGGCGCCTGGGTCCTCCTGTAAATGGGAGGCAGCTGTGAAGGACTCAGAGGACTGTGCACGATGAAACCAGGCTGCTTAACACATACTGCTGCCCTCGAGACTCTGTGGATCAATGGGAAGCAATTTTTTTCTTCTAATCCTTCAGGCAGAGCTAGATAGGTTTCGCTCCACCCAAAACAAACAAAAACAAAAAAAACAAAAAAAAAAAAAAAAAAAAAACCACAAAAGTCCCCAGAGGGTGAAAGAACACAAGCTGTTGGGTGGATGGCCAGTGATCCAGGTGATCCACCTAAGGCCAGGGGCAGGTGGGCATCAAGGCCCTGGATGCCTCCCCAGATGAAACTGCCCCCGCTGCTGGGTGGGCTCTGGTGGGAGGCAGAAGCATCCCTGAAACAAACTCCAGGCTTCTCCAGGCTCACAGGAAACCTGCTGCCTCTTTCTTCAGACAGAAGCAAACGACCAGTCGCAGAGCAGGCAGTGGACTCATGGGAGGGTAAGGGCGTATGAGTGTGTGTGAAGAAGAGATAACAAAGATGAGAGGGGAGACAGGTGAAGGAGTTGATGAGACTGAGCTGGCCACTCAGAAGCCGCACGGTTCCCCTGCAGGGGACTTTCCTGGGAGGCTCCCCAAGAACCAATAGTCAAACTGCTCCAGACTTTACATAAGCTGACCTGCAGAAGGCTTTTCTTAGAGGGCCAGGCAACTTCTCTGTGCACTGACCGCTCCGCTCCCAAACCTGGCTTTGTCCTGAGACGTGGCAGCATCTGAAGACTTCTGGTGTGAGCACTCATGGAACTCACAGCGACAGGAAGGTACAAAGGTGCTCACGTTTACCCAAACGGAAGGCCCATTGGGGTCTCCCATGGCATCTGAAGCCCCCTGCCCACCAGTGTAGGCCTAGAAGCTAAGTGGACCTGGCTCGGCAAACAGGTTGGACAGACACATTTATCTTCTGAACACCTCTGGGTTCCATTGGAAAGGTCAGGGTAACAAGAAGATGAGATGGTCATTATTGTCATGAACCAAAACCCTCAAGCAAGGGCTTACATGGTTAAAGGGTGAATATTTTACCCTTGTGACCTCACAACCCTATGTGAGCTGGGCTCCTGTTGTCCCCTTCTACAGATGAGGACACTGGTAGGCTCCAGGAAATGCCATAGCGCTTCCATAATGACACAAGAAAGTGCAACACAATTTACCCCAACTCGGACCTCAAGACCTCCAGGAAGGTCTCAGTGGAGCAAAAGTGGATCCTAACATTCCGAGGGCTTCTGAGATGTTGCTCCCTCACCTTCTGAAAATAAATCAACTCCACTGATCTGAAACTTCCTGTGTTTCTTCCTTTACTGGTCCCACAAGAGCAGACTGCCCAGGACACCTATCAGGGCTCCCCCACCTGCAAGGTGAGCTATTCTGGAAGGAAAACCAGCCCTGATTCAACAGTTACCGTGGAAGGTGCTCCAGGGAAACCAGAGAGGTGGCAGTTAGTCTGTGGCATTTTTCTCCTTGAAACAAAGCATTTCAACCTGCTGTTGGGGCTGCACCACAGTATACAGAAAACAGAAACTTCAGGAGAGCCCAGGACTTCCAAGAGGAACACATTCTGAGTTCTTTCCTTCAGGAATGTGAGAGGCTAGGTCCTTCTGGAAGGCAAAGCATTGCAAGCAGAGTCGCTACAGAATCGTCCTCAATGGTACTTAGTACAACTTGGATGTATCACCTATTTTGAATTTCAGCATTAACAACCCAGGATGAAATGTTCACCAGCAAGTGGGAAGGGGCACGTATATCTGGACATCACTTCTGGCTTTTTCCTGTTTTCTATCGTTATCATTTTCCCTTTTCTGTACGGCAAATGAAATCCAAGAGTTAGCAAGTCTTCTCACGTGCAATGACATGGGTAAAAGCTGGCCAGCAGGGACACTTGCACATGTCCCTTGAACCCTTAGTTGAGGTGCACCTGTGCATCGAATGGGGACTCGGGTCCTGTCTTGTCTATGCTGGAGGCAGGTGTCTGCTCTCCTTTGCAGCAAAGGGCCCAGGCAAGGCCACGACAGGATGGGTGATGGCAGACAGCTGCCTGTTCTCAGCAGTCAGCTCTGAGACCAGGTGTTAGTGAATGTCTATGGTTTTGACAATCACTTCTAAATGACAAAGGATTCATGGCAATATCGGTGTGCTGAGAGGTTTCTGGGACCTCAGAGTCTGTGTTATCCACTTGCAAACTGACCCTCCCTTTTTTATATTTGTATTTTGAGACAGGGTCTCAGTAAGTTGCTTTAGGTCTTGCTAAATTGCTGAGACTGACTTCAAACTTGTTATCCTCCTGCTTCAGCCTCCCAAGTCACAGGACTACAAGCTTGCACCACCACGGCCAGCCTAAATCCTCCCTTTAAATCGCAAAGGAATCCTGGATGCAGCAAACTCCTCCAAACCTCCTGCTGCTTAGGAAGCCATAAAGTTGTACCTTCCAGATTCCCAAAGGACTTGCCATTAGCAGTGGTAAGCATGGTCAGCAGAGGGTCTCCTGCTACCAGAGTCCTCAGGGCTGGCTCTGCTGCCAATTGCACTGCCCATGGGCTTTGTCTTTCCTAGGCAGCCTGGATCCAAGGGGCTGAGGGAGGTGGGGGCACAAAGTCTCCATTTTGCCCAGTGAAGGCAACTCTTGGCAGGGCATTATTTGCTCCAGAAGATTGAGGCTTCAGCAGGCCCACCTGGACTTCTCTTCCTTTTGCTATCACAGAGCTTCAAATACCTCGCATCCCAAACTCCATCTCAGCATTGTGACCAGAAGACCCGACCCAGGGCACACTCCGGCCCAGGCTTGCCTCTTTTGCTAGAATCCTCCAAGCCAACTGTGACACTTCCAGGTACAGAGAGGACATTTAGAGCCCTCACAAACAGGGCAAGCACCAGAAACCAATTCTACAAATTTAGAAAGTCCTAGAAGAACAATATAGATAGTTAAGAAGAACTCTAATTGAAGAACAATATAGATAGTTAAGAAGAACTCTACTCTGACCATGAAATTTGAGTCCATAAATACTACCCTGTGAAAAGGGAGATCAGTATATGATACTGGCCACAGCACTGTCTACTCTGCCAGGAGGAGACAGAGCTAAGTGACAGCTGAATCAATCCTCAAACCTCTCACAACATAGCACTCTCGCAACCAAGTCCAACACAGATCCACCTTTTCTTGGAGGCAGCAAATGAGATGGTGTCTATTTGCCATTTTGAAACCTTATTGTTCCTTTATTATTGCTATTTTTATTTTCACTTCTGCTTTGATATGAATGTATGTGTCCCCCTAAAATTCATAAGTTGAGATCCTAGTCACCAAGTGAGGGTATGAGGAGGATGAGGAGGTGGCCGAGCAACCCCAGTGAGCTGACTCACCCCTTCAGCCACGGGAGGACACAGGGAGGGGTGCAGTCTATGGAAAAGTCAGGGAACCAGATGGCACCTGATCTTGCACTTCCCAGCCTCCAGAACCGTGAGAAAGAAGTTTCTGTTGATTGTAAGTCATCTAGTTTATAGTACTTCATTGTAGCAGCCTAGACACACAAAGACAATTCCCTTCCCCTTAAATGGCAAATTAACAAGGAAAGTTTGGAAGTTTTTGTGATATTCGATATTGTAAATTGGGTAAACCTTTCTCACCTCTGAAGAGACAAATTTAAATACCTTTCTAGTTCTGCTCCTTTTGAGGTCTGACAAAGGTAGAGAATCAGCTGTTACTAGGCAACACTACTTAAGATAAGGGTGCACCTGCCTGGACTATATATTTATATACATAAATTCCTAGTGGGGAGTCCACACTGGGGGCTCCCCTGAACATGGTGACCTTTCAACTGGATTATCCCATGGTGCATAGGCTTCTAAAATAAGGTGGATCCCCTGCACACTGATGTTAGACTCACTCCTTTGCACTTGAGATACCTCTTGGGGGGCCAAAGAACACTGGTTTGGGGCCAGCTGTGCAGAGGTGAGAAGGCCCACACCCACTAAAGGGCATGACTTGATGCTGCCCTGCTGGCCTTTGCTCATCCTGTCCCCCTCTTCTCAGCAGACAGAGAGCCCTGGTTGACATGTACATCTCAAGTTTTAGTGGAGCCTCAGAAGAAGACGCCTGGCAGGTAATGCTCAGTTACTTAGTGAACATCCAGGATCACAGAAAGCGCCTGAAGTCCAGAAAAATGTAAATTCATGGAAAGATTTTGGAGAAAAGGATGGAGTTCCGTCTCTGGTTGATTATAGTTAATTTATTAGAAGGAAGAAAGAAAGGATGAATGAAGGGAAGAAGGGTAAATCTTGAAGACCAAAACCACTTAGTTTGATGCAGAGAAATGCTAAATGAAAGTGCGCATGCATGGAAACCATAATGATCTGGAGTTATACACAGCATTTTTGATGACACCAAATTTTAATTGCTACACATTTCCATTGCTAAGAAGTCCACTATAATTTCAAACTTATGGCTTCATGCAATGCTATGTAGGTCATGACTGGAGCTAGCCATTGACAGAGTATCAAGCAGAGAGAAGTGAAGGACATCAAGAGCATGCAGAGAACTACACGGGACACACATGCACTTCCAGACTTTTCTTTACCTTGTCATAACAGGATTGTGAACACCATATAAATGATCTTTATGATAACCATTATTACCATTTTCCATACTGTAACAAAAATAAATACACCAAAAAACACCATGTTATCTCTAAGATGAAGTGTTTGCATCATGGAGAACAAAGACAATGGAATGGTCATGAAAGGTTTGTGACAATTTGTTAAATCTGCAGAGAGGGCACAGGGGTATATTTACATTTTATGCCCTTCAAAACCCAAAGATGGAAACGACTTCCTTACGGCTTAGTAATTTTAACACGTAAAACGTGCATTCATTCAACAAGTATTTCTTGAGCACCTTCTCTGTGCCAGGCCCCTTTTTAAGAGGTGTCACAATTTATTTTTACCAAGATGTATCTGTTATTTTTATGTAATTTAAAGATGCTGTGAATGTAACTTCAAAATCTATCATAGGATAATAAAAAACCTCCCACATCCCATGTATGAATATAATTTTTTTTAAAAGGCTTACTTTTTCATGGGTACAGTTTCAACACTATAAAATACAAAAAAGGAGAGACAACATTATTTATTTTCTTGTGACTGTTTTGGCTCTACAGCTTCATCCCCCACATTTGGACTCCCATACGGATGTTAATAGGGCACATTCCAGAGAGAGACAGGTTGAGAAGATGAGTGAAATGAAAGCGAAACACACAAGATCACCAGACACACAGCCAAGGGCGGACTGCAGAATGGAGAGGAAAGTAGTAAATCAGTTATCATAAAGTAAAATGCCAAGTCCCCGGCAGAGAACGGCTGCAAAGGAGAAATGAGAAAGGAAGCTGAGATTAATTAAGAGGGAAAAGGTAGAACAGGCATTGAAACATTGGTAAACACAACCCAGGACTTACTAAAAAAAAAAAAAAGCCAGCTGCAGTCATCTGAGCTCACACTTTGCAGCTCATTGAAGACAGCACTACACAGACAATGACCCGCCTTGGACAACACCTGTACTTACTCTTCATACACATCCTCCGAGTCCATTCGGCGGTAGTACTTGGCCAGCTTTACAGCGATAATTAAAGCCGGAAGTAGAAGGAAAGTAGCTTTTCCTATGCCAAACCAAAACAAATTCTGGAGAGGAAAAAATGAAAGTTCAAATTAAAATTTAAAAATTAGATGCTCGAAGATGGGAAAATAACTGTTGCTTGGGGAAAATACGTGTCTTGCAATTTTTAAAAATGAACTTTCATTTTGTTCTTTAAAATCATCTGTGAACCTAACACAAACAAGCCGTTGTCTGAAGGGCTACATGTTATAGTCCAGTTTGTCTTTCTGAAAACTTTGCACAGATCCTATCATTAGATTTATTTGGCAAAAGATGAACAGAAGCAGCCAGCAGCGAAGCCGGGGTTTTACCTAGGACACTTCAGAACAACTCCAAGCCTCGTGCTCCCTGGGCTGCCCCAGCTGTCTAGCTAACAGGATGGCAGACGCCAGGTCTGAGTCCAGATCCCTTCTATGCAATATGAGGATGACTGATGAAACTTTCTGGCTTTGTTCTGCCTCTGAGCAGCGGAGATGCAGCAGCCTCAGCCCATAACACGATCGTATCAACAAGACAAAAGCAAAGCTAAGCACATGCCAGGGTCGCCAGGAAAGTACCATGTTTAATTTAACCCACCCTGACGGTTGACCAGAGGCTGAGTTCAACTACGTTTTCTTTAAAAAGCAAAATTAAAGTATTTAAAAAAAAAAAAAAAAGTTGCCAATATTTGTAAGTCGGATCTCTCACATAATCCTGAATTTACGTCTTTTCTTGAAAAATCTGAGGTACCATTTCATACCCTGGACCCTTGTGCCTTGAAGAGCAGCGTCTGTCCCCATTTGGGCACAGATCATGTCACCTTTGCAGGGTGACATCCCAAATCCCTCAACCTTACTAAATAAAGCAGCAACAGCTAACTGCAGTCAGTATAAGCCTGTGGTTCACACAGGCTGGTCCCACTTCTGGCCAGCATCCTTGGTCGGCCTTTTAAGTCAGCAAATTCCAGGCTCCTGTGGAAGTTCAAGTCTGAGCCCTGCCTCATGATA
The DNA here is from genome assembly GCF_902686455.1 of Sciurus vulgaris. Taxonomy (NCBI): domain Eukaryota; kingdom Metazoa; phylum Chordata; class Mammalia; order Rodentia; family Sciuridae; genus Sciurus; species Sciurus vulgaris. The sequence continues at coordinate 134,925,922 of NC_136469.1, read as the reverse complement.
ATGCTGCAGGACCACCAGAGCAACTCCCCCAGCCACCATGAGGCAGAAGGCAGCTGGGACACCAGCCACCGCCAGCCTGTCCCAGTCTGGCCAGGCATGTCTGCTTTGCTCCTGGCTGAGTTTGCTGCTGTATCTTGGTGGCACATCTCTGGCCTCCAATTTCCAGTAGATGTGTTCGCCCTTCTCTCCATGTTCTTTCATTCAAAGATTTCTGTTTTCAATCTCGTTTAGAGAGGCTTTAGAGTTTTCTGACAGCCACATCCTTTCCCTGGGAGCCTCCTCAATCCTCTGAGGGATGATCAAGACACTAAAGAGACATGGCGGCTAACCTGTGTCTATTTTGTGGGCACAGTGTGATGCCCAGAGCTCTTCCTTGCTCCAAACCACCAGCTGCAAAGATCCAGCCTGTTACCCACCCCCAGCAGCCAACAGACCTCTCGTCTACCTGCCCCAATTATTTGCAGAGAGGCAACTAGAAGCTGGGTGATTTACCTGGTTGGTGATGGGAGGTGGAAAATGGACCAGGGAGAGGTCAATTCAGCATCAAGCAGGTGAACTTGCCTAATGAGGACTTCACAGAAGCCAAACACAGGGCAGACCGGAAAGAAGGTGCAAAGGGAAGTGAGCAGTCAGGAAGCTCTGGCCTAAGTGCACCGAGCAGATGGACTTGAGAGCAGGGAACAGGCAAATGAAGAGTGAGAGAAATATAGAACTACTGAGCCAGAGTTCACACCCTGGGCCAGTGAGGGGCACAGCAGCGCCCTCTGTTGGGCAGTTCAGTCTAGTGTGTGCTGCAGAGGCGGGATCATGGAGGTATGCACTCATGTGTAATTCAACAGCAATTATGTTTCTCAGGAAAAGCATAGAATTCCGTGGGAATGTGGAAGAGGGATCCTGTATGTTTGGAAGATCAGAAAAATCCTTCTGGAAAGTAGATACATTTGAGCTGGGACCAGAAGACCTAACAACAAATGATAGTTAACAGTTACAGAGTGTGTTACCGCTTCAGGGCTTTACACGTAAGGTCGTTGCTTTAGGGCTTTACATGTAAGGTCGTTGAACCATCAAAACAGCTCCATTTAGGTGATGAAGCTCAGAAAATGTTAATAGTTTTTCAAAGTCAGAGCTCAGAAAGTGTAGAAGTGGAATTTGAGTTCAGAGTCTATGTCCTCAACCATTGTTACCAGGTATAGCCCAATGGGTAGTGGGGGGTGGGGAGAAGAGAGAAAGAGAGAGGGAGAGTGTCTCCAGACCAGAGACTGGGCATGTGCAAAGGCCCTGAGGTGGGGAACTTTGAAGAAGTGAAAGGAAATGAACATGTTTGAAGCACAGTGAGAATGGTAGAAATCCATACATAATGAGGCCTGGGTGGGCAGTACCCCATCTTGCAGGGCTAGCCTATTCTCTGAAGGGCACTGGCCTTCATGGTAGCAAGGGGAAACCTCTACAGCACTCTGAGCAGAAGCCGCAAGAGGATCGACCACGGACAGAGTCAGTGCACGTTGAGGAGTGAACAGCGCCAAGCAATGCATCTGATAAACCGAAACTCACCACCCCAGTGGTCACATGTCAAAGGACTTCTAAAACAAAAATGAAGCCTGGATGTCAGCACTGGGGTTGTGCAGAAAGTTGCGCTAAGAATCTTCTAGTATTAGCAAGGACTCCTCCTTTCCGATTGTTCCCAACAAGAGGAGTCTTTGTCACGAGTGTCTCCCAACTTTAAGGGTAATTTTAGTAAGAAAGGAGGACCTGTATGCAGGACTTTGACTGTTTTAGTCTTCTAGGTATCATAACATGATGACCTAAATTCTAGATTTTAGGATTTCAGTTCTAAACCAAAACAAACCCAAGCAGAAAACTAATATTAACAAATATTACTGTGTCCATTTCAATGGGGGGGGGGCAATCAAGATGGTGGGTTTAACACATGTGCTTTTGGAAGATGGAGATCTCACCAGAGGGTCTACAACGAAGCCACACAGAATCACTTTAATGGCAGAATCCATGGCGGTGGCCACGGGCTTGCAGGACACCATCTTCTCAGTGACCTATGGGGTAAGGGACATGGGAAAACTCTGAGCCAGCAGCTCACCAAACACCACAACAATCAGATCATTTTCTGTTGATCCATCTCACAGAAGGATCTGCCTTCCCCAGGGACGCAGAGCTGACATGTAACTTGCACTAACGAGTCCCACAGGGTGCAGAACCCTGCTCTCCCTGAGCCTCGGTTTCCGGTTTCCTCAAATGCTATTTGGAACCAGGAGACCCACCCTTCAGGGTCGCCGTGAGAACTTCAAGGGCACACAACGCACAGCCCGCACAGTGCTTTAGCCTAAATTGTGAATCTGACCCCTTTGTTATGTGATGAAGGACGTGAGAAGCAAATGGGGACCCCATGTGACAATGTGTGCCCAGGGACAAGAGGGGAGCTGGGAGGGGAAGGAGCTCCCACCTGGGGAGCTGGTCTCAGAGGTCCTGGTCCCCACACTTCAAAGCCCCCCTACTTCACTTTGGTGGAGTCACCGGTAATTCAATTTTATTTTCACCTGAGACAATGACCCTCTTAAGGTGTGACCCACACCACGTATGCTCACAGAAGGTCGACTACTTACAGCCAGCTCCACCCACTGGAGGTAGTGTTCAAAATATCCCAGTATTGTTCTCCCATACTTCTTAGTTTCCTGGGAAGAAACTCAAGATTAGTAATGTCACTAAAATGATGAGAACATACTCAAACACTTAATTATGGGAAGCTCACAGGCCCATTGATTGGTTTGTTTTAAAAAAGAAAACTCACTTCCACAATAATGGAGGAAATATTGTTTGTTATGAAGTGCTGAACAGATTCCAAAGCATACAGGATCTTGGTCACTTTGCCCTGGAAAACACAGCAGTAATTAGAAGGAGATCAAGTGACAGGGGCTTTAATCAGACAAACTGAAGACCAATTCGAGTGCAGGTGTCCCTGGGAACATTGATTCCAAGAGCCCCTCGGACACCAGGTTCACAGATCAAGTCCTTCGTATAAAATGGCACATAACTTACACGTATCATACTCTCCCATATTTACTTTAAGTCATCTGTAAACTACTTATAGTACCTGATGCAATGTAAATGCTATGCAAATAATCATTATTGCGTAGGGAACAAAGAGAAGAGAAGGAGCCTGTGTACATTCAGTATAAAGGCCATTATTTTCGGTTCTGTGGTTGGCTGGACCTGCAGATACAGACCCCATGGACATGGACAGTCAATGGTACTGGTGCCTCAGTCCAATGCCACCATGACCTGGCCTGGCCACCTGAGGGCAGGGGAAGGACAAGAGCCCAGAGCAAGCATTTGGGGGCCAGTGCTAGAAGGGGGCCTTCACAGGACTCCCTTTTTGGAGAACTCACAGCAAGGTGGACAGGAGGGTGCTGCTGGCCACCATTCTCAGAAGAGGTGGCTGATGGCTTCAAGAGCACCAAGCTGAGCACTTACTCGGGTGTGAGGGTTTGCCTGCACTGTCATTCAGAGACAGCACTGTGGCCAACCTACATGATAGCTTGGTGCAAGTCAGAAAAAGGGCTCCTTTGCCCAAGGTGCTGGGGGACACAGCCTGAGGAATGGGGCACGACTGAGTCCTGGCCCCACTCGCTCCCTGGGCTGGGCCCCATGCATGCAACCCAAACCACACGTGCTGCTGCACCCAAGGGAGCAATCAGCGCGTAGCCAGCAGGATGTCGCCAGGGTCCCTGGGCAAGGGATGAACCATGATGAAATGGCCCCCGTGGTTAGAGGGGGAGGGACGGTCCTGGAGCAGAGTAACCTACACGTCTTCAGAGAAAGGGAGTCCTGGTACTGGTCCACTGAGAAAAGTGTAGGAAGGAACACTGAGCTCTTGGGGCAGCCGAGCTGGTCAACAAGGAGATATTTTCTGAGTTGCTTGTTGGCACTATAACAGCCATGGAGCCCATTTCTGCTGTGGTAATGTCTGTGGTCAGGGAGCCCTGGCAGTAAGCTGGCAACTGGTCCAGATGATTGACGCCTTCCCCGGCACGACTTCCCAGGGCTTAGAATTGGCCCTCCGAATTCACAGATTTTGCATTTGGGGATTCAACTAATCTTTTTCTTTGGAAAAAAGTATACTGAACGTGTATAAGATTTTTTTTCCTTATTATTATTCCCTAGATATCACAATATAACGACTATCTATATAGCATTTGCTCTGAGTATTTTAAGTGGTCTAGAGATGACTTAAAGTATATGTGATGTGCAGAGGTTATAGACAGATATTATGCCATTTTATGCAACAGACTTCAGCCCTCATGGGTTCTGATATCCATGGAGGGTCCTGGAACCAACCCTTCCCCCACTGAGGGACAACCATGCTTCTCTTCCCTGACCATCATGATCACTGGTGAGGCCATGTGACTTGCTTTGGCCAGGGGAACACAGGCAAAGTGGAGTGTGCTGGTCCTAAGCAATGTCTTAAAACACAACCTGTGTCCTTGTCATTCCCCAAACTCACGTACCCCTGAGAGCACGTGAGGTGGCCAAGACTGTTCCTTCAGGCTGGCTCTCTAAGTGGGGAGATAAGTAGAGCAGCCGGTGGGTGGCCCAGCAGTGACAGAATGTGGAAGAAGTCGCTGACCCTTGATGCTGGTTTGTGAGGCAGCAATAGCTCTGTGAAAGCAACCCGTGTTACCTTCTAAGTTTCTAAATGGATGTCACCCATGAAGTCAGCCTGCTAGGCAGGGGGTGGGGGGTGGGGTGTCAGCATTTACAGAAGAACTTGTAGTGGGGACATGGTAGGAAAATCCAGTTGGGCATTTAAAATGGGTACATCACTAAGACTTTCTCTAAAATTTAAGTACTTGTAAAAATCAATGTCTCTGAAATTCTATGCACAATATTTAATAACAAAACCCTATGACAGAAAAACAAGATAAATCTTACTGACAGTCCCTTGCTCGTGTGTTTAAGTATCTTGATCTTTTGTTGTAGGTTGTTCTGGTGAAAAAACAGAAAATATTATAAAACTATTAAACAAAGGAGCAAGAACACATGGCTCATGTCTTCCCTGCACCCCCAACAAGACAGCCATCAATCTGATCTTACACTGCAAAGCCTTCATTCTAGAAAAACCAACGGGCACAAGTAACGATGTGTACCTTCCAGGCGTTTGGGGTAAGAATCAGGATAACTGTTGAAGAGCTTGGAAGGGCCACGAATCACATGCAAGGTGCCCATGAAACCCCTTTGAACTGGTTTGATCCAAGTGGAAGGCTTTCAAACAACCTGCCTGACAGCGTGGCATTCCTGAACAGTTAGGTCAGGGGTGGCAAGCTTAACCTACAAGGGCTGGAGCGTAAATACTTCGGGCTTTGTGGGCCACGGCCTGTCCAGGTACTCCACTTTGTCCTTAGAGCCAACAGCAGACACAGACAGTTTGTAAATAAGTGGGCACCACTGTGTTCCAATGAAACTGTGTTTACACAAACCAGGAGCTGGCCGGATTTGGCCCACAGGCTATAGTGTGCTCACCTCCGTATCTTTTTGTGGACAAGTCAGCCTCTGAAAAGGGGTCCTGTCTGCTAGAAGAGAAGCTCCTTTAAGGACAATGAAAAGCAGATTTGTTCTGGGTCTGAACAGGGATAGCAGACCACGGAGATGCCCGTGGCACACAGGTAAGTCAGCTCGGTAGGAGGGCTCCCCGTGGAGTTAGGGAGTCAGACAGGGGAAAAGAAGAGGGAGACAGAGACAGAGACAGAGGGAAAACCCCATCAGGAAGGTTCAGATGTCAGAGGGCGTGGACATAACTCGCTTCTCCAGACTTGATCAACTAACCCAGGAACTAAGTCCTCTGAGGTCAGAGGTCCAACATCACCAACCAGGGCGTAGCGACGCAGGAATCATTCTCCCCATGCTAACTTCTCATTTTGTAAAATTCTATTTTTAGATGGGGAAACTGAGGCACTATCACGTTTTGGAGAGGCAGGTGCAGGTCTTCCTGGCTCCCTAGTCCTTGTTCTTCCTCTGCTACAATCCTGCCTTGATGGTCTCAAGCAAGAAGGCCAGGTGGGAAGGGATGGGAGCAAGGGGAAAGGCAGCAATGGCCGTCAAGATGGCGACAGAGTGGAGAGGACGCGGGAAGAAAAGCACCGAGCCTCACTTTCAAGGCTTTCTAGGCGGAGTTTAGAGAAAAAGAACAAGAGGATATGTGATGAGTGAGTCCAGAGCAAAACGGTCGGTGCCATACCAGATGCCCAGCCTGGGAGGGCCTCAGCAGCAATGGAGACCAGAGCAAGGAGCGGGGCCCAGCACAGAGCCAATGTAAGGGCAAAAATGAGCTTGGGGATGGTGCACTTTAAGCTTTGTGCTCCTTAAGCCCAGCTCAATTTCTGAGGCTAAGGCCAGCTGGATGAGACCTCCCTGTAGCCTCGGGCTGGATCTAAGCCAAGGAGGTGCAGCTGATTTTGCTCAGATCACTGGAATACCTTAGGGAGCTGACGGTTACCTCTGTCTGCAACATGGGGACCACTTGCTGCTCATGAATTGCTCTGATAGTTCTTGCATTTGTCTTCATGGACTCTTTTAACTGTCCAGGGGGCTACAAAGAGAAGAGAAGTCAAGATCGACTGCGTCCTTCCAGACCCCGGCAGCTGACACATAAGCACACGGCCCTCCTCGGGCAGTGGAGACCATGGGTGGGCACAAGGGCTGGCTGAAAGGGGCAGCACCAAAACGCCCTGCTTCAGATCAGAGAACCACGGGCTCCCAGCCTGACTCAGGAGCCCTTCCTGAGAGCCAGAGGCTGGGGTCCCTCTCGACTGCCTCAAGAGGCAGAGCCACCGTGGTTTCTGTGTTACAGATGAGGAAACCAAAGTTCAGCTGAGAACTTTATATTGAACCCACGCTTCAGTGGGGTTTGGCCTACTAACTGTAGAAGAATCCCATAAGTACTACTGTCCTCGTTTGCCAGATGGGGAAACCGAGGCACAGAGGGTTGAGATTCCTTGCTCAAGCTTCAACCCTCAGAAAGAAGCTGAGTCAGGGTTTAAACCTGGGTTTTCCCAAGCCCAGGCTCCCATCATCATGGTCTGCTGCTACTTGGAAGGGGCCAGATGAGGCCATGTCGTCACCGACCAGCAGAGGCACGGATGAAGTGGAAGCCGTGGGCCCACTGGCGCCTCTGCCCTCCTCAGTCACTTATTGCTGGTGATGCAGCAAAGCACTCCTGGGGCTTTTCCCATGTCTTCAATTACTATTCCCTGCGCCACGGAAAGGTGACGTGTGTGAGCTTGCAGGTGCATACGCACCTGTGCTCACACGGGGGGTCTGAGGGTGAAAGAGTCCGTGGGGATGAATGTGGGCCCGGGGAACTTTCAGAACATGCAGGTTGCATGGCAATGGCTGCCCAGGGGACTTTCCACGTGCAGGGGCGAGGCGTTCGACAAGGCCGAATTCACTCATTCAGGAGCCTCTGCAGTGGCTTCCTGGCAGGGACACTGACGTTTGACATCCGCACTACTACAGCACTTACCCGGACTATTCGAACTCACCAGATGGTCCGCCTTTGCTTCCAGTTCATAGGAAAATGATAAAAGATTCACTTTCCCAGGGGATTTTTTACTCTACAAAAGAGATTAATAAATTTGCGTTATGGGATTTTTTAAGCCTTAACAACGTCTTATAGGCAACTGATTGAGCATGGGTCTGTGGGCATAAAATACAAAGGAAGGGGAGAAACTTCTCCATAGGTGACACCTGCATTTCCATTTATACACATCATTTCTATTCAACAGTGGAAAAGAAGGAAATGCCGACGCGTGCTAAACCCTGGGCAAACCTCGACAACACACCACGTGCACGAAGCCAGATCCAAAGGCCTGCTCTTGATGATTCCAGTTACACAAAAATACCCAAAACGAGTACATTCACAGAAATGGAACACAGATTGATGGCTGCCAAGTTTGGGGGAACAGGGGGCAACTGCTCATGGGCACAGCAGTTCTTTGGGGGCAATGAAAATGTTTTAGAATGAGATAGAATTAAACGGTGTAACACTGTGAACACACTAAACGTCACCAAGTTTCTCACTTTAAAATTGCAAATTTTATGCTACGCGAATCTCCTCTCACTTAAAAAATACCAAAAAAAAAAAAAAAAAAAGAAAAGAAATATATACATTCGATGCTCTACTTTCTCCCAAAAGATCACACATGCCATGCGGATGATACCTGAGCCAAGTAGGTGCTGTACTCTATTTTGTCGATTCCACTATTAGCGAAGTCCTGAAGGATTTTACTTCCTGCCTCGTCCAGAAGAACAATGCCATTAAGTTTTACATCCATGTTTTCAAATCGACTGTTTATGTTGCCAGTGTGCTGATGAAATAAGCGTTGGAAACCAAGTCGTTACTCTCCAAGAATGTCGAGTACTTAAAATGATTGAAAAGGGCAATAAAACTGTGCAGGAATATGCACATGTATATTTACACATACACATACATACACATGAATATGTGTGTGTGTGTGTGTGTGTGTGTGCGTGTGTGTGATTTGCTGGGATTTCTTCCTCCCCTGCGTCCCTGGCTTCTTCCGTCCGGTGGCAAGCACTCTTCAAGGAGGTAAAGCGCAAAGCAGAGGAAGAGCTCATCTCCCCTTCAGAGACCTCAAAAGGAAGAGGCTGTGTCATAAGAGGGGCCCACGATCTCCCTCAGGGCACCAGGGAGAGAGGAGCTCAAGAAAAGTGACTGGGGGCACAGAAGGTAGAGAGGAGGTGGCTTTTGGACCTCTAGGCTTGACCAACAGGAACGCTGAAAGGGACGGGTCACACAGGCAGTCCAGGCAGGGACCGCCCTGCACCAGAGCTGCGCAGGAGGATGACACCGGAGACATCTTCTGGGAAACGGTGTTTAGTTACTACTTGGGCAAAGGTCATGGGAATGTGGTGGCTGACCTGGGGTTGACCTAGTAGCCCATAGGTAGTTCCAGAAGGCATGAAGTGCCTCAGTGTCCCAGGTGACACTCGCAACTGTTACCCAGCACAGCACAAGGAAAACAGCCCATGGTGTGATGGGCAAAGGGGGAGAGGGCACCTAATTAGGATTTGGTTACAAAATTACATTTTATTTTTGGACAATAAGCAGTATTTAGGGGAGATAATCAAAACAAAATTCATATACAGTTTTTGAAAAAAGTTCTTCACATTTTAAAACTGTCAAGTCATCAGGACCCCATGGTCCCCCTACTGGCCTTCCAGATGCCTCAGGGAGCAAGCTGTAGGACCTGGTGAATGCTTCCCTATGTTCTGCCTGGAATCTGCTCCCATTCTGGAAGCCCAAAAGTAAGAGGATGAGATTTTTCCCTGCACAACTGAGAAGGCCAGAAGAGGCCCCCAGGTACAGGAGAGTGCCATGGTCTGGGCTAACGTGCTGGAGACGGGGGCAGTGGAGACTCTATTGCTTTCTTCAGTCCAGCGTGTGCTGGACTGGCCTTTCTCTGAGTCTTAAGACTCAAGACTGAGGTGTGGACTGAAGCAAAGCAGGAAAGAAAGTCATTCTATCTGGCCTGCTTCCATCCTTTCTTCTTGCCAAGGGCCACCAAAGCTCAGCAGAGTCTCCCCTGCAGTCCTGGGGTCACAGTGTGATTGCAAGGAATAAGAACGGTTTGGCCTGTACTTCCCAATCCTAGGAGCTGTCAGAGAAGGGGTGAGGGTCTTGGAGAACCACTCTCCCTGGGAAGCAACTGGGGGTTGCCCTCATGGGAACCTCTACACTGAGTGAAGTGGAATCTCTCCCTGGGACACATCCTAAATGAGGGCCCTTGGGGGGCTCTTGAATAATCTATAGAAAAACTCAAGCTGCAAGAAAGACAAGTGGTTGGGGGTGTGAAAAATGTTCTGAACTGGATAAAAATGAAGATTATATAACACTGTGAACGGATTAAATGTACCTTTAAAATAGCTTATTTTGTCTTCTGCAGATTCCACAGCAATGTTAACAAAAAGAAAACAACGATTTAGTAAAACAACATGTCAGATCAGAACTGGTTCTAAGGACTCACCTTCTGAATGTCGAGACTATCACTGATGTTGAAGCGGTTCTCGAGTCGAAGTGTGGAGTAAATTCCTCTACTGTTTTTGCAATCGCTACGGGAATAAACACAGAAATCATGACCCAGAAAAGCAGCGTGGCGACCTCTGTCCATATCTGAGGATGAGGGGGGAGGTTGACTGTTTCTTGCTGTGTGAGCTGTGAACTAAGCAGGTTGTGGGTGTCACCCACAGCCAGGCAAATAGCTGGCACCTGCCACACCCGACTTCTTTCCCTCTTTTGTTAGCATCCAAATTCTGGAACAGATACAATAGCACTGATAAATATGTCCTTGCACCTGTCCTTTACACGGTTGCCTGTACTGCTGTGGACAAATCTACAAATTGGGAAGAAATAAATTCTCATTTTAAAAAATACAAAAATGATACTCGCTAGAAAGATGTGCGAAGGTCATCAGGGGCTTCACTAAGAGATTCTATCAAGTCCCTGCCAAGAATATTTCCCCTTCATATTTCCAGGGATGGGCTACATTGACTGAATATATGCTTGGACATCTATTCTAACGGTGAGGATGGTGACGGGGAGGGGCCCACAGACCTCCAGACCTTTGGTGAGGTTTGCCCATAAACCTAATCTGGCCACCTGGGTGAAGCAACCTCACCTCTCCATGCCTCAATCCCACCTCTAATATGGGAAAGTGCTTATCTGACTGAGTTAAGGAGGACAGGGCTGGTTGGATTCATATTCCTATAGCACAGAGGGTCACATCCTGCCCAGGTAGTCGTCTTTGCTACAACAGCTAGTGCCCTGTGCCCCTGAGCTGCAAATCGCCTACATTTCCAGGAGGTGTGATACCAGCTCCAGCCACAAGGTGGTGGTGTTGGAACCCAGAGCTCCACGCACCAACAGAGGTAACAGTGGAGAGTTCTGCAGGAGCCAGTCACAAAGAGCTGCACGCCAGGAAGGATGCTAGGCCTTGCCTCCCAGCCTGGGGATGGTGAGCAGGTTGAACTGTACGCAGAAGCTCCAAGGGGTTGATAATGTCTGCATACAGCTCGATATCGGGAAGACCCTGAGACTCCCTGGGTTAAGCTGAAGACTACAACTGATTAGCAATCTGAGTAGAGGCAGAAAAGGGTGGGTGCATGTGACCTCAGACAGTGGCAGTGCGGAGCTGCTGACATGGAGGCGGGATGTGATCTGTGTGGTTGGGTCATATCACATTCCCAGACACTTGGAGGATGGAATGGGAAGCTGCAAGCAGGGAGAGGAGATAGATTTAAGGAAGATTTAGAAGGTCAATTCAACTCACCTGACTATGACCTTATTGTCTAGGACAGGGTGTCCCCCTCTTTGGAGATACAAAGAGGCCAATGACAAAAAAGTTAAAAAAATAAAAAAGGAGCTGGGTGCAGTGGCACATGACTGTAATCTGAGCTGCTCAGGAGTCTGAAGCATGAGGATCACACGTTCAAAGTCACCCTCAGCAACTTGGCAAGACCTTAAGCAACTTAAGTGAGACCTTGTCTCAAAATTATAAAAGTAAGTAAATAAAAAAGGGCTGGGGATGTTGCTCAGTGGTTAAGCACCTGTGGGTTCAATTCCTGGTACCAAAAAAAAAAAAATTTTTTTTTTGTTATGCAGGAGAATAATCTACAGCACGTCACCACTGTAGCAGGCAGGACCTTAAAGATTCCAGATGGTTTTAAAAGATTAGAGAAACCTGTGTATCAGATAGGAGCTGAAATGTGCTACCAAGCATTCTTAAGTGTCAAAGATGTAAGAATGTGTGCTGATGAATAATCATAAGAACAGGTGTTTTGGTATGTTTTGTTCCGTTTTTGTGGTGCTGGGTATTAATCCCAAGGCCTCGCACACTAGGCAAGGGCTCCCCCACTGAGCCGCACCCCAAGCCTGTTGTCAGGTTCTTATGAAGTGTGGGACACTGTTCTGATCTTACGTATCTCACTGGACCCTAAATGACCCAAGGTGAGATCCCTATTGTCATAATCCCCATTGAACGGAGTATAAGTAGAACTGTCCAGGGTCACAGGCCCCCAGCAGCAGAGACAGGATGGGAGCTTAGGGGGCTGCAGAACCAGCCCTGGACCTGAATGTTATCATCACAGCTCTGATTTGGACACATTCACTGATTCTCACAGGGTCCTGTTAGTGCAACACAGGGTCACCCTATCCAGGGAACCCCAACGACACCTGGAGAGAAGGGCCTTAGACACCACCATCTCCAGGTCTCAAAGTCTTTCAGGGAAGGATTCTCTTTTTTGGCCTCATTTCTATAATCTTGCTATGACCGGAGGACAGCTTAGCTCTGAAATCGGTAAGTCTTATGAGTAAGGTAAAAAGAAATAATTTGAGAGCAGAATTCTCATTCTGGAAAAACAAACATTTTAAATAGCAAAACCTAACAATGCAATTATCGATACCTGTAAATTTGTTCAAAAGTGAGCTCGATATCTGATTTTTTAAGAACCATGCCAGAGACGTAGTATTTCCAGTTCTTATTTAGTAAGTAGGGAGTATCCAAAATCTAGAAAAAAGCATTATAAAACAGTTTTACATTAACATGCATACAAATAATAAAATGAATATTCTGCAAATTCTTTTAAAGGTTTTTTTTTTCCATATCACAATACTTCTCATTAATCTTGAACCTAAAACTAGAAAATAATAGTGTACCTGGAATAAATCAATTGACGACAGGGTAGCATCAATCAGAATCATGGAAATTACTTTGAGAACTCAACTTTATTTAGCAGACACATTAGAAATGAGAATAAAATAGAGTATTTGATTGAGAATAGCCAATATAAAGTCATGAAGCAGGGACCCAGCTTTTCACTACTTCCCTCTGGACACAATGAATGAAGACACACATGCCCTCTGACTCTGGACCACATGTATTTATGTGGTCACATATGCCTGATTAGAACAGAGTGAGAATCCCTTATCTGAAATGTTTGGGACCAGAAAATAGTTTAACATTTCAGATTATTTTCTGATTTTGGAATATCTGCATGTATAAAATGGGGATGGAACACAAGTCTAAACACAGAATTCACTTGCTTCACATACTCCTTATACACAGAGTCTGAGGGTAATTTTATATTCAATATATTCAATAATTTTGTACATGAAAAGTTTCATGGCATAAAATATCCCCCTTGTCAGATTTTGGAAAATTTCAGATTTTGGAGTTTTAGATTAGGAATACTCAATCAGAATAAATGATTTTGAAATATCCTCTACTTTAAAAAAATTACACTTAAGGATTCTACACTGCACAGGAGATAATGAATCCTGATTTGATGTCTTGTTATTTTTTTTATTAAGAAGCCAAATGGAGATAATGTGATCCATCAATCAACTCAATTTAATTTCTCTTGACCAATTGAACTGCCAAAACACCATGACAAGTGACTGCCTTTGTAATTATTTACTGATTTCACCTCACCTGATTTGAGATGGAAAATAAACATGCAATTAAAGAAGGAAATAAAAAGATATTTTAAAAATCAGAATTGGCTCATTCTTTAAAAAAAAAGTCACTCTGGAGAAGAACACTGGGAAGTGTAAGTTAGAGGCCAGACATGTAGAAAAACCTTATTAATAAAGAACGTACAGCTACCAACTGCGCTACTCCTGAGAGTCCACGGAAGCTGGTCTCAGAGGGGAAAAGTGAAAGTCGAATTCCATTCCTGACTGCCCATCATATATCCACCTGGGACAATCCTCTGCCATGAGGTGGACTTTATTAGCCTCTTTCACTTCAAATTTAGGGCCATGAACCACCTGCCTGGATATCTTTGTCACTTGGGAAACTCTACAGTGTCAGAGACCTGCAGAGGGGTGAGCGGGGAGGGAGGAAACTTGGGGTTTATCTCCTGATGGTCTCAGCCTCCTTTGGAAACAACTTCTAAGGAGAATTGTACTCTCAAATATTACAATCCACATTGATGCATAAGTCTTAACTCCTGGAACTGACTTCATTTACAATCAGAAAATGAGAATACTATTATAGTACTATGTACCCATCTCTGTGTGTATATGGGTGTGTGCTTTTTGCTCTTGCAAACAGAATCTCAACTTGTTGAATTAAAAACAAACTATGCAGCCGGGCACGGTGGTGTATGCCTGTAATCCCAGTGGCTAGGGAGGCTGAGGGCGGAGGATCTCAAGTTCAAGGCCAGTCTCAGCAACAGTGAGGCACTAAGCAACTCAGTGAGACCCTGTCTTTAAATAAAATATAAAAAGGGCTGGGGATGTGGTTCAGTGCTTGAGTGCCCGAGTTTAATCCTGGTAAGCCCCCCCCAACAACAACAAAAAAGCAAACTACTCATGTTTTTGCACTGCTCTTGAAGTAACCCATAAGACATGGAGAAACCCAGTGTCCATTCCAGTCTTCCCACAATGAGTAGAAAAGTATATTTACCCGGAATAACTTCTTGTTTGCGTAAGGTTCGCAGACCAGTTTTTCCACATTTACACCAATGACAAAAGAAACAACCACGAGGATCATCACTATCCAGCAAAAAAGGAAACTCAATCCAACCCCACTGGAAAAAAAATGCAAATAAAGTTAGTAATTCTGCAACGAATCAGCCCATATTACCTACCAGTGCTTACTACCTGGTTAATGTTCAAAGTGGACCTGGGGTCCTCAGCATTGTGCAGGTTAAACAGATCAACCCACCCAGGAGTAAAGAGGAACGTGGTCAGCACTGCGGTCTTCGGTCCTTGTAGACTGTGGCCTGCTCGCTGTCTAGCATCATGGGCCAGAACCTGGGCTCTGGAGGCAGTTGAGAACCTATCCTTTCTGCAAAGGATACGGTAGGTTGAGAGACTCTAAGCAGGAAGTGTCCCCTTGAGGGTCTGAAAGGGGCCAACATAGCTCTGCATCCACAGGAATGGTGGAGAATGGCGTCAACAGCAGCTCCAGAGGCCAGGAGGGGTGAACTGAAGGGGCCTGGGAAGAACACAGCCTGGCTGGGAAGGAGAGTGCTCCTAGTGCAGGGTGGAGGATGCCCTGGACAGTGTCAGTCAGAGTGGACTTGCTGGCGTAGAGAAGCCAGTGGATGAAAGAGATGCAGCGTAGGAGGCAGAGGCAGCAAGAAAAGATAAAGGTGGGGAGTGTTCCCAGGGCGGTGGCAGGGAACACTGGGGCACTCGACAGGAAGAGAAGGATGTCGATGATGTTTCCAGTTGCAGAGAAGATGTCGTGAAGAACGTGCATGGAGTTCAGACTTCCGGCTACAGGACACATTAGGAGTCAGCAGCTTAGAGATGATTGTTTATCCCTGGGAAGAGACTTCAACCCAAAGAACAGGCAGTGGAAGGAGAGCCAGAGAGGAGATGGAGGTGTGTCAGAGGACCAGCAAGGACATCAGCTGGGAAAGGAAGGGGAAGGAGTTTGCAGGAGGAAGCAGGCAGCGTTGCCAACACTGCCGGCCCCAGGGTCTGGAAAATGCAGAGGTCACTGCTGACTTGGGAGGAGGGGAGTGGCAAGGGAGCAAACCAAACTGGAGCGGACTGGGGAGTCAGTGGGAGAGAAGGAAGCAGAGGTGGCCAACAGGGAGCATTCTACCGAGGAAGCTGGTGTCAGAGTTCAAGGAAAGAGGTGGCATTGGCAGAGGTTCTGTTTTTAGTTTAAAGAAGGAAAAGAATAGTTAAAAACAAAAGAGAGTAAAGTCCAGGAGAGAGGAAGAATAAGACACAGGAGTGAGAAGGGATGATCCTCAGGACGGTGCAAAGGCATGGGATTAAGGGAGGAATCCCTCGGTGTTGGGAGCCGCAACAGAGGATGGGAGAGCAGTTGCTGAGAGCAGGGGTCTCTGATGCCCTCATGGCTGTGGCATGCCCGGTGTCTGGGAATGTTTCTGTGCAAGGGCACAGGATGCTTAGCTGCTGTAGCAATGCCCTGCATGAGGTGGCTCTGTGCAAGAGCCCTGTCAGCTCTAACCTGATCTCAGGCACATGGCTCCCAGGAAGAAAAGAATTCTTGTGCTAAGTAACCACAACGTTTCACCAGTTCCACTTCTCCAGTTCCTGCCCGCCTTACGGCAACTTTTAACAGTGGACTTTCATGAGAGCTACACAAAGCTCCTAACATTGCACTTTACAACTGTGGATTGCTACTGCAGAAAAGCTACACAAATGTCCTAGTTTCTGTAACTTTCCTGAGTACAAAGAATAATGGTTGCATCACCTTTAACCTGATAAAGAGACTTGTCTAAATAAAGATTGCGGGTGTAATTCTTTAGACCTGCATCTCCATCAGAGAGCAGACTCCACCTGATCCCAGGCTAGTCTTCAAGATCTGTGTCTGTCAATCTTTATTTTCCTTAGCCCCCTTAGCCCCTCTCTGGACCCCAGCGTTTGCCTGCTTATAGCTACACCTCACCTAGGGAAGTGTTGAAAAGCAGGTATGTTTGGAGGTGAGGGGTGGAAGTTGTTGGATGGCTTTTATTTCCTCTGTGAAAAAGGTAAAGCTATCTGTGGAGAGAGGGGGAAACAGGAGGATGGATATATCAGAGTTGAAAAGATCACTGCAGAGGCGTGGGAGGGTCAGCTGTCAGGGGAGAAAAGGAAAGCAAGGCCAGGCCAGGTGAGGGAAGAAATCCGCCAGACCCTGGCAGGCTCACTCGTGGGGCTAGTGCTGGTGGGGTGGATCACGATGTCACAGGGATACCGGACTGCTGCGTGACTTTCCTCCAGCAGTGCTCAGCTGTGCAGGACACAGGGCGGGCAAGCTCTGAAGAGCAATCCAGGCACAGCTACCAGGTCCAACTCCACCATGGTGCCCAGAGGGGGCTGGCAGAAGTGTTGGGCTGATGCCCTCAGTAACCACGGCACCCCTTCAGGAGGGAGAAGTTCCTCCCAGCTGCAAACATGGAAGCCACAGTTGCAAATATTTGCATGTCTTTATTAAAATAAGTAGTAAGAGTTGTTCACTGGAAGAGGCCGAGGTCAGCTCTACTTTCTGCCACCTAAAAGGTTTTTGAGTCTGGGACAGTATAAAGGCGAGGAAAGTGAGTGAAGACTGCCTGAGGGTCCATGGGATGTCCAGGGTGTGCGTGAGCATGACTATGTGCTAGTCACGCACCCAGGAAGATGCCAGGGCATCTGAAGACAGTGTCCCTCTCTAAGCAAGCAGGGCACCTCTCCAGGCTGCTTCCTGAATATGCGCACACCCAGATTAGGGATAGGGATCTGGCCCAGGACCCGATTTTTGTAGGATGAGTGAGGTAAGAAAAGGCCACTATGTGTTGGCACTGAGGACGAGGAAGAAAGAAGAGAAAACAAGAACAAGAAGGAAACTTTTATTTTTTTCCTAAAATTTGGGACTGGGAACATAGCTCAGTGGGAAAGCATGTGCCTAGCATGTGTGAGGTCCTGGGTTGGATCCCCAGCACAAAAAGAAGGAGAAGGAGGAGGGAAAAAGAAAAAGAAAGAGCAAAAGAAAGCTTACAGCCCCAGAGCTGCACTGTTTCGGTAACACATACCTCTTTTATTTTATTTTATTTTATTTTTTTTGGTACCAGGGATTGAACCCAGGGGCACTTAACCACTGAGCCACAGCCCCAGTCTTTTTTATTTTATTTTTATTTTGAGACAGGGTCTCACTAAGTTGCTGAGTCTGGCTTTGAACTCACGATCCTCCTGCCTCAGCCTCCTGAGCCACTAGGGCTGTAGGCATGTGCCACCACGCCTGGCTTGGGATCCCTTTTGAAACGTACTGTCTCCAGCACCTCACTATTACAAATCAAACCACAAAAACACACCCCTGCTCAGGAGGCTTCTTCCATAATTTGGTCTACTTCCTTGCCAGAGGCTCCTTAATATGGGAATAACAGGATGAAGGGCACTTTGGTCTTCCCACTGCTACCAGCTTACAAAGACATGCCCCCTTTGTGGCATCTGTGGCTGCCCATAATTCTAGGTGGTGGGGACATTGTTCTCAAGAGTTAACAGGGGAAGTTTCATCACAAGCTTCAGGACACGAGATTGTCGCTGCGGCTGTTGGGTCCCCTCGTCTCTGGGAGCCCTCCCCATCTCAGAAGCACACGATAGGGCACCCTGCTCTGAGGGTCCTCGGCAAGCAGCACTGGGCAGAGCCAGGACACTTGGCATCTCCTCCTTCCCAGTCTTTTCCGGAACCTTTCTGGGAGACGGAGTTCTTGCATACTCTTGATAGGAGCATGTTATCATTTTTTTTAAAGAGCAGGTGTGGACCCGGTTGTGGCAGAACTCAACACAAGCTTCCTGATTTCTGCCAGGAAGTTGACAGCTGGAAGGACAAACCTGCATTCTGGTAGTTGGTCAGATTGGATGACCAGGCTGGTACCATGGCCCCCCTAGTGTTCACCCAGCTGCTTGCCAGATGTCTCAAGGGGTGGGGACTTCTGCCAAGCACAGCAAAGCATGCCAGGAGAGAGGCCGTCAACAGGGGAGCCATTGTAGCCATCCCAGGTCTGGGTTGCAGCCCTCCTGGGCAGATCTGACCCCGTCCGCCTGTCATCCGCCTTGCCTTCTTCCTGCCGCCAACCTGTGGGCGTCCACGTGCCTTTATCCCCTTAGAAACTCCTTAATCAGCGGAAGAATTCTACCTCAGCTGAAGGCCTCCAGCAGTTTGTTGGTGACTTCCCTGTTCTTTTTCTTTGAAGCTACCGATCACATTTTTGCCTGTATCCTTAAAAACCGGTGAACAGAATTTACGAATGTGCCCTGTCACCAGAACACTGACAACTGCCAAACGCCAGCATTATTGAACTCGCAGCGCTTGACTGATTTCCTACCTGGGTCTGTGTAAATCTGATCAGAAAGGCAAGACAGATATCTTTTTTTTTTTTTTTTTCTTGATGGTGTAATTCTTAATTCTTTTCATTCCCAAGTGCTTGCGTTTAAGAGTGGTTTCTTGAATCTCTGCGCATGAGCAAACACGCTTCTCCAGGTGTGGTCCTTTTTCTGGCCCTGGCGGAGGTTTCTTTTAGGATCTTTGTGCCACGTTAATGTCCCTAAAGGCCTGCATGACACAGGAGCCTAACTGTTTTGGGGAAAGGACTTGGATTCATAGTTCCAAAGGAGCCTGATTAATTTTATGGTGATCCCATGTCTGACCAAGTGGACGGACGCATGCGGCCTGCTCTCCCGTCCTCGCCACCCCCCTATGAGTGGCACAAAGCGAGAGACAGGAGCGAGCGTCTATTTGGTAAAGGGCTATTTCAAGTCTTACCTTCCTCTCCACCCCACCCACAGCCTGCCCCCGTTCTCAGTGAGTTCATCAAAACAAAGGCTGAAACTGGGAGCCCTCAGGACTCCTGCACGGAGCGCCCAGAGCTACCGTCTGCACCCCAGTGATTGACACTTCAGGCTCTAACTTCAGGCACACCTGCTGGCTTCTGCCCACTCTGCTGTGCTGCCGTCTGCTAAAGTAAAGGTTTCCAAATGCAGGAACCTGGATATGAGTGGCTCTGAAGCAGTGCCTCGGCTCGCCACTCCCTGGTATCTCATTCCTCTTCTTGTCCCTAATGTAAATCCCTAGGGTGCTGGGCGGGCCACCCGATTCCAAATCAAGTTCCTTGAGTTTCAAGCTAACAGCAGTGCTGAACATATGGCAGGGTGTCAGACAGGTCTTGCCAGCTTCTGGGGAGCGAAGGGATGAATGAATGAACACGAAGAAGGAGAAGTGAGAGTCAAGAAAGTCAACTTGGAAATGACCTCCATGACAGCTGCTTTTAAAGGGGGCTCGCCATATGTAAACAGCTCTTCTAAGCTGGTCAATCAAAGTGCAACCAAATTAGTTTTCTTTTACTTGATGGAAGCTCCCAAACCTATGATAGTACTATCACCCCAAGACACCTAGGCCACTGAGCATGTGGCCCAGAGGGCACCAGGCTGGTGTAATGCCACAGCCAGCCCCTGCTCTCCTCCCCACCCCCAGGCGCCAAGAGGAGTAAACACTTACACCATGAGGAAGATACCTCCCGTGTTGGACACGAAGCCTCTAGTGGTTGGGGTGGCGTGCTTGTCATAGCCACAGATGCCACACAGCAAGCCCAGGTAAAAGAAAGTCACGATGAGGGACAGCAGAAAGCAGACGATCAAGCCACACAGCCACCTGGTAAGGCAAGCACAGTGTCACTGTATGGAGGACAGGGGAGGACATCACAACCCAGGAGCTGCTGACCAAGGCCACAGTCCTCGAGGGATTTCCAGCAATCTGGACATCAGAGCCCTGGGGATCCCTCAGAGGTGGGATGGTGGGATGTTGAGATAAGACTGGACCAAGTGAGGCACTTTTATCTTAGCTTTGAAGCGCTCTCTCAGCGGCCATGTTTGTCTTTAGCATTTACTTCCAAAGGTTTTACATGGTGTTCATAGCAGGTCTGCCTGAGCTACTCCAAGACTACTGGTAAAAACACCCCTTAAGCTGGGCACAGTGGCCCACGCCACTGTAGTCCAGGTAACTGAGGAGGTTGAAGCAGGAGGATTCAAGTTTGAGATCAGCCTTAGCAATTTAATGAGACTGTCCCTAAATAAATAAATAGAACTGGGGATGTTGCTCAGTGGTAAAATGCCCCTGAGTTCAGTCTCCAGTACCAAAGTCTTACCCCTTAAGTTCCTCCTAGGTTCCTGAAGTGGAAGTACCTACTACGGTGGATAGATTATGATTAGACTACTGATAAAGAAATACCAGGCTCTTTCCCTTGGCCTTTCTCCAAAGTATTTTGGAATTGCAGGAATGTTCTGGGGCATTGTGTTCCTTACTAAACCAGAAACACTCTACGTGGTAGATGCATGGAACATTTAGAATTTTATGAGCATCCTAAATCAAATGCCTTCAGAATGGAAATCTCAATTTTGGAATGGTCTAGTGAGACGTTTTAGGATAATGGATCCTCAATTAGGCCTTACTGGCATTCCCCAATTGTACACCAACATTTCCCAGCAGCCCAGGGACATTCAAGGGTAGAACTCCTTCCCAACACTTAAGAAACCAAAAAAATAAAAAATAAAAAAATAAAAACACAACAAAGAATTCGTTTTTGCTTAGTGCCTCTTGACAAAAGTTGCCACTGAAGATTTTCATTCAATTAACAACAATCTTGGTAATTATAACGACAGCTACCAGCGGCCACTCTGTGGAGGTTTTGTTCCAGATATTTGGGACACAAAATTAAAGAAGCCAGGGACCCTGACCTCAGAAAACTTTCGGAGTTACTAAATCAACTGCTTGGTTAAATTTCTTTTAAAAATAAGCTTATGATTGTAGGAAGGAGGGAGAGGAAGAGAGAAGCAGATAACTGCAGTCCTCTTTCTCATTTGTGAAACTCTGATGGCTAATGAGTTTTCAAGGTCATCGAGAAAGGTTCTGTCTTGTGTCTGTCCTGATACCATTCACATTAGTTGCTCATTCACAACGAATAGCATGGCCATGTTGGGTCTGAGAGACCTCTTCTGGCACATTCCCGCTGACCTTAGCTGAATCACTTCACTTCTCTGAGCCCCAACATCCTTGTCCCCAAATCCGGGGGATACAATGGAACACAACCAGGGAGTTTCCCAAGTACTAAGGAGATGTCCTGGGTAAAGCCAGGGGCAGGCACAATGAATCGCTTCCCTCAGATGGTGGCATAGCCTTTGCTATCATTTTCTTATTTATCTTCTTCTCTTTCACAAAAAATAACCTGCATAGTATGTTGAGGCTTTGGACTCTCCCTGGGCTTTGGCCCTACGGAGCACCAAGGGACCTGAGGCCAAGGAGAAACACAGTTTACGCCTCAGAGGGTCTGCTACATTTCATGGCCCCCGATCCCTTCCCTTGCAAGGCCACCATTAGTCCCCAGGACCACACCACACCACCTGCACTCGTAAACACAGGTGCAGCCACTGCTCACCTGAGCTTGGAGGGTCTAGTTACTGGTTTCAAGCTCAGTCTCTTAAGACCACACTCTTCTGGTAGAACCAACCTCTATACATTTATTTTACAAGTCTACAAGAAAAGAATATCTTCCAAATACCCTTAATTACTTAATGTTTTAAAATCCCATTACATGTGTGGCTTACTATTTATAACAAAGATTCTAGAAGCCACTCATCATATCAAAACTGCAAATCATTAAATATTTGACTCAAGAACTTCTGGGTTTAAACATAAAAAAAAAAATAGTCGCTTTATGAATTTGCATGTCACTCTTAGTCTGGGGCCATGCTAATCTTTCTGTGCTATTTCAATTTGGGTCTATGTGCTAAGCGAGCACGTCAACCTTTTGAATGAACATGACGGGTTCCCATATCAGGTCACGGCATCTGGGTCGGACTTGCTCTCAAGGTCACCCCAGCGGCAGCATCCGATTTTTAGGGCACTGCATAGCAAGGCGCATGCTCCTAGTCTACTGGTCCAGGCAGGCACTCACCAGTAGGAGTCAATTTCCTCCGCCTTATGCAACTTCTGGTGGACTTGTCTTTCAACGGAATCGATGCGACCGCTGAACTCTGACAGGGAGTCCTGAATAGGAATGTCTTTGGCTACGTCATTGACAGTGTCACCGAGGTTATTTAAGACATTTTTGATTTCTGAAAACAAAGTGATCTTGGTTATGAACATGGGGGACACAGAAATGTCATTTGGGACCCAAACAGAAAGGTTTGAGCCACTTTCAGCTTTTCCCATGTTATATATGGGTTCATAATAGGATAGGATTCTAGGAGACAGTCATCAAAAGGCAACGACTTCACCAAACAGCAGCTGTGGGTGAGGACGTTGGTAAGACGCTGCTGAAGTCCAGCCACAGTGCTTTGATTCTACTACCTTGCTAAAAATATACAAACAAACAAACAAAATCAGAGCCAGGTGTGGTGGTTCACACCTGTAATCTTAGCAGCTCAGGAGGCTGAGGCAGGAGGATTCCAAGTTCAAAGCCAGCCTAAGCTACTTAGTGAGGCCCTAAGCAAATTAGTAAGACCCTATCTCTAAATAAAATACAAATAAGGGTCAGGGATGTGGCTCAGTGGTTAAGCACCCCTGGGTTCAATCCCTGGTACCACATACACACAAAAAAAAGAAAAACAAAACAAAACAAAAAAAGAACCAGGCGATTCGTACATGTGGCGTGCCCACCAGGTGCCAGGCGCTTTTGTGAATGCCAATTCAGTCACTGCACTGAGGCAGGTATTCTAAATCCCCATTTTAATAAAACTGGCCCTGAGGCTCACAGAGGTTAGGGTGTTTACCCCTACGTCTCGTTTTAAGAAGATTCTGGTAATAAGGTTGAAATCATGGTATACCTAAGACTAAAGGTCTATTATACGATTTTGGGGGAAAAAATACTAACTTCTCAGTTTAAGAAATGGCATTCAGGAATACAGAAATTCTCTAGGATCTTTTTTGAACAAGTGACCCCAGGTGACATATTTGTTACGATTTTACTTGACTCATACAGTTTGGGACTTATTAGAGAAGGATATCTGTGCCCCTACATGCAGAGAGCAAGGGAACTTCCCAGTGGCCAGTTCTTATTAACACCATCTCATTTCTCAGAGAGAAGTTCAACATCACCACAGGGTTCTGGAAAGATCCACCCACCATGACCGGGGCACAATGAGTCCCCTGAGCTGACAGTGCTAAGGATAGCCCTGTCCACAGTGATTCTTGTTTCCTTTTTAAATTTTTTTCAAGGCTGGGGTTTGAACCCAAGGCTTATGCCTAATCTGCCACTGAGCTACGCCCCCAGCCCCATGGACATACTAAGAATAAGAATAAGAATGTACTAATCAGATAAAAGCCCACTGATCCTGAAAGAGAAATCTCTCGGCAGCAGCAGAGACAGGAGCAGGTCCCAAAGGTGACCGAGGGCTCCTGGCAAGCCGCAGGAGAGTGGGAAGGTGGTAGGTTCGTCTAAAACATAATTATGTAAAACACGGTGGGAAACTTTTGTCAAAGTGTGTTTTCCACATCTGTATGAAATCTAGAAACCAAAGGCACAGAAAAGAGCAACTGCAGCTCAGGGGCTTGGAGCTGGCTCATAAGGAGGAGAGTTGTTTCTTAGTGGCTCACTGTCTCCTTCAAATGACTCGTGTGCCAACATACCTGGGGCTCTGGGCGGGACAGCTCTGTGGGCCTCTTGCCTAACGCTGGGGCTTTGAGAGATGTGACACTTGGATCCCACCTGCTATGCGCAGCTCCGTGGGGCCCCCGTCTGTTCCTGGCCTGTCTTGTTCTCACAGTCTCCAGCCTTGTCAGCTGTGCTGACTCTGTGTGTGGCAGGTGCCCTCTCTCAGCAAAGCCCTCCTTCCAGACTCAGTTTGGATGCTGCTTTTCCCAGGAAGTCATCCATTACCCTCTCACCACCTGGGCTCCTTGCTCATCCGTGGCCGGCTCGCCTAAGTCTGATCAATGGCATCTGTCCGCGAGGCTGGCTAAAGGTCAGGCAGGGGTCATGCCTTAGACTTTTCACACCCCAGCACCTAGCAGAGCCTTGCACAGAGTGGGCTCAAAAAAATATGTTCAGGCCAGGACTGAAGGATCAGAACGTGGGAACGAAGGACACGAAAATAAACACCTGATCTCTAGGCTGAAGCCAAGCCCTGGGAAATGCTGGTGTCCAGTCAAGGACACCAGGTGCTCTGGCTTCTCTGATGTGTGCTGTGCACTCTGCTTTCTCAGACTCATAAGGGAAGACGGCATAGCCGGGCAGAAGAGGCCCTGAGAGGAGAAACAAAGAACTAAACACAGGAACACAGGTTAGGAAACAGGTGGCTAAAGACGAACAGCATGTGGTCAGCCCCCAGACAGAATCCCAGCAATGCCTGGGCCCTGTCTGCAACCTCATGGCTCAGGAGGGAATCTTACATCACCCAAAGGGGAGCCACAAGACATAAAGCTCTGATGAGACTAAAATGCTCTTTTCCCAAACACTTAATGAGTCGAAAGAATGCTGAGAGGAAATTACAGCCAAATACACTACACAGTACTTAAAAACCACCTGGTAACAGATGAAAAGAAGCCCTGGAAAAATGGCTAAAAAGGAAAGAGAGGAGACGTCCTACAAAGATGCAGAAAGTTCTCCAAGCACACTACCCCAAGGTTATCCCCATCCCAATACGAAAATCTGTTTATTCTGCATTCTGTCACACGCCCCCAAAAACCACATCCTGAACAGGCAGGATTCAGTCCTTAAAAGCCTGAAGCTCTCCCACACATCCTCTCTCCAAGACCGCGAACATTCTTAGGAGCCTAACATACCTTTATAACAGCCCTGCGGAGAGGGAGAAAAAAAACCTCCTAAAAGACAAAATAAATCCCGACAGTCTTCCTAAACACAATCTAATTAATCAATTTTTAAAATCCAGTTTTAAGTCCATTTAGAAAGTAGAATAATGTACAGGGTCCCCTGCCTCTGGGAAAACAGTCAGAAGGTGACCTTCCGAAGCACAGTCTCCCCGAGGCCTGGGGGAGCCTGGAAGGGGCCTGCCAGTCCAGCGCAGCTCTACCCCCCTGCCTGGTGGCTTGTGACCTGAACTGCCTTGCAGAGGAGCAATTTTTTTTTTTTTTCAATCCTGTGTCACGGACTGAAAACAACACCTTCGAATAGCTCTGATCTTCACCTAGTTGTTAGGGTTTTAGTGAGAGACCATTTTTTTTTTTTAATGAGAAAAGAAAAATACAGGTCGTAAGAGCATATTTCTTTGTGCTGACCAACCACAGAATTCTTAACAAAGAGAGATACGAAAAGACTTCAGAAGGATAATCTCACCTGCTACCACAGGCGTGGTTTGGCTTTTCACCCTCTTAGGTATGTCGTTGAAGGATGTGTAACCCTAAAACATATTTCAAAGTTAACCGACATACACGTTAAAAATCCAGTTGAAATAAGTAAGTTGACCAGTTGACCAGTGCTCAGTGTTCAGCTTAGTATGGAGTAGAGAAGTAAAATAAAAACATAACATTTATCTTAAAGCTACAATGACCATGTTATGGTCTTCAGGAGCCTAAAACAGAATTCCCTTTAGACAGCATTTTCTTCTAACTTAATAAATCAAAGATCAAGTTAAAAGTCTTTTATATTAGGTGTCCCCCAATTTTAAAATCACCCCATTTGCCTACACTGATTCTAGGTATTATTATGGGTACATATAGATATTTCAGTGTGTTTCATCTGGGGGAACTTTGTCCCCCAGGGGACATTTGGCAATGCCTGGAGATGTTTTTGCTATCCCAACTTGGGGTGCTATAGGTGCTGAGCAAGCATAGGCTAGCGATGCTAATAAATACCCTAGAATGCACAGGACAGTCCCTACCAGCCCACGGACAGTGCCGAGGTTAAGAAACCCTGAGGTGTGCAATACACCACGTGCAGACGTAAATTGAAATCCTGAAAACAACCAGACTTTACAGCAATCATCCAATAAGAGATCTAGTCGCACAGGAGGAGAGGGGGCAAGTCCCTAAACACAGCCTGGAGAGAATACAAATGGCAGTGAGGCTAAAACAGATATGGCCAGGCCAAGCTGTGTGGCTCTGGGCTAATTCAGGAGAGGGCACAGGTATTTCTAAAGCACTCAGCTCAACATCTGGCCCTTCCTCTGGGAGGGGTTTAGTTTGGGTTTAACTGCTCGCTGCAGTGGTCAGTCATCTGCCAGAGGACACTGCGGTATTTATATGCTTCATATGATTTAGGGACTAGTGAGTTCCCGCCTCAGTCTAGCTGGGTCGGATGCCAGGAGAAGGAGGTCCACAACCTCTGTTTTCTCAAAGGCAACCTTGCTTCCAGCTTGTGTCTGCCTGCCCCCTTCACACTGACCCGCAGGGGGACTTGGAGATGTTGCCCATCATGGCTAGGAGCCCTGCAACATCCTGGCTTAATTCCCATCGCTTAACGAACCAAGTGAATCCAGCACACAAAGACCAATGATGTCGAATGACAAGGGGACGCTCTTGGCAGTAAGTATGGAGTGTGTATTAATTGCTACTTGAGGTTTCTCTACAGCCATGCTTAAAGACACAGCATCCAGAATAAGCAACTCTCCCCTTTTCTATAGGTTTAGGCACTCGGCTGAATCATAATCCATGAAGAATATTTATTGCATATTCAGTATCCACTGGTTAAATAAATCACAATTGGTAAGCCACCGCTCAAATCGTGGTATCCCAGGCCAAGGCTGCCCCTGCCTTTTGGGGGTTTCATAGTCCAATGCGGGGAACAGAGTCATTAAAGGTAGTTACTTGTAATTATAATTAGGAGGAACTTAGAGAATATTTGCAAAGCTATAAGAATTCTAAAAGTGTTGACCTAGTCAGGAAGCCAGGAAAATCCTTGCTAAGAGGGTGATAATAGAGAGATGTAGCTCTGTAGCAGAGGATGTGTTTAGCATGCATGAGGCCCTGAGTTCCCTCCCTAGCACCAAAATAAACAAACAAATAAATAAAAAGGTGCTATAAGAAGCTTAAGAGATCAAGTAGCTAGGCAAAGGAGGGGGAGGAAGAAGAGAGAGCCAGGTAGAAGGCAAACAGGTGTGAAATGGGAAGGAACAAAGAAAACCATTGTGGCCGACTCCTGGGGAGAGGCAGCCTTCACATCAGGATTAACATGGACCCTACCCATGGACTTCTGAGATCCAGGAGAGCAGGGGCCATGGTCTTGACCTCTAGTGGTCTTGGCATGGTGCTTCGCATATCACAGACGTTCAACCAAGACTTCTCCAATTGGAAAGGACAAAATAGCTATCCCTCTTCTTGTCAGTCTCTCTCCAGAATGCCATTTTTTTTTTTTTTTTTTTTTGGTGTTGTTATTCCCTAATATCTTACATTTCCCTTTATTCTTTAAAGTGAGATACAAAAAAGTCGCTCTTATCTTTTTTTAAAAATACATACCTTTTGGACCAGGCCACTCAAATCATTTTTAAAAACATTATTAACATTTTCAAGTTCTTTGTCCACAGGTGGAAGCTGAAAATTTAGAAAACAAAAAATAAGGCAAGGTGGTTACTCCCACATTAACCCACAGAAAGGAGAATTATCTTGTATCCAAGCTCCAAAGCATTGATATTATAGGGAGCCACCTCACTTTTCTTCCCCCTGTGGGGATTGAATCTAGGGGTGTTCTACCACTGAGCTAATCCCCAACCCTTTTTTTTTCTTTTCTTTTTTTTTTTTTTTTTTTAAGAGAGAGTTCCTTACTAAGTTGCAGAGGGTGGCCTTGAACTTCCAATCCTCTGCCTCAGCAACACCCCCACCCCCATTCCCAGTAGCTGGGATGATAGGCATGCACCACCCAGCCAACCTCACTTTCTATTGAACATTTGGGGAAAACACACTTTACTCTGCACAGCCTGGACAAGCACTCATTTTTTGGGTGTTTGGAGGTCTCCTGATGCAGTCAGCTAAAAATGAGGCAAAGAAATTCAACACAGAGTATGTGTGACCTTCCAATTATAACACTGAATATTGGTGAATAAAGCTGGGAACAATGCAAAAATCGCTTTTAAAAGTAATACTGGGGCTGGGGAGGAGCTCAGTGGTAAAATGTGTGATTAACATATGCAAGGCCCTGGGTCTGGTCCCCTGTACCAAAAAATAAATGAATGAAAAATAAAATAAATAAAACAAAGTAATACAGTGAGTGGTTACATTATTGAGAAGACTGGAGTAAGTTTTTCATGTCCAGCACTGCATATGCATCAGAAGTCTCCAGTTCTTACCAACACTGGGCCAAATGTCACATGCCTCTCCACATGATGTGCCAGGAAGGACACCTATCCCTTCTGCAGTGTGTCCTTGGCAAATATGGATAACTTAAATCCGATGAGAAACCACCAGACAAACCTGGAGGGAAGGCCACGCCACCACATAGGTGGCCTGCTCAGAAAATGTCACCAAAGAAAGAGAGTCTGAAAGGGACATGACACTGATGGCAACATGTGGCCCTGGCCAGGACCCTGGGCTGGAAAATGAAAAGACTGCTTTGGAGAGAATTTTCAGAAAAATAGACAATGTTCAAAGAGGAACTCTGGAGGAGATGGTGCTAGTGGTTAGGGTCACATATAATGAATATGGAAAATGTCATGAAAATACGTGGCCATTTTTTCTACATTCCAGAACATTAAATATTCAAGTTGCCTGGAGTTCTTGGGGGGAATCTACTCTTTGGGAAAACAAAGGAATTGACTTCTATTTTGGGGTTAATACATGAGGCACACTGTTTTAAAATATATTTTACCTTTCTACAGGGAAGTGTTCTGCTCTCTTACTCTTTTTCAAGTTGAATTCATTCTGATGCATTTTACCAAATGGCAAAGAACTCCCCAGAAGGGGGCTCCATTTCATTCCTGGGCTCCTGCTGCAGCCACTCCTGTGTGTCAATCAGATGCCACCCAGGCCCCGTGCCCTGACAGGTGCAGTGGTGCTTAGCCTGCCCCACTGCCCCAGCATGGGCCCCTGCCGTGCCAACTCCTTGAACTAGCTCACCGAACTCAAGCCGGGGTCGCTCTCCAGCAGGCTGAGAGACGACTCAATGCTCTTGCAGACTTCACTTATTTGTGGCAGGAGGCACTCGGGGCTCCTCAGGGACTCCTGCATGCTGTCCTTCACAGCTGCCAGGCTGCTGCTGAGCTGTGCGCTTCCGTCTTTCAAGCTCTGCAGATTCTGGCTCATGTCCTCCAGGGCCTCCTTGGTCTCTTTGATTTCTGCAGAAACAGCCCACTTCAGAGTAGAGACATGGGGGCCCTTTCATTTGTAAGAGTGGCCTAACGGAACTTGAGAAGAACTTGTAAGTGACCTTAGACCACTGCAAGGGGCAGCCTGAGAGGAAGCACAGGGTGCTGCTGGGCTGCTCTGCCAGCTCCTCCGACCAGCTCAGTTCTATAGCACATGGTCTTTCAACCAATAAGCCAGGGCAAGTACCAACACAGGTCTGTAGGGGACACCTCGGTGCCCCATTACCTGGCCAACAAAAGCATCACTGCCCAACCTTGAAGAGGTCATTCCAAACAAATCCATCCCAACCAGTTTTGATCCACATAAAAACAGATTATACTCACATTTTAGTTATAAATATTCAAAGAGCTGGAATAACCTAGAGAGTAGTTGAGAGGAGAGTTTTGGATCCAGGCAGATTTAGGCATAGATCTGAGCTTTGTTACTTTCTGTGTGACCAGAAGTAGATTCTGGAACCCCTCTGAGCCAACCTCCTTGTATTAAAATATTGAAACTATCACCGTGCCCTTCACAGTAAGAAGGGGATAAGACTAATCAGACCCAAACTCCTCAACAGCAGTGAGTTTGCCTGTGTTGCTTTGGGAGCCCCACAGCCTAGGACTCATACTAGGAAGTCCCACATGATGATGGCTTTCCTGACTTCTCTGGGGGCAGAACTCCCTCCCAGAGAATATGGATATGAATTACAACTGTTTTCTACAGTGGTTCAAAGCCACAGCAGTAAAAGACGTGAAATTTCAACTAGAAGGCATCTTCTAAGCAGGTAAGTCTTCCTGGTCAAGTCTTTGCTCAACAGCAGAGCGTCAGGCAGGAGTGCAGTGTTGCAAAGGAAAATGTGAATGCCCTTAAAATGGTTTCAGCACCCTTCCTGCAACCACTCTGCCTACAACCACAGTGTTAAAGATGCAGACACACACACACACACACATACACACGCGCGCGCTTGCACAATGGTACCATGGAATCTCTCCAAGAGCAGCCCAAGTTCTCCTCTTGGTTCTACTTTGACCTTGCTATGGCATCTTTAGCAGGTTCTTTCATCTCTTGGACCTCAGTCTCCTCGTCTGTAGATTAGGGAGCTGGATGGATTATCTCTTGTGATTCTAGGCTGTGTCCTGACAGGTTCATGAGGCTGAGCCCTTGGGCAGGTTAGTTAACACCCATGTTAGCAGTCTCATTTGTTGCTGTATCCTAATTTGTCTCACTTGTTACTGTATCCAAAGACCTTGGGGAGGCTTCCCGAATTGGGCAGCCTGATCACTGATCTCAAATTTTATCACTTCACCTGATTTAAAAAAATTCTGAAGTCTGCTTTCATCTTTGCTCTTGATTCCAGGAAAATCACAATCTAACACCACTGAAGACGATACTGATGTCGAAGACCACAGAAGAGCTCTCAGGGCGTCGGTTTTGCATCCCTCCCACCCCTGCTGGCAGCATTATCAGCAAAGCATGACGCCTGGTACCCAGCTCACGATAGAGGCTCAGGAAACATCTAGCACAGCAAATGAGAAACAAAGAACACACGCCGACTGCCGAAGAGCGTGCTGAGACTCTTCACACTGCGCACCTCACGCTGCAGGTTCTGAGGTCTACCTCTCACAGACCTTTCCATTTTGACTTTAAGATAAATTATGCAAGAAACAAATAACAACAACCAAGACAGACAGATGACAAAACAGATGGCCCAGTAAATGTGTGTGTGTGTGTGTGTGTGTGTGTATGTGTGTGTGTGTGTGTTTGCTGTCTACAGACATTCTGGGTGGTAATACTCTGTTATGTCCCAGGAAGGACTCAGAGGTAATACATATATATTTTCCAAAAGCTTCAAAGCATTTTCATGCCTATAAAACATTTACAGGGCTATAACTCTGGGAATTATTCCAGGCCTACTGAGATCCCATGCATTATGTATCTGAAGTAACTGGGGAAAATATTTCAGGTTCCTAATTTTAGTTCATTAACATTTCGCCAGCCCAGTACTCATTTCCTTTTGACCTGCAGCCTAAACATGATGTACTCAAACGAACTGCATGAGTCTTCAATCTCCAAAACTCACAAATCACATAAGGCTACATAGCATTTTTAGAAAAAACTTTGCTGGTGCAGTTTACGAAGCAAGCTTTAAGAAGTTCTGGCAACAACAGAGGTGAAATAAACTTTGACTGATTCAGGTTGGCTTGAAAAAGAGTAGAACTTTGATAACACAGGAAGCACTGAAGGGAAAAATCAGTTTTAATTGTCTTTCATCTAGAAAGCACTATAATTCAAATACTAAAAATCATTGGAACTTTGGGCAAAAAAGTAAAGGGACGCATCATCCAGGCTGATGTGTAGCTTTAGCCATCGTGTGATTCTGATGGGAGAAGGTCTTGGAAGACCCATACTCCAAAGGCACTGGCACACAGGGGCCTGCGGTGCGGGGATGCATAGCATCATCCCATGGCCACGTCAGCTTGCACCTCAGACTCCCAACTCCTCCCCTGGGGTTCCCTGTGTGGCCTTCTAGCGGGTAGTACAGCAGTAGCCTGCATCTGAGCACGCCTCAGTGTCCTGAATCCTGTCTAGGGTGGGTGGGACAGCAGAGGCTTTTGTCAGATGGGGTTTCAATCCCAACCTCGCCACTTTACAGCTACCCAACTGCCACAGACTGAAGTGTCCCCCAAATTGATACGAAGAGGTCCTGACCCTCCTGTATTTGAACACAGGGCCTCTACAGCGATATTTAAGATGCAATAAGGTCAGAAGGGTGGGACCCTGATAGGGTAGGACTGGTGTCATTATAAGAGAAAGGGGTGCCTAAGATAGGAAGTAAGATGGGAATGACAGGAAAGGGCCAGGGAGGGAAGGAAGGAAGGACAGGACCGGGGAGTGGGACAGGAAGTATGGGTTTCTGAGGTTGCATCCCTTGGTGGCCAGGAAAGGAAATGGTTGATGAAGGAGAGGTTGGTGATGTCCGGAGGCAACTAGGGTACCCACCTCAGAGGACCCCCTTCAGAGATGACCAACCCTCTGCAGGGTCACATAAGGGCACAGCAAGGCCCTTTAGACTAGTTAGGCCTCATCCTATTTTGGCCTATTCGGCCAGCCCTCCTCTCCCCGTAGAGTCTGCTGAGTAGCTGAACTATAAGGAATGCCAAAGGGAGCAGGTGTGATTGTCTTCCACATGATCCCCTCCTGATGGCCTGTGTTCTCAGGAATAGGAGCTTGTGAAGGTACGATTCATATTAGCCAAATGTTTGACACAGATGAAATCATCCTTTGCATCAAACACCCAGCACAGACATTTTTCTTAATATTCAGAAGGGCCTGGGGATTTTTTTTTTTTTCCATTGCAGCTTGAATGTTTATTAAAATCAGTGTATCTGTTCACTTCTACACTGACTCTGGTGGGGTTTAAGATCCATAAGTGTATTCCTTGTTTTAAAAGCTGTTCTTTGGGGGGACTTATTGATAGAACTCAAAAGATCCAAAATTCTATAGGCTATGCATCTTCTATAACAGGGGTCGATCAACTTTTCAGTACAAGTCCAGATAGTAAATATTCTAGACTCTGTGGCCCTTAAGGTCTCTGCTACAACCACCCAACTCTGCCATCACAGAACAGAAGCAGCCATAGATGTTACCCACAAAATGTGCATGACTGTGTTCCAATAAAACTTTATTTACAAAACCGAGTGGGAGGCTCCTGTCAAATTCTGCTGGTATTACTTCAAATGACTTTTTTCAATATAATAGCTTTGGTACAAGCTTTTAAAAAATAAAATAGAATACTAACTACTGTTACATGGTGTGTCTCTGCCTGACCTGTTTGTGTGGCCACAGACTGCAGCTCCCGCTCTGGCCAATTTTCAGGGAAACTCAGGAAAGAATAAGTGACCCCGTGAGACCCAGGGATTCCCGGATGGTGCATTTTCAGTCACTTTTGCCACTGTGCTTACCTGTGGCTATGGCCTGGATCTCATCAAGAACAGGGATCACCTTAGGTTTTAGTCGCTCCAGAATTCCACCTCCCAGCAATGAATGAATACCTGGGATCAAAGAGGCAGAAAGGACAGTGAGGGCACTTACCCTAAGAACAGGCCCCACCTCTACTGCTGCAAAGTCCCACATTCCATTCGAGACCCTGTTCGGATATTGATTAGTGTGTGGATTTCATCACGGGGTCTGAAGTTCCCATATCAACGTCTCCCAGTGAAAACTTAGACACCACAGACTGACAATGCGTGCGAGGAACACAGAGTTTAGCATCTTCTTGTTTTTCCCCAACTTCTTTCCTTTTTAATTAAATGCTATCAGTTTGTCTTTTACATTCATTGCTATTTGTATAATCTAAGGTCTTGCAAGGAAAGAGAATTTAGCAACTTGAGCTGCATGTAACCACCTCTGTCCCATCTTTCCAGCCAGGCTAGATTCTCACCATGGCGACACTGTAGACATGTTAGGCTGGATAACTGGTGGGGCCTGTCCTGTGCACTGTAGGGTGTTTAGCAGCTTCCTCTACCCACAGATGCCAGGACCACCCCTCCTCACCTCACTGTGCCAACCACGGATGTCTCGGGAGGACACCAACTGTCACTCCTTGGTTGAGAACCGCTAAGCCGCACCATGAGCCCTAGCAAGATCCCCACCTACTTCTGAGGGCCACTTTAACAGGGTACCTAGCAGGGATGTACTTCCTCCACCACGTGGGGAATGAAGAACAAGTGCTAGCAACCACAAGACAACCAGGGCCCTGCAACAAATGCCAAGTAAGAGAGAAGCCGGAGACTTTAAGAAATAACAGATTGTGAACTGTCAGTAACGCCCGGGGATTGTTTTCCTACTTTCTCCTACCTCCACCAAATTTGTTTCTTAGTCTATGTCCTGTGGGTGGCAGCCACAGCCTCTCTTGAGCCCAAACAAGCAAATGAATACCAACGTGTGCCATCGGTACTCACCGTCCAGGTCTGAGAAGGCCCTCACTTTGGTGGTGTTGAACTGAGCCACAATATAGTCGATTTGCTGGGGAAACAAAAATTACATGAAACCTGACCTTCTAAGGCCCAAAGCCACAATAAAAAGAGATTTATCATACAGAAATTAACCTGAATCAGAGCAGCTTTAGAAAAAAATTGTCAACAAATTTTGGAGATGTTTTTATTTTCCGACAGACTTCTTAATTATACTCCCAAGCTTATTGGCCTAAACCAGATTTGTTTACTCTGAGTTTACCAATGTATTATGAATTATTATTTGTGTTGCTTGATTAGGTCTCATGATTCTGTGGCCTGGCTGTTGGGTCTACTCGTCAGGTCTAGCATAGCTGGGGATGGGTGGGCCCCTCTCTCCCTGTGTGGCCTCACATCTTCTAAGGACCAGTTCAGGGTGTTTTCACATGGTGGCCCAAGGTTCACCAGGAGTGAGAGGGGAAGAGTAGACACTGTGTGGCCTCTGGAAGCTGAGGCCCCAAACTGGCCTGAGGTCATGTCCCCTGTGTTCTCCAGGTCATAAGCACACCATGGGGACAACCCAGACTCCAGGGGTTGGGAGATAGATCCCCTGTGTGACTTGAGGAACTGTCAAGAACTTGTGCCCTTTGTGGGCTGCCACACTGGAGCCATTTTCTTTAGTGACGATTACCAACTGGCCTCCAAAGGGGCTGCTAGCCCTCCCGTCTATGGAGGAGGTCGGATCCCTATTTCTCTGTACCACCAGGGGCTATCAGTTTTCAATGATGACTGCCAATCTGCTCAATAAAAAAGTGTATCGTTGTTTCAGTTTTCATTCCTCCAACTACTAGAGAAAGACTAAATATCTCATTCTGTGCAGGGCCAGTCATGTTTCTTGTACCCATGGCACCTTCACATTCTCTTGCCCATTTTTTTTAGATTTGATAGAGCTCATCATATATTTCGAATCAGGTAAGTTTCCCTGAAAGTCCTAGCAATATGCTGTCCTTTTAGGATGGTGAACGCCACCCCAAACTTCAGCAGCCAGCACGGTTGTCTGACTTTGCCAGCTGTTTAGGGAAAAGGTTTTTCCTTGGACTTTTTGCAATGTCAGGTAAAAGAATGGTGTGAATTTTTATTCACAGATTGGAGAAATGAAACATTTCCATTTGTATACAGGCTATAAAACTACAGATAAAGTCAACTTCTCTTTTCTCAATATGTTTAAAATGCCTGCATTTGTTTCTCTTTCATTTCCAACCACTGTTTTAAAAAACTAGCACACACTCATATTGTAAGATAGAATGAACTGCGAGGGGGCCCTGGGCCTGGGGGGCTCTTCCTAGTGGCTCCGGGGGTGGGCTCCTCCTCCTGATACAGGTACCCTCAGCCCCACAGATGCAGGAGGGCTCCTGCCCACACGCTTTTCCAAACAGTGTTCGGGATGGTTAATACATCAACACGCTCTTGGGACACAGGAAAGAGGGCCCTTGCCCACAACCCTGCCCTTCAACCATCCACTCCCCTTCTCCAAAAACAACGAGTAAGTGCGTGAGGTGCATGTGAAAGATGGTGCGTGTGCCCTCCCCGAGGAAGGGGACGCACCTGTACCAATACCAAATGGGTGTTTATAGGGCAACAGGCTTTCGTTATCAGAGTAACTACGTGAATGATCGAAAGTGAATGATACTGCCAAGAAGGAAGGCTGGGGACATCCAGAGACTTTTCTTTTTTTAAAAACTAATCAAGAGACCCTTAAAATTGTTAAGTAATCTTATAACGTAGGCTATAATTTTGTTTTATCAAAATAAAATTAAAAGACCCATTCTGTAATTATGCTTTTGGACTCTTTTGAAAAACACATGCTGCACCTGCATTTCTTCATCTACAACATAAAAGGACAGCAGCCCTGTGCACTATCAGTATGTCACAACGAACCCCACTCCTACGTACAATTATAATGCGATAATAAAAACACGTTTTTGAAAAGGTAACTCCCATCTACACAGATTCGCTGGGGTCCTGGAAGGTCCACTGAGGTCAGTTACACTCAGGACCTGTGAGAAGCCCTGAACACAAAGCACCCAGGGTGCAGAGCTTGTGGCTGTACCTGCGGCGCTTCATTCAGAAGGGTTCGCAGGTCTTTGAAGTTGCTCACGACCAGCTTCTGAGTCCTTTTGATCCGGTGTCTCACCTGGTGGTTGGCCACAAAGCCATAGAGGATGCCAATGCTGCAGGAAAAGGCAAGAAGGAAGAGCAGTGACCGCGTGGTCCATCCACGGTCCCTGCCGCAGAGCCCGTTCCTTTGCCTGCTCTCTCCTACTACAGCCTTCCTACTAAGACCACCAAAGGGACCACATGTGACACAGAGCTCAAAAACATACAAGACAGATCTCCACTGAAGATAAAGCACTCTGTTCAAAAGGACTCCCATAAATGAGAGTGTCCCCACACGTTGTGAGGGAAGCAGGAAGTCTGCAAGGCAGTGTGCACCCTCTGTCTCAGTCCCCTCCAGCGGGACCCCTGTGTCCGCCCGCCCTGCCCACAGACTCACTGCCACCTGGGCCCCAAAGCCTCCAGGAGAAAAGATCAAAATGATAAGCATGACTTGGCTTTCTAGCATTAGCAGTTTCTCTCATTTTCTTGTTAGTCTCTGTATTGTCCAAGTTGTGGGGGGAAAAAATGCTACTTTAGCATTGAAATGCCATCTGAGAAGCTGCACACGAGAGGGCCTCCTGTGTTATTTATGTGAAGCAGGGAAACAAGCAGCTGGACAGTGCTGAGCGGTCAGAGGCTTCACGCGGGGAGCAGCCAAGGGCAGTAATCTCTTTCCAGGTGTATTCGGGAATTCACAGGAAGGACAATGACCCTTTCCTCCACATAAAATATGCATCGTAAAAAGCTTCAAAAACGCTACCTGAGATCATCCTACCATGTGTATGTATGGATATGTAACAACAAATCCCACTATTAAGTAGAATTATAATGCACCAATAAAAATATGGAAAAAATACTATAAGAAAAGCATCTGGCAGGAAAGACTACATAAAAATAAATATGCACTTTTTCAAGCCATCTAAAATGCTCTTATTGAATCATTTTAAGCGTCCGTAATGTTGACTTGTCACTAACAATCCCATGATGTAAACTAATTTGACTAATGGCTTCTGTCTGCAGCACTAGAATGTTAAATTTCAAAGTACTAACAGCCCAGGCCCTGTTGAACTTGTCCACTGGATGGCAGCATGGAATCACATTAGCTAAGCCACGGCACAGGCTTTACCTGCAGAAGCCTCAATAGAACTGTTACAGTGGAAGGTGTGGATATGTTTTCAGAACAAATTTTGCATTTTGGGGGAAAATTTGGGCAGGCGCGGAATGCAGAAAACCAATGCACTGAATCTTCATCAAATACAATTTTGTGGACTTTATATATATTTATAGGCAGGGTGATCAAGGGTCCTATTTTTTGGGGGAGGGGCAGGTTACTAGGGATTGAACTTAGGGGTACTTGACCACTGAGCTACATCCCCAGTCCTATTTTGTATTTTATTGAGAGACAGGGTCTCGCCAAGTTGCTTAGCACCTTGCTGTTGCTGAGGCTGGCTTTGAACTCGTGATCCTCCTGCTTCAGCCTCCTGAGCCACTGGGATTATACGTGTACCCCTGGTAAGGGTCCTATTTTTTGCACTGAAAAAATTCCATGTCTCCAGTTAATTTCCGAGTCCTGGATAAATGAGGACATTCACCCCACTTACAGTATCAGTGCCTTCCAAGGAGCAGTGGCTGGTCTCCTTAAAACCTACTCCCCATGGCAGTATCGCATCTGATCCAAAACTCTCTACATGACGCACACACTGAGCGGTTTCTGAGGGGTAACAAGTTGCAGCAGAAGGAATGCAAGAGCAGAACAAGATGTGTGTCCTAGTTCCTCTAGTGCCACCAAATGTGAGAAAGTCACTTTTCTTCTGTGTGCCTCAGTGGGCACGTCACAGCTAAAAAGATGAGTTTAGATCTGGTCTAGCTTAAATTGGATAAATGCTCAAATGGCAAGAGAGAGGGTTTCTGGATGCCTCCAGTTTCTCTAAAATGGTTTTTAAGTTGGGATTCTTTCTGACCGTGACCTTAAAACATGAACACCACCTAAACTCTGTGCCATTTGGAATGGCTGCCTTATCATCCATTATTGTCCATCCTAAATTTGCACTGGTATTTATGAGACAGAAGCTAGACCTTATCTATAACAGTTATGAAATATAATGCCCTCATGCCAAATAAGGCCAAATGACCCAAAATAGGATTATGGAGTTGTGTGAAGAGGAAAAACACAAAGCCAAGAGCTGAGTTTCAGTAATGAGACTGGCACTTCATTTACCAGGCCAAGTTCAACGTTCTATGCTGGATGAGTCAGGATCACCCCCCAAAATACACAAAAATACGCAAAAATAATCAGAGTGGGACCCTTGCTTTCTCCAGCATGTTCAAATTATCCCAGACATTCATCATGTGCCAGGTCCCTCTGATCACGCAGGGAGTCAAAGTGAACTTGGAAGTCCACTTCCACTTGGCCTTTGCTGACCCTGCTGCCCATCCCCAATGGGAGGAGAACCTCCTTGTTTTGAACTCCCAGAGGATTTCTGCCTCCGATTCTGATGGGGTATTTCTCACTCCTTACTCTAGTCTGTCTGCATTTCTGACTACATTTAATTTCCCTAAAAGGAGGTGGAAACTGTTTCTCTCTCAGTTTTGCACAGTGCAGTCTTATCCACAGGGATACTCACTGGAGGTGTGTTTAAGGATTTTGTTTTCATTGCTCTACTGAGAGTAACCACATTTGGAGAGTCTAAGGCCCAAACTTCCTCCCTTTACTGAATACAATGTGTCTTTGCTCACAAAAGCATCAGTAAGAAAAATGAGCTGCATTTCAATACAACGCTAACATTTCAGTGCTACATATCATAAAGACCCACATTTCTGGTAATCAATAGTGAATCCACTTAAACATACTGATAATCTTTTTCTTTCCAAAAAAAAAAAAAAAAAAAAAAACTGTACTAAACAGAAGTCTGTAGCAGAATACAGCAACTTTCCAAGCTGATTCTCGGATCCCTACACAGTGTAAAGATCATATTTAAATTAAGGATGACGAGTCCAGCCGCCTGCAAAGTGCAGGCTGGAAGCAAGAGGGAAATGTGGGTCCAGGGGGCTACGGAGGCAGGGAACAGAGGTGGGGTGGGGCAGCTGCTCTGCAGTCCTCCCATGTGCCACCATAATGGACGGTGGCCCCAAGTGCCTTCGAGATGGCAGGCCAGTGTGATCAGACCCTTCGAATGTCCACAACATGTGGAAAGGTGGAGTCTCAGGTAAAATCTCCAATTTTTAAGTATTAGCAACTAATTTTAAAAAACACAGACCCACCGATGGCCTTCATTTGCAATCTCTAACTTAAACCTTTTTATTCAAACAAGTTAGAGAATAAAGATCTGATGCTCTTTGTTGTTGTTGATTTAGACACTCCCTACTGTCCAGTATATATTAAAAAAAAAAAAAATCACATGTGTTCATGTTTTTGTATTCTTTTTAAAAGTTTTTCTCATGCCTTTGTACTTTAACAGCCACTGGACAATTATTAGAAGATGAGGATAATAAGAGCAATATACCTAAAACGTCAGAGATTATTTGTTCTCTGGCCCTTGACATAAGCATCTTTAAGCCATCGAAAGCACATGCTTTTGTGAAGTACAAAAAAAAAAAAAATGTTAAAATTTTAACAGAAGGTAGGAATTTTTATTTTCATGGCATCTTAGCATTACATTTTCTATGTTTTATTATGAAGAAAACAATTTCCTTATACATACACTTCTAAATAAATATTTAAAGTTTTAAAATTTGCAGCAATATTTTCTTAATGATTTATACTGACTTAATGGAATCAGCCAATGAAAGTCAAGTACATGTGTTTAGTCTATAACCGATCGATCTCTTATTTTTCAAGCATAATTGTTAATTTAAATTTTAAATAACCAGACCTCTTCTTCTCATTACACAAGTCTCATGATTTTCAGGCATGCTATAGTTTAATTTTTTTTTTTTTTTTTTCTGGAATCTCTTGACCTCCAAGCCAGGAATTGATGGCCACATCCTAATACAAAATGAACGCTGACAACAGCCAGCTTCCTGAGGACAACTGGGTTTAATTCACCAGGGTCGTCGCTAGCAAAGCTGAACTGTCACGCTCAACAACTTGGAAATATACAGAAGAAATCAAGGCACGGCTGCTCCTTTTCTTTTCTTTCGAAGACTTCTTGAAATTTTGAAAAATGTAATGCTGAAATGTTCAAAAGAAAGGAGGGGCAGAAACTGGGCTCTCCCTGGAGGTGGACACATTTGCCAACCTGTCCACATGACAGGTGGGGATTCACTTTCCTGTCAACGGTCAGGTCAGGCAGACCACAGAAACATGGGCAGGTCTGAGAACTCTCACGCTCCACAGCTGCCTGGGGAAAGTTGCAGCAGGAAGAATGTGCCCAGGTGTGCTCCACACTTACAGGGAAACTTTGTCCTCAACACCTATGGGTTTCTCATAAAAATAAAAAAATAAATAAAAAGAAAATTTTTGAAATAAAAAGGATGAATGAAAAAACTAAGAATAGACAAAACTAATTTGAAAACTATTTTCAATGGTCAGATTAGAATCACTAAATGAAATTAAGCCCAATAAAAGGCAACTGGACTGCTCTGGGTTTGTGAAAGTTTTTTAAATCATACCAAAGATTAGTAGCCAATTTCTGCTGTGTAAGCTAGAGACCCTATAGCAAGAAAAAAATCCACTAATGCCTTTCATTCTCTGCTTTCTAATTTAGTTGACATTCTGTCCCCTCTTATTTTTGGTGATGTGCCTTCTCCCTTTCATCTAATCAAAACAAAGAAATCTTTACTTTCCCCTAGTCTTTAATCTTCTTGCCTAGCTTTGATTACTTGCAAACATTATTTCACTATCATGTGACTCACGATGTTTAAGACACTTGCTAGCTAGTAGGTTTCCAAAGGAAGACATCAAAATAGGAACAGTAAATTGAAAAGTTCAAGGCAAAGTTTAAACTTCTTGTCTCAATGTAATGTAAGTAAAAAGAAAAAAAAATTATATACTGTTCTCATTTAGACTCATATATAACATAAATTCAATGTACTATGTGAAGTCAAATTAGTTGTAAATTTGTTATTTCAAACAGTTGATCAACTGTTTTCTCAAATTAAGTTTTCACTGATGGGGAAAAATTTTTAACTGTATGTGTAGGAGGCAATAGAACCATGGAATATATTTTGTTAAAGAGTTTCCCAGCTCAAAAGAAAAGATATCTAAATTTGTTGGATGGATCTAAATCTCAAGAATAAAAAAAAAAAAAAATAGTTGTAATATTCATTTTATGTACAAATGGAAGCCAAGTTTATGTTTGGCTTTGTAGCTTCCTTGTTTATATATTCTGGTATTTTAAACATAATGTAAATAATCAATTCAGAGTGAACTAATAAATAATTACATGAAATGCAAACAGAAATCCAATTTAAAAAAGGAATACAATATATACTATATGCTTCATTAAAAAATGAAAGTCCAATATTACATATGTAATCATTTATTCAGGTAAATGTATAACTATGTATAATAAAGAATTTTCCTGAAATTATGAGATGAAAACTATTAACCCGTTAAAGAAGCCCTAAAGGCAGCATTTTCAAAGGACACTGAGACCTGAGCCTCATCTTGATGTCTAGGGTGTGGAAGTGGACAAGGCAAAACACAGCTGCCCAGGCTTTGGACAAATGACCAGGTAGGTCTCCCACTTCCGGAAAACGCACAGGGCGCCTGTTGAATCTGACCGGTCTTTGGGCTGTAAGTGACATTCTTCCAGCACTTAAGGAGCTCACTAACTCCTGCAGGGGGATGGCTTTGTGCATTCCTGAGGATACTTCAAACGCACAGCAGAGAGAAAGAGACATCTGGAATACCATCAGCCAGATTCTAATCTGCCTTCCAGAATCCAGTGTGAAGAGAGAAATCTGAAATACTTTGAGAGAAGACAGAAAAAGACAGAGAGGCAGAGACAAAAAAGACAGACAGGAAAGGAGATAAAGACAGGGACAGAGGATAGATGCCCCCACCTCAAGCTCACAGAGAGACGCCAGGGCTCCTGTTTCCAACAGCACGTGAAGTAACTAACACATTCA
This sequence comes from Sciurus vulgaris, assembly GCF_902686455.1. Classification (NCBI taxonomy): domain Eukaryota; kingdom Metazoa; phylum Chordata; class Mammalia; order Rodentia; family Sciuridae; genus Sciurus; species Sciurus vulgaris. The sequence continues at coordinate 134,882,988 of NC_136469.1, read as the reverse complement.
CTTGGATCCTTTTACACTCATATGTGGTTGAGTCTATTAGTCCACTTTTTTTCCCAGCAAAATTATGTCTTTGTTATTTAAATAATAATTGCCCTGGAACAAGTGCTAACGCATTGGTTTTTACTGGGATTTTGCACTGCTCAAGTTTAATTTCCGGTGTAATTAGCTCAATAGGTAGTGCCCAAGCCTGGTACAACAATTCAGAAGAGACAGGCAGCCCAGCTGCAGCAAGAATGAGCTTCTTCCTTCCACCCAACTGCCCCCAATTCCTCTGCAGAAGCAATCACTGGGGCTGGTCCCTCACCAGCCTTTCACGTATATTCTGTAAAAACACAACCATGCTTTTGTGTCTTGTGTCGCCTTCCTTTTCTGTTCACATCACAGTTACTATGTGACCATGCACACAGGGTTGTTGTTTTCCTTCATCTCTCTTGGAGACTCTATTGTATCAATACGTGTAGAGCCACCCAGTTCTTTGAATGGGTATACTGCATTTCTAATATGGACAAATGGTCTCCCCAGACCACGCATCTTACCAGACCCTTACTGATGGCCACACTTAATAACTTTTCTCTTTGGTTTGCTAGCTAAAACTTCAACTAGTAGGAATCACTGCTTTGTGCTCAAATACACAATCATCACCTACTTAATAAAACTTGAAAAATCTCACCCATGGATGCTGTACAATGTGGTGTTTGGAGAAAGACAAGAATGCTGATATCAGTCTTTGGTCTGGATCCATCAGGCCTAGCCTGGTTCGCCTAGTGGGACCTTCACCTTTGTTGCTGTATGAGACACTGGTTGAATGAATGAGGAAATGTGGCACAGTAACCAAAAATCACAAACGGACCAGTGCCATGGTGCAGTTCCTCAGCGGAGGGCTCAATCTGGACTCAAGAAAACATCCTCATCTTAAGAGCAATGAATTTCCCATCTGCCCATCAATTGGAAACCTTCTGGCAGAAGCAAAAACTGCAGCAGAAACATCCTAAATAATGAAATGTGTTCCAGACCTCAAAGCAGGGTAGCGATGAATAGCAAACTCAAGAGAAGTGAGTTCAGAAATTTGTAGAAAGTTAAGAGCCTTCTGTGATATTCTCAAATTTCCAAATGCAGGGACTGCACTCATCTGGCAAGATTCCTTTGGAATCAACTATAAAATCAACTAGCAAATGTGGCAAAGGCCTTAGAGAGAGAGCTGCTCAGGGAGTGGATGCTCTCTGCATTTACCACTATATCCACAAGGGGGAAAAGTGCCCCAGGGCCGGCTGGTCACTCAAATTAGGGCTGCTTCCTCACTAAACTCACGTCCAGGGACAGTGAGACCTTTGGAATCACCTTAGACAAGCACCTCTATTCTCCCTTTTCTGCTTTTTTGTCCTCGTACTCAGTTTTAAATTCACGGGCTTATCAATTAAAATGGGGGCCGTGGCTCATCACCCTGAAAACAATCAGCTGTCGTCCAAGATGCTACTTGCCTTATGAGCACACAGATCACCAGGAGGGAGACGGCGAAGCACTTCCTCTGGAAGGGCCCGTTCTCCTTCTCTCGCTGATGCATTTTTCCACCACATTTGTTACAGCAACGACATATGGAAAAGAAATAACCCACCACAGGGACCAGAATAATAAATAACAGCCCCAGGAAAGCGCATATGATAATGCCGATCTCATAGTAGGCGATCTGCAATTCAAACAAAAGAAACAACACAAATGGTCACACGAAATAGTAAGTGGAACAAGACAGAGAAAATGCGCTTCGTTTTCTTTTAACCTATTCACTCTCATGAGTTGAATCGTAATGTGTGTGTACACATTTTTCCATTTGAAACGCACTTTCAAAACAGGATTATGTTATTAGAATGTGGGAACAAGTGGCTACTAGCTATCTTTCAATTCCCAGGAAGGTGTCCACCAGGGTCAAGTGGCAAATGGTTTAATTTTTTTTTCATTTTAAAAAAGTGTGTTCTTTTTAGTTATATGAGACACTAGAAGGTATTTTGACATATCATACATACATGGAATATAACTTCCCATTTTTGTGATTGTAGGTGATGTGGGCAAGTGGTTTAATTTTAACCCCAAACATGTTTTGTCAGTTTGTAAACCATCTGATAAGTCTTGGCAGCAATACCTGCACAATGAATAATCTATACAGATAGGACACAGAGTTGAGGCCGTTTGGATTGAATCAGTTAGTGACAAATTCTTAGTTACAAAAGAATCTGGAATAGATCTAGATTTAGAACAAAGGTTCAGGTGTTCTGAGTCTGATGATAAAACACAGTCCACTTAGCTTTTCCATCCTGACTCTGGGAATAATGGTTTGGATCCTGTAGAGACACTGTGAAAATTAGAGTGGGGGTATATGCTTAGAGGGAAGGTGCCTAACTGACTACCAGGCACAGTGTGGACACTTAATGACACTTCCCATAGTCCCAGTGAAGTCCTCGGCTCCACAGTCCGTGTCTGAGACTGGTCCCGAGTTCCCAGGAACAAGTACGACGTCTAGATACAATCATGGGACAGAAGTATGTTTTCAGTATCACTACTAGTTTATTCCAAGGTAAATGAAAGTTGGGTTCGGGAAATAGCTTAACTGGTAGAGGGTGTGCCTCGCATGCACAAGGCCCCAGCACCACAAAAACAAACAAACAAGCAAAGGATAAATGAAAATTAATGCAACTGGATGATGAAACTCGGCCTGTTCCCAATCATGCCTACAGTTACCTTTCTCAAAAATGGCAGAAAATTACAACAGGAAGTGGGGAACCTATGGACAAGCTAGATAGCAATGGACACTGAGTCCAAGCTGAGCAATAAACAAAACACAGATCCTGTTCCTACAGCTGAGTGCTGAGAACAGATCTCCTGCTTGACTTCCTATTCAACCTCTCCTGGCCCTCATCTTCCATAATAATCAAGCAAAATCTGTTTTCTTTCACTGCTGTGACTTTGGGATCAGCAAGAAGGTTGGGGCAGTGACCCCCCACCCCCCGGCCTGTCCACTGTGTAACGTGTCAGGAGCAAACTCACCAAGACAAGAACGCCCCAAGGAACTAATGATCCATGTTCTGGAGGTCTGCAGAACTAAACAGCATCTTGTGACTAGGTGTTTAGGACCACATGTGCATGATCTGGTCCCACTCCCTGTGACAAGGTACCTGCTAGTCTGAGAGTGCCCATCAACTGACTTTATAAACCACTCCCAAGTCCGCTTCCTGGCAAGATAGGCCTTGTGACAAGAGTCTTCATCTCTTCTACCTGTTTTTCAAATGAAGTTACCTTCCTTGGCTCAACACCTTGTCTCTTGACTAAATTGGTCTGTTGTGTGGCAAGTAGCCAGACCTGGGACAGGTCACATTCCTGGGAGCACATGCTTGCCGAGTCTCCAGTCTAGAAGGTGTTCCTTTAGCATTAACCCCACCAGCATATCATGGGGGAGGAGAGTCACATAACCTGAGATAATTAAAGGAACTAATTACATGAATTCATATTCAAGGAACAGTAATGCTTACGTATTAAATCAGATGCATGTGACACTTGAATACCATCTACTTTAATATTCAGATAAAAATGCAAAACAGAAAAAAAGGGGCTGAATTTTGATGCATTCATGAGTTACGTATGTGTGCTTCACCTTGTCCCCCTTCCCATGGCTATGGAGAGCCACGTGTAGGGGACTCTTCAACCCTTCCTCAAAGACTAACGTACTTGGCCAACTAGGAACTATCCCAGACACTCCAAACTCTGACATACTTACATATTTTGCTATTTGTCAGCAAACATTCTAAATTATTTATTTCTTTGAAAGGAATTTTAAACCCTTTCTAAGTCCCAGGAGATACTAAACCCAAGCCCAGGAAAGAAGGTATATTGAAATGTTTACAATGCACTCATTTTAGCTTCAAGTACAAATTCTGTATTTTACATAGAACTAACTAATTCTGACTAAATTAGGTAGTATCAGGACTCAGAATGCATCATGTTAAGAGTTGACTCCTAGGCTAAAAGTTAGCCAAGATCTGGCAGTATGCAAATTACTTTTTGATACACCAAGATCTTCAGGCACTTTTTAGATTATGCTGAAGATAAGACCAAGACAAGATTAAAGATGACAGCAGAAACAACAATGAAATGAACAATTTAAAAAACATTGCAGGAAGACAGCAAGGAAGAACAGAAAGTTCTGAGCAAAGCAACACTACGTACTGTTTTGAGATAAAGAGCAACATGCAAGAGACAGCAGACACGAGCTTTACCTTCAGGACCAAGACTATGTTCTCTGGCTGCGAAGTCAAAACAGTTGAGGAGTTTGTGTGTAGCAGAGGCGGCAGGCACCAAGGAAGCAGACAGGAAAAGTCACGTGAGTGATTGACCACAGCCGCCAACATGAGCGTCCCAAACAGAGAAAATCAAGCAACAGAAGAATAATAGAAGAAAGAAATGCAATAACTGAGTGTGCATTTGAGAAACTGTGTTGGGTACAGACAAGTTCTGAAATTTACATTTGGGTTACTGAAAAGTTCTTGGTTTGGTTTTGCTTTGTTTTGTTTTGGTATTGGGGACTGAACCCAGGGGCACTGAACCACTAAGCCACATCCCCAGTTCTTTTTATTTTTAATTTGGAGACAGGGTCTCACTAAGTTGCTTAGGGTCTTGATATGTTGCTGAGTGAGGCTGGCTTTGAACTTGTGATCTTCCTGCCTCAACCTCATAAGCTGCTGGGACTACAGGAGTGTGCCACCATACAGGAGAAAGGTTTTTAATCAGTATGGGTCACTTGTGGAAAAGAAAATTAGAAAGTCACAAATGCTCAACATGCTAACCATGTGATCTTCATACAATGGAGAACCAGAGGTCGACTAGAGTCCCAGGGCCAAAGGCCTCCAAGATCTGCTGGTGTCCCCCGGCTTAACAGTGTTAAGTGGAGTTCCACCATTTTTATTCCAGAATTCTCGATTTGGTTCAGGTCCCCGTTCTTCCCCACCATCCTTGGCCACCCTAAGGTGTTTGTTGTCACTCTATAAAACGTCCCCAGAACGTGTCCTGTGTGCTGCCCTGCTTCACTCTGGGCTCCCCATGCTGCGTCCTTGCCTAGAACTTATTCTCATTTCTCCTTCTCCTGATGAAACTCAAGACCAAGCCCGGGAGTTGCCTCCTCAGGACACGCGGGTGCCGTACATCCTCTACCTACCGTCATGCAGCCCTACGCCTGCCCCGTGACAGCAGAGACACTGCAGAGAGGAGCCAGCTGCCACTTGGCCATCTCCACGCTCGTGGAGGGGAGGGCAAGACCCACAGTCACTCTCGCCACGTGCTCCCAGGTGCCCAGCACAAGACCTGGCACTAACCGTCACCCAGTCCAACTCTGACGAACTGATGAACCGAGAATAGGAGACCCAGCCCTGCACCAGTTCTTCCCAAACATGGTCCAGAAGTGGGGGCTAGTCCCTGCTGAGGGCGAACAGCCCTCAGTGAAGAAAAAAAACCCAAAGCAGATGCAGCGAGTTTTCCATAAGACTAGATTTGTTCAGTTTATGAAACTGTGCTTTTCTGGTGGTAAGTATATGAGGGATAATGGAGTCGTTATGGATTTTATGGCTAATTTTGTATATGTACATGGGATTAAACCCAGGAGCACTCTACCCTTGAGCTACTTCCCTAGCCTTTTATATTCTATTTTTGAGACAGGACCTTGCTAGGTTGCCGAGGCTGGCCTCAAACTTACAATCCTTCTTCCTCAGCCTCTCAAGTTGGTCCCACAGGCTTGTTACACCTCAGGGCACAATCTTCCGAAGGTGCCAACTTCACAGTGAAACACTGGCTTCCAGTTAGAAACACTGACTTCAGACTCCACCCTAGAGGGTGAGTCAGGATTGTGGCAAGACCAGCGGCTGTCTTTAGGAAGAGCCCCGTCACGGTGGTGCTGTGCTGAACTCAGGTAGTAAGTGTGGCAACCCTGCTGTCCTTTGGCAACCATGGCTGGGCACTCTGGGCTGCGGCCAGGGCAGAGCCAACCATAAGCTAAAATAATCAGCCGATTCTTTTGCGTTCATTTCCTCCACCCCAGAGTTGGTCTGCCCATTCGATACACTTGATAGGCGGCAACCAGCGCTCTGGGGAGCTGGGAGCATTCGCACTCTTTCTCTTTCCGTGCTGGCTGTCATGTAGGTTTTGTCCTCTGTGGAATGTGGCAGTTTGAGTCCTCGCTCCACCACTTGGTGTCTGTGATTCTCTACTCCAATTGCCTATTCTGATCACCTAGGGAGCTTCTTAAAAAGCTCCAACCCTGAACAACTACATCAGAATGGGGTCTAGGCAGGGCTAGCCACACTCCACTGAGCTTCAGTTACCTGTTGACAGAATGGGAATAAGCAGAGACCACACCTCGTGCTGCTACTGTAAGAAGTGCAGGAGAAAACGGCAGGAACGTGCGTGCTTTGTGCATCCTTCTGCTCCAAGGGTCTTAGTGGGTGTTAATGGATACTCATGAATCCTGAAGACCAGTGTCTACAGGGTGATGCTCAAGCACCTGAGCTCCAGGAGCCTCCAACCATGATTCCTGCCCTGCCCTGTGCCCCGCAGATCACTAGAACATACTTTCCCCACATGGCAAGGGGACTGAGCTTTCTTACTGGCAGAGTGTCATCTCCTCTGGGAGGGCAGGAAACAGGAGCTAAGTCACTTCCCTCTCAGATAAGTAGGTGGGATCCAAGCTCGCAACCTCACTTGTGTGATTACCTGACATTTACTAAGTGCCACATTGGTGTCCAGTGACATTTAGGATGTTAGTGCTAGTGAGGTTGTTAAAGCAGCAGGGCGAGTCCCACGCCCTGTACCTTTCCCCACAGGACACATAAAGGGCAAGGAAGTAATCGAGGAGTGAGATAAATGAGGAAAAAATGAACCAGCAGAATCTAGCAGGGAGTTGGTCAAGAAATAAGAGTAAAGGTAAACCATGACCACGTGGAAATGAGTCCAGGAACTGGGACAAGGAAACCCGCCATATCCACTGACGAAGCCACCAAGATGGCAAGTAGCAGATGCGGAGGGTTTGCCAAAAGAACCAACTGCTGGAAAGGTTTCTCCTTGAAAAGGTGTGGATAATACTTACCAGTTACCAGTGGGAGGTGATTATAAGGAATCTACCCAGATGCCCCCAGCCCGGCATTCTGTCATGGAAGGAACTGTGTTCTTCCACTTAACTGACAGGTGCTAGGCTTGCCTTCTGGAGCTGCCTTCTCTGTAGAACCCCACGGGGGCATGTCACCAGGTGACACTGCGTTGTATTTCTCTTGTATAACCAGGACGTGGAGAGTCTGGAAAGTGGCTCCAAGCTCTGACCCCCAAGAGAACATGTCCTGGCAATCTAAGACATGGGCTGGGTGTAGTGTGGCTCACTTCTGCATCATGAGCACAGGCGCCGGCACAGAGTGGGCAATAAATGGGGTGGACACTTCCCCTGCCCATGTACTCTCTGGCCCAGCACCTCACATGGACAGACTAGTCTTATGAAAACCAGAAGCTCGTCGGTGTCAGTGGCATGGAAGGCTGCCTGGGACCCGGCATGTGCTGCCGAAGGGAACTTAGGACCAACAGAGTTGTTTTGGTGTCATCTATCTGGGGCTCATTTTTCATCATGGCTCCATGATTCCAATTCTTAGTCATCCCCATCCCAGACATGCCTCTACCCATCCATTGTCCTGGCTCTGGAATCTCTCACGAGTTCTCGGAAATCACATTCAGTATTCCTTCCTCAGAAAATGGGGGGCTTAGTCATGCTGGAGTGGCAGATAAATTGGGATGTGACAATTTCTGTCCAGGGACAATCATCCACTCGAGTAATTTATGGCTGGAAATGTACAGTGGACACCTCTGAATCTGTGATATCCTCTGTACATAGCAGAAGATCTCAGTTAAGACCTGCTTCTTCCAAAGCAGTCCTGTGGGCTGGAACAAGGCTCATAGACATTGATGCTGTTTGTCTGTTCAGAGTCAGAATGGTCTGGGTACAAATCCCAGCTTTGCCATTTAGCCACTGGGTGACCTTAGGCAAGTCCCTTGGCCTCTCTGAGTGCAGGATTTCTCCTGTCTCTACGATAGCAGAAACACTTGCACCTTGGAGGGGTGTCCTTGTGAGAATTAGAAACAAGGCAGCACTCTTAACCCAGTGTCTGGCTTGGACAGCAAGCAATGGCGGGGAAGATGATGACTAGTTAAAGACACGCTTTATGCAGCTGAGTGGCCTGGTGCGTCAAGCCAAGCGTTTTTGGTGGAAGTAAGGCTTTACCTCTTCCTAGCTCTGCTTGCCTTTGAGTAAGCCTTAAAGTCAGCTGCACATGGAGTCTTCCCTGCTTTCCCGGGGGCAGTGTCCCTCCCTGGACAACCCGGCTCTGTATCAGAACAGCCCACGTGGTGCACGGCCCTCTCCATCTCACCATGCAGCGTCCCAGGTCTCAGTCTGCGCAGCTGCCATAACAAAGCACCACCAACAGGATGGCTCCAACACTGGACACTCATGATCCTGCAGTTCCAGAAGCTGGAGAGTTCCAGATCAAGGTGTTGGCAGGGTTGGTTTCTGTGCTGCCGCTCTCCTGGATGGCTGGAGGGTGGCCACCTGCTGGCTGGAGCTTCACGTGGTCTTCCCTAGGTGACTGTGTCTTTGCGTCCCCTTCTTATAAGGACACCAGCCATAATGGATGAGGGCCTCCCTAGACCTCATTTCAGAATTACTTCTTTAAAAATCTTTTGTCCAAATACAGTCACATTCTCAGCTCCCGAGCAGGACGTCATGAGCATTAGAATTCTGGATACAGTTCAGTCTGACACATCCACACACTCGTCTATCTCTTGGCCTCTCTTTCACCAACCCTGAATTCTCGGAGGAAGGGCCGTACTCATGCATATTTGTACTCCTACCATGCATTGAGTCCACCTGGTACCCCATAAGTATAAATTAAGCAACTATACTGTATTAAGAGAGAAAGTCTGAAAAAAATAGTCAGGAAAGAGAAGGGGTCCTTTAAACTTTGAGCTAACATGCAAAAAAGAGGCACTGGTATGAAAGGGAATCCTGTCTCCCTCCCAAAGTCAGGGCTCCTCCTTAGAACAAAAGGTCCACACTTCTGACAGCTTCTGACTCTCCTTAGGAAGAAGATCCCCTGAAGAGCCCCCACCAGAAGACCACTGAGTCAGCTGCCCAGGTCCCTCAGCCATCAGAGGAGCTGGAAGATGCAGCACAGAGCCAGGAGAAAGACTCCATCCCAGGACCACTCACCTGGGCAGTCCTTACCTGTGTACCTGTGCTCCTGTGCTGCACAGCACAGGCCAGTGTGAAAAGGTCTTCGGTGCCTGCCCATGCCCTCGGGCCTCTACCACCCTGGTGTGCCTCCTCAGACTTCTGACCACTGGCATCTTTAACTCTGCTCGAGGGTTTTCTCCAGAACCACGGAAGGTCAGAAGTACTGAGGGAAGAACACTCCTCCACCCGTAAGCAGCCCTAAGCAGCGCCCCTTGGCCTTGGCACACAGACCCTGTGGCTCTCCTGCCCTTCCTTCCCCAGCTGACCTGGAGGCTGACGTTTTGCGGTTTCCCAGGGCTCTTCTGCAGTACAAAGCAGTTACCCTCTGGGCAGGTGGCTCCTTGGCGACCTCTTGAAGGGCAACCCTCCCTTCCCCACATCACAGTTTGTGTTCCGTGCCCCTCCCTGCCCTTCACTCCTTGACTTAGGGTCTGCCTGAGGGGGCCAGGGGACAACTTACCAAGTGCAGCAGTTACCAACCCTCCAAAGGTACCCTGGCTCCTTCAGTGTCTTTGCTTAATTACACACCTCCTCCCTGGACAGCTGTGGGAAGTGTGATCCAACTGCGTGTCCAGGGTAGGATTCAGTCCATTCGTGTGGGCTCCGGGCTCTAGCCTCTCTCTACTCTGCCTCCCGACATTGGATCATCTAGGTACCCCCGAGTGCAGAGCAGCTCCCAATTCAACCAAGCTGAGCGTGAAGGAGCTGTCCGGTTAGGAATCCTGCCGTGGTCATACCTGCCAGCCTCCTCAGAGTCACTTCAGGGTCTCAGGAGCTTGTCCTACAGGGTCTGAGTCCACTATTCCCACCCATTTCTTGGCAGAAGTGGGTGGTATTCAGACTATTAGCTGCTATGGAATGCTGATTTCAATATGAATATACATTTTATTCTGTCTGGGGACACAGGCCATCACAGACAATTGTCTGGACGGCATAAATGAAGCCAGTGGACTGAAGAGTGAAATGCTTTCCACAGTCCATGGGGAGGCGATAAGTCCCGCAGGAAGGAGAAAGGCTCCTTCCCCATCTTAGGCTTTCCCACCATCAGATATAAATGACATTTAGAGAAGGGTTTCCTCTTTGGCTTCTACATTCACTTTTCTCTTGAGTCTCATTTTATTGCAAATTGAGAATATGAGGCCATTTGTAACTACAGCATCTGAGGTCACTTTCCACTGGGCAAGGGTTAACTGTCCCCACTCAAACACTAGCACTGAGATTTGTGGCACCGGCCAGTAAAGCAAGTCCACCTGGACCTCTGCTTGCTGGACCTCGAGAACCTCGGCTACTCTCGCAGAGGCAGGGCAACGTGCCTCGCTCACCTTGCTCAGGACTGAGAACATGACCAACAGACTCAACTAATTTTTATTATTCTCCATTCAAGGCAGCAATTATCTGTGTGTGGGTTTCCTAGGAAACCAACACCCATACCAAACCAAGATCAAAAGAACATCCTTCTGTTTAGGTGTCAGTCACAGAACCAAAGGAGCGAATCAGCAGCATACCTCGCTGGCCGCCTCTTGACGTGTTAAGCAGAGACAGGAAGATGCCTGGGACTTTCTGAGGTACCGTCCACTCGCCCACTGATCAGGCCCAGTCTCACCTTTCTTTCTCCCTGGCCAACTTGCTTGCTTCTTCATACATGATCTCTTGGCTCGCATAGTTCCCCAGCCTGGGATGCGACAGAGCCACCTCCCACCTGCTCAGGACCTCTTATCCTTTCTACACCCAGCCCCAATTTCACTCCCTCTTGGAAGACCTTTGGGACAGAACCAACCCTTTTCCCTACCTGTTCTCTGAAGGTCACCTACAGAGCCGTTCTTCCCTTCTCTCTTCGATCCTTGAGTCACAAGGCCCTGCCCCCCCAGCATTGGACTGGGCCACCTTCCTCACCTGCACCTCCCCCCAGGTCAAGTACACACCACGCAGGTGTTCATTGCACACTGTTCAAATTGGAAGCTGCTTTCTAACAAGCTGTCTTCTAAAACAGAGCACAGTGTCACTGATCCTGGGGATTTTCTTCCTTCACAAAAAAAGTTAGTATTTCTTTGGGGGAGATTTTAATTTTTTAATAACCTACGGCTTGAAAGATTTTCGTCAAATGCTACTTTTGAAATTTCTATTGTCATTCAAACAGGATCTGTGAGGTTGTTCTATGTTCTCTATAACCAAGGATACTGAAATTACAGATTAAATAATGGCTGTTTGAAGATCTATTTGCAACTCAGTCAAGAGATTTCTCATACTTGTTATTTTTAATAATAAACACATCAATAAAAAAATTACCTCATTATAATCAGTTGAGAGATCAAAGTTCTTCCGTATGATTTTTCTGATGGATTCTGGGGGGGGAAAGCCACAAAATAGCAAGATTATTTTTTCAGTAAAAATATAAAATGGATATTTAGAAAAAATGGGTTTAGTTATAGTTACAAATTATTATTCCTATATATAGTAGTCTTATGATTTTATTCTTATTTCTTAATGTCAGTAAATAATTGAATTAATGATCCCCTGGCTGCAACCAAAGAAGTACAGATATTTTTGATTCACTGTTTTTTCGGTGGCAGAATTAGAGTGGCAGAATTAGATTTCACAATTTCTCACAATATACCTTAATTAAAACCAAAGGCAGGTCATTAATAATCACTAATAAAATGTTATGTTCAAATTACTAGTTATTATTTTGCAATAACAGAATTTTTCTTTTGATAACTCCACATTTGCATAACACTTTTTAAAGGAGTCTAGAAGTTAACCCTAATCCAAGAGTTCTTAGCGTGGGAAACCCGTTTCCACCTCTGAGCAGTGAATGAAATCCCTGAAATGTTATGCAAAATCAAATTTTGCCCATGCATTTCATTTTTCTACATTTTCAAATTCTTGTAGGGCTGGGTCAGAAAGGAATGATATGAGACAACTGAGGCCCAGTTGTGAGGAATGTGCCAAGGAAGCACACAGGGATTGGTGAGGAAGCCGGGGACCCAGTCTTCCGTCTCCTGTTCAGCCTCCTGCTCACCATGCTGATCGCAGTCGCACCCCAGGAATGAGCTTGTGCAAGATTCTGACTGCATCCATCACACCTGATGTGGGCCAGGAAGGGGCAAAAGAGCCCCACCAGGAGTAATTTTTTAAAACAAGGACAATCAGCTTTATGTGCTGGAAAGCAAATCACACCACCTCCCAGGAGGGCCTTCTGGAAAACTTCCATCCTGTAGGCAGAAAACACCTGAGCAGATGTTTAAAGACTGGGCTGCAGAAAAAGGAATTTTCCAAACTGACAGGGCCTGGGGAACCCAAGCAGTCCTTCCACAGCCCCCGCAGGCCCACCAACAGGCTGCCTCCCCTTCACCAGGCAGTCTTGCTTTGGTTTGTCTTATAGATTAGACTTCTATCAGAATTTCACAGGATGAAAGTGATACTGGTCTTGGAAATCAGGATTGGGTTCTCGTCCCCCACCCACTCCTGGCCCCCACTGTGTTGAAGATTAAACACCAGAGAAACACTAAGACAGGTATAGAAAACAAACTTTATTTAAGAGACAGAACAGAGGTAGCAGACTTCTTCAGAAGTCGGAGCCCAGAGACACCCCTGGGAGGGGGGGTGTTTTGCTTTTTTACAGAGCCCCACTCTCTCTTTTTTCTTGCAGTTGATGGCCCTTTCTCTCTGGTGTCCACCAGCCCCTCCAGGTTGTGTGGAGTAAGCAGGCCACTGGGAACCTCAGGAGGGTGTCCTGAGGGCAGGAGTCAAACCTGCAGAAACCAGTTCTGGAACTGGGGCCTTTCTATCTGTCTGCCCCTCCCTCAGACACCAGGCCTGAGGACTGCAGTTGCAGAAAGTCTCCCTTAGGTTATATGAGGAGAGATCCTTCTGAGTGGACTTGGACGAGGCTCTCTCAATAGCACATATAGCAGGAGACTAATAGACAGTGGAGGCAAATGTCAAAGAACTCAGATCATGGGCCATGGCAGTCACAAAGAAGTGGATTCCCCCAAGTTCCAGCAGATTCTACCAGCAGTGTGCTTGAGGATCCCCAGCCTCTCCCCAGCCCTTCTGGGATCCTAATGGTCCTGGGGATTCAAGAAATGGTCCTAGCTACAGCTATATCACTACCCCCTGGCAGCTGACCCCTGTCCTTTGGCTGCCAAGAGACCTAGTCCCTCTGCCAAGACCTATCCCTGCAGTGAGGGCAAAACCCATCTAAGCTTTTGGAGCAGAGATATTCTCACTTCCTGTGAAATAGTGCAGCACTATCCTATAGAAATACAATGCAGTCACTTAAGTGATTCTATTATTTATTTATAGTTTTATATATATGTATATCTATCTATTATATATAGATAGATGAATTATAGCTATATGTATTTATGGGATATAAAATAACAGTGATTTTTAAATATCGACGATCAGGGCTAAATAAAGTCAGCCAACCCAGCCATCACCTCAAACCTTTGATGTCCAACGAATGAATGGATAAAGAAAACACGGTCCATATACACAATGAAGTTCTACTCAGCCATACAGAATGAAATTACAGCATTTGCTGCCAAATGGATGGAACTGGAGAACATGACACCAAATGAAATAAACCAGACTCAAAGTCAAGCGTTGAATTTTTCTCTCGTATGCAGAAAAATAAGAAAAATATGAGATGTTCATGGTATCTCCCCTTGCCCTCGCCCCCGTTTTTTCCCCTAGAGCAAAATAAGAGGGAAAAGGAGAGAAGAAATCCCACGGAAATAGAAGGGAGACCAGTGGAGCAGAGGAAAGGGACTGAGGTGGAGGGAAGAGGGACAGGAAAAGGGAAGAACTGTGAAATGAATTTGACCAAATGATGTTATGTCCATATAGGAATATACCACCATGAATTCCGCCTTTATGTATATCTACAAAGCCCCAGTTAAAAAACAATAAACAAATACACGAAGACCAGGAGAGTAGAGAAAGGGGAACTGCCGGGGGCTGGAGGGAAGGGAAAGAAGTACTGGGGATTGAAATGGAACAAGTTGTATCCCATGCATGAACCAAAATGAACCCCACTGTTAGGTATGACCATCATGCTCTAATAAAACATTCAAAATCCTTAAGAAAAAAGCTGGTATGTCACGTGTCATTTCAGAAGAAGTTATTCCTAAGAAATTCATGCTTTTCTTTTGTTGGAGCTAGGTATGCCAGAAGGCCATGATCACTCCATGAATCTATTGCTTCTTATTCACATTGTATAAAGGTTTTCTTTAATAGTATAATTAGAGATTTTGCAAATTCGAAACTTACTTTTAACAACAGGTTCGTGAAGATGTGGCAAATAACTAATATAAAGAAAATTTAAGAAAAAAAATTGACTTATTCCATGATGGGCACCTTTGAGATCTGTTCTTCCAGTGAATTAAAGCGTATTATCAACTCCTAGCTATATTCACTGCACTGTGCAACACATTTAAAAAAATAACACGCAAAACTCAATTCCTCTCGTCCGAGGCATTGTGCCCTTTGATCGTCATCTCCTTCTCCTGCCCACCCCTCAAACTCTGTGGCGGCCATTCTACTCTCTGCCTGTTTGAATTCATGCTTTGATGTAACACACAGTGAGAATATGCGGATCTTGTCCTTCTGTTTGGCTTATTTCACCTAGCATGATAGTCTCCAGTCCTATGTACCTTGTCACAAATGGCAAGAATTGCTTTCCTCAGGTTGAATGGTGCTTCAGTGTATCCGTCCCACTTTTTATTTTTTTTTATCCACTCACCCCTTGATGGACACAAAGTGATCCTTAACTTGGCTACAGTGAATGATGCTGCAGTAACCCAGGTGTGTGGGGACCTCTTAGACATACTAATTTAAAATCTTCGTAGATATCCGGAAGTGGGATTCCTGGATCATATAAAATTCTGTTTTTAGTTTTTTGAGGAGCCTCCATAAAGTTTTCCATAATGGCTGCGCTGACATTCCCACCAACGACCTATAGGAGTTCCCCTCTTCTCCACAGTCTTACCAACAGGTGTTATCTTTAGTCTTTTTGGTAATATTCATTCTGACAAGGGAAATCTGTTAGGTACTATGTCATTGTGGTTTTAATTTGCATCTCGATACTGATTAGTAAGGCTAAGCATTTTTTTCATATGTTACCTGGTGATCAAGGTACCCATCAACACCATGGTGACACACAAGGACAAGCCACAATCACAGGAGCAAGAAAAACCTCACTTTAACCCAGTGCTTACTAAGGATGACATCATGACCAACACCAGCCCTGACGGTTTTTAAGTGAACAGTTTTGTACTGACATTTCCCATCCCGTTTGCCCATTTTTCAGTCTGACAAGCACAGAGCCCAGCATGGGTTATAAGTCAGGTGAGCCATGACAACAGCAGCCTCCATTTGTTCCAAGTGTGCTCTGCACACAAACCTGACCTGGTCTTCAGGGCCATTTAACATTATTCAAGCGTCTGTGAAGTGCAGCCTGTCTGTCAAGTGCCCACGATGAGCCACACAACGTGGTACCCAACAGGGTAGACGGTAAGTCCTAGACCCCTCCTTGAGAAAATAGTCTTCTCTTGCCCTCCAGGAGACTTCCATGTGGAGATGACAGAGACACTATCCTTCCTGGGTTCCAGGGGCACCTGCCACCACAGGGTCACTGAGTGCTATACCAGGACAGGGCGCCGTCTGGCCACCTCTGCCACAAAGTGGTTCATTTCCCACCGTACCAATTCTGTGCTCTTTTCAACAATGGAATATTTTCTTAACAAATAATGGTGGGTGGAAGACATTTCAGCTAGCAGATAAGGAAGTTATTTTCATGGTAAAAGACTGTTCTCAGAGTATGGTCTTGTGGAATCATGTGCAAGACTCCAGAAGAGGGACTCTGCAGAACGGCCACAGCTGAAAACCTCTCCTTACTCACCTTCTAGATCATATGCCTTCTCACCTGGGGGTTGCTTTCAGTTTTACATGATGATATAAATTAAGAAATCTATCAGTGAGGGACTAATTCTGATCCCTTGGATTATATGTGCATCAAATCAGAAGGGAGCTGGGTTTGGTTCTTGACTCTGTCTAGAGGAGTCATGTGGTCTCGAGTCACAGAAATAAGAAAAGTGCCCCATGCAGGACCTATATATGATGGATACACCTCCTTCATCCCAGCCAAAACGCATCTTTGACTAAGAGATTTCTGTTCCCTCACTGACTTCTTTCAATACGTATGCAGTACCAACTCAAGCGGGCCTAGTGGAACTCTGCTCTTGAAATGTTCCCTTGGAAAGCGAATAGAGAACTTTAAAACCCCTGTTATTTGCAGTTGGTTTATCAGCTGTGTGCTGAGCTTAAGAGCTCTTGGAAGGATTCTGCTGATGCCATCTGTAAGTTGGCCCTGTTGGGCTCTTGTGTTTGCTTGGAAATGTGATTAATTAAGAGTATAAAGTGTTATGTGTCTCTCAGTGGAGAGACCACAGAGGCCCTCTTTTGCCCTCAGTGGCACTGTCTTAAACACCATTTGGGGGTCCCCCACGTGGCTCTGTGCTAAGAAGGACTTAGTGTGCTACTCTGTGTTAATTCACCACTAATCAAAGTGAAAGAGTGGTTTACCTTTTTACTCCTAATAGTTTATAAACAGAATAATGATATTCATGTTCAATTTAGAGACTTGCAAACACTAGTTGCATAAATTATGATCTTACTAAAATTAAATTAAAATACAACAATAATTGCTTCTTTCTGGACATGAAAGATTTTCTACAGACCCTTAAAAATATACTTGACAAATTGCCCCTGTCTAGACCAAATTCCTTATGGGGCAAAACGGCAGGCAGGCTAACCAACTAGAATACTTGACAAGTCCAGATGAAACATAAATCTAGAAAGCTCAAAAGGGTTGTCCTCCTGGTATGCTGGCATTACACAGGAAAGGAAGACAAGAGGTACTCTGCCCTAAGAAAAGTGTTCAACACAGTGCATGTGCTATGACACATCAATATGTAAGTGTCTTCACCTCACTAGGGTACCCGGCGGCTTTCAGCACCCTCTCCTCCTCTAGTCCCTCAGTGAGTGGCATGGCATGTGAGTGCTCAGCAGGATCCATGGGTTGCTTCCTCTTCTTGGCCCGCTGCTTAGCTCTACTGGCCAGCTCCTTGCAGTCAGGAGTAACCATGCAGGTGTACATACATGTCTAGGCCTGGCCTCCAAACCACAAGAACACTCATGCTTGCCTACTTCCCCATCAGTCAGTCAAACATGGAGGATCCCATAGAGAATTCTAAAGTCCAGGGACTTGGCAGAGCCTTTAGGCAAAGCAAGTGGAATCGCCAGTCCAATGCCCTACCCTCTCCTCTCTAGACCAGACTAAGCCATGAAAGGGAAAAACAAATTTTTTTTAAACTGAAACCTGGGCTTATTTGTTACAGCAAATGGTGTTACTTACCCTAACTAAAACAAGCTGTGTTCAATTAAGTGCCCATTATTTCCTGGGACATGCCTCCTGCTATGGTTTGAATATGGTTTGACCCTTCACATCTCATGCTGAGATTTTTTTTGTTTTTGTTTTTTTTTTTCGCAGTGCTGGGGATCAAATCCAGGGCCTTGTGCTTGCAAGGCAAGCACTCTACTGACTGAGCTATCTCCCCAGCCCTCATGTTGAGATTTAATTCCCATTAAGAGGGAACTTTAAGGAGTGATTAGAGATCTACCTTTATGAATGTTATTCCATTTGTGCAACTGATGGCTTAATGGGATACCCTGAGATTGGGTCTGCAATAAAAGCCTGTTTGGTTAGGCCTCACACACTCTCCCTGTCTCTTGCCATGTCAGGTCCTGCACCACCTCCATCCTCAGCCAGCAAGAAGGCCAGCATCTGACCTTGGACCAGAGCTGAGCCAAAATAAACTTCTTTACCCTATAACTTATCCAGTCTGTGGTATGGTGTCATTAGCAATAGAAAAAGCACTAAGATACCTCCTCTACCTTATAGACTATCCTGCCAACTCTGATCAAGCAAAGAATAAGAAAAAATTTCATTTTCCTTAAGAGAATATACAGATTGACACATGCAGATGGAGACTTGGCAAAGTCAATAGATTGGAACTAATTGTGTACTAAAGTTTCAAAAGTCGGCTTCATTCAAGATCCAAATTCCTGTGTTCATATGGGAGAATGCAAGAAAAGCCATTTAAAGCCACAAAAATCACTTTCAAATAAAGAGCAGCGTAGTTTAAATAAAGTGCTCTTCCTGCCTGCTTTTCACCGGCATGTGTGCAAGCTTTGACAGTCACTCTCAGTCTGACGTGTGTCCATGAGCCTTCTAAAGTCTTACAGTCCACTGGCTTTTCCTAATCAACAAACACATGTTCATGGCCAGTTTAAACCTCTGATTCAAACATGCCTCTACCACCAAAATATTCACGGAAAATGCTCTTAGGTAACAGAATTATCCTGGAAAACGTGCACCAGATGGTTAAGGCAAGATAGGGTTAAGATTTTGATACCATCTCCAAGAGTATGTGCGCAAATGGCCCATAATATGGTCGGGAGCACCAGTTGCTCTCTCTGAAGGAGAATGCAGATTGAAATCAGGGTGCAGAGGCTGCTGACAGAAAAGGAAGCATTTATGGGTCTGTGTGGCCCGGAGCACCTTCCCCAGAGCCCCCTGGAGGAAGAGGTGATTCACTGCTGCTCCGTCTGGTCTTCCTTCATTGGCTGGGCTTGCTAGGTTTTGTTTTGATGCTTCAAAATTTCCTGATTCAGAATTCTAAAATGAAATTTTGTCCTTTCTCCACAGGCGGACATCCATTATTTTAAAAAAATTCAGAACTGTTTTGTTAATTGGGTAGCTTGACTCAGCTAACTTTTTATCAAGAAAAAAAAAATGTTTAATAAACCAATGGATTGAATGAAAATGGTTAAATCTACACTGAATCAGCATAGTAGATATAAGAGTTCTGAGAGCTGATAGGTTGAAATGAAAGAGAAAGAGAAGGCCATCATGCCCTAGACATCTCGTGTTGACTAAGGCATACAAGTACACCTTCACCACTCTTCGTGTGATGCCAGGCCAAGCCCCGTTTTGAGTCTGAGTTCTCCGGCTGGAATGGAGGTGAGTTAAGGTAGTACTGGTGGTGAAAGAAAGATAAGCACCGAGGTAGACTTGTGGGCAGGGCTGTAGCTCGGTGGTAGAGCCCAGCCCTACCTGGGTGTGTGAGGCCCCTGGTTCAATCCCCAGCAGTACTGAAAACACACATAAAGGAAGACTTACGCCAGCTACCCCAACTCCGAACCACAGGCTCAACGTGAGAATGCCCCATTGGACATGAGGTATCCCTCCAAAGCTCCTGTATTATTTCAGGGGGTGACATGATTAGATTGAGAACTGTAACCCAATCAGTGCATTGATCCATTTGATGAATTGATAATTTGAATGGACTGCTGGGTGGTAGGCAGGTGAGGAGGTGAGTCACTGTCCACGTGCCCTTTGGGATTATATCCTGTCCTCTTGGATCCTCCATCTCTCTCTGCTTCCCGGTTACCATGAGTTTTTCTCCACCATGACCCTCCACCATGATGTTTTGTCTCCCCTTGGGCCCAGAGCAATGAAGCCAGCCAACCATGAACCCCAAATAAACTTTTCCTCCTCTAAGTTGTTCTTGTCATACATTTTGGCCCCAGCAATGAAAACTTGACTAACACAGTTCATAGGTCACAATGTTGGCACACAGTACAGGTCCTTCAGAGAAAGCACCAGCTAATCAGACTCTGTTTCAGGAGTCACGGGGCCTTGCTCATTTGATTCTCTAGTGTTTGCAAGGGGAGAGGACTAAGCTTTTCCCAAACTACACACTCCTTCCAATCTCATCCCTAAACACTGGGAAGGCTGTCCGCACCTGTCAGTGATCTCCAGAAAGATTGAAGCAATTAAAGATACAGACAGAGGTGCATGGATACAGACAGAGGTATAAAAAGACAGACATCTATTGTAAGGCATGGTGGGAGCTGGCAAACCTAAGATCTACAGGGTACGCTGGCAGGCTGGAAACGCAGGCAGATGTTGATGCTACAGTCTTGAAGCAGAATTTCTTCTTTCTCAGGAAACCTGTTTCTGTTCTTAAAGCTTTTCAATTGGCTGGCTGGAGCCCGCCCACATTATCAAAGGCAATGTCCTTCATGTGAAGTCAATTAATTGCAGGTTGGGGTTGGAGCTCAAGGGTAGGAGAAAGTGCTCGGCACGCAGAGGGCTCTGGCTTCGATCCCCAGCTGCTAAATAAAGAGGCAATTAATTGTAGATTTTAACCACATCTATAAAATGCCTAGTATTTGATTAAGTTGTTGGGTATTACAGCTTGCCCAAGATGGCACAGAAAACTGGCTGTCCCTCTACCCAAGGAGGCTCTTGATCCTGAGAAGGATGGTTCTCCGAGGAGGAAGCATAACACAGCAGAAGATCTCTAAGCAGCTCTGTTTCTGGAGGGAGATAAACCTCATCAGAGACGCCGCCTAAGAATTCTTGAGAGCTCAAGCTCCCCTACCAAGCTCAGGCAGCAACTGAGGCCCCATCCGTGCAAGGGAAGGTGACCACACAGGGTCTCTGAAGACGACTGACCTTGAGGGATGACCCTTAAACACCTCCAAAGATTGATTTGTGTTTTGTGTGCACTGTATTAAAAGTCCAGCAAATAAATCCCTTCTGAAAAGATTTCCATTGAAAATAACAAAACTAAAGTTTGTCACTTGAACGTTTAAGTGCTGTGTTTTGGAAAGGAGTACTTACCAGTCCCACCTGTCAGCAGCCCTGCCTCCATCATCTAGAGGAATGGACACACCTGCCCACTCTGGCTTACCTCTCCCTGTGGCTGGTGCAGCTGTGCTGAGCCTGTCTCCATCTAGCACTGATTGGCCCAGGTTTAACAACCACTTCCTGCTGCCACCCTGCTGTATCTTCAGTTGCAGGGAAATGAATGTTTTTGGTGAAACCATTCAAATCCGCACACCACCCTGATGCAACCCTTTGGGTTTTTTTTAAATTTATTTATGTTTATTCTTGGGTTTTGTTTTTAGTAAAGAGACTGATGTTTCAGACACTTAGAAGCCACAGCAGGTTTATCAGACTTATGAAAATGCGCTCCCTACCTCCAAGTACAGGTATCGAGTTAGAACTTCTTTCCCTTCAGCAAAAACACGATGCTTGCTGGGTAGGATGGTGCATACCCATAGTCTCAGCACTTAGGAGGAAAAGGCAGGAGATCACTTGAGCCCAGGAGTTTGAAGCCAGCCTGGACTACGTAGGGAGACTCCACTTCAAATAAGAACATTAATAATATTAATAATGACACAAAGAGCCTTGGCATATTTTTTCCTTTAGAACAGCAATTGGCAAGTGGACTGGGCTCCTTCAACGGACTGGGCTTTCACTAGAATTAGTGACAGCACTCACACACTGTCTCTGAATGAAGAACTAGGAGAAATGACCGCAGAAGACGTTACCCTCGGGGCTGGGGTTGCGGCTCAGTGGAAAAGCGCTTGCCCAGCATGCGTGAGGTTCTGGGATCGATCCTCAGCGCTGCATAAAAATAAATAAAATAAAGGGATTGTGTCCATCTACAACTAAAAAATTCCTTAAAAAAAGAAGTTATTCTTATGAAAACAGCTGGGATCACTCGGGCTTTTTTAGGTTTCTGCCAGCCATGTGCCCCCACCAATCTGGGGGCTGTGATTTACTTGACCTGGGTCAGTGAGTGTGGCACAGCCCAGCTTGTGACTGGGCAGGTCCGCTGGTCATCATTTCCAAGTCCTTTGGGGAAAGGGGCCAGTTTGCAGAAGCCTGGGGGGGTGCTTCCGAAGGCTCCTGGAGCTGGGAACCCTTGGCAAAGTGTCCTTTCAGAGGAGAGCTGGGCTGTGTGGCCTCCTGGACGCGGGCTGCAAGGCCCCCCACAGAGGGATGGTCGGGGGCCCGGTGTTGAAGCCCTGGTGGGTCCAGGGAAAGGGGGCAAGGACCGCTGCCAGAATATTTGTGGATTCCCATGTGTATTTCCTTCCCTAAAACATGCCTGGAAAGTGTAATTCTGTTATGGTCTTTGTGTCTGCTCTTCATCAGGAAAAGTCTGCCTGGAGGACCTTTGAAATCAATGTGGTTTGAATTACAGGTTTTGATCCATACTGAATGTCACATGACCCCAACCACAGGGCTGGGCGAACACGAATCAACTAAACCTCATTCTGTTCTATGTGACACAGGGTCAGCTCCAGGGACGGAGAGTGGGACTAGGGACAGGAGTGTTTTTGTTGCCCCCTTGTATATACTTTGAGTTCACTTGAATTTTTAAAACTTTTTTAGATTTTTTTAAAAATAAAACAATTTTATTGGCATACTCTTCACTCTCCCTCCCAACTCCCAGAAAAGAGAAACATAGAAAGACTAAGTTATTAACAGAGTAAAGTTAAAAATTCTGGTTCCTGTAGGCACGAATCAGATTTTACCAAATCTTGTGTAGGATCCATGACCTGGAGCGATTTTCCAGCACATCGGCATACATCGAAAGCCTACCAACCACTGGTCACCATCACGTTGAATAGGAAGGCTCTCCTCTCCTTTAATTAGCCCATGTGTGGATGGAGAGATAAACAGATGATCATTTAACTGTACGTGAATCCTGCTGCAATTCTCCAAGTTGGAACAACCTGTCCTGCTTGTTCAAGGGTCCCAACCCTGGGTTTAGTTTCCTCCTCCAATTCTAACTTTCTCAGCAAGCATCAGAGGAAAGGAGAGAAAGAGAAGGAAAGAGAAGGGAGGACCCGCTGTGCACACATTACCCTCTGGGCTAAGGGCTGGCGGCGGGGTGGAAGGGCAGGAAGAGCTTGCCATCTGGAATCACCCGAACTGGCTTCCAGTTCTGCCTCCAGCGCTCCCACGCTCTGGGGCAGGTTGGAATACCGGTCAAAGTACAGAAACTCGCTGGGTCTCAGCTTCCTCACCTCTACAATCTTGTGAGCTTATTGGAAAGATTATAAATGACGGGTGGTGGCATCTCCCAGATTCCTCCCAGCAACCCTGCAGAGGAAGGTTGAAGGAGCTGTGCTCCGTCTCTCAGCAGGAGCTCCCACTCCGACAGTCTAATGCTGACGCCTCTGCCTTTCCTACCACATCCCCTGTGCGGATTCTGACTCCAGTTCTGCCGTGACCCGGGCCATTTACTTGAATCCTCTGAGCTTCAATTTCATGCACGAAAAAGGGGAAATATCTACCTTGCAGATGACCCCAAGCAGCATAAAAAAACACATGTGAAATCCTGACACAAAACCCTGGGAACTGTACCTGACACAAAGTAAATGCTCCCAAGATGGTGGTGGAGGCCACCGAAGCAGCTGCAGCAGGTTATGCACAGGCAGGTCTCAGGGCAGAACTAGTGGCCAAACATCTGTTCATAGCAGGCAGGAGGCTAAGACTGGGAGGTAACGGAGCTGGGATTCAGTTCTGGTTCTCCATTTCCTGGCTTCATTATACTGGGCAAGTCACTTACCCTCTCAGGGCCTACATCCCCTCACATAAATAAGGAAACGATCCAACAACATTCCCAAAATGCTTAGTAGACACAAATATGCCCCAAATCCTCGAATGGGCGCCAAGGCTAAAGAACTGGAAGGATGCAGTTCTCCCTCGGTGATCTGCCGGTGCACAGCTGCCGGGGAGGCGCAGGGGGACATGCCGAAGCAGTTCTTGGGGAGACGTGGGCATAGGGGGCTCACACCGCCAGCTCCACTGGAGAGCTAGGGAGGGAAGGGAAAGACTGACGGCAGCAGAGGACACTTGAGCTGTGTTTTGAAAGGAGCAGAGATGTCTGAAACATTAAGCGAAGGGAAGGAACTCCAGAAGGGAGCAGAGGGTTCAAGGTTACAGAGGCAAGAGATGACATAAGGTTCCAGGGACTGCAAATAATGGGCACCGCTTCAGTACGAATCCAAAAAGGAGATGAGGGAAGACAGGCCATCAGCATCCTGGGTAACGGTGGAGGATGCCAGCTCTGCTGCACAGTGGCCGTGTGGCCCTGGCCAATAGCTTAACCACAGGGGGCTTAGTTTCCTCTCTGTAAATGTCAAGCTGTGATTATCGGCAATATCCTGCTGGGTACCAGGGACCATTAACTAACACTTAGCTGTGAGCTTCCTCAGGCTTTAACTATCCATCATTCTGTGAAGCAAAGGATGCACCTACTGTGTGCCAGGCCCGGCCACACACAGGATGAGCTGGTTTCATGTTGTAAGATGCTGAGTGGGATGTTTAAGGTCACCGCAGGATGTGCACAAGGAGTTCCGGCTCCAGGGAAGGCTCCTCCACTTTGTGACCAATAGCAGAGATATGGTGGCTGCCAGGTCAGTGGCCCAGGACATGAAATGATTTCCTTCCCAGACAGGCAAGCAGGGCCAGGTTTCTGACCCTCCAGCGTAGTGATCCAGCACCTAAACCAGCTCCTCTCAGTATTCCTGGTAGCAGCACCGAGAGCAGCATTAGGTGCGCAGAATGAGACCGGGATTAGTGGAGCCCTGTGGTCTCCAACACCACTTCCCACAACTCAGTATAAACTCGGTGCCTTCTTATTGGCTTCGAATCCCTCCTACAGGAGGTTCCTTAATATGGCACACACACACCCCAAAGAAAAGGGAGTGAAATACCCAAGAGACCTTCTTTTAATTTCAACATAAACAATCCAACTTCTGCAGGATCTCTCTCTGGGTCTGTTCACTGGCTGCGGGATGGAAACCCTGAGGCCGGTGGAGATGAGAAGAAATGCTTTATGATCCGTGAGCCCCCACGGAGAATGCCTGGGCTAGAGAGCCTCCCCGACACCCAGAGGGCCTCTACTCCCTGCTGCCTCCACATCTCCACACCTCCAGCCTCATTTGCTGCACTCCCAAGGAATCCAGAGCTCTGAGCGATGCTTGGACCACTCACAAAACTACACCAAGTCCTTGGGAAACACTGAAATATGCAGGTTTTCCCCATTCCTGACCAGAATACTCCTGACACAGCAGAAAGCCCACCAATGAACGGAAAAGAAAATACCATCGTTTTACAACAATAGTGATTGTGTTATTAGTTTTCCATCACTATAACTAAATGTCTGAATAATCAAGAGAAAAGGTTTATTTTGGCTCACAGTTTTGGAGGTTCTAGTTGGGGGCTGATAGGCCCCCTCGCTTTGTGCCTATTAAGGCAGCAGGTCATGGCAGGAGTATGTAGCAGAGGAAGGGACCAAGGCCCCGCAATCCCCTTCAAGGGCACTTCCCCAGTGACCTAAAGGCTCCCGCTGGGCCCCACCTCTGAAAGTCCCTACCACCTCCCATTGGCAGCACCCTGGGGACCAAGCTGGGGGTATTCTGGGGGAAATTCACCATCTAAAACACAGCAGTGAAGACTGATCAGAGACTGCAGGGCCCTAAAGCCCTAGGGACTGTTGAGGCAAAGGAGAGGCTCAGGAAAAATCTGGAAGACACCACCTCAACCAAATAATCAAGCTTAACCTGAGCAGCGATGGGACACGCGGACACAGTGCGCCTCCGTGAGCCTGGCGTGGGGGGCCCCTGACAAAGTGTGAGACTTGAGTAAAAGCCATAGAAGACACTGGGGAATCTGAGAAACGTACACGGGAACGGTGCCGCAGATCAGAGGTCTGAACGGCGCTGCGGGGTCCCGAGGGTCGGGTCTGCGTGTGGTTAGTGCATGGACGTCGGAGGGCCGCCTGCGTGTCCGCTGCTGGGCAGTCCTGACTCTAAAGCCGACGATCTGGCAAAGGACAGACAGGTACTCGCCCCACCATTCTGGCCTCGGTTTTCAGGGTTTGGAGTCATTCAAAATAGACACTTGGAAGGAACGATGTTCCTGGACCTCTTTCCATCTTTCTCTGCAGCCCCTTTCCTCTCCCAAACTCTGCTCTTAACACCTAGTTAGCCAGTTAGTCAGTTTTCCTGGTTTATCAGACTCGAAGCTTTTCGACTCAGTCTTGGGGAGTCACAGTGTTTTAAAGTTTCTTCCTTCCTTCCTGGGATGCTGATTCAAGGGAAGGAAGGAAAGCGATAAATAGGTAATTAAGAAAATATGGGTTATTAAACTTAATAGTAAAAAATTAGAATTCTTCTTAATTGTGGCAGGTTTGCGATGACATGGAGGAAAAAATACCCGTCATCTTTAGAAAAGGGTGCTCTAGTGGACCTGAACGTGACGTCATGCTTGGGTTTACTTCAAATGCATCCAGTTCAGACCTTCGTCATATCTGACCCACTTTTTTTTTTGTGGGATGGGGGTACCAGGAATTGAACTCAGGGACGCTCAACCACTGATAAACATTCTCAGCCCTATAGTGTGTTTTATTTAGAGACGGGTCTCACTGAGCTGCTTAGTGCATCACTGTTGCTGAGGCTGGCTTTGAACTCACAATCCTTCTGCCTCAGCCTCCCAAGCTGCTGGGATTACAGGTATGTGCCACTGTGCCTGGCCCTAACCCACTTTTAATGAAGTCACCTACTGATGATTGCTCTGGCATCTCATCTCTGTTCCACCTCCTCCTGGTCCTACAGTTCCATCAACCTGCACCCTCTTTTTCATGGCCCCCACTGTCTTGAAAGGTATTCATATGTGACTCCACCCTTCCAATTCAGATCCAAGTGCACACAGGCTTTGGAGGACAGTTACCAAGCACACATCTTGTGGTTCTGGCATACTCATTACCAGCCCTCTCTTTTACCCTTTAAATGTCCCAGTTTGTATGATGAATAACATGACGATCACAAAGCAGGTGGTTCTGTGATCAAATTCCAGGTCTGACACTTAATGCTATGCAACCTTGACACATTATTTAACTTCCCTGGGCCTCAGTATTCTCATCTGTAAAATGAAGACAGTGATACCTATCATTAAAAATTAATATCTGCGCTGGGCACGGCGGCTCACGCCTGTAATCCCAGCAGCTTGGGAGGCTGAAGCAGGAGGATCAGAAGTTCAAAGCCAGCCTCAGCAATAGCAAGGCACTAAGCAGCTCAGTGAGGCCCTGTCTCTAAATAAAATACAAAATAGGACTGAGGATGTGACTCAGTGGATGAGTACCTCTGAGTTCAATCCCTGGGACCCAAAAAATAAAAAAATAAATACATAAATAGTAATATATGAAAATCCTTTAACATGATGCCCAGCACACATTAAGAAATTAACAGGGCTGGGGAGATAGCTCAGCTGGTAGAGTGCTTGCCTTGCAAGCACAAGGCCCTGAGTTCGATCCCCAGTACCGCAAAAAAAAAAAAAAAAAGAAAGAAATTAACAGATGGGCATGGTGGAATGGTGTAGGATGCCTATAGTCCCGGCTATCTGGGAGGCTGAGGCAAGAGGATTGTAAATTCAAAGCCAACCTCAGCAACTTAACAAGCCCTGTCTCAGGTAAAAGATAAAAAGGGCTGGGGATGTGGCTTAGTGGTAGAGCATCCCTAGATTCAATCCCCGGCACCACAAAAGAAGAAAGAAATTAATAGACAGTTGCTGTAATTATGTCTACTTCATACAAAAATCCTTCTAATCCAGCCAGATTCCTGGCCCCCAAAACATGCCTAGTTCATGAGCTCTCCGAGGCTTGCTGATGCTGCTCCCTACCCAACAAAACCCTCCCTGTATCCTTCAACATTAAAATCTAAGGTCCTCCGCTGACTTCCCGCATTATTAAATATGTACTGCTCATTACTCCTGTGGGACATGTAGTGACCCACTGGCTCATGTGCTCCCTGGACTATTTTTCTATATAAATGTGCTCTGTCTTCTCCACTATGAGCCTGTGCATTCCTTAAAGAAGGAGATGTTCTCTCTCCCACGTAAAGGCCACAACAGCTGGCCCAGGGCTACACACCTGCGGCAAGCTCTCAGTAAAATGTGCATGCCCTAAGCAAGACACGCAAATGAGATCTAAGAAACTAACGCTGGGCGGGAATTTCCTTGGGGGAAGAATCTGGAAAAAACAAAAATGGGCCCTACTCTTAAGAACTTTCTGTAGGACTTTTACCTCCACTTCTTTACTAAGCCCCAAAGATGGGCAGGGGAGTGGGAAACGAGATCTTCTTACACACTAAAATGCAATCCTAAGTCATCGCTGAACTTTAAAACCCCATGTCCCAAAGGAAGATCCAACATCACGCAAAACCTGGTTTCTCTGCCACTCTAAGTGTTGAGGCAGGCTGGCTTATAAGTGTGGAGCTTGTATTTTTCCAGTCTCATTTATTACAAGAAAATTCATGGAGCCCCTGAATGCAGTCAGTTCTAGACCATCTGCACACACAGGAGGCCCACGGGGAAATGGTTCAGAACCACATGACCTAAAAATCTGTTTTCTTCCAGGACCTATCCTTATGCCTGCGTCCTGCACGGAAATGCAGTGTGGTCTTAGTTTTGTAAGTCAACAATATAAAAAACTACGAAAACCAACAGACCAAAACGTAAACAGAGTTATCTGCGGGTCAGTTCCTATTTATGTGTACCTGATATGAACACGTACTTGTAAAATGGAAGTGAATTAAGGTGTGTCTGTGGTGCTTGCAAGGAATGACATTACGAAAGGAATTCAGCGGCTAGTTTCCTTGGTCAAGAAAGCACATGGCCGTAGCAAGAGCTCCCAGTAGCTTCCGAGGGCCAGGAACTCACCTGGGAAGATCAGGGAGATCCTCACGCCCTGCGTGCAGGGGAACTTCCCTGCTCTCCTTCCTGTCACCTATCTTCTGGCTCTCTGTGGCCACCTGTCTCAGGTGGGTGAGCCTCCCCTCCCTGGACATGTTTCTCTATAAAGGTGCTGGCGGATGACGGCTTCTGACCAGCTGATCTACCCGAATGACAAGTTCCCTAAGACCAAGTGGCCTAATTTATGCCAATTTACAATAAACAAGCGAGACGAGGGATTCCTAACAAAGAGCTAGTCAAGGATCAGTAATAATAATGATAATAATAATAATAATAATAGAGACTCTCCTGCACACCCAGGCCAAGTCATTTCACCTCTCAAAATAGAAATACACAGGTGGGAAAACAATCGACCTCACTAGCAATCAGAACCATGTATTAAAATGATGTGATTTTTTTCACAATTCAATTTTTTAAATGCCCAGCACATTACAGGGAGTGGCATAAACCTTTTTGTCCATAAATTCTTTCAAAAACTTTGAAAATGATCCTATCATTTGACTAAAACTCTAATGAAGGAAAAGAACCCTAAGTTTAAAAAAAAAAAAAGTGTCATGCACATATAGCCCAGTGAAAAATGAGGTAGGCGGGGATGCGCTAGCTTTTAGGTGATTCCGTCTATTTTCTCCATGGAGAATGAGGTCGCTGGCTGGTGGAGGTTTCCAAGAGAGATTCGGGAGGAGGAGAGGAAGAATGAAAGCGGGAGGCGGGAATGAGGGTTTTCTCAGGGCATCCAGGCGTTCCGTGGGCACAGATGCAATTTTTTTCTAGGAGCTGTGAGCTGCCAGGTTACAGGACCCCCCAAAAATGGAGTGACCAGGAACTGTTGAAACCAGCCGGAAGAGGCTCACGGTGGGACAAGGATGGGGGGACTGTGACTGGGGCTGAGGGCACCGCAAGGTGAGGAGGAGAGGGCACCAAGAGCAAGGCCTGGGCAGGACACAGGCGGAGACCTGGAGGATGCCAGGCGAGTGACCACCCGCCACAGGGGAGCAGGACACTCGGACTGCAGGCTCAGCCTGTGCCCGGGGACCAGTGTTAGGGAGGAGCTCGCCGAGTACTGGTAACCGAAAGGCCCACGCGCCGCAGCACAGGGAGCCAAGGCAGGTGGCCAAGATGGGCTTCCTGGAGCAGAAGCCAGTTCCGGGGTGG
Source organism: Sciurus vulgaris (assembly GCF_902686455.1). Classification (NCBI taxonomy): domain Eukaryota; kingdom Metazoa; phylum Chordata; class Mammalia; order Rodentia; family Sciuridae; genus Sciurus; species Sciurus vulgaris. Next base: position 134,852,845 of record NC_136469.1, on the reverse strand, counting down.
GGCAGGGCCAGAGAGCACAAGGCTCCCACGGGCAGCGCACCGGGTCCAGCACTGGCTGACTCTTAGGCACGGGTCCAGGCTATGTGAATTCAGCACTGAAGAGGTGAACAAAACCAGTGGAGCCCCATGCGGCCAGATTTCAGCTTCTGCCAAGAGAGATGAGCAAGTATCTAGCAGACGGAACTCGCCCTCGCTCTTGGGGATACGTTCCAAGGTCCCTAGTGCATACCTGGGACTGCTGAACCCTATACACCGTGTTTTTCCTATACATACACACCTACAACAGGGTCTAGTTTATAAATCAGGCAGAGTAGCAGGTTAAAAATCACTAATATAATAGAACAACTATAATACAGAGTCATGAAACCTCTAGCATTGCTACTCTTGTGCTTTGGGGTCATCACTAAGCAAAATAAAGGGTATTTGAACACAAGCACTGTGACACCATGCCAGTCGGAAAACAGATGGCTATGAAGTGACCAACAGAAAGACAGTATGCACAGTGTGGATACACTGGACAAAGGAGTGATCCACACCCCAGGCCGGGGTTGTGTTCATGTTACACAGAACAGCACACAATTTAAAAGTCACGGATGGTCTATTTCTGGAATTTCCCATTTCATATTTTCAGAGCACAGGTTACTGAAGCCACAAAAATAAGAAGGGACTACGTAATTCCAGGATGCATGAGACACATAAAAAATGAAGCGAGGCAAGGAAGTGGGGGTCTAGTAGGAAGATGGTCTGTCAGAGATGAAATTTGAGCAAAGAAAGGAAGGAATGAGAAAGAAGACCCCAGAAAAGGGTGCAGGCAAAGGGAGGAGTCAGGTGCAAGGGGCCTGGGGCAGGCATACCCAGATGGTATGGGGAAGACGGCTGGTACAGGAATGACAGTCTTTTGGAGGTTGCAAGTGTACCCCCTTCCCCATTGTACCCCCTTCCCCATTTTCAATATAGGACAAAAGGTCCTGGCGGTGGTGCAGTGTCTGGGAGCCTTAGCTGGGGAAGGGCTCTACTGCAGAGAGAAGTACCCCATCCCACCAGAGCACTCATTTTCCACGTGAGCGAAGTGGTCTTCAGAAAGGCTGGCCTGCTCAGTCTTGCTGCCAGCCATGCTTGAGAGCTCTCACTTCCACAGTTAGTGGGTCGGCGGCCTGATCGTCAGAGGCAGTTGATTCATTCCTGCTCAGTTTTATCTCCATGAGCAAACGCTGGCGGAATTCCTGGCGGGCAGGCCTGCACATGCAGGGGCGAGCCATTAACACGGACCGAGGCGGTGCATCGAATGCAGCAGGTCAGTCTGGCTCCTCTGAAGGCTGCTGTCCACGTCCCAGCAGGCCGATATTCCCGGTCGGCCAATTCCAAGGGGCTATGAAAACACACCCAACCTCCTGCTCCCCCTGCACAAGCCCGGTAACTCCCAGTGGGGTTGGAAGAGAGCCTTCCGCTTCAGTGAACTAACGCGTCGCATTTAATCAGTGGCTGCATCCAAATGGAACATTTTAAAGTCGTGATTCAGGAACTCGGAGATTCCAGTATGAAGCAGCAAATGCTAAAGAAATGCCAAACAGGAAGGAACCGCCGCATAACCCTTCAGCCCCCAGACTTGACTGAGAAGCGTCTTTCGCACAGAAGCCCCTTGCTCGACCTGCTAACTGTAAACTAACCGCCCCTCCCCGCCAGGGCCAAGCAGACGTCCTTGATCCCGGCTGGGGTAGGTGGGAGCATCTCCTTCCCCTTCCTCTAGTTTTTAAATTACCTGGTCTTTGTAAAATTTTAATTCCATTTGATCTGAGCTTTGGGATTTCTTTGTTTTGTTGATTTTTAAAGATTTTTATATATGTTTTACTTTTTTATTTTATTTATTATTAGGATTTTATATTTTTATTATTATTCTAACAAGGCTTACCAAAGATACATCTAAAATTAAGATAACAAGTAAGAAGAAAGGAGCAAAGAAAAGGGACTAGCCCGGGGACCTCAGATGAAGCCCATGCAAGGGGAGAGACTCGCTGATCGGGTCCTCCCCACGGCTGGGAAAGGAATTGAAGAAGCAGAGGCACACTCAAGAGGCCCAGGCCTCTGCCTAAGCCTGAGCCACTCTTTAGAAACTTCCCGGCCCATTGTCTGGGGGAAAGGTGAAGACTAGAAAGTAGTTCATCCCTCCATCCCTGTGCACTCCCACACAAAGTGGACTCCTCCCTCGGATGCGCCAGGAGGCTCAGGACACCTGGCAGTGAGACTCCAAAATGCAGGAGAGAGAGCCCGAGGGCCTGCCCCCCGCTCCTGCTCAGGAGCTCGGGACAGGCCGGCTGGACTTCTGATCACAGGGTGGAGGACTTCAGCGTTGTTGAATAAAACCACTTCACCAACTCAGGCTGTCCTCGTCACCGCCTTTCAAACAGGGAGATCCTCCGCAGCTGATGTGGGTCAAACCAAGAAAACCGAAGTGATACATGAGTACTTTTAAAAGACAAGAACACCACGTGGTCAAAAAGGAGCGAGCCAGCAATTCAACTGAAACAAAGCAAAGGCAACAGCAGGAGGGTGTCTGGAAACCAAGAACAAACGGATCAAAGGTCATGACTCACTCATGGGTAAAGGCAGACAATATGAAACGTATTGATTTTCTGGAACCTGTCTGATTGACAATGATTTTAAACAAAACAGGTCTTAATTATCATGGTTAAAAACAGGGTGGGAAAACAAGCATTTCTATGCATTAACACAGGGAGCACAAACCACTGAACACAACGGAGAACACTTTGGCTCCATCCATCCCAAGTTCAAGAGGGTACAACATTTGCTATATTTTTTTAATTTTTAATTTTTATTTTTTATTTTTACAGACTGCATCTTGATTCATTGTACACAAATGGGGTGCAAATTTCCATTTCTATGGTTGTACATAATGTAGATTCACACCATTCATATCACATATGTACATAGGGTAATAATGTCTGTCTCAGTTCACTATCTCTCCTTCCCCCGCCAGCTCCTGCCCCATTTCCCTCCACACGATCCAAAGTTCCTCCATTCTTCTCTTGCCTCCATCGCCACCCCCTCATCATGTATCATCATCCACTTATCAGAGAAAACATTCAGCCTTTGGTTTTTTGGGATTGGCTAATTTCATGATATCCTCCAGCTCCATCCATTTATCAGCAAATGCCTAATTTTATTCTTCTTTATAGCTGAGTAATATTCCATTGTATATATATACCACAGTTTCTTTATCCAGCCCTCAACTGAAGGGCATCTAGTTTGGTTCCACAATCTAGCTATTGTGAATTGAGCAGCTATGAACATTAATGTGGCTGCATCACTTGTAATATGCTGATTTTAAGTCCTTTGGGTATAAACTGAGGAGTGGATAGCTGGGACAAAAGGTGGGTCCATTCCAAGTTTTCAGAGGAACCTCACACTGCTTTCCAGAGTGACTGCATTAGTTTGCAACTCCACCAGCAGTGTATGAGTGTGCCTTTCCCCCCACATCCACCCCAACACTTATTATTGCTTGTGTTCTTGATAATAGTCATTCTAATTGGACTTAGATGAAATCTTAGGGTAGTTTTGAATTGCATTTCTCTCATTACTAGAGATGATGATCACTTTTCCCTATATTTGCTAATCACATGTATATCTTCTTCTGTGAAGTGTCTGTGCAGTTCCTTAGCCCATTTACTGATTGTTCTTTGTATTTAAGATGTAAGTTTTTTAAGTTCTTTACAAATTTTGGAGATTAGTGTTCTACCTGAATGTGTGTGGCAAAGATTTTCTCCCACTCCATAGGTTCTTTCTTCACGTTATTGAATGTTTTCTTTGCTGAGAAAAAGCTTTTTAGTTTAAACCCATCCCATTTATTGATTCTTGCTTTTATTTCTTGCACTCTGGGGGTCTTGTTAAGGAAATCTAATCCTAGGCCAACTTGATGAAGATTCAGGTCTACTTTTCTTCTATTTGGTGAAGGGTCTCAGGGCTAATTCCTAGATCCTTGATCCATTTTCAGTTGAGTTTTGTGTAAGGTGAGAGAGGGGTTTAATTTCATTTTACTGCATATGGATAGCCAGTTTTGCCAGTACCTTTGGTATGTTTTTGGCACCTTGGTCTAGTATGAGATAACTGGACTTATGTGGGTATGTCTCCATGCCTTCTATCCTATACCATTGGTCTACCTGTTTATTTTATTGCCAATTCCATGCCGTTTTTGTTACTATTGCTCTGTAGTATAGATTAAGGTCTGGTATTGTGATACCTCCTGCATCACTCTTCCTGCTTAGGATTGTTTTGGCTATCCTGGGTCTCTTATTCTTCCAGATGAAGTCCATGATTGCTTTCTCTATTTCTATGAGGAATGCCATTGGGATTTTAATTGGAATTGCATTAAATCTAGTATAGCACTTTTGGTAGTATGGCCATTTTGATAATATTAATTCTGCCTATGCAAGAACAGGGGAGATCTTTCCATCTTCTAAGGTTTTCTTTACTTTCTTTCTTTAGTGTTCTGTAGTTTTCATTATAGAGGTCTTTCACCTCTTTCATTAGATTAATTCCCCAATTTTTTTTTTTTTAGGCTATTGTGAATGGAGTCGTTTTCCTAATTTCTCTTTCAGAGAATTTATCACTTAAGAACAGAAATGCATTAGATTTATGTGTGCTGATTTTATATCCTGCTATTTTGCTGAATTCATTTATTAGTTCTGGAAGTTTTCTGGTGGATTTTTTTTTTGGATCCTTTAAATATAGAATCGTGTCATTTGCAAATAGTGGTAGCTTTCTTTCTTCTTTTCCTATTTGTATCCCTTTAACTTCTTTGGTCTGCCTAATTGCTCTGGCTAGTATTTCAAGCATGATTTTGAATAGAAGTGGTGAAAGAGGGCATCCTTGTCTTGTTCCAGTTTTTAAAGGGAATGCTTTCAGTTTTTTCCATTAAGAATGATGTTGGCCGTGGACTTAGCATAGACAGCCTTTACAATGTTGAGGTATGTTCCCACTATCCCTATTTTTTCTGGTGTTTTAAGCATGAAGGGGTGTTGTATTTTCTCAAACACTTTCTCTGTGACAATTGAAATAATCATATGGTTCTTAACCTTAAGTCTATTTACTTGATGAACTACATTTATTGATTTCTGAATGTTGAACTAACCTTGCATCCCTGGGATGAACCCCACTTGATCATGGTGCACCATCTTCTTAATATGGTTTTATATGCAATTTGCCAGAATTATGTTAAGGATTTTTGCATCTATGTTCATTAGAGATATTGGTCTAAAGTTTTCTTTCCTTGATGCGTCTTTGTCTGATTTTGGTATTATAGAATGAGCTATTGGGAAGGGTTCCCTCCTTTTCTATTTCATGGAATACTTTGAGGAGTATTGGTACTAGTTCTTCTTTGAACATCTTGTAGAACTCAGCTGAGAATCCGTCTGGTCCCGGACTTTTCTTCGTTGGTAGGCTTTCGATGGCTTCTTCTATTTCAGTGCTTGAAATTGATCTGTTTAAATTGTGTATGTCCTCCTGATTCAGTTTGGGAGGATCATATGTCTCTAGAAACCTGTCGACGACTTCAAGATTTTCTATTTTGTTGAAGTATAGATTTTCAAAGTAGCTTCTAATTATGTTATGTATTGCAATGGCGTCTGTCTTGATATTTCCTCTTCCATCATGAATTTTAGCAATTTGAGTTTTCTCTCTCCTCTTTGTTAGTGTGGCTAAGGGTTTGTCTATATTGTTTACTTCTTCAAAGAACCAACTTTTTGTCAGTGTTTTGAATTTTTTTTTGTTTCAATTTCATTGATTTCAGCTCTGATTTTAATTATTTCCTGTCTTCTTCTACTTTTGGTGTTGTTCTGTTCTTTTTCTAGGGCTTTGAGCTGTAATGTTAGGTCATTTAGTTGTTGACTTTTTATCTTTTCTTGAATGCGCTCCAGGCAATGAATTTTCCTCTTACTACTGCTTTCATAGTGTCCCAGAGATTTTGATATATTGTATAGTCATTCCCATTTATCTCTAAGAATTTTTTTTTATCTCCTCCCTGATGTTTTCTGTTAACCATGCTTCATTCAATAGCATATTATTAGTCTCCAGGTGTTGGAGTAGTTTTTTTTTTTAATTTTTTCATTGATTTCTAATTTCACTCCTTATGATCTGATAGAACAAAAGGTAGTATTATCTATATTTTTTGTGTTTACTAAGGGCTGCTTTGTGGCATAACATATGGTTTATTTCAGGGAAGGATCCATGTGCTGCTGAGAAGAAAGTGTATTCACTTGTCGGTGGATGGAATATCCTAAATATGTCTGTTAAGTCTAAGTTATTGATTGTGTTATTGAGTTCTGTGGTTTCTTTGTTTAGTTTTTGTTTGGAGGATCTATCCAGTGGTGACAGCAGTGTGTTACCCAAAATTATTGTATTGTGGTGTTTTTGGTTCCTGGAATTGAGAAGGATTTGTTTGATGTACATGGATGCGCCATTGTTTGGGGCATCAATATTTACAAGCATTATGTTTTCCTGATTTAGGTTCCCTGGAGCAGTATGAAATGTCCTTCTTTATCTCTTCTGACTGACTGGCTTGAAGTTCACTTTATCTGATATAAGGATGGAAACCCCCACTTTTTTACTGAGTCGGTATGCGTGGTAGGTTTTTTCCCATTCTTTTTTTTTTTTTAATTTAGCTTTTAATTTTTTACAGACTGCATTTTCATTGTACATAAATGGGGTACATAATTTCGTTTCTATGGTTGTACACAATGTAGGTTTTTCCCCATTCTTTCACCTTTAGTCTCTGGATGTCTTTTTGTATGAGATGACTCTCTTGAAGGCAGCACATTGTTGGATCTTTCTTTTTAATCTAATTTGCCAGTCTATGACTTTTGATTGATGACTTTAGGTCACTAACATTCAGGGTTATTATTGAGATACGATTTGTTTTCCCAGACATTTTAGCTTACTTTTGCTTTTAACTTGACTTGGTTTCTCCTTCGATCAGCTTTTCCTTTAGAGTATTTCCTCCCTTTGGTGACTTACATTGTTGTTTTTCATTTTCTCCTCATGGAATATTTTGCTGAGGATGTTCTGTAGTGCAGGCTTTCTATTTATAAACTCTTTTAACTTTTGTTTATCATGGAAGAAATTTATTTCATCTTCAAATCTGAAGGTGAGTTTTGCCAGGTATAAGATTCTTGGTTGGCAACTATGTGCTTTAAGAGCTTGAAATATGTTGTTCGAGGGCCCTTCTAGCTTGTAGGGTCTGAACTGAGAAATCTGCTGATATCCATATTGGTTTCCCCTATATGTAATCTGATGCTTTTCTCTCACAGCCTTTAAAATCCTATCTTTATTTCGGATGTCAGGCATTTTCATTATAATGTGCCTTGGTGTGGATCTGTTGTAATTTTGTATATTTGGTGTTCTGTAAGCCTCTTGTATTTGATTTTCCATTTCATTCTTCAGGTTTGGGAAATTTTCTGATATTATTTCATTGAACAGGTTGTTCATTCCTTAGGTTTGTATCTCTGTGCCTTCCTCAATCCCAATAACTCTTAAATTTGGTCTTTTCATGACATTCCATAGTTCTTGGAGTTTCCATTCATTATTTCTTACCATCTACTCGTTTGGTCAACTTTGTTTTCAAGATTAAATATTTTGACTTCATTGTCTGAGGTTCTGTCTTCCAAGTGGTCTAGTCTGTTGGTGATGCTTTCCATTGCGCTTTTATTTGGTTTACTGTTTCCTTCATTTCAAGGATTAGTTTATTTTTGTTTTTGTTTTTGTTTTCCCAGAATCTCTATCTCTTTGTTAAAATGATCTTTTGATTCCTGCAGTTGCTCTTTTAACTGTTTAATGGAGTGACCGTTCATTGCCTGCATTTGCTTTCTTATCTCATCCTTTTCTTCATGAATCATTTTAATTATGTATATTTTGAACTCCTTTTCTGACATGTCTTCTATCATGCTGTCATTGGGTTCTATTTATATAGAATCTTGGTTTGTTTGAAACACTTTCTTCCCTTGTTTTTTCATGTTGTTCACCTATCTTCCCCTCTAGCAGCGCAGATCTGGGGCATTGCAGTTTCCCCCCTGTAGATTTATAGTGACCCCACAGGTTTCCAAAGCCTCTTCTTTAAGGGGGAGATCAATACTAACAGCACCCTGTACAGACAATATGCAGCCCTAAACAAAATAGCCCCTATGAAGATGTTAACAATATTGTCTTAATAAACAGAGAGGATGAGTTCAATTATTATCTACAGTATAACAAATAGATCTGCAATGAGGTGTAAGTTTCTAATGGTGGACAAAGAGAATTGGGAGGGGTGTAGGATGTAACTGTTAATGAGATAAGAAAAGAGTATATAGACATGCTGGATCATAGGAAGAGTGAAAACAGAATCAAAAAAATTTGGTTGTTATAGAATGAGAAAAGGGAGAAAGAGACTCTGAGGAAACAGATAAACAAAAGGAAAATAGAGAAAGCAAGAAAAATAAAGAAATAAAACCATAGAAGTTTTCAAAAAGGAGGAAAAAAGAAAAAAAATCTACATTGTAAAAGTCATATACTATTCAAACCTTCCAGTCTTCAGTAGCCTGATGCATGAGAGGTACCTGACAATGAGCTTCCAGTCTCCAGCAGGCATCTCAAGATGGGATTTGCCCCACCTAAAGATGGCAGCTTCTGCTTCCAGGATAATCAAGATGGTTGCACTGGCTTCCAAACATGTTAGGAAATGGGCAGCTGCAGTAAAGTGCATGGGCGCCGAGTCCACTTGGGGAGCAGTCCTTCAGGCCCAGGGTCCTGGAGGCGGGGTGTGGTTGGTTGGGCCAGGGGTCCTGCAGGTCCTGGCTGTTGTCCCAAAATGGCAGCAGTTACGTGTAACAAAACCTGCGTGTATTGTGACAATGGACTTCTAGGCAACACTGGGCAGCAGTCTGGCAGTCTGCGGGCGGTCTGCAGGCTACCAGGGTACAATCAGCAGGTGGACTTTGGGCAGTGGGTGATGGATAGGTGAAAGGCAGGCTATGGGCAGGCAAGAGGAAGGCAAACAAGCAAATGGGGGATGATAGGCGGTGGTCAGTGAGTGATCTGCACTCAAAAAGTAGGTGATATGCTGGCAGATGGCAGGTGATCAAGGTGGACAAATGGGGTAAACAGCAGGGGATTGATGAACATCAAAGACTGCCTCACAGAGAAACAGATTTTTCTCTGCTTGAAACCCAAATTACAGATTGACAAGGACCGCAGCCTCCCTTTAGTCCGCCGTCTTGGATCTTCCCAACATTTGCTATTTGCTATACTCCTGCCTTTTCCTAAGGACTCCTCATATTAGGTTTTCTTGTGTGTGTGAAGCATGCAAAGGAAGACATTCAAAAGGTTCTTTGCATTTGAAATAGCAGAACACTGAAAACAACACAAATATCCTTCAGTAAGGAAATCAACTGTGTGATCAAGGAGCACTAAGCAGTGTGAGAGAAGGGAAACCCTAAAACCATCCCCATGGGACTGACAGTCTTGCCTAGTCATGCAGGAGGCCATCAGAGCTCAGCTCAGAGGGATGGACTGGGTCCCTTGGTTCCAAGGTAGCTAGAAACCAAAAACCTAACAGGGAGTAGAAGGGAAAAAAAGGCAGACACAAAACATATGTGTTGAGTGCAAAATAAGATGCATCCAGGGGATGTGAGTTTCTGCAGGAAGGGTAGCAAGAAAAGCTGGAGAATGAGGCTGGAGAGGGTCAATAAGGGGTCCCAAAGCTGTCAATAATGTCTTCTTTCTTTGATTTCAAACAATCTGATTGCAGGTTCATGAGCAGATGATTACACTATGGATTGTTCTGTGCATGTGATTTTTCTTTATACTTCTCTACATTCTTTCAAATAAAAAAGAAATAGAATGTGTGTGTAGAATTATGTACCAGATATATTAGGTCTTAAAAACAAGGGGCAGAAAAACATGTCAAATATTCCTCTTGGGGAGAAAGGTTTATGTGTGATTAAAACATTTGATAGATGTTTATTCCCCAGAGCCTGGAAGAGAACAGAGCCTGGCACATGTAAGTACTCACTAAGCACCCACTGGGGGAGGAGGGGGATGGGTGAGTGAATGGATGGATGAGTGAATGGGTGGATGGGTGGGTGGATGGGTGGGTGGATGCACAGATGGATGGATGGGTGGGTACATGGATGGATGAGTGGATGGGTGGGTGGGTGGGTGGATGGGTGCAGAGATGGATGGATGGATGGATGAGTGGATGGATGGATGGATGAATGGATGGATGAGTGGATGGGTGGATGGGTGGGTGGGTGGATGGATGGATGTGTGGGTGGGTAGATGGATGGATGGATGGATGGATGGATAGATGGACAAAGGGAAGGATGGATGGGTGGATGGATGAATGAATGATGAGTTCATAAAAACTTGTTAGCAATCATTACCTCTGGAGAGTGGAATGGGGTTAGGGTTATTCTGCTTTTCTTTTTTACCCTTCAAGTACTATTTGCTTTTTTTCCAACATGTACATATACTGTTGTTATATTTTAAAATAACTTTAGTTTTCTATTTTAATGATGTGAGAATGAAATCAATATATATAACTGAACTCACTTGATTTTAATTACATTCGATATTTATCCCTTCTCAGTTCAGATCCCCAGGACCCCTGGGCACCTTTGGTCTGAATCACACAGGGTATTCTTTACATCACAGTCGTTCCATGCATTTCACAACTATTTAATTACCATAAAGTTTAGGAATCCTCTTGGCTAACTATTTATAAACTCGAGTTTTCCCATGGAAGAAAAAAACCAGTAGTCTTAGAAATAAATTTCTAAGTCTCTGAAATATAATTAGCCATCCGAAGATTCACGCGCTTTGAATTCTATGGAAAAATGGAGTCACTCGCTGGGACTCCTCCAGAAAGTTGAAATAATGCGGCGTTAGGATTTGAAGCAGGAGACACATGGGCAGCTGATGACAAGATGAATGGAAGAAAAAATGTCAACTCTGACAGCAAGGGGAGGCCAGAAGGAGACTTAAAAGTGGAGCAGCGCGCTCTGGAAAGGCCTGGGGTCCTGCAGCGACAAGATGGGCATAATAGAAATGCCAGCCGGGGGCACCGTCCTGGCCGCGCTGCTCCTGTTTCAAGGAAGTACACGAAGGAAACCCGCGACCTAAGCTGAGACCCTACAGAAGGACATCGCGTGGGGAAGATGGAGGAGGTCTGATTTCTTAAAAAGCTCAGGCTTTCCGAAACCACTGGGAGCAACGAGGAAGCTCTGGAAGGTGCGGTGGCTTCGGCGAGTTCCTAAGCCAGGGCTGCGCAATGAGAGCAGCTCCGGGAAATCCCACGGTGAGGGTGTGAGTGACAGAGAAGTGGCGTCCCCGAGCGAGCGGCGCTTCCAAGAACCCAGAGGGCCAGCGGGCGTGGCGGAAGGGTGACAGGCAGGTCTGATCTGGGGTGAGGTCTTCAAGCCAGGCACCCAGTGTGGCGGGAAACCCCTTCGGACGAGCGGCCCCTGCAGGCGGCGCAGGTTTTCTGTTAAGCTAAGCTGAGGGTAAAACGTGCCTTCCTGAGGTCAGACCTGCGTGCTGCAGCTGCCGAAGGCGGGCAGATCGCGGGCACTTCTCATTTCTCTTTGTTTTCTTTTTGGCACACAGAGGGAAGTCCTCGTGAACTAAATGCATGGGTGAGGTGACCGATGTCGGCCTAAGTGGCTAAAACCCCACTTTGTCAGCTGTCTAGATGACCTGTCATTTGTTCCTCCCACAGAACACATGACCCCAATGGGGCAGGGTGGCGCATACCTGCAAACCCAGTTACTCAGGAGGCTGAGGCAGGAGGATCCCAAGTTTGAGGTCAGCCTGGGCAACTTAGTAGGGCTCTGTCTTAAAATTCAAAACAGAAATTAATCCTTTGAAAGAGGGCTGGGGGTATAGCTTGGTGGTAGAGCACTTGCCTAGCATATGCCAGGTTCCATCCCCAGCACCGGGGGTTGGGGGCAGGGAACAGCAGCTCACTGTCCCTCATTTGCAGGTGACCACTTAGTTGGTCTTGACCCTCTCCAAACTCCAGGTCACTGGTCCACTTACCAACCAAGGTAGTTTGCTAGAGCTGTTGTAACAAAGTACCAGGACTTGGGTGGCTTTTAAAAAAACAGAAATCTGTTGTCACAGTGCTAGACGCTGCAAGTTTGAGTTCAAGGCGTCACCTGGGGTGCTGCAGGCTCTGGGGGAGGATATGTTCCAGCAGATGCCAGTTTCTGGTCGTTCCTTGGATTGTACCAGTGCCATCTCAGACTTCACATGGTGTGCCTGTCTCCAATTTCCGCCATTTAAAAGGGCACCTGCGTGTTGGATTAAGGGCACACCCTGCTGTAGTACGACCTCATCTTAACTAATGGCATCCGCAGTGACCCTCTTTCCAAAGATCTCATTCAGAGGCACTAGGGGTTAGGACTGCCACACAAGAACCTGGTCAGGGGGCAAAGGATTCAACCCACAAAAGCCAGGTTTGCTCCCAAGCCTCCTTCTGCCTCTTTATATCTAAGAAGTACAAGTATTGATGTATAATAATGAATGTGTAACTCTTACATAAAATATAACAGAGTAAGCATTAAAAACTAAGTCAAATGTTTTATAAAGACAACAAAGGCCTGCATTTGTGTGAAATGGTGTGTGGGTAAACTGTAAAAGTCTGGAGGAAAAAAAATGAAAACTCTAGACCTCAAAAAAAAAAAAAAAAAGTGTGTTTTAGTTTTGTTTTGGTATACTTCAAAGAAACCAAAACAGAGAAACCAAAAAGTAAAAAGGATGTATGTTGAGTGATATTTATATCAGAAACACTAATTTTGAAACTTCAAACAATTAAGTTATAATAAAAATAAATTTTAAGTGTTGGCCATACATCAAAAGATTGGTGAATGAAAGCTTTAAAATCCTTGCTTAAAAAAAACCTTCTTAATTTAGGCAACACTATAATAAGAACAGACATGGAAAGATCCCATGATTTGTTAAGAGAAAAATTCAAGTTACAAAATATGCAAAGTCTATTTTTTTTTAAGTTTCAATATATTTGAAAGCTTGTTCCTGAACAGTTTTGAAAGGATTGGGCCCTTTATGAATGAATAAATCCAGAGACTGACCATCAGTACTACTAATGTCTGAAACAGACACAATCAGAGATTATCCATCTCCTGATGCAAATGTACAACACCATCTACAAGTCGTTTCCTCAAGTGTGAACCTGAATTTGATCTGTATAAGCATAAAGATCATCTGCATAAAAAGTATAAGTATAAAGATTGCACACATAATATGTTTCTGGATTCAACCAACTGTGGATAGAAAGCACTTGGAAAAAATTGCATCTGTACTGAACTGAACACGTACAGTCTGTACAGTCGTTTTTCCTTCTGTTATTATCTAAGTAATGTAACAACTGTTTACACGGCATTCACATTGTATCAGGTATTGTAAGTAATCTAAGGATGATTTAAAATATAATGGGTGCAGCCACTCTGGAAAGCAGTATGGAGATTCCTCAGAAAACTTGGAATGGACCCACCTTTTGACCCAGCTATGCCACCCCTCACTTTATACCCAAAGGACTTAAAATCAGCATACTACAGTGACACAGCCACATCAATGTTTATAGCAGCTCAATTCACAATAGCTAGATTGTGGAACCAACCTAGATGCCCTTCAACAGATGAATGGATAAAGAAACAGTGGCATATATACACAATGAATATTATTCAGCCATAAAGAAGAAGAATATTATGGCATTTGCAGGTAAATGGATGGAGCTGGAGAATATCATGCTAAGTGAAATAAGCCAATCCCAAAAAACCAAAGGCTGAAAGTTTTCCCCAATAAGCGGATGATGATACATAATGGGGGTGGAGGGGTGGGAGGTGAGAGAAGAATGGAGGAACTTTAGATTACATAGAGGGAAATGAGAGGGAGGAGCTGGGTATGAAAGATGGTGGAATGAGACAGACATCATTACCCTATGTACATGTATGATTACAGGAATGGTATGAATTTACATTGTGTACAACCATAGTAACGAAAAGATGTACCCCATTTGTGTACAATGAATGAAAATGCAGTCTGTAAATTTTTTTTTTAATTTTTAAAAATAAAGAAAAGAAAATATATGGGGAAATGTGTACAGCTTATATGCAAAGACAGTGTCATCTTACATAAAGGACTGGAGCATCCTTGGTTTTGGGCATCCACGGAGGGTCTAGAAACCAATTCTCCCTGGAGGATAGTGAGGAATACTACACTACTTTATAGGAAATGCAGAGGACAGAGGAACATGATAAAAACACCACAAAGATGCAATCAGCAAAGTGCAGCCTATGGGAAACACTGCAGGAACAACAACTTGGTCCTTCAACAAATAAGCTGCAAGGGAGAAAAGACATGGAAGGACATCCAATAAATTAAAAAGACGATCCATCTTCATGGATGCTCATCTTCTTTGGGCAGCAGGGGAGATTATTCCAAGTGTTTCAAAGATCCATTTCACATGCAAAAGCCTCAAGACAGCCCTGCGTACCTATTCTACTCCAAATGTGCTAATGTGTATATCAAACATTTATGTACCTCTAAAGTGAAACTGTTTAATTAAGCCTCTGACATAAATAGGGCAGGAATTTTTAACTTTTCAAAAAAAAAATGCAGTGTCAAAAAAATAGATAAATAAAAGAGACATAAGGAGACATTAACCAATTGCCATGTGTGGACATTTGGACCCTGATTCAAATTGAAAAAAAAAAAAAAAAATGTCTATGGGACAGACAAGCAATCTGAACATTTTACTGTGAAATTACTGACAACTTTCTACGGTGTGGTAATGGTACTATCTTTATATTTAGAAACATATTAAAATAGTTATAGATGAAATGAAAGAGTGAGATTTGCTTCAAAATAAAGGGAGGGGCGGAAGGAGTGGTTGGGAACAGGGCCACCACAGGAGGGTCCTGTTGGAGCTGAGTGATGAAGAAACACAGGCTCACCAGACTCTGGTCTTTCTTTTGTACAAGTTTGAAGTATTCGATAATATTGTAAGGACTTGATTGGCACATTCTCTTGGAAAAACTGGTAGTATTACTAAAGGTGAAAACAACACAGCAATTCACTCCTAGGTAAACACCCAGCAGAAACATGTACAGAGTCACCAAAAGGCACACCGAAACATCTGCACGGCAGCCCACCCAGAAACTCTCCAACACCAGTCCAGGAGGGCAGACACCTCCATTTTGGTATATTCGTAGTAGGTATTATAGAACAAGAAGAGTCACAAACACTTGTCACAGTATAGAGGATCTCATCAATTAAATATTGATGAAAAGAAGGAGAACCCAAAGACTGCACATAGCCGGTCCCCAGGAACAGCGAGGCTGTGCTGTGCACGGCAGGAGCTAAGTCCCTCTCAGCGTGAGTCGGGACAGTGACCAGGAAACAAGAGGAGCTCTCCTGGGGGATGAGCCTTTCCCTTGATCTGGATGTGAGTCACCTGCTGCAGTGTCAGCTTCCCTGCTGTGTTCTGTACACGTATTATACTTCAACCTAAAACAACTTTAAATAGTTTTGCTGGAAAGGAAACAAGAGACTCTATTTCAGGGTGGGGTGAAGGGCCCAGGCATCTGGGACCAGAAAGGCTCCCAGGGGATGCAGATGCCTTCCGCCCAAAGGCCGTACCTGGAGTGACAGCGAGGCCCTGGCGGCTGACGGACATGGGAATTTCCAGCAACAGTCTCAGGGAACGCGCGCCCTGCCTGTGGCCGCTGCATGTGGCTTTGGGTAAGTCGCAGGCTCTCTCAGGGATGCCTGCCTTGCTCTCTGCAGAAGCCCACGTGGATGTGCCAGCAGGGCGCTTCGGAGCCCGCCTGCCGACTGCTCACCAACCACACTTCGGCTCATATCCTTGACTACCTCCTGGCCCCACAGGGCTCAATCCAGGCTGGCTGCTGCCTGGGTCACTCAGCCTGCTGCTCGCGGTGCAGTGCCCCCCTGCCCAGAGGGCTCTCTGCTTCTGGAACTCTCCCATGCTTGCCCAGCTCGGCTCAGATGCCGCTTCCTCTCCTCGTGTGGCCTCCTCCCACTCTCCACTATTGACCCCCTCAGGTGTGCGAGGACCAGCCTGCCCAACATCAGAGCTGACTGTGAGTGTAGGCTTGCGAGAGCTAGGACCCCACCAACGCCATCAGCCCAAAGGCACCAGGCTCAGTATCAGGAGCAGCCCACCAGGTGTTGACAGAACTGAAGTCAGACAGGATTCAACCTGGTTTCAATCCTTTTCTAGAAATATGACCTGAGACACCTGGTTTAACATCTGTGAGCTGTGTGGGGTAACTGAGAGAACTAAGGAAGAATATCACGTGTCGTGGGCTGAGTGGAGGTGATAAAGGCTTCTATGCAGGCACCTGTGCATTGACCTTATTTAGAGAAGCGGTCTCTGCAGATGTAATTGAGTTGAGTCTTGAGATGACATCATCCTGGACTTGGTGGGCCCCAAATCCCACAGGAGATGTCCTTGAAAGGAAGAGAGAGATTTTGGCCAGAGACCCAGAAGACAGCCATGTGAAGCCAGATAGATGGCAGTGGTCTTGCCATAGGCCAAGGGACAGTTGGAGCCACCAGAGACTGGAGGACACAGGAACCATTCTTTAGAGGGCATGAAACCCTTCCCACACCTTGGTTTTAGACTTCTGGCTTCCAGTTGGGAGAGAATGTATTTGTGCTGGTCCAAGCTATCCAGTTCACCATAACTTATTACTGCCCTACTACAAAACCAATAAAAGAGAGGGTCAGATAAACTTATCTCTCCTCATGTTCACCAAGATCTGATATTTAAAAGATTTTAATAAGCATGGATTTGACATATTCATACTTCATTTGAAGACACTTATCAGCATTTCTATCAAGCACTATTGTAAGTACCTTGTGAATATTATTTATTTAAATATTACGATGACCTGCAAGTAGGTATGATTATTACTAATAATTTCCATCATATCGAGGGACAACTAAGAAACAGAAAGTTTAAGTAACTTCCCCAACATCACAGAGTTAGCAAAAGGAGCAAGGATCCAAACCCAGGTAGTGGTTCTAGGGTGCAAGCTCTTCACACCACACAGCACATGGGGCCCTTTTCTGAATCTGGACCCTAGTCCAGCGGGTGGGGGACATATGGCAGGCCTGTCATGGCCATCTCTCCTGGTGATGTCCATCCTACTGGGTGGTGTGTGCAGGCCACACTTCCCAGCTGCTTCTCCAAGCACACGTTTGAAGTCATGATTTCTGCCCAGTCCCAGGACAGGGGATGTGCCCCGAATGCTGGCTTCACCCCGCAGATGCTGGGGAGGCCCCCCTTTATTTATTTAGGCTTCATCTCCAGTTTCCTGCACCCTGGGAAGGCCTCTTAAAAGGACGTCCTTGTGGTCAGCAGGGCAGGAAGCCTTGCTCTCAGCCCGCCTGTTATTTACTTTTGGAAAGACAGGACCACACAGGGTTCTTTGCAGACAAGGAAGTGGAACAACAGTCAGCAGAGTGAGTTTTTTTTTTTTTTTTTTTTTTTTCCGGTTGGACTACAAAGGTTGTCCTATGAACCTGGAGATGCAGAGGTGGACTGCAGAACTCGCTATAACCCCCGGACACATTGCCACCCAATGCTCACAGGTCCCTGGTGACAGACACAGTCTGGGGAGACCTTCCCCTCCATGGAGCCAACAGGACAGCACTCAGGGACGAGCCCAAGCTTGGGGGTTCCAGGACCGGGCTCAGCCTGGGCACAGCCTCTTGGCTATCAGCATGAGTGACCTTGGGACACTCAACCTCTCTGCAGCTCACTTTACTAACAAAATAAAAGCAGCACTTACCAGTCTAGACCTTGCAGTCAGCCTGCCTGGATTCCACCCTGGCTCAGCCCTGACTGCCTTACCCGGAGGACCTGGGTAGGTTTCAGCCTTGGCTTCCTCTTCTGTAAATGGGCACCAACAGGACCTTGTCCACAGAGGGCTGGAAGTGTTCCAGTGATAGGGCTGCTGGGCTGGGAAGCTGGATTAGCTGAAGGCTGTCCGTCAAAGCGAGTGACACGGGGAGGGAGCAGCAGTGCCTACGAGTTCCTTCCCTCTGTGACCTTACTCATGGTGAGGTCCATTGCCAACATGAGTCACATGGTCTCCAGGGCACAATGCTGGCTTTGTGTGAATCAGGTAAGAACACACAGGTGTTGGAGCCGGCACTGCACGAACCCTGGCACAGACATGCCTGTTGGGCTGTCCAGCTGGCTCTGCCTTTCCCGAGACCTGCTCGTTCTGCCACTGATGCCATGGTGGCAGGTGATGGTGAGCCAGGCCCTAGGAGCACCATCCCCACCACAGCTGCTCAAGGGGCCCAAGACTGGCGACTGGCCCAAGGGTCCAGAGGCTGTCCCCAGGAACGCAGATTGGGACTAGAAGAGAAAGGACTCTTGGCCACTCTCCACAACTCTGGCAATGTGGCTGTCCACCACAAGGACTGTGGGAGCGGGCGAACCAGATGGGCAGGGATGGGGAGGAGGCACCAAGGGCGGCCATGCACACAGGAGCCAAGATGGGTAGCAGAGGGATGCCAAGAGGGCGGCGCCATCCTGGTAGCACCTCCCTCACTGAGCGCCATGAGACGCCTGGAGTTCTGAAGATAAACTCCCTGTTCTGGTCCCTGGAGTTAATAGGTTTCCCCTCCTGCAACAGCCCCAGCTCCACAGGAACCCCAACTTCCCCACGGGGACCTCTATCCCACGCCCACTCCCAGGGCAAAACAGGTCAGCCGAAAATGCTTTTAGAACTAGGCCAACCTTCCAAAAAGCTCATTTAAAAAATATACTGAAGCCATGTTGAGAACCAGTTTAGATCATTTATAAAACTAAAAGCAGATGAGTGTTGTTCCTTCACTTACTTCATCGAAGTCGCTCAGAGCTGGCTTTTAGGCCAAATTCATCACAGCCACATAAAACTGAAAAAGGTACTTTACAACCCCACCGGATAATTCACAATGCTGCTTTTAAGGTACAAAACTTCCTATTTTCCATACTAACCCATGGTTATTTTAGTCCTCTCTTCTTTCTAAACATTTTCTTTGCTTTCTTTCTTGTTTCTTCCTTTAGCTCGAGGGGCTTTCGTTGCTGTTGTCTCATTCTTGTCTGATGCTGGGGACTGAACCAGGGCCCACACATGCAGGCAAGTGCTCTACCCCTCAGCCACATCCCCAGTGCTGCCATGGGTATTTTTAAAAGCATCACAGTAAAATGAAAGGAAAACAAGGGAGTTGTGGGTTACGGAGGGACAACTGATCCTGGGCACAACGGTTTCTCGCACTGCCACTTGCTACTGCAGGTCCTGAATGTGTAACACCTTTCTCGGTTTTCCTGTCGGTAAAGGGGAGGATAATAAATAGTAATAACAGCACGTGCTCCCCAGAGCTGTGAGAAATCCAGGGAGCTGACACCTGGCAAAGCCAGTCTCACCAGGAGGCTTGGGACAGCAGGAAACAACAAAGAAACAGACAAAAGCAAGAGCCCGCTAGACAGCGCGGAGCAGCAAAGACCACGCGGTGCACTAGCGCGGGCTGGCTTCTCCACCTGTCTGCTCCTGCCGGGCACACCAAGGACACCGTCCCCTCCACCCAGAAGTAACAGAACTGCTTCCAACAGGGCCATCCCGTGTAGAACATTCCTGGAAACAACCATGAGGTGGGTTTCAGGATCCTTCCCGGAGACGCCTTCTCATTCCTACATGCAGCTCCTGTACCAGTCTTGCTATCACATCTGGTTAACTCTTCCTCCCAAATAATGAAGTTAATAGCAACTGAAATTGTTGAGGCTATTTCTCTGTGCCTTTCTAAACAAAGGCCGCACATACAGCATCTCATTTAAGCCTCACAAACAAAGCCAAGGGGGTTATGATGACAGTCATATTCCATCCCAGGGAAAAGAGGGTCTTGGGGTGAAGGACTTGACCAAATTGGCCCAGCAGGAAACAGTCAAGATTTACGCTATAGTTCTTTGGACATAAAATACATACTATATCCACTTCCCCATGACTGTCTGCGTGTTCTGAGTTCATTATTAACCCTTTGAACGCTGCAGGAGCCTCCACCGCCCCCCACCTGCCCTAGCAGCTGTGGGGTACCGTTCCCAACACGCAGCAAGGGCACTGTAGAAAGCAGGGACTTTCAATAACAGCTTTTCCGGAGAATGCCCCCTCATCTTCCTTCCCTCCGCAGCTTTACCTTTTCACTTTATATTTTGTGACAAGGTCTCAGAACGTTGCCCAGGCTGACCTGGAACTTGTGGTGCTACCACCTCGGCTTCCCCAGCGGCTGGGATGACAGGTGTGCACCAGTGTGCGTGGCCAGGTTACCTCTTTTCTTGCCACCAGACGGGGGAGTTTTTCACTTTTATATCCTGCAGCCAACCAAGACTATTACTTACAAGGTTTTGCATTTGAAACCTTAAAAGAAATCCATGCTGAATTCTTAAAGCTTAAGAGATGGGGCTGCTGGGTGAAACCCTGTCTCAAAATAAAAAGGACTGGGGTTGTAGCTCTGTGTGTGAGGTCCTGGGTTCAACAGCCAGTACTGAAAAAAAAAAAAAAAAAAAAAAAAAAAACCAGCCCAGAGCCAGGGTTGTCCCTTCCTCTTCCAGTCCTCAACCCACACTGGAACCTTGCATTCAAAGTACTTTTGTTCTTTCAAAGGAAATAATATGCCCATGGGATAGTGTCTTCTGTGAGAATACTATATTCATCCCATAGTTTTGTTTTGGTTAATGTACTAAGCTAATTAAACTGATGAATAAGAAATAGGAATTTCTTTCTTCTTTGTTTTTATTGGGAGTGGGGGTTGCATCTTCACTTTTGAAGATATCTACCCACAATTTGATGCCTGTCCAATGCATTTGCCTCAAATAGAAAAATGTGATTGTCTTATATGTGTCCTTTATGTTGTAAAGTCCGAGTGAACACTTTGAGACCATCAACAAATCCAGTAGCTGAGTGAGAGAATATAAAAAAGGAGGTGGACAAAAACCAACACTGCAAGGTGTCATCTGTTCAAGTCAATATTATATTCTTGAAGTAATCTAATAATTTTTCCCCAAAGGGTCGTAACGCTGGTCTTCTCTGCTCTCCTGCTGAAACTTCTGGGAATTTCTTGCTCCAAGGTACTAAGTACTGATGAAGGTCAAGGAACAAACCAGGCTAACACCTCAGATTACCTCTGGATTTAAATTCTTCAGACATTTCCTAGACTAACAGTGTTGCTGGAATTTACAACCTTCAAATGCATTGCTAATTTTGTTTAAGGCTAAAAGATATTCTCTAATCTGATCATCTGAATGAAGACTAGTTTAAATACTGCTTTTTATCATAAAGCATGAGAAAATCTTCCTCTAAAATTTAGAAGAAGCAAAATAGAACAACATATGGAAAGAGATTAAGGGATTAGCTAAGTACATGATGAGTCTTACACTAAGACATGGGAAGCCTCCCTGTCTTTCTGAAGAATCCATTGCAAATTCGCATTGAACGACTGAATTCTACACTTTGTACATATATCTAAAATAGAAGTAAAGTTGGGCATGGTGGTGTACACCTGTAATCCCAGTGACTTGGAGGCTGAGACAGGAGGATCACGAGTTCAAGACCAGCCTCAGCAACTTAGCAAGACCCTAAGAAACTTAGTAAGACCCTGTCCCAAAATAAAAAATAAAAAGGGCTGGGGATGTGGCTCAGTGGTTAAGTGCCCCTAGGTTCAATCCCTAGTGCCACAAAAAAATAGAGATGAGAAGCACTCGTAGTTATTTGTTTATTCATTCATTATGACTTGTATTAAGTCTACAAATAAACTAAGAGATGCATTCACAATAGTGAATTTTGTGATCAACAGTAATAATTTCAACTAATTTTCTACTTTTATCTTTCAAATTTCCAAATTTAGACTTTCAAACAGTGAAATGGTAATCAGCATTAGTTCTGGATACTCTTCTATGACAATGAGGGCTCAGACTGATGTATTTTTTTAATTGAAATTTAATCAAAATATTGACAACTGTACTTCAACTTGTTTCAAGCTAATAAAAGGCAGAGAGTAGTAAAAAAATAAATCAATCAACATGTATTTTGGTGAAACTCTTTATAAAATTCCCATGCTATAAACAAGTGATGAGACTTACCAAATTCTCTCTTTCTCTCTCTCTCTCTCTCTCTCTCTCTCTCTCTCTCTCTCTCTCTCTCTCTCTCTCTCTCTCACACACACACACACACACACAATACACACACGTGTGCATGCACACACGTACGAACAGTAACTGACAAGCTGAGAAAAATAATAAAGGCTACTACAAATTTTATGATCAACCACAGTACTCAAGTCTACCTATGTGGGATAGACCTAACATGAAGACAATCAACATTTCGGCAGCCAGACCCTAATAGCAGATACTTCCCAGAGTTCATGTCCCTTTCCACAGTCCTATTCCTGCGATCTCAATTTCCAAGTTCAGATGCATGGGATAAAGAACAGAGAGAAGACCAAAGTGGCACTATGTATAAAGACTAGCACGCTGGATGTCGAGTTCCAGGAAGCACCATCCCCCTCTCCCACACCCAAACTTAGATCTGAAGCAAGCTGTTAATAAGATAAATAGGTTTGGGCAGGTCTGACCTTTCCCTTAGAAGTGTCAAAATTGTATTCTGCAGTGGGCAGAATTAAATTTGTCAGCACTCACACAGCCAACGGGAGCCAGGTGGCTATTAACCTCTCAGTCCATGACATAGAAATTGCATGTTTACCCTAATTTTTACCTTTGGTATATGCTTTAGAGGAATTCATTGCTCTAAGCAAAACAAAACAAAATGCAAAAAAGGCAAGGACCTGGAAAACCAACACAGCAATAGAGTTGGATTCCACTTCTCCTAATTGCATTGCCACCAACCTAATTAACTAGAGTTCTGTCTCAAAGTTTTCTGCTCCTGTGCAAATCAGCCATTTTGAATCTCATAGCTTAAAACACTGAATACATTCCATCTGAATTGCATTGTCACTAAGAATAATACCATGGTGTATCTGGAGACAAACCCCACCTTTCCTTGAGATTGGAGCTTACCTTCAGGAAAATCGTTGGGCTGCACCATGTGGAGGAAGATGTGCACCATTTGGAAGAGCGCGCCTATGGAGCCAGCTTTGTAGGTGTCTGGGGTCTCATATTTCGATGTAGGCAATTCAAAATGCAACGGCCCAGAAGTGTCTGTTGGGGGAGACTCCCCTCCGGAGATGGTATTCCCACAAAGCCCCAGCAGCAGCAGCGCAGCAAGCAGAAAGGCCATAGCTAGCAAGATCCCCTGAGCATGAGGCAGCTTCTGGAAGTTTTGGGAAGGACAGGGTGCTTCCTGTGCAGAAGAGGTCTAGTGGGTTCTGGACCTGCCGAGTCTTCTTCCTGGCAGGGCTGGCTCGCAGCAAGGGACACAGAAGAGCTTCCTTCAAGGGAGTCATTCACTCAAGGCAACATCTCTGGCAAGAGAGAGAGAGTAGCAGTCACCAACACGGGCCACTCAGCAGGAGTCGCTCTGGCGAGGAGACTGCAAAGCTTTAGGGCAAGCCCTTCAGCCTAATCCGGGAGGGTGGAAATCAGACCCACAGCTGCTCCTGAGCTGCAGGGGAGGGGCTGGCAGGAACGCCAAGAACTCAGAGAAGGTCCTTCCTGGGGGGTGGGGCAGACTCAGAATACAGACCCTTTCCAGGCTCGACAAACAGGCGGGCACTGAAGACTGCAATCCTGGAAACCAACATTTACCAGACACTCACTAGATTCCAAATGCTGTTGCATGTGCCCAAGGCATTATCCCACCTCACAGATGAGGATTTTCATAACTGGCCCAAAGTCCCAGGTGATGGTCGGGGGGCCAGGACTCAAACCCAGCAGTCTGCCTGCAGAGCCCAGACTCTAACCAGGACACCGGGACACTGACCCCACAGAGCTTGCCCTCTTAGGCTCCAAACAGGGTCACAGAGACTCCAGAAATGAACTATATGCTCATTTTTCCCTCCAAGTTTGTGTTGTTCTCCCTGCCCTCAATTCTACTTATAAACTCGCTGATCTCATTTCCAACAGCCTCCTCTCCACCTTACCCCCAACCCAACCAAAAGGGGATGACCTCTAGGTAAGGGACCAAACTGAGACCCTATGACACTAGGATTTGCCTTCCTAAGAAGGTCACCAAGTCATCCTGATGGAAACCTCTGTCCCAGGTCACCACCTGGATGGCTAGGCACCTGAAGGTGAGAGTCAGGGCAGAGACTCCTTGCCCTCATCCTGGTAGGCCTTAGGTTCCTTCTGTTCCCAGAATCTAACACAGCAGGATACACAGCTGGCATCTGTATTCAGCATGGAAGCACCTGCTGAGTATAAGAAATAAACAAGCCAATGTAACTGCTTTCCTGTGCCAGTTCAAAGGGCGAGGTGAACAGCCCAGAACTCAGAAGTGGGATCTGGCTCACACATCTCTTCCTGTCTTGCTCTCTCCCTGCTCTCTCTCTTCCTCTGCTCAGGTGTTCTGCAAAACGTTGCTGCCATCTTGTAAGCTAGACACACAGTGTACTCACTAACTTTCAAGTGAGTCAAGGTGCCCTAAAATGATACACACTGCAAGAAAGGGAAAGGGGACAATCAAGAGAGTGACACATTTGACAAGAGGTTCCGAGGACCTGCTACCTAGATTCCAAGTCAAAATAAGCTCCAGACAAGAGGTGAATTTCATGAGCTATTTGAATGAAGATATTAACTTATATCTAATGCCCTTCGATGCTGCCACGGCTCCCGAGTTCCGTCCCACTTCAAAGACTTCTGCACAGTGCAACCAACACAATGACCCTACGGCAAATGGTGGGCTGCTTGGATGTCGAGTAGCTTCCGGGAACAAAGGCACTCACCCCACACCTTGCTAATGGCTCCCTGTCACATTCACAATGTGCACAGGACCCAGGCGACATCTCCCAAAGGGTCCCCCTGAATGTCTCACCCACACACCACTCACACCTTAGCCAGAGTTTTGCTGAAGAATAGTCAGGGACTTAAGCCTGGACTTAAGCAGCTGCTAGGATTAAAGGTTCAGCTGCCGAGAAAGGCTGACTTCCTGGTAAGGCCACCAAGCCACAGCCAGAGACAGAATCCACTGAGGAGAGCTGTGGATAAGCTCATTTCCAGAGTCCTCAGTGGAAAGGCAGAAAGAAAACTCCAGGTGAAGGGAAACAGTACAGCTCAGCATTGCAAAGACAGGCAGCCATCATCTTAGAGATCACTGGAGCTGCAGGTCTAGATTTCGTTATATCCTGCTCCAAAGTGTAGAGCCCTCATTAATTTTAAGTAAATTATAAGAAAATGTTAAAAATCTCACAAATGAAATGATAGGCAACTGAAGAAAGTCAAGTCAGAATGGAGAAGCTTTTCACCTTGCTTCTAATGGCTGTGCCAAAATAGGTCTGGGCACTTGCCTGATAAAGTCCACCAAGTCACAAGAGCTGCTGAGCTCAGCTCCTGGAGCAGTCAGCACACAATCCAGGAAAGCTCCCAGGACCAACATCTGTTCCAACATACAATGGTGCTGACTTAAAAGGCCTATGACCAGACCTGATTTCTGGATGGGGCCCATTAACCTGATTTTTCATAAGCTGTCCTCATGATGGATTCTTAAGACAACTGAAGTTTGAGAACCACCGTGCTGTTGGTGGGATACCAGCCAGGTCAATTCATGCTGCTTTCCAAAGACACCACAGGCATCTCAGATACAACTGTAGGACACAGATGTGAGGGACACGCTCCCCCAAAAGCCCTCCTCATGTTCCTTTGAATTGATCTATCCCAGCTGCCATACAGGGACCCCGACTTGCTCACCCCTATAATCTTGGTGTGGCACACAGTAGGTATTCAGTAAAGGACTGCTGAAATAAACAGGCAGTGGGGAAAACTGATACAAAGTGGTCATTTTTACCTTTTTTTAAAAGTGATACCAAACATTTGCCTATTTACTATTTTATAGCCTTTGGAAGAATGGTCCTATCTTACCTGCAAGATTGCCTCAAGGGTTATGGAAAATAATATTCCTACAAGACATCTCCCCAAGAAAAATGGAGAGATAGTGCAGCTTGGGAGGAGGGCAGGAAACTAGCCAAGGATCAAACTCCCAATAAATCCTTTCCTAACAACAAGGGTCCCTAAAGGAAAGGGGCAAATACTGAATGCTGGGTCCTAAACTTTGACCTTCCCCCATCACAAATTAGTCCTAAATGGAGGCACAGCAATATTGAAACTCTGGGAAACAATGGATCCTAGAGAAAGAAAAGCAATGGGCACTCATCCCTCAGGATCTGGACTCCTGTCTCCCCAGATAATAATGAGTCTCAGCCTTTTTACAACTACCTTCCCTAAGTTAAAGTTTTAACTGTACAGCTAGCCCCTGACTGTCCAAACTGCACGTCCATGGCGTCCAATGATTAAACCATCCTCACTGTACCCTGTAAAACCAAAATCTCCTCTGTAACCGATGGCCATTTTCACAACCAGAAAATGAGCCCCAAAGGTGCCTGAGTCTGTGAATAAATAAAAGGCTTCTCTGAATCTGTTGAGGTCTGCCTTCATTGTTTCATGCTTACATTGCCCATGGTCATTTCTTCAAACCCAATTCCAACTCGAGTTCCTCTTGGCAGAACCTCTGGTCTACCATGATGGGGGAGATGCCTTTTGCTGAGACCCTCAACTTTGCAAGCTTTGGGGAAATTTCTCGCTCAGGGGCTATCCCCTTAAGCAGGTACTAATTAATAAGGCCCTCTCACGGATTTCCTGATTTAGGGGGTATAGATTCCCGGTTTCTACTCCAAGCACAGAATTCATAAAGAGAGAAGGGGTTCAAAAAGGTTGATTTTAAACAAATACCTCACATGATTCTGAGTCTAGAGTCCGTTTCAGCAAACACTGGTTTAAAAGCAAATAGGGTGAATGACCAGCTTCATTTTCTTTTCTCCATTTGATGGGAACTTCTCAAAATCAATCTTTTTTAAAAAGGGTCCCTGAGTAGGTGTTCATCATCTGGGAGGCTTTGGGGAAGATGGGAGGGCTATCTAACTTCTAAGCCCACCTCTGTGAGTCCTGAGGGAGGCAGCCCTGCCTCTCATTATGAGGCCAACTGAGGTGCCCAATAGGTCCTGGGGGTGAGTTAAACTGGGCCAATCAGGTGTCTGTTCCCAGGCCTGGGCCTCAGCATACACTCAAGTCACACAGTTTCTAATTAATTCTAGTAACAATGATGGCAGTGCCACATCCAGTACATAGCCATACATAATCCAGTGTCTGTCACATGTCCTGGGCTCCTAAGAGTGGTTAGCCAGCCTTCTCGTCACTTCCCCAAGCTACCCAGTAACCATCATTCCAAGAACCCTCTTTTGCAACAATTTCCCAGACTTAGCTTGTATTGGCTTTTGGTGGTGGTGGTGGTGGTGGTACTGGGGATTGAACCCAGAGGCACTTTACTATTGAGATACATCCCTAGTCCATTTAATTTTTTTCAGTTTGAGACAGGATCTCGCTAAGTTGCTTAGGGCCCTCGCGAAATTGCTGAGGCTGTCCTTGAACTTGCAATCCTCCTGCCTCAGCCTCTGGACTAGCTGGGATTACAAGTGGGCACCAACATATCAGGCTGCTTACTTACATTGTTTTTAACAAAGCATCCTGACCCTTAACAAAACTCCAAAGGCAGCTCCTGGACCCCTGAAAAATGTATTTCCTTCCTATTTTAAACAATAACAAGAACATAATACTTGGATTAAAGTTCTGTTATTTTCAGCCTGTGCTTTGATGGAACTTGTTTACTTCATTGAACTAGAACACAGAGAAATAGTATAGCATGGAAATCATAAAGAAGTTAATAAAAAAATTATAGGACATGTTAAGAAAAACTATTAAACAGACAATAGTGCAAGCTGCTGAGAAAGGGCTGGGTTTCTGGGATCACTCATGAACTGTGACAATGCCAATTGTTTGTATTGTCCAACCTTTGCTTTGTTCATCTCTACAGTGGGGAGCAGCGTGGGTTAGCAAGAGGGTGGTAAAGCCCTGACCCACAGCTGGCGATCCATAAAGCGCTGTGGGGCTCTGCTATCACATTGATGCTCTGAGCAAAACTCCACCGTGACCCTTAGACTCATCCTGCCAGAGAAGGCAGCTCTGTGGACACAGAAAGAGTTTCTCACAAATGAGTGAGAAAAGAAAAATAAGCAACATCGTCCATGTTGATTCATGAAGCTGCTGATTTTCAAATCTTCGATCCAAAAACAGCAACTCCTTATGTTTCCGCCTAACTCGTCGCCGAAGTTGTTCGGAGTCACGAGTGAGTCCGGGCGGAGGGGGCCTTTGAGGACCACAATCACGCTTGCTTATCTTAAAGGTCAGCAGCCGCTCACGAGAACCCGGCAACCCTTTCTCCAGCCGGGACAGGAGGAAGGTCGGTCCTGTAGCTGCAGGAGGCACTGGGCGCGGGCTTCCCGGCCTTCCCTCCAACCCCGCCAGGCCCGGCCCCCTCCAGCCTCTGCTCCCTTCTCGGCAGGAGCCTCTCCCAAGCTGCGGGACACAAAAGAATGGTGGGCCACGCGGCACGGGAAGTCAGGAGCCCCCAGGAGCCCGCCGCCGCCCGCGGGAGGGGGTTGCCGGAGTAACTTGGCTGCCCCCAGCGCGTCGGCGCCAGTTCCCTTCCGTGGCCCCAGTTGGGCACGGATTGGGGGCGCTCTCGCCAGAGAGCAGGGGACCAGGACCCGTGCTCTCTCAGCCCTCCGCCCTCCGACCTGCGCTCAGGGAAACTGATCCCGACTCTCCCGCAGCCGCCGAGCTCGTCTGTCCATGCTCCCCTTTGTTGTCGCGGTCAGCGCGTTCCTGCACCCTCCAGCTCTCCATCCCGCGAAAGCCAAAGATCGCCGAGCCGTGCGACCAGAGGGTGGTGGGGGTGGAAGGGCAGCGTGCTCCAGACCAGGGGTGCATGCGCTCTCCTGCGGCCCCCGGGAGACGGGTTCCCTTTGCAACCCCAGATCCCCCTCCTCCCACGGTCAGTTGCCCAGCGGACTCCGCTCGGCAAAACCGAAGAAGGCTGGCCCTTCCCAGGCTCCGCACCCCGCGCCCCCGAGCCATTCCCAGCGCTCCCCTTACCGCGGAAAAGTTCCCAAACCCCTGGCGAGCCAGCCTCCCCTCGGTCACGGCCCTCCCCAAGAGCGAGCCAGCAGCCTCGGGGGCTCCCGCGCCACCTCCTGCCCTGACACCTGGAGACCCGCAGGCGCCGGCTCCACTCCAAAGAATGGGGGACCCAAGCGGCGCCGTGCGACGCGGGCCACCAGGCAGCCGGAAAAGTTTGGGCTCCCTACCGGGTTCTCCCAGAACCTCTCGGCATCTCCGGTTGGCGGGCTCCCGGACCACCTCCGGCTCCCCGCCGGCCCTCCAGTTCCCTGGTGGCTATCGGGGTTCCAGCCACCTGCTGTGGGCAGGGAGGGGTCCGGAGAGCTTCTCCACTCCCCATGGCCGGTCCTTAGTGCTCCGGAAAGCGGGCGCCCAGCCCCACCCGGTCCACAGACACCGCTCCGGCCGGGAGTGAGGACCTAGCTACTCACCGCGCGCCGGGGTCCCGCTCCAGCTCCGGCCCTCGTCACCGCCGCCGCAGACCCCTCCCCTCACTGTCCCGCTCGCTGGGCCCGGCTCATGAATTATTTAAAACCCGGCTGCGGAGACCACCGGGATGGAGTCCCGAGAGCCCGCCCCGCCGGCCCGCCTATGGGTCGGAAACCGTGCACACCGCGGGGCAGCTGCAGCCCGGCGCGCTGCGGAGTACGGAGAGAAGCCAGCGGGCCCGCGAGGACCTGTTGCCCTCTTCCCTGTGCACGAGCCAAGAAGAGGATGGAACCGCCGGAATAGGAATGACTACTGAAACGTACTCAACCGTCGCGGGGGTGCTGAGCGAGTGGCCAGGTGCTGTCGCGACCCGGCTCAGTAACTTCAGATCGCTAAGCCTAGGGTTCTGGCTGCCCTCTGATTGGACGGTCTGAGCCGCCCGGCCACGATGCCCCGGGGAAATCCACCCAGACCTGGCCAACATTTATTTCCTGCTGCGGGAGCCCTGTTCAGCTCAGACCCTCTTCGCCTCTTTTGCCCAGTCAGATCCCTCTACTTGGATTGCAGCTACCATTTAAAAATCCCTTGCCTCTCAGATGCTCTGCTGATTGCCCTCCCACACACGCGCGCCACTTAAGACATTGTTGCCTGCTCCAAATGCATTTAAAAAACAAAAAAAGAAAGAAAGAAAGAAAGAAAGAAAGAAAGAAAGAAAGAAAGAAAGAAAGAAAGAAAGAAAGAAAGAAAGAAAGAAAGAAAGAGAAAAGAAAGAAAAAGCATTAAAAAAGAAAAAAACTAAACAGAACCCAGATCTGGGGCTGGGGACATAACTCAGTGTTTGCCTAGCATGAGGGAAGGGGGGGCGGGGGAGTTGATCCACTATGCAAGCACACCCCGGGCCCCAGAATCATTTGCTTCTTATGGTGTAAAATCACAATGGTTAGTTACTGGAGTCATTAAAAAAAAAAAAAAAAAAAAAAAAGGCCATAAGACAGTTCTTGCTCACTTGTATGCACACAGACACCCACTATAGCAGGAAGCACACTACTTCCTAATCACTCATTGCATGTATTGTAGGCCTTCCTGGGCTGAGTTGCCTGGCATCCCCAGAATCTTCATGTTCTGTTAGGCTGAGTGGTGGAAACCTTCTTTTAACTTCCCTCACTGATGGGGCTCTACACCCTCACTTACCACTGCCTATCTGGAATTGAAAAAACGGTGGTCCTTTCATTCATTCATTTCTGTGGACTCTACCAATGGCAATGGAAAATATTCACCAACAAAATTGCACCTGCACCAATTATGGACAGGTTTTTCTTGTGGCCATTCCCTACACTACACAATGCAATGGCTTATTTGCATAACATTTACATTATATTAGGTACTATAAGTAATCTAGAGATGATTTAAAGCACAGGAGAGAATGTTCATAAGGTATATGTGCATGTCATTTTATATAGGGGACTTCAGCATCTACAGATTTTGTTATCTGCCAGGATCCTGAAACCAATCCATTTTCCTCTCAGACACCAATGGATGACTATACTATCTGGTAGGGAAAAAAAAAAAAGACTTAGGGAAGAAAAGTACTCTCCAGCCAGTGTCTAGCATCCTGAAGGTGTTCAATAAATGTTTGTGATATGGATAGCTTAATGGATGGTCTGATGGAAGGACAGAAGGACGGTTGAACAGACCTACAGATAAATGAAGTGCAGGACTGTTAACTCAGTAGCTCTTTTGTTTACCTCAGAATCTAGCAAAAAACAGGTGCTGGGGAGGGGGGAAAAAGTCTTAATATTTTTAAAGTTTAAATTGATTTCAAATGTGCATATTTCCAGGACAAGAAAATGGTTGCTCAAAAAACTTCTGAAAATTACAGGAGGAGATGAAAAAGTTAATGGTACCTCAGGCTTCTACTCAGTCCTGCTAGAATGCCTTCTGCAGCCCCTGCTGCTTTGGAGCCCACTCCACTTTTTCAGAGGCTGCTAGCTGGAAGAGGCTGGGGAGAAGGCCAGTGGGTGGAAGGTGAGTACTCTCTCCAGAAAGCAGCTCTCTCCGATCTACCTCAAAGTCTGGTCCCGTCACATTTTATCACTGTGACTTTGCTGCTTAATCTCTCTGGGCCTCAGCTTCCTTGACTACAAAATGATAACAACTGACACACAGCACCAGTTTCAATCCTAATTAATAATAACAGTTAATCGCAGTAGTGCTGAGCAGCAGTGCTCAGTGAGCGTTTTATTTGAATGAGGCTCTATGCCAAGTGTTTGAATTTTTATGTAACCTTAGAGACAACAGTTTGAGATCATATTATTATCATCTCCATCTTAAAGGTAAAGCTAAAACAGGTTCAAAAATTTGTCCATGGTCATACAGCTTGTAAGTGAAAATCTGAATTTGAACCCAGACCTGGCCTTCAGAATCTGTCACTTCACCAGACAATGGGCCACACTCTCTTGGGACATTGTCACATCTGATTGAAATGGCTGACCATCTGCCTTTTCTTAGGCACTGAATGCTTTGAATGTTTTTATGCACATTCTCTAATATCTTGTAGATATTCAATAAGCAAAGAAAAATAGACAAAACCCAATGTTAAGGCCAATGTTCTGGGCAGACTTTGGCAGAAAGTAATAAGACCTAATAGTTAGTTCTGTTCCACTTGGCATGGAATCCTAATCCCACGCTCCTGCTATTTAGCTCAATTGAATTTCTATGTTATTTGCTATATGCAAGATCAGCAGGAGTGAAGTTTATTGCCATACACATTCAGTCATTAGCTGCAAAAATAAGGTCTCCCTTTCTAAATCACTCCTCATTTTTCCTGCTGTTTGAAATCTAAACATGAGATGGCATGTCGTTCTGAGAAGGGTACTAGGCTAAGAACCAGAAGATTTGATCAAGTTCTGTCAAAACTGCCATTGTGGCCCCTGTAAGTCATGACACCTCCTACAACTTCCTACTCCTCATGTTTGGTGCAATGGCCATGCTCAATGGGACGAGTGGCTACCATTTTGGATGTCACAGATACAGGATATTTCCATTATTGCAGAAGGTCTATTTGACTGTATTGGGCTAAATCATAGTGGCTGACTATAATAAAGGGGAAATTAAAATACAACTGAGATAAGAACCCTAAGTTTCAACAAACGTTATAAAGATTACGTGACTTTAGAAATGAAGCATTGAGTTTAGGTTATAGATCGGTGGTAGAGTACATGCTTAGCACATCCAAGGTCCTGAGTTCCATCCCCAGCACAAAAAAGAAAAAGACAAAGGAAGGAAAGAGAGAAAGAGAGGAGAAAGAGAGAGGGAGGGAGAGAAGGAAAGAAAGAATGAAGAGAGAGAAAGAAAAATTAATTGAGATTAATTATTGTTAGAGTCCATAAAAGTTGGTAACTCAATAGCCTTCTCTTCCCTGGACAAGATGTTTGTGATGGTGGTTTTAGATATTTTTCTCTGAGTCTCTAAGATGAAAAGAAAATAGGCTTTCTAGGACATTGTTCAAGATAACCTCTCAATTTCTACCATGAATAGCTATGATTCAAAAGAAGTAATTTCGCTTTTTGATTCTCCAGCAGTCGCTGGTCTGGGGGTCCTCTTGTGCGGCCACTGTTGCCATGGGGAAGCCAAGCACACAGGTCCAGCTGAGGCTGCAGCAGCCGGGGCACCACTGCCCAGGCTCCATTCGCCTCTTGATTCCCTTGGGATTTAAGAAAGGTGCAGATCCCGGAATGCCTGAACCAACTGCTTTGGACCTACTCTGGAGATAAAGGACTATTTGGGTTCAGGTGCCGAGGCACATGCCTGTAACCCCAGCAGCTCAGGAGGTTGAGTCAGGAGAATCACAAGTTCAAAGCCAGCTGCAGTAACTTAGCAAGGCCCTAAGCAACTTGGCGAGTTCCTGTCTCAAAATAAACAATAAAAAAAGGACTGGTGATATGGTTCAGTGGTTAAGTGCCCCTGGGTTCAATGGTACCCAAAACAAAAGGACTATTTGGTTAACTGGATTTGAAAGCTCTCACCAGAAGGGGACAGCACGGAAAGCTGTGCTCTGTCTGGGATGAGAAATGGCTCATCCTTCAGAAGGTCACCAGGTGGGTGGTACAGGGCTCAGATGCATCTGTGGCAGACTACAATTTCTAGGGATTTATTTATGATACACTGTAGCAAAATAAATATGTTTAACAATAATAATTACGATAATGTCTTTTTGTGACCAACAAAAATAGCAGTATGTGACCCTTTAGGGAAAGAACTGTATCATCTCAGCACTGCTCTGCCTGAGCCAGGGAGTGAGGGAGAAGGAAGGAGTGGGGAGAGAGAGTGAGATTGAATAACGTCCAGCAGACCAGTTCTCCTGTAAATGTTTTACCGCATGAGTCCCTGTTCCTCTTGCTTTTCTTCCATGCCTCCGGGCTTAGACGCCAAAAATAACATTGATGGTGTTTAATAACCAACATTCTTTTCGTACTTTGAGTATCTTCAGGATGATTTGTAATTCATTGGTCTGTCCCACTGCATATTAATTCAAAGGCAGAGGAAGAAAACTTCCAACCAGTTTAAATAAAGGGAAGGAAAGAGCTGGATGGGACCAAGCAATGACAGCTCCTCCGAGGTAGGATTCAGAATGTGAAAGCTGCAGAGAAGTTGGAAAGCTCAGTTACAGTTTGACAGGGTCAGGCATGGGATACTTTTGCATTTCATGCATTGGCATCTGCTTTCTAGTCAATCACCATTTCAAATGAATCCCTTATCCCTCGGAATTTTTAATTTTAGCATTCTTGACATTGACTTTCGTCTGTGTGTTTCCCTCTGACATCATTTGAAATATGCACTAACTCAAATGAGGTTTTGTAATATGCCATTAACAACCATATGGACCACACAGAAAGGCAGAGGATTATAAAGCTTTAGGGTACACATCACACTTTCTCAAGGAAAATGACATCCCTTCCAATATAAGTGAGAGATTACTCTGGGAGGTAGGCTGAAGAATTTTGTCATTTCTGAGAGCTGCCAGTTTTTATCATACATAACCCATAAAAAGTTCAGCCAGGAACTTGTAATTTATACAATAGCAAAACTTCATCTTTCTGGAAATAATTACTATTATTATCTGGTTCTAAAGAATTATTAAGTTGCACTTCTCTTCATCATCTGAAAGTATCGACAAGTTTTGCATCTATTAAATATATTCACTTCAGTTTTCTGATTACCTGTATAAATGTCTGTCCATCAAATGACTGAACTAATCAAGTAGTAACATCTTATTGTTCCTTTGTTAATTAACAAGTTCAGTAGAAGCTTTTATGTATGTTCACTGTATATTTGTATGGGAGTCAAGGTTTTGTTTGCTTTGTTTTGTTTTTAACAGACACCTTTGATGTGAGGATTTAGGGTACCCCAGGGCCTCACACGTGATAGGAAAGTGCTCTACCACTGAGCTAAGTCCCAGCCCAGTCATGTTTTTAATTCCTTGAAAATCATAACTTAGGAGCCCTAACAGGACTTATCTCATCTCCAGGGAAACTAATAGCACATTATGCAATTAATTTTTTAATTAAAATTGAATAAACGCCAGAAAGGTGAAATCCACAGTCACTTCTAAACCTTTCAAGAGTTTAAACCTTTCAAGGGTTTCAAGGTTTGACCCAGAATTTCAGTAACAGCCCTTTTCCTGGGAGAGAGAAGCTGCACTCCTCACACCAAAATCTCCTATCAACTTTGCTTTTACTTCTTCCTAACAAGAACCCCACTCAGCAATATTTAATTTAATGTTGCAAGCAACTGCTAGAGACAGAGGAAAATATTTAAAAAGCTACATTCCAGTGGACTCCTTTTGACTGCTGAGAACATCAAATGATTTGATAGGGGTTTTGGTGTTTTTTTTTTTTTTTTTTTTTTTTTTTTTTTTTTTTTGTTTGTTTTGTTTTGTGGTACTGGGAATTGAATCCAGGGGTACTTAACTACTGAGCCACATCCCCAGCCCTTTTTTATATTTTATTTAGAGACAGGGTCTTGATAAGTTGCTTAGGGCCTCACTAAGTTGCTGAGGCTGGCTTTCAACTCAAGATCCTCCTGCCTCAGACTTCTGAGCCACTGGGATTACAAGTGTGCACATGGCACCTGACTAATGTTTTTGGATTAACAAGCATGAGGTTGTTTTATCACGCCTTTGTGTGTGTTCTTGGGGATTGAACCAGGGCCTTGCAACACATGCTAAGCTCATACTTTACCACTAAGCTACATCCTAAGCCCAAACATGAGGGCCTTAAAGGTGAAGGAAAGTGTCTGAGAAGCAAGTTCAAATGTTGATAAAGCAACCATTCAGAGAATTTAAACAGTTACCTTGCCACAAAGTTCAGGGGGCATCAGGACAGGGCTGGCTAGATGGAGTATTTTTGCAGATACTGTGTTGGAGATGGGATAAAATAGCTAGGCACTAATAATTTCCAATAATATGGGCAAATTTTGACTATTTACAGAATTGTTATTATAGAAGGAAAAAGAGTTACAGGTTAAATGAGAAAATTTAAATGAGATCAGGGTTTTTAAATTTCAGCACTTTTGACATTGAAGGCTGCTTACACCCTTCCCGTGGGACTTGTCCTGTGCATTGTAGGATGTTTAACAATATCCCTGGTGTCAAATCCATCAGGTATAACTCCCTCTTCCCTAATTGTGACAGCCCAAAATGCTCAAAACCAAGGGTTTGATTTTTTTTTTAAGTCACAAGTGAAATTACTATTGATTTTGGGAAGAATCTTATTAGATACATTTAAAAGGGGGTCTTCGGTAGCAGTTTGGCACAGGTTAAGGACTGTGGTCATGAGCTGAAGCATCCTCACCTGCACACTTGACTGATTACATTGCCCACCTGGCCCTGTAGGCAAGTGAATTTTCTTCTCCTGGTTACTGGATTTTTGTAGTTGAGACTTACTTCCTCTTTTAATACAACAAACCTGGTGAGTAGGTATTAGTTGCCTCACTGGATAGATGGAAAAGTCTAGGAATAGAGAATAAGTAATTTACCCAAAATTTCAGGTGGGACCAAGCAGACTCAAAACTTTGTGGCTGCTTATCATGACTTTTCTCACACAGAACAGCACAGAGGGTTTGCACTGCCCAGGTGTGAGGTAAGGCCTAGACTATGGCTGCAGTCCATTTTCTGCTGCTTTAACAGAACACCACAGACTAGGTCCATTACAAACAGTAATCACAATTCCGAAGGCTGGGAAGGGAAGTCCAAGACAGGGACTGCATCTGATGAGGGTCAAAACATGGCGAGGGTCGAGCAAACACCTGGGAGACAGAGGGAGCGTGTGAGTGCTAGAGAGCTCGCTTTTCTAACAAAGCTGCCATGATAAGGAACCCATGCCTGAGATGGCGCCATTAGACCATCCTAAGATGGTCACCTCTGAAAGGTCCCATCGTCCACTACTGTCACAATGGCCATTACATTTTAATGTGAGTTTTGGAGAGGACATTCAGACCATGACCACCCCTGTGGGAATCTGGACTTCATCTGAGTGGTTAACCCAGCCTCTAATCAGAGAGACCTTGCAGGTAAGTTTCCAACAACCAAGAGAGCAGGAGAAAAGAAGACCATAAAGAAGGACCATGCTGGGGAGGTCACCTTTGCATTTATACCACATCACCTCAATGACAGCCAGTTGTGCAATAATTACACAGTGAATTATGTGGGGAATGCCATGTGTC
Organism: Sciurus vulgaris; assembly: GCF_902686455.1. Classification (NCBI taxonomy): domain Eukaryota; kingdom Metazoa; phylum Chordata; class Mammalia; order Rodentia; family Sciuridae; genus Sciurus; species Sciurus vulgaris. Next base: position 134,815,440 of record NC_136469.1, on the reverse strand, counting down.
TCCCTGGGCTCCTCATGGGTGGGCAGATGCACCTGCAGCACATGGAGCTTGTTCTGCAAGTAGCCCAGCAGGAGCTGAAATTCCAAACCCTACTTCAGCGTGAGCACTGAAGCACTTCAAAAAAAGAATAGAACTATTACTGGAATTTTCCTTGGACTAAATGAGAAATTGCTTAGCACAGAATAGGTTTTCAATAAATCTCAGAGGAAAGCAAGGAACAATAAAGAGAAGTGACAAGCTCTTAAGAATACATATAAATAGAGCAGCAGCAAATGCAGTCTAAAAGATTGACAAAGTATATCCACAGGGTAGTTCTATGCACCTGTTGCTACTATTTCTTGAGCTACTATTTGCTGGGCCCTTGAGTGAAGTACTTGCCACATATTTCTCTAATTCACTAAAGCCTCATAAGGGGGCTTGTTATTTTCATTTCTCAGAGCAAAAGATAGAGACCCACAGACCCAGGTTCTACTTTCTCACCTCTCTAATAAGAATAACGGTGACCACTAATGGGGTCAACCATAATTTTAAGCACCTTGGATACATATTTCATTTAATTTTTAAGGTAATCCCAGGAAGTAGGTATTATCTAAGTAAATTAAACAAAAGTATTTTGAGTGTCTGTTAGGTGGCAGGACAGAGCTGCTAGGCGGAGACGATGCGGCAACAGTAGTCCTGCCCTCATGCAACTTACAGTCTAGGAAGGAAAGGGTTGTCAACCAACACCTCCCGGCGAAGTGGAACGCTATGTAAGAGGGTGTGCTATGGTCTGGATCTGTAATGTCCTCCCCAAATTTCAGGTGTCAGGCAATACTGCAATGTTCAGAGATGAAAAGACTCGATTATAGGAGCCATAACATCATCATCCATTCAATAATCCTAGGCGGGTGTGGTGTGACTGAAGGAAGTGGGACACTGGGTGCATGGCCCTGGGAACTCTATCTGTCCCTGACCCCACCCCTGCTCATTCCTGCCCCTCCCCTACTGCCACCACCTGAGCAGCTATCTGCCTCCTTGCCCTTATGCCAGAAGTTTCTACCTGGTCAACCATAGACTGAAGCCTCTGAAACCATGAGCTAAAATAAAATAAATCTTTCCCCCTCTAATCTGTTCTTGTCAGGTATTTTGGTCATAGTGACAAAAAGCTGACTAATACAGGATGTATCCAGATGGGTTGTAGAACCAATAACATAGGTGTCTGTATGAGTTTCCAGGGGCTGCTGTAACTAAGTGTCACAGAGAGAGTGGCGTAAACAAAAGAAGTACACTGTCCCACAGTCTGGAGCCAAAATCAGGTACCAGGAGGGTTGGCTACTCCCTCAGGTTGTGAGGGAGGATCTGTTCCAGGCCTCTCTCTTAGCTTCAGGTGGCCCCAGATGTTCTTTGCTTTGTAGGTGGAATTCTTCCTGAGTGTTTACACCATCTTTTCTGCACAGACATGTCTGTCTGTGTTTATATTTCTTCCTTTTAAAAGGACTCCAGCCGTATTGGATTAGGGTCCAACAAAATGACCTCTCTTAGCTGTGTCTTCTGCAAAGACCCTATTTCCAAACAATCTGCAAAGACCCTATTTCCAAACAAGATCACATTTCATGGGCACTGGAACCTTAACATCTTTTAGGGGCACAAAATTTAACCCACAATGGCATCATTTTACAGATGGAGCACTGATGCTTGAGAAATTGACTCGCCCATGGTCACCCAGGTGGTGAGCAGTTGATGTGTGATTCTGATTGAATATGGCTGAGTTTGGAGGCCAGACCTTCAACCATGATGCTAAAACAGCTCTCAAGGAGAAAGGCCTCGAGAGAGCACTTCAGAAATTCTTTGTCAGTGATCATCTCTACAAGACTGAAAAAAAAAAAAAAAAACACTCTTCATTCATCCAACAGATAGTTAATTGAGCATCTACCACTTGTCCATGCTAGCCTGGTGCTTGCACTTGAGACACCTTCATCAATAAAACAGTGTTCCCTGCCTTCACAGAACCATTGTTCTGGATGCAAAAACAGACAATAAACAATAACTATTAGAACATTTACACACAGTATATTGGAAGTTGATCAGAGATCTAAAAATAGAGCAGGAAGGACAATGCTCTTGAAAGTAGAGGTCTCTGGAGGTCTCCTTGAGGAAGGGTTTCCAGTCAAGCCCTGCAACAGGTGAGGAGTCAGCCTGGTTGGTGGTCAGGACAGATGGAGACAGCAAAGACCATGAGGCAGGAACAGACCTGACCTGTCCAGAGAGCCCCCACCAGACCAGATGAGGAACTGAACTCTGAAGACCTGGCAGAAAAGAACTGCTTGCTCAAAGTCAACGCCAATGAACGGCCATTGGTTTCCAAGTCCCGTCTCCCACTTCCAAGTAGAATACTCTTGACACAAGAATACGGATGGCAGGGTTCAGACCTAGGGCTGGACGTAAAGAGTGAGCTTTGAAGGAGCATTTGGACTGCACCAGGTGGTCCCTGTCCTTGGCCCCTAGGTTTTATGGGACCCCGATCCAATGAGAAACTCTTTGCTTGGACCTGGCTGTATACCGTAGTTGGAAAATGAAACCCTATGAAATAGTGGATGATGATGGTAGATAAAAATAATAGTAATTTAAAAGGAAACTACAAGAGGAACAATAGCAATGAGCCCTTGAAACTGGTTCTGTTTTTGCAGTACTAGGGATTGAACCCAGGGTGCTCTGCCCCTGAGCTGTCCCCAGCCCTTTTATTTTTAAATTGTAAGTCAGGGTCTCATTAATACTACGTAAGTTTTACTACAGCCATACTGTAATGCTCGGAGAATAACGACAAGGAAAATGTCTGCGTTCTGTGCAGGTGCGCCCATCAGAGGTCTAACTGCAGAGGACACGTCAGCACAACACAGCGATTTTGTTTTTGTTTTAACAAATATTTTCAACCTGTGGTTGGTCGAATCTGAGGATGCAGAGCCCATGGGCAGGAAGCACTGGCGGTGCTACATTTATCTCACCCTGAGGAGTGTGTCTGACCCCACGTGCGCGTGTCAAGGCCAGAGTCCTCATTCGGATTGTTTTCCGTGGTGAGGACAGCTGTGTGGCCCTCTTACTCTGCCCAGTGTTACCTGAGGGCTGACTCTCCTGGTGGTGTGGTCAGAGCTACCCTGGCTCCTGGGGCTCTAGTATCTTCACAGTATCCCTTTTTCCAGCTTACCCAACCAGCCCCAGACCTGGGATGGGAGACTGAGGCAGGAGTCTAGAGAAAGTCGTTGTCGTGGCCTGAATACAGTCATTACATCCCAGGTAAGAGGGGGTGGTCAGGAGGGCGCAAATATGTTACATGCAAACACTACACCATTTTATGTGCGGGACTTGAGTAGCTAAGGATTTGCGCATCCAAGGGGGCTCCTGGAACCAATCCTCTGTGTGTGGATACGGGAAATGACTTTGTTTCTACCATATTTAAAAAGGTATTCTGGAGAACTTGTTCTAGAGTGTTCCTTTCTGAGTTCCTTCTCCAGAGTCCCCCTCACCCCCATCTCTCTGAGCTGGGAATCCCACCCAGGCCTCACTCATGTTAACCAATCGCTGTGCCACCGAGCACACCCCCAGCGCTGCAGTTGTTTATCTTATTTAATGACATTGAACGGTCTCCCCCAAAATTCAACTTTCCCAGTCTTATTTGCCATTGTTTAGTCGTCCACCATAAAACCCTTTTTCTAGCTGGGAAAAACTTCTTTTGTGCAGCAATGGTGGAATCCAGCACTACCCAACCACGTGATTGTGGGCCCTTTCACCTGTCACACATGCGCATGACCCTAGCCTACCAAGGATGAGACAGCAGCCACTCCTGCACAGAACTCAGATCCTGGAATTAACCTAACATGCAAGGCCAACCTCAGCAGCAGAGCGGTGGTCTGGGTGTGGGTGGTGCTCAGCAGCCATGTCTCAACCAGGCTGTGATTCCCTCAGTTTCCATCCTGCTCTCCAGCCTCCAGACGAGGCTCAGGGTCACCCAACACCCTCATTGTATTATTTTTCTAAGGAAGTTTAGCCAGAAGTTGCTTCTGTTAATCTCTAACGGTTAAACTAAACACACTACCTTCAACATCTCTCTTTACTTTCTGATCCATCTCCTCCTCTCCAATCTCATGGTGGCAGTGCTAATTCCGTCACTCAGTGTGTCCTATTTGGAGTTCTCCCTCCAAGTCACTGCATAGGGCCAGGATCAGGGGGAGGCAAAGGAAATGGCCATGGAAGTGAGTAGTAGTTACACTGAAAAAGAAGAAGAAAAGAACCGTTTGGATATGATCCCAGTGTCCACTTCTCTTCAGAGAATCGCTCAGCATTGAATTGCCAAGGCCCCGTGTGGGTTAAGGCTGCCAGCTGCCTGGTTCCCTGAACATTCTCTGCCACAAGGAGGTGTAGTCAGCAGGAGTCAGAGCAGATGAGGAGCTCCGCCCTGGGGTGGCCTCTGAGGGTCCACCTCCCTTGGACTTTGCTTCTAGGCCCCTGGTCCTTTCCTCTGTTCCACCTCATTGAAGTTTTAGATTCCCATGAAATATTCAGCTCAGCCACAGCAGGGGCTTTGATCAGATGTGTTCACTAAAATATCCCAAGAGCTTAGAACGGTGCCTGGCATAGAGCTGGCGCTCAAGAGATGCACACTGAGTGAATGGGTGCTGATTCTGGGCAAGCAGGTTGCCTTCGGAAGGAACACGCGAGGTACGCGCACGCATAGCAGTCTCGAATCCCGCTCAGCCACGGGCAGGCTGAGTCACTTTAATTGGATCATTTTCATCTTCTACACTTGTTTCCTCATTGAAAATGGGCCTTACAATGCTTATGTTTTAGAAATACAGCAAGGTATCTGTAAGGAGCAAAATTAAATGTGTGACATTCTGTGTGCTGTGGAACTTACAAAAAACAACTTGCTTGTGTTGTAATGATGTGGTGTTGCCCCAAGATAGGGTTAGATAGGATTGACGTTGCCCCAAGTTGGAGACATGTGCAACTGACCCCGAGTAAGATAACTAACTAACTTCCCTCGGACCAAGACTGGCTGGCAGGGTCTGATAAAAAGGATTTAAAAGGACTCATGATGAGCCTAGCTCCAGTCCCCATTTTGTTGTGCCAAGCATGACTCACTGACTCGCTCCTAGCTTGATGGACCATTCATCATCCTGACCGTGACCTAGACGTTCCTGTGGAAGTGACCACGGAGCTGCCCGTGTGCATCCTGCCTGAGACGTCTCTGCCCGGCCTGCCTGCCGTGATCTTGCTGCCCTCCCTCGCCACCCAACCGTCCTCACCGATCAGGACTCTGACCGGAGGGAGCTCCCCAGCGAAATCTCCTGAGCTGTCTTCCTGACTGACCTCCGGGAGTCACTGCCCTTCGACTCAGGATATGTCACACAGGAGTGGACCTTAGGAATGGGTCTCAGTAAGGAGTGAGTCTTGCTTATTCGGGGCTTATAATAATTTAGTGATTAAGTTATGTGTGATATGGTGGGACTAAAGGTTAGACTAACTATAATAATTGTGTGATCAGCATCAAATAAAAGCCAATTGATTTTGGACCAAATTTACTCTCATGGACTTCTCCTTTCTGCTCTTGACAGTATCAATTAATTCACAAAGAAAAAGAAACCTGGCCATATAGAGGACGCCGGACACGCAGTAGGCGACGGGAGATGTTTCCCTCACTTCCTCCTCCCAACCTGTTGTTTTCCTACAGACATGTATGGAGCACCTTGTGTTCCAGGTATCTCTCCAAATTTGGGACACAGCAAGATCCAGACAGAAGAGGGCAGCCCTTATCTCCTAGCTTGGGAGAAGGGTGGGAAGATCTATAAGCAAAGACACCAAGCAGTCCTCAAACCCTTGAGCACCACTGCTGAGAGCTGGGCTGAGGGAGGCCCTGTGACACTGTGTCCCCGGGGACCCGCCCTGCAGGCTGTGGCATTCAAACACAGTCCACTCACACCCCCAGTGCCCTGAGTGGCGACTACTCGGAGCCACCAGCTGGGGCCAGGAGCTTCTCGTCCGCCGCCCTACTCTCCATCCAGGGCTGCTGGGGTCCTGTTCCGCCCCTCTTCTCTGCATGGCTTGCCTTACACTTGGTCCTTGGTGCAGGTGGCAGAGGCAGCAGGATTCAGTGGGCCATAGAGAGGGGACTCCAGAAGATGGGTACCCAGGGCCCTAGGCTCCCCTGCTCAGGGATCTCCCCTTCAATCCCAAAGTAGGGGATGCCAGGGCAGGAGTGAAGGCCCAGAGGGGACACCATCCTGGAAGGAGAGGTGGGGTAGGGGGTGGTAGGTAGAGGGAACGGAGTTGGGGTGAGCTGACCCCATGACCTTGGATGAGCCATATGCTCTCTCTGGGCCTCTGTGGCTGCTTGAAAAGCAAAGCTCACAGCAGGAACCCGCATCTAGCCAGCTGGCTGCGTGTGCAGGCCGCCTGCTCCTCCACTAGCAGAAGGCGCGCTGTTATGAGTTACACTTGAATTTTCATGCACGGTTCTTGGCTCATAACTCCCTCCCCAAAGCAGGCCATAGAAACTAGGATTCCTCTTCCAAGGCGGGTCTTAAAAACTTCCTTCACTGTTCTGTTGTGGAGCTGAAGATAAAGAAATTCTCTGATCTAACTTGTCTGACATAGGTCCTTAGGCCCCATGTCAGAGGGTCTTGTCCCCTAGTCGGGAGGAAGAATGACACATGGAAAGACCAAGACAAATTTAAACGGGCAGCCTGGTTGGGCTCCACGCTCCCTGTTTGCTTAGATCAGAACTTTTGTGTCCGATCTCCACACAATTGTCACGGCTCTGCAGTGAAATACCCATAAAACCCCAAAAGGACAGGGTTCAGAGCGCTTCCTGATCCCAAACATGCTGAAGGTCCTGGAGGGTGGGCCCTGTCAGAGGCATGGAAGGAAGCTCAGTGCCCCTTCCCATTCCTCAGTATATCCATCTCTGGATCCTCTGGACTATCCCTTATAATAAGGTAACAAGTGTATTTCCCTGGTCCTGGGAGCTACTCTGTGCCAGGTACTGTGTGGTATCTCACTTAACCCTCGACTGCCACACATGGATGGGGCATCACCCCCATTTTCCAGATGAGAAAACTGAGCTTCTGAGAGGTAAGTACGTGAGAACCAGTGTGGCCCCTTCAGTCCAACACTGGATATATTTTCATTTATCCAACATATTTCCACTGGACTAGTGAAAATCTCACTGAGCTACTCCATGAATTTAATCCAACAAGGCAGAGAATAAAACAGTCTGAAAAGTGGCTGTTGCCAGATCAGGGTGATAAGCGGGTGGAGTTAGTCAACCAGAGAACCACTATCTGACAGTGCCTGTGACAAGTTACTGTTCTTGGGACAGGTCATCACCGATGCTGTGTTTATGGATCAACTTTGGATCCAGTGTGTGAGCTCTGCAGTTCTTTGTACAGAACCAACATTACCCTGATATGTACTTTTGGTTCAGAAGGAAAAACACCAGTCAGGGACATAGAGCTGGGTCTGGTTCCATCTCTACCTCCTAACAGCTGTGTGTCTACAGGCAAGTTAATTAACCACTCTGGGCCTCTGTCTCCTTTCAGAGCCTTTGAGAATCTCCTGCCCTTGCTGTGCTCCTTTTGCATGTTCTTTAATTCAAACTTGGTCAGGGCTTGTCGGGGAAATGCTATTTAGAGTTTTCCAAGAAATCACACTCTCCGTGGAGATTCAGGAACCTTCCAGCAGGCCCCCTAAATAGCAGTTGCAGAGTTTCTTTTTATAAAAGAGAGAAGACATTTGAGAAGGAACTGTTGTCAGACTTGACATAGTCACTGCAGTCTTGTTTTTACCTCCTCTATGATCTTTCTCTCTGGGGAAACTTCTTTGAAAAGAAGTCCTGTGGAAGTAGATGTTCAAAACTTATTTGGTGGTAAGAATCATGTGAGGCTCTTTATTAAGCAAACAAAGCAACAGAATCAGAGTCTCAAGTCCACTTCTGGAGCTGTAGTTCTGCAGATTGGGATGAGGCCAGAAGGATTCTTAAAGGAACATCCCAGGGCTGAGGGTTCTTGGGACTGCAGAACACGTGGCTAATAACTGGGAAAACTGAGTCCCAGAAACACTAGGTCCCATTCACCTGCTATTGCTAGCTGGGCTAAGCAAGACTTGGGTTCGAGTCCAGGGTCCATGACGCCATTAGAAGTTAGAGCTCCCGTCTTCCCACTTGCTACCTGTGTGATCTCAGGCAAGCACACGGCACTCCTCGTCGAGCGTCCCAAGACCCAGGGCAGCAGCCGTGCCATCAGATTCTTGAGACCCTGCTCCTTGCCGAAGTGCTAATGGGTGAGCAGGAGAAACACCAACCGTGGTGACTGGAAGCCAAGGCGGGAGGCCAGCAAAGAGCAGGGACCCTGCAGAGGTGCTGAGCCTGCTAGCCTGGTCTTCAAGGGATGCGGTGGCTTCCCTGTGAAAAGGATGTTTGAGGATATGAAGGCCACTGGGACTCAGCCAGGTAAAGAAGCCGAGGAGAGTGTTGTAGGCACAAGGAACGTGCACAAGGGCCAGGTAAGTAGCAGGAACACAGGCCCCTGGAGGAGCCCAGAGCGACAGGTGCCCAGTGGGAGAGAATCGGGCCGATCCCTTAGGTGTACACCTGTGCTCCATCCGCAAAGACCAGGGCCAGCCGTCAGGTGTGTGGGGCCTGTGTGCGAGCCTCGGAATCTTTGTCTGAAAATGAGGGGTCCAAATTTGTCTTCCCCACTCCTGGCCTAATTGCCCATCAGCAGCCCGAGCAACGCTTTCAAAGTGGAAGCTGGGTCCTGTGCCATCTTTGCTCAACAGCCCTGACCGTGCCCATCTCATCCCTCACTCACACAACGTCCCAGTGTCCAGCATGGCCTGCAATAACCTCCCAGTGTCCCCAGCTCCCACGTTCCCCGCTTTCTAACTGGCTGCCAGCTGCACCTCCTCCCTGCCTTCCCTGGACACCCTGCCCCTCCCTGCTGCCTGGGCATGGCGCTCCCCCCGCCTGGGCTGGAGGGTGGGCCCCAGACCCCCACTCAGCTCCCTCAGGCCCAGGCCCTTCCTGAGCAGCCTGCGGCCAGCTCGCTGTCCCTCTGGGTGGCACAGTGCTCTCGTTTCTTTCTCTTCCATCCCTCACTCCCACTCCCACGCAGAAGCTCTCCCCAGAGCACCATTCACCACGGGCCCCCAGATGACCTCTGCCCTGCTTGCCCATGTCTGACTCTGCCCCCCGTCACAGTGGACATTGTCCTGGAGCTGGTCATTGTTCCTTTGGATGCTGTGTGGTCAGGTCCTGGGTGTGGCCATCGCCCCAGGTGGCATCAGACGCATGCCAGGGCATGTAATGAACCAAGACCATTTTGAAAGGACAGAAAAACAAATGCTTCCTTGAACTTTGATGGCCGGGCTTTGCTTCCCTGACCCCAACACAAATAGACCATGTTAATCTGAACGTCCCTGGCCGTGTGGGCTTGGCATCGCGCACAGAGAAGCTGCCAATGTCCCCGTCGTACAGCATGGCTCTGTGAGTCCCAGGAATGGCAGCCCTGTCTGTGGGGGAGAGTCCCAGGCAAACTTCCAGAAGGGCTTTTCCTCCTCCTTTCTTCCTCAGGACTCAAAGTAACTTTAGTAATAATTGGAAATATCGCAAAGCTTCTCTGGAAAGGCCGAGTTGTAAACTCAAAGGGTCTTTACAATCTCCTGGTTCAAGGGGGAGGGGTGTTTCACCAGAGGCTCCTGAATCACGAAGGGCTAAGGGTCTGGACGCCGGCTCTGCACTGGCAAAGAGCAGGTCCATCTGCGTTTCTGTGGACAGCTTCACTGCTTCCTCAGCTTCTTGGAACTGACCTGTGTAAACCTCTACCCCAGAGCTAACAGAGACTCACCTAGGTCGGCAGCATCCCTCGGCCTCAGCCTCTGTCTCCAGACCTGCTGGGGATCTTCAAGGCCATGGGTGCCGTTTAGAGCACAATAAGGAGCAAATAAATAACAGCAGACACAACGGCTGAGAAAACCAAGATTAGGGCAGAAAAAACAGAACACACCCTGACAACTATAATTGTCTCTGTGTGCAACGGGGCCACGTTCTTTTTCTTTTCTTTTTTTAAATTTCTTTGTGGTTTCCAGATTTTCTATGAAAAAAAATTTAGATTTATGAAAAAACATTTTAGATTTTTCATTAAAAAAATTAAACTTTCCTTGGGAAAAACAAATGATTATGATTTAAAAGTTTCTCCACCCAGCCCTTCTGAAAATTTCCTAGGGTTTTTAAAGTGCTGCTCTTGTTCAGGTTTAGAGGTGAGACATTTGGGGAGCCAACTTGTTGGGGGATGGGTAAAGTATGAGAGTTTAAAAATGCCTGCAGTTTCACTTAGTAAGTGTTGAGATGAAAAGGAATTATTGGAAGTGCTTTTAAATTACAATTTTCTTGCTCTTATACATTTCCTTAAATGGCAGCCTGCATTCTTGGACAGGTGACTTTTTCATGGATGGTTTTGATGTGCAAAGACTTCGGTTGACCTGAACTGTTGTAAAGTTTTCCTTCTTCAGGGTGGAAGCTAGACACACTGAGTTAAATTTACCTTTAGATGCCCCTCCAAGGCAACCCTCTTTTTTTCTATTCTTAACTTCAATGAGGGTTTTAAAAATACTAATTTTAAACTATAGCTTCAGCTGATGATAGCTATTAAGTTCAGTATTTATAAGATTTCCTAAAATAAATTCTTTTTCTAGAATAGAATGAATTGGCTCACAAATAATTGACATCAGCTGGGACTGTGGCCATATACATCTCCCTTGCCTTTCCAAGTCCTGGGTGCCTTAAGAACAGTGCTAACCAAGCATCACTAATGTCTGGGGCCTCGCTGTAGCCGATTGTTTTGATTCATCTGGGGCCAATGTCGGTGTGTCTCCTCACGCCAAAAAAAGACTCTAAGATAATTGTAATCCTCATGGGAAAAGGACACACTATTTGTATTTGCCCTCTGGCATGAAAAGATCAGTCTTGCTGATCCACACCTGTTTATGCATAGCTATGCAGTCTTCTAGAATTCCATACTGAATTTGTAGCAATCGAACTAATTTAAAGTGAATACAGCCCACTTTGTCTTTAAATGTACGTCTGACTTCAAATCCTCGTTCTGCCTCTGACTAGTTTTGTAACCCTGGTCGGCTCACATAACTTCTCTAGGTCCTCAGCCCTAAAGCAGGGGTGGTAATATCCATCTGGTAAAACATCTGTGAGGATCTGGGAAATTAAGAGAGTTATGGCATTGTTAGCAGTATGTAGAAAAAGGTGCAGATTAAAATTCATTTCCTTTTTGTAGTCAAATTCTCACAGAAAATGGCGATTTTATTCAATCAAGAAAATATTAATTGAGCATTTATTATATGCAAAGTCCTAGGGATACTGACATTTCATTCATGCTTTGAAGAATCTCACCATCTTTGAGGGAGAGAGAGCCTTGTTATCTCCTAATTAAATCAGATTGTGAAAGTGCTTTGATTGGAGTAGAAGGTATTCTGGGATCTAAGACAAAGGAATATTAATTTCACTTGGTGTGATTTCACAACAAGGCTAAAGAGTCTTAAGCTAGGCCTCGAGGGGTGAAAAAATTCCGACCTTAAAGAGGAGCAGGGTTTTGGGAAAGCCAAGAAGGGGGTACAAACATCACTAGAGGCGACAGCAAGAGTAAGCAATTGAAGAGTAAGAGAAGCACAAACCTGCCTGCACCATCGCCATCAAAGCACACAGTCAGCCCATCTCCACGGTTCTGCATCTTCAATCCCACCAATTGCAGATTCAAACTATTCAGGAAAAGCCGGGCGTGGTGGCACATGCCTGTAATCCCAGAGGCTCAGGAGGCTGAGGCAGGAGGATCTCTAGTTCAAAGCCAGCTTCAGCAAAAGTGAGGGGCTAAGCAACTCAGTGAGACCTTGTATCCAAATAAAATACAAAAAAATAGGGCTGGGGATGTGGGTCAGTGGTCCAATGCCCTGGTACTCCCCACCCCCAAAAAAATTTCAGGAAAAAATTACGTCTGTACTGAACATGTACATACTTTTCCTCCCTCCCTTCCTCCCTCCCTCCCTCCCTCCCTCCCTCCCTCCCTTCCTTCCTTCCTTCCTTCCTTCCTTCCTTTCTTCCTTCCTTCCTTCCTTCCTTCCTTCCTTCCTTCCTTCCTCCCTTGTACTGATCATTGAATCCAGGGGCACTTATCCACTGAGTCACATCCCCAGTTCTTTTCTTTTCTTTCTTTCTTTTTTTTTTTTTGTTTCAAATATTTTATTTAGAGACAGGGTCTTGCTAAGTTGCTTAGGGCCTGGATAAGTTTCTGAGGCTGGTTTTGAACTCATGATCCTCCTGCTTCAGCCTCTGTTGCCACTGGGATTACAGGTGTGTACCACCACGCCCAGCCTAGACTTTATTTTCTTGTCCTTATTTTTATAAAAACACAGTCTAGCACCTTTTTTTAAAAACATATGCTTATTTGTAGATGGACACAATATCTTTATTTATTTATTTTTATGTGGTGCTGAGGATGGAACCCAGTGCCCCACACGTGTGAGGCAAGCATTCTACCACTGAGCCACAACTCCAGCCCCATCGTCTAGAAACTTTTACATGGCACTGTATTTGGTGCTGAGTGGTCTAGAGGTGACTTAAAGTGTCAAGGAGGATGTGCTGCTTTTTAAGGGGCTTGAACATCTGGGGCTGGGTTGTCCACCAAAGTCCTAGGACCAATGCTCCATGCATACTGAGGGACAAGGGATGGTGCATTCTGGTGGGGAGGCTCTCCTTCAGAGAACAGACCAAAAGGGAGGGAGAGAGATGGGGACAAAGGGGAAAAGGGAGATGGAAATAAGAGTGGCCCTGCAATGCCTCTGCCGTGCTCCCGCCCCTTGAAGGCAGCTGACACTCCAGAGGAAGCTACGAGAGGCTGGGGCCTTTGTTCATTCACTCAGAGGCTAAGTCTTGAATACCTACTGTGTGCAGGCCCTGTTCAGATGTTGTGGGGCAACAGTGAACAAGACCCTGTTCCCATCTCCAAGGACCTTGCATTCTACAGGGGCAAACAGACACTGATCAGAGAAACGAGGGAACCACTGTAGAATTACATTTTAGGCCATTAGTCTTATGAAGCAAAAGGGGCTAGACAAGAGCTGCTCTTCTCTGCAAGGTGGATAGAGCCCCTCTCTGGGATGCTATGTGAGCAGATGCTCCAAAGCAGTCGATACCTGCAGCTGGTTCCAGCGTGAAATTGGCAGGTGAAATTGGCGATGCAGAAACGGGGGCCTGCTTCATGTGTCATGGGGCAGTGAGAAGGCTTGGGTTCCATCTCTGCCCACCAGTCTCAGCCTGGGACAGCAAGGAACAGCTGGCCTCTTGCTGCCACATTCTGCCTGGGCACTGAGCCATCCCAGGAAAGATGCCGGGCTTTGGTCCTGGGGTTGATAGGCTCGTCCCAGGTTTCCTGAAGACCTACCAGACTCAGGCTGGATGTGGCCCCTTACCCATCATGCCTTGGGCTGAGGAATCTTAGCCTGTTTACAAGACAGATACTCAAATGGTTCAGAGCTGTTGTCCACATCCAAATGGGACAGGAAGGGAGGGGAGCCTGGGTGAACTGCCCACAGAGAAGTACCCACAGAGCACAGCTGCATATATTGATTCGAGCATGCGTGAACTTGGTAGGTTAGATATGAAAGCATGCTGTCGTCCAGACATAAAGAATGCAATGACCTCTGACTTCCGAGGTGAAGAGACTGGCAAAGTGCCCTCCTGAGGAGCGGGGCAGGGGACTGGAGTGCAGATTGGCTAACTCTGGACTGGCATGGTGACCACACCAGACTATGCATTATGAGAAGAGGCCTGAAGCTTGGGAAAGAGAGAGCAAGGCATGCAAGAGTTCCATGAGCCAGGGTTGGGGCCTCGGGGACACTTTGTGCTGAGCCCATGCCCCGTGTTCTTCATGGAGTGTACGGTGGAGTCATCTGGAATAGGACAGGCAACCAGCCACCAAGAGTCCCACTTGAGGTGCTTCTACTGCACAGGCAAGATGAGAACAATAAAAATGTCCCCTGCCTCCAGGACAGCATCACCTGGGATTGCTAACCCACCCCGGTTTCCTCTTGTCATTGCAGCCCCTGTTATGGGAATTGTGCCTCTTCCCAGAACTCCTGCTTTGTGGTCCTAACCCCCAGAACTTCAGCACCTGACCTTATTTGGAGACAAGGTCTTTCCAGGGGTGATCTTTAAGGTAAATGAGGTGGCATGGGTGGTCCCAATCTAATATGGCTGCTGGCCTTAGGAAGGGGAATTTGGACTCAAAGGTAGACCAGCTCAGAAAGAAGATGACATGAACCAGCATGGGGAGAAGCAGGCCACCCACAAGCCAAGGAGAGAGGGACATCCTCCCTCCAGCAGTCAGGAGGAGCCAGCCCTGCCCACACGGTGGTCTCCCACCTCCAGTGTCCAGGTCTGCAGGGCAAAGCTGTTCTGTTGTCCAAGCCACAGAGTCTGTGGCAGTTTTAAATCAGCCCTAAGAGACAAATCCACCTCCATGAGCGAGGGATCCTTACTTTATTTTACAGATGGGGACACGGAGGCGCGAGGCTCAGAAAGGCTGGGGGTCCGCCACAGGGTCCTCACATCCGGGAAGAGGTGGAGATTTGGGCTCCAGCCTTTTCCTACTGTTGGAAGTCAGAGCTCTGAGGTTCCCCACACCGCCCTGGAAGGAGCCGGGCCCTCACGTGTAAACAGAGAAGGCTCTGTCATGACAGCCATTTGCGCCCTTGTGCATTAGGTAGCAACACTGCCAATTATCTCCCTTGGTGCCCACAGGACAGAGCACCTGCTTCTCCAAGGGGGCAGAGGATCCTGATTTACATTGGCAGCGGTTTCCTTATTTACATTGCAAAACATCGTGTGAGGCCCCAGCTCTCAAACCCCAGGGCTCAACCTAGGAACAGACAGAAGACAGCTGGCGGCAGGAATGCCTGGTGGTCCCTTCCCACGCTGTCAATCACAGCTGTGTTCAGGGACCCCTCCAAGAGGCTGGCCAGTCTCACCCCCACCCGTCAGGTCTCCCCATGCCACGGGGAGATTCAGGCTGGGCTCGGTTCCCCCTCTCACTGCCAAGGAAACCCAAGCTCAAGGAAGCAGAGAAACAAACTCGCCCAAAGTCACCCAGCTAGTGGTGGCAGAGCTGAGAGCCAACACAGCCTCCTGTAGGTCCCCACAGAACTACCCAGAAACTGTCCCCAAGTACTTGCTGTCGTGCTCGGAGAACGTGCAGAGTGACACAGGGCCCTTTCCACCCTGGCTGCAGCTGGCTGCTCTGAGCTTTCACTAAGGGAGGGCTGCCTTGCCAACTAGGTTTCCCAAGAATGCAGCTTAAAGTTGGAAGTCAGGGGGCTACTACCCCCCAGATCCTGAGGCCTGGAAACCTGGAGCCGTGAAGCAGGCCCAAGGTGATCACTAGACCTGACCAAACTTTGTGGAACAGGCTTCTCCCAAGAGGTAATGGAGCACAGAAAATTCCAGGTCATGAGGTTGCTCAGGGCCTCTGACTTCTACCACCCGAGTCATTTTGTTGATCAGCAAGATACAGGGTAGCAGCTGCAAAGGAGGAGGGGGCCGAGGAGGGGGAGAGATTCTCTGCAGTGTCCCATCACAGGCAAGGAACAACGATTAAGCTCAGGAACAGTCACTGGTTTACGTGTTCGCCTCGTGCTGGCCACCCTGGGGGCCTGTTGCCAGGCTGGAGACAAGGGCTCTGTGCTCTAGGGCTACTAGTGAAGGCAGGGCAGGAGGGTCGGGGCAGGCAGGCCTGGACAGAGAACTCATGAATGCCTCCTCCTAGGGGATCTGGGGGCCACCAAATTTGCTGGCCACTCCCTGATGGCTCAGGCAAGTCCCATGAGCACAAGGAGAGCAGGACAGGGGAGGGTCTTCCCAGCAGGTCAGTTCGCCAAGCAAGATTAGCTATGGCATGACACCCTCCTCTCTCTGACTCTCTCTCTCTTTTTCTTTTTTATTAAGCTGTTATTCAAATAACAACAACAACAACAACAAATAGCCACTGAAAAGTGACCAGTGGCATTCAGCACATCCATAACACGGACAAGTGCCACCTCTATCTAGTTTCACAATATTCTCATGAACCCAAAAGAAAACTTCGTTCACATAAAGCAGCTGCTCCCCATTGCACCTCCCAGCCCCTGGCAAACAACAGGTGGCTGTCTGTCTCTATGGACTTGCCTCTTCTGGTATCTCAAATAAACAGAAGTATACAACAACCTCTCCTTAAAGGCCTGCACAGCATCAGGCAGAAAAAGGCTGAACCGTGGTTTTTGTGTTTGTTGTATTTTGACCTTTGTTGAGCCTGTTCTGTGTGATAGTGAAAGGTACACATTTCACGGAAGAAGACTTGGAAACAGAAAAAAAGCCTAAAAGAGAAAATTAAAATTGCTTAAGTGCATCCCTCAGAATAACTATGCTAATATGCTACGCCTCCCATTTCTCCCCTGTGCAAATGTGGACGAGAACACAGGTGCCGTGTGCCCCAGGCTGGTTTCTCAATTGCTCTGCCATTTGTCCTGTCTTGTAAACATGGAAATGATAACAGTTCTCACTTTATAGGTGTATTGAGATGATAAATAAATTTTTAAAAATGGTGTGAGGCACAGAATATGTGCTCAGTCAATACACTACACAACAGCTATTGCTGTTTCCCCCTCCAACTCAATAAAGTAAGTGTTCTTATGTCTACAGAGGAAGAAACTGAGGGTCAAGGAGTCAAGTAAGTTTCTAAAAGAAGGAAATGAACATTCTTTTTGAGTACCTCTATGTGCTAGTTCATTATCATTGCTCCATTTTACAGAGAGGGAAACTGAGGTGCTAAATGGTCAGAAGGTTCAAGTTCACCCAGCTAGTTCATTGCCATGTGACGGAGTCCCCTAAACCGGGATTTAGATCAGGTGGCCAAGGGGCCTCACCTCTGTGTGGATCTCATTCTGATTTCCTGGATTCTCAGGGTTGCCGTTTGTCTCCTCTCCGGCCTCTTGCTCTGGTTGTCTCCTGGCAGTTACTGGAGAAGCTACGTGGCACTTCCAGAAAAGCAGAAGTGACCGCTGCAGAGACAGGTTTGTCCGCCCTGGGCTCCCGCCCTGGAGCTGCTCAGGTACGGCTCCCACACTGCGCAGGGCCCCCAGGCCATGCCACACCAAGAGACAGAGGGCTGCCAGCACGGCGTCAGACCCTGGGCCAGCCTTGAAGGATGCCTCTCATTTCTGCCTCCCAGCCCTGCCCAGGAGGAGGGTCACACTCCCCCAACTGAGGGAAGATGCTGCAGGGTCACATTAAGCCAGGAAGACACGACTCAGGCCTGACTCCTGGTCCAAAGGTGGCCCTGCTAACTGAGCTTGGTATTTGTTCCTGTTACCAAAACAATTCCAGGGGCCTGCAGAGCTTTCCTGAGAGTCCACAGGAGGCCACAAGGCCGCAGCCTTTTCCCAGGATGCTAATTAAAAACACCACCAGATCTGTATGGCATCAAAAATAATTCCACTGGAGGCGCACAGGGACCCCGGGTTCGCCCTGCTGCCCGCACCCCTCCAGAGCTCGTGGGTTCTGGCAGTTCTGTCTCTGGAGAGCTAGTGGGAGGGCTGGGAGGACTCCCCAGGAGGCAGCTGCTCCCCAATCTCTGGGAACCCTGGGACTAGAGGCCCACATAGCTGCCAGGTTGGCCTGATGGTGAGGCTGTGTAGCTTGTCAAGTAGAACTTGAGTCTGGAAGCAGGCTCCTTCTCCTCAGTGGAATGTCAGAGAGAGCATCAGCCACTGCCATGGACTCAGATAAGCTGTCTGCTCTCTGAGTTCCCAGGTCAATGTGGAACACCAGCCTCCCCTCATTGTTGCCTCTCTTTGGCAGGGTTCCAGGAGTCCGGCTGGCGTTCCTGGTAGGCTTCACCTCCTGAGTTGCCCTTGCTTTGCCTGGATCCTGGGTCTGAGAGGTGGCAGAGGGGGGTGTGAGAAATACCATCATTCTCCTCAGTGACCCCCAGGTAGAAATTCCCTGAACACCAAGCAAGCCCCTGGGCCACATGAATCACCTCCTTCCCCACACCCACTGGAGCCTCATCTCAGCGACCAACTGGGGTTCACAGTCATGCATTGCCCATGTCAAGCATGGTTAGTCTGTGGTGGGCCAGGGGTCAAGTTCAGGCAGCTGGCCCCAGAGTCAACTGACAAAGGCCAAGGATGCCCAGGATCTGTCTGCACTGGATGGTCTGTAGGACCCATGTGCTCTCCTGGGCTCCCTCTCCTGCTGTTTCCTCTCCCTAGTCAGATACTGCATAGTGCAGATCCCTGGCTTTTATAGATTTAACAATCCAGGCATTAAACTGTCATCTTCCTGAGCTGAGAATTTGAGTTGTTGGCAGTGATGAGAGAAATCAGTCTCCCAATCAAAACAATTTTATACCTCATTACCTCAAAGTTAGCCAGGGAACAAATATCACGACTCCTGTTTTTTTCAGAGGTGTGTCTAAGCCTCCTTCCTTTCCCTATTGTCTCTCTATCTCTTCTTGTTCCCAGGTTGTATGTTTAAATCTCTTTTCTGGTATGTATTTTGCCTTGTTTGCTATCATTCCACCCTTTTTCAAAGCTTAATTACAATGCTTGTCAAATGTGCACTATAAAGTTCTTATTTGGAAGTCCTAGAACCTACCTTTTGATATATTCCCAAGCAACACAGAATATTCTGGAAAGCTGCAAGAGTTGGGAGTGTGGGTGGTGGTAAGATCTTGGGCTGTATTCCCACGTAAAACAGAACCCAAACGCTTTAGGGACAGTTGTTAATTGACTTCTGCCTGCTGGATACGTCGCTCACTTCCTCCTGAATGCAGAATTTTTAGGACACAGCTACAGTGTTTGGTCAAGCTCTTTTGCATCTGTGGTCTTTCTTCTGTAGCTCCCAGGTTCTTGTGCAGAAGGTCATGGGCTAGCAAGTGCGCCAAGCTGCCTGCCCACCACCCACCTCACCCAGGTGCTCTTCTCTCACTTACTGTCACTTGCATGAAGTGTACTTGCTGCATTTCACAGGGTAACGTATGTGCTATGGTGGTGTTCGTGACTTCAGAACTACAAACGCCTTGGGTCTATCCTTGAGGATGCCAGGTACCCATTAGGTGCTGTGATAACTAAGCTCCTATAGAACTAACATGCTGTGCAGGGCTTCAAAGGAAATACTGTTGATGTTATGGGTGTGACCTTGACATTGGGGAAGGGCTGGTAATCGCCTCTGCTGGGAACTAGGGGGCACGTAACGCTTCAGGTGGCTTCTGAGAAGTCTGGGCCCCTGTGCACCCAATCTCTTTGCTTGGCATTTCTCAGCAAACAAAAATCTCACCTGGTCAGACAGGATGACTCACACCAATCCCAGCTTCCAGGGGAATGTAGGCCCGAGGATTACAACTTAGCATGACCCTGTCTCAAAATAAAGTAAAAAGGGCTGAGGTTGTAGCTCAGTGAAGGATGCTTGTCTAGCATGGGCAAGTCCCTGGGTTCCATCCCCAGGACCAGTAAACAAACAGCAACAAAACTTACCTGATAACCTTGAATTATCTCCATCATCCATGCCCATGGAGTGACCAAGACACAGAGAAGGCTCCCAGAACTTTGATTTTACTGGATTGATTAAGGGGTCAGGATGTCAGGCAGCATGATTGGCATCCCACAGTCCAGGCTGCACTGCTGTGCCGGGTGTGGCAGCCCCTCCTGGTTGGTTCCTTCTTCCCTTGCTGGCACTGCCCTGCCCAGGCCTGGCACTCTCTCCCATGTGCTCCAGAGCTGGCCTCTTCTCGGACACTTGTGGGGTGAGTGCTGCTTAATCTAAGCTGGTCGTGCTCACTTCATTGTCACCTACATGACTGCTCAGGTGGGTGCTGAGAGAGAAGGAGCCATCCTTTGGAGGTTTCTGGAAATGGCTCTCCTCCCTGATGCAAAGGCCACGTGAAGAGAAATGGCCCTTTCTATTCTTGGACATGAGCCTATGAAACTCAGCTATTGAGAGCTGAGGTCGCCATCTTACACCCATGGGACAAGTCTGAGAACCCAGATGGGTGACCCCAGAGCTGCTGGGGCCGTGACAGCCCTAAGAGCAACCTGAACTACAGCACCACCTGCTCCCACCTACCAGATGATGAACGCTGATGCTGATCCAGGGGCTACGCTCAGTAGCTGCACCTTGAGCTGCAAGCTGCAGTACATGCAACCAAAATCATCTTATCCAATGGGTGCTTCTGGAGGGCATGTGACCATGATTAATTTTACTTTCTACTTAAGAAGTTCTGACAAAAACATTAGTTTGCTTGGTCCTCACTACAGGCCTAGAAAGTGGTTTATTTTGCATAAGAGGAAACTGAGACTTAAAGAATTACATTTGTCAGAGTGCTTTTGTTTGACAGTGACATAAACCTAACTCTAAGGGAGTTTAAGCATAAAAAGAAAGTTGTCTTGGGTATCTAGAAAGAGTGGGAACAGGCTTTAGGGACAGCTGAATCCAGAGACTCACCAGGGCTTTGTGAATTTTATTTTCCACACCATTGACCGGCTTCTTGAAAATTATCTGTGGACAAGCAGCCTGAGGCTCCCAACCTACCACTGGATTAAGACTCCAGAGGAGTGTTGCACTTGCAAAGTGTCCATCCATAAAACCTCTTGAGCCACCTGCAGAGGGTAAGAAGGGACACAGTCACCAGCATTGGGAAGCAACCACATTCTCCATGCCTGAGATAGTGTGGCTTACATGCGGGCAAGAGAGGTGGAGGTGGGGAAGAGCAGTTGGATGGGTTTAGAGTATCTTTGTGAGATTTTCATTAAATGTGTCTATAAATCAGAAAAAAGCATTTTTCGTGATTCTTGTTGTAGAGTATGAACCAGAAAATGTGAGTCCCTCCACCCTGAGTTGTAGTACTTAACTTGATCCTACAGCTTGTAAATGTTTATTATTACTTCCTCCACTAGATGAGAGGGACCCTGACAATAGGGTCTTTTATGCATTCATTTACTCAACAAATATTTGTTGGTCTTGCTGAATGGCCAATGCAGGGGATGTCGCTGATAATGCTGAGTCTGTTCTAGGATCACATTATGACCAGTGCCTCTCTGTGTACATCCCTGAAGAGGCAGCAATGTGGCAGAAAGAAGCACCTCATGACACTGTCATATAAAAGAAATCCGTGTGCTCACAGCTTTGCTAAACATAGGTGTGCATGCATGTGCACACACACATAAAGTGTTTGACAGCACATACCAGAAATCACCGTAGCATAGAGTTTAAATAACAGGAATAAAAGGAATAACAGGAAGTAAAGAGGAAGGGAGAGAAGATGTGGCAAAGGACAATAGCAGTGTCTTCCATGATAAGTATTTGTAATAAGTTATTTTAATACTGAACCTAATATTTTCACTATTTTTATGTTCAAGAGGATAAATTTTTATTGCACTAAGACAGACTTTGTGTAAAGATGACCCCGCAGGTTGATTTTCTGTAGTAAGACTCCTATATTAAAACAAAACAAAACAAAAAAGCCAGAACCTCTTCTGAATCAAAGAAATTCAGAATATGGAATTTTCAGATGCCCAGTACTGTCCTGTGGTCTCTAAATCTTGAATCTTGTTTTCGTCAGAATCCCACTTCTCTAATTATCTTGCAGGAATCCCAAAGCACTTTTAGTGGCTGTGCAAATTCATCCATTTCTCAGATGGATAGAGACATACTCATATCATGAAAAGACAGGAAGCTCACAATTATAGTTTACCCACAATGTCTGGGCTCACTTCACTTCATTTAGGCCTTAGGATTCGCTTTTCTGTGTGTAACTAAACATGAAATGGTGACTTAAATAAGACGGAACTGCTTCTGTCTTACGTACATGACACCACAGCTAATGTGGCCTAAGCACCCCAAGGTCACCACTTGGCCCCAGAAAGTTCTTGAGCTCCAGTACATGATGTCTGCATTGGAGACCATGCCGTGGTCTGAATGTTTGTGTCCCACACATTTGTAGTTGAAATACTAACCCACAAAGTGATGGTATTAGGAGGTGGGGCCTTTAAGAGGTGGTCAGGTCATAGGGCAGAACTCTGGGAGTCGGATTAGTGCCTTATAAAAGAGGTTGAATGAGACTCCATTCACCCCTCCCACCATGTGAGGCTACCCCAAGAAGTGAAGCCAGAATGAAAGACAGGGAGTTAGGATAAGTAGGTGATCAGGTAGGATCGAGAAGATGGAGGCTAATTTGAGTGCAGGAAGTTGGAAGCCACCCCTGGGAGGTTGGAATGTTCATGTCTCCAGAGCCCGTGGGTACCACCTCTCCCCAGAAGGTGGCTAATGAAGCAACTCCTGAGCTGACAGAGAGCTGCGAATCAACGCCCCTGGGCTGCCATTTCTTCCTGCCTAGACCCCACCTTGGCCCTTCCAGCCCACCTGCTCCCCCCTGGCATCCCACTGACATCTCCCAGTCACGATGCAGGAGGGAAGTGGACAGGATAAGGGAGAAGAGAGCAGGAGCACAAGGAAACTTGAGTCTCTCACTTCTTGGGGCACCAGAATACCAGCCACGGCCCCCTTCTCCCTCCCAGGAGAAGTCTGTGTAACTACCTTTAAATAAAACCCGTTCTATATGTTTGCCTCGGCGTGCTTCTCTGATGTTCGAACCTCAACATCTGGGGAAGCAGAACTCGCCACTGATAACCGGTGGTATCAGAAGGACCAGGAAGTGAGATCTTACTGAATACTCTGTCAGCACGGTGATCTTGTACATTCCATGTTGAGAGCAGTGACAGAGGATGGGAGAGCAGTTGCTGAGAGCAGGGGTCTCTGATGCCCTCGTGACTGTGGCATGCCCAGTGCCTGGGAATGTTTCTGTGCAAGGGCACAGGATGCTTAGCTGCTGTGGCAATTCCCTGCATGAGGAGGCTCTGTGCAAAAGCCCTGTCAGCTTTGACCTTGATCTCAGGCACACAGCTCCCGGGAAGGAAGGAATTCTTATGCTAGACAACCACAATGTTTCACCAGCTCCACTTCTCCAGTTCCTGCCCGCCTTAAAACAACTTTTAACAGTGGACTTTCTTGAGAGCTACACAAAGATCCAAACACTGCACTTTGCAACTGTGGATTGCTACTGCGGAAAAGCTACACAGATGTCCTAGTTTCTGTAACTTTCCTGAATACAAACAATAATGGTTGCATAATCTTTAACCTGATAACAAGACATATATAAATAAAGATTGCTGGTTTCCTGAATTTCCATCAGAGAGCAGAGCTCCACCTGATCCCAGCTTAATCTTCAAAATCTATGTCTGTGAATCTTTATTTTTCCAATCCATTTCACCCTTTGCAGGACCTGATAGTTTGGTCACATTGGTCACTCTGGTCACGACAGTTGATTCGAGCCCTTTGTTTGATATGGTATGTGGAAATCCCTCTCTGGCCTCTTCCCAACAGCTTATTACAGAAGCAACGGCTGCCTTAATGAAAGTTGAAACTTCTATCACAATTGCACAACTTACTAAAATTAATTTACAGGAGCCTATACATGTGTTGATGTTTCCCATTTCTCATACCCCTACAGGGGCTGTATGACAGTCTACAAAAGTTATTAAATGGCTCCACCTTGTTTAGTCTCCTCCAAAATCTTTAACTCCATGTCATAATTTTGCTTAAGACAAAATCTAAGCCTTCTTTTGTTATGGTGCCTTTTTCAGTTTAACAACAACATTAGCTTCGACAATTCTACATGCCTTTCAGGTGACTTTTACTAATTTTCCTGGCTAGTAAAAAATTCACATCAAGTTATTTCCCACTGTTTGGCTGCTTTTGCAGTGCTGGGCCATCCATTTCAAATTACAACTAATAATAATGCTCCAACTGATACTAGTTCATCTTTTCAACAATTTTGTGATCGATATCATATTGAACACTGAACTGCCATTCCTTAAAATCCTCAAGGCCAGACCATTGTAGAGTGAGCTCATTTATCTCTGAAGTTACTATTACAAAAACAAAAAGGGGGAAATAGAACCCCCACAAAATCGTTTAAGTCATGCTCTCTTCGTATTAAATTTTTTGAACTGTGATGCTGAAGATGGCACTGCAGCTAAGTGACATATGGCTCATACAACAGTAGGCTCAACAGGTCTGGTCTGGTGGAAAGACTTCCAAACAGGACAATGGAATGGACCAGACCCAGTGAGTATGTGGGGTAGAGAGCATGCTTGTATCTTTCCAGAAAGTTCAGCTCATCCTCCAACCACAGTTCAAATGACTGAAGCTCATACCAGAAGTGTTGTTCCTGGTGCCCAACAAGGACGAGATGGTGGGGAAGAAGAGAAAGAGAACTTGACGAACCCAGAAGAGTGGTCTGCCAATATGGGAACAGTTGTATCTGGTGCACCAGGCTAAAACAGATGGTAAACCAACAGGGAGACATTAAATCTCTTGCCATAATGCTTGTGGACATGGTGCTTTATTAAGCTGTTCAGTAAGTAGAGTTCATGGGGAAACTTACTGGACTTACTTTCCAGATCCACCTCTAAAACACCCAGTTATGTAGACTGGAGACTCTATTCCAATATTTACTAATGATGCACACAAGATGGGAGGCTTTTCAGACAAACATATTACACCTGACCGTTCAGTTGGACTTAAATATACTGGATACAGTGGAAGTCCACCTATATGTTGGTCCCACATTGACAATACCAACTATGTAAAAGTGACCCCGAAGATAAAACAGCATATGGGGGAACCAAAGTAGCCCAACTCACTGGTCCTGGGGATGTAACTAAATATATTCAGACAGTTATAAAAATGGGACTGCCCAAAGACATAACCATGTCTCCCATGGAACATCCACCAATATCTTAAAACCTAATCGTACTACTACAGAATTGGGTGCCTTTCCTAAATGGATGAAGTATGCCAATAATTGTCCCATACATCATAATATCTATGGTAGTGACGAATACATGTTGGATTGGTCTCATAAAGTTGATGGGAGGCATTGTGTCAAAAATCTATAACACCTGGAGGATTTGTAAGTAATTTTCTGACCTTCAGTGATGATGACGTACAAAGAGATCTTTGGCGTTTGATAGCCACTTAAGATTTCTTTAATTTTACTGGCACTCCCTTACCTGATCTTGTGAATAAGGATTGTAAAATGGCTTCTTGCTATGGTTTGTGAGCCTGTGTACAATCCCCTTATGTTTTAATCACTGGAAACGTAAAAGTAAACAGGATAAGAAAGAAGTATCATATACCGTATTATAAATATAATTTGACGAATTGTATTACCAGGTTTAATAGAGGACAAGGAACACTTGTGTTAAGACAACCTTCTTTTATTATGACTCCAGCTAATATCTCAGATCCCTGGTATTCCAATACTGGAGTTCAAGTTCTACAGCAGATTCATGGCCAGTTAGGTAGACACTGTCATGCTCTTGGCCTTGTTACAATGGGAGTAGTTGCCTTGGTATCTGCTTTAGTCTCTGTCATGACTGCTGCTATAGCTTTATCCAAAAGCATACAAAATTCTCAATTTTTTAATGACTTAGCTCAGAATACTTCTAAAGCTTTGCAGAATCAGGCAAAATATTGATGATAAATTAGAGGAAAAATTAAATGCTTTAGAAGCTACAGTTATTAATATTGGAAATGAATTTGTCACTCTTAAATTTAGACAAAAGCTCCATTGCCATGCTAACTATAGATATGTCTGTGCCACAGCAGAAAAGTATAATGCTTCTCAACGGGATTAGGAGAAAGTTAAAAATCATTCGATGGGCATTTGGCAAAGAAATAATGATAGCCTGGATCTTATGGTGTTATAGCATCATATCCAGGACATTTAAGAAAGTCAGATTGATTCTGTGAATCCTGTATGGCTTGCTAAACAAGTTTTAATGATCTAAATGGCATCAATCCCTGGAATATGCTAAAACATATAGTATGGTACATTTTTGGAATTTTATGTTTGCTACTAATTCTCTTTGTGTTGTAACAATAGGATGTCGAGTCTTCCAAGGAGAAATCCAGTGACTCCAAATCTTAACCCAACACTTGCATTTAAAATATAAGAAAGGGAGAGATGTTGACAGCGGTGACGGAGGATGGGAGAGCAGTTACTGAGAGCAGGGGTCTCTGATGCCCTCGTGACTGTGGCATGCCCAGTGACTGGAAATGTTTCTGTGCAAGCGCACATGAGGAGGCTCTGTGCAAGAGCCCTGTCAGCTTTGACCTTGATCTCAGGCACACAGCGCTCGGGAAGGAAGGAATTCTTATGCTAGACAACCACAATGTTTCACCAGCTCCGCTTCTCCAGTTCCTGCCCGCCTTAAAGCAACTTTTTATTAATTTATTTATTTATTTTTATTGTAAACAAATGGGATACATGTTGCTTCTCTGTTTGTACATGGCCTAAAGGCATACCATTTGTGTAATCATAAATTTACATAGAGTAATGTTGTTTGATTCATTCTGTTATTTTTTCCCTTCCCCCCACCCCTCCCACCCCTCTTTACCCTCTATACAGTGCTTCCTTCCTCCATACTTGTCCCCTCCCTAACCCTAACTCTAACCCTAACACTAACCCTTCCCTCCCCCCATTATGTGTCATCATCCACTTATTAGTGATATCATTCGTCCTTTGGATTTTTGAGATTGGCTTCTCTCACTTAGCATAATATTCTCCAATTTCATCCATTTGCCTGCAAATGCCATAATTTTATCATTCTTTATGGCTGAGTAATATTCCATTGTATATATATACCACAGTTTCTTTATCCACTCATCAATTGAAGGGCATCTAGGTTGGTTCCACAGTCTGGCTATTGTGAATTGAGCAGCTATGGACATTGATGTGGCTGAATCTCTGTAGTATGCTGATTTTAAGTCCTTTGGGTATAGGCCAAGGACTATACCTATAGGCCAAGGACTCAGGGATAGCTGAGTCAAATGGAAGGTCCATTCCAAGTTTTCTAAGCAATCTCCACACTGCTTTCCAGTGTGGCTGCACTAATTGGCAGCCCCACCAGCAATGTATGAGTGTACCTTTCTCCCCACATCCTCGCCAACACCTGTTGTTGCTCGTATTCTTGATAATCGCCATTCTAATTGGGGTGAGATGGAATCTTAGGGTGGTTTTGATTTGCATTTCTCTTATTACTAGAGATGTTGAACATTTTTCCATATGTTTGTTGATTGCTTGTAGATCTTCTTCTGTGAAGTGTCTATTCATTTCCTTAGCCCATTTGTCAACTGGATTATTTGACTTCTTGGAGTAGAGTTTTTTGAGTTCTTTATAGATTCTGGAGATTAGTGCTCTATCTGAAGTATGATTGGCAAAGATATTCTCCCACTCTGTAGGCTCTTTCTTCGCATTGCTGATAGTTTCCTTTGCTGAGAGAAAGCTTTTTAGTTTGAATCTATCCCAGTGGTTGATTCTAGCTTTTATTTCTTGTGCTATGGGAGTCCTGTTAAGGAAGTTTGATCCTAGACCAACAAGGTGAAGATTTGGACCTACTTTTTCTTCTATAATCTGCAGGGTCTCTGGTCTGATTCCGAGGTCCTTAATCCATTTTGAGTTTAGTTTCGTGCATGGTGAGAGATATGGGTTTAGTTTCATTCTGTTGCATATGGATTTCCAATTCTCCCAGCACCATTTGTTGAAGAGGCTATCTTTTCTCCATTGCATATTTTTGGCACCTTTGTCTAGTATGAGAAAATTGTATTTATTTGCGTTTGTGTCCGTGTCCTCTATTCTGTACCATTGATCTACCTTTCTATTTTGGTACCAATACCATGCCGTTTTTGTTACTATTGCTTTGTAGTAGAGTTGAAGAACTGGTATTGCAATACCCCCTGTTTCACTCTTCCTGCTAAGGATTGCTTTAGCTATTCTGGGTTTCTTATTCTTCCAGATGAATATCATAATTGCTTGCTCTATTTCTGTAAGGTACGTCAATGGGATTTTAATTGGAATTGCATTGAATTTGTATAGCACTTTAGGTAGTATGGCCATTTTGACAATATTAATTCTTCCTATCCAAGAACATGGAAGATCTTTCCATCTTCTAATGTTTTCTTTAATTTCTTTCTTTAGTGTTGTATAGTTCTCATTGTAGAGGTCTTTCACCTCTTTTGTGAGATTGATTCCCAAGTATTTTATTTTTTTCGAGGCTACTGTGAATGGGGTAGTTTTCCTAATTTCTCTTTCTGAAGATTCATCACTTATGTATAAAAATGCATTGGATTTATGAGCATTGATCTTGTAACCTGCTACTTTACTGAATTCACTTATGAGTTCTAAAAGTTTTCTGGTGGAATTTCCAGGTTCCTCTAAATATATAATCATATCATCAGCGAACAGGGATAGTTTGAGTTCTTCTTTTCCAATTCGTATCCCTTTAATTTCTTTGGTTTGTCTAATTGCTCTGGCTAGAGTCTCAAGAACGATGTTAAATAGAAGTGGTGAAAGAGGGCATCCCTGCCTTGTTCCAGTTTTCAGGGGGAATGCTTTCAGTTTTTCACCATTTAGAATGATATTAGCCATGGGCTTAGCATAAATGGCCTTTACAATGTTAAGGAATGTTCCCACTATCCCTATTTGTTCTAGTGTTTTGAGCATGAAGGGGTGCTGTATTTTATCAAATGCTTTTTCTGCATCTATTGAAATAATCATGTGATTCTTGACTTTAAGTCTATTGATATGGTGAATGACATTTATTGATTTCCTGATGTTGAACCAACCTTGCATCCCCGGGATGAAACCCACTTGATCATGGTGCACTATCTTTTTAATATGTTTTTGTATGCGATTTGCTAAAATTTTGTTGAGAATTTTTGCGTCGATGTTCATTAAGGATATTGGTCTGAAATTTTCTTTCCTTGATGAGTCTCTGTCTGGTTTAGGTATCAGTGTGATATTGGCTTCATAGAATGAGTTTGGGAGGGTTCCCTCCTCTTCTATTTTATGGAATACTTGAGAAGTATTGGAATGAGCTCTTCCTTAAAGGTTTTGTAGAACTCGGCTGAGAACCCATCTGGTCCCGGACTTTTCTTTGTTGGTAGGCTTTTGATGACTTCTTCTATTTCAGTACTTGAAATTGGTCTATTTAAATTGTGTATGTCCTCCTCGTTCAGTTTAGACAATTCATATGTCTCTAGAAACCTGTTGATGTCTTCGAAATTTTCTATTTTGTTGGAGTATAGATTTTCAAAATAGCTTCTAATTATGTTTTGTATTTCAATCCTGTCTGTTGTGATATTTCCTTGTTCATTCCGAATTTTAGTGATTTGGGTTTTCTCTCGTCTTCTCTTTGTTAGTGTGGCTAAAGGTTTATCAATTTTGTTTATTTTTTCGAAGAACCAACTATTTATTTTGTCAATTTTTTGTATTGTTTCTTTTGTTTCAATTTCATTGATTTCAGCTCTGAGTTTAACTATTTCCTGTC
Source organism: Sciurus vulgaris (assembly GCF_902686455.1). Taxonomy (NCBI): domain Eukaryota; kingdom Metazoa; phylum Chordata; class Mammalia; order Rodentia; family Sciuridae; genus Sciurus; species Sciurus vulgaris. The sequence continues at coordinate 134,785,926 of NC_136469.1, read as the reverse complement.
TTCTACTACTTTTGGTGCTGTTCTGTTCTTCTTTTTCTAGGGCTTTGAGCTGTAGTGTTAGGTCGTTTATTTGTTGAGTTTTACTTCTTTTATTAAATGCGCTCCATGAAATAAATTTCCCTCTAAGTACTGCTTTCATAGTGTCCCAGAGATTTTGATATGATGTTTCTTTGTTCTCATTTACCTCTAAGAATTTTTTAATTTCCTTCCTAATATCTTCTGTTATCCATTCATCATATAATAGCATATTGTTTAATCTCCAGATGTTGGAATAGTTTCTGTGTTTTACTCTTTCATTTATTTCTAACTTCAATCCATTATGATCTGATAGAATACATGGTAGTGTCTCTATCTTCTTCTATTTGCTAACATTAGCTTTATGGCATAATATATGGTCTATTTTAGAGAAGGATCCATGTGCTGCTGAGAAGAAAGTGTATTCGCTCTTGGTTGGATGGTATATTCTATAAATGTCTGTTAAGTCTAAATTATTGATTGTGTTATTGAGATCTATGGTTTCTTTGTTCAATTTTTGTCTGGAAGATCTGTCCAGTGGTGAGAGAGGCGTGTTAAAATCACCTAGTATTATTGTGTTATGGTCTATTTGGTTTCTGAAATTGAGAAGGATTTGTTTGCCTACATGGATGAGCCACTGTTTGGGGCACAGATGTTTATGATTGTAATATCTTGCTGATTTATGCTTCCCTTAAGCAGTGTGAAATGTCCTTCTTTATCCCTTCTGACTAACTTTGGCTTGAAGTCCACATTATCTGAAATGAGGATGGATACTCCAGCTTTTTTGCTGAGTCCATGTGCATGGTATGTTTTTCCCCATCCTTTCACTTTTAGTCTATGGGTATCTTTTTCTATAAGGTGAGTCTCTTGTAGGCAACATATTGTTGGATCCTTCTTTTTAATCCAATCTGCCAGTCTATGTCTTTTGATTGATGAATTCAGGCCATTAATGTTCAGGGTTATTATTGAGATATGATTTGGTTTCCCAGTCATTTGGTTCATTTTTTTAAATTTTATTTATTTATTTGTTTGACACAACTTGGTTCCTCCTTTATTTGACAATTCCTTTAGGATAATTCCTCCCTTTGCTGATTTGCTTCTTTGTTTTTCATCTCTTCCTCATGGAATATTTTGCTGAGAATGTTCTGTAATGCTGGCTTTCTTTTTGTAAATTCTTTTAGCTTTTGTTTATCATGGAAGGATTTTATTTCATCGTCAAATTTGAAGGTAAGTTTTGCTGGGTATAAGATTCTTGGTTGGCATCCATTTTCTTTGAAATGGCTTGAAAATGTTTGAAAAATGTTGTTCCAGTCCCTTCTAGCTTTTAGGGTCTGGATTGAAAAATCTGCTGATATCCGTATTGGTTTCCCCCTGTATGTAATTTGGTTCTTTTCTCTCACAGCCTTTAAAATTCTGTCTTTATTTTGTATGTTAGGTATTTTCATTATAATGTGCCTTGGTGTGGGTCTGTTGTAATTTTGTGTATTTGGAGTCCTATAAGCCTCTTGAACTTGATTTTCCATTTCATTCTTCAGATTTGGGAAATGTTCTGATATTATTTCATTGAATAGATTGTTCATTCCTTTGGTTTGTTTCTCTAAGCCTTCCTCAATCCCAATAATTCTTAAATTTGGCCTTTTCATGATATCCCATAGTTCTTGTGGATTCTGTTCATGATTTCTTCCCATCTTCTCTGCTTGTTCAACTTTGTTTTCAAGGTTAAATATTTTGTCTTCAATGTCTGAGGTTCTGTCTTCCAGGTGTTCTATCCTACTGGATATGCTTTCTATGGAGTTCTTAATTTGGTTTATTGTTTCCTTCATGTCAAGGATTTCTGTTTGGTTTTTTTTCATTATCTCTAACTCTTTATTGAAATGATCTTTTGCTTCCTGTATTTGCTCTTTTAACTGTCGATTGGTGCGATCATTCAATGCCTGCATTTGCTCTTTCATCTCATCATTCAGTGCGTGCATTTGCTCTTTTATCTCATCGTTTGCTTCTCTGATCATTTTAATTATGTACATTCTGAACTCCTTTTCTGTCATTTCTTCTGCCATGCTGTCATTGGGTTTTATTGATGTAACATCTAGATTTGTTTGCAGCATTTTCTTCCCTTGTTTTCTCATGTTGTTCAGGTATCAGTGGACCGCTGAGATATTGCAGATTTCCTCTATTGACTTACAATGTCCCTGAAGATTTCTATATATATCCCCTCTTAGCCTGAAGTCTTAGCTGAAGTCTTGGAGGAAGTTGATAATGCGATGCTCCACAAGGAAGCTGCCTCTCTAGGAGTGGTGGCCTTCAGGTGGGGTATATTCCCTGCTAGTGGGCAGAGGTGCCTCCACTTGTTGACCAATGGTCATCCAAAGGGGAACTAGACTGTGGGCTGAGGCAAGGCCTGTTTGGGCCTGTGTTCTGGTTTTACCGTCCTAGTGGGGAAACCTCACCCGGCAGGGAAGACTCACCTGGTGGGGAGGTCTCGCTGGTCAGTTCCCTCCTAGAGGTTCCCCCCAATTTACAGCTACCGCCTGGGCTGGGCTGCCTTCCTCTGCAAAGTTCCCAGGGGCCTGGCCCTACTTCCTGGGCCTGGGAGCCTCACCCTTCGCAGATGAATCTCCTTAGGCTGCCCCTCCTCAGAGAATCTGCCCGCAGTCCTGGAACCTTCGCTGTGCCCCTAAGCGTGTCTCTGTGGGGCTCTTCCACCAAGAAGCCTCCTAGATCCTGGGACCCTGCTGTGCACCTAATCGCCTGGCTATGCAACCCCTCCTCTAAGCAGCCACCTGGGGCCCCATACAATCGCTCTGAGTCCCAGAGACCCGCCACATGCCTCTTCCTCCAGACAGCCACCCAGTATTCCGGTGCGGTCACTAGGAGTCCAAGCAACTCACTGCGTGCCTCCTCCCACCAACCACCCGTAGCCCTGGGCAATCAATCACTCCGAGTCGAAATGACCCTCCCCGTTCCTCCTCCTCCTCCTGGTAACCCCCCCGGTGTTCAGGAGCAGTCGCTCTGAGTGGCTCTGAATCCACGTGACCCACTGCACGGGTCCTCTGGGCAACCGCCCGGAGCTCTGGTGTGGCCACTTGAGACCAAGCGACCCACCGCGCTTCTCCTCCAGGCAGCCCCCCTGTGTTCAGGAGCGGTCGCTTTAAGTCCAAACAACTCACCACTTGCCTTCTCCTCTGAGCAGCCGCCTGGAGCTCTAATGCACTCACTGCGAGTCCAAACGACCCACCGCGCTCCTCCTCCTCGTCCTCCTCCTCCTCCTCCTACTCCTCCAAGCAGGCCCCAGGGTTCAGAAGTGGTCTGAGTCCAAACAGCTTGCCGCACGGCTTCTCCTCTGGCAACCGCCTGTAGCTCTGGTATAGTCACTCCGAATCCAAGCGGCCACGCTCCTCCTCCTCCTCCTCAGGGAAGGCCCCGGTGTCCTGAGTCCACACAGCTCTCCTCGCCGCCCCTCCCCTGGGCAGCCACCAGAGCCCCAGTGGTTGCTCCGAGTCCCAGCGCTGTGCTGAGCGGCCTCCTCTCCGACGCTCCCAGTTGTCCGAGTTCGCTGCTCCAGCGGGGGGAGGGGTGTCTCGCCGGCAGCTCTACTTCACAAAGTTCCCTGCGTTCCGGGTCTACTGTCCCAATTGGGACGCCTCCCTACGGGAGAGAGTCACCCGGCTGCTTTGAGTTGGTCCCAAGTCTCTCAATATCTCCTCTTTTGAATCCTGAGTCCTGGAGCAACATGAAATGCAGCCATCCTCTAGGCCGCCATCTTGAAACCCTTAAAGCAACTTTTAACAGTGGACTTGAGAGCTACACAAAGCTCCTAACATTGCAACTGTGGATTGCTACTGCGGAAAAGCTACACAAATGTCCTAGTTTCTGTAACTTTCCTGAATGCAACAGAGCTCCACCAGATCCCAGCTTAATCTTCAAAATCTGTGTCTGTAAATCTTTATTTCTCAATCCTCCTTCGCCCCTTGCCCCTCTCTGAACTGAAGAGTTTGGCCACAGAGGTCACGACAGTCCCAGCCTTCAGAACTATGAGAAATAAACATAGGTCATGTATAAAACTACCCAGTTTATAGCATTTTGTTGTAGCAGCCCAAATGGACTAAGACAGTCCATAAAGAAGAGCAAGAGAAGAAGCAAAACTACACACTCATCCCTTCCACACAAGATTTTTGTTGGAGTCACTGGGACCGAACTTGCTGGTATCCACTAACACCCATTCTCTCCTTCTTTAGAAAAGAGCATCTCATCTTTGAAGGATTATGGAAAATAATATTCCTACAAGACAACTCCCCAAGAAAAATGAAGGGAGGGTGTGACTCGGGAGGAGGGAAGGGAAATTGGCTAAACATTAAAACTCTCCCAGTGCACCCTTTCCTGATAACAATGGGCCCTAAAGGATAGAGGTAGATACTGACCTCGACCTTCCCCCATGGCAAATTAGTACTGAAAGGAAGCACAGCAAATAACAATGGACAAGATTTGAGTACTTATCCCTTGGGGTCTGGTTTTAACATGTACAATTGGCCCCTGAAGGTCAAAACTGCACATGCAGCTTCCAAAGATTACATCTTCCTCATTGTACCCTATAAAACCAAAATCCCTCTGTAACTGAGGGCCATTTTTGCATTCGAAAAAATGTGCCCCATGGTGCCTGAATCGGTGAATGAATAAAGGTTTCTCATAAAGACTTCTCTGAATCCGTTGAGGTCTGCTTCCTGTCCTTTTGTGCTTATAATTTTTAGCTGAGGTTCACTGCTGAGAGGTCAGGGCAGAGCTGAGGGTGGACAGGAGTGGCGCAGAGTGTCCAGAAGGACACACCTGTCCCGGAACTTTTCTCTGCTGAGCCTTCCTTCACTGTTGCTCATTCTCCAAGTCAACTTCAAGGGGGGAATGTGGCCCTGAGAACACTATCAGTTTCATTGATTCATCAGAAAGATTCAGAGAATTCACACTCAGAGTTATGGTTTATTGCAGTGAAAGTGATATTGCCGGTGATGAGATCCATAGGGCTAAGTCCCATTTCCCCAGATGTGAAGATTGAACACCTGAAAAATGCTGAGGCAAGCGTAGAAAGCAAGTTTTATTTAAAGGAGAGAATGGAGATAAACTTCTCTGCAGAGAAGGGGCTCCGGAGCTGAGTGTCCTACCCCTTTTATACATTTTAGAATTTCTTTGTTCTCATGGCTTCTCCTCCCCGCATCCTATGTGACTCATGAACAAAAGTGATGAGTGACTAAAAGGTGGACCAAAGGTGGAGTGACCCAAGGGCAGGAATGAAGCCACCCAGGGTCCAGGCAGGAAGGGTGCATTCATTAACAACCCCCATAGGGAGGAACGACTCCCTGGCGGCAGGTCACCTGGACAACAGGTGGAGGAGCACGGGGAGGGCTCTGGAGATATTATCATTTGAGTTTCTATCCTTTTAGAACAGCCCCCATCTTCCCAATCAAACCCAATTATCTACACTGACTGTCTCCCTCCACCCCCACTCTCACCCCCAACCCCACTCAAAAGAACACAGAAATGTGTAGAAATCAGCAATGGGAAGAAGCACAGGGGCCACGCATGAGCCTCCAGGTGCCCTCTCCAAATGCAACCATGTGGACAGGGATTACTTCTCCCCGTAAGGATGAGCAGCAATCTGGATGGAATATTGCCAACCAGGAAACCTCACCAGAGTCTTGGTGTCCAGAGTTTTAAACTGGGGCAGGCCACGTGGATACAGCTGACTGCCCATGTGGATGACTTTACTATGCAACCTCTCCCGAAACTGAGTCCAAGACCGCCTGCCCCAGGGCCCCACCATAAATCACAGTGTTAATATAGCCTATCCAACCAGTCCAAGGCCCCAGGGGAAACAAAGACATTCCAATCAGGCAGAACATTCCAAAAGCTGAGGGGCGACCTCCCAGGGGGTGCAGAGGCCACACTTTTCTTTTGGCAAGGTTAGTCCTTGGCACACCTGCCCCTTCATCTCTCCAGCTATTCTTCCAAACCCAAGCCACCTGGATCCTCTGATACCTCCTGAAGTGGGCACAGCAGCGACTGTGTTCTCTATTTTCCTGATGAATCATCTGAGGCCCAGAGAGATCAAGAAACTTCCCCAAGGTCATATAGGCTGTTCTTATGTTTGTGTGTCCAGACATCTAACACAGTGTCCTCTTGGTTCCACTCAACTACCAGTGGCACAATTGCTCCAATGAGCCAGCAAATGACCAGAAATAATTAGTCACTTGGAAAGGTCAGAAGACTGAGGTCAGCTGGACCTCACTGCAAATATTTGGGGACCTGAATATTTTCAAAATTCATATCTGCCCGATGAGATGGAAGAGTATTGACTCTTCAACGGCACTCCCAGAAGAGAGAGGCAGCTATTGTGGATAAATAGGCTTTCTGTAAATATTTACAAGTGTCCAAAAATAGCCTTTCTTTTCTATGTTGGGGAAGCTAGCCAGCCTTGCTAGGAGACATGGTAGTACCAGGGGGCATCCCTGCATCTGTGGAATGGAAACAAGCCTTTAGTGTTGACAGGTGACATCCCTAAGCAACTGTCCTCCACTCTGACCTAGAAGTAAAAGTCCTTTGTGATGCCCAAGGCTTGTCTCCTAGCCAGGGGACAACTCACCCCTAGTCTCTCCGCCAGCTGGTCCCATCTGCTGCCGGTAGCTCTGGGAGAGAGATGACTGCCAAGGTAACCACGAGGCCCCATGGGGTGGGCAGACGCTGACACACAGCAGCTGCCACTGCTGGGCACGCAGCCTGAGCCCTGCTCTAGAGAGAATGTGGGGACCCTCTGCCAGCTGAGGCCTCAGTGCTGGGGTGACCAGGGCTGCCTGGAGAGAGCTGCTTAGAGGAAGTCTTCTTGATCTCTGTTCTATTTTGTTTGGATCATGGATACATCTCTTCCAACTGGGAAAGTGAGGCCACACTAGCTGGAACTTAAACTTAGCAGTCCTGACACCGAGTCCAGTGCTCCCTTTTTGGGAGGTGACTTTTTGATGCAGTGGAGTCTCTCAGATTCCACAGAAAAGGGCTGAATACTACTTACTACAGGGTACAATGTAAAAATGTCAATCATTCATCAAACATTCACTGCATGTCTACTGTGTTAGTCTGTTAGTGGTTGCCATAACAAAGTACCACAAATGTGATGGGCTTAAAACAATAAAAATTCATTATCATGTAGTTCTGGAGCCCAGGAATTCTTTTTTATCCTTTTTTTTTTTTTTTTTTTAATTAGAGCTTTATAGTTAAACGTAGCAGTTGGGTTCATTCCAAGAAACTCATGCATGCATGAAAATCCATTCCAGTTCATGACCTGCCAGTCCTCCCCACTTCTCTGTCCCCTAACTAGACTTCCTTTTGCTTGCCTATTAATTTATATTTGACTGGTTCTTTATGTTATCCTATCCTTCCCTCCCCCTTTCCATTATTTTACTCTATCTTCCACGTATAAGAGAAAACATCCAATCTTTGAGTTTCTGAGTTTGGCTTGTTTCACTTAGCATGATATTCTCCATTTCCATTCATTTACTGGCAAACGCCCTCTATTGATGGACATCTGGGTTGATTCCATAATTTAGCTACTGTGAATTGTGCTGCTATAAACATTGAGTGACTGTATTGCTGTCATCTGTCAATTTTAGGTCTTTTGGGAAAAGACCAAGGAGTAGGATAACTGAGTCATAAGTGGGAGCCAAGAAATTCTTAACCAAGTGTTCACAAGGTTGTGCTCCCTTTGAAGGATCTAGGGGAGTATCCATATCCATTCTTGCTTCTTCCGCTTCTGGTGGCTCCAAGTCGCCCGTGGCTGTGGCTGCCTTGCTCCTAACTCTGCTTCCATCTCAGATGGCTTTTCTTCTGGGTCCCCTCCTGCTCCCTTCCCTTATAAAGACATTCACCTTTACAATTAGGGTCCATCTGAATCCAGGATGATCGCAATTCAAGATCCTTAATTATGTCTGCAAAGACCTTTTCCCCAAATAAGCCATGCACTCAGGTGCTGAAGGACTTTGCTTGGCAGAACTGGGGAGCACCATTGAACCCACAATATCTACCATGTGCCCAACCCTGCTTAGCCTCTGATGCAGCAGGAAATAGGGCAGGCAGGACTCAGCTCTCATGAAGTTTCTATCCCAGAGACAAACCAGCAAACTGTAATTGAATATGCTTTCAGGTAGTGAAAATGGCTCTGAAGAAGAGTTAGGAAGGATAGAGAAGACCGAGTGGAGAATGGTTCCTTTTTGGATAAAGTGTTCAGAGAAGTCTTCTTGGTAGAAACAATTGAACAGAAGCAGGTCTTGGTTGGCTCACGTCACTCCCACATGCACAAATTCCCATCTATCCAAGTCCAGGGGCCTGGAAGGCATGGTACCCTGAAAAGAAACTTAGTATATTGTCTTTTATGCAGCATGCAGTGGATTGGTGCAACATCCTGAGCCCTGTGGCTGCCAGTGGCTGCCAGCAGATGTGTGCCAAGGGGGCTGGGTTACGAGAGCTGCAGGCACTGGAACTCACTCTCAGTGTTGTCATCCATGGAGCGCTTGCTATGAGCTGGGCCTTTATCACATATCAAGAATGCCAAGTGGAAAAGAAGAGTGGGACTTACTGTGTCCGTTGTGATTTCCTGAGCTCCCCAAACCAAAGACAGCAGTTCTCCCACGCACTCTAAAAGGTGGTGTTGGACACGTTCCCCAGGAATGCCCAAATCTGCAAACTTCTGTGATCCTGGCTCACTGCCCCCTTCAGCCTCCACCAGAGAAGAGGAGAAATTCAGAAGATGGAGGACACAAGATGAATCCCTAGCAAATGCACCCGGGTGGAACTCATTATGGAATTTCTCCTCCTCTTCTGAGCAGGAAGAGAAGAGGCTGACCTCCTCATCCTAAATGAAGGGAAGGGGTCAAAGAAGAAACCCTGAGTCAAAGAGTTGAGGGGTGGGTGCCAGCAGGCCAGGACTAGCATTCAATTTGGCACAGAAAGTCTCCTGGGCCAGCTGAGATGCAGAACCAGTGAAGCCAGAATTTGGGACAGGCAGTTAGTATAGCAATAGGGGATGGGGTCAAATGGAGAAAATGGAGGCCATGAAGGCCATCTGCCTCTGGAAGTTGGAGACTGCCCCTGGGAGAATGGAATGTCAAGGATCTCCGGAACCCATTGATTACCAACTTTACCTACCCTTATGGAGGACTACGGGCTTTAATTAATTGTTAATTAATAAATAAAGAGAGAAAAGAGGGAAGGAATAGGGAAGTAAAACATATGAAAAGGATAAGATTTACTCATCCCATGGATTCTGCCTTTGGGTCCCCTTCTTCCACCTGGCAAAAGTCTGCTTTTACTTTTCTTTGATAAAGCTTCTTACTTTCTACTCTACACTTGCCTCGGCGTGCTTCTCTGGCCTTATACTTCAACACCTGAGGAAGCAGGACTCCTTAAGGTAACCAGTGGTATTACCAGGACCCCCGGAAGACCAGAGCAGAGTCCAGTGACCACCCTGAGTGACCGCTCAGGCTCCTGAACTTTGGGGGCTGTAGGCGAGCACAGCTCCTGGAACAGGACGCGTGGTGAGGAGCTATGGGGACTGTCAAGGGCAGCCTGCATTCTCAGATGCTGGTCGGACCAGAGGCTTGTGAGTTTTCCTGTGGGCCAGGGAAACATCAGGAAGGAACCAGACTAGAACCGGCCTGGAAAAAATCCTATCCAAGAGGGTTACTGCCAGGCTTGGGGACCTCTAGTGAGCCACTACTGAGATCGCGGTGAGAGTGGGGGCAAAAAAACAGTGTAAATAATAAATGTCTGGGTCAGATCAGGCTGGTTTGAAAGAAAGGGTAATCAAATGCTAACACTTCCAGAGTCCTGCCCCCTTCCCTCCACCTGTTACCAAGGCGACCTCTCAAGACGTGGTTAATGAAGTACCTCCTGGGCTGCTCCTTTCCTGCCCATTTGGGCAGACGCAGAAAGGCATCCCTGGGAGGTCTTCCCCACCTTTGGCCCACTTTTAGTCCCTAGTCACATAGGCAAGATAAAGGGAGAAGGAGACCATGAGAACAAAGGGAATCTAAACTGTATGAAAGGGCAGGACACCCCCCCTTCCTTGGACACCCAGCTCCGGAACCCCTTCTCTGCAGAGAAGTCTACCTCTGTTCTATCCTTTAAATAAAACTTGCTTTCTACGCTTGCGTGGGCGTTTCTCGGGTGTTCAGCCTTCAACATCTGGGGAAACGGGACTCAGCCCTGATTGATCATCACCACTGGCATCTGTAGGATGAGGAGCCTGGAGAAGTCAGAGTGTGCCCCCTACGCCAGCAGTGCCCGGTGGGGGCAAGGGCAGATATGGGATAATGAGACACCTCAGAAGAACCCACAGAAGCACCTCATGGGAGGGAGAGGACAAAGAGCGGCTCTGGGCTGAACTGTGTCCCCTTGAAAAGACATGCTGAATCCCTCATCCCTCAGTTCCTGTGGAAGTGACTTACTGCAAATGGGGCTGTGCCTGGAGTCATTAGTGCAGTGAGAGCGTATGGGAGCAGGGTGGGCGCTTGATCCACTGTGCTCGATGTCCTTGGAGCGAAGAGGAAATCTGGACCCAGACACAGGGAGGAGGGCACAGTGTGAGTAGAGGTGGAGTCTGGGGTGGTGCTGCCACAAGACGGGATCTGGAGAGGCAAGAGGAGGTGGCCGAGGAGGTGACCGAACCATGCATTTGTGCCTCTAGCTTCCAAAACTGAGAAAATAAATGCCTTTTGCTGGAAGTCACCTGGCTTGTGGTGCTTTGTCATGGCTGGCCTAGAAATTAAAAGAAGAACCGAGCTTTAAGCATCTACCACTTAGCAGGAACCCAGGGAGACTTCATGTCTAGCCTCCTGGCCCACCCCTCCCCCGACTCCAGAGGAGCCAGACCCGCCAGGCTTCGTAGGAAGGATGCACAGTGTCACATTTCTGCTGTGTCCTGCCTGAACTGGGAGAGAGGATGCCTTTGAAATGGACATGACAGGGAAAAAAGGAAAAGGAACAAAGAAAGATTGAGATGGCTTGGCTGAACGTGAATCTTTCGACTCCCTGAAAATGGCCACAATGAGCTCTGAGATCTACCTACAGCGTGGGAAATCTCAAAGATCCGCGAATGGGAACGAACCCACGAGAAACACCAAGGTAGAGCTATCTGATGGGCCCCGACCCACGACTCTCCCTGTCGTCTCAGAGAGGAGCCAGAGACCTCTGCAGAAGCGGGAGGCAGGAGAAGCGGTCTTGGCTCTGCACCATCCCTTGGGCTTTTCAATCAATGGAAAGCACACCCCATTCAGGTTCTCTGAAACCAAGGGTTCCCATTCCCTGAAACCCAGTCACCAGGGGAAGAGATCCAAGGAATTGCAAAACACTTGCTCAGGCAACAGCTCTCCTGGCGGCTGGCCAATGCAGGTCACCGAGTGGTCAGGCCAGCACTCCTAGGTGAGGGAAATGTCTTCAGGGAGGCAGCCCTTTGGGAGGCAGTGTGGTACGAACCCCAGTGTCAACAGTGCGAGGTTTCCTGGCTGATGGCCTGGGGCTCTGGCCACCCCGTGGGCTTTGACCCTGGCCAGAGGGGGCTACCATGAGTTGACTGGAGGAAGCAGAACCCCTGTGGGTTTTTGTTTGTTCATGGTGCTGGGATTGAACCTAGGGCCTCATGCATGACAGGCCAGAGCGCTACCACTAAGCCTCATCCTCAGTCCTCTGGTCTAATTTAAGGCAACAAGAGATTTAAAACAAAGAATTGGGTATTTTTGAAAATTACCTGGAGGTTTTCAAGATGGCGGCCTAGAGGGTGGCTGCATTACGTGTTGCTCCAGAACTCAGGATTCAAGAGAGGAGATATTGAGACGCTTGGGACCAACTCAAAGTAGCCGGGTGACTCTCACCCCCTGGGGGGGCATCCCGGATGGGACGGGGGTCCCGGAACGCAGGAAACTTTGTGAAGTAGAACTGCCGGCGAGACGCCCCTCCCCCCGCTGGAGCGCCATAGAGGAGGCCGGTCGGCACAGCGCTGGGACTCGGAGCAGCCACTGGGGCTCCGGCGGCTGCCCAGGGGAGGAGTGGCGGGGAGAACTGTGTGGACTCAGGACACCAGGGCCTGCCCTGAGGAGGAGGAGAGGAGCGTGGCCACTTGGATTCGGAGAGACTGCGCCAGAGCTGCAGGCGGTTGCCAGAGGAGAAGCCGCGCGGCGAGCTGTTTGGAATCAGAACGACGCTTCTGAACCCCGGGGCCTGCCCTGAGGAAGAGGAGGAAGAGGAGCAGCCGCTTGGATTCGGGCGACTATACGGGAACTACAGGCGGTTGCCAGAGAAGGGGCTGCGTGGCGAGCTGTTTGGACCCTGACCACTTCTGAACCCCGGGGCCTGCCCGGAGGAGTAGGAGAAGGAGGAGAAGGAGCGCGGCGGGTCCTTTGGACTCGCAGTGACTGCATTAGCGCTCCAGGCGGCTGCTCAGAGGAGAAGGCGAGTGGTGAGTTATTTGGTCTTAAAGTGACAGCTCCTGAACACAGGGGGGCTGCCTGGAGGAGAAGCGTGGTGGGACGCTTGGTCTTGAGGGACCACACCAGAGCTCCGGGCGGTGGCCCAGAGGACCCGTGCAGCGGGTCACGTGGATTCAGAGCCACTCAGAGGGACTGCTCCTGAACACCCGGGGGGTTATCTGGAGAAGGAGGAGGAACGGGCAGGGTCACTTCGACTCGGAGTGATTGATTGCCCCGGGCTACGGGTGGTTGGTGGGAGGAGGAGGCACGAAGTGAGTTTCTTGGACTCCTAGTGACCGCACCGGCATACTGGGCAGCTGTCTGGAGGAAGAGGCCTGTGGCGGGTCTCTGGGACTCAGAGCGATTGTTCGGGGCCACAGGTGGCTGCTCAGAGGAGGGGCCACGCAGCCAGGCGATTAGGTGCAGAACAGGGTCCCAGGATCTAGGAGGCTTCTGGGTGGAAGAGCCGCACAGAGACAGGCTTAGGGCGGAGCGAAGGTTCCAGGCCTATGGGCAAATTCTCTGAGGAGGGGCAGCCTAAGGAGATTCATCTGCGAAGGGTGAGGCTCCCAGGCCCAGGAGGTAGGGCCGGGCCCCTGGAAACTTTGCAGAGGAAGGCAGCCCAGCCCAGGCAGTAGATGTAAATTGAGGGGAACCTCTAGGAGGAAACTGACCAGCGAGACCTCCCCACCGGGTGAGTCCTCCCTGCTGGGTGAGGTTTCCCACAAGGACGGTAAAACCAGAGGCTCAGGCCCAAACAGGCCTTGCCTCAGCCCACAGCCTAGGTCCCCTTTGGATGACCATTGGTCAACAAGTGGAGGCACCTCTGCCCACTAGCAGGGAATATACCCCACCTGAAGGCCACCACTCCTAGAGAGGCAGCTTCCTTGTGCAGCACCGCATTATCAACCTCCTCCAAGACTTCAGCCTACTGAAGGCTAAGAGGGGATATATATAGAAATCTTCAGGGTCATTGTAAATCAACAGAGGAAATCTGCAATATCTCAGCGGTCCACTGATATCTGAACAACATGAGAAAACAAGGAAAGAAAATGCTGCAAACAAATCTAGATGTTACATCAATAAAACCCAATGACAGCATGGCAGAAGAAATGACAGAAAAGGAGTTCAGAATGTACATAATTAAAATGATCAGAGAAGCAAACGAGGAGATGAAAGAGCAAATGCAAGCATTGAATGATGAGATGAAAGAGCAAATGCAAGCATTGATTGATCGCACCAATCGACAGTTAAAAGAGCAAATACAGGAAGCAAAAGATCATTTCAATAAAGAGTTAGAGATATTGAAAAAAAACCAAACAGAAATCCTTGACATGAAGGAAACAATAAACCAAATTAAGAACTCCATAGAAAGCATATCCAATAGGATAGAACACCTGGAAGACAGAACCTCAGACATTGAAGACAAAATATTTAACCTTGAAAACAAAGCTGAACAAACAGAGAAGATGGTAAGAAATCATGAACAGAATCTACAAGAACTATGGGATATCATGAAAAGGCCAAATTTAAGAATTATTGGGATTGAGGAAGGCCTAGAGAAACAAGCCAAAGGAATGAACAACCTATTATTCTGAATGAAATAATATCAGAAAATTTCCCAAATCTGAAGAATGAAATGGAAAATCAAGTTCAAGAGGCTTACAGGACTCCAAATACACAAAATTACAACAGACCCACACCAAGGCACATTATAATGAAAATATCTAACATACAAAATAAAGACAGAATTTTAAAGGCTGTGAGAGAAAAGAACCAAATTACATTCAGGGGGAAACCAATACGCATATCAGCAGATTTTTCAATCCAGACCCTAAAAGCTAGAAGGGCCTGGAACAACATTTTTCAAGCCCTGAAAGAAAATGGATGCCAACCAAGAATCTTATACCCAGCAAAACTTACCTTCAAATTTGACGATGAAATAAAATCCTTCCATGATAAACAAAAGCTAAAAGAATTTACAAAAAGAAAGCCAGCATTACAGAACATTCTCAACAAAATATTCCATGAGGAAGAGATGAAAAACAAAGAAGCAAATCAGCAAAGGGAGGAATTATCCTAAAGGAATTGTCAAATAAAGGAGGAAACAAGTTGTGTCAAACAAATAAATAAACAAAATTTTAAAAATGAACCAAATGACCGGGAAACCAAATCATTTCTCTATAATAACCCTGAACGTTAATGGCCTGAATTCATCAATCAAAAGACATAGACTGGCAGACTGGATTAAAAAGAAAGATCCAACAATATGTTGCCTGCAAGAGACTCACCTCATAGAAAAAGATACCCATAGATTAAAGGTGAAAGGATGGGGAAAAACATACCATGCACATGGACTCAGCAAAAAAGCTGGAGTATCCATCCTCATTTCCGATAATGTGGACTTCAAGCCAAAGTTAGTCAGAAGGGATAAAGAAGGTCATTTCATACTGCTTAAGGGAAGCATAAATCAGCAAGATATAACAATCATAAACATCTATGCCCCAAACAGTGGCTCATCTATGTATGTCAAACAAATCCTTCTCAATTTCAGAAACCAAATAGACCACAACACAATAATACTAGGTGATTTTAACACGCCGCTCTCACCACTGGACAGATCTTCCAGACAAAAATTGAGCAAAGAAACCATAGATCTCAACAACACAATCAATAATTTAGACTTAACGGACATTTATAGAATATTCCATCCAACCAAGAGTGAATACACTTTCTTCTCAGCAGCACATGGATCCTTCTCTAAAATAGACCATATATTATGCCACAAAGCTAATGTTAGCAAATACAAGAAGATAGAGACACTAGCATGTATTCTATCAGATCATAATGGATTGAAGTTAGAAATAAATGAAAGAGTAAAACACAGAAACTATTCCAACATCTGGAGATTAAACAATATGCTATTATATGATGAATGGATAACAGAAGATATTAGGAAGGAAATTAAAAAATTCTTAGAGGTAAATGAGAACAAAGAAACATCATATCAAAACCTCTGGGACACTATGAAAGCAGTACTTAGAGGGAAATTTATTTCATGGAGCGCATTTAATAAAAGAAGTAAAACTCAACAAATAAACAACCTAACACTACAGCTCAAAGCCTTAGAAAAAGAAGAACAGAACAGCACCAAAAGTAGTAGAAGACAGGAAATTGTTAAACTCAGAGCTGAAATCAATGAAATTGAAACAAAAGAAACAATACAAAAAATTGACAAAATAAATAGTTGGTTCTTCGAAAAAATAAACAAAATTGATAAACCTTTAGCCACACTAACAAAGAGAAGACGAGAGAAAACCCAATCACTAAAATTCGGAATGAACAAGGAAATATCACAACAGACAGGATGGAAATACAAAACATAATTAGAAGCTATTTTGAAAATCTATACTCCAACAAAATAGAAAATTTCGAAGACATCAACAGATTTCTAGAGACATATGAATTGCCTAAACTGAATGAGGAGGACATAAACAATTTAAATAGACCAATTTCAAGTACTGAAATAGAAGAAGTCATCAAAAGCCTACCAACAAAGAAAAGTCCGGGACCAGATGGGTTCTCAGCCGAGTTCTACAAAACCTTTAAGGAAGAGCTCATTCCAATACTTCTCAAAGTATTCCATAAAATAGAAGAGGAGGGAACCCTCCCAAACTCATTCTATGAAGCCAATATCACACTGATACCTAAACCAGACAGAGACTCATCAAGGAAAGAAAATTTCAGACCAATATCCTTAATGAACATCGACGCAAAAATTCTCAACAAAATTTTAGCAAATCGCATACAAAAACATATTAAAAAGATAGTGCACCATGATCAAGTGGGTTTCATCCCAGGGATGCAAGGTTGGTTCAACATCAGGAAATCAATAAACGTAATTCACCATATTAATAGACTTAAAGTCAAGAATCACATGATTATTTCAATAGATGCAGAAAAAGCATTTGATAAAATACAGCACCCCTTCATGCTCAAAACGCTAGAAAAAATAGGGATAGTGGGAACATTCCTTAATATTGTAAAGGCCATTTATGCTAAGCCCATGGCTAATATCATTCTAAATGGTGAAAAACTGAAAGCATTCCCCCTAAAAACTGGAACAAGGCAGGGATGCCCTCTTTCACCACTTCTATTCAACATCGTTCTTGAGACTCTGGCCAGAGCAATTAGACAAACCAAAGAAATTAAAGGGATACGAATTGGAAAAGAAGAACTCAAACTATCCCTGTTCGCTGATGACATGATTATATATTTAGAGGAACCTGGAAATTCCACCAGAAAACTCTTAGAACTCATAAGTGATTTCAGTAAAGTAGCAGGTTACAAGATCAATGCCCATAAATCCAACGCATTTTTATACATAAGTGATGAATCTTCAGAAAGAGAAATTAGGAAAACTACCCCATTCACAATAGCCTCGAAAAAAATAAAATACTTGGGAATCAATCTCACAAAAGAGGTGAAAGACCTCTACAATGAGAACTATACAACACTAAAGAAAGAAATTAAAGAACACCTTAGAAGATGGAAAGATCTTCCAGGTTCTTGGATAGGAAGAATTAATATTGTCAAAATGGCCATACTACCTAAAGTGCTATACAAATTCAATGCAATTCCAATTAAAATCCCAATGACGTACCTTACAGAAATAGAGCAGGCAATTATGAAATTCATCTGGAAGAATAAGAAACCCAGAATAGCTAAAGCAATCCTTAGCAGGAAGAGTGAAACAGGGGGTATTGCAATACCAGATCTTCAACTCTACTACAAAGCAATAGTAACAAAAACGGCATGGTATTGGTACCAAAATAGAAAGGTAGATCAATGGTACAGAATAGAGGACACGGACACAAACCCAAATAAATACAATTTTCTCATACTAGACAAAGGGGCCAAAAATATGCAATGGAGAAAAGATAGCCTCTTCAACAAATGGTGCTGGGAGAATTGGAAATCCATATGCAACAGAATGAAACTAAACCCATATCTCTCACCATGCACGAAACTAAACTCAAAATGGATTAAGGACCTCGGAATCAGACCAGAGACCCTGCAGATTATAGAAGAAAAAGTAGGTCCAAATCTTCATCTTGTTGGTCTAGGACCAGACTTCCTTAACAGGACTCCCATAGCACAAGAAATAAAAGCTAGAATCAACCACTGGGATAGATTCAAACTAAAAAGCTTTCTCTCAGCAAAGGAAACTATCAGCAATGCGAAGAAAGAGCCTACAGAGTGGGAGAATATCTTTGCCAATCATACTTCAGATAGAGCACTAATCTCCAGAATCTATAAAGAACTCAAAAAACTCTACTCCAAGAATTCAAACAGTCCAGTCAACAAATGGGCTAAGGAAATGAATAGACACTTCACAGAAGAAGATCTACAAGCAATCAACAAACATATGGAAAAATGTTCAACATCTCTAGTAATAAGAGAAATGCAAATCAAAACCACCCTAAGGTTCCATCTCACCCCAATTAGAATGGCGATTATCAAGAACACGAGCAACAACAGGTGTTGGCGAGGATGTGGGGAGAAAGGTACACTCATACACTGCTGGTGGGGCTGCAAATTAGTGCAGCCGCTATGGAAAGCAGTGTGGAGATTCCTTAGAAAACTTGGAATGGAACCACCATTTGACCCAGCTATCCCACTCCTTGGCCTATACCCAAAGGACTTAAAATCTGCATACTACAGAAATACAGCCACATCAATGTTCATAGCTGCTCAATTCACAATAGCCAGACTGTGGAACCAACCTAGATGCCCTTCAATTGATGAGTGGATAAAGAAACTGTGGTATATATATACTATGGAATATTACTCAGCCATAAAGAATGATAAAATTATGACATTTGCAGGCAAATGGATGAAATTGGAGAATATCATGCTAAGTGAGATAAGCCAATCTCAAAAAAGCCAAAGGACGAATGATATCGCTAATAAGTGGAGGTTGACACATAATGGGGGGGAGGGAAGGGTTAGAGTTAGGGTTAGGGAGGGGGGCAAGTATGGAGGAAGGAACTACTGTATAGAGGGTAAAGAGGGGTGGGAGGGGTGGGGGGAAGGGAAAAAAATAACAGAATGAATCAAACAACATTGCTCTATGTAAATTTATGATTACACAAATGGTATGCCTTTACGCCATGTACAATCAGAGAAACAACATGTATCCCATTTGTTTACAATAAAAAAAATAAAAATAAAAAAAAAAAAAATAAAAAAAAAAAAAAAAAAGAAAATTACCTGTGGGGAGTGAGGAGCTCTAGACTGGGTCTCTAGCAGTGTTTAAAGGACACCTGAGGTTTGTTTTTGCAACAGAAATGACTGTCATGAAGCAAGAACTTTGTATACCCACAGATCACTAGAAACAGGAGGTACCACGTGGCAGCAGGGTCACTGGGGGAGTGCAGGGCAGGTCATGAGGCAGAGGGAGGGGGGCTGAGGAAGACGGCCTTCCTGTAGTTTCCACGGGAGGGAGGAGGTGAGGCGAGGGAAGCAGGTCTAGGATTGGCTAGTCTGAAAACTTTCAGCAGGCTCGGGGTATGGGGTTGTCCCTAGCGGCCTGGTACCTGGCCTTGGGGCCATTGGGGCAGGGGATAGTGGCCCAGAGTGTGAGAGCTGGTAGAGCAGGGGTTGGGTCTGGATCTGGGTTTTGAAGGTGAAAGGCAGACGTTTGCACCCCAAAGCTGTTAGCTTGATCTGGAAGGGGTACAGCCAGTCCCCCAGGGACAGCAGCTCCGAGATGGCAAAGCTCCCAAAGCCGGGCGACTTAGAGAGAACCTGTAAACAAAGCAAAAAGGCTGGGGTGCAGCTCAGTGTAGAGTGCTCGCCTACCCTGCCTGAGACCCTGCGTCCAACCCCAGTGCAGCAAAGAAAGAAAGAAAAACAAGCCAACCAAACAAGAACTCAGAATAGAAAGGATGAGTACCACAAGGAGCCACCCCTTATTACTGTAGAACAGATGCCCTGGGTGGGTGTGGAGGGGCTTTGCAGCACTTGGGACGGTGAGGAAGCTTCTGGGCCCAGGATAAGTGATGCACAGGGACTGCTTGCAGGGGTAAAGGCAGGAAGTCCTCCTTTTTCAGTGATTGCTGCTGCTCTTTGGATATTTTCAGGCCTGTAGCTTGGGCTACACACACAAAGGTCATATTATTAGGTTTGCACTTAAAAAGAAAAAAAACCCGTGTCATTTGATGGTTTGAGACATCTGGAGCTTGGGCGTGTGGGCACAATGCTCCTGGGGAGCTGAGAACTGATGGCACGTGGCCGCCCCAGGTGCTGAGTTCAGCTGTGGCACTGGGGTGACTTGGAATTAGGAAGTCGAGCTGAGCCTCATCTCTTCCTCAGGGGTTGGGCTTTGCTAGGAGCTGATACGGTCATGAGCATAAATGTAAATACACCAACTAGCTTCACTTGCTCTTAGTTGACTTAAAAATCACCAATTTTGGAGGTCACACAGCTGGACAATACATTATTAGGTGCCCCTGGCTTTGCTGTAGGTCACACCTCCGATGTGGGTTATGACAATACAGCTGCCCAGGTTTTTTGGGGGGAACCCAAAGGCTGTTTTGGCTCAGACTGCTGACACTTCCCTTGGGCCTGCAGATGTCTGCTGGGTGACTGTGTAACGGGTAGCTGACCCAGGCCAGGATGCAAAATAAACTAAGAGCAGTGTCTGTGAAAATCAGTGCCTGGGAAAGGGAGAGTTCACCTCTCCTCCCCTTCCCAGCCAGCCCGTTTTCAGGACACCTGATTAGCATCACTCACTCCTAGGCTTGGATTGTAAAGAACTTTCCCTAGGAGCTAACTACTCTCACCCCTGTGAAGGCTCCAGGCTAGAGATGAACCTAAGGCCTTGTGTAAGAGGAGCCAGTCTCCTGATTGCACTCTGCTTCTGTAGCACGCTTCTCCCTTGAAAACCTTGTGCACAACTATGTATCATTTCAGACCAGAAAACTGATGACACTAGATAGCCTATAAATGTGGTAAAAAACTGGGAAGAGGTGCTCAGAACCTGCAGTGCTGATCTCCTCTGGGCCTGCGGTGTAAAATAAAGTTTGGTTTCTCTCACTCTTCAAGAGCATGTTTGCCACTTCTTGCTTGATTCCCACAACATCTGGGACAGGATGAAGAGGCTCAGACCCATCTTCATGGTGTGTCTGCGTCTTCTGTTGTCTTAGCCTTTGGGTCTGATTCTGCCCACCTCGAAAAGTAGACATGCTGATCACAAAGCCCCCGTGTCCTCCCACAGACCCCACTGACATCCCCAAATGGAACTGTCTCTATGCACTTTGGCTCATGGAAATCCACCCAGAGGGGCTTTCAACTTGTGATTCCTTTCATTAACACACCCTTCACAATTGCCAAACTGAGGAACTTCCATCAGGAACAGTTTGGTGTCTAAAAACACTCCTCATCCCGCACAGCCACGATGGATGCCATGACAGGCAACTCCTAACAGGCGCGGGGAGGATGTGGAGAGTGGAACCCGAATGTGTCCACGGCCAGGGAGTAGCTGCTGTGCAACCCAGCTGGAAGGGGCCTCAGAGACTGAACATGCAACATGGCTGGAAGGGGCCTCAGAGGCTGAACATGGAACACGGCTGGAAGGGGCCTCAGAGGCTGAACATGCAACACGGCTGGAAGGGGCCTCAGACTGAACATGCGACACAGCTGGAAGGGGGCTCAGAGGCTGAACATGCAACACGGCTTGAAGGGGCCTCAGAGGCTGAACATGCATGGCTGGAAGGGGCCTCAGAGGCTCAACATGAAACACGGCTGGAAGGGGCCTCAGAGGCTGAACATGCAACCTGGCTGGAAGGGTCCTCAGAGGCTGAACATGCAACATGGCTGGAAGGGGCCTCAGAGGCTAAACATGCAACATGACTGGAAGGGGCCTCAGAGGCTGAACATGCAACATAGCTGGAAGGGGCCTCAGAGGCTGAACATGCAACACTGCTGGAAGGCGCCTCAGAGGCTGAACATGCAACACGGCTGCAAGGGGCCTCAGAGGCTGAACATGCAACATAGCTGGAAGGGGCCTCAGAATCTGAACATAGAACATGGCTTGAAGGGGCCTCAGAGGCTGAACATGCAACACTGCTGGCAGGGGGTCAGACTGAACATGCAACATAGCTGGAAGGGGCCTCAGAGGCTGAACATGGAACACGGCTGGAAGGGGCCTCAGAGGCTGAACATGCAACACTGCTGGCAGGGGCCTCAGACTGAACATGCAACACAGTTGGAAGGGGCCTCAGAGGCTGAACATGCAACACTGCTGGAAGGGGCCTCAGAAGGGGGAACATGCAACCCAGCTGGAAGGGGCCTGAGAGGCTGAACATGCAACACAGTTGGAAGGGGCCTGAGAGGCTGAACATGCAACACGGCTTGAAGGGGCCTCAGAGGCTGAACATGCAACACTGCTGGCAGGGGCCTCAGACTGAACATGCAACACTGCTGGAAGGGGCCTCAGAGGCTGAACATGCAACACGGCTGGAAGGGGCCTCAGAGGCTGAACATGCAACCTGGCTGGAAGGGGCCTCAGAGGTTGAACATGCAACACTGCTGGCAGGGGCCTCAGAGGCTGAACATGCAACACGGCTGGAAGGGGCCTCAGAGGCTGAACATGCAACACGGCTGGAAGGGGCCTCAGAGGCTGAACATGCAACATAGCTGGAAGGGGCCTCAGAATCTGAACATGGAACATGGCTTGAAGGGGCCTCAGAGGCTGAACATGCAACACTGCTGGCAGGGGCCTCAGACTGAACATGCAACACAGCTGGAAGGGGCCTCAGAGGCTGAACATGCAACATGACTGGAAGGGGCCTCAGAGGCTGAACATGGAACATGGCTGGAAGGGGCCTCAGAGGCTGAACATGCAACACTGCTGGCAGGGGCCTCAGACTGAACATGCAACACAGTTGGAAGGGGCCTCAGATGCTGAACATGCAACACTGCTGGCAGGGGCCTCAGACTGAACATGCAACACAGTTGGCAGGGGCCTCAGAGGCTGAACATGCAACACTGCTGGAAAGGGCCTCAGAAGGGGGAACATGCAACCCAGCTGGAAGGGGCCTGAGAGGCTGAACATGCAACACGGCTGGAAGGGGCCTCAGAAGACTGGACATGAAACACAGCTCAAAGCATCCTCAGGAGCGGGAACATGCAACACAGCTGGAGGGGTCATCAGAGGCTGAGGATTTACTTCAGGGCTAGGCAATTGCCCTCCTAGATGCAACAGATGTCCACATAAGAGGCTGTGCCCAGACGTCCGTGACATCGTACTCTGAATAGTCAACAAGTGCAAGAACTCAAAGACCCGTAGAAAATGTGCCATACCTGCACAGCACATAGGATTCAGAAAGAACACGAGGGATGACTTACTGATGCATGCCGCAGTGTAGGTAAACCCTGAAAATACTATCAAAGTGAAAGCAGTCAGACACCAAAGACCACATGCTGTGCGATTCCACTGGGAGGAAGTATCCAGAATGGGCAATGGATAGAGACAGGGTAGATGGGAGGTAGCCAAGGCTGGGGCAGGTGGGATGAGGAAGGACTGCTAATGGGTACAGGGTCTATTTTGGGGATTATTTAAGGGTCCTACAACTGATTATGGAGATGGAGACACAACTCTGGATACGCTAGAAAGCACTGAATTGCATGAGTTAAACTGGTGACTTGTACTGCACATTGTCACGGACCAGGACCTATGGCAATGACCAAGCAGACTCCATTTTACCTGAGACTCCATGTCACGTAGGAAATGCTTCTCCTGTGGGAACACCCGTCTCTGTACCCATCAACTGTTGCTTAGCATAGCATGTTTGGCAACACAAAATGACAATAATGTAAAATTGTCCTCTTTTTGGTTCCTATATTTTCTTGGACAATGTACCCTGTCAGATGTTAGTAACCATTTTTCTTGTACCCGACTAAGGTCGTTTTGACCCACTTCCCCTGTTGCTTATGATTTTGGATCTCATGATGTTAGTTTGTAGTTTTCAATCACAGCAACAGCCACTTACGATTAATGTACTGACATGCTTTACTTATGGTATAAAAACCCCCGCAGCGCTACACTCGGGGTTGTCCTCCCAATAGCCATTTTGGACATTGTGTGAGGCAGTTAGCTGGCAGGTTAACAAAGACTCTCAAATTTGGACTTCTCAGTGGTGATTGGTCTCTTCTTAAGTTGTGCCCCACAACATGAGTTATATATCAACAAAAACATTTTTAAAAATCATCAAAGTTTACAACCACATAAAGATTTTCATGTGAATACCTATAGAAGGTTTATCAATCATTGTCAAAACCTAGAAACAACCAAGACAACCTTTAGTCCATGAATGGATAAACTGGCCTATCCACCTTATGCTACAAAGACATCAGCCATTGAATCATGAAAAGGCACAGATGAGCTTTATGTGGGAAAGACGTCAGTGAAAGTTTACACGACTCCAACCATGTGACATTCTGGAAAAGGCGAAACCACAGAGGAGTAAAAAGATCAGAGTTGCCAGGAGTCAGGAGGGAGGGAAGGATAAGTGGCTGGAACATAGAAGATTTTGAGGAGTGAAAGTATTCCTTTGATGCTAGAATGGTGGACACATTGTACACATGTATGTCAAAATCCAAAGAATGTACACCACCAAGAGTGGACCAATTGGAACCCAGGGATGAGGGATGTACCAATGCAGGCTCATGGACTGTAACAAGTGGTTCACTTTGGTGGCGATGTGGCTGGCAGGGAAGGCCATGTGCGGTGCAGGGTGGGCCATGTGGAAACTCTCAGTACTTGAAGCTCAATTTTGTTGTGAACCTAAAGTTAGTCTAAAATATAAAACATATTTTTTTTTAAATCACATGATCCTGTATGGTTTAATGGTCAACAGTTTGACCAATGTTCTTGGTGTCTTGGTGAAGATTTTCTTTTAGCATAAGTAGTTTCACATTGTAGTCTCGTATCCTGTTTTTATTTCACTTAACACATTGTAAACATTTTTCTCTATCAATAAAGATTTTATTATATTTTAAAATATCTGCCTGAAAATCATTGTGTGGCTGAGCTGTAATTTAAATACTCTGCATTTTTTTTAGATACCATCAGCATTTGTGTTGTTACAAAGAACATTGTCAAAACAAGCACTCCACGTTCTTAGACTAAATTCTTAGAAACAATCAAAGAGTGATATTTGTTGAGTGCTTACTAAGTGCGGGAGGTGGAACCAAGTGCCTCATTTAATGCTCTGAGAACCTTAGGAAGTAGGTACTGTGATTAATCCCATTTTACAGATACAGTAACTGAGACTTGGAGATGGCAAACGACTTACCTCAGCTTAAACAGGAGTTGACAGCAGAGGCCATAACCAAACTTAGGTTTATCTGATTCTAGAACTTGAGCTGTCCATCATTTTGGATCCCTAAATATAATTAACTTATGTTTCTTTTATTTTTTTTGGATACTTTCTCGCAAATAACTCTCCAGAAAAGACATATTAATTTACAATCCCTAATAAGAATGCAGGGAAATGCTCACAATACTCATCAACAATAGTCCTATAATTCTTTGTAATCTTTGTGCTAATTTGATAAGCAAAAAGAAATCTCTTCTTACTGTTCCAAATTGGTACTTTTTAGTTTGCATGAGGTATTGCATATTTTGTTTATTGGCTGTGAGGTTTTATGCTTTCAAGAATTTTCCATATTCCTCTCTCCTCTTCCATTGGGCTTTTTTGTTATTGAGTTATATTGTAATACCCTATTTGCCACGTAATTTTCAAATATTTTCCACACTGTATGCTTTTCTAAATCGTAACTTGGTGATTTTCATTATTTGTTTATTGACCTTTATTTTCGGACTGACATCAAGTGTGGTCCCAGCGAGGAAGACTCAGACTTGGAGAGGTAGCATGGAGGGAGAGAGTGGCTTTCCATGGAGGGAGAGAGTGGCTTTCCATGGAGGGAGAGAGTGGCTTTCCATGGAGGGAGAGAGTGGCTTTCCATGGAGGGAGAGAGTGGCTTTCCATGGAGGGAGAGAGTGGTTTTCCATGGAGGGAGAGAGTGGCTTTCCATGGAGGGAGAGAGTGGCTTTCCATTGTTTGAAAGCAGCAGGAGCATCTTGTTGGATAAAATGTGATTCAGAACTGAGGATGAGATGTAAAATGCTTCCCAGCCCAAAGATGCTAGCCAGCCAGAAGAGACTCCGGCCTTCGCTGTGTCTGGAGTTGCCCTTCCTGGGCTGGAATGTGGGGAGAGAGTGGGTGTCCAGAATTCTCCAGAAGCAGCCCACCAGCGAGCCCTGGCCGACTAGCTTCTAGAGATCTGCCACACACCAAGCTGACACCAGGGAGCCTCTCCTTCCCACTGCTCTCTGCTTCCCTGGACTGCGGCTCCCTGTGCTGCCAAGGCCCTGCACCCTCCTCCTGCAACCAGCCTAAGGCCCCTTGGGGGAAGGAGCTCAGGTTCCTGCTGGAGTATGAAGAATGTAGCCCAATGGCTGGCCCTTCCATAATGTGACCTTCCGGGGGTCTGCCTTATTTCCCCATGGTGGAGTGAGAGACGTAGATTAGGGGTGTCTCCTGGGCTCTCTGTCAGCCTGCAGAGCTCTCCATGGCACCAGTCCCAGGGGCTCATCTTCTAGGCAGAGGTAAAGAGGTGCTCCTGGGGTCTCTCCACCCACACCCTGCAGACACCTGGAGCAGTAGACACCCCTTTCCTGACATCCCCCAGGTGTGCTCTCCCATGTATGATTCCAGCTGGCTCTTTCCATGCTGATCCAGGCTCTCTCCATGAAGGGTCAGCGTTGGGTCCCACATGGCCAAAGGCACTGGTGAAAGTGTTATCTGTCTTCCTCACCCCTGATCCTTGCAGGTGGAGGTGAGCACACGGACAGGCGTATCTGGAGGAAGGAGGCCCCGGTTCTCATTTTCCCCCAGCCTCACTTTCAGGGATCGTACAGTCCTTTTTCAAATGCTCCAGACCTGCACCACAAACTCCACTCCCTTTCATTATCTCTTGTTGTGTGTCATCTCAATGCCACATCTGTCACATCTCACGATGGGAGGCTGTAGGATCTTCTGAGTCCGGCTCAGTCTCCCACTGGAGAGGACTGGCTGATTCTACATGGTAACCTGAAAGGAAGCATGAGCAGGCAATGTGAGCCTTTACTCTTCTCAGAAATGACCAGCTCTGTCTATCCTAAGGAGAATCCATCCATCTGTGATGTGTCCTGGATTTTTGTCCTGATTCTTGGATTCCTTGATCCAGGAATTACTGAGGTTTCCCTAAGGAGTCTTTCACTCTGCCGGATCCTGGTGGTTGCTGCCAGTTACATGAGCTGGCCATGTTCCTTCTTAATCATCTTCTATGCTTGGCACCCGTTACACCCCGGGATTGTAGTCTCTGATCCTGAATGGGAGGATGCCGCCATCCTTCAGTCTGTCACTGGGGAATGGTCTTTGGCATCCAAATGGGTTCAGCTCTCCTCTCCACACATGCTGGATGATCTGAGGGGGTTTCCCTGGCCTCCATGCTCCTCAGGCTCCTGGTACAAACTTTAGATACCTGTCCTTGCTGTGAGGATTAAGAAAGTCTGTGGCAAATACTGGTCCTGGCAAGGTGGGCCATCTGTGAAAAGTGGTTCCTTTCTCTGAACCCCTCTTGTCCCTGTGAGGAACCAAGCTGATGCCCATGTCATCTTTAGGGTCATAGGTCAGGAAAATTCTATGACCTTCCTCTGCTCTGCTGGGTTTACCTATTCTGTGGAGCAGATCATGGTCCAGCTGGCAAACATGGCCCTGGACCACAGAAAAGCTCAGGAGGTTGGCTTTGATGGTCTAGGAGGAGTTGACCAAGGGCACAGAAGGTTCCAGTTCTCAGTTAGGAAGCCACTTCCATGGTGAGATAGAGCCTTGACTTTCAAATGGAGTCCATAGGCAGCTGGGTAGGGGGTTATCTTGTGACCTAATTAGATAGTGGAGGAAAAGACTATGCTGCCAGCAGTCACTATGTCAAAGTGACAGAGCTATTTTAATTGGGAAATCACAGGGGCTTAATTCACAGTGGTGGCAAGGTGCTTTCCTCAGGGGTGTGGTGGGACCAACCCAGAGCCCTGGGTCAAAGACCTGCATTTGGGTGTGTCTGGTCTTTGTCACTAGCATGGGAGGTGGGATCCAGGGCTGGCCACCTCACTTTTTAGGTCTCTTTCTCCTGATCTGAAAAATGAAAATAATTGAGCCCATTTCACCTATTAAATAGCATAATTTATAAGAAAAAAAAATCCAGAAAGGATTAGACACTAACAAAAATGCACAAATTTATCAGCCTCCTCATCACATTTTGATCATTTCTCTCAGCCACTGAGAGCCCTACCTTAAGAGAGAATGGAGACTTTGCTTTTTTTGTTCATTAATTATTAACCACAATTTCCTGACAAGGCTTGGAGGTAGCACAGAGAAATCAGTAGTGCATCCTTATTTCTGTAAATACCACAGTGAGTTTTAGATGGAGATATACATACATACATGTTTTAATCCCCCTTAGATGGGGTCTCACTATATTGCCCATGACCAGCTGGCCTCAAACTCCTGGGTGTAAGGGATCCTTCTGCCTCGGTCTCTGAGAAGCTGGGACTATAGTTGCATGCCACTGCACCCAGCTCACCCAGCTGGCTACTTCTTATATGCCATGCAGTGAAGGAAACATGATCCTTTGGAACTCTTCTCACTTGGTGTGTTGAACTGAAGGAATGGACAAATGAATGAACAAATGAACAGAAGATAATGAGTTGGGATTCCCTTAAGGAAGAGTTCTTCCTACCTTGATAGTACAGATGTTTGCAATCCCCATGACAACTGGTTAGATGAGCCCTCCTGTGCAAGCATAAGCCAGTCTCAAAGGCTCCCTGGGCATGGGTCCTCTTCCCTGTCCATTGTCACCAACCATTACTTTCTGACTAAGGAAGCTAACATCCCATACTAGCAGTGCCAAGACTTTTATTAAAATAAGCATCAGGATGGGGCATGATCAAAGATTTAGTGAAGCACTGCTTCATGGGTGAGGAAAAGACACTGGGAAAGACAAGGATGCCTGCTGTGTGACTCTGGAGGCTGAGGCGGAAGGATTGCAAGTTTCAGGCCAGCCTCAGCAGGTCTCAGTGAGACCCTGACCCAAAATTTAAAAAAAAACACAAAGGTCCAGGGATGTAGTTTGGTGGTAAAGTGCCTCCCTGGATTCAACCCCCAGTACCCAAAAAAAAAAAAAAAAAAAAAAAAGACAAGGATTCTTTATTAGCGAACACAAAGGAGACAGAACAAAATTCTACTTTTGTGGAGAGTGGGGACTCTTTCATACCCAATTGCAGGGTCCTCAGCTTACTGGGTCAACCATGATGGCAGGAAACCAGAGATATGGCATGCTCTATCCCAGGCTGGGTCCAGTCATCGAATATTCCATTCACCAAAGCTCGTGTGATGTGAGCCCGTGCAGCTGCTCAGGTTCATCATGGCTCAGCTGTCTAAAGCTGTTGGGGGAAATGTGCAGATAATGAGTCTGATCAGCACCCTGGGTGAGCCTTTGTGATGACTGTGTATCTGAGAAGTGGGGTAACTTATTCTATGTGAGAGGAAATAGATATTCTGTACCTAGAACCCACCTGAAGGAACAGCGCAGGCCTGGAGAAGCCGGCCCATTGTAGGAGACATGAACCCCAGGAAGAAGGGTGTCTGGGATCTGAGAACTCCTGCCCAGCACTGATGCTTCATGACAGGGCCCTCCTGTGGCAGCAGGGCTCTGGTGGTGGGCAGGGCTTGAACAACTTCCAGCCATCCCTCCTTCCAGACATGCCGGAGAACAGCTGGCCTGGTGCTGGGCGCCTGACAGTCCCTGGCTTCTCTCAAGCTGTCTTCACATGCACTCAGAATAAAGGCAAGTATTGCTTCATCAAAGTTTCCTTTGGGGCTACAACTGTGTATGTACACAACTGTGTATGTAAAATGTATGTTCCTGTTATGGGCTGCAGTCAAATTTTTGAAAGACATTGGTCTAGGCCAACCAGGAGTTTCTTATGCCTCTGTTTCTCAGGCTCACTTATAGCCAATGTAACCAATGCTTCCAACTGCAGATCAGAGGGATTGGGGAAGCGTTCACCTTTCTAATTAAAAGGAAGACATGATGGGCATGTCATTTACTTCCTCCCTGTTTCCTACCTTTAATACAAATTGTGATGCTTGGAAGTGCAGCAACCATCTTGAGACCAAGAGGGGGAAACAGACTTAACATTGTTGAATCATTAATCAATGTTGAATCATTAATCATTAATTGGGTGACATGTTCAAGCTTCTTGCTAAGTGAGATGAATTGCCACCTTCTGTTAAAGTTGTTGGAGCTGGGTCTCCTGTCACTTGCAGCCGAATCTTGCCTAACTAGTGGAAATTCACTTCAAATGCCTTCTTTCTCACAAAGTTAAACTTCTTCTCCCCGTCCTGGAACCCACCCCAGCACTTACTCTCCTTCTATCAGTGGTTCTTACCATATCTATTCCACGTCTAGAGTTCTGGTGACATCTTTGAGTCATCTTTGTGTTATCTCATCAGTACTTAGCACCATGCTTAGAGCACTACAGTAAATGTTTGTTGGGTGAATTTTGTAAAATGGCCCAAACATGAGACTATTTATCCTTCCGCTGGAGAAGGAGAGAGGAAGGGTATCTGCTAAGAAACTTACTTCTTATTAGTCCCTGTAACCATGCAGCAGTGCTGGCAGGTTGCTGTTATCCCCAGTGTACTCATAGAGGAGAGAGCTTCAGAGAGGTGACATTGCTTGACAGAGGTTCCACGTTGGAGTAGAGGTGATCCCCTCAGACACAGGTTTTCTGATTCCAAAGTCCACGCTTGTTCCACTACTTCCAGGAGTCTTCTAGAAAAGAGCCCATTTTGGAGAAAAGGAGACTGAGTTACCCAACAGCTGAGTTATTCCTTAAAAAATAGATCCCCAAGACTTCTGAAATTTCCCAATAAAATGGAAATGAGGGAACAAGTCTTCCTCAGGTCCACACACTCCATGACCCAGGCAGAGCGACCGTGGTTCACAGGACATTGGGCTGTGGAAGGCAGCTGAGAGGTCACCTGACCTCTCTGCTTCGGGAAGGTACTGCTCAGTTCTGTGGGTGTCTACCATCTTTCCACCTTATTCCATTTTCTTTTCCTGAAGTAATTGCCATGGAAGGTCTTTTGTGCTCAATAGCCTGACTCCTAAAAACAAAGCCTGCAGTAGATGCCTCTGAAGTCCCAAGTCTAGCATGGATTAACTGACAAGAGAGGTTTCAAATGGAAGAAAAGAGAGTGCTGAAACTTTTATTACTTTAGGATGACAGGTCCAGGGAGTGTAAGAGTCACTAATTGGTCAATGTGTCCAGGCATCCAGTCTTACTTTAGAAGCAGAGAAAGCAGAGGTCTAAAACAGTCAAGGGTGCCTTGAATACCTTATAGTTTTGTGATACAGGAATTCAATTTTTGCAAGAACTAATCCAGAGCCCTTGAATATAATCTGTTATTTCTCCATCTTCGGCAGTCTTTTCTCAAAGATGCCCCACATGAGAGATGCTTCATGAACGGGTTTCTGGCTTCTTATCAGAGACCTTGTAAGTATTTGACATACTAAAATTTCCTTTCCTCTTTCCTTCTTTGTAGATGGTGTATTGCAAGAGTAAAAATTGATTTCTGAGTCCCACTGAGGGCCTGGCCTCATCTAGGTGCAGCCAAGAATTTCTATTATTTTATGAACTTATTTCAATGCCCTAAAAGATCGAATGAATTCATTAAATTTTCTTAATTTCATTAAGAAAAATACCAACACCAAAAAGAACATTAAAAGATATAAACATCACTAAATGATGTGAAAGAAATTAAAAATGCCTAGTAGCAAAAATATTTAATCACACTCCTAAAACTAGGTACCTCTTTTAAAATTCCTGTAATGTTGGCAAAAACTAGGCGGACACTCACCCAACCCAGGGTTGGCGAGAGTGTGGGACTTTGGGCACACTTCCAGAGGCTGGAATCTTTTTTTTTTTTTTTTTTTTTTTTTTTTTTTGGTACCAGGGATTGATCTCAGGGGTGCCTCTGGAAGTCAATTAGCTAACATCCAGCAAAAGCCATTTGGTGCCTTTGACCAAGGAATTTGTACTCCGGGAATGGATCCTAAGAAAATAATCAGAAGAGTGCACAATGCAAAGGAATTGGTTAAACAAACTATGATCTGGTCATACCTGGAATTCTACACAGAAAATATTTTAAATGATTGAAAGGGAGAATGCCACCACGTGTAATAGAAATGGAAGATGTCGTGAGATGTCTTACCACATGCCTCTGTCTTATAATCAGCATGCATGATAGGGACTCACTGAAACACATTTACAAGTGGTGCCTACATCTGTGTATACAGAATCAGAGGCTGTTTGAAGGAACACACACCAAATCAGATGGTGCAGTAACAGGTATTCCTCTCAGCCTCCACCCTTTTCTTAACTGTCTTCTGCCTTAGCTTTTAAATATGTGGTATTTACCATTGCTATTCCCTCCCTTCCTTCCTTAGCATAGAGACTGCAGGGCTGGGCATAATCTGCCCACCAGCTGAGAGTCCTTTTTTAGCAAGCATGTGCTGACCTATGGTGGGGAGTTGTATTAGTCAGAGTTCTCTAGAAGAACACAATCAACAGGAAGTACGATTATAAAAGGGGGTTTATCAACTTGGCTCACAAGCTGGATAGTCCACAAGGCCGTCTGCAGCTGGAGAGCTAGAAGAACCAGCAGCTGCTCAGCCCAAGACGCAAAAGTCCCTGAACAAGAAAGATCAACAGTGCTACCCTAGTCTGAGACCAAAGCTTCTTGAAACTACCTGAAGAGTCACTGGCAGAGGCCACTTTGGAAGAGTGAAGAAGTGAGAGTCCAATATCCCCAGAGGATCAAAGCAGCGATCAAGAACCAGTTCAAGAAGAGCTGAGCTTGCATCTGCATCTGCTTCCTTGTTCTTCCAGCTTTTATTCCATCCTATTGGGTGGTGCTGCCCACGCTGAGGAGCGTCTCCAGTTCACTATCTCACATGCCAATCATTCCTAGACACGCCCTCATGGACACACCCAGAGGCCTCTTAATCATTGGCATCTCTTCATCCAATCAAGCTGACCATTACAGGAGTCCTCCTCTTTTTGGTACCAGGGATTGAACTCAGGGGTGCTTAACCACTGGGCAACATCCCCAGTCCTTTTTATCTTTTGAGACAGGGTCTCACTAATTTGATTAGGGCCTGGCTAAGTTGCTGAGGCTGGCCTTGAACTTGCTATCAAGTCTTGCTATAGGTCTTCCTATCTCAGCCTCCCAAGCCATAGGGATTGCAGGCGTGTACCACCACGCCCAGTGGGAGCCCTCTATTTTGGCCCTGGTGCTGCACCTGAACTGTTGGAAAACCAGGACCTTGTTTTTGTGGTTGGCACACAGGCATCATTGGTCCTGTTGTGCCCACCTTTCAGCCTTGAGTCAGAAGTCAAGGAGAGACTATTTGAAAAGAGCCAGGCATCACGGAAGTTCCTGTTCTGCCTCATGCTTCATGGTTCCTTAAGGAGAAAGAAGATGATTCAACCATACAAGCAGGATAACCGGAGTAATCCATTCATAATCCAATTCTAAAAATAACGCTCAGCAAAGCCCATCTATGGGGAATTAGAATCATATGAGAGTCTGGAAAATGTGAACTGAAAGGAAGGCAGAAAGAGTGGAAAAATCTGTTAACTGTGCATGGTTTTGTTAGAAAACCATTTAAGGGGGAAAAAAGTCTTGTGGATGTTGGTAGCAGCTCTTGTGCAGGGCACTTGGGAGTTGTGTAGGCCACGTAGTGGTTAAGGACCAGTGCTCTGTGATCAGATGGATCAGGGTTGAAGTCTTGGCCCATCTGGGTGGCTTAGTTGAGAAAGGAGTCTCCTGATCCTTGGTTTCCACATCTGTAAAATGGGGACTTTAAAGGGACACTGTGCAGGTTAAGTGAGGCAATGAATTAAAAGGGTCTTTGTTATGGTTTGGATCTGGAACATTCCCTAAAGGCTCATGTGCTGAAGACTTGGTCCCCAGCTGGTGGTGCTAATGGGAGCTGGTAGAAACCTTAGACGCAAAGCCTCATTGGAGGAAGTAGGGAGTGTGCCCCTCAGGGGTCTTCTGAGATCCCTGCCCCTTCTTCTTTCTTTCTCCTTTCCAGCCACCACGGGCAAGCAGTTTTGCTCTGCCAAACCCTCTCCTCCATGATATCCTTCCTGCCTCAGGCCCAGAAACAACAGAGCTAAGAGACTATGGATTAAAGCCTCTGAAACTGTGAACCAAGATAAAACTTCTCTCTTTTAGGTCAATTTGTCTCGGGTGTTCTGTCACAGAGCTGGAAGGCTGATGAACACGGCCTTGAATGATAGTTTGTGGTCAATGTTTAATAAGTGCTGATTAAAACATTGATCATACTGTAGCTTTTATTTCAAGACAAAGCTGGAGGATGAGTTGTCAGGGGTGCAGGAGAAATGAACCCTGGGAGAGAGGGTGGATGCTTTGTTGGAGCCCTTGGATGCACAAATTCCATCATCCTAGGACCCGAGTCAACCCTGAACCTCTTTGAAGAAGAAATGGACAGTGCGTTGGTATCCACTGTATTTGCAGGGCAAGACCATATCCCTTCCTGTGGTGGTTTTCAATTGAAGGTGGTGCTGCGATTTCTCTTCGATGTCTCCTAGAGGCCCATTGAAGGCCAGGGTGGCACTCCTGGAGGTCCTCAGGTCATTGGGGTGTGCCCTTGCGGGGCATCAGGGGCTCCAGCCCATCCTCTTCCTCTCATTTTTTGCCCCCTGGCCACTAGCCAAGCGTTCTGCCCCTCCATGTGCTCCTATCATGATGTGCTGCCTCAGGGCAAGCCCGAATGACCAGGGAACGAAACCTCCAAAACGGTAAGCTGAAAGAACCCTTTCCTCTTCAGAAGCTGACTGTCCAGGAATTTGTCACAGTGGCAGAAAGCTAACAGAGATGTGTAGAGTCCAAACTTGCTCGGCATTGGTTCACCTCACCAGGAGGCCCCCGATTCTCTGTCCGGCCCTCCTTGACGGGGGCGGCTCAGCCCAGTCTCCTGCCACTCAGCTCAGGGCTCACACTTCCCCTTACAGAAATGTGGTTTTCATTCTGGGCCAGCCTGACTCCAGGAACCACTCTGGAAGAATGACAGCGTTGAGGAGTGCTCATTACCATGGTTATCCAGCAGGAAACAAAATCAGACAAGAATCGGCTTTGCCTACGAGGCAGTGTTAAAGAAGCAAAAAAGAGACTGGGTTCCGAGTGCTCCGTCCCAGCCTGGATGGCTGCAGGATGCTGTGGCAAGGTGTCTGCAGAGCACAGCTGTGCCCTGGGCCGGGTGGTTCCTGGCACTGCCCTGGCCTGACTCCCAGTCCCTCAAGCCAGCTCACCCCTTATGAGCAGTTCCTTGCTCGCCTCCCATGGCAGCTGCCTGCCTCCGCTTGTCACCTGTCCCCGGGGACCTGGCCTCCACCTCTCACTGCTCACTCCACACTGCTGCACATCACTCCCACCCCCAGGCCCTTGGCTTCCTGTCTGGGCACTACAGCCCACACACGCCTGGGCAGCCTAGCGATTGCAGGTCTGGGTGGCACCGGAATGAGTTCCCTTCTCTTTGTGCAGGTAGCTCACACGTCACCTCGAGAGGCTTTGACCATCCAGAGCCAAGGAAGCCTCAAGCCCTTATCACACTTCTTGTTCTCTGCAGCACAGATCACCTGAAATAACCGCTCACTCATGTCATCTGTGAGCTCCAGTGGAACCTGAGCTTCCGAAGGTGGGACCCTGCCTCCTGGACAGCCCCTCCCAGAGTCCCCAGAGTCTGTGCTCAGTTGTATTTAGTGGCATGCCTGTTCTCTCCTCACAACTCCTGGTGTCACTGCTTTGGAATGTGCATGACATCCTGACCCAGTGCACCATGATCTGCGTGGCTCATCTGAGAAGTCGTTGCCTGGGGATGGGACAGAGCCCTGAGCGTGAGTGGGAAGCACACGGGCTGGCGGGGAGATTCGGAAGCAAGCCCCTCGTGGTCCTCAGTCTCTTCTGGCTCTGTCCAGCTGCCTGGCCCTGAGCAAGTGACAGCAAGGAACTGTAGGTTTTGAATCAAATGGAGGCATCTGAGAGGACTTCTGACTCTCAAGTCCTGTTTGAGTCTTTCTAGCCTCTGATTTGGGGAAAAGTAGACAACCGTGTATTTGGCCCCATAATTCTGAGGTCCAGACCTGGGCAGTGAGGACTCCTGGCAGGATTCTCACTCTGGTGTGCTCCAGAATCACCTGGAGTTTCTGATTTGCAGGTCTGGGCGGGGCCCTGGGATCTCCACTTCTAACCTGTTCGGGGCCTGTGGTGTCACAGCCCAGGGCACAAGGCATCAGGCGACTCAGACTCACACAGAGCTTCGTCACTCGCCCCTTCATAGACAACTGGTTCCAGGTGCGCTACCTCCCCTGCTCCCTACAACCCGAGAAGTGGAGACTGTTAATCCCGTTTCAGATGTGGAGACAGGTTTGCAGCACCACATTGAGCAAGTACCTGATGGCGACATCACAGCCAGCCGCCTGCCCTGAACTTCCAGAGGGACACGCATTCCCGAGGCCGGTCACCCAGGTCACCCTGCCTGCATCCCTGACGGCCCCTCCTCTCTGGTGCAGACGGCCTCCTTTCTGCTGTCATCCGCTACCTGTGTGGTCTTGGACAAGTGACTCAACCATTCTAAGGTACAGTTATGGTTTTTACTCCCACATAAAGTGTGTGCTTCACAGTGATGTAAAGATTAAGTGAAAGAAAATAGGTGAGCTTAGCACAGAACATGAAACCGAAGCGATTAGATAATGACCCGTTGTGAGGCCACCGGCCTGCCTTTTCTAACACATTGGTCTGATGGGAGCTTTTCGTACTTTACAAAGATTTTTCATTCCTTTTCTCATTGTAAGTTGGGTAACGATCCAACTTAAAATCCCACTTACGCTCCTCTCTGTCCTTTGCCTACAAGATCAGATCCAAGATCCTCAGCAAGACGTCACCTTGTGACATCCAGCCCCTGTCTCGTCTCCAACTTGCTGGACTGGAGCTTTCCTCCTCAGGGTCTCAGCACCACGCTGGCACTTAGGCACCTATGTTCACCAGCAGGCCGCTGAACCCAGGCGGTTTTCCTCCTTCTGCCATACCTGCCTTGCCCCTCCTTCCCTCCTTATCCACCAAGCCCTGCTCCTTTTCCAAGCGCACATCCTCTACAGTGGTGCCCGTTTTATTCATCCAGTACTTATTGGCTCCTTCACGTGCTGGGAACTGTCTAAGGTGCTCAGCTCCAGCAGTGATCACAGCAGAACCTGCCTGAATGAGGCATTCCACAGCAACAGGCGCCTGTTCATGACCACACCCCAGTTGCTGGGTTTGTTTAGCCAACAGTCCCCCCACTAGACCACAGATAAACCCTATGATCAGAGAGCACAGTTTATTTCTGGGCTTTGCAGAGACTGCACAATTAATATGTATGTTATATGAAGTCCAACGAGAAGATATTCATGTATTTTCCTTGTTATGCATTGCACTGCCTGGTTAACCCTAAGGGAGTAGCCATCTCTGGCCTTCTCAGTTTACATTCTTATGTAGATGTATCCAAAGTGAAATGACAATGTCAGTTTCTAAATTAACCTTAAGCTTGCTTTGTAGGACGATCCCCTGCAGGAGGTTACTCATTCTGTGATTCCCGTCCTAATCACTTCACTAAAATGCCAACATGCTCTCACAATCCGTTTAGGATCCTTGTTTACTAGTACTCAGCTTTCCTCCACTCGCTCGCTCGCTCGCTCGGTAGAAAAGTCCTTCCCCTGGCTTGCCAGTATGTTTACCTATCTTTTCTTCTTGAAATTTAGAAGGGCAACGCCTTGTTTGCACCGCATGTCAGCCTCAGCTGCTTCCTACAGTCAGCTTCTCGGATCTCTTCTGAAGGCCTCCCCTTCTCCATCACACACATTCCTCGTGCCAGGATGGCCCCCAGGCCCGTCCACCAGGCAGGGTTCTAGGCTCTCCTGGCTTACCAGTCCCTTTGCTTCCACTTCGTGCTTGGGCTGCGCCCACACTTTCCTCTCTTACTGTGCCCTTCCCTGAGGGATGAGGGCAGGGTGTGTCTGTCTGGTAAGAGTATGTGAGCAAATAGTGCTCGGCCACTTCTGAACAAGGTGTGTTCGGTTCAAGGGTGCCGGAGTCCCACCTCGGAAAAAGTGGGGCAGAATGACCTCCGTCTTCTCCCTTACAGTATCTTCAGAAGTACGTGCTTAGAGTTAGGTCTAACACCTCTTCTTACTTGAAGGTCTCGCAACAGACCCTTTCGGATTTCTTGCTGTACTAACAGGGACTTCCTTGCCTTAACACTGACCTCCAGACTCTGGGTTTTGAAACACAGATGTCTCCTGTTTACTCCCCTCTCATGTACAGACTGTTTTCTCAGGTCACCAGCAACCCCGCTCT
This sequence comes from Sciurus vulgaris, assembly GCF_902686455.1. Classification (NCBI taxonomy): domain Eukaryota; kingdom Metazoa; phylum Chordata; class Mammalia; order Rodentia; family Sciuridae; genus Sciurus; species Sciurus vulgaris. Next base: position 134,747,819 of record NC_136469.1, on the reverse strand, counting down.
TCACACAGTCAGGGACCCAGGCCCTTTCTCTTGCATGACCTGCCACCCTAGGTGCATGCATTTATCTGTATGATTGGGGCGGGTCACCACCTTCTCTAGATCACAGCTGGTGGGAAGGTGAAAGGGACCCTTCATCTTAAGGGTTCTGACCTGATAATACTGTACATCCCTTCAACCTATATCCCCATAGGAATTAATCTTGTAGCCACACGAGACGGCATGAGGGGCTGGGAAACAGCCCTTAACCCAGTGGCTCCAGGCCCAGCTTAGACCCTGTGCTTATGGTCCAGGAGAGATTCTGGGAACAATTAGTTGTCTTTAGTGAAAAAGCACTTTTTAAAAATTCTTTCTAACATTTCTAACTTCATAGAGTTACATCACTTCAATAAGCAAATATAATAGGAAAAAAAATCAGTTTTATGTAAAAACGCTAGAGCTACATTTATCTTAGGGGTGAAATAAGCCGGAGAGGTCACGGTGGTATTCCACTGACTTGCTGCTGTCAGTCTTCCCCAGGAGGCAGAGGCCTCACGCACTGCTGACCCTAATTCTCCATGGTTCCTGACACTCGGGAGGCAATGAAAGAATCTTTGTGGAAAAAAAAATATATGAAGCTGAAACGTATCAAACCACAGTGATTTAAAATTACTTTGGGATTGACCGCCTCTGCTGAGTTAACAGAAGTGGCGGGGTAAATTCTGAGGAGCTAATTACAGCAAGTTTCTTTCATGCTTATGTATAACGAATATAAAGTCTAAATGCTGGCGGAAAACCACAAGGAAGCCTGGACAAATTCATGAACGACATCTGGTATTTCCACTTCTGTTCCAAAGGAAAGGCTAAGAAGTGTCCAACCCATGCTGTGCCTACAGCACTGTCCCGAGCGTGGCTCCCAGACAGGAAGAGCACATGTGTGACATTCAGAACCCGTGAAATGCAAACACCTCCATGTGCTGACAGGTATTACAGGGTCTATGGCCAGGGCCCAAAACTATCCTTTCAAAGACAAAATTTAACATTTTGTCACCATCCGAAACAAAACAATAATTCAAATCAGGACAGACCTATCATTTGTAAATTAGAAAAAATTTCTTATGGTAGAGTGAATGGGAAATCCACTCCACCAAATGCAACAGTAAACATTACTAAAATAAATTCAGTGACCTTTTTAAAAAAGATTACAAAATTGAATTTATTGAGTTTCACACAAGATGCACTTATAAAATTAGTACTGAATGCCATTATGACAGAAGAAACGCGTCTCGCCCCACACTCCCAATGGCGTGTGCAGAGGAAATGAAGTCTGAAGGTGGCCGCACAGTAACGGGGTCACTCAAGCAGAACGGCAGACCAAAGCCGCGCTCTTGCTCTGATCAGGGCTGTGTTTGGCAAAAGCTCTCTCCAAACAACTCCTATTCACCAAGAGTGCTGTTCCTTTAGTTGGTGAGAAGGAGATGGAAAAAAGGTTTTAAAGTGGGGCTACACTGAAACATACACAAAGCAATTAAAATGTTCATTTTTAACTTCAAAATACATCTTGGTTTCACAAATGTATATCTGTACAATCTCTTCAACATCAATCTTCAGATACCTTTAGTTTAGTGCAAAACATTAAAATTCACTTTTGTACTTCAAATGAACAAGCCAAAGCATTAAAGCTTGCTTTATAGTTTATCCAGGATAGACAAATCCCCCCAAATTTGCCTTCTGCATAAGTATGCCTGAAACATTTGCATAAAACAATTTAAAAAATGAAACACCAATTTAAAAAATGAAACACCAATGGAAGTAAAGTTAACAGTACCATCTTCTGGACAGCTCTGAAATCAGAAGTGGTCAAATTTTTATAGAAATGCTGAAAGGATTCTCAAGATAAAATGGGGTGGCAATCACCTGTCCTACAATGTAGGCCATGACTAGCAATAAAGCAAAAATGGAATCTTAATCTCCAACAAAACCAAAAAGCACCCTTTGGTTGCTGTTCCCAACATCCACACTCAACTGCCTCCTGCACCCAGACTGCCACCCATACCCCAGACGCCCCATTCACTTTCACACGGGGTCCTCTCCCAGGACAGCCGGGCCTGCAGCATAGGCATGTCCTCTGTCACCTCCGTACGCAGAACACAGACCCGTCGGGGCACAGGCGCACCACTGATGGATGAATGAACGCATCTTAAAGGCCCAAGCAAGATGATAGTGCCCATTCATCTTGGAATATTTGCTTTGAAACTGTTACTTTAAAAAATCCAGTTAAAGTTGACAGTTTTGAATTGTGTACACTGACAATTTTTCAGCCTATTCACACTGAATCCTTTAGCTGATAAAGTGATTAGTTTTAAAGCAAAACCAGTTAACTATACCTTAAAGTTAACACTGCTCTGCCTTTTCAGTTAAAAAAAGTGCCTTTTTATAAGGAAAATTTCTATTTTATCCACTGCAATTAAATGAAACACAGCTCACATTTTTGCTTTAGAGTAAACTGTAAAATTATAAAACATTTTCTCAGTGATGCATAACCTTCATTAATTAATTTTTTCTCTTAAATAAATGAACTGGCTTAGGGCTTTTTTTTCCCTCTATAAAACGCTACTATTCATCATGTCTTACTTAAGGTAGCCTTTTATTCTGATTAATTCAGATATATCTTCAAGGATTACTCTGGTGGTAAGAACATTTATCTTGACTTATGTTTAATAATTTTAATGCTTTGGCAGATGAAGTAAAGTTTGAAAACTGTTTAGGAAAACGGTGCGACTGGAAGTCATCTGTGGTGAAGCTCCACAGCGGTCCAGGTGGATATCCGCACACCGAGGAAGCCTGGAGGCCGCGCAGCGCTCTGGAAGCCCAGGCTGGCAAGCCAAGAGCTCTGCTCCTGGCCACACAGGAGGAAGTGCTTGTCACCATCAAGTTTCCCAGAGTCGAGGCCGGAGGTTGCTGCTGCTCCATGATCTGACCTTTTGCCAGACCACGTTACTGGAAGAAAGATACTAAGATTTGCTTGACATTAATAATTTAAGTTTTCAAATAAATATTCAAGTGCCATGTTTAGCATCCCTCTGTCCTGGCAGCTCAGCACTTGCTGCCCCAGGCGGGCATCCTTAGCACAAGCCACAGAATTCAGTCAATTCGGTTTCCACAAATTGTGAACCTGTCTATCTCTAACAAATCTTTCTTTGAGGATCTGTGTTTTAATTCAGAATTTTCTTGAGTTATGTCCTTGTCATCACCATCTGGAGTTGTCAGAAACTGATCAGAATTGCTGGTCACAAGTAGTGGTATGACATTTTCCTTCTGATGAGCAGGCTGGCTGGTGACCGAGGCAGACAGGTTTTCCTCTGTGGAAAGTCCTGTGGAAAAGGAGATCCACTGAATTAGAACACAGTGTCCCCTCAATTTATACTGATTATGAGCTCCTCAATACTGTTTTTTCAGTAGTGCTGAAAAGTGTCCCCATCATCTTCCCTCTTTGGAAAAACAGATGACCAGAGTGTACAATGGATAAACAACCATAATTTAAAGTAACACTCAAAAGCCACCCTACTGCCTACTCAGGATTTTCCAGAAGGAAGGGTGTATTATTTTGATCATGTCACATTAAAAAAAAAAAAAAACACTGTCACCCTGTTCTGAAGAGATCCAACTCTGACATCAAGGCTACTTCCTCAATGGTCATACCCCAATGTGACTGTTGCCAGATCTGAAAAACAAGCCCTGGCCCCTCCGCTCAGGATTCAGGGGACACATGAATGCCTTGCGTCTCCTCTTCTAGTCACTGTAGCTAGACACAGTGCAGCACCGCCACCTCCAGACGTCCAGATGAGCGGGAGACCCCACCGATCACCCAGTCAAGTCTCCAGTGTTTATTTTAAGCCGCAGAGATCCTAGAGCCTGGCCTTGGGGACAGGCTTCTTTGGGCCGAAAAGGAACACGAAGCACACCTGGTACCTGTACGGTGAGTTCTGCCTCTGTGTGCACCTGGTGCATCGCTGCCATCGTGTGGGCAGTAGTGTGGGCAGTATACGTGCCCAGCTGCCTCTCCGGGACCCTCCCCCCAAGCCTGCTGTCTTCTGTTTCTTCTAGAATGGGGTAGCTCCTCCCTGCCCTTTCCTGTCTGACCCTCCAGAACGGACTCTAGTCTACGGTCTCCTGGCCTCCGGGACGTTCCTCGCAGACTTTGGTCTTATGTGCACCGTCCACTGCATGAGCCCTGATCTGACAGCTCACTCTGCAGTGTGTGCTTCAGAGTTTTACCTGTCCCCATCAGGCTCCTCTTTCAACAAGACTGACACTGATCACTTTCTTACTGCACGTAAGAGAACGTGTCAGACCCACCATGAGCTACCTAGTTGGCTGAACTAAGTGCGATCTTCGTATTACTAACAGTACTTGATTTAAAACAACTTGTTTGTTGTTGCTGATGGACCTTTATTTCATTTATTTATATGCCATGCTGAGAATCGAAGCCAGTGCCTCACAGGCTAGGCAAGTGCTCCACCACTCAGCCACTACGCCAGCCCCTCCATATGTTCTTTACAGTGAAAAAATTACTTGCGACTTTCGACTTTGGCTGCTCCGGCCCTGTGAAGCACACGTGAGGAGCACGGCCTTGCTCCGGCCACATCCTGGTCCAGCTGTCTCCCTGCCGTTGGGAGCACCCTGCACACAACGCAGGACTGCCAGCTCTCCGGATCCTCCTCAGGCCTCGGTGACTTCACCCAGCACTGGCCCTGACCCCAGTGCCCTTCTCACCAGCCCCATCTCACCTGACGGATGCAGTTCAGGCAGAGCGACCTCCAGGAAGAGCACCCCCATCCCTACCAGTCCCCTCATGGCTCTGGTTCTCACCTGTCACCTCCCCCGGCGTGGAGGTTCACCTGCGTTACCTGGCACATGGCTGCTCCATGTGTTTAAAAATAAACCATGTGAACTCAAGGTTTTGTGAACTAACACCTTTGTTCACAGGGACGCCACATAATGACAAGAACCGAGCCCGGGCTCAGCCCTTCCTCGGAACCCTCAGGCGGACACCTGGCATCACCCTCACTCTCCTCTCTTCCTCACACTGTGCCGACCACTTGCCAGCAAGTCCTTCCCTCATCTTCCAGTTCTACCAGATGTGGCCAGCCCCTGCTCTGCCAGGCAGCCTCCACTCTGGCCCTGGCCTGGGTCACTCTCCTGAGTCTGTTCTCCACAACCTTGAGATGACCCTCTGATCGCCAGCTGCTCCTCTGCCATGCTGAGCCCTACCTTGGCCCCTTCCCTTTCCAAGACCAAGCTGAGGTCTCCCAAGGGCCTGGTCTTTGTTGTCCTTAAATGTGCCAAGCAGCTCTGCTCAGCGCTGTGCCCACAGCCGTGCCTCTTCCCTTCTGAGGCCCACCTCGGCTCTCTGCACTCTCCACAGCCACCCAGCACAGTGCGTGCTCCTCTCTCCTCCCAACCATGTAGCATAAGCTCCACTAGAGCAGGGGTCCTGCCCTTCCCTCCCTGCATGTCCCCTGGACTGGGCATTTAATGGGCTGAGTCACCTACTGACCAACGAATGAACGAGTGTAAAACTCAGAGTATTGTGTCACATGGATCTGTGACGAGATCTAAAATACAACTGTTAAAAACCCAAACGGTTCAAGAGTTGTGAAAAGCAGCGCACGTACCTTGTGAGGGTCTGGATTTGTTGTGTGATTTGCTGGATGGTTTGCCTGGAGTGCTGGCTGGGGGAGGGTCAAACAGCTTGTCCTCCATTTTGGCCTCCTTCACGTACTGGCAGGACTTCCCCAACAGCACGATGCTATTAAGTATTTTCAGGGATATCAACCTAACACCGGAACAAATGACGGCTGTTGGAATTCATTGAAATCACTACACACGCCATCTCCTGCCCCGCTAATAGGAAGGTGGGCCTGGAGAGAAGGGGTGGGCCCAGGAGCCAAGACCTGGTGAGGGTGCACAAGTTCCCCTCCTAGCACCCAGGGTCCCAAAGGAAAACTTCTAATAAACTCCTTAGTTCTGTAATGTTAATCATTACCAGTTAGAGACTTTGCCGCTACTAAGTAATTTAACATTTATTCTCTTACTACAAAACAAATACACTTAGTACATGCAGATAACATGGAACAATGTCCTTCAGTGTCTGCTCTGAGCATACATTCACTAGTTCTTTTTCACTGTGCAGAAATGGGGTCCTCACAAGGCAGGAGCGGACCGGGCGCCCCCCACGGGAACCAGAGCACCAACGTGGGTCCAGTGTCTGCCTGGAGTCCTGCGAGGACCTGGACGAGTTTGTTACTTTATTACTGCTGTCATTTATATAACAGTACATCATGACTATTTTTCCATGTCAGTTATGTTCTTCAATGACATTATTTTAAGTGGCCTTAAGAATGTTTCACTGTATGGGATATCATATAACAAAGCCCCCAAATAACCTCTATATCTGAATATTTAGAATATTTCCTATTTTTTAAATTAAAACTTTTCTAAGAAACTTGATGTTAAATCTGTATTTCCTTAAGATAAATTGCTTCTTGACGCCTATAATTACAGAGAATTTCTGGGCCAAAAGATATCTAATATTTTAAGGCATCTGATCAATAAATCTGGCAAAAAATGCTAGGACAAAAGTACCCCACTGTTGTTTAGTCACAGATAGTAGGCAAGGACTGGATGCCAGTTCTGCCCTAAGAGAAGTGACCGCTGCTTCCCATGCCGGAGATGAAATGCTGGCAGTAACCTGGAGTCACAGGTGGGAGGACAAGTCTGCAGAGGGGTCTGCAGGTGGGCTTCCTCTCGGTCCTCAGCTCCTACAGCCAGGAGCGAGAACACGAGCGTGGAGCCCCACCAGGTCCAGGGCTGCACACTGGCCACCAGCGCCATCTCTTCCCCTGCACGCTGCATCCTCCCGTTTCCACAACTCTGCCTAGGGGCCCCGGAAGAGGCACAGCGGACTCAATCCAAACCATGTGCTCCATCCCAACCCTCCTACGCACCCTGAAGCCCCCACTTCTCCACCCAAGCGTGTGTTTGTCACAGGCTTCCCCAGCAGGTAAGTGGCCATTCCACTGCCCTAACGGCGTGGGTCCAGACACTGTGATCTCGTTTGATTCCTCTCTCACATCTCACGTCTACACGATTCACGTAACTGGTCAACTACGCATTATTCTGCACTGCTACCACTTTAGTTCCGGCCCTGGTCACCCTTCCCTGGACAGTAGCCATGGTCCTCTCGCCGCACTCTGACTCATTCTCCACCCAGAAGCTCCAATGCCCTTACAGAAACTGCTGGACCTTGCCTCCTCTGCGCAGGACACTGTTGCCACCTCCCTTCCCTGGGGACGTGCCTGGGACCTGCAGCCATGTCCCCCACAGGCAGTTCCTCCCATCAGGCCTAGGTCTCGGGTCCTCTCGCAGAGCTGCTCTCTCCACCCGTTATTCTCCATCTCTCACACGACCATAGTTTTCTTCATAACACTACAACTGTCACTTTAGAGCGACTTCTGGTTGCTACTTAACCCCAGGGCAGGGCACTTGTCTGACTTCTTGGCTGGTCCCTACAGCAGCCTGGGACCAGCTGTGGAGCTCAGCAGGATACCCAAGACTGCAGAAGGCATCTAGAAGGGTGGTGGTCAGCGAGTCTCTCTCTGCCACTGGTCAGAGTGAGTCTGGGGGAAAGGAAGCAGCCTGGGTGTGACAGAGAAAAGCACAGCATTTTGAGGCCCACAGAATTCGGATGTGTTTGCTGAAGGGAGGTTCCTGGGTCAGTGGAGTTAATGAGTAAAGATGTCACGGACATGGTGACTCAGAAAATTTGTAAAGGAGAGGACAACTTAGGTATTACTCTTGAGACATGGGTAATCAGAATAGATGAGGCAGGGGAGAGACAGTGAGCAGATGTGTTTGGCAGCACCATCCAGGTGGAATGTGCTAAGAGGTTGGGAAAGAGGTGACACTGGTCAGGAGACGTATATCCTGCATTTTAAGTTGGTGATTTCTGCACACAAAATTCTAACTAAAGTTTTCGGGTATATTATACATATGCTTCACTTCTACTTTTGTTTATGTGAAAAACACCAGAGTTAAACAAAGATGAGAACAATTACAGCAATAACACCTGATAAACTTGGCACATGCTAAGACTCTGAGGGGTGATGAGAACAGGGGATCTTGTCTTTTAATGCCAAAAAAACTGACGGGTTTCCTTAGTAAAGTACTACAGTTTGAAATGCATTCCCATTATGAGCTATTATGTAGTGGGACCCAGTGGGGATTAGGGCTCTGCTCTCTTGAATGGGTGAATGGGGTATCTTGAGAGGGAGCCTACTCAGTACTCTGCCAGCAAGAAGGCATCACCAGATGTGGCCCCTGGATCTTGGACAAGAATGTGGGACAAAATAAACCTTGGACAAAATAAACCTCTGTTCTTTATAACTTACCCAGTCTGTGATACTGTGCTATCAGCAACAAAAAACTAAGTAAAGTAGTTATGTGTTCATTCAAATAGGAAATGGTACGCAATCTGATCAGAATTGTCTTGCTGTGGGTACCACTGCCACCAGCCACATGGCCTCAACACAGATCTGAAGGGTGAGGACCCAGATGGGCACTGCAGATGCTGGCAAGCAGAGTCATGGCTCCATGTGCTTAGGGGAAAACTGTTTACTGGTCGCTTCGACAAAGGTATCTTGTGCACTTGCCACAGGCCAGCAGGATGTGGGTAGCAGACAGACTCAGAAAACACTCAAACAAGAGACCCCCAGGGATGTCCCTGAAAACCAGACTTCACCCTCGGTGAGACCCCCTGGGGATCTACAGCTGAGATGATTCCTGCTCTGCTTATTCACTCCCCACTCTTTTCTTCTGGAGATGGTTGGATCTGAGCCCCCCAGATCAATACTCCCTAGCACTGGCTCCTATGCACGGCACATAAGCCAGGGTGCAGATGGGCTGCCCAGTTTTCTTTTTGAGTAAGGTACCTGATACCAGGCTAGGTTACTTGTATCATCGGTTCACTTCTTGAGAAAACCGATGGTGGCACAGGTGCCATTTCATGTTATTTTCTTTTTACCATTTATGACTTATATTAAACAGCTTGAGTTGTTCACTTACTGTCTGTCTCTCTCCCCCAACTAGAATGTAAGCTACGCAGGACTAACAGATCTGCAGGTAAGGCTCAGCCAGCAGATGAGAAATGATGTTCCTGCCTCACCCATGAATTGATCTGATGTGGCCTTAGTGTGTGCTAAATAATTAAATGTGGCAAACACACCAAAAGGTCAGAGTTGTTTTTAAACTTGGAAAACTGTCTGACTTCAAAAACTGACTTTTTTTCATAAAAGAAAATATGGGAAACAAAATCTTAAGCAAAAAGGGTTTAATGTAAGACTTCCTGAAGATTAAAATAAAATCTAAAGCACATGGAGCAGAAGCATGATTTGGGAGCTACTCACTTCCACTGCATCTTGCATTTACTTACACTTAAAAACATTATCAAGAATAGTCTGTCTTACCCGAAATAGAAGAGTATGACACAGGCATACGACAGGATTCCTTGTACTTTAATTGAGCTTGTCACGACTCTGATGAGCTAGCCAGAAACAAACCAAAGCAACAGACACACAAGAGTTATTCGTTAATGTCTAAGTAGGAGATTTCTGCATGCTGATTTCAAACCTGTGGCCTTTGTCTAACTCCAAGGGTGGTTTTAGATTTGCCAATTCCTGTCAGGATCTGCCTACCTATGACATTTCAGCCCAAGTCCAGGATGCAGCTCAATTGCTCCCTTAACCTAGCACATGACTGACACTCCTGCCTGTACCTAACAGATATGCAGATCAGCTGGTTTTTACAATAACTAATTCTGGAAAGCATAAATGAATTCATCTTTTCTTCCTGGTTGCTACCACAGCTGGATGGAACCATGTGGTAGGTATTTCCCTATCCGCCATCCTCAACTTCTTCAAGAGTTCCCAATAACTTGCAGGGAGCATTAAGAAAAGGGAACCTTAGGAGGTTCATACTGTTTAAAAAATCTAAACACTATTAATAAATTAATTACTTAAGGGCTGGAAAAACTTTTCTGGATAATTATAGTTAAATACCTAATTTCTTACTTATCTTGCAGAAACACAGGAATAACAGCATTATCCTCAGAATTCTGCTGAATAACTCTGGTGGCACCAGTCAAAGGGAATGCTTACACATAACAGGTACAGCTATGCCCACAGATGAAGGCCCAGTGGGACAGCTACATGGAAATTGAGAATCAGGGAGAAGAAATGTGCTTATCCAGTAAAGTGAGTTGTCAAATGGAAGAGTCTATCAGGATATCTTAAATATCAACATATGTTTTTAAGATATTTTCAAAAATGGGATTAGGTAGGGGACTAGACTATCATAAGTTCAATAAAATTTTACTATGAGAAAACAATGGAAGTCCTCACCTGTCACAGCCTCTAACAGGGAAATGACTGTTGCCATTTAGCTAATCCTTTTTTGAAAATCAGGCAATCTATGTGTACCCTCTCAACTGTATGTATCATGTTGTAGAAAACAAATTAGAAAAATTTAATATTCTATTTTGTCACTCTCTTAAACTTTTACCCAATAATTTTTCTCTTTAATATCCTCCATTTTCGGGCTGGGGAGATAGCTCAGTCAATAGAGTGCTTGCGTTGCAAGCACAAGTCCCTAAGCTCCATCCCCAGCACCGCAAAAGAAAAAAAAAAAAAAAAAAAAAAAAAAATTCCTCCATTTTCCCCAAATTTCAGGAGTTCCTTTTCCCAAGCAAAAACCCTCTGCTTTGTAAGGTAATAACAAGCTATTAAAAATAATTAAAAATATTTAGGATGTGGTTATCTGGAAAGTCATAGTGACATGTAAATAACATTAAATCTATTATTTATCCATCATCTGAAAAAGGACTGGCAAGCTGGTTGAAAATTCAGCTGGCTGTCTCACAACTTGTTGATACTTTTCCCAGTTGATATGCACAAGACTGCTTCTAAGGGGAACTCCAGATGCCCTTTGGCAAAAAGATGGTCAAGTTTGTTTTGACAAAAGAACAGGTAGTCAAGAAGGAACATAATCAAATACAGGTGCAGTCAGCAAATCTTAATTAACATTATAGTCCCGATATAAGCTAGCAACTATTTACAAGACTATTCTGAGAAATTCATTAAAATGGACAAGGGTGGCAACTTTCTAGGGTACATTTGAATTTCAGGACTATTTTTATTTTTTTAAAAATGGTATTTCCTAGTCATAACAGCAGGAATTTTCAATGAAAAATTCTTGAAAAAAACTTTAGAAGTGGCGATTACAGGAGATACCAAATATGCCTTCATTTGGGCACACTATAGTTCTTACTACTACAAATGCCACTGCAGTGCTTAGCCTTGTCTACCAATCACTGTGTGCCTTTCATAACTATTTCCTTAGGGTAAATTTCTAGAACTAGAATAATGGCATCAAAATTGGACACTGTCAAACTGCCTTCTTTCAGAATGTGGGAACAATTTATACTGCCCCCACTATGCATTCCAGTGGTTATGTCAGTGTCCACCACTAGGATAGCCATTAAAAAAGAAAAATCGTTGCCAAATGAACAAGAAAGAACATCCTCATTGTTAGAAAACCCACGTACAAAAACAGTTCATTTATATCGCTTAATCCAAAAGAAAAATGACATAACTATAAAACTTTTCTTCCAAGTTATTTATCTTTAATTTTTATATCCAATCCCTTTGAATCAAACTTACTGATAATTTATGAATGTTATATGATGACCGCTATATCATTTAAACACACACACACACGCGCACGTGCGCGCTCACACTGGACTTACTAAGACAGCCAGCGGGAGAGGAATAAAGCCCATCCTGCGTGCTACTGAGTCACTGTAGTCAGTATATGCCTGCAGAGAAAAAAGAGGAGGGCTCAGATTCTCTGAATTTAACCAGCATTTAAAAAGTACGGTTCACTCATCCCAACAAATGTTCTAAACAGGTGAGGCTATGAGCAGGAAGGGACCCTGGCACCTGTTCTGTAATTTAATACAATGATGTAGAAATCTATTTGTTCACAAGAAGTTTAAAATGCAAAATCATATAAATATTACAGTGCTACAAAAATCATACACCATGTAATGTTAAGTACTATTGCTGTGTAAATGCTTATATAAAGAACACAGGTAAGCAGGAATATGGTTTTCCCTTACCTAATACTCTGTGCTAAATTTAACCTCTGTTTCTACTTTTGTACTATGCCTTTAATAAAATGCTCACATTTTTCTGTCGGCTGCTAACAAGGTCAAAAGCAAGGCTGGCTCTGTATTCACTGTAGACCTAAAGATAAATAAGAAAGAAACATTCAGTAATTTCATGCAAATACACAATGTGGAAAGATTTGGGCTTTGTAGATAAAGGGTTCAATAATTTACCAGGAATAGATGTTAATAATCAGACATGTGGACATGGTCTATTTGTCTTCCAGAAGTAAGGGTAAAACACAGACTGTTCCCTGAATTATTACATGTATAGGCTTTTTAAAGTTTTCTTTAAAAAAAAATTGAATAATTATGATCCCAAGAGTTTAGAATTTTGGGAAGTGGATATTTTACAAGTAGTGTTATATGTTTATAAAAAGGAAGTTCAAAATCTTAAATGAACAGTTTAAAAAGTTGTTATTGCTGGGTGTGGTGGCACATGCCTATAACCCCAGAGGTTCAGGAGACTGAGGCAGGAAGACTGCAAGTCTGAGGTCAGCCTCAGCAGCTTGGTGGGACCTGTCCGGAGATGTGGCTCAGTGGTTAAGTGCCCTTGGGTTCAATCCCTGGTATTCCCCCCAACAAAAGAAAGTCATCAATACTGTATGTACATCTACCCTAATAGCTGCCTTCTTAGAAAAATGAATACTGACAAGATAAAAGACTTTTGGGAAGAACTACAAGGGCACTGTCGTTTTCACCAAAAATTACAGAAAACATCTGAAGCCTATTAACTTTGACTTCAGGTGCTAAGAAAATGATGCTATGAAAATGAAATCATTTTCTACTGAAACTAAGAAAGGAAAAGGTGAAATCGCTTATCAGTGCTTCACAAAAGAATTCCTAACTATGTTTTCTTCTAGTATGTCAAATCCTTCAGACACTCATGATCAGATTTAGATCATCATGTAGAACTGCAACTGCATTTGGTTTTAAGTCTTTATACAACCAGTGTCAGAGTAAAACTGTTTATTAAAAAGTATAACTCAATAAAATCCAGAAAACTGTGGAACTAATCATACTTATTTGGTATGGAACCAGCAAGAGGACGCCTCAGGAACCTCTCCATCTATACAATAAGCCTATTGCTTCTATTTCTGGAAAGCCTACAGACTGTGGTTATAATGTAAAACAAATTCCTTGAAGTTTCATCAAGAACTTTCACCAGAAAAACGTGTGGTTTTTGTCTTCTAAAATTTAGGAACCAATTGATAATCACAGAAAAAAAATCAATTCTGAAATAGAAAATACTTTAAAAACCTACCCAGAAAGAAGTTCTGATGTCTTATATTTAAAGTAGATGCAATATGATTTTAAAAACTTAAGTCAATAGGAAGTGACAGTTTTAATAGTTTATGATGATTTTGAGTTGGTGACATCTAAACTCAACTCCTAGCTTTGTTGTATACTTTCACCCAAAGCATGGAACTAGGACTGTTCAATCTGAAGCAAAACCCTTTCAGTAGTGTAATAATCTTAAGGAACTTAAAGTTTTGTAATATTAACTTTAAAGTAGTAGTCATATCCTATTATTTCCATAAACACAATAAACCTGAACTCGTTATTAACTTTGTAATATTAAGCAGTAAACTCTGACCACTGAATTGCTTATAGAAATACATACATCTGCAGTAATGTCATTGAACTTGGTGATAAAGGCATGCTTTACAATATCCACAGCAATTTCTGAAGCAATCACCATACAGACATCTGGAAACAGCACCCAGAGATGATCTATACAGTATGGAGAAAAGACAGATAAGTACATCTCTTAATATGAGCAGAATCCATATCAGAACCTATCAGAAATCTAAAATCTCCACAAAGCAAAACTTAACATTTTCAATAAACGGTGATAAAACTAGTGTTCAATTAAATCTTTAGCAAGAGTACATTTTACGAACTTGAAGGACAATTCATCCAACAATAGCCACTCAGTACTTTGTGTCCCAAGCACTGCTTTGCACGTTGGCCGCAATGTGAGCAGAGAGCTGCCTTCATGGAGCTGACCTCCTGGTGATGACCAGGTCAGGCAGGTTCCTGAGGAAAGCCTTTTAATTCTATAGTCGCCTCAGTTGACAGTAAATAGTCACAGAGATGTGCTGGAGTCCACTGAGCACTTCTCTTCCTTTTTGATCACATGATTTAAAGATATTGATCAATCATTTATTTCACTGTTGTATGGATGCAAATTCTTAAATCTGCTTACTTTTATACTTACTAAAATATTAATTCAGTACTAAGTAGCTGATAAATTTTTATATTATTTAAAGTCCACAGGTAACCTTCTAAGACCTAGAGGAAGTATGTAAGACTGGGACAGAGCAAGAAAAGGATGGCTGGAAATGCTGATGAGGACCCATGGCAACCATGGACCTGGCGGCGGGAGCGGGGCCACACGTGCTGATGATGCCAGGCGGCTATTCTGAGTCTGGCATCATGGTAGTTCCAGAAACCAGGGACCTCTTTCAACAATAAACTCTGCCACTACCTGCTATATGACCCTGGGCAAGTTTCTTCTTCTTTGTTTTCTGCAAAAGTAGTAGGGCCTCTATTACTACCACTGATATGCATCTCGCCCTTCTCATTTTTGAGGCAGGGTCTCTCTAGGTTACGGGTTAGCATGGAACTTGCAATGCTCTGCCTCGTCCTGAGTAACTGGGTCACAGGCATGTGCCACTATTCCCAGTTGTTTTTAATTATATCAGTTCCAGATCCCTCATCTACAAGAAAAGGCTAATAGAAGTTGTCTACATTCCATTATTATGAGAATTAAGTAAGGTAAAGGTGCACAGCAATGTGCCTGGCACACAAAATAGCTAGTATTTTTGGTTATTAATTATTCTGAGTACTTAGAGAAAGCTTCTATTATAAATAGTATTTTGGTTTTAAAAAAGGTTTTTAAAAAAATGAAAGATTCACCAATAAGCACAGAGTCCCTTTTACCATTTTATCTGCCACAGCATTGAAGGAAACTTACGATAACCTGTTTAATGTCGCAGTACAAATGAGAATATTACTTCACACACTCAGTTGTCAGGAAGCTTGAGTACTGTCCTTTTGTGTAACAACCCTGCTCTAGGATTAGTGACCCCACCTGGGTCCGTGGGCCAGCCACACACACCCAGTCTGAACACTACAGGCTGACCTACTGATACCACCATTTATTAAAAAGATCCAGGTACACAAACAATCGAGGTGTGTGTGGGGCGGGGCATTTTCTGCCACAAATCAGGAGGCATTTGGGTGTATTTAGATTAGAATGCATAACCACTGTAAGATCTATCATTTGATGTTACAGTTTCTCTAAGAAAGTAAGTTCTGGAAATTTATTTCCAAGATCATATGTATATTTCATTTCATATTTGTTTCTCGTTTTCCAAAGGTACCTGAAAATAAGTAATGGAGTAAAATAAATTAACAAAAGGTATTAGATGCCTAGAACATCCCTGATATTGGGAAGATAAATGAAGTGCAAAACATTGTCTAGGGCATTAAGAACAAAGTTGTACAAAAATTTCAGATGTAAAATAAACTTACTTTATTTTTTATTTTTTTGAAGCATTGGGGGAAAAATTCTGAATTACTTGAGATGCCTGAGCAAGCGACTGTTTCCCACCCAGCTCACTTCAGCAGCGCGACAGCCCATTTCTCTCCCCAGCCCGAGTCCTGCAACACGTCTTAGCACTTCGGCATTTGCCACAGTCCCTCGCCTACCGCCTCCCACCACGCCTGCCTGGGGAGTGTCTGCTGAAGGAGGGTGAGGAGTCAGACTGTGGTAAGTTCCTGTGAGCCTGGATTCAGATACACAAGGAGCAAAATCTACTGCTTTATAATTCTTTATCCCTACTCAGCCTATAAATTAACAGTGAACAGGTAAAAGAAAAACATTGGGGAAGAGCACAGAATCCTCCAGTCAACTGTGAAAATAAAAATGTCTGCCTGTGCGTAGGTGACCACAGCTGAGTGAGCCCAGGACTGCCCTGCATAGCAGGGTCTGCTCATGAGCCACCATGCAGCTCCAGAGACAGTGAGGCTATGGGAAACAAGGAATCCAACCACACCAGATATCCTCATCTGTTCTCCTGACCAGGAATTTCCAATACCCAAATAATACCAGTCCTCCAAAGTTCTCTACAGTACTCATCTTATTACATGTGAAAGAAAGATTTTGGTTTAAGAGTAAAATTACAGAACACAATTGGTGAGAGCTAGTTACCTGGATTCCAAGAAAACTGCTCCATGTTCCTTAAACACACTATCAACAAAAGCACATAATTTGTGAATCGTTCCTTAATATCTAAACAAAAACAAAAACAAAATAACATAAGTACTTTAATTCATACAGACAATAAAACAGTACATACGTAAAACAGTTCTGTTAAAACACGATGAGATTATTGCTACATACAACTACCTGCAAAACAAAAGACTAAAAATGAATCAGAGAATCTGTGAGTCACTGGTTCCAGGACAGCTGCAGATGTAACACCCAAGAGGCTCAATCCCTTATATCAAACAGTATATAACCCATCACACCCTTTCATATATTTTAAATCTTTTCTAGATTATTTTTAATACCTAATATAATGTGAATTCTCTGTAAATAGTTACCCTGTATTATTTATGGAATAATGACAAGGAAAAAATCTATAATATTCAGACCAGATGTCATTTTTTTGTTGTAGACTATTTCAAATCTGTGGTTGGCTGAAACCCAGAGTGCAAAACTCACAGATATTGCGGGTTGACTGTATACTATTTTATATATATATGCAAGGTGGTGCAACATTGGTAAGCATTTCTTTCTTTTACATAAAATTCTTTTACATAGAATTCTTACATAGAAATTCAAGTTTTTTACACATTCAAAAAATATTCAAACGAGCAAACTGTTCAGACTTGGTCATAAAATTTTTTCCATGATCTCTGGGGACTTACAACAACTGTTTTAATTTTAGAAAAGGAAAAAAGAAGCAGGTAATAAAACACAAGAATATGAGTAACATAAAA
The DNA here is from genome assembly GCF_902686455.1 of Sciurus vulgaris. Taxonomy (NCBI): domain Eukaryota; kingdom Metazoa; phylum Chordata; class Mammalia; order Rodentia; family Sciuridae; genus Sciurus; species Sciurus vulgaris. The sequence continues at coordinate 134,730,547 of NC_136469.1, read as the reverse complement.
CCCTCACGTCCCAGACTACTAATCTGGCAAACACTAAGTATATAAGTACTGCCCTGATTAATCCCTGAGCTAAGAGAATGCTGGTATCACAACAGTATTTCTTAAGAGTATATACAGAACAAACCAATTAGGTTTCACAATGATATCTACCACAAATTACTAATTAGTAGTAACTCATACTAATTTATGGTAAATATGATTGTTTAGAATAAACTTAATACAAGCAAATAATTAAATTTCTGTCAAATGCTGGTTTCCACATTTCACCTTTTCAGCTGTTATTTTCTAGGATACTATGTAGCTGAGTGATGGATGAAATTGATCCATCTGCAGTAGGTGTGCATACCCATGTGGGTTTCTGTGTAATGGTGGGGGCTGTGGCTAGAAACACAAAGCAGCCTGTCAGAAAAGCTCTGATACATTCTCTGTCACTTCCAATTATTCTGCCACCTAAGCAAGACTGGGCTCACCCACACCATCGAGCTATGGTACCTCCTATGAGCACTCTGCAGTTCAGTTCCAATTTCATGGACTATCATTGCTGTTCTTTTCTTCCATAGCAGAACTCTGGGCTCTGCAAGTGAGCTGGCCTTTACTACCTGAGTCTTCCCTAACTTGTCAGACTCTTCAGGAAGTTGCTGAGACCTCCCTTTGCAGAGTAGCTCAGTTCTTTATTTGAGATGGATTGAGGCTGCACTTTTACTGCCTTGAAGCCAGTGAGCACAAACTGCTGTTCTCTTTATGAAACTCGTGCTATTCCTTATGAGATACCATGTTCTGGGTGCAAGCTCAGAGCAGTGAGTCACAAGGTGCAGAGCACAGATGTGGCTCTCGAAAGGCAGGATACAAATGGATGGAAGTGCATGTGGGGCTTCCAGGTACACGTGTTTTGGCTAGATCTAGATCAACATGTCCAATTTATTTTGTGATTTAAAAGAGGACATATATTTAATTAAAGTTTGCCCTAGAATAACTGCCATCAAAATGTGACACAAAATATATTCTCTGTTACTTAACTACAGTTAATTTTAGATCTTAATTCATGGGATTAAATTTCTCAAAGATACACTGGAATTAGAATTCTGTAAAATTATTCACAAAGCTGTCTCTACATATGTGTATAAGTCCTTTCTGATTTTGATAAACAACTAAGAAATTGACTTATTTTTGATCTGTATGGATATGGCTCATTACATAATTATCTGGAAAAAAACTGCCTTGAGAAATTTAGAACATCGTTTGAAATAGCCAAAGGAAATTTTATGAGTGCCAATAAAATAAAGCAAAAACAAGAGCAGCATTTAAATTAATATCTGATTCTAAAACACATGGAGTTGCTGCATGGAGAAAATATGCAACATTCCAATTCTGAACATGCTGATGAAAGGACAAAAGGCATGTTATGTTATTAAGGGGATATTTAAATAGATTTTAGAAAAGCAGACTATTTCAAAACATGTGACAGATAAAATTGATAAATGCTCGTAGATAAACACAATTTTATAAAATGAAGGATGTGAACAATGCTAAATTCAAAGGTTAAAAAGGGAACTAACATCATAAATAAATACATTTTGATTTCAAGAACTCATTTGGCTGGGCAAGGTGGTGCCTACCTATAATCCCATTGGTTTGGGAGGCTGAGGCACTAAACAACTTAGTGAGACCCTGCCTCTAAATAAAATACAAAACAGGGCTGGGGATGTGGCTCAGTGGTGGAGTGCCCCTCAGTTCAATCCCTGATACCAAAAAAAAAAAAAAAAAAAAAAAAAAAAAAATTATCAATTTAACTATGAAAATGAAGCTTTGTGAATATTAAAAGTCATATCCGACACTCCCAACTTCGTTTTTTCACAATGAAATGTTTTACATAAATATTCTGAAGCCAAGATTTGACTTAACATTGAGCCTTATGAATGCACAGCTCAAATTAAAAAAAAAAAAAAAAAAAAGTTTTTTGGTAACAAAATCTTATATGAACAACACAATAAAAACATATTTATATCCCATCTCATCTCCCAAACAGTTGGGTTTTAATTAGGATTGAACTTACATAGATTAAAAATCACAACTTCCATAATGGGAATGTTTTCTCTTCCCCTTTACTAAGGAGCTTAAAGCAGTGGTGAGCAACCCTTTTAAGACACTTCTGACATTCTAATTAGGGGAGCTCCTTTTGCCTGGCTACAGTACCACCAACAGAGACACATTAACACACTTAGAGTGGCAGTCTAAATGGGAAATGAGTGACCAAGAGCCTTCAAACTAATGGCAGGCTTCCAGGCTTGTGTTAAGAGGATTAACTCTCCTGAAGGCTCTTTCTAAATGCAGTTCACATTATCAACGGGCAAAATTTTTCATTTCAGGCTTTCAAATTGGAAAGCCCTAAGTCCCACATTCAGCTGGTGCTTAAAATGAAGTGAAAAAAAGGATCAACTATTAAAAGTTTGGTTTTATTAACTAAACTTGAATTCACTTGTCCTCAGGCAATTCCTATAAAGAAAACATATGGTCAGCAAGTGCTAGAGCAATAAAGTTACTCTACAACTTCCAAAGTCTGCCACATTAACCCAGCATGAAGGACAGAACCTTACACTACATATTTGGTAGCTCAACTTCTCAGGGAGAAAAAATTCACAGGAAAATGCACACACAAAGAAATAGTGCTGTGCACATCTTGTGGTGTGGCCATGACCGAGTGCAGGGGCAAGAGTTGCAAAGGGCGACTCTAGGTGACTCCTCATCTTTCCCTTTAATACTGAACACTGCAATATGAGCAAGATTGCTTAGGACAGATTTTTGGGGTTTTAAAATTATCTTAGCATAAAGTTAATTTCTTATAAAAAATGAAAAGGTACAATGTAGACCATTTTGCATTATAACATGAAGTATTCTACTTAATAATAAAAAGTAAAACTTTTTTGGTGTTAATTACTAACCATTTTAATTCATAATAAACTCCTGAATTTCTTCTGAGCTCATATGCTCACTTGATCAACATGCCCATTTTTTCAAAAATTTTAAAAACTGAATATCAAATTCATAATCTCTGTGCTAAAAGGCTGTAATTTGGGGAACCTGTTTACGAAAGAGAGAAGAAGAGATAGTAATGACCTCAAAATGTTGGTAAATGGACTTAAAAATCACTCACAATTTCCTAATAATTTCAAAGCCCCAATATATGATGACTGAAAACTTAAAACTTACAAAAAAATCTACATCTAGTTTCAAGCTCTATAAACTGCACATACTCAAAGCAGGGTACTGATATAAGTTAATAAAAAGATGATTTCTGCAACAAATAAAATTCTTAGAGTTCCATCAATATGTCCTACGGTTAACTACAGCTATTAAAGCTGACCACAAAATGCCTTCCTTGAGGCTCCCGGTTCATTCAGATTCACAGCACTTGACCCCACACACGTGAAAGGAAAGAAACGGGAGTAGAGATGCACCACTGCTCTCAGAGCTCTGAGCTAAGGCTCTCTGTGGCCCCACAGGATCATCAAGACTTGTTAATATTCCATTTGTTCTTTTGATTCCTGGCCTGATTTTCTCCTACAATGCTAAACATTTTTTTTTTTTTTTTTTGCTTTATTATCTTCATATGTTATTATTCTCCTTGTCAAATATAGAAGCAAATTACACAGAGTGGAATGTACTGAGTTCTGGAAAAATGCTTCATCTGTGTTGTCAATCTCCTAATAAATATGCAGAAGAGTTATCTCACCCAGAAAGTTTCCTTGGACTCCTCCCCATGGGTACCTGTCCCCAGTTGGCGGTCACTCACTTCTATCATCAACTAACTGGTATCTGGTCATAAGCCTCATATAAATGAAATCCAACAGTATGCCCTTTTTGTGTATGTATCTGGCTTTTTTTTTTTTTTTGCTGAACACAATGCTTCTGAGATGTACACGATAGGATATATAAGCAGCTCATATTTTTTCTTTCATTGCTGAGTAGTACTCTGGGGCTTATTTTCTTATTGATAGACATTTGGTTTCTGGCTACTCTGAATAAAGTTGCCATAATAATTTTCAATGCTGAATTACAGCATTGCCATTTAACTGTTTTAAGAAAGAAACTGCCAGAAGTTTTCCAGAGCAGCTGTAGTTTTTACATCCACACCATCATTGCCTGAGTGTGTCAGCTGAATTCCTATCCTCACTAACTTCTGGCACTGTCAGGACAAGGGTTCTGGTTCTGCAAAGTCTCTAATGGCTTTCCTTTGCATTTCTCTGGTGATGTTTTCCCCAACAATGTTAATAAGCACCTTTTCATGGCTTATTGGTGATTTATACATCTTTTACAAAATGTCTGTTTTAGTCTTTTGCCCTTTTTAAAATTATTTTTTCATAACTGATTAGCTGAATTTGTAGTATGTTCAGGAAACAAAAATACTGTTTGCTATATACATATCAATCTTTCAATAGTGTGGCTTGTCTTTGGATTTTCTTTTTTTTCCAGGTACTGAGGTTGAACTAGGTACTTTACCACTGAGCCACATCCCCAGCCTTTGTTTTTTCTGATTTTAAGACAGTGCCTTGCTAAATTGCTGAGACTGGCCTTGAACTTATGATCCTCCTGCTTCAGCTTCTAAGTCACTGGAATTACAGGTGTGTGCCACAATACTTGGAATTTTTTCTTAACTTTTTAATTGAGTATAAGTATTTGAAGTCCAATTTATTTCTTCTTATGGTTAGTGCTTCTTGTGCATTCTCTAAAAATGTTTGTTTACACAAAGATTGTGAATATATTCTCCTATATTCTCTTCTAGTGGTGATAATGTTCTAATGTTTTATGGCAATAAACCACACTGAATTAACTTTTAGAAGTAGGTAGGGTTAAAAATGTTTAACCTTTATCCAAATGTGTCAGTACGAGTAGTTCAAAATTTTTTTTAATTAAAATGTAATTCAGCAGTTATATTTATGGCAATCAACCACTTTGAATCAATTTTAATTAGAGCTGCAAGTAGAATCTAATTGTACATACCACTATTTGACATTTGAAAGAGATTGTTCTTTTCAAACTTCTTGAAAACGCTTCCTTTAATTTCAACAAACTGAAATGGAAAACAGAAATATCTTTATCATTGTCCTACTTTTAAAAATTGACTTGCTATATATAAAAACTTTCTGGAGAATATTATACAGAACAAAGAACTTCATTTCTTCTACAGTATCACCTCTGCAGTACCATATAAACCCCAATGTAATGTAGAACCTCATACTTACATTATTAGACATCATGATAGTAAGCAGGGACTTGTTGTGTGAGTTAAAAGCTACATTGAGTGTTGTTGCCTGAACCATTATGAGAATCGCATGCAAAACTAATGGAAAGTCAAGGAAAAAACTAAAATTTGATTTCATATTATTGATAGATAACACTAAAAATTTTGAAAGCGAAAAATGGAGAAATGACCATACTTTCTAAACCAAATATTGTATTTTATTGTCTTCATAATTTCCCTGTCAGTTACCACTGATATAAATTTGACAGGAGAAAAGGAATGTAATCCACATGAAATGAGCCAAACCAGCAGAAAGGAACCTCTGTGCATTCATTTACTTAGACCCCCAGCCCCCCGAAACGGGGAATCCCTAGAACACGGCACAGTGCCTATGAAACACACCTTCAAAATAGTTTGGTAAATAAATGGAATAAATTATTGTAAATACTGAAAGAAGAGACTTAGGAATATACATTCTGAATTAAGATAATTTGAATTTAAAAAGAAAAAGAACGAGATAAAAGATGGTCTGGAGGTGACTGTCTTCTTTGGTTCTTTAGGTGACATGGAGAGTTATGATGGCAAGAAATGTCTGAAAATTAAGATGCTTTTCCATGTCATTCAGAAATATTCATATTTCATATGGAACAGCTAATGTATAATCTAAAATGGTAACTGCTTTACTCCACTAAAACTGGAACAAGTTTCTGCCCTCAAAGGTATCTTTCCACTTAGCCCTTAGGTATCTTTCCATTTAGCTCTTAACTTCCCAAATATGAACCCAATTTCTTCAAAGTGCCACTTTTTCAGAGACAGTAAGATTGTGTGTGAGTCCTGACTCCACAAGGACCTCAAGAGTAGGCATGCTCAGTGTAAATATACATGTGAGTACGTGCACACACACACACAGATTTTAAACTAGTACAAACACACACACACACACATACACGCACACAAATTGTAATAAAGAATTCACAGGCAGTGCATATACATAATGAAATATCACTCAGCCATAAAGAAGAATAAAATTATGGCATTTGCAGGTAAATAGATGGAACTCGAGACTATCATGTGAAGTGAAATAAGCCAGTCCCAAAAAACCAGAGGCCAAATGTTTTGATGCTGACTCACAGTAGGTAGGAGAGAGGGGAGGGAGGAGTGGAAGTTCAGATGTTTGGACTGGGGGGGTGTCTTGGGGAGGGAAGGGATGGAGGATGGAATGACAGTAGAATGAACAGGACATAACTTTCCTACGTTCATATATGAATATGTGACCAGTTAACTCCACATCAATGGGAAGTTATACTCCATGTATGTATGATATGTCAAAATACATTCTACTGTCATGTATACCTAAAGGGAATAAATACAAAATTAAAAAAAAAAAAAAAAAAAAGAATTCACGGACTTAAAAGATAATGCCAACAGCAAGGTAACAGTGGTGCACACCTGCCATCCCTATGACTCGGGGCTGAAGCAGAATGATGGCGAGTTAGAAGAAGTCAGCCTCAGCAACTTTTGGCAAGACGCTGTCTCCAAATAAAAAATAAAAAGGGTTGGCTCAATGTGGCTCAGTGGCATAGCACGCCTGGGTTCAGTTATAGTATGACTAGAATAATTTCCAGAAGTTCAGAGGGTCATGTAAACATGACACTCTTTAAACTCATTTCCAATTTCTATTAAACCAGTTTCTTAAAAGGAGACAGATATTTCACCTAATTTCCTGAATACACATATACATCTTTAAATCTGTAAATAGCAATTAAAAAAAAAAAAAAAAGGTAGAATATGTGCTGACTTCTGGAATTTTCAGCAAATCTAAAAGGATACAGACATAGAGAACAGCCATGAAAAAATGAGGGATCACCCCAATGTGGGCTCTCTTTCTCTCTTTGGGCTCTGTTGCTGTCCAGTAGAGGGCATCTAGGATATCTTGTCCGAATGATGAAAACAAGCGGTCGGCGACCTACAGAGAAATGGCAAAAGACACTTTTTCACAGTACCCCAAACATGGTACAATTCAGATGCAACTTGAATATTAGAGACCTGATTTTTTAAATCCTAGTACTAGAAAGTAAAGTACAGGGATCTTTGGTTACTTATTCATTCATATTTCTTTATTCTCTGGCACACAGTAAGTACTCAAATATTTGCAGGATTTGAATTAGACTTTGTCTCCAGTTTGCTGTTCGTTATAAGAAGTCTTACATAGTGGCAATAATTAAAGTGGACAGGAACATCAAGATCATGGTGCCTCTGGTTTTAGCACTTTAAACTCAGCATGCAAACTTGAATTTTTTGGGGGGGGGGGGTGCTGGGGATCAAACCCAGGGCCTTTGCAAGCACTCTACCGACTCAGCTATCTCCCCAGCCCCGCAAACTTAAATTTAAGGACAATATCAGTTGACTCACTCTATGCACACCTAATATTTGTATACAATGCAGCTGTATTTTGCTTGAAATTTATTGTATGGAATTTAAAATCTGCAGATTTATTTCCTAAAGACATTTGGGGTATTGCTCTTCTTGAACTTGGTGTAACACAAAGACACATGAGAAGGGGGAAGGGGGGCATCACACTACCTGGGAGTCAGCCAACTGCTACCTTCTGAGAGGCCCTTCCCAGGATGCCCTGTCCTCTCGTGGCCCACAGTCTCCGCACATTATGGTGGTCTTTCTCATCAGTCTTCATGATGTTCTCACATCTCCTTCCTCACGGGCTCTCTCCCACTCACAGAGCATAAGCTCCATGAGCACAGGCTCGCTCCCCAGGTCTGTGAGGGCCTAGTGCAGTGCACAGCACGCAGCCTGTGCAGCTGGAAGCACTTGCTGACACCGACTCATCAGGGCGCTCTCACTACATGCCTGGCACTGTGCTAAGCTCTTTGCATTGTCTCATTTAGCCCGTAACTCCCCTAGTATCTCTACTCTACTGGTGAAAAATGGATGATTGTAGATTACTGGCAACCAGTTGCCAAGACCAGGATAGCCAGGTAGTAAGAGAAAGCATCAGGACTCCATCAGAGGGAATCTGTCTCTAGACCTAGAGCCTGGGCTTGCACCTGCTATGCTTAAGCCACATCATCAAGCAAAGTTACAAGTTAACTATTTAAGCCATTTTAATCAGCAATTCACGTATTCAATTTCAAAATTAGTGTATAATTAGTATAGCTTTCTATTTAAAACAAACTGATTAAAATTCTGTTTATAAAATAGTAATTTTTTATAAAGTGAATTTGTAACTTAAATTTCTTTTGTTACAAATATAGGGTTTTACTTTGTGTTGTTTGTTTAAAGTGAAATATCTTTTATATTAAAAATACGAAGTTTTTAGAGAAATTGGGAAAATTTATGTAAAAATCTCAAAGTAATTTAAAATGCAAATCTATTACAGCAGACATACATATAATCATAGCATTTATTTCATAGTCTTTAAAAAAAGTTCTAGTGAAAAACACAACATGGATTTCCAATGAATTTGCAAAACAAACTCCCTGGCTTTTGGCAGTGTACACGCCCAGCAGTAGTTCCCCTCCGTGCTGGAGGACACATCACACACAGGCCTGCTACCCTAAGTGTGTCCCAGAACCAGCAGCCCAAGCACCACCTCATTAGATGCACAGATTCTCCAGGCCCACCCCAGTTCTACCAAAGCAGAATCACACTTACCAGAGCCCCAAGTAACACATTAAAGGCCAGAAGCACCTTCACTAGAGTTGCTAGAAAAGTGTCCTCGACTCTCAGGTACCTTCTACACTGGGAGACTCGAGTCATGTGCACTGGTCACGTGTGCAGGCAGCGGGGCTAGACTGGCCCTGCAGGGTCACAAGAGCGCTTACCTCGAGCATGTTGTAGATGATGTAGAGCTTGATGACAGACTGCCCCCTTATCAGGTGGTACATCATAGAGTAGTCGACATAGTGCATCATGAAATAACAGATCACCAAAATGACACCCTTCAAAATGTCACACACCTGGGCAGGCTGAAGCAAACGTCTATCTCTGAAACACACAAGAAGAAATGAAAATATGAGTCTTACTTTGTGTTCTCAAAATACACAATTTACTGGTCATATACTAGCAAAGGTAATAATGAGAATTAGGCTGATCTTTTAAGAACTTCAAGCTCACAAGGAAAGTCATACTAAATGAATACTTGACAGTATGAATATTTTTGTCTACAGAATAAGATGTTAAGCCAGAACTACAATGAGAAGTCAGGAGTCTTCACAAGTGAACAGAGGGCAGGTTTCTGCGGACAGAGAGCCTTAAAGCAACCGTAGCCTTCCACCTCCTGTTGAAGCCCTTTCTTGCTGGGCCAGCCCTCTGACAATGTCAGCATTCTGTGCACACCGGTCTGCACCTTGCATTTTTCATTCAGAAGCATAACAGGTTTTTCCATCTTGGTTCACGAGGAATTCAAACTTTCACGGCAGTACAGCATCTCCCAAGCAGATGTACCACCACTTACTTAAACACCCCCGACAGGTGTCCAGTTCTTTTACTACAACTATGGCACAATGTACATGTCATGTCTCATAAATGGCAATATAGCTAAATGCATTCTTGAAACTGGAGTTGGGGGTTACATTCATTTGACATTTTGGTAGGATCAGCTGATGTGCCTTCTGTGGAGAGTGCCCATTTACTCTTCTGCTGGCCACATGAGCAGGAATTCTGCAGTCACTGTGCATCCAACAGTGTGTGACAGGCTTCTGAATCTGCCAATCTTGTGGGTGAAAAACAGTATCCAGTGTAGTTTCAAAGTTAATTTCTCCCAGTAGGAGACTCAACATCCTTTATAAAGGGGTTGGGGTTATAACTCAGTGGTAGAGCACTTGCCTAGCACATGTGAGGTCCTGGGTTTGATCCTTAGCACCACATAAACATACATACATACATACATACATACATACATAAATAAATGATTATTTACCTTGCCTGTGAATTCTTTTTGGTACTAGTGTATAGGACACCGCTTATACTATGGAAGTTCTTTGTGATGTGAATTAAAATTATGAAACTTTTCATAATTAATGAGAAGAATCATTTCTTAATTATGAGATCAGAGTGTGAAAATCTAAACCTAACAAACATAACATGTGAAAGGAAATAATAAGACAGAACAAAACATAAATTAGAAAAAAGAAAAAAGGGATTCGGGATTTCTTTCATTGGATATAGAACTCCTGTGACGTGGGTAGGAAAGATGCTTTCTCCATGTCTACTAAAGACAGATTCCTCAAGAAGGAAGATGCTTGGTCTCCTGTATTTGGCCTTTTGTTGTGCAGCACACTCAATAAAAAGGAGCTACAAAGCCTCTTCTTTCCAATCTTGGCAACATTCCAAGCAACAATACCAGCGTGAGCTCATCTGCTGCTCAGCCTCTAGCCTCTGAATGGCCTGCTTATGCCTTGGCTACCTGCACTCTGGGGCTCTTTCCTAACTGTTGTCCACTTTCAGGGGCTTTCTTAAGAGTAGGCGAGGAATCTTTAAGTCTTCCAAACTATCACCTGGAATACTGCTTCACAAGACCATGACAATGCGTGCCAATTCCGTGAGCAGCTGTCACAGAACCTCACTGTTTTCTACCATGTGAACCTAAGTTAAGAACGACCTCGGCTGATCTGTTTACAGACAGAAAATGGGATCCCGCAAGTCCTAAAGAGAGGCAATTCCAAGATGGGTTACAAGTGGCTGGGAAGACATTCCAATGAGCCTAAATGGGAGAAGGGTCAGAATGTGTTTAAGACAGATCACATGTCTTGAAACAGGCAGGAGAAACCTAGTGAGATGTTCTGGGCAGTCAAAGTCGGGGCCCTGGGCAAAAGCACATCGAGGATGCTGAACCAGCCCCTGTCATTTCATGGGTCACACCCTTTCTTTTCCCCAGTGTTGTCCCTCTTCCTCCCACACAGATTCCAGCCCTTGTCATCTCATGGAACCCCAAGTGACCCTCATCTCCCATGTCCTACACACCCAGTCCAGAGCACAGATCTCTGCCAAGGGTTACCCGACAACTCAGGGTATTTCCTGCCTCTACCCACACGAGAGAGAGTTCTATTTCTGTTCACAGTAAACACACTTCTAGTTCAAAAGCTGAGAGAAGGAGACATTGTGAACGCTCTCAAGCCCCTGGCCCACGAGTGGCCATCTCCACCTGATGGCCGGGAGATGAACTGAGAGGTGTCGGTGCAGACGTGGCCCCAGACGTCCTCAGAAGCGCCTGTGTTGCTGCACCTCCTGTGAAGTGTGTGCAGCTCAGCACATGCTGAACAGCACGTGGCACCAAGCACAGGCCCTTTGGACTTAAGGACAACGGGTGATATTTTATGAATTAAAATGATGGGAACTAAACATAGGCTAATATTATTTAAATTGCACTGATTTACCAAAATGGTTTTGATTACTAACTAAAGTAGAAAACTATACTTAGATATAAGTCTCCTTTGGTATATGCCCAATTGCATTTCTTTATAAACATATTTGCAACACAGAAACAATTTGGTAGCACACCTAAGGAGGAAGATTACAGTTAAGATCATTGGTAGAAATCAGATCTACCAAATATTGGAAATACATATCAAAATAATGTAACATCACACTTTTTGAACCAAGATAGTTAAGTTAAAATTTCAAAATTAAGAGTAAACAATTTTAATTTAGTTTCATCTTACCCAGGATTAAACCAGGCTGTGAAGGCCAAGGAAAGCTGTAAAAACACCTATGCTACCATTCAGTTACTGCAGGGCAGGCACTGTTCCAGGCACTCCGCAGAGACCCCCTTGAGTGCTCACAATAGTCCAGTGAGGACGGTACCACCACTATCCCAGTTTTACACCTGGGGCCAGGGGTAGCTGAGCAGGTGCCTGTGGCTGCACAGCGAATAAGGTGCTCTGAGGTGGAGCAGGGCCAGAAGCCTGGCAGTCTGGTTCTAGAAGGCATGCTCCACATTCACAACTTCTTACAAAAGAACTTTTAAGCTTATAGGAACCAACAACTCAACATGTTCTGTGTCTCACTAAAATTTAACACTATATAATTTACCACCTGGAAAAACTGATATACCTCTCACTTTATTTCTAAAAATATAGGTAAATATCCAGGACTAGGTGTTTTCATCCAATCTCCTTCAATCTGGGTACTCCCCACTGGACAAAATCTTCCACTGCTAACCCTGTTCTGGCTGCTATAGAGATAACTGATTTTCAAAATTAAGGAATATTATTCAAATGAAGAATAAAAGAAGTAGAACCCTTTGTTTTCACCCAAATGTCCTGGTTAATGGAAAATGAAAGTTGCAAAAATAAAGCACTATTTCTAAGGTGGCCTCTTATAGATACCTATGTGCATCATTGGCTCTCTAATAAGAGAACTGACCTCACAAATAAGTTTACCCGGTTACAACAACTTGAACCAATCACAGTATTTGTTTCTTCTGTGCCAGGATATTTTTAGGTGACTATGTGGAAACATTTCAAACCTTATGAGAAGCTTACCTACAGCCTTGCCAATCAACTTGGCATTGGCCTTTGAATATTGCAGGTTAAAATTTTTTGTTATAAATGGCTGTAAAATGGCAGTTACTGGCAATTCCTTTTGCAAATATAGAAAATCCTAAGTGAAATATGTTGGGCAGAGTAAAAACCCAACTCATCTAATTTATGAGTTTGGCTGTGTGTTACCCAAGTCAAGTAACATTTATAAGATATTCATGAGAACTTAAAACATTTTCAAAATAAGACATTCAACAGAAGCTTGAAAAAATTTCTATCTAAACTACCCTTACAAAAACAAAATTTTCTACATTCCTAAATTCTACCTTTTATTCCTATAATACTTCATTGCTCTCTTACTAATTATTACAATTTACTATTTTATATTGCAGAATTCACCATTTTAAACACCTCCAGTTGTTGTGGAGGGCTCACAGGTGTATGGGGACAAAGCTACATGTGGAGAAGATGGTCCAGGGCAGGCTGTTCCTCTCTCTCTAGGAGTCTACTACTGAAGTAGCTCTGGTAATGGGTGGGAGAGGCAGCAACAAAAAATGAGCAAGAAAAATGGGAGAATCCTATACATTTAAATCATCATTGAAACAGGCCAGGGTATCGGCATGAGTTATTTCATCATAAAATATAAAAATTGGATCTTTCTCTTTTAATATTTTAAAACATTTTATGGAATTGAAGGAGTGTAGAAATATAAGCACTATTAATATAAAAAATGTAAAATATTTAAAATGGTTCATATTTTTGAAAGAGAAGTCCCTTTATAATTTTAAAGTAAATGAGAATAAAGTACTAGGAACAAGATGTTTTCCTTAACTAGGGAACTGAGTTATTTTCAAGCATGACTGATATATAGGAGAAAAATAATTACTTAGCACTTTCACTGAATGATTAACATCTGTATTTGAACTTCAAAATAATTTCAACCTATATTAGAAAACAATAATGGATTTTATAAAGCTACGTTCAGTAATTTGGAGTAATGTAAAACAAAGTGTTTACATGGAAGCCCTGAAGGTCTGCCATCCACTGTGGAGTTGTCCAATCTAGACCAGCATGTGCAATTAAGATCATTTACAGGTAATTTTCATGTTGAGAGAAATCATAGTCAAATTCTTCATAAACAAACATGGTCAAAGCTTTAAGACCAAGTAAGGATGCTATTAAATGACAGGGAATCCCCTTTCTGCAGCATGTTTCTGTGCCCAGATGGTTATGTTTGCCTATGCTGTTACTTCTGCATCACAATTATAATTCATTGTACTGATGTCAATTTGGCCAAGAGTATAGAAGGAAAAATCAGGGTTTACTCACCACAAGGAGTCCCTGTGCCACCACCTTCCATCCTATAAAGGAAGTGAAAGTGCTCCTCCCTTCGGTCTGATTTACGAGAGAGAAAGAAAGAGAGAAGGTTGTAATGTTGCTACGCTACTTAGAGCCTCATGGTGAGGAACGGGATAACAAAACCCGAGGTTAGGAAGACTCTAGCATAACAAACACTGCTCTCCACCAGCAAGTCCTGCAGATTAGCCCTGGCCAGAGGAAGCAGCAGGTGTTCTTCCTCCCCAGAGAGACACCATGCTCCCTAAGTGTGCTCTCCTGGTGGTGCCAATCACTTAGGCCAGAACCAAGTTCTTAATTTTGCCTGAAAAGAGAAAACCTATTTATAAAGCATGTGCGAAGTTAATTTGGGGCAGAACTATCCTGAAGGAGGTAAGTCACGTGGAGGAAACCCAATTCATTAAAAAACTCAAGTGTTTTAAGTTCACAGTTGTTCTGTGAAAGAAGAGTTTTTCTATGGGGTCAACTCTCAAAGAAGACACTCTTGCCTCTTAAAACAAGGGGGAAAAAAGTCATGGAGGCCTCGAACAAGAGTTTATGCCTAAAACTGGGGTAAGGGATCAGAAAATTTGCTTGTTTATTTGTTCTAACAGTTAAAGGAAAATACTGCAGCACTTATTACTTAATCCACTTGACTCACCACTAAGATGGTCTAGCGAAGTATTCCAACAATAACTACCAGCTCTCAGCACCAAATTTTGTCATTTCCTCTATAATCTCCTTCGACTTTCCACTCAAATGTGACTGACAATTTGAAGAACAAAATAACATCACAAATTTTAGGAGGAAACAGGGCCCACAAAAATGCCAGGTAAATTAAAAATACTTACACAGTTGGCTATTTTTTATTTCCTCTACAAGTAAATTTTGAAAAATGATAGTTGATATCTCATTAGCATAATACAGAGTAGTCTATTCTTCTGAAAAACAAATTCCTCTTTCTCCCTAGAAACAGACACCTCACATAATGAATCACAACTCATCACAATTTATTTGTTTTCCACATCCTCAGTCATTAAAAAGATCATTTTTAATTCAAAACATTTTTGAAATATTTCTTCTAAAATGATAGTACCCTATTTAGGAAAGGGAAGAAATATGTAAATGAATCTGCTTTTCAACAATCTAGATGTATTTTTCTTTTTCTTTTTTTTTAAGTCGACTAAGTCGACTAGAAACAAAAACCTTCCAAGATCACTAATTCACTAGGAACAGATTCAACTAAGTATTTCTGAGATCACTGAGGATAGAAGTCAACTTTTTATAGAGGCCATCCTTTGTAAATAACATACCCAGCTAGCTACAGACTCAAGGTAATTACCCCGTCAACAGCTCAAGAAGAATAAAACCTCGACAGGATCAGAAGCTGGCAGAGCGCACTGTGACTGAGCAACTGCGATGAAGGCTGACTCACTTGGGGGCTACAGGCTCATCCCGGTCCTGGCCCACAGTGAAAGGCAGAGGCTTTGCTCATTTGGTTATTACCTCTGGCAAAAAAAATAAACTAAAACCAAAGCCAGAGCCTAAAACCAAGCCAAGTTTTCAGAAGATGCAGAAATAGATTCAAAGACTAAATTACAAGATTAAAAAAGCCTCTCACAAATGCCATACCAGACAGAACTCTACTAGCAGAGGAAGCAAGGACCTCAACTATGCAAAGGCACACGTGTCTCTATTACAGAAGTAGGACCATAGGCTGCAGATTGCTAGTTACCATACCATCATTTGATGAATTTGACAAATACACTTTTCCCCTCTTTTTAAAAATAATTTTAAAGAATTAAGAGACTAGGAAGAATTTTTATGGAAAGAAGACTTAAATATGAAAGGGACAAAAATGAAAACATTAGTTGGAAAAAAAGAATACAAACAACTCCTTGGCTGGTTTCTTTAATTTCTTCTCATCCCTTTGGAAAAAAAAAGTCAGACTGAAGGAAAGAGCACTTTTTGCTTGCTGAAAAAGATGGAATATAATATAGCTATAGGCAAGGCAAGTCAAATAATCTTTAACAGAAGTAGAGCACACTGGAAGGAAAGCTATAAAAAGGCAGAATTTGGCTATTTCTAAATAATCATTTTGTAAAAGTAAAATGTATTTTTATACTAAAATATTTGAAAATCTTAGACTTTATATTAATAATCTCTTTGTTTAATATAACTTCTCACATTACTATGTAAGTTTTGTGTTTTTAAAAATAATGTTCATTAATTCACATTCTCCTGTACATATGCCCATAACAGATGTACACTAGTGTTATAAACTGGGCATGTATATAATTCACACATACTTGATTATTAAGAGAACTAAGTCCAAATCAGACACTGATCGTTATTTATCTCTTATTTTTACTCTTATCTTTCATACACATATTTAGTAATGTAGTAACATTAATTGTGTAAATAAAAACTTATTTCTAGTGCTATTGAAAAAAAATAATGCTCAGAGAATTGTTCTCAAAATTGCTCAAAGAAGATAAAATTGTAACACATATTACTGTAAGGACATACTACTCAATTTTAACACTACTCAATCTCAGTGCCTTTTGCTTCCTAAAGGCACTGAGATTTTAGGGCAGTATTTTCATATTCTGTGTCATCTAGCCTACCCTCACAGAGTATTCAAGATTATTGAAATTCTGTTATGTAATTTTAACTGAATTTCATGTTTTATATATATATCATATAAATATTAGAGACAGCATGAAATGTAATTTTTTAGTTAATCCCAGTTGCACAGTGGAATCTTAAATAAAGACTATAACAGGCTGCCCTCTAGTGTCCTTTCTGCTGTTAAATCTTGGAAAGAGAAAACAAATGGGATTCAAACTAATTTAGATTGAAAAGTGTTTCAAACTAATATGAAAAAGCAATCACCTTTATGTGCTTAAAAAAATCTTAAACTAAAAAAAGATTGGCTCTTGGAAGCATTAGTCACTCAACAAATGGGAACAGAGGAGTTAAGATTCCTATTCCCTGCAATACCTTTTTTAGTATTCAGAACAAACAAGACTTTTCTAGTGCTACTTAAGTGCCCTTCTTCCCTAAGTGACAGGGGACACACAGAAATGAGCCTGAGTGTGGCACAGAGTAAATGACTGAACACGAGGGGACTTCAAATAAATGCTCCAAAAGAGACCCTTGGGAACAATGGCAAGTCACTGTGGCTCCGTGCATGTCATCTGTGTGCTAACGGACCCTAGGAAAGAACCAGCTCTAGAAGGAGGAGTCTGCTGGCTACGAGCTCTTCCCATGCTTCATCTCATCCATTATGCCAATGATCATCTACGACACGCTAAGTCTCTGAAAGCCATTCACAAGAAGGTGGCTGGAATACGAACTGCCCAACCTTGTCCATCAGGATAGTGAAGAGATCATCTAGTTCACAACGTAGATGTGAAAATCCCCAGGTATTAGTTTTTTTATGTCAGGCAGTTTAGTCTGACTATATCCAAATTTCCAGGTTATCTATCCTCTTTAAGCAGCTACAGGTGAAGATTTATATTTAGCAATGTTTTGCTAGATTTTGTTCTCGCCTTCTGACAAGGTGAGTAAAATGTCATGATTTTATTGAGCTCAAAACAGTAATAAAACAATGAACTGAGGTGAGGTTTTGTTATTATAAAAGCACCAAGCCACAATTGTCTTGAAAAAGTATGCTCATAAGAACAAGGCCTTCTCAAAAATTCTCAAGGTATCTGAAATCTATTTGAAAGGTCTACTTGAAATATCATAAAGCTAATAGTTACATTCCTAAGATGATCCTCCCATCTGAATAACTTATGATTAATAAAATATGTATCATTCACTATTATTCTGGAAAGTCAGAAAGATGAGTATGTAAAGTATCATACATACAAAAAACACAAGCTGAAATCTTAGAACTGTTTTTAGTCCATGCAGTCTCTCAAAGAATAACTTTTATTCTTTGTCACAATATGATCAGTAAATCATTCCTACTTAAAATGAAAGAATTTTCCTATCAAAACTCTCACTTTTTAAAGGAACTATGTGTTACTAAACGTTAAGTTTATGTTTGTTTTCTACTTTAAAGATTTTAGAGCTCTTAGTTCTTAAAAAATATATATATGATTCTGTATATGGACAAATACTTTTATTACTCAATTTCCAGGATTAATCTATTTCATTAATTACACATTACATATACCAAGAGTCACTATAGTAAATTGTTTCACAAATTGTCCATTTTAGCAATCTTTTTAAAAACTTTTTTCATAATGAAATGCATTTAGAAAAGTAATGCATATTACAGATGTAACTCAGAAACTATGCTAAAATAATAATGCTAATGAAGAGTAACTACAATGAGTGGAGGCATGTTGCCATAACTATACGAAGAAAAAAACTGCAAAATCCCAACTCCTTCCAACCTTAACACCAATAAAGCACTAAGCTTCACACAGGTCCAACACTCTCCACCTACTCTGATTTGGAAGAGAAGAAAGGGAGAGAAGTTGGTATGTGTTCTGTCTCTTATGAACCAGGTATTATGCTAGGGCCTCTTTACATCTCCCAGTCTTTGTGGGAAAGATACTGAGCTTTCAATATCCCTTTTTTAGTAATGAGAGAACGGGCTTAGAGAAGTCAGGTGTTTACCACAACTAACCAGCTGCTTAAAGTCGGGTCGGGCTGTCTGACCCTTCCCACGAGGGGGCAGTAGCCTGCATGAGTTTTTCTGATGTCACAAATCAAGGGGAGTCTCCCCTGTAATCAATTACTAAGGCTCTACAGGACACTACCACAGTGATTCTGAAATGAATGGGAGGACGAACCCTGCCGTAAGAGCTCCTTAGAAGATTCTGGAATCACCTGCCTGCTACCTCCCTAACCCAGAACCCAGGCCTCTTTCACAAAAGACACCCAGCAGGCCCAGGAACTTTGAGAAAAATAAGGCAGAGGCAAGTCTTTAATTCTTAATTCTGGGCTCTCACACAGCCTCTTGCATTAATGTTATTTTTATCAGCTACAGTAAAGTTTTGTTTCTGGGGAAAAAAAATGCATATAAAATGTATAATATTATATAAACATTTAATACACATTCAAAAGATAAACAATTTATGCATTAAGGGCTAAGATGTGATAAAAACACGAATTATCCATATTCTAAAAACCCTATAAGTAGTAAAAATAATGAAATAATTTAGCCACTTAAAATAGTTAATGATCTTAAGCTTACCTTAAGCCATAGCAAGGCAGAGTGAGGAGTCTGAACAGTGCCAGGAAAACTCTCAAAGGAAGCAGAGTGAACACATACAGAAACGCATCCAGGCACAGGAAGATGCCAAAAAACATGAGCTGCATTTTAAAAGGACAGAAGGGAAAATAAGTCAAATATTCTTCAAACAACTATAGGTAAGGACATCAAATAACTGGAAAATTTCTAAACTTGCTGGGAAATTTCTTACAACTTAGCTCAGGATATAGGAAATTAACAGCTCCACTTGGGCACATGTACTACATTTTAATGATAGTACTCTTTTGAAGTAAGGTTTGTATTTCTCCTTCCAGAGTCTTTGGTTTACCATCTACAAGAAGTCACTCACTCAGAAAACAAGTTGCCCCAGCCACGGCTATGCCACATCTGATGGCGCTTTCAGCGTACATGAAATTGTGTTTAAGTCAATCATCAGTCAATCATCAATTCATGTGTTTATAACATAAACTTGTTAGGCTGAATAAGAAGATCCTAAGTTTTTGTTCTGATTTCAATAATTTAGACTCATCATGGACAACAATGAAAGCACAATGCTAATCCAACAAGTCACACGCCACAGACTGTGGTTTTTAGCAATCCTCCCTCCCGATGGGTGACTGTCCAGCGGAGTCTCTGTTTTGCATCTGTTCCTGATTTACACACAAAGGAGAGGTGCACAAGCCTAAGTAGTGGTCTTTATTTATTCTTCCCCTGCCACCAAAAAGCCTTTCCAGGCTGCAGGTAGACTGCCCGGCACAGCACCCAAGATAGAAACTGCCAGAGCCTGCATTCCCAGAAGGCCCTGTGGTGTGTGCGCAGGAGGACACAGCACACGGGAAAGGGAGCAGGTGGCAGTCTCTACAAGCTCTCGCTGGGCCAACGCCCACTAGCTGCTAACATGGGCCTAGTAATGTGTGCAGCCTGGTGGGCACAGGACAACAGGAGGCCAGGAGGTGGCTTCTGCCTCAGGAACCTTGTCCCAGTCACCTCGTAGATCTGCATGGTGATAACAGACATGAGGACAGACCTAGCGTGCTGAGCACAGGGCAGCTGATGGCCAAACCAATGTGGGGAGACTGAGAAAAGCTCCCCAGGAGAGGAGACCCTGAAGCAACATCTGAGGAGACAAGAGCATGTGCCCCCCCAGCTGAGGAGGGCATGTGTCACAAAGGAGGCCAGACTAGCAGCAGAGATGGGGCACAGGGAGGGGGCCTCCTAGGGCACAAAGCACAGACAGGAGCACAGACGGGGTTGAGGAAGGGTGACACTTTCCTCAGATGTTAAGGTACCGTCACCTTTTGCTGGCGTAGAGGAATCTGAATTGGCATCATCTACAGTCAACATAGGGCACGAGTCAGGGGACCACCCTTCCACATTTAAAATGGCTGTGTAAGCCCTGGGTGGGCAAGTCTGCCCACATGGGCCAGCCCTGCAACTGGACCACCCGGAGCCCCGAGCACCACACAACTCACACGGAGGTGCAGGACACTAGCAGCCCAACCTGAAGAAGTCACGGACGCGGAACAATGACAGGAAGGAATACCAGCCTTTCAGGGTCTGGTGAAACAGAAGCGTGCCGCAACTCCAGCACCTGTTGTTCTGACGTTACACATTCGTAGGAAACAGCACTCTTTTAAATTTTAGGCAAAAATTTCCTAAAAGAGCAAATGAAATATAATTCTGAAAACACTCATCCATGAAGGATGTGAAGCTGCACTGTGCAGGTTGGTGTCTGTGCGAGCTTCCGGCGTAACACACGGAGACCCAGGAGGCCAACCCACGTGCACGGGAGGTGCCTGGCGCCACAGGTGTTCCGGATGGTGGCCGGTGCTCACTGCTTAATCCTCTAACACTCCTGAGGTCATTATCACCCCTGACCCACACACCTGGAGCTCTGAAGGCGCCCCAGGACATGCAAGGGAGCCGGGAACAGCTCAAGATTGCTGCCTGCCCCCAGGCTGGCGCCCTCTGAAGCAGACCCAGCAGGGCAGGGCCTTTCCATTTCTCCTGCTACAAGGGTCAAAGCCATTTCCTTTCTGCTAACTGGTCTTGCCCATTGCTTGGTGTCAGAAAAAATGCAGGAATAATGGAAATTTAATGAGTCGAATGTACAAAGGGTATAATGATGTCACATATTTAGGTTTAAAGCTAGCTTTGTTGTTAAGAATTAAAAGCTTTGAGAATATATCAACAATAATAATGTGCACTTCCATACCTTCAGGTAATCTGTATGGCATCTTGATAAAACACGTAACTACTATTTCCTTTTTATTCAGACCAAATAACCGTAAAGCATTCTGGCATTCTTAAGTAATCGCTAAAGAAAATTCCCCTTAAACATACAGGGTGTAACTGTAAGCTAATAAGATCAGTGCCATATGTCTCTGCTTCCCTTTTGAGAAGCACAAATGTCTCCTGCTCTCCTTTAAATGCCATTTGAAATTTCAAAATAAATACAACATTGTTGCTGAAATGCAAGACATACAATGATTTTAGAGTACAATGATTTTGGAGTACAACGATTTTGGAATTCGCCGCCTCAAATCCCAGGCCCCCGTAAGTGGCGGTCCCTCCCTCTCCTCCCATTCCGCAGTTCTCCAGGTGAGCTGTGCAGCCTCACCTCAGCTACCAGGTAGAAGGCTGTGCTGATTTCACCTGTCCCTCACCTTTAAGGGGAAGGCCTTATATAATGAGTATGTCATCTCTGAATCATCATGTCTAACAAGAAGCAAAAAAACAAAAATACCCCAAAGAAACAAAGCATAATGAAAACACTCCAAGAAGAAATCACAAGCTGGAATTCTGGGCTTTTCCTTTTTTTGTATCCTGGGGTAGAAACACACCCTATCTCAGGGATGGAAGACAAAATGCTACACATACCTTCTGTGAAAACCTTCCTAGGGCTGCCCCGTTCTTTGATTTGTCCTCCTACCCCTCTCTTCACCTAACATTCATTGTACAGCTCTGATCAGGCAGACTGAAAGCTGAATAAAATACATATTCACTACTTTAAGAAGGTCAAAAGTCCTACGAAGGAACTTACTGCCCAAAGGAAAGGATTCAACTTTTGAAAACAACCCCATCAGAAACGCACTTTATATTGCAATTCACTATGCACAGATTCATATATACACTCAAAATATCAAAAAAATGCTTCACAAAAATATTTTTATTCTAAGAAATATAGATTGATGTTTCCTACTTCCTTTTTAAAATTCATGACCCAAAAAGGTGGTAACCCAGTCTGAAAATCAGGTCCCCCAAAAAGAAGCAGGTTAAGATTTAGTTCCCTGCCTGAGGGGCTATCACAGCAGTGGAGGTGACTCAAGTTGGCTCAGGGAGCTTTGCAGAGGGCAGGGAGCTGGAACACTTTGGTACATTCTTTGTACAAAAGTGAATTAAAAGAACTGAGCTAATGAATCACAGGCACTCAATTTAAAAATCTCTTAAAATCCATTCTCAGCAGAGATTCACCAAAATGTATATGAAAAAATAATTATTTCAACCTAATTGTCTGCTGATGAATGAGGTGATTCTTGCTATTCCTGTAAGTGAAAACAACCAAAGGACAGAAACATTCAGGGGCCTCTGTCCGGGAGGCCTAGCCTGGCAGACTTCAGAAGTCTCTGCGCTGCTGGGCTGCAGACTACCAGTGCACAGGGCCTCAGCCACCCTTCACCTCCGCTCTCAGGGCAGAGAGCAGCAGCCCCTCCTACAGTGAGACTCAGGAGACTGCCCGAGTTCTCGAGCAGCACTGCCAGGGCCAGGGTGCCAGGCTGTAGAGAACGGAAGCACTACTGTTATACTGACACTTGTCACTCAGCTATCCAGGCTCGAACTCACAGCTAGATTTGCCATTTCAATACATTTTTCAAAATTCTACTTAATTAGTTATACATGATAGTAGAATGTATTTTGACATATTATACGTACATGTAGTATAACTTATTAGAGAAATGCAAATTAAAACTACACTGAGATTTCATCTCACTCCAGTCAGAACGGCAATTATCAAGAATATAAGCAACAAGAAATGTTGGCGAGGATGTGAGGAAAAAAGGTACACTTAATACATATTTTTAAAAGTTTTCACATAAGTTTTTAACAGCTGATCTTCAATGTTGAGAAAATGACAAAATGGAAGTGCTTCTGTGACTCACAGGTCAGCACAATATCACGTTTGTGAAAATTTCTACATCGTTTTCACGCCACATTTATTTTGAATAGACTACTATCGCTCTTACACACTTGAAAAAGAAATAAACAAAAATGCCAGCCTCTCCCTACGGGAAATGAACTTTTTTTTTTTTAACCGTGATTTTCCCTTTTGAAAAAATCTCCTGTCTCCTTTTAATAGCATTTGAAATTTCAAGACAAAGAAAACATTATGACTAAAATTAAAGAAGCAAAATGGTTTTGGAATTCACAACACATCCCTTCGGAGACATGGACCATCTTCTGGATATTCTCAATGCCATCTCTCCCACGACTGTCACCACCCTGACTGCGGATCACAGGTCTGGGTGTGGTGAGAGGAGTGAAGAGTCTCGAGAGAGAGCAAGAGACACCCTGTCCTGCCCCTAGTCTCGCTCTTTATAAAGTCTAGTCTGCGCCACAGGGTCAAGACCATTCTTGCTCAGTCCTGCACTGGGGATAAAAGATCTTTAGGAAAGACCTTCCCCAGGGACCAAAAGCTGTGTAATAAGTGCCAGTGAAAGAAGCAGTCACTGTGCTCTGGAAACCAGGTGAGAGACCAGGTCTGTGCAGTCTGTCTGTTGTGGGTGGAGTGCGGGGACACCAGGGAACATGCAGGAGGAGCAAGAGCCGGGAAAGGTATCCCACAGAGGAGACAAGATGGGCACTAGATTCTGCCAGGCACAGTAGAGAGGACCAGAATTCCAGGCAGAGGAAAGCATGCAAGGTGCAGTGTGAGTATTATGGGCTGTGAGGCTAGAACTTTAATTATCATGTAAGAGGCATGAAATGATCTTTGGTTAATTGCTAAGGAGCTCAAAGTTTTATCTTATGCTCCAGATGCCTTCAAGAAACCCAGGATAGGGATGCATTATTAGAAGAACGTCAGATGAATAGGCTCTCAGTAAGGACGCTGACAAGTCACAGACTCTGAAAGCAATCACTGCAGACTCAAGGACATTCCTATCACAGAGTCATTTTTATTCACCTGAATTTAAAAAATCCAAGTCCCTAGGAGGGCTATCCTCTAGAAGACAGCCAACGAAAGAACTGAGTCAGGCTCTTTCATGATAGGCAAGGCTACATAGACTCTGTAACCATGGGAAACTAAGGAGTCTTGATAAATGACTTCCTACTAATCACAATCTACATCTGCATGCATTTAACAGGATAGATTTCATAAGAGGAAATTAAATCAACTGATTTTTTGATTTGTAGAAAGACCATGCACATAGAATGATCTTGGGATTTTCCTACTTATTTCCAATCCATGTTGACAGCTTACGACTCATGACAACCCACCAGACGTGAGCTATTACTTGGTGTCCTGCCAGGGACAGAGAGGGCAGTGAAGCTCCTGGGGAGGGCTGGGAGATGGGGGTGGGGAGTCTTCAGGTTCCATAGCCAGGTGAGTCACTAAGGTGCAGGGTCTTCAGAGCTGCAGATAAAGGGAGGCTGCTGCCGAGGGTGGTCACCAGCTCCCAGACTCAGATCTCCTTTCCGGGGAGTGATCAGTGGCATCACAGAAGACTGACAGTAAGCAAAGGGGCAGGTAAGAAGGGACATATCAGTTAGGGACCTGACAGAGCACAGAGCAAAGGAAGACAGAGGTTCAAGACTGTTTACAAAGCTAACGTGACAGAAATAAGTTACTAACAGCCCCACGGTACCAAGTTCCCATGCCATCTTTAAAACGCCTTGGTGAAAGGGGCCCTGAAGTTTTTCTTTGCTGGCTTGTCTGATATGCCCCAGAGCAAGCAGGGACTTCACCATGCTGCAGAGGCTGGGGACACTGGGCTGCTCCTCCCTCTCCTCTGAGGTTCTGGAGGGGGCTGGGACACTGTTAAGAGAGCTGAGACAACCGCAGCAGGAGCCTGGAGGCTGCAGCCACCACTGTCACAGCAGGGGTGACACACTGGTGCCAAGGAGAAACCCAGCCACAGCTGCTGAAATTCTGTGACGTCTACCCTGGTGTTCTTCCTGCTTCTAAGCAGCCATGTGGAGGGGACATCTGGCAAGGGTAGGACACAAACAACGGCTTCGTCATGAGAAGAATTTAGAGGAATGATTCTCCAAACATGTTTTCATGAAATCAGAAATTGAGTAGGAGCCCAAGAAATCACTGCCATCAACATGGGTCTGAGTAAGCAGGATCTACTCGTTTCCTCATTTCACAGTGAGCTAGCTCCAGGACTGCTTTGCTGAAATGGAGGTGAAACAATAGATACTCCTACATTTTCATAAAGTTCACCTCCATCTGACTAACAGGAAGGCTCAACCTGATACTTTGATTAAGTTCATTATTTTGAAAGACTCTGGGATTCTTTTCCCAGGATGTTGACCTCTCTGCCCCTCATAAAAACAGAACTGAGTTCTCCCACTCGATACTCTCTTCCTGGGAATTCTTCAATGTGTAGGCATCTCCCAATGTGCGTGAGGGAAGGACTGCTGCGGATTTCAAAGCGCCCCTACAGGGACCACCACGTGACCAACGACCAACATCCACAGAGCACACTGAGGCACAGGAGGTTACGTGGCTACTCAAGGACTCAGCGCTCATCAGCTATGGGCCCAGATCCCAAGCCAGGCAGCCTGGCTTTAGAGGCCATCCCCTTAACCACTTCTCCTCCGGACTCTCCATTCACAGCTCGGAGAAAGGGTCGTTCAATCTCCTTGGTTGTACAGACAGAAAATGAAGTTCACCAAGTGGACCAAGAGGTTTTAGCAGCAGGTCTGGGATAAGACCCCCCAAATGTGTGTGAGGGCTGGGAAGTGTGTGTGCTGGGGAAAAGAAGTGCCCCCCTAAAATAAGAAGTTCAAGCATGAAAACAACAGTACAAATGAAAGGCTGGAAATACTACTTCACTTATACAAGCAACTCGCCTTTACTAGATGTCAAGGATGAGTTTAGTCCAGTGATGAAAGTACCCAAAAATCTTGGAGTTCTTTTCTTTTACATTAACAAACAGGTTTGGTAGGAGATACTGAGTTGATCTTTCTTGTGACCTTAAAGGACAAACATTAATTACATGCTTTGTAGTATTTACAACCTTTATAAAAAGCAATCTGATCTTTAATTTTCAAGTTTATCTTCCTGAAAATATTATGTAAAAATACCAAAGCATTTTCAAAAAAAAGAGAAAAAGAAAAAAAGATGGGTAAAGCATTACATGTTAGAATATACAATGTAAACTAAAAGGAGACCAATAAAATATCATTTAAATTAATGTTTACAATAATAGTGTTAAACGAAAGCCTGCCTGTATAAAATAAGTCTTAAAGATGCCAGAATAAATTCATGCTATTATGCAAGACATTTAAGCCTAGAATTAAACTGCAATCTGACTCTGCTTTGTTCTACATTTCACGTGGTCTTGGAAGTTAAGGAGATCAATGAATGGATAAAGAAGATGTGGTAGATAAACACAACCGAATATTACTCAGCCATAAAGAAGAATGACATTACAGCATTTGCCTGTAAATGGAAGGAACTGGAGACTATCATGCTAAGTGAAAATAAGCCAGTGTCCAAAAGTCAAAGGTCAAATGTTTTCTCTGATTTGTGGAAGATAATCCAAAATAAAGTGGCTGTGGTGGGGAGGAGATTTAAAAAAGAAAAAGAAAGAAAGAGAAATGAAATAAAAGGGGAGAGGGAATTTCATCACAATATAGGGAAGAATGGTAGAGGATGAAGGGGATTAGAGGAGGGGGAAGAAGGGACGGAAAAGGGAAGAACAGTGGAATGATTCTGACCAAACTTTCCTTGACACTAACTGAAAACAAACAAACAAAAAAACCCCAAACTGTAAATGGATTTCAGAGACTGGTGGAGTTCAGAGCGGGAAGCAGGGAAGCGCCGGGAAGTGCGCTGGAGCGGCCAGGCTCCAGGCTTCCGTGATCGTGTCGGGGTGCCCTGGTGTTGTATATGACCACAAAGAATGAAAAAGGAAAGTTAAGCAGATAGCTCAAAATTGAAAAATGTGACAGCCTTTTGTCCATTTAAGCTTTAAATCTTCTGAAGTGTTGTTATAAGACATCACATTTTCCTAAAAATGCCTACAACCAGAATCTTTTTTCAGAGGAAAGAAAATGATTAGAAAATTATTCCGACTGTATATGAATAGTGTTGACTCAACCTGATGCTATACATTTCACGTTCATAAAAACGAACCAAAAGTTTCATGGACAATCTAACCCTTAGAACAGGCAATGTCCTCTAACGCTTTTTCTATTCTCTTCTTAACAAAAAGGAAATCTGATGGCCACTAACCATACCGCTCACATGACCCAACAGTGGTCCTGCGATGGACCCTGTTTGAACTGTTTGAAATGTCTGCGGATGCTTCAGTCCCATCCAGACCTGGGGGCATTTCCCCACAAGAGGACCGCACTGAACGTGCCCAGGAGCCTGAGAAGGCAACCGGATATCACCACTGCTCATTGGTTGTGCCACAGGATGGGAAACTGAAGGGTTGCTCTGGGGCGATGCCCCGGTTCTTGAAGACTGACTGTGGGTTGCAGGCAAATCCCTCTCTGTCCTCCCAGAGAAAATGGGAGCTCAGCACTGCTCAGATGTGTGGAGAAAAATTCCCTCTGGGGGCCGAGGCTGGCCAGGTAGAGGTGAGTGTGCCAACCTGGTCCTGATGAACACAGGCCCGCTGACCGTCCTCCCCTTGCTCTGCACATGCCCTCCCACTTCACCTCATGGCTTCGCTCTCACGTCCAAGTGTGGAACAACTGTTTTCACCTTTTATTTTTTTTATAAGCAGAAGAAACTTCTCTCTCCCCTCCTCCTACCCCCAGACAAAATCTTAGATAAACCCAGTACATAAAATGCAGCTGCTGCCTGGTGGAGGAGGGTGTGGCAGAGTCTCATGTGACCCTCCATCCTGGGCCTCACCCTTCAGCCCCCTGGACTCAACGGGCTCCTCCCCCCAAAACTCCCCCTCCTAGAAAAGCAGCAGAACTAGTATACTGCCTGAGGCTCTCAAAGGCCAGCAGACCACTGTCACATCTGTTCTCTCCACCCCTGTTGGCTCCCCTCTCCCGTTCTCTAAATCCCATCCAAATACAGAACTCCCTAAAACCGCAGCAAGCGGCACTCCAGCAGGAAACTAGTAAAGGGATGCTTCTGAAACCGTCACTCTGCCCTAGTCACCCTTCTACCAGGCTGATGGACTGTCAGAAAAAAAAATGCATTAGCCACACCAGCCAGGTAGGTCCCTGCTTCCCACAGCCTACCATGTCTTGTTATCAGCCTGCACTGACGGAGCAGGCCAGCAAAGCTCCCGAGAGGCACTGTCACAGAAAGCATGATCCCAGGAAACAACGGCACCAATGAGCTCTGTTCCTGCAAAGTACGAAAACGGGTTTCTACAGAGCCCAGCTGAATCATTTCTTACTTCTTTTCTTCTAGCAAGAAAATATGCAATTGTTCAGACTCAGCAACTCTAGCAGCACGCAGAGGAAAGAGGGAGCTGTGTCCTGTAGGATCAGCCCTGAGGGGTGAGACAGGTTGGGGACAAGGCATGAGAAGTTTCCTGATGCTGTTACTAAGCTCATCCTCACAGTGACACTTTCTGGAACGGTCAAGCAAACTGTCATTTATGTCTTACATATGGGGGCTTCTAAGAGACTGAGACCTTAAAAAGGCTGAGATTAAATGATTTCTCATGCTAAGAGGAAAAAATACTGCTTCTAGTGAAAAAAAAAATGGAAGGGATTATAAGAGTACAGAAGTGGAGAAAGTTATTTGGATATAGCATAAATATGATAGCTTAGTAGATAGCAAAGTTAAGATTTTTGACAAAATTTATTATACTATCAATCAGTGGTTCGAACATTAACAACTTAACTTTTTAAAGTCTCCTCCTATAAGGCAATTCCTACTTCCCCAATATACTTAATTACTTATTGCATCATTTCCAATTTTAGAAACTCAACTGAAAATCGTCACAGTTATTTCATAACTAACACTTTGATGTAAGTTTCAAAATGATGTCTGGAAATGAAAAATAAAATTGTACCTTTTCCAATTCTCTTGGTATTCGCATACAAGTGTACACTCTTTCTCTTCTTTCTGTATACTTGGCCTCATTATGTTCGAGGAAGTACCCTCTTGTTAGTTCAGCACTGAGGAACCTCAACAATGAAAGCTCTACAGAAAAAAAAACAACAACACAAAACAAAAAGAACAGTGTTTATCAAGGAACATACAGGCTAGCTGGGGCCACAGTAATACACGTAAAACCAGAAGAGAACCAATCTAGAATTCTGTTCCTAGAAGCAAACTACGCACAGCGACCAGCAAACGCTGCTGTATGTGGTGTAAACTGGAAACGCCAAAGCACGTGGAAGGGAATGTTTACTAAGAGCCAGGAGAGTCCAAAAAGTGTTTTTCCAGAGCCCAGTCCTTGGTCTTACAGGGGACACAGGACCTGGACTGATGGGGAGAGGGGGGAGGAAAAGAGTAGCTACCAAGAATCTATCAGGTGGACATGCGGATAGTCCAAGGGAACCAGGCGCCCTGGAAGGCACTGCTGGAGGCCAAGACCCACGCTGCGTGAGCCACGTGAACACTGCGCCCGCGGTCTCAGATCCACTGGCACAAGTAGCCAATGATGGCATCTCCCTACATGAAGGCTTACACCAGGACGGTCACAGCAGCTGCACCAAGCCACCCACAGTTAGACCCCTCCCTTTCCCAGAGTCTTCCCATCTACCCAGCTTCCTGTTCCTCAGGGGCAAATCCATCCAACCGCCCCTCATCCCAGATGAGGAGGGCAAGGCCAAAGCGGGTTAAAGTCTCTCTGCCTGGGGTCCTGGCAGCATGCCTGGCTCTGGTCTACCCAGAGTCAACTTCCCTGACAGCCCACCACCTCAGTGGCCTCCCAACAGCCCTTCCTTCCCTCTCCTACTCCATAGAGACCAAATTCTTTTCCAAAACTCAGGATACCAAAAGGTTTCAAACTGCTCTCTTGGCTCTGGGCCAGCCTGTGCTTTTTCTACCAAATGTAGTACTGAAGTTTCCTCCTAAAATGACAAGGGAAAGTTGATTTCATTTATGTGTATCTGCTTAAGGAGCTGCATCTTGCATTGAGCTCTAGGAGCTAATCTGCCTGTAGGGGAAAGCGTTTATAGTCAAAAACGTCCTCAGAAGCAGATTGAACTGTGCCTAAACAGGGAGTCGGAAACAGCTCACTCCTCTGGTGCTGGAAAAGAGCCCTAATCATGTTAAGTGGCTTGTGTTTTCTGTTCTTTTTAAATGTGCATAAACACACATACACACACACACACACACACACACACACACACCTTTAAACACTAGATTCATAATCTGCTTGGAGAGTTAGTGATACCACATTTAAAGATGACCTGTATGAACACAAAAAGTAGAATTAATGGAGATGTCCATCATTAGTGGAACAGCGTCATAAATAACAAAGTATCAGTTTTAAGAAAGAGAATCAGAAATCCAAAGGCAAAAGAAGAGAAATCCAGATTCTCTGGAAGAGAAGAGATCCTAAAACAGGAAAACCGGGACAACTCAGCTGACACTTACAGATACTATCTTCTACTCTGTTCATGGGTCAGTGATGGTAAAGGGTGGCATAGCAGGTGCCTGAACCCAGGCCCTGAGAGAAGAGGTGCCACAGTGCAGTCAGCCAGGAGAGCCTTGGGCACCCCGTAGGGAGATTCTCACCATGCACATAAGTGCGTGGACAGAAGCTGGGCAGCCTCAGGGTCTGATTTCTGGGTAAAGAGATAGAGACACAGGTCCTCATGTAATCGTTAAATTTAAAAAAGCAAACTGAATAAAAAGGCTTAGACAACTATCTAGTTTATTTGGAAAATGACCTTCCGCGGTGGTGTCCCCCTTGGGGTCTGCAGAGGCTGGCTTTTACTATAATCAGTTGTTATGACCCCAAGAAGAGCACGGGGTCAGCAAGGAGAAGGAGCTCCAGAAAGACCCTCTCACGCTTCAGCCTTGTGACCCTGGTTGAGTGGGAGATCTCAATTTCACAGAAGAGAAAACTGATGCTCAGGCAGCTCTGCTTCCTGCCTGCCTTCCACAGAGATCACTGAGGGACTGACCGTATCTATATGGATGCATATGAAAACCACAAAGCATGTCATAATGGCATGAACCACTTACTGTTCATTTAACAAGTTCTACAGTATTCGCCACTGCTGGCTTGGCCATTACTTAACATTTACTGATGCTATTTCTGCAGTCCTGCTCCTATGGTTAAACAGTAAACAGTTTTCTGTAAGAAACAAAGTGTTTCAACTATATTATAGATTAACTAACAAGAGAGTCAGGAGTCTACCTCCAGAAATAAGAATTTTAGCTAAAACCAATTCTGACACTATAACAGAGAACGTTAAAACATTAAATGATAAAAACATAGTTTGACACCCCCACAACTATGAAACAGGCTCTAGAGTTATGCCCATTTTGCAGATGAAGAAACAAGGTACAGAGAGGGTCTCAAAGAAAACAAGCAGCTGAGCCAGAATTCAAAGTCAAGAAGTCTGTCCCTAAGAACGAGCCCTTTGCCACTGTTTTATGCTATCACTATCAGGAGCTGTAAAGAGGAGCCCGTGTTCTTTCTGGAAAAGTAGGCACTCCCCTTTCCCTGTGCCACCACAGCACCTGGGCTGACTTCTGTGACACCACACCACTCACCATTCAGTTGCTTTAGGAGACCATGAATTTTTTGAGAGCAAATGCCATGCACCCCTATATTCCTGATGTCCAGCCCTGAGTGAGCTGACAGAAGGGGCTGTCCCTGAGCACAATAAATGCTAGGCTGATGGGATGGAGAACAGTTTTAGAAGATACAATAAGTAATGAGACACAAGCAAAACAAAACAAAATATCCCAAACCTCAAGGTGCCAACTGTTGAGAGCTTTCCTTTACCTCCTCTCACCAACTCAAGGAGAAGAGGCCCTGTTTAAAGGATCAGGAGGAGCCTTCACGCTGAGGCACAAGACAGTTTACAAAGGCCTTGCATGCATTACTTCATGTAATTTTCACAATAATTATGAGTTAAAGAGCACAGTTAATGGCATTCACATTTCGCAAATGAAGAAGCTGAGAAAATTAAGAAACACATGGTCAAAGTCATGGAAAAGTTAAGGGCAAAACCAGACCAGAACCCAGATCTTGAACCACATCCAGCATGCTCTCTCCCCTACATTCAAACCATCATGCACCTATTCAACAGTCACTGAGAGAACACGACCTAGCCCTGACTGGGATGTGAGTCCTGTAGAAGGAAGGGTATGGCACTGCCCCACCACAGTTCTGATCTCCCCGACCCCTGCCAGGCTGTATTCTGCAGCTCGTACCCACTGGTGGCATCCAAGCGTACCTGCGTCTCGGTTTTTCTTTGTTAAACACTCTTCTCTAGCACTCTGCACACCTGTCTCAACTATCTGCCCTGTGATTTGGTATCATTTCTGTCATTACTTAAGAGAGCTGCTGTTAATCGCCTGCATGTCCATCCTTAAAGAATCTGCTAGAGGAGTACACCTCAACTCTTCCTGTGTCTGGTGTCATTTCGTTCTTTCTTAGCAAAGGAGTCACTCTCATCTGTTATGTCAGACATCCACCTTTCCATTTGAAGAGCAGTCTTTTCCAAAACAAAAGAATCCAAATATTTATTTTAGATCTTAGGAAGAAAAAACAACATTCAGAAAAAACTATTATAAATAGAGGTATTCTACCATTTAATTATAACGTAAGTGCTTCTACATTAGAACTAAGGTTTGTTTATCAATTGTGTATATTTAACATGAGGAATATAATACCAATCATAAATACAAATCAATTCCTCCAGCATATTTTTATTCAATTCTCAGCTCCCCCCATGAAACTCCTCTATAATCCAAACAGAAAGAGTATAAATTGCTTCTTCCACACCCTTAAAAGAATTATTATTATGCTTAATTATTTTTTCTGAGACAGCTTATTTTAGAAGAGCCTAGGACAAAGAAGCATTAATTAAAAGTAATGAGTAATCATAAATATATTTATCTGTTCAGTAATACATCTAAATATATCATTCCTAAAATAGCATTGCTCAGTGAAAAAATTGGAAAGTAATACTAGTTAACTGTTAAGAAAATATGAAACATGCAAATCTCCAGCCTTTTTAACTGAAAGCTTTTATAAACTCTACTACAATTACATTAAATAGTAAATGTAAATTTATTACATAAATGCAAGGCACACCCCTGTGAAAGGCAAATTAAAAATCAGAGTAGGGAATCAACATAACAGTAATTCTGCCCTTTGAACTCAAATGTAAGCAAAGGAACCATTTTTCATAGTATATTCAAGTTATTATGCTCCTCAAAAAAATGTTTATAGTCTCATTTAGGAAAATAAAGAAGAGGCAGAATATTCAAGAATTTAGAGATGGAAAACACGTACAGAAATAAATTAAAAAATAACTTTTTCCAAGGTCACAGAATACAAAATAAAGGATTAAAAATGGGAACAGAATACTAATAATCTGATTGTGAATGCTATAAGTCTTTCTGGAGACTTTTTAAAAATGTATTTGTCACACTGAACCATAAATGAGCCATTAGGACTGAATTTTTAAGGGTAAACTAGGTTGCAGTTAAATAATTTAAAAAGCCAAAACAATGAATTGATCAGAGACCAAAGTGAATAACTTTTCACTTTGTTTAGCTTACACTGCTAATTAGTAAAGCAAGTGAGTAAGTTTAAAAGCAGAACAATAGGTTGTCGGAGAAAAGAAGCTAATTTTACTTATCTGTAGCAGGGTTGTGGCTACTCTAAGTAATTTCTCAGTCAATTTTCTAATTATTTTTATTTTCCTTTGTAAATAAGAAATTAACTGACTTTAGGGCACAATTTCAGAATCCGTGGCCTTTAGTCATCCACTAGGATGAGTTTGGGAACACAGGGGTAATTGTACAGTTATTCTACAGAGGGTGAAGGATGGTTAAATGAAAACATTTCAACACCACGGGAGTATCTGAAAGAAGAACTTAAATTTTTCAATTACACAAAAAACAAGACATGAGGAATACAAATAGTTAGAACCTTTTTCCCCACTGGAAATCTTTTATGTGAATTCCTAAAGAGCAGATCTATTGGCTTTTCTGAGTTTCAGTCCTTTCTCCTGCCTCTGCCCAGCCTCTTATGGAGATCAAGCAAGAGGTCCAACGATGGGTAAGCAAAGAAGAGAATTAAAGGACAGAAAATGAGTCTAAGCTCCTGAAGAAAGAGTGGCCAAGAAAAAAGGAAAACCACGGGCCCCTGGCACTACTCTCATTAGAAACTATACTGTTCGCCCAACCTAATTTAGCCTTTTTGTTTATCAGGAATACTGATCCCTACGCACCTGACACTCGCCTTAGGAAGCTACTGCTCCAGTCTCACTGGCAGGTGTTACACTTATCTCTCACACTGAGCCTTCTGTTAGGTCTCCATGGTGACTTACGCCTTAGATAATTTAGGTACTATTTAGTAGTGACATTATGAAACAGCCAAATGGATTAGGCAAGCCGTCTAAACAAGCACAGGCTACAAAAGCAATTCAATGACTGAACCAAGCCAAGAAAACAGATTGCCTAACTCTCAGTCCAAAGGTGACCTGCCGGAAGCCAATACACAAGGTGAATATTTCCCTCCTAGGAATTCTGTGGATGAGTCAAAAGGGGAAGAAGGACAACTACAAAATGATATGCAGTTCTCATTATCTGTCCTTATGACAAAGAGCAAAATGGAAAATACAGCATTTTTAAGAATAGGAAAAAAAGAAAACTGAAGACGTGAGTGTGCAGTCTGGATGACCATCTTCCCAGTGTTCAAGGTGTGACCACACTTAGGAGCAGTCAGTGGGATCTGTCCCTCTGGTAACGTCTAAGTACCAGCATCAGAGATAAGATTCAGCCTACTGCCAAGCAGTATCTCAGTCAAAAAGGGAATTCTGAGGACAGAGAGAAGAGTTTGAAAAGAAACAATAAGAAAATCACACCTAAAGTAGATAAATGTATTTGGTATACATATAAATATATATATTTATTTTTCTAAGCATATAAATCAAGAAGATCAGGAACAAAATCAAAGGGAAAAAAAAGAAAAGAATCTTTAATTTTACATCTTGATTCATTTTACTCAGATGGAGAGAATATGGACTGACCGACAAATGTCTTATAACCAAAGCCCTAACTACCCTGGATGAAATGATCAAGGGAAGTCTGGAACTAAGTGATGTTTAAGCCACCAAGACACTAAGCTGTGACTTTCGAAAAGGAAAAACAAAGACTGACCCGACTTGCAGGGGGGATATCAGCACAAGTGCACAGGACTTACTTACTAGGAGTATCGTCTTCAGTGTGACTGCCGCCTCCTAAGACTCCTTTGACTCGGGGAGAAATGCTTTATGTCTAACACTAGGTGGTGCCACTCAAAGGCCCTTGGGCCCAGGGAACAGTTTTCTAAATTCTGGAAAGGAAGGGAAAATTACAGAGCAGTGAAGGGACAGTGCTGGAGGAGCAGGGTGAATGTAGGGAGAATGGCCAACGAATTCTAATCTAGTGGGGACGCTTCCACCAATGCAGCATCAGAATTACAGGTGGACACGAGCTGCAGCAGGAGCACACACCAGAGGACAGAGGAAGGAGATCATGCAGGTGCAGGCTGCAATAAGAGTGGCTGTGGCCTCCAGCTGACATGTTCCTAGGAACATGCTCATCTAAGGTCCCATCCCCAAGGCTAGTGTGACTTAACAAACAGGAGTGACCACTATCGTCTCTCCTCACAAAACTGAGGGAAATGGCGAAGGAAGGAGACCATCCCAACAGCTAAAGCTGGAAATGTCTCTCTAATGAGGACTGTAACCATGGGTTAAAAACCCAGGTTCAAAGATCTTTAGTGCACCATGCTGGTGAAGAACCGGTGTAGGGTATGTGAAGTCTATGGAGTCCAGGTATCCAGACCCACCCCAGAAGAGCCAGGGAAGGAGAATTAGGTGCTATTCCACCAGCCCAAGGTCTTTGTCCACCAAAGGCTCTTGATAACTTCATTTTCTCTCCACGCAAACAACAAAACGGCTTCTAAAATGTTGGCTTTCCTGAAACTCATAAATATTTTAGAAAAACTACAGTGAAAACTGGTCAGATTATTTCTATTTGCATAGTGCTTTCAATAGTCAAGT
Source organism: Sciurus vulgaris (assembly GCF_902686455.1). Taxonomy (NCBI): domain Eukaryota; kingdom Metazoa; phylum Chordata; class Mammalia; order Rodentia; family Sciuridae; genus Sciurus; species Sciurus vulgaris. Next base: position 134,693,847 of record NC_136469.1, on the reverse strand, counting down.
CTAAGTAAACAGGCAGCTGAGAGATTTAATGCTTTGTCTTACTTAGATCCTGCCAATTCAAAAAGACTCGAGCAAGTGTTTAACTGACAACTAAACCAAATAAAGTATGGTTGAGAAATTTCAAGTGGTTAACTAAAAAAGACCAAACAAGGCACAGTTTGTACTTTAAGTTCTCAATGATATGAACCTATTCAAAAATTTATGCCCAGTTCTGAGAATTAGCAAATCAATTTGGAGCTCTTCTGATCAGCCTCCTGGCCTTTTAGTACTCCTATAATTTCGACACCCAGGAACAACCAATGATGCAGTCAGTCAGCCTTATAACTTAAACACTTATGTGTATGAACTGCAAGAAATAACAGCTAATACAGCCTCTATTCAGCTGTGTCAGTCTAGAATCAATGTTTTAGTTGGAAGAAATTTAATGGAGCTATGGTTCAGTTTGCTGTCCAAGACTTGGAATTATGTAAGAATTAAAACACTGTAATTATATTCCATGAAACAAATACCTCAAGATCTTCCTTTCTTTTAAGTTTACCATCCAACTGCAGTATGAATACAAAAGCAATTTTTAAAAATTCTTCAAAAACAATAAAATCTTCGAGCTCACAGAAATTGTAATATTATAACATGCTTAAAAGCGGTTATTGAAAGTAGGTGATGCAGAAGTGATCACCAAATATGCAGAAGTGATGCATATTTTTTCATGTGGCAAAAAAATTCTTAATTATCATTATCATTATTATTTTGGTCTAAGTTTCAGTTTAGGAAAAGTTCACGGAAACATTTTGAGGAGTGCTAAACATTTTTGTTCTGGGGAAAGAAAGAAAAAAAAAAAACCTACCGAACTTCACGGTCATCGCTACACTGCTAGCTGCGTGTGTGAAAAATTTATTTGGAGGGCAAGTTAACAGGTTTCTACCGCTCAAGTTCGTTTAAAATACGGAACAAAAAAGTCACCTTGGGCGAGCACCACCAGGAGAGCCCCGCGCTTCCCACTCGGGCTCCCGGGGCAGCGGTGCCCGCCGGCCTCAGGCTGGCAGGCGGAGGGCGGGCAGCGCTCCCGCGGGGCACACCTGCCCGGCGCCGCCGCCCGGCCTCGGCCGCGCGCAGCCCGCCCGGGAGCTGTCAGCGGCCCGGGCAGCCTGGGAACGCGGCCGCTCCGCGCGCCCACGACCCGGCGACCCGCAGCAGCGGCGGCCGGGAGGAGCGGGCCGCAGACCCCGCCGCCCGCCGCCCGCGCCCCGCCGCGGCCTACGCAGCCCGCCCGCCGGCTCACCTGCGCGGCCGCGGCGCCTCTCCCGCCTCCGGTCGCTCTCGTAGAAGCCCAGCGTCTCCGTGTGCTGGGGTGCAGGAGAAGGCCCGTGGCTGCCGCCGCCGCCCGGCTGCTCCGCCTCGCCGCGACCGTCCCGCTCCTGGCTGTCCGTGCCGCCACCGCCGCCTTCTCCCGGGGCGGCCGCGTCGCCGACGCCCGCCATGTTCCGAGCACAACAAACCGTCCCCGCCGCCTCTCTCCAGCCGCCGGCCCGGCCTCCGCCTCCGGCCGGCCCCCTCCCCGCCTCGCCCCGCCCCTCGCCGGAGCCCGGGCCGCCGCCACTACCGCCATCCGTAGCCCGCCGGCCGGCGCGCGCCATTGGCGTCAGCGGCGCGTGCGAGGCCGCCGCCGCCGCCGCCGCCGCCACGGCCGCCGCCATCTTCTTCCTGCCTTCGCCGTGGCGGGCGGCGGCTTCCCTCGCCGCGGCGAGCTCGACCGGCCGGGACCCCGCGCCGGGCTCCATGCCCCCGGGCCGCGCGCCCGGAGAGAGCGGGCGATTCCGGGGCTCGAGCCCGGGAGTCGGCGGGAGCGGGGCGGGCGCGGCGACGGCGGCGCGCGGCGGGTCGGCTGCGGAGGCCGGGGGCGGCGGCCGCGGCGCCAGCTGCCAGCCGTCTGCGAGGTGTCCGGCCGCCCGCCCGGGGCCCCTTTTGCAGGCGTGGTGCCCGGAGTGCGCCGGCGCCGCCCGCCCGGCCTTGGCAGCGCTGGCGCGGGCGCGGCGACCAGGGCAGGGCTCCAGGTCCCCGACTCCCGCGAGCGCTGGCCCCGTGTGTCTGCGTTTTTGGCTGCATCTCTCCTGCATATTTATGGTCGCCTGTCACATTGTCTGGCCGTTGACAGTTTCCAAAGCACTGGGGCAAGGAGCTGGGGGAGCTTCACAACAGGTGGGGGTGCGGAGGGAACGCCACCCGCCCGGGCCTCGGCCCGACGTGCGCGGTGCCTGGCGCGTTGAGCGCGCGGCGACACCACTGTCGGGAATGGGGCTGGATGGCCCTGGGCCGCCGCGGCGTCCGTGCTCGGTCACCTGGGCGCTTTGCGGGTCTGGACTTGTCCTTCCCGGCCGTGGCGTGACACCCCGCCGCCGCGCTCGTGGGACTCGGGGACCTGTGCCACCCGCTTCGCCCGTTACTGCTGTGCGCTCCAGTCGTGGAGAGTGGCACTCGATTTCCCGTGTGCCAACTCGGCCGCTCACCTGTGCTTTTGGAACCTTTAGCAAAAGCAGAACTGATCCCTCCCATATGCGAAGCTGCCAGGAAACTTCCCTAGACCTGAGGCCTGAGCAGGCCTGAGTAAAGCAAAATCCAGCTTGCGTTGATCCCCGGAGAGAGCCCGAGGGTCCCGCCGCCGCTGGCCATCACATACAGCGAACTCTGAGCAAGGGTCAGAGAGCGGGCTGCCCTGGGGAGCCCCGGAGGGCCGCGCTTGGCGGGCTGACCCGTGCTGGAGGCCGGGGTGAGGGATCAAGACGGACTGAAAAGCTTGGCAGGTGAGAGCTGACCCTGGGAAGGGAGGCCAGTGCAACCTTTGGAACCTCCTTATCCTCTGAAACGGATAACTCACAGGAGTACATTTCCAAACTGTATTCCCATCGAGCATCCCGTATAAAATTCTGTTCTGCTTGTATTTGGTCAAAACTGAACTTTAGCTGAATCAATCAAAAACAAAATGCCCTGTTCAAATCTGTTTTGAAAATCAAAGATACTGACAACTTTGTGGCCTTTAAGATACCTTAATGCTCAAATCCTCTCTCTAGTCTTTTATGTGTAAAATCATCCCCCATTCTGTTACACACCGATTGTCAAGAAGGAAGTAGACTTTATTACCGTTGTGTCAGTTTCTGTTTAGTGCCTCACCACAGTTATTGGCTTGTTGCCCCTGTATTTAATTATGGCCAGAAGGGAAGGAATCCCAATTTTTGTTTCCTAAGGCAGCCCGTTGTAGGAATGGACATCTCTCATTTTGTAATCAGTCCTGGAGAAAGACATTGTGTCCCAAAGCCTGTGCCTAATTTTTTTAATAGCAAAGAGGAAAGGAGCAGCTGTGTCCAGGCTAGGTACTGCGGGTGTTCTGGACAACAAGAGGAGCAAAGTAGAATGTGGGAAAGTTGAGGGATTTATAGTCTCTCTGCAACTGTGTCTTTTGTTGTGAAACTGCACAATTTCAAGATATACTAAAATGGCACCATAATTTTAAAAAAATGTTAATGTGCTGGGCACAGTGGCACATGCCTGTAATCCCAGCTTCTTTGGAGGCTGAGATAGGAGGATCACAAGTTCAGGGGCAGCCTCAGCATATTAGTGAGACCCTGTCTCAGAATTTTTTAAAAAAGGGGGTGGGACTTAGGATATGGCTCAGTGGTTAAGTGTCCCTGAGTTCAATACCCAGTACTGAAAAAATAAAAGTAAAAAATAATAATGTAAGTAATCTTTGTAATCAACACTATTCTTCCCTTGTGTGGGTATGCAACTTACTCAAAAGTCAGGAAAGGGTATTTTCAAATATGTATTCTGAATCTTTTAAGTTACAAATAGCCTTAAGGTAAGAAGTAATTTACACAGCACAGAAGGACCAGCAAATCTCTGAAGAAGATAAATAGCTAATGTCAGTTATAGAAAGGAAGCTATAGGCTTAGATTCATAATACTGTCATTTAAAAAAGGAGTATTTTAACCCTCCTATTAACGAAGCATCAACAATAATCTGAGGTAAGTTATAGGATAACACTAAATTTAGATGGCAATGACCTACAAAAATCAACTTCAACATTCTGCAAGTAATAAGAATTGTACTATCTGCTAGTGAAAGAAGCACTCCATCCATGGGAAATTTTAATCCAGAAAAGTGATGAATATTGGATGTGAGTTCAGAAATGAGAAGTGTCTGATAGTTGCATCAACTACGTGGCTGGTGTATTTTGAAAATATCAAAATATGAAATATAATTATTTAAAAGAATGGAAACTCATGACTAGTATACACAATTTCCAAAAGTAAATTGCATAACTTGGTATTAATTAAAGATTTAACAATTACAAGTTTCTGACAAAAACTACATATTGAATACATTGTTTATGAGCCAGGGATTCAAAGCTCCAAAACATTATCTTCATGGAGCCCTTAAACTCTTATTCCTTACTGTCCAAACCAAATCATTATGCTCCACCATTTCATAAAATAATGTTTAAAATGAGGTGGTTTTCAGTTTGTACACATGCACACTTTCTTCCCAGGATCAGCACTGACAGTGCAAGGAACACTGGGCTTGTCATTACAAGCATTGGGAAATATACCATCTTGACCATTTGTGTAACTACATAACCCTGGAAAGACACCCACTTGGGCCCTCAGTGTCATTCATTGGTAAATCGGGCACTATCTCTTTGATAGTGGTAGCAAGAAAAAAATACTATTTTCCTTTTTCTTTCCTCTTCACAATAATTTTGAGTCCTTCTTTTCACTTAGACTGTGAAATTTTCACTTTTCAGTTTTATCTCTTGATATATTGGCCCTAAAATGTGTTTGAAATTAGTTCCCTACACTTTAGCTGAGTAACAAAAACCTCAAATACTTTGATGAAAGACCTCAATCATGAAAAGGCCTGGATTTTCTCTGACTTTCCAATGGAATAGTCTTCACCAAATGAGCACAAGTGACCTCTCTCTGCTTGTGTTTCCCAACTGGAGCATCAGACTAGACTCTGATGGCCTCTTCTAAGCTCAAAAATTTTGTGCTAACTTCTCTATGAATCCCTTTTTAGATTCTTGGACTCCTGTGTTAAAAACAGCTGGATAGGCAAGTAAAATCCTTAGTCATTTGGTATTTGAGTCTGAAATTTGAATTCAAGGAATTTAAATGTGGTAACTGTATTGATAACACATCAGAGGCATGTAAGTCTTTGTGCATCTTTCTCGTATTCTGTGCATTAGTTCTCTTTCCCTTAACCTTAGGGGAACAAACTGTTGAATTCTTACTGACCTCTGTCTCTATGGCTGTGATTCTCATCCCAGACCTCAGGGTATCTGCATTTGAAACAAGTTTCCCTGCACACTTAAGTTTAAGAACACTGCTCTCAGGTGACACTTAGCAGCAGCTGAAATAGTTTTGGAGATGATTATGGTACTATAGAGTTCATTTTGGTAGTATAGATGCAAACAGTAAATTGAGTAGTTTTATTTTCATCTGTATTTCTCAATTGAAAATATATTTTGTAGTACATTTCTATTTTCTGAACCATAAAACCACATGTCTAATTCACAAACTAGTCCTGAATTTAATTCATTCACCATTTTATCTTCAAAGAAAAATAAGGGTTGAGGTTTTTTAAAAATCTGAATAGCTTTGCCACTTAGGTGCTAAGAAAATAAAATATACTACTGGGCCCAGAGCAAGCCCTTGACTAAATTTATGTAAATTTATTACATCTCTGGGTTTCAGTAATAATATTTTCTGTCTTTTGCAAATTTTTTTTGACTCAATATTCACTATGTTTTATCTTTTCTGGGCTTTATTCCATGGATTTCCAAAGTACACCAGCCCAGTTTGTTTCTGGGAGATATAGCATAAATAATGTGCCTTTGATTCTAATGTACCTGCTGCAATTTAACTAAAATAATCATGAGTGAAAAGCATTTATCTGGTGAGAATAAGTGACAGATCGTAAATCAGACTTACTGAAAATATACTTTGTTAGAAGGGATGTTTTTATAAAAGATTATGGAGACTTATCGTTTTGCTTTATATAATAGAAGTATATCAAATAAGTTCATGTCCTATTGGCTGACAGCACTTTTAATTCATGATGAAATGTATGTTTATTTTGTATTGGATTTTAAATTTCTGGAAAATTCAAAATCTTGATGAAAAAGACTGGTGATGACAGCAGGTTTCTCTCTTGGAGGAGAAACAACATTGTTCATTTCTCATGATAAAAAATATAGATACGTCATGTTGAGAACTGTATTAGTTAATTAATAAGGATCTCTTTGCAGAATCAAGTCAGGTCTTCCAGTAAATTTGTTTTTAATAGTCAGCAATCCTTCTGTATGATTCCAGTTAGTAAAGACTTGATTTTAAAATTCTGGAGGCATAGGAGATTTTATTTACCAGCCAGTTCATGTTGCTAATCCTTTCAGAATATTTTATTATCTTGTTTCCATTATTCCCAGTGGTGAGTAATTTATTGTTTCTTTTGGCCACTCATCAAGTAATAGTTGATAATCAGAAGTCTTCATGTAATATTTAGGATACATTTTTCCCTTTTCTTAATTTTTCTAATTGAACACTTAAGGATTTTGATAGCTGAGTAAATTTTCTCTTCTCTGCCTTTTAAGTTCTTTTTGGCCTTCAATCCTACTTTGATAATAAACTTTCTTTCTGTTCATTGATCACTATTTCCATTAAAATATTTTTCCTTTTCTCTCTCCTGGTTCTGAGATAACTGAAAAGTGAATGTACTCTCTGGTTCTTATAAAAAAAAAAAAAAAAAAAAAAAAAAAAACCTAATATTTAGATATAATTTGTTCTTATGCAAACCTAAGTATTTGTCTCCTTTTGTCTTGATTACCAAAATTATTGCAGATGCATAATAAATTTTCAAATTTTCAATATATTCTGCTTGATTTCTCCTTTCCAGCTTTTAGAAATTTGCTTATCTAATTTCAAGGCTTACAGTTTTTAAATTACTCATTTACATTCATCTACTATATTTCCCTATTCAGTTTTAAATTTATGTTTGTATGTAAATGCTTCTGTTGTTTCTGACACTTTCCAATTTAGCATCATTCTCAAGTAATGAACAACTTTTACCTGCTTCACTTCCATCTGCATGCCTAATAAATATTATAAAGTATACAGATTCATGGAGGAGAACAGTACTGAGATTAATTTTTCAAACAATAAAAGAAAATGTATTGTGAATTTTTCAAGCATTATTTTCTTGGGACAGTTTTGTTCACCTCATTTTGCTGTGCCAAGCTGATACAATGTTAATTCACATTCCCCTGAGCAGTATGCCACCAATGATAGATACATGCTGGTGTTCAAAGTTGAGCATGTATAACTCATGAATATTTGCTAAGAAAACTGAAGCTAACTCAGACACATACCATTATTTATCATTACACCTTTTTCTCTGACCTTTCATCCATATATTTAGGTAGATGATAGACTAATTGTGTAAATAAAAGTTTAGTGCTGTGAACAGTTTTTAAATAATCACTTTTGGTGTTTATTATAATGCTGGTATTTATGATCTAATGTAATTGTTTAGATATTCTTATGAACAATAGAGTTTTATGCAATTTGACTTTACTTTTACAAACTTGATAAACACATAGTTTCTAATTTATCTTAATACAGCCAATAAAATCCATCTCACATTAAGAAATTAAAGGTACAAATATGAGTTGATTCTGTTGATTTGGGGCAATGTAACGTTCTCCCCAAATCAGCCATTGGTTTCCCGCTAACATTTTAATAATGTCCCATAGAGAAAGACTAATTGGTGTGATTTTGTCTCTAGACTGGTGTTCAAAGGACAGTGTTTTATGGATAGTATGACTAGCTCTTTGAAAACAATTGTTTTTCTTTGTGTTAGGGAAGTTTAAAAAATAACTGATCAAGATTTTTTTCTCCTGATTATGCATTTAAATAATTAAATTTTAAGATAGGCAGCATTGGTTAATCCTTCAGGGACATATATAAACACACAGGTGGATTCACCCATGCAAGCATTTGTTTATAGCTAACTGATGGTTTTCTCAAAACGACCCATTACGTTTCTGTGTCAAAGTAAATATTTTTTTGAGACTGGACCATAGAGTGTAATTTCCAATGATGGAAATAGGCTAGAAAAGGTCTCCAGAGAGTTAACAGAGAATAACGGAGAAAGCTATGAACTTGGGGTTGGGACACCTGGATTAGGATGTCTGCCACACACAGTCACAAAAGTAAATGCACTCTTGGTCTCATTTGTCTAATCCATGTTTCTAGAAGAGGACAGGCTAGATTGTTTTGAACTTTCCTTCTATTTTTTGAATTATGTGATTTTCAGGTATCTTTTGGATTATTTTAGGCTGGCATTAAATGTTGACTTGGCATTCACTTGTACTGTTCTTTTTCTTCTGATGGATTCAAGTACCCTTTCTGAATCATAATGTTCCTCTTAAATTGCTTACCTTCAGTCATTAGACTCTAGTATTTCTTTTTCAGTAAACATCTGTCGACCATATTTTATGTGTAGGTAATGTACAAAACCCTAGAGGAGCAGAGATGAATAAGATGTGCTTCCTACCCATGAGTAATTACACTGCAACGTGACAAGTGCTCCCATAAAGCAATGAGAGAAGTACTCTGATGGTTCAAAAGAGAGACTCAGTAACTCTGCTTCAAGGGGAGCCAGGATGATGTAGGAGGAGGTGGCCTTTGGATGGGTCTAGGAAGATGCACTTTCAGATGGAAATGGAGCTGAGGAAGGCAACCAAGTCACCCACAGGCCCATGCTGGAGCATGTGCACAGTGAGAGAGGTAGGAAGATGCATGGTATTTGGCAGAATTCAGAACTGAGTTTCATTTTCCAGAACTAAATCTTGGGGAAAACATTGTGGAGCATGGTATTGCTAGACAGAAGAATGGGCAAGAGTAGTCAGGAAGTGGAATGAGAGATTAGGGAATTAAGAGGTAGCCAAAATTCCCCTGGCCACCTTCAAAAGGTGAATAATAGAAGATTTTCTGAACTCACATGTATTGGAGTTTGCTTGCAGGTCTCCCCCTAATAGTTGGGTAGAACAATCAGAACAGTAGTCTGTGTTCTTTGAGCATTTACTTTGTATTTGTCTTATTCTAATGTCCAAGTCCAATGTTTAGGAAATTTTACAAACATTTTTTTTCTGAGAAATTAGCATAACCTTTATAGAACAAGCATTTTTCAAAAATTGTTTTGTCTATAAGACCGTCAAGCATGCACTAAGGATTAAGTTTGTGATAGGAGCTCACAGATACTGTTCAGCAATAGGCAATGTATTCTTCACATATAAAATATCACACTGAACCTAGAAATTCCAAATCCAACCATGTCAGACAACTGAAAGACTAAAATGGATAATGATTTATGAAGCTGCTTTTTGTAAAAAGTTCTAGATTATTTTGAATAATTAAGAATACCAGGAAAAATACACTTAAACTTTATGTCTGACGCTCAGCCTTCTCCCTGAACAATCACGGGGAAGGGGAAGAACTGTATGTCAACTTGGAATCAGACTCTGTTTTGAACCATTTAATTTAGACACTTATTTTAATATAAGCACTTTTGCTTTTACTTTGGCAATCAGCGTGCAATTTTAATTAACACTTGGAACACAGCAGAATGCATTGATGAGGCACAAGACATGAAGGAATACGTTCATAATGGCCTGCTTGAGGACTCTGGCAGCATTCAGAAAAGACACTCTCAATATAACGTGTGATACTTCTGAGAAATCATCCTCATTGGCATTTAGACACGTACATTTAATCATTTCAGTGTTTGGAATGTCAAAATATTGGCATTAGCAGCTTTGTCATCTATGCTACACTCAGAATATTAATTTCTCAAGCTTATTCTGATGCAACAACTGAGGTATAAGAAAACTAAATTTATTTCCTACATCTGCCCAGAACTCTTTCCAACTTTGCCAATCAATCTCTACATGGCCTTTAAGCTCCAGCTCCTTGCCTATCTCAGTCCTCCTTCACTGCCCTTTTCCCCTTGGCCATTCTCTCTTCTGAGTGTACCCATTGCCATGCACCTACAACTGCAGGCCGCACTGTGTGGTAACTTTCTTTAACGCATTTCTCTGTCCTGCGGACTATGCCATACTTGCAGAAACTGTCCCCATATCTGTATTATGGTTAAAAGGCACAGTGCAGTGGAATAGGAAAACCATGCACTTATAGTTATGCTAATATAGGTTGAATCCTAACTGCTACTTACTTGCTTTGGGGACTGGAGCAAATTACTTAACTTCTTTGAGCTTTAAATGAGGATAATGATACCTATTATGTAGGATTATTGTGAAGATTAAATAAGCATCATGCAAAAAACGGTTCTATTACTCATTGATAATTACAAGTAGTACAGCCCTTGTTACCAAGGTTATAAAGGTGAATAAGGCATGACCTCATCCTAAGGACTTCACAATTTAGTAGAAGAGACAGGCCAGAAAATAGACAATTGCATAATATATATATATATATATATATATATATATTTTTTTTTTTTTTTTTTTTTTTTTGCAATATAAGTTTGGATGGCAAGGATATGATCCTCAGTGAGCGCAATCTCATGAGTGGAGAAAGAGAGATTCAGCTGCATGTACCCAAGAAGAGTGAGAAAGTAGTGAAGAAGTGAGACAACACACTGCCGACAATGTCTGCTAGAAGGGACGTTTGCTTATGTTTTCTTTAACGTGGGAGAGACGTGAGCGTGGCTAGATACTGCTGGGTGAAGGGGAGAGGATGATCAAAGAGGAGAGTGGGAATGGAATCCCTGAGGAGCAAAAGACCCCAGGCCCTTCCAACTGGTGGATCTGGCATTAGTTTTGCTGCCAATATCTCCTTATCTAGTGAGTCCTCAACAGCCCTACACCCAACGAGATGAAGCTGTCATCAAGCTGGCCCATCTGATTGAGATTTTACCTTGACTTCCTCATTTGTCCTCTGATTCTTTATACCAGGCCCTGAGCTTTTCCCTGAACTGCTACTACTTGTTTAACACTTAAAATCTCAGTCAAAGGGGTCTTATCTATTATCCCTAACCCCACAGTACACACCCTGTCATGACTCTTGAATATTACTGCTTTTGAGAAAGTTCTGTGACATCACGCCCTTGACATCAGGCGTCTCTGATACCCTTGCCATCAGGCTGGGAGCAGGGGGCTTACCACATGTACTGAGATCTACCACTCAGGTCAGATGAACCAGAACACAAAGCCCTCTGCCATGACCCTGCCCTCTTACTGCTTTTCTCACTGGTCCTGAGACTGCCTAAGTCATGCAAAATTTGAGTCGCCTCACAAATAATGGGGCAGTTGCTACCACACGCATGATTTGTGTGTCCATCCAGTGAGGCCTCACCTAGCCATCCACCTGTGTCATCGCTGAGTATTTGCTGGGCACTTCCTAGCACAGGGCATGGAGATTATAACATGAAGAAACACAGTACCTGCCCTTGGGATGCTCCTGGTCTGACAGGCGAGTTTGTCATTGTTGTAATACTATGTGAAAGGTGGGCAAGGTAAAGAACCAGTTAGGCTAGGTAAGCAGGGACTGGTAGATCTTTTTATTTATTTATTTATTGGGTAGAATCTATTGACAGTCTGGTGAAGTCAGTCGACCATAGGAAATGTGCTCTTCTTACCCTAATGTAATTGCTTCCCCTACCAGATCACACAGCTCCAAAGGTTAGCTTTATTTTATAAGGCTGGAGAGGTTCCAGGACTGCAATAACCTTAAAGGAAACTTGTCGGCTTGTGCAGTGGCCAAGATCAGCTGCCGAATCTCTGGGGCATGAAGAACGGGCGTTCTCTTTGAGTCCCTTTCTACTTTCAGCTAACGTTCCCCTTCCACCCTGTTTTGACCCTGTTTTTGTTCTTCTTGTTCTGCCTTCAGGACAAAGTACAATACAATTTTGTTGCCTGTTCTTAAGTGTGTTGGACCTCTGAGAAATTGAGTTCTGGGCACGTGAATAAAATAAAGGTGGATTGAACTGTCCTATTCTGCATCTCCCTGACAGATCCTCTAGGCCTCTCTCTTTCTTCCTCTGCAACGTCCAGATTGCTCTGATGGACCACTGCCTCTGGATTCAGCACTGGCACCGTATGGGGGTGGGGCACTGGGCACAGCGAGGGTCTGGAGAGGCTGAGGAACGCCAGAGATGGTCTGCTTTTGTTTCCAGGCACCAAGCCTCTAACCCCTTTGAATTGAAGTTGTATAAACTAGATTGAGAAAGAATCAGGTATATTGTGTACAAATTTCATCCCCAAAGTTGGAGTATGCATTAAACACTACATAAAATGACTCATAAGTCACTTTAAAATGAACTTTAACAGCCCATGGTGGTAGGCTATTAGAAAAAGGAAAGGAAAAGAAATTCTCACTACTTCTTGGTGCTTTCTTTCTCCCTTTGACACGTGTCCTTCGGTTCCTGGATCTAGTTCCCGCCAGAGAATGAGGCGGGCGCCCTCTGCTCTTGGTTCGCGGGCTCCCAGGTCCTCTCTGCACAGCCCCTTCGTGCCCAGCGGGTCTGTTCCTGTTTCCCTCTGAGCTCCCTTCCTTGGAGTACAGGCTCCTGCAGGGATGCTGGCGGAGCCCTCCTGGGGATTATGGCCGCATGGCCATTCCTGGCCTGAGTCTGGGCTGGCTGCTGGAATGGTGTACACCCTAGTGTCTTTTTTCCCTTTTCATCACACTCCCCGAGGGCAGGGCAAGAGGGAAGCAGTGAGTGCTAGATGACAGGCTTTCCTTTTGCATTCACACCCTTCCCCTGAGGCAGGGACCCCACAGGTGCTTGCAGGCCCCACTGGGGGCCCAGAACAGGGACACCATGGAGTATCTAGGCAGACTCTGTCATACAAGCACAGGCAACCATGGAGAAGAGAATCCCCCCTGAGGAGCTAGGACTGTCGATGAAATACTTATGACTTAAAACAAATAATCAGTATTGGCTAATGACAAAGAGTCCTGGCAAGACTAGGGCCACTAGAGGTGGCCTTTGGGAAGTGGTGTCTCACCTCTGCTTCTCTTTTCCTGTTAGCTTGTCACTTTCTCTTGGCTCTCTGGCCTTCTTGAACCTTCTTGTATTCCTCCTCTAGCCATTCCCTATCTCTTCCCTGCCATCAGCCTTCACTGCGTATTCCAGAACTGTGAAAGCAACTTGGAGGGTGGAGCAGGCACTGGGAGGTTACTTTGCTTTGGGGATTTGTTTGGAGGGCCATACACCAAGGTCATGCCTTGCTTTGATGTCCAAATCCTGTGGCTTTGCTTTTGTAAAACATCTCCTTTGGATTTCTGCCAAGCAGTTTTCATTGCTTTTTAAAATTTAATTTTATTAGGCTTTACTAACATTGATTGTAAACACTCCTTAGTGGATACTGTACCAAAAAAAATATCATCTATAACTAATCAGGCAGAAGACTGGATTTGTGCCCATATAGATGAAGAACCTGATAGGTTTTGACAGTTGTATCCAGCCAGTAAGCCAGCGTGGTATCAACCCAGCCTGGCTAATCAGTTCTTCCCAACTGTATTTTATCCATCCTCAAATCAAAGATGAATTCCCTCTCTGTATTTTTAGTAATCAGACTGATAATCTCTAGGATTTATTGTGCCTCAATTGTGTGTTGAAACTCTGGTTAGATTTTCCCAAGGTGACCACATGAAATCCTCCTTTGCCTATACTCATTATAAATACTGCAATTCAAATAGATTCTCCCAAATCCTACAGCAAACTCTCTATCTAAATTCTGTAATTAGGAGTGCTGCCTGCTCCCTAGTTTTTAAGGAACCTGAGAGCAATAGGTCTGAGACTTGCCCAAGCCAAGAAACTCAAATTTTAACTTTGTCCTTAAAAGGAATAGGACTTTATTTCCAAAGTGGCACAAACTTGTACAAGAATTGCTCAGAATTTAGGACTGGTGACTCCTAAAATTCAAGTACAAAGACAAACAAACAAACAAACAAAAAACCAAAACCCTCTGCAGAACCATTAATTTGGTTCATTTGTTCATAAAATAACTCCACATGAGAGAAAGCTAAAGTGTGCTAACCCTCTCATGACATGCATTTCTGGGTTTTCCACTTGTCAGAGCATTGATTCTTTCTTTGGAATTTATGAATTAGAAGAAGCTACTAAACATGTCTTCAAGACTTTAGAAAAAAAAACTTTAATGATTTTTCTCAAAATCATGTAAAAATGATTTTTCTCAAAATCATGTAAACTGAGTTCTCTTCAGTAGACTTGCAAAATAAATGAATCTTAGATACCACTTTGGCTAAACAGAGTAGTTCACATGCCGTTATTGGTGAAAACAATTGCTTCTGTGTTCATAAGTCAGGAATTGTCAAAAATTTAAAAGAGCTTAAAGAACAGATACAAGTTTTTCAACAAATAGGTGTTGCCACTTCCACTGATTTGTTGAAATCAGTGGGATTTTCTGCTCCAGGGAGATTTTCAATCCTCGCCTGTTACTCTCCTCCTAGTCACGGCACTTCCTTCTTGCATGCCTGGCATCCTCTTGTGGGTTTTAAAATGCTTTCCAGCAGCCATTGCCACATCTGAAGGTTACCACCAGGACCAAACTGCTTGAGGAGCTTAGCCAGCAGATCAACGATGGTCATGGAGTTGCTGATGACCGTGACGATGACATCAACCTTTGTCCTGATGCAACTATCGATGGTGATAATGTCAACATGACTCTCTGTCCCAGTGGCTATGTCCACTCCCTCAGTTGGTGGTAACTGATGGTAATGTTGTGCAGTCTTGTCGTGCTCTCAGCTGGCTGAAAGGATAACCAAAAGGGGGGACTGTTAAAGCAAATAAAAATGGGAGATAGGCCTGAAAAATTCCCCCAAAGACAAATCCTGTTAGGCTTTGAAAATGACCTTAATCTTGCTTAAATTGCAAACATAGTCGAAACTTAACTTGAGTCATTACTTATAAATGTGCATATCAGAGAAAAGTCAAACTTAAATACAAGCAATCAGAAGTGGCCACCAAACTTAAATTTATATAGCTAGGACCTTCCAGTGGGACAGACAAAATAAGGCAGCCGTAACAGTAATTGATCAAATATTTGCTTACTTTACACCCTCACTCTATAGAAGCCTGTCTCTTGTACTTCTTTGACAGAGTCCAAACCTTTTTGGTTTGGGTGCTTCCCAATTTGTGAACTGTTTGCTCAAATAAACTCTTTAAAATTTTTATTGGGCCTCAATTTTTCTTTTAACACTTTCTTTTCATAAAAACAAGTAGTAGCTTGGATATGACTCTGTAGCAGAAGCATATGCTTAGGAAAAACAAGTAGGAGTGAGGGAAGGAGGATAGAAGAGGAAAAAAGAAAGGAGAGAGGAGGCATGCTTGAAAAAAAAGATAATCTCTCAAACAAAAACATTTTTGAAAGAAAGCCTGGATGCTCTAGGGAATTAGCTGGCATTCCTAATTGTTCTCTGTTCTCCATGTCTTTTGTGTCCTGTGAGAGGACTTTGAGAACCACCCCAGTCCAGCCTATAGCTATTGGGTTAATGGGAAACCCTAATCTGTTTCAGTCTGGTTTTGTCTCAGGAGATAGGCATTTTAGCAGGTAGGCTCCTCCAGGGCACCAGAAAACCTCCTTTCCATCATATTCTCTTAATTTTTATGAATTCCTTCAATAAGGGCAAGCCTCTCATTTAATATCAGAGCCATCCAGTGAGAGAGCTCCCTGACATTACTGTGCGAACAGCATCTGCACCAGTCTCAGAGAACAGACTTTGACAGAACTAATATGGCGGTACTGAGTTGTAGGAGACGGAAGAGGGTCTCCTGCCACGAAGGGAGGAAGGAAAGTGAGGCTGGGAAGAAGTCAGACGTGTTATTAGAGATTTTACAGGATGTCTCCCAACCTCTGCAAATTTAACATGCCCCAAATAAGGGTATCTTGTCACCACTGGAGCTGCTGCCCACCCCCTCTCATTAATTCTTTCCCTGGTTCACTGAAACTGGAAACCTCAGTTATTTTTACTTATCTCTTTGCCTCACCCATAATCACTCTGAAAATGCTGCTGGTTTTGTTCCCTTTTCACTACTCCAGCTTTTACTGCTCTCAAATAGCCTCAGAGTGTTTCTACCAGGTGATTTCAGAATAGGTTAGCAAAAAACCCTGCAGTCTCTGCAACCAGACTCCCTGGCTTTAATTCATTGCTTTCTACTTACCAGCTTTGACACCCTGGGCTGTTTAACCTCCTGTGCCTCATTTTCCTCCAGTCATTTGAGATGCTTAAGAGTATTTGACCATCAGCGAGAAGATTAAGTGAAACGGAATGCACCAAGTGCCTGGCATGCTCTGAGCACGCGGTAAACAGCAGGAATCCTTCCTGAAGTCCCCTAACTGGTTTCACTGCCTCTTCTCTCATCTGCTCCTCACGTGGTGGGCAGATTGGTCTTTATGATGCACATTGACAAAGCACTTCCTGCTGGAAACAAATTCCATGATCCTCTGGACCATCTTGAGTTGGTTCTAGGCTAGCCTCAGTCCCTGCCACACTCCTGCAGGACATGTGTGCTTTCCAGGTCCTAACTCTGCGATCTGGGTCTCCGCTCCACCTGGGGCTTTCCTTCTCTGCTTTTCTCCTTTGTAACCCACTTCTCTTCCTTCCAGAATAGATAAGATGTCCTACATTCAGGGAAACCTTTGCCGGTCTTTCCCTTCTCACCAAGTGGGGTAGACTGCTTCCTTTTCTGTAGCCCCGTGGTCACTTGTACATTACTCAAACTTAGCCTGACTGGGCATGCACCCTGCGTCTCCCACATGCCTTACCCTTCTGGTACATCTTGGTTCCCCCAGGACTTCCTTGTCACATTCCCTTATGCCCTTCCATATAGCATCTTGTTATAGTCCCTAAAATAATTGAGCAAAGTATCCTCTACCTTGTGCATGACGGTGGTTGAGTTTGGAGAAGGACAAATGTGTAAGAATTTAATTATCTGGGTTCCTATGCTGTGTGTCTCTATTAAAAGTTTTCAGAAACTTCTTAAGGCAAGTGACAAACTCTAGGAGGTTCCCACACCAAGGATTTTCTCTTCATTTTCTTTTTTTAGGGGCAGGGTAGGGGCTTCCTTCCCTCCCTGGGAGGCAGTTAAGAGAGGACAGACTAAAAGCCACAACACATGATAATTGGTAAGATGTTTTCCTCTTGGGAAAACCCTGACATGGATAGTAGGGCTGTACACCCTGCAGGCTATCACTCCAATAGTCCTTTTAGCAATGTAGCACTGATATTCAAATCCAAAGCATAGAACAGTAATGCTTTGAGTTGTTGTTCTTCTTCAAGAACAAAAATCTAAATTCAACTTGTTTTTGTCAGTTTTTTCGCTGCTGTGACTAAAAGATCTGACCAGAACAATTTTAGGGGAGGAAAAATTTATTTAGGGGTTCATAGTTTCAGAGGTCTCAGTCCATAGGAGGCTGGCTTCATTCCTTGGGACTTGAGGTGAGGCAGAACATCATGGCAGAATAGTGTGGCGGAGGGAAGCAGCTCACATGATGATCAGAGAGCAGAGACTGACTCCACTCACCAGATACGAAATATATACCAAAGTCACATGCGCAATGACCCACCTCCTCCATTCATACCCTACCTGACTACAGTTACCACTCAGTTAATTCCATCAGGCGATTAATTCACTGATTGTATTAAGATCCTCATAACCCAATCATTTCTCCTCTAAGCTTTCCTGCATTGTCTCACAGATGAGCTTTTGGGGGACACCTCACATCCAAACCACAACACAACTGCATTAGGAAGGGTTCTCAAGAAACAGATTGTGACAAGACTGTGGTGGAAATGACTGGTTGAGGGTAGGATCTGGAGAAGGGCAGTGAGAGAAGGCCCAGAACGGGTGTGGTTTTGGTTGGGGACTAACTTGGCCCTAATTCCATGGAGAACTTCCTGGAGGATGAATCTACCAGAGAATGGGGCTCCTCCTCAGGCAGAGGGTATGGCCTTAAACCCTGTGTCGCCATTGGCCTATGTCTTCTCTGAAGGTAGGTGGCGGAAGCACAATCTCCTGCATGAGGCAGCTCCTTTCTTGTTGAGATAGTTCTCTGGAAGGGACAACCAATACAATGTGAGGAGTATCTAGTTAGGTATCTTTGAAACATGACTCCTTGACCCTTCCAAAGGTCCTACAGTCATCAAATGTCCTTAAATTAATTCTGTGTCTACTGCAGCTTGGGTTTTTAAGAATGGATGACTTCAGAAAGCTGGAGAACTTGTAGACAAAAATGTGGATGATTTTGTATGTTTATGTATCTAAGGATCTTTAGAAAGGCCATACCTTTCTAGTTGACTGAATGTCTGTGGGACCTGCTGGTATTTTTACTGCTATCAGAGGGTCCAACATTATACTCCCTAAGTTTTCTCCCATCTGTTTTTCAGTGGAAATTCCTATTTCTGTAGTCAACATTTGCTGGCTGCCTGAGTAGAATCTTCCTGAAGTAGGGTTACACATAGTGAAAGGGCTTGAATGAGCCAAGTTTGAAAACCTCACCTTATGAAATATTCATAGGTCCTAAGAGTCATAGGTATTCCCCTCCCCGCTGGCCTCTGTGTCTGACTGAAGTCTATAAATGCAGAGGAAAATGGTTTCTGACACATTGGCAATTATTACCTTCTTCTTGCTTTTGGAAGTCTGGCACAAAAGAAACAATGATCATAAATCGAAGGGGTTAATAATTTATTTGAGTTTTGTTTAAAGTCAGACAAGACTCTGACCTTAGTGCCATTGGCCACAGGCAGTGATCTGTTACACCACATATAAAATAGCATAGCATTTTAAAAGATGTGAAGTAAAGATATGAAACTTTAAGATACATGTGTGTGTGTGTTGGCAGTTAATTAAATCTTATACAAATCCAATTCTATGTACGTGACAGTGTGCCTGGTGAGGTGGAAGTTTTTTATTAAGAGGTGAACATTGGAAGTCATATTGGACCACATCCGTTATATAAAAAATTAAGGCATGTCTTGACTTTCGAAAATGCTGTACAATTAACATTATTTTTTTTAATCCTGTGGTTTAGCAAAGACTTCTCAGTTTGTAAAGGCTTGTGGGTATATTTGCATAAGGACCCCAAAAGTCTTCTGAAAGGGGTAGAGGGGAGACACACCTTCCACCAAATATTAAAAGTAGGACCACCTGCCACAGTGAACAATGACAGAAGCTGCCACTGCACTGGTGGTGCAATGACAGAAGATGACCCTACAGTCCCCACAGGGAAACTCACCAGAGGGGAAAGTGGAGTCTGGCAGTGATCTGAACCCCATACAAGGGCTTGACCCCGTTCACTGAGTTTGAGTTGGGAAGATTCACAGGTAGGATCCTGGAAACCAAATGTCCTGCATGCCACAGTGAAGAGCTTAGAGATTCCGGGAAGCTCTGGGGGGCCTCCATGGGTTTTGAACAAGGTAGTGACTTGGTATTTGTAAGGGAACTCATTGTGGTGACTGGTGTGGAGGATATACTTAAGAGGAACAAGAATAGAGAGTGGAAAGCTGTTGTCATCATCCAGGGATGAGTACAGGAGGGCTTGGATGAATCAGTGATGAAGGCAAGACTCAAGAAATAGGAAGCCAAGTTATCATAGCTTGGTAACTGATTGGCTCAGGGGAGCAGCAGTTCACTTGTTTGCTATTTGTGCTGTTTGTTACTATTATAAATTGCAAGGATTAGACTAAGTGGCCAATTATTCCCTTTCTGACTCCATTTGTTTCAGCTACTCATCTCTAAAAGGAAAATCATGAAGATGTAGCTTTGAATAGCTTCACTTGCTCTCATAACGACACTGGTCATCATTCCCTGTTCATTGAGTGGAGTCATTGTTTTAATTTGCATAAGTGACTTTTGGATATGCAAAGATCCAATTACATTAAAAGCTAGATACCAATTGGTACAGGAGAACAATTCTCTAGATATGACCATGACATTAAAGAGAACAAATGTATGACTCAAGAGTTTGCCAAGATTTCCATTGAGTTAATTTTCACTGGCAAAGAGCTATGGGAGGAGAAAAGTAAAGGAAAAAAGGAGAAATATAGATGGTCTTAGCCAAATAGTACTTCTACAGATTGGAAGAATGGATGGCAATTTGTTATTTAACCAACATGCTTAAAATTAGAAAAATCAACTTTTCTTTTGTTATAAAACAACAACCACAACTACCACTATTATCACCTAAAACGGCCAAGTGGTACATATGGCAAAAATGGAAGAGTATCCCAACCATGACCTCTTGCTGATCAAGATGCTGGTGGATGGCAGAGACCACCACGGTTAAAAGACCGCCAGGAATTCTTAACATTCAAAGATGGTCTTGAAGATGTCCTGTTCATTGCACAGAATCTATGGTGGTACACAGTTCATCAAGGTGACCCTTGACCTATTCCTTACCTGACAGTCTATTCAGTGATTCAGCTCATAACTTGCTAGTTGGCTGAGTGCCAGGATTGTTGCCAGTGCGAGAAGTGTTCGTACTGAGGCAGCAGACAGAGGGAATGAGAGAGACAGGACAGAACACCAGGACCAAGGGTCGGGTTAGGGTGGAGTATGAACGGCAGGGGATAGGCAGGAAAATGGGGCAGGCCTGGTGACGACAGCTTGGAAGCCCACCCTCTCTGCCTTCACTCTCGCTGAAACCCTGATCGCTGATGAATTCACCCCTACCTTTTCCTAAATTATTCTCCCGAGGTCACCAAGGGACCATTTGGTCATGACACTTGATGAATTTTCTTTAACCTCTTTCTGTGCCTGACATTGCCAGCTACAGTCTCCTTCATGAGTTCTTTTCTGTCCTAGGCTTTGGTGGCAGTGTGCTCTAGTTCTCAAATGTCCCTGACTCTTCTTTTCCTTCATTCTGCCTCCTCCTCTTCTCCTAGTCTACCATGGGCATTGCCTATGACTCTGTTCTTTTTTTGCTACTCTTTTGTATGCACTTTCAAATTTTCAGATATTTAATTCATTTCTAGGGCTTCAATACTATAGGCATATAAATAAAAACATAAATCTGGCCCTGAATTCTCCTGTAGTTCTGATCTTCCGTTTTTTGTTACCTTCTAGGTACGTTCCATTTGTCTTTCAAACTCAGCATTTCTAAAACTCAATTTGTCTTCTATCAAAATCCTTGGTGTGAACTAAAGAGAACTTTCCTGATCTCTTCCCTTCTTACCTTTCCAGATGACTCTTGGCTCTCTCCCACAGCCTCCATCACTATCAACCCATATCTAAGTAACTGCCGTTGTGTGAAGATTTCATGCTACTGCGCGTCTTGTGCTTTCGAACACTGGGTTCTCTTCCCCTGAAACACCCTTCTCCTTAGACCTAGATTCCACCGCAACCCAGGCAGCCCTTCTGCAATATTCAAAACTTTTCTTGAGCATCATTTTCCTTAGGAGAGATTCATCAAATTCCCAGACCTGGTGCCCTTCTGCTGCTGTCTCCTTTAGCATTCCCTGGAAACCTCTGTTATAGAACTGATAACCTTGTAGTTTCATTGGTTGTTTACTTGCTTGTATTCCCAATTGGACTGTGAACCTTTTGAATAGAAGGACTGTCTCTGATTCCTGTACCCCGCTGCCCTACAGTAAATTGCTTAACACAAAGTTAGTACTTAATACTCAATAGTGTGTAAACTGCTTCTCTTTCCTGCCTTCTTGGTTTTTGTTGTTTGCTCTTTTTCCCCTCCTCCTCCTCCTCCTCCTCCCCCTCCTCCCCCTCCCCCTCCTCCCCCCTCCTCCTCCTCCTCCTCCTCCTCCTCCTCCTATAGAGATTTGCTCTCACAGTGTTACTGGCAAAGCTGACTTGAGAATTCTGGGCTTAAGTGATTCTTCTCCTGAGTAACTGGGGCTACAGGCCTGTACCACTGTGCCCTCATTTTCTTGAAAATGAAGACATCTCAAATTATATCCCTGACCCTGACTTCCTCCCCTAACTCCAGGTTCACATCCTTGCTTTACTGCTCCTAACTTGAGTGTTCATCAAGCGCGTCACGTACAATAGGTTCCAAGCAAAAATGGTGATTCTTGGCCCACTATTCCCCATCTCTGTAACGGCTTGGCCATTTACCCATCCACAGAGAGCACAGACCTTAACACCTTAATTTCTCTCTCTCTCTTTTTTTTTCCCCACTACACGTCTAATCCAATAAAACAGCCTAAAAACTGCCTTATCCTATATCTGGACTCTGGCCATTTTCCATCTTCTCTTGCTGTCCACATTTGCCCAAGTTGCCATCTTGCCTTGCTGGACTCGAGTGGTGCTTCTCACTGATCTATGTCCATTCTTGCCCCTCCTCGAGTGATTGTGTGTGACACAGAAGGCTTACGAGGCTCTCCAGGACTTGGACTTTGACAGTCTTTCTGGACTCGTTTTCCGCCATCTTCCCTTCTTTGACTCTTCACAGGTATGCTTGTGGTCTCCAGAATGCACCAGACAGGTACCAGGGCAGGTACCTTGCTGTTCTCTCTGTCCTGAATACTCTTCCTCTAGAACTTTCTGTGGCCCCCTCTCACTTCATTCCAGTCTCTGCTGAGGCGTCACTTCTGGAAAGAGGGCTTCTACAACCATACTATCTAAAAAGAGCTCCGTCCCCCCTCTCCTCCCCCTGATTTGTCTTCCTTGACCACATGCTGCTTGATATTTTCATGTAACTCTGTGTCCTTGCTTCTCATTGGCATATGAGCTCCCTGAGGGTCAGGCCTGCGTCTGTTGTGTTCTTTGTTATAACCCCAGCATCTGGAACATTCCTAGAAGATAGTAAGAGCCTGATAAGTGCTTGATGTATAAATGAATTATTCTACTGCAGGTGGTAAGTCATCCTTGACTCCCTGCTCGAGTTCCTTGTTGTGTGCAGTCTCAGAACCCTTTCGAGTCTTCCTTGTGTTTATTCAATTAGCGTTCGCTGAGTGCAAGCTGTCTTACGGGGTGTTTATCATTGAGCTACTTACTTCCCACGAGTGCCGTATCACATGAGGTAATTAATGCCACATGAACTCTGTGAGCTCTAAAGCACTACAGTGATGTCATTGGCCTTCCAGGCCCACTGTGATGACCCTAATTAACGTTACTTCCACTTCCAGCTCGTGCCGGAGCCTCTAACTAATCTTCCTGCTTCCAAACTCTCCCCAGATAATATATTCAGCACCCTGCTGCCCACTTAATCTTCTTAGAGCATTGCCATAATTATGTTCCCTTCCTACTCAAAAACTTTGATTGCCTTCCAATTCCTGGCCAAATAATGTACAAACTCCTTGGCTCGCCTTCAGGACCCTCCCCAAGCTGGCTCCAGATTCCTCTTCACTGTCTCCCACTATTGCCCATCAAAACCCTTGGTTTTCAAGTGAGTGTAGCCACTTGCCTATCCCCAAACACAACTGCCTTTCTGCTCCTGTCTTCCCTCATTCTCTTTTTCCAATAGATGCTTCCTGTATACCTTCTTTAAAAAATCCACGCTTTACAGGCTCAGAGCAAATGAATGGCCATGAAGCTGCCACCCCTGAGTTATCTTATTTCTGTGTGATCTTCCGGTACACTACATTTACAGCATTTCTTTCTTCCCACGGAGGGAGGACTCTTGTCCTTCCTCTTTTAAGGAAGGAAAATGTGCAAGTAACACCGTTAGCATCTGTCTCCTCATTTGCTCTTCTGTTGTGGAAGGCAGAGAAAGCCCAGACTGTTTGTCCTTCTCTGACGTTGGCTCCTCAGGCCTTGCAGGTCTTGCTCTGGGATCTGCTTGCCGACCACCTGTCTTCATGCCCCCGCTCTCCACATGCTGGGGTGCAAGGACAGGCTTTGCTCTCCCTGGGTATGTCGGCCTGCCTTTCTGGGTGGGTGGTGGCGGGAAGCCTAGGTTCAGCACAGGCGAAGCTGTGCTCTCCAGTTCAGCCCTTCTAAATTTTAAGGCTGATGTCTCAACCTCCATGCATCTAACTTAATGTCTTAATTTTGAACTCTAAAGAGAAGGATCAGTTAATTATCACCATCCCCTAAACTCAAACATCATGCTAAAGACCCTTTTCATGAACATCTCTGTAATACAGATTTTTTTGTAATATCTTATTTGTATGTAACTCAGTATCATAAACACATAGAAAGAAGAGGCATAATTATTTACCATCATTTATTCTGAATATCTTTAGACTTCAGATTCACAGGCTTGTCTTTTGGTGTTCTTTCAGAACTTCCTGTGGCTCACTGCCTCACTCCCTTCCAGTCTCTGCTTAGTGGTCAGTTTTGGAAAGTTCTGTTTATTTGCATGGGATTATGATGGGCTAGTAAATATGATACTAAATATACACATATATATGATGGGAAATGGGACATTTCCTGTTTCTTGGTAATTTGTTCTAAAGCTGATTACAAAGCACAACAAATTTCCTACTGCTCTCCTTTGAATGTGGGTAGTATCCTCCTACGGTCCATGTGGGAAAGGCTTTGTGCCCAGGTGGCACTAATGAGAGATGGTAGGACTTTTGAGATGCCTTCTGGGAAGTCTTCAGGTTATTAGGGTTATGACGTTGAAGGGACCTGGGGGACCCCTGACCTCTTCCTCTTCCTCTTTGATCCTTGGCTCATGAGGTGAGTTACTCTGCCATGTGCTGTCTGCCATTAACAGCTCACCAGAGTTGCCAAATAACAGGACAGAACCAAGTGCCAGAAGCCCAACACCAGAGATGGAGATTTTTAACCTGGAGGAAGTGAGAAGTATGCTGTAGGAGTCACAGCACGTAGTTAACAGACTTAGGACAACTATATCTTTTGGACACCTTCAAATGCACCATTTGTAAATGGGTGCAGTTTCTTCAGGGGTTGATAAAGATGTTCTAACACTGACTATAGGGCTGATTGCATAACTGTGAATATACGACAAAACAATGAATCGTACACTTCAAATGGGTAAACTGCATAGTAGGTGAATATCATAATAAAATATGGATAAAAAAGTAAATAACAGTTTGGAATAAATTTTTATAAAACAGAAAAAATAACTAGCATCATTTCTCACCCATAGAAATTTCTGTATTCAAACAATATTTTTTGTTTTCTCACTTTCTAGACACTAGGTTAGTGGCTATGAACACATTAAGGTAGACTGGCCCTTGTCCTCAAAGTGTGGGCTCCGGCATTCTCCTCCAGACAAGGCTACAGAGAAGTGGGTGGAGGGGCGAGAATCAGGGCAGGTCTCCCCTCTGTTCTATAATGACCCTAGGCAGTTGAAGTGTCAATATTTAAATCTTAAACATGATCTACAAGAAAAATACAGAAAACATGTATTAGGATTGCCACATTCCCATCCTTTAAAGATGAGATTTACCAAAGAGAAATTGGAACAGAGATTCTCCTGGAAATCAGGTGGTTTTCAGTATCAAGTTGACACTTTTGGAATGTGAAAGATATGGGATGCTAAAACTAAAGCTGAAAGTCAGAGCCTGGGCTGCTTTGATCCATTTAGAGATTACAATAGTGCCGTTAGTCAATACTTCTGCCAAGATCAACTTCTAGTTCAAGAGAACAGGGAAGAACGAAGAAAGCATGGGGAAGCTGGAATCAGCAAACTGGTCCTTGCTCTGCTCTTACCAGCTCTTTAGCCTGAAGGATGCAGCTTTTCTGGTTCCAGTTAATTCTTCTGTATCTTATTGGGGGTGATACAGATATTGTGGTGGACTAAGTTAGCATAGTGCTTAACAGAAGACTCGTCATCTAGCATACAGAATAACGTTAGCTAAGATCCCTGAGACTCCCAGGACAAATTATCACAGTACCACTTAAGTAGCTGTCCTGAGGAATAGATGATGTGTATGCCTATGTGAGTCTGGGCTATGGTTTGAATGTTTGTGTCCTCTCCCAGGGTATGCTGACATTTAGTCTCCAATGCAACAGAACTAAGAGGTGTGACCTTTGGGAGGTAATTAACTGCTTTATAAAAGGGGTCCTGGTTGAAGGAAGCACGTTCTTGCTCTTCTGTCCCTATGAAGGTGGGAGGGCACAGCATTTGTCCCTCTTGAAGGATGCAGCAACCAGGAACCATCTTGCAGGCCAACACCCAGGCTTCACCAGACTCCAATCATTTTATCCCCTTTATCTTGGACTTCCCAACCTCTAGAGCCATGGGAAATAAGTGTCTTTTGTTTACATATTGCCTAGTCTGTGGTGTGTTTTTTCCTTTCTTTTCCTTTTCCTTTTCTTTTCTTTTCTTTTTTTTTCTTTTTCTTTTCTTTTTGGTCAGAGCGAGAGCGAGAGAGAGAGAGAATGAATACATAGAGCTGTGCTTAAAATTTGGTACTGCTCCAACTTTCCATCATGTTGGCTTAGGAACCAAATTCCTCAACAAGACTTCTGAAGCACAAGAGGTAAATTCAAGAATCAACAAATGGGATGGTAGCAAACTAAAAACCTTCTTCACAGCAAAGGAAACAATCAAGAATGTGGACAGAGAGCCTACAGAATGGGAGAAAACCTTTGCCAACTGCACCTCAGATAGAGCATTAATCTCTGGGATATACAAAGAACTCAAAAAACTTAATACCAGAAACCAAATAACCCAATCAATAAGTGGGCAAAGGAACTGAGGATACATTTCACAGAAGTAACACGATCAGTCAACAAATAAATGAAAGAATGCTCAACATCACTAGCCATTAGAGAAATGCAAATTAACACTACACTGAGATTTCGTCTCACTCTAGTCAGAATGGCAATCATCAAGAATACAAGCAACAATAAATATTGGTGAGGATGTGGGGCAAAAGGTGCACTCATACATTGCTGGTGGGACTGCAAATTGGTGCAATCACTCTGCAAAGCAGTATGGAGATTCCTCAGAAAACTTGGAATGGAACCACCATTTGACCCAGTTATCCCAAAGGACTTAAAATCAGCATACTGATGTGGCCACATCAATGTTTATCGCAGCTTAATTCACAATAGCTAAGCTATGCAACCAACCTAGGTACCCTTCAATAGATGAATGGATAAAGAAAATGTAGTACATATACACAATGGAATATTACTCAGTCTTAAAGAAGAACGAAATTATGGTATTTGCCAGTAAATGAATGGAATGGGAGACTATCATGCTAAATGAAATAAGCCAATTCCAAAAAACCAAAGGTTGAATAATTTCTCTGACACGTGGATGCTGACTCACAATAAGCTGTGGGGGTGGCGAGTGGGAAGGTTCACCAGATTGGACAGGGCACGTTGGGGGGATGGGAAAGACAATAGAATGAATCAGACATAACTTTCCTCTGTTCATAGATGAATACACAACCAGTGTAACTCCGCATTGTGTACAAGCCCAAGAATGGGCACTTATGCTCCATGTATGTAAGGTATGTCAAAATATATCCGACTGTCATGTTTAACTAAAAAGAGCAAATTTAAAAAAAGAAAAAAACATTGACACTTAAAAATGAATAAAACATGGTAGGGCTCAATAAATAATTATTCAATATGTTAATGTATTGGAAAAATTACCAAGTGTAGATTGCTATAAAATGTTCATTTCTTTTTTATTACTAATATCTTCAACAAAATAGATTGATTAGAAGACTCTGTTTTAAAAAATAAAAAGAATCATACCTACTTATCAGCTTTCTGATCACAGATATGATATTTAGAATATTTAGCAATTGTGGGACCTGGTACTGACCAAATGGATAAATGCTCAAGAGTGGTTTCTGGAGTCCCTGAATCTGCCATGTATTATCTCTTTGGCTAGAAATTATGGATAGGTCTTGGGGGAGTCCCAAGAAAGGACCAGGGAAGAGAAAGAGAATACGAAACGGAGGGGTTAGCATAGTGGGGCAGCCATTTTACAAGTATAAGACAATTTCATTCTTAATAATTGGACTTCTGTGCAAGAGCTTGCCATCTGAGGAGCCCTGTCCTCAGCATGAAATCCTGCAGAAATAGAGTAGCAAGGAGAGAGAATATATCCTTTGTGTACTATTTCTCAGTTCACTTCCCATCCCAAACAGGAACAAGGACTAGTTGGCTTGAAGGTATTGATCTATCAATAAGCTGGGTCATCGAAAAGACCCTAAAAGCTGAGTGGAAGAAGGAGCCCAGCATTACCTCACAACCTATAAAAGGCAGGCTGTTTTTGGAAATACGTGGGTGAGTTGCCAATTGCATCAGCCTAGCTGTTATTGCTCTTGATAATACATTATTAGTCATTTTTGTTCCAGAAAAGTCCTCTTCATTTGCAATAGATTGGATGCTGAATTTCCAGTTCACCTTTAAAATAATCTTTGTTATTGTGTTAGAAGCCCTGCGGTATTTTTTTTAAAAAGCAACTTATTTGAAGATGAATGGAAAAGTTGGGGGATAATAAGCTCCTGGTCACTAATTATCTTTAAAACTGCTACCATGAATTGAGTCTTAACATATCACTGTACAACTCTTTGAAAGCCTTCATCAAGATACTAGATACCACGAAGTTTCAATGGCCTCTGTGGGGAAAGGAAATTATAGCTATCAAGAAGAAACAGGAAAGTATATATGTAATGGTTAATTATGCTACTTTTCAAGTGAACGTAGTTTGAAAGGCTACAGAGAGTGATTAGCACAAATGGCTTCTAGTATCTACTTACTGGAGAGCTTATGTGAAACCTTTTAAATAAATGTATATATTAGTCATTTTTGTGCTGCTGTAACAGAATAATTGGAACTGGATAATTTATAATGAACAGAAATGTGCTGGTTCACAATTTTGGAGACTGGGAAGTCCAAAATCAAGGTACCAGCCTCTGGCAAGGGCCTTTGTGCATGTGATCACTTGGCGGAAGGAGAAAGGCAAGTGTGCAAGAAATCAAGTCTTCTCCTAAAGGCTTGTTCATAAGGGCATTAACTGAGTTAATGCAGCAGACTCCCAAGACCTAACACCTCCCATTAGTTTCCATCTCTCAACACAGTTATATTGGGGATTAAGATTCCAATACATGAATTCTGTGTGGTAGAGTCTTGGTGGGTTCAAAATCTGTTTGTGTAGGCCAGGATGTCGAAGACCCAAGGAAGCATTGCAGTTTGAGTCTGAAGGCCTTCTCTGGCAGATTCCTTCTTGCTTGGTGAAGATCAGGTTTTGTTCCATTAAGACCCTGATTGCGTGAGGGTCTACCCACATTATGGAGGGCAACAGCTTCACCCCAAGTCCACCAATTGGAATGTCACCTCATTTGAGAACACCTTCACAGAAACATCCAGGATAACATTTGATGAGCTCTCTGGGCACTTTGGTCCTGCCAGGTTGCCATATAAGTCAACCTTCACAAGATAAAATGAAGAATTATGTTTTTGTTTCTGTTGTTGTTGTTATCTTCATCCAAGAGAAAGCTGCGAAAGTGGCCACATGAAGACTCTTTGAGAGAGAGTTGTAGGTTAAGATGTTAAACCTCAAAAGAGAAGACTTAGGGACCTATAGTAACAGAAAGATAGTAATACCTGCACATTCTCACCGTCCGGAGACCTATAATGTCACACACACACACACACCATTCTGCTATTTCAAAATGTTCCAATTCCTACATGTGAAGGGCAAAGAGCCCACATAAGACTCTCAGAGGAGACATGTTTTGGCAGTTCAGACTTCTGATCAGTCAGTCCTGAGGAGACCCAGCATGCTCTTCTGTTGTGACTTTGTGTTCAATGCCTCACAGTGGTTCTTGCAGGCTTTGCTCAATTCCTTGAAGCCCTCACTGTGCCCAGTCCATGTCATTTCCAAATTCATAGCAAACCCCTCAAAATGCTACCAGTTGCAGCCCATCTTTCTTCCTGTCACCATGAGCGGGACCTCTGAGTTTTACCCAGAGCCAGTCTCCCCGCTTGTGTGCTTGGCCCTGTCCTTTCCACCTTCTCTTGGACCTTGTTCATTTGGTGAAAATATGACTCTAGGAATAAATATGTCATGAACTCTGCCCTAAATTTTTTATGGTAATTAAACGTTATGGCTTCATTGTTTGCGATATCAGGCTTGTGGCTGCGGAGATTCTTTGGTAAGCCCAAAGAAATTTTAAAAATCATGAAATAACTATACACACACACACACACACACACACACAGGTACTCACATGTGCACACACATGTATGAAACCTCAGGATGGTATCTTGTACCAGTGCAGCAGTCAGGTTGATAGAAAAGCAGATGCAAAAATCAGAGCATTTTTAGATTAAAAGTGATTGAAGTGTGAAGTATTTGTAGCTGGAGAAATGAGAATTCTTTGCTATTTGGACTGTTCCTTCATGCATCTTGTGCAGAAAACTGGGACATAGCAACCAGAATCATGTATCATGAATCAAAGGCAAGTTGCAGACAACAACTGCAGGGGTGCTGTTACTAGGCTATCTCCCTTCTACATCCTCCCTACCCCCTGCCAGGCCCACTAACTGGTTGTCTCTATTGTGGTACATGTCTATGCGTTTCAAACACATATTCAGCTAAGCAATCACCAGCACAATCACACACAGTTTTGACTACATTGCCTAAAAAAATTCTCTCCTGCCCCTTTGCATATAATGTCCCTCATCCCCAATCATAGGGATCCATTTTTAATTTTGACAAGGTCATATTTGTCAATTTTTCTTTTATGGCATGTTCTTTTTAATTCTAATTGAAGAAATCTTAGCCTATTTCCAAGTTTGTAAGATTTCTCTTTTGTGCATTCTTATAGAAACTATTTTTTATCTTATAGAAGTTTTACAGTTATAGCTTTTTATCTTTAGTTCTCATTAATTTTGAGCTAATTATATAGTATAGTGAGTTAAGAATTGAGGTTATTATATGTATTTATTTGCAGATGAATAGTCAGTTGTTCAATACCATTTACTAAAAAGACAGTTCTCATTGGTTTTTCTTGGCATTTTTAGCAAAAGTCAATGGATCACATATGCTTGCATCTATTCTTGTTTGTTCTTTTAAGTTATTCATGACAGTAGAATATATTTGACATATCTTACATACATGGAGAATAAATGCCCATTCTTGGGGTTGTACATGATGTGAGTTACACTGGTTCTGTATTCATATATAAACATAAGAAAGTTATTTGTTTCTGTAGCGTTGAGATTTTTGAGTTCTTTATGTATTCTGAATATTCATTCCCTGTCAGAGGAATAGCTGGTAAATTTTTTCTCCCATCCTTTGGGCTCTCTCTTCATGTTCTTGTTTCATTTGCTTTGCAGAAGCCTTTTAATTTGATGGCATCCCACTTATTAATTCTTGAATTTATTTCTTGAACTTTTGGGGTCCTGTTAAGGAAGTTGGTGCGGGTACCAACAAGTTGAAGTTTCTTGTAGCACTTGCAAAGTTTCTGGTCTAATTTCTAAGTCTTTGATCTACTCTGGGTTGGCTTTGGGGCAGGGTGAGAGATAGGGATCTAGTTTCATTCTTCTGCATATGGATGTCCTCTTTCCTCAGCACCCTTTGTTAAAAAGGTGGTCTTTTCTCCAACATACATTTTTGTCACCTTTGTCAAGTATCAGATGACTGTAAGTTTGTGGGTTTGTCTGTGTTATCTATTCTATTTCATTGGTCTTCGTGTCTATTTTGATGCCAATACCATGCTGTTGATTCTTGGTTTTATTTCTTAGCTTTTGGTATCTTGTTGAGGAAGTTGACCATTGGATCAGTCTGTTGGAGTGTTGATGTTTTCTTTTAGCGGTTGCAAAGTTTCTGGTCAATAGCTTTCCTATACTCCAAAAATGAACCTGATGAGAAAGCAATCAGGAAAATTATACCATTCACAATGACTCAAAAAACAAACAATAACAACAGCAGCAGCAGAAACAAACTTGGGAATAAATCTAACCGAGGAGGTAAAAGACCTCTATAATGAAAACTACAGAACACTGAAGAAATTGAAAAAGATCTTGGGTGATGGAAAGACCGCCCATGTTCTTGGATAGGCAGAATTAATATTATCAAAATGACCATACTTCCAAAGACAATATACAGATTAAATGCAATCCCCATCAAAATACCAATGGCATTCTTTACAGAACTAGAAAAAAAAAAAAAGAGTCCTAAAATTCATTTGGAAAAATAAAAGCCCCAGAATGACAAAGAGCATGCTGGAAGCATCACAATACCTAATCTCAAATTATACTTCAGAGCTATAGTAACAAAAGAGCAAAACAAACACGAAGACCAGTGAAATAGAATAGAAGACACAGACAAGCCCAGATGGATGCAGTCATCTGATACTTGACGAAGGTGCCAAAAGCATACTTTGGAGAAAAAAAAAAAAAAACCAGTCTTTTTAACAAATGTTGCTAGGAAATCTGGATATACATACGTAGAAGAATGAAACACCGTCTCTCACTCTGCACAAAAGTCAACTTAAAGGAGATCAAAGACCTAGGAATAAGATCAGAATATGGGTAATTCTTAACACACATGCACACACACACACATACACACACACACACACACACACAAATTCAGGCCAAGCAAAATATGTCTATTTCCTAGATTGGTAGAGTGCCAATTTGCTACCTAAGACCTTAAATTTCTCAGTTGCATTGGTAATTACCCCTAGGGCTAAAAGTTTAGTTTTCTTTTTTAGATAATTAGTTGCCAAATAAATTCCTGACCTTGCTAAGTAAGATCTGACCTTGAGAAAGGCTTAATTATAACTGGTTTTATTATCTATTAAGTAAAACCTCTTTGCATAGAGATGAGTTTTCCTGTAGTTTATGTAAGTATAAAAGAAGAAAAGATGTTTTACAGAATCCTATCCACTACATTTTCGTCTCAAGAACTTTTATGTAGAACAGAAAGTGTGAACGTGTAAAGGGAAAGAAAAGCACCTCTGATCGGCCCACCATCCTGTGAAGTGAAGATGAGAAGGACTGAAAAGTTTTCTATTGTTTAGGATCTTTCAAAGGCGGATGTTGGTCTTAAAGTAGCTTTTCAGTTAATATCCATAAGCTTGCAATGTCATTATTTGTTATTACATGCTGCCATCTAGTGATTTCATGGTTTGACGATAAGGAAGCAGGAACACCACGCTAGAGATTGCAGATTTGTGTGTTTTGTATCTGAATTTTGCTAAAATTTATAATTCTCCCAAATTTATGTAACATTTGAGGGTAAAAACACTTGCATGTGTTTTCCTAGAAAACAGGAGGTCTATATAGCATATACTTAAAACGTTTTCTTTAACCGATAGAAAGCTGTTTTGTTAGATTTTTTGAAAGGCTAAAGGCATGTTGTATTTGAAAAATGTTTTATGTTTATAGCTAGTGCGCCTTGTATTAAGAACTGCCATTTTTTTTTTTTTTCTCAGAGATATGGCAGTTCAGAAGAAAGAACTTTCTGGAAAAATAGTCATCATTAATTTGAGAGTTTCTTTGAAGAAAATTGCTCCTGCTTGTCCAGGCTGCATCCCAGTAAGTATTTTCTATCTCCCGGCATCTCTCGCCATTCCCCATCACTGAGTCCTTTTAGGACTAATGCTGGGGATTTATTAAATTTCTTAGTAAAGTACTTAGTATTTGAAATTTCCAAGCATGAAAAGCAGACTCCCTTACTGCAAGCAGAGCCTTGGTCTCTTGACATTCTCCTGAGCTAGAAATGACCTCAGACTTCTAAAAAAATATGCCTTCCTCACTTTATATAGGAAACACACACCTAGATCGGTCCAGTAGGCTTTCCTTGCCCTTGAGCTTCTTCACACCAGGACTGAGCGTAGGCCCAAGTATCTCAATGGCCACTGATGGCACTGACAGGCACTGTGATGTGCTCCCTGTGCTGGTAAGAGAGCTAAAGAAGGCTGAGATGGGACGGAGAGGAGAGGAGCTACAGTTTAATGGGAGGGGCAGGGTCTGTAGCCAATGAAGAAGTGTCCATTGGCAGAGTCTCATCCAGCTGGACTGTGGGGTCTCCCTGCAGGGCCAGGAGAGGCATAATGGAAATTACATGGCGTGTTTCACCAGAGGGGCTGGCCTAAGAAGAGGGATACTGAACTCACGGGCAGGAAGCCCAAGCCATCCCCCGACTCTGAAAACAGAGTTCCCTACACAAGCCCTTCTCCCAGAAGCCGTGACAGCAATATTAATATCAGCTTAATTATTACTATTAATGATTAACTATTACTGTTAGCCTAATGTTACCTTTTTCATAGCAGTAAAAGCAATGTTAGGAATAAGAAGAGTCATTACATAAAAGAAACAAGAAACTAATCAAGTTCTGAACCCATCTGCACCTAAAAACATTGCCTTTCAAAATACTTAATCCAACAGGAAAATCATTTCAAAGAGGAATAAATATATTCTTATAACTAACAGGAGAGTTTAACATATTTTTCAAAACCTGATAGAACAGAGATTTCAAAAAAGTTTAAAAAATTTGAATAGTAGAATAAAATAGGCATATTAGAACCCTGATCCCATCCATTAGAGAATGCACATGCACTAAGTCACAGATATCTTAGCAACTGCCTAAAATTTAATTCACTATGGACCAAAATGCAAGTAAGCTTTCGATAGGTACTAAAAACAATTTTCACAGCATAAGAAATAAAAATTATGGTCATTAACTAGTAATGGACATCTCAAGAAGAGATTATAGTAAAACTATAAAATATTTAGAACTTAATAATAATTAACTACAGTAATGATAATGGAATATAGTTGTTGCAATACTTGAAATTTCTAACCTTAATATATTTATTAGATGAAAGAACATATAAAATTCCAAAACAAACAAACTACCTATTTAGTCCAGGAAGTTTGAAATGAATGGCAGAAAAACTCAAAGGAAGAGTAGAAAGTGGTAATAAAGAGCAGAAATTAATTAAATGGGAACCAAAAAAATAGAATGTCAGACATTAAAACTAGTTCTTTACAAAGACTAACAAAATACACAAGCTTTCATCAATGCAATTAATATATCAATGGTAAATCATCAATATCAACTAATATCAATGGTAAATGATAATTATTATCAGGAATGGAAAAAGAATTACAACAGAAGAGTTTTTAGATATGAACAAGTAGATATCGTGAATAACTTTGTGCTAAAAATTTTGGAAATATTTCATTAAATTTGTAGAAAGATGTAAAGTACCAACTTATGAGAATATAGAAAATCTGAAAAG
This sequence comes from Sciurus vulgaris, assembly GCF_902686455.1. Taxonomy (NCBI): domain Eukaryota; kingdom Metazoa; phylum Chordata; class Mammalia; order Rodentia; family Sciuridae; genus Sciurus; species Sciurus vulgaris. Next base: position 134,658,658 of record NC_136469.1, on the reverse strand, counting down.
TCCTATTAACATTAAAGAACTGAATTAGTGTTCAAAAATACACCTGTTCTCCACTCACTCACCTGGGGTTCACGATTGTGAAGACTGTCCGTTAGATTATGAAGGAAGATATTCACTGGCTTATGGAAACTGTCCCGGTGACTTCAGAAAGGTAGAAAGCTCCTAAATTTATTGAATGAGGCTGATCCCTTGAAAACAAACAAGGACAATATGAAAAGTGAAAATGTAACCATTTTTTTCTTAAGAATATCTACTTTTAAAAATTGAAATAAAGCACAGGCATACGACCAGCCATTTATATATATGAGGAGTATTTTTAATTGTTCTGGAAGAAGAACTGATGAAAAGTTGAGAATTAAAACTGATAATTTGTACCAGTTGAAATTTAGCAACATGCTCAAGTCATGATCACTGAGACTGATTTTTTTCTTTTCTTCTTCTTTCTCTCATTTTGCTTCTTTTAGGAATTTTTATTCATAAACTTTTAAAATTATGAATTTATTTCAGTCCAGAATTTTACTGTAAATTTATTCATTCACTCAACACACATTTGTAACACTCTTGCTCAGTGCCAAATACAAATGTCTCCCCAAGTCCTCTTCACCTGCAGAAACCTACCTATTCTTTAAGTTCCCATTCAAATCTCAAAATTTCCCCATCCTGAAGTCTACCACAAGTGAGTGTGACACCTTATTTTCCTTTTATGAACTTGTCAGAAGTTGAGGACAGGAGGATACATGTAAAAGTTTTTTTAAAATTTATAGTAAAGAGGAAAGTAAAGAAATCCTACAAAAAAAAAAATACCAGCAATTCTTGAGGTAGGGAGGACTTTTAAATTTTATTTTATACATTTCTATATTGCTTTTCGTGTGTGTTACTTTTACCAGGCAAAGCCCAAAAAACCAGAAAGCAAAAAACAACCACACCACAATGCAGTTCAGGAAAAGCTTGCAGTCCATCTTGTTACCCAGTGGAAATGAATAAAGGACCATTCTTGTTTACCTCGCAACACAGTAAGTATGTATTCATATTCTATTTTGTATTGTCAGGTTTTCAATATACATCTTAACTCCTTGATCATATTTTAAAAATCAGAAGAAAAGGGATGATGACTGTCATTTTGTTTCAGCTTGGAAGTGGGCTGAGATGAGCAGGACTGGAGGAAGCTGTCTTTTTAACTGCCTTAGTCTTCTACTAAACTTAGTTTTGGGATTGTTCCCAACAAATGATTGCGTGACTCCGGGTGGATAATCAACTCTGCCTCAGGTGTTGGCACTAAAATGGCAAATAGAAACATCGGCCCAGTCTTTAAAATGAGAAGAAAGACCGCACCCCACCAAGTCTTATTTTTCTTCTACTCCTACTTCCCCATCCCTATTCTGTGTGGAACTTAGTGTGCGGATGGAGGTGGTGATGGTGCTCATTCTGTCAAAACGACCCTGCTCAGAGTACTTTATGGAACTGGGCAATCGATCCCACCACCTGAAAGTCTTCAGAACTCAGAATATCAACTACTCAGTGCCTTTACTATGATGGTGCAAGGTGCTCTGTGTCAGAACTGTGGAGGGAGACCACGCCATCCCGTTACCAGGGGAACCCACTGGGTTCTGCCTCCTCAGTGCTGCAGAGGTCTCTATGGAGTCTCATGGTGGCAATCAATGCAGAAGCCCATTGAGATCACATCACAGTCTCTACTGGAGGAGGACACCCGGACTTGTCTCCACTAAAGGCCTGGGTGAGCCGGGTCTCCTTTTGGTATAAGAACATGAAGGACCTGATTCTATTCAACCGCCACTATCCCTCTGATTTGTGTGTGCCTGGAAATGTGCCTGTGCCTTGGTTATGTCCACTACTAGCACACTGCACTGAGGCGTGTGTAGGCACTAGGCATCCCAAATGCAAAGCACAGCATGCATGGGAACCTGGGAGTGAGACCCACAGGCCTTTTGACTTTCTGCTCTAATTAGCAAGTGGGAGCTACAGCATCTCATTCCAAGTACTGACCAGCCCCTTTTTAAAATTCTGAACATCGTAGGGGGTAAACTTTAGACAGGTGCTGGGTATGCTCTCAAGTCCCTCATGGGTTGCTGGGAACTGGTCCACATGAACCTCCCTCAGAAGCTACTCTGAAGAGACAGACTTGGCCACCTTTAGAGAGGCTAACAAAGTACCATAGACAGGCTGGGACAAGCCCACCCCATCAAGACATAGCAGCAGTAGGGGCTGACCAAGGCCTTCTAGAAGAAGTAGATGAAGGGAGAGGGCAGGAAAGTCTTGTGAGACAGTCTTCCTACAAGCTCTCCAAGAGCCTGCTGGGCCAGGAGGAGAATCAGAACCTGGATTCTAGGTGTCCTTCCTGGTGAGCACTAGAGAGGGTCCCCAGCCAGAGGGGCCCAGATGTGAACAAAAATTTCCAGTTCCTCACCTCCGCAGTTATTCACAGTGCCACTCTTCTGGACAAGGCTTGGGGGGACAGGTAGAAGAACAGTGATACAGTCTGCATGCTTTAATAATTATTTTGGTGTTTGGTAATTGAATCCCCTTTTTTAGCTGGAATAAGGGCAATGAAACCTAGGTATGTGAGGATCTAAATGAAGTTCAAAAGGAGAATTTCTGACAAAATCTTGAATGTTGACAATATCACCCCTACTCTGGGTGCTACATAACTACTTGTATACAGGTATTGAGTAAGTTTATTAAAGCACTGTTAAAAAGTCTTATTTGCTTACTCACATGGACTGTTTTTCAGAACGTATAATCACCCAGCTTTACACACTTACCAATGCTCGCTGGTGTCAAGCTTTGCTCTATGAATTCCACATGTTTGACTCATTCCTTCTCACAGAAACCGCCAGAGGAATGTATTCTTCCTTTCTCCATTTGACTTTTAAGCAATTTGCCCAAGGTCATATAGCTATGCAGAGCTGAGATGAGGTTCAGACCCACAAGATCTAGTTCTGGGGCTTGTTTCTTTACCACAACCTCCACTGCATCTGAGCAGGTCCTTTACCCACAGGTCATTTAAAGTGACCAGGGCAATCTTTAGAAACCACTCCCATTTAGCAGATGACCAAGGCCCTTCTTCCCACCCCACCACTGGATACTGTGGAGATTTGGCTTGTGTTTCTTAGGAGAAGGGGGGTGGGGTCAGGGTTCTCTTTGGAAATCAACAAAAATAAACTCAAAGATTATATAAAAGAGGGAATTTATTTGAGGGATGTTTTGTGGATCAGGAAATGAAAGGAAACTGCACAATCCGGCTTAGTAGGAGGGGAGGAGCCACAATCAGAAATTGGCTCTGTGTGCGTGTATGTTTTATGGTTTCAGTATTAGGTGTCCCCCCAAAAGTTCATATGTGAGATAATGCAAGAATTTTCAGAGGTGAAATGATTGGGTTATGAGAGGCATAACCTAATCAGTGAATTAATCCACAGATATGAATGAACTGGGTGGTGACTGTAGGTAGGTGGATGTGGCTGGAGGTCATAGGGTGTGCTATTCGGGTTTGTATTTTGTCCCTGGTGAGTGGAGCTCTCTTGGCTTTATGGATGTCACATCTTGAGCTGCTTGCTTCCCCTCCTCCCTTCTGCTATGATATTTTGCCTTACCTTTGGTCCAGAGCTATGGAGTCAGCTGACCATGGGCTGAACCTCAGAAACCATGAGCCAAAATCAACTCTTCCTTCTCTATCTTGTCCTCGTCAGGTCTTTTGGCACAGCAATAAAAAAGCCGATGAACCCAGTGAGCAACAAGAACTCAAAAAGCACGTTGCTTCTGCTGGAGCAATGCTTTCTGCCGTGTGGTAGGAGTCTAGGACAATGGGTCAGAGGGCACTCCATCTGAGGAGGAAAGTGGGGGGCTTTAGCAGCGGCAGGGAGGAGTCTCAATTTTTTTCTTACTGATGTGCTATAGAATGGGGAGAGGAGAGGCTGTAAATATGGAAGAAGAGGCAGTGAGAAGGACGTGGACTTGAAGCCATTCTAATAGGCCACAAAGGCGGAGACAGAAGATTAAAACAGGGGTGAGGGAGGAGTGCCTACATGAAAAGGTAAGAGAGATCTCAAATAAATAACCTAAGGATGGAGCTCTTAGAAAACAAGAACAAACCAAACCCCGAATCAGCAGAAGGAAAGAAATAAAGATCAGAGCTGATATTAATGATAGAGACTAAAAAAAAAATAATCAATTAAACAAAGAGTTGGCTCTTTGAAAAAATAAATGAGATTGATAAATGCTTAGCCAAACTAATCAAAAGAAGGAGAGGAAGGAGACAAAAATTAATAAAATTAGAGATGAAAAAGGTGATATTACAACAGATGCCACTGAAATCCAGAGAAACATTAGAAACTATTTTAAAAACATATTCCACTAAATTGGGAAATCTAGAAGAAAGGGATAAATTTCTAGACATATAAGATCTACCAAAATTGAACCAAGAGGATATATAAAAAACAACCTAAACAGATTGATAAGTAATAGATTGAAACGGTAGTAAAAAGTTTCCCTACAAAGAATAGTCCAGGACTATACAAATTCATGGCTGAGTTTTACCAAATCCTTAAAGAAATACTAACATCAATGATCCCCAGACTATCCCATGAAATAGAAAGGGGAGGAATGCTTCCAAACTCATTCTACAAATCCAGTATCACCCTGATACCCCCAACCAGATAAGGACACCAGTAAAAGAGAAAACTCTATAGACTAGTATCCTTGATTAACACAGATAAAAAATTCCTAGATAAAATACTTGTGAACCAAATTCAATAATACATTAAAAATATTATACACTGTGATCCAGTTGATTCCATTTCAGGGATACAAGGATGGTTCAGCAAATGCAAATCAAAAAGCATAATATGCCACATCAATAGAATCAGAGATAAAAATCACATGATTATCTCAACAGAAAAAGCCTTTGACAAAATTTGGTATCCTTTCATGATAAAAGCCCCGAAGGGACTAGGTATAAAAGGAGCTTAACCTCAAAATAATAAAGACTATACACAACAAACCCACTGCCAGCAATATACTGAAAGGGGAAAACCTGAAAACATTCTTTCTAAAATCAGGAATGAGATGGGGATGTCCAGTCTCACCATTGTTACTTAATATATTACTGAAATTTTAACCAGAGCAATTAGGCAAGAGAAAGAAATAAGAGGGATACAAGTAGGAAAGGGAGAAGTTAAATTATCCCTATTTGCAGATCCTAACTCAGAAGACCCTAAAGACTCCACCAGAAGAATTTTAGGTTTGATAAACAAATTCAGCAAAGTAGTAGGATACAAAATTAACACAAAAAATCAACAGTTTTTCTTTACACCAAAAACCAAACCCGCTGAGAAAGAAATTATCAGGAAGATAATTTCATTCAATAGTTTTTAAAAAAAAACCTAGGAATACATTTAATCAAGCAGGTGAAAGGCCTCTACAATGAAAATTGTAGAACACTTCAGAAAGAAATTGAAGAAACCACTAGAAGATGAAAAAAACCTTCCATGTTCATGGATTGGCAGAATTAATGTTAAGATGGTCATGTTAATGAGAGCAATTTATATATTCAATGTAATTCCCATCAAAATACAAAAGACTTTCTTCATAAAATTAAAGAAAACAATCCTAAAATTCATAGGGAAGCACAAAAGACCCAGCAAAAAGCAATGCTGGGGAATCACAATATCCGCTTTCAAAAAATACCACAGAGCTATAGTAACAAAAGCAGCATAGTACTGAAGTAAAGGAAGGCACACAGACCAATGGAATAGAATAGAGGACACATAAATAAATCCATGCAACCATAGTGGTCTGATTCTTGACAAAGGTGCAAGAAACATAAGATGGAGAAAAGACAGCCTCTTTAACAAATGGTGTGGGGAAAGAGGACAGACATATGCAGAAGACTGAAACTGGATCCTCTCTCTCAACCTGCACAAAATCCATTCCAACTGAATCAAAGACCGAAGTATAAGACCTGAAACTTTGTCATTGCTGTAGGGGAAACACTTTGGGTCATAGACACAGGCAATGAAGTCCTGAATAGGACTCCAAAAGCTCAGGAAATAATAGCAAGAATCAACAAATGGGGTTGCATCAAGTTAAAAAGCTTCTGCACAGCAAAGGAAACAACGAAATTAAGAGACAGCTTACAGAGTAGAATAAAATATTTGTCAGCTACTCTTCTGACAAAGGATTAACATCCAGAATATATAAAGAATTCAAAAATGTAACACCAAATAACAAATAGCACAATCAATAACTGGGCAACTGAACTGAACAGACAGAAGAACAAATGGTGAATAATTGTGTGAAAGATGCTCAGCATCGTAGCCATCGGGGAAATGCAAATTCAAACTCTACTGAGATTCCATCTCACCCTTGTTAGAATGGCTGTCATCAAGAATATAAAAATTCAATAAATGCTGGTAAGAATGCAGGGAGAAAAGAACCCTTATACACTATAGGTGAGAATGCAAATTGCTACAACCACTATGGAATCCCTTGTGGAGATTTCTCAAACAACTAAAAATAGAACTACCACATGATCTGCTGTATACCACTCTTAGGTATATACTTGGGGAACTAAAGCCTGCACACCTGTGCTTTATTGCAGCCCAATTCATAACGGTCAAGGTGCCCATCAATAGACTATATATATATTTATTAATTTATATATACTATATAATATATATTTATATATTACATATATTAATTTACACATATTTATATATGTATATTTATTTATATTTAATTAATTTATTCAGCCATAATAAGAACAAAATTTTGCCATTTGCAGGAAAATGGATGGAAATGGAGATCATTCTGCTAACTGAAATAAGCCAAATAAATAAAAAAGGAGAAAGATCACGTTTCCTCTCATAGGCAGAATCCAGGGCGGTAGGGGGAGAAAAGATAATATGAAAGTAGAAGGGAGAATATTAGAGAAAAGGAAGAGGATCCGGAGAAGGGGGAAGGGAGGGAAGGGAAGATAACCTGGGAGTGGATATGATCAAGGTTTGCTAATGTATGTACAGATAGGCCGCAGTAAATCCCCCTATTCTGTGCAATTAATATGCATTTAAAAAGAACACAGATAGACTAACAGGCCTTATGTCCCTGAATAGCTTCTACTGTCTACTGGTGGCCTTGAAGTCCCATTTGTCCATAAGAGGGCGGAGGTTTTGTGCAAAACCATCTGACTGGTGGCCTTGGCCATCTCAGATCTGACCTTCCGTTCTCATTTCAGTCTTCAAAGTGGAGTGCTCCTGTCTTTGTGGCTTGGTTCTTATTTACTTCTTCATTTATTCTGAATGCCCTTAGAGGTCAAGGCAGAAATAATTAAACTGGGGACTTGACTTCAAAAAAATGGCAACAACAGTAAGAACCTGTATAAAGAAATAAAGAACGGGAGGAAAATGGGATTTAAGGTGTGACTTACTGGAGCTGGGTTTGTGGCTCAGTGGTAAAGCACTTGCCTAGCACGTGTGAGGCACTGAGTTTGATCCTCAGCACCACATGAAATAAATAAATAAAATAAAGGTATTGTGTCCATCTACAACTACAGAAATTAAAAAAAAAAAAAAATAGGGGTGACTTACCCACAGTTTTTTTCTCTTTTTTCTCCCCTGTTCCTCAAGTTCTTGACCATCACCTCCTGCCCCAAGTATATTTGGGAGACTCTGGGAATGGAAGGTTGTCTGTTTCCCTGTCCAGCTTCTGTCCTAAAGACCTTCAGTTGCTGACCTCTTCTCTCAAATCCTACATCTCATCCCACTTTCGTTTTCTTCTGCAATACTTTCACTCCCGATCATTTTCCCTCTGATGGAGACGGAAGCCGTGTTGTTTGTCTTTGTAGTGTGAATGTAATTTCTGAAGTAGACCGTTCCCCTTGATTATGAGCAAAGTCAAACCCAATATTAGTTTGGATTTATTTTACTGTTAATATTATTTACTCTCTGAAAACAGACTCACCCCAATTAACATTGTGAATTGTCTGCCCTGTAATGACCAGATATTCCATTCTGTTACATTATTGAAATCATTTGCATGGTAATTATGGTTTAGCTCCATTGGTAATTGGAGTTGTTTGCATTCTGGTGATGCTGTACAGTGGTTGCTCATTAATCACAAGGAAAACCTTGCCAGATGGCAGTGTTAAGGAGGCAGAGTGGGGCACCCCCACTAAGCTCAGGGCGTCTTAGGTTCTAAACCAACGTTTCTGTGTGTTCCATCATCCTCCCTCTGATGTTGTTTTAGTCTCTAAACTACTCATGCATCAGGAAAACAGTCTAAAATGCCAAGGGATCATTCTAGGGAAATTTTATTTAAAAATCCCAAAGTGCCAATTACTCATCTTGTCCTCCTCCCTTCTCTTACGTTTCTCCCTCCTCCAATCTGAAAATGAAGCCTGAAAACTAATATTATAGGTTCTCAAGGTAATTGAGATATATATTTGTGTGTGTGTGTGTGTGTGTGTGTGTGTGTGTGTGAGAGAGAGAGAGAGAGAGAGAGAGAGAGAGAGAGATCTACTTTAAACAAACCAAATGTATACAGAAAAATCTGAGTTTGCATTAAAAAGGAACCAAAACAAACAATTGGGGGCTTAGCCCTCATTTTACAAAAGGATTCTTTTAAAAAATGTCTCTAAATCCCAGGTACCTCTGGTGCAATTAAAATAGCATGGAATCAGCAAATTTTTTTTTTCAATAAGGTTAAGTCAATAACACGACCAAAGTCCCTGGATGCACTTGCGCCCTCTTGAAACGCGGTAGTCTTGTTCTCTCAAGTGTCGGATCAACACCGACATGCTGAGGACTCCTTGAAACAATTTCCTCAGTGGTGGCCTCACTATATTTGGGGCCTGAAAGTGATCACCTCCTAAGGTGTCACCACCACTGAGGAAATTGTCATCTTCAATATCAAACTATACACAACATATACTAGGAAAAAAATTCTAAATTTACTAAGTCCAATTTAAAACATGGTTTCAAGTAATTAGCCCAAATTTCACGTGCCTAACCACTCATAGTCAATTCTTCCCATGATTTAAACTTAGATATGGACCTGAGAGCCAGGCACAATGGTGTACAGTAGTAGTCCCCAGCTACTGGGGAGGCTGAGATGGGAGGATGTTTTGAGCCCAGCAATCACAGACCAACCTAGGCAACATGGCAAGTTATCTCAAAATAAGATAAAAGAGCGAGAGAAAAAAAAGAAAAAGTAAAAAGAGGATGTGATATTCAGGGAAGTCAGAGGCCCAGGGCCTGCCTCCCCTACACTGGACATAGTAGAGGAAAAGAATAAGAAATCAGCCCCATTCTGGTCCCCAGGGTACATGTGGGGACGTGAGGGTGGACTGCAGCCAGGGACAGAGGTGTCCTCATTTCTTCTCTCTGGACTGCAGCTGGAGAGGGGCAGTCACTTCCAGGAATTAGGGGGCGCCAAGGGGTGATATTGAAGATAGGTATTAGATAGAATAAAGATTATTTTTCTCTGCATATCTGAGCCCAGTGAGCCCATCTGTAGCCCTGACTACACACCTCTAAGGGGTCATCTTGGGCAACTGAAGAAAGACTGGTGAGTGTTTCAAAGTGGGACCAGGGATGCCTGTGAACTTGGGGCCCCTTCCAGTGAGCCCAGCCTCTCAGGAACACTTTAGGACCATGCTGTACCCTTTCTGAGTAATAATATATACTTAAGTGAGTACTCATTTGATGCATAATGGAAGGAGCACAGATTTTAGAGTCAAATAGCTTTGTTTTCTTTTTGTGATGAGTAGGAAGAATGATTGCCATCATAGTAATTAAATGATAATTTAGATGGAATTGGGTCCCTCTCTCCCTCGCATTGGTATGCTGAAGCCCTAACTCCCACTGTGGCTGTATTTGGAGATAGGGCCTGTAGGATATAATCAAGGTTAAACGAGGTCAGAAGGTGGGCCTAACCAGCTAGGGCTGTGTCCTGATGAGAAGGACCAGAGACTCCTCTCTCTCTCTCTCTCTCTCTCTCTCCACACACACACACACACACACACACACATACACACGCAGAGGAAAGGCTACATAAGAACAAGGACAAAGTGAGTTCCCAGGGTACACGTGCTGCTATCTGTAATGTTAGTATTCGTGGGTCTCTGGGGTCTTCACCACTTTGTCCAAATCAGAACCACAGTCGAGTCATCCTCAGCTTATGCTGAGACTATGGGGATCCTTTAGCTAACTGCCACTTTTGGAAAGGAGTATCTGTCAGATTTTTCAGGACATAGGTGTGTTTCAACTACCCAACTCTGATGTTATAGTAAAAGCAGCTGTGGCAATGTGTAAGTGAATGGGTGTGCTCTGATCCCACATAACTAAAGATAAAATTTCCCTGTTCATTTGTCCAATAGTAAATATTAGCATTTATATTAAGTAGTAGTCAATGATAATTTTGAAAATGATATTTATGAGTATATGTTTGTGCACTGGGATTTAGGAATCTTGGATTCTTGCCCTAGACTTACAACACTGTCCGTGTTACCTGGGACAAGTATTTTACTTCTCAGGCCCTCAGTTTCTTTACCTACAAACTGAATGAACTGCAAAAGACCTCAAAGTTCCCTTCTAATTCCCAGTTCTGCTTCTAGGCGAGTAAAATTAGTTCATGAAATGATGGGGAGTCACTGAGCAGATCTGGATGAATGGGTAATGGTTTGGTTCTCAGGGTGGGTAATGAGTTACAAGGTTCAATCGCCTGATTGAGCAAATGATTAACTAGATTACGAAAAAGTAAACAAGTAAAAGTCATTTAAGGACCAATGATGCTAGCGTGCCATACACCAAAGGTTATGATTAATCCAGTGAGAGCACATGAACTCCAAAAGGAAAAAAACAAAGCAATTTAAAATTGAAGTCAGTGAAAAGACTGAGCTGTAGGAGGCAGAGTCTAAAATCCTAAGAAAATAACCAAATAATGATGCTTCCAATACTTGTGAGGTATTATGCTGTATAACTATTAACACATCCTTGACTCAAAGGACTGTTACTCTTTAAAACTCCAAGCCACCAAATTGTCACCAAATGTGGGCAAATGCCGAAGGGATCCGTCATCTGCAAATGGCAAATACAATGCTCTGTGGCTCACTCTCTTGTTAGGTAACCCAGGCAAGCCCAGCAGAAGCTTGTGATAAGCGTGGATACTTGGCTTTATCATCACTCAGCTCCATCCCCCTTGTCCATCATTGTCAGCAAGAGAATTGAAAGTCAGCAGCTAAATTGGAGAAGCACTCTGGTGGCAACATAAAGGAAAACTTAGAAGGAAATGTGGTGGGTTGCAGTGTGTCCCCTGAAAAGATTTGCAGACTCCTAACTCTCAATACCATGGATTCAGAAGTAGAGTCTTTGTGGACATAATCAAGTTACGATGAGGGTGCATTTGATTAGGATGGACCCTAAGACAGTATGACTGTTGTCCTTCTAAAAAGAGAAAACAGAGATACGTACATGAGAACTCTTGTGAAGACACAGGAACACTAAGAAACAAAGGGAAGAGATCATGTGAAGAAGGAGCCAGAGTTGGACTGCTGCAGCCACAAGCCAAGGAGAACCCAAGGCTACCAGAAGCTGTAAGAGGCAGGAAGTGTCCTCCCCAGATGCTTTAGAGGGAGTGTGGTCCTGCCAATACCTTGATCTTAGATTTCTGAGTTGGAGAACAGTAAGACCAGCATTCTATTCCTGGAAGTTGCTCAGTTTGTGTGATGTGTATAGCATTCCTAGGAAATTAATGCAGAAAGGATGACGGAAGTTAAGAAACCAGGTAGGAGACTGTAGCCATGATGCAGGTGAGAGGTGATGGCAGTGTGCACTAACTAGTATGGCGGCAGGGCTGGGAAGTGAGGAGGTACAGTTGACTAGATTGATAACTATGGGGAGAAGGATGAGCATGAGGGAGCAAAGGTGACCTGCCTGTGTCAGGCCTGAGGAGCTGGATAGAGTAGTTGGGTCATTTACTGAAATAAGAAACACTGAAGGAGGAGCAGGTTTTGGAAGAAGATGGTTCTTTGAGGTTGGGAACCTGCCTGGACGAAGATGCCCAAAGTGTGGTTGGGTACCTGCGTTTGAAGGTCAGGAGAGCAGTGTGGGCCAGAAACCTAGGCAGTTACTGTCACCACGGGAAGTAGAGATGCCATCAGCCTCGGCTTTGTGTGGAATAGTTGTCACAAAGAATGTGAGAGTGAGTGGAAAGATGAACACAGGAAGACAGGTGGACAGAGTTGAGGAATCGGTGGAGTTTGATGATTGTGAACGCATAAAAACTTGTTGATGAGGTTTCGATATTTTCCTGAGTGTCTCTTAAGAGACTAGAAAGAGGCATGGAGAAATGAGAAGGGAAAAGCCAGAAAGCATGGAGGGAAATGCTAGGAGTCAAGGAGACAGAGGTGTGGACGGGATCTCATAAGATCAAAGAGCAGGGGCGCTGGAATCGCTCCCGGACTGTGCCCAAGTGATGCGGAACTGCGGAGGGACAAGGCAAGGGTCCCTTTTAAGACTTCAGAAACAGGGGAATCCTGGCTGATCATACAGATTAGAACCCTGAGCCTTTGGGTGGGGTCATCTGTGAGATGGCGGAGACTGTGTCCTAGTTTTGTTTGTGTTTCTGGTGCTGAGCACCCAGGAGGTGGCCCAGGAGTCAGGGTTCAGTGGAGTGGGCTTTGGAGGTGCTCAGGCTGCTGGGGCACCATGACTGCTGAGAACCACGGTGACTGCAGGGTTTCGTTGCCGAGGCCAATGCGTCCATCTGGGAAGTGGGGGACCAAGGAGCACTCCCTTCCCCTCTTCACATGGTGTAAAAGGCCCCAAGGATGGAAAAGTAGCCTTAACCCAAGCTGATTGAGGAGGCAGCAGGGAACCCAGCCGGAGCAACAAGAGACACCCCCTAGTCAAAGACTAGCTCTGGGGTCCTTTGATTAATCTGATATCCCAGGGCCTGGGGAGCAGAAAAGACGCTGAGTCAACCTTGCGAGGTGGTCTGACTCTTCACTGGTTGGGAACTGGTGACACTAATGTTTCCCAAACACTTCTTGTCCTAGTTTGGGATCTCCCCCAAAATGGCCCGTAGCTATTTGGGGAGTAATTTCAGGAGCAGAAAGGTCAGACTGAGGAAACCAGAACTGGCAGAGGAAGAAATGACAAAGGCTGAGCTTGTCAGTAGGTCGCTTCTGTGGGCAACCGGGGTCAGTCCTGCTGGGGACTTTTGAGGAAGCATGAAGAGCATATGGCTCTGTGTCCCCCTAAGAAACAGGGAAGCTGGGTTATTAGCTAACCAACTTCCATCTCTTTGCGTTTGAATCTGGCTCTTCTGGCCTTCCTGCACTTGGAGTGCCAGAAACTCTCTCCTCAGCTGCAGGAGTGAGGAGAAGGGGACACGTGTCCGCATCGCCAATGTCTCTGTGCTGTCTGTAGGTTGAAGCCAGGCCACAGTGCAGTCAGTGTTCATTGACTTGTGGCAAAAATCAGAAAAATAGAGGAAATGAATGTAGGAATGTGTGTGTACGGGTGACAAATCACCTCCATCTCTATCTTTGTCTCTCTTCCAAAGTAAAGTTGACAGCTCTCTTTTTTCTTGTTTTGTTGCTAATTTTATGTGTCAGCTGGATTGGGTCATGGGGTGCCAGGTGGAACATTCTGGGTGTTTCTGTGAGGGGGTTTTCTGGATGAAGTTGACACCTGAATCAGCGGACTGGGTAAGGCCTGTTGCCCTCCCCAGTGTGGGTGATGCTTCCCACTGGCAAGAGGGGCTCCTCCTGCATGACTGCCCTGAGGCGGCTTTGCTTTGTTCTGATTTGTTTGTTTGTTTGTTTGTTTGTTTTTCTGCCTGTAAGGCCTTTAACTGGAACCACACCATTGGCTCTCCTGGGTCTCCAGCTTGCACACAGCAGATCTGGGGACTTCTCAACCTTTATCAGCGTGTGAGATGATTCTTTCCTTTTTTTAAAAAAAAAAATTATTGTATTTTGTTTTTTTGTAGCACCGGGGACTGAACCCAGGGGCTTTAACACTGAGCAGCAACCCCAGCCTTTTAAAATTTTTCATTTTGAGATAGGGTCTGGCTGAATTGCCCAGGCTGTCTTTAAACTTGCTCTCCTCTTGCCTCAGCCTGGGATTAGGGCTTGTGAGCAATTTATCTATCTATCTGTCGATCCATCCATCCATCCATCCATCCATCCATCCATCCATCCATCCTTCATCTATCTATATCTTATTGGTTTGGATTCTCTGGAGAAGCCCGACTAATGTGCTTGTCAGGGAAATTTTATGTTCTAAGAATCATGTCTTTCGTTTTTGATGTTATGAATGAGAAGGATGAAAAGAGAAGTGGCTTTGAGGTGACGATGTGAGCGAAACTAATATTTATTACGCACCCGCCTCCTGTCCGGCTCAGCTGTGTCTTTGTCTCAGGTAAACCTGTGGGGCTGGAATCGCACAGCAGGTGTTGGAAGTCCTCTTCTGGTCCCCTGCTGGATAAGGCCCTGACTCCTCAGGGGGCCAGTGCTGTCCTCCGTGGTGTGTTCCCTCCCGAACCTCATCTGGCTCAGCTATTGTCACCTCTTCGTCTGTGATGCTCTGGCTACTCCAAAGTCTGTGCCCTTCAGCGAGAATTCACTCAAGCTCCGCTCCTTCCTGCGGGCTTCCCAAGGCAGCTCGGCCTTCCTTCCACACAGCATCCTGTATTCCGCTGGGAATGCTTGTTTTCCCACCTCTCTTCACTGGAGAGCAAGCTCCTGGGGCAGAGGCCACCTCTGCCTTGTTCATCATCGCATCCCAACAGTGACCACAGGGCATGAGACCCTAGTAGGCGTGCACTGATACTTGTGGAAGGATTTCATGAACTTCAACGTGAGGTCTGTTTGCTTCGGTGATCATTTTGGCCTCCACCCACTGGCCTCTAACTTCCCTCCATTCTTTGGCTTCCAGGAGGCGGGAACGGATGGAGTCCCAGAGTTGGTGTCAGAGTTAGCTCGACTCTTTTCTGCTTGTTATTCGCAAGACCTCTCTGGGCCTCAGTCCCCGCAGTCCTAAGTGGGTAAAAATGTTCCCCACTGACAGTTGATTGAACTTGTGAAAACACTTTTGTAAACTCAAAAAGGATAAGCAAATGTGAGTTATGATGCTGCTGCTGACTATTGGGCACCTCTGGCATAGGCAGCGAGTTTCAGTTTTAATTTAAATTTTACGTCTATTAATAATAGACATCTTGGATTATTACTCATAGCTGATGGTGGCAACAGTATTCCTTAAATAAAAACAGGCTACTTCTTCAGGTAAAATGTGAAAATGAAGCCTACACATACATTATTCCTTTTTATTCTCACAAACTATTGAGGAGAATCACTAATATTTTCAATTCAGAACAATTGAAAAACAATGAAAAGTTCCAGCTGGGTTCTGGAAATTTTAATAAAAAGAAACTCAGTTATGTTATAAGATGATGCATAATAGCAGAAAAATTGAACGTTATAAAAGACAATCCATTTAAAAAGCTGAAAGGGTCTATGACTCACTAAATTCATGGGGGCAGAAGTAAGAAGAAAGGAGAAGGATTTGTCTTTGGGGTCTAACATTTATTAAATATCTATTGGCTTCCAAGTTTTATTTACTGGGTCTTGTTGAATTCTTTCAATATCCCTATTAATTAGACACTCTCATTTTAAAAATAAGAAATTGATTCTTTCACTTACAGATGCTTTTAACTCTAAAACTGTGAAAAACTGACTCTAAGGGATTTATTTTTCTAATATACTCAATTTGGTATAGATTTAGCATTTGTCAACAATGCTAGGGTTGGTATTTTATAAGCCTTTTGACCTTTTCCTCATGGTTGTAAGATGGCTGCCATAGCTTCAGCCATCATATCCGCATTCGAGGCAGGAGGAAGGAGAAGGGGTAAGAAGACTCATTTGTCCTTTTTTTTTTTTTTTTTTTTTTTTTTAATTGAGTAAGTTAAACATTCCCTAGAGTCCCCTCTAACTCTAGAAAACTTCTGTTCACATGACAGACATTCAGACATTGTGATATGGCTGCACCACACTGCAAGGGAGATGAAAGAGTGGGTAATTAGCTTCCCCCAAATTGCAATGGAAGGTGGCAAAGATGAAACCATCCATAGGGATTAGAGGTGTCTGTATGAAGGACAAACTGCCATTGTGCTGCCCTGCTGTTGGCTTGCTCAGGTGCTGCAGAAACTGAGGACCCACCTGGTGCTGCCATCAAGTGGAGTGGACAGTGGTGAGGGGTCCTTGGGAGGGTCTGACACTCCACCTGGGGGCACGCAAGATCAGAGACTCCAGGGCTGCCTTTTGCCTCTGCATTCCTGCTGTGCCAGTAGGACTGGCAGCTCCTGCAGTGTTCATATCTAGGAAAGGGACAGTAATGCCTCCCCTTCTGTCCCCAGAGGATGCCACAGCCCAAAGGCTCCCGCGAGGGAAACAGAAGGCAAAGGCAGGAGCAGCGGGGCCCCCAGGAGGTCCCTAGTGGTCAGAAGACACCTCTCTCAGAAAGCGGGATGGTGAGGACCACTGGCAGGGTCAAGAGACGTCAGGAGGATATCCTCACTGGTGGCAGGTATTAGGTGAAACCCCTGGAAAATGAGCTTGAGTCTGATTTGATCCAAACAGGGGCCTGTCCCCACCACCATGCCACAGTGTGTTGGCAGGAGTGTAGGAAAACACCCCAGCACCACTGCTACAGTGAGCATCTGCTCCCCACTTCCACCAACCTTGGAAAGCTAGACCTAAAAGCAGAGGGGGGAAGGAGGTGTGTGTGCCAGGGCCGACCTCACCGCCCTTGCCAATTGAAGGACTCTGGAGGATGAACAGACTAGATTATGCCCCAAACCTCTATCCTAATCTTTATGGCACCAGTACAGCCTGAACCCGGCTCTGTGGAGGAGGGTGCAGCAAGGGAATAGGACGCAGATGGTGTTTAAGACCAAAGTTTGAACTGAGCTGAACTTTAAATAAAATGTCTGGGAAGTTGTGAACTCGGCCCAAAGTGCCTTTTAAAGACCTCAAATGACATTTTAAAGGTTCAACTGAAGGCAATGATTGTAGAAAAGTAAATATTTCAGGCCTCTATGTTTACATCCCATTGAAACCACACTCCTGGTGTCTGCGGTACCTGTGAGGGAATTTAGTTGCTGCAAAACCAATATCACCTGTAGGTGGCGATGTAACCCTTTCCTGAACGTTATCATTTTGCATTGGTGAACACTGGAGGAGCTGATGTCAAATCTGGGTGCCCTGCAGAGCACCTGGTGGGGCTCTTGGGCAACAGAGTCTTAGAGATTCCAATTCAGAAGATTTGCAGTGGGTCCCAATGATAGGGATGCAACCATAGGCTGTTTTGAGGGCTTCTTGCTCACGCTGGGCCACCATGCCCTACAGAAGCCAGCTCTGCCTGATGATTTTGCGGAGGTGTGTGACTTATTCCCCCAGAGAAGCATTTGTTACCTGTTTTTTCATTGTGAGACCAATCACTGTTTCCCAAGCTTTACGTATTCAATTTTAAGGTCCTTTCAGTAAAACCATTGTACTGGTGTTTGGGATGATAACAACAAGAAAATCCAAAGAGTGGAGGATGGCTAAGGAGTTTACTTCATTTTATTATAGCTACACTGAATGTCAAGTTCTTAATCTGCACAGCCCCTCTCTTTACCTAGAAGATAGTGTGGGCAGAGGACATATTTATGTTTTTGCATGTTTTGACTTTCAGAGCAAAAATACCTGGGACTTGGACTGGAGGACAAGCATGGAAGTTAAAGGGTGATTCAAAGCCAAGAGACCTCAGCAGGTTATCTCTGTGTGTTTACTTTTCAAAGGCATGATAAAACCCTTGGTTTGAAACCCCAGTTTGCCTTATGCACCCTAAGGGATGAGGTATTTAGGCTACATTCAGAAGAGGAAGAATCCAGGAACCTTTCCTTCTCATCTAAAAGGGACTAGAGATACATTAAGGGCATTGAATCCCCCCTGTCTTTGGAATAGAGAGGTGCAGGGGGCAATGCATACATAAATTCCTAGACATATATTTTGGGTTCCCTCCAGTGGTAGGAAAAACCTTCTTTGTATGTGTAGGAGTGGCCCTATGGACAACCTCAGAAGGAGGAAGAATTGGAACATGCAAAAAGGATGGTGGTTGTGGCTGTAAGTAATAATTATTGCCTTGCTCTGGAGACCTCATGATAGCATTCAGGATAATATAACTGCAGGTATTAAAAATACGTCAGCTGGGGGTGTGAAGAGGTAGGGTTCCAGAGGTGGTATGTTGAGCTCATGATTGGGACAAACAGCAGAGGGGTTGCACAGATTTACGGCTAAGCGTCTTCTTCGGTGATGGTGTGGAGTCCAATGTAGGAGTGAGGTGGCAGAAAAGGGAGATGTTCTGTCTTATTTTTCTATTTCAATCAGAAAAGAAATAAAGAGCCCACGGTGATATCCAATCACTATCTTCCTTTGCTTTTTTTAGTCCTTCCTGCTCACTTGGCCTCTCTCCATGACATGTGGGTGTGCTACTGTTTACAACCAGCTGTGGGGAAGGCCGGTCTGTACTGTTTGCCAATATCGGTGGTGTAAATGCTCCTGCCGTGGCTGATTGCAGGCTGCTACGTGATGACTTGGCTGTAAGTCTAGGCAACCCCTCTGCTTGTAAAATTCCTGAAAATTCAACAGTAAGCTCTTTCCAAGCTGGTATGAGCCATTGGTACCACACCATTGGCACATGGCTAAAATAAACACAAGGAAAAGAAATAAAATAGAACATTTATATCCAAAGAGCAAGGGATAAAGGGGAATTCCTAATAATATATGCAGATGTTACCCCACTTCCATGAGTTGGAGCTGAATTTCCACTCTCATCCCGTTCCCCTCATGGGAATGGGCTACAGTGAGTGACACTTTTCAAAGAATAACACAGGGAAAGGGAAAATAGTACCCTTCAGTGAAGAAACCTAAAAATACTACCTTAGCCAGGTGATGAGAGTTCATATCACTGGGCAAATGTCATGCACCCAGTAATTTGATGTGAGGAGATAATTCACATGTGTAGTGCCCTTTCAGAAAAGAAGTCGAACCCCAGGAGTTGCTTGAGAAAAGCATCAAACTAAACCAGATCATGGGACATTTTACACTATATCTGAACAGTGGCCCTTAATGTCAAGGCCATGACCATGAAAGACAGACTGAGAAATTGTTGCAGTCCAGAGGGAACAGGGGCAACTTAATGCAGTGTGGCATCCTGGGTTGGATCTTGAAATAGTAAAAGGAAATTTATGGAAAACCAGATAAAATCAAAATAAAGTCTGGAGTTTAGTTAATAGAAATGTACCAATGTCAATGTCAGTTTTAATAAATGAATTACAAGAGCAAAAGAATAACCTCATAGGTTTTTGGTTGGAATGGATCTGCTATCCATTATTTTGGATAAATATCCCCTAAAAGTCCATGGACTAAATGCTTGGTCCCCAGCCTGTGGCACTATTGGGAGGTAGTGGAACCCTTAAGAGATAGGGCTCAGTGAAAGATCTGTAGATCACAGGGGACATGCCCTCAATGGGAAATATGGGGCATCCCCACCTCCAGCCCTTTCCTCCTCCTCTCTTTCACTTCAGCCCATAAGGTGAGAAGTTCTATCCCACTATGCATGCCTCACCATGATGCACTGCCTCACCCCAGGCCCAAAGCCAATCGATCATGACCTAGAACTTCTAAAACTGGGAGCCAAAATAAACCTTTTTTCTTTTAGTTGATTATCTCAGATATTTGTTATAGTAATGGAAAGTTAACACAGCACCTCTGTTTCAAAAGACAGATTAATAAGAGCAAAACAAATAGAGCTTTATTAAATGTATATTGCTTATATACCTGAGAGCCACCGAGAGAATGAGTGATTTTCAGAGGTGGCATTGAATTCCAGCTTATAAAACATGTTCAACAAAGAACAGTGAGTAGTTAGAGAAGTGATAAGACTCTGGAAAAAGACTTTGAGTTTTTATGGCCATAATATGGAAAGATCTCGAGATTCCACGTAATTGGCAGATAAAGTTATTCAGTAAAGCTTGGAAACATAGACCACTCTGGTGTCATCTTCAGACAATAAAATTTCAAAATTGTCCTCAGTGACTAACCTTTGCTCTTCCTGGTGGGAAAGTGGTGGAATACCCTTTGTCCTTGTAAATCTATATCCTGCTTTTAGACAAATAGAGGAAAAGCAGGGAGCTTTCCTGCACCTGCTTGATTGTCTCCATCCTTCCCATTTTGGGGAGGTATGTTCTGGTCTCTCACATTACTGTGAAAATATAAGATGTTCAGAGTGCAGGGAGCTGGCTGCAGGGCATACAGGACTTCTGTGTATTATCTTTGTAACTTTCCTAAAAATCTAAAGTTATTGCAAAAAAGAGAAAAAGTATCATTAAGAATTTTTAAAAAGCAAGTGTTAGTGGGGAGAGAGGGGTGAATAGGTGGAGCACAGGATTTTTTAGGGGACCAAAACTATTCTGTATGCTACTGCAATGGTGGATCCATGTTATATATTTGCTCAAACTCACAGAGTGCACAACACCAAGAGTGAACCCTAAAGTGAAGATGTCAACACTGGAGGAGGTTCAGGGTGCCTTAGATACGAGGAAGAACCGTAATGAAGTATGATCAAAATGCTGAAAAGAAAAATGCACGTATCTATGGTTCTTGAGCAGGCATCCTCTTATTTTGAAAAAGAACCCCTGTATGGAGAACCATCATTTATCAGTATCCTAACTGTCTACAGTGGCTTAGTCTTTCTAGACCTAAAATCTTTAAAACATATTTTTAAACTTTGCTTTTGTCTATAATTGCCTATCCAGTGTCTTCGTTGTGGGAATTGTGAACTTTCTTCTCTAAATCTGAGAGAGCTAATGAACTAAGTATTGACTACCGACACAACAAAACAATTTCTGGCAAAGGATGATTCCAAGTAGGTACCAAATTAACAAGGACTATGTCTCCTGCCCATGAAAACATCCTTTGAAAGTTCCAGAAGTGGGAGAGAAAGTGGCAAACCTGAGAATGTGACTAAAAATTGTAAAACCCCCAGAGAGGAAGAGGTGATCGGGTGCCAGTGTGGAGGAGTAATGTCTGCTCAGAGTGGAAGAAGGCAGTGCTGCGGACGGAAGAAGTACCTTCACGATGTGTTTGTCTTTCTCTCTCTCTCTCTCATGTTTTCTGCCAGTATGAATCAGAAAAACCATAGCAGAAGCTCAGTCCAAGCTGGAGACCAAAGAGAAATGATGCTAATGTGCAGCTGGGACAGGAGGCCTATAACAAGGGAGGGCAAACCTTCTCTCTATTCCTTGCTTTACAGGGATACTTGCTTACACTGTAAAGTGGCAGTACCCAGGGCCAAGACCGGGAGGTACTTCGAAGGCTGTTATGGGTTTCAATTGTGTCTCTGAAAATTGACAGGTTGAAGTCTGAACCCTTAGTACATCAGAGTGTGACCTGACTTGGAAATAGAGCTGTTGAAAATGGGATTCTTTAAGATATGGTGATACTGGAGAAGGATGGGTCCCTAACCCCATAGGGTGGGTGCCCTTATAAAAGGGGAAATTGTGAGTCTGGAGGCAGAGTTTGGGGCAACACTCTACAAGCCAGGGAACTCCAAGGAGAGAGGCGTGGAGAGATTGTACGTCACAGCCCTCAGGATGAACTGGCTCTGCTGACACCTTAGTCTTGAACTTCCAGCCTCTAGATCCATGGGATGATAAATTATTTAAGCCAATCAAATTTGGTACCTTCTTAAAGCCATTTTAGCAAAGACCAGTTTTGCCTCACAGGAGTGGCAAATGGGAGAGACTGAGAAAAACGTGTAATGCCAGTGTCCAGAGGCGCCGTCCATTCTCCCCCTCGAACTCCCAGGAGGGCCACCAGGGATGGACTCTTACCTCTCTTGCCACAGATGAACAGGGGAAGCAATTCATTCTCCCAGGGCAAGAAGAGCTTGCAGAAAGAATAATGAACCGTCTGACAGCTCAATCAATATCAAACAAATGACAACAAAAACAAATGGAAATAATTCATACCAGATGAAGCAGAATGAATGGAGCAAATAAAAAGATTTTTAAATTAGATATGATAAAGATCTCAAAGGGAGAGCCAACGAAACATGCAATACAAGGCCAGAATAAGCATTAGTAAAGAATAAATGACTTGAAAATTAGGATATGAGAAGCATCATAGTTGAAATAAGACAACCTAATAGATGAATTGTTTAGTAGAATCTATGAACCACAAAATTTTAAAAAATTATGAAAGGAGAGAATAGTAAGGCCCCTTTCCTGTTAGAGGCAAAAATAGAGTCAATGCTGAGTTTTAGAAATTCACAGACAAAAATAAACACAAGTACAGAACTTATTAATTAAGGATAAGTACTTTAAAGTAGAATGAATGACTTTCAAACAGTTGAGAACAACTTGACAGTAGATAAATAAGCAAATAAGAATTACAATGGAATAATGTTTTCCTTGAGCATGCAAAAAATATTCACAAAATATGCTAGGTATTATCCAAATAATGATCTGAAGAGAACAGTCATATAATGAATAGATTAAAAATCTGACAAAATTTAACGTATATTTATTCTAAAATCTCTCTGAAAATTAGGCTAACAAAAATCTTCTTAGCCTGGGGAAAGGACATACACTTTACACACCTAAATCCTACAGCAAATGATCTGTAATGGCCACTCTTTGATCGTCCTTATTAAGATTAGGAAGACAAGGTGCAGCCCTTTGTCACTGCTGCTGTGAATGTGGTTTTGAAGATCATGGGTATAAGCACAAGAAACAGAAATGAGAATCTTAAAGATTGGAAGGGAAGGGAATAGCAACATTAATTAAAGATAACATTATCTTTATATGTAGCGTATTTAAGAATTTTGCTTAACGAAGAACGCATGAACTTTTCTGTATGTTCGTTGTGTGCTGGGGATGGAACCCAGGCCTTGCACATGCTAGGCACACACTCTACCACTAAGCTCCAGCCCGCCCACACAAGAGCTGCACAGAGAGTAATTTGCTTCATGCAAAGAAAAAGACAAAGACCGTATACTTGACAATACCATCAGGTGCCTGAGAGGAATGACAAAGTTGCAATGAAATCAATCCTCCCTCCCAAAGTTAATTGATAAAGTAAATCAATTTTAAGAATCCAGCATTTTTAATAGTTAACATTCACAAACTTGTGGCTAATATTAAGAGTCCATGAATAGCTAAATTCATTTTTTTCAAGAAGAGCAAATAAGGGGCATTCCCTATCAGATGTGAAGATAAGCCTCAAGCCCCGGGTCTGAAACAACACAGGGGCAGGAATATTCGAGCAACAGTGAAAGGGGACAGAAGGTTCAGAAGCAGATGGGTATATAGATAAGAGAGGGATGGTTAAGAAGCTGGTGCTAGCAATGGACTCCTATGCAGGACAATAGAGAAGGCAGATCTTACCTCACACCACAAAGGGAGGACTTTCACATCATCAAAAACTTCACTGTGAAACATAAACTCATCAGATAATGAAAAAAATAAATAAAAAATAAAATTGGAGCGCTCCTGCAAATCAGTGAGTGAGTAAAGGGAAGAAAACCAGCCAGATGATCAAAGGCCAGGCGGAGGGGACTCTGAATGGGAGACTCAGACGATGGAGATGAACAGGGAGGAGCCCCGCTTCACTGAGGATCATGGGGACACCCAGCTTCAACAGCAAGACACCACACCACACCTGCCAGAGGGACAAAAGTCAGACTCTTGGACAACAGTAGTCCAGCAAGGCTGGCAAGCTGCCTGAAATGGGCAGCTTCACTTGGCAGCAGGAGGAGCCTCGACTCCGTGGGCTCTCTGGGAAGCCACGTGGCAGAACTGGGGAGACATTTTTTTTTCAGTTGTGACAATCTCACTTTCAATTAAAAATATGAACTTCTGAATAGAAGTTTTTGCACAAAACCTCATGCTGGAGGACATAAAAGAATTTATCAGGACTACCTCAGGTGGCAGAAGCCTGTGTTCATCCTGGGGCAGCGCGTCTGGATGAAGAGCACATCCCATGGATCAGACCCTCCAGTTCTCCTGTGGCACCGCACACAGCCTGCAGTGACTGAAAGCATTCAATGACGCCAAGCTCAGCTGCAGCAGATCACCTGCTAACCGTCAGCTCACACTGAAGAGCCAGCCTCATATGCCTAGACAAAGTATTTCTTTACAAAAATCACTTCCATAAATATGATTAACACAATAATGCCTTTTGGGGGTTGCCCATCCCGGTACTGATGGAGAGGTTTCACAGATTGGACCAATTAGAGCAAACTGCTGATTCATCTTCATCTCCTTAGTGCTTAGCTGACTTCCTAATTAATGTTCAGGTGCTTTAATCACTGTTATTGAAAGAAGGAGAAAAACCACTTGTTTCCAAAATGATAGGAAGATATTTTCTGGACATAGTGATCTTGGTTGCTTTTACTCCTCTGCAGGTCCTTTTATGGAAAACCGTACTTTCACCTCTGGCTGTGTACAGGAAGCACACAGGGCAGTACATGCCTGTCTCCCTGAATCCGCCCAAGGACATCCCGCACAGGAGCTCCCCAGCCCTGAGCAAAGATGAGCAACAGAGGCATGGAAGTCCTCAAAAGTAGGGAGTGCAGTGGGAGCTTAAGCCAGGTCTTTCAATTTCAAAGACATTAAAACCACAGCTAGAAGGTAAAGCCTTCCTTTACTGAGGAAGCTGCCAAGTTAAATGGGGCTTGCTTCTTCTCCGCAAGAACTTATCTGCTTAGGCAGTTACAAGCAGTAGAAAATTTGAAGTATTTTATGCAAATAATGTAAAGAATGGTCTAAAAGATCATGAAGGGCAAGTTTAATCTCTTTGAGAGGACAGCACATGACCTGGGCCCTGAATGTTGGGGAGAATGTGTCAAGAGGAATTCTTTGTGAGGGGATCAACATGATTGATTACCGGCTTATCTTTGAGAAAGAGCAGGATGTTTAACCAGAAATACTGAGGGTGGTTGGAAATGGAGGGCTGAATATAGAAAAGGGCACAGGATTCTGAGCCGTCGCTTCCGAGATGTGATCGTCTTAAGTCTCAGATTCCATAACACTTCAGAAGGAAATACCACGGAGAAGCAAAGGTTCTAAACAAGGAGCCAGGAGCTTTGCGAGACCCTGAAATTGTTGACCAAAGTGTGTGAGTGTGTAAAATGTGTGTGTGTGCGCTATGTGGGAGGAAGCATGTGTGTGTGAGCGGAGGTGGTCATACGTGCCATTTTCTTGGAAGAAGGCAGCAGCCCTTAGCCGGTCACCAGTTCTCTATGGATGACAAAGCCTATGGAAAGGCCAAGGAGAAGGGCAAGAGAACGACCAGGGGAAGAACACAGAGCAACACAGATGGAGTGGATTTGGGGAGAGGGGCTAGAAAGAAATGGTCGGAAAGAGCTACCATGAGTCTACCATCACAGACAGCCAAGTTGCTCACAGCGCAGGTGATTGGTCCACCATCCTGATGAAGACGAGGGGTCAACAACGTGGTTCTACCAGGTGAGATCACCCGTGCTCTTTGGGTTGTCAGGAAATTGTTTGTAGGTACTAACGGACGCTTTCCAGGGCGAAGAAGAGTCAAGCTAAATCACAGCTACAAACTAATCCCTACGTGGAAATGGCCACAAGATGGCACTGTGGCCCAACAGGAATATCCCCTGCTCCTGGGGAGTGAGGCGTTTGCCCTCCCCTCCCTGATCCTCTGCTACTACTCTGCAGCATTATTTGTCTATTAAACATGCTGGCATTTGGAAATAACATTCCTAATTTTCATGATTCCTGCTTACTCTTTATATAATCCTTGGTAGACTTTGGAAAACCTTCATTTAAATCCTGAATTAGGTCTAATTCAGGAAGTTGGATCTGATTCCTAATTTACTAAAAGCCCTCATAAGGCTGTGTGCAGTCACTGCTGGCATTTATTGGTCCTTGGGGACTTTGAGGAGGAAACGACAGGAGAGAAATAAAGGGAAGGATGGAAAAGGGCTCTAAGGTTGATCAGAAAAGCAAAGAGCCCAAGCATTAGCTGTGTCTGGTGTGGCAGGGAAATAGTGACTGGAGAGTACACCAAGGGTGCACGGTGTCCAAGGACAGGAACCCCTGAGGCATGGGTTACTTAGGGTTTTGAGAACCCCACCTTATTTATTATTATTATGTGGAAAGAACAAATGGCTTAAATTAGGCACCAAGCAGAAGAGTTAAAACACATTTTTTGGTCAAAGGAGATCTTAGTACAATTTACATTTATAGGGCACTTAACCAGTTTACAAAGTGCTTTTGTATTTCCACTGCCTTGTTTCACTCTCAGAAACATCCTGGGGGAGGGCAGTGCAGCCAGCCCAGTCTGCACATCAGGAAAGGAGACTCAGAGAGGTTCAGAGACTTGCTCAAGGATGCAGAGCCACGAACTGGGTGAGCAGGCCCCAGAGTTGAGGTCTTGTCGGTGAAATGCAGTTAATGAACTACTGTTGCAGACATGTTAAACATTACCACACAGCAAAAGTCTAGGCAGAGTCAATACAGGTTAGCTAGCTTCATTTTTTAGAAAATGTCCATTTTCAATAATATATATATGTTATAAATAATATATATATGTTAAGAATCTTTGTTTACAACAATAGAATCCACTTATCTGCTAGCTTGATAATAATCTGCTACAGTATCTTCCATATTCCCATCTGCCTATTGTCCATAGAAAGGAACTTATTGAATAGACACAGAACGGCTGCAGAATCAGAGGAAAAGCAGAAAGTTCTGGATGAAGAAGCAAGTTTTGCTCACCTTACTGAGGGCACAGGCACACTCCGTAGCTGGCAGGGGGCAGGGGAGGGCAGCGATCTTGGGCTGTCAGTCTCTGCCAGGGGAGGAAGAGTTATTTGAAGTCAAAGTCAGGGTGCTATTTTAGAAGAGAAAATAAGTATCCAGTGGGAAAAAGCTTCAAATGCCATGCACAACCCATGTCCAGGACGAAGGAGGTCCCTTATGTAGGACTAGTGATGATAACATGTGTTTACGGAGCACCATGTGCTGGGCACCTTTGCATTTATTCACTTAGTCCTCCTGATAACCCTGCAGAGCAAGCAGCAATATTAATTCCACTTGATAGAGCAGGAGACTAAAGCACATTTGACCAGAGTGATGGAGCTGAGCTGAACTGAAAACCCATCTAAGTTTGTAATACCAGAACACAACAGGATTTAGAGGATTATTGTAAAAAAATCAAGAATTAATCTCAGATGGAAACATGAAATTGCCTGCATTTAGCCATTTTAGTCCTGGAAAAGTGGCACTGCGCATGACTCCAGTGAATACACGTTGGGCACTCAGAGCCGTGCCTGGCACTTAATGAAGCACCAAGCAGTATTATCAGAGGATCCTGCCTGTCAGGGACCTTAAGATCTAGGGAAGTGTGCAGGCCCAAAGCCCAGGGCGGTAACTTTGTGCCACACTGCGGTGTTCTAGGGCCAAGCCAGGCACTGGACTAGTCTCTTTGCAATTGATGATATCTACCTGTCTGCACCAATTTCTTCTGTTTCTTCTCAGACTTGTCTTGAGAACATGTTCTCAGGGACTGGGAGCAAAGCAAGAAGAGGCTTGTTTTATGGCAATGCAGCAGGTGGAGACTCCCTGGCCTTACCATCTGGGGTTGGATCATATCTTCCTCCTCTGTACAGCTGGCAAGAATGCCCTGGCAGCTCCGTTTCTGAAACCACCCTGAAGAAACTGACCACAGGATCCAGCAGTCCCCGGGAGCCACTTAGCTCAATGTTTGAGTTGTTTATCCACAAGGAGGTGAGGCCAGCTCATCCAACAGCTCCAAAAAATGATGGAGGACACCCCTTGCCTAAAAGGGTGCCCACTACCACCACCAGCCTAGGAGCCCTCTGAACCTCACATTAGGTGGAATGATTGATTTAATGCCTCGGAGGTCCCAGCACACAGCAATGCACACCACCCCAGAGAGAGAAAAATAAGTCCTCCAGGCATAATTCCATGCTTCCCTGCAAACACGGGCCACTCTCCAATCTGCCCAAAGCAACTAGGTCTTCCAAGAACCACAGGTCACTTATTTTCTGGAAGAATAAATGAGGGCCTGTTTTCAGTGAACTGATTTCCAAGAAGCACAAGCCTTCCTGAGTGCTGACCCACTTCCGGATGCATCCTGACTCTGGCAGTTTCCAGAATACCATCAGGGTACCTCTCCTGCTGTGAAGTCCACGTTGGGACTTACATCGTCTTTTAAAAGGCACAAATAGCTGAATTGCATAATGTAACCTGATGTTCTGACAACCTCACTTACACTCGGGCTAAATTTAAAGGTCACCATTGCAGGGAAATAGTGGCAAGAGAATGAAAGTGCCTTAAACATGGATTTCATAGTCGTTCTCTCATTTTGAGAGTCTTGCACCATAAAAGAGGCAAAATTGAGTTTAAAAAATAAATAGAGTGGAGAATTCATTTCTTGGGAACGTGATAGCTTTAGGAAAAATTGTAAAATAGGTAGACACAGTGTGAAGTGGTTGAAGTTTGTCTTAGATGTCCTCTGTCATCTGTGCCCTTTCATTCTTTTCTCCAGTGTTTATCCAGCACCTACTACGTGCAAGAAACTGCAATACGGTCTGTGATCAAATGGGGCAGGAAACAGTTCCTGTCTTCACAGAGCTCACAGGTTAGCAGGGAAGAAAGATATGGAGACAAATAATTAGCATAGAGCAAGATGACAGAAGAAACGCACTGGGAAAGCCAGCAAGGGAAGCTGTACTAGTCTGTGTGTGTGCAGCTCCTCCCCCAGTAAATCACGGCTTTAGCTGAGTGCTAATGGCTGAGTAGCAGAAAAATGTTCTAGAAGAGGGTGAAGTTTGACAGAGGGGACAGCCCATGTAGAAGCCAGGAGAGAAGAAGGGGCATGCGGTGGCTGGCACTAGAGACAATCTAGACCAGGATTGGGAAATTAGGGCCAATGGGTCCAGTCTGGCCCCCTGCCTGTTTTTGTAAATAAAGTTTTATTTGAAAGTAACCACTTTATTTATCGTTTATGATAATTGTTATGCTACCATTGTTGAGTCGAGCTCTTGTGATCGTGTACAGCAACCAAACCACAGTATTGTTTAGTAAATAGTGACCGTTAGAGTATTTGTGTTCTCCTCATTTTGCAGGCGTGATCACTGAAGTAAAATGGCTTAAGGAAGAATAGAAAGTTCCCGTGTTCTTAGGAAAGGGTGCATTGTTCTTGGGCCACAGCAATTTATCAGCTGTGAGACTTGGTTTCAAAACTATCTTAACTGATCGCTGACCGCCTGGCATCAGTACCCACACTGCTGGAGTCATCTGACAGTAACATGTCACACAGGCTTCTATAGCTAAACACTGCACAGTCTGTTAACACCACCACTTCTGAAAAATCCCATCAATCCCCAAAATCCATGGATCCCAAACAAAAACAGATAGTCAGCTCTTGGCTTTGCTGGAGAGGCTGGCCCTTATGAGCTGTATCCCTGGTTATAATGGTCTCTCTTTTGAACATACCCCCCATAAGAAATGTTATCACTGGGGGCTTGGAATTCAGGCGTATCTTAATTCAAAGCCTCTCTCATCCAATTCTATGTACTTGGAGTTTGGAATGCACACTATGGGTATTAGTCAAGATGACGGCAGCAGGTACACAATTTTGGCATTGAATGACTTCAAGAAGGGAGGAAATAATTTTCTTCTCTGTCTTCAATTCTCTTTTAATCCTTGTTACACCGAAGGGAAACCCAGCTGAAGGCTAGTCCAGAGCAACTAAGGAAAGAGACTCCCATACTTCCACTACCGTATTATTCCCTGAGCACAACAAATCAGCCCAAATTTAAGACTTTTGACTAATAAAAATTCTTATTCTACATGGATTAAATAAGCCAGGGATTTGGAAGTCTGAGCATGGTGGTTTGACTCAGGAGGTTACAGTCGGGATGTTGGCCAGAGCTTCAGGCATTGGAAGTTGAATGGGGCAGAAGGTTCCTCCTTCAAGATGGTGCACTCACTTGCTGGCAAATCAGTGCCGGCTATTGACTGAGGCCTCAGTTCCTTGCCTGCCCAAAGGGTTGCATGAGTGTGCTCACAACATGGAAGTGAGCAAGTCATCAGAGTCAGGCAGAAGCAACAGGATCTTTTATGACCTACACTTGAAAGCCACACACTGTTATGCATGCCACATTCTTTGATCACACACACAGTATGGTAGCTGACTACACAAGGGTGTGAACACCAAAAGGTAGAGATCACTGAGCACCACCTGGAGCCTACCACTATTGCTCACTAGCTGTGTAATGCTGGGTAAAAGGAGGCGAGAAGAGTTAAGGAGTGAGTGTTTGACAAGTGGAGAAGTCGTGAAAAGTCACCAAAGGGCAGTTTTCACTTGCTTAATGGCAAATGATTATTTTTGTCCATTTGCAGTTGCATTATAGATTTTTTCTTTCAATAAATTTACATCTTAGCCTGGGTTCCCCCAAAGCAGAACCTTACGTGTAGTCTATTCATCTGGAAAGTGATTCCAGGGAGCAGAAATTGGGAGTAGGTAGAGAAGCAAATGCAAGAGCGAATTGTTAAGTTGTGCACTGCAGCAGAGGGTGGGTGTTGGTCTTACCAGATCATCTGAGGGTCTTTGGAAATTCTTGTCTCCCTGAGAGATGAGAGGAAAAAACTTACCTGTTTCTTTCCTCAGTTAGTCAAAGATGATTTCTGTGCCTTTACTTCTGGGATGCTTGCTGCTTGGAAGTGTTCCATGGGGCCCACAGAGAGCTGGAGCCTGTCTCAGAAGATTTCCGATGTCACTGGGGGCCGGGTGCTCTGTAGTCATTTATTTTGCAGAGCTGGTTAAAGTCTGTTGCTCGAGACTTCCACAGTGGCAGCCATAGCAAAATATGACCAAATACGATCCAAGAAGACTTCTGTGGTTTCTCAGGGGTGCCCAACAGAATCTATTCAGACGCAGAAGCAGATTTTAAAAATGAAAAATAACCAGCAAACCTGTAAAGAACTGGGAAGCCATCACCTCCTCCTTAAAAGAAAAGGTTTCACAAACTGAAAATCAACCACCTTTCTCCGCACATCAGAGAAATGTGAATGGAGCAGAAACTGTCACCTCTAACTCTAAGGGACAGGCTCATCCAGAGACTTGGTGACCTGGAGAGAAACTACTGGAGCCATAAACTGGTGGGAACATCTACATGGTGACTTTTAAAACATTGCTTGAGATGGAGCTGGGGCCTCAAGTATAGGGAACCCCCAACTATCATGGACTTTTCCTTCCAGGGACCCCACCAATTTTTCTGTAAATATAAAACTATTCTAACATTTTATTTAATTTCAAATAATGGAGCAGGGGAATAGAGAAAAAAAAGAAGAGAGAAAGCAGGTTTTAGTGTATCAACCCATTGCTTTATTTCTAATAAACACATATGTTTAAGTCTTCTCTAATTATCTTTGTACAGATCACATTTGAACACAACCCTGGGCTAAGTGTACAGAAGAGGAATCTGAGTTCCAGGTTTAAGTAACTTGTCTAGCAAGTTTCTCACCCTCTCTGTGCATTGTTTTCTGAACTTGTACCAAGGTGATCATAATTAGTTATGGAAAATGGAATAATTAGTTGTAAAACAGAATAATTAGTTGTAAAATGGAAGCGAGGTAAGTTTTTACAGCAGTGCTTGGAATGTGGAAGCCTGTCCAGGCTGACAGTTGTCATCGTCACTGTCATCTCTGTTTCTAGTTCTGGTTTGGTACTGTCACTTCTGTCTCCAGCGCTCTGTGGGTCTGGCCAGAGACAAACACCTTCTCAGTGAGTGGAACACACACAGCCTGAACCAAACAAGGAGGGCCTGGCATGTGAGCCCCACTCCTGAGACACCCCCAAGCTCTTAGAGATGTGGATGGCGGCGTGCACGCGGTCACTCTTCTGTTTGAAGTGTTCACAGCTCTTCCCTGTCTACAGCAGACAGGGCAACAGGTTCCCGGATGGCCAGCACTGAAGGACACAGAATGACAGGCCGTCAGGCTGGTAATGAATTTATCATCCTCAGCCCATAACTTGGACACAACCTCACTCATCAGCCAGTGGCCCCAGGCCCGAGGACGTCTTTCTCAACAGGGGACTGCTAGCTGGTGGTGGTGGTGGGATCGCTCGGGGCTTATGATCTGGATCAGCTCCGTCTAAGGAGTCCCTGCTGGAGTGCACCCTGTGGGCCTGCGGGCCTTTCCTCTTCCTGTGGATAGAAGCCCCCTTTCCACTGAGGGCTGCCCATCCCCCTCCAAGTGCTTCTGGTCGGCTGTTCACCATGCTCCTCGGCTTCTGGTCCAGATTCCTGCCTGGAGCACTTGTGGGCACTGGGGAGGGAAAAGGCGTGTGGTTTGCTCTGGCAAGAGGAAGAGCCTGCTGGGGTGAAGCTAGACAGAGCACTGTGGAGAGACCTACAGAAAGAGAAGGAGGCAGAGGAAGATGGAAGGGTAGGGGGAGGACAGAGGGAGAGAGAAAGAGAGAATGAGAGAGAGAGAGAAACTTGAACCACTGGATCCATGTGGATTTGCACCAGCCTCCGTCCATGAACTACGTAGTTACATTAGCTAGTTAATGTTTTCCTTTCCTTTTCTTCTCTTCCCTCCCCTGCCCTCTTTTCCTGCCCTCTTCCTTTCCTCAAGCTGAAGTTGGGATTGGCACCTATTATTGAGACATTCTGACTCTGCCTGCTATGTGCAGAAACTGCTGTGGATTATGGGAACTCGAGGTTCCCCATGGTTTAGGGGAGAGACTCGGCTCAAGAACTGCACGAGGGTGTCCAGAGGACTCTGCTGGGAGGCTAATGGCCCATAGCCTCAGCCCCAGTCCCAGCTCTGCTTGCTGAGCTCTGGGGCCCTCAGCCTCAGCTGCACACCTTCTGGGGATCCAGGTGGGGGAGCTCCCTAGGGTTCATGAGAAGCGAGAGCCAGTGGAATCTCCAGGATGCATGGGTCTCCTGGGTCCCGGAGGCGGTGGGGCCTGTAGCCTGCTATGCGTAGCCTTGGCCAGGGCTCCACATGCTCCGAATGTCCCCAGCACACTGAGAAAGGAAATCACTCTCTCAGGGCAGGAAGAGTGTCAAAACCCTGGGCACAGAGCTGTAGCACAAGGCCTGGCACATCACAGGCTCTCTTAAAGGAGCACATGCTCCTCCCATGGGCGCCAGAGGGAGGGACAGAGGCAATGACACCAGCAGAGAGGAGGTGACCTCTGAGCTGGGCTTCCAAAGATGAGTCGCTGTTTGCCAGGCAGAGGGACTGGAAGGGACGCCAGGTGGAGGGAACAGCAGAAGCAAGGGGGCAGGAGAGACCATGAGCAGCGCACCAGGAAGTCACAGGGGAAATGGCGGGTGTTTCTGTGCGGCCAGATCCAGATCCAGGTGTGTGTGGGTCTGCGTGTGTGGTGAGTGGTATGCATGTGTTTTGTGTGGTGTGTATGTGTGATATGTGTATGTGTTTGGTGTGTGTGGGGTGTGGGTGTATGTGGTCTCTGTGTGTGTGTGTGTGTGTGTGGTGTAAGTCTGATGTGTATGTGTTTGTGTGGTGTGTGTGTGTGTGTGTGTGTGTGTGTGTGTGCCTGTGCACATGTGGTGTGTACCTGGAAATGAGGGTGGAATGACAGGATAAGCCAAGCATGACTGTTCTCGGTGACGTGGTCTAATGTGCCCCTGTCTGCAGTGGAGAGGTCCAGCCAGTGTTGGGATGGGTGACACAGGAAGGCGCAGGTCCCTAAGAGGCCAGCAGAGGAAGCATGTCATGTTACCTGCCAAAGCTCGGGGAGGCTCCTCTCAGAAGGATCCTGGAGTCTACATTCCCTGTAAACACGCTTTGTGTCCTGACAGCCTGGAGGCTTACGGATTGTGGTGACAGGGCTGTCTGCTTTCAGGTGGGAAACCTGACAACCGTGCGATCAAGCCCCTTGTCAGTTCTGCGGAGGCTAAGAGGGGAGGCAGGGTTGGAACGCAGGAGTTCTGGCAGCTGCCACTATAGGCTCGAGGGTTCAGGTCAGAGCTGTCCTTGCCCTCGTGCCCCACGCAGGACCCCTCCCCTGTGGAGCTTGTTTCCGGGTTGGGGGAGAGCAGCCTGGGTGAGCACAGTGCCCTGGGATGGGGGCTGGAATGGGAAGAGGAGACAGCTGCCTGGAAACCAGAGAAGAGGCAGAAGCTGCTGGGAGCTCAGAGGGGAGGCGATGCTGGGGCTGGATTTTGGAGAGTCTCTAGGAATGAAATGGAGCCAAGTGGAGGCACCTTAGGCAAATGACAGCAAAGGGATGTGAACGTTCCAGAACTTGGGAGAGGTCAGGTGGCTGGGCTGGGCTGCAGGGGTGAGGCTGCTGATGGTGATTTACATGTTAGTACAAGAAAGATACGGAAGTGTTTCCGTTCAAGAGAGGGAGGAGAGGAGAAGAGTGTGCCTAACACCCACTGCAACCCACGAGGAGGACGGTGAGGGGCAGGAGTCGCAGTGCATGCTTCCTTAGGGCCCTTCCTGGTGGGAGGGAAGAGTGGCGGGGGAAGGGAAGGACAACCTTTGACACTCATTCGAAGGGTCCTCAGAGTCACCCACAGTGCAACAGCCTCTCGGAAGTCGGAAGCCATCATCAGCATACCAGAAATGACACCCATCTCTCACGTGCCGTGTGCTAGGCCCTGCCTGTCTCGGGCTTCCGCTCACGCGTGCACTCATTCCATGCACAGTTTACGCAGCACCAACTCATGCCAAGGTGTGTCCCAGGTGCTGGACACCCAGCAGCACACACAGGGGTGCTCCACCTCGTGTTACCTGCTGGCAGGGTAGTGGCGATTAGCTATTTTATAAGAATTGGAGAGAGGAAAGTTAGGCAAGAATCGGGGATAAAATTGACAGAAGGTAACCCTTCTCAGGTAGGGTGATCAGGGAGGCCTCCCAGTGCAGGTGACATCAAGCCTAGACCAAAATAGAGGAATCAAACTGATGACCCTTTGGAGTAAAAATGTTCCAAACAAGGAATCCTCAGACCAGATGCTCCTGAAGTAATTAATTTATTGCTTGCTGTGAGCTCCAGCTATATTACCAGGCACTGTTCTAGGGGCAGGAAATAGCAGCAAACAAAAAGAAAAAAAAAATCCTTGTGTTTGTGGTGCTTATATTCTAATGACTTGGACCACCTTCTGCCTGTTTGAGAAACTTCAAAGAATT
The DNA here is from genome assembly GCF_902686455.1 of Sciurus vulgaris. Taxonomy (NCBI): domain Eukaryota; kingdom Metazoa; phylum Chordata; class Mammalia; order Rodentia; family Sciuridae; genus Sciurus; species Sciurus vulgaris. Next base: position 134,623,363 of record NC_136469.1, on the reverse strand, counting down.
TGTGTCACTGAAGGATGGGACCTAGGGCCTGGCCTGTGAAACTTACCATCACACCAAGAGAACTTTTCTGACCTTTCTCAAGCTTATTCTAGCCACAAGGAAAGGACATTTACCCTGTGGCCCCACTACCCCATTCATACAACTCCCTGAGACAGAAGAACACTGGTAAACTCTTCTGTGGGTTGGTGCTGTGGTTTGAATGCTTGTATCTCCCCAAAGTTCATGCTGACACTTAATTACCAAGGCAACTGTATTAAGAGGTGGGGCTTCCAGGAGGAGGTTAGGCTATGAAAGGGCTAGAGGGACCCAGCTGGGCCCTTTTCACCTTCTGCCATGTGATGACACAGCCCTCTTCCCCTCTGGAGGACACAGCTGCAAGGTGCCATCCTGGAAGCAAAGACAGCCCTTGCTGGACATTTACCTTGATCATGGACTTCCTATCCTCCAGAACTGTGAGAACTGGATCTTTCTTCTTTATAAATTACCCAATTTTGTCAGGGTTCTTCAGAGAAACAAATGGATAGAATATATATAATCATAAAAGGGGACTTATTAGCTTGGTTCCCAAAATCACAGAGGCTGATAAGTCCAAGGATGGTGGTTGGCTGGCTGGAAAGACAAGGGAATCAAGAACTGCTCAGTTCAAGAAGCTGAAAACTTCAAAAAGAGGGAGAGGCCAATGATGCAGCTCCAGGCTAAGGTGAAGACCTGGAAACCCTGTGGAGAGCTGGTGGTGCAAATCCAAGTTCAAAAGGTGAAGAATATGGAGTCTGATGTCCTCAGGTGACAGCAGCAGAAAACACACCTACCTGGTAGGGAGAGGGTGAGTGAGAGCTAGCTTCCAACCTCTTTTCCTTTTTCTTTCCATCCAGACCCACAGCCTATTGGATGGTACCACCCACACTCAGGATGACTGTTTACTCAGTTCACTGACCTACACATGAATCTCCTCTGGAAACACCCTATAGACACACACAGAAGCAGGCTTTGCTAATTCTTAAGGTATCCTTCAATCCAGTCAAGTTGACAACCAAAATTAGCCATTGTACCAATATCAGTTATTTTGTTACAGCAACAGAAAAGGACTAAGATAGTTGGCATAAACACTGGAGAATCCACCCAATCTGAAGCCTTCTTAAGATTCCTTGCAGCCTGTGAGGTCACTGGCTCATGTTCATTCTTGATTTTGGCCTCTGGCAGAGCTGGGTGGGGGATCTTTTGTCCACCAACATGCTAGAGTTCGCTCACCTGGCTAGAGGTTGGCCTCTGCAACCCCTAAGCAGATTCTGGGTCAGTTTCTTGATCCTTTGACAACAAACCAGCCCATCTGCACAATGGGATATAGAGGCCCAGCTCTAAGGTTTGCTGGAAGACTGGCACTGGTCGATATCTAAACACCTCTTATTGCCCCTCTCCTTGCTTAGTGGGTGTTCCACACAAGAGTAAGACTTTTAGCATAAGGCTGTGTAGTGCAGGGAGGTTAAAATTTCCCTGTGAAAACCTTTTTACCGTGGGAGCTTTGTTTTCCCCCAGGATCTCGGTGGACAGGTGCTGCTACTATCCGTCACCTCCTGTGTGCTAATGGCTTTGCCCCCTTCTCATGTACTCTTCCCCCAAACCCTGTCTGGTAGGATATTTTGTTCTCACTTTCTAGCTGAGGGAACTGAGGCTTGGAAAAGATGAGGAACTTGCCAGGGTCCTGAAGCCACGTGTGGCCAGAGCCCGTGAAAAGAGACCCTGTTCTGGAGAGTCCTGGCCCTTTCCACCTCTGAAGCTCATGGTTTCTTCAGTTGAAAAGAGAAGAGCAACACTGTGGTCTTCAGACACGAGCCAAGCCTGAAAGTGAGCAGGATAGAATAGTTCTTCCATATCCACATTCCTTTCAGCATCCTCACACAGAGCAAGTTCTAGAAGCAAGCACTTCCATTTAGGCTTAACCTTGAGAAGACATTTAAAAAACACACTAAAAAAACTAAATTAAGACACCTCACACATTCTGTTAGCTTTTATCCAATTTGGTGCTATATATTTTCTCAGTGATGATTATTTGGATATAAAGTGAAGGAGCCAGCTTTGTGTGTGTGTGTGTGTGTGTGTATGTGTGTGTGCATGAGCATGTGTTTAAGTGCATGCGTGTGTATGTGTATAAGTGTGTTTATGTGCATGTGTGTATGAGTGTGTGTATAAGTGTTTTTGTGCATGTGTGTATGAGTGTGTGTATAATTGTTTTTGTGCATATGTGTGTACATGTGTGTGAGTTTTGTGTGTGTGTGCGTGTGTGTGCATGAGCATGTGTTTTAAGTGTATGCGTGTGTATGTGTATAAGCGTGTTTATGTGCATGTGTGTATGATTGTTTTTGTGCATATGTGTGTACATGTGTGTGTTTTGTGTGTGTGTGTCCGTGTGTGTGTTCCTTAAGAAATGATCTTCCTTGAAAGCACTAAAAGGGACTCTTTCCCTTATAAGAGGTGTTGACATCCCAGCCTGTCTGTGCCCTGCAAAGCTGCATCGCAGTGGGAACATCTCTTTTCCTTTGTGAAACCTCATCTCAGCACCAGCTACACCCAGTAACTCAAACCAGATGGTGCCAGCTTGAATAACTGGAATCCAGAACATCTCACCTGCCGTCATCTCCTCAGCTGCTCCCCCAGCCTCCCTCCTGAAGTGCTTTAGGCAAAACAGGAGAAGGCAGCTTCTCACCCAGCTCAGGGGGCTCCAGCAGTTCTTGGCTTTGCCGGACTTGCAGCTGCATCTCCCCAGCCTCGCCTCTGTCATTGCAGGAAGCTGTCCTTGCATGTCTGTGTGCAAACCTCCCTCCTCTGAAGGACAACAGTGGCTGGATTAGGGTTCATTCTCACCCCTTGTGACCCAAGTTTAAGTTGATGACATCTGCAAAATCCCTATTTCCAAATTAAGCCACCTATGCTAATTCTGTGTGAACACGAATTTGGGGTGACACTATTCAATCCAGCACAATTATCCAATAGCAGTAGCAAATAGGTGGAAAAAAGGAAAGTGAACTTGAAAGAGAGCAGCCCTCTTTAAGTCCTAACAAAAGACTCGTGTCCAAAATATACAAAGAACTCTTAAAACTCAAAAATAAGAAAGCAAACAATCCAACTGAAAAAAAAAAAATGGCAAAAATCTCTGAACAGACACCTCAGGAAAGAATATAGACAGATGGGAAGCAAACTTACAAAAATATGTGCTGCATCATTTGCATGGTAGGAAGGAAAATGCCCCTCCAAACCCGTCTATGTTCTACTCTCCAGAAGCCGATTATGTTACATTGCATGGGAAAAGAAACTTTGCAGACGTAACTTGGATTAAGGGCTCTAAAATGGGAGGTTATGCTGAATTATTTTGGCGGGTCCAATCAGATCAGTCTTTAGACCTAAAAAAGCTGTGTTCTCAACATAGTCAGAAAGAGATGTGGTGATGGATGCAGGGTCAGGATGATGTTTGCTGTGGAGTTTGAAGATACTCAAGAGGTCTGCGAGCTCAGAAATGCAAGAACCTTGTAGAAACTAGAAGTCAAGGAAACCCATTCTCCTGAAAGGTCTGAAGTCCTGCTTATGCCATAATTTTAGCCCAGTGAGGCCCATGTTGAACCTCTGAACAATACTATAAAAATATAGAAAAAAATTGTGCTCTTTTAATTCAGTAAGTGGACAGTAATTCACGACAGCAGCAATAAAACTAATACAATTCATCACTAGGGAAATGCAAATTAAAAGTACAATGAGATAGTGCTACCTACAGACTTATTGGAAAGTAAAAAATCCAAAGAACTCACATCAATGGCAGCAACAGAAATGTGCATTCATTGCTGGTCTGTATACAAAATGGTACAGTCACTTTGGAGGACTGGTTTTCTTCAGTGCTGGGCTGAGTTTTGCTCTACAATCAGCAATTGCATGCCAATGTATTTACCTAGCTGACTCAAAAATTCATGTTCACACAAAACTTTGCATATGAATATTTATGGTAGCCTTTATTTATAATTTCCTGAAACTGAGAGCAAATGGATAGGTTCTAAAGTACTATAATTAAAATGTGGTGTATAGCTGTAAAATGGATTGTTACTCAGTAAACAGAATTTGTTACCAAACCAGGCCAGTTTATGGATGCATCTTTCATACCTATGCTAAGTGAAAGAAGTCAGTCTGGAAAGCCTAAATACTCTAGGATTCCATTCATATGTCATTCTGCAAAATAGAAAACTACAGAGTCCGAAAAACAAAACAAACCACAATACAACACAGTGACTCCTAGGAGGTCAGGGAGAATGGAGGATTAAGTAGGTGAAGCACCTGGAATTTGTTTTTAAGGCAGTGAAACTGTTTTGATTAATTGTGAATTCATGACACTTTGCTTTCTCTGGGAAAAAATTAAACATTACAACACAAAGAATGAACATTAAGGAATATTGTTTAAAAATAGTTGCTCGGGAGCTTGGGACGTGCCACAGTGGAATGCAGAATGCATCAGTTGCATTAGTTGCTGCATTAGTTGCAGTACAGTGGGGGCACCTGGTGGTGCCAGAGAGTAAGGTAGGGCTCAGTACAAAATGGAAATGAAACCAACAAACAAACCCACAGCCACAGGTGGAAAGAATACAGGAGGCAACTGTAAGAGCTCTTAATGGCCAAAGCCGGGCAAAAACATAAAGTGGTATTGAGCTATAACTCGAAGAATAAAGTAAGTGTTTATACAGATTTAAATAAAGGAGCAGATTTTAAAAATGGAGCATATACAAATCTGTGATGCAGAATTCCCAATAGCTTACGCGGATAGATCTCCAGCAGGCAGAGCATGACCCGCTCCTTTCCAGGTGGGGGATGTGCATAGTTACTTCATTCCAAAGGGTGTGGTATAGAAAGGAGGAGGAAGGAGTAGCTTGGGTAGTAGAGGATCTGATAAACGTACCCTAGCCAGGTGACCAAAGTCAACATGGACAGTCACAGACCATGCTGATAGCATGTCCCTTGATGTGATGCAACGGGAATGACCTTTGGCCTCTTTGATCTTTACCTCTTTGAGTTCCTCCCCCTACACACCATTCTAATCATCAGAAAACTCATCAGACAAACCTCAGTAGAGGGAAGCAGATGGGTTCAAGGATCTCATCGTCAGTAGATGATGCCTCAGCAAAAGAGGAGGGACTTCACAGGTTGAGAAGTGGTGGAGGGCATGGAAAGTGTTCCAAACAAAGGGAAGAGCCCGAACACAGATGCAGAGGTGGAATCCTCCTGGTTTTTAACAAGAAGGTGCGTGAACAGAAACCCAGCCGCCATCTTGATTTTGTTTGCTCTTTTGTTTCCCGTTTCCTGTTTTCCTGGTCTTGTCACTATGATGTCTCTTGAGTTCATCTAGTTCCCCACAAATTGGTTTGGTGCAGGTCCCCGTCCTCACTCACAAGACACAATTAACTGGATTGCTAGTTCAGGTTCTGGAACTCAAGCTAAACTTTTTTGTACCTTCATTTCCTCATCTTTAAAATGGGCATAACGAGGCTACCTAATTTTTGAAAGGATTAAATTAGTTAATATGTGGAAAGAGCTTAGGACAGAAACTGGCACAAAGCACTGTGTGTTAGCTATTGTATTATTACTATCCTCTCTTTTTTTTCAACATTAAGCCAAGAATTAATATAAAACTAAACTCAAGAAGCAAAAGGAACATATTGCACATAGTACCTTTGGCTTCTTTTCTTTCTGATTTGATAATATCCATGTAATTTCACTGTGATAACATGTTTGTATGTTGATGTCAACTCATCCCTTCCATCACTGAGTGCCCTTGTGGTGGTGAATGCAGGGTGTGTGTGTGTGTGTGTGTGTTTGAAAAATAAAATGCCTTAGAGACTGGTCACCAACGAAGAAGATAACCTTGGGGCTTGTCATAGTCTGTGTCTGTGTGGTGGGGGTGTTGCAATTATCACACCGAGCCAGCCCCCAGGGAGGGCAGAGAAGTCAGATAGAGCAGGTCACATGATAAGTTGTCAATCAGACTGCAGAGATCATTCTAGGGCAGAATAATGCAAAGTTTAAGAGGGTGGATGGTGGTGACAGACAGCCAGGGCTTCCTTCTCTGCCACCTGCTTGCTTGGTGACCTTGGGCAGGTTATGGAAGCTCTGCGTCCCACTTTCCTCATTGTAAGGTAGGGAATGATGAGGGTGCTTTCCTCTTACCTTGGGGTCGGAATGTATTTTAAACGACTTAGTAAAGCTAATGCATTCAGAGCAGTCCTGGAACATAGGGAGATATTTCTAAGGTGTCAGAGACCCCAGAGAGATGTACCCTCCCATCCTGACCTTTTCCAATAGCCCCATTTCCCAGCTGCTCCTGTGAGGCAGGCCAGCAGGTGCCCCCTGGGATGCCAGCCCGTGGCCATGCGAAGAATCAGTACCAGGGCTTGTCAATGAAGGAGCTCACTACCCCATGCCATTGGCGTACAGACTCCTTGGGCCTCTCAGTGATAAGAGGATCATGATGTTGAGACCCAGCTCTTTCTAGCTTCAGTCAGTCCTAATGATTAGATGCCCCTTAACCCCCCATATGGGCCCCCCATTTCTCTCCTCCACTGGCTAACTTTTGCCTGATGGTTGAGCGGACTTAGACCTACCTGACAGTCCAAAAGATCACCTTGGGCCTTCCCTTTTTAGCCAACTCTAAAACAGGAAGCGAATGGCCAGGGGTCACAGGCCAACTTCAGATACCTAAAGTAAAGGAGCGTGTTTTCTCGAAGGTGTCACGTCAGAAGCCATGCACTTCTGCAAGACTCTAGTGCCCAACAAAGCGTGAAGCCCTGCGTGTTTGGGAGGAAGGCGCAAGGCGCTGTGTTCACAAGTTTGCTCGCTCAGGACCTGAACAGTCTGATTTCCTCCAGACCTCTCCAGAAACTGATGATCAGTGGAAAAATCCCCACAACAGGATTGGTCGTGTGAAATCTCAGGTTTTATGCAAGTTCACAGCTAGAATCTGTGCACAATTACTGCTTAGAGTCTGATTTTGTTCATTGTGAAAGCCCCGCCGATCAGGCCTCTCTGAAGAAAGGAAAAAGCCACTTCTGAACTTTTAGCCTCGGTTGGACACTCGGGGAGAGAATGGTCTTCATACTGCCGGAGCATTTACTATGTAAACGTTTTCTTTTCAAGGTCAGGGTTTTAGAGCCCAGGGCCACTACTGAAACTGCAGGGGCAGAGCAGGAACAAATCTGCCAGCATCCTAAAAATAAGAAGCTTTATTTTCAAACTACAGGATGTGACTTTAAAGACAGTCTCAACAATTTACTTTTTTGACTGCCACTTGTATCTCTTTTCGGTCAATTTGACCTGGGAAAAAGAAGCTCGCTCCAGACCCAGGGGCGGGGGCACCGGTTTCTATGACTTGCACACGATTAGCCCTCCGGGATTGTGGTTCTAATATTCCAACCTTCATGTCCCCCAGAGTCCAGGTGATGAACCGTCTGATTCCTGGTGGCTGAATCCCACGCAGGATCAGGCCTGCACCAGACGCAGCAGCAGGGAGAAAATTCTGAAAAGAAACCAGGGCTCAGCAATGGACAGAATTGGAGCAAGCAGCAAAGAATTTCAGGGGAAGCTCTCCATCAGCAGCTCAGAGGCTACGATGAGCAGGAGGCAGACAGGGCTTCTCAGTCCTCTCTGCCCCTTCCTTCTCTCCAGCTCCTCCCCTTTTAACTTAACAATGCAAGCGAGGTGTTCCATAAGAGGGACACACCGCTAACAGGCCGAGTCTGTCTTGAAGGTGTGTCTTCTCCAGAGGCTGTGGAGGACTCCAGAGGGGTTGTCGTTGCCCTCTCCGGAGGATGTGCTTGCTCGGATCATTGTGGACTCAGGCCATGTACATCTTGGCCTCTCAGGAATGAGTTTATTAGGGGAGGGGAAGAGGACAGAGAGGAAGGTCAGAGTCTGGAAAAGAAACAGCCCCAGGGTGAGGATCCCTGACCCCTGAGCATTTGAGTCTTGAGCGCGTAGGTAGAAAACCAGCCCAAGAGGAAGAGCAAGCACACGCCACAGTCCTTTCGCTTGGCGCCTGGTCAGCTGCCAGGGAGACTCTGCACCTTCTGGTAATGGGCTGCACCAGCTGGTCATCCAGTCTTTGCTGGGCGTCACAGCAACCTTTCACAGGTGGTGGTCAATCTGGATTGTCACTTAGTTGGGTAGAGATGCCCAGGAGTAGGAGAATTCTGAGTGTGTCAGCGCCAGGCCAGGGCTGGATGGAAAGGAGGCGGGAGGAGGAAGCTGAGGCTGAGGCAAGTTCCAGTTTTCTTGAGTTGGTGCGTCCAGTACTGTGGCCATCGCCTGTGTTCCTTTGGCCTTGCTCCTTGTCCACTGTGAGCTCTGCCCAGAGGGTCTCCAGGGAGCTTTAGGCCTTCGATTGAGACCAGGGCTGCTTCATTGGTCCCTCTTGTTCTGAGGCTCCAGCTTCTTGGACTGAGCAGCTCCTGGTTTCTCCAGCTCTCCAGCCTGCAGACGACCATTGTGGGACCATCCAGACGCTGATCGTGTAAGCCACCCTACTAGATGCCCTTTTATAATCATATCATCATGGACAGATCCTGTTGGTTCTGTTCCCCTAGAGAATCCTGACTAATTCACCTATATTTTTCTTTATATAAGACCACCCTTGAAATCCAACCTATTTTTGACAAGATACAAGTAACCATCCTATAGCTATTATAGGATAATATAGCCAATATTCTGTTTTCCATCTGTCTTCTGGGATTTTTGAATTTTTAAAAAAGGTATCAAGGGAGAGAAGATCATGAATCAGGAGAAGAATGCCATTCTCAGTATTTCCTAGGTACCAGACTTAATAAGGGGGAAGATGCTCCTCAGAGAGGAGGGTAACCAAGGGAATTCACTAAAATTCAATACTGAACAGTTAAAGAAACCATAGAAAACATGGAAAGTTAGAAACTAGAAGAGAATATAAGAAATAATACCTGGAAGATGTGCCGGCTTGACTGCTGAGGGGAGGGAGCTCAGGGAGAGAGAAGGTGAAGCAGAAAAATCATTGGCTTGGGGGAACCTGTGGAATAGAGAGGAGGGTGATCTTAATGGACCCAGAGTTGGTGGGGAAGTAGGGTTGAGTGAAAAGCAATCAGTCGGTCGACCCATGGGCAGGTAGTTTGGTGGAACCACAGTCAGGGAAAGCTGGAATTACTTATGAGCACTGTGCAGCCACGAGCAGAGTCAGAAGATTGGTATCTCATAAGGGGAGTTGACAGTGGACTTAGAGGACACCTGTTATGATCCCCAGGGTCTGCCTCCACCAGTGTGACTGAAATAGCCACAAAGAAAAGTGCGCCTAGGGCATTTGGCTCCAGATACTAAGGATGAGGGCTCCCTTTGTTGCTGGTGCTCCATAGCGCTATTGGGAAGACACCAACAGAGGCCACCCAGGAGCATCTACACTCCAGAGCTGATACTGGGTAATTCACATCCATACAGGTGAATGAAAAACCTGTGGACGTTTAGACCTTATGCACTAAAAGTGGATTTTATGGGACACTCCTGAGATCCAGAGGTCCAGCAGAGATGGGCATTCCCCAACAACAGGGGTATGGGTCAAATCTCAAATACCCACTGACAGGGTTCCAAAGTTCAATCAAGACTAAACTTCAACTACCGAAACTTCCAATTTAAAGCCCTGAACCACCTCTTCTACAGGAGTACACAATTGGTCATCACCCCAAGTCTATTCCACCCTAAACTGTGAGATAGGAAGCTGAGAGCTATGATAATCAGCTCTGGCTTCCACCCACAATGACCGGTGGTGAGGTGAGGGACAAAAAGACTTTGGATGTAACAACCTGCAGCCCTTGACCCAAAGGTCGCAGAGCCCCAAAACAAATACAAAGAATAAAAATTCATCCTTTCCAACAGTTTCGAGCACCCCCATAAAAACAAGCTCTTCACTTCTCATTAAGAATTTTTCTTTTTCCTCTTTCTTTTTTGCCTATATTCCCCCCATTTTCCCCATTTTTCTTTTACTTGTTTTGAAAGTTTTATTTTACAATTTTTTCAAGTATGATTTTATGACGTATTTATTATCTTGTACTTTTTGTCATTGTGCAAGATTGTATGTATGTATGTGGGAGTGTGTGATCTGACTGTGCAGATAGGTACAAATATATATATATATTTTCATAAAATTTTACTTTCTTTTATTTTAATTGCTTTCTTCTGTATCTGCTTATTATTTAGCCTTGGTTTGACTGACTTAGGTGGGGTATAATTATAAGTGGGTTGAGTTGAGTTGTTGTGATCTTATATTTGTTTGTTTGTTCATACCTTTTTTTTTTTTTTTTTTTTTGGAACTGGGATTGAAACTAGGGGTACTCTTAACCACTGAGACACATCCCCAGTTCTTTGTATTTCTTCATAGTCCCTACTGTACTTGCTAATAGACAAACTTTCCTGTTCCCTCTTCCTCCTCTTCCATTTTTTATTACTTAGTTATTTCTTATTCCTCCTTTTTTAACAGTTGTTATCTGCTACCTATCTCCTGCCTCTCCTCTGTTCACTTTTTAAATATTTCAAAATTTCTCTTGCCGTCCTATGCTATTTCCTCTTCACTTAAGAAACTGTAGTCTCACTATCTAATAGAATTATATAGTTTATGTAACTCCTACTCCACTCATGTTGTGATTATTAGTAAAGTGAACAATGTAGTACACACCTGCCGTTTAATGCCTGATCTAGTTCATGATTTTTTATTGTCACTGCTGATATTAAATGCTGACCCCATCACTCCTATATAGGTGGCAATTAGTGTTATGAAAGATAAAGACATTTATCTTAAGGTGGTATATTTGTGGATAACAGCTAATATTAATGCTAGTCCTGGCACCATCCTTCCTCTAAGATAGGCTGGAAAGTGATTAGGAGTCTTGAGGTTCACAGAGCAGAGATTCTGCAGCTGAGTATATTCACAACTCAGCCAAGAAACAGCAAATCTCACCTCACACACGATCTAGCCCCACCTGAGCCTCCCAATACTACAACATGTAGAATTGGGGGAAACAAAAACCACAAACCAACAACCAGGCCCAAAGGTGAAAGAGGAAGAGGAAATCTCAATTGATACACAAATCCAAAGGCTCTGGAAACATTAGGAAACAGGCAAACAAATTTTACCCCCAAATTCATAATTCTCCAACAAAGAATCCCGTAAACAGGGAAGTGGATGAAATTCCAGAGAAAGACCATAAAAAATTGATTTTTAATATGTTCAATGAACTAAGAGATTATCTAAAGAATGGATGAAGAGAGCAAATAGAGTAGATGAAAGACCATTTCAATAAAGAAATAGGGAGAATGAAAATAAACCAATCAGAACTCCTGGAGATGAAAGACACAATGAATCAAATTAAAAATTCACTTGAAATCATCACCAACAGATTAGATTGTATAGAAAATAGAACTTTAGGTCTTGAATACAGAACTTCGGGCCTTGAAGATAGGATATATTAACTTGAATACTCACTAGGAAATAAAGGACACAAACTAAAAGACTATGATCAGAATGTATAAAAACTCTGAAACAGCATCAAGAGAACAAAGAAGAGAATAATTTGAGTAGAAGAGAATATGTAGATACAAGCTAAAGGCATAAGAACACCTCCAATGAGATAGTAACCAAAAATTTCCTCCATATTGGAAATGAGATAGACAGTGACATATAGGAGGCATTTAGGACCCCACATAGACAGAACCTCTTTAAGACACATCATAATTAAAGTGCCTAACTTGTAAATTAAGGGGAGAATTTTTAAAGCTGCTAGAGAGAAACATTAGGTCACACTTAGATGCAAACCAATAAGATTCACTTAGGATTTCTCTACTCAGATCCTAAAATCTGAGAGGGACTGGAATGAGATATTCCAAGCTCTAAAAGGAAACAATTGCCAACTAAGATTGCTACATTTGGCAAAGGTCTTTTTCAGATTCAAGGGGGAAGTAGAAACTTCCCATGACAAGGATAAACTTAAAGAATTCATAACAATCAAGCCAGCACTACAAAGAATGCTCAAGGATATATGGAACACAGCCAAATTCTAAAAGAAGCCCCAAAGCTCCCAAATCAGGATCACTGGAAGAGCAACCAACTAGATGAAAATCAAGACAGCATTAACTATAGCAAGCAAACCAAAATAGCAGGAAGCTACAAACACATATCCATAGTAACACTGATTGTAAATGGTCTCAGCTCCACAATTAAGACATAGACTAGTGGAATGGATTAAAAACCAAGATTCACTATATCCTGTTTTCAAGAAACTCATCTCATAGCCAAAGACACCCATAGGCTGACTGTAAAAGAATGCAACAAAATATTTCATGCAAATGGTGTCTGAGAACAAGCAGGAGAAGTTGTTCTCCTATCTGCCAAAGCATATTACAAGCAAAAATTAACTGGATTAGACAAAGAAGGCCACTAGATAAGGGAAACAATCCAACAAAAAGATATAATGATCATAAATATATATTTGCTCCAATGTCAGTGCACCTAATTACATTAAAAAAACCTTTTTTTTAACATAAAATCCTGGATAGACCCCCAACACAATGATACTGGATGATCTCAACCTTACCTCTTATCACCAATAGACAAGTTATCTAAACATAACATAAGTAAAGATATTTCTGACCTAAATAACACTATAAATCAAATGAACCTAATAGACATGTACAGAACATTTTACCCCCAAAACACCTGGATTTACTTTCTTCTCAGCAGATAATATAATCTTTTCCAAAATAGACCATATTCTGGGTCACGATATAAATTTTAGAAAATACAAAAAAATTGATATAATTCCATGCATTTTTATCATAATGGAATGGAATTGATAATAATGGAATGAAACTAGAAATCAATAGCAAGAGAAATCACATAAACACATTGATTACAGAAGGAATGAAAGAAGAAATCAAGAAATTCTTAGAACAAATGAGAACAGAGATAGAACATATCAACATCTATGGGACAGTGCGAAAGCAGTTTTGAAAGTAAAATTTATAGCATTGAGTGCCTACATTAAAAAAAGAATTCTCAAATAAATAAGTTTATGTTCTACCTTAAGACCTTAGAAAAGGCAGAATAAAATAATTCCAAAACCAGTAGATGATAGGAAATAATAAAGACCAGGGCCAACATTAATGACATTGATTGTTAAACAATAATACACAGGAACAATACAATGAAAAGTTGGTGCTTCAGGAAAAAAAAAAAAAAAGAAGAAAGAAAGACCCAAATAAACAAGGTTAGAGTTGACACAGAAGATGTCATCACAGACAATTCTGAAATTCAGAGATCCAGAGGATCTTTAGAAACTATTTTGGAAATGTATACACCAATAAACTGGAAAATCTAAGAAACATTGGCAAAGGTCTACACGCACATGACCTGCCCAAATTGAACAAGGAAGATACAAAAAAACCCAAAAGGACCAATATCAAGTAATGGAATTGAAACAGCAATTAAAAGCCTCCAACAAAAAAAAGCCCAGAACCAGATGGATTCTCAGCTGGTTTCTACCACATTTTTTTTTTTAAGAACTAGCACTAGTCTTTCTCAAATTATTCCATAATATTAAAAGGAAGGGAACGCTCTCAAATACATTCTATGAAGCCAGTATAATCCTGACGCCAAAACCAGACAAAGATGCATCAAGTAAACTACAGATTAATATTCCTGCTGAACATAGATGCAAAAATCCTTAATAAAATATTAACTAACCACATTCAAAAACACATGGAGAAGAGAATAAGATTCAATGATCTTTCATGACTCTGGGCTTTCCCCGCCCAGGACGCCCCTCTCCCTGATTTCCTTGGCTCATATTTCAACGTTTAAGACACGGCTCACCTTCCAAAAAGACTCATTCTTCTTACTCCTTCCCAGGCTGATTTTGGTGGCCTCCCCAACCTCCTAAACCGCACTATCCACGCACTTGGAACAAGTCGGGGGATATTTCAATTTTGGTGTCTGAGAGCTTTTCCCTTCTCTTTCTTCTGCCTCTCTGTTATCTTGGTGACTTTCTTTATTTTTATTTTTCATTTTTAGTTTAATTTAGTTATACATTTAGATTCCCACTCTTGTGGTCATTCATGATGTGAAGTTACTCTGGCCATGTATACACATAAAAGGTTAGGAACGTTATGACCAATTAACTCTACTCTTTTCTCTCCCCTCCCCACTCTCTTCCTTTGTTCCCCTTTGTCTAATCCAGTGGACTCCTATTCTTCCCCTTCCCACCCTCCTTTGTTGTGGGTTGGCATCCATAAATCAGAGCGAATATTCGACCTTTGGTTTTTGGGAACTGAATTATTTCACTTAGCCTGATATTCTCTAATTTCATCCATTTACTGTCAAATACCATAATTTCATTCTTCTTTAATACTACTTTGTGTATATATATACCATGTTTTCTTTATCCATTCATCCTTTGAAGGATACCTAGGTTGTTTCCATAGCTTGGTCGTTGTGAGATGCTATAAACATAGATGTGGCTGTGTCACTATAGTATGCTGTTTTTAAGTCCTTTGGGTATAGGCCAAGGAGTGGGATAACTGGGTCAAATGGTGGTTCCATTCCAAGTTTTCTAAGAAATCTCCACACTGCTTTGCAGAGTGGTTGCACCAATTTGCAGGCCCACCAGCAATGTATGAACGTACCTTTTTCCTTACATCCTGGCCAACATTTATTGTTACTTGTATTCTTTATAACTGGCATGCTGACAGGAGTGAAATGGAATCTCAGTGTAGTTTTAATTTGCATTTCTCTAATTGCTAGAGATGTTGAGCATTTTTTCATAAATTTCTTTGACCGTATTTTCTTGGTGACTTTCAAATCATTACCTAACCTTGCTGAACCTTCTGTTCCATCTTCTGTAAAACAGGGTCGTAATCCTCCTAGTCCTGATGACCGTGTAGAATTGATGGGCGACATGTGAAGTGTGGCCCACAGTGTCCAATTCAGCCAGAGGTGCTACTGCAGGCGTTAACCAGGCATGCCTGCTGCTGCCACTGCCACAGTGTTTCTTTGTGCTTTGTGCCTTTCCCTCCCTTTGCCACAAAGAGACCATCTTTTGTCATCTCTGCATCCATTGTGCTGGGCACAGTGTGTACCTGGTCACAGGCAACCAAATGGTATTTATTGAGCCAACGACAGAATATTTAAAAAGGTGACAATTTTTTTTTATAAATTTAGATACTATGCATAAGTGTATGAAATAAAACATTTTATATGATCTTGACTATCCAGGCATAATAACGGCAGCGATGACTACGCACATTTGTGCAACCGTACAGTTCAGCCAGGAGCTTTGCATCCTCCTGAGCTAAATTCCTCACTTCATTTTCCTTTCCCAGAGCACATCATTGTTTGCCAGTGCTCCCACTTACAAAGGAATGTGTTACCTACCGCGCTGGTTTAAACGTTTGTGAGGACTGTACCTGGTGCTACCCCTTTGATGAATTCGACCTATAATTTGATCACATAAGAAAAACATCTCTGCGGGGCTCCCTGAAGAAACAGGAAGGGTCACGGGAGAGGAGGGACAAGAACCACTGCGTGAGGCACTCCAGGGGGCGCTGGGAGGAAAGACACCGCTAATAAAATAAGGAAGATCTTCATCTCAAATGAGAAAAGAGAAGAGGGGAAAACAGCCGCATTTATACAAGATGGTATGATTTGCTTCCATTTTTGGTCATAATGGGAAAAAAAATAACTTGAACATTGGGGTTAATCTTGGGTGGAATTGAAAAGAAATCTAGTTGGCTAGAAAGGCAGACCTGAACTGAAATGGAAGGGATCCTTGAAATGGCATTAAAAATGAAGAAAATGGTCATACTTTAGGATGGGTGATTGCTCTGTGACCCCGAGGCTCCTGGACTGTATATTCATTTAAACTTCACCAGTTTCCAGCCTATTAGAGTTCACAGGGGCTTCAGTTTTGGGGTCTCACTCTGCACTAAGTAGGTACAGGGCTGAGTTGGCTCAATTGGTGTTCTGTGGCGACCCGAGGAGAGGTACCTGTTTCCCATCCAGTGGCCTTTCCCCATCCCAGTCGATGGCTGGTGTGTCTGAATTGAAGTCCCAATCTACCTACCCCGCCCCTGTGTCCCTCAGCCTTTTGTGACCTGCTCAGCTTAGTAAATACCTGCACAGTTCCTTAGCTCTCCAAGACGGACCCTGAAGCGTCCTCCCTCACTCCTCCCTTTCTCCCAACCTCCTCATCCAGTCTGCGAGCAACTGCTGTCAATTCTAGCTCCAAATAATCTTCATCGGATCTTCATGCTTCTTTCCTTTCCACGTCCAAGTCTCCGACACACATTACATCCTGGCTGTTCTCTCTGCTTCCCTTAAGGCGTGTTCATACCCAACCTCCTAAGAGCAGCTAACCGGATTTTACAATGGAAGTCAGATCTTCAGTGGCTTGAAAATCAAGCCTCCTGAAGTGGTGGAGCCAGTCCCAGGGGCTGAGTGACTCAGCAGAGAAGAGGCAGAAGCAGGGACAGGGGTGAACGTCTAGCCTGCGTGACCCTGGAGAACCCCAGGAAGGACTGGGAAACACCATGAGCAGGTGGAGGCCAAGGTGAGGATCAGACTGAAAACACAAGACTTGACTGAAAGTCTGGAACAGTAGGATCTCCATATGACCCACCTCTCGCTGCTACAGGTGACCCGTCTCCACAGGGACCAGAAGTCCAGCCTCAAGCCTCCAGGGCACCAGTCAGAATGCGGGAGAAGGAGGCATCGATGGAAATCAAAGGGGTCAGAGGAGGTCCGCAGACTGGCCATCGCCCAGTCCCTGCTTTTGTCCAGCTCACAGAGCTTCATCGGCCAGGGTATGCCATCTTCCTTCCCCCAACACGCACAGGAAGTCAGAGGACTGGTCTTCAGAGGCGGGGACTTGCTCAAGAGAAAACTGCTACAGATGCTGACACTCTGTCTACACAGCAGTGTCCCCGTGAAGAACCCACTTTGCTGCAAACTACCCTCTGTGAGGGTCCCGGCTTCCCCTCCTGCAGGAGAGCTTCATGTGTGTCGTAGTGACTCAGTCTCAAATACAAGGTATACCTGAAAAATGTGAGAAATATGTCACCATGAAAGGCAGATCCAAAAAGGGTAAAAGAGGAACTCAAAGAAACAAAGAAAACAGAGCAGAACATTTAAAAAAATTATTATCATTATTGGTAAGGATGTAAGGAAAGGTACTGAATCCAAGAAAAAGAATAGGATAATATAACAAAGGCATGAAAAGAAAAAGAAACACCCTACGATTTTAAGAACATAATGATAGAAATGGAAAAAAAAAAAACAATTAGAAAGGTTGGTAGAAAATCAGAAACTGGAGCAAAAATCGAAAAGGTGAACAGTAGGATAGACAAGAGAAGAAAAGTTGAGGATCAAGCCAGGAGATGTAAAATGTAGCTAATAGGAATTCCAGGGAGATTAAAGAGAATAAAATGTGGAGGGAAGTCATCAAAGAAAGGGTGCAGAGAAATTTCTCCCATAGCAAACTAAGTGACCTATAGAAATCTTAGATTACTAATGAAAAGGAGAAGAATCAAAAGTTTTAGGCAAAAAAGCAAGACAATGTGAAGAAATTTGATTCCAAATAGTAATAGAAAATTTAACAAAGACAGCATAGGCTAGAAGACAAAGAGGAAATTCCTTTAAAATTCTGAGGGAAAATTACATATAATTCTCTAATAAGCCACCTTTCAATCAAGCTCCAATGTGAATTAAAGCCTTTTCAGACATGCGAGGACTTCGCTACTTTCTCTTTTTTCTTTTTTTTAATCTCCCAAACCCTCGTCTTCGGAAGATGTGGTTCAGAAAAACAAGACACAAGAATTGGTAAGCATGGGATCCGGGGAACAGGAAATCCCTGGGAGAGAGAGTGAGATGGAGTCCGAGGTTACAGCTGTCGCACAGTGCGGGGACTGTCCGGGAGAGTTCGCCATGCCAGTTGTAGCATGGAAGCAGGGTCCAGTCAGAGCTTAGGGGATCTTCGGGATGAAGAGACAGAGATAGCCATTTGAGGGAATCAAGGCAACCCAAGTTTTCAAGACACAGTACCAGGGAGGAAAGTTTTGCTCAGGGAGAACCCTGGAGATTTGCAGAGGGGAAATAAGTACTTACTGATTTCTGAGAAATGCATCGTTAGGCAAGTCTGTCATTGTGTGAACACTACAGAGTGCACACAGGCAAACCTAGACACGTCGGTCAATCGCCCCGCCGCCCAGTGGGTCCCTTGATGCACTCAAGAGATGTGATAAGCAAGAGATGTATGAGTCCGCCGCTGGATCACATGGCACGCTGTCCTGCAGTAAACTTTAAAATGGCTCCCAAGTAGGAGTGCACTCTACAGTAACGATAAAGCATAGTACTGTCGACACGTGAGCCAGTAGCCATCACTGCCTACCGAGCATCATGTGCTGTACCCAGGGGCACGTGCTATGCTTTCCTAGGGCGGGGTGTGCAGTATGTCTGTGCATCAGCACCAACTGGGGGATGGCTGGAGCCTCAGTCTCCAGGCTGTGGAAGAATTCCAGCTCCGTTATAACCTCCCGGGACTGCTGTCGCACGTGCCTTCCATCGCTGACCAGGCTGCTGTGCGGTGCGTGACTGTGGGGTGCAGAGGTAAGCTGCGACATAGCAGTGCCCATGAGGAAGCGGGTCAAGAGCAGAGAACAGAACCACCTGAGGGGTGAGTGGTTCAGAACAGCCTCCAGGACTTTTTTTTTAAAGATTTTATTTGTTCTCTAGTTATATGTGACAGTAGAGTGTATTTTGACATATCGTACATACACGGAGTCTAGCTTCCCATTCTTCTGATTGTACGTGATGTGGAGTTGTTGTGCGTTGTGTCCGACTCATTCTACTGTCTTACTCCCATCCCCCCTTCATTTCCCTCACACCCCTCTTTCCAATTGGTGAATCTCCACTCCTCCCCGCCCCCCACCTATTGTGAGTTTGTAGCCACATATCCAAGAGAACATTTGGCCTTTGGGTTTTGGGTATAGGCTTATTTCACTTAGCATGATAGTCTTCAGTTCTATCCTTTTACTGGCAAATGCCATAATGTCATAATTCTTTACGGCTGAGTAATATTTCATGGTGTATATGTACCACATTTTCTTTTCTTTTTTGTTCTAATTAGTTATACATGACAGAAGATTGCATTTCGATTCATTGTACACAAATGCAGCACAACTTTTCATTTCTCTGGTTGTACACCATGTAGAGTCACATCATTCATGCAATCATCTATGTACATGGGGTAATGATGTCTGTCTCATTCCACCATCTTTCTCACCCCACGCCCTCTCCCTACCCCTCATTCTCCTCTGCCCAATCCAAAGTTCCTCTGTTCTTTCCTTGCAACCCCCTATTATGGATCAGCATCCACATATCAGAGAAAACATTTGGCCTTTGTTTTTTTCTGGGGATTGGTTTATCTCTCTTACATGATATTCTCTAACTCCATCCATTTTCATGCAAATGGCACAATTTTATTCTTCTTTATGGCTGAGTAATATTCCATTGTGTATATATACTATAGTTTCTTTATCCATTCATCTATTGGAGGACACCTAGGTTGGTACCATAGTTTAGCTATTGTGAATTGAGCTGCTATAAACATTGATGTGGCTGCATTACTTTGATATGCTGATTTTAAGTTTTTTGGATATATGGCAAGGAGTGGGATAACTGGGTCAAATGTGGTTCCATCACAAGTTTTCTAAGAAATCTCCATAATGCTTTCCACAGTGGTTGCACCAATTTGAAGTCCCACCAACAATATGAATGTACCTTTCCCCCACATCCTCACCAACACTTATTGTTGATTGTATTCTTGATAACCGCCCTTCTGACTAGAGTGAGATGAAATCTCAGTGTAGTTTTAATTTGCATTTTTCTAATGGCTAGAGATGTTGAGCATTTTTTCATATATTTGTTGACTGATCGTATTTCTTCTTCTGTGAATTGTCTGTTCAGTTCCTTTGCCTGTTTAGTGGTTGGGTTATTTATTTTTTGGTGTTAAGTTTTTTGAGTTCTTTGTATATTCTGGAGATGAATGCTCTATCTGAAGTGCAGGTGGCAAATATTTTCTCCCATTCTGTATGCTGTTTCTTCATGTTCTTTTTTTTTTTTTTTTGATTGTCAACTTTATATTTGATAAGCACTTTTCAAATATATACGCTTTAGACAATTTAATAGTATACAAGTATACAAGTAAATTTTTTTTTTCTTTTCGGAAGTGCTCTTTTAATATAGTCTTTAAAATATTCTTGTAAAAGATACAAACACTTAGAGTTTTATAATTAATGTGACACATTTTTTCACAAATTCAGAGCATTATGTCTTTTTTTTATGATGAGAATTGATCTTCTTTCTTTTTTTTAATTTATTTTTATTGTAAACAAATGGGATACATGTTGTTTCTGTTTGTACATGGAGTAACAGCATACCATTTGCATATTCATAAATTTACATAGAGTAATGATGTTTGATTCATTCCATTATTTCTTTCCTTCCCCCCCTCTTTTCCCTCTATACAGTCCCTCCTTCCTCCATTCTTGTCCCACTCCGACCCCCCATTAAGTGTCATCATCCGCTTATCAGTGAGATCATTTATCCTTTGGTTTTTTGAGATTGGCTTATCTCACTTAACATGATATTCTCCAATTTCATCCATTTGCCTGCAAATGCCATAATTTTATTAATCTTTATAGCTGAGTAATATTCCATTGTATATATATACCACAGTTTCTTTATCCATTCATCAATTGAAGGGCATCTAGGTTGGTTCCATAGTCTGGCTATTGTGAATTGAGCCGCTATGAACATTGATGTGGCTGTGTCTCTGTAGTGTGCTGATTTTAAGTCCTTTGGGTATAGGCTGAGGAGTGGGATAGCTGGGTCAAATGGTAGGTCCATTCCAAGTTTTCAAAGGAATCTCCACACAGCTTTCCAGAGTGGCTGCACTAATTTGCAGTCCCACCAGCAATGTATGAGTGTACCTTTTTCCCCACATCCTCTCCAACACCTATTGTTGCTTGTGTTCTTGATAATCACCATTCTAATTGGGGTGAGATGGAATCTTAGAGTAGTTTTGATTTGCATTTCTCTTATTACTAAAGATGGTGAACATTTTTTCATAAATCTGTTGATTGCTTGTACATCTTCTTCTGTGAAGTGTCTGTTCATTTCCTTAGCCCATTTGTTGATTGGGTTATTTGTATTCTTGGCGTAGAGTTTTTTGAGTTCTTTATATATTCTGGAAATTAGTGCTCTATCTGAAGTATGAGAGGCAAAGATATTCTCCCACTCTGTAGGCTCTCTCTTCGCATTGCTGATAGTTTCCTTTGCTGAGAGAAAGCTATTTAGTTTGACTCTATCCCAGTTATTGATTCTTGTTTTTATTTCTTGTGCTATGGGAGTCCTGTTAAGGAAGTCTGATCCTAAGCCAACAAGGTGAAGATTTGGACCTACTTTTTCTCCTATAAGATGCAGGGTCTCTGGTCTGATTTCAAGGTCCTTGATCCATTATAAGTTGAGTTTTGTGCAGGGTGAGAGATAGGGGTTTAGTTTCATTTTGTTGCATATGGATTTCCAGTTTTCCCAGCACCATTTGTTGAAGAGGCTATCTTTTCTCCATTGCATATTTTTGGCACCTTTGTCTAGTATTAGAAAATTGTATTTATTTGGGTTTGTGTCTGTGTCCTCTATTCTGTACCATTAATCTACCTGTCTATTTTGGTGCCAATACCATGCTGTTTTTGTTACTATTGCTTTGTAGTATAGTTGAAGTTCTGGTATTGCGATACCCCCTGTTTCATTCTTCCTGCTAAGGATTGCTTTAGCTATTCTGGGTTTCTTATTCTTCCAGATGAATTTCATGATTGCCTGCTCTATTTCTGTGAGGTACGTCATTGGGATTTTAATTGGAATTGCATTGAATCTGTATAGCACTTTTGGTAGTATGGCCATTTTGACTATATTAATTCTGCCTATCCAAGAACATGGGAGATCTTTCCATCTTCTAAGGTCTTCCTTGATTTCTTTCTTCAATGTTTTGTAGTTTTCTTCATGTTCTTGATTGTTTCTTTTGCTGTGAAGAGTTTTTTAGTTTGCTACTATCCCATTTATTGATTCTTGAATTTACTTCTTTTGCTTTAGGAGTCTCATTGAGGAATTTAGTTCCTAAGCCAACATGATGGAGATTTGGGCCAACTCTTTCTTCTAGTAGGTGTAGGATTTTTGGTCTAATGCCTAGGACTTTGATCCACCTTGAGTTGGGTTTTGTGCAGGGTGAGAGATAAGGGTCTAATTTCATTTTGTTACATATGGATTTCCAGTTTTCCCAGCACCATTTGTTGAAGAGGCTATTTTTTTCTCCAATGTGTGCTTATGGCACCTTTGTCTAGTAGGAGATAACTGTATTTATGTGGGTTTGTCTCTATGTCTTCTATTCTATACCATTGGTCTTCATGTCTATTTTGGTGCCAATACCATGCTGTTTTTGTTACTATAGCTTTGTATTATAATTTAACATCTGGCATTGTGATGCCTCCTGATTCACTCTTCTTGCTGAGTATTGCTTTGGCTATTTTGGGTCTCTTATCTTTCCTTGTATTTCATGATTGCTTTTTCTATTTCTATGAAAAATGTCATCAGAACCTCAATAGAAATTGCATTAAATCTGTAAAGTGCTTTTTATAGTATGGCCATTTTAACGATATTAATTCTGCCCATCCAAGAGCATGGGAGGTCTTTCTATCTTCTAAGGTTTTCTTCAATTTCTTTCTTCAGAGTTTGGTTGTTTCATTGTAGAGGTTTTTCATCTCTTTTGTTAGATTGATTCCCCCCCATTTTTTTTTTTTTTTTTGTGGCTATTGTGAATGGGTAGTTTTCCTAATTTCTCTTTCAGTTGATTCATCACTGATGTATAGGAATGCAATTAATTTATGGGTATTAATGCTATATCCCGTAACTTTTCCGAATTCATTTATGAGTTCTAGAAGTTTTCTAGTGGCATTTTTTTGAGTCTTCTAAATATACAATTATGTTGTTGGCCAATAGGAATAGTTTGAGTTCTTCTTTTCCTATTAGTATTCCTATTGGTACTTTTTTCTTCTAACTGCTCTGGTTAGGGTTACCTGGACTTTGTTAAATAGAAGTGGTAAATGATGGAATCCCTCTCTTGTTCCAGTCTCCAGAGGGAATGCTTTCATTTTTTCTACATTTAGAATGATGTTTCCCTTGGGTTTAGCATATAAAACTTTTACATTTTTGAGGTATGTTCCTACTCTCCCTGGTTTTTGTCTTGAGCATGAATGGATGCCGTGTTTTGTCAAATGATTTGCTTTTTGCATCTATTGAGATGGTCATATGATTCTTGTCTTTAAGTCTGTTGATGTGATGCATTATGTTTATTGATTTCCATATGTTGAACCAACCTTGCATTCCTGGGATGAACCCCACTTGATTGTGGTGCACTATCTTTTAAAAATGTTTTTTTTGTGTGTGCAATTTTCCAGAATTTTGTTAAGAATTTTTGCATCTATGTTTATCAAGGAAATTGGTCTGAAATTGTTTTTCCTTGATGTGCTTTTGTCTGGTTTTGGTATCAGGGTGATACTAGCTTCATAGAATGAGTTGGGAAGGATTCCCTCCTTTTCTACTTCATGGAATAATTTGACAAGGATTGGTGTTAGTTCTTCTTTGAAGGTCTGGTAGAACTCAGCTGAGAATCCATCTGGTCCTGGGCTTTTCATTCTTGGTAGGCTTTTGATGGCATCTTCAATTTCATTGCTTGAAATTGATCTGTTTAAATTTTCTGTGTTTTACTGATTCAATTGGAGTAGGTCATATGTTTTTAGAAATTTGTCAATGTCTTCATGATTTTCTATTTTTTTAGAATATAAATTTTCAAAATGGTTTCTGTATTATCATCGGTATTTCATTAGTGTCCACTGGGATATTTTCCTTTCATCATGAATTTTAGTAACTTGCATTTTATCTCTCCTCTTCTTTAGCTTGGCTAAGAGTTTATCAATTTTATTTTCTCAATGAACCAACATTTTATTTTGTTAAGTTTTTGAATTATTTCTTTTCTTTAAATTTCATTGACTTCAATTCTGATTTGAATTATTTCCTGTCTTCTACTGCTTTTGATATTGATCTGTTCTTCTTTTTCTAGGGCTTTGAGATGTAATGTTATTTTTTGAATTTCTATTCTTTTAAGGAATGAACTCAATGCAGTGAACTTTTCAGAGGAGCATTGCCTTTGGAGTGTCCCAGAGATTTGATATGTTGTATTACTATTCTCATTTACCTCTAAATATTTTTTTTTATCTCACCCCTGATTTCTCTTTCTATCCATTTGTCATTCAATAGCATATTATTTAATCTCCAGGTGTTAGAGTAGCTTCTATCTTTAATTTTATCCTTGATTTCTAATTTCATTCCATTATGATATGATAGAATGTAAGGTATTATTTCTATTTTTTTTTTCTATATGCTAAGAGTTGCTTTGTGCCCTCAGATATGGTCTATTTTAGAGAAAGATACATGTGCTGCTCAGAAAAAGTGTATTCAGTCTTTGATGGACAAAACATTCTATATACATGTGTTAAGTCTAAATTATTAATTGTAATTTTTAGTTCCATAGCTTCTTTATTTAGTTTGTATTTGGAGGATCTATCCAGTGGTGAGAGAGGTATGTTAAAGTCACTGGTATTATTGTATTGTGGTCTATTTGATTCTTGAATTTGAGAAGGATTTGTTTGATATACATAGATGCTCCATTGTTTGGGACATAAATATTTATGATTTTTATGTCTTGTTGATGTATACTTCCCTTCAGCAATATGAAATGGCCTTCTTTGTCTCTTCTGATTAACTTTGGCTTGATGTCCACTTTATCTGATATGAGAATAGAAACCCCTGCCTGTTTATGAGATCCATGTAAATGTTTTTTTTTTTTTTTTTCCATTCTTTTACCTTCAGTCTGTGAATGTCTTTGCCTATTAGGTGAGTCTCTTAGAGAGAGCATATTCTTGGGTCTTGTTATTTAACCCAATCTGCCTGTCTATGTCTTTTGACTGATGATTTTAGGCCATTTACATTCAATGTTATTATTGAGAGATGATTTTTATTCCCTGTCATTTTGATTTATTTCTGGTTTTTTAGTTTGGATTAGTTTCACCTTTGATTGACTATTCTTCTAGTGTAGTTTCTCTCTTTGCTCATTTTCACTTTTTTTTTTTGCGTTTCTTTTTCATGAAGTATCTTATTATGTTCTGTAATGCAGAATTTCTAGTTGTGAATTCTTTGAACTTTTGTTTCACAAAAGGATTTTTTCATTGTAAATTCTGAAGCTTAATTTTGCTGGGTATAGGATTTTTGACTGGTAGCCATTTTCATTCAGAATTTGGTATATATTATTCCAAGACCCTCCTAACTTTGAGGGTCTGAGTGGAGAAATCAGCTGAGATCCAGATTGGTTTTCCTGTAAATGTTACCAGTCACTTTTCTGGGGCAGCTGTTAAATTCTATTCTTATTCTGTATGTCAGGCATTTTCATAACAATGTGCTTTGGTGTGGGTCCGTTGTAATTTTGTATCTGTGGTCCTGTAAACCTCCTGTAAGTGATTTTCCATTTTATTCTTTAAGTTTGGGAAATTTTCTGATATTATTTCATTGAAAAGATTGTGCGTTCCTTTCATTTGCATCTCCAAGCCTTCATCTATTCCAATAAATCCCAAATTTGGTCTTTTCAGGTTATCCCATATTTCCTGGAAGTTCTTCTGTTCATTGTATTATAACATCTTTTTCCATGGTCAACTTTGTTTTTAAGATTATACATTTTGTCTTCATTGCCTGAAACAATGTCTTCCAGGTGATCTAGTCTGTTGGTGATGCTTTCAATTGAATTTTTCATTTGGTTTATTGATTCTTCATTTCAAAGATTTCTACTAGATCTTTTTCTCAATCTGTCTTTATTGAATTATCTTTCACTTCCTGTATTTTCTCTCTGATTTCACACCTTAAATAGTCCTTTATCTCACAAATCAGTTTAACTATAAATATTCTAAACCCCTTCTCTTACATTTCTTCCACTGTGGTGTGGATGGATCTGTTATTAGAGTATCTTGATTCCTTTGGGGTGATTTGTTTCCTTGTTTTTTCATGTTCTTTGTGTGT
This sequence comes from Sciurus vulgaris, assembly GCF_902686455.1. NCBI lineage: Eukaryota > Metazoa > Chordata > Mammalia > Rodentia > Sciuridae > Sciurus > Sciurus vulgaris. Next base: position 134,597,103 of record NC_136469.1, on the reverse strand, counting down.
CTATCCATCTAACAGTAAGATGTGAGGCAGTGGAGTTTCTACCCTGTGGACTATAAATCTATGAAGATTTCCAGTGTCTCACAATAGGAGGAGGCAAAAAATAATAACCACCAATTCTAACAATATATAACATTAAACCAAACTGTTCCTGCTGTGATGTCTACAGTTTTAACTGTCACAATATACAGAAATGATAATCAGTTACTGCATACAATAAAAACAGTAAGTTTGCAAAAGAGTTTACTACTTTGAATGGTGAACAAAGATGGAACAGAAGTTATATAGAATGTGATGATTATGAGGGAGGAGGAGAGAAGATAGAAGAAAATTAAAGAAAGAGTGAAAGACAGAACAATTGAGATTACCTGTTTGCAGAAGAAAAGAGAAAAAAAGAGCATTGAAAGAAATAGGTGAGAGAAAAACATATATTACAATTTAAAAAAATAAAAGCATAAAATTATGTTTATTTTAAAGATAAAACATAAAAGAATGCAAACAGAACTGAAATATACTTATCAAACATGTTAGGCCTCAAAAAACTGATCCATGAAGAATAACTGGCTTCAAAAATGCTAGAAATGAGGGGGAAAAGCCAAATATGGGTATGTATAGATGTCCATGAACCATTAAGGTCACAATTAAACAGAGAAAACAACAACAACAACAACAACAAAAAGTCAAAAAACAAAAGCCAAACAGCAAGAAAAAATCTCAGTGAAGAGTTAAATAATTATTTCCATTGAAGTTCAAAAGATCCTCAGCTTCTCAGCAGTGTTAGGCGGGGTTGTCTGGAGCATGATGCTCCACCCTCTGAATGGTGGAGTGAGAGAGGTATTTCCATAGTGGAACACCTGGAGGCAGGGTTTAGGATTAGTTGGGTTTCACACTCTTCACTGAATGCCAATTTGTCTGGAGATTTTAAGTAAGCTCACCTCCAGGGCCCAGAAGTTGCTGGTCCATGCTGGGAGACAGCACTCCAGGGATCTCTTCAGGTGGTGGAGGAGCCACTTCTTAGTCCCCTACATCACCTGTGGACCCCACATTTCCTGGTCTCTCATTCAGTCTCTAAACTCAATCTCTCCAGCCCCTGCCCTTTCAAATTCCCAGCCAGGTGCATCTCATCTAGCTGGTCCTGCAAGCAGCCATATTGGAGGGGAGGGGACAGCCGTGTGGGTTTCCACGACCAGTTGTCCCCTGTGTAAACTTCCCTTCATGTTTGATTTTCTTCTGGTCTCTTAGGCACACTCTCTGTTGTGTAGTGTGGGTTTACCAGGCCTGTGTTTGGGGCTCCCTCAGCTCTGGGTCCTGGCACCATGACTGCAAAACTGTTCCTTCCTCTGTCCTCCACACGCCTCCTGGAGAGGCAGTGGTTTCTCTCCTGCCCAGGGATATTGTGCAGCTTGTCTTAGTTTAGTTGGGGAGTGTCTTTCATCTCTAAACTCTCCACACTTGGATACACCTCAGGCCTCCTAAAACATGTGAGTTCCTTTAATTCCCTTATCCCTCCACTTTGCTCTGACTTGTGCCACTGGTGCAGCAGTGGCTATGGCTCTGGGGATTTCTTCCTTATTTTATTATATCCAGCCTCCTGAATCCCCAATCTGCTTTGAATGTCCAGTTTAAAATTCCAGTAAAGTCCCCTCCACATTTTTTTTTTTTTTGTTGTTGTTGCTGTTTTTGTTCACCCACCTTGTTGAGAAGCTGCCTGTCTGCTTTCTTGGTTTCATGCCATGGAGCAGCCAGGAAAGTGACCCTCTCTATTCAGTCATCTTGAAAGTTCTTTCCAGTGTCCAGAATTTGTAGAGGTGGGAATAGTGTCTATTTCCAACATCCAAACAGAAAAAAATTCATCATTTGTAAAGCTTTCATAAAGAAGTACTTTGCCCTGGAGATGGGGAAAAATTAACCCCACATGACACCCAGTCAAATATTATCAGGCATGCAAAGAAGTCAGAAAAGATGACCCATAACTGGGAGGAACTACTGAACTGACCCAGAAATAATACAGGTAATAGTACTAGTAGATATAGCTTAAGTTATTGTGTCTCTATTCCAGGTGAAAGGCTGAACATATCAAACAGAAACATAGAAGAGACTTTATAAATAGCTAAATCAAATTTCTGGAAATGAAAATTGCAAAATATGAGATAAAAACACTGGGTAGGATTAGATATTGCAGGAAACTTTCTCAAAATTACTTTGATTGTGTAATAGTTGCAAAGAATTTTTAAATACCAGAGGAAGCAGTTCTCCTATCCTGATTCCCATTTACAAGCAACTCTGGACTTCCTATTGACAGTACCCGTGAGTTAATTAAGAAATCGCTTGGCATTGGTGTTAAGAAACCTGGCACATCCTTCATCAAATAAACTCTTTTCAAGCCATGGGGATAAATGCTGTCTGTTTAATGATACTAAGTGGTTGGCTCATTAACTTGTCATGAATAAATCCCCTTCTCAAATATAAGCATGCCGTGTTTTTAACCTTTTGTGTGATAGATATTTGAACTTCACTGGAAAGCTCAGGATTTAGAGACATGATTTTCAATATTATTCAGTCAATATTTATGGAATGTGTTCTTGGCATGGGACGAGGTGCTGGGTACCTATTGGTAAATAAGACCTACCATCATTTTTCATAATGCTCAAAATCTAATGGCAGACAGACAAGGAGACTGGAGAGGATGATACCGCGTGATAAGGTTATGATGGGGAAGAACGGGGTGATAATGGGGGCGTACAGAACGTCATCTGCCTGGATGAGGAAGTCAAAGACGTGGAGGAATGGTGCCTCCTACAAACTCTAAAGGATGAGCCAGAGTTTAACTCAGTGAAGCGCTGGGATGTGAGGCAAAGGCCCAGAGTCAGAAAAAGACGTCTTTGGGGAACTGCAGGTAACTCAACATGAATAAAAAGACCAGTTTGGAGACTGGCCTTCATAAGAGATGAACCTGGAGAGTGTTAGTTTGCATATTGCCTGTAGGTAAAGGGAAGGAATGAAGGAATTTAAAATGTTGTCATATTTATAAGTTGAGCACCATTAATCAAAAAAAATCTGTAATTCAAAATGCTTCAAAATCCAAAGCGTTTTCAGCATTGACAGGAAACCACAGTGGCAAAACTAACAACTGACTGCATGTGACATGTTGCAGTCAAAATGCAGATGCATTAAAAATACTTAGAAGATCACCTTCCAACTGAGGGTTTAGGAAACAAATTAATTTCATGTTTAGACTTGGGTCCCATTCCAAGATGCCTTATTCTGTATATATAAATATTTCAAAATCTAAAAACAAACAAACAAAAAACCACTTTTTTTTCTTTTGTTGCTGCAAATGCTTTCATTCTTTTTTAAAAAAATTATTTATTTTTAATTTTTTGCAGACTGCATTTTGATTCATTGTACACAAATGGGGTACATCATTTCATTTGTGTGATTGTACGTGATGTAGATTCATACCATTCATATAATCATACATGTGTATATGGTAGTGATATCTGTCTCATTCCACAATTTTTCAAACCCCCATGCCTCCTCCCTCTCATTTCCTTTTACATAAAGTTCCTCCATTCTTCTCTCACTCCCCACCCCCCACCCTCATTATATATCATCATCCACTTATCAGGGAAAACATTTGGCCATTGGTATTTTGGGATTGGCTTATTTCACTTAGCATAATATTCTTCAATTCCAACCATTTATTTGCAAGCACCATAATATTATTCTTCTTTATGGCTGAATAATATTCCATTGTGTATATATACCAGAGTTTCTTTATCCATTTATATGTTGAAGGGCATTAGGTTGGTTCCACAATCTAGTGAATTGAGCTGCTATAAACACTGATGTGACTGCTTTACTGTAGTATGCTGATTTTAAGTCCTTTGGGTATAAACTGAGGAGTGCTATAGCTGGGTCAAAGGTGGGTCCATTCCAAGTTTTCTGAGGATTCTCCACCCTGCTTTCCAGAGTGGCTGCACCAATTTGCAACTCCACCAGCAATGTATGAGAAACACTTCTGGTCCAAACATTTGGGATAAGGGGTACTTATACTGTACTTTTTCAAAGGCTGACTCAGGATCTTACATCCAAACTGGAAAGAAGGTTTGCAATGACCCAGTTGGGATGTGATGTTAAGGGGGATGGAGTAAAGACCTCCGAGCTTGGAAAGAAATGATCACTCTCAAGAGAAATTGAGGAACGGGATTCAATAGACTGTGGGGAGTGGGTACTGACAGAACCCATAAGAGATAGGTCTTGGTGTGAGCAGATGTAAGCCCCCATCCCTGAATCAGACTAGCCAGCTGCTTCTCCGCCTAGCTGGCCACTACTGTGCAAAGTCCCCAGCACCCTGTGGACTGGGGTTCCTTTGAGTTCTCGAGCTTCGTGTTCGCCTGGCTCTTGCATGTCGCCTGGCAATACCTGTGCATCCCCAGTTGGCCATCTGCTACTCTCTGCAGTATTTCAAACCTCCCTACTTTCCTTAAGATTGTGACCTAATTACCATCCCTTTTCAGTTCATGGACTTGCTTCCTATTTTGCCAAAAGCAATTGAGACTGACCAACTGATTTCCTGTTCATGATCCCCCTGCCCCTTATATGCTAATTGATCCTCAGGGCTTTTCCTGGAGGTAAAGGAAGAACTGTCTCTGAGTCACCCTGCAAGTGTTATGGCTCCCTCAGTTACCTCCTCCCTCTCCAGCTTCCCTTCTCATCTATCTCCTTCCCCTCAGCACTGGCATGTTTCCAGGCCTCTGCCACCTTGGAAAGCCCTCCTAATTCTTTCTGGCATGCCTCTCCTCTCTATTTCCTATTATGGTCCACTGAGGACCCGGCCACCCTCTGCCCCACCATGTCCCATGTTGCCATTGACACCTGAGTCTTCAGAGACCACCAGTGCCTTCGGTGAGATAAGCACAGTAGTTTTTAAGATCATTCTTATTATCAGCCCTCACCTCACTGTTCACCCTGCAGCAGCTCCCACATGGTCGTCACTTCTGGACGGTCTTGAAATTCTCTCTTCCCCTTCTTGTTCCTTCTGTTTCCTTTTGCCTACTCCTCTTCTATTGCTGGAACCTAAGAAGTTGATGATTTTCCAGGTTTTGTCTTGATACCATTTTCTTCTTATGTAAAGTATATTTTTTTAATACTTGACTTTCAATTATTTATACAATGAATGCATGACTAGATCTCTTTACAAAACTTAGTTCCACTTAGTATTGCCCTTGGTTACTGCAGAGATTTTCTTTTGGTAAAATTCATTGCTGAGTTTTTCCCTCAGCCTTAACATACATTCCCAGGTATCCAAAGTAAATTTCAATTTTGATTTGTTTAGACCATGCTAGTAATGATGAATTAATTTCATTCTCATATTGATGCATTTAAAGATTGAGATTAAACTAGATTGTCATGTGGTGTCTCTTTGCAATCCTGAGAAGCCTTCCCTACCTTAGAGGTTGCTACTATTTTGTCTTGATAGGATGGTTCTAGACCTTTCTGTACATTTGTATACCTATATAAATCCATGACCATACAGATTTGTTTTATGGAGTTAAAAAAATTATATAGTAAACATGTTTTTGAAACTTGTTTTTTCTAAATCAACAATATGTCTTGAAACGCTTTCCTTGTTAGTACTAATAGGCCAAGAAAATTCTTTTACTACAAGACACACTGTTCTACAAATATTGTATTAGCCTCTGATTGCTGCTATAACAAATTGCCTCAAACTTGATGGTTTAAAATACCACAAATATCCATTGGACAGTTCTATAGCTCAGAAGTCCAAAATGAGCTTTACCCTGAGGGCTAAAATCAAGGTATTTTCAGGCTAGAGTTTCTTCTGGAGACTGCAGGTGAGAATTTGTTTCCTTCCTTTCCCGGTTTCTAGATGTTGCCTGCATTCCTTGGCTACTGGTCCTTTCCTCTCTTTTCAAAGCTATCAGCATAATATCTTCAAATCTTTCTCTAATTTTAAATTTTCTAATTTCTAAATTTTCTTCTTAATTTCTAAGTTTTGTTCTACCTTTCATTTATAAGACGCTGTGTGGTAACACTGGGCTCACTTACACAATCCAGGATAATCTCCCTGTGAATATCCTTAATTTAATCATCTACCAGGCCCTTTTACCACGTAAGGTAAAATGATCACAGGTCCCAGGGATTACGACGTGGATTCTTTGGGGCCACACTGTGTAGCACAGGCCCTGGAGTTCATAGCGGTTTTCCTCTTCCAACCTCACTCCTTCCCCTAGTGACTTTCTCATTCCTGTAGATCATGCCACATTCTGTGTCTACCTCCATCTGCAACTATTCACTGGACACCTCCCCTTGGATGTCCCACAGGCCCTGAAACCTCATGCTGTGTCTCAGCTGAAGTCTTCTACTCTAGTCTTGGTTTGAATGCCTTTCTTTCTTCTTTCAAGTCATGGATCTTCTCTGTCCCATGCTTCAGGAAGCTCTGTTTCTCTCGCTTCCATACATTCCAGAATCTGGCCATTGACATTTTCATTCTGTGTTGTAAATGCTTGTGTTCTCCCTTCAACTTTCTGGACTGAACTCTTATTCCTGTAACCTCAGTCCTTGGACCAAGTTTGTTACACAGAGAACACTCAATAAATATTTGTCGAATATGTGAGGACAGGAAAAGCAGTACCTAGGGTTAAGGTTTGCTTTTGAATTAGACTCCAAAGCTGCAGGTGCCTCTAGGTTTCCAACCATGAACTTCTAACATTCCCCAGTTGATGTGACTATGGAAGGAGTGGTCTGAAGACAGCTCCTGCCCAGCTGTCTCTCTGTCACAATCTCTAGGTTCTTATAATATTCTTACCTATGCCCTGTCAAGATGAGAGGTGAACTGCTCCTCATTGACATTCAGCCCAGAGTCCTGCCCTCATCCTTCTCTATTCCAGCCAATCCCTTTGCAGATATGACCTTTTTTATCCTCTCCTTCACTCACTCAATTTGAATAGGCTGTTTGTTATTTGCCAGGACCTTGACCAATGTGCCCAATAGTCGTATCTGATCTGTAACCAGGTTGTTGATTTTTACAATCACGCTTGTGTCCTTACACTCAGTTGATGCTTTTGGAATGAATAGTAGATATTCTACAATGGTCACTTTTGTAATGTTATAGGGTAATCAAGGAGAGTTATAACTAAACTTGTCCTTAGAAATTCACAAAAGCTTAAAACAAAACAAAGCAAAGCAAAAATCCCCCTGGGGATTGATCTAACAAAAGAAGTGAAAGACTTGACAATGAAAACAACAGAATACTAAAGAAGAAGAACTTAGAAGATGGAGAGATCTCTGATGTTCTTGAATAGGCAGAATTAATATTATCAACATGGCCATATTACCAAAAGCCCTATACAAATTTAATGCAATTCCTATTAAAATTCAAATAATGTTCTTCATAGAAATAGGAAAAGCAATTGTGACATTCATTTAGAAAAATAAGAGACCTGGAAAAGCGAAAGTAATCCTTAGTGAGAAAAGTGAAGCCAGAGGCATCACAATCCCAGACCTTAAATTATACTGCAGAGCTATAGTAACAAAAACAGCATGGTGTTGGTTCTAATTGAGAGTCATTTTATCTTAAGGAGTTTTGAGGTGGATTGTGGCAGAGCTGAGATTGCCATCCAGAGGGTGAGGAAAGACTTCAAACTCCCCAAAACTTAAGTTTAGGTCTAGAAGCAGCATTTACAGGATTGGCGATTTGGGCAAGCTTAGATTTGTTAAATGCAAAATAAAGACCATAGTACTTATATCACCTGGCTGTTCAGGAGATTGAGAGGGTGTACCTGAGTTCCCTGGTAGAGAACCCAGATGTCCTCATTTCCAGTGCAGTGCACAGTTCATCATTGGTAAACTAAACAGGGGAATGTGAGATGACAATGTGAGACAGTCAGTAGACAGAAAGGACCAGAAGTAGCCCCGTTCCTGGTATGAACTGCCACACCTTCAGACTGGTGGTAAGAGATGAAGGAGTTCTTGAAATGGGCTTCCAGTCACAAGAGGAAACAGTGAGAAAAGTAAATAATTGTTATTTGGGGCAATTTATGGTTTCAACATTTAATTTCTCTTTTTTCATTCTATCTTTACATTTGTTTTTAAAACTGAAGATTTAAAAATTGAAACCCACACTCATATAAGACAGAAAAGGAGGCGAAAAAAACATGGTCCAAACCTCTGCCTGTGGGCCTTGTTTCCTCACCAAGGGTCTTTTCCTATAGAGGGTCCTCCCACCCAAGGCAGATGCTTCATGAATCAAGTGTCCTATTTAGTGATGCCTCCAACAAGCTCTTACTTTTTAAGGGATAGAGTCTGTGAGTCTGTAGTCCTAGTCCAGAAAAATCTCTTGATAACATCAAACATTTCCTGAAGTCCCATTTCCTTCCCAAGTATTTTGAAGCTTGCAAACTCAGACATAATGAATGGAGCCTTTCACATGAACAATAACTCAGCAGCATAAGTTATTTTAATGGGCCCATCACTTGAAACTAAACTTCCACCATCTGTTCTACCCTTTAACTGCAAATGCAAAAGGAACACTATTCCCAATGGCATCATAAAAAGTTAGATATAAGTGATTTAAATGCATGTTTTGGTTCTGTATTCAGTGCAATATACTTCTGAAGGAAAGCTTATATTGGATTTATTTTTTATGGCAAAGTAAAAATTCAGAGTAGGAAAATGTCTCTGTTAACAAAAGAGAGACTTTTTAGTTGACATGGAGTATGTTTTACCATGTCATCCATCCATCCATCCATCCATCCATCCATCCATCCATCCATCCATCCATTCATTCAGGTTTTCTTTTTCTACAAATATTTATGGAATGCCTCCACCTCACTGGCAACTTGGGGTATAGATTTTAATAGTGATAATCGGTAAGACCCCGACACCTCTAAGGGAAAATACAAAAGGCCATTTCATATACATATCCATAAAAGTCACATAAAACCCAAACATAAATTTCATGTCTGCTTCAGAATGCTAACAGGAAGGAGCAGAAAGAAGTTTGCAATCAGCTAGATCTTGGTTTAAAATTCCCAATGGCTTTGTAATGTGAGCTGAAACTCTTTCCTTATTTGACACTAATTTGCATATCTGACTCTGCTTCCTCATCTGGAAATTGGGGACAATGTCTCTCTCATGAGTGTGCCATGATCTAAGGACAAACAAATTCACCAGCCAAGGACCTGGCTCATAGTTGGTGCTATATGTTAATTCTTCCATTTTTCTAATTTGTATTTCTTTTTCAGATGTAGAGAAATTACCGTTCAAACATAAAATGATAGATGCATAAAACCCAATAGTAGGAAATGATCTAAGAAATAGTTGACTTTAATTCAAGATCCTTCTTATATAAACAATCAAATTTTATCACAAAGAAAAATAGCAACCGCTTCAAAGTCTTGCAGTTTGCAATAGTTTCTAAAACATTTTGATTATGCACTTAGGAATGAAAAAATTTATACTTTCTCTTTTACTATAGGTCCATTTGAATTAATATACATGGGCTATTATAGGGACAAATTATGCACATTATAAAATTTATATCAATAGAAATAAAAAGAATGAAATGAGTGATATTTATTGTGACTTACGGTTCTAATGAGTTCACACTATGCTTGAGACAGGCACACTGGTTTCTGGAGGCACACTATACACGTGGGTCAAGTTCATTACTAACATGAATACGTAATCCCACAAACACTTTTTGCAAGTGTATTTGAAAGATTTTTAATTGACTTCATTATTTCCATCTTATGATGAGTGAATAAAAAAAATCATACTAGGAGGAGATGCATTAACTTTCTTGTTTTTCTCCCATCAATCCATTGTGTCTTTGCAGAGATATTTTTAGCCACTTCTCCATTTTGCAAAGATCAGTCTGGTTAAAACTGGGCAATAAAGTTCATGTCCATGTATGTTAATATGCCATCAGGGAACAGGTAGGTGTGAGGAGCCACTGCTGTCCCTTTGCCATGGTGAAGCTTGTCCCCCAGGGCACTCTCTGGACATCACGTAGCTTGTAACCCTCTGACATAAAGGAGGAGGAGAGTGTCCAATGTTAGTAAAGTTCCTCGTTTTTTTAAGGATAAATATTTAAATAATAGTCTTAATATTTTCTTCTTATTCCTCAAAGAATAGACTTGCTCAGCTCAGGTTGGAGGATACTGAATTCCTAGAAGAGACAGGACTAGAGTTGAGTCTACTGATGCCTAAAAATGCTTCTTCCCTAACAAATACTAAGAAGGAATACCTCCAATTTTTTGTTTTAGTGCTGTGTACCATGTTCTGAAAGTGCATATATCCTAAGGGCATACTTCATGAATTTTCCCAAAGTGAAACACTTTCCTGACTACCATGGATATCGGAGAGGGGCTTTACTGGACCCAGGTGCTCTGGTGCTTCCTCCTTCCCCAGATGACTCCTATTCTGACTCTGACTCCACAGATCAGCTTTGTTTATTTTTGAATTCTTTACATAGAGAATCAAATTGCTTATGGTCTGGATTTTTTTGTTGTTTAAAATACTGTTTTTAAATTTATCTCTGTTGGTAGGTATAGTGATAGTTCATTCTCTCTTTTTTTGTTGTACAGTATTCCTGCCCTGCTTTGGGGGTTGAACTCAGGGACATTAGACCACTGAGCCAAATTCCCAGCCCTATTTTGTATTTTATTTAGAGACAGTGTCTCACTGAGTTTCTTAGTGCCTCATTTTTGCTGAGGCTGGCTTTGAACTCAAAATTCTCCTGCCTCAGCCTCCTGAGCCGGTGCAATTATAGGCGTGTGTCACTGCACCTGGTCTGCTATACAGTATTTTATTGATTAGCATATTGAGCATCTTTATTCATTCTACAGTTGATGGAAATTTAAGTTTTTAATGATGTTTGGATATTAAGAATAATGCTGTATCAATGGAATTGCTGAGTCAGAACAGACATATAATTGAGCTTTTCTTGGTAGAGTGGAACACACATTAATCAATTACTGCTGCAATAATAACACATAATTAACCACATCAAAATGAATAACATGTAACAATAAGCACTTATTGATTACCCAGCTATGGATTGGTAGGGAAACTGCTGATTGAAGCTAAGCTCTGTTGATCTGACTTCAAGCTGGGTATTGGGGTCCAGGTTTGCTCCATGTGTCTCTGAATCTTCTTGGACGAGCGACTCCTCAAGGCACATTCTCCTTGCAGCTAGTGCCTCACTACAAATCTATGTCAAGCCTATATTCACATTATGTCCACTAACATCCCACAGACAGCAAGTCACTTGGTCAAACTCAAGGGATGGGGAAAAAAAAAAATCACTCTACCCACCATGAGGTCTTCGCTATTGTGTAGATAAACAATTCAAGCACAGAGAAAGGAGGAATTAAGACCAATAATTTAATTGACCAGATAGTTTTTCAAAGTGTAGCAATTTACACAGCCAGAAGTGCTTTCTGAAAGTTCCCGTTACTCTACATCCTTCACATTTGGCCCTTCCAGTCTTCTTTGCCCCTCGTGCTGGGATGGAACCCAGGCCTCATGCAAGCCAGGCAAGCACTGCACCACTGAGCTACATTCCCAACACTTTCCAGTCTTTTTAATGGTAGCCATCTAAGGTCATGGTTTTAATTTGTGTTTCCCTAATGAGTCATGAAGTTGAGTACTTTTTCACCCAAGATTTTTAGCCACTAATGAAAAGAGGTTGCCAATCTGCCCCTTATTGAGTCACAGGATATCTTCTTTGATGGGCCACTTTTTCCCCTGCTCTGTGTCTTGCGTTTTTATTTTAATTGTACCTTTGGATGAATGTAAAATTTTAATTGGAATGTAGTCCAAGGTATCAGTCTTTCCTGGTAAGATGAATGATCTTTATGACTTATTTAAAAAATCTTTGCCTACCCTGAAGTCATGAGCATATTCCCCCATGTTTTTCTTTCAAAAGTTTTACTGCTCTCCTTCGCATATTTAGATCTACGATCTATCTGGAACTGATTTTCATGTATTTTCCTAGGGAATGGTCCAGATTCCCATGAAAGTCTAATTGATCCTGTACCATTTATTAAAAGACCAACTTTTTCTTGTTGAAGCGCAAGGACATGCTCCTATCAAGTGCCGGCTACGTGTTGACCATTTCTGGATTCCCTAGTCCATTTCGTTGACTGATTTGTCTGTCTTTATGTCAGTACTGCTCTCTCTTAATCACTGTAGCTTGATACATCTTGATAATTGATACCATAAATCCTCTTGCTTTGTTCTTCTCAAGATTGTCCTGACTTTGCTTGACCCTGTGTTTCCATTAAACACTTAATCCAGCTTGTCAATGCTAACAGCAATCCTTCTGGGTTACTGATTAAATCTCATTGATTAACTTGAGGAGAATTGATCATTACAACCTCTTTCAATCAATGAGCATGATATATCCTTCCATTTTTTAAGTCTTTAAAATGTTTTACTCAACAGATTATTGTGTAGAGGTCTTATATCTCCCCCTTATATCTAGTTATTCTGTACTTTTTATGCTATAGTAAAAGAAGTCTTTAAAATTTTATTTATTAGTATTTTTGTCTGTGAATAGAAATGAAATTGATTTTATATTAAACAATTGACTTGTAAAATTTACTTGCACATTCTATCTTATCTGCATTATAAGTTTTCAACACTTGATAATATTATCTGGAATTAATGACAATTTTGTTCTTATATTTTTTATTTCTTTGTCTTGTATCATGACTTTCCATATATTTAAATAAGATGTTTTCTGCAGATTTTTTTGTAGGTGCCCTTAATTTAACTTATTCCCTTCTAGTCTTAGTTTGCTGGAAGTTTTTAATGGTAAATTTCATCAATTTTTTCACATCATTAACATGATCATATAAATTTCTTCCATTATTCTATTAATGTGGCAGATGACATTAATTAATATTTGACTTTATATTCCAGAAATAAGCACATGTGGTCATAATGTATTACTTTTTTATGTGTTGCTGAATTTGTTTTGCAAATATTTTATTTAATATTTTTTGTTTATTTTGATGTGAGATATTGGTCTTGCTTTTTTTTTCTTGCAATATCCTTATCAGGTTTTGAAATTAGAGATGTACTGAACTTACAAATAACATGGGGAGAATATCTTTATTGTCTATACTCTGGAAGAATTGTGTAATATTGGTGTTATTTATTTATTAAGTATTTGGAAGAGTTCACCAGTGAAACTCTCTAGGTTTGGACTATGGAAAAGTTTAATTACTTCAATATCTTTGATATATATGGGCCTATTCAAATTTTTCTTTCTGTGTTAACTTTATTGTTTTCTAATAAATCACCTATTTAACATTTTAAATTGATCAGAACTTTTTATTACTTTTAGTGTCCATAGAATCTATAGTCATACACAAATTATTTTTGTGACTTATTTTTCTCTTGCTGTTTTGAAATGGATTTATTAATTTTATTCACTTCCAAATAATAACTTTCAGATTTATTGATTCTCTTCATTGCACATTTATGTTGTATTTTGTTAAAATAAAATTTTATCTTCATCATTTTCTTCTTGACATGTTATGATCATCTTGTATTTCTGATTTTTAGCCCATCTTCCTGTTATATTTAACTGCATCCAATAATTTTCTTGTAGGCATGGCTACAGTCCTCAAGTTTTGATATTTTGCATTTTTATTGTTTAAATTATTTTTAATTTATATTTTGTTTTTCTTCTTTGACCCATGAGTTGTTTGTGACTGTAAAGCTAAAATTAAAAAAAAATATTTAAAGATTTTCCAGTTAACTTTTGTCATTCTTGCTTACTTTCACTATGGTCAAGAAATATATTCTGATTTGAAACTTTTGACTTTCTTGAGACTTATTTCATGGTACAACTTGGGTCAATTTTGAAGCCTTCATCTGAGTTCACCAAAACAATTTTTTGAGGTTCATGAATGCATTCTTTTATTTAAGTCAATAGGTTCAATGTCCCATACATGTTGAAATTTATATTTCCTTAGTGATTTTTAATGACTTGTTCCGTTAGTTATTGAGAGAACATGTCAAAATCTCCCACTATGATATGGTTTTATATATTTCTCCTTTGAATTTAATCTTTTTTTTTCTCTATTGTGAAGCTATGTTATTTTGTGCATACAGATTTAGATTATAAATTTTATAAATTTCCTGGTACACTGATTCTTTTATTACTACTAAGAATATGGTGATATTCTTTACCATAAAGCTTACATTATTTCATATTGCTTGTATATTACATAGCTTCCATTCTTTTACCTTTCTAAATTCTAGTATCAAAGGAATGTCTCTCAAAAATGGTATACAGTATTTTTTCTTCTTAATCTCACTTAACAAGTTTTGTCTTTTAATTAGAGTACTTAATTTGTTTACATTTTTATATAATTACTGAATTATTTATTTTAAATTGACCATCTTGCCTTTTAACAAAATTTGTACCACATTTTCTATGTTCTGTCTTCCTTCTTTCTTGGGAATATGTTTTTATTTCATTTTCTTCTACTACTTTCTTGTTAGTTTTACTCTTTTCTAAGACTAGATTCCCTAGAAATGCAGCTTGAGATGGAGACCCTTGTTCGGGTAGTTTACTGGAGCGATGCTCTCAGGAGAGAAGTGAAGAAACAGGATAGGAGAGGGAAATCATCTAAGCGAGCTCTCAGCCAGACTAGCTGCAGATGACCTCAGGGGACTCCCTCGAGTCTAGCGGCCCTGCAGAGTTGGTCCTTTTGAGGGGGGTTGGCCTTTCCCACTCCTCAAGCCAGACAGCATTCCAACTCTGTCCTGGTGCTGGTGGAAAGATAAGGCTGTATAACTTGCATTTCCCTGCTTTTCGATGAGGTTGAATATATTTTTATGTTTACTGGCCATCTGCGTTTCCTCTCCTATGAAATGCCTATAGATATATCGTGACCATTTTTCTATTGAACTATTGTTCTTTTCTCTGTATTTTAAAATGTATTCTGGATATAGATACTTTGTTAGCATGTGTTGCAAATATTTTCCTGTTGTCTTTTTGTTCTCCTTATTGCTTTAAACAACAACAACAACAACAAATGGGAATTCCAATTTTAATGTACCCATGGCTTATGATAGGGTTACAACCTAATAGGTAAAACAATGTAAATGCATTTAATACCCAGAAAAGCTCATTGTAAAGTTAAAAAAAAATCGGAAGTCAGACTATTGTAAGTCCATATGCTCTTCAATTTACAGAATGGTGAAATTTAGACAAACCCACCGTAAATTTGAAAATTTGTTAAGTCAGGGACCATTTATAGTTGAAATCATTAGTCTCTTTCATTAAGTCCTGAAATTTTTGTTTCTTTTTTGTCCTTGTTTTAGAATTCATTTCCACTTCCAAGTCATAAAATTATTCTTCTGAGGGGTCTTCTAAAAGATTTTACAATTATGCCTTTAACATTTAAGTATTTAAATTAGTCTGGATTTGTGAATGGTGTGAGGTTAGGCTTCACATTTAATTAGCAACCTTAATTCCACCTGTGATCTTAATGTCCCCTTGAATATAGTATAATATATCAGGACATGGATGTTTTCTGGGGAGGGAGGAATCATTGTCGACTGTAGTGTGTGCTGTTTGGCCTCAAAGGTTCACATCCATCTCATATGCAAAAAAACTTTCATTTCATTATTTCATTCCCAAATATTTACAGAGTCAATACACAGTAGAAAAAAGATCTCATCCAAATGTCATCAGTTCAAAAGTTTTGGGCTTCATCATCTAAATCAGATGCAAGTTTGAGTCTTCTCCATCTGGAACCTGTGAAACTCAAGAAAGAAATTTGCTTCCCAACCATTTAAGAACAAAATGCTTTCTGTGGCTTCCACAGCCCTGGGTGTTCTGGCCCCTGCTTGTCGAGACTCTGCACCCTTCCTCTCTACATTTCCTTGTTTCAGACCTCTTTACCTTCTCGCCGTTGCTTACTTCTTCCATCGTCTCCTGTGATTGCCTCCTTCTAAAAATTCACTTCTCTTATTCAGATAGTGTCCCTGAGCAATCATACTGGTTAGCAACAGGGACTCACAGTCTGACTTCTTGGATTAAAATCCACCCCTTTTTACCACGGGATGTTAGGCAAGTCACTTCACCTGCCTTTGCCTGTTACCTTATTTATAAATGGATGCAGTACTAATAAAACATTTTCAACAATTTAGAAGATTTTTAAGTACATGGAAGAAGACTTGTAAATTGATAAACAATGTGTAAACGTTACTCATCATTTTCTTGGCTGAAATGTCACATTTCAGAGAGACTTTCTTTGATTTCTCAGTCTAAAATAGTGGCCCCATGTCATTCTGGCATTGGTCTGATTTAATTCTGTCTAAAGTCCATAGGTTCAGCTTGTTTCTTTCTGTTGTCTCTTCCTCCTAGAATGCGAGAGAGTCGAGGTCGCATTTGTGCTGTTTTCTGCATGCTCAGCATTGGCAGGGCCTGGCCCTTGGGAGCTTTCCATTCAAGAACTGCATGCCATTGAGGGGCAGGGAAGCCCCTCCCTGTCCCATGCAGGACACAATCTGACTCCTGCTTCTCTGACCCCATCCCTTCCCTCCCTCCTCTTTCCTCAGGAGGCCCGAGTTTTTTCCCACAAGATTCCTTGGAGCACCTTGTGAGTAAGCCTCTTGGGATTCCCCCATCAGTCCTAATATGCCCACTGGTATTCCCAAATTTGTCACCAGCACATGACGTAGGTCTTTCTGTATGGATCCCACTCTTCCGGGTGCCACAGTGTCCCCCTTGAGTCCCTCCTGTACATGTGGTCAGTTCTCATGGTACCTAGTCTTGTGCCGCTTCCTTCCAGAATCCCACTTCAAAGGAATCAACAACTCGCTGTTGACCAGTGCCTGATTCTGATTCTTTTTAAAAGCATTAATACATTCTTGAAGAAAGACCAGTAGAGGAGAGGAAAGGAAATGGGGGAGGGAGGAGAAGAAGGAAAGGGGAAATACTGGAGACTGAAATGGAACAGATTACATTCCCTGTTTGTATAATCAAGTCAAAATGAATCCCATTTTATGTTAGCTGTAATGCACTAATAAAAATGGAAAAAATAAGTACTATTCTATTTCTGAGCAAGACCCCCAACCTTGGAGGTAAACCATTAAGTCGTGAATTTACATGCTACTGAGAGAGAGCTAAAATGATATATTATGAAAACAACAACAAAAAACCTACTGTGTTGGTTAATTACAGTTTAAAAATAATTTAGTATTGTGGGGGAATAATAAATAGCCAAGAACACAGAGAAATGAGGGCACACTACATAAATATATCTCTTTGATGACTCTTATGTGCACATATTTCTTTTAAAAATAGCATTCTGACTTTGAATTTTGTGCCTTGTCCCTGATGAATAACGATAGAGAAAAATTCCTTGGTATTTAACATATCACTGTGACACACAGCTCCCATATAATTTGGGGAAGTTTAGGGACAAACTGGAATAGCAAGAGCATTAACCCAGTTCTTTGAGAGAAGAAAAAAAAAAACTGGAATAAAGTAATTAAGTCCCCTTTGCCTTCTAATGAACTGGCATGCAAATGTCTCCAGTTTCCCTTCTGGTGTTCCTTTGATCTCTTTAAGCTCTCCCTTGGTCAAACCTCTTCTGTTTGAATGGCACTAATTTGTATCTCGGCACTTCCATCTGGGGATACAGATTTGTGCAGGCCTGTTCCACGCTGGGCTAAATTTGCTCAGCACCTGGCTGAACATATTGGTTTCAGCATATTTACCCAAATTGTTAGTAAAACATGAGAAACAGTCGGCTCCTGTGAATCAGATTGCAGGCAGGGTCCCTGTCACTTAACGCTAATACAATTTAGACCTGGAGTTCACACACACAGTAGTGCTGTATTTCCATTCACATCAATTGCAGTCCCTGGAACCCCAGATTTGGCACTTAAAGCATCCTCTGAGAGGGAGAGAAAGCAAGCAGGTAATTGAGCTGAGTCCCTTCTTGTGTCTCATACATATTCTGCAGATAATTCTTCAACTCTTCCTTTTCATCTGGTTTTTGCTTCCCCAAGTCCTTTGACTAGGTTTCAGGAGCAAGAGCCAATCTCATTTCCTGTGGTCTTTTCAAATCCAAGCTTTTGAGCTCCCTGTGTTTGGTTGAAGGATTAGAGCTTCTTAGCCTTAAAGCCAATTTTGGAATGCAAGTTGGGGGTCAATGCTTCCCTCTTCCACTTTTGTCTTGAAGTATCCTTTTTGATTTACATGTCTGGAAACCAACAAGAGTCTTATTGTGATTGTAGGTGGAACATGGCCCAGTCGCAGCCCTCCCTTGCAGCAGAGTTCCTACCTCCATTCCTACAGCTTTCGGCTGTAGAATTCATTATCGTAATACCTGTTTACTAACGTTTATATCTGGTGATATCAAGCTTTCCAGTCTTTGGGCTTCAAGGTCCCTGGCCAGAGGAAAGACCAAGAAAAAGGGAGAAAACTTGGGAAGGCTGGGGTAACTTGCCTTGGGACTAGTTTAACACTTGATTAGCCCCTGTGGCTTCCGTATCTCTTAAGAAAAAAATCGATCAGCTCTGTGGATGAGCCAGTTTGAAAGTGAAATGCCTGCATTCTGCTAGGAGGACGGCACTGTGCATTCCTGAGGTGAAGCACGGCAGGGTGCAGCCTGGGTGCTTCCCGCCTACAGCAGGGGTGGACTGAGGCTGGAACGGTGACTACTGCTCCTCTGGAAGCTGGATGTTGCTGTCACAGCTGTTGCCACTTGCTACCAGTGTGGATTCTCTGCCCCTCTGTTCTTTGCATCAGTAGCTCAGCATTCAAAGCCTAAGGCATTTGTACCTGATCAGCTGTGTCTAAGGCACACACTCTGCAAATGGAGGATCTGGGCCCTCTCTGTATCATAGCTGTCTTAGTCTTCTCAGGTCATCTAACAAAAGCCTAGTCTCAGTAGCTTAAACAAGAGAAATTTATTTCTCACAGTTCTGGAGGCTGAGTCCAAGGTCAAGGTACAGGTATGGTCTGGTTTGGAGGAAGGCTCTTTCCTGGCCTGCCTTCTCTTAAGTCCCCAGAAGTTCTTATCTCTGTGCTCACAGAGGGGGTAGGGGAAGAGGAGGGGGAGGGAGCGGAAGAGAGAGCACAGGAGTGAGCAAGCTCTGGTGTCTCCTTCTCTCCTTATAAGGATACCAACCCTATTGGATTGAGGCCCCACCCTTAAAACCTCATTTAACCTTAAAATCTCCCTAATGTCCTACCTTTAAATACAATCACGATACAGGTTATGGCTTCAACCTATGAATCTGGGGAGGACACAATTCAGTACATGGCACTAGGAGTCATTATGCTGTAGTGAACTGGTTTGCTGATTTGCTGAACAAGGCCCCGAGTGCCTTGGCATAGGGTATCAACACACTTTCCTCTATCTCTGACATTTGATACAGAGCTCAGGTTATAGGAGGCACTAGATAAAAGCCTATTACATGAATAAAATAAATTACTAAATGAATAAATGATGGCTAATAAATCCAGCATGGCAATTCAGTGTGCTGAGGGTTAGTTTTTATTCAATAATTTTATGTAGATACCTATCATGAGCCATGCGTTTTTTCTAAAAACTTTGATGTATTAGTGAGCTGAACCATCAATAATCCCTGGGTCTTAGGTTCATCCCTAAATCAGGGCCTGGAACAGGTGGTGGTGTTCAAGTGATGAATCCAGGAAGTGCAGAGGAGAAGTGGAATGGAGGAAGCAGGGTAAGGAGAGGGAGAAAGCTAAGCAGGAATCTGGTCTCCACTGAAAGCTGGCTTTAGTTTGATCCTAGGAAAAAGCTCTGAAGTATACATAACACAGCATAGTTAGTCCCAGGTTGAGAAAAGAGGTATTTTATCTTCTGAACCATGTCTGTCAGTCATTGGCTGAGGTTTGTCCAAAGAGGGATATAGAATAGCCTCCCATAGGACCATATCGTTGTACTTGTTGTACATTTATAGGACATGGAATTACCAAGTGACACTCTGGAAGATCACTTCCAAGTTAGTTTTACTTTTTCCAGGCCCTACCATGAAGCAGTAGTTCTATGTCTCTTGAGGTTTTGAGTCTATTGTCTCCACAGGCATAGTATCTGTGTTTGTGGTCTGCTGAACTTCTTGCATGAGTATCCAAAAGGACCAGGTGGCACCCTAACTGCATCCCTTGGTGGCAACATGCCCTTTTCTGGAGACCAGGCCTTTATACCTGCAGAGGTTGGAGTTCCATACCCAGGAAAGAAATTTCCTATATGAACATCCTACTTCCATCCCTCAGCCATGTGTTTCACCTGTTGGGTACATAATGGTCATTAAAGTATATACCACATCATAAATTATAGCTCCATGTCTTCAAAAGGGGTCTGTGACACCATAGCTGTACCTTCACAAGTTTCCTCCCTCCCTCTATCAGGGGGATAGCTTCTGGAACATTTGATATCTGGTAGCACTACTGGATTCCACAGGTAGGTGCCTATTTCCTTCTTCAGCAAGTCTAGATCGTCCTTGTTATTTCTGACTATATGACAGACAATGGCAACATAGCCCTGCAGCAACGTCAAGAATGTCTGAGGAAAATTCAAACTATATCTGATCTTCCTCTTTTACAAGGTAGGGAAAAGAACATTTTAGATGAATAGGCACATCTTCTAGTAAAGACACCATATCTGGTACATCAACTTCAAATGAGACTATACTTGGTTAAGGTTATGATGGTCCATGTCTATCATGATCCACCCAGTTTTAACCCCTGAAGCATGTGGACTATGATAGAGTCTATTATTCCTGCATCCTTAAGTAGTTGAGGGTGGCACTACTATCTGCCATATACTCTGAGATGAGATGACAGCTTGTTTTTGATTTGCTTACTTGGAGGAAGGGGCAGTTTTAGAAGCTTCCATGTGGCTTTTCCTACTATCATAACTCTTATTCTACAAGATAGTGTGAAAGTTCTATCAACTGCTAAGTATGGCAATTTTGATTGTATCTTCAAGAATTGTGAAAATAGCAAGAGGCAAGCCTGTGGACCCAAGGGATTTGCTTGGCCATATTATTTGGTCCCCATGGGCCTTACTCTAACAGTGGCAGTATGACACTTTGCTCCCTGGGTTAGTGTCCACTCAAACTTCGCTGCACAGCCTTGAAGGATTTGAGTGTTCAGCTCCCTGGAGTAAGTAGCCCAGCCTTTCACTGGTTTGCTGTTGTTCTTGCTTCTTTGTTTGCTTATTTGGGGAGAAGATCTGGGAAATCCCTCTGTGTATGCTTGTTATGGTGTTGCAGAGGTTTTTCTTTTTTTCTTTTTCCCATGAAGAACTGGTCTTTCCCTCAGTTGATGGTGCCATGAATCTGAAAACTGGGAAATCAAGACTTTCCACGGGGGCAACAAAACTTAGCCTCTGATTGTCCATTCTCTGAACTGTTTTGATGACTTTTTTTAGCAGTTTGCTTTCCAGTTGCTCCTAAGTGTACCATGTTATGGGAGTCATTTCCAAGATCCCTATGGGTCAGGGACCCCTGGATGCCTTCAGTCTTGCTTTCCATCACACAAACTAGGTTTGCTTCATTTCTGACATTTGGTACTTCCCTGGCTGTCCTGTTCCCTGCTCTTAGGAGTCTTCATTGCTCGGAGCCTGCTTTTGGAACAACATCTCCTGTTATCACTCTTGACTCCAGAGAACAATTACTCCTAATTGTGACTCACCAGCGCATTCTTTATCACTTTGGTGAGAAGATTGTCCTCTGAGCAATCCCAAGAACTTTTTGAGGTGATCTATCTTCTGGTTGGTCCCCCATAGTAGATCCATTCTAGCACAAGCTTCCCCGAGGCTCAGGATTCTCTCCTTCATTGTTTCCTATGGTTCCTCAGGCAACCTTGCTTCTAGAAGTCAGGCCATTACTTTACCCAAGCTCCTAAGAATTACCCTACCAACCGACCATATTAAAACCGTTATTTGAGGTCCTGACCAGATGTTAAATATTCTGTTACAGAAGAACATCCCATGTTGACACACTCGCTAGTATCCACCTTTACGTTCCTCCACTGGTCCAGCAGGATCCACCTCTAGTCATATTCTCTGGTTCCTGGCAGTAAATTTTTGTGTGGTCCTGCAGCTCCTTCAGCATATAATTCCTTCCTTTGCTCAGCAGGATCAACACTTCTCTATACATTTATGGCTAAGATTTGACTCTAATTATGGATCTACTGATCAGAGGAAAGCTGGAGAGAGATCCTGCTGAGCACTATTGCTATATTATAAAGCACCTGCTTCAGTTTAGACCGCTACATAATTTTCAGGCAAAGAGTTCTTTCTTTCTCCTGAAAAAAAGATGGGTCATTTCTGAAGGCCTAGGGGTCAGAGGAATCTGAGGATCACTGTTCTCATGTACAACAAATCAGATATCACAACCTTAAATCTCAGGGTGCTACTACTTTTGCATCAGAGCCCGTATTTTTCATTGGATACTTGCCTAGTTCAATAATTCAAACTTCTCTGAATTTCTGTGGTTCTTAAAATTAGGTCTAGTATGTGATCTTAAGCAGTGTCTGCCCTCTGGTTATAAGAGATAAGATCTTTAAATACTGCCAAGAATGTTTTATAACTTTCACACTTTCCTTTAAATTGTTGATTAATAGATTTTATTCTGTCATTCTCCCATTTTAACGAACCAGTGCTGCTCAGAAATAGTCACTCTATTGCACGGTTCTTATAATTATTATTTCTTCTTATTATGGTTTGGATATGAGGAGTCCCCCCAAAAACTCATGTGTGAGACAATACAGGAATGTTCAGAGGTGAAATGGTTGGATTAAGAGAGCTGTGGCCTGTGGATGGATTTTTATTTGATGGATTAATAATTCAAATGGATTTTTGGGTGGTAATGCAGGCATGTGGGGTATGACTAGAAGATGTGTGCCATTGGGGGTATGCCCTTGGATTGCATATGTCCCTGCCTCCTTCTCCCCCGCTCCCTTTTTCTTCTCTCTCTCTGCTTCCTGGCTACCATGAGTGGGGCAGCTTTCCTCCACCATGCCCTTCTGCCATGATGTTCTGCCTCACTTTGGGCTCAGAGCAATAGAGTCAGCTGACCACAAACTGAACCTCTAAAGCTGTGAGCCCAAAAGAAACATTTTTCTTCTTCTAAGTTTCTCCTCAGGTTATTTTGATCACAGCAACAGAAAGCTGACTGAAACACCTTTATATTTTTCAGGTGCCAAAGATATTGCAGTAGGTATGTGCCTCCTTCAATTGTGTCTTGTCCCATTTTAGCTTATCAAACGTAAAAATCTTAGCAATCAACAACAATGCTTGCTATGCTAGGAATGATCTATAATGCACTCGAAAGCCAGTGAGAGGGGGTTCTTGCTGCCATTTAGTCAGCAAGTGACTCAACTTGAAAATCCCATCCTTCGAGTCTCACAGGATTACCCCACTTCCCGTACCAACTGTCTAAGGTTGGGGTCCCTAGATGCAAAGTACACATCCAGAGATGTAAATGCTTACTCAAGTACTCCTAGGGGAGTTTTTTCAGAGAAGGCAAAGTGGGGATAGGATAGGGTTGTTGAAAACTATCTCTGTTGACAATCAGTTGCATTCTGATCTCACACAAAATTTTAAGAAAATTTGCACCATGAAGTTAAGCCCACTTCAGGATTGTGGGTCAATTTTAGTCAGTCTTTGACTATGGTCTACCTCGTGAGGGGAAGTGGTGACTTTTGTTGGTTGAGGAAAATTTCTGAGGAAAATATTGCAGAAGTGAGAGAAATAAAGGGGGAGTAGATGAATAGGGAATTGCAATTAATAGTCATTTTTGGGGGAAATGGATGAAATAATACCACATTTATTATTAGAAATGATCTAGTAGATAGATAATTAAAGTTAAGATATGAAAATTAAAGAGAAAATATAGGAGAGAAAGAGAGAGAGAGAGAGAGAGAGAGAGAGAGAGAAGAGAGAGAGAGAATTGCTGTAGCTAAGTGGATGAGTGAGGACAGTATTTACCTTAAAGAATGGACAGACCCATCTAAGCAAGAAGGAAGATGTTTCAGATACAATAACAGCAGAGAAGGAAGAGCAGCGGTAGACACTACAGTGATGTGTGTCAAGCTCCCAGGGTATGTGACCAAGAGGTTGCCTGGTGGAAGCACCGACCCTGAGTCATGTTGTGGGAGTGGGAAGAAATGTCCTGACAGAAATCATGAATGGTCTGCAACTTAGAGAAGCAGGGACCTTGCTTGTGTAGAAAAGGGAACAGAGAAGAGTATATAATTAGGGATGAGGGATTGATGGTGGAGAAGTCCAGTTCATTTAATAAGCAGGTAAGAGATTAAAAAAAAAAAGGACAAATAGTATATATAAGATATAACAGTGAAAATAATATTAAAATCTCAGTAATCTGATACACCACAGTGCATCAGAGGCAACAGTGAAAATAATATTAAAATCTCAGTAATCTGATACACCACAGTGCATCAGTTTGGTTAAACAAACCGTTAGCTTTAGCAGTATCTAGCATAAAAGACAAGGCTGGGTAATTGTCGGTCAGAATATAATGGAGCGTAATCTGTCACTCATTATTAATACAAAAACTCCCAGCAAATGAGCAGTAGAAAGGAACTTCCTTAAACCAAGAAAGGGATCTATAAAATCCCTTCAGCAAACAGCAAACACGAAGGTAAACAATTGAAAGGATTCTCTTCAAATTCTGGTATAAGACCAGGATGGTCCCTGTGACCTCTTCTATACAATCTTCTGTTGGAAGTCGCCACTCATGGAATGGGACAAGAATCATACTGAGGTTCAAGGATTGTAAAGGGAGAAACTAAGTGCTATATCCATGGAAAATGCTGTCTAAGAAGAGAAGCTAAGTAAAATTTAAAGGATAGTAAACGATTTAAAGATACTGCTATTAAGGTTTATGATCTAAGATACAAAAGTCAAGGCAGTTATTTATATTGACAATATAACATAAATAAACAAAAATCAGTTAAAAAAAGAAAATGAAATTTTCACTACTTATCATCCCAATCCCAGAAACAAGGTACAAAGGAATTAATTTTTGACAATGACATATACAATAATTTTTGTAACAAATAAAACTTTTATTGAAAGGCCTCAAGACCTAAATAGACATAGCATGTTTATGTTTAGAAAGTATTTATATTATAAAGATATTATTTCTCTCCAAATTGATCAGCAGAGAGATGCCATCCAGTTAATATCTCAACACATTTTCTTGTGAAGTATGATCAGGAGATTTCAAAATTTTCCTGGGCGTGCGCATTGCCTATGTTCTTTGGGAAGCAGATGCTGGGCTGGAGTTTGAGGCACAAGAAGTTTATCAGGTGTATGGCCGGTGAGGGAGAAAGTGAAGAGGGAGCAGGCAGTCAGGAAGAGCCTCCAGCCTGCCATCCTGCCCTGCCCTGGTGGAAGAAGAGGAGGAGGAAAGGAGGACCTGGCGGGAAGAGCCTCAAGTCTGCAGGGCAGCTGTGAGGTCTCCACGGGTCTAGGAAAAGCACCAGGGAAAGGAGTGCTCCAAAGGAGTCCAGAGAAGTGTCCCACCTAGGCCACCTGCGGTGAGTCCAAACTCAAGCTTCCTTGGGCTCAGTCACCAGCTGGGTCTTGTCTGGCGTGGGCGGCCTCAGGTTTAAAGTGGAAAGAGGTTCCGGAGGCATCTGCAGCTAGAAATTTCCACTGACCCACTGCTCAGGGCAGGTTCCCTCTTTGAAGGGAGATGGAAGTACTGTGCATTATGGCTGCCACAGAGACCAAGGGCCAGAGTCACCCAGGTGGGTGGAGACTGGCCCTCTGGAGAGCAAGATTCACCACATTAAGGTTAGGGTAATTAGCATGCTGCAACTTTGATACACGGATAGTTCGGCAGGATCATGGGACAAAATGGGGAGAAAACCTGTTGGGTGGGAACTGGCCCCGCAGAGCAGTGAAGGAAGAACGGAGATTCTCTCAGTGGAGGTGGGAAAACTGCTTATTCAGCTGGTAAGAGATGGAAACGAATCCTCTGTCTTGGATGCAGAAATCAACTCCAGATGCACTGAGAACTCCATGCCAATGATAAAACTTCCGAAGCTTTTAGAAGAAAATGTAGGAGATGCCTATATGATTTTGAGGTAGGAAGAATTTCTTAAGAGACAAAAAGCACAAATCATGAAGGAAAATATTGATGAATTCAAATTCTTTAAAACTGAGAACTTTTGTTCACAAAGACACATTACAGAGTAAAAAGGGAGGCCACAAACGAAAAGACATTTTTATTTTATGAGAATATGTGTCACTGATAAGAACAATGGTAGGTACATAGTATGTTTGAAATTATTTTTAGGAATCCATAAGAGAAAAACCAAATGATCCCAGTGAGCAAATACACTAAAAACATGAAAAGGAATTTCACAGAAAGGGAAATATAAATAACAAACAGGAGAAGACATTCTCAAACTCACTAGCAGTGAAAGAAATGCTAAATGAAAGAGAGTATGGCATTTCCAGGTAGCACAAAAGCAAAGCTACATTTCTCCCAGAACCCACCTGCCCGTCCACCCACCCATCCATCCTATCTACCTACCCATCCACCCACTCATCTACCCACTCAGGCCTCCACGCACCCATTCACCTACCCATATATCTACCCACCATCTGTTCTCACATCTACCTGTTACCTCTCTTAGAGTGATAATTTAAAAATGAGCTGGGAACATGGCTTAGTGGTGGAGTGCTTACCTAGCTTGTGTAAGGCCCCGGGTTCAATCCCCAGCACTGCAAAAATCAACACATTAGAAAATGGACCAGCGGTAGAGAATTAATGAATTCATAGTACCTTAAGGTTAAGCAAGGTATTTCTGAGTGAAAAACATAAACTTATGATGAACAGTTATTTGGTAAAGCTGGGCTTTTGAATCGGGCTTACCTCTATATTCACCAACTGTTCTTAGCAATGCCTTGAACCCATTTCTTTTGCTTCCAGAATTCCTTCGGTTTGTGTCCTTGCTCATCTTCTGTGGATATGTGGTCTTGGACTCATTGCTTTTTAAACCATTTCTTTCACTTGAACTCATCTGATGTCTGAGTGAGACACCCCACTTTGACCTCGGCTTTGCCTAAACGCGTCACTTATGGAGTCTCACTCCTGTTCCTCCTCCATGGGGGGCGCTCTACTTGGGAACTGCAGGCTGGAACCAACCTGTTCTAGCAGTTATTTTGCTGCTGTGACTCAAAGATCTGACCAGCGCAATTATAGAGGAGGAGAAGTTTATTTGAGGGCTCACAGTTTCAGAGGTCTGAGTCCATAGAAGGCCAGCTCCATTCCTTGGGGCTTGAGGTGAAGCCGAACATCATGGTGGGAGAGGGTGGTGGGGGGAGGCAGCTTGCATCATCAGGAAGCAGAGAGAGACTCCATTAGCCAGATACAAATACATAGACCACAAACCCTCACCCCAATTCTAATCTCCTCCAGCCACAGCCTACCATTTCAATTAATCCCACTAGGGATTAATTCACTGCCTGGGTACAGACTCTTACAACCCAATCATCTCTCCTCTGAACCTTCCTGCATTGTCTCACATGTGAGCTTTTGGGGGACACCTCACATCCCAACCATGACACAACCTATGGTAGCATCCTGAGGGGCACTCCATGCTTTGAAGGTCACCGAGGAAGCCAAAGATTGGCAATAAATCCACACCGAGGAACGTTCTTCTTGCAGTGCCTGAAGTTCCTCCCATGAGAATAATTGCTGAGGGCTGAATGCTGGTGTCCCCTTGATGTGTTGAAACTCAATCTCCACTGCAGAGGCATTGGAAGTGGGGACTCTGGGAGATGAACAGATCATGGGGGAAGAGCTTTCATGAATGGGATCAGTACCTTATAAAAGAGATCCCAGAGAGCAGCCTTGTCCCTTTTGCCATATGAAGATTCAGCATAGAGGTGGCTTCTATGAACCAGAAAATGTGCCTCATTAAATAACAACTCCACCAGCACTTTGATCTTGGACTTACTGTTCTCCAGAACTGTGAGAAATAAATTTCTGTTGTCAATAAGCCATCCAGTTTATGGTATTATGTTTTATAGCAGTTCAAACGGACTGAGACAAGAATCAGGGACTTTGACCAGATCCGGTAGAGCATACCTATAATTCCCAGTGACTAGGGAGGCTGAGGTAGGAGGATCTCAATGTCCAGGTCAGCCTCTACAACTTAACAAGCTCCTACCTCAAAATGAAAAATAAAAAGGGCTAGGGATGTGGCTCAGTGGTGGTGACCCTGAGTTCAGTTCCCATTACTGCAAAATAAACAAATAGGTTAAAATAAAACTAAAAATAAGTGAGGGTTTTGCTGAAGTCCAAGTCAAGCACATTGACTGAGTCATCCTCAGTGAGAGTGGCAAGTAGAGTTAGAATATTTTACCCAGCGTTCTCTGGAGTGATTTTTGCAGAACGTAAGTCCTTCCAATACACCACACAAGTAGAGCATGAAACCCTGGAGTTTCAGTCCCCCACTTGAAAAGACATAACGCAGAGCTAGTTTTTAAAAGCTCTGAAAAGTCTTGCAAGAAAGGTTGTTTAATCCTGTGTTTGCCAAACATAAAGGATCATGGGAATTACTCTTTCCTCCCTCCCTGTCTGTCTTTCTTCCTATTTTGCTTTTTTTCCTCTTAACATCCCAAAGGACAGGGGTCATTTAGAATATACTTTGGGTAATACAGCTTTTGCGACATGACTCAGTCTACAATAGCCAGTGAGAGGTGAATCTAATAGTCATTGTGTGTTGACCTTGACCCCTGGTGTCTTTGGGGAGGCACAAATCAGCAAGCTCCGTGACATCACTGAAAAGAGCATGTTGGAAGGTCATCATGACAGATGTTGAACATTATTAGTTGAGTTGGATGAACTCATTATGTCTAATGAAAATGAATTTATGTCATCATATTGACATAAATTTACCAGTAAAAATGTAGATCTAAATAATAGAATGGTCCCTTTGCACCTAGCTCTAGAATCTTGCAACATGCTTCCATGATAAATTACTTTACTTAATTGGCACCTTCTGTCATTCTGGTGACATTTTGCCTGCTGATCATATAACTAGTCCCTGCTTATCGACACTCTACCACTAAATCATAAGGCACACATTCCAAAACACTGTACCCTGTTTAAATCATTTATATGTAATCTCAGAGCACATTCGTTTCTTCTATAAACATGAAGAGTGTGCTGAGATGATAGTTCCGTGTTAAATCAGAGAAATAGAGGGTGGAACAAAACTGATTTCGCTTCCTTAACAGAAATTTTAAAAAGGGTGAGCCTCCTGCATGCAAAGCAGCTCAGTCGGCCTTTCTCACTCTTCGGGCGTCTATTCAATAGGTGTCATTATCTCTGTTTTACAAATGTGAATCTGAGAATTTGAGACATTAAACTTTTGGGGGTTATTTATATTACAAGATTAAATCTGAGAGTAAAAATAAAAGATATTTGATACAGGTTGCACATTTAAGCTAGGAGATTTTGTACTTTCTGAATCTGCAAACTTTGAAAATAATGCTAATGCCCAAATGGTGACCTTAAGCAAAGGCTTTTCAAACCTCCCTGCTGTCCAGTTTATGAATCATTGACAATTTTTCCTCTCAACAGTGCTGTGACTTAAGAATTCTATGATCCTGGCCAAATTTGGTCTTCTTGGGGCAGTGGAGAACAGTACTTTTTTTTTTTTATGATTTTAGAAAAGTAATACTTCAATACTTTCTTCAGATGAAGTAGCACACAGATGTCAGAGATTAAAAAGTGCCAAGAGGGTCCTCTGAGTCTCTGTTCTCCGGGTCTCTCCTTGTGCTCAGCAATGGTGGCTTTAACGCATGCTCATTAAGGGAGACGGATAGTTAATCTGGTTTAAAGGTGGGGGGTTAGCACCTGCATCTGAACTCTTATCAAGTGATAAAGTTTTATTATATATAAGGTATTTCATCTTTCGTTAGAAATGGTTTATTATTATTACAGCTGATTATAGGGATAGTATATTATTTCTAATATATTTCATTTTAGGTTGTAGGTTATTATTATAGGCTTTCATTAGAGGGTGTTCTATTGGTTCTATTAGATATAGGTTATTGTGAATATTTGTTTTATTTCTGTTGTATCGGAAACAAACTCAGGGCCTGCACATGCTGTAGCTGTAACTAAGATAGAGACTTTTGTTAATTATTACTTTTTAAATTTATTTGGGGATCCTTGGGTCTGGGGTAATGGATGTAGGGTATGGGTGGATTAGGGCTCCCTCATCCAAGATACCCACTTTGCTCCCTTCATCCTAAGACCCTCTGCAGCCTGGCAGGCAGTTTGAACAGTGCTGCTGCAGTGTGACTGACTCCCTGGTCACAGAGTCCCTGGGCATAAGGAGGTACAGCCTCTTGCCCCAAATCCATCCCCAGGATTTCCTAAGGACTAATGAAATCAAACCCACAACACCTTCTCTGTTCCTTGGGTAACAGGGAGATGAAGGAGTGAGAAAAGATAATACACTGTTCAATTAAGTTATCAGGCCTGGGCATTTTGGGATCACCTTCCTCAATCCAGACTGCTGCCTCTGAAATTTCTGTCACATATTTACAAAAGGGCTCAGAGCCTCTCCCTCCTTCTCCCTGCATCAGAAAAGAATTTGAAAGTGACAGATGGTTTTCTCTTTCTTCTGGAAGCTCTTATATTTCCTCTTGTATTAAACCTGAAGGATAGCCTGTCAGGCAAGGGAAAAGGAGGCTGAGGAGGCGGGGCCCTGTGACCAACAGCTAAGCTCCGTCCCTGGCACAGGCTGCAGCCTTGATCCTGCGGGAGACAAGGCTGGTGGGTTACTGGGAGGAGAAACCCCTTTCAATGCTCTGACTCCAGGGCTCTTGCCACAGTCTTCAAGGAGTTGACTGAATTCTTGTGGAATCTCCTCCTTGTTTGTCATGAACAGCTATGGTGACACTGTATGTTGCAGTGAGAGGTGGCCTTCATTCTGCTCCAACCAGAGGAAACTGAAAGCGCCATGGGCGTGTCCTCAAGCGTTGATCGATTCATTCAGCCAGTCAATCGCTGATTTACCCGCCCATGTGTCGGCATTGCGCTAAGGGGTGGAGATACAGAGGCAAGAAAGCAAAATCAGCAGAGTGGTCCCTGGGCACCGGTTGTGCGGTTCTAAGGGAAACCGTGTGTATGCTTGCACGCGTTTTCCTAGACAGAAGATGTAGAGCTCTGGTCAGATTCTCAAAAGTTTAAAAGCTGCTAGTTCTCAGGAAAGACCTATTGCAAAGACCTTTGTGATGAACGTAAAATGGAGGTGGTGCTGGGATACACGGGAGAGTAGGAAGTCCCAAGAGGACCAAATGTCACTGTCTGACTAAATGTCATTGCAGTTGGACACAAGAAGCAGCAGTAATTTCTCTGGGGTGTGTTGACCTGATTCCTGAGAATAGAAAGGTGAATGAAAACCTTCTGGGAAATGAGAGGAGGATCAGACTATGGGGAAGTCTGAACGAAGAGCGAGGTCTTAAAGGCGCTGGGGTCGGTCTGCAGGTTCTGGGAAGGTGAAGCGAGCACTCCTCCTCCCTCCCCATAACCCCTTTATTAGCAGGGCCTTTATTACAATATCCTTTTACGGATCTTGTACTTCATAGCACCTCGACTCCTAAGCCTGGAAAAGTTGCACAACAGCCCAGACCTGTGACAGCTGATGTAACGTTTAGGACTTACCTGCTAATCCATTTACTGTGTCTCCAGCTTGAGCTCCTTAAGAACAGGAACTGGATGCTACTCACCAACGAGACCAACAATTCCAATAAATACTGGGTATTTCGATTACCCAAAGCCCTGCCTGAAGGCCTTATGTCTTATTTATTTATTTATTGAGAAAAAGGAAAAAGTTTTATTGCTTTGCTAGCAAAGGAGAAACACAGGAGACTCCTGTCCCAAAGACTGTGATTCTGCCCATCACGGGGAGCAGGGGGCTTTTAAACAGGTGATTCAAAGGCTACATTTCACATGTTCTGTCTGGAGTTGTAATTCACTTGTTAATAACAGAGGCCTTATGTCGTAATCGGGTGGTCCCTGCATCCACCCTTTGCCTCCCATTGAAAGACCATACCTACTTCTTCACTTCTTGAAAATGGACTGGATTTCAACTTGCTCTGGCCATTGGAGTATGGCAAAAGCGAGGGTGTACACGATAGAGAGGCTCATAGTGCTGCCTTCGCCCTGTCGAAACCCTGAGGTGCCATGTCTGGGCTACCCTGCTGGGGAGACCACATGGGGAGAGGCTGGTGGACCAGAGAGAATGGGGGAAGAGGGGCCCCACCACATGCTGGCCATCGTGCCCTCTGAGTTACTACCAGACATTTATGAATGTGAAGTGATCTTGAACCCTTGACAATACCACATGGAACCGATGCAAGCTATACCAACACCTGCCAAAAGCACAGAACGCTGACCACATAATGGTGGGGATGTTTTAATTCTCAAAGTATTGGTTTTAAAAACCCACTAAGTTTTTTAGTGGCTTGGTCTAGAGCAATGGATAATTGATAAGGTGGCAGATGGATGATACCCCACAGCGATGTGTAGATAACAAATGAGTTTGTCTCCCTTCCAAATAGATGCAGATGATCTAGCGGGGTGCCGGCTCAATTGGGGTATACTTGGTAACCTCTCATCTGAGTAGGGGACTGCGGGGAAACACTTGAACCAGTTTGGGCTGGGCTGATGATTTCTCACTGGAGGACGTCTAGAAAAATCCTCTCTGTATCACAGTTAGGAAAGTGATCACAGTTACCCACAGGTGACAGAGTGCACAGGGCCTGGGAGGTGGGGAGCACAGGGCTGCCTGCAGTGGACAAGGATAGCTTCCAAGAGCAGGGCATTTCCTTCAACATCTATGGCCACAGGGAGCACTTTCAAGTCACAGAAGCAAAATCTAGAGTCATAAACTGGAGAAGTCTTGCAGTTAGCATTGGACCCCAAGTAGCTTCTGAGACTGTCACTTAACCTAACTAATCATTATGAGATTGCACAAGTGTACCAGGGACACTGGTTGGGATGGCTGCATGAGATAGGTGGGATCCTGGCCCTTCAGTGTAGAAACTTTCTCTAAGGGCCACTGGAGGATTTTTAGCAGATTTGATGTGATCTGACTTGCGAGATTTAGACTATGAAGGACCATTGACCTTCCAGGTCTCCAACTCTGATCCCACTTAGCGGGCACTGCTGGGAGCTCTACAAAAGGGCATTTCTCTGAGATGATCCAGTAGTTTCCACCCATCCATTCTCTGCCATGCTTAGAGATCTTCAAGGTGTTAGATCGGGGCAATCGCTAATTCTTTAATTCATGAACCTGTTCTTCAGGCACTGATATGAGCAACAGACTCTTGGGTTAGCATTTTCCTCATCCAATGAGTGTTAAAGATTCTTTGCTTAGCTGAACTTTAGTCAGGACCCTGAACCTTCTCTTAGGCTCATCTGTGCACTTTCTTGTAAAATCCAATTTTAGCAAAGAACCCAGCTAAGTCAGTCTGGCAAGGACCCCCACCCTCCAGATCTGAGCAGGTTCCTTGCCTACCCTTCCCCAGGTGACGTCTGATGGTCCTATCCTGTTTTTAGCAAAAATCCTGTTAGATCAGTTGAGCTAGAGTCCTTCCTGCCTCTGATGCTTCCTAGTAGTAATTTTCTGTCCCCTGGTCTCTGCCTTCTTGGCTACACAATCTCATCTTCCCACGCTGCAGGCCAGGCCAGGCCCCATTTCTCTTCCCTTCTGCAAAATCCCATTGCTGTGTTTGTGGTGCTTGCCATGATGGTTTGCCTTACCTTGCTTGACCAAGTGTCACTGAATACATTTTTCCTTAACATTGGGACACAAATATATAATGCCTTCAATCTCTATAAATACCTGCTTACACTACTAATGAAAATATGCAAAATAGAGTCTCAAGATAAGGATGGGTTTTTAGAAATACTTTAGAAACATTTATGAGTTAGCAAATTGTGATTTCCTGCCACATGTTTCTGAAGCCTGGGAACAAAATATTAGGGGACTTCTCTGAGAGGGGTAGAGACTGATCTGGAATGTATTAGACTTCAGAGGCCAGAGAAGGTTTGCTTATCCCTCTGTGATTTATGACATTTTTAATCAGGAAGCGGGATCTGCAGGATTTTTTCCAATTTCAAATGAAGGCAAAATTTATGAGTGGTCAGATGAATTGGCCATCTCTTTCTGGAGACTATTTCGTTTCCAGCTTTCATTTAGAGTAGGGATTGATTTATCCCCTTGGTTAAGTGCCACACAGTCAGCCCTGAGCAGAGGCGTATGTGGGGTGTTTATTAGGCTGAGCATGAGCTGGATGGTACGCAAGCTCCTGGTGGGCTCCACTGTCCTGTCTGCCTCCAGAACCTCTGCCAGCACGCACAGAGCTGCGCTGAAAGCTGGCCCTTC
The DNA here is from genome assembly GCF_902686455.1 of Sciurus vulgaris. Classification (NCBI taxonomy): domain Eukaryota; kingdom Metazoa; phylum Chordata; class Mammalia; order Rodentia; family Sciuridae; genus Sciurus; species Sciurus vulgaris. The sequence goes on along the minus strand of NC_136469.1, from coordinate 134,562,617 downwards.
CATAGCCAGGAATAAGGGCCAAGCCATCTGAAACCTCTCCAAGAATCCCAAAGAGAAACTCCGCACGAGAGAAAGACTCTCTGAAAGGCTCTTTGAATCTACTTTTCTCATCTTTTCTCTATAGATTTTGCTGCCATATTCTACCCCCAACTTCTGCCTCTCTCTAAATTCCCCATAGAAATCCTTATACATAGCAGAACAACAAATTCTCACTCTTTCTGTCTTTCCCTTCCCTCTTTGAATTTAGCTCTTTATTATGTTCTTCCGTTTCCTTTCTTTACCTGGACTGAGTCAGACAAAGAAGAGCCAGTGGTGAATTTAACCAGAATTTTTCCTCCATCAACAAGAAGGTTTGGGGTCAGTGAGGAAGAATTCTCAGTGCTGTGCCCAGGCCCTCTGGGGTCTCTCTACCTGCAGGTCTTTTGAGAACAGTGAAGACAAGCCTTCAGGGAACGAGAAACTGTGCAGAGCAGAGAGAAGCCATCACCAAAGGCCATCCTTCACCAGCCAGGTGACCCCACACCAGCTGTCCACAGATGCAGTGGCAAGCCCAGGAAAGCACAGCTGCCCATCTCTCCTGCAGAATTGTGTGAATGAATACTTATTGTTCTCATTTACTGCGTTCTGGGTTGTTTTTTGTTCTATAGTCATGTTGGGGTGACAGATAGCCAATGACAGGTATTTCCTATTTTAGATTCCTCATAACTCAGGGCATGGTCTCACTTCCATTTCCTCCCATCCCAAGTGGATATCTTTGACTACTATGATTTTCCTTTCAGACAAATTTTTTAACCAACTAATTAGGTATCAATCTTAATATTGTCTTGTGGCTTTTCTTATTTTTCTCTTGTAAATTTTTAAAAATTTTCTCTTGCATATAAAAGGTTCCTATTGTTATCTTGCCACCTACCCCCACCAAAATAATGTCCCACTAACATATCCAGAACTCACCATGGCCCGTAGGAAAACAGAACTTTTGAAATCAATAACATCAATTTTTAAACCCAGCTTTTGCACTTCCTTCTGTAACAACTTAAAACTGTCCAAAGAAAGAAATAGTTGAGTGTGATCTAAGGGTGAAAGTAGCCAACCAGGTCAGGTGGTACTACCCCTCTCCCACAATGTTCCCTGCCACCTCTGCATAAGCATACATTTTAGACCTCTGTATCTGGCCAATCTGCCCTGTCTATAGAATTTCCAGCTTCCTGAGCTCTCAGCATCTGTACCCAGCAACCCTCCCAAGGCAACACTGATCACCAAGATTGCTGTTCTTGGTCATAAATGCTGCCGATTGCTTGCCCAAAGTGTCCTTACAAAGGGGTAGAGCTAACCAGTCAACGGTACCTTCTAATGTGTGGAGATTTGGCACTGCTCGCCTGCCTGCTTCTGTTCCCTCACTTCTCCTTGATTACTGCCAGGGTGGGTTCCTCTGTCCCAACCCCAGGGAGTCTATTTCAGTTCCTAATTACCTTCCCCGCTGAGAGCATTCTCCTCTTGCTGTACCTAACCCAAATTTCCCCTTCTGCAGCTTCAGGCCATTGCTCCTTAGTCTAAATCCTCTGAAAGGAAGAATAATTCCCTTGATTAATTTATTTTGTGATCTCAAAGCTGTTTATACATCACTATTTCTGTTTCCCTGGAGTCTCTTTTTGCTAGGTTCGGGGAATAAGATGTCTTTCTCTATTTCTTCCCTGTGCCTAATTTTTTGGTTTACAAACCTCTAATGTCTTTCTAGGTGCTGTGTTTAGACGTTTTTCTTTCCAGGCTGATGGATGATGATCGTTCTCATTTACAGAATATCAGCTCTGTGTGTCAGGCACTGGGCTAAGTACGCACACACATTATTTTGTGTGACTCTCAGAACGAGACAAGTGCTGTTGTGACCACCATTATATGAGGATGCCGATGTCTAGAAAGGTTTATAGCCTCCCCGAGTTCACTTGGCTGGTGAGCAGCAGGCCTGGGGCTCTGGGGGGGCAGGAGTAATCTCATCATGCCTTTCTGAGCCATGCTTTTGACGGTTGCTTGACATTCTCCTCAAACATGGCCACTATACATGGTCTTTTCATGATTCTCCTTAGGCCTAAATGACACCATCTTCTCTTTTAATATTTTATTTTCACATGCTAACAAAACTGAATGCTTTTAAAAAGTCAGATGTGGGTGTGAGAATCATTTTGAGCATGTGTGGACTCATGGACCTTGGGCAGGTTATTTTCTAATCTGTGAAATGGGAGAGTAATTGTGCTTATTGTACTATTCACATGAGATACCCATGAAGCACTAAATCCATTAAACCATATTCAGCCACTCAGAATCATCTATCTTGTTACTACAATTTATTAGTATGTCATTAATTTTGAGAGTGAGAAATAAAGGAGTAAAGAACTTGAAAAACCCAGAAATATAAAAATAGTTTGATTATAGGGTGTGCAAGCTTAGTTTGGAATTGGAATTTGGAATTCTACACTTGACTTTAATCTGTGGCACTTATGTGACCCCGGGGGTGGGATGTACTGAATTGAGTCGCTCCAAAATTCATAAGTTGAAGGACGAATGCAGCTGTCTTCAGAGACAGTACCTTTAGGAGGTAAGTAAGTTTAAATAAGTTTGGAAGAATGGGATCTCAATCCTTAGGACTAGTAACTTTGTAGAAAATGAAGAGGAGAAAATGAATCTCTTTCCAGTGCATGCACCAAGGTCATGTGAGGACTCAGTGACAAGGCAGGCTTGGGAGCCACTTCAGACAGGTGATCAGGTAAAATGTCCCTGGGGGAGTAGCATTGGATCAGAGACATAAATAACACAGGGCATGACTCTAAACTTGTTGACTTATTTGTCAAATGAGCTTAATTTGAGAACTACTTCATAGAATTATTGTGAGAAATCAATGGATGTTGCATAACCAATATTTATCATAGTTTCTGGCACATAAAAGCACTCAAAGAATATTACCTGTGATGTTGATGGTGGTGAGGATGGTGGTAATGGGGGTGGTGATGATAAGTGACATTAGTCCAGGTCTTGAAGGAGTTTAAAGGTCAATAAAGTCTTACAGGAATCTGTAAGTCAGCCCAGTCTGTTTTCATAAATAAAATTTTATTGGAACACAGTCATAGCCCTTGATTTAATGTGTGACCTCTGGATGCTTTTGTGTTACAAAAACAGAATTGAGTAATCCTGACAGACACTGTATGGGCCACAGAGTACCAATCTCTTGGTGGTCCATCCTCTACATGGGCAGCAGAGGGACCTTCCTAAATGTAAATCAAACCGTAGTGCCCTATGTCACCTCTACCAGTGGTTCAGCATCGTCCTTGGGTTAAGGCCAGGCTCCTTTGCCTCGTATCTAAATTCTTCATGATCTGGCTCGCTCCAGTCTTCCCTTCATTTTTCTATTTTGACTCATGACTCAGGAAAGCTGGACTTCATTCTCTCTTCCCATCCTGTGTTTCTGTCTGGTTGTTCTCTCCATTTGAAATGCCTACCTTCCTTAGTTACCTACCTTCATCTTGTTGGCTTCTACTTATCCTTTAAGGGTCCACTTTCCCTCCAAAACACTGTCTGACAGCCTGGGCCACCCCTGCCCCCTGGATTGCTGGAACCCCTCCTCAGTTACACTCTGGTATCCTCTACATACATTTATCCTTGCCTTCTGACTTTATTTCCAGTTGTTGCCATCAATTAGAATGAGAACAGTTCAAAGGGGCTCAAATAATGAGGAATATCCAGACTTTGAACTGGGAATTCAGAGGATGCTCAGGCTTCAAGGGGAGGCCTACTCTAGAGGTGTGTGCTCAGTCTCTCTACGATTCTGTGTCCTCTGAGGATTGCCTTTATCCTCAAGCTGGACCTGAGATGACTCTGTTGGGGCTTAGAATGTGATACCCCAAAGCATAGCAGCTTGGTGGGCTGAAAATTTGGAACTGAAAGAAATGAGAAGATCTCAGAACCAAGTTCCTTCTGACCTTACACTTCAATCTTCTTTTTCCCCTGAAGCCAGTCCTGGGAACCAAAATTTTTCTTCCCTGTGGTGGGACATAGAAACTAGAATCTCTTTCTCCCAAAGCAAACCATAAAATATAGTAAGGTCATTCCCTTTCTTCCCACAAGATCCTCATTCCAGAGGGATTCTACCCCATGCCCAGGAGACAGGAGACTGTGCAGAGAAGCCAAGAAGAATTTGAGCAGACATTGCTTGCTGGGTTCCCCCTAATTCTACTAGTAGATATTAAACTCCGTTTGTTTCTCATCACATTTCTTCACAGTTGTCCATTTTTGCCCATAAAATCTATGCATAAAATTAGACAATTTTCCCTGGGTCTTTGGGTCTTTTTTTTCTGAAGTCTCCTATGTCACATAAAACTTTGATTAGATAAATTTGTTATTTTTTATATGTCTTTTGTTATAGGAGTGTCAGCCACGACCTTTATAATAGTTGAGAAAAAGCATCATGTCAATATGTCCCTGTGGCTGTAATAGTGTCACTACATCCAGAGGCCAGAGAGAGAGAAAACAAGCTTCCCTTTTGTTTCATGGGTTTCTGAAGTTCATGGGTCTGCTTCTGAGTCAATTTTATTAGTTCGGAAAGCCACGTGCTGACCCCCTTGAGCCTGGGTCCTGCACTAATGGCTCACTGGAAGGTGAAGGTGTTCCCCTTAGAACCACCATGCCCTGTCCTTGGGCCTTGGTTGAGGTCAGCTTACCTTGGGGCTCAGGGTCAGCACAGATCAAACTTGGATATTAGCAAGGGCCTGTTAGGATATAGGAAGAGGCTGTAGATGCTGAATGAGCCACCAACAAGGTCTTATGCTGTGTTCAAATCCACCATCGGATGGGTCGCTTTAGCCCATGATATCATCTGTCATTGTTATATGCCCCATACTTGGCACCGTGTCTGACATGCAAGAGGCATTAAAGAAAAAATTGTTGAATGTCTATTTAAAATGATATTAAAATATAGTTTAATTGGAAGGAAGACAACTCAAATGCAGAAATTCACCCTGGTTTATTCTTTATCTGCATAGCCAATCTTGGCTTTGTTATTACAGGTTATTTGTGTCTTCTAAACTATAGAAATATTGTTACCAAAAATTAAAATTAAGTAAGTGCCTTAAGTAGGAGAAAGGTTTGAAAGACAATGAGTGCTCTGGAAAATGTGGACTGACAGACAATTAATGGAAAGCATATGAAGCTGTGGTCTCCACCTTCTCCTGGGTGCAGATTATGGCAATCCAGAAATTAAATACTGGAGGCTGAAATTCACCAAGTTCAGATAATATCCAAGTGTTCCAAAGCTGTTGAGTGAGTGAATTTCTGGGAATTTTAATCACCATTTTCAAAGTCCCTCTGGGGGCAAAAACATTTAGACTTAATTAATACAACTTTGAGCACGCTGCCTCTTTCCATGGGCCTGCAGGATCATGTTGGAAATGCGCACTCAACTTCTTCAAGGCGGTCTTCTTTCCAATGAGCAAGCTGTGCTTACAAGTCACCAAAAGCCAGCTGGAACCAGCAGCAGGACTCTGGAGTTGCTGTCAGAGTCACGGGAAGAGTTGAAATGCAGGTCTGGTGAAGGAAGGGTAGCAGGGGCCCCTGGCAGACTGCCCTGAGCCACCTGAACCCCAGCAGGATTGACTCGTCCACCTCTTGCTTTTAAATCTCCTGGTTTGGGGGCATTGCTCTTGCTCATTTTTCATACTCAAAGCTGGCATCCTGAAATCAGATTTCTTTGCTTTGCTACTTCTCAGCTTGTCCTTCAGAGACCAAAACATTCAGGAAATATTCTGATTGGCCCAAACTGGGTGATATTCATACAATCTGGACCAATCAGTGATCATGGACTGAGGTCCGATGACCGGGGTGGAGCTATTCCTTCCGCGAGTTACCTGGTCCAGTGTGGAGTTCTGTTCATGAACTCCCACTTGAGACCTTGGTTGGAGAGACCATGTAGCATGTGTGCCCAGACCGTGGAGCCACTGCTTAGCCACATGACCTTGGACAAGCTGTTTAACTTTTGTACTCAAGTTCACTTGTCTATAAATGGGAATAATGATTGTAACATAAAGACATTATGAGAACCAAATATGTGTATATTTATGTATGTATATATAAATATATATGTTTATATGGTAGATGCTTAGATTTCATTAGTTCTCATAATACCACATGTCTATATTATTATTGCTTAGAACAGGGCCTGCCACACAGTAGGTGCTAAATAAGTGTGTTAGTTTATTAGTTAGCTATTAACTAGATCAAGCTGGGAGAAGTGGTTCTTCAAAAGAGGTAGGGGCCTGGGGTTGCCACTTGACCTTGCCAGTTTCTCCTAATCTTGGTGATGGGAGTGTAGCCCAGACAGGTGGTCCTGTCTCCTAGGCTAAGCTTGCTGCTACCAGATCCCATTGACACTGGTCACATCCGTATCCAGAAGGGGTGTTCCTAGGTCATCCGATCCACTCTTCTAGGACATTGTCAGTGCATCTGGCCAAGGTCAAGCTTGGGATGTGAGTGCTGTACCTGCACGGGGAGTCCAGCCTGCTCTTGATTCTTCATGCCATTGCATGGTGGGCTCCAACTTGCAACCCTGGCTAAATTGCAGCTCTTCAGAATGATGCATCAGTTCATGTTGTGAAAGGTCTTCTTTCCTCTCATCCTTGACTTGAAGACTCAAGATTAAGGATGACATAAAAAATACCTTGCTTTTTTTGGTTTGTGTTTGACTTGGGAGTCACTATATTTGGGATTACCAGCAGTGGACTTAAGCCATTTCATTCCTTATAAGCACTGTGGACAGAACTTGAAGAACTTGTTTAATCAACAAACGCACACTACATGAAACTCTTGGGTAACAGAGCAAGTGAGCAAGTTTGTGAGTGAATCTTGCAGATCCATGGAATAAGTCATTTTAAACACATTTGCAGGAGCCAGATGTGAAGGTCCAGGCCTGTAATCCCAGCAACTCAGGAGGCTGAGGCAGGAGAATTGCAAGTTCGAGACCAGTCTTAGCAACTTACGGAGCCCTAAACAACGTAGTAAGACCCTGTCTCAAAATCAAAAAGTAAAAAGGACTGGGGATGTGACTTCGTGGTTAAGAGTCCCTGGGTTCAATCCTTAGTCTACATAAAGAAAGAAAATAAATCATTTATGGAATTCTGGCATTTCTGAGTTTAAATCTTCTGGGGTTTCCATTGCTCTTAGAATACAATCTGCAGTCTTGATCAGGGCCAAAACGGCAGCCAGTACTGTGGCCTTTAGGTGTGTGTCACTATTTAAATTAATAAAGATTAAAAGTTCAATTCCCCAATCGTGTTGGCCTCATTTTTTGGTGCTGAATAGTCACATCCATATTGGAGAGCACGGATGCAGAACACTGCCATCATCCTGGAACGTTCTCTTGGATGCTGCTGCTCACGGAGTCCAGCCCTGCCTATCTCACGACCTCACCAGCCTCACCAGCTGCACCTTCTTCACTTAAGCCCATCTGGCATTTTTTCATTCTCACCTCCTCCCTCTCCTTTGTTCACCTAACTCCTTAGGCTTCAGGTTAAGCTTCTTTCTCAGAGAGACTTCCTTTGATCCTGGCTCTAATCTAAATTAGGTGCCCCAATTGGTTTCTCTCATAGCAGACCCTCCTTTTCTCTCATGCTACTTAGATTTATTAAGGTCTTTTCACGGGTAATGCTCAACTTTCCCCTTTAAGCTGTAAGCTCCTGAAGGCAATCACACCAGTGGCCAACACATCTCAGGTGTTCCATGAATATTAGCTGAAAGAATGACTGATTGCATAAGTCCTACCTTGTGCAACCTCCATGTGACACCTCCTTTTTAGTTTTCAGATGAGACGGAGACCTTAATGTTCTCTTCTCCTGTTTATCTTCTTTCTCCCCTTACTTTACAGAGGGTCATCTCCAGATTCCCTTGGGGTCTACTCCTCCAAACTAGTTTCTAGAGCCTCTCTCTGGGGCATATCTGTTCTACAACCACATGACTGGAATGTACCGATTCCTGGAAAAAGGGAAGATAAGTTGTAGAGTAATGAAACTTTCTTGCCCAGGGTCTGAGGTTTATTTTTCATAATAATAATTGGCAGGGTAAACTATTTTTTTCTGTATCTATGTAATTAATATGTCCACATTAGAAATCAATTATCCTTGATAATTACTATTGGTGCTATGGCTCATAAACTGAACACCAGTCTTGCTAATGAACTGAATGAGACATAATTTCTTGTTGTTCAAAGAGATGATCAACTCTAATCAGAGTAAATTCAATCAAAACTTACTGACATCAATTGAAATCATATTAGAGTTTGTAAAAATAGGATAATTATACTCATCTTGTAAGTTGTAGGTATTGTAACAACTCTAAGATGTGGACCTATTTGAATAAACGCTTACATTTGCCTGATCTGTGCTGGTAGATGTAGAAACATATAATCTGCATAAATAAATTAGGCATCTGTTTTCCCCCTGCATAGCTCTTGAGTTCCATGGGATTCAATTAATTCAACCTCTTTTTTTCTTTTTTTTCATATGAGCTCAGAGTAACAGACTAAGTAGGTATTGATGTGAGGGCCACTGAGGCAGGACAGGCTATGGCACAGAGTTGTCACTTAGTGTCTTTTTAAAAATCCCCCTTTACTTTGTAGAGATGAACTACATGCAGGTGAAGATAATGGACTCTGGAACTAGACTGGCTGGCTTCAAATCCCAGCCACACTTCTTGGATCTATGTCTTAGCCAAGCCCCGCTGAACCCCTTCTCAGTGCGGCTCCCTGGTGACCCTTCACCAAAGGCAGAAGAGCACAGGAGTACAAAGGGCTCAGCTCTATGACATTGTGACATCATAAGAAGTAGGTATTTGATCTCTGCCCCTGGTTCCTGGCACACAGCTCCTAAGATCCTTGATTTTCTAGAATAAACATGCCCTGGATGCTAATGAGATGACTGGTGGTTGCGGGGCCAGTTGGCTTTAGGATGGGGGTCTGGTTCGCAGAAAGACTAAGGCATGAGCAGGGAGTTGAGATTCTCTACTCCCAACTTCCAGGGAAGGAGAAGGGGCTGAAGGTTGAGTTGGTCACTAATGGCCAGTAATTTTATAAGAATGCCTGGTAAGGAAGCCTTCCTAAAAACCCCAACAGACTGGGCTCAGGGAGCTTCCAGATTGCTGAACGCTCTGAGGCTCTTAGAGGGCCTCAGGCGTGGAGAGGGCGATAGCTGCCCACTTCTTTCCATATGCCTTGCCCTGTGCGTCTGTTATAGTTTAGATCTGGATGACCTCCAAACACTTGTGCGTTGAAGGTTTGGCTAGTGCAGCAGTGTTCAGAGGTGGGCATCTTGGGAAGATAGGATCATGTGGACTCTGACTTCTTCCATAGATTAATCCACTGGAAACTTCCAAGCTGATGGCATTATTGGGAGGTAGAGGAAAGTGCAGGACATGGGCCTAGTTAGAGGAAGTAGGGCTCTGGGGGGATGAGTACCCTGCAGGGCTTACCTTCTCCCGGGTCCCCTTTCTCTCTTTCTCTCTGCTCCCCAGTTGCTGTGAGCTCAGTAGCTTTCCTCCACCGCATCCTTCTCCATTGTTCTGCCTCACGTCAATCCCAGAGCAATGGAGTAGACTGACCATGGACTGAGACCTCTCAAACAGTGAACCAAATTAATCTTTTCTCTTTTGAGTTGTTTTTCCTTGGTATTTTGTCACATCAATGAGAATACGACTAACACAGCATCTCTTTATCTGGCTGTTCATCTGTGTTCTTTGTAATATATTTTATAATAAATGGGTAAATGGAAGTAATCCGCTTCTCTGACTTCAGGGGCTGCTCTAACAAGTTAATGGAACATGAGGAGGGGTCATCAGAAGCACAGTAATAGTCTGGGGCCTGTGACTGCTGTCTGAAGTGGGGGCAGTCTTGTGGGACTGAGACTTTAATCCATGGGATCCGACACTAGCTCCAGATAGAAAATGTTGGAAGTGGATTGAATTAGAGGGCACTAGCTGGTACCTGTGAGCTAGTTCCCACATGCATTTTGGTGATGAGAGGTGAAGCATTCAGGGTCATGTGGACCATATGGGAACAGGAATAGTGGTGCATGGTTTCCTCCAGAGAGGTCTTGCCTTGGATTGGCACAACTCTGGGACTGTACCTTCCAGAGCTCTCCAACAAGATCAGGCTGAGTGCTTGCACATGGGTCTTTATCAGAGGGTTTGTGGTGGGGAGACTGACCAAACCCAGCAAGTTTCTCAAATGTCTGCACTTTCCTTTCCCTTTCTTGCATTTGGCAGTAATAAGAGGACTTTGCTCATGAGGCTGGTGTGACTTGATTTACAAAAAACACATAAAGCTGTGAGTCCAATATAGGAGTTAGATATTATTAGTACCGTTATTGCAGCTGTATGAACTAACAATAATGTAGCTCATTGTTAGTGAAATGAGCTGAGATGACAGCCTTAGATTTAAATTTTTGGCTCTGCTCTTGACTGTGTGTCCTTGAGTAAGCTTTCCTTAACCTCCTGGAGCCTCGATTTCTGTGAAGCAGAGGATATAAATGTGACATGCACACTTGCTCTGGTGATCGTGAGGATCTACAGAGTGACCGTTGGTCACAGGAGCAGTGTTGTGCCTGGCTCATTGCAGGTGCTTAATAAATGGCAGCTCTGGCTGTTTCTCTTATGTCTACAAAACAATGATCAGATTTAACTTAATAGTTATAAACAGCGATAATAACTAGCAATAGCTTTTGCTGACTATGACTCACACAGCAACTCTATGAATATATTAGGCAGGGCAGGTATCACTGTGCCCAAAAGGTAGGTAAAGCCACCAGGCTCATGGTGAGTTACTCACTTAGGAGAATTAAACAGCTGATTTGAAAAAAAAAAAAAAAAAAAGACAAGTCCCCAAGTTTAGTCCACATTTCTGTTCTATATTTACTATACTCTGCATCCCTAGTGTTTGAAAAAATTGGGAAAGTTTATTGGAGAGGAAGGAGTGAAGACATAAGGGCTGTTTTCAGACCTGGGAGGAGAGAGGTGGCATGGCATAGTGGACATGACCAGACCTTCAGAGGGCAGATGGCCCAGGTTGGAATCCAGCTCTGCCACTTACTGTGTGGCTTGGAGCAGTTCACTACCTCTCTGTGTTCAGTCCTATTTTTCTTACTTGCAAATTGGGGCATTACCAGAACTTTCCACACTGCATTACTGTGAGGACTAAATGCATGAATACATCTAAAAAAGGCTGATTTATTATCCATGAGACATCATGTGCACATGCTTAGGGGCCTCAATATTTGAGGGGAGTATAGGAAAATGCTTTAATTTCTTTTAATATTACAAGGGAAAAAATAAACTTTTAGGTGGAAGGAAGTGTTTTAGAACATAATATTAATATATTCATCTTTATACAAATGCAGTCCTAAAATAAAAATTATAATTATTATTTAATAGAAGAAGGGAACTATAGAGGTCAAGTCTAGAATTAATGGAAGTCATTATGTGGTCCTGGTCAGAAGAATTTAGTCCAGAGCCTGGCACCAAACATGGAAAGACAGGTCTTCTCTTGGCACCCATAAGAGAAATAATTGGTCCTAGGATGCCAAAACCCATGGATGCTCAAGTCCCTTGTATAAAGGGGCATGGTATTTGCATATAGCCTACGTACATACTCATGTATAGTTTAAATCTACCTATGCATTTCTTATAATATTTAATAAAATGTAATTGCTATGTAAATAGATAGTATACTATCCTATTTAGGAAATATTGACAAGAAAAAAGTCTGTACATGCTCGACCCAGACACAACTCTTTTTCCCAAGACTTTTTGATCTGAGGTTGGTTGGATCCGCAGATGTGGACCCATGGCTGTGGAGGACTACTGGGGGTGCAAGGGAGTCAGCGTACCCACATATTCCACTTTCTTCCTTTTGCACAAAATTCCTCTGCCTGTGTATGCACAAGACAGAAGCTATCACTGACCTGACTTTCTCTTAGGAAGGTCTTCAGGAAGTTCATGGGTTAGAAAGGCAGAACATAAGGCAGGGTGAACATGGATAGAGTTATTTTGTCAAAGACCAGGGAAGATGATGGACATGACTCTAGAGTGTCTAGGATTGGGAGATGGCCAAGCAGATGATGGAGAAAGCTGGTGCATGGAGATCCTGTGGGTGGCAGTGTCCTAAGGAGGTGACCTTAAGCGGTTACCGAGCTTACGGACCTTCTTAAGGCCTACTCCTGAGGAGGCTGCTCCAACAAGATCAAAGCAGGTGCAACACTGCATCATTGTGGAAAGAAGTGAAGTTCAACCAGAAGAGAAAGGGGATGAGAAGTTCCTCATTCCATGGGATGACTGTGTTGAGTGCAGGCCTGCAGCCTCACCATCTGCCTCAGGACGTTTAGAAATGCAGAACTTGAAGATTGACAGGAGGAGAGGGCTGGGGATACACAGTGGTCCTCTGGTAAAGGAGGTTCTCCAGAAACTCACTACTGATGACGATCAAACTTTCCATGACACAGAACCCACAGATTGGGTCTTTTGGAAACAACACCAGGGGAAATTTCCCTGTCCTGGAAGGTGCACCAGGAGGGAGCCATATCAGTGCAATCTGAGGTGAATCTGGCCTCAGTAGTATTCCAAAATACAAGAGTTTTTGACACTTTGGCTGCTCAACAGGGCTAAGGCCCTTGTTGGAATGGATTAGATTCAACCCTGTCTCGCACTCAGGGTTACAAAGGCCACATATCCATAAGACTCAAACAATGTGGAGTGGATCAATGAATGAGTGCTTGACTGTTACCTGTTCCTCATTCTGTCCTTTGCACGCATAGATATCTGATCCCATCAATCTGAAGAAATCTGAAACTCCAATCAGGATGAACTGGGTAAAGACTCAGAAATCTAAGCAGATAGCACTTCCTACTGAAAGCTGATAGTTGAAAAGGGATGTGTGATTAGAAAGGTCAGTAAAAGCTATTGAGGATCCAAAGGAGGGACCCAGAATATAGGAGGCAGTAGTCACTGTCTGGTCCTTCTAAGGGTCTATTTATCCTGGTAATCTCATCCAGAATCTGATCCATCAGGACAAGTATCAGTCTCCACCCAGACTCCTGGAATCAGTAGGGCAGATACTACTAGGGAAAGAGGACTCGGTCATTTCTGATTTGGAGGAGCTGCCCAAGGAGATCATCTCACCACTGGTCATGGAAGTCTTTTCAGGGACATACAGAGAGACCCTGATGGTGATAGTACAGGTCTGGCCTTCTGCATGACTCCAACTGAAGGCCCTGATGAAGATGTCTCACCTGAAGGTTTTACAAGCTACACTGCATGGAATTGATTGGCTGTTTGCCCGGAAGTGCAAACCACAAATGCTGGATTTGTGGGAGTGCTCATCAGAACCTGTAGTCATGGCCTGGAATCATGAGTAGGAGGCAACAGCAGGGGATGGTCCAATGTTGGGGTCAAAGCTGCCCTTGACATAGTTAGTAGACCTCTGTCTCTAAGAAAGAAGCCTGGATAGATCCCTCACCTACCTCTATCTGTGGGTCAAGTCAAGAAAAAGTTTAGTGAAACTTGGCTGTTTCAAAGTTGAAGCTTTTTTCAATGACCACCAAAATATCCTGAAGAAATATCGATTGAAATGGTGGAGCAAGATTGTATCCAGAAAACAGAAGTGTAATGCCCTTGGAAACTGTCTATCCTGGCAAAGTTTGCTTCTTATTCCCATATCTGTATGTCTGTCCACATTTCCTCAAAGAAGAATAGATGGTTTGTCATCAATTCATCTGTCAGTTCCACAAGCTGTACTAGCTCTAGAGATTTATACAAACTGTACCTTCTGTTTCCAGTTCTGTCTGATACTGCTGCTCAGGTACTAGAAGACCACCCCCTTCGGAGGTGCTCCCATAACCAATTGCCTGCTTTTAGAATCAGACTTGAACCATCTGTCCCTCTGTGTAAACACCACTCAACTGAAGGAACTGGGTCTAGGGTTGATGAGACTCACCAATTTAGGTCTCAAGCCTCTCTGTGTTCAATAGAAAGCTTTGTTGCAGTCACCCTCAAGATCCTGAGCTTAGAGGTGTGTGAGATGTATCAGGGACTCTCAACTCAATGCCATCTTGCCTGCACTGAGCTGCTGCTCCCTGATCGGGACCTTTGACTTCTTTGGGAACTCCATCTGCATGTCCATCTTGGAGAAGAAACACCTGTGCTACACTGTCAGGCCAAGTGCCACACCTGTGTCAAGTGTCAGGTCACAACTCTGCCCATCTGGAGAGTTGACTCCCAGGGTGCTGTGCCCAGAGGGAGGTGCTCTCAATTATGTGCTGAGCTGAGGGTGAGCTGAGGGACTTCAGGCAGCAAAAGGTGGTCTTTCGGAACTGTCACCAGCCCTGCATGTGACAACTGGGTAATATAGACCTTGGAGTTCAGTCCGTGTTGCTCTTGGATGCCTCTCTTCTGAGTAGTGGAAATGAAGACCAGGATATAGGTGGATCATAAAGGGAACAAAGAACCCATGGTTTCAAACACCTTCTCAATGCAAATGGTAAAAGGAAAGGGATGCTTGGGTGCGGATTGGAGTTGTAAATGTCTAATACCCAGTGATGGAACCTTCTGGAACATGTGTCTTATGCAATCAGAACTAGGAATCCCAATTTTTAGAGTGAGATTCAGGTATTTGAATTACTTACTTTTGTGTAGATGGTTATAAAGAAATGGACAGAAGTAAAGGGAACCTCAACGTAGAAAAACTGCAGGATCTGGTACCAGCTGCATTTTAACAGGACAGGTGACCTGTTTGTACATTCATTTGAGAAGCCCTGCTCTCATTCATAGGTCACTTGGTCACTGCTGTAACACGGGTCTGGGACGCCATCCATTTGGGAGAGATTACTTTTCCCTTCTTAGTAGAAGGAACAGGAATCCAGGATCAGAAACTCCTACTTTTTGGTTTAGGTCAGTGTTTTTAAAATCACACAGTGGCCAACCGTGCTGTAAACTCTGAGGGTAGGAACAGACTGGCACACACCAAAAGTTCCCCTTGCGATCTAACCATGCAGCCGGATTTGAGAAGCACTAATCCAAGCCTTCGTCCTAGTCGTAGTGAAGGAATCCAGCCCTCACGGGAGGGTCATCACCTCTAGTGGAAAGTGTCCTAGGGCCGCCCGGCCAGATCTCAGGCCATAGTGGAAGAATTATTTTCCTAGTCATTTTCTCCCTGCGTCAATGTGGCAATGGCGGTGGTTGGCTGTGGAGTCCCAGGGAATGCAGGATGGTGGCTTTTCTTCTCGCTCTTTGAGGACAGCTTGCTCCTAGCTAGCGGAACTCCTTATCTTGCATGGGGTAAAAGCAGTAGGAAGAATAGGAGCTACGAGGGGAAAGAGCTGAGCAGTAGGCGTCTCTGATGTTCTGGGCAAATCTGAGGCCTGGATCTCCTGCGGGACGCTGGGGGGTGACCAGCAGTCACTATTGGTGGGAGTGTCCCGTCGTAATTCTAATTCCTGGATCTGTCCCAACATCAAGATTCCTGTTCAAGGATTTAAACAAAAAATGAGAGAGAGGACTTTAGGACCTGCACAACAGGTATAAATTACTCAACCTTTTGAGATGGTAAAATGTCACATTGCTAAAATTGCCCACATCAACTCTGACTCAGGTCCCTGTTCTCTGAGGTCTGGGAGAAGCCCAGTCAGGGCCCTTTGGCACAGTTGCCCTGCACCTGCCCAGGTTGTGACATGAGGAGGGGAGACGCGAGTCCCCATGTCTTGGTACTGTGTCTCCTTTGCTACTTAGCGTGGGGTCATATGCGTCTCCTTCAATATCCGCCAGGGTTTCTCAGCTCCCAGTGGCCTTCAGAGACAGTCTCACTACACACACTCTCCTGGACAGGATGCATGCTGTGCCTCAGGACCCTTGCTTGGACTCTGGAGTCACAGGGCTGTCTTTAGTGACCTCTGAGAGTGGAGCAGAGTTTCCACGCCTGCCCTCTGCCCTCCCTACGCCCTGTGGTGTGGCCTCCAGCTCCCAGGTAGTGGGCTGCTCCTCCTCCTCTTTCCCCTAAGGCCCCAAGATCCTCCTCAGCCCTCTTTGCCACTAGATGTGCTATGGCCACGAACCCCATGGGGGTATTCTAGTGAGCACCTGTGGTGTATCTAGAACTGTGACTCGTTTCAGGTGTAAAATACATGCTTGAAACATCAGCCTTGCTACAAAAGAAACAAAAGATGTCATTAATAATGTTTTACCTCAGCTACACGTTAAAATAACATTTTAGCTATATTGGGTTAAATAAACATTAAAATTAATTTTACCTTCTTCCTTTTGCCTTTCAACTATGTGAATTAAAAACTCACATGTGGCTCACATTATATTTCTGCTGGACAGGCTGTTCTCTGCCCAGTGCTTGCCTCCTGACCTCAGAATAAAAAGCCAGGTCAGGGTGTGGGGAGTAGGGTCAGCACAGCCCGGAGCCCCAGTGGGCAACGCCTCTGTCTGTCCCTCCAGTCCCACTCTCCACACAGGCTGCCTGGCCCGCAGTATGGTTGGAAGAAAAGAGTTCCCTCTGCGTTTTCTCTTCTGCATGGAGGGAAACAGGGTTACTAAATTGTGAGTCAATGTCTTAGTTTCTCTCTTACTCATTTCCTTTCTAATTTTAAGATGAGGAGACTGAAGCCCAGAGGGAGCAAGCAAGCCTGCTCTAAGACACACAGAGAGGGTGGCGCATCCCCGCTCTGGCCATCACATCACAGTGTCAGGAAGGCAAGGGGAAGTGGGGGGCGGAGGCAGACGGGAAATGGGTGCCCACTGTAGGGGGTGACCACTCCACCCCAGCTCTTTAAGATGCCTTGGGAGTGGCGGTGTTTGTGGCCAATGATGCGAGTTCAACCCCACCCCCATCTTGAATTTTTATAATTCACATTTTTCTTGGATTTCAATTTTTTTTTTCTTTTTTCTACAGATAGTTTTGGTGATGGTAGCGTGTTCTTTGTTTGTTTGTTGAATTCATAATAAATTTATTTTTACTGCTTCCTATCCCTGGTGAGGCAGGGCAGAGTAGACACTAGCAAATAAATGCCAATCACAACAGTTCCTGCGTTGTCAGACTTGTTGTTGCCTTGTGAATGGGCTCTCCAGAGAGAGAACTTCTGGGGTGCCTCTTGCACACAGCACTCAGCTGCATCCAGCCAGGGGACATTTCCTCCTTGGGAGGGTGGATGCATTTCCTTTAATAAAATAGAACAGACTCAGAGGAAAGATGAGAACCCTGGGGACCTGGAGAGATGCTGAAAGACACGAGTTCAAGTTAAATTCCCTGCAAGCTCCCATTACAACTTCAGTTTCTGCCCCTCTTTCTTCCTCCTGGGGGGATTACATTGCTTTCTTGTGCCAGGAACTCTAGGAGAAGAGGATTGTACTTCTTGGTGGACCTTCATGGGGACGTGAGCCTAACTTCACTCTTCTTCTTTCTACCAAAAACAATAGCGATTTTGCAAACAGCATGGGGTAACTTTTCAGACTTTAATAGAATTCTGTGGAAGTTCCAACTCACTTCACTTTTCCCTCACTCCCAGCACAGTCTAGGAACTAGAGAGGAGTCCTGGGTTCCAAGACCTCTCATGCTTACGGGAACAGAAGGGTCCAATTAGGGAGAGCTAGTTTTCACGGTATCAGCCCTTCATTAAGAGCATATTTTTAAGGAGAATATTTCTGGAACAATGGTTGAATGTATCTTCATCAGAAGGCAGATAAATGATCTAAAGGGGACTCAGGTATCCCATCTTTTCCGAGACTACCATGTAGTGGCTGTGGTTTCCATTTTTTGGAAGGACCTGCTTTGTGCTATTGACATCACACCTACCGCTTTCTCTGTTTGGGTGTCTTTTATGTGTGGCTTGCCTCACTTTGCTGAGACTGGAGGTCAGCCATTTTGTGGGGCCATGACCCTTTAGCAAAGCCGGAACAATGTTCTGCATGATGGGTGTGTGTGTGTGTGTGTGTGTGTGTGTGTGTGTGTGTGTGTGTGTGTGAAATTTGCCTGGGGTTGATTTTGGAAGGCTGGGATGGAGAGGGCAGGATTCACAGGCACAACCGTGAGAGAAGAATTCAAAGATCTCCTTGTGGGAAGGGAGAGAGCCAGAGGGAGGAAAACCAGCAAGATCTGTTGACCACTCAGCAGGAGGCAGAGCAAGCCCAGCCATGGTGTCAAAATGGCCAAAGGGGATTCTTGAAATAAAAATATTCTAATATTCAATTCAAGATTGTGTTTCCATGATGGGGACCGTTCTCCGTCTCCTCTCCAAATACTGGGTGCAGTGCAGCGTGCTGACAGGCTCTCCCATGGCTCCTGCTGGCCCCCATGTCCTTGTCATCAGGGCTGCTGCTAGACTGAGGAAGGACCTGAGTTCCACATCCCCATCAGGACAAGGCAGAACGCCCCTTTGGCAAAAGCAGGACCTTAGGGACAGAGAGGGCCACAAAAATATTGGTGGAGAGCTCTGGGTTTTGCAAGTCCTGAAAGGGTCCAATCTTATGGAGGCCCAGGAGCCTGGGAGATTCCGGAAGCCCTCTCTGCTGGCCCTTCCCTGTCTCCCCTGCGCCCTCCCTCCTCTCAGCCTCAGCCTGCATGCACACATTCATTTGTAGAGCTCTGTGGAGGTTGAGAAAGGTTTACACAAACCCCCTCCAGAGTTTGCCCATCAAGAGGATGGAGGAGGGGAGAAGGGCCGGGCAGGGGGCACATTCTCTATGAGTTCCTTTAATGGGACAAATTCCCCTGAAGTTCCCATGATGTACTCAATTTTGGGTCAAAAGCCTTTATAAGAGATAGAGTGCTATGTAAATGAGTGTGTGTATACGACATACACATATGTTTTCTTTTCATTTTGGAACAATATTTATTCACTCTTAAGTAGACCATGGCTAGAAAAATAGTTGCTATTCTACTTCAGCTCAGGATTAGGCATATAAATCTCCCAGCCACGCCACCCATCGCTGCTCCTGCCAGGAGTTAGTCAATGTCTTCGCTGCTCATGCAAATTCTTTTCCAGCCTTCTCCTTCTCTGCCAGCTCTGTTAACCCCTGGGTGCCCAGGGCGTTCCAGCCTCAGCAATGGCATGTTAGCACCTCGTCTGGCCGTATATCTTCCAGGCTGTCCCACCTGTGCTGGAGTGATGGGGTGACAACCAAAAGCTTCCTGACAGAGTACAGCCCTCTCCACCACAGCAGACCTGCAGTTTACTTTTAAAGTGACTCACGTGAAATTTAGTCGGAGGTTTTAAAGTCACATCTGATTTAAGCCCCAGAAGTTATTGCTTTTCAGAGAACTCCCAGCCCACCAACCTGGGGTTTCCTGAGCTATTGAGAGGAAACAGTCTTGCCACTGTGTTTTGTCTGGTGGCTTCATTTACTACACATATAAAGAAAATAAAAAATGTACCTGGGGTAGCCTGGTCATAAACTCATTGACACACGATAAACAGCTGGCGTGTCTGCAATTGTGGGCAAAATCTTCAGTATTTATAGGTACAGCGTCAGAGTGGCACTTGTAGGCAGTGGGGAACGACGGTAAAAGCTTTAAGGTAAAGGTTTATCATAGTGATTTTTTAAAATCAAAGAGATAACTAGATCAAAGATATTTATTTTCTGGTCTCTGATGTGAGAGAACAATAAATGGGGTAAATCTAAGCGTCCTTGAGGAAGACGAGGAAGAGGGTCCAGAATCATTCAGACTCACCGCCTGCGTACAAGGTGGCACTCTGAGCAAAAAACATCAGCACTTCCATTTTACAGATGAGGAAACCGAGGCCCAGGAGGCACTGGGAGAATCTGCGGTAGCTCCTCTAACTCTCCCTGGCTCCCAGGCCTGGCCACTTGTAGTTTTGTCCAGCTCCCTGTTTATGCTTCAGTCCTGCCAGGCCCTGGGGACACCCTTCCCAATTCAGGAAGCCCTGTAATAGGCCTCCAAGAAGTTCTTCTACTTTCCAGAATAGCCTCTCATTATTTCGCTTCCTCCTCCTGATTAGGAGTTATCCAATTCCTCCTCCTAAGAAATAAAGCAAAACTGCTATTCTGCTCAGGCTTCTCCACAGAACAGTGTTTGCTCCTGTACATTGTTGATTTCCTTGCACTTCCTAAATGCATTCTGGGTCCTCAGAGTATTCTTCCTGTTGTGCCCCTTTAAGATTCCACTCTGATTCCTCCAATGGAGAGAAAACTTGCTTTCCAAGACATAGAGACAAAACAAAACAAAAGCAACAACAACAACAAACCCAGTTCTACTTACTCGGCCATGATTTAAAATTAGAACAACTCATAAGACTTGGGCTAGTAAGCTTGGAAGGAGATGAGCACTCAGGCTTTGCTGGTAGATATACTCACCGGTAGAACTCTTGCAGAGGAATTGTGAAAAACCTTTGCCATTAAATTTACTTCCAAAAATCAATCTTAAAAATAATAATCTCAAGAGTAGGAAGAACTTTTGCATAGAGTTACTACTGTGTTGTTTTCAACTGTCCAACAGCTGAATTATGGCTAAGTAAACATGCTGTGTCTACTGAAGAATGTTCTGAAATCATTAAAAATGTTGTTTCTGGAAGTTTCAGTTTGCATGTGATAAATCAAATACATATATTCACATTGTTTCTTTCCTAAATTTCACAAAAGTAATGGTAAAGGGATTTTTGTCTGTTTTCTTTGGTTTTGCTACTGGGTATTGATCCCAGGGGCACTTTCCCACTGAGCTACATCCCCAGCCTATCTCAGAAGAATTTTTTTTTTCTTTTTTTTTTTAAGTAAGGTCCAAGAGAGTGGCAGAGGGGACCACAGCAGATGAGAGATGCAGATGCAGTACATTTTTAAAAGGTGGGAAAGAGATTTACTGCTGCTAACTGAGAGATGTGGCAGAGAAAGTGGAGAGGAAGGACAAGAGAAGTCAGAAACACGTCTGTGGTACAGAACCCTGTGGCGGTCAGGACTCAGGCCCCAGGATGTGTGGAGCTAAAAGCAAGAAGCATGGTCGAAGGTTTTTATGGAAACACAAAGCCCAGTTCCTTCCCCACACTTGACCGCCCTTTCCTACCTCTGTGGGAGAGTAGAGGTTTGCCCTCAGTAGAGGTTAAACCAGATTGCAGACACGGGGGGCTTGACACATGAGATGAGAACAGACAGGAGGCCAGAATGATGGAAAGTGGGGATTGAGAGGGAGGCCGCACACCAAACTGTGAAATTCTCAGCCTCTTTTTCCAAACCGTGCAAAGAATGCCAGTCATCTAGCTGATGGCCCCTGACAGGAGGTTGCAGAATTTTCTGGGTAGAAACCAGTAAGCCCAGGATCTACAGATCCTGAGAGTGGGTGGAGGAAGGGGTCTTGCACAATGACTGAGCCTGAGTCCCGTTGCTGTAGGAGAAGCCCACAGCATGGTGAGTCTCACCCATACCCAGAGGGCCCAGGCAGCGTTCCAGTGCCCCATCCTGAAATACGAACAGACGGCAAGGATCACCTGGCATTCATAGAAAGCATTTACTATGAAAGACAGGCACCAAAACAAGCCAGCAACAGAAAGAAAGCAGAGGAAGCAAACAACGCAGTGAAGAAATGAAAGCACAATTAATGAGTCCTCAGGAAGGTGAGACCAGAGAGTACAGCCATGAAAGAATTTAAGGGAATATTCAGAGAATTTTAAAAAGGCACTTATGAAAATCAAAAAATATGGTACAGTAGCAGAAATGTTACAAATTCAACAAAACAGTTGGCAAAGTTGAAACACTCTTCCAGAAAGTGGGACAAAGAGACAAAGATATGTCAAAAGCAGAGGCAAGTTCCAGAAGGAGGGAACAGAGAAAAATGAGGAGAGGAAACTGTGGAAATAACGTAAGGAAACTTCCCAGACTTTAAAGGAACCATGGCAAAGAATGATAATAATAATAATAATAATAGTAATAGTAATGATAATAAAATCCTTTATCTCAAGGCATATTAAAATGAAATTTCAGAACATTGGAGATAAAGAATTGTGGTCTTCCAAATTCAGAAAGCGACGCACACTGAGCTTAGGAAGCAGACTTCTCAGTGGCAAAGCAGACTTCTCAGTGGCAACACGTGAAACTGGGTGACAGAGGAGCAACTTTAAATTCAGAGAGAAAATGATTTCTGTTCCAGAATGCTATCACCAGCAAATGATTGAAAGGTGAAGCTGGAACAGAGACTTTGTCAGCACCCAGGGTCTTGCAGATCTTATTGCTCCTACTTTTTCCTCCAAAGGATGTGACTCACAATGAAAATGAATGGAATGAGAGGTTGGGAGAGATGGGATTCTGGAAAGAGTCTGTTCACAGGGCAGAATGGGGAGAGGATCCTCAGGTGATGGGAGAGACCCACACGGAGGATGGTTTGCAGCAGCTTTGGAGGGCACCCTTTCAGAACTGGGACAGGAGGACCAGGAACTGGTCCTAAATTCCACTGAATTCAGAAGTTTTAGAAAACAGTTTATGGTGGGTAGATAGAAGATGAAACCAATTAAATATTAGGCAGTTTTATTAACTTGAGTGAAAATAAAAAGTTTCAGAAGGGAGCCCTAAGGAGACATGAATAATACTTACGTGAAATTGGTCAAATGAATATTTCATACCAAGTAGAACAAATACTGCCACATAACTACAGCGGAGAGATGGAGGGAGGGGAAGGCGTGTGCCTGTTTGTGTGTACGCGCGTGCACTCGCACAGGGAGAATGAGGACGAATTTCCTAGAAGGAAGGTAATGTCAAAAACAGCAAAATGAAGACAGAGCTGACAGACACTGCAGGTAACTGCTGTTTGTCCTCCAATATTCATTTTCCTTTGAAAATGTATCAAATGTGCATCTCCAAATATAGGAATTCAGCTTGGCACAGAAGCTGCAGGGCCCCATCCACAGGAGTCTTGTGACCTTAACTGATGAATATCACAGAGCCTATGGGCAGAGAATCAGAAGATCCCCTGTGAACGTCCTAGGTAACTTGAGATCTCCTGGGGTTGGCAGTGGGTGGTGGTCCAAGTTGACTATGATTGACTTTTTCGAAACTATGTTCAGGGAAGGTTCTGAGTTATATTTCTATTTGATGTGCTAAAACTAGGCAGTAGCATCTTTCAGGAACCTCAGTATTATGATGGAAATCAGACCCATTGTCACAAATATTTGCAGTGCTCAGGGGAAGGGATGGAGCGTGGAGCATCTGGGCAGTAGGAATAGACCCGGGCCTCCAGAGTCCACGCTGTGCACACAGTGCTACAGGCCCTCACCTGGGAACTGCCATCCTCAGAGACCCCCAGGTCTTCGTGGCTCCATGAAGTAGCAGGTGAAAGCAAAAACCGCCTCCAGGAAGGTTCAGATCAGTGAGTAAGTGGCAGTTTGTGAGATGAGCATTTGAAGAAGAAATGGAAGATGTTTAGAGCACTCTTGTTAGAATAGATTCGCGAAAGTGAAGCTCCTGGGTGGGGGTGCTCCTGCCTTTAGTTAAATGACCCAAAGGGAACTGGGGCTTCCAGACTTCCCGCAAATTAGCCCCTGTTGCAATGATCAGAGTTGGGAACACAGTGTCCCGTGATGGTCCCAGAATCACGGTGTTTGAGGGAGATGAAGCTTTAAGGCCTTCTTCTCAGACTGGCCAGGCACAAATGAGTTGTTAGCTCTGTATTAGTCAGCTTTTCATCACCTGGACCAAAACACCTGACAAGGATTACTTTAGAGGAGGAAAGCTTTACTTTGGCTCATGGTTTCAGAGGCTCAGTCTAAGGTGAGGCAGAACATCATGGTGGTCAGGAAGCAGAGAGGGCGAGGAGAAGGCTCTGCGGGGCAGATGAACTCTCCCAGGGCACTCCCACCCCCGTGACCCTACTTCAACACACCCTGCCTGCCTTCAGGTACCACCCAATCAGTCCATTGAAACTAGGTGGACTGATTAGGTCACAGATCGTACCATCCAATCATTTCACCTCCAAATATTCCTGCCTTAACACGGGAGCTTTAGGGGGACACCGCATATCTAACCATAACAAACTTCACTTGGATTAATCTTATTATACTTATACACATATACACACATGCATACGTGGTATACATTACTACGTCGCTCTGTAATGTGATATCATGGTATTGCACGAAAAGTCTCTCCTAGAACTTCTCAGGGTCCATTATGATCCTACATCTGGATAATTAGCTCTAGATCGTCAGACAGAAATGTGAACTGCGAGAATGGGTCTTTGTAACCTCACTCCAACATTCTCCTCTCCTTTCTGTTTCAGTTCAGACTCGAGCCTTAGTATTCACAAAGGCTCCTCTGAGAATGGATGCCCTGGAGGGAAAGGCTCCCATAATGTAATAAAGCTGAAAGTGAGCTAACTGCATCCTGTAAACTGGATTCTACTTCTTATGGGGCTTTCCCTCTGTCACGCCCTGGAATTAGTGAAGTCTTCTTAAAGATGATGTGTTAGCATCAACTGTCTTAGGGTCACCGAGTGAAGGATTGAATGAACCTGACAGACCCCTTCTTCAGCCCAGGAGGAAAGTAAGCCGTGGAGGAATTGATGTTTGTTCATAGACACCTAGAGCTGACCAGGACAATCTGCTGTCTGCCTGTCCAATCCTCCAACTTAGAAAGTTTATCAGGGTTTGATGGAAGTAGATCTTTACCAGGAAGTCCAGTGCCTCTGAAGCCAGAATCTGAGAACATTCTTTGTATCATAGCTGACTCATTTAATCAATGGTTGCCACGGTCGATGCTATGGCATGTTTGAGCATGATTCACAATGAATATCAACTCAACCAAAACAAAACCCAGAACATCTGTGGTGTGTCTATTCACATGCGTTAATGAAAATCCAATCCTGTGACCACGAACATGAATAAAGAAAGAATTTTGAAATGGCGTTGTATCATTATAGGATGTCCATTTGCCTGGACCTCTAAAAAGTACCTGCCATTAGAGGAGGAGTCAGTAAACTATAGTCTGTAGGTCAAATGCAATCTGCTTTTTAAAATAAAGTTTTATTGGAACCCAGCCACTTTCATTATTCGAGATGCAGTTGTTTTCACAAATGCAAGCTGAGTAGTTGTGACAGTGACCCAAATCCCTGTGGTAACATTACAAAGATGTTTGCCAATCCCTGCATTAAAGCATGTTTTCTTGTTGCACAAACTTGGTGTCCTTGTATTATTGACTAATTTTAAATTGATTATTATTAATTTTTTTATTACTAGAAATTGACTTTCTATAGTCTTTTTTTTTTTTTTTTCAAATATATCTCTCTGATTATAGAAACATCAGGAGTAAAAAGGTATCATGTATAGAATTTTCTTCATAGGACTGGTCAGAATTACCTGGGGAACAATTGCAATAGAAAGTTCTGGACCCTTTCCCGGTGATTGACTCAGTAGGCCTGGAGCAGGGCCTGGGAAAGTTATTTTGATATAAATGATTCTGGGCAGAGTCAGGAGTGAGTAACTGGGGAAAGAACAGGGAGATAAGAGATGGAATGATCAGGGTGTGTGAAGGCTGAGTCAGTCCTCCCTGTGATCTGTGGCGAGTCCCTTCCTGTGCCTACCAGCAGTTCTTCCTGCACACAGATGTTCTGGGCACCCACTGAGGTAATGCTTAGAAAATGCCTAGCGCTGTTTGCACATGGTAGACCCCTGGCTGATGCCCATTTCCTCTTCCAAGAAGAGGCCTGTGCCTTGGAAGCTCACCAGTTGGATTTTCTCTATTTTGCCTTGTGTGTTATATGTGCTTTTCTGTTCAAATTTGCTCACCAACAATTTGCCAATCCATAAGTCTTTCTCCATATGTGTTAAAGCTAAGGGAGTTAAAAAAAAAAAAAAAAAAAAAAAAAAAAAACTACAAATTTGTTTCAGGAAGCACCCAGAAAGCTGAAGGACCCTTGATGACTTATTAGCCACATGACTGCCAAGTGTTTTAATTCTGCCAAAACATAACGAAGTGTAAGATTTTCCATGATTCTTTTTTATTTTTATAAGAAACCTTAATAGAAGATGATGGATTATTATAAATTCTGAAGACAAATCAATGGACAAATTGGGATGCCATTGAACCAGGATCTCTTTCCTTAGAAATGGAGACTGACTGGGTCTCTTTGCCTGGTCGTTCTGAAGGACTTAGAACAAGCATCCCTGAGAGTCAGACGATGTGGGTATTTTGCCCACCTATCCTCCTGCCCCCACCGAGTTAATTGGCATCTCTGCTGATTTCCTCACACACTGATAGCTTCTCATTTAAGCAGCAGCATCTCTCGTCTCCTCCTCTTGGAAACCTCAGCATCTCAGAGCTTGCCTTCTGGGGCAACTGGGAATTAGGGGAACCCATGCAGGGAGGTGAAGCCAGTGGACAGCTATGACACGTTCCCTGACCAGTGGCACTGTGCTGGGGGTGTTACATGTGGCCCCTCTGAGGGTCGTCAGTGGGATTGACTCTACTGGCTAACATGCTTATCCACTCTCTAAGTCTTTGGTTCCTCTGAATTCCTGACTTGGAATTCAAGGGATCATCTCCCAGATGAGCTACCTGTTTCTACCCCTGCGATATAGCAGACTATGCCCTGATTCTGATTAGGCAGCTTTGAATTTGTCTCTGCATTTCTATGTTCACCTTCTCTTTGCAAGGAGAGCTCACTCATTAGGATCACAGCGGAGAGCCAGGCTGTGAGGAGAGCAGCCTGAGCTCCCCTGTCAAGCCTACGCACTCGACCTCATGCACTTGATTCATAGGTGAGCATCTTAGCCTTCTCTCACAACCTGTTTATTTTTTCTTTTTGCTTTGATGTAATAAACTTGTCTAAATTTTTTCTGAATCCATAAATACTAAAAGTAGCAAATTACAAAAAATTCAGAGGTTGCTATTAGCAGTGCTGCAAAACCTAGTTGCTACCAGCCTGCTGGTCAATGAATGTAAATTGCTGTCGATGAAAAGTGCACCGGACATTAGTGAAGGGATGGACAACATTACATACAGGCTCTGTGAGTCCTGCTGTGATTCAGCCTGGTATAATAACTGATTGTGATGGTTAACTTTTTGTGTCAACTTGGCCAAGTCTTGGTGTCTAAATATGTTGCCAAACAGTATTGTAGATGTGTCTCTGAGGTGCTTTTGCCTAAGTTCAACATTTAAATTGGTAAATTTTGAGTAAAGCAGATTTCCTGCCATGATGTGGGTGGGCCCCATCCAATCAGTTGAAGGACTGAATAGAACATAAGACTAAATGCCAAAGGGAATCCTGCAGTAGAAGTCCCTTGTTCTTCACAGGCAAAAGGGATTCTGTGACATTGAACTTGAGCAACATTGGCTTTTTTATGGGTCTCCGGGCTGCTGGCCCACCCTGCAGATCTGTCAGCCTCCATAACTGTGTGAGCCAATTCTTTGAAGTGAATCTCCTCCCACACCCCCACACTGTATATGTCTCCACATATTATTGATTCTGTTTTCCTGGAGAATCCTGATAAATACACTGATGGTCATGGTTTACCTCCTTATCAGCAACTATTTTGGGGGTACTGTTTTGTGCCAAATACCATTCTAAGTCCTTGGAATGCAATCTGAAGCAAGATAGATTAGGATCCTGCCCCCGTGAATTTCCATTCTAGTGGGAAAGACAGAGAGTGAGGAGTTGGAGCATTAAATTAGGTTGTAGCATGCTAGAATGATCAGTGCCACAGAAAAACCTAGAAAAAAATAAGCCAGCATGAGGAGACTTGTGGTTAAATATATTTAGGAGAAGGTTATTAAGTATATTAAGAAAGTAGATAAAAATGAAAAGTTCCCTCACAAATGAACAAATTATTTTTAAAATTGATCTTTTTGTTTTTTTGTGCACTTTAATTATGCATAATAGTAGGATTCATTGTTATACATTACGTGTGGTATATATAACAATGTAATTTGGACAATGTCATTCCCCAGCATTCTCCCTTTCTGAAACTGAACTTACAACTTTGAGATAATTATAGATTCCCATGCTATTGTAAGAAATAATACAGAGATCCCACATGCCCTCACCCACTGTCCCCAATGGTAACATCTTGAAAAATTATTTGAAATACTCTACCTGCGATGTTAGAATCAATACAGTCAAAACATGACAATTTCATCACCACCAGTATCTCCCTCTTAATTGCACCTGTAATTTTGTTATTTTGAGGATATTACATAATAGGAACCATGTAATTGGCTTTTGGAATTTTTTTTTTTCACTTAACACAAATCCTTGGCAATTCATCCAAGTTGTTCTGTGTATCCATGATTCATTACTTTTTACTTGATGGAATATCAGATATACCATAGGGTTTTTTTTTTTTATAACCATTCACCCATTGAAAGTATTTTGGGGCTAATCTGTACCAATTTGCTATAATTGTCTCTGTATAGATTTTTTTGTGTGTTTTTGAAAATTTGATCATTAATTTAATTTTTAATTTTAATTAACACATAATACTTGTACATATCTATGGGGTATAGTGTGATCATTTAATACATATATATGATGTTAATGAACCAATCAGGGTAATAAGTATTGCCATCTTCTTATCAGTTCTCTAAGATTGGAGTTTTCGAGATCCTCTCTCCTCGTTCTTCTCAAATATACAGTAACAGTGATGTTGTCACCCCATTGTGCTCTAGAACACTAGGCCTCATCCCTACCTAACTGTATTTGGTACCCATTATCCACCCCCCTTCCTAGATGATAGTAACCACTAGTCTACCTTCTTTAGTTTTGAGATCAACCTTCTCAGATTCCACATGAGAAAGAATATGTGGCATTTGTCTTTTTGTGCCTGACTTCTTTCATGTAACATAATGATGTCCAGTTGCTTCCATTTTGCAATCCAGGGATTTCACTGATTTTTATGGCTGACAACATGCCACTGTGTATAGATACCACGTTTTCAGCCTATTCACCCCACTTGATTTCCTTCCTCGGCTACTGGGAATTGTGCTGCAAGAATTTGCTTGGAGTTCAGGCTGCCCTTTGGTAGGCTGATTTCATTCCCTGTGGATACTTATCCTGAAGTGGGGCAGCAGGACCACAGCAGAGACCTCTCTTCAGTTTTCTGAGGAACCCCCACACCATCCTCCACAACATCTACACTGTCCACATTGCTACCAGCTCTGTGAAAGAGAGCTCTTTCCTCCACAACTTCTTCAGCCTTTCTTATTCTTCACATTTTTTGAAAATAGCCATCTGACTGGAGTGAGATGCTGTCTCATTGTGGTTTTGAACTGCATTTCCCCAATGACATCTTTTCATAGACTTGTTTGCCATTTGTGTTTCTTCTTTGGAATATTATCTATTTATATCACTTGCTCATTTTAATCATATGATTTGTTTTGTTGTTGTTGTTGTACGTTATTGAATTCCTTATACATTCTGTATATTGGTTGCTTTACAGATGAATAGCTTGAAAATGCCTCCTCCTAGTCTGTAGGTTGTCTTTCAACATTGTTGACTATTCCTTTGGCTGCATGAAAGTCTCTTAATTTGACACAATCCTGTTAGTCTATTTTTGTCTTTCCTTTTGTTACCTGTGCTTTTGGGGCCTTACCCCCCACCCCCCCAAAAAAAAATCACCACTCATACTGATGTTTTGAAGCATTTCCACTGCATTTTCTTCTGTATTTTCATAGTTTCAGGTCTTACCATTAGGTTTTTGGTTCATTTTCAGTTTATTTTTGCATATGGTGATAGATAGGAATCAAATGTCAATCTCCTGCATATGGATGTCCAGATTTCCCAACACCAGTTACTAAGAAGTCTTTTTCTTTTCTTTTTTTTTTTTTGTGTGTGTATTTTCAGCACCTCTGTCCATTATCAATTTGTTATAGATGCGTGCATTTGTTTCTGGGATCTCCATCTTGTTCCATTGGTCTGCCAGTTTTGCTGCCAGTGCCAAGCTCCCTGGTTACTCTAGCCCTCCAGTATGTCTTCAGATAGGACATGGTGGTACCTCCAGCCTTTGGACACAAGCTTTCATAACTCTTTAATGAGTGTATAGGGGTACATTTCTTAGGTTGCCTGGCATTTGAACATTTAGTTTTTAAGTAACTGTCAAAATCATTTCAAGGGTAGCTATTCTTTCTTAAATTTCCATCAACAATGTAGGAGTGATCCAGTTTCTCTGCCTCCTCACCAGTATCTGGGTGCTGGAACTATTTTAAATTTCAGTTATGCTGATAAGTGTGTAATGACATCTCATGTGGTTTTAAATTGTACTTTATTAATGGCTAATGATGTTGAACATCTTTTCATGTACTTATTTGCTGTCTGTATATCCTTTTTAGTGAAATAGGTTTTCATGTCTTTCTCTCCCTTTGTCTAATTAGATTGGAGGGGTGTGTGTGTGTGTGTGTGTGTGTGTGTGTGTGTGTGTGTGTGTGCTTGGTTGTTCATTTAGTGATTAATTTCTGTTGAGTTTGAAGAAATGTATTTGTATTCTAAATATATGCTTTATTAGATATGTTGCTTGCAAATATTTTCTTCCACTAATAAGTTTGTCTTTTCATCTTTTAAAGAGGGTCATTTGCTAAGCAAAAGCTTTTACTTTTGATAAAATCCAGATTATCAATATTTCTTTTTATGTCTTGTGCTTTTGCTGTTAAGTCTGAGAACCCTTTGCCTAGCCCAGATTCTGAAGATTTTACCCCCTGTTTTTCCTAAGAGTTTTACAACTTTTTCCTTTACCTTGACATTTGTGATTTTGCATTCATGCTGGTATCAGGTAGGTATGACACTGGATTGAGGTTACAGTGTTGTCTATGGACATTCAGTTGCTCCTACACCATTTGTGAAAGAATCTACACTTCCTTTATTGAGTTATTTTTGTACTTTAAGAAAAATCGTTTGGGGATATATTTGTAGACCTGTTTCTGGATTTAAAATTTTTTCTCCTATTGATCTTTGTATACTTACACCCCTCCACCAGCACCACACAATCTTAACTACCAGAGTTAAATAACACATCTTGAAATCAGAAAGGCTGATTCTTCCCACTTCGGCCTTTTGCAAAATGATTTTGGCTGTTCTAGTTCTTTTGCCTTCGTCAATACATTTTAGAATGAATTTGTCTATACCTACAAAAAAATCCTGCTGCAGTTTTGAAAGGAATTGCATTAAATGTGTATATCAATTTGAGGAAAATTGACATATTTATTGGGTTGTTTTTTACCATGGACACAGCATGTCTCTCCATTTATTTTGATCCGTAATTTCTTTCATCAGCAATCTTGCAGTTTTTAGCACATATGCCCTGTGCTTGTTTTGTTAGATTTAAGGCCATGCATTTTATTTTTCAATTGTAAATGAATAGCTTTTTTTTTTTTTTTTTAAGTTTCAGTGTCCACATTTTCGTTGCTAGTGTGTAGAGATGTAATTGGTTTTTATGTTTATCTTGTATCATGCAATCTTGCTGAACAAACTTATTGGTTTTAGCTTTTTTGTACACTCTTTGGCATTTTCTGTATAGATCCTCTACAAACTGGGTTGGTTTCATTTCTTCCTTTCTCATCTGCATGCCTGCTATCCCCCACCCCCACTTTTTTTCATTATAGCATGGCTAGAACTTTCTGCACTGGACTACACTGAATAAGAGTGACAGGAAGGCACATCATCCTGGTGAGTCGAAGGGGAAGCTAGCTGCTGCCTCGTTACTGTGGGTGCAGAAAGCTCAGAGCCTCCTTGGCTTCTGTTGGCAGCCAATCCAAGATGGTCCTTATTCCTGCTGGGTGTGTGTGGGGAGCTCCAACGACGGCCCCCAGGCTCCCATGATACCTCTTTGGCTGGAAGGGGTGGGAATACCTCCTTGTACCTTCCCTCACAGCCTCACGACCCCAGGACACTGTGGCAGGGAGGGAGAGCTGACTTCACTACCACTGGTTGAGCTGGAAATCCTCCCTCTCCTTGAGCCTCCTCTGACTGGGCTCAGTTTGGAAGGGAAGATGCACCTGTCACTTCCAAGAAGTGAGCTCTCATTTCCCTGTACAGCCTTCTCTGGAAGCCCTACCTCCATCAGGGAATTAGGGAACTGGTTACTTCCTAGCGAAGGTGAAAATCCAGATCTCCTACTTGGCCTTTGCTAGGGTGAGTGAGCTGCAGAATTTTCTAAGGGGCTTGGTGGGAAAAGAGCCTTGACAATCTGGAAGGTTCTGTCTTGCTCTGTGGCTTTTTCCCATGTCTTTTGGATGATGGGAGCAGGTTTCTGCTGGCACTTCAGTTGCCCGTGTTTGCATGGGTGGCTGGCTGCTTTGGCAACAGTTCAGGATGTGTGAGGCAAAGAGAAAACCAAAGAGCTCCCTGCTGTGTCATTCCTCGGGTCCTGAGCTCCCATGCTGGTCTGCCTTCTTCTCTTTGCTTTTCATGGTCTTCTTACGTTTATGTTACATAGCTTCCGGAGGTCTTAGTTGTACTCAGCAGGAGGAAAACACACCTATTTATCTTCCCCGAAGTGGAAAGCCCTCATGAGTTTATCATTTTTTAACATTTCTGTTGTCATTAGGGCTATGCTTCCTCAGAAGACTCCAGAGAAGAATCCCTTCCTGACTCCTCTGGCTACTGGAGGTTGCTGGCAATCAATGTCCTCCCTGGGCTTTGGCAGTACCCTCAGATCAGTCTCTGTCTCTGTCTTCACATGGCTCTCCTCCCCTGAGTGTCTGTGTCTCTACCTTGTCTTTCTAGAAGGACATCTATCACTGGAGTTTTGCTCACCCTAGTCCAGTATGACCTCATTTTGAATTGGTTATATCTTCAAAGACCCTATCTGCAAATGAGCTCACATTCTCAGGGGGGTAGATTAGCACTTGAACATATCTTTTGAGGGGACACAATTCAATCTGCAATAGGTCTAAACAATTAAGTGGTAGGAGGAAAAAACAAAACCATGTTTCCTTAGAATGATTAAAGCTCCTTCGAACCCAGTGGTGACTTTGTGTGTGCAAGAGGGTTCCAAGCATTATTCCAGTGTCCTGACAATGCTGGTCCCAGGGCAAGAGAGGAGACCTCCATGACATCCCCCCACCCCACGAGACTCTCCTTGATACCTCAATCTTGGCAATACTTGCAGAACACACAAAAACTCACCTTAGATTTGGGGAAAGCTGGGGATATTTAATGATAGGACTATGAACAAGCTTGGTTTTACTTCTACTTTTTGTTTAATTATAAAATAAAAAACAAAAAGAAAAATCCAGATTAAGGTCTGGGCTCTTTAATTTTTGGAGGTGATAGGAAAGGAGAAGCCCTGCCTGGCTTCAGGTCTTCTTATGGTACATTTGAACAGAAAGTCTTAATTATACCAATCAAGGCAACATATTTTTTCCCAATGAGCTCTGCATTATATTTTCCCTTTAAGACAAAGACGAACATTTATGCAATTAAAATAGACTGATTGAAAAAAATCTGTGTCAGGCATTTTAAATCCAAGCTTAGATTTATACTTCTTGGCACAAATGACTGGGGGACATTAAAAAATTGCACAACTGAGCAAAAAGGGTCTTTTTTTTCAGCACACATTTTGAACAGAAATAGGGCGTTCGCTTTCCCTGGTGTGGGGCAGCCTGGCTCCCTCCTCATTAGGCCTGTGCAGAGCCAGGGCGGCTCCCGCAGGTCCTCATCAGCTTACTCAAACACGCTGTAAAATTGATCTGACGGTCCATGAAAGGGAGTTTGGAGGCGGGAGGGAAGCACAAGAGACAGCTCAGACTTGGGTAGCAGGAACTCTGGATTTTCAAGGATATTGCCATGTTTGCTTAACTTAGAGACTGTACCATTAGCAGACCTCTAATCTTTGGGCTCTAAAATTCTTTTGACAAGGGCCCTATAGTGTGTGTATGTGTGTGTGTGTGTGTGTGTGTGTGTGTGTGTGTGTGTGTGTGTTTTGGGGTATCTTTTGAGTCCTGAGCTTGAAAACAATTATTAGAAAGGACAGAGAAGAAAACTGTTTCTGATTTATGTCTGAATCTCTTTCACATAAAAAGCAAAGACGATTGTGTTTTCTGATCACTTCCTGAAAACCAGGCACATTTTTTTTCTTTTTTAAATCACTGTAGTCATCCCTGAGATTGGCATTGCTATCCCATTATACAGATTAAGACACAGAGGCTTGAGAGAAAGGAGGATATTCAAAACATCCAACAAAAGAGCACAGGGAGAAAATGTTTAGAAATACTCTGGCCATGGTTGGGAGCTCCCCAGGAAAGTGTATGGAAAAGTTGGGGCAAAGGGGAGTGCATCAAGGGAGCTTGGGTGCTAGTTAGGTAGAAGCATGTAAGTGTCTCAATACTATGGAGTTAGAACACCAGTGCATTAGACAGTTCCTTGTCTCTGTGACAAATAACCTGAGAAAAACAAGTTGAAAGGAGAAAGCATTTATTTTGGCTCAAGGTTTCAGAGGGGTCAGTGCCTGGTTGGACAAACTGCCCAGAGGGGAAGCAGCCCATCATGGCAGGAGGATGTGGTGAGGAAAACTTCTTAGTTCACGAAAGTAAGGAGAGAGAGTGGCGCAGAGTGGGGGAAAGAAGGGAGGGAGAGAGAAAGGAACCAGGGACAAGATATAGTCCCCAAACACATGTCCCCAAGGACCCATTCACTTGTCCCATTCTTATACTCTCCACCACTTCCCATAGGCCATTTGGATCATGAATCCCTCAGGGGGTTAGCCCACTGTTGAGATCAGAGCCCTGGTGAACAAGCTTTTCCCGAAAGCCCCAGCCCCAAACACTGCTGCCCTGGGGACCAAGCCTCAACACACAGCCTTTGGGCTCGCTCTGGATCCAAACATTAACAACTGACCAACTCTCTCCAACAGGAAGTAATGCCAGAGCCTGTCCTGTGAATACCCATGCCACAGAGATGGCAAATCTTCCAGCAAACTTGAGAATTTGATTTAGACAATATTTAAATAGGAAAAAAAGTGCTCACAAGCAAAGTTGGGTAACTGAAAATACACATTGTCAACATCTGTAATTATTCCCAGAGCAAATCCTCCTGTAATGGCTGGACAGCATGGGGAGCTGCCACCCAGTGCCCTTCTGGGGGAAGGTAGATGTTCCAGTCCTTGGAGAAAACACCCTTTCTCCCTTAGATGGTTATGCTGTGCATATTTTGGAAACTTCACTTAACATTTTGGTCCTTTCACCCACAAAAGATTGTCTGGAATTATGGGCTGTCCTTCAAGAGTGGATTCAGGTCATGTGACAAGCCAGGCCGCCTGCACGCTGTCTAGCCATGCCACAGACACCATCGTTTCTCTCAAGTGATAGCCCAAATATGAGGAAAGCTCGAGGGAATGAGCAATGCCCTCCTGGAGACACATAAAATCCTTTCATTTTCTTTCCAGCGAGGGAAAAAACAACATCCCTCTCCAAATACAAGCAAATTTACTCACTGGCTCTGAGCAAACAGGCCCAGAGTGGACACAGCTCCTCTCCAGGGATCACCCGGGCTCTCTATTTCAAGCCTTTGAACTCATGCCTCCCTCCTGCTGGCCTCCTGCATCTTTAATCGCAGCTGCTTGCTACTCTGTGTGTTCCTCCTGGAGCCTGTGCCACATCTTGCTCCTTGCCGCCAATGCACACCTCCTCTGCGGTCATGGGAACCGGAGCCACAGAAGGCAGTTCCCTAAGCGTGGTCTGCACACGCCCCGCTTCCCCGAGTACGTTCTGCCCACGTACCTGGTGGTAAGCTCGGTGGAACTAAGTGGCAGAGAAGAGACCACCTGTTTAATTTGGACAATCATGTGTTTATTTCAAAGTGTATTAAAATATAGTTTGGAACATCAAACTATGACGACATAGATATTATTGCCTAGAACCAAGCTAAGCTGCAAGAGTGAATTGATTTATGGCTAGTTAAAGTATATTAAGAAAAGAGTGCTATTGTTCATGTATCACTATAACAAATGGCGTAAACCATTTGGAGACAATTATGTCAAGTCTGGAGTGGCATTCTTGAACATTAGCTTGGAATTGGAATCTCCTCAAAGGCCCTGGTGGTGAGGTTTTGGTCTCTCGTATATGGCACCGTTGCGGGGGAGGGGTGGGGTGGAACCTTTAAGAGATGGAGCCCAGCAGGAGATCTTGGGTCACTGGGGACATGGCCTTGAAGGGTGTTGTTGGACCCCAGTCTCTTCATTTTCTCTTTCGGGTCCTGGTCATCAGATAAGCAGCTTGCTCTGCTATGCCCCACCACAAGCCCCAAAGTGACGGGACCAATGGACCATGGACCAAAACCTCCAATGCTGTGAGTCAGAATAACCCTTTTCTCTTTATGAGTTGATTATTTCAGCCATTTGTTACAGTGGCAGAAAGCTGACTATCACTGATATCAACTTTGTTCTCAGGGAGTGGACAGCAGGGTGCAGCTAAGAGGGGTGTGAACAAATCCACACTGCAGGGAAAAGCTGGGTCTCAGGACAGCAACTCTCTCTTCCCTGAGTTGGGGCAGCCTGATCCACTGTTCTTAAGGTGAACTCAAGAGCCTGCTGCTCTTTCCACTTGTCCATGCAAAGCACAGATCTCAGACTCAGATCTTATCATTGCAAATTAATGAAGGGCCAGGTCTGCCTTGGAGGAAGAGAAGGGCCTCTGAAAGCCAGGCACAGCCAGTGTGGGTCACAGGGTGGGTGCTGGGGCCAGGTGGTTCTGCACTGTGTCCTGGGGCCGGGGCTGAGCGCAGGCAGCCTGTACTCTTTGGGTGTGGTGTGGTGTCCATAGGCACAGAAATCAAGAGAAAATGTTGAGCCAGCCATGAACTGGCTGAGTGCAGGGAGCTTCGTGTTGTGTCTGTGAGTATAAATTGTGTGTGTCTTTATCTCAACTCTGCTTTTGAAGAAAGGGAGAAGTAGTTTTCCTAGGGACAGAATTCACATTGAACTCTTGGTATCAGTCTCTGGAGTATGGATATCTTCATATCTATGTTTATATCTGAATTCTCTCTATATATAGGCTGTATCTACATTATATCTATATCTAGAAAGAGATTATATTGACTCACTCAATTATGGTTATCTAAGAAATCCCACGATCTGCTGTCTGCAAGCCGAAAACCCAGGACAGTTGATGGTGTAATTTGAAAGGCTGACAGCCAGAGAGGAGGATTCCAGTACAAGTCTGAAGGCCTGAGAACCAGGAGTGCCAGGGCAGGAGAGGACCCATGTAGCAGCTCCAGCAGTCGGGCACAGTGAGTTCAACCTTTTCCCACCTTTTGTTCTATTTAGGTTGTAGTTTTGATGATGCTCACCCCCCTGGGGAGAGCTATCTTCTTTACTGAGGCCACTGATTCTAATGCCAATCTCTTCTGGAAACAACCTCACAGACCCGACCGATGTTTATGCAGGTATCTGGGCATCCTGTGGCCCAGCCAAGGTGGCACACTTGGTGTCCTTAACTTAGTACTCTTTAAGTCTGAAACTGTACAGTGGGCTGTGTGGATAAAGGGGTTGTCCGCGGTGTCTGCCCTGAGTGCTGGATCGTTGACAGGGAGGAAAAGTGAGTGGGATTTGTTCAGGTGGGCCCAGCAAATGGCTGAGGCTAGAACTTCTTTCTCAAGGTCATGCCTGTGGGAAAAAGAGGTGGCGAAGTGAACGCTTGGGCCTCCTCTGTGAGGTCTTTCCTGACCATATCTCATCCTTCTCTTTATTCTTTCAGTTCCAGTACCATTTTATCTGGACAGCCAGTAGGACAAACATGTGGCTAACTGTGTCGTTGTCTAAGAGTCTGGTGTGTAGGACACCTTCCTGCTCATCTTGGTCCTCCACACAAAGCCCACCTCAGTGCTCTCTATACAACATTCTCAACTCAAAAAGATGGATGGAAGGGAAAGAAAGAAAAAGAAAATGGAAGGTGCTGCTGGCTGAGTGGAGAGGGAAGTCCCAACATAAACTCCGCTGTTCTAGACTCAAGGTTTTCCTGACTACTCTGTGATCACCGTTGAACGTGCCGATTACCCTGAGGTGAGTTAAATGGGCTCCAAATAGATGTCAAGCTACATCCTGAGCTCCAGGGCTTGACCTGCCCTCCTCCTTTGAAACAGGATGATTAGCTGTGACATTTCACATCCCTGTGACTTTTGTCAAATCTAAAGTGCTGTTCACCATGTAATAAAGATCCACAGTGGAGTGGTGTCAGGCAGCATGGTAAGAGGGGTGGGGTCGTCATGGCCATCAGCAGATGGGGGTTGGAACATGCCTCGGCTGCCTAGCACCTGTGTCACCTTGGCAAATTAGTTAAGCCTTCTAAGGCTCCATGTTTTTCTTCTGGCAAATGGGTTTTTAAGAGCTTAGCCT
Source organism: Sciurus vulgaris (assembly GCF_902686455.1). Taxonomy (NCBI): domain Eukaryota; kingdom Metazoa; phylum Chordata; class Mammalia; order Rodentia; family Sciuridae; genus Sciurus; species Sciurus vulgaris. The sequence continues at coordinate 134,524,296 of NC_136469.1, read as the reverse complement.
AGTGCTCAATAAATAATTGTTTTTATTTAATCCTTATAAAAATTTCGCGAGTGCTCGATCAACATCCCCATTTATAGATGAGGAGATTAGGGCGATGGAAGTGGAGAGAGAACGTGAGTAAATGGCCCAGGGCCATGCAGAATGGAGGTGGGTTTTGCATTCATGACAACCGGTCAGTGACTGGACCCACCAACCCACACTGGTGATTTACAACTGTTCATAGATTATGCTCCACAACCAGCACAAACATGCTACTGGGTTCCCTGAAAAGCCCCTTTTCTTCCAGATGGCGGAGACCTTGCAAGCTGAGCAGAAGATGCATCTTATCCTCGTTGGAGGCACACCAAATCCAATGGCTTCCAGAAGACAAATCCCTTTCTTTCCTCCTGGCTTCAATGTCTCATCAAGAAGCAAGAGAACTGGACTCTGAAGGGTGGTCTCCAGCTCTCCCATCCAAGGCCACAGAGAAGGCAGATGTGTTCCACTAGAAAATTTTTTAAAGAGGCTTGTTTGAATCAATAAAATTAAGTGCAAGGACAAGAAAGAAATTTAGGGCTTGAGAGATGAGGAAAATGGGTGTTATGTGGGAGGGGAGGTGGAGGAGGACCAGGGTGGGTGGGGGAGATGGGAGAGGCCAGTGGTTCCAGAGGATGGTATCTAGAAAATTCTCCACAGTTCCCAGAAAATTTAAATGGTGTTTAAAGAAAGAGAAGTGAAAATTCTTTAGCCGAGAAATGGACTGGGATGCACCTGGGCCTGTGTTTGTGAAAGTGAGAATCTACAGGCAGGAAGTGAGCTTCTGGTCTCCTTGCTAAGGAGCTTGAGTCCATTTTGTTTGGAGCACTCTGGAATATAAACAGGATTCGTATTGCAATCTGAAGGTGGGTGTGGGAACAGTGTGTGCAGACTAGATAATTTGACTTGATGGGGTCTGGTGGGGTAGCGTCAGCTGTCAAAGCAAGCTAGGAGTCAGGCTCATTTTCTGTGGTTCCTCCCGTGGCCCCCAGAGGGAAGAAGGGATGCCTGGGTACACCCGATCCCATAAATAAATAAACACACACACATTTTGCGATGATTGCTTTCTGCCAATATTTAATACACCTCCCAAGTTGAGAAAATGGCTTCGATACTCTGGCTTGCCTGCTGTCTCCGGTCCCCTCCCTCTCGGAGGCTGAAGGCTCCCGCAGTGCCTGGAGCCCTTGCTTCCCACACTATAAAAGCTTGCGCTTGCTCTCTTAAGTGAATCCATTTCCCTAGAAGTGCTAAAGGAGACCTACGTGGCTTCAGATGGGGACCACTTTCCAATTTAAATGTTGATGGACTTCCAGATCTTCTAGATCCAGGAGGGTTGCTAAGGAGAGAGGGAGAGGAAACTTCTTTGCCATTCTACAAAGGATTGGGGTGGGCGGTGATGAAGAGCACCCTGAGCTTCTGAAAGCCATCAGTGGGAGTGAAAGAGGAGGGGTATCCTTTGTCAACTATCCAAAAACTGTTGAGCATTTGGACCAAAATAGGATGTTGGCTTCACTCTCCCTGCAAATGGGCAGGGAGAAGGGAACACGCTTTGATCAGGCACAGGGGAGGGAAGATCTGGCACCCAGCCTAGAATGGAGATTTTGCATTTTAGAGAAACGATGTAGGGAGGATGTCCCCCAAGAAGCTGTTGATCAGTGAAATGTGTATTTGCTCAGAACACGCTTTCCCAGCTGAGCCCCACCCCTCCGTTCCAAATCTTCCTGGCTGGGTTCTGCTCGGCTGGCTCCCCGCTAGCCATGTTTAGGACCATTTCAGTTTGAGGATTTTTCTGTGCAGAGTTTCAAAGTAATTCTGCTAATGTGGGCACTTCTCCTATTTTATGGACCAGAAGGCATTTGAGAATCTGTCCACAGTTAAGAGCATCAGAAAAAAACAAAACCAAAAAAAAAAACAGGCATTTATAAAAGCTAACGTACTACATGCCAGGCACATGCTAAGTACTTTACAAATATTAATTCACTTGATCTTCACAATAAACAGGTGCTGCATTTACGATCCCCGTTTTACAGATGAGAAGACAGGCATAAAAAAGGTTACATAATTTGCCCAAGATTACCATTATTTCATTCCAACCATCTGACTCTGGAGCCCATTTGAAGCCCCACGCAGGCTACAGTAAGCTCGATGCCTACTTGCTAGCGCTGTTCAGAAGATCAATGCTGTATTCAGTAAGGGGTGCTTTCTTGAGCCAACACAGGAAACTAGCAAAATTTGAGTGGGGCTTCTGACCCCCAAATCCCAACTACTAGGATTTTGCCTTCCCCTCTCCTTCCTTTTCCATTGACAGCCACAGGTGACCAGGTTCTTGAGAAGGCTTTTGGTGTGTGGGAAGGAAAACAGGGACGGGCGGGGAAGAGATGGCTTCTCGCTCTTTCTTTCTGACTTTCTATTTCCCCTTCGTTTCTGGAGCTCACACTTCTAGACAAACCTCTCCCATGTGGACCTCTGTCTCAGACTCCGCCTTCAGAGGGAATCGGGCTGAAACTGTTCTTCCCCTTTTTCCTTTCCTTTCTCTCCCTCCTCCCTTGTCCCTTCCTCTTTTACACAGAGATATTGATTTATTTCCTTAGATAAAGGAGTATTTTGATGTTAGAGTCATCTGAAGGGAAGATGTAGTTCAAATAATATAGATTTGGAGTGGGTTCCCTGTTGATAATTGCTTCCCCCTCAGAGACCAGCCCAGCCTGGTACAAGACCAGAGCGCCAGTGTGATAATGTTTACTGAAACATTATCAAAAGTATGGATTAACCCACTTTGCCCAATCTACCTCAAATATAAAGTGCAAAAGGCATTTTTATATGAACAAAGTTATATTTTCTTTTTTTCTTGCTTTTCACAGCAAAATTCATAATTTAATCCTGCTCTTCTCTGTATCACACTTTAAATGTAAAATTTCAGGTTTCAAGGAGACAGGTAGAGGAATAGAAACTTCACAATGCATCACTTTGGCATGCCAGGACCTTTCCTTTCTCTCCCTATCTACGCCTCTCCAATTACAGTTCTGGGGATCCCTGGTCCACTGGTGCTTCTATCTCTTTAAATTCTTGATCCAGACCCACTACCTGAAATGAATCTTTTTCAGGAGAGACTGTTACCAGGTGGACTAGGAGGTGGTCAGGCATAAGAAGGTAAGCTTACAGGCCTCTGGCAAGTGTGCACTATAAAACAAAATTGTTGCCCTGGAAGTCAGAGGTGATAAAGAAGCAAGAGAAACTTGAACAGAAAAAACAAGGCGATGTATGGTGGAATTAAAGACAAGAATAAAAATCTAAAATAAAGGAATGGTTGGCTACATCTTACAGCAGTGGCTTGTGGTTTTATTTATGATTGACTGATTTATTATTTGTCTAATTGCCTGCTGTGTGACAGATGCCCTCCCAAAGGCATCTCTGTGGACTGTCCCAGGTAACTGAAACTAAGACTTGTAGTTTGTGGTTGCTGAAGTGTGTGGACTTGGCTCTTGTTTGTTTGTTTTGTTTTCCTCTCCTGTACCCAAGCAGTGCCTGTAAGGCACCCCTACCAACCTCTGTAGCCACCTTCCTAGGTGGGTGGACATGCTCTGCCATATACTCACTCCTCCGCAAAAGGTGGAAGACAGAAACTCACCTTCCCCAATGTTTCCGGCAGGAACGTGACTCGTCGCTGGCTCACGCACGGTGGGGTGAGGTTCAGTTCAGAAGCCAGTGCGACCGGGAGGCAGGTGCTGGAGAACAGTGATGGCCCGGCAGCAGGCAGGGGCAGCTGTGGTGGACGGTCCAGTGGGACTGTTAGGGCTTGGCCACTGAGTGTCTCCTAAGGCTCATGTGTCCAAGGCTTGGTCCCTAATGAAGCAACGTTCAGAAATGGGGATGCCTAATGAGGGGGACACCGCATTATCCAAACCACAGCATTATTTGAGAGAGAACGTAGAGGAATGGAATACTTTTAAAAAATGGATGCTATAAGGATTAGGCAGCTAACTAACATAACCAGGGATTTTTAGATTTTTTTAAAATAAGAAATAAAACTATCCGAATGGAGAATTCAGTAGGTGCCTAACGGAAGTGGGTTTGAGCATGGCTCAGTATGCTGTAAGGGAACGCTGGGTGGACGCAGGGTGGGTGGAAGGAAATGCAGTCTAGCGTCTCCTGATCTGCAGCACGTGCACCGCTCTCGTGTACCCGGATTTTCTCAGTTATCTCTAAATCTCTCAGCTTCCTTCTGCATGTCCCACTCCCTGGTGCCAGTCACCACTATCTGTGACCTGAATTCCTGCCATCACTGGCTCCCCGATCCACCCCTCGTCTCTTCCTTCCCCTCCACAGTTCTCTTTCCACCCTGGAGCCAGAGTGAACTATTTAAAGCACACAGCATTCAGTCTTGTTTTTGAAGTGTTCCTGTGGCTTCCCACGGCCCTCAGGGACCAAGTCCACACCTGCAGCTCTGTCTGGGAGCTGTTGTCCCCCCAGCCTCCACCGCTCGCCTCTTTGCACTGGCTTTACACAGCCTTGATGCTGGCCTTCCCTTCGCCCCTCCAGCCAACCAGAATATTTCTGGATCCGGGGCCTCTGCAAGAGCTCTCCCCGCTACTCAGGGCATGGATGCCTGTCTCCCTTCCTCAATTTGCTTGGCCAGCTCCTCCCTTCTCCTGAGGAATCAGCTGGTACTCATCTTAACAGGTCGGCTCACATCCCACTCCCTGTCTTCCCAGGCTAGAAGAGTTCTCCTCATTCCTTCTTGTGTTGTCATGGCACCTGTTGCTCCCCGCTGTCAATCACTTACTGAAACTCTTTACTTACTGATAATATTTAGCAATATGGTGCTCCCATGCCTTGTGTCATGTCTCTTTCTCCAGGGTGATTAGAGGATATTGGAGGGTCGAATTTATGATATTTTGTTCAGGGCCGTATCAAATTCCTAACCTGGTGTTGACATACAAGAGGTTTTTCAGTACGTATGCATGCATACCTATTTAAATATCAGGATCTATCCAATCAACTTGTGAACACACAGCACAGGACTTGGTGAACTTAACTTCCTTACTGATGGAGTAAACCATACCTGGCCATAAAAGAAAGAATGGTAGGGAATTTCTAGGGTTTGGTTTCACCAAAATAGTGAAAGTCAGTATGCTGTTATCCTAATTGGGGCTCCTAAGTGACCTATTTGTGTCATAAGTATATTGAACTTTACCAGGGAATGCATGGTCTTCTCAGTAGAAATACCTGCTCTTCTGGAAAAATACTTTTCCTTCTTCCTATTACCATAATGTTTTTATTGTCCTTTTTCTTCACAGTTACTATCAAAACTTAGAATAACCAAGGTCATGCCATGTCTTGTGTATACCCCCAAACTCAAAGGTTGAAATCCAAACCCCCGAAGTGTTGGTATTAGGAAATGGGACCTTTGGAATGTGATCAAGGCTCAGCCCTCATAGATGGAATCAGTTCCCTTTAAAAAGAGCACCCCCACCCCACACCCTTCATGCCAATTTGCAGTGTGAAGATGGCTGTCTATGAGGAAGCAGGTCTTCACCAGACACCAAATCTACTGGAGCCATGATTTTGGGCTTTGTAGTCTCTAGAACTATGAGAAATTAATTTCTGTGGTTTAAGCCACCCAGGCAATGACCTTCTGTTATAACAGTGGAAATGGACTAAGCCAAGGTACAAGGTGTTTTTAGTTGCCTACCTAACATCTTACCCTTTCCTTTGTTAATGGAAACTCAATTTTGTTTTTGTTTAAGCCAATCAACTTCAGGACCAAGGACCTCATAGAGGCAGCCAAGTCTTAGGCTTGAGACTTGATGAGTTTCAACCATCTGTGATAATTAATCATGAATGTATTTTCATTAAAGAAAATTGGGGGACTCTAGAGTATTATACGACATACTGTTTTGCTATACAAATGCAACCACTTTACATATTTTATTGAAAAATTTTCTGGTTTATTTTCTGTACATCAGTGTATTGCTTTGGTGTATAGTATTTATAATTTCATATACTTTTATGTCCTCACTGCTTATTATATTATAATCCTTTCCCTAAGTTATTAGTTTTAATTTCTTTTTAGTGGCTGTGTATTTCATTGAGAAATATTTCATTGAGAAATTATTTCTCAACATAAATGTGTTACTGTGTGTATTAGTTTTCTAGAGTGGCAATAACAAATTATACAAACTGGAAAGTTTAAAATAACAGCTGTCTGTTCTTTCAGAGGTTTGCAGGATACAAATCTAGAGTCAAGCTTTCAGCAGACACATGTTCTTGCTGGAGTCTCACGGGACCTTTATGCAGACTTCTGTCCTAGCTTTTGGTGGTGTTGGCTATCCTTGGCATTCCTTGACTTATAAAATGCTTCACTTCAGTCTGTACCTGAGTCTGCTCCAATCTCTACCTGCATCTTTACTTGGAGTCCTCCCTGTGTCTCTGTCTCTTCTTTTCTCAAAAGCACACCAATTGGGCTGGGGAGATAGCTTAGTTGGTAGATTGCTTGCCTTGCAAACACAAGGCCCTGGGTTCAAATCCCCAGCACCACAAAAAAAAAAAAAAAAAAAAAAAAAAAAAAAAAAAAAAAAAAAAAAAGCACACCAGTCCTACTAGATTAGGGTCCACCCTAATCTAGGATGACCTCAACTTGAGTACATCTGCAAAGTCTCAATTTCTAAATAAGATACTATTCACAGGTGCTGGGGATTAGGACTTGGACATGTGGGGACAGGGGAGAATTGCTGTAACTTCTAACTAATGCATGTACCATGGCACTGAAGATCTTCATTTACAGTGTTTTCTACAGCTAGAATTATTAAGACAGATACCTTGAGGAGGAATTCCTGGGTGAAAGTAGGCAAATAAACATTTTAAAGTTATGGAAATGGCTTTTTCTTTCCAAAAGTGCCAGTAGTACAGCCATTAGCAATATATGTGGGTGTCTCTTTCATATGATTTTTGCTAAAATTGGTCTTTTTCAGTTTAAAAGTGCATAAAACACCCGGTCAGTAAAAAATAATATCTCAGAATGTGTATTGGAGTTGAATATCTTCCCCTATTTTAATTGTTACGTATTCCTTTTGAAGGAATTTTGAGTCCTTCCTTTGCTGACTTATCTCTGGGACCCTTTATGCTTTTCTCATCTGTTTTTTGCATTTGTTGGTTTACTTTCTTTAATCTGCTGGTTATTATCATTTTTGTTCGTTTTTATCCTACTTGAATTTTATTTAAAAATTAATTGATATGTAATTGTTTGCAAGGATGATTTTAAAAATGTGAACAAGTTTGACACAAACACTCATCTGTTAGAAAGGGTCCCAGGACCTTTCTGCCCATGTTTTTCTTTGTGAATTCTTATTGTTCCTGAGAATAGGAAGTCTTTCTTCTTCAAAAAAGGGGAATTAAACTGACTCTTGTTTTAATTTTTATTTATATACATTATATTCCTTAATTAATCAGAAATGCCTTTCGGTATGTGGAATGAGGTAATTATTGAAATATATTGTGCTCCACAGTGATAGCTGATTGTCCCAACCTCATTTATTGAATAACCCTGGCTTTTCTGGGAATTGACATGTGAAGAATTCTTTATCACATATTAGAATAAGATACATAATAGGATCATTTTCCTGGGTTGTTGTCCCTATTTTTTTTTTTTTTTTGCATGAATGTCACATTATTTAAATTTTATAGTTTTATGAAATGCAGTGTGTACTTCCTGTTTAAAAAAATTCTTCAATACTCTGTTTTTACAGGTTAATCTTAGAATAATCTGGTCAAAGGTAGGTTGGGGTTTTTATTAAAATTGTAGCAAACCACACATTAATTTAAGAAGATTTGCACCTCAGCAATACTCAGTTCCCAGTGTGGTTTCTCTCTTCCTTAGTACATTTGGCCTTCAAGTCTGGCAGCTTTCTTTATATAGGTCACATCGTTTTCATTAGAATTATTTCATGATATGTTATCATTTTTGTTGCTACTGGAAATAAGATTTTTTTAAAACTATTTTACACTTTATTTAATGGCAATCTTTGTTTATCATGCATCCAAACTCCTAAATTTTAATCAATTTTGATAATTTCTACCCATGCCTTTAGATTTTTTAGATATATAAGTATATGCTACATAAAGAATGATTTTTAAAATATTTATCCTGTTTATTTCTTTTTCTTTCGGTCAGGATTTCTCCACCTATACAATGTAAAATACAGTGATAAGAAGCTTGCTTATTTTGGGTCTTGATTTTAATATTTTATCATTAGGTGACTGACAAATATTAGTATGTAATATATATTTAAGTGATGAGCAGCTTTTTAAATATTCCTACTTGAATTTTAAAAATAGAAGCTGGTTGTGAATTTTGTAAAGTGCCTTTCACAATTTATTCAAATGATATAATTTTTGTTGCTATGATAGATGATGAGAATAGTTTTATTATTCACAAACTATAATTGAAATTCTACATTATATTCTGGTGGGTTTTATGTATTTATATGCATATATAGATGTATATATAATTACACTTATTTCATTTTCTTAGTTGTTAACAATGGGTTTGATTATCACTAATTGCTAATACAATAGCAGAAACCATTTGTTTTTGTCACATAGACCTTATTTCATGTAAAAGAATTGTAACCAAGAGACTTGCTCTGGTAGAAGTCTCCATGATGAAGATATTATTAATTTATTTATTCATCAACTTGGGCACTCATTTATTATTTCAATGTAAATCACAGGCTTTTCTGAGCAGCCTCTGTGCTGGGCAGGGATAGACTTTCCAAGCTCGACCCAAGTGGCCTACAAGGCTGAAATTCACATCCTGACTTTGTTATTTACTGGTTCTCTGAACTTGGTTCGGGCAAGTCACCTAACTGAAAAGTTTCAGTTTCATCTTCTGCAAAACAGACATAATAAATAGCATTTACTTGGAGTTGCATGTGCAGGTAGTGTCCCTGCAGCTCTAAGGGTGTCTGAACACTCAGTACTCAATCCATGTTATTAAAATGTGATCACCACACCCAGAGAGACAAAGATGAAGGCGCCAGGTCCTGTGCTGAGTGGCAGAGGTCATGTGCCAGCTCATCGTCCAGCCCTTCCCAGGTCTCTGCTGGTAAAGGTTAGAGCACTTGCCCAACTTGCACAGTACTCAGCATCTCTGGGAAGAAGTCATTTTCCCCCATTCTACAAATACATTTCCCAGCATCATTTCCTCTTTCCCACTCTATGTCAGGTCTGCTGGATAAGAAAAATCTGATGATTATCAAAGAAGGAGAAACTACACAGGACACCTGTGCCATGTTACCTGATGATTTCACGGTATCATCAGGTAACTCATGCCAGCTTTCTGTTAAAAATAGCACCAGGCCAGCAGCACCCACTTTTGCAAGGGTCAATCAGTAGCATCAGCTGCAGCAGAGCTTCAGAGCGCGTCAATGGCTTCATTTTCCCAGAGCTGATGTCCTGATGTCCTGTGGCACAATCTAAGTTTCAGAGGTCTTGGCTTTGATCGCTTTTTAACAAGCGCTCTCTGCACTGAACATGCTCCATCAGTATCAGCAAGGATGGTCGCCTGTTCCTTTCCTGGTGATTGTGATGATTCATTTTATTTTGCAAAAGTGACTTATTTTCCTGACCTCCCACCTTTGAAGAAAAAGCTAAGTTGTCTAGTCTCCTTGCCCTCTGTCCCCAACCCTTTAAAGCAAGTCACGTTTCAGAAGACAGTCGCTCCTCCTCCCCATGGCAATGGGCTTGCTGCAAAAGAAGGTTCCTCAGACCTCTTGGGCTGCTGAATTATGTCAGCCTGGGACACAGAAGTTACACTGTGTTCATTGTGTCAGCTGCAGACATAATTCACTAGATCACCCCAGAAACAAGATGCCACCAAATGATACTTCAATTTATAATCTCACAGAGCTTCTGTTGGCAAACAGAGGCTGGGTGCAAGCTGGAGGGTTTCCAGAAGTCTGGGGCCATGTTTTCCATTCCCTTGATTCCTCTCCCCCTCCCCTTCCTACATGGGTCATGCTGTGTGCCTTGAAGATTTCTAAGCCCAATTAGCAGACTAGAGACTATGAAGGCATATTGACCTGGAAGGTGGCAACATTTACTGTCACCATAATTTCTCATAATTTTGAAACTGGCCCTCTTCGTAGCTTTGTTCAAAGCCTGTCAGAGAGAAGACCATTCAGATACTGTAATCAGAATTCTTGAGCTGAACCAGGTTTTTAAATTTAGAGTTTGGAAAAGGATTCCAGCTGGGAGTTAGCATCTCTTTGATCACCAGGCTGAAAGATTCACTTTGATCATGGAGACAACAATTCATAAAAGAGCTGGTCTCTTACTGAAATTTGCAGGTAAACAGAGAGATCATTTGAACAGATTGTAGAATGAGCAATTCAGGTCCCAGACAATGGTCTCCTTTGAAATGGATTTAGGGCCTGCTGATTAACATAGCCAAGAGAACTGATGGATGGAAGAAAGTGGCTCCGGTCGCCTTCACACCCCCACAGGTGCATCAAGAGGTCATTGACTGGGTCATCTGAACCTGGGCTCCCTGGTCCTCCATGGCTCCCTCTGCAGGGTCCTCTTGATGCTCAGGTAAATCTGTATAAACGTGAACATTGCAGGTAACCTTGAATGGAAGAAAAACTCATTCAAAAGAAGGTGTGTGGGACAGTGGAAGTCTGCAAGCTTTGGAGTCAGGGGAACCTGAGGTAAAATCTACCTCTCCATTATGGCGTGTGAAACCAGAGGCTATTTACTTGAAACCTTTTGGGTTTAAGGTTCTTTATCAGGACGTATTGGAGATATATATTCAGCAAAGGTTATTTTTAAAGTTTACTGATGTATCTTTTGAGAAAGGAGTCCTACGAGGTGCCAGGCATGTCGGGGAAGGAAAATATACAAAGGCATTCATGGAAAATCCTCTGGTCATATCCCTGTAATCCAGAGAGGAAACTACATGTGATTTTTCCCCAAGCAAATCATTTTTAAGTGGTGTTTTGAATTGTGCTCTGAATGGATTTGTTTGAACATTAATATATCAGATATCCCTCTTAAATTGTTCGAACTTTGGGGAGTGATGGGGGACTCCTGTCGGGTGACCCATATACCCCCAGGGGCTCAGTTTTAAGCATTAGTGGTCAGGGGTTACTGAGCATTTTCTTGTGGATATGGAGGGTGTGATTTGACTGGTTCCCCTTGCATTACCCCCTATCACTGGTCAGTTGCCATCTGGTCCTGACATAAATCATGTAGATCTGGTAGGCACTGCAAGAAGACCTTGGCCCTAAATGAGTATGTTAGTCGTCTTGGGCAGAAAGGCCCAGAATCCCTTCTGACTTGAGACTTCTCGGACACACCACTTGAAGAATGGTTGCTTTCCCATTCCTCTCAAACAGCTCTGCCTCTGCCTGACCTTGCTGTGGCCAAGGCACTTTTACTGGGGAAAGAAGACACCTAAAAACATTGCTTCTACACTGAAACAATAGAAATGGGTTTAATCCTAGTTCTGAAGCCAGAAGTCTGAGGTCAAGTGCCGCAGGCAGGTTTCTTCCAAGGCCTCTCCTTGGCTTGCAAATGCCTTCTTTCTGTTGTGGCCTGATCTTTCCTGTGTCCACACAACTGTATTCACATTTCTTTTTCTTATGAGGACATCAGTTACACTGAATTAAGAACCATGCACCAACCTTTTTTCCCCTTTTCAAGACCTACAAATATAGCTCAATATATATCTCCAAATATAGTCACATTCTGAGGAACTATGTCTTAGGACTTGAACTATGAACTGTGGGGGGAGACAGCCCAGGATGCCAACAGTGTCAGACATGTCAGCACTTCGGGTGAGGTGATGGCCAGGCCCAGTTACTGCCACTGAGGTCTCAGTCCTAGTGAGACTGTCTCCTGAAGGTCACACTGGTGTCTTCATTGCATAACCCGCTGGACATTGGAGCCTGACTGTGCTTCCCTTTGGCAGTGCTGGACGTAGGTTTTTGTCACAAATCTGTATGGCCTCAGCTGCTGAGACATGGAATATTCTTCTTTTCCTCCTGTCTCATCTCTGTCTTCATGGGCTGGCTCTTTCATTCACCCTTTGAATATGGTTGTCCCTGTATTATCAACTCTTTGCTCTCTTTCTTGGGTTCCTCAAACATCCTGCTACCTTACTACTAAAACAAGAGGTGTAGACCAATGACATCGGCATCTCCTGGGAGCTTATTAGAACAGCTGAATGCCAGGGTCCACCCTGGCACCACTGAATCGCTGTCTAGATGTCTAACAAGATCCCCAGGTGATTTGTGGGTCCATTAAAGTTTGAGAAGTCTGCTCTCCTCATGTCAGCACCCACTACCTGCCTGTCACCTGTCTGTCTCTCATCTCCAGGCTCCAGACTTCTCCCAGCTTCCCTCTCTGTTTGGCACTGCTTGTTGACATCTCCAGGATGCCCCACCTGTGGGCTCGGCCAACGCAGCGAGCTCCAGCTAGACAGCGCATCCCTCCTCTGCCTGTGTCCGTCCGCATCCTACAGCCAGTCATTAAGTCTCAATGCTTCTTGTTGTTTTCAGGGGACGTGTGTGTGTTTTCTCGACGTGTTCTTCGACTCTTCTTTGGCCTTGCACCTGCCCTGGTTGGCTTTCACCCTCCACCCCGGGGGTGACACAGGTGATTCCTAACAGATTTGTTGGCAGCAGCAGATTTTCCTCCTCACACTTCCATCTTCTGCCTGGCCCCTCCCCCACCCAGTGGTTGCCTGGCAACACTCACTCATTCTGTAGGACTCAGTTCTGGAATCTGGTTTCTTGCTTCCCCACCTCCATCCTCAGGAATCCTTTTCTCCCTGTTTCTCCTTGCTGGTGAAATGGGATCTATAGACATGCTATAGACAAGAATAGAGGAGTTAGGTTCGTGGAGCAGAGGCCAACACAGGACGCGAGTGACCACTGGTGGCAGGATCTGGGATGCTGGGGTGGCCTGAGGAGGCCTCTGATGCAGGAAGCCCAGCCCTGGGCCAGGACCTCCTGTGAGAAGGAACAGTGACAGAAGCACCTGAGAATCCTTCCCCCCCTCCACCCCCCCCAGCCAGAGCAGGCGCCCTCCACTCTCAGCACACGAGGTGACAGCAGGAGGTTTGGGGTGGGGGATGGAGACATCATTCAGGGGAGGGTGTTAGAACACAAAATGGAAGCCAGCATTTCCTAAAGGAGGAAGCGGAGGAGGAAGGTCCTGTCAGCTTGGAGAATTTGTAGTTTTGAATTTGTGCCCAGAAGCTGTTCGTAGGCAGAGTATTTTTAGAAATAAGAAAATAAATACAGTTAAACTGGAGGGATGCGTCAAGCACTTCTTTCTTCTTGTTCGTAGACTGTCCTCGGACCATCTTGGCTTAGGTAGTGACAACTCTTTGAATCATGGTGCTGTATTTTATAATAAAACAGTCAAGAATCTTCAATCATTACATTAACAAAAATAGGGGTTGAAAGGCTACAACTTAAAAGAAAAGAGATTTTAAATGGACAGAAATGGCAATAAAAATGGAACTATTTTTCCTGACTTTTATCTGTATTTGATTAATGCTTTGTGGCCTGAGATTATGTCTTGCCTCATGTTTAAATAGTTCTTTGCCACTCAATATAAAAAAGTCTCTGGAATAGAGAACACACACACACACACACACACACACAATCAGGCAGACCTGGGTCTGAATTTGGCTTACTAGCTGTGTGTCCTCAAGCAGGTCTCTTGACCTCTCAGAATCTCAGTTTTGTCTCCTATAGAAAGGGGGAATTTAAAGTTGCCTCCATAGTTTGATTTTTGGGAATTAGATTATTTATGATGAATATATATTTGCCCCATCATTGTCAGTATGCAAGTAATGTTTTAATTTTTTTTCCCCAAAATCAAATCAAATGTACATCACAGCACATTATTGGAAAAAAAAAATACAACTTCACAATGGCTCCTCCCTAGGGCTGTTGCAGGAGCTGGGGGCAAGTTCTAGGGTTCCCCAGGCTGAGGACACCATTCTGAGCTTTGCCTTGTCACGATCACATGGGCATAGCTCTGCTGCCAGCTCCTGCTTCATTCTTAGGAGCACACTTAGCCACAGGGCTGTTCGTTTCCCCTCCCAAAGATCTGGCAATAAAGGCAAAATCTCAGACAACCACACAAGGCAGGTCAGTGTGAGGTCTTGACACTATTAGTTATGGCAACTGGAACTTAAGTGAACGCACTTCTATACGCAAAGCATGACTGTGTGTGTGCTAAGCTCTCACCCACATGCTGCTCATGTTCCAATTAGGATAACATAATCCCAAGGTGCTTCATTAGCATCAAACAGGAAGCCTGTTTATTTGGAGCAGACAAAGGTCTAAGACAGATGTGAATATCTGCTGCCCCCATGGAGTCAAAACCTCAGGCTTGCTGAGTGACCCTTGGTTTTCTGCAGTGGGGCTTCCCTGGTGAGACTGTTCTGTGAGCGAGGATGAGGCATGTTGGAAATGGGCTCTTGGTGAGGACTTTGGAGGTATGTGGACTACCTGGAACCCTTTGAAGACACTACTCACATTGGCTGACTCCTGTGAGGCTCCAGACCTGCGGGCGTTGGCGTGATGCCCAAGGTCATCATTGCCTACTCTCCGTCCTGGTTTGGACCACTTTCTTGGCATCTTGGACCATCATCTTTTTCCTAGGAGCAAGCTCAAAGCCTTCTCAGAAGAATAATGTTACTGACTGTTTCCTTTTCCACCTTTGCTTGCACAACTCACAGGCATGGACTTCCTTACAGACCTACCTGACCTATGCCTCATGCATGGATTTCCTCCTCTTTCCGGGTTCTTGTGGGAGTGTCCCATAGGCATCCTGCCTGGAACTCTGCCTGTGTATGCTCCTTCTCCCTGGGCCTCAGTTGCTGATGCTGACCTGGAGGCCCTGCAGGACCACCTTTTGTGTTGGCCTGGACCACAGGGGCTGAGCTGTTTGCCTTTGACCTGACAATGCTCTGGGACTTCAGGGCTCCAGTCGGACTCGGGCCCAAATTCTTCCCTGGCTGTTCCTTCTTCCTCAGGACAAGATCTTTTCTTATCCTACTCACCCTCTCACCTGCTACCACGGACTGAAGGCAGAGGTCAAGAAGATCTTTGCAATAGATAGAGTTCCTGGAAATCCATTCTCAGATCTCCATCTGTTCTGCTCTATCCATCTGTCCATTGTCAGTCCTTCTGTCTCCACCAATCTAACCACAGTCGTGCCAGGCTTCACTGAGCACCAGCTTTATGCTCTGGGACACAGAGTGGGCTTCTGGGACTGATGGTCTGACTGACATTCAGCCCCACTGGCTTGTGAGCTTAGGGACTGTGTCACAGAGGAATTTATTGCTTCCCCTGGTCTTCCCTAACCTCAGGGAACTGTGACGAGGACACAGAACGTTGCCCTTCCAGCTCCTTCACTGGGTTTTTCACCACAGAAATTCTTTATTATATATTATTTTGCTTATTATTTATGTCATTTTAATGCCTCAGCTCCTAGGCCCCACCTCTCGATACCCTAGGACCTGTTCCATTCCCGGGGTTCCAGCAAGCCTCTTACCCAGGTTTGTTTAACGTCCCAGCCACTGAATTCTGTCTTTGAATCAGGGAGGATCATTCACCCTTTGGAAAGATGTTTGTGCAAAGTTTACTCCAAAAGTGTTCAATTAAAACATTTAAAGTGAATTTTAATTTATTAACTTTTAACTCGGAAGCAATCTTTTGTGACTCATTTTTCCAATGAACTTTTTTAGTGAATGCTTCTTATATAATAGGTGCTGGAATTATAGTGTGACCCAGACCTGTAGTTACAGCACCCTGACAGTGTATCTGAGAGTCTGATAAGGATCACAGGTGCCAAACCAATGCACTATGTGCCCAAAGGGAAGAGGAGGTGAGAGGGGAGCCGGGCCAGGCGACCTCGAAGTTGCACCCCTAGATTGCTGCTTTGTAATTATTCCCTGAGTTAGGTTTGAGTCCTGAAGAGGTTCTGTGAGCTCAAGTTGGTTTCCAGATCGTCTCTTCCTTTTCATTTGAGAAGGAGTAGCTCTGCACGGTGTGCATCGTAGGCATTAAGGAATATTCATTGTTCTTAAAATGTGGCCATGTAAGCTGCAGCCCACGGATGAGTAAAACGCAGTGCTATTTTTAATCCTAAAGTGAATTAGCAGGAAGGAATTTGACGTGGAACCACCTGGGAAGAATGAAAAACCATTTTTAAGATAATCCGAGGGATGACAATGATGACTCAGGGAAGAGGCTCTGCTCTACCAGCGTGGGGAAGGGGTGGGGATCTGAGGAAGCCACTCAGAGCCGCAGGGAGGGCGTGACAGGGGCAGGTGCCCGTGGGCACTTGCACTGCCCTGAGAGAGAGGAGGAAGTCCATGTGTTCTGGCCACACCTCTCGCTTTTAGCTGTGTAGGTCCTCCCTGGGTAGAAAGGCAGACACGTGGAGCGGGAGTGTGCAAGTCCCCGCTCCCTCTGGAAGGCTGTTTAAGCTCCTCTGAGTTGGTGAATGGCATTCATGAGAGACTGACACTGGTCTTTCTCCATGTCCAAGAGTTTGGTTCCTTCAAGTGACAAAGGGATATTGCCTGTTTTAATTTGCAAAGCAGGATGTGCAGTGCATCAGAGAGAGAGAGAGAGAGAGAGAGAGAGAGAGAGAGAGAGAGAGAGAGAGAGAGAGAGAGCGCGAGCCAGTCCTGCTGGTGTGAAGTTCTCTTTCATCCACTTGGTTGGTTGGCCACAGCAGGGAGGACTCTCTAATCATCGGCAAACCATGTATGGCAAGGAATCCTCGTCATCCTATTTTCTGAGTCTCACCAACTTCTCCCTGTCATCAAGATGAGTCTGCAAGTGACAGCACTGGGCTGGTGGGACGCATGGGAACTTCGGAGACCTGGTCACAGCGTTGCCTCTGCCTCCAGCTCCCTGTGTGGTTCTGGTCTACTGCCTTAGCCTCTCTGACCTTCCATTTCTACTATATATGGATAATGACAATTTCTTTGTTTATAGAAACATTCCACGATAAGAGATGAAAGGAACATAAGAAATACTAGAAAAATGTTAGTATTCTCCCTTTCTTCCTTCCCTCCCTACTCTCACAAGGCTCCCTTGGAATCACCGGGAAAAACAGGGCATAGCTACAGCTTACGCCTGTATAAACTCTTCAAAATTAGAGGAAAAAATATATATTGAAATTAGCAAAATGTTTAAGATAGTTTTGTGAAAGAATGTGATCCCATTATAGGAACTTGGCAGAATTTTTTTCTTTCCCAATAATGGTAAGTATATTTGGTAAAAATAAATCTTAAAAGAAAGTTTGAGTCGATAACTTCTCCAGCAGACAGACAACACAATGGCTCCCAGTCCTGCCTCTACCCCTTCAGTCTAGAGAACAGCATCTTATCTTTGTCAGACTTTTACACATCTCTGTGGGAAACTTCATACAATCCTCATGGTGGCTTTCAGAATTAGACAGAGAAGGATTAGTATATCTATTTTTCAGATGACGAAACAGACTCATCACGTTTGGATATGAGGGGTTATTCAGGTCCCAGCCTGCTGCCTTTTTGATTCTGTCACTGTGGCACTGTTGCCTGACTCTCTGATGGCTATACTCTCCCTTGTCCTTCAGAGCAGTATGCAAATTTGTTCACATATTTGTTTTCCTATTTTGGGCCATGAGTTTAACACGGTGGATCCCAGACACCTACTGCCAAAACTGGTGCTGGCCCATTTTGGAGGAAAAGGGAGGCTCAATGTTTTAGTCCATTTTATGCTGCTACAGTATAATTGCTGTCTTTGAGTAATTTATAAAGAGCAGAAATTTAGTTCATGTAGTTCTGGAAGCTGGGAAATGGAAATTGAGGCACCACATTTGGTGAGTGCCTTCTTCAGCCTCATCCCATGGCAGAAGGCAGAAAGGCGGAAAAGCACCTGTGAGATAGAGCAAGACAGGAGGGGCCAACCCACCCTTCCATCAGGAGCTCATTCCCATGATTCCTGGTCCACTCCTATGACAGCAGCATCCACTGTTCATGAGTTAATCACTTCTGGAAGGTCCTACCCCTCAATATGGTCACACTGGGGGTCAAGTTTCCAGTGCATGATGGGGGACACGTTAAAGCCTGGCACTAAGCCAAGTTGTCTAAGTCAAGGGTCTCAGATGCCCACAGGTGTAGCACTCAGGTCTTCCTGTGGCTGTGTCTAACAGCAGCCCTGACCAAGAGTAACCAGTAGAAGTCCTGTGTCTTGGTCTAGGGTGAGGGCTGTCAGATTTGGATGTGCATCAGAATCACCAGAACAGTTTTTATTAAGACAGAATTTCTGATTCACCAGGGCTGTGGAAGGGCCTGAGCATTTGCATTTCTTAAGTTCCCAGGTGATGTTAATACTGCTGGTCGGGGAGTCACACCCTGAGAACCACTGATCTTAGGGATGATTCATAGCTTCAGTTGCATATTAGGGTCAGTTGGGGAACTTAAAACATTCCAAAGTGATGGCTGTACCCCAGATCAGTTTAATCTGAATTTCTGGGGAGTACCCAGACTCAGTTGTTCTTAAAGTTCTGAAGGTTATTACTATGTGCAGCCATATTTGATAACAACTCTAAGGAGTTGGGTTGGACCCTGGGTTCCAAGCCAGGGTCATTGGATTAAATCAGTGATTTCCAAGTAAGAGGAGGTGTTGTAACATTATACAACCTTGTAGTACACATCAAATTTACTCTTAATGTAAATGTCTTGATACTATCTGTTCAAAACTAAATAAACATGTGGGATTTTTACATTTGTTCCAAGAGGGCATGAATGATAATATGAGGGTATGCGTTTACACAGCAGGCTTGAGTTGGTAGTTGGATGGGCTGGGCTTAGGGATGACCCTTTGTTGACTTCTGGGAAGTCATCTCCTGGAGCCTTCCCCATGTAATTAATTGATGCAGCTGTTCTCTTGCTCTGTGAGCTTGTCCAATGTTTATGCAAATGAAGTGAGTGGTATATACCTATTTTCCTTAGGGACCAGATGCCTAGGTGAACAGCACTCAGTTAAAACCCTGGAGTCTTTAGCATGCTTCACTGGGTGGAAGCCTTCTGCATATTTTGCTGCATTTCACTGCTGGAGGAAGGACCATCTTCTAGGTGACCATCCCCGTAAAAGGGAGCATGGGAATTCTGGATCTGGACTCCTCTAGATTGTTCTTAATGAACAATGCAGCTGATCCAGCTGGGTATCCTTTCACTTGCTAAAGCACAGATGTGTATATAACTGCCTCTGGGTTCCATGAGTCCTTTTAACCAAGTCATTAAATATGGGATCTCCAAAAGAGAAGGGAATTTTTAACATAAAATTAAAGATGAATTTTAGTATGGAACTTTCATAAAGTAGAGGGTGCTAGGAAGCCACATGTACTCAGAGATGCTCTCCCTGTGCAAAGGATGTAGCTAGAAATAGGAAGAGGATACAAGGCAAATTTGATATTCCTGACACCACATGGAGAAGGCCTGGGATGGATCTGGAAGAATCCTGGGAAGACCACAGGGAACAGCATCGCCAGCAAGGAGGCACCACCAGGGCTGTGCACCATAGGTTCCTGATCCTCACTGCCGCCCGTCCAAGCCATCCGTGCACCTGTGTGATGGTGGAGCTCGTTTTCAGGGTCACTAGCCACCACGACAGCTGTCTTCCTCTGCCAGCTTCTCAGTGTCACCAAAGAGGGGCCAACCATCCTCACTCCCCTGCCAAGACGGAGCAGGGTTGAAGAAGCTCTGGGGATCCTTAGGGCCCTGAGAGTCTGTGATGCTGAGTCCCTGGCAGCCTGAGCATTGGTCTCTGCCCCTGTGGGTGGGCACGATGCCTGTTGACTCACAGCACTGTTGAGAAGATCATCTCAATGTTCTAAAGAATAATAGATCATCAGAGCTGGGAGGGCAACGTGAACTCCAAACCATGCATTCAGCAGAGGAGGAACAGGGGACACTGATGAGTCACAATGTGGTTTTTCATCCAGATAAGGTCAGAGGCAGGACGAGATTGCGGTTTCTAGACCCCTCCCCCCCGCCCCATCTGGCTCCTTGCACATGTTACATCTCTTCATTAACCTCCTGCTGCTAGGCAAAGGCAGAGTCAAGGCTGCTGCCACACAGGGAGAGCCTCTTGTGTGCCAGATGCTTCATGCATAACATCTCACTTGCTTCTCCTGACAGGTAAGCACGTGAGCACTCAGACATACATGACTTGCTCAAGATCCCCTGATGTTATCTTGAGTTTTAAACCCAGATCAGTTTCTCTATCTTCTTCTCTTGTGTGCTGATACTTAAGGTAATAATAAAATAGTAGTATGTCCTGGGTGCCGACTAGGTGCCAAGTGCCAACTAAGCTCTGTGTGTATTAGCTCATTTAATCCCTGCGACAATGCCAGCAGGGAGTCGTGACCTCATCATCTGACTTTGTCCCCTCCTAAGGCAGTGGGTCCCTGGGAAATCAGCACCGAGTGGTAAATTATGAAATCTAAAGGTCAGACCCAGGATCCCGAGCCCAAGTCAAATGCCCGTGGCAGCTCTGATTTAGGGTAGCCTTGTCACCAGGACCTCTTCTAGTTGGATGGTCACGCTTTCTCTGACTGAAATCAGCCTCTGCCCAAGTACTCTTGGAAACGATGGTTTCCATATCCTTCCCCAACTGTCAGGCTTAGAGTTTGTTAGTGACAATGATCTGAGCTTGATTTCTGGTGTTTAAAGAAGTTATTTAATCTACGTCTGCCTCCTCATTTAAAACGATGGGGATATATGCCATAAAGAATCTCGTTAAATATTCAGAGTGTTCAACAACTAGTCCAGCAAAACAGCAGCCTCTGAGTCTAGTGTGGCCCTCCTGGAGGTCCCCTGCTGTGTGACTCTGGTGAGAGGTCAGCACAGTGCTGCCAGTTCAGTCTTTCCTCACTGTCACTTTGTCCCATCCATAATTGTGTAGTGAACTTGGAGTTGGTAGGGAGATTTTGGAGAATAGGGTAAGACGGGAAGAAAGTTGGAAAGTTGTGAGAGAAGCCAAGGATGACACCGTAGGTTATCAGTGACGAGTTCTGCTTTCCCAGATGTTGAGGTTCGAACATCAGAGAAGCACGCCGAGGCAAGCATATAGAGCGGGTTTTATTTAAAGGTAGTTACACAGACTTCTCCTGGGAGGGAGTAGGGGGCCGTGGCTGGTATTCTGGTGCCCCAAGTGAGAGACTCAAGTTTCCTTGTGCTCCCGCTCTCTTCTCCCTTATCTTGTCCACTCCCCTCCTGCACAGTGACTGGGAGATGTCAGTGGGATGCCAGTGGGGAGCAGGTGGGCTGGAAGGGCCAAGGTGGGGCGCAAGGCAGGAAGGGAGCGGCAGCCCAGGGGCGTTGATTCGCAGCTCTCTGTCAGCTCAGGAGTTGCTTCATTAGCCACCTTTTGGGGAGAGGTGGTACCCACGGGCTCTGGAGACATGAACATGCCAACCTCCCAGGGGTGGCTTCCAACTTCCTGCACTCAAATTAGCCTCCATTTTCTCCATTCAACACAATTATGTTACCTATTCTATACCAACTGCCTGTCTTTAATTCTGGCTTCAAAGAGAACAGAAATTGGGAAGATCTTTCCTTGATAATTTACAAAGAAAGTATATTTTTATTTCTGGCTATACCATAGCCAGGGAGTCCAGAATTAAGGGGCTATAATTCAGTGGAAGACCTTGCTAGTGGGTTCATTCAGGTTACTTAGTAAGAACAGTTGTTATTTGTCCAAAGTTGAGCATAGCTCAACTAACTAGTGATAAAAAGTTCTATATTGAACATTTTATTTTATTATACTATAAAATTTTATGGTAGTTCCCATTTCATAGATGAAGAAGTTGAGGTTCAGAATGGTAATTCTGATTCAGGGTTAGAACCAAAATCTTTCTGACTCCCAAGTCAGACTCTCCTCACAAGCCCATACTTAAAGAAAAATAGCAGGTCTCATTACTTAATATGAGGTATGGATAGAAGGGTCCTAATTACAAGAACTTCACATCCCCTAACCAAGAGTTATTAAGTGAAACAAACACCTAACCAAAACCTAAGACTCAAGTGCAGCTACTACTTCTCATGTAAAAGGGGCATAGAAAGGACAGATAGAGAGATGCTAGTGACAGCTTGAATCAGTTTGAGGACTCATCTTTGGGTTTTCAGGAATTTTTCAGATGGTGGACAGCCCCATGATAACTAGAAATTGACCATGCCAGGGATATTCACACCATGTGTCATTTTATGATTTGGATATGAGGTGTTCCCCCAAAAGCTCATGTGGCAATGGAGGAATCCAGAGGTGAAGGAATCAGATCATGAGTGCTATAAACTAATCACCCATTAATCCATTTCTTGGTTAATTATTTGAACGGATTACTGGGTGTTAGTGGTCTGCAGGTGGAGTGTGTCTGGAGGAAGTAGGTCACTGGAGCTGTGCCCTTGGGGAACATACTTTGTCCCCGGCTCCTCCCTCACTCTGCTTCCTGGCTGCCACAAACGAAGCAGCTTTACTCTGCCTGTTCTTCATCATGAGTTCTGCCTCACCCAAGGTCCCTTGCAATGGAGTTGGCCGACCGTGGACTAAACCTCGAAAATGTGAGCCCAAAATAAACTTTGCCTCCTTTAAGTTATTCTCGTCAAGTATTTTGGCCACAGTGATAAAAAAAACTGACTAACACACCATGGAAATTGGCAAACTCTGTATTGGAAAGATAAAAACCAATATGAAATGGTTAACGGTGACGGAGGGGAGAAGGTAGAAGAGCAAGGGATAGAACAAAACTTCTGTGGGTAGACTCATGTGCATGGATTTTAACTAAAGCATGCAAATGCAGCACCATTTACACAATTTAAAAATCTCTTATATTGAAAACAAACAAAAGAACTAATCAAATGTGAAGTTGACAACACAGCCACCCAGAAAACAAATATATTTTATGGGACTTTAGAACACTGTCATCCTCAAAAAATATTATTGAGATCAAAAGAAGCAAAAATAAATTTTAAATATTTAAATAATAAGTGTTTTTTTATTAATAATAATTTAAGCATTAATATTTTGAAACTATTTCTTTACAGTGTTGGTTAGAGCAAATAGATAATTATATTAATGCTCTTAAAAATCAGCATATTCTCTGTAAGAAAAATAAATACAATTAGAAAGTGAAAGGAATTAAGTGAAGTCATTATAATGCTAAAATTGAATAGAATTGTGGCTAAGAACACATGATACAACATGACAGCTGTATGCTGCATTGTCAACCACAGATCATGCACACACACTATGGTGTTTCCATAAGACTGTAATGGAGCTGGAAGTCAGTTGCCTAGTGACGTCACTGCAGTACTGTTCTAGCACAGCCTACTGCATATTTGTAATGCTGATCTGACAAAACTACTGTGTGCCCGTCCTAGAAAAGTCTGACATATACAGACATGTCCGTCCAGAGTACTTGATAATTGTAACAAGTGTCTGCATTATTGGCTTTTGTATTTACTACGCCTTTCAATTCTTATTTCAGTGTGTACTCCTCCTACTTTTAAAAAATGTTTACTGTGAAGCAATGTGCCACGATACACTGGCAGCATATCAGGTCTCCTGATATAACATCCTGTGCACGATCTGGATGTATATCAGGCCATTGACTTGCAACATCTAGGTTTGTGGAAGTCAACTGTAATAGCTGAACAATGATGAAATCCTATAACAACACCATTTTCAAAACATATCTCCACCCTCAATCCCTACCGCTCAATCACACATGACTGTGTACACACGTTCACACACGCACACACACACACACACACACACACACACACACACACACACACGCATTGTTTTTCCTAACTCTGATCACCAAAATAGAAGCAATGAGAAGCCCAAACATTCAGATGACAATCACTATTTCCCCAGTAAAAGGAACTGGAGATTCTTGGGGAAATGGTAAATTCCAGATTGGAAACCAAAAAAGGTGCTGTTGTTGAGGGGGTCACAAAATAAACTAGAATCATCTTACTGAGGCAGAGTGCAAGGAAACTTCCCAAGTGTAAACGTGTCATTTAAGAAAACCCAGGAGCCAGCTTAAAAAGTGTCATGTCACAAGAATCTGAACATAAAATCAGCAACAATTTTACACTACTTTAAAATTCTAATCGGTAAAAATTTACAACTGTAATTTTTTAACAGAAAACATACTTATCTGCTATCATTTGAAGCAACTTTTACCACAGATGATTACTTTGAAAATTGGTGATTATATGGGCAAAGGTAAACATTTTTGTTTCCAGTAGCCTCTATGTTTTGGTGTGACCAGAGAGATATGGTCGATGGGAGAAAGCTTTATGTAAGAATGTGGTCTAATAAATAGGAAAGGAGTGACAGAGTTTTATACCTTCATTTTTATAAACCCTTTTGGAAATACTGATAGGAGCAAAGATTTTCTATTGGCATTGAAAGCAATAGATGGATGGTTGATGGAGAACTGGACATGAGCAGCAAAGAAAAGTTACCAAGTTGTTTTCTGCATACAGATGAAAAATAACAACTGTAGACTGAGTTGGGTGGTATTCACTCTCGGCTTCCCTAATGATGGGCTTGTAGGTTTGCTCGGGCTGCCGTAACACAGAGCTTAAACTACAAATGCATGGCAGGCAAGTGGTAGCAATCTACCTACAAGTACGCCATTGCAAGTTTCTCACATTCTACACCGTGTTGGGTATCACTTGAAGTAGACTGTGAGGAGTTAAAGAGGCATAAAGTAGCCACTATAGCAACACACAAAGAGGTACAGACATTAACTCTCAAATGGAGATACAATAAAATCATAAAAAGCTTTAATCCAAAAGTAGGAAGCAAGAAAAGACAAAAATGGAGCAAAGAACAGATGGGACAAAAAGAAAACAAGTAGAAAGGCAACAGATTTCAACCTAGTCATATCAAGAAAAGTTCTTAGCAGAGATTGTCAGGTTGCATAAAAAAGTTAAGATTCACTTATGTTCTGAATACAATAACTCACATTAAATATAGACACACAAATAGGTTAAAAGCAACAGCATTGAAAAACATGCAAAAGGCTAACACCAATTAAAAGGAAACTTGTCTTTCTATATCATATCAGACAAGTAGATTTTAAAGCAAAGAGCCTTAACAGAAATGAGGAGGGCATTTCATAGAGGTAAGGGGATTAATTCATCAAGAAATGTGACAATCTAAAACTTTTATACCACTAATAATAGAGCATCAAAATGAAACAACTGATAGAATTGCCAAAGATAGGGACAATCCACAATTATAGGTGGAGATTCCAGTAACTCTGTTTCATTAACAGTTAGAAGCAGGCATTAATAATGAAGATGTAGATTTGAAGAATGCATAGAAGTAGCCATGGCAGGATCCAAACCCAGGCATTCTAACCGCACAGTCCTTGATTTTAACTTTTGGAACATGCAGGTCATTTAGAATGGATAAATGAATTCACCAAGTTGAGAGTATCAGTATTCTCTAATTTTAAAAATATATTTTTAAACTCATATATACAACATAAAAATTATACATATTTAGGAGGTACCATGTGAAGTGTCAGTACCTGTACACTGTGCAATGTTAAATCATGGAGAACATGTCTATCTCCACACACACTTATTATTTCTTTACGGTGAAAACATTGAAGATCCTTCCTTTTGGCTTTTTGAAATATATAGTATGTAATCATGGTACATGCTTAAGCTACTGGGCACACCAGGACTTCTTAGTCCTAGATAGCTATAGTTTAGTACCCATTGATCAGCCTCTTCCCACATCTTCTTCTCCCCTACCCTCCTAAGCCTCTGGGAACCACCTCTCTACTCAACTTCTACAAGAGCAACGTTTTCTCATTCCACATGTGAGTGAGCTTGTGTGGTATTCGTTTTTCTTACTGGCTTATTTCACTCAACATAATGATCTCCAGTTTTCACAAATGACAGCTTATCCTTTTTGTGAATGGTATTCCATTGTTTGAGTACCACACTTTCTGAGTCCACACGTGGACACCTCAGTTGACTTTCTTTCTTGGATATTGTGAATAGTGCTGCAGTAAACATGAAAGTCTACATGTCTCTTTGACATACTGATTTTATTTCCTTTGGAAGTATGATCAGTAATGGGACTGCTGGATCATACAGTAGTTCTATGTTTAATTTTTTTGAGAAACTTCCTTCTGTTTTCCAAAGTGGCCATACTTATTAACAATCCCACCAACAGTGTGCAAAGGTTTCCTTTTCCATACCCTCACCAGCACTTTCTATCTTTTGTCTTTTTGATAAAAGCCATTCTTACTGGAGTGAGATGACATGCCATTGTTTTCTTTATTTACACCTTCCTGATTATTAGTGATGAGCATTTTTTTTCATATGCATATAGGTTATTTGTATGCCTTATTTTGAGAAGCACCTATTTAGGTCTGTTGACCAATTTTAATTTGATTATTTGGGATTTTTTTTTTTTGTGCACTTAAATATTTGAATTCCTGATTTATTATGATGTACAGTTTGCAAATATTTTCTCCCTTTATGTAGCTTATCTCTTCATTATGATGACAGTTTCTTTGCTATGCAGAAACATTTTAGTTTGATGTAATACCATTTATCTAATTTTGCTTTTGTTTCCTGTGTTTTTGAGATCTTTTCCAAAAATTTTTTGGCCTATTTCAATGACCTGAAATATTTCTATGTTTTCTACAAGTGGTTTCATAGTTTCAGGTCTCACATGCAAATCTTTAATCCATTTTGGGTTGATTTTTATAACCAGTGATAGAGATTTCTGTTGGTCCTTCTACCTGTGGATATCCAATTTTCCCAGTGCCATTTATTGAAAAGACTGTCCTTTCTCCAATGCATGGTGTTCGTTAGCACCTTTATCAAAAATCAATTGGCTGTAGATGTATGGGTTTACTTTTAGGTTCTCTATTCTGTTCCATTGGTTTATGTGTCTGTTTTTAGCCTCATGTTAGGATGTTTAGATTGCTACAGCATTGTAGTACATTTTGAAATTAGGTAATGTAATACTTACTATTTACTTCTTTTTGCTCAAGATGGCTTTAACTAATCAGGGTTTTTTGTGGCTTGTACAAATCTTAAGATTTTTTTTTTCTAGTTTGAGAAGATTGCCATTGGTGTTGTGGTAGAGATTGCATTGAACCTGTACATTACTTTGGGTAGTATGGATATTTTAACAACATTGATTCTTATAATCCATGAACATGGGATGCCTTTACATTTTTTGTGCACTCTTACAGTTTTTTCATCAATGATTTATAGTTTTTATTGTAGAGATCTTTCACCTCTTGCTTAAATTTATTCCTGGGGCTTTTTTCTTTTTTCTTTTCTTTTTTTTTTTTTGCTATTGTAAATGGGATTGTTCTCAATTACTATTTCAGGCAGGTAATTCACAATTGGCAGATAGCAACTCCACTAAGTTTTGTACCGTGATTTTACATCCTTTAACTTTGCTGAATTCATTTAGTACTTTGAATACCTTTATGGTGGAGTCTTTTGTGTTTTCTTTGTATAATATCATGCCATATGCAATAGTGAAAATTTGACTTCCCTTTTTTGATACTTTTTATGTCTTTCCCTTATGTGATTGCTCTAGATAGGCCTTCCATTATTATGCTGAATAAAAGTGAAGAAAATGGGCATCCTTGTCCTGTTTCAGATCTTATAGAGACAATTTTCAGCTTTTCCCCATATAATGTGATGTTAGCTATTGACTTATTAATATATGACCTCTGTTATGTTGAGGTACATTTCTTCTATAGCCAATTTGTGCAAAGTTATTGTCATGAAAGTTTGTTGAATTTTATTGGCTGCATTTTCTGAACTTATGATGATGATCCTATGATTTTGTACTTCTGCTGATTTGATGTATCACATCCACTTATTTGCACACTTTGAACAATCCTTGCATTCCTGGGGTGAATCCCACTTGATTGTGGTAATAATATTTTTACTATGCTGCTAGATTTGATTTGATAGGATTTTGCCAAGGATTCTCATATTGGCCTACAGCCTGTGTGTGTGCGTGTGTGTGTGTGCGTGTGTATGTGTTCTTGTATGATTTTGGTATTAGGTTAATGCTTGCTTACAGATTAAATTTGAAGAATTTTCTACCCTTTAATTTTCTCTTGTAACAATTTAAGAATTGGTATTATTTCTTCTTTGAGTAAATGTTAGAATTCTTCTGTGAAAACTTCTGTTCCTGGGCATTTCTTTGATAGAATAATTTTTTAAAATGATTCATTATCATTATACTTTATTGGTTTATCCAGGTTTTCTATTTCTTCATGATTCACTATTGTGGGAGTGTATGTGCCCAATTATTTATCCATTTTGTCTAGGTTATCAAATTTTGGGGTATATAGCTGTTCATAGTATTTAGTAATTTTTGTATTTCAGTTACAATGATTCTTTTTCAAATATGATTTTATTTGTGTCTTCTCTTTCTTCTTACTCTTGGAAAGTTTTTGTAAACTTTATTTTTTCAGAACACCAGCTTTTTATTTGACTGATATTTTCTATTTTTTTAAGTCTCATTTATTTCTGCTCTGATTTTTATTTTTTATTTTCTTCTACTAGTTTTGGGTTTGGCATGTTCTTGATTTTCCTGTTTCCTTGAGGTGCAGCGATAGAATGTTTGTGATCTTTCTGCTTTCTTCATGTAGGCATTGATTACTATAACTTCCCATTTAATAGTCCCTTTGCTGTATCCTATAGATATTTTATGTGATATAACCATTTTTGTTTGTTTCAAGGAATTTAAAATTTCCTTTTGTGATTCCTTCTTTGATCCCTTGGTTGTTTAAGGGTGTTCTACAGTTGTCGAATGGAACATTCTGCAGGTATCTGTTAGGTCCATTTGGTCTGTGGTGCAACTTAACTCTGCTGCTTCTTTGTAGAATTTGTTTCCTTTAATTCTGTAAAAGTCTCGTGTCACTCTCTCCTGGCTGGGAAGGTTTCTGCTGAGATGTCTGCTTTCAGGTTTTGGGACACTTTATGTGTTATTCATATTTTTTCTCTTGCTTCCTTGAGGACCTTTATCGTTCACCTGTAGTGCTCCCTTTCATGCTGCCTCACGTTGGGGCAGTATTGGTGAAGGCGGTCCTTTGACTGCCAAGGCTGGCACTAAGTTGGCCACATCTGGCACCACAGGCATCCGCACAGTCGCGGTTTGCCAGAGCATACCACATCTGGTAACAATGCAGGTCAAAGCACAGGTACATTTCATGGAGGCACAGCTCTCTACTGGTGCCAGAGCATCTGTAAGCCTGGAAACAGCTGTGCTGCGTGAGGCTGGAGAAGGTGTGGTGGAGGTAGTCTCCTGGTCATCAGGGATAACACTGAGCTGGTCACTCCTGTCTTACAACCACAGAGACCTGTGCAGAACTGGGGGTACATGCTCCAGGCCTCCTCTAAGACTGTCCCAAACTCGAGTCTGTGCCAGGTGTGCAAGTCTCTGCCCGAAGTGGGGCAGATCTATAGTTTTCCTCTGACCTGGGTAGAGGGACCTTTGGCTTTTGCCTGGTACTGGATCTCACTGGTGGGCCCAGCGTAGAACTCCAAGGCACAGTCTTATGCTCGCTCTCCTCCCCTGCTTTCCAGAAAGAGAAGATTACTCCCTTCTCTGCAGCCTGAGGTTGGAAAAGGAGTAGTCTCTTGGCTTTCTAGCTAACAGAGGTCCAAAAGTCAGTTTGTAGGTTGTGGCCTGAGGGCCTACCACTGGGTTACATTGTGACAGGCCTGGTACTGGCTTTCAGGTATAAGGCCTGGACTTAATTTCTTCCCCCTTACCCAAGCAGGAAGCATCTCTCCACATTGTGCTGCTTGAACATGGTGGAGGGTGATGCAGGCAGCTCTTCCCTTCCTGCCTTTTCAGTGCATCTTTCCTCATTATATGAAAACCAGCCTTGCTGGTAGCTCCTCTGGCCTCCTTAGCTCTTGTGGAGAAGGTAGTTTAGTGCCCAGATAGCTGTTCAAACTGTTGTTTGTGGAGAAAAGATGATTGTTGGAGGATCTGGCTCAGGCACAATCACGCACCTCTTTGTTTTCCCTAATTTTCAAAGATCTTTCTTTTTAGGGTGAAGGTGCCATTTATGTAGGAGTTTGAGAACCAGACACCATGGCCATCTTGTTAGGCCATCAATCCACTGAAACATTCTCACAGGTGTCAAAGCTGACCGATGTGGTCTCAGACTAGCTCTGTCTCTGGATGAATTATTTCCCTGGATGAAACATTCTGGTATCCAAAGAATCATAAGCACAATTCACAAAGCAGGCAGCACTGGTCTTCAGTGGGGCCTCAGTGGGAGGCCGGCTCTGCCCTTCTTGTAGGTCAACAGGCTTGGAGGACACACTTCTGCATCTGGTCCAGTCCTTTGCTGCATCTCTTCTTGCTTTCAAGAATTTTCATCCTTCAGTTTTAAACCTCGGATGTCCTTCAGCTGTGTTGATGTTTTGGGCCTGGTGCCACAGGGTCTCATCAGTGAACACTGCAATAGAAGTGTCAAGCTCAAATCTGCTGCTCACCAGTCCTAGTCACCTCCCTGCTCAGCTTCATTCCCACAATGGTTTATGAAAATGAAAGGAGATCTGTGTCTCCAATTCAACTCCTACTAAGTGCAGGCGTGCATCTGTTAGCTTCCTTCCTTCCCAATCAACAAACAGCAAGAAGAGGGTCATGCAGAAGAGAGAGGGCTGGCAGTTATGCAGGCCAATTTTCTTCATCTGAGTGTTTTTTGGAAGGAGCCTGCACAGAGATTCTAGCAACATAAGTCATGCAGATTGTAAAACTGACTTGAACCTCACTTGATTTTTTTCTGCTAAAAGCTACTCCACATCAATAAAATCAACTGATATATAAATATATATAATATATTTATGTGTGTATGTTTATATATACGTGTGTGTGTGTGTGTGTGTGTGTGTGTGTGTGTGTGTGTGTGTGTGTTTTGCTGGCAAAATGTTTCTCTAAGCGATAATCTTCCAGGGTATTGCAGAATTCATTCTAAATTTACTGGATGTTTAATCTTGGAACAGAAGATTAGAAAATGGAAATGATAATGCTACTCTTCTCTGAAAGTAACTGAAGGGTTAATTCACAAAGTGACGATTTAAAAATAACACCTGAGTTATTCCAGAATCATTTTCCTAAAGAGGCTGGTGGAGCTACTGAAACAATGTTCTTAAAAGCTTTTTCAGTCCTTCAGCCCCCCAGAGATCATTCAAGGAGAAGAATGAAACTTTATCTGATGAAATGAGAACTGGAGGAGAGGATGATAAGAGTGTTAAATGACTGCATCAGCAGGAAAGTTTGCTAAATGTCTCCTAAATGGGTTGACAAAACAGGCTGTCCTGAGACTCCAGGTAGTCATTCAAGGTGCAGGGCGTCCTGAAAGGGTCAGATGCCCACAAACTTTTGAGGTCCACATTTTTAATTAAAGCAGTGCAGGAATGACAATGTGTCCCTCAGGAGCTGTGCTCATCATTAGGTAATTTGATAGTTATTCATTCTGAATCTCTCTGTGCTACAGTGTCTTGATCTGAATAAGAGGAACAATAATAGTATCTGCCTTGAAGTTCATTATAAAGATTAAATGAGAAAATTAAATTAAATGTCTTAGAACGGTGCCTAGCATAGGGTAAGCACTCGATAAATTAGCTCTTCTCAATCTTGTTAATTTCTTCCAGCAAACCTATAGCACCTACTGTGTGCTGGGCACTATGGCAACACATGGTGTATTCCTTAGGCTCATTGTCACAAACAACAGTATAACAGTATCTATCCTAGCTAATTTAGGTAGCAAAGAAATTGATCAAAAAAAAAAAAAAAAAACAAAAAAAAAGATGTTTGGTAGCTCCTAGAAGCTCCAAGAGGACTAGCTATTGGCCAACGTTGGTAGTCAGAAAGTTGGAGTCCAGCTCAGGACTGCTCTATTGTGCCCTCTGCTGCTACCACTGGAAAGAGCCTTCACCTACAGACAGCTGAGTCAGATGTCCATCTTGCTGGAACTGGTTCTGCGTGGTTCCCTCCTTTGGGATACTGTATCTGAACCAAAGTCTCTCATGAGTTCGTCTGATTTGGGGGAGACCAGGTCACATGTCTAGCCATTCTAGACAGTATAGTGAATTTCTGGATTTTAACTTGGGGTAAACTTCCTTAAAAGCCATGATAAATATCCACTAGATCTTGCCTTCCAAAAGCTCAGTTGCAACAAGACAGGGGTATAAATAAATTATTACAGCATCAGGAGTACTAAAGTTTTAATCATTATCTGGCTAATATTTACTCTGGCTCCCCCAGAGGAGAGGCTGCTTGACATTAGACATGGTGATGTGGTCTATGGAATTGTAAGAACATGGTGGCAAGGCAGGCACATGTGGGGGTTTTAAGAGGTATTCAGATTTTCTCTTGTGTTTATGTTCTCTACCATGAAAACTTCGCATTTACTGTGTGTGTGTGTGTGTGTGTGTGTGTGTTTGTGTGTGTGTGTGTGTGTGTGTGTGTGTGTTTGGAGGGGAGGTAAGTTCTCCTTTAGTCTGGATGCTTGAATTGAGAAGAAATGTGATTCTCCAATACAACCACAGACTGGCAGAGCCATGGCCAAACCCACAGCTGTCACATGAGTGAGAAATAGGCATTTGTGAGTCCCTCAGGGTTAGAGGTTCTTGTTATATGGTATCATGGTAGACAAGCAGACCCAGACAGGGAAATAACAGCAGGCACAGGGACACATGCCAAGGGCTGGGGAGACCTAGGGGTGGGAAGAAGTAACCAGGCCATCTTAGGAAAGGTATCCCAAAAGAGGTGAACTTTGGGAAGAGTTTTGGACACATTTAGGATTTGTCTAGGTGGAAAAAAAGGGAAAGTAATCTCCAGATGGAACACACACATATGAAAAGACTCTAAGAGTCAAAATAGTTGAGCGTGTTTGGGGAAATTCAGTGGGTTAATATCTGCATGTTCCAAATTGTAGCACTCTTAGTCTCATGTGTTATCTTTGAAAACCAGCAGTGTAATTTTATTATTTTTAGTTAACTGAATTATCTCTGTCTCTTAATATCATCAAAAACACAAACTTCTGTAAGATTTTAAGCCTGACATCTTAATTGTTCTTCTAATATAAAGTAAATCTTAACTATTAAAAGTATTTTTTAAATGTTTTTGTTTGTCCTAATTAGTTGTACATGACAATAGAATGCATTTATACATTTTGATAAATCATACATAAATGGACTGTAACGTTTCATTTTCCAGATTGTACATATTGTAGGATCACATTAGTCATACAGTCATATATGTACATAAGGTAATAATGTCTGTTTCTACTATCCTTCTTACCCCCATATCTGGCGGGGGTGCTAGGGAAGAAAAGTTTTGAAAATAGTTTTCCATGTGCGAACAATTTTGTGTACTCTGAATTATCTCTGACACTGCTAGTAGCACATGAATATTCCTTCTCCCCTGTTAGCGGCTAAAAGAATCACAATTTGTTCAAGGATGTGTGGCACCCAACTAATTGCTCACCTCTCCTGTCTGCTTTGCAGACATTTCTTGGGAAGTTCTGTGGCCTGATGCTGGCCAGTGGAATGTACATCACTGGGGGGTGCTTTGGGGAAGACTGTTGTTTTTCTGATAAAAGAAGATTTAACTGGCAAGATGCCTCTTGCTTTTATTACCAGGTTCCCTTTTGCCTTCTCTTCTGGAGCACAGATCCAGTGCCTGGAAGTAGAGCAGCCATCTTGAGCCTACAGAGATGGAGGGCCTGTACTCAGGAGGGCAAAACGCAACCAGGAAGGAGCCTGGTCCAGGGCCTTCCTTTGCAGTACTGTAACCAGGTTCTATCTTTGGTTAAGCCATTATCCATGAGTGTCTATTTCATTCATCCAGATACAGTCGCAGCTGGCATGTATGTTCTGGCAAACTCTGGGCTAGAGCATGGGGCTCAGGCCTGAGAGTCCACGAGTTGATTCACAAAAGGGAGGTAAACACCACATGTCAAGCAGGGAGACAGGCGCAGTCCCTACCCCCTAGAGACAATAGAATGAAGCCTTTTGGAAGCTAGAGCTTCTTCAATTTAGGGCCAAGCCCAATCATCTGGACAGTTTTTATCCCTTCTTCCACTATCCTGGAACTCACTGGGAGACAGAAGATCTTACTTCTAAACCTAATTACATAAACTGCCGACTGGGAAAAATCACGAGGTCTAGATTTCAGTCTGCTCAACTGTAAAATGACATTAAGACCAAGAGTAGTTTGGGGGGCTACCATAAGTGGTTTTAGTTTCCAGCTTTTGATACAAGAGCTTCTAAGACCCTCAGAATCTCTGAAGCGATGATTGCCTTTTCCATGTTGATGAGATGACTGGTATTTGGGGTCCCCAGACAGCTTTAGGATAGAGGCTGGTCAACCTCAAACCGGGGCATGCCTAGAGGGTTGGAACTCTCAGGCTTCACCCTGGCCTCCTAGAGGGGACAGGGGCTGGTGATTGAGTTGATCACCAACAGCCAGTGATTTAACCAGTCATGCCTTCCTAATGAAACTTCCGTAAAGCTAAAAACTGAAGTTCAGAGAGCTTCTGGTTTGGTGAACGCTTCCGCTTGCTAGGAGGGTGGAGTGCCCCAAACTCCATGGATTCTAAGGGTTCCTGTGTTTGGAACTCCTCTGCATGATGCCCTGTGCACCTCTTCATCTGAGAGTTCATGTGTATAATAAGCCTTACTCATGAGTTTCCTTATAATAAACCGGTAATAGTTAAGTGAAGTGTTTCCTGGATTTCTGTGAGCCACTATTGCAAACTATTGCACCTGAGGAGGGAATCCTGGGAACCCCTGATTTGTAACCAAGTTGGACAGAAGTGTGGGTAACCTGGGAATCCACTAATTGCACTTGGGCAGTCTCACGGGACTCATGCAAACTGGGTAGTTGTGTCAGAACTGAGTTAAATTGTAGGACACCCGATTAGTGTCTATAGGGATTTGAGAATTTCTTGGTGTGGAAAATCCACATATTTTATGCCAGAAGTGTTATGAGTAGGGAAACCATTTTCCTCGAGCCCTATTTCCAAATAAGGTCACAGCTACAGGGTGTTGGGACTTCAACATCTTTTTGAGGACACAATTCACCCATAACAATGGCCATCTCTCTGAGCTGTTGGTGTCACATGCACTGGGAAGGATTGGAAAACAAGGTACAGAATTGCAAAACACACATGCTGGGGGAAGAGAACACAGGAAATGGAGGGGAGGAGGAGGAGCACCTGGACGGTCACGGACACTGCCACTCACTAGCCAGGGACCCGGCAGCCACTCCTAGCTTTCATCTGTTCCCACAGCAGTATAATAAACAATCTGCACTGGTCCTCACAAAAGTTGTCAGATTCAAAAGGGATTCACTTGTGTCAAATGCTGACAGAAAAATAAACAAACAAAGCCAGAGGTTAGGAAGGTAGTTATCTTATGCAGCTTTGTCTGATAACAAGAACTACCAACAGACACTCTTCCAGAGTCACACCCTTGCAAAAAAGGCCACTGTGACCTTAGACAAAAAGATAGTTCTGACTAAAAAGAATAAATGAAAAATTAAAAACAAAAAACAAAAAGTAATACTTCTGTGAGGACATCTGCCCAGCAATAGCTTGTCCAATCTTGGAAAATGCCACTCTTGCTATTGATCCTGGTAGCCAAGGATATTTGTTTGAAAACAACTTATGTAACCCTCTTCATTTTATCCTTAAAAACCCTTGTCTCCCTTTGCATCCCAGAAGATGCAGTGAGTTTGCGATGGCGCATGAGTTACCATTGCAACATTCAGGTCTGAATAACCTCGTTATCTCTGGAGAACCTCTCTTTATTTGTCATTCAGGCTGTCATCCTTCTCTGCCCCAGCTTTTTGAAATTGTTGGACTTTCTGGACAAACCAGGTGAACTTTCTTGAGCTCTTTTCTCTCCCCAGGGCTTTCTGACCTTTAGACTGAACTTACACAGGAGGGCTCTTACTGAGATCTGGGTATCAAAGGGTACAACAGTGGTAATGAAAGTAACAAGCTTAGGATCATTATAAAGCTAACTGGACCATTCCTAGAAAGGTCTAAGATATTATTTGTCTAGCTGATGAGCGGATTAGCTTGAGCCGAGAGGGTTTGCCATGGAGCATGGCAGTTGATTAACTCGGATGCTGGAGAATTCTCTGCGGCATGAATTGTTTGTTGTTGGGAGACCTTGAGTAAACAAGTCGTGAGAATGCAGGACAAGTGATAGAGATTTTATTCCTAGAAAAAGCATCCTATTTCTTGTTCAGCTTCTTTAATTGCTTTATGAGCAAGATTATTTTTTCCCAGAGTGATATGTTTTAAATATTGCCTGGATTTAAAATTGGTTATGGAGGTCAGTACTGCCTGACCCAGCTTAAATTTCCAAAGGGCCAATCACAAGGATATTGCTCATAGACTCAGCTGGCTGCGTGGAGCAGATTTTATTTTCAAAATGACTGTTTCATTTCAGTCCATTTCGCCTATACTGGGAAGGGGAAAGAGTGTTTTATGAAGTTAACGGAGTGCCATTTCCTATTCTGTCTTTGGTTTTGTATTAAGGATTCAGGTTTTGGGCTGCCTTTCCCTCCAGGTTCACTTTGACTGGCAGTCTCAGCTGTTGGGAAATAGAACTTGAAATTGAGCATCCAACACTCCTCAGTTCAAGTCCAGGTTCTGCTGCTTACAAGTTGTGACTGGTTATTTCATCTCTAGGATTCAACTGTGAGACAAAGACAATACATAAAATGTCAAGTTCAAATTGACCTGTGGGGTGGGTACCCAAGAAATTTTTAATTGTCTCCCTTTCTATTTGAAGATGCATTCCCCCAGAGTTCTGCTGCTAAATGAACCTTGAACCTGATACATTTAGTCACTCTATCATCTATCTATCTATCTATCTATCTATCTATCTATCTATCTATCTATCTATCATCTATCTATATATCATCTATCATTGATCTGTTACTTCTCTTTTTCTATCACCCAAACTTATTCTTCCTGTGTCCTGTTCCATTAAAGGTTTCCTAGACATTTGGAACTTGTTGGATACTCAACTCATGGGAATGGTTATGGACTTAGAGAATAAAACTTTTAAAGCATGGAAGATCTTTAGGATTTTGGTCCAAGTCTCCTAATTTACTTATGAAGGGGAGTTGAATATCTTGTGGAATGTTTTATGGTTCAGAGAGATGAGCACAGTAATTGATTGGTGTGGGTTTCCCAGTACTTAAATACAACCAATCTAAACAGGTACTTTCCCATACTTGTATCTGACCTTGAGGAAAGGTAATGGTGACTATGATAAGGATGGTCATGATGTTGATAATGACAACAAGCATCATGTGCCCAATACTATACTCCTGCAGTACCTCATTTTGTCCTTAAAAAATTATTTGAGGCATCTATTATGATGTTACAGATGAAGCCCTGAGACTTAGAGAGGGTAAGTAGTTTGCCTAAGGTAATATAGCTTGTTACTGGAGGCACCAAGATTTGGAAACTGCTTTGTTTAAATTCAAATTCAAGCTGTTAATCTCTACCTTCTTTTGCTGGTCTATCAGGTCAGAAGGTGATGCTGCTGATGATGATGATGGATAAGATGAAGAAAATAACAATGATGATTATATCATTGGATATTTATTGAGATTTTACTATATGCCAACCATGTTTGTGGGCATGCACTCACAGATTTAATCCTTACATAGACCCAATGAGGAAACACCCTTATTATCTACCTTACTTTTTTGGATACCAAGGCACAGAAAGGAAGTTAAGGAACTTGTCCTGTGGCTGGAATGTGGTAGACCAGAAGTCCAGGCCAGGCACTCTGGTCTCAAAGTCCTCACTATGAATCATCCACACAGGGGCAGACTATCTTGCAGAGGCAGAAAGTGTTGCTGGCATCAGGTCGTAGGGCAGGTACCACTGGAAAGTGTGGACATATCTGCTAATGAAACAATCACATCGAGGTATTTTGTAAACTTGAAAGCACAGTAGTGGCCACCATGCCCAACCTCAGCCTGGCCTAGAACACAGCCAACAACCCTCCTAGCAAGACTCACCAAGTTCATCGGTCAGGAGAGCTTAGTTGCTCATTCTCCTAGAGCTCAGGAGCCAGAATTGGAGGCCCTAGTTCCTCTACGAGGCCAGGGAGATTACACAATTGAGTAAGGGTTCTGGGCAAGAAACAAAATTATTGTTCACAGATTAAATTTGTAGGAATAATCTTCACTTCTGAAAAACAATATGGCCGCTTACATTTTTGTTCAGTCAGTTCTTCCTTTTATTTTCCAACTTTTGAAAGTAGGAATGTTGGTAATAACTCTTCCTTCATGATTTTACCGAAAGCGGCGATGAGCAACCCCCCATTTGCTGTCCAGCCTTGGATTGGGGAGTTGCTGAGGTGTGGCTGAGGGTGGCATCCTCCAAGGACCATTATGATTGAAGGTTTGGGCTGCAGGGTGGTGCTATTGGGTGGTGGTGGAATGTCTGGCTGGTGGGCCCAGTGAGTGGCCTTCCGTCACTGTGGTGTGAGGGGTTCCTCGTGTCCCTTTTGGGAGTTGCAGTGGAACCGCTTCAGTGGTTGTCTCAAGAGGGTCACTATAAAAGGAGCAAGCTGGTCCCACCTATCCTCTTTTTCTCTGTTACTGGCTTGAGATGTGACTGCTTACTCTTTCACACACTTCAGCCACAATATGCCACCAGCTGCCATCCTCACCAGAGGCCAAATGGGACCATCTGCTCTTAGACTCTGAACATCCAAAGTTGTGAGTTATGTAAGCCCCATTTTCTTCTTAAGTAGACTGTGTTAGGTATTTCATTAGAGTGAAGCAAAGCCAACTGAGACAGCTTTTAAGACAGGAGTGGTGGAGAGCAGGTGTAAAAAATGAACTCTGGACCCATCAAAAGGGGCAGTGGCTGTCAGCAATTATTAGGTATAGATCAAACCAAACTTTTCAATGTAAGCAATTATTATAAGGAATAATTAAGCAGATTAGAAATCTGAAGAGGCTTAAAGACCACGATGAGATAATGCTCAGCTCATAACTATTAGTGCTGGAGGAACAAAAAAAGAGAATTGGGTCGTCATAGTTTAGAGCAGCCATATCCAATATGGTAACCACCAGCCCCATGTGGCCAACAAGCAGAAACCTAAAACAGAGCCAGTCCAAACAGGAAAGTGCTGTAAGTATGAAATATACACTGGATTTCAAAGACTTAAGTCTGTAAAGGAATATAAAATATGCCATTATTAGTTTCTAATATTAATTATATGCTAAAATGACAACATTTTGTATGAGTTAAATAAAATTTATCATTAAAATTAGTTTTT
Source organism: Sciurus vulgaris (assembly GCF_902686455.1). Lineage (NCBI taxonomy): Eukaryota > Metazoa > Chordata > Mammalia > Rodentia > Sciuridae > Sciurus > Sciurus vulgaris. Next base: position 134,484,842 of record NC_136469.1, on the reverse strand, counting down.
CCTGTTTTCTTTCTAAAGTGGCTAATAAAAAAATTTCAAGTTGTGTACGAGTTGCATTTGTAGCTCTTAGTATACTTCTGTGAGACTGTCTACCTCAGAAGCTCAGAGCGGAGGCCTCATGGAGCTGGACCAGAGGCCTGAAGATGAATCTGGGCTGGCGAGTGCTTGACTGTCAATGATTAGAAACAACCAGCCTGTTTGGGGTAAGTGGAAAAAAACACAAAGCGGACCCAATGCCCTGTCAGAGTAAGAACTTCTTGCCTGGTAATGATAACAAAGAAGAAACATACAGGAAGGTTTTCGTTCTTTCTTCCTCCACCAAGCAGATTTTCTCTCTAACGCCTTTCATTGACAGACGCCAACAGGGAAACAGGAGGTAAGAGAGTGTCCAAGAGTTAGCATCATAGACCAGCAAAGGAAAGGTGGGTTTGGAGCTAAGTCAGTAGTTCAATTATTAGCCTGCCTGGTTTTGCAAGAATTACTTATATTTAGGAGAAGTAAGAGTTGCAGATTTCTTGTAGTGTGAAATTTTCCTAGTTCTATCTGACGACTAATTCAATATTTTCTAAAACATTGTGCAGTGCCAAGACCAAACTGCAGGTTACATTACCTGTGAGCAATGATCTGGCACCAAGATCTAGACATCTCAAGATCCCCTCCAGCTCTGAGGGTCTGTGGTCCCAAGGGCATTGAATACGGGTACAATAAAGATAATTGAAGTTTCCCAGGGAGAGACCATTGTGGGCTGCCGTCTGTGAAGGTTTTCTGGAGGAGGGAAGCCTGCAGGTTCTTTCCTGTAAACAGAGCCTCATACAAAGAGCCGTGTTGATCATTTGTGACTTTTTCATCTACTTGTCCTCATGTGACTGCAAATGTTGGGCCAAGAGTGCAGCATTGCTTATACCCAAGGATGGATGTGCCCAGGTAACAAGCCGAGCTCCTGGTCAGAGCCCCTCCCAGAACCCCTCAGAGGCAAGGAGAACACAGCGACTTTCAGATAGGGGGAGGGGGCGTCTTGAAACTCTGAGGAACAATGGCTCTTTGTTGAGTTTTTTTTTCTGGTGTGGTTCATATTTAAAGCAGTGAAACTTAAAAGTAGAGTGTCCCCATTTCTAACAACCCATGTTTGTTTAGTGATAAGGGAGGAATAAGATTATATAATAAAATTTCCAAATATTAAAATGCTAATGCCACACTTAAAAGTTTAATAAGGAATAATACTCTTTAAGTGTGCTTATGAAAATCCAATACAGAATGATAATTAGCATTTAAAAACTGAAAGTTGTAGCCCGTGTGCACTCTTGTCCAGGCCAAACTTAGCTCCAAGGACAATCAGTGGGCTTCCCCCTGTTGCAGATTCACACTGAGGGGCATTCACTCCTGACCCTGGCTCCAGGGCCTTGTGGAAACACTGTTCTTCCCTGGATATTCACCACATCCACCGGAGCCCACTTAAGGAGCCTTTCCAACTTAAGGAGCTCCGACTTAAGGAATCCCCGTAGCCCCTGATGGCTGCTGTGACTTTGCAGATGTCTGTGTGTTTCGGTTTGTGCCCTGTGTCTTCCTGGTTGACTGGCCGCTACCATAGGTCCCTTTTATCTATGGTTTTGCTTTCTGTTGTTTCAGTTACCCATGATCAACTGCCGTCCAAAAGTATTCAATGAGAATTAAAGAAATAAACAATATTCATAAGTTTTATTTATTTTTATTTATTTATTTATTTATTTTATTGTAAACAAATGGGATACATGTTGTTTCTCTGTTTGTACATGGCGTAAAGGCATACCATTTGTGTAATCATAAATTTACATAGAGCAATGTTGTTTGATTCATTCTGTTATTTTTTCCCTTCCCCCCACCCCTCCCACCCCTCTTTACCCTCTATACAGTAGTTCCTTCCTCCAAACTTGCCCCCCTCCCTAACCCTAACTCTAACCCTTCCCTCCCCCCCATTATGTGTCATCCTCCACTTATCAGCGATATCATTCGTCCTTTGGCTTTTTGAGATCGGCCTATCTCACTTAGCATGATATTCTCCAATTTCATCCATTTGCCTGCAAATGTCATAATTTTATCATTCTTTATGGCTGAGTAATATTCCATTGTATATATATACCACAGTTTCTTTATCCACTCATCAATTGAAGGGCATCTAGGTTGGTTCCACAGTCTGGCTATTGTGAATTGAGCAGCTATGAACATTGATGTGGCTGTATTTCTGTAGTATGCAGATTTTAAGTCCTTTGGGTATAGGCCAAGGAGTGGGATAGCTGGGTCAAATGGTGGTTCCATTCCAAGTTTTCTAAGGAATCTCCACACTGCTTTCCATAGTGGCTGCACTAATTTGCAGCCCCACCAGCAGTGTATGAGTGTACCTTTCTCCCCACATCCTCGCCAACACCTGTTGTTGCTCGTATTCTTGATAATCGCCATTCTAATTGGGGTGAGATAGAATCTTAGGGTGGTTTTGATTTGCATTTCTCTTATTACTAGAGATGTTGAACATTTTTCCATATGTTTGTTGATTGCTTGTAGATCTTCTTCTGTGAAGTGTCTATTCATTTCCTTAGCCCATTTGTTGACCGGACTATTTGAATTCTTGGGGTAGAGTTTTTTGAGTTCTTTATAGATTCTGGAGATTAGTGCTCTATCTGAAGTATGATTGGCAAAGATATTCTCCCACTCTGTAGGCTCTTTCTTCGCATTGCTGATAGTTACCTTTGCTGAGAGAAAGCTTTTTAGTTTGAATCTATCCCAGTGGTTGATTCTAGCTTTTATTTCTTGTGCTATGGGAGTCCTGTTAAGGAAGTCTGGTCCTAGACCAACAAGGTGAAGATTTGGACCTACTTTTTCTTCTATAATCTGCAGGGTCTCTGGTCTGATTCCGAGGTCCTTAATCCATTTTGAGTTTAGTTTCGTGCATGGTGAGAGATATGGGTTTAGTTTCATTCTGTTGCATATGGATTTCCAATTCTCCCAGCACCATTTGTTGAAGAGGCTATCTTTTCTCCATTGCATATTTTTGGCCCCTTTGTCTAGTATGAGAAAATTGTATTTATTTGGGTTTGTGTCCGTGTCCTCTATTCTGTACCATTGATCTACCTTTCTATTTTGGTACCAATACCATGCCGTTTTTGTTACTATTGCTTTGTAGTAGAGTTGAAGATCTGGTATTGCAATACCCCCTGTTTCACTCTTCCTGCTAAGGATTGCTTTAGCTATTCTGGGTTTCTTATTCTTCCAGATGAATTTCATAATTGCTTGCTCTATTTCTGTAAGGTACACAATTGGGATTTTAATTGGAATTGCATTGAATTTGTATAGCACTTTAGGTAGTATGGCCATTTTGACAATATTAATTCTTCCTATCCAAGAACATGGAAGATCTTTCCATCTTCTAAGGTGTTCTTTAATTTCTTTCTTTAGTGTTGTATAGTTCTCATTGTAGAGGTCTTTCACCTCTTTTGTGAGATTGATTCCCAAGTATTTTATTTTTTTCGAGGCTATTGTGAATGGGGTAGTTTTCCTAATTTCTCTTTCTGAAGATTCATCACTTATGTATAAAAATGCGTTGGATTTATGGGCATTGATCTTGTAACCTGCTACTTTACTGAAATCACTTATGAGTTCTAAGAGTTTTCTGGTGGAATTTCCAGGTTCCTCTAAATATATAATCATGTCATCAGCGAACAGGGATAGTTTGAGTTCTTCTTTTCCAATTCGTATCCCTTTAATTTCTTTGGTTTGTCTAATTGCTCTGGCCAGAGTCTCAAGAACGATGTTGAATAGAAGTGGTGAAAGAGGGCATCCCTGCCTTGTTCCAGTTTGTAGGGGGAATGCTTTCAGTTTTTCACCATTTAGAATGATATTAGCCATGGGCTTAGCATAAATGGCCTTTACAATGTTAAGGAATGTTCCCACTATCCCTATTTTTTCTAGTGTTTTGAGCATGAAGGGGTGCTGTATTTTATCAAATGCTTTTTCTGCATCTATTGAAATAATCATGTGATTCTTGACTTTAAGTCTATTAATATGGTGAATTACGTTTATTGATTTCCTGATGTTGAACCAACCTTGCATCCCTGGGATGAAACCCACTTGATCATGGTGCACTATCTTTTTAATATGTTTTTGTATGCGATTTGCTAAAATTTTGTTGAGAATTTTTGCGTCGATGTTCATTAAGGATATTGGTCTAAAATTTTCTTTCCTTGATGAGTCTCTGTCTGGTTTAGGTATCAGTGTGATATTGGCTTCATAGAATGAGTTTGGGAGGGTTCCCTCCTCTTCTATTTTATGGAATACTTTGAGAAGTATTGGAATGAGCTCTTCCTTAAAGGTTTTGTAGAACTCGGCTGAGAACCCATCTGGTCCCGGACTTTTCTTTGTTGGTAGGCTTTTGATGACTTCTTCTATTTCAGTACTTGAAATTGGTCTATTTAAATTGTTTATGTCCTCCTCATTCAGTTTAGGCAATTCATATGTCTCTAGAAACCTGTTGATGTCTTCGAAATTTTCTATTTTGTTGGAGTATAGATTTTCAAAATAGCTTCTAATTATGTTTTGTATTTCCATCCTGTCTGTTGTGATATTTCCTTGTTCATTCCGAATTTTAGTGATTTGGGTTTTCTCTCGTCTTCTCTTTGTTAGTGTGGCTAAAGGTTTATCAATTTTGTTTATTTTTTCGAAGAACCAACTATTTATTTTGTCAATTTTTTGTATTGTTTCTTTTGTTTCAATTTCATTGATTTCAGCTCTGAGTTTAACTATTTCCTGTCTTCTACTACTTTTGGTGCTGTTCTGTTCTTCTTTTTCTAAGGCTTTGAGCTGTAGTGTTAGGTCGTTTATTTGTTGAGTTTTACTTCTTTTATTAAATGCGCTCCATGAAATAAATTTCCCTCTAAGTACTGCTTTCATAGTGTCCCAGAGATTTTGATATGATGTTTCTTTGTTCTCATTTACCTCTAAGAATTTTTTAATTTCCTTCCTAATATCTTCTGTTATCCATTCATCATATAATAGCATATTGTTTAATCTCCAGATGTTGGAATAGTTTCTGTGTTTTACTCTTTCATTTATTTCTAACTTCAATCCATTATGATCTGATAGAATACATGCTAGTGTCTCTATCTTCTTGTATTTGCTAACATTAGCTTTGTGGCATAATATATGGTCTATTTTAGAGAAGGATCCATGTGCTGCTGAGAAGAAAGTGTATTCACTCTTGGTTGGATGGTATATTCTATAAATGTCCGTTAAGTCTAAATTATTGATTGTGTTGTTGAGATCTATGGTTTCTTTGTTCAATTTTTGTCTGGAAGATCTGCCCAGTGGTGAGAGCGGCGTGTTAAAATCACCTAGTATTATTGTGTTGTGGTCTATTTGGTTTCTGAAATTGAGAAGGATTTGTTTGACATACATAGATGAGCCACTGTTTGGGGCATAGATGTTTATGATTGTTATATCTTGCTGATTTATGCTTCCCTTAAGCAGTATGAAATGACCTTCTTTATCCCTTCTGACTAACTTTGGCTTGAAGTCCACATTATCGGAAATGAGGATGGATACTCCAGCTTTTTTGCTGAGTCCATGTGCATGGTATGTTTTTCCCCATCCTTTCACCTTTAATCTATGGGTATCTTTTTCTATGAGGTGAGTCTCTTGCAGGCAACATATTGTTGGATCTTTCTTTTTAATCCAGTCTGCCAGTCTATGTCTTTTGATTGATGAATTCAGGCCATTAACATTCAGGGTTATTATAGAGAAATGATTTGGTTTCCCGGTCATTTGGTTCATTTTTAAAATTTTGTTTATTTATTTGTTTGACACAACTTGTTTCCTCCTTTATTTGACAATTCCTTTAGGATAATTCCTCCCTTTGCTGATTTGCTTCTTTGTTTTTCATCTCTTCCTCATGGAATATTTTGTTGAGAATGTTCTGTAATGCTGGCTTTCTTTTTGTAAATTCTTTTAGCTTTTGTTTATCATGGAAGGATTTTATTTCATCGTCAAATTTGAAGGTAAGTTTTGCTGGGTATAAGATTCTTGGTTGGCATCCATTTTCTTTCAGGGCTTGAAAAATGTTGTTCCAGGACCTTCTAGCTTTTAGGATCTGGATTGAAAAATCTGCTGATATGCGTATTGGTTTCCCCCTGAATGTAATTTGATTCTTTTCTCTCACAGCCTTTAAAATTCTGTCTTTATTTTGTATGTTAGGTATTTTCATAATAATGTGCCTTGGTGTGGGTCTGTTGTAATTTTGTGTATTTGGAGTCCTGTAAGCCTCTTGAACTTGATTTTCCATTTCATTCTTCAGATTTGGGAAATTTTCTGATATTATTTCATTGAATAGGTTGTTCATTCCTTTGGCTTGTTTCTCTAGACCTTCCTCAATCCCAATAATTCTTAAATTTGGCCTTTTCATGATATCCCATAGTTCTTGTAGATTCTGTTCATGATTTCTTACCATCTTCTCTGTTTGTTCAACTTTGTTTTCAAGGTTAAATATTTTGTCTTCAATGTCTGAGGTTCTGCCTTCCAGGTGTTCTATCCTATTGGATATGCTTTCTATGGAGTTCTTAATTTGGTTTATTGTTTCCTTCATGTCAAGGATTTCTGTTTTTTTTTTTTTCAGTATCTCTAACTCTTTATTGAAATGATCTTTTGCTTCCTGTATTTGCTCTTTTAACTGTCGATTGGTGCGATCATTCAATGCTTGCATTTGCTCTTTCATCTCATCGTTTGCTTCTCTGATCATTTTAATTATGTACATTCTGAACTCCTTTTCTGTCATTTCTTCTGCCATGCTGTCATTGGGTTTTATTGATGTAACATCTAGATTTGTTTGCAGCATTTTCTTTCCTTGTTTTCTCATATTGTTCAGATATCAGTGGACCGCTGAGATATTGCAGATTTCCTCTGTTGATTTACAATGTCCCTGAAGATTTCTATATATATCCCCTCTTAGCCTTCAGTAGGCTGAAGTCTTGGAGGAAGTTGATAATGCGGTGCTCCACAAGGAAGCTGCCTCTCTAGGAGTGGTGGCCTTCAGGTGGGGTATATTCCCTGCTAGTGGGCAGAGGTGCCTCCACTTGTTGACCAATGGTCATCCAAAGGGGACCTAGGCTGTGGGCTGAGGCAAGGCCTGTTTGGGCCTGTGTCTCTGGTTTTACCGTCCTTGTGGGGAAACCTCACCAGGCAGGGAAGACTCACCCAGTGGGGAGGTCTCGCTGGTCAGTTTCCTCCTAGAGGTTCCCCTCAATTTACAGCTACTGCCTGGGCTGGGCTGCCTTCCTCTGCAAAGTTTCCAGGGGCCCGGCCCTACCTCCTGGGCCTGGGAGCCTCACCCTTCGCAGATGAATCTCCTTAGGCTGCCCCTCCTCAGAGAATTTGCCCATAGGCCTGGAACCTTCTCTCCGCCCTAAGCCTGTCTCTGTGCGGCTCTTCCACCCAGAAGCCTCCTAGATCCTGGGACCCTGTTCTGCACCTAATCGCCTGGCTGCGTGGCCCCTCCTCTGAGCAGCCACCTGTGGCCCCGAACAATCGCTCTGAGTCCCAGAGACCCGCCAGACAGCCGCCCAGTATGCCGGTGCGGTCACTAGGAGTCCAAGAAACTCACTTCGTGCCTCCTCCTCCCACCAACCACCCGTAGCCCGGGGCAATCAATCACTCCGAGTCGAAGTGACCCTCCCCATTCCTCCTCCTTCTCCAGATAACCCCCCGGGTGTTCAGGAGCAGTCCCTCTGAGTGGCTCTGAATCCACGTGACCCGCTGCATGGGTCCTCTGGGCACCGCCCGGAGCTCTGGTGCGGCCACTCAAGACCAAGCGACCCACCACGCTTCTCCTCCAGGCAGCCCCCCTGTGTTCAGGAGCTGTCACTTTAAGACCAAACAACTCACCACTCGCCTTCTCCTCTGAGCAGCCGCCTGGAGAGCTAATGCAGTCACTGCGAGTCCAAACGACCCGCCGCGCTCCTCCTCCTCCTTCTCCTACTCCTCCGGGCAGGCCCCGGGGTTCAGAAGTGGTCAGAGTCCAAACAGCTCGCCACGCAGCCCCTTCTCTGGCAACCGCCTGTAGCTCCCGTGTAGTCACCCGATTCCAAGCGGCCGCTCCTCTTCCTCCTCGTCCTCAGGGCAGGCCCCGGTGTCCTGAGTCCACACAGTTCTCCCCGCCACTCCTCCCCCGGGCAGCCGCCGGAGCCCCAGTGGCTGCTCCGAGTCCCAGCGCTGTGCCGAGCGGCCTCCTCTACGGCGCTCCCAGCTGTCCCGAGTTCACTGCTCCAGCGGGGGGAGGGGCGTCTCGCCGGCAGTTCTACTTCACAAAGTTTCCTGCTTTCCGGGACCCCCGTCCCATCCGGGATGCCCCCCCAGGGGGTGAGAGTCACCCGGCTGCTTTGAGTTGGTCCCAAGCGTCCCAATATCTCCTCTCTTGAATCCTGAGTCCTGGAGCAACACGAAATGCAGCCACCCTCTAGGCCGCCATCTTGAAAACCCCTCTTCATAAGTTTTAGAACGCATGTTGTTTTGAGTGGTGTGATGAAATCTCGTACTGTCCATGTTGGCCAAAAATTATCCCTGTGTCCAGGGTGCCCACACCATGTATACCACCTTCTTATTAGTCATGCAGAAGTCACCTTGGTTATTGTATCCACTGTTACTGTATTCCAATGCTTGTGTTCAAATAACCCTTGTTTTATTTAATAATGGCTTCAAAACAACAGAGTACTGATGCTGGCAATTTGAATATGCCAAAAGAAGCTGTATAGTATTTCTTCTAAGTTAAAAGATGAAAATTCTTATTTCCATAAAGAAAGAAAAAATCATGGTGAGGTCACTAATATTGGTAGTAATGAATTTTTTATGTATGATATTCTGAAGAAGAAAAAAAGAAATTCAGGCTAGTTTTGCTGTCATACCTCAAGCCACAAAAGTTATAGCCATAATGCATGATAAATGCTTATTTAAAATGGGAAAGGCATTAAATTTGTGGGTGGAAGGTGTAAACAGAAAACATGTTCCAATTGATGGCAACTTGCTACACCAGAAAGTACTGAGTATGTATTCTCTGTGGTTTTGGAGATTCACTGGGGCTCTCGAAACATAGCCCCTGCAGATGAGGGGGAATTATCGTACTTGCAGGACAAATGGATCATAGAATCAGTAAAGGCTTTACATTCAAGAGACTGCTCAGTTAAGTACTTCTGGACACTTTTCTTTTGACTCTTTTATTGTGGAGATGAAGGCAGGTGTATTACCTGAGCTCCAGCCTGAGCTTATATGGTGCATCAACATATAAGTCAAAGGGGACTCACCTCAAGATTGGCTGTGGGGTGACCAGTCACTTTATGGGTGGCTTGGGGTGAACTCCAGGTAACAGAGGAACCCTGTGCTGAGTGTTGGCAATGCCTACCATCTGAGTCCTATCTTTGTAGAAATATAAATTCAAGAAGAACAAAGAGAAGGTACCTCATTAAAGGAAGAATGCCAGGGTCCCATGATCTCTTTTGAGAGCACACCCCCAAAATCCTAAAGCCCCCTCACTAAACCTCACATCCTAAAAGTTCCACCACTCCAACAGCACCACACTGGGGACCAGGCCTGTCATGTATGGGCCTGTGGAGGCATCCAATCTCCAAATTAGAGTGAGGGCTTTGCCTTAAGGCATATGGAAGAGGTGTGTTGCTTTGAAAAGACTGTCCACATCATAGCATCGGGAATTCAAGTCTCAGTCCCTGAAACTGAGAAACAGAACTGATTTTGCCTTCGGACCCTACTTACTGTTACAGTGAGAGGGAGGGGATGGAACCCACTAGGCTAGTACTCCTGACCACTCTTCACCCAACTTCCTGGGCAGGGAGGGACACTTGAAGCAGCCCTTTGCCCTCTCCTTGCTCCTATGAAGGCAGCACACATTCTGCTTGGCAAAGCCTCTTTGGTTCCGTTTAGGAAGGCGGCACCTCAGATACAAGTCACACTCTCCACATCAGCACTGTCAGTATAAAGATGATGCTTTGATGTCCATTAAATGCAACCCCATCAAATTCTAAATCGATTCAAAGCTTGGTAAGGAATGCCATTCCTTATATTGATTGGTATCCCTCCACTCTAACACATAGGAATCATCCCTCTTTGCCTTATCCATCAGGAAATGGGCATCCAAAATGGTACAGTGGTCAACTTAAGGGCAATCATACACAGATATGGGTAAATAATATACACAGGAATTGGGATATGAATTTTTAAATTTTTATCAGAAAAGATCTAGTGAAATCATTTGTCCCCGTAGGAATTAAATAATGGTCTCTCTTTGTTCGAGTCTCAGTGTCTCTTCATTTGCTTTCATTTCTGTTGAATCTCGCCTGTTTGTCCCCTATTACTTTGTCTCCGGTCAGTCACCAAGCTATGTGCATGTCTTTGGTTATTGACATAAGGAGAGATTGCAGACCAAAATCTTGATACCTGCATACTATTAATTAAAAGTAGATTTTTAATACAGGAACTTAATGAAAAATATTTCTGAAGAGCCATTGTTCCAGCAGAGGGACCCGTCTGCTTTCACTCGGCCCTGCCAGCCTCATCTCTGTGAGAGTTTGGCATCTGCCTTTCTCCTTTTGAGTCTGGTGGGCAGTGTGCTTCCATTTCATTCCTCTCAGCAATAAGACCAACCCTTTGATTAAGGTCTGATCTGAAAATGGATTCCTCCATTGAGCAGAAACTGAGATGCTATTACATCGCCTGTAAAAATGATGAAATGCACTTCCCCCTTTCCCAAGCACAGCAGTGGGGTTTCGCTGTCTAGTCGACTTGTGCCCACTGTCAGGGGTTTGCAAATTCCCCTCCCCGAGTCTCAGATTTTTCATCTACGAGGCTCCAAATATAGGTTCTCTGGCCTCTGAGTCCCCTGTTTCCCTGGCTTTTTTTTTTTTTTTTTTTTTTTTCCCCCAAGGAATCAGGTATCCATGGAAACTACTGAAGATTAATACTCAAAATAGACAGTCATTCATTTCTCTCTGAACAATACAACACAAATAAAGATTGTTGTAGGAACAATTTGAATTCTTGCAGCAAATTAGGAGGTCCAATCACAGAATACAGATGGAACAGAGGAGGCCGTCCCTCTCAACGTTTTCCTGAGCATGTAAATTTAGAAATCATGGAAGGCTAGAGACAGAACGATCATCACACATGATAGCATCAGCTTTCATAAACACTGACTCTGGTCACTTAGTACCTTGTAGGACTGGGTCTGGTTGGATTTCAATGGAACTGGGATGCCATGCATATTTTTGTGATAGTGGTGACCCAGCTTACGGATCCAGTCCTACCTGGACCCTGGACCTGGAATGAGCAGTCAGAGGTCAGTCCTAGCCTGCTCTCTTGTTTTGCATACTTTATGGCCCACATCACTACCAGATATCATATTTATTTTCTTTTTACCCCAGCAAGATTTCCTGGAAGCAAAATTCTGAATGGTATTGCTTTGTTCACATAGAGTCTATACTTTTAAAAATACTTTTGAAATTAAGATGGTTTGAAGGTGTTAAATGCATACTCTTGCTTTTGTTCATTTTATTTCTCTACCAAAATAGAGTTATTTTTGATAAAACTGCAATTTTGCTTTCATATTTAAAATGTAACTGGCCAACTTAGGGACCTACTGAAAATGCTCTCAGTTGATTGTCTTGGATGTTCCCCAGCCAAAAAAAAAAAAAAAAAAAAGACAATTGTTAATCTTGCTAAGATGGCAATTCTTCCCAGATTGATCTACAGATTCAACAAAATTCTCATTAAAATTCCAGCTGGCTTCTTTGCAGAAATTGGCAAACCAACCCTAAAATTTATGGGGAAATGCAATCGACCCAGAATAGCCAGCATAATTTTGTAAGAGAAAAACAAAGTTGGAGGAATCACACTTCCCAATTTTTAATGTTACCACAAAACTATATGAACACGTGAAATGTTGGCATAAAGATACACTTACAGATCAATAGTTCTGTAATTGAGGGTCTAGAAAACAAAAACAAAACAAAAAACCTCTCACACTTGAGTCACTGATTTTTAACAAGAATGCTGTGTTAATGAAATTAGATGTCAACTTGATTGAATTATGGAATGTTTAAGAAGCTGACAAAACATTGTTTTTGAATGCCTCTTTGTATTTCCAGAGGAGACTGGTGTGTGAATTGGTGGACTGAGTGGGAATATCAGACCTCAACATTGGTGGGTATCACCCAATCAGCTGAGGCCGGGTTAGAACAAAAAGTCAGAGCAAAGGCTAATTTGTTGTCTCTCTTTCTCTCCCCTTTGGGCTGGGACACTTTAGTTCCCCTGCCCTTGGTCAGCAGACCTTAATGTTCTCAGGCCTTTGAACTCTGGGATTTGCCATCCCCACTCCCTGCTGAGTTCACAGGCTTTTGGCATTAGAAAGAAAGTAACATCCTTGGTTTCCCTGATTCTGAGGTTTTCAGACTTTAGTGAGCCACTCTGTTGGGTTCCTAAGGTCTCATTACAAAGCGCATATTGTGGGACTTCTCAGACTACATAATTGCATGCATCAATTCCCCTAATAAATCTTCTCTCATAGATTTCTCTTTATAACTCTATGTCATATCTGTCTGTCTCTCTAGAGAACTTCAGCTAATACAGATACCAAGACAATTCAATGGACAAAGAAGAGTTTTTTTTTTTTTTTCAACAAATGATGCTGAGACAAATAAATATCAATGTACAAAAAATGGAAGTTGGTCCTCTATTTTATACCTTATATAGAAGTTAGCTCAAAAGGAATCATAAGCCTAAATATAAATACTAAAGCTATATAATTATTAGAAGAAAACATAGGCATAAATATTTGTGAACTTGAACTCAGCAAAGGTTTCCACAAATGATCAATAAACACCAGGAACAGCTCAATATTAACTGTCAGAGAAATGCAAATCAAAACCACAATGAGATACAACTTTATACCAATGAGGATGATAATAATAAAAATGATTAATTATCACAAGTGCTGTTGAGGAGGTGAGAACCTGCAACCTTCATATACTGCTGGTGGTACTATAAAATGGTGCAGCCATTTTGGGAAACTGGCTGGTTGGAAGTTCCTCAAAAATAAGACATAAAGTTTCTATATGACCCAGAAATTCTCTTCTTAGATGAACTCAACAGAAATGAAAGCATATTTCCAAAATAAAAAAGTGTGTATGAATGGTCATAGCAGCATTGACACAATATCTCAAAAAGTAGAAACAAGTCAAATGTCATTAGCTGTTGAGTGGTGATGTGGTTAGAGTGTTTGCCCACTCCAAAGCTCCAGTTGTAATTGCCATTACATTAATATTGGGAAGTGAGTTTTGTTTTGTTTTTTTTCCATTCTGGGAATTGAAACCATGGTTTCTCTACCACTGGGCTACATCCCAATTAATTTTTATTACGATTTAAAAAAAAATTGAGACAAAGTCTAAGTTGCCTAAGCAGATCTCAAACCTGATATCCACTTGAATAGCCTCCTGAGTAGCTGGGACTACAGGCCCAGGGAGTGGGATCTTTAAAAAGTGCTTTGGTTGTGAGCACTCTGCCCTCATGACTGGACTAATGCCATTACCATGGGAGCAGTTTCCCCGACTCCTGCTCTCCCTCTGCCTTCCCCACATAAGATGCGACATGCAGTCATCTTGATTTGGAACTTCCCAGCCTCCAGAACTGCGAGTCAGTAAATTTTTGCTCATTATAAATAATCTGTTACATGCTGTTATAGCAGAACAAAACAGACTAAGGCAAGTGGACTAATAAAATGTACCTCCACAAAATGAATAATAAATGTATATCTAAAAAAGGAATGAATTATTGATACATGCTATAAATGGATAAACCTTGAAAATATTATGCTAATCAAAGATACCAGTCACAAAAGACCATATATTATATAATTCCATTTATGTGAAATGTCCAGAATAAGCTCAATAATAGAGATTGAAAAATGGATTAGTGATTGCCTATGGCTAGTGATAGGGTGATTGCGGGAGAGGGGAATGATTTCTAATGGGTATGGGCCATGGGATTTTGGGGGACTTGATGAAACTGATTGTGGTTATGGTTGCACAACTCCACAAACATACAAAACACCTTGACTTATATATTTTGAATGCATAAATTATATGATATTTATTTCAGGGGAGCAACAACCCCTCCAAATAATGATCTATATTCTTCCTAATAGTTATGCATATTTTCTACTTCATTATAAAAGGCTATTAACACATTAGCTTTCATGAACACTGGGTGTGGTCCTTTAATGAATAACTTCTAAGATTGAGTCTGCCTGGATTTGAATGAAACTGGGGTACTATCTTCTTTGATTGGTCAAAACTCTAGTGAGGGGAACGATCAATTATAGCTTTACTATATGCCAGCTATCTTTCCAAACATTTTCTTTTACTCATATTAATTCATTTAATTTCCATATGTTTTCCAATTTTAATGGATAAATGAATAAAAAATGTTTATTAAAATGTTGGGAAAAATAACAATTGAAGTGTTAATGCTCTAAAAATTTAGGGACTCTTCAAAAACCATTATTAGAGGGAAGTTCTTTTCAATTTTTTTAATCACTATCAAGCAACAAAGAATTAAAATAAAAATCAATTGTCAGAAGCACAAGCAAGGATAAAAAACAAAAAAGAAAACAGTAACAATAACAACATAATTAATTTCTATCTTATTTTGAAATGAACCTACATCATTGTAGGTTCAACCAAGTCAAAAATACTCTGGGTCACATGATTATAATCACATGATTATAACAATTTTTTCTGACTTTCCTAATATTATAATCATGCTGCCCAAACTGCTACCGAATCCAGAAAAAACAGAGGATCATTTCAAGCTTACTCTATGCAGATATAGTTCTAATAGCCGAAGGGGAGAAACGTGGAACAAAAGAGAATCACACACAGCAAAAGAAAGCGCAGCAAATATAGCTCTACATCCAGGGAATAATTTAACATGACCAGGGAGAGGTTAACCTAGTAAATTTAGGAAACAAATCAGCAGAATAATTCCTGTTAATTGTACAAAAGGGAAAGTACATTTGATCATCTCCTTAGCTGACAAGGTGGCATTTGTTAACGTTTAACTTCCATCAGTGATGAAATTTTTAAAAAATTAGAAACGTTTAGAAGATGGTTTCCTTCAGACATTACATGATTGGCAGCACCATGTTAAAAGAAGACACACCGGAATCAATTTCATAAAAACCACGAATGATGCAAAGACGCTGTCAGCACCAGTAGCCAGTGCATTAAGTGAAGAAATGGCACCAAAAGGTTCATCTTGTAGCCAGTGCATTAAGAAATGGCACCAAAAGGTAGAGGGAAAGTTACCAATGTTTACATACGAATCAATTATATGCTTAAAACACAAAAGAACAGAATCAGGAAATGTTAGAATGAATGAGAAAAATAAGTCTAGTTGTCCAATTAGGACATTTGTGTACAGAAATCACAACCAGAAGCAGAACAGAATGGGAAAAAAAACCCATTGGTTTTACGAGTGGTGCTTTCATTTTTCTTATTTCCCAAATAGCATGTATATATTTATTTTGTTTTTCTCTGATGCAACAGTTACTTAGGAGAAATTTTTAAAACTGCAGTTTTAAATCACAAGTGATTAAAAATATTTTGCTTACATTTCTGTTAAAAATTTATTGTATTATTAAATTATGATCTGACTATGCTACCTGAACAATTACTGCACTGGTGAAATATTTTATGTCTTTTTTGGCCCTATTATTTGGAAAAAATTTAGTATGTTGTATTAAATGTGACATAATTATTAATCTGTCTAAAGAAATATGTACCTATTATTTTAATCTAATTAATGATAATACTTAACTTTCCATGTCCTTATATTTTCCTTGTCTAATCTATGAAAGACTAAAATAATGTATTACCATTAACAATTGTGCTTTGATCAAATTCTTGACTTTGAATAATTTTGCTTTATATTTTGATCTGTGTTACTTGGACCATAATGGCAACTTTAGACAATATAAAGTTTAACAGCTTTTTAAACCACAAATTTTAACTTGTCTAAAATGAATATTTTTGATTTTTGATTGTTTTGTTTTATGCATAACTGATGAATAATTTTTCATCCTTTTATGTTGATAATTCTAAATCACTTTTTTAATGCATGTTTTCTTAATTGCTGAATACTGATCATTTCTGCCTCAGTCTCTGTTTTGTGTTATGTCTTTCAAAAGGGGTAATTTAACCATTTAAGTTTACCATAGACATTACTGTTTGCTTTTACTTCTCATCTAGAGTTCTTGAGAATTTATCTTTTAATATATATAATAAAATATTTATACAAATATATAAACATTTATATATAAATATATATTTATATAAAACATAATATGTATATATTTATTTATATGTATAAAATTTATTTAATGTTTAATTATTTAATGTTTATATAGATATACATATAAATGAAATTTATAGTAATAATTCATCATATTAACTATTTCTCATGTGTTAGGTGTTTTACATATTACATTTAATATGTGGCACAATTCACTGAATAGGAATTACTTACTACGGATAAGGTGACAGAGAATTAGAGAGGTTACCTTGTTCATGTCATGCAGTCAAGGTTGGGGGATGGATCCAGATTTGACCTCTAGAGCTCAGATTCTTAACCACGGTTCCATTTTGCCCTCCAAAAATGTCTATTTTTTAAAATGGCTTCAAGTCTTTGTGTTTAGTAAATGGATCATTTTTCAGTTCTTAGTTTTAATAATAATTTTCAGTTTTCTTCTAGTGTTTTTATTTTTCAAATCTCCTATTCATCTGAAAATTATACATGAGGACTAAGGTACAGATATAAGATAATTGTTTTGAAACATATAGCCAAATATGTAAAGATTATTCAATTTCATCTTTTTCTCATAAATGTAAAAAAGGCTTAAATTGCACAGGTGTGTTTCTGAACTTTCCCCTTTGGACCAATGCCACACATTTTACATGCCAACCTGGTATCTCTTGGGATCAGTTCCCTTTAATATTCATATTTTGAAAAATGTTCTTGGCCATTTCTTCCAGTGTTTTTTCTCAATGATTCTCCTTTTTGGTTCTTTTTATTTTTATTTTTAAAAATTATGTGGGCGGGCTGTTTTTAAAAACTGTAGCCTGACACAGTTTTAAACTGGAAGTCATTTTAAATTGAAAGACGTTCATGAACTTATTTCTTGGGAATATGAAACAACAATTCACCTGACTCTTAAAAATGTGGAGTCAAGCCAGGCATGGTTGTAATCCCACTTACTCAGCAGGAGGCTGGAGAATCACAAGTTCAAGGCCAGCCTGGCAACTTGGTGAGATTCTGTCTCAAAATAAAAAATAGAAAGGGCTGGGGGTATATTTCAGTAGTCAAGTGCCCCTGGGGTCAATCCCAGCACTGGAAGAAAAAACGGGAGTCAACTCCATGAATATATTTGAAAAGAAGGTGGGAATTAAGGATGGCCACACTTTCAGGAATGAACTTGATTGATTTTGATAATGGAGACAGTTTGCTCTCTTTGAGGAAATACTGCATCCCTCCTTCAAAATATAATCTGGTGATTATGTACCTTTGTATCTATGCTCTTCAGGAAGAGCTGAACTTCATTCTGACCTCCCTGGTGTTGCTGGAAGCCTGGGCTCATTCACTGGTGAGTTACAGAAGTCCTGTCCTGGAGATTGCTCCTCTCACCGGGAACAACAACATTCCTCTTTATTTGCAAAGACTCTCTTGATGCATTGGGGCAAATGAGAAGCCCCAAAGCCCAGTTGCTGAGGTAACCAGACTGAAGTGGAAAGCAGCCACGGATGTTTCTAATTGCTCTCTTGCTTTGTGCAAAACCACAGGCAAGTCATTAAGATAGGTTGGAGTAGCCTCTTTCACCAAAGGAAGGAAGGATTCCCTTGAGCCAAATGGAATAATCCTTGGCTGCCTGTGGTATATTCTGATTGAACAGTGCACAGTGGCTTTGTGACTGTTGACATAACTGGGGAAGCTGAGTTCTTCTGAAACTGAAAGTACAGTAGTGTGAGAGGTGGGTCTTGTACGTCCTAACGCTTGATTGTGCCTCCTTAGCCAATGTTGCCGACTGCACTTAGCTGGGTCTTATTTAGAAAAGCAGTTGAAGCCATTGGTGCAGCCGAGAAGGGGCAGGTTGTAGGACTGGGGTACACCAGATTCAGATCTTAGATCCAGGAGTAGGAGGTCCTTGGGCAGCTTCCTGAATGTCTCTTCTGTGCCTCAGTTTTCTCTACTGCTCAATGATAACATTCATGCCTTTCCCCCTGGTTGGGTGGGAGAATTAGAATCAATGTGTTCTCAGTACTGAGGACACAAAAGATGTCAACAGAGACTAGCTGTTGTGTTTATGCATCTGTTTTGCTATAGGGAAGGACAGGTTTGCCTGCATCTAAAGAGTTTCCAGGAACATGGAACATTTAGTGTACGGTCTGGGAGTCTCAGGAAACCAGAGTCGGTTACCTGATTTTGGGGAAATGACTGCCAGTGAAGTCCTGGTGATATAAGGTGGCGATGGCAAGGAACATGTGTTCCCAACTCTGCCCTGTCACTGGTGGGTCCTGCCTCTCCTGCCCTGGGTGAGCTGCTGATTCAGAAGGTCCACTGCACAATCTCCCAAGTTGCCACAATCCAGCAGAGCTCCCAGGGGAAATGGTACCTGTGTGATCCCATCAACGCCTAGGTTTCCCATAATTCTCTCCACAAAATGAACGTGTCCATCTCCGTGACAGTGGACTAGCACTCAGTCTCAGAATCTGTTCCATGAAAACAATTTCACACTCATTGGTGAATTTTTGAGGGTCTCTTTGAAGGCACGGATACTTTCATTAGAATGTGACAGAGCTGCAAAGCCAAAAGAGCACACAACTATTCTGGACAAAGGACAAATTAAGAGAGAGGGAAAGACTTTCTCTTGCATTGACTAAATCCAGATTCAAAGAAAAGGACTAAGGGGACAGCATGTCGGCTCTAAAGGAGACACAAAGAAAGACGTCATCTGGAACAAGGTTGTTTGAGGAATGATTTTCAGGAGATTCTTGGAAGGTTGTTGGAAAATCAGGAAGGTTTTCTTTATCCAGGATGGTTCTGGACAAAGTTCTGGAATGAACAGGAACAGAGAAAAAAGAGGACTGGAGTGGGGCCTTCAAGATTACCTCAACAGTTCCCTTAATTTATGGTTTTAATAAACTTTCAGTGTCATTTACAGACCAATAGCTTCAAGTTTAAACATCTTTATATCAACACCAACAGTGTGGTTGTGTTAGTTTTTCTTCAAAACCCAAACTCCTCAACACTCCCATCTGGCTACAGTGATGGATAGAAGGAGGTGAGGCCAAATTCCTAGAGGCCACCAGAGTCCCTGCCAAGTCCCTGCCACACCACTGTGTCACCCCACACCCATCCTATGGCATCTTTCCTCAGACACTCAGTCTCACCATTGGCCTCTCTCCAGGGCTTTCCTTCACCTCAAGAGAAAGAACAGGCTTTGGAGTCCCACACCAGTTTACACTTGACCGTGCTCGTTCCTTCCTGCATCTCCTCGGTTAAGTCGTTCAGCCTCTTGAGCAGAGCACTCGCGTCTCCTGCGGTGGTGGGGAAGATAAGACGAGAGGCAAGCACTGCCGGATGAGCCGCCATACTGTCAGCCCTGGGCCTTGGCAGAGCCAAGGCTTCTGGTCTCCATTCTTGGTTGACACTTTGCATCTATCCGGCCTTATGCACTTGGCTGTCATTTTATGTCTTGTCCTGTATCCCAGTGGAATTACAAGCACCCTGAGGTACAGTAACCTCTACCTCTATCTCTTTCCATGGTGCTGGGCACATATCAAGTACCCACCCCCAAATTTTGATTTAACAACTCATCACCTTTAAGCAACTTATTAATGGTTATGTAATTCTAAAAGGATATAAAAAAGAATGAGCCAGACACAAATAAATGGGTTAATATATTATAGTATATTCGATTAGTGGACCATTGTATGGAAACCAGATTCATGTTTTTAAAGAATTCTCAGTGAAGAGGCTCATGACAGATTATTTAATGAGAAGGGCAGAATATGTAATTGTGTATTCTGTATGTGACTGATATTGTAGTGTGTGTTAACCAAGAAGAAAAAACTAGAAGGATATGTGTCAATATATTAGTAATGGTTATATCAAGGAGGTAGAATTGTTTTATATTCTTCTTGTTCTTGTTTATTCAGATGATCTACAATGAGCCTGTATTATTTTGCAATGAGGGAAAAAAGCCTCATAATTCTTTCATATGGAACACAAGGGGGATTTCTGCTTATAAGATGAGTTTCCTAAGGATGCTGTAGGGAAATAGATCTTGATGGCCCTGGTACCGCCGCACCCTTCCTGTGTAGAATCCGTGTGGCATGTGTTAACCCATTCCATTTGTGCTCATCTCAAGGTTAAAGACACATGGAGGGAGAAAGGGACTGGGCCACTTCTCTGTAAGTCCCTGGTGAGATGCCCCTGAGATGAAGGTGGCGTTTCCTGGCTTATTCCGTCACCAGGAAGGGGCACTGGCTTGATCTCCAGCATACTCCTTGGCCATGGCTGGTTAATGGCAATAAGGTGGCTGTCAGGACCCCTCACCCGGGCCAGAGGACACTTGCAAATGTCCCCATACCTCTGAGAGAAGCCTGATTACAGTGGTTCAGACTCAAGGCAGCATGGTGCTATTTGCAAGCACTGAGACGCTGAGCAAGCTGTGGACCTGCTCAAAGAGCCGTCTGCAGAAGGGAAGAAAACGATCGCACCTCACTGCCAGGGGCTGAATATGTGTGTCCCCCAAATTCACGCGTTGAAATTCTAACGCCTAAAGTGATGGTGTCAGGAGGTGGGGCCTCTGACATGGAATTGGGTCACCAGGGTGGGGCACTCAGAAATGGGGTCAGTGCCTTTATACAATCCTCTTGCCCTGACTCTCCTGCTCTTTCTATCCTATGAGGATAAAAAAAAGAAGGCGGCAGTTTACGATCCAGAAGGGACCTGGCCGACCACGCTGGCATCCTGATCTCAAACTTCCAGCTTCAGAAACGCTGAGAATAAATTTTTCATTTGTTTTGTTTTCTCCTGGGGATTGAACCCAGGTCATGCTAGCCAAGCCTTCTACCACCGAGCTGTACCCCAGCCCTTTTCTATTTTGAAAAAGGGTCTTGCTAGACTACCCAGACTGGCTTTGAACTTGTGGTCCTTCTGGGCCTCCCAAGTAGCTGAGATTACCTGCATGGACTAGAATACATTTCTGTTTTAATAAGCCGCCCAGCCTGTGATGTTCTCTTGTAACAGTCTCGACCAGCTTAGATACCCACGGGATATTGTGAAGATCCAATGCCAACAGGCTTGTCCTACCCTGACCCACAGAAGAAAGCCATGATTGTGACTCCTATTAAACCAATGTGGTTTTGAAGAAGAATCACAGACTTTGGCCCTGAAGACATGAAATCCGACTTCACCATTTACCAGCTGTGCCAAATGGTCCCTAACCCTTCTGAGCATTGGTCTTCACGTCTGTAACATGGGTCCATGTCTGCTTCCAAATGTGGTTTTAAGGCATGAGGAGCATGACTGTAGGGAGTAAGGTCACCGACAGCTGGGGGCCGGTGAAGTGACTGGGAGGTGTGGGCTGAGTGTGGTGGGCAGAAGAGCAGCTAAGCCATCGGAGGTGACCAAGCACCAGAAAACTTCACCATCCAGGGATTTGAAAGAGCAAGTCTGTCGCCCAATTTGACTTTTGAAGAAAAGCAAGAAAAATTTTGTAGAAAATTCATCAGTTTTTAAACTTTGAAAGACAGTGAGAAAGTTTCTAGGCAACATTGTGGAGGCCACCAGTGGTACAGGGATTCCTGATAGCATTCTCAAACCCTTTGCCATGGGCCATTGCAGGAGGCAGTGTGTGTTTCCCTATCCCACTGAGGTTGGGCGTGTCTTTGTGACTTGCTTTGGCCAATGGCTGCAGTGTGAGCAAGTGTGTGTGTGTGTGATTTTGTCTGGCTTCTTTCCCTCCTGTTACTGGCTAGGACAAGAACATGCCCTGGGGAGTCATTGTCCCAGAAATAGTCATGAGAGGCAGCAATGCTCCCGCTGACCCAGTTTCATGAGTGAGAAAAAGGAAATGTTGTCATTTTGAGATTATTGCAAAGCAAAACCCAACTCATACAGCATCCTTAGGTTCCCAGTTTGAGACAACCAAGGCAAAGCAGGTGACTGGCACATGTACATGTTTGATGAATGATTGTCCCTGTGATTATTCTGATCCAGACAAATTTTATGGGATTTCTATAGTAGAACTTAGGCTTGGTTCACTGTCTTGTCAAACATTTGTTTTGTGCTGATTTGACCACTGAGAAACTTGAATACACCCATATCTGTCTATGAGTGGAGTATCCCTTATCCAAAACACAAGAAGTGCTTGGGACAAGAAGCGTTTCTGAAATTTTTCTTCAAATTTTGAAATATTTGCATAAACAATAAAAATGAGATATCCTGAGGACAGGACACAGTCTAAACACACAATTCACTTATGTTTCATACACACCTTATACACATAGCCAGAAGGTAGTTTCATACAATGTTGTGTGTATGTACATTTTTTATTTTTTGGCACTGGTGATTGAACCCAGGGGTGCTTTACCACTGAGCTATAGCCCCAGCCCTTTCTATTTTGATCTCACAAAGTTGCTAAGGGCCTTGCCAACTTGCTAAGGCTGGCCTTGAGCTTGCGGTCCTCCTGCCTCAGCCTCCTGACTTGCTGGGATTACAGGTGTGCACCTGCTCCCAGCTCCTGTGGCTCATTCATGAGGTCAGGAGTGG
Source organism: Sciurus vulgaris (assembly GCF_902686455.1). Classification (NCBI taxonomy): domain Eukaryota; kingdom Metazoa; phylum Chordata; class Mammalia; order Rodentia; family Sciuridae; genus Sciurus; species Sciurus vulgaris. Next base: position 134,461,937 of record NC_136469.1, on the reverse strand, counting down.
AATTTTCCACTGTGGCATCAGGTCAGTGTTTAAAATGTTCTGGAGCATTTTGGATTTAGATTTTTTTAATTAAGGATATCCAACCTGTAAACCTACAGGAATTCATGTCACCCCCAAATTGAGCCATAGAATTACAAACCACTTGCAACTCCATGGGACAGTTTGTAATAAACAGTGATTTCATGATTTCTTCCTTGAGAAATTTTGACTATTTTACCAACAAGCTTGATACGAGTTGGATAGTAGGTACTGATTGAAATGATTAAACTTCACAGAAATAGAAAAGTCTAGTGGGATGGTGAGGGGAATTCTACCACAACAATCAAACTTATAAGAAAAATGCAAAGGGAGAATCAAGAACCAAGTACCCAAGGACCCAGGATGGATAATTGATAGTAACTGGAGATGCTGAGCTGTCTCAGGGGTTGTGAGAATCAAGAGTGTTAAAGATGAACAGCTCTGGTTACATACAAAAGTGTGGTGCAGCATTGTAAGGGGGAAAGCATATGCAAAGGCAAATGAACCCTGAGCACTTGGTGTTTTCAGGAAATAAGGGGGAGTGTAGGGTAAAGAGAGAATCAGGTACAAGTGGAGAAGGGCTGAAAATAAGACTGGAAGCAAACTGAGGCCAGGTGTCCATCGCCGTGGAGGTGGTAAAGGTTTTGTTCTAAAGATGGCAGACATCAATTCCTCCCCTTCCAGTATGCACATGCCACTTACCCGTCCACAAGTGGGGTCTCCCTTGGTGCCTTATAAATCTGGGTTGACCAGTGACTCTCACTGTCACTGTTCTGGGCAATGACTAGAAGTGACTCAGTGGCAGTTCTGGACACTGGCAATTTCTATTTCCTCTGTCTTGGGATGCTGTGGCTTGGGACACTGCCTCTCAGAACCCAGAATTTGTGAGAACCCCCCAGAGAGGCTATGAAAACACACTCCAGTCACCAACCCTGGCTGAGTTCCCACCCAGTACCCAGCCCAGTGAGTGCTCCATCTTGGACATCCATCGTCGTCAAGCATCTGATGACTCCAGCCCCACCTGCCACTCTGAAGAGCATACCTGGCAGAGGTCTTGGAAGGTCAAGTTGGAATAATAAATCATTCTCTGGAGTCATTAAATTATGGATTGATTTGCTATACAACAATAGAAAGCCAGAACAGGTGTTAAATAAACTGTCCTTTGCATCATCTGTAATAATTGCTTACATGAGTTACTTTAAAGAATTGATAAAACTCCATGGTGTCATGAGGTGGAGGAAAAACTGGAAGGGGTCTACGCAGGACACCAGTGAGAAGGCAGTAAGGCAGCGGTTTCCACACACTTTCCTTGGTTCTCTTGTGTTGGGCTCACATTTCCCCCCCAAGTGCTGTGCTAAGGAAGGCGATGTGATGTTCTAGAAAAATATCAAGCCATGTAGTCAAGGGACATCTAGAATCAAATCCCAACTGTGTCACCCATGATGTACCTAACCAGGGGCCATCACTTAGTGGAGCTGACTCTTTGTGCCTACCCAGACATCCTTTGTGAAGCCAGCTGTCCATCCCAAGATGCTGTGGCTGTTGGCATTTAGTTGGCTCCTGCGCTGCACAATGGCCCTCAGTTGATGGGAGCCATCTTGCTTTGAGGGCCACAACCCCCTCCCGTACCCTGTGATGGTCCCCAGCCAATGATGGTTGGATACAGGCGCACAGAAGTTGGTCTGTAGCATAGGAGGGGATGACTCATAGAAGGTCAGTGCTCCAAAGCTCTCCCCACATGGGTCAGGCCCTGGGACTAGACGACGTCGGTCCATAGCTTTTCTTGCCTCCCATCTCCTTCTTCACCTGCTTTCCCTGCTCCCTAAAGGTTCTTCTCCAGAGAAAATTACCCTAATAAATCCCACATCCCCAACTCTCAGACTTGTGCTCTGCTTCTGGGGACCCCACCTTAAGATACCCAATCTCCCTTTATTTCCCTTTTCTAAGCACTTTTCTCCCAAATTTGCTGAGATGATAACTTGAATTGCCTAGCACTCAATAAACAAGAAATGATAACAGATTTCCTTTTTCATCTTTCTCAGTGATACAACATGGAAAAATATGAGGAATGTTCTTGAAACATCAAAGATTCTCAAGTGACTTTTCTATACACTGTAGAGGAATCTTTCAGAAATATAGACCAGAGAGGCCGTGATGTCTTAAAATGTGGGATATTAATGATTATTGGAACAATTATTGTAAGGATCAATGGAAATAATGTCTAGGAGCTTGACTGGCATTTCCTGGAGTAGAGTGTGCACTCAGGGGGGGGGCTTTCCATCTGACTCATCCACGCCCCTCCACGCTTTCCATTCCTGTGTCCTCAGCGGGATCAGTGCTCATGACAGAGAGGGCACCCCTGTGTCTGACCCAGAAACTGCAGTAAGGAAAGGAACCATGCTTTATTAAAGAATGCACTGTCTGCAGGACAGCTCCCCAGAGGCCGTGTCCCAACCCAGCCCCCGCACCTCCTCACCTGCAGGTCTCCTGACTGGCTGCAAATGTACTACGAATACAACACAAGGGGGGACCGACTGGACAGCCAGAGCTCTGCTCCAGTTCAACCCCTGAAACAGGAAACCCTCTGCCGTGGTTTCATTGGGTCTCCCCAAATTTGTGTGCTGGAAACTTAATCCTCAGGGCAATAGTGTTGAGAGTGGGGCCTTTAAGAAGTGGACGGTCCCCAGAGTCCTGTCCTCCAGAGCCCGTGAGTGTTGAGCTGTTGTCACGGGGCAGGTCAGGCATGGTGGGCTCCTGGTAAAAGGGCAAGGTTGCCCCTTTCTGTCTCCCTCTTTCCTCACCTTCACCCTCAGCCTTGTGCCGTGGATGGCACAGCAAGTCTTTACCAGAGGCTGGCACCTCGGTTGTGGGTTCCCGAACTGTGATGAGGAAATTTTCCTAAATCACCCATCTGTGGGATTCTGTTAGAGCAACATGAAACGGACGAAGGCTGGCTCCCCACTTGGCCCGGCATGTCCTCTGTCCCCAGGTGTGAAACCCAGGGCGGGCTGCTTTCCCGGGTCCCTCAGCGGCAGTGCAAGTGGGGCGTGCATAATCCAGACTGCGTCTGCCTGGGCAGCTTCCCGGGCCTCGGAGGATGGGCTGGCATGGTCCTAGGCTTCTGTCGTCCCTTGCCGTCTGTCTGTAAGCAATAAATCCATTTCATGTAACTCATGGCACCTAAGTGTGTTCAGTCTCCCCAGACTCAGACAAGTCAGTAGCTAGGGCACAGTGAACCTGCTTCACACAGCTTTCGTGATTTCACTCCATTTGGAGTTCAGACCGTAAAGCTAAGGTCAACTCTCATGGGAATGGTGAGCAGGTTGCTACAGACACACACAAATGGCCAGATTCACTTCCTTAGGTCATTAACACAGTTTATTATTGGCACATTACCAGTAAAGCATACATAAAATACAGCTGTTTTATAACACACGGAGCCACTGTGTCTTTACATGTGTGGAGGAACATATTAATATGCAAATGGAAAAATTAGTTCTCTTATAAAGTTTCACATAAATACACTGGAATAGTCCAAAATGAAAAGTCCCCATAAAAGAACCAGGTGAGGGCTTTACAAAATATTATACAAGAAATATACTATGAAAAGGAAGAACAGTCAAACTCAGATACAATTAAAAAAACACAAAAAAGTTTCAGATTTATTAAACTGCCCACAAAATTAATGGATTACATGGCTTGAAAATATTTGGATCAACAGCAACTTTACAAACGCATACATATTCTCAGGGTCCAATTGTCTTTCTTTACATAAAAAAAAAAATCTGCCTGGTGTCTTTGATGATAACAAGACATTTCTTGTTTCAGCTCTTGGGCTAAATCGAACCAACTCAGACTCAAGAACCAATCCACATCAGCTTGACCATAAGTTACCTGGCTGGACCCTCTTCGCTGTTGCCCAGTGGGAGAAAGGGGGAAAGGAAAAGAAAAATAAGGGTACATTTAAATTACTTTCCAAAAGCTGATTTTTTTCTTTTCTTTTTTTACTGAAACAAGAAACTCTCAAATGCAAGTCAAAAAGCAGAAAATATTTTACAATATTAAAAAGTCATCTGCAGTTAGGTTCGGCATATTAATGACATCCTGAGCACTGAGCACGCATGGACAACGCGGCCTTCGCTGGATGCATGGAAAGGAAACTCAACACAAACACGCTGATAAAACCGTGCCAGGAGACGTGCTAGCGTTTTCTCTCGTTTTAACTACCATCAGTGCCAGTATCTGTATTTCCCGTGAAGCCTTCCAAGGAAGGGTCATGGAAGTTTATTTGGAACGATCCTCTCAATTAAAAAAGGAAAAAAAAAAAATGCAAAAGAAAGAAGAACCAGATCGAAGTGGTTTAGAAATAGATATTTGCATGGAAAAGTTTTTATTTCTCCTCCTTCCGCTCCTGAAAGTAAAGATCTGCGATTGGAATGACATCCCCCCAGGCCTAGCGACAGTGGATCTGGTGCCGTGGGTCATCTTATTGGGAAGCCTGGGGCGGGGGGTTTTCTGATTTGGTCTCTTGCGTGGCGGGAGGTTTACTGTTCCATGGGCTGTTGTTCCCCAGGGCGGGTGAATTGTTGAAGTCCTCTTCGTCGTCCATGCCGTTGGCCGCATCATACTGCGTGTTTTCTAATCTAGTGATTAGCCTTTCGTCCTCGTCCCCAAACTCACCTCCCATCAGAGTTGGCTCTCCTACCACCATCACATCCTGTGAATAGCAGCTGACATTATTACAGGGAAACCTTGGGAGAGAGAAGCTCAGCTTAAAATAATAGTGGGAGGAGCTGGGAACCTAGGCCAGACACACTCTGTGCTGCACAACGGGGCCAAGTCTCAATGTCGGGGCCGAGACGCATATTTGATTTCTACAGGAAATAAACATCGCCTCCTGACGTGTAACAACCACGCGAGTTTATGTCCTTAGTGCGCAGCCTGACACCGGAGAACGAGCAATGCTAGCAATCTGCAGAAATAAAAAAATGGATTTTTCAAAATTAAAAAAATCCACGCTTTGAACTTGCTGACTCTGGGGACTTTGGAGAGGGCGGTGGAACCTTCTGCTGGGTGCTTTTCAATACCTCCAAAAATCCGCCACTTTTTTTGAGGGCCTGTGGGCGGCTTTGGAAACTAGTGGCGAACAGGGATCTGCGGAAGGTGCAATTCTGCAATATTCACGCAATTCATTCCAAATGGCCTTTTCTCTGTCCCAAGGATGGTATACATTTTAATTGAAGACAGAATCTCTCTTTTCTCTACTCAGTTAGGCCCTTTTATGCAGCCAATATCCTTGACATTCTGCTACTTAATTATGGTAATTAATTTAGGTAAAGTTTTCGATAAAAACAATGTTCACACTGATTTGACAATTTGCATAGCTAATTAAGTCATTAGCAAAAACCTGCTGATTGCCAACAAGCCCTGAATTTACCATCTGTTATTTCATGGTGCCTGTCACCTAGCCCCACACAGACAACCCTGCTACCAATCTGGGCAGTAAAGAGAACCAGTCCGTCCAGCTGGTTCCATAAAACGAAGATGAAGAGAGCTAATTATAATTACACTGATGAAGCGGGTAGTCATCAGAAATGGAAGTGGGTAAGAAGAATCCATCTAATCACTCCTTTAAGTACAAATTGTCCTTCCATGCAAACAAGAAGCCACCTACTGTAGCTGGGAGCTCTGTGGAGGCCACAGCTGGAGAAGCCCAGGGATGGGGCTCGGGGCGGCAGGGGTGGGGGCACACACAGGCACAGCTCTGGCCTTTTTGTTCAAAGGGGGCCATGTGAGATTGATGGGCAGCCTGGCCGTGGGTCAGGATACCTGTCAGGTGGATTGTTCTGGACAGGCTCTGAGTGATATTTCACTTAAAAGTGCAGTAACTTCGGGAGCTGGAACTACTGCTCTCAGCCTCCATAGAGCCCCAGAGCACAGTGCTGGGCCAGAATGTGGGCCGAGTCTCCTGGTAAACAGGCTAATTCAATCAGATGCTTTGACAACTGCACAGAAGTTCTTTTCGCTGGGGCTTTGCCAGGAAAAGGCATCTCTGGGTGGACTGGTGGAACGCTGTCTGTGCTCAGAAGGGCCAAAGGCATCCTCGGATCCCTCCTAGAATTCCGAAGGCGCCCGTTCAACAAATCTTTGAATCCCCACGTGGCCTCTGGGATAGAAAACCTTGCTTTGTTTATTTATTTCCCCCTCCCTTGACTTAGGTGAGATAATCAATAGGTTTCCAAACTCTGTTTTCTGACTAGTTGCTCCTATAAATTGATAAAAATGGGTTTTAAAGAGACATATCCCTGATGAAGGAAATGCAAAAAAGGGGAGCTCGGTCAACTCAGCAACAAAGGTGCTGGCAGGATATTGAGCTGAGTGCTTCGAAGAACGTATGTGCTAGGCAACAAAGAGCCGGAAATGACGCTGATGTGGAAGGAGACTCACAAGGACTTAAGATGAGATGCAAAACAGACACAGTCTTTTTGACTGGCAAGAATGACAGCAGGGTATTGGATGGAATGTGGCCACCACACAGACTGTGAACATGATTCAGTTATCTGGGCAGCTGCCATGTGAGCCACTGGGGGTGTTCAGGATAAAAAAGTGTCACTTAGTTACAGGCCTTTGGGAGGCTGCACCATGATGGGGAACAAAGGTAGGCAGGAAGGATAGAGCAAGACTGGCCAGAGCTCAGCAGGAGGGTTAATCTCATTTCTTGACTGGTTGCAGCACACTTTGAAGGCCCTGGAAAACTCATGCATTAGGTGTTACCAGGCAGGGAAAGGGTGTTAGAACCAACCACAAGGGTCCACGTTGGTATGACTCCAAGGTCATCTAGGGGAACTGGGAGGAGGGACATAATGATTTGAAAAACAGAGGAGAAAAACAAGAAGCAGCCGACTTAAGCGTGACTTTAGAAGAAAAGTCCCCAGCACTCCAGATGCATTCGTTTTATTAGAAAACAACAGTCATGCAAGAAAAGCTCTATGAACGTAGTGGTTCAAATCACTTCACATGGGGTGATGTAGGCCTGTGGGGACGGTGAATGTTTTTTTTTCCCTAGGAACAGTTGGGAAAGATGGCCAGGCACAGACATTTTTAGGCATCCTAAGCTCTGGAGATTTGCCACAATTACTTTACAGATTATAAAAGAAATATATCCGTAGGTCAGATACATAATTGTGTGTGTGTGTGTGTGTGTGTGTGTGTGTGGTGTTTGCATGATTGACAGGTGGCAAGCTGTATAAAGACTAAGAAGGCTGAGGACTTCATATATATGCACACAGACACTTGAGGCCACTTACAAACTCAGATGCACATTTCTCCTTGCTTCTTTCGAGCCTTGACACTAGGATAGTGGTTTTCTGTTCTGGCTGTCACAATTGTTAATTTGTTATCCTCACACAAAATGAATGGAGACATGAGGCACATTCTGGGCTTCCTCTCACTGGGGATGTGAGCCGCATCGCCCCCACCCCCACATCTCCAGAAGTCCCCCCAGGTTGGTAGGGAGAGTGCATTTCCTTCCCATCTCCAGCTCATGTGTCCCACAGAGACAACAGTGACCGGCTTAGAGTAGCCCGAGTGCCCTCTGCTCCCCGCAAGGCCGACCTCTGCTCCTGGGCTGGAGGCCTGGAGGTGCCGCCAGCTTTTCCCATTTCACATCTTCTCACTAAATCCCCGTGCAAGGACCACCAACCTCTGAGGAGGACTGGAAGTGACTCCTTTCAGGGCCCCTCAATGCTTCTCCTTAAATTGGCCAGAAGGGGTCACTGCTGTTGAATGACACAGGTCTCCATCCCTCCCAGGGTTGAGGCTGCAGTTCGGGATCGCTCCTAGCCCCTGCTCATGGAGTGAGAAGCAGAATCCAAGGATTAAACCCCACTCCTGGCCACACACACACATTGCTGCCGCAGCAGCTACACAGATCATGGTTGCCGTCCGTGGACAGGCAGCTACTGCCTGCAGACCCACTTCCGTTTAAACAGTAGGAGAGTGTCAATGATTCAGCAGGTAGACAGGGTTGAAGATGTGGTCACTGCAAGCTAGCCATGCTTATCTCTCAGTGTCCACTGAACTTGAAGGCATCTAACAATTTGCACATTTTTCTAACCTGTCTGTCTTCCCCGTGTCTCTAGGCCATCTGAAAATTTTATTTAATTACAATATTTTTAATTGCACAGTATGGGGATAATGCTGCAATTGAGCTGTCCCGCTGTAGTGGTGTCTTGCCTGCATAAAATTCAAAGGCTTTTAATCCATGAAGAACCCTCTTGACACAGGGCTCCTCCATGAAAGTGCAGTTGTTGGATGGGAGGACAGGGGCATAACACAACTGAAAAAATAGGTGCCCTTTGAAATAAAATGGAGAGGATTCCCATGAGACCAGATCTATCGAGAATACACAATGTGAATGTGTAGGCACAGCCCTCCCTAATGAGTGGCCACTTAACCCAGTCCAGGCTGAGAATCCTTTTTAATCTACTCTGAGATGGCAGGAGAGAGGAAACCTCTTGCCATCCCTAGATAAGATGTTGAGTTCTTCAGTGTCAATGACAGCACGGAGTCTTTTTTTTTTTTCTTTAAATATTGGTATCACCAGTGCCTGGCACAGTGTGAGGAACAGCAGGAGCTGAGAAAACACTTGCCGAACCAACCTGAATTCCTGCAGCTGTTGGGTGCTTTGGTAGCCATGTCTCACCTCTAGAATTCTCTGAAGTCTACTATCCTCATGTGCTAGAGGAAACTAACAAGTGCTCTTTGCTCAAACTCCTGTGCTAGAAGAATAAATGGGCTACTTGTGTACACTTCTTCAGTTAATTTATGTACATTGGGTGATCTTCTGTAGACATTTTCCAGTTTAGCCAGGAGATGGCACAGCATGAAGGTACCTTAATAGAGACTCAACTGTTCTCTCTTGGGGTTCCCCCCCCCCCCCGTTGAACTTCAGCGGTGATAGATACAAAGTCCTGCTCAGAAAATTCAGGACTATCTGACGATTATTTTGATTATGTGAGGACTACTATTCTTGGTTGTCTTAAAGTTAAAATGGCATCTTCCACAGCAGATGGCCATTATCTCTGTGACCCCTTCTCTCTAATGCAGTGGCCATGGACATCATACCCGCCACCATGAAAGATAAGGGAACATTCCTACTGGCCTGGGGAATTCTCAGGTACTGATGGGCCTGGTTTTGTTGAAAGAGAACTAACCAATAGAAAGTGAGAAAAAGTGATATGGGGACAGATTTGAAAGGTACCTTTGGAAGTAAGGGAAATTTCTGTGTAAAAGTCTACTCTTCCACGGAAAGAGATGGAACAGGATCAGAACGAGACAGGTGAGGACAGCAGAGTGAGGATGGAGAAAAGCGAGGAAGCCAGAGGTACGCCTGTGCTGGCAGAGGGAAGAACAAGAAATGGGCACACCTGGAGGACGTGGCACCTAGAGGGCAGCCAGGAAGCACCAAGGAAGGGTCAGGATTCAAACGACAGTCAGACACCTGGTGACAGGGTGATGTGACAAGGACAGAAGAAAAGGAAAACCCACAAGGAAACTTGGAGGGGAGAAGGGACGGTGGATGTTGGCAGGAGCAGAAGTTAAAAGAGACAGTCTGATGCTGGGCTGGGGAATTCGGATACAGGAAGGAATTGGGCAGAAGGGATGCAGTCCGAGAAGGATAATAGATGATAAGGACATTGCCTGCAGGGTCGCTATTTGGGGATGACCCGTAGCTTTTGGTTTCAGAGTTCGAAGAGGACCCCTTTAAGGTGGCCTGTGTCTAGGCCCAAAAACGAAAGAAAGGGGTCAAGGGATCAAGAGAGTTGAGACCAAACCAGGAGCTGATCCTCCCCTTGAGCTAACGACATGGGTACAGCAAAATCCGCTAAGCTGCATCTTTAGTGGCTGCAGGTTTATTACCTGAGTCTTAAAAGAAGACACCATGTTGAGAGGGCCCAGTCAAATTATAGTATGGGGCCTGGGCTCTGGGGCTAGCTTCCAGGGCTCACAGGGTCTCCTATGCCGCTGACAAGAGGCCCTAATATGCCACCAGGCATACTGCTAAGTGACATTTTAATTAAACCTTAAGTGACATATCTTCTGTCTGTGACTCTGATAGCTTTTTAATTCAGGTCCCACTGCAGGGCTGACTCTTAACACCCCCTTCTCATGCCCACTTGCGGGGGAAGTTTCCACGGAAGATTCCTTCCTTCCCTCCCACCGGGGTCCTTGCCTTGCCCCCTCCCCTACTGTGAACCTGCCCAGAATGTTTTATGCAGCTGAAAGAGGCTTTAATTCAAACCCCCTGCACAGGGCGACAGGCAAAGGCAAGATTTCAGGCCTAAAAGGAAAGCGAGACTTACAGGTACCTGACTGGACAGGCTCAGGTTTGCAGCCGGGGTCTTCTTCTTGCTGCCCGTGCTGTTGGCGTTGTTCCCAGCGCTGCTGTTGGAGGTGCTGCTGGTGGAATTTTTTCTTTTTCTCCTTTTGGTCGTGGGTTGCCTTGTGGGTTCTGCTGCAATAAGGAGAGGGAAGAAGGATCAGTTCCAGGGCAAAAGTATCAGGCACAGGATTTCGATTTTGTAAACTGAAAAGAGTGGACTACTTAAAAATCTTCCTTTTCTTGCAACTTTACAAAAAAGACCAAGGGAGAAAGCTGATGATTCATTTTTAGCACATAATTTGAGGAACTCTTTTCTTTTGCATATGGATGAAATAATTTTTTATTTTATTTTTCTACTTACATGTCTGCAATTTACTAGTATTATTTTAGGGATGAGCTGCAGGTACTCCTTCCATAATTTCATTCAAAACATTTTTACCACTAGAACATTTGGGAATTTTCTCCCCTTGGCCGGAAAGGACTGCTGGGATCCCTAGACTCTCCCAGGGTGAGAGTAGAGTCGAATGAGGGAACCAGTGCACAAGAGCAGCACCTACTGGCCAAGTATAACATTGCAGCCTACCTCTATTGCACCTTGATACTCTCAAGCAAGAAAGCAGCTTTCTCAACTGAGCCTTCAGGAATACCAAGGGTTTGGACTCTGGTGTTTTATCGATGCTACTAACTTCAGGATCTCTAGGGAAAAAAAGTCTTATATGTGATATAACTAGCATATTAATGAAGGGAGCTAATCCTATTTAAGAAAGATCCTACTCAGAAACAGAAAAACATTTTGCATCTGAAGAATGGACCAACCCCTTAATGACATGTGGTAAGAGGAATATTGTTAATTTATTTGCTTATTATGTACAGAATATTACTTCGTGTAGCACAATTCTATGCATCAACTGTTTTATATTCATAACAACCCTATTTAGGTACTTTTACTTATAATCTTTGTCTTATAAAGGAAATCTTCAGAGCTTTTTCCATGCAGTTACTGAATAAGGTGGAAATGGCAAGTAAGAGGACTCTTTTTGCTAACCCAATTTTAGACCTGACTCTGAAAATGAGGAGGTAAGACAGAGCCAGTGGAACTTAATGAGTGGTCCTCCTAACGTCTTCTTGACACACCTGTGGTGCTTCTGATGGACACAGAGAGGGATCACCTTATAAGGCTCATTTATTTTCTTTCTTTCTCCCTTTTTTTTCTCTCCTTTAGCTCTGGGGATTTAACCCTGAGGTGTTCTACCACTGAACTACATTGCTAGGTCTTTTTATTTTATTTTGAGGCAGAGTCTACTTAAGCTGCATTGGCTGGTTTTGAACTTGTGATCCTCCTGCCTCAGCCTTCTGAGTGACTAGAATTATAGGCATTCACCACCACCCGGTTTGTAAAGCTCACTTCAAAGACTATTTATTCCATTAAGTTATCCTTGACTATGATGATCAGGATGGGATTATGTTCTTATTTATCTACCAATTTTTGTCTTCAAGAATAATTTTTTCCTTTTACTCAAAGTTTTTACCCATAGGGTTTTGGGTGTTTATTCTGAAGGATGATAGAAAGAAATAGAATTGTTCTAGATCATGAAGTTAGAAGGAGACTTAAGTTGACATTTTATAGTCAATCAGGTATTCAGGTCTACCTCTGATAAGCATCATCTTGTTTTGATGTTAAGAATGTAAATAAGCTATCTTTTACTTTGCATTTATGCTTTGTTTATAAAATTTGGGGTGAATGCATCTAAAATGCATGTGCTAGATAACACCCATTGGTAGCAAGTGGCTATGGAAGTGAAATCATGGATTTGAAGACAGAATCTTTTTTGTTTTACACTCCTCCTTCATTTGTTAGCTATGAGACTGACTTTAGCAAATCACTACCTTCAGTCTTAGTCATCATTATATAAAATGTGGATAAGAATAAATATCTCGGGGCTGGGGAGATAGCTCAGTGGGTAGAGTGCTTGCCTTGCAAGCACAAGGCCCTGGGTTCAATCCCAGCACCACAAAAATAGATGAATAAATAAATAAATAAATAGCTCATAAAGCTGTGAAGAGTCAATGTTTTGGACTATTTCTGTGCTATACCCACAGTGGTTGCAGCAGTACCTTCTGCATAGTAGGGCTCAATAAATAATTGTTGAATGAATGAATGAACAATGCGAATTATATATGAATATGTTGGAAAACGTAGGTGCTCGGAGTATCTAGTGGGTGAATAGGTGTTTTTTAAATTTTTTCATAAAATATTATTGATATTGAGAGAGAAAATAAGGCCAATTTAAGCATATTTAATATACTTGAAAAATAAAATTCTGAGTGTCTAAAATTCCCCTAGGATGGGAATGCAGTCATACTATGTAAAATAAAATCTATTTTATCAACTTTCTAAGTATGTCCTTGGTTAAATCTTCTATATCCATTTTATAGAAAGCCCCTGGCCAATGCCAGGGGAAGGTGATGGTTATATTTTGTGATTCAGAAAGCTATGTGTCTCGTGTCAATAATTACTCTTCATAAAAATAATTTTTAGCGAATGGACATGTTTTGCTTTTATGATCAATGAGGCTCAACACAAGCCTGGGAGTGAAAATGTATTAGATAGAAAGACAATTAACGATGACTTGAAGCAGTAATTTCAGAACCCCAGCAGGAGACTACAGTATGTAAACCGCAGTCCAGGCAAGTGAGAGAAATGGAGTCTTTTATGTCTTCTCTTCATAATCAGAGTTCCTTTTGATATGTTTTAAAAATAGAGCAAACTTTATTTATATTCCCTTCCCCCCTCTATCCTCCCTTACCCTCTCTCTTTCTTCCTTTCTATCATTTTTAAAAAACCAAAACCCAAAAACATTAGGCCACAAGAAGCCAGAGGTCAGGTTCAGTGGTATAATCACTGGATTGGGAGTCTGAAAATCCTGGTTTTGACCTTGGTTTCGCGGATGACCTTGAACAAGCCATGCTACTCCCCTGGGTTTCGGGTCCTCACCTGGCCAGGAGACTATACGTCATCTGTAAGGATAACTGCTCTTTGGAAGTTTGATGTCTCTATGTCCAAAATCATGGTCAGAGTGTCCCTAACAAATGACTTTCTGATAAAGTTGTGATCGCTTTCTTCCCTCTCACATCACTCCATCCCCAGAAGAGTGAAGAAGGAGCGTGTACCTGGCGGTGCCACCATCCGCTGCCACTTCTGAAACAAGCAGGTCTTCAGGCAGTCTCGGGGACTGAGGTTGTAGGTTTTGTGTCTGGACATCAGCTCCTGCATTGGCTCCAGTATTACACACAACTGCAAGAAGTCCAAAGACATCGGTGTTCCGCTACTTGATAATAATGATCACAATAAACAAACAGCTGGAATTGTTTAGGGGTACTTTTCTTTCCTTCCCTGGTTTTCATTTTCTCTATATAAGTTTTTGGGGAAAGAAATGTTACCAATGCTTGATTATAGGCACTTAATTTAGTATCATTTATACTATGATATTATAGCTGAATGTGATTTACACACACACACACACACACACACACACACACACGCACATGCACACTCTCTCTTCCTGCACAGACTACGGGTTATACACATGTAGCTCTATTATAAATTCAGATGAGTCTCCCTGGTTAAAGAAAAAAGCTCTCTTCTGTGGAGTGCAGCACGCTCTGCTCTGATTTCTCCTCTGGCTCCTGGCTGTTGTTCTTGTTTGTATAACCACACACTGTGAGTTACAATGCTAGTTTATGCAGATTATCTGGCAGTGAAATCCATCTTTGAAACTTTGGAGAAGAGAGTGGCAAGCTCAGGTATTTTTCGATTTTAATTCTTACAGAGGCAGATGATGAATGCTACTTTCTTTTTATTCATGTGCTCATTTGTATTTCGCACATGATGATAATGTAAATAACACGTGCCAGCATTCATTCCATGCGGGAGGTTTTGCTGTGGTTCGGCGGGTAGTCAGCTTGTTTTCTCCTTTGGATAGATTTTTCAGCTTTACTTTGGTCCAAGACATCTGATGACAAGGATTAATGAATGCAACAAAAGGTAAAACCATTTAGGATAACACCGTAGACTTTCCTGAATCCCTTCTCAGTTGCAATCTTATGAGACTATCACCGCATCGAGAGAACTATATCTACAAGGCAAAGCCCCCAAATTGAAATGCTACATTCATCGCCATTGCAATTACAGTGATAGAAACATTGGCACTGCATCTGCCCATGTGAAAAAGCATCGTTTCATCATGGAAGACAGATGTCCAGTCTCCAGGTTCGGAGTCCTACCTTCCTTCCAACCCCTTCCCAAAGTCAGCCTTCACCTTTTGCACTACCCTGGAGGCCACGCTGCTTTTGCCCACTGGGTTCTTCCCTCTCCTCTTCCCAGCTAAGGCTTGTTTATCTTTGAAGACATGGTTCCTTCTTTCCCCCAGATGTGCACCTCTTCTGGCACAGGCTGAGTCTGTGCCTCCCTACACTTTGTCCCATGGCGCCCTGCCTTTTCTGCTCCATGGGTCTTTGCGTGCTTTGTAACCATCTGCCTCTAAGCCTGTCTTTTCCACTAGACCATGAGTTCTTGGAATGCAGTGGCTGCCTTTTATCTCTGTTCCCAGGTTTGGCTCAATCGAGTGGATACATTTAAAGAGCAGTTGATGGAGAGATCCTCTGCTCTTTCTAGGCCAATGTTCCTAGAAGTGTGGTCTAATGAATCTCTCTCTCAGAATCCAGTGGACTACTAAAAATGCAGACTTCCAGGTTCTGTCTCTTCTATTTCCCTGAGTCTGGATGTGAGACCCTGAATGAACATTTAAAACACCCTTGTAATTCTGATAAGCACAGAGTTTCAGTCCACTGCCCTACAGATTCTGAGCTTTAGAAGAGAGAACCGAGACAGCAAGACACACACAGAGCCCAGTGGTTTCCAGCTCTAGCTCCAGTCTCTCCTCACTTAGTCCCACTTTCTCATGCACCTTTCCTTCCTCCTCAGGTCTAAGTAAGATAATCAAGTTTTATCTAGAAAGATTCTTCAGCCCTCTCTATCTATGGTCCTCAGTTTGCTAAAACCACTATTCACAGTTGAGAGCCAAGTGTAATTTCCTTCCATTTGTAGTTTCTATAAAGCAAGAGAGCAAGATTTCAAAGACTGAGCAACACACGTACAATGTGCACCACGGGACAAAGCCACTCAGTCCCAGGGAATCCCACATTACAAATTCAGAAAAGTAACAAGACTGGAATCTTCTATCTTGTGTACTTCCTTGCTTACCTTGGAATTTGTTTTGAAATCTAAAACGTCAATAAAGAAAAAGTCTGTGAAAGAGGCAGAATTATTGTACAGTGGGTTCTGTATTCCAGCACAGTGAAGGGTACTTTCCCCCTATTAAGAATTCCTTGAGGTCAATCGAAGTATCTTCAAATTACAGAAAAGCTCACTGCCTTCACCAGCTACTGTTCATCAGACCAGAAGGATCTCACCATCATCTCTACAAGTACATCTGAGAATGACTCATCCTTCAAGGTAGAACCACTGCTAGCTCAGGGTCAGCAGGTGTCTGCATCCATTATCAAGCATAGACATAAGAAAATCTGTCAGGGAAGTTCTAAGAACTGGGAAACAATTTTTAATTAAAAAAAGTTTAAAAAGGTTTTCAAATTACATCCTTTTGGTTCATTTTCCTTTCACTGTAAATGAGCTTGCCATGGATATAAAATACACGGGTAGAGTAGCCAAAGCACAGGATTACAAACTCTGACATCTGGGTATGGATTCTGACTCCACCACAAGTGTCTATCATTGAGAGAGCTTCTTAATAATGCTGGGTCTCAGTTTCACCTGCAAAACAATACCCATCTTATACATTATGAGAATCTGAAATACCATGTCTAATGCATAAGAGTTCAACACTCTGTAGGTATTATGATAGACTATTAGCAAGCACAGCATAGATTACAAAACAAACCACATTTCTATTGCTTTAAATCAATGGGCATTTATTGAGTTTCATCCTTAGTGTCAGGCACAAAGGTGTCCTAAGTGGGGACACAGAGATAAGAAAAGCATAATCTCTGCTCTCAAAGAGCATTCTGCCCCCATAAGCATATAAGAAACCTATCCCAAGTTCAGTCCCAGTGTCTTAGGAAATTGTATCTCTCTGAAGCAAGTATTTTTTATTATATGACTAGTTAGATAGCCAAGATGACCTGTTTGGACCTAGGGAGAGTGCCCAGCGTCAAACAGCTTCTGCACCCAGAGAGCTGTGTTTATTGTGAAAACCATGAGCTCATTATCTCTTTCTTTTTTATGGTAACTTTTCTCTCTGGTTTTTGGGAAACATTTTTTTTTTTTTTTTCAGGAGTTAATCCTCAAAATCTCTCTCTTCCCCTTTAATGTCAGAGTATCTTCCCATCATTGTAACCGACCCCAAAGGAGCCTGCCTCTCTGAATACTAATACACAATCCCCAAAGCCATTTTCCTTGCAGGGGAGCGTTCTTGGGCTGGAGAGGCAGCCCCTTATTCGCGTATGTAGATGAGAACTCCTCTCTGCTGAGCTGTGTAGTGGCTTTGCTGGGCTGTGGGCTGTAGGTGGCAGAACTAACTCGGATATGAGCCTGCCTTGTCGGGCAGCAAGCCATGCATCTTGGCAACAGCAAAGACCTGGGGCGCTATGAAATGAAACCGGGAAGATGGTTGGGGGAGTGGGCTCCTGTGGTGAATGACAGATCTTTTTGGAGTTGTGATTCTTGCTGCTCCTAGCGTCACAGACCCTCTTAGAGAATTTGGAGAAGGCTAGGCAGCCTTTCAAATTTTGTACCAAATTTCTGGAGGTTGATGAATCCTCTACAGCCCCATCCATGGACTCCAGTAGTGTGCTGTTAGGAGTAAGTCTGAACCGGGCAGGCTAGAATATATATGTGCTGTCTCCTTATGCTACATGTCTCACACACACACACACACACACACACACACACACACACACACAGACACACACACACGCATGCACACACGCATGCACACACCCCACTCACATGCACATGAATGGAGCTCAGCATCAAAACACAAAGCCCTTTGAGTTTGAAGAACAATTTTATCCACAAAGTTCAGTTTATACGAAGTTCCCAGTGGAGCAGGATCTTTGCCTGTAAAGAAAGGCTGTGGCCAGTGTGTCTGCAGCAGTGTGCCTACAGGATGGCGATTGAGTTCCGTCACCTCCTGCAGCAGTGCTGGAGGGAACCCTGAGGGACCCCAAGACACTGTGGGAAAACTAGGAAGCAGAAAGCCTGAGATCACTCTTCGACTATGAAGCCCCTAACTATGTGATATCTGCCAAGGCCAGTTAGTATTGCAAACAAAGCCACTGCTCATCCTGGCAAAACTCTCAGGACAGCGTTCTGTAGATTGAGTCAGAGTTTTGGGCCAGGCTTTCTCCCCTATACTTCTGACATCATTTTCTAGGAATCTGGACCCACACTGACTCTGTTGTGGAATTCGCTAATCACAACAGAGGCTTACTGAACAGGTAGATGGATGGATGGATGGATGAATGGATGATAGATAGATACATAGGTTGGCCAGATTAAGAGCACGGAGATGCTTGTTGGTTGCAGACAAATCAGGCATGGTCCTGAAGGTTTAGAAGTGACCAATTTGTCCATTTGATAAATGACCGGTTGTGTCCTCTGTGCAGCATCCTTGGCTAAAATGCACATGGATGTCCTGACCAGGCAGGGACAGCTCCACTCAGTTCCAGGAGGCTGCCTTCTCATACTAACAGAGGCCTCGCAAGTGCAGATGGTGTGCTGTTTCACTGCTGGTGTTTCCATCGGCCGCTCTCCTGGAAGAACTTGCTTCTCTTCGGAGGCACACTCACACTCATTCTTCTGGAACTGAAGGAAGAGCTGGTGCTTGGCAGTTGGCTGTGGACTATGAGAAAGTGAGTGTCCTGGGCTTGGCCTTTGGTAATGTTCCAACCTCCGCTCAGTCTCTATGGCCAACACATTGTTTTTCTTTTTTACGGGGCATTAGTAGTTGTACATAATGGTGGGATTGCTCCATATTAGTACGTGCACACAATGTAACAATATAATTTGGCCATTATCTTTTCCCAGTGCTTCGCTCTCCTTCAACCCTCTGGTCCCCTTCCTCTGTTCTACTGACCTCCCTTTACTTTTCAGGTGACCTCTCCCTACCTTTCATTTTCTTTTTTTCCTCTAGTTTCCCCATATAAGAGAAAACATATGACCCTTGACCTTCTGAGCTTAGCTTATTTCACTTAACATAATGTTCTCAAGTTTCATCTATTTTCCTGCAAATGACATAGTTTCATTTTTCTTTATGGCTGAAAAAATCTTCATTGTGTATGTATACCACATTTTCTTATCCATTCATCTGTAATGGACACCCAGGCTGATTCCACAGTTGGACAGTTATGAATTGAGCTGCTGTAAACATGGATATGCATGTATGCTGATTTTAATTCCTTAGGATAAACACTGAAGAGTAGTATAACTGGGTCATATGGTGGTTCCATGCCTAGTCTTTTAAGGAACCTCCATACTGATTTCCATAGTGGCTGCACTCATTTACAGTCTCACCAACATGTAAAAGTATTGCTTTTTCTCCACATCCTCTCCAGCATTTATTATTGTTTGTACTTTTGATGGTGGCTATTTTGACTGGTGTGCGATGAAATCTCAGTGTAGTTTTGAGATTTCCCTAATTGCTACTGACGTTGGACAATTTTTTCATTTACTTGTTGGCTGTTTGTATTTCTTTTGTGAAGTGCCTGTTTAGTTCATTTACTCATTTATTACTTGAGTAATTTGTATTTTTGTGCCACAACACTTTTATTCATCTTTGTTCAATGGCACACTCTAAGTGTGAACCACCTTCTCTTTGTACCTAGGACATCTTAGGGATGCCAGGTAGGCACCTTGCTCAGGACTTTGCTCAGGAATTTTTTCTTGCCTACAAGGTCCCTCTCCTCTTTTCTAATCATCTTACTTACACTACAGCTCATGGGCCAAATCAGGCCATGTCTACGGATTGTCTATAGCTTCGTGATACAACAAAGTTGAGTAGTTAAGGAGTCCATACAGCCCACAAACTCCCAAATATTGCTCTCCTGCCCTTCAAAGAATGTCTGCAGAACCCTGACCTAAACCAGTGCTATTCTAAGGAGGTGGATTGCAAGAGACTTGGGAGGATGGATGGAGGCTGAGCATCATCCCATTCACTGCTGTCTTCATTGAGAAAATTTTCCATTAAAAAAGCATAGACTGATCTAAACAACATTCCCAGAGACATAGGTGATTTATATCCTAGAGAAAGCTCCTTATCTGTTGTGGTCTAATAGAAGTTTGCAGGTGGGTACTGGCTGGAAAATCACATCTGAGTCACACCAATCTGAACCACTAAAGTCCTTGCCAAAGTCCAGTTCAAATTCCACCCTTGTCTCTGACCATCTCGGCCTGCAAGAGACTCTTTGGCCTCTACAGTACTTATTATGAGTCTCTGTAATCCCAGTGTCTATATTGGCATTGGGAATTGTCTTTTCTTGTGGACTTGTTCATCTTCTTTTCTATGGCAAGCTATGTTTCACTTTTATCTCCTTTTTATTTAACACAGTATTAGGTATACTCAAATATTTGTTGAGTCATAGCTTAATAATAGCTATGAACTACCTAGTCTACATCTGTCCCTGGAGTATGTACCTTACACATACTAATTATATCATTAACCCTCATCACCTCCTGGCCCACTTTTACAGGTGAAGAAATTCAGACCCAGAGCCATTAAGTCATCCAGAGCTGATAATGAAGCGTGTGACTCTTACAATGTATCCAAGGTAATACAGCTCTCTGAAGAGCAGGGAAAATGGTGTTTATCTGGCTCCAACCCTGTGCTTTAACTCAGAAATGCTAAGTTCTTAACTTCTGATAATATGAGTGGCTTGAATTGTTTTTAAGATACTGAATTCAAAGACTTTCACCATCTTTGGTAGTGCCTTGCACACAGCATTGATCTATATACATAGTGATATGTGAAGGATGCTGGTTTGGAACCATATGCATTGGGGCTCAGACCACAAAGTCTGCCATTTACAAGCTGTAGGTTCTTCTTCCAAACTTCAGCCTCTTTGAATCTCGATTTCCTCATCTGTTACATGGGGATACTGACACTTAGCATAGATGGTTTGAAACAGTCTAGGTAAACCCTTAATGAAAAGACTAGAAAAAGGTTGGTGCTCAAGAGATAGACATTGTTGGTATGGAGGATGCTGTTTGCACCAACAGTCCAGCCCCTCTGAGCCAGGGGACCGAGGCATAATGGGGTTAGTAAATTACTTTGTGAAGTCATTCATGTGATCTCTGAGACTTAGGTGGCTACTTGATATGATGCTCCATGGGGTGCTGATCAGGCCAACGACACTTGGCATGTGAGTAGCTAATGTCTCAGATAATAGCCCGTGTGTAGAATTCAGGGATAAATATCAAAGGTTCAAATTTACAGACCAAAGTTCTTTCTCTCTAGTAACTTACTCCTCTGGCTACATCTGAGTTAGAAAGACATTAGGGGGCAGGCGGTGGTTGACAAATAAACTGTAAGGGCGAAGGCCTGTCTCCTAATTATGAAACACATTTGGAAAAGGGATCTTATAGTAAACTGATAGAAAAAGATAATGTATGGAATCTAAAAACAAAACAAAAGCAAACAATCCCCACCCAGAATCAGATAAGAATGAATAGCAGGGATCCACGTGACTAAGCCCGCTCTGCCTTAGAGAGGAAATGAGCCAGAGGAGGAAATCCTTGGCCTTAGAAGCTATGCAATTCCAAAGCATCAGATTATGATTTGAGTTTATTTCCTGATAGGATTAAAGGTAGATGGGTTGTCAGATTCAAAATATCCTCCTTTTTATCTGAAGATTCAAACAGAACAGCTTTTGCCTTTTCTCAATTGTCTTGCAAATTGATTACTAGGAAAGTTTCTCCTCCCCTGGACCCTGGAGACTGGGGGCCTCTCTGCTTAGGGAGGAAGTGGCCAGTTTCCCCAGGTGGCAGCAGCCACTCTGGTCTTGAAGGCACCATCGTTCCTCACAGTGAGCAGGATGCATATTCCAATTTCTCTTCTCTGGTCTCACTTTCGAGGCTGCCAACACGACCGCTGAGGCTAGGGACTGATTTTCTGACCCACCTGGAAGATGCTCGGGTTGCTTTCCTGAGCTGCAGCAGCCTGAGACCAGCCAGCGCATGACTTCTGCTGCACCCACCAGGCCATGGAGACCAGTCAAGACCCCTGCTGCACATTCTTTCCTTTGATCCCATACACCTAATTCCTCTCTGCATCTTTTGGCATGGGCATCCCCTTCCCTGGGCTCCTGTTTCTTGCCTACTTGCTCTTAGTCCTTCTTCCCAGCTTGTATTGCAGGGAACAGACTCCATTCATTCTTTCCCAGCTGTTTTACACAGTGGCTTCAGGCGAAGTTTTGCCAGTGGAGGCCACGGCGAGTGGTGTTAGTTTCCTAGGATTTCTGATTCCAAGTAACACAGACTGGGCCACATCACACAGTAGAAATTTATTATCTTGGTTTTGGGTCTGGAAGTCTGAAATCAAGGTGTCAACAGGGTCAAGTTCCCTCTGAACACTTGAATGATAAATCCCTCCTTGTCTCTTCCTGGCTTCTGGTGGCTCCAGCAATCCTTGATGTTCCTCAGCTATTATCTCCAGCATGGCAGGTTGTCTGTCTTCTCATGGCCTTTTCCCCTCTGTGTCTCTGTCTCCTCTTCTTCTTATATGGACACCAGTTTCATATAGAGATCCTTTAACTAATTACATGTGTAAACACCCCTTTCCCAAATGAGGTCACCTGATAAGTTTATAGGAGAACATGAATTTTTGAAAGGCACCATTTGACTTGCTACATGCTTTTAGAACTCAGGAAGGGTATTTCTTGCTCTGTTTGAAGTTCCGGTGGCTTTTCCAGCAGCTGTCACCAGAGCGGTCCAAAACACTTCCAGTTTCTACCAGGTGGCCTCACAGTGACACTGCTGGCTTTTGTTCTTTTAGCTCAGGAGTGGGGACTGCTAATCTTAGAGCTGCCTCATCTTCCTCTGGGTGCTTGTCCATCTTCAATAGCTTTATAAATAATTTCTTATACACTTTTTTCTATTAAATTACCTGGTATAGATTTTTTTTTTTTTTTTCCAGGTGAGCTCTGATTGACATATTCAGTTTGCAAGAAGTGAGGTGATATGTAAAGATAAACTTTGGGCACATGGGAGTCTCACCTGCAGTGGTCTGGCATGGGCGTGGTGTCACATTCCAGCTACTTAATAACTGGGTGTCTTTGGGTGAGCTACTTAATCACTTGGCGTTTGGTTTCCCCATCTGCAAAGCTGGCATAACACCAGTGCTGGATTAACTGGTTATCAAGAGAAACAAGAAAATCTATTTAGTATTTCCCCAGGTCCAGCATGTGCACGGTACTCCATATATTTTTGAGTGACTGAGGTAGAACCAAGTCAGGAGCAAGATTCTCGCAGAGGATATTTCAAAATGTATCAGTATATACTATCAAAATTTTATAGGTGTTTGTTGCCCTGTGTAGATATGTGTATGCATATGTGTATATCTGTGTACACACACATACAACCTGAAAATGAGATTTTGATGACCCAGTGACTGTCGAAAGTATGATCACTATGCCTGTTCTGACCATTGGGCTATTGCCTCAAAGACCCCATCTGTATATTCTAGCAATCTCTTTTAAGTTCTACAATATGGTAGTTAGATGTTTCCAAAGGGAAAAGGAAACATCTGCTTGGAAAGTGCACAACTATTAAAGGACATCAGGGAATGCTATCTGTCACCTGCAGGGATGTGAGCAAACTTTAGGTAAATTTAAAAAGATCTTATAGGTCAATTGCTGTGTCTTCATTTGAGCCCCATACAGTAAATGACCAGTGGCTCAAGATTGCTCTGAGCAGCCTCTGGCAGGCACTGCCTCTTGGTTGACCATCACCCCATTAGTCAGGGTTCTAGAGAGAAGCAGAACCAGCAGTACATGTGCACGTATGCATACATGTACTCATTTTAAGGAGATGGGTCACATAATTGTAGGACCAAGTCCCAAATCTACAGTTTCCACAAGCTGGAGACTCAGGTGGGAGACACTGCTGCAGTCTTAGAGCAGAATTCCCTCTTCTCCAGGAAACCTCAGATTTTGCTCGTAAGACCTTTGACTAATTGCAAGAGGCTCACTTGTCTTATCCAGGGTGATCTTTACTTACAGTCATCCAATTATAGATGGAAACACAACCAAAAAATATCTCCAGGGTACCAGGGAATGAGATTGATCAAATTATGTTATGTGCATGCATAAATATGACATAATGAATACCACTCTTATGTATAATTAAAATGCATCAATTAAATATTTTTAAAAAGTTTTAAAAAAAGAGTAAAAAAATATATCTTCAGGGCAACACATAGATTCATGCTGACTAAATAACTGGTATTACAACTGGACTAAGTTGACACAAAATTAACTATGACAGAAGTCTCTAAATAGACTTAGAAAAAAAAAATGGATAGCTGGGCTGTGTCCTGTTCTTTAATGTCATTTTCTCTTTTATATTAACCAGCATCAAGCGATGGGGCCAACATATGTGGAATGAATGAATGCTTGAACATGAATTTTATCAAATGGGTGGCGACAAAAACTACTGGGGATTTGACATCAGAAAATGGGTCTAATCTGGTTTTATTTACTTTGTAATTGAAGGACCTCCAGAAATCACTTAGGCGTGTACCTCTGCCACTCACCAAGGGCCCATCTGCTCAGGAAGGGGAGAAGTACCAGGCAAGCAGTGGTAAGGACAATGGGCCCTGTCCACCCCCAGAGGCTCCCTGATGGAGGGAGAGACAGGTGACTGCAAAGCATTCCAAACAGGACTCCCTGTTCCAAAGGAAAAGGGCAAAAGGTGTGAGAAAGGGCTGTTGGAGGATTTGGCATTTACGTTGAGATGTACGTAGATTAAATCAGGAGTCATCCAGGTGAGAGAGAAGATGGCCGGGACAGGCTAGAAGGGGATACACCCACCAGTGCAAGAGCCAACACGCTGAACCGCAGGGCCTTGGATGCACGTGTGAGGGAGGGGCTGGCCACTTGAGCTGCAGGGGGCAGGCAGGCAGGGCTGTGACCAATCAAGGCCACAGTTTCTGCCCCCACGGAAGAGCTGCAAGGTGCAAATGATGTAGGCAAAATCCACTGAAATAAACACTTAACTGAAATATGCTAACTGCTGTTGATTTCTCCCATCCACGCATCCTGA
This sequence comes from Sciurus vulgaris, assembly GCF_902686455.1. Classification (NCBI taxonomy): domain Eukaryota; kingdom Metazoa; phylum Chordata; class Mammalia; order Rodentia; family Sciuridae; genus Sciurus; species Sciurus vulgaris. Next base: position 134,437,203 of record NC_136469.1, on the reverse strand, counting down.
GCAGGAGGAAAGCTTGGGCATTTTGATGTGTTTGGTATAACAAAAGCACCAAGTACTCCGAAAGGCAAATATTGCCTGCTTAGAGTCTCCAAGTGGGGAATTCCGACCCCCGCTGATCAGCTGAAGATAGCATGGGGAACAGTTATTTTCCTTTACCCTCGGAGGAAAAAGGTAGCATTTGCAGCATCTTGGTTATTTTTCCCAGGGAGTGAAGAGACCGTGTTCTTGCGATCAGGCAACATTTAAACAGTAACATTTATAAATGGGGTCTATAATCTTAGTACTGTGAGTGAGGGAATTGGGACACGGACCTTGGGAGTGTCAGTGGCAGTTTCCAAGGAACGTGGCTATCTTGTTCTTACAGCTGTAATCCCTCCTGCACGCTGGCCGAGTGTTTATGCCTGCTTCCTGCACTGGTGCAAATCCCACGAGACTGGTGGACACGCTGTGTGCTCTGGGGGCTGGGGCAGCAGCATCCCCCATGCTGCTCTTTGGGCGGATTTCTGGACCATGGGAAGGTTTTTCTCTTGACCTTAGGCATCCAGAGCAAGGGTGGGTTGGAATGCTTGCCTGCCCTCTTGGGGGCTTCTGCCAGCACCAGCCCTTTGGCTGTGCTCTGACCCAAAGGAAAGGAGAGATCTCAGTAGTGTGGCAGGCAGCTGCAGTTTTGCTCCCTGGCTACCCCATCATCATATGCCTGAGGAGCCATGACCCCTTCCAGGGAGAGAAGTGAGTCTGGCAGAAAGCAGATTCACGTGGATGATGGCAATGCTTTAGGAAAACCGAGTTGGCGGAGGCTACGGTTCATTCGCTCATTCATTCATTCACTCACCCAGCACACATTATTGACTGTATTTGTTTTTGGTACTGGGAAAACTACAAAGAGAAAAAAAGAAAATCACCACTTTTAATGGAACTACATTCAAGGGAAGGAAACAGATAATAAATAAGGAAATAAGTAAAATATATGCTGTGTTAAATAGTGATAAGTACCCAAGGTAAAAAAGAAAACAGAGAAGGGAGGGAGGAAATGCTGGATTTGGAAGGGTTGAGGATTTAGACCCTTTGGCTAAAGGCACTTGAGAGGAAGAGTAATGATTCTGCAGGAATATTCACGTCCAGTCTGCATCCCGGTCACTACAATCTGCAGACATGTCAGGTGAAATCATGGCACAGGGAATTAAGGTTGCTAATCAGTGAGCTTTGAGATGGAGAGGTTAGACTGGATAATCATGTGGGTCCAATACAAAAAAAGGGTAACCTGAGGCTAATTTAGGTGTCAACCTGGGAGGATGAAGGGGTATAGAAGAACTGGTAAGGCGGATTTCCAGAGGAGGCTGGCATCTGAGTTGGTGGACTGAGTAGGGAACCTGTTCTCAATGGGGGCGGGCACCATCTATTCAGCTGAGAGTATGGATAAGACAGAAAGGCAGAGGAGAGGCAGGTTCTTTCTCTCTCCTGCACTGGGACACTTTTCTCTTACCCTCAGATCTCCAGATTCCCTAGTCTCTGGACTCCAGGACTTACACGAGTGGCCTCCCAAGTTCTCAGGGCTTGGTCCTCAGACTGAGAATAACACCAGGGGATTCCTTGGTTCTGTGGCTTTCAGACTTGGACTTAGCCAGCTTCCTTGGGTTTCCAGCTTGCAGGTGCCCTATGGAGGGTCTTCTCAGCCTCTAAAAACACGTAAGTCAATTGCTTCTAATAATGCACCCCCATCTATGTATCTGTCTATCATCTACCTATCTCATTAATGTTTATGGCCATGCTTGTGAATTTATCTCTATTACCCTGTGTCATAACGAGCTGAATATTTGTCTGTTTCCCCAGTGAGTCTGGGATCCCAGTGGCAAGAACAGTTGAACAGCCTTGGATCATGAGAAACTGATACTTAGGCAAAAAGGAAGACATGAATGCAGAAGGAAGGAGGGAGGGAGGGAGGCAAAAGAGAAAGAACGAGTCCTCTCTGAGTCTTGTCTACAGACATCCGATCCTAAAGAGATGCGGGGCTGGGCCCCAGGGGGAGCAGAGTCCTCCCCAGAGCCCAGCTGGGGCTGAGCATCCTGCTTCTTTGTCACTCCTTCTTGGTGGCACTTGAAAATGTGCCTCCCTTCGGATCTCAGTGTGCATTCTTTGAGCAGTCTGAGGGTGGGGTGCGGGGTAAGAAGTCACTGCCCTTTATGAAGCAATGTTCTCCAATGTGTAGGAGACAGATAATTAAAAAATAAACACACTATTACTATCTTGAGAGGGATCACAGGGTGTAGTTTCCTCCTCCGTCTATCTACTCTTACTCATGGTGGGAACTTCCCTTCCTCGTCTTCCTCCTTGTGTCTCCAATTTTTTTTTTTTTGTGGTCCTGCGGGTCAAACCCAGGGCCTTGTGCATGCTAAGCAAGCACTCTAACCACCAGGCTACACTGCCGCCCCCACCGACATGTTTTATCTTGTTTCCTGTGCTTTGAGGGCATTGCTGGTCCCGAATCCTTTACAGAAGATCTGCAGATGACATTTGAAAAATCTGCCTCTCTTTGAGCCATTGAACTGATCCAATATGCTAGTGCTTCAGATTCCACCCTCGTGTGTGTGTGTGTGTGTGTGTGTGTGTACACGCGCGCACATGCGTGTGTGAAAAACAGAGATTGTTGGTTGATACCTGCCTCATCCTGTCTTTTTTGGCCCTGAATTCCTAGAAGAAGAGAGAAAAAGATGTGTTCCTTAGGGCCCCTGGGAGGAGAGAGGGGCTGGGGGTGAGCATATTTATTGGAGAAGTTTGGTCTAATTGGCAGGAATAACCCAAGTACCTTCCAGTAAGAAAGACAAGCAAACACAACCACAAGTTCACGCTCAGCTTCTATATTTGGATGAAGTCTCAGATAACCAAATTATTTATAAACCAGCAAGCAGATATAACAAGACTTCCGAAACTGTAGAATTTTGAAAGTTAGAATATTCTTGGACATATTTTCAGCCATGGAGATTGAAGCTCCTGGGGTTTCAGGGAATGGCTGGTCTCCCTGCTGAGCTGGGGTCTTCTCCTCCTGGCTCAGGGTCTTGTCCTTCTCCCCCACTGTGCCCATGGTGGCCCTTGGTAAGGTTTCTCCTTTTTCAAAACAAACACTTGCTTTCAACTGGGTCTAGTCTCAGTCCTCTTTGCTAGTTCGTGGAAAATTCTTGCAACCTGTAACTCTCCTGTGGCATTCAGAACTTGCTGATTTTCAATGCTGTGACCGAGATTTGGCCCCAGTAGAACATAAGTTCCCCAAAGACACACTGAGAGCGAAGTCCGCCCCTGTGGACCTTTGAGGCAGAACTTGGTGCTCTAAGTCCAGAAAAGGAGCACTAAGAGTTTGTTTTTAGTTTAAAACCTATTTGGTATGAAAGCAGATGAAATGGTGGCCATTATATATCTTCTGGAATCTTCTGCACGAGAAAGGCTTACTTTGAAGGTCCAGAGAATCGTTCTTAAATTACAGGTTTCCATTAAACCTCACAGTCTCTCCTGAATTTTTTTTTTTCTTTGAATTTTATTCACTGGAGCCAACACAAGGAAACCTAAAAATGCCATTTACTATTTTTTATTTTTTTGTGGGAGAGGGTGCCAGCAATTAGTTGTTCCATTATCCATCTAAATATCATAGTAGCTCTGTGACTAAGGTCTCAATATCCTAACTCTATAGATGAGCAATCTCTGAGGCTTAGATTTAAGTGACCTGCCACTCATAAATTATCATATTTTACCTTTGCAACAATGTTATGGATTAGGATTTATGATTCCCATTTTCAGAGGCCATCACCAGGGCTTTATTTAGAGAAGTTAAGGACTTCATCAGCTCCAAGGCTAGAGAGTCACAGAGACAGGTTTGTACATAGTTCCTATGATCCAGTCTCACGAAGGAGGTCAGCAAATAGCAGATGCTCAGTAAACACCTTTTGAACAAACAGATTATTCCAAAGCCCACGTTCTTTCCACTGCCACTCCACTACAAAGTGTTATCTCTTCCTGTGGCTCATAGCTTTGGAATCAAGGCTGATTGGGAAGCATGTTGCCAAGTCATCTTTATTCAGGCCAGCTATGGGCTGTCCTTGTTTCCCCATTACCTCCCTGTGACCCTGGCTCCCAACAGTATCTTTCGGAAACAGCTCAGGAAACAATTTCCCAGTCTACCATCTCTCTTGGTTATCAAATGTGAAGCTGTAGAATGACATTTCCTTCCCCTTAGTTTCTCCAAAAGGCAAACAAACCTACAATTCAGGAGTTCCGTGCCATTCCCAACACCTAAGAGGTCCCATGTGCAAATCACACACTCTTTCTATTCGTGCAGAACTGGTAGCTTATCGCTGCTGCCCTTCATTTCGATTGTGAAAAGCATCCCGTATCACTCTTCACCTGCGTCCTTGGCAGCTCCCTAGGTTCACGTGGCTTCCCAAATACCATTTGTCTTGTTCAAGTTCCTGTGAGTCCAAATAAATCATGGATTCAGAGAAATGATCACTGTGCCATCCATATTTGAGCGGGGAGGAGGGACTGGATGGACAGACACATTCGAACCAGGAATGCAGTTTAAGGAAATCCTACTGTGAAAACAATTTTGGTCTAGGAAGCTTTTGTCCAAAAGCATCCAAAAGGGAGATCATCCTAACCAGTAGTTTCTCCATGAATACTTTGCAGTTCAACTAGTGAGAAAAAACAGAGTCAGACCAGAGATGAGGGCAACGCAGTTCCATTTGGGAATAAAGCCCTCTAATAAAAGTCTTTTTCTGAGATTTCATTGTAGCTTACATGATCATTTGTGCGCTAAAAATAAGCAGATTATGCAGAGCTAGGGCTTTAGGGGAGAAAAATGAACTTCTCTCTCCCCATTTTCCTTTTCCTCTCTTTCCCGTTTACTTTTCAGTTTGCCAAAAACATACGGTTTTCAGGAGCATACAAATTGTGGGTTTTAGGAATCAGGACATTTTCTCCAGGTATACAGTGTGCGCGTGCACACACACACACACACACACACACACACACACACCCTTCTGTTTCTCTACCAGGGCTTATGCACAAATGCAGCACTTTTCAAAGAACTGGTGCTATTTTTAGACTGAATTGTAGGAAGTGTGTCGCATTCATAAATGGACACGAAGCATAGAGCCACAGCACGTGGGAAGACGCCAATGTGAAAGCCAGCTTGGCCTTTAGCCAATGAACTGTGGTTTGATGTTGCAGCAACGAAAGTAAAAACACCACTTACCAAGGAATGATTAATAAGCTGACAAACTTCCAGGCCTTTATTTCCTATTCTTCCGTGCCAGCTATATTAATACTAGCATATTTTCAACTTTATTAGTAAAGTCTGGGAACCTGGAACTCTTAGGTGGATTTATGGAGCGCTGCTTAAATAAATTATCTGGAGAGGCGAGCATCTGACAGACATCGCTCTCTTGCTGTCACCCCAATAGACCATGTCTGCTTATTTGTCCCCATGACTCCATGCCCTGAATTACACCTGTGAAGTTTCCCCAAACCTAAGCTGCAGGAAATCTCCAACTACAGTGTTAGCGTCTGGTGGGAACAGATCTGTCAGCTCTTCAGTGTGACTTCTCAGGTCCTGTTTGTTCCAGGGAACCACTGTACCTCTCTGTGGCAAATGGCTCCCTCTGTTTGTCATTTGGACACCTCTTGGATGGCAACCACTTCCTAGGGAAGGTGCCAGTCAGGAAGCTCCACAACCTTCTTGACCAGCTGGGCAGATGGAGTAAAGTGAGGGATCATGAAGTGGGATTTGGGTGACCAACTTGTTCCAGTTTACCCAGGACTGTCCCAGGTTTTAAAACTGTAAGTCCCATATCCCAGGAATCTCCTCAGACCCATTCAGAGGGTGGGTTGGGTCCTGTAGCTGAAGAATCAGTGATTTGAGCCTAAAGGAAGCCAAGAAGGGGTTTTAGAGGCAGGGGCAGATTCAAATTCCAGCTGGGTCCACACTGTTGTACGACTCACCTTCTGGAAATGTAGGGCAACACCTGGCCTAAGACTCAGGAGCCTGTTTCTGAAGTTTAAAAAAGTTCATGTCTGCAAAAATGGAAATAGTAGCTACTTCATGGCCCTGAGGAAGCAAAGCTTTACCAGAGTGTCCATACATACAGGAAAGGGCAGACCTAAGTGTCCTGGTCACTGGGCTCCAAAGTGTACTGAGATGGCATCTCAGAAGAGAGTCCTAACAAAGCGACCAACCGACAGTAACAAGGGAAGACTTGGTTTTGATGTTCTTAAGCCAGAGCCCAGAAGGGCAATTTTAGTCTACAGCAATTTATTATGTATTTTATAAGAGGGAAATTCAAAGGTTCCCAACCCCAAACAAAATGATAAACACTGAAGAAAAAGGAAGTGCTAATTACTCTGATTTGATCCTTTACACATTGTATACATGTATCAGATTATTATATTATACCATAAATATGTATAATGAATGTTTCAATTTGCTACCTAAATAATAAAAATTTTAAAAAATACTTAAAAAATGTTGACATCACATGACCCAATCCACTCATACCCTTTGTGACCTACCTTCTATTTCCCTGTGAACATTGGTTTTACTCTTGACCATAAGGCTGAAACCTTCCTTGGGAGAGGAAGACTGAGCGAGGGGTCTAGCTCCTTTACCATCTCCCTGATGTCAGCAGAGGATGTCTGGTTAAGTATGGCTACTTATATAAAAAACCTTGACCCCAATAGAGTTCCATTTTGGAGTTTATATAAAAACAACAATTCCTGAGAAGTTGAAAATTTTAATTAAATGTATTCAAAGGAAGTACAGATTAATGCCTCTAAGCAAGAGAGTATTTAATGCTTACAGGCCGGCGCATGCCTGCTGAAGCAAGACTCTTGCTGCCAATGAAGCTTTTAAGTATTGATATTTCCTGCATTAATAATACTCTAAGCCACATTCATAATAATATAATTAGCAACACAATTCATATCATACAGCATGCGAGGACTCTACATTATTAATTACACCAGCACAGCCTTCGTGTGGAGCGTTGTGCCGTAATTTTAGCTTTCAAGGTAAATGATCATAAACTTGGGGGGTGGGGGAGCCCAGCAGAGAATGACGCATTGTGCACAGCCAATGTCTCCCTGGTGACCACTAAATAACAATGAACGCCCGTCTGCAGTGCCTGCAGGAGTGACACCCGTTTGAAAGTCCAAGCTTGAGTGAATCTGGCTGAGCTCCCAAATTTTGTGTGGCAAAATATGATTAATGTCCTCAAAGTGCTGATTTCACCCCAGTCTCCATCTTAACATCCATGGAGTAACACAATACTTTTATGTTGATGAACAGGATGTCTTAGGAACAGAGTCCTACCCCCACATGGGACCTGGCCCCCAGTTCCCACCCGCTTCCCCAACACTCAGCCTGACTTTGCAGGAATTCTTGCTTCTAGTGGTGGAATCAGAGAGGAGCACGTTTTATCATCAATTGTTTTACTAAAACCTTATGGTAGTCCTGAGTCATGAAAAAAGGTATGGAAACATAGTCGTGTGAATTTATTTTCCTCAAGCAGCTTAAAAGGACACCCATTTGGTGTCTTCACACACACTATGTATTCTCACTTAAAAAAAATAACTCCCCATCTCATAGCTAAATTGAGATGGAGTTATTTTCTATTTCTAGGGTAAATTCAGAAGAGCACAACTCAGCTGAGATCCCAAGAGGAGGAAAACATCAGCACAGGATGGTTTCCAATGTCCCTGAAGTGGGGTCCTCTTGCCATCTGCAGGTGATGCTTTGTTCCCCATTGATTCCCAGCACCCCTGTTCACCTTGAGATCTTGTGGCTCATAAGACCCTTGGCAGGTGCCCTTCTACCAGAACCCAGCACTTCAGTTTTCCCTTATTCTTTACTTTAAATTCATGCAAATGATACAAGAATAACAAGGTTTTCAAAGATCTTGTAGACATTAGGCTAACTTCTGGAGATGCAGAAATAAATAAGCTCTTTCTTAAACTAAAGGAGCTCAAAGTCTCGTGAGGAAGATGGACAAATGAACATTTAAGTTGTAGTCCAGTGTCGAGAAACAAAAGCATAAATAAGCTCCACATCTGAATACTGAAGTGCCCTTTCTACCCATGCCACCGCTCCCTGACAATGCATATGCATGGTGGGACAATGGCAGTGGCCTCTTGGGTTCTCAGGCTCTGAGTCAACCTGCAGAGAAGCTTCCCTAAGGTGGGTGAGCTGAGGGCTGCAAGGCTGGTCCTCATGCCCAGTGATCACTCAGAACTGGCAGGGAATCTCTGGCTCAGAGAAGAATTACTCCCTTTTCCTGGGTGGAAGCTGGAAAGGAGTTCTCAAAGAGTGGAGACCCACTGGGCTAGGCTTTAGTGTGGAAAGGAATTTTCCAGGTGAAAGGAAGAAAAAATACTGTGCAGATGTATAGGAATTTAAGGGGGTACAGTATATTGGGAAACATTGATATTACTGGGGAGAGGATTGGTAGGAAAAGATGCCCAGGACCTGTCAAATATATAAAAAAAAATTTCCTATAGTAAATTCTGCAGATATTAATAAATGTTAAGCAAAAGAATGCAAGAGATCCAAGGTTGAGGTAGTCTGGGTTAATATATCAAATAAACTGGAAGTGAGTAAATTTCTTTACAGAAGGACTTTCAAAGCCTTTCTCTGAATTCTCAAAATTTCCCAAACTTACTACTAGGTTGAATTTTTCTAAAAAAAAAAAAAAAAATCAATATTGATAATTTTCTATGATTCAATCTAAAGTTTCAACACTAAACTCTTCGGTCATGGAACTTTTGTTTCGGAGAACAGTGAGTGTAAATAGTTCTTCCAACCAGAATACCACACCCACTTGGGAGAAAATGTGTGCCGTATTTGTAACAAAGACTTTTAAAGTCAAAATTTCATGGATGTTTCTGCAGGACATGAAGATCTGCCTACTGATAAACTGGAATGCTTCCACATCATTGCCTAGTCTGACCAAGTGGACAGTATGTAAAAATCAAGAGGACTGGTCCATGTCAGGCCTCACACGACTGGGCTGGTCTCAAAGTCTGTTGCATCAGCATGCACACGCCAGCCCAGAGCGACACTTGAGCCACACCCTGAGACATGCCATCCAGCCAGAAACCTGATTCCTTCACATCCGACGTTGGACTATGAACCAGTCTCGACTCTCCCCAAGGTGACATGAGACTCTCATTTCTGAAAGGTTAAAAGAAAGGAAAAATTCCTTGAAGGGAACTATTCCATTGGTTCTGTTTTCTGTGGCTAAGTGAAGGACAGTGAAAGTGACTGTCAACTCTAGGAAAAAAAAAATCATCTGGATGAATATGGAGGAGAGGGAGCCACAGACGTCCACAGACAGCAGGGAAGGGGGCACTAGAAAAGGCCAGATGGGATCCAGGGTGGGCATAGCTGAGTGGTGGTCCTGACCATCCTCCCCTCACTACTGTGGATGGGGCTTCAGCTGCCTGATCAGTTCTTGGGCTCTTGAGCATGGCAGAGGCGTCAGGCTTTCCTGTATCCACTCGCCCCTTCCACTCACGTTTGAGTGTCCACACCGCGTGAGCCAGTTTCTGTGCCGGATGCAGTAAAAAAATGTAGGCACACTCTTACCTTCAAAACTGGGTGGTATGTATACACTGCAACAGGGGGAGGAGAGGAGCAGGGGACACGCCGAGACCCAGACCCAGGTGGAAGGGCTGTGTTGGCAAAGGTTTCTCAGGAGGAAAAGATATCAGAGCTGGGACCAGGCTTAGATATTGATTCTAGTAAATGCTGAACAATAATTGTAAGTAATAGTAAAACCAGCTGAGTGCTTTCATTATGTTAAGTCCTGTGCAGGGTGCTTTCATGAATAGCTGCTTGTGAAGTCGGTTTTATTAGTATTGCCACGTATAGACAAACATACAAGAGCTCTGTTTAGAAAGTTCAAGTGCTTCTTCCAAGCGCTAGGAAGTGGCTGAACTTAGGTGAAGGGGGTAATACTCTTCACTGCTGCACCAGGCTGCCCATCTGTGACTGGGGAAGATCCTCAGGGGCAGGCTCTTGGGAATAGGCCTAGAAGCACCATTTGCAGAAACAGATGATACAAAACAGCACAAAACCCAATCACGAGGGTATAGAGCAAGCTGGAAGGAGTGGCAGGCTGCCCAGGTGGATGCACAGCCCCAGGGGCTGGCTGCCCTCTCCCAGCCACCATCTTTGTTTCCCCACTGGATACCAGCACAGCCAACACTGAGGAGGCACATGTGCTTTGTTTGTGTAAGAGTAGGAACAATAAGCATCAATTCCTTCCCTCACTGGCCAATGTGACCGCGGCAATAGGGCTGCTTTGAGGAGGGAGGTGGCTGGGGAGCATGTTCCCCATTGCTGGTGCTTCACCGTGGGTGTCCAAGGGTCACACCTTCCCAAACTGTTCCTGGCTTATTCCGGCCATGTGGCCATCCTGAGCTTCCTCCAGCGGTGCTCAGGCAGGCTGGGCTGCTGGCCCAGTGGGGGACCTTGAATTACTTCCTGGAGAGGTCAGTGCCTCCGTGAGGATCTCTTTGCCTCCAATGACACAAAATTCCTGTTGCCTGGGTGGGAAGGAGGAGCCGGTGGTGTGACGGAGGGGCACTTGTGTTAACGTGGACTGTGGATCGAGCACATTTGATCTGCAGGAACAGGACGCCATAGTAGGGTGGAGAGAAGCCCAGCTGGGCTCTCCTTGGAGTCATGTGACTCAGAAGGGTGGGGTGGTGGAGAGTGGCTAGAGGATGGAGAACATTAAGCACGGGAAGAAGGATTAGAAGGAGCCCAGCTCAGAAGACAAGCATGTCCTAGTGCTAATCCGCCTTGCTCCTTCACTGACAGTGTGGCCTTAGGCCAGTTACTGGGTCCCTCTGCTCAGCGTAGGACCCCTCTCAGAGCTGCTCTGGAAATTAAGCAAAATGATGTATGTGTGGCACCATGTTCCCTAGGGTGCTAGCGCCCAGCAGGTGCTTGGGCATCAATCATAATATTACTGGCTTTGTTTTTCTCCTGAAATCATTTTTATAGGTTGCCTTTCCTGAGTTCTGTAAAAAGTCTGTATTTTTGTGATTGGCATACACGTGTGTGTGGCTGCGGGTCTATGATATGTTTGGGAGGAGGGACTTTCCTTCTCTTTTGAGTCTCCCTTACTCGTGTAAGAGGATATTTAAACCCACACTCTTAGCAACACCAAGCCTTTCCTCCCACCCTGAAAGACCAAACAAGAAAATGACAGGGCAATCAGAGGAGGAAAGGGAAAATATGGTTTGGTTTTCACTAAGTAATAGCTACTGTCCTTGTTCTCCTTTCTTCTAGAAGGAGTGTGTGGATTTTCTTAGTTTCTTCCTCTTGTGCGAAGATCTGAGTACAGATATACTGCTGCCTGGGAAAGAATCACTCAGGAATAAACAATGGATTTGTGAACTATATTTAAAGCAAAGGCACGTTTTAAATCCACAAGAGCTGGGCATAGGGTTATTTTTGAGGGCAGGGGAAGCGGGTACTGGTTATTGCGCTTCACCATTGAGCTACATCCCCAGTCATTTTTATATTTTGAGACAGGGTCTCACTAGCTTGCTGAGGGTGTACTTGAACTTGGGATCCTCCTGTTTCAGCTTCCCTCATTGCTGGGACTGCGGGCATGTTCCACCACGCCCAAGCCAAGAGAAGCATTTGGAACTGGGTACCACATGGTGTCTGAGGTCAATGCCTGTCTTACAGTTTCATGTGGGTATAAATCACAGTTCACAAAGAGCCTTAATGTCCTGCTAACAAGCCTTTGAAGAGAGCCCAGGGTGGGGTTCCCAGCCCCTTTTATAGGTACTGAAATCAGGGTGCAGAAGTTTTATGCCATGCCCTGCTGGTCAGCACTGGAGGGTTAGAATCTAGTCCTTTTGCTGTCTGTTCTTGGTGGCCAGTGTCCCTAGGCTAGAATCTGGTTCCTTTGTCATTTGTCCCTAGCTGCATGTGGTACAGGGCAGAGCAGAGGAGCAGTCCTACTTACCGGGGTTGCTTCCCAGTGTAAGGAAGCAAGCCAACCTGCCAAGGGCTCTCATTTACAGCATGTCACTTTAACTGTCAGGGTGTGGGCCAAGGAACTTGGGCACAGGTGATCTGGTATTTAGAGGACCGAGGAGCTGGCTTGTGAAAGTGGCTCTGAGGTGGCAGGTCTTTGAGAGTCTCACCCAAGCCACTCATTTGACCTGAGTTGTAGGAAGCCCTGCCTCCCATCTCCACGCAGCTAGAGCTGATGAGCCTGGACCAAAGGTCCTGAGCTGAACAAGGAGCCCCAGCTGCTTCCTCCAGCACCAAGGAGGCATAAAGAATGAAGACTGATTTTGTGAGTTGGGCCGCTGAGCATCACGTATGACCTGTGAAATGAAAAATCCCTGCTCTGCACCCAGAAGCTTCCCATCTGCCGCAGGGGCTGCTTTCCTTTTTCATCTGCTACGAGAGAACAAGAAAAGTCCAACAAGGAAAAAAAAAAATCACAATGGTGAAGATCCAGGAGAAGCTGAATGCTTCATTACCTTTCAGCGGCTTTCCCTTCCCACCATCAGCCCCAGGTTCATTGATTTTGATGTTTATTTCACTCATTCGTCAAGTACCTGCTAGGCGCCACCCATCATCCTTAAAGGATGCATGTCAGGGTCAGCTGGATCAACAGAGCAGTGCCACCTCCAGCAAGAAACCTCCCGCCAAAGCCTTGGTTAGCTTCCTGTCTGTGAATTCCACGCAGGAGACCAGTCAGTAAACCACTCGCCCATTTATTCCTTCACCCATCAAATACTTAATGAGTGCCTACTTGTGTTGGGCACTATTATTAATCACTCTGCATGTATATTTTTAATTTAATCATCTCACTAACTTTGAAATAGTCCCTTTTGCTATCCTCATATTATAAAGCAGAAACTGTGACAAAGAAAGGTGAACTATCCAGTCTGAAATCACACAACCAGCAAGTGGTTGAGCTGGGGTTGGAGTCCACACCGCCTCTGTTCTGATCCTGCACTGCAGGAGAAAGACTTGGTCCCTGATCCTAAAATGCCCACAACCCAGTAAGAGAGGTGGACATGTAAATGGTAAGGGGTATGGCAGAGAGATAATCAAATATTCATTCCAAGATGTCTCCCTGTTGGAGACCAGAAAAGCTTTACAGAGCCAGGCATGACGGTGCATGCCTGTAATCCCAGCAGCTCGGGAGACTGAGGCAGGAGGATGGTGAGTTCAAAGTCAGCCTTAGCAACTTAGCAAGGTCCTGAACAACTTAGCAAGACCTAGTCTCAAAATAAAAAATTAAAAACTTAAAAAAAGGTGGGTGATGTGGTTTAGTGGTTAACTGCCCCTGGGTTCAATCTCAGATATCACCACCACCACCAATAATAAAAAAATAAATAAAGAAAAAGAAAGAAAGAAAAAAGAAAAACTTTACAGGGTAGTAACAAGTCATGCTTTGAGGGACACATAGGAAAAGAGAGCTGGGAGGACAGGGAAGGCAGTGAAGGCTCTTAAAGAGAATGAGAAGAATATACAAAGGCATAGGAAAGATCAGACATGTTTGGGAAATTGATAAGAGTTCAGCAAATTTGTAGTGTAAGGTACTTTGAGGTAGAGAAGAGACAGGAAGGCAGAAGGACAGACAGGGGCTGTCCATCTCTCTGGTCACATACATAGACCATGAACTCCAGTTTGGTAACCATGGTGATGACAGTGGCGAAGATGACAACAGGACAGATTTGCAGAACACCTAGAGGTCATGGAACACATCTGCACACATTAGAGTGCATCACTTGGTCCTGTGATGTGGGCAAGGCCGGGTGGTGTTAGCCCCACGTTATACAAAAATAGCTTAGCTTCCCATTGCTTCCATGATTTGTACCAAATTTATTCAGCCACCTGACATGGCGGTGCTAAACAATAGTGTTTTCATTTGGCATTCATGAGTCCACTGCTATTTCTTTTATCTGTTTAAAAAAATTAATAAAATTCACTAAAATTTCATCATTACTGTGGCAGAATTTATGTTCACCAAATATCCATGTCATACCTGGCATTTTCCAGCCTCCCTTGCAGCTCAGTTGGAGTCACATGACTAGTTCTGGCCAATGGGCTAGGAGTATGCACAAGGCATCACTTTGGGCTGAAGTAGTTATCTTTCTCTCAATGGCTTTTCTCCTGACCCAGCTACCTCGGAGATCACTTTTTCTAGCTGGAGTGGTTTCAAGATGGAGGATGGTGGCCTTTCCAAACTGGACCTCACAAAGCAAGAAAGAGTTCTTCACGGACTAAGCCAACTGTGATTACGGGGTCTTGTCTTCAGCATCTATCAGGACTAGCATAGGTCTGAAAAGTTTGGCATTTATTCTACCTGCCTTTGTATTTTATTTCCCACGAGCTCCCCCTCTCCAATTCATCTTTCAGCTTCACAGGATATCTTAGAACTCCCTCACTATATCTTGTGAAATTATTTACTGACAGTCTCTCCTCTCTGACTTGATTATAAGTTCCCCGAGGGCAGAGATGTGGCAATCATTTGGAAGAAGAAATTATCCTAAAGAAATGTGCTAGGATTGAATTTCTTAAAAAAAATCTATCTATCTATCTATCTATCTATCTATCTATCTATCTATCTATCTATCTATATATGAGAAAGCATCATTTTATTATGCTTGGGTCATTTTTAGAGTGTCCTTCCTGTCAGGCAGCCTAGCTGATTATAATAATAATATCATTTAATGTCAGACATTCTCTGATTTGGTTTTTCAGTCTTTGACAACTTTTAAACTTGTACCCCAAATTAATAAAAATGCAAAGATTCATGTAGAAGTGCCTTATCTCTGCTTAACAAGAGTTCTGTGATTCACATGAGAGTTTGGGTAAGTTATTGAACAAAATATGGTGCTGTCCACCCAACCTGCAGCATAGGATTAGTTAACATAAAGAGCTATTAAACTTGAAAAGTGTGCTTGTGACATTGCAAACCCTGAGTATTTACATAGTTACGTGTGGGTGTGGGGCTGGTGGAATCCAGGGGTGCATTGCATTCTCTGAATCTTTGAATGATAGTCAAGTGTGTGTCCGCCTACCTGGAGCATCCCAGGTAAGGGCTGTGGAGCAGGCAAGCAAGTCTGTGTGGTATTTGTAACTTGTAGAAGGTGATACCAGTTATCACTTCATCCTTCAGCCCCACAAGTAAGCATATCAGAATCTAGTTTAAAAAAAGGAGGCTACAAGTGTGAACTTAAGTCTCACTTGATCAACAGCATAAAGGCCAATGAGAAAGCGAGGTGGGTGATTTGGTACTGCATATGCTACCACTCACAGCTGATGGTGACCCACGGGCGTTGACAATGGCTGCTGGGGTGTGGGTGGGGAGCTTCCATGTGGAAGGTTCGTCTAAACAGGGGCTCGCCCAGTCAGGTATGCTGTGGTGTTTCCCTTCCCAACTGTTTTATGCCTCCATCTTTTTACTTCCTTGGGAAATTTCTGGAAAGACTTGTGGCAGTCGCCTCTGTTTTTCAGTTGTCCAACTCAGTGGCAAGCACACGGGAGCAAATCCATAGAGTCCTCACCTGTGACTACATTGGGGGGGCAGCAGAACATAAGAAGGCCTGTGCCCAGGAAGGCAGCCTCGTTACTCACCCACGAGGCAAACGTGACCTAGCTCCTACCACTTGCCAGGCAAAAGGCAGTGAGCAGGCTGACCACGGTCCTGCCCACATGTGGCTCATACTCTAAAGGGAGGAGAGAGATGAGAGGAAAGTGAAAAAAGAAGCAAAACGTCTTAGGTGTTGCCGAGAAGATGATGAAACAGGGTCATGGGTGGGAAAACATCTGCAGGACAGAATAGTAGGTTTTGCAAAGGTCTGTCTCAGATGACATTTGCTAAGGCCCAGCCATGTGATGATCTGGGGAAGAGCCCTCTGAGCAGGCTGGAGGGAGGGGAGGGCCTGGTTTATCTGCTGAAGGCTGAGTGACAACAGTACCATGGGAAAGGGGGACGAGGAAGCGGCCAGATGGACTTATAATCCATGCAAAGAGGTTCCAAGTGCAAATGGAAGTTACTGGAAGGTTCCTTTTGGGTATTACAGCATGGGAATTATGTCTAAAAATAACATCTGGGTAATTACCCTACCTGTTGCTTAACTTTAGACACTTCTGAAGAACTGATTCCTCCCTCATTCTTTCTCTTTTCCTAACAAAACCTCAGTGTCCAATCTATTCCAGGTATTGTGTTAGACTTTGGAGACACAGAAACACATGAAAACCAAATTCCTGTTCTCAGGAGCCTTTTAGTGGAGAGAGATAAATAACAGCACATACAGGAGCCCCCTGAATCTATGGGTTCTGCATTTGCTGCTTCAGCCAACTGGGGATCATAATATTTGGAAAAAAATGTGCCTCTACTAAACATGTACAGCCTTTTTTCTTGTATAATCACTATTTACATAACATTCTATTGTACTCAGTGTGATAAGTAATCTAAGATGAATTAAGGTACATAGGAGGAAGTGTATAGAGTATATGCAAATTCATTTCAAGTGAGAGACTTGAACATCCTTAGATTTTGGTCTCCTCAGCGTCCTGGATCAGTCCCTCTGGGTACAGAGGAATGGCATATATGATGGGTTAGAAAATGTTAGGTTTTGTACAGAAAAAACAGAGGGCCAAAAGCAGCGAGAATGTTATACATGTACGTAGCTACAGACAGGCCGAGATCATGGTGGGGTAATTGGAGAAAAGACTGGAAAGGAGAGGACCCCATGAAACCTGGAAAAAGTAGTCAAGGAGATTGCAAGTTCAAAGGTCAGTGGCAGGGAGCGTGCTTGCCATGGTCAAGAAACAGTAGGTAGCTGGAGGGACTGATGGAGGGAGATGAGCAGGCAGGGAAGAATGGAAGAGGCCCTGAGACATGTCTTGCAGGCTAGGGTAAGGGCTGTGGATTGCATTATGGGATGTGGAAACTTTGGAGGATTCTGAGGCAGGCCTGGGAACCATTCAATGTAGCATTGCAGTGGTGACTCTGGCTGCTGGTGGAAGACAGGCTGAGTGGAAATGGGAGGGAGCTTGACTGGCAGTGGGCATGGGGCTGCAGAGCTGCCATCTCCAGGACACAGTCAGAGATGAAATATCAGGATCAGGACTTCCCGGTAGGATAACAGGGGCCGTGAGATGGAGGAAACGCTGGTGGCAGTCTGTGGTGTGTGGAAGAGGCCAGCTTGGGCGAGGGCTGGGGAATCAGACCAGTTCTCAACATGACGGAGCTGACGTGTGTTAGACCTCCAAGGGAATGTGCCGAGGAGGCAGCTGGATCCATGGGACTGAACTTTATTGGAGGGGTGGAGGCCGGGCATATAAATGAAGGAGCTGTCAGTCTAGGGATTGAAAGGTAGGGAACTGCATGAGATCTCCTAGGAAATAGGAGTAAAACAGAGGCAAGAAGAAGTCTGTGCACTGAATCCTGGGGCCAGAGATGGAGAAAGAGCTCATGGAGAAGAACCAAGAAGTCATAATGGCTTCAGAGCAGGGGAGGAAAGTTTTTGAGAACAAAAGGATCGCCAAATATTGTCTTCCTCCCTTCTTCTATCTGTCCCGCTGCCCTTCTCTTCCTCCCTTCTGTCCGGTGTTGTGTTAGTCAGAGATGCTGAATAGTATTTCTTGCACTCTCTACAGAACAGAGGGCCCTGGGTTTCCTCCTAGTATCCCATAATGCATGCAAAGACATAGCAGATAAAGAGATAATTGTATCTCACTACAAAATACATCCTTTGCACTGTTATTATATTAATAGCACGGCTGGTACTTTCCTTCCAACTTTTGCCCATGGAGAATTAAAAAGACGCTCCGAGTGAAGGCTGAGAATCATCAAAATGTGTACACGATCAGCATAAATGTCTCATTCTGGAAGAATCCACTTCAATTATATATTTAATTCAGCTGAGGGCTCCCCAAAGAGGGGCTATTCTGTATTCACCAGCAAAAGTATTTCCCATGCTCTCGTGGGGACAATGATCTGCCAAAAATTCATGCAACCTTTTTGATATTAATGCAGAAAAACTTGAAGGTTATTAAGTCCACGCTTCTGACAGCCCCTGCAGTTACAAATAAAGCAGCTAATGAGAGGAAAAACTGCCCCACCGCCTTATTCCCCAAGCCCCAGCCATCTTTACGCAAGAATGCTGTGACAAATGATACTTTTCACCTTTCTAACATGCCCCTTCTCCGATTATAGATTTAGATGGATAACGTGACTACAAGAGTTAGGCCCCGAAGCAGATGATAGCCTCTGGCACCCGCCGTATGCAATTTGGGTGAAATTTCCAAGAGCCAAATGAAATAATTGCAATAGGGTAAGTCTAACTCTGAAAGTGAATTTATAAAAATTAAAAGGTCTGAGAGGTAATGCTCAGGAACCCATTTGTCTCATTTTTCCTCATTAAGATTTAATTGAAATGAACTCTGGTAACTGTAAGGAAAGTAACATTCTTATTTCCCACTAGCAGATAAAAGAAGGTAATTTTTAAAGCATCAAACTCTAGTTGGGATCATTGCAACTCACTGCTATTTCACCATTGGTACCAGTGTAAATATACTAGTGAAAGTCAAAAAAACAGAAGAAACATCATTCCATCCTATCTAGATGGAGCCGAATTTTGACATTTATGAAACACGAGTGTCTATGTTGGAAGGCACAATTAAAATAGTTTTTGGACGAATCCTAAAATGGGAATTGGCCCCCTACCACGTAAAACTAATTTAAAGGAAATGGAAAGTCAAAATATTGTCATCTAAAATAATTACCTTATATAGACATAGTCATTCATTTATCTGCCACTTCAATATATCGTGTGAGAGAGGATTAGTGTAAAATACACTCTTTTGTATGCATCAGAGGGTCTGGGAATGTAAGAGCATGAGTGTGTCCTTGTTTGGGTTTTTTGAGGCTGCTAACGTGTATAACACCATTTAACAGCTTGCAAAGAGTATGACAGGACTAGCTACCAGGAATTTCAGTTCTGTGCTACTTCCTTTTGCCATCAGTAGTGACCAACTGGGAGGAAAAGTGTCCTTCTGGAGGTCACCAGGAACCTCCTCTCTGCTCCACGCTTCTCGGTGGGCCCGCCATCTTTTCTATTTAGAACACTCTCTCTTCCTTCTGTAGTTTCTCAGTCTCTCCTGTTCCCTCTCTCCATCTCTGATGGCTTCTCTTTGGTCACTTCTCAGGGGTCTTCATTTGACCTCCCGATATTTGTCCTCTCCCATTATTCTGCCAAAGGTCCACTTGCCTTCATGCTCAAGACCTTCCTAGGGAAAATTCATCCACTGCAGTGGGTAGAATAAGGTTCCCCTCCAAAAAAAATGATAAATTCAAATTCTAACCCCCAGGCGATATATATGCAAAGTAGTTGAACATAAGGCCTTTACAGATTCAATTAAGGTAAGGATCACAAGAGGATATCATGCTGGAATTAGGATGGACTTGAAATCCAATGACAGATATTCTGATTAACAAAAACGAGAAGGACACAGAGGGAAGACATATGTGAAGATGGAGGTGCCTTGATTGGGGACTTTCTGCTCCCAGACTTTGAGAGAATAACTTCCTGGTTGCTTTAAGCCACCAATAGGTAGTGATTTGTTTCAGCAGCTGTAGGAAACTGGTACATCCACCCCAAGGAGACCTCGATCCCCCGCTTTTCCTGAAGACTCTACCCTGAGTTTTGGACCCTTGACTTCTTGACTGGGACATGTTACAGACACCTCCTTCTCAAGACACACATGCAACCCAGGGCTCCTGCCTGCTCCTATTGCTTCAGCTGCTGCTGCTGGAGACTTGGGATTTACAGCCCTGCTGGAGAGCTCCTTACCCAATCAAGCTGGATGCTGGTTATAGAGGCAGCAGCAAGAAGCAGTTGCTGAGACTTCACAGCCCGGGTCTGGACTTGAATCCTTACTCAGGCACTTACTCACTGTTGCAACTTAGGCACATTTTCCCTCAAGGTATCTTGCTTTTCTCATCTGAGTTACGGGCTTATAACGGTTCTTATCTTTAATGGGTCCCACGAAGAATAGATCGATTTCTCTTTGTAAAGGCTTTAGCATACTGCCCAGTACATACACTGTGCTATTTGATTATTTTAAAATAACTTAAAAACTCTAGAAACATTTGGGAATTCCCTTGTTTCCGACCCAAACTCAGGGTCAGCAAGACTTCATCCTCATTCAGGGAAGAAAACACAGGCATTAGCCAGGTGGCTCTGAAAAGTCACTGCACCCATCCCCACAGGGCACTACACCTTATATGCTCATTTTCCATGGTTTACCCCTGGATCTGATTAGCCTGCTTTCCTCCAGGTCAAATACTGAGATCATCCCAGGCTTCTGATCCCAAATCCATCTCCCTCATTGGAAGCGCTCTTCCCTTTCCTTCTGTTCTTTTCCATCCTTACGCCTTTCTTGCCTGATCCAG
Organism: Sciurus vulgaris; assembly: GCF_902686455.1. Lineage (NCBI taxonomy): Eukaryota > Metazoa > Chordata > Mammalia > Rodentia > Sciuridae > Sciurus > Sciurus vulgaris. The sequence continues at coordinate 134,416,714 of NC_136469.1, read as the reverse complement.
CCTGGACGCAGCCTCTTCCTCTCCCTCTCCACTGCCGCAGCAGGCTGAAGTATGACAATCTGTTTGTCTGTCTCTTTTCTGACACTGTCAGCTGTTGGGAAGTAGGTATTGTGCTTCATTTCTACCTGCACCTTGAAGACCTGGAACACAGCTGCATGTAGTGGGGACACAGGGAACTTTTGTAAAGTGAATAACCATTTGTTTAGCGGCTTCTGTATCCCTCTGGGTAGTGAATGACAGGGTGGGCCTGAAAATGGATCTTAGCTACCAAATTATAGCCCTAAAATCCTCCATTTTAACAATTAGCTGAAAGCCTTTTGAGGAAATGAAATAGTCACTCACTATTTAGATTCCAACAAAGCACAACACCCTGCAGTCTACTGACTGATTACACAGAGTGTATTTCACAAAGAAAACATAAAAATGAGCCAGCAGCAGAGATGTGATGCTGGGGCAATTACAGACAAGGAGTAGGATTCTAGAAGATCAAGGGCCCAAAGGCTTGGGCCTGGAGACCCAGGAAAAAACAGAAGCATGGCATCTTACCTGATGAGGAGGTGGTGAAGGAGTGAGACTGTCATGGGTTCTGAGCCACCTGTAATTAGGTGCGACTCAGAAATGACCAAGGAATTTGATACACACCATTCTCCTACTTAGGACCTTTTCCAGATATCATGGAGCCAGCGAGGACACTGTTTCTAACAATATGTTTCACCTTCAGTGTTTTGAAGTTTTTTTCCAGTTTCATCTAAATCCTAGTCCACAGATTTTGCGGGGAGGGGGCTCAATGGCTTCGTGCTGATGATGAATCAGCAGTGGACAGCAAGCAGGGGGCTCCCAGGAGACAGTAACACTAAGAGTGGGAACTACACCAGAGGCCTGCCCTTAACAAGACCACCTTCAATTTCCACCTGTTAGGGTTTGACTCCAAAATGTCTCCCCAAAGTCTTCTGTGAGACAGTGAGAGCTGGGGCTTTGGGAAGTGAGTGGGTCATGAGGATTCTGACCTCATCATTGGTTAATCCATTTATGGCTGAATCCACTGCTTGAGGTGGGTACTAGTTGAAGGAAGTAGGTCACAGGGCTGTGCCCCAGAAGGGTTTATCTTCTCTCTGCGGCCCCTTCACTTCCCGGCTGCCATGATGCTTTCCTCAGCCAACCCCTTCCATCATAATGTTCTGCCTCACCTTGGGCCCAAAGCAGCGGAGCTTGCGGACCAAGGGCTCTAGCACTGTGAGCCTTTATGTCAGTGAGTTCTTTATATCGGTATGTTGGTCACAGCGATGACAAGCTGACTAACATGTCACCCTCGTCCACCTTCTGTCTGCTCTCAACACAGCAGCCAGAGTCTACCCACTCCAACTAAGCCACACCTGGTGGTGCTCTGCTGCAAATCCTGCAATGGGATCATCCTGGAGGACAGTGCCCCCTACTATCTGCCCTAGCAAGGGTTAGAACAGTTATTTCCTCATGGAATCCATGCTATTAAGCTCAGATCAAAAGTGGGAATATGGTAGATGCTTGCTAACATTGCAATTTTTCTCAGTAGAAAGGTTAAAGTCAACTTAACCTGTGGGTTAACTAGATGCATGAGTGAGTTACCAGTGTTAGGCCTGCTCTTGACTTGTGCAACCTATATTCATGGGACTTTGAGACCAGCTGAGACTTCAGGATTTTGTAGACAATGTGGTAGCCTTGGTTGTGTTCTGGCTTTGGCACCAAAGACCTATGTTCAATTCCTTCTTTATCAGAAGTTCTGTTCGGGCTTCTAATAGAGTGAATGTACCTGTGTCCATTATTTCCTTCTCTACCCCACACATTAAACAATACATCTTATCCATCTTCCTATCTGTAGTGCCTAAACTGGTATTGTTTATTGAATGAATAAATGAATGTGCTCTCAGGAGCAAATGAAGGGTGGGTCTTGTACATGAAAGTTTGTCATGATTTTGTATTTCCAAGAGATTTTCCTTTTTCCCATTGGTAAATGATATCAGAGTACTAGAAGAAAAGGAACCACGGTAGTAGGAAGAAGAAAGCAAGAAAAAAATAATGAGAAACCATTACATATTAAGAAGACTGGCAAGAATCTAATACCAGGTGTTGATGAGGCTGCAGTGATGGGGACACTCGGGTAGGTTGGGTGGGACCATAAACTGACACACGCCCTTAGGAATACACTTCAGATGCACATGACATTTTACTCAACAGCTCTCCTCCTAAGCATATGCCTTTGAGAAATTTTGCATCCATAATTAAGGAGACTTACACAAAGATGTTGAAAGCAGTACAGTTTGTAGTAGCAACAGAGCTGGAAACTACCTAAATGTCCATCAATGGGAAAACATATATAAATTGTGGCATATTCGTACCACACAACTCCTTACGACAGTTAAAACAAACGAAAGAGAACTGCATGAATGAATGTAAATGAATCTCAAAGTCATACTGCCTAAAAAATCAAGCTGCAGAAGGATCTGTACTGTATTGTACACCACTTACGTTAAGTTGGAAGGCAGAAAATACTGTTTTTGAATATGTACATAATCAAGTATCAAATCATGCAAGAGAAGGTAACCACCAAATTCTGGAGAGTGGTAAGTCTGGGGGACAGGAAGAGTGAAATGGTATTAAGTCTTCAAATGTGGCCATAATGTGGTTATTTGACAGATATAAAGACACAGAGAAAGATTTTAAAAAGTTCCCTGCTAGGTTCTTGGTTGCTAGTCATACCTTAAAACATTTCATAAATTTTTTAAAAAGACGCAAGGAAAAAATTGGATTAACTATGGAAACGGCATGTCAGCTAACTCTGTTTTAAAGGCAACTGTGGGTGTGAGACAGCTTTCATGCATTTATTTAGTACACAAACGCCTTTGAACAGGGTCCCAAAGGGACTTACTCATGACAGTTGTGTGTTTTTTTTTTTTTTTCTCTTATTCACACTATTTATTTTCCCTCTTTTTTTTTTTTTTTTTTTTTTCAGGAAGCAGGGCTTTATTCTGCAACATGGAGGAAACATGCTTTCCCACCTGCCCCAGACACAGATTGTTACGACAGGTTCTGGCCAGCAATGCCCCTGGTGGACCCCATGCAGGGTCCTAGAGGCAAACCAGAGCCCGAAAATTCTGAGCTTTTTCCCCCATAAACAGATCCATATCATTATTTACAGAATTCGCTTTTATACTGGTATCGAAAATTATACTAAAAGTTTATCACTAAATTAACTTTATTATATTTTTGTGGTGGAATATTTGGGGAGTGTAGTACATTTGAGTTTCTTGGAGATATTACAAATTGTGTGGTTTGCAAATACCTACTCTTCATTGTTTTTATGGATCATTTTCTTTTCCTCCTTGCTTTGTGAGTCTTATGTGCTTACTTCTTTCATTCACTCACCCGTTTATTCACCTGCTTATATTTGTAGAACCTTTAATATTTATAGGCCCTTTTCACATCATGCAGGTAGCCTGCCTGCCTTCCTTTCTTCCTTCCTTCCTTCCTTCCTTCCTTCCTTCCTTCCTTCCTTCCTTCCTTCCTTTCTTCCTTTCTTCCTTTTTCTTTTTCTTTTTCTTTTTCTTTTCTTTTCTTTTCTTTCAACAGGATTTTGACATTTTAATTTGAGACATTTTTGACATTTTAATTTGGGTCCAAGTTGTGGAGGCTGACCCCACACTTGAGGTCCTCCAGCTTCAACCTCCTGAGTTGCTGGGTTTACAGGCATGCACCATCACACCTGGCTTGGTTGGCTGTGATCTTCTATTTGATTTGGCTGCTGCTTTTCTAGCTGCATCATCGTGCTTATCTGCTTCACTTCCTTGAAGTATCACTTCCTTCATCACTTGCTTGGAAATTGTCCCCTCTCCCCCTGCCTCAGTTGCTCGGATCAGTAAAGCACCGATACCTCTGCATCAGGTTTTACCCTAAACGGTGTGTGGGCATAGCTCATTTATTATTTCTCATGACAAGACATGTACAATTATCATAGCCATTTGACTCCCAAACAAACCGAGGCCTGAAAGACTAAGTGACTTATCTAAGGCATCAACTGACTGGTGGGTTGGCCGAGGAAGGATTCTGGTCCACATGCTTAGGCTCTTAGCCAGCACTGGCTCTGGGTTAAAATGCCATTAGGAACTGCAAGTCAGGCATCCGTGTCTGTCCCCCTTAAATCAATTAGACAACTACCATTCTGTTGTTCAGAGGTCTCCCTGTCCTTGCAACTTGTCCCTCCTTTTTGTTCCATTGGGTGCTGTCACCTGCAAGACTTCACCTCTTCTCCACTGCGGCAGCCCCTGATCCTTCCTAGTCTCTAATTTCAACCACCACAAAGCCAGGGCACCTTTTTAAAAAAATCTCTAACTCTCAAGCTTGGCTCTATGCAGGAACCACCCAGGAGCTTTAAAACTTATCAGTGCATCCAGACAATGGAATATTATTCAGCACTAAAAAGAAATGAGTTATCGAGTCATGGAAAGACAAGGGGGAGCCTTAAGTACATATCTCTAAACGAGAGATGTGGAGTTCCAACTACACGACATTCTGGAGAGGGGAGAGCCATGGAGATGGTAAAACTATCAGTGGTTGCCCAGGATATGTGGGGAGAGAGGGATGAAGGGGGAGCTCAGAGGATTTCCAGGACTATGAAGCTGCTCTGTAGGATGCTGTCCTAGTGGACGCATTTCCTTATAAATGTGTCCAAACTTGCAGAATGTACCACACCCAGAGTGAATCCCAAAGCAAGCTGTGAACTGGGCGATTCTGATGGGTCAGTTCAGGTCTGCTGACTCTATCCAATGAATGCACTCTGGAGCAGACGGTGGCATGGGGGTGCTGCGAGGGATCTGGGGATTGGGAAATCTCTGCACCCTCCACTCAGTTTTGCTGGGATCTTCCTCTGAAAAATAAAGTCTATTTTAGAAAAGATGATTGGGAATGGCACCGAGAAAAAGAAAACAGATGTCTGGATCTGCCCAGGGATTCCGATTTGCCTGGCTGTGTTGTGGGTGTAGTCTGAGCACCCGGAGTTTTAAGAGTGCCCACCCCACCTCAGAGGGTTAAGAGAAACATCGCTCTGAACCACACACACAAGTCTATAAGAAATGTCACACCTGTTAGAAGGTCTGTGGCAACGAGAGGGAATTTGATAGCATCGCATATGGTGCTGCTTTGCTGATGTTCCACGCTGAATTTCTAATTCATATTTTAAGATTTTGTATCTCCACTCACCTGGTGTGAATGTGCACACACAAACACATTGACACACACAATACACACTCTGACCACACTAAGTATCTCATGCATCCCCAACACCCCATGGCCTTTCATGTGTCCAGGCCTGGCACGTTCTGTTCCTGCTACCTGAGACATCTGTTCTCTTCCTTCTTGACTGCCCAGTTCCTTCCTGCTCACTTAAAATACTGCTTATATCATGCCGTTTTTGTTACTATTGCTCTACAGTAGAGTTTAAGGCCTGGTATTGTGATACCTCTCGCATTACTCTTCCTGCCCAGGATTGCTTTGGCTATTCTGGGTCTTTGGTTCTTCCAGATGAATTTCGTAATTGCTTTTTCTGTTTCTATAAGAAATGTCATAGGGATTTTAATTGGAATTGCGTTAAATCTGTATAGCGCCTTTGGAAGTATGGCCATTTTGATAATATTAATTCTGCCTATCCAAGAACATGGGCGATCTTTCCATCTTCTAAGGTAGCTTTCATTGTAGAAATCTCTCATCTCTTTGGTTAGATGAAGGTGGAAAATATCATGCTAAGTAAAATAGGCCAAGCCCCCAAAACCAAAGGCTGAATGTTTTCTCAGATAAGTGCATGACAATATATAATGGGGGGGGGGGGGTTTGATGGGGGAGAGAAAAATGAAGGAACTCCGGAAGGTGTGGAGGAAAATGGGGTGGAAGGGGGCGGAGGACTGAAAGATAGTAGAATGAAATAGACATCATTACCCTATGTACATGTATGATTACATGAATGGTGTGAATCTACATAGTGCACAACCATAGAAGTGAAAAGTTGTACCCCATTTGTGTACAGTGAATCAAAATGCAGTCTGTAAAAATGAAAAAAGATTTTAATTAAAAAAATAAATAACTGCTTAAAGACCTTCTGTGCGTAGTAGTCTCTGGCATTCTCTGAGGACAGTCTCTGACCCTCTGAAGTGGTGGTTCTTTCTTCTAGGCTCACAGGACGGTCCCTATTGTTTTTGCTGCAAGACTCCTGATGCAGAAGCAGCTGTCTGGATATGGCCTTCCCTCCTGGAAAGTAGTTTTGAAATGTGGCATCAAGTCTGTGTTGCCTGCCACCGACCCCTCTACGCCTGCCTCCGCCAGTCCCGTCCCACCTCTCTCTCCCCTCTCTCCACACTGCAGCATGGCCCCTCTGCCTCCTCTTCATGCCCTGGAGGCTTTGTAAGGATCAGTCCCTTGGTTCGTAATGCCTCTCCCCTCTAGTTAAAACCAAAGCATCCTTAAGACTCAGTCCAAGAAGCCAGGGAAGCTTCTAAGATCTGTCCAAGATTGGAGGTAAGGTTGCTATGTTATGTTCTCTCACAGAATGATGTTCTTTCCCTTAGTTTGGAGCTATTCACATATTTGGGAGAGATTATTGGACAAATGTCTCTTCACCTGACCATAAGCATTTGATAGTAGGATTGTAACTACTGGCTTCTCATGGTATTCCCAGCACTTAGCACCTTTTCTGGCATTTGGAAGGCATCCTTTAAACTTCTGTTACAAGAAAGAAAGAAAGAAAAGAATGAACGAATAAACACTTGAATGAAAGAATGAATGAATGAATGCCTGGCTCATAGTAAGTGCTCAGTGATTTTCTTTTCCATTGCTAGACTTGGTGAGAATAGTAACATATCTTCATTTTTAAAATCCCCAGGCTTTGGAATAAAGTGTGCATTCAACAAGAGATTGTTTTGTGAATCATCAAAGCTAATGACTATTCCTTGGACTTCATCTAATAATCAGCATTTTAAGTATATCAAAGGTATTTTTCTCCATCATAAAGCCATGAACAATAAAGACTGTTTATTCACATAGCCATTGCCACAGCAAAAAATTGCCTGAAGCCACTGGAAATTAATAGAGAAATAATGGTTTTCAGAGGGTGAAAGACCTCTAATAAGAGAAAATCTAAATGAAGGTATGTAGTTAAAAGTTGAATCAACTACATGTAAGTATAACAATGGAAAAGAGTACTTATAACTACTTTTATTTAAATGAATCAGTCTCCTGACCAACTTACGTTGTACAAAATGGGGTCAGTCTATCAAACATTTTTAAGAAAGAAGAAATAACATGAGAACATTACTTAGGTTCAAATTTTGCAGAGGGTGTATTCTGGAGTTTTCTGGAAACTTCAGCTCAGAAAATCTGACTTCATCTGTATTAAATAGATTTTTCAATGGTAATGCAGTGTAATGATATTATCATATCCACAGATTATTCCAGAGAGTCATATTAAACATGTGGCAACACCTCCCAGTTATTGAAACATTTTTATTAGCCGAAAAAAATCTTCAGGATTCTGGGCACTGATTTCTAGATGTTCCTCTGGGCCTTAAAATGTTTCATTTTGTATTTGAGAGCTAAACATCAGGTTTCAAGAGGCCACTTGGATTCAGGGACCAAATTATAAACCACAGTGTTATTAAAAACATTTAAAAACCTCTAATCAGAGATTCCAAGACAACGTAGTAGAAGACACTAAAAATTAGTTACATCCCCTTAAACTTGACCTGAGACACCAGATATCTCCTTTAGGAGAGAGGCCTGTGGGGTCTCTGCAGCCACAAGTCAGGACTGTCATATGGAGGATCCCCAGACTGTTCACAGATCCTGGAGTTGAACTCACAGAAGCCCTGGCAGGGAGGACTCGCAACAGGCAGCAAAACAGAACAGCTAGTTGGAGGGATGGCCGAGTGAACACCCCGGCAGTGTTATGGGTGAGTCTCTGGTTCTCTCCTCCCTCTTTTATCTTTTCTTCCTAAGTTTTATCCTCCGTAATGATCTTCAAGGTTTTAATTACCAGATAGTCAAAAGATTCAGAGCTTATATCTAATCCTCCCCCTTTTGACAACTGTGGATGTCTTAAATGCCCCCAATCCAACATGTGATAAGTAAATAAAAACCTCAGTCTCCCCCAACTCAACCATTCCATACCCCTGGCAAATGAAATATCCTTCCTGTCCCTAATCAGTGAAGGGACCAGATCTTAGAAGCTAAAAACTAGGGCACAAGAGTTGACACCTCCATCTTCCTCATGCCCCATGTCCAATCTGATCACCAAAGTGATTTCCTAAAATTTCTCAAATGCATCTTAATGGTCTGCCCTTCAAAGCTTTTCATTGCTTTAGGACAAACTTTTTAACATTATGTTTTATTGATTCAATGTGGATAACTCCATGTATGTTAAACTATATTAAAAGCAGGGCCTTTGATTAAAATTAAAAGTTATTGGGAAGTCCCTCTTCACACACACACAAAAATGTACAGTCCCTGATGGTTTCACCGGGGACTTAGGTCCACACAGGAGCATGGGAAAATTCCACAAAATCTTTGAAAGACTGATCATTTCAAAGACATTCAAACATTCCTGGAAAAGAAAAAAAAATAAAAGAAGAAGAGGAGGAAAAGGAGGGGGAGAAAGGGGGGGAGGAGGAGGTGAGAAGAGGGGGAGGGGAAAGAGGAGAAGAACTCAACACTGACAAAGGCATGATACAAAGGAAAGTTCTGGCTGAATTTTCCCTTAGAATACTGAGGCAGAGATGGTAAATATCAGCAATATTTAATGAGACTGAATAGCAAGAGTATACATACTAGACAAGTGAGATTTGTTCCACGAATGAAACGTTGATTTCTTCTCAAGAAATATATCCAGATGAAACTGTTAATAGTGTTTATACACAAAAAATTGGGGTTCAAATTTCAGCTCTGTGACTTACTAGATGAGTGATCTTGTCCAAATTACTTAACTTGGTGAAAGTGAGTTTTCTTAACTTTGGAATAAGGATATTAAAAGTATCTAGTTCTAGGTTGAGCAAGAGTTTAATGAGTCAATCCATGTAAAGAAGTTAAAATAGGATCTTGGATATTGATTGCACCAAATAAGCATAAATTATTCTTCTTAATGCACTTAATCATCACAGAGAAAATAATACCATCACTTAGACACCAGAAATCCATTTGACAAAATTCAACATCCATTTTTTTTTTTACTTTAAATAGCTCTTAATAAATTAAGATTAGATATTACCTTAACATGAGAAGTGTGTCTATCTCAAATCAGAGGCCATCATCCTGCTTAATGAAAAATCTGGGAGCATCCCCATTAAAGTTGGACACGAAATAGGATGTTCATTATCCTCACTTGTCACTGTTATGTGACTTTTTTTTTTATGATAGTAGCCAATATAATTAGATGAAAGAAAAAAGACGTAAAATCCAAAAAGACTTGATAAAACAGTCATTTGCAAATGATATGATAATTTACCTGGAATACCCAAGAGAGTCAACTGACAAACAGATAAAAGCTATTAAAACATTAAAAAATATTTTAGTTTAGATGAAAAAAAGATTTAAGACTTCTAAAAAGAAGAATAATGAGATTATATACCATTCTACCAGATACTAGGTATATTATAATTCAACAATAATTTTTAGAAGTGTAGTACTGGTTTAAGAATATAAGGAGAGTTAACAGAACAGGAATTAGAGTTCAGAAATGGACTTGAACACTTAAGACAATTTAGAGTATGCTAAAAATGGTATTTGAAATCAACGAGAACAATATATATTAGGCAATAAATGGTGTTGTGGACAACTTAATGATGAAATGATTTCTTCACACTCCACAGATCCCCAATTCCAGGCAGATCAGTTACTTAAACATGAAAAAACTCCCCAGTTTAAAAAAAATGGCATTAGAAAGCACAGAAGGATAGTATGTTATTAGTTCAAAGAGGGTCATTACTAAACGCAAACATGAAATGTAAGACTTTGGGGAAACACTGCCTCATTTAACATCCACAAAAACCAAACAAAAAATTCAATGGTAAAACAAAACTTTAAAAAAACCCCACAAACTTGTAAATTCAATTATATCACAACAAAGTTACCTCTTTAAATATAAAGACCTACATATCTATAAGAACAAGAATAGAGACCCACTAGAAAAGTGGGTAAAGTATATGAACAGAAAATTCACGAGAAATACAAATACATGAGAAGATAATGATGATCTTTTGTCATAAGAGAAATGCAGGTTAAAATGAAAATGAGATACTATTTTCACTTATAATACTGGAGAAAATGAAGAAAAAAATAATAACCCCTGGTTGTTGGCATGTGTAGGAAAATGGGCATTTCCACACACTGCAGGGTAGAGACTTGGTACAACTTTTGTATGGAACAACCTGAGGAGACCTATCAAAACAACAGCATGCATATATTTTTATCAGGAATTTCTCCTACAGATTTAGTTTCTTAGCTGTTCTTGTGCAAAATCAAATGTGAAACAATATCCACACATCATTGTTAATAGTAGAAAAGGATTAGAAACAACCTAAATGTCCAACAATGAAGGATGGGTAGAATCAATTACGTGTCTCTCTAGAGTGCTATTCCTCTCTCTGCTGCTTTTATAAAGAAATGCCACTGCTTGCCACTTGCCACTGTAGGCATAGCCTGCTACCGTTGTAAGGATGTGTTTGTAAATATGTGTTTAAAGCAATACATGCTTGTGTATGCATAGAATGTCCTGGAAAGGAAATGAAAGAAACTGGCTACATTGGCTGTCTCTAGGGAGTGAAGCGGGTGTTGGGGTGGGGGTGGAAGGCATACATTTTACAGGTCTTTATACTTTTAAAAATGTGTGCTATAGGAATAAATTATCTATACAAAGCACACATAATTAAATTTGTTTAAATAAGTTGAGGACAAAATGATTTGCAATGTCTGGCACAGAATCATCAGGTAGCAAATGGGGTTGTGCTTACCACTATCATATTGGACAGGAATGGGATGAAGAGGAGGGAAATGGAAAATCATGGAGCTAACTGATTGTCTATCATGGATGGAGGATCTCTGTCCATTAGATATTAGGGTGGTCCATATGAAATAGTTGATACTTAACATTTTTTGACCTGCAAAAAATAGGAATTTCATACAATCCAGTTTAATGTTATTTTCTTTCGTGTAAATTAGACTATGGAGTCATGATGATGATAATGGCTGTCAGTGCAATTATTCTCTGTCATCCAAACCTATGAGGCTTCTAGATTGGGAGAGTGAGGATTCAGAGAGTGAACTGGAATAATGGGGACCTTGACCTATATCAATCAATTTGGGTCCTGTGTTTTGGGTAGTGAGTAGCTTGAATGGTATTACAAAGGATTTGTCTGCAATTTTATTCCAAACTCATAGATTTCTGAGTTTGGAGAGCAGGAGTTTGGACATCGAAGGTTTGGATGGCAAGGGAGGGGCCCTGATATTGCAGAGAGCCTGACAGCTTACGAAGCCTTTCAAGGTTAGTGGCTACGTTTATTCTTTAACCTTTGGAGCTAAATGCCATCTATCTCTTCCACCCCATTTTGCAGAAGGGTCTCATGGGAAGCCAGAGATACTGAATACAACATGGTATGGAGGAAAGCGACATAGGACAAGACCCATTGCCAGGCCTGGCACTGCTCAACAGGAGGACTCTGTTTCACAGTCCCTGCAAAGCAAGCCCCTGTCCTTCCTGCCTCCCATCTGACAGTGACATGCCAAAAATTCTGAATCCCAGAATAACTGGGGCTTTTACTATTTTGCATGTTTGCAAATTTTTTTAATCAACATGAAGACCTTCATTTTTCTACCTGTTTTCTACATGTGGTAACACTGTTCAGGAATGGCCACAGGTTTCTTGTGTAGATAAAGTGCGAGCAGAATCCAAGGGGGAAGGTGGGAGCAGAAGGAAGAAACATTTCTTTGATCAACTGCCAAGGCTACAATCCACTGCTGTTCTGTTTCCAGAGGCAAGGTCTTCTCTTATGCTGGAAGTTTCCAGGATGATCTATGGCACTATTGAACCCAAAATTGGTCATTACTTCCCTCCCTTCTTTCCTAAAGCTTGGAAAATAGGCTAGAAGGGAAGAGGAGAAATCAGCTGCCTTCTTGGGGAGACTTCCAGTCTTATACTATGATTAAGGAGCCAGGAGAAAATTTTAAGTAGGTCAAGGATGATGTGCATTATTCTCATGAGCTGAGATGTACATAGTGTCTAACAGGAAATCTTCCAGCTAGAGACCAGAGTAGAAACAGTCATACAGTAGATGCTTAATAAATGTTTGTGGGCTGAATGAATATGGATGAATGAGGCTTGCCAACAGAGCACCAAGACAAAATCAAAATCCACCCCACACGAGTGGCACATACACCTGGGGCAGTCTCCATCAATCTGTCTCATTGTTTGTTTTCAATTTCCTAATTTTGATTTTAAATATTCTATGTGTGAAATTTTAAGTTACTTCTTCTTAGAAGAAGAAGGTATTCCTTTTTCTTAGAATGTTTACATTGGAAAAGTGCTTGGAAGTCATGCCTATTTCCCTTGTCTTACAGATAAGGAGCATTTCTCAAATAAAGTTGATGAGACCCCAAACCCACCCTCACATACCGGGTCATTTATGAACTGTAAATGAGAACATCATGTCCTTGGAGAAAGACTGCTGGCATTCAGTCTCGGATGCCAAGGATGATAACAGATGGCACTCCTGGATTCCAAGTCAACTCTGGGCTTTGGGGTTTTATCAACAGTTTGCTGTTTAACATTTCTGACTTTTCAAGGAGCGCATCTCAGGTGGAGTAGACTTAAAATGACGGAGCCTCTAGGCTGTGCATATCCGGTCCTGCTCTAGGCCGAGACAAGGAAGAGACGCAATCCCTGCTGTGCATGAGTTTACGCTCCATGGCGGGAACCAGAGGCAGAAGGACACTTGAGGCTGATGAGGAGGCAAAATTACTCAAGTGAGGAAAAGTGCTAGGAGGAAGACAAGACAGGCGGTGAGACAGGACAGGTAGTAACTGCTGTGGGCAGGTCACTTTAGATGAGCTGATCAGGGAAGACCTCTTGAAGGGGGTACATTTGTCCTGAGACCTGAATAAGCCGTGCCAATCTCTAGCCACAGGGTCCCAGGCTGCAGGAGGAGAGGGAGGAGGAGGAAGAGAGGGAGGAGGAGGAAGACAGGGAGGAGGAGGAGGAGGAGGAGGAGGAGGAGGAGGAGGAGGAGGAGGAGGAGGAGGAGAACAGCAAACAGTAAAGATCTCTTGTGCACTGACTGTGTGAATGTCCTATTCTCAGCATCTCATTGGTACTGCTTCATTGAACCCCCTCAAGAGCTTGCTGGGGGTAGGAGCCATTATTACCCCCATTTTATTGAGGAGGGCATTGAGGCACAGAAAGGGTAGGCAATTGCCCAAAGTCTACAGCTAGCTGAGTGGCCTGATTCAGCAAGCACCAAGGCCCTGCCCTGGGATAAGAACTGAATTTGTTAGAAGAGCAGAATGAGACCAGGGTACTAGAGCCTCAAATGAGTGAGACTGGAGAGGGAAGACACCAGGAGTCCTTGAAGGGCACTCTGAGGACTTGGGATCTGACTTGGAGGGCAGTGCGCTGTCACCAGGTGGCCAAGGCAGATGGTTTCAAGGTCCACCTCAGAGGCGTGATACGACTTGCTTTATGTTTTCACAATACACATGCAGGTACCAGCATGGGAGTGAGCAGAGTCTGGGTGGAGGGGTGGCCTTGGAACCCCAGGGTTTGGAGAAGTCTGAGATAAACCGTGAGGCACCATGGAATGAGTCTAACTGCAGCTCTGATCCTCGTTACGCTTGAGTGCTGGGCAGCCCTCAGGATTTCCAGTCCATTGCATCTGTTGACAATTTGGCAAAATAGCCTGGTCATCTCAGTGGAAGTGACCAGCCTTATCCAGGCCTGCGCCAGCTATATTGACAGGTGACATTTCTGCAGCATGACAGAGTTGTGGTGCAACAGGGCCACACGGGATCCCATCCAAGGCTGGAGAGTGGTCCTGTGAATGATGTTAGAGGAGTCCCAGAACCTCGCTGTAACACCAGGCCATGAGCCCTCCCTCTCTGAGTTGCAGTGAGATGAGGTGAGGCCATGTTCGTCCTTCCTGTGGGAGGACTCGGTGACGCTCTTTCACTGTCCTCCTGTCTCCTTCTGCAGGCAATGGGTGGGCATTTTAAATTTTGCTTGTTTTCTCTCACAAACAATTTTGCTTGTGTTCTTTCACAGTGCAGATTTATAAACGACTCCCAAGCTCATTACTGCAGATCAACACCTGAGATGTCAATCTCACCTGTTTGTCCCTTTTTCACCTATTTTCATATTATACTGTGTTCCCGGAACTCTGTTAGGCACGGATGATGAGGTTACTGAAAACAGTTGGGGTCTTGAAAGAATCTGAGCTTTCGAGAGAAGGAGCACCCTTGAGTCTCAAAACCGAGCAGTGAAACTTACTAGCCCCTCCTCAGATTTCAGCCTCCTTCCCATCCATTCTCTTAAATGAAAATGAATACGAACAGCTCACCCCTGCCCCTTCTCTCCCTATTCTCCGATGCACTTTTTTCCTAGACCATTCCAGACAATGGGGAAGGCTATTTTCAAAGAACATCGGCCCTGGGCTCTGTCTTGCACTTAGACTTGCACTTCCTTCAGACTCACCGCCTATTTCCCACCTTGCCATCTCCTTTGGTTTTCAGAATTTGTTAAACAACAATTTCTTTCCCTTTCTCTAGTGCTCAAGCCTGGGAAATTACTTTCATGAATCCAGGCCCTAGTTGTGCTTTTAAGTCCAAGAATTTTAGAGGCACCCACGACTCTGAAATTGTTTGCAGTTAGAATTTTTCTAAGGTACTGCTTTTCTGTGGTTGTTTTGGTGTGTGCGCGTGCGTGTGTTATAATGTATACACAATGTTCTAATGGCCATTTCCTCTGACTTTAGAAATCACTGTTTCTAGAGCCTGAGCTGTCCATATATTTCGATCCTGTCACTTCTTCAGGAGTTAACTGCTTGAATTCCCTTGTCATGTAGTCATATGTACTACTTTTCTATCTCCAAATGCAATTAAAAGTGCCCTTCGGGTGTTCCGACTTTTAATCATTCTGTGTGTGGAGCTCTCTCACAACTCCGAAGGGTTTTCCTGTCTCTCTTCAGATGGGGCCTTTCTTGAAGGAGGAGAAGGAGGAGGAGGAAGAGCAGCTGCAGGAGAAGCAGGTGGAGCAAGAGGGAGAGGAGGAAGGGCAAAGTCGGAAGGAGTCTGACAGTTTTGTTTCAACGGCCAGGTCCCTGGGGGGCTCCAAGGCACTGTCCTCCAGGGCCACCCCAAGACCTGGCTCTCAGCACACTGTGGTGTGGTACAGCATCTTGCAAACCCGAGTCTGGGAAAGCACTGCAGCCTAGACTAGCTCTGTGACCTTGGCACTGGTGGATTTGTGGCTGTAAAGCGGAGATAGCCACACCTCACACATCACGACACAAGAAACCTGAAGAAATCCCTCAATAACTCTTCAGAGAAATAGCTTGAGTGGTGTCTGCACAGTCTTTGGAGAACCATGGTCTCTGACTCAGAGGCACATCACAGCACTCTGCCAGTGACTCCACACTGCCTGTGACATGAGCTCTTCTAGCCTTTGACCAGCAGCCGCTGGTCACATGAGTTTGATAACCTCTGAACGACTCTGTATCTCAACCAAGGGGATGAACGCATGGGTCACAGCAACTCAGATGTCCCCAAAATGTCAAACAGCTGTATTACTTTTAAAGTTCTTGCTCTCACTTTCTGGACCTACACAGCTCAAGAGCAAGCAGTGTGCAAGCCTGCTGTGGCCTGTGGACTACACTCACAACAGCACACCTCAGGCTTCAAGTCCCGGGAGGACCTGTCATGTGCTGGCATTGCGGGAAGCGCAGGAGATTTGCTGGTGTGGCCTTCGCCTCCCTGGAACTTGGGGTTTTGTGGCCGCTTTGTCTGAATGCACCAAGTGGTCTTCCTGGGCTCCAGCCTGTCCAGGCCATGCATAACAGGCTCATCTCGATCTCTGAGCAAGGGTTCCTCGTCCATCCTTAGGCTTATCATAGCATTGAAAAGGGAAAGGGGTCAGATTGCAATCCCTTCTCCTGCTGTAAGATTAAGGGAACTATTTCGCTGGGAGTCAAAGCCTTACAAAAATAAGAAACAAAAAAAAAACTTGGGCAGGATTCCAAATACTGACGCTGGTCACACTCACTCTTCTGGAGGCCACTTTGTGTCCTTCTGTTGGGGGTCATTTTCCAAAGTTAATTGCCCAATTCTTCAAGGCATTCGACTACGCTCTTGTCGCTATCAGTGGCAGCGACACGCAGGGACCAGTGTTCTTTAAAGCATAACAATAACAACAAAAATCTTCATTCACTTGGGAAATTAAAGTACAGGATCAAAAACCATGACTGTGAAACCCAAATGCTTTTACTTCTAGTTGATGATACCAGAAGAGTCAGACTTACTTAACACTAACACCACCAAACAGCATATAGGCAGCACTGAAACACCCAACAATAACTTTACGTTTGTAATGTCAGCTGTATTCAGGAGGGGTGCCAAATACATGGCACATGCCAAGCTCCTTCCTGCTGCCCTACTTTGTGAATCCATCAGTTTTCTTTTCTCTGATCTTTCATATGTTTTCAGAATCTCAGCCAAGAATTCAAGGCCATGACCAACATGCAGAAGATGTCAGTATGTTGAGACTTGGTTTTCTGGAGTGGTAATTTAGATAGTGGTAATTTAGAAGTAGTTTTCACATGCATTATCATTTTCATCCTCACCTGTGATGCAGTTACTGTGATTTGCAATGGATATAATCATTGACATATGCAACAATTGGGACTCTGACAAATTAAGTCCTTTGATCATTGTTATACAAAAAAATAAGCCAGACGACTATAATTCTCGTTCCTCAGGAGGCTGAGGCAGGAGCATTGCAAATTTGAGGCCAGCCTCAGCAACCTAAATAAGAAATAAAAAAGTCTGGGGATGTCACTCAGTGGTAGAACGTCCCTGGGTTCAATCCCTAACATCACAAAACAAAACAGCAGCAGAAGAAGTTGAACCCTGACCTCCTGCCCTCAGATAGTACAGGAAGGGTATTTATTGTGTGCCTTCCATGTGCCAAGTTCTTATAGACTATTGTTCATCTAATCCACATGGCAACCTGTGAGATATATTATCCTTTTCAGTTTTCAGATGGGAAAAGTAGGGTTCAGGAAATGTTAGCACCTTGCTCCAGGCCAGGGAGGTGGCAAGGGGAAGAGTCAGGATTTGCATCTACATTTGTCTCAATCCACATGGACTCCGAAGTTCAACCTTCAACTTGCAGGAAACGTTGCTAAGCGGACAGTGTAAACATGTCTAGAGGAATGGCATTAACAACAACTGGAACCTGATGTCAACACCCAGCATTAGGGAAATGATTAAAAAGCACTGTTATAGCACCACACTGGAATATTTGCAGCTGTTATAAAAACTTAATAAGATGACTGTGTAGAAACAGACAAGTGTTTATCAAATAACATTAAGAAATCGTATGCAACCTGATTGCATTTATGCAGAAATTATGCATATAGATGGGTAAAGAATAAGAGAACAAAAAAATATCTTTTGGTTGACATTCAGGAAAATAAAATGTTTTAAAGTTGTGTTAAACATAATGCTAAAAATATCTCCCAAAAGTGTATGTATCCCAGCATCAGGAAAACCTGGCCAAAGGAAATAGACAAAAATAATTACCCAATAAAAATTTTGCCATCAAGACTTGAAAGAATGCATTTCCAAAATAATGAAAAGGGCATAATGACATTTACAGTAAAAACTAAATACTAAGAGTTAGTAGAAATGATACTAGAATAAAAACCTGATGTTGGAAATTTTGAGCATTTAAGTGGGAATCTTGCACATCAGGGAGCCCGGGTGGCCTCACGCCCTGTCTCCTTTGATTTTCTCAAAGTGGTCCTCTCTTTTGCATCTTAGATTTCATGGTGAAGTTCTAGGTTATCACTTTTGAAAACAAACCAGACAGTTTCTGGTGTCATTCAAGATCAAGTCTTCCATTTACCAAACTACCCATCTGCCAATCATCCATTCAGGAGGTACTGGGTGCTAACATGTCTTCACCTCCTGAGACCCCCAGAGCAGGAGACGAATGAGTGGAGGACATCCTTATATGGGACTTGCCAAGAACTAAGCACGAGACCACGAGCACTAAACTCTGGAAATACCTTGGAGGGGCACCTACCCACACTGGGGGTTGGGGAGAGATTCTCACGGGCGATGGACGAAGGAGTCCTGTGAGAGAATCTAGCCCAGGAAAATAAGTTGGGAAGAGACGGGTAGAAGGATGGGCAGGCAGTGAGCCACACTGTGAGAAGGCACGGAAGCGAGACAGCATGACCAGTTTGGATGGGCTGCAGGTGGCACACGTGCTACAGTTTGGGAAGCAAGCTGAGCTAGTGGGGTGGGGCTGGATGCCAGAGGGCTCAAGTGCCCAGGTAAGCAGGCAGAGAGAGGCACAGCAATTGACCAGCAGAATTGAAAACTGCAAACACATCAAACTGAAGCCATTGATAAGGATCGGGTATCCTCAGGGCTATCAGGAGAGGAAACAAATTCTGGAATGACGTGAGGTTCCCAGCTGAGCCTGGATAGTGAGAACTGGATGCAGGCCTACTTGCACCAGAGTCTTACCCTCCTGGAGGAAGGGATGCGTGTTGGCCAGTCTTGCAGACACTCTGCCCCATTCCTCTTGTACCTAGGCCATCCGAAGGTCTCTTCACTCGCTCACCAACATAAAATTTATAAACAAAAGCAGACGACCCCAAATCCTCAAGGACGTGGAGAGCATGTAGACGAGGCTGTTCCTGCAGCATTCTGACCATGCAGGGAGCAGGGACGTCTACTCTGTTGTTATGGGAGATAAATGGAAATCAAATGGCACATCCCACTAATGGCCATGGTGGAAGTTGCTGGTGGAAGTTGCTCAAGGACATGATTTTGGCATGGCCTACCCTTCCTCTCTTTATAGCATTGATAGCAAAATAGACATGCCTTATTTCTTCATTTTAAAATCTTATTCTTTACAGCTATTTAAAGCAAACACAATTATTGCATGCACATAAAAGAATTTCATATGAGAAATTTGAAAGGATGGTAGTTTCAAATGCTGCCTTGGAAGGGGCTTTCACTTTCACTTGGATGATAGGCAGGAACCAAGGCAGAAGGATGAGACCCTGAGGGGCTGACGTGGCTATCACACACTCTGCATATAGGGGAAGCCAATCAACAACCCACCCCACCTAGGGAAAGGACCAGAGACCCTAGAGCACACTTCGCTAAGTAAGTAAGGGAAGTTCCATGTGTATTTATCTCCTTAGAACCCAGAGAAGGTTGTGTTGTGCCCCATTTTGCAGATGAGAAAGCAGGTTCAGAGAGATCAAGTAACTTGCCCAGGATCACATAGTTAGTCAGTGGATGTTCTCAGACATCTACTCTTGTGTAATCCCCAAATTCATGCCACAGCAAGAGACTGCTTCCCCTGACCACACCGTGTTGTCACTGAAACAAAATTTTAAGAATTATACGACTCGGTGAGACTGTACAGCTTTGTGCAAAAAACACCTACCTGTTCCAGTACCTAAAACAAACTTGAAACTTCTATTTCAGTCATGAAAAGTTCCAGTGTTCTCCATGCCCATCAACTCTGCCCATCAACTCTGCCCATCTTTCCCTGCCACTGCTCATGGCGAACTGTCTAGACTGGCTTCTGCCTGCCTGCCTGCCTGCCTGGTGATCACCTCCTCATCTTTCAGAGACAGAGCAAGGACTATCTCCTCTAGGAAGCTTGCAGCCTCCCACATCCACCTGGAACACCCTCTCCCTCCTCAGTGCCTGGGGGTAGATGGGTTCAAATCCCTATTCCACCACTTACCAATTTTGGGACCTTGGAAAGTTATTTCTATGTACCTCAGTTTCCTCATCTACAAAATGGGACTAAAGTAGTCCCTACCTGCCAAGGCTGCTGTAAGGCTTTAAAGATAGAATTCCTGCAAAACTCACAGCAGCAGTGCCTGGGCATAGTAAGTGTCCCATCATTGTTGGCTATTGTTGTGTTTATCACTCTGCCTGGGACCCTATTCTCTCTCCAAGTGCATATTTGTTTCTCCTGGTCTAGGCAGCGCTCTCCCTGAGGGCAGCCACCTGACATAAAAGGGGTGTTGAGGACATGCTTGTGACATGAGCAGTTTCTCATGGGCAAACAGCCCAGGGGGGACGTCTCAATGCTGCACACAGCCTGCCCAAGTGCCCAGCACATTGAGCTTGCTCGTCCCCTGGTCGCTGCACTGGATCCTTCATGAAATGCTGGCGATGGCAGGGCTCCCTCCCTTCCAATAACTGTGACAAAGAACACCTTCCTGCATTCCTGGATCGCTGTCCCTGTTCCAGGTGTCTAGTTCCATCACCTGAGTACGTAGATTATTGAGCAGCACCAGTGCCTCATCATGAAACAAGTCCCAGCCTCTAGGAGGCCACCAAGGCAGCCTCCAGGGGAGAGCGAATGCACCTGGACAGAGTGCCATCCCACCTGGGCTGGTGGACCTCCAGCCACCATGGGACCTGCCAGTCGGCCATCATCACACCTTAGCACAGCCCACCTCCAACTTCCCTACCCTGGAAGTGACCGAGGGGACAGCAGGAGAGACTCGACAACCCAAATCAAATGCCAACAGCTGTTCTGTTGTCTCTTCAAAAGCATCAGGTCAACAGAACCCCCTGAAGTGCTGCTGGCAAGCATCTGAGCTCACCTCTGTCATCTGCATTCTTATCTCCAAGCCTGGCCCTCATCCTTCACCTGCTCCTTCCTCCAGTGACAAGAGCCACATGGGCCTGCTCTGCCTTGATCTGAGTGCAGGTCAGGTGAGAATGATTGGGGATTTCATGGGAATAAATGCACTCATTTTGACAAGGCTAGATGACTGTAATTGCTTACTTTCTGCATCGCTTAATTTTGTTACATGTAAGAGACTGCATATTGAAATTTTAGATGTCTGTAGCATTAAAAATCTTCGTCCCTCTTTTTTAAAGTACCACATCAATTTTCAAGATCCTTCCACTGATACAGAAGGCCTTGAGTTTGCCAACATCCTGATTGGACCTTCTGTTCTGATACCAGGAATGGTAAATGGAGACTTCTCATTAACCCTGCTTGCATGATATACAGGTGACTTTCTGAGGCTGGTGGTGAAGGCCAGGTTCTTTGAATACACAGGGGAGGTCAGAGGCTAAGACAATTTTATCGGAAATGCATATGGTGATTGCTCAGTTGTCTAGGTGATAAGGCCTAGAATCTTAAATCTCAGTTCTAGACTGAAGAAATAAGCCTATAATTCTTGGTGATTACTAACCTAGCCAGGCCTCACCACAGAACACTGTGCACTGACTTTGGACAAAGAGTTTGAGATACCGCTTGGTCATGACCAGCCAAGAGGCCCATGGCAGTCTTGGGGAGTTGCTGCTAAGAAGAATGGCTTCCATCCTGGCCCCACTCCTCGAGCCCAGGATTCTTCCATGGACATCACAGGCCTTCAGTGCTCCTCCCCATGAGCACACCTCACTGGGATGGCAGCCCGCCACCCACCAGCCTCACCCACAGCCCAGGAGCACCATCTTACAACACAGGCCTTGATCTCCAAGGTGAAGCCCAGCACCTGGCCCACTTCTAGGGGGATGAGGCGGGCTCACATGAGCCAGTCCACAGATGACCAAGTGGATTAGTGATGAGTGAATAAAAGAAAGAAGGAAGCAGGGAAGAAAATGGATGCTGACCCAGAGGGCCTGAGTTGGGGAAATAACGGAGTACTAGGTAGAAACCTGGAGTGAGGGAAGACATCCAGATGCCAAGCCACTCCAGCATGTGCAACAGTGACAGGCACATAGGGAGTGGTCAGTGAGTCGCATGGTGAACACTACCCACCGGGAACTCTGTCCCCAGGCCTGCGCCGAGCACTATGCATGACTGACTTACTCCTTGCTCTAAACCATTTTTGGCAAAGCGAATGAAGTGCCAGGGATGGAGGCTGACTCCCCAGTGAGGGCAGGAAAGACAAGGCCTAGCAGTACCATCGTCCCTAATTTCTTATTAACAAGGCAGCAGTGCTGCAGCCGGGGAAGCACGGGGACTTTCTGGCAAACCACCTGGGTTCTAATCCCAGTTCTGCCACTCGGTGTGTGAAGCTGAGTGACTTCTTCACTTACTCAACCTCTCTCTGCCTCGCTCTCTCGTGGAGATGGTGACTGTGTGGTCCAGGACCTGGCAGGCGGAAAGCACAGCACAGAAGTGTCAGCCTCCAGACACTGCTCTACATCACCCAGGACAAGAAATGGCTCCCTGGTTCACGGTTGGCAAGGGGTGCTGCCCTCCTTCCCTCTTCTGGCTCTTCCTGGGCTGAAATCCAAGGGCTGCAGGATGTGGAGACCAGGTGGGCCTTGAGCACAGGGTGGAAGTCAACCATTTACAGATGAGAGACAGGGAGGGGAGGAGGAAGGAAATCTAACATATATCAATGTACTTTTAAGACCACTAGACGATGTAACGAAGAATCTGTCCAAGATCTGGCCAGAGGGTTGGTTAGTCACCAAATCTGTGACAGACTAAGTCCCAGCTCCCTAGAGGGGTCAGCTGAGAATGCAAGTGGAACTTCTTCCATCTGCCTGAGAAGGGGCATCTTCAGTTTTCACCTAAACCTCTCCAGGTTTCTATTAAGTTGAAATCCAGTGGTGTGCAGTATCCCTCTAGATTCTGGAGTAGACAACAACCCTGCAGACCCTCACTCTCCTGGCCGGCTGCCCACCCACACTGTGATAGCCACCCCGCCACAGGGCCAGCTCTAATGCAGAGCCTGGAGGTTTGGGAGGTCATGGCCCCAATTTCCCTGGCAGGAGCATCTGCCTGACCACCCACACCCCTCGGCAGTCTCGTGGCCTCCTTCTGAGCACAGTCCAGTGGGCTGTTCACTGGTTCCACACTGTCAAAATGGCAGAGGTGCTGGGATGCACTGGCAGAGAGCATGGTGGATCTTGGCTCCTGCCAGGTCTGGATTTGGCTTTGGGGTATCTAGGCTGCACGTGGACAGACTCTTACCTCTTCTACCTAGGAGAAGGACTCTGTCTTCTCCCTGTTCAACCCTTTCAGAGGTGCCTCATCACCAAAGAACATCCTAGGCCAGGAGCCCAGCCAGCCAGTTGCCCTGAGACCTGGCTCTCAACTAATACTCCCTTTCATGCCCTGTCCTTGCTCCCACCACCCCAGTCTTCTCATTCTAAGTCTCAACATCATTAACCCGTTTGCAGTTCCATCCCCTAATGCATGCTTATTTCCCCTGTCTGGTGGAAATGTCCTCCTGTCCCCTTTATCTGCTTTACCTGATTCATTCTTTCACACTCAACTCTCGCATCATCTTGCCCATGAAGTCTTAAGTGACCGATTTCTCTCAGGTATGTTTTTTGTGCTCTCATAATTCCCTCTGGGGATTTCCATCATGGTGTCCACCACTGTCTGTGATTTTTCCTCTTTACAGTCTGCCCCTCATAGCAGTGTATTTCTATGCCCTAGCATGATTCCTGTCTTTGCATCTTCAGCATCTAGAAATATGTGAGAACTTGGAAGAATCCACCCAAACCACTCAGAAAGCAAGAATAAGCCTGGCCCAAGCATTTCGGCATTTCACAGAGGCAAGATGGTTGCACACAGAGAACAAAATGAAATTCACCAATCCACTGCTGTAAGGACAAGGAAGCAACAGCATAAACTCAGTGACGAGGTAGAGATGCAGCAGAGGAGAAATGCTGTCTGGCCAAGGAGCGCAACATCTTGGAAACAAAGATGTGTGGGACACAGTCCTACCTTGCCGTGAATTCTGGAAGCAATGCTCGCTTTGTAAAGCGAATCCTCCACCCAAAACCACCTGAACAGTCGGTGTGTTAGTGAACCTTTCTAAACCAGACAGGCTGAGAGTATCATCTAGATGGGAAATTTTGCTTGAAGCACTTCATTTTTCAAATAAAAACTAGATTTAAACCCAAACCAGAAAAAACCTATTACATGTTATTCAGAGAAACACTGAGAAACCTTAGAAATGTGGGTCACAGCACTGTGTTGAATTTCTTCAGGAGACCATACAGCCACTGCTACTCTCTTGGGATGGCAGGCTGATTCTCCTATGGCGGGGATGCATCTTGGGATGGATGCGCAGAGGCAGCAAACTCGACAGTAGCATGTTAGAAACCCAAGACAACCAGAAGGGAAGTAGCACCAAAGCATTTTGTGAAACAGAGACATCGCTATCTTGAACTAATCAATTCCAAGAGTCATGCAAATGTACAGGGTAAGCTCAACCCTGACAAATTCTAGGTCTGATGCTTTGTTAATTAAGTCACATCCTCTGTTGAACACATGTGCACGTGCGCACACACACACACACACACATACTGTGGGACAGAACACGCATCTCTTAGATGCACAGAAATCTCAGAAGTACTTTGCAAACTTGAGCAGGAAATCCAAATATTCAAATGGTCTTACCCTGAGGTAGTTGAGGGTGAAGTTCGTTAGACCCATCCTGGTGATGTTTTTGGACAGCTGATCCAGGACCTGAGGATCTTGTGCCTAAACAGAAAAAAAAAAAAAAAAAAAAAAATCACATATTTATCCCTGTGAGGTGGTCCCAAGAAAATCTTAAGACTGTGCTACCGCTGTTAAGAAATGCAATCTTGACACTGTCGATTTTTCTTGGAGGGACAGATTGCTGGAGACAATTTAATTTACATTTTGAAGACACTTGCATATAGCACTCAAGGACATTTTTGGATCAACTGTGCAAGACTAGGAAAAATCACACTGCCTCAGATGCGCATTCAGTCCTAGGGAGCAATGACGTTACTTTCTCTGCAAGAGGCCCTGGCGCTGTGTCTTCAGGCTGAGAGCCACTGAGTCTTGCCAGGAGAATTCCAGGCCAGCGCCCTGAATTCAGGCGCCTCTGAACTTGGCAGAGCCATGCCTTTGTTTCCCACTGAGATAGTGGTGCTGTTTTTACAGCTCAGGGTTGAGAACTGTATTTGAAAACTTTGCAACTACTATGAAAAAATATATGTATAATATGGAGAGAGAGAGAGAGGGAGAGAGAGAGAGAGAAAGAAAATCCCTCCTGTTAAGATGAGGCCAGAAATAACTATTCTTGACAATTTTCATCCTGCAGGACTTTAAGGGTAAGTATCACATTTTCCAAAATGTGAGCCACATTTTAATATGGGATGTAAAGTACCATGGCCACCCCAAAATGTTATGTTTGGCCAGACAAAAAACGAAAATTCTTTCTGCATTCCATTTTAAAATGAGTCTCTTGGTTGGTGTGCTTTCTTTCTGCTGGTCTTGTTCTTTCTTACTTAGTATAAACAAATTGACCCTACGCAGAGGGAGGCCTAGTATATAAACCTTTGTGTCCACATCTGCATTCATGATACTACCTCGGTTAGAGTAAAAGGACTTTAATTTATTCTTTTCTCTACTTACTTGTTCTTGCAGTGCTACTATCAATTGGATCTGTGTATATAAATAGATTACAATGCATGGGAGAAAACAGAGGGTATGAGCTTCGTGTCAATTTCTTGAAAGGCAGCCTTTGTGGACATTGAGACTATGTTTACTGAACTTCTCTAGGAAGAGCTGGTTACATGGATGCATCTACATAGATGCATCAGATAGTCATGGCCAACAGCAAGAGTTTACACTACAGTCAGAAGACAGGACACAAGTAAAGGAATAGAAGAAAGTGTCTGCTGCTAATGAAAACTGATCACCAATTCCTGCAGAGGACCTACTGTATGCCCAGTATTATTCTAAGTTATTAACTGGTAATTCTCAAGTTGATTCTCTGAGGCACACTTTATCACTGTACTCTGCAGGTGGGGGACAGGAAGCACACAGATGTCATGCCATTTTCCCAAGGTCACACACAAACAGGAATAAGACCCTATCTAGTCTCCACCCACCCCACCCTCCATTCATCTCAGTCTATTTCGAGAATAATCAGAGTGGATAATCCAAACTTCTTCAAGGACAGTGAGGAATGAGAACTGGGCTTCGAAAACTATGAAGGACATGGAGAATCAGAAAGGAGGTGCCACAGCAGAAACCCAAGGGCGGTGGAGAAGACGGAGACCGGCTCGCCAGTCAGCACAAGGGCAGAGATTGGGCTAACCAATCAGTATAAGAGGGTGGAGGGCACAAGCCTGGAGCCAGACAGCTGGGAGACATGGCTGGTCGGCACGGGCTTTGTAGTCAAAACCAATTGAGTCAAAACATGGTTATGTCACTTTGGGACTGAAAAACATTGGGAAATTTACTGAACTTCTCTGAGACTCACTTTTCTCACTTCTAAACTAGGAATGATAAGAACTTACCTTGCTAGGCAACTGTGAGAATAAAAATCATAATGTATGCAAAATGTTTAGTGGAAGGTCTGGCAGAGCCAATACTCATAAATGCTACCTACTGTTATTTTATTCTCTTTCAATTACTCAGGGTTTAGAAATCAGGTTCATTAACTCTGATTTTGTTCCAAAGGTTTTTCATGGAAGCTGCTGCTTTATGCACGAGAGAGAAGGAACTCACTTCAGCTAATGCTCTGATTCCTTCCTCAGGGATCGCACCTGGCTACTTCCTACTTGCCTTGTAAACCGATCTGTAGAGTGGCATCAAATCGACACTTGACCTAGTTGGTGCTCAATAAACTTGATATGATTTGTGGCCAAAGGAAATCAAGAGAACCCCAAATATTCCACTCAAATCCAGCACCACATTTAAGAAGGACCGACTCCTATTGACACAGAACTGAAGGTACAGGACTCCAGCATCTCAGCAGATGGTTTTAATCAAAGTTGGAAAGTGCTCCTGTTTTATTTCACTCCCCCGTTATATATAACAGGTTTATTAGCCCAGGCAGAGCCCTACTTGATAATGACCAAACGGAATTTAAGAAAAGCACAAACCCATTTATTGAGGTAACTTCAATTTGGAGTTTAAAATAATAAAGTATTTAAAATAGTCTCAAAATACTCAAGTACTAAAAATAGTCTCACAACGTCCCAAACTTGGAAACAAAGGAAGCAAAAAATGGGCCTGTAGTTTAAAATGGTTGAGAGCAAAACTCGATATTTAAAGTTAATTACCTAAAGCACGACGACTACTGGAGTGTTTTCACACATACACACGCACGCACACACACAGAGAAAGGGAAAGAGAGAAAACCAGGCTTTACCACTGGAGGAAAAAAGCAAAGAAAGTAAAATAGAAATTAAATTACTTACATGCATGGCTAGAATGCTTCTTGGGACTAACTCTCTATATTGTCTAATGGTAAAGTGCCATGTTTTTATTCTCATGAGATCGTCAAAGGTGAACTCCAAGATCAGCCTGCCTTCTGTACACACCTAAAAGAAACAAAAACACTTGTTTGTCAAACGGTTTGCAGGAGCCACATTTTAAAACTCGCTGGGCTCCTCAACTTGGTGTCCCTTGCTGTCTTTGGGTGGTGCTGGTTCTTGGCGAACAGACTGGACATAAGTGGTTCACCCATAGCACAAGGGGACAGGTGTCAGCTCCAAATCTATGGGTTGAAAAGACAGCACCGCTGCTTACTAGCCACAAGGTGCTGACATCTCCGTCACTGCTACTGGCACTAGGAGCCTCCATTTCTCCTTCTGCATAGGTGGTGACAAAACCCATCTCACAGGGATGTTGGGTCAGAAATGCCGGCACACGGTGTGCACCTCCACCATGGTCCTCTCTCACTTCCCACCTTTGCTCTCATTGTTTGTTCCTCCTTGGTGGGAGCTTTTCTCACTGGAGACAGGAGTGATAGTAGCATATTGGTCCAGGTGAAATAGTTACAACTCATTAATCAGCCCTCAGACTGACTGATAGTACAGTACAAAATGGTGGATGGAGGATTTAAAGTTTTACTCATTCTTGAACTTTGGGAAAAATCAAATAAATCCCCTAAATTCACTTTTCTTATCTATAAAAAGGGATAACAATATTCTTAGGTAAGAGAGTGAGAAAATACATCGAAGGAAATGATGCATTGGATGGCTGTGAATTACACCTGAAAGACAGAAAAACCCAGAGAGAGGGCCGAACCCTACACCTGTTGTCCTGAGGTGCTTGCTGAGCCATGGGAGCTCCTGGGAGGTATCTTGGGGAGCAGATGGACCTCTACCCTGACTTCTAGACCTGCACCCACTTTCTGGATTCCATCAGAGCCCCTTTGATTATATCAGTTTTAATACTTTGGACCTCTGATCAAGATTTATTTGGAGAGAGATTTCCTAGACTGAACACAAACAAACAAAACTCTGGAAACTTTAAAAAACATATTTACAAGTAAATAAATAGTAACCAAATAGAGGCAATGAGTATTACTGAAAGCATAGTCCATAAAGGGGGTTAATCATTTCTATCAACCTTTTATGGAATATTACTAACCAATTTTCTTGTTGGGAATTTAATGCAAAATGTCATCATTTATTGAGTTACAGCTATGTCCTCAGTACTGGGTTAGGTGCTTTCCACATACTTGATTGAGAGTAATATTTCCTTTAAACAAGCTGAATATAGTACACAATTACTACCAAGCGCTAATAGGGCACTGTTCGAGAAAGACAATGTGAACTTCTGCCATCTTTTTATCAAAGATCTCAGAGACATGGTAAGATAATTATTGATAAGCTGGGTGAAGACCTCTACCTCAGATCCAATTAGCAGGACCTGTGGGTAATTTCAGGCATCTGGGCACGCTGCCCTGAAAGCCCTGGGCCGAGTCCCTTCACAGCCCTGTTTCTTAGCTCTGAGCGCTGAGTACGCAGGAATGGCGAAGACGCCAGTATCCCAAAACACTTCCCTGAGAGCAGCCGCAGCACTGGACTTCGTTTATCAAGGTTTCCCAAAGAGTTGTGTGGAGATTAAGCCACACAATTCTCCCTGGGTGTTAGTGTGACAGAAGCCACCGGCAGTGACAACTTTAACAAAAGGGAGGTAGCTACAGCCAGCCATCAGCAGCAGGATGTCCTGACAATACGGGGGACAGGGATATTTGGAGCTATAATCCTCTTCTTAAAGAGAGGGGATTATTGGATATTTAAACAAATATTACCCCAGTTAAATGTCAGGCTTTTTTATTATCTAATCTATTTGTTTTGTGTTTATGAACCATAAACTCGGGGTAGACAGAGGTTTTGGTTTCCTTCTACTGGAGCAGAATTTTATAATGGGAAGGCATGTATGCAGTCCTTCTGACGGATTACTCAATTGGAGCATCTGTAAGGTCAAGCTAAATTGTGTTCTTTGCACTGTGACATAGCAAGCCAGTTGGGGACCTCTCCTGCAGTCAAATGGTCACGGGCCTACCAAATGGAAAACTGCTACAAGCCTTGGGCTCCTGGCTCCTTCTCTTTTAGTCCAAACCAAGGAGCCAGCTTTACCCAGGACATACTACGTGCAGGGTGGAAATCCTTAGAGTGCAATCTGGGATGACTGTGTTGGGTGTGCGTGTGTTTAAGAAAAATTAAGTGACTTCCTTGAATGAAAGAATGGAGGAGAATTTTGGTCACCGTTCATCTTCCCCACATAATTATCCACAGCTTCATTCCAGGTCCGAGGCAGCTCTCTGTTTTCATAATGGAAGTTAAATGAAACCAGAGGCTTTGTGATTTGTTTTATATGCAACATTCAGGAAATGGAATAGAAGCACATATGAAAAAATATATGTATTCCTTGCTCGGAAATGGTAAAAAAAAAAAAAAAAAAAAAAGGGCATATTCTATGAAGGGAAATTAATACCTTTTCTCTTCAAATATTCCATGCATTACTCTTAATCAATACAATTAATGTAGCTTTTATCTAAAGTTGGACTTTTTTTTTTTTTTTTAAAGCTGCCTTTCCCTTGGAATCCAAAATCAAAAGGGTCCCCAATTAAGAAAACATTTTCTGTTGTGCTGAATTCATGTTACCGTACTGTGAGCTCTGACATTTTGTTTCTGTGGTAACCAAAATCAGCTGATTAGTTGGCATGGCAACAGAAAAGATGTAATCCCAGCAGACACACTCTAATCAATGCCCCCAGCACAGATGGTCTCCGGAGGATCAACAAGAAAGAAGCTGGCAGGCATTCAGCAGATCACGTGCTACCTTGAGACTAGGCCAGGAACAAGAGAACTAAAAAAGAACATTTCTCAAACTAACCGGTAGCTTTTTAACCCTTTTCTTTCTTTGACTAATTGTAAAGCAACAGAGACCTGACCATGTAGTTGTATAATATGCTTCTCATATTGCTGTTATGAAATAAAGTATGCTTTTCAGGTGGGAGAGCTTATTTAATTTCCTTAGTCTTTATGCTTGAACAGCATGCATGGAATAGTGCTTTTAGATAAACGGTTGCATAAAGCTCTTTGTATTTTACTTACGTATCCTGTGTGTATAAATGCACATTAAAGCAATATGATCATTGCCATTCCAGTTTGGCAAAAGTCAGAAGAAGAGCAGAAATTCTAGAGAATTATGTAGCATGCCGGCTAAGGTAAGAAGATGAGTGTCAAAGACATAAAGGAGTGTTCATACCGGAAAACTGGCTGGCCACTTTCAGAGTACTTTTTTACAGTAGTAAATAATTTCACAATAAATAGTTGAGAACAGAGAAAGCACCACCCTATGTTCACAGAGGTGATAAAGGTGTCCAATATGGCTGGGACTATTGTCTCAGTTTGCAAAACCTAAAACTACCCAAGAATATCACCGACATAGTGATATTCTTCTCAGCATCTGCCACTGTTCATAGCCTCAAATTTAAATGTAACTCAGGGATCTCTGATTCCAAAAAGGTTGATGCCTGCTCCTCTGATTATTAAGCCTTGCTTTCTATTGATTCAAAATTGAAAACATAAAAGAAAGGCCGTATAATGCGTGTCTTAAAATTCTAATTACATATTTATCCATAATCTATAATGTTCCTGGTATCAGGAAATTGCAAAATGCTCACTATACCCCTGAGGAATGTTTAATATTACTGTTGATTAGAGCTGCGGCTGATTTTTGATTCACCAGTTGACCAAATTTTCATAAAAGAACCAAGAACCACGGGGTCAAATGCTATTTGGGGAATGAGAGTTTATTGATAGTCTAAATTAGAACAATGTGATGCGGCTCACAGATACATGATGTGCCAGGTACTAATAGCAGAACAATAAACACTGGATTCCCAGGTTTTTCTCTGTGATACTGAAAGGTCATTAGCCTACTGTTTTATTCTGAATAGCCATGACATTTTATTATATGAGGATGAGTTATTTTTAGTTAATATAAGAGCAAAAGAAAAATTAGAAAGATTCTTTGGGTAGTGCAACCATCCCTAAGTAACCAAGAAGAAGGAAGGAAGGAAAGACAATGCATGAATCTTATCAAATTTCCTAAAAATAAGTGTGCACAGCTAGCACTTGGACTAGGTGCCTATAACTAATCTCCCTGTGACACTGTTCATCACAGTAGGGAAATATTCATTACAGGAGTGGACAGACATGCTGCCGTGGAGTGGAGTAAGATGGGTGGTCCACATAATTGGTGCTTGGGGCCAAGGGAGCTGGCATTCAGAGGAGCACTCGGGTCTTCCCAGTAACTGCCTTTGGCTGCCTGAACAAGTCACTCAAACATTTGGGAGGGGAGGGATTCCAGGAAAAGAAAGAATGCATCTGAGGGGAGCCTGGGTTTCTTGATGGGAATGAAACTAGCCCTTCACCAATTCATCAGAAGAACGTGAATCTTTGTGATGGAAAACAAGTCTGGAATGTTCAGCATAGGCCTTCAGAGCAACTGTGTTCATTTATATGAAAGTTTTGGCCTGAGAAAGAAAGAAATTGAGTAAATATATAAAAGAGCTGCTACAAAATGCACTTTTATTTTCAATGGCTACAGATGTTAGAAGTTGCTCCTTCATTAAGGCAAAGGCTTATTTAATGACCATGGATTTTTTGTTGTTGTTGTTGTTCCTGAAAGCATAATGAGGTGGTAGGTTTTTTATTGAATAGCCTCAAAGTAACATTAAGCTGAGAGAGAGAGAGAGAGAGAGAGAGAGAGAGAGAGAGAGACTGATAGGCAGCAGAAGCAGACTTTCCGTCTGCAGTGGGCAGATTTTGTAATGCTGGAGCTGAATGGAGATGCTCATGGAGATTCCCATGGACCAAGCAGGAAGTAAGAGACCTGGACAGGAGAAACCATCTTCCAGGCGGCCATTCCTTTCTGCACAGCAAGTTCCTCCCAGCAGGGTCTTCGGCACTTGATGTGCAGTTTCTTTGTCTCTGAACCGCGTCTTTCCTCTCTGTCCAGTTCTTAAAACAGGAAGAAAGAGAGAACCCTCCCTCCTTGTCCCACGTTTAAAACATCTACTGTCAGAATCAGGACACCATAGAAAAGCGGCATTCCATTTTTTACTTTTGCAATTTATAAATATTTCCTTTGCTGTGGGCACCAGTCTGGGCACGGTAAAGATTAAAACTGTGCCACTAGGATCAATGAATAAACGAGAAACATTGTATTTTCGTTCTCCCAGCAAAGCTGCCTAAGTAACAAACACGTCTTCAGTTTTATGGTTTGGTAATTAACCCTGATGATTCAATGTCTTTTAACTATAGAGAAAGGGTTGTCATATGTGTTTTGTACTGAGAGATTGCTGCTGTCATTAGTATCATAAATTAGTTTTATATGGAGTCT
Organism: Sciurus vulgaris; assembly: GCF_902686455.1. Lineage (NCBI taxonomy): Eukaryota > Metazoa > Chordata > Mammalia > Rodentia > Sciuridae > Sciurus > Sciurus vulgaris. The sequence continues at coordinate 134,383,788 of NC_136469.1, read as the reverse complement.
TAGTCCAAATGCAGGAAACCAGCGTTCATTAAAACGAATTTCTGTGGGGCTCGGGGTGTGACTCCGTGGTCCAGTGTGTGGTCACAGGCGTGAGGCCCTGGATCAAACCCTAGCACCCGCAAAATAAATGAATAAATGAATAAAAGAATTTGCCAGATTCTTAAAGTAAATATTTGTATTTACTAATTTTTCTATTAGAGAGAAGATACTAAGGTGAATCTGCAATGTTCCAGAAGGGTCTTTGGTGAGAAAGGATGGTCCATGCCAGTTTTCTGTACAGGGTGCAGATCATGGGGGTAAAATGTACAGAAGGCTAAATCTTTATCTCTCTCTCTTTTTGCACCAGGGATTGAACCCAGGGGCATTTTACCAATGCACCATATCCCCAACCCTTTTATTTTATTTTATTTTATTGAGACAGGGTCTCACTAAGTTGCTTAGGGCTTCACTAAGTCTCTGAGGCTGGTTTCAAGCTTGTAATCCTCCTGCCTCAGCCTCCAGAGCTGCTGGGATCACAGGGGTGAGCCACTCTTCACTCTTCATCTCTTCTGTTTGTCATCTGATGTCCCTCAGCCAGGGCAGCCCTGGACTTCCCTCCTGTCTTTCTCATGCACTCTTAGCAGCTACTCTGTCTCCACTGTGCCCACTTGCTGGACAGCTCATTAAATGCGCTTAACAAGCACAAAACTCTTAAAAAATTAGGGGAGAAAGCCTTTAAAGTCTGAATTCCCTACTTTGATTCACTATATATTTTTGTGTCTATGTTTGCACATCACAGTTTGGTTGTGGTTACTAGATTTTCCTTCCCTGTTTGTTAACATTTGAATTTGGCTTTATTTATGTATTTTTAAATAATACAGTGCAAAGACTGCCTGCCTCTTAGGGGCATGTTCTTTCAGCTGTGGAAGACCCATCCTGCACCACACACAAACCTGGATTTAGCTACTAAGGCTTCAGACGAAGTTGCACACACAAGACAGGCCTCTCTCATGGAGCTGAAGGTGTCTGAGAGATGAGAAATCAGCTCAAAGTTCCTTAATTCACTCAGAGAAGAAAAAGCTGGAGTGCTCTGGGCCCTGCCCGTACCTTGGTGAACATGGGCTTCCCGTGCTGGGTGACCATGGCACACTGGTCGCAGTCCACCGTGATGGATGAGTTGTGGTAGGACTCTTTCGAGTGTTTGAGAATGTAATACAGGTCGGTCACCCCGCCTTCGAACACAGTGCTAAAGTAACGGGGGATGAGCGTCCTGCCAATGGCTGGAGAGAAATACAGAGAACAAGCTGTTAATGAAAACATCCCGCGCATCCCACGCGCCCCAGCCCACGGCCAACCCTGTGGCAAGTCATCTCCAGAAACCCCACCCGGAGGCAATTTTTCTTGATAAACAGTCACAACTCAGACTCATAAAATACAATCACCAAGTATTCGGCAAAAATGTGCCGTGACCTCTCTCCAGGTTTTGTGCCCACTAAAAGCTCATAAAATAAGAGTTATTAGTTTTAAAATAAGGAGAGGGGTGCACTTACTACTTTGGACCTTGCATATACTTTTTTAAAAATTTTCTTTTTTCTTTTTTTTATTATTTAAACAAATGGGATATATGTGGTTTCTCTGTACATGGAGTCAAGGCATACCATTTGTGTAATCTTAAATTTACATAGGGCAATATTGTTTGATTCATTCTGTTATTTTTTTCCCTCCTCCCCACCCCTCCAACCCCTCTTTTCCCTCTATACAGTCCTTCCTTCCTCCATTCTTACCACCATCCTTATCCCTAACCCTAAACCTAACCCTAACCCTAACACTAACCCCTCCTACCCCCCATTATATGTCCTCATCCGCTTATCAGCGAGATCATTCGTCCTTTAGTTTTTTGAGATTGGCTTATCTCACTTAGCATGATATTCTCCAATTTCATCCATTTGCCTGCAAATGCCATAATTTTATCATTCTTCATGGTGGAGTAATATTCCATTGTATATATATGCCACAGTTTCTTTATCCATTCATCAACTGAAGGGCATCTAGGTTGGTTCCACAATCTGGCTATTGTGAATTGAGCAGCTATGAACATTGATGTGGCTGTATCTCTGTAGTATGCTGAGTTTAAGTCCTTTGGGTATAGGCCAAGGAGTGGGATAGCTGGGTCAAATGGTGGTTCCAAAAAAATTTGTCTTTTTTAGATATACATGAAAGTACAGTGTATTTTGACATATTATACATACATGGAGTATATCTTATTCTAATTAGGATCCCATTCTTGTGATCATTAGTACCCTTTAATTCAGAGAAGGAAAAACATACATGATATGCAGATTCACTGTGATGTATTCATATATGAACACAGGAAAATTAAGTCCAATTCATTCCACGGTCTTTTCTATTCCTATCCCCCTGCTTCCCTTCATTCCCTTTCTCTAAACCAATGAACTTCTATTCTTCTTCTCCTGCCTCCCACCTATTGTGGGTTAGCTTCCATATATCGGAGACAACATTTGACCTTTGGTTTAGGGGATTGACTTAATTCACTTAGCATGATAGTCTCCAGATCCATCCATTTATCAGCAAAAGTCATAAAGTCATTCTTTTTTATGGTTGAGCAATATTCCATTGCATATATGTACCACATTTTCTTCATCCATTCATCTGTTGTAGGGCACTTAGGTTGTTTCATAGCTTAGCTATTGTGAGATGAGCTGCTATAAACATTGTATTTTTAAGTGAACCAATTTTCAACAAATAGGATTGATCCAGTCTACTTGGGTTTTTCAATGTATCATTTACAAAGCAACTACCCAAGTATGTTTTATGTATTACTAATAGTAATAACATAAAGTTTAATGCCACCATGCTTTGAAGTTTGGTAAGTATTCTGGCATTTTCTCATTGGATCTTCAGAACAACACCCAGATAGTGCAGGGCTGAGACACACAAAAAAAAAACTTACTATGGAAAAAAAAAAAAGAAGTCTGAAAGCTTCTCAGTCACATGACTTGCAAACAGATACCTGGGGTTTCCAACCCCATATCTGCAAACACCAAAGCATCTGCTCTTTCCAACACTCTGTTTCAAACCACTGTAAAGAATGGAAATCCAGTCCGGGTCTCCTTGTACTCAGAAATGCAGAACTATGCAAATGCTGATTTTTCTATCTGCGTTTGAGCTGGATAAAATCTCTCTCTAGACTAAAGAGCCCATTTTAAGAGAACTCGATACCTTCGCTTGGTCTAAATTGGCCTCTTTCACTCCATGTGTCTGCCGCAGCCCTATTTTAATTTGAGCGGTTGCATAAGGAGCTGGGCCATTCTGATAGATGGTGCTTAGAGACCCAAGCCGGGCAGTGATCTGAAATCCTCTTACACTGGAAATCCCAACTCAGAAAATCAGGAATTTTTCTTGTGTGCAGATTTCAAGACAAAGTCCTGAAAGTACTCTCAAGCAACCCAAGGTTTTTAATAAATCTCTTACATTCACTATATATGATATCCCCCCAAAGACAAAAAAATAATATTTAAGATAAACTACCAAAGGGAGCTTTAGCTCAGAAAGATCACCCAATTGCCACCTACTGTATTAAAATATTTAATTTCATTTTGAAAGAATCAGTGTTAATCCATTCCATATGGATCTATAGCTCTTTTGTACAGGGACTTGGAAAAAAATAAGTATAAAGAGAATATCCTGCCAAAATGTTTTCTGAAGTGATCTTTAAAGAGTCCCAATATAGATGGTAAGTCTCTGAATAATTTATATGGTTGTTATTGCTTCATATTCGCCTCAGGTAAAATCAATCAACAAGTGTGTGCTAACTATTCCAGGATCTTGGGCTATTGCATCCCAAATAATTCTGATACGTACATTTCCCAAATACTTTTTAATCTGCAATACTATCCGTTGATTTTCTGAATATAAAATTCAAATGAGAGTAATTTGAGTCCACCATACCGCACTTTAACATGTGCATAGCTAATATTGTAAAGGAAACTCTGTCATCTTAAAACCTTATTGTTCTTCACTAAACAGATAAAATTAATTGAATGCATTTCAAATATTCTAACTTAAAGCTAATTAGCATAAATCAGCTCAAGTAATTTGACAATTCGAGATCTGTACTGTTAAGAATAAATACAAATCATCAAAATGTGGTTGAAGGGTGAAAATATTTCAGTCCACATCCAAGGACTTGTCACATTATAAAGGGCATGGCAACCAACCTGGTAAGTGACATTGTAGTTTATTCATCAAGAATCCGGTGTATTTTAATTCCTTTGTAGCACTGTTTTCTATATATTATCATCATTTTCATTCACAGTACAAGACAAATTGAAAGGAAAACAAATTTTAGATTCCTTCATTTTAAACCTAAATTTGTAATTACTTCCCGACTCCAGAAAATATACAAATTATATAGTAAATATACTTAGAGCATAATGTAGCTTTGCTTTAGCAATTGCTAACACTCCTGGAAGAGACTGTCGTGGATACTAGGATTTGTTTCCAGTCCCATTTCCTTGGTGAGACTGCCCTGTCATTTCCCTCGCGTTCTCATTTGGGTCCCTGGTCACAAAACTCCATGATCCACTGTGCTAACTGCTACTCTGGTGGCCGGATGGGCCATGACAGTGCTATCCATGGCTCTGTACATAGTCTCTGCTCCTTATATCTTGCTGGGTCCTGTGTTCTGCTTCAATTAACAGAATGTGGTACGACCACTTAGGAGCTGCACCTTAAGACCTGGAGGCTTCCCCTGGGTGCTTGGGAGGAAGTCAAAGCCCAGCTGCTCTAAGGTGGCCACATGGCGAGAAAGTCCAACTCAGCCAGGAGGAACGGATGTCCCAGCTAGCAGTCCCTGCTGAGCTGCCCAACTGCATATTGAATTCAGAAAATATTGGTAAGGAATTCAAAATCATAAGTCCATTTTAAAAAACTTTGTCCATGATCACATTGTTTACAGATTAAGATTCTTAATTCTCAAGATAGAAGGGAGGCAGGGACAAAAATGAACATTTGCGCTTTTAGCATCTATCCTGGGGCATGCTTAGAATTCTTTCCTGAAAGAAAGAGGCCACCAAAAACTTGCGAATCATGGACACAGAAAAGCCTGGCAAAGCAGAGAGATAATCTTAGTGGACTGATTTGAGCCCTCGACCTAGTGGGAATGAAGCCAGCTCCACCCTCAGAGGTCAAACTTATGGGAGGGGTGCTCTTCCTTCCTATCACTTTAGGTTCTTTTGTGTCAGATTTTTGTCATTTGGAAGCAGAGGAAGCCAGATTAATGCTGTCCTGGTCCAGCAGAGAACAGGGTAGCAAACATGGATAGAGATTGAAGAGATATACCAAAACGATCGACTGCCAGAGATCTCAGGGTCTTTTTTGTGCAACATGCTGTGTTAGAAGCTACAAGAGATAAAAAGGGGTGTCAGAGAATACATCAGTTTCCTATTGCTGCTCTAACAAATTACCACAATCTTGGTGGCTTAAAACAACCCAAATGTATTATCGTATAGGTCCAACAATCAGACGTGGGTCTTGCTGGGCTAATACCATGGTGTCAGCGGGACTGAATTCCCTTCTCGAGGAAGCCTGGAAGAAGTGACTTTCCTGTTTTCCCTGGCATCTAGAGGCTGCTTGCTTTCCTTGTCTGTGGCTCTTTCTTCTTTTCAAAATCAGCAGCAAGAGCTGGGGCCTGCAAGGAATCTCTTTCACCTCCTCTTCTGCCTCCGTCTTCCACATTGGGACCCTTGTGACTGCACTGGATCCACCCAGACATTGCAGGATAATCTCCCTCCTCAAAGTCTGGAGTTTAATCACATCTGCAAAACTCTTTACTCATGTAAGATAGCATCCATAGATACTAGGAACTGGGATATGAACCTCATTGAGGGACCATTATTCTGCCTACCAGAGAATGTACTTGCCAAAAACTTCTGCTCTGCAAAGGGGAGAGTAAAAAAATGTAACCAGCACACACACACTTTGCACACACACACACACACACACACACACACACACACACACACACACACACACAGACACACACACAAAGCATAACATGCCAACAATGTGCAATGAATGGGACAGAAAACCAGAGCAAAATCCCGTGTGCTTGAGGAAATCAGTCTTGCTCATCCCTCAGTTTCTTCTATAAACACTCGCTGAGCCTAGAGCAGGTGAAAAACTCCATTGTAGGTACTGAAAGCACCAAGGTGGATTTTTGTCCCTGTCTTTCAAACTCCATCTGTAATACAATGTGAGAACTCATCAAGTTTAAAAAAATGGATTTGTGATTTTGAACTCTCAATCGATGTCTTCTGAATCCTGAATTCAATATATAATATTATTTTTGAAGCACCGAGACCACAAAAACACATTCTTTTGAAGGAAACCTTGCAACCTCATGGAGCAGTCTAATATAAATGACTTCGAATCTGGGAACATTTCATATTTAGATTTAGTGATCTCCTAATTCATCAGCCACATCACTCTGAATCTAGTTAGATTCACTTGCATATTTTAAATTTATACTGTACATTTGTACTTTAATTCCTGGAATCAGAATAATTTGACTATTGATACATGTAAATCTGCACTGCACTCCCTTGCAGAGGGCTGTATCTTCAAATATTCTCAGAGTGAGATCCAGTATGAAAGAGATTCCATTCTTCTAACACATTTTGGGCAAAACTCCCACATTGGGAAGTGTGGAGAGTCAGATAGCACAGGAGGGCTTTCCATTACTATGAATATAATAGTGGAATATACTATCTATTATTTATCTATGTGTTCCTAAAAGAGAAAAGGAAAATTATACATTAAATTACTCAGGAGCTGAACTGTGTATAAAGAATACTTAAATAATTCCCATCTTGTATATAACTAGTAAGAGCTAAAAATTCATTCCCAGCTAATGTGGACATTAAGACCTGTACTCAAGTTCCTCAGAAAGTTTTTCACAGTTGTTCCCTATTGTACGCCGCCCCACGCCCCCTGGAAGGTCCATGGAAGTTGGTAGGCAGATAGTGTGTGGAGGCAGGATGCAGCTTGAGTCTTTTCCATAGGTAATACCTGTAGATATCAGGATGTCTACAAGGTACTTGTAGATATTTGTTGAAGTTTTCCCCATTTAGAAACCAAACAGTACCCATTGGGAAGTCAATAATAAACTATTATGCATCTTCCTAAGAGCAGAAAGTCCACCTTGTAGAACTTTCTATCTCTACTAATAATTATGAGATGCTTTGCTTAAACTCTCAAAGATCTTCATAGTAATTTACAGGAGAAAATTACATACCAAAATAACCACCTAGGAAAATATTTAAACTGGTAATCAAAGCATAAGATGATAATAATAATAATAATATATGATAAATGATAAAATGATTAAAACATAAACCTTGTGAGGTTGTGGTGAAACAGGAATAAGCATTTTTTTTTTTTTTTTCAAAAAACCAGTGCAGCAATTCCTCTTTGTCTAGAGAACGGATTCTTTTAAAAAGTCTCCTGAGGGTGACTCTAAGGTCTTGGGAAATACCTTCCTGAAACTGCAATTCTAAATTCTAGTGTTCAGGTCTTAAGTGCTGAACTTGAGAAACAATTGTCTAAGACTTTTTGGTTTGGGACCATCATTTACAATTTAAATGCTAGACATTTCTATATTTTGAAGATAATTTACTTTAAAAAAGAAAAAAGATTGAGAACCTGATTAAAACGTGGAATTAGAGGAAGATTTGTGACTAGCAAGGTATCAATACCACTTAACACTTGGATATTATTTAGCTAATAATTTTCTAACTCTGGAGAGAAACTTATGACCACACATTAGTGTCTTTAATTAATCAAAGTTAACTGTATTAAAATTGTTGATTATTCTGTGATATTTAAATTTTTTCTAAACATGATAAAAAATAAATTGACTATCGGAATCTGCATGGTTTATATAGTTCTGCTAAAGCTGCTGTACTTCAGAAATCCATGTGGAAATTCTAGTACTGAGGTACACAACAAAGATTCATTAAAACTCAGACTTATCTGTATTCGGAAATCAGTGAATGCATTATGCTAGCATGTAAATGAAAATGCTCCTAGGAATGAGAAAAAATAATACTGATGATTTCATTTATGGTAAATAACCATTATAAATAGTCAAAACAATGGGACTAAAGCATGATAACATTTTAATGGGGATGGTATTGGTTCAAAGCTGATTCCAGATGCCATTGTTCTTGATAAAATAAAAGCAAATTCAACTAACTTTACTTTGATAAATTGACATCATTTTCATTCTCATATGCCCTTTTTTCTTATAATCTCAATCAAAACAATTTGATTTAGATACCTCTCAGTTATCTCTCTTGCTCTTTCAAAGTTTCATTCATTTCACAGATGCTTGTTAAGCACCTCCTGTGGGCCAGCTCTTGGTGCTGAGGAAAAGCTCAGAGAGACAGAGACCTGACCAGCCCAGAGGGCTGCAGTGAGGAGATGTGGCTGCGAGAATGAACACGGCTAAGTCAGCTCTGCTGTTGGAGAGAGCCAGGGCCAGGGACCAGCAATAGCAAAAGCCCTAAGACCAGCAGGGCTGGGGCCAAAGGGACCTGGCCAGCTATAGTGTCAGGAAGCAGGCTGTGTGGCCAGCGTGCGGTCAGGAGAACAAGATGGTGGGCGAGGTCAGAGAAGGGTGCAGGCTTAAGCTTCCTACGCTCTGGCAAAAGGCCCACTTTCTATTCTTCTACTCAGTGACAACAGAAGGTTGTGGCCAATGCTACGGTCTGACCGACCTACTTTGCTTTTCCTAAATGTATTATCTATTTGCCAACATGGAATCAAAACTCCACAAAAAATTTTGATCCTCCTGGAAATCTAATGGCCATTTTTTCCCCCTTCCATTTTTTAAATAAGTTAAGACTTCAGTTGCACCGCCTTGCACTGGTGCTTGCTGCTGGAGAAAAAAATGATGACCGAGGTAAACCCCTTCCCTGCTCTTGGGTAGCTTCTCTCAAGCAATTCTTAGTGCTGTTAATTCAATAAGAAGGGAAAGCAAGATGGGCCCAGGGCTCCATTTGGTTCTCCACTGCTTACCCATTGCTTAACACACCATGAGGAGTGAGTTGATGCAATACATGAAGAAATTCACAGATCCCAACTTGTAGAAACTTATTCTTATATGTGATACATTTCATTTCATTTAATTCAACTCAGTGTTGCAATATATTCACATTAGTTTAAGTCCTGTTTCTGTTAGTCATACTATAGTGTATTTTCTCAGATATATGCCTTCTATGATGGGGAAAAAAAAATCCTTTAGCCCTGGATTCAAGATACTGAAGATAGCACTATGCAGAAATACCCAGCAATGGAGAAAGACCTCCTCCTGACTGGGGCATGGAATGAAAATCCTCTACTGACTCAGGCAGCAAATCCAATGCTCTAGCTACTGATGGAATGGAGCTGGTGCAGGGTGTACGGGGAGAGAATGGGAAGCAGAGAAAGACCTGAGCTGATAGACAAGTCGACTTCAATCAGGCACAAAGGGCAGGGTGTGGGAGCGAAGAGTGGCCCTGGCAGAGGGATCGGCACGTGCTAGAGGATGGTGTATTTCCTATGTCTGGGCTGCTGCCTGGGCCAGGGCTTCTACATGCACACCTTAAGAGGTCTCTCCATTGCCTAGTACTCTTGCAATATTCTTTTAGTTACCGAAACTTTATAATGTAGTCTACATCTGGTAGGATTATTTCTACCTGTGTTTTTTTCTTTTTATGTCAACAGTTTCATAATTATACTCTGGGTTTTATTCTTCAAGATAAACTTAGAGATAATTGTTAAGTTTTTAAAAATTGGGAGGGAGATTGATTTAAATTACATTTACTAAAAAAGAGTTGATATCTTTAGAATGTTCAGTCCTCCTATACAGCTATAGGAAATGTGTGTCCATTTGTTTAAGTCTTCATTTTTGTCTCAAGAGAATTCTCTAGTGTCTGTCAGAATGTTAGGTATATAGATACTTCACATTTCTTAGGATGAGTTTTGAATATTTTAGTTATGCTGAATTGCTAATTTAAATCTTCATTATATTTCTATTTGGAACCCATATATTTAATAACTGAATACTGTTATTAATATTAATAATTTCTGGAAGAATTTTTTGAGGCTTCTAAGTAAAAAAAAAAAATTATTTCCCAATACTGATAATTTTGTTCCCTTTCTCCTTTCCAATATACTATTTTTTTTTTCATCTTATTGCATGAACAGAATTTGCAGGGGAAAAAAAAGATTAAAATAAATTCTACTTCTAATTCTTATTTTTATTATTTTTTCTTTTTAATACCGATAGCATTTTAATTTGATCAAATTCCTTTCAGTAACTATTGGATTGATTTTCTTTTTGAAAACTGCTAATATAGATTAAATTTTTGCACAACTTTTATACTCCTTTCAAACCTGACTTTCTCTTGTACACACACATTCATACATTTTTGAACAAGTTTTTACTTATGCATATAAACTCACTCATCCTTTACCAAATATAAGTGAAAGGAGTATTGTGTACTAAGTTAATTGACAGAAAAGACCTGAAGTCTAGTCCAATAATTCCCAGTAACACTTCCTAAGGTTTCTGCAGATCTTTAAATGTACCCTTACCTGTTTCCGTGTTTTTTAAAAAAATCACTAAGAAAAGAACATGTTTAGTATGTTTCTCTGATTCAAGTAGGAATGATCTCAACTCATGGTTAATAATGATTAGCTCCTGATCAGTGATTATGAATCACATTCAACATATGTGGAGAACACGAAATACAAAATACTGAAAATTATTTGACAAATGCAATTAGAGTTTTCATGATTATATTCTCACTTTATAGGAGAGGAATCTAATGATCAGAGAAATAAAACTGCAAAGCTACTTGGAATTGGAGTAGAAAATGTAGAATGCTTTGTTTTGAATCAACCCATCCTTAGGTTATTTCCATGTCCTGATTTAATTTTAATACTTTTTAAATCATGTGAGTAATACATGTGCAAAAAATTAACGTGTTACTGTGCAGACTTGCTAGCTCCTCGTGAGATGGGATTCTGTCCTTCAGGCTCCGGGTCAGGCCTTATTTCCCCACGTTCCTTCCAGCCGGGAACTGCTCTGTGGCAGAGTCTTGGCCAGTGCTCAAAGGACATTTCCATTGTTTCCTTTTTATTCAACAGAATAGACATCAAGACATGGCCAGCCAGGTCAATGAAACCATGCTTTGTGTAATTAGTGTCCCATCTTCCATCTCTGACGGCCACAGAGAATTCCATAGACCCCTGACCCTTGTTACGGATGGAGGAGGCAGGATATGGGACAAGTCTCGATCTCTATGTCTCACCAGGAGGAGAGCTACCACATAGGGGGCAATTTTATTTGGACTTTGGAGAAAATGACCAGGTGTTGAACCCAGGGCACTTAATCACTAAGCCACCTGCCCAGCCCTTTTCGTATTTTATTTAGAGACAGGGTCTCTCTGAGTTGCTTAAGGCCTTGATAAATTGCTGAGGCTGGCTTTGAACTAGCGATCCTCTTGCCCCAGCCTCCCAAGCTGCTGGGTTCATAGGTGTGCACCACCTCGCCCGGCCCTGTATGGTTTTAAGTCACTGAAATAGTGAGGTTTCTTTGTTTAAATACCTCGGGCTAACTAACACAGCTACTAATAAGTCTAAATCTCCCCAGATCACCCTCTACCCATTAATCTCAGTGCCTTCACTCAGCCCTAGGTCACCTGAGTTACTAATATGTTGTGTAGACTTTTAGATGTTTTAATTTATATACATATATATATATAATTTTACATATAGATATAATTTTATATATTTAATTTTGTGAGTGTTTTTTGTTTTGTTTCTATTTACATGAAAAGTTGTAGTAGATATATCAATATGGAACTTTCCTTTTTTCGTTTAACATTAATGAGTCTGAACACACTGTATATATGAGGAAAATCACTAACTTTAAACACTGTATCATATTCTAGAGCATGACTCTTACATGTTATTTAGACATTGCCATGTTGAGGGTTATACATATTATCTTATTTTTTTTCCAACATGGTAGACCCTGAAAAGGGGAAATCCATATTTTACTTTGCCCTTCAGAGTGCTATGCCCCGTTCGTCCCCTCACCAGCATCGACAGACCTGCTTTACCCACAACTTCACCAACACTTAATATTACCAAATTTTAATTTTTTTGCCATTTAGATCATAGAATGTGCCTTTCACAAAGTGTAGGTGTATCACATGTAAATGATAAAATAAAGTGCTTAATTACAGTCATCCAAGTGGTTATTGCTGCAGTTAAATCATTTCTATTAACCATTTCAGAGGACCCAAAGCTCAGGGGAAGAAGTATTCCAGCTCAGACATGAAAAAAATTCCAATCTTTTATTTTTCAAAGGTGCCAAACTTCAAGAATTCTTATGAATTCTTATGAAATTAGTATGATTCATCAGGTTTTCTCAAACTTAAACCACTGGGGACAGCACAAGTCATTCACTTTTATGTTGTAATACCAGCACAATTCATCTTGGCTAAAGAAACGTTGCCAGAAATACAGATGTGTGTGTGATTTCAAACTTAATCTACACCAGGAATCAGCAACCCTGAGCAATTCCAAGAGTGGTGAGAGGGATGATGTCCTTTCTGCAGAGGGATGGCAAAAGGGTCTTCCCCCAAGGTTGGATATTACACAAGACATTGATTCTAACATGTTAGGCAGTCCTTGAAGCAGAAGCTCATGTGGATATGAGCCTTTAGAGAGGATTTTGAAGTAAAGGTTCGTAGAGTTACGATAATAACCTGGCTTTCCTCTGCCCCTTCCCTAATTCCTCTTCAATCTCATTTATTTACTGTTGCTGCACACTTGTGCTCTTCAAAAGCTGGGGTGTCTGTGCCCCCTCTCTTCTGTTTCATCTAGCTCTCGGGCATCCTGAACCTTCAGCTATGGCTCCATGTCCTCTGGCTGAGCTAACGTCTCCTTTTCCTTTGAGTTTTTCCACTGTCTTCTTTGTACTATTAAGGTGAAGATAAACTTGGGGGCTGCACTGACCATGCTTCATTCATGTTCCAACTGTGCTCCTTAATCATCTCGTGATCTTGAACAAGTGATTCATGTCCTCTAAATCCCAGTTTCCTCATCTGCCCAATGCGACTACCATAACTTACTAATTCAGAGGGCAGTTGCACGTATTAACAGGCATGTATAAAGTGCTTAGCACAGAGCCCAACACTGGGGAATGCATGTGAAACCCACCCCCACACCTTCTATATGCACAGACTATGGGTCTTACCCTGCTAGACTGCAATTGTCCATTTTACTCTCTTTCCCTCAGTAACTATAGGTCCCTGAAGACAGGGAATGCTTCTCGAGAATCTAAGAATCACAGCACATTTGTGATGTAAATAGCTATTCATAAGATGTTTGGCAAACAAATGCATGCAGACTTGGCATGTCTATTAGAACAGTCTGCCAATCTCACACCTGTTATGCACACACACGAGTTTCCAACACAGAGGTAAGGCCACTTTCAGTTCAGGGTTGGAGAACTCCATTAGAAGAAGAATATAGGGTTTTAGGGCCCCAATCTGGAATTCTCACATCTTAATGTTCTAGTCTTTATAATTATGGTTTAGACACTAACAGCTTTAAAAAGATTCATTTTGGGATTAAAGTTAGCTCTGAGTTTTGCAAGGGAAAAAAGTCTTCCATCTGAGGCTACTTAGTTCCACAGGGCTTCTCTCCCCTGTATTTATGTGTGCAATTCACAAACGTCCAGATTCCATACCAAAAGCACAGTTAAATAAAAAAAAAAAAAAAAAGACTCCAAGTCAGCATTCCAGGGGCATTTTACAGGAAAACTAAAGTCCTTGGAAATGAGAAGCCATAAAGGAGGGTCAGAATCACATTCCACTGCAGTCCATCTGGGACTGTGCTTCTGACCCCGAGATTGTGTCTACAAGAACAGGAACAGGCATTCTGACAGAATTAAATGTTGCAAAGCTTGCTGGTGGTGCAGCGAAACAGCCCAACTATGTCCACCCGGATCTGACGAAGCTGCTTGGGCACCAGCTGCTGGGCTCGGATTTTCTGCATGTGCGTTTCAGCAGGACCTGAGGATTTCTGTGAGAGGAGGCAGCCTCTGTGCTTTCTGCAGGCTCTGGAATGGCCTGGCTGGACTGGGTTTTGGCAACTAGCAGCCAGTGCTTGCCTACGCCACTGGTGTCCTATGGGCTAAGCAACACACAGTCCCCACCTTCCACCACTGCCCAGCCATGTCTTCTCTGTAGCTGCCCCATCTGTTTCCAATGAAGGGAATGGCTCCATCTCTAAAATAAAATGGCACTTCAGGATTGTCTGCTCTCCATGGCCTCTGGAAGAGAGGGGACCTCACGATGGAGAGATGAGGAGCACCAGGCACCAACTGGACCACAGGAATCGAGAGCAGAGTTGCTGAATCCTATGGGCGAAGTTCTGGCCTCCCTCTCCTCTGTTGCTGTGAAGAACTGCTAAGAAGGTCCAGGGGCCCTCCTGGACTCCTTTCTTCCAGGCCTCACCAGGTCTGGCCTCCTCCCAGGAGTGAGCCACAGGATCAAGGATGTGGACCTGAAGACACCCTGCCTGGACTGGAATCCCAGCTTTGCCATATGGTAGCTGTGTGATCTTGGGCAAGCTACTCTGGTTTCCAATCTGACAAATGGGGATAGAAAAGCAGGACTCTCAGAGTGATGTTGAAGAGGACAGGAGCCCATCCTGATAAGATGGCAGTCCATTCGAAAACCACCGGGGTATGCTTGAAACTATGGATGGTACTGAACTCTATACATTTATTGTGTTCTTTCTCTATATAATACTTATGTTAAAGTTTAATTCATAAATTTTAGGCACAGTAAGAGGTTAATAAAAACAACTAACAATAAAGTAGACTGTTATAACAAGAAACTATAATTAAAGTTATTACGTGAACGTGATGTCTTACTGTCCTGGCTCACCCTTCTCGTCATGTGAGACAGCGCCTACTGACGTGGGGGAAGAGAGGGCAGTGACACACACATGGTGGCTTGGTGTGAGCTGCTCTGCAAGAGTTCCCTGAATGCAAGCGCTGTGACACTGGGACAGTCCGACGACTGAGACCGTGGCTAGTTACTAATGGGCAGGCAGCATACATGGCATGGACTCCTGGTCCATGCCCCAGACGGGCCAGGGTAGGATGGTGTGAAATTTCATCATGCTGCTCAGAAAAGCGCACATTTAAAACATGAATTGTAGGGCTGGGGACGTAGCTCAGCCGAAGAGCATTTGCTTGGGGACTCATGAAGCTCTGAGTCTGATCCCCAGCACAGCAGCAAAAAAACTTATGCATTGTTTGTTTCTGGAATTTTCCATTTAATATTTCAGACCACAACCGATTAGGTAACAAACTGCAGAAAGTAAAATCATGACTAAGTAGGAGCTGTCTTTCCAGATGACCATGAGGGTTAATTGGAATATACAAAGTACACGATGTGCCCAGCCAGACTCTAGGGACACAGCAGTACTCAGCAGATAGCCCCAGTTACAGAACAGTTAGGGCCTTGGGTCCAGCAAATCCTCAATACCTGCTTGCTGCAGGAAGGAGCACAGAGAGACATATGGCCATCATGTGGAGAAGCACACATACCTAGTCTACATTCTTCATTCCACACAGAAACCAAGACGACTCTAAATGTTTTTATAAACAAGTTTGCAAAGACGGCTGCGTTCAAGGATTCTGAGAAAGCGGCGGATGTGCCCACACTCTGCCCTCTCTTCATGGCCAACCCAGGGCTCATTCATTCACTTGTCTGCTGTTCCCAACTTGTCCGAGATTCCAAAGATTACAACCGGCAGGTCAGGGAAATCTAAGTATTTTTCTTCCACCTGTCTGTTGTTGTTGTTTCAAACCTTTGGAGGGTCTGGGTATTCTTTCTGTAGTTTGCATTTGAATGACGGCTAGACTGTATCTTGCTATTTTAATAATAGCTCTTCAAAATTCTCCCTTTCTCCCTTCTTCTCTGCTTCCTCCTCCCCCACCCTTCTCCTTTTCTCCAAGGCTTTTGTTATCAGAATTTCGCTCTCTCCTTAGAGAGAACATTTTAGCAGCCCAGGTTTATGGCTACCGTAAAGAAGAAAGTTTGAAAGGCAAAGCCGGACGTGATCCCCAGCTTTATAACAAACTCCTGTCAAAACATAACAAACCGCAGCCAGACATGAGCTGCGGTGACAGAATGCAAGACCATAAAGATGATGGAGATCTGACGGGACAGGCACTTTATAGAAACACACGCCTTCCCTGCAAACAGACAGGGCGAGTGGAACCTGGAAACCCTCCCCCCGGAAAGAAAAAGAAAAAAGAGAAAAACAACAAGAAATGGTCAGAAGAAATAAGGACAAAAACATAAAATTCAAATGACAGCCTGGCCCAAGGAGATAAACCCAAGGCAGACAAAGAATCCAATTTTACTAAATCAAGCCGACATCTCCTCCTGACTCTAATTGACCTCAGTAAGCTGGATCCTGAAAAAAACATGAAATTAAGAAGTAGTTACACCCCGTAGAGTAATGGACCTCCCGTGGGAGGCAGTGATTCTCCTGGGACCTAACTTGGTTCTCTTTAGGGAGCGTGAAATCACCCTTTCCACTGGGGGCAGCCACCAGGAGCAAGAGTAGGGCATGTGGTCAGGGATTCAGTTCCCCTAAGTTATACTTGGAAGTTTCTGGATCCCAGGTGTGGATCCTGCAGTGTGCCCAAACACCTGTGCAGGTTCTGTGGTGGCATCACCCCTGGAAAGAAGTAGGCCCAGGGAAAGGAAGAGAAACGAGTGCATGAGCTGATCAGCTTGTCAGGACTCATAAGAAAATTGCTTCTGTTGAATTAGAAGCACCACAAATGGACAAGCATCATGCTGGTCAGTATTTGAAGGAGGACTTCAGTAGGCTTTGAAAACTCTTGCCCCCTCGTGTCTGGCTTTCCCCTACTGGATATTCTTTCTTGCTGCTTTTCCTTGCTTTATTTTTCTGGACAATTCCTTCTCTTCTTGAGCTTCCAGCCAGGGAGCCTTCCTCCATGCCACATGTCACGCTGGATGGGGCTACCTCCTACATGTTCCATGGACCCCCAACCCTTCTCTGCTGTAGAATTTGCCACGGTGCAGTGGTTCTCAAACTTAGACCACAGCTGGGGAAGTGTAAAGAAGAAGATCCCCAGGCTTCACTCCCAATATGTCTGGTTTTGAAGGAGTGGAAAGAGACCAGGGTCTGACATTTTTAACAAGAATCCCAGATACATTAAATGCAGGTAATCCTGAGACCATATTTGGAGATACTGCTTTATTTGAATTGTCTCTATGTCCTTTTAGCATGTGGGTTCCATGAGGAACCCTCCCTCACAGCTGTATGCGTAGCATTTGCAGGAACACCCAGCACCTAAGAATAGCCACCACTCATATACGTGTACCTATACAAATACACACGTGTACATGCATATTCATGCATTTCATCATGTTTGTATGTGCAAGTACATCCATTCACATAGGCATATATTCATAGATAATGACTGCCCTATTGTTGTGCTGAGGTTACTGAGTCTGCTCAACAGAGAGGAGAAAGCAGCTAATCGGAGTGCCGAGTGCTGGGGTCAGTATCCCATAACCTCTGGTTGTAATCATAGATTTCCTCCATGGTAGATTGCTGAGAGAACTCATGGGATCTCAGAAAATGAAAGCCCAATCCAAAACCTCCACTTCTTACTGTTACCAACAATTAGGTCACGTGCTGGCTGATCCCTTTATCAGGTCAGAAATTCAAGGATCTCCCAGCCAGTGATGCCAAGGTGCAGACCCTGATCAAGTGAAGGTGAGACCACCTAGTGATCCTTCCACTGAGAAGACAAATATCTGGGTTTCAAACTGAGATTATCACGGAGCCACATGGTGAGAGAACTCTGGGAAGCAGATTTGAAAGACAAAGTCTCTTTCTAACATTCCCAAACCATTATGTTTCCAAGACTGCCCACGCTCCACTTAACATGCTAAAATACAGTTGAGTGCTGAGCTTTACCCAAAGTTCATTATAGTGGGGACTTTGGATGATGAATATGTTGGAGATGAGGGATTTGCAGCAATCCAAGAAGGTAATTCCTGAAGCCACCAGGCCATTGTGAGCATGTATGAATTGATAACCAGGGTGATCATTCGTGCAATTTCAGGCTGTGGAGATATGAACAATATCTCACTAGTGGATAATATCAGTTGTCAAGCGTATGTTTTATAACCCCCAAAACTCCCTCATGTTTTTGCAAGCTGCTAGTGCGTATCTTTGATTTTTTTTTTTTTCCCCTCTGACTGCATGGAACTTTGGAAGGATTTTATTCTGTTTTTGCCTTCTTTTACCATAGAAGTTAATGGTAGAGAAAAAAAGTTTTAAAAATCAAGATAGCAGATAAAAACATTATGAATAATCATTTCATCAGCACATTAAATGCCACAGAAAGGGTTCTAAATGTATGTTTTAATATCTGTGGCCAGGGCTGGGAGGATCTTGCAATATGTCAGTTGCATTGCTTTCTCTGCCTGAATAATTATCAGGGTTGGGATGTAATTATCTGCTACATCTCTCTAGCCCCTGGTTGTCCAGAAATTCTGGGAGGGAAAGGACCATATCTATCTCCATCACCTCTGTATTGTGAATATCCAAGACAGTGCCTGGCACAGTTGCCAAAAAATTAATGTGTTCATTCATCAAATTGAGTCTCTAACAGCTGGGAGATTGAAATGATCAGGTGGGCTGGAAGCCAAATCAGGCAGATATAGTCCAGGGAAGAGGAAGAGCCTACATGCAGGATATAGGACAGAAAAATCAGGGAAAAAGTAAGTTCTCTGTTGTTGGAATGACAAGCCAGGCTACTGAGCAGGAGAGATGAACAAGTTAAGTCAAGCACAAAGCACCAGGCAGAGAACAAGCCCTGGGCACAGCTCCAGAACAACCTAGCTGCCAGGGGACCCTGTTGGAGGGATTCCCGTAAGGGTGACGATACTCCTGTCTCTTTCTCTCTCTGCTTCGTCATTCCCTCCACCTGGATGAAGTGGGAAGAGAGATGGACTCTCATGAGAGTTACTGTTTGCAAAGAGCAATGGGCACGTCGGGCAAGGCCCTCCTCTTCCTTTTCTTAGAGAAGAGCTCTGTAGGGGAATGCCTGCTCTTCAGCTTCTCTAGGGAAGACCCTGGCCCACCTCTGACCAAGCAGTGCTGGCAACTGGGTGTCTAAGTCTACTCGTCTCTAGATTTAAAATCAGCAAAGTCATTTGCCTGTATACATAAGCCATGTTCTCCAGTGACTGTTGTTTCCAGAATTATAGACGGTATCTTTACACCATCTTCTTTGTCTAATTTTTCAATTGGTTTAGAATTTAAGGGTTAAAGAAGCTGCTATTTATTGAAATCATGTCTCACTTACAAGTAGTTTTGAGGGAGCAAATACATTTCAACTCAATTCCATTCCACAAATCCTTTTCATACACCTTCTGTGTATACAGCACCATACTGTGACTCCCAGTGATTTCAGCAGTAACCAAGACAACGGTGCAGGCCAGGCTAGGGATCACCCTGGTTATTAGTGCAACCCACATAACACTCAAGACTCAGGACAAGAGAATCTCTCTGATGTCGTGACAATTGAGCCAAAGACAAAACCCAACTTGCCAGAGCTCAGGTTTATATATCTAAAATCTTGAGATGCCCTGGTAAATCTGCAGCCTCAGTGTATCTTGTAAGGTCAACTCCTGAAGGCAAGAACTCTGCCTTGTCTCCGTCTTGGTCCCCGTGTCTAGCAAGGTCTGTCTGAGAGCATCGTAAGAGTGTGGTTGACCAGAAGGATGGACAGATGGCACAGTGGAAGAATCCTGCAGGACATAGGAAGATGTGTGTTGAAAAGAGGATACAATCACCCACCTTAAGAGATCATGGCAGCAAGTTAGAGAGGATTGGAGCTCTCTCAAAAATTATGCTTCTAAATAGAGTGTGTAAATTTAGAAAGGTTTTAAAAATAATATGGTGGGGGTTTTCCTAGATTAAAAACCATATTTCAATGCTACTAGTGAAGCTATTTTGAAATAAAGACAGACCATGGCTACAAGATTGGTGGACAGCACATTTATAAAAAGAAGCTGCCACTTCCTTCGGTGAGTTTCTTTGGCTCACAGAGCTGGTGGATGATCAGCAGAACAGTCCAAATTGCTGTCTGATAGGGAAGGCTCCTTTGTTTTCCAGACGTATGGGTAGGTACTACATGGAGAAGCAACAGTGAGTACATATTTAGACTAGGAGAAAGCACAGGTTGGATTATATATTTCAAGAAGAAATAAAGGAGAAAACAAAAACTATGAATGCCTGACTCCCAGAAGGCATTCATTAACTCTTGGGTGAACGACATAGATGAATCAGTCAACAAATACATGAAAAGTGCTCATCAGCTCTAGGAATTAGAGAAATGCAAATTAAAACCACCCTAAGATTTCATCTCACTCCAATTAGAATGGCTGTTATCAAAAACACAAGCAATAATAAGTGTTGGTGTGGATGTGGGGAAAAAGGCACACTCATACATTGCTGGTGGAGTTGCAAAATTGGTGCAGCCACTCTAGAAAACAGTATGGAGAGTCCTCAGAAAACTTGGAATGGACCCACCACTTGAACAGCTATCCCACTCCTTGGTTTATACTCAAAGGACTTAAAATCAGCATACTACAGTGATGCAGCCATATCAATGTTCATAGCAGCTCAATTCACAATAGCTAGATTGTGGAATCAACCTAGATGTCCTTCAGTTGATGAACGGATAAAGAAACTGTGGTATATCTACACAATGCAATACTACTCAGCCATAATGAAGAATAAAATTATGGCATTTGCAGGTAAATGGATGGAGTTGGAGAATATCATGCTAAGTGAAATAAGCCAATCCCAAAAAACCAAAGGCTGAAGGTTTTCTCTATAAGTGGATGATGATATATAATTGGGGGTGGCAGGGGGTAATCAAAAAGTAGAGGAACTTTGAATTGTGTAGAGGGAAATGGGGTGGGAGGGGGTGAGGAAGGAAAGATAGTGGACTGAGACAGACATTATTACCCTGTGTACAAATATGATCACACAATGGTGTGAATCTACATTGTGTACAACCATAGAAATGAAAAGCTGTACCCCATTGTGTACAATGAATCAAAATGCAGTCTGTAAAAATAAAAAAAGAAAGAAAGAAAAGAAAAGAAAAAACAAAAAAAAAGAGAAAAAGAAAAAAAGAAAGAAGGTCAAGCTGGGTACAAATTACTACACTGAGACAGAGCTTAGAGTTATGGGAAATAGCATTAGTGTACTTTCCCTCTCTACCCAAAGTCCCTTGACACTACAGAATGCCCTGGGAATTAAGATATCAAAAAGAACACCTATTGGTCAGATTCCTGAGAAGGTTTCAAATGAAAACTTTGGAGCTCGGCTTTCTCACTGCAGATAGAAACTACTAATTGGTTTGAGCAGGGCAGGAGTAGATGTGGATTTAAACATTCCCAGCTTTAAATCTATAAGTGTTTTTTAATGTCTGAGTAGTGCTTAATTTTCTCTGTTAACATTCATAAGAAATCACCACAAAACTCAGGAAGAATTCTATGCCCTGGTGTGGGGTGGAGGCATTTGGCAATAGGAGAAATATTCAAATCTCTACATGCCAAAAGGGTCATTGATACAGTTTTAGTAACTTAATCAAAATTTGTATCAAAACAATGTCATAAGAAAGCTGTTGTCATAAAGCTTGTGATCTTTTACAATGGTCTGTGGTCTGATTTGCTTATCATTCTCTCAATGACCGATTTTATCACGTTTATTTTTCTGTATCTACCTCCACACACTGTTAACCAGCTCACAGACACCATCGATGTTGTGTCCCCAAGCCTATGGCTGGGATTCAGGTTCTAAGAGGAGCAGCCCTTGCCTTTGTTCATTCTGGTATCTCCAGCACCCAGTCGATTTCCTAGTGGAGGGCAGGTACTCAATAAATATTTGCTGAATAAATAAATAAATGATGGCTTCTATAAATTCAGAATAACTGGAGGAAAGCTGGGGGAAAACAGGATGTACCCCCCCCCCAAAAAAAAGACAAAATGTTCTGCAAAGATATGCCATTTAATTGCCTTCAAATGTATTCTTTAAGATAAATAATTATCCAGGTGCTATCAATTTAAGTGACACTTGGAGATGCTTGAGTAAGTCAATATGGTCCCGTTTAAAATCAGGGTTTTGCATGCATGCCCTGAAAGCTGCTTATAGTGATAAACATACATGTGCATAATTTTTTAAAGAGCTTAACATCACCACCCCAATCATCTCGGCCACTGCAATCCTTTTCACTTTCCATTATTCATTTTTTAAGCAAACTGGTTATGGTCTTATGAAGGAAAGAGTTTCATTCCAAATCAAATTACTAAGATTCTGGATTGGAGGTGTCCAAATATCAGAGAGTTTATCACGACTGTTAGTGTGACAGTAATAGCCCCTCCTTGTCACCCCCTGCAGACACCTTACGGTCAGATTTAGCTTCACAGAGATACCAACACTACTGCTGCAACTAAAAATAATGTTGATAAAATTGTATCATTTGGGGATTTTTGTTAAATGAGTTGATTTTAGCTGTTCTTGCACACAAATAGTAACTATGTGAAATAAGATGTTAATCTGCCACACTAGAGCAACTATTTTACTGTCTGTATGTGTTCCATAACATCATGTTGTAAATCTCAAATATACCTCATGTAATTTATCTTAAAATATGGAAATGAATGAAAAGGCAAAATTATAAATAATGCTGGTTACTAACAAAATATCTTATTGTATGCCAGTCATTGGATTTAACAAAATTTCTTATTATGTGCCAGTCATTGGGGTCACCTATCTCTTCCAATATTCTCAATGACTTGCATGGTGGATACTATTATAATCTCAATTTTATAGGTAAAGAGACTTAAAGTCACACATCTAGAACATCAGACTCAAAAATTAGCCGCCAACCACCTAGCTTGAGCCATCTCTTCTATTATGTGCATTCCTTGCATTGTGATCTAACTTTATGTACAACTGAATCCCCCTGGACACCCAGGTAGGGTCGCCTACATCACAGATGAGCAGCAAAAGTTTTACTAGTTGATGTAATTTTGCTGTCCAATGTATAAAAGTGCAATTGATTTTTTTAAAATATTAAATAATTTATTTCTCGGGGTAGAAATTCAAAGAGAATATAAAATTATCTGTTCGGGATGGATTAAATATATAGGGGCTTTAAAAATCTTCTAATCCAACCATCTGCCCAAAGTCCCAGGCCAAACATGCTAATCTCTGAAATCTCTCAGGGGCTTCCCATTGCCCTTAAGATGAAGCCCAGACTCCTTAATATGATCTGCAAGGATCTTTTGTGGCCAAGCCCCAACTCTAGTCTGCCACTCTGTTACTCTGAGTCCCCGCTGCCCACCCCACATCATAGACAGACACACTCTGGGTTCTGGAAGCACAGAACTTCTTATGGTCCCTCTGCAGTGGACAGCCCTCCCAGCTCAATAGCGATAGGATCTAATAGTGATAGGATTCAATCTCCCACCAGATTGAACTGTTTGCCTATTGTCCTCCTCATGAAAGGAGGACAAGCTCTCTGAAGGATGGAGCTATAATTCGGACTCTGTGCTGACTCCACAGTACCAGGGAAGGAGAAGACTGGACATATGGTTGATGAATGAAAGAGTGGTTTCTAGAAATATACTGAAAACTCTTCCATAACATGTCAGTTCATCAGCTGGGAAAAACATAGTAACAGTAAAGTGTGCAGTACAGTTTTCCGAATCTTAGGAGTGGTTTTGCAGAAAGAGCAGTTTGTACCTCCCTGAAAACCCACAGAAGTTCAAGCACAGTCCTGGAACTTGCTCATGTCACTGTCTTTTCCTAGTAACAGGGAGCCTTTATTGATCCTGGCAAGCTGTTTTAACTGGGTTAGCAAGAATTTCTGAAAGCTTTGCAGGGGAGCCGTCACCCCTGGTCTTCATGGGAACTCCAGTCCCCTCTGCTAAGGGAACTGCAGAAGAGCCCAATGGGAAGGGTTGGTGGGGACCACTGTATGCAACATTATCACTTGTGATGTACGTTAACACCAGGGTGGGAAACTGAAATCCTGAAAGTCCTCTGGGTAGCACACAGCATACTTGAGCAAAGCTTGCATGTATTATCAAATTGTATTGATAGCCCAGCCTTATGAGGAAGCCACTGTTACTAACTCACTTGTGCAAATGAGGCTGAAAGGTGAAAAGTGACTGGTTCAAAATCGTGTACTGGCTGGATGAGCTAGTGTCCTCTCCCCTCACCCACTCCAACCCACCTCAGTTACTGGACACCCTGGAGAACGTGAGATTTTACCTTCCTAATCAAATTACATTCAGGGTCCAATTCTGAAAGTCATGACTGTTGTCCCCACTTTGGAGAGGAGATCGCTGAGACTCTGGGAACTTATGTGGCCTTGCTTAGGACGAACTGCCACGTCAGTGGTCGAGCTAACATGCCAGTCCTCCTGGTGTAGCAGGAATCATACATGCATGCTCTATGCACCCCGCTACTCCCACAATTTCCCTTCTCTCAAACTCATCCGGCCCAAGAACTAGAGAAGCAGAGCCACAGAGATGGCACTTAACGGGCAGTGGGCTCTTGGCACTGTACCCTAATGCCGGTCAGTCTACAGAATTGATTAAACGTGTCATGTTCTGATGGGGCTCTGGGTATTTAAAGAGAAGCTTATCCCTAGACAATGAGATTCTATAATTTACCTGCAGATCCTCCAGGCTGTATGACAACTTATATTTATGTATTTTGTTTTCAATGCTGCATCTTTATTCTTTGAGGTTAATAATAGAAATCATTTTATTGTGGCAAATCCTCTTACATTTGGACTAGCAGAATGGGGAGTGGGAGAGGAAGAGGGGGGATTGCGATCAGTGAGGAATCAGAACCGTATAATGATTTTAGGGAGATGACATGTTGTTTTAAATTTATAATTCATCCAGTGGCTAAAACAAGAGGAACAAAGAGCTTTGAAGCAGCAGGGAGTCAAAGCAGTTCAAATAGGATTTGCACAGAGGAGCGCTGAGAAGCCATTTAGCAGGAAAAGTGATATAACTGCCCTAAGATATTAAGCAGCATTGTCTTGATTGTATTAAAGTTTACTTGATTGTATTAAAGTTTGCAATTAGTATTCCCCATTAACAAAATATGTCCAGCTAGGGGTCTGTTTGCACCTGTTTTAACTGAAAGGAGAGAAACTCCCATTTGAGCACCAAAAATTTGGGTGCTGAAACTCCTCAAAACGATTTTGCTCTAGGAAAAAGAAAAGCTGCCACTCCCTTGTGAGCCAGCAGTCGTGGAAACTTCCTTCCACTCAGCCCGCCCAGGCAGAATATGCACAACTTCTACCTCGGAGGAGTCTGGGTGAATGAGACCTCAGTTACAGAGCCCGTTCTTTTCCTCTTCTTGACACGAGGAATCTGAACGTGCCGAAGCAAGGCCCCAATGCTCCTGGGAGTCCTGGCCCAGGCTGAGCCTTTTTTAGAGCATCTCCTCTCCTTACAGAGAGGGTGACTTCCTCTCTAAGGAACAGCTGCAAGAGAGCTGTTACTCATGTAAGCAATTATGTGGATGCTTAAATGATATAATGTGGCCACTCTATGGAGCTGATGATGCTTTATTCATTCATTCCACAAATATTTATAGAGTGCCTATTCTGAGCCAAGCGCAAGGCTGGCTACTCAGAGGTCCCCATTTGTCCTCTTGGAGTTGAAAACCTACCAGACATTAAGCAGATGTTTTACAAATAAATGTGTAATAATAAATTATGATAAAAGCCCAGAAGAGAAGCCCTGGGTGCTCTGAGAGCATAGTGAAGACTTAATTAAGATGGGGGTGCTAGGTCAGGCGACGGAACAGAGTGGGAATAAGGTCCCAGGACATTAGCATGGGAATGAATTATTCTTTATTATCTTAATTGTGGAGATTCCTTGTTCCATTCTTCTATTGAGCTTCTGCCAAGAGGTAGTCATGGCAGATGCTGGCAGGAAAAGGTTGAAGAAAGAACATCTTCTATGAAAGGAGAGGGGCAAGAGAACTCAACTCTCGAACCAGGTACTAGGCTTTAAATTCTGACCCTGCCACTCACCGTCTGGAAATCTTGGTCAAGTGACTTCACTCTTCTCCTTTTTCCTTAATTTTAAAACAAGATATCAACAGCATCTATCTCATGGGATTAAAGGGTTATAAGGATTAAATGAGTTAATCCACTCCAAGGGCTTAGAACAGTCCTGGCACATGAAAAGATTTTTTTTGGATTGCAAACATATCACATGGAATTTGCCATCTAGGCGGAAGGACCGAGTCATAAAGGAAGGGGCTAGGTGACTAAAGAGCTATAGGAGTGTAAAAAATGGAAGTATGGATTCTGCTAGAACGTGTCTCTACAAGGGTAGAGCACTGTTGGAAACCACACATGAAACCGTGCAAAGACAGCTCCACTTGTTGATGTAGCATCTCTGGGGTTCATATTCTTTATTCTGGAGTGGCCCTGGCAGCCTCCTCAAGTACGGGACCTGGAGTACGCTCATTGCTAAATGAGCTATCTCTGTGCAGTAGCAAAGGCGGGCTGGAGAACATACTCTGCAAATGTTCGTTGAATGCCCCACAAGCAGAACATGGGGATCTATCTCACAGGACCCAGCCAAATCCAGCTGAGACTTGTTCAGAGTCCCTGGAAAAGGAGCAACTGATATTTTAAGCAAAACTTAAAGAACTTACAAAATGAAAAGTTGATGGGAAAATTTTTAATAACATCCAAAGTGTCAACTCTTTCCTTTATTCTCAAATTCTTGCTTCTGTGTCTTGCCAGCCCTTTCTTTCCATATTACACATTACTACACATTTAAAGTCTGAATCTTCATTCATTTATTCATTCAGAAAACATCTCACCCAGTGAATTCCCTCTATCTACCAAGCACAGTGCAGGGTACTAATAGGGGCATAAATGTAGGCACCTTGCTCTTGCACTCAAGGAGTTTGTCATCCTGTACTCAATACAAACGAGATTGACAGGATGTGACAAGAGCAATGTGCTCTGTGATAGAAACACACACAGGATTTTTGGGGAGCATAGGGACATAAAACTCCAACTTGGCATCTGCAAGGTGCTATTGGAATGGCTATTCCTGGGTGAAACAAAACAAGAGTGGACTCAAGCTTGGAACTCTGCAAATAATGAGCAGGTGGACCAATTGGTGATGAAAATTTGTAGATTAACCACCCAAAGGTGAGGACATCATAAAGTCATGGCAACAACCTGATTGTTCATCGTCTCCATCATCCGCAGGTGTTTCATACCTGAGTGCCCTGAAGGTGGGCCACATCTGCTCCATGGCTTCTGACCCTCCTGTTCTTGGAGCAGTACTAGGTCCCTGATTATATATTTGTTGAAGGAGTTAATTTAATATTTCAACATTTGTAAAAGATAAAATAATTCACTTGTCTCTAGCTTCCTCTATGTTTATTTCCCTTCATCTTAATTATTATCCCTTTCTATTAAAAATATGTAATTGTGAATTTGGCATTTAGAATGTTACACCTGTCTTTGGGTTTTGTTTCATAACTGTCCCTGAGTGAAGACATGTCCACATCAAGTTTCTGTAGACCCAAATTAACATACATATATTTGAATAATTCTCATGGCAACCAAAATTGGGAGCCATTTTCTTTTCTGCTGGACAACCTTGAAAACACTTGACATAGAATTAATTCCACATATAATTTTTCAGGGAGAAAAATGTGAAAGCAGCAAGGATTATAATTCTTCTTTCTTTCTTTTTCTTCGTCAGCAAACTTTGTCAAACTTTACCTCAACTCTTCATCTCTGCTCTGAAACACTTACTCTGTGCAACCCTATTTTATAAACTTTCACAACACCCTGGACTTCTCCTCTGTAGCGCTTTGTCAGCTGGAGGGTTGCTACCTACTAGTGTAATCGTCTGCTGTGTTACTACCCTTTATTCTATCAGGAGTAAGAGAGCAAGTATCCCCTTGTGGGTATGCAGCAAAATATTTACAGAATGGTCGCACAGACCAGGGGGAGCTAGGGAACTGTGATGCAGTCTGGCAGGTGCTTAGTGGCAGGTCCTTCAAGGGTTAATGGACTATCGATGGTTAAAGAAGCTTCAGAGGTGGTGCTGACATTGTAAGGAGGAGGAAGGAGCCACAGGACAATTTTTGAGATGTTTGTTCATCCTTCCGTCCTTCTGATTGTTTTCCAGAGCTATGGAATGAAGGAAATTAACAGTGACATCTAACGTTTTTTGACCATGTACTACCCATCAGGCACTGCTATAGTTTGGATATGGGATGTCCCCCAAAGCCATGTGTGAAAGGCTTGGACCCCAGGGTGGCGGAACCTTTAAGAGGCGGGGCCTAAGTTGGTCCCGGTGGTGCACACCTGTAATCCCAGCAACTTGGAAGTCTAAGGCAGGAGGATCTCAAGTTTGAGGCCAGTTGCAGCAAATTAGGAGCCCTACACGAATTAGCAAGATGCTGTCCCAAAATGCAAAAATTAAAAAGGGCTGGGGATGTGGCTCAGTGGTAAAGTGCCCCTTGGTTCAATCCCTGATACCAAAGAAACAAACCAAAACCAAAACAAGGTGAGGCATTGTAGGAGATCTTACGTCACTGGGGCGTGCCCTTGAAGGGGGCTTGGGGCCCAGTCCCCTACTGCTCTCTTCTGCCTGCCTCCTGACTATGAGATGAGAAGTTATGCCCTGTCACCTGCACCCATCATGATGTGTGCCTTGGCACAGGGCCAGTCAATCCTGGACTGAAACCTCCCAAACCGTGAGCCAACGTAAGGCTTCTCTGTTGTAAGTAACTGTCTCAGGTGTTGTGCTGGGCTGGAAAGCTGACCAGCATAGGCACCATGCTACCCACTAGCTACCTGTTAGGTTAATGCCAACCTCACAGCTGTCTATGAAGCCCAGTTGTCACCAGTGTATGCAAATGGAAACAGGCCTGTGGGGAGAGGAAGCAGCTCAGCCCAGGTCTGCGGACTGGTAAGAGATACAGGTTCAAACATACATTGGGGTGCTCTGAATTCCCCTCTAGAAAAAGCAAATTCTATGCTAGAGAGCTCCTGAGGTACCCTTTATCTGTTATCTTGTATCTAAAATAAGATTCATATTTGAAACTGATCCATAAAAAGGGAATATTTCCATTTTTAGATCAAAGTCAACAATGATTTCTAGATACCAATTTGGTTTTCATTTAAATTCGGTCCGTTTTCACTTTAACCTCAGGGGACCTTTGTGTTGCACCAAAGTGAACTAACATCTCACTACTCCCCTGACAGCAAGAGGCTTGTTAGAGCTGATTTTGCAATCAGGCAGTTAACAGAGTACGCTCCACATCACAGTCTTAAAGTGTGCATGGGATGTGTGCGTGTGTGTGTACACCCACGTGCGTGTGTACTATCCCAGGATCACACAATAAAGACTGAGAAAACCAGTTCCAAATGATAGCGGGAAGTTTAAGACCGGAAGGAAGAGGTGGCAAGTGGAAAACAGAAGGTGAGACCTGAGCAAAACCAGGAGGAGCCGACAGCTTTTAAATAAAAGGGCAAACTTTGAATGTCCATAAAAGAAGCAGGAAATGAGAAAGAAGAAAAAAGTGACATTCGTAGCGTGACAGCTGAAGGCCATGGGGTGCCCGGGTTGGGAAAGTAAGTGGTGCAGGAGACTCGCAGAAAGGACTGGACAGTCACAGTACCCAGTCACACAAGAACAAAGGCAGATAGGCAGGAGAGATAGCAGAGTGTGCCTTGGTGTGAAATGCCATTAAGAAGGAAAAGGAAATCACAACCAAGTAACCGCTAAGAGTGACCAAAGAAGCCAAGGAGCATGACTTAATGCAATGAGATTTAAGAACTGATGGCCAAGAAAAGAAGTAGACAGCCCTGAAGTGGAAGTTGCATCCCAACTCAGAGCTCAGCATGACTCCAGACGTGGTCTCACCTTCCAGAAACCCAATAGCTTCAGAAAGGGAACTGCTTGCAGGGAATACTGGAGCAGTCCTGGAAAACACTGGAGAGATGGGCAAAGTCGTACCTGCAGACTCAGGTGGAAGGAAAGTCAGAACCTCTGCAGGATCAGCATGACAATGAGCTACACAGAAACTGTGAGAACATGCTAGAAGAAAAGCAAGATCAAAGAAAAGAAAGAGAACATAGCAGGAAAAGCAAAATCATCCTCTTCACTGGGAAAAATAAGTGAAATAAACAGGAAATGCTTCATAGAGGCTTCGTGAAACAAAATGTGATAAGAAAATGAATCAATAAATTAAAAGCTCAGTGATAAGATGATGAAGTACTAGAGGGAGATAAATAGAAAAAAAATATATAAATAAAATCTAATAAACAATTAAGGAGTAAAATGGAATTATGCTGACCACTAATGACCTAATGAGACTTCTTTTTCATGGACCTAGATTGAGGGCCTGATTGTTCCTCAGTGTCAATGGCTCTCCTCCAGGTGGCCATGAGCAATGACTTGGAGGTGGTTCTAGCAAGAAAGCCCATGAACTGTGAGCATAATTAGATGTGTTTTAATTGTCCCACTTAGACTATGAGCTCCCGGAGAGTAGACATTCTCTCTAACTTCCTGTGACCTCCCCAGGGGTGGATTCAAACCCTTAGTAGATGACAGGTGAACAGATGTGGAATAAATAGACACATGAGTGACATCTCCATCCATCAGTGATTCATTCTTAAGTTAAATAAAAAGGAAAAATCAGAGGAGGGCAGCAAGAGAACTTTGGGTCTTTCATTTTGGTATGCAATGAGAATGTTGTCCTGCCTGAATGGCAGTCAGTTATGCCTCGGACCTCTGAGTATGGTGCCTGGGGCAGCCACCTCTATGTGGGTATCTTTCACATCATTTATTCATGCATTTAATACATGCAATGGTTTCCAACAGATGGCAGTAAGGTGTTTTGGTCTGCGCACTTAGCCAATTATACGATTTTCTGACAGATGGAAATAGAATACGCTGAGGGAGGGGCAACTTTTCTAATTCCCAGGGAGGCCCTATCTGTGCTAGGTGCAGTGTCCAAAGCTCAACATCCCTATGCTCAGATCCCAAATCCAACAGTTACCAGGGATACCATCTTGGGAACCGCTTGAAGGTTCAGACTCCTTGCCCACAGCAGAGGGTTTATAATATTCCCTTTCTCTCATGGACAGGTATCAAGAAATTGTTAAGACAATGCAAGAAAAACACTGAGCATGGCTAACTGTCTCAGAATAAGACCTAAATATTGTTTGCTATCATAAACATGATTGTGATGATGATCATTTTATGGTTCAACGGTGCTAAAACCCCAATTCCTTCCCATTTTCCAAACCAAGAAAGTGAATTACTCTCAAAAGAAATAGAGTAGGCAGATCATACCTAAAAGTATGGTAATTATTCAAGCTAATCAGATATATTTTACATTTTAAGCACTTCAAACTATTATGTCTATTCCAAGTGTTTGCCATATAGCGACATCTTAAAACAACTTCTTCACTTTGGTCTTTGGAAGAGTTACTAGTGATCTTTAAAGAAAAAAAAGCTGCCTATAATTAAGTGTGCCTCAGACATAAACTTGGTGTGTTATGGTCCATCATTTCCTTTGTGGGGTTTTTTCTTATAGAGCCTTGAGATACGTTCTGAGAAATAACTTCCCGTGCCATGGTAAAAATTACACCTAGAGCTCTCTGGTTTTTCACCATTGGTATCTTCTACACCACGAGCAACCCTTCCAAGTGCTACTTCTTGAGTCATTGTTTCTCGTCACTGTTTTGTCAACCTGTCAACTGCTCACACAGCGATGGAGGAGCGCTCTGGTGGCACAGCTGTGCGCAGTCTGCCAGGGGAACCCATCCCACTGGAGTGCCATTCAATATGGCAGCCCATCCAGGGGGCTCTGTTCACGCCCAGGAAGAGTGGGAGAATGCGAGGGAGATTTATGATGGGCACTTTGGCAAATTCTAGTTTTGACAGAATTTCTTTGAGTACGGAATGCTAACCTGTGTGGAGACAGAAATGATGGTACCTGTGCTTCCATATTTCATTCCCAGCTCCAGGTGTTTCCTAGAGGAGGGCAGATCTAATGCCATTACCTCCTGCCTCCACCAAGGGGCCCCACCCAATCACCTGCAGCTTCTCATAAATCAGGTTTTTGTCTTATACTTTCTGACAAAACCTGTTTCCAGGAACCACCTTTTAGCTCCCATAACTTTCCTGTTAAACTACTTCCCTGTTCACTCTATTTCACAGAGTCAGGACAATTAACCACGCAGGCATTTTTTTTTTTTTTTTCCTAACAGTGGACTGCCTGATATAAAGATGAAGTATAAACACTTGATTTGGGAAAAGTAAAATTCTCACTAATGTAGAAACCCAAACTCCCTCCTGCTCTGTATATCACCCATGTTTAATTTTTCCAAGTGTCCCCCCAATCCCACCTAAGAGCCAGCAGATCAAGCTCTCCTGATTCACACCCAACCCATTCAGAGCCTGAGCCAAACTGCAGGATGCCTAAGGTTTCCTTTCATAATAACTGTGATAATCAAAGAAAGGACCTGTGAGGTAGATTCAAAATCTAACCAAGACTGGAAGAGGAATGCTTTACCTCCCCAGCACAGAGGAAATCTAGGATGAATGAGTAACAGGAGGTGGAATGAGGTTAAGGCAGGCAGGTGTGGAAGCTGTTTGATTACACAGGTGCTTGGTTCAAGTTTACATCTCAGACCTGCCACTTGGTAGCTGTGACTTGAGCCTTGATCTTCCTAAGACTCAGTTTCCTCATCTGTATAATGGAACAACAAAAGGATTTACTTCAAGGGATGTCCCCAAAATAAGTAGGATGTAAGTAACTAGTATGAGAGCCAGTTGGGGAGGCTGGGGGAGGCTGGGGGAGGCTTGCCAAGCACCACTTGGGAAGAGCAGTGCACCTCTGCTGCTGTATTTTACTGGCCTCCTGGACAGGGTGAGATGTTCCTTAAGGCTCCTCCTGCCCTGCTCGCTCCCCCGCCCCCATTTTGTTATTCCATAAAGCAAGAACTCATTAAGCATTAAAATGGAATATGAAAAAGAAACGTATTTATTTATAAATATGCTCACATTTCATTAAAGCATATCTCCAAAGAAAGGCCTCTATGTTACTATGACTCTCATTTTTTAAAACATATGCTATGATTTGAAAATTTCTCTTCCTCTGTTTTCCTGCTTTCCTTCTCGATTTAGAAAAACTCACTTTCAGATTGCCATAAATTCCTTATTAGCTGCAGATTATTAGACCATTCTTCTCAATTCCTATAATAGAATTCTTCATTCTTATAATAGGATCTTACAAACACTTTGGTATGTGACACTCTGGAACCTTCAAAAAAAAAAAAAAATGGGTAGAGCAAACCTTGTGTAGCCATTGACTTGGGGTTTAACCAGGTGACTTGCTCTGACCCAGGGAATATGAGTGGCTGGACATGGCCTTCTGTACATCTGTCACAGAGAACATGGGCTGGGCAGCCACTGGCCCCTGAATGAATCTGACCTATAGCCTGGAGCCAACCCCTGACAACCTCAGAAGAGCCCAGCCTAGAAGGTTGAGCTGCAGACCTCAGAGCAAGAAATAGATTACTGGTCATCGTAGGCCACTGCCGTCTGGGGTTTGCTGTGCAGCATCGTCACAATGACAGCTTCTGCCTGGGATCATCAGAGAGCAAAGGCTCAAATGGGCTGTAATTCCTTCCTCCGGGTCCTGTCCACGAAGTTCACAATTACAAACAATAATGAATGCATCAAGTATTGAGAGAAAAGGGATAAAGGATTTGGCCATATGGGAAGTCTGACAGTTCCTCAAAATGTTCAACTCAGAGGTATTTCTGATGGGCAATCACACCAAGTGTATGCACAAGAGAGAGAAAGGGAACGCCTGCACAATAGCTGGCACATGAGTAGTCACAGCAGCATTGATCATAAAAGTCCCAAGTGGAAACAAACCCACATACCCATCATGGGAGAGGTGAATGGATAGAATGTGTCCCATTCACACCAAGAACTCTTTGGTCATGGAAAGTAAAGAAGTGCTACTATTTACCGACGACGTGTATGGACCTCCAAAGAAGCCAGTCACAGAACACCGTGTCTCTGTTAAGACTCCATTTACAGCAAAGAGGCCAGTCTGCAGGGACGGAAGTACGTGCAAGGTCCACCGGGCTGGGACAAGAGAAGGAGAGGAACGAGGGCTCTTGAGTGTGGAGTTTCTCTTTGGGGTGTTACAAATGCTTTGAGACCGATGGTGATGGTGGCGGTGGCTGCCTAGCCCGGTGACTACAGTAAGAATTATTGAATTGTGCACGTGGAGTAGGCGAACTGCACACTGTGTGAATTCTCCCCTGGTGAAGCTGCTCTGTAAGACACACAAAGGAAGCTGAGCAGCGGGCTGAACGGGGCACCGCAGCCCTGGTGAGGTCGCCTGCCTCTGGCGGCTGCATCAAAGTTCCCCTCCTCCTCCCCGGGGGCCTCAGCATAGAGCCCAGGCTTCTGGGGCATCAAGGCTCCCCAGAGTGGCCCGAGCTGCAGCCCAGCGACCGGGTCACTCCGTCCAGACCCTGCTAGGGCCACTCCCACAGGCAAATTCCTATTGAAATCCGGGTCTGCGCTCAGGTCCTCTCCGCGTCTTTCCGATCTCAGGCCCCTGGAGCGAGGGCGCCGTTCGGGTGCTTGGCGCATGCGCAGCAGCAGGAGCGCGCCCTCCAGGCGCCTTAGACTTTCTCCCGCGCTCCCCCGGCGGCCCGCCAGGCTGCCGTGTCATTCTAACTCTGTATTCTCGTCACTGCGCACCACGCTGAATTCCCTGGTAGAATTCCTGGCCGGAAGTAAGCGTATCGGGCATCCCGGGTCTCGTACCCTTACCACTGGGCAGGGCATCGTGGCCCGCAGCAGGTATTCCCTGTGCATTTGCCATCGGATTATGAGAACCGCCAATCTCTGGATGGGCACAGCAATCCAGGAGGTGGGCGCTCTCCTTGTGCATGCAAAGCAGTTGCATCTCAGAGAAAGAGCCGTGCCCGGGACCTCCCGGCCTCACCTGCCCGGCTGGCTTTCCATCCTGCCCCCTCAACCAGGCAGCGGCTACGCTCCTCATCCCGTGGCCTCCCTCGGGCTCATTATGTCCCCAGCCTCCTTCCCCAGGTTCCGCAGTCAGGTGAGGGGACACTCGGCATCTGGGAGACACCATCCCATTCTTTTCACTCTGCAGAGTCGAGGAATAAAGTAGATACACAACACAAGCCTGACATTTCAATGCAAAAAGACTATTATATTTCATCACTCCTCTCAACTTCGTTTTTTCTTCTTTTAAATTTCTCCATTTTTTTTTTCATAGCTGAAAACTCTCTAGTTTTTTTTTTTTTTTTTGAACCCAGTAATAGCTGGAGCTGGGTTTCATTTATATTTATAGTTAAATTCCAACTGCATATACTCCACACATGATTAATTCACAGAGGAAGGACTCTGAAGTTTGAATGCTCTAAGTACAAAGCAGGGCAGAGTTTAAAAATGTTAGCTGAAGCCAATAATTTGAATTTTTTTTTTAAAAAGTCAGAAATCAGACAGTCACTGGTTTAAAAATTTATGACCCCTTAGAAAACTACTTCTTTATGTAGAAAAGGAAAATATTAATCATATGTTAATGAGACGATGACAAGATACCAAAGCTCAGCTTTGCTTCTTTGCATCTTCTCTCGGCATAGCCCTGGTAGGGGTGTTACCCAGAACCCTCTGCTGTCCAGAGGAGATTCCACTATTTGACCTTGGGCTAAGCTGAAGGAAAAGCTGCAGGTAGAACTGGGTTTTTTACCCTGGTAATGGAATGTTTCTATTCCTCAGGATGGAGTGTAAGTTTGCCCCAAATGGTCCCTGTAAAATATATGACCAGGGTGTCCTTGTAAAATATATGACCAAGGCCTAATCACCCTAATATGTTGTAAACTTTTCACTTCCCTTGGGTTTCTGAACACACAGATCTGTGGCCATAAAAGAGAGGGAAAGAGTCAAAGTGCTTTGTATTTTCTTACACAAAGCAGCAAAGCCTTCTGCTTGGGGAGGGGCAGTTAATCTACAGGAGGCATTCTTTCCCTTTTTCTCTGTAACATGTGCATTAAAACCTATCAGGAACTGTAGGAGCCACTGCAGATCCGGGGGCCGAACTGCAGCTGGGCTGATCACTCAGGAGTTCTTACTCTCTGCACCTGTTCACTCATTTGCAAACATAGTGTCTGCTGCATGAGTCATGTAAAGAGCATAGAACAGCACCTGGCATACAGAAAACACTGAGCCGAAGTTGACTTTTCTTATTGTATTACTATCAGAGACTAACACAAACTACTAAAAACTAATTAATGTAATGCTGTTGAAATATTGCAGAGGTTAGGGTTAGTTGGAACAATATTTTAAGGAATTCATAAAGTTAGTGGATGGAAATGACTGAGGACATGTTTGTTTTAAAGAATAGTTATCTTTTCTTTCTGTGTCCAAAATTTTGCCCCCAAGGGAGACTCTGGATCTTTCTGAGATTGCTCTTTAACAAAGAAGAATGAACTCTTCCTTTGAGAGAAAGTGTTTCTGTTGTTTAATCAAGAAAAGGTATGGTGAGAAGTGCAGCCTCTGAAATCAACATCACTAATTTTTCAATCCTGGACTTCCACTTCAACACTGTGTGACCTAGAGAAAGTGTCTCAACCTCTGACCCTCTCTGTGCTTGGTGTTCTTATATGCAAAATAAAGATAATGATAGCATTTATCTAACAGGACTGGATGAGAGCTCATTTGACTTAACACATACCATGTACTTAGAAATGGGCCAGAGACATATTCAATATCAAAAGCATATTTGCTAGTATTATGTATAAAACTTCTCTACATCTTGCTGGTTTTCTTCATGTAATTCTTTCACGCATTTAGTAAATTGAGAGTTGACCATGTGTTGGGGCCTACGTTGTGTTGCATTGCATGTGCACACACATACATTCACACACAAGAATCTAAACGTGGGATAATTTTTTTAGATACAGATTCAAAAGGGGAACAGTTATTCCAGATCCTTCCTGTACTCATCTATGCAACCTAAAAACAGCAGCATCCTAGCACTCTATAACATCAGTAACCGTAGACACACTTGTGCTTGCATTTTAAACAGGAGCCCTGGATGCACAGCTGTGGGCGGTGTCTTCCCTGTAGGCAGGACTGCGGTGCGTCTCCATGGCAAACACACCCAGGGACACCGGCACCGCCAGAATCACCCCACGTGAGGCTGCTCGGAGTTCTTCCCAGTTCCCCGGGACCCTCAGGTAACATGCGGCTCCTTCCTCTGACCACAGGTAAGACGTCTTCCTCCAGGCAAGGTCTGCTTCCCAGACAGGAGCATGCAAACCCTCTAGACCCTTACCTGCTTCATTCCAGGAAGCTTCAACTGGTTGTGATCAGGGGGCAATTTCGGTTGTGATCAGGGGGCAATTTTGTTAACTTTCTTCCTACTTTCTCCCTATGTCCCTCAAAGTGTCATATATTCATTTTGTCAACAAAATTAAAGGAAACTCTTTCACCCGGAGTCTCTGGGAGGCTTCTTAGGTCTGTGCTATTGCAGTTTTGAGAATGACTATGTTCCACAGGGTTCTTTTCAATTCCCCACAAGGACTGGTTCATTAGCTTCCCTGAGCCTATTGCATTCACTGTGTGCTGGGCACTTGTAGCGTGGCCAGGGTGGGCAAGGTAAGTTAGTTCTAGATGCAACAGCACCCAAGACAGTCCTCCAGTTCATGAGTGCTATATTGCAGTATCAAAGTCCAGGCGAATCAGCGTGTATTTTAAGCATCATCCCTTGCTTTTACCTAAGTCAGTGTTCATGAACAGATGCAAATGACTTTCCATAAATATTTTGACATGGCCCACCAGGACACAAATTCCAGTCTATAAGAAAAACCTGCATGTAATTCTGAGATGAACACAGTAACAGCAGTCACACTCTCTCAGCTGATCCTCTTGGACCACAGGATTGTCTTCGTCCTAACTTACTTTCTTTCTTTCTTTCTTTCTTTCTTTCTTTCTTTCTTTCTTTCTTTCTTTCTTTCTTTCTTTCTTTCTTTCTCTCTCTCTCTCTCTCTCTCTCTCTCTCTCTCTCTCTCTCTCTCTCTTTCTTTTCAATGTACAGGCCTATAAAAAAAAACTTGAAAGGTGGAAATACTGGCCCTAAATAATGATATTTGGAATTGGGAATGCATTCTTCCCTTGGCTTCCCATGAATAGGTCTGATCATGACCTTTTTTTCTTTCTGGCATGAGAAAGGGATCAACATTCTTCCTCCAATGGACTTGGTTACTTGATCCCAACCAAAGATTATCAGCAAATGTGGTTTTCCTCAGACAGGAAGTAGCACTCCATTATCAAAATGGATATCACTCTAAAAACTTCCTTGCAAGTCACTACAGTCCAAGTATGCCATCACAATTGCACAGTAACCTCACCCTATTTCAGCTGCCCATGGTCAACTGCAATCCAAATACATCAAACGGAAAATTCTGAAAATAAACAAGTCACAAGCTTTAGATTGCAGACCCTTCTGAGTAGCATGATGAAATCTCACCCAACCCCACTCCCTCCCACCAGGGTCTGGCATGCTTCCTTTGTCCAGTCTACCCACGCTGTATAGTCTACCTGCCTAGTAGTCACTTCACAGCCAACCTGGCTATGCAGTAGACTGTCAGGTACCCAAGTGCTTATTCTCAGGAATGTCTTATTTAACAATGGCCTGGGCGATATTCTGCCTAGCCCCTCCTTCACCCCATGAATGGTGGCAGGGGTCCTCTAGGATAGATATAGGTTAAATATCTACCTGCTTGTCCATCCCAAACTCAGAATTGCCTAGAACTTCTTGCTCAGCAACAAAGCACTATCTTTCCACTTGGCATTTGAGGTTTTGGTATCAGAATAAATCAATCCACTCCAACATGCTTATTTTATGTGAGAAAGGTAAAGTTCTCTGCTCCATGAGGAAACAAAAAGAAAAAAAAAAAAAAAACACTGTATGCTGAGGCTGCTAAGATCTAATGAATGAATGAATCTTTTATACGTGAGATTGTGAAGAAGGAAAAAGAAATCTGCGCTCGTTTTGCTGTGGTACCTCAAACTGCGAAAGTCACAGCAGGATGTGGATGCATGTGATGGCTATACATGGGTGTAGGTGGAGGAAGACAGAGCGTAAGCGGGGATCTGAACTACGCACACGTTTCTAGGCATCCACCGCCGTTGGGGTCTTCCTGGGGAGTGCTGTCTTGTTTTTGTCTTTATTTTAATAAACTGAAAAAGAGTAATTTACTTCGAATGCTAGGAACACAGAACCAAAGTATCTGAAACTAACAAAACTCAAAGAATCAAAACGCACCTTTCCAAACTGAAAACCTGCTTAAACAGATTGATCTAT
The DNA here is from genome assembly GCF_902686455.1 of Sciurus vulgaris. Classification (NCBI taxonomy): domain Eukaryota; kingdom Metazoa; phylum Chordata; class Mammalia; order Rodentia; family Sciuridae; genus Sciurus; species Sciurus vulgaris. Next base: position 134,344,137 of record NC_136469.1, on the reverse strand, counting down.
GCCAAGAGTGTGTTCAGAGGCAGGGCTTTGCTGCAGAGTGAGCAGCCCGGGGCAGTTCTGAACTTGGGGTGCCAGGTCAGTAGCGGTTTAACCTGCTGGTCCCAGTGGATCCCTGCCACCTTTGGGTGAGGGGAGGGAGGCGCTGGGCAGCGCAGACAGCTCTGCAAGAGGACGCTGAGACACTGCTCTCCCCCAGTCAGATCCTGGGTGCCACCTCAGAAGCATCTCCGGGGCTCTGTCTGCCTCAGGCTTCGGGAACTAAGAAACCGCTGTAAATGAAGCCATCTCCAAATCGATCAGGTGTGAAGCGGGAAGCCTCAGTGACTCCCACTTTTTAAGGGACGGGGGCTACTCTGGTGGCAGCCGATTCTATTTAGTCATTCTTGCAGCTCCCCCAGGACACGGTTTTTATTTTTAGAGAAGCCTCCGCCTGCTGACTGTCGTGAAGGGAACACTCAGGAGGAGCTATTAGCAGTCACTTGTTTCAGTAAACATTGAATATAACATATGCCTCTCAAGTAATGTGTATCCAAACATACAATTTACAAATAATTAACATCATGTTAATTAGTCACATTAATTTATGCCACTTTGTGGAATTATTTCCTCAGAGTGTTTAGGAACGCTGCCAGGAGCTTGAGCCAGACATGTGAAAATGTGCTTGAAGTTAACCGTGGTGCGCGGCTGGGAAACCCAGCGTGAGCCGTCCCCGCTGGCCTGCAGCACGTTAGGACCCGCCCGGCCTCCGGAGCCCGGCTCTAAGGCACATAGAAGCAGGACACCTGCAGCCTCCTGCCCTCTGCCTGTCCTGAGGGAGCCAAGTGTGGGTTCTCCACCACCAGCTGCACACCGCCAGGTGCACCGGGGTCCAGTGTGGACTAGGTGAGCTTCACAGGCAGCCGTGTTGTGCTAAGAACTGGTGTGCGGCATTATGGCACAGCGTAAGGAGAAAAATAACACCTGGAATTATTTCCTGGGGGCCGAACTTCGAGAACATAAAATGGCCAAAGCAGGGAGTTAATGTCTCTGGACAAAGGAGATCCTCTGGGAAGCTTCCATCTGTACTTGAAACCGGCACCTTCATTAAGACCAAACCCACTGTCCCCCAAAGCACTTGAACCTGGGGGACAATCCAGCCAAGCAATTCAGGATCAAAAGGGAGAGAAGGAGACTTTGCAAACAGTGTGAACTCAGTAGAGAAAACAATCTGACTACGAAATCAAGCAGAAGTCAGTGTGACGTTAGAGAAACCTGGGCTCATGGCGGAGTCCAGTCACTGTAGGAACAAGACAGCTTTGTAGCATAGCTGAGCTGGCCACCACTGAGGGCTCTGTGTCACCAGCCGTGACTGCTCCCTCCCGAGTCAGCTCACTGCCCAGACGTGGTTGCAGCCGAGGTCTGCTGTATTGGGTAACTAATTAGACAGGAGGGGGTGAAATGCAGACCCCTTTTCTAAACTTCAGTGTGAATTCCCCAAAGCCCCAGATAAGCCAGGAAAATGTGTTTTTTGGTTTCTGCATTTGGGTTTTATGGTTGTTGTTGATGAGGTTTTTGTTTGTTTGGTCGGTTGGTTTTTGTATTGGTTTTGTTTTTTATTTGTTTGGTTGGTTTCTTTATTTTTTTTTTTAAATGGGCATGGAACCCAGGGATGATTTACCACTGAGCCGTATCTCCAGCTCTTTTAGTCAGCTTTTCTGCTGCTGTGACTAAAAGACCTGGTAAGAACAACTTCAGAGGAGGAAAAGTTGAGGGCTCACAGTTTGAGAGGACTCAGCTCATAGACAGCCAGCCCCATTCCTTGGGGCCTGAGGTGAACACCATGGCGGGAGAGGGTGGTGGAGGATGTAGCTCACAAGGATCAGGAAGCAGAGGAGAGAGTCCCCTCACCAGGGACAAAATGTATACCCCAAAGGCACACCCGCAATAGCCCACCTCCTCCAGCCACACCCTCCCACCTTCAGTTACCACCCAGTTAATCCCCTCAGGAGACTAACTCACTGATGGGTTTAGGTTCTCATAACCCAATCTTTCCTCTGAACTTTCTTGTGTTGTCTCACACGTGAGCTGTCGGGGGATGCCTCACATCCAAGCCATAACACCAGCCCTTTTTATTTTTTTAAATTTTGAGACAAGTTCTCACTAAGTTGCTGAGTCTGGTCTCAAACTCGTGATCCTCTCGCCTCAGCCTCCTGAGTCACTGGGATTACAAGTTGTGAACCACCACACCTGGCTTCGAGAAACTGCTTTCAATGATGGCATTCCAAGCGCGTTCGTGATTACTTACTGATCATAGATCTGAAGGCTAAAAATCTATAAATAAATTATACTCCCAAGGCCCAAACAGAATTGAAAAGAACTCTAGTGCAAACGAATATTTGAGGGTGAGACTTTAAGACGTCAGCCAACATAACGGAATTTGGGAGAATAGAAGAAGCAGTCCCCCTGAGCTCTGAGACTCTGCCTGGTGAAAACAGGGTGATTGGAACTGATCATCAATAAGATTCCTGTCCAATTTCTGTTTGCTCACAATAGCTTGTTGCAAGCTGCCCCGCCCCAGCCAGATCATGAGAGGTGTACAGAAGACGGGAGGCAAAGAGGGAGGCTGGCGAGGTATGGCGAGACACTAACACCGCACGCCGCCCCATCCTGGTCGAATTTAATAATCTAGGGGGGGAGGGGCAGGTGTGTGAATGAACAATACAAATACAAATAAATAGCAATATAAAACCGCATGTAAGTGCCAAGGAATCAAGGCATAAAGGAGGTCCAAATATCTGCTGTGGGACCCAAAGGAAGCCATGACCCATTTGGAAAGTTAGGGAAATTTAACCAAAGAAAGTCCCTTTCCTGACACTTGTTCCTACCTGTCTGCAGAGATAAATTTAGAACTCTATTTCCATGTAGACACATTGATATATCAGTATAGAGAAAGGTATTTTTTTCCCATAAGAAACTCTTGACTTATTGGTATGAGAATCACATTAAGTCTATAACTTCCTCAAAAGTCTTGGTTAATAACAATATATTTTAAGTGTTGCTTTTTAAATTTTATTTAGGGTCTATTTGATTCACTTTAACTTTGATTAAATTTGGTTCTCTTTAATATTTATCCAATAATGTTTCAGAATCCCAAAGATGTGAATACATGAAAGCTCTTCCCTAATGTCCAGGAAACCATTGAGAATATAAAAGCAGCAAAAAAATCATCCTGGGGTTTCAGGACGTTCTGAAACTTCAAAGAGAAGCGAATGAAATCTGCACCTATTTTGCCCAAACTGAAATTGCACTCGGCAGGAGAGGCACTTCTCCCCATGCAGAAATCTGAAAATGCATTTGAAAAAATAGATCCATATTTTAATTAAAAGGGGCCATTCTGAGCCTGGCATGTGGAAGCACAGCATTAATATTTGTGACACTAGCCACGGGGAACAGGGGGGCAAACAGGGTCTTCCATCAGCAGCAGGAAGTTAAGGTTGATCTTTCTTGAAATCCAGATTCTCACAGACATGAAGCGGTCTGCTCTTGCTTCAAAGCACTACCCAAGGACAAGGCACACAGATGGAGGGTCTGGAGACCCATAGGGCAGCTGCAGAGGGATCGGAGTTGAAGCAGGACAGTGTATCTAGTGAACTGCTGCTGGGTGTTGCTGAGCGCAGTGTGTGTGTGTGTGGCGGGGGGGGGGTGTGACGGCAGGCGATTACACCCCACTCTTCACACAAACGCATTAGTAAGTGTCGCTCCACAGTTGCACAGATTTTAAAATGAGGATCATTTGATCTACAGACTCCAGAAAGTGAAAGTAATGGCATCTCCTTGGCATTATTTAATGGAGTAAACAGTCCCATATTTGGCATTTAACAAAAAATGAATGTATTAAGTTGACTGTGGTATAACTCCTCAATGTCATAATGCAGGTACTGACATAATAGCTGGCAGCCAGTGTTGGCATGCTCTTTACTGCTGGGTTGATGAACAGGTATATTTAAAATCTAACAGGTTAAAAAAAAGATCACAAATACATACATGAATTGTTTTTTTTTTTTCTATATCAAATGTATCATTTCCTTCTCTTAAAGAAAATGTTGGTCATTCCATAAGGAACAACGATTAAAATATGTAATCTGTTTTTTGAGGGTTGGAGTCCATATTGCCTTAGTGTGTTTCTTACTGCTGTAAGCCTGTTTCAGTTTTGAGCAACCCAGGGTGAAAGAAGGCAATAGAGAGTAGAGCATGCGTGGCATTTGGACTTGTCCCCAGCCCCTAGTCAGAGGGGAGTGGGCTAGGACAGCTCCGGGCAGGCGGGAGGCTCTGCACTGATTTCCCCTGGAGCTCTGCTGTCCAATGAGGCTTCCATCAGCCACACATGGCCACTGAGCTCCCCAAATGTGGCTTAGTGCCTCCAAGGACTGAGCTGGAAATTTTAGTTCATCTTCATTCAGTAAAATTAAATTGAAAACCTGAACCAGTTCAAAACACTTTTCCAACAAATGTAACTTTATGATGTCTTTATGATGGCATTTCTACAAAGTATTTTATTAGGTAAGATATTGTTCTGTAGTGAATACGCTGGGGACATGCATCGCTTGTACGTCATGGCTTATCCCTGTTACCAGTTTATTCAGCTGGAATGATTTTTTTCCTTTGTGCTATATAACACTGTAATGTTCTTACTTGAATATTTCATGTAGATGGTAAGGTAAGGGGATACCTATGTAAGTAATAATTGTTAATTCAATTCAAAAACTTTTAATTATACATCATTAACTTCTAGTTAAATAAATAGAGACAGATTTCAAATTTTTAAATGATGGTAGTCAGACAAAAATCAAGGAGGGTATCACAAGTCAGTTCTATAATAGGAAAAGTTAAGAAGAAAGATAAGAAGAAATAATATCACAAATTTCAGGAGAAATGTCAACTGCAATTTCCCGAAGCACAACAAAACAAAGCTGTTTGTTGTGTAAAACAGAAATTTAAGGTAATAAAGTAGACAATATAAAGAGATATTTTCAGCAAATACATGGCAAATTGGAAAAGACATTTCTTCTCAACACTCAAAACAAAAACATTGCTACTAGAAAATGTAGTTCCTAGAATGCAGTTAAAAGAAAATTCAAAATTATACATGTGGTTGGCATTACATATCTGCTGGATGTTGTCATGATGCCAACAGATGTTCCATCTCCCAGACCTGTCTGAGATCTGCCCCTGTGCCCCTGTGACTCTGTGGTCACCACCCATCCCCTCTCACCTCTCACCTGCTCTGTGTCAGTCACCACCTGACAGGGTCCCTGATCCCCCCTCTCCTTTCTCTACGTAGCAGAAGCAGCATGATTTTTGCAAAATGGAAATCAGATCTTCCCACCATACTTAGAAAATACACCACAACTCCAAGGATTTTACAGAATCTGGCGCTACTGTCATTTCTAATCACTTTCCGCACCTTCCTGATACCCTCCCCAGGCCTCCTTCTGTTTCTTGGCCCATACTAAGCTGATTCCCGTCTCGGGGTCTTTGAGTTGGCTTGCCCTCTGTTCACACTGCCATATGTATTTGTCAATGAAATGAATGGATGGGTGTGTGAAGAGGGGTGAGCAGGATCAGGCGTCTGAATTTCACCAGATATTTACTCATTTATACATTTATTTCAGTAAAAACCCATCACTTAATCCCCACTATTTGCCAGGCACTAGACTAGGAGTTTGAGAAACCAGATAGTCTTAAAAAATTTCTCTCTATAGGAAATAACAAGGAACATGGTTGCTGTGTAGTCTCTTCCACTGAATTAGAAGACTGAATTTATCAGTGGCTAAGTCACTGCAGCTATTTTATGTTGTAAGTATATTGAAAACAAAACAAAACAAAAACCAGGGCTCAACTTGATGGTGTCGTAAGCAGAATATAAAAAGTTAATGATATTATGAGTCTCAATCTGGGCTGCAAACAGAAATATAGAAACTCCAATTCAATCAGCAGGATTGGGGAGGTCAGCAAGGCAGGTTCCTCTTGGGCAAGGGCTATATCTTATTAAGTTTTGTATCTTCAGTGCCTGGTCCACAGTAAGAATTCAATAAATTCCTGCTAAATTGAAATCATCACTTACAATAAGCCCTTAATAAGACTGTGAATTTATTGAAGGCAAGAGTCCGTGCCAGTAGACCTCTGAATCCTGGAGGCTGAAGACCTGAGTCTCCAAAATTGTCTATGTGCATTGTGGCTAAAGCCTTAAGTTCTAAACTGATCAGATGAGCAACATAATTGAATAAGGCTGGCCAGGTGCAGACACTGGGGAGTGCTGGGTACTGGACAGGGAGGACTATTTGCCACCTACAGCGACTCAGTGTGGCTAGATCATCTGACTTCCCCCTGGCCCAAAGCCTAAAATTTAGGCTTCTATTTGAAATCTCCTGATTTTTACTTGTTGGCAACTAATTAAGATTGTTTCCAACACATTGTGGTAAAAACACACAGGCAGATTTTACTTGGCCCACAGGAAGGTGGGGCAGGGGTCAGACAGCGACCTTAGAGTTAAAGAAAGGGCTCAGGAATCAGCCTTCCTGAAGTATCTATGCATGCAGCAGGCACCACGCTTGGTGTTTTCCATTTTTCATCCCCTTATATTCTCCAGAACTCCCTGAGTTGGGTGCGATTAGCTCCATTTATAGAGGAGAACAACAGGACTCTAAAGGGTGAGGTTTTCCCAGGGTAATAACCAGAGAGCTCGCGGGTTGGGATGCAGAGTCAATGCTATTGGTCTTTCTGATGTATTGGGCTGTCTTCTAATTATAGATTCCAGCCTGATTCCTAAACAGGAAACAATTCAACAAAAACAAACATAATAGAAACCCACCAAATGGGCCCGGAGTTTAGGAAGGGGTCATTTTTGAAACATGAACAGGAATATCACCTGGGGACAGTTCTCCAAAGAAAGACACATTCTTACATGTGTCAAGGTTCTGCTGTACTCCACGCATGTGAAGACGCGTGCTGCCCTAAGACATAAAAGCTGCAGGCATGGAGAAGGTCTGCGATGCCCTTGGCAGTTTAATCTTTCTGTTTTTGGCTCGTTCTGCAGACATGTGTTTTTGCTTAGAAATGCACAGAGGTGGATAAATCACTGGGTAGTCATTCCCAGGCCAGCTTCATGAACTTTCTCGGCATGATCTCACCACTGCAATCAGCATGGCTTAAGAGTTATACAACATTTTATTAGGCCTTCATTCCATACTTTTCTTGAATTTCAATGTTCATCTGTTGGATAGAAAATAAATGTGGCTAGTGGCTCAAAAACCAAAGTTTTATGACTTTATTTTTAATTAATTTATTCAGCAATTTTGATTTTAAGTAGGCAGGAGAGAGTTTTGAACATACTTGAAGGAAATATTTTTAGATTATTGGTTCTTTTTAGTTGTACATGACAAAGGAATTTATTTTGACATAATTATAAAAGCATGGGATATGATTTGTTCTAATTCAGTCCCCAGTACTTCCCCTTCCACTCTCCTTTCCTCTGTTCTTTATGCTATTTACTTATAGTATTTTGTGTGTGTGTGCGGGGGTGTTTTTAAATTAGTTCCTTGTGGATATACATGATGGTGAGATTCACTGTGGTATATCCATATATATACATTGGAAAGTTAGGTCAGATTCATTCCACTGTCTCCTTATTCCATCCCTTCTCCCTTTGTCTACTCCACTTATCTTTCTTCATTCATTTTTTAGTCCCTGCCCCTTATTTTGGATTAGGTTCTACATATCAGAGAAAACACTGACTTTTGAGGACTGGCTTATTTCACTTAGCATGATAGTCTCCATATCCATTCATTTACTAGCAAATGCCCTAATTTCATTCTTTATGTTGAGTAATACTCCATTGTTCATATGTACCACATTTTCTTTATCCATTCATCTGTTGAAGGATACCTAGGTTGGTTCTATAGCTTGACTATACGAATGCTACTGCTATAAACATTGATGTGGCTGGGTCACTGTAGTATGTTGATTTTAAATCTTTTAGATACATACCAAGGAGTGGGATAGCTGGATCACATTGTGGTCGCATTCTTAAGTTTTTGAGAAATCTCTGTACTGCTTTCTAGAGAGGTTGCACTAATTTGCAATCTTAACCCCTATCTCTCACCCTGCACAAAACTTAGCTCAAAGCAGATGGAAGACCTAGGAATTAGACCAGAAAACCTGCAACTTCTAGAAGAAAATGTCTACTCAGGAACTGACTTCCTTAACAAGACTCCTAAAGTGTAAGAAGTAGAATAAAAAAATCACTAAGTGCAACGGCATCAAATTAAAAAGCTTCTTCACAGCAAAGGAAACAAGTAAGAATGTGAAGAAAGAGCCTACAGAATGGGAGAAAATCTTTGCTACCTGCACCTCAGTTAGGGTGTTAATATTCAGAGTATACAACGAACTCAAAAAACTAACACCAAAAAATAATAACAATAACCCAATCGATAAATGGGCAAAGAAAATAGACACTTTTCAAAAAAAAAAAAAAAAAAAAAGAAATACAAATGGTCAACAAATAAATGAAAAAATTCAACATCTCTAGCAATTAGAGAAATAAAAATTAAAACTACATTGAGGAAATTTTTTTTACACATTCACATACATATGTACATATACATAGACTGCAATGTTATCAGCATTCTGAGAATGGAAGGTGGACAGAAATTCACATCCTAGGTAGATACATATGCAATGCAGAAAAAGCCTTAAAGATGTCCTAAAGACAGAGTGTTCTTGCAGTTGTCTTTCATCTCAGAGCAAAAATAATGTCCCTATTTCCCATTTCTTATTTTGCAGTAGATATCAGCAACACCTCCCATCGTCATAGCAAAGGCACAGAATTTGGGAAGAGAGAACTTAAAAGATAAATTTTGCACAGGTCATGAGTGGTCTTGGGCAAGGTCCTTAAGATTATCACAACTCAACATCTTCACGTATAAATGGGCGAAGATGACCTGCTCTTCTAACCACAGAGGTTCTTGAAACAATCCAATGAAATAATGACTCCTGATGTGCACACCGGCAACCACCATCACCACCATCATCTGCTTCCAAAAGACTGGAAATGTCTCTTGGAAAGTAAAATGGTTTCCTTTCTTGTCCATTCATTTCTTCATTCATGTACTGTATACCTGCCACATGCCAGTCTCTCTTCTAGGTTCTGGGGTTACAAATATGAACCAGACATCATGACCTTACCTAAATCAACTCTCACTGGATAGAACAAGAGAACAGGTTTGGGGATAGATGCCTTAGACCATTCCTGGATTCCTTATTTCAGAGTCCCTGTTGTAACTGGAGTTCCCAGGAAAGAAGGATACAGTGAGATTAGGAATGTCTGGGGACATGTGTTGTGCAGGGGTAGGAAAAGGACTGCATAAATCAGTTGGACCCTGGCCCAGTTTGACCCAGTCTCCGGTTCACCCCTGCCCAAAAGCACCAGGAACACTCCCCCCACCCCGTCCTACAGGGACCAATGGGGAATGCTTCCTCATGTGGGCAAGGTTTCCAGGGCCTCACCTTCAATTCCCTAGAGGATTTCTAAGTAGGATTCTGATTTGAGAGGCAAATCCATCCTTTCCAACCTTGCTTCCAACACCCCAGGATGAACCACTCTCCCCACTCCCTCCACTCACACCCACCACCCTCGCTGTGCCTTCTACAAGACCTGGGGCACGGAGCCAGTGTGTGTGCATGTGCATGTGGAATGAATGCATCTGTCCCCATCAGTGAAATGTGGGAACCAAAAGGCCAGGAGCAAGATGACCACTACTATGTTTCAAGATTTGCCAAGGAACCAATTTTGTCAATGCTTTCAACTTCAGAAATGCCCAAGAACCTTCTAGAAAACTACAGAAATGTGGAGGCCATACAATAGTGGTTAAGAAACTGACTGGAAGGGGTGAATCCCACATCTGCCGCTTACTAGGTATGGACCGTGAGTGAGCTACTTAACTGCATGCTTCGGTTTCTCCATCTTTGATGGAGATGGTAAGATTATCTGCCACAGGGTGGCCATAAGAATAACCAGGTCATATATGTAAAACAGAACAGTGCCTGGGGCCTGATACACGTTTGCTGTGGCCGTTATTACCACTGCCACAGCTATTTCTACCACAGTCGACATAATCGTGATCATTAGACAGATGCCTTTGGCCCTGGACCAGATGTCAGTATTTTTTAAAATGGTCCACGAGGCTGAGACCCACAGACTCATCATGCAGAAGGCACACTGTAAGTGACTGAAGAATAAATGAATGATGGGAAAAAATGAAGACCACATGTGACACAAGAGATTCAGTGCAGAAAATGAGAGCCAGAAGTTAAACCTGGGAAATTTCTTGCTGGTTAAGAGAAGTTGAACTCTGTAGGACAAGAGTGGAAGCGCTCAGAGAATCTTCTGCCCTGCATGCTTGAGTGAATGGGGGGAGGTAACAGGTTCAGCACAGATTCTAGTCTTGAGTCAAAGAAAGCCCTTAATAAACTCTTGGTCCCATTACAGACTTCCAAATATTTATTTATCCTTTCTATAGAGCAAAGGAAGAGGGTACCAGGCTGCTGGAAAATTCTGGATCAATTCTATGCAAATTCTTTTGTAAATACCTTTCTGTTTGCATTTGACCCTGGCCAGGCTATTCCTCACTCTGCCGTTCGTTCAGTAAATGTACATTGGACCCTGGTCATTTGCAACATTCCACCTTAGCCCTGAGAAATCCTATCTTACTGCTCTTGGCCCCTAACCCAACAGAAGATGCTCAATCATTTGACGAAAGATGAAAATAACCTAAACAAAGCTCAGTGCAGGAGGCAGCTCAAAAACTAATACCAGGTATACAGTTCTGAACTCCCCTTCCACCCATTTCTGATTTTGGTAAACTTCCCTCTCCCTCATGGTTTCTATATAAATTAATATTTGGTGAAAATATTAAATAACCAACAGTGAGTAAGATTTCTAAATTATGCTTTTATAGGTTACAGAGTTCTATTTTTCCTTGCATAAAAGGATCCTTTGCAACATCACAATAACCAAGAGAAAAGGACTCTTCCCTGTAAGATCTGCTATTGATTCCTGCAGATCCTGAAAGATACATGGAACCCCTCCAAGTATTTGTCTCCTGGGGTCAAAGAATAAAGGAAAATAAAGCTTTTGGTCTAGGAAGCTCAACGTACTTCCTTTTGTATGCTTTCTTTGCTTCTCACAGCTTCCCTTAAAAGCATGTGGGATTCTTCTCGCAGAGGCACAGAGATGCTAAATGGCTGGCTTTACAGTGAATTAGCTGTCAAAATGAAAGAAGAAGAAATCACTATCATGACTTTGGTGGCAAGCTGGCAAATGCTTAACAACTGGCTTTCTGGAAACAAAAACGTCCTGATTTGTGGCGCTTGCCAGTTCCCGCGGTGTAAATACTCCCTGTGTGACTCTTTACTATGAAGTCACTGAGTGCAGAGCTCACAGAGCCAGGAAGAAAGGCTCAGGACTGGCTGTCCTGAACTGCTGGCACCTGCCTGCAGCACCTGCTGTCCCACCTCCCAACCCCACCCCTCAGGGCTTTCATGGTTTTGGTGGGCGGGTGGCGACTCCACCTCCTCTATGCCACCTTCATGGCATATGCATGTACAATTATGGGGCTGCTGTATTTCAAGGCACAGTGCATGTTACCAAGAAGTTCTCTGAAGGCAGGGTAGTAGCCAACTCATCCTTTTGCCCCTGGTGTTTAGTACAGGGGAGATAAGCAGCTGCTTCTAAAGAATAATGATGGTCACACACACACACACACACACACACACACACACACACGCACGCATATTGTAATATATGTAATCTACATACCTGCAATCTATACATAAATGTGATGTATATGCAATCTACTATATGCCTATGCATGTATATGTATTTAATAACCTAAGATTCTTTAGAATGAAACTTGCTTTGCCAGAAAACAATTCCCATTAATCACCCCAACTTCAGAGGGCTTGGATTGACCCGATTTTGTTCTGCTAACATGATCTAACTCTTCCAGATCATCAGGCTGATAGGCATGAATTCTCAGGAGATTCTAATGAGTTAGACCTTTCTTTTAGAGCTGCACAATATCCCACTAGTGACAGATAGCACCCTGGGAAAGCCATTGCAAACAGTGACCACCACCACATTATCACATATTGGTATAAGTTATTCATAATTTCCTCTCAGCACACCTGGCAAAGCAATATCAAGTTTTAATAAAGAAGGAGAGAGAAAACAGGAATTGAAGATATGTGCTGTGCTCTAAATATCCCTCCACTAGATTCAAACTTCAAACTTCTAATCCCCAAAGTAACATTATCAGGAGGTGCAGCCCTTGAGCTGTGACTGACGTCAAATCAGAGGGCGGAGCACTCGTGACGGGATTAGTGTCCTAAGAGACCCTGCATTGCTGCCTTGTGAAGACAGAGAAGAGGCACCATCTAGGAGTCTTGAAGCAGGTCCTCAGCAGACAGTAAATCTGCTGGGATCTTGACCTTGGACGTTCAGCCTCCACAGCTGTGAGAATGTCCTGTGGTCTATAAGTTGTCTGTTTGTGAGGTTTTGTTACAGCAGGGTCAGGTGGAACTTAGTTTTGTCCCCATAAAATTGGGGCAGGGCAGGAAGGCAGGGTGGGACATTTGAACGAGTTAGGAACACAGAAATGATGACCCGGGTGGAAACCAAGAGTTCATTGTTGATGTGAATTATTAAAGTATTCTTTTATTCTCCATTTCATCACATACCAAGGAGTTTTATTTTTTTTTTTTTAATCAAGGAAGACTATCCAACACCTCATTATTTTTACAGATATGATTTTTTAAAGATCTCACTGAGTTTGCATTACTGGCTTTTTCTCTCTTTCCTTTTTAATGCCATATGGTATAAAACAATGGGCCATGTTGATATCTCTCCTATCAGCGACCTGCATCAAAACTGGCACAAAATAGACCCACATTTGTACTCCATGAAGACTCCACAAACTTTAGACTGGCTCCTCTGCAGAGTCCCCCCCCCCCCCACCTACTGTGCTTTGTCTTCTTACTTTCTGTAGTGAATGTCATAAGAGTAGGAACGACTTCATTAAAAATGTCCTAAGATGTCCTGTGTCATTAGCATAGGCACCTCCTTTTCCATTGCAACTAACCACCTAATGTGCCCATGCTGTCAGTCCATTTATGTTGCTGTAACATAATACCAGAGACTGGGTAATTTATAAAGAAGAGAGATTTATTTCTTAAAGTTCTGGAGACTGGGAAGACCTACATCCAGGTGCTGACATCTGGCAAGTGTCTTCTGGCAGCATCATGATGTGGCAGAGGGGTCTCAGGACAAGAGAACAGGAGGGGAGAGAGGGCAGGTAAAGCCAGGGAAATCCAGCTCACTTTTCTGACAAAGTCACTCCCGTAATAATGGCCTTAATCCATCAGGAGGGTGGAGCCCTGACCACCTCACCTCTGAAAGGTCCCACTTCCAACATCTTCACAGTGGCGGTTAAATTTCAACATGTCCTGGAGGTGATATTCGAACCATGGCAAACTCACAGTGCGGCACAGCAGACAGAGCGACCAGAACAATGAGAGAAACAAGGGAGTCCCTAGGACACGAGGGAGCAGGTAGGTGTCTTGGGAGGGGATAGTCAAAAGACACGGAGGACTGGAGACAGGTCTGCAGCTGAGAAAGTGGAGAGAAACAGGAACGGGTTGTAATGCAAGCGCCCAGCAGGGGCAGAGGCCGGATGCCACCGGGCACCGAGAGGTGGGGCGGAGCCTGGAGCGGCAGGGTGGTGGGCCCGTGCGGGCACGTGTCTCCTGTGAGCCGGGTGTGCGGAGGGAGCGCAGGGCCAACAAAGCGCATGCCAGGGCTTAGGGGCCAGGTGCGGCGCCCTTAGATCCAAGGAACTGCAAGTCGGAGAGGACCCCAGGGAGCGCATGGAGTCTCCAGAGCTGCCCACAAGGGACGCAATCTGCCAGGTCGCTGGCTCAGCCAACCAGGGCCTCCTCTTTAAATATCTGCCGTGCCCAGATGGCACAAAACCACCCAACCAGGCATGAACTCTCCCTTGGTTCCTAGCTCACCGCTGTGCCTGCAGAGAGGAGCACAGCAGCGGTTTTGTGGAAGCAGGGAGGAAGGACACCAGCAAAGAGGAGAGGGAGGAACAGGGCTGACTCCGGCTGTATCCAGGGTGGGCGGCAGAGCAGGGAAGGGCTAACCCAGGTGCAAGCTCTGCTGTTCCCAGCAGTAGGCGCTCCCGGAACTACACGGAGGTCAGGCCTAAAACTCAAAGTGGATGAATCCTGACTGAGGAGAAGGTGTGGCGGTGCTCCGCAGACGAGGGATCATCCTGGATTAGGGTGGGCTCTCAGTCTAGTGACGTCCTAATAAGTGGAAAAGGGGAACACAGGCACTGGGAAGGGGCCACGTGAAGACAGGGCAGAGACCATGCCGCAGCTCCACGCCAAGGGTGGCCAGGGGCTGCCAGCAGGCAGCAGAAGCAGCCAGAGGGGCAGGAACAGACGCCGAGGCTCTGATGTGGGCCTCCTGGCCTCCAGAACTGTGAGAATACTTCCTGTGGTAAGCAATCAAGTTAGTGGTACTCTGCCCCGCCATCTGCAGGGACCAAAAACGGCCCATAAAGACGTAAGAGATGGAGAAACAGAAGGTCATGTTTTATCACCATCTCCAGGACAGGCCTGCGCCACGCCCCAGTTACAGGGGCTGTCCGTCCCTGCTCTGGCTCACACGGGGACAGCAGGTAAGGGGGAAGCCTCACCAAGCCTCACTGTGATCCCAGGAGGCCACTCCACACAGAACCAGAGGGTGAAGGCCAGAGCACCGAGGAGAATGGAGACCCCGGAGCCTGCGGCCATCTTCCCTGGTGACACTGCAGAGGGTCACTCTGCCCTCCCGCTCCTCCTCCTGCCTCTGGAAGGAACCGGGCTGCTGCCACAGGTCAGATAGACACACAGGAAGGTGGCTTCCTGCCACCCAGCCAAGAATAGGCGAATAGGAAAGTGGAAGCATGGAGGGAAGCAGCAGAGCCACCAGGCTGGATTCCAACTCGGGCCACTCGGTGTCTCTCACCTGCGAGCCTGGCTCTTGAGTGGCAGGTGGATTTCTTCTAGTGGAGCAACTGCCCAGAGATAGGGGTTGCGAAGGATTCAGAGGCATAGCCAAGCCTGGAGACAGGGAGCTGGCATCGATCAGCAGGGTCTGCCGGCACTGTGCGGAGGTAGTGCCTGCTCCCCCCGGGCTGGCCTCTGCTTTGCTGTTGTAGAACATAACAACACAGGTCATGGCAACGTCCCTCTCGTCCTGGGCCTCTGCTCACCGGTATTCCAGAAAATTGGCAGAGGAAAAGTGTAATTCAGTTCATCCCTGAAGGGCTCGCCCATCCAGGCAGATGACCTCAGCAGTACCCTCAGTGCTCAGGGGAGATCTGCACCTTGGAACCTCACGCTCCCTCCTCCCACCCCCTCTGCCCTTCCTTGAAAGTGTTTTGTCCTTCCTGAAGCCTTTCAAGGTCATCATAATAGTGGGCTAGTCCTTGCCTCATTGCTTGAAATTCTGCACCTTCTACTGCAGGGTGCTCCTTGTATCTGTGATTAATTCAGGCTCCTCCATGTGAATTCATATAACAATAAGGCGGAGGGAACTCTGTACTCAGAAAGATATTCTGAATTCTGCCCATTTTACGTCTAGGAGGCTGCAAACAGGAGCGTGTCTCCCAGTCCCTGAGTGCACTGGCCTCGCCTGTAAGTGGGCGGTGACATAACCAAGCCAGGTTCTGCAGACCTCCCGGACAGCCTTGCAGGTTGCCTAGCGTGGAGAGGTGCTCAAAAACAAAATCAGTGTCCAGCAACAATGTATCACACTTAGAAAATGACGAAAATAACAACGAAAACATGAGACAAGTTGAGTATCCCTTTTTCAAAAGGGCAGGAACCAGAAGTGTTTGGATTTGGGATTTTTTCAGATTTCGGAATATTTGCACAAACGTGATGAGATCTTGGGACTGAAACACAAGCGTAAACATGAAACTCATCTGTGTTTCTCAGATACTGAAGCCATATGGCCTGAAGGTCGTTTTATGTATTTCATTGTGTTCTGAAGGCCGCTCCTCGCATGAGGTGGAGTGTGGAACTTTCCACCCCTGGCATCATGTCTAGAATCACAAAGCTTCAGACTTTGAAGTTCAGATTCAGGAGTCGGGGATATTCAGCCTGTAAAGAAAATCTCTGCAGAGCAAGAATCCCCAGAGACAGCAGCAGAAGAGTGAGAGGTTTAGGACAGAGAACACCAGACCCACTCGGGGCTCAGGAGGCCTTGAGACCCACAAGGCCTCACACTCGCAGGGATGAGGAAACAGGCATGACAAGGCTGGCCTCAGAAAGGTCTGAGCTCACTGGTGAGATAATTCAGCTCTGGTGTCGTGAACAGAGAGCATTAAAGTCACAGATTCTCCTAGCTTTTTATGTTTCCTGCTGTGTTAGTCACCTTCTCTTTGCTGTGATCAAAATACGCAATAAGAACAATTTAAAGGGAAAACATTTATTTGGGGCTCACAGTTTCAGAGGTTCAGTCTTCGGTCGGCTGACCACCACTCTGAGCTTGAGGCAGAACATCATGGCAGAAGGGCATGGGAGAGGAAAGCTGCTATTCTTATGGAAGGGAGGATCCGGGGAGATGAGATTTATTCTCCCAGGGCATATCTCCAGTGACTCACTTTCTCCAGCCATACCCACCCACCTACTTAGAATTATGACACATTTAATTCATTGAAATCATTAATTTATCAAGTGGATTAATCCACCAAATGGAGTACAGCTTTTAGAATCTAATCACTTCACCTCTGGACATTAACAGAACTTTTGGGGGATATCTCCTAGCCAAACCACATCATCTGCCTAATGGTTCATTGTGCTAAACTAAGCCTCAGTTTTCTCATCTTTAAAATGATAATCATAATATTTTTCCTACCTAATTAAAAAGAGATGGTTCCACATGCAAAGTCTTAGTGGGAGTCAAATTCTGGACAAATTCAAGTTAAGAGTTGTCAGATGTCTTCTTGCCCATCTGGCTTCATGGAAATTCCTCTTCTCACAGTAGAGTCATGGTTGGAATGTAGGAAGGGGGGCCAGTGCATGTTTCTTGAGTGTTTTACACAACTTTCTTCCTGTGGGAGCTACAGTTGCCTTTTGGCTTAGGAACATATATGATCCTATTCATTTTACAGATGAGAAAATCATGGAAGAAAGAGACAAAGCAGCTTGTCTAGGTCGTGTTGGGGGATCAGGCTCCATCTCAGGCATACCCTGTTTGTCTAAAAGTGGAGTGATCTGGTTTAGAGTGACTTGTCTGGAACAGCATGTTCTGATAAGTGTTGTTGGGTAGAAAGAATTAATGGAGTAGTTGGTAGTATGGAGAAACAAGGGTTTGGACCTGGGTTCAGGTCTTAAACCAATGACATTGTGATTCTGGGCACACTGTTTCCCTTCCCTGAATTGACCTCCTCAAATGTGGAACATGGATAAGGATGAAGATAGAACTCTAAATAGCATGCAGAGTACAGTAGGTAACGAGTAAATGGCATTCTTTGGAATAATAGGGATAAGGACTCCCATCCCTCAAGTTTACAGTTTCCATCTACTTGATCTGTGTCAGAAATCAGTAAACTGTAGTGGGAGGCTTAGCTTCTGAACTGGCCCCGCCTCTGTCTTTTATAAAAAAAGTTTTATTGGAACACACAATCATGCACACCATGTAGGAACCACCTATAGCTCTCATGTCACAACTCAGGAGATGAGCTAATTGTGGCAGAAACCTAATGAATGGCAAAGCCTGAAATGTTTACTTTCTGGTTATTTACAAATTTTTCCAACTCCGAATCAAAGCCACTGATGGAGAGCTGAACTGAACCTAGCCAGAGCTCTGCTCTGCTCTGCTGCTGGTCACCAACAACCTTGTCAGGAGGCCAGGGACCAGCACTTCTGGTAGTCAGTCCTTGTCCAGAGACGAAGTACAAGGACAGTTCCCTAATACAATGGATCCAAATAAAGTGGCAACCTTGGGGTCCATTCTGTGGTGGGTTTTCCACCAACATGTGCCAGGCATTTCCAAATATCTATCACCTTATTCGCTCTGCGAGATGCTTATTTTCTCATTTCTGCAAATCTCTGATTTCAAAGGTTGACCATCATGCTTATTCACATGGCAAATACTAGATCCCCAACACTATGCTCTTTGCTGTCGATCACTGACAGTAGTTCTCAAGGGTTATTTTACAACACCTTGGCCTCAAAGTGATCTGTAACCATCCACAACTAACTTGCTAACAGCAATAGTTCAAGTGTTTTAGCTTAGGGCTAACTTGTTACTTAAAAAAAAGAAAGAAAGGAAGGAAGGAAGGAAGGAAGAAAAAAAAGAAAGAAAGAAAGAAAGAAACAGAACCGATTCAAGTTCACAGTAAAACATGATATAATGTATAGAAACAATTAATGGCTGCATACCTTGGCGTAAACCCAGCCTACCTCAGTTTATTCTACCTGTGTGGCCTTGGGATAGTTAATGACTTAACTATCCTATGGCTCAATATCCTGAGATATAAAATGGGGATAATAACAGTACTTACCTGAAAAAGGGTTTTGTGGTTAAATGTTAAAATTTACATTGCTCATAAAAGAATGCTTGGCAGGTAGTGCGGTCTATATACGAACTCACTATTGTTCTTAATCGTGTGTTCATAATATGCAGTTGCATGCTAAGAGCTTTGCATGGATTATCTTGAACCTGTAACCCTGCCACCAGCCCTGATTTATGAGGTGCTTCTATATGAGAAAGAAGGAATTAGTTACAGCTGGCGTGTGGGGCATTGA
Organism: Sciurus vulgaris; assembly: GCF_902686455.1. Classification (NCBI taxonomy): domain Eukaryota; kingdom Metazoa; phylum Chordata; class Mammalia; order Rodentia; family Sciuridae; genus Sciurus; species Sciurus vulgaris. The sequence continues at coordinate 134,325,234 of NC_136469.1, read as the reverse complement.
ACGGAACCCACAGCCTGTCTTATCTGTGCCATGTTCAGAAATAGATCTTTAACTGGATGATATCATTACTCAAGTGCTCGAGAAAAAAAAAATTTAAAAATAGCACATATAGAAAAACAAGAGCTTAGAGCTTAAACCCAATTTCTTTAACTTCTTAAAACTTGGCAGAGGGGTTATTAAAACCTAGGTGTACCCTAGAGAGTACATCGACCATGTGAACATCATCTGTCAAATGTATCCTGGAAGAAAAAGCCTTGCAAATCTCTACTTTGAGGCACTTGGAATCACACTTCCTTTCAGTTCATCGTGAGTTTCTTCGTGGGTAAAAAGCCCAGGTTGGTTGCAAAAAGCAAATGGATTATGCCATGTAAAGCGTGCTTCACACAGTCCCTGGCTACTGGCATGGGCTATGTTCACCACCAGAAACCTGAGCCCCACTGCTGGACCTCTGGACAGTCAGGAACGAGCACGTTGCAGTCACACAGCTTAACCAATTCCCAACAAATCAATGATTCAAACTCCGAGTTTATGGTGGTCTGATGGATGATCACCCAGGACCAATATTGGGGACTCAGGCAGCAGAAACTCAGCCTCTTATGAGTCAGAAGGGGTCCTGTGGGTGACTCGTGTGATCCAACCATTCCCTGCAGCAGACTGAGTCCATGCAAGAGCCTGGGGGGCTGGCAAAGGATAGCATCTCATAACCCACCCACAGAGAGCTCTTCCATGAGCAGTTGGTGACTGGGACTATAAGCAAATGACACGCCCTACACAAGAGAAGTCAAAGGACAACAGTGGGCTACAGCCAACTGGCTTTGTTTTGATGATTATCATTTTCTTAGTCTCTGCATAAAACATGCTGCCTGGAATCCACTGGGGTCTGCAATTTCCAGAGTTGCCTCCTGCATAGGTGCATGAGAAGACCAAGACTTCAGTGCCAGAACCACCTGGCATGGCAATAGCCACCATGACCCTTTAATGAACACTTAGCAGGTGCCTTAAATTTTTTTCCTCTTTCATTGCTCAGACTCTATTACATAGGTATCATTATCATTTTCAATTGTATAGCAAAGAAAAACAAGGCTTAGAGATATCAACCAACTGGCTTAGGTCACATAGCTTGTGAACAGCAGAGATCAATTAGAAACCAATTCAGTTTAGATGCAGAGCCTGTAAGCCTAAGCCCTATTTTACTTATTCCTATGACCATAATGTCTCCAATACCAATATTCTCTGTGCCTGGGAGGTAGAAGAACAGAAAGGAAGGAAGCTCAGAGGGGCTGCTCAGAGTTCAGTGTCATTGTCTGAGCCCAGGATGAGTCTGGGAGAGTAAGCCCCAAAATAACTACCAGACTGGTGAGAGTTAAATGGAAACTGGGCCCTTATTTACTGTGTTCTAGTTTCTTTTTTAAAGTATACTACTGGGAAGAACTACAAGACATTCCTGCTCCTTATTAAAAATAGAAAATCTGTTTAGGCAGCAGCTACAGCACAAAAGCAGATAGATACATGATGGCAAAGCAGAGCCAAGATACGGCCAGGCCCACATCAACGGGGCGGGGCTTGGAGTCCTCTGCCAATGGGCCTGCGGACTTCTAATTAAACAGAGTGCCTCTCTCTGGGTCAGGAAAGAAACACACAGAGCAATCCTCACTCCAACTGCCAAAGAGGGGCTGCTCCTTCAAGGAAGAAAAGCACAGCTTCCTTCTCCGCAGCTCCCCCCACGCCTCGCTTCCTGCTGCTTTTCCCAACTTATTGAAGATTCTGGTTTGTGACCAGGGGATTTATAATTCTGAAGAAGGATGATAATTACCTTTCTATTTTCTTTTTCAGGGAAAAGGGCAGGAATCTGCTTCATGGGAAATAGCTTTGCTTATAAATCAGAAGTACAACGTTTCTATTTGATGTGATCTGGCTGCGGCATCGTGTGATTTTTCTCCCTTTGGAGATCTCCAGATCCCCAGATCACCAGCAGGCACAGGTTCCACTGAGACTGTGTTGGAAACTCTGGAGGGTACTTAGCTTAGTGAATAAATGATTCTCACAAGGCCCAGAACTCCAGAGTCAAGGTTGCTGCTGCTGTCCCAGCGTTTGGCCTTGGATCTGGAACTGTATTCACTTCTAAATGGCAGCAGTGGGGAGAAGCGCCTGCCCTCTCACTGTCCCCCACATGCCCTCTGTCTGAATATGTTGTAACTATACCTGAAAATTGTTCCACTGGTGAAAGGCACTGTTGGACTTCCATTAAGGGTCCCTCCTTAACTGTTTGAGGTTCTTAGCCTTTGCTGCTATTAGTGTAACTCCTGGGGTGAATTTTGTCTCCAAAGGAGCATTTGGCAATGTCTAGAGATATTTTTCATTGCCACAACTGGCCTGATGCTGCTGTCATATAGCAGGTAGTGGGCAATGGTTCTGCTATACACCCCAAGGGCACAGGGCAGCTCGGCTCCCAAAGAAAATGCCCATTCAGAATGTCAGTAGTGTCAGGGTTGAGAAGCTCATGTGACCCAGATGAGAGATTCCTGCTGGAAAGGAGGGGAAACGTGAAAGTAAACACGAGAGTATTTTCCCTCTTTTCACTTCTTCTCCACTTTCAGAAGACACATTGCCTTCTGTGGGATGTCTGTGCCCAGAATGCTAAGAGAGCCTGCAGGGCGATTAGAGCAGGGATCAATGATAATAATAGCAGTAACGACTCACATTTGTATATTGCTTTACTGTTGATCAAATGCCTTCCCACACATTAACTCACCTGGAGCTACTACACTGGGAAAAGAAGTTGGAAAGATCTCCCTAAGAATATTTCCCAGTTTATGCATTTCTAGAATTAACGGTTTAAAACAAATTAGAAATAGATTAAACGAGGTACCTTTGGTCAAACAGAAAAGCAATTACATGATAGGAAATTGTAATAATCCATCACAGGCATCTGGTTCTGAAGCCCAGAGCTGGTTGAGTTTCTGCTGGCATCTGCCGCTGAATGGACAAGTACTGCAAGAGACAGCTCTGTGTCCATGAGGGGCAATGGTAGGAACAGCCAGCTGGGTTAGGAGGGGCTCCCGGCCTTTCCCAGCAGTATTCAGGAGCTCCTGCATCAGGTGCTACAGGGCCTGGGGTGAGTGCTGACATACTGCCGGTTCTGTCTGAGTGTGCAGCTTTGGAAGGTCGCATTACTGGTCACCTGTATTTGATGGATAAGAAAACAAGTTACACAGCTGCCTCAGAGCAGATGGAAAAACAATGGTGAGCCATGATTTGAGCCCTCATGGGTCTGAGTCTGGTTCTTGCGTTTTCTTTTACATCAGTTGAGATCTCTGAATGTGTGGCACCTGGTACTGAGAGGTACTGAATGAACACTTGTTATTGTCATCTTTAGGGAGAAAACCATAGAAACAAAGTCTCATCTGTTGATAGCGTGTGTGTGCGTGTGTGTGTGTGTGTGTGACTGCACATGTTCTCTCTCTCTCTCTCTCTCTCTCTCTCTCTCTCTCTCTCGTCCCCCCCCGCACCTTGCCATTGGTGAACTCCACATCAATATTAAGAGAGTGCAATTGGCTTTCTGTTTCTATCCAGCACTGTGATACCAAATTAGCTGCTTTATTAATCTAGGAATCCAAAAATGAATCTCCTGTGTGCTCTCATGTTTACATGCATGGAAACTCAGTAAACAATGGCATATTCAAATTTTCACCTTGTGAGTACCATTCAAAGTACTGTAACTGCACCTCCTTGGTACCTCAGATATACTCACGTTTAGCTATTCTGATTTTGAGATGAATTGCAGGTTCATGTGCCGTTGTAAAACATAACCATACAGACTACTCTTCACCCCAGTGAATTCGCTTTCAAAGCTCTGAGGCAACTGGCACCTGACAGCTACTCATCTGGTTCAGATTTCACCCGTTTTAGATATGTGCACATCCTCATGGGGATGCATGTGTGTGTGTGTTTGATTTTACACAGTTTTATCACATGCACACTTCTTTTATTTTATGGCATGACAAATACTCTATGTAACTTTAACGTAAATAAAATCACAGAAGAATAAAAAGGTTCATTTCTGAAGTAGACACAGTGGTTCGACTGAGTCATACAGGGCCATCTCTGTACCAGCCATTTTTGTAAGAGGAGAAAGAAAGAGAAAGAGAATGTGGCCCCTGCTGTTCCGGAACTTGGGGTCTCATGGGAAAGGCAGAAAAGTAGAGAATTATAGAATCAGATGATTCCAAAATGAAAAAGCCTTTTAATTAGATGCAAAAACAATCAAGATGAATAAAATTATATTTTTTTGGTGCTTATTATATTGATTTTAATCCCAAAATCACTTGTACCTGTAGCACTGTACATGTCTTAATGTATTCTTAGTGCTCGTGTAACATGTTTAACATTTAAAAATATTATTAGCTCTAATGAGCTATCAATATGGCCACCATGTATCTTTTCCCATTGTGACCATTCAAGTCGATATGATAAAGCATAAAAATAAACCAATTCCAGATTTGATTTATTCATGCAAAGCTTCCCCATTTCCTTATTATAAGATTATATAGAATTCTGCTAAAACAGAAGTATCTGTCTTGTTTCATTAATCAAAAATGTTTGTCATAAAAAGAAGGTATTTCTGGCGTTCTAGGAACTGCTCTTTTATAACAAATTTTTAAAAGAACAGTAGTTCATACTCACCCGAAAGCTTCTGTTGGGAGCTCTCCACTGGGAAAAGCCAGAGAAAAAGTATTTTATAACTGAGTAGTATCATATCTGAATACCTGACACACTCAATTCCTCACTGTGGGGTGTGGGTTTGAGTGTGTGTGTGTTTGTGTGTTAAACTGCTTCACCTCCAACTGAATCCAAACAGTTCTTTGTTGCTAAATCTAGGCCACTCTCTCCTGGAGTGTGTTCCCAACTTATTGTTCAGGAGCTAAGTGAAAAATCTGCAAGATATTGATGGAAAAAAAGAGTAAGACAAGAAAGACTAAATGCAAAAGTAAGACTAAAAGCAGAGCCCTACTCCTGCTCCATTACTTAGCGTGGAGAGCTGATTCAGTTGTGTGAGAGTCTTAAGATTGGGGTAGGCAAAGGGAAAGCCCCCTGGACGAGATCACAACGCACACTGGCAATCCAGCCTGATTGGAGCATCTATTCTGGGGCTCCTGCTCCATGCGTGGCCCGATATCAGGTGGGGACTTAGGTAAAAAGGGAAATCTTGTTTATAGCATAGAACTAAGTTCTGAAGATAAAAACAGCTCCTAGAAATCATTTCTACCTACGAAATATACAGCATAGACAACAAGTCAGGCATTAGAAGCATTTCAAGAATAATAAAGGATGACATGGCTTGGAGCGTAGCTCAGTGGTAGTGTGTGCTCGGCATGTGCGAGGCTCTGAGTTCAACCCCCAGCACCAAAATGGAAAAGAATGACGGAACACTTGATTTAAAAAAATAAAACATATGGTCTATGCTATAAATACTACAGGAATACCAAAAAGAAAAGAGGAAAATGAGGGCCAAGTTGAGGAAGGATTGATAAATACGAGCGAGCGCACGGGCCTTGAAGGTTAGGGAGATTTTCATGGATGGAAGGGTAGGGCAAGGGGCCTGGCAGGAAGAAGAGCCAGGGGCCAGAGAGTGACCCAGAACAGAGGCCCGGCCTTCTGGTCTTGGAGTCAGACAAGTTCAGAGTTGATTCTTGGACCTTGCTGAAGAGCAGTGAGTTTGAAGGTGTCCTGAGAGAGTTTCACATGTGGGTGGGACAGGATAGTACCTGCGTGATGGAGTTGTGGTAAGGATTGCAAGTGTCCATTCCTGTGAGCAGCTTACACAGACCACAAGTGCTGGAGGACCATTGCCATGGGGTGTTGGAGGGAGGAACCAATCTAAGTATATCAAAACAAATAAGCATATGTGCACAAAATATGTTAACAAATAAAGCCGCCCTCAGAACTCAGAAAACAGCACAGTCCTCTGATCTATAAAGCACTGATCTATGTGGGTCAGCGCTGCACAGGACCAAGGGAGGGAGGGATGACTGGCAGGGGCAGGAAAGGTCACCAGGGCCAAGCACTGTCCTCAGGGAGAAGGACTGGTCTACCATGAGAACCCCAGAGCTTCAACTCAGCAGCCTGGCTCTCTGGTCCTATGTGGGACAAGACCCCTCACTGGGCAAGGATCTGAGTTTCACTAATCTGAAATTCTAGTTGATTCCACATGGCTCCACAATATATATTATTTTAAGATCAAATATCATTTTCCAAATAATTAAGGTGCTCATATAATTTATTGTCCAAACGGGGAGGTTTTTGTTCCGACAAATGCTAAACCAGATGGCCTGCCAGGAAAATGGAGATAAATGCGAACTACATAGCCAAACCAGGACATGTGCTTCCGTGTTGTACAGCCCACACAAATAGTACTAAATTCCCGTTTGTTGTCTACTATGAAGACACTGGGAAATAGCTAGACATATTTTTTGCCATATTTTGAATGTCTGAATTAGAATATGAATCTCTGCAAAATTGACACTGAGGGTTCTGGGAGGTACCCTAAAGATGTAGCTAGTCATTGCCCATAGCAACGGACACTTGATTATGAGAAATACTGGAAATTTCCATCTGGGAGGACAAGCTCCCATTGTACTAGGACCAGCAGTGAACAGACAAAGTAAAGTGATTTCAAAGACCAGCCCCAAACCAGAAGAACCAAGGACAGATTGGTCAGTCCCACTGTGCAATGACCAGGGCAGGCACAGCAAGCTGCTTTGTTACTGTGCAGATCGGTAGGCACGTTCGGGGATGAAGAGTGGTAGGGTTCATCTTCTCCACAGCACAGTAAAGGCCAACTTGAGAGTTAGTACTTGTTGAACAATTATTCTATGCCAGGCCTGCTGGTGAACTTGTGTTTCTTTTTTTGAACAGCTGTACTGAAGTATAATTGACATAAAATAAACCAAACATATTGGCTTTTAGCTATTCTTATTCCCATTTGGCCATCAATGGCTCAGTCCATGTGTGTCCCAATCAGATGGTGTGGGAAGTGGAGTCTGAAGCACTCGTGGGGATTCAGGGATGCAGGGGGACTAGACTGTGGGCTTCACATTTCCAAGTGGAGTGAACTTCGGTGTGGGAACACACTCAGGGCTGCTCTGGAGCCTCTTCCTCACTCTACCCCCAGAAACATGGGATAAACCACTTGGTAAATCCTGGAGGAGTTACTGAAAAGATCCAGCTTAGTCTCATCCTTCCTTTGGGGCAGAAGTATTGGCAGGAAGGACTCATTCTCTGCTTCTCCTTGCCTTGGGCAGCGCCTGGCAGAGGGTGCAAGGCCTATTAGCCCTGCCGCCACAAGGTGAGTAAGTGGTCTTCTGTGGGACCCCTCTAGGGAATCCCACTTGCTTCACAGGTCTGAAGTCCCCCTTTCCAACCAAGTCTTCATTTCTATAAAGGAAATGTTTTATTTCCACCTACTTGAGTGCTTTTATTTTCAAACAAGTGTAGGGATGAATGGTGCTATTTATTATGCTTTTCCAAATCTTAACCATTGGGGACCTAAGAAACATAAAACAAAGCCTCTAACCTTGCTGCTTCGTTGTAGCAGCAAAACATCCACACAAAAACCAACTACACAGGTGGGAAATATGACCTTGCATCTTCTTAATGTCTTGCAATAACATAAATGGTACTCATGTAATTGTTTAGCCTTCACCTTTTATATTTTCATTCATCTGGTCAAGAACTGAAGGATGGTTTATAAAGATAAAATAATCTTAGTGGGGTCACTATGAAGACACGATCCTTTTGATTTTGGATGTTATTCTATTGTATGGTAAAGAAAGGAAGGAACAAGAGTCAGGGAAGAAAGGAGGAATGGAGAGGAGTGCAGAAGGGAACATTCCAGGCTGTCAGTAAAATAACGAATGACAATAATGATGATGGCTAAGATTTGTGAAAAGTGTGCTCGGGATCGAGCACTAAGCCTTTGCCTATGTTAACTCATCTCAACCTCATAACGACCCCGTAAGGTGCTATTACGTGTCCATTTCAAAGATGAAGTCAATGAGGCACAGAGAGTTAAATGACATGGCCGCAACCTCGAGACCTGTGAGGGGTAAGGGCAGGGTGTGCATGTCCGTCGACGCCCTTCTCTCTAACCACTTGCTCCGCAGCTACCAGTGATGCTGCTGTCGATGGTGTCACTGAGAGGGGGTGGTCAGGGAAGGACGTGGGGAGAAGCTGGGGGAGGAGGACGTGAAGGTGCTCCAGAGGGAGGAGCTGGTGTGAATGGGCCAGAGATGGGACAGGCAAAGGACCCTTGCAGGAATGTCCGGTGGCAGCCTCGCTAGAGAAAGAGGACGTGGGCCAATCTCAATTCTCTTTGCCTTCATACAGGAAGGATTAGCCCGCTTTGCTCAAATAAATCTATCTGCCTGTCTATCTATCATCTATCTACCCAGCTTGTGTGAGTGTAGCTGGGGACTGAACCCAGGGCTGCTCTTCCAATGCACTGCATTCCCAGTCCTTTTTTATTTTCTATTATTATTATTATTTTTTTAAATTTTGAGACAGGACCTACCTAAGTTGCCCAGGTTGACCTACAATTTGTGATCCTCCTGCCTCAACTGGGATTACAAGCATGTGCCACTGTGGCCAGCACATCTTTCTCTCTTGCTGCAATCCCCGAATCTAAGCTAATTTCAACTTTCAGCCTGCAAAAGATGAAATGTTTGTGTTCTCCCCAAGTTCATGTGTTGAAGTCTTAGTCCCCCGTGTGAAGGTAATTTGAGGTGTGCCTCAGGAAGGTGATTATGTCTCAAGGGTGGAGCCCTCCTGAATGGAATTGGTGCCCTATTAAGAAGAGACATGAAGGAGATGATCTCTCTCTGCCAGGTGAGGATTCAGCAAGGTGTCTTAAAAGCCAGAAGGTGGCCCCTCCTCAGGAATCAAATGGATCGGCACTTTGGTGAGGACTTCCCAGCCTTTAGAACTGTAAGGGACACTTTCCTGCAGTTTATTATCCACCGAAGTCACCAGATTGACGAATGCATCCCCCTAGGATCAGTGAGGGAAGCAGGAACGTGCCCCCATCCCCGACTGCATCTCCCTTGCCAGCATCACTTCCAGATTGGGTCTGGGAATGGGTGTCCATACTGACCTGCTTAAGATTTATTCTGTGAGCTATGAACACGACCCCCACGTACAGGGTTCTTACAGGGTCCTGCAGTACACAGGGAACTGCAATAAGGACCGACTTCTCTCATTTGCTGATGGCAAAGATCACATAGGAGACAATGTCTGTTGTTTAGAGATGAGGAAACTGAGACTCAGAAAGGCTAAGTAGCCTGCCCTGTGCCACACAGCAGACCAGCAGAGAAGCCCAGGTCTGAGTCCTGGCCTGTACTCCTGCACACCCTGCTGTCATCCACTGGGGGATGCTCGATCTTTCTCTACCTTCTCAGTAACTGACAGAAGATAAAGAATTAGGAAAAGGATAAATACAAATGAAATGAAACCTAAAGAATGCTCATGCAGCCCAACATGTATGCATTCTCTTGTCTTACTCTGTAGAATCAATGGTCCCTGATTCCTGTACAGCCAAAGAAATACACAGCTACCCACACACAATTCAATTCAATAGCATATTTGTCACAAGGAAATAAGACGGTGAATGGCAGAACTATAAGGGGACACCCCAAGGTTCCTGGACCCTGGTTACTCAGTCTGATAAGAATCTGAGTTCCTCTGAAAATGGATTTTATAGATGCAATTAGAATCCCAAATCAGCCAGCCTTAAGATATGACATTTATTCATGTGGGTAATCTGAAGGACCCAATTGCTCAATGCCCCCAAACGCGGAGAGCTTTCTCCAGCCTGTAGAAGTCAGAGACAAAAAAAAAGTGTGAGAGGAATTCAATCTGGAAGAGGTTCTCCCTGTCTGAAATGGAGGGTATGGAGTGGCCTCTGGAAGCTGAGAGGTGACCCTGCCAACAGCCAGCAAGAAAATGGAGGACTTGAATTTCAGAGCCATAAGAAATTCAAGTCTTCTAACACTGTGAGTGAGCTTGGAAGTGAATTCTCCCCAGAGCCTCCAGAGAAGGCCCAGAACCAGCAGCCAGCATGACTTGGGCCTCATGAAATCCTAAGATGAGGACACATGTGAACCCAGCTGGGCTTCTGACCTGCAAAACTGGGTGAGCGAATGGGTGTTAAAGTAAACCATCAAGTTGGTTATAATTTGACACACAACAACGAAGACTAATTCAAGAATTTCAGTGTAATAATACAAATTATTAGAGTGCACTCAGTTTCTCATTTTAATGAGATGTATACATTCCAGTTTTGTAAACTTAAAAGCTGGGGAATTCTCTTCTACCTTTAGTGACATTAAGTGATCTACAAACACAAGAGATGGTTGCCTATTTATCCAAGAAGATTTCCAGTAAATGCAGAACTGACTGATTTTCCAGGTAAGTATGTACCTTTTAAAAACTGTCATTTCCAACATTGCTCAGCACCATGTTTATTTTTTAGAGACAGAGGAGGCACTTGAGTCTTAAATAAGTAAAAAGTGCATGTTCTCATATTGTTACAATTTTAATCTGTCAGACTAAAAGAAAAAAGTAAAACCTTAGAAACAAGACAAAAAGTAACAAGACAAAATTAAGAGAGTTCAATTTAGGTTCTGCCAACTCTGCAAAGAGTCTACTTTGTTTCTCTGAGCACAAGGGTAAGAGATGGGGAAATTACAGTAGGCCATGCAGAGGAAGGATGCCAGGTATTGCAAGTCAGTTCCTCCCTTACTGGCCAACAACGCTCTGCCTCCTCACTGACCATTGATCCTCCACATAAAATGTCCGTGAAGCTAACCAGTGTTATGTCACACAGCCCTTAGGATAATGGCAAGTGTTGGCAGAAACTCAATAAGTGTTCATTCTGGCCCCTCTGGACTACCCACCAGTTAGCTGGGAATCCTGCTTTCCTACGCCTTCGGTTTCTCTGCTTAGACAGTAGCTCATTTAATTTGAGACCCTGATATTCACAGGCCATCTCCTCCCTTTCTCCTCCAGGAAGATTCCCCCAGGGGAACAACTTAGCCCTTGTGGGGAGACCTGCCCCATTGGAGCTTCTCCTGCATCTGATCCTGAGGTCAGCATGGTAAGTCCATTTGGCAGTGAACGTGAGACAGAGTCCTCCAACCTGGGCTCTCAACAGCAAATGCCACATCTGAGCCTCATCCATAATGCTGTACTTTATTTTACTACTTGTTCAGAATCAAGATGAAAAAGAGTGCTAGTTATGGGGACTCCTATTCTGAGCCCCTAACAACATCCCCCAAGAAACTATAACTCATCCCAGTTTCTTTTTGATGTATATGATAAACAGACCCTCTGACTCTAGGACATGTCCCTTAGTGGATGTCCCTTCTTATTTCCAAAGCTCTCCAGTAAATTACATTATGCAGTTTTTCAATCCGAGAAACTCAACCCACTGAGAACTCTCTCACCCAAAGATAAATGAAAGGTGAACTTAAATGACCATTTATGGGATTTGGAAAACAGCAATATGCCACTTTAAATAATTCATTACAAAACCAATAGCTGAATAACTTTTATTCAAATATATTCCTGTTTGAAAAATTCCACTTGTAGATAACTGTACAGCTGGAAGATATCATGCTGGCCCACTTCCTGCCTTTGGACTGATGTCATGGTTGTCCAGCCCCAAGGGCTAACTATGAACTACCAGTCTAAAAAGGCAAACCATGGGGAAATCAGAAAACAAAAAAGGAATCTGGGGGAGAGCAAGACATCTGGGTTCTGGAGCTGGAAGTCACTGGGTATCACTGATAAGACTCAGTATCCTGATCTGTGTACAACGTCATTGGTATATGATCTCTAAAGCTACTTCCCATTCTGGAATCATGTCTCCCTGATTCACAAAAGATGACAGGAGTAGAAACACTCAGAAATGTGGGAAATATCCACTCAGAAGAGGGCAAACTTCTTGGGGTGAGCGCTACTGCTACTAGAAACTTTTCACCTAAGGAAGGTGTCAGTAATACAAAAGACAGCAATTATGGATTAGCATATTGGTTCAAATTAGAAGCTGCAGCAGATAAAACCCTAAGCTCCGTGGGGTAGCCCACACAAAAAAACTTTTTGTCAATCTGCTCTCTGATGGGTAGATCCAATAGGAGCCTACTGTACAACGGTTCAGGGACCCAGCTCCTTCCCTCTTGTCGCCACATCACCCCAGAACCTCGAATTCTTTTCACCCACCTGGATGGGGCAGTAGTGAAGAAGGCACACTTGCTCCCACACCCACAGCTGGAAAGCACATACATCACTTCTCTCACATTCTGTTGGCTGTGATGGGTAGTAAGACCTTGCCTAGGTGTACGGGGGCACGAAGGAGGGATTGTCTTCTATGGAAAATGGGACTCAATCATTGGAGAGCAACGGCCACATCTGTCACAGTTAATTGGGTTGTGCTTCTCACAGATACAAACTCTCTATTTTCTATAGCAATTTTTATATTAGCAAGTAAATTTCTGCTTCATCTGGTTTTAATTATGTGACACACGTATGCCAAACAAAACAACATCCATCGCGGCTGAAAGCAAGCTGCACTCAGCTGAATGCAAGCGTGCCCTTTGCTGTGTGTACCTCTTTGTTTTCAATGTGTACATGCAGAAATACAAGCCAGATGACGTGGAGGAGGAAGCCCAACTGCAGCCATTTCTGCCCAATTGTAATAAAAACTAACACACGAAGAATGGCTGGATTTAGGTAGAATTCAAGTCATCAGGAACATTCTACAAAGTACGTGTATGTTCCTTGATTGCCCATTCATCATATTTTGGCTTACTGAGCTGCTGACAGAGCTATATTTCTTGTTTTGTGAGGAGAAAACACATCGAAAAAGTGATGTGTTATTATTGGGATAGCCGAACCTGGTTTTTAATTTGCTCTAGAAGGTAAAGCTTTAGCATTTTCAGATTTCAGCCCAGTGGAAACATTTAGACCTTTGGCTTTTGGATTTGGTTACACTTCTACCAGACATTATCATGCATGAGAGGGAGAAAAAAATAAGAACAAAGCTTTAGTAGAAAGTACACATTTAAAACTCTAGGTCAACAAGAATCATCCACTAAAGCAGGGTTCTGGGTAACTTTTCAATAAATGGACAAATAGTAATGGCCCATAGGGTCCTTGTCACAACTACTGCACTTTTGTCTTTAAAGTAAGAAAGAGGAACCAGCCATCTATGATGTGAAGGTGAATGAGCATGGCTATGTTCCAATAAAACTTTATTTACAGAAACACAGCAGGCTGCTGTAGTTTACGGATTCCTAAACTGGAAACAAGATGGCAGAAAACCCAAAGTGGAAATCCTGCTGGCACATGACTGGCAGTGGGCCTCAGTTTTCCTCTTCCAGTTAAAAGCTCAATCTTCCAGTTTTGTTTGGAACTTCCCATATAAAATAAACATCATTTGTATTATAAACAGATGACGAAAGGATAAGATATTTACCAGCTGTTAATGAACAGTTTGCAACCCAGGAGACCAGATTCTAATTCTGGCTTTGTCAGTATGGAGGATGTGATCTTCTCTCACCTCATTTAACTTCAATAGGCCTTTGTTTCTGCTTCCCTAAAATCAGGGAGTTAGCAGGATTACCTCAAATATCCCTTATATCTCTCAATTTCTTTTTAAACTGTGCTGAGGGAAATCTTTAGACTTGAACTCAGAAAACAGAGCCTTACAGTTTGCTGAGCATACCACTGTGACGAGGTACTTAAAATCCCTAATGCTCAATGTCCACATCTGTTGAATGGACCTAATTCTCCTTATCTGAAAAAGTTAAATAAAATTATGCATGCAAAAATAAATAGCAGGGGAAGGATGCAGACTTCATATTGAGACATCATGATAAACTTACAGAGAACTTCTGTACTATTGTCCTAATATCGCAAAGCTGCCCAAGCCCCTGGAAGCATTTAAGTACAGCAAAATCACCATACTAGTGATCATCAAGTGATCACCATGATGTGTAAAGGCAAGCAGAAATCTATAAACATGGCAGAGCAAAGCTAATCGCAGTATCAAGATCTCAGTTCCAATACTACCGAAGGCTCCCAATTGGGAGTGGCCATGAATAGAGAGTCCCTGATCTCTGTCACTAGATCCTCATGGAAAAATAGAATAGTTCAATTTCCCCCTTCCGAGCAGCTGTTCCTTTATCAGACTAAACTAGGTCCCACACCCCAGGAGACAGCTGTGGAATGCACCATCTGAGAGGCTAATATTTTCTTTGTGCAGGTTTCTTCTCACTGTACTTACACAATCATGAGCCAGGGTTGGCACTGCGAACCTCACTCCAATGGCTGCAGAGACCCAGGCTCCATGGCTTACGATTTACCAGAGGATGGTGCGACTCTGCAGGATATGCTCTCACTTTTAGGCATGGATGTCAAGAGATGACAGGAATCTACAGGTGGAAGTGACAACTGAGGCAGGGACTTTGAAACCAACCTTCTCCAGGAACCTGAAAACTGCTTCCCACAAACCAGTGATCTGTCTGTCAGAGATGGATGAGGTAAGGAGACCATCAGACCACGAGTCTGGAGTTACATGCTTGTCTTTTTTGCTTTTATTTTTTGCAGTGTTGGGGTCGAACCCAGGGCCTTGCCCATGCCAGGCAAGTGCTCTACCACCGAGCTGCAGTGCTAGCCTGCACCCACCCCTTCTTGACACTGAGCCTACAATGGCAATGCAGGTGAAATCTACCTGGCTTTGAATGAACTGAAGAATCAATGAAGGATTGCTCAAATTCCAGTTGTCAGCTCTGTAGTGGTCCAGGAATAAAAATGGCTCTCATTCTGATTTTGTTTTTAATGCATGTCCTTGCTCTCCCTACAAATCACTCTGTCCTATCTACCCAGCTTTCACCCTTTCAAAATCTGAGTTCCTATTTTCTTTAGCATCATTAATTGTCTTCCCTTGTTAATACTTCCCTTCTCCATCTTCACCCCAAATGCTTTCCAAAAAGTTAGCACTTTTTATTTTTTAATTTTTAACCAGTGGAATTTGAGTTGAGAGGAAAGGTTTTTTGCTGTTGTTGTTTTCATACGTATTTAAGTTGTTTGACTTTCCTTGGGGGGGAGGATTAATTTGAGTTCATTAATTCAATGTCATGCAATTTCATTAAGAATTGTTATGGACTGATATGCTTGTGTCCCAACCCCCTCCAAATTCATAGTTTGAAATCCCATTTCCCTATGTGGTGTATTAGGAGGTAAGACCTTCAGAGGCGATCAGGTCCTGGGGTAGAGCCCTGGTGGACTGGATTAGTATCCTGATAAGAAGAGACTGGATAACCTTGCTCTTTCTCTGCTCTCTGCCATGTGAGGATATAGCATGAAGATTTCTGTAAGCCAGGAAGCAGGCTCTCCCTAGACCCCAAATGGGTTGGAACCTTGATCTTGTACTTCCCAGATATCAGAATGGTGAGAAATAAAATTCTGTTGTTTTAACCACTCACTGTCTGATAATCTGTCACAGTAGCCTAAAGAAGGCAATCTATTTTCAGTGGCAGAACAGTAATATAGTAAGGAAGCGGGTGACTTAAGGATGTGCAAACTAAATTTGGACACCAAGTAGTATCACAACCTTTTGGGAAATACCACTTCCCCACGTCAGTTAATATGCATTCATTCAGGGAACTTTCCCCTCTGCGTATCCTCTGGTCAAGAAAATGGAGTTCTGGAAAAAAGGTCGGTACATGAGAATGTATGATTCTCAGAATGGTCTCACAAATTTTCAGGATGCAGAGATAAGCGTGGATTGGAACTAGAATTAATGGTTTTCGCCTTAACAAAACCGTGGGCTATCTGTTTGAGAAGGAGCCTTCTCCAACTCTAGTTATAATGGTAAAGAGTATCATGCTTGTCCAGTACCTCAGAAGTATCAGCACCAGGTTGGATTTCTTTATATTCACCATTAGCCTCTGAACCACTAAATGAGTCTGATAAAGGAAATGAGACATAAAGATTTAAATAGACTTACAAGGTATGGAAGTTCATGAACAGGGTTTGAACTTCAGTCTCTCAGAGCCTGACGTCCATCCTGCTTTTGAAACTGCTTTGCCTACACAAGGGGCCTCCACACATCAGGAAGGGAGCAATTCAACAGTAAATGGACGTAGGAACTTGGTAGGAAGACAAAGGACATCCCCACAAAATTAACAATATTTGAATAAAGTGGATATGGCTTCAGGAGTCTCTTGTCCTACCAAGTTCAGGCAGATGCTCAATCAGCCTACTGCACCCACTGATGGAAACTGCCCAAGACTTGCCACAGGGAGAAGTCAGCTACAGCACTCGCAGGCCATGGAGCACCAAGGGATCACCCACTGGCTGGACGGTGGCCTGCTTCTTGGGGTCACTGCGTATTATCAGCAGTGGCTCTCCTGCTGTTTCACCACAACCATGGTGCATTTTGCTAAACTTCTACATACATTTAACTTGCATGACCCTCCCATGAGCTACTGCCATTCTCATTTGATTATTTATTGTTAGTAAAAGAGGATGGTGATGCTCAAGGGGATAATTTTTCTAAGGTCCACAGTCTGGCTGGTAGCAGAACTAGGATTCAAGCCTGACTTTGCCTCATGCTTAATCTCCCCATTCATAAAACAAGTGCACTTACTGAAATCTGATAACCATGCGTTCACATATCAACCCTGACACTCACAAATCACAGGTGTGACATTCAAAAGCAGGACTTGCTGAGAGATGGGAGCCTGGCTAGGATGTGATAGAACTAGAGGACAGAAGAAGCGGGCACCTGAGAGGGTCCCTACAGGGAGACATGCTTAGCCATTTTAAGGAAAGATTGGTAGTCATTCGCACACCGCGTCTGTGGACTCCCGGTGTGGCTTTTTCTATTTAGAGTCAACATGCACATACAAACACACACTAATGTGACACATGAATATAGTCCTACTTTATGAATCCGTTCTGTGTCTTCGAGTTGTAAGTTGAAAGAAAAGCCTTGGGGAACTTGATAAGGTGATGAATGCGCATAGGGACAGAGCAGCTGTGCATCCCAAGGGAAGAAAAAGTGATCAGGGACCCCGCAGGCCACTGATGGGGAGCTCTTCACACTGCACAGGCTGCCCACTCCTGACTTCATGGCAGCCATCTGGATGAGGCTGGCTGGTGGGGTCTCTTTGTGGAGGAAAAGTAGCGGCAGATACCAAGAGAGGGGTGGAGTAGGGGAGGCAACTTAGTACCCCCGGAGGAAGCTCTGAAGGAAGGAAAGACCCCTCCACCTTTGGGTCCACAAGAGGGATCCAAGTGAGTTCTAGTCCTGCTGACAGGGTGGTGGTGCTTCTCCATCACCTGCCAGGAGGCAGGGAAGCCCCATAACCCAGGCAACTGAGGGGACTCCGCTTGTTCACCAGGGTCACTGACCTGTTAAAAGCTGCTTATTGGCGGGTGGTAGAGGACACAGCAGCTGCCACCACTGCCCACACGCAAGACAGATGGTGGTGACTTTCCTCTCATTGCATTCTCCCAAAAAAAGCCCAACGTGGCATTTTGCGCTGTAAATACTGTTACCACGTTGGCTTATCATGTGGGTCTGAAGATCTTTAGGAATAGGTCTTGAATTGCTTGTCCAGAAGACTTAGTCTGGGGCTTTTTTGATTCATGGATGCAGAACAGAGAATTATGTAAAGGGAGTTGGGATCCCAGTGAGGTCCTCACACTACAAAACGTTCTTCACCCCAAATCTGCAGGGTCAGTGTCACCGACGGGACTGAAGCCTCAACTTGGGATCTCTGCCTCCTGTTCCTACCCTGGAACTCCCTCCTCAGTCTGAGTGTACACATTCAGGTCTTGAAATGTTCTTTTCCATACTTTCAAAAAAAATGAAATCATGTCTCAGTTTTACAGTTTGCATTCTTCAACAGCAAAGTCCAGTCCAATCAACAAAAAACAACAAAGGTATCTCCAGCAGAGGGACTTCAGTAGAGGGATCTGGTCACACAGGTGATGGAGGTGATGAGGCCACCACAGCACTGTGGGCACTTGGACGGCAGGAAGCTCTACAAACCTGGCCCTGGAGAGGGAAAGATGGGGATTCAGGACCTAAGGCCACCCAGCGAATGCGGGGACCCAGTCACACGGGAAGGGCTGTAGCATGTGAGCTGGATCACTGAGATGCAGCCACAGAGATGCACCAAACCCAGGGTGGCAGTGGGGGTGGGAGGCGACGCTAGCTCGGGCCCTCTGTCTGCTCTCCAGCTTTCTACCAGTGTCGACCCTTGACCAAACTTGCCTGGTAGCTGATGGACAAAAACAGAACTGGGAACTTCCAGCTGATTGCTTATGGTCTGGCTGGCAAACTCCTTCCTCCACAAGCCGCACCCCCAGTCCCTTCCCTTTGGACTCCCAACTCCCTTTACATAAGCTTTCTCATGATGTCCCATTTGGCTATGCATTATAGTTCTGGATGTGCTGCAGCCTGTGAGTCCTCCAAAAATAAGTGCCACGGAGGAGTCCTTGTGGTGTCCCCTGATCAGAAGCCATGTAAAGTAATAAGAAGTGAAATTCAGACACAGCTGGTCTCTCATTCTAGCTCTCCCACTTCCAAGATGTCTGCCTCTCGTTAAATTCCTTTATACCTCAGTTTTCTCATCTACAATATGGGGGAAATAAACTGAGGATCAGTGGAAGGATTAAATGAGATGGCACCTCGGCCCCTGAGCACAGAAACAAGTAGCTTCTTAATGCAATCCAGTCTTGCCTGAGTGGCAAGTGAATGATGACACATCTGGAGAACTTACGATTCTATTTGCTCATTTTCCTAAATTACTCACAATACACTACTACATGGCCTCATGGAATTGACCGTGTCTCATTAGAAACTTCTAAGAATAGTTCGACCTTGAAGCTGACAATGTAAAAAATCTCTTTGCACACCTCTGCCTTCCTTAACACCATCTCTAGGAAGAAAATTCCAGCAGAAAGCAGCATCAGAAGGAGGCTACAGAAAGGGTCAGTCCAAATTGGGTGAGACCCATGTGCACCCTTAACGAACTTTAGCCAGCCAGTCAAGTAAACAAAGATGGTTGGGCTAATTTCCATGGGTCATGCTGATCTTAAAAAAAAAAAAAAAAAAAAAAAAAAAAGAATACACTGTCATCACTCTATCTCACAGGGGCATTTATCACAAGCATGTGTAGTATTAACACTGCCACCCCAGCTGCTGCCAAGATGTCTCAGGAAGTGCCATGAGGTACTTGACAAGATCTAGGACTTTGACACCTGCTTTCATTATCCTAGATGCTGAGGTTAGTCCTAAGGACAATCCTCAGGCTCAGGGAAAAGAAGGCACAAACAAATGTAAATTCTATTAGCAAAGTTTGATTAGAGTCTTCCATTTAAGAGTTGAAATATGAGAGATTTATGGGAGAAAGAGACAAAGTTATGCTTCAATAACTTGTCATACTGGAGTAATTTTCCTAAATCTTAAAATAAATTCTGCCATTGGCTGGATTCTAGAAACATTTCAAATATAGTTATAGATTTATCATTCTTCAATTGTCCAGAAAGTTATAAGCTTGAGTTGAACGAACAGTTTCCCTTAGGTGGCAAGAAAGCTTCTCAGATTTCCTCCTACAGTTCTTAAGAATAAGTTCCCACCACCACCATTTATTAGTTTTCCATTTCATACCAGACAATTTATTTTCATTAATGATTCCTAAGTCCATGTTTCGTAACCACAAGGTCTGCTGCACTATCCAAATGTCAGAGATGAGGAAAGCAAGATGTGGGACATTAGAAGGTCAGCCATGGTCAAACAGCCTCTAGCTGGCAAGGCTGTTTCCCCAATCCAAGGATGCTTGCCTCTGAGCTGGACCACTCTACCTCTGACACAAGAGAGTGTACTTCTTACTCATTCATTTATTCACTCAACAAAGAGTTAATGAGGTCCCATCATGTGCTAGGTAGGTGCTGTACTAGGTTCTAAAGCTACAAGGATAAGCATGTGGCAGAGCAATTTTGCAAAGGCAAATATTCACAGTTACTGCAAAAGTCTGCTTTGAAGACAGAAAGTCTATTCCATAAATAAGGACTGTATCGTCAGAGGCATTTGCATGATGCTACCCGTTAGGTGGAGATCCAGGAGGGCAGTGCAGACTTGACCACAGAGTTGGAAACCGGGAGTGAGAGGAGATGGAAGAGGCATGGAAGAACACCATTGTTTCTTGCATGAAGGAACAAGGCAAGATCTAATTTGCAGGATGAGAACTCTGGCCAGCATGTCTGAGATCAATCTCGACTTGGCCGATCAGCTTTGGCAGCTTCTGTCTCGGGCCTTCCTCGGAGAATAGAGACAGTTCAGCATCTTCTAAACTCTGATTTTACCATTTCCTCCCTTTTAAGGGAAAAGAAGAAGTTAACCCATTTTCTTCTCATTATGATGTTCACCGAAAGGAGTTTCAGTGTCTCATGCAGATTTTCATTCGTTCTCTTAGGGAACCCCTCTCTGTTTAAATTAATGATCCTGTGAGGAGCTGCTTTCCGCCCTGAATTTTATTTACATCCTTTCTCGGCCTGCTAATTACAAAGGCTGCCTGTGATTACATGAAGTTGAGGGCCTGACCTTTTTTCTTTGATAGTCCAGTGACTTTATTGTGCTGAATCTGTAGCTCTGAAAACAATCTGACTGAGAACCATAGTATCGAAGTATCAAAAACACAGGGTGAAAGAAGCACTTTTGATTCATCATAGGAGGCAGATATGATTACTTGGAAAGAGAAATCTTATATGGAAAGCAGCATCATGTAAGTATAAAGACATCAAAATATAGATATAAATGGCTGGGTGTGGTGGTGCATGCCTGTAACCCCAGCAATTTAGGAGTCTAAGGTGGGAGGATCACAAGTTCAAGGTCAGCTTCAGTAGCTTTGTAAGATCTTAAGAAGCAAAGTGAGACCCTGACTCAAAATAAAACAAAAAGGGCTGGGGCTGGGGCTCAGTGGCAAAGTGCCTCTGGATTCAATTCCCATCATCATCTTCCAGATGTAGATATTGATATAAACATACATGATAAGCCATCAGAATTTGATGAAGGGCAAATTAAATTAACTTAAGCCCAGAGGCTATAAAACAGAAAATGATCTTCCATTATTTGCTGAGACCTTCAAAATAAACATAGTTGAAGTCTTCTTATCATATTTCTTGCTGAAATACAACAACAACAACAAAAAAAAAATCAGGTGTGACCTCGGCCCTAGGGATGTATCCAATCTGAAATCCTATGGTGGCAGCCAACGAATCACCTCCTCCCTCACCCTGGAGGTACACTGGTTCTGGTGCTCACGACATGTCATATTTATAGCAGTCATATAAGTTTAATTTTTTTTTTCTTCTTTGCTGTGGAAGAAAAGAATACTTTTTCCCCCTTCTTTTCTGCTAAAACTCAGCACTGCAGGAGGAAGAAATAAAAAGAGCCTCTTCCAACTGGAATTTTCCACACCCCCACCAGTCTGGGGAGGAGAGCAAACAGTGCAGAGCGAGCCTGGCAGAAAAACGCGGATGCAGTGATTTGTCTCCATGAGTCTCAGACACAGTCCGAGGCTGGTGCGCTGGGCTCATGCAGCCTGAGCCAGCATGGTGACGAGGCCTCACTGGCGTGTTCCTCTGGGATTCAGAGTGGCCCGGGTGTTGGCAAGTCAAGCGCCACCCTGATGCCTCGAGAGAGGCTCCGTGGGGTCTGTCCTCTGCAGTGGCCCTTCGCGTTAGCTCCAGTCTTCCGTGGGGTAGAGCTCACCATAAAAGTGTGACTCCCGATATTTTCTCCCCCACTTCCAAGCCCTAGTTATTTTTAAAGTGAGAATTAGGTAATTATCTGGACCAGGCCCCCTGCTCATAAAAAGCAAGCAAATAAAATGAGTTTCGGGGGCTTGGCTTGGTTTCAGGCAGGATATTGGCAGTGGGGACTCTGTGTCCTGAGACACGCAAGGAACGAGTCCCAGAGAAAAAGAATAAACTGTGAACAAAGGCCTTCCTGTGCACGGCTCATAATCTTATTTGAGCCTCAAGCCTTTTGGTACCTCAGAATCTTTAGGAAGAAGAGCCTGGCAACTCTTCCAGCCTTGGGATCTGACAGGACTGGACCCCTGCGCCATGAGCTGCCTGCCCTAGAGCAACAATTCTTATGCTTTTTGTGGTCTACCTCCTTGGAGACTCTGCCAAAAAGCTGCAGACATTGTCCCTAGAAAAACGCATGAACACAAACATATTCAAAGATTTATACGCATTCTCAGAGCAGGGGTAGGTATCTGAAGCCCTCTGTTGAGGTTCCTTGGATCTCAAGTTACCAATCCGTGCTACAGGAAATCTGCAAAGTAATAAAGTTAACTATAAGCCCAAACTTTGCAACAGTGACTAAATGAATGAAAGAATCTGCAGAAAGGGGAAGAGAGACAAGAAAGAGGGCTAAGTACAGAGCTTCATTCCTCTTTTACCCCAATCAAACCGATGTCAAGAAGCCAAGGGCTCCCTGCCTTGCTAGGGCTCCGGGTTATAACCACACCCTCTGGTATGCATCACCTGTCAGTTACATGCCAGCTGCATGCCTGGCATCTTCCTAAGTGAGTAAGTTGCATCAGCACTTCCAGTCTGCACAACCCTGAAAGGTAAGTATTCCTCTGGAGACAGGCCAGGTCCTGAGAAGTGAGTTGTTAGGGGAATTTCATCCTTGTGTGGACATCATAGAAGGTGCTCACACATAGATGGCTACGTAATCTTCTGGGACCACTGCTGTTTCTACAGTCTGTGGTTGACTGACACACTGTCACTCAGCACGTATCTGTACATGCTGCAATTGTGGCCAGGGAGCACACAGTGGTGTGGAGAGAAGAGAGCTAGGCACAGAGGCCATGTGCCCTGGGCACCTCTAGGATGAATGACAGCAAGCCAGCTCTTGGAGATGGTTTGTCTTCATGCCAGAGCCTGCAGCACACGCACCACACCCTGGAGCCCTGCTAAGCTGTGGTGGGTGAGGAGGGGAGACCTTTTCCAGATGTGCAGAGCATGGGTGCCTGGTTTAGCCTGCTGTGCTTTCTTCACAGAAACATGAACTACAATGACAACAGTGATCTTCCATTCCATGCAGTGAGCGCGCCTCAGCTGTGTGTTCTGGCACCAGCTGTGGTCAGTCACTGTTCTTAATGCAGAGGGAGAAGCAGCGTGCAGAGACGGGGTGGGAGATGAATGGAAATCCTCTCCTCTGAGTTTCTTCTCCAACTCAGAGGAAAGTGTGAATACTCAAGTAAACATGCAACGTGTTTGTAAAACGCTGTTTTCACAAGCAACTATCAGGGTCAGGAATCCATTACCATCCTTCCAGTGAGTTATCCCAAATGTGCAGACTAAATCCCAGCTGAAGACGCTTGCTCACAGTGTGGGCATCCAGCTAAGTCCAGGCAGAAAGAAATAAAACCAGCCACAAATTACACTGGCAGCCCCAGAGCAGTTCATTGGAGCCGTGGTTTTTAGCTGTGTTCTGATGTGGCGGTGTGATGAGATCAGCCAAGAGGGGCGACAACCGGTAACGTGCACCATCCAAGCCTTAAATAATTTATTTTCTGTATATATTGAAACAGACTTAAGGTTATCCCCATAAATTTACATCCTAGTGTGCTTCCTTGTAAGGGTAAGACAGGAGATGGTCAGGTGCCCCTGTGATTGGTCCTTACTCTGGCTAGTATCAGCATGGGAACATTTGCCTCAGCAGAAAGAAAAAAAAATGTGTGTTTCTGGAAAATGAAGCTTTCACACTCCATGGGGACATGAATGTATCATGGAACAACGATTTTTGGCCTCAGCATTACTGTGGCCCTCCTGGATTCACAAAACTAGAGGCACAACACAAAAGGTGATCAAATTTAGCAAGAAAGTAGCAAAGCCTATAAAAATGGAAAGCCTTGTAAAAGAAATTATACTGAAGTCACAGTGCTTTAAAATATATCTGAATATTTTTAGCACAAGCACCATCGGATGTAGCTCAGTGGTAGACCACTTGCCTGGTGTGTGCAAGGTCCTGAGTTTAATCCCCAGGAGAATGGCAGAATCAGTGTCTTCTAGACATGTCGTCTTCAGCAGGGCTCTGCTTAGGAGAAGGTGAAAGCCAAGGGCCATGGGATCCTGGACTTGACCATGGGCAGTGAAGGGGTGATTTGGGGACAGCAAAGTCCTCAAGAGAGGAGAATAAAAAGGGCACTGGGATTGGCCTTATGACAGGGGGACTTTCTTTTTCCCCTCGGAATGGACGAGGGACCCTCAATGGCCTGCTCCCCAGAGCAGAGGCCCTGAGCCTTCTTAGGCCCTGAGCAGTTTCCTGGGCCATTATCCAGCCCTTAGCAGGCAGCATGTGTGTGATGCATGACAGGTTCCATATGTGGGGTCTGTCCTTATGGATGGGTCTGAACCCATGGAGCCTCAAGGCTGGCTTGTCTGTTGTCCTTTTAGGTGGGGAAGCACCGACTCTGCAAGGAGCCAGTGTTTCAGTAATGAACTAGTGATTACTCTGCTAAACATAAACAAAAGAAATCCAAGTTGCTGCTTACATGAAGAAACTTTTTCCTAAGGCATGGACATATGTGAAAGAAAAAGTCGGTCCCAGAAATCAGACTGTCGTTGCTGTGTAGCCTGGTTTGGGCTTTGTCTTTCCAGGGTGAAGACATCAGAGCCAATTGGCATGACAAAGCCCCCATTTGCCAAGGGTCTCTCCTGTGCTTATTGTAAATTCCTTGCAGAAAGTGTGTGATCTCTTTCTGCACATAAGAACGTCATTTTGTTCAATCCATGTTTGAGAGAAAAGAATTTTTCTTACAGAAGGCTGCTCAGTGATGGGTCTAAATGCTGCCAAAAGGTGGGGCCTGGACATCTGGTTTACTCCTCACTTGCAGAGCTTTAAAAACACCGATTCCCAGGTTCCACCCAGATTGCTTCTGATTCAGCAGGTCTGGAGTGGTGTCCGGGGATCTGTATGGGGGAAAACAGAACTCACTTCTCAATCCACCCCTGGGCTACCTGGGGAGGGCTGGAGTATGGAAACGGTAGGCTAGCATCTCCCTGGACATGTCGCTGTCCAAGCCTTGCATGAACGAGGACCATCAAGAGCTCTATTTTTGCATTTAGGAATGTTAAAGTACAAGTTCCTTGGAATTCTTGACTTTGCTAAATCCACTACCATGTTTCTGCCCGAAGGGGTCTAAAACTATACCTTCCAAAATATATTCACTTTTTCACAATAGTCCCCAAATACATCCCTTTCTATTCAACTACCAAAAAAAAGCATTGGCGAGGATAAACTATACGCATGACTCCTGCCTGTGGCCATCGGCTGTGGCCCCAGGTGCTACTCTACACTTCGCTGTTGTCACGTCTGGGTAACACCTCAGGGATGACCTGCCCCTCAGAACTGGAGAGCTGCAGTTCCCTCTGCCTGGGTGCCTTTGCTCCCGCCCACCTGCAGGTCATTGCATAACAAACTACGCTCCCTCCTTGCAACACACTGAACTGTTTTTGCCTCCACTGGGGAATAAAATTATTGGGTCAGCAACATAATTTATAAAGATATTGTCGAACTATTCTAAAATCTCTGTCGCCATTTGTAGTCTCCCCAGTACTGTGCGAGGATAATAATCTTTCCAAACACCTCATAGGTCTCCGTTATTAACAAACTTTTCATTTGTTAAGTTCAATAGCTTTCTTCTTCTTGTATTTGATTTGCAATTTTTTTTAATTATGGATGAAATTGAGCATCTTTTCATATGTTTATTGGCCATTTGCATTCCTTTCTGAACTGTTTTTCATATCCTTTGCCCTTTATTCCATTAAGTTGTTTATCTTTTTCTCATTCTTTTCTGTGGGTTCTTTATAAATTAAGGAAATTTGCTTTATGATTCATATTATAAATATAGAATTCTTCCTGGTTCGTTCTTTTTCTTTCACTTATTTACTTCATGTTTATTTGCCAGAGAAAATTTTGATTTGCAAAATGCAAACTTATTATTTTCCTTTATGGTTCCTAGGCAATGGTTTATTTTTCATGTAATCTTAGTGATCTTGCATTTTAGTGCAAGATCTTGTCGTGAACCAAGTTATATGGAATACAGAATACCTACAGCCTTGGCAATAAAAGAACTCTTAACAAAAACGGAGGGAAACTTTATAGTCAATGACTAAATCGCTTCCATGATACCTCTGAAGTCAGATTAGCCTGCTTCTCTCTTTCAGCCTCCCAGGAATTAAATTTTCTATTTTAAGAGGCAGCACTTTATATTATTAAACAGCTTTTTCTTCATTTGTTCAAATAAGAAGTAGAAGAACCGTGTGGCCCAGGTGGGAGAGCTGGACAGAGAGGTTGAGAGCAGCAGACAATGGTGCTCTCAGAGAACTGCAATCCTCCCCCGTAATTGTGAAAGTCCCTCCAAAAACACAGACCCCCAACTATGTCCTAGTGCTTCCTGAGGACTCTGTGACAGAATGAATACATTTGAAATAAAAGATTCTGCCATTCTTTTTGATCCATGTTGCAAAACTCAAACCACCACTGCATGATAAGGATCATCACTAAACTAATTGCGTAGTAAATCCTGGTACAGACTTCATTCCCCGATGATATTATCAAGTAATAAGTATCTCTTTCCAGTGTGTGGGAATAGGATGTACTTCTGTGTGTTTGCCTGTAAAATAAGTTCTGTATATCAATACCATTTTCCACTGACTTTTATTATGTAATTAGGTCTATGATGGCTTGGTATCAACATCCATTATGCAAATGGAGATATGTTCCCATGGAGAATATCTGCAATGGAGAGGTCTGGAGAGGAGCTAGAAATATAAAAAAAAAAACTGCACTAAGAACTGTGAGAGGACTCGGGCAGTAATTCCAACCTTCAAATACGAAGGAGCAAGGAAAAGGAAGCCAAAGATAGCTCAAAATGAACATTACTCCAGAGGACAACTTTGGTCTTTCAGGGTTCATTTCTCTCCTCTCTGGTGAGGACTTGGGGATTCCCATGATGCTCTCTGTTTCCAATATGACTGATGCTGCACAGATGTAGAGCCCATAGACTCAGGGATGCTAGTTTTAGCAAATTAAAGTGCAGAACACCCAGTTCAATTTCAATTACAGGTAAACTATGAAAAAGAATCAACAGGGTAAATAGTTCTCAACCATTGTACCGCTGCCCTGTACTCTATTGGGCAAACCTAAGGAAAGGTCAACTTCTCATTTTCCATTTAGACCCAAACTCCATGAAGGGGGTTGTTGAAGCAACTCAAAATATATGAAATTTTTTTTTTATGCCACCTATTAAGTGCAGTTGGTCATCATGGAAGAAGATGCCTTATCTTGAGAATTTCCAAACATTCTAGAGAAAAACCCAACCACATATTTCATTCACACACAAACCCTCTGCCCTACAAGAGTGGGAACCTAAATAGAATAAGTTATACTTTATGTATGTATAGTCTGCCAAAATACATTTTACTGTCATGTATAACTAAAAATAAAAAATAAAAATATTTTTTAAAAACCTTCTGACCTGAGAAACCATGACCGTTTGCTTTCCTACTTGGAAACTTGCAATGGGTTAGAAAAATGATCATATTTATTTATTTTGCATGGCATTTCATATTCAATCATTTCAGGCCAGAGAGGATGGGCTTGAATGGGAGTGAGACAAGCTCTTCTGGGCAGGAGCCAGGCTGGTGTGGTGAGAAGCCCAAGGATCCGCTTCCCAAAGTCCCTTGTGAACACAGGGAGGAGACTTGTTCGAGAGAGTATGAGCAGCCGCTTCTCACACCTCTTGGACCAGTTTGAATATTAACACCGTTTAGTAATGACTTCATAAACACAGTTAAGGCCCCCTACTGAATGGATAGGATAAATGTTCTCATCAGCTAACGGAAGCAAAGGGACAATGAGTGAGCAAATCACAGCTTGTATGGAACTACACGGATATAAATAGCTCTCATGTTGCATTAAGTGTGTTTCACACATATTAACTCATTTGTTACACAGAACAGTCCTGTGAGGGGGGAGCTTTTATTCTGTCCATTTTGCTACTGAGAAGCTGGAAGCAAAGAAGGGTTAAATCGCGACCCAAAGCTACACCCTAGGAAGAGGCTATGATGAAATTCAAACCAAGACCGCATTAGGACACTTGCCTTCTAAAATGCCACTTGTCCCTCAGATTATCTGACAAGCAAAGGAAAAAAATAAAATCTTCTCAATGTCACTCTTCCTTGTTTTTGTTGTTGTTTGTTTTTCTGGAGCTGGGATGGAACCAGGGCCTGAGCATGCTAGGCAAGTGCTTTCCTGCTGAGCTACACCCCAGCCCCTCCTAGGCATTGCAAATCCACCAGAATCGTCAGTGGATGGCCTCAGCCTTTACAAGGGACACCCACATGCTCAAAAGACAACCTTGGAGTTGACCAACAACATCCTAGTTCACTGACCATACTCACCACCCATTTTGCTTCAGCAAATTATTGCAAGAGAGTAGAATGGATTGGGTGTTCAAGACCCACCTGGAAGCCCAGCGACTGTGAATGGTCCTGTCGGCTGATCTGAGTGGCAAGTATTATCTTGGAATGTCCTCATTGCAGCTGTTCCCTTATCAGAACAGTTTTGACGAAATGATAATAAGAGCCACGTTTAAAGGGAGCTCTGCTCCAGGCTGGGCACAAAGCCAGGCATAGAGCATTCAGGGCACCAGGAACACTGCGGTCACCCCTGTGCCACCCCCTTTGTAGACAAGGACATGGGGACACAGAGGAGTGAAGCAGCTCTCCAGGAGTCACAGGAATGGAAACAAACAAAGCAGTGTCACAGCAGGTCTGTTAACTTCCCAGGGCAGCCATCGCCAAGTGCAGCGCCCTGGGGCTCAGGCCTCCTGGGATCCGTCCTGTGCTTGAAGGGTGACGTTGTTACATCGTTTAACCTTTCTGTTCCCTTGTTCTCTTCTGTAGGTTGGGGTCATAGAAATAGTAGCGTTTATGACAGGATTAAAAAGACAACAAACAGCAAGTGCCGAGAACGCTGCCTGGCACCAGCTGAGCAGGGACAGGATCTGCTGCCCTGTCCCCACGGTCACGCTCCTGGTGCTGCATGGCCAGGGCCGTGGCCCTGCCGCTGCTGTGGACACCCTTCCTAGTTCAGCACATCGTCTCTGTCTTACAAAAGGAAGAACTTACGGATCTAAAGGTCTGACATTCTTGAAATTCTAGAAATCAGGAGGTGAGAGGAGGAGAAAAAGAAAGTGAAACAAAGACCAAAGTTCCTTCGGGAGAAAAGAAGTCCCTGCGAAGAGCTGCTGGGAAGGGATCAAAAGGAGAAAAGATCTGAAACGCCAGTCCTCTGGGTGTCCGGGGTCTTACTCCCACTTGGTTTGCGATATTCAGGTGCCAACACTGGGCCGGAACCTGGAGAGTCCTCTTCTTGGTTATCAATATGTTTCCCAAGAAGGGGCCAGGAAGCGACAGATCCGACTGCCCTGCGTGCTGTCTCGGCTCCCCGCTCGCCCTGACCCCCACGCCGCGAGAGTCCCTGAAGCTCCCCTGAAGGTCCTGCCGGGCTCTCTTCCTCCACCTGTTCCTCGAGTCAGCTCCAAGAGGAAGGGAAAGAAATCGTGAACCGAAAGCGCAGGAAGCTGCTACTGCGTCTTTGGATTCTTTGGACTTCATTTTCCCTGCCCAGCCGTCTGTCCCCTAAGGACCCTGGGCTAGGGGTTGGTGTCTTTCTCCTCTTACTTCACTCAGGGGAAATGAAAGCAATGGCTGCTGAGGTCATCCCGTCTTCCCAGTCTGCAGGAGGCACAGGCCTGCCTGCATTGGAGGGACACTGCCCATGTAGGAAGGCCGGCAATGCCACACGGCCATTCACGACCTGCCCCAGGAACTTCCCGCCTCACCCCCCACACTCAGTACCCTGCCGGGAGCGTGCAGAATACCGTTCTTCCCTTCGCCAGAGTCCCATGCACAAAATTGCTCTGTAGAGAAAACTCCCTCCATCCCCCCCCCCCACCTCTATTCCTCTTGATTGGCTAAGTGTATTTTATTTTTTATGGCACTAGGGATTGAACCCTGGGTGCTTTATCACTGAGCTACACCTCCAGCCTTCTTTATTTTATTTTATTATTATTATTATTTTTTTTTTTTTTTAATTTTGAGACAGGTCTTGCTAAGTGGCCCAGGCTAGCCTCACACTTGTGACCTCCTTACCTCAGGCTTCCAAGTCCCAGGGACCAGAGGCGTGGGCTCCTGCACCCGGGCTTGACTGGGTTTAAACCTGGCCTCCTCTAGGAAGCCATTTCTGATCACCAAGCTTGGGTTTATTGTCCTTCCCACATGTTTCTACACAAACCACCCCGGTTTATTCAGCTTCTTCTACGTGCTGGTGCTGCTGTAAACAATGGAGGAAAGCAGCACTGGCGTGACGGATGTGGAGAGGGAAATGTACCACGAGCGAGACAATCTCAAATACCCAGAAGGGTTGTAAGAGGAGGATATGGTAGAGGAAGGGGAGGCAGCTCCATGAAACTGTGAGACCCGTTCCTCTTCCAAGGAGGAACTAATATTTAGGCAGAGTCCTAAGGGCTGAGAAGCAGTCGGTTATGGATGGAGCTGGGAGAGACTGTTCTAGGTAAGAGGCACCACGCTAAGATGATGAGGCAGGGCCGGGCTTGGAATGTGGGATGCGTAGAGAGCTTCCTAGGGAGCTAGGTTTATTGGCATGTCAGTGAAATCACTTAAGGACGGTTGACATTCACTGATCATCTGATGGACAGAGAGCACTTGGACAGATGAAAGGAGCTTTGCATACGCTCTCTATGACATATTGGCTGTGTGTCCTTGGGCAAGATTTTTAATCAGTCTGATCATGGACACATGACAATGTTTAAAAGTAAACTTTAAGTTAATCAAGAAACTTCATTTTTGCTAATGGGTGGCAACATATTTAACTTTTCTGATGCTGACTTTTCCTAGATGTGTAGAGGACATATATAAAGGAAGGCATTTATTGTATGGCCAGTCAGTAAATGTATGCATTATCATTTGTTATTATGAATCATTTATATGTGCGTGGACTACTACTACCTATCACACAGATTGTTTGAAATTAAGATATAATTTATGTGCAGTGCCCAAAATTTAATATGGATTTTCCATGTTAGTGTACAGGATGCTTCTTGTCTTATGAGTACCCGGTAACCATTTCTCTAGCCAGCAGATTCCTTATTTCCTTCAGAGAAGAATGTCTTCCTATGGGATGTATCTTATGGGACTATTGATTGGGTGCTTCAGGTTTCCCCAGCCCCATGACCCAGGCTAAGCAGACACTTCTTCACTGGAAGCTGAATCTTGAGCAGCATCAGCAGCAAGAGTGAAAAAAGATGGAGTGAATGTACTGTAGAAATGATCCCTACGCAGGTCTCTTCCTGTATTAGACCGTCATCGTGAGTTCTGTTTTCCCTGGCCTCCAGAACTGGAAAAAAAAAAAAATCCCAGACCCTGTTATAAGTTCTCTTTTGTCTATGAATTCTAGAAGTTCATGATAGCTTTCCAATAGATCCTCTTTTGCTTAAATCAGTCAGGGTTTATTTTCTCTTTTTTGGAACCCAAAACTGTAACCAATTCAGAAAGCTATATTATTATTATTACTAATAGAAACACTATATTTAGCTACAGATATTATTGATTATTTGTATATTTTTATGATAGGGGAGAATATGAAATTCCCACAAAATTTCTGCCCAATAAGTCAAAAGCAAGTCCCATAAATCTCTACTCACTTTCACATCTGCACCCAAACCTGCTCTTTATACATGTCTGTTCACATAACTTGTATGATCTGGAGTTAAGGACTGATTCCTGGCTAAAGTTCAGAGCAAGGAAAATTTTATAAATGATAGTCTGTTGGCTTGCTGTCTATTCTCAAGGTCAAGGATGTAGTTACACAAAGAAAACCTCTGATTAAATATTAGTAAGGAATGATGCTTGCTAGGTAGGCTGTCTGTGGGAAAGACAAATAGACTCAAAACTTCATCAAAACTCAATTTACTCACTTGTAGAAGCCACGAGGTGCTTTCTCACAATTTATTCTAATGAAACAGTAAGGGAGGCAGGTGTAAAACAAAGGGAAACACGTAACAACATTCCAGAGGACCTGGTGGTGTCCTGTTTGTTTCCTTCAGGTCTATGATTCTGTTGATGATTTTATTGATTTCTTTTAAGTGCATGAAGACCATTGGTTTATGAGGAAATTTTGCCTGCCTACACTATAATCTTTTAACTTGTTCAAGTTCCAAACCTGTGTAATAGGAATAGACAGACTCATTTATGTTATTAACTATAAAATAATAATTCTGCATGTTCCTCTAATAGTTTACATCAACACCATCATTTATAATTGGCAAAGTTGTTGTAAAGACTGAAAAGAGGGACCTCTTTTCACCATAGCAGATTGAATCAGTGTCCACACCTCCTCTCGTTCTCCCTGTGCTAAAATTACAGATCCTTGCCCTGTGGCATCTGCTGTGAGAGCAGAGTAGGTATATTTTCCCATACATTGGAGTTGGATGTGACCATGTGACACCTTGACCTATTCTCTGAGCTCAGATCTCAGGAAGCATAGAGAGTTTCCATCTCTCTGTCCCCTCTGGCAATTTACCATGAGAATAGCATGACCTAAAGCTGCTGTTCCGAGGAAGATGAGGCATACCAAACCCAACCTGTGGTCTGGAGCCAAGTCAGTCAACCCGCAGCTGACACCGAGTTGCCCCAGCCTGCCTGAGCCCCGATGAAGAAAGAAAGAAGTGCTCGTTCCTCTGAGTCACTCAGTGTTGTGTTATACAGAGATGCTGTGACAATTATACCCTCCTTTGAAGGATTTTAAACTCTGCAAAGTCAGGGTCAAGGTCTATCTGGTTCATTGCCACTTCTCCACATTCTAAAACATTTTATAGTAAGTAATATTCAATAGCACATGCCTTTATCACATGTGAGCCTAGATCCCCCTCTCCAATCAGATATGAGTTTGAGAACAAAAAGCAATCTTGCTTTAGAATGATGTCCACAAGATACATATAAGATTACCTTGCACTTTTCCCAATAATTATAAGATTCGTCTTTGTTAAGTGAACAAAATACATAGGCAAATCTTGTGGATGATAGTCCAGATGCTATTTTTAAAGCTGTCAGAGAAAATATTTAACATTTTTTTTTTGATGATGGAAATACCAACAATTCCGGGAAAAATAATTCTGGATTTATGTTTTCTTCTATTTGATCAACAAGCCTTTAGTTGTGCTTTGTACTAAGGCCCATGCTAGGTCCTTGAGAGTCAGTGCAATGGATTGACTGCTTGCCCCCTCCAATTTGTGTTGAAATCCTAACCCCCAAAGTAAGGTTACTAGGAGATAGGTAGTGAGGTCAAAAGGGTAGAACCCTTGTGAATGAAATTAGTGCCTTTATAAAAGAGGCCTGGAAGAAATTTCTTGGATTTTGGACTTGACAACCTCCAGAACTGTGAGAAAAAAAAAAAAAAGAAATCTGTTGTTTATTAGCCACCCTGTCTACTTTGTGGTAGTAATCTGAGTGGACTGAGACATATGGAGAGTGAGAATGTGGTTCTTGGTCTTAAATCATCCAGGCTTTGGTGGCAGACATGATTCCATAGACCTCTGAAGTTTAGTGGTTGGGATAGATAAAAAGAGCTTGTTTGTATGGGGACATAAAAGGAGTACCTGATTCAGATCTGGGGGAATCAGGAAAGACTACTTTGAGCAGGTGATGGTTGACTGTATTTTCAATGATGAGTAGGGATGATAACTAAGGGAATAATAAAAAAAAATATAATAACTACTACAACACTGAGGCCTCATGTGTGCTAGCTTTCCATTGCTATGACAAAAAGCCTGGGGAAGCAACCTGAAGGAGGAAAAATTTATTTTGTGTAATAGTTTCAGAAGCTTTGGTCCATGGTCACTTGGTCTTTTGCTTTGGGCCTGTGGTGAGGTGAATACCATGGCGGGAGTGAGTAGCAGAGCAAAGTGGCTCTCCTTGCAGAAGCAGGGAAGCAAAGAGCAAGACAGGAAGAGTCACAGACAAAACCTTCCCTCCAGCAGCACACTCCCAGTGGCCCCCTCTCCCACCTAGGCCCTGCCTCCTGGAGGCTTCAACACCTCCCAACAGCACCACTACCTGGGAACCAAGACCTCAGCATCGAGCCCTTTGGGAACATTCCAGATCCAGACTATACCATCATGGCAGGCAGGGCGACAGGGATCCTGGATCAGGAAACAGTTTATCACTGCTCTGCACAGGGTGTGAAAACAACATCCTGCCTACCATTCCTGGCCCTGGCAGATTCTTCCTTCACTTTGGTAAACAAACAAGAATGAGACAAAGCCTATAGTTTTAAGTTGTTTGCTCTCCATAATAAAATTGTACTTAACTTGGGGACAGAGCTACTTATAAAAGTCCGGGAACTAATGAAACAAGAAAAAATTTGGTAATTCGTGAATTATTTCAAAACCCAGAAAGACGATGCTTTGGGTCATTTTATGTCATTGACAACTTCACCTTCACACTAGACATATGAAAGATACTAATTTCCCATTATATGCATTTGGCAGATCACTGAGCATAATAAGGAAACACTATTCTGATTTTGTGCTCAGACATTTTAGAGATGGAAAAACCCCTATAATTAAAATATTATACAAAATGACCAAATAGATGTGGGAGTAATGTAAAATAAATCCCAGAATTTAATAAGCTTTTTAATCATCACTAGTTAAGACAATTGGTTGGGCCTGTTATTTTCAGTAGCAAGCTAAAATCATTTCACGTGATAATTTCGAGGGTTAATTGTTGCAGTTTATTCAATGCAATCTTCTCTACCGGCTTTATTTTTATCTGCCAGTACACCCATACGCCATGATTAGCATAAATTAAACTAAATGAATTCTGCGGGTTACTAAGTTATTTTACACTGGTCTTTTTTTGTTTTCATCTCCAAACAGTCAAAGGTTAGGGAGGGGTGAGCGGTCTGACGGCAAATTCCAACATCCAGCTGCTCAGCCTCAGCTAAAAAAAAAAAAAAAAAAATATTGAAAAACTGGGTGATTGATTTTCAGAAATCTTGGATAGAAAAATACATCGTGAAAAATGTCATCGGGAAAGATGTCGTATCATTATACACTGACCTTTGGTCAAGGCCCACCCGCCTCCCGGCTGGGATGCAAGGAACTCGACATGCAAACTTAGATAATGCAGGATGGCAGCGATTTGCGTGTGCACTTCAGATGAGCCATTTCCAGTGTTCAAACTGACACACGGTGACCTCGAATGGCTCTGGTAACATTTGTTCTTAGTAAAGTGAGTTTTATCTAATTTAGAAACTGTTCTTTTAACACAGACTTCTTGGTGCTAACTCATTGCTCACTGAGCAGCTCCCCACAGGAATCCTTGACTTACTCCAATGGTGGAAGAAGGCCTTTTTTTTTTTAAATTTTATTTTCTCTCACTGGATGGTCAGCCCATCCCAGGACCTCATTACCCCAGGACACCACCTCCTTCATCCACCTGCAGTCCCCACTGCCCACCTAGAGTGTGCCCCAGCCTCTCTTGACCACCAACATGCCTCCCTCCTCCCCACTACCTCACCCCTGTGGGAATTCACCTGCCACCTACCACCTTCCCCCTCTGCAACTACAGCCCTGAGAAAGTGTTTTCCCGCAGTCAGCCTCCTCTCCTGTGCACTTAGTAGGTGCTGGGGTTACCTTCTTAGGGTAGGCAGAAATGATACCAACGTCACAAAACTTAGAGTCAATGGGAAAGACAAGTAGATAGAATAACGTGACAAACATACTGCCTTAGGGGTAGCACAGAGACCTATAGGAACACAGAACCCTCTTTCGTCCCCTCCTCACCCTACATACCTGCTTTTCTCCTCAATGGGAGGGTTGGGTGGGTCCCTCCTCGGCTTTTACTAAAGGGAAAAGGGGGCAGCAATAGCTTGCTCCTCATGCTCCAGGTCCTCGCCTGAAAGCCACCTCCTCCTCCCTGGTGCCTGGCACACTGCAGAGCTGTCCAACCCCTCTGCTCCACAGCGGGATCTAAGTTTGTGGGAGCTCTTCCCTGAACCGTATGTTGCATGACATGGAAGCTGCCTATTCTGCCCACCCCAGATTACCGAGCTCCAAATAGCTGCCCAACACATAGTTCTTGAACGAGGAAAATAAATAAATACATGTTCCATTAATGAGCTATTTTAAGAATCCTAATATATTCAAATAAGGTGGACATCGTTCGAGTAAAAGGGTGACCAAACAAATTATTCTCAAGGATATAATGTGCAGAGAGGTGTTCAAACCTTCCAAGTCCACTCACTTCAAGGCCCAATGGGAAACTAACCCTTCATTTACCAACCAATGGCTCATCACCCAGAGTCTTCAAGTCACGAACACCTAACTCAGGATGTCAATTCCATGAGTGCACAGAATCTAGGCTGTTTTATGCTGCTATCACAAGATATCAGAGACTGGGTAACCTATAAAACGGATAAATGGATTGGGTCATGGTTCTGAAGTTTAGAAGGTCCAAGATCAAGGTGTCAACATCTGAGAAAGCTTTTCTGCTGCGTCATACAGGGTGACAGATGAGACCATGAGGGAAGACAAGAAGGGCTTGAACTCACCTTGTTCAGCACCATCCCACCACTGGTGGCCCCGCCCTCCCCACCTCATTGCCTCTTGAAGCTCAACGCTGCTACAGTGTAATGAAACTCCCACGTAATTCGGAGGGGACAGATATTCAAAACATAACAAGGGCTCTCTCGGCCAGCACAGAGTCCCCATTAGTTAGCACACAGCTTAACACAAAAAAGGTCTCAATTAATATTCACTGAATATATTAGATGCATGAGCTAAAATAAACTCTGACTCACAAGACGTTTTCATGGTAAGAGCCTGCTGTACAAGAATACATCAGCTGGTGGCTTACGGGAATGTTTTGTTTGATCTGAACATTGTTTTCCTGAATTTTGAATTTTTTAACAACATAAGAAATCGTATGCTAAAATAAGTTGACTTTCATGTTTCCTTGAAATATCAGAAAGTCTCAAAATAGTGTGGGTGGGGACAATGCCAATGGGCCTCTCATCAGGAGCTCTGTGGGGTGGACTCATTTCAGGGGGGTGTGAACCTTTCTGTTCACCAAGGCCCCACCTGACCAATCTCATGCACCTAGGCTCCCTTGGAGATGTTTTGCTTTGTGACCCTGATCTGCCAATATATTCAGGAAAAAGCAAGACAGGTCATTAGAGATTAAGAGCCCCAAATCGCTCTTACATTCTTAATAATTTGTAGCTTAAATTCTTTGGCATCTATTTTTTTAGCAAAGAGTTTAAGATGGAGAGTGACGGGGTAGGAAGGAAAGCAGCTAAAAATACTTCTGCCTTTAGGAATTTAACTCGAAATATTCCACAAACCAGCCAAGCAAGCTGAGGAGAGCAGGGTGGAATTAGATAACTTGTTTTCTACTAGCCTGTAAGGAAGAGAAAGGATAGCCATAATTATAGAAAGGCTAGAAAACCCAAAAAGAATACCTCGTTTGACAGTAAAATCAACCAATAGCTTTAAAAAGTAGACAGTGTGGCTTTCAGAATCCAGCATCTGATAGTCAAATTATTTTCCTGGAATTAAGTCTTGTCAGCGGCATGAATCACGTGAAAATCTCTGAGTGTTGCTAGAGAATCTAGGCTTCCTAAGGAATCTAGAGTTACTTCTTTGTGGGCAGGACCCCAGAAGGTGGCATAAAAGACAAATAAATTACTGAGATAGAATAAAATAGATTCTCAAAGTTGAAAGCACCCTAAGGAAGCCACCCTATAGTAGTCAACTGGAAGGTTTTATTTAAGAAAATTTTCTAAAAAGTGTATCTCCAAAGATATCAATTTGGTTTGCATAGAGTCGTCAGGCTCAGCAACGTATCCTTAAGTAATACGCAAGCTCTATCAGTACACCAAGAATTGTCCTTGCTTACTTCAACTCCTTTCATTTCTAGACCCCGAAACCAACTCCCAATAATATATTGTCAACAGAGAAAGATGCAAAGGTGAGCTCAGGAAAGACCCAAGAGACAATTAGTTCTGGCCATGTTGCCTATGACTGAAAACAATTTTATTACAATCAGCAATGAATTCAGACTCTAGAAAACCTATAATGTATCTTTTGCTAAACAAGACCCTTTCTGAAGTTTCAAAATATACATTTGTACATTCATTTATTCAATAATGCTATTGAGCATCAGGCATCTTGAAGACCAACACTGAAGTACTTAAAATCTAAAGGATGAATAACCATGAAATATGGGAAAAGATATTTCTAGTGAAACTAATGTACATGGTCACAGGGCAGGATTTGGTCAGCCAAAAATTTCTGGTAGGAATTATCCAGTTTGAAACGCAGGCAAATTGGGACCGAGGGAATTACCATCATGTTCAAGTCTTGTTCAACCTGGTAGAATGAATTTGCACTCTGTGCCAGGCATTGTTCTTGGTTCCAGGGAAGTGTGCTGCGATCTGGTGTTTGAAGCTGTTGAAGTGTATGATGCAACTTGAATAGTAGAGTCATGCTGGTATGAATGAGGTAGTGTGAGAGAGGGTGGGAAAAAATGAGGATAAATAACTGGGAAGGGGCAATATCACCAAGGCAAATTCAGGCTTATTAAAACTGAGGCAAATCCAAGGCTTTACAGTGGGCCAGCAAGAGTGATCTGGGTGGTACCAGGTCTCTCTGGTTGCTGCTTAGAGAATGGACTGTGGAATTCAAAGAGTGGAGGCAAGGGAGCAGATATGAGGATGAGATAGTAATCCAAAAACCAGATAATGAGCTGGTTTAAAAATTGCTACAAAATCAGCCACAAACTTGGAGAAAAGATAAAATTAGATCTGATAAGGGACTTATATCCAGAATATGTAAAGAGCTCTTCAAACTCAACAGCAAAAAGACAAATAGCCCAATTTGAAAATGGGCAAAAGATTGAGTACACTTTTCTGCAATGATGATATATGAGTGGTTCAAAAGTAGATGAAAAATGTTCAACATTATTTGCCATCATGGAATACAAATCAAAACCACAGTGAGAGGCTGCCTCCTACCCACTAGGATGACGAATCAAAATGATCAAAAATGTTGAAGAGAACGTGGACAACTTGAGGGGGATTCAAAAGATGATGATGGTTTGGAAAATAGTTTGGCAGATATTAAGCATGAAACTCCCATATGACCCAGTGATTCTACATTTAGATATCTGTTGAAGAAAATTTAAAACATTTCTATAAAAAGACTTATATGTGAATGTTTACAGCAGCATTGTTTATAATTGCCAAAAAGGGGAAATGTCCCAAATGTCCACAACTGTACTTGGATAACCACCTGTGGTATCTAACAAAATATCATTAGGCAGTAGACAGGAATAAAGTATAACAGCCATGAGAGCATGCATGAATCTCACACATGCAAGCTACGTGAAAGAAGTCAGGTATTATGTGATTCCACTCACAGAAAATGTCCTGGAAAAAAGGCACAGAAACTACACTAGTGGTTGCCTAGGGGTAGAGATAGGAAAGGGCCCTCTGGACCTTACTGCAGTGATGGAAATGTTCCAAAATGGATTGTAATGCAATTACCCAAGTCTGTAAGTACACCAAAAATTGCTGAATTGTGTATTTATTTAAGTACGATTTTATGACATGCATAAAATAAACAGTAAATCTATTTATTCAAAGAATGGTTGAGGAATGGGAGAAAATGATGTGAACCAATAATAAGAAATTCACATCAGCAGAACTGGGGGAACAAAATCATCTGAAAGGAAGTGACCAAAAGGACTCTGAGATTATAAAGACAAGGGAGATCACTCGTATTAATTGATCAACTACTATGTAATCAGACATCTTTGTGTTCCTATTATGAATCACTGGAAGGTTTTCATAAAAGCCTGTTAGGTTGGCACAATTATTGTCTATGTTTTACATATGAGAAAACTGCTGAGGAACACAGAGGTAAAGAAATTTTCCGAAGGTCTCACAGTTAGTAATACTGGCAAAAGCTACTTGGGAAGCTAGCAGGGCAAGGGGAGGGGTGGGTTTCAGGGAAGGAAGCTGTTGCTTCTGTAGTGATCTCCACTGGCAGATTGATTATTTCTGCCTGAGGCCATCAGAAAAGCTGCACGGTAGGTCAAAGACAATGCCACAGAAACTAAGAACAGTTGGGGCTAACTCACTAATGAGAAGATGTTTAAAAGGCAATTAACGATTTTCTTCCAATAAGCAGTCGGAAATGGCCACGGAAAAGTCTCCAGGTACAAACCAACTTCCTCTGGGCTGGAAACAGAAAGCCATCAAATAAGCAGTTTATGCTAAGAAGTTTGTCCTGGGAGCCTGGTTTTTCTATGTTATCTTGACCAGGGTACCATTTCGCCTAGGGGACGGCACTGGAAGTCTGAAGTACATGCTCGCTGTGTTTCCTCAGCAGGAATTACTTCTGCAGGAAATGAACGGATGAGCAACACACCCCTGCTCAGCTCAGGAGTGTGCTGAGGAGACTGTCAGAAAACTCGCCCAACTGGCCTCGGCCACGCTGACCAGGCCCAGTTCTCCTGGGCACAGTGGCCTGGTGTGGGCAGTGTCCAGAAAAGTCCAGGCGGTTTCCCTGGGGGCCTTCTTTGCACTTTGGGTCTTGTACTGTCACACCAGCTCTCTGTGTGGCTTTGGCACACACACTGTGTGAGTACCTGTCCTTTCTGGCAGAAAAGGAGAACGCTGGCATAGATGCCTGCCAGGTCTCCTCTAGCTTTAAAAGTCTCTACTTTAGTCTCTAAAGTGACCCAGCCAGATGGGCCCTTTGGAAGCTCTGAGAGAACTGTTCTGCCCTTCCCTCTCGCACCCTGAGGCTGCCTTGGCATTCCTTGGCTTGTAGACACACCACTAAGATCCCCGCCTCTGCCTTCCCATGGATTTCCTCTGGTGTCTAAAACTCCTTCTTTCTCTTATAGAGATATACGCCATCAGATTTAGGGCCCACCTTCAATCCAGATGGGCTCATCTTGAGATCTCTGAAGTAACTGCATCTTCTAAAACTGTTTCCAAATAAGGCCACAGGTACTAGGGACTTGGGTATATCTTCCGAGGGGGACATAATCAACCTGCTAAGTAACTGCTAACATTTAGTGAGATTTAATGTCAACAGTGTATGTCTAAGTGCTTCACCTTCATTATCACATTTAATCATATATGGTAAAAATTTCTTATTTACCATTTATAAATGAAGAAACCAAGAGGTTGTCTAACTGGCTGATGCTACCCAGATATTAAACCGGGCAGGCAGAGTGTCTCTATTCCACAGGTATTCCATGCTGTGTTCCAAACAGTCACAACTACACAAAGTGTCAATATTATGCAGATTATAGGTGCCATTAGATTTTAATTATTCCTGCATTCACAAATGACACAGTAGATGGTCAACATATATTTATTAAATGAATGGATATCTGAAATGCCTCAGATTCTGTGCTGATCACTGGGGTACAAATGTCAACAAGAGTCTAATAGGTCCTGAACAAAATCAGAAATGGCTGTTGTCTAAGTCAACCCTAATTTAGGGCTAGCAAAAAGATGGAAATTCAAGACACTAAGGATCAGCAATATGTGAACAGTTTTCCTTCTATCCATATTTCATATATTTATAAAACTATCAAAAATAAAACTGTGAGAACATTCTATGACTTTCACAGATTACCACAGGGATCTTAGCCATCTACTTGTGGAGATGCTCCTTTTTTATTTGCATTTGTGCTGTCTACTTCTCACAGTAGGAGAATCCCATCAACTTGATTTGTTTGAAAGTGTGAGACCATCAATGAAGTTTAAACCACAAGTAGGAGTCTGTCACAAGCAACATGGAAGTAGGGGTGGGGTGATGCAGCTATGCACCTTTTTTATAACCTCCTCTAGGCAGACTGAGTGGCAGGTATGATATCCAATCACAACTCTCTTCATTTAAGGCAGAGTCTGTGGACTCTGGGTCTCTGGGTCTCTGGTCTTTGGAATTCAGCAATAAGCTACCATAATTTTTGAA
Organism: Sciurus vulgaris; assembly: GCF_902686455.1. Classification (NCBI taxonomy): domain Eukaryota; kingdom Metazoa; phylum Chordata; class Mammalia; order Rodentia; family Sciuridae; genus Sciurus; species Sciurus vulgaris. Next base: position 134,283,001 of record NC_136469.1, on the reverse strand, counting down.
CACAGATTTCTCCCAGGAAATTTTTAGGCATCGCATGCTCCATTTGTTGGAGTACTGCAAAGTTAACCTTTTTGAGAAAGGTTCACACAGGTATTAGTGTAACTTCCTTGAGATTAATAGTTAACAATCACAAAGAATTTATTTTCTTTTTTCCAGTAGAAAGAAGGTATAAACCCATTTAAGATACAGTGAATGCCTGGGACGACAAGCCTTCAAAGAAGAATGTGGACCAGGGCGTCTTGTGATACTGTTCCATGGAGGGTCCACACACAGCACTGGTCAACATAGGCTTCTCAGCTATTGTGGGCCAGCAAACTCAGGGGTGGTGGCTTCAAAGAACTGAAAGGAGGAGAAGGGGCAATAGAGTGAACCAAGATCAGACTAAAAGCCCACATTTATGGGATACCAAACAGAATTTTGAGGATGGAGTAAAGGATTTATTTAGGAAAATGTGTATTTTGAGGCTGAAGAAGGAGGTTGTGGAACATTTGGAATGCCAGGCTATGGTGTGGGAGTTGGTGACATCAGAAGAAATACTGTTTCCATATATAAAACCTTAGGCAATAAAATAAACTTTTCTCACCAATGGTCAATGGTTTATAAATATAGAATCTGGAGGTTAGCTTTGAGCTTTTTTTCTCAACTATACTCCTGGGTGGGATTTCAAATTACAGAATAAGAAAAACTGGAAAAACTGCTTCCTTGGATTCCTTCTCATATACCCCATATCCCGGTGTTTCTCAGCACATGGATTTAACCTAAGCCATTTTGGTGTACAAGGTAATCTATTATGATTAGAGATAACTAATTATGCCAAATTTTAATATTCGTGTGTTTATTTTAATGATTCTAACAGAGCCATGATTTATGGACATGACAGCTTAGGAGGAAGCTACATTTAAAGAGAGATTTAGTTCAAATTCATTTGAAGATAAATTTTAAATGGTGTGCAGATAAAGCTTTAAATATGCTATTATCTAATAGATAACTTCTCAACATTCATTCAAAGTAATACATGGTTTTGTTAGAATGGCAAAAAAAGAGGCCTAATAATACAACCAACCCATAGTACCTTTAGTTTCTTTATTTTTTGCCACACTGGTGGCAAATAATAATGATAATGATGCAGAGTAGATCCACTTTTATCTCTATCCCTGTTCCCTATCTACTGGCACTAGAAATAAATGAGCAAGAGATAAATTGGCAGAAGAAACAATTGTTCTGGCTCTTCTGCAAGCCAGAAGAAGTCGTCCTGGTTAACTGGGAATTTGCTGGAGAAAACTGGATTGTTACCTTGAACACTCCACAGAGCTGCCCACCCAGTCACATCAGAAGCACTGCAGAGAAGGTGCGAGCAATGCAGGTAGCTATGCACTGAGGTATTAGACTAGGGCTTGCTTCTATTGGCTGCAAAGTTTTCCCAGAGGAAGAAAAATGATCCCAAACTATAAGTAAAACTCATATTTTAAGAATCTTAATGATCATATCAAAAAGCCTTTATTTCTCAATCCATGAGCACTTATCTACCCACAGTTCTATGAGTGAACAATGGATCCATATGATCCTTTTACATTTGTTAGACATTGTTTTATTCTCCGCAAATCTTTTACTTAATAAGGACCTCCCCCTTGCCTGGACCTACTGTGTTGCCCGGGATTATTCTCAGATCATGTCAGTGACTCCGCCTGTGCCTTTGTACCCTTTGAGTGCTCCAGGTAAAGACCTCCTAAAATACATCATCCCCCCCCAAAATATGGCTGCCATGGTTAACTAAAATATCAAGTTTCTTTGCTCCGGGCAGGAATTTTAGAAACTCAGTGTGAGAACAGTGCCTGCATTCTGCATTCAAAAGCTCAATAGCAAACAATGGGAAAACAAGTTAATTGTCATGTAATAAATGCAGTTTGGTAGACAAAAATCTTTCAAAATATGGAACCCAGGGGAAGATTAATAAAAGATACCCATGTAAGTTAAAAATGCAAATAAAGATGAGTTTTATTGGTGAGAGGGTGGAGTGTTGCATATTCATGGACCTACCACAGAATAATTTACTCAGCCTCTACTGTGTGCTGGGCATGGTACCAGCTGCAATGGAAATAGAGGCAAATAAGACATGGTTTCCATCCAGAAGAGAAAGGATGGTGATATGTATTTACATATATGTAACATCTAACTTGTCCATAGCTACATGTGTGGACATGTAAAAGTCCTTTTAATATACTGAATCTAAGGCAATAAAAGAGAAAAATGAATTCTTGAAGATGAGAACACTTCCGAGTTTTTAGTGGCTTTTGCCTAAAAGATAATATGACTTTTACTCTTGCTGCTATTTACCTTCAGATCTTCACATCTGAGGCCACCGTTCTGCACGTGTACAGTGCCTGAACCGAGGACCACTCTATCATTTCTCAAAGAAAATCTGGAAGATCTTCATCCCTTGAGATCTTCCTCCAAAAATCAGGGGACAGAAGGCGTAGAGGCTCAGAAAATGACACCCCAAATTGCAACTGGCATGCTGAGCATGGTGAACCAAGGGAAACGGGAAGACCTCAGAAGAAGCCTGTCCTCCTGCTCTCCTGTCCCCTGCTCCCCTTTCTCCGCCAAGGCAAGTCTTAGAAGTCAAAATTCCTCTTCCGCAAGGCTGGCCAGAGAACTACCGCCTCTCCCTCAAAGCCAGCCACGAAACCTAGAATCATCACTTTAACTTCCCCCCATCTATCTGGGGAGGAGCTGGCTGATCTACTTTGTCTCATAGTATGTCATGAGATGCCAGTTCTTGAGGGATCCTGACTCACACTCAGGAGGAAAGCTGCACAGAGAGGCCAAGAAGCATGTGAACAGCCAGGCCTAATGGGTGCCTCCTCCTTCCCTCCCCATCGGAGCAAAGCCTTTTTGTCCAACCACATTTCTCCATGGCTGACCATTCTTCATCAAATCTAAACGTAGGCCTAGTTTCCCCTGGGATCTGAGGTCTTTATTTCTGAAGAGTTTCATGACACATACAACTTTGATTAAATACGTTTGTTATGCTTTTCTCTTGTTAGTCTGCCTTTTGTTAGACAAATGTCAGCCATGACCCTTTGATGACAAGATATCCTGCTTTTCTCTCCCTACAAGGACATGGTCTCCAGTGTGGGAATCACTGAGTGATTCCTCTCTACCTTACAAACCCTTACATAGAAGAGTTGTGTGAAGTCCTGTAACTCATTTACATGAAGTGGGCCTTGACTTTGTAAGTTCCATTACCTTAATTAAGCAGCTTTAACCACATGCACAATGAAAAAGCAATATGGACAATCTTATATTTATGCTACCTCTATCTTTCTTGTACTTTTCTTCAGAAGTAATAATAATGCTAATGGTAATTAACATGTACTAAGGAGTTCCCTGTTTCAGCAAGGGCAAAGACCTTCGAAATCCAATATCTTATTCAATGGGTATAGCCTATAAAGAGCTAAGATTCTTCTGAATACAAGGAAGAATTCTGTAAGCACAAGAGAGTCTAAAGATAGATTGGGATGATCCAAGAGATGGAAAGCTCTCCATCTGTCAAGGAATGCAAGCCCAAGTTCAAGTCACTTGACAGGGAAGAATTCAGCGTTGGATGTAAGCTGAAGTTGACAAACCCTAAGCTCCCTTATTCCAAAACTATGTTCTCTGACAATTTACATAGTCTCCATTATATTTTTAAATTGCTGATAAGACTGTCCTCAAATGACTGAGTATGTTAACACTTGGACTGACTTTTTTGCAAAGTGAGAAATAATCCAGTGAACCTTCTTTTCTTCCATGTCCTCCTACAAGGGTGACTATGGAGATGTATAAATAGGTATACAATAAGCACAAGTTAAATCAGAGTCAATTCTCAATTATCCATATTGACAGTTGGAGCAAATGGACAGGTAATCTAAAGCAGCAGATAAGGGCCAGCATATTTTGTCTTTGGCCTTTAAATTCTAAGCCCCAACTCCTTTGTGAACAAGTGGTAACTCTTGGCTTAAAAAAAAGTATGTATTTCTTAAATAGAATTCTTGACCAATTCTTTTTTAAACCTCTTTGTTAAATTTATTAAAAATTTTAATTAAACTAAGTCATTAAGAATTAGCATCAATTTTTCTATCTGATTTTCCCCTGGACTTTAAAGTTATAGACCATCCAACCAAAAACCTGAGGCAGAAAAGGTCAATTTATGGCACACAACTGTTTCCATGTTACATGGATTAGCAAACCTAAAGTGTGAATTTAATTGCTTTGTTAATAGATGAAAAATTCTTTGTTTCATAAAAGCAGTTCACATCAAACCCACCCATAGTAGAAGGCTCCCGTCTCAACTAGAATCTGAAACTATCCAGATACATGGTGGATAGTGTTGGGCTGCAAGCCAGTTGGTATCCAGATAGTCTAAGTAAAAAGACTAGAGAGTGAAAGGACAGAGGCCTTTGTGAAGAGCTTCTGAGACTTTTAAGGAACTAGGAATAAAGTAAGAATCAACTGCATTCATTCCCTAAGCCATGAAGCATGGCTCACCAAAGTGAGAAGAAGTTCCAACTTCACTTTTTTTTTGTTAAGTACAAAATTAAAATACAGTAAACTAGTAAACTAGTTAAAAGATAGAATGAAATGCTGTGTCCAGGAGAGGCTGTTGGGCTAAGAAGTAGGAGACCTGGGCGGTAGTCCAGGTCTGGGACAATCACCTATGACATGGTAGGCGAAATACTTACCTTCTTGGTCTTCGGCTTCCTCATCACAGTATCGGCCACTGCTTGTTGAAAAAGCTTCCTTGCTTTTCCAAAAGTGTGTTGCATTTTTGTTCACAAATCTTCCTAACAGGCTTGTAAACTGGTACCATTAGCAAACTTATCTTACAGATAAACAAGGGAGCTACAGAAAATAACTGGCCCTGGGGGGAGGGAGTCCCATAGCAGGATGTAAAAAGATTCTGGCCCATGGCCTTAACCCTCAAGCTACACTGCCTCTTAGTTAGAAAATGTGAGAGTCGAATCAGATATCCTCTCAGGATCTTCAGCTCCTGTGCTCTGTGGTTCCATTATATAGCAAACATCTATGCTAAGATACATAAGGGCTGGTCTCATAAGAAGTATCCTGGGACCACCTTCAGCTTGTCTTTCTTTCCTGTTGTGTGGCTAGCTCTTCAAGGTCAAGACTGTGACTTGTTTATCTTTGTGTGACTCCAAAGCTGTAACATGGCAGGTACTCAGTAAATGTTATATTTATTTATTTGTACTGTATTCAACAGTATACAAGTTGCAAACGGACAAGACACTTAACTAGTCATGACAAAACTAGGGGAGGTGGGAAGAATAGTCAAAGAATACAATACAGTCGTTCCCCCTAACCTGCAGTCTCACTTTCTGCTGTTTCAGAAACTTTCAACCAGGGCCTGAAAATATTACATGGAAAACCACAGAAATAAACAATTCATAAATAATAAATCGCATGCTACTTGCAGTAACATGATGAAATCTTGCGCCATCCCTCTCCAACTTGCCTGGGGTGAGAATTGTCCATTTGTCCACTGTATCCATGCTGTATGCACTACCTGCCTGTTAGTCATAGAGTGGCCATGTCAGTTACCAGGTCTACTGGTGAAGTACCACCATATTTGTATATAGAAATTTCTACCATTCATGACTTCAGGCATCTGCTAGGGGTCTTAGAACTGCTCTCTCACATAGAAGGGAGGACTACTGTATCATAATATCCTAGTCCCCTTTCCTTGTAAGTCACAACAAGCTCATCTCATCCTACCCCCCAAACTGTCTTCTCTTGGTTTTCACTAACTCCTGCCATGGTCTCTGGAGTCACATGGGCCGTCTTTCTGTTCTCAGCACACTGAGCAGCCCTACCCTCAGGACCTTGAGTGTTCTGACCGCTTTCCTGAAGTGCCCTTCACTCAAATCCAAGTGACTTATTTTCCTTAGATCTCTGATAAACTGCCAGTGAATGAGAGCCCTTAGCTGATCACTACAGTAAGCAGCAACACCCCAACTCCAGCCTCCTCCTGCCCCTGCCATCTCCTCCTGCTCATGACATTTCCTACCAATAGGACAATGGACATTTCTCCTCCATTCAAACAACAGCATAGTAAGCTTAGAGCCTGCCATCTGCTCACTTACTACTACATCTCATTCCTAGAACACTGCCCAGCACAGGGTAGCCAATCAAAACCACGCAGACAAACAAATGAAAGAAAGAATTCTTTTCATCTTGCTAATACTGAAAACACTTTTGGGGGGTTTGCAACGATAGCAATTAAATGAGAAGTTAATAACCCAAACTTCACTTCTGATCAACTTCTGGTTTGTGATTTGTTTTATTTGCTAAAAACCTACCAGTAGGAAGTGAAGTTCATTGCTTTGCTGAGATATTCAGAGAGGTGCAAGGTCAAGAGGAAATGCCTGCGACACCGGCATGTGGGACGCAGGGGGCTTGCAGGCCCATGGCGGAGCTGGGCGCCCCTCTGCGCTCTTCCAGGCCTGAGTCCTTTCACGTGCACCCCACCAGCACTGGGGCCTGGCAGAGAGCAGTGCTTGACACACTTATCGAGTATGTGGAGGCCGCAGTAAGCTCAGAGGCTTCTTCCCAGCCCCATCTCAAGTCTCCCTTGGCCAGGCCTTCACAAGCCATCATGTGCGATTCAACGCCCCTGTGAGCTTCTTCTCCCAGGACCACATTCACACTCTGCACCTTCTGAGCCCTGTCGGTACTTGTCAGGGACCCTGCATCCCAAAGATTAACAAATTACGGCAAGGAGAGACTATGTCCAAATGTGAGTCAATATCCTATGCAAACTTTGGCATTTAATCAAAACTTGATAAAATGTTAAATAAATGAATAAGTAAAGAATTTATGCAGAAGCATTTCCAAGAGGAAGGTGAGCACTTAAGAGGTCCTACCTGGGGCATACGATCATTATTCTGGACACTTAGCTACTGATAGACGTTGGACATTTTATTTTAAAGGGATAAGGAGAGAAGCCCAGAGATATAAATTGTTACCTAAAGATACCTGCACATACTACCAGTACCGTGTGTGATTTGCAGATGGTGATGCCTGTCATTGACAGAAGGAAAAAAAGTCTGAGGTCCGTTTACTCCATCTCAGAAACCAGAAACTCTAGTTTAAATAAGGGCTTAGCCTGTTCTCTCTTTTGCAACTGCTTGTCCATATGCAGGGAAGCAGGACAGCTTCCTGGGATATTTACATTAAGGCTACCACTAACTATTCCCTGAGGTGCACTGGCATCATGGTAAGCCTTAGTATACACAGATCTAAGTGTCTATCTACCTGTGTGTGTTTGTGGTTACATGAGATATGTAGACAACACATACAAATTGCATAGAATCCACATGTGTGATGATACATATGTATAAACATATATATTCTATGTACTAATAGTATGTGTGTATGCACACACACGTGTACACATATATAAAACAAAACTAGTATTTGTGTGAAGAGAGAGAGCAACAGAGAGAGACTGAACATACCAATGGTCAACAGCAAGACCACATATAAAAGTAGAACTCTGACTGACCAGCTGCAGCCGCCTGCCAAGTAAACCCACCCCTCATCTACAGTAAGCATTACAGGAAGCCAGCCTGCTATACATCAGACTTCCAGGAAGTCAGTTTGCTATCCCTAGTGACAATCCAGGAAGACAAATAACTTCTGTAGTAATCAACCCAGTCGGACAGTTGGCCAGTCCGTAATTAGCAGCTTACAGCTTCCCTAACTTTTGTCCCCCACTTTCAATTTAAAACTAACTACAGAACACCATATATGCCCATGATCAATCACATAGGCTGTCCTACTGGGACTCAGCACCACCAGCTTCCCAGGCAACAGCCTTCAAAAAGGGTCATGTGGGAAATCCCTCTCCTGCAAGGAAGCACTGCACTCCTCTGCCTGCCTCTGGGTCTCAGCCACAATGTGAGTGATTGTGGCAAAGTTCCAGAAGGAGCAAGGTCTAGATGAATCACATTTGCTGGTTCGCATTTGGTTAGCCTTCATTTAGTGTGCGTGTGTGTGTGTGTGTGTGTGTGTGTGTGTGTGTGTACACACCCATGCCTTCAGTGTATAGAATATATATCTTTATACATATGTATCTTCACATATGCTGATTCCATATAATTTGTATTTGTGTGTATATGTCTCATGTAATCACAAATTATTATTTTATTATTCAATGTCTTTCTTTAAATATTTTCCTTGTAAAATTTTTGATTTTAAAAGTTTTAATATTTCAATTCCAAACAAAAAAGTAATTTTCTAATATGCACTAAAATAGCTGCCAATTAACTTAAATCTATTCATTGAATTGTTACCTGACATTTTACATACTACCAGTACTGTGTGTAGCTTAGCTAGGCAACTGTCAAGTTTAAAGTGAAAAATAAAATTTTAAAAATCCTGTGTTGGAATTCAGCTCCACCCCTTATCTGCTGTGTGGCCTAACACAGAGGTCTAACCTCTCTGTGTCCAGGATCCTTGACTGAAGTGTGCCAAAGATAAATTCAAACTTACAGGGTTAAGGTGAAGGTGAAATTCAGTGGTGCTTATGCATATACCCAACTCAGACAGGTGCTTAATGAATACACTTATATTTTAGTACATGCAAAACAACAGGAGGCAAAAAAGGATGAGAAAAAAACTACCACCAGCATCAATTTCCTTGAATGTGTTCACATCTAAAAGAGAATATGGAGTCCACTACTGATCCACTATTCAGCAGCCAGCAAGTACTCATCTGCATTAAGTGCTGGCCTGAGAAGCTCTTTAAACCACCTTAGTTGAATCACAAGATATTATCGACCAGGAAGGCTCAAAGGGGAGGAAGAATCCGCCTCTGGCTGTTCACAACCAAACAGAATCATTACCCAACAACACTGTTCAATGACTGTTTAGGGGGACTTTGAACACTGGTCAGAATTAAAGCTGAGAAAGAGAAAGATATTCAGCAGATGACAAAACAGTCCTGGATCTATTTTCACACATCTTTCAGGAAAAACTGGGTCTCTTTCAAAAGCTTTAAATAGACACTAACAGTAAGAAATCTGGAATGCAGAAATTACATATGTATATTATATGTGCACACATAATTATTTTTTAACAACATTTGCACTAACACAGGTCAGGTTCTTTAGAAAAGTGACATAATTAAGGTGACTTAATGGTAACTTATTTCATAAATAACTGCATAGGTTAATAAATCAATGGAATGAATGCCTTTAAAATATGGGTAAGTAAGGGGGATCAGTTTCTTCTCAGAATAGCTTAGAAGCAGAACTAGTAAGTTAGGGAGATGCTGTTAGGGGCACCAATTCTTGACTCTTTGACCCAAAGAGGATGCCAAGTCCCAGGATACCAGACTATAGAGCAAAATGGGTAGAGCAGGGGAGGGTCTATTCTGCAGAAAGAAGCTGGTGTAAAGGGGGGATACAAAGCAAGGCCAGAGCTTGCCTCTGTCCCTGGAACCTGGGCACGGGTTTTGGTACCTTCTACAACTCCTTCCAAGAAATGGGAGACAAGGGCAGGAAGAGAGCAATTAGATGTGGCTCAGACCCCTTCCTGAGACCCTTGGTGCCTGACTCTCCCCTTCTGTCTCCTGAGTTAGTCTTCAAATACATTAAGCCATATTTTGCTTCTACAGAGAGCTACCTTATAGTCCATTTTGAAATATTTGTTTGCCCTATCCATGACCAGCAGCTCTTTTCATATGTCTGTCCCCAAGCTAGTTTTTGCACAGCCTCCCATGATGCCCAATCTCACCTTATACCCTCTAATTTCCAAAGTTTGGTTAAGTCTCCCTTTTCTATTTTTTAAGTGCAGTTAGATCTTATTCAGTTAAATGGATGGACCTACAATCATATTAAATGTTAATGAGGAAAAGGACAGTCATCCAATACCAAGCTCAAGTGTTACAGATAAAGAAATGGAAGCCTAGCAAGGTCTACATTCTAACCATGCTCAAGCCAGGAGCCCAGTTGTGGATGAAATGAGCCAACGTTCCTTGACTTTCAGTCCCATCCTTAGGAGAGCTGAGCAAAGGTTCACCCTGGGGGGCCCAAGTGAACAATAGATTTCTGAAAATTGTATTTTTCCATAAAGTCTTCACACAAGAATGGAGCATGCTTAGTGAAAGGAATAAGGAGAGGGGATGGTGTTCCCAGTGTAGGGGAACTGGACCCCGGGTGTCATGAGACCTAAGAAAAAGGCAGCCAGATCCAGGATCACAGAGTGTAGTTCATTGAGAACTTGGTGACAGAAGAATGATTGTGCATAGCAGTAAGACTGGTGGAGCCCAACAACTTGGGTCAGATGGAGGGGGCTTGAATAATGGTCAGGACAAAAGTGACTTACTTCAAGCTAGAATGCTCCTGGCTTATCTCAAGTTCATGGCACTTGGTACCGGGGTCTGGTTGTGAAGCTTCACATACCTCTCTAGTGGTATGGTTTCCTTTTCATTTGCTGGCAAACTATGCAGGGAAAACTGACCAGGGTTACTCAAGGACAATCATGGCAGGTGTGACTTAAGATGGTTGTAGTCATGACAAGCTGAATCCCTATGGTTGGCGTGGAGGGGAGAGGGGAAAGAAACAGCATAAAAAGGGAAATGCAACAGAAAGTGTGGGGACAGAGACAAGGCAAATCCTTCATGCAATAAGACCCATCGAACATGGAACCTTCCCTCAAGGGGCTTAAAGAAGTCAGCCTACCTAGAAACTGTGCAATTTTGTACACGAGAAGAGGTAAAAGAGATGGATAATAGATAATTGATTATTAAGCCGTTCCAGGTATCAAGCAAAAGAGAATCTCCCAATGTTTTCAAGTCTTCCAAAACAAACAAGGCAAGAAGAACTACATTTTTGAGTTATACAAACATATTATTGAAATATGTGATGTTTAAAATTGAAGCTTCATTCATGATCACAGGGCACAATAACTCCTATCCTGCGTCTCTTCTTTAGAATGCTTTGATTTATGTCTGACTGCAACATGAACAGGACCCAGAGCATCCTCTTCTTGTGGACAGAACCACATCAGGTACACCTTTGTACAGCTCAACAACAGAGCCAAGTGTTCGTGGGAGAGAGCACAGAAAATACCTGTTAAATGGCTAAGTGAAAGAAAATAAGGGCCTCACCAACAAATAAAGAGAGGAATAAAGGGATTCTAGAATAAAACTCCACAGGACTCTGTTCTGGTAGCTTCTATGCAAATAACTAAACCCTGTCAGGAAATCAAGGGCACATTTAAAAATCAAATGAGATCCCTTTTTTATTGGAAGGACTTGAGTATGAATCCGTGGTCTGCAAATGCAGGAAGATGGTCCATGTCATTATCAGCCAGATCCTGAAAATACGGACAATAAACGTCCTCAATCACACAGGAAGCAGTCTTTGCTGCGCGTAACAGTCAGGGTTTCAGATTATTTCAGATTTCAAAGCGAACTTCATCTTTCACGTTAAAAACAAAAACACAAGCCCTCCAGCCTTTCTGCTCACGCTGTGAATTAAGCTTGTCATATTAAAAGAGGCTTTATGGGTTCAGCCTTTATTTATCCTATTATTTATCATAAGGACACACTATTTAGGAGTAACGCATGTTTGCTTTTGGAGGATCAGCCACAGTAACAGCTGGGCACGTGAAATTCAGTCGAAAATTCACACTTATAACTTATCATTTTCTCTTTGAATGGCAACTGAAAAAGGAAAAAAAAAAAAAATACAAAATATACCAGCTCTGCCAGAGAGCAAGCAGGACGGGGAGGAGGGGAATTAGCAAATCTTTGAAAACTAAAGCTGCATAATCTGCTATATTTCAGGCCGCCTTTATCCTCCAAATCCCCCATCTTTGTTTAAGCTACAAACGGACTCTATAAAAATCAGCTCACTGGCCTCCCCATATTATACACCTCCCTGCACAAATCAAATGAAGCTTTGGCTGAAAAGCCGATAAAAAAAAAAAAAAAAAAAAAAAAAATCACCCAACGCATGAGGATGCTGATATATTTAAAAAGTGGTCATCATTTCTAATCCTTTCCTTTCTCTCCAGGGAATAGATCATCTTTCTAAGGAGCATGCAGAACTCTGGCACCCAGGACGCTTTGGCCCTTGCGTTTGTTATTAGGGATTTTGTAGCATAACCACCCCACTGATATTTAGCACCTCAGGAGTGAGCGGTTGTCAGGAAAGGGTTGAATGTTGGAGCACAGCCAAGATCACCTGGCTATATTTTCTCCCATGAAACACTCTCAAACTAAGCGGCGTGGCGCTACCCAGGCACTTTGGGTCCATTACCTCACATTTCCTTTTACTTCTGGTTGTTTGCAATGAATTCTAGATCCTAGTCAGTGATCTCAGAAAGAAACAAGCCCCTCCTGGCTTTTATTCCCCCTCCTGATTGCTGGCAGGGTAGGGAGATCTGAGTTCTTCAGGGTCCAACTCTGCTTTACAGGTGGTCAGTCCGAATCTGAGAGACCTCCTGACACAGCCCTGTGGCACCAAGAATCTCTGCTCCACAGGTGATATCATCATGACGAGCGGACGTTTTCGACTCTTTGATGAATGCCATCTCACCCGTGACACTGTCAATGCATCTCACCAGGGCAGAGATCATTATTAATCGTGGACTCCTCCAGGGCCAGCCCAGTGAGCAAGGTATGAAACACACTCAAAAACGGTACCACCTACCATACTTTAGATTTTTTTTTTTTTTGTAATCATAATATTCTCTAAAATGTACAAAGTATGTACTACAAACCAAGCACTTCACATACATTATTGCATTGATTCCTCAAACTGCCCAAGGTGGCTACTAGTACCACCTTCCTATTTTATTTATTTATTTTTTTGGGGGGAGGGGCTACCAGGGATTGAACTGAGGGGCACTCCACCACTGAGCCATATCCCCAGTCCTATTTTGTATTTTATTTAGGGACAGTGTCTCATCACTGAGTTGCTTAGCATCTCACCATTGCTGAGGCGGACTTTGAACTCGTAATCCTCCTCTCAGCTTCCTGAGTTGCTGGGATTACAGGTGTGCATCGCCATGCCCGGCCCACCCTCCTATTTTAGAGATGAGCAATGGAGATTTAGAAAGGCAAAGTCATTGCCGTGGGATGGGAACAGGGTTCAAACTCACACAGCTGACTTCAGGGACAACTGCCTCATCTCTGGTAGCTGCATCTCAGTCCGGGCCCAGAAATCCTCAGGACTGAGATTGCCACGTGTCATCCACGGCTCTCATCCCTGATGCCACATGAGCAAACCTGCTCCCTTAAGCCTCTGAATGGCTATCGACCCACTGAAAGCATGGCTTTCTGGAGTTCCAGGGACTTCGCTGAGGATTCATGGAGAGTAAGAAGCAGACCAGGTAAACCCAGGAGTGGACAAAGTTTTTTCCACGTGTCCTTGAGGAGCTGGAATCAGAGTAAGGGAGAGAAAGCAGGGAGAAAACGAGTAAAGGAAATGTTCTTGGTCACCAAAAGGATCCGGTCACAATAAGGAAGGTTGAAGACGTCGAAGGACAGGGAGCCCACGAAATGGCAAACTGGGTCTACAGGTAGAACTCAGGGAGGTGTTTGTTGAATTGTCTGGGAAGGGATTTGGTGGGACTGGAATGAAGTCGTGTGGAATAAAACAGAATAGAGTGGAATGGCTTGAGAGGCCCTGGGATGGAAGGGCAATGGGAATGGAATCAACAGCATGCAGTGACAAAATGTCCAGCATCCCCCTGGGCACAGACAGCGCTATTCCAGCTTCTGGCTGGAACACTTGGATTTACTTATTGGCTTTGGAGCAAAAGGTCCCCCCATCCCAAATTCATATGTTCAAGCTCTAACCTTCAGGAGGATGACATTTGAAGATAGGGCCTTTTGTGGAGTACTGAGGGTTGGAAGAGGTCATGAAAGTGGGGTTTGGTGATGGGATTAAAAGATGCCAGGCAGCACGCTCTCTCTGTCCATGCACAGAAAAGAGGCAGTGTGAACACACAGAGAGCTGGCAGCTTCCTCCAAACCAAGGGACTCCTCACCAGGGCCAGAATCCACCAGAAGCTTGACCTTGGACTTGCAGCCTCCAAAACTGTGAACACGTACATGTCTGCAGTTCAAGTCACAGTCTATGCTACGCGAGTATTTTCCTAAAGGGCATTGGGCTCCTTCTCAGCCTGCTCCGGTGTCCTTGGTCTGGCCTAGGCTGTCTTCATCTGGTAAGACTTTGTGAGCTTTTTTTCCCCCTACCCGAATCTGCCTGATTCCACTCAAAAGCAGTGGCTTCAATATAGCAAAGCAATACAAACCCAAAAGTATTGGAGGCAACTCCTTTTTCAAAGCCCACCCAGTTGGCCTTGCAAGCTACAGGGTGAAATTCTAAGAATGTCCCAACAGGATTTCTGGGTTCTTGCCTTGAAAAGTAGATCCATACCTTCAAAGCAGTTTAGTGTAAAGAATTTAATCTAACAATCTCAAGTTGTTTGAATTCTAATCTAATTATGGATTTCAACCGGCCATAGAGAGAAAAGAAACAGTCTTCCTCCTCAATCAACTGTTATTTCAAGACACCCAGCTTCATGGTTTTTGCCCCCAGTTTTGTCTTTCAAAAGGCCTTGGAACTTGGTTGGGGTTCTCTTTAATAAATGCAAATACAGTTATTAGTTATGCATTTTGGAATACCCTAAAATAGGAAAGGACAATACCATGGAATTTGCAGCAACAACACATTCCTTTTTATTCCCCTGCAGAGCACCCAATGTTTCCTCGTGTGTGTGGGTTTGATCACAATGCTCTTTGCCACGATAGCTTCTATTCCAGAGCACAAGGAAGCTGTGAAGGCCATGGAATGTATGATTATTAATGTACGTCAAGCAAATCACAGTGGCTCAGTATTCTGTTTTGCTACTAATTCAATCCCTCATTAATAACCTTAATTATTATGCATGGATACAATAGGATTTGATAGGATACACAGCTAGAAATTGCCACGGCAGACTCATTACCATCCACGGCTGTAGTTCTATATGGAAGTCAAACGGGAAAATGTGAGAAATGGCCTAATACGGAAGGTTTTATTTTGATGGGAAATAGCTGAGAAGCTGAGATGATTTCTCATCTGTTTGGACAAACACACACATACAGCTGAAGTCTCAGCTGTTAAGGACGAGGATGGGGGGATTGTAGAATGCATTCTTTCCTGATAAGGGGTTTAGCAAAAACAAAAACAAAAACGAACCAAATAACAATGTAAGTTAAAAATGAACACTGCTTAGAAAACCAAATTATGCAAATCCACTTACCTGGCTCCTGTTTCTCAGCATTGGCTGACTTTTTAAGGTCAGGGAGAGAAGCTGCTGAGTTTACACACTCAAACCATTGTTGAGGGGAACTAGCCTTAACTGGATTCAGACATGTATTTTCAAAAAAACACCAGGACAAAAAGAATGAAACCCTGAACTGGGTCGATCACCTGACTCAGGGCTCTTCTTAGATTGAGAGGTGTTCAGATGAAATAGAACAGCTCAACAAACGATGCGGTCCAAAGTCAAATCAGGAGCTTTTGACCTGGATGTAGCATATTTTCCTACTTACAGTACTTCAAGGTGGGAAGAAACAGGATCTAACCTGGCCATTCATGATTATAAGGTGGTTGGAGGAGTATAAAATCCAACTCTGGAGAAGATGCTGTGAGCAGCATAATTGTAAAGGATTTGAACAGATATCCCATCATTAGGCATTTGAAGAAAGACCCAGTATGTGGCTGGCATGGGCGTCTTGACGTCTGACTCCTAGCAGATCTGGAAGAGCTCACAGAAACAGTTTGCGCAATGCCCTCTGGGAATGGGCCTGGGAATCAGGAATGACATGCAAATGACTGTGGGTTATGCAACCTAATGCTGACAACTTGGGTTTTAACACACCTGCCTCAAAGGGAAGCAAGAGGGATAGAGTGGGAAAAAGGCAGCACTGGGTACGAGTCATCTGTGTGGCCAGCAAGAACCTGCTCCTGTTGCAGCCATCCATGCCTGGGACCAACGTGGCCTTGAGATTTGGCAGCCCGTGTAAATCCTGCCTTCTGATAAGACGCTTGACGCTGTCCCTAGTAATGTACACAAACCACCCTCGTCATCAAGGCAACAATTAACTTCATTTTGATGTTGCCTAATTACCATGTTTACTTTTCACAACGATCATCACACATTGCCTTATTTTTAAAAAATATTGTTATTAGTGGTAACAGATATAACAAATTAGAATCTCTATTTGGGAGAGAAGAAGCTGCAGAAAGAAAAGGCATGTTTTTAGAGAGGCAGCACAGCCTAGGGAAAAGAGAAAAGGATTTGGATTCAGAAGGAAAAAAAAAAAAATCTCAGTTTAAATTCTGACTTGGTCTAGTTTTCTCATCAGGTAAAGGACAAAAATAATGATACTTCTTTTTAGACTTGACTGGATTTAATGAGATGCTTTAGGGAACCCTCTTATCCTGGTTTGTGGCCCAAAGTAGGTTCTTTTTTAATGGTAACTAACAATGGTGATGGATGATAAAAATGGCCAGTTCCTTCTTCAATTGTGTAACAATGTGTCAGAATACATTCTACTTTTATGTATAACCAATTAGAACAAATTTTAAAAGTTAATTTAAATAAATGGTGAGTTCTGTCAGCTCCTGGGAGCCAGGTGTTTGAAAACCCACCTAGCCAGGTAATCCATTCAGCAGCTCTGTGTTCAGTCTTATTAATTAAATAAATAAGTCAATGAATGAACGAACAACTGAATATGATTGAAGGAACATGTTAATATTACTAATCACAAAAACTGCAGTGAAACTATTCCAAACAAATTCCCAAACGAACACTGTGGCTCTGAGGCTCACTGTTTCCTGGCCCTGCACCTTTGCCTCAACCAAGAAAACTGCACCCCATCCTCTCCGCCCAGTCCCCGTCCCTCCCTCTGCCAGCTCGGTGTCCTCTTCCTCTCCCCTCCTGCCCTACATGTGGGGTTCCCCATCCCTCTCATCACTTCTCTCCAAGGAAGAGAAAAGCTGTTTCTCATCTTCTCAGGACTCCGGGTGTCAAGTGAAATGCTGGAACGTGGGTGCAAAGCTTCTCAAAGACGGGGTGCTCCTGTGTAGGGGAACATCAAACAACAAATGCCTGTGCACTCTGGAACCTCCTGGACGATGTGTTCCACATCACCCTCCTGCATTCTTCCTATGTCCCCCGCCGTGTGGAAGACGGGGAGGGAGATTAAAGGGTTGGTCCTAGAGGAACTCTCACATGACAGTCCTGGGCTGACTCTCCAGGTGAAGTAGCTGCTGCCCCCTGGGCTGAGTTCTGTCCTCTTTGGACCTCTCTTCATTCCTTTTAAGAGCAACGGCCCATGGAGGCTGACCCTGGGCAGGTACAGGGACCCTGTCACGGCCTCTGACAGCAGCTCATGTGTGTCCAGCAGGGGGAGGTCAGCCCCAGCTCCTGCTCCTCATGCACTGCTCTTTCTGCCTCCCTGCTCTTGGGCCCCCGGAGAGCTCTGAGCAACGATGTTCCTCTCAGCCCACCTGCTCTTGACACACGGGGAAAACCCTAATGATGACACATACATAGGTGTGAACCCTGGAAGCTATTTTTCTACATCCTTCATGTGATGCAGATCCACTGTCCAAGACTAGAAGCCATTTCTACAATACATACAATGAATGTGAATTTTGTATAGCAAAATCCAGCACTACTTATGTCAGCTGTAAAGAGGTGCTCTTGGCTGTCTCACTGTCTGGGAAAACTGTTAAGGTTGCCAGAATTGTCCATAGGGACAGTGAAGATCCAGTTCACGTGCACTAGGCACAAGGAGGTGGAGAACACTTGCAGATTAGTGGACGGATGTCAGTGGCATTGAGTGTACAGGAACGAACATGCAAGTGGATCCCAGCATTTGGGTCCCATGTTGACTGGATTCTTATCAGAGATTGTTCACTTATACTTTGTCCAAACCTTCCCAATCTGGGCTGGCTGATATTTCCAATAATTTGGGTCTTTTGATGAGCAGGGGGTAGTTTCAAATTCTGGACCCAATGCTTCTAACTTGGGAAAATCTCTATAATTTTGTAATATCTGTCTCAAAAGCACTTTAGCAGAAGTAGGAAATAAGCAATTGGAAGGTAAAAACACACATAAAGAGAGATTGAAGGAGTCTGCCTTCCTTCCCTTCAATTAAACCAATTGGAGGCAACCCCCCAAAGAAGCTTCCTTCAGAATCTGGACCACCCTGTCAGTTTCTGAAATTCCTTTTCATGACATAAATATTTAAAAGTTTCTTTTGTAGAGAATTTTTGGAAGAGTGGAGAGCCAGTACAAAGCAGAAAAAAAAAAAAGTGAGTTATTAAGGTTTTAAAACAACTTACTTTTTAATAAAGTAGATGGCATTTTCTATCTGAATTCAAGTGCTCATCCTTTTAATCCTTACAGTCAAAATGCACTGTAGAAACATGTGTTTGTTTATTTGTGGGCCTGAATGAGGGTGGTTTCTAGAACATGGAAAAAAGGAATCAAGCAGTCACGTGGTCCAATTCATATGTTAAGAGAAAGGAAAAGCTAAAAATTAAACTTGGAACTGGAGATGGTAGTTACCAGAGATTTTGTTGGGAGACCTCCATAAATATTTCTTGGTTTTGTTTAAATGGCACTAAACCATGACATCCTGCATTTGAAAGAAATTAGCTTTGGGGGCATTCTCCTGGCAGACACAGCTGTTTAAATTCTTTCATCTTATTGCATTTGGTTATATCCCCAGCCTGCACCGCCCTGAGCATGCCACTTGTGAGCCTAGGAGGTTTATAGGTGTCTATCACCAGGCATTCTCTGGTAACAGTTGCTTAGCTACATTGCAAATCTTTTGTTCTTTGCCCATGGATCAATCCCCCCAGGCCTCCAATACTGTGAGCTGTTCTTTTGATTGTCCCTCCACATCCTTTACTCTTCCTGCTGCTAAAATCAGCACGCCAGGTACTAACTCATGAACTTTCTGCAACCGTTTGATTTTTATCTCGTGCTAATGTGATACCTGTCTAATCTAACTCACGGACTTCTGGAACATAACCACTCCTGTGGTTTCTCTCTCCCATTGGAGAACTGTCTTCTGGGCTACATTTTATTCATGAATATGAATATACATTTTCTTCTCTGCTAAGTGACACAATTGCTCTGTCTTGACGCCTCACTTTCTGGCTCCAGCATATTTTCATTCATAGTTTGACAGACTTCTCAGCCTTAACGATTACTTGGAAGATCTCCTTAATGTAATCCATGTATTTTATTTATAATTTAAAATCCTTATCGTCCAAATCATAAATGTAACTTCAGTAATGAGACCAAAATGCATAGCACAACCCAGAAGTTTATGGACAGGAAAGACTCCCCCAGTCAGTAATGTTACTTGTGGACGTAAATCAGGCGTGTTAAAAAAGGCATTAGCTTTCTCAAGTAATCAGGATCCAAGACATAATTTGGTAATTGAGAGGAGTTAAATCAAGTTGTTGAAATTCAGCTTTATTTCTGTTTCAATGTATCTATATTCAGAATTATGGGACTTTTGTCACCTCCGGAGCCAGTGAGTTCTGCCTGCCATTCCGTGGCCGATCATTGCGTTTAGGAGTGCTGTATACTTGAAAGCTCTTCCTTTTAAAGCAGTGCAGTCTATTAACATGTTACTTCCATCACGTCCAACTAGATCTCATTTATTCATTTAATAGGTATTATTCAGTGTCAGGTGAAGTAGCAGACACTGTTGATTAAGAGATTAAAAGGCTATAATCACTGTCTGAGGACATATCCAATAGGTCCCAGCTGAGCAGCATATAAACACAAACATGAACTATGAAAGATAAGTGGCATATATGATATGCTAAGTGTGCCAAGAGAAGGGTTAATTAATCATGTGGAGGGATCTAGGGAACGCAGTGGACTATGGGCAAGGAGAGTCATACATACACCAGGAAGAAGAGGCATGGGAAACATCCACGGGTGGTCCTTCCTCCCAGAATCTAAATCTCTCCACACTGACAGCCTCAACCCACACATCGGGACCCTCGAGCTCACCTTGATGTGTCTCTTCTCCAAGGTACATGATTTTCCCAGTATTTTTTTCAACCTTGAGTAATTTCTCAGGGAGGCTTGGTTTGACCTCCTCCCCATCTTCTGTCACTCCCTGCAGAAATTGGGTAAAGCCCTGACTTGCCCTCCTGCATCCCATATGTTTGCCCAAAGCACAAACTACAACTGAAACTTATTAATAATTAGTGCGACCTTCATTTTGTTAGTTCTCTGGCCTTCCAGAATTTAAAATCTAGATTGTTCAGAATTATCTAGAATCTAGGTAGAGTCTAGATATAAACCTTATGAGGTCAGAGGCCAAGACTCTGTTATCTAATGCATCCCCAGAGAAAAAGGGAATTGAATGGCGTAGGAGACGCTTAGTACATATTTTTGAATGAACACAGGGATAGATAAGTGAACCATCTCTTACACAACATCGGTTTGAGTTCTTTCATCTACAACCAGCTCCAACTGATTTAAAGTTAGCTTACAGAATGGAACCCATTTTCCCAGACTTATCTACCTTTATTCTTTATGCAGGGGAGAGGCCCTCCAAGAAAGGCATTTTATAAGCCATATAAATAAAATTCTCTAACAGAAAAGGTAAAGAAGAATCAGATTTTCCCAAGGCCTGAAGGGTAGCCACAGAGACTGGAGTCAGGGCTCTTCACACCAGAGAGTTAGGGCCAGACCAGACTTGTCCCTTTCTGATTAGTCAGCACTTGGGAAGGCAAAGGGTGTTCATGGAATCAATGGCCTCCCCAGAGAATCCGCCACACATTTCATATTGGTTTCATATGTTCAAAATACCAGAGAACAGCTTCCAAAAGTCAAGCTCCAGAAAGCTCAAACCAACGATTAACTAATCCCCAAAATAACTTCTTGGCCTCCTCAGTATCTTCTTCCAGTCTGTCCTTCCTCACTGACCCTTCCCTCTACTTCTGCCTACCTGAATTCCACCCATAGTCTCTCTGCCCTACAGCAGGAAAGGACCTCTCTTCTCTGGCTTCACAGGGCACTTCACACCTGTCCAATGACCTTTGTCTAGGGTGACTAGTCTTATAATTAAAATTATGTATGTATCTCATATTCAAGTTTACCAGGGTCTCCAAGGTTTCTACCCCCAGTGTATCCATTTGTAGAATCTGTTCCCCTTGATCAGAAGCAGAACTCATGACTGACAGGGTATCGTTTCATGACTATGTGACATTCAATAGCAGAGGGGTTTTGCAGGTGTAATTAAAATTACTAAATCAAAAAAAGAAATGACCCTGAGTTGGCTGGAACTTAGTAGGTGAGCCCTTCATGTCAGAGAGGTTTGAAGGGGGAGAGATTCTCCTGCTGGCCTTCAGAGAGTAAGCTGCCAGTACCCTGTGTCAAGGAACTACAGGAGGCCTCCATGGCTGAAAACAACACAGTTTAACAGCCAGAAGGAGGGTAATCCCACTGAATTCTACCAACAATCCTGAGCATCAGTGAGTGTGTAAGACCCAATTGACATCTCCATATGAGCCTGAGCAGAGCATCCAGCTAACCTACCCTGGACACCTGACCCAGGAAAACTTTAAGATAATAAATGTGTGTGTGTGGAATTGAACCCATTTTCCTAGACTTATCTAATCAATTAATTATTGTGTGTAGCCAATTGTATTTTGATATGCTGCAATGGAAAATTTAAGCATTCACAAAAAGTTGTCTCTCATGTTTTGAACATCTTTTAAATTCTATATAGTAGTGAGCTTCCTATTGCACTTGGCTCTGAAATATTTTGAAGATGTTTCAAAGAACAAAATGCAATACTACGTGGTCCCTGTAAGCCATGATTCTTTTAGATTATTTCCAATGAAAAAGGGAACGTGTAGCAAGTTCTACCAATATGTTGTATAAAATATATGGACACATAACTTCCAGTCCTGCTTCTATCACTAACTAGCTAAGTCACCTTGAACAAGTCAAAATCAAGTCAACTTCTTGGAATGTTAATTAGAAATAATCATTATTGTAGTTTACTATTTGTTGATAAACTCCAGTGATTCCAAAATTTTATGGATATTTTTTGCAAATACCTTTATGCACGTCCCAGTATATGCTATTTGAATTACACAAATTAGAACACTGAGGATCGGAGAAAAGAGAAATAATAGTCTTGTGGTCACTAAAGGACATAGCTGTGATTTGGAACCAGGTTGGTCTCACCCTCATCCTGGGCTGTTTGCCTTAAACAATGTTTACAACATGGTACTTGCTATCTGGGACATCCTGGAAACTCAGCAAATGTACTTTCCATGGCACAAAGCACAGAGAGGACCATCCTCCCTGCTCCTCAGAAGTGAGTCGCATCTGTGCTCTATCGGCCCAAATGTCCCCAGACTGAGACAATGGCAGGGACCCTGAGCTTGAGCAAGACGACTGTACAGATTTAAGAACTCTTTTACTTAGAACAGTGAAAAGGAAGTCAAGCGTGAACTTTCTGAGCTCCAAAGATATTCTCAGGACCCCATTTGGGAATAAGCATAAATCTTCAAATTTATCCAAAGTTGAGCAAATTCACAATGACAAATGTAACAGCTCCTCTAAATTGAAGTTCATCTCTTGGCAGTTCGGAAGTCTTGGAAAAAATGCCAGCAACAAGGACTTGGAAGGAAATAAATCTTTAGATTCCCTGAAAACATGGAGAGTTATTGTGGAAGACATATGGAGGATCCCATACTGCATCGAAAAAGAAAGTTTATAAATGTCAGCTTTGTAGCAGCAATGTCAGAGGGCTTTCAGCAATCACACTTCACCGCCATGCGGAAAGAGACGCTGTTGGGACACCAGCCACCAACTGGTGGGACACCAGTTCTTAATTTCCCATTCGGATTTTAAGAAGTGCCCAGGAGTGAGATGGTAACGGGGTCACCGTGTGGGCCTGAGTGGCAGAGGAATTAAACTCTGCCTCCACTGGGACCTACGCTTTTTCTTCCATACAAGTAGTCAACAAGCACCTGCTCCTGGGCAGCTGGTGAGGGTGGAATGAGATACTGCAGACTCACTTGGCATATATTAGCCATGCGTCTCCTGTCACTTACAGTGTCGGGCACAGAGACGACAGAGGAAAATAAGATGGGGCCCTCACACACAGTGAGCCTACGGATGGTCCTGATCAATCAAAAGAATTTTAGACACTGCAAAGCATTATGAAGATGTTTGACATTTTAACTCATTAACCAGGAGATTACTTTCGCACACATTTGAAAAATCCCCAGTCACAAACCTACTAAGTATCTGACTCCTTTTTTTGTTTTTGTTTTTTTCAAATTAAGATATCATAGCAAGAATTACTTATTTCAGACTTCTAATTGGAATCCTTGCCTGTGTCTTATTTTAGACAAAACCACAGATAATATTGGAGGGTCTTGGGGTTTTTTTTTTTTTTTAACTTTCTAAAGGGAAAGAAGTAATAAGGAAAACTGCAATTGAAACACAGGAAAAGAGGAAGAGAACTGGTATCATAAGCATTCCTTATTTCCCTGGGGGTGGGTCATCTTCCCTGCTCCTGCTGAAGGCTTCGCATGCAGGTTGCACCAATTAAACAGCACCTTCACTGGCATCAAAGCTCAGGGCCAAGAATGGACAGGACGCAAAGGAACCACCAAGTGTCAAAAGATGCAACAGGCGCTCAGGGAAGATGTGCAAACATCTAGTGAGGAATACAAAACTCTTTACAACTTCTGTAACTAATGACAGACGAGGTAATGCTAAAGACAAGACTGGGTTTAATAAATCTTTTAATATTTCCACAGCTGAGCCTGCTTACATGGGGCCAGTGAACCATTTTCTTAAATAAGGCATGGTGCTGGTCTGACATTAGTTTAACAAGTTAATTATCAAGTGAAAAATAGCTGTCGTACTGCTGTGAACCTGAATAATAACTCTCATAATTACTGATTTTGGGCCTATCTTTAAAAAAATAATAGAGCCCTAAGTATTAAAGCATTTTATGGGAAATACATTCTGGTACAGTGTCTAAAAATGTGGAGGACTATTAAGGATATAATTAGCAGTTTATTTACATAATCAGTCAAATACCGTTTATCATTTCTCTCCTGGTCCTACTGAAGAAAGCAAATAAGCATGAGAATGTGGAGTTATTTCATGCAAGAAACCTTGAAAAAGTTGATTATTAATTTTTTCAAAGCTTGAAAGTCGAACTTTCCTAAATGTCTCAACTAAAAACTAAACACAAGTGTGGCTAGTTTTACAAGTGAGGTCCCAGAGGGTGCAGAGTTCAATTCCTCTCCACTCAGGCCCAAACTGTGGCCACTTTACCAGCACTACACCATGGCGAACCATCCCAGAGAAAATTTTATGGGGACGAATACATCTGTCAGTAGCTAACTTCAATTTTTGGAATATTTTCAAAGCTTGAATGAGTTCTGAAAACACATATACAAATAAGCTGTCCTTTATCTGAGAACCACCTTAGGTGATCGATTTTTACAGGGAACCCAGGAGTGACATGGGGACACCATGTGTGTCTGTGAGGAAATCATCTCTGGAGCACTGCAGGCTGGGCTGGGCATTTACTCAGATTCTGAAGAAAGTCTTGTTTTTTCATTGTTCTTGGTATAACAAACCATCCTGCCAATGGTACATTTTTCAAAATAAAATGAAGATGATCAAATTGACTAAGATTATTCAAAGGCAAGAATAAGAAAGACATTCGCATTTTTAGGAAGGTCTGTAAACATAACATAATGCTTTATTTGCTCTTGACAACGTGGAGAACGGATTCTGATGAGTAATTGTGCTATAGCTCATTAAAATGGAGTGGTTTTATTACTGCGCTCCCAGGTGACTGTATGTCTTCCATTGGGTCTCCTACATGATTATGTATAAGTGTTAATTGTTGTCAAGTTCAAGTCCTCCTGACTTGTTGAGAAGCCCAAGATAGAAGTTATGACAGGGAAGATCCCATCAAAGAGTACATTAAAGAAAGCTTTGTGGGGGAGAGGACCAATGTCATAAAAATAAACAAGCACAGCAGCATGTTTGTATGAAGCAGATTCTTCCAGAATGAATAATAAAAGCAAAATACATGAAGGCAGCAAGTTCTGTAGGCTCTTGAATGCAAATACCCTAACATGACTATCTTGATTAAACAATAAATAATGAAACAGACCCTGATGAGTGGTTTTGTCACGGTGTCTCTATATTCTTAACAAAATTCATCTGAACGTTGCTTAATATAGTTGTAGAAGAATGCTAATTTAACCTGACTTCAACAAATGCTTTATTTTACCTCATCTGCATAAATGAAGTGTGTTCACAACTTGAAAACACGACAGGAATGTGAAGATAAGCTCTCCAGTTGGCTTGTGGTGCAAGATGCCTCAAATCAGCTCACTCCAATCAACGAAAATATCACAGACCACTGTTACACAAAAGAATAATATGCACATCTCAATTTAACACTGCTCTCCCCAAATGCTTTACATTAAAAAAAGATACCAGTTTTTAAATGGCACCAATTTGGAAATAAAGATCGCTTAGATCTTTATTTAATAAAGATAGGGAGTTAAGCATTATTAAGAACAGGTTCATAGACAGTAGCAGAGGGTACCTCTGTGAAAAGACATGGGTAAGATCTGCTAAGAGTCTAGTCCTTTAACTAATAGCTCCCTAGACCTTTAGCTTCTCCAAAGCTCATTTATCTTCTTGTCCCCAGGGCACAGAAAGATGACAAACAGAAACTCCTGAAGGAAGGTTAAATAAATACGAGTGTTTCCACTGAAATTATGTCCAATAAGACCCATTCAATAAGATTCAAGTATCTGGTTAGCCACTGCTGAGATTTATTACATAAAATTTGATGACTTAATAGGACCTACCAGAAGATTGGCCAAATATGTAGTGAAATACTCCAGGAACTTATGGTCCAAAACACTAAAGAAAAAAAAAAATCAGTCCTAGTGTGTGCTCTAGTT
The DNA here is from genome assembly GCF_902686455.1 of Sciurus vulgaris. Lineage (NCBI taxonomy): Eukaryota > Metazoa > Chordata > Mammalia > Rodentia > Sciuridae > Sciurus > Sciurus vulgaris. The sequence continues at coordinate 134,256,929 of NC_136469.1, read as the reverse complement.
GGATAGACATCATTTGAGTTTTGAGTTTAAATGTAGTCTCAAGCCCCGGCTCTCTTTGCACACAAATTTCCAAAATGCTCTGTGACATTCGTCTTATTCTATAGTACCAAACAAGTTGCAAAAACTTGAGATTGTAGTGGTGGGAACTTAAAAACACTAGGAAAACCATAGATGTGACAATGTGCCTATGGACTAGATAATCAGATATGCTGGGTCACATTTGTACTACTTATCAGAACTGCACATTTTATTTAATGCACAAATATTTACTGAAAGCCTGTAATTGAAAGATATTATAGTCAGGTATTTAAATATATTTAGGGTGCACAGCATGGTGTTTTGATATGCACAACAGAATTATTGCAAGAAAATTAACATAACCTTACATAATTCCCTTTAATTGTTATTGCTACTGTGGGTGTACCTGAAATCTACTCTCTTAGCAAATCTATAATATGCAATATAATATTATTACTACAGTCATCATGCTGTGTACATTAGATTCTAGTGCCCACAGTACCTTGCTGTCCCATCTTACAGCAGCAATGCTATTGCATTAGGCTTAATGCAAAAGTGTATCTGTCTCCCTTGCTAAACTGAAAGTCCCTTTAAGGTAAGTCATAGCTGATAGTTGGGTGAATGCTCAATACCTCCCAAATGCTGGACATAGTCAACTGTAATGTGAACTTTAAATTTAAACTCAGACACATTTTGATCTTACTCTTAACCCTCTGTGGAAGGGTCTCTTCCTTTAGTATAGCAACTAGCATTAAACAGAGGCAAGACTTTTGTGAATAAAAAGACATTCCATATGATGTGCCATGCTCACCCCCCAGTGCAGTTACTCTAGAATTATTAAGATTTCATATTTTAGCATGAACTGGGGTCCTTTGGGTAAGGCTGCAATACTTAACAAAAGAAAACAGGATGCCCAGTAAGATTTGAACTTCAGGGGAGCCGAAAACAATTTTGTAGTTCAGACAGTCTCAAATTACAATGGTTCATCTTAAAATTATTTTTTCTGCATAATGGTGCAACAGTCACACAAATTCAGTAGAATCCATACTTGGAATTTTGCATATTGATCTTTTTCTGGCCTAGAAATGTGGTCTTACACCCCCTTGCAATGCTGGGCAGCAGCAGCAAGCAGCAGCTCCCTGTCAGCCAGAGGACTGTCAGCCACATGAGGGCAAACACCAACACTCTACAGCATACCGTGTTGCTGAGCTGATGTTTGGTAGGTTAGTTGTATTAATACACTTTTGATTTAAGATACTTGGGGGTTATACTGGATTTATCAGGATATAACCCCATTGTAAGTCAAGGGGCATTTGTATAATTATGTCTCAAGTATTACATTTGTATATTTATATTTTATCTGGCAACCCTACCTTCAAGATGATACGTTGGACAAGAGAGGTGTTTCTCCACAATATTGTTGTTGTTGTTGTGCAGGATGCTTACTATCTGAAAATAATTGCCAGTGGCAACACCTGTAATTTTTGACAATGAGAATGTTCATCACACTTATCTTACAATTCTCTATGGAGCAGTAATCTTGGTTTGGGAACCACGTGTGGAATATGTAGGAGCATACTCCATGAAACTAAGAGGCAGGAATGCATGTGCCAGACCGACCTCGCAGTCATACAGCCTCAAAAACAACACATAACATCTGTGTTTTCTGCTTAGTGCCTTATTCTGACCTTCCAGTTGAGCTCTTGAGGACAGTCATGTGTCTGACTTGCTTAAACCTATGTGTTTGACAATTTTAGCCCCATGAGTCAAGATCCAACGACTACTCCAGATTTCCCAACAGCTTAATTTATAACATATAAAGGGAATATTAAAACTCACCAAATCTGTAAGATCAATTATAAATATGATAATTATACCTTCAACTTGTATAGCACTTTAAATTTATTCAAAGCACTTTTCTGTCCATTATCTCATGTGATCATTAGTGTGGTATTTATTAGAGATGAGAGAATGGAATATCTGCTCAATCTATTGTTACGGCCAATTTGCAATTTCTGATACCATCAATTTGAAACCACAAATGGGAAGAGAATCAGTCTCCTTTTTCTCATTCAGAAATCTGTCAGTTCATCTATCAGTTGTGGGCTTTCTCTAAATTTTATTTTTATGACTAGTCCTAGATTTTCCATTAATGTCACAAGAATATTGTCTTCCTGAACCACAAGACTGATTATCTTGTCCCATGGTCCCATGTGTGGAATACCCATAAAAACTAATATATAACACATAGGTAATTATATAATTATGACATTATAATTACAACAATATTGATTAATGTTAATATATATAAAGTCTAGATTATGATTTCCAACCTATTTTAATGCACCTGTGTCAATTTCATTGAAATATTCACAAAACTGAAAACTTGGAACTTAATGGGCTAAGAGAAAGATTTAAAAAAAAAATGAAATCCAAAAGTAAACAACATACTTTATGATGAACTATCTTCTTCCCAAGAACTGTCTACTGCCCTGTGTCAATGTCTGGTAAACAGCAGGGGCTTAGTGTGTTTTGAATGAATCAATGAGTCAATGAATGAGTGAAGGAACAAATGAACCAAAGTCTGCTCCTGTCATAATTTAATTTGCTCCAAATTCCACCAGCCTAATGACGACTGTAGTTGAAAAGGATCACTCACTAAAATCACAACACCAGCGGCTGGAACTATCCAGAAACCGCTGGATGCAACTTCATGCAGAAGAATGCACTGCCCAAGAGTTTTCTGAAATGACCGTACCAATGTCATCATGCAAGGAAAATGCCACGGTCACAAGCAAGCACCCATTCCTGTAATTAACCATCGAAGTCTTCTCTGAGACTTTGCAAAAGAAGGAAGTTCTTTTTGTTAAGATAAATTTTTGGATGCAAAGTCGATTTCCTTTTATCTTATCCTCAGTAAATAAGATATAGAGCCCAAAATTACCCAGAAAAGTCGCTGACACTCACATAGTTTTCAAGAGCTCTTTGCTCTCTGAGAAAAATGGGGGCTGGAAATGTTACCTTCTGCCAGGAAGTTTGGGACTCATTTTTTAAACAATCATCTTTAGTTAACATTAGTTTTTCTCCCAGTTGGTCATTACCTTTTTAGGTTTCCCACATAGAAAGAAGACAGGACTGATCTGGCTGTAATCTAGGTCACATTTCCTCCTATTATATGCCAAATGACTAAATAAGCAATGGGAACTATCATCTGTCTTAATTCCAAATAACTGTCGAGCCATAGGTTTAACTCATTCATTTATTCAGTCAGTCACCATTCATTAATTAATACAATAAATATTTGCCCTGTGCCCTCCAAGACTGGCACTCAGCTAACCAATGTGTGGCTTCATCTTCACAAGCATCCTATGATGCTGGCATCATTATTTCCTGGGTCTACAGATGAAGAATTCATGTAATGCTACTTAAGAGGCATGTGCAATGTCATATCACATAGCCACAGTGAAGCAAAGACTCAAAATGAGTCTGTCTGAATCAAAGTCTATGAGTCTGATCTGCACTCCCATGAATGAAGAAGAGGAGGAGAAGGAGGAGATGTTGGAAGAAGGGGAAGCAGAGAAATGTGTTCAGCAAACACTTACTTTACAGAGATCCAAAGCTCCAGGACTACCTGGTGAACCTGTGAAGAGGCACAGGAGTGTTAACACTGGCCACATGAACAGTGCCTTTCCAGGCTGCAGGTGGACACTACGGACTCAGTATTCAGAGAGAAGAAACATGAACAGATTCTGACCTTGAGATCCTTTTTCAATGTGCTACGGTGCGCACTCTTCACATGAGACTTTTTAAAATGGCCACAATCATTATTAAGTGTGGTGACAAGATGTCCTTATGCTTATTACCAAGGAGTCATTTTCCCAGAAATATATTTTTAATCATGCAATCTGCTACTAAAGAGAGAGAGAGAAAAAATGGGGGAAATGCTTTTAGAATTCCCGTATGACAAGCGCATTAAAAATACAGGTGGGCCTGGTGGACCAATAAAAAGCAGAAGAGAAGTGGTAACCAGAGACAGTGAAGTTACTTGGGCTGCATAGAATTTCTCTACCTTAGGGGAACTTGTCCAGATATACAACACATAAAAGCACATATTACAAGACAAAATGGAAATCTTAGTCAATATGGTGAAGGTATCAGAGCTTTCATAAATAAAAGGGAAATGGGAGAAGAAAATGCAAAAGAGAAACAGGGAACATGGACTCACTCCTCAGAGGCACCAATCTGCACTTCTCCAGACTCTCCATGAGACTCTGGCTGAGGAAAATAAAGGCACAGAGAACAATATTTCCTAAACTGGCTGGGGTTTTTGTGTCCTTTTTTGTTGATTGGTTGGTTGGTTGATTTGAGAGTGAAACGTCCTCCCAGTACCCACAGGATAGTTTTTGGCTTGTGTAACCACGAAGGAGTGTGGTCCTGCTGGAAATCCTCATTTTGGACAGAATGTGGAGGTCAAGATGAAACAAGGGGCTGGGAAGACAGCTCAGTGGTTAGAGTGTTTGCCTCGCAAGTGCAAGGCCCTGGGTTCAATCCCCAGCACCCAGATGAAACAAGACGTGTACCATAGAGAATTATTGGGACCTTTGGTCAAAAATTACACCTGGATTGATGGAAATTTTATGTGAATTGTCCTGGGTCTCCATCCAGATGTCGCAATGGAATCTGTGAAATTTAAACAAATAATAACATCAGCTAATATTTAGGGAACATTTCCAAGGGGTTGGAAATGCTGCTACGAATATCATCACCTGCATCATTCCATCCAGCCTTCACTTTCAGATGAAAAGATACACTTCCAAAGTGACTTATCCCAAATCACACAGGTGGTAAAAGCCAGCTGGCTTTGAGCCCAGGCATTAGCCCTTTCTAAGAGATAGGTAACAGGAAGTGCTCTTTCTTTAATGGCACTTTCCCCAACTTCCAATCAGTGCCTGCCTGGACCTAATTTCACCAAGGGTTCTGGACTCTTGCTTCCCCAAATACAGAGCCCCACCTGCAGTTAATCTGCCTTCCCCTCCCTCATTTCCCCTCCTGTTCATCCCTCGCTTAGCAGAATGGGGGTGGCTCTCTAGGCACCTGGAAGCCAGGGAGGAAGCAGAATCTCCTCAGAACTGCCTTTCAATAGGAACTGCCCAGCAGAGAGGTAGTGAGGCTCCCACCTGCCAAGGGAGCCTCCACATTGAGCTCCACATACTGTGCACTTGGCAGGTCCCTGGCAAGGGAGCGGCTTCTCCAGTGCACAGAAGCGACGGTGAGGCCAAGAGGGTGCACCACTGTCAGTCATCACGACACTGATGACTGGGGCTTCGCATGGTCCCAGGCCCTCTGATTACATCATCTCCTCCAATTTTCACCACAAGCCAGTGATGGTGGTGTTACACCCATTCTGCATGTCTGGAAAGAAGGCTCTCTACCTGTCCAACGAAGCATGGATTTAAACCTTGGCGCCCTTCCTCCTCCACTATGCAGCCTCCCGGCGTATGCAGTGCCACCCAGGCACTGGCCTCAAGGGATCTTTCTCCATGTTTCTCTCCCAGTAAGAAAATGTTTCCTGAATGAATTGAGAACCACACACTTTCTAAGAATGAGACCAGTGATGGCTTGGATGCAGGCTAGACCTATTGAAGGAGCTCTCAGCAGCATGTCCCCACGTGTCTTGAGAGAACAGTGGGGGCATGCCACATGCCTAACAAGAGTAAAGGAAGATCAATATTCTGCTTGAAGTGAGCAGGGCGCCATCAACCTAACCTGCAGCCCCTCCTCTACCAGACAGGGGAGGAAATGGCACCAGACCACACTGGCCTGTGAGCTGCAGAGCAGTCGTGCCGAGGGCCAGGGGGACCACCCTGGTTTCTTTTGCCTTCTATTTTAAATAAAGGCATAGGAATTATTTGTGATCTTTATGTTTGTTACCAGAAATGAGAAATGTGTGCTGTGGTGAAGCCATTTCTTTATCTCAACTATGGGGTGAATATGTAGGGAGAGGAGGAAGAGGTACTGAACTTGGAGTCAACAGACATGAGGCCCAGAGACTCCCAGCTGAGCATCTGCCTAACTTCCCCAGACCAATTTTTCAGTTTCAGAAATGACCCTTTTTTGTTCTAATTTTATTTGTTCTCCAACTTGCTGACCAAGAGGGAACTGCCCATCCATAATCCCCTACCCTCTCTGTGCCCCACCTGATGCAAGGAGAGGGCCTCCTCCCTGGAACTGCCAGCTTATCCAGCCAAAAGACTGCTTCCTGATGCTACCCAAGGCAGGGCCAGGCGTGTGAGCCACACAAAGGGTCCCTTCTGCACCTCCCCAAGGCAGCTACCACTCTCCTAGGCAGTCTCCCTCCAAACCAAGAGTGTTCCGTCTGACCCTACCTGGGGGTCCCTCCCCATCAGGAGAGTGAAGGACTTGGGTGGGGGCAGGGTACGCAGAGCAAAGGATCAATACAGAAGAGCTTTCTGAAAGGAAGGAGCAATGTATCACCCAAAGCAGAATTATTTCCTGACTTATTGTACTGCTGGGACTTTTTTTTTCCACTTGAGTAGATCAGAATCATATCCTAGAGTTTATTTGAAAATGCCAGCAGAGTAGGGACTATGGATCAAGTTCTTCCAGCAATAAAAAGTCCAGAGATCTCAGTCAAAAAATTGTTTTGCTAACAGTATACTTAGATAAGACTTCCTGAAATATCTGTTTTTTTCATTCATTCCTTCAACAAGTATTTATTGAGCGCCTATTACAAGTGAGTTCCTTATTTATCTGGCTATTCAGCAATTAACAAAGCCCTCCATCACAGAGAGGTAGCATTCTAATAGGGAGACAGGAAACAACAGACAGACAGACATGGGATTTGATGGTAGCTCATAGAGGGTATCTTAGCACTGAAAAGACTTTCTGAAGACACAGATGGAGACGGGGGAGAAAGGATTTTTCTAGGAAGGACTGAAAGAAACCTCATCTACAATACCCTTTATTACTTAGCACGAGTAATTTGGGCAATGTTTTTACAAATACGATTCTATTAGGCAAGTCTAGGATTTGTATTATCAGGAATACAAAGCCTTCAGCTCCCTGGGAGGAAGAGCTGCAGCCTCCAGCCCTGGGACCCCACGGGTCTTCCTAGGCTGGCACAACCTTCCTGGACCGCGAACGGGTTAAGGCTGCGGAGCCTGCGCTGGGAGCACTGCACAAACAGTGCACGTCAGGCGTTCTAAGCAAGCTTCATCTTTCTCGTCTCCCAGCCAGTCCCAGACTGTCAATCAGCTGTCACTCGCCGGCACATCAGCAGCGGGTGCACATCACCAGGCTGTCAGCAAGGCAGCTGATGAGACTGGGCTCAAGGCTGTCAATCATCTTTGTTTCTCTTCTCCACTCAGGAAATATTTTGGCTGGGAGAAACAAAGAAACTTGGGCGATCGTGGCTCAGAGTCAGGCGTTTACTCCCGCGCGAGGATATAAGATCTTACAGGGACACCGATCATGCCTCCTCCCCAGAGTGTTGGGGCTAGGGTGGACCGAGGAATAGAAAGAATCTGTTTTATTAGTACAAGCTTTAAAACCCTAATTCTAGTTTGCCGGGTAGACCCTGATGAATTCCTGAACCAGCAAAACACAGGAATATAAAACAATGATGACTTGAAGTTATCTGAGCCATGCCTCAAAAGATAAATAAATAAATAAACAAATAAATAAATAAGGCAGCTCCCAGGGTGGATGGCTGCTCGGTTAGAAATGCTCCACCACTGATCAGCAGCCTTTGGAGAGAGAGCAACTGTGGAACTCCTGGGTTCATTTATCTCCTGGGGGCTTCTGAAACACGCCCAGGGCCTGAGGCGGTTTGGGGGCACCCACTGGGGACGGAGAGGACCCCATGAAGTAGCTTAGCAGTGCTGTGACAGGAGTGATTTTGTTGAATGTAAACATATTCTAACAGCCTATTTTCTGAAGGTACCATCTGTACCTTCAGCCAAAATATTTATGGGGCGGCTCCATGCCCTTAAAAACCCACAATATCCAAATCTAAAGAGATGCTTCTAGTGACAAGTTTCCAATGAGTGGCAAGTCCCAGGTGGCCTGCTCTTGGCCACTGTTGTAAAATCACTACATGCCTGTATTAGCATAAGTAATCAAGTAATCATGAGTAGATCCAGACAGTACTAAGTTGTCTAAAGCTCCCTCAGATTAAAGACATATATATACAAATGTATCTATAAATTAAATATATGTAAGTTGATACATATTTTAACCTCCTGACTTTGAAGAGATTAAGCAACTCCTGGAACTTTTAATCATGTTTACCAAGAGCCCTTTACCTATCAATTGCCAAACACTCTGGATTGACTGGCTCTGGCCAGAGGCAGGTCCGTCATCATCTCGTGTTTGTGACGGTGGGACTGTTTTCCCCTCTGTCAGAGACTTTCATATGTGCAACACTGATTCCTGAAACCACATCTCTCTCTGATCTAACCGGACATTAATTGCTTTTGTGTTGATGTGTCTATGCCTCTTGGTCTGATAGCACAACTAGCAAATCTGATTTCTGACAAGCTGGCTGAACCTAATCAGGACAGATCAGCTGCTACCCAAGGTGCCACAGGCTGTAATTTGAGGATCTTTACAGAGTTATCACTCGCAGGAAAGACAAGGAACTATAATTCTGTCAACACTAATTCCAAACTGTATGTTCAAAGGCAGCTGTGGCCTCCCCCCTCCCCAAGAAAAGATAGCACTTGTCAAATAAATACCTGAGATAATTGATAAGAGGGAATTAGAAGGATGTGGCTGATACAGTGATGGCAAGGACTTTTTTTTTTTTTTTTTTAAAGAAACCTTCACAAGCAGAACACTGGGTGTCAAGTGTGAGCCATCAAGGGACACAGAGAAGAGATGCATGGAAACTTTCCATCACTCTGCTCCCACTTATTACTGGGTGGCTTGGTTCCTGTTTGCTCCACTCTCTAAACAGGCAAGTGCCCAAACGGTCTAAGCCTGGACGGAAATCTCTGAGCAGCGACGCACTGCCACCGGTGACGGTGCCTTGACGGGAAGCAGAGCACCGTCAGGACTGGTGTTACTGTCAGCCTGTCAGCCCCGTGCTATTCTCTGAAGACCCCTGCGGTTTCCTTACAGGCGCAGAAAGAGAGAATATTAGAAAAATAAACTTCTGTCTTACTGTATCGCTTTGGTCCATCTTCCAAACAAAATGAAAGGGTTAATGTGGCGTCATCTTCAAAAAATTCAGTGGCAAACGCGTCCCACCAGAGGTTGTCACTATCCTGCAAAGAGACAGATCATTTATTTAACAGGCAAGAGCAGAAAATAGCTCAAAGAGGACAAGAAAGGGGAAGAGAGAGAGAAGCCCAGGGGCTGCGGCTGGGTGCTTAGCATACGTGCGGGGGTGTGCGGGCCAGGGCGGGCGGCTGTGTGGTCGCTCTTCAAATTAACTGCCTCAAACGGGACTGAATTCCAATTCAATCAGCCGTCTAACACCAGCCCAATGAGAATTAATTCTTGAGGATCTTTTTGGGGCGATTTAATAAACATACTATGGAACACAATGTGATATTTTTTAACACACAGGCTTGCACTTAATGTAAAATATATATGAGGTTTTTTTTTTTTTCTTTCTCAGCTCTCACAAGGGCCCCTTTGTACAAAAAGAAATCACAATATTTCAACCAGGCTAACAAGAATCATTTTGTTTAAATAATTTAATCAAAAAGGGATGTTCCTAGCTCTATCCTATGCGACTACTCCTATTAAAGATAAAGGTGTTGCTGGAGGGACAGATGGAGGGACAGATAGATGGACAGACAAGTTTGTGCACAAGCAACAGGCACATGCATGTGGATTGATCTTGAAGATTGTTTAAGATAGCAGGCAACCACCATTTTTATGATAAAAGAGCAACAATAAATCGTATTACAACAATTATTAAAAATAGAAAAATCAGGCAGAATGGAGGCTGTCCGCCTGGGCTCTGTTTGTTTTGGGTTGAGTTATTCTCTTGCTCATCCAGAAAACACTTTGGAACCGATCCAGCCCAAGGCAGTGAGAATCACTCTAATCCAAGGGGAGAAGGGGGCCTCCCGCAGCTGTGAGCTGGGAAGGTGGCACAGCGTCCTGGTTAAAGGAGGACTCGCACCCCAGCCCCATCCTGTGCTAGGGCTCATTAACCCCCAGATTCTTAGGCACGACCCTTCTCCAGAGCGTTGCTGGTTAGTGCCAGGATTGAGGACAACATGCTTCCCTGCTGCTGGGAGTGGGGCAGGCAGGGGATTGCCACTCCCCACTCATTTGTCGCCTCCACTGGGGCCCTAGCCAAGATACAGCAGGCCTCTGCTGCCCATGAAGTTGTTCTGCTTATGACAACATTAAGTTGTTGTCACTGGCAGGCCTCAGGAATGAGCCTTCTGTCCCAGCAAGGATAATTAAAGAACCGTGGAAGATTGATGCTGCCCTCTCTTCCAGAAAGGGAGAAGTTCAGACAAATGAATGTTTGTGTGTCCCTCTCTGGCTTCTTCCCAACAGCTACACCAAAAGCCAATGCTTGCCTTAGTAGAACAATCTATGCCTAGGACAGTACAAAGATTCACATACAAACCACTCCCTCCTCTCCTTTCAGAAACAAGGTTTTTATTGAGCACTTACTATACTCAGGGCTGCAGAATACAGAGCTTCAAGAGGGACCAGTCCCTTTCCTCAAAGAGCTGAAAACCTGCTAGCAGAAGACAGTCCAGTGAGCAACGAACAGGTAGCCTCGCTACATATGTGAGGCTACGGCCCACGGACTCAATGCTGTGTTAACTGCGGGAGCTTTTAGAGAAATCAGTGAACTTGAAAGTGTAAGAATCAGTTACGAAAAGAAGCTCTCTGGGAGCCTGGAGGCTTCGGTTTGTTTAACTTCGAATTGCTTCACATATGGAAAAGGCGTGGCCATCTACCACACTCTGTTCGATATTCTGTATATTCTTCTACTTCATCCACACTACTACCCTGTTTTCAATTTTGCTTTTTCTCCAACACAAACACAAGCTTCTTGTGAGCAAGGGCTTGGGCTTTGTTCCCTGCTCCACCTACCAGTCCCCAGCATGGTGTCTAGCCCACCGTGTACTCAATAAAATAATTCAGCGAATGAACGAAGCTGCTCCGAGTATTATTCCTACTTTGCAACTGCAGAAACTAACACTTAGGTGGTGGATGTCCCTTACCCACCCACACTCAGCCAACCAATGGCAAAGAGGGGATTTAAACACAGATCACAGAAATCCCAGAGCTGCCTCTACCTGGGCTGGCTGCATTACCCGACAGTCTTTGGGAGGTGGTACTTAGAATTCAGAAGGAAGGAGGCAAGAGCCAGAGGGCAGATTTTGTCTCAGGTTGGTTTCTTCCCTGGGTTCCTTATTTGTTGTACAGATCTGCCGCCAGGACCCACACAGGAAAGAAAGCCTGGGACTGCTACGTCCCTGATGGGATTCATCCCCCTGGGGAGTGCTGGCTTCTCCCAGCCACTTGAACTTGGGAGACTTATTTTAATTCCTGAGCCCATTCTCTTATTGGAAGTTGAAGACAACAATGACAAGAATAGTAACAACCATCCGGCAGGAGGGCGTGAGGACTCAGTAAGCTAGTGGGTACCAAGGTCCCACGTGACTCCACAGAACATGGTGAAGGTCAGTAAGACTTCTCTGCCTCGTCTACCATCTCTAACATCACTTCTAGGGCCAGAGACACTCCATGTTCTAAAGAACCGTATCAGAAATAAACTTGACGAAACAATCTGTTTGTAAATGAACAAACAACAGTCCCGTCGCATGGACTGTTGGCAACCTGCTTACTTAGTAACAGCATGTGTGTGCCATGCTGGGATCAGCCCAGTGTAAACCTGAACACTCCCCTGGGCCTGGTTCATTAGAGAGCGGCCAGCCACCAGATCAGGTCTCCAGCTCCATTTCCTAGAACCCACCCCTTGGTCACTGGCACATCGACTGGAAAATGAACCCATGAAAGGCAAAAGCCAAGGAGAGACCAGGCTGACCTGGGGCCACTTGGAGAAAAGAAGACTCTGGCTAAAATGAGGCACAAGAACTGTCCACGAGGAGCCATATGGTTGTACGGGGCAAGGTAAGTGACATCACTGGATTCAAACTAACTGTGACGGAACAGGGGGTGAGTGGACATCTCAGGAAAGGTTTCTTAGGAGGAAACATCAAGTAACACACATGAAAATAACTGACTTTGATCAAAAATTAGAAGAACAGCCCCCAAATAAAAATGCAATATTTAAGTTAATGATGAAAGGCACATAATAGTTAGGCAAAATAACGTTTTCTGGTTGAACAGATGAATGAAATTCCTTATTGTCACATCACAAACCTAACTCAGGATGTTCACTGTACAAAGTTGCCCAGAGATCTCAATTGCCGACTCCAGGGTCTCTTGGCTGATGATTTTGGACTGAGGGAACAATTCTTTGCAATATTTTAAAATTATAATTATATCCCTCTCCCTCCCCCACCAATTTGAAGCTTTTGAGTGAGTCCTAAGCTATGAGAGGACAAATGTCTCAGTAGAAAAGGAACAGAGGGCGTACAACTTGAAGGAAAAAAATATGGAGTACAGGCCAGTCTTAACTGGCCGTATGTGATGGAAGTTGATTGTGGACAGAACCCACATTCGAGTTAATGAGGCACCCACCCATAACCAGCAATTCTAAGTGCATTACCTGTATTGAACCATCTTAGATTCACAACCATCCTAGTTACTATCAAGGGCAGAGCCAGCAGTCTTAGTGAGAATTCAGGTTCCTAACCTCTGAGTTACATTGATGTAAATACATGAATTCCGCATCTTACTAGCTGAGCGACCTGAGTCAATTTCCCTACCTGCATTGCATCTGTTTGCTTATTTGTTAAGTGTAATAATAAAGTCTGTGGACTGGGTGGACTAAGAAAGTCTAGCATAGCCTAGCGCGGTGGTGCATGCCTGTAATCCCAGCAGCTTGGGAGGCTGAGGCAGGAGGATTTCAAGTTCAAAGCCACCCTCAACAAAAGTGAGGCACTAAGCAACTCAGTAAGACCCTGTCTCTAAGTAAAATACAAAATAGGGCTGGGAATGTGGCTCAGTGGTCGCATGCCCCTGAATTCAATCCCTGCTACTGCCACCCCCCTCCCAAAAAAAGGAAATCCAACACATAGTAGCTGACCAATCAATGTCATCTATTAGTATTCATTATTATCTTATTTAACCCTTATTTGTCGATCATCTGAATTTCAAAAAAGTTAAGGTACTTAAGCAAGACCAGACAGTAAACAAATAGTGATAAAGTTTACATACTAGCCTAACCCCAATGCATGCTTTCTTTTCCAAATAAATCTGCTTGAAAAGTGATTTTCCACCTTAGGTTGAAGACCTGAGTGCTACCCAAGAGCTGGAGGAAGCAGTCGGTCAGCACTGGTCCAGAAGCATCCTCCCAAGGTCATTTTCGCCTCCTGCCTTTTCTGGGTCAGCACCCTTTGCTCCGCAGTCACATGGTTTCCCTAAGAATAAACTTCCTCTCTGAACACCTTTCCCTGGCATTTGGCTGCCTGGCATGTAGCAGCTGGGATCAGTTACACAACTTTGTAGAATAGATTTGCATAATAAAGAAGCTAGGTCTTTAAGAAATGCAGCCACCAGGACCTGGTGGAATCAATCAGAAATCCCCGTCCAGGATCTAGCCATCCAAGCTGGTGGAACTGAGTTCTTGGCCACAAGTTACCTCCTGAGTTGTGGACAATGAAAAAAAAAAAAAGTTCCTCCATTTTCAACACATCCTTGTGCCATTCAGAAAGCAAGACAGAGGCTGCAGGGCTCTTCTCGTCCCCAGGTGAGGAAGGAAGAGGGGCCAAGGAAATATAAAAGGAAGGGCACCAGTTAAAATTCAGCAGTTTTGTGTACAGGCTAGGTTCCACTTCTTGACTGTAAACTTTGGCCCAGCATCACTGGAAAATGGAAGAGCCATGGAATTCACAGTTCTCCTGTTAGATCACGCAGTGTGGCCAAATTCAGGAGCTGCATGAGTCACGTTCTCCAGGTTGTTCTCAGGCAAGAACTCCAGAGCAGCTCACCAGGTCTGGTCTCCCCGCAGCTTTGGAGGGACAGCAGATGTGCCTGTCCACTGTCACTCCACACAGGCAATGAATGATTTGAAGTCAGCTAACGTGGAAATTCCCCAGGAGATGGACGAGGACTAACCAGGCAGTCAAGATTATTTTGGGGGACTGCTGAGTAAAGGCCATGGTACATCCCTTACAGCCCAACCGGGAGCCTGGGGTCCTGCTCCCAGCTGTGTGGGGTGGGCATGCGCACCTACTGCCGGCAGATGGGAAAGGCAACGCTTGCTGCATACATCCTGAAAAGGTTTTGTCAGGGGAAGATCATTCTCACCACACAGCCAGGATCCCAGGTGCCCCCCAGCTGGGCCCCTGTGTGGCTAACGGGCCTCCTCCACTCACCTTGTCCAGCAAGGGCTCCTGGGAACTGTGCCCTGCCTCCCTGCCTTTGGACATCATTCTTGGGGCCTGAAAAGTCCAGCAAATGCTGAATCCAGTTCAGGGGCCCCTCTTCCACCGTCTCTGACGCTGGGGAAGCTTGCCAACTATCCCCAAGTGGAGTTCTTATTTAATTATAACCAAATGAGCCTTGTAATGTACACTTATCCACAGTTCTGAAGGCTGTGGCAGACCAGACTCCCTCCGACAGGGTCTCTCTGTCCTCGCCAGAAATTCCACCTATAAACTAGCACCCAAGAAAGAAGCAGAAAAAAGTAACGAACAGGTGGGGGCCGCCCTACACTGAGATTCGTCCTCCAGTGCTGTAGGAACCTGAGATGTGGAAGCTCAGCAGCTCAGGGACCAGGACGACGTTGATGCGACCCCTTTCCCTTCTGCGGTGCCCCAGACAAGTGGGTCAGAAGTCCATGTTGAGGCCGAACTATTGAAAAGTGTCTTACCGACTCTGCCACGCCAGAGTCTGCTCGTGGGGGCGGGGGCACTTCAGGGGAAGCTTGGTTAGAGTTCCTGATGGCATACTTTACTGTCACTCAAAAAACAGAGAGCTGAGGACAGCGTGGTGAGGACCCACGGCCCATTACCCGGAGTTCACGGTTATTGAAATGATATCTTATTTTCCTTTTTAAAAGGAATTAAAAATCATAAATAAAAATAAAACCTGGATCCCCAAACCCTACAGTATATTTCTGTCCCTTCCCCACCTCATGGATCTTCCTAGCTCACCCTTTAATTGATATATATATATATATATATATATATATATATATATATATATACACATATACATAAAATCATAGAAGATTCCATTCATATATAATTATATTGTTTTAATAATTTATTCAAATGATATAATACATTGTTTTCTTCCTTGAACATGATTGTTTAATTCAACATTGCATTTATTTTTTTCTTTATTTATTTCGTATTTATTTCTGTGGTGTCAGGGAGCCACCCCAGGCCAGCACACTCTCTCTGAGTTGCACCCCCAGCCCTCAACACTGGATTTAGAGACTTATCCATTTTCTATACTGAAGCCTCTTCTCTCCTATGTAAGCTGCATAGTGATGCATATTAAGGTAATGTTTGTTGTTGTTGTTGTTTTAGTTTTATGTAACATTTGGCTATTAATGCTCTGTAGTTTCTAATTTTTCATTCTTGCTGCCTTAAGAACCTGTGCAATATCCCTTTGGGTATCTGTGCAGGTGTTTCTGGCATGCACCTAGGTGGCCATAGGCGTGGGGTACACACTTGTCTGTAGTTTGGTTATTTCACGAGGAGGATCCATCCTGGACTTCCGGTCTGACTGATGTACAGGTAGACAAGAAACAAAGCCTCCTGCCAAATCGTGTTTTCCCAGTGGCGGGTGGTAACAGGAGAAGGGTAATAGCCAAACAGAGAGATCAGTTCTGCTAGGAGAGTGAGCATCTCCAAGTCCAAAGGAGTCGGGAATGCAATAAGAATGAGGAGGAGGATAAAGTTTGCCTATCATTTCCTTAAAGAAGACGTGTACATTAGGGGCACCTTCAACAGAAAGGATTGCTTCTTGACACTGATATAGACAGGAAACACGGGTTCTCCATGGCCCTCCAGAGTGACTCACAGACAGCCTGCTTCGGGACCCGGTGCCCAGGTTATCAAGCTTTCCAGCACTGTACACCTGCCAGACAGCTTTGGATCCAGGACTTGCTTTCCCCAGAGATGGGCACTTGCAGTCCTTGCTACATGTTTCACGTCTGAACCACAAATGGTTAGTGCTCAGGGAATATTAATAGGTAAAAAGTGATTTCTTTCCCCAAAGCTAAGGTAACAGTAGCATGCAGCAACTTCCAGGTAAATATAGTGAGATTAACTCAGCCTGAATTCAGGCAGGGGCAGTGTTGCCTACCATTGTTGTATATTTTAATTAGGTAAAAAGACCCTCGAAGCGTCTCCATTCTCAATAGTTCCCCAAGTGCATTTCTGCGACTAAAACGCTGGGTCCTTTTGTACTGTCTCAGGTGAGGCCAAGTTGCACTGACGGCCAAATCATATCTCAGGATGAGGGATACGCTCATGTCAAACAGCAGAAGAGTCTTAATTACATTTAAAAATCTACAAAGCACTCTGCTTCTGTCCGGGAGTCTCTCCTGTCCCAGCCCTGTCCTTCTCCACCAAAAACAGAATTCTGGGGCTGGGGCTGCCCCCCGGCATCTTTAACTTAAGCAGTGACAGGTTACGTGGGATTTTTGCCAGAGTAATTATTTTTCAATTCAACAATAATGAGAAATTACCATGGCAACCACTTGTCACATGATACACATACACCCCCTCCAAAGAATGAACCATACTTACAGCATCCATTCCTTCAAAATGTGTGTGTGTGTGTGTGTGTGTGTGTGTGTGTGTGTAATTAAAATAAACAGGAAACAGGTCAGAGTCAAGAGCATTATGAAAGGATCTGGAATGGGCAGGGCCTTGATGCGTTACAGCGTCTTGTGGTTCTAGAAAATGAGAGTAGTCCACCTAGTAAGACCACCCTCTTGTACACACTAAGACTCTACTGATTTGTGTCTCACCGCGTGGTCACTCTGGCTTTGCACACATCAGCTAAATTCTCAGACGACACTGCAGAAAGAGTTAACGTGCCTCAAGTGACAAGGAGAAGAGCCTTGGCCACACCTGCCTTTCCTGCATCCGTCTGCCTGCCACACAGATGGAGGCAGGACACACAAAAGGCCCAAATCCCTTGCCTTCTGCTCCTCACCGAGTCTCCCTCACAATGAAGGAAGTGCAGGCCATGTTTCTCCTGTACTTCTGTCATGTTTTATGCATCTTCTTGCTTCCTTAATCTCTGGCCAACCTTTCCTCCAAACCTGGGTGTCTGTATGTTAAACCGTGTTTGTTCTGAATCAGCCGCGTTTAACCCTTATAGTCAACAGTCACGTGGTGCTTACTACGTACCAGCCAGCGAGCCCAACACTGTGATGCAACTCCCTAAATCTCAGTGACCCAGAGATAAGCTCTGTTATCAACCCCATTTTACAGATGAGGAAATGAAGGCACCGAGAAGTTCAACACTGGCATAAGATTGCATCGCCATCGGATGCGGAGGAAGAGTCCAAAGCAGGGACTCTGGTTCTTGAGTTTGGACTCTACGTAACCACCCACTATGCTGTTCCTTTATCTGGAACAATATCCTTCAAAACATCTTAGTCGTCTCAGCATCCACTGGATGCTAAGTGCACTCAATGTTTGGGGCTCCCCCCCTGAACACACAGCCAAAGCAAGGATTCCTACATGGAGACATTCCACATGAGACACAGAATGAGAAGTAACAGAGTCAGGACACGCTCTCGCCAGCTCATGACTGCAAAGGCAGGTAATGGGCACAGGCAGGATTTTAATTCGCTCTTTTTTAAATTTTATCTCTATGGGATTTAAAAAAAAAAAGTCTCATGTCCTATAGATCAAATTTTCCTTTTCCAATTCTTAACTCTGGTTTTGTTTATTCTTAGCTCAACTGCATTTTATTTACATCAGTTATCCTCTTAACAGAGAAATCTAAAACAGCCTGTAACCAGGATAGTAAATCGGGTGGGGGCGGAGCATCTGAGGGCTCCAGCAGCAATTGAAGGCTTCCCTCCAGACGGGGCTCGCTGCAGCCTGCTCCCTAGAACAAGAGGAAGCGGCCCTGGGAAGGAGAATACCAAAATGGCAGAAAGACAAGACCTGGCATCTGGCAGATACAGCTCTTCAGCAAAAGAAACTCCAGTGCCCCCACACCTGGTAAATTCATGTGTTTTCACCTCCATCTTCGACCCACTAAATCATTAGTTAATTGTGAACATTTCAAAGAGAAGTGCTACTTAGGATCATCTAAAAATAACGACTACCATATATATATGTATATGTAATATATATATGTGGTATATATATGTGTGTGTATGTATACATATATGTATATATACATATATATAAACATATATATATATATATATATATATGTTTAATGTGCCCAAATTGAGCCTATTGCCACTGGACTTATCACAGCTGTAATCACATAGTTTTTTTCTCTTGAGTTTGGATTACCTTCAGCATCATAAGATCCATACCTGTGTCTGGTGCATTTTGCACACAAAATACCTAATACCTGGTAGGCATGCAACAAATAATCACTCCATGATTTATATTACGTATTGTTTTCTGGTCCTCGCGTTATCCATCTCAGGTCTCTACTTCTATTATCCTGATTTAAACAGGAGAGACTGAGGCCCCTGGAGATTAAGAAATGAACCCACAGTCACAGGCCAGGTAAGCGGCTACAGTGGCACTGATGCCCTCTCTCATTCCCGCACCTTGGTTTCACCCACCGAGCTCCACGCACTGACTGTGCTAATGTGGAGTATTCTGGTGTGAAAGAAGAATGGTCTTTTTCATGTTATTTTGTATTATAGAATTTCCTATCTTATACTCAAACATGGAAACATGACTCTAACATAGCAAAAATAATACACAAAAGGGACTTATATGAAGCCACTTTGGCATGAGAAAGCAAGACATTACCCTAGGTGCACAGGTCTCCTTGGTGACAGTTCCATGGCAAGGAGCACCATGCCTCAGATGATGTCACACCACCAGGACAAGAGAGGTCCTGGGCAGCAGGGTCCTGCCACGAGGCAGGAGCTCATATATCTTGAGAAAAACTCAACATGAAATCAGGCACAAATTTTCCATTCCAACATAAATGCAGCAGGCGAGAGAAGGTTTCTGGAAAAACTTGCAAGATGCAAATGCTTCTTTTTCTGACCCACCCAATTTCATATGAACAGTTGATCAAATGACAGAAGTAATTTCTCAAGTCACCAGTAAAAGTGGGAGGAACTTGCCAGGATAGAGGCCTTAGGAAGCCACTGGAAAAGAAAGCAAGGTTTTTCCTTTTCTTCTCGGATAAAATGAAAAAAAAAAAAAAAAAAAAGATTTTGGTTCACAAAGATAAATAGAGGAAACTCAACATATCCTGCTGAAGGTTGACTGTTTCCATTCTCTTCTATTTACACATCTGTGTGCCAGGAGATTTAAGTCCTCTCTAATGTGCCAGCAACACCCAAGTCTAGTATAGCTCCCAAATTTTCCCCAGGACTCCAGAACTGTGACTCCAGCTGCCTCACTGACCTGGATTTCTTAACCAAACGGGGGTCTCAGATTTAACATTGTCAGAGCCAGACCCCCACCTCCACCCAACCCTACCTTATTCTCCCCAGCCTTTGCCATCTCCATAATGCGACTATAGTTTCCCAGTTGTTGGGGCCAATGTTTTTGACATATCCTTAGTTCCTCTCTCTCCCTAACCCTACACCTCCAACCCAGCAGCAAGTCCCCTGAATCTCCCTCCAACCGTACATGGAAATCCCCGCAGGCTTCTCTCCCTCCACCCCACCCCCCTGTGCTCCCCCAGTGACTGTGGCCTGCACAGAGGTGATTACTTCCTAACTCATCTTCTTGCTGCACCCCAGGGCCCTGAACCTGTGCTCTGCAGAAAAGTTGGGCTGATCGTGTAACCACAGCAATGAGACTGTATCCCTCCTCCTAAGACCCTCCATGGCTCCCCAGGGCCGCTGGCTGCCACGGGGCACACTGCTTGTGCTGCCTGGGGTGTTGGGCTCACTTCTCTTCACTCAGCATAGCTCACAGACCTGACTCTTGCCAGGGGACTTTCCTCCTGTCCCAGGGCCACCCTTGGCTCTGCCACAGTGCATTTGGACCAGCTATAGTCCCCCTACCCGGTGGCTGCCTTTCCTCTAGTGGTGTGAGTTTCTCCTTATTGTCATTCAAGTCTCAGTTTCCTTGTCCCCTCAGACCATCCAATCTATAGAAGTCAACATGCTGTCACATCGGTCCCTGTCTTTCTCCAGGGAAGCACATACCACTTGGTCCTGTTAGTTCGTTTATTGTCTTCTCCTCTACTAGGAAATGGTGTTCCTCGGGAGCACAGGCGCCTACTTCCTGCTTGACTGTGAAGCATACATAGGTGCCTAATAAATGACTGCCCAAATAAATGAATAAACAAAAAAGTGCATTAAACAAATGAAAACTAAGAAAAGATAAATCTGTCAAGAAGATGGCATTAATCTCCCTCTTGAGCTTCCACGGGGCAACCTTGTCTTCCCAGACCCGGACTTGGCACAGCCAGAGGACTGCAGCTACATAATAGATACCAGGAACTTACCAGAATCTTTATTCACTTTAATTTTTAAAATAAATACATGCCATGAATTAAAAGCATTAAAAATATTCATGCCCTTTGACTCAGTAATTCTATTTCTGGGAATGCATCCAAAGGACATAATCCAAAAATATGTAAATGCTTTATACGCAAAATTATTCACCACGGGAGCGTTCATAATAGGCAAAAACAAAAAGCTAGGAACAATGTGCTGATCCTACGACAGAGGAGCGAGCGATTCAAGAAATCGTGTGTCCACTAGAGAGAAAATAGGAATTTTAAAAAATTATGTTTACACGTGGTCTATAACAACACAAAAGCACTTTTACTTTCTAATGTAAAATGAAGAAAAAGGGCAGGACATGCAGAGAAGCAGGACAATATGGGGGACAGAGTGACAGAAGCAGGTATGGGAAACAAGAATGCAATAGAACATTGCCAGGGGTGACTAGTTTGATGAGGTGTGTTGGGAAAACTGGCTTTTTACTCAGTAGAGACAAATAAGGTGCATTATATCTCACACAGTCAGACATAAGTTCTGGACAAATTAAACGTCAAAAAAGAAAACCAAGATTTTCAAACCACTAGAAGAAAAGAGGAGAGAGTATCTATCTTCGGGACTTCAGATTGGCGGAGGAAGTTTCTAACACAGAGAGAGGATGAATCACACGAGAAATAAAGTCACCAAATAGCAACATCTCAGAAGACTTAAGATATTCTGTCCAAGGTTGTAGCACCAAGGACAATCTGAGAAAGGATCAGCACATAGCAAAAATAACAAGCTGCTACAAATCACTCTCACTCTAGTATAAAAGAGCCACAGATGTGAAATAGTAACAATATCAGAAAAAACAGTTGGTCAATAAACTGTGAGGAGATGCTCTGTTTCATTCATAATCAAGAAAAGGGAAATTAAGACATTGCATACCTAGTGTCAATTTGCTTTTAATTGAATGAAATCACATGTGAGGAAACAGGGGCCCTCCAAACGGTCGTTGCCTCTTGCCAGCATCGTAGAGAACCCGTCTGCCAAACCCAGCACACAGATCTACACGGCACCCAGCACCTTCCTGTCCCCTGACAACCTGACAAGCTTCCCTCTGTCCTCTCCACTCCTCGGGTGGCACCACCGTACTTGCCACCTGCATCTTGCACTCTTTCCCAGCCGCCCTCTGGCAATTCTTTAAGGTTTCCACGCCAATCCTGCCTATATCCTGAAGACGTTCCGACCTCCCAGTCTACGAGACAGCTCCATTTTTTGAATAGTGATACCTGATTCTTTAAAAAAAGTTTAAAATGAATTTGAGCCTTATGGTAACCATTCTAACAGTACCACATTTTTTTTTAGACTATTGATTACATGTTCACGTCTCAGTAACTGGAGTCTTACCCCCATGGGTGGAGACTGTCTCTCGGGTTGTTCTTTGTATTTCCATTGTTGACCTGGCACACATCCATCGTGTGTTTAATTATGAACCAAACACTGTACATTGTCTATTTCAGGCTTCTGAACAATAGTATTAGGGAGGTGTACTATTTTCCTCATTTTACAGGTGAAAAGCACAAAGCTCAGAAAGGTTACCAAATTCTCGCAGGGTTGTGTAACATGTTGGAGTCGGTGTTCAAACTTATATAATCTGGTTCCAGAACTCTTCCCTTTAACTGCTGTGTGTGTGTGGGGGGGGGGCAGTGTGTGTGTGTGTGAGAGAGAGAAAGAGCGAGAGAGAGAGAGGCGGTGTGGTGTGTGAGAGAGAGAGAAAGAGAGAAAGAGCGAGAGAGAGAGGCAGTGGCGGGGAGGGGCAGCAAGCAGGGTCAGAGCTAGAGAGAATGTGGGGAAATGCCAGTAGCAAAGGTTACACATGGATGTGCCCACATGTTCATAGCTTCACTGTTCACTAGAGTCAAAAAACAGAAACAATACAGATATCCATCAACTGATCCATAGATTTTTTAAAAATCCCATATAATGGGACACTATGTGCAATGAAAGGCCTGAGATTCTGACGGGTGCTATGTATGGAACATGCTAACAAAGAAGCAAGACGTGAAGACCAGACACGTGTGCTTCTGTTTATGAGGAATGTCTAGACTCCCGGCTCTGCCGCTCATTCCTCGATGATCTCATACAAATTACCAAGCTCTCTGTGCCTTTGCTTTGTCATCTGTAAAATGGGCATAACCATGCCTCCCGCTTCATTGTGATGATTAACTAGTTAATCCACAGGCCAGTGACCAGATCACAGTGCACAGCCAATAAAGGGCACTGCTATGGAGAGGCGGCGAAGGTCCCAAGGCCATAGATGCTGAGGGTGTAAACCACACACCAGTGATGCAGCTGGCAGCACAGCCTGCCCCCTTTGCAACCAGACAGACCAGGTGAAGACACCGATCCCATCGCTTCTTTGCTCTGTAACTTTGGGCAGGTTTTATGGGGAAAGCAGCCTCATTCGGGTAAGAACAGTTCCTAGGGTACTGTGAGGAGGATGGGATGAACTGGCGGGTTCGAGTGCTTAGAACAGTGCCTGACCCACATGAAGCACTCGAGACCTTTGTCCTTCACTATCCCCGTGGCTGCCAACGTCGGATGGCAGAAAAGGTGCCACGACAGGTTCCTGTTCTCAGAGAACGTGTGACCTGATGAGCAGGGTCCTCACACTGCTGACACAACACTGGCCCAGACAGTGCACTCTCCCTCTACTGGGTGAAAACAAGTCACTACCTGTGTCCCTCTTTAGACTGAGATGCAGACTTCTTGAGGAGAGCACTTTGATGCTTACTGTATACCTCAAGCCTTGCCCAGGGCCTGCCTGGGAAAAAGCAGGGGCCGCCGGAGGGACTTTCCATTGAGGCTCTCCTGAAGCAGAAGCATTCTGATGCCCAGGCGTCCGGCCCACGCCTGCCCCTAGTTCGGGCTGACCTGCATCTCAGGAAGCTCTGCATGGGCTAGTTTGCTTCCTTGTCAGCTGACGATCCCAACATGCAAGGCAGGAGCGGGCCTTGGGGCAGCCTCCCGTTCAGACATGTGGGATTTCTCACTCCCACTTCCGTCTCCACGGGACTCAGTAAACTGGGTGGTAACTCTGATCCTAGCACTTCTGTGCTGTGTCGCCTTAAACAAATACAAAACAAAGAATTGTAATTCTTCACAATGTCCTGAGGGGCTATGTTTAGGCCTCGGTTTCCCCATCTGGAAAATGGGGAAACTCATCCCCAGGAGGAGTCTGAGCATCTCTGAGAAGCCATGTGTCTAGAGCCCTCCCTCCTTCCAGAGCTCATGGTTCACGGAGAGAGCAGACCCTCCCCCCAACCTCGTTGAGAATAACATTTAAATAATGTTATTCAAATAAATGAAGAATAACATTTCGGAAGATCTTAGGGCTCAAGTGGAGATAATATTACCACCAAGGGCAGAAGAAAAGAGTTCACGTTTCATGGCCTTCAAGGATCACCCTACAGAGATGCAAAGCTTTCAGCCCTAGTGGCCTCTGTGATGGACGGATGCATGGTTCTTAGCTGGGACTCTGAATGTATCCACGCACTCAACTAAGGCGTGCTGAGCGCCTGCAGTATGCCAAGCATGGCCGGAGGCACAACTGGAAAGCGGAGAACAGACGCTCATCAGTCACAGAGCCGTGGGGCGGACAACCAGTGACACACAAGGCAAGTGAGTGAGACTCGCATTTACTAGGTAGAAATCGGTGCACACAGAAACATAGCAAACCAAGAACCGGGCCTGAGACCTCCTGTGGGAAAGGAGAGAGGGCAGGGGTGAGGCTGCGCTGGGAGGCCCTGCCGGATGCCTCCTCAGAGCAGGGTTTTCGCCCCGGATTCTTCGTCTTTTGAGTTGAAGAGCTCTGTCCTGTGGGGGATCATCCTGTGGATTGCAGGATGTCGCACTCCCCTCAACTGTGCCAATCAAAAATGTCTCCAGTCATTGCCAGATGGCCTTTGGGGGTGCAGAGCTGTTCCGGGTTGAGCGCCGCTGCTTTACAGTAAAGGGAACTGTGTAAAGACCCAGAAAGGTCCTGGACAGGCCCTGCAGGGGCAGGGAGAACTGGCCCAGCTTCCTCCTGCAAGACGCGTGCACCAAACAGATGTGCCCAGTGATGACTGAACTATAGCTGGGATGAGTGGCATGAGGGGAAAGGACACCATGTTGGGAAAGAGGAAGGAGGCCCACATGAAAGGGCCTTTAAACAGAGAACAGAGGCCAGAGGGACTGAAGGGTGGAGGTCAGAACAAGAGCAAGGGCAACGGCCTTGAGCAAGACCAGGTGCATCGAGGAACTGAAAGGAAGATGTAAAGGTCTGGCTGTGAGGAGTCCCCCACAAGCTCATGTGTGAGACAACACAAGAACATTCTGAAGTGAAATGATTGAATTTGGGAAGCCTTAACCCCGTCAGTGAACTAATCCCCTGACAGGGATTGACCGAGTGGTAACTGTAGGCTGGCAGGGTGTGGCTGGAGCAGGCGGGTCCCTGTGGGCATGTCTGTGGTGAGCAGAGCTCTCTCTGCTTCCCAGTTGCTTTCCTCCACCTCACCCTTCCGCCATGATGTTCTACCTCACCTTGGACTTAGAACAATAGAGTCAGCCATCTATGAACTGACACCTCGAAGACTGAGCCCCAAATAAACTTTCCTGCCCTCTAAAATTGTTCTTGCCAGGCTTTTTGGTCCTAGCAGCAAAAAACGGTTGACTAAAATAGAAGACATCTGACAAGAGGATTGGAGTCCAATGGGAGCAGACTGCAGCTGATCCTGGTGAAGACTGGGGCTAAGACTGCCATGTAGGACCGGCAGACAATGAGACACGGGACCTCCTCCTGCAAGCAATGGGCCCTTTAAGTAGGGAAGCAAGCAGTTCAGTGTTCTAGATTTCAGAGACCTTGTATGACAAGGCCAAGTAACCTCCAAAGTTTAACGGCTCTGTGACCTTGGGAAAATTCCTCCCCTATCCTGGGCCTTGGCTTTCCCATCTGTAAAATGGAATCACAATTGTATCTACTTTCTATCATGAGGATGGGGCACAATATGTGTAGACTGGGCTTAGAACTGGGCCCAGAACACAGCACGCTGAGGAACTCAGTCTTAGTTAACAGCACTCTTCGTGAACAAGTTTTAACCCTTCTTTCTTGCCTGTCTCTCGGAAGCTCACCAGCACCTGAGTGGGATTTCCTGCTGGTTTACTTTTGTATCCACCCTCGACTCTGCCCTGCCTCCCCGATCACCAGCACGGAACCGCTCTTGCCTTGGCTTGCAGCACCCCGTAATTCTACTTGTGCTGCACAGGGCTTCTAGCACACCTGGCCCTCAGATTCCCCATCAGCAAATATGTGACTTGAAATTCAGTGTCAAGGACCTGCATGCTTAAACACTTCAGCTCCTCCGCCTTATGTGTAGTCTCAGGCCCATCTTGGGAATGTCCCTTAGAATAATCAGCTGTCACCCCTGAGGGCGATCAAACCACACCTCCCTCAACACACACATACACACCCTTGCACACACACACACACACACAAAACAGAGCCACACGCCACAAACAGCAAATAGGCTCCTTCCTCCCAAGCCACACCCTCGCAGTCCCTCTGCCGAGGAAGCCCTTTCTCCAGATTTGCTCTGAGGCCCTTGCTGGCCTCCCTTCCTTGTCCTCACAGGAGGGTGGGTTCCTCCAGCAGGGGCAACTCTGTCTGCTCAACTTGGATGCCAGAGCCAGGAAGTGCCCCGTGCCACCTGGTTGAAGTCTGTTGGCAGGAGTAGATGTGACACAAGACCACATACAGCATCTCATATGTCTCACTCCATCTGTACACTAAACCACTGAGGTCAACAGGTATTTTTAAGTAAGAAAAACCAAGGCTCAAGAAGCTTAAACAAATTCCCAGTAATCAAGTACCAAAGTCATGGCCTGTCCAGGAACCTTCTACCTTCCAGGGGAGGTGCTTTTACTTTGAATAAAAGCTCCATTTCCCAAAATAAAAACCATGTTTTGATTCAAAATATGCAACAAACCACAGGTAGCACATATGTACAAAAGCATTGCCTATATATTCCTATCCTTATTATTATCACAATACTGTGAAAATATATAATAGTAAACATTTCTCTGGACCAGGCAGTATAGCAGGTACTGTGCAAAAGTGCCTTTATTTGATTCTCCCAACATTCCTACTAGGTAAATGCTAATGTTTCCAATTCACAGATGAAGAGAGCAAAGCTTAAGAAGGGTTAAATGGTCAGATCAAGGCCACTTCACTAATAAATGAGAAGGAAAATTCAAATTTAGGCCACTGGGATAGTTCATTGTTAGTGGGATATGTCAACACTGCTGACTGCTGGCGCTTGCACACCAGCCTCTCCCTGCCCTTGAACTTCAACTCACACCGTAGGATCTCCTGGCTCTCAGGCCCCTGGCTCTTCTGGGTCTCCAGGTCACCCTGTCATGCTTGGGCCTCATCAGCCTCCGGAATAGCATGGGCCAATTCCTTATAATAGAGACACCTTCTATTCTGTCTCCCGGGAGAAACCTGACTAATACCAGGGTATATGCCTAAGCCCTGGTATGTTACCATTCTCTCTATTAAATAAAACAGAACTACTTTTCCTCCAGGTAGAGAAGAGGCATTAATTATCAATAGTGTGCAGCGAGGGACTCACTAAAACATTTCGCTAGATGTTATTTGCTTTGTTCCAACATCTCAGAAGTAGCTTTTTTCTTTTTTCTTATTTGTGTACATAATAGAAAATCATACTACAGAAGAGAGGCAGGCAGAGAGATGGCTTTGGCTTTGGCTGGCCAGCTCTGCAGGCCTGACGTGCTCTGCAGGACCTTGGACAAGTCATTTCACTTCTCTGAGAAGGAAAGTCCCTCTCCTCATCTGTAAATGAGGGTTACACATACCCATGCCACCCCCAGGACACAGCAATTACATGCGATCAGGTATTGATTATTTCCAATCTCCTTCTTCCCCAAACCACCAAAAAGTCAGCAAGCAAAGGCACCCGTGGCTTCAGCATCAGTGCACCAAGAAAAACAGATATGCTTCATCTGAATCTGGTCCAGCCCTCTTAACTGAAGGCTAAAAATGATTCAGAAGTAATAAAGGGAATTATAATACATGATTGCAGAAGCTTGGAGAGCAATTCCAGCAAGAAGCAAATGATTATACATTGCAACAAATTAAAACTAAAGAAAAAAACAAAAAAAGCAAAGGCAAGGGAGAAGGAAACCAAAGACCACTCGTATCCCTTCAAAAATGCTATTTAATAAAGCAAACCCTATTTCCTATAGAATTCTAATCAAGAGGCGTTTTGGCCCCACGGAAGCAATTAGAGACATCTACGATTTCAAAAATGCAAAAACTAAGGGCAAACAACACAACTTTGTAACAAGAGGCCACTTCTCATATCCCTGCCACCAAACAGCAGGACACAGAACAGCTGACAAGCTAGTACCAGCGACACGTGGCTAATATCAGCCTGAGATGTGGCTCCCAAAAGTCAGTGCCGCCTTGCCTTTCCGCTAAAACACAAAGAAAATAAAGCTTTAAACAAAGTAAAGGGCGGACGTGAGCGCATCAAGTGAGGACAGCCTCCATGGGAGGCCACTGGGCCTGGAATTTAATGAGGAAAGAGCGCGAAAGTCTGGCTTTGCTCTCTTTGGCCGTGGTGAGAACACGGCCTCGTTCTTAGGCGGATTTGATGCACCACGGGGCTCCCCTCGCCAGCCATAAACATCTAATGTAATTTTAATTTAAGCAACAGTCCTAACAGCAGAAGCATGTCAGTCACCCTCCTAGGGCTTGGAACTCTTCCTGCTCAGACAACGAGGAACAGGACCAATTTGCCTCACTGACATCAGCCCGTCCCCTCAGCCCCTTGTGCCTGTCTCAGGAGCTTTCTTGCTGTTTCCAAACATCCCACACTAACACTTCCACTTTGGGGTCTTGCTGCTAGCTCTTTCCTGCCTGTGTGGCTTGCCCTTCATATTTGAAGATGTGTCCTTATTATTCAAGTCTCAACTGCCATGTCGTGTCCTGCTAGAAGCCTTTCCTAGCACCATCTAACTGAAGAGACACAGTCCCTGCCCATTATTCTGTTTTATTTTCTTCTGGTGTACCTATGCCATTAATATAGCCATGCCTTTGTTGGTTTAGCCCCTGTGCTAGACAATAAGCTTTGAGGAAGCAGGAATTTGTTCTTTCATTTGTTTAACACTGTGTCCCCAACCCCTGGTGCAGTGGCTGACATGAGCCAGAGTGAGTAAATAAAATGGCGGGCTGTTTGGGGTTTCTGGGTCTTCAGAAAGACTGCTTGAGTCAAGAAGTATTTATTTAATTTGCTCATCCTTTCAACATTTGGTGAGTGCACAGTATGTTCCAGGAGCTGGGGATACAGTGACGGAGTCAATCTGATCCCTGCCCACAGGAAATTCAGAGGGGAGACAGAAAGAGAAGGGAGCAGCCTACCTGTGATGTGAGGCAGGGCGGGCCGGGTGCGGCGGAGTCGCTGGCCCTTGACTACCTGGCCTGAGGTTTGAACCCCCGCGTGGAATTTCAGAGATCTCACTGTTAGGTAGGTGGGGATATCGTGTCCTGTGGCTGCTGTGACATACTGGTGGCTTAGAATAACAGAGACTCACTGTCTCACAGTCATGGAGTCTAGAACTCTGGGATAGAAGTGCCTGCAGGTTGGTTCCTACTGACGCCTCTGAGGAGGAATCCGTCCCATGCCTTTCCCCCAGCTTCCGGTGGCTTCTAGCAATCCTTGCTGTCCCTTGGCTTAGAAGCATCACTCCACTCTCTGCCCCCATTGCCCCCAGTGCGCGCCCATCTCTGTGTTTGTTTTCTCCCCTTCCTCTTCCTCTTATTCTTCTTTGTGGTGCTGGGATGGAACCAGAGGCTCCTGCACACTAGGCAAGCGCTCTACTGCTGAGCTGCACCCCAGCCCAATTCTCTTCTTATAAAGACACTAGTGACTAGATTAGGTCCCGCCATAACCCACTACGACCTTGGCTTAACTAATTACGTCTCTAATGACCCTATTTGCAAATAAGGTCATATTCTGAGGTTCCAAGTAGACATGGACCAAGGGTGGATACACTATTCAACCCAGTACAGTTGTCTACAAGTTACTCCTTGATTCTGGAAAACATATTTACTTATGTAAGCACCCAGCTGTCTGATGAGCTGCACATGACAAAACTTTACTGTCCACTGAGCACACGGGTGTGCCACAGAATGGGGAGCAACCCACATACCCTTCTCCCCAAACAAACTCACTCAATCTACCTGGGGGAAAAGGTCAGGGAGGTCGGAGGCTGGCTTCCAACCCAACTTGCTGTCCCTGCCTTCCCTGCAGCCGCCCTCAGCTGAGAACTGATTCTCATCGGCTCTGGTTTTATTTTCTAATTCAACAGTCTGGTCCATGTCCAATCCAGGCACAAGTGCAGAGGAATCCTCCCCTCAGAGATACCCCATGAAGACTCATTCTGAAGTGCTCAGGGCAGCTGAAGAAGCTGCTACAAATTACTGCTACGCCCATTTCCATGTGGCCCTTGAAATCCCAGTCTTTCCCCACTGGCTGCCTACTCTGAATCCTCAGCCTGGATCCCAATCTATTGCTTTTCTATTCCAATCACCTTCTCCTGGGACTTTTTCCAAATCAGAGTTGGCTACCATCTTAGTTCCTCCTAATGATGGGAACCACAGTCCTTGAAGCACAGAGGACCAGAGTCATCGAGTTAACTGGTCTCCTAAATAGAGTGGGCCCCAGACACCTCCAGGAAACCCTGGTCCCCAGAGATGTCAGAAGGATTCAGAAAATGGAGCTCAATGGAGAGATGAGAGATGTAAGAATTCAAAAGTCCAGAGTTCCAATCAATTATTCATTTCCCTGTATACAGGTCACTACTTATCCTTCCAAGTAGCCACTACTGTCTTGTTGATATTAAATTCCCACCATATAGGGTTAATTTATATATCACATTAAAAATAATAATGCATTTACTACAATGGAAGACACGTAGAATGTTCTCAGGCAATGCTTTCTGAATTGTACCAAGAAAATTGAAATACCTAACACAGAAATGATATGACTGTGCGAAGGGAAGAAACAGATGATTGGGATCTGGAGAGAAATACATTTATTTTCATTGATGTACAAATACAGTGTTTTCCCGTGACTTGTACCTGCTCATTCTTTAGGCAACTTAAATGTCACCTCCTCAGGTGGCCTTGTTGAACCACCATTATCTGAAAGAAGTCATCTCTCTTCTGTTTAGTCTCAATCCACTTTCCTCAAACAGATTATTACTAGAAGAACATTTTTGGTTTTATTTGCTAATGTATTGATGGTTTGCCTCCTGTTTGAAATTTTAAGTTGCACGAAGGTACCAACTACAGCTTAATCCTGGCACTCAGGACAGTGCAATACACTCGAAAAAAAAAAAAAAAAAAAAAAGAAAGAAAAGAAAAGAAAAAAGAAAAGAAAGACCCAAATTCTGCTGGAGCAAATGGAGATGAAGCCATGTTTTCAAAAAATGTTTCAAGAAAGAAGAGATAAGATTATGTATTTTGGAAAAGAAAATGAAAAAATATCAAAATAGTTTCTCACTTGATTTTTCCTAATGGAATAATAATAGTCACAAATGGCAGGGACTTTGCATATCACCTAAAACAAGTACCCAGTGGACACTTGAAATCCTTGGGCAACATTCCTGGCCATTGTATTCTGTCAACTGTTCAGTCAACAAGAGGGTCATAAAAGGGACCGGAGAAATCAATTTGATTAACTTGTCCTATTCACCACAATTCCCCTTGACTACCAGCATTAGGGCTGGTTGAACAACTGTGGGTCCGAAAAAAAAGGAAGAAAAAGGAAATAAATAAATTTTAAAAAAAGGACTTTCACACACAGCCATGTTGTCTCAGCCTTCCCTCCTCCCCCCAGTTAATCACCCTCAAGTCCCCCAAATCTTTTCTAGAAGACAGAGGTCTCAGGATCCAGGGTGGCAGGTGGGGCTAATGTCAAAGTGCTGTTTAACTGGCCACCAGGTCTGGGTCCTATGTGGATGACCCATTGGGAGGGAAATAGGCCGGCAGACGAACTCAGGCCATCCGTGCTTAGAAAGTGCATTTTGTTTCCCATAAAGGCATAAAAGGTTTCAGATAACACATTTGCTTCAAAAAGGATAGATTCTTAAATGAGAGCGATTTCAGGAAGATCGGGCATCCTGCGGTGCACTTAGGGAGGGAAAGCAAATTGCATAACCATTGCTCATCAGAGCAGCCCAGGGAGAGCTGCCAGCAGTGCACAAGTTCAAATCCCAGGCGCCCTGAGCCAAGTCCTGCTAAGAAGCTCCCTCCAGTGCTCTGCCCCCCACCGCTAGACGGCCAGGCTAACACATTCGTTCCACCATGTTTTCCTGAAAGGGGTTACAAGAAAGAAATAGAGAGAGCGTCATGAAAACCATATATTTGTCCTTTAATTATCATCCTCTGAGTTACAGAGAGAAAAGGAGACAGGGATGAAAGAATGCTGGCCCAAGGTCAGGTTCTCCAGGCTGAATTTCAGAACTGGAAGGTCCCTTAGACATGAGCTCTTTCCTCTCATTTTTTATCCACACTGAAGCTTGGGCTAACTCTACTGTCTATCATCTGTGTGGACTGCAGCAAGTTGCTAAGCCTTGCTAGCCTGTCTCCTGAACTGTAAGATGGAATGGTGACAACATTATCGGCCCTTAAATAGCTGTGATGATTAAATGATAATGCATGCGATGTCTGGAAGGGAGAAAACACTCCTCAGTGGCTAGCTATGATTATTTTATACTCAACAGTCGCTGGACTTCTCCTAGCATCAAACTCTGCTCCAAGGGATGGTGGGGATACATTGAGAAGTGACCAAACACAGACCTCGTCCTCTTGAAGGCTGAGGGGAAGACAGACAGGAAAACACAAAATGGCAAACACTCTTGATTATAGTTGTGATAAGGGCTGGTGCATAAGATCAAACGACTAGTCACAGGCAAGATTGGAATTTGAATTAACCAGACTGGAGGTTTTAAATGTTCTGCACCCCTGTTGGCATCCATACCACCCCCTCATCTGTATGAGGGAACAGGCGACATCGCACCAACACTGCCTTTGGTGTCGACAAGCCTGATATGGGAGCATCAACCCAGTCCTGGGCACCCTCCTTTTCAGTGAGATGAGTACCGTTTGGAAACAGGTCCATGAATCAGGACAGCAGAACCCTAGCAGATAAGAAAGCTCTGGAGACAGGAGAGGAAGAGAATACTGTTGCACAAACAAACAGACCAAGGTTAAAACTTGATTACACTGTTTACAAGCTGTATGATCTTAGACACATCACTGAATCTCCTTAAGCCTCAGTTTCCTCATCTGCAAATTGGTATTGATAATTCCCACCTCACAAATTCCACATCATAATTACACTTACAATTTTAAGAAATTGTACATAAGGAGCTTTATAGAATAACGCATGCAGTAGGCATTTAAGAAATGCCATCTGCTATTAGGAGGAACAGAAGAAAGCTAAAATGCAGGTCTGAAAAATGCAGATGATGTCTATTTGATGCTCCAAACCCCTCAACAGCTTCACAACCAATCTGAAGTAAAAGGTAATATCTGCTGTGTGGCCTGCAAGACCTACCACCATCTGTTTGCTCTGGTCACATTGCTCTTCTCCTTGTCCTCTCCCAAGTCACTCCACTCTAACCATCCCTCATTATACCTTGGAAACATTAAGTGCAGGCTGCCTTTGAACTTGCCTGCCCTCCTGTGGAGACAGGACAGCATAATGATTGACAGAATGGACTTCTTCATCAGACCTGGAGTCCCAGCTCTGCTGTGTACCTGGAGAATGATTTGGGGAAGTCACTTAAACTCTGTGTTTAACCTAATCACCTGTAAAATGGGAGTCATGACACCCTACCTTATGGAATATGATCTCCCTGTGAAGACAAGAAATAAATAAGAACAAATACAATTTGTTGCCTAGTTACTTAGCTGCCCAACTGATACACAATATCAGAACTCCCCATACCTCATCTCTAATCCCCTTCACAAATCTGAGAAAGCATTAATAGACCCATTTTATAGATAGGAAATTGAGGCCCGGACCAATTAAGGCACATCTAGGACTCAGTTCCAGTCCTGGCTGGTTCCAGAGGTCTTTCTACTCTCTGTGAACTCCCAAACCTGTTCACATACTCTGTGTACATCCTCATATACTGAAGTCTCTCAAATCAAGTTCAACTATGGCACTGTTTATATATTGTCCCTGCGGGACTAAGTTTCATGCAGGCCCTACATCTTCCTACTCACATAGCAAACCTGTGAGTCTCCTCCTATCCTGTACTAGAGGCCACATGGGTTGACCCAACAGTTGCCTTGTGACCACCTCATAAATAGTTGAGCAGACACTGAAAATACGTCTTCAGCGACCTAAATGCCCCCACCTTTTTTCCACATCCCTCTCTCAGCGAGCCTATACCTATCAAAGTACATCCCGGTGCCTGACATCATGGTTTATTAGGATTTTTCTTCCCAGTGTCCACCACTTCTTACCCGTCGGATAAGAGGAGAAGGAGGCAGTGCAGGTAGTTGTGCCTGGGGTCTAAGTCACTGTGCTCCTCTGGGAGGGCCAGCTTGCTGGAAATATGGGGCACCAGGCCCTGGGCTCACAGGTCATCTTCCCACATAGGAGTGTGGAAGAAGAGAAGAAGAAACAGATGCTCAGAGGCAGGGCTGGAAAGCAAACTCCAGACAAACCCACATCCTCTTGAAGTATGGTCATGTGCAAAGGGCCCCATGTTTCTCTACCAAAGGATGAAAGAAATCAATAGGTTAAATACACTGCAAAGTCAAAGAGGCCATGCAGAAGCCAAATGCTTCTTCAGCATAACCGTGGTGCTGGGCACGGACAGCCCTCATGATGACAGATGCAAAAACAAATTATGTTTTAAAAATTCCAGTCTTCATGGGTCTTGTGATGTAACATGTTAAATCAGGTAGATTTCTTACAGGCAGGAAGGTATCTTAAGACCTCCAACTGAGCCAATGCTCATGGCCATGATGACTTAAGATCTGCTTTTACTAACCTCTTGATGTTAGATTTTATTAAGGCCACTGATGCTTCACTGCCTTGTACAAATGGTGATGGTGATGGTGATGGTGATGGTGATGGTGATGGTGATGATGCTGGTGATGGTGGTGATAATGGTGATTGTGGTCATGATGGTGATGGTAGTGATGCTGATGATAGTGGTCAACATGATGATGATGGTGGTGATGGTGATGGTAGAAAAGGCGGTGATGGTGGTGATGGTGGTGATGGTGGTGATGGTGATGATGGTGGTGATGATGGTGATGGTGGTGATGGGGTGATGGTGGTTATGATGGTGATGGTGATAATGGTGGTGATGGTGATGGTCGTGGTGGTGATGGTGGTGATAGTCATAATGGTGGTGATGGTGATGATGGTGGTGATGGTGATGATGGTGGTGATGGTGGTGGTGATGGTGATGATGGTGGTGGTGATGGTGATGATGATAATGGTGGTGATGGTGATGGTGATGATGATAATGGTGGTGATGATGATAATGGTGGTGATGGTGGTGGTGATGATGGTGATGATGGTGATGATGATAATGGTGGTGATGGTGATGATGGTGGTGGTGATGGTGATGATGGTGGTGATGGTAGGCATAGTAGCCAATGTTACCTGAACGTTTTTACAGGTGTCAAGAACCAATACTAAATCCTTTACATGCTTTGACTCATTTAGCCTCATTAATACATCATGAAACAAGGGCTCTATTGTCCCATTTTACAGATGAAGAAAAAGAGATGGAGAGACAAACAGCTCCAGGCTAGCAGAACCACCACTCAAGCTTAGACAGGGTTTGTACCAAACACATGATTTTATAGCCATTGCTATATCCCTGATGTGTTCTACTCCTTAGACCTCAGTTGTGGACCAGAAGACCTGCAATTCTGTGCACCAGATGAAGTGATTTCCAAGAAAGCACCCCGAGGCCTGGAACTGTAGCATTCCAGACTTCCAGACCATTCCCCAGTCTGTAGAGATCCACAGGAAGCACCACCTCTTTCCAGGATCTCAGAAACTGGTCTCAAGCACAGGGGTCTCTAGAAACAACCTCATATACTTTCCTCTGGTGAGGAATGGTTCAGGGACTGGAAACAGTTACAGAGGCAGAGATGGGCAAAGATGAGGTAAGAAGGATGCTGTGCTTTTCCTTAAGCTCATCTCAGCTCATTCTCCCTCCTGGTCAGATTAGGGAACAGAGCAGATCACTTCCTCAGCACACCACTCAGGGCCTTCTTGGGTCGATTCCCAACCTGAATTTATAGTAGACTGATCATGTCTTTCCTCTTCTTCACTGTAACTTGATACCTGCTCCACCATATGCTCTGTGAGCTTCTGCATTTATTCTCTTCCAAAATTAACAAAGTGGTAGAAGACACCCACTTAATAGCATGTCCCACTCTGGTTCACTGGGTGTAGACAGTCTACACTCCTCTGCTCTGCCACCTTCCAATGCCCTCCATTCCCCAGAGCACCTAGCTTACTATAATTGGATGGGTTCTTTATTATTGAGGAAAACAGGTATTTTTGTTAATAATGACATGGAAAGATGCTTATGGGACAACAGTGATGAAAAAAAACAAAGTATCCAATTACACATATATATGTATACTGACTGATGTCAGTTTTGTAAAAGAAATCATTTTTAGAGTTGGGAAGAAATTCTGTGGTTGGTTGGACTCAAGGTGAGCTCAAGAAAAAGTCTATGGGCAGAATAAACATGGCCCCAGCCTGGAGTAGCAAACACCTGATAAACATGGAATTGCTCCAATGTTCAGAAAGAGCAGGGCCTGAAGCAGGTATCAACTATGCCAGCCTTTTCCCAGATACATCCTGGGTCCAAGTCTCCTGCAGTCCAGGTCAGAACCGATGAGGACAGGTCAGCTTCCAGGAGAGCTTAGGTCTGGCCAAAATGCAATGAGGGAGCATCAGGGACTATGGCTAAAATGGCAGAGCAGCCACTGCGTCAGGCAAGGGAACGAGAAAACCAAGTTTTGTAATGCTCCTGTGATCATAAGCTCCGGCGGAACATGGGATGTGGTTTCTGAGAAGTGCAGTGGGTGGCAAAGACGCAGGACAGCGTGTCCGTCGCAGGCTCACATCGATCGCTCCCTCCTTTTCCTCCCTGCACACCCCCAAGATGGGAGAATGACCTAAGCTACCCGCAGAGGGGCCTAGCCACGCCCCCATTTCTCAAGAAATCCGCAGTTGAGTCTGTTCCTAGAATCACATTAGGTATTTTTGCTTATCCAGAAGGTTAAAAACTCTGACGACCCTCAAGTCAGCTTCATTTCCCCTCCTCAAGTTTTGAAAGGGAAAAACTCAAGGGACGCTCCCCAAAATGAATTATGCAAAAGATATGATAAGATGAGATTCCACCTGCTGCTAAGGGACTCGCCTTAGAAAAATGTAATCAGATATTCATTTCCTGATATTAACAGCCACTAAAAGGGAGCTCCGATGTTTGCAACAAATACCTCAGGAAGAAAGTTTAAACATATAGGTTTTAATTGAATTTCTTTCCATTCAGAATGGAATCGACATGATCCACAGGCTCTGTAGCTCCTAAACCAGCCCATCTCCCGGTAGGACTTTTCCGGGTTCTTAATCCTCTTGTCAACCCCTCAAGTTTCCAGGGACATCATTAGCAGCTTTGGCAATGCTGAAGTCGGCATCATTATCAACCACAAAGTTTTGAGCATTTGTCTGCTTTCCTCTGTGTTTATTTGTTTGTTGTCTATCTCACCAAAGCAGAATAGGGAGCCAGGGAGGAAAAGGTTTTTATTTATCTGCTGTGCTCACCGTACCCAGAACTCTACCTGGCTCTTAGGAATCCCCACTACATAGCTGCTGACTGGGAACCTCTTGTGCTCTAAGAAACCAGAGTCTGGGTAAGCAGACCATCCGACCTTAAAGGAATTTTTGGTCTCTCTGGCTGGGTGATCAGGCTCATGCAAACACATGTTCCAACACGAAAACACTTGGGCGCATACAGTAGGAGACATGGCTGGTAGCTATTTTAAGGGCTAGGAAAGGGAAGAATCGGGCTGCCAGGGTCCCATATTGTTCTCCTTCTCTCTTATGTCAGATCTGACTGACAAAAGGCTTAGAACACCTGGGGACTTCTCAGACCTCAAGCCTCCCAGTTGTGGGAAATCCGCAACACTCCTGACCACAGACCAGAAGCGCCAGCTCCGCCCCAGGACAAGTCCTACACACTCTGTGTTTTAGTCAGCTTTTTCGCCTCTGTGACTAAAGGACCCAACCAGAGTCACTTTAAAGGAGGAAAAGTTTATTTGAGGGCTCACAGTTTCAGAGGTCTCAGTCCAGTGACAGCCAGCTTTATTACTGAGGTCTCCAGGTGAGGGAGAACAACATGGCGGAAGAGTGTGGCAGAGGGAAGCAGCTCACACGGTGATCAGGAAGCAGGGAGAGGTCTCCATTCTCCAGATGCAAATATACACCCAAAGCCAGGCCCCAGCTCCCACCTCCTCCAGCCACACCCACCACTTCAGGAACCACTCAGTTAATCCCTATCAGGGAATTGATCCACTGACTGGGGAAGACTCTCACAACCCGATCATCTCTCTTCTGAACCTTCCTGCACTGTCTCACACGTGAGCTTCTGGGGACACTCACACCCAAACCATAACACTCTGCTCCTCAGCCCCCGCCAGTGGACCCCTGACCCACAGGAACCGCTCTCCACTGTTTTGTCTCAGCAGCAGGGTTGATCTTCTCCCCCAAGGTGTAGGACTGGAATAGAGGGAACCCACTGTGGGTACATAAATACAGGCAGTGAGAAAAGGAAAATGAAAAGCTTTCTACTGAAATAGAATGAGTTTTGTTTTCATTTGATATTATATTTGCAGAGCTGGGGATGGAACCCAGGCCCTCGCCCAGCTAGACAAGGGCTGTCTCACTGAGCTACACCCCAGCCCTAAGTTCTGCTTTTATCTTATAATGGCTGCTAAGGAAGGAAAAAGCACATCTACCCTTTTGTTCCCTGATATTCAATAA
Source organism: Sciurus vulgaris (assembly GCF_902686455.1). NCBI lineage: Eukaryota > Metazoa > Chordata > Mammalia > Rodentia > Sciuridae > Sciurus > Sciurus vulgaris. Next base: position 134,217,998 of record NC_136469.1, on the reverse strand, counting down.
GTAGCTAGGTATGGAGCAGCCATATTAAGAATTGTGCTAAGAACTGGGGACATGCATGAAGAGGCAATCCTGCCTCAGAACTCATTCTGTCTACAGAGAGAATTCACAGTGACACATTGGAAAAGAGGGGGTGGCAAGATTCACAATACACAAAACAGCAGGGGCTACACTAGCAAGAGAGGGTCCTGCAGACCCTGGTTCCACCCCTCAGGAGGCAGAGGGTCCTGAGAGCCACTTCCTGTTGATGTGTTGTTGGGAAGTGGGGACACTTTCCTTCTTTGTAGGATTACTGTGAGGATTCACTGGCTTCCATAGATAAAGGGCCTAGTGACATTATTATTGAAAGGGGCTGTCAGAACCCAAGTTCAAATTTGCTCCCACTTCTCTGAATGAAGCCAGTCTGGGGGCGCAGGTGTCTGCACATGCCCCTGCATGGTGGTCCAGAGACCTGCCCTGCCCTCCTCGGGGCTCAGCGGGCATTCCCTACAGCGTTGAAGGCAGGCCGTTGTGGTCAGTTTCAGGCATCCAAACCCCAACAGATGTGTGACAGTTGTCATTAAGAAAGTCCCAAGAGCTCAATGGCCTTGCATCCACAGCTGGGCAGCTGCATTCCACTCTGTTAACCGGACCTGTACCTCCCAGGCCCAAGGTGTGCTCTGCTCACCACCAGCACAGAGTGCCGAGGGAGGGCGGAGAGGCAACTCAGCAGTGCTGACTGGAAGGGGACGCTCTGTCATCAGCCCCCCAACGCCATGCAACCAAAGCAAATGGGAAAATCAAAAACAAAAGAATGTGCTCACTCTGCAGAAACTTCAAGTCCAGAGCTTTCCCCTCGGTGAGAGGTCTGGCGGGTGGGATCCAGGCAGGTGTCTCCAGGAAACCAAGGGAAAGCAAAGAGCCCATTGGCTCCTAGACCAGTCGTTCACCAATGCAGGGCCCCTGCCACCCACCCGCAGGAAGGCTCCTTGGGGCAGCTCTGCCCTCTGCGGTGACTCTAATATTCAGCACAGTGCCTGGCACAGTAGCCAAGCAGAGGTACACATCTGGAGATGAAGGAACCAGCGAATGAATACACCGAGGAGAGCAGTCAGGACCTGGAGTCCCCTGGAGTCCAGGGACAGTGCTGAGTCAAGCCTGGAACAGGCAAGTTTACAAGTGGTGTCATCCTGCCTCCCAGCACCACTGGCTGCAAAGGGTGCTGCTGTTCAATTAACTCCTTCTTGTCCAGGCTGGAGGGAAAGGGGGGCAGCCCCCAGCAGCACAGCGATTACAGTAGCAGCAGGGGTCCCCAAGCCTCCAGGCCGGATTTCATTTTAGAACGTGCTAGATGATTTTTTTTTTCTGCTGCTCTAGCAGCAGCAGTGGCAGCAGATTTACTCTCCTAATTATGTTTGGCTTTGGTTAAATTAGTTTGCATTCCCTGAACACACACTGGTGGGGGAGGGGGAGGCAGTGGAAGGAGGTGGCCGGAGAAGACGCCACGAGGTGGAGAGAATCTTCTCAGAGGATGATGGGCACGTCCTCTGCAGAACGTCAGCCAGGCCCAGCTGACACCCGAGAGCCACTGCACAGCCAGCCAGGGGCCCGCGAGCGTGGGGAAAGTGGTGCTGGGCCTGGGTCTTCCGTCCACTCATTCCTCTCACAGGCTGGTTCACCCACACTGCTGTCCGGTGCCCAGGATGGGTGAGACGCGGGAACAGGAGGCGGAGAAAGCTGCAGAGATCCAGCCGCACAGGGATCCCGGACCTCACCCACCTCCATTCCAGAAGGGGAGGGAAACGAGCCAGTTTGTATCTGCAATATTGGCTTAAACAGCAATGGCAAAAGTAGCACAGCTGCCTTCCGTACCCGGTTACCAAGCTCCAGGGTCCTACCAAAGCTTCCACCCACTCCTCACAAAACCCCTGCGAGACCGATATGGCCATCTCCATTTTACAGGTCAGGAAACTGAGGCTCAGAGAGAGTTAATTATTTTCTCAAGGACATGCAGCAGGTGGCCTTAGACACAATGTTGCCTCCTTATGTCTTTTCAAAGCTCTGCACTGTATGGGTAGTGATTACAGCACCCATTGAATACAAGCCGCTGAAGCCTTACAGGAAGTCTTGCAGATCGGCTTACTCCTTGCAGATTGCAGACTGACACTCAGAGAGGCCAGGTTTGGATAGCACGGCCCCTGGTGTGACGGCAGGTGCAAGCTCTGGTCTCCAAGACTGTGAAGTCCTGACGCTGTACCCAGAACACCGTGCAGAGCAGTGCCCAGGAGTTCAGATTGTCCCTCCTTGATAACAGGGATGGAAGGGACCGATGCTTGGAAGTTCTGGAATCCCAACTGAGGTCCAGTTGCTGTTGCAGGGACCCCAGAGGTCAGCTCATGGTCTTGCGGGGTTACTTGAGGGAATAAACCAGAAGCAGAAAAATGCCCAGACTCCAAAGCAAACTGGTTAAATGGTGGCATCCTGAGCAGAGCCTCAGCGGGCAGCCCAGGACTCGGTGCCTGTGCAAGGGACAGCGGCACACATGGGCCCCGATGTGGGCCCTTCCTTCTAGTCTTTTCTACTCAATGCACTGGTTTCTAGGAAAGCCCACTTTTCTGGTTCTGGAAATCTACTCACATAACCACCTGTCATTATCCACTCTGAGTTAGCTTTTTTTCACTGAAACCCAAGCCAACATCTCCCACCAAGGCAACAGTTGAGGACGTTTTAGAATTTCCACCATAAAACCTCGTTCTTCCCGCTTAATACCGTGCCTGTTTTTCACATGTATGGTGAACTCAAGCTTCAGAGGGGGGACTGTCAAATCAGGTTTTGTTTTTTTCGGTTTTGTTTTTGTTTTTGTTTTTTAACAAAGGCTGTTACAAATGGAAGCAGCTGGTTTTGATTTATAAACACTGTAATCGTCCCCAGGCCTTAGATATTTTTTTGACAACATCCAGATCAGAACCAATTTAATTTTGAAAGACAGCTAATCAAGTAATTTGCTGCAGCACCTCTTTTCTTCTCCTTGCGGTAGGGGGCTGGGAGCTCCATAGAGAGAAATTAGCACTTTATTGAAGATTATGAATGGACCTTTCAGGTGTCATGAAGCATCGACCTGTACTATCTGGAAGCACAGTATGTACTGCCAACCAACTTGAACCGTTCAGAGAGCCATGCGGAATGTTACATATCTACCTGGTTAAAACTTGAAGCTCCAAATACTGTTCATGTGCAATACTTTTCTATACTCCCAGCACCCTAGCATATACACACTTAAAGGAAAACAAAGTGAATTTTAGAACTTTGCAAATTATGAGATCATTATAGCTGCCCTGCACTTTTTAATCCACTGACCTTTTATTGAGCATTTATTCTATGACAGGGATATAAGCCATTGTTGGAACTCAAGTTCTGACACAGACAGCAGGGCAACCCATGGACTTTTACTCATAAGTACTTCTATTCCTACTATGTGCCAGGCTTTGTCTAAAGTGCTTTATAAACATTTATTCCTCATGACAACTGATTTGCTGTCTACCTTTTTATTCTTTAAATCTGATCTGACTTGAGTTTTAATCCTGAGATTCTGTTTCTGTCCCCTGCATAGCATGGGAATATTCATCAGATCACCCGAGGTGGCTTTCAAGGGACTCTTTCAGGTTCTAATGCAGATGAATGTGTCCCGGACTTGCAAACTCCTGAGCCCTCTCCAGAGCCAAGCATCGACCTGTGCTCCTGAGTTTCTCCTTTCCTTTGGAGAGATGTGCCCACGGGGAAGAGCACGGGTCCTGTAGACCTTGCTCTGCCAACCTGGGCAGATAAACGGGAAAGCTTGGCCTTGCTCCTAGTACCCACACCCCTCTCCCCTGCCCTTTTCTCTGCTCCTCTCTACAACTTAAACAGCTCAGTGACGTGTCGGCAGGGATCATGAGAGCTCCCTTAAGAAGCTTTAACAGGAGGAAGAGGAGAAGGAATGTGAGGATACAGTCTTCAAAGGCACTTTCAAGAGTGTTTCCAGCATACTGCGTTAGAAATGAACACGAATCACGAGATTCAAACCCCAGCTCTGGTCCATATTTGCTGTGTGACTTTAAACAAATTACTTAACTTCTCTGAGATGTTACCTTGTCTCCAGGAAACCTGCTTTCTCAATCTTTGTGAGAGTTAGGTGAAATTCTGTCTACCTGATATGATATGAGGCTCATGCCCATTGTGGTTACTTCATAAACATCAGGTCCCTTTCCGCTTCCTCCTTCTTCCTTGCGGATTAACCCATCTTGTCTTTCTAAGGCAAACTGCTATTGTCACTGTCACATAACAAGCAACGTATTAAGGTTTCAAAAGAAAAAAAGAATGCTCCCACCCCAAAGTCCTGGGAGGAACACACTTGCCTTGTATTTTTGGAACCAGGAATTGAACCCAGGAGCACTTAACCACTGAGCCGCATCCCCAGCCCTCTTTTGACTTTTTTAATTTTGGGTCTCGCTGAGTTGCTGAGGCTGGCTAGCTCTGCCCTCCTCTACAGATTTCCTCAGCTGGATAACTGTTGCTCAAGCTCCGGACCCTGTCCCCTGGAGTCCCTCCAAACGGAGCTGGTCGTCAACCCAGGCAAGGAGGGACAACAGCTTCCTTGTGGGCAGGAGGGGATGTTCCAGCTGAGAGTCCCCCCTTGGGCCACTCTGCAGAGGGCGAGAGCCACCTTTGCAGCCCCAGTCCCCAGGGTGGCGTGCCCTGGCAGAAGGTCAGGCTACCTCTGTGGGGCTGGAAGGTGGCTACGTCTTTGTCCAGCTCAAGCATCTCATTTTGCAAACCAGGAAACCTCATTCCTGACGCGCTAACCAGAGGCCCTTCCCAGCCCTCACGCTTCCTCTCCTCAAGCCGCTGGGCCACCCTGCCACCCTAGGTAGGCGCCACCTTGGCCAAGGCCCCTTTCCTCTCTTCCAGGAGTGTGCTGAACATCAGGTTCCCCCTTCTCAGAGCAGGCCTTCGTGGAACCCACCGATGAGCACCTTAAAGCCAAGAGGACAAGAGGACAAATACAGGCAGCAGGCAGCAAAGGCAGGCACCTCGGAACAGGACAGGGCTTTTTGCCTTAAACCCTCTGGAATGCGAGGTGGTAGTCCGCACATCCTGAAAAGACCTTGGTTGGCAGGAGGCGGGGGCCAGAGGGCCTCGGTTAAGGCACAGGCGATTAATAGAAACCGTGTCATAACACCAGGAGGACCATCTCAAGTTGATGGCCACTCGCTTACCTTCAGTCTGCCTGGAAGATCTCTCTGAAATACGCTCAGTTCATCTTCCTTTTCTTTTTCTTTTGTATTAGGCCATTTATTTCAATTGGTCGATACAATAGTGGAGGCTGGAAGGTCCAAAATCAGTTCATCGTCTTCTACCCTCCCTGATGCCCCCTCTGTGTCCTCTCCTCTCCTTGCTTTCAACATTCAGGCTTAGGATTCAGAGTTCTGAAACAGACAGTCTGAGTTGGAGCCTGTTTGTTATTGAGCTGTGTGATCTTGGACTTATTACAAAACTTCTCTGTGTTTTAAATGTATTTAAAGAGCTTAAAACATTAAGTGCTCAATAATTCTAACATTAAGTTGAACTTAATAAAAATTCAACCCTTTTCGGCTTATAGAAATGACAATATTGTGTGACCAAGCTAAGTACTTATGAAAGTTCTCAGCCTTGCTGAAGCCTGCTTGTTCCTTCTCCTGAGTTAACTCAAGTCTTGCCTGCTTTGCCTGATTCTCAGCCTGTGTTTCCTTCCAGGGGTCACATATGTGTTCATTTGGTCAACAAGCGAGCATCGTGCACCCATGGCCAAGTGCCCAGAACTGGTTAGACACTGGAAACTAAACACTAAATAACGTCTGCATGGTTTTGCCCTCAAAGAACTTAAAATCCAGAAAAAAAAGATTCGAGCAAGTCGACATTCATAGAGCAGTTGTCCCCCTGGGCCAGTAGAGGGCGCAATGGGAGAGAAACTTGAAAACATGGGGAGCAAGGATGGAGAGCCTGGGTCTTCCCAGAGCAAGACCTTTACCCACCACCAGCAGAGTGAGTGAGAATTGAGCGGATGACGAGGAGAAAAAAAGATTGTCCCAGAAACACCTGGGCTTTCGGGGGTCAGGAAGTGAGGGGCTCATGGGGAAGAGGACTTGGGGTGTGGCCGCCGGGTCAGGCAAGAACAGGGCTGCACCAGAGTGAGCACTTCCTGGCATCTGTCCCAGGCGCCTTGCTGGTCCCTCTCAGGTCCTGCCCCTGCCAGACCTTGTGTGAGGTCACTGTCACTAGAAGCTCTTGAAGGAGACCGCTTCCCAGCAGCACTTGAGATGGCTCACGCTGGCTCAGTTAGGGATGGACTAGAAGGAGGCGAGGGAGGGCAAACCTGGGGTCTTACCCAGCACTGGGGACCCCTCCATGGGTCCCCAGAGCACACCAGCTTCACCTGCAGCAAACCTCTTTTTAATTGTTCCTTTGCTTGTTTATCCTCCCATAGATTCTGAATCCCTTGGGAACAGGGACCTAGGTATCTCCTTCCTCCAAACCTCTGGTCCAGCACCATGCTGAGTACATAAGGGATGGTCAAGAGATGGAAATCTTTATTATAACTTTTGTTATTTGTGGTTCTTATTGTTGAAATTCGGACACACACATGTGGTTGCTATAGTACCACATGGTAAACAGGATCCCATGGAATACTAACATTTTAAGAAATGTTAAGCAATGTTTGGGGGATTTGGAGGACAGGAAAGATGTTTGGGAAACATTTGCTTAGAAAGCTAAGTGGGGTTAGTATACACACATATTTCCAAACTCTCACCATGGAGAGGGCTGGGAAGCAACCACACCCCAGTAACAAGGAGCAGACCAGCCCCAGATTCTCCAGTGGAGGGAACCAGGGCTCCCTGAAGAAATGGCTAATTGTGGAGTTGGAATAGTGAGTGTGTAAGGTGAGCCCGGGTACCTATCAGTGTCACAAAGCTAGGCAGAACACAGGTGCACACACACCCTGAAGCAGACATGTCAACCCAACACCGGAGTCACCTGAACCAGCCTGTGGCCAACAGTCGAACAACTGAGTAGCGAAGTTTCGGATTATAACACAAAACATAACAAATATCCATGAATCCATCCTGATATGTATAAACAAAGGGCTGAATAAATGAACGGGAGAGAAGAGACAGATCTTCCATGCAGAAAGATCGTAAATAATTCATGTAGTTACTCCTCTTGCAAAAAGGGGACTCTAAAAGGACTTCCCTGGTCCTTCAGCAAGATTGGGCTATGCTTGTGACTTCCTCCTAAAGAATATGGTGCCAAAAGAGGGACAAGCAAAAATAATTTTACAATTGAGAGAGCTAACATACACAACCTCAGCCAAGTGATTAAGCTTCACATCATAATGAATAAGTCATCTGGGGTTTTTTTTGTTATTTTTTTTGTTTGTTTTGTTTTTTGCACCAGGGATTGAATCCAGGGGTGCTTAACCACTGAGCCACTTTCCCAGCCCTTTTTTATATTTCATTTAGAGACAGGTTCTCATTGAGTTGCTAAGGGCCTCACTCAATTGCTGAGGCTGGCCTTGAACTTTCTATCCTCCTGCCTCAGCCTCCCGAGTCTCTGGGATCACAGGCGTGTGCCACTGCACCCGTCTTGATAAGCCATCTTGATAATGGGTACCTTCGAAGTGGCCCTGTGCCTCCCGGGTCCTCCTCTCATGCCTATAACCCAGTCTCCCCGCAGAAGACCTATCCACCTGTTGGACTGTTCTCACCAGTGCTTCTCAAAATGACCACAATCATCAAAAACGCAGAAAGTTTGAGAAATTGTCCCAGCTCGTAAGACTCTAAGGAGGCACAGTGGTGAGTAAAATGTGCTACCCTGGTTGGAGCATCCCCTGAAAAACCAGAGAAATCTGAATTAACATGGACTCCTGCTAATAATAATGTATTAACATTGGTTCATTAGTGTGATTGACATTTAAGAGCTTAACAACTTTGGACACCAGGCACAGGCTGTGTGGGAATTCTCCATACCATCTTTACAACTTTTACGTACATCTGAAAATACCCTATATAAAAAGTCTGCTTTTTAAAAAGTATCCTCGCTCATTGACATCTCTAATACTTTAATACACTGAGAAACACTATGAATCTTTCCAAATTAAATATGACTAATGAGCTGAATAGCTGCTCCAATCTCTTGGGCCCGAGGGTTCTCCATAATATTTAGGAATAATAACAACGATAATAGTAGTAGCAGGAGCTAACATCCATTAGAAAGGTTCTGAGCATCATGGTTGAAAACGTCCTGTGCGCCAGACTGCCTGTTCCTATCCTGGCATCGCCGTGTTAAAGCTGTGTAATCCTAGGGGAATTATTTTATTTCCTCATGTATTGGTTTCCTTAGCGGAAACATGGGATTGATGTCGCTAGCAGATCACGGGGTTATTGTGGGAATCCAACATGTTTATATAGGTGAATGTGTGGTCCATGGCCGGTTGTTCAATTCGATCAACCCGGTCTGTGACTTCTTGTGGGTATTCCTTATGTCCTTTGTCTATGTTGAAAACAGTCTCACCTGAGGGAGCACCAAGTTACCACCTTACAGAGAAAGACAGGCTTAGGCACTTAAGTCACATGGCTAGAGAACCATGAGTCCAGGCCCATCTCAGAAGAAGCCCAAGGCCAAAGGGTTAGACTTTGGATGATGGAAAGAAGCAATAGGCCCTGGGATACTGAGATTCAGAAGCAAGAATCTACAAGGAATAAGAGAAACTAAAAACATGAAAGATAGCAGCAAAAGTGATCTTGGCCTATGTCTCCATTTGCATTTTCGTCCTGGCTATTGACTGCTATCTCCCAGAAGTCTTGGTAGAGACGCCCCCCCTGCTAAAGCCACCACGCCCCACCCTTCTTCCCCCGCATCTCCTCAGGGCTGGCACCACGCGGATCTTTCTCTGCCTAACATTCTCTGTAAAGATAGAATTTGTGGCTGAAATGTTCAGTTTCCCGGAACTTAATATATGGAAAATTCTGAGTGCACTTTTCTTCCCTTGATCGGCCTGGGAAGTTGGACTCTAATTTGCAGTTGCTTCAAATCAAGTGACAGAGATTCCGCAGTGCTTACTCAGCACTGGAAAGAGATTTTTTTTTTTTTTTTTTTCATCTGTCAGCCAACTGCACAATAAGAAAAAAAAAAAAAGAAGGCAGAGCTGTCCAGTAGGAGGGATTAGACCCCGTGGAAGACGCAAAAACAGGTCTCCGCCACTGAATGGTGTGGTGGATCCCCTGCAGCGAACATGGAGCCCGAAACAGGCACTGGCTGAAGCCAGAACCGGGGACAGGCAGTTAGTGTAGAAATAGGGGATCTGGTCAAATCAAGGAAATGGAGGCCATGAAGGCCATCTGCCTCTGGAAGTTGGAGACTGCCCTGGGAGATGGAATGTCAAGGATCTCCAGAGCCCATTGATGACCAAATGTACCTGTCTTTGTCCAGGACTATGGGCAGGTAGCTGCTAATTAATGGCCCCTGGGCCCTACCTGCCTGAATCACTTTGGCCCTTCCCCTACCCCATCTGCTTCTCACTTTTTGCATCTCACCTGCAAAACCAGGCCTAGTCACATAGGCAGGGAGGAGAGATAAGGGGGGAGAGAACGGAGAACAAAAAAGACCTTCACCTATAAAAGATGTAGGGTGCACTCACTTCTCTGGGACTCTAGAACATCAGCCATGGTCCCCTTCACCCTCCTGGGAGAAGTTTGTATTATTACCTTTAAATAAACTGCTTAATCTGCTTGCCTTGGCGTACTTCTCTAATGTTCAAACTTCAACATTTGAGGAAGCAGAATTCATCACCAGTAAACGGCGGTATCATGGCCACCAGCAGACACAAGGTAGCCCAGGGTATTGGGGTGGACATCAGCTCATTAGGGTGGAACTGTTCTCCAAGGACACAGCAGTGCCACCTAGCAACATAACCCTTCCCGATGGACAGATGGACAAGCTAGTACTCCTGAGAGCGCCTCACCTAGAAGCACAAAGCAGGAGGGAGGAAACGGAAGGAAAGGTTTCTTTCTCCTGGCAGCTCGCCCTCCCTTCTATTACTGTGCGAACTTAGGTTCCTCCTAATGGGTAACCTTTGCTCCAGTTTTGTAATTTCTTCCCTTGCATGTACAGAGGATTTGCTACTAAACAAAAGCCACATGGGAAATGGAATGTTGGATTCTTCTAAGACTGTAGTCTACCCCACTAGTCCAACATTTAAGCACATAAGTCTTATTGCCAGATAAGATATAGTGGTTCAGTTAAATTTGAATTTCGGAAGAACTAAGTTGTTTTTTTTATTATTATTATTATAAGTAGACCCCATAGAACATTTGGGATCTACTTATACTTTACAAATATTTGATGGTGGTACATGACTGAAATCACAGTTTCTCAGTTTTGAGGTCAGTCTCAGCAACTTAGCAAGACTCTGTCTCAAAATAAAATAAAAGGGCTGGGGATGTAGTTCAGTAGTAGAGCACTTGCCTAGCATGCTGGAGGCCCTGAGCTCAATCCCTAGCACTACCAGAAACAAAAGTATTTGATGTTCATCTGAAATTCAAATTTAACTGGGTATCCTGTGTTCTTATTTACGAAATCTGGTAACCCTGCTCATAGCATGGATGACTTTTTCAGTGGATTAGTTTGTTCAAGTGGTATCATACACAGAGGTCCAGGATATGAATGAATTAAAGTGAAAGACTGAGGCGCAGGAGAGGGGAATTCAAATTACAGTAGCAGAGCTAGAAAATAAACGCAGGCTTCCAGAACCCATGACACATGTTTCTCAGCCTCATTGTCGGGGAAAGTGGAGAAAAACTCCAGAACAGGCAGAAGAGATTCAGGGATGTCCTATCTGTTTGCATGGTCTCCAGCCTGTAGTATCTTAAAGCCATTTTACAACTCTCAAAATTGTAGAAAACTGAGAGCAACATGATTGTGAATTTTCCCTTGAGCTGGTTGTAATATCTTACTGGTTCCCTCATTGATTACTGGGCTACCTCAATCTCTGATACGCACTTATTTTTTTATTTCTAAGATTCACTGTTTTATCTTTATCAATAATTATCCATCGACGGTTTGTGGTTCTCCGCACAGTGAGCCTGGAAGGAAGTCAGGATACACACAGCACCTCAGCGGTTGTGGGTCACGGAACGGAATGGACTGGACGGGCAGGAGGAGAAGACGAGTCTGAAACATAAATCTGATCATGTCATTCCCAGATGGGACATTGTCCCCTGACTTTGCATGCGTGGTCCTGAGATGCAGTGAAAACTTCCCATGGTGCCCGTCTCTGCTGTTTTCCTCCCTGGGCCTTTGCACATGCCAGGGACTCCCCGGCCCCCTCACACCCCAGAGGTCCCTTCAGCTCTGAGTCTGGTTAGAGGGACACCATCCTCATGGCTCCCATTGGCACCCTGGGCTTCAGGAACCACAGCATTTGTCCTTGGGATGCATTTGCCTGCGATCCTCTGCAGCCTGCTGGAGACTGCACTTTATGGAGGTAGGTAGGGACCTGAGCTCGCTTTGGTGACTTCCAGGCAGAGGGTGTGGCACGAAAGTATTATCCTGAAGCTCAAAACTGTTCACTGATTGACTAAATGGGACTGAAAACAGACCAGGGCCCCGCACACAGAGGACAGGGAAGCTGAAGGGACAAGAAAAAGGGCGAGCAGACACCCTTACTGTGCTTTCTTAGGAAAGCTCCTCGGAGAAGTCACCAAGCCTCCCAAGCCCTGAGTCCCCACCACCGTGATTCCCTTCCATGCGACTGCACAGACCTAATTATTACATTATTCAAGAGCACAGCGGAGTCCTATCCATCACTCTCCTTATGAAACTGAATTATAAGATTGGGCAGGCCCACCGAACACCTGTCGGTGCTTTACGGTCTTCCTCAAAAAATAGAAGTACCCCTTTAAAAGGAAGAAAGGGGAAAAAAAAGTATGTATTTTGAACCCCCCCCACCTAGCCACAGTTTGAAGAAAAGCCAGGCAACTTCAAATGGTGCTTCCAGGAAAAAGGCAAACTCGGGAGAGTCCTTTTCTACTGGGTCACCGTCTCCACCGTCAATTACCATTTAGAATTCCAGGATCCTGTAACTCCTGGATTCCCAGAGGGCGGCTGATTTCAGCTCTTTCCAGAGGGCTCCTCCAAGGCTGCCTTTCCCTCGGAAAAGGTGACTTAGCTAGATGGTGTTCACAGAGCTGCTTGCTCTCTGCGTGGTGTCCAACTGCCACCCCCTGCCCCTGGGGCCAAGGCGCCTCCCTCTCCACAGCGGGTACAAGCCCACCAGCCACTGATTCCTGCTCCTGGAGAAGGTGAGCTGAGGCGGATCTGCCTGCAGGCTCCACCCCTCCTGGACGTTCCCTGAGAAGACCTAGGCTGCCCCAGGGAGCAGCAGCCACACTGTGTGTCTGTGGCTCTGGTGGTTCAACAGCTGTGACTTCCTGTCCTGCATACAAAGGAACAAAAGTTGCTGACTAAAGACATTTTAGGAAAAGAGGTAAAAGCCAGGCTGGAGTCAGGCTGTGGGCTTGATACCCCAAGGAGGGGAGCTTGGGGTGGGACGCAGCTGCCAGTGGCCTGAGGCAGGCAGCGGGCCATAGGTAGAACAGGGGCACAGGCCCCAGACACAGATTGCTGAAGAGCTGCTTCTCATGATGGACGAATGTTCTCCATCCAGGAAGCAAGTTGAGTCTGTGTGAAGGGAAGTCCTCGGGTATGAGTATAAGGATTACTAAAAGGACAAGCGCTAAAACATCCCGCGGACCTGGGAGGTGCTGAGCACACCTGAATGTGCATTCTCTGAGTCCTCTTCTGTCCTGTGTGACAGCTGCCGTTTCCACTCTCATTGAGAAAGGAAGATGTCATGTGACCTCCCCAACCTGTTGCAAGATGGCAGCAGCAAGAGAAGTCAAGTTCAAATCAAATGCCACCTTCTATCAATGAGGAAGTGCTTGTTTGGAAGCGAGGTGCAAGGGCTTTTATTTCTGCCTCTTGCCTTCCTCCAGTTGCTGCTCTGGAGTCCCCGACTGCCTCACAAACACAAGCTCCCCAGCCACGCAGCTTGGAAGTGATGGGGCAGCTCTGAGGGCAGGTCTGCCTGTGGCCAGCTGCCGACGGAACTGAAGCGGCATGGGACATCAGCTCTGGGATTGCTGCAAGAGGCTCTGCGTGCTGAACGTGTCTCATCTCCACTTCCAACTGGGCCTTAGGATGACCAGCAGGGTCAATCACCCGGTTTAGAGGTCCCCTTCACAACCCACATCGGACATCTCTCTGCTTAGAGCAAAGACCTTAGAGGGCAGCATGCTGGTGAGACTGTTCAAGGCCAGTGAGCCCCCAAGACGGCCTCCTGGTGGACTGTACCAGGGACAGCTCACTTGTGACCTGTGCAGACAGCACTGCATTTGGATTCAGAAGTCACTGACCCTTGTGGGTTGGTTCCTTCCACAGGTGACTCACCTCCTGCTCCTTTCCCGTTTAGAAGTCCCCAAGCCTGTGTCAAATCATTGACTCAAATGACTGAATTCATAGGAATCAGACAGGAAAATATCGCTGCCCTAATAACTTAGGAAGATGCTGACTTCCCAAGAGAGCTGCAGTGTGATAAAAGCTTTTTAAGAGTATTTGCTTGGAGGTGGGAGGAGAAATATCAATTTATATCATTTAAGAAAAATGGTTCCGAGTTCAATATATAGAGGAAGGTTTGAGGACCTGGCAGAGTTCGTTCTCATTTTAAAATGAAATTAAAGCTGCATGCTCTTCCAGGCACGTGACCCCACCAAGGTGCTAACTAGTGATGAAGAAAGACGGGTCCATCCTGCTCCACCATTAACCAGGGATTTCTCAACCACATATGGTGAGGATTATGGCAAAAATGGAAGAAGAGCTGGGTCAGAGAAAGAAAATGTGAGGCACAACTTGGTGTTTTTTTCTTACGATTGCTTAACCTCACCGTGCCTGGGTTTCCTCATCTGCAAGATGGAAATAGTCATTCTTGTTTTTTGTAGGTTTGCTCAGGTACTTGGCGAGATAAAGAGAATAATTAATGGAGCACAGTGCCACGCACAGGGGCCTTGCTTATTGCTTATTGCTGTGGTTGAGAAACAGCATGAGCGAACGCCAGGGTTCCTGAACCCAAAGCTTGGTCCTCTGCTTGGCAGTATTAAGAAAGGGGACCCTTGGGAAACAAGGCCTTAGGTCCTTAGAGTCCTCAGATGGGACTAAGGAAATTCTTCTGCAACCCCGCTCTTGCTCTGCTTCCTGCTTGACCTGTGCTCATTCTCTCTCGTACACAAGTGCTTCTGCCATGATGGTGCCACCCACCATGTGGTGATATGTCAGGGAGTTTCTGGCAAGAGCCAACAGCAAGCTGTGTGCCCTTTCAGCATCCAAAACTATGAGTTAAACAAACCTATTTTCTTTGTGTTTCCCAGCCTCAGGTATTTCATTACAGTAACAGAAAAAAGTTCTTGTGATTGTTGGTGCAGTTTTAATTTTTTAAACTGTATGTAACATACTTTATGTATATCATTCCAAGTGAGCTTCCAAATCAGTCAACTTTTGAGAAGAAAGGATATACAGGCCTTTAAGAATTGTTGAGGCTATTGCAGGAACCCAACAGATTCCTAATGACTATGAATTGATGTTATCACTTGAGTAAGCACGCTTAGAATATGTTTGCTTCCTAAAGAAAGTTTTTAACAGATCCATGCAAATGTGTAAATTGAGGAGACAGATACTTATTTTTATACAATCAGATTTCATATGCATATATAAATACATAAATAACTATATGTGTGTATATATAAACACGGTGAGAAAGAGAGAGGGTGAAACAGAAAATAAACAGAACTCTGGCAAGGGCCCCGCCCACAGGCAAACAGAATGCAAAATGACGAGTCCTCCCCTGAACTGACCTCTGCACATCGTGGCTGACGCAGGTTTACTGAGGGTGACCGTGGAGACACAAAGCGTTTACTGCATTGGCCCCAAGTGCCTTGGGCAGTGGCGCATCCTCAGTGAAGTTCTCTTCCCAGCAGAGAAGGGATGAGTCCAAGGCAGACACCCAGCGCAGGTCTCCACGCGCGTCTCATGTGACATGGGACACAGTGTCCCAGGACAGCGCAGGAGGCACCAAGTGGACGGGGGCACCCTGCAGCCGTGGAGGAAGGACAGTGGCATCTTCTCAGCTCCAGACAACAGCGCCCTTTGGCAGGAGAGCCAGGAATGTTCTGGATTTATTTGTGTATTGCTTGTTGCTTCTTTCCTTTCCTTTTGCTCTTTTCCTTTGGTTCAGAATTATGAAACTAGATATCTGTCACCAACTACTAGACTATGTAGTATTCCAGAAACTACTACAGACTGCGTCGTATTCCAGCTTCAACAACAGAATCACCTTTTCTCACAATTCTGGAGGCTGCAGATGTGGAGGCTGCAAATCCAACATCGGACTCCGAGCACGGCCCGGCTCTGGGGAGGCTCTTCCTGACCTCTAGACAGCTACCTTTCCTCTGCGCACTCATGGTGAACAGAGGCAGAAAGAGGGCCCTCCCTCCCTCGCCATGTCACCTACCCTGATTATCCCCCAAGGCCTCATTTCCAAATACCCCTTGGTGGTCACGACTTCAACCTAGGAATTTCATGGACACATTCAGTCCTTAACACTGGATCTGTGCATTTTTAAATTCTGGGCAGATGGACAAAATTCACTCTAGGTCAGCAAGTGTTTGTCTGGGCCAAAGTCATCAGCTTGTGACCAGATAAACTCTATCCCCCAGCATGCTCCGCCACATCTCACTTCGTTAACAAAATGCACACACTTCAGAGGCTCTGTCCAGTGGGGACGCAGGGGCCCACCTTCTCCTGGGGGCAGGGTGGGAAATGACTGCAGACTCAGGACCAGCTTCCTGGACTGAAGAGGAGGAGGACCAGCGCACAGCGAGGGAGGAGGCCTGGCGTGGTCTGTGGGGTCCGAAGGAGGCTTGAAGCCTGTGATCAATCTGATTCAAGCTGATTCAAGAGGCCATTGGGAGCCACTGCCTGGTTCTCAGGAGAGAAGATGCCAGGATAGCAATTACAGCCACGAACGAGGCTTCCTCTGAGCGTGCGGAATCGCCTGTCCCGGAGGAGCCCGTGGAGGGAAAGGCAGGTGCCGCCCAGGGCCTGACCCTGTTTTCAGAAGGTGCCAGGGGGAGAAACCGTTCTGTGGCTTTGCATATGCTGATTTCAGGTGTGGGACTCTGATCCCCTCCGCTCTCAGGCACCGCTCCCCTCTGCCTGAAAACCAAGCCTCAGGTCCCCACGAGGCAGTCCAGCCTGCTATCACCCAGGCACCCCCTTTACTGCTGACTCTGCGGTCAGAGAGGTGTGCAGGAGGTCTCTCACGGAGAGCAGAGTGGCATCTTCACCTGCCAGCCCAAAAAGCGACGTCACAGTGAAGAACAAGCAACCTCCCGACGTCTCCCAGGTACCCTCGTGACTTCAGCCAAGGTCCCAGGTCGGTCCATCTTGGCCCCTGCGGCCACCACTCTGCTGTTTCCGCCCTTATGTCACCACACTGCCCGGCCCTCCTCTGACCTCACAGGGAGCACTGCTGTCCCTCTGTGCGCAGCGCTTACTGCCTGTACCTCGAGATCACCTCCCTGCCCCCGCGAGACAGGACAGCCACCACCTGAGGACCGCCGCCCGGGCTGCTCAGTGCCTGGAGGACGAGTGAACAAACCGGTGGCATCAGGCTGGACTGAGTTCTGTGCGCCCAGAGGAACCAGGGGACTCTGGCTGAAGAAGCAGCCCTGCTTCCCAGTGGGCAGACAGTTGCAGAGGGGTGACTTTAGGGGTGATATGTTCCACACACGGCCAGCACTCCATATGTATCCCGCCACCTTTGCATCCCGCCAACGGCGTATCAAAAATATTCAGAAAAATAAAGCATCTGTACTGAACACATACAGTCTTTTTTTTGTTATTCTTCCCTAAACAATACAACTATTTTCATAGTTTTTATATTGAATTAGGTGTTATGCATTATCTACAGATGATTAAAAGCACACAGGGAAATATGCGCAAGTTTTATGCAAATACTAAAATACCATCTATAAGGACTTGATCCTTGGATTTTGATTCCCCTGGGGGTCCTGGAACCAGCCCCCTCCTGCTACAGAGGGACGATGCATTGAAAACCCTTTCTGGGGAGCTCATTAGACTCAGAAAGGAAGGCTGGTAGGCTTGAATCTGCACTCCGGGTCCTCAAGGTCACAGAGCACCTTCAGAATACTGCCCAAACGTGGCGCTCGGAGGTCTGGTGTAGACAGGAGTGGCGCTCGGAGCCTGCCTGGCTTCTGCCCACGCCTCGCCTCCCGGCAGCTACTCCACCTCCGCTCACACCCATTTTCTCATCTGTAAAGGAGAGCTAATGGAACCCGGCCGGAGGCACACCCCATGGTCGCAGCGACTCCGGAGATGAAGGCCAGAGATCTGCAAGTCCAAGGCCAGCCTGGGCAACTCAGCGAGAGCCTGACTCAAAATAAAAAATAAAAAGGGCTGGGGTGTAGCTGTGTGGTTCCATCCCCAGCAACATCGGAAAACAGTGTGAGGACAGGCCCTCTCTCAGCAGAGCTGGCAGGGCCTGGCACAGCACTGCCCATGTGTCAGCTATCACTGGCAATCATTTTGTTCTGCTGGAAATTAAAAAGCATTCGTATTTTTACATTCAAAACTCCTTGGTAGGAAGAGCCATGGATGAGAGTTTAGAGTCCATCTGGGGCCTGAATTAGTCCCACGCTGGCATCACACTAACAGATACCCTAACCTGTGGCAGTGGCCCTGTTTTAAGTAATCACTCCTGGAAGATAAGTCTAGGGTATGTGTATAATTTCCTCATCCCATTTAGACAATGGCCTGCAAACTACCTTGTGTATTTTACAAGTTTAAAATTGAATGTGAGCCGGGTGTGATGTTGCTTGCCTATAATCCCAGTCATCCCAGAGGCTGAGGCAGGAGGGTGGCATGGTTGAGGCCAGCTTCCGCAACTTAGAGAGATCCTGTTTCAAAACAAAAACTAAAAAAGGGCTAGAGATGTGATTCAGGGGTAAAGTACCCCTAGTTCAATTCCTAGCACTGGAAAAAAAAAGAAAAAAAGGAAAAGAAAGAAAGAAGAAAAACTGAATATGATCGTGCCTTGAAAAATATAAACAGTTATGGTCTTATAATTATTATTATTATAGTCACAAGCAGAATATTTTAAGAGCCATATGGCTTTAATTAATCATGGATAATAACCAAAGTCATCTTTCCAACCAGGGATAATGCTGGATGCTAAAAATAGCCCGTAGACAAGGGTGGAATACAAAGAAAAATCTCTCCCTGCGTCAGACATGGGAGCTGCATCCTCCACAAGGAAGCGAAGCTGCCTTCACTCATTCTTTGCTTGTCGAACACGTCCCCTTTCTTCTTGCTTTCCTCCAATTCCAGCCTTGCCGAGCATAAATTTCCCTGAGGAGTGGTAGCTATCGGTGAATCAGGAAAGATTATTTGCTGCTTACAGCTAATGAGCTACTCCATTTGCGACACTGCAGAAAACCCACCAGATCTTCCGCCCTGACTCCGGTGGCCGAGGGAGCTGCGCAGAAGCAGGAGCCCTCCCCACACTCAGGGCTGCATCTGGAGAAACCGTGGTGGCTAATGGGCACCACACCAAGACCAGCCTGCCCGCCCCCTCCCCCAGGCTGACTTTACCTGCATCCTTTCAGGGATTCACCTGTCAGCCCCACACATGAGAAGTTGCCAGAGATTTCTAAACACTGCAGAAAACTAAAGCCTACTTAGGAAGTGTGTCTCTTGCCAAAGAAGAACTCCCGGTCAGAATTCAAATATTTAAATTCACCTACAAAAGGTGTAGGCAGCCTGGCTTGATGGTGCAACCCTGTTATCACAGCGACTCAGGAAGCTGAGGCAGGAGGGTCACAAGTTCAAAGCCAGCCTCAGACACTTAGTGAGACCCTAAGCAATTTAGCAAGATCCTGTCTCAAAATTAAAAAAAATAATAATGAGAAGGACTGGATGTGGCTCAGTGGCTAAGCACCCCTGAATTCAATCCCTGGGACTAAAAACCAAAACAAAAGCAAACAAACAGGTGTAAGTAGGCTTTTCTCCAAAGCATCTTTTCTTCTCCCAATTCCAGATAACACAGATTTTTCTGTGCAAAAAACAAGTAAAAAGTGTGAGAGAACATACACTCTTAAGCACTCAATGTTTGTTGTATAGAATCATTAAAAGGCAAAAGAGAGAAAGAGCAAAAAAGTAGGAAGGGAGGAAGAAGATAAGAATAAGAAAGAAAAACAGAAAGCTCAGCAGTCCAGCCTTGGGGGCATCTCCTTTTTCACATATGCCTCTCTGGGAAACTCCAGCATCTTTAATTATAGCAAAATGCTGGCAGAAACACCTCTTTGTCTTTGGATCTCAAATGTGGCTCTAGACAGGGTTCCCCAAGAGAGTAATAAGATATAATTTTATTAGTTTCAGCAAGACACAGACGTGGCTGTTCAGCAGACTTTTATACGAGTCGGAAAGAAGAAGGTGGAGCAAACTCCCTGAGAAAAATCGTGCAGGCAGATTTGATGAACGACCAGAGGGACCTGCAAGTCTCAAAGTTTAGTGTAGTCGCCTCCTTTGAGGATTTTTTTTTTCTTTTAGGAGAGAGAACGTGAGATGATTATGATCCCCTCATCTTTCAGTGTCCCTTAAAGCTGCTTAACTGGGTCTGATTGGCAGAACTTTCAAAGGAGGGACTTAAGAGATAGTTTTGATTTAGTAGCTTTTATATCAAAAGCAGAGGTCCGTGGAAGCCCAGAGTAAAGGTGACCAACATTTAGGGGACGTGTCAGGGAGCTTAGTAGCAGAAAGAAAATCTGCACATGGTCGGCTAGTGTGGGGCAGGTGGATCATTTCCCTCCTTTGCCAGCAAACCCCTGCGAAGTCAGAACACTACTGTGCTTTGCACAGTTGTATCCCAGGCACTCAGCACTACAGCACAGAGCGAATCCCAAAGCACTCCTATGGCAGTTCTCTGCTGAAACCTTTGCAGAGTAAGATTGCCACTTGGAGATGGTTGTCCACCTCATTTCCAGGTTAGGATTTTTTTTTTAAAGTAGGCATGCCTCTCTCTCTCTCTGATCCTTATCTCCTCCCCCCACTTAATACTTCCTTAGGAAGTCTATGATCTCTGAGACTGGAACTCTAGAGAATGGCAAAGCTCCAGTTGGAAGGGATTTGGGTACCTGAATCACCATGTAGAGGAAAATCACTGTCCAGAAACAGCTTTGCTGACCAGATGTTACATAGCAGATATTGACATTATAAGGTCCATTTTGTTGTAGCCACTATACTTATCCTTATACACAATTTTTGTAAATGAACTTGAATTGAGGTCTTTTTGCTTAGCATGAATGTTTGATCAAGTCCACATAGTAAAAAGATAATGTAAAAATAGGCAGCACATTTGTCTAACAAACAGGTATGGAGTGCTTAGCCTGTCCAGGACTGAGGGTGAGCACTACTGCTAAGCTTTCTTGAAGACAGAGCAGTTGACGACTAGGTAGATGCAGACACAATGACTAAACACAGAGACCTTGAGCTCTCCACTCTACTTATGAAGGTGGCTGCAGTTATCCACGAACGTCAGCTAACGATTCTCTCCCCCCACTACAGGATTTACAAAGATTCTTTGCGCAAATCACTTTAATCAAGGTCAGAGCCTCCGGGCTCAGTGGATACAAGTCTTGTACCTAAACCGTGTCGGTTCCCCAGCTTTGGGAAATGATCTTAAACCTCCTCTGGTCTGTCCAAAAAAAAAAAAAAACAGACTACATGGGAACAGCTGATAAACTGGTATTGATTTTCACAGATCACCCTTGTCAAAAGGATTTATTGATGTGTCAATGCATGTTGTGGAGAGGATCATAGCAGGATGGCTTTGAAGGATTTATAAGAAATCTACAGGCTTTAATACACTCGGCGGTAAATAACTAACAAGTACTGCACACATTGATTCTTGTCATGTGGTCAATGCAATCTTTAGCCCACTAATTGTCAGTATCGACAAACAGTTCATGATCTAAATGAGCAGCTGGACATCCGCTCCAAGTGGATCACTTCCAAGGGGTGTTTTCCTGGCTGTTCTCACGGAGCAGCCTCGCAGGTAATCTGCTGGAGGCAGAGGGGAGGGGAATGTGCTGTAATTAATTCTTCCTCACTGTCAAAGGTTACTGTAAAGGGAGAGGGTACGACGGTGCAGGAGGCCGGCACCCAGGCCATGAAGTACAGAGATATGCTTCAACAAAGCGAAGTCCAATGCCTCTGCCTAGAAGAAGCCTCCCACATCACCCCACCCCAGAGGTGTCTAACCTCAGACCCTGCCCCCTCCCCTCCGGCATGAATCAACAAACACTCATCCTTCGGTTGCACTTGTTCTATTTACCTTTATCTACTGTGCTGTGGTTCATCTTAGCTTTTCAACTGCACATGAGCTGGTTATTCTATTTGGGGAGAAAAAAAAAGAGGATGATTTCAGATTTTATTTGACCTGCCTAGCATGCATGAAGCCCTGGGTTTAATTCCCAGCATCACCAAAGGGAAAAAAAAAGGTGAATGTTTTGTGGCTTACAAATCTGAGAAAAGTCTTCATGGGGTTCACAGAAGGTTCAGGCAGCCCATCAACCCCAAAGAGGAATTGATCTAAGGTTCAAATTTCAGTTCTATCACCTCCCCCAAGCTATGAGGCTTCTCAGTCTTAATCTCTCAATGCTCCGATTCATGATACAAGAAAATAATCTGTTATGGCACAGGTGTGTTGAAATTGATCCATGGGCTGTTGCTGTGCACCTAATGTCTACGATAAAAAAAAAAAAAAAAAAAAAAAAAAACTGGTATCATTTTGGATTTCTGAGTTCATCTTTTCCTTCGTTTTGCAAACACTTAGTTGAGCGCTAAGCAGGAGTCAGGTTTCCACGGTCAAGCCCTCCAAACCACCAAGCAAAGCGCTTGTTCACCACGGCTTCTCAGTTAAGGTGTTTCCATAGCTTGCTTGGGTCCGTAATCACAGGCTAAAACAATACTTAGATTATTCTACCATATTGTTCTTCACCAAACATTCAAATATTGGCTAACCTTCTTTTATACTCTTAGTTTTTACGGTATACTCATTAAACTTGAAATAAATCTTTCAGAAAAAGGACATTTACTAGACCAGATTTCCTACAATGATCATCCAATCTGCTATTTCTGTGGTGGCGTATCACATTTAACTGTAGTTTATCCATCCCTAAATGAATATCTGCTCCCTCTTTAAACACACTGATTGGGTTTGGTAGCTTAACCATTTTGCTCTATTGCAATAAGGATTCACATATGGAATGATGTCTAACTATACTGTAAAGCACGCTGTCCTCCCCGGGGGAAGAGGACTACAAAATGCCATTAGTACCTACAGGTAAGACAGCAAAGCCAAGATGTGTGCCATGTTTGAAAGTATATTTTCAAACTTGAAAGACTGATGATACAGACGCAGAGAACAGACTATTGGTTTAATGAACAAAATTAAGAGAGCTCGTGTGTGCTCTTATGGAAATCTTTCCAATTATTTCCATCAATTATTTTTCTTCTGATCCTGCCCCATCATACCTTCATCTTTATTGTGCCAATGGGGGATTTTGAGAATATCACAAATAATCTTAAACTCTGTCCACTTGGATGAAGTCTTCTGTCCTATCTTTTATAATGTCTCAAACTTATCTTTTCTGATAATTGAGGTTCAGCACACTGGCATTAGCAAGGCATAGAGCTGAGGCATCTGGAGACAATGATTGACACTCCACAGTCAGCGATGTAGCTTCTTACGGAAGTGACATCCTGTCTGATCTTACAAATGTCTCCAATGTTCAATTATCACCAGCCATTTGGGTGAGTGACAAGGTATCAAGGGGAAATTCTTTCCAGATCACTTTCTTTCCTTCTTTCCCTCCCCTTTTCTCTTAACACAGGAAGGGCTCCTCATTATGATCCAAGAAGCACAGATGCTACCTCCTTAAAAGTAGCAGCTAGAGTCTTAACATAGGGTTCCTTATTCTGTTCCCCTAACCCAGATCCATCAGATCATCTGCCGTGGGGTAAACTTCCACTCTTCTTTGACCCTGGAGATTAATTTCTTGCAGCCCTACAACCACAACCTTCAAGGAAAAGCAAGAGCAAAACTTGAGGCTGTAACAAATGAATTAGGTAGATAGGTAATATTAAATATAAATATTACATAAACATATTTATATTTAAATCAGGAGAAAATATTAGGAATGATAACCATTCTGAAGTCTTCGACTTTAGAAAATAAGCTGATGGTGAGCAAGGATTGGAAAGATTAATTAAAGAGAACAAGAGTATGAAAATAGTATATTTCATTATTATGAAATGCACAACAATAATTGTATTCACCAGAAGCTTCCTCTCAAGGAATACTAAATATCATGCCAACATTTCTTCATTAATCTTCTTGATAATCTTGCAAGACGGCAAGGAAGCAAAAATTACTGCTCAAATACTAGCAATGGGATCTAGAACAGAGTTAGGTGTTGATGACAGGCCCTTCTGCCTCATCCGTGTGCCTCAGTTTACCCGTTTGTAGATCAAGAGGATCCGATAAGAGCCCAGTACTCAGTGAGCCCTCCATGTTTGAGATGATGTCATCATTGTCACCATTAGACTATATGACGCAGGGGGAAAAGTCACCTTCACGTTTCCTTTGGAGCCCAACGCTCAAGAGGGGAGTGTGCCTCTCATGCCTGTTCATCAGCACCTGCATTAAGTATTGCAAGTACACTGAACACCTATAAATAGAGTGTCCTGCACTTTATATAGCATTTGTTACTTTGAAAGCACTTTCAGATATCCTTTTCTCTCTAAGCCTTCCATCTGGCAACATAGAGAACTTAAAGTTATGAAGGGTAGTAACTGGGAGAGTGAAGGACCAGAGAGGGTGAATGACATACCCGAGGTCACCAGCAACCAGGAGAGATCCAAAACCAATTTCATTACTACGGAGTGCCTCCAACTGCAGGGGACTTCTGTGATGCTGGTGTTTGGGTTCGTTTCTTGACTTACTTATGTGGCTACCCATAGGAGCCCATCTTTTTAATAGCACTTTACAAAAGACTTCATAGGACTGGTGGAAGGATAAGCCAGGCCCTGTGGCTACTCTTCCAGATCTCCTCTCTTCCTGTCTCCATGGGACATGTATCAGTGAAGAACCTAGATTCAGAGGGTGGCATTCTTTCTCTTAGCACTTAAATCTAGGGTAGCAAGAAACAAGGCCGAATAAAGGATGGTTTTGATCTAGCGACTGCAGCGAATAAGACCATAGGCCATTTCTACAGCTAACGTCTTACGTCCACCAATGCCCCACCCCCAGGCCTGGTTCCTGAGCCCGCCTCTCACACTCCAGGCAACACCCATAACCTCCCCAGGGTGCATCGTCTTGTTGAAGTTGTGTTCTGTTTCCCGTAACCCAGGAGCCTGAGCTGATGCAACCCTATCACCCCTTTCTCTCTCTCATTCATGCCATCAATAGACACGCTGAGGGTGTATCGAGTACGAGCTGCCACGCTAGCGATGACAGTTTGCAGTATAATCAGGGTCAAAGAAATCGTAAGCACTTATGAGAGTTAAAAAAAGAGAGAGAGAGAGAGCGAGAGAGAGACAGGTTGAAGCGTCACAATCAGTACAAGTGATGGGGACCGGAAACAGGCAGATGAGCGGGATCTGGAGAGAGCCAAAGCTTGCCACGGGAGGGGCTTCGCCTGGGTCCTGAGAAACGGGCAGCCTTGGCCACCCAAATTCTCCCAACTTCAGAATCTCATGCTAGAAAGCAAAGGAAACAAGAGCGCTTCATTCAAGAGCAAGAGGATATTCCTTCTGAGAAATAACAGCTGATCTGTGAAAGAGAAGTTGGGGAAACATGATTCTATATATTCAGATCATTCAAATATATTATTTAGCATCAACCCTGAAAACTGCAGAGTGTGAGTTCCATTAAATATTTGAAACTGCAAGTCCAAGGCCAAGTATGGTGTTTTCCATTGCATTTGTCAGATTTACCACTGGGAGGACAGTGTGAATCCTGCTGGGTTTGGAACCAGGGCTTCCAGCTGAAAGCTTTGATACCATGTTGTTCAGTACCTAACCAGACCAAGCATCTCAGATGACCTCTAAACTATCCCTGATGCTATTGACCTTGGCATGGGAAGAGAAGTGAGTGGGGCACAGGACATGGAAGAGACTGTTTATCGTGTCTGCTGGATTCAAGCAGGTTTACTCAATTCAGAAGATTTCACTATTAAGAACCACTGAGTTTTTGTTGAAGCTAAGTAGAATAAATTCAAAGCTTTCTTCTCGAAGGTGATATGGTAATTGCTGAAATCCACTACTGCTACCAATGAATTCTCCATTTTTCCCATACATTGCTTTGTAAGAGTCTCCTACCACAGGGCCTTTGTGCAGGCTGCAGTCTCTGCCCTTTCCCATCCCTTCTCTTCTCAGCTATGTAACTTATTCTATGTAACTTAAGCTCAAGTCGAAGTCACTACATTAGGGAAGAACCCCTTTAAGGAGCCTTTATTATTAGATCCCAGTTACCACTGACATAGCTCACTTTACCTTTCCTCTATAAGGTGACAAAGTTGTGGTTACACACTGGCATAACTGTTTGATGAGTGAGTATTGTCCAAACGGACTGTATGCTGTTGGAAGAGTAATGACTAGCAGTACTTCCACTGTGTCATCATCACTGACTGCATGTAAGTGCACGAATGTAAACTTCTCATACATTTAATTTTATTATAGCCAATGATTATGAAAGATTTCCTACATACAGATATCAATTATATCAATTCATAATTCATATCAACCTCTATCATATATAATATCAATGCAGACCAGTGAAGGTATCAATACAATACGCCTTTGTCACGGTTCACTTTTCTTCAGTTATATCTTGAGTTTTAGCTCTCATGCTCCCTCTCACTCATCAAGTTTCGCCCCTTCTGTTTTCATTTTTGTCCTTCACAGCAAAAAAGGCACAGTCGAATCTCTTCCAAATAACTATGTGTGTATACATACATACACACGTGTATCTATGCAGGCTTTTTCTTGCTCTTTGTACATGTAGTCATTAATGTCTGTCTGTAGTTTCTTAGCCTCGTGGTTCACATGACCAGCTGACCATACCAGCCACTGCCTCCTCTGGCGACACCTGCACCCTGGGTCTGCATCAATCCTTCTCCTCATTCCTGCATTATTTTTATTGGTTTCGGTGTGCATTACCTCCAAGACTGTGAGCCCCTCACAGGAAGAGACAAGCCTTACTTGCTTAGGAGTTTCCATTTGTGTGTGTGTGTGTGCGGTGCTGGGGATTGAACCCAGGGCCTTGTGCTTGCAAGGCAAGTACTCTACCCACTGAGCTATCTCCCCAGCCCAGGAGTTTCCATTTTTCAGCATGTAACAAACTCTTAGTTTTTTTAACTAAGAGTTGTTTAACTGAAATGCTTTACATTTTTTTTTTTTTTTTTTGGAAGAGGGGAGGATTGATATATCAATGGATCCAATTCAAACTCTTGAACTTGACTGTATTTAATCTTACTATTTCATTTCCACACAGCTCACCTTCCTACTCTCTCCCGAGATGTAATCCTGTTGTCCCTTCTTCCACATGATTGAATGCCACAAATATGATTAGCGTGCTACTCACCCTCTTGCCTGTATCACTAATAACACTGTTAAAGAAGAGTAGACCTGCCACTAAATACCACTCCAGGAAATGTCACATCTCTCTGCCTTGTTTACAATCCTTTCTCTTTTAGGTCCCATGGGGGTATTCTAATTTGAATTAACGTTCAAGTCAGATAGATTTCAAGAGACCTGAAGACTCAGAACAAAACCCAGTTCACAAAACCCAATCCTCTGAGCTCTAATCTAAGTCAATGTATAAAAATGCATTTTCTTATTCTAGAGTAGTAACACAGGGCACTTAGTGCACACGAAGTCCTGTCCTGAGGACTTTCTATTATACCCAAACTTTTTCAGTTCTCAAAGTAACCATGCATCTATTTTATACATGAGGAAACGGAGACATGAAGAGATTAAGATTATGATTAGCTCACTTGCTCATGGTGGCTTAAAACTAAAACCATTTTACAAATCTTACGACTGAGCGCATCGGTGGCTTGACTGGGCAATTCTTGGCTCCATGTGGCATCATACAGGTTCAAACTGGGTGGTGGCTCGGCCAGGTGCAGGGCTGATCTGGAGGGTCCTTGAGACTTCCCCACACACCTGAGCCCTAGATGGGAACTGGAAGGCTGGTGCCACCTGAGACCCTCTCCTTCTCTGCAAAGTCCCAGGCCCTCTCACATGGCCCCTCAGCTGGAGAGTTTCACTTTTCAAAAGATGGCTCTGCCCTCCAAGGGACCAAGGTAGAAGCTGTCTATTTGAAGACCAGGCCACCAGCAGTGTGACTTCTGCAATACATTCTTGGTCAACATACTTATAGGTCATCCAGAATGAGAGAGAAGAAAGAGACCACACTCCGTGGGAGAACTGTCCATGAATGTGTGGTCATCTCAGTCTGCCATCTGCCACATCAACCATTACAGAGAAAGCTGATGTTCAGGCAGTTTTGAGTCAAAACACAACATTGTACTTTCTGTTCTTTTTTGGTTAAAATAAACTTTACTTTTTCAGAAAGTAAAGTAGAACGAGAGCCAGGAATTCTGCCTGGTACCCATGCTGTCTCAATGCCTCCTAACTGGGCCGTGGTGAGGAGTTAAGTCCCACTACACAATGAGTGCCCAGGACAGAGAGGAGAGGGGACCTGCCCACGCAGGACACACCCTGAGCCAAGAGGAAGGTTCTGTCTTTCCTTTTTAACTAGTTTCTTCTTATGACTTTATAGTATCAATGATTAGAAGGACGATATTAGAGCCTTTGAACTAACACTGTTTCGAGACAGTTCGTTGAACTTGGTGTGACTAAAGGTTGTGACTCTCCCTCTGGACCTCTGGGTTCCCTGTGTGAAGTGAATGGTTTGGGCCTAGGTAGTATTTTCACAACTGTGTCTGGAAGTCAGTTTATCAAGGCACAACCAACATTTTTTAAACAAAGTAGCATGACCTAGAGTATCTCCGGCAGGGAAGGTGAGTATCTCTTGTGACTATTTTGCTTCACTTGCGGTTGTGTGTGGTGAGGAGGGAGAGCAGGATTGTGACACAAAGTGCCTTTCTTGCTGTAGGTCGATAGAGAAATGAGAAAATTTTGAAAGCCACTGGGCGAGGTGGACTTTTATGATTCTTTCCGGATCAAAACGATGATTCCGGGAACAGTAATGATTTCTACCATAAATTCATATAAAGCAGCATTTTGAACAGGATCCTGAAGAAAATGGCTATTCATTATATTTGACATATTTACCAGCTCAGGTATTATTCTTCAAACCCCCCAAAAAAACGTTCCATACTCTAGGTAAATTTTAGTCAAAGAAAAAAACCTTTCTTGACCCTCACCTTCCGGCCTTGAAGAAAAAAATATCTGCACAGTGAATATTTGCAAGACTTAATCCAGGCATTTTGTATTCATTTCAAGTAGTATTTTTTTAAATGAAATTTTACTACTTTGAAAGCATTAGAACTATTCTTCCAATTTGGGAGGTAACATGCACAATTCAATTTTTATTAATTGTAATGATGTCTAGAAATTAAACCTCAGGAGAATCTTTTAAGACACAAGTGTAAGCAATATTGTATCAATGCTAAGTGAATTCACAGATTACCATCTGCAAAATTAAAGGAGTGATTTAGCAATACACTGCTAGATTTGGGGACTGGATATGGCGAATGATCCCTGAGTCTCCTTGTGCACTACCATCCCATGATACAGCAGTTCTACAAATGTTGTCAAGCACATTCTCTGAATCATTAAGAGCCACGTGAATTGTGCTCTTCTGAATTCTGTTGGTCAAGAACGGGGCCAAGCATTTTTTTTCCCTCTCAAATAAAAAATAATGCAAACTCTTCCTTGTGTATTCAGTCAATTAGCAAAATATGTATTTTTACTCTTTGATGCAAGGCACTGAAAATTGAAAAATAGACATTCCCTGAACTTCTAGAAAATAGAACTCAGTTAAGCAAATAGTACAGGAGAAGCCAAAATTCAAATGAAACTTTGGGGGAAAACTGTTCTTTATTGAAAAAAACTTAGAAACAATGTGAGCATGTATTAGATATTTTTAAGTTTTCTGGTTGTGATTTTTTTTTTTTTTTTTTTTTTTGGTAATATATCCATGAGGGCACATGAGTATTTTAAAAGCATTTCAGAAATCATTCATTTATTCAAACACATTTCTTGGGTGCCTAATTTGTGCAGGGCACTGGTCTACGTAGTGGTAAACAGGCCTGGGTTCCCTGGAGTTTACAGCTTAGCTGAGGAGGAAGACCGGGGAAAAGAAAACAAAGGAACAGGTCCTTGCCCAGGGTGATAAGTGCCAGGAAGGGGAAAAACAAGTCAGGGAGGAGCTGGGTGGCTCAGGTCAAGGGAACCTCTGAGGAAGTGGCATTGGAGCTGGGACCTCAATGGCAGGAAGGAGTCAGCCCCCTGCAAACCTGCAGGCTGGGCTTTTCTGCAGTGAACCTGGGGTCAAGGACCTACGGAGGAATGTGCCTGGCATGTTCTCCGGGATGAGATGGCACCAGGAGAGGTGATGTGCCCAACACGCCAACATGCTGCCCTCTACGTAAACACGCTGCGCTGAAAGAGCTGCTTCTTCATCCCTATTTGTTCCAAATGTTCAGGGAAAGAAAAGGGAGAATCAACGCAAAATACAGAACATCGTTCTGCACCGAACGTACTCAGAATGGACTGATAATTTTTAAATCTTATTTCTAAAGTCACTTGAGGACAAGAATCAGAATGGTGATATTTGATTGTAGAAGGGATTTTTTTTTCTTTTTCCCTCGAGCCTAATTTCTCTAAATGCCAAATTTTCATTAGAAGTGGTCTTGTCACTTTCTAAATATTTACAGAGCTTTCAAAAAAAATACTTCTTTATTATTATTAGACTTTTTTGAACGCGTTACTTGCCAACTGCTTAACAGCTGCAAATATTTTTCAAAAAAATATTTTTTGTCAATGGAGAATATGCAAAGTCAGAGATAATTTTGTCCAAAATGCACCTTCTAATGTGGTTTCTAGCCCCATCATGGCATCCTGTTATTCTAAGGACAGGAAAGGAAGGTTGGGTACAGGTAACAGAAGAGGTAGAGGCACTGATCCAGTCATGCTGAGATCTCAGCACACTTTCCTTACAAGGCTGCCGTTTTTCAAAAAAGGTCGAAAGTAGCCCCAGTCTTCAAAGACACTGGCCTTTTACACAGAATGTTTTAATTTTACCTGAGAATAGAAACCACACCAATGTTTTCAAAAATGAACAAAAACAAAAGAAAGAAAGAAAGATGATCAGGGTTGGAGACTGGGGATGTAGCTGAGGCAGAGCACTCCCCTAACATGCGTGAGGCCTTGGGTTCCATCCCCACCGCCAAGAGGGGAAATGACCAGGTAAAACCACTGGGCAAATAGCCCAAGTTCCTCCGTGCATGACTCTCTCCGGTGGACTCCGGCCTCTGCGGTTATTAAATAACGGAATGCAGAGCTGCAGGGAAGGACTCCTCCAACTCATCTCAGACTTGAGGTTTGGGACATAGTGTCCTCTCTTCCTGGAATGTTCTGACTTGGATTTTTTCTCAGATGAGTTGGCATTGGCCGCAGAGAGACCTTGACTCCAGTCTGAGCTCTGCTTCTTAGCAGCTTGTCATGCTGGGGTCTCATTTGGAAAGCAGCATCAAAACAGGGCTTAATGAAACTCTAAGAAAAGGTTCAGTGGGATAATTCACGTGTACCTATCCAGGTACAGCTGAGCTACTACCTGTGTCTCAGGTCTGCCCTGTGCATATTCACAATGACTTCCATGTCGATATCTGGCTTAAGAGAACCTTAGGTTGGCAGATTAATAGAACGCTGTACGGCAGAGGCAGCCTGATCTACTGCCTGTGAATTTTGGGGAAGCATGCCAGTTAGTTACTAGAGGCTGTGTCAGGTGGGAGATATCCTCAAGACCTCCTATTGAAATTTTTTTCAGGTCTAAGTTTAAATATAGGTTCTCAGAGTCTGGTCTTCTCATACCCGCTACATAATCTTAGTTCAGTTTATTCTGAGCTCCAATAGTAACAGCCAGAATTTACTGAGCACCTACTGTGTGCTGGGCAACAATCTACATATTTCACATATAGTAGTTCGCTTTATTCTCACCACAGTGCAATTAAATTACTGTTGGTGTTTTTCCCCAGGTCACATACCTAGTAAAGTGAGTGAGGACCAGGACACCAGAGTGCCTAGTCTGGCATCACAGGTAAGCCCAGCACACCATGCTAATCTGTGGCATCCTGCCATGCCTGAGCAGAATTCTTAGCACACCTGATCCAAGGCCACTGTGTGTGTCCTCCTGGGCAGTGGAGTTCCAAGGGGTGAGGCCCAAGTCAGTACTATCACCAAAGAATGATCTGATCTGCACAGGTTGGTAATACATTCGGTGACTGTTCCCCAGCCCTCATTTATAGCTCAGAGAGGGCAAAGCCCACCAGGCAATGCTGAGATTAGAAAGCAGGTCTCCTCTTTCTCTCCATTCCAGCAAGCTAGTTCCTGGGTTGGTTCCTGCCTAACACCATATCCCCTGGACATCTTCTCCCTGAAGTCACAACCCCCAGTCACATCCCCAGTCAAGTCTTAAATTCGGTTTCCCTGAACCTGATTTAGGTTTTCAGTATGATGAGAGTTTTAAATACATAATGAAAAAAAGGGAGGAGCACTGAATACAAATCCATCCAGACGGACAGTACGAGGCGGAGCTCGGATCCGGGCAGGCTGCTAGCCATGCCAGCGGTAGAGCCCTTGCCCGCGGAACCAGGCTTCATAATTACCTCTCTGGCTGAAGTTCCACAAAGCCATACCTTTGAACTAAAAAAGAAAAACAAATAAATAAATAACCAGCTCTGCTGATTAGCAAGGTACTGCAGCTGCTGGAAAACCTCCCATATCGAACTTTCGGTCGAATCAACATCCCTGATGTTTGTTTCTTCTTCCAGCCGAGATGAAGAGAAAACTGAATTGTGCTTCGAGTGTACAATCTTACCTAATTATGCCAGCTGATCACTTAAAAGTAATGTTTGCACACAGACCAGGAAGATGCTTACAAGAACCAGCTGGTTGATAAAGGCTATAAGTGAGGATTTGATTCCTTTTCAAAGAAGTGTTAACTATTTACATCTATTTTTAAACACAGCAGCACAACATGAGTTACTGTGCGGGCCCTGTAAAGTAATTCTGCACTCAAGTTCCACAGGGGCAGACGAACTGAGCAATAAAAGAATTACTCAACCTGTAAAAAGTTGTGACACTACCATTCAGGGCTTCGGGACATCATTTGGGGGAGGAGACAAAACTATCCTCTGGTTTTAGACACAAATGAAAGATGAGTTCAGAGTTCTTGGAAGAGAGATGGTATTGTATGATTGGGTGTGACTGTGTGATTGTGCATGGTGGGGGTAGGGGGTTTCATACAAAGCAGAATGGTACAAACCAAACATCACTAACTTGGAGACTTAGGAGACTTGAGTGAGAATATCAATGCCCCACATCACACACACCATGGCCAAGTTACTTCAAGGGCTTTGGCGTGAGTCCATGAGATAACGTGTGGGAAGGTCAGGCACGAATGTTCTACACAACCCAGATAGGCTATGAATAATGCATGCCAAATATTCAATGTACCATGTGTGAAGACCCAGCCCAACATGTTTACCTCTTCCACATACTACAGTGAGTATATTATTTGCTCTCTTTTTATTACACCTAAAGAATAGTAAATGCCTCTCTCCAAGGGACAAAGTGGAATTTGAACTTACACCCGCAAAATCTCAACTTTGTTGGAATCCCCCAATCCATGTTCTTAACCTTGAGTCCCATTTCCTGAGTCTGTCTCAACATTCCCCTCACGAGCAAAATTAAAGCATCTTCATGCATTCAGTGTCTGAAATGTCTGCACAGCACGGTGGTCTCTCATGCTTTTAAGGCTGAAGAGGGATTTCCTTAATGAGATGCAGAGTTCCTGAGTGCCGTCCCTGTCCAGGCACGAGCCTGGGTACCAGGGACGTGTCAGTAATGAGACAGTGGGCATCTCAGGCTGCTGAGGCCACATGAGGGAGAGAGAAAACAGGAAAACATGTCTCTATGGAGCTGCAGTGCTGAGTGCATCTGTGTGGGAGATGGAGCGGGAGCTGAGCCTTTGACCACAAGATGTTCAGAGAACTAGGAGTTCAGTTCAGCTGCCTGGAGGAGGGGCGGCAGAGTGTCTCTGAAGGATGTGCAGCTCCCCTGACAGGTGCTGTAGGAAGGACACTGCAGGGGAAGTGACCTGTGGGACAATCTAATGGGACTTGCTAAGGACATACAGTAAGCTGCTCCAATTACTTTTCTGAGATACGGACCATCAATGTGGCTTATATGTTCAAAGACATGTGGACCACTCACCAAGAGAAGAGATAAACCACAAAGAACAAATAAGCAAAAATGGCAACTCTGAGACAGAAGCTAGGGTTTCCCAGGTTACTGGCCCAAAGTGTGAGGAACATTCAAAGACACTGACCTTTCCCAGGATTTTGAATCATCAAGTCAAGTGAATCTCCATTAGCCACATCCAGTCCATGGTTCATGTAGCTTTAGGTGACCACATGATACCCAAATCACCTGTGATACCTTGGCAGTGAAGGGAAGTTCTCCTTCCTAGGAGACAGGAATGACATGGGATTTAATTCTGCTCACTTGGGGAGATGGAGGGCCGCGGTGTATCACATTAAGGGGTGGTCACTCTGACTGGGCAGCCGACGTCACTACTAGCTCTCATGCTTTCCTTGGAACAATCTGGTACTTTTCCAGTACCTGTAACATTAAGCACACTGTAGGAACTAAGAATGCAAGAAATGAACGAACTGATTACTACTCTGTCTTTACTGAGCTCAGAATTACCAGGCTTCCCACAGCCAAACCCATCAAGAGGAGGGGCCTGTGAGAGGAAATTGATTGATTGGCCTCTGTAGCGAAAAAACAAAAACAAACACCTGAATCCAGCCCAGCATTCTGGGCAATGAACTTCACTCTCTGTGAATTGTTTGCCTCACATCTATTTCACAAGGTTTTATTAGAATTTAATGATATAGGAGATACTATATATGGGCAAATTCTTTCCCATGATTTCTAATAAATGGCAATTTCCTTTTTGTTTTCTCTAGGAAGACTTAATATAATTAAAGTACTTCAAATGTAGTTTATTAATCACCTATGAAACTCATTTCATCTGTGTATATATGGATGATGCCACACACACATATTTATTATGTATTATCATTACATGCAATCATTATGTGTATGTAAATCAGTAATATCAGTAATATTGGTTTAGCCCTAATGTTTATCTATCTAATCTACTTATGCATTATTATAGATTAGATACAGAAATACATAGAGAGAAGACAAATAGTTACAACAGTAAAACTAAAACAATATTCAGAACATAATTGGACAGACTGATTTTAAATCACACACTCATCACAAAATGAAAGTCATCAGAGTACATTCAGTCCCTATAATTCAGTATCTATGACCTTCTAGGTTGTCTTCATTTCAATGTAAGCAAAATCAAAAGGACAAAAATGAAATTCCATTTCAGAGACCTTGGTCATGTAAAACAAGGAAGTAAACATTACATTCCCCAAGGGCCGATCTGCATTTCCTATTTCCACAAATTTGTAAATACTGAAACTTCTAAACCAACCGCACCCCCATATGAATATTCACCAGCAAATGAAGGATTCGATTGTTATGCAAAAGACATTGTCTCTCCGGGTGCATTTGAAATTCCCTTGGCCTCACTCTGGTGAGCAAGACTCCTCTGCCCGAGGGTTTTTTAGACACCGTGCATTTCCAACGCCTGCTAAACCTTAGCTCTCATGTTCATGGAGAAAAGGGTAAATCCTCTTCCTAAACCCATTTATGATTTATTAGCTTATTCATTTGTGTGCAAATGCTTGAGAAAATCTGCTTTTTTCAACAAGCTTAACCATTTTGGACAGGACCAGGACGAAAAAAAGAAAAAGAAAATAAGAAAAAAGAAGCAAAAAGGTATGTTTAAATTCCAGTGGAGGCACAGAGACCGACATTTGAACTGCAACCACCCTATGAGTAATTCGAGATTGATTAAATACTGAACTAGGCTTGATTGGTGTAGAGGTTCAATCATAATCATGATTCAGGGACAGGAACCTAGAGGAAGATTCCCCCGTGAGAACCAGAAGTCAAGAAAGAGCAAACCAGTTGCACAGAAGAGACATTTAAAGAATTCTCATTTGCTATTCATCCTGACGCCTTGGCATCCTTAAGGAGCGCTCATAAATGAACCCCACCAGGAAACAAGAACCCGAATCAGGAGTTGTGCTTTATGGCTGGATCGGCCCTCGAAGCCACTGCCCATCCCCTTCCTGAGCAGAGGTGGAAGCTGGGCATGGGGGCAGCATTACTGGCAGCTGGACATCAGCATGGGAATGAGATGCAATTTGGAGGGCCTGGCTTCAAATTGAGGTTTTTTTTTTTTCTTTTTCTTTTTTCTTTTTTTTTTTTAAATTTTTGGTTGTACATGAACACCACGCCTTTATTTATTTTATTTTGATCTGGTGCTGAGAAACCAACCCAGTGCCTCATGCGTGCGAGACAAGCGTTCCACCACTGAGCTTGTAGCCTCAGATGGAGGTTTTCAAGGGGAGTTTGCAAATATGAAAGATGAATGAAATTAATACTAAGATACATCCAAAAAGATGCCACTTATTGTTTTGCTCTTAAACATATTTGGAATTTCCTACAATACTTGGAAGGGGGCGGGTAGGGGGAGCAAGCACCACACCAGGATAAGCACATGGTAACTGATTCCGAAATGTCTACAATTCCGACACTCTGCTGTGGGCTCCCAAACACTTTCATTTAATTCATAAGATTTACTAAGCAGATTAGTGTTGAAGAGGCCTTTTTTGTGGAAATATATTTTTTTTATTATATATGTTCATATAAATAACATCTGGAATGTGAATAGATCATGAAGATTCTCTTGCCTACTTACAGTTCAATATTCGCATTTTGCCTCAACGGCAAAATCGAAAATATTACCTCATTCTTCTTTGTTCAAAACTTTCCCCTTATGTCACTGTCTTGACAACCGAAGGGGAAAAGCAGCAAGCAGTACCACAAGGATCATGGAAAAGCCCCAGAATTGCCAGCACCTGGGTCCCAGGCCAAATCCAGAGGGACCAGACCTCCAGACCACCTGGTGATTTCCCAGCCTCACCTCCTGACGGACAACCAACCCCTGCATCTGGCAGAAGGTACAGCTGGATTTCTCCTCTTTGACTCTGCGTTGTGGACACGTTTGTACTTCCTGTCTCTTCTTGGAATCTTTCTCTTGCTCCACCCTCTACTTCCACTAGGCCATTTCCTTTCCCTCCTTTCCTGAGCTTTCATTTCCTCCCCTTCCCCAGGATGCTCCCATCTGCTTCCCTGACTCCACGCCTCCCTTCTCCCAGAGCCCCGCCTCCGTTCCTAGAGACGCTCTTTATGCCTTGTTCATGTGATTTAAATGTCAAGCCAACACCTTAGGCCAAAAGAACAGCCACACATCTAACCAAACGCCCAGGCCCACCTGCTCCAGCTGGTACCCGCAAGGTTTCTACGTCCACCCTTCTGCACGGAGCCAGAAGACAGAGGGTTCTTCCCTGCCCGGCGCTTCTGTGTCACACTGTTCCCTTAGCTTCCATCTCCTTCAGTGTCCTTTGGAGCCTCTGGGTAAGAGGGGCCTCTCCCTCCTCTGGGGTTTGTGGTTGGTGACCAGATCAGAAGCAAAATCCATGAGCGTGATCTTACTAATGGGAGATTTTTTTTAAATGTGAGAGCTTCTCAGATTTTCATCGTCTGGCTCCTGAGTGTGGACAGTGCCTGCTCCATGACAAATCCTGGGAGTGGGGTAAGGACAGTGGGGAGGACAAGCCCAGGAACTTCCACCTCCACAGGAGGGCAGGACCACGTGGACTTGTTAAAATCCCATCTGAGACTGACGGGAAACCCAGGAAAAGGTGCAACCTAAGGAGTCAGTTCAAGGAAAGGGTGAAATCGGGGAGAGACTTCAGTGCATTTTTGGAAGATGTCATTACTGCAAGTGGAGAAACTTGGGACACAACAACCTTCGGAAAAGGCCACGGAAGGCGAGCCAGCCAGTTGTCTCACAGAACCTCAGGAAGGCCCTGAGCCTGGACGTGTGGCTGGCGACGGCGGGTGAGCACGGGGTTGGAAACAGACTCTTTGCAGAGCCCTTCATGCAGGGTCCCTTCTGCTCCAGCCTCGAACCCGAGGCCCGACCTCAGCAGGTCTAAGCAGGTCATGCAACCTAGGCAGGGAGCTGGAAGGTTCTTGTTTAAAGCATAAAGATAAGGAAGAACGAACTCTGGAAACCACTGTGTGGGTCATGCCAGGGGAAGAAATGCAAGCTGTCAATGGGTGCTGAGACCCACTGGGCAGAGTAAGTGTTCGGCTTGGAAGGAGCTTTTGGTTTTTCAAATTTAATATAAGGATAAGCAAGGATTCCCCTTATTATTTAAGCAAAGTCCCCAAAGTGAAACACAGAGATCGACACAAATAAATGAGGGAAAATCAAACAACAGACAATGCAGGAAGCAAAAGAAAACTTTGGGGGAAACACACACACTCATACACACACACACACACACCCTGTTCGATTTCTTAAAGCCATATGTCTATAGGCTGATTTGACAAAATATGTGTCCCTATAACATAGAGCACCTTCTTGGAAGTATAATAGATATGGGTTTAAAATACAATTTCCATGGTTAAGACCAATGAGTGGTATTATCTCTCTAACCTCGATTTGGTATCCATGAAATTACTGTGGTACTACATTAACTCATGGGGATGTTCAGAGAATTAAAAGGAGGTGATGTAACATAATGTATGTGCTAAATAAATGATTTAGGGAGGTTTTTATCATCAAGAGTTCTCACTATTTTTTGGAACTGCAGACCCCTTGGAAATCTTGATAAAAGCTGTGTATCCCTTTACTAGGAAAACAAATGCACGTACGAATAGAGACATGATTTTATATATAATTTCAAAGAAATCTCAGACTCTTTGAAGGCCAACTCCCACCCTCACCAGTTCAATAACTGATCCACATGAAGAAGTGTGTAAGGGCAAGAATATTCCTTTTTCATTTCTTTTAAATCAACTAGAATGCTCAGGAACAAAAGGCCAGTCAATGAACAGAGTAAGAAGTACCTAATTCTGCCTGTGTCAAATAGAGATGATTCTCCAGGAGTAACGGCAGAAGTCTACCCGACCCAAGGAGGTCCAATGTTAACTCCCGGAGAGGGTCATTCCATTTGGTCCAGGAGAGGAAGATGGCTGATCCAATTAACCTGCACTGACTTGAGTCCTGATGATGTTTTTAATTTTCCAAGGCTACAGGGTTTGGGGTAGAAGCTCCTGATGGTCTCCAGCAGAGACAGAACCCAGAAGACATTGCTTTCTGCTGAGAAAGGGCGAGCACTTCTCCCAGAGATGCCTAGTAGCCTTTCCTCAGGAAGGGCTGCCTGCCTGCATGGATCTATTATTGGGCAATCAAGTATTCAGGAAGCATTGGGGTAATGAGGTTAAAGAAAGATACGGAACTTGTAGACACACTGACCTGGATGTGAATCCTGGCTCCATTACTTCTAAGACTGTAGGCAGCTCATTCAGTCCCTCTTTTTCTATTTCGAGTGAAAAGAGCACGAGAACAGACTACTTTCCTTAGTAGGGTGGGACCAAAGGGAGGAGGCTGGTATGACTGGAGCCTTGTAAAGAAAAGTGACCTATAGATAAAGTCAGTTAGCGGGGAGCCCAGTGGCACAGACCTCGGAGGGTACCACGAAGACCTAGGTTTTCTTTTGAGTAATAGGAGAAGCCAATGGAGGGTTTTAAAGCCTCATTCTCCCAAGCCTGCTCTGGCTATAGGGTGGAGGAGACTTTGGAAGCAGAAGCGAAGTCCCATGGGTGGTGACTGCACGATCCAGGGACAGCACGTGGTGGCCTGGACACCAGCAATGAGATGAGGGTGCTGGTGAGAAGGATCAGATCGCAACCTCCAAGGTGCCTTCCTGGATGTCCAGGATGAAAGAAATCCCGGAGGAACCCGCGTGGCTGAGGACCACCTGGCTCACGCGCTAAACCACGTAACGGAGCAGAGGCGCCTCCTGCTGCTGGCAGTACTTGTCACCTTGGGTTGTAGTTGAGCACAGGATTGCCCAGAAAAAACAGTGGATTCTGTGGTCCACTCTCCCAGCCATACGTGTGACCATGTGACCAAGTGTGGCCGATGGGACGTTAGTAGGTGTACTTCGATTGGCATCCCCTGGGCATGCCGACAGTCGTGACCTGAGCTGGGAGAGCGATCTGGGATTGTCCTGAGACTTGCGGTGATCAGGTCTGGACCCTCTGTCTCCACCGAGCCTGGCGCATCCACAGGAGCCCTGGACTGCAGGCCCTCCCAGTAAAACTCCATAAAAATTTTTTGATTTGTTTAAAACAATTTATTTAAAATAATAACACTATTATTTACTCACAGCGGAACCTAATCCTAGCTGTCAGGAGATAATACAAATAGTAACATTAACACATTTATTAAACATTCACTGTGTCCCGGGGCATGTGGAAAGCACTTCACACGAATCCTTTCCTTTCAAGTTCATGACCCCAAATGCAGGGGCAGCCGGGTCCTGGGTCACTTGCAGACTTCTCTAGAATTTGACTAACAGGACATATTAATGGGTCATGGTGAAGACATCCTGATGAAATTATAGGGGAAGGACAGTGATACTTTTATCTGGCAGCAATTCGTTTTGACTTTTTAGGCTGACGTTGAAACATGGAGGAATTCATATTGGATTCCACAAACCAGATTAAGACTTTAAAGTGCAACTTCTCGAGAGGAAATGTT
Organism: Sciurus vulgaris; assembly: GCF_902686455.1. Classification (NCBI taxonomy): domain Eukaryota; kingdom Metazoa; phylum Chordata; class Mammalia; order Rodentia; family Sciuridae; genus Sciurus; species Sciurus vulgaris. Next base: position 134,177,734 of record NC_136469.1, on the reverse strand, counting down.
GATGAGTTTTGTGAATGCTAAGCACACTGACACGAACTCCACTCTCACAGAGTAACTTCCAATTTTATAATGAAATAAAATTACACAGCCTGTCTTGAAACTGATTAGAATAGCGATCAGTAACTGAGTTGGAATTTTTTGAGCTGCATTTTAACAACCTACCAGCAATGCTGTGGGAAAGGCTCCTCCCAGACCAGGATTGTCAGATTCCAGGAAGCTCTGTAAGTGCCACCAACACTGCTGATTAATGGGGAAACTAGTGACCCAGGATTCAGCTGGGGCCAAAGTGGGAGCATCCTACTTTCCTCAAAAGCAAAACTACAAGACCGTGTGACTATCTGGGAAAAATTCTGTACATTGAAGGACCCACAAAACTTTTCCATTTACTGAGTCCATACTACAGGATCCCACGAATACATCTGACATTCGTATTTCATTCATAGGAAGACTGAAACCATAATGAAAAACAACGGAACCAAACACTTTCTCCTTCCAACACTCAACAGTAGGACAATATTTATTTATTTATTCATTCATGTATTTATTGTAAAAACACACTTTTATGCTGATCCCAGGGCATAACAGTTTGAAAAAGAGAAATTAAATATGCTTAGCAAATCAGATTAGAAAAGTTATGTATAATGTTCAGGCCAGCGAGATATTCCAAAAAGTCACTGAGAAGCCGCAAAAGGGTCTGTGTCCAATTTGCCAATAAAGAACTTTAAGATGAGACCTGTTTTATAGCATATCTTTAAAAATTGAAAATTACGATTTTTCTCGATGTTGGTGTCATTGAGAAACACATTCAAAATTGATACTGTGGCACAAAACAGACTAAAGAACACTTTTCCCTTAACTAATTCTCCTTCCTTCCTTTTGTACACACTTGCTGGGCTTCTGTGGGATATCTGGTGTCTATCCTTGCAGCATCTCCTTTACTGCTGAGACAATCTGGTCAACTCCCCGCCAACTTCCTACCCCTCTTTGCCTCTTGGTCAATTATAGTTCCATGGTCCCCTGCTGCTTCCTCCAGCAGACTCCTATCCCAGGACCTTTGCACTTGCTCTTTATACATCCTGTAAGTCTCTTACTCAGACGCCCATATGCCTCACTCTCATCATTCAGGCCTCTGCTCAAATGCCACCCTTCCAGACAGGTCTTTCCTGACTGTTTTCTCTATAATCATGGCCCCTGACCTTGACAGAATTCTAATCATAGCCCTTATTTCTTTCTGAAATTCTATTTCACGTTTGTGAATATTTCTACTAATGTTCTGTCTCCTCTGTAGGACAGGGTAATTTTTTATTGATTTCCAGTGCTTGATTCAATGCCTGACCCACACAAGGGGCTTAAAATAATTGTCGTATACATAAATAAGCTTTGCAAGGGATCACACACTTCAGTATTTGGTCTGCAATGTGTTTTGGAAAAAGTGAAAGAATAGTGAAACTTTCACAAGCAGGATGTCTGGAAACATCAGAACTGGCACACATGGGCCATAGCACCTCCAAGACGCAGCAGCTGAGTTACAGCAGAGCAGGGTTTTCTTCTTACACAGCTCAGTGTGTGACAGGCTCCCATGAGCCCTTGGTATCTTCTCCTCCACAGGCATGCCACCCTGCAGGCACAGGCTGGGAAGCTGGATCCGCGGAGAAAACTGCAAGACCATGTGACTATCTGGGAAAAATTCTGTACATTGAGGGACCTACGAAACTGTTGGACTCCCAACAACCACCTACAGAAAAACCAGCACGTGGAATTATTGGTTGAAACGCTAAATAAATATATCAGACCTGTGCTTCAGATGGGGAGACCCAAATTCAGAGAGGAAGGAAGTCACCCAAGATCAGAGAGTGGATATATGGTACAGACAAAATTTAAACTCCCTATTGACTGATTATAATTGCTTCATTCCTGGGCTACGAAGAAAATAAAAGAACTCATTTTAAGCATCTAAATTTAAGAATCGGGCTCTGAGTTTTCAAACCCAGGTGACATTTGCCTTTTTTTTTTTTTCAAATCGAGGTGATATTTATGTGCCATGAAATGCATAGAGAATCAAGTTTACAATTTGAATTTTGAAACTGGTATCCTTCCGTGTAACCACCATCCCTATCAAAAATGTGAACACTTCCCAGAAAATTCTCTCAGGCTCCAGGCCGGCCCCCTTCATGCCCACAGCCACCTACGTTCCCGGGAGCCACAGAAAAACATGGGCTTTTCTGCTCCTAGGCCCTGGTAGTGGCATTGTCACTATAGGCTGTGTGCGCTTCTTCAGCGTAACGTGGCATTTCTGAGTCTTCCTCCCGTATTACTGCCCTGTTCAGGGCCGATCCTTCCCTCTGCCCGGTGTCCCTAGCTCCTGCTGTGGCTTCTGGCCATGATTTAAAATTAAAAAAAAAAAAAAAGAAGAAGAAGAACTGCACTAAATATTCTTGCCCAGATCCTTCTTGGGGCGAAGGTTTTCATTCCTCTTGGTACATACCTCGGCGTGGATCTGCTGGGTCACAGGGGCAGGCGCAAGTCTCTGTGTCCGGGACTATCAGAGGACTCCACGTGGTAGCATCACTGTGCTCCCACTGTGGGGGTCTGATTGCTCTACGTCCTCACCAACGTGGCTCACTATCAGGCCCTATGATTTTAGCCATTTGTAGGTGAGCTTTGTTTTAGGGTGATTCAAAAGATGCACCCATTTTTCAGAGGGAGGAATCCCCCTCCCAGCTCCACGGACGGCCGTCCTGCTGAACGCCACCCTGAATCACCCACAGCACAGGGATGTTTAAGTCTGAGCATCGAGGTGGTGGGGCAGAGAACTCCGACTGCTGTCTACCACACTACGGTGTAAATATGCCACTAAGGGTGACATTAAGCGACCAACACGACATGCAGAGAGGCGAAGAGGCCACACACTGGCCTTGGTGAGCTGCCTGGTACTTCACCTCCAGCTTCAGTCAGAAAAAAGGCCACCATTGTCTGAATAAGTGTCATCCACGGTGTGACCCAAGGGTTACTCGTCACTCACGAAAAAGAGAGAGGGCGCTTTTTCTTACCACTGTTGACCTCGGTCTCAGCATTTGAAGAACCTCACATGATTGAGATGATGAGGCTGAATCTAGAGCTTCTTTTGCACAGGCTGGAGGATAAACTTGGACGGCAAGTCACTGGGCTTGGGAGGGGTGGGCGCATCTTATTTACTCCCATCCCAAGTCAGTCCTTGGGTTCCCATTTTCCAGTCTGGCATATTTACCTCCTCCATCTGAACATTAGAGCCCCTCAAACTTGGACCTTACCATTGCTACTCACCATGGGTCTCCGCGATAAGCTGGCAGCTCACCATTCAGAGAGGGGGCCAAGCTCACCCCGTGCCCAAGCTTACCTTGCTCTCCAGGACTTGAGCACCCTCCTGCCATTTCCCCCACCCCCCACCCAATCATTCACACCTTCCATTTACTGAGTTGCCTCTAGGTGCCAATGGTCAGAGTGTGACGCACACAGAATCATTTAATCCTTCGGACAGTGTCCCCATTCTAAAGATGACATCACTGAGGTTCATAAAATTCAAATGCTCCCACAGCAGAGGGAACATTCCCAGATTCTGAACTTAGCACTTTTAATAAGAAAGTCCAGATACTTTCTGGTTTGTTGGAAGGTCCACTCAAAATTTCTAAATTCCGTGAATGGTCCTGAGTCATTAGTAGTCCTTGTGGTTGGTTAATCTTGTGCACACACTCAGCTGCTGCATAACCGTTACCTGCCCAGAACAATTCCATCCCTCATCTTTGTTTCCCAAACGGTTTCTAGTTCAGACCTGTGTGCACCCTGGTAATGCAGTATTGGGGGAGACTGGTTCATGGAACAGTCCAGTTCAGCTGAAAGGCTGGCCGTTTACTATCAGCATGACCTTGGACCATTTGCCTCACTTGAGAATATCAGAATGGTGTCTATCTTGGAGAACTATCATATACAGTTAATAAAATGGCACAAGAGAACTACCAAGCGCAGTGCCAGGCATACGGTATGTGTTAAAGAAATGGAATGGTAGCTGCTATTATTCAGGTCAAGACCTGTGGCTGACTGTTACTGTAACCTCCCCCAGTAAATCACACCTCCTGAATCATGCCTTGGCTTAGTCTTCTCCTACACTGACCCTGAGCCTGGCTACACGACTTGGTTAAACCTGTGAAAAGTTAGAGAACAGAACAGAAGCAGAGATTGGAAAGTCACTTGCACCCCGGGACGGTTTCCTGGGAATGCTACCTCCACACAGAAACGTCTGGGTCAGCCTGCTGGAGACAAGTGGCCCGACCAGCACTGTTCTCGTCAGCTATTCTGCTGCTGAGACTAAATGACCCAACCAGCACAACTGTAAAGGAGGAGAGGTTTATCTGAGGGCTCACAGTTTCAGAGGTCTTAGTCCATAGAAGGCTGGCTCCATTCCTCGTGGCTCGAGGTGAGGCTGAACATCATGGCGAAGAGCATGGCAGAGGGAAACAGCTCACATCATCAGGAGGCACAGAGAGAGAAAGAGTCTCCACTCTCCAGATATAAAATATATACCCCAAAGCCACCCTCCAGTTCCAATCTCCTCCAGCCACGCCCTACCACTTCAGTTAATCCCATCAGGGATGAATTCGCTGATTGGGTTACGATTCTTACAACAGAATCATTTCTCCTCTGAACCTTCCTGAATTGTCTCACATGTGAGCTTTTGGGGGACACCTCACATCCAAACCATAACAAGCGCCCAACACCAGAAGCCAGACGTGCCTGAGGCCACCTTCAACCATCCAGCCCCAGACAAACTGCCAGATGACTGCAGTCTCATGAATGATCCCAGGCAAGACCAGCAGGGCGACTCAGCTCAGTGCAGACAGAACTTGTTAATGCACCCGTATGAACAAATAAAGTGGTTGTTTCATGCCACTACACTTGGGGTGGTGTGTTAGGCAGGAATGCGTCATTCGTATTTGGACTTCCCACCACTAAGTGTGCCAGCTCACTCGTGGAAGGAACTCAGTGCACAGGGCTGTGTTCTGTGACGAACAGCACTTGGGCGTGAGATCATGACATTGCTGAGGCCCAGACCTGGCGCAGGCATCTCACACAGGCTGAATACAAAGGAAACGCAAAATAAAGATTTGGGCAGGCAGGAAAGCTTGACTTCATCTGCCCTTTAAAGAAAATCAAAGCCCTGTTATACAGGCAGCTGAGACAGGGAGGCATTTTCTTGAGCAATGAGCCCTCACAACACAGAGGGAATCCACGAACTCAGCTTCTCACTGAGAGGTGCATTCCGGCTCCTAGGCTCAGGCTGACCTGCTCCCAATTAGGAGAAATTAGAAATGGAGATCAGCAGGCAACAGATGCAGAGACTCAGCCTCATCTGCCTGTCCCTCTGCCAGCTCCACCTCGAATCCCTTGGCAGGCAGCTGAGAAGGCACCTCTGCACCAGAGCCCCGCTGTTTTCAGGGCTCCACATCTGGAAAAGCTGCTTTTAAACTTTATTTCACAAGCACACTTGTGGCTCCCTCTGGGCCTTTAAAGACACAGATACAGGTCTGCGAAGCCTATGGCTGAAGGCTTTGGACCGGGGTTTAGGAAGTCCCATGGGGACGATGGTGCACCTCTGATGGAGTTCAAGAAGGACACCCAGAGTGACTGTCGCCCTCAGAGAACACGCCGGGGAAGCATCTCTTCACAGTGCTCCCACACTCGGCCCCATCACCTCTCTGCCCGGCAAAGTGGGCGACTCCAGCGTGAGGGAAGGACATGAATCTGTTTTCCATTAGCGCTAATAAGTGATTCAGCATTAATGGAGAATAAAAAGCAAAAACAGTTCCGTGCATCCTGGATGAACTTAACTCTAAGTGCACAGGGGCAGAGTCAGGCCAGTGACTCACCTCTGGGGAGGTGCTCATCTTGCCTTTGCTTTTTAAGCCTCCCTCCTGGAGACCTGAGAATTTTATCCCTGATTAAGTGAGAAATTCTCACAAGAAAGCTAGACCAGCTTCCCAAATGTGTCTTGAGTGCAAATAGGCTGTACCAACAAGAGGAGAGGAAGGAGGGAACTGCGTTTTGCGTTTTTGAGTTTCTTATGTTCCGGGTGCTTGATATACGTGTGTGTGTGTGTGTGTGTGTGTGTGTGTGTGTGTGTGTGTGTTATGGTGCTGCTGCAGGGTCTTACACATGCTAGGCAAGCACTTTACCCCTGAGCTACATCCCCAGCCTCCCATGCATATATTTAAGCATAACTGTGACCCAGTTCGGTGGGAATCATGTTCCCATTGCCTGAGGAAACTGAGGCTCAGAAGGTTGAGGAATAGGTCACAATTCAAGTCAAGGAATTTGTCCAAGTTAAGGGATTTGTCATGGTTAGCCGCGGGTAGAGATGAGCAGCTAGTGAATGGTGGAAGAGAGATCTGAAACCAGTCCAGCTGAAGTTCTTCGTAACAATGGCATTACCTATGTGCCAGGCTCCACGCAGTGAGCTTCGGGTCTCTTTCTGTGTTTCAACTCTGAGGGAACGATTGTCCTTGAGTTGTAGATGAGGAGAGTGCTCTTTAAGAATCTGATTCCTCCATATAAACAGATCTGAGAGTGATGCACACACACTCCTACATTTCGTGGCCTCTCTAAAGTGACCAATGTTTTCACGAAGTCCATTAAGTCCTTGGGTTGAAGCACTTACAGAATTATCTCTTTTTATCCTTCCAACAATCTTTTGAGGAAGGAAATAGTATAATCACTTCCCAGAGGACTAGGGAAGGATTTGAGGCAAATTGAGTAACTCACCCCAATCCCATCAGCCAATAATGGCAAAGTCACGCCCAGGTCTGCTCAGCAGCACTGGGGATGAACTTGACCCCTATGTCAGGAGAGGTTTAGATGGAAATGACTTTAATGAAAATCTGTGACATCAACTTATATATATGTACTAAAATCACAACTACATAAATACACATCTCACAATTTTTTATGAATGACTTGATTACAAATAGATGCAAAAATTATCCCAATAGTTTCTGTTTCATATTTCCCAGGGACTAAACATTTATTCAAGAGGCCAAGTCAGGAGAAAATACAGAGAAGGCTGACAGTCGGAGAGAGGAAAAGATGAAAGAGGAAAGACCAGGTGGCTTGAGTAATTCATCTAGGACCCAGAGGCTGCTCGGGAGTATGCGAGCCATCCAGCAGTGCAATGGTTAGGATGTGACTCTGAGGTCCAACAGACTCAGGTTCAAAACTGACTCAGCCCTGTGTCCACAAGTTGTGTGAACTTGGACAGCTTGCTTAATATCTCTGAGTAACTAACTAACTCTAACTCACGGAGGCTATCAAACATCTTATAGCACTTGACGCAGTATGCGTGACACACAGTGTTCAAAAAACAATAGCTAGAAGTGATGAATTGCTCATCTTCTTGTCTATGGGTAGGGACATGTCCTTCTTGGCTACAGCATCTGGGTGAGGCCCTGTTCCCAACTCAGGGCTCCCAAGAGGAGACCCTACAAAGAAGGAATCATCACTAGTAATACAGCCTCGATTAAGAGCATCAAAGAGTATCTGCTTGGCTGCAGCGATTCCCCAGATTCTGCATGCACACTCAAACCCAGGTTCCATGAGACAGACCGCATCTCATGCAAACTCATAACCTGTGAAATTGTGTTTTGATTGGGTATACCACATATGCCCGGCCTTATCTACCCAAGTCCCTAAGGAAAATTATAGAATACCATTTTTTTCTTGGCCCCTGTAGAAAAAGACTCAGTTATTACATTTTTTAAAATTCAAGGCAGGCATGACCATAGCTAGCCTTGACATTTCTGAACAGACCTGAATTTCCAGGGAAAGCATAGCTAACACAACCAGTATACTAAGGTCTATTGTAGCCCATAGGAAATGTGAGTGGATTCACAATATCCCAGAACAATCAGGATTTTCTCTTGAATATTTGAGGCAGATAAGCCAAATATTTAAATTAGATGATGACATGGTTTATTCAAATCCTCCCACCTGGTGAAACAACTTTTTGAATGGCATTATACATCATGTGTGCACCTACTTAACAGGTGTTTGATAATCCTTTGGAAGATGTCACATGTGAATAAGATTCTAATTCTCACATAGTTACCTTCGATTGAGAACATTACTTTCCATCTTGAAAGCAACTCACACACACAGAGAAAAATACCAGATGTGTTTTGTATTATGTATCCTCACCTAGACTGAACGGGGACTTTTCTTCCCCTTTACCTTACTTTAAGACAGGATGGAGTGTGTGAAAAATGTTTTGTAAACTCCAAAGCCCTCCACAAATTCCAGTTGTGCTGAAAAATAAGCTTTACATTTACTTAGACTCAGACAACTACAAAAACTTCAGAGTCGGGAGGAAGTCAGGAGGTCACAGAGTCCAACCTCCCGTTTTCAAGTGGGCCCCTACAAATGAAAACCAGATGACATTTTAAACAGACCACTTTCAAATTGAATGTCAGCTGCCTATGATGCAGCCTAAGGCATCATAAAGTCTCAGAACAGAAAGCCCTTTCCCAATTCCTCCAAGAGCCCATCACGCACCACGTGGAATTCATATATTCACTCGGGAAGTCTATAAAGGTGGATTGCTGGGAACCTCTTGGGGAGCTCATCTATTTTCATGGCTTTGGTGAGCACATTTTAAGGTTATAATCCTTCCACAGGCTCTTACGAGTCACCTTTGTAATTCTAGTCCACATATTATTTTTTACTCATGGTCAACAGATATAAAGCATAATAAAGCAACCTAAGCTCAGAATCCCAATTGCTGGTTGGGAATTTAAACCTTTGCCTGACAAATACCTCCAAACTGCAAAGTTTAGTCATTTCCTGACCTTGGAGGGACTTATTGATTAAAGGAAAAAGTCAAGAAAAATCACACAATGGGTGGGACTAAGACTGTCAAAGAGGGAAAGAGAGAAAGATCAAGGAGAAGCCAAGCTGGCAGAAGAAACTCATTGACATAAACTTCATTTGGTATGGTTTTCCATCAATTAAAAAAATCCATGTTCTAAATGGTTATTTTAAATATACATAAGCTAGCTAATTTATATAGTTCAATAAAAAAACATTTTTTAAATGACAATAGACTTATTTACTAAGGCACCCAAAATATTTTGAATACATACGATTGAGCTTTGAATGGAAATTTAAAATTCACAAAAACTTTTCCAAACTTCATCACATGTGCTTCACTCCATAGATGGAAAACCTCTGCACAGTGGCTATCACCAAGATCCCCATCTTACTGACAAGGCATGAGATCTGGGCTCTGGTGGCTTCTACTTGAATCCACATCTTTAAAGCCAGACCAGTGTGTCCTTTGAAACAGCAATTCAGCATAGAAATGAGGAGGTCAGATTCCAGAACTGGAATTCCCAAGCTGGCATCCAAGTTCTGCCACCATCCATGCCCCGTTATCCTCACCAGTCACATGGAGTGACTGTAAGAATTAAATGAGAGATGGGGGTTCAACTCCCAGAGCTTGACCCAGAGCAAGTCAATGGAAAAGGGAAACTTGTCTCATTAAATGGAGACAGAAAGGGGGTATCACAAAAAGAAAAAGAAAGCCCCTCATGATCTCAATGCATAACCATCATCATCATAATTATTATTATTATTAGCATTACTATTGCAGGACTTTCCCTTTGGTTGTTGCTAGCATAATTACAATCATTCAATGTACTCAAATCTGTAATCTGTCATGTTTACTTAGTACCACGTAAACACATTCTCACAAACACCCTGTTCAATGTCGACATTCAGTAAATGTTTTACAGCTTAAGTAACCATTTCCTTAGTTTTTAAACAGTGAGGTTGTTTCCAGTTTTAGTGTTAAAAATGATGCTGTGATAAACGTCTTTGGGAATTTAGCATTTTCCACACACGTGGATCATTCCCTTAGAAGGCATTTTCTCTAAGGGCAGGTAATGTGTCTGTCTTCTTCACTATTCAGTCCACAGAGACAGGCACAGTCTGACCGAAGACACTGCTGCAAATGAGTGAGTCAATGAACGAATGAATGAACCGCTGTAGCACACTCTTGCATGCTAAATAAGTGGAGTAAGTGCAAGCGTACTTCATTAAAATGCAAATGCCAAGGGCAAAAAAAAAAAAAAATGGTTCTTCTCATTCTATACATTATTGAAGGCAGAATCAAGCGACATGAAATAGTGTCCCGTTATTTTGTAAATTTTTATTTACCAAAAGAGCTTGCCAGGCTCAGGATACGGCATAGGAGGTAGAGCGCTTGTTGAGCATGTGCAAAAGTTCAGGTTCCATCACCTGAACTAACATGTTTGCTGTCCTTATTAGGAGCAATAATCGTTGGTAGGTCAACCTGAAACAGATATGGGAGGAAAAAAATAAAACAAAACCTCAATACTTCACTTCCTCCAATTTCCCCAGGCGCCTCATTTCAAATTCCTTGGCAATGACCTTCTTTCGCTAACGGGACATCTTTCCACAAAAGCTTTACCCACATTCTGCACCTCCACGTCTGGAAAAGAAGCGTTTAAACTTTATTTCAGAAGGACTCTGTGACTCGCTCGTGGCCCTTCTGTACAGTAAAAATACTATGAATTTGCCAATTATGTTTCTGTTAAGCCTCCCCCCACCCACATTCTATTTGGGGATGGTGTAATTAGAGCATGTTGAAGCATCGAAATGCTCAATTTTTAAGAAATCAAACTGATTGATTCTGCATTCAAGACAGTACTCCCCATGCCTGTTCTCACCTCGGTCATTCTGTTTTGGCTTTTTTTTATTTTTTGTCAATGACTTCTTAAAACATTGCTCAGAGAGCTACTTTCCAGCTCCTACTGCTGAATTTCCTCTCAACATTAGCACATTTTTTAGAACATCGCTTTCCTCTGACCTACACCATCTCAGGTTTTCTTCCGCCTGCATTCATTTGATTTCAGGATTGATACCATGTTAAATGGCCAAAGCAAATGGAATGTGGTCTGTGGATAAAAAGCACAGAGGGAAACGGCATCATATGTTTCTGCTAATGGTAGGTCAACAACCAACATCCATAAGCCGGTGCGCAGAGCTTTCTACGCACTGGGGCAGTTTAATGGGGCTCTTTAGGAGTCCACAGCTAGGATCACACTGAGGGAGTGTTTCAACCCAGTCCCGACTTAGAGACTGTGGGGCTGTTTTATCATGGGAAAGCGGGACATGAGGGTTGTACATGGTTGGTGGTCCCTGTTCTGTGGGGCCTGAGAACACGTGCCACGTGTAGATTCCCCACTCTCAAAATTGCACACTGAGCCTACTTATTAAAGCAGCTTTGGCAACTCCCTTGGGTGTCCCCAGGGTCCCTCTTAGCCCTGTCCCGTTAAGGTTATGTGGTCACCCGGTTTCTTTTGAGCATTGATGGTTTTTAGTTCTGTCGGTAACAGTCTCTCTCAAAGGTACCAGACAGAGCAGGAGCACTCTCCTCTCTTGCCTTGCCAAACCAGCTGAGAGGACCTGGCATACAGTAGGTGCTCAGTGACTATTTGCTGTCATTGCTGATAGTTATTATAACATGAGTCACTTACACCTTATGAGGTTACCTATGTGGAAAGACAAAAATCACAACAATTTAGTTTAAAGACCCAAATTGGCTTTATTGTTTAGAATATTTAAAAAAAATTAATGAAATATACCAAGACAGAACTCAGAAACTGTAGTTGTATACTCATTGAATGTTTATAAACTAAACATGTCCTCATAATCAGTTCTCAGATCAAGAAACATTTTTTTTAATTCTACAATCTGTCAACACTTTATTCTGCAAGATGGAATCAGTGCTCCAACCAGTTAAGCATAAGAGGTTGGTTTTATAATCAGGGAAAGGTTGAAAGGGGCAGGAATAAAAGAACCAAGAGGATATTGGTCATTTCGAAGTACTTTCCTTGTAAGACAGGGACAGGGCAATAGAATAATTACCTCCTGGTCAGCATCAGACGACATCAGGTTGGTTACTTTTTATAAGGATTCGGGGCAGAGGGAACCTCATTATCATGACAATTCAAATGAGCCTGTTTGGGAAGTTTGGCTGCCACATCTCATTGCTCTTGGTTCTTGGAAGGACAGATAAACAGCTTAGTTTCAGTTTGGTGACAGGGAACTTTAGTATGGGTTTTTAATTTTAGTCTGGTCTATTGGGTCCCAATGTAGGAGCTTAATCCAAAACAATGGCTTCCTCTCATTTTGTGGTTTTTTTTTTTTTTTTTTTTTTTTTGGGGGGGGGGGGGTTGTACCAGAGATTGAACCAAGAGGCACTTTACCACTGAGCCACATCCCCAGTTATGCGTCCGTGTGTGTGTGTGTGTGTGTGTGTGTGTGTGTGTGTGTGTGTTTTATTTAGAGATAGGGAGATAGGGTCTCACTGAGTTGCTCAGGGTCTCCCTAAATTGCTGAGGCTGGCTTTGAACTTGCAATCCTCCTGCCTCCAGAGCTGCTGGGATTACAGACATGCACACCACACCCAACCCTCCTCTCCTTTTCATTTAACAACTATTATTCCACATCCACTGTCTTTCTTCCAACAACACTTTTGGACAGCAAGTTAAGGGTGTAATAATAACTCCAGTAGTGAAAGCATAAGGACTTCAGAAACACCTGCTGTGGTTCAGACACTGTGCTGGGTGGCCTACCTGTATTCTGAGTTCTCAATTGTGAATACATTTGTGAAGACTCTGAGTGCCAGAGAAGGCCAGTGGCTTGCCCAGGAAGCAATGAGCTGAAATGCAACAGGGCTGGATCTTTGCGGCCAGGTCTACGGTACTTCTCCACCCCACACCACCTATAAGGTGTGGGCCCTTCATGACATTGTTCACATTGCTTAGCATTTTGCCTAGTCATTTCGAGCTGATGGATGAGATGCTTCACCTGTAACATGTACACCCATCAAGGTGGCTAACTAAGCTTTCTTAATTTTAAGACTCTAGTAGCTCAGTAGCTGCAAAGAAAAAGCAAAGTCTGGCCCTCTCTTGTCTTCCCTGCTGCTGTCGATAAGCAAGTGATGGGGTTTTCTGGCATGACTAGTTGCATTTTAACTTATCAGAAGTGGGTCTAAAAATTCTATCTGTATATTTTTATGGCCTAAATGGATGGAAATCAGACTTTTGAAGGATGTTTTGTTACCTTCTGTGATAGTTGGAGAGAGTATTTCTAGAGCCATAAAAACACTGAATATGTAAATCTGGGAAACATTTATATGTTAAAAATACTGAAAAGCAACCATGTGTAAGCACTGCTAAAAGCAGGTAGAGGGAGATGCCGCAATGGCAGTTTGAAGCCTCCCCAGAGCTCTTTATTAATGCCACCATGTCATTTACATGAAAATGAAGCCCTCCTTTGTATTAAGATGCTAAAGCCCACTCACATGGACAATGCAAATGAGTCAGCCAAGAGTGCTTTGTCATAAAAATATATCATTTATTCCCACAGTTTCTGTGGATTTTTGATAGGGAAGTCTCTTTATGACACTGACAGTCATCAAGCGGATGTTTGTCAAAGTACATTTCCCAGATGTCCAAATAAAACAGTTTTGCTTTGACGAGTTTATGCTGAGCTGGAGGAAGGCTGCGCCCTATTTAAATCTCTCTCTTCTTGGAGCCTGGGTCGCCTTTCCCCTTTCCCATTTGCCACCACCCAAAATCTGAATCGTTAATGTTCTAGTTACTTGGACCCCTATTTACGAAAAGTCTCCTGTAAGTGTTTTCCTAACAAGGAAAGGGCAGGGGTAACCGGGTGGAGTGTAGAGAAGGCTCTTAAAAATAACGGACAAACAGGCAAAAGCCCAGACAGACAATTCCGAAGCAAAACAAAACAAAATCTAACAACTGACAAACCATAGAGAAATTTCTACCCTCACAAGCAACACAGAATACAAAGGAGAATGTCCAACCATCACGTCAGCAAATGCTGCTTTTCCTGGTATAACTGAGCAGAGACCAGGGTGTGGTCAGATGGCCAAACACACCCTAATGGTTAGAGTGCGTCGGACATCGTTGGAAACTTGGTGTAATGTCCACACTCCTGTAGTTTGTGGCCCCTTGGAGGATGTTACCCAAATCATAGAAAACTCCTTATATTCAAAGATGTTCACCAGAGTGATAGTAAAAAGACAACCGTTATTAAAAACAGCTGAATCTCGAGCAAGAAATTAAGTCATTTATTGACTAAAAGAAGTTCTTGGCAAGCATTGGTAAATTGAAAAATGCTCTTTAAAATCCCATTCAGGTAATATTTTTAAAATATGCATTATGATGCAAATGAAAAAGTAAAATATAAAAGTAGACTGCAAACACTAGCTCCTATTAAAAGAAATTAAAGAAAAACATACCGAAAAATAATAAGTCAAATAAGATAGTTAACTGTCAAAGTCTTTGGGTGCAGAAATGTTAGGAGATATTCATTTTTAAATTTCTTAAATGAATATCTATTTCTAGGTATATATGTATAAAATAAATATATCTATATTTTAAATAAATATCTACCTATTTCTATTTTATACTGTATAAGCACATATTAAGTTGAAACGAGGGACAAAATAAATTGTAAAAAGCGAAAAAGGACAACATAAAGGGTGTTAGTAACAAGTTATTATTAAAGATAATGTTGCTTTGAAGTCTACACAACATGGATCCACAGAGAGATTACAAACTTAGTTTGGAGAATCCCAGTGTATACACTAAGATCTAATTAATGGCATTTTTACCCAAACTAATTTAAAATTTTAATGTTTTAAAACAATGCCAAAAATCTTGGGTATTCAAATACTTGGCACAACTTTCTGAGAAGACAGCAGATGTATTCCATGTGTTTCCAGAGACACAGGAATGTACACATGGATGATAGAAGTCACACCAAGGCAGACAGGCCAGCTTCGCATGTGGAGTAACTGCTCACTCAATTCCAGAGATGTCCAGCAAAGGCGTGGGCAACCTACAGACGCAGTCACCCTCCTCAGCCTGGACAGGACTCAGAAGAGGCTGCCAGGCATGTGGTAGAACATGAGAGAAACGATTTCCTCCCTGTACGTCCTCCCACCTCTGAGTAAGCTCCGCCTCAGTGAAAACACCAATATTCACACAGTTGCTGAAGACAAGAATTTGAATTCTTCACCACCCATCTCCAGGAAATGACACCTCAAATCCATCCACCTCCCGGCCTCACCACCCAGGACAGGATCATGTCTCACACAGACCTCAGACGGAGCCACCTAAACTGTCCACACAGCTGCCTGAAAGATCTCAGGTCTAACCACTCAGTTCACACCACCCCCTTCCAGTAAGCCTTTCAAACATTTCCCAGCACTCCAGAATGAAGTCCCAAATTGAACATTGAAACCTCTTTCCTTGGCCTCCGATGTATTCATGATTCTCAAAACCCACCCCCCCCATACACCCTTGGCTCCTGCCTGCTAGTTCCCCCGACCAGGACGTGACCAGGACGTTCCCAGGACTGGCTTCTTGCACGTCAGTCTTTGTCTAAATATCAGTTCCCCAGGTAGGAGATCGCTGGCCACCCCATCTAAATGCCTCCAAACATTGTCTCCCACCCTCCAACTCTGTTTCTTCCTATTCCTGAATCACTACTTATTTTTCTTTTTAAAACTGATTTCATCCCATGAGAGAGGGACTTTGTTCAACTTGTCCACTGTTTCATTCAAATGCCTGGCACAGAGCAGTTGTTTAAATAAGAGGTGGAATGAATGGTAGACATGTTCTCACGACCAAATTCCACACGGGGGGTGGGGGAACGGGGCACAAAGACACTCTCAGGAGAGCCCTGGGACTCACTAGGAGCCTTCCTAGAAAGTAGTGCGACTTCCTTCAAATCCCCCAACTTGATTTATTAACTGTTTAGAAGGCATCTAACAATATAGTAACTAATGGTGTCTCACAGGGACACTTCACAACGTGATTATTTCCTATTTATCCCAAAATAGCACATTCTTTGAAATACAACTTTTGCAAAATAGCTATCAAGGACACAGGAGCACCTGCCCCTACTTCCCTCCTATCACTCTCTGACCATCTGTGGAAGAAGAAGGGCCTGTCCCCTTCTGGAGGTCCATGTCTTGTAGGCAGGTGTGAGCTCATAGCCATACATCTGGTCCCTATTTCCCTTCTAGTGCACAAGCTAGTCCTAGAATAGGCCTTTTGATACTAGTGAGTGACTTAAAAAATCAACTGTGAAAACCAGGCATGCCTTTGACAGTATTCCTCCAGAAGGGAAGCCCTTTCAGCCTGCAACTCCAGGAAGGACTAGTAAACTTTGCAACCTCCATGCACATATTTCTATGGGCAATGCGCTACCTAGGTCCTCTGCAGGGCAAGCCAGGTGTTGGGTGTGGAAGTTTGAAAGAGGCTGAAAGAGGGAGGGTCCCCCCGGAGCACCTGCCCAGGACAAGGGTGGAGGCATGGATCTTATAGAAGCTGCCAGAGTGGCCACTTTCCTTCACACGGACATACCTCACCAGAGGCAGCAAGGGCTAATGAACCACTCATAAGCTCTGGACTGCAGGCGCAGGCCGTTCCCAGCCCTACCACCCACTAACTAAGTTTCCACAGACAAATCATTTAATTTAGGTGAGGTTCAATTTCCCTTGCACCCAAAAGGTTGGGTGGTTATAGCTACACCATAGAAATATTCAGAACATGAAGTAAATTCATGCAAGGAAAAGCTCCTAAAAGCCTTGGCCCCTTATAGGTACTTCATTTATAAGAGTTTATTTCCCCCTGGGCATAGTTTATTTCCTGGGCACAGAGAACTTGAGAAGTCAGCATTGAGACCTTACAGAAATTTGAACAGTGTAAGAACCAAAAGGAAAACCCACCATCATCCAAAATCATCATCTCCTTCATATTGTAACTCCAAAACCAGATCCTGGAATAATAAACCCTTCTAACAATGCCCTCTTGGTCCCAGTGTGGCTTAGGAGACAGACGTCTGGGCTGGGTGAGAGGTGGGTGGTAGAGCCATTCCTTGAACTAAATAGCGGTCACAGGAAAAGGGCAAAATATGGGTTCAGTTTGGGTCTTGGGAATTTATGTTGCCTGTTCCACATCAAATGAGCATTTTTAGAAATTATTTCCATGTACAGGTCTGAAGTAAGTTCAGGCCCAGAGGTGGATACTTAAGTGTAATGGGTGTGTGTGCGCGCACACGCGTGCATGTTAGGGAGAGGAAGACGTCATCAGGGAAAACACATTAATGAAGGGAAAACTTGTTCAGATGACTATGGTAAGAAACACATAACGGGGCAGGATAGAAGCAGTGGGGAGCAGGGGGATAGTTATCAGCCTGCTTTTTGGCACTGGGGACCCTAAGTTTTAACATACGCCAGTTTCCGTGGTGTAGATACTCCACCATAGCAAACTTCAAGTGACCAACATGGCATGAACAAGCCCACAAAAGTCATGAGAAATGAAAAACCAGCTCTCACCAACAGACATGAGCCAATGGGCAGGCCAACATGAGCCAGGGGGCAGGAAGGTGAACGGGAAGGACAGAAGAAAGAGCACAACGAAAACAGAGAAGACACAGGGGGAGGAGGAGGACAACAGTCACAGAGACCAAGGGGCGGGAGCTGCTCTCTAGAGATAGGGGCGATCCCAGCAGAAAGGGCCACGGGTGGTCACATGAGACGTCACTGCCAATGCAGCAGAATAAGCCTCGGACTCACAGTTAGGCAAGGGCCAGGACAAAAGTCGAGCTGGCTGAAGAGTGAACAGCGAGGAAGCGGACCATCCTCTCAGAACACTGGCTCAGGAGAGAGGCCCAGCAACACCGCCATTGGGAGGCAGGGTCCAGGTAGGGCTTGAGCGTCATCTGAGAGGCAGGAGCCACTGGGTGGAGAGCCTGGTGGCCAGAGCACAGCGGAGGTCAACAGCCACCCCATCCACAAAGCGACAGAGGGTCAGGTGGCAAGGACTCCAGGAGGGCTGGAGGAAGAGGAAGTTTCCGGGAAATGCTCTTCATCCAAAAAACTATTACCACCTCTAGCATGAAAGCAAACGGTGGCCGGCTTGAGTCCCATGGTCACAGACAGGGGCGCAGTGCGAGCCTGTCTGCTCTAGCTTGTGATGAGCCAAGACTCGCTTCCTCAGCTGGAAGACGCAGACGGTGATAACCTTGCTCACCTCGGTGGGTTTTCATGAAGATGCCATTATCTAAAACGTGCAAGGACCTGGAGTTCCCGGCCTACAGTGGACCCTAGTACACTTAAGCTTCCTGAGTCCATGCCTCACCAGCAACACGAAGGCATTTTAAACTAAAATCACAACAGGATCCAGTGCTTTAGGCAGGACCGGGGAGGAAGGAAATGTCGCTCTGCTATGGAAGTCACTGGGCACCAGGCGCACAAGAGGATAAACAGGACGGATCTTTCTTTGCTTCCCTCTCACACGCATCCACCACCCACTGAAGTAGTGAACCTTCATACGACTGAGCAGGGCTGGGAACTTCGACATGTAGGGAAATCCATTCATAAAATACTGGGGGAATCATCTGGACAAAAGATGCTCCATGAATATCTGGGATCTTTACCATTTATGTATTCCATTGATATGGCTCTAGAAAGAGAATATGTGTAACTTCGGAAGACAATACCTGGGAAATGAACCGGCTCCAGCTTTTCCTAATTCGACATTAGCTATTTTTAATATTTTATGAACTCATTTCATATATGCACTCAATGTAAGAGTAACGTTTATTTTAAATCCCTTAACTGGTTCTTTGGGGCTGAAAACTTTATTTTCCTGTTAAATGTAAGAGAGTTAAAATCATTCACTAATACGTAAATCAAACAAACTGATTCAAATATATTAAGAAAGAGTGGTTACTGTACCCTGGATTTCATACAGATCTTGAATTAGATTTACTTATATTAATTAGTCAGAATTTGGAAAATGGAAAAAGGAAATAGCACTTAAATTTAAGGAAAGATTTATACCCAATTCTCCATAGAGGGTACAACCAAACAAAGCCCTTTCTCTTCCAAAAAAATCCCACTTTTCTTTTCAAATATGTATGTGCTATAATTTTTCCTATTACAAATGGTAAAGATACGTTTCTTCATGTGTTGTTGTAAGGATTGTTTCTATAATCTTTCTGGCTATTCATTTTAATTGCTAAATCGTCAAAGTGAAATAGTAGCCCTATGGATTACAAAAAAAATTTGCAAACCATGTATGTGATTAGGAGTTATATTAGTCACCTTTCTACTGTTGTGACCAAAATATCAGACTAGAAGAGTGTAGTAGAGGAAAAAATGTTTTTGGCTCACAGTTTCAGAGGTTTAGTCCTTGGTCAGCAGGTTCATTGCTCTGAGTCTGAGGTGAGCAGGATATCATGGTGGAAGGGCACAGCAAAGGAAAGTTCCTCAGCTCAAGGCAGTCAGCAAGCAGAGAGAGCCAGGGGGACAGCACATAATCCTCAAGGGCATGTCCCCAGTAGTTCATTTCCTCTATCCATGCCCCATCTGACTACAGTTAGTAGTCCTTTCAAATGAATCCATAGAATGGATTAATCCACTGATGAGGTTATGACTCTCATAATCTAATCGCTTCACCTCTGAACATTACTGTACAAACACAGGAGCTGGGGGTGGTGGGACACCTCACATCTGAACCCCAATAGGAATTAATATCCAAATATAAAGAACAGACATGACTCAGTAGTAGAAAAACAAGTAAGTTAATTAAAATTGGGAAAAAACATGAGGGATATTTCTCCATAGAAGACATAAAAATGGTCAACAGGATATATGAAAAGATACAAACATCGTTGTTAATCATTAGGAAAATGTAAATCAAAACCACTGTAGGATACCAAGTCATATTTGTTAAGACAACCATTATCACAATGTCAAAAGTTGCCAAACATTTGCGAGGGTGTGGAGAAAAGAGAACCTTAATATACTATTGGTAGAAATGTAGAGTGGTATATTTGCTATGGAAACAGATATGGAGGTTTCTAAAAAAATCAAAAATGACCATATGACTGGCACAACTCTCTTAGGGGTGTATATCCAGAGGAGAAGACATCATTGCACCTCGTAAAGACACCTCCACACCTGTGTTCATTGCAGCCCTCTGCACAACAGCCAAGGCAGGGAAACCCTCCCCATCCCTGTTGATGGATGGATGATAAAGAAACTATGGCACTTACATGGAACATCATGCAGCCTTAAAAGAGAACAAGATCTTGCCATTTGCCACAACAAGGATGGGTCTGGAGGTCAGTGTGCTAAGTGAAATAAGCCAGACGCAGAGAGAGGAAGACTACATGACCTCGTTTACATGTAGAATCCTCCCCAAAGCTGAATATGCAGAGATAGAGAACAAAACCAATGCTATCAGTGGTTCAGAGGTTGGGGTGGGAGGAAATGAGGAGATGTAGGCCGGGCAGGAGTAGCAGATCTGCATTTCAGCAAACCTAGGTCTCACATGTTGACACCAAAGCTATAGGTGATAAAATTGTGGGAATTCATGCTTAAAAAAAACAACAGATTTTAGCCATTCTTGCCACAAATATACATAAAAGATAACTATTTGAAATGACGGTGTTGATTTGCTTTATCACAATATTTTTAATTATATGTATCACAAAACATCACATTATATGCACAATGAACTATACTTTAAAAATAAAATAAATTCATAAATAGATCTTCCTTTTCTTGCAAATAATAAAAATATGAAATCAAAGGTCACAATTGATATGATTGCTTATTGTGTGTTTCTCTCCATCTAAAATAAAGACTGGTTTTTTTTTTTTTTTGTTTATTGTTTTTGTTTTTGTTCTTTTGTTTTGTTTTGTTTTTTGTTTATTTGTTTTTGGTATCAGGCATTGAACCCAGGGGTGCTTAACCGCTAAGCGACATTCCCAGCCCTTTTTAATTATTTTTTATTTTGAGACAGTTTCTTGCTAGGTTGCTTAGAGCCTCAATAAATTGCTGAGGCTGGCTTCAAACTAGCAATCCTTCTGCCTCAGTATGTGTTTTTTTATTTCTCTGTGCATTTAAATAAGTATGTATACATACATGAACACATATACATATGTAGTAGAGTATATACTTACACAGTTAAGTGTATTTTATGTTAGATATAATAAGTATGGGTACAGTTTTATTTATGTAACTATTTCTATAGGAGAGGGGAATTCATACATAATAGGCCCTACATTTTTTGAAATGTGCCATTTTTCTTACAATACACAGTATCCTTTGAACCTTTTGGTGCTAGTCCGGTCCATTCCACCTGCATTTTACTATGTAGAGATGCAAACAATTATTTAGGTTTTCTTTTCCCTATTGATGAAAAAGTAGTTGCAGTACATGCACCGATGATCACTACCCACAATACGTACATCATTTTTGCACATAGGTAAGAAAGAGACAGACAACCCAATGAAAAAATAGGCAAAAGATATATGTACAGCAACTTTGCAGACAAAAACAGACAAAAATATGCCCAACTTCAGTTTTTATCTAGGATAGCAATTTTTAAATGGTTCCCCAAATCACTTCATGGGATAGATGAGATCAAAACTATGTTCATCAAATTCTACACTATTTGCCTTTTTCTCTGTGTTGACATCCACATTGCTGGCACATAGCAATGGTGGGGAAAACTGGAGACACTTACAACAAATAAAGGCATTGGTTCCGAACTCTGCAAGAGTGACTGCGTTCTTACCACCACACACATGGAGTTTAAAAGAAACTCGTTGACGAAGCAGGAAAACTATAAACCGTGCTGTATTTCTACCTTGAGTGCATGACTTCTTACTATTTGCTGAGACAAAGATGTGAATGGAGATGATTCTAGAGGAAAGGCACTGGGAGCTTGTAAGTTCAGCTGGAGCGGCTTATTTCATGCAGGATCATTTCAGTTGAAAGAAAAACAGAGGAGTTGAAGTTATTCAGACATATAGTTGGCAGCTACTTTCTCACAAGTGAAATAAGTGAGCCGATCCCTTCAAGGAAAACAATAGCAGTACTTCTTGCCAATGTTGAACTTCAAGCTTTCGAGAAAAAGTTAGAATTGAGAAAAGTTACTTCGGCCTCTGTGAGCTTGACAGCTTCCCAATACACAAAGATTTTTATAATGAGATTGATGGTGATATTAATGAATGTGATTTTTTGCTATTGCATAATGAAATGTGTCAAATTTGGAAGATGTGCAAAACTCAGTGAACCGATATTTTCCAAATAACCAATGCATGATATTACGAATTCATGAGTGGGTAAAATATCCATTTAAAGTGCAAGACAGGCTAATGGATTTCACTACTACAAAGCATGAGAGATTTATCGATATGTTTTCAGATTCAACACTGAACCCAACTTTTAAGAAACCACCACTTGTAGAATTTTGGTCCAGCAACAAAGAAGAATGTTTTTAATAATCTCAAGAAACTACTAGAATATTTCTCCCTTTTCCAACCACATGTCTATGTGAGGCCATTTTTTTTTTTTTTTTTTTTTTTTTTTTTTTTTTGGCCAAAACATCATATTGGCAGAGTAAACAGAAGAGAAGCTGATATGCCAACCCATCTATCTTCTATAAAACAAATATTAAAAATATGCTCAAACAAGCAAAATAATCCCAAACAAAATACTCTAAGTCCTCAAACATTTTTAAGAGTGTCAGGGAGTCCCAAAGCTAAATCTTTGAAATCCATGGTCTGAGAAATGCAACTTTCATTAAATAACATTTTTGATCCATCAACTTGGTTAAGATGTGCAAAATTAGTATTATCAAGTGTTGGTGAGAGGACCCGGACGTGGATATTCTCCCACTCTGAATAGCGAAGGAGTGTCAATCAGCACAATCACTCTGAAGTACAATTAGATGGCATCTTTTTGTTTCTTTCTCTCTTTTAATTTGATGCTGGAGATTGAACCCCAGACCTGGCACATGTTAGGCACACCCTACCACGTAGTTATACCTCCAGTCCTAGCCTACGAGTATTGCAGGGATTAGCCAACTTTTTCGAGAAAGGCCAGATGACCTATGGCTTTGCTTTCCACAGTTTCAGTTACCTGTGGTCAACCACAGTACAAAAATATTCTATGCAAAATAAACAGAGATTAAACAATTCATTTTGCAAAATGTACACCATTTCAAGTAGACAATAAAATCTCATATGTTCCTATCCAGGACAGGAATCATCCTTGTGCAGCGGATCCACACTGTATAGGCTATGTGCCCGTAAGTCGCCTGGCAGCCATCTTAGTTACCAGACTGAGTATCACAGTATTGAAGTACCTATGTCAAGTGACCCTAATTTTATTAATAAAGACCCCAAAGTGTAAGAGAAGTGGTGATAACAATTTTATTACAGTACAGTTTTAATCACCTTATTTTATTAGTCCTTATTATCACTAACCCTTACTGTGCCTAATTTATAAATTAAATCTTGGGTTTGGTACTCACGAAGGTTTCAGGCATCCACTTCCTCCTGCACAGCTCAGAGGGGACTGCTGTGCCATAGGTCTTGCCATCTGCAGGGCCACTTTTATGACTGTTCAATTCTGCACTGCAGCACAAGAGCAGCCACTGAGGATGTGAAAATGCCTGGTGGCAGCTATGCTCCAGGGAACACTCATTTGTATTTAATTCGTACATATTTTGTGAAAGTTGTCAGGATCAAAACAGAGTCCCTGCGTCAAATCCTAACAAATAAATAAATAAACAGACGCAGAGGTCGCGAAGCTCACGCACCTACGTCTAATACGAGAACGATCACAAGAGACTACTCCAGAACCACAACCCTGCACAAAAGCCACCACAACCTTCGACAAAATATTCCTCTGTGAGGACATTTGACCAGCAACTGCCTGTCTACCCTTGGACTGGAGCCACCTGGTTATTGATTCTTGTAGCCAAGGATAATTGTTTCCAAGCAAGTTATGTAAAGCTCATCATTTTACCTTTAAAAATCCTTGTCTTCCTTTGACTCCCTGAACATGCCCACAATTCACCGTGGCAGGTGTATTCTGTACTGCAATGCTCATTCCCAATTAAACTCATTATCCTTGGAGAATCTCTCTCTGTTTGTTAATTAGGTTGACACAAGTAACTCCATTTTGAGTTCGACACCTTTCACAATTGTATAACTCAGTACCTCTGCTCTTAAGTACTTGCTCTGGAGAAATGCTCGCACCTACACACTGTTTCAGATGCTCTGGGTACCACTCAGGTCACTACATGTACATACATATTAGCAAATTTAATCCTCTCAGTACTCCTATGGGGTAAGTACTATTAGCTTCTCCATTTTATAAATGAAATTGGGACCAGAGGGGCTAATAACTCATCTAAAGTCACACAGCTAATATACAATGCATGCCCGAGTATTGCTTTCTCTAGCAAAATCGTAGAAATTACTCACCTTTAGAGACACTGAACATCACACTTGAACTAGCTGGTATCCTCCACACAGATTTCTCAAAATTAAGTGGTTTCCTGCCTTTATGTCTTTGCCTATTCAAATTGTCCAAGTATGTCTGAAGTCTTCCTTTCTCTCTCTTTAAAGCATCTGTTGCCCTTGGAGGCCCCTGGAGATCCCTGTTCTTCACCCACAAAACACATTGTATTCAGAATTGATGGGACATCTACGGAGTTCATTTTCCCAGAGGTCACAGGTTGTAGGGTGACAAGGGGACACGGAAGCCGGCTGGTGTTTCCTTGCCAGGCCGCCGTCCCGGGTAGACAGGCAGCTCGGGAAGCATTGAGCGCGAAGGGTCTACACTCCTCTCCAATCCTCAGTCGGTCACCATCTGTCTCTACCACCTCCACTGCCACGGCTCCCTCCCAACCTCCGGCCTCGCCAGTTCTACCTGAAGAAGTCCCGTCCCAACACCCCGCTCCCGCTCCGGCCAGCCTACCATACATTTTTCCACGGTATCCAGGGTGCGCGTTGTGCTGTTTGGTGCGGTCCCAAAGCTCGGCGCCCCCAGGACCCCCCACTGGATAAACTCAGACGCCTTCACCACGGCCTTGAACGCCGAATCTCACTGCCCTGCTGTCCCGCCTGGACCTGGTTCACTGGGCCCCAGACCCCCAGGGGTCCTTGCCACTCGCCTGAGAAACCAGCCGCTCCTGCTTCTGGGCCTCTGCTCTGGGGGTTTCCTCAGTCCTCACTTCCTTCCCTAAGAGGCTGGCAAGGGACGGCTCTCACTTCTGGAAGGTCTCTGCTCAACGGTCCCCTCATCCGTGAGGCCTCTCTGACCCGGGTCTGAACCAGCGAGCCAGCCGCCAGCTCCTTACTGGGTCTTCCCTCACTCGGCTGCACCCCTTCAGGCCGCGATCGTGGGAGCCCTGCAGGCTCCGAAGGACCGTGTTTTCTCACTGGCCACCTGTCTCTCCCCTTGGCCCACCTAGACGGTGCCCAGCCTGCTCCACCAACACCCTGAAGAAACGAGCCTGTTTCCTCACTTCCCAGATGGAGATGATCCTACCCTGCACAGGACTGTTGTTCATAACGGATTCTCTTTATCATTAAAATAGAGCAAGCAGTGCCCGGGGGCTGCTGAATGCTCGGCTGACATTTCCTCACACCACCCTGATGGCAGCCCAGTGAGGTGGAGAAGCGCATTCTCTCCCACTGCGCAGGTGAGGAAACTGAGGCACAGAATCCATGGTCCACAGCTCTGCAGGAAGTCATGGAGCTCATGGTCTAGGCCAGAAGCTGCTGCACCGCTCAGTGGAATAAAGACTGGGCAAGCGCCCAGCACAGAGCACAGAGCACAGAGCACTTTACAACTGCAAAGCACTGGTGTCTGCAGGGCTGCCCCAGCGAGGGGACCTGTGTGCACCTGTGTTCATGATCCAGGCCAACCCCTGCTCCCCCAGCCGCTGGAGGGACCACCTCCAGGAGAAGAGGACTTTGTGCCCACAGGAACGACTTTTCCCCAACACTACTTGGGACTGGTGTTTGCTAAGTCCGCCTTCTGATCAGATAACAGTCTGACACTAATTCTTCTATTTTCAGCTGGCACCAAACCCGGTCCTCGACTTTATCGCCCATCGGTTATCTGTGTCGCCTGGAAGGAACTCGGGGTAAGGTACAGGAAAAAGGTGGGGGTATTGTTGGAGCTTCCTGCTGGCCAGCACTCTGGGCTATTGTTGGGTTTATGTTTTATTTTTTTTAACTATCACATCACAATCGTTTCAGCAACATCCTTTTTCCATCCTGGACCTAATACAATATTTATTGAACTACACAAATTGCGTCAATACACAATTCCTCTTGTATTGTTGCCCAGGTTCTTTAGGATATCTTTTTTTAATTGAACCTGTTAACAGATTTTGATAATTGTCAGGTGATCAGCCAACTACTCAAGCTCGAAATGACGATCTTTCTCTAAAGAAAAAGTGGCAAGCATTTTTGAGAGCACCAGGCGCCCAGTAAAACTATGCAATGTTTTATTTCATTAAAGCACTTTAATATTTCCGTTTTACAGATGAGGAAATAGTCAAGAAAAGTAGCACAGTGGCACTCGCCAGGAGTCAGGGACCAGTGCTGTGATCCCTGTAAGTCCTACTCCGGACCCCTGACTACATGTAAAAGAGGAGCAACTTCTCCCAGAACGTTCTGCCACTTGCCCTGTGTTCAGCTGGACTCTTACATAATGCACACCCAAGGCAAAGAGCCCTCCACCGAGGCTGGCGAGGGGGGAGTCACGCAGTCCCAGACAGCCATTTAGATAGTAAATCCTGCTTTGGAAGTCATGAGTCCTACGGCCACAGTGCAGCTGCCAGGAGCGAGGCCTCATTTCTATCTGCCCCTCCTAATTGTTTCTGTTGGATCACCAGAGCAAGGCTTCACAGCCGAAGCAGCACGTGAGAGACGCTCTGCACCCTCACTCGGTTCTGTTACTTCCCCCGCCACGGCCACCTTGGACGCACTCACTGTGACGTGCCCATTTTAAGTCACAGAGGCGGAGGTCGGTTGTCACAGAGAACCTGGGCTGCGAGCAGGGCCAGCTTCCTTCTGCTGTATACAGGAGGCCCTAAGAGGAAGGCAGCTCTCCCTGGGCCACACAGTCACTCAGTGACAGAGGAGGTACGCAGAAGGAGAAGCACTGTTCGTCAACAACCTACCCCGTACAGGACACGTATCATAATGGAATACCAAAAATACACACAATTAAAATAATAAAGACGACACAGATCGAGTGCTCAAATTCGTAGGAAACTACTCAAAATCCTTAATGGGAATCTTAAAACTTTTTAAATTCTCTCCAACATAGTGACAAGTACTATTATTATTCCCATTTGACAGAAGAGGAAACCTCCCAGAGGTGGGTCAGTCAGCGCTGCCCAGCACCCAGGCACTTGCTTTTCTTCAAATATGGGGAGATGAACCCAGGATGCAACTCTGACAAAAAAAAAAAAAAATATATGATCCTAACTATGGATTTCTGTTGAGAAAAACCACCAAAAAAGAATCCTGGGTTTTGGTAGCCTGGGAGGTGTTCTTACCCACCAGCCCCAAGCCTCCTTCCTTACCTGCTCTTCTGTGTCTTCCTGTGCCGTTTAAATCTTCAAGGAAGAGCCTAATTGTTGCCTAATGTGGAGTCTTGGTCACTGAGTAACGGACACTGTCACAGAGGAAACTAAGCTGTTCACTTGTCTGAACACAGAGGGTCATGTGGTCCTCTCTGATCATCTCTGTGTGCTAACTGAGCCACTCTGATCCAGCTGGAAGGAACTGGCACCCAATCATCTACAAATATGGAAAGCCAGCATGGTATAGTGGTCCGTTTTTAAATGCCAATTTTCTTATTGAACAGGACCTAAGGCTACCACTCATCTGCTGTGTGACCTCAGGCAAGTCACTAGACATTTCTGCTCCATGGTTTGTTCATTCGTAAAAGTTGAGGGGTACTGAACAAAATCAGTAGTCTCTTCCAGACAGACGCTCTATGGTTCCTTGATAAAGTGTTCTAAGATGATCTCATTCAATGAGCACTTGTTTCATGACCAAACTATTCAATGAGACACTCTATAATGCTGAAGTAATCCTGGCAGTGATCCACATTTGTAGACTAAGTCACGGTTGGTGAATTTATTGCACATCCAGCAACAGAGTAACTTGGCACAACTGTGGGTCTTTCTGACATGAGTCCGTATCTGCCCCAATCAAAGACTGGATGCCCAAGGGCATGGTTACAGTTACAGAAATACCAATTTAAAATAATTTGCTGGTGAGGCAGGCTTCAGTCTTGAGAAAGGATTGTGTAGCTTAAGCATCACGGGCGTGGTGACTACAAGACCTCTCCAGCCCTGTGCTTCGTTATGATATAGAGAACTTCCCCACGTGGCCCTGAGTCTGGAGAGAACATACTATGAGAAAGAGCCACCGCGATGCTCTTCGACCCTTTTGTCCTATGGCTGGGTTCCGTCTCCTGTCTTTCCCTAAAGCCCCAGTACAGACTCACTGAGCTGCTCAAAAGAGGTGAGAAAGAACCCGGGCTGGCTGTTGGTCAGGATCCAGCAGTTACACCCTGAGTCACTGAGGTCGGGATGGCTCTACCTCGGCGCCATGGACATTGGGGAGGACGATTCATGTTGTGGGGACTGCCCTACGCTGTCTCACGTTTAGCAGCATCCCTGCCTTCTCCCCGTTGATGCCAACAGCTCCCTTCCCTAGTCATGATGACCACAATCATCTGCAGACACTGACAAGTGCCCCCCACCCCAAGAAGACAGCAGCGCCACAAGGTCCCAGGACTGCAGCGGGATTCCAGCGCTTGGCTGGCCCGAGGACCGAGGCCTGGCCCGGGCGCCCCTTCTCCTTCAGAGACTCCACGCACCTCTAACAGTCTTCTTTCTAATCCCAAGTCTTACGCTACTGAGCCCCGGCTCCAAATCTCCAAGCCCAACCCCTCCCTGGCAGCTGTGGTGGCCTCCGGCCATGACTCGGCCCAGGGACCCTAGACCTGGTGCCGCTCCTCCTTTGCCCACAGGATGCCCTCTCCTGCAATGTCATTCCCATCCACCCCAACAGAGCAGGAAAGTCATCCTCCCGGCCTGTCCACCTGCCGAACACTCCACCTGGGCCAGGAGCGACTCATGCCACTGGATGGACTCCTCGCTCATCCTCATCACATCACCCAACACCTTGGACCTCAACTTCCTCAACTGTCAGATGGGCCCAGGGCAGCCTCCTTGGACCTCAGCGTCCTCAACTGTCAGATGGGCCCAAGGCAGCCTCCCTTGCAAGGCTGTCGCGAGAAATAAAGGGCCTCCAGTGGCTGCCACAGTGAGTCTCAGTGCAAGCTTGCCATTCTTACCAAGTCAGTGGAAATGACTCTCTAAGAATGGGCCCACTCTTCGGGCTAGAATATCATCACACATTTGTCACCCAGAAATAAAACTAAAGGCCCTTAAAGTCCCTTTCTTTTGAATCCTGGGTAATATTCCATTTTTTTCCCTATTTTTGGTTTTTAAATTTCTCCCCTAAATATTTGGAGAGGAGTCCAACTTCGACACCATGTAACTATAGAAACGCCCTATCTCGTGTGAATCCAAGAGCCCTCTGGCTCTGGCCCTGAGTGAGTTCTTTACAAAGAGTGCTATCTGCATCCTCACACTGTTTGCCACCGTCAGTAGTTTTTAAAAGGCTTCCAGTTTCCCACGGGAATATAAGGAAATTGGAATTATTAAAGCAAACGATAAGAGAAACGGGAACAAAGCCACCTTCCCCCGCCCCCGAAGTCCAGCAAATTTGACGTCCTTTGTGCGAGGTTTATAAAGATGCCAAGCCCTCCAGAGATTGGTCACCAGGGAAAGGAAGAGGACACGGAAAGGGAAGAGCTCACCGGGGGCCACGGCCAGCCTAGCAGAGGTGCCATCCATCACCAGAGCTTCCTGGGCAGCCTCCCTCTTTTCAGTCACAGAGGGCACCAGCTCTGGCCGGCCAAGGACAGAGGGGAAACAACCCTGGCTTTGCTGGTTAAGTGAACAGACTCCTTAAAAGTAATGATGTATTGACTAATGATTCTGACATCCAGCGTGCTGAGTGCTTACACGTTTAAAGGGCAAGAGTTACAAATCAACAAGTTATTAATTTAATTCCTCTTTGAAAAGGTGCCAAAGGTAGAGAAAGCAGGATGAGAGGAGCATTTATCATGTTTGCTTCAATCTCACTTCACCCTCGGCTCTCTCAGCTCAGGATTCGCAGCATCCATGCAGATGCCTTGACAGCGTAGGCGGGGCGCTGGCAAAGGTGCAGATTCCTGGGTCCCGGGATGGGGCACACGGTTCCACAAGGTCTGGCTTTGGACTGAGGAACTGGCATTTTTTTCTAAGCACCTGGTGTGATGCAGGTGGGGAGCAAGCCACTTTGCACCACGGCTCAGATCTTCCTTCTCTCTCACTTGACAACTGCTCTGCACGGAGCTGGAGCCACGTGACTGATCTCAGTCCCCTGGGACAGTGTGCCCCGCCTGAGCCTGGCACCTTCCTCCCACGCTCTTTGGGTGGTTGGCTGTGGGATCCAGAGGTGCCCCGGGAAGCCCTGGGCAGGGGAGCAGAGTCCCATCACAGCTGCCATCAACCCCTCTGCTCTGTCCTGTGCGTCACAGAGAGGGGGAGGGAGGGAGGGACCCTTCGTTTTAGGAAGGCAGTGAGTTCGACAGTTTTTCTTGGACGGTAGCTGCTCAAACCTGACAAATACACCTCATTTTTTTTTTCTGTTCTATAATTTTATTGGATCTTCATTTTGAAGGGTGAATGCTTTCAGGACTAAACTGGGGAACAAACACTGGAGAAAAGCCAAGGGTGACTCATCACATCAAGATCCAACCCTGCCCTCACATACGGAAGTGAAAACTCCTTAAAACGTAAGCGTTCTGGTGAACTTCCTGCCCATCCAAGAGAGCACCTTAGACCTCTGCCCACCTCGGGGTCCTATGAACACAGCGTTAGACTCCTGCAAACGCTGAGGTGAGCCGTGAAGATTAGGGTAGGTCCATTACACCCAGAGAATTAAAGGCCCCTCCCAGGGCACCAGAAATACAAAGGACTGTGTCATGGAGCAGGAAACCGTAACTATCCCTGTGGGAATGACCCCGTCCCAGACTTCTCATGGTTACCCGGAGACCCCTTGGGCTCCCCTCAACAGTGCTCAGAAACTACCGGCCTCAGCCCCATTGCAGAAAGTCGTGTGTTCTTCCTGGAGGAGAAGCAAGCATGACTGGGACGTGGCTGGTGTGTGGGGACCTGGGCTGGTCTGGAGCAGACCCAACTCCACAGCCCTGCTGCAGGGTGCAGGCAGGGGATCTCCCAGGCCGCTCCTGGGACAGCCAGAATGCGGCGGCCTCCAAGAGAAGGACCATTTTCCATCTGGAAGCAGGTCCTCGCCCAGGAAGCCAACCCTCTCCGTGGAGGGGGAGGCTCCTCCCACCCCCTCTTTGTCTTGAAGCCAAATGGGCCTCACACCAGAAGAGCAGTTGACAACAGGGGTCTGCACTCTGCCGTGTCCCTGTCAACAATCACGCTGGGAATGATCCAATCTGACTTTGGAAAGCAGAAGAGAAGGGACGTTCATCTCATGGAGCCCAGGGATGGAATCGTCCATTCATGCCTGCAGTCACCCTGGCCTTGTCGTTGCCCCAGAGACACTTTGGACCCATGCCCACCTTTGCCCGCCTGCTTTCTCTGCCTAGAATGCACTTGCCCAGACCTTCACAGGCCTGGCCTGGGCTTCCTGCAGTTCCCTGCTGCGCCGCTCCGGAGGGGCCCCTCCAGCTCCCCCCAACCCCTTGCTCCATTCCGTTTCCCTGGACAGCCTTATCTCCTCGGGGAAGTGTCCTTGTTGTTCTAGCCTGACAGGATATCTACCGCCTGATAAGAGCTGGGGACCTGGGCAAGGGAAGATGATTGTGCACATTTTTTTCCTAACTACCATTTAAAAACAATCAATACACAAAAAGGCCTCAATGTGGAAACTGTACATGACGTAAGGTTCATAAAACATAGGTGACTTCACGCACAACTACGCCGGGAAGGACTGGGACGAAACAGACAAATATCAGATTCAGGAGATGGGATAATAAGGAAGAGTTTTTTTGCTTTTCAAAATTCGGTATGCTACTTTATATTACTTTGCAATTTTTAAGAAAGGACTTAATAAATAAAATAAATACAACATATGCAAATCAACTAAAGCAAAGACGTATGTAACAATCCGGAGAACTATAGAGGATATCTGTACTCTTATTTGCCAGATTGAAAAAAAAAAAAAAGCCTCAAAGAGAAGTGAATTGCCCAAGGCCCAAGGCCATATTCAAAGTCAGTCAATCTTGAAAAGAGAGGAAAAAGCGGAATTGGGCTCCAGGCCCAGACTTGTATTTCCCCAGTCCCAGAGTTCCAGGGTCAGTCAAAGAAAGAGGACATAGGCAGCTAGAGAGAAAAAAGGAACCTTCACACACTGGCACATCAATTGACACAACACACACGAGAGTCCTCTCCCGTCCACAGCACCAGGCCCACTATTGTGTTCCCTGTGTCCATCGGATCCAAAAAACCAGAAGCAATGACGGGTCCACATGGCTTATATAGTATGACAGTCTACATTTTCCAAAGGAGGTCACAGTAACATGTATCTTATCCCCTATGCTCTTCTTACCTGGAAATGTAGATATTCCCACATCAAGAAATGAGAGACCCTTATCTCTTGTCCTCGAAGCAGCATGGAACTTCATGACTATCTTGCCAAACAGAAGCTGACAGAAGTGACAGAGGCTGATTCTAGGTCCTAAAAAGACATATGCCTGGCACACTGTGTATCAGATGCTCACCCTTGGAACCCAGCTGCCATATTGTAAATAAGTCCAGAAGCTGTAGAAAAGCCTTGCAGATGTTTCGGCCAACAGGCAGCCCGGCTGAGGTACTGCCAGTGACCACTATCAACTGTCAATCATGGGACGAGGAATCCCACCTCTCAGCTTTTGAAAAACCCACAGATCACACGGAGGGGAGAGGAGGTGAGCTCTGCTGGCAAGCCCCTGCCCAAATCACATTCATAAGCAAAATAAATGTTGTTGCTCTTTTATGACAACAGGACACTAGAACAACTAGGGAAATAATAAAGTACATTGTAGGTGATGCTCAAGGTTTGCGGTGTTTTCCATAAAGAAGGGCTACTGGATATAGTTACTTAGAGAACTGCCAGCTTGAGGTGGTAGAGAAGGCTGCTTGGGAATAGAGAAATAAGCACTAGTGACTCACTCGTAAAGGATGACGGACAACAGCACTAAGATTTCAAGGTGTGTATGGAGGAGGGGCAAAGGGCGGTCTGTAATCAGACAGTTACAAGGACACTGCAACACAATGTAGTCCTCGGACAGAAAATATTAAGTGATCGAATCCAAATGGCTCTCTCCTGTGCACATAGCAGATACCAATAATCAGTAACAGACAGCCTTCTACCCCTACCCAACCTGACAGCCTCAGCAACAATCCACTAGTGTCCGTTGGCATTGTCACCTGAGATGAAAACTATTGGCAAGCTCTGATTAAATCCAGACCTCTCAAATTACTAAAGCCCAGAAAGATCGTCATGACGAGGTCCTGCACTAGTCACAAATGCATTTCCCATGACTTTCTTTAAATCACATTAGAACTGTTCATCCCTATGATCCGAATGAATTTTAATTGATTATCTGATCCAGTTCTCTCTTCAAAATAGTGGGTATCATTCACTGCATTTTACATTTGGGTCATTTGAGCTCCCGTCAAGATAAAAGACTTGGCCAGGATCTCCAGCTTTAATGGGTTGGGCAAGAATAGGGACAAGACGTCTATATGTAGGGTCTCCTGATGATATGAAGATATTATGACTCAAAATCTCTAATTGCTTCAAAACTAGATTCTTGATTCCAGGGACATCATTTGCAGATGTTGGAATGCAAATTAATAGCTGCCAAGCTGGGTATGTTTTACTGATTAAAATGCACAGCAAATACTATCTGTATGGAGTCTTAATATTGGAAAGGCCAGAATCACCACCCCCACTCAGCCCTGGAATCAGAGCTAGCTGGCAGAATCTTACAACAAAGCAAAGCCAATATTCATCTAGACAGATGGAAAAGGTTGCAGGTCATGTGAACGGATTTTCCCCTCCTCCTCTATTTCCCAGACTTCTCTTAAAGAATTCAGACCAAAGTAGTTGCAACCCTGCAAAGCATAACACAGAAGCCCTGCTTATTCATTGTGCCACTGACGGCCCAAGACTTTCACCTCCATGTTTTTCTTTAGCCCAGTCATTTAATCTTTTGGGGGCTGTGTTTCCTCTCACAGGACACTGGTGGTGGTGATGTTGGTGATAACAATATGGATAATGATGTTGGTGATAATGATGTTGATGAAGATTGATGATGATGAAGCTGAAGATGTTACTGGTGACAGCAATGTTGGTGATTTGGGTGGTAATGATGAAGACAGTGTGGAAGATGATGTTGATCATGGTGACGGAGATGATGATGATGGTGATGGTCCTGGCGTTGATGTCACCCTCATCTCCACTGCTGCTCCCATTCCTCACCATTCTCAGTACCTTGGGTTTCATGACCACTGCTTTCATTCTCAACCACACTGTGAGGCAGGCATTGTCACTGTTATTATTATCTCCTTTCATCGGGTAAGAACGTCAAGGTCTAGAGAGGTAAAATAGCTTCCCCAAAGACGCACAGGTGGGAAAATGTTTCAAATTAAAAATCGAGCTCAGGCAGTCCAGTTCCAGCAGTGGAATTACAATACACAACTACTTAAATCCTAAAAAAATAGTTCACCAATGTCTGACATTTTGAAAGGGAAATCATGCTATGCTGCCTGTTTTGAAATGGAGGTGGTTATACCAGCCAACCTCCAGCAAGGAGGGTAGTCTAAGAGAAAATGAAATCGTGGGTGCGCTGGTACTTCCAAAACGACCACGTCACATGAACACCATCTAACAAGACGTATTCATCTAATCCCATTAACACCTGAACCAGGTAGTTACGGTTATCACCTTGCATTTTCAACTGATGAGGAAACTGATCCGTAATCAGTCAGATGATTTGGTTGAAGGACGGTTACCTGAAATTAGTTTGTCGTAGGGTCCAAAATGTTTACCACTACAGTGTGGGTGCTTCTAAAGACTGTGATTTTATAGATTCAGGAAATTCCTTCATCACAAGGGTAGAGGTCACACGCTCAGTCCCTCCAGTCTGGAGCTGGACCAGTTTGTAGATGTCCACCTTCCCCCATGAAATCTGTCATCATCCTGCACTGAGAGTGTTTGTCCCCACTGTCCCAGGTTCCGGATCTGGAGGTGATCCAGAAGGTCGATGTGGAGATCCAGGAACTATGCTCGGTGTGCTCCTTGGGTCTGTTTTCTGCTTGCAGCCTTCTGTCGGCCACGCCTCTCAGTCTCTGGGGACTTGTCTGTCCAGACTGACAGTTACATGGCTGACACGAGTGGGTGGCCCCGTTGGGATGCTAGCCAGCCACAGCCTGGGAAATGAATGGCGTGTCTCCTTGCCTTCCCTAAATACTTTCCTGCAAAAGGCAGGCCAAGGGCTCGTAAGAAGGCAGCGGCAGAGGCAGGCACCAAATCCCAAGGTGATGTTCGGAGAGGCCGAAGATGTGGAGTCACAGGACTTGGAAGACTGCTCATCACCTTCCCAAGACGAGGGAAATGTGAGAAAGCTCTGACTCAGCCAAGCAGACGGAACCCATGGGCAGCAGGACCCACTGCCCTCGAGACGGAGAAATGTCTGAAGTCACATTCAGTCTCAGGGATTGTTAGAACCGGAAGGAAGTTTAAATGTCACATTAGTCCAACTTCCTCATCTTACAGATAAGAAAAGTGAGAACCAGGAGGGAAGTGGCTCCTTCAACGTCACAGAGCTATCGGGGGCTCTGTGCCAAAGGAGGTGGCTGTTCTGCAGGTGCCTGAGTCCCCCACATCTCTTAACTGACCCCTCCTGCAGTCACGAAGACCCTTCCTGCCTCGGCCTCCCTCCCTCCTTGCCTCCACCTTGCACCCGGCACTGACCTCTTTGCTTTCCTTCAGGGCTTCCAGACAGGCTCTGCCTGAGGCCTCCATGTGGACTTCCTCGGCCTGCAGTGCTCTTTGCTCAGATATCTCTGCTTTTCCCTCAGCAGTGTTCTGGAGCCACGTCCTACCAGCTCTCCTGTTGTTAAATTATCAGCGACTCCGTGAGGCAGTTGTTAACTTACAATTACATAAATTACATTGAACACAAAGGTAATAAACAGCCCAAAACCTCCCAATTATTTTGCTGTGTTTTACTACTGTGGGAGCTCTTGGGTTGTTTGTGTCTATTGTGTCCACACGGTGGAAAGATACACAGTGGTGTGAATCTCTCCTCAATTCCATGCTGGGTGACTGCAGCTTGGTAGTTGGAGATGGGCCATAGTTGGAGTACAGACGGTCCCCAAATAACGAAGGCTTGAGTTATGATTTTTCAACTTTATGATGGTGTTAAAGCAATATGCATTCAGTAGAAAGTGTACATGGAATTTTGAATTTGGATCTTTTCCCAGGCTACCCATATAATGCTGGGAGCAGCAGTAGCAAGACACAGCTCCAGCTAGCCCCAGATCACAGGGAAAGTAAGGGGTACCCTACATGTACCATATCACCAAGGTATGATGTTCGATCATTCTGGTTTATTATATGCATTTTCCACTTGCAGTGTTTTCAGCTAATGATGGGTTTATCAGAATATAACCCCCTTGTAAATCACGGTGCATGTGTATTTATAACAGAAATTGACAAATGTTACAACTCAGGGCTTCGTTTTTTTCTTCTTGATTGTCTAGATTTAAAGTGATGGGGGAGATGTTGATAATGCAGATTAAGCCCAGAAGTGTGTCATTTCAGGAGCCCTTACATATGAACAGCAGAAAATTTGAGCAAATATTCTTCTAGTATTTTGAAACTATTTTCTGATTCAGAGCAGCAGTAACCCTTGTCGTTGATGAAAGAATGAAGCTGATATTCACTCCTGTTGTTTCATTTCCTTCTTATACTAATGTAAAAGAAAACAGCCAACATCCACGAAAGAACAACTCTTACTCATCAGACTGAGCGTGGGGGCACGCACCTGTAATTTCAGCCACTCGGGAGGCTGAGGTTGGAGGATCAGAAGTTTGAGGCCAGCCTGAGCAACTTAATGAGACCCTGTCTCAAAATACAAATTGAAAAGGGCTAGGGATATAGCCCCAGGGTAGAGTTGTTGAGGAGCCTGTGTGAAGCCCTGGATTCAATTCCTAGTACTGAAAATATATTACCATTTGGCTCTGACTACGGAAATTCAGCCACAATCCACAAAAGCATTTGGAGAGAGTGAACTGGCAATGTAGTATTTATAATGAAAAGTACTATTTTATTATTATTTGCAAGTTGTACACTATATATCTTCTTATCACTAAAATTTATAATAAACTCGTGCACATATACATGTGGACTTCTTTTAGAAAACCAGCTGTTTTCTATTTTAGAAAACCCCCTCACCAGTCCCCCTCCTCCATCTTATGGGGATCTCTGCAGCAAGGCCCCCTCCTGAGAAGCTTCTCGTTCGCCATCATCTCTTGAATTATCAAAGCTCTCTCTTCCCTGACTCCACTTTATTTTTCTCGTATTATTTTTAATTTTTTATCTCTATTTTCAATTTTGATCTTTGGTTTTCTTTACAACAGAGACAAATATCCACACCTCATTCATTTGTGACTTAAGTTACCTTTCAAATACTCTCAAAGGCAGTATCATACGTGTATCTGTTTACCTGTTGGTTATGGTTCTTCCAATGCACTGCATGTTCTATATGTGTATAAAAAAAATAGCCCTTTCCTTCTGCCCCTCTCCTTCTGCCCCTCTCCTTCTCCCGCTGCACTGACAAGGCATGCCTGTCGCACAGCAGACACGACCATTTTTTTTTTTAAAGAACCACATGATTGCCACAGATCTTTCAGATTCTCAGATTAATTTATGATACCTTTTGTTAAAAGTCAATGTATGCAGGACCCTAGACCCTTCGCATACTGTTATAATCTAGAACGTTCCCAAACAGTCTAACCACCAGTATGAGGAGGAAAAACAAACCAGAGGAAAGATGTTACACCTTCCCACCGGGGCTGTAGCTGTTCCTTAACTTTTACTATTTTTTTCAACAAAAGATGACAAGATCTACAACGAAATCTCTTCCGATTTCTGCACACAAAGTAAGAAAAGCAAACGACCCACAGTATTCGAACCCAGACTGGCTGATCACTTGTGGAACATGCTGCCTGTTTCCAAGCCCACCGTCCAGGAGCCCCACTGAAATGCCATGCCTGGGACAGCACTCACCGTCCAATAGGCCAAACTGGTCAAAGGGCAGGTGGGTAGCAGGCTGGCAAGGTGACAGCATGTGGGTCTTCACACTGAGCTTGGAGAGCACAGAGCCCCGGAGATTTAACTCAGCAAAGGGGAGATCTAGAGTTTCAGTGTAATTGGCTCCCCATATTTGGAAAGTAGAGGCCCATTCTATGGACGAGAGAATGAGTTTATTTTGTACAAATTCAGAAAAGGGACCTGTGATTGACAGTGACTAAGAGACAACTTGATGCTTTACGTTTCTTTTAAAAACTGGAACCTTAAGACAATAGAAAGGAGGTGACATAAAATGAGCTGGGCAGTCCACCATGAGGGCAGTGACCAGGCATGGGCTAGGAGTGCTAGAAAAGAGAGTCCAGCCTTCAACCTGTGGTTACCCTTGATGGTGTTAATAACCTCTACTCCCCTGGAAATCCTATAGCACAAAATGCTCTTGGTCTTTATTCTTTCTGTACTTCCACCTTATGCCTTTCAAATATGCAAAGAAACAAACCACTCCAACTTTTAAAAACCTTCAAAAAACAAAGAAAATTTTAGCATATTTTAATATTATTTTATGTTTTATATTGTATAGTATATTTTTAGTAAAAAAAAATTAATATTCTGTGAAAACAGTCATCATGGCAAAAAGTGTTTGTAACCATCCTGCTACAGTCTGAGTCTGGAAAGTCCCCAAAGGCCTATATGCTGAAGGCTTGCTCCATCGCCCATGGTGCTCTTGGAGGGGGAGGAACCTCTAACGCGTGGGGTGTAGTCAGCGTGCCCTTCTCAAAGGGGATATTGAGACCCTGGCCTCTCCCTCTTTGATTTTTGCTTTCTGAGGGCCGTAAGGAAAATGGTTTCCACCATGGTGTTCTGTCTCACCAGAACAGCAAGACCAGGCAACCAAGGGTAGAAGCCTCTGAACCATGAGCCAGAATAAAGCTTTCTTCCTTATAAGTTGATGACCTCAGGTATTTTGCCACAGTGACAGAAAGCTAACACAATCTTATTCAGGTACAATACACAAATCATAACATTCAGGTGTTGGTGTTACTGTTTAGCAAATTTAACAAGTTGTTAAAATCATTACTACAACCAGTTCAGCAAATTTCCATCATCCCAATACAGTCCTTCATGCCTGCTCCAATCCACAGAAACCACACAATATGTGGAGTTCTGTGGCAGATTTTTTTATTTAGCATAACGCATTTGAGGTTCATCTCCACTGCAGCAAGTATCAGAATCTGTTCCTATCTGCAGCTTCCTTGTATGGATATACCACATTTCTTTATCCATCAGTAAATAGATATTTGGGTTACTTATTGTTTTTGGCCGCTACAAAGAATGGTAGCATCATCTTAAAATACCTCTAACTCCTGACATAATCCCAACAGAACTACACTAAACCAAAATGCAATGGGAAACATGTACTATAAAATTAGACAACAAGATGAAAAGGTATTGATTATATAGACCATGGTAATGCAAAGATTGGAAAATATGCAATTTTTAAAATCTAGTTTTACATCATATTTAATGAAAAAATGGTTAGAATATATTTTAGGTACGAAAGAAGGTCATGAGACAGTAAGTGCAGTAAAATTCCACATATCTATGTCTGTATGCAATGTCACTAATTCTAAGAAGCATGCTTTTTTCAATATCATTCTGACATCTCAAGGCAAGTTTTACGATCAGATTAGGATCTGCCTTCCTTGTCAAGCCATCACTATCATTATGCATATGCAAACGTTATAAACAGAAGCATCGAGAACTGCAGAATGGATGTGAAGGGCTTGGAAGAAAATGGAAGACGGAGATGGATCACTTTTTAACTTCTCAGAATCAAATCATCGAGGCTAACAGTCATCGGGAAGAGTGTGCCTGCAACAAGATGGGTTACTTTCCTGAAAATGGAACTGAAACTTAGTACGGCTCTGCCTAATGCCAGGCATGCTCAGAGCCCAGAATCACCCACACCTTGTTTTTTTATGGGTAGTTGAAAAAGCGCTCTCTCACCAGTGTTTGTCATGGCGCAGAGGTGACACTATGTGAAAAATTGTGGACAACTAAAAACAATTCTGCAAAACATTTCTGCATATGGTGAGTCTTAGGAATACTTAACCAACTTATTTCATTTATATTCATGTTTATGTATGCATAACAGTGATATCTGATACAAATTTGTCTAATTCAGTCTAACTAAGCTCTTTAAATAAGCTCTTTAAATGAATCCAAAACAAGAATTCTATGAGTTAAAAAAAAAAAAAAAAAATACATGGACCCCCAAATATAAGCAGGTAGGACGGAACACTATTCGCCGCAGAGCAAGAAAAGGCAGAAGGAGGCCTTGGGACATCTGATGAACCAGAAAGCAAGGAAATCAAAAAGAGCCAACAGCTAGGCACAGTAATCCCTGTAATCCCCACAAACAAGGAAGTTGAGGCAGGAGGATCACAAGTTCAGGGCCAGCCTCAGCAACTTAATAAGACCCTCAGCAATTTAGCAAGACCCTGTCTCAAAACAAAAGGGGTTAGGGACTTAGCTCAGTGGTAAAGCACCTCTGGGTTCCATCCCTAGTACCCCTGCAAAAAAAAAAAAAAAAAATTAGCCAACAAGTATTCCCTGGAAAATGAGGGCAGGCCAATTTGAGAACAGCAGCAAACGTGGTCAAAAAAAAGTCAATAAATACTATACAATTAAGGAGCTGTGATTAGGACAGGGCTTCTGGGCCAGCTGACAAGAATTCTGACCTGGATGGTAGCCAGATAATTCTAATTCCTAAAGCTATACAAAATTAATTGATTGATTTAGGAATAATTTTTTTCTCATTACCATGGTTACCCGAGAAAAAGCAGCTCCAGTGGCCTACTGCAGACCTTCTGATTCAGAGAGTTGAGAGCGAAGCCAAGGAACACGAAAGAATATTTATAGAGGGAAAAAACGCTAAAGAAGTTTATGGAGAACAAATACAAAAAACTTATGATTAATTTCACTTAAAATTTATTTTTAAAAATCAAATGCATTTCAGAATGAGTCATGTTTAGTCACTGCCGTAATTTCATCCAATTTTATAAAAGAATATTTTGTCCAATAGTAGAACCTCTATCTAGCTATGTGATATAGACTGATCTGGAAGAGACAGAACAGTCCTCTCCAGGGTGACTCAGAGCCCCCTACCAGAAGCTAGGTGGGTCTGCAGAGGAGCAGACAGCCAGGGAAGGCCCTTTCCAGGCATGACAAGTCAAAGGCAGAGTAACTTTCTGGGGTGATGCTTGCTTTAAGAAAGCAGCGTACACAACAGCAATGCCACTGTCCATACAGAGAACTTCAGAGTCCACAATCCCTCCCCTCCTTCCACTCCTATTGAAACCTCCAGTGGTAGGCAAGGGATGTGCTGTAAGAAGAAGCCATAAGGCCCGCAGGGAGGCCAGATGTAAAGAATGGTGAGCTGAAGCTAACACCCACATCTCTGTCTCTCATGCTCCCAGAATCCTATACGCCTATCCACAACCAAATCCAAGTCCCCAAAAATCATCTCGCATCCCCTCATTTGAGAGGCCCTGGAGGTTTGGATAAACTGACTATGCCAGACAGAAATTATCTTAATACCCTATGTGCAGACATTTCATAAACATTTAGTATTCTGGGCCTATTTCCTTCCCTGAAACACCCACAGAGTTGATTGATAATTTATGCAGTAGTGATGTTCTAATGCATTTGAATCCAGGGGTACACACCTCTGCCCTGATGCTGCCTCTAATTTTTTTCTACCTCATTTTCCTTAAAGAAGTCAAAACTTGGTGGATGCAAGAATTATAGCAGATAACACCTGAAGTTCAAAAGATTAAAAAAAAAGTTGTCAGGGTCATCCTAACATACCCATATGGCACCTGTTCTATACAGGATTTTTTTTTCCCCCACTAATAGATGATTAAATGTAAATCCTAATGTACATTCCATTTTACTTGCAATATGGGTTAGTTACTGTTGCTATGGAAACCTTCACTTTTGCATTTACTGATTTTAATTCTGTGACATTTGCTGACTTTAGTACAATGTAAAGTTTATAAATATAACATACAGGTTTGTGGGAGCTTTTTTTTTTTTTTTTTTTGAAAGATTCAATTTGCATAGCTAATTCCAATCACAAATCTCTAGGTACATTAGGGGGAAAGACATTAAACGGA
The DNA here is from genome assembly GCF_902686455.1 of Sciurus vulgaris. Classification (NCBI taxonomy): domain Eukaryota; kingdom Metazoa; phylum Chordata; class Mammalia; order Rodentia; family Sciuridae; genus Sciurus; species Sciurus vulgaris. Next base: position 134,135,120 of record NC_136469.1, on the reverse strand, counting down.
TCCCAACTAACAGTAATCAGAAAACAACAGGCTATTTCCAGAAATAACTATTTCTATCGATCTCCAAATTTCCCTTCACTTACCAAACACCCCATCCGTGGTACAAACCTTTTAACCACTGATTCACTGATAATTTCTCAAAGTGAAATTTATACGGTGCTTTATTTATTCAAAACTCTTTCAAAATCTGCTGCCTCCTTTATCTGTGTTATTAACCTGACAATAGAAACAGGCCGGATCTAGCCTGAAGAAAGAGAATGACCTCACTTTGGAGACTACTTGCAATCCACAGCGATCTTTTGGCTTTTAACAGAAGCTTCCAGGCTCTGGTGGCAACACGCCATCCCCTCGTCCCTCCTCATTCCCAGTTCACTTATCTTCGCATCTTTGAAATCTAGCACAGGTCCTACATGTGGGAGAAATAGTCAATGATCTGAAGTGTCTTCAAAGGTGTTTTACTTTTAGAAAACAGACACAGACCCGTTATGCAGATCATTTAAAGTCATCTAACTACTTACTGGGAAAGTAAATGTATCCATAAGTGTTTACAGAACTGAGATGCATTTATCATGAATTATCACTCAGTTATTGTTCTTTGGTTTTTTGTTTTGTTTTGTTTTGTTTTTTATACAAGGGATTGAACCCAGCGGAGTTTTACAATGGAGTTACATCCCCAGTTGTTTATATTTTTTACTTTGAGACAGGGTCTCACTAAGTTGCCCAGGTTGGCCTCCAACTTGCAATCCTCCTGCCTCAGCCTTTGGAATCCTGAGGATTACAGATGTGCGCCACTGTGCCCGGTGAGCACCCAATGATTTTGAGGCTATTCTCATGATTACAAGTCACTGCTGGGCATAATAGAACACACTTGTCATCCCAGCTATTTGACTGAAGCAGGAGGATCCCAAGGTGGAAGTGAGGCTGGGGATATAGCTTAGTGGTAGACTACCAAAAAATCAACCAACAAAATATCTTGTCAGAGAGAGCAACTCTTTTGTGAGGTTTTCTAGGGGAAGAAGCCTGGATTTAGGCAGATGCAAAAGGAAGGACAGAAGCATTTTAAATGCTGCCATGAAAGTCCCTGCATTCAGTGCAAGGAACAAAGTTAACCAATATTTTTGAGCCTCTACATTGCATTTGAAACTGCTTAGCAATCTTGGAAGAGCAAAGTGTCCACAGCTGCACCTGAAGAAGAAGAAGAGAGGAATGAAAGAAAACCCTAACACCATCCTCAGAGCTTACAGGAAAATGAACAGGCCAAGCAAGTGGCGATGGGCTTAAGAGAATCCCGAGAGCTTAAGACAAGAGGCACTTGAAAGCAGGACCACTAATAACCAAGGAGAAACAGAAATAATGAGACTCAGAAATGGGGAAGAGAATGAGCACTTAATCTTTGCTTTAAAAAAAAAAAAAAATTGGATGCTGAACAAACTGGAAGGTAATGAAGTTGTAGAAGGTAAAGCTAATCAGAAGTAGATACGGGCAACGAGGTGGGGACCCAGAAAAATGGATGCCCTTGGAAGAAGGCTGTTCCAGCTATTCCAGGTGGACTCTGGGAAGCAGGTCAAGCGCACACCATGGAACTAACGCTGATGTGGGGCTCGAAGACACATCTGTTGATGAGAACGGAGAGAGAAGAAACCTGAGAAGAGTTTCCACCCTCTTACTCCAGCAATGCTAGAATGTAGCTGAAGCCCATACCTACCCAACACCCGCCACGGTAAATCCTTGTCCATCAAGTTCAGGGTCATCTTTCACCTGGAAAACTGTAAACTCTCTCTTCAACTTGTCTTCCTGCAGCTGTTTTTAAATCCTTCCAAACCATTCTCCACTTGCCAGCGTGAGACATGTTTTCAAAATGTAATTCCAATTTTGTATATTGTCTTAAACCCCCAGCCAGAGGAACACGTCACCCACTGCTCCCTTTGCTGTCTGAATCACAGACACCTGGTCCCTTCATACCACAGGACCTTTGCACCTGTCAGTCCTTTTTTGGAATGCTGTGATGACACCCCATTTCCCTTTTTTCCAATCAAATCTCATTGTTTTTTACTCTCAGCTAAAACTTCACTTCCTCAATGAATTCTTTCCTGACCACTACCGTCCCCAGTGTAGGATCAGGGTTTTTATGTTTTCATAGAAGCATGCTTGATTCCTCTAATGACTCTATCACACTGTTATATAGTGTACATTCTATCCATTATAACGATATATTTATTACTGCCATTATTTAATAGCTGTGCATCTGTCTTACTTGATTGTTGGCTTCCTACAAGAAGGGGCCATCTTGGCTCTTACTCACCACGACATGCTAAATGCCACTATACACTGACAGGACCGTATGAGGAAATGAATGATACTTTAACGGATTTTCTCAAGATCATATAGTGGTTCCCTACAACCCTAAAAAGTCAAATCCCAGATTCTCAACCAAAAGTTCCAGGATTCCAACACCAGCACCTATTATACCCGAGAAGGCAGAATTTTAGTGGTGAAGGACATGATGGTTAATTTATGTGTAGACGTGATGGGCCAGGGAAGCCAGATTCTGGTTAGACAACATGGGTCTGTCTGCGAGGGTCTTTTCTCAGAGGTCAGCATAGGCGCTGGTGGACTGAGTAGAGCAGATGCCCCTTCCAATGTGGGTGGGCAGCATCCAATCTGTGGAAGGCTGGAAGAGATCCGGATGACAGAGGAACACTGGGTGACTCTGCCTGGCTGGACTCTTCCGGATGACAGAGGAACACTGGGTGACTCTGCCTGGCTGAGCTGAGTCATGGCCCTGCCCCGGGTGCTCCTGAGTCTCACGCTTTCAGACCCAGACTGGAATCTACGCCATCGGCTCTGGCTCTCAGGCCTCCCGCGTGCCCCACCTTCCTGGATCTCCTGTTTGCAGACAGTGGATGATGGGACTTCTCAGGCTCCATGATCACATGAGCCTACACCTTATCAAAACTCTCCTCCTGGGTATACATCCTATCAGTTCTGGTTTCCTGGAAAGTCCCAACAATACAGAGGGGTAGGGAAGAAAGAGAAGAGGATCACCCCAGGAAACACGAAGCCAGCTTGACAACTCCGTGACCCCCGTCCGCACTGCCTCCTGTGGATGTGGTGCCTGCCATGATCTGGATGTCAAATGTCCCCCAAAGGCCCATGTGCTAAAGGCGGGGTCCCCAGGGTGGCACTCACTGTTTGGGAGGTGCTGGGACCTTTAGGAAGTGGGTTTGCCGGCTGATCTCAGAGAGGACCACGGGACCCTGGATCCTTCCTCTTCTTTGCTTCGTGGCCATGATGTGAGCTGGCCACTACTCAGTGGACTTTCCAACATTGTCCCACAAAGACCTAAAAGCAGTGGGTCTTCCTGACCACAGATGAGCCCTCTGAAACCATGAGTCAAAGTAGACCTTCCCTCTTCCTGACCTCCGACCCTCCTCAGCGAGAGGGAGCGGACAGCACATGTCCAGACATGGACCCGTGGTCAGGTGTACAGCTGTCCTCACATCAGACTTCCCTGTGCTGCCCCATCCTGCCATGCCCGCTCACTCAGTGGCACCTGAGGCCTTCATTTCCTCTGACCAGGATGCCCCTCTTCTCCCACAAATCCAATCCCATACTCACCCACAGAACATGTCCAACCTTCTCCAAGAAACCAGACCCAGCACCTTCTCCCCGCCACTGTCTTCTAACAATACAAGAAAATCCTTAAACTTCTTCACGTGTTCCATCAATATTGAGTGAACACCAATAGATTCCAGGTCCTGTGTTAGACTCTGGCTAACTAATTAAATAAAAACAAACCTTCCCATGCAGTTACTGTCTGCCCTGCCAAAGAGCAGCTGATCAAGCAGACAGGAGCAGGGGCTGGAGTCCAGAACGCGAGGCCGAGCCCTGTGGGATTCACGTTGCCAGCGAGACCAGGAGCCCGCTCTTTGCCCAGGCGCCCGTGGGCTCATTCAGAGGAGTCCTTCTCTAATTCAGATAAATTTCTTATAGGCTGAGCTGCCTGGACAGACAGACAGACGGGGCTTATCTGTGTGGAACTTATTGTTAGTTGTCCCACACGCTCATTTAACCTTCAGGGTCTACTTCTCTTTCAGTCTCTACTCAGCCAAGAATATTCTGGATTAGCTTTCCTGTGCTGATCCATGTTGCTCCTCTCTGGACTTGGGCTCACGGGTTCCAGCCCCATGTGCCTCTTGCTGCCCCTGAAACCCTGGGTGAATGACTAAGCCTCTCTCTCTCTGCTTTCTCATCTGAAAAATGGAGAAGCTGCCACTACTGACTTCAGTGGCACGCGGCTTACTTGGGACAATGAAGTAAAAGCACGTGGGGCTGGTACACAGCAAATGCTCAATAAACTCACATCACTAAGACGCGCATCACTAAGACGGTAGTTTTGAGATTCTGCTTCTCTCTCATCCAGTCTCCTGCCTTCGTCTCAGGGATTCCTAACCATCCAAGTCTTTGGACACCTACTTCTTCCTAAAGTTCTCTCAGAGTTGTTTAGGGGAGAGGAATTTGGCATTTGGGTTTTTTTTTTTTTTTTTTTTTTTTTTTTCTTTTCTGGTTTGGTTTTAAGATTCACTAAGTAACACCCTGGAAGTTTCACGAAATCTCTATGGTCAAAGCCTTGTTAAGGATTCGATTTTTTACCTACACTCACATGATCTCTATGGCCAAGGAGAAAAAAAGGATTAATTTGTCCATGAGGTAGCTCTAAGTGGGCTTGGAAGAGCTGCCTGGCCATTTTCTTTCTCCTTCACCCAGGGTGTGGATTATGAGGGGCAAAGGGAGTCAGCCATCACGTGGGGTTTTTGCTTCCTGCCTTGATCTCCCTCTTTGTGGATGGTTAAGGAGCTTAATTCCTATAAAGATCCAAAATGCAGCATCATCAAGGAGTTAACTGTGCCCTAGATTAAACACGTGAATATTTGGGTCACGATTTGCTCCCCAACACGAGTGACTTCCAGAAGCGAGTGCGTGTGTGTGTCTGAGTTAGTGGATGTGAGTGTGCGTCTGTCTGTGTTAGTGTGCGTGTGTGTGTGTCTGTATTAGTGTGTGTGTCTGTGTGTGTGTGTCTGAGTTTGTGTGGAGTGTGTGTGTGACAGTGTGTGTTAGTGTGAGTGTGTGTGTGTCTGTGTTAGTGTGTGTGTCTGTGTGTGTGTCTGAGTTTGTGTGGAGTGTGTGTGTGACAGTGTGTGTGTGTCTGTGTGAGTGTGTGTGTATGAGTTTGTGTGTGTGTCTTTGTTAGTGTGAGTGTATGTCTGTGTGTTAGTGTGAGTGTGAGTGTGTGTGTGTCTTTGTTAGTGTGAGTGTTTGTGTGTGTGTGTGTGTGTTAGTGCGTGCCTCACACCACACTCTCACTGAGGTCACTTCTGCCCTCGCTGCTCCTACGCCTGCTCTGGAGCTCCAGGGCGCCTGTGGCCTCTCATCATCCCTGGATGCTGGGCTGGCCGTCTTCCCCAGGAGGCCGTGAGCGTGCTGAGGGCAGGCCCTCCTGGGCTCCTCCATCACTGGCAGGCAGTCAGAAAGACTCCAGACGCCAAGGAAGAATGAAGGGGACCGTGCAGTTCCACCCCAGACGCCACAGGGTGCCGCCGTGAATGCTACTTCTTAAATGGCTCAGAATCAAAGCCTAATAAAACTAACAGCAAGCCCTTTCTTCTCTGCCTTTGCCCTGCTTCCATAAATTTTTTTAAAACATGGCAGGAAATATAGAATTAGACTGGAAACCATTCCCCACCCATTCCCCGCTGCCCCGCTCTCTCATTATACCACGAGGCTCTGATGGCCCTTCCTGGAGGCCTCCAGAGACCGGGGAATATTACATAGGGTTGAGCTCTTGGGAACACAATGGAGGGAATGAAGGCTGAGATTTCAGTTTCTAAATGTCTTGACATATTTTCCTTTCAGACAAATGCCTGGAAATATAATAAGCTATATTTTAATGTTTATTTGTTTCGAATACAGTGTTTTTTTAAGCAGACAAATGCAAAGTTTCGAGTCCAGAAAAAAATAGGTTTAAATCACCACCCCAGCAAGGAGTTTTTAAAATAGTACACACAAGTGATCATTTCAAAGCAGTTTAATGCACTTAGCCAACAGGCATTAACAATCTTTTCGGAATAACCTAACACCTTAAGCTTATTTTCTAGTCTTGGTTCAGATAAATTTTAACCTTTCTAAAAGAAAAAAAAAAGAAAAAGAGGGAACCGGCACCCCTGAACTTTGTAATTTTAGTACATCCTGCATTTGCATTTGAGCTACTTTGAGATGACAGGAAAAAACAATCTCCCAGCCTTCCTCCACGCACAGGTTGAGGACAATGGTGTGCGTTTCCAGGCCGTGTGGGGTCCTCCAGCTCCTGCCAGTCCAGCCGGTGTGGGAAAGCCAGCCTGTGACTCAGCAGGATCCTCCACCAGCCAGGGAAGGTGGGAGAAGGGCCCCAAGGGAGGCTGGAGGAGGCTGCAGAGTCAGAAACAGCCCTGGACTCTGATTTAACGTGGCAGGTTAAACATGGAAAGCGAGCGCCCACCTTGCTGCAGTCAGAGGCTCCAGGGCAGAAGGAAGAGCCCCCAGGTTCATATCTGATCTCATCCAGAAGCTGGACGAGGAAGCAGGCTCAGGAAAGGGACAGATTTCTCCAAGGCCACAGGCCTACTTTTAGCAGGAAGAAGGTATGAGAAGAATTCAAGAAAAAAAAAAAAAAAAAACTGGACTTCATCAGAAGACTGGGGACCTGCAGTGGGACGTGACCCCTAGGAAAGGGAGGAGACACCTCCTAACACCCACCTCCACCCTGGCAATCTGCCTAGTCATCCCACTCAGTACCCGGACTTTCCTCTATGAGGCGATGTGCTGCTCCCATCCTACCAACTTGGAAACTGAGTCTCAGTGGCATGTCCTCCCCCATGCAGTTATCTCACTTGACTCACTGGGGTGCTTGGGTCACCATGGCGGCCAGCTAAGGGAGTCTTCCCAGAATCCACGGCACATCCCTGCTAGTTTCCCACCCAGGTCCTTCTGTCAAAGCAGGAAGAGGACTCAGGCCTGGAGACCCCGGGGACTCACTCTCCAGAATGGTTGCTGAAAGTTTTATGGACCCCAGCGTGGACCCCAACATGCATACAATGGAGTGTCACTGGGCAAGCTGCATGACCTTGGCTTACCGTAATTTTGCATCTTTAAAAAAAAAAAATGCCATGAAAATCCATCCTTTGCCTCAGACACACTAGGCTAAAAATAGCTCAGCCAGCCAGTAAGTGTGTATAATTTTTCTCCTATATATCTCCCCATCCACTGATTCCTTCCTCTTGGCAGACAGACATCAGTCCACCCTCCACAGGAGAACCAGAAAATTCTTGCGTGACAGCAGGTCAAATTGTTTCACTTCCCTGGCAAAAAAACAAACAAAAAAACAAGACAACAACAATAAAGAAAAAAACCTTCCTTCACTAGTTGCCTTTGCCTAATCGTAGAAGCTAACACTGAAGAAATGTTTACCATGTGCTAGGTATTGGTCTAAAGACTTAAAGGCCTTTCCCTCAGATGACCCAGAAAGTAGTGAGCAGTACTGTCCTAGGAGGACATGAAGGAAAGAGAAGGGAATGAAACACTGAGAAGTGAACTAATTGTACCAGGGCCCTGTGTGCATTTACTGTTAGGGTCCAAGGCGCAATCCCTAAAGGGTTAGGGCCAGCAACACCCTGGCTCAGCACACCAGCACCTTCACACTCTGCTCTACACTTGGCCCCCCATCTGATCCATCCCCACCTCAGCTCTAGCCTACACCCACACACCCTAGGCCCCACCCAAAACCTCACCGTTCTTCAAACACACCATCCCCTTTCAAGACTCAGGGTCTCTGCATCTAGGGTTTCCTTCCCACCGGCCTGTCTAAAGGGGCAAATTTCCACTCAGCTGTCCAGAACTTCCTTCTCTTCATATCCTCACTGAGCTCCTTCAAGACAGGAGTGGCGCCCTCTTCATCTCTAGACCAGGAATAACACATGCAGGGGATGCGCCACATCTATTACACCAATAGGGCATAATAATAGTTAACCCTCACCAGGGGCAGGTACTCTGCTAAGCACTATCCAAGGAAGATCTCGGGGCCTGGAGAGGTAGGTCACTGGTAGAGCTGCTTACCTGGCAGGTGCAAGGCCCTGGGTTCCATTCCCAGGCTCACGTGCACAAGCGCGCGCGTGCGCACACACACACACACACAAGAAGTCTCTGGCTCAGAGCAACCAGAGACAATCTTCATAAAAACCCAGAGACAGAGATTCCATCATCGTGCTCCCGTTGCCCCTGAGGGCAACCCAGGCACAGAGGGATAAATTAATTTACCCAAGGCCACATAACCACTAGGTAAAGAAATAAATTTGCGTGACTCCAGAAGTTAAGCACTTAATGCAAATGCTGCAGTAGGGGACTTAATCCTGCTGCACAGGACTTCACAGTAATAGAAGCATGCGCATGAGGCTTATTTATAGAATGCATATTACCTATATAAAAGCAGCAATAACTCAGAAACTAATTACAAAATGGTGGTCCCTGTGAAATATGCCTTTAAGAAAAGATGGCTACTGGCCACAGAAAACATCAATTGTCATGAAGAATACCAACATGAATAAGATGGTACCTGACCCTGAGGATCTCCTAGACCCAGTGAAGAAAATAAAACGACACTGTACACAACTCATGACACAGCCCACCTTTTGAGGTACCCCTTTCTCCTTGAATCAAAGAGATATCCTTCAAATGGTGTCATAAATTAACCGGCCATATCCCGACCTGCTAGTTCTAGATCAACGCCAATTCTTAGCATTAATTCCAGCTCCCTCTTTCCAGAAGGAATTGTGCAAAAATCTTTGATTTGCAGACCCTGAGCGAGGTTGCCTGCTTCTTCACTCAGAAATAATACGAAAGAAAGAGAAGCAGGGAAACAAAGGATTTTCCCTCAGACAGGCAGGGGAGTCGTTCCTAAAAGGTGACAGAGCCTTGAGTTCAAGACTTCTGACTAGTACTAGCCACTAATGGCAGTCCTGACAGTCACCAGGATTAGCGCCTATGCTAGCACCTCTCCAGCTCACTGGGGACAGACGGATTGTTAAAAGCACTGAACTCTCATAGTACAAATTATGGTAAAATTATGCTAATTTTTAAGACATAAGCAAATGTATGAATGATACAGGCAACTAGAATTACATTTTAAGACGACTTAACGGACAAGCTGAAAGACTCATAATGTTAGTTAGCAGAACTGGATTCAAAAGGGTGCTCAATGAGTCCCTAAGCAAATACATTTTTCTGTGTATGTGCGTGTGCATTAAATTTATTTTCTCAAAAATGTTAAGAGTAAATTTTTCTGTAGTGAAATTAAAGACAGTTTTTATTTTCCACCTAGCCATTGCTGTTTTCCAAACACTCCAGGTTGACAACATACTGTTTCTCAAATCGAAAGAATAAACATTATAATGCCACGTGCAACTCTACTTTAAATAGTCAAGGAAAACAATCTTGAATTCAAAAATAATAAAGGTTAATAATGTGTTTTTCACCATCAATAGAATGTTGCTAAAGATCAATACCATTTTAAACCAATTGGGAAACTGAAAAGGGAGAAAGTGGCTTCGAATGTAAAAGTTTTGGTAAGGTTGAAATAAAAATTAGTGGTTGGTAAGATCTGGTTAGTTTTTGGTTATTACCTGGTGGCAGGCTAGTTCTATGCCAGGAAAAACTGAGATGGTTTATGAATCAGCAAGCCACGTGGCCCAGGTGAGGCCCACCTGGGTCTGGGTTCTGCACTTCGGAAATCAGGAGCTTGAGTTAAAGGAACTCTCTTGTATATTCCAGGCCTGAAATTCCAGGATTCAGCTGATTTGGGAATAGCAGGCTCCACCAAATCAGAACCTTTCAAGGGCAAGCAACATACACCAGTTGCTTAATTTTAATTTCAAGTAAAAAATTTGAATCAACTGCAGGTTAACCAGGATCAAAATTATAAAGCATAAGGGTTGTTTTCTGTACCTACTCCCAAATGGTCAGCCTTGTTTACTGGCTTAGCTTTTGCTTGTCTACAGATTCTCAGTATCAAGATGAAATCCTCATGAGTCCTAAGAAATAACCTACATTGGGAAGCAAAATTTAACAAGCACTAACCCTCCTCCCCAGAAAAAAATGTGCAAATAATCTAATGTTTATTTGAACTGATGCAAGATATTTCTCTAGAGAGGCTGATAACAATTATGATTAACTCTATATAAAAAAATTTCAAATGCCTTGGTCAAGAAAATGAACTTTAGGAAGGTCTAGATCATTTAAAAAATTCAAAACAAAAACTCAGGGAGGCGCTACACTGAAATGAGTAGGATAGATCAGCACAATATTGCACCTGGTAGGAAAGCAGACCCAGGAAACACTGCTAAAAACCCACAGATCCCTCTGGCCAGGAAGAGAGCACAGGAGACTACTCAGCGCAACACCTGTTCCACGTGCCCGTTGGCACTGTTAGGAACTAGGCCACCAGGTGTCACAGTGGGTCAACTGGAGGGCTGTTACCAGTCCAGGCACAGAGGCGGTGCTTCAGGTTTGGGACCAGCACTGGCCCAGCAACCCTGGAGAAATCTGTGCTGGGCTCTGCACTGAGAAGTGCGCTTCTTGTGGCCTCTTGTGGCACATGCCTGTAATCCCAGCAAGTCAGGCGGCTGAAACAGGAGAATTGCAAGTCTGATGCCCATTTTAGTCTCAAAATAAAAATAAAAAGCACTGGGGATGTAGATGTGTAGAGTCCTCCTGAGTTCAATGCCTAGTACCGCCCATTATCAAAAGAGAGAGAGAGAGAGAGAAAGAGAAGAGCTCCTCTTTAGAAGAGATGGCTGGTCACAGCCAGCCGGGGCGGGCTCTCCAGCGCTCACCTGGGGCCTCCATGTAGACAGTTTTCAAAAACCCTGGTGAAGGGGGGCACTTCGGTCTTCTGTTGTCTCCACCCAGTTCTCAGATGGAGCAAACCCCAGCCACAGTTTCTTCCCGACACCATGGAAGACACGGACTCATGTGCTGGTCAGCATGTAAGACTTAACCACAGGATTCTAAGGGATACTCATAACCTGTGATGTGTGGAGGTGGTGGCCACTGTGACAGAGACATCAGCCCCCCACAAGATAATACATGATCATTATGTCACCTCTACCACAATACCACCAAGCCCACAGTTCCCAAATATGTCCTCGCAAGTTTTGTTGATTAAGTTGCAGTATGCTAGTGCAGGCCAGGTAGAAAGTATTTTTAAAGACACTTAAGTTTTGCATGATGTCTACTACCTAATTTTCTGAAAGAACAGAGCCATCTGAAGCCATCTTCACAGTCATCATATTATCCTATCGTCACCAAGCATTTCGCATTCACCAGTCCTTCACAAGGCAACACTCAGGCTAAGAAAACGAACACAGAAAAGTTAAGAAACTTCCCTCAGATCACACAGCAAGAAGAAGACACAGCCAGGATCTGGACCCAAATAAAAGTCATATTGAGGTTCAGCCCTGCATGTTCACAGCAGGTCTTTCCTTTTTCACTCTGAAGGGAAAAGAAGCAAACAAACAGGAAAAAAAAAAAAAAAAAAAAAAAAAAGAACTAGTGGAAAAATTGTACAGAGTTTCTAAACAGAAGTTGCACATCTACACAAACCACTCTGATAGAGACAAGTCCCCCTTAACCCCACTCCACTCCTTCTGGTTAGCAAACACAAAGTGATTACAGACCACAGCATCATATACTGATATAACTTCCTATACTTTCTGCTGTACAAATCATTTCAAATAAGCTAATTAATGGCCCTGAAAGCACTTTCTTAAAATGCAATGAGCTCTAGGAAATATAAGGCACTATCATGATTCACAACATAATTCATGGCTGCAGGCCCTCAGGTAGATCCAGAGAGAGAGGGAGAGAGAGAAGTGGTAAAAATCTCATACACCACTAGGAGAAGTATAAATATTTTTAATCAGAAGTCAGGAGATTCTCAACAGATTCACACCAGCCAGAGGGCAAAATTCTCAGGTCCACACTTCTCTCACAGAGGAAATTCTCCTTTCCCAGGGCTGCTTCTCGGCAGTCAGGGAATGCTGGCTGGGCTATTAGGCTCACAGATTCTTCTCTAACTAGAACCTCAGGCAATGGTTGGTAAGATTCAGGGCAAATTCCAGTGTCAGCCTAAACAGCTGCTGGAGCACCTTACATTTCTTTTGTTCAACAGATTTATTCTGCATGTCAGCCAGGTGCCACAGAAAATGAGAACAGAAGAGCGGAGCCCCTGCCCTCAAGGGGCTTGTAATCTATTCAGAACAAGCAAACACTTAGGACCTAAACAAGAAGCAAGAAAATATCAGCTTGCAATAATTCCTGTGAAGTCAGGGAAGAGGGCGCAGGGCAGAAAGCTGGTGTGGATTCCTTTTAACTGAAGGGCTTGAGGAAGGACTCTCTGAGAAGGGGCCATGTACCCTGATCCCCAAAGGACATCCTGGAGGCTGAGACTCCTTTTCTTCATTGTCCTTATCTTCTTCGAAATAGTTAATTGCCCACCTGCAAAGAAAGTCAGAGCCATGCCAGATCTAATTCAAATTAGGCCTCTAAAGAGTTCCTTGAGTTATTATGGCGGAGGCCATTCGCCCATTCCACCGCTGAGGGCAAAGGCCTTGAGATGTGAGCGGCTGGGCAAGTTAATGGATCCAAAAGAAGTCCCTGTGGCTGGAGTCTAGTGAACGGAGCCATCAGGAAGGAACAGATCAATAGGGCCGTAAAGCCAGAGTGAGCTGCTTAGAGCTTGTCCTAGGTGTGAGGGGAAGCTGGAGAGTCACATGATCTGATTTATGCACCAAAAATACCACCTTGGCTGCTTGTCGGAAAGAGGGAGCTGGGAACTCAATCTGAAAGCCGTTCAGTCCAGAAAAGAGAAGATGAAGGCCAGCAATGACACCAGGACCCCCAAGGTCCTGCTTCAGAGGGGTCTGCCTCATCTTTAAAGCTAAGCCTTCTCTTTTTTAATTAGGAGACTAAAACTTCAAATTAGGCTGGTGGAATGTGGTCCTACAGTGAGGGCAGGTGGTGGCTGCCAGAGCCAACAGGAGTGGGCAGCTGGAAGCTTTATGGCTTCACCAGGATGCCCCAAGAAAAAATTTTGCACTAGGGAATTAGAAGATCCAGCCTCTGGGGATTCAACACCTAGGATGTCCAAACAGGGACTCAGATGGTTCTTTAATCTGTCTCTGGGCCTTGGTTTCCTTATCTCTTAAAGGAGAAGTGAATGCATGCATGGCAGGCTTTTGGGTAGATCCATCTTGCTCCATCATTGGCAGCACTCCCTGTAAGGACCCTGGCAAAGGCAGGGGCAAGGGTAAGAAGGAAACTTCTCTCCTACGGAGAACGTCTGCAGAGAGACAAAATGTGTTGACAGGGAAGTTCTCCTCCCTCTGCATCTTCATTATCTCTAAGATTCTTAACTGAGTACGTGCAAAGGAAGCCAATGCTATTCCAAATTCTAACTCTGATTAAGTCTCCTAATAGTTACATTGGTTACTGCTGCTGAAGGAGCAAGCACCACTAAAAATGGAGTAGCCTTTGTTCATCTCCCTGCGGTTCAAAACAATCAGGGCACCATCTTTCCCCTACACGATGAAGGAAAGTCAAACACTGGATGGAAATCTAAAAATGTTTAAGTTAGAAAATAGAACTCCTAGATGACAGGGCATAATAGTCTACCATTCCAGGAACTCTTCAGATGTAATAAGTGTATTAAGCATTCTTTAATAGGAAGAGTGATGTAGGTAATTTTTATTTTTCTATAACCAGAGTATAGTTTCCTTTCCTGATTCAATCCCCTGGGATTTCATATGGCTTCTTTTGAAATTAGTCAAGCATTTGAGAGACAACTAGAATGTTTTTAGGTGTGGGGTCAACTTCAAGACACCTCCGAAGTCAACCTGTCCTAGGAAAAAATAAACACATCCCCATTGAAAGGTTTTACAGGTTAACTAGACTTCTACTAGTTATTTATTTCAAGAGGTGCTACAGCTCAGTAGCTGGGAGCACAACCTCTGAAGCTGAACTGCCATCTGCTGAACATGCCATCTATTTGGACATCTCATTTAACCTCTGAGTTCCCAGTTTCCTCATCAGTAACAACAACATAGAGGTCAGAAAACGTATTCCTGTTATCTCTGCATTTCCAGATACTATATTGTCTTGTTCCAAGTGAGGAAATTCTTGAAAGAATGACTGAGTTTTAAATATCAGTAGTTGCCTACCGTTCAGATGCAAGGTGCCAGAATTTACATTAAAAAAAAAAAAAAAATCCAGATTCAAACAGATTTTAAAAGGAAGAAATTAAAAGGAAAGAAAATATCACAAGCAGTTTGACAAAGGTATCCACGTCAGTTGAACAATCTTTTCAAAATGCTTTGTTTTCTGATACTTCAAAAAATGATTTTATTTTGATCAATTATATTTTGAGACCCAACAAGTAAATCCAAGTAAGTTTATGAATCTGGTTCTTGACCATTTACAAAGTTGGATGCTTGTAGTTATTTGTTTTGTTTGCCTGTTGAGGAAAGGGGTGCTCTCTGTTCCTCATGAAAAATGAGTTAATGTGAACAATTGTAATAAAAGGAGATTTATGGCCGTGTTCTCCATACAATTTAAGTTAATTTCTTTCTGAAACCCAAACAAAAAGCTAACTGCTCAAAAAATGCATAGCATTTAAATCCTACATCATAATTTACACCCCAAAGGGAGAAATTGAAATATGCATTGATTTTCAGCTGATAAGAATCTCTGTTGAATGGGAGTTGAAAGATTTTTTTTTTCTCCTTGGCCTCCTACGAATAGTTAGTTTGCAGCAATTTTTAATTAAAAACAGTTCCCATAGTAAGAAAATGGAAGTAAAAAAAAAAGACTTTGGGAAAATAAAATCAGCACAAGAGTCCTGTAATTTGTTTTCCGAGGCCATGTAGAGAACCTAAAAAATAAGGAGTTTGGAAGTTCTCATTTTTAAAACTGCACTTTTGGTTTCATTTAACATTTTCAAAATAGCTTTCCTTACCACTACCAATGCCCCTCCTCCACCCCCACCAACCCCCTTCAAAAAACTTGGAAAGTTCTCTGAACACTGAAAATCAGTCATATACCTCAGAGGACCAGAAACATTTTTCTTCCTGAATTTCTAGGAGGAGGAGGGGATCCATCCTCCCAAGTTATCAAAAGCATTTTTCTTTTCTTCTACCTATCCAAAATACCTAATCTCATTTTAACTAGATTCCATCCGAACATCAATGATACTAAGCTATTCCATGAATAAACATGATCTTACAACATGAAACCCTAGGACCGAGTGGATAAAAATGTAGCTGAAAGAAAAAGGGCCCAGAAGCCCCTTCCCCTCCCACCCTCTCCCCAAGGAGCTGGACAACCCTGCTGAGTAGGGGTGAGAAACTGCAGATTTAAATTTCAAGGTCTTTAAACATTTTTAATGTTCATATTAAATCCTGTAAAACTAAACACTGTAATTCTAATAAAATCCTCGTGTGAACTGCTTCCAACTGTAATCACAGTTTTCTCTTTTGGAATGGGATGTGTAATATTGATAAAAGAAACAAATCTCAAAACGTAAGAGGGCCTCACACTCTTCTGGTGTTTTATGGTATTTTATTAAAATTAGCATGCTGCCAACTTAAAAAAAAAAATCTATATTGACTTAAAAATATCTTCCTGCAAATGAAGGCATTTTTGGTCATCTGAGTGAGGAAATCAGACCGAAAACTTATCTACAGTAACAAAGATTTTTATAACTCTACTTGATAAACTTTCTTAAATTCTATAATAATCCCACATCAGATAAACCCCTCCACTTGAAGTAATGTTGCTTATGATATTTCTCAGATGCAGCACTAATATTTGCATCCTACGGCACAGAAATCAGGAAATAAAAAAAAATTATTGTTTTTATTTTTATTGAAGCTTTTTACAGTGCAAATTCTGAAGTCTTCAGAACACATTTCTTATGTCCTATCTGACTAGACTCAGTGTGCAATGTTAAACTATATAATTGTGTGGTTGTATTCTTCCAAAATGCATTTGGCACAGCAAGACCACTGAAATATATGAAGTTTGGAAGGCATCGGGTCAATTTATGGTAGCACACACAATGGAAAATGTAACCATTTTTCTACTGTAGAATTATAGTAAACGACAACAGTGACTAAAGTTCAAAGTTTCTCTTACTTTATTTTAAAGGAGAGGGAAGAGGGGAGCCCACATTTCCTTACCTAAATCCACCGAGTTCTGACGTTGCCAAGAGATTTCATTTCACATCGCAGTCAGCAGCATTTAAAATATATTTTTGTTTGTGTTGTGTGCTTTCTAATGTGTTCATACTCCTTTAAAAAGAAGCGAGGTCCTATAATCTCTTACACTCTTGCTTTGCTTTGCCACAAAGATTAGATCTAGATGACCTCATGATAAAATCAGTGTGTGTGTGTGGGGGGGGGACTTTAAGGAGATTGGGAAGCAAATGCCCAAAAGAACTTTAGCTCCACAGGAGGTACCAGGCCCTCCAAAAGCATCAGAATTTGGGTTTCTCAGGGAAAGTGCTAATTTACAGCTCACTCTCCTCTTTTATCTACTGGATTCATGGACTGGCTAGTCAGTAAATGTTAATTGAGTACCTACTTTGCCCAGGAACTGCTTGCTCTAAGTGCTAACTTTTGACAAGATTGACTGGGTCCAGTAATGTTGAACTAAATACCATGAACAAATAATAATCATTATGATGATAATAATATCTGCACTCTTTATGTCATAATATTTTCTCATACTAAAGAAAACCGAATTAAAGGGATATTGTAGGTAATCTGCAGATGAGAAGATCAAGACCCACACTTGCTAGTTAGTAAGTGACAGAAGCAAGTTAGAAATAGGCTTAACTCCCAACCCAATGCTCTTTAAACTAATACTACCCAGCATCTGAAAGACTTTGATTTGATTTAATTGGAAGAACCCAGGAGAGAATGACCTGGGGGTCAGGAGAGAAGGAGGGGAGGTAAACATCCTGGTTCTTCTATACTAATTTCTTTCCATTAAAAAAAGGAGTTTCCTAGGTAATCTCTATAAACTTTATTATAATTTCTTCATCACTAACTGATTTGCCATAGTTTCTTTCTAGCCAAGTCTGTGTTCCAAAAGAATGGAGAGTTGAGAGACTTACCCAGGTGTGGGAGTGGCAGGAGGTGGCAATAGGAGTTAAAGGAAATGTTATGTACCATATGAATGGGAACTGGGAGAGAGAGAGAGAGAGAAACACCCAAAACATTGTATGTATGTATTGGTCAAATTCTAAACGCAAACATGCAACAATAATCTGTTGGACTTTTTGTGTGAACCCATTGATAACTCCTGCTGGGTAGCACTGTATTTTACTGTAACCAATCCCTTCCCAGGGTTCAGAATAGCTTTACCAGAAGTAATCACAGTTGGTAAAGGAACAGTGCAACTTTTTCATGAAAGTTATTTTTTTTCTGAGTACGCATCATGATCAAAGTTTAATATTTAATGTCCACACTAAATATCTTAGGAGGGATAAGGATTCCTTTTTACATATGAAATGAAAACAAATCTGGGGGGTTGGGCTCATGACACTGTTTATTGCTTGGCAATGATCAAAAGAGGTGTCGGGGCAATTATTTGGATAATTATCAAAACAGAGCTAATGGGGGGAAAGGTGCAGGGACTGGTTCTAGAACACATTAGAAAGTGGGTCATTGTACTTTATTGTCACACAGATTTTTAGAATCTTTAAGATCTGTCGGAACAAGCTTTCCTCTCTCGGTTCTGGAACTGTGGAACAGTGTCTACTCTGAGCCAAATCTTTCAAAGCCATAGTCCATAATCTAAAAGTTAGGAGTTCCTGAATTTTGCTCTTAACAACAACAACAAAAAAAGTGCCATTTCTGAAAAACAAGCTACTAATAGGGCACTTTTCAAATGTCTTGACACAAACACAAAACAAACATGAGAAAGTTGACTGCATTCTGCGTGTTTTCTTGAGGACCAGGCAGGGAAGTCTCCAGAGAGGCCTACCAGCTCAGAGCTGGCCAGAACTAAGAGAGGGCACAGGGTGCCTGGACTGCCTCTCCTCCTCCCCACAGGATGGGAGAACAGCCCTGGGCAAGGCCTCAAAAACTTTCTAAGATGTAAGTTGGACACATTGGACACAGATTATTTTTAAATTCTGTTGATGTTCAAGAATTGAATCACAATGGTCTTGGGTCTTTTTGTTTTTCTTTTTCAATTAATGACTTTTTTAAACTTTAAAAAAAAATTGGACAATTTTAACACACGTCTGAACTGTAAGACATTTTCTATATCCACAATTCTGAAAGCAGCCTATGCCAACCAATCACTTATGCAAGAATTTAAGATTCCAACACATAGTTTCAAAAATCTGAATAAAAGCTACAAACTGTAACACACACACACACACACAAAGCAATGCACAACAACACACACCAATATCATTTACTGCCAACAGCTCACCACCCTAACCAAAACAGTTTCCACTTCTATAATAGCTACTGGCTTCTAGAGAGAGCCACAGTAGCAGCAATTATATTTAACATCTATGATGCATTAACATATAAAGAAAATAGCAGCAATAGAGACAACCCAGCTTTCAGAAAAACATAAGTCCTTGTCCAGCAGTAGCCAATCAGAAAACAGGTCACATCTTGTTGGTGGTATTAAATACATTAAATGTCATGAATTCTCTATGGCTCCATTGACAATTTAGGCAAGTGTGTTTTATTTTATAATACAAACTTAATCGACTTCCTTCCCAGAGTTAAAAGTCAATCTTCAATCTAAAATTCCACCAAGGCTGTTCCCCAAAATGCTCTTTGGCATAAATCCTCTGGGTGTTAGTACTCTGCAGACAAGACTCAATTCCCGATTTCTCTACTTCCTAAAGTGACTTTGGTGCACCTATAACAAACTCCTTCTTAGAACACTTCAACACAATGTCCCAACTTCCAGGCAAAAGGACAATCCAGCAGCATGCCCTGCCAGACAGCACAGAGGAAAAGTCAACTGACATTAAATATTTAAATTGCAGGAGGCCAGTCTGGAGTTGTGCATTTAGAAAGTTCGGAAAGTCCGAGTGTCTCTGTTCCCAGTGTTGCTGGCTGCCTGGAAGGTTCAGTATCTCTCTCTCAGGCACAAGATCACAAATGTGCATAGACTAGAAGCAGCTTGAATGCTGAGCCAGCTCCTGTCCCAAGGTAGAGTCCTTAGGGGCCACCATCATCAGGAAGAGGAGAAAGTGTAGAATCCTCTTGCCCCAAGCAACTGGTTTCTGAATATAACACAGAAATACACAAACATATGTCCCTCCAGGGCTAGTTCAGAAAAGTATGCTAGGCGACTCTTTTACCCCCCTTTACTTTGATTTTGGTGACTTCGAAAAGCAAATGCAGGTCAAAAACAGACTTCCTCTGGAACACACACACACACACACACACAGGAATCAAAAAATCCCTTGGAATCATATCTCAAGAAACAGGACCATCTCAGAGCCAGCAAACACCAGAGTTCTGGAAAAGCAGCATTTCTGGAGACCCGGCAAGGGACTCGAGTACGGGGTTGTGTGTTTCAAGATTCTGGCAGAAACTGTCCCCTGCTCCAAGAGTTGCTATCCCTGCAAACCCAGCGTTCAAACTAGTGTCTTCATCCTGGCGCTCATTTCCACGTATGTGGGAGTAGCTGGTGGGACACTTCCCGCAGAATTCAGCCAGCACCCCCAGGAAAAGCCCAGGCACAGTTAAAAAAAAAAAAAGAAAGAAAGAAAGAAAAAGAAAAACAATAACAACAAGCACACAGCCAAGGTTGAAGTACTCACCTCCGTGCGAGACTGCAGCCTCTTGTTCATCTCATAGATTCGGTACTCTGGCTGCACCATGTATGGTGTGTGTCGCCTATAAAATGGGCCGAAAGGAGAAGAATAGAAGGGGTCATGCGGCGTGCTGGACATCTTGCCTGCGTGTCGGAAATCAAGGCAAACAGAGTATCAGTAAGGTCCATGCAGAGCACATGGGCTGTGTTCCCCAGTACGAAGTAGGCGCACGCTCACGCTCCGCACCGAGGCGGCAGGCAGGCGGAGCACACTGGCTGGAGTGCGGCGGGAGCCCTCGGAGCGAGAGGCAGCGGCGCGGGAGGAGGGAGCGAGGGAGGGAGCACGGGCGAGGAGAGGGAGTGCGCAGGAGCTCGAGGGGCGGGCGGGCGGCGGAGGGAGGGAGCAGGCAGGGAGGGAGGCCGCGGGAGGAGCTGGATCGCTGGAGGCACCCCTGCCTGCTTTTAAAGAAGCAGTTTGTGGAGGGGTCATTTCCTGTCCACACTGTGCACTAGTTCAGAAATACCATTCTCCTCCTGGTCTGACAAGCGGGCTGAGGCTGCCTTTTAATTTTTTCCTCCAGCCAGGACCCTTCATAACCCGATTGCTAAGCTTGTCAGCCCAGAGGTGGCTTAACCGCAGCAGGAGCCCCTCGCCCCTCGCAGCCACAGTTGAAAGGTATCAGAAAGGCGATTACTAACAAACACAGAAACAGGGCACTGGGGGTCCGGGTTGGGCTGGGGAGTCCCTCGCAGGCGGAGATCTCTCTGGGCTCCCACCTCCCCACAGAGTTTGGACTCCACTTGGGGTCCCTCCAGGAGCCTGGACGGGCTTTGCATTCCTACTCCCCACCCCCACCCTTCCAAGTCACCCTCTGCCCAGCCCCCGCCCTCTCTCCCAAGACTTCAATGGAGCTCTTTAAAGGTGGTGCCACCGGGCCTGGATTCAGGTTACCTGAGCTTTCGCAGGTACAAACAATCATTCTGAAGGTGAACGTAGGCAACTGTCTCTTTTTCCTGAGGAGGAAAAAAAAAAGAAAAAAAAAAGAAAAAGAAAAAAAAAATCCCAAAGCAGACCTCCCAATAAGATAGGAAAGGCAAAGTAGGAGAAAACGCCCACAAAAATGACCATGGAAAATTCGGTTGAGTAGGAAATTGTAGATAATTGAGTGGATCATCCCCAAATAGCAGGCCCAACTCTGATGGAGACAAGGTCTTTATTTTCCAAGATTGGTCAAGTCTATAAATCTTTTCCTGACTGTGGTATATGAAAACCCAAACAGCTCATGGGGTGCGGGGCGGTTTCTATAGAGAATTAAGGGATCTATGAGATAATCAAATTCTGCTGGAACCAATGATAACCAGACATATGACACTTACACAAAGCCCAGCCACAGAAAATGTAATGCATGGAGCTCACACCTTAGCTGGGTCACTGGTATTAAGGAAAGAAAGCCAAGGACCACCAAAAAGCATGAAGAATGTAAGACCTGAATGCAAATGCATGCAAATGAGACATTTCTTCTTTTTAATAAGCAGATTAATTAACTTTCTGCCCCAATCATGGCTTGGGGTATCTCCAAGACACTAGCCAACAGGGGATAAGGGATTGCTAATGCTGCAATTTACACTCTGAAGAACACTCAGGCGCAAAAATGCCCCCAAATTGCTATCTCAATCAGTCTTTTTCCATAATTGCATGAAGTGTTTGCAGAGTCCACCCCAAACTTCAGCAGCACAGCCCAACACAGTAATGCTGCTTGCCAGGAGGAGATTAAGGGAGGTTACTCTAAGGCTGCTTGGAACCTGTGCTAGGAGACCCTAGGCAGGCCAGCATGCTTGGTGTCAGGTTTCATTACAAATCCAAAAGCTGGACCAAATTTGCTGCAAGGTTTGTCAAAACACACAACCTTCTAAAGACGGGATTTCAAACAAATTTGGCATGATTTATGTTTTGGTATAGCGGTCACTGCAAAACCTAACGGTTCCTTGTGTTTAAATTCCCAAATTTAAAGACGTTCCAAGAGTTCAATGCCTACCCGAGTTTGTGTTTACGTGGCCATTTCAGAGCAAGAATCAAAGTAACTCACAGGCAGGGCACGAATGGCAATCAACCCTGACCAGGTCAGAACTCCATTCGAGGCGGAACCCTTTCCTGCACAAGGCAAGTTCCGCTCTTATTCATTCCTGCAGATCATCTGAGTTACAATTAGAAATAGCTCTTGCTGTACGTACAGAGGACTCCGAATTGAGAACCATATGAAATTCTCTAATACTTGATCCACGTCGGCGACCCTCATTCCTGCTGCTTCAAGAGTCTCCCAACTGGTCCCTCTGCTCTGATTCACAGCTGTCTTCTGACTCACCACCCACCAGCCTCCTTCTAGTCAGGATGTTGATTGTAGGAAAGAAAAATGGATCATGCCCATAGTTTCCCCTTTAGGGGCTTCTTGTTACCAGTTGGGAAAGGTCTGAGCTCCTTAAGCTCAATACACAGAGCTGGAGAAGATCTGCCCATGTACTGTCTCTGTCTCTCTCACACACACTCTCACTCGTGTATTTATTTATTTATCCATTTGCTGCCTTGTTCTTTTATTTATTTACTTGCTACTCCTTAACTTCTGGAGGTTGCTATCTCTTTTCACAAAGAACCACATTGCCCCTACCTTCCATTCAGCTGCGAACTCCTACTCCTGCTGTCTCCTCTCCCCCATGAACCTTTTTTAATTCATTTTTTCTTTTTATTCGGCTGACCTTCTTTTCATAGTGGACAGAAGTATCACCCAGAGGAAATTTTGACCCTGCCGTTACCATTTACCTGCCTGGTGATCTTGAGCAAGCCACTTGACCTCAGTCATCTTATCTGTTAAATGGAGACAATGGGAGTAACTGGTCCAGAAGATTTTTGCAAAGGACTAAGAACTACATCTGAATGTATCAGAACCCTCACATCTAACTGCTCAAGGAACATTGGAATTTTTAGGTAACTGATATCTGCTTAGGTGCTAGGGGGCATTGGGAGGCCAAGGCCGACGGCAGAAAGACAGCTACTGAGGAAGGAACCTCCTAGAAGAACTAGTTGACATTGGAGAGCATGGATTCAAACCGTAGTGCATGGAATGATGGAAATAAATGAAGAGGTGGAAAATTATTTCCCCCTTTGGGTCAGCAGTACGTCTACATTTTTTTATTTGAAGATTTCCACATAGAAGTAACATAACCATCACTGTGATTTGTTAAGTATTCACCGCGTGCCAGACGCTGTGCTGAGCGCTCTGTGCAAATACTCAGTTAATCCCGCAAGGAATCTCCAGGGTTGATTTGAACACAATCTCCGCCACAGATACGGAAACTGAGGCTTCCAGAGGCTAAGAAAGTTCCTCAGGTCATGCAGTGGTAAGGGCTAGGGATGCCATTCACATGTCTTGCCTGATTGCCTGGTCCCATGTTTAGTTGCTTGGAGTGGAGATCCACCCTTGTACCCAGAGCACCTCCGCCTGTCTCTGGTGATCAGCATGACATGTGGGCCTAATTAAATGGAAAAAGAGGCAACAGGGTGAAGAATTTCCCATCCCCTGGACTTCAGACCTCCATCACTCCCCTGCCCACTCTGACCCCCTCTCCTGAGGCCTCGCCAAGCACCCACCCTCCTCTCGGTGCAGAATCTGCCTGTTCACCCTCCCAGAACTCCTAAAGTGAACTCCTAAAGTGCTCTGCTACTGTATCATGAAGTTCCCCTGCTGGGCTCCTCACTTGTCTGTCTTCCTCCCCTGCTTCTTCAGGGACCAGCTGTGAGTTGTGTCCTTCTGGCCCTGGTCTGAGCCTGGGAAGTGAAGGCAGCAAAGTCCTCATTGAAAACTCCAAATTAACCCCTTGGAGGAACGCTGGGGACATCCACTTGAGCATATGCGCACATCACAGGCCAGGAACAGACTGACCCCCAGCCACCCATCTCTTCCCACAAAGCCTGAGCCAAGCTCATTTGCATGCTATTTTGCATGTTGAGTACTGAGTAAGTTCCAAAAGGCCTTGCACATTCCGGTGCCCTAAAAGCCAGCTTGCCCTTAGGTTCAGGATCTCACCTGGCTACATTCACCTTAGTTCACTCCACAGTGTTTCTTTTTCCTTTAGATACATTTGTACAGTTTAAGAAGTGAAGGAATTCACACGCATTTCCCATCTTCATCTTGTCTTGAATAACCATTAGCTCTGGCGATCCCCGCCCAGCCCCGGTTGCATGGCAAGGTACAGCTGGACCTGACACTTGGAGCCCATGGTCAACACAGTGCCCTGGCCTCACCGCCCAAGACCCTGATTTCCACTTGCTTGGCTGGTCCCTCTAGGTATCCACGTTGCTGCCCTTTTCCTTAATCTACCCTACTGGACACTTTCCAACTCCTTCTACCAAGCTGTTTTTGCTTGGTAGGAAGCGAGTTTTCTTGCCATTCCTCAGGTCTTCCTCTCTGCTCTTCCTCACCTGTTTCTACACCCTGTATTTTTCTTCTGCCTTCTCTTTCAACGAGCATTTGTGTAATAGGTACATGCAAGTTCCAGCTGAGGTGTAGTGGGGTGATAAAGATAAGGACAGACAAGGTATGGTCTCTAATTTCAAGTGACTTACAGACTAACAAAAATGGGCTTCCATTATTCAACAAGTATAAATTGATTCCCTACTATGAACTTTGGCTGGGAATATAGTCCCAGGAGCAAAAACCAAAGGAAACAGAACAATGCCCCAACACTAGTGTCTTCACAGTTGATAGTCAGTCTAGGATACTCTTTCCAAAAGTGAACTTTGGAGCCTCATTAACTCGGCTTGAATCTTGACTCCTGCTGTATGATCTGGAGCATTTAACTTCTCTGTACCTCAGTTTTCTCATCTGCAAAATGGTGCTAAACACAATCCTGTCTTATGAGGAATATGTAAACGAATGCCTGTAGTAATTTAGTACATGCTCACAATCATTACTGTTTTTCAACAGATGAAGTTACAGAAATTAATTAATCTCAGACGTTTATGTAAAATGACTCTGTGGGGCATAGAGGATGTGCTAGAATAGGGGATAGACATTAATAGTAGAGAAGGGACAGAAAAGAGTCTCAGGCATAATGCGATGTGCATCTTCAACTTTATAAAGTAGTGATAAAGAGTCTTAGAGAAAGGAGGGATTTATTCAACTTGCTCAAATGAAGGAAGTCGTCAGAGAGGACTTGGCATCTGTCCTCATCCTTGAAGGATCAGCCAGAGATAAAGATGAAAGTTTGAGAAGGTAGGGGAAACAGTGTGGAAATGATCATGGTTGCCCTCAGTCAAGAAACTCGGTGTGTTTGTCAGCTTTGTGTCACTCTGACCAAAATACCCAACTAGAGCCACTGAGAGGAGGAAACTTTTATTTTGACTCACAGTTTCAGAGACTCAGTCCATGGCCAGCCAACTCCATTGCTCTGGGCCCGAGGTGATGCAGAACTCATGGTGGAAGGGTATGGTGAAGGAGTTCTGCTCTGCTCATGGTGACCAGAAGCAGAGAAAGAGCAAGAGGAGCCAGGAACAAAAAATATAATCCCCAAGACATGCCCCCAGTGATGTATTTCCTCCAGCTACATCCACCTGCTTAGAGTTCCCACCCATTCAAGTTATTAATTCATCAAATGTGTTGCTCCAATGATGAGGTTGCAACCCTCATAATCGTATCATTTTTCTCTCAGAATATTTTTGCATTGCCACATGAGCTTTTGGGGGGACACCTCACATCCAAATTATAACACGTTAAGAAAATGAACAGTAGCTAAGGTCAATGTCAGATGGCCTTCCATACCATTTTAAAGAATTTGAAGTTTATTTCATGGGCACTGTGGAGTCAGGAAATAAGTGTTTCCTTCAAGCAAGTTGAGCCGCAGGAGCCAGGAGGATGGATTAGGTTCACACAGACCCAAGAGCTGAGCTAGTTTTGGAAAGTTGATTTTTAGCAGGTCACAGAATCCCCAGCATACATCTTCCCAGAGACCTCTTGGAGCATATAAAACAGAGGTGCCAAAGCTCCTTCATCGCTCTTCCCTGTCACCTAGAATTAAGAGGCTTGATGATTTTGTGCAACTCTTAAAGGCTACATTCTCAATGCCACCGGTCGTCATTACTCAGGCTTTGAGATGTACAGCTTGAGCTTATAGTTGAGCAGGGCTTTGCTGAGGACAGCAAAGAGCTGGGCACTCTGTCTCCACCCTGCAGTCTTAGAAGTGGCCTGGATTTCCCTTCTGCAGGGTCACTGTCACTCTCTAACATCTTCTTAACTAAACCAAACCTAATAAGTAATTGCAAGGATGGAGGAAAGCAGTCGCCATGAGACAGCTCTCTTCTGGAAAATCAATAGGAAAGCCCAGCCCCATAGCAGAGACCCCTCAACGGACACTCAGCCTTCGGCAGGTGTTCCAGAAGGTCTGCCATGTGTGCTGGGGCTGGGCCCTCCTCAGCCTCTGTGACATCAGGCCCTCTCCTGCCTTTCCAGCCACATCTATGCCTATCATGCCCCCAGTCCCCACAACTCCCCATGATCCTTCTCCCACTTCATTCCCGGGACATGTCAAACCCATTCTTCTGGATTCAAGAATCTTGGACCCTGGCATGGCTAACTTTTTCTCAGCCCTCAGTTGTTCTCAACTCAAGGGGACATCCATGTCCAGTTATCCAGAGAACCATCCACATTCCTGCTGTCAGATTCCAGTTAGGGCTTTGCACTGGCTGCTATTTGTAGTCAGGTCTGCATTTGCTACGTCTGTGCTTATTGCCTGTGTCTACTATGCACTATGAACACCACAAGTGCTGTTGAGATTCAGGTTTTATACACCAAAGCACACTGGGAATTTAACAGGGGCCCAGCACATGTGGGCGCTCCCCTTACTTTTGTAAAATAAAAGGATGCAAACTTACCAGTATGAATTCCTGGAACTGTCCTACCAAATTACCTCTGAATTCCAGGCCAAGTTATCCAGGAACAGGGATGTGTAAAAGCTAGTATTCAATTACTCATTTATTTGTGCAGGATGCATTTATGAGTACTTCCTACATGTCAGGTACCGGGCCAATGAAATCGGGCAAATTTGATAATCGAGAGAGTCCCTCCTCGCAGTCATTTCTCTAGAAGACCCTTGGTCATCACAAATTGCTTAATAGCCAAAAAGATCTCAGAGCTGCTACTGAGACTTCTGTAATCTACTTCTGACCTGCGGAAGGCCACATGGCCAAGTGTTAACTGGGTTAGGATACATCAGTGCAATTAGCTTTAGTTCTGTGATTTGTAAAATGCAGATAATGGTACTAATTTCATGGAGGGAGTTAGGAAAAATATTTTCTGCTCAACAGTAACATATACCTGTTACATAGTATCAGGTATTAGTCTAGGTACTTTGTAAATATTAACTTATTTAATCCTTAAAACAGTCTTATAGGAAAAAGATGATTACTGTTCCCATTTTCTAGATGAGGAAACATACTTAGAGAGAGACTGAGTAACTTGACTGAGGTCACACAGGTAATGGTGGGATGGAAACAGGATAGTCTGGCTCCTCCCTATTGATACACTCAACCAAATAGTCCACATTTCCAGTCTCCTCATCTGATTGGCAGTTGCTTAAGAGGGAAGCCTTTTCCAGTACATGGTGACATGATATGCAACATACTTCTTTCATGAAGGCAGAAAAAATATAAATGAGGGAATGAAGACAGTGTATCATTCAAGAGTCTTTTGCTTGAAGGTAAAAGAACACTTACTTCAATTATCTCAAACAGAAGAAAAAAAAAAAAGAAGTAGAAGTGAATTTATTGGCTTATGTAATTGGAAAAGTCAGAAGCATCTGGATTTAGTTGCAGTAGGATTCAGGGGCCCAAATTCTGTCATTGTGTCTAGTACCCTGTGGCTGCTCCTGCAAGCCCTCCTCACCCACAGGCAGCTTCTGCCCTTGTGGTCACAATGGGCAGGGCTGGGCATTCTCCCAATTCAGCCCAGCAAAGAGAGGTTTCCTCTGCAGGAGTTCCAACAAAAATCTCAGCTTAGAGTCTCATTGCTTGGTGTAGACAGAAATGCCCACATCTAAGCCAATCTCTGTGGCCAAGGGAGTAGCCAGTACTGGGTCACATGCCCACTTTTGCAGCCCAGACCAGAACTGGCTCTTGTAACTCTGGGGTCCTGATACCTGAAAGTGGGCATAATGGGGTTGAATTTGACCCCTCAAAACACATGTTCAGGTCCTTACACTTGACACCTAACAATTCAAATTTATTTGTGAAGAGGGTCTTTGTGGATGTAGACCAGTTAAGAGGAGGTCATGCTGGATTAGTGTGGGCCCCAAATCTATGACTGATGTCCTTACAAGGAAAGACATGGAGACAGGGAAGAGGACGGCAGAAAGTGGCAGGATGCTGCAGCCAGCCAAGGAACAGGAATGCCAGGCACCACGAGAAACTGGGAAGAGGCGAGGAAGGCTTCTGTATAGGAACCGTCAGAAGGAGCACGGTCCAGCCTACACTTGGAGCCTGCAGGACTCTGAGAGAGGTCATTTCTGATGCTACAAGCCACTCAACCCGCAGTAGTTTGTACAGCAGCCCCAGCAAACTAATAGAGAAGGGAAACGGATCCAGTGTGCCAAGTCACTGATATTTAGCCACAAAGAGACTGATTTAGCTCAAAACAACAAGAATTGGACAGAGTGCTTGGCGACTCTGCCTGTTGACTTTTCCTGTACAAATAAGGGTATTAATAATAACAATAAGAGCACCATTTACTGATGGCCTACTAATTGCCATGCAAATGTAAAGTCTGGTTCTTTACGTAGAACTGTATCTTCAGAGTCTGCAACACCCCTGCTGACTTAGAGCTGTTTCTCTCTGTGCCTGGAGAGCTGTCCTGCACCCAGCACGGACCTCCTGGTCTGCAGGTGAGACCCATGGGAACCAGTTCCGTAAATCTTAACAAACTTTGTTTGATGCCCTCCCAGCAAATCTCTCTCACCCCGCCCCCCCCCCCCAACACATCACACCACTCAACTGGGGTTGGACCAAATGAAGTGGGTGGCAAATATTTTTCAAATGAGTAAATGGCAGCTCATGTTAGTTACATCTCTGATTATTACAAATTTTGTTTAACACACTACGCAGGGGCATCCGTGATGTCAGTCTCTCTCCTCGCTTTCCATTTACCAGACCTTACTGTTAGCCACTCTACCTTCTCAAATCTTCCTCAGCCACAAGCCATCTGCCTCCCCAGGGAGACTTAGGGAGGGGCTGCTTACACCAAGATCCTTCAGGCCCCCTGCTGAGGAGTGACAGTGTGCTGCACACTGTCCCCAAACCTGCCAAAGGCAAACTTCCATGACATGGTGCAGCTGGGGCCTGGGTGATTATTCAGGAACAAAGGAGCCCCAAGCCTACCTCTGCTCGGAGTTGACTTCTGCGTCCCTTTATTATTGGGACTGACATCTGAAGCGTGTATATGTTTTTCTTTCATAAAAGCCCTACCCTAATCCAAGATCAAACAATTTATTTTGGAAAATAACTGTAGATAATGGTACATTTTCCAGAACCGGCCAGGTTTCCACCTGTCATTCGCCATTGCCTTTGAAGAGCTTAATAGCTGAGGTAACAGAGAAACTACCTTGTTCTTGAAAATCGCAGTTACACGAGGACTGTGTGCTGGGACGGATCACTCACTCTCTGCTCTTATAGGTCCACTCTGCTTTTGTTGGCTTTTGTTCCTTGAGCAAATGGCCATTAAATACGCGTCTACACATGGTTCTGAAGAGATGTGAAGGACTTCCTGCTGTGAGAGGATCTTACTGGTCTAACTGTCCCCAGCAGTTGATATTTGCATTTATTTCCAATTTTTCTCAAATATAAGAATCCTTAAGAATACTCTTATATCTTTTTGCACATGGGTCTGCAACAAGATTCCAAAAGTAAACTCATTTTTAGGCAAAGGGTATGTGATGTGTGAAACATTTGTTAGGCGTTGCCACATCGCCCTAGGCATGATTAATTTTTATTTCATTTTTTGTGTGGGCAAGCATGATTCATACTCCCAAGGGAAACTGACACAACACCTTAAAGGATAAAGAAAATGTGAAACACACCTGCTTTTCTCCACTGCAACCATTGTATGGAAAGCCCCAACGCCTATCTCTAAGCAGGCAGTGAGTGCTTCCGCCACCGTGCCCACTCCCAGGAACCAGCAGAAGAATATCCTCCATCTGAATGTACGGTACTGTAGCTGTCCAGGACAAATCCCCGACTATTTTCTAGTCTTTCACAATTGTAAATAAGAAGACAACTGATATCTGGCACAGCCCTTCCAGTTCTGGACCTAAATGTGACTTCTTGAGGAGATTTTCCATGACTCTCCAGTCTATAAGGCAACTTGGTCATTGACTGAGTAACTAAACCAAGCTGTGCATAGAAACCAATAGCCACATGGTATCTTGCACTTAGCACATCATGAAAAACGAGGTGGTGATGCACTTGTCGATATGTAGCAGACATACCAATACGCACAGCATGCTGTGAGAGCATCATCAGGTTCAAGTAACTTCAAGGTGCATCAATACCTTGTATACACAGTGACCTGTGTGCTCAGTCCCACTGAGCTTTGTTGTCATCAAGATGCATCAAGTACACGGCAAGTGCTGGGACTTTGATGGTTAACTTTATGTGTCAATTTGTCTGGGCCTCAGGGTACCCAGGTAGTTCGTCAAACATTATTCTGGATTTGACTGTGAAGGTGTTTCTGGATGAGATTAGCATTTGAACAGATAGACTGAGCAAAGTAGATTGAGGGGATCAACCCTGCCCTGCTTGGGTAAACTGTAATCTGCTCCATCATCCCACGGTTGCTGTGCAAGGCAGTGCTAAGCCTCCTTAGGACTCACCTACCCACAGACTTTGCTTCAAACCTGTATCACTGTGTTCAGGTCCCCACAGGCCTGTAGAGGTGACAAAGTGTAACCCATGGAGACATGCATTATACTCCAGAACTGCTTAAATTGTCTAATTCATAAAGACAAAGAACACAGGGAATTGTGTGGAATGGATATTAAGGTAGTGGAATAAGGTTAGAAGGAATATACAGTTGGAGAATGTCAAATTTCTTAATACAGGATCACTGGACAAGATCCCACATGTAGTCAGCAACTGCTCAGTAAGCTAGAAAGGGTCTAACTGATTCGTTGGTGGGTGGGTTGGTGGATTGGTTGGTTGGATGGTTGGTTGGTTGGTTGGTTGGTTGAAACATGGGCCAAAAAGTGGTCACAAAGAAACATCATATCAAAATCTCTGGGACACTATGAAAGCAGTACTTACAGGGAAATTTATTTCATGGAGCGCATTTAATAAAAGAAGTAAAACTCAAAAAATAAACGACCTAACACTACAGCTCAAAGCCCTAGAAAAAGAACAGAACAGCACCAAAAGTAGTAGAAGACAGGAAATAGTTAAACTCAGAGCTGAAATCAATGAAATTGAAACAAAAGAAACAATACAAAAAATTGACAAAATAAATAGTTGGTTCTTCGAAAAAATAAACAAAATTGATAAACCTTTAGCCACACTAACAGAGAAGACGAGAGAAAACCCAAATCACTAAAATTCGGAATGAACAAGGAAATATCACAACAGACACGAATGAAATACAAAACATAATTAGAAGCTGTTTTGAAAATCTATACTTCAACAAAATAGAAAATTTCGAAGACATCAACAGGTTTCTAGAGACATATGAATTGCCTAAACTGAACGAGGAGGACATACACAATTTAAATAGACCAATTTCAAGTACTGAAATAGAAGAAGTCATCAAAAGCCTACCAACAAAGAAAAGTCCGGGACCAGATGGGTTCTCAGCCGAGTTCTACAAAACCTTTAAAGAAGAGTTCATTCCAATACTTCTCAAAGTATTCCATAAAATAGAAGAGGAGGGAACCCTCCCAAACTCATTCTATGAAGCCAATATCACACTGATACCTAAGCCAGACAGAGACTCATCAAGGAAAGAAAATTTCAGACCAATATCCTTAATGAACATCAACGCAAAAATTCTCAACAAAATTTTAGCAAGTCGCATACAAAAACATATTAAAAAGATAGTGCACCATGATCAAGTGGGTTTCATCCCAGGGATGCAAGGTTGGTTCAACATCAGGAAATCAATAAACATAATTCACCATATTAATAGACTTAAAGTCAAGAATCACATGATTTTTTCAATAGATGCAGAAAAAGCATTTGATAAAATACAGCACCCCTTCATGCTCAAAACACTAGAAAAAATAGGGATAGTGGGAACATTCCTTAACATTGTAAAGGCCATTTATGCTAAGCCCACGGCTAATATCATTCTAAATGGTGAAAAACTGAAAGCATTCCCCCTAAAAACTGGAACAAGGCAGGATGCCCTCTTTCACCACTTCTATTCAACATCATTCTTGAGACTCTGGCCAGAGCAATTAGACAAACCAAAGAAATTAAAGGGATACGAATCGGAAAAGAAGAATTCAAACTATCCCTGTTCGCTGATGACATGATTATATATTTAGAGGAACCTGGAAATTCCACCAGAAAACTCTTAGAACTCATAAGTGAATTCAGTAAAGTAGCAGGTTACAAGATCAATGCCCATAAATCCAACGCATTTTTATACATAAGTGATGAATCTTCAGAAAGAGAAATTAGGAAAACTACCCCATTCACAATAGCCTCGAAAAAAATAAAATACTTGGGAATCAATCTCACAAAAGAGGTGAAAGACCTCTACAATGAGAACTATACAACACTAAAGAAAGAAATTAAAGAACACCTTAGAAGATGGAAAGATCTTCCATGTTCTTGGATAGGAAGAATTAATATTGTCAAAATGGCCATACTACCTAAAGTGCTATACAAATTCAATGCAATTCCAATTAAAATCCCAATAATGTACCTTACAGAAATAGAGCAAGCAATTATGAAATTCATCTGGAAGAATAAGAAACCAAGAATAGCTAAAGCAATCCTTAGCAGGAAGAGTGAAACAGGGGGTATTGCAATACCAGAACTTCAACTATACTACAAAGCAATAGTAACAAAAACGGCATGGTATTGGTACCAAAATAGAAAGGTAGATCAATGGTACAGAATAGAGGACACAGACACAAACCCAAATAAATACAATTTTCTCATACTAGACAAAGGGGCCAAAAATATGCAATGGAGAAAAGATAGCCTCTTCAACAAATGGTGCTGGGAGAATTGGAAATCCATATGCAACAGAATGAAACTAAATCCATATCTCTCACCATGCACGAAACTAAACTCAAAATTGAGTAAGGACCTAGGAATCAGACCAGAGACCCTGCAGATTATAGAAGAAAAAGTAGGTCCAGATCTTCAACATGTTGGCTTAGGACCAGACTTCCTTAACATGACTCCCATAGCACAAGAAATAAAAGCAAGAATCAATAACTGGGATAGATTCAAACTAAAAAGCTTTCTCTCAGCAAAGGAAACTATCAGCAATGCGAAGAAAGAGCCTACAGAGTGGGAGAATATCTTTGCCAATCATACTTCAGATAGAGCACTAATCTCCAGAATCTATAAAGAACTCAAAAAACTCTACTCCAAGAATTCAAATAATCCAGTTGACAAATGGGCTAAGGAAATGAATAGACACTTCACAGAAGAAGATCTACAAGCAATCAACAAACATATGGAAAAATGTTCAACATCTCTAGTAATAAGAGAAATGCAAATCAAAACTACCCTAAGATTCCATCTCACCCCAATTAGAATGGCGATTATCGAGAATACGAGCAACAACAGGTGTTGGGGAGGATGTGGGGAGAAAGGTACACGCATACATTGCTGGGGGGGGAGCTGCAAAGTAGTGCAGCCACTCTGGAAAGCAGTGTGGAGATTCCTTAGAAAACTTGGAATGGACCCTCCATTTGACCCAGCTATCCCACTCCTTGGCCTATACCCAAAGGACTTAAAATCAGCATACTACAGAGATACAGCCACAGCAATGTTCATAGCTGCTCAATTCACAATATCCAGACTGTGGAACCAACCTAGATGCCCTTCAATTGATGAGTGGATAAAGAAACTGTGGTATATATATACAATGGAATATTACTCAGCCATAAAGAATGATAAAATTATGGCATTTGCAGGCAAATGGATGAAATTGGAGAATATCATGCTAAGTGAGATATGCCAGTCTCAAAAAGCCAAAGGACGAATGATATCGCTAATAAGTGGAGGATGACACATAATGGCGGGGAGGGAAGTGTTAGTGTTAGGGTTAGAGTTAGGGTTAGGGAGGGGGGCAAGTATGGAGGAAGGAAGTACTGTATAGAGGGAAAAGAGGGGTGGGAGGGGTGGGGGGAAGGGAAAAAATAACAGAATGATTCAAACAACATTGTTCTATGTAAATTTATGATTACACAAATGGTATGCCTTTACGCCATGTACAAACAGAGAAACAACATGTATCCCATTTGTTTACAATAAAAAAAAGAAAAAAAAAAGGAAGTACGTTAAAAAACAAAAAAATAAAAAAATAAAAAAAAAGTGGTCACAGTGAGCAAATTGGAAATGACAGACTTACCTTGATTTAATGGAGAGGAAGAGATTCAAAGGCTTCAGGAGGTGGGATTTTGGAGTGGATTCATCACTTAACACCGACTCACCCACGCTGGGAGGGACCATAAGACATGCAACTGAGAAATGAACAAATGAGAGGAGACCCAGCATCCCGGGAGAATTCTGTGATTGCTCTTCAATTGAGGGAGGACCATGCCGTGGGAACTGCAGTCCCTGATTGGGAGACCTAAATGGGTCAGGAGTTAGAGGATCCTGAGGTGGCAGGGCTAAGTAGCAACACCCAGGCACCCGGACTGAGTGGGCATGGTGACTACTGCAGCAGAGCCAAGGAAGCCATCGGAACGTGCGGACTCTCAGACCCATGGTGCTGGCTCGCTGATCATCGTGTTCCTAGAGCTGGAATAGACGCGACGTCTACCAAGTTCTTACTCCGTGTGTTAAAGCAGAAAATTCTACGGCAAGTGGACAAAAGTCTAACTTGAATCCTGAAAACAGTCATGGCTCCTCAGTAAGTTCAAGGAGAGGCCAGGTTCCCTTGAGGAAGGATGGATCTCAGTACACTGCCAAAAATTTATTTTGCTCTTCTTTTTCCCAATTCTCTCTAAAGGACCTTTCTTTTTTTCCCTTTCTTTCGTGTGTGTGTGTGTGTGTGTGTGTGTGTGTGTGTGTGTGTTTCTCTTTTTTGATGGTTTTTGTTTTATGAGGGAAACTGTACACTGATAGAAGGA
Source organism: Sciurus vulgaris (assembly GCF_902686455.1). Taxonomy (NCBI): domain Eukaryota; kingdom Metazoa; phylum Chordata; class Mammalia; order Rodentia; family Sciuridae; genus Sciurus; species Sciurus vulgaris. The sequence goes on along the minus strand of NC_136469.1, from coordinate 134,099,843 downwards.
AATACTCAGAACTTTCAGTGACTACTGGACACTGGCCCTGAGTTGACAGTGATTCCAGGAGACCCAAACTGTCACTGTGGTCCACCAGTTAGAGGACAGGTCCAGGGATGTAACTTTAGCTCAGGTTCATCTCACAGTGGATCTTTTGACAACCCGGTGGTTATTTCCAGTTCCCAAATCATAACTGGAAAGCACATACTTAGCAGCTGGCAGAATCCCCACATTGGTTTTCTGACTTGTAGAGTGACAATTATTTTTGGTGGAAAATGCCAAATGGAAGCCATTAGACCTGCCTGTATCTAGGGAAACCGTGAGCCAACACCAACCCTGCATTCCTGCAGACATGGCCAAGATAGTGCCACCATCAAGGACTTGAGAGGCGCAGGGCCATTGATCCTCACCGCATGCCACTGCACTGAGTTTGCACTGAAGACAAATGAATCCTGGAGACTAGTAGGGGATAATCATGAGCTCAACCAGGTGGTGGCTTCTACTAATGCCACTGTACCAGAAGTGGTTTCACTGAGCAAATTGCATATCTTCCTGTACCTGGAAATGTCTTTTCTTCCCCCATATCAATAAAGATTAACAGATGCAGTTTGCTTTCAGCTGGCAAAGCTAGCAACACAACTTTAGTGTCCTAACTTAAGGGTAAGTCAACTCTCCAGTTGCGTGTCACAGTTTAGTCTGTAGAGATGACAAACTCCTCTCTCTTTGAGAAGACATCACACTGGTCCATGACATGGATGATGCTGTGCTGATGGGGCTTATGCATAAGAAGTAGCAACTACTCTAGACTTATGGACTTATTGGTAACACATTAGCATATCAAAGAGGAGAAATAAACCCTACAAAATATTTGGAGAATTTTCTCTTCTACTTCAATAAAATTTCCAGGGGTCCAGGTTTGCCGAGCCTCTCCAGCTTTCCCTTCTATGGTGAAGAATAAGTTGTTGCACCCAGCCTCTCCTATCACACACACACACACACACAGACACACACACACACACACACACACACACACACACACACAATGCCTCGTGTGCCTCTTTGGATTTTGGGGAGCAACACAGTCTTTCTTACTTTGGGGTTCTACTCTAACTCATTTACTGAATGACACAAAAATATGCCAATTTTGAATGAAGTCCAGAAAAGAAGTTTCTGAAACACACCTTGGCTTCCATGCAAGAGGCTCTCTTGCTTGGGCCACATGATCCAACAGATCCAATATTTATTGAAGTGGCAGGCAGACAGAAATGATGTTTGGAGCCTTAGGCTGTCCCCTACAGGTGAATCACAGCAACACACGCCCTGCCATCTTCTGTGGATAACTACTTTGGACTTTGGAGCAAGCCCTGCCATCTTCCATGGATAACTACTCTCCTTAAAGAAACACTCTTTGTAAAGAATGAACTATGGGCCACTAAGTTACCATGCTACCTGAGCTGCTCGTCACACGTTGAGTGCTATCCCACCCACCAAGCCATAAGTGAAGGCAAGATACAGCAGCAATCCATCAACAGAAGTGGCATGCACATGACACAATCAGGCCTGAGCAGACCCCAGAGGTACAGGTAAGTGACCAGAAAAATGGAAGGAATAGAAGACATTATGTTAAGTGAAACAGGACAGGAACAGCATTCTACCTGGTATGTGGAAGCTAAAAATAATTGATCTGAAAAAAGCAAAAGAGATAAAAATGATGATTCCAAGAGACTAGGAAGGATGGGGGCAGGGGAGTAGAGGGAGGTTGGATAACAGATCCCAAAATAGATAGATGGGAATAACGAGTTCCATCCACAGCACAGGAGGGTGACTATAGTTTGGAATAACTTATTATCTACTTATGAAGGACTAGGAGAGAGATGCACAATGCCTCCAAATGAAAGGAAGTGATAAGGAGATGGAACTATTTATCACCCAGATTTGGTCACTACCTAGTATATGCATGTATTGAAATGCCAACAGGCACCTACAGTTATTACAATTGTACAATTATTAAGTATGTACAATTATTATATGTTACTTGAAAAGAAAAAGGTTAAATGAAGAAGTGATCCCAATGCCCATGGTCCCCATTCCTATTGCATTGCCTGCTTTCTTCCAGCTATACCTGTGGCCTCATAAGGAATTCCCCACAATCAGATGGCAGAGAAATGAAAGACTAGGGCCTGGTTTGTAGGTGGTTCTGCTTGATACATAGGCACCGCCAAATGTGGGCAGCTTCAGCGCTGCAAGTCCTTTCTGGAACATTCTTGAAGGACGGTGGTGAAGGGAAATCCTTTCTGCAGCAGAATTCCAAGCAGTGCACCTGCACTTTCACTTTGCTTGGAAGGAGAGATAATGAGATGTCTGATTATATATCAATTCAAGGGCCTCTAGCCAATGGTTTGAGTGGGCAGTCAGGGATTTGGAAGAAACATGATTCAAAAACTGGTGACAAGGAAATTTACAGAAGACATTTGAGGATAGACTTTTCTGGGTAAAAGCCATGAAAACATTTGTGTTCCATGAGAATGAGCACCAAGAGTGATGGGAGCAGAGGAGAATGCTAATAATCAAGCAGACAGGAGGACCCATTCTCTAGATACCAGTCAGCCTCCTTCCCTCCTCAGCCAACCCTGTCATCACCCAGTGGGCTCATGAACAAAGCAACCATGGTGTCAGAAATGGAGGTTATGCCTGAGCCGAGCAACATGGCCTTCCACTCACCAAGGCCAACCTGGCTACAGCACTGCTGAGAGCCCAATATGTCAGCAGCAGAAATCAACACTGAGTCTTTGATGTGGCACCAGTCCCTAGGGTAGCCAGCCAGTTATTGGTGGCAGGTTGATTACATTGGACCATTTCCATCATGGAAAGAGCAGAGTTTTGTTCTTATTGGAATAGACATTTACTCTGCATGCAAATTTGACTTCCCTACATGCAATGCCGCTGCCAAAATGACCATCCGTGGACCCATAAGATGCCTCATCCATCATCACGGCATTCCACACATCATTTCCTCCGATCAGGAACCACTTCCCAGCCAGAAGAGTGTGCCAGTGGGCCCACGATTGTGAAATTTGCTGTTCTTACCATATTTCCTACTATCCTGAAGCAGATGGCTTGATAGAATGTGGGAATGGCCTTTTGAAGTCTCAGGTTCAGAACCACCAAGGTGGCAACATCTTACAGGGCTAGGATAAGGTTCTCAAGAAGTCTACAAATACCTTAGTCCACATTCAGTATATGGTACTGTGTATCCACAAACCAGGATTGCTGGACCCGGAATCAGGGTATAGAAATGAGAGTGTCGGCACTCGCTGTCACCCCTAATAACCCGCTGGCAAAATGTTCTCTTCCTGTTCCTGCGAGCATATGCTCTTCTGGCTTAGAGGTCTTAGTTCCAGAGAGAGGAATGTTTCACCAGGAGATCCAAACAGATTCCATTGAATTGAAAGTTAGAATGCCATGCAGCTACTTTGGGTTCTTTCTGCCTCTGAATCAGTCAACTGAGAAAGGAGCTACTGGGCTGACTGGGATGGCTAATCCTGACCATCAAGGGCAAGCTGGCTGCTGCTTCCCAGTGGAGGGGAGGAAGAGTGTGTCTTCGATGCAGGAGAGCCCGTCCAGTGTCCCTTAGTATTCCCATGCCCTGTGACTAGGGTAAGTTGAAAATCATAGCAATCCAATCCAGGCAGGGCTACTGCATAGGTAGTGGGAAAAGGTCATTTTAGATACTACCTACAACCATGGAACTAGTTACAGAAACAAAGACTGTCATTATCCTAGGTGTTCTCTCCTTTTGTTGCTATTATTATGTGTGCATGTGTGTATTAATCAAATATCTTTCTCCCTCTCCAATGTGGATTGACATGACATCATAGTACTTAAGTATTTTTAACTTTAAACTTTACATCACAATATTTAAGTTATGAGATACCAAGGAAAAGAGGAAATACCACTCAAGAACTTTACTTTCACTTCTGGGGAAAGAATGAATGCATTTCTAATTACACAGAGGATGGTTGTGTGATGTGTGGCAGAATGTTGACCTCACTATGTCTTTATTTGAAGATTAAGTGTGGTTTAAAGAGATGCATACAGAGGCCCAGGTGACAAGGATGGACTCGCGATGATTAGTTTAATGTGTCGACTTGACTGGGCCATGGTGTGCCCAGACATTCCCTCAAATACTGTTCTGAGTGTGACTGTGGAGGTGTTTCTGGTTGAGAGTAACATTGGAACTGGTGGCTGAGTAAAGCAGATTGCCCTCTCTATACCTGTTAGTTCAAGGCCTAAATAAAACAAATTGCTAACCTTCATTCAGGTAAGGGAGGCCTGTTTTGTTTGTTTATTTATTTATTTTTTCCTGACTTTGATCTCAAATTAAACATCATTTCTACCTAGATCTTAAACCTCCAGGCATTTTGACTAGAAACATCAGTTCTTATGTCTGCAGGCTTTTGGTCTCAATTAGAACTTGCTAATTGTATGGGTCAGCATTCACCAGGGACCAAGGAACCAAGAGGAAATGGCAGGAGGAAAGTGAAAGGGAGACAGAGAGATTATAGAAATTAGCTCATGTGATTACAGAGACAGAGAAGTCCCACCATCTGCTGTCTGCCAGCTGTGGATCCAGGAAACCTGGGGTATAATTCATTAATTCAGTTGGAGTCTAAGGGCCTGAGAACTGGGAAAGCAAATGGTGTGGTTTCCATCATGACTGTCCACACATCTAAGAATCAGAGATGGGAAGTGGAAGAAATGCTGGTTTAAGTCCAAGGGTCCAAAGACCCAAGAACCAAGAGCTCTGATGTTCAAGGCAGGACAAGATGATGTTCTAGCTCCAAAAGAGAGAGCAAATTCACTCTCCTCTGCCTTTTTGTTCTATTCAGGTCCCCAACAGATTGGATGGTGCCCACTCATTAGTGAGGGTAGACTTCCTTCACTCAGCCTACTGATTCAAATGCTAACATCTTCTGGAAAAACCCTCACAGACACCCTATAAATATTTTTTGCAATCAATCTGGGCATCACTTAGCCCAGTCAAGATGACATATAATTACCCAGTTAACAATCACACAGACTTATCCTACAGATCTTGCAGATCTTGGGAGTTATCAGCCTCCATCATCATCTGAGCCAATTCCTTGTAATAATAAATCTCTCTCTCCAAATATACAAACACACATAATACAACAATACACCCAGTAGGACAGATATCATACACATAATTCCAATATAATCAGGGATAGAATAAAAAAAAATAAGTAGAATAAAGAAAGAAGTAATTCAATTGTTTCAGAAGATCATGGAAGACTTGAAAAAAATGGGTTGCAATGGAGCAGTGCTTTGATGAATGAGTAGAAGTTTAAAAGACTAATAAAAGTTGAAGTCTGATAAAATGGAATTAAAAATATTATAGAAGAACACATCATCAATAGGTGATCTGGAATTCCAAATTTCCAAATTCCAAATTTTTGAGAAATGATCAAGGCATCAAAAGTGAAAGAGGGGGATGCATTTGTGGTTCAGTGGGAGAGCATTTGCCTAGCATGTGTGAGGCACTGAGTTCAATTCTCAGCACCACATATAAATGATTAAAAATAAAGGTCCATCAACAACTAAAAAAAATTATAAAAAAAAGTGAAAGAGGCAGAAGAGACAAGAATATCTATGTGGTTTCTGACATGAAATAACAGAAATAGTATGAGAACACTATCATTTAAAATTATATAGCATTTTTGTTTCCTTCGATGAAAATAAATTTTAGATGTTTTATTGGTGATAGGTAATTCAATGATCCAGGCCATAAACAGGAAATAATTATTGAGAGTGACACGAGACAAAGTCCCTTAAGGAGCTTATAGGATGGTCTTGTGCCCAACATGTGGCTCACACTGAGAAAGTCTGCATCTTCAGAGTTGGAGGTGAGGATCTGGGGAGCACAGAGTGATTCACTTGGATCCCTGGGAACAAGAAATTCTTCTGACAACAGCTAGTGTGTCTCTATGGGTCAGTCATGTTGAAATCATCATACATGCTCTTTTATTGACTTCTACAGAAATATCAACTCCCTCCCCAAGAGAGCAACATCTGCACCAGAAAAAGTTGCAAAAAGGAACAAAGTGAGAAATCACTTTGAAAATACAGACAGCAAAATAGAAAAACCTCATAGATAGATCTATGTCGTATATAATGCATATGATATTTGCAATAAATTACAGCAGCGATCTCTAGTTTTTAATTGTGTAACAGTATTCCATTTGTAATTATAATAATTATAGAAGATGTCAAAAACTAAAACAATTAAAAAACAATAAGGATATGATTAAAAAACAAGAATTCTACCCAGAAAAATAATTACTAACATTTTGGCATATTTCTGGGAATTGTTTCTGTATGCACATACTGTTTTTAAGTATGATTGGGTTAAGATTATCCATAATGTTTTACATCTGCTTCGCTTAACATTATAACTCTGTATCTGACCCTGTATCATCAATCTTTGAAAACATAATTTTAAATAATCACATAATATTAAAGTTTATGGGGATATCATGATTGAATTAACCATCTCTTTATAGATGGGAGTTTGAGGAAGTTTTCAATTTTCCCCTCTTTTGAATAATACTGTGATGAACATTCATGGCAAATCTTCAACCCTACTTCTTTTGATTTCCTTTAGATTGACGTTGGTCCAGGTCCTATGAGCAACAGACCCCAAGACAGGATTAGAAATGCGAGAGATTGATTAGATGAAGAACCTGAGGGAAAATGGAAAGGAGTAGAGAGAGGTTGAAAGATCTGTCAGATCAAGGTGCAGGTCTAACCCTCAAAGCAAACAGAGTGGTGGAAGGCTGAAAGGAAGTCTAACTCTGAAGTGAGGCTCTGAGGCAACCCTAAAAGTCCAAATTGGGAGTACACATGCCCACGCTGCCCATCAGTGGAGTCTTGCAGCTCCTGGAGGGAGTATCCTGCCTTAGTACCCTACTGTGGTCAGTCACTGACTGGAACAGCCCATGGGAAGGTGGCCTCGGCACCGAAGCAATGGTGGGTGTCAGAGTGCACAGCAAGGGCTGTTGGCCAACTAAGCTCCCAGCATTCAGAGAGCCCAGAGGAATGCCTTCCTGGCCACCATGGGGGAGAGCCTATAAATGGGATTCCAAGTTCTAAAGGCTAGAAGCAATGTTAAGGCTTTTGAATAACATTAAAAATTCCTTTCCAAAATCTATTGCCCTTTGTAAATGTATGACTACAAAATGGTATGCCTCTACTTCACGTACAGAGAAACAAGATGTATCCATCCCATTTGTTTACAATAAAAATGAATTTAAAAAAAAGAAAAAAGACAAAAAAGACAAAAAAATCCTATTTGATAAATATTTAACAAGTTTTTTAGAAATTTAACGTGGGTATCACTTTCTTTTATTAGTACATCATCATTGCACATAACTGTTGTGTTCATTTTGACAAAACCACACATGCATGGAATCTTACTTACTCCATTTCAGTCCCTTTTCCTGGCTGTTCCCTTCCCCCTATTTTCCTTTCTCTACTCTACTGATCTTCTTTTCACTTGTTTGTTTATTTTTTTCTTGGGACTTTATAGATACACATAAAGGTGCAATTCACTGAGGTATGTTTATACGTGCACAGAGCGTGATTTTGTTAAATTCGTTCCTCATTTCCTTCATTTTCCCATCCCTCTTCCCTCCCTCTCAACCTCCTTCCCCTGTATCTTTATAATGTCTGATCTCCCCCTTTCCTCCTCATTTTTCTTTAGCTTCCACAAGAGACAAAAAACATTCGACCCTTGATTTTCTGACTCTGGCTTATTTCACTTAGCATGATGTTTTCCAGTTCCACCTATTTACTGGCAAATGGCATAATCTCATTCTTCTTTATGGCTGAGTAAAAAAATCCATTGTGTATATATACCACATTTCTTCATCCATTCATCTATGGATGGGAATCTGGACTCATTCTGTAATTTGGCTATTGTGAGTTGTGCTGCTATAAACATTGATGGGGCTGATTATCACGATAGCGTGTTGCTTTCAGTTCTTTTGAATAAATACCAAGGAGTGGGAGAGCTGGGTCACTGTGGTGGTTCCATTCCTAGTTTATTGGGAAGAAGTTTTGGGTACAATTTTTAAAAATCTAGAATACAAAAATCTTGTACCACATCCACTGAATTCCAGCAGAAATCTGGTGTGTTTTAGTGTCAACACTGATACGCACAAATGAAAAAAATATTTCTGTTCCCATAATGAGCTCGTCTTTATTAAAAATTAACCCTTGTTCTTTTACATTTCCATTTATGTAAGGGATTTTTTTTTTCAGCAATCCAAGTTTTAAAACAAGTGGTTCTTAATATGACGAGTGCTTGATTAAGGACTTAAATTCACAGGTCAGTTGAACAGTTCTGCAACTTAGTTCCATTCTGCAGAATCGCCTACTCCACAGTGTCTCTAACACTGGAACTTTCTTTCCCTTCTCAGAGACCTCCTCCATGGTTGGGTTCTTGATGTCATTTGTGAAGATCTGTGTAGTCATCTCCTGATTGTTCTGTCCATTTCTAGGCACCCTACTTTGTAATCTGTTTTACAAGCCACTGCCAGAAACATTTCATGAAAGCTCGATTCTGACATGCTTCATCTCTGCTCCTAAATAAAAGCTAACAACATGGAAACCCTACAAGATAGTACTAACACAGACTCCCGGAACTACCTCATTAGTGGATGAATCCATTTCCTGGGGCTACTGTGACAAAGTACCACAGACTGAATTGCTTACAATCAACAGAAATCCATTATGTCACAGCTCTGGAGACCAGAAGTTCAGAACCAAGGTGTTGACAGGAGGGGTTCTTCTTGAAGGCTGTGAGGAAGGATCTGCTCCTCGCCTCTCTTCTGCTCCTCCTCAGAGGCCCCAGATGTTCCTTTGGCTTGCCAGCTCTGTCATCACATGGTGTTCTCCCTGTGCGTCTCTGTCTTCACGTGGTGTTTTCATTTTGAATTAGGCACCCACCTTTCTCCAGCATAACCTCATCTTATTTAATTAATTGCATATGCAATGACCCTATTTCCAAATAAAGCCATTCTGAGGTATTGCAGCTTAATACTTTAACATATCCTTTTTACAGGGCAGGGAAACAATTTGACCTATAATATTGGGATATTGTATGAAATTCCCCCAGTAGTAAAATATGAGGAGCAATAACATAGGTTTTAAGTAAAGCTAAATGCATTCAATTTAAAGGATTGCACTTTATTCTAAGAATATGCTCTTATTCTTTTAGTATTGAAACATTCTTTGCTTTAGGAACAAAGATACAATAACAATGACAGGATATAATAGGGTATTTTTTTTTCCAAAGAAAAATATGAAAAGTTGGCAACTTTTTGAAATATTTTTGAAATTGCACCTATGTAAGATAAATAAATTCCACAATCTTTTGCCTTTATTAGAAAACAAATTGAGTTAAGTACCTACAAAAATGTGTTTAAAAATTAAATATTAATTATTACATTAAATATTTCTAAATAGGGCTTAAAAGATTAGATAAAGCAAATAAAATTTCAATATTTATTGGTGACATAATTTTGGAATAATTTTACAGAAATAATTATTGATAAATATTTGGTAGTGACAATGAATTTGACTGTGCTTTACTATTTCCATAAATCATAGTTTAACACACAGATAAGGCAATTTAAAAATCAGGCTCCATGTTCAATTTATCTCAATACTTGATTATCATAGTTGTCAGGACCTTGGAAAAGCACAGGATTCTGCAATATGTAAAGAAGAGCTTTATGGTTATTGATGATGGATATATAAAATTATATTTAAAATAGCATTCTTGACAATGTAAAGTTTGAGTTTGGCAGATCAGCAGTTTTATTATTTTTAAACCTGATAAATTCATCTTAACCTATAAATTTAGGTGAAGGCCCCAATATAAATTCAATGAAATATCTTTTCATTTTCTCTTTTTTAAAAATAAAATTGGAAGATTCTCACTAGGTAAATACGATAGGAATTATGGGCATGGAAGGGACCACGAAGTATGCTGAACTTGGTGGGCAAAGGATGAGAAGAGGTTCTGGGGGTACTGTCGGCTTTTGCCCCAGCATAAAATTTTCAACTGCCAAAGAAGAATAGTCACTTCCAGAGGACCTGGAAAACCCCATCTTAACCAAGTGATCAAAGTTTACAGCACCGATAACAGAACACACTGACCCAAGGCTCCACCTGAGCCCACACCCTGAGAAGGGCACATTGCTTCTGGGATGTTCTTGCCAAAAAATTCACGACTGTTCTGATCATGGGACACTTCGGCCCAGCCCAAATTGAAAGACAATGTACAAAACAACTGACCCTTACTCTGCAAAGATGGAAAACAAAGACAGAGGAAAATACTGCAGTTTGAAAGAGACTCAGGAAAACTAATGGCTAAATCAATGTGGGATCCTGAATTGAATTCAAGACCAGAAGAAGAATATTAGTAGGAAAACCGGCAACATTCAAATTAGCACTGCAGGGTTGGTTAGTGGCATTAACTATCAGTGTTCCTTTCCTGGTTTAGATCATCATGGCATGATTATGTAATATGTTAACATTAGTTGAAGCTGGGTGAAGGGTATTTGGGAACTCTGTGCTATTTATTTAACTTTTCTCTAAAATTTCTCTTTAAAATTATGTGTACTAGTAGGAGTTGAAATATTTTCTTCCTGTACTTGGTGGATCTTCTTGCCCAGTACTTGTTAGGGATCCTTCCCTAAGGTTCCCTTAATTGGAACTTCTCTGCTTCTCTATTTCTGTGTTTAGTTAAGCTATTCCCACCATTAGAAATTTACTCTTCAATTACTTGAGGGCCTACTATGTATAGAAAGGGAAGTAATAAAGCATAAAATGTCTGTAATTGTCAAACTGAGCATTATCATTACCAATCTCTGTCTCTCGTTGTCAGTTGCTGAACATCCTTCTTAAAATGCCACTCAATTGTATGAAAATTTTAAAACTATCTTTCCAACAGCTCAGATAACAAAGAGGGATACTATATCCTTACATTCCTTTTACATTTAAAGGAACAAATTCCAAGATGTCAGATAAGTGGATGCGAGTGTGTCTGCTGCAGACCAGAGGAATGCTGTTCTCTCTCCCCTTTATCAGCAGCCCTAGATTTGGTAGATACTAATGTGTCTTTCTTCAGTGACTTCAGCACTTGGTTCAAGCTGCACTGTTCAGCCTCAGGGAGGAGGTGGAGTCAGCAGGGAAAACTGGGCTGAAGACATTCTCCCCCAAGGATGCTCTCTACTAGTAGGCTATTGTGAAAGCTAGTTCCATCTGTCAACTTGCCTGGGCCACAAGGTGCCCAGATAGCTGATCAAATATTATTCTTGTTGTTTTGTTTATGTTCTTGTTTGAGGGCATTTTGGGATAATGTGAAGATATAAATCAGAGGACTTTGAGTAAAGCAGATTGCTCTCTGCTACAGTTTGGATCTGAAATGTCCCCCCAAAACCCATGTGCTAAAGGCTTGGTCCCCAGTCTGTGATGGTATTGGGAGGTGATAGAACCTTTAAGAGTTGGGGCCTAGTAGTAGGTAGTACCCTTGAAGAGGATATTGGAACTTTAGTCCTTCCTCTTCCTCTCTTCTGTGCATCCTGGTCTGGGGTGCAGGATTTTGCTAAGCCTCATGCTCTCTGTCATGAAGTCCTACCTCATTATAACTCCAGAAGCAATAGGCCAACCAACCATGGACTGAAAGCTCTAAAACTGTGAGCCAAAATAAACCTTTCTTTCTTCTTTATGAGTTGATGATCTCAAGTGTTTTGTTACAGTAACAGAAAGCCCACTAACATATCCTCCCTAATATGAATGGACCTCATCCAATCAGTTGAAAACCTGAAGAGAGCAAAAGGTCTGCTCTTCTCTCAAGTAATAATATTTTTCCACAGACCACCTTCAGGCAGTCTGTGAGATCTGACAGCATTCAAACAGGTCTAGTAGCTTTCCCTGGGTATCCAGGCTGCCCGCCCACCCTGCAGCCTCCATAATTGCCCACCCAGCCTCCATAATTGTATGAGTTGATTCCTTTTCAGGCATGCACATGTGTGAGTGTGCATGCGTGTACACACACACACACACACACACACACACACACACACACACACACACTTCTGTTTCTGTGGAAAGCTTTCATCCAGTTGTGCTATTTCTTCTGATACAAGTGTGTCCTCTGGTCACCTGCCTCCTACTCCCACAGTCATCTGTAGAAGTGAGAGGGCAGCATAATTGGGGTATTTTCAAGTCTGATTATAATTCCTCACAATACTAGTCAACGCTATTGATTAACTTTGAAGCTTCTACTTGAAAATGTAAAATACATTTCAGTATGCAAGGAAATGGCTGAAATATCGACTGAAGTACTCTCAATACAAACTCCTCTCAGTATATCAGAAATACTTAGGCTACAGGCACACTTATCTTCCAACTTTGGTAGAAATGTTACTAGCAATGTTTAACAGCAATATATTCATTTTAAGTTGCTTAATTTATAAAGAAAAGCTGTGATTGTCATTTACTTCTCCGCTCTAGGGTGTGGGAGGGTGGCCACCTCTCTCAGTGATTGAGCGAGGCGGATTTTGCCTTTGGAGTATTTGTTATAACAGGGTCTGTCCTGAGAGAAGTTAAAAACTTCGACTGTCCTCTTACTCACTGATGATGCCACATCATCTCTGAATTCCAGAATGTGTCAAGCTTCAGTAGTCAGGCTGGACCAGTGACCAGATCATAGATCACGTCCCCTAGCCTAACATGCTGAAGACATCTCTGTACCACTGAGGTCTTCATACCAGTCCCTTAACTTTGACTCTTACTACATTAAAGTCTATGGCGTAATCCCAATTATTTTGCTGTATTATGAGTTTCAATGCATTGAAACTAGTTTTTAAAATAAGTGTGTTATCCACTAGAACCTGGTTTGACTACACAATTTTCTTTCCAATGTGTTTTCCATAAGGGGATGTAGGTCATATATTTTGCTGTTAATAGGACTCAAGGTAATGGTGAAATTAAGCCTTACTTAAGAGCCAGGTTGAGGTGCTTGGGGAGGAGACCGTGGCAGTGGTCAGGGACTTCCTGCTTTGGAAGTGAGGGAACACTGACTCTGAGGGAAGGTGTGGTTCTCATGTGGTCAACAGGAAGCGACGTCCCCACACCCAGATCTGGAGTATGGTTGCCCGCTGGAATTAGGCAATGAAAATGAACACACAAAATAACACAGGTCACTGGAGCATATGCAATAAGTGAGTCCAACAATCAGAAAGGGAGCATTAAGTGCAGAATGGACAACTCCCATTGGTCAGTGTCTGCGGTGCTGGCAGGGCCTCAACACTGCCTCTGTCAGCTTAGCCTTACAACACCATTGGGAAGGGGGCACTCTTATTCCCATGACCCCATTTTAGAGATGAGGACCATGAGACTCAGATTAAGTCACCTGTCCAAGGCTACAGAGTGTGCAAGGGGCCAAGTCCCAATCAGAGCTCATTTGTGTTATCTCAGCGCCTTGGTTCTTCAGCAGCAAGTGTCCCTTGCAACGAAGACAGCCATGAAGGCAAACTCCAGTGTGCCCTTACAGCACTGCCAGTGGAGAGAGTCCCCCAAATTCACACTTGCCTGTTAGCCATCTCAATTGTGAAACCACAACCTGAAACCAGTAAACATTTTCAATTTTCTTGACTCATCCCCTTTTTATTTACCCTCTGCTCACCAAACATGTGACTGGCAAAGATTTGAATTCCAGTTTTATTTAATCAGGAGAAAGATGCCCCAGAACATTTAGCCTGCCTGTCGGCTAGAGTTCTTATAACCTGGTCCATCTGGGTCTCTTCTGAGGTGGCTCAGAGGTCAACCTCTCCCATTACTTGGGACCACTGTTACAATATCCACATCTCCAACTTGTTGGGCGATGGACCAAAATGGAACATTCCCTAGACTCCCCGCAGGGTTGAGAGGGTTGCAGGGACATCCACTGGTCAGACTACAGGACATCTCTCTCTTTCAAAATTTTTTGATTGCTACTGGAAACAGTCTCAGAAATTTATCCATAAAAATCCAGTAGCTTTCACTTTTTTAAAATAAGACAAAATTCCTTCCCTCTTTCCTTAGTCAAAAACAGTCTGTTCCCCTTCTGGACCTTTCCCCTTCCTGAAGCAGGTAATGGCCTGCTTTGCCCCAGGGCAATGATGTCACCTGGGGGCTTGCAGTGTGATTGCCCCATCCCCTCTTGTCTCCCTCTAGTGGCAGCTTCAGGGATGACAGGCACATAAATGTAAATTGCAAATTCTGCCACTTGGTGCTCATGTTAAATATCCTCCAATGTTTCCCATTACTTAGAAAAACAAACCTCTTACTAGGGTCAGTGAAGTCATCCACTATCTGGACGCTTCTTGCCTCTGACCACTTCCATCTCTTTACTCCTCACTATACCTACCATCTTTGTACTTGCTTTTCACTCTCTGGAATTATTTTCCCCAGGACTCTTTAGCCTTAGCTTCTGCTCATTTAAGACTCAGCTTAAATATCATCTCTTTAGAGGAGGCTCTCCTGATGTCCCAGTGTGCAGGAATCCTCTTTCTTCATTGCATTACGCTGTTTTATTAGTTCCTCGTGGTACTCATCACTACCTGACATTTTCTGTTTTGTAAATTTTAAAAAAGAGATGGGGTCTTGCTATGCTGCCCAGGCTAGCCTCAAACTCTTGGACTCAAGCAGTTCTCCTGCCTCAGCCTCCACAGTAGCTGGGCCTATAAGTGTACCACCTGGCTGGTTTTTTTTTTGCAATTTAAACAGTAGCTCTGTAAAAGGACAGACTTGTTCTTCCACTCTGTATTCCCAGTGCTTAAACTAATGCTTGGTGCACAGAAGGAAGGGCTCAAAAGTAGGTATTTAATAATGAATCAATTCTGGCATTCTCCCGTCCAGCGTCCAAGGCAGAGAGAATTGATCAGTTGTCATATTCCCTCCAGTGAATCTACAGTTCTGAGAAGACTGTTGGTTGGAGAATCTTGAACTTGCCCAATATTAAAAAATAAATTCCAGGCAGAGTCCAGACAGAGATGATGTTTAAAGAAGAATATTCTTCTTATACCACAATGGAGAAAAATTTAAATGAAAATATATCCCAAAGTTAAGCATAAGACTCAGAAGCCAAAAAAGAAAGAACTGATGAACATGGCAATGAAAATGTTAAATGCACCACACAATAATGCAAGTCAAGAAATAAGCAAAACATTGGTGAAAATATTTGCAAAATAAGTGGTCAAGGATTAATACCTTTCATCTTTAAAATTTTTAAATCGATAAGAAAAGGAAAGCAATCCAATAGAAAATAAGCATAAAATAGAAACAAACAATTCACACAGCAAAGATGGCCATTGAGGGTATAGAAAGCAATTCAACCTCACTAATAATCAAGAAAATGAAAATCGACAAAGAATTGTTTTTCTTACTGGATTAATCACAAAAAAGATTGAAGGCTGTCAGAGAGGTAGCGATGTGGCTGCTGGTAACACTGGGGGAGAATATTCGAGAATTCTGCTCTTTTGAAGTGCAATTTCTCAATATCTAAAAAAGATGTTACCTGGGGGCTGGTAACATGGCTCAGTGGTAAATCCCTTGTGTGGCATGTGCCAGGCCCTGAGTTCAACATCCCCAACATGCACACATGAAAAATTTTAGTGGATGTGTTCAATGATTTCCCAGTTAGGTATTTTTAATACATGACCTGTCTTTGAATTTAAGTGAAATTAAGAATTTTTCATGTTGTTTGTTCACCTGTAGGTTTTTCCTTCCGAACTTGCTAATATATGGCCTTTGCTGGTTTTTCCACTATTAGAGTATTAGCTAAATAAGACTTGGAGAGAAACACAGAGCACACCAAAATGTTCTTTACACAAGGACTGTTGAACTCCTTTATCATGTTGCTTCCGATAGCAGAGCCAGTGGAATCTGCAATATAGTGACCATCATTTCTTAGCAGGAATCTGCAATCTCTCCTAAATTGTCAAAAGGATGAAATAATTGTATTTTTGGTTTTGAATGTGACTTGTGGCTGGGGTTGTGGCTCAGTGGTAGAGCATTTGCCTAGCATGCATGAGGCACTGGGTTCGATCCTCAGCTCCTCATAAAAATAAATAAAGGCATCGTGTCCATCAACAACTAAAAATATTTTTTAAATGTGATGTGTCTTGCATTTTTAATTCAATTAGCAAACATTTATTTACTACCAGGTTCCGTTTCAGCCAACCTTCCTTGACTCCTGCCTCCTTTTACTTATAAAATATGTACAACCTCTTAAGAAGCAGGGGCAGAGGATTCAAAGCCCGACATTAGCATCCAGAGCAAAGATACCCAAGTTCTCCTGAGCCCGGGGAATTCTTCTATTAAAATTTAGAAGGCAGAATCTCAAAACTTTAAAATTCTCCATGTACCAGGTTTAAAAAAATCAAAAGTTAAAAAAACTCTGTATTCACTATAACTCCTTAACCCACATTTGCTAAAATACATTGTATGCTAAAATATCTGTGTGCACACATTTATATAAATGAATTTGGATAGGAAAAATTCTGGAAGGATACATCCTTAGGAAAATGTTTCATTTTTTGAAAAGGTAAACTTCCAAGTTATTGTCATTTCTTCTTATTTTCTAAATTTTCTGCTACTAAAATATGCTACTCAACTAATGCAGAAAAGAACCAAATTCCGTGCCTAATAGTTAAAATTGTGTTTTGTAACCATGTGTTCCAGTTTCTCTGGTCTCATTTCTGTCGCTTACTCCTATTAAGAATTAGACAGTCACTCTTAGAAAGTTACTTACCTACTCCAAGCCTTAATTTCTTCCCCTGAACTGAGTGATGGCCGGTAATGAGTACTCTGACAGGCTCTTGGTTTGGGTTGAATGACCTCGAGTAAAAAAGTCCTTAGCACCTAGTTTCACACTTAGTAAGTACTTTCAATGTTGGTTCATTTTCCTTTTCTTATTTTCTTATATGGCAAATGTCTAAAGGCAATTAAGCATTAGGGAGCCTATAAAAACCATAACTATCCACCTAGGTGTTGCCAGCAGAGTCCCAGTTTCAAACCTCTCTTCCTATTACCTGACTACATACACTGATATTGATTTAGGATTTGTGATTTTCAGCAGGCTCCTGTTCCTTTTGTCATTTTATCGTAAGAATCTAACATTTTGAGCACTTGCTATGTGTATCCAATCTTCCTGAATGAGAAGAAAACGCTCTGAGAATCTGCAGAATTATCTGCAGCTGCGGGCTTCACTCTTAGCCCAAGTCTCTCGCACCGTGAGCTGGGCTGCCATCCGCCTTCCTTAGTGGGCAAGCAGCCTTGGCTAGATGAAATGGGAGAAGTGCTTCTCCATGAACATGTGGTTTTCAACCCATTATATGAAATGTAAAAACAGAGAAAAAGCCTGAATCTATTTTATAAAGGGAATATAACATTGATGCCAAAAGTTGACCAAATTGTCCCACAATAAATTACATTTGTACCATTCACAATGATATTCATGCAAAAATCTTTAACCAACTATTAGCAAACAAAATCCAAAAAAATACTTGAAAATATACATTATAACTATGTGTATTTCTTTCAAGGAATGCAAAAGTGATTTGATATGATGAATTGTACTTAAATAATTTATGATGTTAATAGATCCAAAGGAAAAAATATACTTATTTTTACAGATGCAAAGAAGGCATTTGCCAAGATCCAATGCACATTTATGTAAAAAGAAAGCAATTACATAAGAATCCATCAATATTTCCTCCATGTATATAAAAATGACGTACGTATATAACATTAATAACAAAACCAGACTTTTATATTGAAGTCAGAATTTAAAAATGTCCCTCATTTCCGTACCAAGAGGCTTATGAAGTTAATATTATTAATTGACATTTTGTTGGAAGTATTAGTCAATGCAGTTAGGTAAGATAAAGCAACTACAGGCACAAGAATTGAGAAGAAAGAGGCAAAACTCTATTTGCAGATGAAATAATTATACATCTGGAAACCCAAGAGAAATAATAAAAAGAAGTCAATACAAAACAATAAAAAAATTAGGAAAAAAAAGATTGTAAAATGAACATGCAAAAGCTAATCATTTCCATATATTAAAATAAAACCAAAGCCAGGTGCGGTGATGCTCACCTGTCAACCCAGCTACTTGGATGGTTGAGGCAGGAGGATTGCAAGCTCAAGGTCAGCGTGAGCAATTTATGGAGACTGGTCTCAAAACAAAAAATGGAAAGAACTGCGCAGTAGCACAGTGGTAGAGGGTTCCTGTGCTCAGTCCCCAGTAACAAAATAAACAATCCAAATACAGAAGATTAAACGTAAGACAACATTCATATGATAAAAGAAAAAGAAAGTACCTAACCATAAATTAATAAGTTTTCTATTAAAAAAAAAAAAAAAAAAAGACTCCAGCCAGACCCAAAAGCACCATTAAACCCAAGTCAAAGCACAATTCAGGACGCAGCAAACATGCAGGTGGCTAGGTGGTTTTCCCTACATCCGCTCATGAGGCCTTAAGAAAAGTTGCCAGTGAGAATACACGCATCTATCTGCCTAAATGAATAAACAGCAAATGATTGAAGAAGTCATAAAATTAAAAAGAAGATGGTTAACCTTAGGGGAATTAGTTTTGTGATTTTGTTTCATAAAACTGACTTTGGAATGATGCTAAAAATTTGCATGATTTAAAAACAAAATCATATTTAAAAAACCAATTACTAATAATAAAAAGTAAAACGAAACAGATGAACTTCCCTGTGTATGCAGTTTGTGTCAAATTCACAAAGAGGAAAAGAATGCCAAGTGATGTAAAATACAGTAATTTGGATGTTTATCCTAGTGGGATATACCCTACGGACAGAAAGAACCGCTGTCCCACCAAATATGTGAAACTGTTAAAAGTGATTCTACTGTTTGTGGCAAGGCTGATGTTATTCCCAGACTGTTGTGTATGTATTGAGAAATAATGCAATTGAATAATTACACAAAATGTAAATTTTATTACCCTGTGAAGAAAGGACTGTGAACCAAATGGCCTATTTCTTCATTAAAGAAATGTTAGAAATGAAAGAGAGAGAACCTATAGATTCAAATTGAATTAAAACATCTATCAAACAGTCATAACACATGGATGGTAGACTGTAGCTCCGTTTGCTTTTTTCATTGCTTAATAATTTACTTTGGTACAGAGTACACGCTCTTCGTTGCCTGCTAAAATTCCCAAGCAACCTCTAAGTGCATAGCCAGTGCTCTGCACTGAGGATGCCGGGAGAGTTTGCGCTGCAGGGCTGGGATGCACGGCCCTGGCCTCCCCTTCAGCCTCAGCTCCCGGATGCTCTCTCTGTTCCCCACCTGCTCCACAGCCTTCTCTGGCAACACTCTGAACCAAGTCCATTCTTTCTCTGCAGCCTTTGTCTGCAGGATCTCTTTACTGGCACCTCTGCAATCACATCTGGACATCAAAGGGACTCCTCCAAAGCCAGAGGGCTCCTCCCTCAAGCCTACTGATAGGAATCCCTCAATGGATTGATCAGCCGATGAGGTCATTATCCAGTCACTTCCCCTAATACCCACGTTTGAACGTTGCTTCCTTAGGGGCCTCCCCTCAACACGTGAGCCTTGGGGACACTTCCTGTCCAACCCATAACACACTCTGATGGCAGTGTGTATGGCTCGTGTCTGCATATCAGTCTGTCATAATGATCTCCCCTCCATTATCGGGCCTCTGGGTGCAGCAGTGGAAAAGAGTGAGTCAGGGACCATGGCTTTGTGGTGGGGTGACATTGGGATGTCTTGACCCTCTCCAGCACCTCCAACCCATCTCTTCATTTGAGTCACTTTATAGTTTCCCAGGACTGGGACCCCGCCATTTACTCATTGATTCCTCTGAGCGTGTGCCAGGATTACCCCTCCATTCATTAACAAGCACAAATGGACTGAGGAAGTCGGCTAGTGGCTGGATAGCAGGTAGCAGCACCTTCTGATTTGCTGCTGCTACCACAACTTGATGAGCACCCTCAGCAGGCCAGGAACTGAAAGCATTATCTGCATAACTCAGCACAAGGCTGTGTCTCTGTTCTTTGTCTTCTGTGAGAAACCTGACTGGTTTCCATGGTTACAAAGGCTACTTCCTGGGTCAAAGGGCAGCCTAAACAAGGCATGGGGCATTAAAATCACCAAACATCAGCTTTTGTCTGGGGCCACATGCTAAGGAATTAGGACAGTGTTTTCAGCATTACCTGGGACTGGGAGGACAATTCCTGGTAAATCTGCTCACACCAAGGTGCTAAGAGCTGTGCTCTGAGCTGACATTCCTACCCAAGCCACTCTCCCACCACACAAATCCCTGGCTTAGCAAGCTCTTCCCTCTCTCTCCTTCCACTGGCCAGCTCCAGTTACCCCCAGAGCCAGCTCATTCATCACTTTCTCCTGTAGCCTCAATGCCCCTATCAGAATTTATATCTACACCAAAATTCTCCCTGGCATTTATACTATTATATTGATTGGTTTTCATGCCTCTCTCTCCAACTAGGCTGTAAGGTCTTTAATGGCAAGAGTATGACATACGGTATTTCCCTTTATAACTCCCAGGACTCAAAACATGGTAGACACCAGAAAAAAATATGCTTTGTAAAATAAGTGAAACCTCCTAGGAAGTATTCTTGCCTAAAAAATATGGAATGTGAACCAGAGCCGTTTAAAGAAAAGACAGAACTGGAGAAACCAGAGAAATGATACTATTAAATAATCATAATGTGGATTCTGCAGACAGTGGACCTGGTTTCTTCAATTCAATGGCAGGGAAGAGAAGGTATGGGATAGGATGGGACTCTTCTAGAGTAAGAGAGACAAACAGAAACCACAACCAAACGCAGTGCGTAAGCCACTTACAAAGACTGTTTCAGAAGGATAGGGAAATCTGAATATGGAGAGAGTATTAGATTAAGATAATATTATTCATTAGGTATAAAAATAGTAATTTGGTTATATGTGCAATGTCCTTACATGAGGGTAAATAATATGGCATAAATGATTTTATTTAAACTATTACAATAACATTTTAAAACTAGAAAAAATTGTAATAAAAGTACAAACCTGTCATAGTTGGGTATGTGGTAGATGAACATATAAATATTTGCTCTTTGTTCCTCACTTCTGGCACAAAACTCCTAAAACTCCTGGAATTTCCTGAGTGATAAAGATGGTTTTTGTTATTCATAACAAGCCTCTTTCAACCTTGTCTGAGTTTATGCTTCTGGGGTGACTCACCAGTGCCCTGAGGCAGCTGCAGATTGAGGGCTGGACCCCAGAGGAAGCAACATGTGATGAGAAGGCTAGACTTCTCCGCCTCACCTTCAGACCTCCAGGAAGGGCGAGTGCTGAGAGAGTCCAGTCATCATGACTGAAGATCCCACCATCTTGTGTCTTCCAGCTGACAGTTTCTGAGCTGTGTCCTTCATAATGAAACGGTAATCACAGGTGCTTTCCTGAGTTCCGTGGGTCATTCAAGTGAGTCACTCAGTCTGCAGGGGGTAACCTGGTGCTGTGGTTTAGATGTGAGGTGTCCCCCAAAAGCTCAGGTGTGAGACAATGCCAGAAGGTTTAAAGGAGAAACGATCGGGTTATAAGAGTCTAAACCCAATCAGTGAATTAATCCCCTGATGGGATTGACTGAGTGGAAGCTGAGGGCAGGTGGGGTGGGACCGGAGGAGGTGGGTCACTGGGGGTGTGCTTCGGGGTATATATTTTGTGTCTAGAGCATGGAGTCTCTCTTCCTGCTTCCTAGCATCATGTGAGCTGCTTCCCTTCGCCAAACTTTTCTGCCGCGCTGTTCAGCCTCACCTCTACCACTGAGGAATGGAGCCAGATGCCTACAGACGGAGACATTTGAAATAGTGAGCTCCCAAATAAATGTTTCCACCTCTAAAATTGTTTTTGTTGGGTCCTCTAGTCACAGCAGCGAAACAGCTGACCAAAACACCTGGGTGCCCCTGAACTGGTAGGTGGCCAGCCGAAGTGCAGGGTTCCTTCCTGACTGGCATCTGAAGCAGAGGCAGACTTACAGAACTGGGCCTTTGACTTCTGGGGTCTGTACCAATTCCAAATAGTTAGTGTCAAAACTGAACTCAAGGGCTGGGGAGATAGCTCAGTTGGTAGAGTGCCTGCCTCGCAAGCACAAGGCCCTGGGTTCAATTCCCAGCAGCGCAAAAAACAACAACAACAACAAAACTGAATTGAATTGTAGGACACCCAGTTAGTGTCAGAGAATTGGATGATTGATTGTTGTAAAAAAATAACTTGGTAATTCCTGAGAAAAATGTGGATAATTGTGAAATTTGTAGCAAGGCTAAATGGGGGTTCATTACACTATTCTATTTGAGTTTCAAGATTTTCCTAACACTGACATTAAAAAATTAAAAGAATACTTTTTCCAGATTAATTTGCCTGTTTGCCAACTTTAGCCATCGCCGTGGGATGTAGAGGTGTTTGGTTGTGATTTGAATTTACATCTCTTTTATGACAATTACATTGAATATCTTGTATGTATTTATTGGGTTCGTACAGTCATTCCAAGACTCTTTAACCAAAGGAAGTGAAACTATTTGCCCACAAAAAAATTTATATTAGATGGTTCATGTCAGCTTTATTTATACTAGCAAGAAATAAAATAATAAATCCAAATGTCCATCACAGGACAATAATGAAATGGTAGTATGTTACACAAGGAAATATATTACTCAGCCATAAAAAGAACTAACTACAATAATATGCGATGTAAATGAATCTCAAAAAACAAAACAGCAACAGCAACAACAGAAATGGACAGTGAGAAAGAAACCAGACACAAAAGAAGACAATTTTGTGGTTTGGGTTATAAGAATTTTGAGATCAGGCAAAATTGTCCTGTAGGCATAGATAAAGCAATAATGAGTGTCTGTAGAAGAAGGGAAAAGGGTGGGAGGGAACGTTTAGAGTCACAGCAACGTCCTATTGTCTTGACCCAGCTATTTGTCAAAACTCAACATATGCTATTCTTCGGATCTCTGCCTTTCATTAATTGTACATTCAGACAGGAAGAGAGGAAGACGGAAAGAAACACCTAACCCAGGGAAATCTGTTGCTCGTTTGTGACCTTAGATATTAGCAAGGGTGGTACTTCAAGTATGTATTTGAAGGCAGGCATGGAGGAGCCTGCTGCCCTGGCCTTTCTCCAGGTGTGAACCTGGGATTCGGACTGCCTATGCTCAGCCCAGGAAATCTTATTCCCCTTTGCTTAGGCCTCGATGCAGAACAGCTGGCCACCCTGAGATGTGACCTCCTCTTTGTGCAGTCACAATCCAGAATTCTTAGAATGACGCCATGGAAACAGCGCTGGCTTTCTGCATAGACCACGCCAGCGACCTTGCTCCTCTGCCCTCTGCAGATGAAGCAGCAGAAATACTATTAGCACTGAGTGGGCTGCACCGCGCAAGGAGCCCAGTGGAGAGGCAGACGCCACTTCTCAATTCTAAGAGCTGAGCCCACCAAGTTCAAGGTTCTCCCTTCCCCCAACTTACCACGGACTTCCCTGGGAGTAGGCTGCGTACCCAGAAGGGCTGAGGAAAGCAGACTTGTTTTGTAATTTTGAGGTTGCTGTTTGCTGTGGTGTTTGTGCATAGGCATGTATTACATTATTAGTATTTCTTTAGACCACAACAAAATGTGTCAATCTTCCCAGGTGAAAGTAGTGTGATTCCCATTTTGATAGTAATAAAAATGAGTCTTGGAGGTTTCAGAGGACAAGGTCAAGGCCGGGTAGCTGGTGGGTGGTAGAGACAGTGTGTCAGACCACATCCCTGAGCCTCTCCATTTTAACAATATCTGAACGTAACTGATGGTGAGATTTTCTGGAGTTAGGAAGGCCACTTTACCTGCCTTAGCAGTAACATCCAAGCAGTTCCTGAGGGAGGTCAGTGTGTGGGTCCCCTGTGCCCCTCAGGTGCACTCTACACTGACATCCCCCTCTGCCCAGCAAGCGAAAGCTTCTGCTGCCCTCTGTGATAGCTGGCTTGTCATGCCACCCTTTGCCAGCTGCCTTCCCTTCTCTGCATCACTTCCCCGACTGGCATGTCCTTCACCTGCCAGGTAAACCCCTTGACCTTGAGCCCTTGTGTCTTCTGATTATTAGGCTTTCAAACTAAGGCAATGAGATTCAGACCTCAGGTTTTGGACTTCACAATCTATTCTTCTACCGCATTATAAATTACAGGTCAAACTGTTTGAAATGGTGATCGTTGACCATTTTTTGACCTATAAGAATGTCAGTATCATGCGGTTCAACTGAAGAGGAGGGTGTGTGCATGTGCACCCCTATAGATGACCCAGGACAATGCCCAGCCCCACACGTGTGCATGTGATCCAAACAGACTGCACTTCTTACCACGCGAGGGGGCTGCCTGCTTGACCTTGCTAGAGCAAGCTTTGTATACCCCATCCCGAATCCTTCAGCAGTTGTATCATCCGCTTGGCAAAATCCAGGTTCTCCAGAGTGATACAGATAGCCCATAATCCTCTGGCTCCAGCGCTTTCTTCTGGCTGTTCTCGGCACTCTTTGTTCTGTTGTGATATCATTAAACTTCTCAGAATTAAATATTAAAAAGAAAAAAGAAAATGCTGTGCTGTTTCGCATTAAAAAATCTTGGCCCTCCCCCACTGGCAAATGCTCTTTCATCTTTTTTTTTTTTTTAAACTATTACAAAAGTTTCTTTAACCAAAGTTCTAACGTGAAAATGTGCATGACCTGATTTTTACATCAGAGTCAAGCAGGCGTTTAGGACTGGAGGCCTCTATTCCTCCGCGGAGCAACCCCCGTTCACACAGGCTGCGATGTGGAAGCAGTTCCTCCGATTACCACCATGCTGCTTATGTTCTGTTGCCCAAGAGCCGCGTCTCCACACCTTCATCTTTTGCGGGACTCACAGAACCACATCCCCACGACATTCCTTGGACATGTTTGCCTCCACTTGGTTTTAATGACAGCTTCTTGTCCACAAACTTTATCAAGGTGGCAGGATGGGCTCTTCCCAAGGTGTCTCTTCAGCAGGTTCAGTATGAACATGAACATTTTCACCTACTCAATATCCAGAAGGTTTCCTGTGACTCTTTCCCCACCACCAGTCAGATGAACGGGTCCCCTTGTCCCAGGACCATATTCACGGTCGCTGAGGTTTAGGATTTTGGGGGGGGGGGACAAAATTCAACCTAAAACAGGTAGAACCAAAATAAACGAATTTGAAAGATACTTCCAGGTGATTGATTTATGGGGGAGGGTGGGAATATAGAGAAACCAAAGATATTGTCCCAAAAGCAGGCTTGGGCAAATAGGGGGGTGAGCAGAGGACATATTGGGTAAATAATGGTACAACCTACTTTAAAAGGAACCTGGAAGAAGAGCAGATTTCAAGGGACAGATGACAAGTTCAGTGTTCGACACACTGTCCCAAACCACTTTAGGGCCAGCTGTCTGGGTAGAAGTCGAGAATCTAGGATCGGATTTATAGGCATTAGAACTTTAGCAGGAAACACAAAGAACACAAACGGGAGGTATCTCAGGGGTGAAATGCTTCAGCACATTGGAAATCATGAACTTTGTGTTTCAGGTGCTTAGAAATTCCCCAGGAAGGAAGCTCATCTTAATTCTACTAGGATCACCAACTTTCTAAATGAAGACACTTTACTCATCTTAATATTTGGGTAATACTTTGGTTTATAGGTTCATTATCCCAATCCGAAAATCCAAAATCCAAAATGCTTCAGAATCCAAACTTTTGCAAAGTGGAAAACTCCACACCTGACCCCTTGTGAGAGGTCACAGTCAAAACGCAGGTGCACTAAAAACATGCCATAAAATTACCTTCGAGAGATCAGTGCAGTAGAGAAGGGGAATTGAGGTGGAGGGAGGAGGGTCAGGAAAAGGGAGGAAGGGTGGAATGAATCCGACCTGACCGATATCCACAGGACCATGTTAATACTGTATGCTCCTCACAGAAGAGTTAGGAAGTTTTCCCTCTTCGTTTTATTGTCTTGAAGAGTTTAGATAGGATTGATGCTAAGTCTTCCTTTAAAAACCACAAAAGTGATGAGCGAAGAGACATGCGCTTTGAGTTTTCTTAGCTGAAAGATTTTGCATTACGAATTTAATTACAGGAATAGTCATTATTTTATGTCAGTTTTAATTAACTGGATTTTACTAAGATTTTATGCAGTTTATGTAAGTTTTCAAATACATTGATAAAAAGTGGCTCATAAGATCCTCTTAATATCCATACAATTTTAAGTGATGCTTTTGTCTTTTTTTAAAAATTCTTTTCTGATAATAAAAATCTGCTATGTAAAAATAAATGAAGTTTAAAAATTACCTTCAGGCTGTGTGTATAAGGTGTGCATGAAACGTAAATGAATTTTATATTTAAACTTGTTTTCTGTCTCCAAGATATCTCATTTTATATATATATATATAAAATATATATATCTCATTATATATATATATATGTATATATATATATATACACACACACACACACAAATATACAAATATTCCAAAATCAGAAAAAATACAAAATATAGAAACACTGCTGTTCCCAGGCTTTTGGATAAGGGACACTCAACCTGTATGTGCATTAAGTGACTTAGTCCTTACAATGGACTGGGGTGACTCATCTCAGTCCCCAGGGGGAAAGCAGCAGACAGACCCAGGCCTTCTGGTCCCACTACTGTTCCTTTCAAGATGCTACCAGCTCTAAGAGGTCCCCAGTGTGGACTCCCCTTTGTCCCGTCTGCTTTCTTGACGAGAACCATCGTGCATAATGCCTTTCATTCAAAGGGCTCATATACCTTGATATAGAAGAACCTGATTTCCTCGGCTCACATGATCACCTTCCTTAGAAAGTGGATGTTCACAAGAACAAATGGATATAAATCCTGTCTTCAACACTCTAATATCATTTTTCCAGAGAGAGGGAGCAATTTGTCTTTGAGAGCAACTTGATATCACTAGATTATAAAGTGCTGTATGAAAACAAGCAGAAGACTGTATAAGGCTGCTAAATTCCTAAAAGTGGAATTACAAATGCTGTCCCCCAAATTTCCCTAAAATAAAATTAATTACAGTAATAGGTTTTTAAGGGGAAAGAAGAGACAGCCTTGCTTCTGTAATATCTAAATATTATAACAATAAACAGGAGCTTTGGGAATGATTTAATCGTTTTTTTTTTCTTTTCTGGAATAATATATACCTAATTTAGTACTTTATAAGGTTTTCCTCTGTGTTAATAAATGTTATTTTTTTTAAAGAAAAAAGAAGTAATTGTGGGATGAAGTTAAAAGGAACCTCATGTTTTGCTATGTGAACATCAAATAGTGAATCTCTAGGAATATTCATGAATGAATATTTGCTTAACTTTTTAACTCACAAACCCATTTATTTTCCTCTTGATGTATATGGAAGAATACTCTTCTATCTTATAATATTCTAAAGGCCAGCTTCTCATAAACTATGTTTTAGGAAAAACAATCCTCTAAGTAATCAGAAAAGATGAATGTTCACCTAATTTTGGGAGTGAAATAGAATGAATGAATAGAGTGTCCTTTTGAATCTTATTTCTGTATTTAACTTTAGTATCAACCACATTCTCCGTTAAAACATGCTTAAATTTCAGCTCCTACAATATAAACTGCATGTAGACAATAGGGATTTATGGAGAACTTCCTGTGTGCTGTCATAGAACCAGGCTTCTGAAGACCTAGAAGACAACAGATGTGTCCTTCCCAAAAACAAGGTCTTCATCTCCCTCAACCTTCTGAATTCTATATTCTATGCAATTATTATTATTTTTAAAAATTTATTTATTTTGATTCATTGTAAACAAATGGGGTAAAACTTATTTCTCTGGTTTTACATGAAATAGAGTCATACCATTTGTGTAATCATACATGTACATAGGGTAATGATGTTTGCCTCAATCTGTTATTTTTCCCTTCCCCCCACCCCTCCCACCCCTTTTTCCTCTATACAATCCATCCTTCCTCCATTCTTGCCTCTCTCCCACCCCCCATTATGTATCATCATTCGCTTATCAGAGAGATCATTCGGCCTTTGGTTTTTTGGGATTGGCTTATCTCAATTAGCATGATATTCTCCAACTTCATTCATTTGCCTGCAGATGCCATATTTTATTTTTCTTTATGACTGAGTAATATTCCATTGTGTATATATACCACATTTTCTTTATCCATTTGTCAATTGGAGGGCATCTAGGTTGGATCCACAATCTGGCTATTATGATTTGAGCAGCTATGAACATTGATGTGGCTGTATCTCTGTAGTATGCTGATTTTAAGTCCTTTGGATATTGGCCAAGGAGTGGGATAGCTGGGTCAAAAATGGTGGGTCCATTCCAAGTTTTCTAAGGAATCTCCACACTGCTTTCCAGAGTGGCTGCACTAATTTGCATCTCCACCAGCAATGTATAAGTGTACCTTTTTTCCCACATCCTCGCCAACGCCTATTGTTGCTTGTGTTCTTGATAATCGCCATTCTAATTGGGGAAACACTGCAATTATTTTTATAGAATTGATTTAAGCTCCCTTTTCCAAGCTCCCTTTCTGTGGGGCAGGAGGTTAAGAGTTCATCATCAGTGTTCTCCTCTTGTAAACGAGAAGAGTGAAACACAGAGAAAGAGAAAATGAGTCCAAAAATACAGAATAAAGACGGAGGTGACATCAACCCAAGACCAGTCAATGACCTCCTTTCAGCTAC
Organism: Sciurus vulgaris; assembly: GCF_902686455.1. Lineage (NCBI taxonomy): Eukaryota > Metazoa > Chordata > Mammalia > Rodentia > Sciuridae > Sciurus > Sciurus vulgaris. The sequence goes on along the minus strand of NC_136469.1, from coordinate 134,070,955 downwards.
ACCAACCTGTCCCTTTGCTCAGCAAGTTACTCAAATTCTGAGCCATAGAGTCCAAGTGCTTTGAATGATAGCTTGACTGATTCTGGATAAAATGAGAGGAACTGCTTATAGTTTCAATATCCAAAATTTTATTTAGGGAAAGTGGCTGGAACAGAGAGAAGCATGGATTTCAAAGCCTCTCTCTGCCACTAACTGGCATGGAGAATCGGGATCAGTTTCTAAACTGTTTGGGTCTCAGTTTGTTTAGGACAATCAGGACAATTACAGAAATGAAATGCCTGACTTTCAGGTTGTGTTTAATGAATATGGTTAAAACGGAAACTTGTATTCTTCTGATGGCTTAATGAGTTCACTAGACTTAGAACCAAGTTCTCAACTTCCGCAGATAAAGCTAAGGCAAATTTGGCCAATGCTGCCTGTACACTCTCCTCTCAGCAGAACTCTTCCCAGGGGCAAAAGAAGACAGAGGCTTCAAGCAACTCTCTGAAGACAGGGTAAAAAGAGTGAGACCAAGACACAAACTAGCATCCCAAAAGCTCTCCCATTGCATAGGTATCACATCTTTTTTCATTTTGTATTGCATACAGTCTTATTTTTAAGACCTTTGAGAGCAGGAACTATGTTTTGTTCCTTTCTGTATCATTGGAGCACTTAAAGCAGTTCTTAATACAAAGGCTCACATATGTTAGGCACCTACTGCCTACAGGCTAGAAGAAGAACTAAATGAATGTTTGAGTGCCACGCTATGGCCACTTCTCTGGCTCTGCTGCTTTTCTCTTGCATTTTGGCCAGTTCTGCCTCTGGTCTCTTGTGAACTAGACCTGCCCCCTGCCTCTGCATACTCACCTATTTCCATCTTCTGTTGCACAGTTTTGTTTTTCTCCCTGAAACAAACCACCAGCTTGAATCAAGACTTGTTACAAAACAATCGGGCCAAACAAGCCTTAGGGAAAGAATTACCTACAGCATCTTAGTGGATACCGGCTAAATAAAGCACATCATACATTTGACAGAAAAGCAAGACTGTGACTCCATCTCCAGTCAGAGCAAACAGCAGGGTTGTGATGAAGGGGGCGGAGAAAGGACTTGCACACTGTGGACCATTAGACTGGAGACTGGAAAATGAGAGGGATACGTTAGTGTGGGTTTTGACACACCGACGCGCCTGCTGTCGGTGAGACATCCATCTTGGGATCCAAGCTGTAGTCTGTGAGGGAGGCTGCCAGCCCTGCCAGCCGAGCGGAGTCTCACCACTGACACCTGGGTGTTGCTTGTTCTACTTTGGAGTTTATCACAAAATCTCCAATCAAAAGCTCCAGGGACTTGGGTTCTGCAGACACATGTCTATAATTTCTCTTGTCATCTTACTGGAAGTGGAGATTAGGCAGGGCTGCTGACAGGTGGACTGTGGCAGGGCAGTCCTTAAGAGAGATGCTTTGAGGACAGACATCCATCAGTGTGACAGGCTTCCTCTTCATGGAATCTTGCCCACCTAACTCTGTCTGCAGGGAGCATCCACCGACCCTCTGATGCCTATTCTGTAGCAGACCATTACACAGTTGTTTTACAGAACCTTGGGACATTTTCTGGTTGTTCCATGTCTTAGTTAAGTTCCATGTCTACAGTTAAGACCCGGTAAGTCCTCTCCACTCTCAAGCCTTCCCAGAGCTGCCTGCAACACTGTTTTAGCTGACCTTGGAGTTGCCCTGGAAGTGGGGATATTAGAGTCAGGAGAAGCTGAATTTAAAGGGCAGGTCCAATATTGACCACACGATCCCTGGCAGCACTGGGCATCCCCTTTGTACCTGGAAGGGACAATATTCAGGTCCCAACAACATAATTTGTGACATAATGGAATAATTGGAAATGAGCCCAGTATCTCAAGAGGCTGGTGGTATGGATCCGGACACCTCCGTACCTTGAAGAAAGCTTCTTCCTTATTTCCGGTGCTTCTTTTGATGTGGAAGGGTGACTTCTCTCACTAGGGGGCCTTCTGTTGCTCTCTATCCCTTTTCTCAATCATCCATAGGAATGGAGGGGTGACTTCTCCCATTGGTGAGCTTGGGAACAATGAACTGGACATACTCAGGCAGTCCCTTCTTCCTATGTGTTGGGACCGAGGTGCCCACAGGGGTGCTTATTCTCTTTGGGGTTGGGACCTACCTGTCCAATGTCCCCTGGGGCCGGGGAAGGGCATTCTGTCTAATTCTGGAGTTCAGTTTTGGGAAGTCTGCTAGTCTCCAGATGTTATCTGCTGTGTCCAACATCAACTTCATCAAGGATTAGGGCGTATTTATTTCTCACGTGGTTCAGAACTCAGGAAGAATTATAATAGTGATTTTGAGGGTCTTCTCAAAGGACCTCCCAAAATCATTGAATAATTTACTTCAAGTTTACGATAATTTAATAGATAGGTTTATTGACATAGAATGAAAAAAATGATGCTCCTTTCATGCTGATAGGAAAAAGGATTATGAAATAGAAAGTCCCACATGCTTCTGTTTTTATTTAAAATACATATTGTTATGTAGATGCAGTGTGTTAATAGAAAAAAATTCTGAAATGGCAACATAAACGTTTAATAGTAGTTATCTTGAGGCGGTAGGATAATGGGTGTTTTTTAATATTCTTCTTTTAGATTATGTGTATTTTAAGACTACAGTAAAAGTATATTCATATTTTATTAATAAAAATACTAAAGGCATTTATTTGCTTAAAAAAGTCATTTGCAGGATTATCAAGAACAGGGGCATGGTGGTCTCAGGGACAGAGTGTGTGCTTAGAATACCCGAGGCCCTGGGTTCAGTTCCCAGCAACCCGCCTCCAAAAATAGTGAAAGACACAAATGTCACACAATTACCTTTTCAAGAGTTTGTGGTTAGGATTGTTAGTTCAAATCAGAAGTAACTATTGATTTGGCAGGGGACCATCTGGTGGTGTTGGTTTTAAGTGGACAAGTTTCCATAGGCTATAAATCCTTTGAGTTTCAAAATACTGTGGATGAAAAAAAAAAAGCTACTTCAAATCTGACAATGCTATATGCTCAGTATGTGTTAAATAAAAAGGAGTCACTAATAAACAGAAAGGGTCTCAGAGCTGCTGTAGCCTGCTGGTGGGCAGGAGGGAAACCGAGGCCTGCTTCACCCTGGGCTTACCCATGGGCAGGCGCTGGTGATCAGATGACCTCTCCGTCCATCTTCCAGTTTAGCTCTGCTGCATCCCCCACTCCAAGGAGCCACCACGCATTCTTCTGGTTTGGCAGGGCAGATGACACCTTCCACTCACCTCCCCGCTAGCTGGTGGACTCTCAGTGACTTTCAGAGTCACCCGACTGATGACAGAACCTGACACCCAACCCTTAGCTCAGTTCCAGACACTTTTTCTCCATCTTCCATGTAAGCAAATCGCTGACCTTGGACTCGGGCAGCTACTTAGGACAGAACAGGAGAGGGGCTGTTCACCTGCCATCCAGAAGTTTACAGTCAAGACTTACTCTGGTGTGACACAGAATGATGAAATCATAAACCATAGGGGAAAAAATTGAAGTATAATAATCCAACAGAAGAAAAGAGACTAATCATAATTGGAAGGATCTGGAAACCCAGCACTCAACCTGCTACAGTGAAATAAGCTATGTATTTAAGTAAAAGCCGAGCACATCGTGTTAATCAGGTTTTCATCACTGTCACCAAGATATCTGATAAGAACAACTTAAAGGAGTGTTTTCATTTTGAGCTCATAGTTTCTGAGATTCAGAACAAGGTCCACCTACTCTGTTGCTCTGGGTCCAGGTGGAGGCAGGGTATCATGGCAGAAGTGCATGTGGGAGGAAAGCAGCTCACTTCCTGGCCGCCAGGAAGCACAGAGACAGGGAGGAGCCAGGGGGACAAGGATCCAGAAGGGCACAACACCCTCAGAGAGGGAGGAGCCAGGGGGACAAGATATGATCCAGAAGGGCACAACACCCCCAGAGACCTATGGACTCCAGCCATGCCTCACCTGTCCATAGGTACCACCCAGTACAGTAGTCCTTTCAAATTATTAATCCATGGGATGCATTAATCCACTTATGAGGTTCTGGCCCTCATAATGTAATCATTTCACCTCTGAATATTCTTGAATTGACATAGGATCTTTTGGGGACACCCCATGGTCTAAACCATAACACATATAATAAGGTGTTCTCTTAGCGTTCATGGACTAAATAAGCAAATGAACATTCAAAAAATAAATAAACATATTGTGTTCAAATCATTTACAAAATAAACCATTCATACATTATGTAATTCTAAATTTTACCGATTTTAATTTTAATCATTTATATGCTCCCTGACTTACAGTGAGGTTACATCTTGATAAACCTAAATACCTGAAAACATCGTAAGTCTGCCTTGATTAGGCTTTTGTTGCTAGGACAATATACCTGAGAAAAGTAACTTGAGCAGAAAGGTTTATTTTGGCTCATCATTTCAGTTCAGCAGACATGAAGACAAACATGGCAGAAGGGTGTGGAGGAAGGAAGCAGCTCAGCTCATGGCAGTCAGGAATCAGGGAGTGGGTGTCAGTAGGGAGGGGACCTGGGACAAGATAAACCCTTCCAATGCATTCCGCCTGTAACCCGCCTTCTCCAACTAGACCTGCAGCTTCCACCACCTTGATGGATAATGCCATCAAGCGGAAATCCCTCAATGCATTAGTTCATTGATGAGGTAGAGTCCTCATGATCCAATCACCTCCCCAAATCCCCATCTCTTTTGCTGCATTGAGGATCAAGCCTTTAACACATGTGCCTTTGGGGGACATTACAGCTCCAAACTGTAACAAAGTTGAAATGCATTTAATACAACTACCCTACCAAACATCCTAGCACAGCCCACACACAGCACACTGTGGAGTTTTAGGGTTTCCACTCGTGATCCTGGTGCTGATTGGCAGTTGTGGTTTGAGAAAGAGTCAGATTGTGCTGCCTATTGTTAGGGAAAAGATCAAGATGCAAAACTTGAACCATTATAAGTCAGCGACCATCTTCAACCTTTTTATATAATGATGAGTTACCATAGGGTTATCAGACCCTGCACTGTTTTACATACATGATCTTACCTGATTTCCTCAAATTTTATGAGGGTAGGGAATAATATCCACATTTTATTGATAGCAACAGATAAAAAACCAGTTACAGCTAAGATTTTATGGACTAGGTAATCATCTGAGTGGTTTGCACACATTATCTGACTGAATTCCCAAAACATTCCTGTGAAATTGGTCTCATTGCCTTTTACACAGGAGAGAGGGAGGCAGAAGGGGTCAGTGAGGGCACCTGCCTCACCCAGCTCCTAGGGCAGCAAGGCTTTGGGAAGTCCGGTGGAACGCTGGGTCGTCTGGCTGGAGCATTTGATGTGCTGTGCTGCACGCTCTGGAGGCTGGACAAGCAGATGGCGGGCACCCATGAATACCACCCTTCAGAGATTTGCAGAGGACACCAAGACCAAGCACAAACAGCAGGGCTTTATGGAGTCAAGGGCAGGAAGGTTACATGTACCTAGGTTGCAACGAGACTTCTAGAATGTAGATTTGACTCAAGATTAGCAAAAATCTCTGTAGCTGCCTCTAAGAACAGAGGAGAGGGCATAATTCACTTTGTTTCTGGAAGCTGTGTGGTAAAATGTCCTCATGATTCAGTGAAGGTCTGACAGTTCCTTTGAAGCCACCAGGAAGGGCAGGAGAAATAAGCGTCCACACTGCTCTCTCGCTACCCAGTGGGACTGCGCAGGCTGCAAACGGGCTTGCTTACGACCTGCGTGGTTGGCACAGCCTAGCTCCCCAAGGTGCCCCAAGTCAGCTGTAGGAAGAAGTGACCTGGGAGTTACCTACAGCAGCTGGGATCTCCTTTTCTCATGCCACTTAGGCCAACTTCAAAATGCTTTTCCAGTGCTAGTGGACTATGTGAGGTTGGCACTGTATGATGGCCCTGCACCCAAGAGGTCACAAGTTTGCCTTGGTATTGGCCTCGAAGTGTTCTGCAACTGCCAAGCTGCTAATCATATGTCCTTTTAGTCCACCCGACATGACCTTTAAAAGAAAGATTACCTGCTGAGCATTACTGCAGTTCTAGTTCCTTTAGGACGTGATGCAGGGTCTTGAACATCAAGGCAGGTGGATAAGATCAGATCATGTTGTTACAGGATGATCTGATCACTTAATGACCACTTCACTTCATGACCACTATCCTTATATAAGGGAACTATGAACCCAGCCACATACACAGAGAGAACCAAGGAGGATAGAGAAGGCAAAGGAGAAGAGACGAAAAGGAGGAGAGGGAAAAGCAGAAATGACAATTAGGAATCAGTGGAGTACAAAGTGTAGTGCGAGGTTTATGAGTAACCCGGCGTCTTGATTTGCTAGGGCTGCTGGAACTAGGGGCTGTGGTTGGGGAGGCTTAGAAATGGTGCTGTCATGCTTCTGGAGGTTGGAGGCTGAGATCGTAAGTGAGCATGCTTAAGGAACTGAACAGGCACTTCATAGAATAAATACAGGTGATCCACAAATATACGAAAAAATGTTCAACATCTCTAGCAATTAGGGAAAGGCAAATCAAAACTACACTGAGATTCCATCTCATTCCAGTCAAAATGGCAATTATCAAGAATATAGCAACAATAAGTGTTGGCAAGGATGTGGGGGAAAAGGTTCACTCCTACATTTCTGGTGGGACTACAAATTGGTGTAACCACTGTGGAAAGCCATAAGGAGATTCCTCAGAAAACTCGGAAGGGAACAACCATTTGACCCACTTATTCCACTCCTCCTTGTATACCCAAAGGACTTAAAATCAGCCTACTACCGTGACACAGCCACATCAATTATAGCAGCTTCTATGTGCCTTTCAACAGTTGAATGGATAAAGAAAATGTGGTCCGTATACACAGTGGAATACTATTTAGTCATAAAGAAAAATGAAATTATGGCATTTGCCAATAAAAGGATGGAACTGGAGACTATCATGCTAAGTGAAATAAGCCAGTCCCAAAGAAGCAAATGCTAAATGTTCTCTTTGATATGCAGATGCTAACATACCAAGGGGGTGGGGAATATAAATTCATTGGATTAGACAAAGGGGAATGAAGGGAAGGGAGGAAGGGTGGGAAAGGAAAGACAGTAGAATGAGTTGGACATAGCTTTCCCATGTTCATATGTGAATACATGACCAGTGAAACTTCACATCATGTGCAACCACAAGAATGGGAAGTTATTCTCCATGTATGTATGATATGTTAAAATACTCTACTGGCATGTATATCTAAAAGAACAAATTTTTAAAAAACAAAGAGTAGCAAAAAAAGAAAAAAAAAAGAAAAAAGAAAAGAAAGAAAAAAGGGAGTATGTTTGGTTCCTGTTACAGTTGTAAGAAAAAATCTGCTCCATGCCTCCTTCTTGGCTTCTGGTGGTTATTGGTCATTTTTGGGGTTCCCTTGGCTTGCAGATGCACCACCATGATGACTACCTTCATCTTCACATAGTGTTCTGTGTGTGTGTGTGTGTGTGTGTGTGTGTGTGTGTGTCTATTTCCAAACTTCCCCTTCCCGTCAGGATTGCCGCCATGTTGGATTAGGGCCCAGTCTACACCTGCGCAACCTCATCCTCACTGATGACATCCCCAATGACCATTATTTATATTAGATTTTCGACAACTCTAATTCTTCAAAAGTTTATAATGGCATATTCCTAGAAAGTGCTGTAGTAATCAGAATGTGAAGAATAGTATTTTTAACTACCAAAAGGTCGAGAAAATTTTGAGTTACTGTATCTCCAAAAGTGAAGGAATACAGTTTTTTCTCATGCATGAAGGATAAGAAATTAGGTGGGCACAGTGGTGCTTGCCTGTATTCCCACTCCTGAGGAGACCGAAGCAGGATTGCAAATTCAAGGCTATCCAGGTCCGTTTGGCAAGACCTTTTTCTTTCATATTGGATGGAGGTATAGCTCTGTGGTAGAGCACCTACCCAGCATCTGCAAGGCCCTGGGTTCAAAAAAAAAAAAAAAAAAAAAATTGAAAGAAAGAAGTTACTGGATCGATTTTTCTTAATTTTTCTTTTAACACTTTTTTTTTTTTTTTTTCTTACTGGCTAGAAAAAACTAGAAAATAGTCAACCAAATGAAAACTGCCAAAAACTTACTATCATGGAGATTTTTTCTCATGGTAAGGACAGTTACCACCCATTGGCTCAATTCCATGGTGTCCCACAAGGAGCACTCTGGCATTCAAGAGTTCTGTGGCCACTCTCACTCGAGAACCTCTGCAGTTCCGAGTAGCTGCCCACAGAGGGGACAAACACGCCCGTCTCTGTCTGCTTCTCAAGTCAGTCACTGCCACCAGTCTACCCTTCTCATCTTATTTCTGATCTTCCAGCCACACCAGAGGTTGAATTGTGTTCCCCAAAATTCATATGTTGAAGTCCTAACTCCCAGCACCTCAGAACAGGGCCTTGTTCTTTGGGCTCTCAGTTTCAGAAGTTTCAGTCCATGGTTGACCAGCTGCGTTGTTGGGCCTGGAGTGGGACAGAGCCTCATGCAGACGAGCGTGGTGGAGGAAAAGCTCTGAGCTCAGAGCAGTCCAGAGGCAGAAAGAGAAAGAGAAGGGCCGGGGCCAGAAAAAGACAAACGCTTCCAGGGGATGCCCCCGTGGCCACTTCCTCCTAACCCCACCTTCCAATAATCCATCCAAATTATTAATCCTTCCAATAGATAACTACACAGATGAGGTCAGAGCCCCCACGAGCCCGTCAGCTCCTGAAGCCCCGCCTCTGGACGTTGCTGCTTTGGGAATCAAGTCTTTAACACATGAGCTTTTGGGGGCACATCCCACATTCCAATCACAAAAATAAGTCTTTCGATTACTACTTCAAAGCATCACAGCACTTATCTCTCATGGGAAAGCTTGTGAGTTCTAATTTATGAGATATATTATTTTAATTTTAATCATAAGCATGTACTACTTTGGGGCCTTTGCAGAGTAAGGTCCCCTCCTTTCTGTCTGGACCCCTACCAGTTGTGAAACATGACTAAACAACAATGCAGACAGGGCCGGGCCAAGGTTGCCCGTGGTTTGCCTCCAAGGACCCTTGTGTTGGAGGCTTGGTCCTAGTGTGACAATGTTGGAAGGTGGGATCTTTAAGAGGTGGGGCCTGGGGGGAGGTGTTTAGGTCATGGAGGATGCTGCCCTTGGAAGTAAACCACCCAAATATTGAAACTTTGTTTTTTAAGTGCTAACATTTCAACATTTTCTCAATTTGCTTTTTTTTCGTAAAATCATCATATATTCCCAGCTTTCCCTAACTGGGTTTGACCCTATGGTTTTCCTTCCTTCCTCCCCCCCCCCCTTTTTTTTTGGACTGGAAGGTCCTAAAGTGACTATAAAATAGATAGTATGTGTGTAGGCAAATGCCCTTAACAGTTCAGCATTGGTCTGTTAACTTCTGTTCCAAATTCCCCCAGAACTTCTCTGGTGTCTCAATTCTGCTGTCACCTAGATTCTCTAAGTGGCGGGGTACCTCTCTATCACTGCCTCAGTACCTGCTTTCAGCAAGCTCTAACCTTTCTTAATTGTTGCTTCTAATGTGCCATGAAATAGGGAATCAGAAAACTAAGCTAGTCACAACAGTTTCCGAAAGAAGCAAGAGCTAAGCTTCCTGAGAGGCTTTCTGTGAGCAGCATGCATGAATGGGCTTGGGATCACGTGCTTTTATTTGAGGACCTATAAACCGGGCACGTGTATGTTGGCTACCAGAGGTCCAGGCAGCTAATGATCAGTTTCTGATCTGTTTTTCTGTCCATCAGGCTTTGAACTCTGAAGGCAGGTGTCATATCTTTCCAATAAAGATACGAAATAGCTATAATTGGTTGTGCACCTACTATGTGCCGGGCCTCACCACCCCTCTCCTCCCCTCCACAGAGACACGGCCCGAAGAGTGCATTCAGAAGAGTGCCTGGCATGTAATCTCCAGCTCAAATGTTTGTGAAATGAAAAACTTGAATCATGCTTGTCACTGCATGCGTCTCCCTGCAACGCTGCAATAAAAGGGCAGGGCATTCACTGTGATTCTCAGGAACAGAAACCACTAACAAATGTATCTTGTTAGTCTGCTGTCAGGAGCAAGATTTTTATCAGGAATGTTGTATTTCTGAAGACACCAGAATAATTTCCTCCTAATAAATTTCCATCTTATTCAGAAACGCGGAGATTCTGCCAGGAGCTCAGGGCCTCCTGGGGGTAGGGCTCCGGCAGCTTTGTACTTCTGGATTAGATGTGAGTGCACGTTCCCGAAGGGCCAGGGTGAACCCAGCCGGTAAAGGCACACTGGGCATTAAACAGGAGCATGGGGATGCTCCCAGTTTGGGCATAGGTTCCAAGCACCTTTTTAAAGGACCAGAAACATGGTGCTAATGGGCTTTCTTCCCTGCTGGCACAGGAGGAAGTGGGTTTGCATGCCTGTTTCTTCTTGCAAAAGGGAAAGGTGATTTTTTTTTTCTTGTATCAATTTCAGATTTGATTCATGGAAGTTTGAAATCGTGTTAATATTACATGTTTAAGATTTTGTTTTCAATTTTAGGTTTTCTCATAAATTCTGTATTCACTCTAGTACCCATTCCAAAACTCACCCAGGGAGGGAGTTTCTGAAGGTCTTCGTGAATCCTGGGAAGGGATGTATGCCAGAGGTCTAATTGTTAAACACGGATGATATTTCTTTAAATAGAGAATAACCCACTCAGGTCTTCCTTCTTTCCTCTGCTTGCTGCCTCTCCCCAGTTCTTTCACAAACAGAAGGACAGTCTTGCCAGTCTTTCCCTTTTTTTTTTCTTTTCTTTTTTTTTTACTGAACAATGTTCTACTTTTTTACCGATCCCCAACTATATTTAAACTCTAAATTCTTTTCTCTACCCCCCAGGGATCACCAGGCAGGCTCTTCCGAACAACAGCTAATGAAATGAAAAGAAATGGTGTGGATTTTTTTTTTTTCCACAAAGAAATACCATCTCAGTCTGTAAACGAATTCCATTTGTGATTTAGAGGGGCACAGCACCTGCCCCCAGAACTTCCCTGGGGAGAGGATGAATGGCCATCTCAATATTGCATAAAAATTAGTTATCAGGCCACAAATTATTGGACCCTATTAGGGATTTCTTTTAAGTAAATTAAGGTTATATATCACAACCTTCCAAGAGGCTTGGATGTTTTGAATCTTCCAAATTAAGAGACCATTTAAGATTTCCTGACATCTAATTCTGAATATGATTAGAAGACAGGACTTGGTTGTTACAAACCCATTGTATCTTTGCTGGCAGCCTACTTAAAAAAAAAAAAAAAATAGACACCAGAGGATGGATCTTATAATTGAAAGATTTTCAGCAAAGAAAAGGGATCAACCAGTTAGCAAATCATACTTTGTAAGCCCACCAGTTCTCAGTCCACCAAATCAGCAGGAAATTCAAGAGAAGGAGCTATTGTGTGCTTGCATGCTTGCATACATTGGTGTCTGTGTGTGTGTGTCTGTGTGTGTGCATTTCAAGCCACGCAAGGGCAGTTTAGATTTCCTCCAGCTAGACATAACTGTGTTTATGTTACACGTCTTTTATTTCTTCAGTAATCGGGTTTAAGCCAAATTTGATTGTGTTTTCTACATCTTTCAAGTAGGGAGTTGATATTGAACTCCAGCATTCGTGGAATATTGAGGAAAGCTGTACATTACCATCCAGCACAGAAAGGACACATTTTATATTTTATCTTAATTTCATAAAAATTTTAGCCATGTCTAAGAGGAAAGGCTGCTTTCTCAGGACAAGGGGCAACCTTCAGGATATTCTTGCACTCTCTGTAATGACTCCCCTCCAGGATCATCCATTCTGTGTTCCCCTGGCCCAGGGAGGCTCCGCCCCCATTCTTCTATGGAGACAGTGGCTGAGGAACAGTCGCTGAGGAACGTGCCCCTCTGCCGATGGGTCGAGTTTCAGATTCTAAAAGGAAGGTGGTCCTTACAGCTGCTTACCTCTTGGAATGATTTTTTTAAGGAAGGAGAGAGGAGGTGAATGTGCTCAAGGTGCCCTTGTCCTGTCTTCGCCCCCGTCCTACCACCTCACCAACCTAAAATTCTGCCCTGCAGGTTCTGGTGCCCCAGTCCTCCCTGGACACAAAAGAAGAGCCTGGGCTGGAAGCAAAGACGCTCTCATCCTCCTTCCAGATCTGCCACCAACAGACAAGGCGAAGCTACACAATGCTCAGTCCTGTGTGCTTCCTGGTTTCGCCCTGACCATGCCCAGTGAAGCAGATGTAGCTGGTCTTCAGCACCTGCAGGGGAGGGGTGCAGGACCCCACAACCAAATTCTGCAGATGCTAAAGTCATTATATAAAGTGACATAGCATTTGCATTTTACCCATGAAGATACTCTGGAATACTTTAAATACTCTAGGTTGCTTATATTACATAATGTAACCCGGAAGCTCTGTAAATAGTTGTTACACTGTATAACTTAAGGAACCATGACAAAGAAAAAACTCTATACATTTTGCGCAGATGAAAAATTTTCCCACGTATTTTCAGTCCAAGGTTGGTTAAGTCTGTGGTGTAGACTCCACATACAGAGATGGCCAGAGTAATAGCCCTACTTCAGACTGTGAAAATGGGGTTTAGAGATATTATTTGCCCAGTAGAGGAACTGGGATTTGAACTTAGATCTCAGTCCTAGTTTCTTTGTCTGTTAGATGAGAGTAGTGAGTAGATTTTCAGTTTCTTCCAGCTGTCCTGTATTATGATAGCTTGTGTCTCTTTCCCTAGTTGGCACGAAAATTTTAAAGAGGAAACCCAAGCACTTGCCCTTGTCTGTGCTTGTGCGTGCAGCTCCCTGCTGAGGTTGGGCAGGAGGACTCCACGTGAGTATATTTCAAGCACAAGACGTTAGCACAAATCCTAAATAAAATGTAGCTAAAACAATTTTTCCCCATTCCCAACAGCAAAATATTAAGGGTGGGATTCCAGGAATTTTTTTGTTCTTAATTTGTGTCTGCTTGCTAAAAATACATACTACTCTTTAGCAATGTTGCTTTCCCAAAAGTTCTGTTACAGAATTGGGTGTAGTATTTATTCATTTTGCTAAAAAGAGCCTTTCTACACTTAGAACCAATAAAATCTGGAAAAGCATATAGTGAGTTAGCACCATTATCTTTGGGGGGTCAGGGGCTGTTGTCACGTATGAGATTTATATGACTTTTATAAAAAGAAAAATAAAGAATGATAAACTAAGCAATTAAAAAACAAATAAAACCCACCCCTATGCCATCTAAAATCCCTACCCTCTACCTGAGGAAGGAAACTGGAGGAGGGGGCCGGCGGAGGGTGGGGGAGGGGAGAGACTTCTTGAGACCCAACCTACCTGGCACGGATTTCCAGTGCGTTTAGTGGAGGATTGTAAAGATCGAGGCAGTCTTGTTGAGGTTTCTTCCAGGACTTTTTCTCTGGAGGACGTTTCTCCAGGGCAGCTGATGGCCTGGATTATAGAGCCTGTACCTCCTTTTAATTGCATTCTATGGCTCCACCGTCCCTTTTCAGAATTCTGAAATCCAAAAGACTCTGCAAATTGGAAACTTTCTACAAAACTCATTTGTCTGTAAAACTTAACCTTTTACCAACTGTCTTCGCCCACGTAGTGTGATAACCAGTATGTTTCCTTCAGAGGCCATAAGGCTGAGTTACCATACACAATGTGTTACCTTTCTGAAATTTAAATAATTCTGAATTCTTCCCAAAATGCATGTGATCCCTGCATCTTGACTGGGGGCAGGTGACCTGTACTAACCCCAGATTCAGTGCTATTCAATACTTACACGGGCTCCTAGCTCCATCCTGAACACACATCGCTCTCCCTCCCGGCACCCCTCAACTTTCCACCTGAGGTTGTTCCTCACAACCGCATCACATAGATTTGTTGGGGAGCATAGAACAAAGAAGCTCTGCGGAGACAGCAAATTCTAGGCATGTGAAACATAATTATCAAATGAAAAAGTACTTTCTCCCCACTCTTTGCCCAGAATGTAGCCCTGTATTTCAAACTGCAGGTGCCCCAGCAGTTTCCCCTGTCTTGTAACTTTTCTCTTTTTGGCGACGTTTCCGGGGATCTGGTCCACGCAGAGGATGGCAGGATCAGGCATACTTTTATAGAGAGGTGATCCCACCTCCATAAACATTCCAGGTGACTACATTCATGAGGCTGCCAGGAAACATATCAGGAAATCACTTGAGGCATCCTAACTCGGGTACGTGAGTCTCTTTTATCAAATATTTCCTTTTTCCCATTGCAGCACAAGCTGGGGAGAAGGATGCAGGTGAGTGAGCGATACAGGAGAGGCTGCTCAGGGAGAGAGAGGCAGGTAATCACCTTGTAATCAGAACTTTTGGAAGAAACTGAGTTACCAAGTTCGTGGGCATTTTGTCCTGTTGGAACACAAACTCATCTCAGCAACTTTCAGTCTCAAGTACAGACAGGGCCAGGACTGGCCCATTCCCCACCCTGACGGTCCGTGCTTCTGTAAATCAGGACAGATTTCTTTGTGTAGTAAGCAAAGACCAGCTCAGATTATTAAAATCAGACAAGAGGATTTCAGAAAAAATGCATGCATTGATTCTGGAGAGCTCATTGCCTTTGTCTTGTCTTCTGCATGAATACCAAACTCTGAAAAGCAAAAAAAAAAAAAAAAAGGGGGGGGGTGGGGAGCAGGGGAGAAACACATGAAAATGACTCATTAGCTCCACCTCATCTCTCCAGGCTTGTCAATGTCTTCTTCTGACTTAGAATCTGTGAGTTCCAGAGGTTAGCTCAAGATGCAGTGGATCAGTGTATAGCTCAAGGTCGGTACACAGCTCAAGGTCAGTGCTTAATTCCAGCTTATGCAAGAGGAATTGTGGGGAATACTAAGAGAGATGAGAGAAGACCATGTGGCATCTTTGGAGAAAGAGGACCCAAGGAGAGAGGGTGAGTTCAGGGACATAGACGTCAGAAAGGCCAGGTATCAATCTGGCTCTGAGACCTGAAAGCTGTGTGTCCAGGAGCTGGTCACTCAAACACTCTGAGCACTTTTTTCATATTCAAGATGAAGGTATTTGTATTTGCCCTGTCAATATGAGGACTGAATGGAATATGTATGTAAAGAGTTGAACAAAGTGTCAGGCATATCAGAACTCTATACATGGCAACTTTATTATTCCTGTTAATATCCCAACTTACCTCCTCCCCTCTCTCTATCTTCCTGTATTTTGAAGATTAAAGAAAGGGCAATTCATAGTTTCAGGCTGACCTTTGTGGCTAAGCAGAGCTCCCTCTCCACCATTCTTGCAAAAAAACCTCACAATTACAAACTAAAATAAAACATTCACTCTTTGGATTTTTATTTTAGCCAGCCCACAAAATTTTTTATCCGCCTTTGCCGTTCGGAAACCCTGCAGCTGACGGCAGGGAAGGCAGAAGAGCAGCCTTCAGATGTCTTGGATCCTTGAATTTTCCACTGCTTATTAAAATTCCATCTCGCTCATAGCCTGATCCCATAGGCCCACCACTACAAAGCCTCCAGAGCAGAGCCTGTTCGGGTTTTATTCATTTATTCATCAAACATTTATTGAGTATCTTCTACAAGCCAGGCACCGCACCAGGCTCTGCCGCGGCCTGATGGAAAACATAGCCTTCCCTTTCTTGATCTCACTGTTTTCATGGCAGTCAGACACAGGCAAAAATAATTATGACACAAGGAAGGAAATGCAATTGTAGAGGCTTATCTGGGAGCAGAGAGGGGATAACAGGTAGACCCATGTGGGTGTGGGAGGGGCAGCAGAAAAGAAAATTCCAGGAAGGAGTCTGCACATCACCCAGAGAGGCAAGACTTTCCAAAAGCCTCTCCCTCCTTCAAGAAGACTCCAACAGTGCAGTCCTTGCCGGCTCTTCTGTTACCACGCCTCATTGTTAGTGCACAGCTCCTTCCCCATCCTCAGCACTGATGTCTGTCTAGCATCTGAGAGCAACACCTGGCACGTAGGAGATGCGTCCACGGGCAGAACTGCCCATCCCCCACCCCCACCCAGGTTCCTATGTTGACCTCCCAACTCCCAGTATCTCACAGGTGACTAGATTTGGAGATTGGGCCTTTCAAGAGTTAAAAGAAAATCTTCTGGCATGTCCTAATCCAATATAACAGGCATCCTTATAAAAAGATTGGGACAGACACGCACAGCACACAGGGACAACCGTGTGAGGCCCCAGGGAGAGGACAACAGCTGTAAGCCAAGGAGAGAGGCCTTGAAGGAACCAGTTCTTCTCACACCTTGATCTCCTGGTCCAGTCTCCAGAATGAGGGGGGAAATGTCTGTTGCTTAAACCACCTGGGCTATGGCACTTTGTCATGGAAGTTCTAGCAAACTGATGTGATGCTTTAAATATATCGTTGAATCAGTGAATGCTGTTTGCATCCCAACTGGAGGTCAAAGCTTCTCCCTTCCATGCAACCCAGCTGTGGAGTCCTAGCAGGCTGCAGGCTTATCCCCTGGTAAACAGAAAGCTCATGAAAGGGTGAGTTTGCTGATTGGCATTAACTCATCTTCAAGGGACAGATATAGGATGTTTTGATTCTTTTAAAGTTTTGAACAGCTTTGGTCCATGATTGAATTGCAGGTGATGATTAAAATGTGGGAGGAATGCAAACTAACATTTCCTGATCCTACCTCTTGTTTCACTCACTGGACTGGGAGCTTTCCAACAGCTACTGAGTTTATTATGCTCACTTATACTCTGACAGGTGTTCATGTCCACATTTTACAGATGGTAGGTAGCACTGGCCCTCAGGGAGTCTGGGCGACTTCTCTAGGGTTTGATACTACATCCAGGCTTGCACTTTTAAAAAATTGGTATTTGCACAGCATTTTTCTTTTCCTTGACTATTTTTTTGGGGGGTACTGGGGATCGAACCCAGGGCCTTGCGCTTGCAAAGCAAGCACTCTACCAACTGAGCTATCTCCCCAGCCTTTCCTTGACTATTTTATGTCTGTTATCTCATTGGTTCTTCCCAGCAATCCTGTAATTCACAAAAACCTAAGTTTTTCAATTGTGTGATTCCCAAAACCTCGTGTTCTGTATGTTCACTTAATCGATAGTTAAAGTTTTCACTTCTACTATAGAAAATAGAAACTAGGTATAGAAGCAAGTAGCTTATGAGGCATGTTAGACAAAGAGCAAAGGGGTACACTCGGCCTTCTGTATTTATGGGTGGCCCATCCATGGATTCCACCACCTGTGGATCAAAAATATTCCGAAAAAAAATTAAACAGCTATAGACGTTTTTCTTATCATTTTCCCTTAAACATTTAAGTATAATGACTATGTAGCACTGGCATTATGTCAAGCAAGAGATGATTTCAAGCACACAGGAAGGTGTGCATAGGTTATACGCAAACACCATGTCATTTTATGTAAGGAACTTAACATCTGTGGCTTTAGTATCCACAAGGATCCTGGAACCAATCCACCGCAGATACTGAGGGAACACTGTACACAAAACATAGATAAAGTGAACAGGAAAGTCTGAGCACTTCTGGATAGGCAGCGATGCAAAGATCCATTCACAGGGCAGTCGTGCCAGCTGCAGGTTGTCAACTCCACGCTCCACCGGGGTAATATCTGCTATGGCGCCACTGTGGGTTTAAGAGTGCTCGGCCCAAGAAACACAGAAAACACTTCCGGGGCATAGTATTCCATTAACAAGCTCCCGGGCAAGGGGGTTTGCCGCCCTTCCCCACCATGGCTGGGCCTGGCTTCACTGATCCCCCCCCCCCCCCTCCTACCATAAATAGGACACTTGGCTTCAATGTTATAGGAAAGTGAGGCCTTCAGGTAGCCATCCTGTTACCTCCTGCCTTATCTTGGAACTTACTTGTGGCTACATCGACCTGTTCCACTTGACTCCACCACAGTGAAAAAGTGCCTTTCTGCTTACAATGAATTGCTTTTCTTATGTTCTGGATCTTAGGTCTTCAGCTCCTTCTCAAGGACCCCTTGTTGTTGATCTCCCAGTTCTTTCTACACCTCCTTCTCAAACCTCCCTGGAAAGTGCTTTTACTTTTAGACTTGGACCTCCATGTAAAAGAGAACTGCCTCCAAATTGACATCTGCAGGAAGTCCTAACCCATGACTAGATCTACCCAACAGGAGTCATTTTTCTCCTGTTAAGTCTGATTTTCCTTCCAATGTTCTGGACCTTGGAGAATCAAACAGCTTTATTAATAGAGAAGGAAGTCTGCAAACCATCTTTGATTCTTATCTCCAACATCTAGTAGTCCTTACATTTAGAGTCTTACTACCTCTTGAATCCATCCCTTCCTCTATACCAAGAGTCTGCAGACTTCAGTCCACTGGCCAAATTGAGTTGACCACCAACTTTTAAGGTCATACAGGAGCATAGCCAAAGCTCATTCTTGGACATTTTCCTTGTGGCTCCATTGATTCTAGTTAGGCAGAGTTGAGTATTTGTGACTGAGACTATAAGGCCCAAAAAGCTTAAAAGATGCACTATGTGGCTCTTCAAAGAAAAACTCCACTGAGTCCCTTTGTCTATTTTCTCTCTGATGTACCTCATTTAAACTCTTGACATTCTTACTCAGTTTAATCATTCAGCCAACAAATATTTATTGAACACCTATTATGTGTTAAGAACCATTCCACAGTTAGATCTGTACAGCAATGAGCAATAATTGAGAAGCAGGCACACTAGGACATTCCTACTTCAGGAAACGCTCAGGCGGGAACTCAGGCCTCCCCGGTGACTGCGTGGCTCTCTCCCTTCCTTCGGGTCTCTGCTCAGATTTCCTCTCATCAAGAAGCCTTCCCTGCCTGAGCCCTCCCGTGCGGCTTCCTGGCTGACCCTACTTCTCTTCCTGACTTTCTTCTTTGCACTTCCCCAGCTGCAGCATTAGATGCCAGGGTTTTCGTCACCCGCTTGCCCTTAAGACATAAGCACTGTTTTACTTAACTTTCCCCTCCTTTCCTCCCACCAGATTCCAGGCCAGCAGAGCTGCCCACACCTTAGCCAGGTGCAGCAGTGTGGTGGCGTGAGCAATCCTGGGACATACATACAATGTGCCCAGATCGACAGCTTTCTCAAACAGAAAGAGCTCGGGGACTAGGAGTTAGGAAACTTGGAGTCTATTCCTAGTCCTGACTCCAGCAGTTGGAGCTGGTCCCATGTAGCCCCTGCTTGCCATGACCCATGTCAAGCAAAGCCAGCAGTGTTGGTCTAAGATTTACAAAAGTCCTTCTCAATCTAGTAGATTCTTGGACAGGGCTCTCTGGAAGCAGAATCCCTTTACTGAACTCTTGGGAAGACCAAAGGTGTTACTGCATCAGACACACACACACACACACACACACACACACACACACACACACACACAGAGATACAGAGCAGTTCTTTTCCAAATTCCATTCCTCTGGCCAACTTTATGACTTTGGGCCTGTTGCTTTCCACATCCGTGCAATAGAAATAAAAATGATTCCTAAACATGGAAAGGTTGTGTGAGATGGTGGACCTGAACCCCAACTTCAGGTGCACACGGGAAGTCCTTCGCTAGGACTGTTGCTACTGTTAATCACCAGATGCGTTAAACACGTTCTTCAACCCTCCTGCGAACATCCCACCATATTAATTCTCCCTTCACTTACCACCTCCCCAATTTTCCTTCCATTTTGAATGTGGGGCGATTCCACTCTCCCTTAGCTTCTCTTCTGCTAATCTGTGCTCTTCGAGTTTCCCCCACAAAAGGCTCATCTAAGGCCCCATGAGGAAGAATCTAGCACCAGTTAATAGTGCTTTAATCCGCCCTGTGACAAGCACTTCCATGGCCACTGTTGTTTCTGTAGACACATAGCTTTGTTACATAAGGTTTGGCTTCAGCTTTAATTCTTGGAACAAAAGTAAAAAGCTCTTTATCTTGGGGATCCATTTTGAGCCTCTCCCTTTATTTCTGGAAATGCAGAGAAGCCCAGCTCCTGCAGAATCTAGAAGCCAGGCCAGGGCTTCTCAGATGAGCCGCCACACCACCTGCCTGGAAAGAAGCCTGGGCAAGGAGAAGCAGGGCTCCCTGGAGACAGCAAAGCCAAGGAGGAGAGTGAAAGAGTGGGAGCTGCCCGTGGGAAATTCCTGAAGGATGGCTTCCATCTTAAAAGAGGCTTCCAAGGACAGACATGGCTTCCCAGGGAACAATTGCAGAGAACATGAGGTGCATCTTCAGGGTGGTCTTTTGGAGAAGGGCCTGCCGTACTTATCATGCCACCGGGGTCCTTAGCTCAGTTTCTTGCAAGAGAACATGATCAAGATGGGAAAATATGGGAAATCTTATGCAAAGAAAAATCTGTCACACTGTGTGATAGATCTAGCTACAACCTCAGACTGGGAGAGGCCTACACTTTTATTGTTCTTTCTGTACAATTTTTTTTTTCTTTATAATCATAGATACATTTTTTTCTTTTGTACTTGGAAAGTACTTAGAAATATAAATGAAACATCATATTTTTGCAGAAGGAAATAAACCCAGAGAGATCATGTGATTTACCCAGGGCTACTCAGCCAGGAAGGGGTGAGGCCAAGAGTACAGGTCTATCAGGGATTAGAAATCTCCAGACCCAACTTACCAAAAAGGACCCACTCCTGCCCCCAAAGGTGACAAATCTACTTCCTTTGATGCTTACATTAACTTCAGAGAAAACTGTTCCCTCTGCTTACAAAAGGAGACACCATGCTCAGCCTTCAGGGGACCTGCATTAGATCCCCAGGAGAATGCACTAAGAATCCAGAAACCAAATGCAGATTAATTCCCTCCCATCCTCAGACTGAGGTCACGTGATCCACACTGGGGACATTATCCCCCTCCAGCCCTGTGCTGTTCCAAGAGCTGATCACTTTCCTGTAGCCTCTTCCAGCTGGTTTGGGCCTTTGGTTGGTGGCACTTACTTACACAACCCTGAAAGTGGGCATTTTCTCTAATTTTTCTCCCTGGGTACATTTGCCTCCTGGGGCATCTGCTGTGTAGCCATAGCCTCTTGCCTCTACACCTCAGAGTGGGATCTTTCCAGAACTGAAGCTGGGATCGCTGCCCCTGTTTCAACCACCATCCCCTCTTTGTTTCAGGGGAGTCCAGACTCCTTCCTGTACCTGCCAGGTAGAGCAGGCTCTGGTGCGAAGATCTCAGGCTGCCGGGTGTGCCGAGGCCAGTTTGGGGATAAATCTGTTCAGCCCTTAATACCTCGATAATTTGAAGGTCTCAACTTCAGGCACATTTCTACTTCTTTAAAAAGAGAGAAGTAGCTTTCCATGCCTTGATTTTCCCTGGTAAAATGGGGACAGTAGCACAGAAAGTAAATGGGAGTGCTTGACGAGTGATTGTCACTGTACAATGCTGGCCAGTGCAGAAGAGCTGAGAAGTGGAGCCTGCTCAGGAGGGCCAGGAGCTCGCCCGCGCCCCTGGCCTCACCCTCCCTTGCATCAGTCATTCAGCTCCCTGTCTACCTGGCTCCAGGTGTTTGGTCTTCGGTTCTGGATAGAGTCATCTCTACCCTGGACATTTGTTCTCCCACTTCCTGTTTTCCATATTGAGTGTCCTCCATGTTTTTCGGCCTTCCCTGAGCTTTGCTCATTCATGCTCATGGGATGTGCATGTGTTCTCTGGCTGACTGCACCGGGAATGTTGGTGCACCCTTTCCAGCCAGGGGCTGCATTCCAGTCACATCCAGCATGCCAGTGTCAAGCTTATAGTCACGTGTAACACATGCATTTAGAAATAAACTGAGGGGCTAATACACTGACCTGGGCTTGTGTGCTTCCTGGCTTCCAAGGAGTTTACACCCTCAACTAGTAATATCGAATTGGGTCCACATCCTGAGAAGAGCCTGCATTTGGAGCTAAATGGGGTTGAGCTCAGAACCCAGGCTGTCCTCCACTGGGGCCTTGGGCTTGTTATGTAATCTCTCTGAGTTATTAGTTTTCTCACCTTTCTGGAGAAGGGGAGTCAGTCATTCTGCCCCTGATTATTATAAAACCATATATCCAGACAATGACTTATATGTGAAATGAAAGCAGCTTTCACAATTGTCAAAGGCTAGGGGGGTAGGGGGCACAAAGGGCACTGTCCATCAACAGGTGAATGGTTGAGCCAACTATGGTATAGCCCAACAATGGAATACTGTGCAGCAGTAAAGAACACACCATTGATACATGCAGTGAGAATGGATCTTGAAGGCGCC
Source organism: Sciurus vulgaris (assembly GCF_902686455.1). Taxonomy (NCBI): domain Eukaryota; kingdom Metazoa; phylum Chordata; class Mammalia; order Rodentia; family Sciuridae; genus Sciurus; species Sciurus vulgaris. Next base: position 134,048,632 of record NC_136469.1, on the reverse strand, counting down.
ATGCTTGTGAACTATGCCAGAGGCATGCGTGATTCCATTTATATAAATGGAAACCAGTCCATAGAGACAAAAAGCTGATCAGTGGCTCCCTGAACAGAGGCCGGGGCGAAGGGAGGGGTGGATTCTAAAGGGGTTTCAGGAGTCCTTGGGAGATGATAGACATGTTCCAAATCATGATTGTGGTGGTGGTTTCATGACTGTATGTCACTGTCAAAACTCATCAAATTACTCACTTTAAATGCATGTAGTTTATTGTATAACAATGATTGCTTAATAAATTTCAAAAGAAAAATATAAAAAGATAATCTCATGATGTTCAGCAACAGTTAATAGTAATGGGTGAGTCTTCCATTGCTTTGTTTTTGTAGTAATTCTTACTTCAAATGTGTACATGAATTAACATTAAAACCTATTGTATTAAGAAAGAGCTATATGACATTATTTTCCAAAGCAATTTTTTAAAAATATATGTTTAGTTGTAGATGGACACAATGCCTTTATTTATTTATTTGTATGTGGTACCAAGAATTGAACCCAGTGCTAGGGAAGAACTCTACTACTGAGCTATAACTCCAGCCCCAAGCAATTATTTGCTATTTCTCCATGCAATCTTGAAAAAGTTCACTGTACTTTTAAATTTAGTGTTTATATGTATACCACATACGCAATTAAAGCATACATGTATAGGCCCATCATGGAAATGTTGGATAAATGCTTTAGTTCATGACCAAAAAAGAACAAAGAACAAAAGGAAGAAAGAAAGAAAGAAAGAAAGAAAGAAAGAAAGAAAGAAAGAAAGAAAGAAAGAAAGAAAGAAAGATGAAGAGAGGCAGGGAGGGAGGAAGGAAGCAAGGAAGGAAGGAAGAGAAAGAAAGAAAAGAAAAAAGAAAGAAAGAGAAAGAAAGAGGGAGGGGGAGGGAGGGAGGAAAGACGGAAGGAAGGAAGGAAGGAAGGAAGGAAGGAAGGAAGGAAGGAAGGAAGGAAGAAAGGAAGGAAGGAAGGGAGGGAGGGAGGGAGGGAGGGAGAAAAGCACGAATCAGTGTTTGCCTTGCTTGATGGTTATTGGGACAAAGGCATCAAAGCTGGATGTCTCTGGGCAGGCACAGGGGTGCACACCTGTAATCCCGGCTATTTGGAGGCCGAGGCAGAAGGATTACACGTTTGAAGCTCAACAACTTACTGAGAACCTGCTTCAAAATTTAAAAACATAAAAAGGGTTGGGGATGTTTCTCAGTGGTAAAGCACCCCCTGTTAAGTCCCCAGCACTTAAACAAACAAACTAATAACAATAACAAGAGAGGAGGAGGAGGAGGACAGGAAAGAGGAAGGAAAACTTCACAAAAATGGCCCATCTTTACTGACCATGGCTCCTCGCGGAAGATTCAACTCACCTGTTTTGGTTCTTCAGACACGCATGGATCTGAAGTGTCACCTTCCTTTCAAGGTGCCTGGAAAACACTTGCACCATTGCTTCCCTCTCTCAGGTTCCAATTTTTCTGAGTGTCTACTGGTCAGGGTTTCCCTATCAAGGACAAGGAGAAAAGAATTCACAGTAAGCGATAAATGGGGAAAGTGGGATTGGTTGCCATCTTTTATCTTAATACCAAATACCAAATTTCTGTCTCCCACAGTCCATTCTTGACCTCACTCAGCAATTTCATTCATCTTTTCCATCATTATCTTAATAGGCCTCTACCCACCATTTACCAAAATGCAGTAAGTGGGGTGATCATTTTTCTAAGGATAAAAATAACACCTCTATTCTCTCTGTTTTTCTCTCTTAAGGCTGATGATTGGCTGTTATTTTAACTCTAGCTCTCTTTGGCTTTCTAGGACAGCTCAAGGTTCTGACTTGCTCTGTAAAGGTTGGGGAGACAAGGAGTTAAATTGTCAACTAGAGAATCTGATCAGTACAGACCGAGACTCTTGGTAGTTTAGTACAAATGAAGACACCAAGTTTCCTTTAGCTTTAGTTATATGTGTAATTACTTCGAATCCAGATAGACACAGGCTGAGAATCTCAAGAAAGGCAGATTTTTTTCCCTTTCAATCCATCAGTATCACTGTCAGCAACATTTATTGTGTGCCAACTGTATGAAGCAACTCTGCATTAAATATTGAGAGATACACAAGAGACTTCTCCTGAGTCCTTTATGCCCTAACTGCAGAACCAACATCATTGGAATATCTGATGTGCATCAGGCAGCATGCCAACTTTGGGGATATGAGGATATACAGTGTGTACATTTAGGAAATGTATTGTCCAGCAGTTAAGAACAAGCAAGCCAGGAAAGGGCAGATGTCATCACCATGATTACTTTTGTGGGACTGACTCGTGAGAATGGTAGGAATTCAAGAAAGAAACAGGCAAGGCACAAGAACGGTCAGCCAACAAAAATTTAATGGACGATTTCTCTATGCCAGGTATTACCTCTTGGGCTTTTCCCACCAGTCAAATGGACTTTAAGGAAGACTTCCCAATCATCTGAAGTGATTCCATATTCTGAACTTAGAGCTAATCATTTGATGATTTGAGGACACATGAGAAAAGGGGCATCCATGAGTTGTAGCAAAGTCACTGCAGGCCATGTTGGTAATCTGTCTCCATGTCTGAGATTCTTTATATTGCCCTGTTTCAAAGAAGAAACAGGGAAGACCTGTGTTGGTGTTCAGTAATTGCTCTCTTCTGTGTCTTCCTTATGGCCCAGAAGGGCAAATCGCTTGCATTTGGATAGTAGAAGAATAAAAATAAGCCAAAAGAGACTGAAAACAAAGGGGTTGGGGTAAAAGACAGGCCAGAGTTATCTTTATCTCTGTTGGTATAGTCTGACTCTTGGAAAGGAGAATTCTAACCTTCCTTTCACCATGGCGTAGCTTGCTAATCCTGTTTGCTGCCTTTCAGCAGGAAGAACCATCACATAATGACATTTAAGATCTCATAACTATAGATTTTTTTTTTTCCCTCTGTGACACAGACACTGAGGAATGTTGTCAATTGGGACAAGTGCCTCCTGAGTAGGGTCAAGTCCTTTTGCTACAAGTTGGCTTGCTAACTAGGAGCACAGATTGAAACAAAATGAGTTTATGTTAACTTGATTTTCATTGCTGTGGCCAAAATACCTGACAAGAACAACTTAGAGGAGAAAAAGTTTATTATGGACTCGTGGCTTCAGAGGTTTCAGTCCATGGTTGGCCATCTACATTGTTGTGGGCCTAAGATGATGCAAAATATCATGGTGGAATGGCATGGTGGAGGAAAGATTCTCAGTTCATGCCAGCCAAGAAAGAGGAAGTGGGGAGGGGGGAGAGGACCAGGGACAAGATGTAATCCTCAAGGACACACCCTCAGCGACCTATTTTCTCTATAAACTCCTTGCCTGCTTATATTTACCACTCAGTAACACATTCAAATTATTAATGCATCAAATGGATTAATCCACTAGTTAAGTTACTGTCTCATAATCGAATCCTTCTACCTCTGAACATTCCTGCATTGCCACATGAGCTTTTCAGGGGTCATCTCATATTCAAACCATTACGAGATTGTCACCATATCAGTATTTAACTAGTTCCCCCCCACCCCCAGTGGAGTCATTTCACAGTGAAAATCATCTTTCCACCAAGGCCTGAAGACACAAACATGGGCTTTTGGGTCTATTTTGAAAGGAGTACAATGCAGTTTTTCTGGGGCTCATCCCTGCCACATTCTGTATCTTCTCATTGGCCTGCACACTTCATGCAGTCACAGATATGGCTTGTGATTTGGACATCATTCTCTCTGAGAAGACTTTGAGCATCTCTGCTATGATCATTATAACTGTTAATTTCATATTTGAACTCTCAGAGGGTGATTTTATTTCCCTTTACAAATTTGTGTGCTATCATTGACCCCTTATTGGACAAATCCAAGGAATCAAAATAATTCATTGACTGTCAAAAGTGTTATTAGACTTGGTAATTGGGACATGCAGAGCTGGAGAAGGACATTTCAAAACAGAATGGGGGATGTGAAAATTGGGGTGTGAACCTGAAAAATCCCAACATCCTGAACTCGTCCCTGAACATATGACAACAGCTTGGGCCTTTGTCCATATTGGCTTTTTTGAGGGATGGAGGTGAGGTTCAAGATACCATTTCCAATCCCAAATACCTATTTTTCTTTTAATCTTTTAATACATGGTCTGAAGTGGTGGTAAGGATGCTTGGAAGGAAAAATTATAGGCAGGAAAGAAAGAAAAAAGAGAAGATGAAGAAGATTGAAAGGTTGTGCTTGCAATTAAAAATTTGGATTTGAACCCTTCTTCTGATAATCCCCAGCTATGTACCTGAACAGAATATTTTCCTTACTTTTCCAAGCCTGAGGTCTTTCCTTTAGGGATGAGGAGAATATTATCTACTTCCCATTATATTAAGACCAAGACAATATAGAAAATATATCTCTATGGATGTCTCTCCATATTAATCTATCTATCTGTCCCTAGGACAGAACACTAACTAGTGAAATGTCAATCAAATCACTGAAAATAGCCAAAATTTTACCACCAAAGCAAAGACTTGTGTAGCCTTTTCAGTTGCGGGCAGGCCCTTCCCCTGCCCCGCGTCCCATTACAGGTGATTCTTCCTACTATCACCACACTTACATGCCCCACTGTCCTTCTTTTGAGCCCTGTCCCCTACTGTATTGAGAATTCCTCAATGGTAAGTGCCAGCCCATGGTCACTGATGACCCCTCAGACCTTGTATTGTCCCATACACAAAGACATCTTTACCAACATTTATAAAATCAATGAATGAATGCCATTTTGGTTTAGGGATACTCAACATGTGCCAGTTCCCAGATAAGGAATTTACAGATTTGAAGAGTGAAGCAGTAGTTTTAATATTTTGGTTCCTCCAAAATCATGTGAAAATATAATCCGTCATGCAATATTACTAAGAGGTGGGATTTCATCCTTAGCATTGGAAAAAAAAAAAAAGAGGTGGAACTTTTTTGGAAGTGCTAAGTCATCTCCCCTTGTGAATGGGATTAGTGCCCTTGTAAAGGGACTTCAGGGAGCTGACTGACCATTTTGCCCTTCTACTCTTTCTGCCATGTGAGAACACAGCAAAAAGTTACCAGGACTAGAACAGAGAGAAGTCCTCTCAGACACTGACTCTTGCAGAACCTCCATCTTGGACTTCCCGGCCTCTAAAAATGTACGAAATAGGTTCTTGTTCTTTATAAATCACCCAGTCTCAGGTAATTTGTTATAACAGCACAAAGACAAGCCCTAATCCCTTATTAAGGTCAATAAACACATTTTCCCCAATTAGTTTTGAATTTTATCACTTTCTGTCAGTGATCATAATGATATAACAGAAATCATTTTCTCTGTGTTCACGAATATTTTGAAAGTACTAAACTGATTTAGATCTATACAGGGTCGGGGGAAGAAGTAAGTGAGAACTGGGGAAGAATGTAAAAAAATAATATGAAAGAAAACTGAAAAGAATTTGGAGCTCAAATTGGTTCCAGATGCTTCACATTGAAGGCAGGAGCGAAATCAAGGTTCAATATTAATGCAATATTAATGGATAACTTGTTCAGAGCCTTTTTTCTTTGGTTTAGTTTTAAATGAAGTAAATTCAATGAATCTTTCCACAGATATTACTGAGTAAAATCATAATTTCATAAAACTCATGATGTTTGATGAGCTTTACAAGTGCATATACCCACAATCACCCCTTTCAAGCCATAGAACATCTGCATTTTCTCAGATTTCCTGCATGTCCCTCCCTCTTTTGTCCCTTCTCACATTCTACCCTAATCAGTGGCTAATATTTTGAGCTCCGTAGATTGTTTCTTAGAATCTAATGGAAGCTAGAAAGTTTTCTCCACTGGGGCAGGGAACTGGAGTCATGAGGATGGATTTTATGTTGATCTACCAAAATGTATAAGTGCATTCTACTATCATGTACAACTAATTAGAATAAATTAAAAAATTTTAAAAATAAAAGGACTGGGGATATGGCTCAGTGGTTAAAAAAAATTGTGCATGGTAAGGTATTAAAAACAATCATTAATAATAAAATAGAACAATTAAAACAAAGTAATTTAATAAAAAAAGAACCCCAAGGGAGTTTTAATTATTTTATTTCCTCATTAAAAATCTTTATTGAGCACTGACTGGGTACTTTGGAATAAGTGTTAGACAGTTGTAAAGAAAAATAACATTCTTCCCTCCTTGACCTTATAGCAAGGAGAAAATGCCTTCAACAAGAAAGTGAGCAAATGAAGATCAGATTTTGGATCATGATAAGTGCAGGGAGGGTGATAACTAGTCTGGGTATAAAGATAAAGACAGCACAAGAGCTATTTTATAGAAGCCCACAGAAGGTTCAAGGAAGACTCTGAGGTGGTAGTGGTTCGGTGGACACCTGCAGATGAAAGGAAGGTAACCACGCCAAGAGGTAGAGAAGAACCTTCTAGCAAAGATAAGCATGGTCTAATTTCTTCCCTATCTGAATTGCTACCCGCTCCTCACACAGTACCCACTCACATTCTCTTCTCCTAAAAGACAGAATGCTGATTCTACTCATTTACAAAGGTAGCCAATCACTAAATGAAAACTTATGTTTTCATGAAACTTTTTGTTTTAGATATTACAAAGAGAATATACATGTGTATATACATATACATATATATATAATTTATCTATTAGCTATGTAATAAGGCATCTCAAAATTCAGTGGTTTAAAATGTCAATAATAATTTTATTATTCCTCATGGTTTGTGTGAGGTAGACATTTAGCAACAGTTTGGTAAGAGAGTTCTGGCCAGAGTATCTCATAAAATTGTACTTGGGCATGGCTAGAACTGGAAAAGCAACAGATGGCCAGACATCTCCTTATTAATAAGGGTTCATAAGGTTAACATGTGCTATCTGTGGATCAGCTGCTGTTGGCTTCTTCACAGCTTATCATTCTCAGGGCAGCTGTACTGCCTCCATGGCCCTCGAGGGTTTCTAGAGTGTTCTGGTAAGAAGACAGAAGCTAACTTGCCTTTTATGCCCTAGTCTTGGAAGCCACTATTCATCAACCACTCAAAAGCTCTCATGGGGAAGAGACATATGCTTTACAGAAGAGTAGCCTGATTCTAGGAGAACATATAGAATGAGAGATATTTTTGCAATCATCTTTGAAAAGCACAATCAGCCGTGAGTAGTCTAGGGAGATGATTGAGAAGAAAGTTAGGGGAATCCAAGGACAGAAGGCACAGGAACTGGCTCCAATGAAGACAGGTAGGATTATGCATGTTCACTGAGGAGGATCATGAAGAGAAGGAGAGAACATTATTTTGGATACAGTCAGTTTCAAAAAAGAAAATGTGAGAGGTAGGAGAGCAAACTTTGAACAATAGGAAGAATTTTCTTACATCACAGGAATTCACATTTCTTAAATGTGAAGAAATTCCATGAAGAAGAATTCCATCACGTCTCATGGATGAGACCTTGGCCTCATGCCTTTTTATCAACTAGTAGGTAGCAGAGAGGTGGAATGGATTGTTGTGATTGGTTTAGTGCATCTAGTATTGTGTAAATCAAAGTGGGAGGAGAGATAACTGATAATCATTCAGTGAACTAAAGGACTTGATGAAATCAAACAATTGCTGAATTGACTGTATAGAAGTAAGTTGGGAGGATGCAAGATGGTCATGGGCAGATGTTTTGTTAACTGTGACGAGTCTCAAGATGTGACTGTAACAGTAAGAGGGAAAGATGAGTGAGGACAATGTTCATGAAGTTTAGACGGTTGAAAAGCCAAGATACCAAGAGAAACATGATCCATGGTGACATTAAAGGCTGCCCAAATGAGATAGGAATAAAGACAGGAAAGAATATGGAAGAAATCAGCAATTAAATGCTTTGCTATGAGATCAATAACTTCAGCGTGTCAGAGGTAAAGACTTAGATGACCTACAGCGGTATAAACTCATGAGGAAAGGCAGGTGGACACCAGCTTTCAAATGCTTCCTGTCACTCCAGCCTCCCACTCTGCAGCAAGATTATCGATCTAAATCATCTATTAATCATGTTAGCACCCTATTTAAGGTCTGCTAACGTTGCTTGATGCCACCAGGATAAAATAAAAACTCCTTAACATGTCTTATAAGACTCTTTAATCTGTAGTCTCTACCACCATTTCTATCTTCAGGAGGTTTCTCCAAACTCCTGATCATATACTCTTCTCACAAAAATATTGTTGGCTACGTATTCCCAAGGTGCATCTAGTTATATACAGTGATATTAACTTCTGTGGTAGAACATGTACTAAAATATAAATGGAAAATGAAATAGATAAATTGTGTGAGCATCTATAATATAGAAAGTAAAAAAGAATTCTTATTGGTGCATATTAATTACACAGAATGGTGGGTTTCATTGTACCACACTCATACACACATAAAAACATATTTCAATCAATCTCACTCCTCAATACCTTCCCCTTTTCCCCTCCTGCCTCCCCTGGCTTCCCTTCCCCTCTTGGAATGGTTTTCCTTCTACTTTCATTGCATCTCATTTCCCCCTATTTTTCCCTTCTAGTTTCTACATATGAGAGAAAACAAACAATATTTCTCTGAGTCTGACATATTTTGCTCAAAATTATGGCCTCCAATTCCATCTATCTCCCTGCAGATGACATAATTTTATTCTTCTTTATGGCCAGATAAAACACCATTGTGTATATATACCACATTTTCTTTATCCATTCATCTGTTGACAGACAACTAGGCTGATTCTATAACGTGAGTACTGTGAATTGTGCTGTAATAAACATGGTTATGCATGTATCTCTGAAGCATGCTGACTTTAATTCTTTTGGATAAATACTAAGGAATGGTATAGTTGGATCATATGGTAATTCTGTTTTTAGCTTTTTGAGGAAACTCCATACTGATTTCCATAGTGGTTATCTAGTTTACGTTCCCTCCGACAATGTATAAGAATCCCATTCCCCTTGTAATTTGTATTCTTGATGCTTGCCATTCTTTTTGGAGTGAAATGAAATCTCAGTGTAGTTTTGATTTTCATTTCCCTTATGGCTAAAGATGTTAAGCATTTTTTTCATATAATTGTTGGCTGCTTGTACTTTTTTTTTAAGAAGTATCTTTTCAGTTCATTTGCCCATGTATTGATTTGGTTATTATTTTAATATTAATTTTTTTTTTTTTTAGTTTTTAAACATACATTCTGAATGTTAATCCTCTGTTGGATGAGCAGCCAACAAAGATTTGCTCCCATTCTGTAGCGTTCCTTCACACTCTTGTTTCCCTTGCTTTGCAGAAACTTAAATTTGATGCAATTCCGTTTATTGATTATTTCTCTTATTTCTTGAGCTATAGGGATCTTGTTCAGGAATTCTTTGCCTGTGCCTATATGTTGAAGATTTTCACCCATTTTTTGCTTCTGATAGCTACAAAGTTTCTGCTCTTTGATCTTTTTTGAGGTGACATTCATACACAGTGAGAGAGGGAGGCATCTATTTTCCTTCTGCTATGTAGGTTTATCCAGTTTTACCAGAACCACTCGTTAAAGAGGCTGTCTTTTCTCCAATGGATGTTTTGGCACCTTTATCAAGAACAAAATAACTCTAGCTTTGTGGGTTTACCTTTGTCTTCTATTCTATTCCATCAATATGCTTTGTTTTTGTGCCAGTACCATGCAGTTTTCGTTAATATTGTTCTACAGTATACTTTGAAAATGAGTATTGTGATACCTTCGGCATGACTCTTTTTTCTCAGGATTGCATTGCTGTTCTGGCTTTTCTTTCTTTCTTTTTTTTTTTTTTTTTTTTTTGTGCTTCCCTATGAATTTTTAGGATTTTATTTTTATTTTTTATTTTTAGTTCTGGAAATAATATCATTGGTATTTTGAAGGGGATTCCTTTGAATCTGTAGATTGCTTTTGATAATAAGGCCATTTTAGCAATATTAATCATGGCTATTCATGAACAGGGGAAGGTTTTTATTTTCCAGTGAATGTCTTGTTTTTAAATAGAGGAATCCACTATGATAGTTGGAGATTACAATACCTACTTCTCAGTAATTAATAAAACAACTAGATAGAACATCATTCTGTTCAAGTGTCCAGAAAACATAAGGCAGAACATATCCTAGGCCATTAAACACACGCACACCCCAAACTTAAAAGAAAAGAAACTATTAGAGTGTATCCTCCAACAATGGTGTAATAGAACTAGAAATCAATAACAGAAATGAAACAGGTAAAATTCCAAACTCTTGAAAACTAGACAACAAATATCTAGCTCCATAAGTCTAAATCACAATGGAAAAATTTTAAATACATAGGAGTGAATGAAAATACAATGCAGAAAAATTAGTGGGATTCAGCTAAAGCAATGTAGAGAAAGATATTAAGATATTAAATGTAGCTATTAGAGTAAAGAACCCCAAATCGGTAATTTAATCTTTTATTTCAAGAAACTAGGGGGAAAAGGTCAGAATAAACTCAGAGTAGAAAGAAATAAAAATAAGAACAGAAATCATTGAAATTAGAAACAAGCATTAAAGAAAATAAATAAAACAAATATTTCCTCAAAAACAGTCATAAGGCTATCAAAAGTTCAGGAAGTTTGATACAGAAAGGAGAGAAAACCAGACATCATCCGTGTCAGGTACATACAGGTTTTATACATTTTGTAGACAACAAATAGATAATAAAAGAATGTTATAAACAATTGTACACATATACATCTGACAACTTAGATTAAACAAGACCGATTCCTTGAAGAACATAAACTATCAACAACTAAATCAATATGAAATAGATAATTTGAATATTCCTATAACCATTAAGGAAATGTGCTAAACGTGGTGCTTTAACAATCACCAGAAAAAACTCTCCAAGCCCAGACAGTTTTACTATGGAATTAGTGCAAATGTTTAAAGAATAATGGACATCTCCTTCAGAAAAAGATGTGAAAAAATAATAATGTATTTTGTAAAGTTTGTGTTATGGGAACAAAACGAAGGAGAGAAACAGGAAGTGCAGAACAATATTCCTCATGAATACAAACACTAGAATTCTAAACATGATATTGGCAAAGAGAATTCAGTTCTATAAAAGAAGAATTATTCACAATGATCAAGTCGAATTTACTCCATTTATATACTACTGGCTCAATATTTGAAAATGTAATTATTCTAATGATCAAATTAACAAGCAAAAGAAAAAAATCACATGATTCTATCAATTGCTGCAGAAAACATATTAGACAAAATGCAATATCCATTCATGATCAAGCTCTCAGAAAAAAAATAGAGATACTTAGGAATTTCTCAAATTGATAGAACATCTTGAAGAAAACATTTTCTTAATGATGAAAGACAGAATAGTTTTTTGTAGCCTCTTAAGATCAAGAATAGGGCAAGGATGTGAGGCTTTGCTATTCTTAGTCAACATAATGTTGAGAGTTCTAGTTAGTGGCATAAGGAAAGAAAAGAAAAAGCAGATAGACTATAAAGGAATAAAGAAAGATGCTCCTACTTGCAAATTACATGATTATCTACATAGAAAATATCAAGGAGTTTATTGAAAATTTCCTAGAACTGCTAGGTGAGATCAATCAGGTCTCAGGATAAAAGATAAACATATAAAACCTTTATGTCTATACCATAAATAAACATGGAGTTGATGAAATTTAAAATGTGATGCATTGATAGTAGATTTTTAAAAAAGAGAAAATGTACTGAATAAAGATATTAAAGAATAACTAAATAGAAGTACACCATGTTAATGAATTGAAGAGTCAACATCATTAAAAAATGCTAAACTTCTCAAACTGATGCATTTAATACAATTTGTATCAAAAACATACAGGAGATTACTCTAAAATTTATATAGAAAAGCAAAGGAACTAGAATTGCTGAAGCAATTTTGAAATACAAGAATCAAGTGAGAAGAATTAGACTACGCTGTTTTAAAATTTACCAAATTAATACAATAATCAAGATTATATAATAGATTCATAGTTGATGGCAAAAGTAGGCTTACCCAAATATGCCAAATTTACTTTTAATGAAGGTGCAAATGTGAGTTAAAGGAATACAGATTTTTCAACAGATGGTCCTAGACCAATTGAAAAAGCATATGTAGTCTTAAAATCTATCTTCCACCCAAGTCACACATCTTATATAAAATTAAACTCAAAATTGATTACAAATGAAATGAACAACTATTAAACTCAGAAAAAAATAGGATAAAATCTTTGGGATCTAGTGTTAGAAAAACAGTTCTTCAAATTGAAACCAAAAGCATAATTTATAAAAGAAAAATTAATTAATTTCACTTCATCACAATTAAAAACTTTTGCTCTGTGAAACATCCCATAGAGTGGATGAAAAGACCAGCAAACTCATGGAAGAATTTATTTGCAAACCATGTATCTGACAAAGGAGTAGTCTCTAGAATACATAAAGTACTCTCAAAACTCAACAGTCAAAACTTATGCAATCTAAGTAGATCATGTGCAAAATGTATAAACAGACTTTTGACTAAAGTAGACATATAGATATGAAAAACATGAAAAGATGCTCAACATCATTATCAATCAGGGCAGTGCAGGTTAAAATCATAGTGAATATCTCAAATTAAAATAAAAAATAGCAACAACACCAAATTACCAGCAAGCATGCAGAGAAACAGGATCATTGTTAATTCCTGATGAGATATAAAAATGTGTAATTCCTCTAAAAATTGTTAAAACACAGAACATGGGAGGACCATATAATTGAGTACTTTCACTCTTGGATATGTATCCAAGAGAATTGAAAAGTTGTGTTCACACAAAAACTTGAACATGGATATTTATAGAAGCTTTATTTGCAATACTGAAAAATGACAACAACCCAGATACTTTCCACTGGTGAATGGTAAAAGGCAGAGTGCTCCATTCATATGAGGAAAATACTACTCAGCCATAAAAAGGCATAAACTTGCTAGTACACACAGAGAATTACAGTGAGTGAAAGAAGCCAATCCCAAGAGGGTACATACTTTATGACTCCATTTGTAACAACATCCTTGAAATGACTAAATTATACAAAAGGAGAACACATAACTGGTTATCAGAAGTTGAGGAAGGTGGGGTAAGAGGGAAGTGTGTCTGATTTCAAAAGGAAGCATGTAGAATCTTTTTGGTGATAAGACAATTTGAATTTGGATTGTTTCAATGTCAAGATCTTGTTGTGATACTGTATTGTGGTTTTACAAAATGCTACCATTGCAGGAAAATGGGTAAAGGCTATATAAGATCTCTCTGTGTTATTTCTTACAAGTGTGTGTTAACCCACAACTATCAGATGATTAAAAGTTAAATTTGAAAAATCGACATACTTTAACCTCTGGATCTAAAATCTGGGTGAATGCAAAGCAGGATAAATACAAAGAAAATTGTGCAGGCACATCACAGGCAGCTTTTTGTCTTAAAAAGAAGATTAAGAATAAATCTTAGAAGCAGCCAGAGGCAAAAAAGACCCATTAAAAACATATTACCACAATATGAATCACAACTAACTTATTATCAGAAATAAAAAAGCTAAAGACAATGGAATGATATCTTTTATGTGTTGGGGAAAAAACCCAGAACTTGCCAATCTAGAGTTCTGTATCTAGCAAAAATATCTTTTGAAAAGTGTTATGGTTTGGATGTGAGGTGTCCCCAAAAGCTCACATGTGAGACAATGTGAGAGGGTTCAGAAGGGAAATGACTGGGTTGTGAGAGTCTTAACCCAATCAGGGAATTAATCGCCTGATGGGATTAATTGAGTGGCAATTGAAGGCAGGTAGGGTGTGGCTGGAGGTGGTGGGGCCTTGGGGATGTGGCTTTGATGTTTGTATTTGTATCTGGTCATGGAGTCTCTCTCTTCTTCCTGATCAAATGTGAGATGCTTCCCTCTGCCACTTTTTTTTGCCATGATGTCAGGACTCACCTTGAGCTCTAAGGAGCGGAGTCCGCTGTCCCTAGACTGAGACGTTTGAAACCATGAGCCCCTGAATAAACCTTTTCTCCTCTACAATTGTTAGGGTCAGGACTTTCAGTCACAGCAGAGAAAAGGTTGACTAAAGCAAAAAGGAAAACAGAGTTCTGCCTTCGGGTAATGATGTCATGCTGGTCAGAACTCTAAGGTGGCCACACATAACTGTTAGCTGGTGTTAGGTTCTGCAATGTCCCCTAGCCTAAGTGTTGTCAGGGGAGACAAAAGGCTTCCAATCAACAGGCATGGGAAATGGTATGGGATGTCACTCCCAGGATTAGGTTATTGGTGTGTGTGCACACGTTCGCGCACATATGTGCGCTTGTGTATAACAAAGATTCATTCATTCATTTATATATGTTTTCCTACCATGCATGTCAGAGACTCCTCCTACCAGCCTTGAAGCACCAAACTGCCATCCTAGAAATGCCTCCAGACAGTTCTATGTGACAGGAAACTGGCATAGGCGTACAGAAAATGGGGACCTCAGTCCTACACCCTTAAGGAACTGAATTCTACTAACAATTACATGAGTTTGGAAGAGAATCAGGAACTCCAGAGAGGAATATACACCAGCCAACATCTCAATTGCAGCTGTGGGACCCTGAGCAGAGGGCACAATTGAGTCCTGCCCAGACTACTGCAACTGCAAGAGAGCAAAGGTGGTGTTTTAAATGCCACTTGGGGTAATTTCTTGCACAGCAATAGGTACCTACTCCAGATGGAGGCATTTGACTGGAAATTTCCCTCAAGTATCAACTTTAAAACCCTAGAAAGTCCTGGGGTCAAGTTCAGTGGTAGAGCATGCACTTTGCATGAACAAGGTCCTGGAATAGAACCCTAGCATCAATCAGTCAGTAAAGAGCATAGACAAAATATTTTTTTTAAAAAAATATATAATATTTTTTTTAATTTTACCATTAAACAAAATAAATATGTTTTAAAACAAGAGTGTATTCTCTTGCAATATGATATTTCATTAACTTAAATATAAGAAATTAATACCAATAAGACACTGAGAAAAGATATTGAAAATTTGAAAATTGAACAATTTATTTCTAAATAATGCATGAGTCAATGACTAAGTCAAAAGTGAAATTAGAAAATATGTTGAACTGAATGAGGTTCTGATATAACACACCAAAAACTATGGGAAGCAATTGCAAATAAATCATATCTGAAATTCTTAAATAGGGAGAAAATTCAAAATGAATTTTCCACTTTACTTTCAAACTTATAATAAAACTAGAAAAAGATGACCAAATTAAACCCTAAGAAAGTAGAAGAACATAAAGATTATTGTAGAAATCAAAGAAGTAGAAAATAAACTATGGAGAATGATAAAAAATTTATCAAAAATTATTTCTTTATGAAGAAAAGCCCCTAGGAACACTGATCAATAACAAAGAGAAAATAATTTACCAAGCTTATGAAAAAGAAAATATCCTAAAGATCCTATACACATGAAAAGGAAAATATGGGAATATTTTGAACAGTATACAGTCAATAAATGTAACAACAGAGATAAAATAGATGAATCCTTAAAAAAAAAAAAACAAATTAACAAAACTGACAAAATCTGAATAAACTCATATTTATTAAAGTAACTGAATTTGGCACGAAAAAACTTTTCACACAAAATTATCCAAGGGCAGAAAATTTCTATCAAACAAGATAAAGTGCTATTCTTTAGAGAAGAAATATCAATTCTGCACAAACTCTTTCAAGCAAAAAGAAAAGGATGAGACATTTTTCTACTTATTTTGTGATAACAGCATTATGCTGATACCAAAACCTGATAAAGATTTTAAAAAGTTAAAAGAAATATATATGCATACATATATATATATATATATATTTAAATGTATTTTATAGGTATGTATACGTACATTACATAGATGTATACACACTCACTCTAATATCCCTCATGGACATAAATGCAAGCATACTTAGAATATGTCAGAAAATAAAATGAAGCAATATATTAAAAAGATACTGCATCATGACTAAGTGGGGTTATCCCAGCTTAGCATGGTTGGTTTAACATTAGTGAATCCATTACGGTAACTCACCATTGTTACAGAATAAAGAAGAATGGTTTATATGGTTGACTCAGTAAATGCATGGAATTCTATACTCGTTCATAAGAACAACTCTTGGAAAACTTGGATCAAAAGGAACATTCCTCTATCTGGAAAAAGGCAACTCCGAGGAATCCAGAGCTAGCCTCATACTTATGAGTGAAGCATCACACCATTTCACCACACGATCAGGAGCAAAGCAAGTTTACTCCTCTTACCACTTCTATTCACCATTTCCCTGGAGGTTCCAGTTGCTTCAAGGAAGTCAAGAAAAAGATACAAAATGCATGAAGACTGGAAATTAAACAAAAAACTTCTCTTCCCAGGGGCTTGGAAGACTGAGGCAGAAGGATCGCATATTCAAAACCAGCCTCAGTGACCTAGCAAGACCTTGTCTCAAAATGAAATAAATAAATAAACAGGACCAGGGTGTGACTCGGTGGTTAAACACCCCTGACTTCGATCCCCAATACAAACAAACAAACAAACAAACAAAACCCAGCAAGAACGATGACCAAAAACAAATCTTCTCTATTTATAATTAAAAGCAGTCAACCTCTCCCCCATTCCCACAAAAAAAGAAAAAAAGAAAAAACTTTGAGAAAAAATAAGTGAGTTTAGCAAGATGTCAGGATAAAACAAGGTCAACATCCACCATTAACTGTGTTTCTATATACTATCAACAAACAATTTAAAAAGCAAAAATAATTAATTACATTTATAGTGTCATAAATATTTAAGAAATTTAGAAACAAATTTAACCAAAAGTTAGGCAAGTCTTCCTGTTTCAAAACTATAATTCTAGGGAAAGAAAAATTTAAAGACATAGATATGCTCTCTTTATAGTTAAAAAGACTAGGCATCGGTTCTCCCCTGTTTAATTAAACACTCTCCAAATCATAATCCCAGCAGGCCTTTTAAATAAAAATTTGTGTAATGAATCTAAAATTTATGTGGAAACACCTATCGGGCCTAGAAAAAAACAAATCAATCTTCAAAAAGAATAAAACTAGAGCATTCACATTCTGTAACTTTAAGAGTTACTGTAATGCTAAATCATCAAGAGTGTGGTATTTGTACAAAACAGCCAAGTCGAGCAATATGATAGAACACACATACACAGATTCTTTCATAGGGTCAACCGATTTTCATCAAAGGGACAAAACAATTCCCTGGAGAAAGGAAAGTCCATTCAACAAATAGTGCTGGAACTAACAGATACCCATATAAGAAAAAAAAAAAAATCCTAGATTTGTACCTCATGCTGCACACAAAATTAATTTGAGATGGATCATAGATCTAAACATGAATGCCAGAAAGGTTTTCTAATAGAAAACATGAAAGAAAATCTGTGCAATCTCATGATAAGCAAAGATTTCAATTTCCTGAGAGAGGGGACAGAAATCATGAACCATGAAAGAAAAAAAAATTATATTTCAGCAAAATAAAAATTATATATACATGTGAAGATATCATTGAGATATCATTAAGAAAATACAGTTGTGACACAGGAGCGAACTGTATATACATTACATATAGTGTACATATATGTGTGTGTGTGTGTGTGTGTATTTAATAAAGAAATCCTATTCAGAGTATGTAAATTCATAATGAAAAACAATTTAAGTGATCAAAAGATCTGAATAAACATAGGCATGTAAAAATATTTAATTAATATTAGGAAATACATAATGAAAATTATGTACATAAATAAAAATTTGAAATTACAATGAGATACCACTAGGAAAGAAATGGCTGAAATTACATGGACTGATAAGTGGAAGGATGAAAAGGAAAGTGAGGATGAAGAGTGAAGAAGGTGTATTGGTCAGCTTTTCACTATCACAACAAACACCTGAGATAATCAACTTATAAAGACAAAATGTTTATTTTGAGTCCATTTCGGAGACTCCAGTCCATGCTTGGGTGGCCCTGTTGCTTTCAGGCCTGGGATGAGGCAGCGCTTCATAGCGGGAGCTTATGTTGGTACAAACCCCTCACCTATGGCCAAGAAGTAAGAGAGAAAGAAACAGAGAGGAAGATGCTGGGGTCTCACTGTGCCCTGTGAGGGCACACTCACAGTTACCTGAAATCTCCCTCTCAGCCCTACTTCTTAAAGTTCCCACCAATTCTCAATAGTACCCCGCTGGGGACCAAGCCTCCAACACAAGCCTTTGGGGGACATTCCACATCCAAACCACAGCACCAACCAAAATGCTCGTACATTTTCCATAGCAACATAAAATGATCCATCTATTAAGTTAAAAATCCACCTGTCTATTGGTCCAGAAATTCTACTCCTGGGTGTTTATGCAAGAGAAGTAAAATCATATGTCCACTAAAACTTGTGGTTGCAGTTCATAATTGCTAAAAACTTGAAACAACTCAAACATCTACCAATAAAAAAAGAAATTCAATGTTTGTGGTAAATTATACAGTGAAACACTATTTAGCATTAAAAAAGGAACAAATTATCAATAGAAAACACAGATGAATTTTATTATGTATCCAACAAGCCAAAACCAGGTACATACACACACATGAAGATACAGTGCATAATTACATTCATAAAGTACAAAAAGAAGATGAAAATAATCTATGGGGATAGAAGTCAGAAAATAATCAATTCAAAAAATGGTAGGGGAATGGACGCTGGGGACCAAGCCTCTAACATTTCATAAGGACATTTAATAAGGACATTTTCAGGGTTGATCACAGTATCCTATATTTTATATGGTGTGGTTATTACAGAGTTGTGTATAGTTGTTCATAACTAATTGAACCAAATACTTAAGATAAATGTAACTTGTTGTCTGTAAAAGATGTCGCAATAAAAAGAAGTTAAAATAGGATAAAACTTTTAATGGATACTATTGTGTTAGATAGATTTTTGTCACCGTAACCAAAAGTACCTGATAAAAACAATGTAGAGGAGGGCAAGTTTGTATTGGCTCCTGGTTTTAGAGGTTCAGTCCATGGTTGGCCGACCACCTTGCTCTAGGTCAGAGGGGAGGCAGAGAGGCCAGGAGGCAGAGAGAGAGAAAGGGGACCCCTGGAGACTAGATCCCCAGAGACCCCTCCTCCAGTCACATCCCATCTGCCCACAGGAACCACTCAGCACAGTAATCCTTTCAAATTGTTAATCCATCTAATGGATTAATTAGCTGATTAGATTGTAACTCTCCTAATCTGATCGGTTCAACTTTGAACATTTAACACAGAAACTGCTGGGGGCTCCTCATGTCCAAGTCATAACAAATATCTTACATTTTCAATTTGATGTTTCATGCCATTGGTTTGCTAATAGCTTAAGCATGATCTTTGCAGAACAATTAAAAATAATAGACAAAGGTTTATTTTTCCAATTGTTTTAACAGTTGCAATTTTGTCTCCACACCCCCTTCTTATCTGATCTGATTAGGTTGCTACTGTTTTTGCAGGAGGAGATGCAAGGCCAGCTCTGTCTTCTGGTTTTCTTTGGGGCTTGCTTTCATGGTATTATCTTCGGTACAAGTTAATTTGTTTTGTGGGATTCATTCCAAATGCCCCATCCATTTTGTGTCAGTTAGTTTAATTAAAACCAGTTTAAAAAGCATAATTCAACTGGGTAGGGACCCCTAGGTGGGTCAGGACATGACGAAAACAACTAGTACTTGAGGGTCTCGTCACACTTTCCCCGTAGAACGCTGCAACTCCCCACTGGTACACTTTGCCACGTGTTAGGGACACTAGGAGACCCCTGCCTGTCTCACACAGGGACTTACTGAGGACTCCAATAGTAATCAGCATATTAAAATTAACAAAACACATTTTACTCTTATAAAAATTAAATACAAATGAGAATCCACCATACCTAGCAGGACGCCTGTGCCCACCGCATTACTGCTCTGCCTTCTCATCCACCCCTCCAGGTTACTGCTCACCTGCATGTCCCCAGTGCCACTTCTCTTACGAGTTTCTCTGACTCTTCCGGATTGAGGTGCCTCAGAACCTTTGGGCAAGAAAAGAGGCCACTGTCCAATTTAGACAACAGGGTTAAAAACCCTGCTTAAAACCATCCCTGCTTATTTAGTTAAGAAATTGAGATTGATTATGTTCTAGGTATTGTTATAGGCCCTGGTGATTCAACAGGGAACTCCCCAAAGCAATATCTTCTGTCTTTGTGGCACTGAAATTTGGTAGAGCAGGCATACAATTAAAAAAAATGTGTCAGTGGTAAGTACAAAGGGGCAAAAAGAAAGTGAGGAAGGAGGGTATCAGCAAGTGTCAGGTTCCAGGGGTTGACAATATCCTGTGATCAAGGAGGACCTCTTCAGGTCTGACCTTGAGCTGTCGTGGGATGTCTGTGGGGACATTGCCCCAAGAAAAGGGAAGGTGGGTCTTGCGAGGGAGACAGGGCAGAGGCCAGAGAGAAACGGGCAGGTGCAAGGTCCTTTCCAGAGGAGCAGCTGCAGCTCTTTCCCTGAGATAAGGACAAGGAGGACTCAGGACACTCCCCGGCTTCTGCTCTCTGCTAGCAGGTAAACGAAGTGCCTCAGATAGGAAGGAGAGGAAGAGTGGGAGGGTGGCACAGTCCGTAGAGCTCCTGTTTGACGTGATGCATTTGAACTATTAGCGTACACACACACACACACACACACACACACACACACACGCTGCTCATTCACTTTAAATTTCAGGGCATTTCGGGCAGAGAGCATAAGTCACCTGCTGTAGTAGAGTGTATATGCTGTTCCTTTGAAGTGGGACTTTGTGGCACCTCCCATCAAGATCAGGAGTCATTTTTCCACTTCTTGAATTCAAGCTTAGGTGTATGACATGCTTTGGCCACACAGGACATTAGCAAATGTTGCACAAGCAGAGTCTTAGAAAGTCATCTTGGCAATCTCATGACCTCCACCTTGGGGACTAGCTGGGACTAGCTGCTGAAGGAGGAGAGGCACTTGGGCGACTCACTGCAGTGACATCGTTCCAAACACTAGGTGTGATGAGGCGACCTTGGGCCATCCAGCCCCCCTAAAGCCAGCCTAGACCAGAGGGTGGGAAAAAAAAAAAAACAGGGGAGGCGGTGGAATCACCAAGTCATATAAGCAAAACCTAACTGATACACTTGGCCAGAGCCAGAGCTGGTGAGTCCGAGTCAGGACTGCAGCTTCCTTCTCTTAAGTTCACTGCTTTTCCTTTCTTCCGAGGCTGGTCTACTCTCATATTAATAGAATCAGGACCAGAAACCGGGGCAGGCTTGCAAGTATGCATTAAGACCCACTCAATTTGTTAATATGCAATATGCAGCCTCTCTCTCTCTCCCTCTCTCTCTCTCTCTCTCTCTCTCTCATCTCTCTCTCTCTCTCTCTCTCTCTCTCTCTCTCTCTCCCTCTCTCTCTCCCCCCTCCATCCCTCTCTCCCTTGCCCTTTCCCTCTCCCTCCCTCTCTCTTCCTCTCTCTCCCCTGCCAACCACCTTCCTCCTTCTTTCCCTCCCTCCCTCCTTGATGAGACAATGTTGCTGTAAAAGCAACCAACAGAAATCCAATTCGGTCTCTAGGGAAATTCATAGAAAAAAAAAATCTTGCTATGCCAGTGCTTTTTCCATGGCAATATGAAGCATATGGGATCTCAGAAGCAGCATCTATCACAATATGTTGCATTGCGGTGCAGGAATTGGCATTTCCTCCAATTCCTCAAAGCATAGTTAACAGCAAAATAAATGTAAAGATATGAGGCCCAGGCTCCTGCTGACATACGTCCCTCTCAAAGCCTTCTACTGCTTTAAGGAAAAGCAAAATCAGAAGCAAAACACAAAAACCAAAGCCCCTCAATGCAGGGGATTTTCAGTCCTAGAAGTCTCTGAGACAAAACTCAAATTCGAAGCATGTTCGAAGTTGTACATAGGGCCCAGAGGTGCAGTCACTGCAGCCCAGGGGACATGGGGACTGGAGTCCAGCATTCTGGGGTCCCAGGTGGAAAGGGATGGAGGGAACGCAACTCCCCATCCCAGCCTAAGAAATGTGGAGTCCTGAGCTGTGCTCCCGGACCTATTCACGACTAGTGACTGCATGATTTGGACATGTCAGGTCGTAACCATGCAGGGAAGACCCACTTGTGCTCATCACTACCCACAAGCCCCTAAGCACAGGACTCATTGTTACAGGGGAGTGAGCAGACAGACACAAGGCCCGTGACAGTGTTCAGGACGCACATCACCAAGTCCGGGCACCTTGGCACTGGAGAAAAGAGTCAAGGCAGGAAGGTCTCTCTGACCTTCTCCTGCCCTTCCCCCTGAAGCAGACATAAAAGCATCATCGATCCTCCTTTGGGAAGTGCCCTCCCTGCTCACAGAGAGGAAGAATGTTCTTATCTCTGAAGTCACAGGGAAGCACCTGAACAAGCAGGTCTGGCCAGCTTCCCCTGCGTCATTACAGCGGATCAAACTCCTTTTGTCCAATCAGACTTCCTCACCACCACCCACCTCGTCATCAAACCCAGCACAAAAAAAGACCTGGGGTTCCCTGTTCTTTGGGTCTGCATTTCTGAAGTTCCCTGTGTTGCGTAGAACTTACCGAACGTGTATGCTTTTTCTCCTGTTCATCCGTCTTCTGTTACAGGAGCCACGTGGCAGACAGGAAGGCATCTTCTCTCCCGACACCACCAGAGTCTCCTGGGCCACTGAGAATAGAAGTACCCCAAGTTAACCAGGGAACAAGGGGAGCATCTCAGGCGACTGCAGTTTAGAGGAGACAGGGAGGAGAAGCAGGGGACAGTGAGCAGGGGCGCTTCCTACAGCTTGCTCTGTTTGGCTGTGGGTGACTCCCCTAGGTCCACATATGCATGCCAGTAGCTCTTGGGCACATTATTTGCTCGAACCTGATTGGTTGAGTACTAGGCCCCTGTAAGGGGTTATGTGGCTTCCCTAACCCCAACCAGTCAGTGAGGGAGCTTAAGCCTAAACCCAAGTCCGTTGATCTCTGAACTCTGAGTTTTTCTTATTTTAATGTCACTTTATTTTACATCTAATAGTTACATAAATATTTTATATTCTTAGAATATAAAAACAAAAAGAATGCCTCTGAATACCTTTTGAAATATTATGGAAAGGATAGCATGGCTCCGTCTGGCAAAAAATTAGTAGTTAATTTAAAACACGATTTTAAGTGACAGAGTGAATTTCTTCTCTTATTCTTATAGATTTACTGAATCTCAACCTGAACTTTGTAGGAGGGAAATGTCACAAGGGGGCAGGACACAGTGGATGGTGAGAGGTTGCATCATGCTAATCAGAATGGTGGGCAGTTTAAAACTTAGAAATTGTTTATTTCTGGAATTTTCCATTTAATATTTTCAGACCGTGGGTAACCAAAACTAGAGCAGGCAAAAACATGGATACGGGAGCAGAGTGGCCATGATTTTTATGCTCTTGAAACATGTTAGTAGAGGCTAATGCAGAACAAAAATGCACCTGTATGTAAGGAATGGAGTACAGAGCAAGGCAGGCTGGGCAGAGTTAGCAGAGAGCTTGAGCAGAAACCTATGGCTCTTGTCCTTGCCCTTCCCCTTAAGCAAGGCCGTGCCAGCCGTAAGCACCTGGCACAACCCTACCTATCAGTCAAGGTCCATTAAATGAGATGAAGCACGTAGGGATGTAGCTCAATGACGCGTAGGGAGGACTCAGTGGATGCTGGTTGTAATTTGTCACAACTCTTTCCAAAGCTACTCTCTTCTCCAAACTTCTCCTGGTTCAATCCATGAGGCATAAGAGTCCCATTTTCTAACCCCCTTCCAGATCTTGCTGTCTCTCCTGTGGCTCTAAGAGAACACATCTTGATTTATACCGCAGTTATCTGAGAGCTTATCTTACACCCCTACTAGATTGTAAACTCTGATCCTTTTATCCTCCGTGGAGGCTTCCTGTGCATCATGCAGATCCCACTGCCAGGAGCCAAGGACTCCCCAAAGTACCGGAGCGTCCAGCCTACAGATCCTCTGATTTAATTTATTACCAAACATTCTGGGCGTCAGCTTATTTTAAGCACCTCTGTATAAAAGCTGCATTTGTGTACAATAGGGGGAAGCCCCTGTTCTACGCCAGACCTCTCAGGAGAATCAAGATTTCACCCCTTCTGCAGGAAAAAAGGAAATACCTCTATTCAGGTGGACTTGAGAGCAGGCCTGTATTTAAGGTAA
Organism: Sciurus vulgaris; assembly: GCF_902686455.1. Classification (NCBI taxonomy): domain Eukaryota; kingdom Metazoa; phylum Chordata; class Mammalia; order Rodentia; family Sciuridae; genus Sciurus; species Sciurus vulgaris. The sequence continues at coordinate 134,024,337 of NC_136469.1, read as the reverse complement.
CTCATCGGGAGCTGACCAGTTGCCTGTGGTAAAGGACAGAGAAAGTTTGGGAGCTTGGTGATGTTTCCTAGCACTCCGGTTCTTTAGATCTTCAAAGCACTTTACACAAATCAACTAATGAACACTTCATCACACAGCATGTAGTCTCCCCTGGGGACTACAAGACTCTGGGCTTCAATCCTGCAGCCAGGCACTTGAAAGGGGCTGGGTAATTTGCAGTTAACAATTGCATTTATGATTGTGACTCCTGAAAGAGAGACAATCAAATCTCATGCCTTTGACCAAGCCAGTCCATCCTGGATGTTTGTTGACTGACTAAGTCATACTGAAGGAAGTTCATTAAATGAGACCCTGCTTCTGGCCTGCCCCCAGCCCACCCCACCTCCAGGTCTAACAAATAGGCAACATGGGCCAAGTGCATTAGGAAGTTCTTTTCAACCTAGCCTTAGTTCATTTAATGGAAAACATTAGAGCTGGGTTCTCCTCAAAAAACTTCCATTGAAAGCTATTGTTCTGGTCCCTAGAAAAACGCTCAGCCTGCACATATACACTGCAAATGTGCCTGACTGTTCAGAATCCCTCTGAAACTCAAATTAAGACTCTACTGTAGGTGTGGTTTGGAGGTAGCAAGCTTCAAAGGGGTCATCTGTGCTCTGCTTTGGGAGAAATAATTTATTTTTCTGAGACTACTTTATTTCACTGCTCTGAAAGCAAAATTTAGAGATGCAGTTGGCCTTTTCAGATTAGACATCAAGAATACTTTGCAGTGTTATAAGAACATGTTTCTTTTTAAATCATTACAGCGGTGTGCTTTCTGGTCACAGCCATTTGTGGCGATTTAGGGATGTGTTTCCTTTTTCTTAGACTCTTTTAATGACATATTCTCATATTAGAGAAAATAGGAAATGCACTGCCTGTCTCTTTAGAGTGGGTGTGTATCCAGAGGAGGCTTCTTTGAAAACTTAGTTGGCAGCTTTTAGGTAACAGTAATGTCAACTAAATCCTCAATAAATATTCCCCAATAGAACTAAACAAAGAATGTTAGGAAGCTCCAATATCTTAATACCTAATTCCAGGTGTTACCGAAAATCAGGAAGGAAAAATAGTTTATGGACAACTGGGTAACAAAAGTCTTATTTTCTAGGAAAAGTAAGCATTTTTAGAACAAGACTGGGAGAAAGAAGGGAAGAGATCAATATGAAGTTGGAAGTCACAAAACAAAAACAAGAACTTGTATTTTAATGGTCAGCCTTGAAGCACAGAATTCTAAATTTCCTTCTGCAATGACCTGTGGTATTCTCAAATGCCCAGATCTTAAGAAGCTTAGGGAGGGTTTGTTTTCCATGAGGCAATAACACTAACACCAGGGGTTGGGTCTCACTTCCTGGTGATGCCTTTTGGTGGAAAAGAAGGAATTAGCAAGTTTGGGACCAAGGGGAGAGGATTCTAAGAATAAAAGCTGAGAATAAACCATTTGCACACTTCTCACCAATCATGTACAAATTTGCACTTCTGCCCAGGTGTCCTTAAAAGACAAGTGGCCCAACTGTTTCATCACCAACAGAAACTTTGAAGTTCAAGCCTACGATTCTTCACTAACGAGATAACCAGTCAAGGGGACTTATCTGCTTCCTGGGTTTCCGTCAAGCATCCTGATTCCTTCCATCTTTTCTTTCCTGGTTACAGTCGCCTAATCTAATCACCATATCCAGCTCCACTCGATTTTTCCCTAAATAAAATGGTCAAGTGCAAATGTCAGACTCAGTAACAGTTGAGTGCTCAGCTTATCTGTCTGCCCAGGTCAGCCTTGGGGACCTTCCTGTTTTTCTGAGGCAGGGTGAAATCATGGAAAAGGCAGTTACTTGGATACATTCCTGCTCTCCTGAACTTGAGAATTGTGTTGTCAGATTTGAATTTGGATCCTGGCTTTCTGCCAATGACTAGTTTAGGCAAATTATTTGAACTCTTTGATTCTTGACTATTTCACCTGTGAAAGGGATCTACTGGTGCAGATTAAATGAGCTATTTAAATATGTATAAGTGCATCCTACATCCTACATCATACCATGAAGGATTTTCAGTGGAATCCATCTATACCAACATATATTGCCATCTAATTAAAAAAAAAAAAAAAAGGAAAGGAGGGAAGGAGAGAAAAAAGAAAAAAAATATATAAAATGAAGAACACTAGCGGTTTAATAAAATATTTATTCTTTTTAAATAAAAATGATACATATACGTAAAGATATATGCTCATTTCTGAACTTGCGATTTCTAAAATGTGTTTTATTTTAGAAATATTTTTTAAACTTTAAAACAAACAGAGAGGTTGGGTAAAACACAAAATATGAATGTTTAATTTACATTTCAATTTCAATTACTTGTCTCTGGACAAGAAGCTAACGCGTCATCTTTCTGGTGTCACATCCAGGATGGCAACGCTGGAGTCAGATGTCATGAGGGGGAGGGGGCGGGTGAACGCCCTTTAACCTCGCAGGTATCAAATTCTTGGCCTCTGAGTGTTGCTTTGTAAACCCCTGTAAGGCACAAGACATGGGAACTTCTATGTCAGCAAAAGACCAAGACCTGCTACCCCAAAATCTGAAGGGTTATTGAGCCAAAGGTAACTGAGATTAAGTAGAGGCAGGACAGCTCTCTGCCCTTCCACGTTGGCCTAAAAGCCAGACATAGGTTTACAAAGACAAATTGCTTCCCACGCTGAGTGCCAGGGAGAACCAAGGCTAAGCACTGCGGATTCGATTCTGGCACTAGAGGGATTAACACCCGCAAGCCTCACTAACGGCCTCTCTCTGACCTTAGTGTCTTTTTCCTTTGTCTTGTCATTTCTCTAAAATTTGGGTTTTAAAAAATATTTCCACATTTTTAATTAGTGCATTATAATCTTAGGTAAGGCCGGCATCTGTTGTTACACATTGGTACAGGCACACCACATAACAATATAACCTGGCTAAGATCACGTCCCAGCAGCTCCCCTTTCCCCTGGTCCTCCACCCCCTGGTCCCCTTCCTCTGCTCTGCTGAGCCCCTTTGATATGAGAATCCTCCCCTACACCTTTCTTTTCCTTCTTCCTCTCTAGTTTCCACATATGAGATAAAACATACGACCCTCGACCTTCTGAGTTTGGTTTATTTCATTTAACATAACATTCTCAAATTGCATCCATTTTCCTGTGAGTGACATAATTTCATTTTTCTTTATGACTGAATAAAACTCCATTGTGTGTATATGCCACATTTTCTTTATCCATTCATCTGTTGATGGGCACCTCAGCTGGCTCCGTAGTTTGGCTATTGTGGATTGCGCTGCTATAAACATTGATGTGGCTACATCTCTATATTTTGCCAACTTTATAAAATTTGACTGTTCTTTGTTGAAGATGCTACATGAGCTAGAATCCAAAGTTGCCTCTGAAAGTTCCTCTTTCCCTGATATCTCCTGTTATATATGAAAAAATAAATGTGAATAAATATCTGTTTCCCAATCAAAAATAAATAAATAGATGAGTGAAAGGAAGATTAGGAGAGGGAAGGGAACAGGGGCGGGGGAAGGGAGAGGAAAAAGGGGTCACGAACCGAAGTCAAATCCCATACATGCACAGAACCCAACTAGAATGCGTAACCATGATGCTGTAATAAGTAAATCAATAACGAAATAAATGTTTTCTTTTATTAATTTATCTTTAGTTACACATGTCCTTTCAAACTATCAACTTTTGAGAATTGAAGAAAAAACTATTTTTCTTTCCCTACACGCTTATTCTATTTCTTTCCTATTTCTATTCTATTTCTATTTCTTTCCCTACATGCCTATTTCCTATTGAAGAAAATGGTCTTGGAAGGAAAAAAAGTGGCTTCCCCAAAGTCACAGCTAGTTAGTGGAGCTGCAGGTCCTCTGTCCCCAGGCCCCTATCTCAGAGCTTCGTAGTTCCATGAAACTTTTTCATCTCTGTTTTGCAGATTTTTTTCTGCCTTGCTCTCTAGCCAGCTGTGGTTCCATTTGTGCTCCTAATTCTTGTGAATTATATGTTTATTTTTATCCAGAGGATCAAGATATTAACCTCCTAGAGTGATTCCGCAAGCTGCCGTGGAATGAGAAGAGACTTCCTGTCCACTTCTCGAGTCTTCCTTGTCCTTTGTACAGACGGACAGCCATGCTGCCTCTGGGAAAGGTTATTTCTAATGAGGACTCAAAACATATGAGCAAAACATTGTGCCCATTAAGCAAAATTCTTGAATTCTGTCATTTCAACATAAATGAAAATCTGAAAGCAACACTAATTCTTTCTTCTTTTAGAGAAGAAATGCGAAAATGCAATGTTCAAATTAGATGCTACTAATTCCCCCCTTACTCCGTCTCTGCTCTCACAGCTAGAGGACAGTGCTGGGCCCTGGGCTGGGTGCTTTTTGTGCATTATCTCATTTTGCTTTACAGTGACCTATGGGATAAGCATTCTTAATCACTCCCGTTACCAATGAAGATAATCTGGTGAAAGGAGAGAAAGTCCTTCAAATTTAGGAAGATAACAGGCGGTGGACATGGATTCAAATCCAGGAGTTTCTCCCTCCAGAGCCTGTTCTCCCCCATACCACTTTACTGCTTTCTCTGCCCCATGAAAAGAAACCACTTAAGATCCTAGAACAGTTGACAGTATATTGGTTTTCATAATAGAAGGTTTGGGTTACTGTGGAGGAATAGATAACACAGAAAACCTTACCATTTTAGCCTTCCACTTGGAAAAACCATCATTCACACGGGTACCCTCTAAATTTATGTATTATATGACAAGTCCCAAGGACGCAAGAAAGGATTAAAATATAATTTTTAAGAAATCACAGTTTAATGGGGGACAAGAAAAGCAGATTATACCTTTCCTTAGGAATATGACAGAGATACAATTACAAGGTGAGAGGAAGTAAATGACTATTTCTGAGGATATCAGAAAAAATTTCCTTGTCACAGTGTCTTCTTGGGCTGGCTTCAAAACATGCATCCTTCAGGATCAGGGCATCTGTTCGTAAGTCTGGGCTTGTGGCACTGTACGGGGTCGGGGTTGGAGGTGCAGAGACGAGGCTGTGGAGAGGTTGGTTTGTCAAAAACGTGTCTCCTACCCTGTATTATTATGTCAGTTCCCTGCTGAGCTCTGTGGGACCATGTGTCATAAAATGGTATCTCAATTTTGTTCCCAGAAAATACAGTCACTAATGCTAAGGAATGTGTCTTGATGTGTTTTGAAAACAGAGTCCTTATTAAATGACTCCAAACACCACAAGAATCTTAGTATTATACAGAAAGGCCATGGGTGTGGTAGAAAAAACAGCACTGGACCACACACCACCTGACTCAAAGCCTGATTAATTCCCACCCCTCTGACCTTGGGGAGGTCGTCTAATGTTTCAGAACTTTTCTTTTCTTTATAATAGAGACAATCAAGAGTAACATTCAAAATATTTAACAACTGCTGTGGACACGCACCCAGCAATGAAAGGGGAAGCCAGGCCTTTGGGGCTGTACCAGTGTGCCCATCTGCATGTCCGGCCTGGGATGATGGCACCCACCTCCTGGGGGAAGATGTGAGGAGAGGGTACAGACTCTGTCCGCAGAGATGGTCCACATTGGCCATCTCAGGAGCTGCTCTTCCAGCTTCTCATGCCTTTGGAAGGAATGATGACCAATACATCATACAGCTCATATTTCTCTCAACCTTGCATCCTTGCAACTGTTGAAGAATAGTCCATGCTTCCTAACCAATACAAGCTCTGAAAGATTCCTTTTGGTGCATATAGTCACAGCAAAGTTGGGAAGGTGCCATTTTGGCTATAGAGATCTTAGTTTTACAGTGGCAGCAAAGAAAGAACAAAATTCTTTCTTAGCAAAGAAAGAAAGAAAAAAATTATTTCTTCTTCTACTTCTTTTCTTGAGGATTTTGGCAGGATTTAGCACAATTAAAATCCATAGTAGCAACAATAAATGTTGGCTAGGATGTGGAGAAAAAGGTACACTCATATGTCACTGGTGGAATGCAATTTGGTGCAACCAATATGGAAAGCAGTATGGAAGTTCCTCAGAAAACTTGGAATGGAACCACCATTTGACCCAGCTATCCCACTCCTTGGTTTATACACAAAGGAATTAAAATCAGCATACTACAGTGACAGAGCCACATCAATGTTTACAGCAGCTTAACTCACAATAGCTAAACTATGGAGCAAACCTAGTTTCCCTTCAATGGATGAATGGATAAAGAAAATGTGGTATATACATGTGATGGAATATTACTCAGCTTTAAAGAAGAATGAAATTTTGGCATTTGCAGGTAAATGGATGGAGCTGGAGAACATCATGCTAAGTGAAATAAGCCAAACCCCCAAAACAAAGGCTGAATGTTTTCTCTGATGTAGGGATGCTAATTCACAATAAGAGGGGTGGGCTAGGGAAGAATAGAGTTGCTTTAGATTAGGTAGAGAGGGGAAGAGGGAGGGGAAGGGGCTTGGGGGTAGGAAGGATAGTTGAATGAAACAGACATTATTACCTCATGTACATATATGACTGCATGACTCATGTGATCCTACAATATGTACAATCAGAAAAATGATAAATTACACTCCACTTATGATTTATCAAAATGCATAAATGTATTCTACTGTCATGTATAACTAATTAGAACAAATAAAAAAGTAATAACAAATGCATACTACCACTTCATGTGAGACTGGCATTCATTTCTTTTTCCTTTCAGTGTGCCTTCTAGACAGTAGAAACTAGAAAGTTAGGTCTTTCCCACACTCCTTGCAGATTAGGTCCCAAATGTACATTAGATTCCATGAATCAAAGGTAACTAGGAGAGCTGGGAGGTAACAATGAGGCTGATCCCTTGCCCCTGCTGTATCTGTGGTCCCTGGCTTGTGAGGGTCAAGAGTCAGGGCATAGGATATCCATTTTAGTGGCCCTGGGGTCATTCTGGGGGCAGGAACAGCAGAGGCTTCCTTCCTGGCTCTGGGTCTGGATCTTGGTGCTTCCTCATCAGGGCTCCATGGTGGTGTGACTCGGGAAGCTGACATCTGTATGACAAGATCCCAGTCAGGCAGGAACTCTGATGGTGTATCAACAGCGTCATTTTGACAATCATTCCCAAAAGTCCAGACTGGAGTCTTTACACCTGGGAGTGGATTTGATTCTCTGTACCTAACTGTAGGCTGGAAAAATTCTTGAATTTATCTCCTGGGAATTTAGCCAGCAAATAGACCTAAGATCCTATGTATGCAATAATCTAGGTTCAGGGTTTACTGAAACATTGCTTCATCTCAGGAAAGACTTGGAAATCACCTAAATGTCCATCAGCAGTAAATTGATTAAATAAATGATGTTGTTGTATCAACATACTTAAACCCTATGATAATTTTTTTAAAATTTTTTCAAAGGCACGCTGTGTTGTCATGGGAGATGTGCATAACATTATGTTAAGTAAGGTTAAACTTTCATTTTTTGCTTAGGTAGCCACACCTGCCACTCACAACCCCTATACTTGGAAAATAACCCCACCACAATCTCTGGGGGTGAGTCCATCCTTGGTTCACGCCCAGCTAATCTTTGCAACCTCTTCTCTCTCTAGGAGGCTTGGTTCTGATGGTGAACACAAGACCCAGTTCATGCCAAGGATATGGTGAAAATGGCTGGCTTGAGCATCTGGGGAAAACATTAAAAGTTTTCTGTCTTGTTGAGACAATTTCAAGAAATAACCCTCTTTCTCTACCTAGATATGCACATGTAGATGTCTCACCCTGGGACTATTGGCCAGTCATATTGCAGTCAAGATGGGAAGCTGGACTTAGCAATGACATCTTGAAGGTCAGAGTAGAAGGAAAGAGGAACCCGGCCTCTGATAGCATTGTGAAGCCACTGCGTCTCATCAACATCAAACCGAGGTCTTTCTTTGAATTTCTAGTCATAAAAGTCAATAGATCCTGTTTCTTATGCAAGACAGTTTGAGTTTGGTCTTTTATTACATGTAGTGAAACATAGTCTATAAATTAAACAGGAAAAAAAAAAGACGAGGAGCAAAAACTGGAGCATAATGTATTAACCGATTTGTGTTTAAAAATCATTTAAAAAATTCATATATACAAATGTACTTAAATATACACAGGAAATTTCAAGAAGGAGATAAAACTGGTTATTCTATCTCTGAAGAGTGTGTCGGGCAGATCTGAGGTAAGTGGGAGACTTTTCATGATTTATCTTTCGGTACTTGTATTTTTGAAATCAATTACAGACAATATTTCAATAATTCTAGTTTTAGAGTAGAACATAAGTTCTGCTCATGCAAATCTATCCATAAAGGAGTGGTTGGGGTCTAGTGAAGTGTAGTTTGCACAGGTAAAGGAAAAGTCAGAGGGAAGGAAAAGAACTATTCTTTGGGTCACATCGTCTCTGCACTGGGAGGTATCTAGGGAGTTTCAGGGCTAAACCCTCCTGGTCAAGGCTCATCCAGGAAAGCGTAGCCGGCTCTTGGCTTAGGATGACGATAGAGGATGCTCTATCTGCCATGCTTATCTGAGTGAGCTCACTTCTATAAAGTGTAACTCACAGAACTAGAGACTAGAAGGGTAGTTTCCAGGGGCTGGTTGATTTGGAGGTGTGGAAAAAGGGGGAGATGTTGATCAAAGGACACACACTTCTAGTTACAAGTTATGGAGAATGAATTTTGAACTAATGTACAGCCTGGTAATTGTGGTTAATAATAATGCACTATACACTTGGAATTTGCTAAGAGTACATCTTAAATATGCTCACTACACACAAAAGAGTGTTAATGTGTTAATCAGCCTGATTATGGAAATCATTTCACAATATACACATAGATCAAAATGTCACAGGGTGCACTTGTAATATTTACATTTTTTATTTGTTAGTTATACCTCAATAAAACTGGGTGTTTTAGTGCATATTATGTTGTTGTAACAGAATATCTGAGACTAGGTAATTTACAAAGAAAAGAGGATGGTTTTGGTCCATGGTTCTAGCCATTTCCAGCCATTGCTGGAAAGTTCAAGAGCACGGCACCAGCATCTGCCTGGTAAGGACCTCATGTGGCTTCAGCTCATGGTGAAAAGCAGAGGACAAGTAGGCACAGGTGAGAGAAGAGGTGGCTCAGCTCCCATGATAGCTCTCCTGTCTCCAGGAGAATGGCCCCCATCCATTCTGGGGGCTCTGCCCCATAACCCTGACCTCCCAGGAGTGTCCAACCTCAACATTGCTGCACTGAGGAGCTGAAGTTCCAATCCATGAACTTTTGGAAAATGCACTCAAATCATAGCGCTTGCAGGTGGGGGAAGGGAGGATGTAGGGGAGGCTGTCTAAGCACAATGTGCCTTGAGGGTTCATTCCCCTCATGTTTACATGTGTCTCTACAAGAAATCTGGGGGCAAAGGAAGAAGAAGGGCGTGGTCTTGATTTCCCCTTTCTCTGTGCAGTTGAAGGACCTGGGCGTTCTGTCCCCGAAGCTTCTGGAGCAAGGCAAGGAGAAGCGGCACTCCTCACTATTACACCAGCTTCTCCCGTGGTAACAGCTTCTGCAGGGACAGGGAGAGGAAGCCTCTGGGCCCTTTCCAACACTCTTTCTCACACCAAGACCCCCTGGTTCCTCAAGGATCCTGGCCTGGTTGTTTTCCTCCCTCCCTGCCTAGCAGAAATTTCGCGTAGGACAGAGAGCTCTTGGGATTGCAGAAACTCCCCTCCCTTCTGCAGCTTCCGTTGTTCGAGTATCTAGAATAAACTGACAGTAGACAAAGTAATAGAAGAAAAGACAAAGAATCCATGACGCACAGACGCACAGGATCCTCGCAAAACTCAAGGTACCAAAGGGCCACATGATGGAAGCTGGCAGTGGCGGGGACCTGAATTGCTTCTGTTCATCTCCATTAGCCCTCCCAAGGCCACCCGAAGTCATACCGGTTCCAGTCAGCAGACGTACCCTGGGTCATATCTCTGGTCTCACTCCCGCTTAAGTCCCTCAGACACAGAGATTCTAGAGTCACCACGCGCCGGACCCATGCCTGCCGCTCCCCCCTGGGCTTGATGTTCCATTATGAAAAAGGAGAAAATAAGACCCGGGCTTGCAGGCAGCTCAGAGAGTGGGTGGCACCCAAAGCCCTCGCTCTACTGTTCTAAGGTGCCCTGGAAACTCTCACCTCTGTCCGAGGCGTTATTTAAAAAATTATTACTATTCCACGGAGAAATCTCAAAACTATTGTATAGGATGGAAGACATCAGATTATAAAATGATATTTTGATATAATTTTTTTTGCAAAATTTTAATTCCATAAGGATGAAATATATATTAAATATAAACACAAGTGCAGATATAGACAGCAAATGTATGAAAGTCTGAACAGAAAAGGTACCCAACAACTGGAGAAGAGCCATTTTCTCTGGGGAGGGAGAGAGAGGAATCATAGGATCAGTGAATTCAGTTGTGTTTGTTGTGATTTACTACCAAAAAAAATTAAGATCTGATGAAAAAACAGGGCTGCAGATATAATTCAGTCGGTGCTTGCCTCAAATACACAAGGCCCTGGGTTCAATCCCCACTCCCACAAAAAAAAGATCTGATGAATAAATGAATAAAAATAAAAAGTATTACTATTAAATAGAAGTACCATGTAATTATAATCCAGCAATCCACTGTGAGCTACAGAACCTAAGGAAATGAGATCGGTATGCAGAGACACCTGCTCTCTGCACTGCAGCAATCTCCACCACAGCCAAGGAGTGTCCATCACCTGATGAGTGGATTAAGAAAACGTGGAACATTCACACAATGGAATACTATTCAACCATACAAAAGATGAGATCTTGCTTTTATGATAACATGATGGAACTGAAGGTCATTATGTTGAGGAAAGTCAGGCACAGAAAGACAAATACATCATCATCTCTCTCATGTGGAATCTAATTGATCTCATAGAAGTTGAGAGTAGAATGGTGGATGCCAGAGGCTGGGGAGAAGGAGAGGGAGGGAGAGATGGGGAGAGGCTGACAAACAGAGACTGAGTTCTGGTGCTGCTCTATGGCAGAGTGTCTATAAACAAGGACAATGTATTGTGTATCTTTATAAAGACAGAAGATCTGGGTGCTGTGGAGGACACCTGTAATGCCAGAAACCTGGGAGACTGAGAGATGAGGATCTCCAAGTTCAAGGTCAGCCTCAGCACCTTAGGAAGACTTTATCTCAAAATAAAAAATAAATTAAAAAAAAGGGAGTGGGGTAGGACTGGAGATATGGCTTAGTGGTAAAGCACCTCTAGGTTCAATTTCTAGTCCTAAAATAAAAGGGTTTTCAATGTTTGCATCACAGAAATGACAAGACGTGAGAAGATAGATGTGTTTAACCTGATTTGAGTATTACACAATGTATACATTGTACAGAAATATCCCATGGCACTCCATAAATATGTACAATTTTATGTCAATTGAAAAATAAAATAAAACTCCCAGAGTTTGCTGTAATTATTGTATTTTTAAGTCAGATAAGGCTTTTTGGAAAACTAAGATGTACAGAGTAGACCCTCCCCACCTGTCCCCCACATACACACATGGTCCTTGTTACAGAGTTCACGGGACTAAGACAGTGAGATCTATAATTTTAGTCACTGCACTTATTTTTTAAAGGAAGAAAAGAAAAAAAGAAGCCTAAGAGATGCTATTATGGTGGCTAATTAAATTCTTTGCTGTTACAAAGCATTCATTTTTGAGGATCATTACTTTTCACGTAGCTTCTTTCAAGGGCTTTGTTGAAGGGTTTAGGTTAGGAAAACCGCAAGCCAAGCTGCGAAGCCACAGGCCACCCTTCCAGCCAGGTGGCATGCCTGTGAGTCAGGAGCTGTCCAGGAAGAGACAGCATTGAGGGAGCCGCCGTTTCTTTTGAAGTACAAGAGTCAAAAAGAAGGGGAAGCCGCTACCCTTTTCATAGAAAGGATCCTAAGAATATAGAGGAATAAACAGGGATACATTCATTTATCTTTTAGCTAATATTTGAAATCTAGGACATGCTTTTCCTAGCTAAAGTTTAATTATTCCACTAAAAGATATGGGTTGTCCTAGCTGAACCAGGAACTGTGACCTATGTGTGGGAAAGAGGGCAGAGAGTAGTCAAGGTTGAGATGAACTTGACCTTGAGGGAAGGCAGTGTGAGCAGACTCCAGGGTGAGGTGAGCCAGAGACAGCTCAAGCTGATGTGATTCCATTTGCTTATCAGTTGAAATGGGCCACTATGGGATTATTTATTGGAGTAATGGCTTCTTTTCCCCTAGTTTTGGAGAGCCAGCTTACCACGCTGGCTGAATCTCATCTTTCAGATGAGAAACCCAGTTCAAGAGGAAGAGGGTTCTGTTCTTGGACTTCTCGAGCCAACTGTTTGGCACGGTGCAGATGTTCATTAAGTATTTATTGACTGACCAAAACAGAGATAATCCATTTTTTTTCTCTCCACCTCCCTAAGTTAGCGATAAGTACATGTGTAAAAGATAAGACAATGAGGTCAAACTGAAATAAGGCTTCAGAAACAGATCCCAGAAGCTTAGAAACCATACCACGGGTGTTGGGGAGAAAATTCCCAACAGTCATGTGCTGCATTAAAACATTTTAGTCAGCGACAGACTGCTTATATGAATACAGGTGGCCCCTTGGGATTATGATGAAGCTGAAGAATTCCTAGCACATAGTGATGGGTAGCCACAGTCACGTCCTGCACAGAGTACCACTGGAGTTTGTGGTGATATGGGCGTGCACAGCCGGTTTCGATACACAAATGCCATCGTGCCGAGTCAGTGCACTGGGGAACTTGTGTAGTCCAGGAGCAACAACAGCCCAGGTGTGCAGCAGGCTTTGCTCTCTGGGGTTGTTTTCCACTAAAATGAGCTTTTTTTTTTTTTTTTTTTTTTTTTGTTCTAATTAGTTGTACATGACAGCAGAATGCATTTATAGATTTTTGATAGATCATACATAAATGGAGTGTAATTTCTCATTTTCCTGATTGTACATATTGCAGGATCACATCGGTCATGTGGTTATACACGTAGGTGTGGTAATAATGTCCGTTTCACTCTGCTATCCTTCCTACCCCCATGCCCCTTCCCCTCCCTCACTCCCTTCTACCTAATATAAAGTGACTCTATTCTTCCCTAACCCCACTCCCTGACCCTTACTGTGAAAGAGCTTTTATCAAATTCTCTTTCCCACGTGGGAACCCGGGACCTTGTACATGCTTGGCACGTGCTCTACCACTCACCTGCATCCCAGGCCCTCCAATCCAATTAGATACTTGACGGGGATCCCTTTGAGCTCTCCCAGGGGCAGCCCAGAGCCTTAAGGCCAATTTGGACTAAGGCTCCCCATTTTGAACAGCAAGCATCTGAACTGGCTATGCAGACTTTTCAGGTGTTGAATAAAGCAAGACACCAAAGTGTACTGACACCGCACAGTCAAAAGTTTGGGAAAAGGCCACTGTACGAATTCAACAGACAATACCTGCAGTTAAAAAATAAAGATCTGCAGACGTGAGGAAATGTGCTGACAACGGGGAGTAATAACACGACTATGTTTTCCATGAGAAAACCACAGGAGTTGGAGGTGAGATTTGAATAATAAGGGGCAACGCTATAAAAGACCACATTTTTAGTCTTACCTTGTTCAAAGGACCCAGTTACAAAGGTGAGGGAGAGTATGCGGGATACCAACAGCTTGCAACAGCCACTAGCCAAGGCACCGCGATTGTCCAGTTGGAATTGAACTGCAAACCCGGCCCTGGGTGCCCTCTGCCAGCCGCTGACATCCCGCCTTCCACCCTCGTAGTCTCCCCGCTCTCCGCTGGTAATGCTGCGAACACTCAGAAGTCAAGACTAGGTTAAGAGGGGACCAAAAAGAATGTTTTAGATGAATCAGATGTGACCCCTGGAATCAGGAACATTTGAGAGTGTGGTTTTAATTACCGGGGCTCCCGCATGCCCACCTTGGCGGCCATAGGAGCACCTCCAGCACCTGGCACAGAGTCCTTCAGCCCAAGCAGGAAGGGTTTATGGCCTCACATGCCGTTAAAAATAAATAAGTAAATCAGAGCCCCCCGAGGCTGTCACGTGTGTCGAAGCAATGAAACTGCAACCTGTTTACCCCTTCTAAGCCATCTGAATTCCCAGCCCAGTCACAGCCTTCTTGTGAAGGAATTAAAATTCTTTTGCTCTGATGCAGTCTGGTTCATGGCAAACGGCCCACAGCTGAAGCCCAAGGGCTCATCCTGTGTTTTCTCAAGTCTCATAAAATTGTCCAGCCCCAATGGAAGGAAAGTTGTTTTAAAAATCCACAGGTACTTAGTGACAAGCTCGAGTGCTTTGAACGAGGCAGGGAGTCGAACTCGAGGGCTCGGCCACTTCGAGATGCAAAAGAGGTGATGTTTGTAAATGTGGGAGTTTGGGTCTCATGTGGCTGGGGTGTGGGGGAGTTTCTAAGTTGCTGGAAGCGAAGTCATGAGAGCACTAAGGACTGAAAGCAGAAAAGTGGGCTCATCTATGGGATGGGAAGGAGAAAATGAGAACACTCACTTTCTGTTCCCGTGGGTACATTGTGATTACACATCATAGTGGGATTCATTGTGACACATTCTTACAGGCATGTGACATAATTTGATCAGTGTCACTCCCCAGTAGCTCCCCTTTCTCTCCTCTCTTATCTCATTCTGATCCACTTCCTCAATTCTACTGAGCTTCTCTTTTCATGAGGTTCCCTTTTTACTTTTTTCCTCTCTAAATTCCACATGAACGAGAACATACAACCTTGACCTTCTACGTTTGGCTCGTTTCACTTGACATATTGACATGTTCTCCAGTTGCATCCATCTTCCTGCAAATGACATGACTTCATTTGTCTTTATGGCTGAATCACACTCCGTTGTGTATGTATATACACCACATTTTCTTTATCCATCCATCTCCTGATGAACACACAGGCTGAAGCCTTAACTTGGCTATTGTGAATTGTGCTATAACAAACATGAATATGCATGTATCTCCATAGTATGTTTCCTGTAATTCTCCTGGAAAAATACTGAGGAATGCTTCAGCGTGCTCATATGGAGAATGCATTCCTAGTGTTCTCAGGAACCTCCATACTGATTTCCGGAGTAGTTGTACTAATTTACAATCCCACACAGTGTATAAGGGCCCCTTTCCCCACATCCTCCCCGGCATTTGTTACTTGTATTCTTGATCATTACCATTCTGACTGGAGTGAGAGGAATATCTCAGTGTAGTTTTGATTTGCATTTCTCTTAATTACTAAAGATGTTGAATGTTTTTTCTTTTCATTTTTTGTCATTTGAATTTTGTCCCTTGAGCAATGTCTGTTTGGTTCATGTATTCATTTAATGATTGGGTTGTCTTTTGGGTGGTAGGTTTTTTGAGTTTGTTATATATTCTGATTCTTTTTTTTTTTTTTTTTTTTTTTTTTGCGGTGCTGGGGATTGAACCCAGGGCCTTGTGCTTGCGAGGCGAGCATTCTACCAACTGAGCTATCTCCCCAGCCCTTGTTACATATTCTGAATATGAATCCTTGAAAATACTTAACTTTAAGAATGGATAACATCAGCCATTGAAATTCTCTTCAAATAGTGGAAAGGTCTTCATGGTTAATTGCTTGTACCGACTGAGTCGACTACAATGCCCCGTTATCTGTTGAACATCAGTCTAGATGTTTCCATGAGGTATTGTTTAATGGTGATTAACATTTAAAATGGGTGACTGAGTAAAGTGAATAACACGTCTGGATATGGGTAGGCCTCATCCAATCAGTTGAAGCCTGGAGAAAGAAGGGATTCTGCCTTCAGGCTGCCATCTCCTCAACTCCTCCTCGGGTCTCCAGGCCTTGTCTTGCAGATTTCACACTCACCAGCTCCCATAATTGCATGAGGCAATTCCTTAAGTCCTCTCTACACACAGACCTGCTATTGGCTCTGCTTCTTTGGAGTACCTTGACTAACAGAATTTGGTTTGTGAAGAAGGACTCACATTTGGTAGGTACAGCAAAAACTTATTATGACTTTCCACTCTTTTCTTCAATCCTTACAACAAGTGAGCCCCCATTTTCCAGATTTAAAAACCGAGGTTTTGATTATACTGGGGATCATGAGCATGCCAGTGAAGCATCTTATCTTCACTCAGGCCTGTCTGCCTCCTTTGCTCAGGACCCTCTCAAGACACCACTAGGTCTTGCTAAAAGACTGGTTTTGTTATCCCAGAAAGAAGAGCAATCTTTGGGCCCCCTGCATGAATAAGAGATCTTGAAGAGAGAAGCTGGTCTGTAGAGAGCAGTGGATGCGAGAGAGGAAAGGTCCCGATGTCTCTCAGAGGCCCCCACTTCCGGCCAGTCCACTCTGTCCTTCAGTTGCAGGTTTATGTTCTGATTTTGTTTTCACCAGCTTATTCAAGGTGTAGCTGACACACAGTAAGCTGTGCATATTCAAAGTGAACAACAGGTTAAGCTGTGCATGTACACACCTGTGAAACCAACCCCAGTCAAGATCATGAGCACATTATTGTCCCCCAAAACATCCTTGTGCACTTTGGATGTGCCTTGGATTCTGGAATTGTATATGAAAGGAACTATTCAGTATATGTGCTTTTTTCTTTAAGTGGGGGGTGGATCTGGCTTCTTTCCTACTGCATAATTCTTTGGAGATCGATCACGTTGTTACTGTATGTATCAGGTATTTGTATTTTGTATTCCTCAATAGTAGTCCGTTGAACGGGTCCACAGTCTGTTTATCCTTTGATCAATGGAAATGTAGAATGAAACAGGCTGTCTATGGACTAAGACCTCTGAAACTGTGAACACCGAAATAAACCTTTCCTCCTCTAATAGTTCTTGTCAAGTCTTTTAGTCACAGCAGTGAAAAAGCTGACTAAACAGGAGAAGAATTTATTTTGTTATTATTGGGTGTGAGAGTTCTTTATATATTCTGGATACAAGTGTTTTATTAGCTGTGTGATTTACTAACAGACTCTCTAAGTCTCTGTGCGTATCTTGTCTTTTCATTCTCCAGAGTGTTCCTCAGAGCAAAAGTTTTTAATATTGATGAAATCCAATTTATAATTTTTATTTTATGTTTCATGCCTTAGTTAGCATGTTTAAGAAAACTTTGCCCTATCCAAAGTTGTAATTCTTTCTTCTGTGAGTTCTGTGGTTTTGGGGATTTGCCTAAAACTATTTTTAGACTTATTAAAAAATGATCATAATTTTTAAAAGCTTTGCATATTAGTATCTGATTGTACCAGAATCATATGTCCTTTCTCCACTGACCACATTTGTCAAAAATTTACTGATCACATATGTGTAGGTCAATTACTGGATTCCCTTTCTGTTGTACGGGTCTATTCATCTCATCTATCTTGATGACGATACCACATGGTCTATTACTGTGAATTTTTAATAGAGTTTGAAGTCAGGTGGTAAAAGTCCTTCAATTTTGTTCTTTTACAGAATTGCATTTCCATTTGAGTTTTAGAATCAACCTATCAATTTCTACTGAAAAAGAAAACGTGCTGAGATTTTGATTGGAATTGTGAAATCCATGGATCAATCTGGGGAAAATTGACATCTCCATAATATAGCATCCTTTGATCCATGAACATGATGGATTTTTCCATTTTGATTTAGGTGTTCTTAATTTCTCTCCATAATGTTCTGTAATTCTCAGTGTACAGATCTTTCAACTGGTGGCTGATTGGGAACAGCTGTTCTCTTTGCATAGTAATGTAGTAAAAAAAAAAATCCTGTCTTTATTTGAAATTTTGCTATTTTACTTGTCATGGAATTTTGGACTAACTTTCATATTATAAGGCATTGCATTACCATATCATTTGTCTTGATTATGCAGTTTTGGGCCAAGGTGAATGCTTCTTGTAGTTCACCCTCATCCCAGCCTTGACTATATTTTTTATGCTAGTGTTTTTAATTTGAATTTGCCATGATTCATTGCTAGTATATAGAAATACAATTTATTTTTGTATATTCATCTTCTATTCTGCAACCCTGCGTTATCAACTTTTTGGTTCCAGTATATTTTCTATAGATTTCTTTGGATTTTCTACATGTGTGATCACATCATCAATTTTCTGGAAGAGATTGAGTAGAATATTATTTTTCTCTTAAATATTTGGTAGAATTTGCCACTGAAGCCATATGAACCTGGCATTTTCTCTGTGGGATGGTTTTTAAATTACAAATATAATTTCATTAACAAAGTTATTCAGGTTATATATTTCTTCATGAGTTTTAGTAGTTTGTCTCTTAAGGACTTTATCTCCTTTATCTAAGGTTTGTATCAATTAGAATAAAGTTGTAATATTTCTTATTTATCATTTTAATATCCATAGAATTTGTTTCTTTGTCACTTTCCTCCTTGCTCATATTGGTAACTTTTAATTGCTTTTTCTCTTTTTCATTTCCAGATCACTCACCTCTCTTTAAGGCAGGTGAAAAAAGGTTTTGAAAGCAATTTTTAATTTTTTTCTGCTTTCTAGTTTGCTGATTTTCTTTTCTTTTTAAAAAAATTGCTTGTTCTATTTAGTTATACATGACAGCAGAATGCATTTTGATTCATTGTACAGAAATTGAGCACAAATTTTCATTTCTCTGGTTGTATATGATGTAGATTCATACCATTTGTGTAATCATACATGTACACAGGGTAATGACGTCTGTCTCATTCCACCATCTTTCCTTTCCCCTGCCCTCTCCCCTCCCCTCATTTCCCTCTACACAATCCAACATTCCTCCATTCTTCCCTTACCCCCTCTCCCACTTATGCATCAGCATCCACTAATCACAGAAAACATTTGGCCTTTGGTTTTTTGGTATTGGCTTATTTCACTTAGCATGTTATTCTTCAACTCCATCCATTTACCTGCAAATGTACAATTTTATTCTTCTTTATGGCTGAGTAATATTCCTTTGTGTATATACACCACACAATTTTCTTTATCTATTCATCTTTATCTATTCATCAATCAAAGAGCATCTAGTTTGGTTCCACGATCTAGCTATTGTGAATCGAGCAGCTATGAACATTGATGTGGCTGTATCACTGTACTATGCTTTTAAGTCCTTTGGGTATAAGCCAAGGAGTGAGATAGCTGGTCAAATGGTGGTTCCATTCCAAGTTTTCTGAGGAATCTCCATACTGCTTTTCAGAGTGCCTGCACCAATTTGCAATCCCACCAGCAATGTATGAATGTACCTTTCCCCCCACATTCTCGCCAACATCTATTGTTGCTTATATTCTTTTTTTTTAATTTAATTTTTCTTCTTTTTTTAGTTTTACAGACTGCATTTTGATTCATTGTACACAAATGGGGTATAACTTTTCATTTCTATGGTTGTACACAATGTAGATTCACACCATTCATGTAATCATACATGTACATAGGGTAATACTGTCTGTTTCATTCTACTATCTTTCCTTCCCCCACCCTCTCCCATCCCATTTTCCTCTACACCATCCAAAGTTCCTTCATTCTTCTCTCCCCCCTGCAACTCCCCCTCGTTATGTACTGTCATCCACTTATCAGAGAAATCATTTGGCCTTTGGTTTTTTGGGCTTGGCCTATTTCACTTAGCATGATATTCTCCAACTTCATCCATTTACCAGCAAATGCCATAATTTTATTCTTCTTTATGGCTGAATAATATTCATTGTGTATATATACACCACAGTTTCTTTATCCATTCATCAATTAAAGGGCATCTCGGTTGGTTCTATAGTCTAGCTATTGTGAATTGAGCAGCTATGAACATTGATGTGGCTGCATCACTGTAGTATGCTGATTTTAAGTCCTTTGGGTATAGGCCGAGGAGTGGGATAGGTGGTCAAATGGTGGATCCATTCCAAGTTTTCTGAGGAATCTCCACACTGCTTTCCAGAGTGGCTGCACTAATTTGCAACTCCACCAGCAATGTATGAGTGTACCTTTTCCCCCACATCCACGCCAGCACTTATTACTGTTGTGTTCTCAATAATAGCCATTCTAATTGGAGTGAGATGCAATCTTACAGTAGTTTTGATTTGCATTTCTCTAATTACTAGAGATGTTGAACATTTTTTCATATATTTTTTGATTGATTGTATTTCTTCTTTTGTGAAGCTAGACTGTCTACTCTGGTCCTTAGCCTGTTTATTGATTGGGTTATTTGTGTTTTTGGTGTTAAGTGTTTTGAGAACTTTATACATTCTGGAGATTAGTGTTCTAGCTGAAGTGCATATGGTAAAGATTTTCTCCTCTTTACTACTCCCTTTTCTCTTTTTACTTAAGTTTCATTTTCTCTTTTTAGTTTCTCAGGGTAGAAGGATTTGTAACTTTCTCCTTTTTTAATACAAGTGTTTAGTGCTATAAATTCCATCTCAGAATTACTCTCCTTGCATGCTATGTAGTTCTATTAGGCTATTTTCTGTTGCTATAACAAAATACCTAAGGCTAGGTTCTCTGCTAAGAAAAAAAGTTTTCTTGTTACCAGTTTGGAAGCCTAAGTGTCCAAAATAGGGTAGCTCTACTGGTTCAACTTCTGGTAAGAGCCCCTGTTCATCCTTAAAGAAAAAAATAATCAATGAAGCACCATGTCCCTGAACATCCCCTTTCTATTCTCCAAATTTAGCCAAGTTAAGGGAATAGCAAGAGTCAGCCTGGCCTGGAATGTCAAGATCCATGTTACCTTGATACACTGGATTTCTCTGATCCAAGTGGACTCTTGTTTCAAGAGTGGCAAACTCGTGTTTCTGTTAGCTGGTTACTGTCATGTACACCTTGCGGTGCTAGTCATCCAAGGAAGCTGAGCAAGAGCATGCTGATGATGTCACTGCTTCCGCAGCCTGACACACAAAGCCCCTCTCTGAGGTGATGGGCGGGGAAGCCAGGGCCCTGTGGAAAGGACTGTCGCTCACCCAGCTGGCCGCCACTGGACAGATGCCTTGAGGGGAGGAGGTTCCTCCTGGCCCGGCACAGGGAGGGAGGGAGGTCCTGTGGGCCCATCCTCTGCCACTGGATCTGGTTAGCGTTTCTCAGTAGAGCCTTCTGCTCGGACGCCACCTCGGGCATGTCTTAGGTTCTCCCAGCAACCGTTCCTCTTCCCTGGCTCAGCTGGACGGCGGATGTGACAGTCCCCTTGACAGTCTCCATTAGACAGGTGGATGTGCACGTGAGGGACAGAGATCACAGGAGAGACTGGAACCAAGGCAGGGAGGAGCCAGGGTTACCGTTTCTATAACAACCCGAGCCGCAGGCAGGAATCACTCCAGGGACCAGAATCCACCTCTCAGTGTGGAGCAGCGTGACCGACCACGTCCACCAGCCCCTTCTGAAAGGTCCGCTCCTCCTCCGCCGCCGCACAGGACCAAGCTCCCCGCGAGCGTCGGGGAAGGGCGCTGCGCCCTCCCTGCCAGGGCAGTGCAGTTTCACGTCCACTCAAGTATCCGACCGCCTCCTTTCCATTTTTCCCTCCGACTCAGGGACGTATTATATAAGTAATTAATTGGAGACTTTTGTTGGGTATACCTATTTCTCTTATTGTTTTAAACTAATATTATTATGCCCAGGGATAATTTAATCCAATGTATTGAGGTCTTTCGTCTATTTTGTTAAACTTTCCATGTGCACTTGAAAGAGAGTGTTAATCTTGTCCTTATTGGCTAGAGTATTCCAGAAAGATCAATTAGGTCGAAGTGGCTGTTAGTATTGTTCAAGGTTTCTACTGCTCTCTTAATTTTCTGACTAATTATTTTATCAATGATTAAGAAAGGAGTGCTAATAAATCTCCTGCTTGTGGGTTTTTCTAGACCATCTTTCCATTCCATGGGTTTTTGCCTCGTCTTTTGGAAACTTGTTGCTGTCTGCATCCGTGAAGAGACTTCGCAACATTTGTAGCTTTAAAAAGACAGACACTCATGGTGGAATGAGACACATCATTACCCTGCGTACATGTACCATTACACGAATGGTATGGTACGGATCTACTTGTGCACAACCATAGAAACAAAATTATGTACCCCATTTGTGTACAATGATTCAAAATGCAGTCTGTAAAAAATTAAAAGCTAAATAAAAATAATTTTAAAAAAAGGACAGACACTCTTCCAGCCCTGCCTTCCACCTCGAATGCTGACAATCCTGAGGTTTCACCTTATTCTTATAACCAGGAATAAATGATGTTTCCCAATTGAATTGCTTCAGTTTTGTTTGTTTGTTTGTTTGTTTTTTAGCAGAAGCAGCATCGTCTCTGCTTCTGGTACTTGAAATCTCATTGGAGAAGCAGGATCATGACACCGGAGCAAACCACACAAGGCCATTTGTTATGAACAGCCAGACCTGGCTGGTTTCTGCAGGGGCTGAGCTCAGGCACGGTGGGGTGCCCGGTGCCTTGGCTCTTCCTCCACCCGCCCTCCTGCCCTCCTTCTCTGTCTGCTGAACCCCTTTCCTTCCCTTCCTTCCTTTCACTTTCACTGGGTACCTAGTGCAAGTTCATCCCTCTGTCAGAAGCCAGCACAGTTGATTCACACGAAGCCCTGGACCTCAGGGAGCTTCAAATGGAGACAGCTCTGAAGAGGTGGCCTGTGAGCTGATCCTTGAGAGGCCACCCGGGTGGGTCCTAGGGGAGAAGGAGCAGGCTTCGTAAGTTCATTGCAGCATGAATAACGGGGTTGCCTGAAGATCTGAAGTTTCTCCATCTTCCATTTGATCTTGTTGATCAAACAATGAGGGCGCTTGTTAGAGTAGTTTCTTTCTGCTATCAAATCACTTGCGCTTCAATTCAGGAACAAGGAGGTTCCATGACAGGGAGTGAGCCATTTCCATTTCACTACCTGTCTTTAACTACTTATAGATTCTTGAATATTTTGCTCACATAGTATTAGATATGATCATTAAATTTTATATCCTGATCTTTTTTGATATATCTACAGAATTATCTGCTTTATATAATTTTGCCCAACATAATTTTTAAAATAGTCTGATTGAATAGCTAAACAATAGTACACGTTAGCATTTTCCCGCAATTTCATATCTGAATTATTCCCGGCCTCCTCTTTTTTAAAAATAGGCTACAAAAGATTTTTAAATAAACAATGTTATGATTTCCTGATGTTTTGTAAGTGAAAAGAATTTTTAGAGATTATGAAGTTCAATCATCTCAATTTTCAGCAGAGAAACCGAGAGCATGGTTAATTAACAGAATTTTTTTTTTCAAACTATACTTCTCAAATTTTAAAGTGTATGGGAATCACCTGAGGATTTTATTAAACTTCAGATTATGTTTCAGTAAGTCTGGGTGGAGCCTTATATTTTGCTTTTCTAGTAAGCTTCCAGGTGAGGCAGATGATTTATGCATCAGGCAAAGGATTTGAATCCAAATGCGTCTCGTGTGAAGCCCACGCATGAACTACTGTACACCAGCTCTCTCTCCTGGGGGAGGAATGGAAGGCTGCAGTAGTCACCTAGGATCAACCAGTGCATGCTTTCAAGTGCAATTGAAGTTTAATTTCATTATCTTAGCATGAGGACATCTTTTCTGCCAGCCATTGGGGATGTGTAAGTGCTGGCTGAATACTGGATTGGTAGAGGGGTTTAATAAAAGTTCAGTGATGAAGGAGCCATCTAGCATCTGCTGACCTTGAACTTATTCCCAGCCCCAAGGTCAAGGTTTTAGAAATTAATATTGAATACTAGGAGTGTTTATCTGGACAGCTAGAGCCTCAGCCATTTCAGATTTAAGGAGACATTTTGTGACAGAAGTTGCATTTCTTGCATTTCTAGCCAGAAAATTCATATGAAATTAGTACTTTTCTTTTTTTTTTTTTTTTTTAACTAGACTGGGTGGGGGTTAGAGTCCCAAAAGATGGCCAGAGTCGTTGCATGAAAGCAAACCCTCTCTCTCTTTTGGAAAAATAAAACATCACATGTGAGAAATATTCAGAAATATAATTTGCATTTGAAGAAAATGTCAGAATTATTTAACACGAGATAGGAAGGAAAAGTGAAAATGCAAATGACGGGGTCTCTTTACAAAAGGAAGATAGTGTCGATGCTCTGCGCAGACACATTTCTCTCTGCAAGGTTTTCAAATGATAATGTTCTCCTTGAAACATGCTAAATGCCTGAGCCGTAAATCTCAAATTGTCACTGTGTGATGAGCTCCAGCATTAAAGAGCAAGAGAGGACTGCTTGTTTCTCATACAAGTTACACAAAAATTCCTGAAAATTCCCATTTGAGTGGTTGACTTTGTTAAGTTTCCCCCAAACTGGAGACCCCGCTTGGTGCGCGACCATCTGAGACAACACCTTGGAGATGCCCCCCTGTGCAGCCCAGGCCATTGCCTGCCCAGTGTTCTGGGCTCGCATTCCCAGCCGCCTGTCAGACATGTCCCTCTGGGCCGGACTCCTGCAGCTCCGTCTGTCTAAAACTAAACTCATTATTCACCTTCCCCAACCGACCAGGTCCTGCTCCTGCTTCTGAATAAATGTGTTTAATGTCTCCACCTTCCTCTTCTGAAAGCACCAGATCAGATCCTAAACAGATTCCCCAGCACGCTGTTCTCCGCCCTCATCCAAGTTCTGTTGAAGCTCCTTGTTCCAGATGATTCGAGAATTTAACCCCCACGGCCTCCCTTCAAGTTCTCGGAGCCATGGCCCTTGTGACACAGTCTCCACACTGAGGCCAGATCATTCTGGTAGAGTATAGGCGTTCTCATTCGTATTATCTTTGGTCAGGAATCTTTGACAGTGGCAGCTCAAAGGCCACCCTTCTCACCTAGCGTTCAAAACCTTCCTTGAACTGTCCCTACCTTTCCGGTCAGTTTCAACCCCTGAAGCAGCAGAGTAGTCTCTCAAAATAAGGCGGCATTCCCCAAAGACACCCCTTTGGCCCGGTGGTTACAAGCCTTGATTCAAACCCCAGCTCCATTCTTTCTTAGCTCTCTGGGACCTTGAACTGAACTCTGAGCCAATCTGCTCATTTTTAAGACAAGGGTAACACAGTGCCTGCCTCCTAAGTCAGTGCAGGGTTTCAATTTTAAACTTGCAGCAGGACTTTCAGGTTCTGCTCAGGATGTTAAGAGCTGGAAAGAGGATTCTTCCTGATTGTGATGACTCTTTGTTGCTGTGACCAAATTTTGTGACAAGAAGAACGTAGAGGAGGAAACAGTCTATTTCAGCTCACAGTGTTGGAGGTGCAGTCCATGGTCAGCTGACCCCATTGCTCTGGGCCTAAGGTGAGACAGAACCTCACGGCCAAAGGGTGTGGTGGAGGAAAGCTGCTCAGTCCATGGCAGCCAGGAAGCAGAGAGATCAAGGTGGCAGCAACGAAATATAGATCCAAAGGCACAGCCCCAGTGACTGCTTCCTCTAGCCACACCCACCTGCATACAGTCGCCACCCAATATAGAGTCCTTCCAAACTGGTAATCCATCAAGTAGATTAATCTACTGATGAGGTTACTGCTCTCATATCTAATTATTTCACCTCCGAACACTCCTACATTATTTCCTGAGCTTTTGGGGGACCACTCACTTGCAAAGCATAATCTTGTTCTTCCAAGAAATGAGGCAAACCAATCTGCAAAATCACGAGCTTTCCCTAATACATCAAAGATCAGAGGTCCCAGAGCAATGGACTAGCCCCAAATCTAAGGAGAGACAGAAGATGAATACTTGCTTACCCAAGGCACCTGTTGCAGGACACCAGAAAAAATTCAATTAAAATAGCTAGTTAATGAGGGGAGACGGGTGAGAGAAAATAGCACCCTGGGGTTCACAGGAGGGGTAGTGACACCTGTTTGCATGTGTCTTTTCCATGGACCACTCTTGGAGAGTCTCAAGAAACCATCTTCTATAGTGCTGGCCTGGGATTGGGGACAGCATCCATGCAAGGGGACCTTCAGTATCACCAGGCTTGCCTCACAAATGAGGAGGACACCATTACTTGATGGCCTATTCTACCTTGACTTTATACAGGGTTGATGCTTTACCTTAAAATTATGGATGTAAAGTCAGGAATTTCTAGCCCCCTATTTTATGAAGAGGAAAAAATTGCTGTCAAATAATTACGTTCCTTTCCCAAGGGCATGCAATATTTCTTTAGAAACCATCTGAAAATCTTGGTCAAGTTCTTTACCTATGATTCTTCCTCCTGGAGTTAGCAGCCAAATGAGATGTTAAAGGTTCGATCAGACATGGGCTCACTTAGTCTCACTGCTATCATGTCAGTTGGACTAAAGTAATAGGTAATAGCCCCATTTTACAGATGATAAACCAAGGCTCAGAGTTTAAGACTCATCCAATGTTAAAATTCAGCATTGTTAAGGCAAGGTGGGGTAGAAAACAGGAAGGGAGGGAGTCAACCACCTAAGTCCCTATAGCCCCCCTTTATCTCATAAGCACTTTGCTTTTTTCCATATTTTATTGGTGCGTTATACTTATAAGTAATGGTGGAATTCATTGGGACATGCTCATACATAAATGCAGTAGCCCAGTGTAATTCGGGCAATGTCGCTCCCCAGTATTTCCCCTTCCCATACCCAATTCGAAGTTGTAGACGTGTTTTAAGAACACCAAGTGGGACCTGATATGGATTTCAGTGTGACCTTTTCAAACGATGATCCTTTACGGTACTGTTCTGCATGAGTCACCTGATGACCGCCCCTTTCCTTGCAGAAGGCCATATCCTGTCCAGGGGGCCTACCCCTGGCCACCACCAGGCTCCCTGTTGGCCATGTGTGGCTTGTAGGCCTTGCCAGCGCCAACGAGTCTCAGTTCTCAGGTTCACATGATACTCTTTCTTCTCTGGCCCGGACAGGAGACGGGAGAAATTCTCCACAGAAGAAGCGAGATTAGCAATGAGTTTCTAGGCTGGGACTGTGTTTGAACTTGAATCAGACCTTCCGGTGAGCTCTGCCTGCAGCTTGGTACTTATGTGAACAATCGCTCCCTCCCTCCCTGGCACCCAACTTTCTTCTTCTTAAGCTGTTTGAATGGGTTTTTTAAAATGGCAATGGAAACACATCTAATGTCTCCTCTGTGGTTATTAAATGAGCACCACTGTAAAAACCAATCTTTTGGCAAGAATATAGAAAATAGACTCGCATGTGACTTAACGGAAATATAAGTTGATATTATGTGTGTGTGAGGGCATGCCCCCAAATCCTACTTTAAGAATCTTAAGTAAATAATTGAGACCATGTGAGATAAATTAGTCAGTAAGAGTATCTGCAATTGTCATTCAGAACATTGAAAGATTGTAAGTGATGTAAACATCAATAGGAGATGAACTAGGATGGCAAAACATTGATATGACACAAACTAAGCAGAATTTAAATAATATTGTAGGAGAATACTGATGTTAAAGTGTTCATAAAACATCACTGAGTGAAATATAAGTTATAAATTATAGGTACAGTATAATTTCTTTTTTGCTTATAAAATGTAGACTTGTATACATGTAGAGAAAATGGGAAAGCAGTGGCCCAATATATTACCAGTGGTAGAAATGCCAGTACATACTTAATTTGTCTTCTTTTTGATTTTATATATATATATATAATTATTATTATTATTATTATTATTTTTGGCAGTGCTGGGGATTGAACCCAGGGCCTTGTGTCTGCAAGGCAAGCACTCTACCAACTGAGCCATATCCCCAGCCCTCTTTTTGATTATATTTTTAAAATATATATATATTATCTTGATATGTTATCATATGTTAAATGTTACTAAAATTACATTTAATGCTTTTTAAAAGAAAAATCATTTAAGAAAAATACTACATTACAGGAAAGTTAGAAAAACAGGATAATCATAATCATATCACCGCAGTGCAGTCATGCTCGATTTCGTACAGCCGGAGATTTTTCTTTCCAGTCTTTCTCTAGCTATTGTTTTTCCTTTATTCTGAAGCTACTAGACAATGCATAGAATTTTGCTTCCTGCTTTTATCACCTAACACTTTGCTGGTGTTTCTTATTGCCCCTGATCATTGCTGGGTACTTCTACCCAGCATTCATTGTGGAGAACATCCCATACTTCTTTATTTAGCCGTTCCCATATTGTTGGACATTTAGGCTGCATGTAATTATTCAAAAGACAAGCTGTATCGCTGTGTTTGGTGCGTGGTTTCCTTCTGAGAACTCCCCAGGAGGGGCCCCATTTCATCGTCTAAGCAAGGTCCCTTGTAAATGAGAGCAACTGGAGGAAAACTGACCTCCCGCCACGCCCCTGGCCTCAGCCACCTCTGCCCAACCGCAGCTAGCACCAGCCCTTCAAGCTAACAGAAGCAGAACCTCTGAACCCAGAGGAAGGCTGGGCCAGGCCAAGGGGCTGCTGGGGAAATGCTCAGAGACAGGAACAAGATAGCTCTTTCCAGTTACTCCTAAGTGCAGCTTAAGGCTTAGTGACATCGATTGAATCAATATCGGACCTGGAGCCTGGCTTTCTAAGGAAGCGAGCCATCTCCTTACATCCAAGGCCAGAGAGAGGAGACTGTGTAATGGGCAGGAAGGGAGGGACCTTCCCGAGTGAGCGAGAGGGGCATGCAATGGAGAGACGCTGACCTTGGGTAAGGAGGCCTCAGTCCTACCAGCCAGATATGTGACTTCAAGAAGGCCTTCCCAAATGACGAGGCCAGTAATACCTTCCCAGCCTGGAAGGCTGAGAGCCTTCCCTGGGGAACTGGGGAGAACGTCCCTGCCAAACTCCAGAGCACTGGTGCGTGGTGAGTGAAGGATGGAGATCTGCGTTTCTAAGGGTGAGACAGTGAGGCGTGCTCTGCTCAGAACGCCCTCGGTGTCTGATGGGAAGGGCGTGGCTTCCTTCAGTCGGCATTTACCCAGTGCCTGCTGTGCACAGGTCCTATTTTTGGTACGTGGGATGTGACAGTGAAAAATAAAAGATAAAGCCAGAATGTTACATTCTAGCGCATAGAGACAACATGAGTAAACAAATAAGGCAACAGGATAATTTCAGAAAATCACGTTAGGGAAGAGAAGATAGGGTGATATGGCAGAGCTTTAAAGAGGGTGTTGTTTTCTGCTAGACTGAACAGAAGGTCTCTAAAGGTCATTCGCCCTGAAGCCTGAAGATGCCAGAAGAATAAAAGTAAGTGCCTCCAAGCGAAGAGGGCGACTTTCACCAGGACCCAGCCATGCCAGCACCCTGATCTCAGCCCCTCGCCTCCAGGACTGAGAAAGGACTTTCTTCTATTTAGGACACCTGGCCTATGGTATTTTGTTATAGTGGTTCAAGGGCTAAGACAAATACAAGGAAACCATAGGTCCATACAGGAGGACTTACAGCAGGCCTCATTGCTCCTTGGTTCACAAAGTCTCGAGTTAGGCCATGCACACTCAGTAGGGGTGATATGAACCCCAAGGGGGCCACAGTTGGCTATGGCTGAAGGAGCACATGAGAAGTCTTAGACCTTTATGTATGAAACAAATATACATGTAGTACGTACATAGATATTCAGTACATCTGTGTTATTAAGCTTTTATGGGTGGGGTGGTTAAAGATAAAGCTTCCAAAAAGGGATCTTAGGCAACAATAATGAAAAATAGGTTGAGTGACACTGTGTTAGATCCAGTTGGGGCCTAGTGTGGGGTCCCTCAAAGGTAAGTGACAATTTCCTCCTATAGCAGGAAGCTGGAATTCCAAATCCTTGGATTCTGCTCTGTCACCATCAGCTGCCATGAACTCTGAAGAGCTAAGAGTCGCAGAGATGAGATCAGGAGAAGGTGACTAGTGTCTCATTGGATCTTTGGTCCTCAAAGCTCCAGCAGGAAGGTACAGGACACCCTATTCCCCCATCCTGTCCCCTCGGCTGCCAAACCAAACCAACTGAAAAGCAATGCTTCCAAGAGAAATAGATTTTCCTCTCACATAAATGAATCCTGGAAATTAAGCTATCCAAGGTGGACACAGCAGCTCCACAGTGACCCAGGGACAGACTCCTTCTCCAGGGCTTAAAAATGGTCACTCGAACTCAGTCGTCAGGCCTGAAGTCCAGGCAGCTGGGAGTAGGAGTAGAAGAAGACACACTCCTTTCCTTTAAGTATACTTCCAAGAATCCGTTCTACTTACATCCCATTGCCAGAAGTGTACACCCGAATGCATGAGAGATTGGAAATCAGGTGGTAAGGGCAGCAGTGAGCCCAGCCCAAAGTCAGCTGACCTACTATTAAGGAGAAAGAGGAGCACAGGTGCCAGGTACAATCAGCAGTTCCTTCGCAGTGAGAAAATCCTGCTTGATGTACCCTACGTGGTGCCGAATAGGGAAGATTCCTTACCCTAGGTAAACAGGCCCAATGGGCCTTCAGGGTTTTCTGTCTCTTTGGGCTCCGTGATGGTCAATTTTATACATCAGTGCGACTGGGCTAATGGGTGCCCAGATAGCTGGTAGAACACCATGTCTGAGTGTTTCCAGAGAGGCTACTATTTGACTCTGTGAACTGAGTAACAAAGGTCACCCTCGCATATCCATTGAGAGCCCCAATAGAATAAAAGAGGAAGGGCGAACCCTCCCTTCTCTTGAGCTGGGAACGTCATTGTTTTCTGCCCTCAGACATGAGCATTCCTGGTTCTTGGGTCTTTGGACTCAGATGGTACTTACATGAATGGCCACCCTGGATCTCAGGCCTTCAGGGTCTGGACTTCAGCTTTCCTGGCCTCCAGCTGGCGGGTGGCAGACTGGGATTCTTAAACCTCCATAATTACACAAGTCAGTCCCCCGTGCTGAATCTCTTTCTATATAGCCGTACTCCTCCTGTATTGCTGAAGGACCATGATTAATGCCACTTCCCTCTGGTTCCTACTTGACTCTCTAAGATGGCAATGAAACAGCGAGAAGAGATATGAGGCATGTTTTTGCTAAAAGAAGGAAAGTCTGGGCAGCATTTCATTTCAGATGGGGGCGGAGGGGAAGAAAAGAAGCACTGTTCCCAATTCAGATTTATTCATGCTCTCCTACTAACACTCTAAGCCCACTATGGGGTTAGATTAACGCTCTAGACCCTGGTGCATCCTCCACACTCACTAGTTTTTCTTGCCAGGAATTGACAATACAAGAAAAGGAGCTCTGAGCATTCTTTACTCTGTAGACCATCTTCCTCTGGGAGGCACCGAAGCAGAAGAAAGATGAGGGAAGAAGAGGGTTGGGAACCCCAATTGTGTGGTGGAACATCTGCAGGGAGACTCGTTGATAGGGGAGGCCGGGAGAACAGACACTAGGAGGCTGCAAGGAAAATGTTCCTACAGAGCTCACTTTGCAGAGGGTACCAGGTGCGAAGGGAAGTATGAACAATGTGCTCATGGAACACAAAGTCGGGGAGAGGGATGACTCAGAACCACTGAGTCACCATGTTGGAGGCTCCTGAAGAGGGAAGAGGCGTGTGAGGCATGGAGGCTTTGGGGGTGAACCAGTGGGGACGTACTTTAGAAAATGCCAGGTCGTTTGAAGTGTAGGTTGTAAGAGGAAGGCAGGGATGGCTGGAGGTACAGGGCTGAGGAGGAAGATGTGGTGGTGCTGGCTCTACTTGAGAGGAAGGAATGGAAATAGGATTCCACTACCTTGCTTCTAAATGGCCTTTGTGATGTTAGCAGATTTTGGTGGGCAGGAAACAGAGAACTTGGATTTAGAGGCTATGAATGAGTGAATCCAAGGAGGATTTGGGTCTGCACCCTACATATACTGGGAACAAACAATCTAGATCTGGAGGATGCAGGGTGGGCAGGTACCTACCCATAGAATCTACTCCAAAAGTGCAGCTAAACTCCATCCGACTGGGTTGAGTAGTGTCCCCATCAACTCATGTCCACCCAGAACTTCAGAATGTGACCTGATTTAACTTTGAGGATACAGTTAGTTTACTTAAGATGAGGTCACATTGTACTTGATGGGTATTAAATCCAATATGGCTGATGTCCTTGTAAGTGGAGGAAATGATACAGAGACATACTGATGAAAGAGGTGATGGAAGCTGAGACTGAGGCGGGGGTGACACATCGAGGAACATCAAACATTGCCAGCAGCCCGCAGAAACTCACAAGAGGCCAGGAAGCAATCTCTCCTAGAGCCTTGCAGGGGAGTATGGCCTTGCCAGCAGCTTGAGTTCAGAATTCTGGTCTCCAAATCTATAAAGGAGAAACCCTGGGTGTGAGACACTCTGTCCACAGTGCTTTGGTGCGGCGGCCCTGGAACAAACACGTTGGCCCTGCGGCACTTGGTTCTGCATGTGCCTGAGAGCTCAAGGCGTCAGCAATGGAGAGAGGTCTCCAGAGGCCCTCAGTGCAGGGACCAGGGCCTGAGAGCGTGAGTGTGAAGAAGAAAGAGTCCGGCTTGCAAACGTCTCCATCCCGAGGGACGCCTGGACAAAGCGCTCCAGTAACTCAGAACCACAAGGAAGCCTGCCACACTCTCACTCCGTTGCTATGGCAAATCCATTCTCCCCACCCACGATGATGCCCAAACCCTTCCATTCTTGACTGGAACTGTAAATACTTTCACAAATGTCTACCACATAAAAAACAGGACTGCCTCAAGTCACTCTTATTTGCTACCCCTATTTAGAACAAAATTGATTCCTGTGATGAATCCAAGTGAACATGCCCTAAGGTGGGGAAATCCGGTAGGCACCATGGCTCCTTGCGTTGGCTGAGGGGAGATGAGGGAGCAACTGAGTTTCAGTCGGGCGACCTGATTGACCCAATGTCTGGGAGCCGTGGTGCCACAGAACCAGGATCCAAGACAGCCAGGCAAGGCAGAGCTGGGATCCAGAGTGGCTGTATCTGGTGCCACAGAGGCTTGGTTGGCTCTGAGTTGCTCTGACTTAAAGCATCTTCCTCAGTCCTTGGCAAAACCCTAGACAAAAGGAATCTGTCTTGTGTGTGTGTTCCTTTTTCCTTCTCATCCCAGGGACCTGTCCCTGCATCTCTGATGCCTGATACTCTCGTGGTCCTCAGTCATGATTCCCATATTGACCATGGTCCCCTAGACCCTGAGTTATCTGATCAGAACATCTGTGCAAACACGTGTTGAGAACCCAGTGTGCTGAGACTGACAGGGTTTGGCGTTTTCCAAAGGGTAAAGACAGTTCCTTGCTCCTAAGGGCTGCTGGGTCCTCAGAGACTTCTGACTTAAACACCATAAGGATCTTGTTGAACAGGTTCCTGCACCCCCTTCGGGGAACCTGGATGCTGCAGGCCTGAGGTAGAAACTGGTTTTAATGCCCTCTCTAAGGTGTGCCGTGGGAGGCACCATTCTGGACCCCAAATCAATGGGTTCAAGGGATCTTTGGGGGCAATTTACTTACCCAAGGTCACACTCAGACCTTTCAGTAACTTTCCCTTGTCCAGAGAAGGAATTTTTAGCGACTTTGAATTTCCTTGCTTCCCCTTCACTCTGGGCATACGTGTGCTTTATAAGAAGGATGACTCAGCTCTGCCTCCCTCTGTTTTCCCAGCCCCCCTCTCCAATCCTGAGCTAACTGGGGCTCTTCTCATCTCCGTGTAGAGCAGAGAATGTCTTACTGTGCACCAGCTCTCGGTTTTACATCCTCACGACAAAGTATTTCTCATTCTTCCTTCCCTTTTAGGTACTGAGGTATAAAACGCAAGCTTAACATACTTTCACCCACAAGGCATCTTTCAAATTGGTGAGGTCTTTGCCTGGGAGGGTCATATTTATGGTCCCAGATAACTACAGCCTGATAGAAAGGGCCTTGTGTTTTTTTCCCCAGAGTTAAATGTTTCCCTATCAGCCTTTTCAGGATGAAGAAAAGGATCTCTTTTTCACTACTGGAGACCCCACCACAGTCCACCACACAGAGCAGCTTTGGCTTGCTTCTGTCTCCTCCTTTACATTCCTGTCCTTCATTTGCAACCCAGAGGTGAGGGAGCTTATAATTCAGGCTTCTGGCTTTTTGGGTGAACATCTAAGACTCACGTGGCATGGACTTCAGGCTCAGTGGAATGCTACCCACAATGCACTCTTTTCCCCGTCCCCCCCCACCCCCCCAAAAAAAAAAACAAAAAAAAAAACAAAAACTATTCTCAGAGGAGACACCAGAGGCAGGAGATTCATGTAAGTGCTTGGGAACACATTCTGCCTTTCTCCCAAACGTCCACACTATCTCACACTCAGAGAACTGCTCTTTCTCTTCGGGGATGACACCTCCTGATTGCCCTGGTCAGACCTCTCTGCTCCAGCTCCAGTGACCTGTTATGAGCATGTCCTGAGCATTTACTTCCAAGGGATTTCCTGGCACTCTGATTCCCCATGTCCCATATGAGACGACCAGTTTCTCCCAGAAACCTGTTCTCCTTCCCTGCTTACTTGCTGTTGTATAATTTCCAAAGTCCCTTTTTAATCATGCTGTGTTCATTCCCAAACACAAATGAACTGAGATAATTTATTATGTTCTTTCCTTTTAATCCCCCAAGGTAAGGAGCAGAGCACACTAAATACTCAATAAATACTGAATTGAAAGGAATGCACTTAAGCATTAAGTTGTTTGGAAGTGTAAAGAGGCAAAGGATTATATTCTTTTAACCTTCCCCATGATTATTCATTTACAGAAAAACACTGGAAGGATGACAACACCTGATCTCTATATACAACCTTCCAACATGCTTTCACATGCATGGTCCTTTAACTTCTCATTCCAAAAGTTGTTTAGGAAAATTTCTGCAGAAAAAAAGATCTGAATCTGAGTCTCACTTTTACTTTTTACAAGCTTGCTGGAAATGAATAGTCAGCCTGATCTTTCTGAATCAAATCCAGATGGTAATAATAATTCACAAGGTTTTTAAGATTCTAAAACCTGTATGTTAAAGTGCATGGCAACCCAATGGTCTTCTTGAAGTCTCTACCTCATGAGAAGGTACCACCACTTTCTCCTGGAGGTCCTTCTGTGTGAGATCTTTTTTCCCAATAGGCACCGTTGAAATGATACCATCTAATCTCATTAATTGCTTGGTCTCTGAATCTCACACATTACAGTTATTTAATAATTATTTGTTGAATGAAAGGTAACCTTTTAACAAATGTAGTCATTTGGATGTGTTTGCACCACTGTTTTCAGTTAAAAATCCTTCTTTTGAATTGGAGTTTCTCTTCCTGTATCCTGAATTCTGATCAAAATGGAAGAGGGTACTTAATTTTGTAAAGATAATAAAAAATACCCCCACGTATTTGTTTACACTTTTGCCCTTAGAAAAAACTATGTATTTCTCTGTACACATATATGTGTACAGAATAATTATTCTGAGAACAGCTTAGAATCAGAAAATGAATCTGATTTTGAAATACTTATCCTTCGGTACTGAACTAACAAACAGTGGGTAATAGCTAATCAGCTTTTGAAGAAATTATTTGTTGCTAGAAATTAACCTGAAATTTGATCTCTGGTTCTAACACGTGTAGTAAGAGGTAATGCGAAGTTTTGCTTCTTTTAGGGATTGTTGCTGCTCTGCTCCTCCTTCCAAGAAGACCCCTTAATTCATACACAGTTTCAGTTCCTCTCACTCATCGAAATTTAGTAGTCCAGGTCTGGCTCCAACCCATAAAACCAACCTGTCACCGTAGAATAACTCACACAGGCCCCGGGGGTAGGGAGAAATCAACTGAGAAGAAGCCAGGTGACAAATACAACTGGGTGCAACCCGGTCCATCCTTGGCAAAGCCCACCGCACACTTTCCCCAGCCGTGGTGTGTGGCTGACGGGAAAGCAGGATGCCAGGCTGCTTGGCTCAAGCTACGCACGCATTGCCCGCTGACCTTTTATGGGTCGCAACCCGCATGCCTGACGAACTGATTTGTTCCAGCTGCAGCTATATTTTCTACCTTCCTTGTTACTTAATTGATCCTGGCTGTGCCTGGTCCTGCAGAGAAGCCCTCCCAGACCTTGCAACATATGCTATATATCCTGTACGTACTCTTGTGTCCTGACAGGGAACATAAAAATCAGAGATGGCAGGAGACAAGGGGAGGGGAAAGTCAGTGGGAGCACTCAGAATGCAAATCACTTGGCTTGCCTTGGTGAGTCCTTCAACCCCTGGCCACTGCTTCCTAGACCAGCTCTCTTCCTACAGACAGCACATCTCCCGAGATTCAGGCTTTCTCTTTAAACTTTAAAAACTGTAATCACCTACAGACCTTCCAAGACAAAGAGAAAACAGAACAACAAATGCTTCCCTTCACTCAGTCTTTGTTCTTGGGCCATCAATATTAAGATCTTTCTAAATACTTGGCGTGGTCCTGGCCTCCAAGGAAGCAGGTGAATTTAGACAGACTTCCTGCTCTGTTGTAGCTCAGAGCCTTACAAGGGACAGAGACACAAACAGGAATAGCAAGAACTCGGTGGGACATGTGTTAATAACCTAGATCGGCAGTTTTTAACGTGCAATGAGTGGCCCCTGGGTATTTCCAAGACCCTTTGAGAAGGTCTGTGAGGTCCAAACCCTTTCACAATAAAACTAAAATGTCATTTGCCTTTCCCACCTTCATTCTCTCAGAAGTATACAGTGGAGTTTGCCAGAGATGATGGAATTCAGAGTCAATAGGACAACCCAGCCAACTTCCACGAAACCAGGTCTGAGATTTGCAAAATGTAAAACAATGCTGCTCTTCAAGCATTATTTTGTGTTTGAAAATATTCTTTCAGTTTTCCTAAAAGTGTGTTATTTGTGTCATTGTGTAGTTGGTTTACTCTTACTTTAAATGAATTAATAAATATGTCAAGAATTCTCAGAATCTCTGATCTAGTAATGTTGATAGATAAAGCATACATAAACAAAAGCTCTCAATAACTTCAAAAGAGTATAAGACTGTCAGGAAGCTGCAAAAATAGTACTGAGACTCCCCATATATCCATTGCCCAGCTACCCCCACTAACAACATCTTGAGAGTTCATTGCCAAAACCAACAGACCTGGGTTCAGTATTATTAGCTAGGGAGCATATCTGTGTCCTTCTTATGTGTGCGTGTCCAAAGTCCTATGAAACTATATCCCACCTGTGGATTTGTGTAGCTATCACCTTGCCCAGCACACAGAACTATTCCATCACCACAGAGAAGCTTCCTCATGCTGGGTATTATATTCACATCGTCCTCCTAACTCGTAGTTCCTGGTACCCAAATTCCTGGTACCCACAGATCTGTTCTCTATTGATATAATTTTGCCACTTCAAGGATCTAGTCCAGTGAAATTGTAGAGTCTATAACTCTTGAGATGGGCTTTTCTTTGTTTATTTAGCAAAATGCCTTTGAGATGCAGCCCAGAAGTTAAGTGATTCCACAGTTGGTTCCTTTGTGTTTGTTAAATAGTATCCCATTGAATGGCTGTAGTAGTTTATTTATTCACTCATTGACGGGCATTTGCATTGTTTTTAGTGTTTGGATATTATAAATAAAGTTCCTGTGGATATTAGTGTGTTGGTTTTCCTGTATACAGAGCTCTGATTTCTCTAGGCTCAATGGGAATATGTGTGTTAACTAGATCCTATGGAGTCTATGTTTAACTGTGTCCAAAAACCACCTACTGTTTCCAGCATGGCTAAAATGTTTCATTCCCATCCACTGTATATGAGACACCTAGTAGCTTCACATCCTGGCCAGTACTTCTTATTTTGAGTGTGATTTATTTATTCTAGTGCTTTCTCAATGTAGCTTCAATTTCAATTTCCCTGAGAGGTAATGATGTTGAACTTTTTATGTACATATTCATATATATTTTTGGTTAAGGGCCTGTTCAAATATTTTCCCCATGTTCTTATTGGATTGTTTATTGTCCTACTGTTGAGTTCAAAGAGTTCTGTTCATTCTGAGCATAAGTCTTTTGGAAGACATGATTTGCAACTACTCTCTACCAATTTTTTTTTCTTTTCCCCAATCCTCTAAACAAGGTCTTTCATACAGGAAAAGTTTTAAATTTTGGTGAACTCTAAGAACTGTTTGCCTAGCCTGAGGTCATGAAGATTTTCTCATAAATAATTTCTAAGTATGCGAGGTGTCCTAAGACCAAAAGGTTTGCAAACCACAAACATTGTATGTGCAGTGTTTTCAGAGTGTAGAAAAAGAATCTTCCATTGGAACGTATTTGTAAAGAGAGGGAAAAGGTGGTAAGAGAAGAGAACCAGACTTCAGAGAGAAGGTGGCTCCCCAGTCAGGATGTGGGGCAAGTCAGCCAGATCTGGGTTTTAGTTTTTTCTTTCTTTTTCCACATCCCTAGCACTTGGAATCAAGATTGACACAGGAGGGATTGGACAGAACACAAGCAAAAGAGAGCAGCGTGTAAACTCCTGATGTGCTCAGAACAGCCAAGCCTTCCAGGGCCATCGAGGTGGGTGTGTGCGAGAGGGGGAGACCAGGTAGGTGAGGTGGGAGTAGGAGGTGGGCTGTGAACAGGTCTCATATGCTGTGTTTCTATGCCCCTTCTAATACTTCCAGCCTGTAGCTTATTGCAATAAGTTAATTGCAACAAAACTTTTTGTTAAATAACAAAGACTCCCCAACACTAGCTGATAGAGCCAAGATCTCCTTTAAGTAGAGGAAAGTATATAGTTTGCTTACTATACACCAGGTGCTATTGTAAAGGCTTTGCAGGTCCCCTGAGGAGCAGGAGCCAGCAAGATTTCATCAAAGTGCTTTTCCTTTCTGCCTGCACAGGTGCCTCCATTCCCAGGTTCCCTTGCAGGTAATTGTGGCCAGTGGAATGTGAGCAACAGGGAAGTCAGGCACTGCACACAGAAACCTCCAACATAGAATTTTGTGCCCTTTCCCTCTTCTCCCACTTGAAGCAACTGAGTCTGGTGATTCGGAGTCCCGGGATCAGGGGCTATGTGCTTCTCAGACTCTGCACTGAATAACTGCCTCCATAGGACCATCTGTTTGGGGATTTATGTGGGCAAGAAATAAACCTGTACTAAGTAAAGTCATTCAAATTAGGAATTTTGTTACAGTAGCTAACAGGACTAAACTAACACACTCCTCAAGGAGTGAGGATGTTCTTTCTGCATCTCTCCTGCCTCTCACACCCACTAGAGCTTTCATGGTAGGGAAAGAAGAACCATTCTGGCTCCTTTGTAAAAAGATGCATTTATTTGGTGCCATGATCAAACCATTACATTTAGCAATCAACAGCGAAGGTGCAAAAAGAAAAAGAGAAAGAAGAAGAAGGAAAAAAAAAAAGCTCACTACATTAAAACCTTTGCTGGAATGCTTTCCACTCTCCACAGAACAGAAACTAGAATAACCTGTTATGCAATTAGTCGCAATTAGTTTTTTGCCCATACACATGAGCATTGTGTAAAACACATCTTCTTTCTTTGTAGCAGCTCGGCCCTCTTGCCACTGTGCTTGACTGAATTCACAAATCTGCTGTAACCTGTCGCTTCCCTGTCACTCCTCAACCTCTCCCTGAACTGTTTCCTGACAGAATTAAAACCTTCTGTGACCACCAAGGCTACTGCTACTGCTGGAACCATCACAACCATCTTGGTTTTGTGGTTTGGCAAAGTACTGGCCAGAGCTTCTGCCTCCAAAATTTCTAAACTTTGTGGACCCAAAATTTGAATATTGATTTTTGTGACTACCCAAATCTCGTACCCCCTACCACCTCCAGAACTGCTACCATGATTTACAAATGGATTGTACCCTTCCCTACGGCCACCATATCCACCACACCTACCACACTCTGGCTGCCACCAAAGCACTATGAACACTGAAGTTTCCTGTAGGGTTAAAGTTGTTATGGTCACCAAAGACACCCCATGACCACCACCAAAGTTTCCAAAGTCACTTTGACCTCTTTGGTTAGACCAAGCACTAGCCATCTCTTGCTTTGACAGGGCTCTCCGTACTTCACAGGGTGGTCATTCACGGATGGAATTTCTGAATGGTCTTATCTGATCAGCGGAGCTCAAAGATCACCAAAGCAAAACCTCTCTTGCCACTGCCTTCGTCAATCATTCCAGTTTCCCCACGTTCAAAGTAATGTCATGGGTGTTGTTCCTCAGTGTCTTTCCTCCCCAGACTCTCCTTGTTTTTCCATGGCTCGGCCCTCCATGGACAGCTTCAACAGATGTCTTGGCTCTTTGGAGTGACTTGGGCACGATGACAGTAGGAAGAGAGACTGCAGTGGTGCTTCGTTGGTGGTGACCGTGGACAGAAAGGTCTGATTGTATCTTTAGACCCCCTCCTCTGATCCTAGCCAAAACTAGGGGCCAGGAAGCTTCCGGAACCACTGGCAAATGTCAGGTTCTCTAAGTGCAACTGACCTTAACGCCTCAGATGTTCTTCCCGATCAGGGCCACAGCTGGAAGGGGGAGGAACACCTCCCTCCTCAACCCTCAGCCAGGGCCTTCGTCATCTGGACCTTCCAACTTGCCCCCTTCATTTCCTGCTTCCGGATTCCATCATCTTGCAGGCCTTTCCAAGGTACCCAAAGTGAAGGCTCTGTGCCCCAGTTGCCTTACCTTTAAAATGAGAAATGAAAATTATGTCAGTTCTGTGAGTTTTTATGAGGATTAAATGAGCATTAGGTGGTACACAGTAAGTATTCAATAGTGCTGATTTTACTGTTCCATACTTTACTTTTTAAACCACCTACACATAAGTCCATTTTGCCTTGAGAGTTGGGAGAGATGCTAAAATATTTTGGTTCCCTCATTCTATGAAGACACCCAGAGAAGTCTGGTGACTTTCCCAAACAATGTGACTAGGAAGGAGCTGAGTTAGTGTTCTAATCCAGGCCTGTGGTCCAAGACCCTGTGTGTGCTCAGCTCTCCTTTGGATATTTTCTTTAATCCCCCTTCTACATCAACTAATCTAGTTGCTTAGCATCTGTCGTTCATTGCTTTCCTATCTTTTGACACCTATAACTATGCCCCATTGTACTTAACTAAAATGGTTCTTGTCACCAGCAACATGTGACCTGTCAACTGCTGGGACCATCAGGTAGGAGATAATCCATCTCAGGAGATGTTTAGCTCTCCCTGCATCTGTCAATGCACATACATAGTGGGATCTTGCACCAATCCTCTGAGCAGGATACTTGTGAATCAACTAAAAAAACTGGGCACTGAAATAGCCAAGGCACTGTAGTTGACGTTTCCTGTTTCTAAAAATCAAATGGAAAATTGAGAACTGTAAAGGGATGTGGCACCATTTCCCCCTGAAATACAATCCTATTCATTCATTCTTTTAATAACCTATTTAGCATTTATTGAACATCTATTATGTGATTGTTCTTGTTCAAAAAATCCAAAGATTTCTAATGCTGACTGTCAAGGAGTCCAGAGAGATGAAGACAACAGTGATATTGCGTCCGGTATTCACAGATGTGTGAAAATACTTTCAGTACAATTTGATGAGTGCTATAGTCCCAGGGACATGTCCATTTTCCACCTTTCATTACATTAGTGGCATAAGCATTGTAATTTTTGTTTCATTAAATACCATATAGAATGAAGACAGGAAGGTGAAGTGCTGTGAGGTCACAGAGCAGCAGCACCTAGACTCATAAATAGGAAGATGCTTGAAGCTCAAAAGAAGTGATATTTAGCATGGGTTTTGAAGGATGTGTTGAAGTTCATGGAGAAAGAAGAGCAGAATATCTCAGGTAGCATAACAGCATCCTCAGAGACAAACTGCCAAAAAATAACCATAAAAATGGTAATGATCACCCAGATGTAAATAACAATGTGCACTATTGCTGCAGGCAGGGAATGGCGGTTAGTGATGATAAAAGTGCACAGGGTGAATGCCAAGGGCCGAGGAGGGGATGGTTTTAAAAGTCAGGTTTGTAGGAAAGAAAGAAAAGAAGGAAAGAAAGAAAGAAAGAAAGGAAGGAAGGAAGGAAGGAAGGAAGGAAGGAAGGAAGGAAGGAAGGAAGGAAGGAAGGAAGAACTGCAAAAGTCAGAGGTTTGAGGCTTTTCTTTTTAATCCATTGAATTCTTTAAATCTTAATATTGACAAAGTGGTCTTGGGATATTTGTTAGACTGGGGAGTGGGCCCCTTCTAGTTTTTGAGAAATGGAAGACAGTTACAGTTTTTAAACCATCTGTCTGTCTATCTGTCTATCTATCTATCTATCTATCTATCTATCTATCTATCTATCTATCTATCTATGTAAACTTTGGTGTCACCTGGATGGAGCCCTTAGGAAAAAGACTTGGCCATCTCATATGGCCTCAGTATGTCCAAGAAGGTACTCCAGGCTCATGCTGCTTCTTATACTGAAAGGGGCCCTGGCAGCTCCTCTGTGGAATGCATGGCGGGCCAGGTCGGTCTGGTGTTGGGCTGTCTCTCTTTCCCTATTGTCAGAAGGTGGAGAGAGGAAAAAAAGGATTGTGGTTCAGATGAAGTCTGACTTGAAAAGCCTGTGTTTCATGGAAGCACACAGGTAAATGCAGCTTTAGGGTTCCTCTGGGCAGCAAAGCCCCAAAGAACAAAGAACACTACTGTATCTTTGGACAAGATTAATTTTAAGGCAGGTTTACTTTTCTAAATCAAGTTGCCACCACGCTTTTAGTTTGCCCTCAGCAGTACTCAGGGTCCCCAGAGTGTGTACCGTAAGGACCTTAAAAATGTTCTCAAACAGAACAGATCAGTGACAGCTTTAGGTTCTCTTGAAAAATATTTCATGGGCTGTTCATTTCCCTGAGAGGCAAGAGGAGGATGGGTAAGGGGAGAAAATGGACCTATTTTATTTTTCTTTTCTAATTACTATTTCTTTAAAGAAAGATGAGAGCTGAAGTTTATCATTTGGTAGCCAGGAGAAGTCATCACTTGCTTTGTTTCAGGTTTGAAGAGGAGGCCACCCTCTAACTTCTTGTTATTTACCTATAGAGTTTAGGCAGAACATTACATTTTGTCTTATTCCCTGAAGCTATCTAATTGGCTTCTCCTCCCATCTTTCTTGACATTCCTAAGAGGAACTCATCCAGTACAAACACAATTGTGTTCCAACAGGTCTCAAGCAAAGCCCCTGGTATGCACCAGCCACCATGGTGGGTGCCTAGGATGCAAACATAAGAACTCTTATTCTTGCCCAGAGGACACACCGATTGCAGAGTGAGGCAGGGCACTGTAGGTGGTAGGAAGGAGAGGGAGGATGCACGGAAGATGTCCTGAGGAAGAGGACAGCCTGACCCGAGAGAAGAAAGACTAGACAAATCCTGGAGAAGGCATGCACATGGAGGAGGGTGTCTCATTTGGAGAGAGCAAGGGGCAACGGGGTATCTATCGGCAGCCACAGTAGTTTCCAACATCTGTAGGAAGGAGTGGCCGGGTAAAAGAAGGGAGAACACTAGGGGATAACAAGAGGCCAGATGTGCAGGATCTTAGTAGCTTATGATGGAGAAGTGGGTGTCTACAGGATCCTGGCAAGAAACTAAAGAAACCACTCACAGTGAACGTCAAGAGATCCAGTCGCTAGCAGCCAGGATCCAGTGCCACCTCTGAGCCCAAGGGAGCAAGGAAAGAAAACAGTGAGGCCAGGGCGTGTGCGTGTGTGTGCACGCGCGTGCGTGCGTGTGTGTGCGTGCGTGTGTGTGTGTGTGTGTGTGTGTGTGTGGTGTGTTGGGAGGAGTCATCTTAGCAGATGCTGTTAAGAAAGGACCCAGCTGTAGGGAGAACCCTGGCCCTGCAGCAGTGAGGAAGCAGGGAGGCCGGACTTCCCATGTTTTCTCTGCCCTAAGTCTCCCCAGCACCTTCTGCTGGCCAAAAACAACCAGGAGCCAGAGGGTGAAGGAGCCCTGGGGAGGCAGGGGTCAGCCATTTAGGATGCAAAACTCCCTTGACACTAGGTTCTAGAATACAGCCAGGGTCAGTGCTGGCCTTCACACAGATATGAGGAAACTTAGTTAAAATTTTTAAAAAACAAAAATACCAACTGAAACATGGTGCTTCGAGAAATAGTACAAACAAGTAAATTGTTATAATAAGCTTCCTGTAAAAGCTGAGTCATTTTCTGATATGTTTTTTAAAAACATACTCATTGATAAAAAGAACCTCTTAGTGTTTCAAACCTAGATCTGTTCTTCCTATAAGAACCTGGATATTTATTGGATCCAGTGACTGATTTGTGGCAATCTTGCTGAATTTTCTTTGGTGGCATCTGTTCAGACCAAGGGAGCTAGGGGGATGCTGGTGGTT
This sequence comes from Sciurus vulgaris, assembly GCF_902686455.1. Taxonomy (NCBI): domain Eukaryota; kingdom Metazoa; phylum Chordata; class Mammalia; order Rodentia; family Sciuridae; genus Sciurus; species Sciurus vulgaris. Next base: position 133,980,091 of record NC_136469.1, on the reverse strand, counting down.
GAAGAGTGGAGGGAGAAGGCAGCCCTTGCTGATCACCCACTGTCTGCCCATCATCTCAACCTCATGGGCTCCGCCATATTTTTTTCTACAGGCTGATGAGTTCCATCAGAAACCAAGGGATCCAGGATTCAAATTAGATCTTTCTATCACTGAAGCTCATTCTTGTCATAAAAACACAATGTATTTGTGTTAACATGAGATGTCAGCTTTACAAGTCAAAAATCTCCATCAGAAAATAGACAAAAATATCCTCTTTTCTCCCCAGCTCCTGTTATGGGTCCCTGTCAAAGGCAACATCTCCTTCCTGGCCAATCCATGATGCTTTCTTTGGAAAAATGAATCTTATATGATAAACGGTATCACCTTTAGTTTTTCAATAACTATTAAATGCCTCAGCATTGGAAAAAGTACATCTTTCTGTAGGGACCATCTGTGTGAAGAATTTCTGTAGCAAGACAACAAAAAGCCTGCTTTTACAGGTTCCTAAGGAAGAGGCCAACTGTATTATAAAGAATTATTTCTTCTTAGGGATTATACCCATAAAATATGATCTAGAAAGAATACAAAAATGAGGTACATGAATTCTATTTTACCTGTTCTGATCCAAAGGCTGTATGCAGTTTAAACTTCTGGAAAACGTTATCTTCCTTGGATTCATGTTTTGCCATGGAATTCAGTTTTTCTTCAGATGCTTCACCTGAAAAATCATCACTGTAACTCTCACGGATGAAAGAAACCATCCCCATGACGTGGCAACTTAGGATGCAGGAAGCCAGTTCTACACAGCCATGTGAGTTACACTCAGATGGTGAAGACCAGATGTTTCCACGGGCTTCGTTAAAGTTGGAGCTATAAAACCACCTGAATTTCCAGGTTCTTCCTGAAACTTTATTTACTACCCAAGTTCCTGCTGTGTTTCTCTTTAAAGATTCAAATTAAAAGACTCAAGCCAAGTCAAGAGCTTCGTCCAGTGCTTTACATGCATGACAGGATGTGTTACTACGTGGCCCTTCTTGCCCCTGCTGTTTTGAAGCCATCTCTAGCAGTTTTGAGGGTCTTCCTCCTAACCAGACTCCTGTTTCATGTTCGTAGTTTTCTTTTCCCAGCTGGTACACTTGTTCCTTCAGTCATCAAACAGTCACGGTGTGTCTCCCAGGGCGTTCCTTCCCCAGTCTCAGCTCTTGGTGTTCTCACCTCAAACTCCAACCCCTCTGAGCCACTGTGGTCTCATCAAGCCTGTGTTACTCAGTACAGCTTTCAGTCTTTGCCAAGTGCATTACAATATAGTTTAGCTGTCCTCTGAGTTTTATATTGAACTAATCACATTGATGAAATTAAAAAGGCATATGAGGACCGCTAAGTCTGGTGAGGTACTGTAAAATAAGTGCTTTTCACATTGGTGTCCCATCAAGTGTATGAGTCTCTGCAAAATTCCAGTGTAACCCTTAGGACTTTGTAAAGGCGGGCCCCCTTGGCTGTAACCTCTTCCCCCTGGGAAACTCAAATTCAAGGTTCAGCTAGGACCCAGCTATCCTAGGAACCTTCCTCTCTCCCTCCCTCCCTCCCTCCCTTCTTTCCTTCCTTCCTTCCTTCCTTCCTTCCTTCGTCTCTATTATTTATTTTTTTAATTTTGTGCATATGTGAGAGTAGAAAGAATATTTTTTTTTAGGACTCTGAATGTCCCACCCATCAAATTGCTTCAACACAATCATTTCACTTTCAAGTTTGCTTCTCCTGTGGACCTGGGGCAGGGAGCAAATGGAGAGCAAGACACAAGATATTCGGACTTCATCCAAAGAACCACAGGAAGCCCTTAACAGATTTTAAACAGGAAAATGGCACAACCGAATTTGCTTTTCAGCACATGCCACCCTGGTCTGGTGGAAGATGGTTGAAAAGGGGTAGAGGCTGACTTCAGGAATGCAAGGAGGGATGGGGGCCCTGGAAAACAGGTGGAAATGACAATGTGTTCGTGGGCGGGATGAGCTGTGGTCGTGCTGTGGTGGACCCCCTGCAGGTGTGGGAGCTGGAGAAGGCTTCTTGCAGAGGGGTGAGGTTTGAGTTTGTTCTAAAAGCCAAGTTAAGACAAGCAGCTCTGACCGCGTTCCAGCGGCAAAGTGAGTTTACCCAGCAAAGAACACTATTTATGGTGCATTGATAATTAGACTTGACCCTCCATTCGCCATGCTCCACTGACCTTCAGTTGAAAGGAAGGACCCAGCATATGTGTGTTGTTATTTTAATGAACAGCATTTCCCCTCACCTCCACCCATCCCAGCAAGTCTACGTGGTTCCTTAAGAGTCATTACCACGGGCACTCATACTTTCAGCATGAAACCTCCAATGAACGTTCCTCACAACCGCTTTGCTTTCTCATGGATGCTGTTCAAATGTCAGCGGTTTTAGCACTGAACTTAACCTTTATGCATTTTCACCAGAGTTTCAGAAACACAGCCTGTGCTGAATTTCCCTTACGGCTGGGAATGTTTAATACACAGTTACAAACAGAGCACTCTGGCAGTCCCTGGAACTGCCTTCGAGACATCCTGCATGTTTGGGGGCCTGCCGTAAGGCCATGGAGCCAGATCACACCCAGATGCCAAGCTCATAATCACCACTCACTTCTCCACTCATTCAACCAAATATTTGCTGAGAGCCTGCTAAGGGACAGGTACTCTTAGGGAGAAAAGGATTCCAGACTGAGGAAAGAAAACGCTTGTTTTCATGGAGTTTATATTCCGGTTGAAGGGACGGACGACTCAATCAAATAACTGATCAAGTGGTGATTAGTGTAGTATAGAAAAAGTAATCAGGTAAAGAAGGCTAAAGGGCACTTGAAATAGTGCTGGAAATATTTCCAGTAGATTCCAATGAGTGTGGAGGTACGATTTTGTGTGAGTGATCAAGAAAGAGGCTCCGTTATCTTTGTTACTTCAGAAATACTGGAAGAAATTGACCCCAATGATAATAATATGCAGGTGAGCTTCATTATCCCTGGGTTCTATCTCTGTGAATTTACCTACTGGTTAGAATGCATGTACAACCCTGCATAACCAGTGACACTTTCTCAGCCAATTCAGGACATGCGCAGAACAGTGAAAACAGTCCTGACCAGCACTCCCAGGAGGTCTCCTGAGGTGAGGTGAGCCTTCTTCTCCGTGGTCCGTTTAGAGGTGTGTTATTCCTGTTTTTCAAATTGTTGTGCTTTTGTTGGTGATATGCTGTTGAAAATGGCCCCAAGCAGAGTTCCAAAGTGCGAGCCAGCCTTCCTCAGCTCAAAAAAAGCTCAAAAGGCTGCAATGTGTTTTACACAGAAAATACATGCGTTAGATAAGCTTTCTTCAGTTGCTATTGACCAAGTTCAATGTTGAAGAACAAACAATATATCTTTAAAAAGTGTCTTTAAACAAAAATACACATAGAACAAACTTACATATTGATCAATTGACAAAAAGGAAACTGGCCCTGTATTTTCCCTGGGGGAAATGGCTCACTATTCCCTAATTTGGAGTTTGCAGTGACTTCATAGAACCGAGTAAAGCAAATAATGAGAACCGACTGTATCTCTTCCATTTTTCCCTTTCTACCACCATATACTGCAAGGGCATTGAAAGGACTGTTAAAAATCCATGAACATTAGAGATTAACAGAGCTGGATTTTAATGCCAGGTTTTCTATTTATATATCTATGATTTGCAGCAAGATAGTTATTCTCATGGGGTCTCAGTTTCATGTTCTGGAAGAGTAATATATTAGCACTTACCTTGTAGGCTTGACATGAGGCTTAAATGAAATAGCATATGAACACCAATTATTGGGCACACAGTAGGTACTAATGAAATTGAAGTTGCTTTAAAAATATGGTCTGGGTTTTCTAGGCTGGCTATATCTGGATAATGGAAATTTGATGATGAAAAATAGTCACTTGAATCTATTTTTTAAACAAACCACTTATTCTAATTGAAAAATATGGCATGGATATGCTGAAAACCCAAGTGATACCAAGGACACACATGAACAGTGAACTTTGTCTTACTCCAGCCTCCCATTTGTTCTTCCAGGATGCAACTGTTGTTAACCTTTGTATATGCTTCTGGAAGATTCATATGCAAACACAAGTGTTTATTATGTAAATACTTCAGGGGGAGCTTTATTTTAAAAATCAGAAGCCATCACATCTTTTCAGATTTTTAAAGCAATGTTCATAAAAATCGGGGGAAGGGTTGCTTTGGGTTTTTCTTTGTGTTGTAGTTATTCGGAGCAGCAGAAAGGATTTGTCCTCTCTCTTAAGCAGTGAAATCATGAACTACTTTGCTGGAGAAGGGTTGCTCACCTAGTTCCACCTCCTGGTGTCCCCCATCTATGACCTTGGTCCATACTCCAGTCAGCACAGTTGAGTATCTCTCAGCTCGCAGGAGTTACCCTGCTCCTCCTTGCTATGAGAATGTCCTTCACTTTCCGCTGGAAGTATTCGTTGGCAATATGTCCCTGCAGGAGATTTATAACACTCCAACACAATCTGTGCACTCCCCACCCATTTGCTAAAGACTGGTTTCGAAGCAGGTATAGTCACAGTTCCGTGGTCAATGTAAAGGCACTCCTTCTTCCTTCCTGTTTTGGGACACGAAGGGCGGGACTCGTGTGGAGTGCGGCAGCGTCTTGTAGGTGTCTTCACAAGGAGGCACAGCTGCCAGCCTGGAGTTGGCCCCCTGAGAGATGAAAGCAGCCTGGTCCCTGGTGACACTGTGGGGCTGCCCAGCCGCCAGGAAGGCAGCGTTCCTTCTTCATTTAGCCATTTTCAGTTCACTATCTGTTACTTAAAGCACTTTTCACGATAGTGCCCCAGACTCTTCAGCTTCCCTTGTTTCAGCTCCCAGTGGCTAAACTTCTGCACCTTCTTATTCCTCTCCTTCTGGCTCTAGCTCTATAGTTCCCCTGAAACTCCTGTCCCTGTCACCTGCTCAGACATCCAGCTTCCATCCTGAGGGAGCCACCAGACATCTGGGAGAACCACAGAACATAGACGATAGAACAGCTCGAGTTCATCCTCCACGTCGCATGAGGTTGAGTGAAGTCAGCACTCAGTGATTTTCTGTTTGTTTATCAAGCCTTTGTGCAGCATTCGGTATGTACGAGGAGCTGTGTTTAACAGAGGGACACAATAGCAAGTAAGACAGATGCGCTCCGTTAGTGAGTTGATAATCTCCTGTATGATCAAATAATCAGAAAACCGATGTGCAATTTCAAACTGTGGAATGCAGTCTGAGCACAGGGCACTCGGTGACAAATGACAAGAGGGTCCAGCTGTGTGTCAGAGGAAGGGTCCCTCCACCCCGGCCTAGCAACTCAGGGCGGACCTGGAACTGATGCTGAGTTTTAGCATTCCATCCAATCTCGGACTGTAACCCCGTGATGCAGTAGCATTGCAGTTGTGGCAGCGATCTGGACATAACGTTGACCCTTAACACTAACTGCTGTGAAATGACCTTATCATACCTACTACAACATCCTGATATTCAATGGGTTAATGAAGAAGCACATATATATTCATATTCAACAATTTAAAAATACTTTGATGATTTATTTCAATAAAATTGCCCTCCTACATATTTTATGGATTGGGAAGCTGTCTCAGAAGGGGCTCTGTGGGTTTCATCAGACTAGAAAAGTAATCACTGGCATAAAAAGGCTTAACAATTTTTTAAAAAAACTTTATTGGTGTCAGCATCTCCTGCCCCTCTGCTCTCCCTAAACCCTCACTGTGTTTCCGAAGACTCGTGAGTCACCCCAGAGAGGGTGGGGCCTGGGGCAAGGTGCAAGAGAGGTGGAAACAGAAGCAGTTTCATCTTTCAGGTGGCCAGCTCCAGCCAGGCAGGGTAAAGACAGGCACAAGATGGCTGCACAGCTCCACACTCGTCTCCGTCCCCTGGGGAGGAAGAGATGCCCTGCTATTGGGAAAAGGTGGGATTGTTCCTAGCTGCAGCATTCCTCCTTTGCAGTCCCATGAAGAGGTGCCTGGACTCAGGTCCATGGGTAATCCATGGGCAGTGCCTGGGCACCAGGTCAGCACAGCACAGAGGACTGGAGCTTCTGAGCAGAGACAGCGAGCATCTCATCAGGGACCTTGATTTTCTGAAGACGAGAGACCCCAAACACTGCCCAAATCCTGCTCACCGAATCAAAAAAGAACAGAAATGGAATTTCTTGTCTCCCTGGTGAGCCAGAATTTAAAATCTGATTTTTTAAAAAGAAAATAATGTGCCATTTCTTATCTTCAGTTGTGGCAGCTGAATAATTAAATTCGCGCCTGCTTTACTGAGAGCTGGGGTTGAGGAAGAGTTAACTTAGTAAGGACAGGACAACTCTGCAGAAAGACCAGATGTGAAGAGAGCATGACAGGAGGCATGAGAGGCTGGTGAGCTCGCGGTGAGACCGGAGAGGGAGGTGGCTGCCTTTTACACTATGATGGTGTGGTGGTGCAGGGTCCACTGGCAATTACTTTGCTCCTGACACTTTGGGGCATTGTTTTACTTAATTCTTCAGATAATCCTATAGATTTGATCATTATCCCATTTCATGATTGAGAAACTGAGGTCTAAAACTGTACAGCTGATCAATGGCAGAGACATGATCTGCATCCACACAGATTTTCCATAAAGTCGGAGCACTGATCACATTCACATTACAGGGTTGTTGCGAAGGTTGAACTTGAGATGATAATAACGGATCTTTACGAAGTCCTATAATATGACAGACACTGTTAAAGATTCCTTTATTTAACCCTTGCAACAGTGTTATGAAATAGGTCCTGTTATTATTATCTCCATTTTAGAGAAGAGAAAATGGAAGTGCAGAAGGTTTAAGAAATTTGCTTGTGGTCACTAAGTCAAAGCCAAGATTGGAACCCAAGAGGTCTGGTTCCAGAGTCCATGGTCTTGACTACTTCGTCATACCATTTCAGGTTCATAAAGTGTTGAAGAGAGCTTTGTCATGTGGCAACCACTCAATGCTACAGTCCAAGGAATTCAAACAAATTTTTCTCAGGTCCTAACCAAGGATATTGACCCTTTGCAAAAAATGAAGAGCTAAACCTACATTTGCCTTAAAGGCTAAGACTGAAATGGAAGAACACCTGTCACAAAGAACATGCTAGCAGTTTAGTGAATAAATCAATGGATGGGCCAATCAGAATGGGAGACCTGAGCGGCCACCATCTCTGGGGTCCTAAGGTCACTCGTCTTCTGAGGTCTGCGGTCGCTCCTTTGTATGTGTGTGGACTGAAGCATCCGAGAGGCCGAAGGGCCCGCCTGCGACACGCTCCCACTCCCTGCGCCTCCCTGCGGACACTGCTCACCCACCACAGCCCGGCTGCGGAGCCCAGGTCACCTTCCACCAGCTCTCAGAAATCATCAGAGATGCCACCCAAGATGCAACCAGTTACTGACCTAACTCCACGGGCCCTCAACTCCCTTCCAGCTCGGACATCTCACTGTTCCCTGCAATTAGGACCTGCTTTCTTAAGATCTTCCGCATCGATCTGCTGCCTTCAAACCTCTTTGCTGGTCCGCACATCTAGAGCGGAGCTTGAAGGACCGGTGTTCCCTTCCGGCTGTGAGAGGAGGATTCGAATCACACGCTGAAAGGACGCCAACGTGTTCTCACCTGTGATTGGCGGCGCGGAAACTGCCGTGGGGGCTGGAGACCTGGCGCCGCAGTCAGCAGCACCTCCGGGAGCGCCTTCCCACGTTCCCTTGCATTCCCAAGCAAGAAGCTTTATTTTATTTTATTTTATTTTTTCCTTTTCTTTTTGCTGGAATTCTCTTCTTCCTAAATTTGTTTCACATCAGCTCTGTCAGAGCTGCTGCTGTCTACCAAGCCCATGCCGACCAAAATGAAAGGCTCTGGCTGACACCTCCACCCCCGCCCCCCAAAACAGGGGCCTCTGCGATCCTGCCAGGTTGTCTAACCTCTGCCTCTGCACTCTGTCTTCTCTCTGCGCTGTGCACCAGGCACTCTGACCACACACGCATTTTCAACAGCTTTGTAGCTCCTTTCCCCATCTGTTTTTAAGCACTGGCACCCACAAAAATGTCTTTCAGCACCACTTCCTATCCGACACTGACTCAAGGTCTATCACCAACTCTAATTTGAACTCGGGATAACAGTATTTATAACTCGATTCTATATGTGCAGACACTGAAAAACCAAATGGGCATAACTGGATGGCCACCATCCACATCCCTGACATACTGGATTAGTCATGTGCTGGGGTCTTGACAAGATAAGAATGGATTACAAGTCTGGGGTCCCATATGGAGGACTCAAGGCAAGTAACTTCGCTATTCGGACCCCCAGTGTCTTTATCTATTAAATGCTTCCATGGAGCCATTTACTTACATGATGGGCAAGACCCATCATGCTCTGAAGACCCAAAGAGAAACAGGAAGAGAACAGTGTTCTTGAGGTCACATCTCAGGGTCCGATGGGAAAAGAGTACGGGAGAAGACACCAAGTTTCCAGGGCTTGACTCCTCCCGTAGTTTAGGGGGGAGGAGGAGTGAGTGGGAATGAGATTCCCCTGGTGCCTGGGCAGCAGGCAGGTGCTGAGATTCTCTCCTTCCAGATGATTCCAGGAAGATGATCTGGGCACAGAATGACAGCAAGGGCCCTGCAGTTCTGTCTCATACCCTCCCATGGCCCCTCTTACAAACATGCCAGTTCACTTCTTCAAAGCCAGTGGAAGAATAATTTGTTCTTATCTTATATGATGCAAGCATCGGAGGAAAATCTTAGCAGCTTTGCCATATTCTGTTGGCTTGCAGCAAGGCACAGACTCCTCGCACCGTAAGGAGAAGGATTTCACCAGGGCTTGACTGATTGCGTGTTAATATAGAATCCCACCTACAACAGGCTCCCTCATAATACTTTCTGGACATGTGAAGCACCCTGACCTTTAGCAGCTCACCTGTCCGCAGTACAGGGAGACCAAGGGCATGACCTGACCTCACTGGTCCTGATCCTGCCATACTGGTCACCAGTAAGACAGTTTTAATCAGTAACTCTGCAAATATTCATTAATAATATACTATATACAGGAAGTATAAGAAATTTTTATAATTGTAATATTCATCATAATGGGAACATTTGTGACGAGTTTTGCAGTTTATAAAGGACTTTGTCCTGCTCTCCTATTTGATACTGACAGGAAGCAACAGGGGAAATATCTTCAGCCCTTTGATTTCACATGAGGAAACAAAGCTCATGAAGTTTTAAAGACAGTCAAGGTGGCACAGCTAGGAAACACAGATTCAAGATGGGAACCAAGTTCTTGTCTCCAGGGATAATGCAAAAATATAATAAACGTACATCTTTATGAAAAGACAGGTAATAATACATGGGATCTGCATTTAGGGCCATGTGAGAAGTATGGTATTCAAGGGTTTTTCAGAAGGACTGGTCTGGCCCAGAGGATTTTATAGAAAAGGTGGGACATGCATTAGATCCCAAAGAACGAGATGCATGTGCCTTGTGGGTGGAATGAAGAGATGGGCAGCCAAGTGTGGAAAAACGGGGTGACTAAAATGGGAAAGTGGATACTCCTGAGCTTCCAGGGGACTAGAGGAAATCTGTCCAGCTGGAGAAAGGCTTCTGCTGGAGAAAGTAAAAGAAAGACTAGAAATCCATTTGGCTCCGGAAGATTCTTCTAAAAATGGTGGTCCAATGGACCCCTGGGCCGCATCACCTTTTCTAAGATGTCAGGTCCAGGCACAGCCTGCAGGCCTGACCATGCCTGAGCCACCTGGGGTGCCACGCCTGGGCAAGGTGCTGCCTCTGCCATGGAAACCGAGACCCTAGCTCCCCTGGGGCAGTGCCACGTGGAAAGGGCCAAGAGGATCTGGTTCACTTCTCATCCCACTTCCCAGGGAGGTGGAGTTGCTTCCTCTGAGCCTCTAGTTTCTCCTCCACGTAATGGAGATTAAAAATACAAGCTGAATATCCTATGTTCGAAATTCTTGGGAATAGAAGTGTTTTGGTTTTCAGATTTTTTTTTTAATTTGGAATATTTGCATATATATAATGAGATATCTCAGGGATGAGACCCAAGTGTAAACATGAAATTCATTTATGTATCTTAGACACCTTATACACACAACCCGAAGGTAATTTGATACAATGTTTTAAAGAATTTTTACATAAAACAGAGCTTCATCATATGGAATTTTCTATATAGGGGATCATGCTGGCACTCACTAAGTTTCAGATTTTGGTATGTTTCAACTTTATATTTTCAAGTTAGGAATGCTCAAACTATACCTACCTTGCAGATTGACTTAGTAGAAAAGAAAATGAGATCATACACATAAAGTGCCTAGCTCAGCACGTTAAAAAAAAAAAGAGGGGTCATCAGTCTTAGCAACTCAGCGAGGCCCTCAGCAACTAAGAAACCCTGTCTCAAAATAAAAAAGGAAAAGGAAGAAGGGTTGGGGATATGGCTCAGTGGTTAAGGAACCCCAGATTCAGTCTCTGGTAAGAAAGGGGGACTATTACTATTAAATTAACTAATCTATCTGTTGGTAAGTTGCAAATCAGTGACCCAGGGCTCCTCTCTCATGGGCTCCCCCAGACAGCTAATACCTACAAAAGCTCTCCCTCAGCTAAAACAGAATTGATATTATTAAAAATTGCTTCTTTTATCATTTTGGTCATTGGTGACAAAAGTAAGAATAAATTCATAAATAGCTTAGTGTAGAAGATGGTTCCTTAGACCAAAGCACCAGTTCTCAACCAGGGCACATTTAGCAATGGCTGGTGACATTTGTTTGTCATGACTGGGAAGAGCTACTGGCATCTAGTGGAATGGGCTCAAGGATGCTGCTACACATCCTGCAATGCACAAGACAAATCCCCCACAGCAAACAAAAGATGGTGTCCAAAATATCACCAGTGCAAGGATTGAGAAACCCTAAACCAGAGAAGCTACTGTTCTGCTGTGGAATGGATGTATTTGGTGTACTTCTCATTTCTGAAGCTCCCAAGTGAAGTGATAGTGTCTTTTCATGTGCCATTGAGTTGAGTGATGACTAGCAGTCCTGAGACAACTTCAGGATGGGGACTGGACACTGGATAGACCAAGGTAGGAGGAGAAGGTTGGGCCTTTAGTCCCACCCTTACCTCCGAGGTCAGGAGAAGGTCTACAGGGTAGGGTGAGCACCAATTGGGCCATCAGATCAATCAATCCTGCCCAATGTAATAAGCTTCCATATGAACCAAAAAATGGTCAATTCAGGGTGTTTCTGGGTAGCTTAGCACCTGGAAGCTTCCAGCAAGGTGAACAAGAACACATCCATGTGGTGGGACAGCCCAAATCACATGGACAGAACTCTCTGTGCCCAGAGACCCTTCCAGAACTTCTTCCTGTGTAGCTATTTATTTATATCCTTTAAAATGTCCTTTATCATAATCTGGTAAACTTCAGTATTTCCCTGAGTTCTCTGAGCCACTCTAGAAAGTTAAAGGGGTTGAGAGCTACAATCTGGAGTCCTCTTGACCCCCTCCCTAGGTTGACAAGCACAGATAAAACAAACTAGGGCTTGTAAGTGGCATCTGAAGTAGGGAGGGGGCAGGTTATGGGAGCTGAACCCTAAATAACACCAAGTTGACTAGGACGAGGTATTTGCAGGACTCTGTGAGTTTCGCCTCCAGGCACACATCTGCTGTCATGGCTTCTCCTTCCCTTTAACCTCCCAGATCTTGTGCAAATGCCTCGCTTGCAGGGACATTAGGGGAAAGGGAGTTTGGGATTTGTAGTCCCCAGTTTTTCTCTGTGATGTGATAAAGACCTTAGAAGATGGTGCAAGGAGAGATTTCAAGTGGACCAAAATCCAACACTCATACCAGACCAGAGGTTCCATGTCTCTACTCATATCCCTCTGCCCTCTCCCTATGCAGATGCCCAGAGTAAACTCAGCCAAGGTCTAGACAGCTTGCCTCTGAATGTGTGTTGCTCTGTGGCAGAGAAGAAGAATCAGAAGAGGGCCACAATGAGTTAAAGAAATCAACCTTGTTTACAGAAATGTCTGGGTTTTGAACTAATTCCTGACCTGATTTGCAAAGATCATCGAGACAGCTTTTTGGTGTTTTCAATTCCCCATTAGCATTTTGTAAGCCAACAAGTCTCTGAGATTCAAATCCTGTGACCATCACATTAAGCTATAAAACATTGTTCTGCTGATGCCGTAATTGCCTGACATGGCTACCTGGTTCGAACTCGTGCTTAGTATGCAAATCTGCTCCAAGAATGTATTTGACAATCACTTTTCTGTCCACAGAAACTGCCCCTTGACAGAAAATGTATTCCAAAAACTGACTTGCTATTTTTTTGACTTTAAAACTAAAGCTTGCAAGTCCAGTAGTAGCTGAGAGCAACCACATATGCTTATAATTAGGATTACCATCAGGGAATTCAACCTGACTGAGGGGAGGGAGGGAGGCCTGCCAAGGGGAGCACAAAAACTCTCTGAAAAACACCAGATGAAAGGAGCTCGGTCGGGCTGGCTGTTCCCGGGTAATGGAAGAAACTCGGTTGTGAAAAACAGGCCTGGTTTCACTCCAAACTCTGAAGAAATGTTGCGTGGGCAGAAGGAGAAATGCTGACAAATAAAATCAAGCTCTGGGGATCTGCTTTCCACAGCGAGCTGACAGAGCTTCCCAGGGAGCCAGCCCTGGACCAAGCGGCTGCCCAAGCTGGACCTTGAAACCCTTGAGGCCTAGCTTGCTGCAGCCCAGAGACCAGGGCTGGGCTTTGCTCTTGGGGAGGGGGAAGGGGGAGGGGCTCTCTGGCTTCTCTCCTACACTGATCCTCACTGCGATTTCAGATTCCAAGCCTGAGTCTGCAATCAGAGTAGCAGGTCTTCGCCTTGAAGCTCTGATTCTTCAAGAGCTGGGCAGGCGATGTAAGTTCTCTGACTGTCGACTTTCCCAATGGGAAGAAGGCCCACCTCACAAGTAAAGAAATGTCTGGGGCCAACTGGGCATTGGATAAGCAATGCAGCTATTATCATTCCTATTTGGTGGGCTCCTGAACTTCTGGGGATTGGCTGTTGTTTATAGTGCCATCGTGTCTATTTATTAATTAATTTATTCCATCATTATTTATTGGATACTTACTAGGTACCAAGGGCTCTGGAGTCATAGTGGTATGTAGGACAGACAAGGTGGCCACTGTTGTCTGTTAGAGGAAACAGGAATTAATAGGACATGAAAATAAAATGGATTGGAAGGAGAGCAGCACAGTAAAGAATCATCTTAAGAGAAAATTGACCCAGGCTTGGACACCTGAAGTCTTTCTGGAGGAGGCAACATCATGAGTCTGATGAGCCGGATAGAGCAGGGTGTGAAGGGGAAGAGAGAGGAAAGGAGACCTGTAGCTTCAGCCCTCAGTGAGTCCCAAGACTGAGCGAAGGACACAATAGTGTTTTTATGAACTGAAGCAAGTTCATGTGGATGAATGGGGCAATAGAAACCTGCAGAAGGACAGTCGCCAGGCCATGGGTCACACGGCCAGCAAACAGGCACCAGCTTAGGTGTCCCTACCCTTCCCTAAAGCCTGTTAAGCCCTTTGTTTTTCTGGGAACCTCCCTCTCTCTGTCCCTCCCTTTCCTGGTATTCTTGTCAGGAATCTCCCAGAATCTCCTCATGACTTTGAGCAGGTCGTTTCTTTGTCTGAGCCTGTTTCCTCAGCATTGTGAGGGATCACCTACCACCCTAGTTGTGAAAGTATTCTGAAAAATATAACAAGAAAAATCACAGGATGGATGAATGGACCAAGGAGAGTAGTGTGTGGAGGAAAAAGGGGCTGGAGGCGCATGTCCCAGGCAGTGGGTAGACGGACCACAGACTACGCTGCCTGCTGAGGGTGTCCAACAAGGTACCACTGCCATTGTCACGGATCCCTCTTGATCCCCAGTTCACTCAGTTAATTGTTACATGCTGGGAGAGGCAGCAGACTCCAAGGTCTTTGCAGTCAGGCAGCTGGAATTGAAACCCCATCCATGGAGAGCCGAGGTCGAGTTGCTAACCCTCTGTGAAAATCCCCCACGTCCGAGATAAACTTGGGATGTTGTTAACAAGCCTAAACTGAATAAGCAATAAGGTATATCAAGATCCCCACACACAGTAGGCACAAACTAGATGCCAGTCCCTCCTTTTGGTTCTACAGTAGCTGAGCCAAAAAAGTCCCTCTGATACGTAGCGCCATACTTTGCATTAACTTCAAACTCTCCAGCATTTCCCTATTACTCCCTAGACGCATCACCACGGGCTGTGCTTTAGAAGGACAGCAATTCTCCCAGTTTAACATGAGAAATGAAAGGCTTATGGAAAGGGGACATGTGGAGACAGAAGCGCAGTAACCTCCACCGTTCTGCTGGGTGGCCTGAAAAGATAGCAGGCTTCGCAGCCTTGGAGATGGGAACCAATGGCTTTTCTGAACCCCAAGGTGCCTTGGCTCCATTGCACCTCACCAGCACAGGAGCTGGGAACCTCCCTCTCTCTGTCCCTCTGATGGCCCTGGAGACCTCATGCATCATTGTGACTTGGTTTTAATCTTGATCTTTTCTGTGTGTCTTTTGTCATCTTCATCTTGACACCAGTTGGCAATTCTTCAAGTCGAGTTCTAATTTCCACAGAGAGAAATCAGCCACTGGTGTCCTTGTTGGACCAGCTTTCAAACCCAAACCACTTCAACGTCTACTCTTCAGTCGAGACATTGGCTACCTTCGTGACCACTGCCCACTCCAAACTGCTGGAGTTCATAGGGCTGAGTTTCCATAATCCTAACCAACTCATCACAGTTTGCCTGGAACTTACCTGGTTTGGGCACTGAAAGTCCTTCATCCCAGGAAAGTCTTAAGTCAGGTGTAAAACTAAAAGCCCATATCCTGGAAACCCTTCAGTCTAGGACAAACTGGGACCCTTGGTTGCCCTCTGCAGTCCCAGAATGGGACTTTCTGCAGAGGAGGCGTGGCTGAGGCAGGACCTCCCACACAGTAAGGATCAAGAGCTCCCTAGCCTGCCAGAATCTTCCTGACAACACAGTCAACCTGTCTCAGAGGACCATCCCGTAGGCGTGTGAGATTCAACTGATTTTCCATTAAAACAATGTTTAAAATAAGAGTTCTGAAATTAAAAGTCTCTCTGATCTGGCAATTTGAAGGTTTTAAACCTTTTTAAATTTTTATTGCATTTCAGCTTTCTAGGCTTGTAACCAAAATAGTGCCACTTGGGCCTAAAGCAAGTATGATATTCTGGATCAACAAGAAACAAATTGGTAAAGTGAGTAAAAATCAAAAGCAGAGATACAACATAGAGGATCCACAAACACCGTCAGGGCTTCCCAGACCCAGAAAGTACATGCGTGATGATTGCTTGTTTTCATTGTTTCGTTCACTTCTTTAGCCAACTGACATTTAGCAAGAAAATTTCCTGGGCATTGATTGTATAAGAAGCTACCCAGAGTGGCACCATGGGACACTGGCGGGCTCTTTGCTCTAGAATGCCATGTGTGCCCACAAACTTTGACACCGGCAGTGAGTTTGGGAATTTCCAAAAATCACCCTCAAGTTTGATAACCCTACTAAAGGACTCAAGAGAACTCACTGAAAGCTTTGTACTCACAGTTTATTTTTACAGTTTACTATAAGGAGAGGAAACATCAAAGTCTGATAAGGGAAGAGATTCTGCTTAGGGTCAAATCTGGGAGGTTTCTGAACCTGAAGCTTCTCTGTCCTCAGAGTGCCTGACTCTGACATTAGTGGCTATGTCTGATTGCAACCTGTGAAGTTCACCTGAGCTTCAGGTCCAGAAGTTCACTGGGACAGCATCACTTGGGCATGACTAGTTGGTTACCCTGTGGCTGAGCTTCTTCTCCTCCTGACCCCTCCGTGATGGACAGGCCAAAATCATGCAGGCCCAGACGAGAGCCACATCATTAGCATAACAATCTATCAGGTGGGATGTAGACACTTTCACATTCCAGAGTTTGAGGGTTACCTCCTTAGAACTGGGGAGGAAGGCCAGATCTCTTTTGGCCAAGGCCAAATTCTTTCCTACACTCATTCCAGTGACCACAGTTTGTGTTCATTATCCTATTAATCCTCAGAAACTGGGAGCAAGCATCGCTATTACTCCCTCGGCATGGCAAGGACACGCAGGCTGAGAGCAACTGGCCCACAGCTGCAGAACGGGGGAGCTGGATGCAGTCCAGTCTGAGCCCAGAGCCTGAGCGCTCAGCTGCAGTGCAGTGTGTTTACCTGGTTTCCAGGAACTGCGGCGACACTAAGATCAATAAGGCTGGGGGCTGGCGGGAAAGAGATGGCCTGTACATACTGGTTAATAAAAGAGATTTTGATGAAGGGACTAAGTGTAAGCAATAGCACTGTTGATACCCCGTGCTATAAACCGGGGGAGCTGTTGCCACCCTAGTCCTGAGCAAAAGGACTAGGTCTGGGGTAGGGTCCCTGGTAGCCAGCGCACAACCTGGTTGGGGTGGGGGTCGAAGCCGTGGTGAAAACCCTCCCCTCACAGCCTCCCCCCAACTCAGAATTCCCATGAGTGTCTTCCATTGGCTGAACACCCCCTGGAAGCGTGGAAGCCCGAAGCAAGAGCAATCATGGACAGAGTCCATATGCAGCCCAGACACAGACCAGGATGGAAAAGCACAGAGAGCTGATCTGGAGCGATAAAAGGAAGATATCCTGCACGCTTCTGCTCCATAAACACCAAGTACAAGAGGGGAAAGAAGTATGCGAACATTTAACTGCGACTAGAGGAGGAATGCTGCTTTAACGGAGAGGGGGGTCAGGGGCACCGCAGGGACTAAGCAAATCACCAACCAGGAGAAACACTGGCATCTTTTCCTATGAGATGAGGACACTGTCATTTGGACAAGAGAAAGACAGACATGCAAAGATTTTCTTTGAATAGGTAAGACAGAGTAGAGAACTGGATTTCATCCATCGGGCTGAGGGCAGAATCTGTGGGTACAACTGGGGACCAGGCTATACGAGGTGGGGCCAGTGCTCCAAGGTGCTTCAAGAACCATATTAAGTAAGGAAGGTGTGGATCCCCCTGAAGGTACAGTCATGCTATAATACCTTAATTTAAGAACGCTCCATCTGGCAGTTTAGAAGGTGACTTAGAAAAATGCGATTTGGTGGCAGAAGATCCCCTAAGAAGCTATTTTGGTGGTTTAGATGAGCTGTAGAAGATGTGGTGCAGGGAGAGGGTCTAAGGAGCTCCCTGGAGCAGAGGAAGAGAGGGCAAATACCTGCAACTTACTGCATGAGCTGGAATCAGGGCCACTTAGGAGGCTGAGGTCACATGAAAAGGAAGACATTGGTGACAGCTTAGGGGTGACCAGCACTTAGATGTGTAGGTGGCAAGCATTTAAAAAGGAAGTTTCTTGCAGCCTCACACCATAAGATACTCTTTCTTTTCTTATCTCCTAAGAGAAGAAACTTAAAGACAGCATCTTATTTGGATGAAGCTCCATGTGGGCATAGGAAGTCTAAATAGCCCCAGAATTATGAAACTGTAAAGACTAGTTTATTTTTGCTTTTAAGAGGAAATACAATTAGACGGTGTGCTAATCAATAGTGGAAAGTTGACAGCAGTGGAAGAATTCCTAAGCCCTGTAGAAAAACTTTGTCCTCTGAAGAGTGAACCATGAATAACAATGAACATTGAAATAGAAAACTATCTTAGGTGGCCTACAAGCACTCTGCAGAAGGAAGCTGAAAAACTAACCCAGGTTGGGTTTTACTTGTTTAACAAACCAGCTTGCTATGTGCTAAGCTATAATCATTATGTTATATTGTACTCTATCATGTCATATTGTGGATTAGGTTGTATAGATTAGATTATTTCCTTTAATCCTCATAAAGATGTCACTGTTGTTGTTATTATTTTTATCATCATCATCATATCCATGTTACAGAAGGATTCTGCTCCATTTCCTGTCACTCTCTAGGTGGGGGTCACTATACACAGTGAGGGGACTTGCACTCTGACAATATGTTCCTGTCCTCACCACACCACGAGAGCTGGCAGGCCGACATCTACCTGGAGGAAGGGAAGGAGCACATTTTCATTCACTTGGAAAGTGGCCTTTTCCCTAATTTACAAAGAAGCTGACGGATGACCCAAATTTGTGGTCCACTGAGTCCAGAGCCCTGGCTAGGATGCCAGTCAGTTGACTAGCACTCCTACGGGTGATCTCTCACCTTCTCTGCTCAACTAGCACCCTTCACCCCAAAGTTCCCAGGTTCAGGTTCTAGTCCCCCAACTGCTGGCTGACCTTCTCTGAATGGACTGATCATTTCAAATCACGAAGCTCCCTGGGTCTGCGGGTCTCTGCTATACTCTCAGAGATTTATGCCACTGTAGGAATTTCCAACAGGCCTGAAGCCAAAAGATGGCTTGTGAAATCACCAGCTGGGCTTCACCTGTCCTCCTCCTGAAGCATGGTCAGTCAGGACCCCTGTTCTCAGGAAGCTGAGCAGATCATAATTCTTCATAGATCCCAAGACTTCCCAAGACCTTCTGCACAGAGTTCCTCCCCTCTCCTCTGAAACCACACTTCTCAGCCCCATCTAGCCGAAATGAACCCTGTATGGTTAGTCTCAAATGTCAGGAAATCTCTTCTAAAGTCTCGCCTATTTATCTAAGGAAAGACACCTAAAACCATCATTACATTTTATGCATCTTAGTCTCATAAGAAATTAGTGGAAGAATGAATAAATCAGAATAACATGGGTTTGAGAACCAGAGAAAATTGAGTTCAGTGCTGAAATAGCTACTTACTAACTGTGTGTTCTTGGATAAGTTACTTCAAATCTCTGGGCCTCAATTTCAAAATATGTAACATCGAGGGTGCCAAAAACTACTTAGGGTGATTGTGAAGATGAAAATAAGAACTCCTATGGAGTGAGTTTATAAAGTAATTGCTGCAAATAAGAAGTATTTATTAATTAAGGGCTTAGGGGGGAATGGAAGTACCATCTCTGACTGGCTTGTTTCCAAATCTAAAAGGAACTCTCTCCCAGGTAGCTGCACTAGAGAGAATTCGCTGAACTCAGATCTGATAGCTGGTGAGTAGCCCTGGGTTATGAAGGAGTAAACGTATAGTTGAATGTGCTTCAAGTACCACTTCCATCAACACGAGCATACACATCATTTTAGATAACTTACGTAAACTGAATTACTCATCTGCAGAGTATGGTAGAGGTTTGCTCCAAGCACCTTGCAATTAAGGTACTTGAGTTCAAAGTCTGACTGTGCTCTGACCAGCCGTGTGATCTTGCGCTAATCACTTTCCTGCTTTGACCTTCAGTTCCACCGCCCCCTCCCTTTTTAAAAATAAGGCCAATGATCATAGTTTTGCAAAACAATCAAATTTTTGCAACAAACAGATAAAAGCCTTAATGCAGGATGCAGCATAAAGTAGGGACAAATAAACAGAAATTCTCTTCACTTCTTTGAAAGAGGCCAGAGAAACACTCCCATAGAAACCATGAGACAATTCCAACTGTACCCTTAGCTGTTACTTCTAATCTTTTTTCTTCAGTATGCTTTGAGAAAAGGACTTGTGGATATTTGGACACATTAACAGCATGGTTTTATGAGCTGCCAGGACCAAACCTTGTCTCTATGCACTTTCATTGTGTTTTTATTTGAGTTTTTGCATAAACTTCTCCTTCGTGTTGATCTGACCTTTTCAAACCCCTGTTCTCTGAGGGTTTGAGACAGGATGAGGACCTGTGCTGTGACAAAGTCAAACTCACTCCTTTAACACTGAGTAGAGTGAGTCTCCACAATTGGCTCTGATGCCAGGAAAGCCTATTAAAATATTAAATGAGGAGTTAGTGACAGGTTTCACCAGCCTCTTGTGGCAAACTTCCAAATCTTAGCTTAGTAAGGTTGGGTTTTGGCTGTAACAAACCAGCTGTCACAAGCTGTGCAAAGACCATTAATTATGTGCGTGAACACTGATAAATTAGAGCCTGGTAGCTAGAAAAAAAAATAGGGGTTCTTGTTTGTTTTATGCACCCTCTTTTTGTTTTCCTTTTTCATAAGAAAATAGCAGTGTATTCTGTTTGTAGAGGTGCAAACGTGGAATAAAATGAGCGCTAGCAAATGCATGAGCATAGATCTTATGACTAGAGACTAAAAGTGGAACAATGTTCCTAATAGGCTGCTCTTACAATGGAGCACCCACCCTGGCACTTTATAACACTGTCCTGGGAGACCATTCTTAATGGGTCAGGTGGGCTTATAATGAGACCCTTTTGTTCCTCACTAGCCTAGAAACTTTGGATCTGTTCCAAAGTACAGCACCTTGTTCTGAATATCTGTATTATAATGGTAATAGCTACTTTTATTGAATAGTTGTGAAGTATCAGACAATTGCCAAGCTCATTAATGTAATTATCCTATTAATTAAACTATGATGTTAATAAGATCTAAAGAGTAAAATAGTACACTGAGGCAGGACATCCTGTGATGTAGACCAAAGGATATAAGGGAGGAGAGGAGAGGAGTTGAAGTATATCAGTGTCATGCCAATGCCCCAGAAGGATGACTGCATTTGGGTAAACTCTAGGGACAGTGCCCCTTGAAAGACCAGATTTCAAGTGGAGATAAAGGAAAATGGTTGCTGCTACTTTGTTTCTAGCTTATCACCAGGGGTGACTGCCAGCTGATGTGGGTGGACTAGGATACGAGGCTTTTAGAATTTGACTTCATGCTCATAATTTGGAGCCATGGTATCTGAATGTATCAATAGCCTCATTCTCATGTCTCAAAGCATCATTCCTTTTGCCATGTGACCTTGCATCTCTTCTTATTGAAGAGGCATAGCTTATTTTTTCACAGATTGAATATGGGTTGACCTTGCGCCGTTCTGAGCTTGGGCATTAGGAAATAAGAATTTTCTGCTGACTCTTGAACTTAGGGAACTTTCAAGAGAACCTACACAGGCTTGCCCACTACACAGGTTGGCACACGAAGCAGAGCTGAGTTGCCTCACTCATCCCAGACAAGGTCGTCCAAGACAGCCAACACCATCCAATTCCAAGACTTAGAGTGAGCCAAGACCTGCAGAGGCTGCTACCTGTCCTGTAAGTGTCTGCAGATACATAAGCAAACCCAGCCAAGATCAGCTAGTCCAGCTCAGATCAGTTGAACCCTGGAAAACCAGTAGCCAAATACATGTTTTTGTTGTCTGATATACATGACACATGGTTATGTGACCCTGGATAAACTATATAGAGACTTATAGAAGCTACTTCTTGGTTCTAGATGATTAAGAACAGATTAGTCAATGAGAGCACCATTTATAGTTCATGTCAGAGGTTCAAGAAAAAGAATCATATACTTTATCTAGCATGCTTGTCCCATCTTACAAAGAAGCTCTAACACATTCAGTTCCATCCAAGACACATAGACTGAACATCCCCTACATGTGTGACAACTTGATAAACACCCTTTTTTTTTTGTCTTGGAAGGTTAATTCTCAAAGGAACTGTGGAGACAGAGGAGAGCCCTACTATTTAACTCCCCTACTCTGTAACCTAGGTGTGTTATTATCGCCATGTCTGCCAGACAGTAAGGAAAAGACTGACAACACACACAAGTGCCCGTGACTTTCAGGTTTGTCCTCTAGCAAACTCCTCTCTAGTCAATGTTTTCATACCAAGACAGATTACAGATAGGCACAATGTCTTCCTTGAGTCAAGGGATGGTTATTCATTCCAAAGAACCACACATGTGCTAGTTAGCTTTTTGCCTCTGTAATCAAAATACCCAACAAGAACAATTAAGAGAAAGAAAAGTTTATTTTGGTTCATGGTTTCAGAGGTTCAGTTCATGATGGGTTGACTCCATTCTTCTGGGTCCAAGGTGAGGCAGAACATCAAGGCAAAAGGAGGTGATGGAGAAGCATTGCTCCTTCCATGGCAAAGTGGGGAGAGGGATTCAAGGAAGATGAGCCCTTCCAAGGACTGCACCTTTGACCCACCTCCTCCAGTCACCTCCCATCTGCCTATAATTATCACTCAGTGCATTCAAACTTGGATGGACCATTAGGTTACATCTGTTCTAATCCAATTATTTCACCTCTGAGTATTCCTGCACTAACCCAGGAGCTTTGGGGAGACTCCTCATATTCAAACCATAACAACACATAGTTCTCTTAATGAATGTGTTCTCTACCCTATAACACAAACAGCATCGTGTGTCCCCTTCATTAAATGCCATGCTTGAAGCGAAGCCCTTTAATGAGGTTCCTGACCCATGAATTAGCAGGTGGATAAGTTTGAATCCTGGGTCTGCACAAGAATATCAGTAGTTTGCAACCATAAAAGTTAATAACATGTATTGCTAAAACCCACAAAATCACTTTAACTTTTGAGAAGAATCATAGTGATGAGCAGAACATCCACATTATGTTTAGTTTTTAGTGTTGCCTTGGACAAGCTATAGTATCTAGTGATTTAAGCAAGCACGGATGTAGATTTTTACCATGAAGGTACTTCAGCTGTGGTTAGCATCTATGATTAGTTGACCATAAGTAAAGATTACTCTTGATAATGTGGGTGGGCCTATTTCAATCAGTTGAAGGCCTTGAGAGCAAAAACTTAAGGTTTTCCAGAGAAGAAATTCTGCCTCGTGCCTGTTTCTAGTGTTCTGGCTTCCCCTACAAATTTTGGATTTGCCAGCCCCACAATTATGTGAGCCAATTCCTTAAAATAAATCTCTACTTCTCACTTCATATTTTATATATGCATATATATGTATGCATATATATATATATAAGTACGTGTATCTACACATATATTACATGCATAATATACATATTTTATATATATTCACAATGCATTTACATATGTAGTATGTGTGTATGTAAAATATGATTATATTTTTATGTGTAATATCCTATTGGTTCTGTTTTTCTGCAGGACCCTAACTGATACTCTACATAAATTTAAACCGTTATCACTCTTACAACATTAATACTGCATTTCTGAAGGAACATCTTGCACTCAATAGCCGAACTTGCTCCTGATACTTCTGCTTCTAAGCATGGTCATGGTCCCAGGATTTGGACTGGGAGTTGAATTCTGTATCCTTTACCCTGACTTTTGTGGGAGACGTTGTTCACCTTCTGCTCAGATCCACTTGGATCCCTTTCTGTTTCTAAGGATCATTGTCTGCACGTCACTTTAAGGGTTGCCTTAGTCCTTTTCCTGTGGCTATGACAGAATAGCTGAGTCTGGGGAACTTAGAAGGAAAAGAGGTTATTTAGCTCCCAGGTCTGGAGATTGAAGGGTATGGTGTGTCAACATGGGCTGGACTCTGGGGAGGGCTCCAGAGTGAACGTCATAACATTGGTGGGTGGGTGTGCATGTACAAGAGGTCACATGGTGAGACAGGAGGGCAGAGAGGTTCAGGGGCCAGCCTTGCTCTTTTTATGACAACTTAACCCCGAGGGAACAAACTGGGTCCATCAAGAACGACATTAATCCTTTCCGAGGGCTATGTCCCCAGTGACCCAGGGATCTTGCCCTGGGCCCATCTCTTTAAGGTCCCACCACCTTAACGCCACCATACGAGGGATGAAGCTTCCAGCACAGATCCAAACCACAGCAGAGGTCTTCCTTTGAGTTCCTGAAGACTCCCTTCCAACAAGCAAAGAAGTCCAGGAGTCCAGACCTCCTGTGCACTTAACCATATTAGCAGGTGGAAAATGTGGGAATATGGAAGCCCAGCTTCCTTGCCTTAAATTAGAGCAAACTTTCAAAAGACCTTTAGTTTCAAGTCCCCTGTGGGATCAGAGTGAGGCTGGGACTCTGTCTGAAATATCCCCCTTGCTTGGCTTCCACCCATTCCCTGTCCTGCTTCCTCTTCCCTCACCTCCTAGTAAAGGGTCTGCATCCCAGGGTCTGCTCCAACAAGCTCAGCCTGAGACCCCTTGGTGTACTCCATTGTCTGTTACCTAGGGACAACCTGGAGACCCACCTGCCTCTAGTTCAGCACATAATCCCATGGAGGGCAGAATTTTCATTTAGTTCTGGCTCTACCTACAGGATCTGGAGGGATCTGACAAAATGCTAAACGCAGAATGTGAAAGCAGAGGGAGAATGTGAGAGCGACATAGTCAGATCATCTCGGTTGGAGGAAACCAGAAGTCTTCCTTCCCAGTCCCACCTACTCATGAACTCCTGCTTCACCAGCTCAGGAAAATGATCACTGGATTCTTTCTGAAGAGTCTACTTTGCAAAGCACCACATCTGATGCTGAACAATAATTATGTTAGAAAGTTCCATCTTACCTGAGTCAATCCATCCCCTACAAGCACAAAACATTGAAAACAAGAGACGTTTGCCATTTATAAGAACACCATCTTAGGAAGAAGGGTAAGAGTGATGATCCCAGGGACTTGTGCCCACTGCAGCACAACGAACACAAAATCTGAAAGTTGTCTTTTATGTTTGAGTTTCATTCAAGACCCCTCCAGCATTTGCCTCCAGCATTTGTCAGCAGGACAGAAGGACTTGCAGGCACACAGACAGGAAGAGCCCTGTGGCCCAAAGTTAGCCAACTTTGAAGAGGCTACTGGTACAGGGACTGGTCAGATTTGAAAAGGTCACAGTTCTTATCCAATAACTCCCTGAGGATTATATGTTCAAAGATCTGCAGTTCAGCTGAGAACGACTCAAATCTACAGTTAAGGAAGCACAGCGCCTATTCCAGAGGAGGGAGTCTTAGGGATTTCTTTGTTAATTGAAAATATTTGCTTCTAGGAAACAGGACATCGAAGTCAATTGATTGAGGGGGCTGATTACACATGCACAAGCATCCAATTCCTCTTCCCCCACACACCTGATTCCTGGCCCAAGGCTGGCTGTGCCTGGTGAGCCCCTCGAGGTGATTTTCCAAGACACCCCGGCTCAGCCCTCGCCTGCCTCCAGCTCTCTCCCCAGTGACCCCCTCGGTGTTGCTTTCTTGGCTGTGCGTTCCCTCATCTTCGTGACTTATTCCACATCAAACCCTCTTCCTTATCAAGGGCTGAAGCCAGAAGAGAAGTGACTATTAATTGGAGGCCCTTGCTCTGGGTTGGCAGCCAGTGTGCTTTGCCCCCCAACATTCCCTCCTTAGCCACGGTCACTTCTCCCCAGTTCCCCACCACAGCTGCCCCGTGTCTGCTGTGTCCAAACACGTCAGGTCTCAGGCTTCAGGGCTTCTGCATTTGCTTTCTCTGTCTGCAAGGACCTTTCTCACAGACTCGCGTGGCTCCCTTACCTCCATGAGTCTCTGCTCACATTCTGCCGCTCCTGTCAGCCCCTCAGCATCCTGTGCACGGGCTCTGTTCCCCTTCCAGAGCTCGTCACCTCCGGCATTTCGAAGCTTCTTTGGGAATTGTCTTTCTCCGCGGCTGGAATATAATCACCAGGAGAGCAGAAAACTCGTCTAATTTGCTTTTCAACAGCCATCTGATACCTAGTACTGAGCCTAGCACAGAATGTGACTTCTCAATAAGTACCTAAACAAAACAGTAATTACATACTGTTCGTGACTTAGGCTATTTCTTCACTTGCAATATTTTTTTCAAACATTACAAGAGGGCATCCCTGTTCCCAGCTATCTAGTTTCCCTTCCCAACAACACAATGGTTTTCTTTAGTATCATATCAGGAAAACTTTGTACCTATCGGAAAATATATGTGAATATATAATTTTATTATATTTTTACTCAAATAGAAGTTTAATACGAAAAGTGCTTTGCTAACTGAACAATTAATATAAGAGAATTATTCTAGGCAACTAAATGGGAATACTGCATTTAAAATGAAATATTTGCAGGGGCTTCCTCTGAAAGGATATATCATAATTTATTTAACTAATCCCCAACTGATGGACACTTAGTTTGTTTCTGTTGCATGTTTTCTTTGTACAATCATTATTTTGATCATTTTCATGTACTGAGTTGTATCGTATAAAATTGTAGATATTCAGTAATTTGGGGTCTACATAAACAGCAATTTCATTTGGTTCAACCTAGTTTGCATCATAGGATAAATATTAGGAGTAGAACTTGGATAAAAAGAGATAGACATTTGCTTTTTTGAAACAGTGTTGCCAAATTGTCCCCAAGGAGTGTGTGACGATTGCATTCCCATTACCAGAGTTCCTGTTTCCCCCCACACGCTGCCGGCACATTAGGTTATTAAATGTTCTCAACTTTACCAATTTGATAGGTAGAAAATGATTCCTTGATGTAGTCTTAATTATTATCTTTTATTATTAGGCTGAGCATCTTCTAATGTTTGCAGGAACCATTAATATTTTTTGTTTTATTAGCTCTGTTGAAATTACTTTCCTGTTTTTTTTTTTTTTTCTCGATACTGATTTGTAGAAGCTCTCCAAAATAGATGATCTCTGTATTTGCATTATGTGTTCCAAATATTTGATCCTAACTTGTGGTTTGTCTTCAATTTTTTTTTTTCTTTGCAGAATTCCACTTTTACATGTATGTGGTTAAATTTATAAGTTTTTCATTTTGGTTTTGTGTTATAAGAAATTACCTTCTGCCTCCAAGATTATTCTTAAAAAATTCTTCCATATTTTCTTCTAGTGTTTTATGGTTTCAATTTGTACTGAATCTTTAAAAACTGAAGCTCATTTTTATGTGTGGGGTGAGGTCAGGAGCCAGCTATACATATATTTATTTCAGATGGCCACCTCATTTCCCCAACTCCATTTTTTGAACAGTGAGTTTTGCCCTCTTTCATATATTAAATTTTCATGCGCTTTTGGATTTATATTCTTGGATTTCTGGTATATCTCACTGATTTGTCTGAGTGTGCTTGTACGATACCACACTGTTTTTATTAGTGTAGATGTAGATGTTTTAACATTTGTAAAACCTAGATTGCTCCCATCACTCTACTTTTTCAGTATTTTCTTGACTCAACCTGTATGCTTAATTTCTATAAGTTTTATACTCAACTTATCTAGATTCCCACTAAATCCTGTTGGAATTGAATTTAATGAGTCTGTTGTTTCTTCATTAAGCATGTTGTTGATTTTAAGGATAAGATATTTAAATTTATATTCATATAGTTGTATGTATTCATCTTTTCTATTTATTAACATTTTATTAAGATGAGCTCTTGAATTTTATCCAATATCTTTTCAGCATCTTTAGAGATCACATAATTATTCTCTTTGGTCTCTTTCTATGACTGATTCCATGAATGGATTTCCTAACATTTCAACACTCTGGAGCTAAGCACCACTTGGATAGTGTGCTTATCCTTTTAATGTACTTCTGGATTCTGTTACTTCTGTCAACAATATAGGTTAAGTCAGTTTGTTCTGTTATTTACATTTTTTGCTTTCTCTCTCCCTCTCTTTTTCTCATATATATACATATATATAAAACATTATATGTATCTATATGTTTAGGTTTATTATTATGCTAAACTCATAAAAAGAGAATTTTGAAACACCTTCATATTCCCATGTTCTGGAATGGTTTTAGTAGCATGGATGAACCTTATCCTTAAAGGTGGACTTACTCTGTGAAACCATCTGGGGTGCTTGTTTTGGAGGGTGTAACACTGAGCACATTCGCAGGGTTAATGGGAGCTCTGGACCCTTTACCTGGCGCCATAATAAGTTCCTGGAAGGACCCTCACAATTTGTCCACACACCATAAGAGATTTTTTTTCCCTCAAAAAAATGTATTCAGTAAAAGGACAAACCACTAGTCATGTGATTTTATGCAATCTGCAAAGTAAGATGTTTGCAGTCATAATTGGCTCAGGTCGCTATATCATTCCATGATATTTCTATGTTGCTTTTCTGTAAATGTCAGGTGTGGTGGAGTGACTATAGACAATTTTGGGGGATCTGGCTAAAAGGAACATGGCAAATTTGGAGATCCCCTTTCAAGTAAGGATCTGCACCCCAACTCAGGGGAGTGAAGTCATAAGCCTTCAGTCATCAGTTGAAGACCTTTGGAGTCTTCTGTAGCTGTATAGAAGTCACCTTGCTGAGGCGATGCACTCCCAACCTGGCCCCCTCACTTGGTGACCGGGCAAGCAGGACCTGAGGACTCAGTCATTTCAGGTTCATGCAGAACATTCACTGCCAATGCTTCTCCAGGGCTTCTGCCTTACAGCTGAAGTCTTCCTTTGTGTGGTCCTGGCCCTCTCCTCCCATCCCAGCTGTTGAAGTCTCATGAAGATCTTGCACCCTAAAATGCACCCCTATCTGCTTCTAGAGACCCCAAGGTGCAGTAGGAGAGTCGAGTTTGGTGTTTATTTATTTAGCGTGGTTTCAGTGGGATATAACACACACACACGTGTGCACTGTGATTTCCAATCATTTCTGTGTCATGTGTTTCAATGTCACTGATGGCAGATCTGTGTGTAATGACAGCTTCCAAGTGCTCCTACTTCCCTACACGTTTATTCAACTGGCGTCACAATAGGAAAGTGCAGAGTCGAACAGTGTCCCAGGAGATGAACTTGTCCTGAAATGCCCAGTTCTGGAAGCATCAGGGATGGAGATGAAACAATATTTGAAGTGTATGGAGCCAGAAGTTAATTGGTAGAAAACTTGCAGTTGTCACACGTGTAAATATGTAAGCAAATGGCTTGTTTCAACTCAATACCCTAGAAGGAAAATACTTAGTAATGTAGCAATTCACTTATGAAGGCACTGTTTTTTGGGAAAAAAAAAATCTAACCATGCAAAAAAAGACCTTAAAATTCTCACATATAGGGCACACATCTGAAGCAATACCGAAAATAGCAAATACCTTTGCCTATGAAGTCACTTTTTTTTTTTTTTTTTTTTTTTTTTTGGTTTTTTATCTTAATGTATTGAATTGCACCTTTACAAGCTAGGGAAGTTACAGACTAATAACACATCAAATAACCACCCAGATCTCATGGAACCTGAATAAATAAGCATTCCAGTGACAAATCACACACATTTGTCAATATGTCAATGCATGTACCTTATGGGCAATTTGATTACACAATTATGCAGCTCAAAACAACAGAGCAGCAATTTAAAAATGGATTTGAATTGCTCTAGGTACTGAGTAACATCCATTTGAATAGTATTTAAGATAAGCCAATGCATAAGAAAATGTAAAATACATGAAAACACATCTCATATAGGAAATAAACTTCATAGTGATTTTCTCCAATTTACCAAGTGTCCTAAAATGTTTTTATATCATCAATAATGAGTTGTGAAACTGAAAGTGATCATAAGAAATAGATTTTGATTACTGTGGTTAAAGGAAAGACCTTTCTCATCTTTTTGTAGAAATACTGCTCAAAAAGCATACACAGAGATCACAAAGTAGGCAGTTGAGAACTGTTGAAGAAATGTATTATAGATGTATCGATTAACACAAATATTTTAATCTTTTACCTGAATTTTGTAATATTTGCATGAGTTTAGTATTTTACTTGTAATTTGTCCTTTTTAATTTTTTCACTCCAAATAAACATTCACTTTGCTAACTATTACATTCAAAAACTTGTGTCTTTTTTATAATGAAAACAAAATTGTTTCAGCTTTGAGAAGAAAAAGCCAGAATCCATTTCTGCTCTTTGTATGTGTATGTGTATGTGTGCATGTGTACTTGGTCCCTTTAGATTTTCTATTTCTTCTTGGGTCAGTTTTAGTAATTTTTGTTTAATAATTCATTATAATCATTCATTTTATTGAGCTTCACCAGTCTATTTGCATATTGTTAAGCAAAGTTATTTCATAATTCTTCCAATTTCTTCTGTCCATAGTGATTTACCTCTTATGATTTATTTGTATATTCTTTCTGTTTTTCCTGGATTGTTTCATGGACTTTAGCCATTTATCTGTTATTAATATATTCTCCCATCAAAAGTTTTGCTTTTATTTATGAGTTCAACAGTTATTTTTAATTTTTCTGCTCATTTTTATTTATTTTTTTACCTTTAGTGCTTTTTCTAATTCTTTTTTTTTCAATCATTTTTTGTTTTAATTTTCTCTTTGCTCACATATACTCAGATTTTTCTTTATAATTTAATTTATATTTTAAATAATTGTATTTAGCTCATTTAAAGTTATTGACATGTTAGGTATGTTTAGTCCTAAAGTCAGCATCTTGTTATGTTTTCTATTTATATAAATTTTCTTTACTTTGCAAAAATTTTAATATATAGTGTGTCATGTTTCTTCTGATAATTTGAAGGTTTATATATTTCTTCTAGATAATTTCTCTATAATTTTAGCAACATAATTAACGTAAGCCTATTTTTCTTTAGACAGTATCAATTGCATTTTTATGATAATAGCAGCAAAATTGATACATATCAATAACTTTTCTTAGCTACTTTTTAGTTTTAGTGAATTTTATACTTTTCTATGAATTATCATATTCCAGTGACTCTTTTTTTTTTTTTTTTTTAATTTGGTACCAGGGATTGAATCCAGAGGTGCTTAACCACATGCCTAGCCCTTTTAATTTTTTTTATTTTTTTTATTTTTGAGACAAGACCTTGCTAAGTTAGCCAGGACCTTGCTAAATTGCTAAGGCTGACTTTCAACTTGGGATCCTCCTGCCTCAGCCTACTGAACTGCTGGGATTACAGCATGAGCCACCACCCATGGCTCAGTGACATCTTTTTACTCCCAGTTATAAAGGGTTAGCTCATAAACTGTGTTACCTTCATTTCTCTCCCAACTATTATAATGTGCATAATTTCTACATTGCTAATATTTGCAGCATTTTTATTTTTTTCTGAAGTTAGAAAGCTCTCATTTGTTTGGTCTAGACTTCTGAGTGCAATCTTGATTGACAGCTCCTTTGCTATGGCTTTTCCAGTCATTTTTTGTTGGCAAAACATCACATACCAATAGTTTCTTCAGGAAGAGCTCATAGAAACTGCATGTTCAAAAATGTTTTTCTGGTGTCTTTTGTGTCTGAGCTAGGTACAAAATGGATGAATCTTATTTTATCTCCTTGAAGACATTGTCATCCTTCAGCTTTGTCACCGAAATCACTGAATGTTATTGAAAGGAAATGTGTTAGGGGCAATGGAATTCCCAGAGACCTAGCAGTTCAAGCCACCACACTGGTCACTCTGTTTCTAGAAGATTGAAACCTGATGCTCTGTCCTTTCTTCCCCTTCGACATTCCACAGTCTGGGTTTAACCGGAAGTGCTCCTTTCTAAGGATATCAACTGACTCGGGACATACAGTTGCAGGTTCAGTACAAATTTGGAGCTTTCTTTAAATCCCCTTTTTAAATTCAAATTTTTCTAGTCAGAGGCCTGTGTACGTTTTGGGTTCACAAGAGGGGGTGTGCCAGTCCTTTCTGACAATGCCAGTGACAGCTTTGTCTCGCTCCTGTTTCTCCCCCACTGACAAGATGTTCCAGCAAATTTGATTCCTGTTCATGGCAACCTTGCCAGCCCCAGTGGCTTGCATATCTGCTCTCCCTCCTGTCCAGGACGCTGATCTTTGGTGTGGCCACTTGGGCTTTGCCTTCTGACGCACATGCTGACTCTTTCACACATCTCCTTCCTACAGAGCATGCTTTCCACTCTCTTCCTTGCTGACTCCTAGACTTCCTTCAAGGCTCAGCTCACAGGTCCAGTCTTCCTCCAAGCATCACTGGGTACTTCCAGAACCTTCTGTTACTCCATTCAGCACGCTACATTATGTTTTTATGTGACACCTCAATACACATAAACTTTGAACTCTCTCTGGATAAAGTAATTGTTTTTTTAAATCTCTAATTTCCCAGTCAATTTATGTCTATTCAATGAATGGCTAAATGCAAGACAATCCTTGTTCATTTGTTTTTGTGTGTATACCGTATCAAACATCTTTCACCAAGAACCAGCTCCTGTCTTTGCTTTCTGTATTAAACTTCATCGTTCGTCACTCCCTTGTGCCGCCCCGCTGTCCCACAGTTTGCATTTCTTCCCTTACCCGCTCCTGAGCAGGCTCTAAAGAAACCAGACACCCTGATTTAATCTAGTGCGGTTCCCTTTCTCCTGACTCCACTTATCCTGCAACCAAAGGACCCAAGTGTATAACTGCATGCTTAATTAAGATAAACTCTTGGCAGAAGTCTTGCATTCTTTCCCCCTGATGTGTCTGTATTTTGACACCTGTGTTACTCTTCATGGCTTCTCCAACTGGTTCCTTGGTTTTAATTTGCCTTCACATCTCTCTCTCTCTCTTTTTTTTTTTTTTTTTTTTTTTTTGAGTAGCTAACTGACTGTCTTCCTTCTTCCCTAGGAGCATGGGTTTGGTTTAGTTATTTCGTAATGGAATGCACTGTTCCTTATATTTTCCCAAATACATCTAGGAACTAGAAAAACATACCCCTGGCAGTTGAATTATTTGCTGAGTGGCCATATTTCCTAGGTACCATTCTGGAATTAAAAAAAAATACTGAATTTGGAGAAAAATGATCTGAGGTTGATTTTGCTTCTTCACCTGTCCATGGTGGCTTTTGAGGAAGGTGCATGTTTTGAGGTTGAACTAATGATTCTTTGTGTGCTTTGTAGGATTATCATGGGGATCAAGTAAATTTACCAAGAATCATTTTAAAACTTTGACATATTACATCATCAATAGTTTTATCACATAGGAAATTTCAAATCAAATTTGTAACTCCTGCCCAGTCTTTTCTTTTTGACAATGGGCATATTTCTTAAAATATTGAATATAATTACTGTCTTTCTGGCAACAAAATCAATGAAGGCTACTATTTAAAGTTCTAATAAATCCTGAACTTGCTATGTTCCAAGTTTTGCGAAATTCGTTTTTAACATACCCTTTCTCATTAACACAGAGTGTGATTAAAGGGTTCAGATGAGACCCATAAATTTCCATATCATGCTTCTAAATGATGAGACAGAAATTCTAAGCCTCCCAGCTTCAATTTGCTTCTTCAGGTATGAATTGTAAAGCCCTCCTACCTGTGGCCTGCATCAAGTCATGTATCTAACCTGAGGAAGTCCCTCTCAATTTTGTCACAGTCCAGCCAGGAGGAGGTGTGATTTATTTTGTGTTGGTTTTCATCCTGAAGCCCTGGGATCGAATTTCAGCTTATTTTATTCAGTGATGATAATTCTAATTCAAAACAATGATTGTTATTATTATAGACCTACATATTTTAAGAAATTAAGTCAGTTTGCAAGTTTAGATTAGTAATGGTGGCCATGGTTCCATTACATAAAACATTGGAAGTAATTAATGATTCCCTTGATGCTTGTATTAGAATCATCTTATATGGGGCAGAGAAAGCATTATTTTTTCTTTCTTTATTAGATTTTATTTTATTTTTTATTGTTTGTTCTATTTAGTTATACATGACAGCAGAATGCATTTTGATTCATTGTACACAAACAGAGTCTAACTTTTCATTTCTCTGGTTGTACACGAGGTAGAGTCACACCATTCATATAATCATACCTGTACATAGGGTAATGATGTTTGTCTTATTCCACCATTTTTCCTTCCTCCTCTTCCCTCATTTCCCTCTACACAATCCAAAGTTCCTCCATTCTTCACTTACCCCCCATATTTATTAGATTTTAAATGTTTCTGAAATTTCACCATATTTTATTGATTTGAACAAGTAAATAGTAATTGAATAACATTAAATGTACAAGAAGAATAAGGATTTCAAACTTGTCTTTAATAATATTAATTTTTTTGTATATATTCTTCCAAATAAAGGCATGCATAGACACACATGTTCATATATTTTTAAATTAAAGTCTATATTAAATTTTTGACCTGGGACATTTGAATTTTTTCTATTTGTTATCTTTGTTGTATTTATTGTAAAATTTTTGAGAAAAAACTTAAGACATTTTCAGTCATCAAGGACACCTTAAAGAAAGCAAAAGAACAAATTACCAACTGGAAGAATGCATTTTTATATAGCACAATTAATTGACAAATGACTAGAGTCAACGCGAATAACAAAAGTCAAAACACCCAAATGAAAAATAAATTTTAAAAGTGTGAATAGGGATGAAATAGAAGTAGAACTACAACTGGCTAAAAATAGTATGGAGATGTTTGACCTCCATTGTTAAGTGAGAAAATACAAATCAAACTAAAACGTGATTTTATAGCCAGTGTTTTGTCAAACGATGAATGCTTTGGACACGTTTAGGATGAACAACTATTTAAAAGTTTGAAGAGTACCCAATTTTGGAGAAGTGAGTCAAAAGAAATTTTTTTTGTTTTGTTTTTTGTTATGGTGCTGGAGGTTGAACCCAGGGCCTCGCACATGCTAGTAAAGCGCTGTACCAGTGGTGACACCCTGAATCCAAAAGGAAACTTTTACACATAGCTATTAAGAAAGAAAACTGGTATAACAACTTGGGAGGTAGTTTTGAATTCTCCAGTACAAATAACATCTGCATATTCCCAAACTTCTTGGCATATTCCCAGGAGAAACTCATTCACACATGTATCAGAAGGCGTGCAGGAGAATGTTCTGAAAATACAATTTGAAGTAGCAAAAAATTGGAAATGGTCCAAATGTTCATTGCCAAGAAGACAGATAAACTGTGGTTGAGTCACAAAATGTACCTTTATACAAAAGCGAAAATGAATGAAGTACATCTAAATATCACCCTTCAGGGCAACCTACTGCTATACTACACTGTGCCTGGAAGGTGCACACCAGGGTGAGGAAAGGGAATGGAGGCAATAAGATAAATAAGTAAAAAATAAATCTTTTCTAGTAAGTTCACCGGCATTTCCTATATTATACATACAGTTGGCTCTCCACATACTCGAATTCTACATCTGTAATTCAACCGACCATTGATCAAAAATATTTAAGAGAATTTCATCTATACTGAACATGTATAGATTTTTTTTCTTATCATTATTCTCTAAACAATAGAGTTTAACAATTGTTTACATAGCATTTACATTGCATGAAATATTATAAGTGATCTGGAGATGACTTAAAGGACTGGGCAACATAAAGAGGCTAACTGCAAACACTACCCCATCCTGTGAGGGACTTGCATCCGTGGATTTGGGTACTCAGGGTTCCTGGAGCCAATCTTCCATGGACACTGAGAGATGACTGCATCTAGAAGGCCGAGACTGCTCTTGTACCAGATTCTGTTGGTGCCCCACCAGATCTCGTGGATCTCTTTTATAGCTAGTGTGCCCATCTCCAGCTGCTTGCTGGCTTTGCTGTTCGGAGCTCACATCTGCAGTCTTTTCTGGAGGGTTGCCCATAGCAATTGAAACTGGCTTGAAGTTTATGTCTTCTAAGCAGCTGTCAGTAACCAATGCATGACTGACACCGGGGTGCAAATCCGCAAGTTTCTTGCCTTAAAGATGGACAAACTCTGTGGTGCCACTTGCGTTCTGAGCTCTGCCAGGATAAGATGGGGTTACCCTTGGCCTGTTTAATACTGCTCACCTCTGTCCTTCCTCACTCATCTGCTGGAGTCTCCTTTGAGTACTTGATCAATTCCTTACCTGTGAATTTTTCTCTAAGTTCTGATTCTGGGGAACTTAACCTAATACAGTTGCTAACTAAAAGTGATATTGTCTGAAGTGTTAAATACAAGGAATAGGACATAATAAAATCTGGATACCATTTTTGTTTAATTGTGCTATAGTTTGCTGGAATCATACTGGCATATGTGTATGGGAGAAAGAATATACTATTTTCTTATATTAATAAATATATTGAAAAGTGCTCTTAATTATTAAAGACAGAACCCATCTCAGAAGAGCTTAATTGCAAAAGTCAACTTATTTGCCCATATAACCAAAAAGTCCAAAAGTAATCTAAAACACCAGAATGAGATTTTCAGGTACAGCTGCATCAAGACAACATCATCTTACCTTTTACTCTTCTACTTACTTTTTTCTGTTTTCCTTTTCATGTTGGTCTTGTTCTTCTCCATTGCAGGGGGTGTTTTTCATTAAGCACAGAAAAGTGTCTATACACAGCTTCAAATTACTGCAACCTACCTTCTTCTGAGCCCAGTGAGAACAAATCCTCTGCTATGGTTTAGATATGATTTAATTGCATGACCCCCAAAAGTTCACATGATTGGAGGTTTGGTTCCCAGAATGGTGGTATTAGGAGGTATTGGGGAACCTTTGAGGGGTGGGGCCTAGTGGGAGCTACCTAGGTCATTGGGGATGTGAGGTAGTTCTCTTGTGACCCCTTGCTAGTTCTCTGGTGACCCTTGTAGCAAGCTTGGTCCCACCCAGCTCTACTTCCTGATATTGAAATATAGTCTGATGCTCCAGGACCACTTCGCCATTGCTCTCTGCCATTAAGTGATGCAGGGAAGAGGTGGCATCACTGAACCTACACTACGCCAAATTTGGACTTTGAAGTTCTAGAATTATAAGCTAAATAAACCTTCTTTCTTCAGGAAGAGCCTGTGTCAGGTATTTCATTATGGTATTGAAAAACTGACTTCAGACACACTCTTTCTTTGAGTAGTTGTATGAAAAATCCCGAAGAATATTTGGTCTGGCTAAATGCCCATCACTGAGTAAATTGCCATGACCTGATGACAGAGAAAGTAAGCAAGCTTAGGTCATGTGCACACTGCTGTGGCCAAGGGCCCAGGCCAGGGAAGTCCTATCCAAAAGAGATAGAATAGAAACCCTTTAGGATTATGTCTCTTGAAGAAGGAAGTGTGGTGTACTGGGCAAATGAAAGTGACATCTGTCTGCCTTCAAGCAGTATACCTGATTGTTAGCAAGCCCATTTTAGTGTTCCATGTGCTTACTGCTTTTATTTAATGTTCTAGATATTTATGTCACCTGCCACCATTACTACACATTACCCCAGATAAGAGGAGCTAACAGGACCCCTTGACTTCTTACAGGAGTCCAGCTTCTTATCTGAATCTCTGCCCTTCAGGGACCATGTACTTGGGAGTACTTCCTTGAAACTTCCAAATCTCCCACCAGCAGCTGGGACCAGCTGGGGTTGGCAGTGTCCTATGCCTGGGCATCTGAGATTGGATGTAGTCCTTTCCAAAGCAGGCTCTTACTGCACACCTCAGGTTGACTCGATGCTCTGAAGATCATTAAACCTCCTAGTATGTGATACTGGGGTCCTGTAACTGGTACAAAGGGAGTGGGTTGCTCTTGCTCATTGGCATGGTATTTCCTTCACAGGATTGTACATGATAGGTCCCCAGAATAGAGCCAACCCACTGGTTTGTGTGACTCTCATGTGTACTGATTTGACAACAAAAACATAAAACTTCTTCTCTACTCATCATTCCAAATCTTCATCAGTAAATCTTTACTAATAAACCATATTAAAATAAAAAATATATTTTAAAATAAATTATTTACATAGAGCTCTCCCCACAAAAAAAAAAAAAATTTCCTGGGGCTTGCACACACAAAGACAGACAGGCCCTGACTGTCATAACCTTGGGACCCTTCTAAGAAAAATTTCTCCAACTGTGCCTTGCTAAAGAATGCAGTCCTCAACCATTCCTTTAGAGTGGGATCATGGTTGGTACATACAACCAACCATTCCTCGACCGTAATAACTTACTAGAAATGGTGACCTGACCCAACAACAGAGAAATACTAAGTCAGTGATTCAGACACCTGGGTAAAAAAAAAAAAAAAATAATAATAATAATAATAATAATAATAATAATTAGGCAGTCCATTCTTTGGCACCCTCCCATAATGGGGAAGGAGGCTATCCATGTGTCCTCTCCTTGAGCCTGTTTAACCAAAGAACACAGAGGCAGTATTGCTGTACTAGTATCCAAAATGAGTTCTGAGAAGATCTGCAACTTCTTCCCGTCCTTCGGAATAAGAGTCTCCATGCTGTGGAGAAGCCCAAGCAGCCACATGGAGAGGTCTGTGTGGC
Organism: Sciurus vulgaris; assembly: GCF_902686455.1. Lineage (NCBI taxonomy): Eukaryota > Metazoa > Chordata > Mammalia > Rodentia > Sciuridae > Sciurus > Sciurus vulgaris. Next base: position 133,942,105 of record NC_136469.1, on the reverse strand, counting down.
CTCATCTGAGCTCATGGCATTCAGCCAGCGCCATCTTTCTAGGCACATAAGGAGTCACCTTGGAAGTGGATCCTGCAGCCACATTTGAGCCATCTCCATCGATTCCACATGAAGCAGAGGTAAGCCGAACCCATGAGCCCTGCCCAAATCACAATTGCAATAAATCATCATGACTCCTGCTCTGTCTTCAGTTCTCAGATTGCAACGTGGGGTGGCAAACAAAGGAACAAACAAACAAAAACCAATAAAACCCATTTTAGAAACAGGGAACTATTGGTCCCCTTCGACTCCTGCGATTAGGAATTTAAAGAGGAAAAGAAACCTTAAACTATACTGTAGAGCTATAGTAACAAAAACAACACAGTATTGGCACCAAAATAGACAGGTAGATGAATGGTAGAGAATAGAAGACACAAAGACAAACCCACATAAATACAGTTATCTCATACTAGACAAAGGCACCAAGAACATACAATGGAGAAAAGATAGCCTCTTCAACAGTGCTGGGAAAACTGGAAATCCATGTAACAAAACAAAATTAAACCTCTATCTCTCACCCTACACAAAACTCAAAGTGGATTGAAGACGTAGGAATTAGACCAGAGACCCTGCACCTAACAGAAGGAAAAGTAAGCCCAAATCTTCATCATGATGGCTTAGGACCTAACTTCCTTAACAAGACTCCTAAAGTGCAAGAAATAAAATCAAGAACCAATAAATGGAATGGATTCAAAATAAAAAAAGTTTTTTTTCTCAGCAAAGGAAACAATCAATAATGTGAAGAGAGAGCCTACAGAGTGGGAAAAATCTTACCACATGCACTTCAGATAGAGCACTAGTCTCTAAGATTTATAAAGCACTCAAAAAACTTAACACCAAAATACAAATAACCCAATCAATAAATGGGCTTAAGACAGTCTAGCTTCACAAAAGAAGAAATACAATCAATCAAAAAATATATGAAAATATATGAAAAAATGTTCAACATCTCTAGTAATTAGAGAAATGCAAACCAAAACTACTCTACGATTTCATCTCACTCCAATTAGAATGGCAATTACCAAGAATACAAGCAACCATAGGTGTTGATGAGGATGTGGGGAAAAAGGTACACTCATACATTTGCTGGTGAGATTGCAAATTGGTGCAAACACTGTGGAAAGCTGTATGGAGATTCCATAGAAAACTTGGAATGAAACCACCATTTGACCCAGCTATCCCACTCCTCAGTAGATACCCAAAGGACTTAAAATCAGCATACTACAGTGACACAGACATAACAATGTTTATAGCACCTCAATTCACAATAGCTACATTGTGGAACCAACCTAGATGCCCTTCAATAGATGAATGGATAAAGAAACTGTGCTAATATACACAATGGAATATACTCAGACTTAAAGAAGGATAAAATCATGACCTTTGCATGCAAATGAATGGAGTTGGAGAATATCATGCTAATTGAAATAAGTCAATAACATAAAACCAAAGGACAAATGTTTTCTCTGATAAGTGGATGCTGATACATAACAGGGCAGGGGAATAGGGGAAGAATGGAGGAACTCTGGATTGGGCAGAGGGGAATGAGGGAGTGGGAGGGGCCCCGGGGTGGAAGAGATGTTGGAATGGGACAGACATCATTACCCTATCTATGTACATGTGTGATTGTATGAATGCTATAACTACATTGTGTACAACCAGAGGAATGAAAAGTTGTACTCCATTTGTGTACAATGAATCGAAATGCATTCTGCTGTCATGTGTAACTAAACAGAACAAATAAAAAAGACCAACAACAGAAAACAAATAGCTAAGATAGCAGAAAAAAATCAATTAAGATTTTTTAAAAATGAACAAAATTTAAAAATTAAAAAGACATAAATGGGAAAAGTAAGTATTGGCAGTGTTGGCAGTAGAAAGAGATGTTCAAAGTCCACAAGTTTGGCAGAGAGGCCACCAAAGAGAGAGCATGTAAGGCAAGAGGAGCCAGGAGACGCTGCTGGAGCCGGGGTTAACTGCACCCAGCACTGGGTTCACACAGAAGTGAAGGCTCACAGTGGTCAGTGTATCAGAAAGCAACCCTGAGCATCCCTCCTGAGGTGGGAAAATGACCTGCCATTTCCCTCTTTCGGTTCCCAACCATCACTTGAGTTACCAAAATTCGACTGAACTTGTTTCTAATCAAGACAAAGACATTGAGACTATGAACAGGCATATCTAATTTCCACTGCTACTTAATAAATGACCACAAACTCCATGATTTAAGTGGCCATAACTTATCTCAGTTTTCTTGGGTGGGAATTCTGGGTATGAATCAACTTGGTTCTGTGCACAGGGTCTCAGGAGATGAAATTGAGGCATGGCTGACCAAGGAACTGGAACACTGTTTCTTCTTAGCTGTTGCTGGTGACAGCTGTCAGGTGACATTCACGTGGGCACCACCATAATCCCTCTCACAACAAGGCATATGCTCCTTTATGATCCACAGAAGAATTTCTCACACACCAGATGCTCTTCTTCAAGAGGGGGACAGTCCTTAAATGGTCACTTTGTGACATCAGACCCACGCAAGATGATCTCCCTTTTTTTAAAATTAATTATTTTTTTAAAGACTGCATTTTGATTCATTGTACATAAATGTATCATTTTGTTTCTATGGTTGTGCACAATGTGGATTCAAACCATTCGTTTACTGATACATGTGCATAGGGTAATGATGTCTGTCTCATTCCACCATTTTTTATACCAACCCCCTCATTTCCCTCTACAAAATCTAAAGTTCCTCCATTCTTCTCTCACCCCTACCCCCCATCATCATTCATTTACCAGGGAAAACATTCAACCTTTGGTTTTTGGGGATTGGCTTATTTCACTTAGCATGATATTCTCCAATTCCATCCATTTATCTGCAAATGCCATAAAATTATCTTCTTTATGGCTGAATAATATTCCATTGTGTATATATACCACAGTTTATTTATCCATTCATCTGTTGAAGATCACATCAATGTTTATAGCAGCTCGATTCACAATAGCTAGATTGTGAAACCAACCTAGATGCCCTTCAATTGATGAATGGATAAAGAAACTGTGGTATATATACTCAATGATCTCCCTTTCAATGAACTTAAAGTTGAGAAATTTGGGACCTTAATCACATTTGCACAATTGCTCCCCCTACTTATACACCATCATGTTTATAGCCTCACACAATTTAAGAGGGGGATATGGAGCTTCCCACACCAGGAATGCAGAAATGCGGGGGCCACCTTAGAGTCCTTAGATCTATCATGTTAAGATCATCAGCTACAATGTAAGAAGCCAAGTTATAGTTGAATTTCGGAGAAGCAATAAGTAATTTTTAACAGGACTTTTGCTTCATACTAATCTTTGGAGTGTTCTAGTGTCTGAAATGGGGTTGAAAGATTAAATGTCCAGAGGGACCAAGCAGGTAGCATCAACAAGTAGGGCAGGCCAGGTAAGAACTATGACAGACCCAGAAGCTCATGCCTCAGCTAAAGGGGGCAGTGGCCAAGTCACCAGAACTTCTCTTGATTTTCCAGAGAAAAACTTCTGCTAGAATTTGTACTTGAATTCTCCCAGAATCTAAATTTTTTTAAAAAGCATTTTTGAGTTATGAAAAACATGTTTTTGGACTATAATTTGGCCTCAGAAACCCAGCTTGCAAACCATAATCTAAAATTTTTAATCACCAGAAGAAACAACTGCAAAAATCCATTGTCCCCCGCACAGGTAGGGCTTCGTTGGCCTGCTCATGACACTCTCCATCTGAAGGCCACACGGTCACGTCCCTTTGCTTCTCCACTTCACTCAGTCCCTGAGCTTCACCTTTAAAACAAAATTGATTTGCCACATCAGAAAACTGATTTACAGGTTCTACAAGGCAGCCCTAAGGCCAACAAATCCAACGCCAGATTTACAAATCCTCAAAAATGTATAATAAATGCCACATAAAAACTTTCAATTTACCAATTTTTATTTGTAGAAGCATAAATCAGCAAAGAGGATGGAACAGCATTGGCATTATTATGATTAAGTTTTGAAATTCTGATTTTTTTTTTGGCCTTATATACCCTTTCAAATTTGATCTTCTCTTTATGAGTGGATTTCTTATTTTAATGACGGCATAAAAATAACACCTTCGTTGCAGCTTAGAAAAGAGGTTTGGCAGTTGGAGGCTCAGGTTGACTGTTAGAGCCCACGGTATTTTTAACGTGGAGCATCCAAAAGACCTTTTCCTGTTTCTGGTCCCTGTTTTATTCAGCAAGAGGAGGCCCTGGACACAGGCCTCATTCAGCCAAAGTCCTGAGCACGCCAGCCTGAAGCCCTTACCTTACTTGGCTTGTTATCTAGTGTCATTGAATACGCTCTAGTTTATCAGGAGGCTTGACTTTAAAATGCATTTTCTTTGGATGGAATTTTCGATCTTGGGCTCAGAAGCCATTAAGGATCCAACTTCAGCACAGGACAAAAGGGACATATTAGAGTGATAGGTGCTCTTGGGTGATTTGCTGCTCTGGGGTAGTGACAGCAAAGGGCCCCTGTTTGCTTCTGAGACCATGTAGCTGGGGTTTCATGTTTCTGCCTTCTCTCTCTTTCCATCATCAGAAGTGGCTAATACCCCAGTTGCTGCCACAGCCTCTGATACCAATAAATATTGTTAAGGGGAAAGAAAATGCCAGAGAAAAGAGAAGTGAGTAGCTCACAGCAGCCTCCTCTCCACTCTCACTGTAATGCAGCACAGTGCTAAGCACCTAACCTCACAGCAGAGGGATCAGAGAGAGCACAGAGTATCACATATGTACACAAGCGAAAAACTGTTCAATTAATTTCTGTTCATTACAGAAAAATAGGCCAATTTTAAAGTCCACAAAATATAGACATAGTCTCACTCTAAGATAATAATCATTGCATGGGCCTCCTATTAAAAGGCCATAGATACTAATGTATCACAACATAATCCACCCCAAAAGGAAAGTTGTTCTGTTAGTGCATATTGATTGTGAAAATGCAAAGTAAAAACTAGCCACTGTGAATCTAGCATCAATGCACACTTCGAATGTTCTAGTTCATGGTTGTAAGGGACCTGCTGAGACTACAGATAGTGCTGTGTGCAAGTCTTCTTTGCAATCTCTCCTTCGCTTTTAGCCACTCCACAGGCAGGAGGTCACCACACCCACACAATCCAGGGCTGTGTCAGGAAGACCTAGGGGCAAACACTTGTTAGAAATATTTACTTATTAGAAATATTTAGAAAGTATATAGTGCATCTATACACTTCAGACTTTGTGCTCAGATGTTGGGCAGGTACTTGTGGTGGAAAAAAATCCAGACATAGCACCTATGTTCTTGGAGCTCATAGTCCAGTAGAGAAAAATATATCATGGTATTTTTCCTATGAATCAGTTTTTTACATTTGCAAATGATCCACTTTAAAAAAAATGAGTTAGAGTGGATTCAACTCCATTTCTTTGGTACTATCACTCCTACTGACTCTTTGAATCTGCTGTCTTGGGAAGAAAGGAGGAGGGAGTTGTGTTTAGCGTTTAGGAAGCTGTAGATACTAATCCTGTGTTCTCCCAAGGCAGAGTGTCACATATGTGAACCTTCTGTCAGGACTCTCTTTATAACTGATGGACCAGGGAGTGGGGACAACTGAAGCATCATGATGGTGGGCCTGGGGCAGACTTGGTACCTAGAAAATTAGCCATGGACATTCTGCAGAGGCCACTGCTGCAATTCCTGAAGCTAAAATGCTCCTCTTTGGTACTGAGGAAGGAGAACGTGAGCAGGTTGTAACAGGTCCAGCCAACCTTCACGCAGGTGCCCCTGTGGATCAGAGTCTCTTCTTCCTGTGGGCCAAGTAAACCACAGACACAGTGGGATCCCTCCTCTTGGCAGAGGCACTGGTAGAAGGAACAACACTGGTTTGGCGGTTTCACCTGGGAGCTGACTACTGGGGGTTAAGGGTGGTCTACCCAGCGAAGAAGGAAGTGAAAGGAGACACAGAGCCTGGAAGGTCAAAACCTGTACTGTGAAGAATTCAGAGTGAAACAAGACCAGGAAGGTAACCTGAGGCAGGTGGAGAGACCTGATGCCACATTGCGTTTGCATTTAATCCGAGGGCCCATGTTCCCAAAGGAGGACACATCCACGGAACACCGGATCACTTCAGAAGCATTTTTAATCATCACGTCTACTTATTTTATCTTTCCTTCATGTTGAATGAAAAAAAAAGAATACATCTTGAAATTGAAATCTAATGAAGAGCCCTCTTAGGAGGAGAGCAAGGTTTTTTTTTTTGTTTTGTTTTGTTTTTTAAAGAGTAAGTAAAGATATTAAAGGAGCATTGTACACAATATGGGAAAATGTATAAAACTCAGAGGCAAATAATGGCAGTTGAGGAAGCTTCTAGAGTCAGTGATAGGCGGTCAACTGTGCTTTGCTGATCATTCCAGCTTCAGAGAGAGGACGGGCTGAGGAGGACCGGGTAGAACTCCAGGTTGCGGGAGCCAAGTGCAGCTAAGAAAGAGACCACAGAGACAAACTGTGGCTGAGGCAGTGTTGACAGAGGCAGAGGGACAGATGCAAATGTGTTTCCCTGCTTCCTGTCAAAGAAGAGCGCAGCCTGTCCAACGGGCAGGAAATGAGGAGGAGAGACGGCTTTTCCCCAGATTATTACCATTTATGCTTCCTTTCCCAATTACTGGTATTAGAAGCATAACGTCATGTGATTGCGGGTGTGGGGGGGGGGGGCGGTCTCCTAGTGCCCGGAAGCTGCTCCTCTAAGTGCTCATAAACATCTTTGGGAATGGATGAACCACAGAGTATGAAAATGGACTAGGCTGGTCATTACTGCCTCTGGCTTTAACTGCCAGTCACGTACAACTAGCCACATGCAAAGAAATGCCACTGTGAAATTCATCATTGCCATCAAATACAAAAAGGTGCCAATTTATATCTATGCCAGGTGGGTCGATGGTCTTTTAGTCTCTGTTTTTGGTTGTCTAAATGACCCACGATTCAGTACTTCCAGCAATGATGGGCAGTGAGGGGAGATGCCACTCAGCTTTTCCTCCTTGGCATGGCTCTTTGTTTCCTCTCCTATCAGATCCCCAATTTTCCTTGAAGATCCGCCCTCCCCCAAATTTAATCCTTGAGTTTGGAGGAACCAAATCTACCTCTTGATGTCTGGCTGGGTACAAATCTCAGGCTCGGCCAATCAGGGTATTTATTCTTCACACAGTCATGCCCAGTTATGCCCGGATAAAACGGACAGGATGGGCGAGTGGCAGGGGAAGGGAGACAAGTGTCATGGAGAAAAAATAAAGGGCATCTGAGTGACTCTCATTTTAATCTAACTCTATAAACACTTACTGAAAACTCCTTATGTGAAAAGAAGTGTTTTGGACAAGGTTGCCTAGGGAAGTAGGGATAAAAAGACTTAGGAAAATAATCTGTATCCTCAATATGACTACGATCCATTCAAGTCAGAGCGCAGAAATATGTTTTGTTCCTTGACTTGGCCCCTAGGAAACCCCATTATCCTGGCACCTTCTCTTACTCTCTCTCCAACCCCAAGGAGGAAGTTGACTCTATCAGCTGAAAGCTCCCTCAAAGTCCTTATCATGTGTATGCTCAACGTCTAGGTACAGTTAGCCCTCTGGAAATTATTTTTGTAGGTATAAATGAAAAAACCAAAGCAAACTCAAAGGTCAGCATGCAGCTCGAATGTTGAACTCTGAAGACCTTCGGCTGGGCTCCCTCTTCCTGTGTCTTCTTTTCCACTGTATTGATTCCCTCTGGCCATCTTACTTTACAGAGATGCATAAAATTGAATGGTGCGTGAAACATTTGGAAGGAAAGAAGAAAAGGAAAGGAGGTAGAGGAAGGAAAGAGAAAAGAAGGGAAGGAGGAAGGAAGGAAGGAAATACGGCTTGTCTGCCTCTTGACGTTTGTTGGCATGGAAACATGATGCATCTTTCTCTTAACAAAGATCCCAGTATCTTTGTGGTACTACTTTGTATCACTACCACTGTGAAGGGCTCACAAAGTACTACCAAAGAATAGTGAGCTGAAGGGGAGCCTGGGTAAAAAGATGGGCAGATACGCCCTGAAACTTCACAGAGAAGGCTCCAGGCTGGGAGTGTGGAGTCGTGAACCTGTGTGCCGGCTCAGCAGAGCCAGGGAGCTAGATAGCTGTTGCTTTTCTCTCCTGCTTAGCCGGCAGAAATCAGGTCATTTGCAGAACTTGCCTGCCCTTCTCTCCTGGAACAAGAGATGTATGGCCATTTGTTATTTCTTCATGTGCTGAGGGATTTTCTCCCTCCTGCCTCCTAAATGGAACCACAGGGTCTGTGAGCACAGCAAGGTATTGCCATGCAAAGCATCAACATCTTGAATCCCTTCTTGCTTTTAGGCCATGCACCTCCTTCTTCTTGCCTAAGAAAGTCTTATCTCTAGCCTCCCTTGCCCAGCTGCTGAATTCTTACTGTGTCTTTTCAAATCAAAGGACACAGATTTATGGCTCTTCCTCTGGAATTAAAATCCAGGATAGGACAGGGGGGAAGGAGAACTCCTTCTATCTTAAGCACTCTGTGAGTGACTCAGCACATAGGGCTGGTTTGAGGGAAGCAGTCAGAAATGCCGTGTCAGAAAAGACAAGAGCAGAGAACTCAACTCCCCATGCTTGCAATTCATATTGAAATTATCACCACTACAGGAACCGGCCTGGAAACCCCCATCCATGGGGAGTGGCAAAACCGGTGTGCTTGTGAGTTACCACTTTGAATATTTGTTTTAGAAGTCAAAACACACACGTTATAAATATATTACACTCAAATTTACATCTGGTTTTATAAGACCCCGTCACTGAGACTAATGAATGGAGGTATTGGATCCCAATGGACTGAGACAGCTCCTGGGAATGGAGTGCATTGTCCTTGTGGAATGTGCCAATGCACAGCCATGAAATCCACAGTTCATGACGGTGGTTATTTCAGGAGGCAGGTGGGAACATGGGGCTGGTAAAACCAGGGGGTCTGTTTGGGAAACTGATCTAGGAACTAGATCTGAAGTAAGAGATACAAGAATGGCAGAGAAAACTGAAGAGGTAGTCTGGGGTCAAGTCATGCTCTTTTAGGGAATTTGACCTTCATTTGTGGTCAGTGAGATGCCACAGAAGGCTTTAATGCAGACAGTGCTGTCGTCAGATCTATGCTTCTGGAAAAGGTACTTTTGCGCACTTAATCTTTGCATTAAACCCAGAGCAAGTTCTTCAGAAAGTTAACACCACCGTCCTCATCGCCTCTAAACTTAATGGGAAATCAGAGACTTTGCATATGGTAGAAACACCGGGCACCCTCAGAGATTGGAACCCCCATTTGTCTCTGACCATCACGCTGCACCAGAAGAGGTGAGGGTCTTCCAATTTAGACCCATTTTCAGTCCATCCAGTGTCCTCCTCTGGGGAGAATCGCCAATCGTCACACTAGAAGCAGAGACACTATTTCCAGATGAATCATACCTCCCTCTCGCGCAGCCCAGATGAGGTAGGTCAATTGATAACAGCATGAAACATTTAGATTGAGAGGAACGTGAACACTTGGCTGCTTTTTGTCACCTCACAACATGCCACAACATGATTTAGGGACAGATTCTAGCTTTTGTCACCACACTTACTCTCCAGCATATACCCTGGTAGAGTCTGGAGCTCTTGGTGCCTTGAGTGCTCTACAACTGTGAAGCCCACCCTTACTCTCTAAGGGCACCAGCGCACTGCCTCACTTTGGTGCCCAAACACGATGCTTCTGTTTTTCCCGCCTCCAGCGGATTCTCCCCTGGGCATTTCGAGCTTCCCTCACCCGCATCTGCCCACAGCTCTCCTCCTCTTTCCTCAGCTATGCTGACCCACCCTCCTCTAACCTCAACTAGCCCCATCATTCCAGATTCCCCTCATCCATCTTTGTCTACCTTCAGTTACCCGTATCTACGCCCAACCCCACTCATCTACGCTCACCATTCCCCAACCACCCTCAGCAACCCCAGACGACCCATGCCTCCTTTTGTGATCTTTTGTGACTACCGTCATAACTGTCCCCACAGTACAGTAACAATGGTGACAATAATGACAGCTCTCAGACGTGCTGCAATTTCAAGAAATGTCTTCGGATTGAAGGATTTACAGAAGGTCCCTGACTTGTGATGGTTCCACTTACTGATCTTTCGACTTTCCTCAAATGCGAAAGCAACATAGTCAGTTAACTGAGAACCCAGACCATTATGTTTTTCCACTTCCAATCTCATACTCCCTACGTGAGATATCCAACACCTGATTGCAAAATAGGCTTTTGTGTTTGCTGATTTTACCCAACTATAGGTTGACATAAGTATTCTTGACACATTTAAGGTAGGTGAGGCTAACCCATGATATTTGGTAGGTTAGGTGCATTGGTATATTTCAGCAAATGGCATTTCTGATTTATGATGGAATTATCAGGATGTAACCCCATTGAAAGTCAAGGAGTATCTGTATGTAGGAATCATAATCCTTTATGTTACTGACACTATCTTCAACATCATTTTATATTATTAGTATGTTAACCCTTCTAAGAATCTTGTAAAAAAGGTGAGCTGTTCCACAATTGAAGAAATGTCATGGCTTGTGAAGGTAAGGATACTCCTAAGCACAGGGATAAGAACCAGGCACATGCTTCGATTCCTGCCTGCAGTACAGAAAGAGATGCCACATGGTGTCACACCGCAGTCTGTGCAGCTAAGCTGCCTGTGAGTTTCTTCACATGCATGGTGTATGGTCCTCACAATCCCACAAGGAAAGGGTCTTACAAATGAAGACTCTTCAGCTCCAGGGACCCCAGTGATCCATCTAACCCACCCAGAGACAGAACTAAAGTCCCCTAACTCTGAGTTTTTCTTTTCTATCAGAAATAAATTCATTCACAATCCCATGTTATCAAAGTCATTTGCATTTTATTTCCATGGACATTTGCATTTTTAAAAGGAAAAAAGTTCAGTTTCAAGGTAAAGAAAATATTTTCCCTTAGAATTCTCTGCAAAACTGTACCGGAATGATTAAAGTTTCCACAGTTCCTCAAGTTATACTTTGTACTTCTAAAGTCATACCTGTTTCGAACACCAAAAAAGAAAATAGGTCAGATATTGAAGTTATCTTCCTTCTGCTGCATTCCCCTCTATTTTATGCCTCTTTCTCCTGCAGAGCACATTTAGCTCCCTTGAGTTAAGGCACAAGAAATGTGAGATACTCTGTTATGCAAATCACAGGAGGAAAGAGCGAGTTGGAGAAGAGGCAGAATCAGCTATGGGGAAGGTTTTTGAATTATTGAGTTTTAAGGTAAGCAGAAAGATTGAGCAGTGACCTAGTTTGACCTCACCAGCAGATGGAAGATTCTTAAGGAATTGTGTTAGGAAGAAAAACCAAGTAGGAAATGGAACTAGTGTTGACTGAGAGCAGAAAGCACAGTGGTTAGTGTGTGCATTCTGGCTCAGATGCCTGCATTTAATGCCCAGGCCAAGCTCTAAGCTTGCCTCAGTTTCCTCATTCCTAAAAGGTGAATGACAATAGAAATAGGACCCATCTCAGCAAGTGGGGAGGAGCCAAGGGGTTGGTGCAAGCAGGTTGCTTCCAATAGGCTGCCACACCTATTAAATGCAGCACAAATGATACAGAGCCATCCTTAGTGAATCCCATCTTGGGGCTCTTGGTCCACTTCCTGAGCTGGGTGAATTAGGTTGTTTTGCCTGCAAGATGCAGGTCTCATTCAGTGTGCAGCAAGAAAGAGGAGCTTCCCAGAAATTACCCAGGAGTTGAAGAACAGGGAGGAGGTGCACACCACACCACATGGAGACCGGATAATGTTCAGTACCCGGGAAACACTGAGCTGTCAGGCAACAACTTGTGGCTGAAGGGATATTGCACTGCTTCCCAGTTTTGTGATCCACTGTTAGGACAAGGAATTGACTCTGCAGTTGGGTGCTTTCAAGCACCACTGGAAAGAAGGTCTCACTGGCTCATTGGGTCAGCATAGGACTTGGCAGGTAAAGCCAGTACTGAGCCAAACAACCACACAGGCTCTTGCCAACTTATAGACCAGCCGTCAGCGGGCACTTGTGATCCATAAACTGATATCTAGAGGAAAAGACCCCAGAGCCCACTTTCTGAGTGGGGACAAGCCACACATAGTAAGTTCCCACCTAATACATTTAGTTCATTTGTTTTGCCTTACACAGCCTGCTGAGGGGGGTGTTGGGTCCCGTGCTTCCAATGTGACCTTCCAGGCATGCACTTTTTCAAAGATGATTCTGAGCCGTGAACTTCGTTATTTACCAAGGCCCAAGGTCAGACATTTTGCTGAATTGAAACTTGAGAAAACTTAGAATTCTCTAAGGGATTCTAATTCTGATGTGTTTTCATTTCACTAAGCCTTAAATATGCAAAGTAATAAATACTTTGCAGAAATGTTTATGGCATTTTGATTTTTATTATGTGTTCCTGATTTTATTATCACCTTTCCTAATGAAGGATAAACACATATTCATTTACACAAGGGAAGTAGGGTTTGGAAAGAAGAAGGGGAAGCATTTTACAGTTGGATTTCCCCAAATTAGGTACACATCAAAATCACCCAAGAAACCTGGTTTAAAAACAGCTTTAGTGAAGTATTATTTGCACACCACCAACTTCACTCATTTTCAGTGGATTCAACAGTTTTTAATAAATTTATATAGTTGTGCAGCTGTTACCATGATCCAGTGTGGCATTTCTGTTAACCCCTAAATATTCCCTCATGCCCAGAAAGCTTTCAATTTTGATTTCAATTTTAAATCATTTAAATCTCAAATTAAAGAGAAAACTACCATTAAAGAGAATACCGTAACTATGTAGCTTATAAACAACACTTTATTTCTCACAATTCCGGAGGTCAGGAAGTCCAAAGTCAAGGTTAGGTATATGATGAAGGCCTGTTCCTCAGAGACGGCACCTTCTCACCCTATCCTCAGCAGTAAGACTGCTCCCTGGGATCTCAATTATGAGGGTGCTAATCCCAGTCAGGAGGGCTCCATCTCAACCTAATTATCTCCCAAAGGCCCCACTTCCTAATACCACCACCACCTTAATGTTAGGATTTGAACATATGAATCTGGGGACACAAACCTTCAGACCATACCACATACATAGAAAATCAGCACATAAATAAATACAAACTCATCATTGGTCAGACTTTTTATGAGATGATAGCATGCATTTTCTTCATGACCTGCCTTTTTTGGGGTGAAAATATGTTTCAGAGCTCTACTCGTGTCCGTTGACTTCTCTCATTCTCTTATAATGTTTTCCTAGTATTTCAGAGTATAAATATAGCATAAATCATTTTGCCACTGTTCCCTCTTTTGATGAAAATGTAGGATGTTTCTAATTTTTTAATCTTAATGTCACAATAACGTCTGTATCATTCATCCCTACCTAAGCCCACCCACCCATTTATTCATTCTTTTGCCATTAAACAGCAAATGAGTAAACAAGTATTGAACACTTCTTGTGTGCTGAGCATAATTCTCAGTCAGTGGGGGAGACAGACAAAAAATCAAATGAATAAATGTAGCAAAGTGGCGCAGATTCTATTTAGCAGGGGCAGGTCCATTGCATGCTCAGCAGAGAAGGAAGACTGGCAAAATCTGTAAAGATTGTAGAAGAAGGAACACTGAGGGTAAGCCTTGAATTAAGGGAGGTTCCTGCCAAGTGACCAAAGACCATCCAGATGGAGGAAAGAGGAAGGGCAATGGGCAGGAGGTGCATGCGATTATGATTTTACATGGTGTGAAGCAGCTCTAGAGGAGGTTGGAGAGAGACAGGATTATGGCAGCTTGGAGGTGCATACCAGAATCCTCCTAAGGGTTGTAGCATGGGGCGTACCATGGAGACTTAGTTTAGCACAGTCTTTTGGACAGGGTGTGAAGAAAAGAACAAAGGGGCTTGGGCAGGGAACTCCAGGTCCTGGAACCAGTTGGCAGGGTGCCCTGTCTCCCAGGCTCTGCTCTGCATTGCCCACATCAGACACTGGGATGAGGATGCATTAGAGAGCCAGGTGGGTTTTCTTTCCTACAGGTAACTTGCCCAGTTGGCGAGCTGATTGTTTCTGGCCTTACTTTACCCAACACCAAGCCTACCAGGGAAAGATCTTCCTGCAACCAACCTATGTCTACTGCAAATTCTGGATCAGAAGCCAAGGATGAAAGTTAGTTTTATGTGTCAACTTTATAGGACACAGTGCCTGATCAAACATCATTCCGGAAGTTTCTGTGAGGGTTGAGTGTTGTTGAGTGAATTTAACAACTAAATTAACTCTGAGCAGATTGTCTTTTTCAATGTGAGTGATCCTCAACCAATAAGTTGAAGACTGAATAGAACAAAAAGTGACCTTCCCCAAGTAAGTACAGAGAAGGAATTCTGCCAGGAGATGGAGCGGTAACGTGGGCTCTCTCTGGGTCTCCGGTCTACCAGCCCATCCTGTAAATTTCAAACTTACTGGTCTCTAATTCCTTAAAGTCTCAGTCTCCCTCTCCACACATGTAGTGTGTGTATGTGTATTTGAATGGATACATACGTGTGTGTGTGTGTGTGTGTGTGTGTGAAAATGTGTACATACAATCTTTTGTCTCTTTCTCCAACTGTGACTAATATGCTAAGGAAGACAATGTGAGTCCTTAGCAGTTCTCTCTGAGACCTAGAGCAGCCCCAAGACCCTGGTGGGAATGCTTCTCATGACAGAAAGAACATCCAGAGAGGGCTTTTCCCTTCAAGTTCCAGGAAACTTCAGGTTCCCCCGTCAGTCAATTTGGAAGAGGGATGAGAGAAGCTGCAGCTCAGATCCCAGTCAGACCCAGATGATAGACAATCAGAGACATAATCTCTCTCTCTCTCTCTCTCTCTCTCTCTCTCTCTCTCTCTCTCTCTCTCTCTCTCTCTCTCTCCCTCTCTCTCTCTCTCTGTAAAGGTCTCTGCTACAGCAGGTGCTTATGGATGTCGTCTCTGAACTCCCACTTGTCATTCTCTCTCTTTCTCCAACCTCTGATACTAGCCCGATTCTGAACAGAATGCTGCTTTTCCCATTTATGTTTATTGTTTTTTTTTTTTTTTTTCATTTTATTTTCTTGTCTTTTCTTCAGTTATTTGAACAAGTCACTCAAATCTCAGAAGGTGGGGTCCACATACTGGAAATTCTCCCAAAGCAAAGTTAACAGTCACACTGAAGCTTTCTCTTAAAATATTACATTATCACTTTGCAATTTATTAAATAGTGCTGGGTTCAGTTAATCTTTTAACCTCTTATGAAATCTGTAAGTGGAGGATAATATTATAATTGAGAATAGTACTCTAATGCCTTATAGACTGTTGTAAGAATTAAATCAGAATATGGATGTCAAGTGCTTAGTGACATACCTAGCATTTCATAAATAGGTCTTTCCCCTATATTGCCTCATATGATCATTTTAATGGGTCTTGGTTTCATCAATGAGGAGGATGAAACTTGGACCTAAAGTACCTTCCTTGGGACCACACAGCTCATGAGCAGAGAAGTTCAGAACTTGAATTCAGAACTTCTGACTTCATTGCTCTTATTGCTTTGCACACTCAGCTTATAAAATACAACACTGGCACTGGGAAAATGCCTACACATAGACATTTATACAGATCAATGAATAAAAGTTGTGTAATGGAGCAGTTTCTAGATGGTACCAGATGAATAAGGAATGTTGAGTGATGTTATACAAAGGGAAAATCTCAATCAACAACTCTCGGTCTTGCTAAACTATTCTGTGTAATCTTGAGCAGGACTTTAATTCATCAAATGTTGCAGCAAGTTGAAGGTCCAGCACACTGTCCCCTTGGCTCTCAGGGTTACATCTGTTTCTGGAAGTGCAGAACTGCAGGCTCTTCTTTTATGAAGCTGGTGGCTGGTTCCCTGCTGCCCCTGCCTCTAGCTCCATTGCTGTGATTTATTCTCTGCCCTTCTTCATCATTTCTTCCGCCACCAGAATTGTCTTCCTGAAACCCGAACCTTATCACAACTTTGTGCTTACGTCCTTGTTGTTTTCTCTGTCTGAAGTGCCCTTGAATCTTCTCTGCTCAGCAAAGCATGTTTGTCACATCATCTCCTGGGTAAAGTGTCCCCTGCTCACTTCCTCCTAGTCATGTTCTTGCACACGCCTCACCATGCCTATAATTATTATGGCCATATTTTTATTTGTCTTTTTCTTGGTCACTACAACAGAGATGCTGTAGGTTGATTTTAAACAATGTCTCCAACTTCTTTTTGTCCTTCCCCCATGGATTGGTTCATTTGAAGCATCAACCTGATGGGATTAAGAGAGAGCCAGATAGTTGATAAAGCGTTATTCCTGGGCATGTGGAAGGGCGTTTTTCCTTAAGAGATTGGCATTTGAATCAATGAACTGATTCACTCTCACCTATTTAATGGGCTGATGTCTAGATAGATCAAAACTACCAAGGAAAAACCAACTGTCTCTTTCTTCTGGACCTACGGCATTTTCTTCCCTTGCACTCAGACATTGGAACTGCATGTTTCCTGGGTTTTGCACTCTGGCAACTGCATCAGAACCCCTGCCCCTAACCCCTAGTCTCAGGCCTTTGGCCTCAGTCTGAGAATTACAGTCTCAGCTCCCTGGATTCTGAGGTCTTTGCACTTAGACTGAACCACACCGCCAGCTTCCCTGGGGCTCCTGTCTTCAGAAGCCTGTTGTTGGACTTCCAGTCCCTGTGATCACGTGAGCCAGCTCCCCTAAAAATCCCCTCATCTGTCGAATTATCTATATGATGTATTGGTCCCATTTCTCTGGAGAACTCTAACACACACACACACACACACACACACACACACACACCCCATTCCAAGTTTTGCAAGATGACTGAGCAGCCTCTTCTCATCGAGAGGGAGAATCTATCTCCCAGAACCTTATGTCTGGTTAGCCTTGGGCTTGCTTTGTTCGGCAGGATGTAACAGAAGAGATGGGCTTCTTGCAGACTTCTGCTTTCTTGGACCCCTGCATCTGCTGTGAGAAGAAGCAAGTCCTCACTGACTAGCGGAAAGGACACTTCATGGAGCAGGGTTGGAAGAGACCAAGAGTCCCAGCAGGACCAGCAAAGGCACTCAGCAAACTCAAGGATTCCTGAGCAGAATTAAATATTTATTGCTCTATGCCCCTAAGGTTTGTAATTGCCTGTTGTGTAGCATTATTGGGCTCCTAGAATACTAAAGCAAATGCTTTAGGGAATCATCAAAATTTATTATTATATTAAATTAACTTATTTATTGTGCAATGCTGGGATTGAACCCAGGGCCTTATGCATGCAAGGCAAGTATGCCACCACTGAGCTATACTCCAGCCCTTATTCTTTTTATCTGCCACATTACTGGCATTATTTTGCTTATTCATTCATTTATTCCCTCATTCATTTATCTCTCAAGCAGGTTGGTGTACTATGTACCAGTTACTGTAATAGGCTCAAAGATTAAGATGGTGTATTCTATGCTCTATCAGTAAGTGTTAATGAGATGACCAACGTGTTTCTTTTCTCCTTGCACAACTCTAGAGATAGGACTTTCCAAACAGCTCATAGAGACGTTCCTTTTGATCTCCCCACAGGTTGAAGTTCTTCCTTTTGTCCATCTTCCAACTCTCTAGCTTTAGTTTGAGCTTCTGTGCTCTTGCTCAGCTGCCCTTGAACCTGGGGAATAAAACTCAGCATCCGCCTCATAAAAACCCTTCATAAATTTAAATTCAGTCATTAAGTCAAGGAAACAGTTAAGCCACTTTACCTGAACTGCGGATTTTATTTTGGGATATCTCTGTGGGAAGGGATGTTTGGGATTAATTGAGCTTTCTGGATATCTGCACATGAGCACCGGAGTTTTATATATAGTACCAGAACACCTGATCCCAGCACCTGCGGAGAGAAATGACTCATTTAACCTCCCAAACCCCAATCAGAGAGCGGAGGCAGTGAGGCCCTGATGGAGGGTCTGTGGCAGTGAGTTGGTGTCTGAGGCGGGGCGGGAGCGGTGGGCTGAGCTTCCATCTTGGTTCTCCTCTGTCCCTGGCCCCCTCGCCTTTCCTCATGGTCACTCACGCTGCCTGAACCCCCAGGGGCCGGGCGCCGAAGCGCTCACCAGCTCTTGCTCCTGGGCTGGCGGTGCGCCTTGCACTGTCTTCTACTGCATGTAAGAGGTGGGGTTTCCAGAAAGCTTTACATATTGCAAGGAAAAACCTATTTTTCTTTTTCATTCTTTCTGCCACCATAGGGTTTGAAAAAACCATCTTCCCTGCAGAGGGGCTGATAGGCTCACTTTCCTCTTACTGCACTGAACTCTGCACAAGTTGATGTTCTCAACTCCCTTTGCAGAGAGGACTTCCCTGGCTGTTCCGTGTAAATATGACCGCAGGCCACCTCCTGCCTGATTCCCTTCTCTAACTCCTTGTCTCTTCGAGTCCTTAGCATCAGCTGACCTCTATGTCATTATGCACCTGAGTGTTAAATCTGTTTTCCCTCACAAGAGGCAGGAATTTGTTTTATTGGGGTTTTTGCCCATATTCCTTGAAATGGAATCTACATAACACTACACGAGTGTAGAGTTCTGCGAGTTTTGACAAATATATGCAGTCGCATTACCTCTACTACAGTTAGAATATAAGACAATTCCACCACCCAAAATAACTCCCTGTGCCCTTTCCTAGCTGGCTCTGGCTCTGCCCCGCCTCATTCCAGGTGACCATGGATCTATTTCTTGTATCTCTAGCTTTGCCTTTTCCAGAATGTCATAAAAATGGACTTCTATGGTAATGTAGCCCTTTTGACTTATTGCACTTCTAAGGTATTTGAGATCCATCCCCATATGGGGTATATCAGTGTCTTTTTCTTCTTGTTTATTTTATTATTTATTGATTTATTTATTTAAGTACCAGGGATTGAACCCAGGGTTGCTTAACCACTGAGCCACATCCCCAGCCCTTTTGATATTTTATTTAGAAATAGGGCCTTGCTAAGTTGTTAAGGTTGGCCTCGAACTTTCCATCCTCATGCCTCAGCCTCCCCAGCCTCTGGGATTGCAGGCATGTGGTCTCTCTCTCTCTCTCTCCCTCTCTCTTTTTTTTAATACTAAGAAGTATGCCTTGGCATGGATTGCACCACACTCTTTCATAACTTAGAAGACATTTGCGTTATTTTTGGTTCTGGGCATTACGAGTGAAAGCTGTAGTAAATATTTGCATACACATGGTTTTATAAACATAAACTTTCATCTCTCTTGGGCAAACACCTAGGAGTGAGATTGCTAATTTATAGATTAAGCATATTTTTTTTCATAAGAAAATGCCAACGTGTTTTCCAAAATTGTGGTTCTCTTGTGCACGCTCAGCAGCAGCGGGGGTCCTAGTTACTCCACATCCCGGCCAGCACTTGATGTTATTAATGGTCAGCAGTCACGTCTCGTCTTGTTTGTTTGGGTGGCTGTTGCAGCCGGTGAGGGGTGGTATTTAAAATTCCATTTTCCTAATAACAAATTAGGCTGAGAATATTTTACTGTGCTTATTTGCCATTCATTTGTGTTCTTTGGTGAGGTGCCTGTAAAATTCTTTGTCAAATTTTAATTGGGGTGTTTATTTCCTTTTTATTATGAATTCTGAGAGTTCTTTATATCATCTGGCTGCAACTTTTTAATAAGATACGATTTACAAATATTTCCTTACAGTCTGCAGTTAGTCTTTTATTCTCTTAATGATTCTTATTGAAAAACATGTTTGTAATTTTGATAAAGTCAAAATTATCCACTTTTTTTATGGATTAGGTTTTGGGGTATGTCGAATAAATGTCTAATCAAGGTTATAGAGATTCTCTACCAGATTTTTCTTAAAAGTTATTATAGATTTAGGTTTTAATTTTATGAGTATGGAGCATTTTGGATTAATTTTTGTATATGATGCAAGGTATGGATTGGGGTCCGTTACACAGATATCCAATCGTTCCATCACCAATTGTAAAAACTGGGAGTTTGTTTCTGTTTATTGCTATATCTTATTAGCCTAGTATTGTGTCTGCCAGGTAGTAGGTATCCAATAAATATTTGAACAATGAACAAATATCATTAATTTGGTTTTACTATTTTAATTCTAACTTATCTATAATTTGATATAGTGTAAGAACTATGAATTAAATGGTTTTGTCAAATTACTTCTGTTATGTTAGTCTCATATATTAATTTAGACAAAGTATTTTTCTTTGAACCAGAAATTACTTAATCTAATACTTTCATTTCCCATACATTTTATTTATCAAACTTTAAACCAGGCATCCAAGTTAGACACTAAGAAAGGAATTCCTTTGTCAGTCTGGTGAAGTCTATGGATTCCTTTCTAAGAATCATACATTTAAATGCATAAAATAAAAACATAGTATTACAAAGGAAACCAATTATATTGAAATTCAGTTTTCAAAATACTTTTAAAAAATCGTGACACAGTAATACTCGTGTTTCTTTATTTAGATATCAGAATCTAGCGAAGAATCTAATGACTGCCATAGTGCCGAGCAGGGACAGCTTAAGATATTCTGAGATATCGGCAACAAGCTGTAAAACGATATAAGAATATCTGGGGCTTCTGTTGGTGGCAGAGTCACAGGTACTTCTGATTCTATTGTGACTTGTTGTCTGTATTCATGATTGAGGACATGCTAAATTTCTGTTAGAGGTTAGTAAAAATGATGATGTATTCTTTTTCTATTCAAACCACAAATTTCAACTTCAATGAAAAACTCTTGAGCTGCTGAGATGAGTAAAATGTAGTTTCTGCTCCCTGAAAAATTGCACTCCAGAGAGAGGCAGGTGGCACGTGAGCCAGGGAATCTACCAGATGCCAGATTGTGTTGAATGGACTGAGAGATCGTGGTGGAGAGTCTGAAAGGAAGGAATCCATCTCAGTCGGCTGTGGAGGAACCTAGTAAGTCCTGTGATCACGTGAGAAGGAATAATTAAATCTATGTAGTAGGGGTAGAAGAGAAGAGAAGGAAAAGTGAGTGACCAGTAAGGTCTCTTTGCCCAAAACCACCACTAAAAGAAAAAAAAAAAAAAAATAGCTTTGTTTTAAAAAGCTTGGCATTTACTAAAACTGAAAAAATTAGAAAAAAAAAAATTACTGTTGCTGTCTAGGGCAGATGGTGAAGAAGATAAATTAATTTTTTCCAAGTCACAGAAAGTCTCTTCTTTTTTACAAGGTAGAAGAATTATAGCCTATAGTGGGGGATCGAAATCCGGTGGCCAGTTCTATTAATGGAAACTTGTTTGGTGACAAAGTCCACTCAGTGTTATGGGGGGAAAAAAGGGACTTTGCATCACCAGATGATCTGAGCCTAAACTGGTCACTTACCCACATGTTTGGGGCAAGTGACACAATGTGATGTAATCGGTCTTTGCTGAGGAGGGTGGGGTGAGAATGTTATTGAGTTAAAATGTGAAGATTTGGGAAGATAATTAATGTGCTGGTGAAGGAGTAATCTAACCCGTCAGTGGTATCCTCATGAGGGAATTGGGATGTGTATTTCTGTCAGATCATGGCTCCCCTTTTTCTTTGGCATAGCTGATAATCCTATTTTCCTTCCTCCATGTGGCAAGCTACCTGGGGCAGCCTTGACCCTAGAGCTGGGGAGGAGGAGGAGGTTGTTTATCTGCCCTCTCTGGTATCTGCATGTTTGTGCGAGTGTGCATCAGTGAAAGTGCATTCCAGGAACAGAAATCAAGCCAGTTATTTGAAAACAGAGAGTTTAATATAAAGAATTATAAGGTTGTTACCTAGGTAACTGAAAGGATAAAAGAGAGAAAATTCAAGAGTATCACAGAGGTAGTAACTGCTAGAAACTGCTACCACCCATCGGCCTGGGGACCAGAGGGAAGAGGCTGGTTTATAACAGCTCAGGTTTTGGAGGAGGTGCATGGAGCTAGACTCACACCTCTGCGAGGGGTTGCTTCTGGAGTAAGGAGCAGAAGTTGCAGGGGCAAGGGGAGGTGATGAGGCTGTTCTGCAAGTGTTAAAAAATAGCTACAAACTCATTCAGTCACTGCCATAGGAAGGAACTACCTCTGCAGGGGCAAGAGTGAGGCCGGGTGGTGCTCACAGAAACTGGGAGATAAAAGTCAATCAGTGGGTCCCTTCTTCCCCCCAGGTCTCCTACCCCGTCTGTAGTGTCCCTTATTGATGGATTCTGACAGGGAGCAGCTAACAGAAATGCAGCCCTAGCCCCAGCATCACAGAGCTGAGTATAAAAGATAGGTTTGGAACCAAGAAACCACAGTGCAATAATTGATGTGAGGTGTGTGTGCATGTGGGCATGTGTGTGTGTGTCTCCATCCCTTGGTGCTACTGGAGAGTGTGTACGAGAGGTGGGGCTGAAGGTAGGAAGGTCACCTCCATTTCCTGTCCAGTTTTACCACTATTGAGGCATTTAGTTCTTATGTGATTATTGAGTATTTTTCTCAAATGATGAAAAATGCAAAAAGACAGTGTGATTCATTACCTAATCAAAACCCCAGCAGATTTTTTGCCTGTACACTGTTTGCTGAGAAAATAAAATTTTAAAATATAAGTTAAATGCCTAATACAGTTTCCTGGACATGAAAGAAATCAACAAATGCAAATTCTCTTTTTCCTTCCCACCCCTTCTCTCTATACAATTGATACTCTGGATAGAGACAGTTCTCTCAACAAAATACTTAATTATATGAATAAAAATTAAATAGTTGATAGTTAGTGTTTGCACAGGTTTTCACATTTTTGCCTCTTAATTCTTAGTGAAATCTTACAGATACAATATTTATTCCCATTTCACAGAAATTTATAGCTCAGAAAAGTTGGTAAAAGAGCCCAAGGTCAAATAGTTGTACTAAGGTCAATAACTGATCTACATACTTAACTCCTCATCAGCATTTCTGAAGGGAATTTCTTTTACCTTTGGACTCAGAAATGTTGCTGGCATTTGTTAATACACATATTTCTAAACCTCGCCCTAAATCTATGGATTCAGAATCCCTGGGATTCTCCAGCACTTTGTATTTTTCACATGCTCCCCAGATAATTGCTAGACGATGAAGTTTGAGACTCACTGTCCTCACCATATGTCTCTCTAATTGGTAATAAAAATGTATTCTGGCAAAAGCCCTCTAATTGATTCCCTGACGACTAAGAGACTATTCCTGACATGATGCTTAGCGATTTCAATATCTTTGTAGGTATTAATTGCAGTAATTCTCAAAGTGTGGTCCTGGAACAACAGCATCATGATCCGGTGAGAATATGTTGGGATGCAAATGCTTAGACTTTAGCAGGCACGGGGAAGGTAAGGGGGAGTTCCAGAGATACGGATGTACACCAAAGTTTGAGAGCCACGGGCGCAGGCGAATCCAGTAACTCTCCTCTCAATGCCTTGACCTTGCCTCTTGGGACGATCACTTACCCCATCCACCTGGGCTGCGTGTGCCAGCAGTCATACCCTCTCGGACTGTGGCCTCAACAAGAACTGCACCCCTTCCATAATCACATTTCCCCATCCCAGCCTGTTAAGCACCACTCTGCATTTCCAGATGCCCAGTTGTTTTAGTCAGCTTTTATGCTGCTGTGACAAATGATCTAATCAGCACAATTATAGAGGAGGAAAGGTTTGTTTGAGGGCTCACGGTTTCAGAGGTCTTAGTCCATGGAAGGCCAGCTCCATTCCTCCAGGCTCAAGGTCAGGGAGAACATCATGGTGGAAGAGTGTGGCAGAGGGAAGCAGCTGACATCATCAGGAAGCAGAGAGAGAAAGACTCCATTCTCCAGATACAAAACATATACCCAAAGCCACGCCTCAATTCCCACCTCCTCCAGCCACACCCACCACCACTTCAGGTACCACTCGGTTAATCCCTAACAGGGGATTAAGTCACTGATTGGGTTAAAACTTTTACAATCCAATCATTGTTCTCCTCTGAACCTTCTGGCATTGTCTCCAACATGAGATGTTGGGGGACACCTCGTATCCAAACCGTATCACCAGTATGCCTAGTCCAGTAGCTCGTGAGCCCTGTGGGAACTTCTCATCTGTCAGTCCTACCTCCTTTCATTCTCCCTCCCCCAGGTGTCAGTCTCCCTAGTTAGATACCATGGCCCACCATTAAATTCATTCCCCTGCACATATCCTCAGGTTCCTTATTTCTGTCTTTTTATTGTGTTGTGCCCATCCAACCTCCAATGCTGGTTATGCGCAGTACACTGCCTATTCTGAGTTGACATCCATATAGACAAATATACCCAGAGACAGTTACAACCAGGCGGACAGGTCTCACATTGAATTAAGTTCTTAGACCACATCTCTTCTGTATCTGTATTCATTCCTTAGATAAGCTCATTTAATCCTCTAGTTTTCAATAGTGCTTTATGTATCAACCATCCCCAAATCTGTGTCTCCCTTCCAGACTCTTTTCCCAAAGGCTGAAATCATATAAAGTTCAAAGTCTTCACATGTATGTCTACTGGGGTCTCAAAATTCATATTGCCAAGGCCCCAGTTACCCTCCTTCCCCTGCCTGCTCCTATTCCCAGTCTTCTCCCTCATGGAAACTGGAAATTCCAGCCTTCCAGCTGTTCAAACTAACAGCTCTGACATTATCCTTGATTCCTCTATTTTCTCATCTAATTCTACATCTCAAAGTCCTATCAGTATCACCTTTAAAACACATTCAAAATCTGACATCTTGGACCTACTTCCATCATCTCTCACCTGTAATATGTTATGCTACTATAATATTTTCACCCCCAATAGTAGCTTGAATGATCATTTTAAAATGGTTACTTTGATCATGTAAACTATTGCTCAAAACTTCCTCTTGATTTCTCATCTCACTCAGGACAGAAGCCAAAGTCAGTACGATCACCTGTGAAACTCTGCATGATCTGCCTTGTCTTCCTCTCCAGCTCTCCTTCCTACCTCTTTCCTCCCTCCCTCCACCCACTCTGGGTTTTGCCTTTCCTGGAACATACCAGACCTGCTCTCATCCTGGTGTCTTTGACATCACTCTCCTCACTTCAAGTCCCTATCTTAAGTGTCATAATGTCAGTGAGCCTCAATTTCCTTAGGTGTAAAATGAAAATAATGATAGCACCTTTCACTTAAAGTCCAGTGAAGATGAAATGAGATGATGTTAGAAAGATCCCTCACTATGCTGACTGTGGAGGGGTATGGGGCTTCCTAAGGAGGTGTGGGGGTAAAATCAAGGCAGAGGCATTGACCAACAACATAATGGAATCTGTGTTTAGCAACTGCTACTCTTTAGAAAACATTGACTTTCACTAAGCTTTGGTTTATTCGTCTGTGAAAAAAAGAGGGAATATTCTCTTATTTAAGAGTTATGAAATTCAATGAAGCAACTTTACAGTCCTGGATAGAGGGATCAGCACATGGTGGGAACTCTCATATCACCTGTTAGAATGGCTTGAAACTCAGCACAGAATGAAGGAATTTCAGATGACTTTGATATTGCCATGTTTTGCAGTTTAGGAGAAGGAAGGACACAGAGTCAGGTTGGGTCTGTTCCCCTGAATGCTAATTACCATCCTAGTCTGTGAGACCTATGGAGGAATCTAAGGTTTTAAATCCAGGATTCTAGGACCTTGATGCCGCACTGAAATAAGAGATCCAAGTCTACCAGGTTTATTGAGTACACTTAACATCTTCATCTCATGAGATGCGACAGGCTCACTGAGAGCCTGAAACCTGGTTGGAGGGATGTAGAGCATTACCCCATCCCACACCTTCACACCTCATTACTGAAGACCTATTTACAGCAGCTCCTTCTACCCAGCACACGTCTGGATTTAAAAAAAAAAAAAAAAAGAAAAGAAAAAAAAAAAAAAAACCCACCAGGAATATTAAAAAGCAGAGAACATAGTTTGAAGAGACAGAGCGTGAAGCAAAACTAAACTCACTTATGACAAGGGTGTTAGACTACTCAGACCAGGAATTTAAAATAATCATGGTGAGTAGGCTGAAGGACCTACTGGATAAAGTAGGCGGCATGCAAGAATTGATGGGTAAGGTAAGCAGAGAGATGGCGATCCCAAAGAAAACCAAAAGGGAATGGCAGGGATCAGAGACACAGAACAGAAATGATGACTGCCTCTGATGATCATGAGTAGACAGGACACAGAGGAGCAAAGAAAGCTTCAAACCTTAAAAGCAAAGAGAAAAAAGACTGGGAAGGAGAAACCGGACAGACTCCTCAAGAACTGTGGGACAATGACAAAAGATGTTACGAATCAGAATGGGAATAACCAAAGGGGAAGACAGAAAGAGGGAAATAAACGTAACATACACTTGAAACAATAATGACTGAGAATTTCCCCCAAACTAATGTCATACCCCAAACCACAGATGCCAGAAGCCCAGAGAACATCAAGAGAAAGAGAGAGAGAGAGAGAGAAAGAAAGAAAAGGGAAGAAAGAAATGCACTCAAAAAAAGAAAGAAAGAAAAACAGAAAAAAACTACTGCTAGGTCTATCATATTCAAACTCCAAAAAATAAAAAAATGAAGTTTAAGCAGCCAGAAGAAAAGAGATCACTTTACCTGGAGGGGGAAAAAACATAATTATATCAACTTTCTCCTCAGAACCCACATAAGCAAGAAGAGAATAGAATGTAATAATGTATTTGGGGATAAAAAAAAGACTGACCTAGAATTCTGTACCCTGAAAAATTATTATTGAAAAGTCATGAAGAACTTTCTCAGGCCAATGAAAATTGAGAGAATTTGATTCCAGCAGACCTGACATGCAAGAAATGTTAAAAGAATAAAATATAATGATAATAAAAAATAAATGTTAAGAGGTTCTTCAGAGAGAAGAAAAATGACATGACAGAAACTTACATTTGCATAAAAAGATTATCAAAGAAAGAATCAATGAATTTGAAATAAAAACCTTTTTCTTAATTGAAGATTATGCATAAGCTTACTAGTATATAACAGTTGGTTCAAATTATAGCAAGTGTGTGTGTGTGTGCGTGCGCGTGTGCATGCACGTGCGCCTTCATGTGTTTATATACAGAAAATGAATGATGGCAATGATAAACGCGGAAGGAGGGAGGAACTGGCAACCCTTTGTCATTACAGGGCACTCGCATTATCTGTGAAGTGGTATAGTATTATTTGAAAGTGGAGTTGAATAGTTGTAAATGTATTTTACAAACTCTAACCACTAAAAAAAATTGAAATGTTAAAAATGAAATATAACAGATATTCTAAGAAAAGAAAATGGAATAGATAATATGCTCAGTTAAGAACCATAAAAGGCAGAGAAAAAGTATGTCTTAGTTCTTTCATTCTGCTCTGACTAATTACCCCAAACTAGAAATTTTTTAAATCATTAGAAATTTTCTCTCCATTCTGGAAGTCAGGAAGTCCAATATCAAGGCACCAGCAGGTTCTGTGTCTGGTGAGGGCTGCTCTCTGCTTCCAGGATGATGCCTGGCTGCTGGATTCTCTGAAGGAGACAATTGCTGTATCCCCAAATGATGGAAGGCATGGAAAGAGTAAACCTGCCCATTGGCGACTTCTTACAAAACTAAACATATTCTTACTATATGACCTAGCAGCTGTGCTCCCAATGTTTACTCAACAAAATTGAAAACTTGCACATAAATGTTTATTGCAACTTTATGCTTTACTCATAATTCCCCCAAATTGGGAGCAACCCAGGTATCAGATGTCAGTAGAGCAGTGGATAAACTCTGGTATATCCAGGTGATAAAATATTATTCAGTGTTCCAAAGAAATGAGCTGTTGACCCATGAAAAGATACAGAGGGACAGTAAGTGAGGGAGAGTAGGCAAAAGCCAGTCTGAAGAGAATGCGTACCGTACTGTTCAACTACAAGACAGTCTGGCAAAAGCAAAACCACGAGGACAGTGAAAGGTGGGTGATTGCCAGGGGTTAGTGTGGGTTCCTCAGCAGTAACAAACATGCCGCTCTACGGGGTGCTGATCCTGGGGAGGGCAGTAGCGGTGCGGGAAGAGTCCGAGAGATCTTCATCGCTCTCTCACTTCCATTTTGCTGTGAGCCTTGGGCTCATCTAAAACATAAAGCCGATCTAAACAAAATAAACACAAAAATACCCACGTGAGCTCCACCCTAAATCAGTTGAAACTCACTCTGCGGTGCTAATGTGCACCCAGGATGAGAGCCACCGTGGGGTACTCAAAGTATGGTTCCCTCACAAACAAGAGACTACTTCCCAGGAACTGTGAGACATGCAAATTCTCAAGCCCCACCTCCAGGCCTCTGCCTTCAAAACCCTGGGGGTTTCAACAAGCCTGCCAGGTGGTTCTGCACAGGCTTGAGACCTCTTTGGTACAGCAGTGACATGAAGAGTGGACATGGCTGTGAGTGTTAGGAGCTCCTCAGAGACCCCTCAGGTCCACTACACGTCCACTTGCACCAGGGTCTCTCATGTCTGGCCTCCACGCCCTCCTGTTTTGACGCTGGTCACTCACACTGCTTTATGAATTTGTTGAGACAAGAGCACCAACTTTCCGGACAGGGAGATCTAGAGAGAGCCCATCACTGCCTTTGGACATCGGTGCACAGCACCCACCCTGCTTTACCATGACCATCCATCCCCCCTAGGCCCTGAGCCTCTCAAGGGGAGAGGTAAGGCCGCACACATCCTGGTGGTCCCAGCACCTGGGTGATTTACTGTTGGGTTATTTGTTATTCAACAATCAAGTTCATTTTTTCCCTGAGTTCCTTATATGTTCTAGCATTAATCTCTTGTCAGATGTATAGTTTTCAAATATTTTCTCCTATTTTGATTCTTAACTTGGTTTCCTTTGTTATACAGAAGCTTTTTAGTTTGATATAATCGGATTTGTCTATTCGTACTTTTATTTCCTGTGCTTCTGGAGTCTTCTGTGTGTGCTCTTTCTACCAAGGAGAAAGACAGAGACTCAGACACGTTACCAGAGGCCACGCGACAAGCAAGAGGCATAATGGGGGGTTGAGGTCAAATGTTTACGCAGCCTGCTTTCACTTCCCTGCCTTACTCCCATGGGTATTGTAAGAATCTGATTCTAGTCCTGACTAAGCAATTACTCTCTTGGTGACACTGGACAAGTCCCTGTTCCCTGGGCTTCAACTGTGATGTTTGCTAAATGAGTTTGTCTGACTGTAGCAGTGGCTTTAATCCATGGGCTCCAAATTCCTGGAAGCCATGGATTTACTACAAGAAAGCAACAATCCCATCTACAAACCAAGGACTGTGTTGGGACTTACATCTATGTGAAAACTGTGTTTAAATGTGTATAGAGAACACTATGAATTATTCATTTCTCCACAAATGTTTACCAAGTGCCTATTCTGAGCTGGACCATCTACTGAGTGCTTGATACACAGTGGGAGCGACTCCATTCCCAGTTCACCCTTCAGGGACTTAGCATGGAGAAGAGGGACAAACATGAACACATGGGCAACTGCTGACTGACACCTGCTGGAGGTGCTGTAAAGGAGTTGCCCTCTAGGAGCGACGTGAAAGTGTGGGGAGATTACTTCACTGGACGGGTCAGGGGAGGCCTCTTTGCAGTAGTGCTGATTAAACAGAGATGGGAAAGATGAAAAGGATCCAGCCAGCTGAGTGGGAGAAATGTTCCCAGCAGGAACAACAGTGAAAATACCCTGAAGCCGTTGAATTTAAACAACTTCATTCCTAAATACTAAAAATAAAATTGCTATGATTTGAGGGTCAGGGATAATTTTTGAAGATAAAAAGGAGCCCAAACATTCATTTTTCAGAATAAGTTATGGTAATACCTGTACGAAGCAGGGCCTGAATCTCAGCAGCCTAACACTGAGTTTATTTGTTGCCTCTATCATAATCCAACGCCAGTGGATAGGGGGCCTCTGCCACATGAATTCATTCAGGAACCCAGGTTCCTTCCAGCAAGCAGGATCCCCCATCCAAACACATAACCTTTATCAGTCATCTCAGCCTGGAAGTGATAAACATTTCCTTCACTCACCTTCACTTGGCAAGAAACAGTCCCACTTAGAGCAAAAGACCTGGAAAGTGTAGTCAGGCACACTATCATAATATCTAATCCAGGTATCAGGGAGCAAAAGAATGCCCCGTATCAACACGTGACCTGACAGTTTGCAAAAGAAATGCAAAAGGTCAATGAGTATATGAGCAACGTTTAACAAAATTAGAAATCAGGAAGATGCATATTATGATAGAAGGAAGTTTTCTCATTTATAGAGTTGGACACATTTTTAAAGTTAGAAGTAGTAAATATATAGCAGCTAAATGTCCATTAATAACTAGTAGATTTAAAAAATTGCAGCACATCCATTCTTCGAGTGCTACCAAATAATTCAAAAGAATCCTTTGTTCGCTGCCATGGAGAGATGTTTGAGATATGTAGTTGAGTGGAAAAAGGAAAACAAGCCACAGAGCATGTATCATCAATATATGCAATGTCAATTGCATGTAAGGGCAGTTTTGGAAAGATGCTCACCAAATTTTAACACAGGTCCCTCTTGGTAGGGAAACTGGGTAGTAAGACCAGAGAAGGAGACACAGAGAAGGAAGGAGACTGTCACTTTTGCTTTCTACAATTCTGAATTATCAGTGCTTTTTTTAAACATGCCTATGTATTGTTTTTGGAATTAAAGATTGGTGGGGTGGGGGGGGGGGTGCAGGGGAGAAAGGACAGCCCAAAGTCGAGAACAATATAAGGAGATTCTAATTAGCAAGCTCCACTGGTATGATTATAAATTGGTACAATCTTTCTGGAGGGAAATTTGGGAGTATATGCATCAAAAGCTTTAAAAACATGTATACCAGCACTAGGTATTTAAGGAAATATTTTGTCTGCACACACGCAAATTTAGCTCCAAGCAATGAAGAATAGTTTTTAAAGATTATGGCACATCCATTATATAGAATACTATGTAACTGTCCAAAAGAACCGTCTACATACTGTCATGGCAGAAGTTTGAGTTGTATTGTGAGGGCAAAAGGAAAACAAATGAGAGACCAGACTGTAATAGCCTCCAGAATAACTGCAATATCCAAAGTAACCCACCAAGAGAATCCACTACTCATTAGGTATTTAAAGTAATGTTACACAGTTTCTACTGATATATAGTTTCCATTAATTGAGTAGGTTTTACATTAAAATTTCATTTATGTTTAAATAGACCTGAATAGAATATGTAAGATATATTGAATATATTTAATGGAATACAGCTACACATTAATGTCCATATGTACACATATATGGATATATATGGATATACATATATGTATGTATGTGTGTATAGCTAGCTAATCAGATAGATAGATAGATAGATAGATAGATAGATAGATAGATAGATAGATAGGATAAATAGATAGAAAGACAGATATATACATCTCCTGTGTTATACACTGACAAGAGTAGACCAATTTCAAAACTCTGGAGAGACACAAGATATGGCTGTAGGTCTCTCATGAGTAATGGTGGTAACAACCAATTCACCTAAGATCAGTTTTTCTAAATTTTTTAAGTATCTCTTAGTAGTTTGCTAAAAGTATCCCTCTTTCAGATACTTCTTGTAATTTATGAAACAATTCAATTTCAATAAAACCTAATCAGATATACAAAAATAAGTCATAACTGCTTTGAAGTTAGAAGTGCCTTTTGGTTTAGCACCAAAAAGATGGAAAGACACAAGAGGAAAATCCAAAGATTCAAAAGAGGATTGAATTTTACACAAACATGAGTTGTCCGATGACTCAGGGACAAACTTGTCTTAACCAAACCGGGTTCAGGCAGATTGTTCTGTATACAGTGAGCCTATGAATGCTTTTTCACCCTTTCTTAAAATTCTTTTTTCCTACTCTTTTCTTTATTGTTTATTCCATTTCCTTCATTCTTTCTCCTTTTCTCTTTGTTTATCTATATCTTCCCATTTTTCTGCAGAGATAAAACTTTTATAATAAAGTATTTTTAAAAAATAATAAAAGGAGATTCTCATACTTATTAAAGGTGGGCAAATGTGGACTTAAGTCCGCTCCAACTATGACATCCTTTGATGAATTCAACAAGTAAGCTCCACCTAGTAATTCAGTGTGCTAATATTCAAGTTCAGTGTCCCCAGAGTATTGCCAAGAGTCTCAAAGTGAATTCCACAAGTGTGGCAAAACCCCTACGCCACCGCAGCCCAAGTCCTGGCTTGGTGGCTGGCCCTAGGGAGTGCTAACTCTGTCCAGAGAATCAATTTGGTTGACAGCATGCTGACTTGTACGACTTCTACTACGAATCTGGGAGTCATTATACACCCCTCATTAGCATTGAAAAGCCATCTGTTGGTCATTAGAAAGCAAACATTACATATAATACATTAGGCCCTAAAAACAATTTAATTAACATCAAGGTCTAGTCAAAATCCCCCAAATAAGGGGATTCTCAGATAAGGGTAACTCTGCCTGCCCCTTTCTACCTTGAGCAGATGAGGAATTCTGTCAGGCCAAGTCTGGCCAGTCCCCCCCGCAAGGCCGCGCACAGATTCAGTCAGCACAACTCAGAGGTCATTGGCCAAATGGCCATATCTTTTAGGAGTTCATGAAGATGAATGTCTTCGACTTCTGATAGTTCCGTTTGTGAGCAGAATAATGTTATTCCTGAATGCCCTGAAAAATGCCCCAATGGGGGTAAAACTGCGTTCCCTCTGGCTGGTGTGTGATGGCTTTTCATTCTGGGATCTGATGTGCTGCAGATAGAGCTTCTAATTTAAGAAAACTATATCCAGCTCTGTGCAGCAGTGTGATTCGGATAAGTTGCCCAATGTACCAGGGCCTTTCCCCTCGTCTACTGAAAAGATGATCTCACCAAGGACTTTGTGGATCCCGCCTGATGAAAATCTCCAAGTCAGTGTTGGATTTACCACATGACCAGCTTGGAACTGCAGAATCAAAATAACCCATTCCGTTTGTGTTTTTAACAGCTCCTAGGTTATCAGGGCCATTCAGCCTGCACAAGGCTGCCATTCAGAATGTGAGGACGGGTCCTTACAGTACAGTTTGCACATGAGTTTCTAATGACAGCGTCCTGAGGGTATTTCCCAGACACTGTTTTTTCCAGGGAATTCGAGCGAGCTCAATGCACTAGCATCCTACTTCCTCTGGACACCAGTCACCCTGGCCAGCCATCTCTTTCAGGGTATAACTGCATGTGAGGACACAGGGCAGACACAGACTAGACTCAAGAATCCCTACTCCAAGGCAGCCTTCAGGTTCTTCCCTGACCCCACACAAAGGTCTTTAATTAACTAGTTAACTAAAATCACACTAAAGTCACACTGGTCCTCAGGCCAAACCTCAGCCTCCTCTCAAACAATTTCACACTTCCCTGTTCATTTGAAGGGAATCTTTTGAGCCCTTACTTTGTGCTGGGTGCCCTGTTACCTGGGGAGTACAGAGGCTTAGGCTATGTCTCCTTCCCTGGGGAATTCAGGGGTTTGTGGAGGAAACAAACATAGGAGATTACAACCCAGTGCTGTGACAGAGGAGACAGAGATGACAGCATGTGCTCACTCCTAGACCTCACACTCCCTGTGGCCCTGATCATCTGGGAGTTGTTAAAAACACAAACTCTCGGGCCCTGCAGGACTGAGGGAATCAGGGTCTGCATTTGCCCAGGCTCCGAGGTGACTCATGTGCACACTCAAGTTAGAGGGGTTCTGCTATGGGAGACTGAAGTAGGGTCCTCCAGAAGGACTGCAGGCTTTGTGGAATGTGGTACATGCAGTGACGGCCCTGGATAGCCTCAGCAATGCGGAGCAGCCAGGCCCTCTACGAGAAGGCACACTGAGCCTCCCAGCAACACAGGAGTGAGGCCCACGGGGAAGGCTGGGAGGGAGGGCAGTCCAAGCACAGAGTGCCTGGTGCAGGTTTACAGCCCCGTTTCCTGAGGTCTCAATTAGCACGACATTGCTTCACTGGGTGTCAGGACAAGAGCAAGTGGGTGCAAATGATATGCCCCCAAACCTTCAGTTTTCAGTGAGAAGACTTCACTGTTCTGATTATTGATGGAGGCGCGCTTAAGTTTTCTTGTAAATTCACACATCCCAAGGTGGAATGCTGCTAAAAAGAAAAGTAGTTTGAACGTGTCCGTTGTAGAGAGAAAAGTAACGCTTGATAGAGAGGAAATCTAGGTTGAAATCCTGTTCTTTAGTTCACCAGCTTTGTGATCATGAGCAAGTCACAGAAATCCTCTGAGCTTTAGATCTTCATCTGTAAGGCTGGGGTCATGTTCAAGGTCCCCAAGATCAACCTCATATTTGATGACTCACCAGAGGGACTAACAGAAATCAAGAGCTGTCATACCCATGGCTCGGGTTTGTTAGTGAAAGAGCAAAGATTAAAATCTCCAAAGCAGAAAGGTGCCTGGGGCCACCCTCCCCTCCAGAAGAGGCAAGTGGAGGACTCCAGTTGTCCCCTCCCAGGGGACCTACAGGCAGCACCTAACGCGCCCAGAAAAGTGCATGACTGCATGTGCCAACTAGAGAAGTCCCCCAGCCTCAGTGTCCAGGGTCTCCACTGGGGTCAGCCACGTGGGCAAGTCCCCAGGAGAACAAAGACCTTAAATCACATGGTTGGCAGAAGCTACGCAAACTACCTGGTATGCGCCAAAGTTCAGGTATACGTCACACTCCTACCAGGCAGGGTATCTCAGGGCTCCCAGGGTCTCTCTCAGGAGTCTGTCCAGGCAGTCCTTTCTTGTAATGCATAGGGTCTGAATAGACAGTCTGCTGAATTTACCCCCTACTACGTAGAGGATGCTACCTCTACCTTGCCAGAGACAGATGCCTGTATTCTGGCACAAAATGTAAGGAAGCTTTTATTTTTCTTGGAATAAGAAGCACCTTTGCCTAGGCCTTTCCCATATGGTTCTACGACTTCATGTGCTTTCCATTCCTTCAGCCCCGTCCAGAACCTTCCCCCTGGAAACGACTCTGTTGAAGGCCCTTCCTCTAAGGATGTCTCTGCCGACTAACCCCACATAACACCTTCCCTCTCTCAGTGTGGGATCCATTTAAAGCATCTCTCATGGTTACTTTAAATAAAAAGAAAATGATATTATTTTTGTAAAACCAATATTTGTAAACTAAAGCAATGCAGAAAAGCATACACAAAAAATCTTCAACAACAACTTAAAACATTGGCTCAAATTATCCCACCCCAAACTTACTAACCATTTTGCAGATGAATATTATTCTACATATTTATCAATATGTAAATATAGGTAGGTGGTAGATTGTTAGGTGTTTCCTAAAAACAATCAAGCTTATAAGCACACGACTTTTCACTAGAAATGCTTAATCATATTTGAATTAAGACAAAACGGAAGGAATTCTTCATCTTGAAATATTTCTTTACCGTGAAAGGTATTTTAACATATCTCTGATGTTAGGAAACAAAATCATGAAGATCATCATTAGAGACTTCAGGAGGTTTTGAACTACAAGTTTCAATTTTACACAGCAGTGGCTCCCTCCACGCTTCCTTCCACCAACCATCCTCCTGCCTCCTGTTTTTGCGAGTTAGAGCATCATTTTTATACCATCAAGACTTGTGGTATTTGCATTCTGTTTTGCAAGAGTAAATCTCACAACTCTTTGGTATAAGGTCTGTATTTAAAGGGATTTAGAGCTCACTGAGTTCTGTGCTTTATCTCTTAAGTGACCTGATTCCATTTTTGAGTAATTTTTTTTTTTTCCCAGTAAGAGGCGAAGTATTTCCTGTGTTACATAAGAATATCTGCCAGTTGCCCTGTTCTTGAACAACATCCTGGTTAGATCTGATATTCCTGACACTTAACGTTCTTCCAGAAAATATAGACCTCATTCTATTACCCTCACTGGTTGAATACTGCTGGCCTCAGGCTTCTTGTCCCCTGCCTCTGTGGCTTACTCCTCCTGATGCCTGCCAAGCTCATTCTTTTTCCTGGAAGTCCAGCAACTGTGAACAAGGATATGCCCCTTCCTTGCATGCCCTCTTTCCACAATTCTATGCAGAGCATGTCTCTTAATCTGCAGCATTGTGGTTTTCTTATTTCATTGAATCTTTGAATAATTTTCTATTTATTGTGTTCTTTACTTCAAGGACTTCAATTAGGAATGGATAGTTTACCGCTTCATGTCTTTAAGTCAGACCTCTTCTCAGAATTCCAGAATTGAAGCTCCTTGTATCTCCACTGGAATTAAAAAGTCAGACTCTGGTTCCCGTCATAAACCTGCTTCTATTGCAGTCTTCACGATCCTATAAATGGAAACTTAATCCTCCCAGATTTTCGGGCAAAAGCCTTGGACTTATCCTTGGCTCATCTTTTGCCTCCATACCCCATGTCTGCTCCTTCTGCAAGTCCTTTACTTCTTTCCTCAAAATATCCAGAATCTGACCTCCCTGGTTAAGTGCATTTCTTGCTGCTATAACAAAATATCCCAGTCGGGGTAACTTATAAACAATAGAGGCTTATGTAGGTCACCGTTCTAGAGGCTGGGAAGTCCAAGATGGTACCAGAATCTTGTGACCTTCGTGGTACATCGTGACATGTTGGAGAGCATCCCAGGGCAGGGAGAGGAGAGGTGGGAGCAAGACACCATTACTGGAGGGAGTTGACCTTTATAAGAACACACTCCAAGCTAACTAACCCACTGTTCCTAGTGGCATCGGTCCACTCATGTGGGTGGACCCTCATGACCTAACCAGAAGGCCCCACCTCTCAATCCCACCACGGCAATTAGATCTCAGCATGGGTTCAGGAGAAGACATTGGGACCACAGCACTGCCCACTCTATCACCATCATCTCTTGCTACAACTACTGCAAGAAACTCCAAGCTGGCCTCCCTGCTTCTGCCCCGCTCCACAGCAGTCCAGTCTCCATAAATCAGCCACCATGACCTGTCCCTCTTCTGCCTAAAGCACGCTGTGGAATCGCATGGTGGCCTAGGAGTGGCAGCAGATGTGGCTCTTTGCACTTCTCTGACCTGTCTCCTGACAACCTCCCCGTCGCTGGGCTCCAGTCACTGGTCCCCTGCAGCTCCCAAAGGTATCAGGCAAGCTATGGATCCAGGGCCTTTGCCTTTGCATTCCCTTTTCTGGAACTTCCCCTAATGGCCTCAGCCCCAGCTCCCTCGCTTTCTTCCTGCCTCACCTCCAGGTTACCCAGGAGCCTTCAGTGGGAGTTCACCGTTACACGGCAGCGCCTCCACCAGACCCAGGCTCCCAGGATTCCCGCTCCTCCTTAACACTCCTCGCCATCTAACCTGCTGGCCTGTTTATTTGTGGGTCTGTAAACTCACTGAAGACTGTGTCACAGAGATGTGTTCCATAATATTTGTTAAATAAATTGAATGGTTATTAGATTTACCGTCTTCTGCCCTCCTTCTCTCTCCGCATCTCTCTGCTTACTTTCTTTGCTCTTTTTAATCTGCCTTCACTGTGCTGTTTTTAAGCCTTTTCACATTTTCAGTAATTGAATTCCCAGCAATGTCTGTTCCCTTCTTTACTTATTTAATTTTGTCTTTTAGTTCTGTAATGAAAGTATTTTATTCTGCCATTTTTCTTCCCTAGAGCTTCACTGTCCCTTTGCACCGTGTTCTACTGCTCTTTCCCCTCCTCCCTGAGCGCTTGTTTATCTTGGATTCACACTCACCAGGTTGCACAAGGACCCTAAACCCTTGTGGGAAGTTGCCTTCTGTTCCTTGGGTTGCGTATTCTTCTAGACTGGATTCTCGGTCTATATTTTGCATGATTTTTTTTCTTCTTTTCTTTTTTAATCCTATAGTTCATTTGTAGAGCTTCCCTACTCCTCCCCCAACTTTTCTTTTTCTTTTTCTTTTTATAATCTTGCTCTTCCTGACCAGCTCTGGACAGAACTTTGCTTTGCTCTGATGGTTTTGACGGTGAGTTTTTTAAAATTATTTTTTATTTTTGCAGACTGCATTTTGATTCATGGTACACAAATGGGGTACATCTTTTTTTTTCTATGGTTGTGCACGATGCAGATTCATACCATTCGTGTAGTCATACATGTACATAGGGTAATGATGTCTGTCTCATTCCACCATTTTTTATACCCCTCCTCCCTCTCATTTCCCTCTATGTAATCTAAAGTTCCTCCATTCTTCTCTTACCCCCCTCCCGTCCACCCCCGTTATATATCATCATCCACTTAACAGGGAAAACATTTGGTCTTTGGTTTTTGGGGATTGGCTTATCTCACTTAGCATGATACTCTCTAACTCTATCCATTTATCTGCAAATACCATAATATTATTCTCCTTTTTGGCTGAAAAATATTCTGTTGTGTATATATACCAGAGTTTCTTTATCCATTCATATGTTGAAGGGCATCTAGGTTAGTTCCACAATCTAGCTACTGAGCTGCTATGAACATCGATGCAGCTGCCTTACTGTACTATGCTGATTTTAAGTCCTTGTGTTCACACACAAGAAGGCAGGAGAGCCAAAGCTCAAGGGGGGAGAAGGATGCAGCAGTTCCTCTGCACCCATCCAGCCTGGAGCCCTGGAGGCTATACTTCATCAACGTGCCCTGAACCTCTACTGCACCTCTACTGAACCTCTACTGAACCGCTTTACTTTCGGGGTGTCACAGTTTCGCTTTGGAAAGGCTTTCCCATTAATTTTCATTAAAAGAAGGAAAGGATAAGATTAAACTTGCGTCTTCTCAGATTTGGATGGGCATGTGAAAATCATACTAGTCACAAGGGTTCCCACAAAGAAATACGATAGGTGGGCCAGATTAAACTACAGGAATGTATCTGCTAGCATTCTGGAGGCCTGGATGGCCAAGATCAAGATGCCAGCTGCTCGGATTCCCAGAGGCCTCTCTCCTTGGCCTCCCATGGCCAGCTTCTCATCTTGTTCTCCCTCACGTGGCCTTTGCTCTGTGCTCACATCCCTGATGTCTCCTCCTCTTCTAAGAAGAATCCCTGCTGGGTTAGGGATCCCACCCTGAAAAACAAAAACAAAAACAAAAAAAACTCATTTTAACCTAATCATCTCTTTAAAGATCTCATCTCCAAATACAGTCACATTCTGAGGTGCCCGTGTCAGGGTTTCAACATACAAATGGGCCTGGGGGTTTGCAATTCAGTCCATAAATATTCTTAAAATATTGACTTCCTGGTTACAGATAGTGGACTGAGTGTCCAGTTAGTAATGTCCCCATGGTCTTCTCTCCACTTGGCTGCATTCCTGGGTTTCTTTCATTTCTCCTGGACTCCTATCATTAGGATTTGGCTGAATCTTTTTGACTATTGGTTCATTTTGTTGGGTACAGAGGGAGATTTGATGTCATGAGTTCTGACCCAGTGGAGGTTAATTTTTTTTGCTACCGATCTGTCTTGAGCATACCCTAAGGACCAGGCAATGTGCTGTTGACCCAGGTACTGGGCCACGGCATGAAAAATATGAGAACATGCAGACCCCCATTGCCCACACTCCTGCCTGTCCTCTCCAACCTGACCATGACTTATGGGAGGGAATGTCCTCATGTCTTTTCTTTTAATCTGCCTCAGTGCTTAACCCAGTTCTTTGCACAAGTTCTGGGTGTTCAATTAAAATCATTTAGAAAAGGAAGTAATGTGAAAATTCTAAGATGCTGTTATTTGTTCTTAGCTCCAAAGACAGAAATAAAACCTATCCAATTTTCTTCTGACTTCAAAGAAAGGTTAAGAGAATAAGAAAGAAAGAAAGAAAGAAAGAAAGAAAGAAAGAAAGAAAGAAAGAAAGAAAGAAAGAAAGAAAGAAGGAAGGAAGGAAGGAAGGAAGGAAGGAAGGAAGGAGAAAGAAAGAAAGAAAGAAAGAAAGAAAGAAAGAAAGAAAGAAAGAAAGAAAGAAAGAAAGAAAGAAAGAAAGAGAAAGAAAGAAAGAGACAGACATCTGGCCAGGTTTTACCTCTGAACACTTTGCATAATCAGTCAAAAACCCTTTATTAGCAGGCCAGATGGCTGCTGCACCCCCAAAAGGAAATTAAATATTTAGGCAGTAGAAGTTCAAGGAGGAATTAGAGATTTCTTTCTAAAGAAAAAGAACTTCGTCCAGAGTTGCCCTGTAGGTGTGGTTAATGGTGGCCACTGGTTTCCTAGCAACCTAGTCCTTTCCCTTTCAGAAGTGTTTTGGATCCATCTTTAAGTGATCTCCACAGACACTGGAGGACACACCCAGCACCCACAGTGCCCAGACCAGTAGTGATGGGAGACATGGGGCCTGCCCTCCCAGTGAGATGTAGCTGGTGCTACTGAAGCCATCACCTCAGGACCAGGCCTTACTCGTTTTTCAGGGAGTCCTGGCCTGCATAAAATACAGAGTCCATGTTTCAGAATCCTGGGACAACTCTTGATACATGAAGTTCCCTAAGGAAAATCCAGGCTACTCGAATGCTCACAATGCAGAGTGTACACTAATCACACTTGCTCAGCCATTAACCTTCCTCTTCTGGAAAACTGCACTTGCCCCAAAGCCCATCTCCTGCCACTAAGCCTTCCCTCCCTGGATCAGTCCTGATCCTGCAGCTGGAATCATCCTTGGGAAAGGAAATTCTCATTTCTGCCTCTCAAGACCTTTTGTGCTTTGGCCCTTGCTTAACTCTGCAGCCCCTTCACTCTTCCAGAGTCACCCTTTGCTTGGCGCAGCCCCTGATGTTTGTAGCTTAGTAAAAGGTGATCGGGTCCTAGGTGGCACCACCCTC
This sequence comes from Sciurus vulgaris, assembly GCF_902686455.1. Taxonomy (NCBI): domain Eukaryota; kingdom Metazoa; phylum Chordata; class Mammalia; order Rodentia; family Sciuridae; genus Sciurus; species Sciurus vulgaris. The sequence goes on along the minus strand of NC_136469.1, from coordinate 133,901,199 downwards.
AGCAGTAATTAAGTAGTTCTCCTGGGCCCCAGTGAGTTCTTATGAGATGCTGTTGTAAGAGGATAATATCAGACACACCCCCTGAGGCTTCCTTTCTCACCATGTGACCCTTCTTAGACACACTCACCTTGAGGGGACCCACCATGATGTGATGCACCCAGGAGGGCCCTCACCAGAACTCGCAAGATGCTATTTGGGCTTTCAGACTCTAAAACTGTGAGCTGAATAACCTCTTTTTAGAAATGAAGTACCTAGCCTCACTTATTTTGTTATACCAACAGAAAGCAGACTGAAACATCACCCCTGGGCCATGGGACATGATTTTCCTTCTGCAGGCTATACCCAACCTCACTTCTAGAATTGCTCAGTTCTTCTGGGAAGTCTTCCCTAGCCCTTTCTATACCTAGGTCTGCTTCATACACTCTCCTTTTCTGCTCTTATAGGCCTCTGGGTTTACACCTATCTCAGCACTAAGAAAAATATGCTGTAAATGTTGACTTACTTATCTATGTCCTCATACAGATGTGCATCCATTAAGGAAAGGAGCTGTTTCACTCTGTACCATGTTCTCCATACCCAGGCCAAGGTCTGAAACAGAGTAAATGCAAAATAAGTGTGCACAGGAAGAACAACAGACAGTGACCCGGAAAGTATGACTGGACTCCTGCCTGACGTTTCCCCTATACATCTCCGTTCCTCTCTAGACTGGTGTTCTGGTTTTTGAAATGGCAGCTGAACAGTAAGGAAAGAAGCATACAAAGTGACTTTAAGTTCCAGACACAGAACCTGTAATTCTAACCTACAAAATATTATCTGAAATAATCTTTCATGTAGTAAGAGAGTTGTTTCGCTATAAATGATTCCAGGAATATGTTTAAATGCCTTCCATATCCATGAGCACAGGACCTTTGAGGAAGCCCATTGCATGATTGAGCATGCCTAATTAAAGCCTGAAACAAACAATTTCTATCTTAATTATGTAACTTAATTAGCTTGTGTGCACTAGTTGCAGATTTTTTCAGGTAATGGATATAATTCCTTACCAATTCACTAAAATCTGCATTGATATGACTTCAGCCTCAAAGTATTAGGTTGAACTTTGTCCTTTATGGAAGCCCAGGTGAAAAGGATACTTTCTTCCACATTACTTTTCAAAGACTAGAAGTCTATCTTTATGTTTTGTCTTGGTCTTTTGCTCCATAGAAATCTCTTTGGGTCCCTTTGACTACTCTTTGTGAAATGTGGTTTACAAATACTCATTCTGGATGCTAGCCTCTGTGGGGGTATTTGTTTGTTTGTTTGTTCTTTTACTATACAGATCATTCATGGTTGACAAAGAATTACCAAATTCTTTACAATACTGTAAAGGACTCAGATTTTATACTCATTGCAAGGTAACAAGTTACCTGCCAACATTTCATGGATGCTGGCAGAAGATACAATAGTCCAAGTTCAGAAACAAGAACAGCACAGCAAAAACAATAGCTGATGTATCACTTTCTTGTGCCAATTTCCTAAGTTCCAGTTCAAAAAGATGTGTAAGGACCAGGTAACAACTGCACACGAGTGAGTTGCATTATTCAAGAGAAACCATGAACCCCATCTTTTATTTTAGTTTCCAAGCAAGACCACCCAAACTTTTCTATGAAAGAACATATTATCTTTTTCTTCCAAGGTGGATTCCTATACAAACTTGCTCAACAACAGTTCAGAAAAGGTTATCCATGTCTCCATGTGCAAGATGACCAGAAATGTGAGATTTCCATAAAGAACTATTGTAGACAGCAGCATTCAGGAAGTAAAACAACTCTGACCATGAGTGGAATATACAAAGCAGATAAATTGGAAACAGAACTTGTGCCTGGAAACAACTCTGAACATCATCTTCATCATCTTCAGGTTCATGGATCGAAACTATCTGAAGCTCAGAAAAGTTGTGGCTTTGAATTATGGAGGACAAGAGCCAGTGGACATGCACTAGCTTATTAATTATTTATGAACATTTTCCTTCCTCCATTGAAATGTGTATTTAGTGAAACAGGGTCAGAACCCATGGAATTCCCTTAGGAATGAATTCTGGGTCCCATGTGGCTAGTGGCATTTTTATTTATTACTTTAATTATGCTTATTGTATCTAGCCCACAAGATGAAGCAAAGGGCATGTGTCTGTGACAAATGGGATTATTATGGAAATTGCCGGTGACTTTTTGTGATCATAACGGTATAGAGCCAGCTAAATCCCTGGAAGAATTGCTATGAAATTATGACAAAATCTTTGGCAGAATTTTCAGATCCATTGAATTAGTTATATTCCTCTGAATCTGAGAGGAGTTTGGATTTTATTCATTTATTGATCCAAAAAATAGATTTTGAGCAGTGTGAGGCACTATTGAAGGTGCTGACACCTTGAATAGAGTAGTGAAAGACAAACCCCACCTGCCTGCATGAAGTTTACATTCCCAAGGCAGGAAACAGAAATCAAATGGGGAAAAACACGGATAAATAATGTCAGGTGAACAGATTAGAAAGTAAAGTCAGCAAGATGGCAGAGTAGGATTTTCCAGTACACATCCCATAACAAAAACATAAATTTGAACAACCACACATGCATGAGAGAGCTGAGGAATCTAAGCAGTGAGATTTACTTCACCTGAGTGCAGCGCAAAGATAAGAATATAAACGTTAAGGAGGGCAGGAAGAACTGCGTTACATCACACCCTTCCCTCTTTCTTTCCCCCCAGCCCACACAGCTCAGTGTGGAAAGAGATATCTTCCATGTGGGGAAAGAGAAAAGTGAGTGTCCAACTTCACTGTGGACCTAGCACCAAGCCTGACCCAGTGATCCTCAATACAAGGCTGACCACCATGAACCCAGACCCCAGCTCTGCCCCAGGCCCAAGCCAGCCCACATTTACCCAGGCTCCAAGACAACCCTTGTGGACCCAGCCACCACACTGTCTCCTGCAGAACTAGACTTCAAGACAACCCCAGCAAAGGCCAACCAAACTCCAGACTCGCTCCTGTGCCAGGTCTGCCCCTGTAGACGCCAAGAAAATACTCAGGGACCCAGGCAAGAGGCTGGCCCACACATACCCAGATTCCAGGAAGGTAACTGAGGACCCAGGCTCCAGACTCATTCCAGCATCAGAGCAGCCCCAGAATCTCTAGGCACCAAGACTGCACCCATAGACCCATGTTCTAGGTCCGCCCCTGAGGACTTAGCCTCCAAGCTCATCCCAGTGGATCCCAACACTAGGCTGGCTCCTGTGGACCTATGGACCATGATCCAGACCCACCTCCATGAACCCCAGCATCAGCCAGCCCATCTGAGAACTATAGAAAGAAGCCCTCCCATAAACCCTGCCAGCATCTCTGTGTGGGTTGACTGGTGAGGAACTTTACTGTTAAAGTTTATAAAGACTAGAAAAGAGGTGCTTCCTCCTTCAAATGTGCATACACTACACAGGCTGCAAGGACCATAAATACTGAGGCACCACCAGAGAAACAAAACAAAGTACCAGCTGACTCTAGAAAAATGGAGATTTATGCAATATCTAACAGATCACTGAAATCAACAGTCTTAAAGAAGTTCAGTAAGCTATGGAAAATACAGGTGGACAACAAAATGAAATCAGAAAAACAATGTATGCACAAAGTTAAAAAGTTTGATAAAGAGATAGAAACTCTTAAACAGGATCCAAGCAGGCATTCTGGAGTTGAAGAAGACAATGACTAAATTGAAAAATTCCATAGAGTTTCAAGAGAAAACTCAATCAAGCAAAAGAAAGGATTAGTAAGCTCAAAGACTGGCTATTTGAAATTATCCAGTCAGAGAAATTTTAAAAATAAATTGAAAATGAGCAATGATAATTTATGGGACTTATAGAATACCATCAATCCAACTCTTATGTTAAGTGAAATGTTCCAGGCACAGAAAGATGAATACTGCAAGATCTCACTTATCTGTGGAATCTAAAAACCAAACTCAGAAGCAAATTGTAGAATAGTGTTTGTCAAGGGCTGGGGTGGGCTGAGTAGGGCGATGGTGGTCAAAGAGTACAAAGTTTCATTTATGTAGGATGAATAAATTCTGGAGATCGAATGTACAGTCTGAGGGCTATAGCTAATAATACTGAAATGGGCACTTGAAATTTGCTAAGAGAGTAGACTTTAAATGTTTCTACCACCCAAAAAGAATGTTAGCTATGTAAAGTGATTGACATGTTAATTAGCTTGATTATGGTAATCATTTCAAAATGTGTATGCATATCAAAATATCATGTTGTAGTTTTAAAACATATGTAATTTTTCTTGGTCAACTGCACCTCAGCAAAGCTTGGGATGAAAAAGCAGAGAAAGGAGTAGGGATGATGGCTTGCCAAGTAACCCTGGGTGTTCAGGAAAGACTATTAGGAAAGAAGAGCTGAAAAACTTGAGGGAGCTGGCCCTGCCTGCGAAGAAAAATAGCACATGATTGCAAAGACCAGGGTTTTTCTGAGAAAAAATTGAGATCACCATGGCTAAAGTAGAAGGAACAAGATGGAACATGGTCATAGATGGGAGATTTGATTTCTTTGAGGTAATGTGTCTTAAACAGTGGAAAACAGCTCTTGCTCTTGTTAGGAGAGAAAACTTTATTCCCTTGTCTCTATATTCATTTTCACTAAAGAACTGAAATGTGGAAACCATCACACAAGGGTTTGGGAGAGTTTTGTAAAACCGTTTACATTCCCGTGCTTAAAATCTTTTCATTGGTCACTGTTATGGTTTGAATGTGAGGTGTCCCAAAAGCTCACATGTGAGACAACATAAGAAGATTCAGAGGAGAAGTGATTGGGTTTTGAAAGTCTTCACTCAATCAGTGAATTAGTCCCTGATGGAATTGACTGAGTGGAAACTGGAGGCAGGTAGGGTGTGACTGGAGGAGGTGGGAATGGGGCATGGCTATGGGGTGTATATTTTGTATCTGGAAAGTGGAGTCTCTCTCTGCTTCCTGATCACCATGATGTGAGCTGCTTCCCTCCACCACGCTCTCCCACCATGGTGTTCAACCTCACCTTGAGCCCGTGGAGTGGAGCCAGCCTTCTATGGACTAAGACCTCTGAAACCACGAGCCCTCAGACAAACCTTTCCTCCTTTACAGTTGTGCTAGTCGGGTCATTTAGTCATAGTAGCCAAAAAGCTGACTAAGACAGTTCCCCGTCCATTACCATGTAAATATGAGTACCTTGGTAATCTCAGGCAAACCTGGTCCAGCCTCCATTTTTCATGCTGTACCATCGAAACAGGATCGAGGCATGATGAGGTCCTTAGGCCCCACAGCAGCCTCCTCCTAGGCTTTTCCTCCTGTAACCCCTCTTGCTGGAGTGCCTTGACTTCTTCCCCGCATTGTCACCCATGGAATCCTTCGAGATGGAGCTTTGACATCACTGCTCTGAGGAACCCACCTTTCTAGATATTCAGGGTAAGAACCCCTATTCTATCTACTTCTCTCTTACATCTTTCCACTCTCAACTGCAATTATGCATTGATTGCTTACCATATTTGACACTGCTCTCCCTGAAGTGGGGAAATTTTCAGTTTCTTTCTTATGTTTTCAATTTTTAACATGCTATGTTCCCCATGGTGGGTGCTCAGTGCCATTTTTAGCAGAATGAATAAATGTGTGAATGGATATGCTACATCTGAATTTTGTCTCTATTAGCGAGAGGTATTTAAGTGGTCCTCTGGATTGCTATGGCAGCTACTCTAATTATATTGAAAACATTTACTTTAAGCTGCTCAGAATATAATTCAATAAATTATCTGAAATCTATCCACAATGCACCAGTGAATCATATTTTAAAAAGTCCACACTGCTACTGTCCTCTAATAATTTCGGTACCACTGTAAGTAGTCTTCCTGGATCAGTTTTTGTCCTAAGAATTGAGCCCACTATTTGTGATTCCGTGAGCAGTTTTGTATTTCATGGTCTGAGAAACCCACTTAACAGGAGTTTGAAGACCCGAAAACCCCTGGAGAAACATAACCCTTCCTTCAGTATAATTGTTTTTGGGATCACTGTATAGAAATCTTAAATTTTTGGTGTCTTTATATGGGTTCAAAATGAAACTCAGAATCTTTGGCTAGTCTAGCTCACAATAGAGTATGTTTAATGGTTAAATGGAATGCCCCTGAGTTACTGGTACTCAAACCCTGCAATTTTTTTTAAACATTGTATCCTCTTATAAGACAAGAATTTGAGTGAGACAATTACTTAACATGTACTAGGAACCCCAGTTAGGGGCCAGGGGCGATAATACAAGGAAGAGAGGCAGTCCATAAAGTGTGTGTCTGGAGCTTCACCCCAGGGGGATGATACCAAACACCTCCTCACAAACATTCTACTCAAGAAATGGGGTATCTGGTGCATATATGGCCATACCCAGGAGTTATTCACTGAGGGTCATTTGGGGATTGTTGATCTCCAAATAATTCATGGTGCCACTCACTTTAACAACTGTACCTGAGAGGATAAGAGAAATGGGCCCAGGCACAGAAATACAGAAACTGGTCAGCAAGTTTGCTACTGGAGTCTGTCTCTGAACGATGTGGGGGTTCATTCTAAGCCCCCACCTCCAAGTGCTCTCCTACTAAACAGGTGAGAAGAAATGCCCAGCCCCTTCTACTCTACTTAACGACGAACAGGACCCAACACTCAGGTTCTGCAGAAGGCTGCAGCAACAAATAAACAAAAGTCATCCCCAGAGTGAGCCTAGAAAGCAGGCAACCTGAGTTCTTCAGAGCATATCAAAAGCATTCAGCTAAACTGAAAGAAAAACAAGTTGGTAAAGATTCTGCTTAAAGTGAGCAGTGATTAATCACAGAAGTCATGGTTGAGGAGAAAATTCAGTGGGACAAGAGAGTATCCAGCACACCCGTGGAGATCAACTGGAAGGAGAAGGAAAGGCAGAAAGGGAATCCAGGCCAGGTCTGAATCAAGCATGTTGCTTGGTCCCGCTGAGTCAGGGTTACCCCCAGTTCCTCACTGAGAAAGTCTCGTGTGTCATTTGGCTCAGAAAGTGAAACCCTGGAGTGGAGCACTTTGGTACGCTGGGGAATTTGAACCGAAAGACATCACAAGTCTTCAGAGGAAGGCGGAGGATCAAGGCCTCTCTGACCTTCCCTGCCCTCCATCTCCTGCCCCTCCCTCTCCCCCACAATGAATCATAGAAACCAAACTTCTTTTCCCCAAGGCAGGTCATGGAAACTAGAACGCCTTTCCCAAAAGCCAGCCTTTAAAAATCAGAATTATTACTCTAACCTCCTCCACCTCTCTCTCAGAACTGGTCATAAATAAATTTTCCGATATACCCTTGTCCGATAGGAGGTCATAAGAACGTTATTTCCAAAGGAGTCCTGACCCAGCCCTGGGAGAAATAAGTGCTACAACTGAGACATTGAAAAAAATTCCAACAAGCTTTTCTAGAAAGTTCCACCATCTACAACTCTTTTTACCTGATCACACATCTACATAATCGTCCCTGCTTCATCGAGTCTAGGCATAAAATAGGCATTTTCCCCTGTGGGTTTACGCCTTCTTTCTGAAGACTCCATGCTACTTAAAACTGTGAGTAAATTGTATTTGTTGTGTTTTTTTCTCTTGTTAACTTGTTGCTTCTTATGGAGTGTTGGCGAGGGTTCACCTCTCCAATACTGACATGGGAACACCATTGTGCAGCAGGCTGTCAGCACCGGTATTGCTTCTCTTTCCTCAGTGAAGGACTAATCTTGTTCAACTAACCCTTTTGTCATTTTATAAAATCCTGGAGTAAAGAACTATTCAGGTACTATGGTATTCAGATATCAGACCCGGAAGAAGAACACTATGCGATTTTTGCTAGGTCAAGAGTCTAGCACCCAGAAGGCACAAACCATGAAAGCACCCTCTGTGGACACACACACACACACACACACACACACACACACACACACACACACAGATTTCTGCTGTGTATGCTGGCTTCACATCACAAAACATCTCCTGAACAGCAGAAATTTTAATTAAATCAGGAGAAATCTAATTTGACCTAAATTGGCTTGCAACAAAAGGTGTTAAGAGAAGCAGAAATTGTTCTGTAGTATGGATGCTGTGGAAGGCACCATCTCCACCCATGGACAACTGTAATGAAAAGTGATGTCAGAACTAACAAGAAGCCCACTGAGGATGCTAGGTCTGCAGTGCTGATCTGTGATATTCTGATGATGTAAGGAAATTGATTATCAGCATCTAATCCCAAAACTAATTTCACCAGAAGGTACACCAAATATTGGAAGTTTACCCAATGGTCTTCAAGGGAAACTGGAGTGTAAACCACGATTGCTTGAATAGTTGAGGTATCATTTTCCTTCTTTATTTCAACTAGTTGTCATTACAGAATGAGAAACAGAACAGCAGGAAAGAAAGAATAACTGAGCAGAAATGGACAGGTCTAGCCAAGGATGAGAGGCTGAGACATTCAAGGGCACCGACTATAGCCCTACTGGATTCCAGCTACTTATGTACCATGGAATTTAGACCAAAAGAAGAAACTGAGCCGTTGAATCAGTGTGGTGAGCTGGATGGCAGAAGGAAGTCTGGGGAATACAGCAGTTGTAATGCAGCTAACAATCAAAAGCGTGGTAAGGAAGGGAGTAAGTTGGAAGGGGGGAAATTTAGGTCACTGTGGGATACAGAAACTCACATTTTGTGGGAGTAGAATTAGGGGCAATAACCACGGTGTAGGTGGCAATAGGGAGTAACTCTAAGGATTGTGGGAGTCACATAGAAAAGTGGGCTCGGAGGACTGACTGGTTGGTGGCTCATCTACACAGATGCTGCCCATGATAGTTGAAGGCACTGCAGTGGAGAGAAAAATAGCTAAGCAATTGCCAAGGTCTTCAGTGCAGAAGGGGAAGAGGTCAGGAGTTAAGCAAATAAGGGCAACGGGAAGAAGGAAAGGGTGGAGTGGATGAAAGACATCCGCCTCAAAGGAAGTGGGCTCCTCTGTCCAGGAGAAGGAATGAGCAGTGGTTTGGACAATGGTCTGGAAGCAACTACGTCTGGAAGTTTGGTTCCTCATGAGTGTTGAAGTGTGAGAGAAAACTCAGCAGCCAAAGAGGAAGCCAGTGTCCTCTTAGGTCCAACTGCTACCCACTTCTGACCTACACAATGGTAGCTCCCCTGGAAGTTTAAGGTGAACAACCACATAATGTAAAACAAAGCTTTTAAGATCATATAAGTTTGAGTTATACTGCATGATAGAAACCGCCCCCCGCCCCCAGGAGCATCATGTTACAAACTGAAACATTAGAGAAAATACTATGCAGTAGGAATACATTTCACCCTAAATTTTATATATGTATATATATATTGGCTACTGCAGCATTAGGAAAGATACCTAATAACACCTCACAAAATCAAGTTTACAGTGTATAAAAAAGACTGAGTTCAGAGAAGAAGGAAGAGTCTGGTGTGTTGGCACACGCCTGTAATCCCAGTGACTCAGGAGGCCGAGGCAGAGGGTTGCAAATTCAAGGCCAGTCTCAGTAACTTAATGAGGCCCTCAACAACTTAATAAGACCCTCTCTCAAAGTAAAAAGGGTTGGAAATGTAACTTTGTGGTAAACTGCCCTTGGGTTAAATCCCCAGTACCCCCATCCCACACACACACAAAGATAAGAAGGAATAAAGAAGCTCAATGAAAAGATAAAGAGGTTGAAGAATAGGAAAGTACATCCTGACCTGGCTGGTTTAAATTCCAGCTCAGAATCTTCAGGGCTTTACAACTTTGGGCAACTTACTTCTCCTCTTCTGTGCCTCAGTTTACTTATCTGCTGGAGCAGGAGCAGTAGGATGCAGAGACTGACATCATAGGATGGTAGTGAAGATTAAATTCACTAATGCAGAAATTCTTACAAAAGTACCTGGTCAGTGACATGTGTCCCCCAAATAAGAGCTGTTACTTGCAATGCAAGGAGAATTCCAAGTGACACACTGTTTTCCCAGCAGCGAGGGTGGCTAGGGACCATCAATCCCAGCTCTGCAGGATGAGCGTGGGCAGGCAGCTCTCAGATGGAGCTGAACTGGGTAGAAGCACTGATCCCAAAGGCACTCCTCCAGAAATGTGACTAAGCGTCCTCCCTGGCTGCAGGCTGTGCTTGCAGCCCCTCCGTCTCACACCCATGCCCTGGGTGCTACATAGGGTGAGGTCAATGCTTTCTAATGCTTAGTATGTATATTTTGTCTGATGTGAAGCTTTCGTACATGTTCTTTGCCCATAGATCAAGGTCTTAAATGGTGTGAAGTTTTTGTACATGTTCTTTGCCCACTAATGTATGGAGGCCTTCCACGATTTTTTCCTCTAAGTTAGTCTAGGTAGCTCTCCCGCCTCCCTCCTGCCTCTCTCTGTGTGACTGAGAGCTGGCTCCATTCAGGCCACTTGAGTTAATGACCTTCTCATCGAGAACATTAAGAGGCATAATCAATTCATTTTTTAATAAGGATAATGAGTGAGGAATGCAGCGCCTCTCTGGTCAGAGAATCTGTCTGCAGGCCTCATGACTTCTTTCTCCCCATTCACCTAATACCTTCCCCCCAGACTCCAGTCCCCTCTTTCGAGCTGACAATTTTGAATTGGGAATATTGTACGGTGTCCACATCTCAAATCTAATAAGACAGAACAAGCTTTTCCCGCTCTGTGAAAGTGAGGGAAAGCTAGTGGAAATGAATGTTCTAGGGCACATCAAGGTCTCCTGCCCCTTCAGATGTGCCCCCTGGAGGAGATGCTGGGGTGGCTCTCAGATTGCTCAGAGCCCAGCCTGAGAAGGCTGGAGAACTGCATGGGACGGAAAGGACAAACTCAGATCCAAAAGGAGTCCGTGCTGGTGTCCACACCCACAAAGGACTTCACACTTACCAAACCGAGTCATGCTGCTGGTGGCTGCCTGCTCCAACCCTGCCTCCGAGGGCTGTCCTATGTTGGTAAGGCAATTCCTGGTCTTGGTGTTTCTGAATATATCAAAACATCTGAAATGGAATCATCTGTGCCTCAAGAAATTTTCAGGGTATCCTACACTGCAGTAAAATAGCTGACTGAAAAAGGAGCTCTTGTTTATTTGGTGATCTGGCATTTGACACCTTGAAGGTAACTTCCTGTCACATTAGAGACCTTCCATGGGTGCTTTCCAGGGGGAGCAGCCTTCTCATGGTACCAGGCCCTGGGCTTGCCTGCAGGAAGTGCGACGGAGCCATCATGAGGGGAGGGACATGAGAGGATTGGGGTGGACAGCGGACCAAAGGGAGAAGGTTTGCAGGCTGTAGGAGAGAAGGGATTTCCTTCCCCAACTGTGCAAGGTCCAGGCCTGATACGCCTATAGCTAAAGTCAGAATAACCAGAGGAAAACACAAAAAACTTGCTTAATAAAAGTTTAATATGTCAGGGGCACATTCAGGATTAAGGTCCAAAGACTCAAGGAAAACTCTTTGTGGACAGTTGACATGCAGAAGCACAATTGGAGGACAAAGGATGTGACCAATGGCCATGAGCTGGGGAGTTTAGCAAGTCCAGCTGCTTCAGATGGACTCTGGGACAGGGCAGGACACCTTCACATGACACCTTCAGGAGTCAGGGAGGGAGAGGGTCAAAGAGTGGTTTCCCTGCCTCTGCCATTTTCTCCGTTCCTTCAGCTTCAAGTTCTCCATGTGCCCAGGGACCATGTTTAGAGATACCGTGTTCTGAGCCCTGAGGAGACCCAATCCCAGACTTGCAGAAATGACTTCACAGTCATTTTCTCCCCTTTCCGACACTTAAGACCAAATCGACCCTTTTGGTCCTATACCTCTACCCCAAGGGTAACGTGTTTTTACATCTGACCCTCTTTGTCAATGTTTCTCAGAGGACACCCGTCTGAGATGCCGGTCCCCCATTGTATCACACAACACTTGAGGAGGAAAGGCCCAAACCACGGAGACCTCGTCCCCCATTAAAAGATCAATTAAAAGTATTAATATCCATTTTTCTCTATTGCCTCTTCGCTCCTATTTTGCAATCAAATCTCTGATTTTCAGATGAGTTAGTGGAGGGTCACTGGGGTCAAAGTGACATGAGACCAAGATTTTTATCTCCTGAGCCTCTAAGGGGGACTCATTTCCAGTTCTTCCGAGCGGAGGATGGAGACTGAGAGCAAGACCCCTGGGCTCCCTCCCGGATCTCAGCAGAGCAGCGCGGCTCAGTTCTGTGGTACCTGCTGGGCTGCTGCAATGTCATGTTACCAAAAGGCTGCTGAACTTGAAATTTGGAAACCACAAAATGACACTGGGCTGGGAGGAGGAGAATATCATAACTCTCCCTCTCCACAAAGTCACTATTGAGACAAAGCAGTTGTCATCATCATCACTGAAATCAGAATATATTTGAGTTCTTGCACTTTTCAGACTGCTAGAGACAAAAGTGTTTTAAGACATGGTCCCATTATCAAGGAGCTGACAACTCAGTTGATAATGAACACATTCCTACAATGTTAATATATGCATTAAAAATTGGCAAGTGCCGTAAGAGTAATGTCCACACAAGGAGGTCCTTCTAGAAGTTATCACTCAATCATGGACTCTCCAGAATTTCAAAAATGAAAGTGGACTATGACAAGGAGTATCCAGGGCAAAACAGAGACTGTCAATCACATGCAAAAGTACACTGTGGGTTTCTGACTAATGAACCTGGAATAGGAAGGATAGTTTAATAATGACCACTTTTATTGTGTTTAGAGTTTATATGAATTGTCTTATTTGATTCTCACCTTAACACCATTATAATTTACCACACCCAGAATTGGAATATAGAGTTTGGGTGTCTCTGCATATGTCCTTATATTCAAGCATACCACTTTTCTGCTTGATTAAGCTCAAGTTTATTTCAGCTTCTTCCTGGCCTCCAAACACAAATGTAAACAGTTGTCTCAGATTGAAAGATTGAAAGGCACAGGCATTGCTTGGATAAATTAAATGGGGTTTGTTTAGTTAAAAGATTCAGAAGAAAATTAATAAATTCGAGATTCTCAGATGACAGACTCCCCAGGAGAGATCACAGTGGCTGTGAAGCCCTCCTGGATGTCCCCAAACATGCAAGATGAGGATTCCATCAGAGCCTGTGGCTGCCCAAGTGTCTCCCTCTGAAGACTGACCTTGAGACACAGGAGCCGTGCTGGTCTGGATGCTGCCAGAGACCACCCCGCCCCAGGGCAGAATTACCTTATTAATCTCAAAATCAATCAACAGGTAATGCAGTGTGCACACTCAGGAAAAGATCTGAACAGCTTCTAAAGGGCCTTAAATGCTCAGATGGAGTCAGAGGCTAAGGAAGCCAAAGTCAAGCAGGACTTTCACCTTAGCCAACACACTTGAATTCTAGTGGCAAGAATGAAGGAGGAAACAGGGTTATATTTCAAATTTCAAAATTTTTCGCTGAGCAAAATGAGGTCAAGTGCGATGATGTTCAAAATGCACAACGTTGTGGCTTTTCTCTCTTTTTAAAGAACACTTGTGGTTGAGAATAAAAGAGAAAAGATCATATCTTAAATCTCTTTAGTGACAGTTGCTCAAATGCCATCAAAATACACTTAACTCCATCTGTCCTTTCATTGTGTCTCCCTAAAGAGGAGTAATGCTATTTTAATTATGATTCGATCATACCAGTGGAGCACCAGCTTATTGGAGTGAGATGGAAATGCAAGACAATCATCTCAAACAAGTCTAACAACAATTTCCACTGCTTAAGAACCTGAGCAAAGCTGTGGAGAAGGAGACAGGAATGACCCAAAATGGCAGGACTAAAATTTAAAGGCACTTCACTTTCCTAAAAGACGTACAAAATGTGGACCTCAAACAGTTCTATACGTATTATGTACATGTACCAAGGAAAAGGAAATGTTTCTTTGTTGCTGTTTTTTCCTTTAATGTTATAACTTGATTTCTTCTTATAACCACATTTGCTTATTATCTGAAATTTAGAAAATACGGAAAAGATAAAGGAAAGAATAGAAATCATCTGTTATTCTGCCACCCTGGGAGATCCTCTTTTGACTCTATTATACACATATACGCCCGTCTACATTTTTCTGTCTATCCACACAGACACACAGACACATGCACAAACGTGTACGTGAACACACACTGTGCGATTGTTTTAAACTCTTAACAACACGTGCTCATGGCATGCAATACAACTGTCCGTCAGTATCTGCTCTGGGTCTCCTCTGCTTTCAAAACCACGGCATGACTTATTACCCTGTCTTTTGAGGTTTGATGTGGGCTTTGAGCTGAGGTGACATGTCACTTTGGAGTGGAAGCACTCTGATCCCCAGGAGTGACTATCTGATCTGCTGTCTCCCTGCTGTGACATGACGGTGTCATAGATGTAAATATCTTGAAATGCTAAGCCAAGAGGAGAGCTGCCACTGACAGTCACCTGGCTCCATGTGGGTCACCACGTGAGACACTGAGAACTTTGGGTTGGTTCTCACACTAGATTATATCTCTGTCTAGTTTATTCTGACCAGTACAATCTTTAGCATTGTTCTGACCTTAAATATTCTGCAAATTTATTAAATGACTGAATTACATTTTTTTATGAATGTCCTATGATTTATTCAGCCAATCTTTTTGTGTAGAATAAATTAACCCAAATTTGCAAGCTCATATAAACAATATAGTAAGAAATATGTTTTTAGTTAAATTTGTGCTCATATTTATGATTATTTCCTTAACATTTAATCATAGAAAGGGAAGTCTTTATTCAAAATATTCACAAAGCCATAAGTTTTCTGGCATTACAGTGACAAATTATCTTCAAAAAGATTGTTGACAGCATCATCAATAGCATAAAGAATAGGTGATATCTCTATGAATCTGTCTGAATGTCAGCCTATCTTTGCCAAACTTAAATGTAAAGATGGTGCTGCATGGGTCTTTGATTGTAATTTCACGAATTAAGTCTGTCTTCATATTTGTATGCTATTTGTATTTCTTCTTTTATGAATTATCTTTTCAACATTTTCTTATTGATTTTTAAGATCTCTCCATTTGTTAATTATACAATTACTGATGTTAGTGAAACAAAGATGCATTCACTAAAAATTAAGCTCTGTGTTGTGTGCTGTGCATATTTTCCCTAACCATTCATTTGGCTGGAAAAAGCCACTGTTATGGATATTTCTAATGTCCAGTCGTGTTGGTTCCTTTGTTTTACAAGACACCAAATCCATTAATATTTTTCTTTATGGTTTTTCCTTCTAATAGTATAAATATTTTCTTGATCCCAAATAGATTTTCTTCTTATATTTTATGATTTTGTTTTTATATTTAGATCTTTTCCCCATATGACATGTAAGTTGTATATGATTTAAAGAACAGATCTAATTTCTCACCAGATAGGTGTTCTCCTAGTCATTTATTGAATAATCCTTCCTTTTTATATAAGTTTTAAGACTGATTATTCATATATCAAGTTCTCAAAAATAATTGAGGCTGAACTTAAATTTTGTTCTACTGATCAATTGACACCTAAATCAGAACCAGGCTGCTTTATTTATTTTATCTTTATACTTTTTGATAACTTGTATCTTTTTTTTTTTTTTTTTACATTTTCTTGGCCATAGTTGAGTATTTACTTTTCACAATGAACTTTAAAAAAATTCTACTTAAATTTTCATCTTTTCCAGGAACATTATTCAAGTTTTATTTAATATCCCTTCCTTCCTTAATTCCTTCAACAAATATTTATTGAGCACTTCCTATGAGCCAGGTGTCATCCTAGGTATTGAGGATACAACACAGAACAAACAGAATTCTTTGTCTTGGTAGACCTTATGTTCTAGTGAGATAAACAGAAACTCAATGAGCAAAATAAATAAGTACAACAAAGAATGTTGTATTTGCACTGGAGCCTCAATGCAAAGATTACTTTGAGGATTTCTGATTCTGGCAAAAATACTCATGTGCTCCATTCAGTTGCCCCCGCTCACTCACTGGGAGCCGCCCCAGAGGGCGAGACCTTTCTGTGTTGGGGTGTTAGAGCCAAAGGTGCCCCTGGAGGCTACACATTCTCTTTAAGGAGGAGCCAAGTGTCCTGCATCTTCCATGGCTACTGCAATGGCTGAAGTGTTGAAGTTTTAAACAGGTTGACTTCCAAGTTTAGTACCTATAACTTGTACGTTTCTTATCTATTCATAATTGTTCTGCAACATTGGCTGATATGATAAGGGCAGTGGAATCTTTTCCCACACCGTTACAAAATTAATTATTGCGGCTATACAAGAAACCTAAATTTTGGAGCTTTAACCAGCTGCTTTGCCAAATCCATAGTGATTTGTTTGCTTCTGAGGTTGAGAACTTTTTACCATGAAGAGCATCATCAGGCAACCTCATCTTTCAGACAAGCCTGCTTCATTTCTTTTCTTTATCTTTTCACCAGACCAGGTTTGAAATACAGGGTGACTGGATATGTTCATGCTCATGGAAACCCTCCAGTTTTGTCATCCAGAACTGAGCTGGCTGTTCCATACCAAGACATAAGGAAAAAAATTTCCAGATTGATTTCCTCAGAAAATCTAAATGACCAAAATTTATTTAGGAAGTTGATCTCTGAATGTTTCCCACGTCTGGCTACAAAATTGTGGG
Source organism: Sciurus vulgaris (assembly GCF_902686455.1). Taxonomy (NCBI): domain Eukaryota; kingdom Metazoa; phylum Chordata; class Mammalia; order Rodentia; family Sciuridae; genus Sciurus; species Sciurus vulgaris. The sequence continues at coordinate 133,884,506 of NC_136469.1, read as the reverse complement.
TAACACCCTCTGATCCCCTTTCCGCCTCCTCTCTGTCCATGATCAGAACTTTTATCGTCCCTCGTGTTTCTGGTGCTTTTACTTGTTCTTTGTCTTCAAAGAACTTCTTTTAGACTTGCAAGAAATTTTTTTCTATTATGAGTCTTTTCAAAGAACCAGTTATTAAAAGTATTGTCATTTTTGCTTCTTACGCTTTTCTAATTTATTAATTCCCACTTTTATCTTCAGCATTCCTTGACTCATTCCTGTCTTAATTCTATTTTTCATAAAATTTTTAAAAGGGAAAAATGTGAGACCTGTTTGTATCTTCTCTGGTCGCATTGCTAATCCTCATCCTAATAAGTATGTACCCCAGGCTGCATGGGGGTCATGGCCAATGATGCAGATTCTCGTAGGGTACCAGTTCACCTCCTGGCTCTGCCTTTGCCTTCCGTGGGACTTAGGCAAGCAGTTTCCACATCTGTAAAATGAGGATTATTATTATAATAAAACATCTCATAGGGTTAGCGTGAAGATTACTTGAGCTAATATTTGTAAAGCTTTTGAAGCAGGGCTTGGCACACAGTAACTGCTATGTAATACATGAATAAATTACATTTATGCAGTACTTTATCCTTTACAAAGCATTTCACATTAATTTTCTCCCTTAGTTATCATGACAACCCCATGAGGCAAACAAGCCTCATCCCTACTTTATGTAAGATAAACCTGCATCTCCAACAAGTTGATTTAAATTTGTGAGTCAAAGAGCCAGATTTTAGGATTCTGTCATCAGGACATGGCCCAATAACCTCTTTTATTTGGGGGCCATGGATGGATCCAGATAGAGAAGGACATGGTTGGCTCGGCTTTAGGTGTTGGCAACAGCCTCAGTCCTTAAGTCCCTCTCCTGGACTGTAAACATCCCAAGCCTGGAACTGGCCGCTTGGTTGACTGTCCAGAGGAGCTCTGGGGCTGCCCGGTTCTTGGTCAGATGCAGGCAGCCCCCAGCAGGAAGGAGTAGAGCAAGACCTGATCTAAGTGCTACAGATGTGAGTTCCAGCTGCACTCTTGCCCTGATCTGATTCCATAAGTCTAAGCCAAGTCCTCTGCCCTGCTGTGTCTCAGTTTTCTCAAATATGAAATAGGGAAAACAATTGTGTCCAATTTCCTTCATAAGGCCTCGACAGGATTCAGAGTATGTGATGTCAATGAAACACTTTGAAAGTTTACAAAATGTTCTACACATGCACGATATTACACATGTAACAGATACCTACCCCGCCACTTCCCGTGCTTACACAACATGAAAAGCAGATGTGGAAGCAGCTCTCAACCTTCATACCTGGCTCCAGAGTATTCCACCCAGGAAGCTTCCTCCAGCTCTCCCTCCTACTGAAAGGATCGTAATCTTTGCATCAGAGGAAAAAAAAAAGAGAAAAGAATCCTATACATATCTCCAAACAATCTAATTTCCAATTAACTTCTTCTCGATGGTGAACCGTAGGTAACAGAACAAAACAGAATTTTCCACTGCATGATTTTCCATGGCACACCCAAAACTAAAAAGCGAAAAAGGGAACTAAACACTCTCCTTGACATTTAGCTCTTCACTAATGGCGTGAGAGTGTGTGCCACCTGGGGAAAATAATCAAATCTAGGAGACTCAGCCAATTCTGGTTCATGGTCCCAGAACTGTTTCCATAAATGTGTTTCTCCAGATCCCTGGACTCTTCCTCTGAAATCTTCTGACCCTTTTAAATCATTGTATTTAACGTTCTTTTCTCCAACTGGAACTGAATCTGTTTGTTAACTAATTAGTCTTTTCTTGATAAATAGCTACTTTGATTTTCCTAAAGTTCATTAAAAAAAAAAATGGAAGAGATATGCAAAGTCCAGGTACAGTATGGGTAGGTGAATGTAAGAGGCAGATCCCTCCTATTCCTCTGTTTGTCCCAAACAAAATCCCTTTCAAGCTCAAGGGGAGATGGGCAGCTAGATGTTAGAGCCCTTTCTCCATTTGCAAATAAGAGAGACAGAGACAGAGAGATTTCCTGAAAGTCAACAGACTTCAAACTCATGCGTCATATTTTTTCCTTGCTTTGTGTATGTGGGAAAGAACTGGCACAGGGGTAGGAGGACAAAGAAATCAGTGTGTGCAGGAGAGGACTCTGGCTGGACAGGCCATTCGAAGAGGGGATCAATAGTCTATGGCCACCATTGGATGCCAGCACTGTCTATTAAGCCAGAAAGGACCCCAAAGCAAATGAATTCTCCCCTGGAAGCTTTTGTGAACGTGGGTGTTCTTAACCAAGTTTAGTGTATGTCCTTAAGAAGAAAGGCTATTGTCAATCCTGGTTGTTCTGCCCTCTCCTGACCACCCTGGAGCAGTGTGTAGCGTTGAGGGCCAGCAACAGGTGGAAGGGAACCAGTGACTATTGGACATTTATTACTTTTCACATATGTGTTAATAGGCACACACACACACACACACACACACACCAACACAGAGATAAAAATTTCATTGAACCTGCTAGAAAATTAGTTTCGTGAAACCAAAAATGATTGCCTGTTTTGCTCACTATCCCAGCACCTTGACACTTGGCAGGTACACAAGAAATGTTTGTGAAATGAATGAATAAGTCTTTCCATCTCGATGGGAATGGAAAAATGATCAGTTTTGTTTTGCAACGAGGCTGCTAAGTTTCAACAATGTGAAGGAGCAGATGAGCTGGGATTCAAACCAAGGTGTGTCCTGACTTCACAGCAGGAGCCTTCCATAACAAATTGGAATGTCCATGGAGGGAAGTGAGGACAGGGACTTAGACTCACATTCCGCAAACAGTCACTGAGGAACTGAAGCACGAGTCTGAGAAAAGGATCATCTCTAACAAGCTCTGGCAAGCTCCTGCTTTCTGGGCTTCTGTTCTCCACCAGTGAGATGAAGGGCAAATAACTGACACAGGAACCACTACTCTGCATGCCAGCTCCTGTGACAGACACTCCTCATTCATCATGGCGCTCGCTCCCTTTGAACTTGACGCCGCTTCATAAATATTCTCAACAGCACTCCATGCAAACACACCCATTGATTAAACTTGGCGTGCATGCTAACGGCTCTTTGACTTTTCTAGACTAGATCATCTCTGATGTCCCTCAAATTTATTTTTGCCCATAAATTCATCACTGCTTTTATCTTGCTCTGTCTATTAACATACAATATACCATGAGCAATAAAATCCTCCAGGCTTCCCTGGCAGCGGTGACATAAAAACAAGGTAGCCTTTAGACTCTGGATTTAGCCTCATAGAATTTTCCATTGAAACTGCCTTCCAGATAGAAAATGTTCTGAATACAAATCATCTACATATTTTTGACAAAAAAATGCTCTTTCCTCAGGTTAGGACAATACCTCACACACAGACTGCATCCCCAAAGCAAGCCTTTTAAAGTGAAAAGTTGGGACAGGTTTTAGATTTAAAGTACTGGCCTCATGGATAGGCCGGTAGTCACCTTTTTGAGTCACACATACAGAGAAGATTGCCATGAAATAAGATGACACATTGAAAATAACATTATCTAGGCCACATCTTGTCTGGATTTTGGCCAAGCTTAAGGAATCTAAAATAAGGTGGTGGTTTTGTTTTTTTGTTTTGTTTTGTTTTGTTTTTGTTTTTTAAATGCTAGCCTCACAACTTGATATCTGACTTTTAACAGTTTAGGAGGAGTAAGTGAGATGATTTTATGTTGAGTTTTTTCAAGTTTACTTTTTAATCACACAATTAACCTTTGGTATCTCATGAAGTATTTCACCAATGCCATAAAAACACAAAACTCAAATCTCTGGCTTAGAGATTCTGTCATTTGTTGTTCTATCCAGAGTCATTGGTTGCACAACAGAAATCAAGTTGGATTGACTTAAATGGGAGGGGAATTATAGGAAAGCATTGAGATGTTCAAGGGCTGGATCATGGACTGAAGGACTGGGCTCAGGAGGCAGCAAAGAAGTCTGACTGCGGGCCACATCCTGCCTCCCCACCCCTCCATAGTGCCATGAACTCTGTCTGGCGGTTCTATCTCTGCCTTTCTCTCCTAATTCAAAGTCCTAGGCAGAAGCTGCCTATTTGTCACATTCAAGTTCTGGGGCAGAATCTAGCCATTAGGGAGGGAAGATAGGAAATACCTGTTCCCAACTTAGGTTAAAATAGTCAACTTGCTAAAATAGTTAAGTATTTAGGAACTGTGCAACCAAAGCCTGTTAACTAAAGCCTGTTACAATAAAACGCATAAATGAATACAAAGTCAATGTATCAGTGAAATACCTCAATCACAAATAATTCTAATTTATTGGAGTCATTTTCTTCCAGGCAATGCACTGTGTATAATACATAATAAAATGTTATATATTATGCACTTCCAGGCAATGTTCTATGTATAATATACAATATAAATCATCTCCATCATCTCATTTAATTTCTCATAACACCCCTAATGAGACAGATATTATCCTTTTAGGGTCAAGGAAAGAGTAACTCACTCAGGGTCACATAGCTAGCAAACACCAAGGCCAGAATTTTAAGTGGAGCCTTTCTGAAGCCACACCCAGGTCCCCTAACCACTACACCACACAGTCTCTCTGTGAGCATTGCCACCACAGCCTGGTTCAGAATTCATGCTTACAAGGCATATGATGAACGCTTATTTTGACATTTCCTCTTCGCAGATGTTCCGTGAGTATTGAGTACATCTAAGCCACCATCATAAGCATCATGGGCCAGATTTAAACATGAATAAAGCACATGTCAGTCATTAACTATGACGAAAAACATACAAGAGACCAATGCAGGATAAGTTGCATTCTGCAGATTCCTCAAGGGCAAGAATTACATCTCTCTGGATCAACCTCACTTCTTAGCACAGTAACTGACCCCTTGTATGGTCACAACAAATTTTTAATTGATGGATAAAAATAACATTTACTAAGCACTTAAAATGAGGCGAGTGCTCTTCCAAGCCTTTCACAAAGTAAGTACTCTTCTTGTCTCCATAGTGCACCTTGCCTAGGATCACATGGGAATAAGGGGCACAGCTGGTATGCAAATCCTGGACTACACCTCACTTGGGATGAAGGCTTCAGCTTGAGGGGGACACAGATGGCAAGCTGCCTATAGCAATTTGAGGCTTCACGTTTGCACCTCTTAACTCCCACAAGAAAGAGGAATCCTTTCAGCAGTTCTGTTGAGAGAGAAGAAACTTCCTTCCCAGAATTTTCCTGCAAAACCCCCTACCTACACACACTCTTTTGCATCCAGCTGGTCATATGCCCATTACTAAACCGTCTTGTATAGTCAAAGTGAAGTCAGCAGCTGATTGGCTTTGGCCAGAGTGGCTAGTCAAATCAGATCCAGGAAAGTGTTAAGAGGGAGGGCAGGGTAACTCCGGGTAGGGTTAGACCCTGCATATGGAGGTTAGTTCAGCTTCCAGGAGAGGACTCGGGGTAGTAGGAGATGAGTGATTGCCTGAAAATAAATTGAGGTACAGAAGCCCTCCCTTATCCACGGGGGATATGTTCCAAGACCCCCAGTGGATCCTTGCAACCACAAATAGCCCCAAACCCTACAGATATGTTTTTCCTATACATACCTATGGATGATCAAGTTTAATTTATAAATTAGGCCCAGCAAAAGATTAACAATAATAACTAATAGTGAAATGGAACAGTTATAAAAATATGCAAAAAATCACGACTGTGATCTCTTTCTCTCTCCAAAGGTATCCTATTGTATCTTATTCTCCCTTCTTGTGATGTGAGATGCAATTCCTATGTGACGTAATGCAGTGAAGCGAGAGGCATACATGCATGGCCACCCATCCGCAGGCTACTCGCTGAGGGTTATTTATACACACGCACTGCAATACCACAGCAGTGGATCTGATTACCACGACAGCTATTGAGTGATTAATGGGAAAGCAGCATATAAAGGGTGGATACACTGGGCTGCAGTGTGCCTTCCGCATGCACGGCCCCTGGGAGCAGGCACAGCACCTGAGAGGCAGGCAGTCTTTGAATAAAGGAAGAAAGTGAGAAGTGAGTGAAACCTAATGTGATATTCTCCCTGGACTTCCTCAATTTTTTCTTCGCCATCCTTTTTATCACAAGTGAAATTTCATCTTCTTGACGTAATCATTCTCTTGGTCTCTGTTTTCCCCTTTAAAAATATAAGCTTGGTGGGGGGAAGGACCCTGTCTCTTGTGCACCCCACACCCACCCCAGTGTCCCAAGGGTTTGATAAATATCTGTTGAATGAATATAACCTCCAGGGTTTAAAGTTCCCTAAAAACTGTGCACACTATTTTTTCCATCATATCTATTTCCTTCATCGAGGAACGAATATTGCTTATAGAGAGAGGGAGAATAAAATTGGGATCCAAGCCAGACATCTTTTCACAGCTTCAGTTGCTGGAAAGAGGCAAACCCCCAGTCCCATGATTTTGTATTTAGAATATTAATTTTCCCTAGGTCATGCAGAAACAGCAATACTTTCCTTAATGAAACGCTCTTGTACTAATTTCTATTTGTATGCAAAAGACGTCATGGGTCTCACACATTGAGACAGTCTCCCCGACCCGCAGCACAACCCATATCTGCCTAGCAGAAGAAGGCGAAAGCTTCTGATTTATTACACATAAACCAAATGAATAAGATAACATTTTATTAGTTAGAAACCATTATAAAAACAGCAATAAAATGAGGCAGTACAAGTGGAAGATGCCCTTATCAATAAATCCTGGGAAGTTTAGGACCCTGGTGCATGTTGTAATAATAAAAAAGATAATTAAAAGGATCAAATTACAGAACTGTATCATTTGATCAAGAAGCAGCCTTAGAACAATAGGAACCATCAGGGCAGAGATAGTCTGTGAATCTGAAACCTTTTTGGAAAGGAAAGACCGTTGAGATCCGAGTTGTTTTAGCTAATGTGAGAAGAATCCATCTTTAGGCTGTGTTGCTTTTGAAACATGCAAATCCAGGCAAGACACGGTTTCCTTTCAAATCAGTATCTTTTAAAGTCTTGTTCCTGGTGGTGAGCAGGGAATGGCTTTATTAAATTAGCCATGTCCATCCTATCAATTATGATTGACACTATAACTAACAATGGTAGGTGAGACAGACAGTTGGGTTACTTTTTCTGTAAGAGACTCTTGGTTTTTCTTCCCTTGACTGAGAATCTTCATTTCATCCTAGAAAATCCTTATGACACATTGCAAATACTTTTTATACAAAAGCATCGCAGGGAAACAGAGACCTGGGAGGGTTTTCATTTCCCAGAGAGCTGTAGTCAGTTTTTAGAAAGTAAATTGTGTCCCCCACCCTCCCCCGCACTCCCTCCAGGTCAACGTCTCCCCTCCCCCATCCTGGTCAGTTTAATATGAGTCACTGCCTGGGCTTTGTTGTATGGAATAACATTTTCTCCTGGGAGTCAGTTCATGCAAAACACTCCCCGCTGAGAGAGTGGAAATTTACCCATAAGACATTCTTCCAGCAGCAAGACCCTGGGGGAACCTGATCAGAATGTTTAAAGACTGACTGGCTCAGAACCTTAACTCCCCCCAAAATTTCTCAGAGAAAAAAAAAGTAATAGATCACCTATTTAAGGTTTATGATACCTGGTGACAATAGACACAGTGAGGTATGGTCTAATTTAGAAAGAAAACTGAAAATGAGTAGATTATTTCTGATATTTTGTCTGCCACTCTCTTCTCCAGAGATTTCTCTTCTCTCTGTTCCCCCTTCCCATTTGGGTTTATAATCTCTGTAGTCCTTCGATTGAGCAACATATGAACTTTTTTTAAAACTGCCACACACTCAATACTTTAGTTTATGCCAAGTAGCTATTATTTTGCAACATTTTTTTATTTTTATAAACTCAGCTGTCTTTTTCTGTAGTGTGACAATTGATTTATCACTAAAATAATACATTTGTTCATGAATGGTATAAATCACACACAAAAAGCTTAGTTGGGAGTTCCTTATAAAAAGTTTTGAAACAATCTCATCTTTGCAACACATACAAATATAATTCATAATATAAGGATATAATATTAACATAAGTATATAAAAATAACAATGTAGTATAATATACAGAATGTACATATACATACATACACATACACACATACATGCCTATATATATATATACAAATTTTTGATCATAAAAGTCATGGGAACGGGAATTCAGCCCAATGATTTCGTTTCTCCCTCATCCCAAATGGTGATACAGAAAGTTGGGAGGGATAGAATTTCACCCAAGGCCCATCTTAGGGTCTAAACAACTGGCAAGAACCAGTCGACTTGAAAGGAATCAAAAGATACCAGTTGGATGGTCAGGCAGCAGAGGTCTGAGGTCGCTGGGCTAGACATTGTGTCTTTCTCTTCTCTTTATTGAGAACACTGTTATCTAGGTTTTCAAAAGTACACTCATGACACACTTTACTAAATAGTATGTACAGTTGCACAATGTATGCCTGTATAGAAACCCTGTTAAAATTTTCAAAGTTTGCAAACTAGAAGAATAAGTGAGTGGTTCATTTAATTTATTTTAATCAGTTATATCAGGAAAATGCAATTCTATTGAAGGGAAACCTTTGCAGAAGCAGAGAGCAATTATGTTTTGCGTGCAGAGTACTCTTTTTAAAAAAGACCATGTGTGCAGCATTAAAAAAAGCTTGGTAATGTCAATCATCTTGATTTCAAATTCCTTCAATGCAGTCCTTAAACAGTGCAAAAATTATAGAAAGCTAAAGCTATTTCTCTCAAGATTCTGTGCAGCTGTTTTTGAAATTCTTGAACATTCTTGATACCAATGTGTTTCCAAAGGTACCAGTTTTTAGAAGTAAAAATTACTTCACTAATGCTCTTGACCTTATTTTAAATAGATACTCGCACATCATATCTTCCAGAGACTAATTCACCAAAGAGACCCCTTGAGTGAGCTAAACTTTCACTAAATTTAGCAATGGGATTTCCCTCTCTCATTAACATTACGTTATGCAAAATAGTAGTTGAAAAGTTGAGAATAGATGGTAACGGTGCAAAATGGCAGCCTACTTCAAGGGAACATGTTAAATAGTCTAAGATGTTGGTGGAAGGTATGTAAGCACTTTTTTGCAACAAATAACACACTTCCAAAGACAGATAAAATTGCTGTTCAGAGAGAGTAGGGACTCCAGGCCTCAACCACCCCTCCTTTGATGGTTTTGAGTAGTTTTAAAATGAAGTCAGTGCATTTCACAAGTAAAAACAATCATGCTTCCTTTTCACATAATGTAAGTAAATCAACTTTGAGCTCAATATTGAGTTGCAATCTCTTAAGATACGGTAACACATAATCTGTCCAGGTATGATTAACAAAGACCTTTGATTAAAAAATGGTAAGATAGATGGCATGTAAATCCCTCCATTCATTGTGCAAGCTCTCATTGTCACATATATTCTTAGATTTAGGTCATTTTCTGATCCGCAGCTTGGGAACTTATGAAAATTTCATTATTATTAGAAATACAACCAGCAGGTTGAAACTTTGGACAAATACTTCAAGTCACCTGGAGAAAATGGATTGCCTAAAAGTATGGTGTGGGTTTCACAACACATGCAATCCCCAGCTTAGAAGTGTACTGAATTCCGAAGGCTCATTGGTAAGATGACAATTTTAGTATTCAGAATGTATCTTCAGTTTTATATAAACTGGTTTCCCAAATTATCAAAACAAAGCCTAGTTAACTCAGACGAGGGTGTTAATACTAAAGCGGCATTGTTGTAAAAACATCATTTGACCATTTATAACTTTATTTTATTTACTTAGTTTTTAATGTGGTGCTGAGGATTGAACTCAGTGCCTCACACCTGCTACGCAAGTGCTCTACCACTGAGCTGCAACCCTAGCCCCCATTTGGCCATTTATGATACTGCAATCTGAGATAAATATGTTTTAATATCAACTCTTAGATCACACTATTCCACTGTGAGCAGACTCTTCCTACCCTGACCCCCAAAGTGGAGACAAGTCACTTGAGCCATCAGGAAGACTGGTACATATACCTGGGTATCAAGCACTTGTTAACTTTGACAACTGTATGCAGAAAGGCATTTTTCCCATGCTATTCATTACCTTCATTTTGAATCAGATAGAAAATGATTGTATATCTGACCAATCATCAGCTGACTGACATTGGGCCACCAGCCCATCGGTGCCTCAGAGGGTTGTGGAATAAGTGAGATTATTTTTCTGCGGTAGACATTGTTCTTTGCCTCACCAGTCTCTCTTCCCCTTTCAGATGTGGCTTTGAACTTCATTGAGAATATTCTCCCTCTGCTCAGCTCTCATTACATGGAATGAGGGTACTCCATTCCCCGCTTGGGGTAGAGCACATGACCTGAGTCTGCCAATCGGGGTTGGCTTCAGGGTGACAGCTCCCACAGTGGGCCACCTTCCTGAGATGGTCCTATAAGAGGGATTCTGGAATTCTGGGACCAAAGTGCTTTTCTCTACAGGGTCTGAATCTGGAAAGACATGGTTTTAAGAGCAAAAGAAAGATAATCTTCATTCTCTCTTGTGGTTCTATAGTTCTCAATGGGGGGATATTTAGCAATATCTGGTAACATTTTTCATTATCATGATTCATTATCATGCTTCTCTTCCCATCCAGCGGATAGGGGATCAGGTGCTGCTCAACATTCTGTAACACAAAGGATGGATCCCCACAACAAAGAATGTTCCAACTCAAAATGTCAGTAGTGCTGAGGTTCAGAAACTATGCTTTAACTATAGGGTTCTAGCTAACAATATCAAGTATAGCTGGAGTTTAGTAATCCCAGCAACTCGGGAGGATGAGGCAGAAGGATCACAAGATCAACACCAGCATGGACAACTTAGGGAGAACTTGTCACAAAATCAAAAAATAAAAAGGGCTGGGTTGCAACTCAGTGGCTCGGTACCCCTGGGTTCAATCCCCAGCACCATTAATAAAGAAGAAGGAAGAGGAGAGGGAGAAGGAGAACAAGAAGGAGAAGGGGCAGGGGGAGTAGAGAGGGAGAAGGAAGAGAGAAAACGGCTCCTGAGGAAAGGAGAAAATTGAGTGCAGGTGAAACATTGTTTGAATCCTGGATCAATTCACAATTTACTTGAATGTTTTTGTCACTCATACCCAAAAGGATCTTAACTAATGAAATTAGTACGTGTGTGACATAATGCCTGACATACAGTAGAACCACTAATGCTCAAGTGTCAGATGCCATCTGCAAAAGGCTTACGTACTTGTGCATCCTATGACACACATCTGTGCCCCTTGCTGTGTTCTTACTGCATTCTACATTTCTGATTTTTACTCAGAAAATATATAAACTCAGAAAACTGTGCCATTTTGGTCCAGAATTTGCAATTTCCTCTGGTTAGCCCATGCATTTGATTGACTGAAAAATGAAAGAAAGGGAAAAAAAGTTTACAAGATTTCTGCAAAATCACCCAGCCTTTCTTTTTAAAGTGACAGCCAGTTTGTCCATATAACCCAGGATAATGATTTGAAAAGTTGCTTTATGAAATAACATCTAGGAGTGAAAAATATCTCCTTTATAGTCCACGTTTTGTTCATTCAGATTATATGATGAAAGGGGATGGTATCCTAAATTTACTGATGAAATAAGTTAGATTTTTTTTTCTTCATTTTCAATGCTATACATTCCCCCCGCAAAGGTGCTTATCACACACACACACACACACACACACACACACACACACACACTGGCCATTTGACCAACTCAAAATAATTACCACATTTCTTGATTTCACAACTCTACAGCTTTAAAGGAGTAAGATTCACAGTATTTTCACTCTCTTAACATTTGTGCGTTTTCATTCCTTCATATGATATGAATATATTATGCCAAGATATATTATATAAATGAGACCATTATTCAAGATGAGAATCTTCTCTACTAACAGCATCACTATTTGTAGCATATAAGGCTAAATAAATGTCTCCCATGAGTGACTAAATGCAAAATAAAAAGTAACCACTCAACTTTAATAGTTTAAAAAATGCTATTAAACATAATGGCTTCTTGACATTCAAGTAGCACTATGTTTTAAGTGATCTTCATTTTTTAAGAACTACTTTATTTTCATTTTAAATATTGATGGCAAATCAAGTTCTCCAGAGTAAGGAACTATAGGAGGAAGCTTCCCTAAGAAAAATAAATTACTGCAGACTCTGAAGTTCCAAGGTGCTATTTTTTTTGTTGTTGTTGTTTTTATTTGGGTTTATTTTTGTTTTCTCCGGAGGCTATGTAATAACATCATATAAATGAACAACTTGAAAACCTGACAGAACACTCTTATTTCTCAAGATTTTCTTCAATACCTGCTGGTATGTGCTTTGGACCACATCTGCTCCTGCCTCACTTTGACCTTGAGGGGGCACTCTGACATCCATTAAGGACACAGGAAGTGCAAGATGGTGCAGTGGGTCCACCACAGAATGAAGTGCTCACGACAGGGACAGGCAAGCCAAGGAGGGAGGGAGGATAGGGTGAGTACAGAAGTGAGCCAGGCTCTGAGATGAGCAGCGACTGATAGACTGATGCTGAAACGAAGATCCCCATCTCTGTATGGTAGAGCTTAAGCTGTCTGAGGGCAGGGCCTGGGTCTGTCCCAGAGCCTGTGAGAACACCCGGCACACAGCAGATACGTAACCTATCAACTATTTATTGAAGGAAAGCAAAGCTAAACCAACACCTGGGTAAAGACCTCCAGCAAGTAAGTCATCTAACTTTCCTGGATTCCTCTTTACCCCAGAGACTGTAAAGGAGGAAGTAAATGATTCTCTCATGTCACATAGACCTGCGGATTTATAAAGTATGTCCTCTATGAAGTAAACCCCAAGTTTGCAGACACCTGTCCAGTCTACCACTTGTTTCTTATATACATCATTTGATGCCACTTCGGAAAAGTTAAAAATATGCCACTATATGTCAAATTAAGGGTCTCTGTCATGGTCAAAATGAATACCAAAGTCCACCCCATACCATCTCTAGAGAGTACCCCACTCTGGCTGCTATCCAGCTGGGGATATTTTCTTCTTGTGATCAACAGATTATTTGTCCTGAGTGCTCAAATATTTCATTCTTGACTTACTGAACAGTCATATTTGGTATTTTGCAACAGGAAAAAATTATCAGACTATAGTTATTCCATAGGGTATAATCCCCATTGACTGGCATGATAGCAGAGCTATATGAGTACTAGTTTTGGAATCAGGTCTGAGAGAACCTGAGCTCCGTTAGGACACTTGACCTCATTGAACTATAGTATCTTCCTGTGTGACATGCAATACCTCTTGTCTCATTGAGTTGTGAAGATACAGTGAAATGATGTATGTGAATGTGTGTCCACAGCTAACAGTAAATTGTAGCAACCCTCATTGTTTAAGGCCCTTCATTTGCTCTGACATGGAAAGAAATGATTTAAGGAGTTAAAAAAAAAAAGTGAATTATGAGCTCCATTTGGAAAATGGAAATTGAAAGACCTGAAAAGGAGGCTGAATTTAGAGTTGGAAAATTTTAAATACTTTTTTCCGTTTATCAAATATATGATCTTGGGCAAGTCACTCTGTTTCTCAGTATCTAGTGTCCTCTTCCATAAAATAAGATTGATCATGAGTTCCTAGGAAGCACTTCATAAATTCTAAAGCACTATTCGAATATTCAGTGCCAATAGCATCTTTACAGTAGACAAAGTCACTCAAGGTCACCCTAATGACACTAATAACACCAGCTTAGAAAACAGGTACGGACAAATGGAAAGTAGCTAAAGATTTGCCAGTCTCAGGTTCTGGAACTGGAGAGGCAATGGTCATTTTTTAAAGTTTAGTGCCTCTTTTCACAATTAGGAAGCAAAAAAAAAGCAGAATTTGAATTGCAACCAGTTGCAGACGCGTCCAGTTGCAGACACTTCCAGTGGTCCTAAAAGCCTGGACCAGATGAGGTGGAAACTTGACCCACTTACATTGTATCATACTCATAATTATTTCCTGAGATGCAACCATCACCATCTTTGACTTCACAAGAAAGTTTTTCCCCGGTGATTCCAATGCATTTTATGTCCATACATGAGATTAGGAAAATCACTTTCAAAGACAAGAGAACAAAGCTGCATTGGCAGAAAAAAATCATTGGTGACTAGACCATGATAGGCCAGGAGGAGTAGAGGAGTGCACGCTCTTGTGTACACCCTGAGTGTATCAAAGGCCACCTCTGAGGTTAGTTAGGACATTTTCTTCAGAGATGTCAATATTGCCACAGTTTCCAAGAATCCACAAATCACTACTTGCAAAACCAATCCCCACCATTTTTGAAAAATACTGACAATCCTCAACAAACCAGAGTGAGAAGAGAAATACTTTTCCAGGGATGAATGACAAGTTGGGAGGAGCTGATAGTCCCCTGGAGGAGGAGTGCAATTGAGGGCCATAAAGCCTCTCCAGTCATTAATCTCCAGGAAATGCCCAGGGCCAAGGTCATTATTGCTATTATACACTAAAAATGAAAAGAAAAAGAAAGAAGGCACGGAGTTCTTTTCTTTTTTTCTTTTTATGGGTGATACAGTTTCAATTGGCACATATTGAGCATTTCTAGAGATTTAATTAAGCACTCAGATTGCTTGAGTGGTCTCAATATTCAGTGCCTTTTATAGAGTTCTTTAATGACTATGCATAGAATTATTCTGGATACTTTATGGACCATAGCAAGTGAAACTTTATGTCTTCCCAAGAATACAGCAAGCCTTTCTACCACCACTCTAGCTAAAACAAAGACTGTTGTTGCTGTGGTCTGTTTTCATTGTTGTTTGGGGTGGGAGATTTTAGAATCATGTCTAGAAAAGTGTACCCTAAAAATTAGAGAAAGGCAATTTACTTAAACCAAAAACATTTGGCTTTGCCTTTTGCCAATTGGCTCCAATGAAATTTCAGTGATTCATAAGGTCGAAGGTGCTAGTGTCCAGTAAATAAGGAGAGGCAGCACATCCCACACTGCGTTTGTTCATTCATTTAATTTCTAGATCATAAATATATCAACTGTACTTAAGAGCCAAGGAAATAGCTTTGAACAGAATCTGTAAGTTTGTATACACACAGAGCAGCATAGCCCAGTAATTATGGGGACTGGGATTTTGGGAAAATTACTTAACATCTCTGTGCTTCAGTCTCTACATGTCTAAAATGGGGTTGACATTTCTCTTTCCTCATAGGCTGTTGTACAGATTCAGCGGGCAAACACATGAAAGCACTTGGAACAAAGTCCAGCATCCTGCACGATGTGGCATATGTGTTAGCTACCATCATCGCGTTCTTGTGCTCAGAAGACAGACAATATGTAATTGAATAAATCAATAAACCAGATGTTTGTAAATAGTGATAAGTGGTGTCCAAAAAATGCAGTGTGATTGGAGTTGGGTAGACTTATCAGGAAATTTTTTTCTGAGAAGTGGCATTAGGGTTTAGTCTGAACTTATTAAGGTCTCTTATAATGCAAATGGGACAGCGGGGGAAGCATTCCAGAGAGAGGAAATGCCAAGTGCAAAGTCTGTAATACCTTTAGGAATATGCCTAGCCAAGTGCATAGCTATGTGACAGGTAGAAGTTTAGATATGAACATTCCTAACTAATAAGCAGTTTGGATTTTGTTTTAAATACAATAATAACCATTGAAATAAGGGCCGGGGAGGGTATTAGATAATTGTTTTGTGTGTTTTAAAGCAGGCTCTGGGGGGTAAGAGAAGGAAAAAGTGAGGGTAGGAGGGGCAGAGGAGGAGGGAGAAGAGTGTTCCTCTGACCGTCTGACCATCTAAGCTCATGGACTGTGTGATACTGGCCATGTCACCATGTTTCCTCAAGGAACTCCACTCACATTTGCTGAGTGCCTGCACTGGCTACTATAAAAAATGCCACAAATTGAGAAACGATATTTATTTCTCAGTTGTGGAAGCTGGAATTCCAAGACCAAGGCTCTGGCACTGGTATCTGGTGAGAGCCTTCTTCTGCAGATCACAGCTTCTAGCTGCATCCTCACTTGGGGGAAGAAGTGAGTCAGCTCTCTGTAGAAGTACAGACCCCATGCACCAGGGCTGCCACTCAGACTTAATCAGCTCCTCAAGGCCCAACCCTCTAGGGCCATCACCCTGGGGATTAAGATTTTAGCATATGACTTTGACGATGGGGAGGGGCTGCTCACACTTCCAGAACACTGCAGAGGAAACAATAGCCCCTGCACTAAAAGGGTTTAGATCCACGGGGACACTGACAAGAAAGAGTAGTGAGTAGTTTACAAATCCTGCCAAGGCAGTCCCCCAGAATTCTCTACGGAAGATGTTCAAATCTACCCGAGATTGAAGAGGTAGCAAAGGCTTCAGGAAACAAATGAGACCAGAGGCGAACTTTAAAATGCAAACAGGCAGAGATGGGAATATTCATCAGAAGTTCTCAGAGTGAACAGGGATATGGAGAAGTGACTCCACCTGTTGAGTTGTGAATTGTAGGTCAGTGAGTGCACAGTGCAGGCATAGGTGACCTGCACTGCGTGATAAAAGGCCCAAATAGAGAGGAGGCAGGTCAGGTCCCCAAGGGTCTGGGGTACCCACTGAGAAGTGTGTTCTCCATCCTGCCAGCCTATGATGTGCACTGGGAATGAGTGAGGGGAACAGTGTTATGGAGATTGCTCCTGGCAGTCAGCATGCTGGATTAGAGTGGGGAAGACTGGGGGAAGGGAGGAAGAAGAGTTCATGGAAGTCCTAACAAAGCCAGGTGTGATGGCGCACACCTGTAATCCCTGCTGAGGCTGAGGCAAGAGGATCGCAAGTTCAAGGTCAGCCTCAGCAACTCAGTGAGGCCCTAACCAACTTGGTTAGACCTTGTCTCAATATGAAAACAAGCAAACAAACTAACAAATAAATAAAAAAGGCTGGGGATGTGGCTTAATGGTTAAGCACCTTTGGGGATGTGGCTTAATGGTTAAGCAACTTTGGGTTAAATCTCCAGTACAAGGAAAGGAAAGAAAGAAGGAAGGGAGGGAGGAAGGGAGGAGGGAGGAGGAGGAAGGAGAGAGAGAGAAGGAGGGAGGGAGGGAAAAAGGAAGGAAGAAAGATCTGCATGTCTAGTTTGGTGCCAATACCACGCCTTTTTTGTTATTGTGACTATGGAGCGTAGTTTAAGGTCTGGTATTGTGATCCTTCTGCTTCACTCTTCTTGCTAAAGTTTGCTTTGGCTGTTCTGGGTCTCTTATTTTTCCAAATGAATTTCACAATTGCTTTTTCTAGTCCTATGAAGAATGTCATTGGGATTTTAATAGGAATTGCATTGAATCTGTGTAGTGCCTTTGGTAGAATGACCATTTTGACAATATTAATTCTGCCTATTCAAGAGCATGGGAGATCTTTCCATCTTCCAAAGTCTTCTTCAGTTTCTTTCTTTAGTGTTTGGTAGTTTTCATTGTAGAGGTCTTTTGCCTCTTTTGTTAGATTGATTCCCAAGTATTTCATATTTTTGAGTATTTTATATTTATTGCAAATAGGGTAGTTTTCCTAATTTCTCTTTCAGTGGATTCATCACTGATGTATAGGAAAGTGTTTGATTTATTGGTGTTGATTTTATATCCTACTAGTTTTCTGAATTCATGTATTAGTTCTAGAAGTTTTCTGGTGGAATTTTTTGGATCTTTTAAATATAGAATCATGTCATTGGCAAATAGTGATAGTTTGAGGTCTTCTTTTCCTATTTGTATCCCTTTATAATTTCTTTCATCTCTCTAATTACTCTGGCTAGAGTTTCAAGGACAATGTTAAATAGAAGTGGTGAAAGAGGGCATCCCTATCTTGTTCCAGTTTTTAGAGGGAATGCTTTCAATTTTTCTCCATTTAGAATGATGTTGACCTTGGGTTTAGTATAGATAATTTTTACAATGTTGAGTTATATTCCTACTATACCTAGTTTTTCTAGCATTTTGGACATGAAGGGGTGCTGTATTTTGTCAAATGCTTTTTCTGAATCTATTGAGATGATCATATATGATTATTATCTGTAAGTCCATTGATGTGATGAATCACATTTATTGATTTACATGTATTGAACCTGAAAGAATGGACATTTTTTTAAGCTGTCTGTTTTATCTCAACTCCCTAAGGTTTCCCTCCCAGTAATGGGAACAAAGCCCTTAAAGCTATTCTCTGTTCCCAAACAGAGAGTAAAAGAGTAAATTGAGCCTGATAGCCAGATAGTGCTCAAACAGTAGGATTACCAGAAACTATTGACCAGAATCTACAGCCTGTTGTAAAACATTGTGAAACATGTTGTCAGCAAACCCAGACCCCCTTTGAAACTTCCTGGCAGCTTTGTCCCCCTTTTCCCTTTCATGTGTGACCCCTCCCGATGTGTGGTTTCTGCCTTTATAAACCTACAAGATTTTCTGCTAGGGACTCGACTCCTGGAGTTGGGTCCCAGCGCGCTGGAATAAACACCTCTTGCGGTTTGCATCAAGTGACGCCTCCTGCGGTTGATTGGGGTTGCCGTCCATCCATGGGACAGAGTTGGGGTTTCCTTTTTGGGGGGCCTTACATTTGGGGGCTTGCCCGGGATAAGATGGCCCCCCCTCATCCGCGGAGTCGACCTTGGAGGTAAGAAGGGGTACCCCGAAGTTGTCTGTCTTTGTCTTGTGTTTTGTTAGTTGGTCTGGTTCTGTGAGCGCGCTTTCGGTTTCGGTGGCAGCCGTTTGGTGACTCGTGAGAGTGGCCGAACAGTGGCCGGCAGACGTGCCTGGGGGGCCACAGGTTGCAGCCCTGGGGGACGCCCTAAGGGTGGAAGGAGAGCCAGGGACGCCTGGTGGTCTCCGTCGGTAAGGGCGCTGATGGGGTTCAATTGGTGGATCAGAGATTGGCGCCCGTCTGTATCTGGTTCTGGTTCTGTTGTGTGTTTGTGGCGGACAAGGTGGAGGAAGGGTTGGAACAACTGGGGGGTTCTCGGCCCGGGCTACTCTCGGGTGGACCCCAAAGGTTCCTTCTCTGGACTCCCGCTCCCAACAGCCCTGAAGGGTAACTTAGCAAAGTAGCTTCAGTCTCAAAAGTAATGAAAAATAAGGTCTCATAATTTTAACATCCAACCTGTCCTGATGAGATGGCTAAAATGCCTTAGACACAGAGTTTCTGTTAAAACCTGTTAGATCCTTCCAGATCTCAGTCAAGGCTTACACTGAAATATAAATAAAAGAAGCCTAAAGGCTCAGTAGGAGACCGGTCTCAAACCCAGGGAAAGAAAAGGTAAAAAGAGTCTTTAAAACTCCAGCAAAGTAAATGCTATATTTTTAATTATATGTTTTTTTTGAGCTCATGATTTTTTGATCAGTTCTATTTTTTATTCAACTAGAGTTTTTGAACATCTGTTACACTGCAATGGAGATTCACCTATAAAGTTACAAGGGCTTGATTTTGTGTTATTTGTATGTTGTGCTGTCTGATGTCATGTTTTGTCTGTATCAAAACTGAGCGCTCCTAAAATTAGGATTTAAAAATGGATCCAGATACTTTTAATTCACGTGATTTAAAAAAGGTTCAAATTGGGTAAACTAATAAAAGTAAAATGTCTTTGAAAATAACTTGCAAGTCTCTAGGTGGTCAAGCTAATAAAATATTGATGTTAATAAAATGTCTAATATCAATTGTTTCTAGGACTTTTCTTCAACAGGGAAGAGACAGCAAATACTGTTCAGGACACTTGTCTGATATCTTGGTTTTTTACAGAATAAGTGAATTAGAGTTAACATGTATGGGATTACTCTAATGTGTTTGTAGAGACATCTGATTAATTTACAAAGTTAAAATGCTAATTGTTAAATAACATCGAGTACTTTTAACTCCTTAAATTCCATGGGGTATCATACTTAAACATTATTGGTGTTTTCATAGGTTGGTAAATAAAAGGGTTTAAACTTGCTTTGTGTCATCACTAAACTAAAAACAAGGTTACTAAGAGTTATGTCCTAACAAGTGCAATTCTATATACAAAGGGTCCCAAAAGTTTCAACTGTGTTTCAATTAGAGTACTATAAATAACAGAATAATTAATCTTATTAAAATAGAGTAATTTATCTAAATTCAGAAATTTTATAAGAGTTCTTTCAGAATGTGAACAAAAAGGGGACAACGAATAGGAAAGAGAAAATAAAAGGTTCTGGGTATGGAAATATATTTAGTAAAAGGAAAAAGGAAATGTTTCTGGGTAAGAAAGTGCTTGTGTGATGAAATACATGAGGGTCTAAGTAAGTGCTAAGAAAGTCGGTGTAAGTAAAGGGCAAGTTTCAACAAGTTTGTGTGTAACTAAGTTGGTTATATGTATGTGAGACAGCTAAAACTATTGAAGGTTTTTCCTAAGGTGAAATACTAACGTTCTGATATAAACCAAAGTTTAATCTATATGGTAGAATGACATGGTAAAATGACAAGGATTTGAAACACTAATTTACTCTTAACTTTGTGTCTATTAAGTTTATTCTTTAGAACAATTAGTCTTAAAATTGGGGTGTATACAATTATGGTTAAACAACTATTATAGAGTATTGTACTTTGTTACAGAGTATACATTTCTCTTTAAAAACTCAATTTGGTAAGATAAAAGTGTCAAGGTATTTGTGAAATGGTCACTAGTTGTATATTAAATGTGTTCATATTTTTCAGGACCACAAGTTTTTAAAGCAAGGAATTTATTAAGCTCTGCTATTCTCCAGATTAAAACTTGTCTGTAATGGTAATCTTAAACTTATAAAGAGTAAATTTTATTGGGGATTTATTTCTATCATTTAATGTTCTATTATAGGACCTGCTATCAATAGGGTATGTGTAAAATTTGTTACTTTTTACACTGAGATAAAGAATTTCAAATGTAAATGTATTTCTAAACATTAGAGTCTGATTTGTTTAAAGGTTAATATTGTGAAATATGAAAGAAACATGAAAACATTTTGCCACTTAATCACACAAAAGGAAAGTTAAAAGCTCTCTCAGCCTTTCTTTGATTCATGTTTTAGATACTATGTTAAATTGTGTTAATTATAAAGTTTATATAGACTCAGGAAACAGTATATGTAAACTACTTAATGGTATTAAGGAAAAGAAGCAAAGATCAACATCAGAATTAGAACACTTAAGATCTGTAAAGAGCCCTGCCTTACCTGAGATAAGGCTCTGCCTCCCATCTCACTGCATGTTAGAGTGACTCCAAAATAAGCCAGACTTCAGCTTATTTAAAGTTATAGTCAAAAGATTGGTTCTTGTTGTAAAAGTACTGTGATCTCAAATAGGGGATAGAATGTAGTTCTCAATCAAAATTCAAGATAGCTATTATACAAGCTGAATATATTTTTACTCTTGCTAATTTCATTTTGTAAAACTGTTACCTGTTAATGTTTTGCAGAAGTAGCTGCTCCAAGAACAAACAACCTAGGTAACTTGTGATAATAAGCCATCACCTATAGAATAGATAGTGGTAACTTCCAGTACTAATGCAGACTCCAGTTAGATAAAAGGGTAAATAACTGTAAAGTTATGGACATTAAAGTTAAAGCCCATTACTCTTAATTTATGACTGGTGAGACTGGCTTGCTGGATAATTAAGATCCAACTTAGAAATTGGAGTTAAATACAGAGGTCAAGAAAAGTCCATATTTGGGTCTTGCCCTCAATGTTAGCCTGAACCCAGGGAGTAAGAGAACTTCTCTAAGGAGCGTTGCAACTCTGGGTCACACAACCTCCTGATCAAGGAGATTGTTGAGACTAGAGGATGAAAAATTATCCAGTGCATCTGCTGCAGAGGAGGGTCATGGAAAAGGGGAAACATCCCTTGATGTTTCTAAAGGAAGTCACCTCATCAAGAGACCCTGCCTAATCCAAGTCACTGGTGGAGCTAAGGAACCGCTCTTAAGTTCTGTACGAGGGACCCCTGTGGGAACTCAGCTGACTCTTTAACAAGACAGGAACCAGGTCAATTTGACCAGCTTGATCTTAGATACCCAGCAAAACAGTTAAAACCAAAATATAGCCATTCTTGGGCATTTAAAGGAAATAATAATTAAATGTAACTTAAGATGTACACTTATATTAGCCCACTAGAATAAAGGCTGGAAGCTACAAATGAAAGAAAGATTCTTCAGCAAATGTGCCTGATAACTATCAAGAGAAACTGCCAGAGTCAGAAGTTTTTAGTCAGTTTAAGACCTTCCTAAGCTACACAGGTAGACTTAATCTATGTTTGCTAGTATGCTTATCTATTCCTAAGTAACAGAAGTATAGAGCTCTCTAGTAAACACAGGTTATACCAATAAAGGGATATTTTACAAAATCAGATGACATTAAGTAGCTTAACTATATTTTCTGGGGACATCTATGACAATGTTAAAGTCCCCAAATAAAGGCCTTGTTCTCTCCAGCCTTTGCTAGGCCTAGTTATGGGAACAATTTCTCAGTTCTTCCACATCCTGGTGAGAGATTAACTTCTGTCATTTTCGTGATACTCAGTGGCATGTTTCAGATGCTGCAACATTTACTTTGTGCTAATCTCATTTCAGTACTCATGTCTTTTTATTCTTCTAGAACAAAAAGAAGCAGCCGCCCCCAGATGACTTTACAAACTGCTCTTCCCCAACCAGGCTTCTTCCTGGGACCCCTTGATTGACCCGATTTTTAGAAAAGGAACTCCAAGCTGCTTGCCCCACGCCACCCACTTCCAGCTCGAAGAAGCTAGAGCGGTCATCGACCTCCTTCCCCAGCAGCATGGAGTTCCTGAGATTAGAGGGGGGAATGAAGCCTGAATTGGGAACAGGTAGTTAGTGTAGAAATAGGGGATCGGGTCAAATCGAGGAAATGGCCATAAAATCATCTGCCTCTGGAAGTTGGAGACTGCCCCTGGAAGAATGGAATGTCAAGGATCTCCGGAGCCCATTGATTACCAAATTTACCTGCCTTTATCAAGGACTGTTTATCAAGGACTGCAAACAAGGGGCTGCTAATTGGTGGCCCGCCCCCTGGGCTCTTGCCTGCCTGAAATCACCTAGTCACCTTCATCAGGGAAAGAGTAAGTGCTGTATAGGTACTAATGCTTAGGCAACAATACCAGTCCCTCCGCCAAGGAAATAGCTTTGGAGAAGAGTATATAGAGACAGAAGTTCCATGATTAGAACTTACCAGAAAAGAAAATGGGGAAATGAAAGAATGGACATTTTTTTAAGCTGTCTGTTTTATCTCAACTCCCTAAGGTTTCCCTCCCAGTAATGGGAACAAAGCCCTTAAAGCTATTCTCTGTTCCCAAACAGAGAGTAAAAGAGTAAATTGAGCCTGATAGCCAGATAGTGCTCAAACAGTAGGATTACCAGAAACTATTGACCAGAATCTACAGCCTGTTGTAAAACATTGTGAAACATGTTGTCAGCAAACCCAGACCCCCTTTGAAACTTCCTGGCAGCTTTGTCCCCCTTTTCCCTTTCATGTGTGACCCCTCCCGATGTGTGGTTTCTGCCTTTATAAACCTACAAGATTTTCTGCTAGGGACTCGACTCCTGGAGTTGGGTCCCAGCGCGCTGGAATAAACACCTCTTGCGGTTTGCATCAAGTGACGCCTCCTGCGGTTGATTGGGGTTGCCGTCCATCCATGGGACAGAGTTGGGGTTTCCTTTTTGGGGGGCCTTACAAACCAACCTTACATCCCTAGGATGAACCCCACTTGATCAAGGTGTTTTTGTGTGTGATTTGCCAGAATAGAAGATACAGAGACAAACTCACACAAGTACAGTTATCTCTTACCAGACAAAGGCACCAAAAACATTAAAAAAAAAAAAAAAAAAAAGTCTCTTCAACAAATGGTGCTGGGAAAACTGGAAATTCACATGTAACAAAATGAAACCAAACTGTTTTCTCTCAGCCTGCACAAAAATCAACTCAAAGTGGATTAAAGACTTAGGCATTAGAACAGAGACCCTGCACCTAAATAGAAGAAAGAGTAGGCCCAAATCTTCATCATGTCAGCCGAGGACCTGACTTCCTTAACAAAATTCTTAAAGCACAAGAAGTAAAATCAAGAATCAATAAATGGAATGAATTCAAACTAAAAAACTTCTTCTCAGCAAAGGAAACTATCAATAATGTAAAGAGACAGCCTACAAAATAGAAGAAAATCTTTGCCACCTGCATCTCAGAGAGCATTAATCTCTAGGATACATAAAGAACTCAAAAACCTAACACCAACAAACAAACAACCCCCGCCCCCAAATCAGTAAATGGGCTAAGGAACTGAACAGACACCTCACAGAAGACAAAATACAATCAATCAGCAAATATATAAAAAATGTTCAACATCTCTAGCAATTAGAGAAATATAAATCAAAACTAAGATTTCATCTCACTCTGGTCAGAATGGCAATTATCAAGAATACAAGCAACAATAAATGTTGGCAAGGATGTGGAGAAAAAGGTACACTCATACATTACAATGGAACCACCATTTGACCCAGATATCCCACTCCTAGTTTATATGCAAAGGACTTAAAATCAGCATACTACAGTGATGCAGCCACATTGATGTTTGTAGCAGCTCAATTCACAGTAGCCAAACTACACTATGGAACTACCTTAATGCCCTTCAATAGATGAATGAATAAAGAAAATGTGGTGTATATACACAATGGAATATTACTCAATCTTAAAGAAAAATGAAATTATGGCATTTGCAGGTAAATAGATGGAACTGGAGAATATCATGCTAAGTGAAATAAGCCAATTCCAAAAAACCAAAGGCTGAATGTCTTCTCTAATAAGCAGATGCTAATTCCACAATAAGGGGCTAGGGGAAAATAGAGGTACTTTTCCTTAGGCAGAGGGGAGTGAAGGAAGGGGAGGGGATATAGGGATAGGAAGGAAGGATAGTAGAATGAGTCAGACTTTATTACCCCTTGTAATATATGATTACAGGACCAGTGTGATTCTACAGCATGTACAACCAGGAGAATGAGAAGTTATACTCCATTTACATATGATGTGTCAAAATGCAGTCTGCTTTTCCCATCCCATCCACCCCTGCCGGGGTGGTAGAGGATGCTGAGCAGGAGCTGTCATGGGGGGCATGCAGGGTCCTGAGAACACTCTATCAACAGAGAACTCACTGACAGTTTCCAGGAATGAAGGAGGTGGGCAGGGAGCAGGTAGGGGTGGGACAGGACTGGGGCCCGAGTGCTGCGTGTAGTGGCCCTGTCATGATGGAAGTCGTAGTCGTGCTGCTGTATTATAACTCTGCAAGCTGTTGTCATTGGGGTACTGGGGTAAAAGGAGTATGGGATTCTTATTATTTCCAAAAGATTCATCTATGATTATGTCAAAAAATTTCTTTAAACATCAGCTTTTCAAAAAAACGCGTTCTTCTGTAATGTATAAATAATCGGAACAATTTTTTTTTAAAAAGAAAGAGAAGGAAGGAAGGAAGGAAGGAAGAAAGGAAGGAAGGAAGGAAGGAAGGGAAGGAGGAGGGAGGAGGGAGGGAGGTGAGGGAGGAGGACAAGGGGATAGGAAGAAAGCTAAGAGAACCCTCCCGGGAAGGAAGGCAAGAAGGAAGGAAGGAAGGAAGAGAAAAGGAAAGAAAGAACGAAGAACAGAAGAAAGAAGAAAGCAATAGAAGAAGAAAGAAAGAAAAGAAAGAAAGAAAGAAAGAAAGAAAGAAAGAAAGAAAGAAAGAAAGAAAGAAAGAAAGAAAGAAAGAAAGAAAGAAAGAAAGAAAGAAAGAAAGAAAGAAAGAAACAGTCCTAACAGGCAATGGGAAGGAGAGGTAAACAGACCAAAGTGAGGCTGAGTGAAGAGGATCAGTGGACTCATCTCCAACTAGATGTGCAAGGAGTCTCATCAGACCTGCATGAGGAACAGATGAATGAATTAATGGATGGATGATAATCTCCAAGTTGCATCATCTGGGTAACTGGGTATCACTTGGACCTCCTGATCTGCAGTCTCAAGCATTGTATAAATCATGGAGTTACCTGTCTCGGAAACAGATAAAGATAAATGAGAGAAAGGAGAGCTGCTCCTTGTTTCTTTTGAGGTTCTGGAGGTGTCCATATTCATAGCAGAAGCATTTTAGGTGGAACAGCTAGTTCTGGAAGCTGGGACACCCTGTGCAGAGTTAGGAAAATCTCTCCAGCTAGACAGGATGGAGCAAAGGACCTCTTTCCCTCAGCCTCCCTTATCGCCTTGTGTTGGAGGCAAGGGTTCCTTTTCTCCCGTTGGAAGAATGGTGGTGACCGGCATCAGGACTCGTCAAAAAGCCAGAAAAGGAGCGAGGGAGCCCAGCCAGAAAAATAAAAGAGCGATGGCCAAGCCTTCCCCTACCCAGGAGCTCTGGTGGCCCGCTGCTATCCTTATTCTTGGTAGGAATAGCATTCAAAATGAAGACCTCCACCTGGACTCCAAAACAATTAACTCACCCCCGAAACCGAAGCTCATCCAAATGCCCCTGAATCTGACTTGTAGGTAACAGTACAGCCCACAGTACGTACTGACCCTAGGGTATCCCCTGGAGTCACATGGGGTGAGACAAAGGGTTGGGAGCAATGGCCCAGGGAGATAAATGAGCCTTGTTTAACTCACTATGAGTAACTTGGCAAGTTTTTAGGGGAAAAATAAACCTTCACCTTCAACTTCAGTCAATAAACAGGGTAAATAATTTTAAGTCATTCAAAATAAAACAAAAAGGTATAATGTGAAAGGAAAAGTTTCAATGCAATGTAACCATCTTAATTTTAAGGTAACCGCCTGTGCAGTGAGTGGATTCTCCTGCATGATCTCTAAATTTTGGGGATTCTAAATTTTCATGATTTCACGGGACTTCATATTTTAGTTGATACAACATTCTCAGCATTCCCAGAGAAATCTTATCACATATGAAATTCCATCTGTAATTTCTCCTCTGCTTAGCCTTTATGAACATGTCTATGTATGTATGATTATGTGACTCTGGAATTTAGGTATGAGCATTTCTAACTTATTAAGATGACTCCTGGCATTTGAAAAGAATCTCAGTATCTTTCCAGGTTCATTTGTAATTACAAAGCGCTCTACTCTTCTAAACAATCAAGGTGAGAAGTTGTGAATGAACAATGCTTTGTGGGTCCCCTCCTCTGTGACAACATGTAGCTCCGTGTCCTGTGGGAGTACATGCTTCACATTTGTCGGTTATAAAGAAACGGACTGCTCTTTCTGTGCTTCCAGAATTCTGCTTGAATCTCTCTTAAATGCTTATTCCATTCTGCCTGGTAATAAAGAGTAATTAATAGATCCTTGTAATTAACAGATCGTAAAGTACAGGGCTATACAGAAATGGTCATTGCTCCTTCACAGCACCTGGTAGCATAGCAGACTATGAGGAAACCCTTCTTCAGTAAATTAGAAGCTGGCCTCCTGGGTTTGCCTGGAACCAGGTGAGGCGACTGGACACTGAGGGACACCATGGTCTGGACTCATCCCTAGACCCTTCCGGAAAGCTCTTGCCCTGTGCTTGTCTGAGTCTCATTAGGGAACTGAAGCTGGGGATGGCTGTTGGCCAAACCCCACTTGTTATGCTTGGTGAGGTAGCTCTGGCCAGAGCAGAGACAGCCACATTCTATGTGAGAGTCTCCAGGTTTCTCTCTCAGTGTGAGAGGCATGATGCTGCATTAGAAACCCAGAGACTGGGATTTAGTTCCAGCTCTAGCTTGAAGTGACCTTGGAAAAGTCACCCCTCTCCCTCACACAGGCAACCCAGCCCAGGGTCTGGGTTTGTGCTTCTCTAAAATGGGGGTCAGACTCACTCAGAGTTTTCCAGATTTCTCCTGGGACAGCAGATTTCTTGTCACGTACCATTTCACCTGTGCAGTCGCTCAGACTGGAGTCCTTCCCCCATTAGCCTCCCTCCTCACCTCCAAGACAGCCTGGGGCTCCCAGAAAGGAGGTGTGGGTCCCCCAGAGCAGAAGCATCTCCACCTGCCTTCAGGCACACTTGTCCAAAGCCCTTTCTGGTACAGCTGCACCGGTTGAGAAAGTGCCTCCCAAACCCCTCTCTCTTAGCACACAGTCATTTTAAGTAGAAGACCCTTTTAATGCCTCAGACCATGGACCTTCCAGAAGGTTCAGCAGCACCATATTCTGAAGAAGCAAGAAGGATCTGCAAGCAGCCTGGGAGCCAGTGCTTTACCGACATTTAAACAAACCCACCTGTCTGCTCTCTTTTCCTGCTAATGTAAGAGTGAACGCCAGTGTTATCATTACCATGGAAATTAGATGAGCCATCAATAGGCCCAAATCCATAGAACAGGAGCAGCTAATACAAACATCTAGAAAAAGTTGAGATATTTTTCATATTTTCAAAAGCTTTCATTTACAAGTAATCTATGTTCATGAGAAAAAGACCAAAGATAAACATTAGCATAAAATATTACTCATAATTGTTCACATGTGAGTGCATAATCCTTGTCTTTTCAGAGAATGTAAATATTTTAACTGGAATTGGACAATATTACATACACGGTTTTGAATTTGCTATTTTTACTCAACAATATTTGATCCTCACTTCAGGTCAAAGAGTACTCTGTGGCACCCATGAATCTTTTTTTTTTTTTTTTTATACTTTCTAATAGAAATAAAGTTTTCCATTCATTGAGTATAGAACAACTGCCATGAATTCAGATAATCACCTGTTATTGGAAGTATTGGCTATTTCCATTTTTTTCTGATTACTATGAACACACTTGCAACCAGACCTTTGCCTTTCTTGAGGAACTGCTGGATAAAGGTGCCTGCAAATTTCTTTAAAATTTTCAATACAGGCAACTAAAATGTTGTAGCAATTTCATGCTCACCATCAGTATGTGAGAGTATACATTTGCCTTCTCCCTCTTAAAAACTGGATAGCATCATTCTAAACAAGTTTAAATGCCATGGGAAGGAAAACTGACTGCCATTTTGCTCTTTGCAACTCCACAGCAAGATTCCTTAGTCCTGTCTCTTAGGTTCTATCCTTCTCTCCTAATCTAGAGTAATTTAAGAAATGCTGGCTCAGTGGCTCAGAGATGCAGCACCTAATCAAGTTGTGCTACTGTGATAGTCAGCTCTTCATTGCTGTGACCGAAGTGCCCGACAAGAACAATTCTGATGAGGAAGAGTTTATTCTGGCTCACAGTTGCAGAGATTCGGGCCGTGCAGAGCGTGACTTCACTGCTCTGGGTCAGAGGTGAGGCAAAACATCATGGTGGGAATGTGTGGTGGAGGACAGCAACTCACCTCACGGAGGCCAGGAAGTGGGGTGGGCTGACCAGGGGGACGAGATTCAGTCACCAAAGCACATCCCCAGAGACCCTCCAGCCATATCCCACCTGCCTACAGTTACCACCCAGTTAGTCCTTTCACATTATTAATCCTCAAATGGATTAAGCTACTGCTTAGGCCACAGATCTCAGAATCTAATCATCTTACCTCCTGCATCAGCACAGAAGATTTTGGGGGACACCCCATATCCAAACCAAAACAGCTACTGAATGTCTTTTGCTCCCCAGCACTTTCTGTGATTGAACCATGAGTCTAAGCTTTCATCTTACAGCCAAGTCCCCCCAATGACTCCTCCAGTTTATTCCCTGGTGATCTGGCAACAAGAGTTCTGCTTGCTGAACCATGTGGGGTGAACATGGTCCCCCAAATGATATGTTTGTGCAGAACTTGTGGATGTGACTTCATTTGGGAAAAGGGTATCTACAGATTCAAATAAGAACCTTGAGATTAGCTTGTCCTAGATTAGGGTGGGCGGTAAGTCCAATGAAGAGTATATACACTAATAATAAAAGACGAGAAGAGAGCACACAGCAGAGTTCACTTGAAGACAGGAATTCATTTTTCAGTCACAAGGAAAGGAACAACTTCAACCACCATGCTTCTGGCAATTATTGCCATGCTATGAAACTAATGCAAGACCCAACAAAGGAGTCCTGTTCTGAGTGGCTCTCAGTCACTGAAAAATACCTGTTTATAGATGAGTATCGCAGGAGCTGGGGGTCCCCCTACCTAGACCCTATCCCATTCATTAGGCAAACATTTACTGAGCACCTAAAATACATCAAACCTTCTTCGAGGCACTGGGTAAAAACAAAAGTGAAAACATAGTCCTTACCTTTGAAAGGCAAATGTTAAATAAATAGCTACTGTGCTACCTACAGGTAGAGTGAGCAGGTTGCAGAGTGAGAGAGGACCTCATTGACCAGGTTAAAAATTTGAGCTCTACCCTATATGTGGTGGAGTTCTTAGAGGATTCTAGGCAACTATTACCCACACCCCAAGGTTCCTCTGATCCTGGAATTCCCTGCCCTGTATGCTAAGGCCAGCTTGGACATCTGCCTGTGGCCTGTTGTGGGATGCACCTGATTCTATGTCTGTGTGCCCTGACTTTCTCTATGACACACAACCAACTTCCTCTACTGTCCATTCTCCAGGTCTCTGTGGTCATGGCCAGTGCCCCTGAGTAAACAGTTTTCACTCCTGGTCTCCTCTGCTTGATCAGTCAAGGTGTGCTACATTAATTAATTTATTCATTCCTTCAAGAATTATTTTCTTAGCACATACTTTATTTCCAATAGTAGGTGATTATTTGAATTCTTGATAGTTATCATAAACACATGGATGGAAAACTATATTTCTACAAATTGAACAGTCCTTGTCCTTAAGATGCTTATCATCTACATTAGCCTTCTGAGGTTGCCGTAACAAAATATCATAGACTAGGTGGTCCCACAACAAAATTCGTTTTCTCGTAGTTGTGGAGATGTCCGAGGTAGAGGTGCTGGCAGGGTTGGTGTCGGGCGAGGTCTCGGCTGAGATGATTGCCTTTTCACCACATCTGCACATGGCCCTTTCTCTGTGCCTGCCCTCCTGATTATCTTCCTCCACCTCTGAGGGCACCAGTGCTATTCGATTAGGGCCCTATCCTTACAGCTTCATTTAAACTTAATCACCCTTTAAAAGGCTCTATCTCCCAATACAATCACATTGGCTTTGATATGAAGACCTAATCAAATATGAATTTGGGGGGTGGGGAGAACGCAATTCAGTCCCTAACACCATTTAATTGGAAAAGGCAAACAGAGAGAGATAACTACCATATGATGGAACAACTATGGTAAAGATACTGTCATTTCTGTGGTGCAGCATCTAGGCTGTCCAGATGGCTACAAAAAGTAGAAAGGGCATTATTCAGGTGGACTAGATAGAGTCAGGAAATCCAGGCAGAGAGAACAGTTTTTGTCAAGCACTGACAGGAAACAGCATTATCTGTCAGGTGGATGGCAAGGCCTCAGGATACGGAGATGCAGAGAGAGGGGCGTAGGACACAATGGAGGGGCGACGTGAAAGCCGGCTTGTCCTCACAGAGCCCATCTCTCTCCTGGCACCTGTGTCACAGACTTATTACCCATGATACCCCCATTGCTCCTCCCCCATCACTCCAGCTGATACTACTACCCTCCTGGGTCTCAGTCCCAGATAATTTAGAGGAAAAGCCCTTTATGTATGGTACAGCATTTTACAGCTTACAAAACATTTTTACCACATTCTTTGACCCACCCAGCTGCTCAGGGAAAGAGAACACATAGTATAATATCCATTTGCATGATGAAACTAAGACAGTAGGAACTATAATGATGATGATGATGATGATGATGATAATGATCATTGTCTTGCCCAAGCATAGAAGGCTGTAGAGCTAGAACCCAAACTAGTTGCTCTCAGATCTCGTGTGTTCTCCTTTACACGACTGGCATTTTTCTCTGCTGTTTGCTTCATATGTCTTGGTTCTCTATTGATACATCTACATTTTGACAGAGCTTTCTGGAAATAATGTGTTAAGCAGTAGAAGAAAACTCTCAGAGTGGGAGTGTTGGGGCTGGCAAGATTTTTTTTTTTTTTTTTTTTTTTTTTTTTGCCCAGAAGCCCTGTCAAAAGCCCATCAAATCACACATCTGCCTCATAAAGGGCCAACCCAGAGCAAAGTCCATGGGTTTACTTTGCCAAGAGTGAATTAAAGAATTTCCAATCAGGAAATTCCAAGCTAGGCTTTTCTGTGGTTCTAACTTGCTGCCCCAAAGTAGTCCAAATAATAATTTACCTACAGCCTAGTCTATTACCCAGAATCCTCCACTGGACACTGTCAGTGTTACCCAGGCAACAACAAATCCCACCACTGCGGTAATTTTTAGTTTCAGTCACAAACTTCATGTTGACTTGGGTGAAAGTCTGATATAGGAAAACTTTCAGTCTCTAGAATATAAAAGGAATCAGTTTCTAATTTTGAATAAATTTGAGAATTTATTCCTTTAAAAACATGTGTCTGCCTTTTTGAATGGAAATGTCTATAGAATTCCTCTCTCATATCTAAGCCTTCCTCATATAATCACGCGAGCAGAATTTAACTGTGGCTTTTTCCAGGTGACTCGGGTGTCACAGTGGCCTTTCCAGACCATGATCTGATTTCTAGAGAATGTATAAACTCTTCTAGTTTGGGAAAGTTCATTGTCCACACCAGTCTGCCTTTCTAATCTCATATGTTCTCAGTTTCTCCACGTACCCTCTATTCCAAGGTCATGGACTTAATCATGATTTGGGGAACATTCATAGAACACAATATACTCTTTTATAACTCTTAGCATTTATACACAGGGTAGTCCTTTATTGTCTCCTCTCCTCAGAAAATTCTTTTCAGCCTCGACTATGGGGTTAGTCAACCACCTCCTACATAAAACCTACCCAAAATCTTCCAGAAGCTCCTCCCCATTGTGATCCCAGAATGTTGTGTTCATTTATCTTTATTATAAGCACTTATGTGACTGACTCCCTCGCTCCATCTCAGTACCCTAATGTCTAGTGAGCTCAGCATTTGCTCACTATGTAGGGGATAAATACATAAATAAATAAATAAAAGATTATTACCAAATACACAACTACTGAACACTTATTCAGAAATACCACTGACTTGGTACTTACTGAGTCAGACACGGTAACAGGAGCCCTCTGCTTACTCCCTTCCTCTCATAACAACCTGGTAAGTTCAAAGCTCAAAGACAAAGTTATTCTTCCTGTTTCCCAAATCCAGGCTTCTCCTCTACACTACCTGGTGCTGCTCATCTGAACAAATCAAGGGTCTAAGCTGAAAGCAGCATGGTTGGTGATGAGCTGAAGAGTGATTTGTGGCACTGATGCTGTGAAGCAGTTGAATGAGCTCAGCAGAGTGGGCTCAGGAAGGCCAGGAGCAACGGTGTGAGTGTGTAGGAGGGTTTCAGCAGGAACCAGAGGTCAGAAAGGCAATAGGTAAGGCCAAAGGAGGGCATTGTGGCTGGAAAAGCCCATCAAATCTAAAAAAATCCAGAGACCAGAGTAGGAGCCACATACTCAAATGTTTACAGGGCTGCGGAAATTAAAGCAAGCCATGTCACCTCCACTCTAAAACCTTCATTTTTATTCCTACCAAATCACATTTCTGGGTCTAACTTTTACTCTGTACATTTGATTGCCGTGTATGTACAAGAAGCACTCTGCATTCACCTTCCCTCCGTTGCAGGAAAGACAGTACGGCATGCATCATGGGAAATAGCAGCTGGTACTGGCCCCTGGTGCTAACTAGGCAGGTGCTGACTGGCTAGATTTTAAGAGGGGGAGGAATCTGGAAAATTGTTTCAAAATGATATAATTTTTGTTAAGTCCTTTATTAGTGCGCTACAGTTACACAAAATAGTGGAGTTCATTTTGCAAATGATATGATTTCTTAATGGAAAGTTGCAGTACTATGTGAGATCTTCTAATTTTTAAAAGTCAGCAGTATGCAAAAATGTTGAAGATACTATGTGGGGCCCAGCTACATCTTCAACTTAATTTAGCTTCTGCATCAATGGGAGAGCTTGTTAAAAATGCAGAGTCTAGGATCCCACTGAGAGAGATTCTGATTCAGTAGGTCTTAGGGAGGCACTTTTTGCAAGCTGCCAGGTAAATTGATGGTACCAGCCCACTGGGAAAAGCACCAGGCCAGACTCAAGTAGTACCAGCTCCAGTGCT
The DNA here is from genome assembly GCF_902686455.1 of Sciurus vulgaris. Lineage (NCBI taxonomy): Eukaryota > Metazoa > Chordata > Mammalia > Rodentia > Sciuridae > Sciurus > Sciurus vulgaris. Next base: position 133,850,340 of record NC_136469.1, on the reverse strand, counting down.
CAGGCACCTATGTGGCTCCTCTGGTCTAGAGGTTTAAAGAAGGGAACTGGGACCAGGAGACGGCAAAGCAAACCCCAGTCCCAAGACAGAAGTTGTCTTATCTACACTGGTGCTTCTCTTAGGGAATAAGCTTCAAAATAAGACAGGGGTAAGAAACCAGATCCCCCCAAACACAGTTTTTACACCCCAAGTCAGACTGGCGAGAATTCAAGAAGTCAAAAGTTACTCCTAGAAAGTGTTGGAAATCAGACAGCACCAAAAAGTTAGGAAATGAGATGGAAGAGGAGAGAACTGAGGACTTAATTTGACTCAGAGAAGTAAAGACCAAGTGGTGCCTGACCATCTCCAAGCAGCAGAGAGGAGTGGGAGGAAGATGGCAACCAGTTGTCTCTGCTCCCACTGAAGTTCCTCTAGTACAACCTGAGTTTCCAGGACAGCAGGATGGTTGAAGTAGAAAAGGAACAGGATCTGACAGCTGTGAGAAACAGGCATTGATTGCCATGGGGATCCCAATCTTTTAGAGCTCTAAAATTAGGTCAATGATAGACTCTAAGCTCATTAAGAGACCCATCTCTGTTTCTTCAAGTGCAGGACTCAGGATACCACTGGTGAAGAAGGTTCAGACATAGAAGCAAGCTACTTGGATCATGGAAAGGTTGGGGAATTTCCTTTCATTTCAATCCCCTTTCACCTTGGGTGTGTCAAGGAGAAAGTCTCCCTGAGGTGCTAACTTTCCTAACTCCGTAATACCTACTTACCTCCCTTTTAACAGAAACCAAGGAGACCTTAGGTGCAGGATTACACAGACAGCAGCAGGTATAAGGATTGACGGTCATTATGTTATTTTATGGTATTTGTTTTTAAAGTTTCTTCTATGGCAAGAGATGCTGGTTTCACAGAGCATTAGAAATATTCCTTTTAAATAGATAAATTTAGGAAGGCAAAAATCCACAGAATAGTAAAGAAAGAAGAAGTACAGGAGACTGACGGATGAGGTTCATAAGAACAGTTGTGCAGATGGTACATGGAAGGATGCCTTTTGGGGAACAGTGATTCCCAAAAACCTCTCCTTTGCAAATGAGACAACTGAAGGGCGAGTTCAAAGACATCACCGGTTTTGTGCAGAGTTTACAGGTAGAGATAGGACTAGGGACGAGCTTGCTTAGGAAGGAGGAAGGGGAGTTTGATGAGTGCGTTATCCCACATCTGCAGCATCCTCCTCTCTGACACACTGCCTGGTCCACTCCAGACCAGGACACGTGTGGTCCTGATTGAACTGAGTGTGCACCATGGCTTTCTCTCTGTGTGACTTTACCAGTGTGCGCATTTCTGTCTGTGTCAATAGAGACCCTAATTCAGGACACTAATATGTCTTGAATAGAACATACCTCAGTAAGCTCTAAAAAGTCTCAAAATGTAAAGTACAAAAGATAGAAACTCATAATCTATTGCTACTTCTCAAAAGCCCCTGATATTAATGTTTTAGTGGCTGAAAAGCAATGTCAATTGTCTCATTGACCTTATCCAGGTTGAACAAAAAGAAAAGAATTTAAACAATAGCTTACAAACATTTTGTTTTTCTTGAATTGACTTTCATGCATAAGCTTGTCCAGCGGTGGTCTAAATTACCTAATATTTTTATTATAGGTTTATTCTTTCAAGCAGATCAAGGTGTTCCTCATTAAGAAGTCAAGAATGCTTCGTTTGCACTCTCAAACACCAGCTTCTGCAGAGACGACCTTTGATTATGTCGTTTGGAGGCAAAGAGGTGTATCAAAGAACTTAAGAGCAGATCTTGTGGTTTAGGTAATGTACATTCTCTTGAAATTGCTTCATACCATTTCATTGCTTATTAATTTATCTTTCAGATATCACTAAAGACGAATTTCAACCCAGGGTGTGTCTACATAACTAGAGATTCCTAATGACTTTGCCCAAATTAGCAAATTTTTTGCTACATAAATACATGAGTGATGTTTGGTCAATGTAAGCGCAGTATTTTTTAAAATTGAGATCATTAACAAATCTTCAAGCTCAGCTCAATAAAAAATAGGCATTTGCAATCAGCCTGCCAGAGTTATTACAGAAATGCATGATTTCTAACCTCTAGTAAGGCAAACCTGTAACATCCATCCTATTGTGCAAATAGATCACACAGGAAGGTAAAGGTTGCTTCTAGAAATGATGGTTGTATAAAGGTGTTCGGTTCCCTGGTAAATTAAAGATTGCTGCTTCTCTCCTGCTTCCCACACTGAACAGAACACTGCAGGAGCCTATTAATAGCATCGTTAGTTTCAAGGAGGCAACTTACATGGAATTTGGATCTTAATGTACAGAAATAGATCCTCATCTACTCTCCCAGCAATGCAACAATCTCAATGGAATAATCTTTTCAAAATGAAAACTCTGCCCTAATGAAAGTTCCCCTTTTCATTGAAATAACAAAGTCAAGGCTCTTCATTTACATAAATGATCTCACAGTATCACCTGAAATGTGCATTTAAGCCTGGGGATTATTTGTTGGAAATTTTAATGGTAAACTACATGCAGAATGCATTTAACTGTAGCTAATACAAACCAGTAGACATTTTTAAAAAAAATTTCCTGAAAATGGAACTCATAAATATTTATTTTAAGAGGTCAACAGTGTAAGTTTTCTGTTGCTTACACAAGTTTAATACCATCATATAAACTAGCTGAAGTTAAGAAGAATCAGTATATTTAAACCTGTCGGATATTAGGATTGGTAGCTGAATGTTGGAATAGCAGACGGTTTTCATGTCCCAGAAACCAATTTTGTGGTAAACTAAGCTGCCCGTGGGAACAGTGCGTCAGTGTGTGCACGTGTGTGTGTGTGGCAGCTCTCATCAAGAATCTGAAAAGCACCTTAGGAAAGAAGAATGGAATTTATTCCTTGTGGGGCAGAATTAGATTGTGAATCATGGCCCCTGGAATCATGCAATATGCAACTGCTTTGACCAAATGTGGTAATGGTGGTCCAAGAAACAGAGGGAATAAGGTCATGAAGGTGAAAAGGAACCACCCTTCCCTACATCCACACACCTGTGTAATGAGACTCTGCAGGTTCCCAACCAAGAGGAGTGACCTATTTCCTCAACCTTTGAATCAAGGTGCTGACCTTGTGACTTGTGTCCAGAGTCTCAGATGAACACTGTGCTCAATCAAAGCCTAAGCCATGAGAGCCATCACATGCCCTCCCTCCTGCTCCTGAAACCCTGCTGCCATGACATAAATAAGCTCACACCAGACTGTTCAAGGACGAGGGACCTCTGGGTCACAGGGTGAATCCGTGTTATTCCACCTGAGGCTCTGCTGATCTCCTAGCTACCACAGATACATGACTGAGCCCAGGCAAGATCAGCCTATCCTGGCCCGGTTCAGCAGAACCACCCTGTCTATTGACTCATGAGCAAGAATTAATGGTTAATGTGTTAATTCGATACGATTGGGATGATTGTTAATGCGGAAAAATCTGTTACAACCCATGGTGAATTCAAAGCTATACAAAGTGTCCGTGTTTGAGATTCACATCAGGCCTGTAGATGGATTTGGGAACTTGGGCTTCAGAAGAATCAGGGCTAAATTTGCAAGGTGAAAGGGCAGCCCTGAGGAAATGAGGTGTTTTCCTCCAGAAGGTGATGAGGATTGTGCCAGGCTGGTGAGATAGAGCAGCAACTGACATGACAGAGACTGTTCCAGTGTGGTCCAGCAGTATTGGTAGGACAGAACCTTCCAGTGCTTACCACACAGCAGTGAAATGTAGGTGCTGAGAGAGGAGGAACAGGAAATGGGCTCTTCTTGCTTTGGAGCTGAAATGGGATGACATCCTACACAGGCCACCAAGTCCCAATGTTCTCAGGAGGGATAATGAGAACAATCCCCCAAAGGTGCTCACTGGTGTCCTTGCCAACCAGGTAGATGTGACTAAAGGACGTTTCACAGTCACTTGAATTGATTTTAATTAATTTGCACCTCAGATACCGCAGAACTGCTCGTACAAACAAAGGATCCCTGTGATAGTCTATTTTGAGTCTATCTTGAGTAATATTAATATTATTACTCTTTCTTTTGTTATCCTGTACCTATTCCAAATTTGCTAATCTTGTTTTAAAACCATGCAGCATGTATTTTAAAAGGAGATCAGATCTAGGGTGGACCTGAATGCCAGCACCTGAGGCTCGGTGTGATGCTGACGCACAGTGGTGGCTGAGGCAGGGCCTAGAGACTTCCCCAGCTCACCCACCTGTGCCAAGTCCTCCTCTTTACCCGCCCGGTACACACAGGGTCTTTATTACAGACTCAATTCTCTGCACCACCACATCCCTTGGGTCTTGTTCAAAACTCCTGAATTTCACTTCTTCCAGATTTGTTCATTTTTTTTCTTTTTTTAACATTAGACTTCTTATGTTCTGGGAATCTTTCTCATTTAATTCAGCCTCATTAATAACAATTATTTAGGCCTAATGGTGAGTTCGGCCGTTTCCTTTGCTCATCAGTGTGTTTTCTTTTCAGCCTCTCCTTCTGTGGAGTTAATGTGTCAATCAAGATGCTTTCAGGCACAGGAGCAGATGCCCCCTCCCCACTGCCAGCAGTGTCCTGCAGGAGGGACATTTGTCATCTCACAACTAGAAGCCTGACATTGGCCCTTCCCGGTTGGCTAATTTAGCAGCTTCACCATGTCTCCAAAGTACCAGGTGCTCTCCACCTTTCTGTTCTGCCAGACTCAGCATGCCAGTGAGTCGGTTTTAGAATGGCAATGGCATTTCCTGGTGTCACTTTCAGGAAAGAAGCATCTGGGACAGGCAAAGATGTCTCCTTCCACAGGGCTCAAGGAAAACTCTGTCCAGAAACACCCAGCTCAATTCCCCTTCCCTCACCAGCAAGAAAAATGAGCTAAGTTTGGCTTAGCCAAAGCCTGACCCAGCCCTGCAGCTGGGGAGGGGCCCGCCTCCCTCCTGCACCTAGACAACATTCTGGATTCTATTGGCAATAAAGAAAGGTAAATGGTGGTTAACTTAATGATGTCTGCCACACAATGTAAAATATTTAAATCCGTTTCGTTGTTTTTTTTCTTATGATTCCACATTGTGCACAACCACAGAAACGAAATGATGTACCCCATTTGTGCACAATGACTCAAAATGCAGTTGGTAAAAAATTTAGAAATAAATAAATAATTAAATAAAAAAAGAAAAGACATGTAGAAAAGAAACACAAATACATAGATACATAGATTGTGAATTTACTAGGGAATAGGGTCTTTTTTTTTTTTAGAAAAGCCTTAATCCTCAAATCTGAATGACATTTGGAATAGTAGGTCATTCTACGTTACAAATACTTCCTCACAATTTACTTTGGATTACTGATCCAAATTAGCCAGAATCTTTGCATTGAGCTTTAAATGAGTTTTACCAGATTACACTGCTCTATTGTGTGTGTACAGATATATAACGATGAATCCCACTATCATGGTTAATTATAATGCACCAATAAAAAAGTTGACATGAAAGCAAAACTATGTGTGCAATAAAACATCATAAGCAGTATAAAAAGTGAATGACGAAGCAGGAAGAAGAATTGCAACTTAGAGACTGAAGAGCTAGTATACAGAGGTGACTTTTAAAAATAGAGGAAAAATATGTGATACAAGGTGTGGTACCTAATTACTATTTACCAATAAGAAGAAACAAGGCTATCAAGAGAAATAGCCCCTCCTACCCTGGGACAGAAATGAGATGGATAAGCCTGAGGGGGACTGTGGGCTTCCTACCAGCCAGATACGAGAAAATGTGAACATGCATAAGAGAATTAAATGCAATGGACCGAAACACATCAGTACGTTCAAATCTATTGGTTCACAAAGATACCTCAAACCAAACAAAAATGAGTGAACAACAACATTGTGGTTGATCTTTGGAAGCAGTAGGGTATAGACATTTCATCTAAAAATTAATAATTAAAAAAGAAAGTAGCATTGACTTTTACTTTTTTTGTTGTTACAAAATGTACCTCAGGGTAACCAAGAGTTAGATGAGGTGAAACTTCTCTTTATAGAAATACTTCAGCCAGTGAAGGAATAAGAATGACCCAGCTGGAGCAGCAGTAACTCACAGCCCAGAGGACCTTGACATCACATCTTGACACTGTCCATCAATGTCGGCCTCCTAGCACCAAACAAGGGCCCGACCTTAGTGCCTCCTGATGGAAAGACACAAGGCCATCCACAGAGCAATCTTGCTGAAAACTCCCACCCCCATCAAGCTTCTTTAAAAAAAAAAAAAAAATAACAAATTATATTTCATGCTTGTATAATTCTGTCAAAATCAACCTCCATAGTATGTATATCTGTAATGAACTAATAAAAATCACAAGGAGTAATAGAGGAAAGAACCAAAAATAAACAAAACTGAGCAAGCATACAAAAAATAAAATCAAACTACCAATTTACAGGAAACACAGCAGACAGGGAATTTAGGCAAATGACCTCAAGGTCAATGCTGAGTGTAGTCAGCAAAATGTGGACAGCAGGAAACTTCAGGGACAAACATCTCTGTTTCCTCTGCAAATAAACTGCTTTGAGCCAGAGGTGGCGGGGGGGTGGGGGGGAGAGAGAGAGAAGAAGGAGAAGGAGAAGGAGAAGAGAAGAGAAGAGAAGAGAGAAGAGACTAAAGGGCAAAACTTAGAAGATATCAAAAAAATGTCAAGCCAGAAGCATTGGTGCATGCCTGCAATCCCAGTGACCTGGGAGGCTGACACAGGAGGATTGCAAATTAGAGGCCAGCTTCAGCAATTTAGCAGAGACCTAAGCACACACAGTTGTGGATTGTAATTACAGGGGCCCACACAAAAAGAGGGTTAAGGCCTTTTCTGGAGTGTGTAAGGAGTTTGTGCACTTTGGGGTGCAGAGACTTTGGCCACCTGGCGACAGTTGGGCCTTACCTGGCACGTGATCCTACTCTCATCTTCGATTCTAAGGCATGAGCTAAAAAAAGTGAGGTGCCTCAAACTTTTATCAGGAACGTCTTCTCATGGAGTTGTGCCCAGGGCAAGTCCTGGAGCCAACCACTCTGAAGGCACTAGGGGCCCATCTGCCAGACCGCCTTCTAATTAGTGAGCCTGCCCTGGCTATCTCCAGCCAGTGCTTTTCCAAGGTTCTCTTGGGAAACATCCTTTTTAGCCTGCATGGTGCTGTAGATTCTCCTGCTTCATCAAAGATTTGATCATTTCCTCAAGTGTCCCAGAAATTCCTCAGGGCTGCTGAACTAAGGCTCCTGATTCCCCGCAGGGCTCTGGAACGCTCCTCCTCATGTTTCTCCTATTATCACAGCAAGTGCCATGTGAGCTTGAGTAACTATTTAAAACAGAAGGATCAAATATTAAATTGTTTTCAATAATGCTCTAAGTGTAAATCAGTAAACACAACAGTATCTCACACTAGTCCCTGCCTGAGTCCTCTCGTTTTTCTCTATGTCACCAAATGTATTCATTGTTCCAAATCTGAATGGGAAGTTGATCTTTCAGCTCACCACCTTTCAACCTTAGGCTTCCTATGTCTTCAGTGTTGTTAACCTGCCTTACATCTCAGTTCTATCCGCACTTATTTCTCTCCATCAAGACACTCACTAATTACTGTAGGGTTAAAACCAGCTAGGGTGATTCCTACAATTTTTTTTTTCTTTTTCAGAGTTATTTTAGCAATTATAGGTCCTTTGCCTTTTTATATACATTTTAAGATTAGTTTACATATGTATAAGGAAAACCCTGCTTGGATTTTGATTGGAATTTCATTAAATCTATACCACATTGGTGTGAATGGACGTCTTTGCTAAGTTGGTTCTTCCAATTCAAATGTCCATCCACATATTTAGATTTTCTTTTAATTTCAGTTTTAAAGTTTTCAGCATATATATTCTGTAAATGTTTTATTAGATGTGCATCTAAGTATTTTATTTTATTTTGAACAATTATAAATGGGATTGTCTTTTAAACTTTGGTTTCCACATGTCCATGTTAATTTGCAGAAATGAGATTGGCTTTATGTGTTGATCTTGCATCTCATGATCTTGCTCAAATCACTTTTTAATTCTAAGAGTATTTTTGTATATTTCCTAGGATATTCAATGTAGAAAATCATGTCTTATCTCTTCCTTCCTAGTCCTTCTTAATCCATGTGGGTTATTCTTTTTCTTGCCTCATTGCTATGGCTAGGATTTTCAGTGCAATGTTGAATATGAGTGGTTATTGTGGACATCCATGCCTGTTCTCCAGTTTAGAGAAAAAGCCTTCAGCATTCCACCACTAATAATAATGTTATCTGTTGTTTTTCTGTAAATGTGAGTTCAAGAGGTTCTGTCTTCATTGAGAGTTTTTATCATGGATGAATGTTAGCCTTTGTCAAATGTTTTTTTACACTAAGTAATATAACCATCTGTTTATTCTCCTATAGACTGTTAATATGGTGGGCTACTGTATTACTCAGAGTTCTCCAGAGAAACAGAACCAACAGGTGTGTGTGTGTGTGTGTGTGTGTGTGTAAGGAGGGAAAGAGACAGAGGAAAATTTATTGTAAGTAGTTGGTTGGTTTAATATAGTTATGGAGACTGACAAATCCAAAACGTGGAAAACCAATCTCCCAGTTTCAGTCTGAAGGCTAACAGTCTACTATAGAAGCAGGAAGATCCTATTCTGAAGTTTGAAGGCCACAGGCAGGAAGAGCAATGATCCAGACTGAAGACTGTAAGGCAACAGAATTCTTTCTTATTCGGAGAGGGTCAGACTTGTGTTCTATTAACCTTCAACTGACTGGGCAAGGCTCATCCACATTATGGAGGGCATCTGCTCCATTCAGTTTATCGATTCACATGTCAATCTCATTCAGAACACAACCTCACAGAAATACCCAGAATAATCTTTGACCAAATACTTGGGCATCCCATGACCCAGTCAAGCCAACACACAAAATAATCCCCATATAAATTCCTTTATCCTCTCCTTGTTATGATGCTGTTGGTTTATGTATTATGTCTACTGACCCCGACAGTGGTCATATCAGACAGTATTATAAATTTTGCTTTAAACCAGCAGACATTTCACGTAACAAGGATTGACTATTATATTTACCCCAATACTTCCAATTGTTTTTGTACTTCCTTTATTTCTGGGTTCCACCCTTTCTGGTATCATTTTCCTTTTGTCTAAAGAAATCCTCGTTAGCCATTCTTAGCAGGTGGTGGAAATGAATTCTCTTAGCCTTCAACTTCAGGTATCTTTATTTCATGCTGAAGGATATTTTAACTGAACATAGAACTTCTTTCTGTCACTTATTTATTTATTCATTTTAGCAGTTTAAAAGTGCTATCATTTCCTCCTGGACTCCATGGTTTCTACTGAGAAGTCTGTTGTCTTTTGAGTAACTGTTCCTTTCTAACTAATGCATCCATTTTCTCAGGCTGCTTTTTTTTTTTTTTTTTTATTCTTAGTTTTCATTCATCTTTCTTTGGGTTCATCCTGTCTGGGAATTACTAGTGTTTTTAAATCTATGAATTGATTTCTCTGGTCAACTTTGAGAAGATTCCAGTCCTTGTTTCTTCCAGGATCTTATCAGCCCCATAGTCTCTCCTCTCCGACTTGATCCCTGTAGATACAACCTGAGACCTTTTGGCCTGGTCCTCTGCTCGTGGGGCTGCATGACTCCTCTTGCTCTATGTACAAGTTCCCTGACCTTCTGCTCCATCGTGTCCATTCTTCTCTTGGGCCCATCCAGGTGATTTCTTTTAGTTTTTGTTAATGTACTTTACAGTTGTAGGATCTCCCTCTTTTCTTCTTGTCTCACACGTCTGACTGAGACTTCCTGTGCCTCCACTCATGTCAGCAGGGTTTGCTGTCACTCTTGAAGCAGCTTCACAATAGCTTCATTCACGACTTTGTCAGATAATACCGACATCCACATCACTGTGACAGAGGAGTTTTGGGTGGTTATTTTCCTGCAAGGTTAATGTTAATGTTAATTAACATTAATTAATTAATGCAATGTTAATGTTAAGGTTAAGTTTTTCTTGGTTCCCTGTATGCCAAGGAATTTTGGACTGAGAAGATACTCAGGAGTGGAATATGGGAAATATATGTGTGTGTGTGTGTGTGTGTGTGTGTGTGTGTGTGTTTCAAAAATATTTTAAAAGAAAAGCTAATAAAAAAGAAGAAAATAAAATCATCTGTTACCTAACTTCAGAGGTGATTATTTCCCTCCACTCATGTATAACCTCTCCCTCAGAATGCATCTGAAGTTTAATTTCTACATCATTAATCGCCCTTTCCCCCATCTGGATCCCTCTTCATTCAATTTTGTTGCCTTTATATCTTCCCCTTTTGCCTTTTGAATTTATTCTGTCATTTTATGTCTCAGCCTATTAGCTTTCTTATCAGTTTCTGCTCTCCATAGAGGCCAGATTCTCTTGACATTTTTGAGGTTTCCAAAAGTTTCCAATGTCTTCTTTTGTATCCGGCAGTAAGTCATTTTCCAACAACTGTACTTCCTCTGAATTTTCAAATGCTATAAGTTTATAAGCCTCATGTTGCTGTCACTGTATGGTTTTTCCCTATTTGAATGAGAATGAATTTTGCAGAATTGATAGTATTGCTTTTTCCAATGTAGAAAACACATTTTATGTGATATAAACTTCAAACCATTCTCAGAATCTACTACAACTTCATATACATAGGTACATGGTTTCAAATAACATAGTATCTAAGCTAACTTAATAATGGGAGAGTCAAGATGGACTACCCCAGGACTAGTAGGATCGAGGCTACAGATTCACTTTCTTCCGTTCTCTCAGGGCTTCCCATCTCTCTTGTATCCACTTTGTCTTCAGTAGTTTTGTTTGTGCCTTAGAAATTCTACACATTTCACTATGCAGATCTGAGACTCCTTCCTCAGAATCATCACGTCAAAGGCCAAGGTTACACTCATGTGGGATCAATTTAAGTTGTGTACCTATGTTCTGGGATACCAGGAATTTCTGTCTTTTACGTAATGGTAAGTGGGTTCTGCATCTCACCAAATCTACACACCTCATGGGAAATACCCTAGGGGAGGATGGATTAGATATTGGACATCATTCCCTACACACACACACACACACACACACACAATGCCTTCTATAAGGAAGCTGTTCACTGAACCTGGCACTCTGAGTCATTGCAATCCATGTTCTTCCACCTCCTGCTTCACACTTGTAGAGCACAATTTCTATGAATGTGGCTATAATTGTCCCCTTGGTCTTGTGTAATGCATCGTGGATATGCCCTTAATTGTTTCCCTTAATCAAATACAATCCATCTTATAGCTACCAGAAATTTCATCCCACACTACCAATAAGATACCTTTTAAAATCAATTTCAATTTTTCTCTGAATTTTTTTAGAAACTGGACCAGGTACTCACCATTTAAACCACAGATGTTTAAATTTCTCAAAATGTTATTTTGTATCCAACTATTTTTCATAGATCTAGTGAATTATTCCTTATGCCATAGGAAGTTGAGAAACATTCATTAAAATAATTTAAAACTATCTCCCATGAATGTGAAACTCCTGAGTTGATAAATGTGTATTCTAAAAACTAAAAAATATATGATACGAAGCACCAATACTGCAAACCAAAAAGAATGACTACATCAGTTACCCTTATTATTGTTGATAAGAACTGTATTTTTTCTAATTAAATCCCAGGTTTGTCTGAGCTTCACAGCAGCCAAAAGAAAAATGGACAGATATTTCAGTCATTCTCAAATATCAAACCATACTAATCCTTTAAAAGATTCTGTAGCACTGGCAAGCATAGGGAGTTCTGAGCATGGTAGTAAATTTCTTCCTTGCCAACATTTCCATAGAAAATGCAATTGTGAGAACCTTGCAATTGTTTCTTATATACTGAAACAATTGAAAGATTATAATTAAAACTAAACCAGTGAAGGAAATTCTCTCAGAGGCCATGTGACAATATGTACGTTTCTTATGATTTAATTTGATCCTATATCATCATTCTAAATACCTTGATAAAGTGTCGACCCATGAATTCTTCAAACAATCTGTTTATTTTATTTTTACACTCACATATTCAGGGTCCTTCCTTTGATTCTTGCGACCACCCGAAGTCATGTTCTTATTCTTACTAGATTATGTTTGAGGAAGTGAATCTCTGAGGAGTTAAATGTTTTGTTGAAAATCAAACAGGACATGAAAGGACTGGGAAGAGACTCAAACACAGGTCTTTTGGATTTGGATGAACGAATTGCACTTATTAGGCACCAGTGGTGTGCTAGGCAGTGGTCGAGGGCCCAGAGATGGACATCGAGTGGACATCGGCCCTGCTCCCAGGAGCTGGTAGGAAGGAGACTGATGCAATTCCAGGCCTCATCAGGAAGCAGTTTGGGAGGGGCAACTTGTGTCCCAGGTCGTGCTCTAGACCGCTCACCATGCGCTTTCACTGCAAACCCCGCACGAGAAACCAAGGAGCCTCTGTTAGAAAAATCATAGTGAAGAGAGAGACATTCTGCTTACTCGAAGGTCCGCGGTAACTAATTTTCATGGTTATCTTGGCCATAGTGGGAAACAGCATTTGCTGACATAATGTGGCTTTCAGGGGCTGACGGGAATGTCTTGGCCCAGATATTTCAAGTCCTGAGAAGCAAACATTCTTTTGGTGGTATTGCTGGTGGTGATCTTCCTTAACAGGATGAAGTCAGGAGCCCTTTGCCCTGGAGGCGAGACTGCAGGGACCAGGTGACTGACTGTGAAGAAGCCCAAGATGATTGACTTGGCATCTGTCAATTTTGCTTGTGATTGTAAATAACAAAATTGTTTTTTCAAATCAAATCTTATGTGAACTCAATACTTGAAATGAATGAAAGGGGGCTACTCTGGTTGACTGAATCCAGGGTGGGAGGCAGGAGGACTAGACTATTTTCTATTGCTATAACAAAATACCTGAGACCAGGAAATTCATAAAGAATAAAAACTCATTTGGCTTACAGTGGTGGAGGCTGCAAAGTCCCTAGGCATAGTGATGGCATCTGGTGAAGGCTTTCTTGCTGAGTGTTTTAGTCAGCTTTTTCACCGCTGTGACTAAAAGATCTAACCAGAACAATTTTAGGAGGAAAAGTTTATTTGGAGACTTATAGTTTTAGAGGTCTTAATTCATAGACAGCACCTTCCACTCCTTGGAGCTTGAGGTAAGGCAGGACATTGTGGTGGAAGAGTATGGCAGAGGGAAGCTGCTTACATGGTGATCAGAAAGCAGAAAGGCAGACACAGAGAGAGAGAAGAGAGAGAGGGAGAGAGACTCCATGCTCCAGATACAAAATATATACCCCATAACCATGCCCCCCAATACCCTTCTGGCCACGCCACACCTGCTTCCAGTTACTACTCAGTCAATCCCATCAGGGATTAATTCACTGATTAGGTTAAGGCTATAACCCTATCATTTCTCCTCCAAACAATCCTGCATTGTCTCACACATGAGCTTTTGGGCGACATCTCAATCCAAACCACAATGCTGTGTCCTACCAAGAGGTTTCACAAGACAAAGCAAAGCAGACACGCTAGCTCAGGTCTCCCTTCCTCTTCTCATCAAGCCACCAACGCCATGATGAGGACCCCTACCCTCATGACTTCATTGAATCCTAATTACCTCTCAAGGGCTCCCACTTCCGAATTCTCTAACATGAATTTGGGGATAAGGTTTCCAACATGACTATTTAGGAGGGATACTGTCAAACCTAGCAACCCACACTGCAACCCGCCCCTTGCTGATCGCACCTCCAGGTGATAAGCAGTGGACCTGGCCCCACCCACTCAAAGAGCCGAAGATCCCAGGATGCTAGAGTGGTAGAGAGTGGTGGCTTCCCCTCGCATGGCCACTCTGAGCCATGAGAATCATTCACACATTCAGTTCTTTTTCAGATGGTCACTTCAATGGTTCCAATGCAGACAAAGCAGACAGACTCTGCAGCTATGATTAAAAAGAAAATAAAGAACAGCTCACCGTAATGACCCCTCCCAAGAAAAGACCCAGCAATTTCCAGCTACAGTAACAGTAATCCCAAAACCACCACAGCATCTAATTGAAATATTGATTCTTCGGTTAGGTCTCTAACTTAAAATTCCAGAGCAGAGAGCTCCCCAGCACACAGACACTCCCTCCCGGAAGCACCACAATGAGCACATGATGTTTCCTTAACATTAAGCCCCCGCCCCCCCACCCCCCCTTTCATTTCAATTAGTCATAAAAAAAGATCAAGAAGGAAAGTATTGTCGGAAAGGTTCCAGTCAGTGTTTTATTGCCTGAAACAGATTAACTATTTTACAGCAGGAAGGGGTTCTACAGAATGAACAATGTATTTTCCTAACAGGTAGAAAGCTAAGGAGAAAACATTTTAAAATCTACTTTGTTTTAAAGGGCTTTATCCAATAGGTTTGCATTACACAATCTCATTTATTGGCATTAGATTTTTTTTTTTTTAAACAAGCACCCAATTTACACCAAAAAATTATCACAAATCCAACTTTTGCTATTCTTATATTTTCATTTAGATTCTAAGAGCAACAAAATCCCTTGACATTATTATCTCCCGTGAATACTAATTATGTCACTACAACTGTGTGTCTGCTAATCTTCCAGAAATAATGTGAGAATTACTGGGATGCGATAGGAGCAGAATGGAATTAGAAACCTATTTTGTGAATTTGTCAAAACTACCAGCTTTCTGAGAGTGGCAAGAGTGCACGTCCAGAAATTCTTTCATAAAAGGACAAATTACCACAACGAAGATAAATGATGATCCTTAACACCACACTCTGAGCACAGACCGGTGGTCAGGGCAAGGCCAGCACCTGGAGCTTCTTTTATCCTTGCAAGAAATTCAGTTCACAGAACCCAGGATTTTTATCTCAGAGACCAGCCTCAACTCCAGATAAGACCTGTTCCTAATCACGTTTAATGGGTCTGGTTCCTAGGAGAATAGGAACCGAGGGGAAATCTCTCGAGCAGGGAGGATGGCAAACTTTCCACCCCTTGGAAGGAAAGAAAATGTTCACCACGGTCCCATGGCTGCCACCTCCTTGGTCCCAAATATTCGTTGAATATATCAATGTCGATGATAAACTTTGTACATTCAGAGCTGAAAGTAATGGAATCTTGAACCGTTGTGCTTTGAAGGGAGCTTCGCCATCTTCTGCTCGTGCTGTCCCTTTCTGCAGAGGAAGCTGAGCCCCTCCAGGCCAACGGATCTTTCAGGGGGACACACACACACACAGGTCAACCAGGGCAGAGTTAGACTGGGATCCTATTTTTATTTCCCAAAACTCAAATCAAGACACTTTTCTCAGGTGCAAACTACGGAAATCTAATATCACCTTCAAAACCAAGCCTCAGGCATGTCTCCCAGGCGTTTCCCTTCACCACTGTGCCCCTCTGCAGCGACCCAGGTACCAGTCACCTCTTGCTGGCCCCTGACTGCAAGCGCTTGCTGGTTTCTGCAATGCCAGGCGGGCCGCCTTGACCCCTGCACGTGACCCTCAACTTCACCCACGCTCCAGACCTTTTCCTCTGTCCCACGCTCACGTTTCTACTTTACAGGATACACACACGCATGCGCGCACACACCCCACCCCCATGCGCCCTCTGACCTTACCTCCAGGTTCCCTTTGCCCGGACTCTGCCTCCCATCCGCCTGTCTGCTTCCATTCCGTGCCCTGTTGCCAACCCCCCCCCCCCCCCCCCCCGCCCGCCTCACCTGCTTTTCTTCCTTCCTCTGCCCATGCCCAGGCCGGATTAGAAACCTCTACTGTTCTGATCTCACACCCCCGGGAATCAGTCCCTATCCTGCACTGAACTCAGCGAAGTCACATAAAACCCCAGCGTGGATTTCCCATATTCAATTGGGCCTGGCTTCTCCCGATGGCTGTACCCAACGAGCAGGCAGACATCATGCGAAAACACGTCTGTTGACTTATAAATATTGACACAAATAGGTGACAGGTAGTTAGGGAGTGTTTACACAACCTTCCTGCATTTTCAGACATCAATTACCCCATCTCTCTTTTAGCTCAGTGAATTATTGCACATACAGCACACCTGTGCTCTTTCTAATCCTCTCGCAGCCTCGGCACAGAAACTTTGGACACAATGCTGCTTCTGATTTTTAAAACCTGATATTAGCTAAGGACATCCACGTGTTGTTCTTTAAAGAGTTCCATGACTGGGCTCATAAAAGGCTTTATCTGAGAAGAATGAAATTCTTAATTGTGTTTGTGATGAAATCTATGAATAAATAAGTAGAAGGCATTAATATTTTATTGACAGTCATGGCTATCTTCTGGCATGGGTGTGCCGTGCCAGTGCAGCTGGTGGTATGATAAGCATCTTTTTATATGTCTGTTTCCCACACTTGATTCCAGGCTAATTGCTTGATTCAGATTGTGTGGCCAGAACTCAGCATATTATCTGGCACACAGTAAGAACTCAATACTTTAGGAATGAAACATTTATGTCATCCTAAACCCTCTGTGGAACCTTGGCTAGGTTTCAGCACTTCTCCTAATAGTCCTGAATGAAAGCAGTCCACACTGAAATTCATTTCACACTATATCGCTCGAAAAGTGTGCCCCCCATAACTCCCACTTGTTCCCATATCTGCCCTCCAATACTGAATCAGAGCAACTCTGACGTCTCCTCCAGGCATTTAGAGAACGTGATTTTTTCTTGCCAAATTCACCCTTTTCCAGGCCAACCTTTTCCTGTCAATCATTGTTAGCTACCATCGTCAGGACTTAGCTCCTCTACACCCACCAGGTGGTCAGCCTGCCACCTAAGACATACCGCCCAGACTGAACACGGCATTGCCTGGAACGTCTGCCAGATCCAAGTTCAGGGGGGTTCTCACCTCCTTTGATTTTTATGCCATATCTTTGTTCGTGAGTTACAAGAACACCAGCTTTTCTAATAGCTGTAATGCTGCCTCCATGTGCACCCCTTTCCCTGCTTTAGGAAGAGACATTCCTCTACCATGTTAGGTTAATGCCTTCCCTTGAGCCTTAACTCCATCTCTTCCGGCCTTTCCAAGGATTTCGCTCCTTCACCCACAATCCCTCTTACTTTGATGCAACTCCTTCCTGTCCACAGTCCATTCCCAGAGGTTTTACACATTTAAACATTCTTCAGTTCTCACATTATTTATACATATATGTATGTGTGTGTATACATATATAATACATGATGATGTATATACATGTGTGTTTATATAAACATATTTGCACACATATATATATACACACAAATCATATTGAAGATACATACATAACCCTGTTCAATATTATGTTCATACCCCACTAGTTCTCTAACATTCTCTTACCAAGGCCACAGTGTCAGGTTTTACTAAATATGAAGGTCACTCTGTCCTTCAGTTTTGACGCTGCTGTGTCTGACACCACGAGCAGCTCCTCCTTGTTAGGGAGCTCTCTGGCTTCCTGCCATTTCTCCCTCCAGCCTTCCTTCTCCCGCTGGCCATTCCTTTCCACTTTCCTTCTGGGGCTCCTCCTTTTCTACTCACCCCATGCTTGTCCTGTCCCTCAAGCCTACAGCCTCTTTTCACCTCACTTTGCAGATTCTAGAACATGTCACCCCTTCCATCATGTCAGTCACCTCCTACAGCCTGATGTCTCCATTCCAATCTGCTCCTGAGTTTTGGGCTTGAAAGATGAACATGTGCTCCCTGCCCGTCATTTGCACCTGGCTATCCCCTGAATCCTTTGACTGTGCATTGTCAACTCCGTACCCTCTCTGGGTCTCTTGTTCTCCTCTCTGTGAAAGCCATGATCAACTCCCGGCACGCTCCAGGAAGCTTCCAGAGAGATGACTTGTGGGCCCTTGGGACTGATTTGCTGATCAGGCAGAGCTCACTGACAAGATGACCGGGCAATAGTTTGATTTTCCCACATTACTGCCACCAACCACTCCTTCCCCTCACCTCCTTGTCCCTTGGACACACTCAGGTACACTGCTTGTCTTTGGATCACTTTTCAGTGACAAAAGCAATTACATTGAACACTCTGTGGCATAATTCCACATGTTTGAAAGTTAATCAACTTCCCACCCAGTTAAGTCTCCCTGCCCCACATCGGGTCTGACCTGTAGACCAGGGATCCAGCCATGGAAGGAGGCTGAGTGTGGTCTTTTCCTCTTTCTTTACTTTGTCCCCTTCTCTGGCTTCTGCCTCTTTACCAAAACCAGTGCCTGTGAGTGACCGTGTGCCTCTAGGCCAGTAGCCTCCAGCGCTCATCTTAATTTCTTCACAGATTTGAAGGTAGCAGGAAATGATGCCCAAGGCCCCGCCAGATCCTTCGGTTCTCTTTCTCTTACCAATACCAACTCATTGGTCCAAATTACCTTGATAATTTTTGAACTTGTAAATCTCCTGTTTATTTACACACTCATCAAAAAAAACAAAACAAAACAAAACAAAAAAAAAAACCCTGTGGATCCATCCATTAGGCATGTTTTTAAGTAAAGCAAGATACAGAGGCTGTGGTGTGCGCCTTGCGTTTCCAGAGTGCAATGTCTTGTTAGTGTCCTCCTCTCTCCCGACGTTGCTCAGGCTAATGCAGCATTTTTCATTCCATGTCACAGGGGGTCACATATATTTTTCTTAAACCACGATCACACTCCACATAGGGAGTTAATAGCCTTGAGGTGTCCTTGGTAATAAGTGCTTCATTTACCCCTGAAATGGTGACCCACAGTTGCGTCTCAATGTTGTTTTCCTTTTCAGAATCTCTTGACTGCCTTGTAATAGTTCGGTTATTTTGAAACGGTCCTCTTGTCTTATAATATGTTTATGCTTTGGGATTACAAATAGGAGAGCGATGTTGTTGATCTAACTTTTGTCAGAAGTTATATGGTTTCAAATAAAATTCTTGATATCTCGGTGTTTTCTCAAATATCTTAAATCACAACCTCAGTGGGGAAAAATATTTTATTCAAGATGACAGCAATCACAAATTATACATTTGTAGGAGTGAGTCTGTGAGAAAGACTTATTTTAATGTAATTTTAACAGAAATAATGCATGGACACAATTTAAAGGCAAAAAATAGTGGTCTCCGACTCCATCCCTCTCTACAAATTGAAGATTCCCAGTGTAGAAATATTTCAAGTCTTTTAGCTATTCTTCTGGCATTTAAAAAATATTTCTAGGACATATCCTTATACCACTCATTCCCACAGTTCCATTTCACACATTACCTTTTGGTTTCAGGGTTGGGGGGGAGGTTTGGAAGCTGTGGTAAGAATAAAATGACCTTTGCCTTAAAATAGAATCTCGTTCTTCTGTAGAAGACAGAGCATCATGTTAGAAGGACCCTTAATCACCTGATCCAAGATGGATTGCCACCATGACCACATTTCATTCAGTAAGATGGGGAGAAGGAAATAGAAGAGTCCATTGCTCCTTTAAGGACACAACCCAGAAAGATATACACATCAATTCCCCTTTGAATCCGTTGTCTAGAACATGGCGTCATGGCCCCACCTCGCTACAAGGGAGGACAGAATGCTGATCTTTACTCTAGGCAACCACACTATCAGCTACAATTCTCTTACCGTGGAAGAATGGAATATATGTTGCTGGGCCATCATTGTTCTTTCACATGCCCATGTTGAAATAAGGGTCTTCTACCCTTGTAGATAAGCCTCATGCACACACGCGCACACACACCAACTTACACTTTGCACCCCTATTCCCCAAACATAACTGTTATATCTCAATTTTGGTTAGATCAACATTTGTTGTTTAAATAATGAAATATCATTAACAACTGAATCACAATGTACTTCCTCTTTTGACCATCAGAAAATACATTGTATCTTGGCCATATCTTCCCTTTTATTGATTAGCTATTTCTTCAGTAAGATTTAGTTGCCATAAAACATGCTTGTTCATTTCAGAGGTCTGCAGGCTGGGCTCTGCTGCTTCTGAATCACATTCTCGTCCTAGGACTAGCCGGCCATCAGGAGTAGATTCTTTACACAGTGATCACAGAGGCGGAAGAGGGAAAGCAGAAACACCAACTTTTGAAATCCCTCTTTGGAACAGACAATTCTCGCTTTGACCCAGCTGCCATTTGCTCAGGTGAGCCACATGGGCAAGCCCCAAATCAAGACAACTCACCACAAGCAGACAGCAAAGAATTGACTACAAGCAGAGGTGGAGAGTTAGGGACAAATTCCAAGGAGGCTTGATTCTCCAGCTCCAGTTCAGGCACCGTCTCTAGGCCTGCAGCACCCACCACCCTGGGCTGTCCCTTACCTGCTGTAGAAACATCCCTCCTCCCATCTGCACAGGACCTTCACTTCCAGAACCACGTCTTCTCTCTTCTTAGCATGCTCTCTCTTCTTTATGGGTGTCTATCTATCCTTCCTTGCCACCTTTTATATTTAAAATTGGAGAAGTGCTGATTCTCAGCCCTGGAGGTCTTGAAGGACCTACCTAAGGGTGTACAGCAAAGACCTAGCCCTTGCAAAGGGAGAATCCCAGATGTCGCTATTCTTAAGCAGGTTCCCCTAAGTGATCAATTTCCTGCAAAGAGAAATTTCTCAAGTTTTAATATGGGGAAAGTGATAGCTACTGACATTCTCAGAGCTGAAGAGAAAATGTGATGATCTTCATTAAAATAAGTCCTAAAGGATGATTCAGGGAAAGGAAAACGATTCCTGATGGGAGGTCTAAGAAACAAGAAATGAGTGAGTGGGACATCTAAAATGGAGGGGTAAAATGCAATGCCAGACAGTTTCCAGCAGTGACTCAGTTCTCCTGAATGTGCACCTAGAGGACACGATTGCCCATAGCAGTGTTGTTCACAGCACAGAAGTCTGAGGGGACACCCCTCGGCAAGGGGATCGATAGAAAATCATGATCCTCGCTCTCAAGGGAATATTGTATGGCAGTGAGCAGGGAAGAAAGACAAGGACATGGAACAGTGTTTTCTTAGAAATAAAATGTTAAGTTAAAAAAATAAAAAACCCCAAAAGGGAGTATAACATTCTTAAACAATTCCAACAAACTTGCTTATTAACAAGTTTAAATTATTTGAATTTTCCCACTGTTGCTGAAATTAAACATATTTTTAGAAAAACCAATTTAATAATAAACACAAAATTTAGAATATGGGTTCCCTCTTAGGAAGAATTAAAGGGGGATGGACTAGAGGAAAAACGTAGCAATTTAGAGCTAACACTTAAACCAAACCCATTTTTGGTTATGGGTACATGGGTGTTCTTTGAATTACTGTGTTTTTTAACTTGCCTATATGATGAAATACACACAAATATTTTTAACATCTTGTAAAGAGGAAAAAAAAAACAAGATAGGAATAAACGCTAGAATATAATAGCATGAGAGTTCAGAGGGAGATTTTCAGAATTTGATTATTTCTATGATCCTTGTAACATTCTTGATGAATGTAAAAAAGTTAATTTGGGGGGTTTGAGTTAGAGAGGCATACTAAAATTATAAGGATATCCATGAAGAAGTAAGAAACAGGATAAAGAATTTTTAAGCCAAAATAAAAATTCTGGAAAGAAAAACAAACCTAAAAAGAGCAGAACAAATAAATCAAGCAAAAGGTAAAAATAAAAGCATAAATGGCCTACATTCACCAGTTAAAAGAGGCAAATTCAGTAAGAATTAAAAAAAAAAATCTAGACACATGCAGTATATGAGATACACTTTAAAGAACACAGGCTAAAACATAAAAGGATAGAAAATTATCGGAAATAAGATAAACAAAAGAAAACCGATTTTATGATAGCAGAAAAAAATAGACTTTAGGTCAAAAACATAACAGACTTAAATAGAAAATTTTCCTTTACTTCTAATATATAATTACAAACTACCGTGAACTAATAGCATAGCCTTAAAAATATACCACAAAAAAGGAAGAACTCTATCATATGGAACTTAACTTCCTCCCATCTAACCTCTGGAGAGACGTGATTCCCACCCTAGAGCTATTCACCCAAAGCCCTCTCCCTCCCCACTATCCCCCATACTCCTCCTTGTTCTGCTCTCTTGTGGGATCTGCCTCTCAGGTTCCCATGTTAGCTGGCTTTCCACTGGATTGACCGACAGAAACCCTCTTCCTCTTTCCCTACCTCATCTCCAGCAATAGCAGCATCTTCAGTCTGCTCCCGATCCCACCTGTAAATCTGCCCTTTAGTAACAATAATCCAACCTGCTTCCTTTGTTCCTCGAGCCTAGGAGAGGTAGTCACTCTACCAATCTTACCAATTTCTTGGGCTTTTCTTAGCGTGTTACCAGTTCTGAGCAACTTAGAGGAAGAAAAGAACAACTAAGAACAACTTAGAGGGTGAAATTTTTATTTTGGCTCATGGTGTCAGAGGTTCTGTCCGTGACTGGTTGACTCCATGACTCTGGGCCTGAGGTGAGGCAGAATGTTATGGTGGAAGAATGTGGTAGAGGGGTACTGCTCAGCTCATGGTAGCCAGGGAGTGAAGCGAAAGAGAGTGAGGAGCCAGGGACAAGATATAATCCTCAAGGGAAAGCCTCCAGTGACCCACTTCCTCCAGCCATGCCTATCAACCTATAATTACTGCCCAGTAATTCATTCAAACTATCAATCCATCAAATGATGATGTGACAGCTCTCATAATCCAACCTTTTCACCTCTGAACATTGCTACACTACCTAATATGTGAGCTCTTTGGGGGACATTTTTAGATCTAACATAACAGTGTTTCCTCTTTGGCTTTTCAGTTTTTCCACCTTGGTGACTTGGGTCACCAAGTGTACACATTACATTTCCTTTGTTTGAGTACTAAAACCAGTTCCTGTTTTCTTAGTTGGATCTCATATTAGTTTTTTTAAAATAGTTTTCATGACATATTTGTCATGTCTGGGTATGTAAATCAAAAGTCTGGTGAACTTGGAATTTCAAGTCTCACAGATTGAAATTCAGTTGTCACCTGGGTCACATACCTTTCTGGAGACAAAGGAAAAAACCGTGTCTGGAGACATCAGTGTCACTGGTAGGATTTAGTTCCACAGTTTCCAGCCCCTTGTTGACAGTCATCCAGGCTCTGCTCTCAACTCCTGGAGGACACCTGCATTCCTTGGTTACATCTTGAACTTCAGCAACAGTGGGTCAAGTCCTCACTGAACCTCATCTCCTATCCCTCGTCTGCCTCCTTTGAGGCTACAAGGATAGCCTAGAATAATCTAACTTCATGTTTACTGATTATTAACCTTAATTCCAACTGCAAAATCCTTTTTGCCATCCATTATAATATTCACAGACCTAATACCAGGAAGCAAATATCATGGGAGACAAAATTCTGCTTTCTATCACTGTGACAAAATACCTGAGATAAATCAACTTAAAGAAGGAAAGATTTATTTTAAGTCTGTACTCACTTGGTCTGGTTGCTTTTAGGTCAGACAGAACATCATGGCACACGGCAAGCAGTTACTCACCTACTGTGGGATTGTGTAGGGAGGAGAGAGAGAGAAAGAGAGTTCAATTCCTTCCACCATTCCTACCTCTCAACAGTTCCACCAGCTCCAAATAGTCCTATCAACTGGGAACCAAATCTTTAACACATGAGTCTTTGGGGAACACTTGAGATCAAACTATACCACATGGGTCTTCCACTGTTCCTAGAAACTTCTGGTTCTTGCTCAGTTGAGAGTGGCTCATCTCATCATAGGTGATTCCTGACAAGACCTTTTGTGAGAAATAAATTACTTGGAAGGTACAGGCTCACGTCTTGCTTTATTCTCCAAGGCCCCTGGAAACCCAAAGGCACTGGTTCAAGATCCCCATAAAGCCAGTAGAGTGGGTCACCTAAGTGATTAAGACTGCATCTTCCCTTCCTTTTCTCAACATTTATGTGTAGGACGCATTTTAAAGAGAAACCAAGTCATTTCCCAAGGTCAGTTAAAGGCAAGGAGATGAAGGTTATATTCAGTCATTCACCTATCCTTCACAAAACGCTTGCTAAGCTACAGTATGTAACTTGAGAAACAAAAATGAAATAAACCTTGTTCATCCACCTTGTCCAGCAAAGCTTCCTGTTTGTCTATCCAGGACACAAATACAATAAATTCGTTTACATGCCTGATGCTGGTCGGTGAAGTCTCCCACACATTTTTTACCCAGAAATTTGATTTGTTCTAGGAATATCTGCTGTCAGCATGGTGGACCTGATTCAAATCAAGGCTGTGTATCCTCAGGCAGTTCACTGAATAAAAGTTCTTACCTAATAGGGTTGTTGTGAGTAGGATTGAATTGTTCCATGCAAATCACTTGGAACTGGCTTATAATAAGCTTTTAAGAAGTAAGAGCAGTCATTGCTATAAGTGATTAACCCCCTTGAGCCTCAGTTTTATCACATACAAAATGGAGACAGTAGCAAACAGCTCATGAAGTGATGGGGCTTAAATGAGATAGTATGTATACCCCACCTGTGGCAAACAGGTTGCATACTCCCTCAGCCACCTGAGTGACAGACATAGTACTATGTAATTTATACATAATTAATGTAGGATGCATACAGCAGTAGAATACTCTGTGGGGATGGTCTTTTGTAGAAAGGCGTACAGCAGGGATTAGGATCTTTAGTAAAACGTTGGCCTTTCTTATCCTCATTTCCCTAAGAAGAATACATTGCTAATACTATGTCCTAGAACTCAGAATTCTCTATTGTTTTAGTAATGAAACCCAAAATACAGATTTTTCCTGTTGAATTTTTAAATTAACTAGAGAATTAAGCCAGTCTCTGGGAACATAACCTAACAAAACAGAGAAGATTTACAAGTCTCCTTCCATAGGAAGCATTAGATATCAGTCTCATTATCACTTATTTTTCCTTTGGCTGATAAGACTGGTCTCCCTGGGAAGATCTTTGATAAACTAAAGGATGAGAGAAGAAACTTGAAGCCAGGTGAGATCCAGAGAGTCTCCAGAACAAATGAGAGAGAGTCAGACCAAGAGAGACAGCTTCCCTCTTATCCAGAGCTGCTGTCCAGGGTGGAAACAGCAAACTAACACTGTCAGAAGAAGCAGAATGAGAATAAAACCCCCAAGACAGTAGTAGAAGGGTGGACTTTTTTTAACATTCTCCACACTCCAAGATGCAGCAACCTCCCCCAAGCTCCTCCGCCTGTTAGGATCTGACAGGTCTTGTGTCAAGGGAAGCCATGGAGCCAACCACCTTGGCAGAGTAAGGCCAGGAAGAGCACTAGGGAACCAGGAGGACAGGTAACAGCCTGACCCAGAACCAACCAACAGCCAGCCCAGGCTGGGCAGGACGGGCGTGTTTGTCTGACAAGAGAAGCCATCACCCCAAAAGAGGGGCATGTCTTTACCCACGTCAGAAAGGATTCTTTTGGTTTTGCTGGAAACAAAGACTCTATTCAACTACCTTAAATAATATAGATTTGTTGTCAGGATTCAGTAAAAGGGACAGGATCACAAAAGCAGTCAGTTTGTCACATGAAATCCAAGGCATTGTCAATCCCGAGACTTTACCATTTCTTCTAGTAAATACTGACTCTTTATTCAAGGAATTATCTGGAGTCATTTGTGGATGGCGCTGGTACTCTTAGGAATGGGAGGTGGTCCGGCAGTTGCTGGAATGGAGACGGCCGGTGCGTGTTCATTCTTGTCCATGTAACCGACATCAACGGAGAGTCTACACGGGCCACTGCTTACCAAGATCTGGACCCTTGGGATGGGTCCATTCTTGGTCCTCAGGGTCCAGTAAGTGGTAGCAGCTGGAAGAAAGGGGATTGTGCTAGGAGTGGCAATCACGGGGACACAAAAACTTGATATCCTGACCTTTCAAAAGATGGACAGAGAAGCCAAGGAGGAAGTGGATAGCGGGTCCTCAAGAAGCAGAAGGATCTGAGAGATGTAGTTCCAGCAATTGCCCTGAATGGATTTTTGCCAAAGCCTTAGGTTGTCTTTGATGTGGTCACTGGTATCACAGTCTATGCACCCAGAGGCATCTCTTCTTGTCCTTGTCCCAATTGGGGACAGTCTAAGATAATGCTTATAAGTTCATTATTTGGGAGTCAGACAGACAAGGGGGTTCATCTCTGGTCCTGCTCTGTGTCCCCTTGCCAAGCCACTTAATCCGTCAGGGTCTCAGTGTCCTCATCTACATAGTGAAAACTTGCCTCCTTACACATGACTTAGTAGCAATGTCTTTCACTCTGCAACAGGAAACGGATGAGGACTTGGACCAGAGGAGAGAAAGGTCTTGCGGGATATTGCATCCATGGCAGCAATGTGCGGATGGAAAAGGGATGATTTGAAGGTCCTGAGATCACGGACTCCAGAGTCTGTTTCTTACATTTCCTCCTGGGGACTGCCTGATGCTCTGGCATGAAAGAATCAAGAGTTACAATGTTAGAGTCCAGGCCAGGATTGCCTCCAAGAATCCTGGTAATTGTAACTCTGAGGAGGCAGAAAGATCCTTCTCCAAAACACCACTAGAAGGCCCTGTCTGGTCTTTGGTTAAATTTCTGGGACCTCTGGAGCCCGGAGATAGCACTAGATTGCGAGATACGGCCTTTCTTCCTCCCTGTGCCCTATCACCAGATGGAATGACCTGAGAACCAAAGCAGCACTAGGGCATCCAGGGAGAAAGACGTGGTACCTTGTGGGCACACAGCCAAGCATAATCTGCTTTCTAAGCCAAGGCCATGCAAAAGTCACAATTGCGATACAGAAGAAAACAAATGCTAAAAAATTAAATTTAATTTAAAAAGAGAAGAAAGCAGAGGCTGAAAATGGGTTTACCATCTTGTCAAGATTTTTCTCTAAGAACTACTTTGGAGTAGGACTGTGTCTTTCAGTCAAAGAAAACCCCAGGGTTTGGGGGTGATTTAGGATAAGAGAGGTGGAGACCTTGGCCATTCCACTAGTTTGGATAAGTGGTTGCAAAAGATAGTATAAATTTGCAAAATCAAGGTGACTGAAACTTATGTATGCCACAGTAAGGAAAGGAGAACACATAGGTTATTGTGTTATTATTTGGAAAGAGCTGCAAAGATGTGGGCCTGAAAGAGACCATCTCGCATGCTTCGTACACAGCATTTCAATGGTCAGGGTTCATCCAGGGATTTGTGGAGGTTCCGATGCATTCAGTCCACTCAGAGTGACCAGTTAGCCAACTGCATTTGGGCTGCAATCACCTGGAAGTGGACTAAGCCAGATGTCTTAGGCCTCTCAAAGAATCTAGAGTAGAGGGTGCAGAGGCTACATGGCTGCCTCTGGGAGTTAGAGGTTGACATTCAGCCTTTGCCAATAACAAGATGCAGCAGAGCATGCTCAGAGTGCTAGGGCTGAGTGAGCTGAGTAGGAAAGACGGTTTCCATTGGACCTGGGAACAGCTAACTTGCCCCCCTCTGTTCTGAAATCTTACCTTGTACCAAAGTTATTACTTGCTCTGTGTTGATGTCCAATTTCCTCAAATTGTCTCTCCAAATTTGAGATGCTTGTGAAAATATTCAATCTACAGGAAGGAAACTCACGATGGAGCTAAAGCTCATATTCTGTGCTGTGCACAGCTATGCTATTAATTTTGGCATTTCGGCTTTATTCATGAGCCACTTAACACTCCACACAGCAAGATGTTTTGGATAACTGTAATGAATTTCACATGAAGAAAACAATTTAAATATCAGTCTCATTCGTATAGATTAATTAATTTCAAATATAATTTCATTTTCTTGAATTTGCATTGCTGGTTGGTTTATTACTTTTTAGTAAAATTAATTCCTTTCTTATCCTTCCCTATCTGTATTGGGATTTGGACAAGATATGGTCATCTAGAACTTCCACTTCCATCCAGGGAAAATTCTAGAAGCTGTCAGGTATTCAGATAGTTCCAAATGAATTGGTTATTGAATGAAGAAGATACTGGTTTTGAGGGAGATTTTTGGAATGTGAAGAGTTTAAGTCTGAATTGAGATACTGAGTGAGAAAAAACACGAGCCCAGAATGTTAACTGTGTTAGTCTCTGGTTGAATCCTGCATGCTGTTTGTGGCTCTACTGAACGAGATATGAAGATGTAAGGATAAAAGAACTAACATGCATTTGTTTCTTTTCTATGCCAGCCATTGTGCACAGTACTTTGCATACATTATGTTATTTGACTTTATCCTTAAAGTTAACCTCCGTGCTCCCTCATTGATACAATTGAGCGTGATAACAGGGCCTGCATCATAGATGGTGAGATAATGCGTAGAAAAGCTCAACACACGTTAGCTGTCATTTCTGTGTCTGCTGCAAGTAATGACGGAGTTAATCCCCACAGTAACCCTGCAAGGTAGGTTCTACATGACTTGCTCCCAATTAAACAACCAGAAGTAGCAAACCCTGTACTCAAACCCAGATCCTGACTCCAGACACTTTATTGCTTTTACTCTAAGGATGTAAAATAACATTTTCACTCTAAATCAAGGACTAAAATATTTTTCAAAGGCCCTAGCTTTGAAAGGAAGGAAAACTGGACGAAGATGAAGACAAATGTTTTAGAGTAAGAAAAGTATAATTTTTAAAATTCAGGCATCTCCGCCTACTCGTATGACCTTGGACACATTCTTTAACCTCTCTGACCGATACTTACATTATCTGGAAAATGATAAACCTAGGTCTCTGAACTTTAGTGTTGCCTTAGTTAAGGTGATGCTGCCTCTATTACAAAGAAATTCCAAAATTTCATTAGCTTGAGGGAAGAAACGGCAGCAAGGGAAATAGGAGGAAGAGGCTGAGGGCTTTTTCCATGCTGCAAGAATCCAGGCTGACAGCCTCTCCACGGTAATCAGTTGGGCTCAGGGGCTCATCTTAAGCATAGATGCCCAGTGGAGAGGATGGAGGATGCCTTGGGACATTTTTATTGGCCAAGCCTAGAGGCGTATATGTCACTTCCACCCAGGTTCCATTGGCCAGAGCTCAGACACATGGGCACACCCAAACACAGCAGAGGCTGGAAAATATAATCGAGGTGGCTTACATGGGGAAAGAAGCACAGGTTTGGTGAAGAGCTAGCCACTCTCTGACACCATTCATCTATACCATGAACACAGGACACACTTCCAACTTGATTTATACATAAAGTTTGCTGAATGATTAACTTTTAAACAACATACAGAAAACATTTAACATAATGCCTGCATGTGGTGGATTTGCAATAATTGCAAGCTGTTTTATTATTCCCTCATTAGTTCATAAAGAGTGCAATAATGAGTACAGCCTAGGGACCCGAGGCACAACATGGGTCTAACAAAAACGTAATGGTAAGTCCCAGAAAGACAGCAAAGTGAGAGTGGGGCAGAGCAACTGGATCAAATTTTGATACATGTGACAATATTCAGTCTACAAAAAGGAAAATCATAATGGGTAAGGGCACAAATGTCAGTGCACAGCTGTGCTATTATTTGGGGCTTTTCAGCTTTACTCCTAAACCACTTAACACCCCCACAGCAGGATGTTTTGGGTAACTCCAATGAAATTCACAAGAAAACGATTTATATAGCAATCTAATTCAAATAGAATGAATTAATAATGATCAGATTTCCCAAAAATTTAATGAAAAAAGATTAACTTACAGATCCAAGAAGCTTTGTGAACTCAGGGTTGAATAAATAAGAAAACCATACTTACGGCATCATAATACAACAGTGAAAACTCAAGGATGAAGATAAAATTTGAATCAACTGGAGTGAAATGATATGGTGCAAGTGAGAATTCTTAAGTGGGAAGTTACAACACGGATTTCAAATAGATTTTGATAAGTTAAGGATACCAAACAATAACATATAATTAAGAGATGAGAAGCCAATACAGGAAACAAATGGAATTTTTCTTCTAAAAAGTTATTGAACAACTTCTCCAAAAAAAAAAAAAAAAAAAAAAAAGGCAGGAAATTGCTAGGAGGAAAATAAAAATACAGAAGGAATAAATGAATAACAAAGAGCAGTATTATAGGCCTAAACCCAAGACCTTACTAATACATTAAATATAAATTCACTCTATACATTCTAATTAAAAGGCAAAAGTTATTGAACTAAATTCTAAAATAGCAAAAGATAAATATATCATCTCTTGCTGCATACAAGAGATGTACTTTAACTGTTAAGATAAATAAATTGAAAATTAAAATGGGATAAGAATAGAAATCAATGAAAGAGTAAATTGACCAACAAAAGGAAAATTAACAAGTCAGAATTGAGTCCTTGTTGATTAAGGAAATTGATCAACCTGAGTAAACTAATCATGAAATAGGAAAAATCACATATCACCTTATCAACTAAAGAGGGGAGGGGCAGGACATGGTGGTGCACACCTATAATCCCAGTGACTCAGGAGGCTGAGGCAGGAGGATCTTGAGTTCAAAGCCAGCCTCAGCAAAAGCAAGGCTCTAAGCAACTCAATGAGACCCTGTCTGTAAATAAAGTACAAAACAGGGCTCGGTGGTCAAGTGCCCTGAGTTCAATCCCTGGCACCCAAAATTAAAAAAAAAAAAAAAAAGAGGAGAAAGGTATGAGTACAAACCTTACCAACACTAAAGGTTAATCAAGGAAAATAACAAATAACTCAACTACAAAAAAACCTGAAACTCAGGTGAAATGGGAAAATTGCTTCAAAATACAACTTCAGAAAACTGAAGCAGCTCCCAAAAGAAACAGAAAACCTAAATATCCCCAAATCTGTTAAAGAAAAAGGTTCAAATGAACAGCCACAATGAAAACCACAAGCATACATGATCTTCTAATTCTGCCAAATATTTAAAAAGTAACAAATATCAATGTCACATAAACTCAGGAAATGGAAAAGGATGTTCTCAATTCACTACATGAGGCTGGCCATAAGCCTGGTACCAAAATCAGACATTAGAAGGAAAAAAAGGGCAGAGCCATAGAGCTCATGTACATAGGCACACATATCCTTTTAAAGCAGCAAGTGAGATTCCACTAAATATAAAAAGAAAGAAATTTTGATCAAATGGGGTTGTCCCCCCTCAAGAATGCAAGGTTGGTTCAACATTTTGAAATCATCCCATGCAATTCACCATATTAACAAGATAAAAGGAAAAAAAATATGGGATTAATCTGATCACTCAATAGATACAGAGAAAGCACTTAGTGCAGCACATATAGTCCCTCAACAAACTAGGAATAGAGGACATAGAATATTTACAGAAAACAAAATCATAATTAACAAAATATATAATTAACAAAAGAATATTTTTTCCTCCTAATGATGAAAAGAAAAAAAAAACAACAACAAGGATATTTACTTCCTAACTTATTCAAAATTACACTGAAGGTCTTCATGAAATAAAGCAAGCAGGGAAGAAAGGAAAGGCATAATGATTGGAAGGAAAGTAGCAACATATCTATTCACACACCCCTGAAGATTGAGGACATAGCAAATGAGTTCTGGACATCAAACTGCAGCTTTTTTTAAATGAGAAAGAAATAGCTTACTTAAAGCCCTGCTACTTTTTAAAAATTCTATTGCTGTATCACAATTATACATAATAATGGGATTCATTATATAAATTTATAAATGCATGTAGCATAATTGAATCAGTTTCATTCTTTCCCTCTCCTCTTCTCTCCTCCTGATCTAGTTGCTTTACTCTATTGATCTTTATTATTATTATTACTATTATTATTATTTCAATTAGTGCATTTTATATATCCATGTGTAAGATTCCTTGATTCGTTGTGGTGCATTCACACATGGACGTGGCATGACTTGGTAGATTTCATTCCCCAATGCTTCCCTTTGCCCTTCCCTCCTCCCTTGCTCTTGATTTCCTTCTTCTATTCTCTTGGTCTCCCTTCTATTTTCATGATATCCCTTTTGTTTATATTCCTTTTTTTCTCCTCTCTTTCTTTCTGGCTTCTGCATATGAGAGAAAAACAAACAAACAGTTGACCCTTGATTGAGTCTGACTTACTTTACTTAGCATGGTGTTCTCCAGTTCCATCCATTTACCAGCAAATGACAATTCCATTCTTCTTTGTGGCTGTATAAAACTCTGATGTGCATAGGAACCACATTTTTTTTTTATCCATTTGTGTGTTTGTGGGCACCTGGACTGTTCCATAACTTGGCTATTGTGAATTGTGATGTTATAAATGTTGGTATGCATGTATCACCATAATATGCTAATTTTAGGTCTTTTGGATAGATACCATGAAGTGGAATAGCTGGGTCATGTGGCGGTTCCATCCTAGTCTTTTGAGGACCTTCCAAAGTGGTGGTAACTACTTTGCAGTACTGCCAATAATGTATAAATGTAACTTTCCCCCCATATCCTTGCCAGAAATTATTATTTGTATTCTTGATGATTGCCTTTCTAACTGGAGTAAGATGAAATCTCAGTGATGTTTTGATTTGCATTTCCCTGATTGCTAAGAATGTTGAACATTTTTTATATATTTGTTGGCTATTTATATTTCTTCTTTCAAGAAATGTCTGTTTAGTTCATTTGCACATTTGTTGATTGAAGATCCGCTATTTTGTTTTATCATTTATTCATAGCTAAATCTAATCCAAACCAATAAATGCAAGAGCTTTACTGTATATGGACCTTCTCTGAAGTATGCTAACACAAGCTAACCTTCAGGACTCCAGATCTTTATAGTTCTCAATTCAATTTTAATATTACCAGTAGAGAATTTATTTAGCCAAGCTTGGGTCAGGTATTCAGGCAGTGGAAGGTTCTTAGGTCAACTGGGGGCATGCACTCAGAAGGGATTATATGACCTCAGTCTCTCTTTGGCTTCCTTCCTGGTGATATAATCTCTAATTCCTACACATTTCCACCATTAGATGTCATTTCACCATAGACCTTTACCAGATCTGAGCCAATGCTGGCACCATGTCCTTGAACCTCCAGAACTGTGAGTTAAATAAGATTCTTTTCTTTATAAAGTAAACCTGCCTCAGTTGCTTTGATATAGCAACAGAAAGCAGAGTAATATGTTCCTGTACTTCTTACAGGTTCTATCTGAGTCATTTCTTTTAAAATTTTCTCTGTAGCTCCCAAACTCTGGATAGTTCTCCACACAAGTGTTCCCACTGAGCTTTGTCTTTACCTATCACAGTAAATATCACACTCTAGTGTAATTGATTTTTCAATTATCCATCTCCATCATTGGAGGCTAAGCAAATTTTATGCATTTTTTATCCACAGGGCCCAGCTAGTGCTTAGTCAAAAATATGTACTTAACAAATATGTATTTAATAAATAATGTTGACTCCTCAACATGATCACCTTATCAACTTATTGCTATTTTATAGGTGAGAAAGTTGAAACTTGAGAAAGATAAATAACTTATGTAAGCTATTTTGTGGAGAAATGAGGAACATGATTTGCACCCAGGGCTCAGGAATCCAGAACCAGTGCTCTTGCCTCACTAGACCATCCATTGAGTGTCTTCTATGTGCTGCATGCAATGCCACGTATCCAATAGTTTTCTTTAGACTGCAATAGTCTTTGAGGCAGGTGTACCAGTTTTACATATAAAAAAACAACTATGGCTCAAAGAAGTAAAGTTCAATGTCAAGGCCACATAGTTGGTCAATGGAACAACGAGGGTCTAGCTCTTCCCTTCCCACAGAGAAGGAAATTAGCTGTGATCATGAGTCAGATACCCAGCAAGCCCCAACAGTCAGACAAGCACGTTCCAACAGCAGGGTCCAGGGGGAGAGATCACCAGGTCCAAGCATGTGCAACTTTTATCCTGAAGTATTCTGACAGGCTTTGTGACTCTCAAGATTGTGTCTTTCTTCCCTGTTCCCCAGGAGTAGCACTGTAGTGTTCTGCTGAGCTATTTATAGATCACCCAAAATATGTTTAAGGATAATTCACGTGTGCCTGTTGCAAAGTATTGCAGGAGTGATTATTTTTCCAATGCCTGGGGGAAATTCAGGAGGCAAAGAAAAATATAATAGCTAAGGAAAAATCCAATGCATAGGGTGCTTGAAGTCTATTTATAGATTAATAATTTTCCTCTTCTCTTTTCTCCATTAATATCTATTAAGTGAATGTGCATTAAACACATTTGGCAAAGGGTAATGTCTTATTTAGATAGTGGTCTTTAGGTAATGTGCTGTTTTATAAACGTTTCCTTTCTATCCTCTCCTTTTCATGGTTAAAAGAAAGGAAGATTCAGTATCACAGTTTGAAAAATAAAAAAGAGCCCAGTAGCATATCCTCAACGGTTAGTTCCTATTATGCCAAACAGTCTTCTCTTCAGGTGGTAAAATGCAACTGGCAGTTGTAAAATAATTGTCCCAAAATAACAATAAGTATGCTATTGTGTTTCAGAGGACTCATTGGTTAGGAATCAAATAGTGACTCAAGCTTGTAGATGCTAGAAAAGACCAAGTATCAAAGTGTAACCTAGAATCTAAGTATCATTTATTTGGAAGTTTGCCAAACCAACATATTAAAATAAAAAAGAAGCCGTTGAACACTATCTTCAGATTTTCTTTCAAAAGAAAAGACATCTCAGGTTCACAAAAAGCTTTTGGAATGCCACAGATCAGCAACATCACAGTGCAGAGGAAAGGACTTGACTTTTGCTATAGTGTGGATCCAAAGGCCCATTGCTGAAGGCTTGATCAATAGCCTGTGGTACCATTGGTTGTGTGCAGGGATGGAACTTTAGGAGGTGGAGCCTAGTGGAAGGAAGTTAGGTCATTGGGGATGTAGGTCATTGAAGAGTACATCTGGACACCAGCTCCTTTTTGTCTGTCTGCCTCCTGGCTACCATGAGGTAAGCAGCTCACTCTGCCATATACTCCCACCATGACGTCCTGCCTCTCCATAGGTCCCAAAGCAACCAACCATGGATTGAAACCTCTGAAACTATGAACCAAAAATAAAACTTTCTTGCTCTAAAGTGATTCTCTCATGTATTTTGTCACAGAGACACACATAAGACTGGCACGACTTGAGTCAAGGAGAACTGTGTTCTAGAACCTTCTCAGATGCCAACCTGCACTGTCATGCCACACTCCAGACTCCTGTTTCCTCACCTGTAAATGACTTCTTGCAACCCTTGGAAATACTAAGATTCTAACTGCTAGGGGAGGATGATTGGAAGCTGAGAATAAAGGGCAGGCTCTTCTCAATAGGAGCAGAGGGCAGAGGAGGTCTCCAAGGGACATGGCACTCAAGATGAATGGAAATTCACTTGCCCCTGGAAGCAAGTCCAGGCAAGGAGGAGTGGGCCTACAAAATGTGGGAGGTACAAAGGCTTAACTTAAGAAGGGGATGTAAAAGGGGAGCACCAGGAAGTGCAGGAAGTGATAAAAAGGAAGTGTTTAATGGGGGCTCAACTTGAGCAATAGTGTCAGGAGGGGCGCTCAGAGTAGAGTCAGAAAATTCTTAGGCCTTCCTCTAATTCACTCTCTGCAGAGGCTACTGATATACTCTTCTAGTACCCAATTAAAATCATATCACTTCCTTGTGCAGAATCCTTTAATGACCACCTAGTGCCCTCAGGATTAAAGAATAAACAAAACAACAACAATAAAAACCCTATTACACTCCCATCATTTCTACCCTTAATCTAAAAATACAAGAAGCTCTGAAATCCCCATGTCTCTCTATGCTATTTGGCAAAACTTGATCTAAACTGACGTGAGACTTCATCTTCTTTCTTTGATGGCTGTGACATGTCAGTGTCAGAAATATCAACAGGATATTACAGGGTGCTACCCCAGGCTTTGCTGGGATATTGTGCAGCATAATCAAAAATAATAACACTTCTAAAATCTGGAAAAGTCTAACTACAAAAACGCAACTGGCTCCAAGATTTTGGGCTTAGAGTTTGAGGGTTTGTGCTTTCTCATCATGACAACCTCTGCCCTCGGCGGCCAAGCATTTGGCATCCTCACTCTGTCTCATCCCCACCGTGCTTGGTTCTAAACATAATGCAGCCTTGCCATCACTTTGCAAGATGTTTAAACCCCACCATGGCTCTGCACTAACTTTCCCTGCCCTAAAGAATATCTCCACACTACCGCCAGCCCTGGGAAAAAAACATGCGCCTTCTGAAGCCCATTTCAAAGTCTCCTTCCTTTAGGAAGACACCCTCTTCCTGCCCGGTCCCCTGCCTTCTTCTGTGTCCTAAACAAAACTTGCTACTTTCTCTTTTGTCCCCTTAGCCATATACAGTACCTAGTTCAGCTCGTATCTTGCTTATCATAGTCATCTGTTTACAGGTCGATGTTCCTCCTCTGGTCCGTGGGCTCCTGACAGGCAGAACCTGCTCGCTAGACCTCTGGCAGAGCCCCTGTTACTAGGAAATGCCTGGTGAATCATTCTAGATGCTCAGTAAAGGGCAATCCACCAATGTTCACTGTAAGATCAGATGAACTAGATATTTGCATCCAGCTCTCTAACCTTTAGCGTACATTAACTGTCGTTCTACTCTATGTGTTCAAGTCTTGCACCCTCTCTCTTTCCCTCACGCCAACAAGAATAACTCCATGACACAGAGCATACTGCCACAGTGTCCCCAAAACTACAGTTAAAGCACAGCACTACTCTCTAGGTCTTCCCAAGTAAGGATAACAGCCAAGCTATCCATCTACCAATGAGTATGCAAATGAGACAGTCCAGCAGAAGGCATGGATAGAAGAATCTCAGCTACATTGGGGTCCACAATTCTGAGATTCTAATACAGATGGGATAAACCATAGTGAGCATAGCAACCATGATATTGGCATAGAGCGTCAAAGCCTATAAAGCCCTTATGTTTATATTTTCTCCTTTAGTTGAATTCTCACAATAACCTTTCATAGTAAATATTGTTATCGTACCCCATTAATAAAGGCAGAGACTAAGCCTCAGAATAAATAAACTTCAGCAGTGTGTTAGCTGGCTTTACATCCCTGAAACCAAGAGATCCAACAAGAGCAACTTAAAGGGGAAAAAGTTTATTTTGGCTCACGATTTCAGAGGTTCAGTCCCTGGGCAGCCAACTCCATAGCTCCACAGTGAATCAGAACATCATGGCAGAAGGGTGCGGTGGGAGGAAATGGCTCAGTTCATGACAGCCAGGAAGTGGAGAAAACTTGAGTACATTGAGTCAAGGTTAATATAATCCCCAAAGGCATGCCCACCTGACTTACTTTCTCCAGCTGCACCTTACCTGCCTACAGCTACCACCCACTAATCCATTCAAATTATTAATCCATGAAATGAATTAGTCCGCTGATGAGATTACAGCTCTGAACGTTTCTGGTTGTCTCACGCATCAGCTTTCCAAGGCTGACTCTCATTCAAGTCATTACAGCAGTAAGGCCCAAAGCTAATTTTAAGAAAAGAAACTGAGGATAAAAGCAGATTTATAAGGAGAATACTCAGATCTGAAGGAAGAGCAGTGGCAAAAGAGAGGACATAGTTGTTGGAATAGGCTGAACTACTAAAGGCAGGAGAGGCAGGAAAGGAAGTTTTGGTTCTATGTGTAGAAAGGTTCATGGCTTTGAGTCTAAGAAGGAGAAAACACTATGAGTATATTAGAATTGGCATTAGCAAAAAATAATAATAATAAAAAAAACCACCCAGCAGGCTGAGGGCTCAATGCCACACAGCTAAATTGGTGGGACTTGGACTGTACTTCAGATTAATAGCAATACATGATTTTTACAGAGAATTTAGAAAACTACAAAATTCAAAAGAAAAACATTTTACTTAAGAACATTGTTGTGGTTTGGATGCGAGGTATCCCCCAAAAACTCACATGTGAGACAACGTAAGAAGGTTCAGAGGAGAAATGATTGAGTTTTGAGGATATTAACCTAATCAGTGTATTGATCCCTGATGGGATTAAGTGACTGGAAACTGGAAGCAGGGAGGGTGTGGCTGGAGGAGGTGGGAATTGGGCATGACTTTGGGGTATATATATAATTGTATTTGGCGAGTGGAGTCTCTGCTTCCCATGATGTGGGCTGCTTCCCTCTGCCACACTCTTCCGCCATGATGTTCAGCCTCACCTTGAGCCCCAAGGAATGGAGTCAGCCTTCTAGGGACTAGGACCTCTGTAAACATGAGCCCTCAAATAAACCTTTCCTCCTTTACAGTGGTGCTGGTCAGGTCATTAAGCCACAGTAGTGAAACAGCTGACTAAAACAAACATTTTTTAAACCATTCCAAAGTCCCTTTGTGTAAAGTCATTCTGTCAATCATTTCCTATGCATTTTTATTATAAGGCCTTTTAAAGAACATGAACATTTTCTTACTTGTTATTTTCCTAATCAGTGGATGAGATTGATCATTTTACTATACCTTCATTAATATTAGATATTATTATTTCATTTTAAATATCAAATAAATTGATGCAGAAAATTAGAAAAGGGGAAAGTCACTCCTCACCTTTGCTTTAATTTATATTTATTTAATTACTTAAAAACGTTAACATTTTTCCCATAGCTATTTGCCAGTATATTTCATATTTGTCTTCTGTGTATTTATGTCCTTTCTCCATTTATATAAACAAATGAGGTCCTGGATTTGTATTATTAGATTTCTATGAGTTTTATATTTATTAAAAAGTTGCCCTCATTTAAATTTCCTGTAACATTATCTCTAGATTTGTTGATTGCTTTTTAATATTGGTGAATTTTTTTGATACATAAAAATTTTAAATTTTTATGTCGTCAGGTATGTCAATCACATTCTTAGTGATTTATTCCATCAACTCTAAGCTTAGCAAACCCTCCCCCCATAAAAGGTTTGATAAATATTCACATCTATCTTCTTCTAGAATTTCTCACAGTTTAGGTTTTTACATTTTTAACTCTTTAATCCACCTGGAATTTATTTGGCTATTCCTAATAAGGTGAGAAATGTTTGAAATTCTTTAAAAAATAATAAAACACTTAACACATCACATATTCCGCTGATATTAGCATAAACCTTGATGAGCAACTGGTGCCCACATCAAAGGCTGCAAATTTCTTAATAGCGTTTAATATTTCCCCTCTAATAGCACAGGGTACGAAATGCACATACTTGCCAGTTGCTGTTCCAAGTGAGTTTATCAGCATGCTGCACACCCAACATATGGTGTCTATCTCATTATTAAGAAAAGTAAGTAATAAATAAGAACTGGGGCTCCCACCAATCATTAGTCAATCCTCCAAAGAAAATCAAGCACATATTGGAGTCCTCCCTAGTGGACTTGTGCAATTTCTCTGACTGAATCGTTTAAGCAAAGAAAACTTTTCTTCCTTCCAATTAAGGTCTCTCCTTAAAAGTATGCAGTGACTCATTCAAAAAAGCATAGGAGGAAGAAACCAGAAGACACGTGTTTGATTTCTCTCCACACTGGGGAAACATTCCTGCCTTTCCCTGCCTTCCAGCCCGAAGGTGGTCACGTCTAGTGCTGCACTGAAAAAGATTTGTGGCTTATTGTCCTGACGGATGGCAGAGTAATGAAATAGCTCTGTGCTGTGTCCTGGAAAGCCAGGCCGGGCAGGCATTGTGCCATTGATGGCTCACATTATAATGGAGAAATATTAGGGAATATTTCAATAGCCACCCAGAGGAGACACAGTAGCTATAAGCAGGCCACAGGCTGCTTCCAAGGAGAGTAAAAGGAACATAAAAATAGGGGTGGGGGAGACTGGAAGGGGTGGAAATGCTTCAGGGAGGAAAAAAGGTCCACTCAGAATGTATGTTAATGCAAAGTTGTTTGCTAGACTGGTTCTCCAGAGAAGGGTGGTGAATATCCCAGTACGTGTACTCCACAATTACAGCATTATTAATTTATATAGCACCATAGACCACACGTGGGACTTCATGGTAATTAAGTTACAGATAAAGCCAGGTTAGCTTTCCTCTGAATATAAACAACCATGTTCTGTTCAACACAAAGCAAGGAAAAACTGCTGGATTTATAACACAACAACAGTGTCTAGTAAACTTATATTCAGCAACATCATGTCAATAACATGATGCTTAAAAAAAAAAGAAAAAAAAAACTACTTAGCAAGAGATCAAGCAGAGAAATAGAATAAGGAAGATTAATAATGGAGATTTAGTGAGTAAACAACCCCATTTGCCTTAGAGAAGAGAGTAGAGAAATCAGAGGCAAAAGGTCTACTGAGTCCTTCCTATGGGATCTGCATTAGAAACGTGCAAAAGTTCAAACAGGCACCAGAGATGGGGACAGGATCTATGACTACAATCAGTGGCCAGAAAGGCCAGAATTAAAACAAGACATCCCTCTGTAATAAACCTGGGCCCAGGAACTTTACTCTCAGGAATTTTTTTCTAAGCAAATAATTATGGACATATGCAAAGATTTTGCTACAAAGATGTTCATCACAGCATTGTTTATAGTAGGAAAATTTGCAATTAATCTGCCTTTTACACCCAATGTTATGTAGCAATCAATCTCCATGTCTATGATATATTTGTGAATCCTCATCTTGAATGACTACACAGTCTTCCATTGATGAATACATAATAATTGATTTAATTACTATGTATAAGCACATACATAGATTTAAGATGATATTATATAAACCCTATGTTCACTAAATTGAAAAGAGCATACTAAGTAACACCATATGTACTGTGTAATTCACTTTTATTTCCTGCTTTCAGAATATCTGGGAGCACCCTCTCCAGCAACTTCAATAAAATCACTATGATTTTGTTTACTTTATTACCAATAAAATGCCTACCCATAAAATTTTCAATTAGATATAGTCTGCCATTTAAATGACTTAATTTGCTGCCAAACTCTCTAATTCATGTCCCTGAGTGACCAACATATCAGATACATGCTCATGTTATTATTTTCAAGATTGCAAAAGATATGCACAGAAGTAAAGTCACATAAAGTATACTAGAATTGCACAGGAAATGTGAAGACTCTGGGCCACTTATCTATTGCTGCATAACAAGTTACCTAATAACTTAATGCCTCAAAGCAACAAATGCTTGCATTTCATAGTTTCTGAGGGTCAGAAATCCAGTCTTGGCTCAGCTGGGTCTTCTGGCTCTGATTTCTCACGAAGGCACAGTCAAGGTGTGGGCCAGATATTCAATCATCTTAAAACTGAACTAACTGCAAGTTGATCCACTTCAAGTTCATTTAGGTGGTTGTTGACTGGAGTCAGTTCTTTGTGGATTGTTGGACTAAGACTTCCCTTAGTCCTTGCTTGACATCTAAAGGACAGTTCATAGCATGGCAGACTGGCTTCACCGGCAATGAAAGTGAGAAGACAAGAGAGTGAGTCCACACAAAACAGAAGTCACAATCTCTTATAGCTAAGGTTGCCACGTTAAGCAAATAAAAATATAGGACACCCAAAACAGGCTAAGAGGAAAATTCATTCCTACAAAAAAGCATACATTTAAAAAAGCATAAAGACCTCAAATCAACAACTAATTTCATGTTTGAAGGAAATAGAAAGATAAGAACCAAACACAAAACGAGCAGAAGAAAATAAATAATAAATACTGAAGCAGAAATATATGGACTAGAGAACATGAAAAATAATAGAGGAAATCAACAAAATGAAGAGCTGGTTCTTCAAAAAAGATTAATAAAATTAACAAACTTTACCTATATTAACCCAGAAAGAAAGAGGTGACTCAAATCAAATGAAAAAGGAAACATTTCAACCAATTTTATACCAATAAAAATATTTTTAAAAATACAACAAATAATTGTGGGCAAAAAAATTAAAAACCTGGATGAAACTGACAAACCCTAAATATACACAATCATGACTGAATCATGATTAAATAAAAAACAAGAACAGGTAAATAACTACTTAAAAACACTCAGCAATTTCAATTAATGTAGATAAACCATTTGACCAGATTCAATAGTTTTCAATGTAAACACTTGACAAACTAGAAATAGAAGAAAGTTACCTTGAGATAATAATGCAACATATGAAAAGTCCCTATCTAACATCACAGTCAATGGTGAACACTTTCCATCAAAGGATCATGAATAAAACAAGTGCTAATCAGAGCAACTTGGCAAGAAAGAGAAATAAAAAGAAGTAAAATTATCTCTGTCTGAAGATGACATATTCTTATATGTAGAAAACCCTAAAACTTTCACTTTACAAAACTATTAGAGTAAGCGGATTCAACAAACACACAACAATTAGTCATGCTTCTTATACTAACAATGAAAAATCCAAAAAAGAAATTAAGAAAACAATTTCATTTGCAATAGCATCAAAGAATAAAATTTCAAGGAATAAAATTGACCAAGAAAGTGAAAGACTTAAAACTAAAATACTTTATAAAAACACTGATAAAAA
The DNA here is from genome assembly GCF_902686455.1 of Sciurus vulgaris. Classification (NCBI taxonomy): domain Eukaryota; kingdom Metazoa; phylum Chordata; class Mammalia; order Rodentia; family Sciuridae; genus Sciurus; species Sciurus vulgaris. The sequence goes on along the minus strand of NC_136469.1, from coordinate 133,807,908 downwards.
ATTAAACAAGGGACTGGGGATATAATATAGCTCAGTTGGTAGAGTGCTTGCCTTGCATGCACAAGGCCCTGGGTTCAATACCTAGTGCCAAAAAAAAAAAAAAAAAAAAAAAAAAATTTTAGACAAAAACAAATGGAAAGGTCTGTGTTTTTGAAATAGAAGATTAAAAAGTAGCAAGGTACTAGCAAAAAGACATGTAGATCAGTGGAAGAGACTCAAGATCCCATAAATAACCTCTCCAATACATAGCCAAATGATTTTTCAGAAAGGTGCCAAAATCATTTCAATGAGAAAGAATCCTCTCCTTAATAAATAGTGTTAGAATTGGGCTCTTACCTCATATTGCATAAAAACATTATCTCAAAATCGATCAAAGACCTAAACTTAAAACCTAAAACTCTAAGGTTCACAAAAGAAAACAAAGGGGAAAGCTTCATGACCTTGGACTGAGCAAGGATTTCTGGATATTATACCAAAAGCATAAGCAACAAAAGTATAATTAAGCAAGCTGGACTGCCTCAAAATTTTAGAACTCTGGACATAAAAGGATACAATCAACAGAAAAAAAAAAAAGAAGATCTATGATATCTAATAAGAGGTTAATGTCTAGAAGGTACATAAAACTTCTAAAATCTCAACAACAACAAGAAGGAAAAGAAAAAAAAAAAAAAAAACAATTCAAAGAGAGCTGGGGATGAAGCTCAGCTGTAGAGTCCCTACCTAGCATGCACAAAGCCCTGGGTTACATTCAGTACCACTAAATAAATAAATAAGCAAAGGATTTCAACAGACATTTCTCCAAAAAGGAAATACAAAAGACAGACAAGCGTATAAAAAATGATGATCAGTACTTCTGATCATTAGGGAAATTCAAATTCCTCACAAACACTAGTATGGCTACTAGCAAAACCAGACAAAACCAATAAACAGAAAATAGCAAGTGTTTGTAAGGATGTGGAGAAATAGGTATACTTGTGCACTTTGGGTGGGAATATAAAATGATGGGATTACTAACGAAAACAGTCTAAATGTTCCTTAAAAATTGAAAATAAAATTATCAAGTGAACCAGCAATTTCACTCGGTTGCATGTGCAAAAAAATTGAAAGTTGATCTAAAGAGCCATTTCACACCATGTTTATAGCAGCACCAGTCATAATAACCAAGAGGTGGAAATACACAACTGTCTTACCAACACATGACTGGATAAACAAAATGTGGTGTGTTCAATAGCCAAACTATGGAATCAACTAGGTAGGCATCCATCAGTGGAAGAATGATAAAGAAAATGTGGTACATATACACAATGGAGTTTTACTCAGTCAAAAAAAAATGAAATTATGTCATTTGCATGGAACTTGAGGACATTATGTTTAAATGAAATAAATGAAACTAAGAAGTCAAGAGTTGTATGTTTTCTCTCATATGTGGAAGCTGGAGAAGAAAAAGGAAAAGGAAGATGTGTGGGGCATCTCATGAAAATCAAAGGGAGATCAGTAGAGTACAGGGGGGAAACTGTCTGGGGGGGGCAGAAGGAGGGAAGGAGTGGGTAAATACTGAGAAATTATAGTGACCAAATTATGTTTTTTTGGCAGGGTTATTATTTTTTATTATTTGCTTTTTTATTTATACAGACTGCCTTTTGATTCATTGTACACAAATGGGGCACAACTTTTTGTTTCTATGATTGTGCACAATGTGGATTCACACCATTCATGTAATCATACATGTACATAGGGTAATGAGTCTGTCTCATTCCACCATCTTTCATACACCTCCCCCTCCCCCTCTCATTCATCTCTATGTAATCTAAAGTTCCTCCATTCTTCTCTTACTCCCACCCCCCCACTCCATCCACTTATCAGGGAAAACATTCAGCCTTTGGTTTTTTGGGCTTGGCTTATTTCATTTAGCATGATATTCTCCAATTCCATACATTTATCAGCATATGCCATATTATTATTCTTCTTTATAGCTGAATAATATTCCATTGCATATATATATATATATATATATATATATATATATATATATCACAGTTTCTTTATCCATTAATCTGTTGAAGGGCATCTAGTTTGGTTCCACAATCCAGCTATTGTGAATTGAGCTGCTATAAACATTGAAATTACTACGTTATTATAGTATGCTAATTTTAAGTCCTATGGGTATAAACCAAGGAGTGGGATAACCAAATTATGTTTAATCACATGCATGTACAAATATGTAGCCATGAATCCCACCACTATGTACAATTATAATGAATTAATAAAAATACAAAAAACAGAAAAAATGTGGTGTGCATATACACACGTGTGCACATGCACAAACACACAAAATGGAATATTATTGATCCTTTTAAAGGAAGGAAATTTTGAGACAAGCTACAGCATGGATGAACTTTGAGGACATGGTGCTAAGAGAAATAAATAAGCCACACACACACACACACACACACACACACACACACACATACACAAAGTACTGTTTGATTTCACTTTTTTTTTTCAAGTATCTGGAGTAGTCAAGTTTATAGAGCTAGAAAGTAGAATTGGAATTGCCAGAGGCTAACAGGAGGGGTAAATGGTGAATTGTTATTGAATGAGTATAGAGTTTCGGTTTATCAAAATGAAAAAGTTGGAAGATTGTTAGCATAATGACATGAATATGCTTAATGTTGCTGAATGTTCGAAATGGCTAAGATGGCAAAATTTATATTTTTTTAACCCAATGAAAAATAAAAACTTTAAAAACACAGGAAACTTAGTTAATCTACATCTCGGATTATCATAAAATAATTTTTAGCGTATGACTATCCCATGCAATATTTGCAGATGACACACAATATGGGTCCCATGCGATAATTGGGACATACTTACACTAAAAATTTATTTGCTGTCTGTTTGAAATTTAAAATTTAAGTCAGTCTCCTATATTCTGGGTGGAAATCCTACTTAAAGTCTAATCTCAGGAGTAAAACTTCATCCCTTTTGTTGAAACCCATTCATTCGAAGCAAGTCTGTAAGTCAACCCATTCATTAGAAGCAAGTCTCTAAATCCAGCTTCACCCAAAAAGGAAATTACACAAGGACATGGAAACCAGGAGATGAGGATCAGTGGGCGCCACCACAGAATACCAAAGATAGAAAGACAAGAGAGAGTGAATATTTTTAATGTTGATATTTCTGCTCTCACCAATCTGTTAGCAAGCCTCCTGAGGGTCAACCACAGGTAAGATGAACATCTCATATGTAATCCACACCAGAACTCTTTTGCAATAATGAAATGGGTGTTGCTATAAGGAACTACACTGGGGCTGCAAGTTTAAATAGACTTGTTCCTGGCAAACCAAGATAAATGGTCGTCCCACGTGAAGGTCATATTTCTGGGCATCTTTCTCAGCCACTGGCACAACGCCAACATACTAAGAGTTACTTAATAGATACTTGTTTATGAAATGGCACGATGATTCCAAAACATGCAAATGTACTTAAACCCCAAATGTCCTATTCTAGAATGTGTTTCCTTGTAGTCTAATCAGGGGAAATAAGAGAAACTCTCCTACCCTGTCTAATCATACTTTTCAATTAAAAACAAATCTGAAACAACAGAGTTTCAATTTAGAAATAAATCCCAAGAGAAGGGTGAGTTGAATTACATAACCAGTGGCTATAGAATTTGATCTCATCAATCCTAGTATGGGAGGTGTTACAGGGGAGAGCTGGCTAGGTCCCTGACTTTGGGACTCCAATCCTACTCTCAGGCTTGGTAAACACACCACCATGGGAGATAACCCGACTCCCCCAGACCTCAGTACACTCATTTATAAATGATACTCAATTCAATGTGGCAAAATGCATAAAGCACTTAACACATTTATTTAACACATCAGCAAATATTTGAGCATTTACTACACTGCCATATATAATTCCTAGAAAGTTAGAGTACAAAAATACTCTTGATAGAAATATATATCACTGCACAATCTGGGGATACCAAAGTATCTTCAACAAACTAAATTAGAATGCCTAAACTTACAGTAATTTATCATCGTAAGTCAATCATAGCAGCAATTGAAAACCATAACCAATTTAAGACAATACTGATACTTCATGGATGAAAAAATTTGCTCCTTCCAAATTACAAGAATTTCAATGACTTACATAAGTTCTTTATATGGAAGAACTTTTAAATTTTGTACCCAGACGGTGAGGTAGAATAATGAGTTCAAGTTTTCAGTAAGCTAAAAACATTGCCATTTATAGTTTATGAAAAACAAATTTTTGTAACCCTTCATAACTCATAGTTACTAATTAGTCCTCCATTATGCATAAAAATGAAATTTTGTGTAATTTTGCCTCTTGCGCCTATAAAAATAGAAGAAAATATGGTTTTTAGGGATCAGTTTGCAGCCAATTAGGAGAATCATTCCACCCTACCATAAAGACATGAATATAAATAATTCTCAGGCATAAGTGAGAATGACAAATGGGCAGCTTGTGACTTAAGAATTGTTGTACTAATTTTTTCTTGGTGTAACGAATTATCAAAACCTTAGTGGCTTGAAAAAATACAAATGTATTCTCTTAGAGAATACATTTGACCTGGAGGTCAGAATTCCGCCATGGCTACGTTCATTCCTGGAGGCTTAGGGGGAGTTTGCTTCTCTTCCCTTTTCAGCTTCTAGAGATCGCACGCACCCCTTGGCTTACGGTCCCTTCCTCCATATGAAAGTCTGCAATGCCAGTGGGATCTAGATAACTCTCCCTCTTCGACCTCTCTCTTCCACATATAAGGACCTGATTACATTGGGCCCAACAGGATAACTTAGGGTAATCTCCTTATTTTGCAGCCATCTGATAGACAACCTTAATTCCCCCTTGTCATGAAGCATAATATATTCACAAATTCTGCGGACTAAGAACTGAACATCTCTGAAGGGTTTTCTGACTTTAGAAAACCCAGTTGTGGCAGGCAGCTTAATGAGATTATAGGTGTGGAATAGATTTCATGGGGAAACATGCTAAGGAAGTGCTCATTCATAGAACTTCACAAGAAAGTTTTACGATAAAGAAGTTCAACCAACGAATTTGAAGGTGTAAATCATTTTTCTCTTAAAGCAGTTGTTGATATCCAAGCAACTAGTGTTCCAGAGAATGTTATGTTCTTGGACTTGTATAGGACTTCTGAATTCTGGCCTCTCCTTTTGGGGTCATAACCAGTATGACCCCAAACCAGTCCTACAAGCCCTTCTGCTAAAGGAAGGGAAAGTGGCTTACCTCTTACCTGATCGGCTACTCTCTATCCTTAAGTGTTCAAAAAGTTTCCTTCCAAACCTGAGATTCTATGAATCATTTTAGCAAGCATTTGTTAAATGTCACTCTGGAGACAGAAAGCAAGCTGGACTCTGGGGATAAAATGATCTTCTTCTCAAGAAGCTGACTCTCCAGTGAGAGACACAGGCATAGGAAGAAAATCTACAATATGCCTGGCAGGTGACCTGATAGAAGTGGGTCCCGAGCCAACATGAAAGGGTGGATGGTGGGGGGCGGGGGTATGTGTGTAAGGTGCGTTCAGTGGACGGCACCAAATTCATTGTCAAATTCATATCAAAGATGGAAGGACCTAATGAATGAAGTCCTTACTGTAATTCAGAAACTGTATTGCAAAGTGTGTTTTCTGGGGACACTATTGGATCATTCAAGCCAAAAGATCAGTTTTAGATCCATAAGAAATTATCCTCCCCCATAAGTAATATCCATTGGAAATTTTTAGCCTGACATTTCCACAAGGGCACAGCTCCCTGTCATCACCCAGGCCCTGCGTGAGGCAGGTTGAAGGCCTCACCCTGTTCCAGGGGCAACCTAGTCTTTCTTTGGCACTAAAGTAGTAACTGATGTGATTTATTCAGGATGAAAATTTTATACTAAATTATAGACCTTGCTTTGCATATCTTAAGGGCTTTTGCAAGTTATTTCAACAAAGGTGTATTATATTTTTTCTCTGAGCCTTTTGTCAACAACAGGACAAAGAGACCATGAGTGTTTCTAAATTATTGTTGCCTGGTGCAGGACTAGAAGAAAAGGCCTGGCAAGTTAAATATCTGTACATTTAGCACTTTAATTTGGACATTTTTTTTTTACCAGTTTCATTTGGAGTTATGGGATCTTAATGGAAGGCCACCCAGGCTTAGTTGTCATTGCCATTGTTTCTGAGGACAATGGGAAGAAATCAAAAGGGCAATAAGAAAATGTTTTCTTGTATAGAAAACTTGGCAGAATAATGAAACCCAGGAGCCTAACAATGGTAACACTTGCCACAGAGCTAGACCCCAGAAGAAGACCTCATGTGTCTCCATGGAGATGGGATGAAAGCAGACCGCGAGGGAGCTCAGGAAAAATGGCTGTTTTGTGCCAAGTGTTGTGTTAAAAGCTTATTCTCTTATTTATTTAATTTTCAAGGCAATTCTTTGCACTAAGTCAGAGCCCTGTAAATTGATCCCCAGCAAGGACATTACACAAGTCTATAATAAATACAAATAGATTCAAACCACTTACATTAACACTTATAATGTAACCCTGTAGACCCCTGCTTTGCCCTCTCTACAGGCTCTCTAGGACACTGAAAGCATCTCATCTGAGCTCACATCCGTCCCCCTCAAACTCTGGGCACTCCGTGGGGAATGGTTCATGACAGCCCAGATGACGGCACCTCACTCAGTCCTTTACTACTGCTGGAAGGAATCTGCTATTCCTGCCAAGACCTCACCTCTGGAGCTCCCCAAGTTATCAGTTCTTAAAATTCTAAACTAGACCTTCTTCTCTTCCATCCTTACCACACCACCACCATGCTGAGGTCCACACAGAAGTGTGGGTAATGGAATTTCATCTACTCTGTGTCTCGCTTTAACTCTGGGGTACCACAAGTGAACCTTGAAGGCCACTCTAAAAACTTCTCCTGTAACTTCTAGTTACCAACACTTCCGGATTAGACTGGCCTTAAGGAGGAGTTTAAACCTCATCATCTAAAGCAGACTCCATGTGAGCCTCCCTTTTTCCTCCCTACACTCAAACCTCTGCAAAAATCTTTGCTCTCCTTTTCATGGGGCCAAATTTCCTCAAGGAAAACAGGACAGGCCAAGGAATTCATGAGATACACAAAGACATAAATTGGATTCCAATTTTTGCTCCAGGGAGACTCCAACTACAAACAAATGAAGGGACTGAGCTTTCGAAAGGTAATAAGTTGATCCAGTTGTTGAAAGTTGGAGTTGGAATTGGAACCCCAAGTCTGCCTAAGTCTGAGTCATCCCATCTCCAGACCTCACTAAACTCAGCATATGTGGCGTCCCTGCAAGAGCCTTCAGTTTTATCAAAGTGCCAGACTTCTTATTTTAGCTCTGATGGTCAGGGTGCATCTGTTCCATTTCAGGGTTTAATTTAGGCTCTCCATTTAAGATTTGAAGGTTGGAAGTCCAAATACTCAGGATCATTCTTACTGATGCCTTGCTTCCACGCCACCAATTAAGTGAAGCCATCTGGTGAATTGATATGCTGCACACCCACCACCTTAGGGGGCTTCCACTTTCTGGGCTAGTTGTTACATGGTTACTCCAAAATGTTACAATTCACGTCATCATAGACCAGAGGCCCAAACCAGGCTTGCCTATAAATTTCGCCATCGTCAGGAGTCTGCAGAGCATAGCAGGGCATCTATTACTCATATGGAGAAGACATGGAATCACCTCCCAGTCAACAGCACAGGCTGCGGCAGTCAGCTGATTGGGGCCATACCTTCTGAGAATGTTGCTAACATACTCATAGTGATACAGCAGAAGTTAAGGGCTCAATTTGGGACAAGAAGTTGTTCTGAGGGGAAATTATTTTTTATCATAAATGTAAACCTTGTCAGAAAAATGTAGATTTTCAAAGTATACTTGAGGCATCTCATTGCCTGTTTCTTACTGTAATTTTTCAAGAGGAAAAAGGACATTTTTCAAGTTTATGAGCTAGTTTACATTTGTTTCCTCCCTCCCCCAGAAATTACACTTGTTAAAAAGGGAGTCCTTAATCCATTAATGCTGAGAAATGCTTTTCTCCACTCCAATCAAAACAAAGCCTATGTAAGAACAAACTTGGTATGAGACTAACTCCAGGAGTAAGACCTTAGAAACTTAGACCATGCCTTGGTCAACATGTCGGAAATCTCTTCCATATTGAAAAATGTCACCCAATAAGTAGAGAAGGAAATTTAAAAAGTGTGAACATCATCATTTTGCTGCTATGAATGAAATAATTCATTGAGATAGGAATTATCAATTCTAAAAGACTTAAATGAAAGGTTGAGAGAAAACTGGGTATTTCCATGATGACTAAGTATAGCCCATAGACAAGTGCTGGTCACAGGGGAAAATGTAACATTTCAGTGTTGGGGTCAAGCTGCCACCACCTTACCTACCTCCTGAAGTGATTAAATATGAAGGACACAGCATTAATCATGAAGTATCTCGCCAAATGTTTGCCTTGGGTCTAATTAAACATTTACGTCTAATTTTCAGTTCATATAGGAATTAGAGAGGAACAAGAAAAGTAACACCATAGGAAAACACTCAGAGAATTCTGAAAGAGGAAACTTCTATAGGACAAGTAACCCCAGCTTCTCCAAATTTCTTCAGTAAGTCAATGTCATGGAAAAAATAAGAGACATAAAAGTCAAATGCGATGTTGATTGGATTCTAGTTTAAACACGTGAGCTGTAACATTCTGAGTGGCAATGTGGGGAATTTGTGCATGAATTGGTTATTTATAGTTTGGAAGAAAAGATTATTAATTGTGTAAGGTGTGAAATTTGTAGAACTTTTAAGTAGGAAAATGGTCTTTATGTTTTAAAGACATATACTAAAGCATTTATGGGTGAAATGTCTTATCTATGATTTGCTTTTAAGTTATGATTTGCTTTGTAAATTAACACAAACAAAAGTATATACAATCAATATGACAGACAGCAAATGTTGTATCTGTGTGATGGGTGTGTGAGGGGTCACCACACCAGGTAATATTTGGTGTATTGCTTCGCATTTGTCATCATTTTCTTGAAAGCATGAGTAGTCAGCAGGCATTGGGCCGTGGAGGGCAGTGAGAAGGTTTCCAGGACATCCTCTCCCGCAAACCCCAACTGCTTTGGAAGTTGAGCAAAGTCATCAGCAATCCTGAATCCTGAACCAATGCCAAGTCTATCTTTCCCTTATTTTACAGAGGAGAAATGGTACTCCAGAGAAACAATGTGACTTTCCCCAAGTCACACAGCTGACAGGCAGGTGATGTAGGAACAGGAATTGGTTCATCCCTCTGCACCTAGGCATTCTGCAGCCCTGCAACATCCAAGGGGAAAGTGGAGTCAGATCTGCGGAAGCTTCCATTGCTCTCCAGAATCCAAGCCCAGTGAACTGAAGTGTGTTCCCTCAGCGTCACTTACACTGGCTGGTTCAAGGCAAGGCTGGGGTACAAGCACCTCCAAGATAGTGTGTAGCAGCACAACAGGGAACACGAGGCAGAGTACCCTTGAATGAGGAGGAGAATTCCCCAAAGTCCCCCTTGGATTTCTTCATCCTACTGAAGGTGAAAAAGAGAGACTTTGGGGGTAAATCAGGGCATTGAGCCCTCATTCCACCATTTATAAACTGAAGGCACTAATTTGATACCCAGCTTCCTTATCCATAAAATGAATAAGAGTATAAGAGGGAGTTCTAAGAGATGACACACAGACTTAGAAGATGTTTAAAAACTTCCATTTTTGTCCCTTTGCCTTTCCCCAGATGATAATCATCACCTCACAATGGAGAAAACGCAGACCATGGCACTATCGAGCAGGGGACTTTTTAATAATTTCTGCTCTCCTGCCCTAAGAATTTGTGCAGATTTTCTCACATTTTCTTTGCCTAGAGAAACATTTGGTTATCAAAATATGTACTTCATATTAGCTCAGGAAACCAAAAAGGAGAGAGAGAGAGAGAGAGAGAGAGAGAGAGAGAGAGAAAGATCTTCATTCTGTTGCTGCAATAAAGGTTTCCTTCTCTGGCGATAATCAGCTCTGCATAATTAAAATCGCTCAGACTGCTGAACTAATTTTCAGACTGGAGGTTTCGTCCTGTAGCAACACTTACAAGCAAAGTTTCTACTGTGAATGAATTTAATCGTGAGTCTAATTACAATTTTAATGAATATCTCCAAGCCCTGCATGTAAACTTGCACTCTAAGGCTTTGCTCTCTGCTAGGGTGTTTTAAGATCTTTTCATTTTTAATATAAAGGAATGTGTATGGCAAAACGATTGTGTAGAGAAGAAATATTCTTTCCAGTTCAGTTTGGTTTGGTTTTGATGATCAAGTGAGAAAATTTAAAATATTCATATTTTAAAGAGCCTTTTCGGTTCAGATATTTCACCTTTAGTTTTTCAGCGTCCTCTTCCCAACGAATGCAGAATACCTTGCCACGCTTGCAATTCCATCTGCAATTTAGCAAATTAATCTGGCTTCATGAATACCCCGAGATCTATTCTGGAAATTCAACAATATTATTTTAAAAAGGAAATGTGAAAAATCCCTTCCTAAAAAATTTTTTTTAAAGAAAAAACAAATGCGAAATTAAAAACAGCCAAATTAAGTCACTCAAGTAATCAAAGACATCTGAGAAAAAAAACAAAAAAACAAAACCTTACTTGATTAAGACCAACATTTTTATAATAAGGGAAAACTGGAAACTACCTAATATCCAATTATAGACAGTGGGAGAAATAAAACTGTCATGTGTTTGAACACTAGAGACACATTTTTCTCTCTTTTAACTTCTATTTCACTATGCAAATAATATATGTTCATCTAAGATACATCAGCAAATATAAGTAAATATTTTTTAAATATATCACTTGTGAGCTCACAACCTAAAATTGAATATTGTTAAAATTGATGCATCCTCTTCTGTATTTGTGTGTCTTTCTACATATACACACACAAAATACACACACATACATATACATGCAATATATACACACATAATACTATATATAATATATATATATTTATAGTTACATGCATTCAAACATATATTCCGTAGGAAAGTGGTTTCATTTTGCACCTCCTGCTCGGTAACCTGCTTTTATCACTTTAGTAGCATATTGTGAACAATCTTCCTTGTCAAAAATTGTGTTTGTGCAACATCACAATAGACTGCGAGCGCAGAAAGACCAGCCTCCCAGGCTTGGCAGCTGAGCTCTCCAGGTCAAATGACTGACCTCCGATCCTCACTACTCATGGCCAGATGGCGGGGAGCCCTATCCATTCTGCTTGTGGCTGCCTCTTCCCAGAAGCCCCTTCCCCTTCCTCCTCCCCCGAGACTGCATATAATGCCCCTCCTTTGTGTTGCATGGAATTAGGGCTTGATGGCTGGTGGAATCTTGTCTGGTTGGTTCAGGGCCCTTGAGCTTCTGAGACAACTAGCCCAGGAGCCCAGAGGGAGAAAGGAAACAGAGACCGGAAGGACTGCACTCAGAAGCCAGCGCTAGGTGTTCTCGCCTGCATTTCACACACCTTTTCATTTCCTTCTCACAGTGACTCCCTGAGTTGGTGTGAGCAGCTCTGTTTATATGGACGTGAAAACCAAGAGTAAAGACCACAGAGTTAGGGATGATCCCAAATCACTTTTAAAACCTCTGCGATGGAAATGCCGGGGCAACCTGCCCCAGAGGGAGAGCATGACCTCCAGTCCTGGATAACCCCCACCCCCGACCCTCTGTCCACAGCCTCTGGATCCAGGGCGCATCCTCGTCAGTCACAGCACTTCACCTTACTAACATCACTAACTCCAAGTTGGTCAGCAGCCTGTCAGTAGACTCTTGCTCGCGTGCCTGTACCGGAGCTATTAGAATGGGAAAGAGGCAGGTGGAGGGGGTGGGTGGGTATCCCAGAAAGCCACGACTTTTAACTCTTTAAGTCCTGTCGATTTTTCTGCACTTTGGGCATACCAAACTCCTGCGCATTAATATCTCTGTATAGCTCCATTATGTGCTGTTGAGAGAAATGAGCTTTTCCAAATCCTCCACTCCCCCTTCTTAATGTTTATATCAACCTCAACGTCCTGCACCACTTCCCAACATAGCCATTTGTGAGGGTTTATTCTAGAACATAATTAAAGAATGCAGATCACCCTGAACCATGGGAAGGGCATGGGGAATTTAACCCTAGGACAATCCGTTCTTCTAGAATTTAAAAATGCACAAGATGGAGAGGAGCTGAGGATTGAAGCCCAAGTCTACCCAACTTCACTACCTAGTTCCAGAAAGAAATAGCCCATTTCCACATTGGATATTTAAAAAATGGGAATGGAAATACACAGTAGAGAAGAAAACATGTACTTTCAAAAAGGAATTTATATTTCACTGAATCAGTTTGCTGTTCTCCCCAAACCATAAAGATGCTAGCAAATTGTTTCTGGATAAAATTTTGAGTCCTTTAAGGATGAAAATGAGTCTTGTAAGTGGGAAGAAGAATGAAGTTAACCCTTTTAATCTATGAAGGCCACAAGAACAAAGAAAACTGAAAAAAAAAAAAAAGTTTCTTGATTGGACCCCAGCCAGCAGGGCAGAAAACCTTGATGGGATTAAAAAGACACAAATCAAGACAAAACTAAACATGAGAGGTTTTTAAATTTCCCATTAATTAACTGGTCTATATACACTAACATTGTAATGTACATGGATAATAGACTGTCTAGTCTTTATTCAACCTGTGGCTACAAAGATACAAAGAGCCAAGAGGCTCCACAGAGAGATGGAACAGAGACCAATCAGAAGGGACAGGTGGCATTAATCCTTGCATCTGAAGAATTATGTAATGAATTCACCTTGATCATGGCCATTATTTTTATAGGTCATATAGCCGGAGAGTTCCTACACACCTTTTATTTGAAGGATCTTTTTTCTTTTCTTTTTTCCCTAGTCTTTTAATACAGGTTGAATCATGTTATGAGGAAAATTCCACCCAAATGTAAGACAGCACTTGCCAATAACCAGCATCAATCTAAGATCCAGATCCAGAAAATTTATACAACTTAAAATGCAGTCAGGGTAATGCTTCAAAAGTGATAATGAGATTCCTCAGAGTTGGACCGGTTTCCCAGCTCCTAGGGACAGCTGCTTTACCAGGTGGTGCGATGTTAGATCACACGGGAGCCCACGAAGCTGTGCATATGAAAACAGTGGTCAGAAAGAACCAGGCTTGGTGTCAGGAGAATCGGGGTGAGGCCCTTTTCTGCATTGTGAGCTGGGTGACCTTTAGTTAGTAAATTAACCTCTCTGGGCCTTATAATCCTAAACTGGGAAAACGAGGCCTATTATGCCTCATTCATTGAATTTAAAAGCTAGCAATACATCAAAATGTAAGCTAATGTTATTATTTTTAACTGTTACTGTCCTGAGAAAATTCTTAAAGATTCTGGGAACATTGACAATGATTTCTAGCCCATGCTAGGCAATCTGAAACTTACACTGGAAAAATATTTTGAAATTTTAAAAGATTATGCCAATTACATTTGGACTAAGTTTAATATATCTCAGTGGAGGGCCCATGGTTTATTGAGTGTTAACCATGTGCTTGATCCTGTGCTCAGGCCTTCACATACATGACCTGTATTTTAATCTAGTGGGGAGCTCCCTGTCCCTCTCTTCTGAAGGAAGAACTCAGATTCAGGACAATGAATTGCATACTCAAGGTCTCACTTCTTGCAAACGTCCATTTGAAGTGGAAGAGCAAGGGACCCAACCCAGGAGGTATGAATCCCGAAACTAACCCACTTCGTTGACAGTAGGTTCTAGCATGAAAGACATAAAGATGCACAATAGCAGCGGAAGAACGTAGGACAGCAGGAGCCCTTATGTATATCATCAAGACCACTGTCGAGCACGTACATGGAAAGTTGCTTAAAGCAGAGAATCGTAAAAATAATGCATGTCAACTTTAAGTATCTGATTTTAATTTAAAACATATAAATATTCATTTATTTCACAGAACCAATATTTGAAGGTTGTTCAGAAGCAAACTTTTGAAGCATATACATTTTTATATGTCTTCACATAGTTGGCTACTGATTAAAAAACAAAACTCTTCCCGGGTCAGCTTTGGCTTCTGAAATGAAATTTGGTCTCTAGGCTCAATAACATGCTTTCCCTTCCCCCCACCTACTTCGTTTCTTGATTTATCTATTTCTGTCATGGCCAGAATGATTTCTTCCCTGACCCTCAGTCTAGATTGCAATAAACAGGAATCATTAGTTCATTCTTATCTATCATCTTTCTGTAAATCACTAGAAACTTCAATTTGTCTGGAATCAGTTACTAAACCATGTTCTTAATTACTGTCTTGTACTTCAGAATTTTCCAATGTTGTCGACCTTAGGCAACGTTTTCTTTTTTTCTAAGACTTAGTAAATGTCGAACTGGGAATTTTACTCGCCACTAAATGCTACAGAAAAAAGAAGGAAACATCTTTAATGCTGAGGATCTTTCATGGTCATGGAACGCTTCTATGTCCTTGTCTCCTATTTTTCCTAAGATAAAACTCCAAAATTATTTTTTAAACATTTTATAGCCTCTTGATCCATAACTTGGAACAAAGAAGTTGCATTCTGTTACAAAAACCTGGCATGTATTTAAATCACTTTCTTACATTATTCATAACTGAAACCTGAAGAAGCATTATTTTAGACCAAAAGCTCTCAGTTTTGCCAGCAATCAAGGCAAGAGAAATTTTACCCCACAGCTAGAAATTTTGTATCATATGTACACACATGCCACATGCATGCATGTAAAGATACCTTTATGACATACATGTGATTTTTCTATTGTTTCATTCCATTTCTTATAATTTCTAAAAATTCTTTTTTCTAACTGAGGAAATTTGTTCTCTGCCCATCAAGAGTCAAAACCCGCAATTTGAAAAACATTGATAAAGGAAGCACAGGCTTGGCAGATGTCTATTTTCTCCAAGTGTGTCTTCACAGAATGTGTAGATTCATGGGGAAAAAAATCAATTTATAGAATAACTCAGAGTCTGTCCATGCTGATTTTTGTGAAGAGTACTTATCTTGAAAAGCAAACAATTTATATCTCTTAAATCTTGAATTTTTTTTTTCTTTTTCCAATAATAAAAAGACAAAATTTGGAATTTCAACTGCATTGCGACAGGCAGCTGCTGTGAATCTTGCTTGGATTTTGTGTATGCTGATAGCTCTTGCTTTACCTTTTGCACCATGCTATTCTGGAAAATGTCTTCCAATTTAGACCTGTTTCTGATATATTAGAGAGCTTTTTCCTAATCAAATTTTCTCCATTGATAAATGACTTTTAACTCCTCTGTAAATTTTTAAGCAGCAGATTGATCAGTAATTTCTGCTCTCCAAGGCCCAATACCTGGGTACCATGGCTTTTTCCTACACTCAAGTCATCCATCAATTGCTGCAAAGCTTTTAGAGTTGCCAATCATTTGGTGCACATTCAAGGTCTTTTCTGTAGCTATCGGTGCACCCACTGGCATTGTGTATTCTTTCTTACATAAGCCACTTCGATAATATATCAACTCTGATGATTAGTTTCAGTTTCTTTAAAGTAGAACAAGAATTTAAAGACACTTGCAAAGACATTTGTTTACAGAACCCCTCAAAATCATTTATGTTTCTTCCCCAAACTCTTAAAATTCTTTCCACAACAAATTTGAGTGCTTTTTTTAGTAACATTGCTTCTGATCTAAATTATTCAACTAAATTTTCATAGAAACACCCCCCTTTATCTTTCCATCCATGATTTGTCTGTTGATGTAACATTTAATTGCATTATATTATTATAATAACCAGTGGAAATTGAGTACACAAAATTGGGGGAAATGTAATCGACTCCAGGTAAGCACGCACCTGGGGTAGAAGGGCGAGGCACCTGGCTGCGAGAGCTGAGTGTGCTTTACGTGGGAGCCTGGGAGTTGGTCAGGAGGATGTTTGAGAGCCTCTGTCTTCCCACGCAGAGGTTACAGAAGGGCCCAGCCGGAAGCAGCCAGGAACTGTCCTTGTCTACTGTGAAAGCGGAGCCCAAGGCAAGAATTGAAGAGCTGTCACAGGAGGAGCAGCCCCTGTGTGCCCAAGGTCAAGGAAAAGGGGTAAATGAGGTAAGGAGAGATTCTAAGCAGCACAGGGCAATGCGACTTCTCCCAATTTCACAGTGAACAACAAGGAGGTACAGCTGGCAGCTCAGGAGCTTGTTTTCTCTCTGAAAAGTTTGCCAGGAGAAACTGCATCCCAGTGCAACCCCAAAAGGAGCAAAGGAGTTGGAATTGATGGATCTTGCTGCCCCTCCATCTCCTGATTCCTGTAGGTGAAGCTTTAAAGAGAAGGTGATACAGTTTGGACGTTTGTTGTTCCCCAAAGTGTTAAAGTCTTGGTTCCTAAGGTGGCACTCTTGGGAGATGGTGGGGTCTTCAGGAGCTGGCCCCAGTGAGGCACTTTATGTCATTGGGGCATGCCCTTGAAGGGGCTGGGGCACCCCAGCCTCTTCTGCACTCTATTTGCTTTCTGGCTGTGAACTGAGCAGTTTGCTTTACCACATGCTCAACCCATCACCACCTGGCACCTAAGCCAGAAGCCCTTTAATGGGTCCAACTGGTTTTGCACAGGAACTTCCAAACTATGGGCCAACCTTTTCTCTTTAAACTTGTTTATCTCAGACATTTTATAGTAAGGGAAAGCTGATGAACACTGTGGGTTTTAAAGGCCAGAGATGGGGAGCAGAAACAATCCAGGAAGAAAAAAATGGCAAATTTCAAAAGACGTATGGGGGATATTGGAACTAGCATGTTCTTTGCAGCATTACTCACAATAGCCAAGATGTGTCAGCAACCCAAATGCCCATCACTGATGAATGGTTAAATAAAATAGGACCTATACATCGGAGAATACTATCTAGCCTTAAAAGAGAAGGAAATCCTGCCATGCAACAATAAGGATGAAGCCTGAAGGACATTTTGCTAAAGCAAACACAGAAGGCCAAATACTGCATAATTCCACCTACACAAGGTGTGTAAAATAGTCAGACTCATGGAAGCAGTTTATGGAATGGAGGTTCCAAGATCCAGCAGGAAAGGGAAATAGGAAATTACTGCTCAGTGGGTATGAAGTTTCAGTTATGCAAGATGAATGAATGTTAGCTATTGCTGTACAGAGTAGTACCTGTATTAGTCCAGTGTCTGTTCCTAATAACAGTACCACAGATAGAAGCACCTTTGCTTGTTGCCAAGGAGAAGGTCTTATCTATTTACACTGAAGCACTGGAGAAAAAAATATTCATTTACAAGTGATCTTTTTAATTTTTTTTGGAATTATTTTGATCCCACTAAAACCTCTGAGTTAAAATTTAGTTCAATTATATGCTGGGTATTGGGGATACATTATAAAAAACTGGATAAATTAAGAAGAAAAGAATTATTTTGACTCATGATTCTGGCCCAAGACTGGACTGCATCTGGCGATGGCCTTCTTGCTGACAGATACAGCACAGGGCATGGAATCTTGATTGACAGGGAGCACACATGTTCTGGTCTCTGTCCCCCTTCTCATAAAGCCTCCAGTACGCAATTACAGGGGTGCCACTGTGAGAACTTTATCTAATCCTGATCACTTGCCAAACCCTAGCCTGCTTTAAATACTCCAGGGGGAGAAGTTTCCACTCTTTTCAGATGAGTTTTCAGAGGGGGAAGGCAATATTCAAATCATACCAGTGCCTGTAGTTAACATTAGGATATTTTGTACTTCAAAAGCTGTGAAGAGGACAGAGCTCATGTTAAGTATTCTTGTCACAAACAAAACAGAAAACATATTCAAAAGAACACAAGGAAATTTCCGTACTTAGTACCTTGGTGTGGAGATGGTGTATGCCTAAGTCCAAACTCATCGAAATGTGCATGTCACGTAGATGCAATATCTGTGTCTCAATTACACCTCAATGAAGCTTT
Organism: Sciurus vulgaris; assembly: GCF_902686455.1. Taxonomy (NCBI): domain Eukaryota; kingdom Metazoa; phylum Chordata; class Mammalia; order Rodentia; family Sciuridae; genus Sciurus; species Sciurus vulgaris. The sequence goes on along the minus strand of NC_136469.1, from coordinate 133,789,872 downwards.
GAAAATGATCCAGTGGTAGGAAACAGTGTGGCAGCAGAGTGCAAACAGTCACACGTGGCTGGCACGCGAGGGCGCAGGAGGGTGGCAGGGAGGCAGCTCACACTTGTGATCATGGAATACCACCACACATCAACGTACAGAGAACTTACACTCAACTGAATCCCCCCACATCATCTTTTGCACAGTCCCAGGGCTGATCAGCACCCACTAAGTCTTCTTGCCCAGTAGAGATTCTCCTCCTGGTGAAAGAGGAGCTTAGGGAAAAGATGGGATCCACACAAAGCTTAGAGAAAATAAAACTTCTCATTTCTCCCAAATAATGCAGCCTACATAATTCACAGACTTAATGTTGACAGAATTCACAGAGTTTAGGGGAAAGCAAGAACTAGTACACACGTGATTTCTTCCAGACATTTCAAAGCTTACAATTTCTCTGCCATTGGTAACCTACCATGGAGAATTCATTTCATGCCTGTCTACTCTGGTAAAACCTTGGAATGAATTGAATTGTTACAAAAAGGTGAAAATTAGGAATGCCAAGAGTCATTTGATGCAGCTAATTAAGAGTCGTCATCTCTGCTGTTCCGCACACGTTCCTGACTTTCTTTACCTGTAAACTTAGTTTCTGAAGTTGTATCTGATAAAAGCATTGTGAGAAACACCTTTGCCTGTTGCCAAGGAGAAGGTCTTATCTCTTTACACTGAAGCATTGGAGAAAAATTATTCACTTACAAGTGATCTTTTTAATGTTGGAATTATTTTGATCCCGCTAACAACCTCTGAGCTAAAATTTAGTTCAATTATATGCTGAATGTAGGGGATTGGAAAAGAAAAGACATGGCCCTGCCCCTCCAATGACTTGCACTGCATTCTGGCTCGAATCCAGCTCCTTCCCTGGGCTGGCAATGTTCCGTCTCCCTTGGCCTCATTCCCATGACCCTTCGCATCGCTCTCCTCACCAGCATGGCTGCCCCCCTTTCCCCCCTTTCTTGCTTGCTCCCACTGCAAAGCCTCTATATTTCACTGTCCTCGCTGCCTGGGATGTTTTGTTCCCCCAACTCTTTATATACCCTGGCTCCTCCTTGTGTCTATTGGTCAGCTACAACATCACCTTCCTAACAAATTTTCCCTGAGACCTGTGTATGTCAGGTAGGATGCTTTCCACCAAAAGCAGCAAAGAAGACCCAGCCAGGAATAGCTAGAACAAGGCTGTGGGAATTCCTACAACATACGGCATGGAGTCATGGATCATTCAGCAGCATTAGGACTCCATCCAAGGTCCAGGTCTTTGCCAGATCTCCATTCTGTCCCCTTTAGCAGAATAGCAACACTCCTGTGTGGTCACAGGATGATGACTATTCCTGACCTCGCATGGACACCATGGTGATCAGTGAAGAAGAGAGGCATTTCCTTTCATGCAGTTGTTTTCTTAGCAAGAAAAGAATTTACTAGAAGTTCCCCAACTGGCAACATCTGTAATCACACTGGCCAGGACCTGATATACCTAAATTAATCGCTGACAAGAAGGGAGGGAACTAGCATGATCAAGGCTGGGAGACACTCTTGAGAGGGGTCACATTCCCTAAGACAGCCAAAGAGTGAGCACCCAAAGAAAACCAAGGCTGTGCCAGATAACACAAGGAGGGAGACCAAGGTCAAGCAAGGAATGGGTACCAAAGAGAAACCCAAGCAACCACCCTAGAAGTCAATCAGAGATTGTCCCAGGTTACTCTCTGCCATAAGGGGGTTTAATCACTTGCACACTCAGGTTAGCCTCCTGTTTCTCTTGGTCATCTCATTTATTGGTTCATTTTCTGATGCCCCCCATGCAAATGCAAGCTCCAGAATGGCAATGGGCTGGCTGTTCCATCATCCGGATTGTTTTCCAGCTCCTGAATAGGGCCTGGGACATAAGCACACAGCAAATATTTTTTTTAGTGAATGCAATGCAGGAAAGTGCCTGCGTGCAGGCCCATTCTGACCCCCTACCCTTTGTGGTATACTGAGGTTGAGCTTGAAAAGCAGGGAAGTCCACCAAGTCTAGAACTATACTTCACTGACCATCGCCTTGGAAGATGGGTACTGAGCTCATGAATGTATGGCTCATGATGTCAGTAAAACTTCAGGGAACTCTGAAAAGAGTGCAGCAATCTTCTCCCAAAATTGTCCTCTTTCTCCAGTGTTTCCTGTTCTACGAAACAGCATTCCCCTCCTGGATCCCAAGAAAAGACAGCAAGTGCCTTCTCCCCCCTCAACTCTCCGAGTTACCCCACATCCAACAGTCAAGTCCTGAAGAGCTCAAAAAATCCATCCCTCCTTTCAATTTCACTGTTACCACTTTAGTTAGGTTGTGTTAAGTAAGCTCTAATATCCCTGTCAACTACCAATTTTCTATGAAACTTTGACTCATATTTCCTTATTTTCCAGGACCCTGCATATTAAAACACCACTATAGAAAAGGATTCAAGCTCTTATTATTTGGTATTACCATTGCATAGCAAAGAACATTTCTGCTTTTTCCTCCCTTCCTCAGTAAGGTTAGTCCATTTGAGGAGGAGACGGGAGGGAAGAAAAAGGCAGTTTAAGCTATTTACTTTAAATGGCCATTTCTTAACAGTGGCAGAAAAGCTAACACATAACTCTAGGTTTTTTAGCTTGGTACTTCAGCCAATTGTACAGAGTCCCATCTTGTAAAAATCCATCAATATATAACCATAATGAAACAACAGATAGTCCACCATCTTTTATGATTCTGGGATGTTAAGCCATGGAGGAACTTTCTGCTTTCAACCACGATCATAATTGTTGAGATGAACTTTAAATAAATTTATAGACAACATGTGAAGCCTCCCTTTGTCCCCCAACAGTCAAAGACGTCCATCTCTTCTCTGAATTCCCAAAGCCTTTATGGCAGATTTGTTCTCGTCCTTTCTAACATGTGTTAAGTTATTCCTGACCCTCCTGTATCATCCCTACTCACCTGTGGGCTCCCTGAAGGCAGAGCCTAAGTACATCAGGGACTCTTAACTCACCGGGTCACATACACAAAGCCATCACTCATTCCCACTTGTGTCTTCCAACATGTTCTGTTGAATTCCTCTCTTCCATCCTTCGATGACTCTGCAGAATACATAGCTTCACCATTACTTTCAGATATTAAAAGCCCTTCCTATTTTAAACTTCAAGTTCATCTCAGATTCGATGTTAACCTCCTCTATCTCATGGGTTGGACTCAGGATTTGAGAAAACTTGAGTGGGAGGGTGTTTGGCCTAATTTTTCTTTTCCTTCTTCTTTCCCCTCCAGATAGGCTTCTAGCTTCTCAGAGGCTGAAAACAGGAGGGAAGAGGGACCAGGAAATGACACAGGTATCCTAACTCAAGCTGATGTGGTCATTCCTCTCTCCTTAAGCTGCCTCAGGACCACTGAAGCCTCTGTTCATTAAGCTGGGCCTGGAAAGGCAGACCCTCCTGAGAGTCCCGCTGCCTGAGCCTGTGCAGTCTGTCCCCCTTTCGGAGAAACCCCCACTGAGCCCTCATTCTCCCGACCCCACTCCTACTGGTGTGGGCGACCTCTGCACCTCTTACACAGCATGAGTTCACCCTGTAACAGCCAGGATCTGTGATCCAGGAAGATCACAGATTTAAGCCAATGATGAGAGTGCTCATTGCCCCACCTGCCAGCTTTCCAAAGCCCTGCCAGCTCACGCCATCCCCGTTTCCTTCTCAAGAGGCAACGCTCCTCCTAAGTCCAGGTAAGACTGAGACTAAGACAAGCACCACCATCCCTGGGGCCGGCCCAGTCCTCACAAGGAATCCTCTGGTCATGCCTTCTGCTTGGCTTTAAGGGGAGAGGACGAGTAATGACTTCTCTCCCAAACCACCCCCACAGCACAACCACCCTGAGGGCTTCTCTCCCTCCCTCCTCTCTGGCCCTCTCCTTTACAACACCAGGTGAAAGAGCAAGGAATGTGGGAAGGGTCTCTCTTGCCCTTTTGGGGAACATTAGTAGCCTCTGTTAGTGGGGGATAGATTACTGCTTCTTTGACCCCCTATTCTGACTCGAGTTGCCTATTCTGCAGCCAGAGACAAACCACCAGAACACAGAGTTGACCCACACTCATCCTCTCACAGGCCCCACGGTTCAGGAGCCCAGGCGGTGGTCCTCTAACCAGGCTTAGAGGGCTGCAGGCAGGAGGTTTCACTGACTGCATTCCTATCTGAGACTTGACAGGTTGTCCTTACTCGCTTTCTTGTCACTGGCGATCAAAGTCTCAGAAGAACACGTATAGAGAGAAAAGTTGATTTTGGCTCATGGTTTCAAGCTTCAGTCCATGGACAACCAACTCCATAGCTCTGGGCCTAGGTGAGGCAGAACATGATGGGGGAAAGGAACGGTGGAGGAAAGATGCTCACGATATGGCAACAAGGAAGCAAGAGAGAGGGAGAGCTCCACTCACTAGGGACAAAGCATAAGTCCCAAGGCACAGCCCAGTGACACCCTACCTGCCTACAGTAACCATCCAGTTAATCCATGTCAGTGGATTAATCCACTGAGTAGGTTGCACCTCTTCTAATCATTTCCCCTCTGAAAATCCTTGCGTTGTCTCTCACATGGACTTTGATGGACATCTCACATCTAAACCCTAACAACAGGGAAGCACCTGCTCTGAGCCCTCTCGGGCTGTTGGCAGGATCCGCTTCCCTGCAGGTGCTTGCCTAAGGTCCACATGGCATGCTTCCTGTCAGCTCTTGGATCCCAGAGCCACCCCCAGGTCCCTGCCACAGGGCTCTCACCCCTGGTCCTCCTTCAAATTTGCAGGTTACTTTTTGAAAGCCAGTGGGTGTATCCGACATCCTGTCCGTTAAGGTAGAGCCCCGTAGAATGCAGCACAATGATGGGATTGACTAGCACATCTGCTTCGCCATGTTCTTTTAGCAAGAAGCCAGTCACAGGTTCCATCCACACTCAAGAGGAAGGGATAGACAGGGATATGTCTCACGAGGGGCCACCTTAGGGTGTGTCCATGCACTGGGTTTCTTTCCTCTCTGCTTCCTTTCTCTCTTCATTGTTTACTTCCTGTCTCCCACATGTGGATGACCAGATATGTGCAAATCACACTGTACTGAGATGCAGATGACTGAGGCAAGCCCCTTGCGTCACTAAAGCAGAGCCCCATAGCCTGGGTGATTTACGCAAGACACGTGTTTCTCACGGTTCTGGAGGCCATGCTGGGGTCCTGGGGAGGGGCTCTCTCCCCGGATCTCAGATGGCCATCTTCTCATCGTATCCTCACGCAATGTAGAAGGAGACAAGCTCCCACATCCCTTTTGCTAAGGGCACTGATTCTAATCATGCAGGCTCTGTCCTAAGGACCTAATTACTTCTGAAAGGTCCCACGTCTTAATATCATCAGGTTGGGAGCAAGGATTGGGGTGGGGGTTACATTCAGTACCTCTGTTCACAAATAGCTCTACACTAGGGGAAGAGATAGTACTACAAAGAGCTAACTGAGGCTTGGAATAAAGGCCACATGGTCATGTGCAAGCCCCAGCCCAGAGCCAGGAGCCCTAATTCCACATGTTAAAGGCTAGGAGAGTTCACAGAGGCCGTCCCATTAACGTAGACATGTGAAAGCGGAGGAAGAGGAGGCCCCACATCCCTGAGCGAGGTGTTTGACATGTATCAGGCATCTAGCAAACGTGTGTTGAATGAAGAGCTGAAGAATGTGAACAAACTAGCTTAACAGACAAACAGTAAAAGCGGAGAATTGTCTGACATCGGAGTGACATCAACAAGCATGGTCATCTATTGCATGGGCCTTAACAACTTAAAACACCTCAAAAGTTGGTCACACCAATCTTTAAAAAAAAAAAAAAAAAAAAAAAGTTGGCCACAAAAACAAACCAACCAGCCAGTCTTTCCATTCCATGCCTAGGAGGCAGCTCAGGGCCGTGGCCGAGGACTGTTCTCTCAGAGCCAAGAACAGGTGCGTGCGAGAATGGTGGCTCAGGACAGGGGCTGGAGCAAGGAAGGGGACCCAGGAGTCCAGGGGCTGCACTCGCACAGGTGGTTCTGGACCAATGTAAAAATAAAAGGAAAATCATGATGAAAGCAGATTAAGGGAGCATCTCCAAAGGGCATCCCAGAGAGTCAGGAGGCCATGGGCGGAGCACTCACGCCTCGCACACACTGCTGGGACTTGAGCTCTGGCAGCCTCCACCCTTCCACTGCAAGCTTCTAGAATAACCAGGAAGACTGGACAATGGCATTGTGCCCAGAGACTCAAGATGCAAATGGGACTCCTGCCTATGGACATTTTTACTAAGTATGTACTTTCTTTGCTTTCTCTTACATCCGTCACGTAGCCTCTGATCTTTCTCCACAGAGGAATTTTTGCTTCGTAATGAATCAGCACTGCTTTCTCGTGGAAGCGCCCACTTCCTCTGTCTTCTTTGGAACACTGATTCAGAGATCTCTGATCCTGTGTCTCCCAAGTTGCAATTCCTAAGACTCCAAATGAAGGTCTTTATACCTTTACAGCTTCTGAGTTTGAATTGATCAACACCAGTGAGAAGCAGCCAACCACTTCCAAAATGTCTAATTTCAGGAAAACTGCATCTTCCTATATGACATACTGACTTCAAAAACTGCCTTTCACATACCCAAGGAGGATTTTCCTCTATGAGCTGACAAATGGACATTTTGAACTATTTTGAGGTAGTACCTACCCTCCAAGTTCCTTATTGATGGTGTCTCCACTTTGAGATATAATATAATATTCAATGAATAAATATAAAGTACTGTGAAGACCTTAAAACAGGGTTCAGAGGAACACAGATGCACCTCTGAGACCCTGTGCCCCTCCCCCCATTTTAATCAAGTTTTTGCATGTTGTATAGACCGGATCCTGGGAAGATTAATCAGGGTTGAATAAATAAGAAAAACCATACTTACGGCATCATAATACAACAGTGAAAACTCAAGGATGAAGATAAAATTTGAATCAACTGGAGTGAAATGATATGGTGCAAGTGAGAATTCTTAAGTGGGAAGTTACAACACGGATTTCAAATAGATTTTGATAAGTTAAGGATACCAAACAATAACATATAATTAAGAGATGAGAAGCCAATACAGGAAACAAATGGAATTTTTCTTCTAAAAAGTTATTGAACAACTTCTCCAAAAAAAAAAAAAAAAAAAAAAAGGCAGGAAATTGCTAGGAGGAAAATAAAAATACAGAAGGAATAAATGAATAACAAAGAGCAGTATTATAGGCCTAAACCCAAGACCTTACTAATACATTAAATATAAATTCACTCTATACATTCTAATTAAAAGGCAAAAGTTATTGAACTAAATTCTAAAATAGCAAAAGATAAATATATCATCTCTTGCTGCATACAAGAGATGTACTTTAACTGTTAAGATAAATAAATTGAAAATTAAAATGGGATAAGAATAGAAATCAATGAAAGAGTAAATTGACCAACAAAAGGAAAATTAACAAGTCAGAATTGAGTCCTTGTTGATTAAGGAAATTGATCAACCTGAGTAAACTAATCATGAAATAGGAAAAATCACATATCACCTTATCAACTAAAGAGGGGAGGGGCAGGACATGGTGGTGCACACCTATAATCCCAGTGACTCAGGAGGCTGAGGCAGGAGGATCTTGAGTTCAAAGCCAGCCTCAGCAAAAGCAAGGCTCTAAGCAACTCAATGAGACCCTGTCTGTAAATAAAGTACAAAACAGGGCTCGGTGGTCAAGTGCCCTGAGTTCAATCCCTGGCACCCAAAATTAAAAAAAAAAAAAAAAAGAGGAGAAAGGTATGAGTACAAACCTTACCAACACTAAAGGTTAATCAAGGAAAATAACAAATAACTCAACTACAAAAAAACCTGAAACTCAGGTGAAATGGGAAAATTGCTTCAAAATACAACTTCAGAAAACTGAAGCAGCTCCCAAAAGAAACAGAAAACCTAAATATCCCCAAATCTGTTAAAGAAAAAGGTTCAAATGAACAGCCACAATGAAAACCACAAGCATACATGATCTTCTAATTCTGCCAAATATTTAAAAAGTAACAAATATCAATGTCACATAAACTCAGGAAATGGAAAAGGATGTTCTCAATTCACTACATGAGGCTGGCCATAAGCCTGGTACCAAAATCAGACATTAGAAGGAAAAAAAGGGCAGAGCCATAGAGCTCATGTACATAGGCACACATATCCTTTTAAAGCAGCAAGTGAGATTCCACTAAATATAAAAAGAAAGAAATTTTGATCAAATGGGGTTGTCCCCCTCAAGAATGCAAGGTTGGTTCAACATTTTGAAATCATCCCATGCAATTCACCATATTAACAAGATAAAAGGAAAAAAAATATGGGATTAATCTGATCACTCAATAGATACAGAGAAAGCACTTAGTGCAGCACATATAGTCCCTCAACAAACTAGGAATAGAGGACATAGAATATTTACAGAAAACAAAATCATAATTAACAAAATATATAATTAACAAAAGAATATTTTTTCCTCCTAATGATGAAAAGAAAAAAAAACAACAACAAGGATATTTACTTCCTAACTTATTCAAAATTACACTGAAGGTCTTCATGAAATAAAGCAAGCAGGGAAGAAAGGAAAGGCATAATGATTGGAAGGAAAGTAGCAACATATCTATTCACACACCCTGAAGATTGAGGACATAGCAAATGAGTTCTGGACATCAAACTGCAGCTTTTTTTAAATGAGAAAGAAATAGCTTACTTAAAGCCCTGCTACTTTTTAAAAATTCTATTGCTGTATCACAATTATACATAATAATGGGATTCATTATATAAATTTATAAATGCATGTAGCATAATTGAATCAGTTTCATTCTTTCCCTCTCCTCTTCTCTCCTCCTGATCTAGTTGCTTTACTCTATTGATCTTTATTATTATTATTACTATTATTATTATTTCAATTAGTGCATTTTATATATACATGTGTAAGATTCCTTGATTCGTTGTGGTGCATTCACACATGGATGTGGCATGACTTGGTAGATTTCATTCCCCAATGCTTCCCTTTGCCCTTCCTCCTCCCTTGCTCTTGATTTCCTTCTTCTATTCTCTTGGTCTCCCTTCTATTTTCATGATATCCCTTTTGTTTATATTTTTTTTCTCCTCTCTTTCTTTCTGGCTTCTGCATATGAGAGAAAAACAAACAAACAGTTGACCCTTGATTGAGTCTGACTTACTTTACTTAGCATGGTGTTCTCCAGTTCCATCCATTTACCAGCAAATGACAATTCCATTCTTCTTTGTGGCTGTATAAAACTCTGATGTGCATAGGAACCACATTTTTTTTTTATCCATTTGTGTGTTTGTGGGCACCTGGACTGTTCCATAACTTGGCTATTGTGAATTGTGATGTTATAAATGTTGGTATGCATGTATCACCATAATATGCTAATTTTAGGTCTTTTGGATAGATACCATGAAGTGGAATAGCTGGGTCATGTGGCGGTTCCATCCTAGTCTTTTGAGGACCTTCCAAAGTGGTGGTAACTACTTTGCAGTACTGCCAATAATGTATAAATGTAACTTTCCCCCCATATCCTTGCCAGAAATTATTATTTGTATTCTTGATGATTGCCTTTCTAACTGGAGTAAGATGAAATCTCAGTGATGTTTTGATTTGCATTTCCCTGATTGCTAAGAATGTTGAACATTTTTTATATATTGTTGGCTATTTATATTTCTTCTTTCAAGAAATGTCTGTTTAGTTCATTTGCACATTTGTTGATTGAAGATCCGCTATTTTGTTTTATCATTTATTCATAGCTAAATCTAATCCAAACCAATAAATGCAAGAGCTTTACTGTATATGGACCTTCTCTGAAGTATGCTAACACAAGCTAACCTTCAGGACTCCAGATCTTTATAGTTCTCAATTCAATTTTAATATTACCAGTAGAGAATTTATTTAGCCAAGCTTGGGTCAGGTATTCAGGCAGTGGAAGGTTCTTAGGTCAACTGGGGGCATGCACTCAGAAGGGATTATATGACCTCAGTCTCTCTTTGGCTTCCTTCCTGGTGATATAATCTCTAATTCCTACACATTTCCACCATTAGATGTCATTTCACCATAGACCTTTACCAGATCTGAGCCAATGCTGGCACCATGTCCTTGAACCTCCAGAACTGTGAGTTAAATAAGATTCTTTTCTTTATAAAGTAAACCTGCCTCAGTTGCTTTGATATAGCAACAGAAAGCAGAGTAATATGTTCCTGTACTTCTTACAGGTTCTATCTGAGTCATTTCTTTTAAAATTTTCTCTGTAGCTCCCAAACTCTGGATAGTTCTCCACACAAGTGTTCCCACTGAGCTTTGTCTTTACCTATCACAGTAAATATCACACTCTAGTGTAATTGATTTTTCAATTATCCATCTCCATCATTGGAGGCTAAGCAAATTTTATGCATTTTTTATCCCCAGGGCCCAGCTAGTGCTTAGTCAAAAATATGTACTTAACAAATATGTATTTAATAAATAATGTTGACTCCTCAACATGATCACCTTATCAACTTATTGCTATTTTATAGGTGAGAAAGTTGAAACTTGAGAAAGATAAATAACTTATGTAAGCTATTTTGTGGAGAAATGAGGAACATGATTTGCACCCAGGGCTCAGGAATCCAGAACCAGTGCTCTTGCCTCACTAGACCATCCATTGAGTGTCTTCTATGTGCTGCATGCAATGCCACGTATCCAATAGTTTTCTTTAGATTGCAATAGTCTTTGAGGCAGGTGTACCAGTTTTACATATAAAAAAACAACTATGGCTCAAAGAAGTAAAGTTCAATGTCAAGGCCACATAGTTGGTCAATGGAACAACGAGGGTCTAGCTCTTCCCTTCCCACAGAGAAGGAAATTAGCTGTGATCATGAGTCAGATACCCAGCAAGCCCCAACAGTCAGACAAGCACGTTCCAACAGCAGGGTCCAGGGGGAGAGATCACCAGGTCCAAGCATGTGCAACTTTTATCCTGAAGTATTCTGACAGGCTTTGTGACTCTCAAGATTGTGTCTTTCTTCCCTGTTCCCCAGGAGTAGCACTGTAGTGTTCTGCTGAGCTTTATAGATCACCCAAAATATGTTTAAGGATAATTCACGTGTGCCTGTTGCAAAGTATTGCAGGAGTGATTATTTTTCCAATGCCTGGGGGAAATTCAGGAGGCAAAGAAAAATATAATAGCTAAGGAAAAATCCAATGCATAGGGTGCTTGAAGTCTATTTATAGATTAATAATTTTCCTCTTCTCTTTTCTCCATTAATATCTATTAAGTGAATGTGCATTAAACACATTTGGCAAAGGGTAATGTCTTATTTAGATAGTGGTCTTTAGGTAATGTGCTGTTTATAAACGTTTCCTTTCTATCCTCTCCTTTTCATGGTTAAAAGAAAGGAAGATTCAGTATCACAGTTTGAAAAATAAAAAAGAGCCCAGTAGCATATCCTCAACGGTTAGTTCCTATTATGCCAAACAGTCTTCTCTTCAGGTGGTAAAATGCAACTGGCAGTTGTAAAATAATTGTCCCAAAATAACAATAAGTATGCTATTGTGTTTCAGAGGACTCATTGGTTAGGAATCAAATAGTGACTCAAGCTTGTAGATGCTAGAAAAGACCAAGTATCAAAGTGTAACCTAGAATCTAAGTATCATTTATTTGGAAGTTTGCCAAACCAACATATTAAAATAAAAAAGAAGCCGTTGAACACTATCTTCAGATTTTCTTTCAAAAGAAAAGACATCTCAGGTTCACAAAAAGCTTTTGGAATGCCACAGATCAGCAACATCACAGTGCAGAGGAAAGGACTTGACTTTTGCTATAGTGTGGATCCAAAGGCCCATTGCTGAAGGCTTGATCAATAGCCTGTGGTACCATTGGTTGTGTGCAGGGATGGAACTTTAGGAGGTGGAGCCTAGTGGAAGGAAGTTAGGTCATTGGGGATGTAGGTCATTGAAGAGTACATCTGGACACCAGCTCCTTTTTGTCTGTCTGCTCCTGGCTACCATGAGGTAAGCAGCTCACTCTGCCATATACTCCCACCATGACGTCCTGCCTCTCCATAGGTCCCAAAGCAACCAACCATGGATTGAAACCTCTGAAACTATGAACCAAAAATAAAACTTTCTTGCTCTAAAGTGATTCTCTCATGTATTTTGTCACAGAGACACACATAAGACTGGCACGACTTGAGTCAAGGAGAACTGTGTTCTAGAACCTTCTCAGATGCCAACCTGCACTGTCATGCCACACTCCAGACTCCTGTTTCCTCACCTGTAAATGACTTCTTGCAACCCTTGGAAATACTAAGATTCTAACTGCTAGGGGAGGATGATTGGAAGCTGAGAATAAAGGGCAGGCTCTTCTCAATAGGAGCAGAGGGCAGAGGAGGTCTCCAAGGGACATGGCACTCAAGATGAATGGAAATTCACTTGCCCCTGGAAGCAAGTCCAGGCAAGGAGGAGTGGGCCTACAAAATGTGGGAGGTACAAAGGCTTAACTTAAGAAGGGGATGTAAAAGGGGAGCACCAGGAAGTGCAGGAAGTGATAAAAAGGAAGTGTTTAATGGGGGCTCAACTTGAGCAATAGTGTCAGGAGGGGCGCTCAGAGTAGAGTCAGAAAATTCTTAGGCCTTCCTCTAATTCACTCTCTGCAGAGGCTACTGATATACTCTTCTAGTACCCAATTAAAATCATATCACTTCCTTGTGCAGAATCCTTTAATGACCACCTAGTGCCCTCAGGATTAAAGAATAAACAAAACAACAACAATAAAAACCCTATTACACTCCCATCATTTCTACCCTTAATCTAAAAATACAAGAAGCTCTGAAATCCCCATGTCTCTCTATGCTATTTGGCAAAACTTGATCTAAACTGACGTGAGACTTCATCTTCTTTCTTTGATGGCTGTGACATGTCAGTGTCAGAAATATCAACAGGATATTACAGGGTGCTACCCCAGGCTTTGCTGGGATATTGTGCAGCATAATCAAAAATAATAACACTTCTAAAATCTGGAAAAGTCTAACTACAAAAACGCAACTGGCTCCAAGATTTTGGGCTTAGAGTTTGAGGGTTTGTGCTTTCTCATCATGACAACCTCTGCCCTCGGCGGCCAAGCATTTGGCATCCTCACTCTGTCTCATCCCCACCGTGCTTGGTTCTAAACATAATGCAGCCTTGCCATCACTTTGCAAGATGTTTAAACCCCACCATGGCTCTGCACTAACTTTCCCTGCCCTAAAGAATATCTCCACACTACCGCCAGCCCTGGGAAAAAACATGCGCCTTCTGAAGCCCATTTCAAAGTCTCCTTCCTTTAGGAAGACACCCTCTTCCTGCCCGGTCCCCTGCCTTCTTCTGTGTCCTAAACAAAACTTGCTACTTTCTCTTTGTCCCCTTAGCCATATACAGTACCTAGTTCAGCTCGTATCTTGCTTATCATAGTCATCTGTTTACAGGTCGATGTTCCTCCTCTGGTCCGTGGGCTCCTGACAGGCAGAACCTGCTCGCTAGACCTCTGGCAGAGCCCCTGTTACTAGGAAATGCCTGGTGAATCATTCTAGATGCTCAGTAAAGGGCAATCCACCAATGTTCACTGTAAGATCAGATGAACTAGATATTTGCATCCAGCTCTCTAACCTTTAGCGTACATTAACTGTCGTTCTACTCTATGTGTTCAAGTCTTGCACCCTCTCTTTCCCTCACGCCAACAAGAATAACTCCATGACACAGAGCATACTGCCACAGTGTCCCCAAAACTACAGTTAAAGCACTGCACTACTCTCTAGGTCTTCCCAAGTAAGGATAACAGCCAAGCTATCCATCTACCAATGAGTATGCAAATGAGACAGTCCAGCAGAAGGCATGGATACAAGAATCTCAGCTACATTGGGGTCCACAATTCTGAGATTCTAATACAGATGGGATAAACCATAGTGAGCATAGCAACCATGATATTGGCATAGAGCGTCAAAGCCTATAAAGCCCTTATGTTTATATTTTCTCCTTTAGTTGAATTCTCACAATAACCTTTCATAGTAAATATTGTTATCGTACCCCATTAATAAAGGCAGAAACTAAGCCTCAGAATAAATAAACTTCAGCAGTGTGTTAGCTGGCTTTACATCCCTGAAACCAAAAGATCCAACAAGAGCAACTTAAAGGGGAAAAAGTTATTTTGGCTCACGATTTCAGAGGTTCAGTCCCTGGGCAGCCAACTCCATAGCTCCACAGTGAATCAGAACATCATGGCAGAAGGGTGCGGTGGGAGGAAATGGCTCAGTTCATGACAGCCAGGAAGTGGAGAAAACTTGAGTACATTGAGTCAAGGTTAATATAATCCCAAAGGCATGCCCACCTGACTTACTTTCTCCAGCTGCACCTTACCTGCCTACAGCTACCACCCACTAATCCATTCAAATTATTAATCCATGAAATGAATTAGTCCGCTGATGAGATTACAGCTCTGAACGTTTCTGGTTGTCTCACGCATCAGCTTTCCAAGGCTGACTCTCATTCAAGTCATTACAGCAGTAAGGCCCAAAGCTAATTTTAAGAAAAGAAACTGAGGATAAAAGCAGATTTATAAGGAGAATACTCAGATCTGAAGGAAGAGCAGTGGCAAAAGAGAGGACATAGTTGTTGGAATAGGCTGAACTACTAAAGGCAGGAGAGGCAGGAAAGGAAGTTTTGGTTCTATGTGTAGAAAGGTTCATGGCTTTGAGTCTAAGAAGGAGAAAACACTATGAGTATATTAGAATTGGCATTAGCAAAAATATAATAATAAAAAAAAACCACCCAGCAGGCTGAGGGCTCAATGCCACACAGCTAAATTGGTGGGACTTGGACTGTACTTCAGATTAATAGCAATACATGATTTTTACAGAGAATTTAGAAAACTACAAAATTCAAAGAAAAACATTTTACTTAAGAACATTGTTGTGGTTTGGATGCGAGGTATCCCCCAAAAACTCACATGTGAGACAACGTAAGAAGGTTCAGAGGAGAAATGATTGAGTTTTGAGGATATTAACCTAATCAGTGTATTGATCCCTGATGGGATTAAGTGACTGGAAACTGGAAGCAGGGAGGGTGTGGCTGGAGGAGGTGGGAATTGGGCATGACTTTGGGGTATATATATAATTGTATTTGGCGAGTGGAGTCTCTGCTTCCCATGATGTGGGCTGCTTCCCTCTGCCACACTCTTCCGCCATGATGTTCAGCCTCACCTTGAGCCCCAAGGAATGGAGTCAGCCTTCTAGGGACTAGGACCTCTGTAAACATGAGCCCTCAAATAAACCTTTCCTCCTTTACAGTGGTGCTGGTCATGTCATTAAGCCACAGTAGTGAAACAGCTGACTAAAACAAACATTTTTTAAACCATTCCAAAGTCCCTTTGTGTAAAGTCATTCTGTCAATCATTTCCTATGCATTTTTATTATAAGGCCTTTTAAAGAACATGAACATTTTCTTACTTGTTTTTTCCTAATCAGTGGATGAGATTGATCATTTTACTATACCTTCATTAATATTAGATATTATTATTTCATTTTAAATATCAAATAAATTGATGCAGAAAATTAGAAAAGGGGAAAGTCACTCCTCACCTTTGCTTTAATTTATATTTATTTAATTACTTAAAAACGTTAACATTTTTCCCATAGCTATTTGCCAGTATATTTCATATTTGTCTTCTGTGTATTTATGTCCTTTCTCCATTTATATAAACAAATGAGGTCCTGGATTTGTATTATTAGATTTCTATGAGTTTTATATTTATTAAAAAGTTGCCCTCATTTAAATTTCCTGTAACATTATCTCTAGATTTGTTGATTGCTTTTTAATATTGGTGAATTTTTTGATACATAAAAATTTTAAATTTTTATGTCGTCAGGTATGTCAATCACATTCTTAGTGATTTATTCCATCAACTCTAAGCTTAGCAAACCCTCCCCCCATAAAAGGTTTGATAAATATTCACATCTATCTTCTTCTAGAATTTCTCACAGTTTAGGTTTTTACATTTTTAACTCTTTAATCCACCTGGAATTTATTTGGCTATTCCTAATAAGGTGAGAAATGTTTGAAATTCTTTAAAAAATAATAAAACACTTAACACATCACATATTCCGCTGATATTAGCATAAACCTTGATGAGCAACTGGTGCCCACATCAAAGGCTGCAAATTTCTTAATAGCGTTTAATATTTCCCCTCTAATAGCACAGGGTACGAAATGCACATACTTGCCAGTTGCTGTTCCAAGTGAGTTTATCAGCATGCTGCACACCCAACATATGGTGTCTATCTCATTATTAAGAAAAGTAAGTAATAAATAAGAACTGGGGCTCCCACCAATCATTAGTCAATCCTCCAAAGAAAATCAAGCACATATTGGAGTCCTCCCTAGTGGACTTGTGCAATTTCTCTGACTGAATCGTTTAAGCAAAGAAAACTTTTCTTCCTTCCAATTAAGGTCTCTCCTTAAAAGTATGCAGTGACTCATTCAAAAAAGCATAGGAGGAAGAAACCACTGACACGTGTTTGATTTCTCTCCACACTGGGGAAACATTCCTGCCTTTCCCTGCCTTCCAGCCCGAAGGTGGTCACGTCTAGTGCTGCACTGAAAAAGATTTGTGGCTTATTGTCCTGACGGATGGCAGAGTAATGAAATAGCTCTGTGCTGTGTCCTGGAAAGCCAGGCCGGGCAGGCATTGTGCCATTGATGGCTCACATTATAATGGAGAAATATTAGGGAATATTTCAATAGCCACTCAGAGGAGACACAGTAGCTATAAGCAGGCCACAGGCTGCTTCCAAGGAGAGTAAAAGGAACATAAAATAGGGGTGGGGGAGACTGGAAGGGGTGGAAATGCTTCAGGGAGGAAAAAAGGTCCACTCAGAATGTATGTTAATGCAAAGTTGTTTGCTAGACTGGTTCTCCAGAGAAGGGTGGTGAATATCCCAGTACGTGTACTCCACAATTACAGCATTATTAATTTATATAGCACCATAGACCACACGTGGGACTTCATGGTAATTAAGTTACAGATAAAGCCAGGTTAGCTTTCCTCTGAATAAACAACCATGTTCTGTTCAACACAAAGCAAGGAAAAACTGCTGGATTTATAACACAACAACAGTGTCTAGTAAACTTATATTCAGCAACATCATGTCAATAACATGATGCTTAAAAAAAAAGAAAAAAAAAACTACTTAGCAAGAGATCAAGCAGAGAAATAGAATAAGGAAGATTAATAATGGAGATTTAGTGAGTAAACAACCCCATTTGCCTTAGAGAAGAGAGTAGAGAAATCAGAGGCAAAAGGTCTACTGAGTCCTTCCTATGGGATCTGCATTAGAAACGTGCAAAAGTTCAAACAGGCACCAGAGATGGGGACAGGATCTATGACTACAATCAGTGGCCAGAAAGGCCAGAATTAAAACAAGACATCCCTCTGTAAAACCTGGGCCCAGGAACTTTACTCTCAGGAATTTTTTTCTAAGCAAATAATTATGGACATATGCAAAGATTTTGCTACAAAGATGTTCATCACAGCATTGTTTATAGTAGGAAAATTTGCAATTAATCTGCCTTTTACACCCAATGTTATGTAGCAATCAATCTCCATGTCTATGATATATTTGTGAATCCTCATCTTGAATGACTACACAGTCTTCCATTGATGAATACATAATAATTGATTTAATTACTATGTATAAGCACATACATAGATTTAAGATGATATTATATAAACCCTATGTTCACTAAATTGAAAAGAGCATACTAAGTAACACCATATGTACTGTGTAATTCACTTTTATTTCCTGCTTTCAGAATATCTGGGAGCACCCTCTCCAGCAACTTCAATAAAATCACTATGATTTTGTTTACTTTATTACCAATAAAATGCTACCCATAAAATTTTCAATTAGATATAGTCTGCCATTTAAATGACTTAATTTGCTGCCAAACTCTCTAATTCATGTCCCTGAGTGACCAACATATCAGATACATGCTCATGTTATTATTTTCAAGATTGCAAAAGATATGCACAGAAGTAAAGTCACATAAAGTATACTAGAATTGCACAGGAAATGTGAAGACTCTGGGCCACTTATCTATTGCTGCATAACAAGTTACCTAATAACTTAATGCCTCAAAGCAACAAATGCTTGCATTTCATAGTTTCTGAGGGTCAGAAATCCAGTCTTGGCTCAGCTGGGTCTTCTGGCTCTGATTTCTCACGAAGGCACAGTCAAGGGTGGGCCAGATATTCAATCATCTTAAAACTGAACTAACTGCAAGTTGATCCACTTCAAGTTCATTTAGGTGGTTGTTGACTGGAGTCAGTTCTTTGTGGATTGTTGGACTAAGACTTCCCTTAGTCCTTGCTTGACATCTAAAGGACAGTTCATAGCATGGCAGACTGGCTTCACCGGCAATGAAAGTGAGAAGACAAGAGAGTGAGTCCACACAAAACAGAAGTCACAATCTCTTATAGCTAAGGTTGCCACGTTAAGCAAAAAAAATATAGGACACCCAAAACAGGCTAAGAGGAAAATTCATTCCTACAAAAAAGCATACATTTAAAAAAGCATAAAGACCTCAAATCAACAACTAATTTCATGTTTGAAGGAAATAGAAAGATAAGAACCAAACACAAAACGAGCAGAAGAAATAAATAATAAATACTGAAGCAGAAATATATGGACTAGAGAACATGAAAAATAATAGAGGAAATCAACAAAATGAAGAGCTGGTTCTTCAAAAAAGATTAATAAAATTAACAAACTTTACCTATATTAACCCAGAAAGAAAGAGGTGACTCAAATCAAATGAAAAAGGAAACATTTCAACCAATTTTATACCAATAAAAATATTTTTAAAAATACAACAAATAATTGTGGGCAAAAAAAAAAAAACCTGGATGAAACTGACAAACCCTAAATATACACAATCATGACTGAATCATGATTAAATAAAAAACAAGAACAGGTAAATAACTACTTAAAAACACTCAGCAATTTCAATTAATGTAGATAAACCATTTGACCAGATTCAATAGTTTTCAATGTAAACACTTGACAAACTAGAAATAGAAGAAAGTTACCTTGAGATAATAATGCAACATATGAAAAGTCCCTATCTAACATCACAGTCAATGGTGAACACTTTCCATCAAAGGATCATGAATAAAACAAGTGCTAATCAGAGCAACTTGGCAAGAAAGAGAAATAAAAAGAAGTAAAATTATCTCTGTCTGAAGATGACATATTCTTATATGTAGAAAACCCTAAAACTTTCACTTTACAAAACTATTAGAGTAAGCGGATTCAACAAACACACAACAATTAGTCATGCTTCTTATACTAACAATGAAAAATCCAAAAAGAAATTAAGAAAACAATTTCATTTGCAATAGCATCAAAGAATAAAATTTCAAGGAATAAAATTGACCAAGAAAGTGAAAGACTTAAAACTAAAATACTTTATAAAAACACTGATAAAAAATTAAACAAGGGACTGGGGATATAATATAGCTCAGTTGGTAGAGTGCTTGCCTTGCATGCACAAGGCCCTGGGTTCAATACCTAGTGCCAAAAAAAAAAAAAAAAAAAAAAAAAATTTTAGACAAAAACAAATGGAAAGGTCTGTGTTTTGAAATAGAAGATTAAAAAGTAGCAAGGTACTAGCAAAAAGACATGTAGATCAGTGGAAGAGACTCAAGATCCCATAAATAACCTCTCCAATACATAGCCAAATGATTTTTCAGAAAGGTGCCAAAATCATTTCAATGAGAAAGAATCCTCTCCTTAATAAATAGTGTTAGAATTGGGCTCTTACCTCATATTGCATAAAAACATTATCTCAAAATCGATCAAAGACCTAAACTTAAAACCTAAAACTCTAAGGTTCACAAAAGAAAACAAAGGGGAAAGCTTCATGACCTTGGACTGAGCAAGGATTTCTGGATATTATACCAAAAGCATAAGCAACAAAAGTATAATTAAGCAAGCTGGACTGCCTCAAAATTTTAGAACTCTGGACATAAAAGGATACAATCAACAGAAAAAAAAAAAAGAAGATCTATGATATCTAATAAGAGGTTAATGTCTAGAAGGTACATAAAACTTCTAAAATCTCAACAACAACAAGAAGGAAAAGAAAAAAAAAAAAAAAAACAATTCAAAGAGAGCTGGGGATGAAGCTCAGCTGTAGAGTCCCTACCTAGCATGCACAAAGCCCTGGGTTACATTCAGTACCACTAAATAAATAAATAAGCAAAGGATTTCAACAGACATTTCTCCAAAAAGGAAATACAAAAGACAGACAAGCGTATAAAAAATGATGATCAGTACTTCTGATCATTAGGGAAATTCAAATTCCTCACAAACACTAGTATGGCTACTAGCAAAACCAGACAAAACCAATAAACAGAAAATAGCAAGTGTTTGTAAGGATGTGGAGAAATAGGTATACTTGTGCACTTTGGGTGGGAATATAAAATGATGGGATTACTAACGAAAACAGTCTAAATGTTCCTTAAAAATTGAAAATAAAATTATCAAGTGAACCAGCAATTTCACTCGGTTGCATGTGCAAAAAAATTGAAAGTTGATCTAAAGAGCCATTTCACACCATGTTTATAGCAGCACCAGTCATAATAACCAAGAGGTGGAAATACACAACTGTCTTACCAACACATGACTGGATAAACAAAATGTGGTGTGTTCAATAGCCAAACTATGGAATCAACTAGGTAGGCGTCCATCAGTGGAAGAATGATAAAGAAAATGTGGTACATATACACAATGGAGTTTTACTCAGTCAAAAAAAAATGAAATTATGTCATTTGCATGGAACTTGAGGACATTATGTTTAAATGAAATAAATGAAACTAAGAAGTCAAGAGTTGTATGTTTTCTCTCATATGTGGAAGCTGGAGAAGAAAAAGGAAAAGGAAGATGTGTGGGGCATCTCATGAAAATCAAAGGGAGATCAGTAGAGTACAGGGGGGAAACTGTCTGGGGGGGGCAGAAGGAGGGAAGGAGTGGGTAAATACTGAGAAATTATAGTGACCAAATTATGTTTTTTGGCAGGGTTATTATTTTTTATTATTTGCTTTTTTATTTATACAGACTGCCTTTTGATTCATTGTACACAAATGGGGCACAACTTTTTGTTTCTATGATTGTGCACAATGTGGATTCACACCATTCATGTAATCATACATGTACATAGGGTAATGAGTCTGTCTCATTCCACCATCTTTCATACACCTCCCCCTCCCCCTCTCATTCATCTCTATGTAATCTAAAGTTCCTCCATTCTTCTCTTACTCCCACCCCCCCACTCCATCCA
Organism: Sciurus vulgaris; assembly: GCF_902686455.1. Lineage (NCBI taxonomy): Eukaryota > Metazoa > Chordata > Mammalia > Rodentia > Sciuridae > Sciurus > Sciurus vulgaris. The sequence goes on along the minus strand of NC_136469.1, from coordinate 133,768,438 downwards.
CTTATCAGGGAAAACATTCAGCCTTTGGTTTTTTGGGCTTGGCTTATTTCATTTAGCATGATATTCTCCAATTCCATACATTTATCAGCATATGCCATATTATTATTCTTCTTTATAGCTGAATAATATTCCATTGCATATATATATATATATATATATATATATATATATATATATATCACAGTTTCTTTATCCATTAATCTGTTGAAGGGCATCTAGTTTGGTTCCACAATCCAGCTATTGTGAATTGAGCTGCTATAACATTGAAATACTACGTTATTATAGTATGCTAATTTTAAGTCCTATGGGTATAAACCAAGGAGTGGGATAACCAAATTATGTTTAATCACATGCTGTACAAATATGTAGCCATGAATCCCACCACTATGTACAATTATAATGAATAATAAAAATACAAAAAACAGAAAAAATGTGGTGTGCATATACACACGTGTGCACATGCACAAACAACACAAAATGGAATAGTTATTGATCCTTTTAAAGGAAGGAAATTTTGAGACAAGCTTACAGCATGGATGAACTTTGAGGGACATGGTGCTAAGAGAAATAAATAAGCCACACACACACACACACACACACACACACACACACACATACACAAAGTACTGTTGATTTCACTTTTTTTTTTCAAGTATCTGGGAGTAGTCAAGTTTATAGAGCTAGAAAGTAGAATTGGAATTGCCAGAGGCTAACAGGAGGGGTAAATGGTGAATTGTTATTGAATGAGTATAGAGTTTCGGTTTATCAAAATGAAAAAGTTGGAAGATTGTTAGGCATAATGACATGAATATGGCTTAATGTTGCTGAATGTTCGAAATGGCTAAGATGGCAAAATTTATATTTTTTAACCCAATGAAAAATAAAACTTTAAAAACACAGGAAACTTAGTTAATCTACATCTCGGATTATCATAAAATAATTTTTAGCGTATGACTATCCCATGCAATATTTGCAGATGACACACAATATGGGTCCCATGCGATAATTGGGACATACTTACACTAAAAATTTATTTGCTGTCTGTTTGAAATTTAAATTTAAGTCAGTCTCCTATATTCTGGGTGGAATCCTACTTAAAGTCTAATCTCAGGAGTAAAACTTCATCCCTTTTGTTGAAACCCATTCATTCGAAGCAAGTCTGTAAGTCAACCCATTCATTAGAAGCAAGTCTCTAAATCCAGCTTCACCCAAAAGGAAATTACACAAGGACATGGAAACCAGGAGATGAGGATCAGTGGGCGCCACCACAGAATACCAAGATAGAAAGACAAGAGAGAGTGAATATTTTTAATGTTGATATTTTCGCTCTCACCAATCTGTTAGCAAGCCTCCTGAGGGTCAACCACAGGTAAGATGAACATCTCATATGTAATCCACACCAGAACTCTTTTGCAATAATGAAATGGGTGTTGCTATAAGGAACTACACTGGGGCTGCAAGTTTAAATAGACTTGTTCCTGGCAAACCAAGATAAATGGTCGTCCCACGTGAAGGTCATATTTTCTGGGCATCTTTCTCAGCCACTGGCACAACGCCAACATACTAAGAGTTACTTAATAGATACTTGTTTATGAAATGGCACGATGATTCCAAAACATGCAAATGTACTTAAACCCCAAATGTCCTATTCTAGAATGTGTTTCCTTGTAGTCTAATCAGGGGAAATAAGAGAAACTCTCCCTACCCTGTCTAATCATACTTTTCAATTAAAAACAAATCTGAAACAACAGAGTTTCAATTAGAAATAAATCCCAAGAGAAGGGTGAGTTGAATTACATAACCAGTGGCTATAGAATTTGATCTCATCAATCCTAGTATGGGAGGTGTTACAGGGGAGAGCTGGCTAGGTCCCTGACTTTGGACTCCAATCCTACTCTCAGGCTTGGTAAACACACCACCATGGGAGATAACCCGACTCCCCCAGACCTCAGTACACTCATTTATAAATGATACTCAATTCAATGTGGCAAAATGCATAAGCACTTAACACATTTATTTAACACATCAGCAAATATGTGAGCATTTACTACACTGCCATATATAATTCCTAGAAAGTTAGAGTACAAAAATACTCTTGATAGAAATATATATCACTGCACAATCTGGGGATACCAAAGTATCTTCAACAAACTAAATTAGAATGCCTAAACTTACAGTAATTTATCATCGTAAGTCAATCATAGCAGCAATTGAAAACCATAACAATTTAAGACAATACTGATACTTCATGGATGAAAAAATTTGCTCCTTCCAAATTACAAGAATTTCAATGACTTACATAAGTTCTTTATATGGAAGAACTTTTAAATTTTGTACCCAGACGGTGAGGTAGAATAATGAGTTCAAGTTTTCAGTAAGCTAAAAACATTGCCATTTATAGTTTATGAAAAACAAATTTTTGTAACCCTTCATAACTCATAGTTACTAATTAGTCCTCCATTATGCATAAAAATGAAATTTTGTGTAATTTTGCCTCTTGCGCCTATAAAAATAGAAGAAAATATGGTTTTTAGGGATCAGTTTGCAGCCAATTAGGAGAATCATTCCACCCTACCATAAAGACATGAATATAAATAATTCTCAGGCATAAGTGAGAATGACAAATGGGCAGCTTGTGACTTAAGAATTGTTGTACTAATTTTTTCTTGGTGTAACGAATTATCAAAACCTTAGTGGCTTGAAAAATACAAATGTATTCTCTTAGAGAATACATTTGACCTGGAGGTCAGAATTCCGCCATGGCTACGTTCATTCCTGGAGGCTTAGGGGGAGTTTGCTTCTCTTACCCTTTTCAGCTTCTAGAGATCGCACGCACCCCTTGGCTTACGGTCCCTTCCTCCATATGAAAGTCTGCAATGCCAGTGGGATCTAGATAACTCTCCCTCTTCGACCTCTCTCTTCCACATATAAGGACCTGATTACATTGGCCCAACAGGATACTTAGGGTAATCTCCTTATTTTGCAGCCATCTGATAGACAACCTTAATTCCCCCTTGTCATGAAGCATAATATATTCACAAATTCTGCGGACTAAGAACTGAACATCTCTGAAGGGTTTTCTGACTTTAGAAAACCCAGTTGTGGCAGGCAGCTTAATGAGATTATAGGTGTGGAATAGATTTCATGGGGAAACATGCTAAGGAAGTGCTCATTCATAGAACTTCACAAGAAAGTTTTACGATAAAGAAGTTCAACCAACGAATTTGAAGGTGTAAATCATTTTTCTCTTAAAGCAGTTGTTGATATCCAAGCAACTAGTGTTCCAGAGAATGTTATGTTCTTGGACTTGTATAGGACTTCTGAATTCTGGCCTCTCCTTTTGGGGTCATAACCAGTATGACCCCAAACCAGTCCTACAAGCCCTTCTGCTAAAGGAAGGGAAAGTGCTTACCTCTTACCTGATCGGCTACTCTCTATCCTTAAGTGTTCAAAAAGTTTCCTTCCAAACCTGAGATTCTATGAATCATTTTAGCAAGCATTTGTTAAATGTCACTCTGGAGACAGAAAGCAAGCTGGACTCTGGGGATAAAATGATCTTCTTCTCAAGAAGCTGACTCTCCAGTGAGAGACACAGGCATAGGAAGAAAATCTACAATATGCCTGGCAGGTGACCTGATAGAAGTGGGTCCCGAGCCAACATGAAAGGGTGGATGGTGGGGGGCGGGGGTATGTGTGTAAGGTGCGTTCAGTGGACGGCACCAAATTCATTGTCAAATTCATATCAAAGATGGAAGGACCTAATGAATGAAGTCCTTACTGTAATTCAGAAACTGTATTGCAAAGTGTGTTTTCTGGGGACACTATTGGATCATTCAAGCCAAAAGATCAGTTTTAGATCCATAAGAAATTATCCTCCCCATAAGTAATATCCATTGGAAATTTTTAGCCTGACATTTCCACAAGGGCACAGCTCCCTGTCATCACCCAGGCCCTGCGTGAGGCAGGTGAAGGCCTCACCCTGTTCCAGGGGCAACCTAGTCTTTCTTTGGCACTAAAGTAGTAACTGAGTGATTTATTCAGGATGAAAATTTTATACTAAATTATAGGACCTTGCTTTGCATATCTTAAGGGCTTTTGCAAGTTATTTCAACAAAGGTGTATTATATTTTTTTCTCTGAGCCTTTTGTCAACACAGGACAAAGAGACCATGAGTGTTTCTAAATTATTGTTGCCTGGTGCAGGACTAGAAGAAAAGGCCTGGCAAGTTAAATATCTGTACCTTTAGCACTTAATTTGGACATTTTTTTTTTTACCAGTTTCATTTGGAGTTATGGGATCTTAATGGAAGGCCACCCAGGCTTAGTTGTCATTGCCATGTTTCTGAGGACAATGGGAAGAAATCAAAAGGGCAATAAGAAAATGTTTTCTTGTATAGAAAACTTGGCAGAATAATGAAACCCAGGAGCCTAACAATGGTAACACTTGCCACAGAGCTAGACCCCAGAAGAAGACCTCATGTGTCTCCATGGAGATGGGATGAAAGCAGACGCGAGGGAGCTCAGGAAAAATGGCTGTTTTGTGCCAAGTGTTGTGTTAAAAGCTTATTCTCTATTTATTTAATTTTCAAGGCAATTCTTTGCACTAAGTCAGAGCCCTGTAAATTGATCCCCAGCAAGGACATTACACAAGTCTATAATAATACAATAGATTCAACCACTTACATTAACACTTATAATGTAACCCTGTAGACCCCTGCTTTGCCCTCTCTACAGGCTCTCTAGGACACTGAAAGCATCTCATCTGAGCTCACATCCGTCCCCCCTCAAACTCTGGGCACTCCGTGGGGAATGGTTCATGACAGCCCAGATGACGGCACCTCACTCAGTCCTTTACTACTGCTGGAAGGAATCTGCTATCCTGCCAAGACCTCACCTCTGGAGCTCCCCAAGTTATCAGTTCTTAAAATTCTAAACTAGACCTTCTTCTCTTCCATCCTTACCACACCACCACCATGCTGAGGTCCACACAGAAGTGTGGGTAATGGAATTTCATCTACTCTGTGTCTCGCTTTAACTCTGGGGTACCACAAGTGAACCTTGAAGGCCACTCTAAAACTTCTCCTGTAACTTCTAGTTACCAACACTTCCGGATTAGACTGGCCTTAAGGAGGAGTTTAAACCTCATCATCTAAAGCAGACTCCATGTGAGCCTCCCTTTTTCCTCCCTACACTCAAACCTCTGCAAAATCTTTGCTCTCCTTTTCATGGGCAAATTTCCTCAAGGAAAACAGGACAGGCCAAGGAATTCATGAGATACACAAAGACATAAATTGGATTCCATTTTTGCTCCAGGAGACTCCAACTACAAACAAATGAAGGGACTGAGCTTTCGAAAGGTAATAAGTTGATCCAGTTGTTGAAAGTTGGAGTTGGAATTGGAACCCCAAGTCTGCCTAAGTCGAGTCATCCATCTCCAGACCTCACTAAACTCAGCATATGTGGCGTCCCTGCAAGAGCCTTCAGTTTTATCAAAGTGCCAGACTTCTTATTTTAGCTCTGATGGTCAGGGTGCATCTGTTCCATTTCAGGGTTTAATTTAGGCTCTCCATTTAAGATTTGAAGGTTGGAAGTCCAAATACTCAGGATCATTCTTACTGATGCCTTGCTTCCACGCCACCAATTAAGTGAAGCCATCTGGTGAATTGATATGCTGCACACCCACCACCTTAGGGGGCTTCCACTTTCTGGGCTAGTTGTTACATGGTTACTCCAAAATGTTACAATTCACGTCATCATAGGACCAGAGGCCCAAAACCAGGCTTGCCTATAAATTTCGCCATCGTCAGGAGTCTGCAGAGCATAGCAGGGCATCTATTACTCATATGGAGAAGACATGGAATCACCTCCCAGTCAACAGCACAGGCTGCGGCAGTCAGCTGATTGGGGCCATACCTTCTGAGAATGTTGCTAACATACTCATAGTGATACAGCAGAAGTTAAGGCTCAATTTGGGACAAGAAGTTGTTCTGAGGGGAATTATTTTTATCATAAATGTAAACCTTGTCAGAAAAATGTAGATTTTCAAAGTATACTTGAGGCATCTCATTGCCTGTTTCTTACTGTAATTTTTCAAGAGGAAAAAGGACATTTTTCAAGTTTATGAGCTAGTTTACATTTGTTTCCTCCCTCCCCCAGAAATTAACACTTGTTAAAAGGGAGTCCTTAATCCATTAATGCTGAGAAATGCTTTCTCCACTCCAATCAAACAAAGCCTATGTAAGAACAAACTTGGTATGAGACTAACTCCAGGAGTAAGACCTTAGAAACTTAGGACCATGCCTTGGTCAACATGTCGGAAATCTCTTCCATATTGAAAAATGTCACCCAATAAGTAGAGAAGGAAATTTAAAAAGTTGTGAACATCATCATTTTGCTGCCTATGAATGAATAATTCATTGAGATAGGAATTATCAATTCTAAAAGACTTAAATGAAAGGTTGAGAGAAAACTGGGTATTTCCATGATGACTAAGTATAGCCATAGACAAGTGCTGGTCACAGGGGAAAATGTAACATTTCAGTGTTGGGGTCAAGCTGCCACCACCTTACCTACCTCCTGAAGTGATTAAATATGAAGGACACAGCATTAATCATGAAGTATCTCGCCAATGTTTGCCTTGGGTCTAATTAAACATTTACGTCTAATTTTCAGTTCATATAGGAAATTAGAGAGGAACAAGAAAGTAACACCATAGGAAAACACTCAGAGAATTCTGAAGAGGAAACTTCTATAGGACAAGTAACCCCAGCTTCTCCAAATTCTTCAGTAAGTCAATGTCATGGAAAAAATAAGAGACATAAAAGTCAAATGCGATGTTGATTGGATTCTAGTTTAAACACGTGAGCTGTAACATTCTGAGTGGCACTGTGGGAATTTGTGCATGAATTGGTTATTTATAGTTTGGAAGAAAAGATTATTAATTGTGTAAGGTGTGAAATTTGTAGAACTTTTAAGTAGGAAAATGGTCTTTATGTTTTAAAGGACATATTACTAAAGCATTTATGGGTGAAATGTCTTATCTATGATTTGCTTTTAAGTTATGATTTGCTTTGTAAATTAACACAAACAAAAGTATATACAATCAATATGACAGACAGCAAATGTTGTATCTGTGTGATGGGTGTGTGAGGGGTCACCACACCAGGTAATATTTGGTGTATTGCTTTCGCCTTTGTCATCATTTTCTTGAAAGCATGAGTAGTCCGCAGGCATTGGGCCGTGGAGGGCAGTGAGAAGGTTTCCAGGACATCCTCTCCCGCAAACCCCAACTGCTTTGGAAGTTGAGCAAAGTCATCAGCAATCCTGAATCCTGAACCAATGCCAAGTCTATCTTTCCCTTATTTTACAGAGGAGAAATGGTACTCCAGAGAAACAATGTGACTTTCCCCAAGTCACACAGCTGACAGGCAGGTGATGTAGGAACAGGAATTGGTTCATCCCTCTGCACCTAGGCATTCTGCAGCCCTGCAACATCCAAGGGGAAAGTGGAGTCAGATCTGCGGAAGCTTCCATTGCTCTCCAGAATCCAAGCCCAGTGAACTGAAGTGTGTTCCCTCAGCGTCACTTACACTGGCTGGTCAAGGCAAGGCTGGGGTACAAGCACCTCCAAGATAGTGTGTAGCAGCACAAACAGGGAACACGAGGCAGAGTACCCTTGAATGAGGAGGAGAATTCCCCAAAGTCCCCCTTGGATTTCTTCATCTACTGAAGGTGAAAAAGAGAGACTTTGGGGTAAATCAGGGCATTGAGCCCTCATTCCACCATTTATAAACTGAAGGCACTAATTTGATACCCAGCTTCCTTATCCATAAAATGAATAAGAGTATAAGAGGGAGTTCTAAGAGATGACACACAGACTTAGAAGATGTTTAAAAACTTCCATTTTTTGTCCCTTTGCCTTTTCCCCAGATGATAATCATTCACCTCACAATGGAGAAAACGCAGACCATGGCACTATCGAGCAGGGGACTTTTTAATAATTTCTGCTCTCCTGCCCTAAGAATTTGTGCAGATTTTCTCACATTTTCTTTGCCTAGAGAACATTTGGTTATCACAATATGTACTTCATATTAGCTCAGGAAACAAAAAGGAGAGAGAGAGAGAGAGAGAGAGAGAGAGAGAGAGAGAGAGAGAAAGATCTTCATTCTGTTGCTGCAATAAAGGTTTCCTTCTCTGGCGATAATCAGCTCTGCATAATTAAAATCGCTCAGACTGCTGAACTAATTTTCAGACTGGAGGTTTCGTCCTGTAGCAACACTTACAAGCAAAGTTTCTACTGTGAATGAATTTAATCGTGAGTCTAATTACAATTTTAATGAATATCTCCAAGCCCTGCATGTAAACTTGCACTCTAAGGCTTTGCTCTCTGCTAGGGTGTTTTAAGATCTTTTCATTTTTAATATAAAGGAATGTGTATGGCAAAACGATTGTGTAGAGAAGAAATATTCTTTCCAGTTCAGTTTGGTTTGGTTTTGATGATCAAGTGAGAAAATTTAAAATATTCATATTTTAAAGAGCCTTTTCGGTTCAGATATTTCACCTTTAGTTTTTCAGCGTCCTCTTCCCAACGAATGCAGAATACCTTGCCACGCTTGCAATTCCATCTGCAATTTAGCAAATTAATCTGGCTTCATGAATACCCCGAGATCTATTCTGGAAATTCAACAATATTATTTAAAAAGGAAATGTGAAAAATCCCTTCCTAAAAAATTTTTTTTAAAGAAAAAACAAATGCGAAATTAAAAACAGCCAAATTAAGTCACTCAAGTAATCAAAGACATCTGAGAAAAAAAACAAAAAAACAAAACCTTACTTGATTAAGACCAACATTTTTTATAATAAGGGAAAACTGGAAACTACCTAATATCCAATTATAGACAGTGGGAGAAATAAAACTGTCATGTGTTTGAACACTAGAGACACATTTTTCTCTCTTTTAACTTCTATTTCACTATGCAAATAATATATGTTCATCTAAGATACATCAGCAAATATAAGTAAATATTTTTTTAAATATATCACTTGTGAGCTCACAACCTAAAATTGAATATTGTTAAAATTGATGCATCCTCTTCTGTATTTGTGTGTCTTTCTACATATATACACACACAAAATACACACACATACATATACATGCAAAATATATACACACATAATACTATATATATATATATATATATATTTATAGTTACATGCATTCAAACATATATTCCGTAGGAAAGTGGTTTCATTTTGCACCTCCTGCTCGGTAACCTGCTTTTATCACTTTAGTAGCATATTGTGAACAATCTTCCTTGTCAAAAATTGTGTTTGTGCAACATCACAATAGACTGCGAGCGCAGAAAGACCAGCCTCCCAGGCTTGGCAGCTGAGCTCTCCAGGTCAAATGACTGACCTCCGATCCTCACTACTCATGGCCAGATGGCGGGGAGCCCTATCCATTCTGCTTGTGGCTGCCTCTTCCCAGAAGCCCCTTCCCCTTCCTCCTCCCCCGAGACTGCATATAATGCCCCTCCTTTGTGTTGCATGGAATTAGGGCTTGATGGCTGGTGGAATCTTGTCTGGTTGGTTCAGGGCCCTTGAGCTTCTGAGACAACTAGCCCAGGAGCCCAGAGGGAGAAAGGAAACAGAGACCGGAAGGACTGCACTCAGAAGCCAGCGCTAGGTGTTCTCGCCTGCATTTCACACACCTTTTCATTTCCTTCTCACAGTGACTCCCTGAGTTGGTGTGAGCAGCTCTGTTTATATGGACGTGAAAACCAAGAGTAAAGACCACAGAGTTAGGGATGATCCCAAATCACTTTTAAAACCTCTGCGATGGAAATGCCGGGGCAACCTGCCCCAGAGGGAGAGCATGACCTCCAGTCCTGGATAACCCCCACCCCCGACCCTCTGTCCACAGCCTCTGGATCCAGGGCGCATCCTCGTCAGTCACAGCACTTCACCTTACTAACATCACTAACTCCAAGTTGGTCAGCAGCCTGTCAGTAGACTCTTGCTCGCGTGCCTGTACCGGAGCTATTAGAATGGGAAAGAGGCAGGTGGAGGGGGTGGGTGGGTATCCCAGAAAGCCACGACTTTTAACTCTTTAAGTCCTGTCGATTTTTCTGCACTTTGGGCATACCAAACTCCTGCGCATTAATATCTCTGTATAGCTCCATTATGTGCTGTTGAGAGAAATGAGCTTTTCCAAATCCTCCACTCCCCCTTCTTAATGTTTATATCAACCTCAACGTCCTGCACCACTTCCCAACATAGCCATTTGTGAGGGTTTATTCTAGAACATAATTAAAGAATGCAGATCACCCTGAACCATGGGAAGGGCATGGGGAATTTAACCCTAGGACAATCCGTTCTTCTAGAATTTAAAAATGCACAAGATGGAGAGGAGCTGAGGATTGAAGCCCAAGTCTACCCAACTTCACTACCTAGTTCCAGAAAGAAATAGCCCATTTCCACATTGGATATTTAAAAAATGGGAATGGAAATACACAGTAGAGAAGAAAACATGTACTTTCAAAAAGGAATTTATATTTCACTGAATCAGTTTGCTGTTCTCCCCAAACCATAAAGATGCTAGCAAATTGTTTCTGGATAAAATTTTGAGTCCTTTAAGGATGAAAATGAGTCTTGTAAGTGGGAAGAAGAATGAAGTTAACCCTTTTAATCTATGAAGGCCACAAGAACAAAGAAAACTGAAAAAAAAAAAAAAAGTTTCTTGATTGGACCCCAGCCAGCAGGGCAGAAAACCTTGATGGGATTAAAAAGACACAAATCAAGACAAAACTAAACATGAGAGGTTTTTAAATTTCCCATTAATTAACTGGTCTATATACACTAACATTGTAATGTACATGGATAATAGACTGTCTAGTCTTTATTCAACCTGTGGCTACAAAGATACAAAGAGCCAAGAGGCTCCACAGAGAGATGGAACAGAGACCAATCAGAAGGGACAGGTGGCATTAATCCTTGCATCTGAAGAAATTATGTAATGAATTCACCTTGATCATGGCCATTATTTTTATAGGTCATATAGCCGGAGAGTTCCTACACACCTTTTATTTGAAGGATCTTTTTTCTTTTCTTTTTTCCCTAGTCTTTTAATACAGGTTGAATCATGTTATGAGGAAAATTCCACCCAAATGTAAGACAGCACTTGCCAATAACCAGCATCAATCTAAGATCCAGATCCAGAAAATTTATACAACTTAAAATGCAGTCAGGGTAATGCTTCAAAAGTGATAATGAGATTCCTCAGAGTTGGACCGGTTTCCCAGCTCCTAGGGACAGCTGCTTTACCAGGTGGTGCGATGTTAGATCACACGGGAGCCCACGAAGCTGTGCATATGAAAACAGTGGTCAGAAAGAACCAGGCTTGGTGTCAGGAGAATCGGGGTGAGGCCCTTTTCTGCATTGTGAGCTGGGTGACCTTTAGTTAGTAAATTAACCTCTCTGGGCCTTATAATCCTAAACTGGGAAAACGAGGCCTATTATGCCTCATTCATTGAATTTAAAAGCTAGCAATACATCAAAATGTAAGCTAATGTTATTATTTTTAACTGTTACTGTCCTGAGAAAATTCTTAAAGATTCTGGGAACATTGACAATGATTTCTAGCCCATGCTAGGCAATCTGAAACTTACACTGGAAAAATATTTTGAAATTTTAAAAGATTATGCCAATTACATTTGGACTAAGTTTAATATATCTCAGTGGAGGGCCCATGGTTTATTGAGTGTTAACCATGTGCTTGATCCTGTGCTCAGGCCTTCACATACATGACCTGTATTTTAATCTAGTGGGGAGCTCCCTGTCCCTCTCTTCTGAAGGAAGAACTCAGATTCAGGACAATGAATTGCATACTCAAGGTCTCACTTCTTGCAAACGTCCATTTGAAGTGGAAGAGCAAGGGACCCAACCCAGGAGGTATGAATCCCGAAACTAACCCACTTCGTTGACAGTAGGTTCTAGCATGAAAGACATAAAGATGCACAATAGCAGCGGAAGAACGTAGGACAGCAGGAGCCCTTTTATGTATATCATCAAGACCACTGTCGAGCATGTACATGGAAAGTTGCTTAAAGCAGAGAATCGTAAAAATAATGCATGTCAACTTTAAGTATCTGATTTTAATTTAAAACATATAAATATTCATTTATTTCACAGAACCAATATTTGAAGGTTGTTCAGAAGCAAACTTTTGAAGCATATACATTTTTATATGTCTTCACATAGTTGGCTACTGATTCAATTAAACAAAACTCTTCCCGGGTCAGCTTTGGCTTCTGAAATGAAATTTGGTCTCTAGGCTCAATAACATGCTTTCCCTTCCCCCCACCTACTTCGTTTCTTGATTTATCTATTTCTGTCATGGCCAGAATGATTTCTTCCCTGACCCTCAGTCTAGATTGCAATAAACAGGAATCATTAGTTCATTCTTATCTATCATCTTTCTGTAAATCACTAGAAACTTCAATTTGTCTGGAATCAGTTACTAAACCATGTTCTTAATTACTGTCTTGTACTTCAGAATTCTTCCAATGTTGTCGACCTTAGGCAACGTTTTCTTTTTTTCTAAGACTTAGTAAATGTCGAACTGGGAATTTTACTCGCCACTAAATGCTACAGAAAAAAGAAGGAAAACATCTTTAATGCTGAGGATCTTTCATGGTTACATGGAACGCTTCTATGTCCTTGTCTCCTATTTTTTCCTAAGATAAAACTCCAAAATTATTTTTTAAGACATTTTATAGCCTCTTGATCCATAACTTGGAACAAAGAAGTTGCATTCTGTTACAAAAACCTGGCATGTATTTAAATCACTTTCTTACATTATTCATAACTGAAACCTGAAGAAGCATTATTTTAGACCAAAAGCTCTCAGTTTTTGCCAGCAATCAAGGCAAGAGAAATTTTACCCCACAGCTAGAAATTTTGTATCATATGTACACACATGCCACATGCATGCATGTAAAGATACCTTTATGACATACATGTGATTTTTCTATTGTTTCATTCCATTTCTTATAATTTCTAAAAATTCTTTTTTCTAACTGAGGAAATTTGTTCTCTGCCCATCAAGAGTCAAAACCCGCAATTTGAAAAACATTGATAAAGGAAGCACAGGCTTGGCAGATGTCTATTTTCTCCAAGTGTGTCTTCACAGAATGTGTAGATTCATGGGGAAAAAAATCAATTTATAGAATAACTCAGAGTCTGTCCATGCTGATTTTTGTGAAGAGTACTTATCTTGAAAAGCAAACAATTTATATCTCTTAAATCTTGAATTTTTTTTTTCTTTTTCCAATAATAAAAAGACAAAATTTGGAATTTCAACTGCATTGCGACAGGCAGCTGCTGTGAATCTTGCTTGGATTTTGTGTATGCTGATAGCTCTTGCTTTACCTTTTGCACCATGCTATTCTGGAAAATGTCTTCCAATTTAGACCTGTTTCTGATATATTAGAGAGCTTTTTCCTAATCAAATTTTCTCTATTGATAAATGACTTTTAACTCCTCTGTAAATTTTTAAGCAGCAGATTGATCAGTAATTTCTGCTCTCCAAGGCCCAATACCTGGGTACCATGGCTTTTTCCTACACTCAAGTCATCCATCAATTGCTGCAAAGCTTTTAGAGTTGCCAATCATTTGGTGCACATTCAAGGTCTTTTCTGTAGCTATCGGTGCACCCACTGGCATTGTGTATTCTTTCTTACATAAGCCACTTCGATAATATATCAACTCTGATGATTAGTTTCAGTTTCTTTAAAGTAGAACAAGAATTTAAAGACACTTGCAAAGACATTTGTTTACAGAACCCCTCAAAATCATTTATGTTTCTTCCCCAAACTCTTAAAATTATCTTTCCACAACAAATTTGAGTGCTTTTTTTAGTAACATTGCTTCTGATCTAAATTATTCAACTAAATTTTCATAGAAACACCCCCCTTTATCTTTCCATCCATGATTTGTCTGTTGATGTAACATTTAATTGCATTATATTATTATAATAACCAGTGGAAATTGAGTACACAAAATTGGGGGAAATGTAATCGACTCCAGGTAAGCACGCACCTGGGGTAGAAAGGGCGAGGCACCTGGCTGCGAGAGCTGAGTGTGCTTTACGTGGGAGCCTGGGAGTTGGTCAGGAGGATGTTTGAGAGCCTCTGTCTTCCCACGCAGAGGTTACAGAAGGGCCCAGCCGGAAGCAGCCAGGAACTGTCCTTGTCTACTGTGAAAGCGGAGCCCAAGGCAAGAATTGAAGAGCTGTCACAGGAGGAGCAGCCCCTGTGTGCCCAAGGTCAAGGAAAAGGGGTAAATGAGGTAAGGAGAGATTCTAAGCAGCACAGGGCAATGCGACTTCTCCCAATTTCACAGTGAACAACAAGGAGGTACAGCTGGCAGCTCAGGAGCTTGTTTTCTCTCTGAAAAGTTTGCCAGGAGAAACTGCATCCCAGTGCAACCCCAAAAGGAGCAAAGGAGTTGGAATTGATGGATCTTGCTGCCCCTCCATCTCCTGATTCCTGTAGGTGAAGCTTTAAAGAGAAGGTGATACAGTTTGGACGTTTGTTGTTCCCCAAAGTGTTAAAGTCTTGGTTCCTAAGGTGGCACTCTTGGGAGATGGTGGGGTCTTCAGGAGGCTGGCCCCAGTGAGGCACTTTATGTCATTGGGGCATGCCCTTGAAGGGGACTGGGGCACCCCAGCCTCTTCTGCACTCTATTTGCTTTCTGGCTGTGAACTGAGCAGTTTGCTTTACCACATGCTCAACACCATCACCACCTGGCACCTAAGCCAGAAGCCCTTTAATGGGTCCAACTGGTTTTGCACAGGAACTTCCAAAACTATGGGCCAACCTTTTCTCTTTAAACTTGTTTATCTCAGACATTTTATTATAGTAAGGGAAAGCTGATGAACACTGTGGGTTTTAAAGGCCAGAGATGGGGAGCAGAAACAATCCAGGAAGAAAAAAATGGCAAATTTCAAAAGACGTATGGGGGATATTGGAACTAGCATGTTCTTTGCAGCATTACTCACAATAGCCAAGATGTGTCAGCAACCCAAATGCCCATCACTGATGAATGGTTAAATAAAATAGGACCTATACATCGGAGAATACTATCTAGCCTTAAAAGAGAAGGAAATCCTGCCATGCAACAATAAGGATGAAGCCTGAAGGACATTTTGCTAAAGCAAACACAGAAGGCCAAATACTGCATAATTCCACCTACACAAGGTGTGTAAAATAGTCAGACTCATGGAAGCAGTTTATGGAATGGAGGTTCCAAGATCCAGCAGGAAAGGGAAATAGGAAATTACTGCTCAGTGGGTATGAAGTTTCAGTTATGCAAGATGAATGAATGTTAGCTATTGCTGTACAGAGTAGTACCTGTATTAGTCCAGTGTCTGTTCCTAATAACAGTACCACAGATAGAAGCACCTTTGCTTGTTGCCAAGGAGAAGGTCTTATCTATTTACACTGAAGCACTGGAGAAAAAAATATTCATTTACAAGTGATCTTTTTAATTTTTTTTGGAATTATTTTGATCCCACTAAAACCTCTGAGTTAAAATTTAGTTCAATTATATGCTGGGTATTGGGGATACATTATAAAAAACTGGATAAATTAAGAAGAAAAGAATTATTTTGACTCATGATTCTGGCCCAAGACTGGACTGCATCTGGCGATGGCCTTCTTGCTGACAGATACAGCACAGGGCATGGAATCTTGATTGACAGGGAGCACACATGTTCTGGTCTCTGTCCCCCTTCTCATAAAGCCTCCAGTACGCAATTACAGGGGTGCCACTGTGAGAACTTTATCTAATCCTGATCACTTGCCAAACCCTAGCCTGCTTTAAATACTCCAGGGGGAGAAGTTTCCACTCTTTTCAGATGAGTTTTCAGAGGGGGAAGGCAATATTCAAATCATACCAGTGCCTGTAGTTAACATTAGGATATTTTGTACTTCAAAAGCTGTGAAGAGGACAGAGCTCATGTTAAGTATTCTTGTCACAAACAAAACAGAAAACATATTCAAAAGAACACAAGGAAATTTCCGTACTTAGTACCTTGGTGTGGAGATGGTGTATGCCTAAGTCCAAACTCATCGAAATGTGCATGTCACGTAGATGCAATATCTGTGTCTCAATTACACCTCAATGAAGCTTTGAAAATGATCCAGTGGTAGGAAACAGTGTGGCAGCAGAGTGCAAACAGTCACACGTGGCTGGCACGCGAGGGCGCAGGAGGGTGGCAGGGAGGCAGCTCACACTTGTGATCATGGAATACCACCACACATCAACGTACAGAGAACTTACACTCAACTGAATCCCCCCACATCATCTTTTGCACAGTCCCAGGGCTGATCAGCACCCACTAAGTCTTCTTGCCCAGTAGAGATTCTCCTCCTGGTGAAAGAGGAGCTTAGGGAAAAGATGGGATCCACACAAAGCTTAGAGAAAATAAAACTTCTCATTTCTCCCAAATAATGCAGCCTACATAATTCACAGACTTAATGTTGACAGAATTCACAGAGTTTAGGGGAAAGCAAGAACTAGTACACACGTGATTTCTTCCAGACATTTCAAAGCTTACAATTTCTCTGCCATTGGTAACCTACCATGGAGAATTCATTTCATGCCTGTCTACTCTGGTAAAACCTTGGAATGAATTGAATTGTTACAAAAAGGTGAAAATTAGGAATGCCAAGAGTCATTTGATGCAGCTAATTAAGAGTCGTCATCTCTGCTGTTCCGCACACGTTCCTGACTTTCTTTACCTGTAAACTTAGTTTCTGAAGTTGTATCTGATAAAAGCATTGTGAGAAACACCTTTGCCTGTTGCCAAGGAGAAGGTCTTATCTCTTTACACTGAAGCATTGGAGAAAAATTATTCACTTACAAGTGATCTTTTTAATGTTGGAATTATTTTGATCCCGCTAACAACCTCTGAGCTAAAATTTAGTTCAATTATATGCTGAATGTAGGGGATTGGAAAAGAAAAGACATGGCCCTGCCCCTCCAATGACTTGCACTGCATTCTGGCTCGAATCCAGCTCCTTCCCTGGGCTGGCAATGTTCCGTCTCCCTGGCCTCATTCCCATGACCCTTCGCATCGCTCTCCTCACCAGCATGGCTGCCCCCCTTTCCCCCCTTTCTTGCTTGCTCCCACTGCAAAGCCTCTATATTTCACTGTCCTCGCTGCCTGGGATGTTTTGTTCCCCCAACTCTTTATATACCCTGGCTCCTCCTTGATGTCTATTGGTCAGCTACAACATCACCTTCCTAACAAATTTTCCCTGAGACCTGTGTATGTCAGGTAGGATGCTTTCCACCAAAAGCAGCAAAGAAGACCCAGCCAGGAATAGCTAGAACAAGGCTGTGGGAATTCCTACAACATACGGCATGGAGTCATGGATCATTCAGCAGCATTAGGACTCCATCCAAGGTCCAGGTCTTTGCCAGATCTCCATTCTGTCCCCTTTAGCAGAATAGCAACACTCCTGTGTGGTCACAGGATGATGACTATTCCTGACCTCGCATGGACACCATGGTGATCAGTGAAGAAGAGAGGCATTTCCTTTCATGCAGTTGTTTTCTTAGCAAGAAAAGAATTTACTAGAAGTTCCCCAACTGGCAACATCTGTAATCACACTGGCCAGGACCTGATATACCTAAATTAATCGCTGACAAGAAGGGAGGGAACTAGCATGATCAAGGCTGGGAGACACTCTTGAGAGGGGTCACATTCCCTAAGACAGCCAAAGAGTGAGCACCCAAAGAAAACCAAGGCTGTGCCAGATAACACAAGGAGGGAGACCAAGGTCAAGCAAGGAATGGGTACCAAAGAGAAACCCAAGCAACCACCCTAGAAGTCAATCAGAGATTGTCCCAGTTACTCTCTGCCATAAGGGTGGTTTAATCACTGCACACTCAGGTTAGCCTCCTGTTTCTCTTGGTCATCTCATTTATTGGTTCATTTTCTGATGCCCCCCATGCAAATGCAAGCTCCAGAATGGCAATGGGCTGGCTGTTCCATCATCCGGATGTTTTCCAGCTCCTGAATAGGGCCTGGGACATAAGCACACAGCAAATATTTTTTTTAGTGAATGCATGCAGGAAAGTGCCTGCGTGCATGCCCATTCTGACCCCCTACCCTTTGTGGTATACTGAGGTTGAGCTTGAAAAGCAGGGAAGTCCACCAAGTCTAGAACTATTACTTCACTGACCATCGCCTTGGAAGATGGGTACTGAGCTCATGAATGTATGGCTCATGATGTCAGTAAAACTTCAGGGAACTCTGAAAAAGAGTGCAGCAATCTTCTCCCAAAATTGTCCTCTTCTCCAGTGTTTCCTGTTCTACGATAACAGCATTCCCCTCCTGGATCCCCAAGAAAAGACAGCAAGTGCCTTCTCCACCCCTCAACTCTCCGAGTTACCCCCACATCCAACAGTCAAGTCCTGAAGAGCTCAAAAAAATCCATCCCCTCCTTTCAAATTTCACTGTTACCACTTTAGTTAGGTTGTGTTAAGTAAGCTCTAATATCCCTGTCAACTACAATTTTCTATGAAACTTTGACTCATATTTCCTTATTTTCCAGGACCCTGCATTAAAACACCACTATCAGAAAAGGATCAAGCTCATTATTATTTGGTATTACCATTGCATCAAGAACATTTCTGCTTTTTCCCTTCCTCAGTAAGGTTACATTTGAGAGGAGAGGGAGGGAGAAAAGGCAGTTTAAGCTATTACTTTAAATGGCCATTTCTTAACAGTGGAAGAAAAGCTAACACATAACTCTAGGTTTTTAGCTTGGTACTCAGCCAATTGTACAGAGTCCAATCTTGTAAAAATCCATCAATATATAAAATAAATGAAACAAAGATAGTCCAACATCTTTTATGATTCTGGGATGTTAGCCATGGAGAACTTTCTGCTTTCAAACACGTATCATAATTGTTGAGATGACTTTAAATAAAATTTATAGACAACATGTGAAGCCTCCCTTTGTCCCCCAATCAAAGACGTCCATCTCTTCTCTGAATTCCCAAAGCCTTTGTATGGCAGATTTGTTCTCGTCCTTTCTAACATGTGTTAAGTTATTCCTGACCCTCCTGTATCATCCCTACTCACCTGTGGGCTCCCTGAAGGCAGAGCCTAAGTACATCAGGGACTCTTAACTCACCGGGTCACATACACAAAGCCATCACTCATTCCCACTTGTGTCTTCCAACATGTTCTGTTGAATTCCTCTCTTCCATCCTTCGATGACTCTGCA
This sequence comes from Sciurus vulgaris, assembly GCF_902686455.1. Lineage (NCBI taxonomy): Eukaryota > Metazoa > Chordata > Mammalia > Rodentia > Sciuridae > Sciurus > Sciurus vulgaris. The sequence continues at coordinate 133,749,138 of NC_136469.1, read as the reverse complement.
GAATACATAGCTTCACCATTACTTTCAGATATTAAAAGCCCTTCCTATTTTAAACTTCAAGTTCATCTCAGATTCGATGTTAACCTCCTCTATCTCATGGGTTGGACTCAGGATTTGAGAAAACTTGAGTGGGAGGGTGTTTGGCCTAATTTTTCTTTTCCTTCTTCTTTTCCCTCCAGATAGGCTTCTAGCTTCTCAGAGGCTGAAAACAGGAGGGAAGAGGGACCAGGAAATGACACAGGTATCCTAACTCAAGCTGATGTGGTCAATTCCTCTCTCCTTAAGCTGCTCAGGACCACTGAAGCCTCTGTTCATAAGCTGGGCCTTGAAAGGCAGACCCTCCTGAGAGTCCCTTGCCTGAGCCTGTGCAGTCTTCCCCTTTCGGAGAAACCCCCACTGAGCCCTCTTCCTCCCACCCCACTCCTACTGGTGTGGCGACCTCTGCACCTCTTACACAGCATGAGTTCACCCTGTAACAGCCAGGATCTGTGATCCAGGAAGATCACAGATTTTAGCCAATGATGAGAGTGCTCATTGCCCCACTGCCAGCCTTTCCAAAGCCCTGCCAGCTCACGCCATCCCCGTTTCCTTCTCAAGAGGCAAACGCTCCTCCTAAGTCCAGGTAAGACTGAGGACTAAGACAAGCACCACCATCCCTGGGGCCGGCCCCAGTCTCACAAGGAATCCTCTGGTCATGCCTTCTGCTTGGCTTTAAGGGGAGAAGGACGAGTAATGACTTCTCTCCCAAACACCCCCACAGCACAACCACCCTGAGGGCTCTCTCCCTCCCTCCTCTCTGGCCCTCTCCTTTACACACCAGGTGAAAGAGCAAGGAATGTGGGAAGGGTCTCTCTTGCCCTTTTTGGGGAACATTAGTAGCCTCTTTAGATGGGGAGAGATTACTGCTTCTTTGACCCCTATTCTGGACTCGAGTTGCCTATTCTGCAGCCAGAGACAAACCACCAGAACACAGAGTTGACCCACACTCATCCTCTCACAGGCCCCACGGTTCAGGAGCCCAGGCGTGGTCCTCTAACCAGGCTTAGAGGGCTGCAGGCAGGAGGTTTCACTGAGCTGCATTCCTATCTGGAGACTTGACAGGTGTCTTAATAGCTTTCTTGTCACTGCGATCAAAAGTCTTCAGAAGAACAACGTAGAGAGAGAAAAGTTGATTTTGGCTCATGGTTTCAGAGCTTCAGTCCATGGACAACCAACTCCATAGCTCTGGGCCTAGGTGAGGCAGAACATGATGGGGGAAAGGAACGGTGGAGGAAAGATGCTCACGATATGGCAACAAGGAAGCAAGAGAGAGGGAGAGCTCCACTCACTAGGGACAAAGCATAAGTCCCAAGGCACAGCCCAGTGACACCCTACCTGCCTACAGTAACCATCCAGTTAATCCATGTCAGTGGATTAATCCACTGAGTAGGTTGCACCTCTTAATCTAATCATTTCCCCTCTGAAAATCCTTGCGTTGTCTCTCACATGGACTTTGATGGACATCTCACATCTAAACCCTAACAACAGGGAAGCACCTGCTCTGAGCCCTCTCGGGCTGTTGGCAGGATCCGCTTCCCTGCAGGTGCTTGCCTAAGGTCCACATGGCATGCTTCCTGTCAGCTCTTGGATCCCAGAGCCACCCCCAGGTCCCTGCCACAGGGCTCTCACCCCTGGTCCTCCTTCAAATTTGCAGGTTACTTTTTGAAAGCCAGTGGGTGTATCCGACATCCTGTCCGTTAAGGTAGAGCCCCGTAGAATGCAGCACAATGATGGGATTGACTAGCACATCTGCTTCGCCATGTTCTTTTAGCAAGAAGCCAGTCACAGGTTCCATCCACACTCAAGAGGAAGGGATAGACAGGGATATGTCTCACGAGGGGCCACCTTAGGGTGTGTCCATGCACTGGGTTTCTTTCCTCTCTGCTTCCTTTCTCTCTTCATTGTTTACTTCCTGTCTCCCACATGTGGATGACCAGATATGTGCAAATCACACTGTACTGAGATGCAGATGACTGAGGCAAGCCCCTTGCGTCACTAAAGCAGAGCCCCATAGCCTGGGTGATTTACGCAAGACACGTGTTTCTCACGGTTCTGGAGGCCATGCTGGGGTCCTGGGGAGGGGCTCTCTCCCCGGATCTCAGATGGCCATCTTCTCATCGTATCCTCACGCAATGTAGAAGGAGACAAGCTCCCACATCCCTTTTGCTAAGGGCACTGATTCTAATCATGCAGGCTCTGTCCTAAGGACCTAATTACTTCTGAAAGGTCCCACGTCTTAATATCATCAGGTTGGGAGCAAGGATTGGGGTGGGGGTTACATTCAGTACCTCTGTTCACAAATAGCTCTACACTAGGGGAAGAGATAGTACTACAAAGAGCTAACTGAGGCTTGGAATAAAGGCCACATGGTCATGTGCAAGCCCCAGCCCAGAGCCAGGAGCCCTAATTCCACATGTTAAAGGCTAGGAGAGTTCACAGAGGCCGTCCCATTAACGTAGACATGTGAAAGCGGAGGAAGAGGAGGCCCCACATCCCTGAGCGAGGTGTTTGACATGTATCAGGCATCTAGCAAACGTGTGTTGAATGAAGAGCTGAAGAATGTGAACAAACTAGCTTAACAGACAAACAGTAAAAGCGGAGAATTGTCTGACATCGGAGTGACATCAACAAGCATGGTCATCTATTGCATGGGCCTTAACAACTTAAAACACCTCAAAAGTTGGTCACACCAATCTTTAAAAAAAAAAAAAAAAAAAAAAAAAGTTGGCCACAAAAACAAACCAACCAGCCAGTCTTTCCATTCCATGCCTAGGAGGCAGCTCAGGGCCGTGGCCGAGGACTGTTCTCTCAGAGCCAAGAACAGGTGCGTGCGAGAATGGTGGCTCAGGACAGGGGCTGGAGCAAGGAAGGGGACCCAGGAGTCCAGGGGCTGCACTCGCACAGGTGGTTCTGGACCAATGTAAAAATAAAAGGAAAATCATGATGAAAGCAGATTAAGGGAGCATCTCCAAAGGGCATCCCAGAGAGTCAGGAGGCCATGGGCGGAGCACTCACGCCTCGCACACACTGCTGGGACTTGAGCTCTGGCTGCCTCCACCCTTCCACTGCAAGCTTCTAGAATAACCAGGAAGACTGGACAATGGCATTGTGCCCAGAGACTCAAGATGCAAATGGGACTCCTGCCTATGGACATTTTTACTAAGTATGTACTTTCTTTGCTTTCTCTTACATCCGTCACGTAGCCTCTGATCTTTCTCCACAGAGGAATTTTTGCTTCGTAATGAATCAGCACTGCTTTCTCGTGGAAGCGCCCACTTCCTCTGTCTTCTTTGGAACACTGATTCAGAGATCTCTGATCCTGTGTCTCCCAAGTTGCAATTCCTAAGACTCCAAATGAAGGTCTTTATACCTTTACAGCTTCTGAGTTTGAATTGATCAACACCAGTGAGAAGCAGCCAACCACTTCCAAAATGTCTAATTTCAGGAAAACTGCATCTTCCTATATGACATACTGACTTCAAAAACTGCCTTTCACATACCCAAGGAGGATTTTCCTCTATGAGCTGACAAATGGACATTTTGAACTATTTTGAGGTAGTACCTACCCTCCAAGTTCCTTATTGATGGTGTCTCCACTTTGAGATATAATATAATATTCAATGAATAAATATAAAGTACTGTGAAGACCTTAAAACAGGGTTCAGAGGAACACAGATGCACCTCTGAGACCCTGTGCCCCTCCCCCCATTTTAATCAAGTTTTTGCATGTTGTATAGACCGGATCCTGGGAAGATTATATTTGAAGAGAGTTCCACTGTCCAGTATGTTTTCAAAACCACTTTTTTTTTTATTATATTCTTTCTTACTTGTTTGTAAAAATGAGGAAATACTAGAAAAATAGAAGCCTTAACACAACTGATAGGAAGATAAGTATAAACATTTCACAATCAAAATTAAGATGGAAACCTTTAAGCACACCCAAAGCAGCAAAGCTTCAATTCAATTCAGTGTTTAATAAATTTAACATGGGTCAACCAGACCTGTGGTTAATTATGAAGGAAAAGAACTGCAAGATAAACGTGTACAAACTATTATTAATAATACATGGTGGAAGACTGACTAAAAGTGAAGATGTAATTACAAGGATTTGATAGTGTTTTCAGCTCTCTGGAATAGAGCCCCAATCATCCCACGAATATCTACATCTTCCCATCCTTGAAGTTAGCACACGCATGTTTTTGGAAACATGTATGCACCTAAGCAGATTGCCTACAAAACCAGAAGCATTTGCATTAAAAAGCTCACAAACCGATGGCTGCTACCCGGGTATCGTATGCTGAATGTCTTATTCTCAAAATACACAACATATCCTTTATCGTGGCTTTACTCTCGCTATCTCGACCATCTTATCTAGATTTAGTTTCAATCTAAATCTGTCTCCTTTTGTTTCTGATTCTAGCCTCTTCTTTCACTAAGGATTCTAATCATTTTGTTAGATTACAAGGAATTAAGATACAATGCAAACGGTTGAAATAACACCTAATGAGTAACCCTAAAAGAAATCTTGGCATGGCAAAGAAGAAAAAATGTTCAGATACACTCGTCCCCTGGTGTCCAGGGATTTGGTTCCAGGAATCCTTGCAAATACCAAAATTTGAGGATGCCCAAGTCCTTTATGTAAAATGGCTTATGATTTGCATTTAACCCATGCAGTCCTATACCTTGTGTCATCTCTAGATTACTCCTTTTACCCAACACAATGCAAATGCTGTGTAAATAGTTGTCACGTTGTATTGTCATTGTTTAGGAAGTCGTGACAAGAAAACAATCTGTACACGTTCAATACAGATGCAATTTTTCGATCCCTACTTGTTGAACCCAAGAATACAGAATCCACAGATACAGAAGACTAATAACTAATTCCTATTCTCAGGAGCTATTGAGGTCAAAATCAATAGTGCAAATTGCTCTGCTTGGAGGGAAACTTTAGTCTTTATCAGCGAGTTGAGCAGACTAAGGGTAGGCAAGTTTGGTAGAATCTTCTGCTGATCAACAATTAAATGGTTTTGTTAATGATAAATATTGGACCTTCTTATCATATGGTGCCAATTGAAGAACGTCAAATGGATTCCATCTGGCTCAGGATCTATCTTTGTCATTTATCCATTATTTAAATATACATAAAATATAAATATATATATATATACAATATATGTTCAACACAAACAAATAAATAAATAATCCACTTAGAAAAAAATCAAGAGGTAGCTTTAAAAATCATGAAAAGTATTTGGAAGCCTGGTCCTCCTCTCCTCTGGGCTCATTCAGAGTTTACAGCGTTTCTGAGCATCACAGTAACAAGTGGGGCGGGGCCTCATTATTAGGAATTAATGGAGATTCACTTTGCCTCAGCAATGACAAAAACAAATATTACAAAATTACCATGTGGAGGACAGATCTCCTCTTTCAAACCTCACGGAACGAAACATGCATGAAACCCTCATAGGCAAACATTTTGAGAGGCAGCCTTGAGCCCAGTTTCAGATTGTCATCTGTTCACAAGCTGCTGTCTCACTGCATTTCCTTGGTTTCCGCATCCTTTCGACAGCTAGCCTTTCTCTCTTTCTCTCTGCAAACACTCAACAAACAAGCACAAGACCCACATCATGAGCAATTCGCCGTCCTAAGTGCTATGGAAGATACGTAATTGAGCTTATTTATGAGTTTTTAGCTCAGCAGGGGAACTAATTTGTGTATCCAGATGAAAAATGCAAATGTACAAGTGCTCGAAGAGAGAAAAAAAAATGAGATTTTTGGAAAAGGTGTCATTCGAGCTGGTTTTGTAGGCTCAGTAGGATTTAGATATTCAAAGACAAAGGCATCTGTCTTAGTCCATTAGGCTACTATAACCAGATACTACAGACTAGGTAGCTTACAAACAAAAATTTATTTCTCACATTTTTGGAGGCCTGTAAGTCTGCTATTAGGTCTGCAGGTTTAGTGTCTGGTGAGGGCCCATTCACAGATAGCCATCTTGCAGCTGTGTCTTTGCCTGGAGGAAGGGGCAAGGGAGCCTTCTGTAGTCTCTTTGAAATGGGTACTATTACCATCCATTTGGAAGGAGTCTGATCCTGTTCCCAAAAGTCCCACTTCCAAATACCATCACAATGAGGGTTTAGGTTTCAACTTATAAATTCGGTGCAAAAGGGGATACAAAATTTCAGTCCACCATTGCACTCCTTACTAGCTTATGATAGACAAACCAAAATAATAAAGTATAAAAAGGCTCAGAAAAGAGAACCTAGAACTTCAGTTTTAAATACCAAGTCAGTTTCAAATTCTAGGTGCAAGAGACATTTCAAACATCTTAGAGGCACCAAGTACTCTTTTCTCTGAGATGTTGAAACTTGATGTTGAGGTGCAGACGTTAGTTGGTACACTGCAGCAGCACCCACCCCCACTGTCCCACTAATCCTCCAGTCTACCATCTATATCACACTACGTCTATGCTCAGTTACTCAGACACATTAAGCCACCAGCTCAGGGCTGAATTTCAGTACCCAGATTTAAACTGCAATCTTCCTCACTTCAAAGTCCCCACTCAGCCAACATTAGCTCCCTCCAGCCCTTCACCTCCCCCTCTTGAATCTGTCACTTCTAGTTTTAACCATCCTGGGAGCCCAGCATACCTGCACCCCACCCACACACCTGGCTAGGCAATCAGCAACAGTGAGAAGAAGAAGCAGCTTAAGCTACATTCTTATTATTTCTTATTATTTCTCAGTACTACTCAGTAGTAAACAAATGGGTAGCATTGCCATATGCATTGCCTAGGTCTATGTTGTCACCTGTGTCAATTTATAATAACACATAGAAAAGGACACCTGAGTACCTGACATCTTGGGCACAATAACTAAGGGAAGAAAGAAAGGCATTTGATATCACAGTGGTCTATTTTACTAAAACTGATCAAGAATTTTTTCAAGTTCCACTTGGGAAATAACTTCCCAGTCATGGTGGAGAGGAGGAAATGAAAATTCCAATCAAATCAGACTGCCTTGCAAATGAGGAATAAGTTACTTCGTAGTGAGAGAAGTCACCTTGCACAAATACGTGTGAACCCAGAGGCTGGCCCTTGATAGGCATCATTAACATGCTCTTTACAATCTCCCTACAAGGAAGACTGCAGTCATTTGCTTATGTATGAGGACTTCCGGCTCTCCAGAGGTTGGGTCATGTGCCTAAGGTCACACCTCAAATTAGTAGCCAAACAGGGTGCAAACGTTAAAACCCGGACTTGTTTGACTTTAAATGCTAACCTCTCATTCCTGTATGAAGCTACATCCCAAACAGATGCCTTTAGAATGCACCCTTCATTGTCTCTCCCATCTGTTTCCTCCTTTCCAAACATTCTCCTTGTTGTTCTCTAAACTCTATAGTGTCTCCAGGATTGACTGATGGCTTATAATGTGCTCAGCATGGTTTTCAGTGATTTACAAGCACAACCTCACTAACTTGCAGAACAGCGATGAAGTGAGCAGAGTTGGCCATGGTGATTGCCCGTAGATTTCCTTCATCCTGACTGGTCAGGATCATGCCAACCAGTTTGTGAAATACTTTTAATATCATGCACAAAATGAACAGTAGGTTTACACCTGCCCAGGAGATAACAAACTGGAACTTTGTGAGATGACACAACCAATGTCACATGCTTGGGAAGTAGCAGAAGCAGCAAGATTCAAAACCAGGTTGCTTTGATGATAAGACCCATCCCCTCATCTCACTCCAAACTTCTCTAAAGCCTTATCTATTACAAGGAGATTCCGATTTGAATAGCTTGTGCTACTCAGCTTTGCATAGCTGTGACCAAAGCTGCTGACAAGAGCAGCTTAGAGAAGGACAAGTTCATTTTGGCTCACGGTTTCAGAGATTTGGTGCATGACTGGTTGGCCCCAAGCATAAACATTATGGCAGAAGAGGATGGCCGAGAAAAGTTGCTCAGTTCTGGCAGCCAGGAAGAAGCATGAGAGAGAGAAAGGAGCCAGGGACAAAATATAGTCCCCAAAGGCATGCCTCCAGTGACCTACTTCCTCCAGCCACACCCCACCTGCCTACAGTTACCACCTGGTAGTCCATTCAAAGTATGAATACATCAAATGGATTATCCTCCGATGAGGTTAGCTCTCCTAATCCAATCTCTGAACATCACTGCATTGACTACACATCAACTTTTGGAGGAACATTAAAGATCCGAGTCATGCACGGTTCATTTTCTTAACGTGAGCCAACTATATGGGCTTACGTAGTAGTTAACCTATGTGAGCCTAGTTTTCCTCCTCTGTAAAATGGATCTACAACCTCCAATTCAAATATTTGTCTTAAGATCTAAATCTAAACAACTACCATCACCTCACTTGTAGAAACAGTTTTATTATTATTATTATTATTCCTACTACTGCTGAAGCCAGAATTGGGAACAGGTAGTTAGTGTAGAAATAGGGGATCGGGTCAAATCGAGGAAATGGAGGCCATAAAATCATCTGCCTCTGGAAGTTGGAAACTGCCCCTGGAATGAATGGAATGTCAAGGATCTCCAGAGCCCATTGATTACCAAATTTGCCTGCCTTTTTCAAGGACTGCAAGCCAGGAACTGCTAATTAATGCCCCCTGGGCCCTTGCCTGCCTGAATCACCTTGGCCCTCCCCCTGCCCATGGCTTTGCACTTAATGCAAAACCAGGCCTAGTCACGTAGGCAGGAAAGAGAGATAAGGGGAGGAGAGAACTGGGAATTTAACCTATAAAAGATGTAGGGTGCGCTCACTTCTTGGGACTTTTGAACATCAGCCATGGCCCCCTTCTCCCTGCCGGGAGAAGTCTGTATTATTAGCTTTAAATAAAACCTGCTTAATATGCTTGCCTTGGCGTGCTTCTCTAGTGTTCAATCTTCAACATTAGAAGGAGCAGAACTCGTCACCGGTAAACGGCGGTATCACTGCCATTATCAATTTAACACTGATATTAAAGAAAAGTCCCCTCCAGAAGTCACAAAAGACCCTGTACAACCTACTCACCTTATTGTCCCTCATACCTCATGTGTCTGCTTACATGTCCCTCACCCCCAATAACCACATATATATATGATATACATTTTCTTCCTCTATGCTTTTGTTTAGGCTGGTCCATTTCTCCACCTATGGAAAAGTTTCTAATAAGTGTCAAGATTCAGCTTCAATGTCACCTTCCAAAAGAAGTCTTCTCCAACCCCTCCACCAGAATTCTTCTTAAACTACAAGCACACATTACCTTTAACTTTAGTGAACAATGTCTTCTTGCTTTTTTCTCTTCTATTCTGTTATTAAATATTATTCCTCCATCTCCTGAAGGGCTAGAATCTCTTTGGCTCATGCCTGTGTTCCCACAGTGTCTGCATGGAAGAGAGGAAAAGGAAGAGAGGTGGTGAGTTGAGAAGGAGGGGGAGGCTGGGAAGAACTGGCCAGAGTGTCCAGGAAGAGGCCAAAGAAGAGCTCTGCATGGCTGGGGTTGCCACATCACCAATACCCAGGATGCCTTGCACCAGGACCTTGCCTACTTTCCTAATTAGTGGGGCGACTTTAGTCAAGCTGGTTTCTTGGTCTCTGTATTCTTGCTTCTGGAATTAAGGAAGTGCTGTCACCCTGTGAATACAATGACCACATCATGGTGTCACTGCGTGCTTCCTTTATCAAACCCTGAACTCCTGCAGGAAACATGCCATGAACCAGGTCTCATCAGCTACTACCTCCCTTGCACTTAACACAGGACTTGGCCCTATTTTTCTGAGTGAACAAATGGTCTGAAGGAATAGAACATTCTGAAAACCCCAGAGCAGAAGTCTGGGCAGGTAGAGCTGGTGTGGTCTTCATGGCTTCCAGTGAGAAAGCAGAGTATGAGTAGATTGCCCATAGATCCTAGTTTTCCTGGGACCGTTCCATCTTTCAGCAGTTATTCACTTTCACTTTCTCAAGTGTCCCCTTTGGAGAATAAATTAAACAGTCACTGTGGAAATAAGGGAATCCCAGGCTTTGAGCTCTGACTCGCTTCCAATAAGCCCCTTCACACATGGTCATCGTTCATCCACCCCAAACCCTTACTATCATTGCCTCATGTTTCGTAAAGAGATAGAGGCTCAGAAAGTTCATGTAAAAGAGAGAAAAACCTCAAAACACAAAAAAGTAGAGGCTAGCTCTCCAGGGCTGCCGGAGGGCAAAGTCCTGCTTTTTCTCCTCTGCCCCATGGTTGGATCATAGGGACAGTGGAAACAGGGGAGGGCTGTGGTTCTCTGGGCTCAGAACACTATTTCTTCCCCTCTTTTCTCTTTCTTTTTAACATTCTCTCCCTCCTAATTTTCTTGGCTGCTTCTGTACCTCTCCAACCCCAACAACAGTTTCAAATGGGACGAGGTGCACGTTCTCTTTTTCCCATCACGTTTCCCCAATATTTCCAGAGACAGGACTGTGCTGTGTGTCTCAGAGAGAAAGAAACCCAAACTCTGAGCACAATACCTAGCAGAAGCAGACCTTCCAGTGCAAGGGAGTTCGTGCACAGTGGACTATGAGGCAGCACCTGCATTGGTCTCCCCTCACCCCCAGCGATGGCTGTAATGCACCATGAAGATATGGGTTTTGGAGTCCAGGTTAGCCTCCTCCAACTATTTTGATGGTGAAGCCAGAACTGGAGACAGGCAGCTAGTGGAGAAATAGCAGATGGGGGAAATGGAGGCCATGAGAGTCATCGGCCTCTGGAAGTTGGAGACAGCCCCTGGGAGAATGGAATGTCAAGGATCTCTGGAGCCCATTGATTACCAAATTTACCTGTACTTGTCAGGGACTACAGGCAGGGAGCTGCTAATTAATGCCCCCGGGGCCCTTGCCTGGCTGAATCACTTTGGCCCTCCCCCTGCCCATTGGCTTCTCACTTTATGCATCTCACCTGCAAAACCAGGCCTAGTCACGTAGGCAGGAAGGAAAGAGATAAGCGGGAAAGAACAGGGGAATAAAACCTATAAAAAGTACAAGATTTACTCATCCCACGGATTCTGCCTTTGGGTCCCCTTCTTCCGCCCAGAAGAAGTCTGTTTTTACTTTCCTTTAATAAAGCTTCTTACTTTCTACTCTACGCTTGCCTGGGTGCTTCTCTGGCCTTATACTTCAACCCCTGAGGAAGCAGGACTCAACACCGGTAAACGGCGGTATCAGTGGTAGGCTAGTTATTTAACCCCTCATAGATTTAATTTTCATCATCTGAACCAACCCGTTGCCACCAGCTGTCACAAGAAGACGTGTTCTCATGAATCACTTTTTGGGAGGGACAATGAAGACAGAGTTTGGGGTATTATGTGATCAGATGCAGATACCCCTATCTCTAAACTAGATTCTTTGGGTAAAGACCTCTTTCATCCCTCAGCCTCCAATGCACCATCTTGGTAGATCTAAGAACCCACTCTCCTCTCTACACGTATTACCTCAGCCAGCCTCTCATGCCCTTCCCCCTCCCTTCACCAATTTATCCCCCCCTCTAACTCCAGATGGATTTCTTTTAAAGTGCAAATCTATTCATATCACTTGTCTTATTAAAATTCTTCAGTCATTTCCCCTTGCCCTCAGAATTCAGTTCAAACTCCTCGAGGAGAATTCTGCCTTAACCTCAGCTTTTCCTCCTCCCCAGCCACAGTGAACTTCTCTTGGTTCCAGTGAGGGAACTCTGTCTCCTCAGGGCTCTTGTGAAGCTTTTCTGGTTTCTAGAATATTCATCTCCCCTGTTCACCCTCCACTCCACTCACTCTCCTATGCCTCATCTTGTTAGCTCTTTCTATTTAAATTTTTGCCTGACCCTCACTTTAAGAGAGAAAACTTGCCTTACCTTACATGCTGACTTAGGTCACCCAATTACAGGTGTCAAATCCCCTTGTACTTCTATCTTTGTAAAGTTCCGGCTAGTCAGAATGGTTGTTTCAGGGGGTTCCCTTCACCACCAGACTGTAACCCCATAAAAACAGGGGCCAGATCTGTTTTACATCCCACCCTATTCCTGCATGCTAGGGATCAGAGACATGCCAAAAAATTTGTGTATTCATTTACGCACTCATTTATTTGTTCAACAATTCTTTTCGTCACTCAGAGCAGTTATTTCTCTTCCTTTTCCGAAGTCTTGCTCTGCTACATCCAGAGAGAAGTCTACAAGAGAGGACTGTCATTTGCAACACAGAAGAGAAGGACCCACAAATTCTTATAGCATAGTATTCAACAGGAGTTGATCCTTGAAGTACAAGAAGTTAGGTGTCTTTTAGGTTCTGGGCCCTGAAGCCAGGGCTTGGTAAGGACCTTTCCTTTTTCCCCTTCTCTAATCTAATCTTGGAATGTGAAGCCCCTCGCACAGCCCTACACCCCTTTCCAGCTGTGGGATCAGGAGAAGCAGAGAATGACTGACACCCCAAATTGAAGGTGAGACCTTGGGAGAAGGCAGAACTCTGAAGAAAGAAGCAACAGGGCGAAAAGCGGCCAGAGGTTGTAAGAAGAGAGGAAAAGGGAGAAGGTGTGTGTGGATCCTGAGAGACCAAGAATAACCCTCCCCACCTAATAATGGACGGGAGAGATAGGCCTTCTGAACTTCATCAACTGGTGGATTCTGGCTGAGGTGCAATGTTTATTACTTTAACCTGAAATAAAGGACCGATCCATTGTTTGCAAAAATTCCCCAGATACATCTGTAAGAGACTGACCATTCTGTGGCAGTCCTCCCACGGTAAACACGATGATCACCTACCAGGATGCATTTCTTCCTCAGGAACAGAATTGAAGCTGGGCTAAGGCCAGGTTGTGACTACATCCCCAGGCTGGCCTACAGCCAGCCATGCAGAGTGAGCCAAGGTCTAGATTTAGGCCAGGGAAAGTGTTGGTGATGACCTGAGGAACTTCTGCATCTTCTCCAAGCCACCTGCCCTGCAGATGCTCTGGTTCCCTTCATGGGAGCTCCACTGCAGAGGGACCACAAAGATGAGGACAAAGTCCTAAGGACATTGGCAAAAGAAGAGAAAACCCTGGTTCCTCAGTGGCCACAGGAGGCAGGGCCAGCACACCAGCCTCAGTGCCCACTGCAGGAACATTGCATTAAGAAAGCAATAAATTTCCATCTTCCCTACATCACGGCATCTCAGGGTATCCCCATGAGAGCAAGTTAGGCTCTACCCAAATTTAAAAAATGGGATTTTTCCCATGTCAAGAGCTACAGAGACAGGTTTTGGATGATCAAATATGTGAAACAACAAAGACCTTCCAGAATATTGTCTTTTAATAGTATACACAGTTCTAACAGTGCTCCTTTGGGACTTGTTGGCCAGGCAAAGCAATGCACGTTAAATATCATGCCCATTGAATCCAGGTGGATTCTGAAGTACCTACGGAAATCCAGTAGTGCCCCTTAACCATGGCCTTGCTTTCCAGAGTCAACCATGGTAGGAAGGAAGACATGAAGTACAAAATCCCAGAAATAAAACATGCGAAGGTTTTAAATTGTATAACAGGCTGAGGAGCATGTTGAAATCATGTGCTGTCCCACGGCATTCTGCCCAGTCATGAATCATCTCTTCGTCCAGAGTATCCGTGTGGCGTGTGCTACCTGACCATTAGTCACTTAGAAGACCTCTCTGTCATCTGACCAGTTGATGCAATGCTGCTGTCCCTGTGCTCAAGTCACCCTTATTTTACTTAATGGCCCCAAAGCACAAGAGTAGTGATGCTGGAAATTTAGATATGCCAAAGAAAAGCCATGAAGTACCACATTCATGTAAGTTTTAATACAGTACATTGATATAATTGTATTTTTTTTACTAGTTGTTGTTGATCTTTAACTGTGCCTAATTTATAGATTAAATATTATCATAGGTATGCAAACATAGGGGGAAACGGAATATATAGGTTTCAGTACCATCTGTGGTTCTGGGCATCTGCAGGGTATCTGGAGGGATCCCTTGCAGGTAAGGGGGTAGAGGGTTTGCTGCCTATGCAAATCTTCAATTTGTTTGTCTCTAAAGCTCAGTTGATAGGAAAATTCCATTCAAGTTTCAGCTCACATTCTGCCTCCCCCAGGAAGCCTTCCCTGAATTCTTTCCACAGCTCTAGTCACTTCTATAATAATCAGTCTCTCTTCCTACTCTGAGTAATAGCCATGCACCACCCGTCTCTTCTGCCAGGTCAAAAGCTATGCCAGTACTCGCTCACTCTGGAGCACCTCTTATGTGCCCAGGCACAGTGCTGGCTGCTAGGAAAAGAGAGATCCGTGAGACAGAGGCTGGTCCTCGGGGTCTCAAGGAAGGATGGAGGGATGACAGCACATCTTTACATTGTCACATGGGGTGTGTCAAGTGCTACTACAGAATCATGCTTATAGGCAGGTGGTTCCAGAGCTGGGTCTCTTAACCACCATAGTCTCTGATGATCCCCAAATGTTTATCCCTAGACAGGATTATCCACTAAAGGTCAACTGACTGCAGCTTTCCCAGGACAATGACTCTCACACTTGGGTCCTATCTTTGTGCCTCTATTCATGATAATTAAGAAGAACCCCAGGTCCAAACTCACCCAACAGTCTGCATTAAATGAAGGCAGTTCATTGTGTACTGATTATGCCTAATTAAGCTATTGAAAAAATATACCTCCCCCAGGGTGAAACTGAATGATTCAGGACCATCAAAGAGCACATGGCCTCGTCTCTGCCCCAGAGAGTTCTAGTCTTGCAGCAGAGAGTCTAACAGCTTGCCTCGTGGGCTTGAGTTGAGCCTTTGTGGGTGGATCTAGAATCTATTTTTTTAATTTGGTTCTCTTCCCCTAGTTTTATTAATATTTTTAAATAAGAGATTCTTTTGTGAAAAGTTTTTAATCTAAAAGCAATTTTTTTGTATCATAGGGTCAGAGAAAACCAAAAACCCAAGAAACTAAATCAAACATACAAATTCAATTAAAATATAGCTGAGCAAGTGACTGGTTATGGAGATTCATGAAGACAAAGGGGCTTACTTATCTATTTAAGTGCTTTATTTATTTACTTTTATTTACACAGTCATCTTGGTAAGGGAAAAAAATTAAAAAAAAAAAAAACAAAAAACAGGCATTGAGGAAAACTCCCAGCCTCTGTAAGTGAATCCATATAGGAAATAATAGGGGGCTTCATAAATTGATTTTCATAACCTTCCCTCCCCCCTCTTCTTATCCAACTGTAATACATCCTGAATTTCTTTTAGCTACAGGCACAGGCTTAGCCTGAAGCTTCAGAAAGAACAAGGTCAAGGTTAATTAGGAACAGTCAAAATTCCCATAATGATGTGATTCCGGACCTTAAGGACAAGTCCTTAAGAGTTCATATCCTCCCAAGTTCTTATTCCATGGGGAAAAAAAAAGAAAAAAAACAGGAGCCTCAAAGGAGAGCCAAACACTTGCACGGTGGCTTGGGTGGAGCCTGGGTAGAGGGGAGAGTCATCTAACCATGTTTCTTCGGAAACTTTATTTCTAGGCCAAAGGGTACCTGGATTTTAAGATAAGAGCAAATCAGGAAGCAACCCTGCAGTTGCAGTTTCTTAATCAAATGCCCTGTGCATCCTGTCTCCCACTTCTACATTCCCATCTCCCACTGATTTGGAAAAAAGAAAAAAAACCTCAGACAATTGATTATTGACAATAATCACTAGAGCAATTATCAGGCAGTTTCCTTCTGGATGGGGCTAGGATGCACGCTTAGAGAGGCTGATCCTATCCAGCTAAGATTAATCATTGGATCAATAGCATCATTAGCAAGAGACCCCTGAAGGAATCTGCCACCACTAAGTTGACATTTAATCTGTCTCAGATGGCACCATGTAAATGTGTAAAGAAGCCATATCCAAAGGGTGAAAGGCCAGGAAAAGGACAGAGACTACCCAGCCCAGCAAGAAGGAGAGCGAGAAAGAAGATGCTGATTGTAGTGTATGTGGAAGCTGTCACCTGCAGCCAGGCCACGCAAAGGGGACCCTCGGGAATGCACCCTAAAAGAAGAGGTCAGAACCTGCCTCCAGTAGAGCCTCTGTGGACATCAGCTCTAACCCTGCAATAATAATTGCTGCCACATATTATGTCCACGTCTTACGTTATGAGAGCCAACACAGGCTGGGGGTGTGGAAGCAGCAGGAGGAGCAGCTCAGTGCTGCAGCCGTGTAACCTACACAGCGGGGAAGAGCTGGAGAGGTAAGCGGCCTCCCGTTTCCCTAAGGAGAAAGCACGAAAGCTTCCCGGTCGTAGGTGATTTCTTGCAGGGTGCATAGAGAACAGATCAGCACAATGGTTGTCTGAGCACAGTCACCCCTGACCAACAGCACACAAGGACATCAGAAGATTGGCACACCTGAGGGTGTGTTAGAAGTGCACATTCTCAGACTCTCCCCCAACCGATGAATCCCAATCTGGATGGGCACCCACACATCTGGGTTTAAACGAGTCTGAGAAGCACCATGTTAGACATCAGTATAACCAGCAGGCACACAGCTAGGACACTGTGTCGGTGGCCTGAGAGAGCACTGAGGACCTGAATGTGGCAGTGGCCACCCCTGTGACAGGAAGATGTGAGCAGCTTTTGGAGGCCAGGGAGCAAAGCCTTGGTGACATGGGTGTGATGGAAGCAGAGGATCAAGGAAATTTCACAGGTTTCTTGGCTGATTGGAGGAAAGTGACATTTGCTGAGAGAGGACACACCAGAGATAGAGGGTGGGGGAGACGTGAACTTGGGTGGGGTCAGCTGGATAGGCTCCTCCCCATTCCTTCCTTCCCTCTCTCTAGCTCCCAGGCCCTCATTTGGTTTCATACCTGGTCAGTTTTAGATGGTCACAGGAGAGAATGAGAAGGACCCAAATGTCAAAGTATGTGCTCATCCCAAGGAGGCTGCAGTCAGCTGAATCTCGAGTAACAAGCCTGTCCTAGAGATGAACACTGGGGCATCACCAGAAGGTATGGTGTTTAAGAGTTCAAGCTTAGAAATCAGCCTGCATGGTCCTGAATACAATTCACAGGAGACCATTGATTTGGGCTGAGTTCCTACACTAAGCCCCAGAAGAGCAACCAAAATGGAGTCACTCATGCTAAAGTTTCACATCACCAAGCCAAAATTAAGTTGTTTATCTGGCCTTCCAAGAAATCAGAAGAGAGACAATAGCCAAATGCCCAAACGGACCAGTCCCAGCCAGCTTGATAAGGAATTCCCCTCTGCTTGAACCGATACAGGGAAAGTAAGTCTGGAGCAACCGATCAGCTTTCATGCCTCGTTTCTGCTTCCTGCAGCCTTTTCTTATCTATAAATACTCACTGCCCACACTGCAGAGCAGGAGCTCTCTGAACCTCTCTGGGTTCTGAGAGTTGCCTGATTCATGAATCATTCTTTGCTCAAGTAAACTCTGTTAAGTCTGTTTTATCTAAATTATGTTTTTTATCATGGGTCTTATGATTTTTGTTCTATGTACTAGCTGTGTGAACTCGGGGGAGTTGTTCAGCCTCCATTTTGTCATCTGTGAAACAGGGATGGTGGTAACAGGAGACACGATTTGGGATTGTGGTAGTACAGGTAAAGCACTTGGAACAGATCCTGCAAGGCTGCGTTAGTATCAGTCTTAGCCATTACTGCCATCATTGTTATTCTTTTTATAATCCATCAAAGTGGAGATTTGGGGAACTGACCCAGTCCTCTCAGATGGGAGGATTAAAGGGATCCCCACGCTGGTTCTGCCTTAGCAGCGTTCATTTCCGGGGCCTGTGCTGCCCCTCCTCCTCTTCCTTCCAGCCCCCTTCTCCGTCCGTCACCTGCTAATCATTGTTCTTCTCAGCTGGACTCAGTTGATGCCACACAGGATCTCAGGACACATTCAGTGGCAATGGGTAGAGGATAAAAATAGCTTAAATCCATATATTTGTTGACGATGTTCTGGGGACTCAGGCCTGTGAGACAGGGACTGCTTTGGGAACTCTCTGGATGGAGGTTGAAGCATGGACTTGGAATAGCTCCTTCAGTACAGAGCAAGAACAAGCGAGGAGACCAGGAGCAGGTACAGAGAGCACAAGGGGCTCAAGGGAGCTCGGACTTCCCTCTCTCGAGAACCCTCCACCTTCGCACTTTGTGTCCTCGCTTTGGATTCATCAAAACATCAGAAATCTGCTATTGGAACAGAAAATGCCAGGATAGCATGCTCTTTTTTATTTTTATTTTTTAATGTCCCATCTTTTCTAATCTGGGTTTTTTGGAAGTGGGACCCATTGGCAGGAAGCGAGAAAGAGCAATCCAAGCTCTGAACAGGCAGACCTCCAAGGAGCACGATGGTGGCCAGCACCAGCCCACAAGCTGAGCAACGTGGGGCAGAACCAGAGCCAAAGGCCCAGCGGCTGGGACCCGTTAAGCCTCCTGGTGTTCCCTGTGGTCAGTTGGATTGATGGATGAACTAACACAGAATCCCAGAATGGATTCTGAGAACTAAATAGGAAGAGGGAAGGCCTGGAGGCAAGACAGAAATCCCCAGAGACACACAGTTCTTGAGAGAGTAGGAGAAACATGGAAAGGAAGAGAAACCCAGTCCAAAAATGGGAAACCTCAGAAGGAGGAAGGACTGAGGAGAGAGACGAATGATGGAGAGCTCTCATAACTTTCTTTTTAGCTGGTCCAAGGGAGCAGAGAAATTTGATCATGGAAATCTGGAGCCAGAAGCTGGGAGAAGGGTCGGCAGAAGATAGAGTGTCTGAGAGGCAGCCTTAGGCCTGGAGTTAGATGATGATTCTCCCAAACATATCAGAGGTGGAGTGACCCTCTGATTAGGAAAGAATGTGCTCTGCAATCCCTGCAGGGCCAACAGCTGTTTCATTTTTCTTTTCCTTTTCCAAACTCTGCAAAAGGACCTCCTCTCCCCACGGTTCCCTTCATCCTCCCAAGTCACGCACTGCATGGAAGTGACGCATCCCAGCGAGACAACCTTCGCCTGCGTCTCAAAATAACCAGGTTCTTCAGGTGGGAGAAGACGAAACACCGTGTTGGTGAGACAGACTTCGGAGTGTGGAAGGGTGGCTGGGGCAGGAAATGGGGGGAAACTGCTTCCGCCTGCACCCCGCCCATGAACACAAGGCCCTTCCACACTGGGGAGTGCAGGAATAGGACAGCTTTTTCTTTTCTTTTTTATCTTTTGCTTGTTTTGTTGTTGTTGTTCCTGTTCAGAAGAGTTTAATAATGAGGTAAGACAGCTCTTGCATTTCAAGAGGAACATATGTTCCTGTTATTAATGTAGAGTAGCTAGTGATTATATTTCTAGACCATCAAAAGAGACTCTCCTCCCTCACTCCCCTCATCTTGAAAGATAAAGTTTATTTTTCATCAAAAAAAAAGTAATAAATGCACATTACAGGAAAAACAAACAGAAGGAAAAAGGAACCAACCCTCTTCCTACAACTTCAAGAAAAAACCTTATACCTCACTTTAAATTCATCCGTCTTTTTGTCCCTATATATGCATTCCTCCCTTATTAAATTTCCTTTCTAAAAAGGAATCACAATAGAGTTCCTTGGAATTTTTTTAAAGGAACATAGTAGACCCAGATATGGGCTGTCCAGCATCAAATTCGCCTTCCTTTGGTATTTGTGCCCTTGCTATCTCTTGGGTGTCTCTTTCCACTGAGTGTCCCTGGGAGAGAGTCAGGTGGAATATCCTGGGCTCCCCTAACCATGGGGAGGGCATCTCATTCAAGTTAGGTCAAACAGATGCTCCCTTGCTGGAATTTGAACCTTGAAAAAAGTGGCCTAAAGGATGAATATAAATGGTTGATGTTCATACATCTCAACGCAACCTCTACACGAGATCATCACAGCATGACGTTCTCATCACCTGTATACCACGCGCCACTCCAGAAATGCTTTGGTTCCTGAGACTGCTTCTCCAAGCTTCATTTGAGTCTAACCTGGGAACTCTCCCATGCTTCCAGTAAATATTCTTTTCACTTAAATCCTGAAGAGTCCATTTCTGTTGTTTGCAACCAAAGAATCCTAAATGAAAATGTGGCTAAATGAACAGGGAAAAGTGAGAGGTCTTATATTAATTGCAAAAAAATAGTAATAAAGGAATGTTTCTGTCACTATGACAAATGCCTGAGGTAATCAACTTAGAGGAGGAAAGGTTTATTTTGGATCTCCATAGCAGAGGCTTCAGGTACTGTTGGCTGGCTCCTTTGCTAAAGGTCTATGGTAAGACAGAGCATCATGGCAGAAGGGTATGGCGGCACACAACTGTTCAGCTCATGGCAGCCTGAAAGGAGAGAGAGAGAGGAAAGGACAGAGATAAGATGTGGTCCCCAGGGACATGCACTCAAGGACTCACTCCCTCAACCAGCTCCCCCATTCCAAAGCTTCCATCCCTTCCAGAGGTCCATTCAGCTCTCAATGGATTAACCACTGATGAGGTCAGAATCTCATCATTTCTCACCTCTGAACGTTGCTGCCGGGGATGAATCTCTCAACACACAAAACTTTGGGGCACTTCATGTCCAAACCATAGCAGATGTATTCTGAAAAGTATGGCTTAGTTACTTATCATCAGTCGAGACTCTCCCAGAAATGACATAAACACAGAATATTCCTAACTAATACCTTGGTCAGACTTAGCAATACTAATAAGAACAGCAGCCCTGGGGACAACCAGCCTGGGTGAAATCCTCACTCTGCTGCATTCTAGCCATGTAAGATCAGATTGCTCAATCTCTCCCTGGGCCACTGTTTCCTCATCTAGAAGAAGATGAAAATAATAGTTGAATTTAAAAGTCAAAGGATAAAACACAAGTAAACCACATAAAACAGAAGTCACTCAGTACAATTCTAGTCCTTATAAATACCATTCTGTGAGACTTTGCTTTTCAAAATCAGGTTAATTGGAAAGAATCATAGTCTTTCTGTTGAATTTTATTTCTTCTTCACTTAATTTGCCAATCTTTGCCTTCTGATGGGAATGGTAGATTTCATTTAATGTCTTACAGATAGAGTCGGGGATCATTTCACTATTGTGTTACTTATTTTTTATTTATTTTTAGATTCCTGATTTGAATATATTATTTCATTTCCTCCCATCAATCGATTGTTAGATGATAGGATGGTTGAATGTATAGATAGATAAATAGAAGGAATAGAATCATTCTTTCAGTGGTTTGAAGACTATACTATGCATATGCATTTTTTAACATCATTATTTATTTATTTTTATGTGCTGCTCAGGATCGAGCCCGGAGCCACACACGTGCGAGGCAAGCACTCTACCGCTGAGCTGCAGTCCCAGCCCCTATGCTATTCATTTTTAACATTAAGGTCTAATGGAAATTAACATCCTACCAGGACCATGGAAGGAACTTGGAATCTGCTGACCTCTGACTCCCGGTCCCTCCTCCACCTGGTCAGCACAGACTGGAGGCTCCGGTGACGTCTTGCTCCGGGAGGATTTACTTTGGCTTCTACCAAGCAGCTAGGCTGAAAATCCAATCAGAGATTTTCAGAGCTTCAGATGAGTTGAAGCCGGGCTTTGGTCTTTAAGAGGCTTGTTTTTTTCCGGTCCTTCTTTACTCTAGCTTCTTGCTAAGCAATCCTCAACCCCAGCACTACTGGCATTTTAGACCAGAAATTCCTGTTGTCAGGGAGCCGTTCTGTGTGTGGCCGGGTGTTGGGCAGCATCCCTGGCCGCTGTTCCCTGGATTCCAGTACTTCCCCTCAGTGACGGCAACAGAGGTTGCTTCCAGATACTAGTGACCGTCCCTGGAAGGGGCCAGAGTGCCCCATTTGACTACTGTTGTCCTAGGTACAGCCTTATGAGATCCCAACCAAAAGCCCAGCCCCTGAAACCGTCCTCTGGGTGCCTCCACCTCTCAGCCTCTCTGCTGCTGCTCTGGAACAAGAGGGACCCACTCCAAGTAGGGAGGCTGGCTCCTCTTGGTTCCCTCTGCTCAGGGGCTAGGACCCCGATTCTCCCTGCCTCGGCCTGGCCGGCGTCTTCACACAGCGTGTTTGTTTATATGTCTAATTCTCAGGGGAAACCTCCATCTGGAATGATCCAGCTCATCACTGCAGAACTCAAGAATGACAGTCGCTTGGAAGAAAACCTTAAATAATTTCTGTTGAATATAAATACAGAGAACTGAATGTCCTATGCAGAGGTCTTTGGTGCACAGTGCAAAGAAGGAGCGCGTTACAGATAACAATACGGTGTGCTTAGAGGTGTTTGGGACCCCCTCTTTCTCTGTCCTGGGGATGGTGCTGTGCACTGCAGGATCATTGGCAGAGTCCCAGGCTGTAGTACCAGTCCTCAGAGGAGTGCCTGGAAGAATTCGTGTGCATTTCATAAACTAAAATAGAAAGACTTGAGCCGAGCTATGAGGTACATACACATCTAAAAAATGTACACTAGGAAACTGTAGGAGATGTTTATTATGAGCTAAATTCAATCCCCTGGTTTTCACCAGCTGTGCGACCTTGGCCAAGTCGAGGCTCAGGGTCTTCTGCAAAATGAGATTGGGATTACGTGATCCATCACACACAACCGTCCCTTCCAGCCCTGACAGAGGAGAAATCCATCAGAAAATAGGTCTGTGATCCTTCAGAACACCACATACAGCCAAAGGGAAGCTGCATGTTGAGGAAAATCAGTCATGTCTGATTGGCCTGTTCCCATTTTGGGTGGTGCTCCTAGTCCAGGACGTGGAGGAATCTTCTGGGACATGAGATACCTGGTTTCCAGATGCATCTGACAAGATGCAGCAAAATGTCCTGGGGCAATGGGGAGGTGTGTTCTGGGGAAAAGATAACGCAGATGGTCTGTGAGACGCCGATTACAAGACCCAAAGGACCCTGACCCACAGGCCCAAGTGCAGCTCAGTGCCCATGGTACAGTGGCCTCTTCAGGTCTCTTCTAGTGCTCATATCAGTGCCCTGCGAGTCGGGCACCCTAATGCCTGTGCAGTTGCCAGGACCCAGTGGACCACCTGGACCCTGGGGCTGCTCCCTCTCTTCCCTGGTCACTCCCCCACACAACACCCCCTGCACTCCCCCACACAACACCCCCTGCACTTTTTCCCCAAAATACCACTAACACGAGACAATCGTGCGTAGGAGATTTCTAGTGAGGTTTTGGCAGAGGGTATTTAGAGCACAGAGCAGGAAACAGCTTCCAATTTAAAAATTTGACATCAAGCCCCCAGAAATATATATTTTGGTCCCTGCCACAGAGAATGCCTGATCATCTTTATCACCTCACCCTTTGCCTCAGCAGCAGCAAAGTGACACAGGTCCCTCCATATCACCCAAACTTCTGCCATATTCTGCTGCATTTGTCGGCTCAGTCTCTTCTGACCTCTTCTTTACCCCTCCAACGCGTGACTCTAGTGGGGTAGAGAAAAAGCCAGAAGGGCTTTGCTTTCTTCAATTAAAATACCTGTCAAGGAATATCCCCAAACTGCAGACTCATCTACCCAAGAGAAAAAAATTGCCTTTGTCTTATAATAGATTAAAACATTACATGATTTCCATAAATATGTTGTTATTATGTGTAAATTTAAAAAATAAAACTTAAAACACAGAGGAAGTTCTCCTCTAATGCTGGGATGATTCTGTGTTCTACCTGAGTCATCTTCAAAGGGCTACATGCCTAGAACAATGAGCACAGCCAAGGGTGGGAGGCTCAGGCTCATGAGTGATGTGGATCAGAACTTTCTAGAAGAGAGCAGTAGTTACCATGGATTTCCAGATCTCCTTTTCCCTTTGTGCCTTTGTACAAACCTGAACATACTCTCGTCCCCATTCAATAAATAAGCTTAAAATCCAGTCGAAGCATGAAGCGGTGACACAGGAAAAATGATTTGAAGGGAAAAAAAAAAAAAAATACAAGAGCCGATCTGTAGGGAATGAAACATCCACGCCAGAAAAAGGAAGGAACGAAATGAGATTCAGAAATACCACCCTCTCCTTTTGCCTCCCTGATCTGCGCTGGTGGGGAGCCCCAAGCGCGTCCCACAGATATCTGCAAGCCCCGTGCCTTCTGCTGGGGAGGTGGGAGATGGGGAGCCAGATGGCCCTGGGAAGTGTGGGGGAGTCTGACGTCAGGCTGAGGAGCCGAATGGCGTTTCCCACGCTCCACCTCTACAGCGCCCTTCCTGACCGCACCTCGTCCAGCCACGCCTGGCTTTCGCTGCTCCTGCCCAGCAATCCTGCCAACCCTTCCTCTCTGTAACAATCACGGTGACTCCAGCCGCCTCAGCACGTGCCGCCCCCTCCAACGCTGCGGCTCAGGCATCATCTGTCCTGTGGTTCCCCCGAAGGCCACCACAGGGTCACCTCTGTAGCCAGCTGGCCTGGCGTCCCTCCGTTTGCTCAACACACACTTACCAAATGCCCAGAACTCTGCCTTACTCTAGGGAAATCAGCAGTGAGACTACAAGAGGTTCCCCAGTTGCCAGGGGACAGCTGGGCCACATCCCTGACATGGGCCATGGTGGTACCCTCCTGGGTGTCTTCCCAGAAGAAGTGCCAAGCACTGGACCGGCAGGGGCTGAGGCTGGTCCTGCCCGTCCCGTGTTCGCATTCTTGACCCTTGCCCTCGTTCCTGTCTCATTATCTGAGACCTCAGGGGGAGGACCTCTTCTGGGTGGGAAAAAGGAAACACCTGGAGGCAACTGTCCCATGCTGACTCAGCACCCTCGACTTTCCCGCGCCCGTCCCCCTGGCTCCCTGACTCAGGCTTCATAAACCTGCTCCCTGGACAGTAGATGTCCTCACCTCTGCAGATCCTCCTGCCCTCAACCAACGCACTGCGCCATGGGCACTGTGGGAGGGGACGGGGAGTTGGCACTTGCTCAGCCTCTTGCTAAGGAGGAAGAGGACAGGGGCCTCCCTGGCAAGTTCCTCTTAGTTTGGTGACGCTTCAAGCGGCTCCTCCTATACCTGGCAGCTTGGCTCTCTCCAGTTCAACTCAGCTCCTGACAGAAAAGGAAGAAACCACAGAGAACGTAATAAGCTATCAAATGGAATTTCTCATGTTGTCTTAGAATATTGGCTGAAGCTCAAAACTGAGAACAACAGGTGACAAATAAAATCACCTCACCCCACTCTGCCCCCATCGAATCCCAGCAACAGGTGTAAAGGTATAGACCACTGGTTCTAGGACTTCCTAAGAGGTATCCAAACCTTGGCCTTGGTCCAGGGGACCACAGTCCACCTCGTATGCTCCCCAGTGCCGCCATGGAACCAGCAGAGCAGGATGAGAAACCTCTTTGGAGGGTTTCCCCATATCCCAGAGCAGGTACCACGGGAAGGAAGGGTAAGAGGGTAGCCAGCACAGCCAGCAACGGCAACACAAAGGGAGAGGACTATTTTGTGAGTGGCCTGTCCCTGTGGAGGACCAGGACAAGATGCTGTATGTTTCCAGTGGGCAGTGGATGCTGTGAAAAGCTGCCTGTCCTGAGTCATCCTGAAGGGGCTGTCCCTTCAGGTGGAGTGAGACCACCCTCAAGGATAGAGAGGTTGGCAGGGAAAGTACCTGAAAAGGAACTTCAGGGCCAAGGATTCAAAGGAGATGAGACAGTCACTCAGGTGGGGCAAAGAATGGCCAGATGGAGGTCTCCTGGTGGAGGGTGGTGTCTTCTTCCCAAGGAATAGTCAGCACGGGTTTATTTACCTCAACAAAGATCATCTGAGAGTCAAGGGATGCATTGGTCCATTTTTGTTACTATAACAAAATAACAGAAGCTGGATTACTTTTTAAAGTAGAAAGGTTTATTTAGCTCATGATTCTGGACATTCAAGAGCAAGGCACTTGCATTGGATTGGCTCTGGTTAGGACCTCAAGGTATATGGTGTTAGAATAATAAGAGCATGCGTGGAAGAAAGAGACCCACATCTCAAAACAGGAAGCTTCACCTGATCCAATGGTTGGGCTCACTCTTGTAACAGCTCAGGAGTCCCATGAGAGCTACTCGACTCTTTCTGAAGACAGCTTCCTCAGGGACCTAAGGACCCAGCACTAGATCCCACCTCCTAAAGTTGCCACCACCTCTCTCTGAGCACCACGACCCTAGGGACCAAGCTCCCAACACAGGAACTCCTGGGGGCACGCTCAAATCACATCCCTAAAAGGAGAGAACTACCAAAAGAAGCCGCTTCCAAGATCTTCTTCCCCATTTACCTCTCATTCTCCCTCAGCCCTACTTTTCAGCCTGACTCTGGAAACGCCAGGGCAAGTCCGGGGGGCCAGGGGAGGAAATGGAAGGAAATGAACCACAGAAGGTAAGACAACCCTCCCCTGTTTCTGCTCCCGCTGGTCAGCAGAACCTCAAGTTCCAGCCTAGAGGAAGGAGAACGCCTTAAACTGGATGAGGAACTGAAGTGTCCACGTTCGATTGGACTGAAGCATTTAACATCTCAAAACCAGACGATTTTACTACTCAAGAGTTGTAAGTGCAATGAGATTTGCTCGCACGCTCATCCTTGGCAAGCCTTTCCCAAGCAGGTGTGAAGCTATGTTTGGCGAAGAAGAGTTATTTCCTCACCTTATCTTACCAAATATAGCCTGTTCGAATGCCAGTGATAGAGGCAAAAATTTAAAAAGAAGAAACTGAGATGAAATCTCCTCTCAAAACCGCCACCTGGGAAGGCTGAGGGGGAGGCCAAGAGTAGTGAGAAAGGAGCCATGGTTGACAAAGACGGCGATGACTCCAAGCTGGGGGAGGCTATGGGTGTGCAGGGAGGAGGCGGCGGGACTCCAGGGCCTGACAGGGCGGAGCTCCAGGGATGATGCCAAGTCAGATTGCAGGAGAGGATGTGGTCCTCAGGGAAGTCTGGATTGACTGTCAGGGCAACAAAGTGACGGAGTCTGACTTAAGTATGGGTACAAGGCCACTTTCACTGTCGTTTCAGGAACCAATTAGGGGAAGAGTAGGAGTGGAGCACCATTAGGAGAACCCCTGGAATAAAGCCCCAGTGGTTGCTTTTCTCATGTTCAGTTTCTAGAAAACCAGAAATACTGGTAGTCATGTGTACTTCAGGATCCTATGACCAAAGCAATTGATTGGCAATTAACCAACACACACACACAGACACACAAACACACACACACACACACACACACATGCTTTGAAGTGAAAAGCAAACACTTGTCATGAGATCTACAGAACATTTTAGTCTCACCTCTCTTCCCTCTCTAGATATACAGTTTCCTGTTTCTTCTTTAACAGAATTTCTACATGAAAAGGTCTATTTTGATTGTTCTTGAGTCATATCAAATCCATTTTTATTAAAGATTTTTTTTTCATAATGGCACAACGAAATTAAGAATGAGATCTTTTTTAACAGCTTGCAAAATAGGCCAAATATCAAAACACTGCCAATTATCAAAATATGTTTTGGTTATTTTTCTCATCAACAGTTCCACTGAGCATTCTACCTCTGGCCTGACCCTTTGGGTCAACTGACTCCCCAACCCTGAGCGGTAACATTCACAACTGGGTCCCATAAGCCAGTATAAGCTGATCCAGACAACGTCCCAGGAAGGCCCACCCATGCTCACGTTTTGGACTATTGTAATAGCAGTATATATTGAGTACTTAGCACTTTACCTATAATATAAAAATCCATCATTACGAAAACCCTTTAAGATAGGAGCTCTTATTACACGGGCCCACCTCATTTCATTGTGCTTCGTTTATTGTGCTTCCCAGATATTGCACTCTTTTGCAAATTGAAGGTTCGTGACAACCCTGTTGAGCCACTCTATGAACGCCATTTTTTCCCAACAGTTCAGATGATTGTTAGCAGGTTTTAGTAATAAAGTATTTTTAAATGAAAGTATGTACATTTTTTTACACAATGCTATTGCACATTTAATAGATGCAATATAGTGTAACTTTAACTTTTAGATATACTGAGAAATAAAAAAAATTAGTGTGACTTACTTTATTATGTGGTCTGGATCCAAACCCCCAATATCTCTCAAGTACACTGGTATATCCCTACATTATAGCTACAGCAACTGAAGCGTGGAGAGCCAGATCACCCAGATGGTCAGTGGCACCCCCCTTTTAGGTTTGAGACTTTCAGCATGATTCCCACCACACTTCCCGCCTGGCCCGCCAGACAGGATGCATGCCCGTGTCCTTCCTTCCCTAGTGCCTTAAAAACACAGGCCCTAACCCAGTCTAACAAACTCTTTTGAGAAATATTAACTAACTGTTCCCCTGTAGGCACTAATTGGATCAAGATAGACAGTAGTCAGCTGGATCAGCTTTTACTGGTTTATGAGAACCAGTTGTGAATATTACTTCTTTACTATGTTTTCAATGACATCATGTTGCTAGCTTGAACTCAGCCATAATGACCATTTACACCAGGGAAATTGGCAAGCATCACGATCAGGGCATTGGGGGAGGGAAAGTTACATTCACCAGTATAGCACTTGGAACAAACAAGAAATAAAACCATCTCTCATCTTAGACAGTCTTTTCTTCTTCATAGTCCTTGATAAACTAGCCCTTCTTAATTCCCAACACCCTAACAGAAGTTCAGTTGAAATCATCTATGTGGGAACCAGTTCTCCTTGTTCAGAATGCATATATCCATCCTCAACCAGTGCTGCTTTCCTTGCTGCATTAAGAGAAACAGTCTAGAAAATGTTTTCATGCTTTCCCACATTCTGTTGAGCTTGCAGTCTTGCTGGAAGGAGGGAGCCAATCTCAGGTGCCAAACATCAAATTGCTTATTGGAACAGCTGCTGCTTTCAGCTGAGTAAGCAGGACATTCAAAGGTGGTGCTTTCCTGCCATGGTGCTGCAGCCAGTTAAAAATTAGTGTTAGGGACAAGAAATAAGAAGCGAAAGGAAAACTATCAGATGGTTTGACATGAGCCACAGCCAGAAGCCTCCCTGACATTTCTAACATGGGGCAGGATAGATGAAAGAATACAAACACCAAAATACAAAAGATCTGCATCTCAGCCTTGGCTCGATCACTGCCTCCATGTTCTGATGGGACCAAAAGGTAGAAGGAGAGAAAGAAAAGGTGAAGTGAACGCAAAGGAGAGCTGTCATGGCTGAAGGAGAAAGACTTTTCACTGTGACAGAAACTCAGTGATGATTTCAGCACATTCACTTGCTTGTCCGTTTATGTTGGGCATTTACTATGTGCCATGAAAAATGGTAGATTTTAATTGGGAACAACAGACACAGGTCCTGTCCTCAGGGAGCTTACAGTCTAGTGGAAAATAAAAACATCAAACATGTAGTACTAATAAAGTTTGAAATTTGTTATGATAAAGAAAACCAAAAACAGAGAGGAGTTGGAGCGTAGCCCAGAGACTAAATTACTGTCAGCTCCATAAAGTCTGCTCATAGAATGAAAGGACAAGGAGGCTATAGAGCCACAACAGATAGGTTGACATTGTGGCCAGAACAGGTCACTCTTGCTTAAAAAGCTTGAGTGCACCAGACACTATAGCTTTGGGGGCCAGAGAGCCATGAACCTTCATCATGGCTCATACATGCTCATACGAACTAACCTTCCAATTACCATTTGAATGGGTTCAGTGTGGGGCATAGGATCCAGTATGGCACATGATCTACAGCAAGTGCTCAATAAATAGTATCTATGTAGAATGATTAATCAGTGGAAATTTTATTTTACGAACAAAGTTCTCTTAAGCTATATACGTGGGTTGCTTGACATGTTCAGGTCTAATTATCTACCAGCAAAGGATTTCATGAAGCTCAGCAGTCTTGTCCTAAAAGTAACTTGAGAGCTTGCAGAGCAAGAGGCTTGAAGGTTTCTGTGTTCCACATACCTCGAATATCCCAGCAGCGGTGAGAACACACACTACCCTTTCCAACCGCCTCATCTCGCTCTACCCAAAATGTAGGTCTACCTGCCTTGACTCTATAAATACCCGGATCCTCCCAGGTGGGCTTCCATTTCATTCTTCAACAAACAGCAACAGGATAAATGTAATTAGATTTGTTTACCTTTGGAAGATCTTTATTTGGAACAAACTCAGTAAGCGGAAAAACAAACCCATCATCCGTGTCACGCGTTGTTTTTGACATTAGGGAAACGATGGTCATTATAAAAGCCTGAACGCTCCGGAAGTCTGAGCTGGAATCGATGGGTCTGATGGCTGCCCTGAACTGTGCCACTGGTCCCGTCGTTTCTGGCGATGCCGTCAGGGTGACCTCCTCGGCCCTGTCTCGCTATCTGCTGGGTCTGCGGTGGGCGCGGTGGCCTGTGATGCTGGTCTCCCTTGCACTTTTGCTCACCTGTAGCATAAATTATCAGAGAATGTAGCAGAATGCAAGTCGATCTGTCTCCCCACAACTTGCTTTAATTTAGCACGGCGGGTCATAACGGCTTTGGTCCTCAGCCAGACCTTCCAGGGAACTGTTTTCACATATTAATGTGACATGACTTGGAGAGTCGTAATAACTCTGAGATAAAGGGAATTAGTTAAAGCTTAATTAAAAACACGTGGATCACAAGTAGACTACTGTGTGTTTGGTATTTTGCATTCTTTGTTGCTGGATTGGCAAAAAGGAAAGAAAAGGCTTTGTAACAAGTACAAAGGCCTCGATTAATTCAGACCAGAGCATTTCACCCTGGTCTGAAATGATCAGATCAAAATCAGAATCAGAAGGAAATGAAACCGATGATCGTGACACCTCCCAGTGCCCACCTGGCCCTACCCAGGATGGAGTGAGAGGACACACCTGGAGTTCTCCTCAGTCCAGGGACCGGAAGCACTAAGTCATTGGTCACCTCATTTTAATGTGCTTAAGAAGCATCTTGAAGTGCTTACTAAAAAGCCAATTTGCGTGAACTAAACATAGACATTCAGATTTGGAGAACCTGGCATGGCAGTCCCAAAATCTTCATATTGTAGCTAGCTCATGTCAGCACTGACGTTATTTCTAGACCAAATATATTTGGTTACAACAGATGATGAGTGAGAGGAGACACTTTGACCTTATGCAAATGCCCTGTTCTTCATTCAGCTTTTATTCCCTAGTTTTGGCATCTGTGAATGAGCCTTACCCAAACTAATTGGTGACAATCACAACTGCAAAATGGTGACTTTCTAACTCCTACATTTATTAGTTGATACTTGCTATTTCTTCTTGGTCCTTTCTCCATTTACTAGTTGGGATTCTCCTATAAGGAAGAGCTTACCCACTGAGTGTTGATATCTACTTTACCCAATGGGAATTGGATGCATTACTGTCATTTATTTTGAATGCTCTTATTGTTCCATATTTGGCCACAGGTAACCCCTTAAAGCTGGCTCCCTAGCCCATTAAGCATTTCCTTACTTTCTGAGCAACACAATGTTCCAGACTGATCTTGTACTTTCCCTGCCCAGAAACCAGATATTTCTCTAAGGAGCCCTGGTCCCTTTTAGTGACAGTTTTAGTCAGCTTTTTCACTGTTCTGACTAAAAGATCCTACCAGGACAATTATAGAAGAGGAAAAGTTTATTTGAGGTCTCAGAGTTTCAGAAGTCTCAATCCATAGACAGCAGGTTCCATTCCTCAGGGCTAAAGGAGGCTGAATATCATGGCGGAAGAGTGTGGTGGAGGAAAGTGGCTCATATGACGATCAGAAAGCAGAGAGGGAGCCTCCACTTGCCAGATACAAAATATATACCCCAAAGCCACGA
The DNA here is from genome assembly GCF_902686455.1 of Sciurus vulgaris. Taxonomy (NCBI): domain Eukaryota; kingdom Metazoa; phylum Chordata; class Mammalia; order Rodentia; family Sciuridae; genus Sciurus; species Sciurus vulgaris. Next base: position 133,717,396 of record NC_136469.1, on the reverse strand, counting down.
CCCCAATGCCCACCTCCTCCAGCCACACTCTACCCACCTTCAGTTACCACTCAGCTAATCCCATCAGGGGATTATTTCATTGATTGGGTTAAGGCTCTCATAAACCAACAATTTCTACTCTGAACCTTCTTGCATTGTCTCACACGTGAGCTCTTGGGGGACACCTCACATCCGAGCCATAACAGTGGCAATGGTTTCTGAAAGGAAAATGCTACGCCTTGAGGACCCAACATGGTCACTACGATATTCCTCCCAAAATGTGTATTCCAAATCCATGAGGAAACATCAGACAAACTATGACCCAAGGGTGTCCTACCATACAAGCTGTGCTCTTCAAAAGCAGAAATGTCATAACAGGCAAAGAAGGGCTAAGGAAGTTTCCAGATTAAGGGAAATCCAAGAGACACAAAAATTCATTGTAATGCATGACACTAGCTTGGATCTTGACCAGAATTCTTTAAAACGCTCCATGAAAGACATTTTTGGAGATGACAGGTAAAATTTGAATAAGGCTATAGATTAGATGATAACCTTGTACTAATACTGAATTTTCTGATTTCAAGGAAGAACATGATAAAGCAAATGTGATGATATATGGTAATGGATATACAGAAATTCTTTGTAATCTGCTTGCAATTTTTCTGTCAATTTAAATTTATTTCCAAATATAAAGTCTAAAAAAAATGGCAATTTGGCATGAAGGCAAGATTCCCAAAGTGCTGCAGTGGTCCAGGAACAAATGGGGACTTACTCAAGCAGGCAAATTTCAGCTAATGTATATATTTTTAAAATGTATTTCAAAGTAATGTATCAAGTACATCTAATACAGAATTTCACAGATACTAGTATTCATTGAGGCGGTGTAATCAAGTCAATTTAAAGAAAAATATCCAGTAAACAATAGCACAAGCATTGTGCAGAATTGGCAAAAATTGTGAATACTGACCAAGAACGGCTGACATTTAAGGAACATGGGTATATTGGAGGAAAGCACTTAAATCAGGAGCCCTGTGTTCATTAAGATGTGACCTCATAATTAACATCTTGAGCAAATCTCCTGATCTTTGTCTATAAGGAAATGAGAATGTTTGTCCACACCATTGTCTCTGATGATTAAACCAGTATTGACTAGGACCAGGACTGTCACTCCATTGAGAACAGCACTGAATACAAATGGAGCTAACCCAAGCATGCCCTTCGCTTCTATTTCCATCCCAGCCATTGGCGAGTCTCCATCAGCTGGCCACCAGCATAGGAAGGACTCTGTTCTTGCCTCTAACATCCTTCTTCCTGGTAGAGAACTTTCTACTCCTTCCTCTCCTCCCCCACTGGAAGGGTAGGCTGTGAGATTCAAACCTCTGAGCAGAGCTATTCTGACAACCTTGGCTGTAATTTAGTTTCATCCAATTGACCAGACCTTCTTCACTCTGTTCTTCCCCTTTGGGGATAATCCTGAGCTCTCCGGACCTCTGAGTCCATGAGGTGTAGTGTTTTGAGGAGATGATCATAACATAAATGCATATTTTCACTCTCTGATTTTAATAAGCTCTTGGTTATGTCTAGAGTTGTGCAAAAAATTTAAGTAAAGATAATGTTTCACTTGACATTCATTGACATTTCAGAACACAGAAGAACAGTGGAAAAGAATCATTTACATCAGAAAAAACCTGGATTTGAAACTTCACTCCTCGACTTTTCATCTAGGTAATGTAGAACAAGGGGCTTAACCTTTCTGAGTATGTTCACATGCTCCTTTGACTTAAGATGGGGTTATGTCTCAATAAAACCATCACAAATAGAAAACGTCCTAAGTAAAAAATGCATTCATTACACCTAATCTACCAAACATCACAGCTCAGCAGCACAGAACACTGTAATCACTTTTCTCTCCTGATCATGTGGCTGTCTGGAAGCTGACAGGAAGAGGGTTGTTTTGTACTGCATCCTGCTAGTTCAGGAAAAGATCGAAGATCAAAATTCAAAGTATGGTTCCTACTGAATGAGTATCACTTTCACCCCAGCATAAAGTGGAAAAATCGTAAGTAGAACCAGCATAAGTTAGGGACCATCTGCTTCTACTTCCTCAACTAAAACCTAGAATACTAAAACTACCTCATGGGTTAACTATTAAAATTAAACAAGATCATGATGTCGGGCTGCCATTTTTAAACTTTAATATGCATGCAAACCACCTTGGGAGTCTTGTTAAAATGCAGATTCGGATTGAGTAGGTCTAGGGTGAGCGCCAAGATTCAGCATTTCTAGAGAGCTCCGGGTGATGCTGACGCTGCTGGTCCACCGACCACACTCAGGATATCAAAGACGGAAGACTGGGAGGACGAGGAACCCATGGCAGGGTCCACAGGCCTTTACTTCTCTCTCTTCTTCTCCCACCACCTCTTCGTTTTCTAAGGGGAATATTGTTAGCTGAAAGAATTTGCTAAGGAAAGTCAATCACCAGATGACAAAGAAAAAGTGTAAGAAATTCACAGCTCTTTGCTGGAGGTTGATTAGGGTCAATAGAAGATATATTTAAACCTAATTAAGACTAAAGGATCCTTCGTCAGGCTGAGAGAAAAAGTCTGAGAGTGAAAGCTCTAAGGACACGTTAACTTCTGTCAGATTCCTGTCAGAAAAAGATTGTGTCAGGAAAGTACACTGACAGCTTTGCACTCTGGCTGCTTCTGAAGGCAGTTGTGATAGAAAACTCAGAAAATAATAACAACTCACATGGACAAATTATTAAACTTTACAAAAATCCCTTTGCCTGCATTAAAGTATCCCAGTCCTCACTTCAACCTGTTACTACTGCTCTCAGGAAACCGGAAGAGCCCTTGAGCGCAGGGTCTGTGCCCTGTTCACATTTCCATCCCCAACATTCAACAAAAGCCTGGCATCTAGCAGACATTTGATAAATTCTGGTTTGAAATACATAATATCACATGCCACTGAGTCTGGATTGATAATATGTTGTGCTATTATTTTATGCTCTGAGAAAGAAAAAAGGCTGCCATTTAAATGTTGTGTACTACTGATTGTGTGACCCATGGCAGTTTCAGAGATGTTAGGATACGCGAGCAAGTGTGCGTCTTCGAATTGAGAAACTGCACCAGTCGGCCACGGCTCTGGAGTTTGCACTTACCCTGGGCAAACACGAAAAGCCTAAACGGCCAAACACTAGGGGCACTGAAGATGCGATTGGTAAGGTGAGAGACACATAGCGACAGAGAGGTGTTTCCTTATAACTTAGACCATATGGTAGGTTCAATGACTTTGAGGCAGGTAGGAATGTTTTTCAGGTTGTAGGGAAGCCAACATCCATCTTCTCTCAGGATAGAACAGAGGACTCCTGCCTTCAAGACCAAGTAGGGAGCAGAATCCATGAGACACTGTCCCAAGGCTGATGGCCCTTTAACAGAAAGAGTGCTGAAGAAGAGAAAGAGGAGAGGTGAAGGAAGAGGAGACAGAAGAACAAGGGGAAGAAAAAGCAGAAGAGACTCAGGAAGCAGAGGGAGGGGGACAGATGTCACTACTGTCTCAAGTTACAGGAATCTGTGTGGCAGCTATTAGGGGAACCCAGAGCCACAGAAAGCTAATGAATGAGGATGCTTGGAGCAATTAAGAATTCTCTGCCACTGGCATAAAAGCCTTGAATCAGGACAAAAGTCTTCCTGCTGTGGCCTAATGTGAAAAAGAAACAATTTTATGTGTTGTCAGAGAAGGCTCTCTCAACTGATGGTCTGAAGGCCAGACCTTAAGACCCCCTGAGACAAATGAAGAAATTTCACATGACCCCCATTTTAGTCAGCTTTTTCATCACTGTGACCAAAAGACCTGAAAAGAACAACTTAAAGGAGGAAACGTTTATCAGGGATCATGGTTTCAGAGATTCAGTTCATGGTCAACTGACTCCATAACTCTGCACCCAAAGTAAACAGAACATCATGGCAGAAGCATCATGGTGGAAGGGTGTGCCAGAGGGAAGCTGCTCAGGACACATCGGCCAGGAAGCAGAGAGAACTCCACTCCCCAGGGACAAACTGCAAACCCCAAAGGCATATCCTCAGTGACCTACTTCCTCCAGCCACAACCTACCTGCCTACAGTTACCACACAGTTAATTCATATCAGACCCGTGGATTAATTCACGGGTTAGGTTATGCCTCTCAAAATGTAATCATTTTACCTCTGAACATCCTTGCATTGTCTCAAACATGTGCTTTAGGGAGACACTTCATATCTAAACCATAACAATCCCCAAGTGAAACTTTCCTTCCCTGGTGGAGTTGCATGTCACCATAATTCAGAGCGGTGGAAACAGCCCCCAAGCTGCCCTACAGTCACCTTTATTGGAGTTGAAAGGACATTTGTACAGATTCTCTCAAGGAACAAATTGGGGCAAGTTACTTAATTGCGCTATGCCTCAGTTTCCTCATCTACAAAATGATGAGAGCAATACTACCTGCTTCATCTTGATGTAGAATGAAGTAAGTTAATACAAGAACCTTCTGAACAGCACGTGACATAAGGCAATTCCTCCGTGAATGCTACCTATATTTCACAATGATCACCCGACACATGATCCGTCCTGGACGAACACAATGGCGTTATGATGCATTAATGCCTGCAGCATTTCTTATCCAGAAACGTCTTTTAAAGATGATTATTTAAAAAGCAATGAGAACATGGAAAATTCCATAACTGCTAGGAAGAGTCCATACCCAGAACCCCAAGAATTGGGCGACCACAGTGGTTCACTTGAAGCGGCCTCAGGAACCACTTCAAGTGGTTCACTTGAAGGCCTAGCATCCTTTCAGGATGTAGACTGCGTGCCGTGTAATCTGTCTTGTGCACAAAAACATTAACCTCTGGAATCGAATGTGTCTGTTAATAAACCAGCATGCCACTCGCACTGCCAGCCCCTCACGGTGTCCCCACTTCAGAACCGCGATGCAGGCACACCACATTTGTCAGCTGGTTCAACTCCTTAGGCACGACATAATTCGGAAATGTGAAAGATCCCAAATTATCTTATCCTGTGGTGACAAATCAAGTACAGTGTCCACAAGCCCAGACAGTTTACACACACAGAAACAAATCACAACAGTACTGGGAGTATCAATCTCATAAGAGTTTAAGAAAAACAAGTGTATTTCTTATCTGTAAGATTAATGAACCAGGCTGTAACCTCACCTCTAATTGTGGCAGAACAGAAATTAGGTGCTGTTTTTAATCTATTCTGCAGTAACATAATAATGTCATGTCACAAAAGTTCATAAAGAGAGGGTGTATACTTATCTGCAGAATTATTTAAAATACCACTGCACAGACATTAATGCAAAATTATTAAATTTTTCCCAGATGCCCTGATGTTTAAAGAAAAACATAAATATCAGGTGTAGCCCAGATGGTAAAAATAACTTCTGACTGAATAAGATTTTGTTTTCCTACTGTGGTATAACTATGAAAATATTTATTTGTACGGCATATTTGTTACAGTTTGTAGTTGGAATGTCCTCCCAAAATCTCATGTGTTAGGCACTGCAGCTATGTTCAGAGATGAGAAGACTGGCTTATGAGGAGCTCTGGCGTCATTAATGGATTAATCCATTTAGTGGATTAATAATGTTAATAGACTACTAGGTAGTAGCTGTAGGCAGATAGGCAAGGCTGGAAAAAGTAGTTCACTGAGGTGTGTGGGTCCTAGGGATTATGTCTGTCCTGATCCTCTCCTCTCCCTCTCCTTCTCCCTCTCTCTTTCTCTGTCTCTCTCTGTTTCATGGTTGCCATGCACCAAGCAGCTTTCCACCATGATGTGTCTGCCTTGGAGCCCACCAACCGCTTACTGAACCTCTGAAACCATGAGCCAAAATAAATCTTTCCTCCTCTAAGTTGTTCTTGTCAGGTATTTTAGTCTCAGTGACATAAAGTCGACTGACAATATTACTGGTATATTTTAAAGCTATTGATAATTGCGTCTTTCTGACATTTTGCTGAACTTATTTGTTCCGTAGCTCTTCAGCTTCTATCTTCCACCTTATTTTGAAAGACTACTTATATTATTTGAATTTAACCAGAATCCATTCTCCTGCTTCCACCTTTGAGCGGGACCTCAACCCTGGTAAAGCTGGGGTGAGAAAGAAGGACAAGCCAGCAAGAAGGGAGGCAGGAGGAAGAAATCAGTTTCCTTTAGGCCAGGTAACCCCCAGAGCAGGCAGAATGTGTGTGGAGGTCCAATAGCTCACAGAACTGCACCTTCTTCCTCTCAAAATTCTGTCAAAAAGCAGCTTGGGGTTGTGGTTCAGTGGTAGAGCGTTGCATAGCACATGTGAGGCACTGGGTTTGATCCTCAGCACCACATAAAAATCAATAAATAAAAGAAAAATATTGTGTCCATCTACAACTAAAATTTTTTTAAATTCTGTCAAAAAGTAATTGCATATCTAATGAAATTTCACATGGTTAAAAATAAACTTGCCCATTGAACTTTTAGCCACATGAAATAAAAAGTGTGTTTTTTTTTTTCCTCATAACTCCATAATCCATCAATAAGACCATGAGTGAGCAAGGGAGGGATTCAGCCTGATCAAAAGTCGGTTTTACTAGAGAGACAAAGGAAACACTTCCGGTAAATCCCAAGAGAGGAGGTCAGTGAAGCCTTGGGCCACCACGTCCACACTGCTGATTCGGGAAATGGAATGTGGACACTTCAAGTTGGATCATGCTTATTACATTCACCTAAAACAGATCTGAGAGGAAAGTTATAATGAAGCAACACCGAAGTTGACCATTAGTCTTGGTGATGAATTGTGCTCACTTAATGGCCCAGGAAGCTCTAGACCAAGTACATCCAGGTGACATGACCTTTTGGCTTCTGTGTATGTGCGAGCTTATTTCTTTTTCAACTGAAGTGTTTTTCCATGTCAAAATTATCCAAGCCATGCATAATCAGCATAACGAACACACAAGAAATGTTATATGTAAAATGGGCCTTTTTGCCATGGGGTGAATGAGCAAATGACTATAAAACACTCTCAAAAAAAGAGAGAGAGAGAGAACAAAAACCACTACAGGGAAATAAAAGTCTAGATCCCATTCTTCCCTCTGTGTGTTCACCTCAGTTCTTGTACCAAAGAAGGCTTCAACAAGGAGAAAGAAACTACATGCCAAAGATTTCTAATGGCACCCCTGGAGCTTGTCCTGGGCATCCTGTAATTCTGTGTGTGTTGCTAGCTGGTCTGATGCTTGTTGGTAAAGGACACAAGGTCTGATTTTACTACTAAGAGCAAAGTAAAGCTATTGAGGACTGAATTGTCCTTGTTCATAGCCCTGAAATGTTCCCTAGGAACTAGAGACCCAGGATACATCCATGGAATGGGTATCTTCCTTCTCACCAAGAAGATCCAACCAATAGTTTAACTAATAGCTCAATTCTCACCGATTACGACAACAAAGACCTGTACTTAGGACCCATGTAGGTATCTTCTTAAGAGAATAGAAGACATGCACAGCTTAATGGGGAAGAAAGATCTGGAAGCAATTAACTACACATGTAGTAAGTACTCCTTAAAAGTGGGATTTAGGGTATTATATGCCAGGATTCCCATTGGATGCCTGAAACCATAGATAGTGCTGAATCCTATGTATAACATGATTTTTGCTATGCACATGTATCTATGATAAGATTTAATTTATAAATTAGGCACAATAAAAGATTAACAATAACAAATAATATAGTAAGACAACTATTGATAGAACAATAAAGTAGGTAATTGTTAAGTAAAATAAGAGATATTTGAGCACAAGCACAGTGATTCTGTGACCATCAATCTGATAACTCAGCAACTGGGTGACCGTGGATGGGCAATGTACACGGCATGGATGTTCTGGGCAAAGGGGTGAGTCAGTGATTCACATTCGGGGAGGAATGCAGCAGGACGGTGTGAGATTTCTCACACTGATCAGAATGGGTGCTATTTAAAACTTAGGGATTGCTTATTTCTGGAATCATTGGAGATTTTCAGACCATGGATGACCATAGGTAACTGAAACTGCAAGCAAAGGGGCGGATACTACACTGGGTTAAGAGTTAAACTCAACAGAATGAATCAAACATTACCCTATGTAAATGCATGATTACACGAATGGTATGCCTTTAAAAAAAATAAATGAAGGTCCATCAACAACTAAAAAAAAAAAGAGTTAAACTCAGATAAATGAAAATGCTATGTCACCTGAAGAAGACCTAAACGAGGTGCGGTTTTTTAAGAAGTCATTGTCATGACTTGAATGCACTGACGCCTTATAAAATGTCTGGGGGGAACTAGACTAGGACTTTTTGTCCTTCTGCCTTCTATCATGTAAAGATAACACTCAAGGCACCATCTTGGAAGCAGGAATTGAACCCACCAGATATTTTATCCCAGCCTCCAGAACGTGATAAATAAATGTTTGGTCTTAACAAACTACCTAGTCTGTGACATTTTGTTATAGCAACACAAACAGACTAAATTGACAGGTCAGGTAGTATATATTTATCCTGAGAATGAAATGGAAAGCCAGTGGAATTTTAAAATTAAGGAAGCATTAAAGCAATATTAGATCTCTAGAAACTATGTGGAAGACAGGAGAAAGGAGAGAAAAACATTTGGTGTTTAGTAGTTTCCTCCATGGCCGATAATGCAGGCCCAAACTACAACAGTAGGATCAGGAGAAAAAGAAAGGAATAAATCAGAAAGAAATTTCTGCTTTAGAATTGTGGGACATATTGGCCAATCAAATAGAGTGAGTAAAGGAGGGGGAAGAGAAATGAGTCATGTCAAGATTTTATCTTGTATGGTTGGGTGGAAATTAACATCATCAATCAATAAGAATCAAGTTGAGACAGACTGAGTTTGAAATGCCAGAGGGAAGTCAAGCCCCCATGCTCAGTACACAATGGGAAATACTAATCTGGTTAGAAAAATTTTATGGGTGGTAGCTACTTATGATTTGCTTAAGTTTCACAATGTTCGCAAAATTCAACAGGTATTCAAAGAAGAGAACGCATAGTTCATGTCCTCTTAGCATTTGTATTTCCTAAGAATCTCAAGCAAAATCAAGATTTTAGTTTACATTTCAATCTCAGATTTTTCGAATTTTCCTCAAAGTCTCCCTTCCTTTTCATGGCAAAGCTCAGTTCTGATCTATTGGAAGCTTTCTTCTATTCCCAGAACTCAAAGTCATCTTTCCTCCTCCGAATGCTGCTGAAAATGCCTCTCCTTCAGCATTTCTATAATAACTTGTGTCATTTAAGGTTTATAAGCATGTGCCTTGTTCCCCCCAAATGAATTGGGAATGTCTTCAAAGGCAGGAGCTAATTAATTTAATTATTTTTCCAGCCTCAAAGTTCCCACTCATTGTCCTGTAGAAAGAAGCAACTCAGTTGTGCCAGACTCCTGGGCTTGAATCCCAACCTTGCCAGAATTGTTTGCTCTTGGTCTCAGTTTCCTCATCTAACAATGAAGACAATAACCAGACCTACTTCACGGAGTTGCTATGAAAAATGAGATAACAATGGAAAAGCATTTCCTAAGTTCCTAGGACAAAGCAAGCGTTCAATAAATGTTTATATCAGTCTGGATGTGCTGTTAACAAACAACTTCAGGGTTTCTGGCACTGGAAACAATTAAGATTACTTTCTTCTTCATGTTGTAGACTAAATGGATTGATAAGGGATTTCTGCACATCAAGTCCCTCAGGAACCCAGCTAACCATCTTAAACATTGGTGGTTACCATGTCAAAGAAGAGGAGAGCCCTGAAGGTCTTGCACTAGCCCTTAAATATCCCACAGCAGACATGGCAGGTCTCACTTCCACTCAAACTCATTGGTCACAGCAGTCACATGGCCTCATCCAACCACATAGAAATAAGAAAGTACAATGTCCAGAAGGAAAAAAGAAGTGGGTCACATGTGAGTATCTCTAATGACCACCAAAACGTTAGTTGTGCTTCTGTCAGTTTGCTGTTGCTACAATAAATTATTCCGTGTAAAGTAATTAGAATAGGGTCAGGCTCATACTAAAGGTTCAGTAAGTGTTGGCAACCAGCAGTGTGCATTCCAGTAAAGGTTTCACATAAATAGAATCACATTAAGTGTAGTCAGGCCAAACATTAAAACACATACGCATGTGTGCACCTACACACAAAGGTGAGGTTATTCGAACCTAATTGATGTATTCCAAGTCAAACTGGAATAAGTAATCAAAAGTACCAATTTTAAAAATAAATAGAAACTAGAGCATTAGAGTAGAAAAAGGGAAACGGGGAAGAAGGGAGAAGGGAAAGTCGAAGTTCTGGGAATTGAAGTTATTTTATATGCATGTATGAATATGTCAAAATGAACTCCAATATTATGTATAACTAATGCACTAAAAAAATAGTTATTAAAGTTAATATATGTCTGATATAAAAAATCAAAAGTAAGCCTATTTCATCTGGGGAAAGAAAAAAATATCCAACCCCAGCCTCCTCTAGCCTTCCTGGTCTCACCTGAGCAAGAAGAACAGGAGACAGGAAACATTTGTGAAGGTCACATCCCAAAGTCACAGGCCCATTAGAATACTGAGATTGAAGCCTAATTGTGGAGTGCTCCCCTCCCCTGCTCTTTGCTACCCATTAAGAGGGTGGAGCACAGTAACAGTGGAGTGACACTGATGCAGCTTCAAGGTGCACGCTCTTTAAGAAGAGTGCTCAGGGAAACCCAAGGAAGGTCAAGGAAGCCAAAAACACGAACGCTAGAGAAACAAGCTCCTCGCACCTATGGCTGCAGCAGGCATTAAACAGAGCCCAACTCCCAGCCCAGAAAAGGCCTGTTTATCTCGGCTCCGATGACCCAATACATCAGGTCAAGCTCTCCATAAACAATTACAAAGCATGAGGAAACACAAGGAAAAAACTCCAAAGAGACAAGGCAAGCATCCGAACTAGACTTCAGATATGACAGATTTTAGAGTTCTCAAACAAGGAATTTAAGATAACTATGACGTCTTTCTCAGTCCACCATTTTTCATACCCTCCTCTCATTTCCCTCTACATAATCTAAAGTTCCTCCATTCTTCTCTCACCCCCACTCCCACCCTCATTATATATCATCATCCATTTATCAGGGAAAACATTCAGCCTTGTTTTTTGGGGGGATTGGCTTAGTTCACTCAGCATGATATTCTCCAGTTCCATCCATTTACCTGCTAATGCCATAATATTATTATTCTTTATGGCTGAATAATATTCCATTGTGTATATATGCCACAGTTTCTTTATCCATTCATCTGTTGAAGGGCATCTAGGTTGGTTCCACAGTCTAGCTATTGTTAGTTGAGCTGCTATAAACATCAATGTGGTTGTGTTACTGTAGTATGCTGATTTTAAATCCTTTGGGTATAAACTGAGGAGTGGGACAACTGGATCAGAAGATAGGTCCATTCCAAGTTTTCTGAGGAATCTTCACACTGCTTTCCAGAGTGGCTGCATGGCGGAATGAGACAGACATCATTACCCTATGCACATGTATGATTACATGAATGATATGAATCTACATCATGCACAACCATAAAAATGAAAAGATGTACCCTATTTGTGTACAATGAATCAAAATGCAGTCTGTAAAAATAAAAAAATTAAAAAAATAAAATAACTATGATTAATATGCTAAGGACACTAATGGAAAGAGTAAACGGTACAAGAAAAAATGAGTAAGGTAAGCAAAGGAATCACTAAGAAATAATAAGAGGAATGGGGAGAGATAAAAACTAAAATAAAAACACTATAATGGAAACAAAGGATGCCTTTGATGATCCAACAGTCTAGACACAGCCAAGGAAAGAATCAGTGACCTTGAAGATATGTCCCTAAAAACATCATCCCAAACTGAAATACAAAGAGAAAAAATATACAAGTCAGACCGGAATGTTCAAGAATGTGTGACAATTTTAAAAGGTATGAAGGGTACAATCATAGAAATGAAGAAAAATAAAAAGAGAAATATTTGAAATTGCCGTGACCAAGAGCTTTCCAAGTTAATGATAGACACCAACCTGCAAATATAGGAAGCTCGGAGAACACAAAGTAAAGATCAAAAAGTCTACACCTGAACATATCAAATGGGAGAAAATGAAAGACAAAGAGAATCTCTTGAAAAAGACAGAGGAAGGAACTTTACATGAGGAATAAAGGGACAGGAAACCTAGTAGACTTGTTATCAGAATCCAAACAAGCAAGCAAGTGGATTGAAAGAAACAATCACCACCTAGAATTCTATATGCAGCAAAATGATCCTTCAAAGTGAAGGAGAAATAAGACTTTCTAGACAAACACAAGCAAGGAACCCATTTGGCAGCAAACTGACTCTACAAAAAGTGTTAAAAGAAGATTTTCAGGGAGAAGGAATGTGGTATAGGCCAAAAACTCAGATCCCTATAAAGAAGGGAAGGTGGTGGAGAAGGCCTAAGTGACTGTAACATAAAATCTTTTATTTCAATATTCTTAACCAAGCTAGTAATTAACCATTCAAAGTAAAATCATAACAACGTGTGACCAAACAGCAGAATATCATTTGTGTTACACCTGTTCCCACAAATTTGGACTTTTAGATAATGCTTTTAATCGGTTTCCCCATCCTCACAATCATCAGTGAAAAGGCTGGATTCCATGTCTGGATTGATATATAAGAATGCAATTTGCATAAAAAGAATCAGGAAGCAGAAAGCAGACAGTTTTACTCAAATCTCCAAGGGTCCAGGCATGGAGAGGCTGGCTCAGGTCTGGTTTGCACCAAGAACTACTTGAAACAAATAAATCTTTCCATCCTTCTCTTTCTGTTTTTCTTTTTCTTTTTCTTTTGCAATGGAATTATTAGATAAAAGGTTAAATGCATTTAGGGCGAAAATGGTTCTGGGCAATTTTTATTTACACTTTTTTTCAAAAGGAAATTCCAGAGAATAAGGCAGATCTTGTCCTTACAGTTTTCTTGGATTATAAATTCCAGCTCTTCCCAGTTAAAAGTCATCTCTCATGCTCTTTAAAACTGTACACACCATAAGTACTTAATAAATGATTATTGAATTAAATTCTTAGCATTTCTGATCATCAAAAATACCCCTTTTTAATATGCACATTTTCCTGTCTATCTCTAAGAATGCTGCAATATGTCTTGACTTTTCAGATTACAAATTCCTTCCTCTTCTGACTTAAAAATATCCTGAGACTTCAAAATCATGTTGTATATTTTTAATCTTGGTTGTATAAATTTTTCAATTCTTTTAAAGTCTTATTTTCTAAAAGGTCTTAATATAAGTACTCCTGACTAGAATAATGAGCTCACAATAATTATGTAAACCTTTCTTAATTCAAGCAAGATTTTGTTTGTGCTTAGCTTAAAAATGCAAAATTATTTTGGGTGAGTACTTCTTTTTTAATTACTTTAATCCTCCTCTTTAATATGCTGTATTAAAAAATCTAGCAAATATCAGAATTAAAAATAAAGTTAACAAAAGAAAAAATTATAATAATTAGAATGATGAATTCAGAATTTATCTAGAAGCTATTTTCTTTCTTCAGCTTTATTAAGGTATAATTGACAAATAACAATTGTGTATATTTATGATATGTACTGTAATGTTTTGATATGTCTATATTGTGAAATGATTAAGTCATGCTAATCAATGTATGTAACATTTTATATATTTATTTTTTGTGGTGAGAACTTTTTTATTTTAGCAATTTTCAAAAATTCAATACTGTCAGCCATTCATATCTAGGGATTCCTCATGCACAAATTCAACCTAAGGCAGATTGAAATGTTTTTTAATGCATTTGAACTAAACATGTGCAAACTTTATATTCTTGTCTTTATTATTCCCTAAACAATGCAATATAGGAACAATTTAAATAGCATTTACATTGTTAATAATAAGCAATCTAGGGTTGATTTAAAGTATACAGGAGGATGTACATAGGTTATATGCAAATATGCATATTACATAAGAGACTTGAGCATCCAGCCATGGATTTTGGTATCCACAGGGGGCCTGGAATCAATCCCCTGAGGATACTGAAGGATGGCTGTAATTAAATACAGTTGGTTTTCAGCTATTCTGAGATTAAGATGCAAGTTCTCGGCAAATTGTCACAAATGATAGGTTATCTTTCTTTTTGAAAGTTGACTAATATTCCTAGTACACACATCACATTTTCTTTATTCATTCATCTACTGATGTACACCAGTTGTTATTGTATCTTACCTATTAAGATTAATGCTGCAATGAACATGGGATTTCAGAAGTCTCTTCAACAAACAACCTCATTCCTTTGGGAAATATACGCAGCAGTGGGATTGCTGGATTATAGGGTAATTCTATTTTTAGGGTTTTGAGGGATCCTCATTCTGCTTTCCATAATGGCTGTTCTAATATACATTCCCACCACTGTGTGCAAAGGCCCCTTTCCATCACATCCTTGCCAGTACTTGGTGTCTGCTGCTTTTTTGATCATGGCCCTTCCAGCAGGTGGGGTAATACTGTGGTTTTAATTTGCATTTCCTTATGATTAATGGGGTTGCACATTTTCCATATGACTTAACCATTTGTCTGACTTCTCCTGAGAAAGGCCTATTTGGGTATTTTGCCCCTTTTTCAATTGAATTATCTGTTTTGGCTTAGGAACCATATTTGTTAAACTCTATGGACCCCCACTTGAAAAAGGAAACAGGCAGTCCCAAGACAAAAATAGAAAAATAAAAACCTGTAAAAACTCAGTAGGTAGTCATTTCACCTGCTCTTTATACTCCTAAGATTTTTCTATGGAAGTTATTCCCTTTTTGCTCTCAATCACCTGGTTTAATACATTTGGTTAGGCTAGAGGGTAGAATTCAGGCATGCGATGGTGTGTTCCAAGGGCACAGCAATGGCACTTTAGAAACTTATCTCACGGCTAGAGCTCACAAGATTCAGTGGATCATGGCACTGTTGGCACTAGCAAAGACAGGAAGCCAAGACAGTCCCAACATGAGTGGGCTAGTCAAATAAGTTACAGAGTATGTGTATACTACAGTAACCTGCAGCCCAAAAAAGAACGTGGCACATCCACATGTCCCAATGTGATATGAATTCTAAGGTACATTTTAAGTGAATAAAGCCAACTGCAGAACACTGAGAATAATACATATTTTGCATGCTTAGAATGTTTCTATTGAGTTACGCAAAACAAGGAAGACAAGGATCAGAGAGAGAAGGGAAACAACTTACCTACCGTTGAGTAATTTTAAAACTACTAGTAAATCACAGAACACAGACAAGGAGGACTTTGGGTCTAGATTTCAAGAAGATAGACAAAATCCCCACCAATTTTGGCTAACAGTAACCATTCAAATTGCAAATTAGTGACTGATTTATTTCTGAACCTATCAGTCCAAGATCTCACCTAATCTTACTAAGAGTTTCAGCTACATGTCAATAACTTCCTCAGTTACCCATTCATTGCGCAGCTCATCCTGACTGGGGGTCTGTCTTATTCCAGGGCTTGTGTCAGGACATAGGAAAACAGCAGGAAGCAAGGACAAGGACAAGTCCCAACCTCCTTTTAGCTCAGTATTGAGCAGGAAAGACCAATCTTCCAACCAAGTGACCAGAGAAATGTTGAAGAGCCTGGGAGAGTCCTTGGAGGGAGGTGCCCTAGTCTACATGGCAGGAAGACCGCACCAAATGACAGATGAAAGAAATGCGTTCTAGGAAGAAATGGGAAGAGGGTTCCAACCACCTCAAGGTAAGAAAGAGTCCTACTTGCAGGGACTAAAAGGCCCTGGAATAGGTGAAGCATTAAGTCCAGAGGAAAAATGGGAGATCATCAGGGCTGTGGGGGGGGGCAAGGGCAAGCATTCTGGACCTCACAGTAATGACAAGGAGAACAACAGTGGGATTTTAAGGTGCACTTGTTTCCTAGGGCTGCCATAACAAATTACCAGCATCTGGATGGCTTAAAACAACCGAAATTTATTACCTCTCAGTTCAGGAAGCTAGAAGTCCACAGGCTGTGCTCCCTCCGACACCTCTAGAAGAGAGCCCTTCGTAACCTCTCTCTAGTTTCTGAAGGTTGCTGGGAAACTTTGGTATTCCTTGACTCAGAGACCCAGCTCTCCTACCTCTGCCTCTTTAGCATGCAAACTCTTCTCTGTGTGCCTGCATCTCTATGTACAAATGTTTCATAGGAGAATACCAGTCCTACTGGATTTAGGACCCACCTTGATCCACTTAACTTGATTACATCTTTATCCAGATAAAGTCAAATTCATAGGTTCCTCCTGGACATGAATTTTAGAGGGACACAATTCAATCAGGTACCAAAGGGGCATGATATGATCTGATTTGCATATTAGAAATACTGTTCAGAGGATAATGAGGGGAAAGACAAAGAGGGAACAAGAGGGAAAAATGAAGATTAACTTCACATACATCTTTATTATTTTTGAAAGAGAAGCTTGATTCTGAGGTACTAGCTGCCTGTCTTGAGCTAAAAGCTATTTCTAGGATATGCCAATCAGTCCTCACCCTGACCTATGAAGAAGATCACAGAGGGAATTTCACCTGTCCATGATCACGTAGCAGCCCTTCCAACCCAGATCTGGTAGGTTCTGGAACTCCTTCACCTTCCACCCCTCCAGCCCGAAAGCTGGAGACATTTTCAAGGCACAGAGAATCCTCTGACATGAATTTCCAGGAGGTAGAAAATACCACACACTCACACGGCGCTGTTTGCAAGCACACTTTAATATTCCTTATGCAAAGTCAGGGCAAAAGGTGAACAGTTAACACATCCTAAAGAGCAGCCGTGCTGTAACGCAAAGGAATCAGAGAGTCCCCATCACACCACGCTCTGTCCACTGGTTTAAACACCAGGTCAGAGAATGTTCTTTAAAATAAAGACCGATGTATAATCCATGCTTCACACATACAAGCCCATCGTAAAAGGAGCCTGCTTTTTATAACGTGAGGAAATTTGAAACCGTTATCTGAAAAACTCAGACACAGAAATGAATTCAGAGAAAACCAGGGCGACTGGTGCAATAGCTGGGGCTGACCACTGACGCTGATCAGAAACAGACCCCACAGCTGCCCTGTCTTCCCTGCTGAGCACCATCCTTTGTCCATCGCGAAGCTGGATTGAAATTTTAAGACAATGGAGACCAACATCCTTCTTTGCTGAGCTTAATATTCTTCAAAATGAAGAAAAAATGAATCTTGTAGATTGTAGATTTCATCACCTGTCACCAGTTAGTCACCTCCAACTCAGACCAGAGCACCTAACTCTCACTTCTTCCTTTTGTGTTCCATGTCATCACCCTGCAGTATTAAAATAGAAAAGAAGGCAGGTAGGAAAGGAGAAAGGAAGGGAGAAGTGAAGGGGAAAAAATTAAATAAATCCGAAAAAAGTAAGCATGAATTTAAAAAAAAGGAAAAGAAACAATGGCCCAATTAATTGTTCTGATATTTATTACAATATGGTTAGAATTTAAAAAAAAAAAAAAACTTCAACTCAGGTTTATAAATTATAAACTTGTTCCTAAAAATAAAGAATAAACTGTGTTTAGAAGCAATTAATAAGCAGTTTTTATCTAGGAAGTGGGTGATTTTTGTGCATGGGGGGAAAAAGGCTCTGGGCTTTGCCTCATCTCCTAGAAGCATCCCATATTCTTAGATGTGACGTTGCCTTGGTAACCACAACTTGGTGACCTCGTTATTTCAACCTAATCCTGCTTTGAAATTATAGTTGCTCCACCCTTTTGCCTGGCTAGCCTGATAACATAATCATTGTAAATGAGGATGGGAAAAAACAGCAGGATGCGGTCCCTCCGGTGACACAAGACCAGTCTCACCTTATCGTGGAAATAGACGAACAATTAACCGGCATGAATCTCAAACCCGAAAAGTGGATTTTCTTATTTTTTTTACAGTGTGTTACGCTTATTTTCAAAACCTACTGGTGGATTCAATGTAGCAGGGTATCTTGATATTACTAAATGAAAACGAAAATTTGCTATTGGTGCTAAAAAAAAAAAAAAAAAAAGCTAACTGTCAAAGGTGAAGGTGAAGTCTTTAATTATGTGTTTGTTCTGCCCAATGGCTGAATAGAGGGCAGAAATCAGAATATAATTTTTAACAAACACACTGGCAGTGTCTGGGTTTGTTTCCCAGCTTAACTTCCACTGGCTAAAGCCCCACAAATCAGTTGTCATCTTGAATTCAGGTTCCTTTCACAACAAAGGGGTCTCAAGAGACATGTTGAAATTCTGAGTGCATCAAGTACATACAGTTTAAAGGAAAAGTAATTTGCACATTTGTTTCAATTTGGATGCTTTGAGATCTCTGCTCAAAAAAGGAGGGAAAATTCCATTCTCTTTCTCATTCATTTCTTTTTCCTTTTTTTTTTAAAATTATTTTCCATTCCAAAATGACTGGGCTTATGGCAATAGGTGCAGATCTCAGATCTCAATATCATTTTCATACTATACCCAGTTCAAGCATTGAAGAACCTGGAGAGCTATGATGTGGCCATGCCTGTCGCGCTCCTGAGTGTTCCCAACTTCCTCCTCCAGGACACTCTCCTTATTTCTGACTGCCGCACATCGTTTCCCCAAAACTTGTCCTACTGTGACACTTGGAAAGGGGAGAATTATTCATATCAGTCCCCCACATTCTCTTGGTGGCAACTATCCCATTTCCTCAGTCTCACCCTGCATGCTTCCCAAGGAATAATTTTTTGGTACTATATTATTAGGTATGCTGTTGGCCTCAACATTGGGCATCAATGACAGGTGAGAGGCAAGTTCCTCATCAGAACCATTATCTAGAGAGAAACATGGGCCGCGCGTGGAGAGGCCCAAGACAGAACGTCATTTATGCTGGCATGCCCTCCTCCCAGCAAAAGAAACCACCACCCCCTCCTTCTCATCTAGCAACACTACTGGGATATCCTGTTAAGAATGTAGGGAAAGATCACAGCTTCTTGAAGAAGCTGCATAAATTAAAGCTTTACCATGGGAGTGACGTTATCAAGTCCCTTTCAAGAAGTAACTTGAAGGAGTGTGCATTTGACTTGAGAGTCTATCTTCTCTTCTTCTGGGAGTTGAGTAGAACGTAGGATTTTATAAAGTGAGAGTTCAAGATGTACAGTGGGCCATTCTAATCCCATGCTTCTCTTGCTTACTAAGGCCACAAGAAGTTCAGGTTGAGAAACCCTAGCCCAAAAAGCCAAAATCCAATTGCAAATCTGAAAGTTTCTGAGCACCAACATGTCAGCACCAGTGAAAAATTCTATATCCAACCTTGTGAAGGATGCAGTCAAAACACAGATCTGCTAAAAAGATTGCATAGAATTACCTTCAGGCTATTTGTATAAAGTGTGAATGAAACTTGAATGAATTTCCTGTTTACCCTTGAGTCTTATCCCCAAGGTGTCTCATTAGGTGTATGCAAATATTCCAAAATTTTCAAAATCTCCCAAATCTGAAACATTCTGCTTCTAAGAATTTCAGATAAGGGATACTGTAACAACAATAATACGAGGATGATAATAATAACAGCTAGCACTTTGTGAGTTCTCACACTAGAATCAGCACCATTTTACAGAGCAGAAACTGAAACAGACAATGGAATGACTTGCACACAATCCCAAAGCAGGCAGCAAGCGCTGGGGCCGGGGTTTAGATGCCACTCTGCTGCTCTGCCTCTCCACCAGATCTAACTGTAGAATGAGGACCCTGGATGGACCCCATGGGTAGACTCACCAAAACTCTCTCTGGGAAGAAAGTTCTAACTTGTGCAAGCTGTCCAAAGACATAGACTTAGACCCAAAATGAAGGGAACATAGCAAAATGCAAAAGCTCCAACCGAGTATCCTTGATCTCCCATAACAGACGTGAGTGTAAACGTTATATTCTACCGCCCTCTAAGTGTTCATCGGATGGCAATGTTTTCAGCTTGGCATTTGTAAATCACAAACAGGGAGACAGAAGCAAATTCCTTGGCAGATGCAAGCATCAGGGAAGAGGAAAGAAGGGCCATACGGCTACAAGAATGGTGGATGGATGAGGCCAAGGGACTGCTAACAGGCAAGTACCATCTCCAGGCAAAGAGCTGAGAGAGCTCAGGGGCTGTTTTGAGGACCAAATGACAACAGGCAAAAACAGAGAAAAGTGTAGGCCTTAGATCAATAAGAGGACCGAGGATAACATACAATCCTGCCCGGATTGCAGTCTCCTGGGAGAGAGGAACCATCAGTGCCCGCTTGCTGTGGAAAAGGATCCACCGAACTTCCTGATGGAGCCCAAGAAGCAGGTGAACAGGAGGCTTTAGGAACAAGGAGGCCGACCAAGGCAGCTGGCAGTGGAGAAGGGAATCTCGGAAGGGAAGGTCCAACACTGCAGGGTTCCCATAGCCAAGAATCCCAAGTCCTTTCCACAGCTGCCCCTTCCACTCTTTGCACCCACAGGACTTGAAAACAACCAAACCACCGTGCCTTTCCCACATCTCCTTGCCTCTGCCTAAAACCCCTCTCTTCTTTCCTAGAAAGTTGTCAGAATAAAAATGAAGTCACTTACGTCAAGCCCTAACAAAATAATTAAATGAAGCCAGGAGGTCACGAAGAAGGGAATCTCATGCACGGCTGGCTGGTAGCAGGAACGAACACAAAGACTCCTCCAGAACCACAGCCTTGCTCAGAAGCACTCTGCAAGGGCCCGATCTCATAACTGCTTTCCTGCAGACGGGTGCCACCCTTCAGCGGTCCTTGAACATTGTTATTCAGCCTCAGGGCCACCGGTTATTGCTGCAGAATAACGTGCCATTGTCCTCATTTGGCTTTAAAGTTTTCCCTTTACCCCCACCTCATGGAACATAGACCATGGCTTCCAGGACATGTGTGTTCTGCATTACAATGTGCCCTGCTTTTCCCAAATAAAAAATCTTTACTCTTTAAGAGAGTCAGTATCTCTCTCTCCCTCTCTTTTCCCCCATCCCCCGCACGCCTCTCTCTGTCTCTCTCTATTATTTAAAGGTTGACACCACCATTCTTCCTCTCACCCTCCTTCAGTTTGGCTGTCTCCCATTAATATTTGGGATTTCTTCATAATTGCTAAGTCCTGCAGAAACCTTCTCGGGACTCCCCCACACGGAATGCTAAGACTTGTTTCCCTTTCCAAATACCCTGTCCTTTCTCCACCTCTGTACTGTCATGGCCTCCCAACCTGTCTTGCCCACCACTTGCATCCCCCAGAAGCTAGTAAACTGGCCAGGCATAGTGGCACATGCCTGCAATCCCAGGAACTCGGGAGGCTGAGGGAGGAGCATTGCAAGTTCAAGGACAACCTCAGCAACTTTGGAAGACTCTGCCTCAAGAAATAAATAAGAAAGACTTGGAATGTGGCTCAGTGGCAAAGCACCCCTGGATTCAATCCCCAGTAAAAAAAATAAAAAAAAAAAACTTAGAAACTCCGTATAAGAGACCTTCAACAAATTCATTCATTCATTTACTCAACCACTTAACACATATTCACTAAATATATATTCTATGCAAAACATTGAGGTAAAGAAATGAATAAGTCAGATGAGGTGCCTGCCTTCATTTAGGGGGGAGGAAAAGGTATTTTTTAATCAAGTAGACAAGATGTTTACAGATTGCTGTAAGTGGTATGAAAAAAAATAAACGAAATGCTAACACAGAAGAGGAAGATCTTCCTCCCATTCTGGCTCCTGGAAGAAGCTGTCACCTGCAGCCTGGACCATGCTGTCTTCCACTGGGGGTTCACAGAGGGCTTTGCAGGCCTCGGGCACCGAGGTCTTGGGAGGCACATCAGCGAGGGGAATGGATGAGTGAACCTGAACCAGAGATCCCCCATCACAGGTGATGAGGACTGTGGCCGAGCTTCACACAGAGCTGAGATGCAATGGAGGAGAAAGTGAAGTACGTCAAGGCCGGGGAGGAGTGTTCCAGAAGGGCCCCTGGTGAAGGGGACATTGAGCATGGTATTCAGGGCACCAAGCATTCTGGGACTGACTCACCTAAGTTCAAATCTGGCCCCAGCACTTACTAGCTGCGTGACTTCAGATGCGTTCCTTAATCTCTCTGTACCTCGGTTTCCTCTTCTGTGAAATGAGAAGAATAGCAATGCCCGTCTTGCGGAGTACCTCCGAGGATTAGATCGGTTAGCATTCATAAACCACTTAGGTGACCACAACCTAAGCGCCACCTGGATTGATGACTATGATTGTTTTTCAGGATGCAAAAGAGCCAGTGTGATGAAGAAGAGAGATGGCAAAATCACTCCAGGAAGAGGAAAGACCTGTGAATGAAGGACAGAGGGGGAACTGACTCCAAGATGCCAAGCCAGCCAACGGGCTCCTCCTCCGTCCACTTACAATTGTGGGGCGAATTCACTTCCTAGAGCCGCCATATGGGTTAGAAGCATGCCAGGAGAAACAGAAGATGTGGCCTCTCTCCTCTAGGACATAGTCAGCAAGACTAAGCACACAAGAAAGGAAGACTAAACTCATAGAAAGGATCCGAGACAGCAAATATCTAGTACTGAACTCGGTGGCCAGACTCCAATGAAAATAACAAGAAAAATATGAATCATAACATCTATGTGTTTATGATGTGCCAGACACTGGGCAGACACATGATTTTCCTGCTCAAGTTCAGCCTAGGAATGTGCTTTACGTGACTGCCTCCAATGACAAAGTCTCCAGGAGATTTCAAGGAACACAGAGAGACCCACCCAACCCCCTCAGGAAGATGATAAATATGAACGAGACCTTAAAGGAGGGAAAGCATGCGAGTGGAAGAACAGGTCTAGGAGGAGCTGGGGCTGCCCAGTCCAATAGAAATATACTGTGAGCCACGAATACAAACCACATGCACGATTTTGAATTTTTTGAATTCGACTCTTTGAATGTATAACTGCGGAGCCATAATTTTAAGAAAGTAAAAAGAAATGAGAGAATTAAGTTTTAAATTTTATTTTGTCATCCAATATTTACCACATATTATCA
Source organism: Sciurus vulgaris (assembly GCF_902686455.1). Classification (NCBI taxonomy): domain Eukaryota; kingdom Metazoa; phylum Chordata; class Mammalia; order Rodentia; family Sciuridae; genus Sciurus; species Sciurus vulgaris. The sequence goes on along the minus strand of NC_136469.1, from coordinate 133,694,318 downwards.
TTTCCATGTGTGACCAGTACCAAAAAATTATTAATGAGACATATAACAGTATTTTCATTGTTCTTTGATACCTGGGATGTATTTTCCACTTAAAGCACATACCAGTTCCAACTAGCTACATTCAAGTGCACAGTTGTCACACACAGTAGCAGAGGTCAAGAATGGGCATTACTGACATCTTGCTAAACTTCAGTCACTGCTTTATTTCAACTTTCCAACCATCTCCTTAGGGAAATACCATTATTATCCCTATTTTACAAAGGAGGACACTGGCATGTGAAGAGGTTAAGTCAATAGTCAAATAAGTGGGTTGAAATAGAATTTAAGGCCAGGTGTGGCGGCATAGCCTGTAATCCCAGCGTTTGGGAGGCTGAGGCAGGAGATTCCTGAGTTCAAAGCCAGTCTCAGCAACTCAGTGAGGCCCTAAGCAACTTAGGGAGACCTATCTCTAAATAAAATATAAAAAAGGGACTGGGTGTGACTCAGTGGTTGCCCCTAGATTCGAATCCCTGGGAAGGAAGGAAGGAAGGAAGGAAGGAAGGAAGGAAGGAAGGAAGGAAGGGAGGGAGGGAGGGAGGGAGGGAGGGAGGGAGGGAGGGAGGGAGGGAGGGGAGGAAGGAGGAGAGGGGAGGGGAGGGGAGGGGAGGGAGGAGAAATAGAATTTAAGCCCAGTCCCACCAACTTCAAGCTGGAACATGCTTCTCACACTAGAATAATCTCAAATTCCCCAGGGGACTGTCACTAGAAAACAAAGTGATGTCTGCGCAGGAAGAACCCACGAAGATCCTGGGGTGTCCTAAGTAGATTCCTCCTCATACCAGAGGTCCCTCCTGGGGTGGCCTCCTAGGTCTGGAGTGGGCACAGGTAAGCAACCAAACAGGTGCACAAACCCTCCCTTCCCAGCTCCATAGAAGCCCAAGGTCTGTGAGCTGCTCCCCAACAACAGAACTGCAGAAGGGTCTTCCGGGAGGCCGGGAAGGGCGCCTGCGCTCCATCACTAGTAACTCGAGCTGCAGGGAAGCCAGCACCAGGAGACACGTCGCTGGCCGCCCCCAGGCAGCCGGGCAGGGCTGCTTCCACCCTCCGCGGGCTCTGTTTGGTAGTCAATTACAGTTTCTAAAACTATTAAGAGAGGAAGGGGAGAGCACAAACAGAATTAACAGTCACTTAGGATCTGAAAAGGGACAGCGGGAGCTGGAAATCGGTCTCCATTAAGATGCTTTCCCCACGCTCCTCGGGTCCCCGAGCCACGGGATCGGAGGAAAAGGATGTTTATACAGGAATTCTGGCAGAAAAGGCGCTTTTCCTTGCGCCCCAGGCAAGAAGATCGAGCCGCTTTCTGCAGTCTGACCGGCGCTGGCTGAGCATGCGCCCCTTTCCCCGGTGTGGGAAGATGCTGGGCTTTTAGATTTCTGTTTTATTTTGTTTGTTTCTTGTTCAGTGATCCCTCCCTGAATTCTGCAGGGACTTCCCAGCCTGCCCCCACCTCCCACCTCCCACCTCCCACCTCCACCATCAGCCAAGCCCACCAGGAAAACTGCCAAGGGAGCCGCGCAGCAGCGATCCCGTGGGAATTCTTCCACGCTCTGCCTCTGACGACTGCAGAGCCTTGGGGACAAAGGTGTACCCAGCCCGAAGCGTGTGTCAATGCCGCCCGGCTTAACTTTGCAGGACCAGCTTCTCAAGTCCAGGAATGGCCAGGCCACATTACGTAGCCACTTGAGTTGGAGTCAAAAAGGAGCCAGCTGTGCCCCCAGGACCGCGGTCTCCTCCTCTCTTTCCTTTTGGGGTGGGTGCGGGGGCCTTGGCCCAGTTTGGAACACAGTCTCTGGCACGCGCGTATGGTCCTCGCCCAACACTAATGATGCAATCAAGTGTTCTGGCAAATTTTGGAGCTTAAGGGAGAGACAAAAAGAAAATTTCGTAAACCACCCCCAGAATCCATTCGCTGAGGAACTCGTTACTGCCCTCACCAGCCAATCTCTTAGATCGCTAGCGACTCCAAGTGGTCAATTTAAAATAAGGTGTTTTTTTTTTTCCTCTTCTTTTTTCCCACCCTTCAGAAAAGAAACATACACTTAAAAGATTTTGCTCCCAAATCCTTATAGATTTAAAAACTGCGAAACTGGAAGAACTGTTAATGCCACCTGAACCAACCCCCTCATTTTATAGGAAGCAGAGGTTCAGAGAGGGAAAAGGATTTCAAAGGTCACACAGTATGTTAGAGTCAAGTTTAGAAAGCAACATAAGGAATGCCTCTAAAAGAATCTGAGATACAAGATTTTGGTTCCTTAATGGAATGGGGGAAAGGCTTCTGTTTCTCCAGACCACACGAGAAATACTGCTGTTGCTGAAGAATCACTGCAGTGAGACTGTGTTTTTAAACAGTTCCACTCTGTGCAATTGATGGAGTTTTTTCCCTCTGCTGTGCCTAAAACTGAGCAGGACACATTAAACTGGGTCATGGAAAGTGAGGTCAGCATAAGCAAGAGGCAGGTGGTGGTATTTGTCTAATATGGATTAAATGCTTAGTCCCAAAGCCTGACCCTGAGTAAAGGAAGAGTTTGGGTTTGGTTTCTACTTTCACGACAGCCCTGCAGAACAGACATTGTTCCCACTTCACAAATGAAAAAACTGAGGCTCAGGGTCAGGAACCGACTTGCCCATGATCAGGCAGAGCCAACTAGCTGTGAGATATATTTACGTATGCCTCATGTGTCCATCCATTAACTGGAGTAATAAAGTCTGCCTGTAAAATCAGAAAATATTAGTGTTAGAAAGGGTCCTCCGCAGGGCCTTCTTTCAAAAAATGGCTGACCCCTTTATAGAAAAGACAAAAGTGAATGTCATAAATTTATCCATGGGTTCCATACCTGCAGATTCAAAGAAAGTTGCATTGAAAATATATGGAAAAAGACTGCATCTGCACTGAGCATGTGCAGACATCTTTCTTTGTCATTATTTCCTAGACAAGATAGTATACAAATGATTTACATATCATTTACATATTAGATATTATAAGTAGTCTAGAGATTATTTAAAATACAGCACAGGTTATATGCAAATACTACCCATCTTATACAAGAGACCTGAGCATCTCTGGGTTTGGGTATCCACAGGGGTCCTGGAATCAATCCCCCATGGATACCCAGGGACAACTGCATACAATAAAGTCTATCAAAAAGAACATGTTTGCCATTGGGACCATTTCCAGATCTGAAGCTAGGAGCCCCACATGGTTTTTGCAATTTTATGTCCAATTGAGTACCCAAGTTATTTCTATGTTGTGTTTTGTTTACTCCGTGACATGAAATGCCAAATTTACTTTACCCAAGTTAAAAGTTTATTTCGGCTGGACGGCCAATGGTGCTGTAACTGCTACTGTTCAAATCGTGCTGTCCTTCTAAGCACAGACCCTCTTCCCCTTCAAAGAGGTGGTAACAGATGCTTCATCCAAAGTCTGCTCAAGAGCCAGCCCAGGCATGACCACCTGGTCTCCATGATGTTTAAACATGATGTTCCAGATGCATGTGTGTGTGTGTGTGTGTGTGTGTGTGTGTGTGTGTGTGTTGTTAATTACTGCCACTACCAAAGTAGCTTTAAATTAGGTGCAGCTGACCTTAAAATCATTTGTGTAACCCAAGTACCACCACAGAATTCAAGTTTCAGCGGGAGGAAGGGAGATATGAAAATCACTGTCTCCTTCAGACTGGTACCAGGAAATCCTACTCTCCCTAAAACAGAAACCCTCCCAGGTTTTACTTCAGCTCAAGTCCTCCCTTCACCCCCACTCCCAATGCAAGTGTCACCCTTGCCTGAGGTGCCACTAGCAGTTGGAACTGTCTCCTGCAGGACACTGCCCCCTCTTGGCAGCTCTGTCTAGTGAGTGAAAAGAAGACCCTTTGCTCGCCACCCAGGGCACCAGGAGATCATCTGGAATTTTCCCAAAGCTGTTCCTAAAATCACTGCAGGAGAATAGAAGGTAAAGGAACACAGGGGGAGAAACTTAGCCTCAGTCTAATTTACAAACTATGGCGTTCTGGTTGCAACCTTACCAGTAGTAATTCTCTCTAGAGCTGGCAAATCCCATCCTGTTCCAGGAGGGGTCTCAGGAGAAAAACACTTCATGTAATTTGTCACACCCTACTAAAAAGCAAGTGGGCACCATGCTTCGAAGACTCCTATCCTTTGACCCCATAATTCCACTTAGCAATTCACCTAATAATCAAACAGCACAGGCAGTAATTTATAACGTAAAAAACTTTTTGGAAACAAATTGTGCCACAACAGGGTTTATGATGTAACCATAAAATGGAAGATTCTGGAATCATTAAAAATGATGTTTCAAAGCAGTTTTAATGACACTAAGTGAAAAGGGTTTTTAATGACTTAAGATGAAAAAATGTGCAAAACGGATACACATTCTGATCATGTGTGGAGAGAAGAAGGGGAAAGGACCCACCAAAGTGTTCCCAGTCTGAATGGGGGTTCTCTTTCCTACTTACATGTTGCTTTCTTTATACAATGAGCTGGAATTGATTTGTAACCATAAGTTAATTTTAATCTCAGAATAAAATAAAGTGGCTTGTTCTCTTGTGATATTGACGCTGTTGCCCAAAGGCTGATACGCATTCCCAGGCCACATCCTCTTCACTCTGCCCTGTTCCCCTCTTGCTCTGTCTTTCTGTCTCCTGCTCCACCTGCCTCACTCCTACTCCTCCTTTGTTTCTCCATCCAGAGATGCACATTCATGACCCAGCCCATGACATGACCCTTCAAGGGACTCACATCTGTCAGGAACTAGTTCCTCCTCTGAATTCCTTACCATCCAACTGAGCAACCCAGTGAAAATCCACAGTCCCTGATATCTGAGGATGCTTTCCTCCCCACCCCAACCCTCGTTGAAAGGCAGGGCCTGTGTACATTCAGAATCCACTTAACTAGTACTTATTGAGTATCTACTGTGTGCCAGGTCCTCTTTTGACAGGACAGAGACATGATCCCTACCTCAGGGAATGGGCGTACTTGAAAGAGCAGTAGATCATGAATAATCACACAATAAGAAGAAAATCAGGTCTGGTTAAGAGCTGTGCTCAGTGACTCCATGGCCACCCCAGATGGTTATTCTTCATATCTGGAACAGCTGGGCCATGAAGGAATGTCCAGAAGACCCCTGGACAGACGTTTAGAAAAACCCAGCTTCTTCGAGCCTCGTGCAGTGGAAGTGACTGTCAGGAGCTGTCCAGAAAGAAAGCTGCAGAAATCAGGACAGCACGCTCACCCCAGGCAAGACCAGCGACCCATCATTATGATCTACTCCACCATGCCCTGCCAGGCCATGGGGGTCCAGGGAGACACTGAAAGAAGATCGTGGTAAGATTTTTGAGACTGAAACTTCTCTTCCAAGAAATAGACTCTTAAATGTGCCCTTGGGGGCCTGTAGCTTACCTCTCCCGAGGGTTGCTGTTGGGTTTTTGTTTTTGTTTCTGGAATATTAAAAGCTTTAAAATTATCATAAGAGATAAGGCTTTGCATTTGTGAAGTTTCCTCAGTAAATACATTAAGATCTGAAAGTCCTGGAGAAGAAATGAGAATTTAAAGGGACGACAGAACCAAAAACTTCAAACTCACTTCCTCTTTACCAGCACTAGGCTGCAACGCACACACACTCACACACACACACACACACACACACACACACACACACACACACCCCACACACGCCCATCCTTCCCTCCCTGATAATCTATGGTGTTGTCTGAGGGTCCATTCAGAAAATTTTCCAACCTTGCGGTAACTTACAAAACACTTTTTTCTGGACATAAATAGGGATTTCAACTGGGCTGAAAGCTGTCACTAAATCACCCGAAGATTCATCAAGCCCCAAACAACAGAGCGGGAAATGGTTTGAAGCTGATTGTAAAAGATTAAGGCAAAAGGTTCTGTCCTGAGGAATTGCTGTTTGAACAGGAAATCAAATGACCTAAGGTGGCCGTTGGAGGGAAGGGAAGAAATGGACATAAATCAAGGAAACTGCAAACTCCCCGTTGCTCTCATGGCCATGGAAAATTCTTAGGGAAAACTCAAGAAAATGAAAATAGAACCAGCCCCAAATATATCCCAGATGTCCACTTTCGACTCCCAAGAATTAGGGAAGCGAAATGGAAAAAATACTTAAAATGAAAATGAACCTCTTGAGATACGTCCCCCCTCTGATCAGTCCTCCAGGATTTACCTTCTCTAATTTTTAAACCAAATCGCACATTTGGCACTTAAGCAACTGCTGCTTTGTTCACAGAAGCATCTGCGTCTCTTGTGTCTCTAGCCATATTAATGGGCCTCGAGGGCAGAAACCATAGCTTGTCCTTGCACTGAGCACATAGCTGCTAGTAGATGTTCAATACATGTTTATTGATTGACTGAAAGATAAACCCTAGAAATGCGAGGGTCTACACACGCTACCTGTGAGTGATATGCATACAAGCAGCCAGGATGTGCAAAGAAAGGGTTTTATGAAGCTGTTGCTAATCATAATAACAGGAAATAAATAGCTTTTTACAGTTTACAAAGCACCTTCATAAATTTTATCTCTTAACTCCCATAACAACCATGTAAAATAAGTGTTGAGGTTAATTCTCCAGGCTCAGAACCTTTCTGAGAATACCAGCAGATGGACTAATTACTCAGTTCATAAAAGAATATACCCACTCTCACCCCAGGAATCCCAGCCTGAGCTGTGTCTGCAGAATCAGGCAGGAGTGGGCTCTCCCTGCCCATTCTCCAACAGACAGAGAGCCAGCCACAGGCCGCAAGGCAAATCATCCAGGCAGAGAAACCAGGGACCTTAGTTTTCATAATCCTGCCATTGTTAGTTCAGCTTTGGCTTGTGAGGATGATTTTGTTTTATTTTGTGTTTCTAACACAATTTTTAACAGCACATCTCTGGCCTTTTGATCAATCTCTCTCTCTCTCTCTCTTTCTCTCTCTCTCTCTCTCTCTCTCTCTCTCTCTCTCTCTCTCTCTCTCTTTCTCTCTCTCTCTCTCTCTCTCTCTCACACACACACACACACACACACACACACACACATACACACAAACACACACAATCCCACTAAAATGGCCTGGGGAAAGAAAAACTAAAAAATAAATTTCCTGCAACAACCTATTCCACTCGATTTCCTCTCTTTTGACAACAAACCCACACTTTGAATCAAGAAACTCATGAATAATCCTGTTTTGACAATGTTCTAGACCAATTTTTCACTTTTAAAGGCTTTGAAAAGCGAGTTTTGGATCGTACAATGTTCCAAATGTTTTCAGACTCTTTGTGTTATAATGTCTATAATTTATTTTAAAGCATATCTGTATAGGAAGTGTAATGCATATGTGTCTGTACTAATTGTAGGTTAGTTAACACTTGAAGAAATATACACCCCAGGAGTGTTAATTAGAATTTGAATGATCCTGATCAAAATCTCAACTCCAGAAATTCCATGACAATCACATCAAATATCAAATTCTTAATCTGTACATGAGTCATTCATTTAGCATAAGGTATATTTGGAACAAATTTTCACTATTGAAATGAGTAGTATTTAAACATGTGAACTGGCTAGAAATACTGCACATCTATCTCCACCACAGCATAAATACAGTATAATAATCTACCCTCTAGCCTACGTCTTATTTCTATACTATATTACATTATTTGACTGATAATCATATTCCCTGATCCAACTAGAAGGCTGGCTAACCTACCTCTTGGTACATCTGCCTTCAGTAAACCCTTCTTACAGGATGGTTTAAGACTACCAATGAACACAGACGTAAGACTTCATCAAGATTACAAGACCAAACCTATGATTGTGTGGATCCTGCTTGATAATAATTGGCAGAAGCAGCAGAAGGCAGTGTAACTTCATAGTAACTTATCACCTGATAGAGACATTAATGGGGAGGCAGGGGATCCTGACTCTCACTTACTTATAATATTGGAAAAAAACAATACTCACAAAAACACCACCACCATGACGAACCACCTGCATTGTCAGATTTGAGTTACTATAACAAAATATCTGAGATAATTCATTTATAAAGATAAAAGGTTTCTTTTGGCTTATGGTTCTCAAGGTTCCACTGCAAGATCAGGTGGTCCCACTATTTTGGGGCCTGTTCAAGGGCAGCACATCCTGGTGGAAAAAAATCACCATGATGAATCTGAAAGAAAAGAGGAAAAGTACAGGCCAGGATCCCACACTCTCCTTCAGGCATTTTCCCCATAACCTAAGGACCTCCCATAAGGCCCCACTTCCTAAAAACCCACAGCACCTCCCAACAGCACCACCTTGGAGACCACAACTTTAAAATATGGACGCACTGGAGACATTCAAGATCCAAACTGTAGCACCACAAATTGGCCTAGGCATCTGCAGCGGCCTGGCTTCCATGTCTGGGAGTGAAGGAAGGTCCCTGCTGTTCTACCTGCATTGCAGCCTGTGGGGAGTGGCCTTCTCTGCCTGTTAGGGGAGTTTCAGGGGAGGACGCTTCTGTCCTTTCTCCACCTCCATCTCCCTAACTGCTCTTCCCTGTGTGAAGTGACTGAACTGTCACCACACAGTGCAGATGGCTCATGGTCGTTCCTGACACGCACCAACCTCTCTCCAGTTCCTTCTTTGCTGCTTTCCTTGGGTACAACCGGACTTTGCCACTACCATGTGGATACACGTGGGAGGAATCTGCTAAAGGCAGGGTCCCCTGTCACCCCTGGCCTTAACCACGTGTCCATTCATGTGCAGGGGTGGGAAATAGCTTCAGAGACTGCTCTGCTCTCCACCGGCTAGTCTCTCTGTCTCTCTCTGTCACACACACACACACACACACATACACATACCACTTAGACCTCAAGACTCAGATTCAGGTCTGAGCTCCATTCTCCAATTCATCTTTCGCCAGGTGATGGCAGATGGCTGCTGGGAGCTGGCCCAAGCGGCACTTAATAAAGCAGCTCTTCACTCATCCCTGGCTACTGATCCCTGCTGTGCACTCCACCAGCAGAAGCTCAGGGGAAAGGAAAGGCATGTGGCACCCCAGCCTCTACCAGAATACTCTCTGTCCATTAATATCACTGTATAACAATATTGTATAAAATGGTAAAATGTTTACGATCCAATTACAGGTGAAAAAAAGTTCATGCTCATGTAGTTTTGTTTCATATGTGAAAGAATAAATGGAGGAAAATGTCCCCAAAATGTGCATCTTCCTGTCTTAAATGACATTCCTGAAGATTTCTATTTTTGATTGTTAAACTTTCAAAATGCTTTTACAATGAACAAAAACATTCATAACCAGTGAGAAATGTTACTGTAACAATTAGAATATTTGTTCTCCTCATTGTAGGCTCTATACCCGCAGCCACATTCCCCACATAGGCATAGAATGCAAGCTACAATTTTAAGTTTTTTATTACACCATATTTTCAGTGCACAAGGAAACAGGTGGAATTAATTTTAATAATATGTTTTGTTCAAAATAATATACCAAAATATTACCATTTGAAAGTAAACTCAATATAAAGATTATTAATGAGATATTTACATTCTCTCTCTTTTACTGAGCCCTAAAAATGTGGGGTGTATCTTACACTTACTTACAGAGTTAGCCACGTTTCAGGTTGGGAGCATGTTGGTCCATTTTTTGTTACTATAACAAAATACCTGAGGTTGGGTAATTTATAAAGAAAGCTCCCAGTTTTAGAGTCTGAAAGTCCACCAGCATGGTCCTGGCTCTGACCTGTACCCCCTTGGCTGTACCGGCTCATGGCAGAAAGCATCAGAATGGCAGAAGCACATGCAAGAGGGAGAGATCACTTGAGGAGTCAGGAAGCCAGAGGGGAGCAGCCAGTAATGCCCCCTGCAGGCCATCCCCTCAATACTGCCACACCAAGGACCCAGCTCCCAACACATGCATCTTCTAGAGACAAACCGTAGCACCACATGTGGCTCGTGGCTCCTGGGATGTACAGGATGCTCTGAGCACTAGCAATAGAAGCATCAACCTAGAAAACCTGATGCCAGCAGACTAGAAGGCTCCCCAGTTTGCTTTAGACCTTGACTTTTTCTCACTCAATTCTATTTTAAAGGTGGACTGCAAAGGTGCTGTTTGGAAAGTATACACATCCCCTGCTCTGATCTGCTGTTGACTGAGCCAACATCATAGGTTTTATACTGAGTCCACATTCAAATGATAATATTTTGGCAGATTGGGTTAAATTATGTTATTAAAACGAATTTCACCTGTTTCTTTAGGCATTAAAATTAAAGTGTAAAAATAGGATGTAACTCTTTCACTTTGTGAAGTGAAAGAAGGTGAGCTTTGCCCCCAGGACTCCCCCATCCAGGGGAAGAGACGGACCATAAATAGGCAATCACAACAGGGTGGGGCATTGGTAGAGCAAAGACTTCGTGCAGAGGGGACGCGGGAGCCTGTCCTGAGGATGAGCTGAGAGTCCTGGCAGAAGCGGGAGAAAGGGTGACAGGCACAGGTGCATCATGGAGCAGGCTCTTTGGGAACAGGATGAGTTAGTGGTAGAGAATGAACTGGAGAGACAGGATCACAGCCGCCGAGAAAGTCCACCTTGACTGCTAGAGGGAGGGAGGGTCAGAGCCCTGGAGTGACTGGCAGCGAGAGGACCACTTAGGAGAAAAGACTCACACGTGCACGTGAGAACTGAAGGAGCCGGGAGCCCAGGGGGCAGTAGGGCACCGAGATGGGTGGGAGTGGGGTAAAGGCAAGGGAGAAGGGTGTGTGAAGTTCACTTCCAGTGAAGCAGCCTGGCTGATGGGTGAAGTCATGAACACAGGAAACCATAGCAACCACAGAGAGACTTAGCAATCTTTGGGGATCAGCACCTGCCACCCTCCATGTTGATCCATCCCAGATATGAGCCTTGAGCCTGGGCCTCTCTCCATAAGCAGCCGGGCTGCCCAGTCTAGGGCCCTGTGCTCCTCAGGCCTGGGGCCCCAGCCTGACCTTGTGCCTTGACTTGGAGATCTGCTGGGGCTTCACCCACTGGCAGCTCCTGTCCTGGTGCCCCTGCCCTGCAGAGGCAGATCCACCAGCCGTTCTGCACATCTGCCTTCTGGAATTTCTACTCCTGCCAGGAGCTGCGGTCCATTTCCAGTCATTTCTTCTAAATGTGTTTTTTTTTTTTTTTTTCCCCAAGTTTAATGTCAGACTGGCCAAAAGTAATTTTAGCAATACCAAAGCACTCATATTTTCCTTCCAGTGCCAAAATCGTATTTCCAGCAAATGTAATTCCGCGCACTAAGTACAAATGTGTAGCATACGGCAGAAGCACCCGCGATGTTATTCCCATTCCTAGGCCACTTGGTAGTTTCCCAGACAGGCTGGGGCTTTCCCATTGTTCTCAAGCAGCATCCCAACTCCTGCCTTAGCGTCCTGGCTCTCGGTGGTCTGACCCTCTCCCTGCCTCAGTGCCCGCCTTTCACTCTGCCTGGCCTCTGATCCTACTTTCCATTCAGCTTCTGGCCTGAATTATGGTTCCCTCTTCCTCTCTCCTCTGCCTGCACCTCAGTATGAGCTGTACCTTCTATCTGGACAGCACTGTCTCTTTTTCACTGAGTCAAGGTATCAGTGAATTTCCTACACTTCCTCCAGGGACCCTCTCAGGTGAAGAAGAGCGTCACCCCAAGCTGGGATTGGCGCCTCCCTCAGCAACTTGCGCGCACCGTCTCATAGGACGCCCATACCCCAGACAGAGAGCAGCTCTGGGCACATCCTGAGTGATCCTCATCCTTGTTCTCCTTGCAGAGTCTAACACAGGTTAAAATGGATGCACTGTGTCTTATTCTTACTCTTAGTAATGGGGTAGAGTGGGTTCAAAAGAAACTGCAAAAACATATATCCAAATCGCAACCCTCCTATACCTGTGAACTTGACCTTGTTTGGAAATAGATTCTTTGTAGTTATGACTAAGTATCTCAGGATTAAGTCATCCTGGATTTAGAGTGAGCCCTAAATTCAAAGACTGTTATCTTTATAAGAGAAAGAAAAAAGAGATTTGAGACACACAGACACAGAGGGACACACGGAGAGAACACCGTGTGCAGACAGAGGCAGAGATTGGAGGGACGTGTCTAGAAGTTTTGCCGAAGCCTCCAGAAGCTAAGAGACAGGCACATATTGGATTCTCCATGTAGACTCCAGAAGGAGCCAACCCTCCTGCACTTTGATTCCAAACCTATGGACTCTAGAATTGTGACAATAAATTCCTGTTGTTTCCAGCTACTACACTGATGATAATTAGCTACAAAGGTTCTAGGAACCTAATCAAAGGGTATTACTAAGAAATAGGATGGGAACATGTATTTGCTGGATACATGCTTGAGCAAAAATATTCCCTGCTTATAACATGGTTTCATTTTGGGGATCTCCATAAATGTCTGTCCCACTTCACCCCCACTTGAGAACCCACTCTGCATACCAGCCCCCAGCTAGGTGAGTCATCTACTGTGGGAAAGCATCCCCCTCCCCTTTGCCCCTACTCCATTGCATCCGGCTCCCAAGTCCCTCAGATCCTGCAACCTTGGGGACCTCTGCACTGTGAGACCTCACCCCTCCCTCCCAGCCCTCGGCCTGCATGCTGCTCCTCTCTGCCACTTAGTCCCCCAGGTGAGGTCTTGCAAGGTCCAAGAGCAGCCTCATGCCAATCCTGACCTTACTGCAGCTCTTCCAGGTATGTCCTCGTAGCAGCCAGGCTCCAGAACAGTCTGCTGCGAGAGCGAGCAATGAGTGAACGTGTTTTCACATTTTCTATGCACGATCGATATGCTGATAATGATGGTGATTGCTAATTTAGAGCAGCATTAGCTAAAGGAGAAGGATCTTTTCTTGTCTATCTAAAACACATTTTCAGGTTCAAAAATCATCCTTGCTATCTTTAAAGAGACATTGCTTCCTAAGGCATGGGCTTACTCACTTCTTCAACTTGAGAGCTGAATAAAAGTTAAGGTAGGCTGGTCTCCATAAACGGTATCTCTTTCTAATCCCACCGTAATGTATTTGCTGATGGTGCTCGGAGGCAGGTAATATTCCTGCTCTGACTTGGATAGCACCCACCCTCACCCCACCCAAAAAAAAAAAATTGATTTCAGTAATGGCGTGAAGGTAACCAAAGCAGATGCCACATTCCTGACTCTGCAGGAGCTCCTTGACATTGGGAGTATGTCTGCGTGAAAATACAGAGCCCGCCAGGAGAGATATTAGCAGTTTTTTCCATGATGTGGGGAAAGGCACTGTGGAGGACTCCAGGGTTTATTTATGTAATTTTGACACAATTCAGTAACTTTCCAGAAGGTCAGAGGGCCTGGAGCAGATGGTGGGCTTCCTCTGATTCACCACAGCCCCAGGCTTCCTGGTCGGCCTCCTCGCCCGGGCCAGGGCCCTGTTATCGTCCCTCCTGCCCCCTGCCCACGGCCTTCCCGTCATCCGCCCAGAGACGCAGGAGCAGGGTTCACACGGTTGATGGCGTCACTCTGGCTTAGGACTTTCCTCTCACCACTGCCTTGGCGACAAAATCTGGAGCCCTCGCCTGGGTCACCCAGTCACTCCGGCAGCCAGAGGCACCTGAGCCCACCCGCAGCAGTGACGCCTGAATTTCCAGCTGGCTGCTCTCGAGGCTGATCTACAGCATTTCATAAGTGAAGGGGGTTTTCATGTTGCTACGTTTGTCACCTCCACTTCATTTGCTTTTGAACATTCGACCCACTTGACTTTCAAACTTCGATGTAATTTAGCCTCTTGGCTTAACTTGTTTTTAGTGTTTTTTAAATCCTAAAATGACTCAACATTAAGAAGTACCTCCAATGCATACAAACACACACACACACACAATAGGTGTGCCGATGGTGTGGCAAGTAGGGAGTAGAATGTCCGTGCTCATAGGACACCGCCGTCTGGGTGTCCGGCCATGTCGTCACTGGGTGTGCAATTCACCCCCTGATGAGCAGTGAAAAAGAAAATACGTGAACGCAAGAGAGTAACACCATGTGGACTTTCTCCAAACCGAAAAGCTGGGGAGAGTGCAGCAAGGGTGTTGAACTCAAGCTGACTTATCACTGGACTCACTGACCCTAAAGGAGCTGGCTCTGTGGGAAGCTGCAGTCTGATGGCTGAGTCCCTCTGCAGAAAGCCTTGGTAAGTCTCAGAAGCCCCAATTTAAACACCTCCTTTATCTTCCTCTTGCTCCCCCAGGACAACTGGTCTCTTCCTCCTTTAGGATAATACACTGCTGCCCACGCCTCTCAGCCCTACAGGTGTGCTAATGCACTTGGGGCTGCAGTCAGTTATTCCGGAGCAACGGAGAGCTCCTGGGGCCTGGGCTAGAGCCAGCCACACAAAGGCACCCTTGTCCTGGAGGGACTCCATGCAGAATGGGGAAATGAGTGAAAATATGCCATTTATTCTGTACAAAACCATGTCTTTTACCCGCTGGGATGCTTAGAAAATGAGCTAATAAAAATGGACTGGTCTCAAAAGAGCTTGTGCTTGAAGAGCTGAGAAGTCAAGAATCTTCGAGTAAAAGAAACAGGCTGTGGCAACTGAGATTGTCCAGCGCACCCTCCAAGCAAAAAGAGACCAAGTGGGTGGGCACGTTCCAGCGCAGACTGGGGGATGCTGCCGACCACTCCCAGGGGACTCCAGCCTTCCCCCGGTCTGTTCTGACCACGGAACTGCCAGACTGTTCAGGGGTGCTGCCTTCAGCCCGAGCCCGGAGAGGACATGGCTTCCAGTCTTGTCTTTTCTGTGGACACACCAGATGTGCAGAATCTCGAGCAGAGTTCTGTCCATGTGTTACAGCAGACCCACAACAAGGATGGGCTCTCTCATGGCCAAGCATGTTCGCAGCCCTGAAGCAGGAGAAGGTGTGGAGATGAAAACTTCCAGTGGTCTGGGGAAGCCCAAGGGAGGGGGTTTTACAGCCATCTCGCCTCAGACCATCCCCACCCCCTGTTTCAGGACACCTTTACCCCATCACACCTTCCATGCCCTTTAATAACATTTCAAATCAGTTGCAAAACTTCAACACATCATAATTCAAAACACATTCGATTACAGGCCTTTAAAAACCGTTTCTAAATTCCTCCATTTCTTATTGTATCACATATTGATGTGTATTATCAGCTTCCATTTCTTAAGACTCATTATCTGCCTAAAAATTCACAAACTATCATCTTAAATCTAAAGTTTTGGAAACCAGATCATAATTTAGATTCCTACTCAGTCCTTCTCAATCCTACCTTCTAGCCAGAACTTTTAGGGACACCCTAGAGAAATGAAAACCACACAGATTTTGTAGACAGACCAGAGACTGTAGGACTATATCTGTTGTCATCCAAAACTTCAGTTTCCTCCATGCTAATTAAATAACAGCAATTGAGCCAACCTAGGAAGACTCTCCTAATTAGTGCCTGATGTAATTAATGCCAAGTGCCCAACACAGCACATGCACTCAGAAGATATCTGTGTTAGGGTTTTCCAGAAAAACAGAACCCAACAGGATAAAGAGAGAAAGAGATAGAGATTTCTCGAAGGTATTTGCTCACACAATTATGGAGGCTGAGAAGCCCCTACAGTCTACCATCTGAAAACTGGAGACAGAAAACCTGGTTGTGTCGTTCAAAGACTTAAAAACCAGGAACATCAAAGGGCAGATCAATATCCCAGCCCACGTATTTAGGCAAAGAGAAATTCAGTCCTCCCCCACCTTTTTGTTCTATTCAAGCCCTCAACAAACTGGATGATGCCCACTCGTATTGGGGAGGGTGAGTCTGCTTTCCCCAGTCCACCTATTCCAATGCTAATCTCTTCCAGAAACATCTCACAGACACGCTCAGAAGGAAACATTTAACCAGTTATCTGGGCAGCCCATAGCCCAGTCAAGCTAACACATGGAATTAGCCATCACATTGTCAGTTGCCTCCCTGCTCTAAGAGTAAAAGTTGATGTTTACTGAGCACCATGTCATTCAAAGAGGCTCAGACAATTTGTGAAGAAGAAAAACACAGGTGATTATTTGGAACCTTAAAATTGCATTTCAGAGAGCACAGATTCCAGTAGAAACTGGAATATGCCGTGTTAGGGAGGGGCTCAGGGGGTCCTTGTAAGGGTAAAGAAGAAGTTTAAATAAGTTGCATCAAGTGTTTTCAAGAATTATGTTTTGAGGATTATTTACTTCTACGGCTCATTGGTCCCCGTGCTCATTGGCAGCATGGGTTGGCCCTGCTCTGTGTATAGGTTGATAGGCAGTTCAGACCATACCACTGTTCTGCGAAGAGTTTGGTTTATACAATCTTCAGGATTCTCCTTCTCAGTAAACAACTGTGGGTCAGCAAGTTCATGGAGTGGTCTCCACAGCACAAGATGGAATCTGGCTTGTCAGGAGGAGTCATTGACATCTCCTTCTTCACACGTCCTGTGAGTGTTCTTGCATGGTAACTCCTTAATCTTCACAGCAACCACATAAAATAGATTTTAATTTGCATAAGAAACTTGGGGATGGGGACTTGAAAGTCACAAAGTCAAACACTAAAAAGCTACATCCTAGAAGAACAGCTGAGGTGACCTTTTACAAAAGAACTCTGAACAGTTACTTGTAAACTCATTTTCAAAAGGTTCAAAGAAGCATGTTGGAGTCATGAAAACAGAAACAGATGAGCAGATTAATGTCCTGGGCTTCTGTCCTAGCTCTGTCCATTACTGGTTTTGTGACTGCTGATGGACACCCCTTTCAAGATCACCATGACGTATAAGACTATTTTTCCTTTTCCTTGAAACAGACAGACCTGCTAGACAGAGACCACTGATCTTGAAAGCAGGAGATGCCCAGGTCCCGTGTCTTCCTGAAAATAGGCTACACATCTGCAGTGAGAGAGGAAAATAAATAACCTTTGCAAATTTCCTGCTCCTTTGTTTAGCGATTCCTCTTGCTTACATTTATACTCAAAAAGGCAAATTGTAAGTCCCAAATGGTTGTCACCATAGGTCACAATTGATGACCCTGGGGAAATTTCGGAAAGGTTCTACACCTCCCCACCCCTTGTAGGACAAGTCACCTGATAAACCATTCAAGGTTCTGGCTATAGGCAAGTTTCACAAATGTCTCTTTCCCAGCCTTACCCCACTGAGAAAAAGCGGGGCGTGGGACTGTTTGATACCCAAGGGGAAGATGATATCCCACCCTAAACAAGAGGTCATAGCTGGATACTGCCTGACATCATGTGCATAAAGCCCTTTGACCTACCTCTGACCTATGGAAATCAAAAGAATTAATCAAGGTCATGCAGAAAAGAGATTTATATTAAGTGTGACAGGCCCTGGAATGCTGACCCTAACCAAGTTTATTCATGTAAGTTCACCTAAAATTCATTACCCAGAAATATAATAGTAATATCTACTTTATTTCAAGGACCCTGTGAAGACTAGATTCGGGAAGCAGCTCTGCACCATGGCTGAGAGTTCAGATTCTAGAGCTAAACTGCCTGAGTTCAAGCCCTGTCCCTGCTACCTTCTAGACACATGACTTTGGGCAAGTCGTTCGTTTGTTATTCATTCATTCATTCCTTTACCTCGGCTATCCATCAGACTCCTCACTGGCAAAGCAGGGGAAAGTGAAGTTCTGAGTCATGGGGTTGGTGTGAGGATTAAATTGGGCAATTCACACCAAGCATGGGGAATGCCGTTCACCAGGGAGCTGAGGCTCATACAGTGGTAGTGTGATTATGTGAAAGCACTTTAAGAGACAGAGCAGTCCCCCAAAGACACTGGTGCTCTGTGGAAGGGCCTTTTCCAGAAGCTTTCTGTGAATTTTCAAGTCATTAAAGTCTAGAAGTTTGCTTTTATACCACTTCAAAATACTCCCGCCCAATCTTTGAATCATAAGAAAAACATCAGTAGTTCCAGAATCTTAAAGAAACATTACCAAATCCCATAGGCTCCCACCTGCCCTCCTTCATCCCAAAGTCATGGCTTGAGTTCAGCTAGAAATGATGGCCACGTCTAAGGATGGAGATGATGACTGGGGTCAGGAGCTATAATTGCATCCCATTTTCCAGTGCAGGCAGCACTGCCCAAGCATTAACCCTTCAACCACCAAAACCAAGTCACGCAGCATCCTTCTCCACTGCCTGTCTTGAAGGCAGGTGTGCAAAAGTCTAGGTGGTAAAAATCCACGTCAGTGATTAAAAATCCTTGCTCTTTCTGAAAAAAAAAAAAAAAATCATCAAGAAATTCACCCCCAACCCCTTACTGATTCAATTCCCAAGACCTGAAGTATTGTCGATCTACAAATTGTGACCCATCTCAACGAACCAATGACTTAAACCTCAAACACTCAATTAGACACATGGAATGTGCATCCTTTCATGATGTGGGGACACCACCAGGCGCCCACAGGGCTGCTTATGAACATACCTTCTATTGCTCACTTCATTTAGCATCTAGCACTTCACCCAGCATCATCTGACATGTAATATGCTCCATAGATACATTATGATTAGCTTCCCAAGCCCCTTCCCACACACTGAGTGACTGTTAAACCTAAACTACCCTTCACAGTAGGCATTTTTACTTACACTGACTTGTTTTTATAGTTAGTGAAAATAAAGTTTCCATTGGTTCATGGGTTTGCCCAAAATTATAGCAGGGCTCACAAAGTACACAAACGAAATCTATACCTGTATCTCTTGATTCAAGGCGAGTGTGTGTCATGTTTTTCTATAAGTATAAGAAATTGGGAAATAACATGGAACTGGTATCTATTTTAATCAGAATGTCACACACCCCATAATAGAGACCCTGCCATGGTTTGTGCAGCTATAGCAAATATACATTTTTACACTTAGATCAAAATTTGGCAGAGTACCTGAGAAAGTTGATAATATGCTAGCAGCAGGCAAGCAAAGAATCTCTGTCTCAACAGGGAGTTTTGTCAAGACATGGAGAAGGCAAATGGGGTTCAGGGAGGAATAGATGCGGAGGATCCAGGCTTGAGAGGCCTCTTCCTCCCCACTTTCTCCAAACCCTCCCCAGCCCGTGGCTCCCTGTAGCTGCTGCCATGTTCTTTAGTCTCTGTTTTCTCACCTCCCACTCACTCCAATCTGCTTTTCTCAGCACCATGCTCCTGAAATTGTTCTCTCCAGTGCAAAAGAGTCTTCTCCCTCCGCTCATGAACAATGTTAAGTACAACAAAACGAATCCTCGTTCCTTCTCTTCCTTTAGTTTAATCAAATCACTAATTCATTACAAAATTTACTCTTTATATAAAAATCATTGGTAAATAAACGAGAAAAATTAAAAACTGCTAACATAAAATTATCCAAAATTCTGCAACCAAGAAATAACTACTGTTAAGGTGCTTGTGTATATCCTTCCAGACTCTTCCTAGCACATCCACACCTGTATACATATGTATGTGTTTTTACAAAACAATACCAGAACGTAGTTATTTTCAAAACTGCTTATTGTGTTTGTTTTTCAATCGACAAAAATATCACACACAACTTTTCCTGTTAATGCATGAAAGTGCATTTTCACCATTTTATCAGGTAGATAGAGTTCCATAATAAAAATCAAAGTTCTTGCTTTATTGTACCCATTTAGTCAGAAGGAAAATTGGAATCCCTACCCATAGGAAAACAAAACCAAAACACTACCACACACTGTCGTCATTAAGCATTTATATAAACACATTACATTTTTAAAGCAGTCAACAAGTAATTAGTTGAACCTAGAATTAGATTTGTTTTTATTGTCAGAACCTAGGAATAAACCTACTGAGTAAGTTATTCAACTATTAAACCTTGACCAAAAAAAATTTATTGTTAATTGTTTGAACAGCAATAAAATTAAAACAACTTTTTTTCCCTTTCAAATCAGCTAACAAGGCCATTATGACTTTCATTAATTCACTTAGTTTCTAACAAAGATAAAATAATAAGCACTCATTGAAGAGTGGGCTGTGCCTCATCAGACAGGAGATCCTGGGTCTGCTGAGCTGTGGGACTGTGCCAGGTATCAAGAGATGACCAAACGCACACAGCTGACCTGCCCGGAGCATCAATTTTCCTAACAATGTGGGAAGATAAACATTATGTTAATTGCCAAACAAGCACAGTTACACTATAAAATAAAATAAAACTTCATGATTTTTATAATAAAAAGGTATTGCCTTCTTAAATGCCTCCCTTTTACTCTACAATCCCACTCCTTTTGATCTTTGCACCATTTTAATGTATTACCTCCTAGAAAAATAATATTTTTTAAAGGTACAGGATGGTAAAATGTTTTAGAGAACATAAAATAATTTTTTGCATGTCTGAATGTGTGGAGAATTTATATCTGTTACTTGTATATATGATTACAAAGATCATTTTTGTCCAAAATATGTATATTAATTTCTCCTTTCTGCACTGCAATGTTATGGCCCTAAGTAGCTACTAGAAATTCTTAATTTTTTAAACTAAATTTTCTTAATCTTGAATTTTTGAATTATCAACTTATGTTTAAATTTATTTTGATAAGTTTTAATTTATGTACTTTTTTCTTGATAACTTTAACTTGTGAGAATAAGTAATGTTCAAAATTCTAAAGGAATAAAAGAATACATACAAAGTATTTCATTTCAACTCTGTCCCCAGCCCCCCACTTTCCATCCCTAAAACCAAAACCAGTGTCATCAAACTTTTATATATCTTTCCAGAAGATTCCTTAAATCTGACTCTGGCCACCCCTGCACCCCACCCCCCATCACATCAGGATCCAAATAATTTAATCTAAGTCCCGTTAAAGGAAAATTGTTGAAGGTATAATCATGACATTCATGTAAATAGAAAACACACATCTCGATAATTTTATATAACTTATCAAATAACAATGGAACGAGTAAGGTATTAGAAGCAGCTAAAAGGGAGTTTGAAGAGCCACACCTATTTAGGCAGGTAAAGAAATGCCTAAGGAAATTTGCGAATAGTTGCAAACTGAACCTATTCACAGGGCAATAATCAATTGCATTTCAAACCATATAACTGATTTGCATTTTTATAAACAATAATCCTTTTCACTAGCATCAGTTTTCTACAACACATAGCTCTGTAAATTAGCTGAAAGTCAATGAAGCAGAGACAGGCAGGAAAGGTGTGCTTTGACAGAGTACTCCATCATCTTCTTCTACCCCATCATCCTTCTTGGTTCTGAACTTCCAGAGTTGTTCCTGACAGCCACTTTGAGGAATCCTCACTGCTCCCCACTACACTCTACCCACCCCTGACAGGTGACAGCACAGGGCTCTACCTCCCAGTAGGGAGTTCAGAAGCCTGCTTCCACCTCTGGTCTACACTGTTCAGTGCTGGCTGTTCAACACCCTCGTCACGTTTGGTGAGGGGAGGAGACCCTCCCGGCATTGCTTCCCTGACATTTTATTTTCAGTTCCCCAGAAGTAGACCCTGAGAGCTGGTAGTTTGCTTAGGAAGTGCAAGACTACTGGTAAGGGAGGGAGAGAGTAAGAGATGGGAAGATAGAGTGAAAGGATTTGGTGTCTGGAGCTTCGTTGTGAGTTAATTATGAAAAACACTGCAAAGCACCTGCTGCAGAGTTTCCCAGCTGAGGGGCAAGGGAGCTGGGTATTTAAGCCTGGTTTCCTGGTCATTGGAAGGGGGCTACTCTCAGGGGCATTAATTCCCTGGCACTTTTAGCCTGATCTGACGGAAAGCAAAGCAACCCTCCAAAACTTCAGAGATACCTATGGCAAAAAGATGTACCTAGGGGCAGGTGGTTGGACGTCCACAGAGACGTAGCTGAAGCCTCAGTTACCTACTTGAAACAGAAGGAAAATAAGAGAACAAAGCACAAGCCGGGCTTCAAACTTGACACTGCCACATAGGCACTTTGTTCCAAGCTGCTTCAGAGAAGGCACGGTGAAAACACAGCATCCTCCAGCTCCCGTGACCTGCAGCTTTGCAGACAGGACTCTCCGTCATATCACTGGGCAGCCTGGGAGACAGCAGCATGAACCTGCAGCTGGGTTAAGTACTGACTGCTCCAGTGCCGGCACAGATGACAGTAAACCCCTGCCCCTAGTGTGCCGAGGGTGTTCTCCAGATTGTTCCAGCCTTTAGACCATCTCCCCATCCAAATCCAAACTCTAAGGGTATATTTCTTCTTAACCGTGAACTGGGAAGTGGTAGTTAGAAATACTGCCATCTCTGCACTTTTCATCTCCTCATATTTTCAAATTATTTTATAGTCTATGGTCTTTGATTTTTTAAAAAATAGAAGAAACTACCACTTTTTGAGAGTTTAGTAAACATCAACAGCTGTACACACATTCTCTCTTTTTTAAAAAATTGTATTACTTCATATTAATTATACAGATAGCAGCTTCATTGTAGCATATTTACATATGCATATGACATAATTTGATCAATTTCATTCCCCTTCTCCCTCCCCAGATCTCCTTCCTCTGCCTTAAAATTCTCCCTTCTAATTTCTTGAGATTCCCCCACCCACTTTTTCTCCTTTTTTCTCTCTAGATTCCACATAAGAGAGAAAATACAAGGTCCTGTCTTTCTGAGGCTGGCTTATATCACTTAACATGATGCTCTCTAGTTCCATCCACTTTTCTGCAAATAACAAGATTTCATTCTTTATGGCCAAATAAAACACAATTGTGTGTAAGTACCCCATTTTCTTTATCCATTCATTTTTTGACAGACACCTAGGCTGGTTCCATAATTTGGCTCTTGTGAATTGTGCTGCTATAAACTTGGGTATGCATGTATCTCTGAAGAATGCTGACTTTTGTTTTGGGGGGTAGATACCAAGAAGTACAGCTGGCTCACATGGTAGACTCAATTTTAGTCTTTTGAGGAGCCTCCCTACTGAGTTCTTTAGAGATCGTACTAATTTACATTCCCATCAATAGTGTACGAGGGTTCCCTTTTCCCCACCTTCTCACCAACATTTATTGTTATTTGTATTCTCTATAATTGACCTTCTGACTACAGTGGGCTGAAATCACAGTGTAGTTTTAATTTGCATTTCCTGAAGGTTAAAGATATTGAATCTTTTTTCATATAATTATTGACCATTTATACTTTTTTTTTTAAAGTTTAGTATATTTACCCACTTACTAAATGAGTTATTTAGGGTGTGTGTGTGTGTGTGTGTAGTTTTTTAAGTTCTCTATATATTCAGGATATTACTCTTCTTTTGGAAGAACAGCTGGCAAGGATTTTCTCCCTTTCTGTAGGTTCTCTCTTTATACTGTTTTTTCTGCTGTGCAGAATCTTTTGGTTTGATGCCACCTCGCTTATTGATTCTCGGTGCTGCTTCCTGAGCTACAGGAGTCCTATTGAGGAAGTCATTGCCTATGCCTGTATGTTGGAGTGTTGACCTTACGTTCTCTTCTAGCAGTTTCAAAGCGTTTGGTCTAATTCCTAGGTCTTAGATCCACATTCAGTTGACTTCCGTGCAGGGGGAGAGATAGTGACATAGCTTTCACCTTTCACATATAGATACCCAGTTTCCCAGCACCATGCCTTAAAGAAGCTGTCTTTTCTCCAGCATAAGTGGTTGGCACGTTTGTAGAATCAGATGACTGCTGCTGTTGTGGGTTTGCCTCTGTCTCCTATTTTGTACCATCGGCCTACTACACATGATCTCTCTTAAAAATCTCCACACCCATGCAGTTGGGAAGCATTTAAAATGAGGACTGTGATCCAGAGAGGTTACGAAATTTCCTTAAAGTCACAGAGGAACAGTTGGAACTCTGATTCAAACCTACCCCATCTGACATTTTCCCCTATACCATGATAGGTACTTTATTAAATTCTTTATCAAAATTCTAAACATTTATAAAAGAATGGAAACAATAGAAATGTCCCTATTTTTTTCCAAATCCTAGGAGGATTTGAACTCTTTCAGTCATCGTGACAGGTAAAGAACAAAGAAAAAAAAAACAAAAACCCATCACATCAATTAGTGGACATCCAAGTCAATTCTCCCTGCTCTAGGAAGTAAAGTTCTGCCTGGTGCTTCACATTTTAATTCAACAATCTTACAAGAACAAGGTCTCCGGTGACTTCCATCAGACAGCTCATGGCTCCATCCAAAGCTCTACTTTACCTTTTCCTTTTAAGTTCGTGCAGGACTCAGTGACTGGAATAAGAGATCAGAGCTTTGGTGACAGGCGAACCTAACTTCTCACCCATCACTGCTGATGCTTGGCAGTGTGGTTTTGAACAAGCTATCCATTCATTCAACACAAATACTGAGCCCCTACTATGTGCCAGGCTCTGTTTCCTCCTGAGGATAGAGCTGTACTTAAACTCCGTCTCAGGGCAGGAGGTGTGAGGGGCCAAACAAGAGTCCAGGAAACCCAAAAGACTATAATTAGGTTCAATGTTGCAAGCTCATGGCAGGCAGATTCTGAGATGGCCCTCAGTAACCGCCGCCTCCTGGGGTTCACAACTCTGTGTAATCCTTTCCTAAGTGTGAGCTGAACCCTTCCACTTGTTCTTAAATGACAGAATATGGCAAAAGTGGTTGGTCATTGCTTCCATGATTAGGCTACGTAAGTTGGTGACTTGTGTC
The DNA here is from genome assembly GCF_902686455.1 of Sciurus vulgaris. Taxonomy (NCBI): domain Eukaryota; kingdom Metazoa; phylum Chordata; class Mammalia; order Rodentia; family Sciuridae; genus Sciurus; species Sciurus vulgaris. The sequence goes on along the minus strand of NC_136469.1, from coordinate 133,669,652 downwards.
TTGCTGGAGGACTCTCTCCCCCGCTGTTTTTGATGAAACCAGCTGCGATACTGGAGAGTTCCACATGCCAAGGAATTGAGGGTAGCCTCCAGCCAACGGCCAGCTAGGAACTTGGTTTCTCAGCCCAACAAGTCACCATTAACTAAAGCCCACCAATGACCATATGAGCTTGGGAGTAGATCCTTCCCCAGTTAAGCCTTAAAATGAGAACCTAGTCTTATTTGACACCCTGATAGTAGCTTGTGAGAGATTGAGAAGTAGGAGACCCGGGAATGCCATACCAGCAAAATCCAACCAAGGAGGCAGGAAATTCACCTGTCCTGCTCATGCTGGACCCCAGGCAAGGACAATGCTGGGCATATTGTAAATGCTCAATAAACCTCTGTGGAGTAAAGGGTAAAGCAAGGGCAATACTAGAGAGGTTTAAGTAATCAAGAGAGTGACGTGAAACATCTCACATGTTTCATCTGCATCCATGACAACACTTGGAGGACAGATTTAAGTGAGGAGGCAAAGTCCATGTTTTATTCATCTTTGTATAACCCCAGTGTCCTACATGGAACCATCTAGTCTACAACTGTGTAATAACAAGATTACCAAAACAAATCATTTTACCAAAAGTCACATTTAAAACATTTATCTTATCAATAAAAAAGAACACTTATCTTGTGTCTTTAATTAAGAGAAAGTGACACATGTACAATGCAAAGGTTTTTATTTTTTCCTGGCATGAATTTCACTAACAAAGGTGGCATTTTAGTTGTGTGTGCATTTTCTTAAGGTACATACAATAAGTTAATTCATCTGAATTCGCCAAAAATATTTACGTATGAATTCTGTTAATAATCCTTGAACTATAGCGTTTGAGTTTGAAGAGGGTTTAGTTCCATCACCTCAAAGAACAGATATGGAAATAGGCCTATAGAGATTGAGAGTTCAAGGTCAGGGTTACAGCCTAAGCTTTTCCTGGGCACTGCTGTTCTTCCTTTGTGGGTTGGGAAGATCATGTTGGGGGCAGAATTGGCAAGATGGTGACCCAGGCGACTCACCTCAAAGCTGATCAAAGGCCACTGACCTAATTTGGGTCCAAAAATTGAGGCTCTGGCTTTTATGATCTGTTTATTAAAAGAAAAACTTTCTTAATCCCAATAAAAGATGGTATTTCCCACGCGAAAAAAGGAAAGCCAAGTCCCACTTTACATTGGCAGAACCCAGCTCGAGCTCTTTTATAGCCCACAACCAGATGTGCATTTAGAGAAGCCATCTGTTCCAATCAGGATGCAAAACAAACCACATGAAAGGGAACTCTTACCCCAAACCCATTTCTGAATGGGAAAGGAAATAATCTGGTGAACCATAAAACAGAAGTCGAAGAGGTAGATAGGTAATTAGACGGATAACACAGCAGAAGTTGCAATGAACGGCAGTGATGGAGGTAGAGATGGAGGCTGGCGGCTGGGACAGGTGCTGAGCCGGCGGTTCCCCTTGCTTCAATCAGGAGACGCGCGAGGAGGCGTCAGGGAGAGTCAGATCAGGCGCTGCTTTTGCGCATGCTCATGATCACTCCATAGAACCCTACTTTGGTATTATTTTTTGCTCTTCCGAATTCATAGTTAAGCTCTCTCTTCCTTCCTATTAATGCTTATAAATTTCTAGCCCTTACTGAAATAAAATCCACCTTGTTTTCATCGACAATTCATTCGTGGAAATGAATGCGGTTAAAGCTGCATTTGGCATGTCTTCAATAAAAGTTTATTCTAATTTTTATTCTATTAGCCAACCAAACAAGATAATGCTTCAGGTTAGAATTTTATTTTTTAAAAAGTGCCATTTTGCTTTAGTTTTAGAAACTGTGACACATAATGATCCAATGTGTACATATAAGGGATATTTAACCAAACAAATATGTATATATTCACATATAATTCTGAGAAATCTAGGATAATATATAAGGAATGGCCAGTTACTTCTGGAGAGTGAGACTGAATATTATGAATTCTTATCTTGTAATTTACTATAACTTTGGATATTTGTGAAAAATACTCGATACTATAGTTAGAACATTTCTAATAAACATCAACGCAGAAAACAAACAAATTGCTTTTGTAAATTTTTCATGATACCAGCATCCTGGCTAGAGACTTAAGATGGATTTTCTTATTTCAACTTTTTTTATTCTAATTGACTGGAGTACATTTTGAAACATTCATTATTCCCCACATGAAAAGTGCTCTTTTTACCTGATGAACTCAATCTAGCTATGAACCCAAATCCAAGAGTATAGTTCTAGCTATGAACCCAGGAGCAAATTTAGGGGTTTTTTAAAATTCTATTCTCACATATACATTTTGGTGTTACCAATATCCAGAAATTTTAATATTAGCAATATAACAACTATTTTACTGGAGAATTATAAGATTTCTAGTCTACTGTTTGAATAGGATGTTAGCAATTATCCATGCTTTTTTTAAATCAGCATTTACTGAACACGAACACTGTGCCACATTTTTTGCTAAATGCTGGAGATATCAAAATCATACTCCCTGACACAGTTTCTGTCTCCAGAACCCACCATATAGTGTGGGGATTCACGTGGCAGATAAATTGACCTTCACGACTCTACCCTCATGCCTGTGTGTAATCTCCTCCTCCTGGGTGCAGGAAGGATGTGTGACTAGCTTCTAATCAGTATAACACAGCCGAGGTGACAGCATGTCATGCTGTTAGACTCTGTTGCATAAGACTCCTCATTGCCTGATGAAATGAGACACTGTGCTGAGGCCACCCACAGAGGAAGGGACTACAGGCAACCTCCAGTCAGCAAAACGTCAGGACCTTCACATGTATAGCCCCAAGGATATGAATTCTGTTAACCACCTGAATGAACTTGAAGTAGATTCTTCCCTAGTCAAGTCCCAGGCAAAAATACAGGCTGGCCAAGACCTTGATTACAGCATTTTAAGATTGAGCAGAGGACCCAACCAAGAAACAGTGAGATAATAAATGTGTGTTGTTTTCAGTTGCAAATTCATAGTTGTTTTGTTACACAGCAATAGAAAGTTAACTTAGTCAGCAAGCCAAAGCCCATGAGACAAATCTGGCCTGTTGCCTGTTCTTGTATGGCTGATAAGTGAAGAATGACTTTTACATCTTTAAGTGGCTAAAAAAAATTGACAGAAGAATATTCTGTGACACATGAAAATAATATGAAAAACAAGTTTCAGTTTCCATAAATAAGGTTTTATTGGAAAACAGCCACATCCATTCATTAATGTATTATCTATGGCTGTTTTTATGCTGTGTTTACATGCACAATCAAGTAGGTACAACAGAGATCAAGTGGACCACAAAGCATAACACATTTACTATCTGTTCTGTATCTGTCCATTTTCCGTTGCTATAGGAAAATACCTGAGACTGGGTAACTTGCTAAGAAAGAAATTAATTTAGCTCACAGGTTGGAGAACCAAAGTTCCAATGACACCAGCTCTGGTAAGGGCCTGGTGGCAGAGAGCATCATGGTGGGAGTGTGTGCAAGTAGAAGAGATCATGTGGTGGGATAAGTCCAGAGACCAGGGAGGAGCCAGTCTCGCTCTTTTATAACCATTTGCTCAAGAGAACTCACCAGGGTCCCACAAGTACTACCTTAATCCCTTCTGAAGGCAGTGTCTCCAGTGACCCCAGCACTGCCCAGTAGACCTCTCCTCCTACAGTCCATTGCCTCTTAACACCCCCATACTGAGAACCTCACTTCTAACACATGGACTCTTGGAGGAAACATCAAACCACATTCCAATTGCAACAGCATCTTTGTCAGGGGAAAAAATATCTGGTCTCTATTTAGTGGAAGAGGTAGGCATGTAAATGAATAAATTAAAGCTAGTCTCAAAAAAGGGGTGGGGGAGCTCCAAAAAGGCATGGGAGTAAGGTTCTAATGTTGAGTCAGAGTTTTCTAGATGAGAAGAGGAGGAGAGGAGGACTATTGCAGGAAAGATCATGGAGATACGAGAGGTTTCAGTGCACTCAGCCTCAGACACTCCAAAAGAAAGGAGTCTCGCCCATTGCTTCACAACTCCATGGATTCCTGAAGTTCTGATTAAGTGGCACTGGATCAGACATAAGCTTTGGTAAAATTATTGCATACAATAAGATCTGCAATTGAGCCCATATTTCTACTAGACGGATGTGGCCTGCTGAGGATTCCTGGCCAATCCACGTCACTCAGGCTGTCCTGCCTAAATGAGTTTGGAGATGCTGCTGCATCGCACTTCCAAACACCAGGAAATTGCAAAGTAGGACCCTGCAAATGGGAACGCATCAATATGGTAGCACTGTTCTTGGTTGTTACTGCTGCTGCTGTTGATATTTTGGGGCTTCCCTGTGGTTTACTTGTACAGAACACAGTTACAGCTACTGAAGGGATGTAGTGTCACCTCATTTTCTCAAGGGCTCTACGCTTATCTTCTCTGATACATAAATTGTCGGTGACACACCAACATTTAAACAAAAGACAAGAGGTCAGAATACCACCTGGGGAAAATCATTGCTGGCTCCATGACATGTCACAAAGTGAATTTGTCAGGGTCTGGCCTTCAACTCCTAAAGTCCAAAATCTCCCCTTCATTAGTTCTATGATAGTATTATTATCATGATCATATAGTTATCTCATGACACTCTCAGATTTTGTAGAGGACATGAGGTTGTATTCCTCCAACCTAAATGACCCCAAGTCCTTACCTACCCTGTGACTGTTGGTTACAATGTTTCTGTCTCTTCATTGTGGTTGGGATGTGGGGATACTTCTTCCTTTTTAAAAATATTTTATTTGTAGATGGACACAATGCCTTTATTTATTTTACTCATTTTTATGAGGTGCCAAGGGTCAAACCCAGTGCCTCACACGTGCCAGGCAAGCACTCTACCCGGCCCCTGTCTTCTCTTGATTGCCCCCCAGTAGCCTCCATACTTCCCATTTCCAAATTACTAGGAACTTAGGAAAAGATAAAACAGCTCTTTAAATTGTATACAAAACAATAATCTGCAAGGCAAGGAGTGAGGGTAGAAAGACTTGCTCAACTACTTCCATGACTTATACTTAGTACACAGGCGTGGGGCTGCCAAGAAGCCTCTGGTTCAAGGTTATTGATTGTATTCCAGGTAACCAAGTTTGACATGAGTTAGAAATTACCACTGCGTTCTTGAAATACTCAGAAACTAGTGCACACCAAAGACAACTTCAACTAAAAACTATCATATCCATCATGCATCATATCTATTATTTCTATGTACTCTGAACATACATGTTTGCAGATCAATCCATCTACATTATATATTACAAGAATTTCTAATTGATGTCCTTCAACTTAGACCAAAGTTTGAGGAACTCAGCAAATCCATGAAGCCAATCAATGGCCCATCCTTCTAGAGCTCTGTATTTCCAGAAGCTTGGCAATTACTTAAAAGCAACAGCACAGGGATCCAGGATGGTGGACTAGATGGTGACTGCATCTCCAGTTGCTCCAGAACCCAGGATTCAAGAAGGGGAGGCATTGAGAGACTCAGACTAAAACAGAACCACGGGGTGAGTCTCTCCCACCTGGTGAAGCTCAGCTGGGCAGCAGACCCAGATTCAGCCGGCTTATTAGAGTAGGACAGGGAAGATAGGGTCTCCCCAGGCAGCCCTGAGCACTCTGGTGGTGGGCTCCTCCCACAGGGCCAGATTCTCCAGCTTCAGGAGCAGGCCCCTAGTGAGAGCCTTTCTGCACACAACCAGCGTGCGGCCAGCTCCAGCCCGTGGCCAGCTCTGGCCCACCCGCAGGTTGCTTCAGAGGCCAGCACAGGGCAGCCAGGGACTTCCCCAAGCAGCCCGGCTCCCTCTGGTGGGAAGCACCTTTCTAGGCTAGCTTCTCGGAGCAGACCGCCCAGTGAGAGCCTTTCTACACAGAGCCAGCCACAAGTCCCCAAGCCAGCGGAGACCACCGACCCGCAAGCAGCCTCTGGGACCAGGGCTGGGCAGCCAGAGACCTCTCCAGGCCTCTCTCCCTGGAACCAGTAGCGGGCTAGGGGCAGCGTTCCTCGGAAGCACTGCATTATCAAGTTACTCCAAGACTTCAGGCTACTGAAGGCTGGTAGGTGATACACTGGAAATCTACAGGGACAATATAAGCCAATAGAGGAAATCTACAATATCACAGAGTCCCACTGACATCTGACCAATATGAGAAAACAAGGGAAGAAAATGTCCCAAACAAACCTAGATACTATATCAATAAAACCCAATGACAACAGAGCAGAAGAAATATCAGAAAGGGAGTTCAGAATGTACATAATGAAAACAATCAGGGAAGCAAACGAGGAGATGAAAGAGCAAATGCAGGCATTAAATGATCGCACCAATCAACAGTTAAAAGAGCAAATATGGGAAGCAAAAGAGCATTTCAATAAAAAGTTAGAGATACTGAAAAAAAAAAAAAAACAGAAATCCTTGAAATGAAGGAAACAATAAACCAAGTTAAAAACTCCATAGAAAGCATAACCAATAGGATAGAACACCTGGAAGACAGAACCTCAGACATTGAAGACAAAATATTTAACCTTGAAAACAAAGTTGAAAAAACAGAGAAGATGGTAAGAAATCATGAACAGAATCTACAAGAACTATGGGATATCATGAAAAGGCCAAATTTAAGAATTATTGGGATTGAGGAAGGCCTAGAGAAACAAGCCAAAGGAATGAACAATTTATTCAATGAAATAATATCAGAAAATTTCCCAAATCTGAAGAATGAAATGGAAAATCAAGTTCAAGAGGCTTATAGGACTCCAAATACACAAAATTACAACAGACCCACACCAAGGCACATTATAATGAAAATACCTAACATACAAAATAAAGACAGAATTTTAAAGGCTGGGAGAGAAAAGAACCAAATTACATTCAGGGGGAAACCAATAAGGATATCAGCAGATTTTTCAATCCAGACCCTAAAAGCTAGAAGGGCCAGGAACAACATTTTTCAAGCCCTGAAAGAAAATGGATGCCAACCAAGAATCTTATACCCAGCAAAACTTACCTTCAAATTTGATGATGAAATAAAATCTTTCCATGATAAACAAAAGCTAAGAGAATTTACAAAAAGAAAGCCAGCATTACAGAACATTCTCAGCAAAATATTCCATGAGGAAGAGACGAAAAACAAGCAAATCAGCAAAGGGAGGAATTATCCTAAAGGAATTGTCAAATAAAGGAGGAACCAAGTTGTGTCAAATAAATAAATAAATAAAATTTAAAAATGAACCATATGACCGGGAAACCAAATCATATCTCAATAATAACCCTGAATGTTAATGGCCTGAATTCATCAATCAAAAGACATAGACTGGCAGATTGGATTAAAAAGAAGGATCCAACAATATGTTGCCTACAAGAGACTCACCTCATAGAAAAAGATACCCATAGACTAAAGGTGAAAGGATGGGGAAAAACATATCATGCACATGGAAACAGCAAAAAAGCTGGAGTATCCATCCTCATTTCTGATAATGTGGACTTCAAGCCAAAGTTAGTCAGAAGGGATAAAGAAGGTCATTTCATACTGCTTAAGGGAAGCATAAATCAGCAAGATATAACAATCATAAACATCTATTTCCCAAACGGTGGCTCATCCATGTATGTCAAACAAATCCTTTTCAATTCCAAAAATCATACACACCACAACACAATAATACTAGGTGATTTTAACACACCTCTCTCACTGCTGGATAGATCGTCCAAACAAAAATTGAATAAAGAAACCATAGATCTCAATAACACAATCAACAATTTAGATTTAACTGACTTATATAGAATATACCATTCAACAAAGAACGAATACATTTTCTTCTCAGCAGCACATGGATCCTTCTCTAAAATAGACTATGTTTTATGCCACAAAGCTACTGTTAGCAAATACAAGAAGATAGAGATACTACCTTGTACTCTATCAGATCATAATGGATTGAAATTAGAAATAAATGACAGAATAAAAACAGAAACTTATTCAATACTTGGAGATTAAATAATACACTATTATATGATGAATGGATAACAGAAGACATCAGGAGGGAAATAAAAAAATTCTTAGAAGTAAACGAGAACAAAGACACATCATTTCAAAATCTCTGGGACACTATGAAAGCAGTACTTAGAGGAAGATTTATTTCATGGGGCACATTCAACAAAAGAAGTAGAAATCAACAAATAAACAACTTCACACTACAGCTCAAAGCCCTAGAAAAAGAAGAGCAGACCAAAACCAAAAGTAGCAGAAGACAGGAAATAGTTAAAATAAGAGCCAAAATCAATGAAATTGAAACAAAAGAAACAATTGGAAAAATTAACAAAATAAATACTTGGTTCTTTGAAAAAATAAACAAAATTGATAAACCCTTAGCCACACTAACAAAGAGAAAGAGGGAGAAAACTCAAATTACTAAAATTCGGAATGAACAAGGAAATATCACAACAGACACGAGTGAAATACAAAACATAATTAGAAGCTATTTTGAAAATCTATACTCCAGCAAAACAGAAAACCCCGAAGACATCAACAAGTTTCTAGAGACATATGAATTACCTAAACTGAACGAGGAGGACATACACAACTTAAATAAATCAATGTCAAGCAATGAAATAGAAGAAGTCATCAAAAGCCTACCAACAAAGAAAAGTCCGGGACCAGATGGGTTCTCAGCCGAGTTCTACAAAACCTTTAAAGAAGAGCTCATTCCAATACTTCTCAAAGTATTCCATAAAATAGAAGAGGAGGGAACCCTCCCAAACTCATTCTATGAAGCCAACATCACCCTGATACCTAAACCAGACAGAGACACATCAAGGAAAGAAAATTTCAGACCAATATCCTTAATGAACATCGACGCAAAAATTCTCAACAAAATTTTAGCAAATTGCATACAAAAATATATTAAAAAGATAGTGCACCACGATCAAGTGGGTTTTATCCCAGGGATGCAAGGTTGGTTCAACATCCAGAAATCAATAAATGTCATTCACCATATCAACAGGCTAAAAGTTAAGAATCACATGATTATTTCAATAGATGCAGAAAAAACATTCGATATAATACAGCATCCCTTCATGCTCAAAACACTAGAAAAAATCGGGGTAGTGGGAATATTCCTTAACATTGTGAAGGCCATCTATGCTAAGCCCATGGCCAATATCATTTTAAATGGTGAAAAACTGAAAGCATTCCCCCTAAAAACTGGAACAAGGCAGGATGCCCTCTTTCACCACTTCTATTCAACATCGTTCTTGAGACTCTAGCCAGAGCAGTTAGACAAACCAAAGAAATTAAAGGGATGCGAATTGGGAAAGAAGAACTCAAACTATCCCTGTTTGCTGATGACATGATTGTATATTTAGAGGAACCTGGAAATTCCACCAGAAAACTCTTAGAACTCATAAGTAAAGTAGCAAGTTACAAGATCAATGCTCATAAATCCAATGCATTTTTATACATAAGTGATGAATCTTCAGAAATAGAAATTAGGAAAACTACCCCATTCACAATAGCATCGAAAAAAATAAAATACTTGGGAATCAATCTCACAAAAGAGGTGAAAGACCTCTACAATGAGAACTACAGAACACTAAAGAAAGAAATTAAAGAAAACCTTAGAAGATGGAAAGATCTCCCATGTTCATGGATTGGAAGAATTAATATTATAAAAATGGCCATATTACCTAAAGTGCTATACAGATTCAATGCAATTCCAATTAAAATCCCAATGATGTACCTTACAGAAATAGAGCAAGCAATTATGAAATTCATCTGGAAGAATAAGAAACCCAGAATAGCTAAAGCAATCCTCAGTAGAAAGAGCAAAGCAAGGGGTATCGCAATACCAGATCTTCAACTTTATTACAAAGCAATAGTAACAAAAATGACATGGTATTGGTACCAAAATAGACAGGTAGATCAATGGTACAGAATAGAGGACATGGACACAAATCCAAATAAATACAATTTTCTCATACTAGACAAAGGTGCCAAAAATATGCAATGGAGAAAAGATAGCCTCTTCAACAAATGGTGCTGGGAAAACTGGAAAACCATATGCAACAGAATGAAATTAAACCCCTATCTCTCACCCTGCACAAAACTCAACTCAAAATGGATCAAGGATCTCGGAATCAGACCAGAGACCCTGCAGATTATAGAAGAAAAAGTAGGTCCAAACCTTCAACTTGTTGGCTTAGGATCAGACTTCCTTAACAGGACTCCCATAGCACAAGAAATAAAAGCAAGAATCAACAACTGGGATAGATTCAAACTAAAAAACTTTCTCTCAGCAAAGGAAACTATCAGTAATGTGAAGAGAGCGCCTACAGAGTGGGAGAATATCTTTGCCACTCATACTTCAGATAGAGCACTAATTTCCAGAATCTATAAAGAACTCAAAAAACTCTACACCAAGAATACAAATAATCCAATCAACAAAAGGGCTAAGGAAATGAACAGACACTTCACAGAAGATGTACAAGCAATCAACAGATATATGAAAAAATGTTCAACATCTCTAGTAATAAGAGAAATGCAAATCAAAACTACCCTAAGATTCCATCTTCCCCCAATTAGAATGGTGATTATCAAGAACACAAGCAACAATAGGTGTTGGCGAGGATGTGGGGAAAAAGGTATACTCATACATTGCTGGTGGGGTTGCAAATTAGTGCAGCCACTCCGGAAAGCAGTATGGAGATTCCTCAGAAAGCTTGGAATGGAACCACCATTTGACCCAGCTATCCCACTCCTTGGCCTATACCCAAAGGACTTAAAATCAGCATACTACAGGGATACAGCCACATCAATGTTCATAGCTGCTCAATTCACCATAGCCAGATTGTGGAACCAACCTAGATGCCCTTCAGTTGATGAACGGATAAAGGCATATATATACAATGGAATATTACTCTGCCATGAAGAATGATAAAATTATGACATTTGCAGGCAAATGGATGAAATTGGAGGATATCATGCTAAGTGAGATAAGCCAATCTCAAAAAAACTAAAGGACAAATGATCTCGCTGATAAGCGGATGAGGACATATAATGGGGGGTAGGAGGGGTTAGCGTTAGGGTTAGGGTCAGGTTTAGGGTTAGAGATAAGGAGGGTGGTAAGAATGGAGGGAGGAAGGACTGTATAGAGGGAAAAGAGGGGTGGGAGGGGTGGGGGAAGGGAAAAAATAACAGAATGAATCAAACAACATTTCCCTATGTAAATTTATGATTTTTAATTAAAAAAATGGAAAAAAAATAAAAATAAAAAAAAAGGAACAGCACAGGACAGAAGTCATGGCTGTCCAGCGGCCAGTGCTCCAGACAGTTCCTGCCTGCCCCTCTTCTCTAGGCCCTGCACAGATGAACTACCCTGGCTCAGGAGACAGCAATTAAAGGAGCTCACTAGTTTATTGAAAATTACAAGAGGTAGGAAAGAAAAAGGGGTGAGGGATTCTGTTCCAGCAAACACAGAAATAGTGACCAACTGTCCTGATTTCCCAGTACTGGAGAATGGGGAGATTCCCAGAACGCAATACCCTTTAGTGCTAACACCAGGACAGATCCAGGCAAACTGGGGTGAGCTGTCAACCTCATATATTATGTGGATTTTTTTTTGTGTATATACATATGTATATATGTGTGCATATATGTGTGTGTGCGTATTTGGGTATGGGGAGTGAACTCAGGGGTGCTTAACCACTGAGCCACGTCCCCAGCCCATGTTTATGTTTTAGTTAGAGACAGGGTGTCACTGAGTTGCTCAGGGCCTTGCTAACTTGCTCAGCTGGCTTTGAACTCTCGATCCTCCTGCCTCAGCCTCCTGAGCTGCTGGGATTACAGGTATGCGCCACTCTGCCTGGCTGCCTCCAATATTTTTAAAAATTCATAATCTGCAGAGAAGGAAAAAAGAAGATGACTTTCTAGAAAAATTTAAAAATAGAAAGGCACATTAAGAGACCCCTGACGGCTCCACCGATTGGAACCTCTATCATGAATATCGGTTACTGCCACCTGTTCCTTCTGTATGACTCTGGCCTTCTCCCCCTCGAGTCTTCCCTCTAAGCCCACGTCTTTCACCTTCTAGAATACGACTCTCCCTTGCCAGGGCCAAGGTGCTTTAAAAGACTTCAGCGTGGGAGGCGCCACCCAGGCCCGTGTTGGCTAAGTCACACTCCAGCGCCGTTGGAACAGGAAGTCACAGTCCTTGGCGGGATACCCCCAGCACTTCTGTTGCCCTGTCTCCATGTCTTCGTCCAGGCACTGCTGTAAATTCCTTAGAATGGGCAATACATGAGCTACAGAAGCCTAGTGCCTGCAGTTCTTGAGACCTGGAGTTTCAAGATCAAGGCACCAGCAGATGCAGCATCTGGTGCTTTCCGTTTCCAAGACAGTCCCTTGTTGCCATGTTCTCATGGGGTGGAAGGGATAAATGTTGTGTCCTCACATGGCAGAAAAACAAAACAGAGGACTGGCTAGATCTTTCAATCTCTTTTAAAAGGGTACCTGCTTACCTGCAAAAGACCCAACTCTTAATGCCATCCCCTTTGGGGCTAAGTACTGACATACAGTTTCAGAGAGACATACACTTTCAAACCATAGCACTCAGTTAACATCTGAAGCTTTGATAATTACTACAACAAGGAACAAAAACAGGTTTCACTTGGTAAAATTAGTGGTTGGTTAAGTATCATCATGGATATTAGAGGACTCGGTGAAATTTGCAGTTGGTTTAACCATTTTAAAGACACTCCCTCACATACGCCTATTCTCGCTTCCTAGAAAGGCCATAGGAAAGTCCCATTCACTGGTACTTTGGGCAGATTAAAACAACCATCTTTCACAGCTCTAAAGGCTGTAAGTCTGAAATCAGGGTGCCAGCAAAGTCATGCTCTTTCAGAAGACTCTAGAAAATAATCCTTCCGTACTCCCTCCTAGCCTCCTGGTGGTTCCTGGAAACTCTTGGGTCTTGCAGCTGCGTGCTCCAATCTCTGCCTCAGTCTTTCCATGACCTCCTCCCTGGTGTCTTGCTCTCTTCATGTGACCTTCTTATAAGGCCATGGGTCCTTTGGTTTGTGACTTGCCCCTCTCCACTTAACCCTCATCTTTCCTAATTACATCTACAAGAACTCTATCTCCAAATTGAATCACATTCCAAGGTTCTGGGTAGACATGAATTTTAGGAGAGACTCTCCAGCCCAGGACACTGACCATGCTTGAAGAGAGTACAAGACTCTGATTTTAGGAATGGTGCACAAGATCCAGTTTCTACCAAGATCCATACAAAGGGCCAGAGGTTTCCTAATAATAACTAGAGGACGGTAGAATTGTACCTCTAAAACACTGTGGAGTCAGCCTCACGTGACCCTGTCATCACAGTGACAATCAGATCTTCAAAAAGTTCAGAAAGTTGGGAGTTTCCGATGCTGTCAGAACCCTTGAATATTTTGTTTGCCCACTGGATAATCTGTACTTGGTGGACAAATATTTCTATGTGTGTCAGAATTTGGTCTGAGACCTACTTTCACCTTCTGGCAATGAGAGTGTAAGAGCAAAGTTGTCACCTCAAACATCCTGACATTCTGGTGGCTGCTGTTATTTACTAAAAAGGACCAAGGATATGGGCACGACCAAATTGATTCAAGCTGTCTGCAACACCCTTTCATCTCATTTCCTTCTCTCTTCATCCCTTCTCACCCAAACTTCTAGAAAGGGGCCTCTGTGCTCTCTTACCTGCACTTTTGTCATTTCCATTCACTGCTCAACCCACTGAAATTTGGTTTCAGCCATTAAACCAATGAAATGCCTTCCCCAGAGTCACCTTCATTTGCGAATTGACAAACTTAACAAATGCTTTACAGCCCAATCTTAGCAGCAACGCTAGACTGAACCCTGAACCGAGTGTTCCTCCCTTGTCCTGACTTCCCTAACCCCCCTCACCCCTAATCCCTCTTTGATCTCCCAATAGTGCTCTATCTATCCCTCTATTGTCCCCCTTCCTCTGTGTATTTCTTCAAGCAGTATTCTAAGCCTTCTATTGCTTTCATTCTATACATTCTCCCTGGGCGAGCTAATGTCCTCTCTGGCTTTATCTTAGCTGATGGCTCCAGAATCATGCTTCTCTAAGCTTCAGATTTGCATGCCCAGTTCCTGCTGGACACCTCTACACGGATAACCCTTGGTGAGGTCAAACTCTCTTCCTTAGATTGCTCTCAGTTCTTCCTGACAATAACCATTCCTCCTCTTGGGTTGAACTCATGGCTGTGCAGGACACCTCCACACGTAAGGCAGAAACATGATCACTCTTTCTCTTTTCCTAATCATCCAAATGTTCAGTGAGCTCTCAAACTCAGCTTTTCTCCTCCATTCCATGGCAAAGGCTCCAGCCCAGACACTTAGCAGTTCTCACTCTGTGCTGCTACACGAGTCTCTCCTTCTGCCTCAAAAAGTAGTCTCCTCAGATCTATCCTCTATGAAGCCATCAATTTTCTGCCATTCACTCACTTAAAGCCCTGAGAGGAAATACCTCCCTTTCTGAGGGCAGAATTTCCCAACCTCTGTAATATTGGCATTTGAAGCCAGAAAATTCTTTGCTGGGGGCAGCTGTCCCTGCATTGTAAAGGCTTGGCAACATCCCTGAACTGCACCCACTAGATGCTGGTAGCACCCTGAGTTGTTGACAATCAAAATGTCTCCAGACCTTACCAAATGTCCCCTAGGGAGTCTGCAACATCGTGTCCCCTTGAGAACAACTGACCTAGAGAACAAAGCCAAAACTCTCTAATGTAACAAAAATGGTACTTCATCAGCTGTTCCCTGGCTACCAGCCAACTCCTTCTCTTCCATCGCCTTGGTGTGCCTGATGCCTTAAAAAAAATCCTTACAATTATACCTAATGTTTGCATCATAATTAATTCTGGTTTTTTTTCTCATAAACCACAAGCTCCTGAGTGTGAAGGACCTCAACACAGTCAACCCTCCGTGTCCACTTACTGTGCATCTACAAATTCAAACAGCCGTGGGTCAAAAATAATCAGGGAAAAATTGCCTCTCTACTGAGCATGTACATGATCTTTTTCTCATCATTATTCTCTGGACAGTATAGTATCACAACTGTCTGTGTGGTATTAGGTACTGTAAGTAGCCTAGAGATGATTTAAAGTACACAGGAGGATACGCAAATACTGTGCCATCATATAGTAGGGACTTGAGCATCTGCAGAAGGAACCTGGAATCTGTCCCCTGTGTGTACTGGGGAACCATTGTATATTCAAAGTGCATAGCAATTCTGGTGCCTGGCCGTTAGTGGATATTTACCGTTTATCATATAAATGAACAAATGAATTAAAGAGAACTTGAAAACAAAAATAACTCTAGTTTTTGTGCCTGCTCTTGCCCTATATCTGATAAAATATAGCCACATGCTCTCCAACTTTTGAGCATTTAGCCAATATTTATGGGTTATTCTGTGTTTCACGATGAACACCTCATTTTCGTGGTTAGGATCTTTCGCAACAAAGATCTTTGTTTTACGTTTATTTCCTAAGCCTCACATTCCATGATACAATGCTAAGTCCTAATGTAACTCATCATAGACTTCGAGAAACACTTTGCCTCTCTCTCTGAAATCTTCATCTGTTGAACACAAGCCTGGGAAGGACGATAATTAAGTACTCAGAATCTAGAGTCTGACTATCTTAATTCCAATTTGGTTTTGTTCCACTTCTTACTAGCTCCATAATCATTTACATAATATATCCAAGTTTGTGTTTCCTAGTGGGGAAAAATGAAGAAAGTAATAATATTTGTTCCATTCCTTTAAAAATATGTTATCTATTACACACCAGGCACTGTTTTGAGCATTGATGGTACAATTGAGACCAAATTTAAAAAAAAGAAAAGTTTCTTCTTTAGTATGAGCTTATACTTGAACAGGTAGAAAGAGACTATAAATATGTAACAGATAATGACATGATAGCCAATAATGTTAAGTGCTGCAAAGAAAGCATACCAGGACATTGGGTGAGAGAGCCTTAGAAAGGTTCATCAAGAAAAGCATTATGGAGATGAAATTTGATCTCCTCAATTATACAGGGTTGTTGTGAAGATAAAATGAAATAAAAGCATGCAACATGCTGAATAGAGTGAATATTCATAAGTACTGCAAATACCCATGAATATTTGCCATTGCTATTAGATCGGATGCCCACTAGAGGGAGCGACCATCGATGGCGACCCCGCTGTGTGCCAGGCACTTGGCCCGACGTTTTACATGTGATTTTCATTTAATCCCCTCAACAAAACCAACTTTGAGAAGCAGGTGTTTTTGGCTCCACTTCATAGGACTGAGGTTCAGAGAGCAACTGGCCCTGGAGTGACCCCGTTCGTGCGTAGCGGAGCCAAGCAGGTCTGCCTGACATCAAATCCCTGCCCTTTCAGCTAAGCCGTGCGGCGCTTTCTTCATACTGACTTCACTCAAAGCACAAGAGCTCAGCAGTGGAAGATCAATAAGTAGGAGGGGAAAGGAGAGAGATCCAGCCCAAGTTCCTGGTGTCGGGAGTCAAAAGCCCTGGCAAGCCACAGAAGGAGCCAGCGGGTGACCTCAAGCTCAGATTCTTCAGAGCTGTTCTTGGGATGGGCTGGCTCTCCACTCCACCCTGGGGCCTCTGGCCTCTGAGACTCCCATGAAATCAAAGGACAAAGGGACACTTCACAGCCCTGAAACAGAACTGACAGACACTCTTCCTCAAGGTCCCCTCAGGGCATAAGTAAGTGGAAATGTTTACACTGTGAGCCCAACAGAAGACTTAGTGTTCTGTGAACAACATTCTGGTTTCTGCCGCCTGACATCCCAAAGACTCTGCCCAGATGAGCAGGTGGAGGGTCCCACAGCCTCGGGTTCAGGAATCTGGCCTGTGGAAAGGCCCCTGGAAGTTGATGGATCATGTCCTACAGAGCTCATGGCAACAGAGACCCTGGGGCAAGAAACCCCAACCAAAAACGGAAGGAGAATGAAAGTGGACAACCTGCAATTGAACCACCCCCTCTGCCTTCAGAGACAAGAAGAGGGGACGTGGACTCCCACAGGGCTCATCCGGCCATCACCAAATGTCCATCAGGCGTTGCCACTGTCTCAGGATGAGAAGGAAGACCCAGATACTATGCTCAGCATTATTGTTCACACAATTTGCCTTTGGGGCAAGAGCTGACCCAATATCAAACATCATTTATCTGTTATGGGGCACAACTTAAGAACGGACCGATCACCACTGAGAAGTCCAAAGTTGAGTCTTTATTAAGCTGGCCAGCTGAATTCTCGCACAATGCCCCAAAAAATGGCTATTGGGAGAACAGCCCCGACCATAGGGTTGTAGGAGTTCTTATATCAAAAATCACATCAATCATAAGTGTCTGTTCCTATGATTCAAAATTACAAACTAACATCATGAGATCATCGACAGAGGGGGAAGTGGGTCAAACTGACCCTTACCTAGGTACAAACTAAAGAATGGTTACTAACATCCACACAATCACTGTTCACATGGTACATTGGTTAAGAGCAATAGAGATCAAAAGAGAGCAATTTTTCATTACATAAGGATTGTCATTTTGTATTGCTAAACATGTCATGCTAAGTAACTGAGGATGGGCACAGAGGCAGGGTGTTCCCCTGGGAGAAGCTTATTTCCTACATAACATGGAGTCTCAGAGCAAAAATGGAGTCTGTTTAGTCATTTCCCTTAGAGTCTGGCCTGTAACATTCTCATGGAGTCAGATCTGTCAGCCCATCACATATCATAAAAAGATTTCATATTTTTCAGATTAAAACAAACAGTGGCTACAGGTGGAGCTTAGCCCGCTCTCCAGGAAGGAGTGGGTTGGGACGCCTGATGCACAACACTGGCCAGTTTCCGTGAGGTACATACTTCCACCGTGGTGGGTTTTGAGCTTGAGCATGAAGTCAGTGAAATGAAGAGCTGCAGGTGCTGAGGACATGAGTTCTCATGGGCCACGGTGAGGCAGCCCCACACACCACAGAAGAGAAGCCTCTTGCTCCTCAGTCTCCCCCACACTTGTGAAGAGGGAGAACATCATCCACAATTCCAAATGAAGAAGGAAGCCTGGTCTAATAAAAGAAGTACCAAATGGCAAGGGAATCTGACGAACATCAAGGGGACATCAGTAGAGGAGAGGAAAGGGACCAGGGGAGGCAAGAGGGAGAGGAAGGGACAAGTGAGGAGTGATACTGGCCGAATGATCTTATTCGGTGGCGGGCATGTACTAATATTAACACTGAATCCCACGGTTATGTATAATTATAATGCACCAACAGAAATATGGGGGAAAAAACAACAAACAAAAAGTACAACATGAAATTTAGGGTTCTTGAGTTCCAGGCTTGAATTTGCTTCTGTGTGATCTTGGGTTAGTTGTTTTCCAAGTGTCTCATGTCTGAAAGGAGAGATGTGGACTGGGTTTGCCCTTTCCCATCATGGATACACATTCAAGTCACCAGTAATTCTTATTATTGTTTTAAAATTACAGCCGCAGTAGTTACAATCTCCCCATGAGGGCAGGGAGAACCCACGAATTTTTTAAAAGTTCTCACCACCCAGGGAGAACTATTGCAAGGGTTTGGAAGAGACCATAGCTGTTATGGTTTGGATGTGAGGTGCCCCCCAAAAGCTCACATGTGAGACAATGCAGGAAGGTTCAGAGGAGAGATGATTGAGTTGTAAGAGCACTAACCCAATCAGTGAATTAATCCCTCATGGGATTAATTGAAGTGGTAGGTGTGATTAGAGGAGACTGGAACTGGGCTGTGGCTATGGGTATATATTTTGTATCTGGAGAGTGGAGTCTCTCTGCTTCCTGATAATGTGAGCTTCCCTCTGCCACACCCTTCTGTCATGATGTTCTGCTTCACCAGGACCCCCAAGGAGTGGAGCCCGCCTTCTATGGACTAAGACCTCTGAAACCATGAGCCCGCAAATAAACCTTTCCTCCTCTGTAATTGTGCTGGTCAGATCATTTTGTCACAGCAGCAAAAAAGCTGACTAAAACACTAGCCCTAGAGCTCTTGTTCATTTCTTTCCTTCTTTCCTTCGTTTCATTTGGCTGGTTTTGTTGAACTTCACAGGGATGCCTGTGATAGATAAGTTTAAGGAAGCACTGACCTGCTTTTAGGCCCCACTTAAGTTTAATATCCATATTTCTAAGTTAATGTACCGTGACCCTCAGCAACCTCTCTCTCCTGGTAGACATGTCCCTGTGCACTCTCTCCGTGGGAGCAGGGAGGACCCACGACTTGCTTCTAACCTGTAGAACATGGCAAAATGATGGGATGTTCCCCCTACTATTCTGAGACTGCATGCTGCTGGCAGACCTGCCTGGGGACATGCTGTCCTGCTGGCCTTGAAGAGGTGGCACCTGTGTGGTGACCAGCCTATGCAGGGCTGTGCCATAGGACATGGGGGAGGCCCCCAGAGCTGAGAGCAGCCTCAGCCAACAGCCAGAAAAAACTAGGGTTCTCAGTCCTGCCACCCAGAAAAATAAACGCTACCAACAAGAGGAGTGCACGGCAGATTCCTCCAAAAAAGAAGGCAGCCCAGGTAAGACCTGGATGGCAGCCTCCTGAGGCTGAGCCCGGGAACCCACGTGACCCACGGAGACTGAGGCTTTGTAGTTTATGGTTTATTTTTTAATCTGCATGACATGCACGTGATGTTATTATCATTCTATCAGCTTTCTGTTGCTGAATAACATGTTACCAAAAACTTAAAAGCTTAAAAAATACATACTAATTCAAAATAACCAAGAGGTGGAAAGCCACCCAAGAATCTCTCAGTAGAACAGTAGATAAACAAGGTGCAGTCTCTGCATGTGATGGAGTATTACTCAGCTTTAAAGAAGGAAATTCTGACACATTCTACAACACGGATGAACCTTGAAGACAGGCTAAGTAAAATAAGCCAATCACAAAAAGACAAATCACCGTAGGAGTCCACTCGTGGTACCCAGAGTGGTTAAAGTCTCAGAAACAGTACAATGGTAGTTACTAGGGAAATGGTTACAGGGAAACTGGGAGTTGAAGTGATGGGTATGGAGTTTCAGTTTGGGGAGATAAAAATGTCCTGGAGACTGGTTGCACAATCATGTGACACTTAACATTATTGAACTGTACATTTAAAATAGTTAAGCTGGAAAAGCTTATGTTACCTTATGTGGCATTTTACTACAATTTTTTTTTTTTTTTTTTTAAATTTCAAAGGAAACCCATATGTCTATTATCCCAGTTTCCCTGGGGCAAGAGGCCAGGCATGGCTTAGCGGAGATTTCTGCTCAGAATCTCCCAAGGCTGAAGTAGAGGTCCATCTAGAGGTCCATCAGCCTGTCTTTCCATCTGCAGCCTCATACAGGTAGTTGGCAGGATTCTTCTCCATGGGGCTATAAGGCTGAGATCCCTGTTTCCTTGCTAGCTGTCAGCTGGGGCAGCTCTCAGCTCTGAAAGGCACTGAGAGTCCCTTGCCATGTGACCCTCTCACAGGACTCTCAGGAAGTTTAAGCTAGTAAGTGTCTTTGCTAAGAAAGTCTTAAAAGCTGTAACCTAACAGTCTATTGGCTAGAAGCAGCTCACAGGCTCCTCCCACATTCAGGTAGGAGGGATTAAACAAGCCTGATTCGCTGGGAATCCTTTAAGGTGGGTCAGTCCTGCCGGTTGACCCCATGTAACAGAAAGCAGGCATCAATCAAGGTTACTTGTGGTATCGGAAGCCTCACAGTCAAGAACTGAGACCTTTAATATGGACTTCTGAGCTCAGTTAGCAGGCTGCATTCAGTCTACATGCGTAGGAGGGTTAAAAGAGAAACCTGGGCGCATTGAAATGGTAACAAGTTTATTTGCGCATTCTTGGGTTGGTGAATCTGGCGGCACCAGACAAGTGGTTCAGTACTCCAGTGGGGGTGGGGTGAGAAACTTTTCTATGGTTTTCGTGAAATTCAGACAAAGGAAGTTTATGTGGTGAGGGGTGTGGCTCAGTGGTGGAGCACTTGCCCAGCGTGTGAGGCCCTGGGTTCCATGCCTCAAAATCCAACAAAATACAAGGGATTGGTTAACGTGGAAAGCCTCTAGTTAGAGGTTAGTTGGTGATTTCCGATGTTGTTCATTTCTAAGTAGTCAAGCTTAAGTTCCATTTTTTATTTCCACCGGACTTTGGTTGACTTTCATAGACACCCACAGCCCTGGAGGTATCTCCAGCCTAATTAAATATTTTTCAACAGGAACAGTAAGCATTCACTGGAATGGGATGAAGCAGCCGATCTCCACTCACCAATGGCAGCAGAGGCATCCAAACAGTAAGAATCAGCTCCCAGACTCCAGCAGGTAACTGGCTGGGTCGCACAGCTTCTGTTTCCTCTCTTTCTTCCTGAGCTCCGTGTCAGACTTCAGGACTTCGGGAGCCCCTGAAGAAAGTCCATGTAAGGCATAATTTTGTAAAAATACATTGAAAAACATAAATCTTATTTTATCCCTGAAGAAATATTTTTGCTTTAAAAATGATGGTACATTGGCCAATTCTGAAAAGAAAATTTCTGCACTCTGATTTGTAAACTTAGATTATCTCAGAGAACCTTAAGACACACCAAGAATACATACTGAGGGTTACTGGCTCAGCCTCAAAGAAAAGCTCCCAGCAAAGTCAGTGGTGAAGACAGACACAAAGTTAGCAGCGGAAAATGAAAGCAAAATTTTAGTGCGGTCAGATTAGAATTTATTTTTAATTTGCACTCGACATTTATTTTATAATTTGGTAAATCTTAGGTAAAGTCTCCATCTTCCAAACCTGCCTGAGATCATCCCCAAGGCTGCTGGCTGTGATTCTGGTGACTTTCCTTACCACTGTCTTAATATTCAATGACAGAAAATGGAATTTATATGGATAGAGATAAATAGACCAAGTTACAAATTTGCCTGTGTTAATATTTTTTCATATTTATTCTCCCTTAATGATGAGCGCATAATCAAAAAAAAAAAATCATGAATAGCTCACCTAACTTTTAAGAGATTAGCATCTGCCAAATGTATGTTTTACAATAGAATGTTTAATAAAAAGGAATGGAGGAAAGAGTGGACCAATGGAACTCCTCCCCAATAAAAAGAAAAGATCAACTAACACATCACTGAGAAAAATATAGCCAGGAAAAACCATGCACCTCATTGTTTCCAAATGAAGTACAAGGTCCTCACCTCAAAAGTTCATTTTCTACTCAGACCTGTTGAAACATGCGACAGGAAATGAAAGTTCATTTTATGGAAATCAAGATCAAGACGCAGATGGCTCCAAGGCACATACAGACTCTTCAGCTGCAAAGGCCAGTGTTGGGGCAGATGCCACGCTGGGCCATGCCCACTGTCGTTACTAGAAGGCGGGCTTTCTGCAGGAAGCAGCTTCAGGATGCCTTCATCTCTGTTAGCATCCCCACCACAGTAAGGAGAGAGAATTCCAGCATTTCCATTCATCTTCACATGAAGAAGCTATCAAGGATAGGGGTGGCCGTGCCAGGTGTAGGAACTACTGCCTGTCACAGCACGGAATTGCAGTTTGACAGGAAGCGGGCTGATTGGAGAGACAGTGTGTGGCTTTCACTCCTACTTAGCAGCTTTAGGGTTTGAGCAACTTACAAACCACTCTGTGCCCAAGTTCTCGTGTCTGGAAGATGAGATAGCCATGATGCACCCACCTGACAGATTGTTATCAACATTAAATGGCTCCATTCACCTTAAACTCTTAAACACTATTGGAAACTATGTGAGCTTGGACTACCATGATTCTTTACGTCTCTCCCACATGAAACAGTCTAAACTTCGTTGATTGACAAGATAGATGATGAAGCCAATTATTAAATTAAGGAAACTAAGATCCTCAGAATCTGGTCCCTTCTTATATCTCTCACTTATACCCCCTCCCAGCCTCCATGGAGCTCTCTCTGGCTGGGGCTCAGTTAGACAGCCTCCTGGGTGCCCAGGCATCCCAAATTGCTGCATCTCATCACTTCATGTTGCAGTGGTTTGTTTGGCTCTCCTTTGTGGAGACAGATCCTTGAAGGCAGAGCCTGTATAAATTCACTGTTTTCTTTATCGGGAACATAGTATGTGTTCAGTGAACACATTCATTTACCGAATGAAGGATCGAATGAACAAATAAAAGGCCTATTGATACCTGCTATTTGCAAAAGTCACTACTATGGGCTATAATGGAAAGTCTAATAAAAAAAAACACATTACAGTCCAATTAAGAAGACAAATCCTAAGAAGATAAATAATTAAACAATAATAAAAACTTCAGACATGGGATTTGGTCTTTTTAACTAAACCTCTTTTGAAACATTTTCAATAAAAAACAAAAGGGAAAAACAAAAGGGAGAACCAGGTATTAAATGGTTGGGGTTTGACTATAACAGGTCTAGTTAGTCACCCACAAAATGATATTATAAGGCAGCCAGAAAATTCCCTTGTCAAAAATTGCCTCCACTCCCTACCCATTACATGGCCTTAACTCTACCTGTCCATGTGCATTTAAAGACTACATTGATTCAACATAAACTATTAACACTGTAAATAGTTTAATAAATAATAGAGACAAAAAAAACTTCAAATACATAATTACCAAAAAAAAATTTTAGACCCTCTTGCACATTATCACCAACTGTGTTATCAGAGTGGTGAGCTAACTTCTAAGCAGCACTGGAAATACTACAAAGAACAAAACTTTTCACCTGGGTCCAGAAATTATATATCCATATTTCACTGAAGATAAGATGCCAACTTTTTCAAAATTGTGCATATCTCAGTATTATGATTCATCTTATAAATAATGGCATGTCATAGTTGAAGCAGAAACATCTCTCTTTCTAAGGGTCCGTAAAGCAATAGTATATCTATAATCCAGGATGTTTTAGGTTTGATGAAAAAGGTTAAAGGGTCAAACAAAACTAATTATTGTGTATGCATTTCTTCCTTAGAGGAAATATCAGAAAACGTAAGGGTTAGATGTCTGAGGACTGTGCTAATCTCTTCTACAGCGAGTAATTAAAAATAAAAGGTTGCGAGGATCCTGGAAGGTAGCTCCTGCCTCTCGGTGCATATCTGATGAGGCGTGAGCACAGAGGGCCTTGCCTTGGCAGCCCAAAGGATGTAAAAAGGGATGAGGGGCACAGGCTACCAGGGTCCGTGGAGTCATGCAGAGTAATTCTTCACTACTGTTTGCATGTTTTCCTAATGCAGATCAACTTGCTCCTCTTCACCCTGCTTTATGAATTTTATAAGAGACAAACAATAATTCATCTATCTTATGAAGCCTTTTATAACCAACTCCTTCCTCTGCCCAATGGCCACTCCCGTGTGTGGCTCTATTTTGAAAGGTGATAAACGGTTTATTGGTTCCATTAAAGAAAACTCTACTAAATGAGACCCTTCCTGAAAGCAACATGGTTCCAGCTGGAATCACACTTTTGGTTGCGAGTGACACCGAGGTTGAAGAGTTATAATGTTCATCAGCACGCTACAAGGTCCCACCTGGCTATTGTAATGTTTAATTTATTTGATGTCTCAACTGATTTCACACTTACTAGGAATTTCACATTATAGCCAGGCCAGTATTTTCAAAAATCTCTATAATATCATGCAAATAGAGGGGACTTAATTTTTTTGCTGCAGACTTTTTTAAAGATTAGAGATTTGTATTGTAACTTATCATGCCACTCTTGCCTCTGTCTCTGTTTCTCTCTCTCTCTCTCTCTCTCTCTCTCTCTCTCTCTCTCTCTCTCTATCTCTCTCTCTCTCTCTCTCTCACACACACACACACACACATATACAGAGCAAAGCAAAATTCTCCTGTCAAGCTAAAGTCATCTTATTTTGATATATAAACACACATCACAAACACACATCACATAGTTTGTATCTTTAATCAACACATCTAATTTGGCTAATGCACACGGGGTGATTGGGTGTCTATGGCTAATAACAGTGTCTGAATGCTAATGAGTGGAAAGCTAAGTGCCCCAGGACAGACCTGGATTAATGATGAGCATTTGCCTCTCAGCTTTCCTAGAGCTGTTTGGTTTAACCTCCATTTAACCTTGACATTTATAAGCCAAATCTAAAGGTTCCATACATGGGGACCCACATTTAACACAAAGCAAAATGCCAAAAATCCTATACAAGTTGTCATCAGGGGATAAAATTCAAAGGTGAGTGAGAATATCCTTTTTAAACACCTAGCACTCTGACCTCATTGAGTAAAAAGTATGCAAAAATCAAGTAGTCTGCTATTAAAAAAATTCTCAATGAGTAAAGAATATATATATTTTAAAGAGGTATGTAATTACCCATGAAAATATACAAGGACCTCTGGCTCTGAAAAAATGATAGTGTCACATTTACATAATCCTGGGTGGATATGGAATTCTATTTTCAAATAAGTTGGGTATTATTGGATATAGTATACCCCACCCACCTCAGGGTTTTGGATCTCCATCTTAAAGGCTCAAGAAATCCTGTAGCATAGAAATCTATTTAAATTTGGTTAACTCATTCTTGCCTGAATTTATTTGTCTAGAGAGAACCCTTTTTGGAGCAACCGCATTTTGGGAATGTTGGTTAAATTAAAAGACAACCAGGAGACGAATCAGGAGATGAGAGCCCAAGGTGAGCTCAGCTTTAAATAACTGCACATCTCGGAGCTGGTCATTTCCCTTGACTTCATGCTTTTAGAAAATGAAAGGGTGGGGCTAGCTGAGATCTGAGTTCTCTCCCAGCTCATCAATTAAACAGTCCTGAGAAGATCTAATGCAAAGGAAGCTGAAGAAAATATGGGACACACCTGAAGACCTGGGACAGACGGGAAGACTGAAGACCACATCAGGGAAAGGGCAGGAAGCCCTGGCGTTCACTCCCAAGAAAGAGCCCCAGGCATCCAGCATTCGAGGCCCAGCAGTAGGACCACATCCTTGTAGAGAAAGAACAGCCTCAGCCGCACCCAGGAAGACAAGACCTGTGAGAGCAAAGGACGGGAGAAAGACAGACGGCCGCTGAACAGAGGAAGTGAGGTCCAAGGAGCCGTTCCAGATGCATGGGTCCAGGGGGAGACGGAGCAGAGTCCTGGCAAGAGGCGCCCTTTACATAGCATGCAGCCTTCTCAGAGTCAAGAGTCACTGGACAAAAGAAGCCATGATAGACATGGACAAAAATTTAAAAAGCATCATCTTTTCTGCAGTATTCAGTGGGCTCTTCAGAGCCTTTAATAAACTTTGAATGAAATTTGTCTTACAACTCAGTAAGATAAAAGCGAAAATAAATAAATAAAATGGCTGAATAAGACCCAAATTTTCCAGCCTAGAATCCCTGTGCTGCTAAAGCTTGCTCAAGTCATAAAGGATGTCCGAGCCACCCTCTGGTAAAATAAATGGGACTCTAGTAGCTGCTTTCTCAGGGTTCTGGTAGAGGGACTGCTGCCTGGGGTTGCAGTTCACAGGTACGGGTGGGGCGAGGAGTTGGCATTAAGAAAAGGCAAAAATGCAAGTGCTAAGGCCAAAAGACGAAGCAAAACAGAAGCTGGGGTCCAGGCCAAGACAGAGCAACGGACATCAGGCTCCAGTGTTGCTTCACTGTGCACCCGTCACAAAAAATACAGACTTGCTTGTCCCTGCACTGCTGCCAATGCACAGAACTGCACTGATAAATCTGTACATGATGAAATACACACAGAAAGCAGAAGATTTTAACCAACGCGTTACTGACAGCAGGACTCCTGGAGTGAGAAGCACTCCACTATGGAGACCACAGATATGATGAGCAAAGCAGAAGAAAAGACGGACCCAAGAAAGAAGAGAAGCCAAGGAAAGGAAGCGCGCTTGAGTGACAGCTGAATTTTTTCTTTTGGATGTTAGTATGAGGATCAGGCTGGTTTAAAGAGGTAGGAAGAGGAAAGAAAGGCAGTGAACATATAAAAGCCCCTTTAAGGAATCCAGACTATGCCATATACCTTTACCTGCAGTAAGTCCAACAAAACTGGAAAATATTTTAAAAAATGTTTTTGTACCAGGGGTTGAACTCAGGGATGCTTAACCACTGAGTAACATCCCAGCCCTTTTTATTTTTTATTTTGAGACAGGGTTCTGCTAAGTTGCTTAGGGCCTTGCTGAGGTTGACCTCAATGTTGTGATCCTCTTGCCTCAGCCTCCCAAGCCACTGGGATTACAGTGTGCACCATCAAGCCCAGCATAAAATTTGTGTTAGAATTACATCAGTTCAATGTTGTCATATCCGTTTCCTAGTAGACGGTGCTATAGTTTCGAGAGCAAATGTCCCCCAAAGGCCCAAAGTGTTAAAGGCTTGGTCCTCAGGGTGGTGCTATGGGAGAAGGTGGAATATTTAAGAGGTAGCACCTAGGTTGATGTCTGTAGGTCATTGTGGTCATGGCCTTTAAGAGGATTATGGGACCCTGGCCTTGTTCTCTTTCTCTTTTGTGTACTGGCCAGAAGGTGAGCAGTTAGGCTCTGCCACATGTTCTTGCAATGACATGCTGCCTTCGCCAGGCCCCAAAATGATGAGACCAACCAATCATGAACTAAAACCTCCAAAACTGGGAGTTGAAATAAACCTTTCCTTTTTATAAACTGATTATCTCAAGCATTTTGTCATAGTCATAGAAAGCCAACCAACACAAACAGTTTTATGTTTGATTATGCTTTAAATGAACAAGTAGGAGAAGCTACCTACCTGCCATTTAATAAAAACTTTGCAAGATAGGACGATTTTAATAGAAAAAATATAAATAGAAGTTTTTCAGAAGTGTACATATTAGGAATTACTCAGCGTGGTGGCATGTGCCTGTAGTACCAGTTACTCAGGTGGCTGAGGCAGAAGGACCAAAAGTTTGATGCCAGCCTAACTTAACAAGACCCAGTCTCAAAATAAAATAAAAGGGACTGGGGATAGAGCTCAGTGGTAGAGTGCTTGGCTAGCATGTTTGAGGCCACATGTTCAATTCCCAGTACCAGGAAAAACTATTAGGAATTACTAAGTCAAAGTATCCCTTATTCTGCTTTGATGTCACCTGTGTGACCACTTTTTTTCTCCAAAACTATTCATACAGCAAAACTCTAGACTGGTGCTACCCTATAGAACTTTCCTCAATGAGGGAAATATTCCATATCTATGCGTCTAATATGGTAGTGCCTAGCCACATGTGACTACAGAGCTTTTGACATGTGGCTACTGTGAGTGAGCAACTGAATCTTTTCAGTTTATTTAATTTCAATTAATTCAATGTTTGATAGTTACATGTGGCTACGGCACTGTATTCATGGCACAGTTCTGAAACAAAACGTCAAACATATATCCATTAGTTACTAGTAGTTGTCAAAAAAACAAGTACAAGTACTTCAAGTTGTCAAGTACTTCATATTTTTTATGAAGATTTAGAGGAACCTGTCCACAATATAATTTGTCATGTTGACTTTGAATTCAACAAACCACAAAATCAAAGGATGCAGCTTAACAGATTCTACGCGTAGGATATTGGACTGTAAACAAAACCAACAAAACCCACAGATACAAGAGGGTCAATGACCTGCTGAGGAACAGAAGAGAAGAAAAACCCACAGGGACCACAGTGAAGAACACATGAGTCAGCAGCACGTCTGGAATTGAGATGAGAGGGCTGAGCAGAGCAATAGGATGTCAGAGAGCTAGCAAGGAGCCCGTCTTCCCAACCCGGCTTGTGTTCCCAGCCTCCACGTTTGCAAAGGGATGAGAAGGAATTGGAGAAAGTTCGAGGAAGAACAAAATGATTTCAATTGTTGGATCACAGAATCACAAGGGGAGATACTGAATGCCTCAGGGGTCTCTAATCCAGAGAAATAGAATTTGAGGCTAATGATATCTGCCTGCAGGTATCAAAAGAGGTACACTACGTAGCATTTGCCAGATAGTCCCTTTTCACACTGAAGAGAAAATTACACTCAATATACAGTGGGGACGACATTGCATTTGGCCAGAAGAAAGACAGTGGCTTAACAGGAAGCAGTCTGCCTTATTCGAGCGTAAGTGTCGAGCATCAGAACAGCCAGCACTGAATGAGTCTAAAAAGACAAATGAAGCATGACCCCTGAGCCCTGCAGCGTCACCAGGGCAGGGGAGGGAATGGATGATTCACCATCTCCCAACCATCCACCAACCTGGGATGCACTTGCTAGAAGAGGGGTTTTGGCAATTCTGCCCTCCCTCCTCCCCTCCTCCCCTAGAGGGCGCTGTCCACACAAGCCACAAGGAGGAAGCAGAGGACAAAGTTACCAAGGGAAGGAAAGAACCCCCAGGGAACCCCAGCTCCTCACGCTCAGGTCAGTGATGCACTGAAACATACAGAGAGGCTCAAGGTCTAAAGAAGCCAGTTGATCCGATCATCCTAAATCTAGAATAGCCGGGAATATGGGGCGGGACGTTCCTCACCTCTCCTCTCTCAGGTGCAGGGACCAAGGCAGAACCAGGGGAGGGAGTTCCTGCTAGGGAAGTTCACCACCTGAAGACTGATGCACAGACAGCATCCTGCTGCTAAGGAGTCCTGACCCAGGGTGACCACGCGCAGGCCAGTGCAAACAACCAGGGCTGTCCAGGAAGACTGCACATAGTCTCACCCCCTAGAGTGCTACACTATGCCTAGTTAAACATTCACTTTGGTCTGGGTAGAGCTCCAGCTCTTGCAATGAACAAAGGTTCCTGCCACAACTATAGCAATTATTATCACAAATATAATCAAGCATTAATGAGAAATCAGAGGAGGTAGGATAATGAAGGGTAATTGCATATTATGCAACATTGAGTTAATTTGAAAGTATATGGTATGAAAATATTAATAAAGTCCCAAGTTATGAACAAAATTCAAAATTATGCAGTTTCCAAAATGTTGTTTAATTCATCAGGAATTGTTTATTTTCAAGGCTGTTATGCAAAGTGAATTGTAGTCAGTATTTACACTCCTACCCCTTAAGCTGGTAAACAAAAATGCCAACCATCAGGAATACTTTTGTCAGATCTGTAAGGAAATTGATGCTAATTATATCAATTTTGAATTATGTACATTCTTCAAAAATCTATCCTTTGCATAAATTGTAAAATCTCTGTAGATAAGAACGGGGGAAACCATTTCAGAAAAGGAGGAATAATATTTGCAAACACATAGAGGCAGGAAAGAATGAAAGGAAGAGAGGAAGAAAGGAAAGCAAGAAAGAAGGAAGGAAGGGGAGAGGAGGGGAGGGAAGGAGGGAAAAGAGGGGTGAGTTTGGAATATTCAAGAAACAGTAGGAAGAGGTGAAATGAGGCTGGGAAAAAAAAAAAAAAAACAGTATGAAAATCCCTAAAACAAATTAGGAATGGAACCACCATATAACCCAGCTATCCCACTCCTCAGCACATATCCAAAAGATTTAAAATCAGCAAACTGCAGTGAGGCAGTCACATCAACGTTTATAACAGGACAATTCACAATAGCCAAGCTATGGAGCCAACCTAGGTGCCCTTCAACAAATGGATGGATAAAGAAAATGTGGTATGTATATGCAATGGAGCATTACTCAACCATAAAAAGTGACTTTATGGCATTTGCCAGTAAATGATGGATCTGGAGAGAATCATGTTAAGTGAAATAAGGCAGTCTGAAAAAAACTGAAGGTAGAATGTTTTCTATGATATGAGGAAGTTAATCCAAAATGAAGGGAGGAAGGATGAGATAGAGAAAGTCAGTGGAATACATCTGACCTAACTTTCCTATGTACCTATATGAATATACCACAGTGAATCTCACCATCACGTACATCCACACGACACTAATTAAAAAGGAAATTATGGGTAAGTAACGGAAAGACCAGTAGAGTAGAGGGATGGGAACAGGGGAAAGGACGAGGGGAGAGGAAGGGGCAATACTTAGAACAAATTATATCCCATGCTTTTATAATTCTATCAAAATAAACCCTCTTGTCACGTATAACTAAACATAACCACTAAAAAAAAAAAAAAAAAAAGGGGTTGCAAACCAATGATTGCCGAAAGCTATTGCTTAATTCAGTCTCAGGCCATAATAGAGTTTTCGTAGATCCTTAAGTGAGATGAGGAAAACAAGGCAATATTCTCCATCACACAGAGTCCTCCATAAAGCTTTTATATAATAGTTACAAATTATTCTTGATTATGAGACCATGTCCTCACAAATTGATTAGCATTAAAATGTCCTAGCTGTTGTGGAATGTCGGCAATGGCAGAAGGCAGGTAGGGTTGTAATATCCCACCTGATGAAATAAGATGTGACCAACCTATAGAGGTCCGGAGTTTATTTATCAGAAATATCACTGCTTCCTAAAAGGGAAGAGGGTATAACCACAGCCCTGTGGAAGGAAGTTTAGGTAATTAAACAAGGTACCCAATTAAACCCATGGAGAATAATTCTAGATGTCGCTTTTTAAATACATTCAAATGCATATCAATTATTTAAAGAAAATCACTAAAAGAATATAAACAGCATGTATGTGTTGGAAGCGAGGAGGAAAAATGTAACGAAAAGCATTGTATATTCAATGAAGGGCAGGAAAGAGGAAAAGAAACAAATCATGAAATACAATAGTGACACTAAGTCCAAATGTATCATTAATCACAACTAATATATCTGGCTGAGTCCACCCAAAGAAATTCCCATGGTGGCATGAAAAGTAAACCAAATCAAATAAATAAAAATGTCCAAATGCTGTTTTTAGTAATCACCTTAAAATAAAACCTCAAAGTTTTAAAACTAAAGTAATAGGGATGCTTACAAGGCAAATGCCAGCTGCGGCTACTACTATACTGTGTTTACCCATCAAATGCTAGCTACTGCTCACCACTGTCCTCCTCCAAAGAAAAATGTCTCGACATCAACTTCAGATGAAATAAAATTCAATGGGGTAGAACGCTAAATGAAACATAAGAAATTTGTATGTTAATAAAAGGTAAAATTCATCAAGTAGCCACAATAACATTTAATCTAGACAAAGAGTGTCAGAAAGCAAGCATAGAACGATTAACCCCTGCAGTAATGGGATAAACTGACAGTCATCTCTTGGAAAAATGAGTGTATCTGTATATGGCAGAAAGTACTTGCATTTCACTATTAATAAGCTTAATCAAAAATTAATAGAAAGAAGGTGAACACAACAGAGAGTATACATTTTTTCATATTCATGAAAGATTTAGAAGTAAGGGAACACAGAAAACTTCAGAATGCTCCAAAAATAGAAATTATCACACAATCCAATGGTATGAGAAATTTATAACAAAAGATAATCAGCAACATCCCACCCCAAAACAACTCCTTGGAAATTTTAAAGAGATCTTTTAAATAACCTCAAAGTAAAGCAGAAATTAAAACCATAATTACAGCAATGCAGTCTCGGTAGCATCAGAGGACTTTGTTTATTAATTTAAATTATCTAAGTATTCAACCCAAGAAATTTAAAAATGAATAAATATAAAGAAAGGGGGAGGGCAGTGATTTATAAGATAATTAGTGGAATGTAAAATAAACTGTAAATGTGAAATGGATTTTCAAAATAATCTTTGACAGTAAAATGAAAACTGGCTCCTTAGATGGAGAAATAAACAGTAATAACAAAGTTGACTGTACTTTAATAAGTGGGATCATGAGAAAAAAGACGGGACAAAAATAAACTCCTGGGGGGAAAAGAAGAAGACAGGCCTAACTACAGATACAGAGGAATTGAAATAATTAGATTAGCATCTGGAGCCAGATGACATGGGTTTGAATACCCACTCCGCCACCTCCTGGGAAGGTTACCAACCCACACCTCTGTGCCTCGGTTTCCACATCTGTAAAGTAGGTAACAACAGCCCACCTCAATGAGGACCAACCACCTCACGTATGAAAGTACATAACATGACGTCCACTGCGTCAGAAGGAACGCTTACGTGCTGGCTATTTTTATAAGAGATCACTTTATCTAGATGGAATGCTAGGTTTCCTTAACATATGTAAGAACTTAAGAACTGAGTAGGTTGAAAAGGACTTAAAATCAGCAAACCACAGTGACACAGCCACAGCAATGTTTATGGCAGCTCAATTCACAATAGTTAAGCTGTGGCACCAGCCTAGGAGGCGTTCAACAGATGAATGGATAAAGAAAATGCGATCCATGGACACAATGGAATACTACTCCATTAAAAAAGAATGAAATGATGGCATCTGCTAGTATATGGATGCAGATGGAGAATATCAGACTAAGCGGAACAAGCCAATCCCAAAACACCAAAGGTTGAATGTTTTCTCTGATATACAGATACTGATTCTCAAAGGTGGGGGTTGAGGGGGGCAGCTAGGGAAGAAAGGAACATTGGATCAGGCAGAGGGGAGTGAGAGGAGGGGCGGGGGTGTGGGGTGGGAAAGACAGTGGAATGAGTCAGATATTATTACCCTATGTACATGTTTGATTGCACAACCAGTGTGATCATGTATTGTGCACAGAGGAATGAGAAGTTGTGCTCCATTTGTATACAATGTGTCAAAATGTATTCTGCTGTCATGTGTAATTAATTAGAACAAATTTTAAAAACAACTGAGTAGGTTGATACTTAAGGAAGAAATCAGAAAGGCAGTCAATGATTTAGGACTGAAACTGACCTCAGGCTTATTTTGTAAAATTGTCTTATAGAAAGAGTACTAAATGTTATATCAACTATTTTAGACCACAGGAAAACATGAGAAATTGTTCAGTTCATTCTAGTGGACTAGCATCATCCTGGTACTAAAATCAAATTTTGAAGTAGCGCATATGCATGCGTACAGAGAAACACCATTTTGAAAAATTTCCTTTTGAATGTGAACAGAAAAATCCTACATAAAATACTAGAAAATTGAATCTGCTAATGTCTTTTTTTAAAATATTAGGGAAAATACCAGAAATGAGTCAATAGGAGGGGAAAATACGAAATTCACTTAAAAATCTAAGAAGAAATAAAAACATAAATATATATAATAATATTGATAGATGCTTAAAATCATTTTTAAAAGTTTAATACTGTTTAATTTTTTTAAAAAAGAACAAAATTCTTACACTAATAGATGGTATCAACAAACAGAAGCTGTCACACTTCAATGGTGAAACACTGGAATAATCCCCATTCATCAGGAATAGAGCAGTGAAGTTTTCTCACTTCTTGTTACTCTCTTCTTGTTACTGTCCTCAATGTCCTTGAAATTGCAATAATAGGAAACAAAAAGAAGTAAAAAATGTTTAAAAGAAAGGATTATTATTGTTTATTTCCAAACACCAACAATAACTAACAAATGATCAAAAAGGATACTGTTGTATTTGGGGTTTGGAAGTAGACAATGGAAAATTTCTTAAGCTGGTTTCAGCAGCAAAGAATTTATTTCCAGGTGTTGTAATAGCATTGGAATGACTGGAGGAAAAGATCTCGCCCACTGAACACCCAGGAAAATCTATGCCCAGAACCACAATTCCATCAGGGTCCAGAACCCGGTCACAGCTGCAGGAAACCATCCAGTCAGGGAGCTACTGACCACAAGGCCACATGGACTCTGCCACCATCAGAAAGTGATTTCCAAGCTAGGTAGGCTGGCACACTCCTGTAAAACCAGCAACTCGGGAGGCTGAGGCAGGAGGGTCACAAATTCAAGGCCAACCTGGGTGACTTAGTGAGACCCTGTCTCAAAATAACAATAAAAAGGGCTGGGGATGTAGTCCATAGTAAGCACTGGGTCCTCAGCCCCATTACCAAACAAAGAAAAGGAAAGAAAAAAAGATTGGAGGTGGGGTCTAAGGTCAGAACACCAGCGAATTGAGTGTCACAGGCATGGCCTTGTTCCTACCTAATGTGTCCCAAATTCTAACATGAGCACATCTAACTGGCAAAACTACGTCACTGCTGGAACTCAGCCACAAAGGAGTCAAAGAAATGTGCGTTTCAGTGTTCCAACACTACAGCATAAGTGGCATTCACAACACCAACAGACTAGACTTACACTGAAGAAGAAACCTAACATGAAGTGTACAAGTTTTATATGAAGGAAAAAAGTGTAAATGAAAACCTGCAATGAGGAAGAAAAACAATTGGGAAGTTTCAACCTTAAAGGAAATTCAGTTCTTTCAGATTATCGATGAATGCAGAATAATTCCAATCCAAACTAAAAGGATTCCTAGACAAAATAATTGTAAGTGTTATTGAAATGGGAAAAAGAAATGTAAGAGAAAAATTTTACTACACTTCATTCTTTAGAGTAGTTTTAGGTTCACGGCAAAAGTGAGTGGGAGGTACAGAGATTTCCCACATCCCCTTCCCCACTCACACACAGCTCCTCCAACAGCAGCAGACCCCACCCATCAAAGAACACACTGACTCATAACTACCACACAAAGTCCTCACTTTGCATTAGGGATCACTCCTGGTGACCCACAGTGTGTGGGTCTGGACGGATTTTTACTGCATCCACCATGGTAGCACCATACAGAGCAGCTTCACCTAGACACTTCTGAAAAAGTACAACAAGGGAGACTTGTGCTGTATATAAGTTACAGTAATTAGAGGAGTTGAACCCTGGAATAGCAAATAACAGAACAGTATAGACAGCACAGAAATTACTGCATGCGGGGCACCACATACAACAGAGAGACAGGGAGACGAGGTATAGATAATGGATAACTAAAAAACCATAGGGAGTAGTTCTGTAGCACAGAAAGGTAACTGTAACCCACAACAATTAATTTCAAAGTAACTAGAGAAGAGTGTGAAGGCTCCCAACACATGAAAATGATAATATTAGAAGAGACAGAAATGATGATCCTCTGATTTGATCATTACACCTTTATACATGTGTCAAATCATAACACTATGAATAAATGAGTACATATATTATATGCTAATTAAACAATAAGAATTTTAGAAATAGAAAAAATAACAGAGATAACAATTAATTAAATATATTTTAAATGATATGTACCAATAGGAAAAAAGGTAATGTCTACAAACATACATTTCACAGAAGAAATAAAAATGGCCAATATGTGGATTGAATATGCTTTGTTTTACAAGCCATCAAAAAAAGATTTCAAGCAATAGAATGGAAACCTTTTTTTAAATTCTTAAGATCCAGTATTTATGAACAATATTCTAAATATATATATATATATATATATATATATATATATATATATATATATATATATACTCTTGGTGAAGGTATTACTTGGTGCAACTTTTTTGATGAGATTTTGATAAGACTGAAATACAATTTTTAAACTGCATACCCTTAGACCCAGAAATTACACATAGAATCCACCCTAACAGAAATTACACATGGAATCCATCCTGAAAGTATCCACATAAGTATACAAAATCTGAGTTAGGAGCAACAAGTTAAAGATCTATATTCTATAACATGGTGTCTACAGTTAACAATAATTTTTTTTTATTGGTACAGGGGATTGAACTCAGGGGCACTCGACCACTGAGTCACATCCCCAGCCCAATTTTGTATTTTTATTTAGAGACAGGGTCTCACTGAATTGCTTAGTGCCTTGCTTTTGCTGAGGCGACTTTGAACTTGCCATCCTTTCTGCCTCAGCCTC
Organism: Sciurus vulgaris; assembly: GCF_902686455.1. Classification (NCBI taxonomy): domain Eukaryota; kingdom Metazoa; phylum Chordata; class Mammalia; order Rodentia; family Sciuridae; genus Sciurus; species Sciurus vulgaris. The sequence continues at coordinate 133,632,900 of NC_136469.1, read as the reverse complement.
CGAGCCGCTGGGATCACAGGCATACACCATTATGCCCGTCATAAACAGTGTATTTTTGAAAATCACCAAGAGTAGATTTTCTTGTGTCTTCACCACAAAAAATAAGTATATGAAGTAATGCATGTGTTAATTTTAGCTTGAGTAGGCGTTCCACAGTGTATTCCTATTTCAAAACAAGATTTTATACATGATAAACATATATAATCCCTGGCAACTAAAATTTTTTAAAAAGCTCACATACTTACACAAAAGATATGTGGACAATGATAACCTCTGAAGTGTAATTTTAATAGCAAAAATGTGGAAACTACTTCTATCTGTTAGCTTTGGTCACATAACAAACAAGCCCCAAACTTAGTGACTGAAAACAGCGGTTATCTAAATAGATCACAGTCCTACAAGTCCACAGCTGGGACCCAGCTGGAGTTCTCCCATCTTGGCTGTGCTCGATTATCTGTAGTCAGCTGCCAGGTCAATGGATGCAGCCTGGTTTTAAGGTTTGCTTCCGCACCAAGTGGCCTTTCAGCCTCTAGCAGGACAACTGGGTTTGTTCACATGGTTGACAGCAGGTTCCAGGAAGGCAAGTGAAAGCTAGGCCTCAAGAGCCAAGGCTTAAAGTGGTACAGAACGTTCCTGCCACATTCCATTGGCCCACACAAGTCACAAGCTCACCCCTGGTCCAAGGCTTAAAGGAAAAGACTACCTCGTGCTGTAAGGAGCTACAATATCACATTGCAAAGTGGGCATGTATTAATAGAAAGGTAGGAATTATAGCCACTTCTTTTAATCTACCCTCCTTCCTATATAGCCATCAAAAAGAAAATGATAAATGGAGAATAATTCAATGTCTACATCTATGCTATAGAAGTTTTTGCTGTTCTAAAGTAGAATGAGATCAATATACACATTAACATATAAAGTCTTTAAGTCACCCTGGTGAAGGAAAAAGTACCAATGTGTTCATCTTCTGTTGCTGTAACAAAATTCCTGAGATAAACAACCTGAAAGAAGAAAGGTTCATTTGGCTCACTGTGCCAGAGGTTTCAGTCTATGGTTGGTTAACCCCATTGCTTTTGGATCTGTGGCAAGACAGCACATCATGGCGGGGTGTGAGTGGTGAAGCAAAGTCACTCGCCTGGTGGCCCCTGGCAAGCAAAAGAGAGGAAGAGGAAGGGGCCCCAATCTTCAAGAGCATGCCCCCACTGACCAGAAGACCTCCCACCACCCCCCAATACTACTGCAGGCTGAGGATCAAGCCTTTACCCCATGGGCCTTTGGAGGGCATTTACCCAAATCATAGTAAAGAATGTATGTGTTATAATGACTTTTATCTTTCTAGGGATTCACTACTATATCTGAAGGTCCTAAAGTACAGTATAGAATATAATAGTGACTAGATAATTTTTAACTTAAAAAAAAGTCTGGGATGATATTCTGTAGGTTCTGGAATCCACAGAAGTTTTGTAAACAGGAGCATCATCAGACTGGATTTATGTGTTAGAAAGATTGCTCCAGTCAAAAGGAAGACAAGTGCTAATCTTAGCTAATAATAGCTGAAATGTATTAAGTGCGTACTGGGTCCTAGATATTGTCCTCAGAGCATTGCAGGTATTATCTCATTTAATATCCCCTCAAATCCCATAAAGACGTTACTATTATTTTTCCCATTTAACAGATGAGAAACTTAAGGCAAAGGAGGTTAAACAGTTTGAATCAGTTACTAATAGAAGCATGATTCAAGTCCAAGCAGTCTGACTTCAGACTTTACAATTCATTCTTACCTCCTTTGAGATGAAAGAGGACAGAGATCAGGAACAACTAACCCTATACAATTAGGGGACAATTGGGCTAATATTGACAGACATGGCAGATGCTGATGGTCTGGACAGAGTGACAATGAGGCTTGAAAATCATTTTGGTGCAAGAAATTACAGAATTTTAGGTAAAGGGAGGATGAAGCCAGGATGTGAACAGAAAGGTGAAGAATTCAAGAATGTTCAGGGTTTCTGACTGAGATGGTTGAGTGGAAATTTGCATTATTATCTCAGATGAGGGATACGGGATGAACACCAGATTTGGATTGAGACTCGCTGAAAAGTTCGAGGTGAAGACACCCTTTGTCAATCCATGGCAATGACTATGTGACTACAGTAGAGGGTAGCTCCTGAGACAATCCGTGACTACACCGCCGTCCAGCCCTCGGGGGAAGGGAGGCGAATGCACTTGCTTCTGAATGTGGACAGTTCTCTCTAGAGCTGTATGACCTGGGCACTTTCATCCTTTGGGTACCAGTTTTCTTATGTGTAAAAGAGGGATGCTAAAACCCACCTGCCAGTACAAAGAGACTCGTAAGAGAAATAACAGAAAAACATGTTTCTTTTTGGCTATTAAATACACAAATATCAGGTCACATTAAGAAGCTCTCAGCGCTTAGAGTATTCAACCTCACATAGATAAAGTATTTCAATAACATCCACCCTTCCTGTGATTTGTTAGTGTTTGGCCTTCTTGGATGAAAGTGAGCAGTTAGGACACAATCATGAGAAATCAAAGTGGCTTTATGGATTTGAGTTTTTAACAAAATCTATATTTTCATAGTTTTTTTAAAATTGGCTTAAATTGTCTTTCTGAATCAATATGCTGCATTTATAGAGACACTTTAGGGAAAAAGGACAGTGGCTTATTTAGGATCAATAATAAGTGACTTGATTCTTTTCCAGACAACTCATATCCAGATTAACCCCCAAGAGCTGAGAGAAGCCATCACCAGAATCCAGCTAGCCCAAGGCGCGGGGGTCCCTCAGGGTCCAGCTTACTCACCACCTCAGGGGAGCCGGAGGAGGGGAGGGGAGGTAATGCCAAGAAAACATGCCCTGGAGTCAGTAAGAAATGGGCTCCTGCCCCAGTTTCATTGTTGACTGGCTCTCTGATCTGGAGCGGTTTATTCAGTCTCCTTAAGCCTTCATTTCCTAGTTGCTAAATGAGTATGAGGCCATATCATGCTATCATAGGATATTGTTGGGATTTCTTAAAAAATACATATGTCTTAGGTCAGTGCCATGATTGTAATATGTCCCCTGAAAAGCTCATGTCAGAAACTTAATACCCAGTGCTTTACTGGGGCGTGTGACCTAGTCAGAGATGGGGCCCAGGGGATGAAGTAATACCATTGCTACAGGAGCTCATGACTGCAGAAGTATTCCCTAGGAAAGGACGAGCTGGTTCTCACACGCCCACCCTGTCTCTTTCTCTCCCCCGCATCCCACCCTCACTTTGCCCTTTTGCTTCCCACCATGAAATCATACAGCATGAAGATCCTCTTCACACGCAAGTCCCTAGTCTTGCACTTCCCAGCCCCCAGAACCGTGGGCCCCTCTCATCACACCCACCCCGTCTCAGGGAGTCCATTACAGCAGCACAAAACAGACCAGGGCAGTCAGGCTTCTCAGGAAACTAACTTTAAAATGGAGATTGTACACAGGAACTTTCGCAAAGAGTCTTTTCACAAGGAGTGTTTCTCAAACTACAGCCTTTGGGAAGTGAGGTGCTATGGTTTAGATTTGAGATGTCCCCAGACGCTCCTGTGTTGATGCAGGAATGTTCAGAGGTAAAGTGACTAGACTGTGAGAGCTCTGACCTAATCAGCCCTTCCTTCCTACTTTGAACAGACTGACTGGGTGGTAACTGTAGGCAGGTGGGGCGTGGCTAGAGGAGGTGGGTCACTAGAGGTGTGCCCTGAAAGGGTGCATCTGCCCTGCAACCCCTTCCTCCCCACCTCTCTCTCTCTCTCTCTCTCTCTCTCTCTCTCTCTCTCTCTCTCTCTCTCTCTCTCCCTCCCTCCTTCCTTGCTGCCATAAGGAGAATATTTTCCCTTTGCCACACCCTTCCTCCATGATGTTCTGCCTCACCTTGGGTCCAAAACAATGGAGTTGACTATCTATGGACTTGAATTCCCGAAACCATGAGCCCCAACTTTCCCTTCTCCAGGTTGTTCTTGCCAGATATTTTGGTTACAGAGATGCAAAACTGGCTAAAACATGAAGGATGTAGGATTGGGCCAGGAGACAAGTTGTACCTGGTGTAGCAAAAAAGGAGGCCTTGGTTAATTGCACAGGAAGCTATAGAGCTGGGATGACCCTCACAGCTGTCTGGAATCGAGGCAAGTGTTTATTCCTGTGTAGCCCCATCTGCTAGTCACTGGGTGCAGGCTGCCCCTGAGGGGGAGAATAATTGTAGGTGAGGCAGGGCCCCTTAGTTGAGGGCAGTTGCTCTGGGCCTCCAGCTGCAAACACTGACCAATGGTTGGAGAGATGAGCACCCTAATCATAGAGGGATATTCAGGTGGGGCAACATCCTCTATAATGTACACAAGAAAGCAGAGTTTGTTAGATTGTAAAAACCACAAAAGTGACCATCTTCTTTGCTACTCAATGCCTGTTCCCAGTGTCTATAATAGTTCCCAGCATATAGTATATGCTTAACAAATTTGTTGGATGAAGAAATGACCATCAATAAGCATTAGCTACTGTTATTATTAAAGCCTTCTCTGTTTCCAGATAGAAGGTATTCAGATAGTCTCTTTACCTTGGGCATTTCTATGGCCTTAGATTACCTTGTCACCCCACCATTTGTTTATTTACTTACTAATATTCCAAGCCATTCCACAAAATGTAAAAGAACCTCATAATGTTATTTTCTCAGGTAACATTAATCACTCTTCTGCCAAAAGACAGCAGGGATATTATGGATGGAATTGTGTCTCCTCCTGAAAATTTCCATGTTGAAGAACTAACTCCCATTAGCTCAGAATATGATATTTGGAGATCTATATTAAAGCAAAATAAACCTGTTAGGATGGATCCTAATCCAATAAAACTGAATGTCTTTAGAAGAATAGATTAAGACACAAAAAGAGGTCTCAGGGATGTAGGCACACAGAAAAAATGACCATGTGAGGACACAAGAGAAAATATCCATCTGAAAGTCAAGGGTGAGAGACCTCAGAAGAAACCAAACCTACCAAAACTTTGATCTTGGACTTTCAACCTCTGGAACTGTAAGAATTTTTCATGTATTATGTCATCTGTTTTATGACATATTTTTATGGCATCACTACACAACTAATACAAGGGTTAAGAGTCCTTAAGGCACTATTGGCAAATAGACTAGATTAAGCAGAACAAATAATACCAGGGCTTGACAACAAGGTAGACAAACAACAGAATATATAAGAACTCTCAAACAACATTAAAGACAAAATTTAAGACTCAGGGGTACTGAGGAAGGAGTGGAGACAGTGTAATGGAATATAAAAAAAAAGTCAGTATAATAATTGCAGAGAATCTCTCTAATCTTGGGAAGAAGATGGACATGCAGGTACTGAATTCTTTTAGAACCCCAAATAGAAATAACCAGAAGAGAAGTTATTCACCTTATATTATGGTTAAAATGCCAAAATGCAAAACAAAAAAAAATTCTAAAAGCCACAAAAGAGAAGCACCAACTCACTTATAAAGGCAAACCCATAAGAATGATAGATTTCTCAGCAAAACTCTAAAGATTTATATGGCATGGAATGGAGTATTTCAAGGCCTGAAATAAAGTATCTGCCAACCTAGATGACTATATCCAGTAGAGCTATCCTTCAGAATAAAAAATTTAAAAATTAAAAAAAAAACACTTTTTAAGCTAAGTATAAACCAAAGGAATTCATGGCCACTAGGTCAGCACTGAAGAAGTATTTAAAGAAATCCTACACAGAAGAGAGAAGTTAAAAATAAGAAAGAGAGAATCTGAGAGAAAAAAGTCTCTATAGAAGAACAGATAAGGAAAGTTAGGAACAAGTCAAACATTAGAAATAAAACAAAATGACAAAAATTAATATATACCTTTCTATAATAAGCCTGAGTATAAACATTTTAATTCTAAAATTAAAAGACATAGACTGGAAAGTCAAATTTCTTTTAAAATACCCAACTGCATATTGTCTGAAAAAAAATACCTCACCAGCAAAGACATTTATGACTGACAGTAAAAGGATGGAAAATTATATTTCATGCAAATGGGATCAGAAAGCAAGCAGGAATAGCTATTCTCATAGTTAACAAAGCAGACTTCAAGCAAATTAGTCAGAAGAGACAAAGAAGTCATTACATATTGATAAAGGGAACAACCCAATAAGAGGATGACTGCACATATTTAGGACCCAAATATTGATGCACTCAATTTCATAAAATGGACACTATTTCAAAATAAAGGACAGATGTCAACACAATAATAGTGGGAGATTTCAATACCCCACTCTCACCAAAAGATAGGTCATCCAGACAGAAAAGTCAACAAAGGTACAACAGAGTCAAAATACACTATAAATCAAAAGGATTTAACAGATTTCTATGGAATGTTCCATCCAACAAGAGCTGAACACACTTTCTTTTCAGTAGCCTATGAGATTTTCTCAAATAGATCATGTACTAGGCCATAAAGCAATCTTAGCAAATACAAAAGAAATGTTTCTGAAATAATTTCTTGCATTTTATCAGATCAAAATGGAAAGAAATTAGAAACCAACCACATCATAAACGACAGAAACTTACACAAACATGAGGAAATTGAACTTTTATATGATCCATGGGTTATTGGAGAAATTAGGAAGAAACTGAACATTTTCTAGAATCAAATGAAAATGGAAACACAGCATACCAGAATCTGTGGGATACAGAAAAACAGTTCAAAGAGGGAAGTTTTTAGTTACGAATGAATACAATTAAAAAATCAGTGAGATCTCAAATAAATTAGTAATTGTGCATCTCAAGGTCTTAGAAAAACAAAACAAACCAACTTCAAAACCAGTGGGAGAAAGAATTAACAAAGATCAAAGCTGAAATTAATTGGTGACTAAAAAAAAATACGAAAGATAAACAAAAAAAGAAATTATTTCTCTAAAAAGATAAACAAAATTAATAAACCCTTATCCAAACTCACAAAAGAGAGAAAAAGACTCAAATCAATAAAATTAGAGATTAAAATGAATATATCACAACAAATGCCACTGAAATTCAGGAGATCATTAGGAACTATTTTGAAAATGTATATTCTAATAAAATTTTAAATGTATAAGAAATGAATAAATTTATAAACACATATGACCTACCAAAATTGAATCCAGAGAATATTATGAACCTAAACAGACCAATAACAAGCAATAAAATTGAATCAGTAATAGATTCCTAACAAAGAGAATCCCAGAACTAGATGAATTTTACCAGACTTTTAAAGAAAATTCAATGCAATTCACCTCAAACTATTTCAAGAAATAGAAAGGAAAGTTTTCAAATTCATTTTTCAAAGCCAGTATCACCCTGATACCAAAACCGGATATGAAGGAACATCACAGTCCAATATTCTTGATGAACATAGATGCAAAACTCTTTAATAAAATACTTCAAAATCAAATTCAACAACAAATTATAAAGATCAGACTCCATTATCAAGTTGGTTTCATTCCAGAAAGGCAAGAATGGCTCAACATAGGCAAATTAAAAATCTCAGTAGATGCAAAAAATAATAATAGAGTTCAGACAAAATTCAACTCTTGTGATAAAAGCCCTAAGGATACTAGGGACAGAAGGATCTTATCTCAGCATTTTAAACAATACATATGACAAACTGAAAGCCAACATAGTACTAAATGGGGAAAAGCTAGAAACATTTATCCCAAAATTAGGAACAAGACAAGGCCATTGACTCTCACCATTTTTATTCAATATAGTTCTTGAAATTTTAATCAGAGTGATTAGTCAAGGAAAAGAAATAAAAAGGATACAAATAGAAAAGGAAGAAGTAAAACTGTCCCTATGTGCAGATGATGTGACCCCTTAGTTAGAAGACCCTAACAGCTCCATCAGAACACTTTTAGAACTGATAAATAAATTCAGCAAGTAACAGGATACAAAACCAACATATGAAATAAATAGCTTGTCTCTATACTAATAATAAACCTGTTGAGAAAGAAATCAGGAAAACAATTCCACTAACAATAGTTTTAAACAAAATGCCTAGGAATAAAGCTAACCAAGTGTATGAAGGACCTCTACAATGAAAATTACAAAACATTGATAAAATAAATTAAAGAGGGTACCACAAGATGGAAAGACGTCCCAAGTTCCTGGATAGGCAGAAATAATATTGTTAAAATCACCACATCAAAAACAATCCACAGATTCCATACGATCCCCATCAAAATACCAATGATATTCTTAGCGGAAGAAGAAAAAACAATCCCCAAATCCATATGGTACAGCAAAAGACTCAGAGTAGCAAAATAATCCTGAACAAAAAAGAGCAATTCTAGAACCATCACATTACCTAATTTCAAATTATACTACAGAACCATTCCATTTATTGATGGAATAATAACAAAAAACTGCATGGTCCTGGCATAAAAATAGACACATGGACCAATGGAATAGAATAGAAGACCCAGAAGCAAGCACCATGGTTACGTCATCTGATTCTGGACAAAGATGCCAAACATGCTTGTTGGAGAAAAGAGCCTTTTTACCAGACGGTGCTCAGAAAACAGGTTAGTCATATGTAGAAGAATGAAACCAGATTCCCATCTCTCAGCCTGTACAAAAGTCAATACAAAATAGATCAAAGACCTAATATAAGACCTGAAACTTTGAAATACTAGAAGAAAACACTTCAAGATATAGGCATGGGCAACGTCTTCCGGAATAGGACTCAGGAAACCACAGAGAGAATTTGCTAAGTGAGATGGTATCAAATTAAAGAGCTTCTGCAAAGCAAAGGAAATGGTTACTAGTGATGAGAAGCCTGCAGCATGGAAGAAAATCTTTACCAGCTACTCTTCCAACAGGGGACTAATATCCAGACTATATTTTTATAAAAATTAAAATACTTAGGGTAGTTTTGTTTTGCATTTTTCTAATTACTAGAGATGTTGAACATTTTTAATATATTTGTTGATTGATCATATATCATCTTTTGTGAAGTGTCTGCTTAGTTCCTTATCCATTTGTTGACTGGGTTTTTTTTTTTTTTTTTTTTTTTTTTTTTTTTTTTTTTTTTGGTCTTAAGTGTTTTGAGTTCTTTATAAATTTTGGAGATTAGTGCTCTATCTGAAGTGGGAAAAGATTTTCTCCACATTATTTCTCCCTATAATGTGAAGGCTCTCTCTTCACATTATTGATTGTTTCCTTTGCTGAGAAAAAGATTTTTAGTTTGAATCCATTCCATTTATTGATGCTTGCTTTTATTTCTTACACTTTTGGTTGTTAAAGAAGTCTGGTCCTAAGCTGCCATGATGAAGGTTTGGGCCTACTTTCTCTTACATTTGACACAGGATCTCTGGTCTAATTCCTAGGTCCTTGATCCATTTGAGTTGAGTTTTATGCAGGGTGAGAGATATAGAGGTTTAATTTCATTTTGCTGCATATGGATTTCCAGTTTTCCCAGCACCATTAGTTGAAGAGGCTGTCTTTTCTCCATTATATGTTTTTGGCACCTTTGTCTACTATGAGTTAAGTGTATTTATGTGGATTTGTCTCTGTGTCTTCTATTGGAATGGCTATTATCAAGAATACAAGTAACAATAGGTGTCGATGAAGATGTGGGGGGAAAGGTACACTCACACATTGTTGGTGGGATTGCAAATTGGTGCAGCAACTTTGGAAAGCAGTGTGGAGATTCCTCAGAAAACTTGGAATGGACCCACCATTTGACCCAGGTATCCCACTCCTTGGTTTATACCCAAAGGTCTTAAAATCAGCATACTACAGTAACACAGACACAATGTTTATAGCAGATCAATTCACAATAGCTAGATTGTGGAACCAAGCTAGATGCCCTTCAATAGATGAATGGATAAAGGAACTATGGTAATGGAATATTACTCAGTGATAAAGAGGAATAAAACTATGGCATTTGGAGTTGGAGAATATCATGCTAAGTGAAATAAGCCAATCTCAAAAGACCAAAGGCTGAATGTCTTCTTTGATAAGTGGATAATGATACATAAAAGTTGGCGGAGGAGGGGTTGTAAGGTAAGAATGAAGGATTTGGATTGTGTCGAGGGAAATAAGGGAAGGAGACAGGAGGAGGATAGATGGTGGAATTACCCTATGTACATGAGTGATTACACGAGTGGTGTGACTCCACATCGTGTACAACCAGAGGAATAAAAAGCTGTACCCCATTTGTGTACAATGAAGCAAAATGCATTCTGCTGTCACATATAACTAAATAGAACAAACAATAAAACATTTTTAAATTCAAATACTTAACACCAAAACCAAATAACCCAATCAGTAAATGGACAAATGGATTGAACAGACATTTCTCAAAAGAAGCATAAATGAGCAATATATACATGAAAAAAGTTCAACATCCTTAGTCATCAAGTAAAAGAAAATCAAAATCACACTGAGATTCTATACCACTCAATCAGAATATTAATCAGCAAGAATACAAATAATAACAAATGCTAGCAAGGATGCAGGGAAAAGGGAACCCTTATTCACTGTGATAGAAATCTAAATTAGCATACACTGCTACGAACATCAGTATGGAGGTTTCTCAAAAAATTCAAAATGGAACCACCACATGACCCAGCTATACCACTCCTTAGTATTTTCCAAAAGAATTAAAGTCAGCATCCTTTAGAGACAGCTGCATCCTCATGTTTATCACAGCACAATCCATGATAATTGAGTTATGGAATCAGCCTACATGCCTGTCAACAAACGAATCAATAGAGGAAATGTGAGAAAGATGGATGATTGATAGGTAGATAGATGATAGATAGATAGATAATAGACATATATGCACACACAATGGAGTTCTCATAACATGGAAAACATTTCCCCAGACTTCATTAGAACCAAGAGATTCTCACCTGCTCATGTTTCAGGTCTAATTTTAAATCATTCCATACTCTCTAATAAGATGATTCTCATTTTTAAGACTCGAACCCACAGAAACCTAGTATTCTCATGCAGATTGTTTAACAAAAAACTCACACCAGAGCAAACACCAGTTTATATGTTTCTCCCAAACATTTTTCTGATCAAATCTCCTCTTCTCTTTTCAGACTATCACCAGAACGACTTTTTTCTTTATACCTTAATCCAGTGTTTCTGTTATAAAGCAAATGAATGGGGACAGACAGAGCTCCTGAACATGTCAAGAAGCAATGATAGAGTTCAGTGGGAAATAGCTCAGAGAAAAATTTTATGAGCCACAAAGATTATATTTTATCCTACCGTGTATTTTGCTTTAGTCTATAATCCTCCCGGCTTCCAGCCCACCCAGAATCTCCAGTTCCCACAGGCCCTCTGAAGCTCCTGATCCAGCAGCCTTAAAACTTGTGAGCATTGACCTTTGGGGGTTCTTTGTTTTGTTTTGTTTTGACCTTGGTCGTTGATTCTTATGCAGTCATAGGAGCTAAAATTATTCCCAATTTCTCCCTTCCTCGAAGCTAAGAAAATTAATAAGATAATCATGCATGTCGTGCATGACAATATTGCATTTGGAAGGAGGAAAACTCAGTGCCAGGGCTGGGGCTGTAGCTCAGTGGTAAAGCACTTGCCTCACACATGTGAGGCATAGGCTTCAATCCTGAGCAACACGTAAAGTAAATAAATAAACAAATGAATAAATAAGGATATTGTGTCCATCTACAACTAAAAAATATTAAAAAAAAAAAAAAAACTCAGTGCCAACATGTCATTCAAAGGGGTCGGCCAGTGAATCTGCAAAGGGTCAAAGTAACACAACCAAGCAGTAAGGTCAAACTCTGAAGTATTTGTGTTCCGATGACTGCAATGAAAACAAAGTGCAACCTAATTAAATCACTAGATGCTTAATACCTGTAAAGGACTTAGGGAAAGAACATTGTTGAATTTTAGCATTCAGCTTTAAGAAAGTTTTGTTATTTAATCCAATTTTACCAACACCATTGATTTGGGGCACAAAACTTCTAATTTGAAGAGAAAGGTTAATTAAATCTTTAAGAGAGGCATGTGGGTATGGCAGCGAGCATGGAGGCCTTGAAATCAAACCGCCCTGTGTTCAGCTCACATGGCCTGTCACTCACCCTGCAGCCTGGGGCAAGAGGTTTACCCACTGTGAGCCACGCTGGCCTTGCTGCGCATGGGCACAAGAATGTCTAACTCGCAGTGTTGTGATAAGACGTAAATAAGATTGCATTTCTAAACCGCCTAGCACTGCACAGAGAAGACTTTTGATAAATATTAGGAACAATGGTCATAACAGTGATGAAGATGATGACGTGGTGACGGTGATGATGAAGATGAGGGTGCGTTGCTAAGGGAAGAGGACTCGAGGCAAGTACCGTGTATCCGCAAGCCACTCCTCTCCACCTTGAGAATCGGAACTGACCGGCTGTCACTCAGCTGTAGATTCCACTGCAGGCCATCCTCATGTCGTAAGTTGAAGAAGAGTTCCTGAGTGCCCCATCGCCACCAATTCAGAGACAGGACAGGACAGAGAGACAGGAAGGGAGAACTGATGGGTGTGTGCCCACACACACACACATACACACACACAAGAACTTCACCTTCAGAAAGTCAGTCTGCCCAGCAGGTCGCGGTCGTGAAGCAAAGCGTCTTCCCTGAGATCACTCCACAGTCCGTCTACCTGCCTGGGCTCCCCTCGTGGTTTGGCCCAGGTGCTTACTGAGATCTGAAAATGCCAGCAATTTCTCAGCAGCTGGAGACATGGAAATATACCCCAACACAATATGGTAAAAAACGAACCTTGGTACCGAATTCATATTTACACTCACAATTGGAAACAGGACTGGAGCTCTTTAAACACGAGATTTAGTGGGGACCAGGGGACCTGAAGACTGAGAGTGAGCTTCGCTATCAGAAAGTGGGTGGCAGTAATAAATGTCACCAAGTGGGAAATATTCAAGGCCTATTCACAGAAACCAGGGGCAATATCTCAAGGCAGAAAATGACAATAATTAAATTGCCCAGAAACTGACAGCACTCATAAATCTGGTACATCAAGCCCAGCTTTTGGATTCGCTTTCCAAATCTCATTTTGGCGGCATCCTAAGTCAGAATCCCCTTTTTCTGCCTAGAGACCTCAGATAACTTCTGTCTCTGCAAACAGTAATTATTATCAGACTTTCTCTTTCTTTGCTTATTTTTTGTTTAGGCAGTACCAAGTCCCACGATCCTTTTGTTTCTACCTGGTGAATTTTCCAGCAACAGGAAGGAGAGAAAATGAGTGTTTGGGTCAGAGGCTCTGCTTTGAGTGGCCATTGTGTGAGAGATTTCTCCCGGCTTCTTCCCAGACAGATCAGATTTGAACCTGGGCTTATGTAATAAACCTCAGAGAGGCACTGCCCAAGCAATTTCCCAGTTACTAAGCTGGCCTCCTCAGTCAAGCTGGCTTTAAAACTGCACCGGGAGATCATGCTGGTGTATATACATGTGTCTAGAAATATGCATTTGAAATTTGTCACGCTGAAGGAGAGGATTGGAAATGTCAGAGGAAAGCTTGGTTTATGGTACGAATGCTGTAAAGATAAGGAGGAATTTGAAAAGTCACATGCGTCCAAAGTACATGGACAAAATATCAGCATTCTGTTTAGTGGCAGATTTTACACTTTGAAGCAAATTTTCAACTTACAGATCCAATATCAATCAAAGCATAAAGCATTAAGATTCTGTATTTGAGGGTCTTAATGCTCCCAAGTCTTCAGTCTGAGCAATGAAAGAAAAAAGTACAGATGTTCCTCTACTGTGATAGGGTTATGTCCCAATAAACCTCTCACAGACTGAAACTAGAAGTCAAAATGCATTTAATACATGCAACCCACTGAACACCATGGCCTAGCCTACCTTTTCTCAAAAGTGCTCAGAACGCCTACCCTGACCCAAGTTGGGCAGAATCATCAAACGCAATGCCAATTTCATAATGAAGTGCTGGATATCTCATGTCATGTGCTGGGTGTCTGTATCAAAAAGACGCTGGCAACACAGTGCACTGTGGGGATTTGGTTCCTCCCGTGGGCTGGCCCGGCTGACTGGGAGCTAAAGCTCACTGTCCCTGCCCAGCATCAGATGTACCACACATAGCTGGCTGGAGAAAGATCCAACTTCAACGTGTGGATTCTGCCGAATATGTGTTGATCATAAAGTCAAAAGTCCTAAGTCAAATCATCATAAGTTGAGGACCATCTTATTTAAAGGTGGCCTTCTCTGCTCAAAGAAACACTCTGAGCACGGCCATCCAGGTTGAGAGCCAGTCACCACGCAGGGGCAGCCGCAGGGGGAGGCAGTGGGGGTCCAGAGAGAAAAGCAGCCGGAGGCAGGCTGTTCCTTTGGCTCCTTAGGATCCACTCCTCTCGAGGACCAGAGTAACTCACCAGCATCCCCCAAGATTAGAACTCGAGAGACCGTGGAGGAGAATCAGTGAACCTGGATGAATAAACTGTGGAACAGGTCACGTTTTATTAGTTCTGAGGTGTTGTCTATATCACAGTTTGTTCAAGACTGAGACCAAAACCAAACATAAATCTAGAACATCATCTCATGGAGAGATCCACCTCCAACAGAGTGGCTCTCTATCTGGCTGCTCTGAGGCACATTGGTAGAGGATCCTTTGCCCAAGGCAAACCCACAGCTTAAGATGTCCATGAGGGGTCACTGACTCTCCACTCCTTACAGGAGGAAGAGAATTTCCACTGTGCCCACCGAGGTGGACAGTGCAGGAGAAGCCGCCTTCCTTTCTTGCCTCTCCCTGACTGTCTGGTCCAGGAGAGGAGGAGAATCACTCCTCTGATCCAAGAGCTGAGGACAAGGAAGGACTGAGCACCTCCAGCCAGACCTCTGTGCAGGAGCCATGTGAGAGAGCCAGGCTGGGGACTCACGTTCTTTACTCATCCAGGAGGCAGCTTCTGAGTCCCCCTCCTGGTGTGCAGGAAACCAGGTGTTGCAGAGATTGCACGTGGGTCACTCAGTTAGCGCAGGGATACTAGGAAGTCCTTTGTGGCTGTGCATCTGAGTTCCATCATCCAATCCAACTTCTACTGGAAACAAAGCAGAAAAGTTTGCTCTTGTGGTTTGGATATGAGGTATCTCCTGACAGCTCATGCGTGAGACAATACAGGAATGTTCAGAGGTGACATGACTAGATTATAAGGGCCTTACTCTCATCAGTGGATTAATCCATTTGATGGATTAATATTTTGAATGGATTAGTAGGTGGTAACCATGGAGAGGCATATGGAAAGGAAGGGCCTGCCTGGAGGCAGTAGGTCACTGGGGAGTGACTCTGGGGTCTATATTTATCCGTGGCAAGGGGGACGCTCCTTCCACCTCTCCTCCCTGGCCCTCATGAACCAAGCAGCTTCCTTCCACCACACCCTTCTTGCTATGATGCTCCGCTTCACTGTGGATCCAGAGCTACGGAATCAGCTGACCATGAACTAAGCCTCTGAAACCATAAGCCAAAATAAACTGTTCCTCCTCTAAGCCGCTCTTGTCAGGTTTATTTGTCACAGTGAGCAAAGCTGACCAAAAATTTTCCATCTTTATTTTACTCCCATTTAATTAGGTTAAAGTGTCCGTATAATTTGCCATTTCAACCATTTCTAAGCATAGAGTCCGTTCATACTGCTGCACAACCATCTTGCCATCCATCTCAAATACTTCTCTTCCCAAATGGAAACTCCACACCCCTGAAAGAGCACTTCCCCATTCCTCCTCCCCTCCACCCTCTGGCAAGCACCTTCCACCTGCTGCCTCTGTGACTTCCACAGCTCTAGGTACCTCACGTAAATAGAATCATACAGGATTCTATCTGTGAGTGACTTCATTCATTTAGCATAATATCTTCAAAGGGCATCATTGATTCTAATTCCTTCCGAGGTTTCCTGGGGTCATTTGTGCACAAACAAAACTGTACCTTCTCAGAGAAGAGCCGCTACCCCTAATGTGAAATGACCCATCCACCCAGAGAGTCTGGCTTTGAGGAAAATGCTGAAGTGCTCCAACCATGTGAGAGTCTGGTGCTAAAATCCTGAGAGCACTGAACATAAGTGTTCCACGGTAGTCACTATGGCTCGATGCAATTTTCATATCACAAGTGTCTCTCTCTGTACAGCTCAGAGTCCAAAGCCAACACAGGCCCTCGCTTCACAGGCCAAACACTCTTCCTGGTCTGAATTCTGAAGTCCAGGAGCCAAGGAGTTTCTGCAACTTTGCCAGGATTACTAAGCACCACGGAAGACTTACATGCAAAACGTGAGGATTAAGAACAGGCAAAAAAATAGTCTTATTTTGCAGGGAGGAGGCAGGGTACTCACTTTTATTGTTACTATAACAAGTGACCACGAATTTAATTATTCAAATTTATTATCTTAGGGTTCTGTAGGTTAGAAGTTCAGTGTGCGTCTCGCTGGGTGAAAATCAAGGTACAGCAGGGCTGTTCTCCTCCCCAGGAGGTCTGGGGAGAAGCTGTTGTCCCGCCTTCCCAGGCTCCTCCAGGCCACGTGCAGTCCTTGACTCATGGCCCCCTCCTCCATCTTCGAGACCAGCAGCACTGCCTCTCCCTGGCCACTCTCTCAGAACACGTTTCCCTCTTCAGACTCCCTCTTCCACTTATTAGGATGCTATGGTCACCCTGGGCCCACCTGGATGACCAATTTGGGGTTCACCTTCAACCTAGTCCCGTCTACAACCTTAATTTCCCTCTGCCATGTAACCTAAGGTATCTGGTTTCCAGGAGTCAGAACGTGAACATCTTTGGGGGACCATTGTCTGTCTGCCAGAAGCAGCTAACACAGAAGAGTAAAGCAGGTCAGACACAAGCCCAGAAGGAGACGGTGATTTTTATGTGAAAATCTCTTCGTTCTTAAATGTTGACAGCTAATCAAGTTTAAAACAACACAAATATTGTCCACAGCAAAGAAAATTCTTCAGCGGCCACATTCATAGTCTGCAACCCCTACTTCCTGATACAGCAGTCACTGCTAATCTTTGTTTCATTAACAAAAATCCCACTAGACTTCTACTTGGACTTCAGGATTTAATAGATTCAACCAGAAAAGTAAACACCAGTAAACAATTATTTATTTTCTGAGGTTTTATTGGATGAAGACATAGACTAATACCTATTTTCTCCATGAAGAGCATATACTAGAGCTTACTAATAATAAAAACCTGTATGAATTGGGCACTTATTAGACACCAGGATCAAGGCCAAGAGCTTTCTATGCATTAACTTACCCAATTCTCACAGTAATTCCACAAGATCAAATCTGTTATTTTATAGATGAGGAGAATGAAGACTCAAAAAGCCACATCCCCAGGGTGACCCCAATAGTGAGTGACCAAATCATGATTCAGACCTAGGTCTGAGTTCAGAAGCCAGGTTGTCACCACTGTGCTATCCTGTCAATACAAGTCCAACAAAAAAAAACTGACATCATGGTTTCATGTGTCTGCGCCACCCACCGGTGGCTGAACAAGTGTGTGAAGTTCTTCGAAGTGCTTCAAATGATGTGGTTTTATGCCTCCATTTCTTCCTGTCATGACCCCAGAGGACTATGCAGGAGTGAGGCTTGAAATCTTTCAAGCAATTCAGAGGTGACACACAGATCCTTTTCTGTCAGATGAAGAAATCACCAAGATATTTGAGGAAATTATGGCTTCAAAGCAATAAAAATGCATAATCGATTGTGAAGCATACACCGGGAGACTCCCATCAGATTCAAATAAAAAAAAAAAAAAGGCTTGAAAATAAATTATATTTCCTGGGAATTTCAGAACTGAACAATAGCCACAGTGCAGTTCCTGGGTACCTTCCTTGTGCTTCATGCAGTGTGGGGTCCAAAATGCCAACTATTGACGTTTCTAAGGATTTTGCTCTGCCGCTCTCAACCTTCCCTCTGTCAGACTTATTCCATCTTAGCTTTTCTTCTTGGAATCCAGGCCTTACCAACCAGCTCACTGTTGCTAAGTGATCTGTTGCTAGGGAAACCTAACCTTCTGACAGCCCGTCCACCCCTGCCCCTGCCTGGAGCAGTTCTGGATGTCTCCAGGACACTGTTGCACTGGGAGCAGGTGCAACTCATCAATTGTAACGTTATGCAATGCACAGTGTGATTGAAAACATAGCAAGACTGTGTAGGCAAACCTGAGCCCCGTCATTAATCACCCTCAGCCTCCCCGGGCTTAGGCAGCCTGGTCCAGTTGGTACACTTTCTGAACGTATAGCTGTGGAATTGAAAGAGAGGTCTGCTACCCAGGGTCTCTGGAAGTCAGGTGCAAGGCTTAGAGCCTAAATCCAGAGCAAATCCTAAATATAAATGACAGAGGGGGAGAGGGAAGGATAAAAGGTAGGGAAAGAGGAAGGGAGGAGTAGCCACTTTATTCTACTCCAGAAATAGGACAGGGGCTTGAGGTGTACACTCGTAAGCAGGTTCCTTCCGGCATACAAAAGGATCACACTTCCTTACCATCTTGGAGTTAGGTGGGGCCCATAAAGCAAGTTTGATTTGAACCCTACATGTCCTCTTCCCCTGCTGGACTGGTCACAAGGGAGTCAAAGACCTCATGATGGTACAGGCTTGTGAGTCAAGAGTCACTTCCATCTGTATTACTATGTGGGTCACAAAGGCAAATTCGGCTGAGTTCTTGGAGTTTGAGGTCCGACCCAACTGTAAATCGAGATATGCCAACAACGGCAGTTACAAAAATGATAATCATTATTAGGAAAGAGACCTATGTACGCAAAAGGTTGATGGGGAAATTGAAGAGAATCATGGATGACGGCAAAATTGCCAAAGAGGATCATACTTTGGGGCCTCCTCCTGACTGAACAGGCCGGAAGGAGCTTGAAATCGTCATTGCAGATGAACAGGTTTCTTTCACAACATCAAAAACTGGTTCCATTATTGATGTCGATCAATCCAAAGATCCAGAAGGCTTACAAGTATTTCATTATCTTGTCCAGGACCTGAAGTGTTTGGTCTTCAGTCTTATTGGATTACACTTCAAAATTAAACCAATGCCACTACATTGATGTTTTGCCCTGGAGAGGTATCTGGAAGCTTAACTCATCTTGAGTGAGTGAAAAATAAACTTTGGTTTATTGATTTAAAACACAATAAAACTGTGTTTTATTAATGCAGCATCACTTATTTTTACTTGACTAATACAGAAAATTAAAGATAAAGCTTGCCTGAACCAACTTACAGGAGACTTAGTTTTTATAAAGCAAAGTTGCACAGTGCCTGGGACCTAATCAAGATCAATAAGTACGTGTTGACTATTACATGACTTTTTTCCTCAACTACTAGTTAGTGATATACTTATGTCTTACGTAAAAAGTGTTTCCGATCACGTATCTTACTCTACCCTAATGACCGCCTCAAAGCATCAGCGTGAGAATTCAGGAAGAGCGTGAAGTGATTTTCACAGTATTGACATCTCGGGAGAATTCAGTAAGTGTTAGCGATTAGTGTGTTTTGGTTTTGTCGTTGCCAGTGTTTCATTATTTTTCTAAATTCCATTCATATTTACTCTTTAATTTGATGCATTTCTCTTTTCTCTTTCAAAGCCCTATCATCACTCCCCTCTAAATCCAAATCCACTCAACAGCCAGCTCAGGTCTCACCTTGACCACAATTGGACTCTTCTAGCTAGTTTCATGGCTCCAATCTAAATAACTAGTGTACTAAGAGTCAGTAGCACCTGATACAATGGTTTTATTGTTTTAATTTTTAATACTCTACATGACAGTAGAATATATTTTGACATATCATATATACATGGAGTATAACTTCCCATTCTTGTGTTTGTAAATGATGTGGAGTTTCACTGGTTGTGTATTCATATATGAACATAAGAATGTTATGTTTGATTCACTCTGCTATCTTTCCTGTTCCCACCCTCCTTCCCTTCCCTTCATTCCCCTTTGTCTAATCCAATGAACTTCTATTCCCCATCCCCTTATTATGTGTTAGCATCCACATATCAGAGAAAACATTCAGCCTTTGTTTTTTTTGGAATTGGATTATTTCACTTAGCTCCATCCATTTACCAACAAATGCCATAATTTCATTCTTCTTTATGGCTGAGTAACATTCCATTGTGTATATGGACCACATTTTCTTTATCCATTCATCTGTTTAAGGGCACCTTGTTTGGTTCCCTAGCCTAGCTATTATGAATTGAGCTATTATGAACATTGATGTGGTCGCATCAATATAGTATGCTGATTTTATGTCCTTTGGGTATATGCCAAGGAATGAGACAACTGGATACAAAGGTGGCAGTATTCCAAGTTTCCTGAGGAATCTCCATACTGCTTTCATTTTTAATGTGTACAGTGGGCAGCAATCCTCTCAACAGCCTTGTGCCAATCATCAAGGAAATACAACACTTTTACTAAACAGTTCCCACACCCCAATTACAACCCTTTGGATGAGTGGATCATAGAAGTCTGACCCCCTGAACATAGAGATGGGTGTTGGATCACCCTGAGAGAATCTTAGTACCTGAACATGATCAAGTATAGTGACTGGTCTGAGACCTGATCTCATGACTCATATCTGGCCAGTCGGGATTACCCAAGTTTTCTCAAATTCAAGTAGGGTAAGATTTCTTTCTTCTTGGGTGTGAAAATTTGAGTCTGGACATTACTAATTATCACTCCCTCTCCTCCTTGGAAGGCTAGATGCCACAGAGACACTGAAGTTGACATTCAGAAAGAAATCAAGACCAAAAAAAAAAGTCCCAGGCTTCAATATTCCCAAATAATACTCCATCCTTCCCCATTTACCCAAGAAAATTAATTTCTCCTTTTACATGAACTAGCTCCAATGGACTGTCTTCCCTTGCAATCAAGAACATAGACTAATTCAAAAGGTAAACCCCTTGAGGAAAATGTGTTCACAAATTTGTCATGTCCAAATGAGCAGCCAATGTGTGCAGTTATATCTTCCATTATCAATAGTAGAATTTCAAACATAGAATTGATGAGGAGGAATAAGTGTGATAAATACAAAATTGTTCATAATGTTTATCACCTAGAAGGCCTTCTAAGATATGCAGACTTCCATTTGGAAATTAGATCTTGCAATCAAGACCTGCTAGGCAAGAATGCAGAGTCTAGACATAGTCACACAGCCAGCAACCTTCCTATGACTCTGTTTTGCCAGGTTAATGAGCCTCCACATGCCAATCACACCTCACGATCACACCCACACCCCTAACTGTGCAGACATTGCAACAGAATGTTCATCTCCTTACATGATGACCCTGGGAATAGATTTTGGCCACCAGTAGGCCTGGGGAATGTAGGAAAAAATCAGATCAATGTTCTCAGTACTTTACAACCACACCTGCACGGCAGGAAGCAATCAGAACAGAAGCTGGCTGTCAACAACTGGATCTTCAAATATAAGCCTCAGGGCAGAGGGTGAAAAACTAGGACTCCAGATTCCAGAGAACTTGGGACTGGGACCAAGAGAACCTCAACAGGCTGACATGGAGAGACACCCTTAGAGACCACATAGCCGTCACACATCAGGACATCAGCTATAAGCAGAGATCAGAGACAGAGGGTACGGAGGTGAATAAAACCCAGGTCTCTCCGCCTTTCTATCTTTGCAGGTTTCTGACCGTTGTTTCTTTAGGTGTGTGGATTCCTGCAGCGGGGTCACAGTCCCAGACCCGTCCCCAGTATCTTCCCTTCTCCTTCGGGTCACTAAGCATGACTATTTTGAACACAATTAAGTGTCATACATGTTGTCATTTCTGTGTTTTTAAGAAGCAGAGTCCAGCAGCCCAAAAGAGTCTTCCAAACCAATTCAAATCTGTACTCAGGACTTGAGGAAATGATGGAGAAGGACAGGGCGTTCTCAACACACAGCAAAGTATTGGCGATGTCCTTTGGGACAGTTTTCTTATGGTCATTCTCTCCCCTTATGTCATCTCTCCTCCTCATCCAGCAGTAAACTATAAAATCATTCTCTTTCTGATGATGACTCCTAAACACTCTCTTCTCCAGCTTTCATTGATTCCCAGACTCTCCCTACAAATTTTGAGCTCAAGGGACTCTCTTCACCCAGGGTATTAGTCAGGGTTCTCTAGAGGAGCAGAATCAACAGGAAGTATGATTATAAAAGGGAATTATTAGATTGGCTCACACAACCAGAAGCCGGATAGTCCACAATGGCCATCTGCAGGCTAAAGAGCTGGGGGAACCAGTAGCTTCACAATCCAAGAGGCTAAAGCTCCAGAACAAGAGGAATCAACAGTGCTACCCTAGTCTGAGACCAAGGCTTCTGGAAACCACCTGGAGAATCACTGACAGAGTTCGCTTTGGAAGAGTGAAGAAGTGAGAGTCCAATATCCTCAATCAAAAAAGCAATCAAGAACCCATTCAAGAAGAGCCAAGCTTGCATCTGCATCTGCTTCCTTGTTCTTCCAACTTTGATTCCATCCTCCTTAAGCTACCCATGCTTAAAGAGGGTCTGCACTTCAGTTTGCTATTCCACATGCCAATTATTGCTAGACATACCCTCATTCACACACCCAGAAGCCTCTTAATCATTGGCATCTCTTAATCCAATCAAGTTGACAATTCAAATTAACCATTACACCCAGTATTTCCCAGTCCTCATAGGGGCCCAAACAACCTTCCCTCTTGTCCCTCCTTCCCATCTCACTGCTCTTTTGGTATCTCCCCCAACCCACTGCCCCACCCACAACCTTCTAGTAAGCAGAGATCATGATCAGAGAAGAGCATCTTCCACACTAGAACCAGTGGCTCTGTTCTGCCCAACATGCTCTCACTCTCCACTGAAGGGAACTTGGGAAGCCCTTGCTTTTTGCAAAGGAAATTCTGCTAGAGATTTCCTGGTGAACAGAAGGCTCCATCTGATTGTATATGTGTCCAATTCAGGCAAGTCTTCATTTTTTTCCTGGGTTTCTCAGCCACCCTTAAAACAGCCCCATCAATGATTTCTTCCTGACAACACTACATTGCTGTTTTGTCCCAGAGAGGTGTATGGCCCTTGGCTAAGTCATAGTCCCCACTCAGTGGGAAGGAAATCCTCAAGATACAGATGAATCTGCTTCTGTTTCTTCCTTCTCATCTGGGCTCTGGAAGAACAGAAGCTTCCATAACAGCATGTCATGCCTTGAGTGGTTGAAGTCACCTTGACCTAAGAATTGGGAAACATGAGTTCTGGACCCATCCCCACCAATCACAAGTCAGGTGACCTTGGACACATCTGTTCCTTTCTCTGGGCCTCAGTTTGAGGGTGTTGGACTAAACAGAAGTTTTAAGAACAGAAGGAGGAAGACTTTAAGAAGATGCTTTTTTCCCATATTTATTTATTTATTTGGGTTTGGTCATATGACTGATTGCACTTGATTTAAAAATTCAATGATTAAAAAGTTTGTAATGCACAATATAAATGGTGTCTCCAAGGCCCTTCATAGTTCTAACAGTGCAAAGTCCAATAGTCTGCAATGTTCTCTACTAACGTTCTTTCACAGAGGAAGTCTGCCTTGAGCCATTTTCTTCAGGTTTGAAATCAGAGAATGCCAAGAAGTCACAACCCGACTTCCTCATGCACTCTAATTGGGAGATATCTTGGAGAAAATCATTGCCCAGATGGAGGTTTAAATAAGGAATGCCATTTCCTCTCTGCAGGTGCTTCTCTCCCCGATGAGACAGTTGTCACATCTGAGGGACCTTGGTCCTCTGGGCTTCAACAGAACCACTGGTACCACTTAGAATACCAATGGTCTGTATTATGGGTACAAAATAATCATGGAAGAATAAAGTTTCACAGTCACCAGTAAATCAGGGATAGGCAGCAACCGAAGGAGAAATGTGGGGGATAGGCTTTCATTAATTGATGCTAAAAGAGACTTAGGGACCTGCAGCCAACCCACAGCATTTCCACCCACCAGCAGATCTTCCCGGCTTTGTCCCTCTGCTTGACTCAGCTGAGCCAAGTTGTCTCCCATAATGTCAGCATTAGAGAACATCAAAATTCCATGAATGCTTGAGGTTCTTTTGTAATAAGATTATAAAAGCAAAAAATAAGCAAGCATCCCAAAGGTGCTTTTAAAAATAACTTTGGCTCATGTTTTAAAATTATAATTTATAAAATATAGGGTTTTAAATAACCTATGCTATGCACAAAAATCAACAAATAATGAAACACAGGAAATTTAAGAGCAGGAACTATAGAATTCTTAGAAGAAAATGAGGGGGAAAACTTCGTACATTGGATTTGGCGATGATTTCTTGGATAGGACACAAAAAGCACCTACAGCAAAAGTAAAAATAGATAAATTGGACTTTATCCAAATTTAAAACTTTTTATGCAAAGGACACTATCAACAGAATTAATAGGCACTCTAGAATGGAGAAAATGTTTGTAATCGTAAATCTGTTGAGAGATTAATATCCAGAATAAAGAACTTCAACTCAACCCAATTTTAAAGATGGGCAAAGAATTTGACAGACATTTCTCCAGAGATGTACACTTGGCCAATAAAGACAGGAAAAGATGCTCAGCAGCACTCACTATTAGGGAAACATAAAAAAAATGAGATACTGTTTCACAACCATAAGGAGGTTATTAGCAAAAATAATAAAAATAATAAACTTTGGCAACAATGTGGAGAAATTGGAACCTTTGTGCATAATGATAGGAATTTAAAATGGCACACCCGCTATGGAAAACAGGCTGGTAGTTACTCCCAGTATCAACAATGGAAGTTATGATCCAGCAATTTCACCTCTAAGTATAAACCAATAGAAATAAAAGTAGGAGCTGAGACAGACATTTGTGCACCGGTGTTCATAGCAGCAATATTCACACACAAAAAAGGAAAATATACCCAAACATAGACAAATGTGATCTATACGCGTGAGGGCATATTGTTCAGCCTTATCAAAGGGACGATATTCTGATACACATGGCAACCCAGATGAATCTCAGAAACATACCAAGCAAAATAAGCTGGACACAAAAGAAAAAAAAATTATGATTCCACTAATATAAAGTACCTAGAATAGTCAAATTCCCAGTGGCAGAGAATGGAATGGTCATTGTCAGGGGTCGGGGGAAAGGGGAGGTAGGTAGTGTTTTTAACAGGCACATGAGTTTGGGATGATGAAAAAGTTCTGGAGACGGCTGGTGGTGATGGTTTGCACAGCAATGTGAGCGTATTTACTGCCACCAAAATGCATCTTGAAGATGGTTAAAAGGGTAAGTTTTGTGTTATGTATATTTTATCACAATAAAATGTTACAGGAATTAAAAATCACAATATCATAGGAGGAAGACTGTCCACAGTTAGGGCAGTACATCATGGGATATCTAAGCCCAGGACAAGTGAGGGGCTTCTGGACAGAGGTGGGGCCAGTGGGGGTGGGCAGCCAGGAGCAGTTACCTAGGCTCTCACTGGGCAAGAGGGCCTCTGCCCAGGGGAAGGAGCAGCACCACAGGGGAGGCTGGACATGGGGGTGGGTGGATCAAATAAGTACACAGGGTGGTGAAAATGGAAAGCAAAATGTTGTTAGACTGGAGCTGGAGACATTGGTGTGGACTCAGGGTTTGTGGTATATATGTGTGTGTGTGTGTGTGTGTGTGTGTGTGTGTGTGCGCATATATACACATGCCTTGCTCTGTCCACCGAGGGTGTCTGGGAACAGCAATATCCCCATGATAATGAGAACAACTGATGTCCACATCAAGATTTCTCAATATAATTTTTCAGTAAAAGAAATCAAGATTTCTTGAAAAAGTGATTGATTCCAGGACAGGAATAAGAAAAGTACAAGATGAGCCTGTAACTTCTTGTTTCAGAAAATAAGGAGCTGTTGGAACAATGCCAGGGACGTGACAAAGCACACAGGAGCCAGCATTGGGGGTGCCGCTGGCCAAATGTGGGAGATCTCAAACACTGAAAATACCATGACAGTAACAGATTAAATAAATTAGGAAAACATACGTGCATCTGATATAAATAAAGCCAGAGAGAGTTGGTGAGGAATGGGCTATCGATACAGTTTCAAGGGAACTGTCCATCAAACGCTTATAAATGGCAAGGGAAAATGAGTGACAGTACTGTGGCCCCGCCCCCACAGACACCACATTAATCAAGTGGTCAAAGCGAGCGTCCTCAGCTCTGGGACAAATTGAAACCATGTGCCACCTGTTAGGGTTCCAAGCAGTACAGCACCACTTTTGTAATAAACCTGCCAGAAAATTATCACTTGAGACTAACCAGGAGGAAATACCAGGAAAATCAAAAGCTGAGGGACGTCATGCAAAACAAGTGAGCTGTGATCTTCCCAAGTGTAAGTAAAAGTTGTGAAAGTCCAGAAAAGACTGAGAAGCCTTTGGAATCAGAGGAGACTAGGAAGACATGGCGACTAAAGTCAGCCTGGTTCTGAATTGGATCCATCAGGACAGGGTAGGGGCATGAGGGATGTCCTTCTTTAAGGATATTAGGGGATCGTTAGCAAGACTGAGTGAAGCCTGAGGATTCGATGTAGCACCTTAATATTAACTCCCTGCCTTTTATTTATTATTATATTACAGTTATATGAGAAATCGTTCTATGTGTAGGAAATAAACACTACAATATTTGGAGATGACAGAGCATCCATGGCAAGTTTCTCTCAAATTTCTGGGAATGGAGGCTATTCTTTCTACTGTACTTGGAATCTATCGATAAAGTTGAGACTTTTCAATATTGAAAATTGTCCTTTAAAATAATATGGGGCCTGGTGTTGTGGCTCATGGGCTAGAGTTGTGGCTCAGTGGTAGAACACTCACCAAGCATGTGTGAGGCACTGGGTTTGATTCTCAGCACCACACACACAAAAAATAAATAAATAAAATAAAGATATTGTGTCCATCTACAGCTAAAATTATTTTAAAAAAAAATAACATGGGGCTGGGGAGATAGCTCAGTCGGTAAAGTATTGCCTTGCAAGCATAAGGCCCTGGGTTCAATCCCCAGCACCGCAAAAAAATGGGATCATCTATGACTCACTAAATTTTTTATTTGTTCTAATTAGTAATACATGACAGTAGAATGCATTTTGACACATCATACATTAATAGAGTGTAACTTCTCATTCTTCTGGTTGCACATAATGTAGAATCACACTGAATTTGCTTCACTAAACTTAAAAATAAGCATCAAATTCTGCAAACTTAAAGAACTAAGCTTTTTTAAAAAGATATATGACTCCCACATAAATTTTGAAATGAAAGAAGTAAACCATGTTCAATAATTAGTAATAATTGACTAATACGTGGTGAGTCTGTTCGTTGTGTTTGCCTTTGTGTTCAGTGCTAGAGATGGACCCAGGACCTTACAGATGCCAGGCAAGGGTTCCACCCCCAACTTACATTCCCAGCTCTACTTTATGTTTATTTTTCATATGTTTTTTGACAAAATTTAATATTTATATCTCTTTTTTATATGTTCTATTTCCTAATTTCTCTTTCAGAGGATTCATCACTTATGAATATAAATGCATTAGATTTGTGAGTGTTGATTTTATACCCCGCTACTTTGCGAAATTCATTTATTAGTTCTAGAAGTTTATATTTGTTTTTGAAGAAATAATTTTCCTGTGGTGTGACTACAAATTAATTTGTTTTGATAGTACTTTTTAAAACTCTTTAGTCTCTTCTAATGAGAAATTATGGCTTCAAAATTGAAATTTTATTCACCATTTTGCCTAGAAGGGGTTCTTCTTCTCTATCACATCCAGTCTATTTTTCTAACACTCTCTTGGATACATTTTTAATCCTTTTAATCTCTCTGCCTTTTCTTACAATTTCTCTTTCACATCCATGTTCCCTTTTGGTTCATTCACTTTGCTCTGTTTCCACTTTATTCTCTCTTCAAATATTTCTAGGCTACCATTTCATGAGCCCTTTAATTTTATTTCACTTTTCTCATTTCAATTTTGTTTTTTTTTTTAATTTCCTGAATTTTTATTTGGTTCTTCCTCAAGTTCACCAGTTGTTTTTCTGTAATTTCATGTTCTTATCTATGAGTTTGTCTCCCTTATCTCTTTGAGTATTATATAAATGTATGTCATAAAAGTCTTTCTTGGACTGTTTTATTGTCTATAGTTATTAGAGTATAAATTCTACCATTTCTTGCATCTTTTGACTCTTACACAGAATTATTTGTAACTTTTTTGTAATGCCATTGTCAGCAAGAGTTGGCTTCCCCAGATTCAGTTTCCTTTCCCAAAATAGTATTTTCTCCCCATATGCATCTATCCAAAGGTTTACACACTACCTGGAACTCTTGCCCTGCACTCCAGGGTCCCTCCTCTCTAGCTTCTGTCATAACTCAGCACTGAATGTTGACAGACCACACCTTGGAATTGCATGATCATTGGTAGCATATCTGAAGCTCCCAGCCACCCCTCTGGGTCCTTCGGTTGAACAGAGTCCCATACTTTCATGCTCGGTCTCTCTCCCCACCAGGGGAAGGCAATTCTGCATTTTCCCTGATCTCTTTCTAGATGGTGAGTTTTGCCAGCATGCCCATTTAGACTTCCTTATCTTGCCTCAAGCTTGCCTTGAGAGGTGGAAGAACTAGAGTCAGACCCGGGTCCCCTCCCACTCTGCCCATGCCTCAGCAGCCAGCCCTCTCCCCTCCTGCAGTGGGCAGGGTCTCTTGGCTGCAGTCGTCTGACCACAGTTGGCCATCTGAGCAGAGCTCTGTCCTGTGCACCATGCCCTCAACCACTCTCATTTTCCTCTCTTAGCTCTGACTTGCTTAAAGTTGAAAACAACATCACAGGGACCACTTGATAGACTGTATCTTGGTCACTGTTAACATTCTAGAAGGAGGATGTTCTTATGCTCATTTTTTCCTTTACTTATTTATTTGTGTTTATTTATTTATTATTTTTAGTGCATTATAACCATTTTATATATCAGGAAAACAAAGCTTAAAGAGATGGAGTTGCTCAGGGAGGTCACATTGCCCAACCCAGAACTGGGATTCCAACTCAGGCCAGATATTCTGAGTTCCTTCATGGTACTCTCCACCAGGCACATTTCTCTGGAAGTTGGGAAGTACATCTCCAGCTTTCTTTGAAGTCACTCTGCTGAGCCCTTGAGGAAATGACATCTCAAATTTCTGAACATCAGTCACCGGGCATATGCAATCTTTATTAAATTAGCAAATGGCCAACCAAATAAAAGCTACATTAAAGTGGATGGTAATGGGCCTTCAGCTTTTCCTAATGAAGTTTTCTGTCCCTTCCTAAAGTAGCTTGTGTCAGGGTAAGAGGTGGCCAGACTCTCGCATTTTTCCCAGGAAGAGCCACTTAAGACAATAAAGTCTCAGACCTGTCAATGTGTCTGAGCTTGACTTCCTGGAAGGATTTCTACAGTTCCATTTACATTAAAAATAACCTCCACGCCAAATCTCAAGGCCACTTCCTTTTGCAGTTGACCAGAGAGACAGAGATACATTCCAACAGGAAGAAACCAGAATGAATTTGGCAGATGCTCTATTTCCTACCTTTATCCTTTTCCACAGGGAGAGGGAGGAAAAGAAGTTGTTTCTTAAATGCTTCCACCACCAAGTTTGAATCTGTGCACCGTCATCTCAGCCTCATGCATATTAACTAAGAATCCTGGAAGATGAATCTCAGACCCTTTATTCCCACCATCTTCCTGGCATCAAGTTAAAGCCCCTTGAGCATGATTAAGTGGAGGCTGAAGCCGTCTCACACACTGAAAGATAAAAATACCTGCAAACATTCCTTCCTCCTCCTCGTCCAGACCCCTAATTTCAGCACAGTTCTTATTCCTTAGGTTTCCAGAAAGGCATACATTACTGTTTCCACTCTACCTCTGCCTTAGTACTATTATTAAATTCAGACCTGGTCCGTGTGTGACCAGAAGCTGCCCATCAATGGGCTGGTTCACCTGAGCCAGGCAAACTGCCCGCGGGTTCTCAGCTGCAGGAGGCTCTTCCTCGCCTTCAGTTCTTGCCAGTCCCAACATCTTCTCCTAATTTCGATATGCTAATTATCGAAGGGTCACTCCCCCTGTGCACTTCAGCTGTTTTTACCTACTCCAGGAGCCTTTCCAGAGCCTCCCTCTGCTGCGGCCATCTGCGTAAATGGTGTCCCCGCAGCATCTGTGCCACCCTCCCTGGTGGCACCACGAAGACGCAATGGGTGAGTGCAGACTTCCAGAACAGCTCCTCTGGGCTCAACGAATATCAGTGCCTTCTACCAGAGTCTCTAGTTGAAAAGTGGTCTTGGGAAACTGAACCATGCTCTTCAGGAAAGTCATTGCTGGGGTTACAAAGGACAGGAAAAAGGTGACTCCTTCATCCAGATCTAAAACTACATTTAATGGAGCATTTGCTGCAGACAGTGCTTGTGCTGGTGCTTAGATGATATCTTGTTAAATCATCAAACAGCTGTAAGGGGTAGGTATGCTTATGCCCTTTTTACACCTGGGAAACTGGGTGTCAGAGAGGTTAGTAGCCTGTCCCCAACAGGCAGTGATGGAACTGGGTTCAAGTCCAAGCCTGAGGCAAACTCTCACATACATCCTTGCATTCCGGCTGCCTCTGAGTAGCCATTAGTCCAGAAGTTTGCTACCACCCCATCCCACCCCCATGACCCCAAAGACTCTTGCACAAACTCCTTTCACAGTCCCCCTTTTGGAATATGTTTGTTACATTATTTAAGGTAATCAGTTCTGCTGGAGAAAAATCAGAAACACAAACAGGAAGAATAAGTGAAACTATAAAAGCAAACAGTTCAGGCAACACAGGCAGAATTCATCAAATGCATTAAGTATAGATAAGTAAAGTAGTAACTTCTGGAGAGATGTGGGCATGGGTAAAGTAAATAGAGCATGTGTGTGATAACCATGAAAAGAGATGGAAAAACCAAGAGGTGTCAAACATTCGTGACTCTCCAAGTGTACATGAGGGACTGGAGTTTCCAAATAGTCACAATATATTCAACGTACATGAGGCTCACAGTATTTATGAGGTCTCAAATCAGCCACCATTGCTGACACCCATTCTGGTCCCAATCCACAGGGCAATCTCCTGTGTAGCCTCCTGTGCATCTCACTGATACAGCAAGTATACTGTGTTGGCCAGACACCTTTCGTCTGCCAAGTTCCTGTCAACTCTAATCCTTGGAATTTCACCATCCATAGGGAAGGCACAGTGAGATAAGCACAGGGGCTCTGCATCAACAGGGACCAGGTGATAGGGCCCTTCTCCCCTGCTTGTGCTCTGTCCTACCATATTAGCCACGCAGACCATCCCACTTGCTTCCGACTGTGTGTTTAAAAGTGCATACTGAACCATGCGATTCAAGTCTCTTCATTGGTCCTTGAGCCCTTCTGTCAAGTGGGCTTCGTGATAGTTGGCCTTGGAGTTAGCATTGTCTCAAGATAACTTCCCATGGGGCATCTTGGTCAGTTCTTTTCTCCTCAGAGGATGCTCTTGACACCATGGTATAAGAAACCCAGCGAAGGATTCGGAGTTAGGCCCCTGGCCTTCAACACTGCCTCATTATTCACCTCCTTAAAAAGACTTTCATTTTCTCTGGATAAATGAGATAGTAATCCCTCTGTGACAGGATTGTTGTTAGGATCAAATGATGACATTTGTAAAAATATTTTTCAAAGCCAGTGTAAACTTTATGGCTTTTGTCATGACACTCAGAGAAAATGTGTCTTAATTTGTATCTCGGCATTGGTAGGAATCCTAATCCAGGTTTTCTGGGGTGGGCTTACCCTGACATATGAGAATCCCAGGCATCAGGAGGAAAACTGGGGAGGTGGTTCAGGTCCTCAGTTACTCAGCAGAAGCCTGAGGTGCTGCTCGTAGCCTGGCTCTGTGAGTACCAGCGTGAGTCAAGGACATGCACTGGAATTCAGTAGCCAGGTGTCCAGCATCACCCCGTTGGAAGCTCTGCCATTTGTGTGCTGTTCAGAGATGGGGAGCACGGAGCCACCTCCTTTGCATCCCCCTGCATCTCTCCTGGCTTGGCGCTCACCTCTCCCCTTCACCCCACTAACATCACCCCTGGACCGGCCCCGCTCTGGTTTTGAAAGTCAAGGTGCTGCTGACTAGCCCTTGGGACAGAAAAGTCAACAACACAGGAAACCCCTGGGCTGGGCTGGGAGAGTCACTGCACCACAGAAGGGTCAGCAGCAGAGGGCTCCTGTCCTGGCTCAGTCACTGCAGGCCCTTAGGTCATTATTTAACTGTTCTGAGCCTGGATGTCAGTTAAATGGGTTTGAGAATGGTACCTGCACAGGGTTATTAGGAGGATTGGGCAGATCAAGAAATGCTGGGTAAGTGCCATGGAACCCCCACTCCAAGTTAGTCACCACCGTGATTATTTCACTAGTCACCTTCTAGGGTCAGAGGAAAGAGTTATAAAACACTGTTCATTTCTTCTTTCCTAAGGTAAAGGTGTCTGCAGTGAAGCCCAGGGAGCTTCCACCCGATGAAGGTGCAGATCATCCTGCTCCCTGAAGGATCCCTGGGCCCCTTCTCAGGACCCCACTGTTCTGCCTCGCTAGCAGCTCCTCTGGTTTTGCCTCTGGAGTTGGAAACACCGTCCCTGAACCCGTTACAGTGCTGTGCTGCGACAGGGGCTCCTCTGAGGCTAGATGGCTCTGGTTCTGCGGAGAAGCAGGCTGGGAGAATGGTAGGGGTCCTCAGGGCCTCGAAGGGGCCCCGCCCACCTCCGGGCCCCGCCCACCTCCCAGGCCGCACCTACCTCCCCGGCCCTGGCTCCAGGCTCTGTCCCGGTAGGACCAGAAGGAGCATAGCAGCCGCTGCAGAGCTGAGCAGCGGTGGCTGAGGGACGACTACTGGAACCTCGGGTGTGATCAATAATTGATTTGGAGAACAGGATCGCGAGGGCGATGGAGGGGCGGCATATGGACCCGAATCCCGGTGCCCTTCATCATGCTGTGCAGCCTCAGGCAACCGACCCAGTGCGGGTCGTTAATAATTTTAACTCATTCCACGTGCACAGTTTGCTTCACCTCCCAAATAAATTAATTATGGAGACTTTAAAGGATTTTCAGAGGGAATCTCATTACTAACTGCACATTCTGCCCTACCAATCAATAGTCCTTTCATTTTAACATAGCAAGTGGGAGAGAAGGGAGGGTAACAAAAAAGAAAAAAGAAAAAAAAAGAAAAAGAAAAAGAAACTTCTATTTCTTGTTTCATCATCTCCAGCTTCAACATTTTAATGAGTACTCTGAAACGTGTTCAAACTCAGTTCCCACTGTGTGACTTTGAATGAACTAATTAACCTCTCTGAGCATCACCTTTAAAAAAAAAAAAAAAAAAAAAAAAAAAAAAAAAAAACTTTGCTTTCCCCTCCACCCTGAATGTCTACACTTCCATACTTTTGTTGATGGCATGAGAATCTTCTGTTCTTTCTATAAAACCCTACTACGTTCAGAATGGGCAGGAGTTTGACATCATAATAAGATCAAGCTTTACAGACATTCCTATTTTGAAATGCTGCTCTGATACTAACTGGCTAGGGTGACTATGGGCAAGTGACTTAAGCCTCATTCTCCTCATCTGTGAAACAGTGTCAATATCCATGAGTCACAGTAGTTATGAGGAATCAGAGACAGAATGCATATAAACACAGGAAGGACCGGCACAAAGTGAGCGCTCAGGAATCATTATCACGCACTCATTGCACATAACATGCATGGCACAGTCCTTTCTTATTTGGGGGGGCAGTGGACTCTCTCCCTCTGTAAATGCTGAACTCATGGAAGACAGCGCCCAGTCTCATCTGGCTTTGCATCCACAAGGGTAGGCATGCTGTGTGGTACACAGTGGGTACTCAATGTTGCCACAGCCCTGTAACATGGGCTGGTAGGAGGAGCCACGCGAGTCCTGAGGGAAGAGACCCAGGTGTGCCTGGGATGTGACAGACGCCGTCAGCTGCGCCAAACCTGAGTACAGAAGTGGAACTGCGCGGCTGGAGAGGTCCCTGAAGGTGCAGTCACAGGCCCTCCCTGGGGGCCAGCCCTCCTCCCCTCTCTCAGCACCTGGGAGAACAGAGCTGCAGGACAGGCTTCCAGGGAGCGGGCGCCAGAGGTCACGGCCCCCAGGAGGGCCCCTGGCAGCAGACCCTCCGTGAGCCAATCTCAGAGGCCCTTGGGGCGTGCTGGGGAGCCGTGAGGTTATTTTGTGGGAGGCAAGTGCTCCTGGAGAGTTTCGGGGAGACAAGAAAGACGTGCAGGCTCACATTCCGGAACTGACTCCCTGGGAAGCCAGTAGACCACGGCCGGAGGGGGTCATCCAGGCTGCAGAGAGACTGCAGGGACCACCGTGGGAGCCTGTCTGCTTCTGCCCACTGTCCCGGGTCCCAAGCTCTGGCACGTGGAGCTGCCCATCCCGACCGAGCTGCCCATCTTGGGGTGTGCCGGGGGCCACTGAGGAACTTCAGAATCTAATTTTAGTAAGTTGCAGCACGCATGCGTCCTCCGAGCACAGACTCACACGGAGGAGCGAGGGGAAGGGTGCCCGCTGCAGCTCTCGCTCTGGAATGTTGAGGCCCCCCTGCTCGGGAGCCATCGGTTTTAAATTCCCCTGTGTCATGAGGTGAGTTCACATCAACATGAGCCAATTTCAAATAAAATTTGGACATTGAAGGCCGTAAGTGATGATGATCCAACAACCCTCCGTATCCACTGGTTCTGCATCTGCAGATTCAACCAACCACGGACTGAAAGAAGCATCTTCTGAACACATGCAGACTTTTTTCTTGTCATTATTCCCTAAACAAAACAGTATAATGACTGTTTCATGGCATTTACATTGCCTTGGGTATTAAAATTAACCTAGAGATGGTTTAAAGAATCCAGGAGGATGTATTAAGTGCAAACTCCATTTTATGTACTGGACTTCAGCATCCATGGATTCTGATATCCACAGACACTCCTGGAACAAACCCCCCAGGGCGACCATGGGACAGTCATAAGGACCATTTCTTGGTGTACCTGCGGCAGTCCCAGAGGGTGATGTTGGAGAACATGGCATCTAACGCCAGATGTTCTGAGTCTGAAGGCTGGCCCTGATTTGCACAAACTGTTTCCTCCTCTGAAAAACAATAGTACCTAACTCATGAGATTGTTGCAAAGCAAATTATATTAGTTAATACCTATAAAATAAAACCTGGCAAGTGCTTAATAGATCTGATCCATTTTGTGAATTTTACATGCACCACCTCCTCTAATTCCCTCAACTACTCTCCAAGGTAGGAGATGTCATTCCCATTTTGCAGATGAAGAAATGTGTTCAATGGAGAGAATCATAAATAAATTATATAGTGTCACGATGACAGTAAGCACCGGAGCCAGGAATCAAACCCAGCTTCACCTAAATCCAAAGCCCTGAATCAAAACAAACTGATGACACAAACTAATAGCAGGTTTCTTGGCCACAAGGCTGTGCAGAACAGTGAATCCTGAGGAGGGAGAAATACAGAGTGAGCCCCGCACACGCCCAGCTCACACCAGGGGAGAGTTCCAGGTGGCAGTGCAGAGGAGGGTATGCAGACACCTGGTGGTTTCTCTGAGCTGAGAAGAGGAGGTTGGAGTCCAGACAGGACAAGGAAACTGGAGTTTGCAGATCAGAGCACCAGGGAGGGGAGAGCAGTGCAGAGGAAAACAGACAGACAGTGAGACAGAAGAGAGAAAATAGCCCGGAAAACCTGCACAGGAAACTGCCCACTCTTCAGCTGAGTACCCATGCATCTGAGGAAACCGCTGGAAGCTAGGGGAAAAAAACTCTGAGAGGGGATGGAAGGATCCATCGCCAGAGCTCAAAAAGGACCAGGGGAAGTTCACGTTGTCATCATTTCTCAATTTAGCGGGCATCAGCTCAAGTCACCTGGAGGTACTCCCTCAGTAGTAAGGGGCTACTGCCTACTCTGGGCCTGCCTGACAAGATGAAAAGGAAACTTTGAAAGGATCAAACTGCTTCCACATGGCAGCGTCCCAGAACAAAGCTCAAAAAAGTTTACAGAGATACAGAAATACCTAGCACCTATAGAAGGAAAATTCACAATGCTCGGCATCAATAAAAAATGACCTGGCATGCAAAGAAGCAGAAATACATAACCCATAATGAGAGGAAAATCAATCTATGGGAACGGATCCAGAAATGACACAGAGGAGAGAATAGTTTTAACATATATACTAAAATCAAAAAGGTAACCAGGGGAAGGCACATTATGCACAAGAGAATAAAGATGTTGGTTCAGGCAGACTGCTCATTGGAAATGATACAACTGAGAACACTTCTAAGACACACGAAACAAATTTTTTAACTTTCCACCTGGAATTCTATGCCCAGTAAAAATATACATCAAAAAATGAAGGTTAAGAGCCGGGGTTATAACTCAGTGGTAAAGTGCTTACCTAGCATGTGTGAGGCCCTGGGTTCCAGCCTCAGCACCACATTAAAAAAATAAATAAATAAAGGTATTGTGTCCACCTACAACTAAAACAACAAAAAAAAAAAAAAAAAAAAATGAAGATTAAGTAAAGTCTTTCTGACGTGGCCTCATTCCTTCCCAGTTAGTAAATGTCCACTCAGTTTTTCTAAACCACTTGATTATGCTTGTAATGAAATTCACAAACCGCAGGTTGGGAACCATTAGCCTCTTGTAGACATTCACATTTGAGATCTCAGAGAGGTGGGAAACAAGTTCATCCATGGATCCCATGTGGAGACCCCACCCCACATGATCTGAAATCCTGGGACTTGGCTTGAATTTCACATTTACCCTTGGGTGGGGACATATGGGAAGACAGAAGGCTCTTACACAGAAAATTCCTGATTGGGAAAACATGTCAATGTGCTGTAAGTATGTCCTATAGGATCCATTTGCAATACAAATTCATTATATGATGACCAGATTTGAAATATTAAATAATAGCTACAATTCTTTTCTTTTTTATTTTTTCTTGTAGTGCTGGGGATTGAACCCAGGGCATTGTGCATGCAAGGCATGCACTCTACCAACTGAGCTATATCCCCAGTCCTCATAGCTACAATTGATTAAGCTCATTCTATCATATTTCCTGACTCTAACTTGGCATTATTGTAGAACCCACCATTTTATATAAATTTTAATATATCCAACATTAAATTTTTTTAAAACTGCCAAAGATGAGACTTGCTTATCTTTCATCATTTTATCTTAAAAGATTTTTAGATTCACCTAAGCACTCTTATCATGTATCATTTTGGTGCAAAAAAAAAAAAAAAAAGAATGTGTATGCCAATAAATGACTTAAGGTATTTCTTGAAATGCTTACATTCAGTTCAATTCTTTTTTCCACATTTTATTGATGCATTATAGTTGTACATAATGATGGACTTTGTTGCTACTTCTTTGTTCCTGCACACAATACAACACTATAATTTGGCAAATATCACTCCCCAGCACTTCTCTCCCTGCCTCCCATCCTATGGTCCTTTTCCTCTA
This sequence comes from Sciurus vulgaris, assembly GCF_902686455.1. Taxonomy (NCBI): domain Eukaryota; kingdom Metazoa; phylum Chordata; class Mammalia; order Rodentia; family Sciuridae; genus Sciurus; species Sciurus vulgaris. Next base: position 133,595,292 of record NC_136469.1, on the reverse strand, counting down.
CTGATCTCCCTTTGGTTTTCATGAGATTCCTGCCTCCCCACCTGTCTTTCCTTTTTCCCTCTCTAACTTCCACATACAACCCTTGACCTTCTGAGTTTAGTTTATTGCACTTAACATAATGGTCTCTAGTTCCATCCATTTTCCTGCAAATGACAGAATTTCATTTTTCTTTATGACTGAATAAAACTTCATTGTGTGTATGTATCACATTTTCCCTATTCATTTTTCGGTCGATGGACACCTAGGCTGGATCCATAGTTTGGCTATTGTGAATTGTGCTGCTATGGTATGCATGTATCACTGTGGTATGATGACTTTAATCCTTCAGGATAAATACTGAGGAGTGTTACAGCTGGATCATATGGTGGCTCCATGTATAGTGTTTTGAGAAACCTCCATACTGATTTCCACAGTGGTCGCACTAATTTACAATGCCGCTAACAGTGTAAAAGTGCTCCTTTTTCTCCACATCCTCTCCAATATTTATTGTTATTTGTATTCCTGATGACTGCCATTCAGATGGGGTGAGATGAAATCTCAGTGTAGTTTTGATTTGCATTTCCCCAATTGCTGATGATGTTGAACATTTTTCATATATTTGTTGGTCATTTGTATTTCTTCTTTTGAGGAATGTCTTATTCATTTACTCACTTATTAATCAGGTTATTTAATTTTTTCGTGTTGAGTATTTTAAGTTCTTTATATATTCCAGATATTAATCCTCTGTCAGAAGAATTACTAGCAAAGATTTCCTCCCATTCTGTACGATGTCTATGCATATTCCTAATTGTTTCCCTTGCTGTGTGTAAGTTTTTTTATTTGATTTCATCTCATCTTGGCATTGTTGCTGAACTTTGCAGGTCCTATGGAGAAATTACATTTTACTTAAAAACTGAGTGTTGATCCTACATTTTCTTCTAGGAGTTGCATAGTTTCTGGTTTCATTCCAAGGTCTTTGTTCCATTTTGAGTTGATTTTTATGCAGGAGGAGAAATAAGAATCTAGTTTCATTCTTCTACATATGGATAACCAGTTTACCCAGCACTATTTGTTAAAAAGGCTATCTTTTCTCCAATGTGTTTCTGGCACCTTTGTCAAGGATGAGATGACTGACTATCTATGTGGGTTTGTCTCTATTCTGTACCACTGGTCTATGTGTCTGTTTTTATGCCGACAGCATGGAGTTTGGGTTACTAAACTCTGTAGGATAATTTGAAGTCAGGTATTGGGATATCTTGAGCTTTGCTTAAGAATTGGCTTAGAATTGCTTTGGTCTTTCTTGGTCTTTTATTCTTCCAAATTAATTTCAGGACTGTCTTTTCTAGTCCTGTGAAGAATATCATTGGTATTTTGATGGGGATTGCACTGAATCTGTGTATTGCTTTTGGTAGTATGGCGATTGTAACAATATTAATTCTGCCTATCAGTGTTCAATTCTTTTAAATCCCTTTTTGACTCAGAACAGCTAATGTCCATTTTTTCCCTTACTATATAATATTGTCTGTGCCATCAAATGTACTGAAGACACAGCATTCCTTGAAAGTGCTTTGCCACTGTCTCTAGAGGTTATTCTTTCCAACCTATGAAGCCCATTCTGCAAGTTTGGGTGCCTTAATGTCCTTACCCAAAGATACCAATGAAAGGTTTTTCAAATAGAAACTGGGTCTTGCTTTCATTCCTTGGAGGACCCTGGAATACAAGCCAAGCTGTGTGAGCACTGACATCTTCATCTCAACAGCCATCTGGTTGACATCTGTTGTAATAGTCGATTCAGGATAGTGCATACCCCAATTTAGAAGAGGTTAAAATATGAAGAAGTGTTCTCAGAGCCAGCGAAATATGGTGTGCGCCAGGCACTTTCATTTGTAGCTCAATTGATACCTAATGTCCGCCTCTGATGTGACAGACACTACATTAGGCACTAAATTACAACAAAAAAATAAATAAATTTAGGGGTTGGGGTGCAACTCAGTGGTAAAGTGTGTACTTAACCTGTATGAGGCCCTGGGGCCAGTCCCCAGCACAAAAAGAAAAATAAAATGTCCCCAAAGCCAAGAAACTACATCCTCTTGTAATCCCCACAGGAACCCTGGGTGCTTGGCATAGATATCCCCATTTTACTGGTGAGGAAACTGGTGGTGGAGCTCAGGTGGCAAAGTAGGTCTTCCTTACCTGTGATAAATGAGTACGCTGCAAAAAATACAGAATGATAACATAATTCAGAACTGACCTGAATAAGGACTCAGTCATTTCTCCACAGAGTTTTTCATCAACTCAAAAGGAATGGAAAATAAATGTCAAATGCTCCATGCATCATGCTAACTGTATGGAAGTATACCTACACTAGCTCCATCCAGTTCCTGTTCCAAAATCGGGGTGTAGAAAACATTTTACAGTCACCAGAGGACTCCTTAGATATAACTATGGACAGAAAATGTATTTCTGATAGCTGGAGTATGGGGTAGCATGCTCTGAGCCAAGGATTCTGGGTCCAAACCTCAGCAGCACCACTTCCCAGATGAGTGAGCTTGAGCGAGTCATTCATCTCCCAGTTGCTCGGTTTCCTCATCTGCAGATGAGATCTCTCCCATGAGATGCCATGAGGATTAAACGAGCTAACGTTCATGAAGCATCCAGAACAACATACCACAGAGTCATCGCCATGCAAGTATTTGCCTGATGATTCTTATACCTAGATGGGTGTCCTACCAGGATTAGAGTCAAGATCCTGGTGCCCAGACATAGCAGCAGACTGCATGGGTGAATGACAGGATGGACAATGGCTTTATAAGGAGCTTTCTGGATAGAAGCAGCCCATTCCCTTCATGCCCCTTGGACACCCTGAGCATGCACATCAGCAAGTCAGTTCAGGAACAATGAGATCTTACAGGGACTCAAATCATTTTGTCACTCATGTAAAATCCAGTTCAGATTTTAAAATACCATGTTTCTATAAAAGCTCAACTCTGAGTTCACGCAACCCTGAATGAATATTTTAAACCTGGTTTTCTATACTGACTCAGAAGATTTCTTTTAAGTAGCATCAGAGGAATAACTTTCAATTAATACTGAACAAGTGGAATGAACTACTTAAGATCAATACCCATTTTTTCTTTTACTTTATAATTAATGGAGTGACTGCTTTGCTTTGGCAACTACAACTTACTATGGTTAAAACACACACTCGCACACACGGTTTGGGTGGGAGACGCTGGCAAATAGTTACTACTTACATATTAAGTATTTCATGTCTCCTTTTTTTTTCCTGGGGCTTTGTTTGAAAGCTGCCTCTGCTCCGTTTGCCCTTTGCTGAAAACAGTGATTTAAGCTTTATGAATTTGCTTAGCAGTGAATCGAGACATGAACTTGTTGCAGCTTTTAGAAATGTTTAAAGAAGAAACCTTTCTCAATCACCAGCAGGGCAGTGAGGGTGGCTGTGCTTTTGGGGCTGTGGGGTGAAACTGGTGAACTTGGGCGCAAGGATAGGAACTTTACAACTTAGACTGTAGAGAGAACGGAAAATGAACTTTGGTCCTGGGGCATCAGGGTAGGGTCAGAAACCTGAGACCTCGTTTGGTACCTGCATGTAATAGTCACAGCTGGTTTGCTTACCAAGCATCCCTTCCATCTTCTTTACCTGCCTCTAAGAGACGTTCGTCCCTCACTCTCAGCTGGTGGATTCTCAGTGGGACTGATCACTCCCATCCCTAGAAGGACCACACAATTCATCTTCAAAACCAAGGCGCTTAAGAGTAAACGTTTCCTTTAAATTATGACTACGAAATTTTTGAAATACACATTTACTAATCAACAAATTGATTTTATTTAACTGGTAGACCTACAAAATAGTTCTATTCAAAAACCGTTTTCAAAAATAAGATTTTTTTTAAAATATGCATAACCTTTAGCATAAAGTGAGTGAGGGATTTTATTTTTTTATATTGATTTCCTGAACATTAAAAATAACAAGCAGAATAATTATTCTTCATACATACTTCAGTTGATTCCTTGGCCACATCCATCCCCAGTATAATGTCAAGGGTGTTTTCTAAAGAATTAATGGTTTTTACTTTTTTCTTTTTTCCTTTTTCTGCCATACTGCAGATCGAATCCAGGGACTTGTACATGGTAGGCAAGCACTCTAACAGGTGTGACTATTTTTTAGTGTTTTCCTACAATTGCCTGCACTATTCTCCTAAACTGCATTTAACTTTAATAAATTTGAAATTGGTGAAAGCTAAATTGACCCTTGTCCATAGAGTCAAATACTTCTAATACCTGGTTGTCAAGAGGCAGCTAAGAAGAAAAGGTATGTGTCACGTAGCAGAGATTTTTTTTTTTCATTTGATATTACCCCAGAAATTTGTAGTTTAGTTACCGAAACTGCATACGTACAAAAAGTATGTAAAACTTGATAGGAAATGGGCTATTTTGATTGGTAGACTATCACAGTTTATCTGATGCCATTGTAAATTATGTGTACAATACAACCAATTCCAAGTACTACTTTGCTTCATGGGCTTTACCATGTAGCAAAAGATTGTTTTACCTTGGAATTCTGTTGAGCCTAAAATTGTATCTGTATTATTACCTTATAAAACAAATAATTTTATCTTCAATGTCAAACCTTTAAACTTAATCTACAACAACATACATAATGTCAGGTGTTTTACCTTCTGTAGAATGGATTTCCAAAATTACTTTGTTTCCAGTCTTTATAGAAGTGAACTTTCTAAGCATCTCAGAACACAGATATAATGCCAGCCTCCATTGAACATTTTGCAAAGTGCTTAATGAGTTACTTTAACAATATATTACTTTTATATTGCACACAAAAATTTGATATAGAAATGAGGAAAGCTAATTTAGAAAAGTAGTTGCTTGTTCTAAATGAAGAGTCATGCTTCACAGAGTTATATGCAAAAGCCACTGCCCATATTCATTTGTCATTGTTTGCCACAATCTGCTTAAAATATCCACTAACCTGGAGTAGATTCTGCTGCACTGGTAGAACGCATGTGATCTGGTAATACTATGTTGTCCCAAACAGACAATAAATGTCAATAAATACCTTGCACAAGTCAATCTTCATCACCAACTTCCTTGAGAAATGAAAATTCATCCCCCAATTTTTTCATAAAATAATCACCTTTTTAGCTCCTTGATGCTAAAATAACATAAAAATCATTGCAAAATAGAAAAGGATTACAAATGATGTGATAAATAGTTGCAGGGTGCCACACAATTTTGACTAATGAGAAACAAGGAGAGAGGAGAGAGCGTCCCAAGCAGGGAGCCAGCCTGAGCACAGTCCAAGGCAGGAATGAGGACGGCACCCGTCCAACCGTCCTGCCTCGCACACCGGCCTCTCCTGGGAAGCTGGCGTTCAAGGCCCGTTCTAAAGGTTCCAACAGCCAACAGGGCCAAGGAGGCCATCAGGTGGTGACCAGATACCAGATACTACCTAGCACCTGTCGAGCCCGAGCAGCTCCCCTGGATGCCCTGCAAAGAAACAGATGAACCAGGCAAGATCACTAAAGGACTTACAGGATTTAAGAACCTAAGGGTTTTTAAAGAACTTAAAGGATTATTGATAAGATCTGTAAATGTGCAAAATAATACACATGTGTCATACTTTGTGCACGCAAACATGAATAAGGACCCTTGTCCCTTCTGCTAGCTCTGAATCTTGAATGTAAATAAAAGTTCAGTTAAAACCAATTCCATTCTTACCCTTTAAATACCTTGGCCTGACTCTCTTCTAATATGCACATTTTTAAGAAAATTGAGTAAGCCTAAACTCAGCTATGAAGTTCTAACAACATATTCTTCACTACTTAGTGTGTTCAAGCTTACTTACTTCTACAGTTTAGATCTTGAATATTCCCCAAAGGCCCACGTGTTGAAAGCTTGGTGTCCAGTCTGCGGCACGCCTGGGAGGGGGGGCCCAGTAGAAGGAAGTTAGGTCACTGGAGGTGTGCACTCACAGGGGATATTGTGACCCTGAACACTGTTCTTTCTCTCTCTTTGCTTCCCATCCTCCATGAGCTGAGCAGCTCACTCCACCACATCCCCTGCCCCATGATTGCAGCCTCACCACAGGCTCAAGGCAAAAGGATCAACTGCTCATGGACTGGAACCTCTGGTATTCTGAGGCAAGGTACCTATAGACCTTTTCTCTTTTTAAGCTAATTGTCTCAGGTTTTTTGTTTCAGTATCATAAAACATTCTATCTATATGTGTATGTGTGTATGCATATACATGTGTGTGTATACAGAGACAGAGAGAGAGAAAGAGAGAGAGAAACACCCCAGTCCTGATCCAAAGACTCTCCCTTAAGTCCCATGTTTACTTATATGTTAGGTTACCTTGGACTAGGTTTCACTGGCTAATTGAGGTGAGTTCTCTTTTTCAGTCGATGACCAACAGCTTCATTATTTACATGTCTAAGCCACAGCTATTCTGACCTCTAATTTGATACCCCCTAGATCCACACGTGGTGGAACTTCAGAAGGCACATACTTCTCCAATTACACTTTGCAAAGTAGCACGATGCAGCAGCCTCTTTCTCCTAGGTGCAGTCAAGGATTGGATTGATAATGCGTTCTGGTAAAAGAAAAACCGTCTCCAAACTGTTCATGAGAGTTTTCGCCATTCTGGAGGGGAAAAGACAGACCTATTATTATTTACAGAGTTGTGATATTAAATATTCCATTACCATCCTTAGGGCTTTGTCTTTGAACCATTTTTGGTCCCCTTCTTAGGGTGATAGTAATCCACAAGAAATGCCACTTGAGTAGTGCAGACAGTAAATGCCTTGGTGATTGACAAATGGAAATTATCACTTGGCTCAGTACATGTTCACCTGCCAAACACCAGGCACTGAACTAGCACGGTGGTGAGCAAGATCGAGCTGGCTTCCGCCATCAATAAGTTCCTCACATAGGCACAAAAACACACAGGAAGTGGCACACACAGAGAATCACAAAGTGACATAAGAGCCACGCAGAGTGGTATGAGAAGGAGCGCCCAACGTGAGGTAGGATTTGATTTAGATTTGGAGAAAAAGTAGAATTTAGTTGAGCTTTATGCAATAGTCAAGACTATCGCAATCAGAGAAATACACATGTGTGGGGGGTATCCATATAAATATATATAAATATATCTTTTTATATTTCTTTTTACACTGGTTATTTGATGTTGGGACCCCTCAAGAGAGTCTCAAGTAACTGACAACTGCTGACTTCCGGGTACCAGTCGATGGTGCCCCCTAGTGGCTTGGCCACTGGTCACAGGCAGAAGTGATTCAAATCCTGCGTGATTTCCTGGGGTCATTTTTTAGGCAGAAGCCTTAAAAGCCAGCGCATGACTCTTCGGTCTCTTCCCTTTGCCATGACAGTCATCAATATTCCAGAAAGCAGGCTGCTCCACCCGCCGGATCCTGGAGGAAGGATGATCCAGAGCAAGCCCGCAGCACTCCATGATAGACAGGCACTAGGAGCAAGAATATAGCCCTCGGGGTTCAAGCCCCTGAAGTTCCGCGGCCATTTGTATCACAGCATAACCCAAAGTGCCATCCTCAGACCCCACAAAGTCAGAACTGTTTCCATAACAATACCGAAATAGGCCTTGCTTTTTCACAATGGTGACGTTTAGATTATTGGTGGAAAAGTAACCGAGGGCCAAACGCCTGGTCCTGTCACAGGTGGACTAGCGACAGCAAGCTGCACTCGGTAGCCGCTGTGTCCTTCACCCCCACGCCACCCATCAGTCACAGGGTCAACAGGCAAGTTGGCTTCATCACTTAATGGAACACACACAAGAGAAGGACCGATTTCAGTAAGCCCCGGCCTTAGGGTACAGCTCCTGGATATTTCCTGGGATGAACCAGAAAGAAGGCACAGGCTCCTTCAATGCGTACCAAAGTAAAGTATCAAACTTTGTCTTAAGTAAAAGCGCTTGTGAGCCTTCGTCTGCAAGCTTGAATTGGCCACTTTTTCATTAGATTATCTTTCTCATTTGAAAAGATGACTGACAGGCACGTAAGGTTTATTCAGATTTCATTATTCAGCAAACATTTTCTTGCCAATGATAAACTTCAGGTTTTTAAGTGAATGTTGGGATTTTGGAAAATTTGTGTCTTCCACTGTGAGCTTGACAGCTTCTAATCCCCAGATTTTGTCTAATGAGATCAGTTGTAATATGAATGAATGTGGTTTTTGATATTGTACAAGGAAACGTGCCAGCACTTCAAGATCTGCGTAACTCCATGAACGAGCATCGTTTTTTAAGGAATCGATTTTACTTTCTAGTATGGTAAATACCCACATAACCCACGCAAAGAGAAACTCTTGAAGTCTTTAATACTTTTACAAGTATAAAGGTACTCTAAGAACAAATCTTTGAGAACTGTTATTGTGGTGTATCCTGACTATCCCAGTCGGAGTCCAACGAGGAGACAGAGCCCTACAGTGACTTGTACAGGGCAAAGGTTAATATGAATTCTTACTACATGAAACAAGAGAGCAAACATAAAGATGCAGAGAGAATGCTAAATAATGCTCTAGGGCTGAGGAAGAACACCCAAGGACACACAACCATGGGAGGGGGCTTCCCCCCAACGCTGGACTCAGGCCTCGCTGGGATTGGTGTGGTTGCAGCTGGCCGGATGGCCGAAGCTCCACAAGTTGCCAGGCAAGAGCTGGCCCGCAGTGCCAGGCAAGTAGAAATTCCACTTAGCGGGCAGGGGGCTAGAGGGCCAGGTGGTCAGGCCATCCAGAGCCCATCGCTATCAGGACAGTGCACAGCCTGAGGTGCATGGTGAGTTGGTCACCCTGCTGGTCCCCAGGATGTGAGCTTGCTGAGGAGTTTTACGTTCCAGGCATGCAGCTGGGACTGAGCACTGAGTGGGCACCAGTTCATCAGATACAAAAGGCCCAGGAGCACCAGGAAGAGGACACACCCCTCCTGCAGTGTCCTGCTGGTGCCCTCTGCTGACCAAGCCAAATTCCATGTTTACTGCAAAAGAGATGCTTAATACGTCCTCACGAAGCGGGTACTAAAGGGTGAATTTGAAGCTGAGAGGTAATAAATGGACAGCTGGCACAATGACAGAAAACACATCATAGAAACCTTTTGTTTTATATCACACCAATTACTAGTTCCAAAAAAGTGTTCTAGGAATCAGTTTAAGAAACTGATGTTTATAAGTCATGGAAGATCCTGGGTCTCCTGTCCCTCTTGCATGTATCCACTGTTGTCGAATTTTAAAATCCACATCTTGGAAGCACAACCACATCAGGAAGGCTGACGAGGGTCAAGCATCAAATGTGTATAAGCATGGGTTAAATTCTGTAGCAAGATCTTTTTAGGATTTTTAGTGCAGGAAGCAGAAAAAAATTTGATAAAACATTAGTAAGAGCAATTTAGCAAAATATACAACAAGTTCTTATATTTGATGATAATGTTATTGCTACTTCCCCATTATCCCAGACCTCTGGCTACCTGGGCCTTGAAAATGTCCAAATTACACATCTCCTGAGCTAGTATCTCCACAGCATAGGAATAAGGATCTGAAGGCAAGATAGTCAACACTGGCTGTTCCTCATATCTCACAGAAAATTGTCAAGGTCAATGTCACTCTTCAAGTTCTAGCTCAAACACATACCTCCCCCAGTCAGAATGGGTCCCTCCCTCCCCTGGACTCTGCTTCTTTTGTTTACACTTCTGTTGAAGCTCTTCCCCGGGGTTAACTCATTCTGTAACTACTGATGTCAGTACCTCTCTCTCCTGCTAGATGGTGAGCTGCTCAAGGGTAGAGAGCATGCCCCACTCATCTTTGTGTCCCTAGAGCCACACACAGAGACTTGATGTATGGTGAGCCCGCATCTGTATCTGTCAACCCAAATCTGTTAACGTCCAGTGAAGGAAGAAGAGTGGATTGAAGTCTTGTGATTAACACTCTCTGCTTGCAAAGGGGCTTAGCCACAAACAGACACGTAGCTGGGTTCAGCTGTGAGTGATCCTCAAGGCATTTTGAAAACACAGGCCTTCAGGGGATTCCTCTGAGAGAGGCAAAGTGTTCAGAATTTATCTGAGACCCCTGGAGTGCAAGAAGATTCAGACCAATTCAAAATTCAGTAAAAAGATAATCGGGCATTCTTTTATATCGCAATTCTTCTGTAGCTTGTCTAAATTCATTGTTCTCCTTCTCTTCATCCCCTCCCTCCAGCCTTGATCATTCATCATTTAAGACAGGACAGTTGGACAGAATCCCAAGCTATCTGGTAGTATGGTATCTTCCCTAGCTCATTTTAAATGTCCCCCCAAAAGGCTGTAACAATCAGGATAAACTGGATTATAGGGTACTAACAAATAGGCCCCGAATATACTGACATCACATGTTCTGACACCAAGTGTTTATGCCATCTGTGCTTATTTCTCACTTTGGCAGAGTCCACTGTGGGTGGCCAGGGCAACCAAAATCCATGCAGGAACTCAAGGCTCCAGGTGACTCTCCCTTCGTGGCTCAAATCTCTCAGGACAAGGTTGAAGAGAGTGTGGAGCTCTCGCGTTGGCCTGGTCCACATTTGGGCTCCCAAGTAACATTGCATAAGCCATAACGCTGCCGCCAAACCAGGCACATTTCCCACTTACCGGCAAGAAGTGTCATCCCCTGAGAACCCAGGAAGAGGAGGAAAGCCACGTGAGCTCGGATCACGTGCACTTCTAAAGACTTCATGAGGACTGGGGTGGTTTAACAGGCACACGCTCCTCCCCACAACACGTGAACTGCTGCTGGGCCTGAGGGGAACAGATTAGAACAGGCATCCCAGGTCCAGGGAGGACCACCTAAGAGGACTGAACCAGGACCGGTGTCCTCAGTGCCCGCAGCAGAACCCTCTGCAGGGAGGTGCGTGTGCCCTCCCTTACACACCACCAGGCTCCTTACTGAGGTGTGATTTGTTTACATAAGTGTTCTAACCAGTTGGCTAAAGAGGAAAAAAAACCAACTTAGGCAAATAGTTATTCTGGAACATTCTGCCTTGGAGTTTCATGGCCAGGAAAGAAAGAAAAAAATAAAGTTCAAAAGTTTTCAGCCTTCTGAGATCCAAGATGGCGGTCTAGAGGGAGGCTGCGTTCCTTGTCGCTCCACAACACCAGATTCAAGCAGAGGATATCTGTTTCTTGCTGCCAGCAGACTGACCACAGACTGCAAGTGGAGCACCAGCTGCCTGCTGCTGCCTGGAAGTTCACTGTCACAGTACCTGCAGGTTTGATTACACGTGGCTGCCGCCATTTTGAGACAATAGCCAGGCCCTGTAGGACCCCTGGCCAGACTGACTGAGCCCCGTCTCCAGGATCCCTCAGCCCCACTGATCACTCCCTGCTTCTGGGGCCCTCACATCAACTGACTGCTCCCTGCCGCCAGGACCCCCAGACCAACTGACTGTGCCCTGTCACTGGGAACCCAGACCAACTGATTGCACCCGGCCTCCTGGATCCCACAACCACACCAAACACACCCGACCTCCAGGACCACTGCCGGACCAACTGCATCCTGTCTCCAGGACCTCCAGCTGACCACGTCCACCCCTGAGCTGCAGCTCCCCATTTGCCAACACATTTGGAAGCCAGAGTGGCCATCTTGGATAATCCTGGAAACCGTAGCTCTGATCTTCGGGTGGGGCAAATCCCATCCTGGGACGCCTGCTGGAGACTTGAAATTCAATGTCAGGTACCTCTCATACATCAGGCTACTGAACACTGGGAGGTTTCATTAGTATATGACTGTTATACAGTAGATTTTCTTTTTTCTCCTTTTTAAAAAAAAAAAGTTTTCAGTCTTCTTTCAAACTTCAGTAACTAATTTTATTTTAATATCGTACCCCTTATGATTATGAATAAAACATCTGCCAGAAATAATCATTGAATTCTTAAAATATACTAACATCATGAAATGGAGACCAAGTATTTTTTAGGTAATTATGATGTCCCCAAGTTTCCCACTCTCTGCTCTTGACAAATAATAACCCATTTTATCCTTTTTGCAACCTTTAAAGATTGTTAGTATCACTCCAATTTTGCAACCAAATAAACTGAGACTCAGAGTTAAGTAGTTTGCCCAGGGTCAGGACTAGTAGTAATGGGAAGTGGGTATCTGAATTCACATCCATCTAGTGGATAAAAGGAACCCCACTTATCACTCCAAATCAATTAGAACTTAGAAGTTATTGACTTACCATCGTTTTAGACTTTGTATTACTTGAAAAGTATAATCAAGAGCTCATTCATTCTTTGGAATAACTGCAGTTCCATTTGAATAAGTTGAAATTTGAAAAAAAAAGATGCTAATCATCTCTTTTGTGTCATATTCACTGTGACATGTTGATCTTTCCCACCACATCCACTCCGCCTCTCTCTCATAACTCATTGAACAGACTGTTATTCAGATAACACCAAAGTGTATTTCCTTTACACAATGAGACTACTTGGTTCATCCTAGGGCATGGGCCAGAGATGCACCCTGTCCCACAGTTAGATAACATGCTGCTCATGGAGAATCTAACCAAGTGCCCATGACAGTCAGGACGTAAAGATCAGCCATCAGGTTGTTTGGTAAAGTTGTAGAACATCGGGTCCTTGGCTCACATAATGAGTGAAAACCCCCAAATTAGAAAGTGGGTACTCCAGTAAGAAATGTAAATGTCATAAATGTCATAGAATTGAGATGGAGATGGAGATTATTATGTCTTTGTGCAGGTACTCATGGGGCGTACCATGATCAACTACATGTCCAATTGTAGAAAAACAAAAACAGAAACAAATCGAGAAACACCCTGCAATTTGTAAATGCATTGTCAAAATTACAACTAAAGAGAAAAATGCAGGTCTTATGATTTTTATGGTGGTTTTTAGTAACAAACTTATACTAGATAAACCTAGTGTTGAGACAGTCGAATATCTGACTTTATATATATTGTCAAGAGCCCTGTACACAGTGTTCAGATAACACCAGTGTGTATTTCTTTTACACAATGAGACTACTTGGTTCGTTGTATCCCCAGCACTCAAAGCTGAACCTGGCACACAGTAGGTCTCAGAAGGTATTTGCTGAATAAAGAAATGACAAGATACATATAGGATTTTATAAGTGGAAAACAGGAAGCTGAATTCCTCGCAAGGATAAAATTAGCTTTCTTTGGATAATATACTGATGATTAATTTATGCATCAACTTGACTGGGCCGTAGGAGGCCAGGGATTTGGCCCAATAGGACTCTGGTCATATGTGATGATATTTTTTGAAGCAATTGGCATCTGAATCAATAGATTTAAAAGAGCAGACGACCCTCCTCAAGGTAGGTGGGCCCCATCCAATCAGTTGAAGAGAACCAAAAGGTAGAATAAGAGGTCACTGCTCCTGTCACACTGCTTGAGATGGGACACTGTCCATTTCTGGCCTTCAGACCTGGACTGAACTCTGGCTTGTGTTGGGTCTCCAGCCTCTCAGCTGTTGAACAGAAGCTGGCGTCATCAACTCTCCTGGGTCTCCAGCTCCCAAACTGTAGATCTGGGGCCTTTCCATCTCTATACTCACATGAGCCAATTCCTTACAAAATCTGTTGATTCTTTTTTATTTATTTATTTATTTGTTTGTTTGTTTGTTTGTTTGTTTTTTGGTGGGGGGAGTACCAGGGATTGAACTCAGATGCACTTGACCACTGAGCCACATTCCCAGCCCTATTGGTATTTTTATTTATAGACAGGGTCTCGCTGAGTTGCTTAGGGCCTCACTTTTGCTGAGGCTGCTTTCAACTCAAGATTCTCCTGCCTCAGCCTCCCAAGTCACCGGGATTACAGGCTGTGCCACCACGCCAGCTCCCATTGATTCTTTTTCACTGAAGAGCCAGAACTAACACATATATTGATGACACATTGGTTTCTGATGGGTTAGCCAGCTAGGTTCTTCAACTACCTGTCCAGTGGGAAATCACTAAAATCCCAAATGAAAAAGATAAACACACACACACACACACACACACACACACACAAGATGAGGCAGATCACTGACTCTGACCTTGATTCTGACCTCCTGTCGATCTTGACCTTCGTTGGCTGGTGGTTTGGAAAGCAGGAAGGAGACACAGCTAAGGGTCTGCTCAGGGTGGCCTACTCTTCTTATTGCTTTTGCCATGCAAGGCTGACTTTCGATTCTTACTAGTGGTTTCCTCTACATCTAAAACTGGTACCCTGGAGGGTCACAGTTCAAGAGCAGGCATTGCTCTGTCCTGCAGAGGAAGAGCCCACACAGGAGGAGAAGAGATGAGGGGCGGGCCTGGGCAGGTGGGCTCTCAGGGCCCTCTCTCCTCAGGCAATGAAGCATCCCCACTTGCAGATGATCTGCGCACAGCGCCTGCAGAAGCCCAGTTCCTGAAAGCCTTCTTCCCAACTTAGTCCTCGAGTTCAAGGGTACCAAGCAGAGGGTGCCTTCCTCATAAGGCAACAGCTGGATTTTCTTTATTAAAATGCTCTTCTTCTTTGCTTGATCATAAACACAGGGAAAACCCTTGCCTGCTCAGGGTTCTCTCCTCTGAAGTCCACTGCCTGGATTTCAGTGGAAGCAGCATGTTTCTTGGAGAAGCCGCTAGTGACAGTGTGTGATCATTAGGGCGTCACGCACACATCTGCCAGCATGTCTGGTGCGTTTGAAAAGTCAGATGCAACTTTGGCCAACAGTTCATTCACATATTGAAGAAGTTACACTTCTTCAAAATAAAACTTATTCTGTTAGCATGTCCAGGGACGGGGGGACCATGAAGGTATCTAATCAGGGCTTCTAACATCCTGTCCCACTTTTTGGTAAATTTTCCTATGTAGCCTACATAGGAAAACACTCATGAGCATACGGTTCAATCAGTTTTCACTCCCTAACCACTACCTGGATCAAGAAATAAGGTATTATCAAAATTCATCACTATCTTGATTGTTCTCTGACACCTTCCAAGAGCTATTTTTCTGTAATTTTCCCAGCTTGTGTCTGTCGCCATTGGAAGAATTATTCTATTACCAACTATTCCCGCCCCATAAGCAGAAAGCCATTGTGTATCATGGAATTCTCCTAAAACCCTGGAAGTCGTATTATTGTCCTAATTTTCAAGTTTGGGAAACTGAGTTCCAGATATGCACACTTTGCTGGTAGGTATGGGGCTGAGGTTTAAACTCCAGGATGGCCTCCAGAGCTCAGCCACTCGGCCGTGACACCCCGGGTCTCTCTAAAGAAGACCTCCCCTGCCCATGAGGAGCTTTAGTCTTGAAGATGTCACTATGATGGACATTTGCGTCCTCCAGACTGGAGGTTGGAAATTCACCCAGTGCAATAGTAACGAGAGGCAGAGCCTTCAGGAGGGCTCTGTCCTCGGGAATGGGATTGGTAACCTTATAAGAAGGCTGCAGGGAGCTAGCTCAGCCCTTTTTGCCTCTGCCTTCAGCCACGTGAGGATACCGCCTCCACTCCTGCTGTTTGAGGATGCAGTGACAAGGTGCTCTCTTGGAAGCAAAGATTGACTCTCGCCATATATTCAATCTGTTGGCATCTTGGGCCTGGATTTCCAAACCTCCAGCACAATTTTTTTTATTAATTACCCAGTGTCAGGTGTTTTGTCATAGCAATGAACAGAGTAATATAGATATAGAGATTTGAGTACCAACTTCTTTATACATACATATGCATATAGATCATACAGAGATTAATTATATTTTAATATATTATCTCAATCACTGCAGTATATTATCTCACTTAATCATCACAACAATCCTATGAGGTGGATATTGGTCTCCACATATTACAGCTGTGGAAGCAGAGGCTGATGAAGGCTAAAATGCTTTTCCCAAAATGCTTGGCTAATGAAGAACCTGGGCTCTCCCCACTCCTCTAAGGACCACCCAGCCTCACTCACACTACCCACAGAGTCAGTGGATGTCTACAGAATAAAAGAATAAACAATGTCGACGTGCATAAAACTGGTAGGAAAAGAAGGTCATCCCGTGGTCCTGAGAAGAGCGTTGCAAACGTGGAGCGATGTGTAACCGCCGTGCTTCACCCGGGTGGGCACCCCTCGCTGTGTTGCCCCGTTTCCTCTGGGACAGGGGGACCTGTCTCTAGATGGAGCCCTTCCCTCCTGGTTGCATCTAAGCTGTTCTTTAATCTCAGAAGGGGTGTTAGGGAAGGGGAGCCAGTGGCTGCGGAGCCCTGAGCTCCTGAGCCCTTGACCTTCCAAGAAAAGGTCCCTCCCACCCTCACAGTGCACGGCAGGGAGGTGCGAGTGCCTCGCTCTGCAGACGGGGAAGCTGACATCAGGGGCTCTGGGTGCAAGATCGCACGGTGAACCTGAAAGGTCTGCAGGTGGACCCCACGTGGCCGCGACCACCCTGAACTACCAGGTACTGTGCAGATGCAGGAGCCACTGAGCCCCCTGGTTCCCGGTGCCCGTCATGCCACCCCCAGCATTGTCTCTGAGACTGCCCAGGAAAAAGCTCGGATTGCTCATGAAGCCCGGATGGAGGCCCCAAGGACACCAGAGGACGCGACCCCTCCCCGGCACAGTGACACCCTCATCCGCATCCAGTTCTCTGTTCCGACTCAACCCGGAAGTCAAGGAGCTTTCTCAGGCAGGGCCATACACGGGTATCAGTCCAAAGTGGCTAAATGGGCTAATTCCATCCGCTGACAAAAGTCAATTAGATGCCAACACTAAGCTGCTATTCTTCAAATAACAACGGTACCGTTTAATTAGAGCCTAACCTGGCTGCCTGCTTTCACTTAACAACACACTGTACACCAGTGCTCCCGACCCAGGGAAAGCATGACAGCCGGCATACCTGCTGCATCTTACAATGAGCTGCCCACTAGTGGTGTCTAATCATGCGTAACACCTGCCTCTAACTATCACCGTTTCCAGTGGCTCCAGGGTCAGCAGGTCTGTGGCCTCCCGTACTGTGATCAGGGTTAGGCTGCGTCTCCGTCAGACCATCACAACTGCTTTGTGATGATTACCATACAGTCCAGGCCTACAAATGACTGAGTTAGCCAGAAAGATACGAGAAGAAAGCATCTAGCCTCTACCAGAGTACAGTGAGTACCACTCAGTTAATGGTAGCTATGAGCATAGTGAATGTTTACACCTCTCGGCTTGATCATTACTACCTTTCTGGGCTGCCAGTGATCAGGGATGCCCTCTTTCCCTGGCAGATGCCAACATCTAGAGTATCCATCCACTCCTTCGTTCATTCAGCCACATACATTCCCAGAGCACTTGCTTGGCACCAGGCACCACCTCTCTAGATAGCGATCCCCAAGGAAATCCCCTGCTTGGAGATTCCCAGTACACACATGGAAGGCTCT
The DNA here is from genome assembly GCF_902686455.1 of Sciurus vulgaris. Taxonomy (NCBI): domain Eukaryota; kingdom Metazoa; phylum Chordata; class Mammalia; order Rodentia; family Sciuridae; genus Sciurus; species Sciurus vulgaris. The sequence goes on along the minus strand of NC_136469.1, from coordinate 133,577,889 downwards.
GAGAAGGTCTGCAGGGAATCGATAGATTGGTAGAGATAGACGATAGATGATGGATGATAGATAGATTGATAGATAATAGATAGATGATGATAGATAGATAGATAGATAGATATCAGATAGATGTTAGCAGAGATTGATGGCAGTTGATCCACAGATATACCCAATACATAGATGACAGAAATAGATGCCAGATGATAGATAGGAAGGTAGATGATTGATTTTCAGTATTTTCCTTGCTGATGGAAACTTGTATTTTCATGGAAACTTATTCCCATCCCAAGACAGTGGTTTCCTCAGGAACATATTTTGGGAACAGTGCAGGACCGCATCTGATACCCTGAGGATGCTCCTGACCAAGATTCTCTCCCTAACCAAACTCAAGCCAGGCTCCCCTGAACCCTGTCTTGACGGATCCTCAGGCGTGGTCTGTAAAGACTTGAACAAAGCTCTTTCTTTTTTTTTTTGGTACCAGGGATTGAACCCCGGGCCCTCAGCCACTGAGCCACCACCTCCCAGCCCTCCAGCCCTTCTCTCTCTCTCTCTCTTTTTTTTTTTTTTTTATCTTTTATTTTGAAACAGAGTCTTACTAAGTTGCTTAGGGCCTCACTAAGTTGCTGAGGTTGGATTGGAATTTCAAATCCTCCTGCCTCAGCCTCCCAAGCCACTGGGATTACAGGCATGTGCCACCAGGCCCAGCAAAACTCTGATGTCATTTCTTTTTTTCTATTGGAGCTTTATGGTCATACATCGTTGAGGTCCTCCCGACAAACTCATGCATGCGTGGAAATCTACTTCAGTTCGTGATCCCCTTTTCCCTCCTGTCTCCCCTCCCCTCCCCTTCCCCTGGTCTACTGCACTTCCTTTCCCTAGTCCATTAATTTGAAGATGACTGGTTCCTTATGTAATCGTGTCCTTCCCCCTTTCCTTTATTTTACTCTAGCTTCCGCATGTGAGAGAAAACATTCAACCTTTGACTGCGAGCAAATGCCATAATTTCATTCTTTTTAATGGCTGAGTAGAACTCCATTGTGTGTGTGTGTGTGTGTGTGTGTGTGTGTGTACCACAATCCATTTATCTATTGATGAGCACCTGGGTGGGGTCCATAATGCAGCTACTGTGAACTGTGCTGCTGTGCACACTGATGTCTGTCTGACGTCATCTCCAACCATTCGAGGCAGCATCCCTTAGGTCCTTCTTAAAGGGCCTGCCAGAGAAAACCCAAGGCTGCCCAAAGAATGTATTGCTTGTTCCAGCAGCACCTGGAGACAAGGTCCCTCTCCCGGTCGCTGAGGGACGTAGAAGCCTGACTTTGCCAAAGCTGACGGGTCTCCCCTGGATTGGCCCTCGTCCCACACTTCCCTGGCTCTCCTGACACCCCACCCCTCCCCTTCATGCTCCCTCTAAGACCTCCTGCCTGCTCTACAGCACAGCACGCGTTAAGCCTGCCCTCACCCTCCAGAGTCGGCCGTCTTGACTCCACACCTCACAAGTCCTCAGGGACCTTGTTAATGTTGGTTCTGAAGGTGGAGGGGATGCCGCAGTGACGTCCAGGGAGATGTGAGACTTCCCTGTCCCCAAATGGCTGCAAACAGGCAGCTTGTCCACAGGAACAAATCCCAGAACCAGCCTTGGAGTCACGCAAAAGTGACCCACATCCCTGCTGGACCTTTTAAGGTCGTAGCATAACCTGTCTGATCGCAGAGATTCCAGGAAACACTACTAGGGTAATGTGGGGGAAGACCCAGGTCCCCCCTGAGATATTTGGCAACGTGCTTCTCCCCCATGGCCTATGTTTGTGCCTTGCTGCTCAGACGGTGTGCCACAGCCTGTCCCTCAAGATGCAGATATGGACATCAGCATTCCCCTCAGTCAGAGGAAGTGGGCAGGGAGAATTTTAGCCAGTGCAAGCCAGGGATTTCTTTTAGTGAGCACACGTGCACGCGCACACACACACACACACACACACACACACACACAATCTACTTTCCCAAGCACAAGAAGCTACACAGCAAGTGTGAGAACCACTCCAGATGAAAACACTAGATGCCCAGCTCTGCATAGGTGCCTCAGCCCCTCAGCAGAGCTGCTGTTGCCCTGCACTCACACCTCACATCTCTGTCTACTGTGCTACTAGAAGTTAGAAATAATGCCTCCCCGCCCCAAAAGGATTGGGTCCCAATCCCCAGAACCCACGAAAATGTGACTTTGCAGAAAAAGGAACTTTGCGGTTGTGATTAAGTGAAGAGCTGAACTGGAGGGAGTATCCTGTGTTATCCAGCTGGGCCAAATGCATTTATAAGGCTCCTCCTAAGAGGGAGACAAGCAGGTCACAATAAGAAGGGAGGGGGTGACAGAGGAGACGACAGAGGCTGAGGTGGAAGTGATGTGAAGACGGGGCCCCAAGCCAAGGAAGGCAGCGGCCTCGAGAGGCTGAGGGGCAAGGACTGAAATCCCCAGGCCCTGCCACACCTGGAGCTCAGGACCTGACCTCCGTGACTGGAAGATGCAACCGGTTTCAAGCCGCTGAGCTGTGGTTTGTGGTTTGTTACAGCAGCAGCGGAAAGCTGTACACGTCCTGTAGTGTACTCGTTGTCTCATGTTTAAGCCTATCCACCGTTCACCTTCTGTCTGCTTCAACCCAGGGCAACCATAATAGCCACGGAATCACGGTTTTGAAGTGGTCGTTAAGAAAACGCATGAGTATTAATAAAAAGCATCCACCTGTGTCCACCCCCCACCTGGCCCCGGCCCTCCTTCACAAGTCCCAGTTGCACAGCATGCGCCCTGCTCTGGAAAGCTCTGGGGCAGGGGGCAGTGGGGGCCCTTGGGATGGGAGGCTGAGTTCCACAAGGCTCTCCACCCGCTGGCCTCAGACTGGTCACTCTGATACTCTGGCTCCCTAGCCTCCCCCTCTGAACAGGAGTTCAACAGAATAAGCATCTCGCCTGGGCCTCAGGCCTGCACCGGCCGCCAGGGCTTTCAAGGGCAGTAGGTGGCTATGCAGGGTGTCCAGACCACAGGGTCCCTCGTCGGTGTCCACTCCCTGGTCCCTAAGCCTGCCCCTCTTTCTTAGCGCTCCACCTGCATGTGGATCTGAAAGCTGAAGTGTCAGGAACGCAGCCCCCGACCCCCGCCCTGTCCTGGTGGTTCTCTCTGAAGTTCCTGTGCATCACACCTAGTTGACATCAAAATACAGAGGGGCCCTTTATCACCACCCCTCCCCGTGGTCACTCTGACTCAGACCCACACTGCATGGTGACAAATCAGCCTACCCAGTTGGTCTCAAGGCAGGAACACTCGAAGTCCAAAAATCTCCTTTAAGCAATGACTCCATGACCTGCCAATGGTGTGATCTTAAACTTTCTGAGATTTTGAGACCCCGTTGACCGGTGACGAGTTCTGCTCCCTCTAATGTTGAAGTTTGAACACTAGAGAAGCACGCCAAGGCAAGCAGATTAAGCAGGTTTCATTTAAAAGTAGCAATAATACAGACTTCTCCTGGGAGGGAGAAGGGGGCCATGGTTGATGTTCTAAAATCCCAAGAAGTGAGCGCACCTACATCTTTTATAGGTTAAGGTCTCTTTTGTTCTCCGTTCTCTCCCCGCTTATCTCTCCTCCCTGCCTATGTGACTAGGCCTATTTTTGCAGATGAGATGCAAAAAGTGAAAAGCGATGGGCAGGGGGAGGGCCAAAGTGATTCAGGCAGGTAAGGGCCCAGGGGACATTAATTGGCAGCTCCTTGCCTGCAGTCCTTGACAAGGGCAGGTAAATTTGGTCATCAAAGGGCTCTGGAGATGGTTGACATTCCATTCTCCCAGGGACAGTCTCCAACTTCCAGAGGCAGATGGTTTTCATGGCCTCCAGTTCCCCCATTTGACCCCATCCCCTATTTCTATACTAACTGCCTGTCCCCAGTTCTGGCTTCAATTTCATGCCCTTGTCTGCTAACAGGTGAAAAAACCTACTAAACTCAAACTAGGAATGTGAAGAGTTAGTGAGGTAACACATGCCCAATCTCACAGCACCAACCTGGCGCACAGTAGGTGCCACACAAGTGACAGCTGGGCCCAACTTAGAATCAGTAGCATTTCTAAGGTGGTGATGGCATCTGTGCTGGGACTCTGAGGGATAACAGCAGGGGACGGGACCGTGTCCCAGGCTGAGACGCCCTCTGGGGTACATGCGGCGTGGGGGTGCCATGGCTGTTTGCGTGTCGTGTTTGAACATTGGACTGTCCAGAGGTTGCAAGGATAATGATTTGGAAGCAACTACTTGATGATCAGGAGCATCTGCTATGTTCTTGAACCTGTTTCTACTCCAGTGAAGAAGGTAAAAAAGAGGGATGGGGGAAGGGCGAGAGAAAGGGACAGGAAGGCACAGCAAGAGGGGAAGGCTGGTCGTGACCGTCATCCTTGATCTACCCAGAGGTCCCCGCGAGGTCCCTGTGGAAAGAGAACACTGAACCCAGTTTCCCAGGCTGGTTTCCCAGTCCTTATCTGTTGCCAGCGTCTGCCCCCTTGTGGAAATGCTGCCAACTGCTGTGTCTTTTAAAATGCAAGGAATCGGGAAAGCCCACAACGGGAAAATGCCTTCAGCCTTCCACGGTGCCACGCAGCTTGCAAGATGCACCTTAGTACTACAGAAAGTCCTTCCGGATGCAGCCCTTGCCCACCAGCACCCTCGCCATGACTCCTGGAATAGTAACAAGCCCCCACGCAATCTGTGTGACTCTGGTAAGTCACCTAGCCCCTCTCAGCTTGTTCTTCCTCTGTAAAGGGCCAATAATAAATAGCACCTGCCTCCTGGGGTGGTTGTAGAGTTAAATGAGATACAGCGTGAAAAGTACCTTAAGAAGGTCAGACGCCCCCAGAGCCTGTGAGTTGCAATTTGCAAACACATCATGTTCTTTCTGCCTCTGAGTCATTTATTTAACAAGTATTTATTATGAACTATCTGAATAAATAATAAGGCCCAGGCCCGGCTTTCAAGACCTTGTAGTGAAGTGGAGATTCAAAGAATTATTATAGTTTCAATTTGACCAAGGCTGCTAACAAGTTAAAAATAGCTTGAGTCCTGCTTCCGCCCCAGTGAAAAAAAAAAAAAAAAAAGCGAAGATGAAGGACTGTAGGCATTAGTCGATTTGGGGAGGTGTCCCAGAGAGCAGGGTTGGGCTGAGAAAATTAGGGCGGACAGGAGCCCACACAGCGGGTTTACTTAGCTGGATCACCCTGGGTATTTGGAGATTGATCCCACGGGGACTCCTAAGGAGCATGAGGATGTCCCCTATTGACTGCAAGGAGGACAGAAGGTCCTACTCCACCAGCTGTCTCCCAGTGTCAAGAGCAGCCCCCTGGAGCACTAGCTTCACCCCCCACGCCTGTGCCCATGTTAGTGCCCACCATGTGCCTCTACGTCAGGCAAACCCAGAGACAGAGGCAAGGTGGCGGGACACCTGGGGAAGAGCAGTCAGCTGGCACCTACTCAAACCACTGTCCAGAATGGGACGTGAGCAGAGGAGGGAGGCCAGGCACAGGTGCACACGGGCGGCTCAGGAGAAGGGGGCTCATAGTCCAGCCCCTCCTTCGGACAGAGATGGGATTTCATTGTTCAAGGTTCCTGGAGGAGAGGGCTTTGCTAGGCATAGGAGCTAGCTAAACCAGGGTGATGTGTTCGGTCACTGCAATGACAGACTGACGCAGGCTACCCACAAAGTAAGAAGAGGTTTTCAGCCCAGTTTTGGAGATTGAAAGGCCAAAATAATTAGGTGGCCTCAGTTGTTTGGCCTCTATTGAGAGTGGCAGATGGTGGCTTATCATGGCATGTGTAGGAGCAGTCACATCTCAACAGGAGCAGGAAGGAAGAGAACAGGCAGGGCAGAGGCAAGGCGGGCCCGCTGCTTTCATAACAACCATCTCATGAGAATTCTCGGAGCTGCGTGGAAGTCCTCCAAGAGAAGGCCCCAAGGAGCCAAGGCCTTCCCACCGCCACCCAGTAGTGGGACCAGGCATTTAACATATGGGTGGGCACATTCTACATCTGAACCCCAGCCGACAGAGAAGAGGCTGCAGAAGGGCTGCGGAGTGTAGAGAGCAGAGCAGGAGGAAGGACGTGCCCCAGGAGTACGTCGGAGAGGGGCTGGCGGGGCTCAGAGAGGGGCCGTGGAGCAGGAGCAGGGAGCGGGTGGGGGGGGGTCCAGGGTGACCCATGGCTTCTGATCCAAGACAGAAAAGGAAGAAGAGCCTCTTCGAGCAGGTCCCTAGCACTGCCACGCCACGTCCAACTTAGCTCTGGGGAAACCAAGCGGAAAGCTCGTGGCTCCTGGGGACCATCTCAAAGCTGGGGCATGGAGGGACGGAACAGGATCTTGAAAGGCTCTCGGTGTGTGTCCGATTTCCTGTTGATGGCCAAAGGCTCAGCACAGAATAGGACCCAGTCCCCACATTCCCAAGCAAAGCATTAGGTCATCAGCACAGGGCCCATCAAGAGCCTGGGAAGCCAGCCCAGGGTGGCGGCACCCGCCTGTAATCCCAGCTACTTGGGAGACTGAGAGAGGGGAGGATCTTGAGTTCAAGGCCAGTCTCAGCAACTTAGTGAGACCCTGTCTCAAAACTAAGAAAAAAAAGGGATGGAGATATAGCTCAATGGTGGGTTCAATCCTCAGCACGACCAAAAGGAGAGGGAAGGGCGTGGGGAGGCCAGAGAGGCTGGGACGCATGGTCAGTTCCATGAACACCCAACTCTGGCCTGACAGGGAGACCGAGAAGCCAGAAGGACCAGGGCCCCAGAGGAAGCTGTGAGGCCGCTGGTGTTTCTCCTTCCCCTGCCCCTAGTAGGGGGGAAGGAGGAGAGGTGAGTCCTCAAGTCTCCCCATAGCCCAGCTGTGGGCCATGCGTGGAAAGGAGCCAACCTCCAACCATCTTGAAAGAGACATGACGTGGAAAGACAAGTGACCCAGCAAGAAGGGGACCAGTGAAGCCTGGGACTGAGAGTGACCTCTGCTGGAGGGGAAGACTGTGCTTTGGGGCTGCTGTCATCAGAGAATCCAACAGTAGTACATCCAGCAAAGAGCTGGCGTTTAAAGGCCAGCCGTGTGTCCGAGTGTACCTGAGTCGGGCCAGCACATCCTCTGTCATATCCTGCTCCTGGAACCAACCGGCAGCACCCTCAGAGATGGGTCCTCCAGCCCCAGTCAAGACTTCAGATGAATGCAGCCCCAGCTGGCGTTCAGAGCCAGCTCAGGAGAGACTCTGAACTAGAACCCCCTGCTATGGTTTGACTGCAGCCCCCCCCAAAGTTGGTGCACTGGAAACTTAATCCCCACGTTTACATAATAATGAATCGGGAGGTGCCGTCTTGGGAGGTAACTAGGACTAGACGAGGTCATGAGGGCAGGACCCACTCTCATGGCATTAGTGACTCTGTAAGAAAGAGGAGGAAGAGAAGCCCAAGCTAGCCATTTGCTAGCTGTCACCATGTGACGCTCTGGGCCAGGTCATTAACAGCAGGAAGGTCCTCACAGATGCTAGCAGATGACATAATCATGCTCTTGGACTTCCCAGTCTCCAGGACTGTGAAGTAAACAAACCTTTATTCTTTATAAATTACCCAGTTTGTGGTATTCACTGATAGCAACAGAAAACAGACAAAAACACCCCTAAATAAATAACTCCCCACCTCCTGTCCAACTGGGACTATGAAAGGTAAGTACTGTCCTTTTAAGCCACTAAGTAACTTGTTATACAGCAATAGATACCTGGTTCCACCACACAACCCCTGAATCAGAATAGGGGAGAGTTCCAGAGCCCATTTTTAGTAAGCTGCCTAGATGATTTCTTTGACTGAAGTCAGAGGAAAGGGAAGACAGAGGCAGCATCTCTGGAAATTGCAACACCCACACTCACAGCTCCACCAAGTGGACATTTTAAAACCTCTCCTCTGAGGTTTTCCTTTGTACACCTGCAGTCACAGGCAGCTAACGCCCCCACCACCAGCAGCAAGAACCCTGGTTCAGATAGGCGTTTCCTAGTCTCCACTGTGTCCCAGCCACCGAGTTCCTACCACAAGCCCTTTCACAGTCTCCCAGGAAGTCTGGTTTGGAAAGTCAGATATGCAAACAAACACGGAGCAGACCCTGCAAAGAAGTGCTGTCAGAAAAGTCCTTCAGCGTGCTGCGTCTGTTCCTATTGTAGAAATAAATTTGCTTCTGTCTTGTTTTGTTTTTTCTTTAATTTTAAATTATTTTTTTATTAGTTCTAATTAGTTGTACATGACAGTAGAATGTATTCATGTTTTGATAGACCATACATAAATGAAGTGTATTCTCTCATTTTTTCTTATTGTACATATTGTAGGATCACATGGGTCATGCGGTCATATGTACCTGAGGTGATAATGTCTGTTTCCCTCTACTATCCTCCCTACCCCCAAACTCCTTCCCCTCCCTTTACTGCCCTCTACCTAATATAAAGTAACTCCATTCTTCCCCATCCCCGCTCCTTATTGTGAATTAGCATCCACAAATCAGAGAAAACACTCAGACTCTGATTTTGGGGGTTTGGCTTATTTCACTTAGCATGATCTTAAAAAAAATTCCACATGAAATTCTTACCAAGAAAAATCCATTCCTCCACAGTGGATACAGTGACTATTCATTCAAAGAAGCACCAAACTGCTAGCCCTTCTGGGTGACCGGCACATCCCTAGGAGACTTGTCTGTACCTCTTAAAGGTGGGTATGAGCCTTGAACCACTGAAGGGACACAGGGAAATGTGTCAGGGAGACACGAGTTAGAGGGACAAAAACAATTCAGCATTAAGATGGTCAATTCTGATGTTCATGCTGTTTCACTAAAGCAGAGGCACTGGGACCACTCCTAAGTCACTTCAAATGCAACGACCAGGCCACAAGTCAGAGGTGAGCTGCAGTCCAGTAGTGGCAGCCTCATTTGGCCCAAAGTACCCGTGTTTCTGGGCCACCCTGGGTCCAGTCTCTTGTGTCACTCTGCTGCAATTCTAGGGCACAAAGATGACAAGAGGACCTTGACCGGGAGCTGAAGCTCCCAGACCATTAGAGAGGACGCGATTCAAGGTCAAGCAGACCCCCATCCCCCCCATTGTGGCGAGAGGACCACAGTCTCTCGGCTCTGCAGGGCACTCTTCCCATTCAGACTTCATCACCTGGCCCCACTCCAGGCACTGTGCCTTGAGAGAGCAGGGCAAGAGGAAGGAAAATGCGCAGAGAGCACTTCTCCAGGCTCCTGCAACTTAGGGGCTCATGGGGGGCCGACAGATACCACGCCACAGGAGCCATGGTAAAACTGCCATTCTGGAAAGTTCTAGGAACACTTTTAATATAGGATCTGACTTAGAGGGCCAGGAAGGACTTTCCCCATAAGCAATGCTTGAACTGTGGGATGAGAAGGGAACGAGGCAACGCGACAGAGGGAAGAAGCACGCAAAGCCTTCGGAGTCCGGGGTGGGGAAAGAAAAGGCAGCCTCCCAACCCCCTCCCCTCCTGCCTGTCTCCTCCGGCGAGTACAATGAAGACTCGGCTCTCAAATGAAGTTTTAAGGTCTTTATTTTTATGGGAGAGCTTCTGAGCCGAGTGCCTGGTTCTTCCTCCTCCTCCACCGCTGCCGTCTTTTTCTTCTCTTGTCGTGCAGCTGTCACTTCTCTCTTCTTCCTCTCTCGTCGCGCCGCGGCCGCCTCTCCTCTTTTCTCGTCCCGCAGCTGCTGCCTGCCCTCCTTGCCTTGCTTGCTCTGCCTTGTTTGCTCCCGCCGCCGCGCAAAGTCCACAGCTTTATGGGATGTAACAGCCAATCACCTTAATGGGTCAGGCGTTTGGCTCGTGGAGACTTAATGGTGGGTAATGAGGACATGTACTGATCACGAGCCAAGCACGGACGCGGAGGAGATCAGTCAGCCAAGAGAAAGCACTTGCAGCTGGGCTTCTCGGCGCCATAGGGCGAGGCCAGCCACCACTGCGGGCCCTACAGGGCAGCGGCCTCCAACACCTGCCCAGTAGCTAAACTTCAGTGAAGCACTCAGAGGAGGGTCGCCTTCCACACACAGCCTTTAACTGCTGATAGCACTTCACAGGGCTACAAAGCCATGTGAAATCCTAGAGGCTGAGGGACACAAAGACAATAGGGAAGGGGAGGGGAGGGAGCATCTGTCCCCCTGCTGCCATGGAGCTTCTGGCTGTGCCTGGATCAGAAAACACTGGTGTAGTCTGGGGTCCATTTCCTAACTTTCAGAGTTACAACAGATCAGCTTTTCCTAGTCCAAAGGAAACTTCCAAGTGCGAACTCTGAAAATGCTGGTGAAGAGATCGGAGTTGTCCTCCCAGGAGGGAATCCTGGCTCTGCGCTGTCATGGTTTGGATGTGACGTGGCCCCCAGGAGCACCTATGTTGATGCAGGAATATTCAGAGGTACGGTGGACTGTGAGAGCTGAGCCCTAATCAGGCCATCCTAGTGTGAATGGACTGACTGGGCAGCAACTGGAGGCAGGTGGAGCACAGCTGGAGGAGCGGGGTCACTGGGGCTGTGCCCTGGAAGGGGACTTCTGCCCTACAGCCCCTTCTCCTTCCTCCTGCTTCCTGAACCCACCATGAGCTGAGCAGCCTTCCTCCACTGGGCCCTTCCACCATGATGTGCTGTCTGGCCTCAGGCCCAGCTGTCTACAGACTGAGATCTCTGAAACCATTAGCCTCAAAGAAACTTCCCCTCCTTTAAGTTGTTCTTGTCAGGTATTTTGGTCACAATGACAAAAGACAAATAGAAAAAGCCACTTGTTGTGCGCTGTCGGGCCTCTGGCTCTCCCTTGCTGTGCCTCAGTTTTCTCACCTGCACAATGGGGAATAGCAGTGCCTGCCTTATGCAGTCACGAAGATGGAATAAGTGATGTGAGGAGCAAGAATGAGCCCGGCATACGTAGGCACATGTTTTATCCTCATCCCCACAGACCCAGGAGTGAAGGAGAGGGAGAGCCAGTCAGTCTGTGAATTAGCACTTGTGGTTGCTGGTACATGTCAGCCACTTGGCTACATCACCAGTAACTCAATAGTGGGATGCAGAGTTTTGCAAAATACACAGGGTCCAAAGGCAAGATGGGAAATAAATTAATTAGGTCAAATAAATAAATAATGAGGAAATGAACCAAACTTCTCCAAGAGAAGGCAGCAACCAGTGCTGAGGCATCAACTCGTTCATATAAATGTGACCACCACATCCAGGGACTCCTCCCTGTTGATATTCTGGTATATCTCTATTAGTCAGGATTCTCTATAGGAACAGAACAGGAGACAGATAACAGATAGGTATCAACACAGGGATCTATTGATATCTATCTATCTATACGAATAATTATAAAAGAGGATTTACTAGATTAGCTTATAGGATCAGAAGTCAGGTAGTCCCACAATGGTTGTCTGCAGACTGGAGAACTGGAGGAACCAGTAGCTGCTCAGTCCAAAAAGCTCTAACCTCAGAAGGACCAATGGCGCAACCCCAGTCTGAGACCAAAGGCCAGAAAATCCCTGGAGAACCGCTGGTCAGAGTCCACTTTGGAAGAGTGAAGGCACTGGAGTCCAATGTCCTCAGGCGATCGCAGCAGCAATCAAGCACCCGCTGAAGAAGACTGGCACTTGCCTCTGGTGAAACAGCTTCCCAGGCACCCCTGTGTAGCAGGGCGACCCGTGGTCCCTCCCCAGAGTAGTGTCATTTTTACACCTTGGAGCCTGCAAGGAGTATTGCCTTGCTGATTCCTAAAATCCCTCAAGGCATCTTTTCTACAATCTCTCAACAAAATACTTAGCTTTCCTTCAGTGAAGGTAATCTCTTCACCAACCATATTTTCCTTGGTCCCAATTTTACATGTGCTTTTCTGGTCAAACTGTAAGCTTTTAAAATCTTTCATCTCTGCCTTCTGCTTCTCATTATCACAGTAAACCTCACTAAAAGTCACCAGCAATACCCATACCACAGTTCAATTGCTGTACTCCCTTGAAATTTTCTCCAAACTAATTAGTTCATCATCTTTAAATTCAACTTCAGTCTCAGGACATGGACAAAGTGTAGACAAGTTCAGTGTTAGAATGCAAAGAATGTATGAATGGCCTCTAATCCAACTCCCAATAGTGTCCAATAGAGTCCTCATTCCCCTCTAAAACTTCAGGAGCACAGTCTTTACTGTCCACATTACTATTGGCATTCTGGTCTTCTGACCTTCCACCAGAAAAGCTATGCTTACAACATTTGAAGGCTTCTCCAGCCTACATCATCAAATATTTTTTCCAAACTCTTCCCATAAACCAGTTTCAAATGCTTAAGTCATAGCAATGACCACACTTCTCCTTAACAACTCTATTTGATGAAGGATTGCTATTGTGCATATTCAAACTTGCAGTTTGGTGGATCAGGTATCACCCAGTTCATGATGGGCAGCTTAGGTCACATGGCAACTTAGCAGTCCATGGTCAATCATTCAGTTTTCACTAAGGTCCAGTAGCAGGCCAAGAAGGGCAGTGGTATGCAGTTGACAAGGGGGCCTTGCTCCAAAATTCCAATGGCACTTGAAGTAACAATGGCAGATAGAGATGCTGTCTGGAGTCTTTGGCAGGCCCCCATAGGTGAACCACAAAGGATGCTATCGGGATTTAAATTCAGCCTCACAGCCCTGCCGTACTTTCATCTCTTAGTAGGAACACACAGAATAGTTAACTTCTCCAAGCCTGTCTCTTTGTCTACCCATTCCACATTCACTGAAAACCAAGTGTGTATAGATGCAAAATGAGAAATAGTGCTTCAGGAATGAAGGAGAATCTAATCTTCATCCTTTCTCTTCTTTAAGTTCCTAACCAATCCAAAAAGATTAAGAACCAAGACCAAAAAAAGACAGGAGGCAATATATCAGTTCTACGAGGAAAGGGCAGGAAAGTTAGGCCCATACAGCCCAAAGCCCACGCAGTGGACTTGCCCTGGTCAAGTCTTCATTCCCACTCACTCCAATCAGATGAGTCCATTCCCTTCCTCCAATGTGGAAGAGCAAGTGAGGAACTGAAGAGAGGAAAAGACATTCCTGCAAAACCTTTCCCTGTCCTGGAGAATGAAGATGTACCTTAAGATACATGAGGCAGAGGCACCCAGAAGAAAGAATGGAAAACTCCATGCTCAAAGCAGATGATCCATGCATGCCCCTTATCATTAACACCTGGGGGACCAAGGTGTGCAATATCATGCCACATTTAATATGTCCCCACAAAGCCTAGTGTGGAGCAGGGCTAAGGAATCCCACAAACTTCAGTGAAAATCCTGGCTTTCTTCTAGTCTAGCTATGGAATTTTGGATTCCAAAATTAATTTCTCATTACCTTAACTTCCTCATCAGTCTACCTCATCCAGTGTCCTTGTCTCGGTTCCCTGGAACAGTCATATGCAAAAGTTCAGGTCCTAGATAAAAATCATTGAACACTTTGTTTCAAAGGGCACCACTAATAAGTGGTGAAAAGAAAACTTGCAGAATGGGGGACAATTTTGCAAATCACATATCTGAAAAGGGCCTTACATCCAGAATAATTATATAAAAATATCCAACTATAAGAAGTCAACACCACTAAAAGCAGGCAAAGGATCTTGTTCTAGTTTGGATAGGGGTGTTCCCCCCAAAAATCTCCCATATTAGGCAATGCATAAATGTTCAGAGGTAAAATATTAGATCATGAGACCTGTAACTTAATCAGTGAATTGATCCACTTCATGGATTAATAATTTAAATGGACTGCTGAGTGGTAACTGTAGGCAGGTGGGATGCAATTGAGGGAAGGTCACTGGGGGTATTCTTTGGACTATATCTTGTCCCAGCTCCTTGCTCCCTGCTTCCTGGCTGCCATGAGCAGAGTAGCTTTCCTCCACCGTGCCATTCATGTTTTGCCTCTCCTTAGGCCAAAGGCCTAATGGAGTCAGTCAACCATGGACTGAATTTCTGAAACCATGAACCCCAAACACACTTTTCCTCCTCTAAGTTGTTCTTAGAGGAACTTAACAGATCTGAACAGACATTTCACCAAAGGAGATGTGCAAATGCCAAAAGCACATAAAAAGGTGTTCAACCCCTTCAGTGAGGGAATCAAAACCACACTGATAAACCACTTTACATCAACTAGCATGACTATAACAAAAAGACAGACAATAATGTGTAGGTCTGGGGCACATACAAACTAGAACCCTCATACGCTCCTGGTGAGAGTATGAAATGGTGCTGCTACTTTGGAAAACAGTCTAGCACTTGCTAAAAAGGTTAAACAGCTAATACACAACAATCCCACTACTAGGTGTATACCCGAGAGAAATAAACGTACCTATCCAAACGAATTAGCAGACCTATGTTCATAACAGCATAATTCTAACGGCCAAAAGCAGAAAGAACTGTCTCATCAACCAGTGGATGGGTAGATATGATACATCCATAGGAAGGGAAATTATTTGGCAATAATACAATGTGGAGGAACTTTACCATTTTCCATATGTTGCTCTAAAGATGAATAATAACAATCAAAACTTTCTGAGCACTTCTATATGCCAATCCCCTTGCTTGCATCCATTTGCTTCATCCTTGGAGACCACCAACAGTACTGTCCTCATTTCCCCTTTGAGAATGGGAGAGATTAATGTGTGTACTCCAGGTTTTTGTACAGCAAGTAGGTAGAAGAGCTGAGTCCAAATTCAGACCGTCTTCCTCAGTCCTCTATTACTCTGCCTTGCTCCTGGAGGTAGGTGAGACTCAAACTGAAAATTGCCAAGAAAAAGTTGTAACTGTTTAATGAACAGACAACAGTGGCTCCCTCCAGTCCTCTGCAGACCGAGGACATGCAGCGCAGCTCTAACCGTTCCCAGACACTAGTGCACCCTCAGCTTCTAGGGATGAGTAGGCTGACCACAGACGGACAGCACCTGAGGAACCTGCAGAAGCCACGATCAGGAACACAGCAGGAGATGAGCACCAAGGGGCAAGGCCTCTTCGGGCAAGCTTGGATGGAGAGAACCTGAAAATCCACAAGCCAGGCTTCAAATTACATTTCAGATCAGCTACCCCAGAAATGATTTAAGCAAGAAACCTATCTATAAGAACAAAGCAAGTCCAAAACCTGGTAGATTTTTCTAGATTCTGGTCAAGGATAAAAGTCATGATTCCACAAAGTATCTAAACTGAGTTAAGTGTCGATACACCAATCCCCCTCCCCCCAGGCCCTCGAAAGCCCACTCTAATCTTTGTCCTCCCACTACTCCACTGAAACTGCTGGTCAGGATCTCAGTGACCTTCCACGACAAGGACAGTGGTCACAGCGGTCAGTTGTAGCTTCCATCCTACCTCTCAGCCACATTCAGCCTTGCCATTCACTCTCTCCTCCTGACACACTTTCTTCACTGTACCCCTGACACCCCTATGACACCACATCCTTAGCTTTCCTCTTGCCTTATTGGTTCTTCCTCATCAGTGTCTCCTATGGCTTGGATATGGTTTGGGTATGTCCCCCAAGGGTTCCCGTGTTAAAACTGAAGCCCCCATCACAAGAAGCAGGTCCTAACCTTCAGAACTGTGAGCTAAATCAAACTCTTTTTTTCCTAGTTATCCAACCTCAGGTATCCATCACAGTAGCACAAATGGACTAGTACCATGTCCTCTATTAATTTTTCTCTTCTTCCTAATCTAATTTTAGAGAACTCAGTTCTTGATCGTCTTCTCTTCTCTACACACATTTAGTATATTTCCAGTTACCAGTTTATTGCCTCTCCGCTCCAAAGCCACACCTCCTTGCCTTCTCTGTGATAACTAAGTTGGCCTCTGCAAGCATTTTTCCTGCACAGTTGACATGATGTTCAGTTTTGCTGATAAAAAACACACATCAATCATTATTACTAGGTCTGGTTTCTCAGAGGAATAAAAACTAGCGGCTTTCCTGAATCGAAGTGTACCCTGAGCCAGTCACTTAACTTACTGTTTCCTCAAATCAGATGGAAACCATCCAACCTAGGTATTCGTTTGTTGGTTTTACTTTCCAGTGCTGGGGATGAAACCCAGGGTCTTACGCAGGCTAGGGAAGGGCTCTACTGCTGAGCACCACCCCAGCCCCCATTCCAGATAGTCTGAGGATGAGATGGGGGACTGGGCCTGGGAGGGACTGGGCAACGACACAGGTGCTATCAGCAGCTGGACCTGCGCTCCAGATCCAGGTGCGCTGCTCTCCGGCTGGGAGACCTTGAACAAGAAGCCTTACCTGTCTGGGAGTTCCCACATTCTTTCCTGTAATAGTAAGAAAAAATCACCTTGCAGAATAGTGATGAGAACAAAAAAAAAAATTAAATAAACTCGAAAAGTTAAGCAAAGAAATGACCATAAAACCAAGCAACCTCCCTCCCTGGTATTTAACCAAGAATTGAAAACAGGTGTCTAAATACTTGTACATGAATGTTCATAGCAGCCAACAGGAGGAAACAGCCCAAATGTCTACCAAGGATGATAATAAACAGAACTGCAGTTTATACACATACAGTGAAATACTGTCCCCATCCCAGCTACCATGGGGCCAATGCAAAGGAACTGCTGAGAGGGCGCTGGATTTTATTTTGGAATGATGAAGATATTTTGGGCCTAGAGGCAGCGGTTGTACAACCTGTAGATGTGTAAATGCCACTGGATTGCTCACCTTGATTTTAATTTTATTTTATAAATCTGGTTAATTTTATGTGAATTTCACACATTTAAAAAAAAAGAAAGAAGAAGAAGAAACATACAGGATAGGCCTTTACAAGCTGGAGTGTCTGGTGACGGGTTCTGGGCTTGGTCCTGGCACTTACTGGCAACCATGGTAATTGTTCTCTGGACCTAATTCCTCACCTGCAAAGTGACTACGCTGGAGTGTATCACAATGTAACCACCAGCCCGAATCACCTGAAGAGGCACTTCTAAAGGCACAGGGCCAAGCCACCACCCTCAGAGTCAGATGTACCAAAGACAGCCACTGTGTGGAAAAAACTGCCCATCCCCTTTGAGAACACCAGACGAAAAGACCTCAGGCAGCCCGTGATTCTGCTGCACCACCCGTGACAACCGTATGTAACGCTCAGTTTGGTTAAAGAAGACGACACAGTGAATGAAGTGCATTTATTAGGAAAAACACTCGAAAGACTTATCAGTAGTTCTCTTGCACACTTAGCCCTAGGCCAGGGCACACTTGGCAACTGCACAAGAAAAGGATACCATGACAGAGTCCAGGGGATTTTGCTGACACCACAAAAGTAGGTTTAAGGCAGTTTAATTAAAGGTCACAAAAACTACATCTATGACATAAACTTGACATTCAAAAATATCTCAGCTCTCAAAATGATCCGATACCAAGAAATCACTCAACTAGTGGAGACAACAGCCACTGTCACGGGCAGACGAGTGTCCCAAAAGCACTCCAGCATGCTGCTGACACGGGCTGTGCAGAGACACCCTCGTGTGGTCAGCACAGACTGGCATGCTATTTGCAGGCCCCATCACACGTTATTTCACATCAGCATACTACACTGTCCTGGGAGAACAAATGAACGTTAGGCGAGAGAAAACCAGGACTCACAATCCCATACCACAAACAGGGTTACATAAGACACAGGCCAGACACAGGCCAGACACGGCCACGCTGAGACAGGTTAGTGACTTTTGCGGCAGGCCCCTCCCACGCACGGAAGATGAAGCTTAAAAATACGCTGGGGTGAGTTCAGTCTTTCCTTCTGTGGTCACCACCTGGATTAGACTTCCCGAACTGGGTCGATTCTTCCCTGTGATCCAGTCATGGAAGGTTCTAGAAGAGAGAAAAGAAGCTTTACATTTTCAAAGCAAAAGTCTGAGCGTACTCACGTTCACATCAGTGGCTAGAGGGTGACATACAGTAGCAGATGTGAAAAGGCCCCTGGTCGTCCCAGACACACGTCCCAGGGAGTTCAGTCGCTCGTTTGTTCTAATTTCTAAGAGACAAAATTTGATGTGACCTTAACATTTTTTTATTTTTCTGCATTGTTAAAATTCTTTATAACAGAGATATGACCTTAAGTGATTAAAAAGGACTTCAGTTAATTTAAAAGAAAGACATATGCATAATAGAGGCTCCCCCAGTATCAGCAAGGAACTAGTTCCAGGACCCCTGAGGACACCAAAATCCAAAGAGGCTCAAACCCTTTATATAAAATGACACAGCCTTTGCATGTAACCTACACACATCCTCCCATGCACTTCACATCATCTCTAGACACCTAGCACAGTGAAATCTATGTAAGCGGTTGGTGCACGGTGTGGTCAGGGGATAAAGACAAGTTTAAAAATGTGCACATGTTCAGCACAGAAGCAAATTTTTCCTCCAATGTTTTCAACCCAAGATTGGTCAAATCCGCATTTGCAGAACCCACAGATACAAAGGGGGCTCATTGCATTTTACACCTCCTTGGAAATGAATTTTTTTTTAAGCAAACATGCATGAAGCTACCCACAGTTGTGCCAAGCAATGAAAATAAAAGAAACAGAAACCAGACTATTCCAATCAAACATGCTGAGCGCTGCACTGAGAGCAGGTAACAGCTGCACTGAGGAGAGGGGCAGCTAAGTCTGCTCGCGGCAGCCAGGAAGACCTCTAGGAGACAAACCTGAAAAAGGACGCGATGAATTCACGGGGAATAGCCACAAGTAGGGGACATTTTAAAAACAGAACATTTACATTAGAGTGAGTCTGACAACTCACCAGCTGGGCCTTGAGGCCTTCTTAACTTAGAAAGTACCCAGAGGTCCTGGGGACACTGTCATGCCCACCTGCAACCTTCTAGGCTAGATCTGGTGGTCAAATGGTCAACTCTCAGACTCCTGAGGGCTGAACGAGCCAAAAGAAGTGCAGGCTCAGAAACGGGAGGCCTACAGGACTTGTCGACAACCACAGTGCTGTGGCCCTCTGGCCTGGGGCAGGCAGAGCTTGGTCCCGCAGGGAAGACGGTCACCTGGGAGGTGGAGAGGTCCTTGTGCTCACTGCACACGTCTCGGAATGTCTTACTTCTCCTTAACTTGGAGTGGATGAGCGAGAACCTTACCACGGATGCTAAGAACGTAATGCTCTCAGACACTTCAAAGCAGATTTCCCATCAACTGGTCCAGTGAGTTCTTAAATACTGCAAGTGGTTGAACACGGTTTCTAGACCAAGGATGCCTGAGATGGCCCTCCCTCTGGGGTCTTGGCTCAGCACAAATTCACACATGGGAGCCCAGATGTTCCATCTAGAGTCAGGGTCCTAGACCAATGGCCCTCTCAAGTGCTGTTGGGAGCACTGGCTTAAAAAAATAATAATAATGATTAAAAAAAAAAAAAAAAAAAAAGGCCCTGAGTTGATCCCCAGCATTGCCAAAAGAAGAGAAAAAGAAATTCAAATGCATCATAACTCAAAGCTGACCTCTTCCACAACTTCGATCTTTTTTTTCTTTTCACAAAGCATTATGCCTGATTCCTGGCAGGGGCAGAAACACTGTCAACATACTACTTATTAAGACCACAGGTTTGGTGGTCACACTGCCTGGGTTCCATCCTGGCTCTGCTGTGTGACCTTAGGCAAGTTACTCACCCCCCACAATGTCCCCAATTCCCCAAGCCTTAAGTGAGGCAAGTCTGCCATGAGCATTAAATAATTGCAATGCAGTGTTCAGAAGGCCGCCTGGCACCAGCAGGTAACCAGTACACTGCAGGTACTTGTTTCAAATGTAAAATGCAAATCCCAAATGTCTCCCAATTTAATTTAAATGAGACAAGCACAGCCACACTGTGCAAACATCTCTGTGGCCATCCGAGCAGCTAGTACAGTCGTGGCCTCCAGCTCTTGGCTGCTCGTGAGGTCAGGATTGCAGCTTCATCATCCCCCTGCACCCATGGCCGAGGGGGCACCTGGCCCAAGTGGGTGCTCTATGAATTCAGGATTATGAAATAGAGGTGTCTGAGAAACCGAGATGAGAAAAGCAAAAAGAGCAAATCAACCCTTTGTCCAGTGAGCTCTCAAATGCCACCATGTTCACAAAAGATTTCAGCAAAAGACTGCTTTCTGCAGGTCTATGGCTCAACAGATTGACACGTGATCCCAGACTTCCATTCAGTCTCATGGTTACACAGCTGTCCCTGGTCACATCAGCAATGACAGTACAGGAGCTGAGTTTACTTGCTAAGGGTCCAACACTCTGCCAAGGGTTCAGCACACACCATGTTTCATCCTCTGAACCCTTTTTGTGGCCTCATTATACAGTGGAGCAAGCTGAGGCCTACAGCCGTTAACATTCTCGGCTTGATTGGACAGTGGGGTGGGGGGAGCCAGGATTCATGTCCCACTGTAAACCCCTCCACCATTGCTTAGCTTCAAATCCACCTACCCTAGATTCATGCTGAGGTGCCACATATCCCCAGAGGCCCAGGGACCTCACAAGGCCACCCCTGGATTACTGATGATCCGAGAGACCATGGGCTTATCCTTTGGCACATGTAAGGCAGAGACAGAGGGCTGGGGGTTGCTTAGTCAGTGGCTCTGAAATACTCACTCGACTAGGAATTCTAAGGGTGTCCAGGAGCTGAAGTCGGCCTCAGGCATGGACTTCCTGTTCATCGGCGTATCCAGGGTGACCCTGCAATGCAGAGATAAGTGTGTCATCTGTGCATAACCTTTACAGCAGGTGCCCAGTCCTCCTGGGCAGGAACGTGCGAACATGCAGCATTAGCACGTGAGTCTCTGGCACCAACAGACATCCATCTGAGAATCAGACAGGAGGATGACCAGAGAGACCAGAAGCTGTCCACACTAACAGAAGTCACACCTGAGTGTAATTCTACCAGGCTGTTTACAACTCACCCTTGAGGCCATCAGGAACAAGATGGGAACAGCCACATTCTGCCTTCCCGTTTTTGGTTTTTTTTTTGGTACCCAGGATTTAACCCAGGGGGGGTTTAACCACCAAGCCACATCCCCAGCCCTTTTTATATTTTATCAGAGACAGGGTCTCCATGAGTTGCTTAGGGCCTCACTAAGTTGCTGAGGCTGGCTTTGAACTTACAATCCTCCTGCCTCGGCCTCCCGAGTAGCTGAGATTACAGGCATGAGCCACAGTACCCGGCCTGCCTTTATTTTAAAGACAGACAGTCTTTACTGAAGTAAATTGTTTTGTTAAGTCTCCAAACACTCCCTAAAGTATAGCAGACTCATTTCCAAGGATTCAAGTGGAATAGCATTATTTCAAATATGAGAATACTAAAATATTAAACATTTAAGTACAAATCCACTTTCCATGAAATCTTGGGAATTTTTGGCAACAACATATAGAGTTCACACATGTAGGAATCTCTCCAAAACATGCAGGCCTCAGGAATCACTCAAAATAGCTGCAGGGTGTTCACAGAAAATCCTCACAACTGAGAGGGACTGGAGAGGTGGTCAGTGAGGTCTCTGAGCAGCCCCAGTGTCCCTTCATAGGACTGGAGGCAAGAGGCAGGCCAGCTGCTGCTGGAATTCCTGCAGGGAGAAGGAACATGCCACTGCCAAGGCAGCTGCCACCGCATGGGACACTAACTGGGGACCTCCTTCCTGATCACAGGCAGAAAAGAGCCATGGTTCCCATATCCTCCCACAAACCCTCCTTCACTTTTCCACCCATGCACAGCCACACACACACACACACACACACACACAGTCACACTCACTCACACACACACATACACTCACACATACACACACACTCAGTCACACACATACACTCACATTCACACACACAGTCACTCACACACACGTACTCACACACACACATACTCACACTCACACATACACACACTCAGTCACACACATACACTCACACTCACACTCACAGTCACACTCACTCACACACACAGTCACACTCACACATACACACACACCCAGTCACACACATACACTCACACTCACACTCACACACACATACTCTCACACACACACATACTCACACTCACACATAGTCACACACACACTCACACACACACACTCACACACACACTCCATACATACTCACATATACACTCACACTCTCACACTCACACACACTCCACACACTCACTCACACACACACTCACACACACACACACACACACACACACAGATCTCATAACAACATGAACAACAGAGCTACGTTTGGTAAAATGTGTAGGCTACTTTTAAAGGAAGCAGGGAGAAAAAAAATGAAACCAAGGGGAAAAAAAGAGGCAAAAAGGACAGACCCATCCCACCAGCTAGTCAACCATCTGGACAAACCAATATAATCCAAAGGCTGCAGGAGCATGCTACAGGCCTAAGCCCCCTCCCGCTGCCTACCGCCACCCGGCCCTGATCCACAGGTGTGCGATCAAGAGACGGGCCCTTCGGGAGATGATGAGGTCGTGAGGGCTTCGTCTGCACGCACTGGACAGAGTCTTGAGGAGCCTCATCTGCGAGGAATAACTCTCACCAGACACCAAACCTGCTGGCACTCTAAGTCGGAACTTTCCAGCCTCCAGAACTGTAATAAACTTCTGTTGCTCGTAGATCACCCACCTCAAGTACTCTGAGAAGACTAAGACAAGCATCTTAAGGGTCTCTGGTGGATTTTAGAACCTGAGAAGATGCACATACAGGTTCCTGGCAGAAAGTGACTCCCTGACAAGCATCAACTCCTGGCCCTGGACAGGGGTGGACAGAGGTGGGCAGAGGTGAATGGCAGCCGGGAAACCCCCAAGCACCTACGGGAGCACAGCGATGGCAGCAGCTCCGGGTGGCATGCCGCTGTTCTTGCCCGCGAGGCTCTGGCAGAGCTGATGGACAGCACCCTTGGCCATGCCGTAGCCGATCATCCCTGGGAAATGGGGAAAAATACAGCTTGATTACCACTGGCTTCCTGAGTGACCACAGAATGTATGATCTCCTTTGTACATCTGGTTCATTAAAACTTTATCAACAGCTCTATCTGCCCTTCTTCAAGCAGGGCACCACACACACACACACACACAAAAGAGCATGCAAAGAGAAAGAGGGGACAGGGCCAGGCAGGCAGGCAGGGGTTGTAGCCTCTGGCCAGTCTCCAGGAACACACGCTGCACAGAGATCATTGGTGCCACTACAGATTCTTCTTCCCCAGCTGGTAACAGGAAGCAGTGGGAAGGATCCTGGACTCAGAATTCACAAAGTGGGGCTCTCCTGTTTTACCAATGATTAAAAATCACGGACCCCCCCGGGCCTGTTTTCCCACCTGTAAATAGTAGTGGTAACTCTGATCCCAATTCATTCACAAGGCTGAGGATCAAAGGAGGCTGTATCCATGAAAGGCCTCGGGAACCCCATCAGGGACAGCCCCTCTGACTGGCGGGAAGCACAGGTTTGTGTAGGGGACTAGCTGCCCGCTTGCCTGGGAGCTGCTCTGCTGGGAGCTGAGGCAGAAAGCACCCTTCAGGTCAGCTCTCCATCATTCATCCTACCATGCAGGCGCACATTCTTCCTCTTGGCATCGGCAGGAATCTACAGCTGTTGAAAACATTCCCTCCTCACCAGAGATGGGGAACAGCTGCCTGTGCTCATTCTGACAGGACTGGCAATTCTGGCCTTGGATTATTTCTTTACTACCACTGGGCCCAACTGCCACCACTCCACTGCCTACAAAGCCAGAGCTGGGGAGGAGCTGCCAGGGGCTGCCTGCTCTCAGACACCAAAACCCCACTGAACCCTCACACCGTGGAGCCTCTTCTACGTGTGGATTCATAGATCCAGTGTTAGGAATACGAAGAAATTCCCAGCTCCAAGGAGGAGTCCCACAGCCCACAGGAAAGGAACTAGGCTCTGAGTTCCAGGCCAGGGTTTGGCCCCAGGCGTGGTTCCTCACCACCAGGCGATGTCAGCGTGCCCTTCAGCCTCCAGTTCATTCCCCCTAAACGCAATACCAATGCCCACGTCACTAGCAGTTTGTACAGGGAGGCATCTTATATCTCAAACAGGCTCTTTCACTCCCAGAAGGAGGTAAGCTCCAGAGGTAGGGGCCTTAATTGTCAGTCAACAGTGTAGGCCGATCCAGAGAGTGGCATTCAGTATTTCAATCACTCTTATCAGGAAAGAGCAACAGGTGAGGGTGGACAACGGGGCTTCATCAAAGGGTGGGTCCTCAAAAAAGCGTGAAGCTGAAGTTCTGCCTGGGACTCTGCTTCATCACAGCTGGGCCAATGCCTCCACCGACCCTTAGTTTCTCAGGATTCCAGACAAACTAACTTTGACAGGACAATCTACGAGGAAGTGAAAAAAGCACCTAGAGAGCCACTGAATTATTGTTTTAAACACGTGAATGGACTGGAGTCGTGCGGGTGCACACAGAGCAGAGGTGCTTCCAGAAGGGTGCTCAGAGGCGAGACTGGCAGAGCGGGGGAGGGAGAGCGGCAGGACCAGGGCTTGGGTGGGAGGGCATCTCCCTACTCACTGTATCTCCTTCAGCTCCACGTGGACGCTTTCTGCAAGCACTGGTTCGTTTTTTTCAATTTAAAAAACTGATTAATAAAATTGGTTAAATAAAAACTAATGCACTGCCTTCTCACCTTTTCCCTTAAGTTCTACATATTTCACTGCATAATTGTCACAGATTTTATGCCAAATTTTTTTGCAAAAAAGTGGGGTATGACCATTATTTAAGCTATAAAAAATTGTGCCATTTTATTTATTATATTAAAAATCTTTTTTATTAAAAATCATTTATTACTAAGCTGCCTTTGATGCAAGATTAGGATGCACAGGATACTCATGAATCTAATTAACGCAGTGGCAATGATTATGCGATGAAATAAGTTCTTTTCAAACTCCTAGACCCTGATCAAATCAGGTCCCGCCACAAAATCTCCCCAGAGCTGGGCTCCCCTCCCGCAGGGCATTTTGCTGAGCCCTGAACAGAGCAGTCTCGCATGCTCACGCCACCAGCACCGCTCCAGCCACAAGACCGCAGTACAATGAGCGAGTCGAGGGATCAGTGCAGCGCCCACACTGATCTGCTACTTACTACCCCCCTAACTACTTCCTTGCCGAGTGGTCTTAGACGAGTCACCTAGCATTGCTGAACTTTGGTTTTCTCACCTGTAATCAAGTGACCACAACTGCACCTAGGTACCTCTGCAGACAAAGTGGCATCATGCATATAGAGCTTGACCCAATAAGTCTAGCCGAACAAGGTAGATGCCTAAAAACATTATACTTGTTTTCTAACAAATTTACTGAGATTAACTGATGTACAATAAGCTATACGTGTGCAAGGCACACCACCTGAGCCAATTTTGACATATGTTATCATGCTACCTGTAAGTCTTTCTTCCCTCCCACTATTTAAAATGAGGATCTGCGGCCTGAAGCGAGAGATGCCTTTTATTAGGGTGTGTTCGTCTGCCTGACAGACGTGGTAGAAACGGGGTGTCCCTCCCCTCTGTGTTCCCCACTGCACACAAACTGCAGCTGCTTACTGGATACTGCTATCACAGCAACAGTGAGCACAGGTAATCCCACCAACACCTCCTCCTTCAGAAAGCCACTATTCCTTCCAGACCTCAGCAGCCTCCTTAAAAACCCCAGCACCGCACCGCTGCGTAAAGCCAGGCCCAGGGGGAGGGGCGCCACAGCCCAGCCAGGAACCAACCACCAACCAGCCTCCACAACCACCAAGAATTGCAAAAGAGGGTCAAGGTCTCAAAAAGTACTCAGAAGCACAAGGAGAGTATTTCCCCATCCTGCACTTCTCTTTCTAATCAGGGGTCAAGAAGCCAACCGTGGATTAAAAACATGACAAACTCAGCAAAGTCCCAAGACTCTTTTCACTCCATTCAAACAACAGAAAGGGAATCCAGGGAAGGGGAGAAAGCAACCAGCAACCCTAATGGCTTAGCTCTACAGAACAGCACCTCTGGACACACAAAGTGGGTAAGACCTACTTTGCAAAATAAAAAAAAGTGCACCTCGCTAGGAAGATAAACACTTTCTTCCAAATTATAAAATGATCAGTGTGCTCCCTACAAAGATGCCAACCACCGCACAGTGGTCCCATTGCTTTAGTATATTTATCCTCCAGTTTGTAAACAGCCCTCCCATACAACCCTGGAAAGAGGGGGGACATCTACTCAGTATCTCTCTAAGCAAAAGCCAATATTTCATTTTTTAACAAATCTTCTTGAGTTTGAGGGAGTATTAAGCTTGATTCATCATTTACTTTCAAAGTATAGATTTCCCCAAATGTTGGGGGGGTATCTGAACCAAAGTTGAAAGATGTCATAACTCGTCATACATGGTGCACAGGACTGCAATGCCAGCTACTTGGGAGGCTGAAGCAGGAGGATCATAAGTTCACGGTCAGACTGCGCAACTCAGTGAGTCTCTGTCACAAAAAGAAAAATTAAAAGGGGCTGGGGACATGGCTCAGCTTGCCTAGCACAAATAAGGCCTTCAGTTCCATCCCCAGTACAACAACAACAAAACGATCTCATGCCTCGAATTAGCTTAATATCTAACCTAAGAGTTTAAAGACAAATTTATGTCCGTTGTAGTAAGCAGGAGTAATGGGGCAAAAGTAAGCCCGGAGCACACACTAAGAGTTCACATTGTCTACAGACTCGCCGCAACACCCTCTAAGCCATTTACCTCCATCAAGATGCACACACGTCACAACAGCCATACACAGGAGAATCACTATTCATCCTCATTTCACAAATAACAAAATTTGTTATTTTGAGGCTCAGAGTGGTTAAGTAACTTGCCAAATATGTGATAGTAAGTAAGTGTGACAGTCTCCACGGAAGACTGTAAGTGTGGGTGCTTCCAGGGCCCTGCGGGCACATAAAGGAGGATGCAGACACTCCTCAATTTATGATGGGGCTACATCCTGATTAGCCATGCTAAGCTGAAACCCCAAGTTGAAAACACATTTAGCACACTGACTTACCAAACAGCATGGCTCAGCCTCGCCTGACTCAAACACGTTCATGTCCTTCCATAAGCTGTAGTCAGGAAAAATCATCTAACAAGAGCCTATCTTGTGTAAACTGTTGAATACTGTACTGAGAGTGAACACCTGATCGTCTCATCATTGCAAGTCAAAAAACTGGAAACTGAAACACTATTCAAAGTCGGGGACCCTCTAAACTTATTAACCAAAGGAAAGGAGAGAATATTGCTTTGTCCTTTAGAAAAATTAGTCTTTCAGTCCCAGGGTTTTGTTTTTAAATATCAAACTATTATTCATTTCTGTATTTAGTCTCCAGTGCCTCTGGCCTATGTCACCTTTAATAAAATCAGACCTCAACCAAACGGACATCTAACATCTAAACAGATTTAATTATTGCAACAGCCATGGACTTGTACAATCATATCCTCTGAGAAATGTAGTAAGAAAATGAGTGGCAAAAACCACTACTTAATAAGACTTCACAGTTCAGTGAGTTACATTAAAATTGAGAATGTGCCCAAGGTCATTAGATCCACAAAAGTTTCCTTCAAAAAAAAAAAAAAAAAAGAGTTTAGGAGGCACTTCCTTCCCCTCTGTGCACTTCGCCCTGTGCAATGGGCCGATGTGCATCCCCCAGGGTCACGTGACGATGTCCTAATCAGCAGCCCCTCAGAATGTGACTGTATTTGGAAAGAGTCATTAAGGAGATGATTATGTTAAAATGACCAATATGGTCCTCACAAGGACAGGAAATCAGGGCACACACACGGAAGACGAGAAGAGGACAACAGGGCACACACACAGAAGACCACAAGGATACAGGTAGAAAAGGCAGCCGCCTGTAAGCTTCAGAACTGTGAGAAAACGGATCTTCTTTTGTGTGTGTGTGGTACTGGGGATTGAACCCAGGGCTTTGTGCTTGAGAGGCAAGCACTCTACCAGCTGAGCTATCTCCCCAGCCCCCAAAACGAATCTTTCCTGTTTAAGCCATCCAGTGTACGGCAGCCCCAGGGAATGAAAAATGCAAAGGACAATGGGGTGTGCACGATGTAACAGAAAGAGCAAAGAGTGCAAAATGGGTTTCATTCAAAGCAAGCTTGCATCTCTACTGTATGAACCTGGACAATGCACTCGACTCCCTGACCGGTACACTGAAACAGCCAACGGTGTACCCACCCCAGGATGAAATGAGGGTATGTGTGAAGGCAAAGAGTAAATATAACAAGACTGACCATTTGATGTGAATGTAGCAAGACCTTCCATGTACCGGTCCTACCACACGCTGGGCACTATCTACTGTCTACAGCTCTACAGATTTAGGGTGACTCTTCAAGTTGGATATTATTGTCACTGTTGGTACAATTGGGGAAACAACAGCAGAAATTTGGTCAGAGAAAACAGAATGAAGAATCCACTCCTGGCCTCTCATTCCAGAGTGGATGAGCAACTTCCAGTTGCTGAGCTCCTTCCCTGGGACAGGTGACCACGCGCAATGATGATAACACCTGCTTATCTGCCAGGGAATATCTACCACAGCATTCACTCCTGGGTGGACCACAGATAATGGACAGAGAGGGGGTGCCAGACTGTAGGATTCCATAACCACTGTGAACATAAGGATAAATGCAAATGAAAAGATCAGGACCCCCACACACACTGAAGAGTCACGCATAAAAGGGATAAAATCCATCCAACAGTAAAGCACCTGAGTGCATAAAGGGCTTTAATATTCCTCATCCCATGAAGTCCCAGCAGCCCTGGCACACAATGCAAACATTCCCATTCCACAGTTGGAAAATAAAGGCTTACCAGGAGTCCCATCCAGGGCAGCCTTGGCACCAGCCAGGGTCAAGAGGCCTCCTTCTTTGAGGTGCTTGGTGGCCAGATGGCTGGAGATGGTCGATGTCCACATGCTCTGCTTCCACATGAGGTCGCAGTTTTTAAAGAGAGCTGAGCAGAAAAATGTGGGTTCAGATTCCCAGAGGAGAAACCAAAAGCAGAACCTGACCCATGTAGCCCTAACTCAAGGAGGCCCCCCCAGTTCCCTGGTCCCCCACCCCCATCCACAATAGGGTCTGACAGCAGCAGCCCAGGCTGGGGAGTCAGAGAGGCAGGCACAGGCTCAAACCCAGTCATGTGACCACCAAGTCTCAGCTTCCTCACCTGTTAACCGGGAAAATTTTAGCCAATGAATTTTAGCAAGTAAATCTGGAGTCACCAGATTGCTGCACAGGCATCAATCAAAGATTGTTTCACTTTACAAAAGGCGTCGGATTGAAAACAAAACCTATATGACTACGTGGGCTTTTATCTGCTAAAAATCCAAGGAATGTTACCACGCAGCCATAAAGGGGGCTTGGTCAGAGCTACGTTGTTTGTGGCTGAAAGGCTAATGTCAGTTTTAGAAACACGTCAAAGGGAGCTGAAATAAGAACCTCATCACACTTGTTTCAGCCCTCTGCCAGAGAGGCAGGAGGAACAAGTGGCAACATGTGTCACGCCACCAAGGGGCGACTTACAGGACACATGGAACCCCAGGATCCAGAAAGAATGCCCTCCTGATAGAGGGGCAGCAGACACACACCAGGGATTGCATTTCCCTACTAAAAAAGACAAGGAAAAAATGTGCTGGACCCACGTTTATCACTTCTTGCTTCCAAAATACACCCAAGGTTATCAGGCTATTTACCAACCTGACTATCCCACAAAACACAGAATCTCACATTTAAATGTGGCTCACAGAACTTCAATTCCTCTTTCAATGGCTTTGGCTAATAAGTGTAAAAGAGATGATAAAATCAGAAAACTTCCATTTTCCAGCTGTCACTATAATGGCTTTAGGCAGGGGTCACCAACAGCTGCTTAAAATCATTAGGGGATGAGCGTACTCACACGCAGTCCCAATATACAATCCAATGGGTCACATACTCTATGCAAACAGGAAAACATGGAAGTCTGACGCTTAGCACCTCAACCAAGCATCGAATCTGACATTCCCATGAGCAGGGTCATCTGACATGCTGGGCTTCCAATGTGATGTAATGTTCAGTGCACAAGACCACTTGGGAAGAACTCCCACCTTGAAAATGTTTAACCTGAATCTAAACAAGTCTCTAGACCTAACTTCCAGTTCACAAGGGAACACTGGTAGAGGAACACATCAAATGACACCTTAGAGAATTCAGTGGAATCCAGAACATGGGACATTCTAATTCTGAAAACTACCTGGGACTCAATACAAAGCCTCATGGAGGCAGGGGAGATAAGTCTACATTAAGAGACTAAAAACAGCAACAGTTTGCAATTTGACATTATTTTATAGAATTATTGTCAATCTTCATAGGTACAATGGTGTCAGCATAATGTAGGAAAACAGGCTCACTGTTGGGAAAGGTGCATGCTAAAGTGAGGTGACACGTACTTTCCTTCCAATGGTTAACAAAAAAGCAATACACAGAGTGCAGGCATGCAAGAAAGCAAGCGAGCATTCAGCAAATGTTAACAACTGCTGAGTCTACTTGGAGGGCATAACAGTGTCACAAACTTTTCATTAAGCAATCTAGAGCCTCCTTATAAACCCTGTCAGAGCCTCCTCAAACACAGCAATCAATAAAGAAAATGGAAGTTTCCTAATTTTACCATCCCTTTTACACTTACTAAAGAAAGTCACTTCAAGAGGAATTGAAGTTCTGTGAGCCACATTTAAATGTGAGATTGGTATTTTATGGGGTACTCAGGTTGGTGAAATAGCCTGATAACCTTGTGTGCATTTTCTGTATGTGTGAAAATGTTCATAATAAAAAAGTTTAAGAATGTAATCAGATTCAGCAAAAGCTCACCTCTGAATTCTTTAGACCAGCAGAATAATCTGTCAAGTTCATGTATATCCCCAATTCCTAAATAGAATAAACCCTGAAAGTCTGGGCAGAAGCAAGGCTGATTTCATTCTGTCTCCACTTTGAGCTTTAAACTCAATGCTAACTCTCTCCTCCAAACAGGCATTAATGATGGTGCTATGGTCTGAATGTGTCTCCCAAAGTTCACATGTTGGAAATTTAAACCCCCAGAGCAACAGTGAAGTGGGGTGGGACATTTAAAAGTGATTATGTCCTCATGAGTGGATTAATGTCATTACTGCAGGAGTCAGTAACTGATAAAGGGGGCTCAGGCGCCCCCCACCCACCCCCTCTCTCATGCTCCCTTGCCTTTTACCTTCCACTATGGGATCATGCAGCAAGAAGGCCCTCACCAGATTCCAAAGCCTCAGTTTTGGACTTTCCAGCCTCCAAAACTGTAAGAATAAATTTCTGATCTTTATAAATGACCCACTCTCAGGTATTCTTGTTGTAGCAGCACAAAACACACTAAGTCACAGAGCTATTGTAAAGATTCTGGGAGACATACAGAAAAACAGCTGGCCTGGCATCTAGTCATCACCTGATCCACATCAGCCGGACAAAGAGCAGAGAGGAATGAATGATTAACTCAGAAAAGAACTCACACTTGGATTTGGCGTTGCCTCCAGCCCATCCTCCAGCGACACAGAGAATGGCGTCCACCTTCTCTTCACCCAGGAGCTTTCCCACCTCAGCAGTCACCTTGAGCAAGGGAACAAGCAGACGCGTGAGCGGTAAGGCAGCCCGAGATAGCCTGCATCCCGACAGTTGCCTCCGTTTCTCTTCCTCTTCGTTTCAAGTCAGTTTATAGTGCTGACAATTAACAGAGATACCAGATGGAAAGACTCACCTCTGAGGAGTGTTTTGAATAGCGAAGCCCAACTACATTTCAGTGGGATTTTCAATAAGCAATCTAGAGCCTCTTCATAATAATTTAAAACCTAGGTTTCATGGCCCATAGCTAACATTCTAGTGAATTCCACTCCAGACTTCCTTCCCAAATCATGGAATCATAATCTGAGAAGAGAATCAGCTCTACTTTGCCCCCAAAACAAAAACTCCTTTAACTGTAACTCACAGAAAAATGTCAAAAATTAAGCACAAGAAAAAAAGACTGTCAATGGTAAAATGTTGGTAAATACTGAGTACATGGGGTTCATTTTAATGATCTATATTTGTTGGAAATTTTAAAGAACAAAAAATATATTCATGCCCTCTTGTTCCAATTTATTAAAAGAACAATCTGGTGAGACAGGCCATTCTGGCCAAGGACCACAACTCTTCCTGGGTTCTCTAGAATGGCTGAGGTAATGCCTCCCGAGCGCACACTAAGATCAGTCTTCTAAAGATTTAAATCAAGACCCAGTGTCTCTCCAGCAACACCTCAGTCCGTTACCTCTTCCCAGGAAATGTCTGA
The DNA here is from genome assembly GCF_902686455.1 of Sciurus vulgaris. NCBI lineage: Eukaryota > Metazoa > Chordata > Mammalia > Rodentia > Sciuridae > Sciurus > Sciurus vulgaris. The sequence goes on along the minus strand of NC_136469.1, from coordinate 133,545,568 downwards.
GGACTCAACTGCTCCTTCAATTGCCAGTGGAGACCAATCTTCCCTCGGCTACACGCCTCACCTAACTTCGTTTTAAGAAGTTTCCCGAATCTTCCATGGCCTCTACCTAACCTGATGCATCTTTTGTTGACCTTCCTCCTGTGGCTCTGAGTTACCCGTCAGCCCCTCCCTTCTCTCTGAAGCTGTGTCCAGAGCCCAGAGCCAGCTGCTAGAAGCTGGGTCAGCTTCTGCACATGCACAGAACCCATGCATAACCTGGCATGGTCTACTTTTTAGGGACACATGGAGCCAGCAACCATGCACCTGTTTGACTTCTTTTTCTTTTTAAAACATTACACTTCACTTTTACAATAAAATTTAAATTTAAATTTAAATTCCCTCCGCTTAAATTTTGCTCTCTGCTCAAGAATCTTCTATAGATTCAGTGTCTTTCTCACTTCAAATCTTGTCACTAGTTGAATTTCCTGCCCATTGACCAATTTTACATGTCTCAGGACTGAATTTCTTCTTGTAGAGCATTAAAACTAAAAAATGACTATCACACTGTTGAGCCAGAAATACATCATTTTAAAAGCTGAGCCCATAATAACTAAGGCATTTCTCAGTCTCTTGTCTCACAGATGCACTCTATAGTCAAGTTTCAGGTGGGGACAACATCCACAGTCAAAAACCCACAAGGACATCTGAACCTGCAGATAACAGGAACTAAGGAGACACTGACTGCAGAGACCCACACCCAAAAGACGTGCTGCTTGCCAAGCCTGGGCACTGCCTTTCCATTTAGTTTTTTGATTACTTTGTTCACATGACAGTAGTTTGATCTGAGGAAGCTTAGCACAGTGGTTAAAAGAATAACAGTCATTAAACTCCCACTGCCCAGGTCCAAATCCCGACCTCGCTACTTCCTACCTGTTTGACCCTGGCAAATGCCAAGGGTCTTTCTGTGCCTCAGACCACGCCACTTCCTACCTATTTGACCTTAGGCAAATGCCAAGGGTCTTTCTGTGCCTCACTCTCCCCATTTCTAAAAGGGAGGTAAAATTAGAAATTTTGTTTTGAGGGTGTTATGGAGACTAGATGTATTAAAGTAAATAATGTACTCAGAACAGTGCCTGGCAACTAAAAAAGGCAAGTCAATTTCATTATTAAACTCATTAAGGTTAATCTGTATCACTTAAGTAGAGCAAACATTAGGATCATATTAAAGGAAGGTAAGAACAATGAAAACACAGTTGGTCATCCATACCTGTGGGCTACACATCCAAGGATTCGACCAACTTTGGACAGAAAATATTCAAGGGGAAAACTACATCTGTAATAAACACGTATAAACTTTGCTCTTGTCATCATTATCTAAACAATAAAGTACAACAAATATTAGTTTAGCACTGTATTAGTTCTTATAAGTAGTCTAGAGGGCATAAAGGATGTGGAGGCTGTGCAGGTTATTGCCAACAACTACACTACTTTATATAAGGGACCTGAGTATCTGCAGATTTTGATGTTCACAGAAGGTTCTAGAACCAATTCCCCATGGATAGCAAAAGATGACTATGTTCTATAATAAATTCATCTGGCTTTTAATTCTACCCTACATCAATCTGATGCTTTAGAAAGAGTAAATGAGCTACAAGTTATGCTCAGTTTTATTCTTAAATATTTTAGAATTACATACATATGTTTTGGAGAGATGGATTGGAAAAGAACTTTAAAATATATTAACTGCACTGTGGAACTATAAACGATTTCGTCTTTTTGCTTATCTGTATTTTCAGCATCACACACACATCACCTTAAAAAGTCTTTGAATTTGTTAAAATAGTCAAGGATCAGAAAACACCCAACAGTATTAAGACCATAAGACTACATGAAAAGGAAACGGTGACCCACTTAGAAGCCAAGTTAGTGTCAGAACCCTTGTCCCGATTCCACCGGGAACTAGCTTGTTGACCATGGCACTTCATGTCTGAAACCCAGTGATCGCAGCCATAAAATGACCCACTCGCCTGCGTCATGAATGGTTGTGAAAAAATGGTATATCGTGCAGAATGACCTGGAGGTTTCCTGAGGCATGAGGGTTAAGCACCAGCATGGGACACTCAACAGAGTCCTCCCGGCAACTCGAAATGGTCCCTCCAGAAAGGCAGAGCTGCCTAAGAGCTTCTAAAATATTTCCCCCAAACATCCCTACAGTTAACAGTGATGCCGTTTGGGGAATATCACTATCTTAGAGAGAAAATGGAGCATTTTACAGTTTACCTGTATATTTATATAGCTGTGTTCAGGTTATTTTATGACATTCATATAATTTTTTAATTTTAAAATAATCTGTATTAACAGTCATCCTTTGAACTAGGTAACTTCACACTGTAGACTACACACCAAAAATCAACTATGTAGACAAAGATGTTCACCACACCATTTTTGATAAATAATAAAAAATAAAAGGAAAATGAAAATCTGCAAAAAAGAACCGAAGTGTACAGTAAGTTGCAATGAGTAAAACTGTGGCCAATCACCAATATGAAAAAGTATACATCCCAAAGAGGTTTTCTTTTATGTGCTGAAGAATTTAAATTACAGAATAAATTTAAAAGAACAAAAGAAGTTGATCACAGTATATAAAATGCAAAATTACCTCAACTTTCAAAAGTAATAACAATACAGTATGCATAGGAAAGGCAAGAAAACAGGCCACAATGAGCTACTCAGATATGGATTATATGATTTATCTTTGAATTTTATCACTTTGTCCAAATTTTCTTCCATGAGCACAAATCACCTTCATAATTACAGAAATAATACCTGTAAAAAAAGAACACACAGTCAGTGGAAAGCCCTCCCTGGGGCTTCCCAGCCAGAATGCTGGGGGCTGTTTCTGGAGTTACCTGGTCAGCTTGCTCAGTAAAGGAGTCTGTCATCCTAACAACCACACTAGCACTGGCCTCCTCGTTTTCCACCACATCGATGCTGGCAACCCACTGGAGAGAAAAAAATTTTGATTCAGAGACAGTAAGTTGTTACTCCTTTAAGATTCACACCCAGAAATGGGGGAAACAGAGACAGAAAAGAGGCTTACAGGATGAGTATCCCTAATCCAAAATGCATTTTTCAGATTTTGGACATTTGGGGATTTTAGAATATTTGCATATACATAAGAAGACCCAAGTCTAAACAAAAATGCACTTATGTTTCATACATACTTTATACCTAGCCTCAAGGTAATATCATATGACGTTTTCAATAATTTTGTACATGCTACAAAGTTTCACAGCATGGTATTTTCCAACTGGGGCATCATGCTGGCCCTCAAATACGTTTTGGATTCTGGAGCATTTCGGACTTTTGCTTTAAAGATGCTCCACGTGTAAATGAAAACCCATGAGAGAAGGAAGTGGCAAATGACCTCTCCCAGGGACTTGCGACTTTAGCCCCAGACTTCACCTCATCCCAGTGCATTTTCCCTCCAAACACCCCTCCTCCTCCCCTCACTTCTCTTCACTTCTAGAGACACCAGGAGTCAGCAAATCTCCTGTAAAGACCAGAGAGTAATCATTTCAGACTTTGCTGGCCTATGGTCTCTGTCGCAAGCACTCAAATCTGTTATGACAGCAGCAGAGCATAGCCAGCTACAGACAATAGGGACATGAAGGAGCATGGCTGTGTTCCAATAAATCTTCAGATGCTGAAATATGAATTTCATATAATTTCCACATGTCGCAAAATATTGTTCTTCTGTTTTTTTAACCATTTTAAAATATAAAGCCCTTCTTAGCTCTTAGACTGTACGAAAGCACGTGGCTGACCAGATTCCTCCTGTGGAGGCTGGCAGTTTGGAGGATGCCTGTCTATGGCAGAGGGTTTGGGAGTGAAAGTGAATGCTATCTGGGCCACTGAGGGGCTCTAAGGCCTCTAGCACTGCGGCCATTCCCCACCCATAAAGAGTGGGTCCTTAATGACTGACAGGGTTAGCATAAGAATGCCATGAAATGGAGGATGCTAAGTCTCCAGGCTCAGGAGACCAGGGTTCTTACTCAGAAAGCTCCAGGGTCCTTCAGTCTGAAGGCCCCAGAGGTCAATATCTCTATCTTAAGCTGTGACCACAGCCTCACTCAACAACTCTCATTACTTGTACACCACAAGCCATGGGGAACACGGAGACAAAGAAGACTCCATTCCAGCCCTCCCTAAGGAGCCAACAAGGGAGGGGGAGAAAGAGTCAGAGGTAAATCAGTTCATCAGACTCCACCCCAGTGGAAGGGAAACCAAAGTGCCCCCTGCCAAGCAAAAGCACAGCCCTCCACATCTGCAACACTGACACTAACAGATCTACCCCATTAAAGTCACAGGGAGGACTAAATGAAATTAGGAGTCAGAGCGCTCCCATGCAGAGACGCGCAGTGCCTAGCCCCTAGCAGACATTACTTCAATGCTAGCATCTCAACCCCCATCTCTGCAGACCTAAGAAGACACCCTAACCAGCTTTCCCAGATTCTAAGCAGGTGGGTGACAGGAGGGGAAGGTGTGTTTGGAATCCTTTAGAAGCATATTCCTGTACCAAATTTTGAGAGAGAAGAAAACTCTGGGACCCTCCCTCTGGTTCAAGGGGACTCCCTTTCCCAGGTTGCTAACTTTCCCTGCCTCTGCTAACTAAACTCCCAGGAAGGTGCCCCAGAACTCCAGGACAGACTTCTAAGCAAGTGGCAGTTGCAGAGAAGACCCATGTGCTAAACCCTGCTGACCAGATGGTTCAAGAGTCCCTGACTTCCTCCCCTCGGCCCTGTTCCACCTGCCAGCGTCTGAGACTGGACACTTGGCTATGCAAAGTAATTGAAATATTCTTTGTAAAGAATCTGGCAGCAGCTGCCGGCTGTCTTCAAACCCGCAGGTCCAAAGGAGCTAAAGGAACAGGAGTGGTAACAGTAACATCAATAATAACTAGCATTTATATAGTTTTTGGCGGGTGAGTCAAATAATCTACCTGCAACAACAGCAATTATCTCATTTACTCCTCAGAACTCCCTGGAGGGGTAAACACCATCATTAATCCCCATTTTACTTATGGGGAAACTGAGGTTGGCAGGCATTAAGTGAACAATTCACCGTCATGGGCCTAGCAACTGGAGACAACAGGGAGTCTAAATCTAGAGGCGTCCTAAATTCTCACCCCAGCTCCTCTTCCTTCCCCCTCAAGAATTCATCCCGACTTTCTGGGCTCAGAGAGGGTCCAGGGAGCAGACCCTCCACCACCACCCTGCTGGCAGCGCAAAGGCCCCGTTCTTGGGGCCGGCGTGTCTGCAAGACAGAGACTTGCTTTTGCAGACCTGTGCGGGCACGGGCAGGCATCCGTGTCCCAGGTGCACTGGGGTCCTGGCTTCCTCCTGGCTGCCCTCCCGGCTGTACCAGAAGCCCTGGGCCCGGTCACCACAGTGCCCGCCCCTGGTGGCAGAGGCCCGCGGCCCCCGACCCGCCACATTACCCAGTTGCGGGCCCGGAAGGCCTGCACGCATCGCGAGCCCAGCGCGCCCCTGCCGCCGTACACCAGCACCCGGCGCGCCTCGCCCGCCGCCGCCGCCATGCCGCTGTTCCCCGCCGGCTCCGCAGCTCCCCAGGCCGTGACCCTAGCGCCGCGCCCGCTGCGCCGCCTAGCGCTCCACTCCGCCAGGAGAGCTCGGCCGCCCGGGACCTGCGCCTGCGGCCACGCCCACATCCGCCCCGCCCCGGGGGCGGGGACACCAGCAAAGCCCCGCCTCTCAGCCGCCTATCACCCAGGAGGGTCTAGCCCGGGGCAGGCGCGTGAGGGCGGGAAGGTGCTGCTGCGCGGACCTGGAAGTCCATTGCTGGAGAAACTTCCTGAAACACGTTATTTATCTAAGAGTGCGGACTCTGCCTGCCCCACTGTTTGATAGCCGTGTGGCCTAAGCGACTTCCATGCCTGAGTTTCCTCAGGAGTGAGTAATAGTCTGGCCCCCTGGGGTTTGGGAAAGATTGCAAAAGGTAATGCTGTTAGCTAACCCTTCGGAAGCACATCCTTAGGAAAAATCAGTATCCAAGAAAGGAGAGTTGGAATGGAAGGACCGGAGGGAAGGAGGGAAGGGGATGGCTTTATTTGGTGGCCGAAGAAAAAGGATTTGTTTTGCACACAGTCAGCTTCTCAACTCCAGGGGATGGATGGAGGAGATGTAGGATATGAATAATAAGATAGAGGAAGAGGCTGTTGTAGGAATATGCACGTCTTTTCTGGGAATAGGTGGAAGTCTCATAGGAACCCAGGTGCCACGTTACTTTTCTGTTCCTTTCATGATTTAGTGTTTCTGGTCATAGTGACTGTTAGCTGTCTTTAGCCTTAAAGCCAGGATAAAGACTAGGGGAGTCGAGGTCAAGTTAACCCTATATTATAGTTTATATTATAAAGTTTTAGGCAAAACAGTTCTCAGATGATCAGCATGTCTACGTACAGTGCTGAGTCGAATCTGACCCAAAGTCAAAGAAGAAAAGGAAGGAGACACACTGGGTGAAGACAGGTGCCAAGCCTTTCATCCTTTCCAGTCTCATCAGACATCTGCCAGCCGGACAGAAGAGTTGTTTTCAGCAAAAGTGGCCTTCAGTCCCAGAAGAGTAATCTAGGCAGCTGCTGGAATCATAACCCATAGTCAGAGGTGTGATCTACAATAAAGCTAGTGGGAGACTATTAATATTTTGCCCAACAGTGCAACCTCCAAAATTAGTGATTTTCAAGCCAGTCAAGAGCAAATGAACAGAAAGGTCATTTAGTTTCTCTCTGTGCAATACAACAGTACTTAGAGGACCACAGCTAAGTGATAGGAGCTCAATGAATGCCAATGCCAGTAAGTGACCTGTGCACTAGTTCACTTTACTCCACTGAACAATCCCAGGACCCAGCAGAAAACTCAGGTGTGACAGTCTCAGACTCTCGCCCAGAGGACCAGATCTTCAGCAGCCAGTTTGCTTAACCACACCTCCAATCAGCACACCCAGGGCTTGAGAATAACGTTACCCATAGGTTTTTCCTGGAGATGATTTCTTAACCCCTGAAACACCGAAAGTTAACAGAGGTTCATTATTTAGGGCAAAAAAAAAAAAAAAAAAAGTGACACCGAGGTATTACACACATCCTGCTTTCTGAAAGCATGCTTAATATTAAAGTAGGAATGTTAGCTAACATGGATCATTTATCAAAGTGCCAAGAAGTCTTCTTTTTTGTTATTTTTATTTTATTTATTTTGTTCTTTTTAGTCATACATGACAGTAGAATGTATTTTGACATATTGTACATACATAGAGTACAACTTTGCATTCTGGTTGTACATGACGTAGAGTTACGCCAGTCTCGTATTCATATATGAACATTGGAAAGCAATGTCAGATTCATTCTACTGTCTTTTCTATTCCCATTCCCTTTCCCTTTCCTTCATTCCCCTTTGTCTAATCCAATGAACTTCTGTTTTTCCCTCCCACCCACTCCCCTTGTGAGTTAGCATCCGCATATCACAGAACATCTGGCCTTTGGTTTTTTTGGGATGGCCTATTTCACTTAATTGCAAATGCCATCATTTCATTTCCCTTTGTGGTTGAGTAGTAGTCCATTGCCAAGCAGTCTTCTTAAGGCTTTTTATGTTTTATGTCATTTATTACTGGAAACAAGTTTACTATTTCAAGGTCATTGGGATGCAGATGAGCTGTTGTATTTCAAAGACCTGAATTACAGTCCATGTGCTGACAACCAGTTTACCCATAATAGAAATGACTGGGACAGCACATCTCTTCCCCTTCCCTACCAAAAAGGGCTAGTGGAGCTTTTGGGGTGATGGAGCATGTGGTAAAGCCCCATGCAAGCTGATGAAATGTTGTTCTTTACTTTCACTGAAGAACAACCACGGATGTGAGCCCCCGATATGAAGAAGGAAGCTATTATTTCTATAGCACATCTCTCTGCTACCCTAGCACATCCCTCACGAAATTCCAAGACTATTGCACCTTCTTGAGTCCCCTCCAGACTTCTATGACCAAATAAGAAATTTTACTGTGCCATATCTGCTCAATTTTGTTCCCTAGGGTATTGACAGAGTGGCCGTTGCCAGTCACAGGTGACATTAATTTGACATTCAGAAGTACAGTAAAAGTCAAAATTTAAAAAGCCATAGTAGAAAATAGAAAGTAGATAATAATTCATCCCTAGAACCCGCAGGTTAAAATGAAAAGAGAGATCTTCATTTTTAAAAGAGATAAATACCCCAGCAGTGTAACCACTATTTGCTGACATATTAAACACACACACACACACACACACACATACACACACTTCCTTGTCACATTTCAGCTAGCATGGAGCATGGAGGAAGGGGGAGAGGAATGTTAAGTATCAGGGTCCACAAATAGATTCATATTGCAATTTTACCCTTGTCAGAGTCACCCAGTGATAAATCCATAAAGCCCCAATTTACACATTTTAGTTAAATCCTCGAGAACCGGCTCATTTCCTGGTGTTTTTAACAGTTCAAGGGATCTGAGAGCAGTGACATTTTAGAGAAAGAAATGCCAGGGCACACATCAAAGAGATCGACATTTGATACTGTGCCCTGCTGGTCACAGGCAAGAGCTCATCATTCCATCTTTGTTTTTCTTCTACTGTATACATTTTTTGAGACGGGTTAGTATCTCTTCGTGGTCAAGTTTGCCTGGTTTTGCTTGTTAATAACATCCCTGTCAGTACAAGGTCCAAACCAGAGTTGTTTAAATACTTGAACCGAGGAACAATTACACCCTCTGCTGAAACCCTAGTCTGGTGGGAGAGATAGGGTTACTTCCATCAGTAACACACTCCGCTGCGCCGAGGAAGGCTGTCTCTGTAGAGGCTTCTGCATGTGGTTGTAGTAAGCCCGGACTGTGGAGGCCGGCACTGAGGGAGGACGAAGGGATGGACTCAAAATCTTGAAATGGTGTCCAGAAGATGTCAACAACCCCAGCTGTTACCCGGAGGCCTTGGGGATGACCTGCACCCTCCAGCATGCCTGGATGTTTCAAAAAAGCATGGTATGGGCTGGCATCTCTCCTCAGCTTCTCCTCCTTCCTACTGATCATCATAGCCCTGGCAGTGCCCCACTGGCTGAGTGGGAAAATCCTGTGTCAGACTGGAGTGGATCTGGTCAACGCCACGGATCCAGAGCTGGTCAAATTCATTGGGGACATTTACTACGGGCTCTTCCGAGGGTGTAAGGTGCGGCAGTGCGGGCTCGGGGGCCGCCGGTCTCAATTCACCAGTGAGTATATTGGGGGCATGCAAACTGACTTAGACACGTATTATTTATTTTCATTTGCAAGGGTGCTTATGTGGAAAGGCGGAATTTGACAGATGCCTCCATCTCGGGCATAAATGTCAAAGTCTGCAGTGTGCTAGGGCTTCTCGTTCACTACCAGGAAGAGACTCACTTCCTTCCTTTATTTTAATACAGGCACATAGAAACATTACAAATAGGGATTTATATATGTTTGTAGCTTACCTCTATTAATAATACCTATTAAAATTTTAATAGTCAATATTAAAATATTGAATGCTTACAGGGGTCAAGCATTCCACCAAAGGCTTCACCCAGCTTGTCTCTCTTCAGCCTTACAACACACTGACGAAGGAAGAATGATTAATGTTCCCATTCCGCAGAGGAGTACTCTGAGGCTTGGGGAGTTACATGGCTTGCCTGAGGGCATTCAGCCAGAAACAGCAGAACCAGGGGCCAGATGCGTGTCACATGACTCTGGTGTCCTCCACCACAACTCACAGGTGTAGACCATCTGCAGAAATGAACCTTCTGGAAACGTGGCAACTGCATCCACATCTATTTCTATCAAAGCTTCATGGTCTCAGAAAAAGCAAAGGGCCTCTGCCCATGAATTATGGGATCAGCCTTCCCAGCTTTGAGGCACAGTGGCTCTCTACTGGTGGGGAGACCCAGGCAGGGCACTTGACCGCTCACAGGGAACGTGAGCACACACTGGTGTTGGCCTGAGTTCAGCCTTGGATCAGAGTCACCCAGGATATCAACAGAGTCCTCAAAGACGTGAAGCAGGCATCTAAGCCCGCTTAGGACAGTCCTCCAGGAAGGAAAAGCAAAACCAAAAAGACAACATTCTATAAACCCTTAGAATCAAAAAATTAGAATGCAGGTGAGAACAGTGAGCTGCAAAGCCTTTAGTGAGCACTGGGCTGGTGCAAGAGCCTCAGGAGTTTTATTTAGTGCTTGATTTTTGTATTTCAGAATTGTCACAGTCTTAGAACCCTGGCCAGGGTACATATCTTCCCCCGTATAAAAACGAAAAGCTGGACCCACTGACCAATGTAATGCAAATTGTCATCCTTTGTATACATGAAGAAAAGGTATTGTTTTGTTTAGTCAGGAAGCATCTCAGCATATTTTTATTTACTCAGCAATTAAATTGAACCTGAGTATTAGAAAAAGAGATCCATTAAAAATATAACCTAAAGCCAGATAGGGCAGCGCATCCCTATAATCCCAGCAACTTGAGAGACTGAGGCAGGAGAATCTCTCATTTAAGGCCAGCCTTGGCAACTCAGTGAGACCCACTCAAAATAAAGTAAAAATGACTGGGGATGTAGCTCAGTGATAGAGCACTTGCCTAGTATGCTCAAGACCCTGAATTTGAACCCCAGTATCAATCAATGAATCAATAACCTAAAAGCTTTATAAATACAAAGAAATTAAAATAAAGGAAGTGCACTGTTATATGCAGCTCTTGATTCTAAACTGGATCCTCTGGCTGCAAAGAATGCCACTGAGCCAGTCAGTGAAACCGGAAGAGATGTGATCATTTGGACCTCACGTGTTGCTGGTAACCTAAGGATGAGACCCCCTCCATTCCCAGCCCTCAGAAATTTAAACTGCCTCAGTTACAAGCCATAGTAAACGAGTACTTCTTGTTTGCTGTTTGCAGGAACTCAATAAATGTTCCTTTCTGTTCTGCCTCTTCCTTCTCAAAAAGACACCCAGGGGCACCGTGCCTCCGGGTTCCTCTAATAGGGTCTGGTCCCTGAGGCATCCAGACTGCGTGAGAGGCTCGAAGGATGTTTTATCTTTGGCCGTGAGTATCACAGTTACTGAGAATGTTTGGTTTCCTGCTGCCCCAGGTCCTCCCAGAGGAGGGACATTCAGTTTGCTAGTGATTCTCTTTGAAAGCTTTCATGGGGAGCCTGAGGCCAGGCTCCTCCTTGTGATTAGCTGACTTTACTGCTGCACTTTGGGGACACTGCATCCATTATTATGTTCTCTGGTGCAAATCTAGTTTCCTTTAGATTTAGAGCCTTTTATTCCATCACAATGTAGCCTGGAGGCAGCTACCAGGTGTATCTGACTCTCCCACCTCTGACTTGGAGTCAGGATTTACCAACCTCTGCCACTTAATGTTGATCTATAGAAAAATATCCCTTGCACAGATGGGTGAAGAGAAGGATGTCAAAGTGCTCTGTAACCTATGATCAGGGAGTTTTTACTAGGTCTTATTTACAAACAACCTCCCTTCTCACCATTACAGAGGTCTCCCAGGAACTCCCCAAGAGAAACACTTCCCCATCAATCACAGGGCAAACCCAATCACTATTCATCATGAAAGGTGAAGATCTTTCTTTATACCTAGACCTTCTGAAAACAAAACAAGTTAACCTACTCTTGGGTGGCTGGAGAAAGAAATAGACAAACATTAGCAGTGTCCACACATTCAAGTACGTTATAGAGGATTTACAGGCTGGATCCTGCTAGGAAGGCAGGAGCAAGCCAGTCACAAGTGCCTCCCTCCAACCGCGTGTACTGAAGGAGAAACAGAGGAAGAGTAAGCAAGGCACACGGCTCTTCCCTGAGCTTCATTTCCTTCCATCCTGGTATGCTAGAAGAAAGATTTTAGTCTTTCATTGTGTGATGAAAATAAACTGAGGATCAGAGAGATCGATACATGGAATAACTTCTGTAAAAGCATTTAACGTAATAGGTGTGCTGTGTTTTTTAGTTCTTGGGTTCTCTCCCTTCTTCCCACCCCACAAGTGTTCCCCCAGGGGTCTAGACTTCCAGTGTCATGCTTATTTGCCTTGCTGGGACAAAAGAGACTGTCACACTTCACTGGAATCAGGAGCAAACAAATTATCTAAGCTTCAGATACTGATAGAATAATCAATTCTGACATTCAAGTAAGGTAGCTCTAAAGCATACAAAATAAGAATGTTTATTCCAATGCAAAATAAAACTTCGTGAATTCAAGCTATACTACTACTGACATTTTCAACCTTTAGTTATCCAAGTTTCCTGACTTTTCAACTATAAGCCCTGCAGCAGAGTAATTTAGGCAGCGCTTCCTGGCTGTGTGACCTTGGCAAAGTGACTTATCGTCTCTGAGCCTCAGTTTCCTCATCTGTAAGAGTGAGAGAGGGTAGCCATGAGCACAAAAGAAAGAATGTGTGTTCGGGGCCTGCAAACAGTTTGCACCTGAGGGAGGTAGCTGTCGTCATTTATGTATGGATCATCTGTTTATGGTCATGCATTTCAGGCTGGAAACAAACTTCAGAGATAGCAAAAATTCTTAGAAATGGGACAGACATGGAAGGAAGTGAGCAGCTGCTCTCTGGGGGCAGTACTTGTGACGGGACCACAGGTAGAGCCACCCTCCAAAACAAATGGAAAGAGACTGAGGTGTGGCTCAGTGGTAGAGTGCTTGCCTAGCATGCCTGAGGCACTGGGTTCGATTCTCAGCACCACATATAAGTAAATTTAAAAAAAAGGTCCATCAACAACTGAAAAAGATTTTTAATTAAAAAAAAAAAAAATGGAGAGAACCAATGCCCTGAAACTCCAGAGGCAAGAATTCAGTTTATACCAAATAGCATCCTAAGTAAGCTCTGAAGTCCCCGGGAGATCTGAGCCTAGCTTGTAGCACGTGAGTGTGGGTGTTAGATGAGACTCACCCTTTACCGATGAAGATTTTTTTAAAATGTAATTTATACACTTCCTAGGATGGAGGCTGAGGATCATCTTCTCTACCTCCCTCCATACAACCAAAATTCCCTCTCCCCCACCTTCTAACAGGCTTACTTCTCAGTTTTTTTATTAAATTCATCTGGATATAGGTTAAGATCATCATGTGTGTATGATTAGTTCTTTTTAAAAACTACATTGCATTGTTGTTCCTTAACTTATTAAATCAATCTCCCATTGATTCACATGTTGATTTTTCTCCCGTCTTTTGCTATTGTGATGAACATCCAACATATACTGCTTTGAGCATGTGTAGAAATGTGCCTGGAAAATAAATTCCTGAAAGAGAACTTGCTTTAATAGATGCTGACAAATTGCCCTCTTACAGGGTGGTAGAAATTAACATCCCTACAGGGTTTGAGAGTGCCTCTTCCCTACACCATCTTCAATACGGTGTAATAGCAGATATTTTATACTTTGCCATCATGCAGGTGACTATTCTCCATGTTAAGGATTTGGTGAGGATTATTGTGCCAGTTGTGTGTCCTCAGGATTTCACGATTGAGAAAGGGACAACAGAATAATTAGGTAATCAAGTGTCAGCAACCATTTTTGGAATAAAAAGAAGCTGAGGATTTGAAAGACTGAAAAATAAAATCTAAGGGAAGGGAGGCAGAGGGAAGACTGCCCCCTTGGGAAGTCAAACTCCCTGAAAGGAGCTCAGCTTCCCAGGTAAAATTTCCAAGGTCAGTGAGATAACAATAAATGGAAACACAAAACTGGAAAGAAAGTTCAATCAGAACTAAGGACGTCAGCACAGAGTACAGGCCCTGTGGGTGGAAAGGACAGCTTAAGGAGAGGACAAAACCTTCCTTGTCAGACTTGGAAGATGGCAACTTTCATGAATAGAGGGAGGCAGGCAGCCGGCAAGGGCAGAGTAGTAGGAGTAGGACAAGGAAGGCCTTAGCTCTGGCCCGGAGGAGGGATGGGGTCCATAGAGGGCTGGCCAGTCGAATCAGAGGCTCCCCCGCTGGGCCCAGGCTGCACCAGGAGGTGCTCAGCGGAAACCCTGGAGTGGCTGCAGAGACACATGCTCAGGAGTTCTTTCATTTTCATTTATAATTAGCAAAAACTGACTTGAAATTCTTTATACCCTCTAGTATTTAGACCATAACCCATGTAGTCTTTAGGGGCACATTGCCCAAAGGCAAGAGCCTTCATGTCTCCAAGCCTGTGAGTAAAGGAGTTGGTAAGATCATAGTCATTTCAGTATCATGAGGATTGAATGAGGTATCGGATCTAAAACACTCAGCCCATGACTTGGCTCAGCAAAAGCTGATCACCCTCAACTTGCAGGCAACCATCACTATCCCTATTGTACTGATGAAGAAACTGAGGTTCAGAGAGGCCACGGGACTCTTCCCAAGTCAGAGGGTAAAACAGAGCAGCAATACCCACCGCTGCCGATGTTGGGACGCTGCCTTCCCAGGCAACATTTGAAGGGCTCTAATATGTCATTTTGTCTTCACGGTAAGTACTGGTGGTAAATGGGAAACAAATAGAAAGGAATCTTTCACCAAATCATCCTGACACACTCATACAGAAAATTAATATTTTCGTAAAATATTGTGCAACACAAGGATTAAGCGTCCTTTGTCCTTGGGGGCAATGAGATCCACCTTGCCCAGGCAGCAACAGGGCTCACGGGCCTCGGTGCACAGCGGATCTCAGAGCCACAAGGTCGGTGATGTTGTGGTCACTCCAAGGAAGAAAAGGTTGCTCGTCAACTGACAATTGGGAACTCTGGGGTCAAGAGTTCATCTCAGGAAAACTCCTTCTGGAAAACCAGAGCTTGCTGTCTTCTCCATCAAAGCCCATATGGGAAGCAGCTTGGGCTTTCTGAAAAGGACCACGCTCTGACTAAAATACTAGCTGTGTCTTCTCTCCCCAGTCTTTCCGCACCTGGTGAAGGAGCTCAATACAGGCCTCCACTTGACAATTCTGCTGCTCCTCTTGTTGGCCTTGGCCCTGGCTCTGGTCAGCATGGGCTTTGCTATCCTCAATATGGTCCAGGTCCCCTACCGGGCAGTCAACGGCCCTGGAGGCATCTGCCTATGGAATGTCCTGGCAGGTAAGAAGCCCCATAGGGACAGAAATTCATGTCCACACCATCACCAGGCAGGCTCCAAGTTGCTGGGTGAAAAGAGTAGAGGAAGTTAAATGTCCACCTTCAGCCTCCAGCTGTCACTTGGTGGCCAGGAATGCCCTCTTTACTAAAAGTCACAGAGTTTTTCACAATAAAGAACTATGTTGTTAGAATATTCTTCACTTGGTGAGGAGAGGTCAGGGTGAGGGGAAAGGTAGAAGACAGAGAGCCCAGGACAGGAGAGGTGGGCATGGTGAGGGGTAAGAAGCTGAGGCTGGACGGAGCCAGCACCAATGGCAGAAGAGGAGGGCGATGTAAGCAACAGAACCATCTGTAAAAGGCTGGTCCTTCCAGGCTCCGTATAGAGGCGGAGAAGAGAGATTGAGCCTCCAGTGTCTTTAGAGCACCCACCCCCAGGGCGTAGATAGCACTGTGGACCAGACTTATTGATGGCTGAATTGCCCCTGTCACTTCCGCCTCCTCAGACACCTTCTCTATTCCAGGTCCTGATGCTAGATGCCGCTTACTGAGCATCCACTAAGTGCCAAGCCTGGGTTTGGGGATTTTCCATTCCTTATTTAAGTCTCATAATCCCTAGGAGGAGGTTTGTCAGACCCATATTTACAGATGAAGAGCCTGTAAATTACACACTCAGAGAAGTGGTTTTATTTGCAACCATTGTGACCTATTTCCCAAACCAAAAACGTTTCCAAAACAAAAGCATGCATGTGAACATACTGATACACAGAAATTGATTCATATTTAATTATGCCCTCAACAAATCATCTGTAATGAAAATAATGAAGTCCCACAAAATGAGGGCTAAGAAGATCACTATGGCAATAACCCCTCACCACCTTTACTTAATACAAGGAGACGGTAAAGTATAAAAGGAGGTCATGTTGTTTTATCATATATCATAATGTAATATCTAGAAACAATTACCATGCCCTTGCCTATGCTTACAGTGCTGGCTCCTGCAGATTTACCTATGCACGTGGTTTGGCCATGTCTAGACCAAAGGTGTCCTGTTTCTCTCTGTATGGACCCTCAGAATGGCTGGCATATAAAAATTTCTCATTCCTACTCAGTAAATACATGCGTATCTCTGTTAATTTCCTTCCTCAAAGAGACAAGACTCTCAAATTCTACTGATAAGAGTACAAAAAACAAGCAGTTGGACAAAACTTTAGTGTCAAAAGCCATAAAAATGTGAATAGCTTTTGAACAATTCCATACAGGGATTTGTGCTAAGGAAATAATAGAACAAGAGCACAAAGATGTGCATAAATGTATTCACTGCAACAACTTACAATATCAAAACTAGCAGCCATCTAGATTTCCAGAAATAAGGTCATGCTTAAAGTACAGTGTGTCTCCAGAATAAAATTCTCTGCACCCATTTCCAAATTGGGCTGTACCAGAACATTTAACAATATGGAAAAATGTTCAAGTGAAGGGGAAAAAATCAAATTTAAAATTAAAGTAAGAGCACCATCATACCAATTTATGAAAGGGAAAGAAATATAGCCAAATACACTAATCTGTTCAAAGTGTTTATTCCTGGCTTTTAGGATAAAAGTAAATTGTGTTTTCCATCATTACAGTTATCTCTGGTGTCCAAATTCTCCTTGGTGAGGATGTAATAATCTAATAAAAGCATAGTAAATGCATTTTTGAAAATATTAGTTTAGATCAGAACAGGGAGGGGGATACACCCAGTGAGAGAGAGGAAAAGACAGACCCAAGAACATCGAAGTTTTAAGCAAGCGATAAGGAGGTAAATGAGGCTGGGAATTCCACATCTTCCCCTCCTACCTCCCTTCCCCCTTCGAAGGACTTCAGCAGCTAAGAACATAACAGTCCAGCCCTAGGGCAGAACCACCTGCAGAAAGTCACCTCCCCACAGTCCTCAGGTCCATACAGACATCCCAGATGTTAGAGGCTGAACCTCTCCAAAGTGATCCCCAAGAAAAATGGCGCTGAGTAAGGGATTCAAAGTCCATCTGACATAAAGCTTATGCTCCTTCCCACACAGGTCACCCATCACCGGCAGGCTGGGTGGGTTTGCTGCAGCTTTGTTAAAACAAATTAAAATTTGTATTGCCCTAATAGGTTTTTAAACCCAAAGCAAGTTTGTTACCCATGGCACAGAAATGCCACCTCGCATAGAGTTGTTAGGACTGTGAAAAGCGACAGTGACTGAGGCAGCTTTTGGGTTTCAGGTGGAGCGGTGGCCTTGGCCATCACCAGCTTCATGGCCGCGGTGAGATTTCACCACCTGACGGAGCGAGTTGCCAACTTCCAGGAGAAGCTCTTCCAGTTTGTCGTGGTGGAGGAGCGGTATGAAGAGTCATTTTGGATCTGCGTGGCCAGTGCGTCAGCCCACGCGGCAAACTTGGTGGTGGTGGCCATCAGTCAAATTCCCCTCCCTGAGATCAAGACGAAAATCGAAGAGGCCACAGTCACGGCCGAGGACATCCTGTACTGACGGCCTCCTCCTGCTCACGCCCTTCCTAAGTCAGTCCCCCAGTGGGAGGGAGACCTCAGCTTTGGCAGTCTTCCCATTCCCTAATGTCCCTGTTCTTGGAGGTAGGAAGGGTGGGAGGGAGCAGGCTGGGATGGGGCACTGGTCCAGGAAGTAAGACTTCCCTGGAACCCCAAACACTTGCGGTCTCCCTCATGCCTCTGGAGTTGGACTTGGAGACTCGGCCACTTGCCAGCTGTGTGTGACCTTGGACGATTCACTTAGTGTCCATTTTCCAGTTTCCTCGTCTGTAAAGAGGAATGGTAATAACTTTGTAAGTTTGTTATGAGTTTTACGTGGGTGATAATGTCAGGGACAGAGCACTCTACAAATATAAGGTAGCATATTCTCCAGCAAGTGTCCAGAGACACTTGGTCGATCTCACACAGTATTTGGGGAATGTGTGAAGAGGAATATAGTAATAAGGTCTTGGTCCTTGAAAAACACCTAATCTTCCTACATGACAGTAATCAGATAGCAACAATAACACTAAGAATGAAAATTACCAGTTTTGGAGTGGCTACTATGTCCTGGACACTGTTCTGAGAGTTTTGCACACATTAACTTGTTAGATCCTCTGAAAACTCAGGTGGTACGTGCTATTGTAGCCCCATTTGGCAGATGAAAAACTAAGACATGGAGAGCTGGGTGACTTGCTGCGATCAGGAATTCAGTCTGGGAGGTCTGGAACAGGATCTATACCTTTAACCACTAAACTAACCTGTCATCTGATGGATGAGCAATTGCAACACAATATGATAACTGCTGAAATCGCACAGGCATACAGGAGCCAGGAAGGAATTAGAGCTTCAGGATGGTATATGGCATGAAGCAAGTGTCACAGAGCCAACATCTGATCTGCACCGTGAAAGATGAGTGGCCTCTTTCCAGTGGTGAAGGAAACAAGGTTGGCAAAGGGCATTGCAATGTGCGTCAGGACAGAGGACCCGAGGCACAGGGCCCAAAATTCCAAGAAGGGCACACAGGCACATGGACACTCAGTGGAATGAGAACGCTGCTCTAGTTGACATGTTGAAGAAACCCTTTTGCTTTGTTTTGGGCTTTCCTAAATAATGCTGTGATGGTTGATTTCGTGTGTCAATTTGGCCAGTCTGTGGTACTCGGATATTTGGTCAGTCACTATCATAGATGTTTTTCTGAAGATATTTCCTGATGAGATTCACATTTAAGTTTTACGCTCCATAATATGGGTGAACCTGATCCAATCAATTGAAGGCCTTAATGGAAAAAAGACTGACCTCCCAGGAGGACAGAGGATTCCGCCAACACGTGGCCTTTGCACTTGAACTGTAACTCTTCCCCAAGTCCCCAGCCCACCTGCCTGCCCTGCATATTCTGGACTTTCCAGCCTCCACAACCATTTCAACCAAATCCAAAAAATCCCCCCCTCTCTCTGTCTTTCTCCCTTTCTCCCCTCCTCCAACCCTCTCTCTCTGTTCAATTCCTTGGTATCTTCTGGGGATTAGTTCCAAGACCAAAATGCATGGATGATCGATTCCTCTGTACATAGTGCTTGCATGTAACCTACACAATCCTCCCATATGCTGTAAATCATTTCTAGATTACTGGTAACAATGCATATAACAATGTAAATACCATGTAAACACTTGTTATTTTGTTAAGGGAATCATGAAAGAAAAAAATAGATGTGTTCAGTACAGATAACTATCCTAGGACTAACTATATTTCTGATCCTCAGTTGATTCAATCTGTGGATGCAGAACCCATGGACAGGGAGGGCCGCCTGTGCATGCACACACACACGCACACAGGCACATCCTATGACTTCATTTCTCTGGAGAACCCTGGCTAAAACAAGTACCCAACTCTACCGACTCATTGTTCTATGATACTAGCTGGGTTGAGTCTTTTCCCAGGATTGCTGTCTTCATGCCAAATAAATGTTACCTAATTCCCCCCAAATAACTACATCTAAAAAGACACCTGATTTGATGACTTTTGGAAGTTTCCACAGCACCCCTCTGTGCTAAATGCTTACAATTCCCTGCTAAGCCCATCTGTCCCTTTCCCAAGCACAACATCAGTATTATTTGTGGACTAATTCAGATGGCATGTGGCTAGACGGAAGCTAATATAATAAGAGAGGGATCCAAAGATAGCAATAGACGCCATGCTGCCCGAAAACAAGAAATGTCAGTATCATAACAAGTTGAACACAAACTCCAGCTGATGGGCTTAAAAAACATAAATTCAGAAGAATCTGACAATAGCTGACCTACTAAGTATCTGAGGACCTCAACACTCAACAAGTGTTGAGCCAGGCATGGATAAGAAACCTTATCTCGAAATTGAAAAGTAAGAAGGGCTAGGGATATAGCTCAGTGGTAGAGCACTTGCCTACCATGCATGAGGACCTGGGCTTAATCTCCCATCACACACATACAGAGAGAGAGAGAGAGACAGAGACACAGAGAGAGAGAGAGTCTCAAAACTGATCCAGGAGCTCCGAGTAGAGCAGTTTACAAACAAATCCCAGCCCTCCTGAGAGTCCATTCTCTGAGCAGCTGGGTGGCTCACACAGAGGTAGCTTGTGATGTAGCTGCTAAAAACACGAGCAGGATTGCAGGCTTTGAGAAGTCACTGCCTTGAGCTGCGTGCAGACTGTCACTGAGAAAAGGAAACTGAGTGAACTCAGTTTTGCTTCTAACAGTGGAATTGGGTTTGAACTCAGTCAAGGCCACGTGTGCCACCCAGTCAAAGCACAGGCCTTTGTGCCTGTGGGCCTGTCTCTAGTGACAGAGGCCACAGCCTTTGAAAGCCTTTCATCAGCATCAGTGAGACCTTAAAGTTTCAAACCATGATCTACCAGGTGGCAACCACAACGTCCCGGAGAAACTCAGGTTCAGTCTGGAGGACCGTCTCTCAGGGATACCACGGAACAGATTCCTAAGTGGGATTTAGCAGAGGGTGAGGGAGAAGGGAGATTGGACATCTGGGTCACAAAATCTACTTGTATTATTACTCAAGGGCATAGAGAAAAGGTTTCCCCTTTCTTTTGACTATGACGGATTTGGTCACTTTATGAGTAAATAAATTCCCGATCCAGTTTAAATTGAACCCAACCTGCTCATTGACACCATCCCTTCCAGTGGTGAGCAGCCTCTCTGGGATACTAGGGCTGCTTCTCGGATGACCTCCCTGGCCTGCCTTCTCCTGAAGATGGTTCTAGGCCCGTGCACATGTGTCCTGATTTCCCAGGAGGGGCCCCTGACCTCCAGCTGGTTCTGGGGGGCACACAGCTGAGCTTTTGGTTTCCCATCCACCGAGATGCTCCCTGTCTTGCTAACCTCGCAGAACAGTCTGAGTTCAGAATAATTTGTGAAACGTTCTCTTGAAACTGGTCAGAGCCCAGTCACAGCCTGGATCCCCCGACTAGAGACCCCTGGCTGGCTACCAGGTCCTCCCTCCAGCTGACCTCTTCATCCATCTATCCCAGGCTGTGCCACAAGCCACCGCACCCCAGTCCGGGAGCCGAGGGGACCCTCCCAGTCGTCGGTGTTCTGCCCCCTGGAGTGAGCGGCACTTCACTTCTCCGTTCCCTCTTAGCAAGTGATTCACGCCTATTCCAGACTTGAAAGGATTCTTGTGCCAAGAGAAAATAATCCACATATGACATAAATTCCATTTTAAAACTGGGAGCCCCCCCACCAAGACTTCAGCAGATTGCTGTGAAAGTGATGCCCACCCAAAGGGGATGCAAGTGTGGGGACAATCCGGGCAATGGTCTTCCAGCTTTGGCGACCTGCGCCCTCAGGGCTGCCTCCACCCAGAGGTGGCACTTGTGCAGTGCTCAGATAGGCTCTCCTGACCTACCATTGCCCCCACCATCCCAACCCCTAGTCAGTCCGCAGAGTCCAAATGCTACTTGTTGCCTTATTTTATGACATGGTTAGAGGGTGACAATCATGACTGATTTTCACATGTCCTTTAAAGAAATCTGTCCCGTACCTATATTTATATACTTATTATGTACTATTATTACTATGATGATTATTACTATCATCACTAATTCTAGCTTGAGGGACCAAAAAACCAATAATTCCTAATTAAAATTAAGAAAAGTAGTTAAGTATTGATAAAAAAGATACTCTATGTTCACTTTGTAAAAACTGAGTAGCACATGATTTTTACTAGTGAAAATATAATTAATAAAATGTATAATGAGTCAGACTTTTGGAAAACAAGAACCCTCCCACGTCAAATCTGGGCAGTGACGTTACACATACACTTTTCTCTCGGGCAAAATACGAAATCCTATAAAGTTGGAAGTAAACAACTTTCACACTTCCAAAAGCATGTCATAAAAATGCTAGCTCTTTTTATTTTTTAAAAAATCCCATGTTCTATAGTATAAGGTCACTGATCAATAATTGATGTTTAAGGAGAACAAATGTATACGTCAGCGAAAGTTTGCAACATAATTCAAAAATGACAATTATATTAGCTTCTAGAACCTCTGCCACAGAGTACTGCAAGGATGGTGGTTTAGAACAACACAGATTTATTATCTTAAGTGCTTTGGAGGTCAGAAGTCCAAAGTGGGTCTTCCTGGGTAAATCTTGGTGTTGGTAGAGGCTTTGGGGGAGAATCGTTTCTTCACCTTTTCCTGCTTCTAGAGGCTGCTACTACTAAGGTTCCTTCTGACAGTCCGAGGACTCCAGCTTCTCACCGTGCATATGGTGGCTCTGATGCTCCTGCCTGCCTCTTACAAAGACCTTGTGGTTTTTTACCCACCCGCATCATCTAGAATATTTTGGAGGGACATTCTTTACACCTGATACAATAAATCTGTTCAAACCAATATTTCTTTTTCTAACAATATTCCTGAAAGGAAGATAATGTTTAGATAAAACTAACAAACAAAAAAATTGTACGAATCGCTAATCATTAATAATAGATTACCTTTGCAATTTAGAAAATACTTGCTAGGCTTGGGGTGCTCACCTACTTCAAATACCTGCGTATCATGCCAGAGGCATCCTTGGAAGCTACAGAGGGAGACAAAGAGAGCCCAGGGAGTCTCAGAGGACTCAGTCTCAGAGCTGATATCAAGTTGTGATGCTGACGAGGGACACAGCCATGTTGGGGACAGAGCCACCAGGGAAGTTCCAGCTCCCATTTCAGATGGCCTTTCTAAGTATGAAAGATTGCTCTCCATCCTCGTCACTGTTAGTTGTGGTCATTCAACTAAGAAACCTGTGTAACTGTGACACAGCTGAAATTCTTGCCAAATAAACTGGGTTTTCTGCTCTGCCTCGCTCGCAGGATCTCACTCTCCCTGCTACGTCAACAGGATTAGCAAATACAGCCCCGAGGTGGGAGGTGAGGCTCAACCCTTGCTGAGTGCCTGCCGCCTGCCAGTTCCTGCCAGGTACTCCACATGTGCATCTCACTTCACCCTTTTAAAAACCCTGTGAAGGATGCTCTTGTTCCCCGTTTTTGAGCTCAGGAACTAGAAACATCATTTTCTCATTTTTAAAATAAATTGCATAAGGTGACATCTAATTTTCCTTCCCACTCTGAGATTTTCAGATGCTTGAACACTACATAAAACAATCCCATTTGTAATGAATAGAGCACCTACTGTATGCCAGGCACTAAAGCAGGGGTTTTCAGCTATGTCATTGGGTAATGTGTGATCACCCACGTGACCAGAGATGCTACGTTTGCACTGAAAATTCAACATTGTGAAGATTCCAACCACCAATTCCACTACATTTTGACTATATATGCATTCTGTGATAGTCATGGCTGAGTTCTTGGTTTATGTGATGGTTTGGATGTGAGGCATCCTCCAAAAGCTCACACGTGAGACAATGCAAGCAGGTTTGGAGGACAAATGATTGGGTTGTGAGTCTTAATCAGTGATTTAATCCCTGAAGGGGATTAACTGAGTGGTAACTGAAATGGTAGGGCTGGCTGGAGGAGGTGGGAATTGGGCGTGGCTTTGAGCACATATTTGTATCTGGTGGGTGGAGACTCTCTGCTACCTGATCACCATGTGAGCTGCTTCCCTCTGCCACACTCTTGCGCCTCACCTTGAGCCCTGAGAAATGGAGCCGGCCTTCTGTGGACTAAGACCTCTGAAACCGTGAGCCCTCAAATAACTTTTCTTCCCTAAACTTGTTCTGATCAAATCTTTTAATCACAGCAGCAAAAAAGATGACTAAAAGATGATTATTAAAACAAATATAAAACTATGATATGTAATTATTTGTTCTAGTGCTTTTCGTTTTGGGAAAAATTATAAGCAACAATGACAAACGACTGCAGGGCATCAGCGATTTTTCCTTTGCTGTTTACTCTTTGGGAAGAACACACTGGATGTACTGCGTTCTTTTTTCTTCTCTCATAACAATTTCTCAACCTGAGAAACTTCAAGGGGGTAGAGGCAGGAGGGACTTCACAGGCCACTGTTCATCCTCCCGGAAAGGAGACGCTCACACCAGGCCCACAGACTCCCTCTGTGCTACGCTAGCGGGTGGCAGGCTGGCCTTGGAGGACACCCTGACTGTTCTGTGGTGCTCGTCCTGGGTTCCGCCTGGACTGGCCCACCTGAGAAATGGCTCCCCAGGTACAGACTCTTTCTTTCCTGTATTGTCAGGGGTGGTGTTTGTCTCCAAAACAAACTACTCCAAGTTTTACATTGGTTTTTGAAAGCAAAATTCCTTGGGCTAGGGATATAGCTCAGCTTGTAGAGTGCTTGCCTGTTAAGCATAAGGCCCTGGGTTCAATCCCCAGCATGACCAAAAAAAAAAAAACAAGTTCCTTGTGCTGAATAATCAGCTAAGCCACTTAAAACACCTGCTTTTAAGGGTCTTCTGTGCCAATAGTGCTAGTACCTTCTTTTGATTGGGGGAAAAATCCTTGAACATGAAGGGATCACAAGTCTTCACTGATTGGGGGAAAAATCCTTGAACATGAAGGGATCACAAGTCTTCACTGTCTTCTAGGTGTGCCGCTTCTCCACCAAGAGGGCCTCAGATCTCTTTGCTGACATCACTCTGGCGACATCAGTAAGTCCCTTGGAAAGAAAAAGGAGAAATGCATGGCTTCTTCGAATTTTCCATGTCAGGTTCTATGCCTTTCAGCACAAATAAAAATAACACATTGAAGTAGGTAAGTTCAATTTTTTTAAGTTATACATTCACCCAGAATCCACTCCTCCTCAAATTGAAGGTCAACTTACAAGTCTTTGCATCCTAATTATAAAGCTAGCAAATTTTAATGATCACTTTTAGAGAATCTTTGATTATAATTTGGTCCCATTTACAAGTGTAGCTAAATAAACACCCTGAAACAGCCTTATGAATTTATTTAATTTCTTCTCTCAGTAATTTGATTAACTAACAAAAATCAATAATTCTCCCAAATCTAATGAATTAACATTAAAATGTCCCCTGCTCCATCAGCATCCTGTGGTTCCCCATCGGTTGGAATCACCAGGCTCTCCTACTTCTCCAGCAGAACAACTTCTCTGCATCCTCACCAGCACCATAAATAATGGGCAGACATGAATCCGAAACTCAAAAATAGCAATACCTCGATTTTGCTTCTTTTAAATATTTTTGTACTTCATTCTAAATCTTGTCAGGGCAAAAAGACCCTTACCCTCAGTAATGACACCATCTGACAGTTTTAGGAACTGCCTTGTCATATACCTTGGAGATTGACTTCTCTTGTGACCTTGATTCTTGCCTCAAATGTCATCTACCAAATGCTTCCCCATTCAGTTCTAGAACGCGCCTCCCACTCTTGCTGCTGCTCCTCCCCTGCTCCGTGCCTTCTTTTTATTTATCTTTCAACAATCTAGGGAATCCGCATGTCCACTGCTCGTCTTCCCCAGCTGGAACATTAGTTCTAGGGAGACAGGGATGGATCAATGTCAATCTTTGGCTCATTGGTGGACTCCAAGCACACAGAACTATTCCTAAAAAAAAGGTATTTAAAATACATTTTTAAAAAGTGTTTTAAACACAATTTTAAAGGGTCTTCCTTCAATTTCATTCTGAAAAGGTAACCATTTCTATGATTTCTTTGTATATTTTCCTGTACTCTTTTCTAAATATTATCTTCCACAATGGATTATTTGTATACATATTGTTGGCAATTTGCAACACATTAAGCAACTTTCTTCTAAAGAACTGCTTCAAAACATAACTTTTCCTCTCTATATATATGTATATATTCATCTATTCCCATTTCTGTGTGTGCATATTAGACTGTATTTTTTGAGCAGTTTTAGGTTTGCATCTAACTTGAGAGGAGTGTTCAGCAATTTCCCACATTCTCTGGCCCCCACAGATGCACAGCCTGCCCCGTTACCCACATCTCCCACCAGAGTGGTACGGCTGCCCACCAGCTTTCTTCCCTGTGGTTACTACTCTTCCCATCCCGCTCAGTCAGCGTCTTGTTCAGAGATACTTTGAGACTATGTAGACGTCTCATTCCTCATCAGACTCACTGATGATTCTTGCCTGAAACGATCGGAGGTTGCCAATGGGTTCGCTCCCTGAGTCCATTATTCCTCGCGCTTGTGACTGTTGGCCTCCTCTGTGAGGAAGAACTTTCTCCTGTTTGTTCATATATTTTTTTCCTCTGTGCTTCACGGTCCATTACTACCATTTATTTTGAGGTTCAAATTGTCCCAGTGTTGAGCAGCAAGTGCTCCTCCAGCTAACTCCCATTCCTGCTGGTACGCCACCACCACCCTCTGAACACTTTCTTACTGTATCATGGCAAGAGTCTAGTCTCTTCTAGTACTTTCCCTGCCCCAGCCCTGGATCACCATGGCAGTGCTTTGAGGGAAGAATCATCAGTGTTCTGTGGTTTGGATAACTGTCCCACAAAGGCCCACGAGTTGAAAACATGGCCCCCAGCCTGTGGCACTGAAGGTAGGAGGTGGAACCTTCAGGAGGGAGGGCCAGTGGAAGGAAGATAGGGCACTGGGGGCATGTGCTGGAAGAGAGATTGTCACCCCACTCCCTTCTCTCCCTTCTTTGCTAACTAGCTGCCATGAGGGAAGCACCCTCTGCCATAATGTGCTGCCTGGCCACAGGTCCAGAAGCAATGGAGCCCACTGGCCATGGACTGAAACCTCTGAAACTGTGAGCCTAAATAAACCTTTTCTCTTTATAAGTTGTTTATCTCAGGTATTTAATGACCGTAATGGAAAACTGACTAAAACATTGGTGAATCCCTTGCTGGATTTTTACTGCATGAAAATAAATTTTGTATTGCTTAATGAAAACACAATGTGATGAATTACATCGATGTGATAAGACAACTTCAAGGAAAGAATGCTCTTATCCCAATACGCCACTGTTTTCAATAGCTTTTGTGAGATATAATTTCCACGTCATAAACCTGGGCCATTTAAAACATGCAGCTGAATGGTTTTTGGTATATTTACAGTCATGTGCAACATCACCCGTTTCAGAACATTTTTATCACCCCAGAAGGAAACTCTGCCCATTAGCAGTCTCCCATTCTCCTCGCTGCTCAGGCAGCCATGAGCCTACTTTCCGTCTCTGAAGATTTGCCTCCTCTGGACATTTTGTAGAAATGGAATCACACAATATGTGGCCTTTTATGACTGTTTTTTTTCACTCAGCCTAATGTTTTCAAGGTTCATCCATGCTTGATATAATATCGCAATACTCAACATTTTTTCCAAGCCATCATGGTTCCCTCGACCCAAATGGATTCCATTTTCATTCTGCATTCTTCAAATAAAAATATCAAGCTTATTTATGTGTATGTACTTTTCTTTTTATCTGTGTTGGTGGCTCTATCAGTAGCGAGTCCCATGACATCCCCCTGCAGTGGAAATTTCCAGGCTTGTCATTTCAGACAATGCCAGAGCCTCTCCCTGCCCTTCTCAGGCCATTGTTATAGATGACTCTGTTTACAAATGCTGAGCCAAAGGATGACATGTGACGATGACTGCTTCATTACTCGAATGTTCCCTCTTGAAGCTAAATGAAGGTTTTATTCTCGGGAATCTGTGAGCCCCACCTCCAGAAGTGACCAGCCGCAGCCATTGACCTACTCGTCTGGAAGTCTCCCCAGAAGAGGTGGAAATCGCCCGCCATTGTTCCCCACAAAGGGCCACTGTGAGGAGAGAGGAGCAGACCAGCTTCCACGGCGGCCTCGCTCATCACTGTCCCAGAGCTTCCTCCTCCCGTCCTTCACCGTGAACAAACACGGGCCTGTTTTTGCGTTAGCATTTATTGGAAATCACATGGAATGTATTTAAAGCACAGTGACTCCAAGAATGCAGCCCGGGGACTCATTACCAGCATCGACCATGACGGACTCAGCCGACCTCCCTTCACCTGTTCCTCTGCCTCCACTCCTCTACCTCCTCCAACAAAAGTTTCTTCATGGAAATATTTCCAGATATTCTTTTGCCTGCCCCTGCCCTGTTCTTCCATAGATCTGACTGTTTCCATTTTCCACAGATATTTTGGGAGCACTACTCAATGTCCGGCATGATGCTTTGTATCCTGGGGATACAAAGATGAATATGACATTGTTTGGAGTCAGAAACACAAACATCGCATTTGATGATGACACCAGGTTGGCGGTTAGACAAAGCCAGTCCTGACACAGCCTTGCTCAGGCAGTGGTGGGATTCTAAATAAAATTATTAATAGGAATCATGTGCCAGGGTGAGGGTTAGTTTCCAGCAAGTTGCTAGTGTGGAAGAGTTTAGGTGAGACTGTTTTCAAGGTTAGACGGGGTTAATCGACTTCTACAATAAGGTTAGTGTTGGCCAAAATGTGAAAACAGGGCACGGCTCTGCCCTCCACCAGGTGTGCTGGCACGAGTCCTTACTTCGAAGTCACCGGGATACCTGTTCTGTTTCCTCAAAGTCACTCACCTCCCCTGAAGCCAGGCCCAGAACCTGCTTGGAAGAGGAAGGAGGAAGGTGGGTGAGGGACCGGAACCTGGCATCTCTGTGAGTTAGCACCAGCTTCACAGAACGAGACTTGAGTTAGGTATAAATGTATAAGTGCATAATAACCAGCCACGAATGGGAAAGAGCCTGCCCTGCTGGGTGGGGGTGGGGGACTCATGAAGACCCCTGGTCAACTGGGGCAGCGAGTTCCCAGCATCAGGCTTGGATCAGCATCTTCTTAACAGACTGCTCCCATGCAGCTCCTCCCGATCTGCCCACAGTCCAGGCCCAGCCTGCCCTGAGGCCCTCAAGCCTGCTGTTCCCCAGCTGGGAGCCAGAGTCTGAACTGCCTGAAGGGATGCAAGGATCCCTTCCATCAAAACATCAGTTTTGGAGAATGAGGAAGAGGTGAGCAGGCCAAGGCAAAGGAATCAGTGAAGGCAGAAGTATAGGTAGGGGCGCCCAGGCAGGAAGCAGGGACGGCAGGCCAGGCCCAGCAGCTGAGTGTCGGGTGTGCAGGCAGGTGTGCAGGCTTCCTTGGTGCCGACAAGGAACTAGGGCTTCACTGAGATAAGACACCTGGGGTTCCTGGGCCGTGAGAAATCATATGACAATAATACCTTCCCTGTCTACCTAGAAGACTTGTTGAGAAATCAAATGAAAATGATGCAATCTGTGGGGAAAATCCTTGAAAACTGTGTAAAAGCAACATTCTTAAAAGAAAAATTTATAATTATGTACAAACTGTTCTTAGAAACCAATTCCTCTCAAAAAGGGAGAAGATTTTTTTTCTAGGCATGATCTGTTTATAAAATCCTGGATATGGTAGGATAATGTATCCAAATCTTTTCTTTTTGTTTTATTCTGCTTGTTACTAAGGCTTGTAACTATTTGGTGTCAATTTGCCATTTCTGGAAATATAATCATACTGGCTTATAATCTTGCTTTCTGTGAAAAGGGGTGACTTATAACTAACACAATTACATGCATTTCTTTAAGATTTCTTAACAGTAGGAGTATTTTTTTAATTATATTTACCTTTACAGACTGCATTTTGATTCATTGTACACAAACGGGGTACATCTTCTCGTTTCTATGGTTGTGCGTTGTAAATCAAAAATAAGTTGTTTCATTTGAAATAATTAGAAATTAGAAAAGTAATGAGCTTTGGCTACTTGGGATACAGTTGATCGTATTGTTAGAATCATTAGAACATGGTTTTAGAATTGTTATTATGTACCAGTATCACAAACACATGTGTTATAACAATTGTCCTCACAGCCCTAGTGCCAAGTACTTTGTGAAGGAGGCTTCCAGGATAAACACAGCTGAAAACTGAAGTTGCACCACCACCTCTGACCACTAGGGGGAAGGCGTCTACCGGCAATAAACTCACTGAATCCTAGGAGTTGGGGGACACTGGTTGAACCAGGGGACCAATTTGCAACTCACAATTCTTTTGTGATTCTAATATGCTGGATTCTAGTTTCAGGTTCCAACTCATTAAGGAAGGCTCTTTAGATATTTCATGCAATATTGCTAAGTGTAATGGGGCCATTTCTCAGGAAGATATATGGACAGTAACTAGAAATTTCAAGGTCGTACATCTTACCTGTAATTGGTAGACTTCAGCGATAAAAGTGTTCCTTTATGGTCCTCTGTGGCAACAGAGTGTCCTAAAACTCAAAATATTTGGTTAATAGGTAACTCATGAAATATAAAATGGTACATAGGTCCAGCACCCATGTCAGGACTGAATGCAAGTTTTACCTATCAAGGTTCACCCTTTTTAAACATTATTATCATTATAACAATACATGTTAAGTTAAAAATGAAAAGAAAGAATAAAACCCCACTGGTATTTTTATCGATTTACTTAAATGTTTGGTTTCCTAAGTTACTTTAATTAATAAAGTTATTTCCTTAATTCTTTTCTAGATTAAAGAAGGCAGGATGGATAGAGACAGACATGAGGAATTATTTCAGTTGTTCCCAAAGCTGGCTAATGGCCAAAATTACCTCAAGTTGTTTTGTTCTGTGGTTTAAGGGATCAAACCCAGGGCACTGGCCAGATCCCTGGCCTCATGGAGTGCTTTTTAACACTGATTCACAGTCTTTGGGGGAGGCAGGAGAGGAGGACGCAGATCTTAAGAGAATGCTCAAAATATAGACCTGCTACGTTCTTATTTACTGGTGGAATTGATAAAGGTGAAAAAGAGCCATTTTTGAATCATCACTTCTCGGAGGTGAGGCACAACGCCCCTTTGGCCAGGACAGTAAGTACCCAGTCTGGTGCTCCCCACGTTCCAGGCACTGTTTCCTGTCCTGCTCCTGTCCCTGTCCCTCTGCCTCAAGTCCAATGGCTATCTCGACTCCACTGGTTGAGAACAGGGTAACATCTGTGCAGCCATCTTGGGTAAACAGACCATTTCGTGAACTGGCCTGTAAACCGCCCCCACAGGAAAGGGGCGCTCAAACACTAAGGAATGAAGAACTGTCTTAATCACCACGATGCCACAATGCAGGACCAACAGGACATGTTGGGCTCCCGGGCTTTGTATAAGTTCACCCCTCTCTCCTCCCTTCTTCCTCCAGGACCGTTCAGTTTTGGCAGGACCCAATGAGATTCAAATAGATCAGCGGGACCCAACCAAAAGGGGACAAATTGTTTAGCTGTTCAAATGTTAACCAATTATGTACAGGTCCTTGTGTGTGAATGCTAGGAAATCTCTTAAATAGAGGGCTTTCTCACCGCTCAGGGCCGCTCCCCACTCAGCCATTCCAAGCTCGAGCTTGCAATGAAACCTCACTGTGTGTCTTGCATTACTGTGTGTGCACTTTGACTCTCTGGGGATCGGTCGATATTGGACCCTAACACACTGGCCTCTGTTGTCACACTATTCCACCTGAGTTGCGGGACATGCATTTTTCTAACTAGAACCAGATTCAGAAACATAGGTGTCAGTAGTCATCAAGTTTTAGACTCACCTAGAAATCATTTTTAAAATGCAAACTTTCAATCAACACCTCCAGAGATTCAGTTGCCAAGAGTCCAGGACGAGACCTGGAAATTACCAAGTACCAGGCGCCTTTTGAGTGTGGGTTCACAGCATATGTGGTTCTGGTCATTAATGGTCACACACACACACACACACACGGCACCTCCCAAGGAGTTAAAATGGGTTGTTTGACAGTCCAAGAGGTCCTGGCTTTCAAAGCTCTCCTATTGCACAAGACCCACCAGTGAACCCAGCTGAGCTCGAGCAGAACATGCAGGAAATTGCCAGTTGGAGAGCCGCCAGGGAAGAGTCTCCCTGGTCTGGGCACCTTGAACTTGATTCTGCCACCAGACTGGAAAAGAGTGACTCACAGGACCACCCATGTGGAAAGGTGAGGAAAGCGTCTTCCTAAGGGAGAAACACCTACGCTAATGCAAACTAAAGTCAACCAAGAAACAGTGAATTCTGTGTTCTCGCCTCGTTCTGTTGTAAGAAATCGTCCAGCTGTGATACAGGGAGAAGCAGCAATGGCATGATTTTGCCATTGATGCTGTGATGTGTTCCAAGGCATTAGGAAGGTGTCAGAATGACTGGGTGGAGAATACAGATAAAGGTCATCGCAGCCGGCATGGTGGTGCATGCCTATCATCCCAGCACCTTGGGAGGCGGAGGCAGGAGGATCCCAAGTTCAAAGCCAGCCTCAGCAACTTAGCAAGGCCCTAAGCAACCCAGCAAGACCCTGTCTCTAAATAAAATATAAAAAAGGGCTGAGGATGTAGCTCAGTGGTTGAGCGCCCCTGGGTTCAATCCCTGATACAAAAACCATAGTAAAAGAAAAAAAAATCATCGCATTACTTGGTGGTTAAACAGGAATGAATCTCAGTTACTGTGGGACTAGTGGGTCATATTAATGGTGTCACTTGTTAGCTGCTAAGCATAGCTGGCACTTATAGGGGCAAACTCCTACACTTTGGGGGGGTGTTATGGTGGTGTCCCCCAAGATTCATGTGTAAGCTGATGCAAAAGGGTGCAGAGGTGAAATGACCAGGTTACCAGAGCTGTAACCCAATCGGTGAATTAACCCCGACAGGGATTGACTGGTAATTTAGGCAGGTACAGTGTGGCTGGAGGAGGTGGGTCACTGGGGCATGCCTTTGGGGTTTGCCTTTGTCCTTGTTGAGCAGAGCGCTCTCTCTGCTTCCTGGTGTTATGTCCTGTGCCACTTTCCTCCGCCACACTCTTGCACCGTGCTGTTCAGTCTCACCTCGAGCCCAGAAGCATGGGGCCAACCAGCCATGCACTGAAGCCTCTGAAATCGTGAGCCCCCAAATCAACTTTTCCTCCTCTAAAATTGTTCTTGTTGGTTGTTTTAGTCACAGCAGTGAAAAAGCTGACTAAACCAGAGAGAAAGCTGCCACAGCTTTAAAAGACTGTTATCACACTTTCAGTTACTCTTTCCTTTTGGTTTAGCTAAAACTCTTTGGAGAAACTTAGGAGGAAATGGCCAGGGTCACGGAAGCACGCTGACTTTTGGGCAAGGTGGGGTAAACTTGGCTCCGTATAATCCTAAACGGAGCATGCCCAGAAGAGTTCCCCTCCCCATCATCCCTGTGGTGCAGCGCTCCCTGACCTTGAACTGAGCATGCGCGGAAATGTGCCTGCCTCTCCGTGTGCTTTCCTATACCCTTGGTAGGCTGCTCCGCTGATCAAATCCCCTCACTTCCTTTGTTCCAGGAGAGCATCTTTGCACCTGACTCCATTGCTCTCCGGACCTCGCGCAGGTAAACCTCCAGTCTTTCGTCTTTGCACTCACCAAGGTGGGAACACATTCAGCCTGGTTACACACACGTGCACACGAGAACCGAGCAATTGGAAGCGGGATTGCCCAACACGTCGGCACATCAACGACATTCACTCTGATCATAAACTCACCAAACTCCCCGCCTCGAGCTTCCATCTTGCTTTGAAAACCCAGACGGCACAAAAGCAGTGCTGGTTAGGGCTGGGCCATTCTGATAGGCAAATCTCTGTTCATCTCACTGGACCTTATCTAGATTGATGGATTTAATTCTCACAACAACCTCATAGGTGGGTATAATAATATCCCGATTTTGTGATGGAGAAGGACTGACAAGCTTCCCATAGTCGCACCCTAAATAGCTACAGGCCTTCCGACTCCAGAGCCCAGCTTTCTATCACATTGTCTGCCTGTAACTGATTTATGTAGCATTTCTTTATTCTGGATATGGGTCTATTGCTGATTACGTGGATTATAAATTTTCTGACATTATGGCCTGCATTTTGACTTTCTTAATTTCTTTTTTTGTGTACGTGTCTTTCTAGACTATCAGAATTTATTAAATAACAATAAATTCACAAGCTACATCACTTTCATCAGTTGCAAAATTCACTGAATACTCATGGGTGGCCCAGATTTCATAAACCAGGCAATCTGGATTGCGTTCCAATCTTAGTTACTAATATCTACAACATTTAGGTTGCACATCTAACTTTACACACACACACACACACACACACACACGTCTCTATCTACACACATATGTAGATAGATAGATAGAATAATAGATAGATATATGTATATGTATTACAGAAAGGTCAAGGTGGCCATAGGGTGTTAGAAGGCTGGAGGGCAAGCAATGGCAGAGAGCAGATACAAATGCAAAAGAGCTTCTGCAGGTGGTGCATAAGATCACAAACCAGCAGAAGAATTTGTTTAGGGTGCAGAGTTGTCAGAGTTCAGAACTTATTCTAGGCCAGGATCCAGATGGCAGGCAGTTTTTTTTGGTGTGTGTGGGGGGGGGGGGTACTGGGAATTGAACTCAGGTACACTCTCCACTGAGCCACATCCCCAGCCCTTTTCTGTATTTCACTTAGAGACAGGGTCTCACTGAGTTGCTTAGCGCCTCACTTTTGCCAAAGCTGGCTTTGAACTCTCGATCCTCCTGCCTCAGCCTCCCGAACTTCTAGGGTTACAGGCGTGCACCATCACACCTGGCCAGATGGCAGGCAGTTTTGATGTGGGCCGTGTCAAGCAGGGAGATTGAACTGAGCTGAACCTAGGGACAGAGTTGAAGAGTCATTCCTTGTCAACCTCTTAATGCATTCACCTTGTGACACATTCACCAATCTCATGACAGATTGGTATGTGCCATGTGCCATAGTACCCAGTTTTGGGATTCTTCTCTTTTTATGGGTTTCCGGTGAAGGCGTTATATCTCTTGAGATTAATAAGTTCATGGACCTGTTTTTTCTGATATGGAGTTGATACTTCCATGTATCCACGTGCTTCTGATTTAATTTGATAAGTTCACAGGTGGTCATTTTTGTAAGCATGACTAATGTATTTATTTGTGCCTTATGGTTGTGCTAGGCAGATGGTTGTTGTTTACTTGTACAAACAAGGTATGAAGTCATTCTATCTTGGCACTTGTACTAAAAATGAAGTAACTCATGGCAAACTACTGCTGGGCACAGCCTGAATACTGCTGTTCTGTTCATCATGGAATAACTCAGAGTAGGGCACAGGCTGCTGGATTATATACTACTGTAGAAATTTACCACAGTTTATCCATTTATTATTGGTGAACATTTAAGTTATTAGGATATTTCTAGTTTAGGACTTTTATGAACGTTACCCCCCCCCCCCTTTTTGCTTGGAATGTCTATCCAGTGGTGACAGTGGTGTGTTAAAGTCATCCAGAATTATTGTGCTGTGGTCTCTTTGATTCCTGGAATTGAGAGGGATTTGTCTGATGTACATGGATGTGCCATTGTTTGGGACATAAATATTTACGATTGTTATGTCTTCCTGATTTATGGTTCCCTTAAGCAGTATGAAATATCCTTCTTTATCCCTTCTGACTAACTTTGGCTTCAAGTCTACTTTATATGATATAAGGATGGAAAGAAACCCCCACTTTTGTAGAGTACATGTGTGTAGTATGTTTGCACCCATCCTTTCAAATTTAGTCTGTGGATGTCTTTTTCTATGATTTAAGTCTCCTGAAGGCAGCATATTGTTGGGTCTTTCTCTTTAATCCAATCTATGTCTTTTGATTGATGAGTTTAGGACATTAACATTCAAGGTTATTATTGAAATATGATTTGTATTCCCAGTTATTTGGGCTTATTTTTGGTTTTTAACTTGACTTGGTTTCTCCTTTGATTAGTTTTTCCTTTAAGGTAGTTCTTCCCTTTGCTGACCTACATTGTTGTTTTTCATTTCCTCCTCATGGAATATTTTGCTGAGAATGTTTTGTAGCTCAGTCTTTCTATTTGTAAATTATTTTAACTTTTGTTTATCATGGAGGGATTTTATTTCATCTTCAAATCTGAAGGTTAGTTTTGCTGGGTATGGGATTCTTGGTTGGCAACCATGTTCTTTCAGAGCTTGAAATATGTTGTTCCAGGACCTTCTAGCTTTTAGGGTCTGGGCTGAGAAATCTGTTGATATCTGTATTGGTTTCCCCCTATATGTAATCTGATGCTTTTCTCTCTTAGTCTTCAAAATCCTATCTTTATTTTGTATGTTAGGCATTTTCATTATAATGTGCCTTGGCGTGGATCTGTTGTGATTTTGTGCATTTGGTGTTCTATAAGCCTCTTGTATTTGATTTTCCATTTCATTCTTCAGGTTTGGGAAATTTTCTGATATTATTTCATAGATTGTTCATTCCTCTGATTTGTATCTCTGTGCCTTCCTCAATCCTGATAATTCTTAAATTTGGTCTTTTTATGATGTCCCATAGTTCTTGAAGTTTTCGTTTATGATTTCTTACCATCTTCTCTTTGGTCAACTTTATTTTCAAGATTAAATATTTTATCTTCATTGTCTGAGGTTCTGTCTTCCAAGTGATCTAGTCTGTTGGTGATGCTTTCCATTGAGTTTTTTATTTGGTTTATTGTTTCCTTCATTTCAAGGATTTCCATCCGGGATTTTGAAAATCTCTATCTCTTTGTTGAAATGATCTTTTGCTTCCTGCAGTTGCTCTTTCAACTGCTTATCAGAGTGATCATTCATTGCCTGCATTTGCTGTCTTATCTCATCCTTTGCTTCATGAATCATTTTAATTAAGTATATTCTGAACTCCTTTTCTGACATTTCTTCTACCATGCTGTCACTGGATTCTATTACTATAGAATCTTGGTGTGTTTGAAACACTTTCTTCCCTTGTTTTTTCATGTTGTTCACCTATCTTCCCCTCTAGCAGCGCAGATCTGGGGCATTGCAGTTCCCCCCTATAGTTTTATAGTGACCCCACAGGTTTCCAAAACCTCTTATTTAAGGGGGAGATCAATATTAGCAGCACCCAGTACAGACAATATGCAGCCCTAAACCAAATAGCCCCTATGAAGACGTTAACAATATTGTCATAATAAACAGAGAGGATGAGTTCAATTCTTATCTACAGTATAACAACTAGATTTGCAATAAGATCTGCAGTTTCTAATGGAGGACAAAGAGGATGGGGAGTGATGTAGAATGTAATTGTTAATGGGATAAGAAAAGAATATGTAGAAGTTCTAGATTGTAGAAAAAGTGAAAGTGTAATCAAAAGAAGTTGGTTGTTGGCATGAGAAAAGGGAAAAAGAGACTCTGAGGAAACAGGTTAAAAAGAAAAAGGAAAATAGAACAAAAAAAATAAAGAAATAAAAACTTAAAAATTTTCAAGAAGGAGGAAGAAAAATCTACATTGTAAGAGTCATGCAGTATTCAAACCTCCCAGTCTTCAGTAGCCTGAGCATGAGAGGTACCTGACAATGAGCTTCCAGTCTCCAGCAGGCGTCTCAGGATGGGATTTGCCCCACCTAAAAATGGCAGCTTCCACTTCCAGGATAACCCAAGATGGCCACACTGGCTTCCAAATATGTTGGCAAATGGGGAGCTGCAGCACAGGGCGTGGGCATGGTCAGCCAGGGGTCCTAGAGACGGGGCTCAGTCAGTCTGGATGGAGGTCCTGTGGGTCCTGGCTGTTGTCTCAAAATGGCAGCAACCACATGTAGCCAAACCTGTGGGTACTGTGACAGTGGACTTCCAGGCAACAGCAGGCAGCTGTCGATCTGCAGAGTCTTCTCCTCCAGGGTGGCCTGTGGTTGTTCTCTTGTTCATAGAGGGGAGAGGCCCTGGGCTTCCACCCACCACACCTATCAAGCCACCTGTCCCCCTCACTGGCTCCCTCTTCCTGTTACTGGATAGCGTGTCCCTTCACTAACCTTGAGCCCTCCCTACTTCCTATGGAGCTGGACTCTGGTGACTCTTGCCCTTCCTGGTGCCCGGCTCCTTCCCTACAGCATTCAACCCTGTGTCACATCTCCCCCACCTTGAAAGAATGGCACAGGGAGTGTAAAACTGTACTACCCCTCTGGAAAATGGTTTCACAGTTTCTTAAAAAGCAAAATATATCATACTTATCTGTCAGCCAACCTAGCAACTAGACTCCTGGGCATTCACCTTAGAGAAGTGAAAACCTAGGTCCACCTAAAGCCACCCACAAAAGTTTATAGAGACTCTATTGAGAGTAGCCCCAAAGTGGAAACAGGCAAAATGTCCTTGCATAGGCCAATGGCCAAAAAGAAAAAGAAACCTGCCACAATATATGCAAGAGTGGAAACGTCAGCCTCCAAAGGTGGCACAGCACACGATTCTGTTTATGTCGCTTTCTGGAGAAGACAGCACCGTGGAAGAGGAGAGCAGATCAGGGGTTGCCAGTTGTTAGGGACAGGACAACCCAGCTCACCGGGTAGTGCCAGGAGGTCTGGTGGGACGGAGCTGGCTGGTGCTGGCTTGCAGCAGTGGTGACACAAACCTGCATGTGGTAAACAACAGAGCCGCAGAGCAGGTCGTGCCCGCGTGCTGCCCCTGCTTTAGAGACCATCACTGTTACCCACATGCACAAGCAACCCTGGGGAAAGCGGCCAAGGGTTTGAGGAGACACTCTGTATATTCTTTCCAACCTTCTGTGAACCGATCATTTTTTCCAAATTATTGTTTGTTTACGATAAACAAACAAAAGACATCAGCTTCCCTAGATCTCACAGTCCACTGGAAAATGCAATATCTCCACCTTTAGTAGTGAAAACTACTGAAACTATTTTCCTTGACTTACATTCTCCATTTCCACCTTTGTCTACATCGTTCATTTATTCATCATTTATTAAGTGCCTATTGTGTTGGAGGCATTATCCCAAGTTCTTAGGACACATCTGTGAACAATTTTTTCCCTCACAATGTGAGAGAGGGTAGGAGTGACAAGCAACAAACAAACTAAACAAAACAGTTGTGTTAAATGGTGACACATGACATAAAGAATAAAAAGTGGGAAATAAGGACAGAGCTTGAGTGGGACCTGTGATTTAAAGTGTCAGCTATAGCCTCACCAAAAAGTGACATTTGAGCAAAGATCTGAAGCAAAGAAGTGCATTTGGAAGAAATCTGACAGCATTGTTCCTGGCAGAGCAAATAGCAAGTGCAAAGGCCCTGTGGGAGGAAACTTCTTGACTTTTTCAAGAAACAGCAAGGAGACCAGTGCATTAGGAGTACAGAGAATAGTAGATGAGGCCCAGCAGGTAATTGCTCCAGGACCTTGTGGGACACTGTAAATCTGCTAAGTAAGTTGGGAAGGCCTGGTGAGGGTTTTGTTTTGGTTTTTGGTGTTTGGTTTTTTTTCTTTTTTGTACCGGGGAGCGAATCCAGGGGTACTCAACCACTGAGCCATATCCCCAGGCTTTTGTGTGTCTGTGTATTTTTTTATTTAGAGACAGGGTCTCACTGAGTTACTTAGGGCCTTGCTAAGTTGCTGAGGCTGGCTTTGAACTCACGATCCTCCTGCCTCAGCCTCCCGAGCTTCTGGGCTTACAGGTGTGCGTTACCACACCTGGCAGTTTTGAACAGAGGCGTGAGATGATGTAGCCCACATTTTTATAGAATCCGTTGAGGATGGAGTAGACCTTTGGACTTGCTCTTGGCAAGACAAACAATAACCTCCATGCTGCACAATCTGCTAGGCTCTTCTCAGCCTTCCTTTTGCCGCTGGGCCTTTCAGCGGCCTTTGACCCTGTTGGCCGCCCTCCATCGGGAGCTTGGTGCCCTCCCCTGGTACCTGGGTCTTGCTTCCCCTGCTGGTTCACACGTGCTGCACTTCCTCGAGGTCACGAAGGCGGCGCTCAAGCCTCCAAGGGCGAGCCCCCCTCCTGGGCAGTCTCGTCCTCTCCCCTGGTTTCACTCCAGCCTGTGCTTATACTTCCACAACCAGGGTGGCCGCGGGGTGGTTCGCCTGAGCTTCAGACACACATCCAGGGGCGTAGCGCACTCCCTTGGGTGTCCGAAGCCGCCCACACTCCACCCATGCCAAATGGGGCCACGCTCCCTGCGGCCTCTTCCCTAACCAGTGTGTGGACTGTGTCTCCTCCTGGATCCTCCTCTCTGTTGCCAGCAGAACATCCACATGTTGCTGGAGCTGGAAGTCTTCCCTTTCCCTCACTCCTCAAATGCAGTCCATCACCAAATCTACCTTCTGACTCTCATGGTGATTTTCCGTGAGATTTTCTTCTTCGCTTCTGCCACCATATAGTTCAAGCCACCAGCAGCTCCCCCACGCGCCCCACAGCCGTCAACCGCTAGCTTCCCAGTCCAGTCCCCTCTTCCCTCACTGTCCACCCTACAGCACATCTACCTTCTCGGTTCTGGAAAACCCAGCCACCTTCTGTGGCCTTTCCACCAGCCCTTCACCCCTGCTCAACGTTGGGGTCTCAGCCTGTTACACCACCTGCAGTTCCCCCCAGTGCTTGCCAAGGATTCCGCTGAGTAATAAAGATGTTTGCAAAGTCTCATCTCCTTGGGAATTTGGTTGTGGGCTTTCCCTTCCTTGCTTGCTTAATATGTGTAGGTTTACTATTAATATTTTATGTTTTCCCTGAAAATAGGGTTTTGTTTTTTTTTTTAAATAGGGGTCTTAACAGAACCAGGGTTAGAACATAAAACCCAGACTTCTTATGGAACAGTGATTTCAGATTTACTCATTTGCTATGAAACTCTGAGTAACCAAGATTGTCTTGAGAAAATACAAAAACGGATTCTAGCTGCCGATCCCCTGTTGACTACTCTCAGATGACCAGAAACACTAAGCAAATAATTCCAACCCCATCAGGAAGAAATAACAGGAACAGAAGAAATAAAGGGTTCCTCGATGTTAGGTTCACACAGTATAAGATGATATCATATATTTATTAGCTTAAAATGTCTAGCATTTATTAACTACAGCAGTAGTCACACGACTGGTGTTTATTCAACCCTACTGAGCTTGCTTTAACCTTTATGATCAGTTAAATATTAATATGTCTTACTGTTTAGTTATAGGTTATCACAAGTCAACAATTACTAGAATAATTAGAATACTTCATTGTCTAGTCTGGTAATGATCATACAAAATATTTTTGCTTTTCTCCTTGTGACTTTTTCCTGTTCTGAAAAAACATGTGTAACTGCCTACCTCTTAATGTATAAAAAGCTGGCTGGGAGAAATAAAATTGAGAACTTAGCATCCATTCCTTGGGTTTGTGTTGCTTTGTTCTGCACCTCGCGGACGCCACTCCATCACCTGAGACCACCACGACCCCTGCTCAGGCTGGACCCCGGCACCGCCTCAGCGCGAGTCCTCCAGAGAGCTCTCCCCACGCGGGCTCAGGCGAGCTTCCCACCGCGTTTCCCCTCTGCTGCCCTGGCTGTCCTGGCCCTGGGCGCTGCCCCCCCAAGCCTCTTCTTCGCCACACAGACGCCGAGTAAGGCAGCGAGTGTGTCTCTCGCTTGTCTTGGATTCCTGGCGCTCAGTCATCACCTGCTGCGTGAGGTGCTACAGTTTGGATCTTAAGGTCCCCTCCAGGTCCGTATGCCTGTGGCGCCATCAGGAGATGTGGAACCTTCATGCGGTGGGGCCTGAGGGAGGAAGTTAGGCCCTGGAAGGGGATATTAGAAACCCGGTCCCTTTCTCTCTTTCCCCTTATTTGCTTCCTGACCATGAAGTGAGCTCTACGAGGATGTTCAGACCCCAGAAAACTGTACCAGCCAGCCATAAACTGAAACCTCTGAAGCCATGAGCCAAAATAAACCTTTGTTCCTTTTAAGTTGATTACCTCAGGTATTTTGTCACAGCAACAGAAAATTGACTGACATGGTAAGCCTGCAGAGTATTTATGAAGTGAACGGGATCATGTAACTCAGACATTTTTGCCTGTCTCGTTCAGTGCTGTATCCCCTGGACCTAGATCCATGCCTGGTGCAAAGCAGACATTCGGTAAATATTTGTTGAATAAATGAATGGACATACATAGTGAAATTCCACACCAGTGGAAAGGCAGCCCCAGAGAAAAGGCCCGGGTTTTGACATTTGGGGATGCTCCAGTGAAATGACTGGGTTCAACCTGGGCAGTGCAAGTGGGCAACTGCCAATTATCAGGCTCTTCCCCCAGGAGGCCAAGAAGGGCCTGTTAAGCT
The DNA here is from genome assembly GCF_902686455.1 of Sciurus vulgaris. NCBI lineage: Eukaryota > Metazoa > Chordata > Mammalia > Rodentia > Sciuridae > Sciurus > Sciurus vulgaris. The sequence continues at coordinate 133,503,449 of NC_136469.1, read as the reverse complement.
GGGGATCTAGGTCAGAGGTACAGTACTCACCTAGCACGCAGAAGCCCTGGGTTCAGTCCCTAGTATGGGAAAAGGAAGGAAGGAAGGAAGCAAGGAAGGAAGGAAGGAAGGAAGGAAGGAAGGAAGGAAGGCAAGACATTCAACCTTTGGGTTTTGGGGATTGGCTTATTTCACTTAGCATGATATTCTCCAATTCCATTCATTTATCTGCAAACGCCATAATATTATTTTTCTTTATGGCTGAATAATATTCCATTGTGTATATATACCACAGTTTCTTTATCCATTCATCTGTCGAAGGGCATCTAGGTTGTTCCACAAATGGTATGAATCTACATCGTGCACAACCATAGAAATGATAAGATATATCCCATTTGTGTACAATGAATCAAGATGCAGTCTGTAAAAATAAAAAATAATTTAAAAAAAGAAAGAGAGAGAAAGCAAACAAGCAAAGTCAATGGTAGAAATCTATGTGAAACAAATGTTCAGCCTCTGTTTTGTGCACAGTAGATTCTTACCATTACCACAGCTAGTTCCATCCCACTCAGAAGACAAATTGGCTAGTGATCTTTCCATGTGAGATATCCTCTAACTGGAATATATCTTCTAGGACTGTTTTATAAAAACACGAATTTCAGAGCTTCACACACGTTGTTTTAGAACATTCAGCTCACATTTGCAAATAGCTATGAATTTACTCGGCATTTGTAACATAGAGTGCTAAACAATATAGAGTGTTAAACAACATTAACAAATGCTGTTTCCAACTCCTCTTGAAAAATTCAAAGTTCCCGTCAAAATAAGCTACTTTTAACACCTTAAAATTGTGCCAGCCACAGGTTACATGAAGGAATTAAGTTTCTACAAAAGTTCAGAATATATCTCTTCAGTTTTATGTGTACCTAAAATGATCTAATACACAAAAACAAAGGTAAAATTCAAATCACGAAAACCCTAACTTCCCCCATATAGAGTAGGAAAATGCAAAGTTTAATATAATCCTTGAATGTCATTTCACTTCAAGATTCACCATGCTGATGGTGAGATTAAAAGTTTAATCTTCATGTTTAAATAAGAAAAATCTTCACAGAATAAGTGAATTCATCAAACATTAAACCAAACACATATGATTTCCAGGCAATTTAATCCTCCAGGCATTGACTGTCTCACTCAGAAACCTTTCTTTTTTCCTATCACTGTTCTGTTAGAGAGCAGATCAGTTGCTCTATCTACCCCAGAAACTGTTCCAAATTTACTCAGTTTATTTCGGTAGGGTTTAGAATCCATACTGTAATGCAAGATTGAAACTCAGAACAAAAAAGGCATTTGCTAGAAAACACACAAGCTCAGGTGAATGCATTTGCTGGTTTCTCTTCCACTGGCCAGCGGGTTATTGCTGGGAAGCCCTCCATGTGCTGCCGTGAAGTCCATCCTTCATTGACATTGAGGCAGACGCTGTCCTGGGCTCCAACAACAACACGACAAAACAGTAGGACCTAAAAGAGTTGGCAGGCAAGCTGCCCTGCTGTGGGTCTGTGCAGAACCTCGCATCAGCCCACAGGATAAAAAGAGCATGAACAAGACAGTCCTTTCTGAGTCTTGTGATGAAATAGTGAAGATAATAAATTGTATAATTTGAACTCTTCATGACAAGTACAAAGTCCAATTTGCTGCTTTAATCTCAACACAGATTTTCAGATTTCTTTGCCTTATGTTTTCCTGAGATTTCTGGAAGTCCTGTGATTTAGGGATTAAAAGTGCAGACCCTAGGATTCAACAGGCTGGGCTCCAAATCCCTCTTCTAAGAGCTACAGCTGGGCCTTGGGCAGGATGCTTGACATCTCCAAGACACATGAATGTATTAAGACTAGATCTGAAGCTGCGCATGGTGGCACATGCCTGTCATCCCAGCAATTTGGGAGGCTGAGACAGGAGGATTGCAAGTTCCAGGCCAGCCTGAGCAATTTAATGAGACCCTCAGCAACTTAGTGAGAACCTGTCTCAAAATAAAAAAATAAAAAGGGCTCAAGATGTAGCTCGGTGGCAAAGTGCCTCTGGGTTCGATCCCAAGTATCAGAAAGAAAAGGAAGGCAAAAAAAAAAAAAAAAAAAAGATTAGATTTGACAGCATGCAATAGTAACTGAAATGTACCAGGATCCACACTCCACTTTAAAGAAGAGCCAAGGTTGATGTGTAGGACTCACACAGCACGTCTGTGAAACCACCGTGGACACTCCTTCTGCTGTTCACTCTATCACCCCTAGGGTGTGGCTCCGGAAGCTCCATCTGTTATCTACACTCCAGGTGGCAGAATGATGGAAAAGCTCAAAATGTTGGTTTCTGGCTTCAGGAAGTCCAGGTACTAAATGTCTACTTCGTGTGTGTGTGTGTGTGTGTGTGTGTGTGTGTGTGTGTGTGTGTGTGTTAATAGGAATCAAACTCAGGGCCTCATGCATGCTAGGCTCTACCACTGAATTACTTCCCAGCCTCTTTTTAAAATTTTTATTTTTTGAGACAGGTTCTCACTAAGGTGCCCTGGTTGACCTTGAACTTGGGGTCCTCCTGCTTCTCAGCCTCTCAGGTAGCTGGTTGGGCCTCTATCCTTTCCACAGAAAGGATCACATTTGCACATTCATTCATTTGTTAAATGAAATTTATAAGACGTCATTGGTTTAAACTCCTGCACTTCTCCCAACAGACCAAACCAAAATGTGGTCACTTATATGAAAGCTCTGTCACCAGCTCAGTGGGTCCTTTAAATCGTGAAGGATAGAAACCAAACACAGTTAACAAAGAGAGAGTCAAGGAGAATTATTTGCAGCGCTGATTCACACAGCAAGGTGGCTACCCCACAGGCAGAGTGGCGAGGACACTAAAGGGTGAACAGCAGGTATACATTTGGGATCAAAGATGAACATATTCATAAGCTACTTGGCTGTCTCTTATCCTGCGGGTGCCAATTTGCACACAGTCAAAAATGTGCCTAAAATTGTGTTTGGTCTCCTCGCTGGGCCTATCTTTCGACATGTAAATGCATTTAAATAAGGGTCTCCGCTACTTTCCAGCGAGCGGTGTGGTCAGATCTGCGGGCACATGGGTTGGATTCTTCCCTGTTGCTCTGAACCATGAATGTGATAGGAGAAGATCCTCCTGCCATTTATCTCAGGCAGAGAATACCCGTGCTTCTCGTTCAAACTTCACCAACTTAAACTTAGCCCTTGAGCCTCATGTTCCTCCTCCCCAAGCCACTTCCAAGAAATCAGGGCAAAGAGAGAAAATAGTCAAATCCTCCAACAGGCCACTTTTAGCCAGCATGCCTGACAAGTCCCCTCTGCTTTAACCTTCACTAACAAAGTAACTTGAAACCAGCCAGTCTACTTCCTCTGTTCAGCTTTTTTCAGCCTTCTGCCATCTACAAAATCAGCCTCCTCTGTTCAGCTCATCGGAAAACTATTTTACAGAGTGAGGCTTTGTCCAATTCTAGAATTACAAATAAAAACCCAGTAAGACCTTTAAGGTAAGTGGGATGTGGTGGAGCACACCTGTAATCCCAAGCACTGGGGAGGCCGAGGCTGGAGGATGACAAGTTCAAGGTCAGCCTCAGCAATTTAGTAAGACCCTCAACAACGTAGTGAGAACATGCCTCAAAGGAAAAAATAATAATAAAAATAAAAAGGACTGGAGATGTAGGTTAGTGGTAAAGTGTCCCTGGGCTCAATCCCCAGGTACCCAATTTTTTTTTTAGAAAAATACAATTTTAAGTTAAATTTGCTGTGACTTTGGCTTTTGATACATTCGACAAATATTTTTTGAGCACACACTCTGTCAGTAGATGTAACAGGAACTAGAAATACAATCATCATTAAGGTAGGCAAAGTCCCTGTCCTCATGGTCCACAGAATGTCAGAAGAACCATAAGAATAATTTAAATGCCATGGTAATAAGCCCTGTAAAAGAAAAAGGTAAGGTGTTAAAAATCATTGGCAAAGAGGACCTGATCCAGGTAGGGGCACCAGGAAATTAACTTTCTCTGGGAAATTAAATCTGGGAAGGGACCCGAGAGATGAGTAGTACTTATTCGGAGCAGAAATTGCTTGCGGCTTAAATATACAATCTCCCTTTTTTTGTTAGTTTTAAACCCAGGTTTTATTCAGGGCAGCAAGACCTCATTGTAAGGAGGGAAGGCCAATGGAATGTAAGAAGCTCCTGGGGAAGCTTCCAGAAGCATTCTCTGTAAGAATGACCCAGGGAGAAGAAAGTGGGCTGCCTTACCGCTTTGTCCTGACTGGGAGGCAGATGTGATGGCTGGCACTCACTCAGAGCAGCCAGAGAACCATGAGTACAGAAACTGTGCACTAGCTGTTGTGAACAGTCTCATTCACGCAGTCTTTCCACCCCCTGGTGGATATGGTAAAAATGGGCCTGGAACATTTCCTAAGGGAGAGATAAAAGCACCTGGCTGGGTCTGGATTGGGCTCATTGCCTCCTGAGAAATGCTGTTCTCCACTGCAGGAGAAGGTGGGCTTTCTTGTCCTCTTTAAACTGGTGCATCCGTGGCCCTTGGGCTCTCAGTTTCAGTCTCCATGGGGAGGCACAGAGGTGAGAGGGAACAAGGTCCTTCTGGGACAATAGGAGAGGGGCGCTCAGAGGCCATCTGCCCTGCACCAGCTCCCTCCTGGCCATGGGCAACCAACACCCCCACTGCAGTCCATCTGGCTCTCTTTCTCTGCAGGCAAAGTGCTGTTCCACCCAGCGCTCCGCTGCCTTGTCTTCCTGGTGACTCCCATACCAAGGCGCAGTGGGCAGAAGAGCTCAGACTTGTGCTCCTGAGAGCAACAACAGGTGCTGCTTGCTGGACAGTCGGGGGTGGCGAGCAGGTCTCCAAGCACACAAACCACAGCACGGTAGGAACAAGCCCGTCGGTCCCACTGCCCCAGGGTGGCGCTGACTACTCCCTGGGAGAGGGGACAATGGCCTGGCTCAGATGCCGGCCTCCCTCTGGCCATACTGAGGATATGCCGGTGATGTCCATGGTGTCCCAGGGTCCCCCGACAATGGCCAGGAGGCTTGTAAGGAGTACCACCTGGTCCAGGTCACTTTCAGGCCTCAAGTAAGTTCTCTTTTCACTCCACGTAAAACCATCAGCAGTGGCATTGCTGAAAAACAAAACCGCTGAAATGAGTTTCTTCTCTGAAAATGAGACACAAAAGTTCAGGGGGAAACGTGGACAACGGTCTTGGGTGTCCTGGTTGGTGCATCTGTTTGAAAATGCAACGTGCAGACCCAAATGATGCGGGCTGAACAGCACCGTTAAGGATGAGGGTTGGCAGGGTCCTTTGCAGCAGTGGCCTGGGACACTAATCAGCAAGCCATGGCCGGGGCACTGCCTTGGGGACCTTTGAAGCCGGCTAACCCAGTGGAACACGTAAGCTGCCAGAGATGCCCCTTCTTGATAAGAACTCCTTGCCGGCCATCAGGGACTGGTGGAGACGGAGCCATCTTACGTCCAGAGTACCACATATGATGCTGTGACCTACACTGCCTGTCCTCACTCTGGTACTTATGAATCCTACCAGGAAAATTGGACAGGTTCAAAAGAACTTGATCTTCAAATGGAAATAAATGGCAAAGTGGGAGAGATGAGGCTGGACGCCGGAGGAATTAGCAGGAAGCAGGTTCATTGACTGCAGCCAGTTCAGACGGGGCTTTTGCCTAAAACAAATTCCCTCTCCGAATGCTGAATCTAGAAATTCTTTGAACTTTATGGCGTGTGGTGGGGTGAGGGAGCTTGGATTGGAGGTGTACATTTTTGCAGAGATCTACATCATAAAAGTAATTTTTTCTTTGAGTTCTCAGAAATGCCTTTTCCCATTTCTTAGAACAATCAGGGATTTTACAGATTATACCACAAAAGCAGAGTACATTCCTTAAGTCCATGGTTAAATTTAGTTTTTGCAAGACAGAGCAGAGCAACAGGAAATGGGGCGTCTAAACACTTTGAGCCCTTTTGCAGAGATCTTTGCTGATATTTTGTTAACAAGAACAATTGTGAAGAGGGTCTAGAGAAGGTTAATTAAAATGCATTGGCGGAGGAGGTATGCCGCTACTGTGCACATCTAAGATCAGGCCTGGCCCAGAACCCAGGGACTAGCAGGCTCCACAGACAAATAGCCAGCTTCCCGAAAGGGACCAACAGACCCACAGAGGATGCTTTATTCCCCCGTTGCCTACCTGGGATTCAAGATTCAAAGCTGAGCCTGTGGACGGTGTAGCCAGGTTTATGGATGGTTCTGTGAAACTAGAAGCAGACAGGGTCCACTGGACCAGGGCCGCCATGTAGCTGTCTTTTGATGGAGACTGGATATGAACATCCCATCCAATGGGACAAGTGACAGGCGTGATGAGGGCCACGCTGGTCATTCCTCTCACCACGCCTTGCTACTTCCGCCAATTCATGGCCCATTCCCAAAGTCCTCGCTGTCTGGTCAGGAGAATGGCAAAGGAGTGACTGGACTGTTAAGGGATCCCCAATGTTGGGACAAAGACGATGGCAGCAGCTCGCTGCTGGGGAAGGATGAATAGACGTCACTCACCTGGTTGTTCACAGAGAAGGAAACTTCGAAATAGAACATGAACAGGGCTCTCATGCCAACCAAGTTTGTGCCCCGTGAGTACCCACAATCACTCCCTTGATACACCAGTGGACCCGACGTGGAAGTCCACTTCAGGTGTGACTACGGGCCAAGGGCCGAGGATGTCCTGGGAGACGTCAAGACCAAGGTGCAAAGGTGCAGTACAGCCTTGCAGTTCTTGCCCCTGGACCCAAATCATCCAAAGAGGAGCACTGAGTCACAGTACCTGAGGACGAGGACACACCCAGTCTGGCACATGGACCACACTGGGCCCCTGACCTCAGCCAGGGGGTTATCATGGCGCCTCTCTGCCATTGTCCTGTACTCAGGCTGGAGCGTTGCCACCTGCCTGTCATGGACATGGGAACCACCACTGCCACCCCTGGACAGGACACGTGTCATGATTTTGGATGCCCCACGAGACTGCACTCCGACTGCGGAGCGTCTTCCTGCCCAAGCAGCATGACACTGGGGTGCCTCCCCGTATGATGGTCGCTCTAAACCCCGTAACACGCGGGCCCATGGAGGCACTCCAGGGTGGGAGTCCAACTCACAGGACACGGGGCCCTTGGACGTCAGCCTGCACCCCAGCAAAGGGAAGCCTGGCACCACAGCACCCGTGGGGACACGCGGAGGCCGGTGGGGTGAGGCGGGCTGGACGACCACCTCCCAGACTGCACTGCTCGTCCCAGTCTCGGGTAACCAGCCTTCGTTTTCCTTTCTCCCATTAGAGCACAGTCGTGGGAATGGCCGCGGGTCCAGGCTTCCACAGCCCCCCAGACGGGGTCCCGGCTCCAGCCTGGAGGGGAGGTGCACCCTGAGTGCCTCCTCTAATGGGATTCTACAGGAGTGGGGGCCACACCGAGAAGCACCAAGGGGCGAGGGTCCCTCTGGTTATTCCATTCGTGTGGGCAGTGTTATTGGACAGGCCAGGGTGGTACAGGATGCGGCCTCCCTTCTGGACTGGGTAAGTGAGGTCCAAAGGTCAGGGCCAAGCAACAAGGGCAAAATGGTGCCCTGAGAAGACTGAGATAGGCGGCCTGGTGAGGTACCTGGGCAGCTGGCACCCCAAGTAACAGACAGAACACCTCCGACCACAGAAGTACAGGCATCGCCTCCTGTTACTCCGAGACACCCAGGGGTGCCTGGGCTGAGCACCGTGGGAGATGAGCACAGCCGCCCGGCAGGGAGAGAGTTGAGGCCTGCTGCATCTGCCACCCGCTTCCTTTATCCAGAGCACCCCCAGGCCCAGGAAGTCCACAGTGGCCCACCACCCCTCTGGCAGGGCCCTAACGGCCATTGACCATTCTGATGAAAGGCGAGCTCCTCAGTGTGGGTTCACATACACAGGACGCCCAGTGGCCCAGGCAAGATGCTCACCTTGAAAACAGGCATAAAATTAAAAGAATAAATAGACCCAAAGTCAGAGATGTACTTCAAACAGCCGTAGCTGTTCCCTACACGGTTAGAGCGGACACAAGCTTCGTACAAGGGACTCACAGCAACTCTCTCGGACCAGAGGGCACGTGCTCTCCTGAGTTACATGTTCCTTTGTGGGGAATACTGGCCTGCGAGTGCCTGTCACCCTCAGATGGGGCGTGCTGTTTGGGATCTGGGGTCCTCAGGTGTTTGTGGAAGACGACACTCTAAATTGGAAGGGCCACTCACTCTGACACCTCTCAGGGCTGCCTGAGGCATCCTGCCTAGAGTGGGGGAGGGGTCGACGCAGGCTCTACTTCGATTCCTACTGAGTACAGACATTTTCTACACATGTCGTGGGAAAAATGGAGCACACCTGACTTTGACTATGGCAGAGATACCTCACATGACTGTCCCAGGTATTCAGGATAACTCTCCAGCCAGGTGCGATGGATAGCCCGCTTGTCCTCGGTTCCTCACTGTCAGTAGGCATGGTGTTTTGTCACTGTCCACGCCTCTTGCTGTGTATACATCAATAACTCAGGAAAGGTAGGACTCAGGCTGGAGGAGACCCAACTCCAACAGGCTGGTGGTCAGCTGTCCACCTGCACTCCCCCTATCCTGATTCACTCTTTCTCCCTTCAGCTGGCTCAACGCTGGTAGTTAGGGTTCCTGGTGGAGGATTATCCTCCAGGCAGGACTGATCATCCCTGTGGATCTGGTCTGCCTAGTAATCCTGATGAAGTGCTGTCTCTAAATGACTGAGAGTTTCTAAGAGCAAGTAGTATCCACAGGGGTGGCTCCAGGGGCTGTTAGGCCCCGTACTGCCTCCAGGTTATGTGGGCCATTGTCCTGCCAGACTGGATATATGCTATCTGCTGTTTCAGCATAGCGAGGTTAGGGGTGGACTGCTGGGAAAGTCAGTCTTGTGTGCGAAGCCTTTTGACTCTTCTCCGTGACCACTTAGGAATGGGCCTTGGGCCTGGAACACTTTCTTATCTAGAGATCAAAGAGCCACACACCCTGGGCCCAGCTTTGACCTTACGTGACCAGCTCAGGCTCAGGGTGTGCTTTGTTGTCCTAACTAAGCACATTCATCGATGGCCCTGGGGCATGCCTCTGGCTCTCAGAGATTTAGAGTCAGGGTCCCACAGGGAGGAGGGTGCATGGGAGCCCACTGACCAGAGTCTGCTTCAGGGGGACCTGCTGACCAAAAAGAACCGACACCCACTTGCTCAGCTGGTCTTGCTCTGTCCCTTCTCTGTTGAATAAAGCATTGTTCCATCCAGGGCTTCGCTGTGGAGTTTCCCTTGGCAAATCTAATTCCAAGATGCAGCTGGAAAGAAGTGCTTGAACTTCTGCTTCTGGCGACAGGTAGCGGATGCCACCTGCTCAACACTACATATGACAGAACAAGAAATAGAGAAGTCTGAGCTTCTGACAACTTTGTGGAGTGGCAGAACCAGCCTTAATCTTCTTTCACATAAGAAGATAGTCACTAATATGTGTAAGACTTTAAGAATTTCTTAAACAATGCACAAAAGACTACATAAGTGTAAATATGTATATATATATATATATATAAAATGTACTGAACTGTATTAAAATGTCCTTTTTTTCAAAAAGCGCACACACACACGCACGCAAGCCACAAACTGGAAGAAGTATGTTGTAAATAAATATACTGGACTGAAAATAGTACTTAGGATATGTAAGAAACTATAAGCCAATTTTAGGAGATAAATTACTTCTATTACTCAGGATTTTTTCAGAAAAAGATAACCAATAGGTTAGATATAGATATATAGAAATAAAGAAGGAGATTCATTATGAGGGATTAGCTCATGATACTACAGGGACTGAAGAGTCACATAATCTGCCTTCTGCGAGCTGGACACCCAGGAAAGCTAGCCTTTAGTTCTCCTCTAAGGTGGATCTTCTAGATTCAACTGCGAACCTCTTCACAGTCACACTCCGAAATAAGGTTCCTCCGGTTGTCTGGGAATCCCTTAGCTCAGTCAAGCTGACACACAAAATTAACCATCACAATACCACATGGTAAGTGAGTAGAAAACATTAGCGGACATTTTCACGAAAGAAAAAATAGAAATCGTGAACACATCTGTGTGAAGATGCACAACCTCACCGCTAAAATCACAAAGGGATACCACTTCACACCCACTAGATTGGAAAGATCAGGTCTAACAAGATCAAGGAATGACTCAGATGTGATAGAATGAGACTCCTACCCAGGGCAATGGCATTGCCTCATAAGGCTGAGGACTTACCAGCCACGGACCCCTACTTTTCCTCTACGAGTATTTTGAACTTGTGAGTCAGGAGAAATGTTTAAATTTTGTGAGGTTTTTGGCTTTTTGTTTTGTTTGCAATGTCATTGTGAAACTGAATTTTCTGATGTTCTGCTCTTACGATCATGGCAGGCAGGGCCCACTTGTGTCACAGCTCTGTCATTTCCTGGGCAGGCCAGGTCTGCCAGTGTTACCACTCAGCAGTAGCTCCACCAGCATTTCCCTTCTGGGTTCCTGTCTCTCCAAGTCAAAGAATGAAGTCCATGGACAGCAGAGAGTGAGCGTGAAAGAGTAGTATTTATTCAGGCAAGAAGCAAAGAAACAGAGCTCTCAGCAAGCAAGAGGGGTCGTGATAGCAGGCTGTCACTTAAGTACCAGCCTAGGGGTTCACATGGCTGGGGGTGGGGCACTGTTTGATATTTATGCTGACTGAGTATTGGAAAAATGCTAAGGCTATTGGTTTAGCCCACAACATTCTGATCGATTGTGCCCTTTCAGTTGTTGTGTTTGAAATTTTCTGTAGCCTGTACTCAGGTCCGTTCCAATTTCCCTTTTCCCACCTCTCTGGGACAAAGGAGCAGGCTGAAATGTTTGGAATGTTTCTACAGGGCAATCCATTTCTGTGGAGCAGCCTGTACTTTCCAGCTGACTTAGAGAAGCCTTTTGGGGGGCCCATTTCCTTAATTGCCTGCCTATGCTTTACTCTCTGACTATCCTACTTATTTAATTATTTGCGATTAAAACTAGAAGCAATCTAAATGTCCATTGACAGGAAACAGAGCCACACAAAGCTGGAGTCGCACAATGGAATATTACACATCAGTGAAAATGAGCCACCTAAACATGCATGGAATAACATGGAGGAATCTTAGAAATAAAATATTAAGGGAAGAATATCACAGAAAATTACATCCAGTGTAAATGCCCTTTAATAAAGCTCTGAAACAAGATGAGAAAGAATGATTGGTGACTTCAATGGTAATGATAATTTCTAGTCTGGGTTTAAGTAGTGGTTTCATGGTTATCTGATTTTTTAATATGCTTTATAAGTAGCAAACACATCATAATTATTCTTCTGATGTATGAAATAACACATTTCAAAATAATTTCTGACCATTAGAGAAACCATTTACCCCTCTGGCTGTTTTCAGCTGCCTTCCCATTTGTGGCCTTTGTGTGGCCATCAAATGCCTCATCAGGAAATAAAGGACAGTGGCCATCTTTCAGGTTCGATGGCTTCCCAGCACCTCCTTCACACTGCTCTTATGTTTAGGGGACGCTGCAGCTTGGGAGCCCCATAGCCCTAGGGAGAAAACTGCAGGCTCATTTCCCAGTGGGCGGGCCAGGCAGACACAGGGCCCAGCTCCAAGGCTCCAGGTTCCTCGGCAGGATTCCAATGCAGAGAGCGCGCTCCGAGGAGGGAGGCTCCCCTGGCATCAGAGGTCCCAGTGGGTGGAAGCAGAGGCCCCTCTTGTTCAGGGCTGGCAGCAGCCTCAACATGGGATTCGTAGGGCAGAAGCGCTGTAGCGTCAGCAGCGGCAATGGAAGCAGCAACGGAAGCGGAGGGAGGAGGGCTCTCATAAGATTAGCCTGAAGCCGTCCAGCCAGGTTTCTGGAAGTTCTGCCGCCGGTCTTTCCTCTGGTCCTCAAGTCACCCTTTCAATAAGCTCCCTCCCTGCTGAACCAACTAGGTTGGCATCTGTTGCCTGCATAAAGCGTCTATAAGCTATGGCTCCCCTGTCACTTCCTGGGCAGAACTCGCCTTCTGTTGTAACAGTGGCAATGACCACGCCACTTTGTTGTAGGCCACCCTGCTCTAGGTTAGCTTTACTGTGCAAAATCGTCCCTTCTGAAGGGACAGATTCATTTTTCCCTTTGCCCCACATTGTAACTTCTTTTAAAAAGGACACAAAACGACTCTTTAAATGACTGGGATATTAACTACTCCAGTCAACTATTCTAGGAAAAGGGGACAAAAACCAGAACAAAATAAAACAAAAATGTGTTCCAGACCTTCAAATCGGAAGATTTCTGTTCATTTTTTCCTAACCCAGAAGACCTAGTGGTCTTCAAGTAACATCAAAATATGGGCCCAGGACTTGCTAATCCTGTTCTCTAATTAAAAGAAGAATAACATTCAACTTGCACGAACAGACTGTGTTGATCTAAAGGATTATAGGAGAAGAGAGGAAGGTCGTTTGTAATGGCAAGAAGGTTCTGACTGAAGAGAAAGAACAACTTCCCCTGAAGGACAGAGACAGCTGTGCAGGGAGACACGGGCTCAGCACGACACTCTCCTGCAACTCACGGCTGCCTCTTCTCCTCCTCACAAAGACCTTACCAGGTACCTGAATTCTTTGGGAATTGTCACTAGGATGAAAACCCAGCCGTTTTCCAGATCAGCTTGTTTATAACACGACAGGTTTTCCTTCCCACCAACTCCTGTCTCTAAATGCTGGCTGTCATGCAACGGGCAGACCTGACTCTGGATCAATGACACCAATATTTTGCATTTCGTAAATTAAGATCCAACCTCTTCCTGGCATTAGGGATACAAAATATAAAATTACACGCACACACATTTGAACACACACACACAAATGTGTTTCCACCCTCAAGGAGCACCAAGCGTAACCAGGGAGGTGCTGGACCCCGCTCTTAGTGAACAGGCCATCCACTCGCACCTCTCCCTCCTTGTCTGCTTCTGTGACGGGAGCTAGGAATCCCACGCAGCAAGGCACAGCCATGGCACAGTTTTGGCCAACAAGACATGGGTGGAAGTCTGCTGATCAGGGCTTGTAGAAACTGTTTAAAAAATATTTTTAGTTGTAGATGCACATGGTATCTTTATTTTTTTATGTGGTGCTGAGAATTGAACCTGTGCTCACAGGTGCTAGGCAAGCACTCTACCACTGAACTACAACCCTAGCTCCTGCTTGTAGAATTTATTTTTGCTCTTCCTACCAAAGACAGATGAGGGCAGAGCCACGCCTTCCTCCATCCTGCTGCCTGGAGTGTGGTTGTGATCCCCACACCCTCATGCAACCCTGGGGCACAGGCCGCACCAAGAGCTGGGACAGCAGATGCAGCACTAAGCAGCTGAACTAATCAACTAGGGTTGGGAAAAGCCCATCTCTGGACTTGCCGTCTTGTGAGAAAAGGAAATTGCTATTAGTTTGCATCACTGTTAATCAAGATAGTCTGCTGCTTGCAGTTGAAAACACTCCTAACTTACAGCAAAATTATAAAGCGCAGCAGGTGTTGTAAAGATGTTAAGGAAGGGCCTCTGCCTTGACAAACGCGGTAGAATCTTCCACGTCCTTCTGCTCCTTGATCTGAGGAGCACGGGAAGCTCTCCAGGAGAGCCCAGTCATTAGCAAAGCTCCTTCCTCTGCCGGCTTTGGTGACACTGCACCGTTCAAGTTACAAAACTGAGATCAGTGACCAAGTGCCGAATGCCAGAGCTGTGTACAGGGACTGACCACACAGCACACCTCTTACACATCAAAGGGGCAGGGCCAGCTTCACGGGCAGGTGACCCCGTAGCTCCACAGCTTCCCAGGCTTCCCAGTGTTCTGAGCTGGTTTAATTCTCTGCTGTTAACACCCTGAAATTCTTAGTTTTAAACACAGGACCTCGGGTTTTTGTTCCACACCAGGCTCTGCAAATTACATAAGTGGATCTGTAAAATACTAATATAGTGTTATCCATGATTTTTTCACTTTCATGGTTTCAGATAACCAACATCTGAAAATATTAAATGGAAACTTCCATAAATTAATAATTCATAAGTTTTAAATGACTTTTATTATGGTCTATTGTTATAGTCATTCTATTTACTATTTAATATTGTTAATCTCTTACTGTACCTAATTCATAAAGTTTATCATAATGAACAGAGAAGTCTGTGTTACTACCTTTAAATAAAACCTGCTTCATATGCTTGCTGGGGGGTATCAATAGGTACGTGTGGATAGGAAAAGTCAGTGTATATAGGGTTTGCTGCTAACCTACCCACTGTTTCAGACATACCCTGGGGGTCTTGAAATGTATCTCCTGTGGATAAGGGGACTACTTAGACCAGATCAGAGATGCGGTACCAGTTAACTCAATCTCCCTCTCCTCCACCGCATATATTTGTTGAAATGCAAATCAATTTCTTCCTACTGAAGCGCATACATGGTACCTTCAAGTGAAAACCAAGCACTCCCCTTGATACTGACTCTGCCTGGGGGTGGTTGTTTCTAATCCCAATGTGCCAGCATAAAGGAACAGCTCCTCGGCTACAGCCTGTTGGACAGTTTCTCAGTCCGTCTCCTCCCTGGAGGAAATCAAATAAAGCCGCAGCACGAGGTACCTTATTATCTAACTCTATGCTTCAGATCTTGCCCAGTCTGGAAAGTAAAAAATAAAACCCAAGTGAGAAAAAGAAACATACAAAGTGTGAAATGTATTACTAGCTTGAAACCAAGGCAAAGGAGTGAAAAACAGATTTTGAGCAAAACTGTGTAAAGTTATCTGTGTATATTAGTTAGAATCCAAGTTCAGCGGCCATACCAAAGATGAAATAACAGTGGCCCCATAAGCTCTATGTCTGTTTCTTTCTTAAGTAACAGCCAAGGCGTAATTATTCGCTGGGCCCATGGGCTGGTGACCATGGTGCTGGTGTCCTTAGGCCTGTGGTTTAAAATGTTGGGGCTCTGGCCCCCACCATCATGTCTACCTTCCAATGAGAGAGAGGGGAGAGAGGAGAGAGGAGGAGAGAGAGGAGAGAGGAGGGGAGAGAGGGGGAGAAGAGGAGAGAGGAGGAGAGAGAGGGGAGAGAGAGGAGAGAGGGGAGAGAGGGGAGAGGAGGAGAGAGGAGAGGGGAGAGAGGGGAGAGAGAGGAGAGAGGGGAGAGAGGGGAGAGAGGAGGAGAGGGAAGAGAGGGGAAAAGAGGAGAGAGGGGAGAGAGGGGAGAGAGGAGGAGAGGGGAGAGAGGGGAGAAGAGGAGAGAGGAGGAGAGAGGGGAGCAAGGAGGAGAGAGGAGGAGAGAGGAGGAGAGAGAGGAGAGAGGGGAGAAGAGGAGAGAGGAGGAGAGAGAGGGGAGAGAGAGGAGAGAGGGGAGAGAGGGGAGAGAGAGGAGAGAGGGGAGAGAGGGGAGAGAGGGGAGAGAGGGGAGAAGAGGAGAGGGGAGAGAGGGGAGAGAGGGGAGAGAGGGGAGAAGAGGAGAGAGGGGAGAAAGGGGAGAGGGGAGAGAGGAGAGAGGAGGAGAGAGAGGGGAGAGAGAGGAGAGAGGGGAGAGAGGGGAGAGAGGGGAGAGGAGGAGAGAGGAGAGGGGAGAGAGGGGAGAGAGAGGGGAGAGAGGGGAGAGGAGGAGAGAGGAGAGGGGAGAGAGGGGAGAGAGAGGAGAGAGGGGAGAGAGGGGAGAGAGGGGAGAGGAAGAGAGGGGAGAGAGGGGAGAGAGGGGAGAAGAGGAGAGAGGAGGAGAGAGGGGAGCAAGGAGGAGAGAGGAGGAGAGAGAGGAGAGAGGGGAGAGGAGGAGAGAGGAGGAGAGAGGGGAGAGAGGAGGAGAGGGGAGAGAGGGGAGAGAGGAGGAGAGAGGGAGCAAGGAGGAGAGAGGAGGAGAGAGGAGTAGAGAGAGGAGAGAGGGGAGAAGAGGAGAGAGGAGGAGAGAGGGGAGCAAGGAGGAGAGAGGAGGAGAGAGGAGGAGAGAGAGAGGGGAGAGAGAGGAGAGAGGGGAGAGAGGAGGAGAGGGGAGAGAGGGGAGAAGAGGAGAGAGGAGGAGAGAGGGGAGCAAGGAGGAGAAAGGAGGAGAGAGGAGGGGAGGAGAGAGGAGGAGAGAGGGGAGAGAGGAGGAGAGAGGGGAGCAAGGAGGAGAGAGGAGGAGAGAGGGGAGAGAGGGGAGAGAGGAGGAGAGAGGAGAGAGGGGAGAAGAGGAGAGAGAGGAGGAGAGAGGGGAGCAAGGAGGAGAGAGGAGGAGAGAGAGGAGAGAGGGGAGAAGAGGAGAGAGGAGGAGAGAGAGGGGAGAGAGAGGAGAGAGGGGAGAGAGGGGAGAGAGGAGGAGAGGGGAGAGAGGGGAGAAGAGGAGAGAGGAGGAGAGAGGGGAGCAAGGAGGAGAGAGGAGGAGAGAGGAGAGAGGGGAGAAGAGGAGAGAGGAGGAGAGAGGGGAGCAAGGAGGAGAGAGGAGGAGAGAGAGGAGAGAGGGGAGAAGAGGAGAGAGGAGGAGAGAGAGGGGAGAGAGAGGAGAGAGGGGAGAGAGGGGAGAGAGGAGGAGAGGGGAGAGAGAGGGGAGAAGAGGAGAGAGGAGGAGAGAGGAGAGAGGAGCGAGGAGGAGAGAGGGGAGAGAGGGGAGAGGAGGAGAGAGGGGAGAGGAGGAGAGAGGGGAGAGAGGGGAGAGGAGGAGAGAGGAGGAAAGAGAGGAGAGAGGGGAGAGGAGGAGAGGAGGAGAGAAGGCAGAGAGGAGGAGATAGGAGGAGAGAGGGGGAGAGAGGAGGAGAGAGGGGAGCGAGGAGGAGAGAGGGGAGCGAGGCTCACTCTCCCCATTCCCAGTTTTTGGAAGTCTTTGGGCTTCTTCCAAAGCACACTTGGTTCTCCTGCAGCCCTGCTGGTTGCTCTTAATTCTGTGCTGGATCTTCCTCCGTGTTTGGGACTCTTGGCGTTGGAGGGCCCTGGAGCTCAGCTCCTGGTCCTCACCCTTTCTTCTCCCTCTCTACCCTTTTTCCTTTGATGGCTTTAGGGATCATCTTCATACCCATGACCCCCAATGTTTTCCTCTAGCCCAGAACTTTCCTCCAGACTCATTTATCAAGCTCCTTCCTTCACAGGGCCACTTGGATGCTTAGCAGGCGCTGGTGCCCCTGCCCTCCCCTGCAGACCTGCGTGGCCTCAGCCGACCAGTCAGCCGTCCAGTCAGGATTCGGGTCCTCTCCACACTGAAGGCAACCTCCTCCTCGTAGTCACGAGGGCTAAAGAGTGGAGCTGTCTTTGAGTCATTCCTCAAACCCAACTTCCAGTCCAGGAAGGAGCTCACCTCTCAGACACCCGGATCCGTCGGGGCTCACCGCCTCCCACCTGACACCGCGGTCCGACTCTCACCTGGGTTGTCACAGCAGCCTACCTGGTCTCTCTGTTTCCGCCCTTGTCCGACACAGACTGTTCTCAACCCAGAGGCCCGAGTAAACTCTCCAAGGCAGATCATGTCTCCCCTCTGTGCAAACTCCTGTCATGGTTCCGACTGCGCTCAGAGTAAAGGCCAGGTCCTTGCAGTGGCCTGTGAGCCCTGCGTGGTCAGCCCTCCCTGTCTCCTTTGTCCATGATTTCAATTCTAGTGCTCCCTCATCCCCTCCAGGGGCTACACTGACCTCCCCTCTGTTCCTCAAGCGTGCCAGCCGGCTCCTGCCGCAGACCCTGGCACTGACCGTCCTCTGGCCTGGAAGCTCTTTCCCAGATCCACCGTGTTGTGTGTGTGTCCCCAGTCCTCCTCACCGACTGCTCCAGCCCCTTCTTGCTGTCTTCTTTCTCCAACACTTAACACCTTCTAACATACTACACAATCGAGCTGTCACTGTGTTTGCTGTGTGCCCCCCACTTGAATACAGACTCCCAGAAGCAAGCATCTTTATTCCTCTTGTTCACTGATGTACTCCGGGTGGCTACAGCAGTTGCTGGCGTTTAGTAAGTTTCCACAGATACTTTTAAATGGATGGATGGATGAAGCAGGGTCATGCCTTGAAAGTCAAACATGCGCCCTTTACTTCCACCCCCTCCCATTAGCTGGAACCTAGTCATTCAAGCTGCCAAAAAAAAAAAAAAAAAAAGTCAGGAAAATAGAGTCGTGTTTAGTTAAATAATGATGTGTCCTGCAGCATCTCCTGTTGCTACAGGAATAGGGAAGATTCGTATTGGGGTACAACTCACAGACTCAACTCATTATTTTCCTCAGGAATGTGAGGGAGTAACATTGTCCAATTAGGATTTGGTGGGAGGAGATTACAAAAGTAAAACCACCGTGTAGTGGTAGAGCAGGTGCCTGGCAGGCACGAGGTCCCAGGTCAGTACCCAGCACTGCCAAGAAGAAAATTAAAAAATAAATGAAGATAAAATAAAAGGAGGTTCTAGAAAAGCTAAAATAGTATGCCATGGTTAATACATATACAAACTCCCTTAATTTGAACATGAGAAGGAGGTATACAATTTTTGTTACTTGAAAATGTTTCTTCCCTCCCTCTATAAATAAATGCCGTTTAATTGTTAATTAAAATTTAAGCAACCCAGGGATGCCTAACCACTCTGCCACGTTCCCAGCCCTTTTTATTCTTTTATTTTGAGACAGGGTCTCACTCTGTTGCTTACAGCACCGCTAAGTTGCTAAGGCTGGCTTCAAACCTGCAATCCTCATGCCTCAGTTCCTGAGCTGCTGGGGTTACAGGCACGCACCACCAGGCCCAGTCGACATTTTAACCTATCTGCTAGAAGCCTGACCAGGGTGACTAGCGAAGTGGTAGGTGACTGATACTCATCAATGTTGACATGGCAGTTTTCTCCTGTCCTCTCTGATGTCTCTCTGCCTCTTGCCTGGATTCTTCCATCACCTGATGAAAGGTGTCTTCCACAGCTCTTTCCTTTCCCTTTGCTAATCTTGCCTGTGATGGCTCGCTTAGGGAAACCATCCCATCTCCTAGCTGTTGAACTCACCCTGTGAAAATCTGCATCTTCATCTCAAGTCCCCACCAACTTCTTTTTCCCACCTGCTTCCCCTTAATGTCCCATTCCTGAAGTATGTAATACGCATTCACCAAATATGCCTTCATCTCCCTTCTAAGCAGTAAGGGAGGTTAGTGCCCTTCACACAGCACTTAGGTATGGCTCTCATACCCACAGGCCTATATCTACCTGATTCTACCTTTCATTTCTCAAATGGAGTCAACTAGCAAGTTCCATCAGAAAGTCATGCCTCCAGTTAGCTTATCTGCCATTAAAAAATAACCTTTCCAAAAAATTAACATCATGACTTTGATAGAGAAATAAAAACGAACATATTAAAGATTTTATTTAACCCACGAAGGAGCCAAATAGTTGTTATTCTCGGTTCGAAAGAGTATTCTAAGAATGGCTATCATATATAGGCCAGACATATCAAAATTAATAGGCAAATGGAGACAAACTGGTTTTTCTGTAGGAGAGGGAAGGCTGTCCTTTGAACTGCTCCTGGACAGCACAGTACCTAGATATCTCTAGACAGAACTGACTACATCTCAGAACTAGCTACGATTTACTGAGTTGTTGAAGAGTTCCCATAGCACTTGAATAAAATAATGTAGGAGAATCTCAAAAGTGTCTCTGAATGAGTCATAGTTTCCCATTGAAGCATGGCTCTTCCCTGTACCACTCGGTCTTTCCCCACCCTGGACAGATATGTCCACCAATTGTACTAAAACAGCTTTCACCTGCCCCAGCTTCTACAAAGAACATCACTGACTCCTTGTTGACTCCCACATCCACAATAAACTTGGCTTCCTGCCTTTCAAGGTAGCCAATTAACACAGCATCGTCCTCTTTATATCCACCTTTAATTCCTGGCCGTTCTAATCCCTCCAGCCCAAGCCAAGCCAAAACCTTCCCACATGCTCTTCCTGACCCTGATGTGGTCCTCCATCATCCCTATCCTTCTCATTCTGCTGACTCATTTGGAGGGGTGTGTGTGTGTGCACGCATATTTATTATCTGAAAGCCACAAGCGACACCAATCCTGCTCTTTAATTACCAACGCTACCTTCACTAGACCTTGATCATGCATTCATTGCAGACATCTTCTGAGCACTTCGTGCAGGAACCAGGCACAATCTAGACATTAAATCTGGGATCTGAATATCCCAAGATGAAAGTCAAGGCTCCTGAGATGCCTGGGGGGAAGCAATGAGGATACAGGCGACCACACTTTGAGGCAGGTTCATTTGGGAGCATGGGGAGGCACATCACCGAGATGGGGAAGGTCAGGGAAAGTTTCCTGGAAGATACGGCACTGGTCAACAATGAAGCAGAGACAGAAAGAACTCAAGCATAGTGTTAGTCACCTCCCCATCCCCATGACAAATACCCGAGAGCGCCAACTTATAAGGACGAAAGAATTATTTTGGCTCATAGTTTCAGAGGTTTCAGGTCATGGTCACTTGGCCTTGTCACTCTAGGCCTGTGGTGGCACAGTACATCATGGCAGCAGCGTGTGATAGAGGAGGCTTGTTCACTTGATGGGGCCAGAAAGGAACTAGGGGGCCCAATGTCCCCTTAAAGGCACACACCCAGTGACTAACTTCTTCCCACAAGGTCCCACCTCCTAAAGGGTCCACCACCTCCCAACAGCACCCCAGGCTGGAGGTGAGACATTCGACACATGGGCCTAGCGGGGATACTCCAGGTTCAAACCATTACACACACCCTCAGAGAACTCTACAGAACTCTTATTAAAAGTTTCTTTCTTAAAACTATTTTATATTTACTAGAAAATAAAGGATAGCAGAATACGCCAACCCAAAATATGTCACTTTGACATAAAGATTCTTTTGAGTCAAAATATATTCGAGACCCTGGTGGCGTCTGCTGGCTTTGCTGGTGTGACCCTGCCCTCCACCTGCTCCCAGAGCTAAAATCAAAGATTCAGCTAAAAGTATGATCAGACATTGATTTAACATTAAAGATGGTTTTTGTATCCCTCCTTGAGCTTTCCTGGGTTCCCAGAGTTGTGTGAGGTCAGGTTTTTTGTTTTGTTTTGTTTTGTTTTTTACAGTGAAAATTTTAAATGGCTTGAAAAACAAGAAAAGGAAAAGGGCGCTCTGGCCTTCCCTTTTCTTTCTGAAATTGAGTTAAACTCGCCAGTGGAATGTATTCCCCACACGCCAAGAGGAAAAGAGCACTACTGCCAGAGACAAGGAATCAAGGTGGAGAGAGATCTGCATCAACCAACCTCGTGAAATTAACCTGATGTCCTTTTAGCTGCCGTGTACATTTAAGTAGTTTTTCAGTTATTACTCTTTGTGCAACCTAGAATATAAGCACTTAATTCCTTTCCCAGTCCTCATTTCCCTGTGAGGATTCCCAGATAGATGCAAAATAGTTAAATAAAATTTATATGCTTTTCTCCCTGTCTGTCTTATGCCAACTTAATTCTCAGGCCCAGTTGAAGACCCCAAAGGACTAAGTTTTCTCTCCCCTACAATAACAAAATCCTCGAGGACAGAGACACTTTTAGAAACCCTTTTACCCCATGGTTTTTAACAGAAAAACACAGTAAGCACCTTGTAAACTCGCGGTTTGCTGGACAACTCCACTCTAACGATATACATGGTGGAAGCTGAGCCCACCACAGGCTCACCTGCCCAGTCTTCAAGAAGGGGTGATCAAATCTCTGCTTTGCGTCCAGCACTTAGAGAGTGGAACAGTCTTTCCCTTGCTGCAACTGAGACCCTGGTGGAGTCTGC
Source organism: Sciurus vulgaris (assembly GCF_902686455.1). Taxonomy (NCBI): domain Eukaryota; kingdom Metazoa; phylum Chordata; class Mammalia; order Rodentia; family Sciuridae; genus Sciurus; species Sciurus vulgaris. The sequence goes on along the minus strand of NC_136469.1, from coordinate 133,481,630 downwards.
TGGTTTCGCTGGCGTGTCCCTGCCCTCGATCTGCTCTCAGAGCTAAAATCAAAGATTCGGCTAAAATTATGATCAGATATCAATTTAATATTAAAGATGGTTTTTATATTCCTCCTGGAGCTTTTCCGGAGTTGTATGCAGTCGTGTATTTTTTTTTTTTTAATTTTAGTGAAAATTTTAAAAAGATTTTCAAAAAACATTAGGCCCTACTCCCCAAACTCCTAGTTTTTAAAACAGTACTTGGGCTAACAGCAGTGCGGCATCCTTGGACCAGATGAAAGTTCAAAAGGAAGGACAGGAATAAAAATAACTCAGAGCCCGTGCCTGCCCCATCCAGTTGTGTGTCCAGCAACCCTGACCACGAGCCCAGGCGCGGTGTTTCCCCTTCTGGTTCCCTGCCTCAGGCTCCAGGCCAGTGGACAGCACTCCGGCCCCACTTCTCCTGGGTCGCCACCTGCAGCTCCGCCCTCTACAGCTGTCCGTCGGGACTGCAGAGCCACGTCAGGGAGCCCCCGTCTTCGACCCAGGACCCAGGCGCGTGGGCGCGCCCCTGAGACCCACCAAAGCCGCGCGTCCCCGCAACACCGCCCCGGGCGCCAGCGCGCACCCGCTGGTCCCCAGCAGCAGCCCGGCGGCGCGCTCCAGGCCGCGCGCCGAAAGCCCCGCCCCGAGGGCCCTCGCCCCGCCCCCTCCACCTGTCCGGGCTCCCAGGCGCGCGCCCGGCGACCCCGGTGGGCCCGCCCCCAGGCGCGCGCCATCCCGCCCTGCGCCACGTGCTCGCTGGAGGGCGGCGCCAGGGGACGCGCCGAAAAGATGATCTTGCTGCCTCTTCCGGCCGCCGCGCGAGTTGCCGTCCGACGTCTGGGAGTGAGGCGTCTCTGGGGCCAGGGTCTCGGCGCCGCAGACATGACGAAGGTGAGAGGCGGGGGCCGCTGCCGGGCGCGGCGGGGAGGACCGCCTGCGGGCCACTGGGGCGCGGGGCAGGGCCGGCCAGGCCGCAGCGTGCGCGGCGTCCGCGCCAGGTTGCACAGATGGACTGGAATGGAAAGTTCCCTCCTCTTACAGGATTGGTCTGGGCAGGGCTGGGGGTGGGCTCGCCGGTGCCCCCGAGGATCCCCCAGTCTGCTGCCCACTCAGGGCGCTCGTCCTTCTTGCTCGGGAGGGCGCTGGGTTCTGAACCCTGGGCAGGAGAATACGCCCAGGCGCCGGGTGCAGATCGCTCTACTGAGCCTCCGCCACCTCGCTGAGCTCCAGAAAATGACGTGCGCGTATTTCATTCATCATTGTGTTTAGTTCTAGATGTGACCCAAGAAGGGATAGTGACATTATTGTCCCAGAGTCAGTCAGCCACAGGGCCAGGGCTCCACACCAAGACCCCCTTGATGAAGTCATGAATCAGAAAACAGCCCTCCGGGAGCAATTTGCCTACAAGGGTTTCTAGAGAAAAGGAAATCCTCTCCAGGGAAAAGGGCGCTGCAGAGAGACACGTCATTTCTTGAAATAAAAGCATCTTCCAGAAGAACAGGCTTCTCAGCCTAATTGGGCCCTGAGAAATAAGAGGGATCCTTCACATCACGCTATTTAGGTGTGAAACATCTGGAAAGAGGAATGGCTCAGTGGAAGGAGCACAAGCTTGGGAGTCATGCTGGAGGAGCAGAAAGAAATGACTGTCCCTGGTGAAGGATGCTGTAGATGAGACTTGAGACAGGTCCCTGCAGTTATCACAGATGACAGAGGGACTAGACCGCGTTTCAGGGCTCTTTCCAATACTATGCCTGTCCCCCAGTAACAGTGTCCTGTCTCCTAGGTTCTCCATTTGATCCCATGGAGTCCTGGGGAGTGACCTGTCTTAGGAAATTGAGAACCTGGCAGAGTTATCGATCCTGAGGAAAGCCTGTTTCCTTTGGTGGGAAAGACAGAAAAGGCAGTATTTGATCTAAGTACTGTGTGGTTTTGTGGAACAGACCAAAGGCAGAAGGAAGGTCTCTGGACTGTTGCACAGTGCTACCATCCAGGGGCTAGTGTGTCCCACCAGGTTTCAGTTTCCTTATCTGTTACATGGGGAAAATAGTGTATGTTCTTTCTACCTTACCCTAAGGCAACGATGAAACATTTTTAAAAAGTCTTTATAAAAGCAAATAGCACAGGGTTTACTTCCTTATTTGAGTTTTGGTGCCTGGGGCTTGTGAAGATGAACGGCTACTGCCACCAAGTGCTTGGCAGGTTGCTCTGTTCTGCCCCTTCTTATAAAGTTGCTTACTTGTTTTCTTTCTGTCTGAGTTGACCAGAATACCATGAATACAGGTGAACATTCCTTATTTAAAAATCTGAAATACAAATTTTACTAAATTTTTTGAGCCCTGGCATGACAGTTATGTGAAAAACTCAGCACCTGACCTCATGGGACAGGTTGCAGTTGCAATGTACAGAATATTAAGACTAGTGTAGGATATCTTCAAGCTATGTGTATATGAAGCAAGTGAATTTCAGGTTTAGACTTGGTCCCCATCTTGAGATGTCTTGGCTCCGGGGTCTGAAGCAGGAAGATCCCAATTTTGAGACCAACCTGAGCAAGATAGACTCTTAAATAAAAAGGAAGTGGGTGCATGTCCTGTAATCCCAGCAGCTCGTGAGGTTGAGGTAGGAGGATCACGAGTTCAAAGCCAGCCTCAGCAAAAACAAGGTACTAAGCAACTCAGTGAGACCCTGTCTCTAAATAAAATACAAATAGTCTGGGGCTGTGACTCAGTGGTTGAGTGCCCCTGAGTTCAATCCCTGGTACCAAAAAAAAAAAAAAGATTTGGGGTATAGCTAAATGGTAGATTGCTGTCTTAGCATGTGGGAGGCCTTGGGTTCTATCCCCACAACTGGGAAAAAAAAAGAAATCTGAAATCAGAAACACTTCTGGTCCCCAGCATTTCAGATAAGGATGCTCAACCTATCGTGGTAGAATGTCTGGTAAGATTTGCTTTTGATGGGTATAGGGGAGGAAAAACAGACTCTCTTCTGCCCTCAGTTCTGCGGTTGGGTCTAAGATGTAGGCCTAACACTGAGATAAGATACATGAAATTTAATTTGATACTTTTACATGTACATAGGAGCCTGCAGAAGAAAATTAAGACCTGGCAAAGCATTAGGCCCAAAAGCTTTTTATCTTTCCTTTTTCTTTTCCTGGTACTGAGAATTGAACCCAGGGATACTTTACCACTGAACTGCTTCCCCAGACCTTTTTATATTTTTCTTTTGAAACCGGCTATTGCTAAGTCACCAGGCTGGCCTTAAGCTTGAGATCCTCTTGCCTCAGGCTCTAGAATGGTTGGAATCACAGGCGCGGGCCACTGAATCCCACAGTTTTATACCTTTTTAGACAAAGAAAAATGAAGTGTGGGGGATGAGGAGGTTGACCTCTGTCTTCTAAGTTGGGATAGGGACTAGGAATATATTGGGATGCTATTGGAAGAGAAGGCGTAGTTCTGCAGGTTTGATTGTAAGGGTCCATTTTGGCATCGACTCCTAGTTGATGGTGCAAATTTCCCCCCTATTTCAGGGAGGGCACCTCTCTTGTGGGAAATTTTATGCCCTGCTTTTAAGTAAGAAAGGGGGATTTTCGAGAGCCCTGCCTGCATTGGCTGTCTCTCAGGTGCCAACAGCTCAAAGTAACTTACATGCCAGAGCAGCATATTTTGGGGTAACGTGTTCAGAAGCCCTTCATGGTCTCACTTGGTGACCATTGGATATTTAAAAAACAAAAACCAACAAAAAACCTCTTTCTGCTTTGTGTGAAAGCAGAGTGCTTTCCTGGGGGTGACCATGCAAAGCCAAGACAGGCGTGGGGCCGGAAGTCTTACTTCCCTGGAATTTGAATCACTGAAGCAGGTGGAGTGCATATGCTGGCTGTGGCTGCTGCCACAGGACTTTGGTAGAATTACATGTTCCTTCTGGAATTTGGAGATTCCCAGGCCCCACTGAGGCACCTACTCCAATTATACTCATCTTTCTTGCTTGTTCTCAGGGCCTTGTTTTAGGAATCTATTCCCGAGACAGAGAAGATGGGTTGCAGTTTACAAGTGCAGGAGAGAACTTTGATAAGCTGGTGGCTGGAAAGCTGAGAGAGATTTTGAACATGTAAGTGTTACCCGGGGGTGCCAGTTCCTAAAAGTTCCCCAAAATCAAAGGGGAATATTTAATATTTTTCTGTGGTTTATTGTAGGTTGATAAGATGTACAGAAATACCTTGGCCATGAAATTGGAAGTGAAAGTGCAGAGCTTCTGGAAGGCACTTTGCCATTTGTCTTTCACTATGGGTGGGTCTGCATTTCTGGGAAGTCAGATGGTTTCCAACCCAGTCACAGACCTATTGTGAAGAACTGGTCCAGAAGGATCTGGAAAGTACCAGATTTCCTCAGCCCACCCTCCTGGCTCAAATTCACTTTCCCTTCTCCCTCCCCACCTGCCTTCCCACCAGCCTCTCTGTGTCTTTTAACCACTAGTTAAAAACAGCCTAAGGCTTCTACCTTTTTATTTTGTGCCTGGAGCTTGAAGGCTTCTCGGGTGTTACAAGTACAAGTGGATTACCCAAGAATGTAGTAAGAATGCAGATTCTCATTCAGCAAGTCTGGAAGGGGCCTGGGATTCCCACCACTCTTAGATTAGCTGGGGTCTGTAACAAGTAGGGAGACGTCAGAGCTACGGGTTCCATTTCACAAAAATAGGAGTGTCGGTATAAGGCACTGCAGCTGCCTATTATTCATATTATGGATAGCCTGTGTGAATCTACCAGATGCAGTCTAATCATTCTCTAATGGGTGTGTTACAGAATCTGCATCTCCTCTCAGCTGATCAGTCCTTCAGTAGGAGTCAGAGCCTTCTCAGGTGTTTAAGTCATTAATCCAGAAGCCAACTGCTTGAGTGCAGAACAGCCTGGCCTCCTGGCTGTCACACCAAGCACTGCTCAGGCCCCTGATGGTACTCCATTATGCCCTTTATAAGAAACTGCTCAGTCTCCCATCGGTAGATAAGTCCCCACCGACTCTAAACCAGGCTCGTGGCTGTCAAGTCAGCCACTCAGGTACCACGGAGTTCTGCTGGTGTGCTGTGTCTTTGAGGAAAAGGTTTGCGATTCAGTGCTCAGATCCCCTGTGCAGCTGCGCCTCACGCAGCCCTAACATTGCTTCCATTGTTTTAAGTAAATTCGTGTTAAATCTAATCTGAAAGTTGGCTATGCAGTTTTTGAGCTAGATGTACTACATCTAGAAATCTGACCTGAGAACATTCTGTAAAAATGCAAATGAAGCCAATTCCACGAAATCAGTTAGCAGAATCTTGGGATAATACTGAAGGTGTGTATGTAATATTTCCAAGCAAACAGAGCAAAGTGAAAATTTCCAAAACAATTATTTCTTTTTGTTTTAGATCTGGACCACCTCTGAAGGCAGGCAAAACCCGAACCTTTTATGGTCTTCATCAGGTATGAGATGGAGATGATGCTCCTTTATAAACCCTCAATATGGTCACCTTCTGGGTGCCTTGTGCTGTGGATGTCCAATCAGGATAGGAATTTTGTATTGGATTATATAGTTTTATTCCAGCATTGAGCACGAGTGTCATTTAAGATTCTGAAGAGGCACATCACTGTTTACTACCAGTGTCGTGTTCCTCAGTCTGAAGGCTTCATCCAGCACGGCTGTGTCTGACAGGATAATCCTGTCTTTCAAACACCTTATAGAAGGTGCCGAGGATTGGGGCTGGGGCTGTAGCTCAGTGTCAGAGCGCCTGCCTAGCACATGTGGTGTCCTCGGTTCAATCCTCAGCACCACATAATAATTAACAAATAAAATGAAGGCATTCTGTCCATCTACAACTACAAAAAAATTTTTTTAAAAAGGTGCCAAGGCTACAGTGATAGTGTGGGTGTGCAGTGAGTCTCTCTGCTGGAAATGAGCACTTTAAAGAAGAGCAGTGGCTAATGGTGTGTTTCTGTGGAACAGGACTTCCCCAGCGTGGTGGTGGTCGGCCTCGGCAAAAGGTCAGCTGGCATCGACGATCAGGAGAACTGGCATGAGGGCAAAGAAAACATCAGAGCTGCTGTTGCAGGTTGCTTTACTTTTCACATTTAATATTGATCAAGTCCTGTGGCCAGCTCTTTAAGATTGTCTCTTCCCCATCTCTTGTCCTTTCACCATCTCTACCCTTACCACATTTGCACAGAAATAATTCACCTTAACAAGCACGATTTCCATTTCTTAATCTGTTTGCCCCCATGATAGATAGAGAGGTTAGCTTAGGGAATTTTTATTTTTAATATTTTCTCAAATATTTAATATTTGAGCTTTTACTCCCATCTTTTCGTTCACTTTTGTACCATTGACCTGAGGGCTGTATTTCACCAGAAGTTTCAGCATGTGGATTTTTTCCCTCTGTAAAGCTTCCCCTGGCGTTGCCCAGCTTTTAAGTACCAGGAAGTTCTATGTGTACAACTCAGAGAAATGGGAGCAGGGTGTGGGGTGCTCATTCATCACTCTCAGAAGCTGTATGCTGGTCCCCGTTTGTCAGGTGGATGGCTTGGAAGGGTTGAGGCGGACGCTGTTGAGTCACCTCAGCTGAGCAGCCGCGAGAGCCTTCACCACAGAGACTGGCTGAAAGGTCTTGAGGAACATTCTGAAGCAGCAGTAATGGGCGTAGTTAACTCCTGCTGTGTATGCCATAAACGCTTGTTAAACTTACGTTCAAAGTTTATGTTAAGGGTTCTTTCATAACTTTTATGTGGGACTTTTTATATGAACTTTTTTGCTGGCTCAATCTTAATAAAATATTGTGTTGATAATGGACTTTCAGGGCCAGAGCTGTAGCTCTCGGAGGTAGAGCACTTGCCTAGCATGTGAGGCACTGGGTTCGATCCTCAGCACCACATAAAAATAAATAAATAAAATAAAGGCGTGTCCACATACAACTAAAAAAACTAAAAATAATATTTAAAAGTAAACATAAAAAATAATGAGCTTTGCCCAGGTGTAATTTTCTTTTTTGTTTTTTGGTACCTGGGATTGAACTCAGGTACTCAACCACTGAGCCACAGCCTCAGCCCTTTTTTGTATTTTAATTAGAGCCCGGGTCACTGAGTTGCTTAGCATCTCACTTTTGCTGAGGCTGGCTTTGAACTCGTGCTCCTCCTGCCTCAGCCTCCTGAGCCGCTGGGTTTACAGGCGGCCCGGGTGTAATTTCATAGCCATCTTTTCTGTGTCCCGTTTAATTGAGTAAGCCCTGGTGGTTGGGAAACTTCATCCGCAAGCACTGGTGGTCAGAAACGACCCTGGTAATTGCTGCCCCTCGCTGAGGGCCTCCCACCCTGCGGGGAGCCCTGCGATGATCTGTGGGCCTGTGCCCCGCTCTGCCTGTGAGGTGCGCTCCCGGCTTCATTTTCCAGAGGAGGAAACGGAGGACCAGAGTGATCAGTCGTCCTACTGGGGTTGGAGCCCAGTGCTGCTTCCTCCGCACACTGCCCCACGCCTCTGCCTGCTCCTCCAGCCGTCCCTTGCTGACTCCCATTCTCTGCTTCCTCTGTCCTCCTGAAGCTGGCTGCAGGCAGATTCAGGACCTGGAGCTCTCTTCTGTGGAGGTCGATCCCTGTGGAGATGCCCAGGCGGCGGCAGAAGGAGCTGTGCTCGGTCTTTACGAGTATGATGAACTAAAGCAGAAAAAGAAGACGGCAGTGTCCGCGAAGCTCCATGGAAGGTGATGGAAGGACCCACGGCGTGGCTCACACTGCCTGGTGACTGACAGCGTGGTCTTTTGGACGTGAGCTGCCCGCTCTCAGTGTCTGGCATTGCCGTGCGCCCTGTCTGTAACCTTCCCGTTGCCCCAGCCATTTTAACTTGTGATAACTGTCCCCAGACTCTGCTCCTGGCTTTTGCCGTGTGCATGTTTCCCCCTGGCTCCCTAGACTCCTCCACGCTTGCTGGTCACTGGGAATCTGTAACCAAGTGGCTCTTAACCGGGAGGGAGGAAGAACACGAAGACACGTCCCATGGGTTTCAGTCCAGATCATTTCCATTGGATTGGCACCTGCCGGCGTTATGCCAAATGCCTGGCTGTGTGGGTGCAGGGAGCTGGTTTTGCCCCTGTGGTCAGTGACCCACTGAGCGCCGCCTGCATTCCAGCCTTAGTCTGGGTTCTGGGAGAGAAGGTCACTGCTGTTAGAGACGCTCAGAGACCTTGGGTGTGGGGAGCTGTGAGGGCGGGGTGACCCTGACTCAGCTGGTGCTGGAGAAAGAGGGCTCTGCGGTGGTCAGCCTGCTTTGAGTCCTGGCTCTGCCACTTACTTGCAGCGACCTCAGCTAAGCAGTCGAAATCTCTGGGGAGTCGCACTCTGACCCAAAGCGTGATGCCTGTCACATGTGGCACATGGTAGGCCCACTGAGCTGTCAGCTGTTCTTTTGTCCCTCTCCACGCTGTCCTCGTTAACTCATGCACAAGAAGAGCTAGGATCACGAACCACAGACCCACGTGCCTTCTCTTCTAAAGCAGACTCTTACTATGTGGGACTTGGTTGGGATTTAGAGCCCTGACCTAGGTAAGAAGGCCCCAGAGCCTCCAGTTCCATATCTGGGTGGTTGCCTCGCCTGCTTGACGGCACTATCTGATGCAGGGAAGGAGAACAAAACGGGCCTTTGCACAGAAGCCCCTCAGCTTCTGTGATCGGTTTTTCGCTTAGGACCCATCAGTACAGCCCCTTCCTGTGCAGGGAAGATTCTGAAGTAGACTGCCCAGCCAGGTCCCCCCAGGCCCTCACCAGGGCCAGTTTTCTAGCTCTGCACTGCACCCCCAGTTGCCTGGGTCACATCACAGAGAATGGACCCAGGTCCTGTGTGTGAGCCAGTTTTCATCTGTGGTTGTCTTGTTTGTTGTGACATAAGAGTCTCTCCTGGTCGCAGGTCAGTGTTGTGGATCACTGATCAGCAGCTCTGCTTTCTTCCACAGTGGGGATCAGGAGGCCTGGCAGAAAGGAGTCCTCTTTGCTTCTGGGCAGAACTTGGCCCGCCAGTTGATGGAGACTCCAGCCAATGAGATGACACCAACCAGATTTGCTGAAATTATTGAGAAGAATCTCAGAAGTGCTAGTAGTAAAACAGAGGTCCATATCAGGTAATTCAGGAGTATATCAGGACTTTGGGATGCTACAGGCAGGAGCCTTTGAGATCCTAAGTCTAGCTCCCTCCATTCGGAGGAGTAACTGAAGACCATAGAGGCAGGGAGACCGCCAGCAGCCCCAGAACTGGGACAGGGCTCCTCTGAGGTTCTTTGCGTCTGTCTTTGCTTGCCTCTGAGAGAGTGCTGTGACTTCCTGCTGCACAGTGTGCTGTCCACGTTTCGTATCAGCTTTGTTCAGTCAGGATTGGAGTACCACATGACGCAATGGTGATCTGTAGTATATTCAGTGTGCTACTATGACTACAGTCGATTTTAAGGACATTTTTGTGACCCCCAGAGGAAACCCTGTACCCATTAGCCCTCACTCCTCATCTCCCCACCCCCACAGTCATCCGTTGATGGACCTTGGAGCTGGTTTCCACCTCTCGGGTACAGCAAACAGTGCTGCCGTGAGCATCGTGAACAAGTTTGTGTGGCCTTGTTCTATTCCTCTGAGTCTGTATGCAAAAATTTAATCCCTGGACCAGTGGCAACTCTAATCAACTTTTTGAAGAACATACTTGTTTTGTTTTGGTGAATTCTTCCTATTTTCACTTTTTGACACGCTGAAGAATACGGTGTGCCTCTACACCACACCCTGTCCAGCGTAGTTATGGAGTGAGAATTTGTGCCCCTGGGAGTCCCTTGGCTTGCCTGCTGAGAGCTGTGGTCAGTGCTGGGCTGTTCCAGGTCAGCCCCTTCAGGTTCTGTCACACTCCAGGAATCTCGCTGCAGCCCTGGAAGCAGCCCAGACGGAGTGTTTGGAGATTTATGATTAACATAAACGGACAGAGGCTTCATTTAAAGAATTCTCACTATCAAAGTAGTTTCTCAGGCTTAAAAGGATTCTCCAGTAGTTAATTGTGACTGGAATTCATGTTTTTTGGGAAAGTCCCTGTGGTCTAGACAGAATGAAGAAAACATCACGTAGAGAGCGCAGGACTTGGAGCTTGCTGGGTTGGAAGGTTCGCCTGTGTTTACCCTGCGGCAGTGGGTGGGCTCTGGAGAGGCCTCGTGGCAGACTGTTCCTTGTCTGACAAGAGAAGACACCAGAGCTGCTTCGAGTCAGGAATCAGTGACAGCACTTCCACCGTGCCGGGGATTTGGCATAGGAGTGCCCAGGGGTGCTCCTGTTCTCCGAGAAGGGACGCTCTCATAGGAGGGATAGTTAGGGCCGGGGTGGGGCCTGCCGAAGACCGTGCAGTCTGAGCAGAGCCCTGATGTTTGCTCAGGAGCTAACCAACGAGAACGGGGCTGGGCCTTGCTGGTGGAGAAGCCGCTGCACCTTGGCACCTTGGGAACTGCAAGGCTATGGATGAGCACAGGGAAGAGTAGAACCAGAGATCAGACGGGTGTGTGGGTGGCCCATGACTCATTAAACTGAGACACAGCTGCACCACACCCTGTCCAGTGTAGGCAGGACTCCATTAAAGAGGCAAAGACAATTCTTCCAGAAGGGCCGGGCTTTTATGAAACATCCAGTCCTGAGTTTGTGATGCCTGTATAAAATGGCCGTGTTTCCTTTGACATTCACTTTTTAATCTTTATATTCTTTTCCCTTTGAAGTTTGGTGGCAATCCTAGTTTCATACTCTTGACAAACAGTTGGCACACGGAGGAGTATTCCTTGGGAAGGGTTGCTGCTGGTTGGTCTGTGGCAGTATAGGCCTAGTTACTGTGGCCAGACATCAACACGAGGCCCTTTGGACCTTTAGCCTGGAGAGAGTGATGATACGGAGTCAAGTTTTCTAGTTTGCACTGAGAACTGCTTCTGTTCCATTAGCTCCATCGATCCTGTGCAAATTAAATAAGAACTGACTTGTTTTTCCACTTCAGAGACATCTCAAATGGCAGTTGCAGCTCTGAGAATATAGTGTGACAATGTTGAAAAGATTGAACTCCAGCATTTCTAAAAAAGCAAAGAAATAGGCTATTTTCTTCCAGTCAGAGTAGTATAGCTTTGTTGGTTTTGTTAGTTGGTTGATTGGCCCAGGGGGGGGTCATTTTTAGAAATACCAAAAGTAATGAACATTTTAACTATCTTCATGCATCCTTGTGGTCTCAAGTCCTTGCTAATTTCATCCCTTATAAATTAAAACTTTAGAAACATCTGAGTAGGCTGGGGGAGAGTTTTTATTTATCGACTTTACATTATTACCTGATACTATATTAGTTATCATGCATAAATTCTCTGAATAATTTTACAGTCTTTTGATTGAAGAATCTTTAACCTCTTGTAAATGAGAAAATCAGCTCAGGATCAAGTGACTTGCCCAAGAATACACAGGAAACAAATGATCAGATGGGATGATCCAAGCCTTACCGTGTATGATTTGATTTCCCTGAACCCAGGGCCTCCTGCTTGGTGGGCAAGTGCTCTACCACTGAGCAATTCCTCCTTCCCCTGTGTTATACTTTACGAGCTTGTATATTATACTTTTCAAACATACTTTTGAGCTTTTCTAGATGATCTTGAAATAAAGGTGACAGTGTATTTTTTTTATCCCCTTTCTGCCCTCTAGACCCAAGTCTTGGATTGAGGAACAGGAAATGGGCTCATTCCTAAGTGTAGCCAAAGGGTCTGACGAGCCTCCAGTCTTCTTGGAAATCCACTACAAAGGCAGCCCCAATGCAGGGGAGCCGCCCCTGGTGTTCGTTGGGAAGGGAGTCACTTTTGACAGGTACGTGGGTGTGTCTGGGCTTTGTATTTTGGTGAATGTTTTGTGTGTTCTTATGTTATTTGGTGCTTAGTTTGATTCATAAGCATGGTATATGGTCACATGCTCCCACGGATGTAATATGTGTTAGAGACCATTAGGCATTTTACTTTATTGGCCTCAGTCTTACCCCTGTAAGCTGGCTATTGTGGACATTCTAAACTGTTCAGCTTTTCAGGGAAACCATGACTCAAAGACATTAAGTAATTTCTTCAGAGTCCCATAACTGAGAAGTAGAGCCAGGAGTCAAAATCAGGTCTGTCTTTACAATGTCTTCAGATCTCTGTCCCCCTGTGATTCTCCCTCATAGTTAGTAGAGGTTCACTGCGTGGATCATGCTGCTGCTGCCTTCCCGTCATCCTGTTGCTTGTTTCAGGTTGCTTTCTGGGGCTGAAAGTCCAGCTCCCATTAATCATTTTTGTTTTGTTTGTTTGTTTTGTTGTTGTTTAATTTTTGTTGTAGATGGACACAATACCTTTATTTTATTTATTTACATGTGGTGCTGAGGATTGAACCCAGTGACTCACACGTGCCAGGCACGCACTCCACCACTGAGCCGTAACCCCAGCCCTCATTAATCTTACTAAACCTTAAGTGTGCCTTGGAAGTGGAAGCCATCTCTGTTTTCCAGCCAATAAGGGGCTGAACTGGAAAAGACAGTGTATTTTGGTATTTCCCATGGGAAGCATCTGCCGCAGAATATGAGGGAGGCTGGGGACTGAGGCATACAAAGAGCGAGTTGGCCAGAAAACTAGGTTAGAGAAAGCAAGTGAGGTTTGTTTTTGTTTTCTTTAGCTACAGAACTTCTCAGGACACAGAATGTCACATTTTCTGAATTTTCTTTTGAAAGAATCCTGATTTGGGAAGTCATGTTCTAGAGAAACTGCTTTGGAGAATACTGCTAAAGAACAAAAAAAAAAACAAATTCCCCAGTACATTTTCGCAGCCATGCAGAAACTCCATGTGAAACATGAATGTTCGTTCTCTTTCCTTTTGTACGTTCGTTTCCTCTGGTGCTGGGGATCAGACCCAGGGCCTCTCCAGTGCTAAGCATGACTCTACTCCTAACTTATCTCCAGCTTCAACATTCACTTCTTTAAACATTGGTCTCCCAATGATCTTCATTGTGTCACCCATCAATAAAAGATGGCAAACACCATTTAAGATATGCATATTTATTTACAATATACACATACAGTGTTGTACCAAAGTATATATAAAACACTCAGCAAATAAAATCAGGAAGAGACCCTGTCTCAAATTTAAAAAATTTAAAAAGGAATGGGGGTATAGCTTAGTGGTAAAGTTCCCCTGAGTTCAATCCCCAGTACTAAAAAAAAAAGTCTTACTTATTGTAGTGGTTTTATACTATCAAGGGTTAATAGTTTTAGGGAAATGTTTATGTTCAGGGTGAGATTTATTAATTTAAATCCATATTTGTATGTCTTGCTAAAAATATTCAGCAAGGCCCTTGGGTTTAGAGAAGGCTTCCTTGTAGAAGCTTCAGATTTAATTTAAGATGCAAAGGACCAGGAGCAATTAGTTGAGCAGAACAAGGGGTGAGTGTTAGGGCACAAGAACATGGGAAGGCTGCAGGGTAGGACGCAGTGTAAATTCTGGGTACTGCAAGAATGTCCATGTGGCTGTTCACCAGAGCAGGTCGGGATGATGGGAGATGCACTGGAGAGTTATTCTGAGCCTTAAAAATGTTTTTAGGAGAGGGAATGACAGTATTTATATATGCACTAAAATCCGCCCTTGAAGTGTTTGGCTAAGTGAGCTTTAACAGATGTACACAACAGGAACCAATACTGAGAAGAGAGGACAGAACATTCCCTTCACCCCCAAACCCCCTTGTGCTTCTGCAGTTATCCCCTCCCACCTCTGCCCCACTTATCTTTCTGTTACTATAGATTCGTTTTGCCTGTTGTAGAAATCTGTATGGATGGCATCCTTCCTGTCTGGCTCCTCTCTCTCGGCCTCTTGTCTTCTGTGTTCATCCTTATCATCAGTCACCTCATCATCACATATCGTCAGTCACATCAGTCACCTGCGCCTTTTCGCTGCTGTGTAGTACCCCTGTGTGGTCGTACCGTTGTCTGCAAATGCCCAGTTCGCTTGTCCACCTGTCAGCTGGTGGAAATCCGAGTTGTTCCCAGTTTTAGACTGTTGGGTGAAGCCAGGATCGTGGGGAAGCGTTTGTGTAGCAGTGACGTCTTCCTTTCTCCTGGTTTTTAAGCACCTAGGCAAAGGAGCCACTAAGTTGTATGATAATCGCAAATTCCACTTGCAATTCAAATGACATTCTTTCGTCTGACCAAAGTGGTCATCCCATTTTGCGTTCCTGCCGTCAGTGTACGGGACTCCTGCGTTCCGCTCCCTTCCCTCTGACGGGATCCATCATTCCACCAGTAGCGCCGCTACAGAGGATGCAGTGGTACTTCTTTGAGGTTTCATTTGAATTTCTGTAACGATTAATCGTGTTGAGCATTTCTTGACATGTTTACTGACCTCTTTGTGAGGTGTTTAAATCTTTTACCCTTTTTTTATAGAATATTTTCCTTAAAAGTTGTAAGTTTAAAAAAAAAAAAGAATATATATATATAAATATATATATATATATGTATTCTGAGTATAAGTCCTTTATCAGGTTATTCAGTTAGGAATATTTCTTCCCAGTCTGAGGCTTGCTTTTGTATTTGTTTAGTAATATCTTCTGCAGAACAGAAGTTTTGATTTGATGAAGTATAATATCAATATTTTATAATTTATGCTTTTTTTTTGCCCTAAAACAGTATTGCCCATGCCAAAGTCTTATTTTCATCTTCAAGACATTTTAGTTTTTAAGTCAATTTTAGCTTTTAAGGCTGTGATGTATTTTGAATTGCTGTGTATGGTGAAATAAAGACCTGAGGTTCTCCATTTTTCACCCCCATCATATGACTGTTCATTTATTTCAGCACTGTTTGTTGAAAATACATGAACTCCCATTCATAGCACCTTAGGAGAAAATCAGTTGATCATGTAATTTGGGATCTCTCTCTGGACCCTGCATCTGGTCATGGTACCCTGTGACTAAGCATCTTGATTGCTGTAACTTTGAGTAGACTTAAATGTAAAATGCAGGATTTGAAAAGCTGAGCAAAGTCAAGTCCTGATCCTTGGTTGGTGGCTACTTTGGGACCAGTCATATGCATAGGAAGCAGAGCTCTCCCAGAAGACACCTGGGTTAAGTGTACATAAAAGGAAGTGTCAGTGCAGACCGTCTAATTATCCAGTGTTTCTAATTAGGATCTGATTTCCAAGGAAGGAAAATCTCAGAGAAGGGAATAGAACTTCTCCAAAGAGTCACCAGGACAAGTCAGGAGATTGCCGAAGTTGAAGGCCCTGGCTCTGTGCCTGGCTTGTGAAGCAGTTCGCTTCTGGACTCTCAGATGGGAGTCAGCAGTCACTGACGGGTTAGAAGGCTGTTTGGGGGAAGTAGATTGGGTTCTTGCTAATTGCCTATTAAAACTGGCTCTTGTGTTTAATGCTGTCCCAGAGGCTTTGTGTAGGTCCCTCCCTGATTCCTATTCCTCCCTCAGGTTGTATTTTGCCTCCAACGGCTAGAGCACACCTGTACAGGTGTCAGATGGCAAGATGATTCCTGTGTTATGTGGATTTGAGGAGAATGCTCCCAGTCTTGTCTGAGCTTGTCAGCTTTCTTTAATAGCCTGTGACCTTGGTTTGATAAGTTAATCCATTCATAAAATTTGTTGAAAAGACAATCTGTGTAGGTGTCAGAGGAGTTAATGAGTGTTAGTCAGGTGTGTGTCACTATGACCAAAATATCTGCCAAGAACAACTTAGAAAAAGAAAAGTTATTTTTGGCTTATGGTTTCAGAGATGTAGTCCATGGTTAATGGACTCCATTACTCTGGGCCCCAGGTGAGGTGGAGCATCATGGCAGAAGACTGTGGTGGAGGGAAGTGGCTCAGGACATGGTGGCCCAGAAGCAGACTGAGGGAAGGGAAGGGGTCACTGGGAAGACAGACCCTTCTAGAACACTCCCCAGTGATCTGCCTCCTCCAGGGACATCCAACCTGCTTACAATCACTACCCAGTCATTCAAATTAGGATGGACTGATTAGGTTACAGCTCTTGCAATCCAATCATTTTACCTCTGAATATTCCTACATTGACATAGGAACTTTGGAGGCACATGAACAATGAGATGAAACAGATTGAATTTATACAGCACTGAATTATGATGTGGTAACATTTCCAGTAGCACAGCTTAAATTTCACTCAAATAGAAATAAAATGACCTACAAGCCTACCTGGAATTACTTTGTATCTTTTATAAATACTCCAACATTAAAAGAATTCAGTGTTGAGATTCTAAATTGAGAAATGTGAGATCCACTGACAGGTGTATGGTGCTTTTTTGTGATAGGCAACCCACATTTTCTTTTTATTTTAAGAAAGTGATAGTGGCCTTCATGTTCATTGGTAATATCGCAGCTGTCCTTTTCCCCCACAGTGGTGGCATCTCCATCAAGCCTTCTGCAAACATGGACCTCATGCGGGCTGACATGGGAGGAGCTGCCACGATATGTTCAGCCATCGTGTCTGCTGCGAAGCTCAATTTGCCCATTAACATCATAGGTGAGCGGGCCAAGGGATCGCATCTCGCAGAGATTCCGGCATCCAGCAGATGCTTGAACCAACATGGTTTTCTCTGATCCGAGAAGATCGAGAGATAGTTTTTAAATAGCTTTTCACCAAGCAGAACTTATTTAGCTGAGATAAGTGTTTTATGTCCAAGCTGATTGGGTTAAATGTGTTTTGCAACTGAAGGCTGTAACTGGAATTGATTTGTCTTACTTCTGCAAAACATGTTTAGCAGTCAGGGGCACGTATGTCAAGTCTGTGGTTGTCTCCAGTGGCAGCTGCTCAGTAGTCAGGTGAAAGGGCACTGCTGGCTCATTCACCCATTGTCTCATGGGACTGTGACCCAGTAAATGCCCGATACACAGAAATTGCCTGGGACAGAAGAAGCACTTAGGCTGATGGCCCCTCTGAGCATTATAGGATGCCAACTTGCAGAGCCAAGGCTGAGAATGTGTAGCATTACTAATACCACGTTTCAGAGAAAGAGGAGATACAAGAGAGAGGTCAGGTTACTTGACTTGGCCAGTGTCACGTCCATTGCATGGTGAAGGTAAAATGGGACTGTCTGACTTGCATGTGTATGTGATCACCCACACCCAAAATCTTAGTCCTTTTTTTGCTGAACTAAATTGCAGGCATCATGATGTGTCACCCCTGAATACTTCAGCATACTCCTAAGAAAAAGGACATTCTATATAATGACAATACTGTTACCTTTTCCAAGGGTGAATATAATAACCCAATTCAAATATCCCAAGTACCTAAAAAAAAATGTATATTTCGTCTATATTTAATTTTTATAAATCCAGGAACCAAAGATCCTGCACTACATTGGGTTACCATGTCCCTTTAGTTTTCTCTAGTCAAGAATTTTTTTTTAAATATTTTTTTAGATGTTGATGGACCTTTATTTTATTCATTTATTTATATGTGGTGCTGAGACTCGAACCCAGTGCCTCACACATGCTAGACAAGTGCTTACCACTGAGCCAAGACCTCAGCCCTTAGTCAAGAATTCTTTTTTCCCTGTTTTCTTTTATGGCACTGGCAGTTTTGAAGAATCTGGGCTGGTGTCATCTTCCACAACTTGCACTTATTTCTTCTCCATCGGAATCAAGTTAGTCCTCTGCTAAGAATGCGCCAGAGATGGCACGTACTTCCTGCTGTTGATGGACAAACATCAGTGTGTCATTGGTGACAGGAAATTTGGTTGCTTGATTAGGGTGGCATCTGTCTGGCCTGCTTCTGATGGCTCGCCAGTAGCCTCCTGTCCCAAGGGTGGTGTGTTTGGACCCAGCACAACTATATTCCTTCATGTATTCCTCCTAATAGGTTTGGCTCCTCTTTGTGAAAACATGCCCAGCGGCAAGGCCAACAAGCCTGGAGATGTCGTCAGAGCCAAGAATGGGAAGACAATCCAGGTTTGTGAGCAGAGGATGCACCATTTCTCAATGCGTTCCTCAAGGAACCCCATTGTGGTCACCTAACCATGGTGTGAGTGTGACCAGAAGCAGGGCCCCACCTCTCTGGGGAAGGTGGTGTCTTCAGTGCAGGGTCGTTTTCATGCAAAGTCACAATCTTTCGAGTGCTTTTCTTGCTTTATTATTCCTCTCACTTCCTGTTTGCTAGACACGCAAATTAACCATGAATTTGAAACCAGCCTTGCAGAGTACGGCTAAGCAGTAAATGTGGGCTATTTTCTGGATATGCCCATACCATGAAAACATCTCCATCCTAAAGGTTCAGGTGGGAAACTCTGTCTTACACCATGGGCTCTGCCCTGTGGGGACACGGCAGCAGGCAGCAGGTCCCGAGGCGTGGGCCCCATGCATGCACGCGCTGCCCATGATGACGAGGCCTCTACTGAAAAGAAGCCATACTGTTCCAAAGGGTTGCCAGAGTCGCATGAGTTCCTGGGCCTGGAGGTCCACTGCTTCTTAGCCGCAGCTCTCTTAAGCCCTTTAGCCCCTTTGTTTTCAAAATGGAGAGGAATTTTTTTACTCATGTCAGCTTCCAGCGTCATCAGCCTCAGGTCACCAGCTCTGGCACAGGGGTTAATAAATTTTATTAGACATGTTCCTATTGTAAGTACACTTTTTTTTTCTTTTTCAGTACTGGGGATTGAACCCAGAGCTCACACATGCTGAGCAAGTACTCTACCACTGAGCTGCACCCCCAGCCCTTTTTACTTTCTTTCTTATTTATTTATTTGTTTGTTTATTTGTTTGATTTTGGTACTCGGGATTGGACCCAGAGGTGTTCAACCACTGAGCCTCATCCCCAGCCTTTTTATTTTTTATTTTGAGACAGGGTCTCACTAGATTGCCCAGGCTGCCCCACGACTCGGAAATCCTTCTGCCTCAGCCTTCGAGTAGCCGGGGTAATGGGCGAGCGTACACCACTGTGCCCAGCACAGACATGTTTTTGAATCTTGGTGACATGTCGTCCAAGCTCTTGCCCACTTTCAAATCCAACACTGGTGTGATTGCCTGGTTTTTATATTCGTCATTCTTGTTGTCGCACTGTTTTTTCCATCTCCCTCTTGGCAGGTTGATAACACGGACGCCGAAGGGAGGCTCATCCTGGCCGACGCGCTCTGTTACGCACACACCTTTAATCCGAAGCTCATCATCAATGCAGCCACCTTGACAGGTCAGGCGGCTTTTGTTGGACAGAAGCCATCATCCCCGTTATCACGGTCAATATTTGTCTTATCATTTTCTATTTAAGTGAAGACACTACATTTTTGTTTGAGGTTAATGGTCATCTTTTCTGAGAAATTTTAAAACCGACGGAAAACTTTTATGAAATTGATAGAAATGTTTTGGAGACAAGTGAGTACATTTGTAAAAAATATTAACTTGAAAAGAGACTATAATATGAGCCCCGTCCCATCCTGTAGGTGGAGCATAGGCCTTGAGTAAGCACTGCCTGCCTGTCATTGTGCCGGGTGAGTGGCGTTGACATAGTTGGCAGACACTAACAGCTCGTCTGTGCTGGGGACTGTGCTGGTGGCTGAGGACGCAGAGGTGGGGCCTGTAGTCTGGAGGAAACAGTGGCAGTAACCAGGTACTCACACTGAGGGTTTAAGGCAGCAGGTGACAAGTACAAGGAAGTGGAATTAAGCTCGAGGGAGCCTCTGTGGTGTGGGGATTTGACTGGGTCAGGGACTTCAGGGCCTCTCATCCTAAGAAGGGTGACTTGAGCCTGGGGTCCGAGTGGAGCAGAGTGAACCGAAGGCACATCCTGTACAAAGGCCACGTCGTGGGGACCCCGCGGCTGCAGTGAGCA
This sequence comes from Sciurus vulgaris, assembly GCF_902686455.1. Classification (NCBI taxonomy): domain Eukaryota; kingdom Metazoa; phylum Chordata; class Mammalia; order Rodentia; family Sciuridae; genus Sciurus; species Sciurus vulgaris. Next base: position 133,461,784 of record NC_136469.1, on the reverse strand, counting down.
GGCTGAGGTGTGCTGTGTGTCTCATGAGGCAGACGCCATGGTAGGTGGCGTAGGACAGGAGGAGCCAGGCACAGCAGGAAGCTACTGAAGAGGGCTAAGTGCAGGGATGCTGTGGCCAGATCTGCAGTGGGTGAGGTGTCCCAGGCACTGCGAGGAATGGGCTGAAGAAGGACCCCAAGAGAAACGCACCATCCAGCGAGGCTGTGGGCTGAGTTGCGGTCGTTGAGTGTTGTGGACATGGGTGTGTGTGTGTTAAGGATGAATATCACAGTATCCGCGGTCACGCTGGGTGTGGGATTCTGGTGAAACAAGTTTGCCATGAGTTGATAATTGCTGATGTGGGATAATGGGTACCGATGTGTCCCTTATTTATATTATTCTCTTTGCTTTTGTGTATATTTGAAAATTGCAAAAATTTTTTGGTTTTTAAAAAAGTGATTACTGTAGTTCAGGAGGTAGTGACAATGGCAGTAGTAGTGATGGAGAGAAACAGATTTATGAGGTGACTGGGAATAGTGATGAGTTGACGGAGCAGATGACACCGACCGCTTGGATTCACCCCGATGTCATGTAGAATCACAGGGTTTTATATGGGCCACACTTTCAAATAGTGATATGTAATATATGGTGCTTTACTATTAACTAATAACTAATGGAATTTACCTGTACCTTCCTGGGAAAACACATACAATCCAACACCCCAGTGGCTTAGAGCTGCCTGATAGTGAAAAAGCCCTGCCGCCTTCCCTGGGAAGGAATCGGCTTGAATACAGGGTGCTGTGTGAGACTGCCGAGGTCTGCCACGTCCACAGTGCCACGTGGGTCTGAGCCCAGTTCCCGAAGTCAGAGGTGTGCACTGGTATTTTCCCACATGCCGACTTAGGGAATTACTCAGTTAGGTCATACAGCCACTACTAACCCTGCCTGCAAAGAAATATAAGAAAATGGGAAGTTTCACCATGTAGTTAAACAGAATGTATCAAGCAGCTTACATGGTAGTGTCTTGAAGTTTCGGTTTTCCTTGGATGAGATGCTGATGAACAGTTTGATGCAAAGCCACAGGTAGGGATTAAGAGGACACCCGGATACACCTCACATTGCAGAGAGCAGATGCCACCTTGTGAAACTGTGGAACTTCTGCCAACTCCAGTGCTTCTGTCCTCCAGCATTCCAGTGTCCGAGCATTGGCTGTGGCAGGCTCGTGGTTTGTACCCCCGACTTTCCATGTGGTGTCCCATTTCTGAAAGACAGTGTTGCTGTTTCCTTTTGATAACTACTTACTGAGCTCCATTGTGCCAGGCAGGGTGCTAGGCCCTAAGTCTGTGGTCAGAATCAAGAGACATTCCCTGGCCCAGAACTGAGAGAGGATAACAAATGGGACTGCTGGGAGCTAATGCCGAGAATCAGAGAGGGCAGCACTAAGCCGCTGTTCCTGATCCAGGAAATCATAGAAAGCTGATTTTCAACTTGATTTTTTTAAAAAATGCTAATTAATTTTTAAAAAGAGGTCAGCCAATGGGACACAACTTTGTTGGAGAAGGAAATATAGAGCAAATAAATGATATAATAACAACAACTGTTTTTGTTTTTTACAAAAGGCAGCAAAGTCCAGATACTTATTAACATGTGATTAAAAGTGCTAAAAATTGTGGGCTGGGGAGGTAACTCAGCTGGTAGAGTGCTTGCCTCGCAAACACAAGGCCCTGAGTTCGATCCCCAGTACCGCAAAAAAAAAAAAACAGTGCTAAAATTTAGAGATGCCAACAGTACGTAAATTATGACGCCTGCATCCAAAGGACTGTTTCAAAAGCATTAAAAATATTTGTTTATAAAAGAGGACTAAATATTAAAGCATAAAAGGACAAACACATACTTATACACATATAGTATGAGCTTAACTACTAAAAGTCTAAAATAAGTCTAGAATACCAAAATTGGTAACAATTATCCATGGTGATATTTGATGGTGTTTTATTTTCCCTTTTTTGCATTTTCCTTAATAATTAAAAGTGAATTCTAGTTTGAGAGACATAAGAAGATATTAAATATGGAAGTGATTTCGTAAGCTTATCCTTTTTACAATGAGAGAGCCATTAAGTAGGGTTCAGAGGCCGCAGTCTTAGTCTGAGTGACAGAGGAGCCTGGACAAGAGAATGAAATTGACCCGATGGGTTGTCTCTCACAGGTGCCATGGACATAGCCCTGGGGTCAGGTGCCACTGGGGTCTTTACCAACTCATCCTGGCTGTGGAACAAACTATTTGAGGTGGGTATAATATACATAGACCTAAGTTATGGAGATGATGAATAAATTCTTACAGCCCTTGAATGATGCACTGTGCACACCCTGTGCTAAAAGTGATTTTTATATTGTGGGTTTCCCTGTGAATTGAAAATGAACCATAGCAATAAACTCAATTGAGTGGCTTTTCATTTTCTATAGATGTCCCTAAATACCACCTTCTACTTCGGTAGCCTCAGAATGAATTAAAAATAACTTACAAATAACATGGCCATGGCTGAGAGCCCCTGAGGTAGAACAGGGTAGGAGGAGAGCTCTGTGAGGAACCGGAGGCCTTCCGACGAATGCATGTTGAGTCGGTCAGCTGCCCTGTGGGGGCGCCCACGGTCTTCTCCCCTCATCCCCACCACCTCATGTACACACACACACACACACTCACTCACTGCCCTCAGTTTCCACCTGCTGCCACCACCGTCGACCTAAGCTAGCCTGTCCAGGCAGCATGTAACCCTGTGACACCTTGGAGACACTCAGCTCTTGGCTTCTGTGATGACCCTCACTTCTGGTTCCTTTCTCACCCTGTTGCTTCCGTCTCCCTTGGGAGCTGTTCGTCTCTGTTCACCCTTCTGACTGGTGTTCAGTCCTTGGCCACATGTTCTCATGCTCGTGGGGAAGCTCATCTGTTCCAGTGGCTTCCACTAGCACCTCTCCACTGATAGCCAGTCTCTTCGCTGTGCTCTGCAGCTCCATCTGACAGCTCATTCATCCTTCAACAAGTAGTTAAGGGGAGCTTAATTATGGGGAACAAACACAGAGTGTCTCTGAACATATTTGTGAAATTCAGTTAAAGTCCAGAACTTACTTTTCCCCCTGCACTGCTTCTCCTGCACAGCTGTCCTCTCATCACCTGTGGAGCCTGCCCTCTGAAGCTCTGTAAAATTCATCTCTGTTGTCTCCTTCCAGGCTGGGCCAGAACCTCTCCTCTGGCCTCCCACGTACCCACTGTCCCTCCCTCTCATCATGGCATCCACAACATTGGACTTTTTAAAAATCAAAGTTGTATGTGCATAAACATAATTGAGTAAGTAGTTAGCAACCTGCAGCCTGTTGTCATGGAGTCAGCCTTTTTATCCTTTGGCTGATGCATCTGACACACTCATGTCCTAAACTAACAGCTTATATTTCTGCTTCTTGACTTCTCACTTTTCAGTCTTTGACTTCTGGCAACAGTGAGTTGAACAAAGTTAATGTGTACGGCTCTCCTGCTAGCCTGTGGGCCCACTGACAGCTCAGATATTTCAGTGCACCTCGTGCTGCTCAGAAGTTCAATAAATGATGAAAGAGAGAAGGAGGGAGACAGAGAAACAGACAGAGGGAGAAAGGACAGGAGGGAGGGAGAGAGGGAGGGAAGAAAGCAGAGGAGGGAAGATACCCTGACTCAGGGACTGTAGTGATGCAGATCCAGGTGTGCTTTTTTGTACTGGGGTACAATGAGGTGATCAGCCTCATAGAAACTCTTTTATTCTAATCAAACCTACAAAGCCTGTTTCCAACACAGAATACCAGATTATTAATTTAAATTGAGACTTTAGCAAATGCCCTGCAGATTTGTGGGATTTTTCATAACATCCTGGCTGTATATATATACACACACACTCCCTCCCAGTGCTGGGGATTGAACCTAAATGGTGCTGTACTATTCCCCCCCTGTCCCCCTGCCCTTTCTTTTTGAGACAGGATCTCCCTGAGTTGCCAAGGCTGGCTGCAAACTTGGATCTTCTGCTTCAGCCTCCTGAGTAGCTGGGATTACAGGCATGTACCACCACCCCAGTAACTCTTAAATAATCTCTAATGATCACAATACTGGTACCTGTTTTAGAGTTTCGTGCTTTAGATTAACAGGTTGGAAGCGCTCTTTCGTTCTTGCATCAAACACACCATGGATTTTCCAGAACCTAATTTCATTTAGTCTTAAGACTGTGTGTGTATTTCTTCTCTAGGCCAGCATTGAAACAGGGGACCGCGTCTGGAGAATGCCTCTCTTTGAACATTACACAAAACAAGTTGTAGATTGTCAGCTTGCTGATCTTAACAACGTTGGAAAATATCGGTATGTAAAACAAGTTAGAGGTATATTTTTACAGTCATCCATGATTGCCTAAATCACTATTTTCAGTTGTATCCCCTTTACACAAAATTTCGATCTTTGATTTCCTTTACTTGTAAGCTTAGTTCTAATGTCTACAGTTTTCAAGGTGATTTCTCCAACAGGTTCTCAGTATTTCACACATGTTCACGTTTGCTTACATTTTGTCTATAAACAAACCATAAGGGAAAGAGATGGAGAATATTGGAAGTTGTTTCGTAGGAAAAAGGAATCCAGAATTTTTCCGGTACTGCTTAAATTACTGGTGAACCTCATAGTAGGTCCCTTAGCTTTGACTCTTGCTCTGCAGCCATGGAACCTGTTTGACCAGAGTTAATGAGGCATTCAGCGTGCGCTGACGAGGCCTTTCTCTTTAGGTCTGCAGGAGCTTGTACAGCCGCGGCGTTCCTGAAGGAATTCGTGACTCATCCTAAGTGGGCACATCTGGACATAGCAGGGGTGATGACCAACAAAGATGAGGTTCCATACCTGCGGAAAGGCATGACCGGGAGACCCACAAGGACCCTGATCGAGTTCTTGCTGCGCTTCAGCCAAGACAGTGCTTAGTTCAGACACGCAGCTCAAATCGGACAGCGGAGCTTCAAAATACTTTCAAAGGGATAAAAGTCTTTTAAAGGCAACAAAAGATGGTGTTTAAAATATAAAACTAAATGAAATTTATATGCTCTGATTTTTCATTTTATGCAAAGATTTATAAAAGTAAAGCTAATACCTTTTTGACAAGACTTTTAAGATATTCCACACATCAATTTTTTTAAAAACTCCCTGATCACCTTTGAAAGTGATTGTTTTTCATGGAGAAGAAAAATTGTACTTCAGATTTGTGATGCTAGGCACACAAGCAACTTAAGTGACTATGCAGTTGTAAGGAACAATAAATCTGACTTTTGATGTTCTCTGATTTGACTCTGATACTTATCTGTTTCTACTTGCTCATTAGGGAGTGAGGAAGAAGGCAACACTGATGGCATTGACCCTTTCCCCTTACCTTCCTCTCCAGAGAGGAGACAAGCCCTCAAGCCTCAAATGACAGTCTCCAGGAAGAGGCGAAAGCATTGATCCTTCCCAGAACAAATCCTTTCCTAGATACTGACCACTGACCCCAGACCCTCCACCTGGCCAGTAAAACCAAATCTCAAATTCTTGAGTGTCCAAACTGATACACTCTGTCATTAATTAAGTCCCCTCTCAGTGTAACCTATATAAGCACAGACTCCCCCTTTGGCTAGTGGCTCATTTTCCACCAGAAAAGTGGGTCCATCAGATGTGTGAATTCCATCAGTGAATGAAGGCTGTGCCGATCCTTGAAGTTTGCGCCTGGCTCTGTCAGAACTTGGTTGGCCTAGTTATGGCATCAGATCTGCCATTTTAGGTCAGAAGCCATTTTACCTACAGGGCTCCTAAGTTTCAATCCTGAGGCAATACCACTTAGCTTTCCGTAAAACGTAGAGGTCAGCCCCATCCAGGATGCAGCCCCTAAGCATGCACTAAAATTTCTATTGAGGCGATAAAACTGCTCTGTGAGAACAGACTCGCTGCTCTCCCTGGGGGGACGGCCTTGTCGATTGGCCCATGTGCTACTGACAATAAATCTGTTATGTGAGGCCCCAGCCTGTGGCATGGTGCTCGGACTGTTTGGACTTTGCACACGTCCTTGCATTGGTGCCATGACCTGGATGGGCTCTCCTATGGCTCTTGTTCTCACTTTGGGGATCTGAGCTGCTTTGGGATCCTATACCCAGTCTAAGCCCACCATCACCACAAACTCACCTTCCATTTCACCCAGCACTCGACTTCTCATCCACCATGGCTGATTCAGGTAAATTCCCCTGCCTTTGGTTGACTCAAATGGCCTGTGGGCCCTGGGAAGTGACCATGGAATGTCCAACACTCCAGGGTTCCTCGCTTGGCCAGGGTCACCCCCAACCACAGCTTTCAGACACAAGGTTGATCCTCACTGTCAACCGAGTCTGTAGGTCCTAAGGGCCTCACCCCTGGCCACAGATCCTTCTCTACGGGTCTCGGTTACTCCCCGGCTCAAGCCCTGGTGCCAGGCACCGAGAACCCCCGTGGGCCTTAGTCCCAGCTGCCACTGTCCTGAGGCAGTGACGACTCCCAGAACAGTTAGCTCCTTCTCATCCAGCACAAGAAAACACAGGGACGCCTCTGCTTCTCCTACCAACTCTTGCCATGAGTGCAGCCACCTCCATCACCCCCTCAGACGCCCCTATGGGTTGCCTTTTGTTAAACTTGGACTCAATCAGTCTTACCCCCTGACTTGAAGGCACAAAATTAGTTTGTAATCAAATTTGGCACCTCTATACCTTAGACTCAGACTCCAAATGGCCACTCCACGGCACCCTAGATTCCAGCATTTTGAGGGACCTTTTCAACTTTTGTGAGCACTTGGGGAAATGGAAAGGGATCCCCTATGCCAGGCCTTCTCCTTCCTCCATTCCAAGCTGTCCCTCTGCTCCTCTTGTTCTCCGGCCCAGGTTCTACCAGCCCTTAAGACCCCTCTACCCAGGACCCTCCTGAAAACCTGATTTCCACCCTGCTGACAAGTCCCATCCCTACTGATCTCAACCTTCTGCTAAGAAGACCTGGGATGATGAGTAAGAAGATGCCCAGGTTCCCTTTGCTCACATAGTTAGCCTTCACTAGTCCATCTAGAGTCTCCCCATGACTGTTCCTGTGCTTAAATGTGCTCACTGTGTTCTTTAAGCTGTGAGAAGGAGGCATTTAAAATCAAGCCCTGCTGTGAAACCCTCCAAGAAAAGGGAGTTATATGTCTAACAACCAATAAATGTCCCCTCACCCTCCAGAGATTCCTTTAGTTTACAGGGTAAAAAATAGGCAAAAATGCACGATTTTTACTTTTGTCTTTCTTTTTTTCATAATTAGGAGTTTATTGTGGCAGGGAGGAAAGCAGTAATGCCCTTAACTCTGAATCCTCCAATGGTCTCAAGTGTAGGGCAAACTGGAACCCTAGCACTTTGCCACAAATAACTTTGACAAAGCCAGATAGTTAGAGATGGGTTTTTCTGGACCATATGGAAGCTCAAACTTAGGGAGACATCCCTAATACTTCTAACTCAGATGGGAGCTTGTCTCTTAACAGTATTGCCAGGTTCACTACTAGCCTGTGTACTGCAAAATTACAAGTGAATAAGAAAAGTGCCTTTCATATGTTACCAGACTTGGCCTCAATAGTCTCTACCATGAGAGGAGAAAGCCTTAAGGAATCAACTACTAAGGAAAAAATCAAAGAGGACCCCCCAACCTACGACAGATAAAAAAAAAAATTAGGTTTTTGAAGGAACCACATAAATATATTGAGATGTTTCAGAACTTATGCCAGGTGTTTGACTTCACTTGGAAACCCATCTAGAGCACAGGCAGTTCCCAGAAACAATCCTAATGAATCCAAATGATAAGTAGGAATCCTGGAAAACTATTATATAAGGTCTTTAGGAAAGTCCTGCTATTTTCATGGAAAGACTCAGGAAGGTGATAAGAAAACACACTACCCTAGATCCTGAATCCATAGAAGGTCACCTATTTTTAAAGGATACATTTATCATTCAGTTGGCCCAAAACATTTAGTGGAAATTGGTGTATGACCAATCTTTGGATGATCTCCTCCAGCTTGCATCTTCCATTTTTTATAATAGAGACCAAGAAGAAAAGAAAGAGAGCATAAAGACAATAAAAGGGCTTATTAAAGATCATTTAAAACCTAAATGGCAGAAACTTTTAATGCCTTACAACAGCCCACGCAATACACCTATTTTAAAAGTTCAAAAGACAAATGGAAGTGGTGCCTAGTCCAAAATCTTAGGATAATTAATGAAGCAGTAATTTCCCTCTACCCTGTAGTTCTTAATCCATATACTTTGTTATCTTAGATTCCAGTTACTGTTTGATTTACTATGTTAGATTTTAAAGATGCCTTTTTCTGTATACCCTAGACTCTCAATCACAATATCTGTTTACCTTTAAGGAACCAGATAATGAATCCCAATTAACCTAGATAGTGTTGCCTCAATGATTTGGAAATAGCCCTTACCTGTTCGGACAAACCCTAGCTAATGACTTAGCAAAATTCAGAGATAAAACATCTGTAATTGTTCTCCAATATGTAGATGACATTCTTTATGTGCCACCACACAGGAGAAATATTGAGGCCATTACAGAGCTCCTAAACTTCTTAGCTGATAAAGATCATAAGATCTCAAAGAAGAAAGCTTAATTATGCCATTAACAGGTTCAATATTTAGGATTGCAATTGTCTCAAAGATCCCACAAGCTAGGATAGGAAAAATAACCAACATGGAACAATATCTTCTGCCCCAGACCATAGGCAACTCAGATGCTTCCTACAGATAACTGGATACTGCAGGCTTTGGATTCCTGGGTATAGGGAATTAGCTAAGCCTCTTTATAGCCTCCTTAAAAAAATTACACCAAGGAACAACTGCCCTGATGTGAGACCAAAACATACTAAATGTTTTAAAAATATCTAAAAGGGGCCTTACTTCAAGCCCCTGACCTCAGCTTACCTATAGAGCAAGATTTAACCTGTTTAATAATGGGAGAAAAATAACCCTAAAAGTATTCACCCAAAATACTGGATAGGCAATCATGGACAAATCAACTCAATAGTCAATGACATATCTCAGTAAGGAGCTTAATATAGCAGCTGTATTCTCAAAAGCAGACCTGTTCGATTAGCAACTGAAAAACAAAATGGTTAAAATGCCCTCAGCTTCAAGTTTCTGCTGGAACCAGTAATTTCCCTCAGCTCCTTCCAGATCTCAAAGCTTACATTGAAATGTAAATAGAAGAACCCTGCAGGCTCAGTAGGAGACCAATCTCAAACCCAAAGGAAAAAAGAATCTTTTACCTGAATTTCAGCAACAGTAAATTGTATGGTGCTTTACTAAAATAATTAACGACCATGTCATCTTTCCAGGACTCTTGTTTTTTTCCCTTAAATTCTATATTCTTTTAAACTCATGACAATAATATTTTTTGATCAACTAGAGTTTTTATTTTTATTCAAGTAGAGTTTTTGAACATCTGTTACATCACAATGGAGATTCACCTATAAAAAGCTAGAAGGTCTTTGTTTTTATGTTACGTATATATCAAGTTGTCTGTCTATATATGTGTGTGTTCATATATCATGTATATGATATCAAAATTGATAGATCATGAGCGCTCATGAATTAAAATTCAAAAATATGGATCCAGATACCTTTAATTCACATGATTTTAAAAGGTTCAATTTACATTGGGTAAACAAATGAAGGTAAAATGTCTTTAAAATTATAACTCACAAGTCTCTCTAGGTGGCCAAACTAATAAAATTTTGATGTCTATAAAATGTCTAATCCATTGTTTCTAGGACTTTTCTTCAACAAGAAACAGATGACAGAGACTTTTCAATACAGTAGTCTGATATCTTGGTTTTTACAGTAAAATAAGCAAATAGATTTGACATGTATGGGATTACTCAAATGTGTTTGTTAGAGACATCTGATTAATTTACAAAGTTAAAATGCTAACTGCTAACTTTTAAATATAACACCAAGTACTCTTAACTCCTTAAATTCCATAGGGTGATATACTTGAACATTATTTGTGTTTTAATAAACTGGTAAAAAACAGATATGATTCTATGTACAAGGGGTCCAAAAGTTTCAACTATGCTTCAATTAGAGTACTGTAAATAACATAAAGTATTTCATTTTATTAAAATGGGGTAATTTATCTAAATTCAGAAATTTCATGAGTTGTTTCAGAATGTGAACAGAAAAGGGGTCAACAAATAGGAAAGAGGTTCTAGGTACAAAAATATATTTAGTAGAAAGGAGAAGAAAATGTTTCTGAACAAGAAAGTGCTCATGTGATGAGGGTCTAAGTAAGTGCTAAGAAAAAAGGTGTGAAAGTAAAGGGCAAATATCAACAAGTTTGTATGTAACTAAGTTGGTTATATGTATGTGAGACAATCAGTTAAAGCTATTTAAGATTCTCCCCTAAGATCAAATACTAATGTGCTGATATAAAGTTTTAATCTATATGTTAAAATGACAAAGATTTATTAAAAACACTAATTACTCAACACTGTGTCTCTTAAGTTTTATTTTTTAGAGTGATTAATCTTAAAAATTAGGGCTCCTACAATTATGGTTAAATAACAACTGTTAGGGTATTGTACTACATTACAGAGTCTAAATTTTTCTTTAAAAACTAAATTTGGTTAATATAAAAATATCAAGGTAATTGTGGAGTGGTCACTTTTCTTTGTGTATTAAACGTGTTCATATCTTCCAGGTATACAAGTCTTTAAAGCAGAAAATGTATGAAGCTGCTGATCTCCAAACTAAACTTGTCTGTAATGGTAATTTAAAAACTTATAAAAATAGTAAATTTTATTGGAGATTCATTTATATCATTTAATGTTTTATAACAGGACCTGTTATCAATAGGCTATATGTAAAATTTTATATTACATTCTACACTGGGATAAAAATGTAAATGTATTTCTAAAAGTTAGTGAGAGCCTGGTTTGTTTAAAGGTTAATATTGTGAATCATGAAAGCATTTTGCCACTTTGCCACACAATTAGAAAGTTAAAAGCTCCCTCAGCCTTTCTTTGATTCATGTTTTATACATAATATTATATTGTATGAAACAGCATTCATATAGACTTAGGAAACAACATGTGTAAACTTCATGAAATGATATTTTAAAAAGAGGCAAAGATCCAGTTTCAAAACTAGAACATTTTGCCTAAGGTTTTTGAAGAGCCCCACTTTACCTGAGATAAGGCTCTGCCTCCCACCTTACTGCATGTTAGAGTGGCTCCAAAATAAGCCAGACTATAGCCCATTTAAAGTTATATTCAAAAATAAAAAATAAAAAATTAAAGTTATATTCAAAAGATTGTTTTTTCTTGTAAAGTTACTGTGATCTCAAACAGGGAATATAATGTGATATAATGTATAGCTCAGTCAAAATGAAAGATAGCTATTACACAAACTAAATGTTTTTACTGTTTTTAATTCCATTTTGTATTTTCCTTATAAACTCTATAACTGTTGCCTGATTAATGTTTTGCAGAAGCACTTCTTCAAGAACAAACAACCTGAATTAATTTGAAATAATAAGCCATCACCTATAGGACTGACAAGATAATGCAAACCCCAATTAAATAAAAGGGACCCTCCAACTGTGACTTAGGATGTACACTTGTCTTAGCCCCAAGAATAAGTAAGACTGGAGGATACAAAAGAGATTCTTAGGCAGGAGTGCCTGATAACTATCAAGAGAACTGCCAGATTCAGAAATTTTTGGTTGGTTTAAGGCCTACAGATCTTCCTAAACAGGACCATGCCTGCTAAATTGCCTACAGAAGTTCCTACAAGATCAGATACACAAATTCACAAACCAATTGGTCAATCAACCACTTCTCCTCTAAGACTACCAGTCCCTGACACCCAAAGCTGAAACCTACAACTCACTATTGACACCTCTAGCTCCAAAAACTCTGCTCCCACCTAAAGCCCTCCCTGAACCACTTTTTACAGGAATGAGACTCTGCCCCTAACCAGCAGGAAGAAGCTACAGAAGAAAGACCATTGACAGGGCTGGGGTTGTGGCTTAGTGGTAAAGCTCTTGCCTTGCACATGTGAGGCACTGGGTTCAATTTTCAGCACCACATGTAAATTAATAAATAAGAGAAAGGTATTGTGTCCATCTACAACTTAAAAAATTTAAAAATTTAAAAAATTGAGAGATCCAAGATGGCGGAATAGAGGAAGACTGCATTCCTTGTCAAGCAGAGGGTATCTGTTTCTCTCTGAGGCAGACTTTGCTGCATATCCATCCCCTGCTGTTTACCCCATTTGTCCACTGTGATCACCTGCAGTCTGCCAACATATTGACTACTTTTGAGTGCAGATTGCTCACTAACACCTATCATCTGCCATTTGTCCATTTGCCTTCCCATCGCTTGCCTTTCACCAACTCATCACCCACCACCTGAGGTCCAACTGCTGATTGTCCACTGGTAGCCTGCAGACTGACTGTAATCCACCAGCAGATCACCAGCTGCCTGCTGTTGCCAGGAAGTCCACTGTTATAGTACCTGCAGATTTGGTTGCAAGTGGCTGCCATCATTTTGAGACAATAGCCAGGCGCTATAGGATCCCCAGCCAGACTGACCAAGCCCCATCTCCAGGACCCCTTAGCCTGACTTCACCCTGCTTCCAGGACCCCTGGACCAACTAACTATGCCCCGCCACCAGGACCCCTCAACCGTATCAACCACACCTTGCCTCCAGGACCCCTAGCCGATCATGCCCACTCCCCCCGAGCTGCAGCTCCCCATTTGGCAACACATTTGGAAGCCAGTGTGGCCATCTTGGATTATCCTGGAAGTAGAAGCTCCCATCTTTAGGTGGGGAAAATCTCATTCAGACGACTGCTGGAGACTGGAAGCTCATTGTTAGGTACCTCTCATGCATAAAACTACTGAAGACTGAGAGGTTTGAATACTGTATGATGGTTACATTATAGATTTTTTTTCTCCTTTTTGAAAATTTTAAAATTTTTATTTCTTCACTTTTCTTGCTCTATTTTCCTTCTGTTTACCAGTTTCCTCAGAGTCTCTTTCTCCCTTTTCTCAGGCTAACAACCAACTTCTTTTGATCACACTTTCACTCTTTCTACAATCTAGAACTTCTATATACTCTTTCCTTATCCCATTAACAGTTACATTATACACTTTACCCTCTTTGTCCTCCATTAGAAACTGCAGACCTTATTGCAAATCTAGTTGTTATACTATAGGTAATAAATGAACTCATTCTCTCTGTTTATTATGACAATATTGTTAACGTCTTCATAGGGGCTATTAGGTTAAGGGCTGCATATTGTCTGTGCTGGGTGCTGCTAATATTGATCTCCCCCTTAAATAAGAGGTTTTGGAAATCTGTGGGGTCACTATAAGCCTATAGGAGGGAAACTACAATCCCCCAGATCTGCACTGCTAGAGGGGAAGACAGGTGAACGACATGAAAAAACAAGGGAAGAAAATGTTCCAAACAAAACTAGATTCTATATTAATAGAATCCAGTGATGGCATGGTAGAAGAAATGTCAGAAAAGGAGTTCAGAATATACATAATTAAAATGATTCATGAAGCAAAGGATGAGATAAGAGTGCAAATGCAGGCAATGAATGATCACTCCGATAAACAATTGAAAGAGCAACTGCAGGGAAGCAAAAGATCATTTCAACAAAGAGAGATTCTCAAAAAACAAACAAACAGAAATCCTTGAAATGAAGGAAACAATAAACCAAATAAAAAACTCAATGGAAAGCATCACCAATAGACTAGACACTTGGAAGACAGAACCTCAGACAATGAACACAAAATATTTAATCTTGAAAATAAAGTTGACCAAACAGAGATGATGATAAGAAATCATGAACACAGGATGGAAAAAACCTACCATAAACATGTACTCAGTAAAAAAGCGGGGGTTTCCATCCTTATATCAGATAAAGTGGACTTCAAGCCAAAGTTAGTCAGAAGGGATAAAGAAGGACATTTCATACTGCTTAAGGGAACCATAAGTCAGGAAAACATAATGATCATAAATATTTATGCTCCAAACAACAAGCATCCATGTACATCAAACAAATCCTTTTCAATTCCAGGAATCAAATAGACCATAACACAATAATTCTGGGTCACTTTAACACACTATTGTCACCACTGAATAGATCTTCCAAAAAAAAACTAAACAAAGAAAGCACAGAACTCAATAACACAATCAATAACTTAGACTTAACAGACATATATAGAATATTCCATCCATTAATGAGCAAACACTCTTCTCAGCAGCACATGGATCCTTCTCTAAAATAGACGGTGTGTTATGCCACAAAGCAGCCCTTAGTAAATGCAAAAAAATTAGAGATACTACCTTGTGTTCTATCAGATCATAATGAAATAAAATTAGAAATCAATGACAAAATAAAAAACAGAAACTACTCCAACACTTGGAGACTAAATAATATGCTATTGAATGAAGCATGGATAACACAAAACATCAGGGAGGAGATAAAAAAAAATATTCTTAGAGATAAATGAGAATGACAATACAACATACCAAAATCTTTGGGACACTATGAAAGCAGTAGTAAGAGGAAATTTCATTGCACAGAGCACATTCAAGAAAAGAATAAAAAGTCAACAACTAAATGACCTAACATTACATCTAAAGCCCTAGAAATAGAAGAACAGACCAATACCCAAAGCAGTAGAAGACAAGAAATAATTAAAATCAGAGCTGAAATCAATGAAATTGAAACAAAAGAAACATTCAAAATATTGACAAAACAAAAAGTTGATTCTTTGAAAAAGTAAACAAAATAAACCCTTAGCCACGCTAACAAAAAAGGAGAGTGAAAACTCAACTTACTAAAATTTGTGATTAAAAAGGAAATGTCATGACAGACACCACTGTAATACATAACATAATGAGAAACTACTTTGAAAATCCATACTCCAACAAAATAGAAAACATCAAAGACATCAACAAACTTCTAGAGACTGAACCAGGAAAACATACACAATTTAAACAGATCAATTTCAAGCAATGAAATAGAAGAAGCCATCAAAAGCCTACCAACAAAGAAAAGCCCAGGACCAGATGGATTCTCAGCTGAGTTCTACAAGACCTTCAAAAGAACTCATTTCAACACTTCTCAAAGTATTTAATGAAATAGAAATGGAGGGAACCCTTCCAAAATCATTCCATGAAGCTAGTATCACTCTGATATAAAAACCAGACAAAGACACTTCAAGGAAAGAAAATTTTAGACCAATATAGCTGATGAATATAGACACCAAAATCCTTAACAAAATCCTGGCAAACCATATCCAAAAACATTTTAAGAAGATAGGGCCCCACAATCAAGTGGGGTTCATCCCGGGGATGCACGGTTGGTTCAACATCCAGAAATCAATAAATGTAATTCATCACATCAATAGACTTAAGGTTAAGAATCATATGCTTATTTCAATAAATGCAGAGAAAGTGTTCAACAAAATACAACACCCCTTCATGCTCAAAACACTAGAAAAAATAGGGATAGTAGGAACACACATCAACATTGTAAAGTCTATTTATGTTAAGCCCATGGTCAGCATCATTCTTAGTGGATAAAAACTGAAAGAATTTCCTTATAAAAACTGGAACACGACAGGGATGCCCTCTTTCATCACTTCTATTCAACATCGTCCTTAAAATACTAACCAGAGCAATTATACAGACCAAAAAATTTAAAGGGACACAAATAAGAAAAGAAGAACTCAAGCTGTCACTATTTGCCGATGACATGATTCTATATTTACAGAATCCAAAAAACTCCACCAGAAAACTTCTAGACTTAGTAAATGAATTCAGCAAAATAGCAGGATATAAAACCAACACACATAAATGTAAAGCATTTTCATGCATAAGCAATGAATCATTTGAAAGGGAAATGAGGAAAACTTCATTTACTATAATCTCATTTAAAAAAAAAAAAAAAAAAAACCCTTGGAAATCAGTCTAACCAAAGAGGTGAAAGATCTCTACAATGGAAACTACAGAACATTAAAGAAAGAAATTGAAGACTACTTTAGAAGATGGAAAGACCTCCCGTGTTCTTGGATAGGCAGAATTAATATTATCAAAATGGCCATACTTCCAAAGGTGTTGTACAGATTTAACACAATTCCAATTAAAATCCCAATGACATTTCTCATTGAAATAGAGAAAGCAATCATGAAATTCATCTAGAAGAACAAAAGATGCAGGATAGCCAAAGCAATCTGGGTAGGAAGAGTGAAGCAGGAGGTATCACATTACCAGACCTTAAACTATACTGTACAGCAATAGTAGCAAAACCAGCATGGTATTGGCACCAGAATAGACATGTAGACCATTGGTACAGGATAGAAGACACAGAGACATACCCACATAAGTACAGTTATCTCATACTAAACAAAGGTGCCAAAAACATACAATGGAGAAAAGACAGCCTCTTCAACAAATGGTGCTGGGAAAACTGGAAATCCATATGTAGTAAAATGAAATTTAACCCCTATCTCTCACCCTGTACAAAATTCAACTCAAAATGCATCAAGGACCTAGGAATTAGACCTGAGACCCTTCACTAAATAGAAGAAAAATAGGCCCGAATCTTCATCATGTTGGCTTAGGACCGACTTCCTTAAGACCCCCATAGCACAAGAAATAAAAGCAATAAATCAATAAATGGGATGGATTCAAACTAAAAAGCTTTTTCTCAGCAAAGGAAACAATCCATAACATAAAGAGAGAGCCTACAAAGTGGGAGAAAATCTTTTCCACACACACTTCAAACAGAGCACTAATCTCCAGTTTATAAAGAACTTAAAAAACTTTACACCAAAAATACAAAGAACCCAATTAATGAATGGGATAAGGAACTGGGCAGACACTTCACAGAAGAAAATATACAGGTGATCAACAAATATATGGAAAAGTGCTCATCATACCTAGTAATTAGAGAAATGCAAATTAAAACCACCCTAAGATTTCATCTAACTCCAATTAGAATGGCTATTATCAAGAACACAAGCAATAATAAGTGTTGGTGTGGATGTGGGGAAAAAGGCACACTTGTACATTGCTGGTGGAGTTGCAAATTGGTGCAGCCACTCTGGAAAGCAGTGTAGGATTCCTCGGAAAACTTGGAATGGACCCACCATTTCACCCAGCTATTCCACTCCTTGGTTTATAGCCAAAGGACTTAAAATCAGCATCCTATAGTGATGCAACCACATCAATGTTCATAGCGGCTCAATTCACAATCGCTAGATTGTGGAACCAACCAAGATGCCCCTCAGTTGATGAATGGATAAAGAAGTTGTGATATGTATACACAATGGAATGTTATTCAGCCATAAAGAAGAATAAAATTATGGCATTTTCTGGTAAATGGATGAAGTTGGAAAATATCATGCTAAATGAAACAGGCCAAGCCCAAAAAAACAAAGGCTGAATGCTTTCTCTGATAAGTGTATGACAATATATAACGAGGGAAGGTGGTGGGGGAAGGAAGAATGAAGGAATTTTGGATGGTGTAGAGGAAAATGGGGTGGGAGCGGGTGGGGAAGAGAAAGAGAGTAGAATGAAATAGTATTACCCTGTGTATATGTATGATTACATGAATGGTGTGAATCTACATTATGTAAAACCATAGAAATGAAATGTTGTACCCCATTTGTATACAATGAATCAAAATGCAGTCTGTAAAAATGAAAAAAAATTAAATTAAAAAAATAAAACCCTTATTTTAAAAAGTAAGTGGTAAAATAACTCCTGCAAATACCACGAATTTTAGAGCATTGCTCTTTAGTTTTAGTACATTTTTGTCTTATTAAAGATTCTCAAATCAACAGGTTGATTACACCAAAAAGTAAATGAAACATATTTGAGAGAATATTTTAAGAAACACTGTAGGAAGATATAAAGTAGAGAACATTTCAAAATTGTGGTATTTGCAATGTTGATGACCTGAATTGATCCATGCACTTTATAATGCATTATATTTTATATAGTCTTGTGGATAAAATGCAAACTAAAATATATGAAGAAAAACGTAAAAAGAAAGCTTCAGAACTGTATTCAAAAGCTGAAGTGGGCCACTGTTACACATTTACCTCCATGCTATTGCTATATGTTTGTCTCTCTCCCTTCAGAAATTTGGGGTGATAGTCATAACCTCGAGATCATAAAATAGTGCCTGGACAGGGAGGGTTCAATGTGTTGGATGGTAACCAAAATTAAGGCTTTTGATTAAAAAAAATAAATGAGATAAAAGCAAGTTGTTACTAGATGATCACAGTCGCCACTTCCTCTTTGATGCTACTGAAGCAAGAATTAAAGACAGGCAGTCAGTGTAGACAGGTAATCTGGGTGGACGTGAAAATGGATTTGGGTCCAGGAGGTTGGAGGCCATCCCTGGGAGATTGGACCGTTAATGTCTCCAGAGCCCTTTTATTACCAAGATTACCTGCCTATACTACCCCTCCCAAAATGTTGCAGACAGGGAGTTGGGCTGCTACCTCCCTGACTCACTCCATGTGGCCCTTCCTTCTGCCCATCTGCTTCTCGCCTTTTGGCCATCCCCCCGACCCACCCCCGCCGGCATCTCCTGGGCATAGTCACCTGGGCACGAAGAAGAGAGATAAGGGGGAAGAACAAAGTAAGTCTAAAATGCATAAAATGGGCAGGACACTCTCACTTCCTGGGATACCAGGATACCAGACATGGCCCCCTTCTACCTCTTGGGATAAGTCTGTTACTATTTTTTAAAAATAAAACTTGCTTGTACACTTGCCTCTGCCACTTCTCTAATGTTCAAACTTCAACCTGTGAGGAAGCAAAACTCTTCACTGATAACCGGAGAGGTCACTACTATATATAGCCCAAAACCAATTCAGCACACAGGTAGCCTCCACAATGGCAGTCGCTTCACTTACTTGTCTTGTTGGGGCTATAACCTGTGAGTAGTAAACTCTCAACAACGGATGGGGAGTGAATGGGTAACTCGTTTTACCAAGGGCAAACCCGGCCCAGAGGGAGAACAACTTGGCCCAGGTCCCTCCATGCGCTCAGTGCAGAGCCAGGTCCCACAGAGCTCGGCCTCTCTCTGGGGCTTCTCCGCCCTGGTGACTAATTCTCTCCCCATGCAACAGGGGTTCACTTGATCCTTTGACCGCGTTTTTCTTTCTCCCAGTCTCCTTTTCCCTAAAGTTCTCCTCCCTGATCTGCTTTTCTCTAAACTTCTCCTCTCTGATCTTCTTTTCCCTAAACTTGTCCTCTCTGATCTTCTTTTCTCCAAACTTCTCCCTGATCTCTCTTCCCTAATCTCATTTTCTCTGAATCACCTCTTTAAAAACCCTCTGTTCCCCATGATGGGCAGAATCGCAGCCTTTGGGACAGGAGTCCCCTGTGTTTCTGCTTTGCCAGCAAAGCCATAAACCTTCTTTTTCCTTTTTCTCTAGAACCTGTCTTCTTATTGGATTGACACAGAGAACGAGGACCAAGTTTCGGTTTCACCCATACAACCGGTAACCTTGTATTCAACAAAAACAAGGAAAAGCAAGCTGGCCTCCCTGAGAGGAAAGAGCGCTGAACTGGAGAACCGGGCATCCAATTTCCGGGCGCCCAACCCAAGGCCCCCCGCGGCCGCCCTGTCACGTGGCCACGCACAGCACGTGACCGGCGCCGCTCCGCGCAGGCGCAGTGGGCCACGGCCCGCCATCCCAAACATGGCGGCTCCGCTGGGCGGTATGTTCTCCGGGCAGCCTCCGGGGCCACCGCCACCCCCGCCAGGACTCCCGGGCCAGGCTTCCCTTCTCCACGCAGCGCCTGGCGCGCCGAGAACTTCTAGCAGCACCTTGGTGGACGAGTTGGAGTCGTCATTCGAGGTAAGCCGAGATTTGGGGCTCTGTCCCCATCCCTCCCTTCGTCCCTCAAAATGCAACCTGCACGTACGCAGTTATTTCATTCCTCGATCGCAACACCCAGTTTACAAATGGGAAATGAGGCTCGTAGAACGTTAGTCACTTTCTGTAGCCCACACTGTGAGGGGGTGACCGGTACTCCTTTCGGCTGGCGGAGGCCCGTGGACTTAAAATTTTGCCCAACGCCCAACCTCCGCACCCTTCCAGGGTCCCAGCAGGCTGTCCCTTATCCTAGCGTATCCGATTCGCTTCTTTTCGGAGCGCGAACTTTTCACGGAGCGCCGCTATTAAACTTTCTTTTTTTTCTCAAGACTCAATTTTAAGGTAAAGGTTTCTGCGGAAGTTTGCCCATTTCCTCCTTGTGGCCTAAGCCTTCCAGGGGCTCCTGCTTAACATGCTTCTCTTTTCTGTTCGGATGACGCCCCTGGAGATCGGCTTTCTCCCGGGAGGTGGAGAAGTTGTCCCTTGGTGCAAGGGGTATATTGAGATCATACACTGTCGTTGTGGGAGGGATCCTTGGAAACCATCAAGTTCCAGTCCTTTCTTTTATCATTGGAGAAACTGAAACTCAGAGCGCAGGTGGAGGGAAAGAGACCAAATAAATGATGATGCCAGAAAATACCAGCTTCTTGTTTGTTAGGTTACTTGGGACTCAGTTTACCAAGTATCTTCATTGGCCTATCTTGTTTTTTTGTTTTTTTTTTTTTTTTTTTTTTGTGGTGCTAGGGATTGAACCCAGGGCCTTGTGCTTGCAAGGCAAGCACTCTACCAACTGAGCTATCTCCCCAGCCTCATTGGCCTATCTTGTCATCTCATGTGCACTAACTTGTTGAATGACCACAGAAGTTATGGCTCACTCGGAAGATTTTGGTGTGCAGATGCCATCTTTTTCTTTTTTGATGTTTTGATGAACAGGCTTGCTTTGCTTCTCTCGTGAGTCAGGATTATGTCAATGGAACCGATCAGGAAGAAATTCGAACTGGTAAGAATTCCCTCTTTGTAGACAGTGTTCTTGCCTTCAGCAAGATTCCTTAATTGCTGATTTTACACTTGGTTTATTTCAGTCCTGTGTGTACCCTAAGGGAACTATTCTGGGGAATAAGATATATACAGATAGTCAATATTAATTGCTGGGGTTTTTGTTCATTTTATTAACTGAGATGTTATGTCATTAAGAATGAACCATTTATAATGGCCTTTTCTTATTGGTACTAGGAAAAAAGAGTAATAGTGTGAACTGCTTTTTTAAAAAATTTCACAAATTGCTTATCTTTTTTCCCTCCTTGTTGTTTGAGATTGAATCCAGGGGTGCCCTACCACTGAACTACTTCCCCAGCCTTTTTTATTTTGAGATAGGATCTTTTTAAAGTTGTTGATGGACCTTTATTTTTATTTATTTATATGCGGTGTGAGAATTAAATCTGGTTCCTCACCCATGCTAGGGGAGTGCCCTACCCCTAAGCCATAACCCCAGCCCTTGAGATAGGATCTTGCTTGGTTACCACAGCTGGCCCTCAGCTTCCCGTAGCTGGGAATGTGCTACCACTCCTGGCTAGGTGGTTAAAATCTTTTGAACAGGTGCTACAGAGAAAAGTCATTTGTGTTTGTCCTTTACCCCAGCGTTGTGTCTCCAAAGAAGTCAGTTCTTCTCACTTCTTTGTACTATATTTTAAATGTTCTGTTTTAACTAGAAATCATGATGCTAATTGCTGAATCTTGGATTCTTAATTAGAAGACCTTACAGTGTTCATATTGTGTAAGGTTTCTTTTACTTCTCATAAAAGTGCAAATTATATCTTTTTTTTTTTTCTTTTCTTTCCCCTTTCTGGTACTGGTGCTCTAACACTGAGCTACATCCCCAGCCCTTTTAATTTTTAACTTTGAGACAGTGTCTCACTGGGCTGCCCAGACTGGCCTGGAAATTCACATTCTTCTGCCTCAGCCTCCCTGCTGGTATTACAGGCACATGCCATCTCATTATCTTACAAATTATTCGCTATTCAATGTTGCTTAACACCTGGGAAGTTTTGAGCCATTATTATTGCTACCGCCAAGATTAAAATCCTGTATTACATTGATGAGAAAGGTGCTTTTTAATGTTTGACTATTCATTTATGTGGACGATACATATGTTTAGTGTTTTTCTTAATTTAATGTTTTCTTCCTTTTTTTAAAGGTGTTGATCAGTGTATCCAGAAGTTTCTAGACATTGCAAGACAGACAGAATGCTTCTTTCTACAGAAAAGATTGCAGTTGTCTGTACAGAAACCGGAGCAAGTTATCAAAGAGGTACAAACTCAGTTTTTTCCTCACCTCTTAGGAAGAGCACTAGATCTTAAAATTCCATTTAGGCTTTAATGAAAGACATCATCCTTTTTTTGTGAACTGTGTCAGGGCTTTATAGATCAGTGTGAAGCCCTGCTGGTTGTCAGCGTTTGTGACAACCTGTACAAAAAGGGCCTCTGGGAGTGAGGAGTGTAAAGCAGAGCTGCCAACAGAGCAGCTCTGCCTGCTTCTGTCACACACTGGCTTTCACAGTGAATTTCTCTTAAATAGAAAGTTCTGCCTTGTGAAAAACCATTAATACAGACAGAAACCCATTTTGGACCGGAACTGTGATCTTTGTCCCCGGTTGCCTTGCCCTGTGCCTCACATAGAAAGGGGTATGTTTAATTTTGTTCAAAGAATCAAAAAGTAAATGATCTGCCATGGTTCCTTAAAACTCAGGATTTGGGTGGTCTTAGTCATTCTAAAGTGGGGCATTTGGAAATATGTTGGGGTTGCCATAGGACTAGGAAGCTTTAATGACAAGGAATGATCAGACCAGGACCTGCCACCTCAGTGTGGAGAATTGAGGAATCCTCCCGCCCCAAAGGCTGTTGATGCTCCCAGTGAGAAACACTGAATTGAAGTTATCAGGTTTTGGTAGTTTAAGAAAGAAGCTCCCAGAAACTGACCAGTTAATCAGAAAGGTTCTTTTGGGTTATGATACCAGCTGTTGAGAGGGAGAATTATAAGATGATGGCATTCTTAACAGTCTGTTGTGCTACATTTTTTCCTAATTTAAAAAAACTTGCATAACGATGCAGGTGTGGTTAAGGCTGGGTGTTAATAAAAGATTTTAATGCTGATGTTCATAAAAATCTCTTAAAGATAAGATTTTAACACTTTGTAATCTGAAATTTTAGGACAGTACTGTGAATTCTTGTTTTGTGGTACTGAGGATTACTGAGCTGTATTCCCACCTCCTCGCTCCCTACCTTTATTTATTTTTTTTAAAGATTTTGAGATCTTTCAAAGTTGCCCAGGCAGTCCTCTAACATGTGATCTTCTGTCTCAGCCTCCCTAGTAGCTGGGTTTATAGATGTGCACCACAGCATCTGGCTGGCTTGCTGTGGATTCTTCAAAGCAATTATTGATGTGTTTCACATTCTTAGTTTTTTCTAATCTCAGCTGTAGTCTTTGGAGAGGGGTGCTGGATGGCTGGGGAACAGGATGAGAAAGTAATTGATTTTTCTTTTTGACCGCCCTGGAGTGCTTTTTAAATTTTATGACTTTTGTTACTGAATAAAAGGAAAATGATTAAAGATAAAAATTCTGGTTGTTAGGTGGTCAGCTTCCATTGTAGGAGTTGCTTTACATTAGTCAAACTGGAGCCAAGCTGAGGAATGGGCTGATATGGTTTAATGGATTCTCTTGATTTTGAATTTGCTTCTTGGTACTCTTCACTAATCAGGAACTTCATTATTTCCCTTGAGTTCCCTCTGACTTACTCCATCACTTTCATCTGTAGGACGTCTCAGAACTAAGGAATGAATTGCAGCGGAAAGATGCGCTGGTGCAGAAGCATTTGACAAAGCTCAGGCATTGGCAGCAGGTGCTGGAGGACATCAATGTGCAGCACAAAAAGCCAGCTGAAGTCCCCCAGGGCTCCTTGGCCTACCTGGAGCAGGCTTCTGCCAATATCCCTGCGCCTCTGAAGCAGACCTGAGAGGGGTCTGGCCTACAAAGTAGCCTCTTGAAGACAGTTTCACCAAACCTCTGTGTGTGGATGTGACATTTTAGAAGAATTATTTGCCAGGGAATGAGTTGGTCTTAATTTTGTTTCCACCTAAAAATTTCCCTGATTTTTGTGAACTGTTAATTACTTGATTAGTTTATAAAATGCTTATGGCTTGGTGAACCAAGTGAGATTTGGTTTTGTTTGTAGCAAAGTTTAGACTTAGTTTGATGACACAGATTCTTTTTTGTTTTTTTGCTTGTTTTTAAAATTTTTATATGACTTTATATACTTTTTTCCAATTGTTAGTTTGTTATTATCTGAGGGGGAAAATTACAATACTCCAGAATCAGGGGAGAAGGAGTTTGGTTTTAGTCCTTTAACATTTACTACCCATTCATGATAGTAGAGAAAAATATGTAAATTTTTTGTCTCAAGACTTTGAACTACCTCAAGAAGAGGAATCTAATGCAGTGTTTGTAATGCTTCCATAGTAGCACAGATATTTTGTAAATTTTTTTGAAAATGGGTCAGAAAAAGGGTTAAAATATGCTGTTGGTGTAGTAATATCACAGTAGATCCTTAATTTGATGCTGCCTTTTGTTTGGGTGAGTTTGTGTTGTGTGGTGTTGCCTGTTTGATGGGGAGCTGTACTAGGAGCATGATATGCTAGGTGCCTTGCAGTAGTTAACTAGCATGAGTAACAAGCAGACCCAGTCTCTAGCATGACAGCTGGGACACAGGTGAAGTACGAGGGGTCAAAGCTTGGTCTGATTCTTTTTCTTTTGAATTTTGTGTTGTTTGCCTGTGTTTTTGTTTTACTTTTTGGTGAAGAAAAGTCAGTTTACATGACAGAAGATTCTTGCTCATGAATTTGATTGCCAGGGACTAGGGCCTTGGGGCGAAGGTGACCTGCAGAGTGATCCTTGGCTCCTTCACCTCCATAGAGAGCTTGTGATTCCTCTGGGGAGGGTATTTGCTCTCTTGTTGGAGGAGGTTTTCTGTTCTCTGTTGTATCTTTTCTTAGATTACATCCCTTCAGCCAGTATAAACACTCCACTGTCTTCTGAGTAGTCAGTAGGTCTGTTGCTCTTTTGTCCTCTCCGACAAGGAAGATCCTTCCCCACAAGCTTTGATATCCACTCTTGTTCCTGATCTGGCCTGGATGCCACCTGGTCGAGAAGCCTCCACTCCATTCCAAGGCACAGGACTTTCGTTCCTTCCACTGCCTTGTGGGTTAGGGTGTGGTATTTGTTTCTGTGCCCCTTGCTGCATTGTATGCTCATGGGAAATAGGCATTACTCCTATTAGGCACTGAATATACACAGCATGTATTTTACATAATACTTTGTTCTCACTTTGTGTGTGTGTGTGTGTGTGTGTGTATATATGTATATATATATATATATATATAAACTCATTTTGTTTGTGCGCTTTGAGGATGATATTTGTTTTGTGGACCTGTGACCGACCTGTGTTGATCAGCCTGAGGCTAGCATATTCCCTTGGTTGGAATGTATAGGTCGAAACTTAAAAGTTATTTTTTACTCATAAGGGTTTAACCTGGTCATCTTATGCTAATTAGAAGCTCTGATTGGCAGCTTTAGGTTTCTTGATTAAAATCCTAAATAAACTAAGTTTGAAGCAGTCTTTCAATGATAAAGGTGTTTTTGGTGAAAAGATAGGGAACTGTTCTACTTGGTGCTTAGTGAAAATGTTTTGAATTAGTGTGTATACAAGTTATTGTCATTTCTTTATATTAATTCAGAAGTTTTCTGTCAAATAAATAACAACTTTTCAATATGTCAGTTTGTTAACATCTTTTTAAATAACATTTTGATGACTGCTGAACATAGAAATTCTCTGTGCTGCTCTGTTCTTCAGGGAGAAACCAGAGTTCATGCTCCAGGACTTCCCTTGTCTTCCTGTGCTGTAGGTAACCCTTCCCACCTCTTGATGGCTTTGCCCTCCTGTCCCAGCAGCTGAAGTGCCTGCCCTGTGCAAGGTTGTCATTCTGCATGATCTGGGTCCTAGATCAGTTGCCTTCTGTGGGGCAGACAGCTGAGAGCTAGTAGAAGACAGTAGATTAAAAGTATCACAGGAGGCTGGGGGTGAGGCTTGTTGGTAGAATGCTTGCCCAGCATGTGTAAGGCCCTGGGTTCAGTCCCCAGTACCACTGAAAACAAAAACCATATTGTATCCTGGGGGTGGAGTTGAGGGTAATGGTGGAGATAAGTGCCACCCTTAGAAATCTAGAAGATACTGAAAACGTCCATGTCATAGCTGTTTAATTTGCCGGCCTCACCTTTACAGAGTCCAGATGGATCCTGGACAGTGCCTATTGACCAGAAGTCTCAATCACAACCACTGCATTGGAGGTGGCAGTAAGCTGGAGCAGTTAAGGGCCAGGTCTATGGTCTGTGGCAACTGATGGGATGAATGTATTATTTTCTATCCCAGTTAAGAAACAGTGGAGCTCTAGGAACATCGAACTCTTCAGCTTCTGTCATAATACAGCCTGAAAAGATGTAGCATCTAATCCTGTTTCTCCCTGCTAACTCAGTCCTGAAGCAGTCCATGTCTCTTAATTGCCATTGTTATCTGCAGGCCATTGCCATCACCCCTAGGTCCTTCTGCTCTTGAGAGATTGAAGGAATCAGATGACGCCAGTTCAGACTGGTAGAATTTTTTTTTTTTTTTTCCCCAGTGCTGGGGATTGAACCCAGGGCCTTGCGCATACGAGGAAAGCTCTCTACCAACTGAACTATATCCCCAGCCCCAATTGAGCTATATCCCCAGTCCTAGAATATTATCTATCAAATCATGTTTTGTTGTCATTATGTTGGGTACAAAAGGGTGGAAATTTCATTTTCTGCTGGTAAGGGTATAAATTTGTAAAAACTTTCAGGATGGTTGATTTGGTAATAAACTAAAAGTTCTATTTGTGTATCCTTAGCTGCCTTATCGTCAATACTCAAGTAAATTGTCCCCCCAAAAAAAAATTGTAGAAGAATTCAAAGATTTGGTTAACAAAGATATAGTTATTTCAGGGTAGAAGCTACAAATTGAATGACTTTTTCACTTGAAATAAGAAAGGAGTCAAAACAGATGTAGTCTCTCAATTAACATAATTCTGTCCCTGCAGAGGTATCATGCTGAGTCAAAGGACAGCAGTATAAAGTGCAGTCTGCTTTTAGTTATCACAAGTTGCACAGTGTTGGGATAATGTTTCAACTCACAGAGGTAAAACCACCTGTGTGTAGTTTTTTTTTTCTTTTTAAGTCACAAAATAAAAAAACAGTGCTGTGGCCAAGATCTGAATGTTGTTTTCCCAAAATTCATTTGTTGGAACTTTATACTCATGTGAGACAGGCTGAGTGTCCCTAATCCAAAAGTCTTTGTGCACTGACATGACATTGCAAGTGGAAAATTCCACACCTGACAAGTTGTAGTCAAAATGCAGGTGCACTAAAAATATTATATAAAATTACCCTGCAGCCTGTTTTAAGATGTGTATGAAACATAAGTGAATTTCATGTTTAGACTAGGGTCCCATTCCCAAAATCTTGTGTACATGCAAGTGTTCCACAATGCAAAAAAATCCAAAATCTCATTTTTTGAACCCAGGGCTTTGCACGTGTTAAGTGTGTGCTGTACCACTGAGCTACACTCTGAGCTCAATACCAGAGCACTAGCTGGCAGCATGAGTGAATCCCTGGGTTCAGTCCCCAGCATTGCAGCACCAACAACAAAATCTTACTGGCTTCTTGATTTGTTTTACTTGCATTTCTCTCAAATTGACATGTATCAAGTGTCACTGGCCACTTTTTATTTGTAGATGTTCCGACTGAGCTTAAAGTGAATTTCCTATTTCCAACTCTGTCTTCATCTAATTTTCCCTTTCTAAGGAAAAGCAATACCAGTCACAACCATTCTTATTGTTCAGTCGTTTGAAGTTTTATTCAAAGAGCAAGGATTTGACAGTGCACAGAGTGAACGCCTGTTTATGGGCCACTTACTGGGCCAGCACCAAAGGATCGAGAAGATATTTTGCCCACTAAATGTTGTATTGAGTCTTGTCGAGTCACATTGCTCTGTCCCAGGGTAAGACAGTGCGTGTGGACTGAGCAACGTCAGCACCGTGAGCAGCCATTCCCAGTGCCCTTTGATCTACTGTGAATCCATGCAACAGGCAGCAACCCCTCACGAGGCAAATGTCCCAAAACCAAAGACCAGGGGTTCCATAGATCTTTGACTTCAGAGAGCAGGCGGTCTAGAAACTTTCCAAAATAACAAGTTGACATGACATTCATTGAAACAGATGTATGATGGGGGCGAGGCACAGTTACAGAAAATTCCAATTTGTGATGGTTACCGTCACTCATTGTTTAATCTTGTAAAGCCCCTTTTGAGGTAGGTGTAGCCCCTCTGTAATCTGCTGCCTGTCCTAGACCTAGGAAATCAGAACATGCAACGTAGCATGCTGCAGTCCATTCCAAATAGGTGGGTTTTTTGTAACTGACTTTCCTGTTTATTTTGAACTT
Organism: Sciurus vulgaris; assembly: GCF_902686455.1. Taxonomy (NCBI): domain Eukaryota; kingdom Metazoa; phylum Chordata; class Mammalia; order Rodentia; family Sciuridae; genus Sciurus; species Sciurus vulgaris. Next base: position 133,433,252 of record NC_136469.1, on the reverse strand, counting down.
TATTTTAGTCCTCTTGCTGCTGAGGTTGGATATGTATTTTGGAATTATATTATTTTACATAGAAAACTTTTCAAGTGGAAATGACTAGCATCAGGAAAAATGAAACCAGTTTTAAAGTAGACCACGAAATCACAAAGTCAGCCCACAAAGTGGAGTACAATGTCACGGACACTGGAAATACAGTGGTGTAGGTCACTGGAACATAAATAACATGTTTCCTGTGGGTGCTTCTTAATAACATTGGTTTGATTTATCTTTAGTATCAAGATTTTTAATGAACTGGTGTCACAATGAAACAATATGAAGTGTTGGTTTGGTTGGTTGTAGTTCATTCCTTCGGATGTTTTAAGTGGTTTCCTAACGTCCTCTCTGTGAGGTATCTCAAGGCAGAGTTTAGAAGGAGAAGTACTTGGTAAACCACTCCTGGTGTGGGGAGCCCTGTTTCTGCTGGGCTTCTTTGGCTTGGGCTGGTTCACCATCTTGTGACCTAAAAACAAACAAAAGTTTCTTCTGTGATTTTGAAAATTGTTCAGTAGACAATGGAATGCCCCATTACCTTTCCAAGGAAAGAACTCTTTCTTTACTTGGAAGATTCCAGCTGGAGACCAGCTCTTCGTGGCTGGAAACAGGTGTAAGGAATGGGGTGGGGAGGAAAAGTCCAGTTCCTGTTTTGAAAACAGAAGGTTCTCCATTGTTTGCTGCTCCATTGTTTCCTTTAAGAGCTAGTAGTTATTATTATACTAATGAGGTATATATTTTGTAACTTTTATTATTTTAATTCAGGTACAAATTAGATAAGTTTAATTTTAAAAACTATAAAATAGGTCAGCAGAACATTGTGGATACTGCCAGCTGTCTAGTGTATTCTAACCTCTCCCTGAGGCCTTGAAATTAGCCTACTGGATTGAAAAGGAGAAACAGTAGGTGACAAGCCCCCGTACACCTGGCAGATCAGTCTCTGTGTGCCCTTGTGAAGCTTCATGTAAAACAACAGAAGAGCTTTAAACAAGTGCATATTGACTAGGAGAAACCCATGGTCAGAGTCAGGGGCTGGCTCTGGCTGTTAACAGAGGGGTGTTTGGGGGCTCTGGGCCTGAGTTGCCACAGCTGGGAAACAGGCTGGACCCATAAAAGGAAAGCACGGGGCTCGTTCCAGCTGCACACTCACAAAGTTCTCATCCCTGGGGCAGCAGGCAGGCAGGCAGGGCCTCTGGGACAGAACATTTTAGATGGGACCCTTTCTGAAATGCAAACTTTAAGCTCAGAATTTAAAATATGTGCCCTCTGAAAGGAAAACTGGAAAGGAAGGAGAATTAGTAAACACAGGAAAATCACAAGTCTCTGAGAAAAACAGGAAGCAAGGGAAGAGAAAGGAAGTGGCATCTGATCATTATGCACAGTCAACCAAACCCACAGATCTAGAAACCTTAAAATTCCAAAATAATACAATAAATCTTGGGAAATAGCCTTAATAATAGTGAAAACTGTACTGAACCCTTTTGTGCCACGTCTTATGCTAAACATGTTCTGTGGGTTAATTCCTTTAGTCTCACATCAGTCTGAGGAGGTGGGAATGGTTTTCACTTTCAAGGTGGGAATACAGGGAACCAAAGAGGTCAAGTGACTGGCCAAGGCAACACAGCTAAGAAAAATGAGGACCAGATTTTGCATACAGACATCAAGGCCAGGTGAGGACAGTCCACCCTCTATGTAACCCACACCAAAGTTCTCAGCTAATTAATTCCATTAAAAAAGGCCTTCCGGGATTTGGTACCAGAAATAGTACCCCTTCCAAAGAATGACATAATTCCCCTCTTTTACATAATCTTCCTGTTAGACTAAATTGTTATTTCTGCAAGGCAGGGCTGGTTTTGCTACTCTTTATATTTGCCCAAATACGGAGTATTGAGCAGGTGCCGGAAAGGATTCTAATGTCACAGTCCTCCCGCCCCCGCCGGCCCATCCCTGGAGAGATGGAATGATGGCCCTGCACCCCTACCTTGTGGCAGTCTTAGCATCTAGAGACTGGGTAGGTTTATAAGGCCGACTGCAGCTGGGGCTTGGGTCCAAGCTGGGTGACTTGGTCAGCGGAGGCGCATTGAGTCTGGAGCCCAGGTCCCCACTGAGGAAGTTCTTGGCGTAGGAGGCAAGGTTTGGCACGCTGACCACCCGGCTGGGCACCTCCTCTATCCTCTTCTTCTGTTTGTAGTAGAGGAAAGCTCTATTAGTGTGTCCCACAAAAGACTTCATTGTAAAGGTAAAGAAGGCCCACCCAACCAAAGCGATCACAGGAAAGAGGCAGCAACTTTCATGATATACTCACATGTTACTTTTAAATATTATTTTATTATTATTTATTTTTGCAGTTCTGGAGATGAAACTCATGGCCTCAAACATGCTAGGCAGGTGCTCTGCCACTGAGCTACATTTCTAGCCCTTTAAATCCTTTTTCTCCACTCTTACATTTTAAAAAACACAAGTCAATTTTCTTTTCAAAACCTCTGGAGAAGACTCGGTAATTTTTTTTTTTTTTTTTAAGAGTTTAGAGATCGTGTACCACCCTCATCATTAGCTGAACCCACCCTGGACTCAAAATGTATTAGTATCTCTGCAATGAAACTTAACATTTTGTCACACTAACGGGATATTGTTAAAAATCATAAATGAGATCTTATCTGTTCAGGTCAATTTGGGTGTTCAGTGAGCTATAAAAAAAATACTAATTCCTTAGAGGTGTTAGGATATTGAGACTTGGATGTGAATAGGCTCATCATTACATATTCCAAAAATATCATAAAGAAATAAAGTGGAAAATTCCTACTATCTCTCCTGTCTCCCAAAACCCAGATAGGGCTGTTATCATATTTACTGTAGAAAATTTGAAGAATACAAAGGCCCATGGGAAATAAAAGCCACATCTCATCTTCCCAAGCCAGATGTAAAGGCTGTCTGTTAGGACTGTGGACCATTCCTGTGGGCCTTTTGGTCAATGCCTTTCCTCAGTGTATACCAGGCCAGTGACATCAACTAGCTGGAGCTTCCTTTAGGAGGAAGAAATCAACAGCTGCTTTGGCAAAACCAGTAGAACCAGCTTACCTTCATGGAAGGTGTCAAATACCCTGGGTGAGGATTGAAAGAAAAGGACCGATTCCGATGGGACATCGCGCTGGGGAATGCAGCATAGTGAAATCTTCTCTCTTCCTGGAAAACCAGTACATCCAAGTCTGAATGAACCCGAGCACACAGCACTGGGCCTGAGCTGAAAGAAGACGTCAGGGAGGGCAGAACGCAGAAGGCAAGGCCGGGGAGGGAGGGCATGCGGGCAGTTGAGCTTCCAGCCATGGGAGCTTTGGGGAATGCCTTTTTTTTCCAGGGTCCTTTGGAAAAGGAAAGGGCAAATTTATGCCATGCAAGTATTCTCAGCATTTGAAATTAAGAATCTAGTGCAGAAAGTTAATGATAGTTGCAAAGAAAGAATACTCTTGAGTGCACACGAGATCTCACCTCCTTCCCTCACCACCTTTTGTTTCATATTTGTATCGTAGACATATACACAAAGTAAAGAGGGTAAATAAGATCCATCTCCCACTTAAGCAATTGTAACTATAATGGCCACGCTGGATTATTAGGTATGTCATCACCTACTGTTTTCTCTCCACCTATATTATTCTTATAGCAAATTCCAGTCATTAATTTCATCTGTAAAAACTTAAATATGTATTTCAGAGATTAAGGACTCTTTTTCTTTAAGAAAATCATAACCACAATATCTCACACTCAGCAAGTGAGTCATAATTTCTTATCAATATAATCTAATCTTCAGTCATTGGTCAAAGTTGGAGGAGACAGAAATGAGGCAGGTGACCAGGAGTAAATGAAGGGAAGGGGCATCTCAAGAAATGACCATCAGGCCTTGGTGGCTTTAGGATACAGAATCAGGAAGTTGGAAATAACTTATCTTCAAGGGATCAAGGGAATGGTTTTGCTAATTAGGAAACAGGTGCTCATTTTTACAACAGGAAGATCAATAATAAAAATTCTGGTTCTACAAAAATTCAGGGGCAAGCCATTCTAGATTTTTCTCATTCATTTAAAAAAAAAAAAAAAAACTGAACCAATATTCAACATGAAGCAAAGCCATTGGAAGCAGAATGGTTTTCTGTGCCTCCTGTTTTCCTCTACTAATTTTTTAAAGTGAGTAATTCTTTTAAGGAAGGATCCTTTGTAAGGCAAGATTTTAGGCACCCAGAGAAAGGTCAGGCACACAGTGGGGGCTGTTCCCGCAGCAGCTCAGCAGTGCCCCACCAGGTGCGTGGGCAGGGGCCCTGCTGCCGTCTGTCCTGCCAGGGCAGCCTCACCGTGAGCTGCTTGATGATCTCCTCTCTCTCCTTGAGGCGGGTCTGCAAACGGCCTATGAGCTGCAGGTCCTCAGGCCTGGACGCTCCCTTCCCTGGCTTCTCTCCGGTGTCTTTCAGTCTGTCCAAGGCAGGCAGTTAGTCCCCCTTACAGAGTGATTACTCAACAGAAAGGAGGGAGGCCCCGTGGACACAGAGGGATGGCATGTGCTGAGTCTGGCCAGCCAAGGCAGGACAGCAGCAGAGGCTGGTGCAGGGCCACTCTTAAGTTGGGTGTAGAACCCAGGACCCCTCTCCCAGTCTGCCCCCCATCAGTTCTCCCAGGGCTGCTGGGCCAGGGAACCAGGGATCTGAGTGTGCACACAGGCGCTACAGTCAGCCAGGCTTCAGGAGGCTGGGATGTAGCTGGGGCAAGAGGCCTGGGCAGGAAAATGCCACCACCCCGTGGAAGGCCAGCAGGTCCCCCAGATGCCAACATGGCTCTGGTGCCATCTGCTGGCAGACAGGTGAAGCAGGAGGCAGTCTAGAAGTCCCCCATGGTGAGGGGAGAGGGAGGTTTGGGGCAGCAGGGGACCCAGGAGGCCCAGGGCTTTGGGATGAGATGGCCTGGGCTCTAACCCTGTGCTGCTTTTTCCCACTTGTGTTACCTTGAGCGTAGCATGTCACCCTTGGGCCTGTTCCTTTCCCTTTAAACGGGTCAGGAAACGGGGTGGTTGTGAGGATTCAATGTACATGGCACGCGCCCATTAGATGGTGGCTGGAAAAACCTCTCACTGCCGCTTTTGGATGATTCATTTTGCATTGGAGGCGGTGGAGACCAGTCTCTAAGAGTGCGGACTAAGGGTCAGACAGATGCACTGTTCGCTGAGTGCTGTGCAGTCCCGGGCCAGTGGCTTTACCTACCTGTACCTATATTACAGTAATGGCCTCCCACATGGTCTGTTAATCACCCCAGCCCCTGCTCTCAGCAGCCAGAAGTGATGCTCTTAAAAGGTAAATCAGACATGTCATTTGTCACTCCTGCCCACAGTCCTGGACTGGCTTCCCTGGGCACTGTACACACCCAGGCTTCTTCCCGCTGAGGGCAGGATCTCTGCCAGCCACTCACTTCCTACCACTCACCCTCACTGCATTCACCCACGCGAGCCTTCTGACTTCCTAGTTGTGCGACAGGCCCTGGGGCCTTTGTATGTGCTGCTCCTTCCAACTGGCTCTCAGATGCTCCTTGTCACTCTATACCCTGATACTGCCTTCTACTACTTTCACTGCCTGCTATGAAATTACGTATTTAACTATTTCTTGTTCAAATCCCCATCTAGAACTTGTTAGCACCATGAAAGCATAGTCTTTTTGTCCCTCTTACAACTCGAGCTTAAAATTGGGCACAGCACACAGTAGGCCCTTAACAAATACTTGTTGAATGAATAAATGAATAAAGCACAAGGACCGTACTTTTCTTATCTGTCAGGAGAAAACACTTTCTCCCTGTTGTGAACACTGAGATGACTGTTGTGAACATTAAATGAATGATGTGTGTCAGAAAAGGGCGAACGCTCAAAGAAAGGTAGCCCAGGTCCTTCTGATTTTTTTTCTAAATGCGAGGGGTAAACCAGGCCCATGAAACAGTGCTCATTGTCACAGATAATTGTGCCCTGCAGCCTCATAAAATGAAGGGCCACCATCCTCAACTGCCAGGAACTGCCAGGAACTGAGGGGCTTTCTGGAAGGAAAAATCCAGGAAAATCTAGGGACTCCAGGATGAGTTGGCCCACTTCATAAATGGCACATCTGCTGTGTCTCCCAACCTGGGGCCCAGGGTCTCTCTTACTCCGCTTCCAGGGCAGCCAGCCTGGCCTGGAGCCGGGCCTGGGCTCCACTGAAGTCAGCCACCATGGCCTGCATCTCCTTCCTGTGTTCCTGGCGAAGCACCTCCGCTTCCCTGGCCCTCTGGGCCTGCTGGTCCTCCTCCAGCATCCTGGGGTAGACAGAAGCACAGCCAGGCCCGCTCAGGCTCTGGGGACGTCCAGCCCCTCCCCGCTCCACTGAGAGGGATGGTTTGGGAGACCCTGGGTTGGCGGAGGTTATGAATCTAAGATCAGAATACCCATGAGGAGAGCAGGGGCCCCTCTCAGCACCCTCCCACTCTGGCATCCATGAAGGAGAACCTGAGCCAGAGGCAGGCTTCAGAGGAAAGGGGAACAGACCTGGAGGAGAGCCCCAGAAAACATTCCCCTCATATGGAGCAGCGAAGGGGACCTGGTGCTCAATTCCCTATTGGAATCACAGGGCACTGGGACTCTGAGACCTGGGAGATCTGCAGTCCATGAAGTCAGAGCAGCACGTGGGGCCAGGCTGCCTACGTCCATGGCCTCCTCTACCACCAGCTGTGTGACCTCAAGCAAGCTACTCCTGCTCTGTGTCTTCTGCTAAATGAAGGTGACAGTGCCACCTACCTTATAGGGTTATTGCAAGGAGGAATTGCACTAATGTGTCTAGAACAGGAAATCACAAAGTACATGTTCAGCCGTTAGCTATCATTTGCCAACAACTAGAGGTGGAGCCCTAGGGGTCATTCACCCTCATAAAGGACATGTCAATTTTCATGCAATTGTTTTTATTCCCAGGAGAAAACCCTTGTTTTCCTCACTCACAGGGAGCTATACCCAAAGTGGCTAGGAGTCCCAACCCTGGGCCAGTCTCCTTATTCTGGGGACCTGCCCAGGGTCAGTTGGTGAGGCACTATTTGAATCTAAGGTGTCCCACCTTGGCCAGGTGGGCTCATGGCCATCCCTCAGATGAGCCTCAGGTCTGCTGTTCACTTGGGAGGAAGGTCTCAGGACCACAGCCCAGTTGGGACCTGAGTTACTTCACAGCCACAGGAGCCTGGTGGGAACCCTGCTCCCCCCACCTGTGAGCTGAGGACTCAGAGGGACACCCTTCTGGTGGCAACTTCCCTCCCCACGGGGCATTAGAGTACCTTGGGCTTCTTTCCACATCCAGATTCCGGGCCCTTCCTCAGCTCTGCTGCAGCTGGGGTGGGGCCAGAGTGGATGTTTTGACAGCGCTTTCCTGGGGACATCTCTGCCTGAGAACCCATGTACTCAGAGCTACCTGGGGCTACAGGACACTCTTCCTTGGTTAATCTCAGCCAGTGCTTCTGCCTGGAGAAGGGGATTCCCTTCTCCAAGTTCCCTTGTCCTGAGGAACTCCAGGACCTCTGAAAATTTCCTCACCTGTCTGTTTGCTGCATGAAGAGGGAAACGAAGGACTCATACAGTGGTACTCAAGATGGACTTGGTGACCTCAGCAGCAGCTCCTTTGGTAACGAAAACCTAACTGATTATACTCCAGCCCCAATGAGTCGGAAATGCTAGGGATAGAACCCAGTAATATATGTTCAACAAAGGTTCCGGGAGATTTTTTTTTTTTTTTTTCAGTGCCAGATGTTCAGCCCAGGACCTTGTGCCTGCTAGGGAAGTGCTCTACCACTTTTTTGAAAGCTATAAACTGCTAAAGCTCATTCTAAAAGAAACTAAATAGTCCTGTTAAAAGTCCTATTAAAGAAATTGAATTTGTATTAAAAACTTTCCAACAGAAGGCTGGGGAGATAGCTCAGTTGTTAGAGTGCTTGCCTTGCAAGCACAAGGCCCTGGGTTCAATCCCCAGCAGCATCCCCAGCAGCACAAAAATAAATAAATAAATAAAAACTTTCCAACAGGGAGAGGGAGAAATTCAGGACTGATCAGTTACTAACCTCCACAATGAACCAACGCAGTGCAAGCCTCCTGCACACACCTCACTGCCACCTACCCTGGTCCCCCATTTTACAGACCACCCAGCCTGGGAGAGATCAGCTGGCTCATCAACATCACACAACCCAGTTAAGGGTGCTCAGCACTGTCTGAACTATCCACCACTGTCTCCAAAGGCCTGAGCTGAGGACACTTGCGGCCTTCTAGGAAGGTCCGATTCAAGGTCTGATGAATTCCGTGATTTTCAGGGACACGGGGTTCCCTCTCCTATCGGGCCAAATCCTACTTGGAGATCTAGGATTCCCAGGACACCAGTACCCTGCACGGTCAAAGGAGTAACATCCCTGAAGTGTTAGCGTAGTAAGGAGTATTTTTGGAGGGCGGGGACATTTTCCCTCTCAGGCTCAGGGAGCCCCAGCGGAGGGGCAGCTGAGCCGGGCTCTGACCCACCTGTGCTGCTCGCGGAGCTGCAGCGCCTCCTGCTGGTGCTGCTCGGCCTCGGCGCGCAGCCGCAGCAAGGCGTCCCGGAGCTGAGCGTTCTCCTCCCGCAGCCCGCAGCCCTCGCTCGGCCCCTGCTCGGCCACGCCCCGCGGGGATCCGGCCGGGCCCGGGCCGCCCGCATCCTAGGAGAGCGCACACAGGACCGGCGCGTTCAGGGAGTGCAAGGGAGGACGAGGCACCACAGGACAGCTGCGCTGCAGCGAGGATGGAGGCCCGCGTGTGCCCCGCCTAGGAGCCTGAATTTCCAGCGTTGGAGCTGGCCGGGTCTGGCCCGCCAGGAGTTTAGCAGAACAGGCGAGCCACGATGTAGCACGTCCAAACAAGCAGGGCGCTTCACCTGTGCCAGGCTGCTTGCCTTGGCCTTGCCCTCGACCTGGAGGCCCTGGAGCCCCGCCTACACGGTACCGCCTGAGGGCCGAACAGGAACCGCAGTGCATCCCAGTGCCACGGAAGTGCCCCAGGAGCTGCAGGGTGGAGGGATCTGGGTATGAGGGGAAGCTCCCCCACCCCACCCGCCACCTTGGGGCAAGCTGGACAGAAAAGGGAGCAGGCGTAGCAGGCTGCAATTCACACGCACACGGCTGGAGACGCAGCTTGTAGCCAGTGCATTTGGAGCTTATCCCAGTGGGAGCCACTGAAAGCTTTTTACAAAGTAGTTCTGGGCTTTTGCCCAAATACCCAAAGCATAGCAATGGGCTGTAGGCGAGGGGCCTGGACTGTTAGGAGATCACTGTGCTACCTGCTGGAATAGGAGTTTAAGGACATGCAGGGAAGGGGGGATGGGCAAGGCCCAGCCAGAAAGTTGGACCTTGATGGAAACATCGAGGTCTAGACAGGGAGTCTGTCTAGGGAGGTGTTCTGAGAAATTCTCCTGCACATGCCAAGGAGTTGACTCAGACTAGGTGTCTGGGATGGGAGGTGTCTGGCACCATACCCTGAGATGCCACTGTATCTGAATTACAAATAATGTGCAGCACTTAAGAACCATCTTTTGCTTTTCAAAGATGAAAGCCTGCCAGCCCACCAAGCATCCCCCAGACCCGGGGAGGAGAAGGGTCCTGCCATTTCAGGCAGTGCCTATTCTCCATGGGCTGGCAGCTGTGGCCCTAATACTGCTCCAGGAGGGCAGAGAGGGGTGGGTGGGGTATGGTGGGGGCAGGGGCACTGACCTCTGAGACAATGGCATGGTCCGGGCTGTCTGCTAGACATGGGCCAGTAGCCTGCCGTCTGCCCAAGCTGCCCAGAGCCTTCAGCTCGGCCTGCAGCGCCTCCAGCTCCTTCTGGTGCTCCGAGCAGAGAGCACGCTGTTCTGACAGCTCCTGCCTGAGGGATTCTGCAGAAAGAAGACAGCAGAAGGTCATGGTCATGGCTGAAGTCTGTCCTGCAGGGACAGTCTTTGGGATGGGGTGGAGTGGGTAGCTGCCGAGGGCTTCAGGTCAAGTCCCCTGAACTTAATTCTAAGATAACAGAAACAGGAGTAGCACGTATCGAGCAATAAATGTGCTGTAGACCCTTTGAAACTGTTCTCATTTAAGCCCCACACCATCTTATCTGCTGCATATTATTCCCCACCCCTACTCATCCTCCATTTTATGATGAATATCAGAGGGTAAGTTGCCCAGAGCCACACAGGTAGGTGGTGGAGTGGAGATCGTTCTTAACTCTGAACCACCTGCTTGGCCACTGCAGGATGACCTGAGCCCAGGGCCTAATCCTGAGGCAGCAGTTGGTTTCAGTGCACGTCAGGAAGCCAAGGGAAGAACAAGGAATTATGAAATGACCCAGGGACTTCCTCTGGGTTCAAGGGTCTCATGTTGAAAATCTTGAAGTTTATGTCAACTCTTGAGACAAAGCATTTGCAGGTTCTCCTTCCCCTGGGCCTGGGGTCTTGGCTGGATCATGGAGATGGGAGATGGTGTGTCATCCCAATAGGATCTGGGCCAAAACCAGGAGAAATACTCCTGTGAATCCTTCCTATAGCCCGACAAGGCTGCTGTTATCTTAATTTCACAACAGCAGGCTGAAGCACACAGCCCACAGGCAACCTGGGTGTCGAGGCTGGCCTTCAAACCCGGCACTGGCTCCAGAGTTCTTTACGCCTCCATTAACTGTCAGAGTGCTCGTGAGAGTGTTTCTGAGGTGGAAACAGAAGAAGGGCTGAATTTCACATTGGGGACACTGTGAGAGCAGACCAAGGAAGACCAAAGTGGAGGCTGGAGGCCTGAGCTCCCCATTTGCATGAACCCTCAGCGAGAGGCTGAGGCAATCCCATAATACCCTGGGAAGGTTCAGCCATCTTACATTCGATATTAATAATGATATCAATCTTTATATTCCCTAGGCTCCTCTTATAGGCTAGATACTTTATATTTAATATTTCATTTAATCCACATAATGGCTCTATTTTGTAGAACAGGAAAATGAGGCTCAGGGTGATCCACCCTAGGTCGCACAGCTGTTGAAGGCAGAGCAGGGTGGTTGCTCTGTCCTTCAGGCCCCTGGGTCCGGGCTTGCCACTGGTTTCGGGTGCTGGCAGGCCTGCGGAGGGGTGTACCTAGTATCAGAGCCTGCTGTGCCTGCATTCTCTCACGCTCCTCTTGCAGCTCTTGCCTGGCCTTTTCCTCCAAGGCCTGGAGCTCCAGCCGGTGTGCCTGGTGCTGGATCTGGAGGCTGTGGCAGGATTCCTTCTTCAGGCGCTCCTCTGTGGCCTGTGGGCAGGAGCAGGAGGAAGGAGGTATGAAGCTGGGCATTCGTTGCTTGCTTGTGGAGGGCTTGTTAGGCTACAGGGAATGCTCGAGCAATGGACTGGCCATTTTGTACCATGTGAACTCACCCCCATCCACAGCTGATTGGACCAGAGAAGACATGTGTTCCAAGGACAGGGGCAATCAGAGTTCTTTCACTGAGAATTTAGTGTTAGGAGATGGAGAAGAAAGGGAATAAGACAAAGAGACCAGACACTGACTGAGTGGTTACAGATTGAAGCACTGAGGGATTATGGTGTGGATGCGAGGTGCCTCCGAGACCTCCTGTTAATGCAGGAATGATCAGAGGTGAGATGGTTAGATTATGAGAACTGCAACCTAAACAGTCCAACTTAGATCCAGTGGGCTGCCTGGCTGGTACCATAGGCAGATAGGGTATGGCTGGAGGAGGCGGGTCACTGGAGGTGTGCCCTGGGAGGGTACGACTTCTGTGACCCTTTCCCCAACTTTCTCCCTCTCTCTGCTTCCTTACCCCACCATGAGCAAGCAGTTTTCCTGTGCTGGTCCCTTCTGCCATGATATACTATCTCTGTACACCTTGGGCCCAGAGCAATGGAATTAGCCATTTATGGACTAAGACCTCTGAAACTGTGAGCCCCACATAAACTTTCCCTCCTTTAAGTTGTTCTATTCAGGTCTTTTGGTCACAGCAGTGCAAAAGTTGACAAAAACAGTAAGCAATCTCTATCTTCCCCAGGATGAGGGGGAGAGGCACCTGTGGGTTTCTGTGATAGGTACAAAAATGACCACTAAGATGTTCATGTCTGAATCTCTGGAAACTAAATATGTTACATTACATGGTAAAAGAAACTTGACAGATGTGATTAGGTTAAGGATTGTGAAAAGAGATTGTTCCAAATTATCTGGTGGCCTCAATCACAAAATCATTATAAGAGGGATACAGGAGAGTTGGCTGGAGATTTGCTGGTGGAATTGAAGAGAGAGAGGGAAAGAGATGCGAAGATGCTGTACTACTGGCCTTGTTGACACAGGAGGAGGCCAGGAGCCAAGGAAGGCAGGTGGCCTCTGGGAGCTGGAAAAGGTCAAGACCCAGACTCTCCCTAGAGCATATAGAAGGAACTCAGCTCTGCCAATACCTTGATTTCAAATTTCTGTCCTCGAGGACTGTCAGGTAACAAGTTTGTTTTGTGTTAAGTCCCAATTGGTTACAGTAGCAACAAGAAATTAATAGTGTCTGCTAGGTTTATTCTTTTTGCAATCAAGAGAGTTCCAGTTAAAACACAGCCCACACTTTTAGATGAGAAAGCTGAGGCTATTAGAGATGACTTGGCTTTCCTTAAGTCACACAGAAAAGATGCAGGAATTTTAACCCGATCCCCTTTTAATAAAGGAAGAAATGGACTTAGAAAGTAAAGGACCTGCCAAGGCAGTAGGGGTGTGACCCCTGGGTGGCAGAGTCCAGGGCTCAGACCCTTTCCACAACCATGCCACCACCAGGAACAAGGAGAAATGGGACTTCACCAAACACAATGAGTCTCTGGTTGAGGGAGACTCAGCCACCTTCCAGCCAAGCCAGCCACTGAACCCAGCGGGAACTTAACGCCTGCCCTCCCAGGCTCTGTCTCTTCCTCCCCAGCAGCGGCAGGGAAGTCGTCTTACTCCATGGGAATTCCGCCTTTTCAGTGGCAAGTTTATCTAATGAGAAGAAGAAACGCCTCCGCCTTCAAACTGTGACCTCCCTCTCCTGGCACTGGCACTAGCACCTGCAGCAAGGCTCAGAGGAAGCCAGTTGGTGGTTTCCATGTCCAGTGAAGTGGGAATGGAGAAGTCTGAGCACAGGGTTGTAAAAGAGGGAGGCAAACTCTAACCCTGTGACCATGTCTCTGCTCGCAGGGTCAGCTGCCCACTGTCTGGTGGAGAAGCCCCTGGCAGCAAGGACCACACAGGGTTGCACCCAGACTTTACATCACATCGGACACTCCTTGGTGAATTCTCTATGGGAAGTTTGTTCTGCTCTGACTGTGGTCACTCTGGGGCTTCCTAAGGGTCCCAATTCCACCCTGTCTCTCCATGTCCCATACTGTGTAAAGTTTCCTTTCCCTGTGCTCCCAAAGTACTTTAGACAACTGTCTTGTGACTCTGGCCCACTAAATTACAGCTATCTGTTTCAGTGGCTGCCTGTCCCCTTGGAGCTGAGTACCAGGAGGACAGAGTGTCAATCATCTGGTACCTCCCAAGCTGAGCACCATGGTAGCTCACAACAGTGGATCAATAAGTATCTGTAGAATAAATCAATAAGTAGCAAGGGTGGATATTTTAAAAACTGAGCTCTTAGCCATGCCTGGATATCTGCTCCTTCCAGTCAGAATCAGCACTTAACCTCCTTGGTCTCATTTTGGAACCATCCCTATGCAGACGGGAGCCAGCAATGAAGATCCCCTTAATCTGTTTCTAGAGTCTCCAAGCACCTGGACTTGGAGCCCTTGATGAGCAGAGTACCCTCTTCCTCTCCCCTGGCTGGGCCTAAGACCCTTCTTCATCCATCCCCCAGAACCCCTGGAGCTCCTCCCTCGCAGGTAGCAAAGTCTCAGGCTTCCTCTGCCTCTGTGGGGGTCTGGGGTCTGTAACCCTGAGGGGAGGGGAAAAGTCCTGACAAACGGGAAGGCCAGCTACAGCTGACAGACCTGGAGGGTCTCATTGGCCAGACTGTTCTTCTCAATTGCAAACCAGTTGGGAAAAGACTTAGACAAGTAAGAAGCGAGGGACTTTTTTCTTTGAGTACCTGGTAAAATGTGAGCCAGTTCAGTGCATTATCTCATTTCTTTTTTTTTTTAAGCTTGTTTTTACTTTTTTATCAGGGCAATACAGACACATATTATAAAGAACCAGAAGGTATTAAAAGAAAGGAAAAGAAGCAGGCTCCTGGCTCCCCAACCCATCCCGTTCTCAAGAGGAAGCTGTCTCCACTCCTGGTAGTTTCTCCTGGTATTTACTACCATTGAAAACATAGTATCTCCATTCTGCTCTGTCTGGATTGTTTTGAGATTATGACTTGTTTTCCCATTGTGGTAGCTGGTGATTTGAGATATACAGTCTCCTCCTTCCATCTCTCATGGTTACATCACTTTGTGAATATATTGAAATGGACTCCATATTTTCATTATTGTATATTAAGTATCATTTACTGCTGAGCTTAAATAAGCTATTATGATTAAAGTTTTGCCTGTACAACTTTTTCCTCGTGTTAATAACTGCTGCATTTTTAAGAATTTGCTTAGTCAGTGTTTGATATCTGGCCAAGCCTCTCATTGCTTCTAACACCTGAAAAGTGAAGCGCTTTCAGTACAGTTTTCGACATGGTCAAACCTCTCAGAGGAGCCGTCGTTGTTTTCCTCTGGAGACATCTCTCCGGGCCCTGCGTCCTCTTCCCTGCTGCAGTGTGCACTGCTGGACTTTCCAGGCATAGCCAGCTCCAGACAGCCTCCTTCTACCCTGCAGGATCCCCTGCGTCTCAGCTCCTTTCATTCCCTCTTCTCTGGTCACTGGTGGACACCCCTCCAGGTGACAGGGAGGGAATGTCTCCTGAGAAAGTCATGTTTAAGCCACACCAGGAGGTCACAGGTGGAAGGTGCTAGATGAAATGTGCCCAGAGGGCGAACCGGATTCAACATCATCTGGCTGACCATCACCTCAGCTTCCCCAGCCTTGGGGAGTTCTTGATGCTGCTCTTTCTCAGTGGGAGCTCCCCTCCCTCCCTCCCTCCTTTAGCTGCTGGCCTGACCCAAGTTCCCAGCGGGCGTCATTCATGACATTGCTCCAGTCGGGAGAGCAAGTTGATCCTCTATGTCAGGGATGCATGCAGTTAGGAGAAAGCTGCACACGAAGTCTAAGGGACCGAATCTGAGTCCTGCCTTGCCCCTTACTACTGTGTGACCTTCAGCAAGTTAGTGAATCTCTCTGGGCCTCTTTCCTCGTGTGGGAAAGGTAATGGGATAATAGTGACCTTGTGTGACTACGGTGGGTGCCGGAGATAAGGGACAAAAGGCACTGGGCAGTGGGTGGTTCACGCAGGTGCGGCACGGCAGGGCCCCTGAGGGCAGCGCGGCTCATGCCGCTCCCGTACCTTGAGCTCCTGCGTTTTGGCCTTGTCGAGGGCTCGCAGGGCGCGCTGGTGGGCGGCCTCGAGCTGGGCCCTGGCGGCCTGGCTCTGCTGGAGGCTGTCCTGGAGCTCGCGCCGCAGCCGCTGGCGCTCCTGGTCCGACAGCTGCTGCAGCTCGCGCAGGTCCGCCCGGTAGCTGCTGGCGCACTGCTCCAGCGCGCGCTGCATCTGCGAGACCTGCGGGCCAGCGGAGCCTCAGGACGCGCCCTGCCGCGCCCTCCCGGAGTGTGGCCTCGGGCCCTGAGCTTCCGAGGGCCTCTCGCGAGGGAGCGTCCTCGTGGCAACGCCGAGGGGTGGAAAGGCAAACCAGAAAACCGGTGACAAGTCCTCCGGGGAGGGGAGGCTCCGCTAGAGCCACCCGTGCGGGAAGGTGAAGACGCTCTGGGACACACCCTCTAAGATACAGCCAGAACATTCTCCGAGAGCCACAGGGTGGCCTCCCCCACCTCCCTCGGGGCCTTGATTCCATCCTGCTTCTCCCCGAGGCTCTTCCCCACCTGCCATTTACAGCCGCACTCCCTGCTCCCCATCCCCAGGGCCTCCAGCCCCTCCACCCTGCCCTGCTCCTTTCCTGAAGACCTATCTCCTCTTAAGGCACTGCATGATTTGCTTATTTCTTACGTTTCTTACTTTATGTCCGTTCCCACCTCTTCTGCTAAAGCACAAAATACAGTCGTCCCTCCATGTCGGCAGGGGACAGGATCCAGTCCACCTGCAGTTACTACATAAAACGGTGTCGTATTTGCATATAGCCTCTGCATATGCTCTTGCATACTTTAAATTATTCTTACGTTCGTTCCTTACCCAATGCCCTGCAAATGCATTATATAAATGCAACCGTGTAAACAGTTGTTTAACTCTATTGTTCAGGAAATATCTAGAAATAAAAGTCTGTACATGTTCAGTACAAAAATAGTTTTTACCCTCAAATTATTTTCTATCTGTAGGTGTAGGTTGCAGAAACTAAATATCTGGAGGGCAGACTTTGTTTCCATCTCTGCTGCTAGTGTGTGTGTGTGTGTGTGTGTGTGTGTGTGTGTGTGTGTGTGTGTGTTCCTTATATATAAAATACAAGGAGTTTTATCTGGTATGTTCACTGTTCACTGATGTCTGATGTATCATCGGTGACTTGTAGTAGGTGTCCATGAGTACAGCTGGGGATTTTTTTTTTTTTTTTTTTTTTTTTTTTTTTTTTTTTTTTATGGCAGTACTAGGGAGAGAACCCAGGGCTTGGCATATGTGAGGTGATTGCTCTACCACTGAGCTACACCCCAACCCTTGAATAGGCAGATTTTGAATAAATCAATAACAAAACCAAGAATCCCACCTTGCCCTGGGCCCATGATGCCCTCCCAGGCTCCAGTGGGAACCTGCCCTGCGCTTTTCCAGAGTTGTCAGTAGGAGGAGGCGGGGCCTCACTCCCTGTGAAGGCACACAGCACAGGGCTGCCCTTCTACCTGGGCTTGCAGCCTGGCCTTCTGGCTTTGCCAGTCCTCCTGCAGACGCTGGATTTCAGGTGCCTTTTCCTTCAGCACAGAGCCCAGTGGAGGTCGTGGGTCACTTCTCTCCTTGAGGGGTACTTCAATCCTTGGAAGATATGGAGACCACAATCACTGAAGATCCTAGGGTTTGGAATGACACAACCACACTGATACCACCTCAGCTACTCTGCCTCAGAGGAGGGGCTCCAGTGCGAGTTGGGGTGGGTGAGAAACATCTTGTCTTTTGTTACACCACCTGCAGTTCCCCCCAGTGCTTGACAAGGATTCCACTGAGTAATAAAAGATGTTTGCAAAGTCTCATCTCATTGGGAATTTGGGTTGTGGGTTTTCCTTCTTTGCTTGCTTAATATGTGTAGGTTTATTATTAATATTTTATGTGTTTTCCCTGAAAGTAGGGGTCTGAACAGAACCAGGGTTAGCACATAAAACCCAGACTTCTTATGGAACAGTGATTTCAGATTTAGACATTTGCTATGAAACTCTGAGTAACCAAGATTGCTATGAGAAAATACAAAAACAGATTCTAGCTGCCGATCCCCTGTTGACAACTCTCAGATGACCTGAAACACTAGGCAAACAATTCCAACCCCATCAGGAAGGAATAACAGGGAACAGAAGAAATGAAGGGGTTTCTCAATGTTAAGTTTACACAGTATAAGATGATATCATATATTTGTTATCTTAAAATGTCTAGCATTTATTAACTACAGCAGTAGTCACACGACTGGTGTTTATTCAACCCTACTGAGCTTGCTTTAAACTTTATGATTAGTTAAATATTAATATGTCTTACTGTTTAGTTATAGGTTATCACAAGTAAACAATTACTAGAATAATTAGAATACTTCATTGTCTAGTCTGGTAATGATCATACAAAATATTTTTGTTTTTCTCCTTGTGACTTCTTCCTGTTCTGAAAAAACATGTGTAACTGCCTACCTCTTAATGTATAAAAAGCTGGCTGGGAAAAATAAAATTGAGAACTTAGCATCCATTCCTTGAGTTTGTGTTGTTTTGTTCTCCACCTCGCGGACGCCACTCCATCACCTGAGACCACCACGACCCCTGCTAGGACTGGACCAGCAGTCTTTCAAAGAGCAACGTGAATAGACATCCTAAGTGTTACTGTGTAGGATTCTGCAGGAACTACCTGATGCCCATTTTAATGGGTACTTAATCAATGATGAATGACTGTTAGAATGTTTGAGAGCTTAAGAGTTCTTTTGAGGATCCCTAGAAGTTCCAATAAAAGAGGTTTCTATGGTCTAATTTTACAACTTTTCCTTTATATGAAAAAAAATGAAACAATAACACCCCACACAGTACTTCATGGTTTTCAAAGCTTGCTCATGACTTATACTAGCTCTCCCCAGGTGTAAATTGAGGGATTATAAGTAAGCCTCCACATATGAAGCATGAACCAAAAAAATGCTGATTGAAAGCCACAATAGTTCATTCATTCAAGATAAGATGCTGACAGAGGTTTTTGAAGGAGACCCTCCCCCATTCCCAGCATCCTCAGTTCTGAACTTTTGATCTACTGAGAGATTCAAATGTTTGCATTGGGATACTAAGCATTTATCCTGTTTGACAATGTAAGAAGATGGTCTAGGGTGATGTTTTGCTTCCCCTGCCAAGGACGTTAGTCCAGAGAACCAGAGTTCAGTGGTTTAGGGCCCTGGGCTGTGACGGAGGACATAGGATGAGGCCTCTGCAGAAGTGGGCCCAGCACAGGGACTCAGGCAGGGGATTAAGGAGGAGACAGTCAACAGGGACCCTGAAAGGAAGACCAGGATGCTGGGGGCAGCAGCAGAGTCATGCGGCTAAGACCCTGGATGCCAGGGCTGAACTGCCCAGTTTCAAATTCTAGTGCCACTCCTTACCTGTTATGTGGCCTTGAGTGAACTCTTCAAACTGTTTAGGCCTGAGCTTCCTCATCTGTAACAGGGGCTAGCAATTGTATCTTTCACTTGGATTGTTATATGGCTTAATAGGTTGAACATCTACAAAGTGCTTGAAACTGTTTGGTACATAGTAAGAATTATATAAAGAACTAACTTAACATTTAAAAAGAGAAATTTTATTTCTTTGCATTCTAATTTTCTTAGATTATCTTCAAGCATTTTGAAGATGCACTAAACAGCCATCTTTTTTAAATTAAATTTTTTTTTTTAGTTTTACAGACACATATTGATTCATTGTACACAAATGGGGTACAACTTTTCATTTCTATGGTTGCACACAATGTAGATTCACACCATTTGTGTAATCATACATATATATATATATGGTAATACTGTCTGTTTCATTCTACAAACAGCCATCTTTAAGGAGCAATAAACAGTTTATGGCTGCCAGTGGTTAACCTGGAGGCCTGACTCTAGATTCTGTCCTTATTAATTATTTTGCTCATGTGCCTCCTAGTAACTCCAGAATATGCAACCCCACCCCCAAAAGGGAGCCACTGCCGTTGTTCTGTCCTATGTCCCTGACCTTAGATGCCAATCTTCCCACTTCTTTCTCTACATTGCTTAGCTTATCTACTCACTGCCCCTCCCCACCAAAAAAGTCTGAGATCTGGATATGAAACAAATCTAAGGTTAGGAGAAGGCTGGAGAGGCAGTGAGGGTAGCCTAAAGCAAGAGTGACAGGTGGCCCCAGGGCAGCTGTGCGGAGCAGGGGAGCTCTCCCTGTGAATCCTGGGCAGGGGGCTGGACTTCCTCCCAAGATAGGGGCTCATGTATTATTATTTAAATGTTCTATTGAAGTAAAATTTACATATAGTGAAATGCAAGTGTATAATTCAGTGAATTTTAGCAAATATATGCAACCATGAAATTAACATCTCAGTCAAAATATAGAGCATCCAGATCTTTCAATTTATTGACTGTATAAACTTAGGCAAGTTATTTAGTACTTTTCTGTTGCTCTGAAATCTTCCAAATGAAGTACTTTAATAACGGGGTCTACCTATGAAGATTAAATACATTCATACTTTAAATGTGCTTATCGCACTCCACCATTCAATAAACATTATTATCTCGTCATCATTATTATTCCCTGGATTACCGCGAATGGCAATTTCCCTTTCCGTGCTCTTTCCACTGCTTCCAATTCTCTCTCATCCTAAGGAACGGGTCCCAGCCTGACATCCCACACAAAGCAGGCACAGCCGATTGACCTGACCCACCTCCCTGTTAAATCTGACTGTGACCTCTCTCCCCCACTTCATGTCAACAGCCAGCGGACAAGGTGCCACGTCTTAGAGCCACTGTGCCCAGAAGGTCAGTTGTCCATTCCCAGTACCCATGCCTCTTGAGAGTAACTCCAGAATATGCAACCCCACCCCCAAAAGGAAGCCACTGCCGTTGTTCTGTCCTATGTCCCTGACCTTAGATGCCAATCTTCCCACTTCTTTCTCTACATTGCTTAGCTTATCTACTCACTGCCCCTCCCCACCAAAAAAAAAAAAAAAAAAAAAAGTTTGTGGGAGCAGCCTCCAGGGCCTGGCCTCCCCAATTCTTCTGAGTTGGGTGTCCTTCTTCGGTGATGTAGAAGGCTGCTGTGATTACCACATTGCTGCTGGTCTGCCCAGCATCCTCTTGTGGGAAAGCCTGTCCCCATTCAGTGATGACCTTGTTTAGTTCATATGGCTTGGGTGCAGCTGGCCCCAGGGAAGGGCATATGACACATTCCTGGCCAAACAAAGCAGGATGGCAAGAATGACTATCTTGAAAATACATGTGACCAGGATGGACCCACTGGAGGCCTCCTTGAAATTTCTGCCATTGTTTTCAGGGAAAGAGAGCCTTCTTTCCCTCCCATATCATGAGTTCTACCTGGGAAAAGTTTATGGCTGCCAGTGGTTAACCTGGAGGCCTGACTCTAGATTCTGTCCTTATTGATTATTTTGCTCATTTGCCTCCTAGAGACTGGCACAGAAGCTGGAGGGTGCTGTGGGACTCTTATGAGCTGGAGTTTACTGGACTGTGTGTTGCCCTGCCTCTCAATCATCTAGAGAGCTTCTAGATGACAGGAGCATACAGGTCATCTGCCAGGACCCACATATGTCATTTGTTAGTGCAGAGCAGTGGGACATAACTGGTGTCCTCGGAATCACCTGGGAAGCTTTCTCAAAATAACATGGCTGGGAGGTACCCTAGACTCTGTGTATCAGAATCTCCTGAGATGCTGTAACAGACTGTTTCATGTTGTATTTACTCAGAAATACTCCCTGTCCTCTTCTCCTACTTCTTGTGGCTATGGTGTGCTATAGGATACATTGTGTCTCCCAAAATTCATATGTTGAAGCCCTAATTGCCAATTTGATACTAGTCGTGATGGAATTTGGAAGTAATTAGGTCAGGAGAGTGGAGCCCTCATGATAGGATTAGTGCTTTTATAAGAATAGACATGGAAGATTGGTCTCTCCCTGTCCCTCCCCATTTGCCCATTTGAGAAGATGGAGAAGATGGTCATCTGTAAAGACAGTCCTCATCAGGCACTGAATTGGTTGGTACCTTGATGCTGAACTTCCCAACTTTTAATCTAAAAGAAAGAGATTTCTCCTCAGTCACCTACCTATGGTATATTAAAGCAGCTCATTGGGCTAAGATGCATAGACGTATATGCTTCTCTGCCCGTTAATGTTAGTTGTGGTCCCACGACTTATGCTGGCCCATGGAATAAGTATGGAATTGAGTGCAGTTCTGAAAGTACTGAGCTTTAAGAGGCATTGCATGTTTCCCTCAGCCCTTCTGAGCTCTCTCCCTTTACCATGAAAATAACCTGCCCTCAACAGGGGCTCATCCCTCAGGCTGGGTCCCAGAATGAGAAGGCACGTGGAACAAACTTGAATTCTAGTTTGTTGCAGAGTAATAACACCTAACCCTCAGCTAGTGCCAAGTGCACATAAGCCCAACAGAGCCTGGCTGATCCAAGCATAAAGATAGCTCACCCATGAGAATCACTGATATTTGAGGATGCTTTAACGCAGCAACAGCTGACTAGTATAGGTGATGCAGAGGGGCACTTCCCCTGGGGGGGACAAAGTTCCCCTATCCCCTACCTTTCCAGGCCTGGATCTTGGGCAGGATTCCTAACCTCTTTGAGTTTAAACTATACCAAAACCTCTCTGGCTTGGAGTGGTAATTAAACACACTGGATTGGCTATGTAAAGCCCACAGCTATACCAACAACACACAGATCTGTAGGTTCCCTCACTGAGCATGGTACCGGAGGACAGAGGGAATGGGTGACGCCTCCTTCCAAATCTGAGTCCTCATTCATTAGAGCACTTGGGGTCTGTACCTTTCTTCTTCGTCGCTGCTGGTTCCTTCTTCAGCTGCTAGCTTATCTGGATACTCTTCTCTGGGCAGTGTCTGGGAGGGTTCCTTCAGCTCTGAGCAAGGATCCTAAGGCAAAAAACAACGACATGAAGAGATCAAGCACAGTTCCCTGATTCTACCGGGCTTCTTCAAACCAGAGAGCAGAGGAGAAAGAGGCCCCTGAGCTCCACTGTCTGTGCCCAGTTTACAGGCCTGGGAGGAGGAGGCCATGATGCTGCAATGCCTAGAACAGCGCCTGATTCTGATCCTGGAGGCACTTATACTTGTGTCCTGTTTTGCAGTCTACCAAGCAGTTCATACAGCTGGTGAGACTGAAGTTGGAGAGAATAAGTACTGGCCCAGGGTTCCACCATGACAGTTGTAGGGTTGGGATATGCAACAAGGCACTCTGACCCTTAACCACTTCAGCCTGCAGAGAGGGACCCTGCTGGGCCTGACTTGTGGGGCTGTGGTGAGGATCAGAGTCCAGAGCTGGCACACAGCCAGGGCAGTAAGTGTGAGCAGCTTAGTCTTGATTATCAGGCCCATCCCATAGGTTGTGGTGTGATGCATCTCTCCCATAGGATCAGAAACAGGGAACTTGCTGAAGGGTCAAAAGCATTGAGAAATGGGACATGGGCAGAGAACGCAGAAATGATGAGGGAACAATGAGCATTCTGAATTGGTACTCATTGAATTTGCTCATTTTGTCATTCTTTCCTTTCCACAGAGACGTAAGGGTAGCAAAGACTTTTTAATTTTGATTTTTCTACTTGTAATGGCAACCACAGTCCAGGGAAAACAATATGTTAAGACAGGGCATGGGCAGATTTGTTTGTTGTCAAATCTTATTAAATAAATAGTGACAAACTACAACCTGGTTTCTCATTAGCCAGTTGTGTGACCTTGAGCCAGTGTCTTCCCTATCCTGAATATACTCATCGGCTGTAAATGAATTGGATAGCTTGCATATGTGGTTTTCAGACTGGTTTTGAAACCTTGGGAGGGGTCTTGGGGTCACTTGGGTGGAGCTGAGCTCAAGGGTGGAACCTTGAGCTCCTGTCCCCACTTGACCTGGAACAAAATGGTTAGGTACCCTTCAATATACTGAAATGTCTGCAACAAACAGGCTAAGGTCAACGAAACACCCACATCACACAGTCCTCAGGCCTCAGCTAGCTGGCCCTCTCAGCAGGGCCACTGACAGCCCTCTCTCCTGGGTCTCCTCTGTCCCCATCCCACCAGCAACTCCTTCTCAGTCTCCTCCAAAAATACTCCCTTTTCCCAGGCCTCAGAGTTTCATCTAGTCCCATGGTATTAAATGCTACATGGATATTAATGACAAACAAACTTACTTCTCTATTTCCAATCTTTCTCCCAATATTCAGACATGTATATCCAACTGTCCTTAATGTTTAATAAGCCCCTCTAACTGACATGCCCAGAACTCCAAACAAGCAGACCCGCCCCAGGGGCTTGCACAGGCTGATCCCTCTGCCTGAAATGCTCTTCCCTGTGACGCTTGCATTCTTTGCTCCCTCACTATAGTCTCTGGTTTAAAGCTTGGACTCTAGTAGCAGACTCCCTGTGTTTAAATCCCAGTTCTTATTAGTGGTGCAACGCTGGGAAAATTACTTAGGTTATCACAAGGATTAGATGAACTAATACATGTAGAGGCCCCAGCATAGTATTAGATGCAGTTTTAGGCCTGCCACTAGACAAAGAGGCAGCAGTTGAACACCAAATGTATAACTGGGTCCCACAATTATGCCAGCTCGTTCCTACATTTAATCCCGTATCCTGTATCATCCTTAGTTTGTTTTTCTGATGGAACCTTAATGATGTAGACTTTAATCCCCAGATCTGTTCCTCCTTCAAGACTCTACTTGACTGTCAGTTCCTCCTGAAGATTTTGCCATCTCATGCATTGCAGTTACACTCTCTCCTCTGGAAGTTTCCATAACAACCTTTTGTGGGACCATAATCTTCTCACAAACATTTATTAATAACTGACTGTGTGCCAGGCACTCTTCTCGGGATATAACAATAAAACATTCAAGGTTTTTCTACCTTGAATTAGTTATAGGAGCACTTTTCTCCCTTCCTAGGTTATAAATGAATGTAAAAGTAACCCCAGATACAGGTTAGAAGTCTTATAAATTGTACGACTGTGGAGAGCTGTGACTTGAAGCTGTGGCTGTGTTTTGCTCTGGGAACTTTCTGTGCAAAGGTGAAGGACAAGATTGCCCAGGAGCTCTGGTGATGCACTGCCTGCGGAAGTTTTGTGCAAAGGCACAGAATTATATCAGTCTTGACCTTGAGCTCAGATAACAGATGCTGGGGTAGAGAATTCTGAGCATAACAAGATAATTATAATAGCTTATGGTGCTGCAAACTTCAAGCCTACCTGCTTTTGCTTTCTGACAGAAAACCTTCTAATGATAAAACCTACATAATAAATGTGCTGGCTAGGTCAGGGTCACTGTTCCTCCATCAGAGGTCGGTGTCCCACCTGGTCCCAGCTTTCTCTGTAAATGTTTGTGCGTTTCTCTTAATGCCCCGTAGCCCCTCACCAACCTTTAGGGTTCAGTCATGAGGGTGCAGTATGAAACCAGTAAATTAAGACCCTTTAGTACAATTTTTAATAGCCCTAATCCTATCTTTCTGTATGTAACTGGAACTTAAAGTTCAGTTAGTTGACATCTACTAGTCACAGGCCCCAACAAGTATGGTTCAAACAATGATATAACTGGACAGATTACAACCTCCATGTGGACGTGAGGCAAAAAGGGCCACCTTTGCCTCTTAGCTTCCAGTATTTTGGGAATTAAAACTATCTTGGAGATCTCCAATTCTCATAAAGTCCAGCAGCAAATGTTCAAATGTTGTAGTCTAGCAAACAGCTTTATGAGTCATCTGCTATAAATATATGTTCTGTATAATCCTGGAGAAATTGCATGGTGGAGTTGGACACAACAACAAATAAGAATAGCATGCATACTACTGTGCTATAAATACTTATAAGATGTGTAATTAATTATATCCAGGTTTCAAGCTTGGTTACACAGAATTTTTACCAAAGTATGTTGGTAAAAACAATTTTAATACCAGTAATCACATCAAATATGAACTGGTGAAATTCAACACATCAATTATTCCGATGAAAGAATTCATTCACTAAAAAAAGCTCTAATAGTGAACCTACAAGCGTCTAACAACAGAGCTCAAAATCATAAAGCAAAATGTTCAGAATTATAAAAGAAAATGGGAAACTTTATAATTATAATGGGAGATTTTTAATATATATCTCTCAGAAACTGATACACTAAACTGACAAAATTTTCTAGGATAAGAAGACCTGAATAATGAGATTAATAAACTAAACCTATAGCTAAAAAGAACTACTAGTTTCTAACTTTTATATGATGCATAGTATGTGTTAGGCCCTTAACTGTATGAACTGGATACTATCATCCCATTTTAAATAAGAAAAAACTGAGGCAGGAGAGGATATATAATTGGCTGCAGGTTATACAGCAAATATAATACAGAGCTTTCTTTCCATCATATAGGGAACATTTAGAAAACTGACCCCGCATTAAGCTATAGAGTAAATCTCAAGACAGTTCAGTGTGTTCATATTCTATAGATTGTGCTATCTGATGACATTACAATAAAATAAGAAAGCCATAAGAAAGTAGGTTAAAAACAAGATAAACTTCAAAACTCTCAGACATAGATAAGGATATACAGTGGGAAATTTATAGATAAGCATATTTGTTAGAAAGCATTCAAGAAGTTAGGAAAAGAACATGGAATAAACCCAAAGTAAGTAGAAGGAAAGAGATATAAAAAACACAATAAATGAAATAAAAATAAATAAGCAAATCTGACCAACACATCTGAAGGCTAGCTTTTTGAAAAAAAGAAAGAAAGAAAAAAATAACACACTTCAAACTTCTGGCAGGCCTGATCAAGAAAAAGGGAAGAAGGAACTGAGCAACATGAATAATGGACAAGGATCTCATGACAGAAGAGAGATTAAAAAGAATTCAAAATGTACTCTGAGCTGCATGAAGATGCGAAAGGGAATCTGCGGAAAGCAATTTCTGGCCTGCCTTATTGGCCACTGCTATATTTAAAGGCGTCCTGGGCAAGAGTCCAGAAACAGGAGTGGATTGAAAGCACTAAGAGCTGATTCACTGTGTACCAACATGAGCTCCCAGCTATATCACATTTGCCTATTTCCATACATTGTCTCAGGTCTGCCCATGACTTTGTGAGGTAGGGAAGGAAAGGCCTCTCATCCTTGTTTACATTTGGGAAACTGTGTTTGGAGATGTTCAGTGACTTGTCTCAGGCTGCTAGAGGTGGCATGAGGAGTAGACCCCTGTATTCTCTGACTCCCATCCCTGTCATTCTGTGTCACTGAACAGGCACTTGGATGTGCTATGTAGGCATGATTACCAGCTGCTAGTATCAGGGCCTTACTGGATGTGAGTTCAAAAATTTTTATGCAAATATGCTGTTAAGAACTATCTACAAGGAGATAAAATCAACATAAGAAAAATGACATCAACCATATGGTGGAAGGATGCCCCAGACCCTTCTTGTCCTGACAATTCAGCAATAATTCATGAATAGATTCCCTAGGTGAGAAATCAGAAACTAGAAAAGGGCTCCTATACCCTAAGAGAATGCAAAACCAAACTCATCAATGCTGGTAGGGATATTTAAGGCACCCTCTTGCCAGAGTTATTGCCCCTGATGCAGCCTAGGCTCCTTCGAATACAGCAGTGGTCAATAAAGTGGCCGAGAAATGACATCCTGCAGATTCCCTTTCACAGTCTTCATGGCAGCTCAGAAAACACTAAGGGCTGATTCGTCAGGTATCAACATGAGCTCCCAGCCACATCACACGTAGAGCACACGTGAAATTCTTTTAGTCTCTGTTCTGTCATGGGATCCCTGTCCATTGTTCATGTTGCTCTCAGTTCCTTCTTCCCTTCTCCTTGATCAGGTCTGCCAGAAATTTGATGTGTGTTTTTCAAAAGCTAGCTTTCAGATGTTTAGTCAGATTTATCTATTTTTTCTATTTCATTTATTTTGTTTTTCATATCTCTTTCCTTCTACTTACTTTGGGTTTATTCCATTATTCTTTTTCTAACTTCTTGAATGTTTCTAATAAATGTTTAAGTCTATAAACATATCTGGCAAGAAAAAAATATTATATCTCCCTAATATAATTAGTAAGATACCCTCAGCTCTCAGCTTCATCCTGAAGAGGGAAGGGGTTAGTTTACATGCCCAGCACCCCAACTTTTCCAAGGAGACTCTCCAGAAGACTGGCTTCTGTCTGGCCCATCATGGAACTCTGGCAAGTCTACTACATCCAGAGTAGTAGGGAGAATTGCAGATAGAGGCTTAGACTGCCAGACACATTGCTCTCCCTTGGCTTAGCACAGAGTGAACAAACAAAAACCAAAGCTGCCTGCTTTTCTTTTTTATGGAGAGAAAGAGATAGATGCCCCCAGAATCTCACCATGCTGGTTAACAGGGGATTCTTTGGTATAGGCAGTTTGTAAAGACTGGGAGAAGTACCTGCTTTTTCTACAGTACAGATAGCACAGAGAATCAAGGAAAATAAAAATTAGACAAAGATGTTCCAAATAAAAGCACAAGCTAAATCTCTGCATGAGAATGACCTTATGAAACAGAATTACATGATTTACCTGACAGAATTAAAACTCTCTCTCAAAAAGATGCTCACTAACATAAGAGAAAAATGAATGAAAACAGTGAGAAATTCAACAAAGAGATAAAAGATGAAAATATTTTAAAAGTGTTAAAGAAAATAATGGAGCAGAAGAACACAATAATTGAACTGAAAAATTCACTAGAAGATATTAAGCAAAAGAAAGGATGGATGAACTCAAAGACAGGTCATTGAGAATAATGCAGGCATAGAAGCAAAAATAAAAAAGAAGGAAAAAAAGTAAAAAAAAAAAAGCTTAAGAGAATTATGAAACATCATCAAGTGGACAAAGCTATGCATATGAGAGTTCTAAAAGGGAGACAGAGAAGAAAAGAGACAGAGAGAGACAGAGACAAAGGACCAGAAAGCCCATTAAAAGAAATAATGGTTAAAGAGTTTCCCAATCTGGGGAATAACATGGACATCAGATCCAAGAAGCCAAAGAACATGATATAAGACGAATCCAAAGAAGTCCAAGTGAGACACATTACAGCCAAATTGTCAAGGTCCAAGACATAGAATTTTTGAAGCAGCAAATGAAAAGCTACTTATCACATACAAGAAAATCCTCTTAAGAAAATAGGTGTATTTTTCAAGAGAAACCTTGAAGGCTAGAAGGGAGTGGGATGATAATATTCAAAGTAGTAACAGTTGGGGGAAAAACCACTGCTAACCAAGAATACTGTACCCAGCAAAACTCGCCTTTGAGAATGAAGAGATACTTTCCCAGTTAAATAAAAGCAGATGGACTTCATCACCACTTGATGTGTCTTACAAGAAAGAAGAAATAGGCGCCAGGGTTGGGCTCAGTGGTAGAGCACTTGCCTAGCATGTGTGAGGCACTGGATTTGATTCTTAGCACCGCATATAAATAAATAAAATGAAGGTCCACCAACAACTAAAATATATATTTAAAAAAAAAAGAAAAGAAAGAAGAAATAAAGAAATTAGAAAGCTGGAGATGCAGCTGTGGTAGAACTCTTGCCTAACATGCACAAGGCCCTGAGTGATCCCCAGCATAGCAAAAAAGAAATAAAAAGAAAATTAAAATATTCTTTGAGATAAATAAAACTTCCAAAAGCAATACTAAGAAGAAAAGTTCAAACCTATTAAAAAAAAAAACCCTTCATTAAAAAAGAAGGATCTCAAGTAAACAACCTAAGAGCTATTAAAAGAAAAACAAACTAAGCCCAAAGATAGTCAAAGGAACAATACATTAAAGCAGAATAAATTAAAATAGAAATTTTTTAAAAAATCAATGAAATTATGAGATTTCTTTTCCTTCTTTTTTTTTTTTTTTTTTTTTTTGTATCATGGATTGAATTCAGGGCACTCAGCCACTGAGCCACATCCCCAGCTCCATTTTTTGTATTTTATTTAGAGACAGGGTCTCGCTGAGTTGCTTAGTGCCTTACTTTTGCTGAGGCTGGCTTTGAACTCTCAATCCTCCTGCCTCAGCCTCCCAAGCTGCTGGGGTGTCAGGTGTATGCCACTGTTCACAGCTGAGTTGTTTCTTTTTGACAAGATAAACAAAACTAAGAGAGAAGAGTCTAATAAAACAGGAAATGACAGAAGAGACTACAACTGATGCCACAAAAATAAAGATTATAAGAGACTATTATGAACAACAAACTTGATAACCAAGAACAATGGATAAATTAGAAAGCTTGAATGGACCAATAAGATATAAGAATGTTGAATCACTATGCAAAATCTTCTCAACAAAGAAATCCCTAGGACCAGATGGTTTTATGGGTGGATTCTGCAAAATATTAAAAAAAAAAAAAAATCATACCAATCCTTCTTAAACCCTTGCCAAAAAACCAAAAACACTTTCAAACTAATTTTATGTGACCAACATTGCCTTGATTCCAAAAGCAGACAAAGATACCTATAGAAAACTACACCTGTAGAAAACTACAGGTCAATATCCCTGGTAAATATAAATGAAAAAAAAATCCTCAACAAAATGTAGCAATCTGAGTCCAACGGCATATACATCCTGACTAACCATTTTTTTTCCTGGGATGCAAGAATGGTTCATTATACAAAAGTCAGTTAATGTGATATTCACTATTAATAAAGGCTAAAAATCACAGAATAGTCCCAATAGATGTAGTGAAAGCATTTGACAAAATTCAAAGCCATCTCATTGAGAAAAAAACAAACAAACTAGGAGTAGACGAAATGTCCACAACATAAGAAAGCCCACATATGGAAATCCCACATATGGAAATCCCACAGGTAATGTCATACTAAATGGTGAAAAACTGAAAGTTTTCCTCTAAGAGCAGAATCAAGACAAGGATACCCACTTTCACCACTTCAAACATAATATTAGAAATCCGAGATAGAGCAGTTAGTCAAGAAAAAAAGGAGGAAAAGAATAAGGCATTCAAACTAGAAAGGAAGAAGTAAAACTGTCCCTGTTTGCAGACAACATGATCTTATATAGAGAAAATCCTAATTAAGATGCCATAACAACTGTTAAAACTAGCTGGGCATGGTGACATATGCCTGTGATTCCAGGGACTTAGGAGACTGAGGCAGGAGGATCACAAGTTCAAGGTTTGCCCTGGCAACTTTGCAAGACTCTGTCTCAAAATTAAAATTAAGAAAAGGGCTGGGGATATAGCTCAGTGGTAAATCCCCAATACCACACACACAAGAAAATCATTAGATTCAGTAAACAAATTCAGTAAAGTTGCAGGATACAGAATCAACCTACAAAAATTAGTTGCACTTCTATACATTAGCAATTGAACTGTCTAATAGGGAGTCTGGAAAGCAGTTCCACTGACACTGGCACCAAAAAGATAAAATATCTAGGAATAAATTTAATTAAGGAGGTGAAGGCCTTCTATACACAAAACCATAAACACTGATGAAAGAAATTTTAAAAGATACAACAAAATCTATGATCATGGTTTCAGAGATCTAATATTGTTAAAGTGTCCACACTACTCAAAGAAAACTACAGATTCAATGAAATCCTTATAAAAATCCTAACACTATTTTTTTATAGAAGTAGAAAAAACAATTCTCAAAACTCATATGGAACCATCAAAGACTATGAATAGCTAAATCAATCTTTTTAAAAATTCTTTTTAGATATACACGATAATAAAGTATATTTTGACACATTATACATACATGGAAGCAATAGACCAATGGAATAGAATTAAGAGCCCAGAAATAAATTCATAATTTATAATCAACTGGTTTTTCAACAACAGTGCCAAGAATGCACAATGGGGAAACAAATGGTGTTTGGAAAAATCACAGATCCATTTGCAAAAAAATGAATTTCAATTCTTATATTACATTATATATAAAAATCAATTCACGGGCTGGGGATATAGCTCAGTTGGTAGAGTGCTTGCCTCGCAAGCACAAGGCCCTGGGTTCAATCCCCAGCACCAGAAAAAAATAAAATGAAAAAATAAAATAAAATAAATAAATAAATAAATAAATTCACAATGGATTAAAGACTTAAATGTAAAGGCTCAAATAAGAAAACTCCTAGAAGAAAACATACAGAAAAAGCTTCATGACATTGGTCTTAGCAGTAATTTCATGTATATGAAAATTAGAATTAGAATTTTCATACTATAAACATATATTTCATGTATATTAAACCAAAAACAAGGAAACAACAACCATGTACGAATATGGTATAATGAATCCCACTAGAATGTATAATTAAAATGCACCAACAAAAGTAAGTTTAAAAAATGAAAAAATAATCTAGTGGAATTCTAAAATTAAAACTAAAACTTAAAACTTCTTCACAGAAAAGGTAACAACCAACAGAATAAAGAGACACCTACAGAATGGGAGAAAATATTTTCAAACCATACACCTGACAAGGGTTAACCTATGAATATGTAAGAAGTCACTACAAACCAACATTGAAAGAAAAAGAAAACCTTCATAACCCAACTTTTAAAATAGGCTCAGGACTTGAATAGACATTTCTCCAAAGAAAACATAAATGACCAACAGATACATGCAAAGGAGTTTGATGTCATTTATCATCAGGGACACACAAAACCACAGTGAGATATCACCTCACACCTGTCAGGATGGCATTATGTATCCAAAATAGGGAAGTGTGAGGATGTGGAGAAGCTAGAATCCTTGCACACTTTTGGCAAAAATGCACAATGATGTAGCTAATATAGAAAACAGTATGGAGATTTCTAAAAAGAAAAAACAAAACAAAACAAACAAAAACAAACAAACAAACAAACAAAAAACTACCGTATAATCCAGCAATCTTATTTCTGGGTATTTATCCAAAAGAACTGAAATCAGTATTAAATTATATTAGCACTCCTGTGTTCAATGTAGCACTATTCACTGTAGCTAATATATGAAACAACTTATATTTCCATTGGCAGTTGAATGGGTAAAAAAAATGTGGTATGTGCATGCAGTGGAATACTACCTATCTTTTAAAAAGTAGGAAATTCTTGGACTATTACTTAGCCATAGAGAAGAATAAAATTATGGCATTTTCAGGTACATGGATACAATTGGAGAATATCATGCTAAGTGAGACAAGACAATCCCAAAAAATCAAAGACTGAATGATCTCTCTGATAAGCGGATGATGATACCTAACAAGGGATGGGAGGGAGGCAAGAATGGAAGAAGGATGGATTGTATAGAGGAAAAAGAGGTGGGGGTGGAAAGAAAAATAACAGACTGAGACAAACATCATTACCCTACATACATGTATGATTACACAAATGGTGCGACTCTACTTCATGTACAACCAGAGAAACAACAACTGTACCCCATTTGTGTACAATGAATGAATCAAAATAAATAAATTAAAAAAAATAAAAAATAAAAAGTAGGAAATTCTGTAATATGCAAACAACATGAATGAGCCTTGAGGACATTGTGCTAAGTGAAATAAACTAGCCATAGAAAGACAAAGTATATCATTCTGTGTTTATGAGGTACCTGAAATGATCAAATTCATGGAATCAGAGTGGAATGATGGTTTCCAGGGACTAGGGTGAGATGGAAATTGGGTTTTACTATAAAATACATGACATTTCAGTCAAGATAAATAATATCGAGAGATCTGCTGTGCAACATTGCACCTATAGTCAACTGTAATATATTGCACACTTGAAACTTCCCTTAAGAGGGTAGATCTCTTTTATTGTGGTTCTTACTGCAATAAAATAAAAAAGTAACTAAAAAATAAACCTGAGAAACAAAGGTTGTTGAGTTTTATCCAATTGAACCTGGAAATGAATGCCACAATCTTTTCTGTTTCTCTTCACTGGTTTCCAGCCTCAGGACACCAGAGCCAAGGAAGTCTGCTATGGTTTGGATGTGGTTTGCCCACAAGGGCAACTTTTTTGTTTCCAACCTTTGTTGTTGAAAGCTGTTCCCAAATTAGGCAACATGGGAGATGATGGACACCCTAAGAGGTGGGGCCCGAGGTCCTTAAGTCCTGGGTGTGCCCTCAGAAGGAAATACTCATTTTCTGAAGTGAATTCTTGAGAGTGAGAGTCTTATCCCTGGGTCTCTCTAGCGTCCTATTCCGTGGTGTGTTTTCTCCCCGCTGCATACGCTCCTGCTGTATGTCATATGGCCCTTCCCAGAGTTTGAGTCAGGTGGCTTGGATTGTCAACCTCCAAAACTGAGAGAAAGATAAAGTTCTTTTCTTTATAAAGTTAGCTTACTTTATTGTGGTAACACAAAACAGATGAATACAAAGTCTTTCCCAAAGAAAGAGAAGATCACACTTATTCCCACTGACATCAAGTGGGAATCTTCAGGAAACGATCCCAGTGTTCTTCTAAATTATCCTCCGGCCAGGGACTCGTTTTGAAAAAGTTCCTAATCTCACTTTTTAATTACTGAAACTCAAAATGGTGCCCTCCGTTCTATTCACCCGGTCATCATGTCACGTACCAGTTTACATAAAAGGAGATGTTAAACATCGGCCACATTTCAGTGTACTAGATGCTAGAAGGATAAAGATTAATAAGACAGTTCTTGATTTCAACTGCCTTCTGGTCAGGCAGTGAGGAGAGATGCATGGTCTGACAATTCCATCAGATCATGTAAATAACAACAAAAAGTTATTTCTTCTCTTTGACTTTGTGCACCTGGTATTTTAGATCAAACTATATCATTCACAAGGTGCTACCATGCCATTTTACTATTTTGCAAATGAACTTGACCCTGGAGATCAATAAACAGTTGGCTGAACGACTACTTTCAGGCCCAGTAATGCTGATTCAAATATCTGCTTCTCTTTACTCAACCTGGAATAGACTCACTCCCCTGCTACCTTTTTTTGGACCACAGGGAGCCCTCCAGTAAGAATAACCCCGAGCCACTCCCGACATTTCCCGGTTATCCACCCTTGATTCGCACTCCTGGGTTCTTAATCGGGCATTCTGCTGAGCTTCAGTCCAATGCTCTCTCCAGTGCTAAAGTGCCCTGAGTATAAATAGTGTGCACAGAAAAATAAATAGATCTACGTCTGCTCCAAACCATCCACCACAGAAATCTCGTCCCAACTCAAATGGTTGGCTATTTTAAACCTATGTTCTTCACCTTTCATCTTTCAGTCATTTTAAACTCATCTGTATCGTTTCTATTTTAAAGAAACACCCACTACCAGGAAATCTCCCAGATGGGAACATTCAAAGTCATTTTCGAGTTCAGTTCACAATCTTCCAAAGGTAATATTTTGTACATCTTAAAATAGAGCACCTAGTGTGAGGGAGTTTTGCTGAAGTGATTGCAGGGGACAGTGATGGATATCATAAAGACACCTTGCATTCACAGACTCTTGAATGGCTTTGAGAAGTGCAGCCATGTGCTCTCTTCTGTTCATTACCACAATTCTCTGTGACAGGGAGGCAGGGATTATTGCTGCCGTGGCTTAGGGCACAGGCTCTGGCCTCTCTTCAAGCCTCAGTTTCCCTGACCGTAAAATGAAGATAATACTAACATTTGCCCTGCAGGATTATGGAAGTGAAATGATTTCAATCACAGCTGCCAGAAGGACTTTCCTTTTCCTTCTGGAGAAAGTGTAAACAGACATAACCATGAAAACTTCTACCCTTCTCTGTCCCTATGTCAGTGTGACCCAGGTAC
Source organism: Sciurus vulgaris (assembly GCF_902686455.1). Classification (NCBI taxonomy): domain Eukaryota; kingdom Metazoa; phylum Chordata; class Mammalia; order Rodentia; family Sciuridae; genus Sciurus; species Sciurus vulgaris. The sequence continues at coordinate 133,398,038 of NC_136469.1, read as the reverse complement.
AAAAGGAGTCTTCTATAAAAAGGTTTTCCTTCAGAATTATGAGGACCAAAATGGCTTTCCACAAACCAATGAATGACATTAGGAATCTAAGAAAATCCGGGGACTGGACATAAGAAACAAGGATAAAAGGTTCAGTGAGGTCCCAGCTAACAAGTCAGAGCCACACCCAGGCTTGGCAACCCTCTCTGCATGTCCAGCGGGTGGCGTGGAAATTCTGCTCTCGATTGCTGTTATTATTTATATCTCTCTTGACTCACTGAAGTGCTTTAGCAGGACAGTTAGAGCCTGAGCTTAAACCCCCTTAAGTCTTTGAACAGATTTAAGTTTTATAGCCACTGACCCATCAAGAACATCAAGGGGAGGCTGTCCCTGATCATCCTGTTCTGATGGCCTTGTCCCACCAGCAGATCAATCTTCGTGTTGTTCAAGACCCCCAACTTCCTCGGCATGATGTCCACCCCTGTATCCTCCTGTGAGGCTGGAAGTCTGGCTACACTCAGAAAGCTGCTCACACATCAGCCAAGATGAGGCCGAGCTGCCACGCAGGAGGCTGCCCCGAGTATTTGAACTAAATTATAAGTCTGCAATCGGCGAAGTTCAGAAAGCGTTTTAACTCACTATGTTGGTGAGGTTGATGGAAACAGGCAGGCGTGTTGCAGACAGGAGTAGAGGCTGGAGCCACTTCAGTGGGAGGCAAGGTGGTGGTACCTGTCAAAATTAAACTCTCACATGCCACTGGACCCAGCAAGTTCTACAACAGGAATAGTTAGTGACTCCTGCCAAATGCCGCATATTCTCATTTAGCTCTCACAAAACCCTCTGAGGTAGGTAGTACCCCATGTTACAGATGAGAAAGTTGGTGCAAAGAGCTGTCAAATATTTGTCCAATGTTATCCAGTAAGTAAGTATGCTGTTCGTCAGCGAGTGTGCCAAACCACTATGCCCTCTACGGTGCTATCCATTGAAGTATGATCAGCAATCGCAAAAGATCTAAAACAATCTAAATGCTCACCAGAAGGGAAAGACTAAATGTATTATATTCTGTACAAAGGTAATTAGTCAGATTTTTTTTAAAGTGAAGTTGTGTGGAAGTTTACCACTGTTACAATTTCCAAGTATGAAATATAATTTAAAAAAACAGAGAGAATATGCTATTATATATGAGAAAATATCTATAATTATACCTGAAATACAGAGTATAGTTCTGAAAGGGTATATAAGAAATAAAATAGAACAAAACAAGTAGTTTTCCCAGGACAAGGAGCATGTGGGAGGGCAGATGCTTTTCCTTTGAATTCTGTACTATGTACATAGACGACTTATTGGAAAAGGGCACTTAATTTGAAAGCTTTCAGTACCTGCAAAGTGCATAATAGTTGCCTAAAAGAAAACATAACAGAAGATGTTTAATTCTATACTACATGCCCACATCGTGTTAAAGTTATTTTCTTATGCATATTTACCTGCTCTAGTACTCAGCTCAGAGGCTGGTACCTTCTAACTATTCCACAAATGACCCTGGAATGAATGAGTAAGGTGCATATTGAATTTAATCAAGCGGGACTTGTATTTGTTATGGTCCCTCCTGCAACTCCACGTAGGCAGAGTCTACATTTCTCTCTAGACACTGAGCCCAGCAAGGGACAAGCTGAGGCTCCCCTCCTGGCTCATGGTTCTCTATGTGCACTCATGCCTTGGGCTTCCCCAGAACTTGCTGCTTCAGTGCAGCAGTGGTTCTCCAACGGAGATAAGTTTGCTCCTGGAGACATCTGGCAGTGTCTAGTGTCATTTTTGGTTGGGCCATTTTGTTTGGGGCGGGGTCTACCAGTGTTTGGCGAGCAGAGGCCAGGAACGCTGCTAAACACCCTGCAATGCACAACTCAGCACCCACACCCAGGAATGATCCACCACGGCAAGTCAAGTGCTAAAGCTGAGTCCCTGAGTTGCAGTGATAGCACTGGCTCATGGACAACCTGGCCTTGACTGTGAGACCCTTGGTCAGCAGCTCTGCACATTTCGAGCTTCCATGTGTTTGTGCTCCCTCCTGAAAACACAGCCTGCAACACAACCTTCCTGAGCTGCACTGTACTTAGTCTCCGGCATACCACCCTTGCCTTAAAGTCAACCTCATCCGTGAGGGCCCCTGCCAACTCTGGTCCCCCCTCCTGTGGCAGTCACTTTGAGGAGCTAAGAGATACTTGAATATTTGAGAAATAACTTTTCTGTGAAATCCACATGGAAGCAGTGCAAAGTTCAGCTGTCCCTGGGGCCAGGAACCTTTGTATTGAATGCTAGCTCAGAGGCTGGTTCTTAAGAAATGGAGGGAGAAAGAAAATATCTGCATGTTTCTCAGGCAGATTCTTCAGAAAGGATGGAGATGAACTCAGGTCAGGAAGGTACCAACCCTGCCAAAGAAGATACCTATGTTCCTTGAGGCTTCTCCTCCAGGCTCACAGAGGAATGAGGAGGCTGCTCAAGGGCTGTTCTCCAGTTTGGTGTCACAGGAAACCCCAGGGAGTCCTGGCCACCTCCTTAACCCTGAGACACACAGTTAGGGACTACTGTATCTGAAAGGCATCCTGGTTGTGTTATCTCTCTTGCAGTGAGATGGGGGGCAAGAGTCAGTAGTTTCAGTCCTGACTCAGTTTTTTATCTCTATTGACATGGAAAAGTCACCTAACTACTCTGACCTTTGGTTTCCTCCTCTGTAAAATGGGTGCACTGCAGGTTTATTGTAAAACTCCAGTGAAATTAGAGATGGGAACAGTGCTCCATCACTGACCAGCTCCCATATACATGTTAATTATCATTCAGATCTACGTGCATTAGGTTTTTGGCTCACTTCCTCTCTGGTGAATATGTGGTTGAGTATGGATCATCCTACTTAGGTATGTCATGCCGGCTGTTGTCCGAACTGTGCCTGAGTCCACAAGGCTAGCATGGTAAGGTTCAGACTCAGCTCTATCAGTGTTTTCCCACCTAAAGTCTGAAGTGGACTGAACATTTGGGGCAGCAATAAAATAAGTAAAATTTAAGTCAGTGGGTTATGACTTGTGCTGCCAAAATAGGAATCAAAAGCGTTATTCAACCCCGGGGACTCAAACGCCAACTTTGCAGGGACTATTTACATCTCTGATATCACACAATGTTAGTGAGTGTCTACGATGCATCTGTTGTGGATTGGGTTGTGCCCCCAAGAAGGTATAAAGTCCTAAGCCCTGGTACATGGGAATGTGGCCTTATTTGGGCTAGGGTCTGTGCAGATGTAATGCATTAAGATGAGGTCATACTGGATTAAGGTGGGTCCAATGACTGATGTCCTTACAGGAAGGCCGTGTGAAAATCCAGTTGTACAGGGAAGGAGGTCAGGTGATGACAGGAAGAGGCTGGAGGGCTGGGTTTGCCAGCCGAGGATTGCCAGCAGCCTCCAGGAGCTGGGAGAGAGGCCTGGGTCAAGCACCCCTCACAGCTTCCAGGGCGAACCAACTCTACTAACACCTTGATTTCAGATGTCTGGTAACCAGAACTATGTCAGAATAAATTTCTACTGTTTAAGCCAACAAGTATGTGGTGATTCATTATGGCAGTCCTAGGAAAATAACAGCTTACCATGAGCAGGACATTCAGGAGCCAGTTTCTACCATCCAGAAGCTTTCCTGAAAGGGCACGTTCACATGGGAGGGCTATGGTGAGAGTAAATGGGAACAAGGATGTGGGGAGGTGGCGGGAGGCTGTTATTGTGGTTAATGCTGGACAGAGTCAAAGGCCCTTCTATCTGCCAGGCAGTGGCTTTCAGAGAAGATTAGTCTGACCAGCCTTTTTCTTTTTCAGACCATGAAGATAATTACTCAGAACTCTATTTCCTTCATGGTTTTTGCAAATGGATTTTGTGGTGACTTTCTTCCCCGCCAGGCACTTGGCAGTGCTGAGGGGGGACAGGCAGCGCATTAACATCAGCATGTGTCACTGGGGATAAGAAAATGCTGAAAACGAGAAGAGAAATATCCCTAACTAAGGCAGATGAAGCTAGAAATCACCTTGGTCTCCACACTACTGCAGTGCTCGTAGTCGGAGTCCTGGGGCCTTTTCTCTGCTCTCCAGGGAGTCACCTTGTGCTGTTGGATAAATTCTTCCAGCCTTAAAACCTGAAATGGAAGACAAGAAACACAAGGCGATGAAATGAAGTCCTCCCTCCCGCACATGGTCATTAATCTTGGATTCAATTCTGAAATTCTATGATGTGGTCCTGATATCCCACTCAGAATAACTGGGCTGGTCTCATTAGCATATACGAAGCCACCTTAAGTCTTGCAGCACAGAGTAGCCCAGTTACAATATGAAGGTTGGCATCAGGGCTCAACAGGAAGGGAGGAATTGAAAGAGTGAGTGAGCTGCAGGAGGATGGGAGGGAGGGGCATAGAAACGAACCTCTTTGCTGTGCGGCCTCACCTTAGCCTGGGTTAGGATAGAAGCCTCTTTAACAGAGACTTTTCACCACAATCCATCTCTTGATAAGTTGTCACAAGCATGGCATGCTCATTGATTTTTTATTTAAATGATAATTTCAGAAATAGATAAAAAGCTTAGGCAAGAACACAGTCAATCCTGAATGCTCATTGCTCAATTGAAGAAGTAAAAACACAAATACAACTGTGGCTCCTTACACATCTCCCTGATCCACCATCCTCTCCCACTTCCAAAATTAACTACTAGTCCAGATTTTGTTCTATCACACTCATTCATTCTTTGGATTGACCTCCATGAATATGTACAATTTTTTTTTTTTTTTTTTTTTTTTTTTGCGGTGCTGGGGATTGAACCCAGGGCCTCGTGCTTGCAAGGCAAGCACTCTACCAACTGAGCTATCTCCCCAGCCTGTATGTACGTTCTTTTACATGGCTTCTGTTATTCTTAAAAGTTCCCTAGGGTACATGTTTGTCTAGCATGTAAGAGACACAGCAAAAAGAAAAGAGAAAGAAAAACAATTTTCCCATAGATGGTGGTGCAGGGCCAGAGCTCAGGAACCAGTTCCACTGGGCCCCTGGGGATGGCAGGAGACAGGTCTCTTCTGGGAGGTTGAGGGAGGGCAGGGAAAGAACACCTCTCTGAATTTTTTGGTCTAATCAGGCTCAGAAATGGCGCTTGGGGCCTTGTTTTCAACCTCTTCCACTAGTTCTTCAGTACCTTTAAGGACCCATGAAAACATTTCATTTCTTTTAAAATCAGAAGAAAAAAACACACAGCCTGGATTATATTCATTTTCCGATCAACACAGTCATAAAAGATAAATTTTATTGTTTATAAAGGAAGAGTCCAGGAAGGCACAGGCGCCTCGGGCCCACAGAAGTTATAATGGTGCCCTGGAGCGGGGGAGACCGCAGATGCACCTCTATTCAGCTACAGAGTCAACCGGCTGCCTCCCGTATCCTTCTTTCATGTGAGGAGTTGCAGGCCTCTTTGTTTAAGCCTCTATAAATCAGGCTTCTGTTACTTGCAGTTAAATTTATGCCCCCAAGACAGCCTTGCTGGCCCAGTGCCCTCTTCTTTGTTCTGAGGATGTAAGGAGGTGGGGCCGGTCCCTGACGCTCCTTGCATCTCAGCCTGAAACTTCCAGGACCCAAATCATCACACCCAAGCACTGCATTTTTGGAGGGTTTACCTCAAGCAGAGAGTTCTGAAGCTTCACATTTAGGGCTGTTTTCTCTTCTTCCAACTGCCTTATTTCCTTTTCTGATTTCTTCTTCACTTCTTCCAACTGAGCTTCTACTTCCTAAGCAATGATTAGAAGGATATTAGCCACTCTAGACATGAAAACAGGACACTTACTTGTCCATGCCCTGAAGTATTCCCAAAGTGATCAAAAAAGATTAGTCATAAAACACTGTCAGAACATGAATCGGAAATGTACAAAAGGGTCAAAAGAAAACATGCCTTGAATCCATACCAAAAAGTATGATATATAGGAGGATGGGCTAGGATGAGGTGGACCCTTGAATATTTTCTAACAAAATTCTCAGTATCTCATAAGTTAAAAACGCAGTGCATTCTCAGATGCAGGAAATGTTAAAAGTAGAACAGAATCTCTCCATCTCAGCAGGATTCAGACATTGATCAGAATGAGGGGTTCACAGAGCTGCCTCCCTGGTGGTCCCTCCAACAGCCTGTGAGCCTCAGTACAGAGTGGATCCAGATGAAGGGAAATTATGGAGACCAAGTGAGTGGCACGGCCCATCTTAGCACATTCTTAAACTCATCGTGACCTGCTGTTACTTACATGCTGAACATTGTTCCTAGTACACTTAACGGGTCAACAAATAAGTGTATGATTATTCTTATGGATGCCTAGCCATTTTGATCTGGCTTAAGTTCTGGAAAAATTGTGCAGGTAGAGGATGGGATGATATAGTGAATTTCTCTTAGCTGAACTTTAGGTAGATATTGTGTTATTCATTCATTCAACGAATATTTGTTGAGCCCTACTGAATGCAAGTACTTGTCCTGCAGCAGTAGTCACGGCCCAGACAGGCCGGATACAGGCAGTGAGCACCAGCCATGGCCAACTGGAGCCCACCATGCAAGCACGAGCCTGAGGCACGGTGAGCCAGGGCTAAAGCAAGCCAGGTGTGCTGACCTGTCGCACTGGGAGCAGCCTGGGGCAGATGCCCGCTCCACCCAGTGCTGCAGCCCAGAACCCCAAGCATTCATGATAAGATCTCAACCTCCTATTTCCTAAGGAGCAGTAGGAAATGGAAGTGGAGCAAACCTGAATGGGCTTGCAGGGCTAACTAATAGCATTGGTACTTTTCCAACCTGATTAGCATAAATTCAGACCAATAGCATTCACCCAAGTGCTCTATAAACCCCTAGATTAGCATTAGTGTCTGAACTGGGCACTGCTAATATTTATCTCCCCTTAAAGAAAAGGTTTTGGAAACCTATAGGGGGTAATCCGCAATACCCCAGATCTGCACTGCTAGAGGGGAAGATACATAAACAACATGAAAAAACAAGGGAAGAAAATGACCCAAACAAATCTAGAGTCTATATTAATAGAACCCAATGACAGTATGGTAGAAGAAATGTCAGAAAAGGTCTTCAAATTATACATGATTAAGATGATTCACGGAGCAAAGGATGAGATAAGAGAGCAAATGCAGGCAATGAATGATAATATCAATAAGCTGAAAAAGCAACTGCAGGAAGCAAAAGATCATTTCAACAAAGAGATAGAGATTCTAAAAAAAAAAAAAAAAAAAAAAAAACGGAAATCCTTGAAATGAAGGAAATAATAAACCAAAAAAAAAAAACTCAATGGAAAGCATCACCAACAGACTAGACCGCTTGGAAGACAGAACCTCAAGACAAAATATTTAATCTTGAATATAAAGTTGACCAAACAGAGAAGATGGTAAGAAATCATGAACAGAATCTCCAAGAACTATGGGACATCATGAAAAGACCAAATTTAAGAATTATCAGGATTGAGGAAGGCACAGAGATACAAACCAAAGGAATGAACAACCTATTCAATGAAATAATAGCAGAAAATTTCCCAAACCTGAAGAATGAAATGGAAAATCAAATACAAGAGGCTTACAGAACACCAAATGCACAGAATCACAACAGATCCACACCAAGGCACATTATAATGAAAATGCCTAACATTCAAAATAAAGATAGGATTTTGAAGGCTGCGAGAGAAAAGCATCAGATTACATATAGGGGGAAACCAATATGGATAGCAGCAGGCTTCTCAACCCAGACTCTAAAAGCTAGAAGGGCCAGGAACAACATATTTCAAGCTCTGAAAGAACATGGTTGCCAACCAAGAATCCTATACCCAGAAAACTAACCTTCAGATTTGAAGATGAAATAAAATCCTTCCATGATAAACAAAAGTTAAAAGAATTTACAAATAGAAAGCCTGTGCTACAGAATGTTCTCAACAAAATATTCCATGAGGAGAAAATGAAAAACAACAATGGAGATCAGCAAAGGGAGGAACTACCTTAGAAAAAAACCACTCAAAGGAGAAACCAAGCCAAATTAAAAACCAAAAATAAGCCCAAATGACTGGGAATACAAATCATTTCTCAATAATAACCCTGAGCATTAATGGCCTAAACTCATCAATCAAAAGACATAGACTGGCAGAATGGATTAAAAAGAAAGACCCAACAATATGCTGTTTGCAAGAGACCCATCTCATAGAAAAAGACAGCCACAGACTAAAGGTGAAAGGATGGGAAAAAACCTGCCATGCACATAGACTCAGTAAAAAAGCGGGGGTTTCCATCCTTATATCAGATAAAGTGGACTTCAAGCCAAAGTTAGTCAGAAGGGATAAAGAAGGACATTTCATATTGCTTAAGGGAACCATAAATCAGGAAGACATAACGATAGTAAATATTTATGCCCCAAACAACGGTGCATCCCTGTACATCAAACAAATCCTTCTCAATTTCAGGAATCAAATAGACCACAACACAATAATTTTGGGTGACTTTAATGCACCGCTGTCACCACTAGACAGATCTTCCAAACAAAATCCAACCAAAGAAACCATAGAACTCAATAACACAATCAATAACCTAGACTAAATAGACATATATAGAATAGTCCATCCATCAATGAGCGGATTCACTTTCTTCTCAGCAGCACATGGAATCTTCTCAAAAATAGACCATATGTTATGCCACAAAGCAGCCCTTAGGAAATGCAAAAAAATAGAGATACTGCCTTGTGTTCTATCAGATCATAATGGACTGAGAGTAGAAATCAATGACAAAATAAAAAACAGAAATTACTCCAACACCTGGAGACTAAATAATATGCTATTGAATGAAACATGGATAATAGAAAACACCAGGGAGGAGATAAAAAAATTCTTAGATGTCAATGAGAACGACGATACAACATATCAAAATCTCTGGGACACTATGAAAGCAGTACTAAGAGGAAAATTCATTGCATGGAGCGCATTCCAGAAAAGAATGAAAAGTCAACAACTAAATGACCTAACATTACAACTCAAAGCCCTAGAAAAAGAAGAACAGAATAACAGCAAAAGTAGTAGAAGACAGGAAATAATTAAAATCAGAGCTAAAATCAATGAAATTGAAACAAAAGAAACAATTCAAAAAATTGACAAAACAAAAAGTTAGTTCTTTGAAAAAGTAAACAAAATAGACAAACCCTTAGCCACACTAACAAAGAGAAGGAGAGAGAAAACTCAAATTACTAAAATTCGTGATGAAAAAGGAAATATCATGACAGACACCACTGAGATACAGAACATAATGAGAAGCTACTTTGAAAATCTGTATTCCAACAAAATAGAAACTATTGAAGACATTGACAAATTTCTAGAGACATATGCTCCTCCCAAACTGAACCAGGAGGACATACACAATTTAAACAGATCAATTATCAAGCAATGAAATAGAAGAAGCCATTTAAAAACCTACCATCCAAGAAAAGCCCAGGACCAGACGGATTCTAGGCGAGTTCTACAAGACCTTCAAAGAAGAACTCATTCCAATACTTCTCAAAGTATTCCAGGAAATAGAAAAGGAGGGTACCCTACCAAACTCATTCTATGAAGCTAATATCACCCTCATACCAAACCAGGCAAAGACACATCAAGGAAAGAAAATTTTAGACCAATATCCTTGATGAATATAGATGCAAAGATCCTTAACAAAATATTGGCAAACCGTATCCAAAAACATATTAAGAAAATCATGCACCACAATCAAGTGGGTTTCGTCCCTGGAATGCAAGGATGGTTTAACATCCGTAAATCAATAAACGTAATCCATCATGTCAATAGACTTAAGGATAAGAATCATATGGTTATTTCAATTGATGCAGAAAAAGCGTTCAACAAAATACAACACCCCTTCATGCTCAAAACACTAGAAAAAACAGGGATAGTAGGAACACACCTGAACATTGTAAAGGCTATTTATGCTAAGCCCATGGCCAACATCATTCTTAATGGAGAAAAACTGAAACCATTCCCTTTAAAAATGGGAACAAGACAGGGATGTCCTCTTTCACCGCTTCTATTCAACATTGTCCTCGAAACTCTAGCCAGAGCAATTAGGCAGACCAAAGAAATTAAAGGGATACAAATAGGAAAAGAGGAACTTAAGCTGTCACTATTTGCTGATGACATGATTCTATATTTAGAGGATCCAAAAACCTCCTCCAGAAAACTTCTAGACCTCATCAATGAATTCAGCAAAATAGTGGGCTATAAAATCAACATGCATAAATCTAAAGCATTTTTATACATAAGTGATGAAACATCTGAAAGGGAAATGAGGAAAACAACTCCATTTGCAATAGCCTCAAAAAAAAAAAAAAATACTTGGGAATCAATCTACCCAAAGAAGTAAAAGATCTCTACAATGAAAACTACAAAACATTGAAGAAAGAAATTGAGGAATACCTTAGAAGATGGAAAGATCTCCCATATTCTTGGATAGGCAGAATTAATATTGTCAAAATGGCCATACTACCAAAAGTGCTATACAGATTCAATGCAATTCCAATTAAAATCCCAATGATGTACCTTACAGAAACAGAGCAAGCAATCATGAAATTCATCTGGAAGAATAAGAAACCCAGAATAGCTAAAGCAATCCTTAGCAGGAAGAAAGAAACGGGGTATCACAATACCAGAATTTCAACTATACTACAAAGCAATAGCAACAAAAACGGCATGATATTGGCACCAAAATAGACAGGTAGATCAGTGGTTCAGAATAGAGGACACAGACACAAACTCAAATAAATACAATTTTCTCATATTAGACAAAGGTGCCAAAAATGGAGAAAAGATAGCCTCTTCAACAAATGGTGCTGGGAAAACTGGAAATCCATATGCAACAGAATGAAACTAAACCCCTATCTCTCACCCTGCACAAAAATCAACTCACAATGGATCAAGGACTTTGAAATCAGACCAGAGACCCTGCATCTTACAGAAGAAAAAGTAGGTCCAAATCTTCAACTTGTTGGCTTAGAATCAGACTTCCTTAACAGAACTCCCATAGCACAAGAAATAAAAGCAAGAATCAATAACTGGGATAGATTCAAACTAAATAGCTTTCTCTCAGCAAAGGAAACTATCAGCAATGCGAAGAAAGAGCCTACAGAGTGGGAGAATATCTTTGCTACTCATACTTCAGATAGAGCACTAATTTCTAGAATATATGAAGAACTCAAAAAACTCTACACAAAGAATACAAATAACCCAATCAACAAATGGGCTAAGGATATGAAGAGACACAGAAGAAGATCTATAAGCAATCAACAAACATATGAAAAAATGTTCACCATCTTTAGTAATAAGAGAAATGCAAATCAAAACTACACTAAGATTCCATCTCACCCCAATTAGAATGGTGATTATCAAGAATACAAGCAACAATAGATGTTGGAGAGGATGTGGGGAAAAAGGTACACTCATACCTTGCTGGTGGAGCTGCAAATTAGTGCAGCCACTCTGGAAAGCAGTGTGGAGATTCCTTAGAAAACTTGGAATGGACCCACCATTTGACCCAGCTATCCCACTCCTTGGCCTATACCCAAAGGACTTAAAATTAGCATACTACAGAAATACAGCCACAGCAATGTTCATAGCTGCGTAATTCACAATAGCCAGATTGTGGAAGCAACCTAGATGTCCTTCAATTGATGAATGGATAAAGAAACTGTGAGATATATATATATATATATATATATATATATACACACACACACACACAATGGAATATTACTCAGCTATAAAGAATGATAAAATTATGGCATTTGCAGGCAAATGGATGAAATTGGAGAATATCATGCTAAGTGAGATAAGCCAATCTCAAAAATCCAAAAGACGAATGATCTCGTTGATAAGTGGATGAGGACACATAATGGGGGGTGGAAGGGGGGCAAGAATGGAGAAGGAGGGACTGTATAGAGGGAAAAGAGGGGTGGGAGGGGTGAGGGAAAAAATGAATGCCTTGCAACATGTGGGCAGAGGAGTGACATGATTCAAATCCTAAATAACAAGATCACTGCTGGTTTCTATCTTGGGGACAGATATAGAGGGCAGTATGGGAAGAGCAGCAGTGACAGCAGGAAGGTAGCAGAGGCTGCTGCAATAACTGAGGTGCGAGCTGGCATACTGGTGCCTGAACCCAGGGCCCCAGCGTGGGCAGTGAGCAATGACAGAGCTCTGGATGCATTTGGAATGCAGAGTGACAGGACTGGCTGAAAAGAGAAGTGTCTGCTATAGTTTGTACCAGGAATGTCCCCAAAGGTCCATGTGGTAAAGACTTAGGACTCAGCTGGCTCTCCTGGGAGGTGGTGGAAACTTTAAGAGATGGGGTTTGTGGGAAGTCCTTAGGTCCCTGGGGACACACTTTTGAGGGGGACTATGGGACCCTAGTCCCTCCTCTTCCTCTCTCTTACTTCAGCCATGAGGTGAGTAGCTTTGTTCCATTAAGTGCTCCTGCCGTGATGTTCTGCCCCACTATAGCCCCAACACCATGAGCCACACATACATACACCTTCTCTTTTTATACATTGACCACCTGAGATATTTTGATACAATAACACAAAGCTAACTAACACTCCATCAAAGAGGACACCGTGGTTTTCGACCTGAGCAAGGGGAGAATGGTGCATCCATTGACAAAGATGGAGAAATGAGAGAGGGAGAAGGTTTGGAGAGAGTCTGAAGAGTTTGTTTGCATGTGTTAAGTTTGAGCCATTTGCTAAATATCGAAGTAGTTAGTTGGATATACAGGTTCAGAATTAAGAGGAGAGTTTTGGGTTGGAGTATACATTCAGGAGTCATCTGAATACATTAAAGCATCTGTTTGAAGAAGAAGAGCTACAGCAAGAACATAAAGGAAAGTACAAGAGGTTTAATAAGGTTTAAGAACTATGCTCAGGGTAGCCCCAGCATTTCCTATGAATTTTTTTTTTTTATTGTAAACAAATGGGATACATGTTGTTTCTCTGTACATGGCGTAAAGACATACCATTTGTGTAATCATAAATTTACATAGAGCAATGTTGTTTGATTCATTCTGTTATTTTTTCCCTTCCCCCCACCCCTCCCACCCCTCTTTACCCTCTATACAGTACTTCCTTCCTCCATACTTGCCCCCCTCCCTAACCCTAACTCTAACACTTCCCTCCCCCCCATTATGTGTCATCCTCCACTTATCAGCGATATCATTCGTCCTTTGGCTTTTTGAGATCGGCCTATCTCACTTAGCAGGATATTCTCCAATTTCATCCATTTGCCTGCAAATGTCATAATTTTATCATTCTTTATGGCTGAGTAATATTCCATTGTATATATATACCACAGTTTCTTTATCCACTCATCAATTGAAGGGCATCTAGGTTGGTTCCACAGTCCGGCTATTGTGAATTGAGCAGCTATGAACATTGATGTGGCTGTATCTCTGTAGTATGCAGATTTTAAGTCCTTTGGGTATAGGCCAAGGAGTGGGATAGCTGGGTCAAATGGTGGTTCCATTCCAAGTTTTCTAAGGAATCTCCACACTGCTTTCCAGAGTGGCTGCACTAATTTGCAGCCCCACCAGCAGTGTATGAGTGTACCTTTCTCCCTACATCCTCGCCAACACCTGTTGTTGCTCGTATTCTTGATAATCGCCATTCTAATTGGGGTGAGATGGAATCTTAGGGTGGTTTTGATTTGCATTTCTCTTATTACTAGAGATGTTGAACATTTTTCCATATGTTTGTTGATTGCTTGTAGATCTTCTTCTGTGAAGTGTCTATTCATTTCCTTAGCCCATTTGTTGACTGGACTATTTGAATTCTTGGAGTAGAGTTTTTTGAGTTCTTTATAGATTCTGGAAATTAGTGCTCTATCTGAAGTATGATTGGCAAAGATATTCTCCCACTCTGTAGGCTCTTTCTTCGCATTGCTGATAGTTTCCTTTGCTGAGAGAAAGCTTTTTAGTTTGAATCTATCCCAGTGGTTGATTCTAGCTTTTATTTCTTGTGCTATGGGAGTCCTGTTAAGGAAGTCTGGTCCTAGACCAACAAGGTGAAGATTTGGACCTACTTTTTCTTCTATAATCTGCAGGGTCTCTGGTCTGATTCCGAGGTCCTTAATCCATTTTGAGTTTAGTTTCGTGCATGGTGAGAGATATGGGTTTAGTTTCATTCTGTTGCATATGGATTTCCAATTCTCCCAGCACCATTTGTTGAAGAGGCTATCTTTTCTCCATTGCATATTTTTGGCCCCTTTGTCTAGTATGAGAAAATTGTATTTATTTGGGTTTGTGTCCGTGCCCTCTATTCTGTACCATTGATCTACCTTTCTATTTTGGTACCAATACCATGCCGTTTTTGTTACTATTGCTTTGTAGTAGAGTTGAAAATCTGGTATTGCAATACCCCCTGTTTCACTCTTCCTGCTAAGGATTGCTTTAGCTATTCTGGGTTTCTTATTCTTCCAGATGAATTTCATAATTGCTTGCTCTATTTCTGTAAGGTACACAATTGGGATTTTAATTGGAATTGCATTGAATTTGTATAGCACTTTAGGTAGTATGGCCATTTTGACAATATTAATTCTTCCTATCCAAGAACATGGAAGATCTTTCCATCTTCTAAGGTGTTCTTTAATTTCTTTCTTTAGTGTTGTATAGTTCTCATTGTAGAGGTCTTTCACCTGTTTTGTGAGATTGATTCCCAAGTATTTTATTTTTTTCGAGGCTATTGTGAATGGGGTAGTTTTCCTAATTTCTCTTTCTGAAGATTCATCACTTATGTATAAAAATGCGTTGGATTTATGGGCATTGATCTTGTAACCTGCTACTTTACTGAAATCACTTATGAGTTCTAAGAGTTTTCTGGTGGAATTTCCAGGTTCCTCTAAATATATAATCATGTCATCAGCGAACAGGGATAGTTTGAGTTCTTCTTTTCCAATTCGTATCCCTTTAATTTCTTTGGTTTGTCTAATTGCTCTGGCCAGAGTCTCAAGAACGATGTTGAATAGAAGTGGTGAAAGAGGGCATCCCTGCCTTGTTCCAGTTTTTAGGGGGAATGCTTTCAGTTTTTCACCATTTAGAATGATATTAGCCATGGGCTTAGCATAAATGGCCTTTACAATGTTAAGGAATGTTCCCACTATCCCTATTTTTTCTAGTGTTTTGAGCATGAAGGGGTGCTGTATTTTATCAAATGCTTTTTCTGCATCTATTGAAATAATCATGTGATTCTTGACTTTAAGTCTATTAATATGGTGAATTACGTTTATTGATTTCCTGATGTTGAACCAACCTTGCATTCCTGGGATGAAACCCACTTGATCATGGTGCACTATCTTTTTAATATGTTTTTGTATGCGATTTGCTAAAATTTTGTTGAGAATTTTTGCGTCGATGTTCATTAAGGATATTGGTCTGAAATTTTCTTTCCTTGATGAGTCTCTGTCTGGTTTAGGTATCAGGGTGATATTGGCTTCATAGAATGAGTTTGGGAGGGTTCCCTCCTCTTCTATTTTATGGAATACTTTGAGAAGTATTGGAATGAGCTCTTCTTTAAAGGTTTTGTAGAACTCGGCTGAGAACCCATCTGGTCCTGGACTTTTCTTTGTTGGTAGGCTTTTGATGACTTCTTCTATTTCATTACTTGAAATTGGTCTATTTAAATTGTTTATGTCCTCCTCGTTCAGTTTAGGCAATTCATATGTCTCTAGAAACCTGTTGATGTCTTCGAAATTTTCTATTTTGTTGGAGTATAGATTTTCAAAATAGCTTCTAATTATGTTTTGTATTTCAATCCTGTCTGTTGTGATATTTCCTTGTTCATTCCGAATTTTAGTGATTTGGGTTTTCTCTCGTCTTCTCTTTGTTAGTGTGGCTAAAGGTTTATCGATTTTGTTTATTTTTTCGAAGAACCAACTATTTATTTTGTCAATTTTTTGTATTGTTTCTTTTGTTTCAATTTCATTGATTTCAGCTCTGAGTTTAACTATTTCCTGTCTTCTACTACTTTTGGTGCTGTTCTGTTCTTCTTTTTCTAGGGCTTTGAGCTGTAGTGTTAGGTCGTTTATTTTTTGAGTTTTACTTCTTTTATTAAATGCGCTCCATGAAATAAATTTCCCTCTAAGTACTGCTTTCATAGTGTCCCAGAGATTTTGATATGATGTTTCTTTGTTCTCATTTACCTCTAAGAATTTTTTAATTTCCTTCCTAATATCTTCTGTTATCCATTCATCATATAATAGCATATTGTTTAATCTCCAGATGTTGGAATAGTTTCTGTGTTTTACTCTTTCATTTATTTCTAACTTCAATCCATTATGATCTGATAGAATACATGCTAGTGTCTCTATCTTCTTGTATTTGCTAACATTAGCTTTGTGGCATAATATATGGTCTATTTTAGAGAAGGATCCATGTGCTGCTGAGAAGAAAGTGTATTCACTCTTGGTTGGATGGTATATTCTATAAATGTCCGTTAAGTCTAAATTATTGATTGTGTTATTGAGATCTATGGTTTCTTTGTTCAATTTTTGTCTGGAAGATCTGTCCAGTGGTGAGAGCGGCGTGTTAAAATCACCTAGTATTATTGTGTTGTGGTCTATTTGGTTTCTGAAATTGAGAAGGATTTGTTTGACATACATAGATGAGCCACTGTTTGGGGCATAGATGTTTATGATTGTTATATCTTGCTGATTTATGCTTCCCTTAAGCAGTATGAAATGACCTTCTTTATCCCTTCTGACTAACTTTGGCTTGAAGTCCACATTATCGGAAATGAGGATGGATACTCCAGCTTTTTTGCTGAGTCCATGTGCATGGTATGTTTTTCCCCATCCTTTCACCTTTAATCTATGGGTATCTTTTTCTATGAGGTGAGTCTCTTGCAGGCAACATATTGTTGGATCTTTCTTTTTAATCCAGTCTGCCAGTCTATGTCTTTTGATTGATGAATTCAGGCCATTAACATTCAGGGTTATTATAGAGAAATGATTTGGTTTCCCAGTCATTTGGTTCATTTTTAAAATTTTGTTTATTTATTTGTTTGACACAACTTGTTTCCTCCTTTATTTGACAATTCCTTTAGGATAATTCCTCCCTTTGCTGATTTGCTTCTTTGTTTTTCATCTCTTCCTCATGGAATATTTTGTTGAGAATGTTCTGTAATGCTGGTTTTCTTTTTGTAAATTCTTTTAGCTTTTGTTTATCATGGAAGGATTTTATTTCATCGTCAAATTTGAAGGTAAGTTTTGCTGGGTATAAGATTCTTGGTTGGCATCCATTTTCTTTCAGGGCTTGAAAAATGTTGTTCCAGGCCCTTCTAGCTTTTAGGGTCTGGATTGAAAAGTCTGCTGATATCCGTATTGGTTTCCCCCGAATGTAATTTGGTTCTTTTCTCTCCCAGCCTTTAAAATTCTGTCTTTATTTTGTATGTTAGGTATTTTCATTATACTGTGCCTTGGTGTGGGTCTGTTGTAATTTTGTGTATTTGGAGTCCTATAAGCCTCTTGAACTTGATTTTCCATTTCATTCTTCAGATTTGGGAAATTTTCTGATATTATTTCATTGAATAGGTTGTTCATTCCTTTGGCTTGTTTCTCTAGACCTTCCTCAATCCCAATAATTCTTAAATTTGGCCTTTTCATGATATCCCATCGTTCTTGTAGATTCTGTTCATGATTTCTTACCATCTTCTCTGTGTGTTCAACTTTGTTTTCAAGGTTAAATATTTTGTCTTCAATGTCTGAGGTTCTGTCTTCCAGGTGTTCTATCCTATTGGATATGCTTTCTATGGAGTTCTTAATTTGGTTTATTGTTTCCTTCATGTCAAGGATTTCTGTTTGGTTTTTTTTCAATATCTCTAACTCTTTATTGAAATGCTCTTTTGCTTCCTGTATTTGCTCTTTTAACTGTCGATTGGTGTGATCATTCAATGCTTGCATTTGCTCTTTCATCTCATCGTTTGCTTCTCTGATCATTTTAATTATGTACATTCTGAACTCCTTTTCTGTCATTTCTTCTGCCATGCTGTCATTGGGTTTTATTGATGTAACATCTAGATTTGTTTGCAGCATTTTCTTTCCTTGTTTTCTCATATTATTCAGGTATCAGTGGACCGCTGAGATATTGCAGATTTCCTCTGTTGATTTACAATGTCCCTGAAGATTTCTATATATATCCCCTCTTAGCCTTCAGTAGGCTGAAGTCTTGGAGGAAGTTGATAATGCGGTGCTCCACAAGGAAGCTGCCTCTCTAGGAGTGGTGGCCTTCAGGTGGGGTATATTCCCTGCTAGTGGGCAGAGGTGCCTCCACTTGTTGACCAATGGTCATCCAAAGGGGACCTAGGCTGCGGGCTGAGGCAAGGCCTGTTTGGGCCTGTGTCTCTGGTTTTACCGTCCTTGTGGGGAAACCTCACCAGGCAGGGAAGACTCACCCAGTGGGGAGGTCTCGCTGGTCAGTTTCCTCCTAGAGGTTCCCCTCAATTTACAGCTACTGCCTGGGCTGGGCTGCCTTCCTCTGCAAAGTTTCCAGGGGCCCGGCCCTACCTCCTGGGCCTGGGAGCCTCACCCTTCGCAGATGAATCTCCTTAGGCTGCCCCTCCTCAGAGAATTTGCCCACAGGCCTGGAACCTTCGCTCCGCCCTAAGCCTGTCTCTGTGCGGCTCTTCCACCCAGAAGCCTCCTAGATCCTGGGACCCTGCTCTGCACCTAATCGCCTGGCTGCGTGGCCCCTCCTCTGAGCAGCCACCTGTGGCCCCGAACAATCGCTCTGAGTCCCAGAGACCCGCCACAGGCCTCTTCCTCCAGACAGCCGCCCAGTATGCCGGTGCGGTCACTAGGAGTCCAAGAAACTCACTTCGTGCCTCCTCCTCCCACCAACCACCCGTAGCCCGGGGCAATCAATCACTCCGAGTCGAAGTGACCCTCCCCGTTCCTCCTCCTTCTCCAGATAACCCCACGGGTGTTCAGGAGCAGTCCCTCTGAGTGGCTCTGAATCCACGTGACCCGCTGCACGGGTCCTCTGGGCACCGCCCGGATCTCAGGTGCGACCACTCAAGACCAAGCGTCCCACCACGCTTCTCCTCCAGGCAGCCCCCCTGTGTTCAGGAGCTGTCACTTTAAGACCAAACAACTCACCACTCGCCTTCTCCTCTGAGCAGCCGCCTGGAGCGCTAATGCAGTCACTGCGAGTCCAAAGGACCCGCCGCGCTCCTCCTCCTCCTTCTCCTACTCCTCCGGGCAGGCCCGGGGGTTCAGAAGTGGTCAGAGTCCAAACAGCTCGCCACGCAGCCCCTTCTCTGGCAACCGCCTGTAGCTCTGGTGTAGTCACCCGAATCCAAGCGGCCGCGCTCCTCTTCCTCCTCCTCGTCCTCAGGGCAGGCCCCGGTGTTCAGAAGCGTCGTTCTGATTCCAAACAGCTCGCCGCGCAGCTTCTCCTCTGGCAACCGCCTGTAGCTCTGGTGCAGTCTCTCCGAATCCAAGTGTCCACGCTCCTCCTCCTCCTCCTCAGGGCAGGCCCCGGTGTCCTGAGTCCACACAGTTCTCCTCGCCACTCTTCCCCTGGGCAGCCGCCGGAGCCCCAGTGGCTGCTCCGAGTCCCAGCGCTGTGCCGAGCGGCCTCCTTTACAGAGCTCCCAGCTGTCCGAGTTCACTGCTCCAGCGGGGGGAGGGGCGTCTCGCCGGCAGTTCTACTTTACAAAGTTTCCTGCGTTCCGGGACCACCGTTCCATCCGGGATGCCCCCCCAGGGGGTGAGAGTCACCCGGCTGCTTTGAATTGGTCCCAAGCGTCTCAATATCTTCTCTTTTGAATCCTGAGTCCTGGAGCAACATGAAATGCAGCCACCCTCTAGGCCGCCATCTTGAAAACCCATTTCCTATGAATTTGAGGCTATTGTATCTGACAGTTGGACAGCAGCTGTTCTTTGCTGACAACTGATTATGAACCTTTATGATCTAATTTAGAGTAGGTAGACACAGCAATTGTGACTGAGATTTACTGAATGCATACGTTTAGTGGGTACTTGACAGATGATCTATCTCTTTAACCTTTATGAAAAACTCCTGTTTTAGGTTCTACTATTAAAGCTTATTATAAAGATATAAAATGAAGCTTAAAGATGTTAAATGACTTGCCCAAGGTCATGCAGTCAGTAAATTTAGAGGTCAAGATTTGAGCTTGGGAAAGGCTTGCTTGGCTGTGCTTCTTTCCTGATTTCTTATGGAAGCGTGGCACCCAGTACAGAGGCAGGCCTGGCTGAAAGGTCTTCCTACTTCTGCTACAGAGAAGCTGAGAGTGTCCCCAGAGGCAGCCCTGATGCTTCCCAAATTAGGGTGGAGAAGCTGCTTGAACAAGAACCCTGTTCTATTTCACAGGTGTGAAGGACAAGATGTGGTCAAAGGCCTGTATAACTGGGACTGCTCTAGAGTCAAATGGAAACCTGTCATTTATTCATTCAGCCAACCACTATTAACTGAAGAGCAACCATATGCCAATTACCATGATAAAGGGCTAGGGATATGGTCAGTGTGGTTTGATAAATGATTAACAATTGGCTTTCTAAAAAAATAAAAATAAAAACAAATCATTGTATTTGGTGATTCTCATGGTATAAATACTCCTACTGTGGTCAATGTCAAGTTACTACAATGATATTACTGAACACAAAGTTGGGACAAGATGTGACAACTGCCTTTCATGAGCCATTATAACGCTCCCACATACGGCCAGGTGTAGTCATGAACAACACATCTCAGTGGAAAATGCACAGTGAACAGCAGTTAAGTACTACTATTAAAGCTTATATAGAATAAGAAATGAAGACAGTGTGATAAAAACTATGCTAATGTAGGGACAGGTGTGCCATGTGTCAGACCCCAGCATCACTAGGCTGGGCAGGGAAGACCTGTGGAAAGACCTATGTTTAAACTGGGAACATCACATTACTGAGATCAGTAGACAGGTGAGTGAGGGAGTGGGGAGGAAATCGTTCTTCATCAAGGAAAGCCATGCATAAAGGCCCAGAGGAAAGAACGTGGAATGAATGAAGGTTGGAATGAGACGGGAGAGGCAAACAGAGGCCTGTCTTTGTGGGGTCTTACAAACCACGTGAAGGAATCAGAACTCCGCTGTGAAAATGACAGGGAGTTGTTGGAAAGCTGGAGACCACGGGGGAGTTATCAGAAGATCTGCAGGAAGGGAGACTGGATTTCACGAAGTGGGGAAACTGGAGGCAGAGAGGTTATCACCTGGTTCATCAGGAGATGATGGCTGACTGGATCAGTGTGGAGCCAGAGGACAGAAGGATGTGGAGATATTCCAGGACCATCAGAATAGAACAGAATGCATAGGCTTGATGGCTGATGACATGTTAGGGGTGAGAGAGAAGCCAGCTTCCCTGGCTTTTGATTTGAACATCTAAAAAAATGTGCTGCTGATCATCTGAATGACATTTTTACACTTTCTGTGGGGCAAAGCCTAGCCCAGCCCAGTGGCCCTAGGGTGGCCCTTAGCATTGTCCCTGGGATCAGTCATTTAAAACAGTAGAAGAGAGCCACGTGATTAGATTATAGAGTCATGTGACAGGGATGTGTAGCACCATGTTGCACATAGCCTCTTTATTTCTTTCTTCTTTTTTTAAATATTTATTTTTATTTTCACAGACTGCATTTTGATTCATTGTACACAAATGGGGTACAACTTTCCATGTCTATGGTTGTGCATGATGACGATTCACACTATTCGTGTAATCATACATGCACCTAGGGAAATGATGTCTGTCTCAGTCCATTATCTTTCCTTCCCCCACACACACCCCTATTTCCCTCTATACATTCCAAAGTTTCTCCATTCTTCTCATATAGCCTCTCAAGTAAACCTGAAACCCTTATGCAGGGTTTGTTGTTTGGGGAGTTAATTTCCTAAAAACAATGTTTATCGTCCTCTGATACCTAACAAGTTGCGGTAACTTAAACAGCCATTAGAACCCCTCAGCAAAAAATTCTGATTTTTAAAAACTTCATTAATTACTTCTCATCTATCAAAGCTTTGTATTGAATGAAAGTTTGGTTTAACACACTTTGTGGTCCAGAGACTAACTCTGCCAAGACATGCTTACTGTAACAGCACATGAAAATACCCTGCCATAGGGATTTTTGGTAAAAAGGAATGGCTATTTCTAACTTCACACAGCACAACTTCCAGGGGCTTCAGTTGTTACCTTGACAGATAAAACTAAAGTGAAAAAAAAAAAAAAAAAAAAAACCCTACAAACAGATATAACTGACTTTAGCAATCATTTTTGTCATGAATAAGTTTTGTTTTAGGGCTGGGGTTGTGACTCAGTGATAGAGCGCTTGCCTTGCATGCGTGAGAAACTGGATTCAATTCTCAGCACTGCATATAAATAAATAATTAAAATAAAAATCCATTGACAACTAAAAATTTTTTTAAAAAGTTTTGTTTTAGATGCAGAATAATGGGGGTTACTGTCAGAAAACAAAATTTCTGAGTCAACTGAAAAACACAGGCTAGTAAGAAGTATGTTCATGTCCAGCTCAGCTCAGAGTGATCCAGAGAATTTCAACAGAAAGTTAATGTTCTTCTAACTCCAGAGGGAAGGAAAAACAACCACAAAGTCATGGAAAGAGATGAATGCTATGGAAGTATGAATTGCTGCACCCTGGAGAAAAGGGCTCCAGGGGTCACTGATTTACAGCATTTATAGAGCACTTGCATAAAGCCTCTTTGCACCCGACTCTCATATATGCACGGGAAGCAGGCTTTCTTGCACTCACAATGGGGATTAATGCCAACCTGATTTTTGGAGGGACCGAATCATACTCAAACCATAGCATTCCATAGCATTCGATCCCTGGTTCCCCAAACGTATTTCCTTCTCACATCAAAATACTAACAGTCCTTTCAAAGAGTCCTAAAGTCTTATTCTAACATTGACTCAAAAGTCCAAATTCTTAACAGCAACTCAAGGCAAACTCCTGGCTGTGAGTCTGTAAAATCTGAAAAAATCATCTACTTCAACATACCACAGAGGGATAGGCAGAGTGTATACATACCAGTTCCAAAAGGGAGGAATAGGCATGTCAAAAGAAGTAACTGGCTTGTGGCAAGTCCAAAGCCCAGCATGGCAGACTCTGTATCTTAAAGCTCCAAGTGTGTGTACACCAGGCAGGAGAGGAGGCCATGTGAGGAGCTCTGCCCCACAGCTTTGCTGCTTGCAGCCCATGTGGCTGCTCTGTGGTTTTTATCTGTGGCTGTTCCAGGCTGCCAGTGCACACTGCTGGTGGCTGTACCTTCCTGGGTCTCAAAAGCAGTGGCCCTACTCCCATGCTTCACTGGATATTCTAGTGAGAATCTCTGCAATAGCTTCTCCCATGCACAGACGTCCCTTTGAAATCTCAGCATCTCAAGAAGCTGTCATAGCAAAGATCTTTTTTTGTTGTTATTTTTTTCCTTTTTCTATTATATTTTGATTCATCATACGCAAACCCTCATTTCTCTGGTTGTACATGAAGAGTCACACTCTGTGTAATCAGACACGTACGTAGGGTAGTGATGTTTGTCTCATTCTCTTATCTTCCCTTTCCTCCGACCCCTCCCCACCGCTCATTCCCCTCTACACAATTCATCCTTCCTCCATTCTTCCCTCACCCTCACAGCGTAGGCCTTGATCCTGCATGCTTACAGAGTCAACACCTTGTGGACACCAGTGTCTGCACCTGGGCTCCCTTCGGAGCGGTGGCACAAGCTGTGCCTGCGCCTGCTTGAACCACAGCTGGAGTGACCAAAGAGGGCTTCGTTGGAAAGCAGGGAGCAGAACCCGAGGGGGCCATGGGCAGCAAGCCGTGGAAAGCACCCCTGACCCGTTCAATGGATCAGTTCTGCCCTTCTAGGCTTCTTGGCCTGTGATAGAAAAGGTAGTCTGACAGATTTGTCAGATGCCTCCAGTCCCCTTCCCACTGTCCTGATGATGACTGCTATGGACTCCCCAACATCAATGCTAATCACTTCAGCAAGCGAACGCTGGGCCTCTCCCTTACCTGCTTCTTCTTTGTTCATTCCCTAGCCAGGTTGCGAAGTTCCCAAATGTTTTCCTTCTGCTTCCCTTTGAATTATACCTTCCACCTTCCAGTCATGCCCTTACTCCTGAAGCCCACAGTTCAAAGTAACCAAGCAGCGGCATCGATGCTTTGTTATTTAGACACCTCCTCTGCCAGGTATCCCACTGCAGCACTTTTAAATATGGCTATCAATAAAGTTCTTGGGCACAGACACAGTTCTTTCAAATTCTTTGCAATGATATGGCAAGAGAGGTTTTCACTTCCGTGTCCAAAGGAACCTTCCTCATTTCCATCAGCAGTCTGTCATGGCCACTTATCTAACCGCTAAACATTCTAGCTCTTCACTAGTCACCTTTTCTTATTCTGAACCCTCACCACAAACCCCCATTAGGCTCCACTTACAGGGTTCTAAGCATTTTCTCCTCTTTAAATTCTTCCAGGCTCTTACCCCCAACCAGCTTCAAAGTCACATCCACATTTTTGGGTATTCATTATTAACAACAGCCCCACCTCTCAGTACCAACTTTCTGTATCAATCTGTTTTCCCTCGCTAAGTGAAACATCTGAGGCTGGGTGCTATGTTGAAATGTTGAATATTCCATAAGGTCCATGTGGTAAAGGCTTGGTCCCTAGGGTGGTGCTACTGGGAGGTGGAGGAATCTTCAAGAGAAGGGGCCTAGGTGGAGACCTAGGGCAGTCTTCAGATCCCTGGGGGCATGCCCTCAAACAGTTGTGAGACCCTGTCTTCTTCTTTCTCTTCTCTTTTGCTTCCTGGTGGCGAGATGAGCAGTTTGCTCTATCACATGTTTCTGGTCATTATCATAAGCACCTCCACAGAGGCCCCAAACAATGGGTTTACTTGCTCGTGGACTGGAACCTCCCAAACTGTGAGCCAAAATAAATCTTTTCTCTTTACAATGTAAGTTAACTACCTCAGGTATTTTGTTATAATACCTGAAAGCTGACTAACAAACTAGGTAATGTATAAAGAAAAAACATTTACTTAACTCACAGTTTTGGAGTCTGAAAGTCCAAGAATAGGCTGCCAAGTTGATTTTTCTCTGGTGAGTGTGTCATTGGCTACAGCACATCATGGTGATAGCATTATGGTGAGAACATGTGCAAGAGGGATACATCATATAGCAATCCAGAGACTGGGGAAGGGCTAGTCACTCTTATAATAGCCCTGTTGTGAGGACCCACAAGAACTACATCAGTTCCTTCTAATGGTAGTACCCCTAATTACCCAATTACCTTGCACAAGGTTCTACCACCAAAAGTCACTACCACCTCCCAATACTATTGCACTGAGGACTAAGTCTCCAGCACATGGGAATACATTCAAATCACATCCAAACCATAGCAAATTTTAAGGGAACAACAACTGAGCAATCACAGAAATTTAGAAGCAGAGATCTCAATTGGGGTTTTAAGGGAAAACATGACAACCTTTTTCAAGAAGAAAAAGTACTTGTTAATAATGTATTTACAATAAAGTTCACAGTGCATGCAGTTTGTACATAGTCTCAAATGTCACTCAGAATCAGTCATTGGCAATAAGAACAACATTAATACTGATCAACACATATAGCAAAGCTTAATTAGCACTAGAGCAAATGCTACTCTAGATTTACCTTAAGCTTAAAAACAAGTCTAGAAATGCTAACTTTTATGTTGTATATGTATTCTCCATGATAAAAGATAAATCTGAAAAGATGTTTCACAAGTAATTTAACTGCTAGTCAAAATGAAAGTCAATACAAAAGGCTGACAACAAAATACAGATTTTTAACATTTCAATGACCAGCATTCAAAGATTACTAAATATGTAAAGCAATGAAACATGATTCATAATCAGAAGAAAAATCAGCAATATAAAAGATTCAAAAATTATAAAAATTAGGACTTTAAAAGAATAATTATAAATATGCTCAAGAATCTAAAAAAGCATTATGAGAAGACAAAAAAAACTAAGAACAGAATGAAATTTCTAGAGCTGAAATACATGATATCTGAAGTAATAAATGTACTGAATTAGCTTTAGAAAGACTGGATGATGCAGAAAACAACATGCATGAACTTGAAGACAGTGCAATAGAAACTATCAAAATTAAAGCACAGAGAGACAAAGAATCTGAAAATAAATGGATAGGGTCTTGAGACTTGTGGGACAATATCAGAAGAGGGCAGAGCAGAAAAAAAAAGAGAAATAATGTCTTAAAATCTCCAAACTGCATCAAAACTATAAACCTACAAGTTCAAAGAAACTTGAGCAGAAAATAGAAAACAAAAAACCAAACAAACCCAGTGAGTTTTATTCAATCGGTGTCAATTAGGGTCAGATTTGGCCATCGGGTAACTAGAGCAACCTGTAATCTGGAAAAGAACTGTACCTCCTGCCAACCGTGACTCAGAATGGGAAAAGCATTGGTCTCTTGGTCTAAAGAATGGATTTGTGCAACTGGTCATAGCTCACAGGAAGAAAAATGCTTCCAATACAGCTGTCTACCCTTCCAAGGGCTTGGGAACCAAGGGCTCTGGTGCCAGGCTGTCAGGTTTGAATTGTAGCTCCAACACCTACTATCTGTGAGACCTAATACACCACATCTTTGATCCTGCTTCCTTATCTCTAAAATGGGAATATAAGTACCAATTTTATAATACTGCTAGAAGGATTCAATGTGTTTAAGTATTAAGTAGAAAGTATAATGGGTACTAGGCAATATTTTTATTCCACATGATGCTATTAAACTTTCACTACATACTGTATACTGAACTAAGGGTTTATATGCAATATAATATTTAATTGGCATAACAAATGTTCAAAGTATTTATCTCCATTGTAGTGTTCAGCTTTCAGAGAGGCTAAGTGACCTATTCATGGTTACACAGCTTGTGGAAGAGTCAATACTTAGGCCCAGGAGTAGCCTGGGTCTTTCATGAGATCATGTATTTATTCAGTACATATGTATTATGTACTTCACTACTCCTAACCACCACACACAACTGTGTCCCACAGAGATACATGACTATCTCTCAGTGAACACCTGGTGCTGGAACTGTACCTTCTTGGCTTATAAACAAGTTTTCTCAGAAGCATTAAACAAGCATCCACCCACATTCATAATAATATTGATCCACATTTCGTTCTTTTCCTGAAATTTCCACGTTGTTGCTTTTCCTGGCAAACAACAGAGATGAGGCTTCACAGGCCTTCTCTGCAGAAGAGCTGTCTCTGCTGTGGAGGGGGGTGGAGCAGCAGAGACTGTTTTCCCTTTCTGGACCTACCTACTGCCATCAGGGCCCAGGCGCTGGGAGATGATGTGCATCTTCAAATAAATCCTCTCATTTATTCCCCACAGTACTGTAAGATGTTGTTATTCTCCTCATCCATCTCATAGATGAGAAAATTCAGGCATGTAGAATTTCCCTCTGGGAGGGCCCAGATTAAGTAGCTCACCTTGGGTGAGCTTGGGTGTCGAGTGGAGAATAAATTATTGCTTTGAATTCCTTAGCCTTGGACAGCTTAACAGCCACATCTGGGAATTTTTCCATGTGAAGGTATAGAAAGACACACCCATTTGCAGGCGGGCGCTATTAATGGGGCTGATTCCATGCCTGACATGGAATTTATGAGTTTGATAGCTTTGAATTTAGATGCCTGCTAGCCTTGGGTGAGAGATACCAGTGTGCCTAAACGGTCTTGAGGCACCAGCTGCCTGGAGGAGGAAAAATTACTGCACAAGGGATTAGGCCCCATCAGGTCAATTTCCCACCGCTTCTCACCTCTTACTTATTTTAAAGAGCTTTTCCTAACAAAGAATTCCTTTGATGTGTTTCTCTATAAAATAAAGGTTGGTGGGCTTTCTCTCTTTGTTAGGATCAGACCCATCAGGTCTTTTCCACTTAAACTACATTTTTCGGGTCCTTTGTTTTCATTTCTTTTTTTAAAATATTTTTAAGTTGTCAGTGGACCTTATTTTATTTATTTATATGCGGTGCTGAGAATCGAAACCAGTGCCTCACACATGCTAGGCAAGCGCTCTGCCACTGAGCCACAACTCTAGCCCTGTTTTTATTTCTTAATACTATTTTTTCAGTCTTTTATTTTCAGCCGGCCCACATCTCCAGACAGTTACTGATTTCCCTCCCGGTTAAGGACCAGATGAAAGCTGGGTGGGGATTTGGACCTAGGTAGTCTTTGAGGCCTGAGTTTTGGGTTGCTGGAATTTCTATATTTTTTTCAGGATGAGCAGAGAAGGATTTCCCTAAGTTAAATAAGTGCTCACAGAACACAAGTGCACCCCATGTCATCAACTCCGGGTCCTGTTGTCTCACGATGGATCTCAGGGGTGTCTCTTGATCAGACCAAAGTCCCTGAACTCCCTGAGGGCAGGAGCTCAGTTAATGTTTGGGCAAGGAAAGAAGAAACTAAAGAGGAAAGGAAGGACGTGGGACGAAGGAAAGGAAGGACGTGGGACGAAGGAAAGGAAAGGGCCTTAGGGCTGTGGAAGAGGTTCTCACCTCCTGCAGCTTCTTTCTTTCAGCCTCTACAGATGAACGAACCGCTTTGATTTCCACCGTGTGCTTCTTCACCATGTCTTCCAGGCGCTTCACCAGCTGGTCTTTGAGGTGTTTCTTCTCTTCTTCAGTCTGATGTTTGATTTTACGAAGGTTTTCTTCATATCGTTGCTTCACACTTTGCGTCTCAACGCCTGCATCTTTCTTGGTCTATGGAAAGAAATGGGACTTTGTACAGTTATCCAAGGAATTACTACTTCTCTTCCATGCAAGTCTTGCAACATTTAAATATGCATATATCAGAAAGTGAATAAATTTTACAAGACTATATATTTGATAATCGTAAAAGACTTCACTCTGTCACTATTGGAGAGGGGCTCTTTGGAAGGGGTATATATTGCCACAGGATTAGATGTTCCAGACCTTATTATACTAGCTTCTAAAGAATGCCTTGTTTGTATTGATTGGGAATAAGGAGTAGAATCCTAAACAATTTTCAGTTTCCCAGAAGCTGACATAAAAGTTAGGAGAATGCTGCTACATGTCCCAGTGCCTTAATTCCAAATGACAAGGGGTTGACAGGAAGCTGGTTAAAACTCCACTCTTGCTTCTACTCTTGAAATCATGGAATGTGCTGGTTCCGAGTGATTGGGGAATGACGTCTACCTGAAACTCATGCCAGCAGAGCCTTCTGTGACTTTCCCCTCCCCAGGGCTCAGATACTACCTGTGTATCTGCACCTCCTTTGGTGCGGGAACACTCCTTGGGACAGCTTTGATCCTGCTGAGGGTGAAGACTGTGGACCTCCAAGATGTTCACTTCCCCCAGAACTTCATTCTCAGGCTTCACGCCATCTGCAAGCATGAGTTTCAACATCATCTGGGATGTTCTTAACTTTGCCCTTGTGACCAGGGCTTTCTTCAGGCAGGTCCCACACTCTGCTAGTCAACCATTTTGGGGACCACTCCCCTACTTAATCCCTGCTCCATGCTCTGCTGGTTCTCAGGAACAGTGAGGGTAGCAATTCTCATTTTTGCTCAAGCAGTATTCTAAGCTTAATTCATTGCGATATGTTCCCTTCCTAAATGAGTAATCTCTGTTTTTTTAGTTGCACTTTTTATTGGTTAAAAATATCCAGCATGGGGCTGGGGATATAGCTCAGTTGGTAGAGTGCTTGCCTCACAAGCACAAGGCCCTGGGTTCAAATCCCCAGCACTGCAAAAAAAAAAAAAAAAAAAAAAAAAAAAAATCCAGCATGTTCCCCAACATATATATGTATATTCATTGGGAATTAAAAGGTTGAGGAAAAAACATAACGAGAACCAATAACTTTCCCCTCCTTTCCCTGAGGTGCTCATGCCCTGTTTTTGAGCACCTCAAGTGTATACCTTCAACATCCTTCTGGTTCCGACTTACATGTCCTCCATCTCACATTTCAGCCTGTAGCAATTTCTTCTATCCAGACTCCTTATCCCCCTGCTGCCTGTGCCAAGCCCCTGATGCCATTGGCTATAATGTAACATTCCCATAAGCTCCCTGAAGGCAAAGCCCACATTTTGTGCCTCTGTTGTCAAGCTGTTCACACTGCAGGTATTCAGGAACTTTCTGATGAGAGAGCCTAGTGGAAGGCACTTGGGGTCAAATATTCTGAGCTACACACACCAGATTTACCACTGACCATTTGGTTGACCTTGAAATAGCTGCTTATCCTTTCTGAGCCTCATTTCTTCATCGCCATATGAAAAGTGGAAAGCCTATCTTACAAAATTATAGGGACAACCCAATAATGTAACTGTATGAAATAATGTTAAAGTACAAAGTCCTGTCTAAACATGGAGGGGGAAAGTATGTGCCAAGAAGGTGCTCAGATGGGGAAATATTTGGAGGCAAAGGGTCTTTTCACATCACACCTTTTAGGTGTCTGGCTCGTGCGAGTTCCAGGCGAAGCAGCTCCAGGTGTCAGTTCACCTGGCCCTGCAGGGAGTAAACTCAACCAACCAGATGAAACAGCCCTGCCCCTCCTCCCTGCTCCCTCAGTAGTCTCAAGGCTGCCAGAAGAACCAGGCCCACCCAGCAGCCAAGCGCCAGTCTTTAAGGGACTTGTTCCAGGGCATCTCACCAGTTCTCTGTGTCACATGACACTCCTGCAGCATCAGTCTGTCTTTGGCAACTGTCAGCTTCTCCCCAAGTTTTTTTGCAGTGCTCTTCAACTCTGAATTCTCTTGCCGAGCCTCCCTCAGCTGCACATCCAGGTCCTAGATAGACAGCAAGGTCTCAGTTCTTTGTAGAGACATGCTCTGGGTGCAGGGCAGCCGTTAGATCTGAAAGGTGGGTAAGTGCGCAGCAAGAGCTCTGAGTGGCTGGAGTTAGTGCCTCATGGTTCATCAAACGCCTACTCATTCTCTGATTGGTTGTGTGGCCCTGGGAACATTATTTAATCTTTTGCTAGTTAGGATTAAATGAGATTAAGTGTCTGGTACAGAAAAAAAACACTCAAGAAGTATTAGCAATACTAGCAGCTCTTTCCTTTTTGCGATGCTGCTCTGTGCTTTTGTGGTGCTCACACAACTGACTCATCGATGGAACACAAATGTCCTAAGGATTTTAGGGGAGACAAGTTGTAATGGAAAGAGCACACTTTTTTAGAGTTAGGCTGACCGGAGTTCAAAAACATTCACTGCATGTTCAGCAAGGTCAGTCTTTAAGCTTCTCAATTTCAGTCTTGTTTTTTCATCTGTAACCTGTAAGTCTCTAAGTTCTCAGAATAGGGACCAAGTCTAGCTCATCATGCACCCCCTGCGCATAACCCAGGGCCCAGCACACAGGTGTTCGATAAATAACGTGCTGAATGAACTTGATAGAGATAACACTTTACAGAAGTCAAGTGCTCGGCAGTGTCTTACACACAGTAGGTGTTCAAAATCAGCAGCCCATGAGCCCTGGGGGAGGTATGAATAGGGCCCTTTTACCTGAATCCTTTCCTTCAGCTTCTGGGCATACTTCTTCAGGTCACTTATCTTGCGACCCCTGTGCTCCAGGTCCCCTTCCAGCTTCCGGACCTGGGCCTGCAGGGCCGACTCCTGGGCCTGGAAGTTCTTGCGGAGGTCGGCCTCCTTCTCCTGCCACTGCCACAGGGCCTCGCTCACCGACTGCTGCATGGCCTTGCGGACGGCCTCGTTTTCCCGCTCGTAGGTGGCCTGCAGCTCCTCCGCCTTGCGGGCGTAGTCCTGGCTCAGCTGCTGGTTCTCAGCTCGCAGCCGTTCCACCTCCAGCAGCACCTCCTGCATCTCCGAGTCCTGGCCCGGCTCGGCCTTGGCATCCGGGCTCTCCTGGGAAGGCCGGCTCCACTGGGGGCCCTCGTGGCTCGCCAGGTGCAGGAGCCGCTTCTCGTAGTCGGCCTTGAGCTCCAGCATCTCTTTGGACAGCGTCAGGACGCGCTCGGCGTGCTCCGCCTCCACCCGCAGCTCCCTCTCTTTGGTCTCCAGCCTGCACGTGGCCGACTCGGCCAGCGCCTCCTGAGTCAGCCTCTTCTGCAGCTCCAGGGCGCTCTCCAGGGCCTGGATGCGCTGAAGAAGGGCCTCCTCTTCGTCACTGCCCCGGCCCTGTTCCTGCAGGACCCTCGCCTTGGTCTGGGCCACTGCGCCCTCCAGTTCCTCCTGGTGAGCTTCCCGCAGCGCCTCCATGCTGGCCTCCGCCTCGTCCTGGCGGGTGTTCAGGGCATAAATCACCTGCAGGAAAATCAGCAGAGCCCAGTTAGGACAAGGGGGCTGGGTGTGTGGGAGGGTGGCTGTGACCAGAGACGCTGCTCCCTCACGCTGGAGACTGAGGCAGAGCAGCACAAGCAGGGCCTGAAAAGAGGATCTGGGTGGCGACCGATTATTGAAAACTGCTCCCAGAAGCCAGCGAGGGAGCAGGGAAGGTGGTGGAAGCGAAGCCATCGACTGACATTGCCCAGAGATCTCTGAGAGGAAAATCCACAGGGGACTTTGAGAGGACAGCAGGAATCTAGGGAAGTTTTAAAGCAGAAGGTGATGTGATCTCATTAGTTCCAAAGGAACACTTTGGAACGCAAAAAAACAAAAAAACCTTAGGAAACCAAGTCTAGCAATATTCTCCACAGGCACAGGAAAAAAGATTCGAGAAAACTCAACATGGAAGGGAGACCCTCCTCGGTCTGACAAAGCTCATCTGTGAAAAATTCACTTGGCATCATCCTTGATGGTGAAAGACTTTTCTCAAACCAGGATCAAGGATGTTGACCCTTTCTATTTCTAAAACAAAAGAAAAAAACAAGTTTGCTGGGTGGAGAATGGAATGAAGGAACACAGAAACACAGGCCCCAGCAACAGGTAGCTGTTTACTGGGGTGGGAAAGACTAGGTGCAATAGATATGGAGAAGAAAACCAAGGATTCTCTTTGAATGTATTAAATTTGATATGCCTCTAGACATCCCGATGGAGAAGGCACCAAAACAAGTGGGTCCATGGCTCCTTTGGGTATTTAAAATGTTCTCCTAAAGAGCCCCCATCAGCTAAGGATATGAACAGATGCTTCACAGAAGATCTACAAGCAATCAACAAACATATGAAAAAATGTTCACCATCTTTAGTAATAAGAGAAATGCAAATCAAAACTACAACTAAGATTCCATCTCACCCCAATTAGAATGGCGATTATCAAGAATACAAGCAACAACAGGTGTTGGAAAGGATGTGGGGGAAAAGGTACACTCATACATTGCTGGTGGGACTGCAAATTAGTGCAGCCACTCTGGAAAGCAGTGTGGAGATTCCTTAGAAAACTTGGAATGTACCTACCATTTGACCCAGTTATCCCACTCCTCAGCCTATACCCAAAGGACTTAAAATCAGCATACTACAGAGATACAGCCACAGCAATGTTCATGGCTGCTTAATTCACAATAGCCAGATTGTGGAACCAACCTAGATGTCCTTCAATTGATGAATGGATAAAGAAACTGTGGCATATATATATATATATATATATATATATACAATGGAATATTACTCAGCTATAAAGAATAATAAAATTATGGCATTTGCAGGCAAATGGATAAAATTGGAGAATATCATGCTAAGTGAGATAAGCCAATCTCAAAAATCCAAAAGACGAATGATCTCACTGATAAGTGGATGATGACACATAATGGGGGGTGGGAGCGGGGCAAGAATGGAGGAAGGAGGGACTGTACAGAGGGAAAAGAGGGGTGGGAGGAGTGGGGGGAAGGAAAAAATAATGGAATGCATCAAACATCATTACCCTATGTAAATGTATGATTATGCAAATGATATGCTGTTACTTCCTGTATAAACAGAAACAACACGTATCCCATTTGTTTACAATAAAAATAAATAATAAAAAAAAAAAGAGCCCCCATCACATACATTCACACCGGTTTACCTATAGCCCTGGTTGGTGGCTGGTATTTCCTTATTCATGAGTCTGTCTACTGAACTAGACTATAATGTCATTCTCAGATTCCTACTAGTGTTTCATTCATGGTTTTCACACTGCATCTTTGTGGCCCTGAATTCCTTGGAGGTTACATTTCATTTCAGGGAGCCTGGTAGAAGCTAAGCAGATGGGAGCGCCCTCTTCAACCACAGAAGAATAGCATTTGCATTGATGATTCCCCAACAAGTAGTTTAGAAAAAAACAAAAGGTCTTCTGTTACTTTTTTAAAAAGTTGAAAGCTCGGAGTTTAGACATTTATAACACAGAGAAGAGATCAATCAGAAATATTATATGAGAGAAAGCTGTGTGTGTGTTTGCATGTACAAAACAAATAAGGTCAAAGAGCACCACAAGAGGTGGTATGTGTTACTAGATTTAATAATACTTTGCCTAGAGACTACAGATGTGAAGGAAGAGTAACAAACATCCAGGAAACAGCCTAATATCTTATTTTCCATTTTCTCCATGTGAGATAGCTATTGATTTTTTGTGTGTCTTCTACCCAGAATGTAAGCTCCATGAGAGAGGAGCTTGGTCTTCTCTGTTCATCACTCTTGGTCCCCAGCAGAAAAGGGTGCATGAAGGAATCAGAACTCCATCAGAGCTTGGTATCTTGTGAGGCCTTGGAAGAATAAGCCCCAGCCAAAGAATCATGAATTCAACTCTCTTCCAGGCAGGGACCAGAGAAACTGGCCTATTCACCCTCCCTGGAGGACACCATGATGAAATGAAGCTTCTATCTCCAGAACTCCTTTCTTTTTTTTTTTTTTTTTTTTGGCAGTGCTGGGGATTGAACCCAGGGCTTTGTGCTTGTGAGGCAAACACTCTACCAACTGAGCTATATCCCCGACCCCTGTCTCCAGAAGTCCTGTGCATCACTCTGTGCACAGGATTCAGTCAGTTTCTGGTGGTTTCTATAGCTTCCTAGTGATTCCATCCAAGAATGTATCTGGAGCTAAGCAAATGTTGAATTTGGTACCACATTGGTTGTAATTTGTGTTAATAATAAAGACCATTTTTATAGAATCTACCATGTGCTTTGTACATGGATAGAAACTATATATCCATTCATAATTTCAGAAAATTCCTATGGCAGTTCTGCAAATTTGGTGTTTTTCTTTCTGTTCTAAGATTGAGAATTTCAGTTTCAAAGAAGTTCAGTAACTTTTGCAAGGTCATAAATAAGAAAGTGCAATTCACTCAGAAGCACATACTCGCCACACTGGATCACACTGCATCTCGCTGCCTATTCAGCCATCTATTTCTTCATGGATTGACTATACATCTTGAATGGACCAAGTTCTGTGCTAGTCACTGGAGGTATATGCTGCTCAAAAAGACAATTAGATTTGTGACCTCAAAAATGAAATTCAGTGAGACAGATAGAAAATGGAAAGTTTCAATGCTTTCTTACAAGTAAGTGCTCTGAGAGGATTTAGCACCAGTTACTATGGAAACACAGAGGAAAGGGTCTGGTAGGAAGGAGACTGACTAGAAGAAGCAAGCCTTCCCCCTTCTTCATTGGGGTGTCCAATCCCCTTTTGCATGTCAGTTGCTGCACAGGTAAGAGTAGTTTCACGTCTGCATGTTGCTGCATAGTACTTGGTATG
Organism: Sciurus vulgaris; assembly: GCF_902686455.1. Taxonomy (NCBI): domain Eukaryota; kingdom Metazoa; phylum Chordata; class Mammalia; order Rodentia; family Sciuridae; genus Sciurus; species Sciurus vulgaris. The sequence continues at coordinate 133,362,319 of NC_136469.1, read as the reverse complement.
AAATTGAATGCACAGTACATTCATATTAAGTATCTGTTATGGGATTGTCACAAGTTATCATAGTTACTGCAAGGCTCAGCCACTGAGCAGAAACCGCATTCCTAGCCCCTAGCATTAAGCAGGACCATAGCCTAGTAGTTGCCAATGGAATTCAGGTGGCTGGAGTAATGCATGTCATCTTGGGGTCAGCACAGGCATAAAGATTAAGAAGGATGAGTATCCTTCACACGGCCTCTTTACCTATCTGCAGACAATGGAGAGGACTTAGAGGGAAGGTTAAGTTCAAGATGGAAGGCATCTGAGCCCTGAAGACCCAGTAGCACTGCCCGCTACTGGGAGGACATAAGCCAGATATCAGTTACCATGCTGAGACTGACCAGCTGGTGTTTATCTGTTACAGCATCTAGTAGTTACCCCAACATGTTGACAGTCCACAGGACCACTCCTAGGTTTTGTGACTCACTAAGAGGCATCACAGGATCCAGCATCTAGTCATACACATGGCTATGATTTCTTACAGCAAAGGACACAAAGTAAAATCGGCTAAGGGAAGGGGAGCATGGAGTGAAACCTGGAGGGCAAGCCAGGGGGAAGCTTCCCTCTCAGTGCAGTGAATTCACCTGTGAAGGAGTTGTGACAACACATGTGAAACATCAAGGAGGCTTGTCAAGAACTCAGCACCCAGCGTTTTTACTGGGGGCTCCTCTGGCAGGCAGCCTCTACTTGGCATGTGTCAAAGTTCCAAACTCCCAGAAGGAAAGCAGGTGCTCAGCACAGACCATGTTATTGGCACGTTTTAGGCACAGTGAGCAACCCTCATTAGTTTGAGTAGTGGGATCCTCTGGAAATTGAATAATTTCCCAGATGCTAGCTGAGGACCGACCCTGTAAGCAACCTGTTCTAAAATTCCCTATTCCTTCATCCCCATAGGGGCGATTTCAATTCCCTACCATGTTTCTTGAGAACTTCACTCTAATTACTGGCCCACTTCCACTCTCCTAGCACAAAGTATTGTTTCTTGCTTCTTGTAGGAGAAATGATAAAGAGCTTGGGTTACAGAGTTGGAGTCCCAGCTTCTTTGCTTCCTAGTTGGTGATCTTGGGCAGGTGATTCAACCCTTCTGGAGCCCAGTTCTCTGTCTGTAAAATGGGATTAACAATAATATCAACCTCCTAGGATTGGACTGAGAGCTAAATGAGGTAATGTACAGCAACATCTTACATCTAATGACTATATAACAAACACTACCTCCTAACATTTATTATCCTATCCTATCCAAAGAGAAAAGATGTGAGATGCTTAATTGTGGCTCAGCAAAAAGCCAGAGTATTTGGTAGTATTTAGTCTATTTTAGGAGCAGAATCCAGCCTGCTGTGGTTAAGAAAAAATGGAATTTAATGAAGGGAGATTATAGATGGGTGCTACTCTCTTCAAAAAACATTTGTGAAGGGAAGAGGGACAGAGAGAGTAGATGGCTAGATGGGAAACAAGACCAAATTGGGGGTGGAAGTAGGGGGAAAGACTGAGACTAGAGAAAGGCCAATAAGAAGAGTTCAGAAGAAAGGAGAGGATGCAAGAAAAATGGTATAATTCAAGGCAAATGAGTTTTAATTGAAACAATCAAGAAAAGATATAAGGGATTTCACTTCCTTTATAAAGCTTTTCTTAGCTCCTGCTTTAGTCTGTGACAAAATACCGCAGACTGATAAATAATAGAAATTTATTTAAAGTTCTGGAGGCTAAGAGTCCAAGATCAAGGTGCTGGCAGATTTGGTGTCTGGTAAGCACTGCTCTTTACTTCCAAGATAATGCCTTGTTGCTGTGTCCTGTGTGGCAGAAAGGACAAAAATGTCCTCATATGGGCAGAAAGGTCCAAACAGACTCCCTCAAGTCCTTTTATAAGGGTACTAATGCCATGCAGGAGGGTGGAGGTCTCATGTCATAAATACCTTTGCACTGGGCATTAAGTTTCCTCTTAAATTTTGGAGAGACCAACATTCAAACCATAGCAGCTTCCTGCAGATACAGAAAGTTATCATATTCACCTGTCTTCTCAGGACATGTTTGGGAAAAGCTGTTATGGCCCTTTCATGTCATATTATGGACATTGGGCCCAAGAAGTTGAACTAGAGTGAGAGTTTCCTAAGAGTAGGGATCTCAGCTCGTGTTTTCATAGCTCCTTGTGCACCTAGCACAGTGTCTGGCCCGATTCAGACTTTCAGGTGTTTAGCATTGGCTTGAAGGACACTGTGCCACATGAGTGTAGATCCCATTTGCCCCTGTAAGGATATCACACATGTGGATGTATGCATACAGATGCTATTTGCTAGCTGTGACCTCGCCTGCTATGTAATCTTTTTTTTTTTTTAATTTGTAGTTGTAATATGGACAGAATATCTTTGCTTTCTTTATTTTCTTAGTGGTACTGAGGATTGAGCCCAGTGCCTCACACATGCTAGACAAGCACTCTGCCACTGAGCTACAGCCTCAGCCCTGGTGTGTAATCTTATTGGGCCTTAGTTTCCTCGTTTGTACAATGGGAATGCTGAAGTTCCTGTTTTATAAAGTAACTAAAGGATTAAATGAGCTAATGCTGTAAGACGTGGTATGGTGCCTGGCTCACAGAATGGAGCTATGGAACCAAACTCTTCTTCTTGTGGTTGTGCAGGGGGCACATTCAGCCCAATGGAGATTTCTTATGAGGAAGGCTGTGCAGTAGAACTGAGGGAGTTGGGGTCCTCATCCTTCCTTGTAACAGAAATTGCTGATGTACCAAGTATCTGTTTCTCTCTTCATCCTTAGAAATAGAGTCCTAGCTTTTCTGTAGGCATGTTGTCACATGTCGCAGCTTCTCCTCTAACTCAGAGTGACCCCTGGCCAAGGTCTGGCTAGGTGGATATAAGAAGTGTTATTACTTCTTCTAAGACGATTCCTCAATTTCCAGGCAGTCATGTTGGACCATGGGCTAAGGTTGATGGAACCATGATATAAGAGGAGTCAGGGTCTCTGCACAATGGAAAGCAACGCCAACCCTGGACTCATTCCAACTGACCCTTCATTTGGGTTTTTGCCATATACTCTCTCTCACACTTATCTTTTAAATGCTCAAGTTATTGCATCTCTCTCAGCCTCAGTTTTCTTGTCTGTAAAATGGAGATGACCTACACCTAGTTTCTGGGAGAATCAAATAGAATTACATCTCCAAACTGACACACAGTAGGTACTCATTACATGTTTCTTCCTTCTATCCTCTCACTCCATCCCCTTAAAAGGAACACTCCTTTGACTTCAGAGATATAATCTCCCCAACCTACTCTGAACGTCAGACATTGCTGAGCAGATTCTGAGCTCACCCACCTTTCTGGGCTTGATGCCTCAGGGTCACTTGGAACCCTTCCCCTGCCATCTGCTTGCCTGCTTTCTCTCACCATCCACTACTGCACTGAAATATCACCGAAACTAGTCCAAGCCTCATTTGCAAACCCACTTCCTCAGGAGGAGGCTGGCCAGCATCTATCAAGGGACATGAATAATTTAGCAGCCAAGAGAAATACTGAGCAAGCGGGGAAGTCTTCCCAAGAGGTTTAGAAATCCACTGAAGAGTCTGACTTCAGAGAGAGTTTCAGCACAGAGCCTGTTGGGGTCTTAGAGGTTAAACATTGTAGATTTAACAAGGTTAAGAGCATCAGATCCTGAAAAACATTTCTATCAAGTTTAGCAACAGGAGTCAGAATTGAAATGAAAAGGGGACAAAAAGGCAGTAATAAGTACTGAGTATCCAGAGTATGACATCACTGGGTCAGGTAATTTACATATAAATTTTCCAATAAATCACGTAACAATTTTACGAATTGAACGTTCTTAAGCTTCGTCTTGTTTTGCAGTGGGGTTAACTTCAGTTGCTTGGGGCCACATTGCTTTAGAGCCTGCTGTTCCTGGGCACACATGGTAGCCCCACCTCTAAGGAAAGATGAGAAGTTGAGTAAGTCATCGACCCCCTCTGAGCCTCAGTTGCCTTATTTATGAGATGGGAAGCAGCACACACCTCAAAGCTCTCTTCGGAAGTTAGATGGCACAATGAACCTAAGACCCTTCACAGCATTCCCAGCACACAGTTCTTCCACACACACACACACACACACACACACACACACACACACACCCGCTTCACTCATCTTCCTCACCATGACCCTTCCCAGTCTGTGGATGACGTTTACTTTTCTTCTCTCATGATGTTGGACTCGCTTTGGCCAAGACAATATGAACGGACTGGTTGCAAGCAAAGCCTTTAAATGTATCTGTATGTGTTTTGGATTGTTCTCCTGTGCTTTCACCATTTTTCACAAGAAAAGTGTGTTCAGGGTAGTCACTGGTCTCAGAATAAGATACACATGGAGTAGCCTGGACTCCAACCCGAAGCCTAGAATTAGCCTGGCTTAGTCGAACACAGCTGAGAGCAGCTGAACGACAGCCAACCTGAGCATGAAAGGAATCACTGTTGTTAAAACCACTGAGTCTTGAGAGTGGTTGTTACCCAGGATGACTGCAGGAAAATCTGACTAATACACAAAAAGAGATCAAAAGTAACACAATCAGTAGGTTCAGAGGTATTTGGAGTTCTTTGCTAGAAGTCTGAAGAGGCAAAGGAAAAGGTAGAGAGGAAAGGATCACATTACTCCAGTAATTCCCTTTTCTCCTACATTACCATTAATGGAGCAGCCTCATTTTTATTATTAACAAAAATACTTCTGTGATTTTTATCCTAAACAAAAATACTTATTTTGATCCCACCACCCCCATTTTCCTTCACTACTTTTTAGCAACTCCTCAGATACTTTTATACCCACTATCACTAATTTGTACTGGCTCTTCTCTCTTGAATCCTCTCCAGTCAGCCTTTCACTTCAATTAATTCACCCAAATAGCTCATCAAGGTCACAGCTGACCTCCTTGTTGCTGTAACAACAGCCAAGTCTCAGTCTTCACTGGTTCAACTTTTCAGCAGCATTGACTTAATAAATCATTTCCTGGTATGCTCTTACTCCATGAACTAAGGTATGCTGTTACTCCATGAACAAACAGAAACAACATGTATCCCATTTGTTTACAATAAAAATAAATGTAAAAAATAAATAAATCATTTCCTGCTGCTTAAAACATTGTCTTTACTTGGCTTCCAGAATACAATATCTTTCTACTGACCACTGCCTTCCATCTGTTTGGCTACTTAGTTCCTCCTCATCTGCATCCTTCAAGTAGGAGTGCCCCAAAGCTCGGGTCTCAGGCTATTTTTCTTCTCTATAAACATTCCCTTGGGATCTCAACCAACTGCATAACTTTATGCATGTTTCATTTACTACTGACTCCCAAATTTATTTAACCAGGTCGGATCTGTCACCTGAACATCAGACTCATGTATCTTGTTGTTTACCAGCATCTCCACTTAGATCCAACATGCATCTTAAATTTAATTCTCCATATTTCTGCCAAAACTGGCTCTTCCCACAATATTCCCTAATCTCATTTCACAGCAACTCCTTTCTTCCAATTGCTTAGGTTAAAATTTTGGAGTCAACCAATAAACATATGAAAAGATGCACAACATCTCTAATCATTAAGGAAAAGTAAACCAAAACCACAATGTTCTAGAACTTCACATCCATTAAGATGAATATCATTTTTAAAAACATTTTTCAGATGTTGATAGACCTTTATTTTATTCATTTATTTATATGTGGTGCTGAGGATCAAACCCAGTGCCTCACACGTGCCAGGCAAGCACGCTACCACTGAGCCACAGCACCAGCCCCTGAATATCATTTTAAAAAGATAGAAAACAAATGATGGGGAGTCCCTCGTGGATTGCTGGGGGATGGGAAACAGTGCATCCACTGTGGAAATGATACATACAACTACCATATTATCTGGCAATTCTACTGCTTTTCTCTTCTTCTAGAATATGAGCTATATGCAGGTGGGGATTTCTGTCTGCTGAGTTCACCATTAGATCCCAGAACAGTGCCTGGAATGTGAAAGGATTCTGTAAGTGTAAATTTACATTTGTAAATATAATATTTGTTGAACGGATAAAATATCACTTCTTCCAGGCAGAGAAAGGAGCAAGCAAGAGAGAACAGTTAGGACAGTGCATGTGATGAAAACACTATATGTGCATATGGAAATGTCGTACTGAAACACATCAATTTGTACAACTACTATCAATTCATATTTATGATCTAAAAATTACATAAAACATTAATAAACTATTTTCATCTTAAAAGAATTAAAAACAGAAAACAACAACAACAAAATCACTTTGTCCTAGCAGAAATGGTATCAGAGTGCACTGAATGCTTGAGTTAGGTTTGGAAAGATGAGCAAATATTAGCCAGGTAGAAGGAATTGGGGGAAAACACAGTTTGGGAGCATCCCAAAACTTTTAATCCCAAGAGCAGGGATTAAAACAAAGGGCATGCAGTAGAGTAGACTGTGAGTCAAGGGCAAAGTCAAGGGCATTGGCAGGAGAGGGAAGGACAGTATGATACAATGCTGGACAGGTGGTCAGGGAGTCAGATATTCCAGGTTAAGGGTCAGGCTGTATTCTCTGTATGTAGCACATGGTGCCCATGTAGACTCCCAGGCTTTGCACCAGAGATCCTGCTGTGGGCAGTAGGTCTTTGGGAAGTCCAGGGATCTGCATTTTTTTTAAACTCAGTTCCAAGAGATCTTAGAGTTTGAAAGCCACATGGGAGTGTATATTGGGAAACCGTGGCGTGTGTTCCAGAAAGGAAATTTTTCTCACAAGATTTGTGCCCTTTGAAGCAATGAAAACTCTCCATTTATTAAGTTTTGGGGCTGTGCCCTGGCTGCAAAGTGCAGTCTGGATCTAATGGAGGCTGAAAGAGGCCTTGGAGGACTAGGAAAGCTGGATTTAAAGCAGGGGACAGGAATGGGCTTTGAGAGTTGCAGACAAGAAATAGTGGCAGGTCAGTGATTCTCAGGTGTGGAGCAGAGGACAGAAAAAGTCTAGAAAATTTTTTGCTCTGCCTGACTGCGGGGTGGCTACAACCCCTGCTCAGAAACATGGCATCCTGAGACACCAGACCATAGAAAGGCCAAGGTCACTGCTTTTGATTCATCCCTGGGCACAGAAGCTTCAATGTTTATGCATCTCCAGAAAGAAGCCCAGAGGGCAAAGGTCATGTGTTTGCTGCCTCTTCTTTTATGGAAACAAGTTGGAACAGGACTCAGACCAGGCTGGGCTCACACAAATGAGCTTGGAATGGATTTCTAGACAGATCCAAGAAGCTAATTAAAATCTCATCATTACCCATCAGAGAGCTGTTGCTAGGTGCCACACTGCATGTGGCACTGAACTGTGAGACATAAGCTTCTGAGTAACTGAAACCCAAGTGTCTCACAAACCAGTGTAGACTGAGGCTCAGCTGAAAGATGAGGATAGTCCCTCAGGAAGGCTTTTAATTTCAGCCTCTCCAACACTTACACATGGACACAGGCCTGCCTTCTTTCTGGGTAGTTTTACAAGGGACTACAAAGGACCATCTTGTCTATCTCAAATCTCAAATCACTTGTCTAGAGTATTTGGAAAACTCCCTTGACTGGCCAATCTGGTCAATAGATTTGCATATATGTAAATGATATTTCTTGTGTTAGTCTACTTTTCAACTCTGTGACCAAATACCTGACAGGTTCAATTTAGAGGAAAAAATGCTTATTTGGGCTTATGGTTTCAGAAGTCTAGTCCATGGTGGGTTGACTCCATTGCTCTGGACCAAAGACAAGGCAGAACATCATGGCAGAAGGGCATGGTGGAGGAGTACTTCTCCATACATGGCAGCCAGGAAACAGAAAATAAAGAGGAAAGGCCACAGGGAAGATGAATCCTTCCAGGGCACATACCCAGTGACCCACCTCCTCCAGCCACACCCCACCTGCCTACAGTGATGAACTAGGATGAATTGATTAGTTTACAGCTCTCATAATCTAATCATTTTGCCTCTGACTATTCTTGCATTAACACAGGAACTTTTGGGGGACACCTCATATTCAAACCATGATACTTTTTATGAATAAGAACAAAGAAAAGTTAATACCTCTCCTTGTAAATATTTTGACAGACAAGCAATCCAAGTAGGAACATCAAAACCTATAACCATATGCATAGAAATAGAACTGTGTGAATTGCAAAAGCAGACATAATAGTTCTGCAAATTCACCCACTTAGATTACAATTTCTTATATTTAAATTCTAAAAGCAGACTTCGTGTGCTCACTGACATAGATGTACATATCCATTTTCCATATAAATTATATAATAATGAGTGCTAACATTATTTTTACATAGCACTTTTCAGTTCACAAAGCAGCTTTACAAGGTAAATCCCACAGCATGATAAATATAAATGCATTGAATGCCCATCCTAAATGAATTTTTATTATCTATACATTCCCTGGGGAGAAAAAACTCTTGTAATATTTTCCAATCTATTTACTGTACCATTTACAAAGTGTCAATAAACAGTATGTTTCAAGCTAAATATCCCCTGCAAACAACACCTTAAAATCCAAACATCCATTTATGATCCCAGGTTATCTTCGCTGATGGTTTTCTCAGACATGGCTGAATTTCTGTGTTCTGACTGCATGTAGCCTCTGGGGCAGTGGCAGGGAGTTTTGCTGAATACTCTGTCAGATTTTTAATTTATCAGTGATGGGGCAGATGCTGCCCACTTAACCTGAACTTCAGAAATGAAAGGAACTCAACTCCACACTGAGTATAGTTCACAACCAGTCTTTTATTCCTGACTTGTGCTGCCAGGAGAATATATAGGAATACACAATCCATGACAGACGCCATGGCAAGGATCTCAAAAAACTAGGAAGAAGTTAAGATAAAAATATATAAAATTGATAGATTCGAGTTTGTTTTAAAATTACATACAAAATAGTATGCATCCCATTTGTGTACAATAAAAATAAATTTTTAAAAAATTACATACACACATTAATACACATTGACAAAGAAAAGTGTCAAGAAGGTACCAAAACATGACCAGTAAGATTAAGGGTGATCAGTTCCCCCACTCCGTTTTTGGTTTCTGTGATTTCCAACTTTTCTTGATGGGTGTGTATCTCAGATATAATCAGAACAACTCTAGTTTTTGTGGTTTTTTATTTTTTTTAAAGACTAGGGAGGATACCTTCAGAAGGTTCTGCATCAGTAAATCCTCAAGTGCATCAGATGAGACATGGCCTGGAAGGAGAAACAGATCCCGAGGCCTCCCTGGAGGCTTTGGCTTGGCTCTGCTGCCTCCATCTGACTGAGGAGAAATAGGAATTGGCCTGTTTTAGTCTGAGCAGCCTAGTTACTGCAAATGTGTTTTCTTTTGCACTAAGGGCCTCTGTTTCATGGAGAAGCATTTAAGCTAGTCCTGCTGCTGAGACTGTAACGAGGTGTGCGAGTACTCCCTAACCTCAGGTCACAGGTCAGGAACAGAGCCCGTGTTGGCTATGGTTAGTCTGTACCTTCAGAAATGATCTTTGAAACTCAATCTTGCATAAGACTCTTTAGGAAAACACTGTGACAGCATCGAAGGACATTTGATACGAAGACCACTGTCTAGGCTGCCTAGAAAGTTCTGAGATAATTTCCTCCAGATTATCCTTTCTATAACTATTCTACTTTATGTCACTTATAGTCCTTGCTTCTCTAGAGTGTTCCTTCTAAATCCAGGGACTGACTCTAGACAGCGCTGTTTAGTACTCCCAGAAGGCTCCTCACCAACCACACCAATGGTTCTTGGCCCTAATCTGCCTTGGCATACCTGAGGGTAGGACATGGTCAATGGGAGATTCACCACTGCAAAGCCTGCTGGCTTTGTGAGGCAGAATCATGACAGATGCAACTTTTGTCCAAATGGCAAACACTGGGCCAGATAACTAGTAGGCACACAATAGGTCCTCAGTAAGAGGTGCTAGTAGGGATGTTCATTACTCATCACTATATCCTCAGTACCTGGAAAACCCCCTAGCCCAGAATTCAACAGATGGCAAGTGAGTGAATGAGTGAATGGTGAAAAAGCAAAAGAAGAATTCTGAATGCCAGACAGGAGACACCATTCGGATGTGTTATGAGGAGATGGAATCATTCAGAGCTGCCCAGGTGAAAAGGCATGTCACTACTACTTCTATCTAGCTGGTTAAAAAAAATGCAATTTGGGTATTTTACACATCCCAGAAGGTAAAGTGAGAAATCAGTAGAAACTGTTCTTCAATGAGAATTCAGTGAGCACCAAATATGCACCCTGAGTCCAGAGCTCTTTTCACTCAGTTCAGATCTGATAGCTGTCTGAGAGGTTACGTGAAGTCCTATTAACACATTCTGAAGGTGAAGAGCTGGAAGGTTGCCAAGGTGGCGCTGGATAATAGAGTTATGTGTAAAGTCATCTCCATTTTCACAAATGGTGACAGTCTTCTTTCTCTTGGATGAGTTCCCTGAGTTAGTCTTATACCGTCTGTCAGGGCTGGAGGGTAGAAAATGGATTTTAGTATGTGCTCCTGAAGAGCCCTTCATTATTTCTGAAAAGGGAAAAAAGATCCAAGGGTTATGAAATAATGCCTTTGCAGCATGTCTTGGCAGATCTTTTTTTGTCCATTAAAAACGTGTGAAATCTCCTTTAAAATCATTACTTTTTTAGCAGCTGAATCCTAGTATATGCAGATTTACTAATCAGGACTCTTCTAGGTACAGAAACAGAAACACGCATCTACTAGTTTGAGTTGAAGGAATGTTCATGCGTGGGAAAAGCCCAGAGCCATTGTTAGCATCAGGTACAAGCTCTTAAAGGACGTCATCTTAACTCCCATCTCTTTCTGTGTCAAAGTAAAACCATTCCTCTGTACTGCCTTCATTCCTTGGTAGAACAAAATAGTCACAGGCAGCTTTCAGATTAGATTTGACCAGCTTAGCATATTTTAGGAAAGAGAACTTGTATCTGTCAAGAGTTCCAACACAAGCCTTACAGCTAACTCTATGGACCTGACCATGGTCACGTGTTTAATGCTGATGGATTCTTGTGGCCAATGGAGTAGAATGCATTGCCTGGCTACTTTCATGTCATGTGGGAACCAGAACAATGGGATTGATCTGCTTCAACAACATGGTCTGAAGATTGAGGCTATATATGGCCAGTATTTCAAAGGAAATTAGAAATCTGGTTCCAGAAGAATGGGTGCTGTGTCAGCAAGAAGAGGTGTTCACACAGCTGGTGTTCATGAGCCTTCTAAGTGAATCCAGTATCCAGGTTCATTGGCATCGACATCAGAACTGCAGGAGTTAGGACGAGAAATTAGGACTTAGTTCCTACTGTGACACAAAACATGAGAAGCACATGAGCACGCGACAGGATCGAGCAGAACATCCAACCGGAAAGACGGTGCAGGCTGAAGGCCTGTGAGTGCTGGTGGGAGGCACAGGGCAGTCAACACAGGACCCAAGTTCTGAGGCTCAGTTCTGCCATTTCAAGCACTGTGACCTTAGGCAAGTCCCTTAACCTCTCTAGAAAATGATGTTTCCTCTCTTAATAAAGGAAATGGTAACACTAAACTGGCATTTCCCAAGGGGAGTGGATGTGAGTCCATGGTCAAAATGGGAGTGTTTGCAGCTCTGTTAAAACACACTTGTCTAGTACTCTTCACCCCAGCCATTGAGTTCTTTTGTTATCATAGCAATAATCATTATTATTCCAACTAATATCCTCATAGAGTGCTTTAAGTCCTTAAGTTTGGACCTCTGTTCATTAGTGTTAAAGGCACATGAGATCAAATATTAGAAGTGCTTATTGATTTGCTGGTCCCCTTTCTCTGGACGAATCAGTGCAGGTACTGCAGTGACAGCCAGTGTCCTCAGTGGGAATTCAAGGACAGCAGCAAGGAAGAGCTCTGGGGACAGAATCTACATGGAAGTATGGAAGGGAGCAAGTGCCATTCCTGGAAAGGTAGGATGAGGGCTGAGATAAGACTCAAAGGAGGTATCTCAGCATGCTAGTAGTAGTTTTCTCAAGGTAGTGGGGGATTTCAATTTTAATTTTTTAGAATTATTATTATTATTATTATTATTATTATTATTGGTACTGCTCTTGAATCCAGGGTGCTTTTGATGATAATAAAAGAAAAAGCTAGCCCTTTTTATTTTGAGATAGGCCCTTGCTAAGTTGCTGAGGCTGGCCTCAAACTTGTGACCCTCCTGCCTCAGCCTCTTGAGTTGTTGGGATAACAGGCATGTGTCATGGTGTACAGCTGGAGATTTCAATTTTTAAAAATTTTGTTCATTGCCTTTCATAACTCCCTACAACATACATATTATGGGTTTAATTAAAATGATGAAAGGAAAATTTAAAACTATTTTAAGATTCCAAATTTAAATGAACCAATTAACTATGAAGCTTTTTTCTCTGTCCTATATTACATTTGATTAAAAGGGAAAGTTTTTCTCATTAATGGTAACTTTTAGTCTTCTTTGTTAGACTCTTGTCACTGACTTTTTTTTAATAATCAAGAAGCAAATATAAGGATGACAATTATGAAAAAAATAAACCATTCCCTACTCTGCCTTCCGTTTTTCCTTGTTGCTCCCTACCTCACTTCAGATGTTCTGGCTCCTAAGAGAATGCTGAATGTGCAAGACCACGACACAGCTCATGGTATGTTCAGTCACACTGCAGACAACATCACAACCAGAAAGAACGAAAAGGCAGCAGGCCTCTTTAGAACATGGACCATACATGCACTAAGTCTAACAGATGCTCAGAGAATCCCAGAGTGCTGGATGAAGGATAGGTGACCAGTCATATTGGGTTCCCCAACCCTGGGTTACTCAGCAACCCAGTTTTACATCAGTACATGATAATGGTGACATAGCAATGATGATTCTGATAATAGAGTTAAAAATTGTATTAACAACTAACACCACCTGAGGGTTTTCAGGGCCCTGTGGTAACATTTTTATACACCTTCTTCCATTAGATCCTTTTAACCACCCCAGTGGATAAATCTCATCATTACTCCAGTTTTATAGAGAGGCAAACCAAGACACAGAGAAGTGAGTAAAGTGCTTGAAGTTATATGACTAGAAAGCAACCAGACCATTATTCTATTCTGTTCAGATTTCAGAGCCTGTGTTCTTCACCACTACATAAAACACTGGAAGAAAGCAGAAGTGTCACCTAAATGAATCTGAATTCTGTAGTTGGTAGGATCTTGAGTAAAAGTGATTGATAGGGTACAGGCTAAGCTACTATAAGAAGACCCCCCCAAATATAGAGGGTTAAACAACATAGAAATTCATTCTCTTAATAGTCCCAAGGGTGTGGTGGTCAGAACTGGGTGGACCAGTTTAGTGACCACTCAGTTCTGCCATCCTCCACCTTTGTGAATTTTCAACATGCATCTTCTGTTATCAGGGTCCAAGGCCACTGCTGTGGTTGTCACCCTTCGTGTCTGGTGAGAAGGGGAAGTAGAGGCAGCTCGGGTGGGCAGCTTGTGCTTAGGTTGGGGATGAACTGGAAGGTGCATACATCACCTCTGCTCACCTCCCTCTGGCCTTCACTTAATCCTATGGCTACACTCAGCCAGAAAGAGGCTGGGAAATGCCATCCCTGACTGGGCTGCCTAGTGTCCAGCAAAAGCTAAAGATGGTCCAATTACCAAAAGAAAAAAAGGGGAGATAGTTTGTTTCCTCTGTGCCTGTACCTTACAATGTTAGTTAAATCTCAGTTTTTTCCAAACCTACACTAGCTGTGTTGTGTACAAACGAGGAATCTGAGGCTCAGAGAGTTGAAGCCAATATCCCTCATCTTATCAGGGGAGAACTGAATCTATAGTCTGTTTTCTAATTTTTAGTCTAGTGTTCTTTTTTTTCCGTTCTAAATAGAGTCCTCAGATTCAATTGAAAAAGAGATCATGAAATGTCTAAGTTGTACCCAGTAAACACAGTTACCTTTAAACAAATGAAAACCTTGATTATAACATTGCTAAGATATTGAATAGAGGTTCAAAAGTAGCTGGAAAAAAAAAGATAAATATGTTTATAGAATTTTGAGCCTGGGAGGAAGTCATCACCACAATCATTCTTATTCCATAAATAAAGCAATTTTAGCTTCAAGAATTCACTGATTTCTGGAATCATACAACTTGCATAGAAGTGCCATGACTACACCTTTATCTCTTGGTTTTCAGTGTTCTTTCTACTGGCCTTGAAATTCTTCATGAGAAGAATAAAATAAAACTCCCAGGAAACCTCAATTTATCTCCTGGGGCATTGTCTATGGAATCTGTTATTTTCTGGTCTGACTCTCATTCATAAACCAGTCAGTTCCAGTTCAGTAGCCTCCATTTATAGAAGTCCTTCCTTTATCAAGTACCATGTTAGATGCTCAGGGATGTGAAGACACAGAAGTCATGGTCCCTGCCTCCAGGAATTTTTAATTTAGCAAAAAATTGATAAAAACAATTAGCCACATAGTTACACAAAAGGACATAACAGCTGTATATGAAATGACAACTATTTTATTTATTTTCCCAGAAAACATAATAACTCTCAGGATCCAGCTGACCCTTGTCCCTGGTGTGAATAAGTGACAGGTGTGAATAAGTGTCCCAGGCTGGGCTGATGATAGAATCCAACCCTCTGACCATAGTGACTGGCACTGGCCAGGCAAAGCCCCTCCTGGGAGTTATGCCCTCTGGTGAGAGAATCTCTCTTCTCCTTATTGGTCTGAGGGTTAGAGATATGCAAATTCAGTGACCTGTGACCTGTTCTCTATCACATGGAAAAGCCTGTTATTAGTAGGAAGAATGACGCCCAGGCTGACCACTGGAGATGTGAGCAGGAGAGTTAGATATGTGCCTCCCAGCAGCTAGTAGCCAGATCTTGTTCCACCACCGCCCCTGCCACCACCACATCATCATCATCATCATCATCATCATCATCATCATCATCATCATCATCAACATCATCATTAATGCTTATAATATTTACCTTTTGCTAGGAACAGTGCCTATTTAAAATGCAGGTACTTGATATCATCTCACTGAGTAATGCTAGTAATAGTAATATTAATAAATAATAGCAGTATTATCCTCCCTTACAGAGGATTAAACTGAGAAAACAAAGAGGACAAATAATTTGTTACATGTCACACAGCTAGTGAAAGAACTTGGCCATGAACCTAAATTTGTCTGGCTCTGAAATCTGAATTCTTCCCCGGCATCATATGGCCCTGTGCCTGCAAGGATCCACCCTCTGATTTAGGTCAAGTGGCTTGAGTCTCCTGTACCGAACTAGGTTCAAATATTCATACTGGATTTGATTCTGGGTGCTTCATCTCTGTGTTGGTGCCTGGCCCAGGCTTCCTTCCCCTAATGACCACGGGTGGAGTTCACCCTCCAGGCAGAGGAGTCTGCAGTACAGCTTCCCATGGTGAGCATTAGAGTCTGCCTCCTCAACTCCCTCCTCCATCCAAGGAAGAAGACCAGCACTTAGGAAACCAGCACGACATCTCCACAGGTATCCGTTATTCTAGGTTCCAGGGAGATGTAAGGGTAGCCAGGCAGCAGACCTCTGGGAGAAGCGTTCTAGGGCAGGGCAGTATGGCAAAGCAAGAAGATAAAAAGAGCCTGACTCCCAGCACCAGGTTTACTTTACACCAAGCTTCGCCCACCTCTGGGCTTTTATATAAAGGAGATAAAAACTTTGTACGGGTTACAGCTGCTGTTACTGGGGGTGGGGGTTCCACTAGGTGTAGCCAAATCTAAACCTAAGTCCCTTTGTCTTTCTCACTTTTGTTTCTCCTGCACTCTGCCTGGTGTCTGGCACAAAACAAGCTCATAAAAAACAATAACAAAAAACAAAAACAAAAACCTGCTGAATCAAATAAATGGGTGTATATCAAATGGTTCATTCACACCACAGGGATAATATAAAATGAATACATATGCATACATATATAAACCTAAGTAGATATTTCTAGTTCTGAGAATATTTTGGGGAGAGTTAGGAATGTTTCACTGTAGATTGTCTGAAAAAATATTTTTAGTTGTAGATGAACACAATACCTTTATTTTATTTATTTATTTTTACGGGGTGCTGAAGATGGAACTAAGTACCCCATGTGTGTTAGGCAAGCACTTTACCACTGAGCTACAATCCCTGTCCTCACTGTAGCTTTTAAGACCCAGTGGGCTGTTCTTACACTCTTCCATTCTTGAAATAAAGCACATAATCTTGCTTTGGAAAGAGTGCTATTGCCAGGTTGGTTTCATTGTTCAGGTCACAAAAGACAGACAAGAGTGGCAGCTGCCTAGTTGGAAGCAGGCGGGGAGAGATGAGTGAGTGGTTTTGAGATTACACTTACTTAATATTTATAAAAGATAACTGTCATCAAGAGCCAACCTCCAGGCCCCGGGGGGTTCGTGTTTTATACCATGTATTTCTTTTTCTCTCACAGTAGTCTTCACCGTCAGCTCCACATGAAAAGCAAGTTGTGAAACCTTATTGTTCCTGTCCTGGATTCTTCTAGCCAGTGGGAATAAGCAGCTAACTCACTATTTTTTCTTAAAGAATATACTCACCACCAAATTCTTCATAAGAAGAAATGTTACCCTTGGAAGATAATGGAATATCTCTCCCTATGCACATGTCTCCCTTTTGATTAGTCATTTAGCAAACATTTATGGAGTGTCTGCTATGCACCAAGCACCGCTCTTGGTATTGGGGCACGGCAGGCTTAAAACAAACTCAAGTCCTTGTGTGCACAAAGCTAACATTCTAGTGGGGGAGTCAGAAAATAACTAAATGTTAAATAAGTAAAATAAACAATTTGTTAGATAGTGACAAGTGCTAAAGAAAAGAATATAAGTAAGGAAGGACTATTTCAGGGCATGGAGTTAGGACTTTACACAGGGTGGTCAAGGGAGGCATCTTTGAAAAAGTAACATTTGAGCAAAGATCTGGCAAAGATGAAAAAGTGAGCAGTGAGGTTTTTAAAGGATGATCACTTCTGGAGTGATCAAGAATTCAAGAGCCAAGCCCTAGACAATATGGATGGATCTGGAGGACATTTTGCTACATGGAATAAGCCAGTCACAGAAAGACAAATAAGGCATGACTTGACTTGCATAAAGAATTGACACATTGATAGAATCAAAGAGTGCTATGGTGGTTACCAGGGAGCTGGGACAAGGGGGAAATGAGGAGTTGCTCAATGGGTACAAAGTTTTAGTCAAGCAAGATGAGTAAGTTCTAGAGAATGGTGGCATAATATTGTACCTACAATCAGCAATAAGTGTTGTACATTTAAACTTTTGCTAAGTGTGAATATCCTTGTTAAGTGTTCTTTTTTTAAGTATTTTTATTAGTTGTTGATGGACCTTTATTTACTTATTTATATGTGGTGCTGAGAATCGAATCCAGTGCCTCACACATGCGAGGCAAGCACGCTACCACTGAGCCACAACCCCAGCCCATTAAGTGTCCTTACTGGAATCATTTTTTTAAAGATCAAGCCCTAAAGGCATAGGCAACATGTGGGGTTGATGGCTTCGCAAGGAGGTCAGTGTGGATGGGGAAGAGGGGGCAATGAGAAGACAGGGGGATGTTCCAGGTGGCAAAGGTCCTTTAGGTCAATGAAGAACTTCATTTCATCCCTTGTGATACAAGAAAGCCTGGAGAGGTTTGAGCAGGGTGACAGGATCTGACTCACATTATAGAAACACCACTCTGGCCCCTGCGCAAGGATGACACACAAATTCATGAAGCATTCCATATTTTTAACAGAACTCCTTGAAATGAAGGAAACAATAAAGCAAGTTAAAAACTCCATAGAAAGCATAACCAATAGGATAGAACACCTGGAAGACAGAACCTCAGATATTGAAGAAAAAATATTTAATCTTGAAAACAAAGTTGACCAAACAGAAAAGCTGGTAAGAAATCATGAACAGAATCTACAAGAACTATGGGATATCATGAAAAGGCCAAATTTAAGAATTATTGGGATTGAGGAAGGCTTAGAGAAACAAACCAAAGGAATGAACAATCTATTCAATGAAATAATATCAGAAAATTTCCCAAATCTGAAGAATGAAATGGAAAACCAAGTACAAGAGGTTTATAGGACTCCAAATACACAAAATTACAACAGACCCACACCAAGGCATATTATTATGAAAATACCTAACATACAAAATAAAGACAGAATTTTAAAGGCCATGAGAGAAAAGAATCAAATTACATTCAGGGGGGAACCAATAAGAATATCAGCAGATTTTTCAATCCAGACCCTAAAAGCTAGAAGGGCCTGGAACAACATTTACCAAGCCCTGAAAGAAAATGGATGCCAATCAAGAATCTTATACCCAGCAAAACTTACTTTCAGATTTGACAATAAAATAAGATCCTTCCATGATAAACAAAAGCTAAAGGAATTTACAAAAAGAAAGCCACTATTGCAGAACATTCTCAGCAAAATATTCCTTGAGAAAGAGATGAAAAACTACGATGCAAATCAGCAACGGGAGGAACTAGCCTAAAGGAATAGCCAAATAAAGGGGAAACCAAATCATGTCAAAAAACAAAAATTAGTCAAATGACTGGGAATACAAATCATATCACAATAATAACCCTAAATGTTAATGGCCTGAACTCACCAATCAAAAGACATAGACTGGCAGAATGGATTAAAAAGAAAAATCCAACAATTTGCTGCCTGCAAGAGACTCATCTCATAGAAAGAGATACCCATAGACTAAAGGTGAAAGGATGGGAAAAAACATACCATGCACATGGACACAGCAAAAAAGCTGGAGTATCCATCCTCATTTCAGTTAATGTGGACTTCAAGCCAAAACTAGTCGGAAGGGATAAAGAAGGACATTACATACTGCTTAAGGGAAGCATAAATCAGCAAGCCATAACAATCATAAATATCTATGCCCCGAACATTGGCTCATCCATGTACGTCAAACAAATCCTTCTCAATTCCAGAAATCAAATAGACTACAACACAATAATACTAGGCGATTTTTAACACACCTCTCTCACCGCTGGATAGATCGTCCAAACAAAAATTGAATAAAGAAACCATAGATCTCAATAACACAATCAACAATTTAGACTTAACCGACTTATATAGAATATACCATCCAACAAAGAACGAATACACTTTCTTCTCAGCAGCACATGGATCCTTCTCTAAAATAGACCATGTCTTATGCCACAAAGCTACTGTTAGCAAATACAAGAAGATAGAGATACTACCTTGTACTCTATCAGACCATAATGGATTGAAATTAGAAATAAATGACAGAATAAAAAACAGAAACTTCTCCAATACTTGGAGATTAAATAATACACTATTATATGATGAATGGATAACAGAAGACATCAGGAGGGTATTAAAAAAATTTTTAGAAGTAAACGAGAACAAAGACACATCATATCAAAATCTCTGGGACACTATGAAAGCAGTACTTAGAGGAAGATTTATTTCACGGGGTGCATTCAACAAAAGAAGTAGAAATCAACAAATAAACGACTTAACACTACAGCTCAAAGCCCTAGAAAAAGAAGAACAGACCAACATCAAAAGTAGTAGAAGACAGGAAATAGTTAAAATCAGAGCTAAAATCAACGAAATTGAAACAAAAGAAACAATTGGAAAAATTAACAAAATAAATAGTTGGTTCTTTGAAAAAATAAACAAAATTGATAAACCCTTAGCCACACTAAAAAAGAGAAAGAGGGAGAAAACTCAAATTACTAAAATTCGGAATGAACAAGGAAATATCACAACAGACACGAGTGAAATACAAAACATAATTAGAAGCTATTTTGAAAATCTATACTCCAGCAAAACAGAAAACCTCAAAGACATCAACAAGTTTCTAGAGACATATGAATTACCTAAACTGAACGAGGAGGACATACACAACTTAAATAAATCAATTTTAAGCAATGAAATAGAAGAGTTCATCAAAAGCCTACCAACAAAGAAAAGTCCGGGACCAGATGGGTTCTCAGCCGAGTTCTACAAAACCTTTAAGGAAGAGCTCATTCCAATACTTCTCAAAGTATTCCATAAAATAGAAGAGGAGGGAACCCTCCCAAACTCATTCTATGAAGCCAATATCACACTGATACCTAAACCAGACAGAGACTCATCAAGGAAAGAAAATTTCAGACCAATATCCTTAATGAACATCGATGCAAAAATTCTCAACAAAATTTTAGCAAATCGCATACAAAAATATATTAAAAAGATAGTGCACCACGATCAAGTGGGTTTTATCCCAGTGATGCAAGGTTGGTTCAACATCAGGAAATCAATAAATGTCATTCACCATATCAACAGACTAAAAGTTAAGAATCACATGATAATTTCAATAGATGCAGAAAAAGCATCTGATAAAATACAGCATCCCTTCATGCTCAAAACACTAGAGAAAATTGGGGTAGTGGGAACATTCCTTAACATTGTAAAGGCCATCTATGCTAAGCCCATGGCCAATATCATTCTAAATGGTGAAAAACTGAAAGCATTTCCCCTAAAAACTGGAACAAGGCAGGGATGCCCTCTTTCACCACTTCTATTCAATATCATTCTTGAGACTCTAGCCAGAGCAATTAGACAAACCAAAGAAATTAAAGGGATACGAATTGGAAAAGAGGAACTCAAACTATCCCTGTTCGCTGATGACATGATTATATATTTAGAGGAACCTGGAAATTCCACCAGAAAACTCTTAGAACTCATAAGTGAATTCAGTAAAGTAGCAAGTTACAAGATCAATGCTCATAAATCCAATGCATTTTTATACATAAGTGATGAATCTTCAGAAATAGAAATTAGGAAAACTACCCCATTCACAATAGCATCGAAAAAAATAAAATACTTGGGAATCAATCTCACAAAAGAGGTGAAAGACCTCTACAATGAGAACTACAGAACACTAAAGAAAGAATTTAAAGATAACTTTAGAAGACGGAAAGATCTCCCATGTTCTTGGATAGGCAGAATTAATATTGTCAAAATGGCCATACTACCAAAAGTGCTACACAGATTCAATGCAATTCCAATTAAAATCCCAATGGTGTACCTTACAGAAATAGAGCAAGCAATTATGAAATTCATCTGGAAGAATAAGAAACCCAGAATAGCTAAAGCAATTCTCAGTAGAAAGAGCGAAACAGGGGGTATCGCAATACCAGATCTTCAACTCTATTACAAAACAATAGTAACAAAAATGGCATGGTATTGGTACCAAAATAGACAGGTAGATCAATGGTACAGAATAGAGGACATGGACACAAACCCAAATTAATACAATTTTCTCATATTAGACAAAGGTGCCAAAAATATGCAATGGAGAAAAGATAGCCTCTTCAACAAATGGTGCTGAGAAAACTGGAAATCCATATGCAACAGAATGATACTAAATCCCTATCTCTCACCCTGCACAAAACTCAACTCAAAATGGATCAAGGACCTCGGAATTAGACCAAAGATCCTGTATCTTCTAGAAGAAAAAGTAGGTCCAAACCTTCAACTTGTTGGCTTAGGAGCAGACTTCCTTAACAGGACTCCCATAGCACAAGAAATAAAATCTAGAATCAACCACTGGGATAGATTCAAACTAAAAAGCTTTCTCTCAGCAAAGGAAACTATCAGTAATGTGAAGAGAAAGCCTACAGAGTGGGAGAATATCTTTGCCACTCATACTTCAGATAGAGCACTAATTTCCAGAATCTATAAAGAACTCAAAAAACTCTACACCAAGAATACAAATAATCCAATCAACAAATGGGCTAAGGAAATGAAGAGACACTTCACAGAAGAAGATGTACAAGCAATCAACAGATTTATGAAAAAATGTTCAACATCTCTAGTAATAAGAGAAATGCAAATCAAAACTACCCTAAGATTTCATCTCACCCCAATTAGAATGGTGATTATGAAGAACACAAGCAACAATAGGTGTTGGCGAGGATGTGGGGAAAAAGGTACACTCACACATTGCTAGTGGGGTTCCAAATTAGTGCAGCCACTCTGGAAAGCAGTATGGAGATTCCTCAGAAAGCTTGGAATGGAACCACCATTTGACCCAGCTATCCCACTCCTTGGCTTATACCCAAAGGACTTAAAATCAGCATACTACAGAGATACAGCCACATCAATGTTCATAGCTGCTCAATTCACTATAGCCAGATTGTGGAACCAACCTAGATGCCCTTCAGTTGATGAATGGATAAGGAAACTGTGGCATATATATACAATGGAATATTACTCCACCATGAAGAATGACAAAATTTTGGCATTTGCAGGCAAATGGATGAAATTGGAGGATATCATGCTAAGTGAGATAAGCCAATCTCAAAAAACTAAAGGATGAATGATCTCGCTGATAAGCGGATGAGGACATATAAGGGGGGGTAGGAGGGGTTAGCGTTAGGGTTAGGGTTAGGTTTAGGGTTAGGGATAGGAGGGTGATAAGAATGGAGGAAGGAAGGACTGTATAGAGGGAAAAGAGGGTGGGAGGGGTGGGGGGAGGGGAAAAAAACAGAATGAATCAAACAAGATTGCCCTATGTAAATTTACGATTTTTAATTAAAATAAATAATAAAAAAAATTATAAAAAAAAAAAAAAAAAGAAACACCACTCTGTCTGCTGTGGTGAAATAGGTGAAGCTGGAAGACGAGTCAGGAGACCTTTCTCTTTTGGATCCCCAGACACCATCTCCTGCCAGCCATTTCCTCCCATTCTCCTCTGCATTCCTTCAGTGTCCCCAGCTTACCTTAGAACCAAGAACTATTCTGGTTCCCTCTGGCCCCATTCAAATGCAGTTTTTTGATTCTTTAATCACACTAGATAGTCAATAACAGATACTACTGTAAGCAGATTCATGTCCAAGTAAAACAGCAAAGAACAGTAGATTCTAGAATCTTGATGGGGGAGTAAAAGTGAGGCTATGTTCTCCTCACTGGTTAGTCGGGACTTCTTCAAGTGTAAAATAAACAAACTCACTTTCTATTGCTAGTAAACACATTGCCACAAACTTAGTCACTTAAAATACGTCCTATATATCAGAAGCCTAAGTATAGCACAGTTGACTTCTTTGCTTACAATCTCAGGGACTGCATGAAACCAAGTAGTTGTTCTGACTGAGCTCAAGTCTGAAGACCCTGGGGATAAACCTGTTTCCAAGAAATTAAGTTCTCTGGTTGTGAAACTGCCATTAGGGGACTTCTCTCAGCAACTAGAGGATCTCTTCATTTTTACATCTATAGCCTCTCCATCTCCCTCACTGAGCTGTTCTTACTTCAAATCTGATTTATCTTTAATCCGTAGATTCAGTTTTATGGGTTCATGTGATTAAGTCAGGTTCACCTGAATAATCTCCCTCTCTTAGAGTCATTTTATGTGGGACCTTGATTACAAGTGCAAAATCCCTTACTGCAATACCTGAATTAGTGTTTGATGCAATAACTGGCAGAAGGTGTATGATCCAGGGGCTAGGAATTTGGATCATCTGAGAAATCTGCCTACTACACCAAGTAAAAGGGAATCCACTAACCCATGTGTCTGAGGAAGCTCCCAGTGCTGAAGGAAGAACTTGTGGTGCCAGGCAGGGTCTTAGGGACTAGGACTAGGAGTCCGTGTGCCCATGACACACGCACACACACACACTTTCTCCCCCCCAACCTCACCTCTCAGTGCTGCTGGATTCTACTTCTCTTCATTCTGAAGTGTTGCTCCTCTCATGTAACAAGAAAGACAGCAACCCACTACCCTAACTTATTATTATAGTTTTGCTGTTAAAGTAAGAAGAAAATTTCTTTCTTCTAATATTTGAAATTTAATCCAAAGAGTCTAGTTAGGCCAGCTTAAGTCATGACTGAGATGGCAAGACTGGAAGTACAGCACTAAGATGGAGGACCCTTTGTGAGTCTCTTGGAAAGGGAGGAGATAAGCTGCTCAGAGTTCCCCTTAAGAAAACCTGACGTAGGGAGTATGGTGAGTTGACAGCTTCTATCTTTCACACCTTTTGATCCACTGAGATATTCACACCAAGGTAATGACTCCCCCTAAGCTGCTTCTAGCCAACAACTAAGCCTGTTGGGCAGCAGGGCTGGGCTATTTCTGCCCATCGTGTCTCCTCTAATCTTCAGTCTTTGCTCAGGAACTCCTCATTGGCCTAGACAAGACTGCCTCAGGGGTATACGGCAGTCTGAGGATTCTCCTCTTGTATTAGTTAGCTTTGCATCTCTGCGACCAAATACCAAACAAGAATGAGTTAGAGGAGGAAAGATTTATTTGGGCTCATGGATTCTGAGGTCTCAGTACCGGGTCAACTGGCTCCACTTCTTTGGACCTGAGGTGAGGCACAACATCATGGCAGAGGGCATGAGGGAGGAAAACTGTTCAACCATGGTAGCCAGGAAACAGAGATAGCTAGAGACAGAGACAGAGAGAGAGAAAAAGACCAGGACAGATATAGTCCCCAAGGACACACCCCCAGTGACCGACTTACTCCAGTCATGTTCCAATGTCTACTGTTACCATCGGGCAGTTCATTCAGATTGTAATCTGCCTGGTGGATTAGCCCTTTGATGAGGTTGGAGTCCTCATGATCAGATCATCCTTTAAAGTCCCAACTCTGGACACTGTTGTGTCGCCCAGCCATGAGTTGCTGTGTACGTCATTTCAGACCCAAGCATCACACCTATGGGATCCCCTCCTTCCCTCTGCTCTCGCAGGTGTGAGAGGACTGAATCACCGTCAGTGGAACTTTCTGCCTCCTTCTATTCCCGCCAATATTATGTTTTAGAGGCATTTCTCCCCATAAACCTCTTGCACATCTAGATTCATCTGGGTTTCCAATTTTGGGATGACTGAAACTGACACAAGTGGAATCCTTTTTTAAACTCTCATCTGTAGCATTGAGGTTATTGGACTGAATTTCTGGGGTCCCTTCTTCCTCAAAAATTCCAACTGTTTTTAAGATTGTAGAAGATTATCCACATTCTATCAAAGAGAAAAAATAGGAAAGTATATTTAGATCTCTGATCCAAAGCCCTTTGGGTCCTATGATCCTTTGTCAGACTTGGCTTTTGTCACTGTAAAGAACCTCAGTGTTGGTGACATCCTCTTAGGTAAAGTAAGTAATTCTGCACATAGTTCCAAATGGCAATAAATAGTTCCTTCATGACTGGAGTCTCTATACGTGATGTGAGCCACAGCCAATGGTTCTTATAATTCAGCATACAGAATTTTCCCTTCAGAACTCTTTGGAAAAGACACATCCTGAATCCAACCATCTGAGAATTTTTCTGAAGAGGAGGGTGGCTCCTGAGACTTCGACTTTTTTGAAACACCCCTATGTCTCTGATACAGGTAGTACATAGAATAAACTCTGTGAAATGTTGACTCACAATTGAAATTTTCCTTAATTTTTATAAAAGTCATTTTCTGGTTATCTATAACGGGTGTGGGAAGCCATGGGAGTCATTGATTATGCAGGGTAGAGGGCAGGATGTGCCAAGGTGATTTCTTGTAGCTGGTAACATTACAGCAGGTCATAAAAAATGAGAAGAGATTTGTTTCACAGGTAGCGATGTGGTGAAGATATTCTCCATGTTTAGACAACATCTGTGAAGCTGAGGAGTCTGGAGTTGGTCAGCCATGGAAGAGAAGCCTATGGGAGGCCATGTGGACCTCTACTCATCTACAGTTCTTTATTTTAGAGATCTGTAATGTGGGCAGGGAATGTCACTTCAGGAGTTCAGGGAGCAGTTTTGTTTTTTTTTTTTTTTTTAAATGAAGTAAAACATAAGGTAAAAAAGAAGTTGAGGGTGAGTTAGAAGTACAAATGCTATCTGTTTTTCTCTCCCCCAGCACAATATGTGCCAGTATTTAAGATGCCTCTCAGTAGGAACCTCTCTGTGACATTGTGGCGTGTCCACTCTTGCTCCTTTGGGGTGTGCTTTATTATAACTCTCACAGACCCAGGAGGGTACAAATAACTAACTGGCCTTTGGCAACTGCCTACCTAATTAGAACCACCTAAATTGTCTGCCTCCCAAAGTTAACCTGGCCCAGAAGATCCAGGTATCAGTTGGAGCATCCTCAGAAGGGTTCAGAATCCTTTGTCCACTTTCAGTTCTCAGAGTTGATCCACAGCTGACCTTGGATTTGACATATGACTTTGTTCCTTCAGTCTTTCTGTATAATTTTTTTAGGATCATTCTATTTTTCACTATAAAAGTAATATATGAGCTAGATAAAAATAAATAAAGAGAATTACAATAAAAATTGTTCTCAATTAAAACATTCTTATTATTTTTTTAAACGTTAGGTGGTTAAGGACCTTCTGAAGTGCATCTCTAATATCTTAATGTCTGTGGACTCATAGGAATTCATAGGATAAAGAAAAAGGACAGGTTTCAAGATGGCGGCCTAGAGGGTGGCTGCATTTCATGTTGCTCCAGGACTCAGGATTCAAAAGAGGAGATATTGAGACACTTGGGACCAACTCAAAGCAGCCGGGTGACTCTCACCCGTTGGGAAGGCGTCCTGGATGGGACGGTGGTCCCGGAAAGCAGGAAACTTTGTGAAGTAGAGCTGCCGGCGAGACGCCCCTCCCCTCGCTGGAGCAGTGAACTCGGACAACTGGGAGTGCTGAAAAGGAGGCCGCTCGGCACAGCGCTGGGACTCGGAGCCACCACTGGGGCTCCGGCGGCTGCCCAGGGGAGGAGAGGCGAGGAGAGCTGTGTGGACTCAGGACACCGGGGTCTGCCCTGAGGAGGAGGAGGAGGAGCGTGGCCGCTTGGCTTCGGAGTGACTGCACCAGAACTACAGGCGGTTGCCAGAGGAGGGGCTCCGCGGCGAGCTGTTTGGACTCAGAACGACGCTTCTGAACACCGGGGCCTGCCCTGAGGACGAGGAGGAGAAGGAGCGGGGCCGCTTGGATTCGGAGTGACTACACCAGAGCTACAGGCGGTTGCCAGAGGAGAAGCCGCGCGACGAGCTGTTTGGACTCGGACCACTTCTGAGCACCGGGGCCTGCCCGGAGGAGGAGGAGGAGGAGGAGGAGGAGGAGGAGGAGCGCGGCGGGTCGTTTGGACTCGCAGTGACTGCATTAGCGCTCCAGGCGGCTGCTCAGAGGAGAAGGCGAGTGGTGAGTTGTTTGGACTTAAAGTGATAGCGCCTGAACACAGGGGGGCTGCCTGGAGGAGAAGCGTGGTGGGTCGCTTGATCTTGAGTGGCCGCACCAGAGCTCCGGGCAGTTGCCTAGAGGACCCGTGCTGCGGGTCACGTGGATTCAGAGCCACTCAGAGCGACCGCTCCTGAACACTTGGGGGGTTAACTGGAGAAGGAGGAGGAACGGGGAGGGTCACTTCGACTCGGAGTGATTGATTGCCCAGGGCTACGGGTGGTTGGTGGGAGGTGGAGGCACACAGTGAGTTTCTTGGACTCCTAGTGACCGCACTGGAATACTGGGCGGCTGTCTGGAGGAAGAGGCGTGTGGCGGGTCTCTGGGTCTCAGAGCGATTGTATGGGGCCCCAGGTGGCTGCTCAGAGGAGGGGCCGCATAGCCAGGCGATTAGGTGCAGAGTAGGGTCCCAGGATCTAGGAGGCTTCTGGGTGAAAGAGCCGTACAGACACAGGCTTAGGGCGGAGCGAAGGTTCCAGGCCTGCGGGCAGATTCTCTGAGGAGGGGCAGCCTAAGGAGATTCATCTGCGAAGGGTGAGGCTCCCAGGCCCAGGAGGTAGGGCCGGGCCCCTGGAAACTTTGCAGAGGAAGGCAGCCCAGCCCAGGCGGTAGCAGTAAATTGAGGGGAACCTCTAGGAGGGAACTGACCAGCGAGACCTCCCCACCAGGTGAGTCTTCCCTGCCGGGTGAGGTTTCCCCACAAGGACGGTAAAACTAGAGACTCAGGCCCAAACAGGCCTTGCCTCAGCCCACAGCCTAGGTCCCCTTTGGATGACCATTGGTCAACAAGTGGAGGCACCTCTGCCCACTAGCAGGGAATATACCCCACCTGAAGGCCACCACTCCTAGAGAGGCAGCTTCCTTGTGGAGCACCGCATTATCAACTTCCTCCAAGACTTCAGGCTACTGAAGGCTAAGGGGGGATATATATAGAAATCTTCAGGGACATTGTAAGTCAATAGAGGAAATCTGCAATATCTCAGCAGTCCACTGATACCTGAACAATATGAGAAAACAAGGAAAGAAAATGCTGCAAACAAATCTAGATGTTACATCAATAAAACCCAATGACAGCATGGCAGAAGAAATGACAGAAAAGGAGTTCAGAATATACATAATTAAAATGATCAGAGAAGCAAACGATGAGATGAAAGAGCAAATGCAAGCATTGAATGATCGCACCAATCGACAATTAAAAGAGCAAATACAGGAAGCAAAAGATCATTTCAATAAAGAGTTAGAGATATTGAAAAAAAATCAAACAGAAATCATTGACATGAAGGAAACAATAAACCAAATTAAGAACTCCATAGAAAGCATATCCAATAGGATAGAACACCTGGAAGACAGAACCTCAGACATTGAAGACAAAATATTTAACCTTGAAAACAAAGTTGAACAAACAGAGAAGATGGTAAGAAATCATGAACAGAATCTACAAGAACTATGGGATATCATGAAAAGGCCAAATTTAAGAATTATTGGGATTGAGGAAGGCCTAGAGAAACAAGCCAAAGGAATGAACAATTTATTCAATGAAATAATATCAGAAAATTTCCCAAATCTGAAGAATGAAATGGAAAATCAAGTTCAAGAGGCTTATAGGACTCCAAATATACAAAATTACAACAGACCCACACCAAGGCACATTATTATGAAAATACCTAACATACAAAATAAAGACAGAATTTTAAAGGCTGGGAGAGAAAAGAACCAAATTACATTCAGGGGGAAACCAATACGGATATCAGCAGACTTTTCAATCCAGACCCTAAAAGCTAGAAGGGCCTGGAACAACATTTACCAAGCCCTGAAAGAAAATGGATGCCAACCAAGAATCTTATACCCAGCAAAACTTACCTTCAAATTTGACGATGAAATAAAATCCTTCCATGATAAACAAAAGCTAAAAGAATTTACAAAAAGAAAGCCAGCATTGCAGAACATTCTCAGCAAAATATTCCATGAGGAAGAGATGAAAAACAAAGAAGCAAATCAGCAAAGGGAGGAATTATCGTAAAGGAATCGTCAAATAAAGGAGGAAACAAGTTGTGTCAAACAAATAAATAAATAAAATTTAAAAAATGAACCAAATGACCGGGAAACCAAATCATATCTCTATAATAACCCTGAATGTTAATGGCCTGAATTCATCAATCAAAAGACATAGACTGGCAGAATGGATTAAAAAGAAAGATCCAACAATATGTTGCCTGCAAGAGACTCACCTCATAGAAAAAGATACCCATAGACTAAAGGTGAAAGGATGGGGAAAAACATACCATGCACATGGACTCAGCAAAAAAGCTGGAGTATCCATCCTCATTTCCGATAATGTGGACTTCAAGCCAAAGTTTGTCAGAAGGGATAAAGAAGGTCATTTCATACTGCTTAAGGGAAGCATAAATCAGCAAGATATAACAATCATAAACATCTGTGCCCCAAACAGTGGCTCATCCATGTATGTCAAACAAATCCTTCTCAATTTCAGAAACCAAATAGACCATAACACAATAATACTAGGTGATTTTAACACGCCTCTCTCACCACTGGACAGATCTTCCAGACAAAAATTGAACAAAGAAACCATAGATCTCAATAACACAATCAATAATTTAGACTTAACGGACATTTATAGAATATACCATCCAACCAAGAGCGAATACACTTTCTTCTCAGCAGCACATGGATCCTTCTCTAAAATAGACCATATATTATGCCACAAAGCTAATGTTAGCAAATACAAGAAGATAGCGACACTACCATATATTCTATCAGATCATAATGGATTGAAGTTAGAGATAAATGAAAGAGTAAAACACAGAAACTATTCCAACATTTGGAGATTAAACAATATGCTATTATATGATGAATGGATAACAGAAGATATTAGGAAGGAAATTAAAAAATTCTTAGAGGTAAATGAGAACAAAGAAACATCATATCAAAATCTCTGGGACACTATGAAAGCAGTACTTAGAGGGAAATTTATTTCATGGAGCGCATTTAATAAAAGAAGTAAAACTCAAAAAATAAACGACCTAACACTACAGCTCAAAGCCCTAGAAAAAGAAGAACAGAACAGCACCAAAAGTAGTAGAAGACAGGAAATAGTTAAACTCAGAGCTGAAATCAATGAAATTGAAACAAAAGAAACAATACAAAAAATTGACAAAATAAATAGTTGGTTCTTCGAAAAAATAAACAAAATCGATAAACCTTTAGCCACACTAACAAAGAGAAGACGAGAGAAAACCCAAATCACTAAAATTCGGAATGAACAAGGAAATATCACAACAGACAGGATTGAAATACAAAACATAATTAGAAGCTATTTTGAAAATCTATACTCCAACAAAATAGAAAATTCCGAAGACATCAACAGGTTTCTAGAGACATATGAATTGCCTAAACTGAACGAGGAGGACATAAACAATTTAAATAGACCAATTTCAAGTAATGAAATAGAAGAAGTCATCAAAAGCCTACCAACAAAGAAAAGTCCAGGACCAGATGGGTTCTCAGCCGAGTTCTACAAAACCTTTAAGGAAGAGCTCATTCCAATACTTCTCAAAGTATTCCATAAAATAGAAGAGGAGGGAACCCTCCCAAACTCATTCTATGAAGCCAATATCACACTGATACCTAAACCAGACAGAGACTCATCAAGGAAAGAAAATTTCAGACCAATATCCTTAATGAACATCGACGCAAAAATTCTCAACAAAATTTTAGCAAATCGCATACAAAAACATATTAAAAAGATAGTGCACCATGATCAAGTGGGCTTCATCCCAGGTATGCAAGGTTGGTTCAACATCAGGAAATCAATAAACGTAATTCACCATATTAATAGACTAAAAGTTAAGAATCACATGATTATTTCAATAGATGCAGAAAAAGCATTTGATAAAATACAACACCCCTTCATGCTCAAAACACTAGAAAAAATAGGGATAGTGGGAACATTCCTTAACATTGTAAAGGCCATTTATGCTAAGCCCATGGCTAATATCATTCTAAATGGTGAAAAACTGAAAGCATTCCCCCTAAAAACTGGAACAAGGCAGGGATGCCCTCTTTCACCACTTCTATTCAACATCGTTCTTGAGACTCTGGCCAGAGCAATTAGACAAACCAAAGAAATTAAAGGGATACGAATTGGAAAAGAAGAACTCAAACTATCCCTGTTCGCTGATGACATGATTATATATTTAGAGGAACCTGGAAATTCCACCAGAAAACTCTTAGAACTCATAAGTGAATTCAGTAAAGTAGCAGGTTACAAGATCAATGCCCATAAATCCAATGCATTTTTATACATAAGTGATGAATCTTCAGAAAGAGAAATTAGGAAAACTACCCCATTCAAAATAGCCTCGAAAAAAATAAAATACTTGGAAATCAATCTCACAAAAGAGGTGAAAGACCTCTACAATGAGAACTATACAACACTAAAGAAAGAAATTAAAGAACACCTTAGAAGATGGAAAGATCTTCCATGTTCTTGGATAGGAAGAATTAATATTGTCAAAATGGCCATACTACCTAAAGTGCTATATAAATTCAATGCAATTCCAATTAAAATCCCAATTGTGTACCTTACAGAAATAGAGCAAGCAATTATGAAATTCATCTGGAAGAATAAGAAACCCAGAATAGCTAAAGCAATCCTTAGCAGGAAGAGTGAAACAGGGGGTATTGCAATACCAGATCTTCAACTCTACTACAAAGCAATAGTAACAAAAACGGCATGGTATTGGTACCAAAATAGAAAGGTAGATCAATGGTACAGAATAGAGGACACGGACACAAACCCAAATAAATACAATTTTCTCATACTAGACAAAGGGGCCAAAAATATGCAATGGAGAAAAGATAGCCTCTTCAACAAATGGTGCTGGGAGAATTGGAAATCCATATGCAACAGAATGAAACTAAACCCATATCTCTCACCATGCACGAAACTAAATTCAAAATGGATTAAGGACCTCGGAATCAGACCAGAGACCCTGCAGATTATAGAAGAAAAAGTAGGTCCAAATTAGAAGAAAAAGTAGGTCCAAATCTTCACCTTGTTGGTCTAGGATCAGACTTCCTTAACAGGACTCCCATAGCACAAGAAATAAAAGCTAGAATCAACCACTGGGATAGATTCAAACTAAAAAGCTTTCTCTCAGCAAAGGAAACTATCAGCAATGCGAAGAAAGAGCCTACAGAGTGGGAGAATATCTTTGCCAATCATACTTCAGATAGAGCACTAATCTCCAGAATCTATAAAGAACTCAAAAAACTCTACTCCAAGAATTCAAATAATCCAGTCGACAAATGGGCTAAGGAAATGAATAGACACTTCACAGAAGAAGATCTACAAGCAATCAACAAACATATGGAAAAATGTTCAACATCTCTAGTAATAAGAGAAATGCAAATCAAAACCACCCTAAGATTCCATCTCACCCCAATTAGAATGGCGATTATCAAGAATACGAGCAACAACAGGTGTTGGCGAGGATGTGGGGAGAAAGGTACACTCATACATTGCTGGTGGGACTGCAAATTAGTGCAGCCACTCTGGAAAGCAGTGTGGAGATTCCTTAGAAAACTTGGAATGGACCCTCCATTTGACCCAGCTATTCCACTCCTTGGCCTATACCCAAAGGACTTAAAATCAGCATACTACAGAGATACAGCCACATCAATGTTCATAGCTGCTCAATTCACAATAGCCAGACTGTGGAACCAACCTAGATGCCCTTCAATTGATGAGTGGATAAAGAAACTGTGGTATATATATACAATGGAATATTACTCAGCCATAAAGAATGATAAAATTATGGCATTTGCAGGCAAATGGATGAAATTGGAGAATATCATGCTAAGTGAGATAAGCCAATCTCAAAAAGCCAAAGGACGAATGATATCGCTAATAAATGGAGGATGACACATAATGGGGGGGAGGGAAGGGTTAGTGTTAGGGTTAGAGTTAGGGTTAGGGAGGGGGGCAAGTATGGAGGAAGGAAGCACTGTATAGAGGGTAAAGAGGGGTGGGAGTGGTGGGGGGAAGGGAAAAAATAACAGAATGAATCAAACATTACTCTATGTAAATTTATGATTACACTAATGGTATGCCTTTGCGCCATGTACAAACAGAGAAACAGCATGTGTCCCATTTGTTTACAATAAAAAAAAAAAAAAGAAAAGAAAAAGGACACCAGAAGAGATCAGAAAGGAAAGAACTGTGAATGGAAATGGATATAAAGTTGAATTGTTAGTATGAGCTATATGTTCTCATTTGTTGCCTTCAACATAATAAACTTAACATCATTGTATATCCTTAAAAATTTAGTTTCATTGTCTTAAAAGGTAAGCATGGGTGCATTGCCTTCAAGAAATCAAAAGTAGAATAAAACAACCCACCTCTAATCCCACTAGAATGAAGGAATAGTCATACCAACATTCTGGTGTGTCTCCTGCCAGGTTGCTTTTGTACATATAAGGTACAAAAAGGTATGTATTTTAAGGTGTTATTTATTTAAGGTATTTATTTTCATATCTATGATCATGGTTTGTCTTCTATTATATTTCCCCAATTTTGCATTTACCATTGTAATTAATATAAGTGTCTTTCCTTCATAAACATCACACTTAATACTGATATAAAATTACATAATATACCTCAATAATATTTTATTGCTATTTATACCTATTGTTGGAAATGTTATTTTCAATGTTGTCTTATAAATAATGATGTTTAGAAAAAAGATCTGCATTAAACCTTTATTTATAGTTTAGATTTTTCTCTTAGAACAGATTCTCCAAAGCAGAAATTGAAGGGGTATGGGTATAAACATCTTTAAGAGTCATCACACATATTGTCAAACTGCTTTTGAAAATAGTCATACTGTTTCATCTCACCAACAGCTTAAAATAGTGTTTGCTTTCCCATACCCTCACCATCATTGTGTATCTTATTCTTTAATCATACCTATTGGAAAAAATATTGATTGAATGCTTATGATTCTGTTTTAATCTTACAAACCTTGATTCTAGGGACACTAGTAAGACATTAAAAGTCAGTGTCACATATATGCAAAAAATAGACTAAACCGTTTTACAGACATTCATACAAGATGTATTCTTTTGATTCATCATGCTTCATGTTCTTATAGTTTAATGCAGTGTTTCACCCTCATCACTGTTGACATCTGGAATGGAATAATTCTTTGTTGCTGGCTGTAGGTTGCCTGGCTGGTAGCAACATTCAAGGCTGAGCAACAGGTTGGATCATCTCTGAGCAGAGATGTGGCTCCAGGGAGGTCCAGCCAGTTGAAGAAGGAGGTTAGCCTAGAACTGGTCCTAAAGAATCAAGCAAGTTCAGACAAGTGGAAGTGTGGTGGGATAGTATCTGCAGCTTGGGGGACAGGAGCTCCTGGCAACATGGATTCCAAGCCCATTATGGACAGTAACAATGGCTGCTGGTATACAATGACTGACTGTATTTTCAATGGGGAGGACTGAGGTTGGAAGCTTTTATTGTACTAGTATCTCAGAGGAGCTATAACAGGTAGGACTGATGGGGCTAGTGCTGTCATACCTTGAAGACAGTTTGATAGTACGAGGGGAAAAAACCAGTGTTTTGGAACTGGGTTTAATGGGATAATGCATGAGTAAGGAAATAAGAAGATGCGTAGTTGGGCAAGAGGAAAGATAGAGGAGTGATAGGTAAGAAGGTTGGATGGGCACAGGAGGTAATGAAAAGGATGGATGTTTGGGTGAGTGGGTAGGATGGATGGATTAAAGAGCAATGGGTTAATAGATAGATGAACAAATGAGTAATAACAATGTTCTGAGTTTTTCTGTTATCACAGGGAGTTGTGTTCTCAAAGTGGGAAGGAACCACTAAAGATCTCAACAGGCTACCTTGCCTTTTTAAGTGTAAGCCCTATTTCTAGGATTGAGAATACAGGTGCATCCCTGTATTCTTCTGTATACAGAAGATGTATCAGGGCATTGCACCAGTCTGCCATACAGACTTGAATATGCTATTTTTTTTTTAAAAAGGACAGAAAGATACCCTCCACAAGTCAGATATGTAAATGAGAACTGCAAATGAATTTCCAGAATGATATATGACTGCACTCATACATCTAATATTATCACCAAAAAAAAAAAAACAACTTTGGCCTGCACCAAATCCAAGATAGCTCTGCACTTGTTAAAATTAAAAGAACACCAAAGACTCAGGCAGTGAACATATTTCTCAACTGAAATGCAGTGTGATCGACACCAACCTTCCTCTCTTAACTTCAGCCCTTTGCCTTTGCCCTTGAAAGTAGCACTTATTTCTAATTTATCTGTGGTGTTTTAGCTTGCTTGCACAAGCTTCAGTCTGCAATGCTGAAATGGCCTTTCAACTTCCGTAGCTGGGTTTTTCATGGAGTTCCCTCTCAAATCTGTTTGACCCCTGCCCTGAAATTCTGTCATCCCTCTACCCACCAAATTGATCCCCCTCCTTTATGCTTCACTGCACTCCACACAGGACTCCATTACCCCCAGTGCATTACACCCAGTGATGTCTATTTGCAGTTACTGGTTTTTCAAAAGCTCACATGTGAGACAATGCAGGAATGTTTAGAGGTGAAATGATTAGAGTATGAGAGCCTCAACCTAATCAGTGGGTTAATCCACTGATGGATTAACTGGGTGGTAATTATAGGCAGGTAGTGTGTGGCTAGAGGAAGTAGGTCACTCAGAGTATGCTTTTGGAGTTTATATTTTGTCCCTGGTGAGAGGAACCCTCTCTCTGCTTCCTGGTTGCCATGTCCTGAGCTCCTTTCTTCTACCATACCCCTCTGCCATGATGTTCTGTGTCATCTTGAATGCAGAGCTATGGAGTTGGCCAACCATGGACTGAACCTCTGAAACTGTGAGCTAAAATAAGGTTTTTCTTCTATATGTTGTTGTTTTCAGATCTTTAGGTTACAGGGACAAAAAAAAAACTGATTAAAACAACTACTAACCACATACACACACACTCACACAACACACACACACACACACACACACACACACACACAAAATCAGATAATATGTTCCTCCTGATGCATGTTTACAACAGTTCCTATGAAGTTCTCTTGCTGAAAATTTGAACTCAAATCTAACCAGTTTCCTAGCTATAACTACCAACTTGCAGGAAATACAAAACAATGTATTAAAGAGCATTTAAGTGTACAACTAGCAAAATCCAAACTTCTGGAAACTCTACAGTACAAACAACCCAGTTTCTTAAATAAGCCAAAGAAAAAAAGGGAGTATGTATGTATATAAAACTATAGATTAGAGACACCTAAAATACACTAAATACTGACCTATCAACCAATTGGAACATATAAATTCTTATTTAAATTCTGATTTGAAAAAAACCCTACAAAAACATTGTGAGACAAGATCAAGAAAAGATGCAAGTACTAGAAGAGAACGTGGGTTAAATAAAACACTGACCAGATATTTTATGATGTTAGGGTTCTATTATTTTTTTCACTGTGCCAATGGTATTGTAGATGTGCTTTAAAAAAAATGCTTATCTTTCAGAGATATACACGGAAATACTTATGGATGAAAATACTTTTGAGAGTGCTATAAAATAATTGGATGAGGGAGTAGATACTGGTCTAAATGAAGCAGGATTCCCATGCGTTTGTGATTTTGGAGGCTCAGCAACAGTTCTCTCTAATGTTATATATATTTTAAATGTCATAGCAAAATGTTGTATGAACAACAACAAATATATTGTTCGAGAGCACATGATTTGTATACCAAAATCACACCAGGAAATTTAGCTGCAAGGAATTCTGGGAAATATAATTTTCTTTTCAGTCTCTGCAGCACACTCTGTAATCAGGTTTGAAATATGTGTGTGTTAGATAATCAATAGTGTCCACTCTTAAATTTATAACTCAAACTGACCTTTCACTTGAAGGACTATGAAAAATATCCCACTGCCTCCTTGACTTTTAAACTTGGATGTCTCATAGCAAGCCCAAACCAAAACTACCGACATCTCCCCACCCCCACTAAACCTTTTCTATTAACCTGCTGGGTGACCTCAGGGAAATCTCTGAGCCTCTCTAGTCTCCATTCTGTAAACTGTCAGAATGACTGAACTATTTCTGTGTTATTTCCAGCCCAAGAAACACAAAGGACTAAACCTTGTTCCCTTTTGTTAGCACTAACTTAATTATATATTTGTTTCTAAAATAGGCCACCTTAAAAGGAATGTAGCTGTATATTTTTAGAAGCAGCAATGCTTCATGAGAGATATTGGTGTCACTTTAGCCACCAGTGATCATTTATTCAGCCTTGGTAGCAAGTTCAAACAGCCCACAGTTGCTTTCAATACGGGCTTGTGAGTCCTGGGGCAAACCAGCCACACAACCAACCACCTGCCTGCCTTCCTGGAGCAATAGCCAAGGAGCTGTCTGTGCTGGGGAGATAATTTAGACGGCTGGCTTTCTCTGGCCCTGGCTTTTGTATCTGTTTTAGAAATGTGACAGCTGCAATTTTTTCCAAGGCAAGAGGAAGAGATGGTTTGACCTCTAGTGCCTACTGAAGCATCTGCAGAAGGCTGTGTTGTCATTTTTATTGCATAAGTGACGGTGCTCCCACAGAGAAGTGAAAGGGGTGATAAATAAGATTCTTGGAGGCTGTTAAATGGCACTTAGCAGGAGGGAGGCCTGAGTGACAGCTGCACACTGCTCAGGGATCACAACAACATATTTCTTTCCATAGGACTCCACAGTTAAGAAACACTGGCACATGGATCATGGCATCTGACTATTTGACTTAATTTTCTGTCTCTGCTCAGGTGGTTTACCTGGTTGCAGAGCATTGGTCTTTTGGCTTCTGTTCTCTTCAGTCCCTTCTAGTGCCACCTTCTTGCTTTGCTTTACTGATTAGTTCATTGTTTCAACGTACTGCCTTCTGCTAATGCTGTCCTATGGTGGACACTGTCCAGATACTATGCTCTTAAAGACCACCTTCCTATCTTTATTTTGAATGTTAGGCATTTTCATCATAACGTGCCTTGGTGTGGATCTACTGTGATTCTGTGCATTTGGTGTTCTGTAAGCCTCTTGTATTTGATTTTCCATTTCATTCTTCAGGCTTGGGAAATTTTCTGCTATTATTTCATTGAATAGGTTGTTCATTCCTTTGGTTTGTATCTCTGTGCCTTCCTCAATCCTAATAATTCTTAAATTTGGACTTTTCATGATGTCCCATAGTTCTTGGAGATTTTGTTCATGATTTCTTACCATCTTCTCTTTTTGGGCAACTTTATTTTCAAGATTAAATATTTTGTCTTCATTGTCTGAGATTCTGTCTTCCAAGTGGTCTAATCTGTTGGTGATGCTTTCCATTGAGTTTTTTATTTGTTTTATTGTTTCCTTCATTTCAAGGATTTCCATTTTTTTTGTTTGTTTTTTCGAGAATCTCTATTGCTTTGTTGAAATGATCTTTTGCTTCCTGCAGATGCTCTTTCAACTGCTTATTGGTATTATCATTCATTGCCTGCATGTGCTCTCTTAACTCATCCTATGCTTCACGAGTCATCTTAATCATGTATAATCTGAAGTCCTTTTCTGACATTTCTCCTGCCATACTGTCACTGGATTCTATTAATGTAGAATCTAGGTTTGTTTGGATCATTTTCTTCCCTTGTTTTTTGCGTGTTGTTCATGTATCTTCCCCTCTAGCAGCGCAGATCTGGGGTATTGCAGTTTCCTCCCTATAGGCTTATAGTGACCCTATAGGTTTCCAAAACCTTTTCTTTAAGGGGGAGATCAATATTAGCAGTGCCCAGTTCAGACAGTATGCAGCCCTATACCAAATATCCCCTATGAGGACATTAACAATATTGTCATAATAAACAGAATGAGTTCAATTATTATCTTCAGTATAACATATAGATTGCAATAAGGTCTGTAGTTTCTAATGAAGGACAAAGAGGATGTGGAGGGGTGTAGGATGTAGCTGTTAATGGGATAAGAAAAGAATACATAGAAGTTCTAGATAATAGAGTGAGAGTGTAATGAAAAGAAGTTGGTTGTTAGCACGCGAAAAGGGAGAAAGAGACTCTGAAGGAACAGGTAAACAAAAGGAAAAGAGAGTAAGAAAAGTAAAGAAATAAAAACTTAAAATTTTTCAATAAGGAGAGAAAAGAAAATCTACACTATATCAGTCATATACTATTCAAACCTCCCAGTCTTCAGTAGCCTGAGGCATGAGAGGTACCTGACAATGAGCTTCCAGTCTCCAGGAGGCGTCTCAGGATGGGATTTGCCCCACCTAAAGATCAGAGCTACGGGTTCCAGGATTCAAAGACCACCTTCCTAGGAGTCTGGAGCAGAAGACTTTCCTGAAACACTGGTGGAGGTTTACATGCAAAGCATCACAGCTCACCAAGCAGCTTACACTTGGATATACTGGGCTCTGGGTTCTCAAAGATCATTTAAGAGAATCTTCAGCCATTTCCATCAGTAATTTACAACCATTCACCACAATATTTAGTTACCATCTCTACACGCCAGGGCAGACATTGGTTCTATTATCTGAAAAGTGAGGATCTAAATAATCTGTAAGGCAACTTTTGAAGGATCCATAAAGGCTGTGGCAGACACTGATGCGACTCAGGTATTATTGCACAGCTGGGTTCTTTCTCTACATCATGCGGAGTTCCCTAAACAACTTACCATTTCATGAAATGCTCACTTTGTTAATAATTCATGTATAAATTCTCACCTGAGCCTAGAAACAACACATGGAAGAGGTGGAGATTAATACTTCCATTTCTAAATTAATAAGTTAATCAATACTGTATGAAAAACTGAAGTTCTAGAGAAATGAAGGTTCAAGATCAATCCAATGCTCAAATCCAGGCCTCTGACACCAAGTCCCTCTGGTGGCCCCCATTCCCATTCTCATTCTCTGTCTTTCTTTTTTCTCTCTCTCATCAAATAATTTATTATTCATTATTATTACACAGGCTATGCATGTAGCATTGTTTGGTGTTGCTTGTTACATGTGAAATGTCCTGTTAATTTTCAGAGCACTTGAATTTTAAAAGACCCCTGGAAAAATAGGAGTCTAATCCTTAGAGTCTTCTCTTCTCAGAAAATCCGCCTTACCAGAAAGGGCCACTACAGTGTAGCATATTTGCATAAGAGCCAATTGGGCTTCCTGGAACAAATGTCCTTTCTCCAGAGGACTCTGGAATTTCCTGTTGAGTCTGGCCATAGTAAACTGAAGGCTCTTCAAAGTCAATGCCAAAGACTGCTTCAGCTCTGAATGATCAAGGACCTCACCCTAAGTCAGCAGTTCTTAACAGGTGACTATTGAGAGGGAAGCCCTCTCCCTGACCAGGAGAGATCTGGCATTTAATCTGGAGACATTTTTGGCTGCTACAACTTGAAGAGGCCATTAGTATTAGTGAGTTGAGGCCAGGGATACTGCTAAATATCCTACACTGCACAGGGAAGTCCCTACAGTCAGGAATTCTTTGATCCCAAATGCTAATAGTGGCCAGACTGAGAAGTTTTGCCCTGGGCCTAAGGTAATACCTCAGCTGGGCCCTGGTTCACTGTTAGCACTGGCTCAGGATGGTGGCCCTCATGTGTTGTCTGGCCTAGGTGCTCAGAAACCTCAGAAATAAGCATCTTATTCTCCCAGAGAAGAGACTCTAAGGAAACTGAAAGCCTGATAGGGCCCTTAGGACTCTCAGTGGGAGAGCTGGAAGCCAGAAGGGAGAGGTGTCTTCCCCTTCTAGGCTGCTCACTCTAGGAATAGTAAGCAGATGCAGCCGAGGAGCCCCTCTTCCCAAGGAGGACCCCAGGAACAGCAGTAAGGAGATAGAAAAGGTTTACAAATTCACATGTGGTTACCCTAAGGAGGTAATTCAAGTTCAGTAAAGCCATAAGGGTGGGGCTCAAACTGAAAAGGATTGGTATCCTTTATAAGAAGAGGAAGAGACCCCAGAGTTCTTTCTCTCTCCACGTGTGCACAGAAGAAAAGACTACGTGAAGACACGGTGGGAAGTCTGCAAGGCAGGAAGAAACCCTCCTCAGCCCTACCACGCCCTGACCTGGGACTTCCAGTCTCCAGAAGGGTGAGAAATAAACACAGGGTTGTTTAAGCCATGTTGTCTGTGGTTTTCTCTTATGGCAGCCTGTGCAGACTCATACACATCTGCACCAAGCTCTCTGCACCAGGCTCCCAACCCTGGTCCACCACTGTTGTGGCACCCAGACCAACAATGACTAATTCAGACTTCAATCCGTCTCACCTCTCCACACCACCTGTCCCTGATAAACACTCTTCTCTCAGTAAAGACAGATGACTCTCTGCCCTGGGTTTCTGAAGCACTTCCTTGAGTCTCCTCTTAACCTCTCTGAAGTTTCCTTCATGGGCTGGCAATCCCTGAGGTTCCATTTTGATGGCCTTCTCGTCTCACTCTGAAAATTCTCTCTAGGAAACCTGCCAAGAGACCTGTTTCTATAAGGATCTTGAACAGTATCCTCCGTATTAATAAATGAAGGTACTCAGCACAGAGTTAAGTTTGTACTAAATATTTGCTGAGTAATGAATAAACAAACTCTCCCCATGAGTGATGATTCTTAGAACGGTCTCTCGTCTAGACATCTTTTCTGGGTTTCAGATCTACTGCAGTAGTAGACTGAATGCCACAAGAATGCTACGTCGAAACTAAACCTCCACCCCGACTCAGTCACCTGGTCAGAAGCGTTTATTCTTACGGAGTTTAACAGTGGCTGACCTGAGTAATCCTAACTGAGCTCAGTTGAATGGATCTGCTCTAGGCTTCAAGTGTCAGGTCATTTAGGTCTGGATCAGTCTAGAAGCTGGATGCTGGTCTGCTCTGTTAGGGCCTGGATATAGGACAGTGGCCACTTGCATACACTTCTCATGCAATCACCAAACTGCACCAGCTCATTTAAGGCCTCTTCTTGTGTTCACTTCCTTTAATATTCCATAGACCAAAGAAAGTCTCAAAGAGAAGCCCATCATCAATGGGATGTGGAAGCAATCTTTGCCCATAGGGTTAAAGAGGATGACAGGAGCAAACAAATATTTGCTAGACATCCAAACATCCAAACTAGCACAACTACTCATCAAATTTCCTATAAGTCATCTTCGTGAACCTTTCACAGGCTCCTTACATTTTCGGTTGTTTGCTAAGAATCTGGCAGTCTGCCCACTCCCTCCTGTGGCATCAGTTTTGCCGGTAGGGGATGCTGCTGAATTTGGACAGAACACGTACCGCCAACTGCCAACTCCCCTGGCTTCAGAACAATTCCATATGGGGGGAACCCTCTCTGCCCTACCCTGCACAGCTGGACAGCTCTCCCAGGATAGGCATGTGCCCTACTCAGTCCTCTGTTATTTATGCTTTTTGGACACTGTCCATGGCTCCTCTCAATTTATTTCCCAGCTCCCATTTTGTTCAGTGCTAGTTTTTCCCCTGCCTGTCAACCTTGGCTACCAAGGTCCCCCCAAGTACTGTGCTTCAGCTTGCCTAAGTCACAGTGAGGAAAATGGACATTAGACAGACCTTGTGAACAGTAACCTCCTACATCAAAAACCAGTTTCTCTATATTGGCTCTTCCTGGGGATAGCACTTCCTGGATTTGGCAATGAGTCATGCACATCTCATGAAAGTGATATTAGGACTCACCGAAAGAAAGACAGGTCAGCAAATGAGTTACTGATTAGCTTTGCTTTTTGTGACTTGGTTTAGATTACATTCAGTATACATGAGCAAATGCACATGCGCGTGCGCGCGCGCACACACACACACACACACAGAACACTCAGTTCTAATCTTCCCTCTCATATTTATTTAGGCTGTCGCCAGATAATTTGATAGTCTTCCTCAGGACAAATGGGCCTTGCTCCAGGGGGCTGAGGACAGGAATAGCAAGTCTGGATGAATGCACTTTGGCAGCAAGAAGAGGGAAAGCTTTGCAAGATGAACGTTGGCAGTGTTGCTGGTTCTTGCCTGCTGTATTAATTTCTCCCTTAAAAGAAAG
The DNA here is from genome assembly GCF_902686455.1 of Sciurus vulgaris. NCBI lineage: Eukaryota > Metazoa > Chordata > Mammalia > Rodentia > Sciuridae > Sciurus > Sciurus vulgaris. The sequence continues at coordinate 133,318,927 of NC_136469.1, read as the reverse complement.
CTGACCCGTTTTTTCCAGCCCACAGCCCTAATGGACTCTTATTCAGAGGCTATCCTTCTCCCACATAAAGAGCTGCATTGTATTTAATGATAAGCCTTTTAATGGAATTTGCTATTTCTGGGTCTCTGGGAAAATGCCATTAATGAGTTTGCAAGTGCAAGGAAGAGCAGATGTTTGAGGGGCATACTTTTTCAAGGGCAGACTGCCCTGGCAGGAAAATGAAGAAAAATCAGAAAAAGGTTCTTTTTTCATTTCCTTAGTTCTGGTTTGTCCTTACCAAAACCATGAACTACACAAACTAAGTCTTCAAAATGTGAATAGATTACTCCCCAAACTCCTCTTTCCCCAACACCTAACTACACGTTTCTTCCCTGCCATCACCTATAAATATTTCTGCCTTCCTAATCACAATAACATCATCAGCAGAGTGCACAACTAGATCAAGACACTTGTGTAAACAGCAGGCAAACAGCCTTCAACCCTGTACTTGGTAATGCCTGTTTAAGAGAAAGAACACAAAAGGTGGAGAAAGATGGAGAACTGCTCCCGGGAAATCCTTGTACTGACTTGAGCAATTTAACTCTTGCCCCAAGTCTCACAGGGCTATGGTCCTCTGGATGTCCACTGGCTTTGTCTGTCTCCCCTGTAGACTTGGGAGTCACTTTGTTTCTGATTCCAGGGCTTGTCTTTGGGGTTGGCAGGCAGCGACATGGCGTGCAGCAGCATATTGGTGAAGTATAGGTGGCAATTCTCTTGGTAGCCCCCTTCCAGCCCTTGCTGTTGTCCTGGGTATGGGCTGTCCTTCCAACATGGTGGAGAGAAAGTTTTCTTCTGATGATGTACCCTGCAAGGACTTTCTGCTCTCCCACTGCTGCTTGTCCAGGGACTGGGGTTGGTGCAGGGACATGCTGGGGGAGGTGCTCTCACCTACAGACTGCAGAGGGGAAGGGAAGCAAGCTGGCTCTCTTACCTCTCTTTTTCCTGAATGCTTGTCCTCATCAGGCAGCTGACACACAGAAGCCAAGGAGAAGGCGCAAAGGACAGGCTCACTAGAACTCCTCTTTTTTGGGGGGAATGAAAGTGGAAGGACCTGTGGGAGATGGGCAAGTTGCAACCTTTGGATGCACAGGCTTGATTCAGAAGGTGCAGCTTGCCTCCCCACGTTGTCTGGTGCTGCAGCATCAGATATGCAGCCATCACCTCAACAAATTTTCTGGTTACCAAAGACACCCAGGTATTGTATGGGTTGTAATCCGTGTCAAACATGATTTTCATTATTGTGGGTCTGCGTGGCTGGGGAGTGACTCACTGGAATAAGTCTGTGAATACTGTTCACCTAGCAGGAATGAGCTTCAAGGGATGGAGGTACAAGAAGGCCTGAGCCTGGGATTCCAGTGAAGGATCAGGAGTGAATGGAAAGCCAGACAGGTCAGATCAATCGAGGTCACACTAGGAGCTGGGTGTTCTTGTTTTCATTTTGCAGATGAAGAAACAGGCTCAGGAAAGTTGAATAATTCTGCTGAGGCCCTCCTCTTGAACCATGGTTCCAAAGTCCTCATTCCCCCAAACCCTGTACCTGGGTCAGACTCACACAGGTGTTGAGTCACACCACCTTCCAGGTATCCCTGTAAGAAATGGTTGCAACAGACATATCTATTCAGAAAGGCTGATTAAATACATTTAATAGTTTAGTCCAGTCCCCCATCATGTACATCAGTAGGCTCCTTGCTCCCCCAAAGATCACTGGCCTTTCTTCTAAACAATCACCAGAGGACTTTTCTAAAGTACCTAGACAGATGGATATTTCACTCATTTTGAATTTGACTTGAGTCTGACTCCTATTAGATTTTTCTATTGTCAAAATATGGAAAGGACAAATGGTACTTCCAAACTCATATGGAGCCATCCAAGAGCACCAGGGACCCACAGTGTGTGGATCACACAGCAGACTAGACATAGTGAACTGGAAAATCATCCAGGATGATTGCTCAGGATGCATCACAGAGAATCAAAATGAAAAAGTAGAACATAGGCTCTGAAAGTAAAGAATTCCCCCAGAAAGCAATCAGAATCTGAGGGGGAGAGAAGGAGGCATAAAAGAGAGCAAAATAGAGCACATGCCAAGCTGAGTTTAGCATTTTCTATTCAAGTCAACATGGGCTTCTCAGACCCTCCTTTGGCATTTGAAGAGCTGATAATCCAGAGACTGTGGTGAAGAAGAAAGGAAAGGAGAACAAAATAGATGTTAATTGAGTGCTACTATGTGTCACATACTGTCTCATCTTCTGTTTCACTAAGTTGATCCACTGGCCTCAAGGCTGAAATAGTCTTATTTCATTATGGAACAGAGATTCACTATATCCAATTGGTTTATAGCACAAAGACATGCATATAGAAGATGCTCAATAAACACTGCTGAATGAGCATGAACTTCAAGGCTTGCAGGGTTTGGTATCTGGTCCATAGTGACATAGAGGTTAAGAGAAGAATGGATTTGAATTCAAAATTATTTGACCCCAGTGCCTGCATTGATTCCACAGAGCCAGGCAATCTTCTCATGTCTCTTGTTATGGTTTGTACCTTACATGTCCCCCAAAAGTTCATGTGTGGGAGGCTTGGTACCCAGTGTAGCAGTGTTCAGAGGTGGGACCTCTGACAGGTGGTTAGAGCATAATGTCTTTGATCTCACAAGTGGATTATGAGAGTTCATACAGAATTTATAACTAAATGAGCTACTGGAAGGTGGTAGAAACTTTAGGAGGTGGAGCCTAGTTGGAGGAAGTAGGCCATTGGTCCCCTGCCCCCATTGTTGCCCCTGTTCTCTGATTCTTGGCAGCTTTGCTCCACCACATTCTCCCATGACAATGTTCTGCCTTACCAGAGGCCGAAAGCAATATGTCTAATTGGTCACAGATTGAAACCTCTGAAACTATGACTCAAAATTAATGTTTCCTCTTTTTAAATCATTTTTCTCAGGTATTTTGTCACAGTGAGGAAAAACTAGGTCACTGGCTCAGCCTTCAGTCAGGTACCATGGGACAAGGTTGTAGGAGAAAGCCCTAGTCCCTTTCTCTGACTCAGAGACTTTATAGTCCATCCCACAGGCTGAGAGAACAGCTCTCAGCACAGCAAACACTCCCAGAAAAGTATGAAGTGCTTCACGAATTTGCAAATCACTCTTGCTCAGAAGCCTTGCTAATCTTCTCTGTATTGTTCCAATTTTAGTACATGCACTGCCAAAGCAAGCAAGGGCCATAACCTTTTAAGAACACCTGCTTAATACTTACTGTGCCTCAGGAGTCTGAGAGCAGCATCATTCCTAATGTTCATATCAAACGTTCACAAGTGGGTCTTCTTCCTGAAGTTTCCACAGCTAAGAAAAAGGCTTTCTTAGGAAACCAGGGGCAGTGTCTTGTGCCTGAGAGAATTGCTGGTATGTTTGGTTCTACTGGACCCCTGAGCTATGAGAAAGGTATTCCTTTCTCTGATATCTTGAGCTACCTGGGGACATTTTCCAGGAACATTCTCTTTCCATAGAGGCTAAGAACTTCAAACAGGTCCATTAAGCAGAATGCGAACAAACAGTTTGGGCTGTGATTACATCAATGTAGTTTGAAAGTGTTATGCCATTGTTTCTGTAACTATGAAAGCTGCTCCCTCTGGTACTATTCCAGTGTTTGGACTGTGGGAGAAGACAGCTGTAATAAATGCCTTCTACAAAGGCAAGCTCTGCAGTTAGCAAGTCAGGACCTCAGCACATCTTGTCTATTTGATTGCTTTTTAACTAACCACTAAATAATTCTTTTTCTCAGTTGCTTTCTCTTCCAATCTTCTTCATAGTCTTTCATAGGAATCTACCAGTAACAAAGGTGGGTTTTGCTCACAGGAATCTTTAGGATTATCTCCAGGAAATAATCCAGCACATGTGTAGGAACAGAGTCAAAAGAGGAACCACCACAATATTGATTATTATAATGACCAACTGGAATCAACCAAAATGGCTGACAATGAGGGACTATCTCAAGGCAGCATCCTTGATCCTTCAGATTGTTCAAGGTTTACAAAGTTCTTGCTTATTATCATGGCAACATTGTAATTTAAACTTTTGTATAAGAAAGCAGAAAATCTTTCACAAGTACCCATTCAACCATCATCTTTTCTTTACTTACACTCTCACCTGTTTAGGTTAGTTGTAGTTGTTATTGTAATTATGTAACCAAACACCATAGTACATCAATCATATATACAGGTGGAAAGAAAGTTGCTGTTCCTATGAAAACTGGGTTGAATGTTTTGGACCCAATAAAGGTAAGTAGCTAAAGAAAAAAAAACTGGTATCAAATTAGGTGTGACAGAGAAGTGAAGACAGGGGAACCAGTTTTAATGGTTTAGAATGATTCTGAACTATATCATTTTACTTGTGTTTTAGATTCTCACTCTCCACTTGAAAGACATCAAAATGGGAAAAATACAGATGCATTAGGGGTAGGTGACCTTACATTTGAAGACTTGAAAGAAGGTGTTTGTGCTGGAGGGGAAGACATTGAGAGGTAGATTAGAGCCACCTCAAGGGACCATGATAAAGAATTTATTATAGGTGAACATATTTTATTCCAAGGGAACTGGAACTTAATCCCAAGGGAAGCCATTGGTGAGTTCTAAATAGAAAAATGATGCTCCGGTTTGCATTTAATAGATAATTCTTGCCACACGTGAGGGATCAGGAGTGAACCACAAGGCCAGTTAGGAAGCCATGGCAAGAGCTGGGGGCCACAGGTGAAGGTGGCTTGGACTAGGATGGAGGCAGAAATGGAGAATGGAGGTGAACTGACTCATTATGTGTTGATGGTGTGAAGTCACCGAGACTTCTTTCAGAACTAGATCGAAACAGGAGATAGGACTCAAAATTAAAACAAGAAACACTAACAACTTTATTGAGATATAATTAGTATATCAGACAACTCACCTATAAAGTGTACAATACAGTGGCTCTTGGATATCGGAGAGATGCAACTATCACTACAATCAACCTTAGAACTCACCATCCCCTCAAAGAAACCCTACATCCCTTAGATGGTACCCCCTCACTGTATTTTGCACACCTATTTTTCCATTCTTCAGTTGATAGACATTTAGTTTCTTTCCATTCTCCAGTTATTATGAACAATGTTTTTATGAACATTCCTGTACAAATGTTTGTGTGGACATAAGTTGTCATTTCTCTAGGGTGCATGCCAAAGAGTGGCAGCATCATATAACTCCTTGTTTAACCATTAGAGGAACTATTAAGACTATTTTCCAAAGTGGCTGCACCATTTTATATTCCTACCACCCAGGTATGAAGGTTTGAGATCATTCTGGCTGTGTGGAGAGAAGACTGGAGGAAGGCTGGGGTTGGGGTTGGGTTCATGAACAGATAAGAATGATTACGCAAAAGGCGTCAGTAGGGTTCAAGGACACTCAACTAGAGGAACACTTCATACTGTTTCATGGTATGAAACAAAGATTCATGAGAGATAACTTCCCTTACTCAATGCATTACATTCTTAAAATTAAGATTCCAATGGAGAGGGCTTGTTAAAACAGATCTGCAGATTTCAAATCTAGAGTACTAAAGCAGACTGGCACAGAAATGCTTACACATCTGTCCCCAAACATGCTCCTGCAAGTAGGAGGATATTTTTGGAGAAGCAAAGGAGTCAGTGGGTGTAATAAAACTTCCATACCTTTAAATCACGGAAACCCAGGGTTCCAGTGGTAGCCTGTTGTTGAGGATATCTGTGGCAACAGACCTTCCTACCCCCTATGACACTGCTCTGGCCTTTCCATCCCAGACAAGGGCTGGCTTTGCCTCAGATTACTGGTGTGACCACTGGGTAGAAAGAAGTCCTTACCCTCTGCAGTCTCTCCAGCTTAGGACATAAGGGAATTGAATATCTGTCAAGCTTAAGATCTACTCGGCACTGGTTATGACCTGCACATCTCTGCCCTTCCATCTTAGAAAGCCTCAGGACCAATAACCAAGGAAGAAAGTCCAACTCCCGCTCCCACTGAGGAAAGCTGTTCCCTTTGGATTGGCAGGCAGGCCCCAGATGATGCATCTCAGTGGACACCAGCCATGCTAGGATCAGGAAGAACACACCAAGTTTAGCCCAAACAGTTCATCACTCTCCAGATGCCTGCATTCTTATTCTTTTTAAATTAATATTCATAAATATGAATTTATAAATATAAACATATGAGTAAAAAGTAGCTCTCTTAAGAAAGAATCAAATTTACGTAACTTTAAAAGATAACTAAGAAACTTAGTGACATCCTGTCTCAAAATAAAAAACATAAAGGCCTCGGGAGGTGACTCAGTGGTTAAATGTCCCTGAGTTCAATTCTTGGTACAAACATACAAACAAACAAAAATTAAGTAGAAGTTGTAATTTTCTTTCCCTTAATATCTCTGATTTATATGCAGGCGCTATTCTCTGTTATCTGCCCCTTCCCTATACCACCCACCTCTTACTGTACCCCACACCCAATATCACTATCTCTGCTAATCTGTTTTCACAGACCATGTTTGAGTCATAGGACAAGGAGAGACCCAGTCCCCATGCTCTTGTTGTGTCTACTGTGCATGAAGTGGTGACTTTGACCTCCATGACTTTGTAAGGAATGTGTATCTATAGACAAATACTACACTGCAATTCAGAAGTTCCTCACCTGCAGGTTAGGATGCATTCCCAAATGAAGGAATTAGTTTGAACTACCATATTTTACCATATTCCTTAAAACTGGCCTCATCTTAAGATCTATCTGTTGGGTTTTTAGGAAAGACCCAAAATAAAATCTCTCTGTCCCACTGAGCTAACTGAAATATCAGGCCAAGGCACGAGGCTGTTTGAAACCAAAACATCACCTTATTACCAATAAGATTAATATTGGAGATTGTGTTATATGTACCTGGCCAGATGAATTCAGATACTTACCAATCCATTCACAATGTTAGTCCAGGACAGCTTCTCCCCCAGCACTGCACCTATCCTTGTAGAACTGATGGGTAGAGTAGAATATGTGCTTCTGTGGGCAGATTGCTACGTGAAGAAGAAGGGAGCAGGCATAAGAGCTCCACAGGCCCAGATCCTTCGCCAACATCACTAATTAGATATATCCACCTCCCTTGCATGGGAAAAGTAGTAAAGATGACTGAGAGAGGCAATGAAAACATAAGGAGAGAAACACCCCCCAGCCCTGCCAACCCCACAACACCGTGTCTGGATGTCCTAGCTCTGTCAATATACACTAACATGACATTGGGCAGGAATGCTGAGCCCACACCCTGCACCTGCACCTTGGATTCTCTATCAATTAGAGACCATGCTTCCTTCCCTGAGATGCAGATTTGCTATGTATATGAGGAGTATCATAAAGGCTTTGAAAAGTACACAAAGATAAGGACCAAAGATATTATTAAGGAGGAAAAGTTGTGGGCACTTGACTGAACCTTTGCTCTTGCAGCATTGTATGGATTCAGCTCCATATAACCATAGCCACCTTGAGTTACAATTGCCCCTGAGTAACCTAACTGGCTTCTCTTGCATAATTTCTCAGCAAACCATAATAGATAAAGCCATTAGAGTCATATGTGGGCTTTATAAATGGATGCTGGGTCCAGGGATGTGCTTGACTCTTTGATATTATCTTAAGATAAACCAGGTACATTACATCCAGAATGAGGTCACTTTTGTCCTAACCAGTAAGTAGGCCCCTATTTCTGACCAAAATTGCATGGATTTAACAGGTCTGATTGCCACCCGGGACTATGCTTTCCTCAGTCAAGTCCCCTGATAAATTGCACTCTGTGCAATCCAGAGCTGTTCGCTTCCTTTTCTTTGATCTCATGGCACCTTGGGGCAAGTTGTCACATGTTAGGACTGGGTCGTTCTAGAACAAGGGTCTTCCAAAAAACTGGCAGAGATCTGAAACAAGGGTGACCAAGAGGGTCCCATTTTACTCCTACTTTGAGTTTGATGGTTTCTGGCACTAAGAAGCTTGCTCATTCCCTCCCAGGAAGTTTTCCTTTCATTGCTCCAGATGAGAGGTACTGCCACAGCTGTGCTCACCTCTTCTGCTGTGGTCTGGGTTTCCGAGAGTCGACCTTTGGCCTTCAGGATGGGTTCATGGGAGGACCACATGCTCTCCCACTCATTTTCTTGTTTTAAGACAAAAGGTCTTCATTGAGTTTTGTATCTGGGGCAAGACATTCTCTCCTCAAATGTTGGAACTGGGGATTCTTTGGGTAGGAGAGAGTCCGCCTCTCCTGGGGCTGAGGTTATGGTGAGAGCTCCACATGGAGACTGATGGAAGGGGAAACAAAGACACCCACAGGCTCAGGAACAGGCCGGGCAATCCTGCCTGATGCTCCCAAGACTGAAATCTTCCCAGTGGCTTTAGTGGGGAATGGATTTGAATCTTCCTACGCTCCCAAATAATTCCTCTATAGACTCTCTATTGCTTAAACTTTCAATTGCTCCAAATCAGTGGTTCTCAACCCTGTCTGGATATTGGACACTCTTGAAGGGCTTTGACAAAAATGCCAATACCTGCCCCCACTACCTCTGTTCCTTGTAAATGGCACCCGAATGCACCAATGCTTTTCATTTCTTTGCTTTTAAATTTTGTGCTTAGAAATAATCTCAAACATAGGAAAAACTGGATAGAAGAAGAATAGTACACAGAACATCCACATTCCCTTTACTCAGAATCACCTAATTTTTACACATTGTGCCCCATTTATCATTTATTCTATGCTTATATTTTATAGTCTACATTTTATTTTCACATAAAATGCTTTGTAAGGCATCACATTTTTTTCAAAAGTAAGACATATTTCAATGTGCATTTCCCGAGAATGTTTTCCTGCAGAGATGTAATATAGTTGTCAATTCCAGATGCCTTTATTTTTTTCTACCATCAGTATTTCAATTTTATCAATTGGCCCAACTATCTCATTGGACAAACACTGTAGCGTGTTTTTCCCCACTAAGATAGAATCCAGTCTAAGATCAGACACTGCATTTCCTTGTCAAGTCTGTAACTGGTGTGTGTTTTTAAAGCTCTGCAGGTGATTTAATGTACATCCTGGACTTTGGATTGCTGTAAATATTTCCTGACTAGATTACCATTGAGTGCCTGTTAGTCGTCAAGTATTAAAAATAAAACTAAGGCATTTATTACTTTAAGAGACCTACTATACACAAATCAAATATAATATGTTAGGAAGAAGTATCATGAAAGAAATCTTAGCCAATGTGTGGAAGGAAACTTTAATTGAATTTTAATAAATTTATTTTGGGTCAACTATGTACCAGACACTGTGTAAACTACTGAAGAAGATGGATAAGAAAAAGTAATTAATACATATTAACAATTAATTGACATTTGAGATCACAAAAGTGAGGTTTTTTTTTTTTTTTTTTCAAAAAAGTGACCAAAAAAGTGGGAACTCAAATATTGGTCAATTGGTGAACAGCTAAACAAAACATGGCTTATCTGTACAAGAGATAAAAAAAGTGAGCAAGAAGGGAATGAATTAATGATGTGTGCTACAACATGAATGATACTCAAAAATATTATGCTAAGATTTAGTGATTAAGTAAAAAAAAAGAAGGAAAAAAGCCAGATGAGAAGGATCAAATATTGCATGATTTCATTGATGTGAAATTTCCATAAAAGACAAATCTAAAGAGACAAAAAGTAAATTAAAGGTTGATGAGGGCTGAGAATATGAACAAGGACTGGGCACAAATGGGCATGAGGGATGGGTTTCTTTGGAGTCAATAAACCATTCTAAAATTGGGTCATAGTTATGGCTCAGTGACTATAAATTTAATAAAATATGTTGAACTGCACACTTAAAACAGGTTAATTTTATGATATGGAAATTATACCCAAATTAAGCTATAAAAATTAAACAGGAAATTATCAATCATAACAGGCACAATAGGAACAATGATCTTAGAAATGGAAAATACAGTCATTAAAATTCTAATACTTAACAGATGGGAGAAAGTCTGGAGCAAATTATTCATAAGATTGGAAAACTGGAAGGCAGGATTAAGGAATACACCAGGAAGCAATGGAGAGACAAAAACATTTTTTAAAATAATCTCTCAGGGATTTCATCTCACCTCAGTCAGAATGACAATTATCAAGAATACAAGTAACAATAAATGTTGATGAGGATGTGGGGAAAAAGGTGCACTCATACATTGCTGGTGGGACTGCACACTGGTGCAACCACTCTGGAAAGAAGTATGGAGATTCCTGAGAAAACATGGAATGGAACCACCATTTGACCCAGTTATCCCACTCCTTGGCATGTACCCAAAGGACTTAAAATCAGTATATTTTAGTGACACTGCCCTAACAGCTCAATTCATAATAGCTAAGCTATGGAACCAACCAGGTACTCTTCAAGAGATGAATGCATAAAGAAAATGTGGCACATATACACAATGGAATCTTACTCAGCCATAAAGAAGAATGAAATTACGGCATTTGCCAGTAAATGGAGGGAACTGGAGGCTATCATGCTAAGTGAAATAAGCCAATCCCAAAAAAACAAAGGCCTGATGTTCTCTCTGATATGTGAATGCTGACTCACAATAGGCAGCAGGGGGAGAGGTGGGGAGGTAGTGGAGGTTCATGAGATTGGACAAGGGGAAATGGGGGGAAGGAAGGCAGACAGTAGAATGAATCTGAGATAACCTTCCTGTGCTTATATATGAATACACAACCAGTGTAACTCCACATCATGCACTACTACAAGAATGGGAAGTTATACCCCATGTATGTATGATATGTCAAAATACATTCTACTGTTATGTATAACTAAAAAGAACAAATTAAAAAAAAATCCTCTCAGGGGCTAGGTGGGGAAGCTTCCTCATACAACCTAATGGCATTTTCAGAAAAGAGAATGGAGGCAATAGAAGGGAAACGATATTTCAAAAGAAATTCACTGATAATTTTCCAGAATTAAAGATGGCATATGAATCCTCATACAAAGTACTCTTCTATGTCTGCAGGGGATAAACACCAACACAGTTCTAGTGAAACTGCTAAACATTGAAGATAAACAACAACAAAAATTTGAAGTGCCATTAAGAAGCAAGAAGTAGATTATCTACAAAGAAATCAAATTTAGATTAGCAGCAGAATTTTTAACCACACATAACAATTAGCAACGATTTGTACCAGAACACAACAGAGTACTACCGTTAATGTGCTATGGGTAACTATCCAGTAGAATTTTATATCCAAATAAATTGTCATATTACAATGAAAGCAAAATAAATACACTATTTATTTTGTATTTAATACAAATAAATAAACACTTTGGATCCAAGAGAAAAAAAGATAGCAGATAAACTGATAAAATGTCAGTAAATTCAATGAACTTTTGAGTATAAAAACATTTTAAATTTAAAAGGTAAAACTATAACTAGTCATTGATGTCAAGATGAGAAAGGGGAAGACTGTTAAGTGGGTAGAGTATGCAAAGCTGCTTTGTAGGAAAAAATCAGGTGATGGCTTTGTTAGGAAACATTAAATTTAAAAATCTATGTTGAAGAAGACAATTCTGAGAAGAATGAAAATAAAACTCAGAGCTCTTAATTCATTAATGGAATATAGAATGCATTATTAATCCAATAGAAAGCAGGAATGGAGAAAAAGGTAGCAAAGAGAAAGAATGGTAATGAAGAAAATAAAAAATGATGGAATAAGAAGCCCAGGTATATTAATAATCACAATAAATGCACCTGGATTAATTTCACTTATGAGAGACATAAAATAAAACTCATGGAGGGATTAAATATGCAGATATGAAAAATGTGTGCTGTACAAAGAAAGATGGCTTATCAATACAAAAATTTCTAATTTAAGCAATTGTATGAGAAAATGATAAACAGAGGCATGACATGACACCCAACCACAACCTGTAGTTAAGAAACACAGCCTACTGTGTGCCAGGGATCATGTCTGCCTTCTTTATTGCTATATCTTCATTGCTTGGCACATAATAACTAAACCATAAATATTAATGAGTGGAATAATCACTCATTAATTAATATGGAATGATTAAATTAATGTAATATGGAATGATCTATTTATGTGCTGACATACCACAAAAGCAGGAGCTATCTTATTAAGTTTTATGGAATCAATATTCAACATAGTGCCTGGCACATATTAGGTAGGCACTTCACAAATTAACACCAAATTCATGGATAATTTTCTTCCAGAGTCTCACCTAACTATTCCTGTCCATAGGCCATATCCTACCCATTTGGATATATTCAAAGGATATAGGCTTTTGCTTCTACTTCTACAGCACTCAATCTGAAGTACCCAACTTAGTAACTGATGATATAGCAATGTCTTTTAGTTCTCCATATTCAAGACTTTTTCTTGAAAAATATTTTAGATTCTTTGAAGATAGAGAAGATGTCTAACATTGTGCCAAGTGCCTTTCCAGGTACTTGAATAATTTTTTTTTTTTTGGTATTGGGGATTGGGCCCAGGGGTACTTAACCACCGAGTCACTTCCCTATCCCTTTTTTATTTTGAAATAGGTACTTGCTAAGTTGCTTAGGGCCTCACTTAAGTTGCTGAGGCTGATCTTGAACTTGGAATCTTCCTGTCTCAGCCTCCCCAGTCACTGGGATTACAGGCAGCATAAATGTTTTGATTGATGTCACTAATTAGATGAATGTAGCTTAGATCCAAAGTACCAGTCATACATGCCAAGGCCTCCTCCAGGTTATCTCCACTCCTGTTTCCAGCCCTTGACTAGAAATCACTGCTTGGAGATAGTCTTATGTGCAAGAATGTGGGGAAGTGTACTAGAGGGGCAGGAGAAGTAGCTAGTAGAGTTCTGTTCCAAGCCTCTGTGCTTTATTCCTTTCTGTAAAATACTGTGTGTGGTGGGGAGAATCCTCATGATCCCACAAAAAAGTGGGTGTGGGAAGTGAGGAAGAGATAGCGAGGAAAGACTATGTTCTATACACTTCTGGACAGAACCTGGCCCCCACCTTCCACTGCCAGGCATGCTCTAAGAAGTTTATTAGGAGATCAAAAGGAAACAGTACACAAACAGCTAGATGCATACTGCTCCAAACCCTGTGCAAAAGACAGGGAGAAATGGTGTTCCCCATGGACGGCACCTGAGGGGAACTTAAGACAAGCAGCTCCTTAATCGGGAAGCTGAAGAGGGTTAACAGCCTGCACCGGTGACATCTTCTTGCTGGTCTTCATGAGTAGCACACAGTTCAAGCAGGTTCAGCCAGAACTCTGAGATGAAGAAGAGAGAAGGGCTGGCTGACCTCCCAAGGTCCTTTCTAATCCCATAATTATATAGTGAATTGTACTCTTCCCCATTTACACTCCTACACACATCTGCAGCCAGTTTGATAGTAAGTCCCCTGGGCTGCCTTCCAGTGTTAGTGCAATGCCACAAGCTGCTGGCATTTGTCAACAAATGACAAATGTTTGTTGAATGGAAGGAATAAATGAATCAAGTATTTAAATAGTGCTCACATGACCTCCCAGCTATAAGTACGGCGTTGAAAAAAATCACAACATTCCAGGCACGATCACTTAAGCATAGATGGCAAACGAAAATACACACACACACACACACACACACACACACACACACACACACAGATTCATTCACGTCCCCTCCTTTGGGAAAGCACAGCCCACCTGCTCAGCAGGCAGGCTGCGGGAGTTTCCTTGGCAAAGGTTCTCTCTCTAATGTTTCAGAATACTGCCTCCAGAAGGTCAAGCCACCCAGATTGAGCACTACTTCCCTTCCCTGTTGGCTTCAGAGACAAAGTTTGTCCGGATTTGGCACGGGCCTCCCGGGAGGCGCGTCTGCTCTCCCTCCCGGGCTCCAGGAGCCCCGGGCGCGCAGCTCGCCAGCTTCAGCGCCCTACCTTACCTTGGTGAGCTGGGCGATCTTCTTGCACATTTTGATGTGCATCTCGGGATCACAGTCCATTCTCCAGCCAGTGGCACCGCGGGAATCGGCTTTGGAGCTCGGGCAAGTCCCGGGCGGGTGTATTTTGCTGTTGAGGGCAGATGCCATAGCTACAAGGCGCCCAGCACTTAAATGCTCTCGCTCGTGCTTTGCCTGCCCACCGTGTGCACGTGCGTACGCGCGCGGGCGTGTGAGCTTGCGGGCTTTCTCGGGAGAGGTGGCACTGCAGTCCTATCGCCAGTACAGCCGCGTAGCGCCCGCTTTCCGGAGGTGTCTGCTTCCCAGGCCCACCAATGCGCCCACCCTTCCTCGATTCGCGCACCCACCCTCCGTCCGCTCGCGCTCGCTCGCTTGCGGCTCTGCGGGCACCCGCACCCTGCGGCGAGGCGCCGGCGCCCAGCACATGCAGCTCGCTATCTGCGCGCGGCTTGCGGGAGGGTTCGAGGTTTCTCCTACAACCGGAAAGCTTCTGCGGCCAGGAGCCGCGGTCCTTCGGTCTTGCGTTGTTGGTCTGGCACTGCGCTCTTGTACACGTGGGTGGTGCAGGGCTCCGGGCTTGGAGGCGAAGGACCCAGCCCGAGATGGGCATCCCAGGGCAAGGAGGAAGAGCTGGCCTTGGCCTCCGACAGCCAGACAAGTATGGAAAGGACTCCGCGGCAGTGTGCAGGGGGGTGGGGTGGGGTGGGGCGGCTGGGGATAGTGGTGAGGAACCCAGTGCCAATATCCCCGAGCTTAGGTTACAGGCTTGTGGAGTGTGTGTGTGTGTGTGGGGGGGGGGGGGGGGACGCTAGGAGAGCGGCAACCCGGATGCGAAGAGGTGGTGGGGTCTGTGGCGCAGTGTCCGCCAGTGCCAGAACTGCGGGAGCGCACAGCTGGACCGGGAGTCCTCCTCGAGTGGAGCCGGGACGTCGCGGGAGGATTGCTGGAGATTCCCCCTACGAAGGGCATAAACCAAAGGGGTAGCAGCGGGGCGAGTGACCGAAATCTGGGACGAGAGCGCGCAGGACGCGCACAGTGCAGGATGTGGTAAGAACGCAGGGAAAACGTCATCAGAGGTAGAAAGGATGGTGTCAGGTGTGGGAGAGGAGGGCGCCTGGGGGGTTGGAGAAGGAGAGTAACAGAGGGAGCTGAAAAGTAGAAGTGAATCGAGTCCAGTGATGGCGAAGGGATCCGTCTAAGTCCACGGTATTGCCTCGGATCGACTGGAGCTAGAATCCTGTCAGGTTTTCAAAGCTCGTGCCTTTCTGGTTTGTTTGGAGGGGAGGGATTAACAGGCTAAAGTTTTCCTCGCATGGTTTTCTCTGGTTTTAAACAGTGGACTTTCAGGAAAGTGACTGAACCCTGATTAGATTTTTCTAACAAGTGAAAATGCCATTACCGTAATAAAGAACTGATATGGTTTATACATTTTGCAAACTTGCCTTTTATTGAGAATTTTAATAATCTTTACAAACAAATCAAGCTTCAATGGGTCTCAAGCACAGTCCCACCCCTCCATACTGCCGGTAACAATACCCATTTTTATAGATGAGGAAAACTGACCCAGAAAATTTATACCAAGTCAAGGCAATTAGAAATAATTGTCTGAAACAGAATGAGATTTTCCTTTCTAGATTAGTTATTTTCCCTTCACTAATGATGACACTGCAGGAGAACTGATGGCAAACCTGGGTTTTGGGTTTCTAGTTTTTCATCTTAGGTCCTCCTCTTTAGGACAACCTTCTTCCCAGAGTTGCTTTAGAAAACAGAATGTCTGACTCGGAATCACCAAAAGATTTTAGGGCCAGATTCTGTACCCTTCAGGCAAAAACCTCTGGGCATGGGGGTGGGGGGGCAGGAATCTACATTTTAAACAAGTTCCCTGATTAATTCCAAATTGTATATTTTGAATATTTTCTGTAGAATCAATATACACCAAATTCTACAGTAATTTTCCCACTGTGTAAACCACAGGAAAATTAGCCTTTGTGGAACAGAATTTTACTAAAAGTTGTTCACCATTTTAGAAACACATCATCAATGGCCAGGTAACTCCTGGTATTTGGTTGTCAATAAGCACAATTAAGTGTGCAAGCCTCTGAGTACTATACTGTTATAAAGTTAGTCATTCCAGACCATCTAGATATTGAAGTACATATTATTTAATTGTAATTACTTCCTTTGCATTTGTCTTTTACATTACTGTCACAAGAGTATACCAATTTAAAGAAATGTGTGTAAATAGAGTATGTGATCTATAAATTTCAAGATAGCAACATGGATGTTATGAAAAAGATGATGTTGGGTCTGAATAGACTTGAGAACCACTGCCTTAGATGATCTTATACACATTCAAGTTTGTGAAAGTGCAATCTAATCCCAAGTTTTAATAACTGAAATATGATTTTATTAAGTCCTGGAACCCAAATATTTTCCAATAGCATTTTATACTTTCAACGTTATAATGGAACACAGTGGGAAAATCAGATTCCCTTATCAGCTTTGTTAGACCACGTCACTCTAATCAAGGTAACTTGAGCTGAAATGCCTTGGGAAAGAGTTCTTTCAACTCCTAGGATTTACCAGCACTGTGATCTGCATGTCCTTTTTTTGCCATCAGGAATGAAATACAGGGCAGGAGAGAATCGGGTACTGTATCAAATATGGGGGTACAAGAACATTTACCAGACCACTAATATGATCTTGGCACTATGCTAAATTCTTTGCACAAGTTCTTGCCTCCTCTAAGGCACTTACTGTCTTTGCTCTCTGGAATAGGAAACTGAAGGTAGGGCTGGCTAAGTACACAATTTTATACCACTAGTAAATGGATTTGGGTCTCTCTGATTTCAAAGGTTATATTCTCTCCATAGAACAATGTTGGCAATCTGAAAATTTTAAAACCATAATTGTCTTTTCTTTAAATTATAAATGCAACAGCTTCTTATAGTATCCCCCAACCTCACCTGTAAAAAATAAGAAGCAAAAACCCTAAATGTTCATTCACAGAAAATTATATTAATATTCTGGAGAAGATCCTTCTAGACAATACTCTGTATATACAAAGAACTATCTATTCTAACAGTCCATATTCCATTATATACAATAATTTATCCTATATTGGATAGTTCTTTTTTAAACTTCAAGCAAAGTATTTCATGTGTACTGTCTTAGAAGAATATTCAATTTTGTTCTAAAGAAAAACAAGATGTATGAAATTCATGTGTTAAGTATAATGGATAAACAAGTAGCTTGTGAGATAGGCAGAATTCTTAAGGTATGATAGGTATAGATATGACAAAGAGAGCCAAGGGATCATATGTGAAAAGGATGGACAAACGAGAGTCTTACCAACAGGATGAGAAAGGCCAAGTGAGGAGGTACATATGATGCTACCTTCTTGCTAACAGCTATTATCATCCCTAAAATGTATTCATTACTGATATCCATTCTGTATCCATGTGTGTTCTGCCTCAGAAACACAGTTTAAAAACATGGCTCTCAGTAGGCCATTAATGAGGCATACTTTTCCCTGCATATTTCTGACACAGCAAGTATGTATTGACTCTAAGCACTGCTAAGCCCTTCTTCCCCTTTTCAATTTCAACTGTGGTCCTCATGACCAAACTGTCAGAGGTGAGAGTTAATGTAGCAAAAGACATAAGGACATAACAACACTGTGTAACACAGAATTCAGGTAATGTTGTCCTCTGACTGTGCTGGACCCTGTCTTAAATTTATTAACCTTCACTACAACTTTCCAACTTTTTTTTTTGTTTTAAGTAATGCTCATGTGATATGAGCATCTTAATTTGGGATCTGAGGATTCCTGTCCATGATATCTGGGATAGCCTGCCTAATAGTGCATTTGGAAGTTAACATTGCATTAAGGTAATTCTTACATGATATCATTGTACATGAGTTTGCATAGTGTGAAAGTATTTCCACAGAAATATTCCCCCTATGCCATTTGTTTGGTAACCAGTATAACTGAACACCAATTGATCAGTCAGTGTTATTAATACTTTTGTGCAATGTTTTTGCCTGAATTTTTTTCCAGATTAAAAAACCCTCTCCCTTAGTAGGGGCTTTTGGTACATGGCTTGCCATACATATTACAAACCCTTTCCCCCATTTCTTCCAGCTTTCTTATGCTTTATAAATATTTTATATTGGCATATCTATTGATCTTTTCCCTTATGTAATCTGATTTTGCCTCATATTTAGAAAGGCCACCTCTACTCCAGCTGATAAAAAAGTTACAACACATAGTTTCTTCTGACACTTTTATGATTTCATTTAAAAATGTTTACAATTTTAAAATCTAGCTAGGATTTATGTTGATATATGATATGTAGTAAGGACCTAGACTTAGATTTTCTTGGATGGGTAAATGGTTGTCTCAACAGTTATTGGATAATTAATCCTTACCATAAACTGATAATCTAAGTGAAACCTTAGGTGACTTTTTAAGTAGAAATTTACATAGGTAAGTTGACTTAGGTTAGTGATTCTGCTTAGCAATTTTCTTTAGTTAAGTAGCACAGGTAACTCTACTATTATCATTACTCATCATACACTTCCACCACTCATCTAAAAACAAGTTCAAATTCTTGAGTATTTCACTGGTCTTTAGCTAGAAGGCCATATTTCCTACTCTGCTGGACTCACTCCTACTCATCATTCAGATGTCAGTCTCCATCATGGTCTATATCTAGAAATGGCTCCTGAAAAGCTCCTTTTGAATGCATGATATCCAATGCAGGAATGTTCAGAGGTAAAATGACTAGATTATAAGAGGGATAAACTCATCAGTGGATTCAATTTGATGGATTAATAATCTGAATGGACTTACTGAGTGGTAACTGTGGGCAAGGGGGCATGATTGGATAAAGTGGTCATTGGATGTGTGCCCTTGGATCATATCTTGTCTCAGGTTCCTCACAGTGTCCTGTTTCCTGGCTGCCATGAATGGAGCAGCCTTCCTATGCCATGCCTTTCTGCCATGATGGTCTATCGCACCTTGGGCACAGAGCAATGGAGCCAGTCAACCATAGAGTGAATCTCTAAAATCATGAGCTCAAAATAAACTTTTTCTTCTCTAAGTTGCTCTTGTTAGGTATTTTGGTCACAGTGATGAAAAGCTGACTAACATAGCCTGAGTGTGTCTTCCTCAGGAAGATCATCCCTGTTGTTGCAGACCAGTTTGCATGTCCCTAAAGCATGTTCCCATGGCTCTCTGCTTTTGAGTAGTACTGATGTCATTAT
This sequence comes from Sciurus vulgaris, assembly GCF_902686455.1. Taxonomy (NCBI): domain Eukaryota; kingdom Metazoa; phylum Chordata; class Mammalia; order Rodentia; family Sciuridae; genus Sciurus; species Sciurus vulgaris. Next base: position 133,299,645 of record NC_136469.1, on the reverse strand, counting down.
ATTTTTAAAACTTTTTTTGGTCAAATGTTCCCATTTTTGAGTGAAGAATGCAAGAACATGCAGCTTAAAATGGCATTATGACTTTACTATTATCCTACCATATATTAACTAATACCAGAGTTTTATTAAAGGTATTTATATCATTAAGGGTAACGTTAAAGGTACTATCTCACATCCAAAATAAAAAAAAAAAAAAAACCCTCGTCACAAAATGGCAACATATCCACTGAGATTTCAGCATATCAACATAATATCATGGACCATGACATTTTAGAATAGAAATGTTTTGTGGCAAAACAGGCTATATTAAATATTAATAAGATCACTATAAGCTCCACAAATTATTTTGAAAACAGCCTGTGGGCAATATGACTTTAAAGGATTCAGGACTGGTTGTCACTGTTTTCAGCTTCATATCTTAAGATTGCGTTAAGGGTAACAAAGGTGTGGAACACAGGGATTGAGAGAAAAAGAGGCACGTGGGTGAAGAGCAGTCAATGGCACAAGTACCTTTCCAATACCAGAAACACAACCAATTTGAAAAGCACATTTGACTTCATCTTAAGAGTAAATAGGGCTGGGAGATAGCTCAGTTGGTAGAGTGCTTGCCTTGGAAGCATAAGGCCCTGGGTTCAGATCCCCAGCACCACAAAAAAAAAAAAAAAAAAAAGAGTAAATAGAGTATGAAAAGTGGTGGAATGTGACAGACGTCATTAACCTATGTACGTGTATGATTACACGAATGGTATGAGTCTACATCGTGTACAACCATTGAAATGATGTACCTCATTTGTGTACCATGAATCAAAATTTAATCTGTTAAAAAATAATACAAGAGTAAATAGGGAAACTGTTGACATTCTGGTCTTTCCCTAGAATTCAAAGAAACTCTTAACACTCAAAAAAGGAAAGGAACTCAACTTTCTGTTTCCATTTATTACATAGAAATAGAGTGCTCTGTATTAAATGGAAACACAAATGTTTTTAATGGAATTAAGTTTTGGCAATTTGGCCAATGTACTAAGTACTGGCAATATGGCTGGCCAATACTAAATGAAATTAACTATTGGTAATATGCAATGTAGCCCTTTCTCAATTTCCTCCTGAAATTGACCACTGCTTTTTTTTCTTTTAAAATCATTGTATGGGATCTTTGTAATATAAATCCAAGTATCATTGAGAATACTTACATGCAGTTAAGACATTCTCAAATTTTGGCAAACAAAATGTATTAGGAACTTGATAAAAATGAATATTCTGGCTTCTGGCCTCCAAAATTTTGATCCAGTAGGTCTAGGATAAGGAATTTTATTATTTTATTTTATTTTATTTTTACAGTGCTGGTGATTGAACCCAGGGCCTTATACTTGCAAGGCAAGCACTCTACCCACTGAGCTATATCCCCAGCCCAGAACAGTGATGCTGTTGTGTGTGCTATCAGACTGCACTCAGAGAAATGCTTTAATGGCTCAATCAAGCCTTGCTAGTTCTCTCCATGCCTTCTTGCTCTGTTATGGTTCTTATCCTCTCCCCTATTCAAGTTCTATCAGCCTTCAAGGCTCAGATCAAATCACAACTCTGAGGTAGCCCAGCCTGACTATTCCAGTCAGAGATGTTCTCTGAGCTCCCGTAGCAGTTAGTTATTTGATGAAACTTTTGGAATATATACATTATTAGTATATTATGATACAGAATAACATTTAAAATACAGCAATATAATTGAATATGCTTCAATGTTTTTAACAAATCTTGATTTATTTAGAGATGCTCTGATTCAGAGGTCTAGTCTTAAGTTCAGTTTATTTCAACACTGACTTTAGTAGTTGTTAAAACTCAAAACTCAAGAAATTTCCCAAGTTTAAGGGAAGGATATCATTAAATATACTTACTAAATCATGTCATCAATTTTGTGATCGATCCACCAATTTAAAGTTGTATCTTTTCTGATTAATCAGTTTTCACAAGCTAATCATAAAAGTTGTATTTCAACAAGTGTTTTTAAGTAGGTAATATATTTATATGGTACAATATTCAAACTTGTTCTTAGTCATAGGGTTCTACCTCCCCTGAGACAACCAATTCTTTCCATACATTAGCATTTAAAGCATGTTTATACTATTTTCTGACTAATTTTTATATTTACTACCATTCTGAATAAGGGAAGACATGGTTTTCCCATACCAATCTCCCTCCACATTCAACAGCCTTATTTGATCAGAATTTAATTAGCAACTGCTTAATATTATAACTATGGTTATAATAATATGGTTCATGGGGCAGAGAGAGCTCACAGTGACTCGTACACTTTGTTACACGACCCCTTCATTTTTTTAAAGAAATATATCACTAACTGTTAGGGATGTACTGGAGTTTGAACTGGCCTCAATATTCAGCACCCAGTCTGCTCTTAGATGTTGCCTAGGCCTTTGGGAGGCTCAATAGCTGAGCGCCTCCTTCACCACATTTCTGGCACTCCTAAAATTATATCCAATCAATAATAATGGTTGCTTTCAGATAAGCATCATATTTAGTCAGAGTAATAAAATCTGCAAAATTAACAAGTATAGTAGTCAAGGTAATGCTAATTGTTAATATATCTCCCCCCAAACACATCAGAAGCTTAACACGTTAGTTTACTTTTCACTCACATTAAAGTCAGAGTATTTGGACTCCCTTTCCTGTTAAATCACAGACTGCGCTCCTTCCATCTTGTGGCTTCACTATTGCCTAAGACTTGTAGTCAGACGCACCCCGTCAGCAAAAGGCAAAAATGAAAGGAAAAGGTATACTCCTAAAATATTGTGGCCTGGAAGTGACACATCAATTGTGCTGTCGTACCATTGTCAAGAACTGATGATAGGTACTATTTAGATGTTAGAAGGTCTAGGAAATAAAATTCCTGCTAGATAGCAATTTCTCATAAAAGGGGAACACATTTTTTGATAGACATTAACTTTGAGATTAATTAATCTCAAATAATTCAGACTTACTTTTGACACATATTCACTTTTAAATAGAGGTAACATTCTAGCCAGGTATAAATGGCACATGCCTATAATTACAGCAACTTGGGAGGCTGAAGCAGGAGGATTGTGAGTTCAAGGCCAGTCTCAGCAAGTCAGTGAGATCCTGTCTCAAAATAAAAATGTAGTCCAGGGTAAAGTGCCTGTGGGTTCCAAACCCAGTATCAAAAATAAATAAATGAATATAACATTTTGAATGTGAAAAAAATCTCACTAAAATGTAAGCTTTATGAAAGCAGGAAATTTTGTTGTTTCCTTGGCACTGTGTAGTTGCTCAATAAATAATTGTTGAATGACTTAACTGAACCAAGGTGCTTCTATCAATTAACCAAGACATTAATATGCATGTACTGCAAAAGTGAAGTGCTGTAAATAAGAAATGCCTGTGAAGATTGTTATATTCTGTATGCAGAAACGAATATTAAGAACTTCCTCGTAGTACAGTAATAGGGAATAAATGGATCAGAATTTTGACTACATGGTAGAAAAAAAAAAGAATATTGACTAAATAATGTCTAAAAACTCTCCCTCAAATGTATAAAGACATTTAAGAGAAAAGGGTATGGGAGGAGGAATGATAGTAGAGTGAAGCAGGCATTATTACCTCATGTGCATGTATGACTGCATGACCGACATCATCCTTCAATATGTATAATCAGAAAAATGAGAGCTCACACTCCCTTTGTGTATGATCGAAATGTATAAATGCATTCTACTGTCATGTACAACTAAATAGAACAAATAAAATTAAAGAAATTTTAAAAATGTGTAAAGACATTTAAATCACAGTACATACAGAATAATAGATTTAATTATTTATAATTCTAATAGTTGTAGAATTGGTATACTAACACTTAAAATTTTAAGCAAAATAAGTGTTAAGAACTATATTTAATTTTTAGTCATTTTATGCCATTTAGAAGATTTTTAGAAAAATCAATTTGGAAATTCTTCTATCTTTTGGGGTTGACTTCAAAATAATGTCAACTTTCCTACCCCAAATTTCATAAAAAGGACAAAACTCCAAAATTTCACATACATGGTAAATCACCCTTAGTTTGGATTAAAAAAAAAAAAAGGACTATAAAGAGTATAAAGAAAAGGACAAAGTACAAGAGAAAACTCAAGATACCTAAAATATTCTGTCCTCAGTAACCAAATATGAAAATGTAACTTGGGAAAAAATCTGATAAACTACATTTCATCAAAATTAAAAACATCTATTTATCAAAATATATCAAGAAAGTGAAAAGGCAAGGCATAGAATGGCAGAAGATACAATACACATATCTGACAACTTGTATAAAGCGTACATGCAGAACTCCCACAAATCAACAAAAAGATAATGTAATTTCTAAGTGGACAAAACCATGAACAAGCACTTTCAAAAGAGGTACATGGATGGCTAACAAGCATATAAAAATGTACTCAACATCACCAATCATGGAAATATAAATTAAAGCCACAATGACATAATATTACACAACTACCAGAATGGGTAAAATGAAAAGGATTGACAATAACAAGGGTTTGTTATTATGTGGAACTGAATGACACTCACTCAGTAAAATGATACAATCACTTTGGAAAGCATCTGGCATCTACCAAAGATAAAAGTACACCTTCCCTTATGACATAGCACTTTGACTCCTGGGTATATACTCAAAGGAATGAGTATATATATCCATGGAAAAACAATATTGTTTATTGCAGCTTTATTTACAACAGCCAAAACTTGGTAAGACCTCAAATGCCAACAAGGATAAATGAATTTATGATTATTCATATAATGGAACTGTCTACAGTAACAGAAAAAGAACTAGTATGCTGATGAAAGAAGTTGAGTGTAAAACCATACATACTGTCTGATCACCTCCACATGAGAAAAAACAAAAAATTGATCTTTACAGTTGATTATTTCTGGGGGAGGAGTGCCTGGGTACTACAAAATCAGATTTTTTTGGTACTATGATTCAAGTATATATACCTTAATGTGATCTTGATATGAATGTATTAAGTTGTGAAAAATCATCAAGTAATATACTTACCATTAGTGTATTTTATGTATATTTTACTGTATGTTCTTTTTACTGTGTGTTATCCCTATTTAGATAAAGAGGAGGTAGATAACTTGCCCTGACAAGGTTCAGTCAATAAATTTGATGGCAGTTCACATATTATTTACCATTAAATTAAAATTTATTCTGAGATTATATAATATAAACAAAGCATAGAAAAAACCCTGAGCCATAATTCATAGGAAAAAACATAAAATATTATACAGGAATACATTATATACCAGCCACTGACTATATCTTGATATAAAAATGGAAGGTGAAAAGCAATATGAAAATTAAAAATATTTTAATCTACAGAGATGAAAACTCAAATGAAAAGGTTGTTAAATTGCTACTAGACTATATGTCATTTCTATAAATAAAAAACCTAGATTGTCTAGACAAGGGATAAAGTTCTTTTAACAAAACAAGTTGTTGAAAAACTTAAAAATACCAACTTTCTGCAGTGCACATCTTATTTAAAGGGAGCAACTACTGCAACTGTGCAGTATGATGCTTGAAGGACCAATATAATAGCTAACAATAAAATTTTACTATATTTTTAATGTCAAAACCCTAAAACCTGGTTACTAAAATAAGAATATTTCAATCTATTCTTTTGTTATCTTTTAATTTTTTACAGACTGCATTTTGATTCACTGTACACAAATAGGGTGCATTATTTTGTTTTTATGGTTGTACATGATATAGATTCATACCATTTGTGTAATCATACATGTACACAGGGTAATGTGATTCTCATCCAAATTGTGTTATTTGGTATAATTTTAATTTCCTTCTTTTGTCATTAACCTAGTTTCCCTAGGTTTTTTTTTTTTTGTTTTTTGTTTTTTGTTTTTGGCAGTACTGGGGATCGAACTCAGGGCCTTATGCTTTCGAGGCAAGCACTCTACCAGCTGAGCTATCTCCCCAGCCCTTCCCTAGGTATTTATCTCCCTTTTCCCTTATGTCCCCCAAATCTATCTTACTCCTTTCTGCATTTTCCATTTATTCAAATACTTTGTGCCAAGTTTTCCTAGATACCTACTTCCTGGAATTCCCATCCTACTTACTTGACACAGTAGTCATCCTGAGACTTTCCTTCATTGCTCTCCTTTGAGATTTTGTTTTCAGGATCCCATGCCTTCTCACATTTGTATGGTGAAGCACATCCTCCGATGTCCTCCTAAGAGAAGGTATATGGAGAGAGAAAAATTTGAGACCATACAAGTCTAAAGATATCTTTATTGTACCACCACATTTGACTGGACTGCATGGGTACAGAAATCGATTGGAAATCATTTCCCCTTTTAAGTTTAAAAAGGTTTGCTTTCATAATCTCCCAGCATCTGGTGTGATCTACTAAGGAATCTAAATGTTATTCTGGAAACATTCTTTTTCTGTAATCTGTTTTTTTCCCCCACTTGGATCTTCCTTAACCCTGGCATCATGAAATATTATAATGTGCTTCTATGTCTTTTAACTCACTAGACTGGGCACTTGGTGGAATCCTTTTACTTTACGATACTAATGTCCTATCTTTTCAGGAAAAGTTAATTTTTTAAATCTCTTTACAAAATATTTTATTTTGGAATTCTAATCAGATATTGTATCTTATTCTAATCTTCTGATTTGTTTTTTTATTGCCTACTTTTCATCTCTACTTTTTTACTTTGGGAAATTTCTTCAATGCATCTACTGAATGCTTAATTTTGATTCTCCCACTTTTCTAATGGCTCTTATTTTCTGATTATTCATTTTTATATCATCTTCTTATTTCATGGATGCAATGTTTTATGTTTCTTAGAGAAGTTTTATTATCTTTCATGTTGCAGGTTTCCTCAAATGTCTAGTGATTCTTGGCCACCAGTGTATAGTTATAGTTGTGTATGAATGAGCAAGGCTTGTAGACTCTGAGTATCATGATAACAAATAGTCAAGTGTCAAGCTAGTTTTTTCTTTCTTCACTGTTCACATTTTTGAGTGGGGTGGGTAGGGCTAGATGTAAGCCCCATTGCTAGATTTGATAGCAGGGTGGAGAAAGTGGACTGGCTCTTACAATGTTCACAATATTGACAATTGTCCCGTCTTCAATCCAGCACATAAATATCATCACTCTCTTCCCCTAGTGCCTAGTTCTGTTTGGCTCAATTTATCCAGAAAATAGTTCTTCAATGTTTTGTGAATGAATTAGTTGTCTGGCTACAATGGGAGGGCAAAAATTAACTTTCAAATAATTTCTTTGTTTTCAACTTTGTTTCTCATCCCCGCCCTTCAGGGTACCTCGTGCCTTCAAACCCTCGAGCCTTTTGGGGTTCTGGAAGGCAAAGATAGGTATTCCAAATTTGTGGACTTTCTCTGCAATGAAGAATAGCTTCCAGAACTGTGCTACCTATCAAGTATTAAAAAACAAAACATAGAGGCATACACTTAATTTTTCCCTTCAGGTAAAGGAGTGAGAAACTGCTTAAAACATACAAACAAGAAGCAACGAACTCAAACTTCCTACCATTGAGATAGCATTTTGAAAACTGCTGTCTGGAAATGATATAATGGTTATGTTTTAGCTAAATATAAAAGAATTTCCTATTTAAAAAAAATCTCTTATCTGCAATTAGGGCTACTCCTTCACCACTTAACAAATTTTAACCTGGGGTCTACTATATGGGAGTCTCCCTAATCCCTAATCAAGTATTTAGAGGTGAGAAAACAATGTATAATGAACAAAATCAGATTGTTGTTGCCTAGGAACAACTATATGACACCAACTCAAGCTTAATCAATGTTGTTTTGCTTTGGGAAATTTCTTCAACATATATACTGAATACTTAGTTTTGGTTCTCCTGCTTTTCTAATGGCTCTTGTTTTCTGATCATTCACTTTTTAGAGCATCTTGTTCTTATTTCATGGATGCCATATGTTTTGTTTCTGAGAATAAGCTTCTTTTTAGACATTTATAAAGTCAGATAAAATCGGAAATGCAGTTAAATTTAACTTTAGATAAACAACTTCTTTCTGGTATGTCTTATATGGCAGTTTACCTGAAACTCAAAATTTATTTGGGTGTCCTGTATTTTTTTTTTTTTTTTCCTTCTTTTTGGGTGCTGGACCTACGATTTTTGTTTGCTAAAGTTAACAATTCAAGATTTAAAGAAATATATCCTAAGAAGAATGTGACCAACAAAGGAAAGCTGGGTTCAAAGAAGGAAACTAGGCTCTGATTCAAACCACTCAGGTCTTTGGGAAAGTCTACTTCACTATTAGGTAGAGAACCGGGGTCCAACACTATGTAACACACTTTTATTAATAAAGTCCCCATGGAATGAACTTATTGGCTGAGGCCAACAATAATCCAAGCCTTTGATTAATAGACATTACGGTTCTCCAAGTAGTGGCTGGTCCCTCCGTTGTGTCACCAGAGCTCTACCACTCAAGCCCTTTGATTATTCAGGATGGAATCGTAAAGCCAATCTATAAGTCTTCATTGAAGAAAAATTGCTATGCCCTTGAATAGTTTGTTTGGATACTCCTCAAAGTTACTAAGTAGACCGTTGCTTTTTTGAAAAACATTTTTTTAGTTGTAGATGGACACAATACCTTTATTTATTTATGTGCTGTTGAGGATGGAACCCTAGCCTCACACGTGAGGCAAATGCTCTAGCACTGAGCTACAATCCCAGCCCTAGACCATTGCTTTAGTACATTGTATAACACTGGTTAATATATTGGAATGTCAGGTCCCACAGCTGATACCATAGACAGGAGAATAATAATAGGTATGGGCTTAGCAGATAGTCAAAGTAATGGTTTCTGTTGCAATCTCATTTGATATCGTACCAGCCTGGTTTCTCTGTATATTCAGAACTGTTTTTATCTTGTTAGGTCAATCAGGATCCTGAGTCTTTTTCTGGAAGATTACTGGTTTAGGTAGGGTCAAACTTCCCAAAATGATCCCAGGAATTTTCATATCATGTCTTCCCAAATAAGCTGCCCAAATTCTGGTCAGCTTTCTCTTTTATGAACCAACCCTAAATTGTTGCTAACATTTTAAACTGATTCCACACTTGTTTAGAAGCAACACTAACTGTTGTCTTCCCAATTTTTTAAAATCAGACATTTATTTCCTACATCTTATTGAGAAGAGCTAGCTGGTCAGATCTGTAAGCTCATAGGAAATGGGTGGCTGGCAAATGTTAGTTATCTTTGTCCTGTCCCTTATCTTGCTCCTGAGTAGATAATCTCCTTGCTGCAGTCAACTGAAAGACTTCAGCAAACTACTTAAAATTATCAGACTTGACTATGTAGCCATTAATAACTTTAAAATTGGATACAAGCATTTTCTTTTTGGCAATAGCAAGATGACACACAAAAAAATACCTGGTAGTTGGTGCCTGCTCATGTAGCTCCTAGTTTCCCCAAGTCTGATACTGCTTCTTGGTGGAACACTATGCCATAAGCATACACAAAGTCATTCCATGAGGTCTGAGTTTATCCAGACTTTTCCATATACCCTAGCCACCTGAGAAAAATGCTTCTAGCCCTATCTTTGTGTGCCTTTGCCTTGTGTACTTGGTGTAAAGAGCTTAAATCTGCATTTTATTGCTTCTCTTGCCTATCCCTCGTGGAGTTGATTTGTTGGAATGTTCCCTGCACAAGAAATCTCCATAACACCTGGATGGCTGTGCCATTCAATTCCTTCACGTGACCATCCAAACACAAGTCATTTTCAAATATTTCAAGGGTTCAATTATGGATTAGGGCTTAGGCTTCTTTAATGGGACTCCAGAGAAATGACTTGGAGTAACGTATGTTGGTTCGTATATTTAAAACCAATTGTTTTGTTTTTGTAGTACTTGGCATTAAACCCAGGAACACCCTTATACCCCTAGCCTGTTTTGTTTTGTTGCCTTTGAGACAGGATGTCATTCAGTTGCCCAGGTGGGCCTTAAACTTGTGACCCTCTTGAGTAGCTGGGATTACAGATATGTGCCATCACATCTGGTTAATACTATTTCTTATGTGTAGTATTATTATGTAATTTTGCATTTCCAGCGTCTGGGCCATAGTAGGTACACCTTCATACTATTGGATCAGTCACTAAATTTCTCATAGATATTTAAAAATGAATGGAATGCTCTAAAAGACATTTCATTCTATAACAATGGAACAAAAAGTAGAAAGCTAGTTATCAAACATATAAGGCAATTTATGCATCGGTAAGAAAATAAACCAAGTGACTTCTAAGATCCTTAGCTATTTTAACAATCTAATATCCAAACAATATTCCTAAGAGAAAAATGTTTAGATGGATAGGTGTGGGCATGACAGGATCTCCATGAGGAAAATCCCCTGGAGAGGACCTACCAATTTGTCGGCCTCCTGCCATGCATGAATTATTTTTCCTTTTCTTAGGAAGCAGATGGGACTAAAAGACTAAGTTCAAGGTATCTGGATTACTTCAACAAAAAGGCTGCCTCTGCACTGAGAAAACACCTTTAAATAACTTATTAACATCCACTGGTTTAGAAATCCTGTTTCCTCACTTCTTTGATAACTCTATTTCTATAAAGATTTGTCTGTCTTTATCCTAATTATGGTGACTACATTTAACCAGGGCCCACACAGGGAGAATGTAAAAGTGGTACATTCATCTCCAACCCCAAATCTCTGGCACACAAAAGAAAGCAAAGACTTAAGGCTTATTCAGGTACTTATTATTTTGTACAAACTGGGATTACTTAAAATTAAGAGACAAATGGGTTCCATTTTGGGTCTAGGTTGAATGTTTTCTTCTTCAAATGTGTTTTTTCTCTAAAGACGCCAAGACACCTCTTGTCAGATACTACGGAGATATATATAAGTCTGTCTACTAACTCCATTCAATACTTATTTAATGTTGAATATGCCTTATGCAAAGCAGGATCTATTTCATTTGTTGATGATAAGGATAAATGACCATACTCTGTTCCGCATGTACAAAGCTGTTGTTTTATTCAGCTGCCAAACTGGAGAAAGGCTTCCTTTTGGAGTGAATAGCAAAACTGCATTCATAAGCAAGGCACTTTTACACACACACACACACACACACACACACACACACACACACACACAGGAACATGTTATGGATACATAAACAAATATTTTAATTTTCAGACCTCTTTCCTACCTCCTCCCACCTTTACCCCTAAAAAAAAGGTTTTGTAACATTTAAAAAATCAATTTCACAGAACATCTACAAAGGAACAGTTTATGATACATTCAGTTATACTAACAGTATGATATTGTTCCAGGTCAATAATTTCCATGAACAAATTTTTTTTTCCTACTTACTATAATACCTTTCTTTTTTCCCTTAAGACAGGACAACTAAAACTCAGTGGAAATAATTATTAGGTTATATACATTCCTCACTCTCATCTCATGTTGTATATTTACAGAATTTGGGATTGCATCACTGCTTCTTTTGATTCAATCTTGTAACAGCAATTACGGAGAACAAGAAAAAGCAAAACTAAAATAAAGAGGATATATGATACATTTTTAACAATCTGTTTTATGATTCCCTTTAGATGCCCAGTTATCCAGAATGACACACAAATTTCACTTTTTATTGTAGGATATGTCAAAAACTTAAGTCTCATGCACTTTATTTTATGTTGATTTCTATGTTTTGGCTCATTTAAATAAACATAGCAGACTCATTTACAAAGGCATATATTCTTCCTTATTCAGCCAGAAGTAAAGTTAATCTACTTAAAAAAAATGCTGCTAAAACTCTTAATTTCAGATGTGTTAGGCTGATTCATGAATAGCAGAAGGATTTTTGAAATGTTTGTAATAGATGTGAAAGTACATAAATTTCTGCTCCAGGAAAAGCAATACAGTTGAAATATTTTTATCCTTTAGCAGTTAATAGTGAAAGTATATTCTCTCTTAATCCTTTTCATCTTTTTGAATGTATTTTACTTGCTCATGACAAAGCCTGAGTGCTAAGATCAGGAAACACATTCCTTATAGAACAAGAGTCTGTTTAAACTCAAGAGATGATCTTATGGGCCAATTTAGCCAGAGACAGCCTGGTAGAAGCCCATGATACACAATGTTCAAGTCGTAATTGCAGATACCTTCATAGGTTTAGAGTATTATAGGCTAGTTTTGAAATTGCATTTCCTGTAAGAAACAGGAACACCAAAAAGGTGTCACATGTAGGTATATCTATAAAAGGTGAGAGAGAAATCCACATTCCTATCATTTTCATTTGTGTAATTACTCACTTTACTATAACTACTGCTCTAGAAATGAATGTCCAGAAGACCATACTCAGATTTTAGTGGGGGTAGCTAATTTCTTGTTTTCTGATGGTTGAGTCCTGCCAGTCTCTTCTGTTGATTCAGTAACAAAAGGGTGATAGAAAACGTAAACCACCATTAATTCAGTAACAAGAGTGATGGTATACTTTTTCCTTTCCATTAATAACCAGATATCTATGGGCTGGAGTTGTGGCTCAGTGGTAGAGCACTTGCCTGGCATGTGCTAAGTACTGGGTTTGATTCTCAGCACCACATAAAAATAAATAAAACAAAGGCCCAACGACAATTAAAATAATAAAAAAAAAAACTAGATATCTAGTTAAAGTACATTCAGGCAGGCAGAACAAAATGGAGTAGGGTAATATTGATTATGAAGACTATTCAACTTAGCTTTTTATATATTTTTTCTTTTGACTAATTCTTCATTGAAGTTCTCACATAGGGTGTCAGAGGGCATACTTACAACACACATTTTGTATATCTGAATTACAGGACCCTTGGTACATTAGCTTGTCAGGACATGGCCTAGTTTGGACCCCCCACCTTAATTAGTAACATCAGAGAAATCAGGGTGAATAGTGATCTTTATAACGAAGCAGTAAGGAGTCTGTTAACTGCCTTTTGGAAGTCAGTGTAAGAATAAGTAGTGTTGATGGATTCGGTACGGGTGGTTTCCTTAACTGTTTTAGTTAGCCAGCCACAACAACAACCAGAAACACATGAATTAGGAATCTGTTTTAAGTATTCAGGTATGGGAGTAGCTCTGCTCAAAGTTCGGCTTAACTGTTTGGTGGCAAACTGCAGTGCTCCATTTAAAGAGGCATGATCTCTAGAAAGCCGGCTAAAACTTGTAAGGGGCTTTTGAAAAGGTGGGACTCCACAAGAGGCTAAAGGGGGCCATTCAGGAATTGGTTCCAGTTTGGGGACACAATGGGAACAATGGGAGAGCCTGAGACCTACCTCTCGAAGTATATGAACTGGTGTGCTTGGATCCAAGAGTTTAGCATGATATAACCAGGAATTAGGATCTAAAGGTTTCCAAGTTGTAGAATATTTTAAAAGGCACTTAACCTGCCAGGCAAGACTCTCGAGAGGTGTTAGGTTGGGCACCTTGGGGTCCTCTTCTTCTGAGGAATCCCACTCTTCTCCAGAACTCTCATTTAGGTAACTAATGTTTTCTTCTTCTTCACTTTCTGATTCTGACAAGGGGTCAGGAGAGGGATTTCTGGGACTCATTGGAAAAAAGTAAAAGGAACCAGAAAAATGTTAACAATCTAAGTCAGCACAATACTGACTAACACTGGCAAACAGAAGCAAGAAATGAAAAATATTTCCACCAAGATTAATTTTTCAGTCCATTATACACACAAAGTATGCCTCTGGCCCACATCACTGTGCAATTCTTCAAGATTATGTTGTATATTCTTCATTTACAAGGAGACACCTTAGTCCTCAGGACCAGTTCAGTTTGTAAAATTGTTAGTCACTTACCAGTGGCACAGGTCAGAGTGTCTCCTTCAAATCCTGACAACCCAAGAAGAGAAGGGTCCTCACCTAAGCATGCTGACTTTCTTGGCGTAGTTTCAACAGGTAGTGATAATCTCAAGAGACACTTTGTTCACTGTTTTGTTGGCAGTGATATTTTACCTATTTGGTAATAAAAAGAAGCTCAGCAGTTATCTTGGTTGTTCGTTGGTATGGCAACTTATGTAGAGTGGGTACGATGGGATGAGTTGTTGAGGACATCTGGTAGGGATCCAAAGTTTTCCACAGGTGAGGGAAAATGACCTTGGAAACTCGTGACTTAGTGGTTGGACTATCTGGAAAAGTAGCCTTAACCTGTGAATGAGAAAACTAGAGACATGATATTAAAGCCTGAAGGCACGAGGTAACATTACTGCCCATCTAACGTTACAGATATCCAAGAAAATGGATGCTAAGCAAGAAACCATGTTGATTTTCTCCTTTCTACCTTGTAGGCTTAGGCAGATTTTCCTATTGGGACTACTCTTATAATCACAAAATTAGGAAAGTGCTTGGGGACATTTTAATACTTTGTTGGTACACAACTGGTCCAGTTTGTTTTTAAGGATGCAGTTCTCACATAGAAAATTATTTCTGTAAAAGCAGATTCCTTATGCCCCAAAGTCCAAATTGATAGTTTATCTCTTTACCTTTAGATGTGCTTGTTAGAATTAGTTTTAGAGTGCCTGTCCTGGTGATAGAGCTGCTCGATGTTGGAATTCTTGCTGTGATCTCAGAGACTGAGTCATACGAACAATCTTTCTGTTGCAGGAAAAGAAAAACAGCATGAAAATTGACCAGTTCCTTTTATGAGAATAAACAACTTCAAATCTAGACACATATGAAATATAAAGGGCACAGGCTCAATGCATTTGCAAAAACTCATTACTTAACATAATCTAACAGTACATTAAGGAAAGAAAAAGAATGTTTATGCAAGTAGAGCTTTTCCAGGAAAGATTTAGGTTTCCAAAAAATAAAGGGAAAAAAGATTTGGTAAGGTTTATTTGCCAAAAACTTTAAAGCAAATATGATCCCAAATGAGATACGATATATTTCTTTTAAAGTGAAATTAGGTAAGAATATGACTATAATGAATGATACTGTCTGACATGGTACTGAAAATGTTAGTCAATGTTATAAATAAATGACAGTTGCAGGAATTGGAAAAAAAGGATAAAACTATTAATTTACACTCAATTTCAATACCAGCAACACTGACTAGAAAATGTATTATGTAGTACATTTCACAGTAGGAAAAACAAAAATGTCCCCAAATTTATAAAAGATATAAGAACTAGTTAATAATATACAAGACCTAGCAAGACACAGAAACATCGTATGCTCTTGGATAGATGAAATGAATGAATGCTACAAAGATACCTACTTTCTTTAATTTATACAACTTTAAACAAAATTTTAAGGAACTCTATAAATGAATGTCAATGTTTATATGGAAAGAATAAAATTCCACACATTGCCAAATCAATTATTTAAAGAGAAAAGGGTGTTCTTTTTTTTTTTTAATTAGTTCTTTTTAGTTATATATAACATTTGGATTCGTTTGCCCTAACTACTAAAGCACGGAATATAATTTGCTCTAATTTGGTCCCCATTTATCCTCATCCCTCCCTGATCCCTTTTTTCAACACTATAGAACTTTCTGCTAGTAAAGGGTGTTCTTAATCTTCAAACTATTATAAAAACCCGAGAAATTAAAATAGGATGAAATCAACATAAGATCAGACAGTCCAATAAAACAGAACAGAGCTCTGAAACAGAGTGACACATAATTTGGGAATACTGTATGAAAAATGGGTGGCACATAAATTCAAGGGGTTAATGGAAGGATTTTCCCACATTTATTGGACCACTGACTCATATGAAGAAAAATAACACTGTATACCTATATAATGCCAAGTACTTAGGAGGATAAAGACCTAAGTGAGGATGGTAAAACAATACAGTTAATCAAATATAATGGAGGAGAATATTTTTGTGACTGAAGGCTAGTGTTATGGTTGTATCTGGAAAGTCTACCAAAGCTTATGTTGAAGGCTTGGTTGCTTGTGTAGCAATGCTCAGAGGTGGCCTTCTTGACTGGATCATTAGGGCTCTGATCTCATCGGTGTATTCATCCATTAGTAACTGAATGGACTCCTGGGAGAGGATGAAAACTGCAGGCAGGTGGGACAGGGCTGAAGTAGTTCAATGGGCCATGCCATGGAGACTATATCTTGTTTCTGGCCCTTTCTCTCTGT
Organism: Sciurus vulgaris; assembly: GCF_902686455.1. Lineage (NCBI taxonomy): Eukaryota > Metazoa > Chordata > Mammalia > Rodentia > Sciuridae > Sciurus > Sciurus vulgaris. The sequence goes on along the minus strand of NC_136469.1, from coordinate 133,283,470 downwards.
CCCTCTCTGCTTCCTGATTGCCATGAATTGAGGAGCTTCCTTCTGCTATATCCTTCTGTCATAATATTCTGCCTCACCTTAGGCCCAAAGAAAGGGTGCCAGCCGACTACAGACTGAAACCATAAGCTTCCCCTCCCACCAAAAAAAAAAAAAAAACCCAAAAAACAAAAAAACAACTTTCCTTTTTTAAGTTGCTGTCAGGTATTTTGGCCATGGTGACATAAAGCTAACATAGTCATGGAAAACAAAAACAAAAAAATATAGAGCACAGAATCAAAAAATGATTAATTCAATCACATCAGAATCAGTAATGTCTGGAGTGAACTAAAGATATCAAAGACATTAACTACAACTTTAATTTTTTTAAAAGGCAGCAATTTCATGGGCTGGGCTATAGCTCAGAGCTCAGTGGTAGAGTGCTTGTCTAGCATACATGAGGTCCTGGGTCTGATTTCTAGTACTGCAAAGAAAGAAAAGGGGGATGGGGAACAGTAGCAAATTCAATTTAAAAAATGGGTAAAAGGCAAGAATATCCAATTAACAGAAGAGAAAATCCAGATGGATTAACCATATGATAACATTATGCTATCAGTTGGTGAAAATTAGAAGGCTAGATAATGCCAAGTGTTAGAATGTTCCCTATAGAAACTGGCACTGCTGGTGGGATTGTATACTGGGGTAACCATTCTGAAAAGCAATCTGGCAGTAATACTTAGCCAAATTAATTGTACATCTCATGATCCAGTAACTCTACTTCTGGGTACATAGCAAAGAAATTCTCCATAAGACCAACAAATATTATGATATAGTCTGAAGTTTTATCAATGATAAGGAATTAAGTGTATTAAGTTTTCGTCACTAGAGAGGATATGTAAAATGTGGTAGAAGCACATTAGAAATATATATAACTAGAAGTACATGTAGTAACGTACATAGACTTTAAGGTATAGTCCTAAGTGAAAGAAAATCCAAAAACATTATCAAGATCTCATTTATATCAATCTGAAGGGGTAGTATCTAAGATAAACGTCAGTATCTCCAGTTTCAGATACACTGAGTTGTGCTAACATGGTCATATGGTGTGGCTTCAGGTCATAATTTTCTTTTTATATATTTCAGTTCTAAGCACCGTGTCTAGCATTTATTAAGGGCCCAATAAATGTGTTTGAAAGAATTAATGAAAGTCAGGAAAGTGGTGCACTTCTGTAATTCCAACAACCCAGAAGGCTAAAGCAGGAGGATCCCAAGTTTGCGGACAGTCACAAAATCCTCAGCAATTCAGTGAGATCCTGTCTCAAAAAAATTAAAATAAAATCAATGACAGAATGATTAGGGTATAAAGTAAATAACCACAGAAGTATGTTGTTTTATTCCTGAGAAAGAAAAATCTCCAAATTATATTTTGGTGATCTAGTAATATGGTATACAAGAGACAAATGAAACAATTCTAAGAAGCAGGATCAACAAAGATGATGATATTATAGCAAAAAAAGGCAACTCCTTATAACTGTAAGAAACGTGTAAGTAAACACTTTTTTTTTTTAGTACTGGGAATTAATCCCAGGTATGTTTTACCACCAAATCACATCCCCAGCCCATTTTATTTTTCATTGAGACAGGGTCTCATCAAGTTGCTTAGGGCCTTGCTAAGTTGCTGAGGATGGCTTTGAACATGTGATCCTCTTGTCTCAGCTTCCTGAGTCACTGGGTATAAATCCTTTAAAATCTATATATTACCTAGTTCAATCTGAAAATAATATTCAAATCTGTCACATACTGCTGTCTTTATTTTATTGAGATGAGAAGGTACTGGCTTTTAATTATTCTATGTTCTTATATTGTTATTATTTTCATTCCAACCAGATTGCATCTATAAAATTATTATTTGGATATACTTCAGTTGTTAGTTAAAGCATTCTTAAAAAAGGGTTACTCCACTTTTGAAATCAGCAAAAAGAAAAAGTCTACGTAAAGGCATACATAAATTCTAGACCTAACAGTGAGCCCATCACTGTTATCCTTAACAGTCCATGTACAAAATTTTTCCATATTGTTTACGCTATGCCATCATACATTAGACGTATGGAACTTGCTTCTGACTTTTACTGGGTTCATGCTGAGAGTTTGCCTCGAGTTTTAGAGACTTTGGACTTTTGGGAAATGGTGGAACTGTTAAGACTATGGAACCATTAAGACTCTTAAAAACAGACTAAACACATTTTGCATTGCGAGCGCAGGAGTTTTGGGGGGGCCAGGCACAGAATGTTATGGTTGATTCGAAGTGTCCCCCCAAAAGCTCATGTAAGACAACACAAGAAAATTTAGAGATGAAATGATTGGGTTATAAGAGCCTTAACATTATCAGTGTGTTAACCCACTCATATAGATTAACTGGGCAGTAATTGTTGGAAGGTAGGAAGAGTGTGGCTGGAGGAAGAGGTTCACTAGGGGCATGACTTTGGGATTTATAATTTTGTTGTCAGTGAGCTGAGATCTGTGCTGCCTGATCATTATTTCCTAAGCTGCTTTCCTTTGTCATACCATTCTGCCTTGATGCTCTGCTTCACCTTGGGCCAAGATTTTGAAGTCAACTGTCTTATCAGCTGAGACCTCTGAAAACTGTTGAGTGCAAAATACACTTTTCCTCCTCTAAAACTGTTTGTTATTTTTTAGCCAAATTAAGTTTACCAAGGACAGGAAGAAATTCCCATAGTTATTATTTGTTCTTTTCCACAGCACTAAAAGCAAGTCAAGAACCATGTAAACTTTAGAGCAGTGAGACTATGATGTTTAAATTTAATCTAGCATCTTTAAAAGAAAATTTCAGATTATGATGTTAAAAAAATACTTAATAAAACATGGCATTAATCATTAAACAAAAAAAAGAAAATAAAGAAAATAAAAAGAAAAGAAGAAAGAAAGAAAGAAAGAAAGAAAGAAAGAAAGAAAGAAAGAAAGAAAGAAAGAAAGAAAGAGAGAGAGAGAGAGAGAGAGAGAAAGAAAATATAGTTAGGCTGACCTCTGGTGGCCAGATGTCTAATCCAGTAACTAACGAATGTTACGAAGTCTCTCACTGGTGGTGAGATAGTCAAGTAAAATGTAGTAAAGAAATAATACAATTAGAAACTTTACAAAATAAGAGGTAGCAAGGACCCAAACATAAAGAGAGGGGAACAATTAAAGACATTGAAATAAGTAAAATGTCGCCAGATATTAGTTTGTCCTAATTTTTAGTTTACCAGTTAACATTACGTTAAAAACATGGTACATGCAGTTCTCAAAGTATATAAGAGTTCTGTACTGTCCAATACCGTAACCAGTAGCCCTGTGGACCACTAGCCTCATGGACCTAGTAAGCGCCTGAAATGTGGTTACCATAAAATAACACCCAATTTCAAAGATTTAGAAAAAAGTAAATGAGTTCAATCATTTCTACTGATTACATGTTGAAATAAAATTGAATATATCTGGTTAAAAAAATTAATGCCTTTTCTAGATTTCTCTTTAACCACAGCTTTCCAGGTATTCTGCCTTTTAGTTTTACTGAGATTATAAATGCTATTCTTATATTCTGTGTATTCTTAGGCCTCTATGCTTTCACTCTGATTAATTTGAACACCTCTCTTTCCTTTCCTAATATTAGCCATCATGTTAATATCAAAACTACAGGCAACTCACTTAACTGGCATTTGGATACCTCAAAGTTTCAGGAATTAGGGACATGAATAATTCTTTGGCAGTTTGTCTGCCCTTGGTTTCATCATCTTAAAGGGAGACTGAAATTACCTTACAAGGTTTTTTGTAAGGATTTAATGGTCTTTGGCACATGATAAGAGCGAATAAAATACGTTACTATTAATATTATCAGTATGAATAAACTTCAAAATTAATATTGATTGAAAAAAGCCTGTAGCACTTATGATTATTCAAACAACAGTTAAAATATCCAAATCCTACAGTCTTTTCATTCAGTGATATTTACTCATATGGTTACTGTATAAAAATTTGTGTGATCAAAGTTAACAGTAAATTAAAAAACATCTGTTATTTCTGGCCAGCTGATTCTAAAGCTGTACAGGCAACTTTGTAATGTTCTATTTCTTCATCTGGCACTGGGTACTGAGGTGTAGGAGAGAAATGTTTCTTTCCATCCTCCTAGGTTCTTTGGTTGGGTTAGGAATTGGTAAAAGACACTAACAGAAAAAAAAAAAAAAAAAAAAAAAAAAAAGCACATTTAATAATGTATAAAAGCACAGAAGACTAACAAAACATTGAGACTAGAAGGGTCAGATGACTGAAGCATCCTGAACTACAGAAAGGAATAGGGGCTGAGGGTATCTGGGGAAGAAGGTGGTGCCATAAGCTATGGAAGGATGGGGAGAGTCATGTACAGGGAATAATGTGCAGGGAGTAAAGGCTGTCATGTCATGCAGATAGTTTTCCAGTAATAAAAACTGTCCGGGGTAGCCCTCTTCCTCACACAGATACTTTACCGAAGTCGTAGTAAAGGATGATTTACTTTTTAGTCTTTATATGTGTATGCTTTACAAAAAGTCAGCTTTAAGAACGAATCCTGGGTTTGCAGGGTCTCGGAATAAGCAACCAGCAATACGCCCAGTAAGTACTTCGTAGTGGCATCTTCTGGAGAGGTGTGCTTGCGCCCCAACAAGGGTACTCGTTTTTTATTTGAGATTAAAGGATTAAAGACATCCTTCTCTTAACCACGACCCTGAAGACCTTTCCCTTACTACACGGTCCTCCTGCAGGTCGGTGAAGGATGCCCGGGAAGCCGGCGCGCCCAGAACCGGCGGCAGCGCGTCTACACCGGGCTGGCTGCTCCTCGCAGGGCCCCGCCTCCATCCCCAGCGGCACCTGCCAGGCGCCCTAGGCCGGCCAGGACCAAGGGCTGGACAAGGGCCGCAGTGCGTCCGTATCAGGGGAACTCGGGACGCCTCGCTCCTCGGAGCGTGCGGGTCGCAGCCCGGGCTTCGCTAAGGCCAGGTCCCTCCTCCGCCTCTCCACACTCAACCCTCCTGGGGTGCTCACCCCGCCGGAGCGGAGACGGTTCCCTCGGCTGACTCCCTGTTCTCACCGTGGCGGATCCTTTCGGCTTTTTCGCCTCACGCCCAGACGCGAGTCCGCTAACGCCTAGCGCCACCAGCCCCGTCCCGAACGTCGCCTGGGTGCCCCGCTTGATCTCCCTGACGGCACCACTTCCGGTCGAGCCAACGCCTCCTTAAAAACGCCACTTCCTACCGGGAAAACGGGCGCGGGGCGGTGTGGGAAAAATACAACAAAGGCGCATGCGCCCAGGCGGGGCTCGAAGTGGGTGGACTTCTCTCTTCCGGCTCACGCCTCCTTACTGCTGACGGCGTTCTCGCGGTGTTTCCTACTCCCGCGGGAGTTATTTGAAAGCTCTGGCGGTAACCACACCCCGGACGCTCAGAGGCCGACCTGCTGGAGTTTGGGAGGTTGGACTACTGGTCATCGGGGCGGACGACAGTCATCCAGGCGCCATGGGAGCGGAGAAGAGGCTGCTGCCGATTAAGGAAGCCTTTCGGCTGGCACAGCAGCCGCACCAGAACCAGGCGAAGCTTGTGGTGGCGCTGAGTCGCACCTACGGCACGGTAAGCTGCCCTCCCAGCGGCCAGCGCCTTGGCGCCGCGCCTCTCCTTCCCGGCCCAGCCTCCCCCAGGGCCTCCCGTGGCCCTTCAGCACTGGCGCATCCTGCCTCCAGGCCTGTTCAGCGTCGTTTACCCGCGGCTGACAGTGATCCAGCCGCTTGCCCGAGGTCTCCGGGGCGCTGTCCACACGGAGACCCGCCATTGCTTTTCCGCACCAGCCCTTCCCTTCTCCCCCGCGGTCTCCAGGGCGGTGTGGACCGTTAATCCTGAGCCTGCCAGTGAACTTGGAGCGCGGGTTTAGCGGCTGCCAGGCCACTAGGCACCGAGTGTTAGCCCTCGGAGTGTGCAGGTGGCTCCGCGGTCGTTTCGCAGAAAAGCCCCAACCTCCCGCCACCGCCGAGTGAGAATCCAGCCACCAAGTGCCACATTAGTCACCAGAACTTAGCCCTTCCTGTACTGTGAGTTTCGGATGGAGCCAAGGGAAGAAAGGGACAATGGATTTGGGGAGATAAGGTATCCTGATGTCGGAGAAAAATTGAAAGGACGGGTAACAGGTCTTTAAAGAGGAGATGCGATGGAAAGTGAAAGTGATACCTCTGAGAAATTTCCGGGTGTTAGGAAGGGCTGAATATGATGACTGTAAAAGCCAGTGTTGGTTGTGAGTCGTTCATGAAGAAGCATGTTGTACTACAGCGACACTAAACGCATGATGAAAATGCAGGAGCATTTAAAGAAAATCTAAGAATTCTTTCATTGCCAAAAGTCATGCTGGTGTGTACCTTCTGCGAGGTGCAAGTTACAGTCTGGAGAGAAGTTCCTGCAGACTTATTTCCTTATTTTTGCTCTTTTGGATAACTGAGTTTACCAGTTATTTTATATTTTAGTTCGAGTTTTGACTAGTGCTCTCGCAGTATTAGGGTAATGTTAGGTTAAAGGTTTTTTTTTTTTTTTTTTTTTTTTTTTTTTTTGCGGTGCTGGGGAGTGAACCAACTGAGCTATCTCCCCAGCCCAGGTTAAAGGATTTTTATCAGTGCAGTTTATGAGAGGTTTCCTTTGTCTTTCAGATGGATGATAAAACAGTTTTTCATGAGGAGTTCGTTCATTACCTTAAATATGCTATGCTGGTCTACAAACGCGAGCCAGCCGTGGAAAGGGTAATAGAATTTGCAGCAAAGTTTGTGACTTCATTTCACCAATCCGATTTGGAAGATGATGAGGAAGAGGAAGATGGTGGCATTTTAAATTTTTTGTTTACTTTTCTCTTAAAGGTACTATGAAAACTAGCACTTTGGGGAAGTAATGTAGAAACTTTTACTTTAAATTTTGTATAAGTGAAATATCTGGTGATTGAGAAAATACCTGCGAATGAGTATATTTTATAGGAAATATTAACTATGGTTAAGATTCAAAGGTGGACTTTAAAAATAACTTCAGCACCAAGTTTTTAATGTCTCTTTCAACCAGTTCTCACATTTGTTTTCAGTGAGTTTTCTATTTTGCAAGTTCCTACAAAGAAAATAACTTGTAATTTAGTAAATACTTTTTTCAGACTGTTCAAGACAGTATGTAATATATATAGTTATATAAAAATGCATTTGTAGTTTCTTAGCAAATAATGAATTATTGTTGTCATTCCTGGAATTCTTAACATATAGAGTCCAAATGGTATTGAGTATTAGGAATGGACTGTTGACTAGGAATATTTGTCTTTGTTTTAGTCTCATGAAGCAAATAGCAGTGCAGTCAGATTTAGAGTATGCCAGCTCATAAACAAGCTTTTGGGAAGCATGCCGGAAAATGCCCAGATTGATGATGATTTGTTTGATAAAATTAATGAAGCCATGCTTATTAGATTGAAGGATAAAATTCCAAATGTGAGAATACAGGCAGTTCTGGCTCTTTCACGACTTCAGGATCCCAAGGATGATGAATGCCCTGTGGTTAATGGTATGTCTAACTTCCTACATCTTTTCAGCTTTTATTGATTTTGTTAATTTTGCAGCAATTGTAATTTTTTATTATGGAAAAAAATATATGGAAGAGTAGAACACCCAAGCAGCAACCACCCAATTAAAAAAAAAAATTAGAACATTATCAGTGCTTTGGAAGCGTGCCTATGTCTCAACAACTGTATCCCTGTCCATGAGAAGTAATAATTCTTGCTCTTTTGGAAAAAAAATTAATATTTAATTAAAATACATAATCAGCTATGTCTCTGTAAAGTTTTGTCTGTCATTTTGTGTGAACCATACTATATATATATATATATATATATATAATTATATTTTTTAGTTGTCAGTGGATCTTTTATTTAATTAATTTATTTGTACGAGGTGCTGAAGATCAAACCCAGGGCCTCACGCATGCCAGGCAAGTGCTCTACCATTGAGCCTCAACTCCAGCCCCATACTATATTTTTCTAATTTTTTTCTTTCAAATTTATTTTTAATTTTAGTGTTCATACATGCTACCTTTTTTTTGATGTATTATATAGCATTCTGTTGTAGGGATTTAATAGTTTATTATTTCTAATGTTAATGTATTCTTTAATTGTTTCCAATTATTTTGCTTTTAAAAACAGTGTTATTATGAACTTTCTTAATCACATAGCTTCTAGTATGTATGTTCAAGGGTTTTTATAAGGTTTATGCCTAGCGGTGGACTTGGAATATATGTGCTCAGTTTGATTAGATAAGGTATGAGTACTCTACAAAGTGATTTACCAATTAATATTTCTAGTAATAGGGCATGGAAGTGTTCATTGATCCATATCCTCTCCAGTAGTTAGTAATATCAGTTTTAAAATGTGGTTGTGATAGTGTATGGGTGTATGTGTGTGTGTGTGTGTGTGTGTGTGTGTGTGTGTGTATCCCACTGTTGCTCATGTTGTCATATATTTAGCAGCCAGTTATAGTCATGTGTCACTTAAGGTTGGGAATACATTTTGTGTTCTTAGGATGATTTTGTTGTTGTGTGAACATCACAGAGAGTACTTGCACAAACTAGATACTATAGGTCAATCACTCCGTAGTTTCTTGGTGCAATCAAGAGATGTGCTAAACATGAGCTGTATGAGGCTGCTGCCAGTATAACTGTTATACAAACATTTTTTTAGTAGTAGGAGGAATACACTCTAAACAGTTAAAAGTATAAAAAATACATAGACCAATACCAAGTGTTTTATTATCATGTATTACATGCTGTACATAAATGTATGTACTTTATTTTTATATAAATGGCACTACAGCATATTAGTTTATATATATATTTTAATTTTGTTGTTGTTGTTATTGTAGATGGACAGAATGCCTCTATTATTCGTTTATTTTTATGTGGTGCTAAGGATCGAACCTAGTGCCTCACACATGCTAGGCAAGCGCTCTGCAACTGAGCTATAGCCCCAGCTCCTTAGTTTATATTTGTCACCACAAACACATGAATAGTGCATTGTGATATGATATTACACACAGCTAAGATGTCACTAGGTGATTGGAATTTTTCAGCTCCTTTATAATCTTATGGGACCACTGTCATATATACTTGTAGTCTATCATTGACCAAAACATTACTACATATTCATGACTATATCTATATGATGCCTGTCAGTGTTTTAAAAAACTATTTGTTTTTTTCTTTAAAACATCAATTTTAATTGATTTTTTGGAGTTCTTTGTATATTCCGCAAAGAAGTCCTTAGATTATATGATTTGCATGTTTCTTCCAGTTTTAGCTCATTGTTTCACTTTTCTTTGGGTGCCTTTTATTTAGCAGAAATTCTAGTGTCAGAATTATTATAATATGTTATAATTTGTACTTTTTAATCCCTTATTTTTTAAAAAAAAATTTTACCTCTGGAATCATAAAATTGTCAGTTTCACTTTTCCACATATGCTAGATATGTTTTAGATGCTTTTGTGTTTAACTGTTCACTTTGTCCCTGTTACCAGTTTTGTAATCAATTTTGATGGCTTGTAGTATTTGGCATTTTTTTTGATGTTAAATGATATGGGTAATGATATTGTGCAAAACATGTGTTTGATAGTTCAGATGTACTTGATAATAAAGCTGGGGAAAATATAGAAAGTACAGTAATTTAAGTATAGGAAATGGATTTTATTTTCGTGGGCACAGCCAGAAGTTATTTTTTACCATGCATTCTTTAAAAAAAAAAAAAAAAATCAAATAATGGATCCTATAAAACCATACCAGTATAAAGTAAACTGCCTGACATAGTAAAATTTCTCCTGACTTTTAGGGTTGTTTTCAGTTTTAGTCTTCATACACACCTACTCTGTTTACTATCTCATTCTGTCCTTAGAAGGGAAGTTGGTGGAGAACATCAGCTAAAATTAAGTGTGTAATAGAATAGAAGACAGAGACAAACCCACATAAATACAGGTATCTCATAATAGACAAAGCTGCCAAAAACATTGACTGGAGGAAAGATAGCCTACTCAACAAATTGTGCTTAGAAATATGGAAAGCAACATGTAACAAAATGAAATTAAACCCTTATCTCTCACCATGCACAAAACTCAACTCGCTGTGGATCAAACACTTAGGCACCAGAACAGAAACCCTGCAACTACTAGAAGAAAAAGTAAGCCCAAATCTTCACCATGTTGACGTAGGACCTGACTTCCTTAACAAGACCCCTAAAACACAAGAAGTTAAATCAGAATCAATAAGTGGGATGTACTCAAAACTGAATAGTTTCTTCTCAGCAAAGGAAACAATCAATAATGTGAAGAGAGAGCCTACAGATTGGGAGAAAATCTTTACCACATGCACCTAAGATAAAGCACTAATTTCTAGGATATTTAAATAAAAACCTTAACACCAAAACAAACAAACAAACAAAAAAAAACCAATCAATAAATGGGCTAAGGAACTGAACAGACTCTTAACAGAAGATACACAATCGAGCAACAAATACATGAAAAAATGTTCAAGTTTTCTAGCAGAGAAATGCAAATCCAAACTACTCTAAGATCTCATCTCAATCCAATCCAAAATGGCAATTATCGGGAATACAAGCAACAATAAATGTTGAGAATATAAGGGAAAAGGTACACTCATACACTGCTGGTGGGAATGCAAATTGGTGCAACCATTATGGAAAGCAGTATGGAGATTCCTCAGAAAACTTGGAAAGGAACCACCATTTGACTCAGTTATCTCACTCATTGGCATATGCCCAAAGGACTTAAAATCAACATTCTACAGTGACACAGCCACATCAATGTTTGTAGAAGCTCAGATCACCATAGCTAACAAAATCAACTCAGATGCTTTTCAACAGATAAATGGATCACGAAAATGTGGTATATGAATACATGATGGAATATTACTCAACGTTAAAGAGGAATGAAATTATGGCATTTGGTAAATGGATGGAATTGGAGATATCATCCCAAGTAAAATAAGCCAAACCCCCAAAACCAAAGGCCACTGTTTTCTCTGATATGCAGAAGCTAATTCACAATAAGTGGTAGGGCTAGGGAAGAATAGATTGACTTTATATTAGGTAGAGGGGAGTGAAGGGAAGGGAAGGGGTATGTGGGAAGGAATGATAGTAGAGTGAAACAGATATTACCTCATGTACATATATGACTGCATGGCCTATGTGATCTTACAATATGTATAATCAGAAAAGCGAAGGGCTGGAGAGATAGCTCAGCTGGTAGCATGCTTGCCTTACAAGCACAAGGCCCTGAGTTTGATCCCCAGTACCGCAAAAAAAAAAAAAAAAAAAAAAAGAAAAGTGAGAGATTACACTCCATTTATGATCTAACAAAATGTGTGTATGTGTTCTATTGTCATGTATAACAAATTAGAACAAGTAAAATAATTTTTTAAAAAGTGCTTTGCTGAGCTTTATTTATGAAGAATAATTTTCATTTGACCATATAGTACTTCTATAGCTATATCATCACTTTTATTGATCAAAAATACAATATTTGCTTGGTTTATCTTAATGTCTCTGGGGGAATTATGACATTTTTAAATGGCCATTTTGTATTTTGTTCTTAATTACGAAATATTGTTGCATAAAAAGAATATTTCAATGAAGTAAAAAAATTAAGTGTATAAGACTAAAATATGTAATTAAAAAAATTTAAATAAGACTGTCATTAAATTCTTTAGTACTCAAATGTACTATTTATTTTTAGCATATGCTACTTTGATTGAAAATGATTCAAATCCAGAAGTTAGGCGTGCAGTGTTATCATGTATTGCACCGTCAGCAAAGACTTTGCCAAAAATTGTAGGGCGCACCAAGGATGTAAAAGAGGCTGTCAGAAAGCTGGCTTATCAGGTAAATATGTTCAGTATTTTATGTAGGCATATTCTTAAAAGACAAGAAGGCATTTGCTGGGCAGGGGTTGTAGCTCAGTGATAAGAGCACTTGCCTAGCATGTGTGAGGCACTGGGTTCAATCCTCAGCACCACATATAAATGAGTAAAATAAAGGTCAATTGACAACTAAAAAAATTTTTTTTAAAAAGGCATTTTCTTAAAGTACTTTTAGCACATAATAGTGATTTTTCTATGATTATTATACAGAGTATAGATGATTTAGGTAGAATTTTATTATACTAAATGTGTTAAGATTAATTTTTTTGGTGATTCTGGTTAACTTACTAAGATGAATTATATTACTAGATAAAAAATTTATAAAATGTGTTGAGTTTAATGATCATCTTTTCATTATTACCTTTTTAAGGTTTTAGCTGAAAAGGTTCACATGAGAGCAATGTCCATTGCTCAGAGAGTAATGCTACTTCAACAAGGTCTTAATGACAGATCAGGTAAGATATACATCTTTATATACAAAAATTTGGTAGATTTTGAAGTCAGACTTAATGGGGTTTAGGAAACAAGTATTATAAATTAGGTTGAGTAAGCCTGTCATTCCCCTAAACTTGGTGAAAGTTCGTGGATCATACAGAAAACATTTCATACAGTTAAAGATCTTAGAAGTTTGAAGGAGCAGAGCTTTCAACCTTCCTGTGTTTTACAGATGGAAAAACTATACTTAGGTCTATGGGACTAATTAATATCAGAAATTAGAATCTCTTTGTGCCCTTTATCTTCCTTAATATTTGTGTATTTTGATATAAATACTTGACAGACCATATATTGGTCTGTTTATCAGGCCTGTAGAATATCCCTCTCCTCCATCTGTTAAACTGGAGAATCTGCTTATAGGAATGATGTTTTAAAATTCCCAACTCCCATCTGAAGGCCAAAACGGTACAATTTCACTGTAGCAAGAAAACAAATTAGCTTGACAACATTGTCAGAAGACAATAGGATAGCCTTAAAACCTAAGAAAAAAGGTTTGTGCAGTGATGTATGTTTGTTATGACTCACTACTGAAAATAGAATTGTGTTATAGATGAAGTCAGGCAACAAGTAGAATAATAGATATTATCAATTCTAGGCTTAATACCTGAAGCCCATTTGGCTCAGGGGAGAGGGAATGCAAAGATTTTATGTAGGCTCTGGTAGTAGTTGGGTATTTGGTGCTGAACCTTTTCCACTTGTATTTGGAAGTGAGCATCATTATGACTTTTGCAGTATCACTACATTTTTATTTTCTTTAATATGCTTTGTTCTTCCTCTTAATTTTTATTTGTGTGGTAAATACCTTGGTGTTCACATCCATCTAATAGAAATTAGTGAAAACAGGTGAAGTACAGGAAATGAAAGCTAGAGGGAGCCTTTGTTTACCTGTGTTTCAAATGATTCAACAGATGCTGTGAAACAAGCAGTGCAGAAGCATCTTCTCCAAGGCTGGTTACGTTTCACTGAAGGAAATATCTTGGAGTTGCTTCATAGATTGGATGTGGAAAATTCTTCTGAAGTGGCAGTCTCTGTTCTCAATGCCTTATTTTCAGTGACTCCTCTCAGTGAACTGGTGGGAATCTGTAAAAACAATGATGGCAGGTACATAAAGGATTCATTATTTGAATTGTGCCAGTGAACTTCTGCAACTAAAATTAGTTTTTCTTCCCCATTACTTTATGTTACTATCTTTCATTTTTTTCCCAGTTTTTTCCCTCTGTAGTGTAAGAATGCATTGCTTTATTGTAGAATGTTTACTTTAGCTGTGATCCCCCATTTTAATATTTTGATTTTTGCATTAGCCTACCATGAGAAAAATCCCAAAACATGCATCCCTATTGTATGTGTGTTCATTTGTATGGTAAGTTTATGATATCATTAAAAGAATGGTGGTTATAAATCAAATCTTTTTATTTCAACTTTTATCCAAAAATTTAACTAGATGTAAAGATCATGCTTTCTCTTACTCTCTTCCTATTAAATGAAGGAAATTGATTCCAGTGGAAACATTAACTCCTGAGATAGCTTTGTATTGGCGTGCTCTTTGTGAGTATTTGAAATTAAAAGAGGATGAAGGTGAAGAATTTTTAGAGCAGATTTTGCCAGAACCTGTAATATATGCAGAATATCTACTGAGGTAAATTTTTTTTTTCTTTTGGTTTGTATTGTGTTTGTGTGTCAAGTTTTAGTCCTTTCTTCAAAGTCATGCTTGATTGGGAGTAAGTTAAAAACCCTTTTTCAGACATGTAGGGATAAATGGGTATATACATTAGGTATTTCTGAAGAATATCCTGTGCTGGTCAGTCAGTCAATGTTTATGGTTATTTCCTCAAAGCCGGTAAGACATAATTTTGAACACTTTTCCATAAAGTTGGTGATAATGGTGTGTTATTTCTTGAAATTGGTTGGTAAACTTATTATTATGTGCTAGATAGTAAATATTTTCCTGTCCGTGGGCTATACTTCCCTGTCACAATTACTCAGCTCTGCCATGGTAATGCAAAAGCTGCTGAATACATTTTATAAATGACTGAGTGTGGCTATTTTCTGATAAAATTTTGCTGGCTTTTATGGACACTAAAATTGAATTTTATATAATATTCAATGTGTAAAAAATTTAAAAAATTTTATGACAATTGAAAAATGTAAAAATCGTTCTTGGCTTATAAGATATACAAAAAGAACATAGTGGTTATGGTGCATGGGTCATAGTTTTCAATTCTGGGTGGAATTTTTATGGCGGTTTTATTAAAAACTTACCATGTAGCTTTTGATTTTAAAGTTTAAAAAATTTTTTTCTTAAATTATTTGGATAAATTGTTTCTATATATTTCACTTTAAAATTATACAAATAAAATATACATTCTTATAAAAATTCAAATGCTAGAGTACATATAAGAGAAATATTGAGTTCTTCCTTTATTTTTTGCTTTCCCAATTGCATTGATCTTGGAGTTAACAGCTAAACAATATGGGATATGTACTTTGAAACCTCCTTGTTTATACATATTACTATAAATGTATATATAGTGGTTTTTTTTTTTTTTTTTTTTTTAATATAACACACTAGCCTGGTATACTGGCTCACACCATAATCTCAGTTATTTGAGAGACTGACATAGGAAGATCACACATTTGAGGCTAGCCTGTGCAACTAGTGAAACTCTTTCTCAAAATAAAATATAAAAAGGGCTGAGAATGTAGCTCTGTGACACAGTATCTCTGGGTTCAGTCCATATAACACACACACACACACACACACACACACACACACACAAAATAGCTCTATAAATGTGTGTAGGTAGGTATAGTGTATATATGTATATATATATACTGTTTTCTCTTTGTTTCAAGTATTGATAGCCAAAGTAATTATATGTTGCTGGATATAAGTCTGTAGTCTTGACAGGAGTTCATTGTTCCATAGTACAGTGGTAGCATTTAATTTATTTCTCTGTTGGTGGATATTTAGGGTGCTTCTCGTTTTCACTGATTAAAACAAAAGGTCTATTAAGCTTCCTTGTAAATTTTTATGTACATTTGAGGGCTTCTGGGGTTACTTCCTAGAATTCTTTGAAGTAGAATTGTTGGGTCCAACGGTTACATGTATTTATAGATATTGGTGTATAGATTTTTGACTTTATACTTATATACTGGATGCCTTATTTGAAAGTTCTAAATAATATGAGTCATGAGCCTGAATTTTCTTTGTATGAAAAGAGTCGACTGCTTTTGTGTCTAATGGTCTTACATATAAGATGGGGAGCAGAGCTATGAATGTCTTTGAATTTCCCATGCTAAGTTCATAATTACATTGGAACCAATGTGGAAACTTACAACTTGAATTCATATTAATATGAAAAATGTATTTGAATTAATAAATGTATTAATGACAATTATTTCAGATTTTGACATTTAATTATTTACTGTAATGCTGTTTGGGCCATGTTGAAATATTTCCAAAAAGGATGAGTTTGAGGCAAAGTTTAATAATATGTATTAATGTGAAAGTGATATGCTTATAGAAGATAATGGAAATTCAAGAAAATATGAGGAAATGTTAACTATGTAAATGGCATAACAGTGTATGTGAGAAAAACCTTTCCTAAAGGATTGCTTCAGAAATCCATTGTTTTTTTTTTTTTTTGGTAGTTAATGAAAATCGATGTGTACAAAGATTGATTGCTCTGGATTCTTTATATTTCCTTTGCAACTAAGTCTCTGAGTTTGAAATAAGTAACTTTAACCTTAATCAACTACTTTTCTTCACTTACAAAGAGAAAAACTAAGAAAAACGTTTTAATGGTTGTTGGAAGAATGCTTAAGAAAAGCTGGGCACAGTGGCTCACACTTGTAATCCCAATGACTTGGGAAAGTGGCAGGAGGATCACAAGTTCAAATCCAGCCTCCGCAATGTAGTGAGACCTTGTCTTAAAATAAGAAATACTGGGGATTTAGTTCAGCAGTAAAATGTCTTGGGTTGAATCCTGAGTACTTTAAAAAAAAAAAAAAAAAGTGTTTAAGAGATAAAATTATTTTCTTGGGGGCAGAATCATTTGATAGGATTACTCAGGTATAGAAACAGGCATGAAGAGAAATCAGGAATATTACTAAATCAGGCTTTTCAAATTAAAGTAAAAAGACACCAATACAATTTACAGAAAACTCCCTTAAATATATATTCTTAGGCTTAAAAGACTTTCTTTAGTAGCCTTTTTATTATAATGAATATTTTATTATAATTCAATATTTATTATAATGAACATATAATAAAATATTTTTATTATAAATGAATATTTATTATAATGAATATTTTTTAACCATTAAAAACGGTTAAAGAGAAGATTTCATGGTAATTAAGATTGGTGGATCAGTTTTAAATTATATTTATGCAGTTGACATTTTTAATCTATTAATGAAACAACTATTTGAATTTACTTAAGAATACCCTCAGTCATCATATAAATTATGCAAATTGTGTACATTTGGGATTTACTGATACTGTACATTAAGCTGGGGAGAAGTAGGGAGGACTCCCAAAATGAGTATAAGTAAAGGATTTTTTTAGTCTGTCAGAAAATAGTAACCTGTATCTACTGATTTTTGGTAATTATCAGTTATTCTAGCTTTCCATCACTTTAATTTACATTTTTTAGATGACGTTTTTCACCAAGCTTTTTAGATTACTTGCAACTGAAAGTCACCTAATTGTCTAAACATAAATATCTTAATTTATGTAAGTAGCCTTTTTTTGGGGGGGGCAGGGGCAGACCACAAGAAAGGGAGACCTTTGTGGTAGGATATTGACTATAATCTTGGTGTGAGGGTTGTGAAAGGCTTTCATTTGGGCAATGATAAAAGAATAAAAGGTAGTTAATGGTGCTTGTTTAGTAGTACATACAATGAAATAAGAACACTACAGAGATGAGATAGGATCCCTAAGAAAGGATATAATATACATTTATGAAATTGTCCATTTAAAAATTTTTTAAAAAATTGCATTCATGGATTACTTGTGTAATTACTATTAGTACTATTATTTTAAACAAAAGAACGATCATTAATTTGGCATGGTGAGGAAAGGCTAGATCTTTATGACTAATTGGATTTTTGGACAAGAGATTCAGAACTTGAATATTTGTAGTAGAAAATACATTTTCTAATTCTTTGGCTCTATCAAAAGTTTGCAAAGTTCATTATAATAATTTACTCTGTAGTCTAATTATTATTAAATGGATATAAACTTTATGTATTTGGAATAATATTAATTGACAAAGTTCTTTTTCTGACCTAAAGGTGGGAATCAACTTCTCTTTGGTTCACCAGATTTTACTTTAATTCTGCTTGTTTTAGTTATATCCAGAGCATTCCAGTAGTGACTGAAGAACAGAGAGGTGATTTTTCCTATATTGGAAATTTGATGACAAAAGAGTTCATAGGTCAGCAATTGATTCTGATTATCAAATCTTTGGATACCAATGAAGAAGGAGGAAGGTATGTTAATACCTGTTCCAATTTACTCTTCTAATTTCCTATATTGAAATTGTGGTCTTGTTATAATATGATTGAACATATTTATACTAGCTCTAAAGTGTTATAAAAAGTTTTTGGTTTTCTTTTCCATATATTTCTATATGTATATGTACACATACACATACAGGTATGTGTCCCTTAACAAAAGGAAACATTCTGAGAAATGTGTTGTTAAATATTGTTGATGTTGAAACATCATTCTGTGTACGAACATAAACCAAGATGGTATAGATCTGTTGCATGATGTGGCTTTATGGTGAAATCAAGAGACTGTAATAAACACAAGACATGAGGCTGCCACCAGCTTAACACAAAATGGCATACTGTTTTATAGTGGGTTTTTCTTTTAATAAGTAGAAGTACACTCTAAAATAATGAAAAGTATAGTATAGTACATACATAAACCAATAGCGTACTCATTTATTATTATTACATACTGTAACTGTACAGAATTGTATGTACTATGCTTTTATATGAGTGGTAATGCAGTGGGTTTTTATTTTTATGCCAGCATCGCCACAGAGTATCATGCCGAGCCATATTACTGTGGTTACTATGTCGTTAGGCATTTTTTAAGTTCCATTATAATCTGATGGGGTCACCATCATATATGTAGTCTATTAACTAAAATGACACTGTGGATCATATGGGGGTTGTGTGTGTGTGTGTGTGTGTGTGTGTGTGTGTATGTAAATAAACCCAGTTCAGTTTCTTCAGACTAAATTAGTACAATTTCAGGTTTTAGTTAAAAAAATATATATTTATTTCAGAGGGGGCTAGTAGTACTACTTTCTAAAAGGTGTGGTTCACTGTTAATAAATTTGTCATTTTATTTTGACTTACCAAAGATTATAGGGTGGTTTATAAACTTTTTCTTTTTTTGGCAGAATATTAATTTTTTTTTTTTTACCTAGTCTGTACATAACGGATTTTTTTTAACTATAGTGATAAACATAAGTGAAAAACTTAGATAAATGTAAGTAAGCAAAATGTTAGAAATAAAATGTGTTCTATCATAATGATATTTAAATTAAAATAGATCTTTTTGATTGTAGGAAACGACTGCTGGCTATTTTGCAGGAGATTCTTACTCTACCCACAACTCCTATATCCCTTGTTTCTTTTCTTGTGGAGAGACTTCTCCATATCATTATCGATGACAATAAGAGAATACAAATTGTAAGTGGTTTTCCTCATTGTTTATAAAGATAAGAGGTTTTGGTCAGTGACAGTGTTTCGATTTCTCTTTAGAACTTTTTGTTTTGTCTTTGTTTTAGTTTTGTCTAATAAGATTTAAAATCCATGTATCTACCTCTTTCACTTTTTCACACATACTTATTTTAAAATACCTTCCTCCTTTGGTTTGTCTATTACTATGTTGAATTAGTTTGAAGTGGAATAGGTTTGGGAGGAAATGACAGGTAGGATGAGGTTTTGCCCATGAGGTGCTAGGTACTAGGAGTACTAAGAGTTATCTCAAGTCACATATACCTGGGTTCAAACACCTCTGATACCTTCTGACTTTGTGTCTTTGGGCAAATTACTCAGCTTTTTTACTCAACTATAAAATAATAATGAAACCTACCTTTATTGTTTAATGAGATACTACTCATAAAGTGCTTGGTAAATATGGAAATAAATTTTACTTATAATACTGTCTTCAAAAGTGACATTGTTTTTTCAGTCTTAGCCAAAAGAGCCAGACCTGTATTCTTTTCATATAATGATGTAATTTGAGTTGCAGGTTAAATTCCTTCTACAGTGTTCTCTAGCATCTGCCTTAGTACTTAGATTTGGGAAGCAGCCTTTTCCTGAATCAGCCATCTCTAGTGTCCAAATGGCTCCTTGTTTATGCTGTTATTATTCATGCATTGTCTACCCAGTGGAAGAATAAAAGGATATTCTACTTTTCTGTATTTGACTCCCATAGAGCTGAACAAGAAAGGAGATGAAGCTTCAAGGCACAATTTTAGTTTATAGTTTCTAATCATGGGCATCAGAATTCATTTTTACTGTTTTTCAAATGCCATATGAGGGTTGATTCATCTTTAATATCTATGTGCCTATTTCCCTCCAAATAACGTCACTTTTTAGTCAGATATATTCAGTCTTTTTTTTTTTTTTTTTTTTTTTCTGAAACTGTCTAGCAAGCAGAATGTGTACAACTTTTACCTATATATTTCAGTAAATGACAGATGATACTTGGGAATTTTATGTAGCAGTTTGACATCATTTGCTGATACATAAACCTTGTAATCTAAATTATAATTTTACTTATCAGGTTACAGAAATTATCTCAGAGATTCGGGCACCTATTGTAACTGTTGGTGTTAATGTTGATCCATCTGATGCAAGAAAGAAAGAACTCAAGGTCAGTTTTCTAAATTAAAGAAGTACTTGAGTAAGGTAGTTGTGCAAGTCTATTCCTCTTGTAGTATGGTTTTGTGATGTTGTTCACAAAGTCAAATTATTCATTACCTCTTAAACTGTAAAACTATCTACACTGTTACCAGATTTTATGAGTCTGGAGTTTTGCTGATCCATGTTTTAGAAAGATCACAACTGTTTGTAAGTCTTATTGCTTAAGTTCTGGGTCACTGAGATATTAAAATAATACTCCTTAAGTTTTCTATAGATTTTCATATTAATAATTTTTATTCAGCATTGACACAATCAGTATCTTTTTTTTTTCCTAGATGGCTGAAATAAAAGTTAAACTTATTGAAGCAAAAGAAGCTTTGGAAAATTGCATTACCTTACAAGATTTTAATCAGGCATCAAAATTAAAAGAAGAAATAAAAGCATTAGAAGATGTCAAAAAAAACCTGTTGAAAGAGACCGAGCAACTTGAAATTAAAGAAGTCCACATAGAGAAGGTATAAATAACTTTTCATACTAAATCTGAGGTGTTATTATCTCAACTAACCCTTATTTTCTTAATCTCACAAAACTGGCAGAATATGTTTACTTTGGAGAAATTGGTAGTAGCAAAATGAACTAAAATGGGGAAAAATTTTTTGTTTCTCTTGTTTCTGTTTTTAGATTTAAAAAAAATATTTTGTAGTTGTATTTGGACACAATATATTTATTTATTTTTATGTGGTGCTCAGGATGGAACCCAGTGCCTGCCAGGTGTCAGGCAAGCGCTCTACCACTGATCGACACCCCAACCATATTTTTGGACTTTGAAAGACCTTAATTAACTTTAATTATCATATCTAGGAATTTTTTTTTTCCCTTGTCATGCTAATCTCTGAAATATAATCTTTCTTCTTTGCTAAAGAAAGAAGTCACCCTGTGGTCTACATCTCAGTTTTATTTATTTATTTACTGCCCCCACATGGTTTTAAAAAGCCATTAAAAAAAGGAAAATATGTCCATTTTTCCCTTATTGTGGAAGACTGATAACCTTTCTATTGCTCAAAAAAAAGCATTTCAATGATAACCATACTGTTATGTGAGTTTTTTGAAATGTTAATCACTCTTTTTTTAATTTTCTTCCTATGGGGGTTTGAACCAGGGTCACTTTACTACTTAGCTACATCCCTAGCTGTTTTCATTTTTTTAATTGAGACAGGGTCTTGCTAAGTTACCCAGACTATCCTGAAACTTAAGATCCTCCTGCTTTAGCCGTCTCAGTTGTTGGGATTACAGGTGTACACCACTGTGCCTGTTTTTTAAAGTGTAATTACTCTAAATGTTTTCAGAAAAAGTGAAGCAACTTTGTTATTTTTAATGAAAAACTAATCTTGATAGAACATTTAAAATTTTTTAAGCAATTTTTTAAAACTTGGTTGTTTGATAAATTAGTCTCTAAAATGAATTATTTATTTCCTTACAAACTTACCATAACATAAGATAGATTGATATCAATTATTAAATTTGATACTAACTTAATTCATATTGTTTAGGATCTTGCCTTTGTAGTGAGCATTTATTATTGTACTTTTGGTTTAGGGAGTGGTAATTATAGTACTTTCATAAGGAGAATACTGAATCGGAATGTCAACTATATGAGTGTTTCATAAGCTAAGTTATATCCATGATGTTATATCTCTAGTCATGAACATTCTCATTCCAACGCTTCACTTGTCCAGCGAGAATGACTGAATTTATTTTCATAGTTAGTAGCTCCTTCCTTCCTTCCTTCCTTCCTTCCTTCCTTCCTTCCTTCCTTCCTTCCTTTTACTTTCTTTCTTCGTTTCTTTCTTTCGAACTCTGTGGATCATGGGCCATAAACTTGGGAAGCAAAACTAAAGCAATTCTGAAATGCAATATAAAAAATATTAAACTACAGGTCCAAATTAGGAAAATATCAGCAAAAGTGATCTGTCATGATTATTATCTCTTAATGTTGACTTTGACCACTTATTTGTCTAGTTGTCCTACTTGGAAGGTGGGTATAGATCTAATATAGTACAATTAGAGTATGGCAAAATAGATGCTGTGATCAGGAAAATGAAAAGCTATCTAATCCAGGTAGAGGCTTATTGGCTTTCCCAGAGGAAGAAGTGTTTTAACCGGAGATTTGAATGAAAATATTAAGTGAACAGTTAAAGGATGTTTTTTCTGTTAGTTACTTCTTCAAGTACTTCACAAATGTGAATTCATTTGATTGTTGCTGTTACCCTATGAGGTTGGTACTATTATTATCTTCATTTTTAAAGATTAATTTATTTGCCCAAAGTCACACTGATAATAATGGTAGAGGTAGGATTCAAATCTAAGGAGTGGATCTACGTTTGTGATTTTAATGAACACTGCTCTCTCTCCTTGATGGGGTGATTTGTGATGGCCCACAGGTTACAGAGAACTTCCTTTATTTTAAAACTTCAGATTGACATGACTAGAGAATTGAGGGAGAGTAAGAAATAAATCTGGGGGAAAATTGAGGGCCAGGTCATGTAGGGCTTTGTATAATAAACAATATTAAAGAATTTGTGCCTTATTAAAAAATACGTTTGTTACTTTAAGTAGTAGGATGAGAGTAGAATGAGGATTCTGTCTTAGATCATTACTACTCAGGAAATAAGTGTAACAGTTGGAAGACTGTTTTAGTGATGTAGGCTTAAGATGGTGGCAGTGTGAACAAGATGACTGGATATTGAAAGCAACATATTTGAGAGGCATTTAGGAATTCACAACAGGAAGAAGGGGAATCAAGTATATTCTAGGTCTTTCGCTTTTTTTTTTTGGTGGTGCTGGGGATTTGAACCCAGGGCCTTGTGCTTGTGAGGCAAGCACTCTACCAACTGAGCTATATCCCCAACCCAGTCTTTTGCTTTTGACTGCTGACACGAAGAAAGAGTGTAGCAGGAGGAGAGATTGGGTAATAATGAGTTCCCTTTTGTACATGTTGAATTTGAGGAGCCTGTGGAACATCCAAGAATGTGGCAGTTAATATATATAAATTTGAAACTTAGAAAATAGTTGAGCTATCTCATGGATGATAAATGGAGGTGTATGACTGGATAAAATCACCCAGGGAGTATGTATGGAATGATAGTATGCCTTAGGCAAAGTCCTGAGAAAGCAGACATTTAAGGAATAGGCAGATATTCTTGGTAATGCTGAATATTTTGTCTTTTATTTTAGAATGATGCTGAAACACTACAGAAGTGTCTTATTTTATGTTATGAACTATTGAAGCAGATGTCCATTTCAACTGGTATAGGTGCAACCATGAATGGGATCATTGAATCTCTGGTATGTTGGTGGACTTTGAAACTTTATTTTAATCCCTTCCTTTCCCTCATTTTGTAAATAATACTTTCATTAGGTTTCAAAAGATTGAATGATTACTATTTTAAGTGTCTGATAAACAAATGGTTAAAAAAATGTTTATAGTGACTATTTCATATTGTGAGGATTAACTAAGGAAATGTGTATGAAGGACCTAGTACGTAAGTAATAATTTTTTGAAAGATTTGATTAAAATGATTTTGTATTGGAAAGATATGCAGAATATCTTCATTATTTGAGTAAGAAGAGGAGATAACTGGATCATATCAGTATATTTTAAGTGCTGGAATATTGGTGTAGAGAAAAACTGAGAAGGTTACAGTGTGATCCCTGTGTAAGGAGTTCATTTATTATTATTTTCTGAATGGGTCTTGCTCTGTTGCTCAGGCTGGCCTTGAATTCTTAGGCTCAAGTAGTCCCACTGCCTTAGCCTCCCAAGTGGCAGGGACTACAAATGTGTGCCATTGTGCATTGCCATTCATTACTATATTTAAAGGACTTTTAAAGTAACCCTTTGTATAGACATCAGGACACGAGTACTGAAAAACTCAGCAATAGAGTACTTTATGATAGGAATATCGTGGAAAACTTATAACTTCAAATTTTCTAGTAATGACATTAAAGAAAGTAAAATGAATCAGGTAAAATTAATTTTAATATATTAGGATACATTAAATATATCCAAAACATTATTTATCATTTTACTTACTGTTAAAATTGTTGAGCTATTTTATGTTGGTTTTCATACTAAGTCTCACAGCACATCTCAAACCAGACTAGTTACACTTCAAGTGCCCCTGTAGCCATATGTGGCTAGAAGCCACAGTATTAGACAGTGCAGGTGTAGGTCTTCCTTTCTCTCTCCTTTTTTTTTTTTAAATGACATTTCTCATCCAGAACAAATTCTGAATATGCCCAAACTCTCAAGAATTCTTCTTAAATTATTTTCATTTGGGATTAGTGAGAAATAGCCAGTCATGTGATCTGAAATGTAATTCCTTCCTTGGGATATCATGAGTTCCTAAATACTCTAGACTGTAGTCTAGAGCTTCTGATTAAAAAATGGATTCTACTTCAACCATTGAAATTTAGTTTTATTTTTAGAGAAGCAATATCTTTAGTGAAAAGTGATGCCTTTTAAACTCTGCTTGGGTACTTTACATCTGGTCCTATTATAAGAGAATGATATATTGGGATACAGTTAACTCTAAACTGAAGTAGTAAATATGAAGAGTGTGTGTGTATTAGGTGAAGAGAAATAAAATTGCATGGTCATAATGACTTTATATAGACAATCTATGGCTAAGAATAGTTTATGAATAAGAGAATTATATTTATACTTTTTTATGCTTTAAATAAAATGTCATAGATTATTCGTATATATTTTGTATATATTTATTGAGTGCTTATAGTAAATGCTGGGAATAAAGTATACATAGTATATATAATCTAGAGACTGCCATTATGGTTCTTCTGATCAAGAGAGGGGAATATCAGTTCAATAAAATACATGGGTGGACACTATTGCCTTTGATATACGCTATGAAGAAGGGCTATGTTGTCATAAGCAACCATAATTGGATTAGATATTCATGTGGAAAAGGGAGGGAAGACTTTAATGCAGTAACTACTAGCCACATGTCATTAAAACCTACTTCAAATTAAGATATCCTAAAAGGATTTTTAAAAAATTGGCTCTCAAAGACTTAGTACAAACAAATGAATGTGAGTTGATTTCATTAATAAGTTTTTTTATTGATTACCTATTGCAGTGATAATAGTTTGATTATATTGAGTTAAATGTAAATAAATAAGATTAAAATATAAAATTATTTTCACCTGCTTCTTTTTATTTTAAATGTAAATGAATAAGATTAATATATAAAATTAGTTTCATGTGCTTCTTTTTACTTTAATGTGTCTATTAGAATGACTAAAAGGACAGTGTGGTTCCCATTTGTAGCTTGCATTGTATTTCTGAATAGGAAGCATCAAAATCAGACCACTTGAGTTGGGTGTGGCGCACATCCCAGCACTTGAACCTGATTCAGAAGGACTGCAAATTCGAGCCAGCCTGGGCAACTGAGCAAGACCTTGAATCAAAAAAAAGGGAGTGGGAATGTCGTAGAGCACTTGTTTGCATGTGCGGTCCCTGGGTTTGATCCCCAGTACTGCTAAAGAAAATACCAAGTTACCAAGTTACTTGAACAAACTAACAAGGATATAAAATGAGATGGGAAAGGACTGCACATCGAGTGGTGGTGTATTTGTTCTAATGAGTGATATCTTATTCTGTGAGCACTGGGAAGCCATTGAGTCACTTTTAGCAGGTGGATTGGAGATGTTTCATGATCGTCCGTGTTTCAGGAAAATCACTGGCTGTGTTCTCCTTTTGTAATTTAGTATTTGCTCCCCCCCGCCTTTTTTTCTTTTTTAATTGAAAAATGACTTTGAGTTAATAGACAATATGACCATGAAGTAGATTTACAAAATCATGGAAATTTACATTTTGACCACGATTTTAATATATTACTGTAAATTTCTTGCTTTGTTCAAAATTATTTTTATTTCTAATTCATTTTAGATTCTTCCTGGAATAATAAGCGTCCATCCTATTATAAGAAATCTGGCTGTTTTATGCTTGGGATGCTGTGGACTACAGAATCAGGATTTTGCAAGTAAACACTTTGTGTTACTATTGCAGGTAGGATTTTGTGACAAAATCTCTGTTGCATTTCCTGAAATATTCTATCTCTGGTAATAAGGCTAATAATTCATTCATTTTGAAGATTGATGTTGATTGTTCATAATCTATAGGGACTCACTTTTTCTCCTTTGACTTTTTATTAAAACATCTTTGTAGAAGAAAGATGAAATGTTAATTTAAGATAATCTTAATCACTTATCAAATATTGAATGCATATTAAGTTCCTTGCACTGTTCTAGTCTTAGAAAAAAATGCAAAGGTAGGTGGTGAGATAAAACAAGATAAAAGTTGTTACTAGAGTTTACACTCTGGAAAGGTGAAACGAACATTGAAAAATAAACAAGTATGTAGTATGTCAGATGAAGAAAATAATGCAGAGAAAGGGAACAAGGACTGAACAGGAAGAGGGACAGTTTAGTTGAAGAAGGCCTCACTAAAAATGGGGCCTGTGCCGAAGTGAAGTTGAAACAGTGAACCTGAGGATAGCTGGGAATAGGACTTTGCTTAGCACCTTTGAGGAAGAGGAGGGCATATGGCTGGAAAGACTGAGCAAAGTGGAGAATACTAGGGAAGAGTTTGCAGGATGCCTGTCTCTTATCGGAATATATGGACTATAAAGATGTCAGCTTCCACTGTAAATAAAGTAGGAAGGAATTGGAGGACTTTGAATAGAATATTGTGATCTGACTGGGTATGTTGTGGTGTAGACCAAGGAAGGGTTGCACACCTTTCCTAAGGCAAAGGTCCAAAGATTAAGTAGTTTAGACCTTTTGAACCATAAATTCTGTTTCAACCACTCATCTCTTCTGTTGTAGTGGGAAGACAGTCATGAATGTTACATAAATGAACGAGTGTGACTGTAGTCCAGTAAAACTTTATTTATGAACACTGAAACTTGAGTTTCATAAATTTTTATGTACTGAATTTTTTTAATCATATGAAAATGTGAATAAACTATTTATAACTTGTATACTATACAAAATCAGATGGTAGGCTAGATTTGACCTGCGGGTCATAGTTTTTATATCCTTAGAATGAACTACAGAGGTACAATTACAGAAGCAGGGACACTAATAAGGAAGAAATTCAGTAATCCAGGAAAGACATGACTGGGATGAGGGTTATGGTTGTTTGGATTTGTGAGAAGGGTGGTGTATTAGCTAGGACTCTTCAGAGATATAAACCCAATAACATACATATGTATATATGCATATATTATACATGTATAGATAGATATGAGGGGATTTATTAGGGGAATTGGCTTACTTGATTATGCAGGCTGCAAAGCCCCATGACAGGTGGTCTGCAAACTGGACCCTGAATGCTGCTAGTATGGTAGTCCACGTCTGAAGGCCTGGGTACCAGGGAAGCCCATGTATTATGGTTTAGACGTGGTGTTCCCCAAAGTTCATATGCGAGACAATGCATGAAACTTTGGAGGAGAAATGATTGGGTTATGTCCTTAGCCTAATCAGTACATTAATCCCTGATGGGATTTACTGAGTTGTAACTGGAGGTAGGTGGATTGTGGCTGGAGGAAGTGATTTGTTGGGGGCGTGGCTATGGGGTATATATTTTGTATCTGGTGAGTAGTCTCTTCTGCGTTCTAATTGTTTTGTGAGCTGTTTCCCTCTGCCACACTCTCCCGCCATGGTGTCCTGCCTCACCTTGAGCCTAGAGGAATGGAGCTGGCCTCTTATGGACGGAGACCTCTGAAACTGTGATCCCTCAAATAAACATTTCCTTCTCTACAGTTGTTCTGGTGGGGTCTTTTAGTCACAGAAGCCAACAAGCTGACTAAAACCCCACGTAACTATTCATCTGAAACCAAAGACTGAGAACCTGTGGGGCTGCTGGCATTAAGACCTGGAGTCCAAGACCTGAAGAGTCTGGAATTCTGACGTGCAAGTAGAGAGAGGAGTATATCCCAGTTCCAGCAGAAAGAGGAAAGCCCCTTTTTGTTCTCTCTGGGCCTACAGCTAATTGAGTGGTGTCTACCCACATTAAGAACAGATCTTCCCCCAATTAGTCCATTTACTCACATGCCAGTCTTTCCTGGGAACACTCTCACAGTGTTCCCACAGACATAACCTGAAATGATCTTTTACCAGTTCTCTGGGTAACCCCTAATCTAGAAGTAATCCTTTATCACTTCTGTAAGTAATCCATAATTTAGTCAAATTGACCTAAAATTACCTATTACAGATGAAAGTCTAAGATTGAAAATAGTCTGTGGGATTTACTGATGTATCAGGTGTGGCATGTAAAAAAAGAGATCTAAGATAACTAAGGATTTAGGTTGGAATAACTAGAAGGACAAAATTGCCATTCCCTATGATGGAGAAAACAGAAGCAGGGTTTTTTTTTTTTTTTTTTTTCTTTTTCCCTTTTTTTTATACATTTTTAATTTTCTAATTAGTTATACATAACCGTAGAATGCTTTTTGACACATCATACATAAGTGGAATATAACTTCTCATTCTTCTAGTTGTACATGATATATGCACATAGGGTATTAATGTCCACTTCATTCTGTTATTCCTACCCACAAAACCCTACCCTCCCTTCACTCCCCTCTGTCTAATCCAAAGTACTTCTATTCTTCCCAACCCTTACTGTGAATTAGCATCCACACATATCAGAGAAAACATTCAGCCTTTGGTTCTTTGGGATTGGCTTATTTTGCTTACCATAATATTCACCAGTGCCATTCATTTACCGGAAAATGCCACAATTTCATTCTTCTTTAAGGCTAAGTAATATTCCATTTGTATATGTACCACAATTTCTTTATCCATTCATCTGTTGAAGGGCATCTAGGTTGGTTCCATAGTTTAGCTATTATGAATTGAGTTGCTATAACATTGATGTGACTGTGTCACTATAGTATCGTGAATTTAAGTCCTTTGGGTATAAACTGAGGAATGGGATAAAAGGGTCAAATGATAGTTCCATTCCAAGTTTTCTGAGGAATCTCCATACTGCTTTCCATAGTGGTTGCACCAGTTTGTGGTCCCATCAGCCATGTATGAGTGTACCTTTTTCCCCACGTCCTTGCCAACACTTATTGTTGCTTGTATTCTTGATGATTGTCATTCTGACTAGAGTGAGATGTAGTTTTGATTTGCATTTCTGTAGTTGCTAGAGAAGTTGAACATTTTTTTCATATATTTGTTGATCAATTATATTTTTTCTTCTGTGAAGTGTCTGTTTAGTTCCTAAGCCAGTTTATTGATTGGGTTATTTGGTTTTTTGGTGTTTATTTGAGTTCTTCATAGATTCTCTGAGTTGCATATGGTAAATATTTTCTCCCATTGTGTAGGCTCTCTCTTCACATTATTGATTTTTTCCTTTGCTTTGAAGAAGGAGAAACAGGTTCTATGGCAGTTGGATGAAATAAAAACTGTTCTGTATTAGATATGATTAAATTTGGAATTTGAGATACAAGTGAATATACCAAATAGGCATTTATATGTGAGTTCCAAGTGTAAAGGAGTTGTCCAGGATGGCCAATGAGTCTGGAAGTCTCTTTTCTATTAATGGTGTCTGAATGCTTTCAGTGCCTAGAGATTGCATGTTACCTGAGGAAAGAGTATAGATTGAGAAGAGGTCTCAACTTTGAGTGCCCTACAGTTCAGGCAACATTTAAAGGTAGAGGAGATAAAGAGGAACCAGAAGAGACTATGGTGAAATCAATAGTATAGGGACGGGGTGGTGTCTTAGAAGGCAAGTAATGATAATATTTTAATGAGGGGAGACCCAGCTGTCCAGTGCTGCTAATGGGTGGTGAGGATTCATAAGTGACCATTTCTGGTAAGAAATGAAGTGTTTAGTGACTTTTCTGAGAGTAATTTATGTGGAGAGCAAAAACTGATTGGAGTGTGCAGAAGCAGAAATTTGAGTCTCCTTTAAGGTTTTTGTTTGTTTGTTTGTTTTTCCAGTTGGTAGTAATAGAAATAGGGTGGTAGCAAGAGAAGTTATTGGGGGAAGAGGAACATTTTTGGTTTTAATTTTTTTTTTTTTAGGATGTGGAAACCTAGAGCATGTTGTGTACTAGGAAGAATAACTGCATTGAAAGGAAGAAATTGGTAATATGGAATTGGGGTAGTTGCTTCTTGAGTATGTAGGAGGTGATAGAATCAGTTATACCAGTGGAATTAATTTGACTTGCAGACTCCTTGATTTTAACATCTGGGCCTAGCTTAACTTGAAAGTATACCTCTTCAACCTCCACTAGTCTGATGTTGCCAATGGAATAATATGTTTATAATGGGTAAGAAAACCATGAGAAATTTTTATGCACATTGCTTCTGAACAGTTAAATAAAGGGAGCAAAGGAGAGCTTTGTATGAAAATAATGTGCAGAATATGGATCATAATTTTCATGAAAAGATTTTTTTACAAGGCTAAACTCAGTAAAGAAATTTCCCTAAAACATAAAACCCTGTGTCTTTGAAATGGTCAAACTGACCTGTGGCTTTTGTATCAAAGGAAGAAAAATTAAGCTATACTTTTGTTGAAAAATAATCCACGGGCTGGGGTTCTGGCTCAGTGGTAGAGTGCTTGCCTCACATGTGTGAGGTACTGGGTTCAATTCTTAGCACCATATATAAATAAATAAATAAAATAAAAGTTCATCAACAACTAAAAACATTTTTTAAAAAATAATCCTCATAAATTTCAATATTTTCTTTTAACTTTCTGAAAAATTACAAAGGAATTGACAGCTAATTTTAATGTTCATTGATGAAATTCCTGGTGCCTCTGCTTATGTTTATCATCCCATTCATTCTGTTAGTATCTGTGAAAAGTTTCTATTATTATCAACCTCCTTTGAAAAAATAGATTGTCAATATTGTCTTTAAAATGATGAAGCTTTTCTAAACTAGGAAAAAGAAAGTCATTGCTTTTTATATCAGCAAGTATTGACATTAGTGAATCTGCTACAAATTTTTAAATTATTTCTTATTGAGAAATTTATTGGTTTTAAATATTTACCCAGGAAACAAAATTGTACATTTTCAAAGGAGTTTTACCTAACATATCATCCCTTGGTATCCATAGAGAATTGGTTCCAGGACCATTGTGAATATCCAAATATGCAGATTCTTAAGTCCCTGGACTGAAGTTATTTGTGTATAATCTGCACTTCTTTCCATATACTTTAAGTCATCCCTAGATTACTTATAATAACTAATACAATGTAAATGCTATTTAAATATTTTTAATACTGCATGTTTTCAGGGAATAATGACAAAAATAGTCTGCAATATTTTTTTTTAATGTGAAGTTTGTTGAACTGACAGATTGAGAATCTTGTATGAGATACAGTGTAGACTATAATTAGAACAGTAAATTTTCTACTTTCATTTCCTGTGTTTCTAGAAAATGGGCCTTGAAATGTTAGAATGATTGTTGGTTATTACTTTTTTTTAAGTGGAAGAAAGAAAATCTTATTAGAACATCTGATAGGGAAGTGTTCGTTTATGTCTAGCTTTCTAAGTAGTTCTATAAAAATAGGTAAAACATTCATTAAGATACCCTTTATGCTATTATGAATGATGCTTAAACATTATAAATTCTTGTACTCAAGTTGGAACTGATAGATTAGAGGTGGACAATTTATATAAACTTTCTAGTGCAAAGAATATATCTTGAAACTGCATTCAGATGATATTTAAATTCATTTGACCTTTAAACTGAAATATGGAATTGTAATCTTTTTCATTTTTGCTGGTGTAACATCAATAATAAATGCCTTGGACATTTCAGACAGAAGAAATGCAATATGACTTTAATGCCAAAGATATCCCAGGAGTATTCTTGAGTTTTTCAGTACAAACTCCTCTCTATAGGACAAAGAGACCTCTAGAAGTCTTGATACAGTTTTTTCCTATTTAATTTCTTGTAATGATCAGGAACTGTCAAAATCAAGTCATGAAAGATGTTGTCAAGGCCATTTCATAATTTTGATAGATTTTCAAGTCAAACAAGTTAGTAACAAGCTTGTCATGAAATTAATATTGGTGAATAAGATCAGATTCAACTGCAGAAAACTGAAATTTTTTATATGTTTTCTATATTTTGAAGTATGAGTTTTAGCTTTCATTAGGTTCCTCAGAGGGGCTATGATCAAAAACTGTTTACCTATGAATATATTCAATTATTTGTCTCTATAAAAGTATTTTCAAGGTTATCATTGGAAGATATTAGATTACAGAAAAATAACTATTTGGGGGGACAAGAAATCAATGCTTTCTGTTAAGTTTTAGTAATAAAATTTCATGCAAGAAATATATGAGCCCTTGTTAGAAAGGCAGAAGAGGGAAATTATTTCATTTGAAAATCTTAAGTGAGAATCCATCTTGGATATTGCTGCCCAGCAAGGGACATTTGTTTTTTTAGTATTGGTGATTGAACCCAGGGGCACTCTTAACCATTGAGCCACACCCTCAGCTCTTTTTTAAAAATTTTGAGACAGGATGTGCTAAGTTGCTCAGGCTGGCTTTGAACTTGCCATCCTTCTGCCTCTGCTTCCTGAGCTTCTGGAATTACAGTTCACCATTACACCTGTTCTGTAAGGGACCTCTTTAAGAGTGAGGACAACTAAGTTGCTGCTGAGATAGATTAGGATTAGGATAGATAGATTGGGATTTGTAGAGAGCATTCATTATAGTATATTATTATGAGCATTTGTATTTAACAGATTTATGGGTTTTGCCCTTAGAAAGTTTTGAAAATTTAAGTCATTTTTTCTGATTTTACTAGTTTGACCAACTTACTTATCATAGATGTTTTAAAATTTATTTTAAAGGCCAGATTATATGCCCAAATTATTTTTTCATTAATCAAAATGTAATCACTTTATAGAATATACTTAATCTCCATTAATAGATTGAGTTCTGTTTTTTCATGACTTTGAAATTTGGTTTGTGTTTTTGTAACTCATGAT
The DNA here is from genome assembly GCF_902686455.1 of Sciurus vulgaris. Lineage (NCBI taxonomy): Eukaryota > Metazoa > Chordata > Mammalia > Rodentia > Sciuridae > Sciurus > Sciurus vulgaris. The sequence continues at coordinate 133,250,061 of NC_136469.1, read as the reverse complement.
AGACTTAAACTGCTGATTTTTATGATTCACCTTCTTTTATAGAAGAGTCCAGTTGAAAACTGAATTCACTGTTAAAGAAACCTGAATTTATTGAACTTATAAGAGAAAAATGTTTTCTTTAATGAAACTCAAAAACTTAGAAGAGTACTGATGTTCTAACAAATGCTTTTCATTGTTTACAATGTAATATTTTTCTCTTGATGGATGGACTAAATCAATAATTTTGATTTAAACTAAACAGTTTTTCTGTATCTTAAAAGAAGATAAAGCCATAGTTGATATTATTGTTCTTTTTATAATGAAAGTGACAAATAATATATTCAGCCAGCCTCTAATCTGGAATTTTTTTTTCTTAAGGAATAGAGTTCTAGTTATTATGGTACAAATAAATGTATTTTTTAAATTGCAATTTTAATTACACTTCTGAGAAGTGTTGTTTTCTGTATACTTGACAGTTAAAATTTGACTAAAAGTTTGATGCATGATAATTTTATTAAGGGTAAATAAATCATTGTACTGAATGCTTTTTGGTGGGTATGTCTCACTTTAGGTTTTGCAAATTGATGATGTCACAATAAAAGTAAGTGCTTTAAAGGCAATCTTTGACCAACTGATGGCATTTGGAATTGAACCATTTAAAACTAAAAAAGTCAAAGCCCTTCAATGTGAAGATGCAGAAGTAAACTGTGATGGTGAGCAAGAATCAGCAGAAGTTGAGGAGACTGCTACAGCTAGAAATGTTTTGAAACTCCTTTCTGATTTCTTAGATAGTGAGGTAAGAAATAGTCCCAGTCCTATGGTTATGAAATGTCATTTGCAGCATCTAATTTGTTTATGTTCTTTATATATTTAGAACTAAATTTTTTTTTTAATTTATTTTTATTGTAAACAAATGGGATACATGTTGTTTCAGTTTGTACATGGAGTAACAGCATACCATTTGCATATTCATATATTTACATAGAGTAATGATGTTTGATTCATTCCATTATTTTTTCCTTCCCCCCCACCCCTCCCACCTCTCTTTTCCCTCTATACAGTTCCTCCTTCCTCCATTCTTGTCCCCCTCCCACTTCCCATTACGTGTCATCATCTGCTTATCAGTGAGATCATTCCTCTTTTGGATTTTTGAGATTGGCTTATCTCACTTAAAATGATATTCTCCAATTTCATCCATTTGCCTGCAAATGCCATAATTTTATTATTCTTTATAGCTGAGTAATATTCCATTGTATATATATATACCACAGTTTCTTTATCCATTCATCAATTGAAGGGCATCTAGGTTGGTTCCATAGTCTGGCTATTGTGAATTGAGCCGCTATGAACATTGATGTGGCTGTATCTCTGTAGTGTTCTGATTTTAAGTCCTTTGGGTATAGGCCAAGGAGTGGGATAGCTGGGTCAAATGGAGGGTCCATTCCAAGTTTTCTAAGGAGTCTCCACACTGCTTTCCAGAGTGGCTGCACTAATTTGCAGTCCCACCAGCAATGTATGAGTATACCTTTTTCCCTACATCCTCTCCAACACCTATTGTTGCTTGTATTCTTGATAATTGCCATTCTAATTGGGGTGAGATGGAATCTTAGTTGTAGTTTTGATTTGCATTTCTCTTATTACTAAAGATGTTGAACATTTTTTCATAAATCTGTTGATTGCTTGTACATCTTCTTCTGTGAAGCGTCTGTTCATTTCCTTAGCCCATTTATTGATTGGGTTATTTGTATTCTTGGTGTAGAGTTTTTTGAGTTCTTTATAGATTCTGGAAATTAGTGCTCTATCTGAAGTATGAGTGGCAAAGATATTCTCCCATTCTGTAGGCTCTCTCTTCGCATTGCTGATAGTTTCCTTTGCTGAGAGAAAGCTATTTAGTTTGAATCTATCCAAGTTATTGATTCTTGCTTTTATTTCTTGTGCTATGGGAGTCCTGTTAAGGAAGTCTGATCCTAAGCCAACAAGTTGAAGGTTTGGACCTACTTTTTCTTCTATAAGATGCAGGGTCTCTGGTCTGATTCCGAGGTCCTTGATCCATTTTGAGTTGAGTTTTGTGCAGGGTGAGAGATAGGGATTTAGTTTCATTCTGTTGCATATGGATTTCCAGTTTTCCCAGCACCGTTTGTTGAAGAGGCTATCTTTTCTCCATTGCATATTTTTGACACCTTTGTCTAGTATGAGAAAATTGTATTTATTTGGGTTTGTGTCCATATCCTCTATTCTGTACCATTGATCTACCTGTCTATTTTGGTGCCAATACCATGCTGTTTTTGTTACTATTGCTTTGTAGTATAGTTGAAGTTCTGGTATTGCGATACCCCCTGTTTCATTCTTCCTGCTAAGGATTGCTTTAGCTATTCTGGGTTTCTTATTCTTCCAGATGAATTTCATGATTGCTTGCTCTATTTCTGTGAGGTATGTCATTGGGATTTTAATTGGAATTGCATTGAATCTGTATAGCACTTTTGGTAGTATGGCCATTTTGACAATATTAATTCTGCCTATCCAAGAACATGGCAGATCTTTCCATCTTCTAAGGTCTTCTTTAATTTCTTTCTTCAGTGTTTTGTAGTTTTCATTGTAGAGATCTTTTACCTCTTTGGTTAGATTGATACCCAAGTATTTTATTTTTTTGAGGCTATTGCAAATGGAGTTGTTTTCCTCATTTCCCTTTCAGATGTTTCATTGCTTGTGTATAAAAATGCTGTAGATTTATGCCTGTTGATTTTATAGCCTGCTATTTTGCTGAATTCATTGATGAGGTCTGGAAGTTTCCTGGAGGAGGTTTTTGGATCCTCTAAATATAGAATCATGTCATCCGCAAATAGTGACAGCTTAAGTTCCTCTTTTCCTATTCGTATTCCTTTAATTTCTTTAGTCTGCCTAATTGCTCTGGCTAGAGTTTTGAGGACAATGTTGAATAGAAGTGGTTAAAGAGGACATCCCTGTCTTGTTCCCATTTTTAAAGGGAATGGTTTCAGTTTTTCTCCATTAAGAATGATGTTGGCCATGGGCTTAGCATAAATAGCCTTTACAGTGTTCAGGTATGTTCCTACAGTCCCTATTTTTTCTAGTGTTTTGAGCATGAAGGGGTGTTGTATTTTGTCAAACGCTTTTTGTGCATCAATTGAAATAACCATATGATTCTTATCCTTAAGTCTATTGATATGATGGATTACGTTTATTGATTTACGAATGTTGAACCATCCTTGCATTCCAGGAATGAACCGCACTTGATCGTGGTGCACAATTTTCTTAATATGTTTTTGGATACGGTTTACCAATATTTTGTTAAGGATCTTTGCATCTATATTCATCAAGGATATTGGTCTAAAATTTTCTTTCCTTGATGTGTCTTTTCCTGGTTTGGGTATGAGGATGATATTAGCTTCATAGAATGAGTTCGGTAGGGTACCCTCCTTTTCTATTTCCTGGAATACTTTGAGAAGTATTGGAATGAGTTCTTTTTTGAAGGTGTTGTAGAACTTGGCTGAGAATCCGTCTGGTCCTGGGCTTTTCTTGGATGGTAGATTTTTAATGGCTTCTTCTATTTCATTGCTTGATATTGATCTGTTTAAATCGTGTATGTCCTCCTGGTTCAGTCTGGGAGGAGCATATGTCTCTAGAAATTTTTCAATGTCTTTGGTACTTTCTATTTTGTTGGAATACAGATTTTCAAAGTAGCTTCTCATTATGGTCTGTATCTCAGTGGTGTCTGTCGTGATATTTCCTTTTGCATCATGTATTTTAGTAATTTGAGTCTTCTCTCTCCTTCTCTTTGTTAGTGTGGCTAAGGGTTTATCTATTTTGTTTACTTTCTCAAAGAACCAGCTTTTTGTTATGTCAATTTTTTGAATAGTTTCTTTTGTTTCAATTTCATTGATTTCAGCTCTGATTTTAATTATTTCCTGTCTTCTACTACTTTTGCTGTTATTCTGTTCTTCTTTTTCTAGGGCTTTGAGCTGTAATGTTAGGTCATTTAATTGTTGACTTTTCATTCTTTTCTGGAATGCGCTCCATGCAATGAATTTTCCTCTTAGTACTGCTTTCATAGTGTCCCAGAGATTTTGATATGTTGTATCATCATTCTCATTGACCTCTAAGAATTTTTCAATCTCCTCCCTGATGTTTTTTGTTATCCATGTTTCATTCAATAGCATATTATTTAGTCTCCAAGTGTTGGAGTAATTTCCTTTTTTTACTTTGTCATTGATTTCTACTCTGAGTCCATTATGATCTGATAGAACACAAGGCAGTATCTCTATTTTTTTGCATTTCCTAAGGGCTGCTTTGTGGCATAACATATGGTCTATTTTCGAGAAGTTTCCATGTGCTGCTGAGAAGAAAGTGAATCCGCTTGTTGATGGATGGAATATTCTATATATGTCTATTAAGTCTAGGTTATTGATTGTGTTATTGAGTTCTATGGTTTCTTTGGTTGGATTTTGTTTGGAAGATCTATCTAGTGGTGACAGCGGTGCATTAAAGTCACCAGAATTATTGTGTTGTGGTCTATGTGATTCTTGAAATTGAGAAGGATTTGTTTGATGTACAGGGATGCACCATTGTTTGGGGCATAAATATTTATTATCGTTATGTCTTCCTGATTTATGGTTCCCTTAAGCAGTATGAAATGTCCTTCTTTATCCCTTCTGACTAATTTTGGCTTGAAGTCCACTTTATCTGATATAAGGATGGAAACCCCCGCTTTTTTACTGAGTCCTTGTGCGTGGTAGGTTTTTACCCTTCCTTTCACCTTTAGTCTGTGGATGTCTTTTTCTATGAGATGAGTCTCTTGCAGGCAGCATATTGTTGGATCTTTCTTTTTAATCCATTCTGCCAGTCTGTGTCTTTTGATTGATGAGTTTAGGCCATTAATGTTCAGGGTTATTATTGAGAAATGATTTGTATTCCCAGTCATTTGGCTGATTTTTGGTTTTTAAGTTGGCTTGGTTTCTCCTTTGAATGGTTTTTCTTTATGGTAGTTCCTCCCTTTGCTGACCTCCATTGTTGTTTTTCATTTCCTCCTCATGGAATATTTTGTTGAGAACATTCTGTAGTGCAGGCTTTCTATTTGTAAATTCTTTTAACTTTTGTTTAACATGGAAGGATTTTATTTCATTTTCAAATCTGAAGGTTAGTTTTGCTGGGTATAGGATTCTTGGTTGGCAACCATGTTCTTTCAGAGTTTGAAATACGTTGTTCCAGGCCCTTCTAGCTTTTAGAGTCTGGATTGAGAAGTCTGCTGCTATCCGTATTGGTTTCCCCCTATATGTAATCTGATGCTTTTCTCTCACAGTCTTCAAAATCCTATCTTTATTTTGTATGTTAGGCATTTTCATGCCTAACGTGGATTTTCATGCCTTGGTGTGGTTCTGTTGTGATTCTGTGCACTTGGTGTTCTGTAAGCCTCTTGTATTTGATTTTCCATTTCATTCTTCAGGTTTGGGAAATTTTCTGCTATTATTTCATTGAATAGGTTGTTCATTCCTTTGGTTTGTATCTCTGTGCCTTTCTCAATCCCAATAATTCTTAAATTTGGCCTTTTCATGATGTCCCATAGTTCTTGGAGATTCTGTTCATGATTTCTTACCATCTTCTCTGTTTGGGCGACTTTATTTTCAAGATTAAATATTTTGTCTTCATTGTCTGAGGTTCTGTCTTCCAAGTGGTCTAGTCTGTTGGTGATGCTTTCTATTGAGTTTTTTTATTTGGTTTATTGTCTCCTTCATTTCAAGGATTTCCGTTTTTTTTTTTTTTTTTGAGAATCTCTATCTCTTTGTTGAAATGATCTTTTGCTTCCTGCAGGTGCTCTTTCAGCTTATTGGTATTATCATTCATTGCCTGCATTTGCTCTTTTATCTCATACTTTGCTTCGTGAATCATCTTAATCATGTATAATCTGAAGTCCTTTTCTGACATTTCTTCTAACATACTGTCATTGGATTCTATTACTATAGAATCTAGATTTGTATGGATCATTTTCTTCCCTTGTTTTTTCATGTTGTTCATGTATCTTCCCCTCTCGCTGCAGATCTGGGGTATTGCAGATTTCCCCCTATAGGCTTATAGGGGCCCTATAGGTTTCCAAAACCCTTTCTTTAAGGGGAGATCAATATTAGCATGCCCAAATCAGACACTATGCAATCCTAGACCAAATAGCCCCTATGGGGACAATAACAAAATTGCCATAATAAACAAAATGAGGTCAAATGTTATCTTCGGTAAAACAAACAGGTTTACAATAATGTCTGCAGTTTCTGATGGAGGACAAAGAGGATGCAGAGGGATGAAGAATATGGCTGTCAATGGGATAATAAAAGGATATTCAGAAGTTCTAGAAAATAGAAAGGGTGAGAGTGTAATCAAAAGAAATCGGATGTTAGCATGTAAATAAGGGAGAAAGCAACTCGGAGGGAACAGGTAAACAGAAGGAAAAGAAAGCAAGAAACATAAAGAAATAAAAACTTAAATTTTTTTTTTAAAAGGAGAAAAAAAAAAATCTACTGTATAACAGTAATATACTAATGAAACCTCCCAGTGTTCAGTAGCCTTATGTATGAGAGGTACCTGACAATGAGCTTCAAACCTCCAGCAAGCTTCTCAGGATGAGATTTGCCCCACCCGAAGGTCTGAGCTAAGGCTTCCAGGATTATCCAAGATGACTGCTCTGTCTTCCAAATATGTTGGCAAATGGGGAGCTGCAGCTCAGGGGTGGATGTGGTCAGCTGGAGGTCCTGGAGACAGGATGCAGTTGGTCCCGCAGTGGTCCTGGAGGTCGGGTGTGTTTGTGGTTGTGGGATCCAGGAGGCCGGGTGCAATCAGTTGGTCTGGGTTCCCAGTGATAGGGCGCCGTCAGTTGGTCTGGGGGTCCTGGCGGCAGGGAGCAGTCAGTCGATGTGAGGGCCCCAGAGGCAGGGAGTGATCGGTCGGGCTGAGGGATCCTGCAGGTACTGTCACAGTGAACTTCCAGGCAGCAGCAGGCAGCTGGTTCTCCACTGGCGGTCTGTGGTCAGTCTGCTGGCAGCTGTCCAACGATCCGGAGGTGAACCTCGAGTGTTGGGTGATGAATAGGGGTAAGGCAGGCGATGGACAGGCGAGAGGCAGGCAAATGGCGGATGATAGATGCCTGACAGTGAGCAATCTATAGAACTAAATTTTAAAGTTGGACAAAATTTTTAAATTTGCTTTTTTGATATCTTAATTAAATCTCAGCTTTCACTTTTAACATAATTTCTCACTAACAAATTAGTTATGCACAGGATTGCATAATAAATGCAATAATGACTCTTAAAGGCAGTTATTAATATATTTTATTTCATAAAAGATAATTTGTGATGTAGAGACTTAAGCTTTTCCCCCACAGGTTTTAAGCAATTGTTTAGAATACTTTCACATTGAGTAGGTACGAGGTATAAGAAAGACTATGAGATTAAATTTTTTTTTCCTTGAGTTACTCTTGAACTACATTTTTATAGCATATAAAAACATTTAACTTGTTTAAAAATGTTTATATTGACCATGTATGCTTTCATTTCATTGAAGCAAAATTGACATAATAAAACTAAGAATTTTAAGTTGAAAAATTAATTGGCATCTAGCACTTGCATTGTGTAGTGCAATTACTATCTATATCTAATTTTTAAAACACTTTCATCATCTCAAGAGGAACTGTATCTAGTGAACAGTTGTCCCTCATTCCCCTGCTCACCAGTCCCTGATAACCAGACTGCTATGAATTTTACTGTTCTGGGTATTTCATATAAATGGAATAATACAATGTGTGACCCTTTTTCTGTATGGCTTCATTTAGCGTAATGTTTTTGAGGTTTATTCACATTGTAGCTTGTAGCAATACCACATTCCTTTTTGTAGCTGAATGGTATTCCATTTTATGTATATAACATTTTGTTTTTCCATTCAACCATTGAAGCACATTTGGGCTATTTCTACCTTTTGGTTACTGTGAATAGTGCGACTGTGAACATGCACATATATGTATTTGAGTGACTGTTTTTAGTTCTTTGGAGTATATACCAAGAATTGGATTACTGGGTCATATGGTATTTCTTTGTTTAACTTTTTGAGGATTTGCCAAATTGTTTCCCATAGCATCTGAACCATTTGCATTCCTGTCTTCAGTATACAAGGGTTCCAATTTCTCCACATCTTTTTCAACACTTATTTTCTGTTTGAAAATAATCGTAGCCATCCTTTGTATGTGAAATAGTTTCTCACTGTGGTCTTCATTTCCACTCCCTAATGATTAGTGTTGAGTATCTTTTCATCTGTGTGGCCATTTATATATCTTGTTTGCGAAAATGTCTGTTCAAGCCTTTTGCCCATTTTTAAATTGAGTTATGGACTTCTTTACATTGTTTGGTAAGTGTATCCTTATTAGATACATATTATGCAAATGCAGTTTTTTCATTTTTCTGGATAATCCTTCTTAATGTTAAATTAGAAAAGATTTTATTTATTTAGGCTGTCTTTTAATTTCTTTTGGCAATGTTTTTTGTTTAGCATAACAAGTCTTTTATTCCTAGGTATGTTATTCTTTTGGTGCTATTGCAAATGGAAATTTTTTTCTTAATTTTCTTTTGGAATTATTCACTACTGGTGGATAGAAACTAAACTGGAATTTTTGCGTTAATTTTATTTTCACCCTGCAGCTTTGCTGAATTCATTTATTAACTCTAGTGGGCTGTGTGTGTGTGTGTGTGTGTGTGTGTGTGTGTGTTCTTTTGAATTTTCTGTATGTAGTATCATGTTATCAGTGGAAATACATGGTATTTCAATTTGGGTGTCTTTTTCTTACCTAATGTGTCTGGATAGAACTGCAGTGTTGAATAGCAGTAGTTAAGTGGTAAGAGCAGATAGTCTTGTTTATGATACCAATTTTGGGGGAAAATTTTTCAGTCTTAATCACTGAATGCGTCAGTTGTAGGTTTTTCATATATGCTTTTTATCATTTTGAGGAAGTTCCGATCTATAAAATTGTCTCTGCTTTTCATTTGCTTTTTAATGAAAGGGTGTGGATTTTGTCCACTGCTTTTTCTGCGTCAGTTGAAGTGATCCATGTGGGTTTTGTTTTTGGATGTGTAGTGCATTACATTGCCTGGTTTTCTTATGTTGACCCACTGTTGTGTTCCTGGGATAAACTCCACTTGCACATGTTATATATTCCTTTCAATGTGTTATTGGATTGGTTGTTTGAGGATTTTTGCATCTGTATTTGTAAGGGATGTTGGTGTGTAGTTTTCTTGTGGTATCTTTGGGGTTCGTGTTACGGTAAATTGACCGCATAAACTGAGTTACAAAATATTCTCTCTTATTTATTAGAAAGTTTTTGAGAGATGGTATTAATTTTTTAAAAGTTTGGTAGAACTTACTAATAAGGACATCTGGTCCTGGACTGATTTTGGGGAGATTTTCTGTTACTTATTTAGTTTGTTTACTTGCTATTGATCTGTTTGGATTGTTAATTTCTTCTTAAGTCATTTTTGGGAATTTGTGTGTTTCTAAAAAATTGTCCGTTTCATCTTGGTTATGTATTTGTTGCTTTCCTATTATATTTTTATTTCTGTAAGGTAGTAGTAATGTCCTCATTTTGATTTATTTTTCTTCCCCCACTTTTTTTTGTTCGTGCATTGTAGTCATACATACCTATAGAATTTGTTACATGTTTGTAAGTGGACACAAAACACAATATTGTTATGGTATAATTTGGCCGATATCATTCCCCAACACTTTCCCTCTTACCTCGCTTTCATTTCTGATTTTAGTTCCCTGTATCTTCTCTCTTTATCATGTTAATGTTTGTCAGTTATGTTATCTTTTTAAAGATACGACTTTTTGTTTACTTTTCTGTTTTGTTTACATTAGCTCTCATCTTCATTATTTCCTTTATCCTACCCTTGAGTTTGGCCTGGTTTTTCTTTTTCTTATTTCTTAAAGTATAAAGTTCAGTTATGAATTTGAGATTTTTTAAAAATGTAGATGTTTACTGCTACAAATTTCTCTCTGAATGAACACGCTTTTCATAAGTTTTTATTGTGTTTGATTTTCATTCATCTCTAAGTATTATCTGATTTTTTCTTGTGATTTCTTCTTTGATCCATTTGTGTATATGAAGGTGTATTGTTTTCTATATATATATCTCCACACTTGTGAATTTTTGAGTTTTGCCTTTGTTATTCCTAGGTTCATTCTATTGTGATTGAAGAAGATATTTTATATTATTTCAGTCTTTAAATTTATTGAAATATGTTTTAGGTCTAACAATCTGTCCTTGAGAATGTTTTATGTGTATTTGCAAAGAACATTCTCTGTGAACTTGAGAAAAATGTATATTCTGCTGTTGTTGATGTTCTATATATATTTGGTAGTCTAGTCATTTTCATAGTGTTATTCAGGTTCTCTATTTCCTTACCAATGTCCTCTGACAGCTTATTGATCTTGTTGTTCTAAGCATTAACTCAACAAATCGCTATGTTTGTTCATATACTTTGGGACTCTCTTGGTGTGTAGATGTTTTTATGAATATGTAATGTCCTTCTTTGAGTCTTATAAGTCAATATTTTTGGCTTAAAACATTTTGACTACAAAATGACAGAAATAAGTTCTCCCTTATCAATTATTTCTTTAATTGTAAATGGATTAAACTCTCCACTCAAAAGACAGAGGGAAAAAAAAAACCCAAATTCTCTCTCTTAAGTGACTCACTTTATTTTTAATTTTTTTAATTGGTGCATTATAATTATACATAATAATGGGATTCATTGTGATATATCCATACATGCATATAACATAATTTGGTCAATTTCATTCCTAGTCTCTCCCCTTCTTCCTTCCTTCCTCCCTCCTTGTTCCCTGTACTTCCTTTCCTTGATCCCCATATCCGTACTCATAGATTTTCCTTTTATTTCATCAGAACCCTCTTTTCCACCTTTTTTCTCCCTTGCTTTCATATGTAATAGAAAATACATGACCTTTGACTTTTTGAATCTAGCTTATTTCACTTAATATGAAGTTCTCTACTTCCATCCATTTTCTTTTTTGTTTATTTATTTAAATTTTTACAGACTGCATTTTGATTCATTTGATTTATTTAAATTTTTACAGACTGCTTTTGTTGGTACACCATTTCATTTCTATGGTTGTGCACAATGTAGATTCATAACATTTGTGTAATCATACATGAACATAGGGTAATGAAGCCTGTCTCATTCCACCATTTTTCATGCCCCCCCCCCCCCTCATTTCCCTCTATGTAATCTAAAGTTCCTCCATTCTTCTGTCACCGGCCACCCCCATTGTACGTTATCATCCACTTACTGGGGAAAACATTTGGCCTTTGAATGACGTAATTCCATTCTTCTTTATGACGGGGTAAAACTCTGTTGTTTATGTATACCACATTTTCTTTATCCATTTATCTGTTAATGGACACCTAGGCTGGTTCCATAACAGCTGTTGTGAATCTTGCTGCTATAAACATGGATATCTATGTTTTGCTATAGTATAATGACCTTAGTTTCTTTTATTTAAGTATCAAGGAGTGGTATAGCTGGCCATGTGGTGGTTTCATTTCTGGTCTTTTGAGGAACTTCCATTCTGATTTCCATAGTGGTTTTTACTAATTTAAAATCCTACCACCAATGTATAATTAATAAGTGCTCTTTTTTACTGCATCCTCATCAACATTTATTGTTACTTGTATCCTTCATGATTGATGTTCTAATTGGAGTGAGATGAAATCTCTGTAGTTTCGATTTGCGTTTCCCTGATTGCCAAAGATGTCGAACATTTTTTAATATAGTTGTTGGCCATTTGTATTTCTTCTTTTGAGAAATGCCTGTTTAGTTCATCTGCCCACTTATTAATCTGATTGCTTTTTTGGTGGTAAGGTTTTGAATTCTTTATATATTCTGGATAGTCCTCTGTTGGAAGAGTAGCTGCAAAAGATTTTCTCCCATGCCAAGGCTCTTCTCACACTGTCATTTCCTTGGCTATGCAGAAGCTTTTTTATTTGATGCTGTCCCATTTATTAAATCTTGGTATTATTTCCTAAGCTTTAGGAGTTCTATTGAGAAAGTTTTTGCTGTGCTTATACATTGGAATCTTGACCCTATGTTTTCTTCTAGCATTTGTAAGTTTCTGGTCTAATTCCTAGGTCTTTGGTCCACTTTGAATTGACTTTTATGTGAGGCAAGTGATAGGGATCTAGTTTCATTCTTCTGTATATGGATATCTAGTTTTCCTAGCACCATTTGCTAAAAAGGTCTTCTCCCATGTTTATTTATTTATTTATTTTTGCCCATTTGTCAAGGATCCGATGACTGACTGTGTGGGTTGTCTCTGTTTTCTATTCCATTAGTCTACATTATGAGACTGACTTTAGATCCAAAGACAGAAGTGCGTTGGAAGTGAAAGATAACAAAAATATTCTAGGTAAATAGCAACCAAAAGAGATCTGGGTGACAATTCTAATATTAGACACAATTTTAAAATTTTGAGTCATTATCCAAGTAGTATTCTTATTTCCTGTTCTGAATTGTCCAGTGCCATGGCATTATTCATAATGCAAAGGTAGAAAACTGTTGAACATTGAACTTATTTCATATTAAGTGAATGATCTTCATTTTGGTAATATTGATACACTTAATCTTTTTCTGACTGACAGAGTTTTCTGACTGTTCTTGTTTATTTCTATCACTACTTAAAATTGTAGACTGGCTTGACACTCTTTACCATAAGTAACAATCTTTTTATGCTTTCAAGAGTTGTAGTTCTGATGAATTCAAATTCTTGCTGTTCAACTGCAAATGCATTACTTTTGTTATCAGGAAAGTATGTCATAGTTAGCAGCTTAAACTTGTAGACTTGTCTTCTGCTTGTATTAGTGTGAATCTTTGTAAGGTAGTTCCTGTCTCCTGCCTGTTTCCTCATCTTTAAGTAGGGGTAGTAGTGCCTATTTGATGGAACGGTTCTTTTTTCTTTTTTGGTGCTGGGGGTTGAACCCAGGGGCACTTAACCATTGAGCCACATCTCTAGCCCTTTTAAAATGATTTATTTAGAGACAGGGTCTCCCTGAGGTACTTAGGCTTGCTAAATTGCTGAGGCTGGCTTTGAACTTGCAATCCTCCTACCTCAGCCTCCCAAGCTGCTGGGATTACAGGTGGTGCCACTGTGCCTGGCAGAATGGTTCTTTATTTCATTACAGAAATGTGTGAGGGCCGGTTCTGTACCAGTAACCATATACTCTTTTTTTTTTTTTTTTTCTCCTTTTTTTAAAATTTAAATTTCTGTTTTCAGACAGCATTTTGATTCATTGTACACAAGTGGGGTACAAATTTTCATTTCTATGGTTGTACACGATGTAGATTCACACCATTCATGTAATCATACATGTACACAGGGTAATACAGACTGTCTCATTCCCCCACCCCCTCCTGCCCCATTTTCCTCTACACCATCCAAAGTTCCTTCATTCTTCTCCTCACCCCACCGCCGCCTCATTAAGTATCATCATCCACTTATCAGAAAAAACATTTGGCCTTCGGTTTTTTGGATTTGGCCTATTTCACTTAGCAAGATATTGTCCAACTCCATCCATTTACCAGCAAATGCCATAATTTGATTCTTTATGACCGAATAATATTCCATTGGGTATATATACCACAACTTCTTTATCCATTCATCTATTGAAGGGCATCTATGTTGGTTCCACAATCTAGCTATTGTGAATTGAGCAGCTTTGCACATTGATGTGGCTGTGTCACTGTAATATGCTGATTTGAAATCCTTTGGGTATAAACTGAGGAGTGGGATAGCTGGGACAAAAGGTGGATCCATTCCAAGTTTTCTGAGGAATCTCCATACTGCTTTCCAGAGTGGCTGCACCAATTTGCAACTCCACCAGCAATGTATGAGTGTGCCTTTTTCCCCACATCCACACCAACACTTATTATTGCTTGCGTTCTTGATAATAGCCATTCTAATTGGGGTTAGATGAAATCTTAGGGTGGTTTTAATTTGCATTTTCTAATTACTAGAGATGATGAGCACTTTTTCATATATTTGTTGATCACCTGTATATCTTATTCTGTGAAGTGTCTGCCCAGTTCCTAGCCCATTTATTGATTGGTTCTTTGTATTTTTGGTGTAAAGTTTTTTAAGTTCTTTTTAAATTTTGGAGATTAGTGCTCTGTCTGAAGTGTGTGTAGAAAAGATTTTCTCCCACTCCGGAGACTCTCTTGTCACATTATTGATTGTTTCCTTTGCTGAGAAAAAGCTTTTTAGTTTGTATATATTCTTGAGAGAAAAGTGCTGAGTGAAATAAGGTCTCTGCCCTCAGCACTGGGGCGAGCCCTGAGTGAGTTAGTTGAGGAAGGCAATGCCAGCCCCTCGGCACTTACTAGTGTTCTTAACTTCTATATTGTATAATTTTGAGTTTGGAGAAAGGTTTTAAACTAACTCTTCTGTTTGCTCATTTTATTCTTTTTACTTCTGTCCCCCTAATTTAGACTTTTCTTTCATTCCTATGTCGTAACCTGCCAAGTGATTTTCCTGGAAATCTCACTTTGTTTCCCCATCTTTTGAAAAACTTCAGTGGTTCCACATTATGCCTCAGTAGGCTTGAATTTCTTTACCTTATTTTCAAGGTCTCTATAATCCGACTATCAAGTAAACTTACTTTCCATCAGTAAAATAAATTTATTGAGGCTTCACTGTATAGATGACACATGTACTTTTCTTCACATTTGTGACTATCTTATGTGATAATTCCTGTCTTCCTCTTTTTGTGTATGAAAAACATGAGGCAGAGGAGGTAAGCCCAGGATCACACAGCTAGGATGTGTCAGAGGCTCGAATCAAACTCAGTCTCTGTAGCCAGTGTTATTTTTTTTGGTGGTGTTGGGAACTAAAGCCAGGGCCTTGTGCATGCTGCGCGCTAGGCAAGCACTCTACCAGCTGAGCTGTATTCCAGGCCCCCGCAGTATTCTTAACCACCGTTATACCAGTACCTTTATCTGAACACCACTGCAGCCTCTTTTCTTTTCTCTCTAGGATTTTTGTACTTTCTAGGAATGCTTATATTCATTTGTATATGTTCTCTTCACACCCAACCCTATTCAGACACATTGCCACTCTCATTTCTGGAGCTTTCTTTTATAAGCACTTCCTCTGATGACAGGGACTATTGCTGAGTGTTTTCTTAGAAATACTAATCATTTAAATAAATATAATTTTGTTTTTTTTCCCCCTAACATTTATAAAAGAACTCTTGATTCTTCTGAAGTTTTCGCGGCTAGAATGATTTGTCTAAAATCATTACTCTAGCTGTGAAGAAAGAAAACCTCTTAACAAATTTATAACATGGGATTTTTTAATAGTTCATTTAAAAATATTGTTGGACAGGCTGTGTTGTGAGCCTTAAAAGGAAAATATAGATAAAAACTTGTTCTGATGAATGTCGTCTTTATTAGGTGTCTGAACTCAGGACAGGAGCTGCTGAAGGACTAGCCAAACTGATGTTCTCTGGGCTCTTGGTCAGCAGCAGGATTCTTTCTCATCTCATTTTGTTATGGTACAATCCTGTGACGGAAGAGGATGTTCGACTTCGACATTGCCTGGGCATTTTCTTCCCGGTATTTGCTTATGCAAGCAGGTATTGAGTTCTATTGATAAATTAAAATCTGACTTGAAGATGACAGATTCACCCCCCACCAATGAATTATATCTGTAACATTATTTTGTTATATTTTTTTCTTTCCTCAGTGGATATATGATGAAATGAGAAGAATTTACTTATCTAAATTATTTGACTCTTTTCTCGATGAAAATGTACTTCATCTTCATGGAATGAATCATATATATAATATTTTTTAGAATCATGATTTTCTTTGAAATAATACAAGTATACTTTCAAATTGTTTTTCAATAGGACAAACCAGGAATGCTTTGAAGAAGCCTTTCTTCCAACTCTGCAAACGCTGGCCAGTGCCCCTGCATCATCTCCTTTAGCTGAAGTGGATATCACAAATGTTGCAGAGTTGCTTGTAGACCTGACAAGACCAAGTGGATTAAACCCTCAGGCCAAGGATTCCCAGGATTATCAGGTAGTTGAAAAATATCGGCCTGTGTATGGTAAATTTGATGATTGTAGAAGGTACTGCTGCAAAGCAGACATAATAGTGATACAGTTAAAAACAACAATGAAAAAGTTCTGAGCACAGCAGCTTGAAGGAAAGAGCTCAAGGTTCACGGGAAATGGCGGAGTCCAAGGGCTCTCAGATCCTTAGTATGAGTAACAGAAAACTTCACAGGCACCAACATCTCTAAAGGAGTGAGGGGCATAGGCTAGGGTAGGGCCAAGGTGCTGCAAGTAGAGGCTCAGCTGATCCCAGAGCAGGTTTCAGAACTGGGATATTCCTTTGAGTTGTTCAGACTTGAGAAAATAGGTCATTGTACCTGTGCATTGACTGGCCAGTCACTGAATGTGGAATGACCCTCAGAGGAAGAGGTGTGCCTTCCAGCAAGGCCTAGGATCATTTCTGCTGCTGGGAATTTCCAGCCTCCAAAACTGAACAACTGGGAGATGGTTCAGTCCTAAAGAAGGTGGACCTGGGCCACAGCATCCACCACAAGAATTCAGTGAAGGAGCTTATTCTGGGGTGAGAGAGGTGTTAAATTTGGCTTCAGATATTTCACATTTGGGATTATGGCAAGGTAACTAGTTGAAATGCTTGTTAGATGTGAAGAGAACTGTATTGTAATAATCACTTCTGATTTACAAAGATTTTTCTCTTTAATTTTCTAGGCCTTAACAGTACATGACAATTTGGCTATAAAAATTTGCAATGAAATCTTAACAAATCCATGCTCACCAGAAGTTCGGGTCTATACAAAAGCTTTGAGTTCTTTAGAGCTCAGTAGCAATCTTGCAAAAGATCTTCTGGTTCTGTTGAATGAGATTCTGGAGGTAAAATAGTTTCCAATTAATTCATTTTTTTTCTTTTGTACTGAGGATTGAACCCAGGGTACTTCAACCCTGAATTACATCCCCAACCCTTTTTTATTTTTTTATTTTTTATTTTTATTTTGAGACAGTGTTGCTGTTTGAGGGTTTTGCCAAATTGCCGAGGCAGGTCTTGAACTTGCAATCCTCCTGCCTTAGCCTCCCGAGTTGCTGGGATTGCTGCATGTGCCACCTTACCCAGCTCCAATTACTCTTAACTAGCTTGTGTTTATATTCATTGGAGTAGAATTTATGTGGTTGTATTAAATTGTATGTTAGCACACTGTGAATTTGTTCACTTGATGTAAATATTCCCTTCATAAGTGTCATAATTTTTAGAATGTTTGTAAACAACTTGATATTGGTATGTATCTCTTTTTTTTTTAAGATTAGAAAATGTCATGTTTAAAAATGTTTTGCTTTTTGTTTTTTTGTTTTTTTTTTTGCTTTTGGATAGCAAGTAAAAGATAGGACATGTCTGAAAGCTTTGGAAAAAATCAAGATTCAGTTAGAAAAAGGAAATAAAGAACTTGGTGACCAAGCTGTGGCAGGACAGGATGCCAACATGATCACAACTCTTTTTCAAGATGATGATGGTAATGACATACCTGAATATTGATAAAGACTTTAAAAATTTTTTTTTGAATTTTTTACTGATGTATTTTTTTCTTCTAATGTGTTTGGATGTCAGGAATGAATGAAAACTTTTTAATAACCCTCTCAAGAAAGTGTATTATTGATGTGTTTATTCTGCTTTTCATATTTTTCCGTGTATATTTCTGACTATATAACCATTTTGTCAGTTTTGTTTCCTAGTACTCACATTTTTTTTTTTTGAATAGTGATTTATGATAACCTTTTAATATGTTCTAATAGGACTGTTTGCCAATTGTTTTATGAAAGATGAGAAGACAATTTGAAATATTTCATGAGACTATCTTTGATTTATACTGTTGTATTATTTCCTTTAATAGAAAAGAATAAAGAAGTATATATGACTCCTGTCAGGGATGTAAAAGCAACCCAGGCATCAAAATCCACTCAGCAAAAGACTAACAGAGGTAGCGTATGGATTGACTAGCTCCTATAATAAAACGGTTTCAATTTTCTCTTCCACTGAAAAATACTTTGAAGTTTCCTTGTCTTTGTTTCCGTAGGGATAGTGATTTTGAAACGTCTTAGGTATCCTTAACTTTCCTTTTACTTGGTTTTTTTTTTTTTTTTTTTTTTACTTTATGGCTAAAGATTATAAAATTGGTTCAAGTGCTTTTGATTGAAAGAAACATGATACAATAGATTATATTATAAAGGACTATTTGGGTTAAATTTAAGATTTTGTTAAGTGATACTTTTATGAGTTATTTGTGTTCTATCCTTTATGTAACTGAGCATGTTTTTCTATTTTTCTGTTTTCTTTCCATCATATTCAATATTTTCCCAACTTAATTTATTTCCCAAGGATTATCTAACAAGAGGATTTGTTGGAATAAAGTAAATGTTTACTACTAGGGAATCACTTTGAAAAAAATATGAAATTCAAGATTTCTTTATTGTTTTATTGTTTCCTTATTACAAAAGCAGTGCATGCTTATTACAGAAGAATCAGTACATTCAGGCAGACTACTTACTATAAAGAATACTAATAATCCCACCCATGAGCCAACCATGATTTTAATTTTTGAAAAAATATTTTTAAGGCCCTTTTCTAAGCAGATTTAATCTGACCCTAAGAGTGTTTCATAACCAATCAGTTATTTCAACACCAATTACTGACTGTTGTTCCAGATTTGTCCCACATTGTTGGCTGTCTTGGGGATAAATGCATTGTAGAAGCAAGTGAGGCGTGAGAGGGAGTCTAACTCAAGTAGGGGATGTGAGGTTCAAATAAATTATGAACTTCACAATTTGGTTTTGATCAGATTACTTTTAGTCACATGATATATCATGAGAGTTTCATGCCTTTTTTTTTTTTTAATAGCCCAAACTTTTATACATGCTTATAATTGAGGAACATTACAAGCCAAATTTTGTCTTCTTAACCTTCTAAATTTCTAGCAAGTGGAATTTTTGGAACCCTTAGTATATAAAGGTTCTAGTTTTTACATGGAAATATATTTTAGAACACATATTTGAATTGTTCATGTATATGTTTAAATATTTTACAAGAAGCCATTATATTGCCAATTAAAGTTCTGGTTCAAGCTGCGTCGAGTGGCATATGCCTGTAGTCCCAAGCTACTCAGGTGGAGGTAGGGGGATCACTTGAGTCCAGGAGTTTGACTAGCCTGGGCATCATAGTGAGCCCCATCTCTGAAATGAAATTACATTTCTCTCTCTTTAGGACCTTTTCATGACACCTATCTTTCTAACCTTAATTTTCATTAATCTCCCCATGGATTGTGCTATAGTTATAATAGTTATTTTAAAATTTAGGATTATTTTCATCTGTTGGTCCCCAAATTCATTAAGCTAAAATTTCTCTCTTTTGCAACTTGCTTTGTATTAATTCCCATTGCTCATCATCAGTGCCTAACAAAAGAAATTAATATAAATTTTAATTTTGCTTGGGTTCTTTCTTCATGATATATTGATAATTGACATCAAGGTGGCTGGGAACAAGAAGGAAATGTGTTAGAGGATTGTGTGTTGAAAATAAAGGATTCAAATAGACCAGAAACTACATTTTTAAAACATTATAAATTTTGATAATTATACTATCTTTAAGGACGGAGAAAAGTGTCAGTTTCAACTAGGACAAACAGGAGACGTCAGATTGCTGAGGCTGACTCTGAAAGGTATGCCATGCATGTCTGGAATATATGAAGAGGCTATGTTCCCTTTTTTTTTTTTTTTTTTTTTTTTTCTTTTTTGTCTAGAAGTAGAAAAAAATTCTTCTGTGAGACTCAGTATATATAACAATGTAGTAAAAACTATAAATAGCTATGACTTTGATACATAGTCTAAAATTCCATTATCAAGAGCATGTGACTATGGCTTGTGTGCTTTTGCCTATTAATTGGCATAGCCTGTACAGTTACTAGGTAGTCATCTTTCATATGTTCTCTCAATTTTTATTTCCATGTAATTTTGTAGTTGCATGACCCTGTATATATGACTCCTTTTTGATTGTGAATTAACGAACTCTTCATTTAGATAACATTTGGGTTCTGTACATTTACAGTGATAGAATAATCCTGCCTATAATTGAATACATTAATGGTTTATGTGGAAGTATTTGGTTTTAGAGTCTGTTAAGCCCTCGTTGGAACTGAAAATTTTTAAACTTGTTTTTTTGGCGGGGTGTGGGGGGGGGTGTCTTAGGGATTTATTAATCAGAACTTAATTTTTTCCCACTTCTTGAGTTCTAAAAACCTCTCTTTTGGATGGTTGTTATGGTCCCTGTTTAATTATAAACTTTGTTATAAAATTTGGTGTTTTATTTTCCTGTATAACACCAGGTTTCAGTAGTATATAAAAAATTAGCTAGGTTTTCCACAATCAACTTGGCTGGATAACTAGTCTGTGTTTTTGGTTACTGTTTTGAGATTTTAGTTTTAAGCTTAGTTAATGGAATCAGGCTACCAATTACACACTGATAGAATGTCAGAAACAAAAATGTTTTATTTATAAATAAACTGGTTTTAAAGCTTGTATCTTAACTGGTGTATTTTCAACGTCTGTTTAGTGACCATGAAGTTCCAGAACCAGAATCAGAAATGAAGATGAGATTACCAAGACGAGCCAAAACAGCAGCTCTAGAAAAAAGTAAACTAAACCTTGCACAATTTCTCAGTGAAGATGTAAGTTAGGAGAGATGATGAAGGTGGAGTCCTTTTAAAGTTATGTTCATTTTTACTTTAATAAAGTTGTGTCAAAATCAGAAAAAACCTGATGTCTTTCTGAAGACTTTTGTTGTGCTTTGGCCTGTGTCGTTGGTGTGATACAAAGATTGCTGGCATTAGCCACATATATTGGTTTGATCAGAATCTGAGGTGGGCCTAGGAATCTGCTTTTAAATAGGCTCCCCAGGCAGTTCTTGTGCTATGATGCATTATAGAAAACTTTTAGGTATAGCTAATTAGGAGCTTGCATTTGAGAAGCTTAGCGAGCAGATCCAGCAACACAGGTGAAAATGCTTCAGCATACACTTAACAGGTGACATTTCAAGGACAAATGGATTTCCACAAACTGGCCAGAAGGACCTTCTTGAGGAGGACCAGTATAACGAACCAAAGTGCTTGTCTTCCAAGTTAAACAGTTACTTGACAATCTTGAGACTCCTCCACTAAAAAATGCTTTCTCCCCTCCTAAAGCATTTGCCTGTGGGAGTCCACTTGTGCTTCTAGGTTAGGGAGATGTCTACATAGAAATTATGAAGCTGCTTTGGTATTGGCCAAAATAACAAAAAATATTAACTGTGAATGGTACTACTATTAGAGAAGAATGACAGGAAGTCCTCTTGATATAGTAATTTATGAGCTTTCTTCCCTGTCATTTATCACCTTTTGAAACTTGCACCATATGAAATTAGTCTTCTTTCTACAACACCCAACACCTTTTCTTACTCCTCTGATACTACCTATTACTTAGAATAGAAATGTTTTAACATGGATGTTTTAGTAATTGTGCTTCTTTATTTCTCAGAGCTTATTTACTTAATGTGATGTTTTATGATAGAGCTGAAGTAATATTGCTGGGTTTTAGAACTAGGTTGCTATATTATATATATACATGTGCTTTATAGGACTCAGAAAAGCAAGAATGCTTATTAAACAAAAGGAAAAGGCAGATGTGATGATGCAAACTAATAAAAACAGACGACAGTTCTTCATTCTGTTGGCTCTGTCTTTTCCTGTGCTTCAAATTCTTTATGAGTTGTATCTTCTGTTAAATCCCTGTCACTTAAAAAATAACTTTCGGTAGAAAGGAAGGAGGAGAGAGAATGGCACACAAATTATGCTATAAGGAAGTCTTTAGACACAATACACTAAAATCCCATTTACATGTGTTCAGGCTATCCAAAAGGAAGGGAGCCGTGTTCTGGTACAGATCGTACCACAGCTTGCTTTCTCTGGCACGGGAGAAATAAATTTAAGCACCAAACCTGTAGTGTTCTTACTGTTCAAATTTTAGACAAAATGACATAGCCATTGCTGATGGTATGTAGAATTGATAAGGAATATTATCCTGTTTCTAAATGACGCCCCTTTAAACTTTAAAATTAATGGCTAAAATACAATGAAACCAACAGGTATAAATAAATTTCCATTTTCTTCCTAAAATTGGTAACTTAGGCCAAACTGTTCTTGTCTACTTGGAGGCACAGGTTTGCTGAAGGTCGACGTGCACTTGTGCCATTCCTCTCTCAGCCCAGACTGGAGAGCCACAGCTGACCAATGCAGTCCTTTCACGAATGGAAACATGCTCTCTGATGGTAGACTACGATCAGTCTTTTTCTGTACATATATAACTTTGAAAGAGATTTACTTCCAAAAGATACCTTTGCCTTTTCTTTTGCCAGTTTGCTTCGAGGTAGTTGGTATCCACCTATTATACAACTTCCATGGGCCAGGTCAGCATCACAATCTTTACAACACTAGTTTTCTACATTACATAATGTATTGTACATTAAAACTGTGCACAGAAATTGGGGACAATTATGTATTAAACTTAGGGCATAAAAAAATTCACAAAATACCATTAAAAAGAGAAACATCAAAATTGTACTGCAAAATTCCACAATGGTAAGGTGTAAAACATGTAAAAAAAAATACAAAGAATGTAATAAAAATGATTAATGCTAATGACAATATAAAGACAAATCACAGGATTGGAAATATTTCAAGATCAATTGGTAACTGCTTATTCAGCAGAAATAATAATGATGTACAAAATAAGAACTGCAATCTATTTTTCTTCACTTGTGGGATTTTGGTTATGAACTGTACAGCTTGCTAGAGATGCTGCTTTCAAATTCAGGTTCCACTCAATGGGACGATTAAGGCACATCTTAACGGGGCTCATAGGGCAACTTGCTGTATTCCCATCAGACAAATTCAGTTTCTCATCAGTTTTCATTTGTGGCATGCTGGAAAAAAAAAAAAAAGTAAGGCATTTTAGGTTTAATTTCACATTATCAACCTTGTAAAAAAAAAAAGTTCAATAGTATTATTATGGCCTCTAAACACAAGCACAGGTAAAGCATTTATCATTCCAGAAGTACAAGTTTTATTTCCTACCTTCTTACGGAACTGAATACAATGAACTATGTGTGTGTAAGTTGGGTAATGAGTGTACTCAGATGCAACTGGTATATACGGGTTACATAAGTATATGTCAAAAAAGACGTTATTTAGCCTTGCAGGATTCAATCCTTTGTTTCAGATCACAGTCACTTTGAGAAAAGGAGGAATTAATATTTGTTGAATGCCTGTGTTCTCTAAGAGCAGTCACGTGAATTATTTCATTTGAATTTTACAGCATCTAAGTAAGGTGTTGTACACTTGAACTGGAAATCCTAACCTTGTTCTTTCCTTTGCAGCTTGAATACCAGCTCTAATGAGGCTGATAAATCAGTAGAAAAACAGTCCTGTTTTGATGTAATAATAGTGTAAAATTGTCAAGTCTATTTGGTGACCAGCTCCTATAGCCTACAAAGGATACTATCTGGTCACCTATTTCAATGGGTTTTTATGTTGAAAGAGAAATTGGCTTATTTGGATGTTAGTCTTATCTCTTCATTATTCCCTAATGCACACCCTCCATTCTAGGCAGACCGCTTTCTTATTCCACAAGGTCATGGGCACATTCCCATCTGTTTCTGAATGTTGTTTCCTCCTAGGAAGCCTTGCCCTCTGTTCTCTTTAACCAAAACCTACACCCAAATCTCACATCATCTCTGAATTTAATAGTCAAAAATACTGCACTTTATTCTAAACCCTTGCAGGTTCTCCACTACTTTTGTGTCTGAATACCCCTTGCAGATCTGAAGGAAAGGAATTTAACATTTTTTTCTCTGGAGATGAACACAGTGCTAAATACCCAGTAGTTGCTCCGTAACTACCACCAAAATCAATAAACATAGAAATCATATAATGAGCTGGGTTCTGGTTATACCCAAAGAGTGTTACACATTTTTACAAGATGGTGTTTTAAAACAGTACCAGTCTTTTCAATTACTGCATCATATTTGTTTTCCTCTTAAATTACTTCTTATAATCAAAGGACATTTGGTTATGATATGCAGAACTACTGTATTTTGCAAAACTGAAGTACAGTCTTACTTTAAAATAAATACAGAGCTGGGTGCAGCAGCCCATGTCTGTAATCCCAGCGGCTTAGTAAGCTGAGGCAGGAGGATCATAAATTCAAAGACAGCCTCAGCAAAAGCGAGGCACTAAGCAACTCGGTGAAACCCTGTCTCTAAATAAAATACAAAGTAGGGCTGGGGATGTGGCTCAGTGGCTGAGTGCCCCTGGTTTCAATCCCTGGTACCCCCGCCCCTGCCGAAAAAAAATCATATAATGAAATGTCTGAACAGTACTACTCTTTTACAGAACCTTTTAAGTCCAAAGGGTGTCTCATCTACTCTGTAATGCTCACATGACCCTCAGTCTTAAATATTAGGCTTATAGCTATTCAGCATGCTATAGACATGCTGGTCACCAGATAGGCTTGACAACTTTGCACTCTTCTATCATCAAAACAAGACTTTTTCTGACTTTCAGCTCTTTAGGGCTAGTAGTCCAGTGCTTTCAAAGGAAAGAACAACTCATTTGGTTCATTTAAGTTCTCTCGACTACAGCTATACATCTGAATATGTTGGTGGCGATGACACTGGTGGCTAATGGGTAAGGATGTTGGTAGAGTTGGGCAATGGCAATATCTAGACTACAATAACATTCTTCTGATTCCTCCTGGCAACCTCATCTGACTCATTTGCCTTTTAGTAACCCAAATTTGTTACACCATGGCTTTACACTGCTGCTGTTCTTACTGGGATCTCCCCAGGCAAATAGTTCTAGTTCCACTCAGTGACAGGGTTTCAATTTGTGTTAAGTAGATACTAAGCAAAATGACATACTCTAAGTCAGCTTATGCCTCATTAAAATAAATAGCAAAACTTAAAACCACGAATAGGAACATTTTAAATTGTTATGTGATGATCAAAGAGATCTAAAATACATTTTCATTCATGTCAAAATGCTGATTTTTGAAAAAATTTACATTGGCTATCGTTAGACTAGGTCCTTAGGAAACTCAAGTTTTTGTTTTTCAAGTTAGCAGTTTTTCCTTCCTACAAGGCTTGCTAGTCTTCGTGTTTTTATTGTTTTTTTTAAAGCAAAAGCATTTGAGGTGCACTTCGAGAACTCATGGCAAACTACAAAAATGTACAAGATAGGTTGGCAGTTAGTATACCAAGTATTAGACTTTAAAAGAAAATAAAGTATACAACATATTGTGCTCATAAAGCATCTATTTAATTTGGTGTTTTGAGAAAGGTGTTCATTAGAATACTAAAACAATATTCTTTCCAAAACTTTAAGGCAGTTTTGTTTTTTCAAGTTTCTAGAATAGTGGTACTGCAAATTTGGGTACACAGACTCCAGGGTTGCACAAAACTACATAGAGAAAATAAATTAATTTTGAAGTAACCTACTCTTAATATGCAGACTGATGTGTTTAATGCATATATCCTTAAACTAGTGGGTGTGCGAAGTTTGGGCATTAATCTACAAAATATCAAAAAAAGAAATATCTTCTGAAGTGCTGGAATCAGACATTATAACATCAGAGCTAGAAGGGAATCTTTGTAGGACTTTTTAACTCAGATAGGAAAACTAAGGTACAGAAAAACTGCACTATTTCACATTTGTCCTAAACCAAGATGTCATGTGGACTAATGTCAGAACATCATCGTGATTGATCTAGCACTTAGAGCTCTTTTCAATTTCATTTTTAATACCAAAGCCAATGAAATTACTTAGTAGACTCAGTAAAGTACTATGAAGCACTTCTGGCATACACAGATGAGGAAGGCATGGTCTGTGCTTTCAAAGTCTGCAATTCTAGAGGAATTTTAAATAAATATTACTTAATATTTGGCAATCAAAATTTTCCTAGTTTAACTACTAAACTACCAAATTTGTGGTATAATGACACACATTGGCACAAAGTCAAATATGACTTACTCAATTTTTCTCGGTTTGTTAATTTTTGTCTTGCATGCTTTAAAATGGATAATGTATTTGCAAAATATATCACCTCTGCAAAAAAAAAAAAATCTACACAATGTTATACAATGAAAAAAGTCTGTTCCTGTTTTTAGTCCCTGTTTGGGGGCAACTATTATCCATTTTCTTGTATTTTCTTCTAGTTTCTTCACACTGCAATATATAGTTTCAACTATGTTCTTCCTCCTACACAATTTTATGTATTAATCTGTATCTTTTGCTTTTTAAAATAAAAATATATATCTATGGAGTTGATATCTAGGAGAGAGACAGCTAGAGCAAACTGCTTTTTAAAATTTTGATATAGTAGTCTTACTCACAGGAGGTACATTCCAGAACCTCCAATGGATGCCTGAAACCATGGATAGTACTGAACCCTATATAGGTTTCCATATATATATATATATATATATATATATATATATATATATTTGATAGTTTATAAATTAAGCATGATAACTTAAGAATAAGTAATAACAGTATTATTACAATATACACCTTAGTGGCAAGGGCTACTGAGTGACTAACGGGCAGGTAGCATATACAGTATGTATATACTAAACAGAGATGGTTCGTTCTCTAGATAAGACAGAGTAAGATGATATTAAGAGTTCATCATGCTGCTCAGAAAAACATGCAATTTGGAACTTAAAAACTTCATTTATGAAATATTTCATTTAATATTTTTGGACCGTGATTGACCTTGGGTGACTAAAATTCAAAACCAAAACAGATGGGGGTAAGGGACTATCACTTGTCTTTCATACTAACTTGTGCACCATACTAACCAACAATGTGTGAAAATGTCCTTCCCTCACACTCTAACCAATATTGTTGCAAAATCTCAGAAAGTGGCATGCTATTGTTTTAATTTGCATTTCCATTATGAGGAAGGTTACTTTCATGTTTAGTGGACATTTGTAAGCCTTTTCTGTTTTTTGCCAGTTAGTATGATGATCTTATTTCTTGTTAAGTAATTCTAACTTCTTACTAGTTTATTTTCCTCTGGAAACAGTTCTCCTAAATGTTAACACAGTGGAAATGTACTGAACAGTTATCCTGGCCCAGCTCCACTCTGTAGACCAGGGTCTCCAAATATCTATCCAAAGGGTAAGGTTCTTAAATGCGTACAACTAGATAAGAGAACCTTCATCAAGTAGACAAATTCCCGTTTATGATGCAGTAAGAAGTTACAGAAGGGTCACTGGTCTGCTGGACTGTGATGGCTCCTAGGTTCTAGCAAGCTTAGATACAGGCCTATGCCACAAAGCTCTTCAGTCCTATGAGGACTAGCACGTGTTCATCAGCAGGTCCCTGGCGACTGCAAACAGGATTCCCTCAATTCCTGAACCAAGACCCACCTTATATTAGGAATACAAAAAAGTGTAATGATGTTTGTCTTCAAGGGTTTGTATCTTGGTAAAGAGGTAGAGAGAACACGTATTCAGAAGTCACCCAGAGTGAAAATACAGCATGAAATGAGGAAGGACAGACTAAGGGATTGAAGATATGGGAAAACTTGATGCTGGCAGAGTTGTGAGGCCAGCAGGAAACATCTGAAATAGGTCTTTACAGATAAGGATGCCAGTAAATTGAGCAGAGGGAGGATTTGCAGGCTGGAGTTCTGATCCTGAATCCAGCAGAGTGCACATTCCTTAATCTTTATGGACTTCAACTTAATTGGAGAGCAGACAATGAAAGTCACCACTTAAGGCTAATGTGATTATTAGATGAATCCATGTAAAGCACTGACAGATTAACAGTACACTGCCATTTATCTCCCACAGACAGGACACACAGTAAGGTCTGAGTAAAGGGGAGTTCACTTTCATGCTATTAATAAGACAAAATCAAAAGGTGCATTTTTATTGGGGATAAAATGGGTAAGTGTAGGATTTGATTCTGTAATGTCCACTGTATAGGCTGTTCCTATAATTTTTGCAGATAATATAATGATTTAATTTGTATAGCCATAATATAATCTTTTCATTTTCAATCTCTGTGCTTAAAGGGGGTAAAATGTAAAGAACCATAGGATCTAGCCAGGTAAACATGCTTGGCTAGGGTAGCCATGAAGTCAAGCATTGGAATAAATTCTTTTCTCTGTTGGCAACCTGTAAGAGATTGTACAGCTTTTTTTTTTTTTTTTTTTTTTTTTTTTTTTTTTTAAGACATCTTGAGAGTAAAATTTTTCATTGGTATGATACTGTTGAATTTAAAAGCAAAGATTTGACACATTTTTCTGACTTGTTTAGGGCTATCTGGTGTGCTTAGCTAAAGGAGCAGAAAAACTTGGTGGGGAAGAGCAAGACTTTGAAGTTCAGTAATCTTGGAGTATAATTCCTGCTACGGTTTGGATATGGTTTGTTCCCTAAAGATTCATGTGCTCCAAGTTTTACCTCCAATGTAATATTGAAAAGCGGTAGGAACTTTTAAGAGGTGGGGACTGTTGGGAGGTGACTGGGTCATAACTGCCCTCTTGGAATGGATTAAAGCTGGTCTTGCAGAGTGGGTTAGGCTGTGCGGGGGCAAAGCAGTTCTCCCAAGAATATGTAGTTATAAAAGATGAAGGCTTCTTGTCTCTTTCTTCCTCTTGTCCTCTGCCTCCTCCGCCCCGCCTTTTTCTACCTCTCTTGCACTTGCTCCCACTGTGTGATGCTGTCCATAGGCCCTCACTAGAAACCCATCCACTATCAGGTTCTTGAACCTCCAGAACTGTGACGAGACTAGATTTGCAATTTTCTTTAACCAGTTTTAGGAAAACTACATTAAAATTATTTAAGTATAACGACTACACAAAGATTGGTACAACACATACAGCATGTGCTTAATGACAGCATGGTAGTCAGGAATTCATAAGAAAACATACAGAATGGAAAGAACAATTTTCTACTGAGAAATGGTAACAACTGATGTGACAGTTCTACCTAAAATTTCAGTTAACTGGAAAGAAAATTATAGTCCGATCAGGGCAAAAAATCATTTTCAGAAATCACACGAGCAGTTTGCACTTCTGTGTAATTTAGACACCATCCTTGGCCATGAAGGAAAAAAGTTTTCCAGAGTTTCTCAGCGAACTTGCATATTACATTAGTGCAACAAACAAAAACTGTGTCTCAAGCAGTGTGATATTCAAATTCAAATACCCAAAAAGTATATAAATGATTTTGTTACCTTTATTTAAAAAAGGGAATTTTAATTATGTGTAATTAAAGTCATTAGCAAGTTGGTGACTTAAAAAGATGCCAACTAACAGTAGCAACTGTAGAAACTGTGACTGGGAATGTTTTGGACTGGTTCCTATCTGCCTTCTCAGCAGCTCAAGAATGATCATAATGCTTTCCCTTTTTCTGACATACCATCTATATAGCAAGTTGCACGCATTCATCACCCCAATTCTTCACCCACCCTAACCTCACCCTCTCCACTTGTAATTTTTCAGTGAATTCCCACTATGCATGTCCCATGGGATGAGCTCTAGCCAGTGAGAGGTTGGCTGGAGCCTCAGAATTTGCTTAAGCAAATCTGGATAGAGGTAAGTTGTCCCATCCCCACCCATGGCCAGCCAACACAAAGATGTGTCTGCCAACCAGACTCATGAGAACAACAAATGCTTATTTTAAAAAGGTGAGTTTTGGGGTAGTTTGTAATTTAGCATTATTGGGAAAATAAATAACAGACCACCTCTTTTCAATTGGATCCTCACCATAATATTTAAAGAAAGGCAAGCTCCATTGGAGACTCCTTAATCTTTCATTTCCCTCAAGTGGACACTTTTGGTGCTGGATTACTTCAATTTATTATCCAGTACTTGATACCACTATTTCCTACCTCCTCATTCCTTAAGCACTCCCAGTAGTTTCTTGAAAATAGCACTTACCAAAGCCACCAATGACCCTCACATCAATAAATCCAATGATCTTTAGTTGTCAACTTGGTTCCTTGGCAACATTCAGTACTGTTGACAATTTTCTCTGCTATAAGCTTGTGTCCCCTCTGCTCCTCCAAATGCTGATGTTGAAGCTCTAACTCCTGGTTCTGGAGATAGGACCCTTTAAAGTCATAAAGGTAGGACTCTAATCTGATGGCTTGGGAGTCCTTTTAAGAGGAGAAGGAGATATGACTCCTCTGCCATATGAGGACACAGAAGGCAGCTATTCTGCAATCCAGGAAGAGAATCATCACCAGCCTCAACCCTGTTGAACCTTGACCTTGGACTTTCAGTCTACAGAACTGTGAGAAAATAAATTCCTGCTGTGTAAGTCATGCAGTCTGGCTATTTGTTGTGGCAGTCCAAGCAGACTAAGACACGCTTTTTCCTGAAACTCTTCTTCTGGCTTTTGGGACACTACTGGTTTTCGTTTTGCCTTTTCCCCTTGGAGTCATCCTATTCTAACTGGATGGTAACTAGAATTTCTCATGGTTAAGTCCCAGGCTACTGCTGCTTCCTATTTGATATTCTCTTTTAAAGGTTCTCCTCTATACTGTTTTAGTCAGAAATGATACCCTAGATGTCTCGACTTCATCCACGGCTTTATGCACTGCTTCTTCAAAACAACTTTTCCTGACTCCTCAACCTGAAACAGTCCTTGCCCCCCCACCAAATCATTGTATCACCCAATTTCATTAATGCAGATCCTGTCACTGCCATATGATTTCTATTTTGTTTTTCTCTCCCACAAACACAAACTTGAGGAGAAAAGAGATCCTTGTTGGTCTTTTTCAGCACTTATCCACCATTTGACACACAGAAACTGGACAAATATTTGTAGTAAGAATAAACCTGGGATTCCTCTTCTGGCCATGATGAAGTAACAAGGACCAGATTTACCCTCTCACTGTAAACGAGCTTAAGACAAAATATATGAAATGGTTTTAAGATAGGGGATGAGAGGAAGTGCGGGATGACAGTGAACCCCGAAAAAAGAGAAGACAAAAGCCCTAAAACCTGCTCAGGCTTGCACCTGCAGTTTCCAGGCTGCATGACAGGGAGGGGAACCCAAGAGGATGTGTAAATACTCCTGAGTTTAGCATTTAGTGGAGCGGAGTACAGGAGACCGAGCTGGAGAGACAGAAGAGCTGGCTGGGGGAAGGAGGAGACAAGCTACAAGGGAGCACATGGACACCCAGGGAGCTCCCGGGCTCCGCTCACATCTGTACACGAATACTGACCTACTGATCAGTGCATGAACATCCCAGGGCTGTGAAAGGACTAGGTGGGGAACCCCGACGGGCTCTGCAGGACTACTTATACTTTATGTTCCCACCAGCCAAAATGGAAGGTCCTTCTAACACATGCAGTATTTTAGAGTCCTCAGGTGGGCACTGGATTGCTTCATCAAATGTGTCAAATCAGCCCTAACAGGCTTTTTGATCTTGTGCCACCGTTAACATTTGGGACAGATAATCCTTTGTTTTGGGGAGCTGTCCTACATGCTGTACAATGTTTAGCAGCACCCCTGGCCTCTATCCACTAGATGCCTAAAATAGCAACTCTAAGTGTGACAATAAAAAAAAAAAAGTCCTCATAATTACCAAATATCTTCTGTGGCGCAAAATCACACCTAGTTGAGAATCAGTGTCTAAAGATTAATAATACTTAAAATCAAGACTTGAAAGAATCAAAATTATTTCTGAACAGGTTAACAGCATTCAAAACATTTTAAAGCATCACAAAAAATATAGCATGCAACCAGGTAAATTCACAACATCTGGAATCCCATGGAACAAATAGGAAAATAGTACCCTTAATATGAAGAAAAATCAATAAATAGGAACAAATAAATAACACACATTGTAAAATTAGAACACAAGAATGCTAATGTACGTATTTTAAATATACTCCATAAGTTCAAGAAGTTGGAAAAAACACGAGATGAAGAAAAATGTGATAAGTACAAAGAAGACTAAATTTGAACTTCTGTAGGTGACAAATATAATTTATGCACACTATCCTGAATGGTATTAATAACACCTGAACAGTGTCCAAGAAATGGTCAATGACCTTGAAAATATGGGAATAGTGGTATCCAAAATGAAACAAAGAAAAAAGAAGTAAACAAACATGAATAGAATATCAATGACTTGTGGGATAAATATGTGTGATTTAAATCATAGAAGGAGCCAGAAACATATTTGAGGAAATAATGGCTAAAAAACACCCAAGAGTGAAGAAAATTGAAAGCTATTCAACAAATCCCAGGCAGAGAAAGAATTAAGGCAGCCATGCCACAATCCTTTATAATCAAACTGCTGGCCAGTGATGAGGAAAACTCTTACAAGCATACCCGGGAAAAAGACATTACATACGAAGGATCAAAAGTAAGAATGATGGCGGACTTAACTCCAGAAGCTACAAACTAAAAGACATCTCTAAAGTATTGAAAGAAAAACATGGCCCAATATGAAATAATCCATATTCAAGGAAAATCTCTCTCCATGAGAAAAAAGAAATAAAGAGTTTTCAGACACACAAGGGCAAAGCTGAGTGAATTAATCCCCAGCAGGACAGCACTACAGGGAAAGCTGGAGGAAGTTCCTTCAGACAGAAGGAAATGATTTCAAATGGGAATCTGGAATGAAAAGCCCCAGGAATGGTAAATTTGTGGGAAAAAAAATTATTTTATATTTAATAAAATCTTTGAAAGATGAATGACTATATGCTAGAGTCTGGATGTGGCCTAAGGGTTCATACGCGGGTGTGGCAGTGCTGAGGTGCCGCAACTTCATGCAAGCATTAGGGCCTAGTGGTAGGTAACTGGGTCCTGGAGCTCATGCCCCACTGAAAGGATTAATACAGTTCTCAAAGGAAACCCAGTTAGTTTTCACAAGAATGAGTTGTTAGAAAGTGAACTCAGCCCACATGCTTGCCCTCCTCTGTAGTTATTTCCCTTCCTGCTTTTCTACCATGTTGTGACCTAGCCACCATGAGCACTTACTGAAGGCTTCTGAAAGGTGGACTGAACAACACTGACATTCAGCTTCCAGAAGCGGGCTAAATAATTATAATTATGAAGAACCCAGCTAATGAATTTTATTGTAGTATCAGAAATTGGACTAATACCCTCTCAAGTGAAATAGTAACAACATACCGTTAGGGTGTATAAAATCTTCAGGAGAAAAATATTTAACAAAAGTGTACAGGCTTGGAAGAAGGAAATGCAAACATATGGTTGTGAGATTCTTAGGCTAGCCCTGAAGCAGTCAAACATTGTCAGAGGTGAACTCTGGTAAGCTAATGATATGTATACAGTGTAAAACCGTTTTTGTTTTTGTTTTTAAAAGAAAATCATTTTTTAAAAAGCAACATAAAGAGATTTTATAGAATAATAGAATATACTCTGATCCAAAAGAAGTCAGGAAGAGGAAAAGAGAATAGGATAAACGAAATGGAGAAAGCTGATTTAAACCCAGCCACATGAATAGACACATAAAACATAAGTGGTTCTATTGAAGGGCAGGGATTATCAGGTTGAATAAAAATGCAAACCTCAACTATAGCCTGCCTAAAATAACTCTCCTTTAAATATAAAAACACAAAATGGTTAAGAATAAAGTTATGAGGAAAGATATACCACAATGATACTAGTGGAAAAATAAGCTGCAATGACTACACGGTGTCAGATGAAACATACTTCACAATAAGGAACTTTTCTAGGAACAGAGGTTCATTTCATAATGAAAAAGGAATCGATTCACCAAAAGTATCTAAAGTCTCAATGTGTTATAATTACACAGCCTCAAATAACATGAAGCCAAATTTGAGAGAACTGAAATTTGATCAAGATCCACAAGTCCTAGGTGCAGATTTTGACACCTGTCTCAAGAACATACAGAAGTAAACTGAAACTTGATAAGGACAAAAAACTTGGAACAGCACCATCTACCAAATTGCTTCACTGACATTTACAAAACACTCCATTCTGCAGCTGCCGCCTATATACACAACATTTTCAAGAACATACAGAACATTTATTAAGATTTGGATAGACTCTGAGGCATAAAATGAATGTTAATCAATTAAGAAAGTAAATCCATACAAAGTATTTTAAAACCATAACAGAATTAAATTAGAAATCAGGAACATAAAGATATCTGAAAAATTCTTAAATATTTGGAAACAAAACACCACTCTCAATAATTCATGGGTTATAAAAATCACAGGAGAAACTAGCAAACATTTTGAATTTAATGAAAACAAAAACACAGAAAAGCAGAATTCGTATAATACAGCTAAAGCATTTTTAGAGGGAAATTTATAACATTGTATTCACACTGGTAAAGAAGTAATCTTCTTTCCATTACTACACTGTATACATACAACACTGCATACCACTGATCTCAAGTGTGGTCACTTGGGTCCCACCCATACCTACTGAATCAGACTTCGTCTGTGAAGCCCAACCGCCTCTTTTTGAACAAGCTCTCCTGGTGATTCGGATGCACGCTGAAGTTTGTGAACCACTGTTCTACTAAGTAGAACAGTCCTCATCTGGGCTACCATAATGGTCTATGCCTCCACTCTTCACAATGCAATTAGATCTTTAGAAAGAGAGAAGAGTCAGATGATACCATATACCTTCTTTATCCACTTCTTTATTCTAATCTCTTCTTTAAGTGCAATGGGAAGCCACTGAAAGAGTATAAACTTCTTAGCATGGTTTATGAGGACCCACACAATCTACTCTTTTACTTCCTCCCCAGTCCTCACTGTATGAACAGTGTGCTTCTCCTTTCTCTCCAGCCTAGGCACACTGTTCATGTCTTAGCCCTTTAACCTGCCAAGAATCCTGCACTTAAGCATTTTTTCACACACAATCCCCTCTTCGTGGAAGGCCATCCTATCCTACTGGTTCGCTGCCACCCTCCACAGCTCAGTTTCAGCAGCATTTCCTTAGGGAAGCCTTCGCTCACTCCTGTAACTTAACAGTGTTCAGCTATTACACTAACATACAAATTTACTAATTACCACTAATTGCATCCTATTCATTTATTATACCACTTACTAAATGAGAACAGATTTATGAAATTATTTACTCAATGTCTGCCTCTCCAAATAAATATGAACCAGGAGGGCAGGAAATACACACACAGGATTCCCCAGTGTGTGCTGCCTGGCACACAGGAGGAAAACATTTTTGAATGAATACATTGGTAGAGTGTATAGATGAGGCTTTTAAAATTTAGCTTTGTTTGTTATAACAAAAAAGGAAACAAATGAATTTTCCAGGTGACCTAGAAAAAAGAAGCCTAGGTTCACCTTAAAACAAACACAAACAAGAAAAGTGAAAAGTGATAAGATGAAAATATTAACACATCTACTCTGCTCTTTTTAAAAATAATAAATCTATAGTTGAATTAACTAGGCTTAATATTACGATAACTACAGAATGCTCAGTTCCATAATGATGAAAACTGTTTACTTGTCCAAGAAAAATGACTGGAAGAAATGGTGATCTGAGCTGGACTGCAGATTTTGAATTCTTAAGAGAAGAAACAGAGAAGGAGCTGGTCGTGTTAGTATACACCCTAGTACCAGCTACTGTGAAAGGTGAGGATCTTTGAGCCCATGAGTTTAAGACTACCGTGGGCAACATAGCAAGACTCTGTCTCAATAAATAAATCACATTGGAAAAAGAAAAAGAGAGAGAGAGACAAGGAAGAGTAATAGGGGAGGAAAGGAAGAGAAGACTTGGATGTTGAGGCAGGTGGGAAGCAATGAAATCGATCTTTCTAACAGGTGATAGCAGCTGGCTAAGGCAGAAGGGTGACCCTTGAACTTACCTTGGATACAGAAAGCAGATGTGGAGGCTGTAGGGAGAGAATAAAGATTTACAAAATAGAAGAAATCTGGCACTCATGGCTCCCTTGGTGCCACTCTGCTGGATAAAGACAGATATTGTCCCAAAGAGACAAACAAACTAATATGGCTAATCATTGCATTGTGTTCAGAAAGGGAGTAGTAGATGGGATGTTGGGAATGAACAGGATAGAGTGATCTTAATGTATTTTTAAAAAGAAAATATACAACTCATTTTTTTTCTAGTCACATCATATCAAAATTATAGTGATATAAACATAAATTAGCAAACATGCAATGTGTCGACAGTAAATATTTTAGATTTTGTGAACTTTAGGTCTCTGTTGGAACTTCACAATTCAGCTTTTATAGCACAAGAAGAGCAACAGATGACATGTTAAGTCACTATGAATGGCAGTACTCCAATGAAACTTTTTTCACAAAACATTTCATGGACTAGACCACCTAATTAAGAAAATTAATTCTATGTTAGAGAATAGTTGTGTACTCCATAACCAATATAAGTATGGTGAATCAACCAGATTACCTTTCTTCAAGTCGTACTAATTATGTTAGGAAAGCAAAACCAACTTGAAATGTTTAGAGTGGTTCTTGAGTTTCTCTAGACTAATATCTAACTCAATATCTGATAAATCAAAAGAAAAAGTATTCAATGATTGTTCAATAAACTGGTTTTCTATGAAAGATATGGGACATTTAGTAAAACAGTATCTTGAAAACATGGTAATGTTGACAAAGCAATAGAATACAAAATATTCAAGAAAATTCCTTAAAAACCCCATCAAGACAAAAATGATCAAAGTAGATTTCAATAGCATTATGGCAGAAGTTACAGACTCTTCAAAGCCTATAACTCTTCCCTTTACTCAATTCCTGAGAAAATATAATAGAGAAAAATTCAATTGCAAATAGAATGGATTTTAATTAAAATACCTAATTTCATTCAAATACTCGAAACAACAGTTTTAATTATGACACTGGCAACTAGCAAAGTGACAATATGAAGTCCATATAAAGAGAAATATGTTGATGAATTAATTTTACTTCAAATACCTATCTTCATTTATTCAGTTTCTGACCAAACTAGACTATGGCTATATGCTTGAGGAAACATTCACTGATCTTATGATTTTCTAAATTCATAGTCAGCTATTTTCTCATGGTTTGTACTAAAGACAGTAGAGTCTTCTAAACTGACTGCTATCACAGCTCTCCCTCTCTTAAAATGAAAAGAATCTTAACATACAAAAATAAAACAATGATCAGAACGTGATCATTCTTTTGAATGCAGAATGTTAATTTATGTACAACAGGACCAAATCCAGAATATATATCAATTTATATTTTGATAGTCATTATATTCTTTCTGGAAGTATCACAATAAAAAGAGAAACGTAGCAGTAAATTATATATAGCGTGTTTCTAGTTGCTTCACCAGCTGCCTATGAAATATAAAAAGTTGTGATACCTTAAAAAAAGTTTGGGAAACACAATCTAACATGCTAACAGGGCACTGGAATGCATTAAGAACAAGAAATGTCTTTTCCCATCTTAAACTCCTATACATAAAGCATCTCAGGGGCTTAGTGTCCCCTGAATCCATCTTTGGGATGTTTGTGAAGTAAACTAGATTAAGCTGACTATGAATCATCTGGATAGATTTCTCTATCAAAATTAGAGTACCAGCTATTCTGTGCTTCATAATTTCTTCTATTAAATAACAATTATGATGTTGAATAACAGCATATGAAGAAACTCCAAATTTTACAAAATAATGTCTAAGGATATTTTGTCCCAACAGTTGTTTTCATCACACAAATTTAAAAGAACATCTGAGGTTCAATGTTCAGAAAATGTGGTAAACTGTTCATAAGCATGACAGGAGAGGGATGCATGGTCAGTCTCGATTTGGGGTATTTGGAGTATGGTGCTTAATGCCCAACAGTTATGTACCTGTGTGAAAACCAAATTATCAGCGGAAAAATGCATATTCAGTCATTTTGAGGGCAGAGGTTGACAAACTGAACATTTTTTCCTAATCATCTTAGAATCTAATTCAAAGTATCAACTGAATTATGAATATTCATAAGAAAATTTGCATTTCAGGATGAGCACTTTTAGTCTATGGCAATTTCAAGTCCACATTAGGTTATTTAGTCTTAAAAATTTTCTCATAGCTGTCTAAAATCAGTTTATTTACTTCCAAATACTTACCAATTAGGAAAAGGCACATGTTTACTTGAGTGACTTAAAAGATACTGATACTAAAAAATATCTGTTATTTTTTTCAATAATCACATTCAATTTTAGGGTAGTATCATATCAAAAATCTTCTGCAACTGACCCAAATAACCCCATATCTTGTTCTCTACCCCAAAATCTGTTATTTTGTGCTACTATTAGAATTCAACTCTGATCATGTAGCTCCTCACTATTCAAGGGTAAGTTCTTGATTTCATCTCTTGGTCCTTCTGTTACAGCCACATGGCAAACCCAACTACTGTTATACCTACAGGAACCCCTACCACCACTGGCCACCAGGGTCCAAGTTTATATCCTAGCAGTTATTTCACATTCCCCAACACCCAATTCTCCCATACTACTCTTAGAGCACCTCTAAAGTCCTAACAGATGAACTCTAATAACTCAACATTCCACCTATTAATTTCTGATTTGCAACCCACATATCATTCCCATTACTCTCTCAAGTGAAAAGTGAACCTTCTGGCCAAGACACATCCCTGTAATGCCCCAAGCCCTCTATGCGGTAATCAACTTGGTGGTATTTCTCCTTTCCTACTGCTTGACATCACATTTTTGTACAGTCAACCTTTCTCCTGTTGGCTTTTTTCCAGTGACCCCTAAACAGTTTTTTAAACCCACCTTCAATCCCATCTTACTTGTTATCTATCTCCTCTCCATTTGTTGCCAGTCATAGTTTTCTGCATTAATTTTCTTCATTTCCTCTTTCTCCATTTAATCATGCAGCCCTGAATTGGACTTTCCAGCTCTGCTAAATCACTAAACTAATCCCTTGTTGTCATATTCAGTGAAATGTTTCTGCTTTAGACTCATCAACAACTCACACTTCTTAAAACATTTCCCATCACCACCCTTTGGGCTTTCCTCCTTTACCTCTTAACTATTCTCCCCAGTCTCTTTTTGTGCACATCTTTTCTCTTCCCTTTACACTTGGAGCTCTGAGATCCTAGTCTCTTTTAATCTTACACTGAGTAAATTAGTCATGTAACATAATTTTTGCTGACTCCACATTCTCCAGTTCAGGCCTCTTTCCTAATCCCCAATGCCTGCTTCCCCAATGTCATTTCTAGATTTTCTTATCACACTAGATAGTTCAAATCTCTTACATCTAAAACTGAACCCCTTGAGGGTTCTCTTATATCTCACTGAATGTTGATCTCCCCAGATTGAGATGAGAACCTGGATGGTATTCTTTATTTCTCTACTCTGTAAAATATTTCATTTTACTTCATAGATCTCTCTCAAACTTACTTTTTCCATTACTCCTACTCGTAGGGATTCAAACTTTTTTTTTTTTTTTCATTAACTAATGTTGACCTCAAAATTTGGAACATTTCCCTCAGTAGCTTTATCTTTTATCATTCCCTACCCTCAAACTCAGCCAATCCATAATTCCTAATTTATACCTCAGCTCTGATAGATAACTCAGTTTTCCAAATAAGCCTACTCTCTGTATCACCTAAATTTTCCACATGCAGGTCACTGCCTAAAATCTCCTCTGCCAGTTTCTGGTATTTGGGCATCCTTTGTTTCAGCTTATATGTGATAATGTATAAAATTTTGTATTCAGTTTTCCTCCTACATGTTCCTACAGTTCACCTCTGTCTGGTCATGACACTCATCCTCATACTGGGACTGGCCATTCATTTTTCTATTCCCCATGAGACAGTAAACTCTAGAAGAACGACCACCATGACTAACCACTGTATTCCCTTAAAACATATAATATCCTACTTAAGACATGAAGTACACCCTATTTATTGGACGAATAGATGTTGTAGGTCTTGTTTTCTCACTGAGGGAAAATTACAAATCTTCCATAGTGACTAAAAGCACACCGTAGGCATTCATTAAATATTTGTTGAACTAAGAATAGGATGGAATTGCACTTTTCTTCTTTCTTTCCATGTCTTATGCTTGATAAAGAGCATACAAATGTGGTAAAATAGAATTCTAAAAACTCCTATGTATTAAACTATATCTGAACAGTTAATAAAATGTATAAAATAAGACATTCATGGTAGAAACAAAACTTTTCACCAATAGAAACATTTCAAAATTCATTATATACATTGTCCTAGGAA
This sequence comes from Sciurus vulgaris, assembly GCF_902686455.1. Classification (NCBI taxonomy): domain Eukaryota; kingdom Metazoa; phylum Chordata; class Mammalia; order Rodentia; family Sciuridae; genus Sciurus; species Sciurus vulgaris. The sequence continues at coordinate 133,209,645 of NC_136469.1, read as the reverse complement.
ATTTTCTAGGAAAGTCCTACTGTTAAAATTTTATCTCTTTTCATTTGCAATTATTCTACAAAAAAGAAAAACACATATAAAACTAATAATGAGTTTTAGTGTCATTTCCAAAAGGTCAAAAAGAAGTATGGAATACCAAGAATAATGAGAAAAAAATAATACTGTAAGAAAACATTTAAAACTCAGATAAATATAACAAATACTGCCATAAATACAACTTTATAAAAATAATGTCCTTGCTGATAAAAAAAGAATGTTAAAAATTAAAGAAGGAAAGTTATCAGTAAAAGATAAATAAAACTTTAAGCAGAACAGGAACTAGTAATAGTAATTTTTAAAATAAGATGAAAAACTTTTTGTATGATACTAAGATATTTTTCTTAAATACTCCAAAAGAATTTTGAAATTAATTTGAAAAAGTAGTAATCAGACAGCTTCATCTTACTTTTTTTAGGATGGGCTCATATTTAGTGGGGGTGAAAAATAAGATTAAAATAAACTTTACACATAATAATTAGGAAGATACAATGCCTAAGAAGCTGGAAGGATAAAATACGGTTCTGTTGTAAAGTGAATTAAAGCAAATTCCTTTGATAAACTATAGCAGCATGAAATGAGGATGATATAGAACATTAAAATGAAACCTTACATTTTATTCTTCATAAAAATGTGTATGTATTCAGGTGAATTATAAACTTTTTCCAAAAATCACCAATCAGGTTTTTTTCCCCCAACATTATTTGCTATAATGTCATTTTTAGTTATTTTGAGGACAAGAAACAAAGATCATTCTTTTAGTTTTGATTTATTTTTTCATAATAGGGATCCTATTTTGGCTACCTTTGACATTTTAATCACTGCATGTTAAATTTTTGAAATTTTAGTTAATACATGCTAGATATTACTGAAATGGGTATTTTAAAGTTACTCAGTTAAATAATTGAATTTTGGGCCTATAAAAATCATTAACCTATTAAAGAACTACTGCTTTTAATATTTTAATATAAAACACAATACTACTTATTTTACCTTTTAAAAAGTTTTAAAATAGGTAATCAGAAAAAAGGCCACCAATACTTCCTCTGTATAAAGTATTCTTAAATTTCCAAATGTAGCCTGGCATTCTTTCATGACAAGGAAGTCAGCAATAAGCATTCTCATACTCCTAAAAATCCTTCCTGCATTATCTAGCACTTATTAATAAGCAGAGATGGAAATGGTTATATTGGCAACTAGTGTTTGTATCATATTTGTTCTAGGTTCTGAAGCACCAATATCAGGTCAATATAACTGAATAAGGGATATATTATTTGTTCAAGTAATCTGCTTGCATTCTCAATGTAGCATGAACCTAACATGCACATGACTCTTCCCTTAATAGGCTATGGAAAGAAGAAATTCTCATCTTTCTATTAGTGAAAATGAGCTCAATGTCTGAGATGAAAATAAATAAACTATTCAACAAGTTTACTGATTTATTGAAAAAATATCATTCCTATATTTTTCAAATAAGCAGTCTTATAGTAATTCCAAAACAGTACCAAATGGCATAACAACTTGGTGAATGGGAGACTGATTTCCTAGGATTACAATGTTATAATCTTTAGCAATGAGTTTTTACTTTAGCCTGCATGATCTCATACTTGTTATTTATCAATAGAATAAATATATATTAGCCTGTAGTGTAGCAAATTTTTAGTTACATGGTCGTATTAATCTGGCATATTGCTTTCTGATTTTATATTAGATCAAATGCAAAAGCAGACAATATAACTTTTCTACTAATAATATATAGTAAAGAAGCTTTCTATGTCTCTACTAAATATATTTGTGTGTACTTGGAAATCCCAGGCACATTAATGGGGAAATGCACTAGTACATTTGGCAGCACCTAACATCATGAGTTTCATACTAGGTGCCAAGAAATTAGGTTGTCCAAGTATCTTAGAAATCAATAATAATTGAATATGCTATTTCTTTTCTACCTACTAATTTCATACTTTACTCAAGGCACCTACAATGAAACTTTAAAATTAAGGAGAGAAAAACTTACCTAGTTGGGATTTTGAAAAATAGTTTGTCATTTGTCCACTGTTGTAAGACTGTCGTTTATGTCTTTTTGTTGACATTTCTGTGGTCTTCCATGGTGGTCTTTTTCTTTTGTTCAATTTGCTAAGAACTTGAGAACTATCAGAAGGATTCTTGTCAAAATTAACACATTTACTTAACTTACTGTTGCTAAGTTGGTCAGCAAATTTATCAGGTGAAGGACTATTTGCTTTAGCATTTTCTATTTCTTTAGTTTGCTTTTTAAAATAATTTTGCCTAGCAGAATGGGATCTTAATGTACAGCGCTTTGATTCATCTACATGTGTCTGATGATTACTTCCACTGTCAACAGATTCAGGAGAGTAAATGATTGTATTTAGCTTAAAAGTATTTCTGTGTTCAAGATAATTGATCTTCCTTAAAAATATCCTACAATCTTTCAAAGTTTTTGACCTCCAATTATTTGGACACGGATTTCCTAGCCTCTTTTCAAAATCTCTTTGGCTGCAATTTGTTCCATTCTCCTTTGCATCTGACTTAAATTTATTTTCTAAACTAGGATGTGTTTTCAAGTCAGGCATTGCCACCTTCTCTTGCAAAAAGTTATCCCTGATCTCAGGTGACAAAATACACTGATTACCTACTGCGCTTTTTCCACTGAGTGGGATGTCAGTATTTGTTCCCCTCTCAGTCTTATTTAAAAACTCTCTCTGGCAGAAAAATCTTAAGTTCCTCCTTTTAGAGTTCCAATCAACTGTTCCATAATTGTGCAGCTTTCCCTCTCTTCTCCACCTTTCATGGTGCAATCTCTTAAACTCGGTCCTTTTCAATCTAGCTAGTGTTAAATTACTTTTCACATTTAAGAGTGGAGAACTAACCATCTTATGCAGTATATGCAACTTCCCTGATTTTGAAGGAGAAGAGAGTGCAAATTTTTTAAAGTGCTTTCTAAAGGGGCTGGTATTAAAATCACAATATTTGGCCCCTAATTTAATTCCCTTGGTATTTATTACTTCCAAAGGATTCCGAGCATTTGCTTTTCTAACTAGTGAAAGAGACTGTGTTTCTGTTGACTGCATAAACCAAGTACACAGTTCATTCAAATCATACTTTTTCTGAAAAAGCATTTTTACAGGTGAAACTTCAAGTTCTAAAAGACAAGTCTCCAAAGGCTTGGCTACTTGGAAATGATCATTTTCAATGTATTCTTTCTTTTTATGAGCAAAACCTTCAGCTTCATCTCCACTCACTCGCACCCAAGCATTTGTTATTTGCTCAAATCTATTGTTTAATTCCTCTAATAAGGAATCACTTGAAGTAGAAGTAGCCCACCACCTGAGCAAAGAGTCTGATGAAATTATAGGGTCCAAGGATACTTCAGAAATGGGTATTAATTTGTTATCTTCCAAACACTTTTTCGCACTCTTTGAATGTCTAGTTCCTGGGTTATCTTTGGAAGTTATTTTTATCCTTGACTGTGCATGTTTTTTCTTCTGATTTTTGCCTTTCTGCATATGGGGTTTACATGATTTAGGAAGCAGAGCATTTCTATAAATAAGTGAGTTAGAAGATGCTAATGAATGCAAGAAATGCAGAGATGGTTTTCTGTCCCTAATAGAATGTCTCAAAGGTAGAGTAGCAATCACACTCTTTGATCCATTTTTAAATATGTCAGCTTCAGCATGCCTTGTTTTATCCATCTTAATGCATTCTTGGTCATGCATTTCTTCAGGCAGAGATTTTCCTAACATATTCTCCTGTTCTAGAGGAGGTAAGCAGCTGCTAATACTTACTTCTCTTTCCTGAGGTGAAATTCTATTAATAGTCACAGATATGCCAGAGATTTTAACTTTTGCAGGCCTTCCAGGCTTTCTAATTATTGCCAAAGGCTTCTGATTTGGTCGAGTAATGTTCTTAGGAGGCTGAGGTACCACACACTTGTTTTTGACAGGCCTAACATGCTCAAAGTCAGACCCCAAGATCTCTCTTGCAGCAGTCAAACTTGACACAGCACTTATTCTTTTACTCAAGTCAATTTCATGTTCTCTAGTATTTCTGAGACTATTAAGTTCAGTTGGAAAATCACCAACATTATTGTTTAATGACATAATGTTGCTGATGTTTACACTTCCCTCAGAAACATGCCTTTTAGTTCTTCTTGACCTTCCATAAATAACAGTTACAGTAATACTCTTTCTATAAATACCTTCTTTTACCTCTGATAGGAGAGCTTCTGGGCTCATCCTTCCAGCACTAAAGGATTCATTTTGGCAAATGGTGATGTCCGTTTGATCAGTTTTAGGTTTTGGTGGTCTTCCAATTGGTCGTTTAATCTGTTTCACAACTTGGGGACCTATTTTTTTGGGTCTACCTGGTTTTCTTTTGAAAGATGAATCAACAGTAACGATTGAACTTCCCTTTGATTCTTCTTGTGGCTTATCCCTATTCAAATCATCTGAAAACACTGCAGAAGATTCTGTAGGTTCTTTTACACAATTGCATTTGTTTAGTTCTCTTTGAAGAATATCAGTGTCATGATTAAAACTGTAATTTTCAAAGCTAGCATTTGGGATATCCTCATTTGCTTCTGTGTTTTTCCCAATTATGTGATGGGTTACATGTTTCTCAGAAGGAACATCAGCATTTGATTGGGAAGTACCAACTGAAGTCAATGTATATTTGACTCCTTCACTGCTTTTAATTTCCGATAGAAACATGAGTTTGATAGGACTAGAATAGTTCGAAAAAGAAGAGTTTTCAATACCTTCACACTTTGTTGGCATATTTTCAACACCAGAAATCAAGCTACCTGTATCTAAAACAGAAGACCTTTTCTGATTATCAAGTCTCTTATTATTCAAATCCATTGGAGGCATCCGCAGACTTTGGATAACACTGCTTGATGACACTGCAGATTTTGATAAACCCTGTTCTTCGCATGTCATTCTGCTTGAAGTAGAAGTCTTATTTCTCCCAGTACCATCAATTTCTATCAATTTCTTAGAAGCTTTATATCCTTCTGATAACAGCCCATTATCCCAAGACTTTTTGGCCATACCTATTGTATCTTCCAAACGCTCCACGACAACTTGTAAATTTGAATTCATCGCAATTTTGTTTAGATCTATATTCTGTGAGTTTTCAACCTGAATATTTTTCACATCTTTTTTGTGTGTGGATTCAGACACTCTTTTGGCCTTAGGGGATTTTTTGAAAACATAATTATTTGTTACATATATAGAATACCACCCTGGAGGCACAATATTTCGTTTAGTTCTGCTCAGAAGTCCAGAAACATCGCTTCTCAAAGGAGTTTGAGTGTTCTCTAATTTTGGATTCTTCCCATTATTTTGCAATTTTTTTTTTCCAGCTGCAGCATTCTCTTGTGATTTTCTTAGGCTTATTTTCTCGGCTGTAGTTGTTTTATTAAAGTTTTCTGAAATTTCATCAAAAGCCAAGTTAGTTTCTAAACTATTAAGAGGTAGTTGCAATGACTGAAGGGTATAATTTGGTGGAAATGTTTCTGCACGATTTTTATCTTGAAAGCATTTTGAATTTTGTACAGAAGGCACTTGGCAATGATGGAATTCTTCTTTGTCTGATGAAAGTACCTCATCATTGTGCATCGACTTCCTTGAATATTTTTCATTGTATTTTTTCCTCATAAAATTTCCATCAAGACTAGCAAGTTCTCTTTTGATCTGTAAAGACTGCCTTCTAATGACTGGTGAATCAGGAGAGCTGTGCATTGCAAATAAAGTTTGTTGACGCTTTCGAAATCTTGTCTGAATAATTTTATTTTCTACCTTTTTATCATGTTGACTCAGTAATTCCATAAAACTATAATCACTGGCCTTTGCATTATGCAAGAGAGACGTTATTAAATTTCCCAACTTAAAATCATTATCTGCATTACAATCATTGCTAGATAACTTTACAAGATTGGTCATATCTGTGGTTTCTATTGATTTTAATTTTTCATTAATGCGATCCATTAAATCTTGAAAAATTACAGCAGTTTCACCTTTTTCATAATTTGGAGTACAATTACCACTGGCATCTGAGAGTAAAGAATCAGAGTTACTGGATTTTTTAGTTTTATGTATTTTGATTTCATGGTCACCCTTGTTGCTGCTTATTTCTGCTGGTATTAGAGATGGAGGCTGGTTAGTATTTGTTTCAAGTTTGTTATTTTCTAAGGCTGAAAACTCTGAGATGACATCTACCAGTTTTTCAAATCCTTCAGTCTGCACAGGTGATAACGGTGGGGGTGAGGGACTTCGAGATCTACATACATCTTTAAGACTGACTGAAAGATCACATACTTCCCTTGACAAAAGAGGACTATGAAAGGCTGATTTTGTAGAGTGAATGTTTGGTGACAGTCCAGAACAGCACCTGTGAGAACTGTAAGTATCTGCAATTCCTCTATTCATTACTGTCTTAATGTGCTCAATAGTTACAGTTTGGCAAGATAAACAATGTAATTCTTTAATACAGACTGGCAGAGGCACTAAACCAGGGTTTTGTCTTTCACTTTGTAAACACCCTCTTTCTGCCAGTCTATATTCACAACTACAGAACAGATCATGTAAATCATCTTCAAATAGGGGCTTTTGAGATTCTGAAGACACAGCACATGATGCATTACAACAGCAAAGAGAAGTAGCATTCTGCTCTTGGACTAGAAATTTCAACATAGCCAAAACTTGTTGCTGGTGATGTATGCACAAAGATTCCAAAACTTTGCTTAATGCTGATTTTCCTTTTTCCATTTTAGAAGCTTCCTCTGATTTTGCATCAACAGTTGAACTAAAAATAAAAATCAAACAAAAAAATGAATTACAGCAAAAATACCATGATAAGGAGTTATAATTCTGACAGAATTTGAACAAAATATTTTGGTAATGCTGAACTCCTTGCTGACTCCTACAGAGCTGCAATAATGACATCTTGATTATTTTTTAGCAAAAATATAATGAAGCAGAAATAATATAATGTCCTATGACAAAGTAAAGGAGTCAAAGCAAAGCCCTATTTTTGCAATACAAAAGCTGATAATTATATTTACATACTGATAATATTTAGTGTTTTGGATATATTAACATTTACTGTAAAGAACTGAGATGGAATTAAAATTTTTGTAAACATTTTGTAAGTTATTTTGATAATTATCAGTCTATGTTAGTGCAAATAAGGAAAATAAGATATAGGAATAAAATTTTATCTTTATTTGAAATATTTTTTCATATACTAAAAGTGAAATTGTTAGGAAAAGAGAGTGCTGTACAGTTACAAGGAAAATTAAGGAATTTAGATTTAATATAAGTAACAGAATGTCTTTTTTGAGATTAAGCTGCAGGCATTTTTACCTAATAAAAAATAAACAGCTGGAAGCTATTTATAAATTATATCTATTTTTAATTGATTCAAATGCTAAAGTAATTACAGGAAAACTAAAGGCATTACTTACCTAATTATTAAATTTCAAATGCTGGAAAATGCCCACTGCAGAAACTAATATACATCTAACTTTTAACTAATACCCAAATTTCTTATCAATCAATATAGAAGTCTATGAAAAAAATTTTAACCTAACACCAGCAGCAAGAAGAGTAAAATATATTAAAAGAATTCTGTTTCAGAAAAGTATCTATTTTAATTAAACATATCACCAAACTCTGTACATGAAAATAAACCTTTCACCTGTGATTTGTTATGTCTGTAGTTAAATTCCTGATTTATACAAATTTTATTTAGGGTTCATATTGGGATAAACTGATAGTGAATTCCAACTGAAGAACGTAGCGTTTTAAAGAAATGTATTATGTTTGTGTATTATTAAAAATTGAAGATTTTTTTTAAAACAAAAAGTGGAAATAGTATTATTTTGCTCCCTAAAACTGGCATAACCTATTTCACAGGTAAATGGGCAATATTTCATTTACACTTTATTAAAATAATTTGCTATAAAAAAACCTATCAAAGTGAAAAGAGATGCAAATTATAATAAAACTTCTTACATCCGTGGCTGCCTCTACATAAATGAAGCATATGACCTCAGATTCTGAATTTTCCCTTCTATAAATAATTTGTTTTGTAATTTGTGTCACAATTGGAACTGTACAACAATGGGACTGACTCTCGTGATTTAAAATCAGAAAGTTCACAACAAATGTAGAGCAAAATCATGAGGAAATGACAGATATTAAATATTAAGATATACTCTTGTCTAGCAAAGTAAACCTTTAATTTTCATATAAGCAAAATAAAACCCAAAATATCCTAATGGATACACTTCAACAGTTTCTAAAGCAGTATATAGAGCCTATATCCTATTTGTTAACTAATAATGAAAGGAAGGATGTTTCTTGGAAAAATACATTGCGTTGTATCTTAAAGATGAACATCCTTTCATAACAGTTCCTGAAATGCTCCAAGACATGTTTCTGTTAATGAAGTTAAATACAAAGCTCAAACATTCAGGGGCTGGCTTAGTAGAGTGTGTGCTTAGAGCATGAGGCTCTGGGTTCAAGTCCCAGCACCTAAAATAAATATGTCCACAAAAAGTACAATCAAAATGAACAACTAGGGTTAAATAATCTAAATAAAAATTGTAATTTCAATTTGATTAAACTCCAAACATTATGAAAACCACTGATTTTAATAACCATTTTATGACATTCCAAGGAAATGTATGCTTTAAAAGAAGAATTTTCTAATTCAGTTTATTTCTTTTAATAATGGAAATTCAAAAATACCACAGTGGTAATTCCCATTTGGTGTCATATGAAGAATAGCTCAAAAAAGGTAACCATTAGATATTCAGATATTAGGCTGTATCTTATATTATCAAGGTGAATAAATTTTCAAATTATAGAACTCTTCAACATACTTATTTTGCTTCAGGCTTTCTCTTTTCCTTATTTCTCCCACCTCAAAGAAAAACCTAACATACAAGTAAGTTGAATATATATATATGTCTCCAATCAACAATTTTTTCTCAAGTGATTAGAGTCCCTAAAATTATATTTTTCATAGATACCAATATTGTTCTTCATGTTCAAAATTTTTCTAACTTTTCCCTGTTTGATCTATAAATGAAAACATTCTGCCTAATTTTTGTATGTTACTACCCATTTTTCCATTAGAAGTTTATTTTTGAAATATTTCTTAAAAGAATCAATTCTAATTCTAATTTTAATAAAAGTCCCTTCCTACAGGGAATCAAAGAAGTCAGTGTAGTCAGATTTTTCTTTTGTTTTTCTTTTTTTTTTCTTTTACTGAATGAGTAAATCAATCACACACCAACAGTGTTGTAAATTTAAGTGCAAAAGCATTGAAGTGCTTTACTACAAATTACAACCTAGAAACACGTTAACTGAACAATTAAAATTCATACAATCAGATTTAGATATATAACAACACAAAGTAGGAACAGAATTACAGTACATTTACAACACAAGACAGATACATGAATTCATTAGAAAATATTGTAATAAATAATTCATGAATTATAGTGCAATTGATTTATGCATAAATATAACTAATTGCCTAACAATCAGTTTATATTAACAAAATCTGTCAAAATCAAGGCAGCCACAGAGTTTTACTAAATTACTGCGACAATGGAAATACTGCAATTAAAAAACAAATACAAGTATTTGTACTGTAAACAACTAAAAAAATCAGTCTCACTAAAGTTAGTATACAATTTAATATAAAATTGTCATTAGCTACCAGAAATGGTTTAAACAACTTTACTGAGCAGTAGTTTTCTAAAAACAGAGGCACTGTTTTTTTCTTTTCCTTCTTTTTTATTTTAAATATAAAATACTTGAGGAACATTCAAATAAGTAGAAAGCACATAAGGGTTGCTTTCACCTTCATTAAAAGTCTGCTGAAACTGGATTTTTCAGAAAATTGTCAATTAAGTAGTAACTGGTAACTAAATTTATAAAGTACTTTGAAAGTTTAACATAAAGAACATCTTAATAGAACCACTGGGGAGAAGGGGAACCCATAAATTTCCCTGCCTTTCCTAGTTTGTATAATTAAAAAGTTAACTCAATAATAGAAACATTTTGTTTCTTTTAAAAGTTATGGGTTGATCATTACCTATAAACTATCAAAAAATATTTTAATTTACTATTTCTGACCAAAAATAAATAATACAAGTACTAAAATGCTGCAAATTAACTATAATATTACCTATAAAACTACTGATCACTGTGAAGTCAATAGCAAAATGATCCCTGATTTATGAATCCTGTAAAGTTTTTGGTCAGGTCATCTTTTAAATGATATAAAAGTGTTCTGTAAATTTCCCTTTACTATAAACTTCTCAATCAATTTATTAATGTAAATATAGTGTGAGGAATAAAAAAGCTCAATACAATATAAATATCATGTAATGCATTCGAGCCCCCAAAGTTTTGCAAGTAAAATTCTGTATAAAGAGGTCGATAAAATTGTTTTGAAACATTTACTTTAACTTTGTTTTTCAATGGGGCGGGGAAGGGGGATATATTAAATAATCCAAGTTCTGACCCTCACAAAATATGGCTTAATTCTTTAAAAAGAAAGATGACCCTGACATCTGCTGTTTTGTAATCTATTATGTATATTTTCTTGGGGTGGGAGTGGAGAGAGTAAGAGGATTCATACCCTAGTATGCAGGTGACATTAACAGCTGAAAAGAGTTCACTACAGATCTCAGATACCAAATAGCTACTTGTGTATTTTCTCACTCTTCAATTTCTTTAAATACATGTAAGCAGTTTTTAAATTTAATAGCTGAAAATTTCTTTAGTATTACATGTATAGCGATTATTAAATATACACAAACACAAGTGTAAAAACACAAGTATTTGACAAGGTGCACTCATTTTTTAAATTCAGCTGTAAGAATTCCTTTTGGAATTGAAAAAACTGGCTTAGAGAAATGATCAGAACCTGAATTTTAACAGAGAAAAGGGGCACTCAGAATTTTTAATGTATAAAGCAAAATCCTCATTCTTTATATGGAGGCACATGCTTTATAACATTTTACCTCTAAAACTGCATACTCCATAAATCCAACATGAATACTCTGACCCATATTTTAAAACTGCTATATAAAAATTACTGATCTCTCTTATGAGTCTAGTAAAAGTTAAAATGCACTGCCCAGCTTCTAACTACCCAATTAGTAGAGTTTACATTACTAAAAGTTCAAAACAGCTTCAGTGTTAAATATCTGTAAATCTATTCAAGACCCTGAACAAACTGCAAATTTGGTTATTAGCAAAATGATAATGTATCGCCCACCAAAATGAAATCTGTAATTCATTTTGATAAACTGAAAATGTTTTGAAATGTCACAGCAGCAAATATATTAAAGTTACACTGAGGTTTTTCAATAGTCGGAGTGTGTCACAATCCTTAAACTTTAAAGTAGTCATAACATCAACTAACCAGCACATTTAAACCAAAATTATCATTCTCAAGCTTTTTCTGTGCACATTATAAACATGCTCTAAGTTGCATTCCAACTTTCTTTTCTAACCTTACACATTAGCTTATTTTTCAAATGAAAAACAAAATTAAATTATTTTAATAATTAAATTTAAATTACTTTTTGTTCTTAGTAGTCCATCTTATATTAAAGGATTCTATAGCTGCTGGGGTTAACTATGTGTCAGTTTTTTTTAAAGTATATACCTTATAAACCCCAACTTCCTGCTAAATCAACTATTAAATGATAAATATTAAATTTCATTATACATATCTTTTAAGGTTTTCTTTCTATTCCTGGTGGATGCACTTGAGTGCATTTGTATTTCATAGAATGCACTGTAGTGTATTAATACTGTATATATTAATTTTTCTTAGCATGAAGATAGCTTTCTATTTAAACTGATTGGTTTCTTTGACATACTTACAATAACTGTTAAGTATGTTATATAAAAATGTTTACAAACTATTAATATCATATTACCATTATAAGATGGTTCAACTGAATGGCTAGAATGTCCTTTCACCAATAAAAATGTTTCACTTGACAATTACTTGTTTTCCCACGCTTTATGCTATTGACTACTAAAGAAAACCTGAATCTCTTTCACCTATTTATACAAGGATTAAATACAAACTATCAGAATTAAGTAAGCAACTATATAATTCTGTCCACAGTGAAAACCCTGAATAAAACTTTTTTTCAAAAGGCATGTAAGTGGTTTTTGAACTGTAAAATTTCATGTCTCCTGTCAAAGTGAGCATTTGTAATTCCCACATGTGTGTATGTAGACACACAAATACACACCTGTGCACATACACGCACACACACGCACACACATACACACACATACACACACACGCATTTTCCTAACGAGTAATCTACACAGGCTTGCTGTTTTTGCAGCTGCCAGTCCCTGAATCTGTCATGTTATATAACCCAGTGTCTGGTAATCGTAGTTTCTTCTTCGGAGGAGTCTTCAGTGTTCCAGATCTTTCTTTTACCTTGTATTCTAAAGTGCTGTGAGGTACCCCATAAATTCCTTGTGCTTTGGAAACACTCATTTTTCCGCTCATTACCATTGCAATAGCCTCTTCCATTATTTCATGATCATATTGCCGATAGCGGCCACGTTTTTTCCTGGGCTGCTTATTATCTTTTCGATCCAATCCATCTTCAGTGTTTTCAGAGTTTCCATCAACTGTTCCATTTTTGGAATTAAGACACAAAGGAGAGAGGTCCCCATGTAGAAAATAAGAGTCAACACTTGAGTGAGTTACAGAACCAGAACATTCTATTTTGTTCTGTTTAGGGAGTATATTTTTCAGTTTTTGGAGCGCTGATCCTTCTAGGACTGAAGAGGTTTTGGAAACTTGATACATAACATCCAATAGACCAGAACCGTCAGGTTGTGATTTTGAAACAGAACTTACTCGTAGCTGAGGAATTTTTAATTGTACAGTAGGATTTGAAGTTTCATATTGAAGGCTTTCGTTTTTTTCTTTAAATTGAGTAACCATTTTCTGTAGAGTTAACTGATGGAGGTAACTGGAAGCTGTTGGGAATTTTAATTCTGAGGTTTCAAGTAGATTGAGTTTACTTTTTTCTGTGCGCTCTGCTTGAGCTCTTGCCCACAAGGCTACTTTTTGCAGCACTGCACAAGTTTCTTTACTGTCTTTATATGAGTAACTATCATTGAAATCTCGAGTTTTGTTTTTAAAAGATGCAGGCTTCCCTGCTGGTAAGGCTTCTAAGTGGAGAAGTAAAGTTTTTTGAGGTATGCCATAAAGTATGCCTGCTTTATTTATGTCCAGTGCTCCAGACTGAATGTCTTTCAAAGCTTTTGAGAGCAAACCATCTGCAAACTCAGCACTTCTTTCCACATAGTCCTCTCTGTTTCTGTGTAGTCTCCTGGATGGATGGAATGAAACGATGGTAAACTGATGCATGAGAGACTCTCACACAGCTATGGAAGGGAAGGGTCCACTCCTTTATTATACTCCTTGCTTAGGTAACATCACTGCTTATGACACTTTTAAGTCTGTGAGATGTGGTAGTTACTCCTTATCAAAGCAAACGCTACAGTCCTGGTAGGACAATGTGTCAATGATACGGTGGCCTCAAGGGGCAGACCTTCCAAGAACATAAAATCCTAACAGTATTTGTAAAAATATTCTCATGATGTTGCTATTCCTCTGAAAGATGCTTGCAGAGCAACACTTATAATTTTTATTTGTACAATTAGAGTTCCATTATTAAAAAATACCCAAATCCTAAAGGAGTTTTTGTTAGTAGAAACGTGACGTTACCGCTAAACAAGTAATAAAAGAGTCAACCCATTTAAAGGAAATTTGTAGCAGCAAGAATATTTCCAAACACAAACATCCCATATTTCCACAAGACTAATTTTCCTCTAGACAAAAACTTAAAATCTGAAACGAGGTGTATTTGAATAAAATACTTTCATTTTTAGACACAGCAACTTATTTCTATTATAAACGTATCAGGTAATTTTCAGTTTCTTCAATAGAAAGCTTATAATCTATTTTATGACTCAAACACTACTGCAGCCTTATTTGAAAGAAATGACACTCTACATCTCAGATTTAAATGTGACCCAAAAAGTTTCCTACGTAGTTAATGGGAAGATGTGAAAGTTACAAAAAAAAAAAAGGAAAAAAAAAAAAATCCAAAAGTCCAACAGAACAGCATTTCAGTGGTATTTATTTAAATTAATTCAATGACAGTTTTCAAAACATAAAAGGATTTTTCGTGGTGATTACTAGATATATTAAATCATTTGCCACCACATCTAGAGCATAATGAAAAAAATGTAAACACTATAAACTAGCCCTAAGAATTAGTAAGCACAGTACTTTTAGAATTTGTTCATTTTAAAAAAATTAAATACTGAAATCACATTTTCCTTAAAACTGCTCCTGATTTTTAATGTAAATTTCTCTCACTTGTCCTGCTTCTTAGGTTGCATTCTATGATTAAGCTGATAGTTCATCTTAGTAACAGAACTAAAGTTTGGTGATTGTTCTGATAACTTTTCTTTAACAGAAAGAATAAAAAAGAAAGAGAAAGGACAAATGAAAGGTATGAGAGACACACTTATGAGTGACAAAAACTCTGGAGGAAAACTATGTCAGTACCACTCAGAATATTATTGAGTTCTCTGCAGAGATAATTTTACATTAATATTAAATTATATTTCCTAGATATTGCTTACCCAGCCATTGAATTTTCAGAAGAAGGATCACATATGGATGACTCTTCAGATTTTATGCTGGTTTTCTTTGTAGAGAGATCTAACACTCCATCCCCTATAATTTTTGCAAGAGAAAAAACTTTTATATTTGTAATAGATAGGCAATCCTTACATTTTACCATTTCATATCTTGTTGGCCTACTAGGTTATGACCTAAATATTAACACATATCTGATATGTGCCCATTACCTACTTATCTTAAATGGTTTTAGCAAGGACATGACTGGGAAGGCACTACATAGGAAAGAGGGAGCAGAGGAGGATCTAACATTGCCAGATGACTTGAAGAAAGTAACAGACAAGATGTGTGTGTACAGATGTGTTTAGAATCAACTCTTGATCACCTCTCCCACGATTTTGTAGAGAACAGCTTACTTGATTGCTCAGTCATGACTCTTTTCCACTCAAGGCTTCCCATATGGTGTTTTGGGAAAGTGAGAGAAATGCAAGTTGTACAAAACAGAGATGACAGAAAATGTGGTGAGTAAAAGAACTGAATTAGTACCCATAGGGATTAGCAATATGTGGCATACATACGTTAGGCAAACTGTTGACTCTTTGCAGCCAATGTATGTTCAGGAACTCAGTGTAAAATGAGACTATTTGCTTATGTAATATGTTGTAGCTATACCTATGATGGTATGAAGATATAACAAAACTTTAGGGAAAATAACCTGTTATAAAACAACTGCTTAAGCATTTGTTATTAAAATGCAGTTGTTGCTATTATTATTATTATTATTATTCCCATAGTACTGTATTAAAAAGTCAATGATTCAGATATTGTTAACCTGACATGCTTCTGGATCAAAAGAATAAACTGCCTTTAAAATACATAATATTGTAAATGTGTTTCCACTGTTGGGTGAAAATTTTTATTACCATAAGAAAACACATGTTTAAAAATATACTAAATAATTCAATTGAGTTAAAAAGAAATCAACTCTTTTACTGTTACTGTATCAATTCACATAATACTTAAATGTTCCAGGGAAATTAAAAATGAAAAAATAAAAATAAAGCATCTTATCTAAAACCTTCTTAGTAGAACTGAATAATAATGTTTTGAATGTTTATTCTGAATTAAGCTCTGTTTTAGCCATCACAAGAGCAACAGTTAAAAAAAGTACTCATTCTCATGATGCTTAGGATCTAGTGAGATTATTCATGCAATACTGCCACCCGCCAATTATGATGGTGCTACTTAAGAAAATAATGCAGAGTAAGCTGATAGAAAAATGAACATAAGGTTGAGGAGGTTGCTGTTTATTATAAAGTGTTCTCCATAAGTGCAGGCCTCTTTGATTTAATAGGATCCTGAACAAAGTGAAGGCTACCAAACATATATTCTGGAGAAAGCTTCTAGAAAGAACAGTTTGTACAAGAGCTATGCAGTAGAATCACGTCTGGAATATAAAATGAATAGAAAAGAGGCTACTATGACTGCAGTAGGGTAATCCAGAATAAGAATGAGATAACATCAGGAATTTAGCAAGAGATTACACAGGACCACTTGGGCAATGATTAAACCTTTCAATTTTATTCTGAGGCAGACAGGACACCACTGGACAGTTTCGAGCAAAAGACTGACATGATTCTAATTCATGTCTTTGAAGGATTAATCTGCTCATGGGGAGAATGGCCTACAAGGGGGTGATGGTGCAGCAGGGAAACTTGCTAGGAAAAAGCTACACCATTTCTTTATTCAGGATTTTTACTCTGTTGGTTTTCTCTGTCTAAAAGTGTTCTCTTCCTTCTGTCACTTGCACTCATCCCAGTTCTCATCAAATGTAACTCATTATTCAGTGGCTCAGGACATAACTTGGACTTGATCATCATCCTTCTAGGTTCCTATACCAGCAACATTTACCAACATTATTTAACAGTTAACAGGCTATTCTAGTTGCTTATATACTTACCAGTGTTAGTTGAAGACTATAATATATGTAAAGGCAGAGAACATTTTATTTTATCCTTTCTGCCTAAAACAGTGTCTGGGGTATAATAAATGTTCAATAAATATTTGACAAATAGGATTTTGAACAACTCAAATTTAGTGAGTCCGGAAGTTAGACTGCTTAGACTAGAAGGATAAAAGGGGGAATTGGAGATCTAAACCATGTACCTGGCACATAGTACGCTTAAAAAAATCGTTCAAGTATTTGGCTCCGGTTTATCAATCCAGCCTAATTTTATGCTTGGTATTCAATTCATCTCAAATCCTATGCTTCACATGTATCTAACCATAGCATATTCCTGAAATATGCTGTGTGGTGTTATGTTTCTCAATTGAAGTACGTCTTCCCTCTGCTTACAATGCCCCCACCCCTTTTTTTGCGGTGCTGAGGATCTAATCCAGGGTCCTCTGGATTATAAGGCAAGCACTTTACCAACTGAGCTATCTCCCCAGCCCTAGAATGTTCTTTCCACTTATTGAACTTGTCAGACATTCTTGAAGATCCAAATATCCTCTAAAAGGAACTTACTGTTTCCCTGTGACAACAGCATCCTGTAACATAACACTATCATGCACTTATTATGTATTTTTCTTTCCCATGACACTAAATTCCTCAAGGTCAGAAATCTTATTGATTAAGCATTAATAGTTCTAGAACCTACTAAAATAAGTTATCTTCTCTATATTTTACTATTTTATTTGTTCTTTAACAATTAAAATTTGACTATTTAGAAGACTTGAGAACATCGTCTTCAAAAAATTACTGCCTCACCCTTATTTGTATTTACTAACTTCAATTTTGTTCATGTTTTATATACAACTTATAGCATATAAAATACACTTATTCTAAGCCTAATTATTAATTAAAATTTCATAATAAATTAACAGAATTTCCCTAGTTCTAAATTCTTCTAGACGTCTGATGCACTCAATTAAAATCTAATTATTTACCACAACAGAAATAATGAAAAGAGGTACAGGGAACTCCTTCTTTCTCTTCTACATACAAACTATGCAAAAGTTAGGTTGTAGCTCTCTAACTAATACAATAAAAATTTCTTATTCTTTCTGAACCACTACCATACCTAGCCCTGGTTCTAGCTCATTTTAATCTGTATAAGCCAGACATAAGCCCTATTCTGTTTCCCACAGGAAATCTAAATGTTATCCCTGGTGAGCAATGCTTTCATCTTTTTTCCACAGCCCCTGGGTCTCCATGTCTAGGCTGCCCATGTTAGAAGTTTTATTCTAAAGGTCTCTGACAATGAAGTAACACATTATTATCTGTAGTATCTTCAAAAAAATTGTCATATTACATTAAAATTCTTTAATCAATGAATATTTTCAGAGTAAACACAAGATACATATATGTAAAAAACAGTTCTAATGTACATTAAAGATTTTTAGATAAATTTTAGTAATCTATAGAAAATACTGCCTTTGTTAGCAGCTATGACCACGCAGATGCAAGCATTTTGCCAATGTCATGATTCCTTTCTCTATTTTCAAGCTTGCAGCTTGAGAGGTGGAAAAAATTAAAAAGTTATCCCTAAGGACTGTCTGATTTAGAAAAGCAAAAATCTTAAGAGAAGGGAAAAGACATTTTTGGAAGAAGGATGAAGAAAAAGAAAGATCAGCAGTGGTGGGGACAGAGTATTTTCTTTCTCCTGCTGCTGACTGATAATCTGACTGGTGATTACATCTGTCATCTTCTCTCCTTTACAGTGGAGACACCACATCATACCAACATTGTTTTGTATGTATATATTTCAAAGTACTGAGAATTAACTTCATGGACAAAAACTAAGTACTTATTATGCTCTTATAAGGTGATATAAACAAAGAGCAGAGGGGAAGGTAACTAATTTATTCCCCCCACTGTAATCTCTTGTAATCTGTCTTCTTGTATAACAATTTGTTTCCCATTCATCTATTGGTTGGTAGATATCTGGACTGTTTTAATTTTTCACTGTTACAAACAATGCTGAAATGCACATTCTTCTAGGTGGTTTCAAATGTTCATATTGAAAGAATTTCTTTAATATAGTTATAGAAATATATCTAGAAATGAAAGTGCTAGACAGTTAAGTATGGACATTTTGAACTATAGCTGACATTTCCAAATTTCAGGATTAAGGAAAAAAAGAATGCATTTAGCATGCCATTTATGTGAATTTTTGAAGCACACAAAATTACTTTCTTTACGGATGCATAGATAGGCAGTATGAGTGATTGCTTCCAAGGATAAATGGAAGGACACAAAGAGATCACAATGTATTTCTAGAAATGCTCTAGTTCTTTATGAGTAGACGAATCAGAAGTACATACGATTAACCTATTTATTAATTCTAGATGACAGGCACATGTCTATTATGCTATATTTTTCAGTTGACTTGAAAAATGTATATTTCATTAGGCTTTTCCTAATAAAAAACAATACTTTTTATTTCTTAGTTGCAAACTGGGCATTAAGTACCTCAATTTACTTGTTTCTGATCAAATACTACTGCAAAATATTCAGAACTAAAGACAGGCAAATGTAATCTTTCAACAAGGTCAGGTAATTGTATATATAATACTATCAGACATAATTTTTAAAATGGACTGGTGTTTGAAAAAATTGAAACCAGTACCAAATTAAGTAATTTGACTTTCATCATTTGGCTGGTTCTTTGGGTTAAAGTTTATTAACTGTTCTCTCTTCTGTATTTTCATGCAATTTTCTGATAACAAATCTAATCCAAAGAGAACAACTAGAGCCCTCATAAATACACAATTGCTTACCACTCCTCCAAGGACACTCGTTTCCACTGCTTCTTGGGTCTTTTATTCATTCTTCAAAGTTATGCTCTATGCTCCACTGGCCTGGCTAACACACACCTATCAACATCATCCCCTCAAAGTGATTTTTAATTCTTCTCTAGTTATCTTTCATACTCTCAAGCATCCTATGTATTTATCTATTCTGTACTTAGTATAATTTGCCTAGTTTAGCACTATAAGACTAATAGTGCTATGGGGAGTCAGTAACTATGTTTAGACTCTGCTTAAAATTTATATTTAATTAGGTAGAAATAATTGCATCATTTTCTCACAACAGTCATATCCTAAGCAAGGGCCTGAGAATAGTAGTAGCTCAATAAACACTTGATAACTGACTCATCAATACCTTACTCAATTCAGCAACAGAAGTTAACTAGGAGACAGCACTATATCTAGCAGAACCTTACTAACAAGACTTAAATGAACTTTGGCTAGTCAAAAAATGTCAGCAATTCTAAAGATTGATATCTACCTACCTGGGAAAGAGTGCTAACTTTACACAGAGACACTTCATTAAGTAAAAGAGGCTACTAATCATTAATTTCCTAATTTTAAAGATTCTAATTATTTTAAGAATTTTTCTTAAGAAATGTCTAGATCAATGATCATTATTTACTTCACAAAATATAAACAGACTATATTAAAACATTATTTACTAATTTATTATGTCTCACAATACCACTGATCTCCAGTTGCTATCCAAGACAAAACATGAAACTTAGTTTATACTTGACCATCACCATGAGTTAAAAGATGTGTGAAGCCATCTGTCACTGATATTACATATATAAGTATCAATAAGGTTTGACACATGAATATTAATAAAATATCACCTGTATTTTATGTTGACCAAACAAGGGAAAATTTCAAATAAAATTCCATAGGAATTCTAAAATAATCATTAGCAATAAAATTTTTATCATAATTAGTACCTAACATTTAACACAGTTTGCCACAAAATTACGTTTAAATACCTAATGCTTTTCCATTTTAACCTCTCTGACCACTTCTTATCTACTACCTTAAATGGAGCTTCAGGTTTAGTCCCTAGAAATCAAATGAATAAAATATGATGAGCAACTGAAACCACAGGACTCTCCTAGAAAAACACAGGTTTCAGTTGTTCATCTTGTATTCATTGGATTGCTAGAAATTAGTAACTTACATAAAATCTGATGCATATAAAAATATAATACTTTGGTATAAAGTATGCAAAGCACTACACCAAGAATGTTTTATGTTTTAACTTTAGTTCCTACAACCAATGATATAAATCGGTTTTATTAATTTGTAAATTTTAATGACAAAACAATTTAAAGAAGGATTAATTAACTTGCCCAAGGTCACAAAGTTATAAATACTAAAAATGATATTCAAACTCAAATATTCATATCCCACAATCTGCATTAACTAAACTTCTAACCTGTACAATGTTTTTAAAAGATAAATTATGTTGTTAAGGATGGAATGGACTTGGACTATCTAATATTACTAGTAGGGATTAAAAACTTAAAATGCTCACTTTCTTCTAGTTTATCTATCTCAATATCTTCCATGAATATTATATATAAAGAAACCACATTTCAATATTACTGATAAATAAATTTTCTAAAAATTCTACATATTTTTTAAAAGTTGCAAAAAATATGGTAGTTTAACTTGCTTATTAGACTTAACAGTTAGTGGAATTAATAAAACATGGGTAACTGCAAAATGCTATTATATTTTTTAAAGGTACAATATAAAACTTCAAGAAATACAAACATGTTTAAAAAAAAAAACCCAATTGAATAAAATGTAGAATCAACTAAATACACAAAAATGGTAGCAATAGTGATCTTTGGTTGACAAAGCTTCGAGCAGCTAAAATATTTATGTGTACGAATGTGCCCAAGCATACCTGCATCCATGTGTGCCTATATGCAGTGTGTGTTTGTCTGTTTTCACCAAGTTTCCAATAATGAACATATATTAATGGACCCCTGCCCCAATTTATTAAGGACAACAAAAACCATGGTGTAAAAAGCATTCCCTTGGTGTATCCAAGTTCTGATTTAAAATTGTTTTTTATCATTGCTCGTTTTATAGCTGATGTTTTAGTTACTGGAGAAACAACAAAATTTAAGAGTCACATATCAATCAAACCATAGCACTGTTTTGTTTTTTTTTTTCTTCCTTTATTTGCCTCCCCTCTACAAGTCGTTTTTGTTTTTTTTTTTAAAGGAAAGGTCGCATTTTTCCTCAATGTGTTTCACTCTGCACATATACAGTTAAAAACAATAAAAAAATTATTCATCCATTATTTATTGATAATGATGAAATAAGATAATGAAATTAGGATGTAAACATTTATAATCTAAAATTAATTAGGAAAGTGCTACTGGTAAAATTAACACCAAGTTTTAACATTTTCAAATGTCATTTTAAAAATTTCATTAGAGTAATTCTTTTCTCTTTAGCATTACTAAGAAGTACTGACCTAAATCAATGCTTCAAAAGGTTTTAAGTCAATGCCAATGAACTACAGCTAAAAGAACATATTCTCTTTTTTATCCTTTACACTATACTACTTAATTCTGCAAGTTCAAGTCTTCTCCAAATATTTTAATTAAAACATAGGATGTATTCTTATTATAATATTCATTATGGAAAACCTGAACTTTTTGGCCACCCATTAGTTAGTACTTCTCATGATCATCCATAGATCATTTAAAACTTTTATTGAAATATTATATCCATAACAAAAAGTACACCTAAGTACACAGTTTAATGAATTTTCATGAACTGAACATTCCTATGTAAACAGCACCTACATTTCCCACCATCAGCCTACAAGTCCTCTGAAATTGCCTTCTGGTCACTACCTTACTATTCTTGACTTGTAACAGTATACTCTTTGGTCATGCAATTTCACTTCTAGGAAACTCTAAGGTAAAAATTAAGATTGAGTGCAAAATCTCAGTTCAAGCATATTTCCTTATACATCAAAGATACAGAATTAAACATAGAATGACCCAAAATATAGAATACAATTCAGCTAAATATATCAATTAAAGTACATGATTCTGCAGAAAAATACTTAGCAACATATGTAGAAATATTTAAAAAAAAAAGTTTACAGAGGATGTTCTACTATAGGTCTATCAGTTGAGTACTGGGAGGAGTGTGTGCCTGCACATGTGGATATTCTCCAGAAAATGACTGGGAAAGGTTGAAAAGATGAGTAGCTATGGATACTTCTGAAGGATGAATACAAGAAAACTGTTATTGTCTTCACTTTATTTTCTAGTTTGTCTACAACAGGTATTACTATTGTCTAATACCCAGTTTATACTGAATTTTCTTCTAATGAGTTAAAAATGTCTTTTCAATGGGTATGTTCAATAAGGATCAAAATAAATAATATCCATATCATCTGATTTTCATGTTTCTTAATTAGAGCAGCTTTCTCCCAGTTTTTTTTTAATATATATATATTTAGTTGTCAATGGGTCCTTCATTTTTAACATCTATTTATATGTGGTACTGAGTATGGAATCCAGGGCCTCCTCATACATGCTAGGCATGTGTACTACCACTGAGCCACAACTCCAGCCCTCTCCTAGTTTTTAAAATAATACTAGGGGTTTTTTTTGTTTGTTTTTTGTTTTTGGTACTGGGGATTGAACCCAGAGGCACTTTACCACTGAGTCGCATTTCCAGCCCTTTTTTATTTTGAGACAGGGTCTCATTAAAAGTTGCTTAGGGCCTCACTAAATGGCTGAACTGGCCTTGAACTTGTGATATCTTGCTTCATCTTTCTGAGTCACTGGAATATAGGTATGTGCCACTGCACCCTGCTTAAATAACGTACTTAAATGTAGCAATAAATGATACTAAAATGCAGACTTCAAAGTTAGTGCTTCAGACCTCTCTCCTGAATTTCTGTCTGTATGTTCCTATATATCTTGAATTCGTTATACCCTAAAATGAACTAAGTACCACCTTACTCCTCATACCCAGCTGCAAAATTTTTCATTAATGGACACATACATAGGCAGTACAAGAATCTATAAATCTGACATTCTAACATTTTCTTTTATGTTTATCTTTTAGCATGACACTGATTTTTTAAAGAAATAATATCATGAGTTCTACTAGAACATACTGCATTATGGATTAGTCTCTTTTCTATGGTATCATTTACATTATTTTTTAAAATTTCTGCATAATTCTGATAAACTTGGAATTAGCTCTAAAACAGTTCTTTACTTTTGAATCTTATAATCCTTTTTCACTATTAAAAATACTACAGACCTCAAAAAGCTTTTGTTTATGTGGATTATATACACAGATATTTACCATGTCAAATGAAGCAAAACCATTTAAAAATATTAACTGATAATGAAAGCAACCCTACAAATGTTCATATAAACATTTATGAAAACTGTTTTCCAAATACAATAAGAACTCCTTTTTTTTGTTTGTTTGTTTGTTTTACAGTTTTAAAATCTCTTCATGTCTAACTTAATAGAAGACAGGTGGATTCTCCATTCAAAAAAGTTAAGCCATCACACATCTGCAGCTTGTCCACTATACTCCTATGACAAAATGAGAGAGAAAAGGTCAAACAATATCTTATTGTTATTATTAAATTTCACCTGGTATAATTCCTGAAAGAGTTTCAGGGATTCCCAGGGCTTCTGGAACTGTTTGAGAACCAGTGATCTTTATTGCATAGGTCCATATTCAAAATCTTGGTAGGAATATTTCACAGGGCAGTGACATTTTTGTGAAGTACATAAAGTCTATGTTCAGTGATGCTCAAATGATCAGTGGGTTCTGATGGCCACACTCTGACCCATGTTTTGCAAAGTTCTCCAAATAACCTTTCTTCTAAGTCATTTTTGTGTTCTGATGTTGCTTGATTCAATCATCTCATTAGGAATCACAAAAAATAACATTTTAAGTTTATTATGCCTTTCATATTTATTACCTGGAACTCTTTATGAATTTTCCTGAAATTACGGTTATTTGGTTGCTCTGAAATATGTGTAAATGAAAAGCAAGAAAAATGTTTAAATCTTTCATTTAATTGCTTACTTTCAAAGTGTGGAACTGGTGTCCCATTACAGACTACTGACTTTGGAGGATACTTCTGGGGATGAAATCTTCTCATTTGACCAAGGAGAAACCCTTAACATTGGCTCCTGTGTTCTTTCAACAAATTAGTCTTTGAGCATACTTACTTGCTGGCCTAAGATGTTTGGGGCTTATGTTACATGCTTTTTGGTCCAAACTTTGGACTCCAAAGAAGCCTGCTTCCTTCCTTTTAACAGGAAATCATGTTTAGAGACCAATTCCAGGACTAGGTTCAATGTCACTAAATTTTCATTGCTTTGAGGTTATCTTGCTGTGGAACAGACTAGGAAATGTGTATATTTTTAAAAGAAAAAAAAAAGATTTATGGTTTGCACTGACATTTCCAATCCACATATTATCAATGTTAATGTGATTTCCTACTTGATTTACCTATATATTTAAAATAATGATGGCAACATCATTACTAATATTACTAAAAGGAAGTTTAGAATTTCTTTAAAGTATTTCTTGCTCTTAAAATATAATCTCATTAAGAATGTATATACATTTAATTTCCTGGGTAAAGTCACCTGATGAACTTCTATACTTCTTTTCTATGTGTGCTGTGTTACTAACATTATAATCCTAACTTGACACTTGCAACAAGATTCATTTGTTATACTTTTTTTTTTTTCAAATTTTAGTGATTGCTTCACTTTTCAAGAATGTTAAATTCTTAGGAACATATAGAACATAAAACTACATAATGTCCATTCAGAGATTTTACTGATCACCTCTGCCTCATTACTTTCATTATCCTACTGGTAATCATGTTTGTCAGTTTTGAATTTATCTCTCCGGTTGTTTCTTCATATACAAAAAGAAAGCATGTGACAGTTCTACAGCTTGCTTTTATCAACTAAGAGCAAAATCTGAAACTATCGCTTTAAAGTGATCATCCTTACTTTCCTTTTTCAGATGTCTTCCATTGTGTGGATACATAACTAGTCCAGTACTGGTGGATATTTGGATTATTTCCCATAACTCGCTATTATAAATTTATAATGCCTCAGTGAATAATCTTAAGGTATATCATGTCATATTTTTGGTATAGGTATAAATATTGGCTTGATTCTATGAAATACAATTGCTGGGTCAAAGGATAATACATTGCCCTCCATAAGGGTTCTACCAGTTTGTATTCTCACTAGCAATTCATGAGAATGCGTGTTTTTTAAAACAGCCTGAACAAACAGGGTATTTTTAAACTTGATATCAATCTGAGAAAGGTGAACCACATAAGAGGGCAATTAGTCTTCTTTCCTATGTTTAAAGGCTTTTAGATTTTCTTGTCGAACTGAAGTATAATTATGCTCATTTTTTCTGTCAAGTTGTTGATTTTCCCTATTCAGTGTTTTGAAACTCTTAATATAGTAAGCCTATTAGTCCTTCATTTTGTAATATAAATTGGAAATAGTTTTTTCATAGACTGCCACTATCTTTTAATTTTTCTAATTATGATTTCATCTGTGTTGTACCCAAGCTTCTCATTTTTTATGTATTGAAATTTATCATTCTGTCATTGTTAAAGTCTTGGTCTAGCCAAGATAAAAATGATGAAAAGCGGCAAGCCAAACAAGCATGGTACCCCATTAATATTTACCATTTTTGTTTTTATATATTAGTTAAAATTAATAGAAGAAAAAAATGTGACAGAATAGCAGCTTTTTTTATTCATCCTGAGCATGAGAACACCATGTGGCATACTTATAACTTCAAAGATGTTAAGGTAAATATTATGAAAGTTATCTCCTTGGGGAAGGAGTATGAAATTATAAAGGAAAAGCAGAAAATGATGAATTTTGACTTGTGAACTGTAGTTAGTGGCTAATTTTATATTAACTATAACAAATTTCCTGGAAAAAAATGGAATGGGTACAAAACACATTAACTTATTTTCCTTTTTGCTTTATACAACTAGTTTAGTTTATCAAGTGACATTTTATGAGCCTTGTGAATTTATTAAGTTGCGTAATGACAGTCTTTTGGTAATGACAGTCTTTGCAAAACAGAAAAAAGAAAAATCCGATTTGTACACATTGGAACTATATTTCTCTTCTATTTGTAGTCAGGTACCAACATGTGGCAACATCCCAAAATAAGAGGATAGGACCCATTCAAGAAACATAAAAGGTCAGTATGAAGACTGAATAGAGACATAGGGGTGTGTGTGTGAGATAGGTAGGCAAGAACCAGATCCTGGAGTTTAGGATTTGAGACATTATCCTAAATGCTAGCATGGAAAAGAAAAGTCTTGGAAATATAATCAATTTTTGTTCTTTTTTTTTTCTTTCTTCTCTCTCTCTCTCTCTTTCTTTCTGTGTCTGTCTCTCTCTCTCTCTCTCTCTCTCTCTCTGACAATACTGGGGATTAAATCAGGGCCTTATACTCCAGGCAAGCACTCTACCACTGAACTACATCCCAAACACCACTCCCCTTTTTTTGAGACAGTATCTTTTTAAGTTGCCCAGCCTGGGCCTTGAACTTGTGATGCTCCTGCCTTAGCCTCTCAAGTGTTCCATGGTGCCCAGCTAGATACACTACTGTAAATATTTATAACAAAATGTTGTCACAGATGAAAGAAACATAATGTGTATGTTTCAGGTATGAATATAATGAAGCAAAGAATTTATGGTCAATCGGAGGTTGAAATACTCTTCCACCACAAAATTTACAAAATTCTATATTGGGAATGAGGCTTGGCAGAATATTCTCTCAAGCATGTTTTTCTTTGCTTAGTTGGCTATTCTAATATCTTCTGAGAATTGTGTTTGCATATTTTTCTCATGGGTTGAAAAAACTTTTTTTTAAGTCAAATGCTTGCCAGTTACATCAGTTATAGATGAAGCTTGACATTTCATCCTCTTCGTTGATTTTTATAACACTTAATTTTTGCATTTCAGGACAGTCAAATATACAACATTGATGTATGGACTGTGATTCTTGCATCTTCTTCCATATTTTGAGTTCATTAAGGTATTATCCTATATTTTCTTCTCTTTTAGTTTCACTTTTCATTTTCCCCTTAACTAAGCTGGAATTATTTTTGTTAATGGAATGAGGTGGGTATCCATCTTTTTTTCTCCCTACCATGTGGGTAACTAATTGCCCTAGAACTGTTTATCAAATAGCATATACTTCCCAGTAACTTATAATGGCATCTCTGTCTTGTATCAAGAGTCCAATAATTATTGGGGAAATTTCTAGGCTTACTAATCCATTTTAATGATTTGTATCCTGGCCAACAAATATTTTTAAAAGTCTTGGGTATGTTTTTAGGGACAGTCCCTCGCCAATTTTACTTTGTTATTCCTTAAGTTTTGCTTATAAATTTCAAGTTCAAGAAGTCATATTTAACAAAAAACCCATCAGAATTTTGACCGACATGACAATGAATTTTTAAGAACATTAAGGGTAAAATGGCCATCTTTCAGTCTTCCCAAAGTACAGTTCATTTTGGAAAAATGGTAAACAATAGCAACTGGCCACAATGAAAAAGGTAGAGGTGACACTATCTGTTTGAGATCTTTATTAACCAAACTAAGTTTGAACAGTAAAAACAGGCCAGAGAAATTTCCAACTTGAAATATGGATTTGTACCTTCTACCATTGTTAATGAAACTTTCCTAAAGTGTGAATTATGCAATAAGACATAGGTAGTGAGTCATCATGAATAGTAAGACATTAAAAATTTTGTTTATAACATCTTTGTTTCAATCTTGAAAGTGTTTTAATTATTATCTTAATATTTCTCAAATGTTTCTACATAAAGATCAATACATCTAATTTATCATTTAGACACACACAGACACCCACACATACAAATGCATCAAAAGTATGCATGTCCGCCCTTTTTTTTGTATGCAAATATACACATCTGAGAAACTAATCCATACCATGGCAGAATAGTTTTATAAAAGAAAATCTGATCGTGTCACTCTTCACTGTGGTCTCGCAGTTTTCCGTGGCTCCCCCCCATGAAAAGTCAAAATCTTCAGTATTTTATGGCTTCCTCATAATCTGGTCCCCACCCATTTCTTTGGTTTCATCTGTCAATATGCACCCCTTATTCCTTATGCTAATAATCACCCTAAAAGATTTTTATCCTAAAGAACAAGGATATCACATCGAGAAGTTACCCAAAGTATTTAAAGTACCAAGAGGATTATTTTTAGATTTATAACAACAATCATTACAACTTCAAGATAGTCATATATCTCTATACTTTGCCTGGAATGACAATAATTTAAATGTTTTATGTTATTTTCTGTATATGCTTGGATCTGTCTTACCATTTAAGTTCACTAGAATCACAGAATCTGAGGACTGAAGATTTAATTTTAAAATGTCACATCTATTCTAAACACTTATCTGATACTTCTGAATACCTCCAAAGATGAGGCAATCAGGGAATCATGTCCTCTTTCTTCCAGAAATATCTAATCCTCAGAAACATTCTTCCTTTTATTCATCTGAAACATCTCCCTCTAACTTGTAGTTAGTTTTTCTAATTCTACTTACTGGACCATTAAAAAAAAGTTCAGTCGTGCTTTAATCTAACAGCTATACAAATATTTACAGCTCACTACCATGTTACTTCTAAAGCTTCTCTTCTGTGGTGGTAAAGAATGGGAGGTGGAGAGTATGGAGAGATTAGTGTTGAGAATCTGTGAGTTTAATTTATATTTACTTCTCATGTAGCTCCAGTGAATTCACTAATAGTATGGGCAAATTAAAAATGAGGAAATTAAAGCTCTGATAGGTAGGTACTCATAAAAGGAACTTAAGTAGCACAGCTGAGATTTTAATCACAAGTCTGTCACAAGTCAAAGCCTATGTTCTCCCACCACTTGAGAATTTTAAACTGCCTTCCTAAAAGGAGAGAAGATATAAGGGGGTATTAAAGCATGGATTGCAAATAAAACTTTTAAAAATGTTCTGCTTTCCAATGTCCAAAATTCTATGTACCAATATATTTTTTGTTAATACTCATATCAGAGTTATGTTTGACATTTTTTGTCTCACGACATAATTATTATCTTAATATTTCTCAAATGTTTCTACATAAACTCATGCAACCTAAAATCAGGAAAAATTATTTCCATATTTCAAAACAAGGGAAAATTACATCCATATTTCAGATCCTCTCAATTTTAATCTATCAAACTGAAAAGTCTATCCTCTTCAATATTTGTATTGACTACTGTACTTTTTTTTAGAGCCCTGAAATAACACCACTGCCCTCTATGGTCAAATTTAATGCTAACGTTTTTATGGCTTCAAAGACACAATCCTTAGTCTGGGTTAACAAAAGCTACTTGTTTTCCAGATACATATTTATTTGACATCATTCCCCACACTTCAAAAGTCTCTTCCTGACTTTCCTCTGTGAAGTCAAGGTTCTCCTTTAATTAAACTCTATACGACATGGCCTTTATCATTCAGGCTTCTGAAAAATCTGTCCCTGTATAGTTCAGTACATGATTGCATTATATTTGTCACATGTACTAGGTTTCTACTTTTTCTAGTTACATCACAACAATTAGAAGATAATTCATCTATTTTAAAAAATTCCTCAACTAAGTACAAAAGATGGAACAGCTCACTGTAATTTTTTTATAAACAACTATGTACTTGGATCCTTTATTTTGTTTATTTTGAATCTTATCATATACTTCACTGTGAAGAGATGAGAACAATTTAAATTTTCTTCTATAAATAATTAAAAATGCAATACAAAGTTCTAAATTAGTATTTCTCTCTAGACTATTCTCTATGAACATAGAGGTTTTATGTATGTTTAAGGATATTAAAACAAAATTACATAATATACATACAAAAAACATCTTACCTTGCTGAGTAGTTTGTTCTTGCATTCGATTCACAGTGAGGTCTAAGGGGCCTTCCTGCTCTTCCTGAAGGGAGTTGTCTGCTTGATTCATTTGGATACTTTTACATAGGAGACTTGGTCCAATTGAACCATTTCTATTCTCTTGAATTTTACCACTTTTTGAAATGTACTCAATTGCAAACTGACGTATCATCTTTTTCATTAATTCCTGAGCAACTAGGGGAATGTTAGGATCACAGTTCTGAGGAAGATCTAGGGAAGAAATAAATATACGAATCATTAAAAAAGGGAAATGCAAACTATCATTTAAACTTATTTTTATTACAAATTAGTGATATTAGACGTCTTTAGCAACAGTTCACAATTGCCAGTGGTTTCTGGGATTTAGAAACAGAAGCCTCAATGATTTTCATAACATATTCCAGCAAAAGGTTCCTATTTTCCCAACTCTTACAAATAAACATTCTCTGTACCAAACTAAATACAACAATTAGACATATAAACAGAACTGATTTTTAAAATTTTAATACTTAAATATATTAGATATTAATAATTAGTATGTAAATATAAATTATGTATATAAATAACCAGGCTTTTTTTTTTTTTTTTTTTTTGGTACCACTGGGGTTAAATCCAGGGGTTTCATGCACATTAGGCAAATGCTCTACCACTGGGTTATATCACCAGCCCACCAAGCAAATATTAACTTAATATACAAAGTACATGTATTGATTAAGAAAACATTTAAACTCTGTATTAATTGAGTTTTCAAATCTGTCAAATATGTATTTCTGTATCCTAAATTTCATCAAGAATTTCTGAATTTTTTACCTAGAAAAATTTTGGTCATAAAAAATTGAATAGAACAATGATGAAGCTTCTATAAAGATTCAAGAACTGTTAATAGTCCATTCCATTTTATTTCTTTTTACTTTTATTAATCTGGAGAGACACTGAAGGCACACTATGGAATTAGGACATTTCACTCATAAATATTTCAGCATTCATCTCCTATGATTCCCCTATAAAATGACACAATTGTTGAGGTGCTTAATCCTTAATTCTAAAACCTTTGATAAGTTACAACTATAAAGAAGTTCAACAGTAGTATAAAATTCTGCCAGAAATTTGTGCAATGGGTAAAAACAACTGAAGGATCTTGTGTCATAAGGTGTGAGATAATGATAGATCATTTTTAAACACAGTGTACAGAGGTTTGTTTTGGAGGGTGGTAGTGGTGGTGGCTTTTTTGTACACACTTCTGGCCTTATTCCAATTTCTTTATTTATACTGGCCTTCCAAGGTATAATGTTTGGTAAACTGAGTATGACTAGGTATATTTGCTTAAGCATCCCTATTTCTATAGATATTAGTTCTCTGGACCTTAAGTACCTAACCTTTCCCAGGCAGACTAGTATTATATGAATAGGCTTGCCCTGATCCATGGCTAAGACACAACTCTCCCTAGTTTGGTTTTAGCATTAGAATAACTTGTCCAAGATATCTGAAGGGGAGTTCTCCAACTAGGATCTATCATTACAGGTCTATGACTCTAAAATGCAAGAAAGTTTGAACATTTATTATTTAGTAATATTAATATTAATAGTATTTATAATAATAGTAATATTTATTTAATATTTGCTTTTAGAAACTGGATTAAAAATAACTACAGGTTGCAATCTTAGCCATCTTTATGAACTCTAGGTATTTATATATGCACTCCATGTTTTATTTTTTCTAGTCATTAAGATAAAAATAATAGGCCAGGTGTGGTGGCACTCTACCTATAATCCCAGCAGCTCAGGAGGCTGAGGCAAGGGGATGGTGATTTCAAAGCCAGTCTCAGTAAAAGCAAGGTGCTAAACAACTCAGTGAGATCCTGTTCATAAACAAAATATAAAAATAGGGCTGGGGATGTGGCTCACGGTGAGTACCCCTGAGTACAATCCTGAGCAACAACCCCCCCCGCAAAAAAGATAAAAACAACAGAACTTTGAAAATCATAAAGAAGCTTGTTTACAAAATGCTGTAGAGCTCACATGAGACTGTAGGTAAAATGCTGAACTCTGCACTTGGCATATTAAAAGTTCAATAAATGTTAGCTGTTATCAGAAATTAGAGTAGGAAATATAATGAGAAGCAAAAAGATGCAAACTAAGCAACTATATTTATTTATATTTTTTATTTTTTAGTTATATGTTATTTAAATCACAAAATGGCAAATAAGTGGAAGTATTTATTAACTAAGTTGATAACTGGGGAAACATATAATTTGTAAATCCATTTAATACTTTTTGGTCCAGAACAGCATTATCATATGTACCCTAATTAAAATGAATCATTGTTTCCATGTTGCACACAAGAAATTCAAATATATACAATTTCTTAGTTATTACCTTTAGGAATCTTGTAAGGCTTGTATGAATATCTTTTCTACTTTTTTTCAAACCTAATCTTGCTTTTCTATTATGTGTTTAAAGGAGATCCTGGCTTTACTTTTAGGTATTCTGGTTAACTGTCATGCCATTAATTGAGTAATGTTATTTTCACCCTGTCAATTGAAAATGATTAAATTTGCCAGAAAGGAATGAAGATGTAATTAAGCCTATTATCATATGACTATAGAGTTACATATTAGCACTGAGTTTAGAGCCAAGTTTATAAACTCTTCCTCTTTATACCTTTTATGTTACAATGTAGAATAAATCCACATGTGAAATTTAAAAAAGAGAGACAAAGACAAGGCTGATCAGTTGCTGAATAATTAGTAAGCATCCTACATAGCCTACACAAATTATTCTAGCAGCAAACGAGCAAATGACGATCTTGGTAAGGAATTTTAAACTCATTTTTACAAAGGTCAGATAAGTATGGGAGAACATGCGTAGATTACATGCAAATACTATACCATTTTATATATATGGAACTGAGCATCCAGAGATTATGGTGCCTGTGTGAGTGTGTGTGTGTGTGTGTGTGTGTGTGTGTGTGTGTGTGTGTTGGGAGGAGGATGCTCCAGGAAACAATCCACCATGGATACTGAGGGAATACTTTATTTGGGTAGAAAAGAAAGAATATTACCATATGGGAGTGAATCTACTGCCCTCAAGAACAGACTTACTTATTTTTGCCTTATCTTTTCATTTTTCAGTGTTAAGTAATTTAAAGAGTTAAGCTCTGCAAGCTCTGCATGGCTGCCAGCTTCAAGATGGCCTTCAAATGATTCCTGTGCCTCCTGTACTACATTACTGTGTAGTCCACTCCATGTTGTACCAAGTCGTTTTGTGGAAATGTGTGGTTACTTTAAAGATCAGGAATTTCCAGCTGCGACACCA
Source organism: Sciurus vulgaris (assembly GCF_902686455.1). Lineage (NCBI taxonomy): Eukaryota > Metazoa > Chordata > Mammalia > Rodentia > Sciuridae > Sciurus > Sciurus vulgaris. The sequence goes on along the minus strand of NC_136469.1, from coordinate 133,175,739 downwards.
CTGAACATTGGCGCTCTCATTCTGTCTCCCCTGCCCCTGCTCTCTCTTCCTCTCGCCTTCACTCCTCAGCCCCTCCATCTCTCTTTCTCATCACTCACTCTGGAGGCACTATAAGAAAAACTGTTAACCAATAATTCTATATTCAACAAAACTATTCTTTAATAAAACAGGATAAATTAAGACATTCCCAGGAAACAAAAACAGAAAACATGTCACTTCTAGAGCTAACCTAATGAAAATATACTAGACAGTAACTCTAATCCACAGGAAGAAATAAAGAGCACAGGTGGATAACTGCATCAGTGAATTACAATATAAATGTATTTTTGGTCTTAAAATTATGTTTATTTTTTGTTTCTAACTTTTCTTATCTAATTTAGAAAGTTAATGCATAAAGCAATAATTGTGAATCTGTCTTGGGACTTACAATGTTTATAACAATATAACATGGATGACAATAACACCACAAAGGAGAGAAAAAGGAGTGAATATCTGCAAGAACAAAGTTTTTGTATACTATTCAAATTAAGCTGGTATTAAATCAAACTCAATTGTTATTAAAAATGTGAACTGCAATACCCAGAGCAATCACAAAAAAACAAATAAAAAACCCCTGAATATACTCAAAGAAACAACAGAATAAAATGTTATACTAGAAAATATCTATTTTAACACAAAAGGAAGTATTTATGGCAACACAGAACATGTATATCGACTTGGAAAGTTGAGACAGGAAGCTTTAGATGTTTGAGCCCAGTCTCAGTCACTTAGCAAGGCCCTAAGCAACTTAGTAAGATCCTGTTTCAAAATAAAACAAGCAAAAGAGCTGGGAATATGGTTCAGTGGTAAAGCACCTCTGTGTACCATGAAAAAAAAGTAAAATGACAGAGTAAATCCTATTTTATTAGTAATTACATTAAATGTAAATAGATTAGACATTTCCAGTAAAGGCAGAGATTGGGAGAATGTACTTAAAAATTAATGATTCAATTAATTGCTGTCAAAAGAGATTTTAAATTCAAATGCTCTAACAGGTTTAAAGAAAAAGGATGGAAAAAAGACGTTATGAAAACAATAATAAAAGAAAGCTGAATGGGTTATAACACAAAATAGAACTCTATCTCAAAAATTGCTACTAGAAGCTGAGGAAATCATTTGATAATGATAAATGTTCAATTAATCAAGAACAAATTATATACACGTATATAAAATCTCAACAGAGACCAAACATACATGAAAAAAAGAAACAGCTGAAGGGAGAAATAGAGTATTTGACACTGAGAGTTGGAGACCTGAATATTCTTTCAGTCATGGATAGAAAAACTAGACAAAAGAACAATAAGGACTATTTGAACAACACTATAAATTGAATACATTAAACATATACATTTTAATACTCTAATACCAACAAATGCACAAGCAATTTCTTGAAGAAGACAAATGTTAGCTCTCAAAACACATCTCAATCAATTTAAAAGAATTCAAAATATGTCCTACAATGTTATGCTTTGGATCTGAATATCTCCCAAAGGCTCACATGTGGAAGTTTGGTCTCCAGTTGGTGGCACTACTGAAAAGTAGTGGAAACTTCAGGAAGTAGGGCTTAGTTGGAGAAAGTGGGTCACTACTTGAAGGGTATATCTTACCCCCATCACACCCCCAGATTTCCTGGCTACCATAAGGTAAGGCTGTTTTGCTCTATCACATCCTCCGGCCATCATTTTATACCTCACCACGGGCCCAGAACAATGGAACCAACTGATCATGAACCTCTGAAATCCTGGGTCAGAAAGAATCTTTTCTCCTTTAAGTTGATTTTCTCAGCTATTTTGTCACAGCAACAGGCTAACACATCCAATACCAATGGACAGAAGAAAGCATGTAAAATTCACAAATGTGGAAATAAAGAACACATCCCAAACATTTAAAGGGTCAAATACAACATTACAAGAGTAGCTGAATGAAAACAAAACCATGATATACCAAAATGTATGAGATGCAGCTAAGGTAATGCTTAAAGAGAGCAATTATTAACACTTAGATTAAAAAAAAAAAATCAAATAAATAACCTAACCTTTAAAACAAGCAACAAAAGTAAGTAAAAGGTTACAGCAGAAATGCAAATTAAAAAAAAAACAAGAAGTTGATTCTTTGAAAAGTTAGCACACACACACACACCCACACACACACACACACACAGCCTTTAACAAGACTGAGCTAGAAAAAAAACCTAAATATTCATTTTGCTACAAAAAGGAAAGTGGGAGGAGATAACACCTGTGATCTAAAAGACACATAAAAGATTATCATAAATTACTATTAAAAAAGATTATCAGAAACTACATCAATAAATTAAATAACTTAGATGAAATGGTTAAATTCCTAGAAAGATACAAACTACCAAACCAAGTCAAGAAGTAAAAACTTGAATAACCTATTTAGTAAATAGAGACTGAATTAAATAAACAGAAACCTTAACACAAGTAAAAGCCCAACAACAGATGGCTTTAACTGTAAATTCTATAGATATTTAAATAATTAATCCTAATAATGCACAAACTCTTTAGTAAAAAAGAATGAATACTTCCAACTTATTCTGCAGGGCTAATATTATCCTGGTACCAACACAAGACAAAGAAGGCATATGACAAAGAAGGCATATGAAAATTATGAAATCAATAGAAAACTATTAACAGACACAAAATTTCAACAAGATACGGTCAAACAGAATCCAGGAACGCATAGAAAGAACTATACACTATGACCAAAATTGATTTATACCAAGAATGAGATGTTGGTACACTATATGAAAACTAACCAATTAATGTACACACAGACTAACACTACAAAAGACAAAACCGACATAATCTTGAGTGTAGAAAAAGCATTTAACATGATACAATAATCTTTCATGGTAAAAATACTAAACAAACTAGAAATAAAAGAAAACTTCAATCTAATAAAAATCATTTATGAAAAAATCTATACGTACATATTAACAGTAGTGAAAGACTGACAGATTGGCCTCTGAGATTATGGCAAGGCAAGGAGATAAAAACTTAGTGGGTCTATTCAAAATTGTATTGGAGTGTTTTAGCAAGGGCAATTTGGCAAGAAAAAAACGAATACAATACATTCAGATCAGAAAGGAAGGAGCAAAACAATTTCTCTCTCTACAGATAGTGAACTCTGGTATGCATGAAATTCTAAGGAATCCTATACACTGAAAAATAAAAGTCCAGCTCATAATCAAGTTTATAAGATCACAGAATACCAAATCAATATACGAAAATTTTATTTGTATAAAATGCCACCAATAATTCCAAAATGAAATTAATAATCACATTTACAATAGCATGACCAAGAATAAAATACTTGCAGCAATAAGTTATTGTGTTCATGCACTGAAAAATCATAGTGCTAAGTGGTAATACTCCCCAAATTCCATCAACAAATGAAACAGAATCCCAATCAAATATGCCAAAAATAAAACAATGCCAGTTAACATTTTTGTAGAACTTGACAAGTTGATTGCTATGATTTGGATCTTAAATGTTTCCAAAATACCATATGTTGAAGGCTTGGTTGCCAGCCTGCAGTGCTATTGGGAGGTGGTAGAAATCTTAGGAGATGGGCAAAAAAAAAAAAAAAAAAAAAAAAAGAAAGAAAGAAAACAAAAACTGGGTCATTAGTGCATGACCTTAAAGGGTATACTGAGGCCCTTGCCATCCTTTTTATTTTACTTACTGGTCTCCATAAGGTGAGCAGTCTTCGCCACCATGTGCTCCCTGCCAAATATTGTTTTACCACAGGCCCAAAGTGCAAGGGATAAATGACCATGGACTGAAACCTCTGTGACCCCCAAATAAATCTTTATTCCTATTAAGCTTATTATCCCAGGTATTTTGTCACAGCGACAGAAAGTTCACTAACAAAATAATTCTGAAATTCATATGGAAATGTAAGGGTCCCAGAAAAGAACTAACTGGAGAATTGGCACTTCTCGATTTCTAAACAATATACCAGTTTGTATCTTTCTAGGAATTTAATCATTTCATCCAAGTTAACTAATTTATTGACATAGTTTCTATAATCTATTTTTTTAAATAGTAGTTTATAATCTTTTATGTGTCTTTTAGATCACAGGGAGGTGATATCTCTTCCCAGTTTCCTTAGTTTAGCAATTGAGTCTTCTTTAGTTTTTGTCTAGTTCAGTCTTGCTAAAGGCTGTGTGTGTGTCTGTGTGTTAGCTTTTCTAAACAATAATCAAAATTAGATGGTACTGCCATAAGGATTGAAATATAGATCAATGGAAAAGTACTGAGTCCAAAAATTAATTCATACATTGTTGGGGGCTGTGCCATGTTGGCGGCGCCAGGATGGCGCCTGATCACATTGGCAGCGAGGAGGTTAATAGACATAAGCACACTCAGGTGATTTTTCTCGTCCACGCAAACAACGTATGCACATGTGTTCTCCAGCACTAATTGCCTGCTTGAAGCCTCTCGCCTAATCTTTGCGTAAGAGGTGTGGCCCTGCTCTCTGCGTCCTGGAGGTGATATAAGCGTAGGCAGAGCGAGACAGAGAGACAGCAGCCATTAGAAGCAGCCAGAGGGAAAAACACGCGGCAGTAGCTAGTAGGAACATACGCAACAGCAGCCATTAGCAGAGAAGCAGTAGCAGAAGACACGCAGCGCGGCATTAGCCAGAGAAGAAGACACGCCACAGCAGCCATTAGCAAAAAAGCCAGAAGAAAGAATACAGCAGCGAGTAGGGGCAGCGGCGGAAGGCAGATTGTGGAACGGAGAACTGAGATGCATCACGAGGGCACCTTATGCAGGACTTTAAGGCGTGGCAGGCCTCTCTTCTGAGCTCTAAGAAAAGCCTGTCTTTCTTTCAACATTTCTCTCTTAAGCAAAGTTTCTTTCTCTCTGATAAGCGGGGTCTCTCTCTCTCTCCTCTCAAAGCAAGTAAACCTCATTTCCTCTATCCTCTATAAACAAGCAAGAAAGCAGTGCACTAAAGAGAAAGATAGAAGTGCCTCAGTTTCCACTCCACCACCCATAAGACCCATGCAAGTTGTTGCTGCAGGCGGTGACAAATATGCATGGATTTTGGAACCGCAAAGAGCCAGCTACAATACATAATTTATTTTTGATGAGTATCAAAGCAGTTCCATGTGAGAAAGAATAGTGATTGTATAGAGGGAAACAGGGCAGAAGAAGGAAAGAGAGTGGATTGAGACAGACATTATTACCCTATACATGTATGACCACAGGAATGGTATGAATCTACATTGTGTACAATCATAAAAATGAAAAGTCATACCCCATTTGTGTCCGGAGCCGGCAGGCCACGCCCCCACCTCACCACATGTTGAGCTAAGATGGCGCCTGCCAGATGCTGGCGGGGCGTGCCTCTCCTGCACACGTAACTGTCAGACAATAACAGGTGTATCAGACTAGATTGCATGGTGCTTCACGACTGGCCAAGTACACTTCCTTATTTGAGCTCTGGCGCGCGGACTAGTCTTGCCTTCGCGTGCTTTCCCCTGATTGGTTTTTGTACTTTATGTTAACTGGATTTATTCCCCTAATAAACGAGACTTGATCAGGCTTTTGTCTTGTCTTCATTTCTCGTGTCTCTTGTCTCTCCCAATCCCCACTCCCCCCTCCAGGTTCCCGTTGCAGTCCTGCGGGTCGGGACACATTTGTGTACAATGAATCAAAATGCAGTCTATAAAAATAAAAATTAAAAAAGGGGAAAAATTACCCAGTATCAAGTATTCTACCATAACAAAACTAACCAAAGTAAGACAGTAACCATTTCCCAAGAGAATGCTGTTAAGATTCTGAATTTTTGCCAATCTATTAGAAGAAAAAGTTTTACTCAGCATAATTATTACTTGCAGATCTATCATGAGTTTAAAGACCAAGTGATTTATTTTTCTGTACGCAATACTCTGCTCACGCCATTTGTCCATTTTTTCTATTGGGTGTTTTGTCTTTTTCTCATTAATTTTAAAAAGTTCCTTATGTAATACATAAATTAACTTTTTAGATGTAATATAAAGTTCTTATATTTTCTCCTAGTTTTTCATTTGTCTTTCAACTTTGACTACTTGACTTTTTTTGCTAGACAAATTGTTTTCTAATGTACATGTATCTTTCAAATGGAGTCAATATTTTATTTATCACATTTGGGCTTTGAAGTCACAGACTTTGCCCAACATACAAGTTACAAAACAATTTACTGATATTTTCTTTTAGTACTTATTTTATACTCAAATCTTCTAGATGAAATTTATTCTGGTACATATAAGAATAGATCTAATTTTTGTTTTTTCCAAACGGTTTTCCAAAAACCACCTATTCAACAGTCCATCATTTACCCAGTGATCTGAAAGGCCACCCACATCCTATAGTTCTTTGTGTACTGTGGTCTATTTCTCAACAAATTTGCTTGTTTATTCTGATGCCAGAATGGCAGTCTCAAATATAGAGGTTTAAACATGTGGATGAACTAGTACCAACTTTAAAAAAAGTTTACTGTTTTACATTTATCTTTCCATCTTTCCATATGGCAGCTAGTTCCTCAGAAATTCCTCAGAATTTTGGTATTTGTGAAACAATCATATTAAATTTATATATTAACACAGAACCGAAATTTCTTGTATTTTTATTTCTAAACAATATACCAGTTTGTATATTGTTTTTTATTGCTATGGTAAATGGCTTTATATCACCTCACTATGTGTACATGAATGCTATCAACTGTTTATTTTATATCCTCATACTGTACTGAATTCTTTTATCGAGTTAGTTTTATTATTAATGTCCTTCATTTTTGTTATTATTTGAAAATAGAACAGTTCTATTTCTTCTTTTCCAAAACTTATGCATCTAAAATAGATTTATCTTGTCTAATTGCATAAGCCTTAACCTCCAATATAGTGCTAAATAGGACAGAAGACAATGTCCAATTCCAGTTTTCATGAAAATCCTACCAGTGTTTTCATATTTAAGTATTATATTGCATTTAGATCTAGGATATGTGTATTTTATTTTGTAAAAGTTACACGTAATTTGTTTTTTCTTTTCTTTTTTTTTAAGGAACAATATTAAATTGTGTCTAAGTTCTTTTCAACATCAGCAGAGAGGAACTTTGCTTCTTTCTTAAATTAATTTATGAATTATATTAAAAATTATTTTATTACTGAAATAAATCTTACTTGACCATGATATTATCATTTTCTTATTATAGTATATAATTTTGTCTGATATTTTTCTCTTTATATATGTGAGACCATTCCGCAATTGTATGTGAGTATATGAACTACCTTTCCAAGACTTTTATCTAGGTCAGCATCATACTTAAGAATAATTTGGGGTTAGGCTTGGGCTCAGTGGTGGAACACTTGCCTAGCATGAGTGAGGCACTAGGTTCTTTCCCCAGCACCACATAAAAAACACTAAATAAACAAAATAAAAGTATTGAGTCCACCTACAACTAAAAAAATAAAAAATAAAAAAAGAACAATTTTGAAACTTTCTATATGATGTAGAAAAAGGTGAAGTTGAGATTATCTGATTTTAGAAGTTTTGGTAAAATACTCCTCTGAAATCCTCTGGGCTTGATGCATTTGATAACATTTCTTGATATTTTTTCTATTTTTTAAATTTTAAAAATGGTCAGCTTAAACTTTCAGTCTACTCTGGGGCAATTTTAACAAATGGATTTTCCACGGAAATAATTCATTGGATTTAAATTGTTCAAAACAGAATCTTGATTTTTTAAGGTTGCCATTTCAAAAGTTATTTCTACCTTGTTATGTTATATATTTATGCTTTTCCCCTCTATGCCAACCCCTCCTCCTTCTGCCCCTATCCCACAGACAAGGTAAATGTGGCTTTTCCACTGTGTTGACTATTTCAAAGAATCAACATTTTTCTCTTTTTGTTTTTACTCTATTGTTTTCTATTTTCTACTTTTTGTTTTGACCTCTATTGTTTTCTTCCTTGTTCTTTATTCTGATTATACTTGTTTTGTTCTTTTCCTTTTTGGTTGAGAATGTAATTTCTTCTTTATTAATGTAAGTACAGAAGGCTATGAAACTTCTAATCACTATTTTACTTATATGCCCAAGATTCTTATATTATAGATTCTTATAAGAATCTTCCTTTTTCCCATAAAATTGTTGTTATGGTTTAGACATGATGTGTCCCCTAAAAGCTCATGTGTGAGACAATGCAAGAAGGTTTAGAGGTAAAATGGTTGGGTTATGAGAGATTTAACCTAATCAGAGCACTAATTCCTCATAGGGATTGACTGGGTGGTAACTACAGGCAGGTAGGCTAGAGGAGGTGGGTCATTAGCAGGGTACCCTGGGGTTTATATTTTGTCCATGGTGACTGAGCGTCTCTCTGCTTCCTGTTGCCACATCCTGATGTGCTTTCTACCTCCACACCTTTCTGCTGTGATGTTCTGCTTCACCTTGGACCCAGAGCAAATAGAGTTGACTGTTTAGGGACTGATATCTCTGAAATTGAGCCCCAAATAGACTTTTCCTCCACTAAATCTGTTATTTGCCCACAGCAGTGAAAAAGCTGACTAAAAGTTGTTTGAAAGTGTTTATACTGCAGATGGATAGAATTTTAAAATGTCTTCTATGGAATACTTTTCCACTTTATTGAACTTAGGATTACTTTTTATTATTTTAAATTGTTGGGGAATGTCACCACTTAATGAGAAAGTATGTTTTATATCATTTGGGGAAAGAGTTCAACAATTACTGTGCTTTATGTCTTCCTTATTTTAGATCAATTTCACTTATGTTGAATTAAAAGTGATATGTTCTTGATGTTTATAGCAGCACAATTCACAATAGCCAGACTATGGAACCAGCCTGGGTGCCCTTCAACAGAGGAATGGATAAAGAAAATGTGGCATATATATATATATACAAAGGAGTCCTCTGCCATCAAAAAGAATGAAATTATGTCATTCACTGGTAAATGGATAAAACTGAAGGCTAACCTGCTAAGAGGAGTCAGACTCAGAAAGTCAAAGGTCAAATGTTTTCTCTGATATGTGGAAGCTAATCTAAAATGAGAGGGGGGTGTGAGGAACAGGGAACATTATCAAAATATAAGAAAGATCAGGGGAGTAGAAGAAGGGGACTGAGGGAGGGAGGAGGGATGAGAAAATGGATAAAAGAAGAATGGATCTGACCTAACTTTCCAATGTACACATATGAATATACTAGTGAATCTCACCATTATGTATATCCATAAGACACTAATTTTTTAAAATGTAAATAAAAAGATCAATAGAATGGAAGAAAGGGAACAGAGATATAGGAGGGCAAGGGTAAGTATGGGGCACTTAATTGGAGCAAATTATATTCCATGCATTTTTAATTATATCAAAATTAATCCTAACAATTTTTTTCAAAAACTTAATGTGTTCATTCTCTGTATTTATCCTTCTCTCTGAATTCACTGTAGTTTGTTTTATGAAGGCAATGTTATTTGATATACAGATACTAATAAATATTGTATCTACTTTATGAGTTACAGTCTTTAACATTATACAGTAGACTTCTTCAGTACTTCAATTTGGGGGTGGAGCTAAATTTCATCTTGACATTAGGATTATAATCTGTCTTTCTTACTGCTTTTTATTTGTTTACTATACATTTGCTCATTCCTTTACTTTTAGCCTCTCTGAATCATTTTCTTTTGAGTTGTATCTCATACATAGTGCTTAAACTTGGGTCTTGTTTTGAAGCCAGAATTGGAGACAGGCAGTTAGTGTAAAAAAAGGGAATTGGGTCAAATGGAGGAACTGGAGGCCATGAAAGCCACCTGCCTCTGGAAGCTGGAGACTGCCCCTGGGAGAATGGAATGTCAAGGAGCCAGAGCCCACTGATTACCAAATTTACCTGCCCTTATCAAGGGCTGCAGGCAAGGAGCTGCTAATTAATCCCCCCTTGACCCTTGCCTGGCTTAATCACTTTGGCCCTCCCCCTGCTCATTCACGTCTCACTATGCATCTCACCTGCAAAACCAGGCCTAGTCACATAGGCAGGAAGGAGAGGTAAGGGGGGAAGAGAACAGGAGAACAAAAGAGACCTTAACCTATGAAAGATGTAGGGCGTGCTCACTTCTTGGGATTCTAGAACATCAGCCATGGCCCCCCCACTTCTCCCTCCTGGGAGAAGTCTGTATTATTACCTTTAAATAAAAACTGTTTAATATGCTTGCTTTGGTGTGTTTCTCTGATGTTATACTTCAACACCTGAGGAAGCAGAACTTGTCACCAGTAAACGGCGGTATCAGATTTGTGAACCACTTTAGACATCTTTTTAATAAAACAGTTAAGACTATGTATTAGTGTCAACTTAGAGTTATGTCCCAGTTTTCCCATGTGGTCCATTTTATTTGCTTTCTAAATTTACTTTTCGTATTTAAGATAATATGTCTTTCTATCAATGACAGCAGTGCTGTCTACTACTTCTAATAATACATGTCTTATTAATGCTTTTAAACATATTTGTACCTAAAATACAAGTTGGACTGACACTAAAGATTTGGGTCATCTCTTCTTTCCTCATATCTCCTACCCCCCTGCAAACAGTTCTAGAGTTGTCTTTCTTTAAATGTTTCTGTTCAGAAGTATGATTCACCTCCGTTTCATTCTCTGTGGCTTAGTCTTTTTGTCTAGTGTCTATTGGATTTTTTTCTTTTACATTTAAAAATTACTATACTTTTACCATATTTTTACCATCTAATGATTCGGGGTTTAGTTACTCATTAGAGATTTCTGTGTTTTGTTTTTAATGTAAGCACTCATTTCTGTACACTTCCTATATAGTATTACTTTTGCTATATCTTAGTTTCTGGTATGTTGTGTTTCCATTTTCATAGGATTCTGGGAATTTTTAAATTTCCCCTATGATTGCTTTATTCAATATCCACTGTTTGTTTAAAAGTGTGCTATTCCACAAAAAACAAACAAACCCCACTTTACAGAATCATATAAACACAAGAAGATTGAAAAACACACATATGAATGATAAAGGAGTGAAAGAAATGAGGGGAGAAAATAAAATTCCTGGAATCAAACGAGAACAGTGATACAAAACACCAGAACCTTTGTGGCCCTATGAAGGTGGTTCTAAAGGAAAGTTTATAGGTATGAATATCTAAACACAAAATCATATCCCAAGTAAACAACCTAATGATACATTTCAAGATTCTTGGGGGGGGGGGGGGGGAATCAATTCCAAAACCAGTAGAAGGAAGGAAAGAATTAAAATCAGAGCCAAAAAGAATGAAATAGAGAATACAATACAAAGGACAGAGGAAAGAGTTGGTTCTTTTAAAAGATAAACAAGATAAACAAACCTTAGCCAAACTGATCAAAAATAAAAGAGAAAATAAAAATAAAATAAATAAAATTAGAGGTGAAAAAGGAAAAATCACCACATACATCACAGAAATCCAGAGGATCATTAGGGACTATTTTGAAAAATTACAATAATTGGAGAACCTGGAATAAATGGACACATTTCTAAACACATATGACCTACCAAAACTTAGTCAAGAGGACACAGTAAACTTTAAACAGACCAATAAATAGGAATGAGACAGAAGCAATAATAAAAAAAAAAACTTCTTTGTTGAAAAAGCCCACATCTAGAAGGATTCTCACTTGAACTCTACCAGGTCTTTAGAGAAAAACTAGAGCCAATGCTCCTCAAATTATTCTATGAAACAAAAAGGGGTGAAACATTTATTCCAGATATTAAAATCGGATAAGGACACATCAAGGAAAGAAAACTACAGACCAATAATACCACTGATTAACTTAGATGCAAAATTCCTTAACAAAATATTACTGAATCATATTCAACAACATATTAAGAAAATTGTACAATATAATCAAGTAAACTTCCTGTATAGTACTACTCTTGCTATATCTTATAGTTTCCAGTATGTTACATTTCTGTTTTCATGGGATTCTGGGAATTTAAAACTTTTTAAATTTTGTTCTTTTTTTTTCAGATTTAAAATTCAGTACGAGAATACATTTTTCAGTAAGAAAGTATGTGAGAAAATATCGGAAAGACAATTTTAAGCTGACCACACATTAGAAAATAATTTTTTAAACATACTTTTATCCTGAATCCTATTTTTTTCTACCTTGTTATACAATACAAATACAATTAATAGAAAACATATTAGGAATACAAACAATAATAAATGTTGGTGAGGATGTGGGGGAAAACGTAAGCACACACATTACTGGTGGGACTGCAAAATAGTACAACCACACTGAAAAGCAGTCTGAAGACTCCTGAAAAACTAGGATTGGAACTACCACTTGACTCAGTTATACCACTCTGTGGTATTTATTCAAAACAACTGAAATCAGCATACTGTAGTGATACATCACACAATGTTTGCAGTAACAATTCACAATAGTCAAGTTATGGAACCAGCCTAGGTGCCCATTAACGGCTGAATGAGTGAAGAAAATGTGGTACATATACATAATGTAGTTTTATTCAGCCATAAAGAATGAAATTTTGGCATTTGTTTAAAAAAAATTTTAAAGGTAAAAACATTGTTGCATTTGTATTATTATTCGTACTTAATACCATTCTAACTAGAATGTGATGAAATCTCAAAAGTTGTTTTGACTTGTATTTCCTCAATTGCTAGATGTGTTGAACACTTTCATTTATTTGTTGGCTCTTCGAATTTCTTCTTTTGAGAACTGCCAAAAGATTGATGAGTCTACATTTTCTTCTAGCAGTTGCTAATTTCTGGTCTAATTCCTAGTTCTCTAGTCACTTTTAGTTAACTTTTATGCAGAGTGAGAGATATTGTCCTAGTTTCATTCTTCTACAGATGGATATCTGGTTTTTCTAGCACAATCTGTTAAAACAGCTATCTTTTCTCCAACATGTGTTTTTGGCACCTCTTGTTGAGTATCAAATGACTGTATGCATATGGATTTGTCTTCTATTCCATGGGTTTTCATGTCTGTTTTGATGCCAGTACCATTATTCTTTTTGTTACTACAGCATAATTTGAGGTCCGGTATTCTGATGCCTCCAGCATCACGCTTCTTGCTCAAAATTGCTTTGGCTATTCTGGGTCCTATTCTTTCAAATAAATTTTGGAAATGCTTCCCCCCACTCCCAGTTCTATGATGAAAGTCATGTTTTTATTTAATTGCAGTACTAAGGATCAGCTTATGGTCTCATGCTTGCTAGGAAAGTGCTCTACTCCTGGGCTAATCCTCAGCCTGGTTATTCATATTATAATGAATATTTTATTGAATCTATATAACACTTTTGGTAGTATGACCGTTTTGTCATCATTAACTCTTCCTATACAAGAATAAGGCAGGTCTTTCCATTTTCTAAGATCTTCAATTTGTTTCTTCGGTGTTTCCTAGTTTTCACTGTAGAGGTTTTTCACCTCCTTGGTTAGATTTATTCCCAAGTTTTTTGTTTATGTTTTGGTTTTTAAGGTTATTATAAATGGGATAGTTTTCCTGATTTCCTTCTCAGCAGATTCAGTAACAGAGTACAGGAAAGCGACAGATTTAAGTCTGTTGATCTTGTATTTTGTTATTCTGCTGAATTTATCAGCTCTAGGTGAAGTTTTTCTGGAGGAGGGTGGAGTCTTCTAAGTATAAAATTACATCATCAGCAAATAGAGATAATTTGACTTCATATTTGTAGTCCTTTAATTTCCTTCTCTTGCCTGATTGCTCTGGCTAGAGTTTCAAGAACTATGTTTAGTAGGAATGGTGAGAGTGAATGAACACACTTAACTTTTTCCTGATTGTAGAGGAAATGTTTTCAGTTCTTCTCCATTCAGTATAATGGTTGGCCTGGGGTTTGTCATACATACCTTTTACAATGTTGAGGGAAGTTCCTTCTATCCCTAGTTTTTCAGTGTTCTATACATGAATGGGTGCTGGATCTTGTCAAATGCTTTTGCTGTAGCTATGCAGAAGATCGTGTGATTCTTGTATTCTATATTTCATGAATTATATCTACTGACTTGTGTATGTTGCACCATACACTTGTGTATGTTGCATCCCTGGAGTGAAACCCATTTGGTCATGGTGTAACATCTTAATGTGCTTTTGAATGTGGTTTGCCAATACTTATTAAAGAGTTTTACATGTATGCTCATTAGGGAATACTGGTCTAAAGTTTTCTTTCCTTGATGTGTTTTGTCTGGTTTTGGTATCAGAGTGATATTAGTCTCATACTATAATTTGGCAGTGTTTGCTCTCTTTTTATTTCATGGAATAATTTGAGGAGGATGACATTAATTCTTTAAAGGTCTTGTAGAATTTGGAAGAACTTGGTTGGGAATCCATCTGGTCTTGGGTTTTTTTGTTGGAAGTCTTTTAATTGCTGCTTTAATTTCATTGCATGATATGGGTCAGTTTAAGTGGTTTTCTACATCTCTGTGATTCAATTTTGGTAGGTCATATGTGTCTAGAAATTTTTCAAAATCTTATATATTTTCTATTTATTGAAGTATAACTTTTCAAAATAGTTTCTAATATTCCTTTGAATTTCAGAAGCATCTGCGGTGATGTCTCCTTTCTCATCTCTAATTTTGTTGATCTGGGTATTTTCTTCCTTTTGGATAGTTTGCCTAAGGGTTTATCAATCTTATCTTTTCAAAGAACCAGTTCTACTGCATTGCTCCATTGTTGTTTTAATTCTCAATTTCATTAATTTTGGCTCTAATCTTAATTATTTCCTGTCTTCTACTGATTTTTCAATTAGCTTGTTGTTTTTCTAGGGCCTTGAGATGTAATGTTAGATTATATAGAAACTTTCTATTATTTCAATGTAGGAACTCAGTTACGTAAACATTTTCTGAGAACTTCACACTGTTCCAGAGATTCTGATATATCTCTAATTTCATTTGTTTCTAAGAATTTTTTAACTTATCCCCTAATTTCTTCTGTGACTCATTCCTCATTCAATAGTGCATTATTTAATCTCCAGTATTAAAATGGTGTTTAATCTTGTCATTGATTTCTAATTTTATCCCATTATGATCTGACTGGATGCAATAACAAATCTCTATTTTTTGTATTTACTAAGATTTGCTTTGTGATATAAAGTATGATATGTTTTAGACAAAGTTCATGTTCCTCTTGAGAAGAAAGTATATTGAGTTGTTGGATCAAATGATCTGTTAGGTCCATTTGATTAAAGTACCTTTTAGTTCTAAAGCATCATAATTTACAATGGTGAGAGAGGTATGTGGAATCATCCAGTATTATTATACTGTGGTTCATTTGATTCTTTATATTGAGAAGGTTTTTTTTAATTTTTTAAATTTTTAAATGTGTATAGGTGCACCAATCATTATATCTTGTTTTTTGATGATTCCCTTAACCAATATGAAGTGACTTTCTTTGCCTTCTGATTAATTTTCGCTTGAAGTCTACTTTGTGTGATATGAGAATAGCTACCTCTGCTTGCTTTTGGTTTCCATTGCCTTTGGTTTCCATTGGCAAAAAGGTATGTACTTTTTTCATTCTTTCACCTTCTGTCTGCAGGTGTCTTTACCTGTATAAACCGTGTGTGGTTGGATCTTGTTTTTTAGTCCAATCTGTCAATAAATGTCTTTTGATTGGAAAATTTAGACCATTTACATTCAGTGTTATTATAGAGACTAAGTTTTATTTCCTGCCATCTTGATTCATTTCTAAGGCTTAATTCAGACTTGAATCTCCTGTGATTCTTCTTCTAGTATGATTCATCCACCCATATGCTAGTTTTCATTTTTATTTTGCATTTTTTCAGCATGAAGTATTTCATTGAGTATGTTTTGCAGTTCAGGTTTAGAGGTTATGAATCCTTTTAGTTTCTGCTTAGAATGGAACATTTTTATTCATCTTTAATTCTGAAGGACAGTTTTGCTGGGTAGAGTAATCTTGGTTGGCACCCATTTTCTTTCAAGGCTTCGTATAAATTATCCCAGGCCCTCCTTGTTTTTAGAGTCTGGGTTGAGAATCAGTTGAAATCCAAATGGCTTACCTGTGACTATGACTTGCCATTTTTCTCTTATGGCTTTTAAAATTCTATCCTTATTCTAAGTATTGGGCATTTTTATTATATTGTTTCAGTGTTCTTTTTTGATCTTGTCTATTTAGGGTTTTACAAGGTTCCTGTATTATGACTTTGATCTTGTTCCTAAGGTCTGAAAAAATTTTTTGATATTATTTCCTTGAAAACCTTGTGTGTTCCTTTGGTTTGTATTTCAGAGCCTTCATCTACAGGAATGATACTTAGGTCACTTAATATTATCCCAGATTTCTTGAATACTGTCTTTAGGGTCTCTTAATATCTTTATCATTGACTTTCTTTTCAAGATTATATACTCTGTCTTCAAGGTTTGAAAACTGTCTTCAAACTGGTCTAGTCTATTGATGATGCTTTCCACTGAACTTTTAAATTGATTTACTGAGTACTTCATTTCCAGGATTTCTATTTGGCACTTTTCCACAATCTCTATCACTGTATGTATTGAAATGATCTTTAACATCCTGTATTTTCTAAGTCCATTCCTTATATCTTCTTCTAGCTTACTAAACATCTGAATTATGAACTTCATAAATCTATTCTCTATCTCCTGTACTAGTGTGTCAATGGCATCAGTTGTTGAAGTGCTATGGGCTGTTTGGGGTGGTTCGTTCCCTTACTTTTTCATATAGCTTTTATATCTACCTATTTGCTGTGATCATTATCACTTCTAATTTGAAGCAAGGGGCTATTTAGTTGGCTTGTTTCTCTAAAGATCCTTGGGCTCGGAAAATATTCAGGTACTGACACTTTCACTTAATGTGTGTTGTCTGCTTTTCCCAGTATCAGCACCACTTTAGAAGTCACTAAACCCTACTTATGACAAACACTTCAGAGCAAAGCCACATACGTGCTTATCAACCTTCAAAAAAATAAAAATTTGTTCATAATGTTCTTCACACTTCCTCAAATCCAGGTATAGAATTGTAATATTCTGGAATAAGTTGGAAATTAGTTACTAAAGATAGTAAAATTACTACTACAATATATAGGCACAGAAAAGGGAAAGGAAGGAAAAGTTGAGCATAAGGAAAAAAAATAGAAAATAATAATTCAAACCAAGGTACAAAGAAGAAAAGAGAGGGAAGGGAGAAGAATTTGAGGCAATATCAGGTAACACAAGAGGGAACACAGGCTAAAAGAGCAAGTATAAACGATCTAGGAATACAAAGAGAGAATGATTCTAGTTAATGCTTTAAAACATCAGAAGAAAAAAATAAGGAGTTAGAACAATATGGAGTTAGGACAACTTGGGGAAAAACTATCAAATCAAAATGAAACATAACAGATCAAATTTGACATTAGAATTGTTAATAGTATTCCATGCCAAGACAGAGATAATGCTTACTGAGTCTTTCTGGCGATAATGCTTATTGAGTCATTGGGATTTCGGACCTTTAGAAGATGATCATCACTCTTCAGCTTTGGATCCTCCTAAAAGTGCTGGGACACAGAAACTAATTTCCTGGTTGCTGAAGATTTCACACCTGCTGGTTCTTGTTCTTCAACCCTGGGGCCTGAACTTGCATGCTCAGAGGGTGCTATGTTTTATATGCTGGCTATTTCTATGTGTAGAACACAGGATGCAGGGCTTAGTGCTATTGCTCTGACTCCTGTGAGATACTGTGTCCCTTGCTTCCCTCCACAGGATCTTCTTTAAAGTTGCACAGAGTCTGATATGTGCACACATGGATCCTGTGATCATGGATTCTCAGTGGTGTAGAGGCCTATCTGCTGACTGACATAGATCACTTGGGTATTGTTCTACTACTGCCCATGGTTGTGAATCACTGGTGCCCACTCCCCTTCACTGGGTCTTCCTTGGAGCGGTATCTATGCACATGTTGGCTGCCCTCAATTGTGGGGTCCATGGGTGCAGGCTCTTTGTGGGGTATCTGTGGCACAGAAGGCTTTGCCAGACTTATATAAATCACCAGGGTACCCATCCCTGTGACTGGGAAAGAAAGTCAGTTGGTTCACTTGTGTCTGAGCTCTTACTATCCACTCTGTGAACTGTGGGCACACACTGTTCTCCTCTGCTGACTAGTACTAGAAATTGTAGCCAGAGGAATTAGGCAGGAGAAAGAAATATAAGGGATAAAAATATGAAAGGAATAAATCAAATTACCACTGTTTGATATGATCCTGTACCTAGAAGATCCAAAATGTTTCACCAGAAGACTGCTAGAGCTAATAAACTATTTCAACAAAGCAGCAGGTTATAAAATAAACATACGGAAATAATTAGTTTTGGGCTGAGATTGTGGTTCAGTGGTAGAGTGCTTGCCTAGCACATGGAGGCACTGAGTTTGATCCTCAGCGCCACATACAAAACTAAATAAAAGTTATATAAAAAAAAGTAGTTTTCCTACACTCCAAAAATAAATCTGAAAGAAATCAGAAAAAAATCCCATTCACAACACCCTCAGAAAAATAAAACAAAACAACTAGAAATAAATCTAACTAAGGAGATGGAAGACCTCTACAATGAAAACTATAGAACACACTGAAGAAATAAATAGAAAAAGATATAAGAAGACGGAAAGACCTCCCATGTTCATGGAGAGGCAGAATTAATACTGTTAAAATGGCTGTATTGCCAAAAGCAATATAGAGACTCAATGCAATATTCATCAAAATACCAGTAACATTTCTCACAGAACTAGAAAAAAGTCCTATAAAAGAATAAAAGAATAGTCAAAGCAATACTCTGAAAGAAAAGTGATGCTGGAAGCATCTCAATACTGATTTCAAATTATACTACAGATGTACATGTTCTGTTTAATCTTTCTTATTTTTTTCCCCTTGATTTTGTCTGATTTTTAATTCCTCAACGGATACTCAAGGCCTGATATTCTTTCTTCTCTTAATCTAATCTGAGATGTTCAATGTGTTTTCAATAGGGCTTATTGATTTCATTTCCAAGACATATTTGGTTCCTTCCCCAAATCTCTCTTTATTTAATTGATATCCTACACTGTTTTCCTTACTTGATCTAGCTATTAACTCATATCCTTTGTAGTCCCAGATCATTTTTAAAATAATTTTTTGTCTGGCATTTTATCAACTTTAAACTCTTTGGAATCAGGTACTAGAGATAATAAATTTTAGAAGGTGTTCTTTTTTTCTCTCCGATATTTCTTGTGTTTTGATGTTGAGATTCGTCCTTCTGTTGGAATGAGTATTTCTTCCACTTTTAGGTGAGAGCCTTGTTGGTACAGTTACCTCTTGATGATGTTCCCTAGGATATCGGTTTGCTGTGTAGTACTAAGTTTAATTCCAAATGGACTTCACAGTGTGGTTTCCCTGTGACTTCTTGGTTTCTTGGCTATGATTAGAGGGTTTTGACACAGTAAATACTGTATCAAAGCCTGAGGGATCCACATTCGCTATAGGTCTTGCAAGTATGGGGTCTTTCTAGTAGTCCAGGCTGGTGTGAAGCAGAAAAAAATATATGTGGTGCACTCTATGGTTTCTCCACCAATCTTGTTAGCAATATGTTGTTTGATGGGATTTGGAAACAACCTATGCTGAGTTCCCTTATAGATACAGTGTCCACAACTGTTGTGTTATTTTTGACGTTGCTGTGGTGGTGAATGTCCAGGAGTGGGATTCTAGATTCCCACACCTGTGCCTACTTGGGACTAGGTCTATGGCTGAGGCTTTAATCTCCCCAATTCTTTAAGTTGATGTATCACTAGGTTGTGGAATAAGAGACAATTTCTTTGAGGTAGACGGGGAGTGTAACTTAGCAGCAGAGCACCCACCTAACGTGCTTGAAGTACTGGGCTTGATTCCCAGCATCATTTAAAAAGAAGAAACAGAAAAAAAAAAAAAATCAGATAAAGAAGTAGAATAAAAGTTAAACACAACAACAGAAAAGGACTAAAAATACTATATATAAAAAAAACTACAAGTTTAAAAAATAAAAATTAAAAAGATGGAAGAAAAATAGAAACAAAAGAAAAATTGAAAAGATTTTAAGGGGAAATTGGGAGAAAGGCAAATAAAGAGAAAGAAAGAAGTATTAAAATAATTTTTTACAAGGGTTAATAAAAACTAAAAATGTCCTCTCCACTGAGGTCCTGGATTGTGTGGACAAGAGTGGATGATTGCAACCTGTCGATCAGAACTTCGTTCTGTGTCTTAGGCTTTCCACCCTTTTCTTCTTTTCTTTGTTGTGCTCACCAGGCAGGAGTAGTCTGCGGACTGAGCCAATTTTGGAATACTTCTCAGCTGTTCTGCATGCCAAAACAAGCTAGGGTGTAAAGGAAAACTCCACAGGCCAATTCACTCCAGAGTTATTTGTGCTGATCACTCTCAGGACTGGGCAGTCACCAAAGTTGCACTGTCACCTGGGCAGCACAGAATGTGGAATTAGGTATGGATTCTGGTGCTGTGTTGTACACTTCAAGGGATAAGCTGACATCAGACACTGTGTCATGTCAAGGACTCTTATGCCTTTTCTTCTGCACACTCCAAGTGTGGGGAAAGCGATGAAGTCACAACTAAGTGCTGGGATGGGAGTGGGGATCCCAGTAACGGGTTTCCCACTGCACAGAATTCTCAGGTTTGGGTGTTTCGGGCTCTCTCCAGGGGATATAGTCTCAGGACAGCTGCCTATTGAGACAATGTAGGAATACTGCTACAGAGACCTGGAGACAGGAAAATGGAGAGGTCTTTGACACCCAAAACAAAGTCTGACAAAACCTCAAGATGACTCCTTGTTACAACATCAAGAGAACATGTTGGGAAGTGCACAGAACTTCACAAGAGCCAGTTTGCTGTGCAGATTCCAAGTCTACAGTCTGTTTAGACTGTGATTCTTCAAGGTGCTATTTCCCGGCAGTGGTACTCACTGGGACTCTCCTTTTATCTCTAACTCCACCCTCTGCTGAGTTGTCATGTGACTGTATGGTGGGATGTTCCATTTTACCCTCTTATTCTACTAGCCAAAATCTCTGGGTTTTCTCCAAGTCTTTCTCTGTCCACTATTAAACCCATATTTTTATTGCCCATATTCACTCATCTCAACATGCAGCTGCTCTCCAGGTGTCTTTGAACTATCACATGGAGAAGTGGGTGAGTACTGGGTAAGATTCTGCCATCTTGAATCTCTATTGGAAATCTCTCAATGGTCCAGAATGCCACAGTTTTCATATTTTAAAGTATACTTTTAGATATGTTTGATTTATCAAATCACCTAAGATGTTAAACTCCCCCTCTATGATATTCTTATACAGCTGACAATATTTGATTTATGTATGTTATTCTGATCTATACACTGAGAATTTTCAGTTTTGGTGAACACTATCATAACATAAAAATCCTAATATTCCTTTCTATCTTTATAAGCTATTAATTTGATGTTAATATATTGCTTAACACTTTTTTTCCCTAGCTTTCTAATCTATGCTAGGAGTCCTTTTAGGAATAGCATGTAGGTGAATGTAAAATTTTATCCCACCTGATAATGATAATGTCTTAATTGGACAGTCCATACTATACCTATTTAGATAACTGACAACATTTCATGTATTCCTATTTTTTCCTTTGTTTATGTCTGTTTCTCTTTTGAAAGAAAAGTTACTCTCCATTCAATTTTCCTTCTTTTAGGGGTTTGAAACTAATATCTATTCTTTTATTACTTACTGGAAAATTTCAGTATTCCTCACTATATGTAATAGGCTGCTTTAATTTACACTATTATAATCTTTACTTTCAGATATTCAACTTGGTAACTTTTTGTACATGCTGAAGAGTTTTTGACAGATATCTAGCTCTTAGATCATTCTATCCATTTTTAACTTTATATTTCTTTAAATAAATTAAACATTCTTATTATTAGATTTTGTATCCTTATAAAAAAACAATTTAAAGCTTTGGTCCCATTCTTTATTATTTCTGCCAACCCTAGCACAAATACCTATTTATGTATTTTATGATTTGTATTTTATTTTTTTTTTTTGGGGGGGGGGGTCGGCTCATTTGTTAAGAACTTTGTATTTGAGTATATTTTGAGATTAAATTTTGGACGTGTTCTATAGGCTATGTCTTTATTTTTGCCGGCACCTGGAGGAGACCAACCCAAGTGGATTTTAAACTTCAGCTTCATATTTGTGAACTAAAGTGAATTCAAGATCTTAAAAATTGTGACAACCAGGCAATGGCTAGAAATTATCAGGAAAGGTTTTCCCATTTTGGATAAATTTTTTTCTTTTTCCCCATTTTATACTGTAGTTCTGTTTTCTACCAAGTATTTTTCATTGTATCTTTAATGATACAGTTTCATAGTTCTATCCTTCCATAGTTCCAGAGACAAAAGTCATCCTTGGTCATAAAATTCCCTGTCATATCTAAGAGCATTTTTAATTAGTCATACACATTTCTAAAACAAACACTGTTTAATGATTCATTTAAAAACCAAATTATTCATGTCTTATTTTTAAAATTCATACTTAATTCAGAGATGGCTGAATCCCCAGAGTAAACTTCATCTTAGGCCAGTTATTCATCCTGAAAAGAAGCACTTCTTTATTTCCTTTTGAAATGCCTCTATGTTTCAATGTTAATTTGGTCTAAAAAGCCAATGGCAGCAATTAAAGCAGAAATTGGATTAAAATCTATGATACCATTTTGGACTTTTTCTTCCTTTTTAAAAAAAGCACTTAATAAATGGCATCAGTGACACTTAAGATCAGAAAAAGAGGGCTGGGGAGATAGCTCAGTCAGTAGAGTGTTTGCCTTGCAAGCACAGGGTCCTGGGTTTGATCCCCAGCACCACAAAAAAAAAAAAAAAAAAAGAAAAAAAGAGAGAGATCAGAAAAAGAAATCAAGAAATCTAGCTTTTAGTCTATGTTTTTTTAAATTAGGATCAGCATGTTGTTTGATAAAAATCAATAATACTGATAACCCCAGGATACAAAAAAAGAGAAAAAAGACAGAAATTATTAGTATCAAAAATGAAAGAGGAGTCATTACTGCTGATCCACTGGACATAAAAGAGATAAAGCAATATTATGAACAACTTTATGTCCACAGATTTGACAACAAATAAGATGGACTAATTCTTTGAGAGCCACAATCAACCAAAACCAACAGAATAAGTTTGTTTCTAATAAAGAAACTGAATTAACAATTCCAAACAGAAAATAACCAGCAAACAGTTTCACTGGTTAATTCTACAAACCTTTAAGGGAGAAATTAACAAATTTCCTAATATCTCTTCCAGCAAATAGAAGCAGAGGGAATACTTTATAATTTATTTCGCAGTCAGCATTACCTTATTACCAAAGCCCAAGACAATCTTTTCAATAAATAGTGTAGGAACAATTTGACATCCACATGCAAAGAAAAGAACCTATATGCAAACTTTATACCTTTCATAAAAATTAACTCAAAACATATATATCAAAATATAAAAGCCCAAACCTATAAAAGTACTACAAGACAACATAGGAGAAAATTCAGGGGTGCTTGGGTATAGTGATAACTTTTTAGATAGAACTTGTATATATGGGGAAAAATTTTGATACAGTGGACTTTAATCATTACTGGTGTAAATGTAAAATGGTACAGCCACTTTGGAATAGAGTTTGGCAGTTTCTTACAAAGGTAAAAATAACTTTACCATATGATACAGCAGTTGTACTCCTAGATATTTACTTAACAAGCTGAAAATGTTCATACACAAATCGATGAATGTTTAAAGCAGATTTATTCATAATTACTAAAAATTGGAAGGATTCAAAATGGTCTTCCATTGAGCAAATTGTGGTACATGCAAAGCATGGAGTATTACTCAGCAATAAAAAGAACTGAGCTAAAAAGCCAGAAAGACATGCTGGTACCTTAAATACAAATGACTAAGTGAAATAAAGGAAACTGAAAGGGTTATTTATGTATTACATGATTCCAATATGACATTCTAGAAAATACAAAATTATGGAGATAAGTATTTGCCAGAGTTTGGGGTCTATTGTACGTAGAAGATATGGAGTATAGTGCATTTTCAGGGTAGTGATATTGTTTGATATTGTAATGGTACACAGAATACATGGTGTATTCAGCACAACCCATAAATCTGTACAACATGCATAAAAGTGATACTAATGTAAACTACAGACTTAAGTTAAATAATTTATCAATATTAGTTCATAAATTGTAGCAGATGTTAACACAAATGAAATATATTAGTAATGGGGGAAAATGAAAGAGGCAAGAGTGCATATGAAAACATTTTCTTCTGTTAACTACAAATCTCTTTTAAAAAGTTTATTAATTAAAGAATAAAACAAATCAGATTAAGTGAAAATCCTAAACTGATTTCACATTTTTCCTTAAAAAAAAAAAAAAAAGCACTCAGTAGATGGCACTAGAGATCTTTAGAATAGGAATCACCAGCTGCCTTGTATCAGTACTTGGTTTTGATATTATGCATGCTTTTGACATTCTCTTTTATTTATTAATGAATAATACAATTAATGCACTGAGAAAGGTGCATTAGAGACAGCTAAATTTAGTTGTAAATTTTATATCATTCCATATTTAGGTAAATAATCTTGAAAGTGTACGAATTCCAATCTGAAGAATAAGGGAACAACAGTTATTATAATTCTATATTACAATAAAAATAGTGCTAGTAAGCTATTTGAAAACCAAATTCTACCTCACATTTTGGCAATTTGGATAGCACATCCATTTGACATTTCCTGACTACCAGTGAGCAAATACTTCATTAGTAAATTGTCTTTCACTGAATATGGCCTCAAGGTGTTTTAAAAATTCATTTTTTCCTCCAGCTGGGACAGAACAAAGTATTATGTCTTCCTAAAAAACAAAGATTGAAAACACATTAAACAACTACCAAGTAACAAATCACCCATCCATTGGCATTCCAAATGATATATACTCCATGTGCACTTTTATAAAGAACAAATGCACTTATTTATAAAACAATTTTCCCTCTATTTTTAAAATGTAGATCACTTAAAAGTGACCTAATGCAGGGGACCAGTTATTACGCTCTTTACTGATGAAGACCCAAGACTATATAAAGCTACTTTGGTGGGTACAGAAGAAAAGGGAGAATCGAAGTAGTATCTGGAAAAAAGAGTAAAATGTATTCTTATTCTTCTACATTTAGAATTCAATTCTCAGAAAACAAATGATCAATTATGGCCGTGCTCAGCAATACAAATCAAATACATAAACCATTACCGTTACACACCTTTATACACTGTATATTAGTATTTAACATATTTCCATGAATAAATATTGCTCAAGAGTTCCAAATAGTCAATATACTTTTTATTGGAGGGGGGTTTACCAGGGATTAAACTCAGGGGCATTTGGCCACTGAGTCACATTCCCAGCCCTATTTTGCACTTTACTTAGACATAGGGTCTCACTGAGTTGCTTAGCACCTCACTTTTGCTGAGACTGGCTCTGAACTCGTGATCCTCCTGCCTCAGCCTCCTAAGCCACTGGGGTTAGAGGCATGCACCACTGTGCCCAGCCACCAATATACTTTTAGAATATAATTTGATTGCAGTTGAAGAATGATAAAAACACTGAATGAAATTAGATTCAGTATATGGTAATTTAGAAATCAGTCTTGAAAAGAGAATGTACATTGGTGGGTAATACCTGATTTGTCCAGAAAGAAATGTATTAATCTTGATTTGTAAGATAAGTTATTCATCTGTACCTTAGAAAATACATTTTGGAAAATACAGAGTATAACAATTTCCAATCTTTAATTCCTTGTTTTTAATTCAAAGACTTGCTAGTAAAAGTTAAGGAGCTTGGTCTGGATAAAGATTTTTTTGTTTGATTTGCCACCTTATCACAAGTAAATATGATTTTTAAGGCTCTTTGAAATAGCAAAAAGGAAAATTTCCAAGCCACTCTCAAGCTTTTAGAGATCCCCTTCTTATTTTCTTAGTATTAGCTTAATTTTTTCTTCTATCTGTCATAATATCTAGTTTCCCTACCTACTACACAGAGAACATAAAAACTAACAACATGTCTCCAAACTCATGAAGTTAACCTAGTCAACAAATTAGGCAGGAAATGTAAAGAAAGGCACTTGGATAAGACTAAAACACTCTTCAGCAAACACAAAACATCAGTAATTATCTGACAAAGAATTTCTGTATGTAATTACAGAAATTTACAGAATTTACAGATAACACCTACAAATCAACAATGACAGCAAATGAACCAATTAAAAATGGCCAAACGGCTTTAGCAGATCTTTTAAAAAGGAAGACAGACATATAAAGTGTCTCTAAGAACTTGAAAAAGTGCTCAACATCATTAGTTATCAGGGGAATGCAATTTAAAGCATAGTGTGATACCCACTGCAACAGCTAGTAACAACGACTGGTAACACTAGCTACTGACAGGATGTGGAGGAATTGGAACTCTTATGCCTTGCTGAGAAGACTAGAAAATGATTAATTTTGGAGAATGCTTTGGCCGTTTCCAATACATTTTAAGCAATGACCCTATAGCCCAGCAATTGTACTCCTAGGTACCTTCCTGAGAAAAATAAAACAGATCTCCCAAAAAGACTTGTTTAAGAATATTCACAGCAGTTTTATGAATATCTCCAGATACTTATTAATAACTTTTTTCCAAGGAAGTAGTAAGAAAGAACGAGAATGAAAATGGTTCTTGCATTTTAATTCTGGGTACGAAAGTGTCAATGGCACTAAATAATGAGGTACATAGGAAGAAAAAGAACAGGTTCACAAAGGAAAGTAAGTGTTTTATTTACTG
The DNA here is from genome assembly GCF_902686455.1 of Sciurus vulgaris. Taxonomy (NCBI): domain Eukaryota; kingdom Metazoa; phylum Chordata; class Mammalia; order Rodentia; family Sciuridae; genus Sciurus; species Sciurus vulgaris. The sequence continues at coordinate 133,148,816 of NC_136469.1, read as the reverse complement.
AGCTTAAAATTCATCCTATGATGCTCCCAACATATATGGGAGAGATGTCAAGGAAATAGCACGGAATTTGGAAAGAGGCTGTTACTCATCTTTTAAACAATGGCTAAGTGTTGAAGCCAGGAAACAACAAAATCTGGAAAAACAGAATAAGTATACATACATAAACATTCACATACAAGTATATATCGACTTGAAGGACAGACTAATTAAGGTGTGACATTCTAGGGAAAGTATGAAGATCAAGTAACAAAAGAGGCAAACAGGATTCTTTAACAGTTTTTGTGCAATTCTGTGGTAGTGTGGTAAAGCTAAGGACTTTCAGATTCCTGTTTTTAAAGCCATGAAAATACTGGAAACCAACTCTATAGAAATACAATTATCAAAAGGCAGTCTGAAAAAAATAAATAAATTTAAAAAATGGAATATAATTGTCAATTTTTTTCAAAAATTGAGATATGACTTACCATTCTTTGTACACAAGATCTAGTATCTAGTGGTAAGTCTAATATCTACTATAAGTTCAAAGGAGTAAGAATGTAAACAATAATTCAAGATACAATTGACACAAAAATATCTATAATATCTACCACTGGAATAGGTATTAATTATAACCATGGTTGTTTGTGGCTATGTTTATAGTTGGAGGTGTTAAATTTCAACTCAATGTTAAGGAAAATAAAAATAGATTTTCCCCTCCCATTTAAGTTCATGGACCTGTGAAATCCTACTCATGAACTTTTTGGGAGTATGTATATCCAAGGTTAAGAACCCCTGAGATAGGAAGTAAAATTAAAGGGACATAAAAACTTATTAAAGTGTATATAATGGGAGCAATTATAGCAGCAAAGTAGTATGTTCTAATTTTAAATTGCAGTGATAAAATACTATATTCATTGTTTCATTGCCTACAACTGTGAAGAGTGTAAACAGAGTAAGGTAGGACAAATTCAGAAGTTGCTAAATACTTTTAGAAAAGAGAACAAATCTTTAAAAATATTCCTATCAGTATATTACTGATAACCACTAAAACCAAAGATGATATATCGAATCATAACTATTCTATATCAATGCAACCAGATTCTCCACTTCCATCCTGTTTCATCCAGTTCACATCTCTTAACAATTAGTGTTATATTCTGCCATGCAAGACGAGTTCAGAACAGATGAATAGCAATGACATGAGTCTTTTCTGCTGGCCTAACTGCTATACTAGATATACAAAACGGTACATTTATGGTCCTAAACAGCAAGAGTAAACCATCTTCTTACAGGGATAAAGTTAGATAGTAAATGTATAGGGACATTAACTCAATGCTCATATCTCTACACAAAAGTTTGTGCTATTGTGAAAATTTGACTAGAAATTACCTGGAATGCTGCTTTTCTGCCTCCTCAGCAGCAGTGGCACTAGCTTTCAAGTATCAACCTCAGACCTAACAAAGCAGTCATCTAGATAATGCCTTATTCCTTTTCTATCATACCACCTTCAACAAAGCTTAGAAGTTATTGCCCAGACGGTATTGTGGGGAATTACAGCTGAGAGTGCCATAAATGGTTGACTTGTACAACATACCTACTGTCAACAAACATGATACTCAAGGGATACCAACATCTTTAGATGGATTTTTAGATATGCAATACCCGGGGCATTCCTAGGGACAACAGAAAACAAAGCAAAAAAGCGTTAAAAAGTAGACTCCCTACACCAAAGAAAATCTAATATTTTTACAATAAAGGAAAGTCCTTAAAAAGTCTATTACCAATCAAGTTTGATAAGGATTGCTATGGACTATCCATGGGATTTAAACGTGTTTGTTTTCTGGTCATGAAAAAAACAGGAAGAATATCTAAATGTGGGCTAGGGATGCAGCTCAGAGGTAGACTGCTTATCTGGCACATGTGAAGGCTTGGGTTTGAGTGGCAGCACTGGAAAAAAAATCTATATGTTACAGTGGCAGACAGAAAAGTAAATGAGAAGTGAAGGCTAATACTCAACTAGCATGGCTAACATTTTTGTTCTTTCTTGCCTATTGAATATCAGCCTTCCAAATGTTTCTTTCTTAATTATATTTAAGTAGCATGAGACTCTAGACAAAAAGCAAACAAATTACTATTAACAAGTATTTACAAGAGTTGTTTAACCTAGAAAACAGCAGGATGACTGTAAAGGCACACAGCTGTTTTAACTAAAGACCACTTTTCCTTTTTATAAGTTATTAAAAATCAATTATCGGCATTCTACATATAGCCAGGTATGGTGACACATGCCTATAGTCTGAGCTCCTCAGAGGCTGAGCAGGAGAACAGTTGAGCCCAAGATTTCAGGGTCATCCTTGGCAACATAGCAAGAACACGGTATCTTTAAAAAAGAAAGGAAGGAGACCCTACTATGATTATTGTTAAAGGTAACAAAAAAGACACAGAAAGAATATATAATTTCTGCTCTCTAGGAGTTGACAAACTACTGTGTAAAGACTACAGTGTAAAGACTATATAAGTTTCTTGGAGGAATACCCTTAAGCTCATCCTATCTTCATTTTCAATACACCTAATTAGAGAGTATTAAAACTTAAGATAATGAGAGAACCAAGAACACAATGAACTACTCTATTATATCTCCCCTGTATCCAACTATAACAAGTCAGTGTTCTCACTGAAAGAACTGTATCTTATGCTTTCAGTGATCTACCATGGTACCACAACTTGGTAACCTGATAAATATTTCAGAATGACTCCTCACTCTTCAAAGGCAATGGGGACTGCGTTAACAGTTGAGCAATAAGCTAATCTTTTAAAATTTATAGTCTATAGAAAAAGAAGAATAAAAAATATTCCTTTATTTTCTTACTTTATGTCAAAGGTTATACTAAAGAGTCACTGAAGAAAATTATTAGAGAAAAATGAGTTTTTAATGGATGGATTATAAGCTGTTTTCAAGGCTGGCAAAAATGAAGACTTAAACATTATCAAACGAATTCACACCACAGTTTATCTTTCATCAGTTGAAGGGTTGGTTCCACAATCTAGCTATTGTGAATTGAGCTGCTATGAACATTGTGTACAGCCATAGAAATGAAAACTTGTACCCAATTTGTGTACAATGAATCAAAATGCAGTCTGTAAAAATAAAAAAGATTTTAATAAAAAAAATCCACACCATTATTACAAAAGGAAACTCCTGTCCTTTGTTACATACACCCCAAGTTTCACTTCTCATAGCTTACTTTAAGTTTTAGTAAAAGTCATGCCCTACCATAGCTTTATGTAGCAGCTTATCTACTTAACATTCACCTACTAACAAAACTGACAATGCACGTTAAATACATGTATACTATTTATAAAATGTGTAGTCATGCTACTCTTATGAGGAAAAAAAAAAAAAAAAAACTCAAAGCATCCCACACACTTGGAGGAAGGTTCACTAATGATAGAAATCTTTTAAAACCAATAATCCAGTTTTGAGATTTAATTCAGATGCAACTATATAGAAGAATACGTAAGTCCACTTAACTGAACATGTAGACTGTACTATATAACACAACACATGAACAAAAATCAAAGAACAAAAGCTCCATTCTCCATCCCTTCTTGTCTGAGGATCTGAACTCTTACACTTGTTCCCCCAGAACACCAGGCCTCCTTTACTTGACAAAGGTCATCTGATATACAGCATGAGTCAGTCTGTATAAGAAATATCAATAAAGATTAACCTGCTTTTTAATATTTATTATTCTAATTTTTAAAAACTTCAAAGTACAGAAAATCTTCAAAAATAGTACAAAGTTTCTTCAAAAATAGTACAAAGTTTCCTTTTCCCAGTTTTCTCCAATGGCAATAATACAATTACTTTAGAACTTATTTGTAATTCACTAGTTTTCCATTAATGTCCTTTTTTCTGTTCTGGAATTCAAACCAGGATACTTGAGTTGTCAATGTGTCCTTAGTCTCAAATCAGTGAAAGCTACTCAGTCTTTTCTTGTTTTTCATGACCTTGACACTGTTGATGAGTACTATGCAGTAACTTGGTGGAATGTTCCTCGATTTATCTGATACTTTCTCATGGTTAGTTTGTGGTTATGAATGTTTGAAAAGAAGACAACAGAAGGGATATGCTTTTCTTGGCAATTTGTGATATGTCATAGTACAGGTGATGTTAACTTTTAGATCACTTGATTAAGTTGGCATCTGCTGGATTTCTCCACTTCAAAGTTACTAGTTCTCTCTTTGTAATTACCCTTTTGGAGAAGACACTTGTTTTAGATCATGTAATACCTTGTTTCTCATCAAACTTTTGCCCACTCATTTTAGCCTCATTCACCAATAAACACTTATTACTGAAGTGTTCTAAGGGTGATTTTTATCTTTCTGATTCCTTATGTATTTTTAAAATTCGGAATTTTTCTGTAAGGAAGAGGGGATCTTCTGTCCTGTCTTGTTTATTTGTTCATTCAGAGGATCAGTATGAGAATATGGATATTTATTTTAATCTAAAGGCTATAATTCAATTCTATGGTTATTTATTTTGATGCTCAAATTCCAACTCTGGCCACCAGGAGTTATTTTTCCACTCTTTTTTGAGTACTTTCTTAGCTTTTGGCAATTCAAAATGGTCCAATTTTAAGTTGCACATGGACACGATATTTCTATTTATTTATTTTTATGTGGTGCTGAGGATCAAACCCAGTGCCTCACATGTGCTAGGCAAGCACTCTACCACTGAGCTACAACTCTAGCCCAGAAATTTGCTTTTCATAGTTCTGGAGGCTGAGAGTCTATAGAAAAACTATAAAATAGCCTGAGAGGGCTGTGGATATAATATATAACTAGCAAATGGCAATGTTAAATTATACTAGACAATTCATAATTATATGTAAATTAAAAGAGCTGCAATGGTAGTTTACAAAACTAATTGATCACATTTCACAAGTATAGTATTTGGTCAAACTCTTCCACTAGAATCCTAGAGTCCTTATAGCTTAGTAAACAATAGACATTCAAACTTAGTAGCCTCTGGAGATTCCAAAGTGCTTTAGAGATTAGATAATTCTTTAAAACAGAATTATAACTACATTACTAAATGAGATAGAAGGAAAAATTCATCTGTTAGGGCATGTGTAACAAAGTACTATTTTTATAAGGAGTACATTAAAATATTCCTGAGAATAAGAAATTGGAAATATCATATTCAAAAATTATGACAAGATAGAACTTCTTGAACCTTTCATAAAATAGCTGAGATGACAAATTGATTCAATGGCTGCCTTATAACTCAGGTTTTTTAATACTAGAGTTTAACATCCAAAAAACACTTAATATATGCAGAAAATTATTAGGACCCAGCAACATACTCTCCTCTTCTCTGTGGCAGTTCAGGACATGGAACTACTTCGACCTTTGGTCAATTTCCTTAATAATCAAATTAAAGACTTGTAGTTAAGATGAAAAAAAGAAATGGTTTTAAGAACTCTGGGTTAGTGTTTTAGATGCATTATTTTTAAGGATCATGAAAAATTTTAAGGTTTATGCTTTGAAAATGAACACCTTTAAAAAAAAAAAAACGGTGCAAAAATTTTCACAGTAGTTTATTCTAAAATTATCTCACACTCTCCTCTTTTTAAGTATATGACAGAGACAACAGCTACTTTTAAACTAATAAATATGGCTTAAAACATTTAAAATACCATGAAGAAAGTAAAAACTTACACAGAATATATTTTTTTAAAAAGGCAGAGAAAAATAGACCTAAGACATGTAGACCACCCAAGAAGTTAAAAAACAAACTTATTTTTTCACAATATCTTCTCATACACATAGAAGAGCTGTGGGTTATAGCTAGAGGTAGAAAATCTGAAGTAGAAACAAATATGAACCTGAAAAATCAGGACTAGTAATATAGATTTCCTAAAAATAGAAAGTGAGGATTTGAAGCTACAGAATTAGGTAAGATATATAGTTATCCCTTAGTTATATATATATAGTTAGGTAAGATTGTCTAGGGAGTATGCATAAAATTAAAAGGAGGCTGAGAATGAAACCTGAACATTTAAGGGATGAAAAGAAGAGTAAGAAAAATCTCCTGCTTACATCTTCTTCTTGTATCATTGGAGGAAAAAAAAAAATAAAGAGAATAGAAAGAGGGAAACAATGTTCAGAGAACTAAAGAAAACTGGAAGAAAGCGATGCAATGAAAGCCAAACAGTTTCCAAGAAAGAGAGGCATAACCAACAAAGTCAAACACTGTAGGGTTGAAGCAGCCCAAGAGTTGAAATGGTGTTCTTGGTTTCAGCAATAAAAGGACATAGTGAATGGGTTGGCTGCAGAGGAGTACTGTCTAGCGCCCAAAGTCGTCTATTTTTAGTACACTAATCTTTCTCTCAAGGCCATTTAGCTACAAGGCATGGGGCACCATTATAAAAAACACACTTGACCTGAAAACTATGCTCTTAAGCTTTTTTTAACACCTGGTCTGTTTGGATATATTCATTTTCTGGGGAGCTATTCTCATCTCATTTGTACTGTAGACATGGAGGAAGCTAGATCCATTCTCTGTTCCCCAGTGATTCTAAAGGATGCAAAGGCGTATGTAAGATTAAGCCAGTTGAATGATTCCTCTTAGGACTTGGAAAAACACTCTGAAAGCATAAACGTCAAGATATGTAGACCCATTTATTATAATGTATCCTTGATCATGGTTCCTTCGTATTTAGCTTTTAGAAAATTTTGAAAACCTTTATTCAATAACTTCCTAATAGCTCCCCCTTTTCCTTAATGTGGCCAAAGTTTGTAAGTCTGAATAAGGAATCCTGATACAGAAGCTATTCATTTTCTTTGCTTTCTTCTTCTGGGGAATTTCTGCTCAATTGTAATCTCTATTGTAAAACCTATGCTGGCAACAATATCATTTTTCCTATCTCTCACTTCAAGTAGGATTACTTGGACTATTTTTAAAATATTTTCATAAATATTTCTTAAATATTCTCTTATAACAAACAAACACACTTATGGTATATCATAAGAATAAGGTAACAAACGACTCAGAAAAAGAGTTTAGTTCAGAGTTTCGAGAAATTTAATAACTACAAACTATATAATTTGAAGATCACAGGTAAAAAATAGTCTGTTTGATAAGCAGCAGATATACATGATTGGTTAAGGGGACAGACATGAGAAGTTAAAATAATTATATAGCCTAGGCCTGTGTACTAGACTTCTGAATGCTTTCTTTTAAAAGCAATCTACCTAAGACTATTCTGTCCCTACACTGGCTTAAAGCAATAGGATGTTACATTCCTTGACAAACAACTGTTATCCTTAAGGCTATTCTCAGGGGTAAGGAATGCAAGACTCCTCCCTGAAGATACAAGAACAATAACTGCCCAGAAAAGAGGACTTTTGTGACCTTTATACCGATGAAGATTCTAAGACTCAGGAAGACAGAACAATCACAAGCAGTCTTCCAACCACAAAAATCTATAAAAAACGAGTTCTAATTAGAACCATTCATCATGAGCCAAGGTGACCAAGAGCTGCCCTTAGATCTTTAACATATAATTTTAATCTTATAATAGTAAAATTTCTCCCCCATGGCTTTCACGTGGGTACACCTATGGGTAAAATCAAGTACAAAAGGGACTTTAAAATCTAACGTAATCTTAACTGTCAAAAGCTGAGAAATGGTACCTGGGCAGAAATCTCTAGAAATTTCCCTAAGATCCCCAATATAAGTGGGGAACAAAAGAGCATCACACTGCTCTCTGCTTTGAGATGACCCACCATTTCCCTTGAGGGCATCTTTCCTTACTCCTTATATGTTCTGCTATACTTTAAAGGTGATACTAAGACTTTTGTTAGTGTACCACTCTAAAAACACACCCTTTAAAAGATAATGTTAAAGAAGCTTACTTTATGATGTTCAAATAATAAGACTTGAGTGTAAAGGAGGTATTCATGATATATGAGGAATTATCCTTTATGATTCACCAAAGAACATAAGAAAAATCTTCCAAATAAGGCTCTCCTGATAATAGTCAATATTCATGTACACCTTTTCTTCTTTGTTTTTGAAGACAACATTTAAATTTTTTTTTTTACCTACAGTTACATGTCATTAACACTGCTTATAGGCAACAGATATATCACACACTGCAAGCATACTGATAATGAGTATCAATATATTAAAAATGAATATCTAATGTAGGATGCTAATGCATTTGACATTTCTGTGATGTAAGATTTATCAAAGTTTTGGTTAGAAGATATTGCAGGCCGAAAAACATCATGATGTAGATATTAGGTGTTGCCCAAAAACTCACGTATGAGACAATGCAAGAAGATTTAGAGGAGAAACGATTGAGTTATGAGAGCTTTAACCCAATCAGCGGTTTAACCCCCGATGGTATTAACTGAGTAGTAACAAAAGGTGGGTAGGTTATGAATGAAGGTTTGGGGTATATATTTTGTATCTGGTGAGTGGAGTTTCTTTCAGTTTCCTGATCATGTTGGGCTGCTTCCTTCTGCTACACTCTTCCACTTTGCCTCACTTTGAGCACTGAGGAATGGAGTTAGCTGTCTATGGACTGAGATTCTAAAACTGTGAGCCCAAAAATAAACTTTTCCTCTTCCCCAATTGTTCTGGTTGGATCTTTAGTCACAGCAATAAAAAAGCTGACTAATACAACCAGGCCTGGTCAAAAGTATAACAACAGACAATAAATGGAGAATGAAAGCACATAACCAATGTTTGCTAACTTTCAAGCGTTTAAAAGAAAAAATGTTGACCATAAAGCTAAAACTCTTACATCTTGCTAAAGGAGGCTGGATTTAAAGAAGTCAAGAGTGAAGATGTATAAGAACCATTAACAGAACCTAGTAAAAAGTTTAAGGAAATCTTTCAACTTGATGCTCAAAGTAAGCCAGACAAAGATAAAGGAGTCAAAAAATACACCAAATCTTTACACTTTAGATCATGTAGATAAAACATGTGCTGTTACAAATGAGTGTGATCATGACATAAAAAGAACTGTCACATTAAAAAACAAAACTGCAAGCAGTCTTGAGTGATATTAATTGAAAAACTGTAGGAAAAGGGAAGTTAAATAGGTATTTGCTTTCCCTCAATAAAACATAAAAGTCTATGAGGAAAGGAACTGATTAATATTTTGTTCATTGGAACAGCTCCTGACATGTAGTTGGAGCTTAGTAGTGCTTTGCTGAATTAATGGACTAGTAATAGACCTGATGTTTGTTTTATAAAGCCTAATGTACCTGTCTTGCTTAGAGAAAAGTTATGCCCGGAGAAAGAACTAAAGTAGTAACATTCTATAGGTGGTGGTGATGCAGGAAGTTTCTCAAGAAAATAGGGAAATATTGTCTTATATGTTAACACTAACCAGTCATACAGCACATATTGGTTCTCTGTTACTTCCACATAAAAGTAGTCCTTCCTACTTACTACTTGAATATAAAGTATTTTGAACAACAGATATATAACTACGCATAATGGGATACTTGTTAGTTTTACTGTCTGCCATGTTAGAGACAGAGTTTAGGGAAGAAATATAGAACAAGAACATGTGGCAATTAGAAAAATAAGGTTCAGAATAAAATTACACTTCTTAACAATCAGACTAGCACTTTCCCCTCTCTCGTGCTAGATTATACTTTCTCTAATTAAAATATGCATAGAAATTATTTAGACCACAATTCCTAAAGAATTATATAAAGAAAAATGAAAGACCCATTTCTTTCCCAAAGTTTTTAAAATATTTACTTCAAAAGAATATTAGGGCTGTGCAAAACCATTAAAAGAATACTTTAACAACTAAGCATTTCTGAAGGAAATTTAGAACACATAAATTTCCAGTATCTTTGTTTGATCTTCAGAACATCTTCAAATATTAGCACTTGTTCATCACCTGCAAGGACTAACTACAAATTTTTTTGTAAAGGTCTAACATACTATAGCTGTGAGTCACATTAAAAAAAGGTACTCGTGATTTTAAAACACTCTCTGATTTTTAAAACTTTCCTTTTCTAAATAGTTTAAATGCACTCAATTAACATGTTGACATTAACTTGGTATATAGTTAATACTATTCTAGGTACTAGGGATATAGCAAAACAGACAAAAATCCCTGCCCAATTGATTCTCATACTACAGAAGTAATAGATAACCAGATTTTAAAAGGGGATTAGACTGAAAAAAATGGTAAAGTGGAATAAGGCAAAAGAGAGCTAGTAAAATGAATAATAAACTGAATGGTTGAGTCAGAGCACGGTCAAGACAGAAATAACAGACATGAAAGAATGAAAAACGTTTCCTGATAGATATAAGATTTCAGGCAGAGGTAACAGAAGTATGAAAACCCTAATATAAGACAATGCTAGCACATCTGAGGGAAAGCAAAGTCGGTAAATGGTCAAGAGAATGAATAAGAAGAGATGTGGTTCAAAGAAGAGGCATAATTAGATTTTATCCTAAGTGACATGCAAACCCTCAGAAAATTTTGGGCAGAGGAAAAATTGCCTGGTTTAGGTTTTAGAAATATCATCTTGCTTTCTGGATAGAAAAATGAATTGGTGAGGAGAGGAAAAAGTAGAAACAAAGATGAAAGTATAAGCAAGTGACAACGGCTCTTGGAGTAGGGTGATGGCAATGAAACGTGGTCAGGTTTAGAATAAATTTTAAAGTAGAGATTTGATTTTTGGATGTGGGGTATAAGAGATCGTGAAAAATCAAGAAAGGTTCCTTACTAGATGTGGGGCTTGACCAACTGGGTCAACAGTGGTACCTTTTACTAAAAACAGAAAAGTCTGGAGTAGGGGAAAGGACTGAAATCAAGTATCCTGTTTCACGTAATCCTGAGATATCTATTAGTCTAAAAGGAAATAGCAAATAGGCAGATATGTATGTAACTGGTTGTCAGAGGGTAAAAGTCGAGGAAATATCAGGATTAGATTAATATTTAGGTATCATCAGCACACACATGACAATTAAAGCCATATGACTGAAAGAGTCCATCAAGTGAGTGAAGATAAAACAAGAAAAGAAGAACAACTGAGGACGAACTCCTGGGGCTTTTCAACATTTAAAGATCAAGAAGTTATCCAACAATAAGCATGTGAAAGGAGCAATTCATGAGAAAGGAAAATAAAAATCAAAAGAATTACAATCTCCAAGAAAACAAAGAAGGAAAGTAACTTTTTGACATGATGCAGAATAAGGTAAATACTAATTGGCTTTCCTATAAAAAGGACAAAATGGAAACATCAACAAAACTGGTAAAATGATTTTAATGGTATGAAAGGGAAGAAAGTTTAATCAGGAAGGGCTGAAAAGAGAAACAGAGATGGTAGATGTATGGATAATAATAAATGTTTATTAAACACCTACTGTATGCCAAGTCCTTGAGATGTACTTGTTAACAAAAGGACAAAAATCACCCAGAAGAATACAGACAATAAGTAAATTAATTAAATGATAGAAGGTGACTGTGCTATAAAAAGGAAAGGCAGACTTTTAGTTGCTGTAGGTTTAAGGAGAGATGTGTAAAATAAATGCTATAAAGAGAGGAAACCAAGATATTTAGGTGTTCTAGTCAAGTTCAAATGTTGCAGGTCTAACATATAATAAATGGGAAATGGATTAAGACCGGTGTTTTAGTAAGCTTTTTTGTAGCTGTGACTGAAAAAATCTGACAAAAACAATTAGAGGAGGAAAAGTTTGAGGCCTTAGTTTCAGAGGTCTCAGTCCATAGATGACCAGCTACATCATTCTGGGTCCAAGGTGATGCAGAACATCATGACTAAAGTATATGGAGGAGGAAAGGAGCTGGGAGCAAGGCACCAGGAAGCAGAAACAGACAAAATACATACCAAAAAGGTACACCCCCAAAGACCCACCTCCTCCAGCCACAACCTACCTGCCTACAGTTACCACCCAGTTAATACCTATCAGTGAATCAAAATACTGATTAAGTTAAGGATCTTATAACTCAATCATTTCACTTCTAAACTTTCTTGCATTGTCTCTAGCTTGACCTTTAGATGGACACCTCACATCTAAACCATAACAACAAGTAAGAGGCAAAGATGACAAAAGGAGAGAGAGAAAAATACATTACTTCCTAACATGAAAAATGACCCATAGGGATTAAGCACAGGGTGAATGGAATAAACAAAGTCCGTCATGAGAAGACAATGAACAGTTTAAAGTGGCATTGTCAACAGATTAAGGTTACAATAAAATTTAAAAAATAATACCTTGAGAGTATGAAAACAAAATGGAAAACAGAAAAAGAATAAGTAAAATTATATTCAAGAGATGGTAAAGGTCTAGAAATGATAATGAGGAAAATATCATTGGAAATAAAGAGGTCAAGTAACTGAGAGGCCATAGTGTTGAATGTAACAGCTGTACAGAATGTGAAGTCACCCTGAACTATGGTGGGAATAATATTCAGGAGGAAGAAAATGAAAAGGCTCATAGAGGTCTACAATATGGAAATGCAGGAGGAAGTCAGGGTTTTTTGTGAGGAGGAAAAATAAATGACTGGAAAGCAGCATTATGCAAAGATTTGGAGACTGCCTGCCAGTTTTACCACTCCTATGTTACATACACAAAAGAAGGAATTTAAAATGACCAGCAAGTGAGAAGGCTATAAAACATCTTCATAATTATATAGGTTTCAACAATAGCAATAAATTAAACTTTAATAAATCTGTATAATATCATAAATTTTAGAAAACAAATGAGAAGGATTTAGAGTCTAGGAATCGGGGTCAAATTAGGAACAAAAAGGGCCAGGAAATTAAGAATTTAAGTAATAATGAATATCTTGGTAGTTTTCCTTAATTCCTTCTATGGATGGCATTGTAGACAAAAGGATGATCTTATGAGAAACAGAGAAAGTCTTAAATTTAATTCTAATTTTAAGTTTATTTTTAGAATTTGACATCCTATAGGTATATCATAAAACAAGATGAAAAATCTTTCCAAAACTGAATGTAGCTCACACTGATGTATGTGAGTTATTTATAGCACTAACATATAGTTCCCTGAGAGTTCTAAAAGGAATATCCATAAAGGAAAATTCAAACTATGGTAATAATAATGTCACAAATTTTAAGGAATGAATGAATTCTATCAAAACACCATCAAACATCCCTGCATTTAGTGAAAAGCAATCTAAAACACTAACACTCTAAGAAACTAAACACTATCATCAGTCATAGTCCAACTGGTTAGTATTTATTGGTTTAGTATTAATTAGTATTTATTTCACACTATAGCATAAAGCTTAAACACTAAGAGTTTGGCAAAATACCTGTGTTCGAAAAAAGCATAGGAAACTTTACATATAAAACTTGGCTGTCATTTAATTTTAGGGGGTTAATAAGAGCTATCAAATAATTTTTCAAATAACTTCAGAAATCCAACAAGATCATCTTTAGGAAAAACAACAAAAACAAAACCCCCATCACACCAGAATAGTCATTATATGACTGTTACATGTATGGGAATAAAAGAAAAGCAAAACACAACAACGACAACAACAAAAACCACAACAACATTTTAATCAAGAAGCTTTTCATTTTATTATTATATATTTAACAGTACGATGAACTCAGCTACTATGCGCATACTATCTGCCCAATTTAGACAAGTCTAGGAGCTTTGATTTAAAAATAAGTGACATCTTCCTAAATCATATGCCACTGACTTGTACACTTCAGGTGATCAGAGAATATGAAGCTAAAGGCAAAGTAATTTAGTTTACATTTCACAGAGATAGTTTTGGACAGACATTTTTAATTTATAGGCCTAAGTCTATCCACTTTCAAAACATGCTGAATGACATTCAGGCTACACACCGCAACTATTTACATACAAAATAGGAAAAGTAAATTATATGTGCATACTAAATAATTGACTTTTAAAAATACCACTGAATATTGAGAGAAACTAAAGGATAACTGGATATAGTTTAACTCAGTACAAATTAATGCATTTGAGAAATATTTACTGAGGACCTAGGATGTGACAGGTAATGTCCCAGATGCCGAGGAGTCTGGAATAAACTAAATAAAATCCCTATTACCAAGGAAGATTTCATTTTAGTCTAGCATTCCAGTTATTTTAGAGTTAACTTCTAGAAGGAATTCAATGTTGAAATAGTTCTAAAGTAGATAATACATAAAACTAGCTAAAGTTCACTTTTATACTAGAACATTCCTCCCCTGTCCTATGTTCAATACTGAAAGAGTATTTTTTACTAGCTTCTAATTACAAGGGATTGTATAGCTGTATTTAGATGAAGTAAAATTTTTCTCATTCCTGAAAATATCTAATGACAGTGGCATTTCTATAATCTGAATAATTAAATATTAAAAGAGAACTAATCATTAAAAAGGAGAAATAGATATATAATAGCTCACGTAAAAGAAAAATAACAATTCAAATAAAACAATTCTAATCCTAGGCTGCTAAATAGCAGAGAATGGAAAGTTTTTTCTTTATCTTTGTTTTGCACAATCCTGGGGATCACACCCAGTGCCTTACATATGCCAGTAAGCCCTCTACCACCGAACTACATTTACCAGCCCATTTTTTTCTTAGTATTTTTAAAAAAATCGACATGCTCCTCACCTAGAACACCTTTCATCTCATTAATTTATTCTCGAAATGTACAGATATTTCTTCAAATGTTCATAACACAGAACTAAGAGATGTGCTATTTAATTTCACTGAGCTTCATTGTCCCTACCTATTAACATGATAGTACAGTACTTATCTCTTATTACTGTTTTGGACCTGAATGAGGTAAGGCACATAAAAGGCTTAGCATTCAATCATAATTGATGATATCAATCATCACCATTATTCCAGGTATTAGTAGTCTCAAATATAACTTGTATTTATCATTAGTACCAAGTTAGAAAACTCAATAAATGCTGGGTGTGGTGGCTCATGCCTATAATCCGGGTGGCTGAGGAGGCTAAGACAGGATGATTGTAAGTTCAAAGTCAGCCTCATCAACTTAGCAAGGTCCTAAGCAACTGGGCAAGACCTTGTCTCTAAATAAAAAACTTTTAAAAGGGCTGGGGATGTGGCTTAGTGGTTAAGTGCCCCTGGGTTCAATTCCTGGTACCAAAACAAAAAAACTAACTCAATAAGCAAACTATAATAAAATATTTTTTTAAATTATGTTTGTTAAGAGATGATCAACATGATATGTTCCTTACTCTAAGCAATGGATTTCAAGTATCAGTAATACAAATGCTACCAACATCCAGAATTCCTAAAAATGACTGAAACTGGGAAAATTTCAAAAAACAAGTTTCACTAACACAAGATGCTTCATCAACATTTTATCTGCAATTCCAAAGACCTATAAGTATTTTCTGTCTTTAAAAACACATTTCTTCCCTTTTATTTCAAAGTAGAGTTAAGAGTAGAACTCAAAATACAACAAATCAGTAAATGGAATTAAGACCATTAAAAATTAAGATCATTTAAAAGATATTATTTTCTAGACCCATCCTGGTCAGACCATATTAGAAATCAAATGATTCTATTTGAAGGGGGTGGGGGTGGGGACAACAAAAACTCAAGTAAAAGGCTGGGGATGTGACCCAGTGGTAGAGTACTTCCCATAAACAAACAAACAAACAAACAAAACCCCAAGTAAACAGAAAAACTCTTACATTTTAACTAAATCCGGAAAGTGATGATTTTAACTAAATCCGGAAAGTGATGATGGACTATAAATAAAGGAATTAACAAAGATAAGACCTGAAGTAAAGCAAAAACACTAATAAGAATCTTCAATTTAAAAACTGCAATCTTTCAAAGGATCTTGAAGAAAACCAAGAAATCCCAAATGGAGAGGTCACTAAATATCCAAGAACACTCACCCAACCATTGGTAGAAGACCTCTTGGAGACCCAGATGCTTGAATCAGCTGAAATAGTACCAAGTTTTTACTGATTACTCTTAATAGGGCAATGGAGCACAGGCTAACTCCATATTATCAAAAATTAAAGGTTATTATTATCGATAATTCCAGTTACTACCATTACAAAAGACTCAAAGGACAATGAGTAATAAATTCCAAGGTTAATGAAACTTACATGTGCATATGTGCAAATGTGTATATTTCCTCCAGTTCTCTTAGTGCCATAAGTCAAATTACTAAGTCTCATTTAGTATATTGGCAGAAAAAAACTTTTTTCTAAATTAATGTTATAAAAATCTTAAAGAATTTAAGAATGTAAAATATTTTTAACATTGGTTTGATAGAAAATTTTGAAAAAATAAATCTTTTTTTTTTCAAGATAATGCAAATTCCTCAATACTAAGCACGTCAGTAACAGGAACGGTTTTTAGTACCTTGCACTTAAAAATAATATGACTCTTAACTTTAAGCCTTTGAGTTACACTAAAGAGTCTTCTAATCAGAGGAATATCATATTTCAACACATAAAAGAACTCAATAACACTAAACAAGACCCTCAAAGGTGAAGACTATTTTCAACATTATTGATTAAAACATGGAAGTTACCAGTTAATAGAAAATATCTAATGGTACCTAATTCTAAAGAGGAATTAAACAGAATCAACACCAGAAGATAGTAATGTATTTATCTCTAGAAGCTGAGGGACAGGATTAATCACGCCCACAACAGACACCATAACTTACTCCAAAGTTCCATACATTAAAATTAAAAACAAAATTAAAAAACATTCTACTACTAACGGAATGGCCAAGAACAAAAACTAGAAGATTCTATATTTTCCCAAGTAACTAAAATATAAAAACTACTTCTGCTCGACAGATGCATGACAAGTAATGAACAAGTAAACAAGACTCATTTCGTTTGAACAGTTTATACAAACAAGTAAAAAAGAACGGATTTTTTAATGTCAAGTAAGCATAGTCAAGTTAACAAATAAATATTAAAATAGCACGCCAGCAAATATATTCCAACCTGGCTGTTAAATGATTGAACTGTTACATATTAGGGATAAGCTTACAATATAATCTATGTATAATTTATTGAACATCCAAACTAAGGAAAACCTGAAGCATAAAAAAGTGTTTTAAAAGGTCCCTTTAGCAGAGAAGAAGAATGTATGATAAAGTCAGGGAGTGATGAGAATACCAGAAAGAAATGTCTAATATAAGATTAGCACTCAAGAGATTGAGAATCCTACTATCCCTAAAAATATGAAAAAGGGTAAAGAAATGATTAAGAGAACAGGGATTGACATAAAAAATAACTGTGAGAAAAATTCAAACATTTTAGATCTCTACGGCAGAATTTAAATGACAAAATATACCAATATTACCTTTCTTTCGAAAGAGTGCATTTAGGTAATTTTCTGCTTGGCATTCAATCTTATCAGTGTTGGACTGGCCCTGAGATGACAGCTCCTCTGTTGGTGTTGACTGTGAAGAATCAAGAGATGGTATACAATCCTAAGATTACAAGAAAAACAACATACTAAATTACCTTTTATTAAAACATGGAATTCCATTAAAAATGACCCCCCAAAAATTCTCTAAGTACTAATTTGTTCTACCTTATGCATATTAAATTATATCAAAGGAACATAAAAATAATTAGGTCATGAGTCAGGAAAAAGGAAATTTAGCTGCTAGAGGGCCCAAATAGCTATTCCTTAGCAAAACTACACTAAAAAAAAAAAAAAAAAAAAAAAAAAGCAATTCTTAGCAAAACTACAGTTAAAAAAGAGCAGGCAAAATAGAAAATGTTAATAAATAAATCAACTATATGGCATGCCAGCATGCTAACCCAATCAGAGGTATTTTTTATAAATTAAAAGACAAAGCGGATGTGTTTATCCACTGATCTGAACAAAATCAGTACAAATTTTTCTTCTCAGCCCTTCTCACAAAAGTAGGTAAGGAGTTAGGATTTTCTGGCATTCAAGATGCTGACTGCATAGTTTATGTCCTGTATACAGCAGACACTTGCATATTTCAACATTTACCCAGGAAATATTTATAGCAGCCAAAAGACTTCAGAAGAAAGTGAAAGGCTAAAAACTAGTAGCAGTATACCATCCCCTGACTACTAATTCCTAAAAAATCAGACTGTAGGATGATCTCAGAACCACCCAAGTGGGCTTTCACACTCACTCTTCTATACCTAAATACCAAACTGATCTGAAATGAATTCCACGAGTCAGGGAATAATAATAAATATGAAATAAGTCAAAGATGAATTTTCTAGGATTTTTCACCTGCAAGGTAAGCTAAACTAAATGTTGGACTTTCAACATAAGACTTTAAAAATATTCTTTTCACTTAACAAAATCAAGTTTTTAAACTTTAATTCAGAAGAAATTAAGTTAAAAGAAAAAGAATAAAATAAAAATAATTGTTAGAATTGTGCAATTAGTTTAAAAATAATTTATGGCACAATAACTTACACCGACTGCTTCTCTCTGTAGGTTACAAAATGAGCATTTTTCATCCATAGACCAGTCAGTCAGCTCTTCTGGTTCACAGTCTTTAAAAGAGGAAAAAAATATACATTAAAATATACTACCTTTATTAAAATCAATAAAAGTACCACTCTCCACAGCAATGGCAAGAGAAAAACACAAGAAAAATGAAAAAAGAAAAAACTTTAACTACTAACAGTAAGGGTTCGAGAAGACCTAACCTTACAATTAAACTATGACATCTAGAAAGAAACAAACAGGCCACAAAGGGAATAATTTTACATTATTAAAAAACCAAATAGCAAGAACAACAACTTGGTTATAAATAAACAAAATTTCCTACAATAGGGTTTTAAGTATCATGGAAACTTTTCAAAGATTTAATTAATTTTATTTTTATTTTCTCTATGAAAGAAATCAGAACAAAAATGGAGACATGGGGAAGAAAGGAATAGATTTTGCATATCACGAAAGGTTTGAGACAATGGAATGATGCCAAAGAAAACAAGTACCAAGTCCCAGCTCAAAAATCAGGTTAGATATTTATTACATTTTTGAAGGCTCTGTTATAATCAGTTAAACAAATAAGGCATATTATTCAATACAAAATATGGGTTTTTTCAGAAGGCTATTCCTTGTAATTCAATGGTTGAACCAATGGCTGAACTTTTAATATACATTAAAAGTATACATTACTTTATAAAGTAATGTATACTTTTAAACTTTTTGGAAAATTAAAATTTTTGGAAAATTTGAATAAAATCTCTTTCTTCTAGAAATATTTCATTCCCCTTGCCTTTATTTTCTAAGGCTGCTCTATGACCAGCGGACCAGAGTAGAATAAAACTGGAAAGTAATTTTCCAAATTACTGACCTATGTCACAGGTAGAAAAGTATACTTTTATACTTTATACATTAATATACATTAAAAGTTTAAAAGTATACATTAATATACATTAAAAGTTTCTGAAAAACAAAGTTTCTACTCAAGAAATTTTATTAAGGTATAATACCATTGTTATTCTAATTATTTAGTAGAGACCTTGATTTTGAAAATTAACCTTTGTAGTAGAATGTCCCTGCAATTTTTTCCCAAATTCATACAGAGAACCTCAAATACAAAATCTTTAACATCTGAGGCAGTTACATGGTAACTAATCTGAAAAACATTGCTCTGCTACAGAAATTTCTGTGTCTGAATATACTATGTTATTGAATAAACTACAGGGAAAAAAGATTAGTTTTTTGAGAATGATAATGAATAAAATACTAGTAAGACCCAATCTTTAAGACCTCTCCCAACATTAATCCAAATACAAAAATAGAAGATAATAGGTTGGAAGTATAGGGTAGTAATTTCTTCCTTTGATTTCCACAGTTGTAAACAAATAGTAATATTTACATAAATTTGGAAAGGGTAGGAAATGGGTATGGCCTAGTATAGTGTAATAAAAAGGTAGATAGATTTGAAGTCTCTGAAAATCTGGGATGAAAACAGCTCTGCAAAGAGTTGTAACCTTTAGTAAGCCACAAAAATACTGTTTTAATTGCGTTATGTGTAAAATGAGGATATGGCCTAACTTGTGAATCAAATGAAAAAAATGATGAACATGTTATAAAGTAAAAAACATCATGCAAAGGCTAGTCTTTAAGGACTTTACTTCTCTCCTCAGAATATCTTTTCTCATGTCATTAAAAAAAAATAAATACATATTAACTATATCTCTCAAAGAGCTTTAATTTACAATTACCAACACTTGAAAGCAACCAAAGAATCTTTAAGCAGGAGAATGGATAAGCAAATTATGGTACATCCACATAAGGCAAGTATTATTCAGAAATGAAGAGAAAAGTGCTACTGAGCCACAAAAAAGAGAGACCCTTAAATACATACTGCTAAGTAAAAGAAGCAAATCTGGAAAAGCTATACTTTATGATTCCAAATGTATGATATTATAGAAAAGCCAAAGCCTTCCAAATGGTAAAAAGCTCTACTGTTTTCCCCCAGTTGAGACAGAAGGGGAAGGTATGAAGAGAACAGTACAAGAGATTTCTAGGGCAGTGATAGCACTGGACATCATTCTATCATGGTGGACATATGATATAGTATATTTGGAAAAACTCACTCAACTGTACAACACATAAAGAATGAGCCTAAATAAAATTAGGGACTTCTGCTAAAAATAAGGTACTAGTACTGGTTCAACAAAAGATGTTAATAAAGGAGCCACAGATGAAAACTCTGTACTTTCTGCTGAATTTTATTTATAAATGTATAAATAAATTATACATAAATTAATAAATTTTATTTAAAAATTGGAATCTCATTATATACTTAGGCTTACCTATTACAAATATTTGCCATGCTCAAATGTACTTCTAAATAACTATTAATAGGTAAGTTCAGTTCATCAAAAATAATTTATTCAGCAATAAATTTAAGCATGTTTCTGTAATCATGGTACTCCAAACACTATAATGATTATATTTAGGTAAGTCTTCATATGAGTATGTATTACATAGCTACATATGTGATTAAAGCTGATATAATTTATATAGCTAACAATAAAATAGTATTCAATTCTCGGATTTTAATTATATAATACAATCATTTATTCACATTAGAAAACTGATGGCCAGAAGAAATTGGCCTACCAATAAGACTTCAGAAAGGATTAAGTAAAATATAAAAATAAGAACAAATATTTGCTTTAAAAGTCCTATGTGGCAAGAGAAGTACATTTAAGGCAGATGGAGAAAGAGAAGCACAGATAACTCTCCTTCCTCAACCCCTTCCGCTCCCCCCAAAAAAAAGCATTAAAGAGGTTATAAAGTGCAACCTTTCTGGACATAATAAATATGTGAAGTTTATGACATTCAAAGTTTCTTTGGAGACCTCAAGTCCAGAAATGAGAAAATAGTTGTTTTCTTCAAAAGGGTAAGTCATGAGACAAACCAAAGAGAGAAAACTAGAACTTCTGCTTTGTTTCCAACAAATTTAAAACTAGAAGAAATCAAAAAACTCTTTCAAAGACCACTCAATTTGGAGGTGGTTGTGAATTGAATTCAAGAATTAAAATGTAAACTTCTCAAAAGAATAGTATGTATGATATAAATGTCTTCAACTTTAAAACACAGTGCGCCAAAGTTGATTTTTAATGTAGAAGGATTAAATTAGGAATGTTTTTCTAAGGAGATGTGCAAACTAAAAGACTAACATATATATATATATATATATATATATACACACACACACACACACATTATATACACACACACATATATATATAAACTATGGATTTAATTTCATAATTAAAAGTAATTTATAGAAATGTACAAAATTTTTCTGCTATCCAATTTATTTGACTACTGAGTTGCTAAGAGTAGTAACAGTTCAGATCTCTAAGGATATCCATAAAAGCATACATTAGTCCATTTCATTCCTACATGCAGATTTTGTACAGTGAGAAATGCCTATCTTTTACTGAATCTAAATAGCAAATCATTTTTAATAATGGTAACAACAAATGAAGCACTCTTTTATAGAAGAAGACTAGAAAGAAGCCAAGCTGTCTAGAGATAGACGTTTAGAGCTATCTGTAATGCGGAGTTTCTACATGCTTTCAGTTTGTTTGTTGTTGTTGTTGTTTGTTTTGTTTTGTGGTGCTGGGTTTGAACCCAGAACTTCATGCATACAAGGCAAATACCTTACCATTGGGTTCCACCCCCCAACCCCTGCATGCTTTCTGAAGAGGCTCTATACTTTCACAGCACTAGTTTAATTTTCCTTGAAAAGAAAAGCATAGCTGGCTTTGTCCTCGCACGTACAGATTTTACTGTAACTAATATCATTACTATTTAGCCATTAACTATGATTAGAAACTTTTCATTAAAAAAAAAGCAAGAAAAGGAAGAAAGAATTTACCTAAGGCACTTGAAAGAAAAAAAAGTTGAATATCTGGCCTTAAAAAGGGCAATGAAGTAAATATGTGCATAGATGTGAGAAAAAGACTGCCTGAAACCCAAAGCTTAGCTAATTTATAGCTCTCCCTCTCCCCCAAAAAAGGATATGTATAAGACACATTTCAATTAAAAAAACAAATGGAATGAGATTATACAGGCATGGGATATTAAATGAATAAATTATAAACTTTACACAATAAAATCCCATACAGTTACCAAAAATTATGACCCAGAATTTTATATACCCAAATGACAGTCTAGTGAACACACACAAGAAGCACAAAAATACATATACTGTGTACATAGTATATTTATGCAAAAATGGTAAAAGAAGTTATCCTTGGGTTACAGGATTGGGGTAAGTTCTTTCTAGCTCATCTGCGTTTTTAAAAATGCACGTTATTTGTAATATAAATAAGTAATCTACGGGGTTGGGAGTACTGCTGAGTGGTAGAGCACTTGTCTAGGATCATGCAGGAGGCTGTGTGTTCAATCCCCAACACTGCGAATCATCATCACCATCATCATCATCTTCAAAAAATAAAATTTATTTCTTTAGAACATTCTGTCCTTTGTATAATAAACTAATTTCTGAAGGAGCATAAACATGTATACCTTCACACACACACACACACACACACACACACACACACACACAAATACATAGCTATATAAACAAACTGGGAGAAGCAAAAGGCTGGGGTCACAATTTGTGATCTGGTTTACCCGGCAAGAAAGGAAACCAGAGGAAACGTCATGCAGAGGTTAAATTCTTGATTATTTAAGACTTTTCCTTTGTTCATTCCTAAGTTCAGCAGAAAAACTGGTGCAAGTATAGTTAACAGTACTTATATTAAACATATTTAATTCAGTGCAAACTATGATAAAATAAGAAATGATTAAAATTTAAAAGTTTAAAAGAAAACTCTCCATAGCCATAATAATGATAAAACACTAGAGCAGCCACATGTTGGAGTTTCCATCCTTAAAGTCATGTTCTGCAAAGACAATTAATTCATCTGACTAAAGACTGGTGGTTGGACAGTTATCGTTCATAAATACTTTCAACTGACTCTAAACTGAGGAGAAAACTTTTATTCACACCACCACTATATTACTCTCTTAACTTAAAACACTTCTTTATACAGAAGAGAGAAGGACCCTTAAAAATACCTTGGGTCTCAGTAGCATGGAAGGTATCAATTACAATGAAGGTACCAAAGTTAACACATAAAACTGACCAGATACAATACCTAAAAATAATTTAATCAAAATTAAAGTAGGAAACCTATACTACTCATTTTGCAAATGAATTGTACTATAAAACTTCATATATGTCTACAAAAATGTTTTCTCCTAGTGCTCCATGTTTTCAAGCAAGCAATAAGATAGCTAACCTATGGTATCACAGCAAATATATCACAATTATATCAAAAATTTCCACCAGTATTTATGCTAGAGTTTTTGGAAGAGATGACTACAACAAATACTACAACAAATAGCAAACAGTATTACATAAATAAAAAACTCTGAACACACAGGCAATATTTCTCAGAGTGGCAATCTGATTTCCAGGCTGCTTATATTATGTGGAACAGGAGATAAGTGTTACAAACCATTGCTGTACAGTACCAAGGGTCCAAGAGCTTCAATGGTTTTTCAAAAACTTCTGAGCACTGATTAGTTGCTAGGAATACAGAAGAGTATATACCATGTTCCTGATCTCAAGATTTAAAAACCTCCATGTCCTTAAAGCCAAGGGTAATATATCTAGGATAATCCACAGGTGCTTTAAAAACTAGATGGGAAAGATTGAAAAACTGCTGTCCTTATATATCTGTAAGACCCCATCCCAAGGTTAGTTTACTAAAACAGGGTTATATGTGTAATAAAATTATTATAAATTTGAAACCCCAATAAAATTAAAAATCTTTTGGCTCTATAATTTTATAAAATTGGGTAAAGTTTAGCTGAGAGTCAACACTATTCTATAATACATAATATGATCAATATCACTAAAAATTAATACTAGATTAAAAAATATATGAGGCCCTTAATTTACTTAGCCATAGACCTTCTCATTCCAATGAATTTTAGTAGGAAAAATATAGTGTGCCTTTTTAAAAAGTTTCATTAAAAAAAATTTTTTTTCTTAGTTGCATGTGGAAACAATACCTTTATTTATTTTTATGTGGTGCTGAAGATCAAACCCAGTGCCTCATACATGCTAGGCAAGCGCTCTACCACTGAGCTACATACACCCCAGCCCCAAAAAGTTTCATATTTTTAAATTATATAATACATGTTTGATATTTAAGAAAAAACATATCAATCAAAATGAAAACTATCCACAGTGCATACTTCAAATACAATCATACTGAACCTCTTAGTGTCTTTTCTTTCTAGCACATTTTCAATAAAACATATATACTCTTCCTTTTTAAAATAAAAACAGAATGAAACAGTATATAATAAATGCACAGCAACTTAATTTCATCAACCTAACAATCCTTGCATATCATTCATTACAAAATTCAACAACATAACTCTCATTGGATGCAGATAGCCCAATTATGGATATAAAATAAATAACTTATTAAACAGTCCCTATTTTTCAATATATAATAGAAGAAAAAAAGAAAAAGGTAGAAACAACCTTGGAAGGACTGTTATGGGCAGAACAGTTATATATATATATATACATATGTGAATGGGGGAGGGAGGTGTGTGGGGGAGAGAGAGAAAGTTAGAGGCATGTATATAAATGCCTTCTGCACATTTACTTATTTTCTTGAGATTCCTAAAAGTAAAACTACCATGCAGGTATGTATGCTTTTAGGCTTTTGATACTTACTGATAAACTCTCCTTAAGAAGGTTGTAGTAGATTTATGTAGGGGCCCTAAATCGTACAAACCCAATCATACCTTGAACACTCTTACATTTTATTATTAAAAATAATTACTTTTAATTTGATGGTCAACCTTTTCCACTGGAATAAGATGCAATACAATGTGATGGTTATCTTAAGAAAACACTTGGGATCATAATCTGAGTCTAAAATAATAAACTATACTCAGATTTTAAAATATGAAATATTAAAGAAATCTTATAAAATTATATAAACAGTAGCAGTAAGCCATTTTTGGCACACACACAAAAAAATAGTATTAGTATCGTTTAAAGACATAAGTTTGAAAACAAAATGGTAACATTAAGATGAAATAAATGCTAGGACTATCCTTTAAACAATTGAGAAGGAAATCAAAGTAGGTCATATTTAATAAAGAAATGTATTTCTGTTAAGTTTAAACACAAATTTGTCTGTTATCAATTATCTTCACCATCATTAGTTAGTATGAGTATTTCTGCCAAGGACACTTCTCCTTTGATCAACAGTAATAAAGGCTCTTACACATCTTCAAACATTATGCCAGTGAAGAGCTTTGCCTTACAAGCTTAAGTGACTTTTCCAAATTCAGCAAAAACAAGAAAAAAATTAGTCTCCTGACTTGTAATCAATATTTTTTTGTATAAATTCTTCCAAAGAATATCTTACTGCAATTCTAGCTCTTCAGATATTTGAAAATGTCCTGACACAAATGGATAAAATGAATGTATAAATTAATTTAGCTATAGATTATCTAATATTCACAGAAGTTTCAGTACAAAAAAATATTAAAAGCACATACAAATTTTAAAAAATAAAAATTGGGGGCAGAGCTTTTAAGAAGACATTTAATCAACTGAATTGATTTAATTAGTTTGATATGTTTAGTTGATTTATTTAAATCCTATCCATGAGTAAGTTAGGAAAGGTAACTGTAAAATAATTCAAATCAAAGTACATTACTTAGTCAAAGACAAATTTCATTTTCAATTTTGATTTAGTGTAGCAAAATTTTACAAAGATATTAGGATATAATGTAACACATCATGTTTACTTATTCACTTAAAAATACTTTTAAGAGAGACCATAAGTTCATATTTAATAAAGTTACTATTCATTTTTCATATGTTAAATGGGGCAGGAGCTTAAATTTTAAAATAAAATAAATTTTAAAAATTACCTTCAAATAAACTGAGGTCTCTTCGTAGCCGTGGTCCATAAAGCCCTTCTAAAATACTCTCAAAACCTGTGTTTTCAAAGAGAGAAAAGTGTATTAACTACTGGAAAAGCTTTATTTTACAATAGTTAAAAATCATAAGTTTTTGTTTATTTTATTTTTATTTTTTTATTTTTTTTGCTACTAGGGCTTGAACCCAGGAGTACTCTACCACTAGGCTATCTCTCTGGCCTCTTATTTTTTTGAGGCAGGAACTCACTAAATTGCCTCGGCTGGTCTCAAACTTGTAATCCTCCGACCTCAGCCTCCCTTTTGTATCCACCAGCATTATTAATTTAACATACTGTGTTTTGCCCTGTAGCTTAATTAAACTGAACTAGGCAAAATATGCTGAAATAAAGTCATACCATTAGAAATTATATGAGTCTAAAGAAACTAAAATATTCAGAGGCAAAAACACACTACTAAAACAAACACCTATGTCACTCAGAAATATTCCTTGTTTAGGACATTCAGCTGTGGCCCCTGCAAAGACCAGACTTCTCTTGTTTGTGTGTCAGGCTCCACTTCTTCCACAACCAGGTCTGACAAACTCGATATGGCTGAGACCCAGAACTCAGTAAGTTGAAAATGCATAAGACAAAAATGCAAGAGAAAAAATCCTCTGCCTTCAGAACAACTGAATGGGAGGAAACAAGCCAGCAAATCCTAAGGAGGCGTGCGCTGCCAACATGCACTGTACATTCCACAAGCATTGCCTTTTTAATTGTATTTCTTTTAGCTCTTTGACTTTGTAAGATGCAAAGAAGTTAAATCTGTTTTAAATGACTGTGCTGCCTCTTTTCACATCAAAGAATCAGGGAATACTAACAAGGAAGGCCACACCTGCTTCTACCATCTGGCTGTCTAGTTGGCAGGGAAAGAAAAGAACTTCCATGTTGGTGAAGAGAGTTGAGTGGGAGGATGGTGAAACCTAGAGTAAGATCCAAGCTGATCCAAGATGTCCTGCGTGCTATAAAATACAGTTTAATCAGAGTGCCTTTTCATTGTTGTTGTTGTTGCTCAGTAGTGTCAAGGACTAGAGATCTCAATGAGATCAAATCAATTTTATTAAGTGAAAAAGTACAGTAGAGAAAACTGAATTACACCAGAGTTCAAGACTTCAGATGTCAAAGAATTCTATATGGAAGGGAAAATTGTGGACTAGAGACATCAGTACGTTTCAGGTGCTCTGAGACTGAATCAAACCAACAGGTAAGTTCTGCATGATGAACTGTCTCTGTTATTTGTGGTTATTCTATCCTCTCAAAGTGGTGCTAAGGATTGAACAGAACACTTGGAACACATTAAGTGGGTGCTTTTTTATTAAGATTTTAGAATTTTTTACTTGTTCTTTTTAGATATATATGACAGTAGAATGTATTTTGACATATTATACATTGATGGAGTATAATTTATTCTGATTAGGATCCCATTCTTGCAGTTGCACATAATGTGGAGTTACGCTGGTTGTGTATTCACACATGAACATAGAAAAGTTATGTCTAATTCATTCTACTGTCTTTCCTGATCCCATCCCCATTCCCTTCCCTTCATTTCCCTTTGTCTAATCCAAGGAACTTCTATTCTTGCCTCCCCCAACCTTATTGTGTGTTAGCATCTACATATCAGAGAGAACATTCAGCCTTTGGCTTTTTGGGATTAGCTTATTTCATTTAGCATGATAGTCTCCAGTTCCATCCATTTACCAGCAAATGCCATAATTTCATTCTTTATTGCTGAGTAATATTCCATTGTGTGTGTGTGTGTGTGTGTCTCAATAAATCTCAATCACAATTTCTTTATCCATTCATCTGTTGAAGGGCACCTGGTTTGGTTTCATAGTTTAGCTTATTGTGAATTGAGCTAATGTAAACACTGATGTGGCTGCATCACTGTAGTATGCTGGTTTTAAGTCCTTTGGGTATATACTGAGGAGTGGGATAACTAGGTCAAATGGTGGTTCCATTTCAAGTGTTCTGAAGAATCTTCATACTGCTTTCCATAGAGGTTGCACCAATTTGCAGTCCCACCAGCAATATATGAGTGGTACCTTTTTCCCTAAGTGGATACTTTGACACTGAGATACAATCCACCCTGGAAAACATCATAAAGAGAAAGCAACTCATTATAAAGACTCATAACAGTGGAATTGCTATCCATCCCAACAAATCTCAATAGGGAAATACAGGAAACATAAGAATACAAGTGAATAAGACACCTCCAAATATTTGTAATTTCCAATAACCAAATCCATCGATGTCAAAGTGGAGGAAATACCAAAGATTTTTAAAAGTTGATGGTTAAAATGATCAGAAAATTAAAAGAACTAAGGTACGAACTCAGGAAGATAATAAAAGACTTGAAAGAACATTTCAATAAAGAAAATAGTGATTCTGAAAAAGAACCACCAAACGGAAATACTGAAAATAAAAAATTCAGTAAGTAAAATAAAAAATTCAGTGGAGAGTCTCACCAATACACTAGATCAAACAAAAGAATATTAGGGCTCAAAGACATGGTAGATGAATTAGAACTCTCAGGCAGTTATAACGGTAAAAAAAAAAAAAAAAAAAAAAAAAAAAAAAAAAAAAAAAAAAAAAAAGAAGAAGGAAGAAGAAAGGAGGAGGGAGGAAGGAAGGAGGAGAAGGAAGGAAGGAGGAGGAGGAGGAAGGAGGAAGAGGAAGGAGGAGGAGGAAGAAGAAGGAGAAGGAGGAGGAGGAGAGGAGGGGGAGGGGAAGGGGGAGGAGGAGGGGGAGAAGGATGATAATAATAATAATAATAATAATGATACATGAGAGCTCTGGGACATTAAATGACCAAACTTAAGGTTCACAAGTTTTGAGGAAGAAGAGGAAATACAGACTAATGGCATAGAAAACTTATTCAATGAAATAACTACAGAAATTTTCCCTAATCCTTAGAATGAGATGGACAGGCAGATTAGAGGCATTGAGTACCCCAAATAGATATGACCAAAAAGAACTACTCTCTCACAGTTAAATACCCAAAATTCAGAACAAAGAATTTTATTTTTATCTGCTTATATATTTTTATTTTTTTAAAACTTTGTGGTGCTAGGGATTGAACACAGTCATTTTCTTCAACAGAGGTACATCCTAGCCCTTTTTATTTTGACACAGGGTCTCGCAAAGTTGCTCAGGTAGGCCTCAAACTTTGCAATCCTCCTACCTCAGCCTCCCAAGTAGCTAGGATTACAGGAATGTGCCAATGCACCTGGTAAGAAAGAATTTTAAAAGCTACAGGAGTGAAATGCCAAGTCACTTAAAAGGCAAACCAATCAGAATAACAGCAGATTTCTTAGTTGAAACTCTAAAGGCAAGAAGGGCATGGAATGATGTATTTCAAGTCCTAAAAGAAAAGAACTACCAACCTAGATGATAACATACAGCAAACTGATCCACCTAAATCAAAAAAAGAGAAATAAAAGCCTTCCAATAAAAACCCTAAACTAATGGAATTCACAACCACTAAGATAGAAGCAGAAGATACTTAAGGGACTCTTACAGAGAAGATAAAAATAACCAAGACAACACAGGAAAAGAGTAAAGCTCATTAGCACAGTACATAAGCAAAGAGAATTATGAACAAATCAAACATTAAAATAAAATGATAGAAAACAACACATATCTCTTTGGATTAACCCTGAATGTAAAAGTTCTTAAATCTCTAATTGAAAGACACAGACCCACAGACTAGATTACAAAACAAGATTCAACTGTATGTTGTCTTCAAAAAAGAAATCTCACTGGCAAAAACATTCACAGACCTACAGTGAAAGGATAGAAAATTACATTCCATGTAAATGGAAACCAAAAGCAAAAAGGAGTGACTATTCTCATATGTAACAAACAGACTTCAAGCCAAAATTAGAAGAAACAAAGAAGATCACTACATATTAATACTATGTCATTTACAGGAAAATGCATGGACCTGGAGAGCACCATGTTAAGCAAAAATAAGCTACACGGATAAGTATCATAAGTTTTAGCTCACATATGGAAGCTAGAGGGGGAAAAAAAAAAGATGTCATGAAAGTAGAAAGGAGACCATTAGGGTAGAAAAAAGGTATCAGGGGAGGGGGGAAGGGGAATGTAAGCATGTACAAATATTCCACTATTGGTGCTCTTCTATACAATTAATTTTTAAAAAGAATTTTAAGATATGAGAAGTGGCACACACCTATAGTTCCAGCATCTCAGGAGGCTAAGACAGGAGGAATTCTATGTACAGGTTTCTATGGAAGGTTATCTTTTAAACTTTTAAAACACAAGCCTCTACTGGCAAAAATTTGACTATGTGCCCTTACTATCTCTATCTATATGTTGAAAACAAAAAAGGAAATAAAAATGAAATTTAAAAGTTTTAAATGTCTGTATATTAAGTCTTCTTAGTAATCATTAGGTTATCACTCAAGGCATATGTATTATTTACTTACTGCTTCATAACAAAAAAAAGACCATAAACCTAGGGCCTTAGAACAATACAAATTTATTTGTTCACAGTTATTTAGCTCAGAAGCCTTGGCACAATGTAGCTGTTGTTGCCCAGGGTATAATAATGGTACAGTAAAAATGCTGACTAAGTTGCATTCTCACCTGGGGGCATGGGAAAAAATCTGGTTCCTTGAATTCTGTTGTTAGGTCTACAGCCATACTACCCTGAACACACTCAATCTTGTCTGAATTCTATTGTTAGCAGAATTCAATTTCTTATCAATACAGGAGAAGTCCATGTTTCCTTGATATGAGCCAAGGGCCACCCTTAGGTCCTAGAGGTCACCTTTACTTCTTGATGTATGGCTTCCTCCATTTTCAAGCTAGCAACTGTATATAGAAGTTTGAATATCTTAATTCCCTTCTACCACCAGCAGGAGAAAACTCTCTATTTTTAAAGGACTCACTTGATTAAATCAGGCCCACCTGATAATCTCCCTCTTAAGTCAACTGTGCCGTATAACATAACCTAATCACTAGTCAGAGGGTGGGAATGGGGTAGAGCATTGGGGTACTAGTTGGATATAGGGCCTAAGTTTGCCCATCACATCATAATACACACTTTAAATAAGGTTCGCTATTAATGACGGTGGCTCTAAAGTCTCCTATTAAATTCCCATCTTGATATGTTTCAATATTTTAGTTCTACTTCTTTTCAAATATAATTAAAATTGTATTACTATTACCTCATAATATTCTAATAAAGAGACTACACTAGGATAGAAAAAAATAGATTTCAAACTTAATTCTTATTCACTTAAGCTTAATTTTAACTACCTTTTTAAAAAAATATTTTTAGTTATAGGTGGACTATCAAATCAAACATTATAGAATGAATGCATTCTCTTCCATCAGAATAACTGAGATGTGACCTTCTGAAAAATAATGAGTATTAAGTTATCTATTTAAAAATTACTAGAATAGTCACTCTTGTTTTAAAAAGTAAGCATCACAAGACATTCTAATTTTTTTTTTTCTATCCTTTGGACTGAGTAGACTATATTGTAGACTGTTCATCAAAAATATGGTCCAGCTTTCTCTTAGAGTGTAAAAAGCTGGAAAGAAAATCATTCTCATCCTAATAAGAAAAAGCTGAATACAAAGAGCATTACTTAAATCAGTTGGAAAGTTGAGATGGTAGGGCAATCCACCAACTTGAAAATGTATGAAGAGGACAAATGACTCCAAAAGGAAGTGGCAGAGTATGGAAAGAGCACCATCATGCAGGTGGGTTAGAAGAATTAAATTAATATCTTAAACTAATTGGTAATGGATCAAGTGTGAACTAATATGAGAGTACAGGACCACTGGGAACTGCAGATAGCCACTCCTCAGTTCTTTATCATGGACATCACCAACAGTTGACAAGAAAGTGAAATAACAGCAGGAAAAAGGAGATGTAGTAATGTAGGCTCTAGTAACACAGGCCTGGAAAAACAGTCTGCCATTGTAAGGAAAGCATAGGATGCTGACTAGTCCCTAAGAAGCACAAACTTTTAAGCCCCTTGTTATACAGCAACAAACCATGTCACTCCCAGAGCATAAGTGAATACCATTCATTGTGACAGGAGTAGTGAAAAAAATCTTATCCCTGAAGAACAATAAACTGTCCTGGACTTACAAGAATATCTTCCACAGCATGGCAAAAGGTAGGATCTCTGAGAAAACCCTATTCCCAAGATCCAATAACACAAAGACTGCCTAAAATTGAGGCTGAATGAAGACAACAAAGAAATTATTATCCCCAACTCCCACTAACAGGCTTATTATTTAAAGAGTATTAACAAGCAATAACAACCTACCTGTGATGAGAAAGACAAAAGCTTGACAAGACCCTCTAGGAGGTGCAGGGCAGAGGGGAGGTTAAAGATTAAAGTGGAACAGGAACACTGAGGGGGGAAAAAAAAAACCTCAAAAAAACAACTGTCACCCTAAGTTACATAAAAGGAAGAGTTAACATCAAAGGCATTTGAAGCTGATGAAAGGGACTAAAGTAAGTAGAGTAACAACAAAATCCAAAGGCAGCTTATCTTCTGACTAGATAGCCTCAGTCCTTGATATTACCAGCCTAGCAGCATAAAAGACATGATTTCCAGGCATAAAAGCTGTTCATCTCAGTGCCTACCATTCTACACACTGTATCTGACAATTGTTCAAAACAGAAAATAAATAAATAAATAAATAAATAAAGTCACTATTAAGAAACTAAAGATCTACAGAAACCTTACTCAGACATAACACAGATGACATATCAGAAAAGGACTTTAAAATAAATGATTAATACATTAAAGACTTTCATGGAAAAGTAACATGCATATATAGATAGGGAACATCAACACAGAAACTATGGAAAAGTCAAATGAAACTTCTACAAATAAAAACACAATAAAGGGGATGAAGAATGTCTTCCAAAGTTTCTTCAGTTGAGTCAACATAGCCAAGGAAAAAACCAGTGAATTTTAAAGTAGGTCAACAAAATGTATCCAAACTGAAATACTACATTGAAAAGGGTGGTGGTGGTAGTGAGGCGTGGGGGGGGGGGGGGGAATTCAAAAACTGTGAGAAAATATCAAATTGTCTAACATAAATATAACTAGAATCCCAAAAGGAAAAGGAAAAGAATGGAACAGAATGCTGAAAATATAGTAATTGAGAATGTTATAAAAATAATGAAAGATTTCAAATCACAGATCCAAGAATCTCAGAAAACACTGAGCAGAATACTTAAGAGAAAATCTTGAAAGCAGCAAGAGGGAAAAAAGGACAAAAGAACTGCAGCACATCTCACATCCCAAACTATGCAAGTCAGAGGACAATGGAGTGACATCACAAGAGAGTCGAAATAAATTCCACCCAACATTTTATACCTAACAAAAGTTATCGTCCAAAAATGCAAGGAGAATGAAAATATTTCGTACAGACAAAAAGTGAGAGAATTCATTATCAACAGATCTGCCCTACAAGAAATATTAAAGAGAATTCTTCAGGCACAAGAAATAAATTACCACATGAACATAAGGATCTACATGACAAAATGAAGATTACTGAAAAATATTACAAATGAAGGTAAATGTAAGACTTTCCCTGTTTTTAAATGCTCTAAAAGAAAATCAATTATCTGAAGCAAAAACAGTTATAATAGGTTATGCAAATGGTTTGACAATTTCTAAGAAGTTAAATATATTACACAGGAGCAACCAACCCTACTCCTAGGTATACACATGCAAGAGAAAATACAAAAGCACATGGTTGCCAATAACTGGATGTAGGAAAGGACTACCACAACACACAAAAGAACTTCCAGGAATGATGAAACCATCCTACATCTTGATTGCTAAAGAGCTGGAAACACAACTATTTGTGTGTCAGACTCACAGAAATGTACTCTGTAAACTACACCTTAATCAGTTTTTGTCAGTTTTTTTTTAATATGACATAAGAGATAATTTTTTAAACCAAGAAAGAGGAAGGTCATTATTGAGAATTACATGAACTTTAAGGTTAGAATGCTTGGTGGGTTATTCTCAAGAATAATGAAATCCACAAATGTCAGGAAACTAAAAATTAGGTGTCAAAGTCATCAGTAATAGGGAAAGACAAACTGGCTTTCACATTTTTGGGGGGTGCTGGGGATTACCCAAGGCTTCCAACATTCTGAGCATATAAATTGATAAACTGACTTTCAGCATGCTCACAGAACACTAAAAAAATCCCATGATCCTCAAAAATAAAGAGACTTTTACTTGGGGATATAATGACTTGAAAGCAAAAGCACAATACAGTGTGTACATAAGAAAACTACCTTAAAAAAAAAAAAAAAAAGCTTCTTGAGAGTAAACATAATATGTTCACATGACTATGACATTTTATAGAAGAATTCCTATCAGATAATCCTAATCCCTTTCCTGGTGGGTGAAACTAACATATACATATAGACGAGTGTGTGTACACATGTGTAAATTAAAGGACAGTAAGAAGAAATGCCATTTTTAATAAAAGATTATAATTTATTTAAACTAGCCCTAATTTACCTAAGCATAATCTCTTACCACTCGCTAATCATCCATCTTATCCAGGTGTTTTTATCCTGCCTCCACTCTATTCCTCACACTTTGCTCATTCTTTATAGTCTGCCTTTATTTGTCTCTACTTACTGTTCTCAAGCCCTTCTTTTGCCTAATTCAAATTGTGTTTTAAGAAAGAACTGCTAATTAAGCTATTCCTCATTAGTATTTGTTCCTCCTTAAATGCCCATTATACTTATTCATATCATACAATTTAAGTCTTTTAAGCCTTATCAAGGAAGTCTTTCCAACCCCAAGTGTTGCTAAACTCAGATGAATTCAGAGAACTTGGTTACTGAAAATCATCCATTTCAAATTTGAATAACTGAAAATAAATATATTAGGAAAGCTATTATTTCCGTAACTCATAAAGTGGTATTCTAGTATTTTCTATCCAAATCTTTTCCATAATCGCCTCATATTGCTGGATGAATTAACAAACTCCAAACCAAATCAAAGCCAAAGCCATAATTTAAAAAGCAAAATAAGACAAAACAAAATTCTCTTTAGAAAAAGCAGTCAGATCTCTGGTCTGAAAAATACGGTAATTAAATTTATAATAAATATACCTGAGGGAAAATGTGTCTTTTGTTTCTTTCCTACAGCATAAGACATACCCTGGGCAAAAAATTAAAAGCACACTGCCACTCCCCACCCCCTTCAAATCTGGCAGGACACAATTCTTTTCTACCTTGAACTTACTATTTACTTTTATGCACACTCCTAAATTGCTGGTTTCAAGTCTGTTTTAAAACCTGATTAAATGTATGCAATTATTATCATTCAAGTAACCAATCTGATAATTCTGACCTATATTATAAGTGAAATAACACATCTTTTCTTACAGTCACAATTACCCAATGAAGCGCTTCTTCAGTCAGTACTGAGAAATCAATTTAAAGATCTCTTTAATTCCATGCTGGTATACATATGCCCTATTTTGAATATAAATGAAAACTCAATACAAATCACCTATTAAATACTGATCCCTGGATTTAAATGCATTAGACAGTAAGACAAAATGTAACAACCTAGACTTTGGGGTTGGAAAGAAAACAGGAAAAGATGGTGTCAGGGAAGGTTTTCCAGAAAAGATAACCACACTCAGTCCTAACAGAAGAGTAGGTGACTGCTAAGCAAAACACAGGACACATTACACATTTAGAAAACGACAGCAGCATATATGAGGCCAGGGACAGGAGAACTTGATATGCTCAAGAACAGCGCTATGCAACAGAATATTCTGTAATGATAGAAAATATCCAAATCTGTGCTATACAGTAGGTGAGGAACTGAATTTTCATTTTTAATTAATTTAAATTCAAATGGCAATGTCTAGAAATTATTTTTAAATATGGCAGAAGTAAAGAATGTGATTTGAAAGAAGGACAATATAAAAGGCTGGAGACATGCACAGATACAGATCCTGAAGGGCAAAGCACACTGTGCCAAGAAGTTAATTTTTAATCTGAGAGCTGGAATGAGCCATGGAAGCCCTTTAAGTAGACAAGAAACAGGATTATTTTTGCATTCAGAAAAGATCACTCGAGCAGCAAGTGGAAAATAGACTGAAATGGGCAAAGAATAAAGAATAAAAGGATAGTTAGAAAGCTTGTTGTTAGAAAGCTTGTGTTCAGAGAAAGAACACAAATTTATGTGCTAAAAGTTTACCTAACAGAAAAGATATGGCTTTGAGACATATTACTACACATGACAGAAATAGCTAAGTAACACAGCTTCATTATTTTGTGGTGGGAATGAGAGTAGTAAAGATTTCTGGCTTGAGAAATAAGGGTGGATAAATACCGAGAAAAAAAAAATCTACGAGATGTTTTTGTGTTTTGATTTTATTTGAGTAGTATTAGACACAATAGAAGTTCATATTTGGTTAGATATGTGGGCATGAATTAATCAAATACACTCAGAGGCAGAAACACAGGCATATATCTATGGAATATACTCATTTTTCAATTAAAATAACTAATCTAATTAATATTAATTAAAATAATTTCAAGTATCAAAATTAAAATATTTAAAATGATCATTTAAAATTGTTTTAGTTGATGTTATCATACTGTTCTATTATAAATACTCTAGATTTCTATACAACTGAAAATTAATATCTCATTCGTACCATGCCACCCCACAACCACTGCCAATACTCAAACCAAAGAAAAGTCACCTTGCATCTCACCTCAGACATTCACATATTGTCTGTCAGCCACACTACATCCCAACACCCATTCCCACTCCTAAAACACATCTGGATAACTACCACTCATTGTTAAAATCTTGTTTAAGAAATACAGCCCCAATTTATAGCGTCACCTAATTTAAACTAGCTTTAAACCAAACTAGATCCCTTGTTATATGCTTTATATTTGTATATAACAACCTGTATTATTCCCTTTAGAGCACTAATCATAATTTTAATGAGTCATATGTAATTTTGAAATATATCCTCAGCTTACCAATCATAAAACAAATATTTGCATGTCTATCACGTGTTTTAAATACTGGCAATATATTAGTGAGAAAGAAAAGACAAGTGTTCTGCCCTCAACTCACACTAGGGGAAGGAGAGTCATTTAAAAAAAAAAAAAAGTCACATAAATCCTTATTTGATATTTTTATCTGAAAAAAATGTTATAAAATTCTGTGAGCTACAAGGAGGCAGGAACACATCTTATTTCTTGCTATGCCAATCTCAGTGACTGGCCCATGTAGGTACTCAAGTATTTGTTGAAAAATGTTAATGGAAAAATTTCAGTCTAAGACCTAAGACATTTGTTCTCAAAATAACTTTCAGAATGCAGCCCTTTTAAGTTAAAAACTGCCTGTTATTAATAATCACCTTTCTCGCATCAAGGAGTTGTCTGAAATTCATAACCATTTATTTATTTATTCCCTTTCTTGCTTAGTTTAGTGCTTTTCCTGTTTCTTTAATTTCAGTGTAACCATTCCCTCTCTTCAGTGGCGCTTTACTATTCTCTTCAGTCTTTCCTTTCTGTACACATACATCAGATATATTTTCTGCTATGACTGAAGGACTACAGGAACTCTATTAATAAAGGCGTTTTATTACAAGGTCTTGAAGTCTCCCTATCACCCAAATGAGTACATAAATGGAAGTATTGGCATCTTATGGAGAAAAGCCAGTACTGGTGGTAAATAGCCAAAACGACCCCCTTCCAACAAAGAATTAGCCAGCCCAAAATATCAAAATAAGATGTCATTAGCAGTGCTATGTCTCATTTTATGCAAATCTAGTAGTTAAAAAAAAAAGTAGCCTTATATAGAAATGAAGACAAAAATCTGGAATAATACACTGTTAAATAGATTTGCTGAGCATTTAAAAGAAAAACTCCACGTGTATCTTTTATAGATGATACCTAATAAATAATGTATATCTAATTCTTCAAATTGAATTAATTTATAGGAAATAGAATATGAATGTTTTATGTTAGACTAATAGTAAAAGAACTATATATACCTCCAGAATGGAGGCAAGGGGATAGGACTGGCAAACTACAATGGGGAATTTCAATTTCATCTGTCATATTTTATTCTTTTAAGATGGCAGTTAGTTGGATATACATTGTATTACTATGTAAAATATTTGGAGGCCTGCTGTAATTACTAAATTTAAACAAAGTTTTATAATTCCAAATAATAAGTTTGCTACCTTAAATACTTTGCCGAACACCATTCCCTGTACTGCAGAAAATTCAAAGAGTATTGGAATAGCTCTGATTACTAAGGATCCTCTAATGATATCAGAATCATTGTTCTAGTCAACTTTTTTCATTTGGAAGACAGGACTGCACTAACTTTGTTTAAAACTCTTCAATGAATCTCTACTATCCCACAAGATCAACTATAATATTCTAAGACAGCTGTAGTCAAGATTATTGTGAGAATCAAAGGATCTAAAATGTGTGAAACAAGTATAAATAGGTGGTCGATAAATGTTAGGTGCTATTATTATTATACTACCATTGCTATGCTACTGTACAACTACTGTTTGATGGTGGCCCTCAAGGTAGAATGACACACAAAAAGCTATGGCATACAGAGGAGGCAAATTACCCTGGGCTTTCTAAGCCATATTGAATTTAGACTTTATCAAAAGGTCAATGGGGAATCAATAAAAATTTTTAGACAGATGTAAATTCTACCTTCATACTGACAAGGCAGAAAGTACTGGGCAAGCCACTAAGCCTCTCTAGGTCTCAGTTTTCTCATCTGTAAAATGAAGGCAAACTGCACTATTTCATATGTGAAAATTATGGGTGGTAATGCATATCAAAAATAGTATAGTGCCAAACACATGTTAAACAATAAATATTAGCTATCATTATTTCAAATGGGAATTTTTAGTGCCAAAATTTGTAAAATGATTTATGTATCATACACCATGTCATTTTAAGAACTGAATGATTAATTCATGAGAAGATAATATGCAGACTGTTGACACTGCTTTTAAATATTTGTTTTATATTATAACTATCTTACAAAAAATATTTTATGTGTAGTAAAATTTTGTTTTTACCAATCACTTGAAAGTAAATGGCCTACGTGATGTCCATTACTCTTAAATTCTTTAATTAGTACTTCTTTACAAAGGTGTTCTCTTTTGAAAACCACCATTAAAATCAGGGAATTAAGAATGACACATCATATTCATTTCTACACAGTTCTCAGCAACAACATAGGGTGGGTATATACATCTATATGTGTATATGCACACATTTACTTCTATAGTTTTGTGTGTGTATATAAAACCATGAGTTTGAACCAATATCTCATTTCCAACCTAACACTTCAGAGAGCATTCTGGATTTTTTCTGCTTTCGTATTTGCAAGTTCCATCTCAGACAACAAGAAATCTGGCTCCCATTGTTCTTAATACTTATTTTATCAGTTTCGCTATGCACAAACAACCTCTCTTTATGGCCATTTCCCATTCCCTACATGGACACTCTCCTTACTCTTCTTGGTCCCAATATCTAACCCTCACCCCATGTGTATCATCTCCTCATTCTGCTAAGGCTGCTATTTATTCCTCATGCCTTCCATTCCTACAAGAATGTCCTCCCCACACTGCTCAGGCTCTGATACCCCAGACTGCACCGACTCTCCAATGAGATCACTTCCTATTCCCAACAAACACTAGGGACCTGAAACCTTGCACTTAATGACACATCACATGCACTGCTACTGGTGAATAACTGCTAACACCTTTCACTCAGATACCTCCATGAATGGACTTTTCTTCCTCATCTGACCTGAACCTCAATATACTCACATAAGGTTGCAATCCTATATGGATGCTCTCCTACTCCCCTGCTACCTGCTGGGTCCCTAAGAGTTCATGCAGAAATACATCTTACCCCAAGTCCATTCCCTACTTATTTTCTTACCTTGTTCCAGTCTCAACTCCCTTCACTGGGACCAAAAGAACCTCCCCCACCATTCCAGGCCACTCTTCTTCACAGACACCATACTCAACCTGCTTAGATTCTAAAAGCTTGCAACTGCAAGTCCTCCTGTGCAGATGTATTCTCTGCCCTCACAACTCCACTAACACACCAAAAAGCCTTACATGTTCAGTATCCCACCAGGCTGATATCCTACATCTTCTAGAGTACATGGCTCTGCCTCCCACACACCCCACCCAATGTGGACACCTACCCGTTTGGTCCGACTTGATAGTTTTGATAATGAATTATTCAGAAAGGGAGAGAAAGAGGAAAAAGGACACCAAATGATGATATTTTCAAAAAGAAGTATCAGTGAATAAACTGTATAAGCACTTATAATCAACCTAATTCAAATAATAATCTATTTGTCAAAGTACAGTTGGCCTTCAATATCCATGAAGAACTGGTTTCAGGACCCACACAGATATCAAAATCTGCAGATGCTCAAGTTTCTTATATAAAATGGCATAGTATTTGCATATAGCTTACATATATCCTCCTGAATACTTTAAATCATCTCTAGATTAGTAACAATACCTAGTGCAATGTAAACACTATGTAAATAGTTATTATATTGTATTATTTAGGGAATGACACCCGCAAAAGCTTTACGTGTTCAGTACAAATGTAGTTTTATTCCAAATTATTTTTGCTCAAAGGTTGGATGAATCTATGGATGGGGAATCCACACGTGGTTACAGAGTGCCAACTCTACTTACTTTTTTCCACCTAAATAAGTAGTGTTCTATTCTTTTATGCTAATTCCTTCTAAATTTAATTGAAAGTTACGATACAGAAGGAAAATTTGTCTCTTTTCTAGTCAAACATGGGTTTTATCTATATATCCTA
Organism: Sciurus vulgaris; assembly: GCF_902686455.1. Classification (NCBI taxonomy): domain Eukaryota; kingdom Metazoa; phylum Chordata; class Mammalia; order Rodentia; family Sciuridae; genus Sciurus; species Sciurus vulgaris. Next base: position 133,107,364 of record NC_136469.1, on the reverse strand, counting down.
CTTAAGTAGTTAATTTAAAAACAAGGAAACTAACAATTTTATATTGAAAGTTTAAAAAACTAATCGTTTCAAACACTATAGAATTAAATATTCCATATTTTGCCACATAATCATTGCCTCTGTACTAAGGTATATTCACAAGTACTTCATGCATTCTAATTTTCCAACGGTTTAGTAATAAGTGATTTTTAAGTAATCACTGAAACAATTTTAATAAAAGCTTCACATAATGGTTACATCCTGCTTCTTTTCCAAAAAAAAGAAAAAGAAAATTGCCTCAAATCTGCAACAATTATGCAGTAAAATATGGTTTTTAGAAAACATTCAGAATATGGAAGTTTGAACTGTTATCAGTACAGGAAAAGTTACATTGTTTATAATACACTTACCGACAGGTAAGAGCCTATAAAAAAGTCCCAAAAGCCCTGTTAGAGGCATCCCAACACCCTCCTCCTGGTTTCTATGAGGAAGGATGCTTCAGATGCACAATCTGAGTCATTCTTCATCTCTAGGAAAGAGAAGTGATTTTTCTGATAGTTGACTTTGGAGTGAATAACTAAGCAGACAAGTTCACTTGGTTTCACTCCTCTTGTCCTTGGGAGCAAGCTATTCAGAGAGAACAGACCTGCAGAGAGACCATATTACACTGACAGGATGAGTAAGTCAGCCTAGAACAGCTCATCTGACTAGTCTCTGACCTGGTCTCTATTAGTAACAGCAATAATATCTGGGCTTTCATCTTCCTCCTTTTTCTTCATTTCTCAAGTTGCTGAAAGTTCAAAAATAAAGGTACCATCTAAAAGTACTTCAGTCATCCACTGTCTTTAAATGATATAACCGAAGAAAAACCTGCTTATTTTCACGGTTTTGACTCAAAAGGGCTGCTTCAATTTGAGCGTCTTGAAACTACTGCAAACAAAAAATGCTCAAACCTGAACCAACAACAGATGTTTCAAATGAAAATAAGCTGTCTTATCTGATCATGCTTATCATCCATTAAAAAAAAAAAAAACTTCAAAGGCTCATAATGTCCTCCCTGTAGAGGTCATAATTTATACTTTCAGTTCCACTTCTTATTCTCATCCTATACTTCGATGATACATATGACAGTACTAAGTAGCATGTAATTAGTACTAAGTACTTCAGAATATATCATTATTTAGACAATATAACTTTCTTATACTATCCTTCTGTTCCCTACACTGCTTTTCCAGCTGAATTCGTTAACACAGCGATCATCAAACTATGTGCAAGCTAAATCCACTTACTTTTTAAAATAAATTTTTACTGGAACACAGTCAAGCTCATTCATTTAGGTATCACTCTTGGGAGTGAGCTATCCAGAGAACATATCTACAGAGAGGTCATATTACACTGGACTTAGGACAGTGTATTTAGGATGGATGGATAAGTCTGTTATGCCTGCCCACCTGTCTATTCTTCTAACTTGGCAAAGCCTAAAATATTTACTAACCAGTCCTTTACAGACGAATTTACCAATCCTTGCTTTCATTCAATCCTTTCACGTCTAGTTATTCTGGATCCTTCAAATCAAAATTAACTGCTCCCTCCTCTGTGTTTCCATTGTATTATACCAAGTCTAATACTTAACATTCCTAAATCCTGTGAGTTCTTTTAAAAGCAAAGTCTAAATCCAAACAGGGTAAACAGCATGCTTTTTGACCCAACCCACAGTTCCTGCCTTCCATAAGGTAGAATTCCCACAAAAGCTTTTCACATTCTTTAGCGCAGTACTTTGGAAGAAGCTTCTGCCCTTTTCTCTACTCCTCCCAAAGGAAGAAGAAATTACTAATACCAGCAACATCTAGATGGTTTGTGCCCTAGTGGGATATATTAATGTTTTAAAAGTCATTTTTCAATGATGGCCAACCCTCCTGCTCACTCTGACTCACTGGGGTAGAGCTTACTTATTATTTAAGGAAAGGCCTGCAACTTTAGTTGCACTGTCTTTAACAGGTTGCTAAGTTCAATTCAGAGGGCTAGGTAGAAAGGAAGCATGATATCTACTTTTGATCCTACTTCCAAGTTCTTCAATGCAACATTACCATTAAAAAGCTAATATTTTGATCCCTGATTCCTAAATCTATTGCCAGTTTGGAAGCCAGTAAGGAAGAAAAACAGAATTATACCCTACTCAAACAGCATACAGCAGGACTTACTTGATGACTGACTGACAATAGTAAATTGATAGAAAAATATCCTTTAAAATATAGAATGCATCTATTCCACACATACCATACTTTAATTATTAACTTGATTAGGGAAATAGTTTTTGAAAACAAAAAGAAAAAATATAGAGTTCATATTCCTCTGAATATGAATCTCTTTCAAACCAAGTTCATCTTATTTCTTTGTCTAATATATATGTGTCAATATTCTGTTGCTATCAGCTCTTGGTTTAATTAAATTCAACATATAAAAGAATCATGTATATCACTGATTCAAAAAGTATTCCCCATCCTACTTAGAATTAGAAATGGTATCTCCCATCTAAAAAACAAACATCTCTACACTCCATGACTCCAATTACTGTTTCGTTTGTTTCTTCCTCAAAACGTGGCTCTTAACCAGTAGTCTACAATAAGTATTATCTCCACTTGAACGAATTTTTTTTTAAATATTTTTTAGTTGTAGATGGACTCACACATTTAATTAATTTTTTTAATGTGATGCTGAGGATCAAACCAGTGCCTCACATATGCTAGGCAAGCACTCTACCACTGAGCTACAACTCCAGTCCCTCCAATTGAACATATCTTAATCGCTTTCTGACCTATTACAATATGGTTGTCATCTCCAAGACTCTGCTGAAATTCATCGAGTCAAGGATACCTAGAACATTCATGTTGCCAAAAATTATGTATGTTTCTGTTTCACCTAGGTACTTAAATCTCATCAACATGTAACAACCCTGTTACTGTAAACTTCTCTTCTTGTATACTGTGACAGGACTCTCTCCTAATTTTATTACTCAGCCAAAGGCCTTGCTTGCCAAAAGTTCAGTGGTCTAACTTTGAGGTTCTTCTTCTATCCAAGGAATTTTTAATTCTTTTAGGTGTAGTACTGAGTTCTCACTAGTTATACTATCCTTATAATATCTCTAGGTAATCTCATCTATTTCCATGGACTTAAATATCTTCTTTATGCTGCTAATACCCTAACGTATATATTCAGTCTAGAAAGTACAACACATAAATATTTTAACACTTCTTATTAAGACAAAATTAGCAAACATTTGAGGATAGATATTACCTTAGTTTCACAGAAATCCACCTGAAAGATGAAATGACTTACAACAATGATTATGATAGAGGCTAAGAAGGAAGTTTATACCATTTATGAAAACTTAGTCTCTGTCTCTCATCAGCTCACTATTTAAATATGGTGAATAATGGACAAAGTTGTAAGCACACCGTGCATACACTCATCAGAACTGGCCAATCTGAATTGAGAGAGAAAAATCCAAAATTATTTTCCAGTAAGTACTTTAGAAGACTCTAGGTTGCTGCTAAATTTTAAAGGTGATTGAGAAGGAGAGTAGAAGATACGATTAAAAAATAGATGAAAAAGCTTGTGCTGCCTAAAGAAGAAACTATAAGGACAAATATGGGAAGAGACAGGACTGTCTAATAGCATGACCAACTAGTTGAATGTGGTCAATAGTTTTTAGTTGATGGAAAAAAAATAGATGGAAGATATTACTACTTTGTAAACTATGAAATCAAAGCAGCTATTTCTAGCAATGATTTATAGTAAGTTACAATGGAAGACAGTAAAATCAGCAATGCAGATACTGATGTAAACCAGAATCTTATCTGAATTTGTCCAAATGCTTACATTAAAAAAAAAAAAAAAAAAAATAGAACCCATGAGACAACTTGGCAACAGATTAAAGTGAAAAAGAAAAGAAGCAAATATAAGCAGAATAAGGTTGTTGCCAATTATGGGAAAACCATATAAAAGGAAAAGAGATGAGATACAGAAAAAAGATTCCTAACAATGTTCTAACAAAAATTCTTAAATTTTTTTTTTTTTATTGAGCTTTAAGAAAACTTTTTATTTAGCTTTAATTAAGAAGTGCTAGGGCTGGGGCGATAGCTCAGCTGGTAGAGTGCTTGCCTTGAAAGCACAAGGCCCTGAGTTTGATCCCCAGTACGGCAAAAAAAAAAAAAAAAAAAAAAAAAAAAAAAAAGCTATTATTCTTTACATGCAAAGATGGCACTATTTTATTTGTTAGTTTCCTAGTAGTAGTATTTTGGGCCCCATTCACTTTTTTTTAACTGTTGTGAATAAAAACCTTTGAAAGTATCTCTTGATTACAGATTCAGCCCTAAGTATGAACTCTAATAAAATTTAAGTGAGTGCTCAAAATTTTGGACCCACAATTTTGGTGCTCTAATTTCTATCTATCAGTCATGAATGCTAGCCATAGATATGCTCCTTGTTTTACCATTGGGTCATGTCATGATCATAATTTAGCATTAAAGTGCTTGGAACTCTTACGTTACCCTACAGTTGGACAAAATCATCTAACACAAGCCTAGTGTATATTTAATGGCTGACTAACCAGTACCTCATGTAATCTACTGTGGAGTACGTTGTTTACCTTCATGAATGTGTGGCCAAATGGGAGCTGTGACTTACTGCTGTCTAGCATCTTGAAAGTATCATACTATACTTTGCTAGCCAGAGAAAGATCAAAATTCAAAATTCAAATGGTTTCTGCTAAATAATATTACTTTAGTACCACCATAAAGAAAAAAAAAAAAAAAGAACCATTGTAAATCAGGGTTGTCTGGATACCAAGAGGAAAGAGTGTTATCAAGAAGGAAAAGAAAGGAACTCCATGCATGCAGAAAGGAGGACATTTTAATTGAAAGACTAGACTTACTGATGAAAAAGAAAAAGTTACATAACCAAAAAATCTACATACCTTTGTTGCTCCTCCCAAGACTGTACTGTGGTAGAAGAACTGTAGACCAGAGTAATGTCAGACAAATCAGAGGAATGTGGGTACACATAATAGCAACTTATCAAGTGCAACAGCCATTCAGGGAGGGGTGGAAACCTGTAGTCAGTCAAGGGAAGCAGCATGGACACAAAGACATGGCACCATAAAGAATGGGACTATGTTAAGACCAGTCCACAGTCCATATATAACATCTGCAAAAACACAAATTTCACTCACTACTTGGACTCAAAGATGGCAGAATTTTATTCTTCCAAGTATGAAATGATCCAGGAGTATAGACAATTTCAATAATGCATGCAAAACTCATCAATATGTCTATTTTACAGAGACACTTGGAGATTCGTCTTAACCATTCAACTAGTCATTAGCACCATGGATTCCATTTGTCTAAGGCATGTTTTTAAATGGTACCACAATTTACAACTTTTAAAAAAGATAACATATTTGCTGATGTTTGAAAACAGTTGTAGAACCAAAATTTTTGGATACTTGCCACATGCATACCAGTACTAGCCATCAATCCAAATTTCTAAGTAAATCTACTCTTCTGGGATTTACAGAGCAATAGCAACAATACAGGGAGAAGTCAGTAGTAAGATAAAAGAGCAAGAGGCAAGTGGCAGGCAGAAAAAAGTATCAAGTTGATTAATATGAAGATCAACATAAAGAGTAACTATCAATAACAAATAACTTCAAGTTGATCTAGTATACTTTTTTTTTTTTTTTTTTACATGAATGAAAACTAATCTTTTGTATTCAGCTGCCAAAAGATTCCTTAGAATGCAGGAAGGCATCAAATGCTTTTTGGTTCCTTCACATAAAAAGACAGCATTAAATTAAGTGATACTCTGATGCTAAAACAATAATTTTATGGCTCCAAGTACTCTAGAAAAGATATGGTTCATGCCCTTACTATCTCTCAGCCAACATGTCCCATAATCTTTTATTCCTCACCATTTCCACCAGAAAGAATCTATTGATAAAATGTAAAATCAAGCACATAATAAAATAATAAAAATAACAGTTAACACAGTAAATGCTTTCCGTATGGAAAACACATATTAGCATATATCAACACAACTAATTCTCAAACAACCTAATTATCTCCAATTTACAGATGAAATAACTGAAATACAAAGAAGAATCTCATCCATACCACAAAATGTAGCACTAGATTCAAATACAAATAGTGTAGCTCAAGAGCCCATTTTATTTTCTATTCTGTAATACCCAAGTAAAGAATTTGGGGGAAAAGATAAGTTAGAGATCTGTTTACTATCATGAGATTTTAAGGTAAATGGTGCCACGGTAACCAAGACAGAACTAAACTTCCCAATGAGGTGGCCTTTTACCACATGTGGCTAGTAATAAGCATCATTAAAATGCAGCTAGTTCAAACTGAGATGTGCTATAAATGTAAAATACTCAATTTTGAAGGCTTACTAAGAAGAGTATATAAATCAACTCATTAATAATTTCTATATGAGTAAATGTCAAAATGACAATTTGAATACACTGGATTAAATTAAATGTGCTTTTTAATGTGCCTACCTGAAGGTTTAAAATTAGATATTTGGCTATCACTATATTTTTACAGAACACAGTATTATATAGGCAAGACTCTAAAATTTATAAAATAATTCTAATCTTTACCACCTTGTTTTACTGTATGATCTCAGAAAAAATCTTAACACTGATTATGAGCTTCTGCATTAGAATAGGGTTTAAAAACAGTCCTAAAACCTAGTGCTCAATTTGTGTATCTAAATTTATTTTCCACTGAAAGAACAAAGTCATTTTGGACAAACAGCTGATGCCATTGCTGGAACAAGTAATGTACATGAACCTAGAAACCGCTACACACAGGAACCATCTTGATGAGGCTCCTATTAGGCAAACCTGGCACAATTTGAGAATCAAAATGATGATAGTGATAGATTAAGCCACTAAATATGAATTCATGCTGATAAAAAAAATTGAATAAACAAGGGAGAGGAGAGGAAAGACTGATTTATGACAGAATGTCAACTTCTGATAACTGCTGAAGGAATGAAGTTAGAAAATCATCAATGGACGCTAAAACTTTTGGGTAAAATTTTGATTCAGACTATGACAACATCCTGTTATTCAGAATATTTTTCCATAAGATGCACATTAATTACAAAGGAATAAATAATAACTTTCAGGGATACAGACAAATTTTCACACCAAACTAAATTTTCAAAGCCTAACATCAACAACACCGGGACAAATCAACTTCATGAGCCTCAAGATATGATGTACTGAGAAGAACAAAACATCTCTTCAGTAGTATTCCTGCCAAATGTATAACCAATCTAATCATGAGAAAACAACAGACAAATTCAAACTGAGGCATATTCTACAAAATAACTGCCTTGTACTTTTTTAAAAAGGCAAGGTCAAGAAATAGGTTGAGGAAGTACTCCTGATTTTTTTAAAAGACTGAAGAGACCTGATGATCAAATGTGGTCCATGATCTCAGAGTGGACCTTGCATTGGGGGGGGAAGGGTTATAGAGAAAATAGATAAACAGATAAAATTTGAATATGGATTATAAATCAGATAATAATGATGTATCGATACTAAATCTCATGGTTTTTAATAACTCACCCTGGTTAGATAAGATAATGTCCTTGTTTTTAGGAAATATACACAAATATACACAGAAAAATTTAAGGGTAAAGAGATATGATGTTTCCAAATTACTCCCAAATTGTTCAGAAATACATATATGAATATAAAGCAAGAATGATAAAGCCAATTAAAACAAAATGTGAAACGACTGGCAAATATGGGTAAGGGTATATAGGAGTTCCTTATAAGATCAAAATTATGTCAAAATAAAAAGTTTTTTAAAACTGGCCTATCTCCCAAATCAAATATTTTAAAAACTCCACAAAAGTCTGGATGTTGTTTTTAAATGTACTAATACATTTATTTTATTCTAGACTTAACTCTTTTCATTTTGATTCATCAGATAGTAATTACATGTTCCTAAGATTCAGGGCTATGTCTATTACTGCTCATCATCATTCTAAGTACAATTTACTGCATCCAAAGAGCATCACTCGTTTTTTAAAGTGAGCATACTCACATGGTACAGGATGCTAACAGAAAAAGCATCAAATTATAAAAAGAACCACATTGTAAACAGAGCTATTATTTGGGACAAAGAGGGACAACTCTCCATTTTTAAAAGCAAAAACCAGGAATGAATCAAAAGGTCAAAAATCTAAGGTAAATAGATAAATTCCATAATTAGAAGAAGGTAAACATCTCTTTCTATACAGTCAAGCATTTCACCATTACAATTAACTAAAAGCAGTCACTGACAACTAAAATAACTTGCTTCCCTATAAATTTTGACTATTTTAGTAAAACTGAATCATTTACCTTAAAGAGTTAACGTTTAAGTGCTGAGATTCAAAACTTCTCTAGGAGTTCACTACTAAGTTGCTATACGACCCTAAGAAGCAGTCTAACAACTTCTTATCTCACAAGTAAAACCTCTGGATCATTTTCCCCCCCAAAAGCAAGAAGGGTATTATGTTGTAAAAATGATTTCAAGCAGTAAGAGCACTGACTATTCAACACAGAAAAAAAAGGTCACATATGTACACACATGCAAAAGAATATGGTTTTTTGTAAATATGTTTACGAAGTAATGAATGTAGCATATTAATAGCAAAAGGTGACTCAAAATAATTACACAACTACCTTTAGACCATAAGTACGACAAGACACCAAACCAACCCCAATTATCAAGTATATATCCCGTTTAAAAGGGTTCTATTGTTTATTTAAAAACAGTGACAAAAATCAAGTATGAGATGGTTCTCCTGACTAGGACTAGGACTATGAGAAACAATTCTCAAATATAGATAGAAACCAGGAAAAAATTTCTTTTCATGTACAGTACAATTATATGTTACAGTAAAAGTGTAGTATAGGGGCTGGGGCAGTGGCTCAGTGGTGGAGTGCTTGCCTAGCATGTGTGAGGCAACGGTTTCAATCCTCAGCACCACATAAATAAAGGTATTGGGTCCATCTACAACTAAAACAATACATATTTTTTTTAAAGTGTAGTATAGATCGTCTGTTAGATACACAGTATTAACTCAGTTTTCAGTGTATTCAAACATTACTTGAGTACTGAGGCAAGTAAGTCAAATAAAATCGAATTCCTTTTTCCATCAAATCCAGTTAATTTTGTCTCATTAAAATTCGATTTTTCTCCAAAGGTACATGTATCTTTGAGATGCAAAGTCGCATCTGGATAAGCAAGAGAAAAACCCCAAACTATTCTAAAATAAAAACTGACCAAAGACAACCTTAAACACTGTATGTCTTGGCAAAACAACACAGTAACATCATGAACCAGTATTGCAATGCTGTCATCCTACCTGATTCTTAATGAACTCAAACAATTCTACACAGTTTCTTCAGCAGAAAAGATCTTCACACAGGTACTTGCAAAGATAGGTCCATTTTGCATTCAAGAAGCACCAATACCCAACACATTTGTATAAAGATTTCCCTGAGGGTTTTTCCCCGCTTTTAAACACTGTATGGACTGAGATCACTTACGAACACTTGACTAAAGCTTTCTCCCTTAACTTTTCCTCAGAGAAGACCAAAATACATTTTATAAAGGTAAAACAGAACAGTAAATGTCTTCAACAGCACTTGGACGCCCCTCGTCGGAGCGGCCCTCCTTCCTGCACGATTTCCTAGGTTCAAGGATTTCTGCAGGGCACATTTCCAGCTGAAGTTGTTGCTAGTTGAACCCAGGAAGGTCTCCTTTCCACCCGTGAAAACAAGGATCCTAAGACGCTAACCAAACGAATGCAGAGGGGTGGGGAGGGGAAGGGGCGCGAGGTGGCGCAACCACAGATGGAAACAAGGTGAGACCGCGGCTTCCCCAACTCCCAGCGCCGAGATTCCCGGCCCGCAGAGCCGACGCAAGGCTCCAGGTCCCACCCATACCCCCCGCTACCCGACGGCGCAGCCGCCCCGGCCCCGGCCCGGGCCCGCCGCTCCGCGCCCCCCGCCCGCCGGCCCAACAGCTCCAGGCATCAGTCTCACGCGGGCAAAAAAAATTAAAAAAAAAAAAAAAAAAAAAAAAGGCTGCTGCCAGGTGGGGAGTCCCGCCATCTCCCGCCACCCAGAGCAGCCCTCGGAAGGAGAGTCCAAGCCCAGAAGTTTGGAGCAGAACGAGTCGGACGCACCACACCCCCGCCGCCCCCCGGGCACCACGGCGCTGCGGCCCAAGCGGGCTGCGCGCGGGGAGGGCGATGCGAGCCTGTGTGCAGGGAAGAGTCCATCACATGACAGTGAAAGGACCAGAGTCGTCGGGGCGTCCGCGCCGAGGGGGGGAGGGTGCCGTTGCCGTGGCAACACCCCCCATCCGTCCAGACTTCCAAAGAGGGAGGAAGAACTTCAAATCCCAACCGTCAGCGCTCGAGCGGCTCCTTCTTAAAGGGGTACACACAGCGCCGCCGCCGCGGCCGCCGAGCGCGAGAGGGCAGAGCTGGACGCCCCCCGCCCCTCGGGCGGCGCCCCCCGCCCTCGCCCCCCGCCCCGCGAGCGCCCGGGGGTCCCCCGGGTCTGGATCCCGGGGAACTCGGCCGCGTCCGCCGGCCCGGCCCCCGGCGGCGAGAAGGGGGTGTGTGTGCGCTCGGCGGGGGCGCGGACCAGCCCGCCTTCCTCCCGCCGGCTCCCCTCGGCCAGGGCGCCGACCCGCCCGGCCGCTTCCTCCTCCTGACAGCGAGGACCGCGGGCGGCGACGGGCACCGAGGAGTTTCGGCGAGAGCGCGAGCCGGCGGCTTCCTCCGGGATCGGCGAGCGGGTCCGAACCAACAGTTCCCTGGGAGCCCAGGAGCCGAGCAGGCAGGCGACCGAGCGCGGACCGCGCCGGGCGAGGAGCCCCCGAGACAAAAGGCGAGCGCTGGGGCCGCCGCGCCGCCGCCGCTCCCATCTCGCTCCCCATTGAACTGACCCGAACCGGAGATTCAACTAAACCCCTCAGCCACAAACTCCTCGGGCTGCGGCAGCCGCCGCCGCGCGGAGCCCGGGGCCCCGACCCGTGTCTCTCTTACCTACACAGTGCATGAGGCGGTGGCGCCAAGAGTCGAGTTCCCGCCGGAATCCTCTCCTCTCCGCCGCGCACCGAGGGCTCCGGCACTGAGCGGCGGCGGCGGCGGCGGCGGCAGCAGCGGCGGCGGCAGCGGCCATTCTCTCTCTTCCCTTGTCCATCTGCGTCCCGCGTCACGCGCCCTCATTTACATACGAGCGGCGCAGGCACGAGGCAGGGGCGCGAGCCCTCGGCGCGAGCCCCGGAGCGCGCGCCCCCCGGAGGGGGTTGATTGACACGTGTCACTACCTTCCCTCTGCCCTTCCCTCCCCCTCCCACCGCTCCCTCAGGGAGAGGCGGGGAGGGAGCCAGAAGAGAAGGAAGCAACCTGCCGCTTCCGCTGACCCCGCCCCCTATCCACTCCTCTTTCCCCTCCTCCCCCCGGAGTTTACTCAAGCGAGCCATACCGCTCCCGCCGCCCGCGAAAATCCTGAGCGGGAGCGAGAGACCCGGAGCAGAGCCAGGAACCCGCGTGCTAAAGGAGCTGACTAGCAACGCCTCCTTTCTGCCTTAGCTCTGGCCGTTCGGAGACTTCACTTCCCAGGCTCCCTTGCGCCCAGGTCCCGAAGCGGAACTTGCGGCCTTGGCGCGGTGCACGCCGGGCCTTGTAGTCCGGCCGGGATGAACACGCACGGGTTTTCTGCGCACGCTGGAGCTAGCGGACTGGCCTTGAACTTCTCTTCGCTGCACCTAGAGTGGGTTTAGACTCCCACTCCCTGCCCCTAAGACCGTGCACTGTCCACGTTGCCCAGACAGACGCGCAGACAGACAGAGCTTATAGGCTCCGCAATGGAAGTGCAAGAACTGTTGGCCCTTGCAAGTTCAGACTGTGCTTTAAGTGCTGGAAACTTTTCGGGGTCACTGTCATCTTGTCACTTTATGGAAAGGGCAAGCCAGTTGCATCTGAAATAATTTCCAGACGTCCAGAGAGAGATTCCGCAGTGACTTCAGTTTCCAAGGCGAAGAGATCATCGTAAGGCGGAAATACTTGCTAGAATTAGAAAAAGATGAGAGCCTTTTCACCGAAAATTATTTACGGGGGAGAATGTAGCTGGCCGCAAACTCCGGAAGGAAATTTTTTTTTATGATCCGCAAAATATCAACTCCTAGAGGGAAACGACCCCCTGAGACTTCTGTGCCTTGACATCTTTCATTCGCTTGACCCTAGTACAGTGCCAGGGCATAGCATGGGAATCTGCACTTTAAATTTGTTATGGAGTGAGTTCTGCGCTGTGCTAAAGAAAATTACTTCTTCTAAGAGAAAGGAATTTTTTGGTTAAATATAGACTTCAATTAGATTTTTACTTTTGCACCAGAGCGATCCTGTATTTATTTCGTGTGTAGTTGCAGAGGGCCCAAACTGAGACTAAACCACCCAGAGTTTACTGAGAAGTGTATTACTGGGAATTTATGCACATATCTGTGGGGAATATGTTTCTGAGTTCTGTATCACTCTCCCTGTTTTGTGGTTTATCTTTATCCACCTTTCTCTTTTTTCTCTCCCTCTGTAGAGAAGTATTGCTTATCATTACCTCAGCAGTGAAGATATGACTACATCTTCATAAAAGTTTTCCTTTTTTGACGCAATGAAGTTAGAAATCTTATAAATGCCTTTTCTAGGACAGTCACAATTGGAGACAGGTGAAATCACTGGTGAAAGTGCTTTCGAAATTACAAGTGGATGGTTTCAGTTATCACTTCCACTCACAAATTGCTAGGATGCCTTTGTAGGTTTCCTGATGACTTTCGTAGTAATCTACATTAGTTAGGATGGAACAGTTAAGTGCAGTCACAAAGTATCCAAAAATCTTAGTTGCTTAAAACAAAAAAGACAAAATATATTTTTCTGCTTATCTACATGTTCTTCTCCAGGGGAAAGGGGCTTCATTCCAGGTGGTTCTCACCAAGCAAATAGATGTTTAGGGAGACTGGAAAGACTGGAACTTTATTCCATGTTAGATAAGCAAAAGGAATATGAGGAAGACAAACCAGTTCTTCCTAAAAGTAGCAGGAGTCAGTTCCACTCATATTTCACTGAGCAAAGCAAATCATATAGGTATCTCCATCTTCAGGGGAGCAGGGGAAGTGCAATCCTATTTGCTCAGAAGAAAGATAACCAGAATTTCTTGATGGAATAGCACCAAGGATTATCACAATTCATCCTCTAGCACTAATTTACATTTCATCCTTACACTACAAAATACATTCACTCCTATCACAAGTGAGACAATCAAAATTCTATTCAGTAAGGCATTAATCTCAAGTCCAGCATTTCTGGGTGATGCTTGGTAGGCTATATTAACACTGGATAAAGCTTCTCTTGTTTTAGAAACCTAAAAAAGGCACAGTATCTATCCTCCCACTTATAGACTACACCCCCACCACACACACACACACACACACACACACACATTCAACCATCAGTGATGGGACAAGGACAAATGAACTATAGTATCTTAGTTCATTTTGTGCTGCTGTAACAGAATAACAGACTAATACATGAAAAACAAATCTGTGGCTCTGGGGAGATAGCTCAGTCGGTAGAGTGCTTGCCTTGTAAGCATAAGGCCCTGGGTTCGATCCCCAGCACCCAAAACAAACAAATAAACAAATTTGTCTCTCACAGTTCTGGAAGCTAGAAAATCCAAGACAATAGTGCTGGCATCTAGCAAGAGCCTTCCTGCTCTGTCATCCTATGCAGAAGGGAAAAGAAGCAAGAGATTAAAAGGGTGAACTGAACTCCCCTTTTATAACAAACTCATTCTCAGGATCTTAACAACATTAATCCATTCACTCTACCCTTCAGAACTCATTGCATCTTGTTAGGTCCCATGTCCCAAAGCCATTGCATGAGAAATTGTTTCCAACATATGCTTTTTGTATGTGTGTTGGGAGGGGTGGTATCTTCAAAACATCACATATTGAAAACATATTCATATTTAGGAATGAAAAGAATGGGAGCCATATATCAAATATTTAGCTAATATTTTATCATAGGTAGCTAGCATGGGTTACAAACTTTCCAGCCTCTAACAAGATTCCTTGCCACTACCTGCTGGACCTATAAGTTATAACTACATATTTTAATGTCCTATCATAACTCCACCTCCACATTCTTCTAAGTACTAAATTTCTACCAATTTAGCCAGAATGGCCTATATTATGCTCCAATAACACAAACTCAAAACCTTAGTGGTTTAATGCAAAGGTTTTTGTCTTACAATAGGTCAGTGTGGGGAAGATGGAGAGAACTGTTTCATATCCATTCAGAGTCCAGAACTTATAGAGCTCCACCATCTGGAAGCTCTCCTGTCACCATGAAAGTAGAACAATGATGCAGAATCATAGTCCAACTCTTAAAGGCTTCTGATAGAAGTGATACAAGTCAATGGATGAAGCCACGCCTAATTTTGAGGAAATAACGTATTACCTTTGAGGACATAACCAAGCATCCCAAAACTTAATATCTTAAAACGTCAGATGTTTATTTACCTCATGAGTCTATGGAATAATAATTTGTGCTAGGCTAAGCTGGATATTTCTGCGAGCCTTGATTGATCCACTCAGGTGTGATCAGTGACTTGTCAGAGAGGTAGCTCAGTATCTGGAAGTTAACTGATTGTCAGCTCGGAAAACAGATCCCAGTATTTCTCATCATCAAGAAACAGACAATTATTTGCATAACGACACAGTCATAGGGTTCCAAACAGCAGTGAGAGAGCAATCCCCAGCCCACAAGTGCTTTTCAAGTCTCAGCTTGGATCACATTTGACGCATCATGGCCAAACCCAGAGTCAATATAGGGTAACAGATTCTACCTCGTATTCGAAGGATTTGATTTACAAGTCACATTGCACAAGGGCGTAGATAGAAAATTACATAATTTTGTGGACACTTCTGCAATTTACACATTTGGGGAATTGCAATGTTACCATAATTCTCCAAAAGAAGGAGAAATTGAAATATGGACAAAATTAATTAATATAGAATTTCTGGGAGAATGGAAGGATCAACGTCAGATATGATGAAATGAATAAAATGGAGTTAACTTTGGAATTCAGTTTCACTTACAAGAGTGAAGAATTTTTGTAGCCGTATTACAGAGTATATTATAACTATTCAACAAACATAGAAATAGAAAACTAGCTAGTAAAATCATTGCATTCTAATCTGAACCAGGCACTCACTTGATGCCTACTTGTTATTCATTTGAACAAATGTTTGTGGTATCTATAAATCCAAGGGTAGAAAGAAAGTCATATCCAAGATGGTCTCCAACACTGAAATGCAGTTATAAAGAATTTTAATAGAACAACAAATATATAATATGAAAGTTAATGTTCTTTGAAAAAGATGTTCTTGTTCTATTATCAACTTCCTATGCAAGTTATATCAGTTTTTATTTTTGTATAACAAGCCAGTTCATAACATGGTGGATTAAAAGAACAACTTATTACTCTCAAGTCCGATGGTCAAAATATGGTATGGAGTTTGACTTCTTATTTGCTAGGGATAATGGGATTGATTGAGCCATGTGTGTCTTATCATTCAGAGACTAGGAGAGCTTATTTACATGTGACAGCATATGAAGCATAAGAGAATAAGTATTAATGTGCAAGTGAGTTCTGTCTTCGCTTGCATCATATTTGATTGCTACTGTTCCGTTGGCCAATGCAAATCACAGGGACAAGCCCAAAGTCTTAGTGGGAGATACTAAGAAATGTTATGGTTACAGAAAGCTATGAACCAATTGGCATCATTACTGCAATCAAACCACCATAAATGTTCATCCAAGTTCATCTACAACTAGAAAATACATCTACAGAGTTCTTATACAGTGCTAAGAATAGGTATAAACTGCTGAGCAGATTAATAGTTTATTGGTTTATTTGACCATTCAGCAGTTAATTCCCAATCTCTGATACATTTTAGGAGAAAATGATGTAAAAACACACATAAATGATATATAAACACATATAAACAACATTATTGTTAAATTCTATTATCATTTTTATAATAAATTCCATAAGATTGAATGTAATTCTTACTTTATGAAGTAATTTGAAATGAATTTACACAGTAGAAAAATACAAAATTGCAGAGGGATATGACTAGATTCATGTTTTTGAGACATTAACCCAAAAGGAAAGCTATTCTTTTACTTTATAAAAAGTTATACATTTAATATACCTACTCAATTGTAAATTACCAATATGTAACACAAAAAAATACATTTTATAATTTAGTAAAATTGCAACACTTTGTATGCATTAGATATTTACAACTGTAAAGCATAGCTATCATACTTAATTAACTATAAAAAGCTTTATGGTGCTGAGAAACCATCTTTTGAATATTTTACTTAAATCACATTTTTTAAATATTCCCTTTATTTCTGAAATGCAATATATTTCATTGACCAGAGATAGAGAAACCAAAGACACCTGATTTGATCATTACACATTATATACATGGATCAAATTATCACAGTGTTCCCTATAAGTAGGTACAAGTAAAATTATAATTTATAAAAGAAAAATCAGAAACAAATTTGATTAACAAACAATTTAGAATATGGTACATAGTCTCCTTCCAGAAAATTTCTAGCCATTAAATAATCATTATGCTAAACTTTATGTAATACATTAGATTCACCAGGTTCATAGCCAAAGATTTATCAGCATCTTTTTTTCTTATGGGAATATGGACTCTATAAACAGCATCATATCACACAGATGTATACATGCCAATACACTTACTTCCAATACTGCAGTTAAATAGAGATACCTAAAATAGATGATGATTGTGTCTTCTTCTTGCATTTCCAAATACCATCAGCACCTTTATGTACATTTTATAGAAAGAAAGATAAAATATCACAAAAGGAAATAATAGTTGAAGAAGCAGAGATGCAATGGTGCTGCCCTTCATTTCTTATAATATCTACCTATCTCCTATTCCAAGACTATCTTTAATGAACATGAGAATGGGTATGATAGCTGGTCCAGTTCTGTCCCTTATCTCAGGGTGTTACTTCAGATTTTGTTCTTTGTTTGGTTCAGCCATGGAGTATTTTTACAACATTATTGTTATATCCTATTATCATTTTTATAATAAATTCCATAAGATTGAACATAATTCTTACTTTATTAAGAAGACCCAGGCCCTAAACTGTCAAGATAAAGAATACTGAAATTAGGGTGAAACTGTTTTCTATTTTTTAAAAATAAAATCATACACCCTTGAGCTTAGCATTTGAATTTAATATCATTTGCCATCCACTTTCTCTTGCATCCAGGCATGATAATAGAACCTGCTCTATCATTACTCTTCCTGTGTCCATTTGAAATCACTCCCACAGCCTAATGCATTATTATCACTTTCATTTTCAACCTTTTAATAAAATTTCAATATATTAGAGGCTCAATGATGGCAATTTGATCCAATTTAATCCAATTGTATGGTTCAGTATCAAAGTCAAATAAAAACATCATCTATAGCACATAGACTATTACAGTTTAGAAGAAATACAGATCATCGAGGTCAATCCCCTAATTTTGCAGATAGGGAAATGAGGCCCAGAGAGGATAAGCAATTTATGTAAGTTACACAGTTTTTAAGTAGCATAACCAAACTAAAGTTCAGTTTCTTGATTCCTAATCTTGTCTCTTTTTGCTATAAGGAACATAAGTTGTTCCACAATTGTGTACATTAATTTATTTGCCATAACCTTAAAAATAAGTACTTTTTTATTATCCCCATATTCAAGAGGAAGAAATATAAATTGATCACACAGCTAGTTTGTGGCAGAATTAGAATTTGGTCTGTTCTTTCAAGTTTAACCACTACTTTCCTTTAGAGAACAGAAAAGGAGGGGATAAACCTGCCTAGAAAGGATCAGAAATTGAGGAAACTTGATTTTATCTGATTTTCATGAGGAACTACTGATGATGTCCGTCATTACAGGAAAATAGTGATGCACACAAAAAATTATGGTTCCCAGTATTTAATCTATCACTGGGCCAAACTGAGGTTTCCGCTGTCCCCCCAACCTAACACCCTGGGCTGTTCTACTTCCATGAAGCAAGTTTGGTAATTTTCAACTAATTAATGATTAGTACTTTTTGTGCTCTTGAAACACTTCCTTTACAATTTTTCTAATGGGTCTTATTATATTCTTCCATGTATTATAATTACATATGAACATGTTGTTCCTCTCTACAACCTCGCAGATTGGAGGTTGAGATTTGGGTATTCACCATCTCTATGTACCTGCTTTCTAACGCTTAGTTGGTATCAAAGACATTTTTGTCAAATTGAAACGAGTAACAAATTATGATTTTTCAAAAAAGAAAAATGGAAGGTATAAAACTTCTTTCATGCCCCATTCCATCACCATTCTCAAGACTTCCTCCTAAACCCAAACTTGTATTTCAACCCTGATGTCAAGACAATGACAGAAGGAGTGGCATGATTACATTTTATTTTAAAAAAAATTTTAAATTTTATTTGTTCTAATTAGTTGTACATGACAGTAGAATGCATCTATACATTTTGATAGCTCATACATAAATAGAGTGTAAGCTCTCATTTTTCTGATTATATATTTTGCAGGATCACATTGGTTATGCAGTCATATGTACATGAGGTGATAATGTCTATTTCACTCTACTATCATTCCATCCTACATACCCCTTCCCCACCCTTCACTCCCTGCTAACTAATATAAAGTAAATCTGTTCTTCCCTAGCCCTACCACTTATTGTGAATTAGCTTCTGCATATCAGAGAAAACATTGGCCTTTGGTTTGGGGGGTTTAGCTTATTTCACTTAGCATGATATTCTCCAATTCCATCCATTTACCAAATGCCAAAATTTCATTCCCCTTTAATGTTGAGTAATATTCCATCATATATATATTTTCATGATCCATTTTTCTGTTGAAAAGCATCTGAGTTGATTCTATATTTTAGCTATGGTGAACTGAGCTTCTACAAACATTGATGTGGCTGTGTCACAGTAGTATGTTGATTTTAAGTCCTTTGGGCAATGAGTGGGATAACTGGGTCAAATGGTGGTTCCATTCCAAGTTTCTGAGGAATCTCCATACTGCTTTCCATAATGGTTGCACCAATTCCCACCAGCAGTGTATGGGTGTACCTTTTTCCCTACATTCTCAACATTTATTGTTGCTTGTATTCTCGATAATTGCCACTCTGATTGGAGTGAGATGAAATCTTAGAGTAGTTTTGATTTGCATTTCTCTGCTAGAAAAGTTGAACATTTTTTCATATATTTGTTGATCAATTGTGTATCTTCTTCTGTGAAGTATCTGTTCAGTTCCTTAGTCCATTTATTGATTGGGATTTTTGTGTGTGTGTTAATGTTTTTGATTTATTTAAATATCCTAGAGATTAATGCTTTATCTGAGGTACATGTGGCAAAGAATTTCTCCCAATCTGTAGGTTCTCTCTTCACATTATTGATTGTTTCCTTTGCTAAGAAGAAGCTGTTCAGTTTTGAGCCCATCCAATTTATTGATTCTTGATTTAACTTCTTGTGTTTTAGGGATCTTGTTAAGAAAGTCAGGTCCTAGGCCGACATGTTGAAGATTTGGGCCCACTTTTTCTTCAAGTTGTTGCAGGGTCTCTGTTCTAGTGCCTAAGTCTTTGATCCACAGTCAGTTGAGTTTTGTGCATGGTGAGAGGTAAGGGTTTAATTTCATTTTGTTACATGTTGCTTTACATTTTTCCCAGCACCATTTGTTGAATAAGCAATCTTTTCTCCAATGTTTTTGGCAGCTTTGTCTAGTATGATTTACCTGTATTTTTGTGGGTTTGTCTCTATGTCTTCTATTCTGTACCATTTGTCTACATGTCTGTTTTGGTGCCAATACCATGTTGTTTTTATTACTATAGCTATGATTACATTTTAAAGGGGTTATATATGTATTTTTGGGGAAAACTCATTCTTACTGGTGCATATTAATAGCAAAATAATGCATTTCATTGTGGTATATTCATATATGCAATATAACATAATTTGACCAATATCTATAACCAGTCCCTCCCCAACCACTCTAATTCAGCCTTCCCCTGGTCTCCATCCTCAACCTCAATGATCTCCCTTCTACTTTTATGACATCTTCCCCCCTCCTTTTTTCCCCTCTAGCTTCCATAAATGACATTTGTCCTTTTGAGTTTGGCTTATTTTGCTTAACAAAATATTATTGTTATTAAAATATTTTTATTATTCTCAAATAGTATCCATTTTCTTGCAAATGATGTAATTTCATTCCTCTTTAATGGTGAATAAACTCCATTGTGTGTATATATACCACATTTTCTCTATTCATTCATCTGTTGATGGACACCTAGACTGGTTCCATAGTTTGAATATTGTGAATTGTGCTGCTATAAACATGGGCATGTATGTGTCACTATAGTATTATGATTTTAATTCTTTTGAATAAATACTGATATGCGGTATAGTTATATCATCTTGTAGTTCAATTTTTAGTTTTTTGAGTAAATCAACCAACATATTGATTTCCAGAGTAGTTGTACCAATTTATGATTCCACATGCAGTATGAAGTCCTTTCCCCCTGCATCCTCACCAGTATTTATATGTTCTTGATGATTGGCATTCTGACTTGAGTGAGATGGAATCCCAATGTAGTTTTGATTTACCTTTCTGTAGGAGTTATATTTTAAAAGAAGAAATTAATATCATTTGGCCTTTTGTATGTTGAAACTCCTGATACAGACTAAGTCATAATTTCTTATGTGAATAAAGGGTATCATTTAACTTGCTCACATGATTTAGAGAATCAGAAATATGAACAATTTATGAATTTTACAATTATTTTTTCATGCAGTTAACAATAATTTGGACTTTAATGTCAACATATAGAAAATATTTATTTTCATATAAGAATAGTAGAAAACACCAATGTTTCATGGTAAAGAGGTCAAATTATAAAATTCTGAGGTAAAAATTCACTGGGTGAAAGAAGTTATTTTAACATGTGGCCATAGGAAAAATTTTTTTAAACCGTGAAATTGGTTAGTGGCAGCAATTAATATCTAACTAGAGAATAGTTCCAAAATAAAAATGGAAAAGAATGAAGCACTTCAATTATATCTTGTAAAGAGATGTGAATGAAAATGTAAAGTTGGTAAAACTTTAATACCTTTACTGCCTTTGAACTTAGTCAAAATTACATAATATTCAAAGATCAAAATTATAATAATAAGATTGAGTTATAATTATAATTGCTTGTGCAAATGCATAAGTTGAAGAACAATCTAAAATTATCCTATTATAGGCTTTCAAATTTCATAGGCAAAACCACCTGATTTTATTTTTATACACCATTTATTAAGCTCTAAACATGACACTATAAAGAAAAAGAAACCTAAATATAAAACTGTGCAACTATTTTAAATATCATTGGTCACCTGCAATCTCTGTTTCTCCAGGAAATACAATTGAGAAGCAGAAGGTGAGACTGAGGCCAAGGGCTGAAAGCCCAGGGATTGGCCCACGCACTGTATAAAGAGCTACAGAACTCCTCCTCCTCCAGCCTTTATCTCCTCTCCCTGGACCAGACATTTCTATCCCAAGTCCTGTAAGAAATATATTCTGTGGAAAAACTACACAGAATGTTCATGGACTTGAGGACATCAAGCAAATTGGAGCATGAGGCTAATGTAGACTGAGCATAGGTTATTAAGTAAAAAGTTTGCTGAATTTCTCCCACCTTGTTCTTGGGACATCTGTAACCAGATTTATACTTTTCTTGAAAATATCACATACATTTCAATGTCTCCCTAATGAAAAGCTGGCCTTCTGCTTGCTCACACATTCAGGAAATCTTACCTATCATTAAACCTCACTCACACAGAATTTTCCATAAATGTTTAAAGGGCTTCACTTGTAAATATGCATTGACATTTGGGGAAAGCACCCAACGAGAAAGAGGAGGTGTGGGGGTGGGGGGGGAAGAAAGAGAGAGAGAGAGAGAGAGAGAGAGACAGAAAGAGAGAGAGAGAGAGAGAGAGAGAGAGAGAGAGAGAGAGAGAGAACAGAGAACAAAACAAACAGATAAAAGGAATTCAGAGAAAAACAGAAATTGCAGGGAATAGAAGAAAACTTCCAATTAATTATAATTAAAATGCTCAAAAAGATAAGAAGAGATGTTATTACATCATTAAAAGAAGAATTACTTTGAAAGAAGATGCTTTGGGAACAGAGAAGAATGAGAAATAAAGAGCTCTTGGAAATTAAATATACATCAGACAAAACAAATTCAGAAGTGTTGGGAGATGAAGATAAGGAAATATTTTGAAGTTGCATAACACAACAGGACATGGAAACAGATTATGGGACATAAGAAAATTTCAAGGTCAATCAATGAACTCCAAACATCTGACTGACATAAATTTCAGAAAGAGTAAACTAAGGAAAGGGTGTTATCAAAGAAATAAAAGTTTCAAGTATTGAGATAGATGAACCTCCAGATTAAGTAGTTTCATTCTGAGCTATATAATCATGGAGTTTCACTACCCTGGAAATAGTGAAAAGTTTCTAGAAACTTCCAGAGAGGAAAATTTAGACCACATGCAATGGATAAGAAATCAAAAGAGCATTGAGATTCTCAACACATGACAATGGAGCGATATCTTCAAAATTTTAACTGAAAACTATCTTCAACATAGAATTCCAAAAATGTGTTTAACTATTAACCAATTTGAATGCATAGAAAGGATATTCAGGTGTGCAGGTTCTCAAAATGTTGACCTCCTATTCATCCCTTTTCAGGATGCTACTGGAGGATATGCCTCCTTGTAGCAAAGGGGACAAGATTTCTAGAAAATGGGAATTCAACATAAGAGAAAGGGTCAATGAATTCCTAAACCAAGGAGGAAAGACACAGATGAGTGCTGACAGCCAACCCAGAAAGCAACAAACCCAAATGCAAGGAGAGCGATGGAGGGATTCAAGAATTTCTTGAGACAAAATGGAGCCAAAGTTATATAAATGTCGTAAATGAGAATTGGAAACCTATTGGGAAGAGCAAGAATAATTAGTATCAGACACATAGGCAATTTAGGAAACAGGAAGATCCTTGACGTCTATAACTTTTAATTTTTATCTTTTTTCCAGTGCCCATGATACCATTTGGCACAAAAGGATCTCAATGAGTACTTGCTGAATGGATGATTGCATGAATAAATGAATGATGATAAACTTTGTGCCTTCCTTCACAAGCAACCCAGGCAGTTTACTGGAATATATAAAAACCCTATGAATGTTTATGAAATTGTATGAATGCATTATTGACTTAATCACGTGTGTTTCCTTTATATTAATCAAACTTTTCAGTTCTGAAGGACAGAAATTAAATTTAATGTTTGATTAAAAAAGGTAATTTATCCAAGTTCTGAAAAAGTCTAGGTGGTAACTTTAGTCATAAATTGGATCCAGGTACTCAAAAAGAACCTCTTTCTCCCACTATCTTACTTCTGCTTTCCTCTTGGTTGTTTCTCTTCTCAGTTCAAATCCCCTCATGTGCTGGCAAAGGTGGACAGGGGCTGCAGACTTAATCCCCCAAGTTAGCAATACTTCTTGTTTAGTAATCATACAAAACCTCAGAGATAAGTCAATTGGTCAACTTCCACCAATTTCCTGAAACAATCATCGTACCCAGGGAGATGGAATATTCTGATTGGTTAGGCCTGGGTCACATTCTCAGCTGTAGAATCATGGGTCAGCCTCATCCAAACCACGTGGACTGAAAATCAAGGAGAGAGTGTTCCCACGGAGAATCTCTAGGGCACTCTAAGCCCCTGAAGAAAGTATAGATATCCAGACAGGCAAAAGCAAATAGCAACCTTATGAAAGAAGTTCACCTGGGCTGGGGATGAGGCTCAGTGGTAGAGTGCTTGCCTGGCTTGTGTGATACCCTGTGTTCAATCACTAGCACCTCAATAGATAAATTAATTAATTAATTAATCACTTACTTTACTTCGACTTACTAGAGAGATAAATAATCCTCCAAATAAGCATTTCAAAAGAGAAAATTGCATTGAGAATGCTTATTAAATACAACTTCATATCTCCTATTATCTCATCTCTGACCATTTAACTTCTAGATATTAGTACTGTCCAAAAGAAATATAATACAAAACACATATGCAAGCCACATAGAATTCTAGATTGTCTTCTAGCCACCTTTAAAGGGTAAAAGCAAAATTAATTTTAAGAATATGTTTTATTTAATCTCACATATCTAAAACACTATCTTTTCAACACAGAGTCAATATAAAAGTTATTCATGAGATATTTCACTTTCTATAGTAAAACTATGGTCCTTGGAATTCCATGTGAATTTTACACTTGCACCACAATTGGATTCAGATTAGCCACATTTCATAGTCACTGTGGATAGAAGCCCTGTTGAGTAGTTCTGGACTCTGAAAGCATTAATATACTAAATAGAATCTTCATTTTCTCCCTCCTTCAACCAATTTCCTCTCTTAAAAACCTTCCCTTTCCATTCCACTCATCTTTTTTCCTCCAATCAAATAGGGCAATGCTAATTTATTCATAGTCTTTTCATTTGGAAAAGGGAATAAGAAAAAGTGTTCACATATTTTCTACTTTTCAAGAGTAAGAGCTGAAATAAAATGGCAAATCACACTGGTGCTTTCCTTCTGCACGAGTTAAAGCAATATGAAGCAGATGATCACATCTTGATGACAATTATGGTACTACTTGGCAGGAATAAGTGAAGAAAGAATTTGGCTTGGTAGCATTAAATAGCTGCCCAGATAGATTCTACAAAGAATAGGAAGAGTGAGAAAAAGCAAATTACCCATATGCAGCTAATGAAATAATTGCATCATATTGCTGGGGAAATCACAAATGCTAAGATAGAATACCTTTTAGCACACCTTATACTTCAAAGAAGTCTGACTTGCACACACTTTTGAGAATAAATCCTCAGATGTACTTTTTGTTCTTTACTTTTAAAAAACATGTTTTCCATTCTATTATGAATCCCTAGACCCAAGAGTTTATTTTGGCACTTTGAAAATTATGTAAAACTTATTGCAAAAGCAAAATTTTCATTTAAAACATTAGTTTCCAAGCACTTGAGTTAAGAAAGATGAAAAAAAAAAAAAAAAAACTGAAATAAAAAGTACTTCAAAATGTCAAGTACTTTGGGAGAGAATTTTTCATGATTTTTTCAGTTCAAACAAAACTGCAGTGTATATGAAAATGTGACAATTTTATTTTGCAAATTTAGTATGATTAGAATTTATATGTAGCTATAAAAATTCTGTTCATTTTCACAGACATAAACAACTTGCATTTTTAAAAACTGGATGATTTAATTTAAAGTATCAATATTTAAGATGTATACTTGAGGCTGGGGCTGTAGCTCAGTGGCAGAGCACTTGCCTAACATGTGTGAGGCACTGGGTTTGATCCTTAGCAATGCACAGAAATAAATAAATAAAGGCACACAGTCTATCTACAACAACAAAATAAAAGATGTATACTTTATCATAAAATTTATCTTTTGGTCAGAAAGCAAAACCTCACATATAAAAATCCAGCAAAAATTTTGGGCAGCTAATATTGGTCAAATGCCTCACTAGGTATTGAAGCTTCAGAGAAAAGACACAACGTGTTCTGTGATCACGGTGTATGTCTATAGATTTGTTGCACTGCAATTATACACCCTTCATTTAGAAACTTTACCTTGGCTTTTAAGCATCCCTTCTCCTCTTCTCAGTTTATCTGTATCCTATAGAATTGACACCATTCCTTGACTACAGACTTTAACCCTAACCCTAACCCATGGTGACTGGCTCAAGTATAGGCATATTACTACGTCAGTGCCCTTGGAACATAGTGAGATTTGCGGCAAGACCCCTGCTCTTTTTCATAAATTACGCTACAATCACCTTGAAATTACAAGTGGTTTGAGAACAAAATCAACACTAAGGAAAAGAGTTCACCAAAGGAAAGAGGGAAACCAACTCCTTAATAAGCTTGTCTAAAGCTGTGAACCTTGGATTGAAGGATGAGAAGAAGGAAGTGAACCAACTGAAGGCAATTTGGTTGGAGGAGGGGGTGTTGGAGTTTAGAAAAGAAAATAGAATTTCAGCCAGAGGATATAAGACTAAAGGCAGATGCAATGTAATGAATGGCAAGAACCTTGAACAGTGTGGGGGAGACAAAAGTGAGAATATGGAGTGATCAGAGAAGTCACTGGAAAGATAGGCAAGTGCTTTGGTTTGGATATGTGTCCCTCAGAGGCCCATGTGTTGAAGTCTTGGTTGCCAGCCTGTGCCTTTGTTGGAAGGGGGTAGAACTTTTTAAGAGGTGGGGCCTAGTAGGAGGAAATTACATCCGTTGGGTCACGCTCTTGAAAGGAATAGTGGGACCTCAGACCCTTTCCTCTCTCTCTCTTTGCTTCTCGTTTACCATGAGGTAAATAGGCCTCCTGTGCCGTGCACTCCTACTCTAATGTACTACTGTGCCACCAGAAGCCAAAGGAACAGGGTCAAGTGACCATGGACTGAAACCATGAGCCAAGTAAACTTTTCCCTTCTAAGTTGATTATGTCAGGGATTTTGTTACACTAACATAAAGCTAACAACGCATGGGATAGATCACAGATCTCATGTTAAAGAGCATCACACAGGAGATGACAGGATCACTGAAGAGTTTTAAGCAGGGGAGTGACATGACCACATTTTTAATTGATACAGAGTACTCTAGATGTATAGTAGCGTGGGTTGGAGGACACTGGGGATAAGCAAAACATTTAGAAGTCTATACCATTGCTGGGTGTGGTGGTACATGCCTGTAAGCCCAGATACTCGGGAGGCTGAGACAGGAGAATCACAAGTTCGAGGTCACCTTCAGGAAATTAGTGAGGTCCTAAGCAACTTAGCAAGACCCTGTCTGAAAATAAAAAGTAAAAAGTACTGGAGATGTAACTAGGTGGTAAATCACCCCTGGTTTCAATTCTAGTACCAAAAAAAAAAAAAAAAAAGAAAGAAAAAGTCTTTATTGTCCATTGCAGTGACAATAAGGTTTGAAAACAGGGCAGGGGTAAGGAGAAAACAAAGAAATGAAATATTTTATTTACTTTATTAAATTGGAGTTTAAAATATTTTAAAATCAAAGTAATGTATGCATAAGCTTTAAGGATAAACTAGTATAGAGTGACATAAAATGAAAAAAAAAAATAGTCTGTCTTTTCCACAAGGCTAGTCCTGTTCTCTGGAGCAAACTACTTTTGACTTTTTAAACTGCTGATGCTAATCAATGTTCTTGTCATAGTCAATGTACTCTGAACAATTTGTACAATGGCAATGGCAGCCTTCAGTTGGCTCCATATCTCTAAATAATGTTTTCCACTATTTATTGACTTTAATTTTAGATATTATCAGATGATCTACTTTTACTTTCTCATCTCTTTCTACATAATTATAACATCATTTCTGTGCACGAAAAATAATGCATTTGTTATTGCTCTGAGCTGAAATGCTTCCCCTGCACCCCAAATTCATATGCTGAAGCCCCAAGTCCCAGTATCTCAGAACATGAGTATACTTGGAGATGTGGCCTTTAAAAAGATGCTTAAATTAAAATGAAGCCATGGGCCCTAATCTAGTATGACTGGCATCCTTATAAGAAGAGGAGATTTGAACACACAAAGAAAGGAATGTGAGTTCACGGAGAAAAGACCATGTGAGGACACAGTGAAAGGATAGCCATCAATAAGCCAAGGAGAGAGGCCTCAGAATAAAACCAACTGCCAACACTTTGATCTTGAACTTCTAACCCCCGGGACTGTGAGGAAATATATTTCTGTTATTTAAGCCATACGGTCTGTGGTAATTTGTTATGGCAACCCTCGGAAATTAGCACAGTGATTAAAAATGCAAAAGTCTATAATATATTTCTGCAGCTTGTTTCATCAACCATGGATCATTTATTTGATTCTTCCTTTAGCAGGATGAAGGTTTTGATCACCCTTACCTTTCCATTTGCTCTTTCTTACCCTCTCAGTGTGTACTTCTCATCCTCTCTACTTTCACATCAGGCTTGATAACATTTATTGTCTATTCTTCCATCATACTTAAATTTTCTGTGCTGTGTCTATAGGTTAATCCTTAAAATTGATAATTGATAATAGTCACCTACATGTTACAATTATGTTCACTGAGTAGTAAAGCAGTTTATTTTTTATTTTCTTCATGTTTCCAATTACCTCTTTATCCTTCTGCCTGGTAAATGTTTAAGTTCTTTTCGAGAATACTTGCAAGTCTCATGAATGGCCCCTTTTCCCAGACTCCTCCTCTGCAGCTTCTCAGGCTGGCCTTTTGGGTGATGACCTAGTTAGTTACTCTAGCACTTCCTTTCATTGCTATGCTGTCAGAAGTCACAGATTGCTAATGCCATGCATTTCCCGTCTTGATTTACTTCTTCCTGTACTGGGACAATATCCTTCAGGAATTTCCTGAAAAGAGGAAGCAAATTTTCTTAGTCTTTATATTTTAAATGTTTTCATTCTACCTTCACTCTTCATTTCTTTTACCTAGAACTTTGAAGAACATTAGGCCAATATCTGCTAGCATCCTGAATTACTAACAAAAATATGCAAGTCATTTTAATATTTATTCTCTTGTCAGACCATTAAAGAAAACTTTAGAGGTTTGTATTTAAAAAAAAAAAAAATTTGTGCTGCTGGGGATCAAACCCAGGATCAAACCCAGGATGCTAGGCAAGTGCTCTAATGTTGAGCTACATCGTCAGCCCTGCTCTAAAAGCTTTTAATGTTTCTTTATTCTTGAAGTGCTAAAATTTTATAATGATAAATACGAAGATAAGTCATTTTTCACTCATTATGCAGGGTATTTAACAGGATCTTTCCATTTGAAGATTCATATATTTCTGCTCTGGGAAATTCTCTTTCATTATTGTTTTGGAAAATTCTTCCATTTTTTTCCTCTCCCTTTCTCATACTCCTGTCAGTCATCATTCATTCTTTATTTCTCATTTCTCTCCTGTATTTTTTTATAGTTGTCCCTTTTTTCTGTCGAGGAAGATTTTCTTTATATATCAAAATATTCTGCTGATTTTTATTATTAACTTCAAGAATGTTTTAATATCCATTGTGAAACAACGACCTTTTCATAGCATCTCATTCTTTAGTTTTTAAATGATATTTGTTCCATCATAAAGATTCTCTAGAATTTAAAAAAAATTTTTTTTTAGTTGTCAATTGCTCTTGTATTTTATTTATTTATATGTGGTGCTGAGTGCTGGACCTAAGGCCTTGAGCACACCAGGCAAGTGCTCTACCACTGAGTCACAACTGCAGCCCCCGCATCTCATTCTTGCTTATGTTGCATTTCCCTTTCAAATATGTCTGAAGATAGTCATTAAAATACTTTTTAAAGTTAACTTCTTCCTCCTGACTTGTTTCCTCTGGGATCATGTTCTCTTCTTTTGGTTTATCTTATCCCCTGTGTTCATATTTGCAGTTTTCTTAAATAATTGGTGATCCTTAGTTATTCTTTTATATTTAAGAATGAGGAATTATAAAAACTGGTTGGAAACACTATTTCACAGACTGGTTATGTTAGCTGGCTTTCTTATACAGTCAACACACCTGATAAAATGAACTTATCAAGAGAAAATTTTGCTTTGGCTCACTGTTCGGAAAGTTTTAACCCAAGATTTGTTGGTCTCATTGCTTTGGGCCTGTGGCAGAGCAGCACACCATGGTGGAGCACAATGCAGAGCAAAAGTGGCCACTTCACTGCCAGAAAGCAAAAAATCGAGGTGAGGGGTGGGTCCCACAGCCCCCTTGAAGGGTATGCTCCTCATGCCTCAAAGACCTCCACTAGGCTGCACCTCTTACTGGTTCCACTCTCCCCCAAGAGCACTACCCTGGAAACAGTCCTTTAGCACATGAAACTTTGGGAAACATTCAAGGTCCAAACCATAGCATTGGGCATTTTAATCAGTAATCTGTACTTTTTACAGTGAACTTTTGAGCCAGAATGTGGAGAGCTTTGCTCTGGAGCATTATTTGCCAACTATTGCTGCAATTCTGCTAATACTTAATTTCCAGAACTTGTGGTTTATAACAACAGCAAATCTCTCTTCATCTCTGCATGTTGGTCGGCCTGTCATCTTGATGGACCTTCAGGTTTTCCAGGTTCAGGCAAGTTTGACTCCAGGCTATAAGTAAGGTGTATGCATGTTCCCCATCTATAATTCTGGGATCTGTGGCTACTTGGGGTTCTTACCATGAAGATGGCAGAAGTGCATGAGATCAAGAAAGACAACATAAATTATTTAAAACCCCCCCCCCCCCCCGGTACTGGGGATTGAACTCAGGGCCTTGTGCTTGTGAGGCAAGCACTCTACCAGCTGAGCTATCTTCCCAGCCTGGGAGCAATGTCTATTTAGTCCATGATGAACCCTGGCAAGTATTGGAGGAAGGGAAGGAAGACCTGTGAACCAATAATATAACCTACAACAGGTACCTGGGACTGTGATTAACACTCTAGATTATTTGATTAAGTAATTAATCAATTTTTTTGTTTTCCAAGGAAAATACCAGGTTCTTGTTACAAATCATACACATTTAAGAAAAGAAACTTTGATAAAGCAATAGCTTCTAATAGTGCTTCATATAAAGCAAGCACTTGATCAATATCTGAATGCATAAGTAAATGTATGTAAGAATGAATAAAAAGGAATTAGTTTTACAAAAAGGAGGTCTTGAAAGAATCTGGAAGTTCTAAAAACAGTTATGCTTTTCTTCCCAAATAGATGAGACAGTTTCAGAGTCATGTATGAAAGTCCACCTTACATGCTCTATATTAATTCTCCTATTAACTAGAGTTGTTCAGTGAATATATTCAATTTTCAACATTATAGTACATAGAAGGCTAATTTAAAATTATTATTATTATCTAAAAAATGCTACCATGCAGAATAATTTGCTTGAGGAATTTAAGATTTCATTGTATAGATGTTTTAGAATTTAAATAGAAAGTGTTCCATATTTTCAAAATTTAAAAAATAGTTTATTTTATCAACAACCTCACTTTAAAAGAAAAAGCACTGGCCTGAAACACATGGAAAATTTCAGCCACAAAGGTGACTTTTTTCTGTGTTCATTGTTCTACTGACTTAAATTTAAGCCTGAATTTGCAAACATTCTGTAATTAGAAAGTATTTGCACAATGATATTCTTTTCTAAAAAGTTTTAAAATATTTAATATTAGTTAGTAAATTTTATTAAAAATAACTCCTTTGATTAAGCATTTTGGCAATGATGAAAAATTCACAAAACTATTTGGGCTAGCATCATGGATTCTATTCCTGAAATGAGACAAACTGAATTGTTGCTCTAATAACCTTGGTTTGATTTCTTCCTGAGACCTTTTTCTCAGATGAACTTGGTAATTATAAAATGATGAACTTGGTAATTCAGTAATGTTAGTGGAATGCGAATTTTATTCTGCAGTGTAGCATATTCACTCGAGAGTGTATGTTTTGGTTTCACCATCTTATGTACTTTGTTGAAATATTTTTCCTCTGTTGTGAGAGTCTATTGTTAAAAGACCAATGAAGTCTATATTCACATCTTGGCCCAAATATACCTTATTGTCTCTTTGGTCATTAATATCTCTGTTTTTCCTCTGATTAATTTATTTTCTCCCTGAGTTACCATTTAGAGAAGTGGAAAGAGCTTACAGAAAGTTTCCGTTGTCATGGAATGTTTCAGGTTTAGGAAGCTTCTATTCTTGAGAGTTGAGACCTCAGGAATAAGCAATTCATTGAATGCCAAATCATATGTGTGACAACCATTAGTTTCTAATCTCCGGATTTATTTTGAGAGTGTAGTTCGATAGAACAAACAGCAAGAGAATTTTGCATAAAGTCAAATTTCTAAACTTAAAAAAGTGATTCCAAAATAAACTTTTTGTGTAAGCTAATGTGTCAGTCAGGTATTCTTGGTTGTGTAGAGAGAATCCCCTTCCATTCACTGCAGTATATGCTTATTCTATCAGGGAGAAAAAAGGATGACGTAGGAATAAAGGAGACTGCTAAGTTGACAATGGGCAGGGTGTTGTTTCCTTGCTCTTTTCTTTTCTTAAAATTTTTATTTGTTCTTTAGTTTTACCTGATAGTAGAGAGTCTATTTTGACGTATTCATAACAAACACAGACTATATTTCATTAGACCTCTGTATTAGTTTCCTAGGACTGCCATAACAAAATGTCATAAACTGGATGGCTTAAAACAATTTAAATAATATCATCTTATAGTTTTTGGAGCTAGAAGTCAAAATACAAGGCATTAATAAGGCCATTATCTCTCTGAAGATTGTGGGAGAATACTTCCTTGCTTCTTCTTTGCTTCTGGTGCTTTGCTGGCAATCTCTAAAGATTCTTGACTTGCATAACTCCAATCTCTGCTTTTATTTCACATGGCATTATCCTTGTGTGTCTCTTTCTTCACATGATATTCTTTATAAGGGTATTTTGATTTAAGTAATCACATCTGCTTTTTCCAAATAAGATTGCATTCATTGGTGCTGGGGGATTAAGATTTTAACTTTTTTTTTTTGAAGTGGAACATAATTCAGAGGGTAAAAAACAGAGGGTAGACTCAAGAGAATAATGAATTTAGTCAAGACAAGGCCTTTGCTCGCCTGTATGGAGTATGTGAAAATTAGGAAATGTACACTTTCTGGGTGGACGCATGCCATAGCTCGTAGCAGTATTGCAGAGAACAAGCTGGATTTCAGTGCCTCCTCCTTTGGCAGATGTCTTTATGAAACATATAAACAGTCCAAATTAATGGTAACCCAGAGATTGAAAGTAGATGATAATGGTAAGGTATGGGTGGTAAGAATATTAACAAGGACAAATTTTTGAAAATGAAAGTTTTTGGTAGGAATGGAGCAGATTAAGGAGAAAAGATGGCATTCATTCATTCATCCAACTATATACCGAGTATGTGCTTGTACTAGGTGATCTGATGGAGCTTCGTATACAGCATAGAATAGAATGGAGTAGGTGCATTTCTCCTCCCCATTAGCTTTTCCACTTTTCTATGCACACGGCAGAGGGTTTCTATGCACATGGGTGGGGAGAATATGGATGAACAAAAATGGAGATCCAACCCTAAGTAGAAAAACTCTGTATCTGCAGGTAACTCATATGTGCATACTTCTTATCTTTGTTTATCAATGACAAATTACCAGTAGAGAGATCTCAGAAGTCCCCTTTGTTTCCATGTCAACTCTGGTCTAATTTTCTGTGGTTGGGCAACAGATTTGACCCCGTACAAAGACCCCAAACTTTGGGGGTGCACCACTTAGAGAAAGGGAGAGGGAACTGAGCATATGTTCCATAAGTACTTACTGTAATGTTCAACCATAATGAGACAACTTTGGGAGAGATCATATCATTTAAAAGTCAAAATTCTTGAGGGTTAACTTTCAAAGGTCAGTTTATTTTTAGTCACCTCTTCTGTACAATATGTGGAATTTTGACAGGAAGTTGATGTGAAGACTAGTCATAGAAAATGTACAGGGGTGTAACAAATTAAATGCATAAAATAATGGCAGGTGCATATTCATTATTTTACAATTTTGAAAGCAGAGAATGTTTATGATTGCATTCCAAATGAGAGTTCGAAAGGTAACCAAGAAAAGAATACACAAATTATTCAATACAACTTCCTTATTTTCCAGCAACAATGACCACAAAAAATAAAAGTGGAATTCACAATAGCAATACAAAGTAAATCTAAGCATAACATTAATAAAAGTGATATCTTGAAAACTACAAAAGTTTGTTGAGACACAATAAAAGGATGACCTAAGTAGAGATGTACCATGTTCATAGATAAAGCAGTGCAGTAGACACAAATTTGAGTCATACAGAGGTAAATATATGACCACTTCTGGGTCAAAAATATAGTTCTTTATTCTCTTGCTAGAGTAGCTGGCCAAAATGAGTGTTCGAATTGAACTGAAACACTCCAAAATTTTCTCAAGATTTAAAAACAATGAAACTGGAAGAGACATTTCTGGGTCTTTCAGGTCCTGGAGCTGAAAGAATGTGAATTTGGGACTCCTGGCATTTGTTTCCCACCATTTGGAGAAAATCAGTCTATAGTAGCAGAGATTGAAACCCACAGAGTTCATCAGTGATGAGACTTAAAGATGTCATAAGCTGAAGGCCTCAACATATTAGATCCAGAGACTAAGTTCTTCAGAGCTACCTAACACCTTATTTTATTAATTAATTTATTTTTATTCTGTGAACTACTTCAGTATTCCTCCAATACATCCTCATTTCTTTCTTTGTTTTTGTTTTCATTTTGTTTATTGTTGAAATACTTTACTGGATGTCTAAGTCTACAAGACAAGTCTTTTTTTTTTTTTTTGCTCATAAAACTTACATTTGAATGAGCAGGGATGGGCTATTAACAAATAAATAAGCAAGAGAATATTAGATAGAAATAAGGGCTATAATGAAAACCAAAAAGGACCATGAAGCAAGAAGTAACAGGAGAACTATGTTAGTTTGGGATATCAGAAAAGGCATCGCTGATGAGAAAATATTTAGTTGAAACAAAAATGATGGTTTATTCAGATGCTTTGCATGCCAGACAATGTTTAATATGATTTACAATTATTCACAGTTTTCTCTGGATTTTTTTTATCAATAATGGGCCAAATTAAGTTCAGATCAAATTTCTAGTTTTGTCAAGTTTAGTGTCTGAAATGTGTGTAGTTGTAATTTCAATAACAATTCCAAAGGGTTATTTATTACTCATTTTATTTTGTTATTTTTTTTTTAACTTGGAGAGAACCTGAAGTATCTACATAGCCAAAAATATGGAAAAGAACAAGCAAACTTGCTGTAGCAGTTATTAAAGTATATAATAGATATTATAATTAAAAATTATTGCCTGGAAATGCTACAATAGGTCTGTGGCTGTAGCTCAGGGGCAGCACACTTGCCTAGCATGTGTGAGGCACTAGGTCTGATTCTTAGCACCACATAAAAATAAATAAATAAAATGATTATTATTTTTTAAAATGCTCTAAGAATAGATAAAATGTCAAAACTGAAGTATAAATGACCTCGAAACAAGATCCTAATATTCATATATAAACATGTACAGTATATTGAAGGTGACATAAAAAAGTGACAATGGGAGGACTTATTAAATAGATTGAACTTGATAATTAGGTAACTCTGATAGACAGAGTTGCGTGATAATTCCCATGATTCCTGGCGCCAGGTGTGAACATGCCTTCTTCTAATTTTTTTTTTTTTTTTTTTTTTTTTTTTTGCAATGTTGGGGATCGAACTCAGGGCCTTGTGCTTGAGAGGAAAGCACTCTACCAACTGAGATATCTCCCCAGCCCCCTTCTTCCAACTTTTTTAGCCAAACATGAATCTAGATGCTACTGTGAAGGGATTTTGCAGATTTAAGTTCCAAGTCAATTGGCCTTAAAAATAAGGAGATTACCCAGGTGGATCTGACCTAATCACATGTGTCTGAAAAGGGGACTAAACTCTGGAAGGAGATTTGAAGCATGTGCATGTGCAGGACTCCGTATGAGGAAGATTTTTTTTTTGTTGTTGTTGTTGTTTTTTTTTTAGTTGTATATGGATACAATGCCTTTATTTTTTTTAAATGTGGCACTGAGAATTGAACTCGGTGCCTCACACGTGCTAGGAAAGCACTCTACCACTGAGCTACATCTCCAGCCCCAGAGGAAGATTCTTTGCTGGCTTTGTAGATGTGGAAAGCCTCCAGGAAGAGAGTGACTGTCAGCCAATAAACATGGCCCTCAGCTACAGAACCACAAGACCTGAATCCTGCCAATAGCCTCAGTGAGTTTGGAAGTGGATTCTTCCCTGAAGCCCCAGAAAGAAAGGGAGCTCAGTCAGCACCTTGATTTCAGCTCTGTGAGATCCTCAGCAGAGAACTCAGTCACATCCTGGCTGGCCTTCTGACTTTCAAAGTTATGAGCTAACAAATGGTTATTGTTTGAGGCTACTAAGTTTGAAGTGATCTGTTATGAAGCAATAGAAAATTGATATTTTTTAAAAAATTTTTAAAAAGTAAACATAGAGAATCATCTCTGTAATACAGCAAAATAAAACTCCATGAGTTTTGATGCTTTAATGCAAAGAGGGAAGTCAGAAAATCAACTTATCTGATTTTCTCTTTAACTTTGTATTATGTAATATTAGCTATGAAAAAGGAATACATGCAATATATATGTAAGATTTGATGCATAACCATAGAAGGAACACTAAACTTCAAGAAATAGAATATTCCCAATGCTGTGAAAACTATAGTCTCTTAATATCATTTCCCTTTTCTGGGTCTCCCTTCCTCTGTCCCAACAAGATAAATTATCCTGAAGCTTATTTATGTTTCTTTTGCTTGTGTTTGTATTAACAATAAATGCCATATATACATCTACCCTTAGAAAAGGTATTGTTCTATTTTGATTCTTTATTTGCTTTGTAGAATATCATACTCTATATTGCCTTCTGTGGCCTATTTTTTTCCCACTCAAGGTAATGTTTTTAACATTTTATTTCTATTACCACTTATAGCTTTGGTTCATTCAATTTTAAATCCAAAGTGTCAACATATTATAATTTGTCCAGTCTTTTGTTACTGACATTTTGGTTATGTACATTATTTTTGCTATTATAAACAACACCTCTATGAATATCCTTTTATAAGGTTCCTGGTTACTTTAGAATACATACCTAGGAGTTAATTTGCTGGATTGTAGGTATGGGCACATTCAACTTTATACTACAATGCCACATTCTTTTCTGAAGTAATTGTATAAAATTATTTCATTAGCAGCATTTTTGCCAACATTTATGATTGTTATTTTCCCTAATTTCTGCTAACATACTAGGTACATCATGTCCCTCACTGTTGTGTTTGCTTTCATTTCTCTGTTATTAATGAAACTGAGGGCATTTTTATATTATGACTGATAACATTTTTCTATTGAGTTATCTGACTTTTTCTCATTGCTTTAGAGAAGTGCTTGATGTATTCTGGATACTAACCCTTTGTCAGTTATTTGCATTGTGATTTTCCTTAATAGTTTCTGGTTTGGCTTTTTCCTTTCATTATGGTGTCTCTCTTGGATTGTTTGGGTCCCACCCTGCACCCCCCATTCATATGTGGTGGTATTTGGAGAAGGAGCCTTTAGATGTAATTAGGAATAGATAGATAATGGTGGTAGGTCTCCCATGATGAGACCAGCTATTAGCATTCTCATGAGATGACACACCAGGGCACTGGCTCTCTGTTTCTCTCTGCCATCAGCAAGAAGGCAGCCATCTGCAAACCAGGAAGAAAGCCCTCACCAGAATTCAGCCAGACTGGCATGTGGATCTCTGACTTCCAGTCTCCAGAAATTTCAGAAATAATTTTCTATTGTTTAAGCCACCCAGTCTGTGGTACATATTGTGATCCCATTCTGAACTGACTAACATAGTATCTTTTGATGAAAAGTTCTTAAACTTATTAAAGCAGAATTTAGAAGTCTTTCCCTTAAGGGTTTGTATCTTATTTAAGAAATCCTTCATTATCCCGATATTATAAGATATTCCCCTATTTTAATTTTAAAAGTTTTAAAGTTTTATCATCACATATATGTTCTTAGTCCATTAGAATTTGATTTTTATATATGCCATGAATTAGGAGCTCAATTTTAATTTTGTTTTTTTCCACATGGATAACAAATTGTCTTAGCATCATGTGTTGATAAGTCTGCTCTCCAGGCATCTGTAGGATTGTCTCTGAGAGTAAGACTCCACAATGCACAGGTTTGGTTTTTGACCCTCTATTTTGTTTGATCAATTTTTTTTTTATCTCTGTGCTCATATGAAAGTATCTTAATTAAAATAACTTTATGATAATAAATCTTGATATATGATAGGGCAATTTCCTGCACTTTATTTTTCTTCTTCGGGGCCTTTTGCTATTCTGGAGTCTTTCTTTGTTCACATAAATTTTAGAATCAGCTTGATAAGTTCCTAGAAAAAATCTGTTGAGATTAAGAAAAATCTTTTTGTTATAAAAAACTTCTAGTGTACATAAAAATAAAGAGAATTGTATATTGAATATATAAGTGTATCAGTGAACTAAATTTAACAGTCATTAACATATTTCATGTTTCATCTCTATTTTTTTCTTTGCTGAATTATTTTAAAGTAAATCAGATGTCCTAACATTTCTCTCATACATATTTCAAGAAGCATCTTTTTAAAAAGAGGGCGTACATTTTTTGGTATATATAAGATTCCATATTATGTCTAATAAGATTAAAAAATAATTCTTATTATAATCTGATACATAGTCCATATTCAAATTTCGCCCATTTTTTTTTTTTTTACAGTTTGTCTGTTAACATCTAACATACATCTAGCATTTTATTTGGTTATTATAAACCAAATAAATCTCTTTTAGTCTAGCCAGTCTTTCCACTATGTTTTGTTTTTCTCATGTCTTTGACTTCTTGAAGAAACTGAATCAATTGTCCAATGGAACATCTTATATTTTGAATATGTGTCCAATTGCTTCTTTCTAGTTTGTAGGTATGTGCACATTCAACTTTACACTATAACACCACATTCTTTTTCTGAAGTAATTGTATAAAATTATAATTTCATTGGCAGGATTTTACCAACATGTATTATTGTTGTTTTCCCTAATTTCTGCTAACATACTAGGTAAAACATGTGCCTCACTGTAGTGTTAGTTTACATTTCTGTCTTAGAAATTTCTCTGTTCTCTACATTCTAGATCTCAGTTCTTTTCAGGAGACATCAAACGTCTGGTTGTATCCCTCACAGCGATGCTAACAAAAAAATCAGACAAAGCAAGAGAAAGGGAGTTTCCAAAAGGAAAAGACGCAGGGCAGACGGCAAAAATGTTGAAGATGTTTGTGTTCGGACTGATGCACGTAGAGGGAGGTGCATGGGCAGAGGACAGAGTGACAGTGAGGGAGTGATGAGATAGCAAAGGGAGGGAGTTCAATGAAGTGAAGCCTAGCGTCAGTTTTCAGAAGGAGTTTTAGAAGAGGAGGAGAGGGAAGCGACAGAAGGACAAAGGGAAAACCCAGAAAGAAGGTCCTGGTATGCCACGCTAAGGAGCATGCAAACTGACTACAGGCAGAGCAGGAGGGAGTGAAGTACTCTGCAGGCTGCGTGGGGGAGGGGTGATGAAAGGGAGCGACCTGGAGGAAGGAGACAGGCTAGGGTGTTGCTGCAGCGCTGCGAACGCGATCCTACTGAAGAGCCGAACTAACCCGGGGACAGTGTAGTTTCTACAGCAAAGAATGCATTTGAGAGATAGTGAGGGCATGGAAGCCTTAGAACCTGTAGTATTATCTGAACAAAGATGACTCCCACGTTTCTGGCTTGAGCTCTCTCTATCTCTGACAGTTTCAATCAGAACATGCTTTCCATTCATCATGGTCAGAACTAAGTGGAAACCACATGCACCCGTAATTGTTCAATACAGACTCTCTACAGAGCAGGCTGCTCTCCCATTGAGTAGGGGGGACAGGCACTAGCAATCCTACCTGATGTTCAGGAAGCTCACTTTTGAGTCTATTGTACAAGTTAATCCTGTAGGAGTGGATTAGCTCGTTCAAAGGAGCATTGTACAGCAGATTTTTGAAGCTTGAACCAGACCCCAGAGGAACAACATTTGGGTGATGAGTGAAGGAAGAAGAGCTGAGTTGTAGCCAGAATAGTAGGAGAAAAATGGAAGTGGCAGTGTGAGGGTTTGCTGGCAGTTTGGGGGCATCTCTTGCGGCTGGCATTTTTCTTGTGCCTTTCCATTATCTTCCTTCTCTATGATCTCTCTTCACCTGATGTTCTTTTTATTAGGACAACAGTCCTATTGGAGTAGAGTCCCACCTTTCTCCAGTGTGACCTCATCTTAGTTAATTCATCTGTAACACCCTATTTTCTCAATAACTACATTCTGAGATACTGGGGGGTTAGGTTTTCGGCATCTGAATTGAGGGAAGGCACAATTCAAGCTGCAGCAGATAGTTTAACACCTGAAGTGCAAGATCTTGGAGAATGGTTGAAGGGGTTTCATATTTATTCTGTGGGAAAGATTTTGAACAGACTAGTGATATAATTGAAGAAAAGTTAATTTCACAGCATCTAGTGCTTTATCAGTCAAATTTATATTGAAAGTTAACTTACACTGAAAAGTAATTTTGGGGTGGGGGAAAATATGAGAGAACTTGCATATGGGAAGTCTTATATTTTCACTGGACTAAGGCCACTCTAGGAGTGTAGGTAGACAACATTACACAACTGCCATGATACATCACTCCAAATGAATGAGATAAACTCCTTTGGTGTTTGCACCAAGTCTGTTGAGTATCTGTATTCTAAGATAAAACGTGCAATGACCTATGTGAGCTCGAGGATGTGCTTTTGGGGGTTGGAGGTCATTTTGACCTCCAGGTGCAATAAAGGAGGGGTAATCATCTTAAAGAAAATTGGAGTAATATCACTAAGTGGGCAAATATTCACAAAAAATGTGTAAACGAGAAACCTGTGAAAACTCAATTTTGAAAGTGCCACATGTGGTGAGACAGAACTAGAATGAAAGAGGAACCTTTATATAGTAAACTACTTGATGATGATGAGGGTAGGCACGTGAGAGATTTGAGGGTGCTAACAAAAGTAAGGTGGTCAAGAGTGGAAGATCATTTATAGCAATGGAGAAATATTTGTTGACTTTAGCTGTCCCTCACTTGAATGCCCTTCATGTGTTAGAAGTTTCCCCAAATAGCAAGGCAGGATCCTATTGTGATTATCCATTTTGTGTATCAACTTGACTGGGCTGTAGGGTGACTAAGAATTCGGTTGAACACAATTTCTGGGTCTTTCATTGAAGGTGTTTCTGGGCGACATTAACATTTCATTCAGTTAACTGAGGGAGCAGATGGCCCTCACCAGTATAGTTGGGCATTGTCCAATCTATTGAGGGTCTGAATGGAGCAAAAAGTCAGAGGGAGGGAGAATTCAATTTCTCTACTTCCTTGACTGTATGAGCTGGGGTATTGTCTTTGGATTGGGGCTTATACCATTAAACATCCTCAATCTCAGGCCTTTAAACTCAGACTGAAACTACATTACTGGATTTTCTGGGTCTCCAGTTTATAGATAGTAGATTGTGGGATTTCCCAGGCTGCAAAATGTGTGTGTGTGTGTGTGTGTGTGTGCGCGCACTCACATGCACACATGAATGCATTATGTGTGATATGTCCTATTGGTTCTGTTTTTCTGAATAATCCTAACTCACACCTTGAGAGCTAAAAGTGTGTGTTCAGAATCAGATGATTTTTCTACATGCAGTAGCTAACCGGTAAGTATGTGACCTAAACTTAGCATATAAGATGCTCTCAGCTGGAATTTTGGTTCTTGAAAGAGTGATAAGAGTCAGTGGATGGGGGCTGGGATTGTGGCTCAGTGGTAAACACTTGCCTTCCTTGTGTGAGGCACTGGGTTTGATCCTCAGCACCATATAAAATAAAATAAAATAAAGATATTGTATCCTTCTACAGGCAAAAATATTTTTAAAAGAAGAGTCAGAGGATGGTCAGAGATTATTGTTTGTGGCAGGGTTGAGAATTCAGCAGCCTGGGAGTAAGTGTTTGCTGGGGATGGCATAAGGCAACATCCTCAGCAGCCTGAGGCTGTGGTGGGGTTGTAAATGTGTCCCAACTCCCCTCAGTTTCTGCCTGCTCTCTGAGTTTGAGTCACCAGCCCTCCCATAGATTCTGAGAACTGGACCACAGAGCCTTATAATCAATTCATTTTCTGCTTAAGTTGAGAGTTTGTTTTTTGTTGTTTGGAAAGATGGATGATGATGTACAGAGGGTACAGCAAGGTCAATAGTGACTGGCGTTTTTGTCATGATGAGTGAAAGCAAATAGCATGACAGTCAGAGAAAAATGTCCAGAGTCAGATGGATAAGTGCAAGGAGTTCATAAAAGGGGTCAGGAGTGAAGGTAGATTTGGTTGTTATCCACCTAGATGTGATCAAGGCAGTTATGACACTCAGTGAATTCCCAGGGGAAGAGAGTAGGAAGAGAGAAAAGAATGCCAAGGGCTAATCTTTGGTTACCCCGCAGGGAAAGAATAGAAGAAAGAAGTGAACAACTACCACTGCCACCACCACAAAACACACACACACACACACACACACACTCACACACACATGTGAACAACAGCATTTACAAATATGGGGCAAGAAAATGATATAGTATAGTTCAAGATATAGATTTTAAGAATGGAGAGAAGTTCAAGAAAAAGCTGGAGGGTCAAATGAATCATGAAGTGTTCAATGAGAATGAGAACCAAGTAATTTATTAAATTTGTCACTGGTGACTGATTTTGTATGTTTTCTGTTGCTACAACGGAATACTTGAGCCTTGCTTCTAAGATTATGCTCATTTTACAAAGAGACACCTGAGACTTAGGCTAATCTGTCTAGCATTTGAGTTTGCACTTTTATATCTATGATTCTAGGAGACAATGATCTCTGAGAATATAGATTGATACTCGGTTTGATTTTCTAAAAAATGATTCTTGCACAAAGCAGAAGCAGAAGTCTTGATGACCAATCCACTTGAAAACTAAAAATGTTTAGGTCTGTTTTGAGAAACTAGAGTTAACCAAACTTTAGATAAATTAAGAAAAACAAACGGATATATGAATGTGAATAAGATGGTTGTCAACACTTTTGAAAGAATGGGACACATTTTATTATTAACGTTTGCTTTCCACAAGCTTTAAAAAAATATAAAACTCAGACTTTTGAATTCAAAATGCTTTGGGATTCTTAGCCCTTTCTGTGCTTGTAAAACTAGGTCACCGAGAATTGTTTAAGCTTTTTTTTTTTGTTCTTAAGCTTTAAGAAATTACATTGACATTGGGATAAAGAGTTGTATTTATATCTCGAAAATCTGATAAAGATGGTAAATTGCTGTTTACACAGTCTGAGGGAAATAGACTGTTAGAGAACTCTGAGCTGGCTTTCTTCAACAGCTGAGCTGGTTAATACTTCTATAATGTCAGGAAAGTAAACAAAATTTAAAGGGTTTAAGGTCTCCACTGTCCCCTTTAACACCTCTCTCTGACAGGAATTATTCAGACCAGTGGATGAGCCTGAGAGCCTTGGGATTAGTCCAGATTCAAGAGAATTCGAACAAAATGTTTTTGAACCTGTAGAGCCAAGTGAGTTTTCTTTGGCTTAATTTACTGTGCCCATCAACATTTCTCAGAATTTGATCCACCAAACAGTATTCTTTGGAATATTTAAAGATATTCCTTGAAAATCAGTGCTCTGGTCAAATACATGTAAGTAACTGGGTAAAGAAAAACTGAAAAAAAAAAAAAAAAAAAAAAAAACAACACTTTAACTTGCAGTTCTTCTCAGTGAATAGTATGGAATATGCTTAGAATTTTTTGATCAACAGGTTCTGTTAAGCAGCTTCAGTGGGTCAGACACTACAGTAGACCTTGGGGCTGAGAGCAGCATCTTTCGTACCCTCAGGGAAGTAAGAGCTGCTGAAAATCTCCTATAAATCAGCAAGTAGATGGATGATAAGTTATGAAGAGCTTCTCATTTTTTTGGTCTTGTTTTTCAGCAAAATGTCACCAATTTTATTCCCTCCTCCAGTTTTACTGAGGTAAAATTGTCCAAAATTATATAAATATAATGCAGACAACATGACATTTTGATACACTAATAGATTATAGAATGATTATCATGCTGCTTTTGACCACAAGCATCTTCCTCTCATCCTCTCTCTTTCGCTCTCTTCCCTTTAGTTCCTTTATTCTTCCTTCTTCCCTTCCCTTCCTCCTCCCTTCTTTTTCTCTGTTTTTTGGTGGAGTATCTCCAAGGTAAGGTTTGCAGAGGAACGTACTTTGGGTAAATGCAAGACTACAGTGATTAATTGATTCCCTGGATAATACTCTTTTTCAATGTTTTCTCTAAGAGGTCCAGATGTTAGAAAGCAAGGCCAGGATAAGCAAGCAATGAAGTTGACCCAACTGATGACTATATACGTCAATGTTTCCTGAACACATTGGCCAAGGTGAGGTCAGTCCTGGGAACGCAGGGTCAAGATGGGAAACAGAGTACTTCAAAGTAGAGAAGATTTTCAAGGGTTTGCTATATAAGGATGCTAATGGACAGAATTTATGTTTAGAGGTTTTCCAAGGGCCTGTTATCCAACTTGAATTTTAATCAGAGGGATTCTGTGGACATAGACTCTTCTTTCCTGTCTGAGATGTAGGAAGGTGCAAACAAGAGACACTTTGTGTTAATGAGGTTAAAAGGCTCCGCTTAGCTTCTCTCTATGGAAAAGAACTAAAGAACTAAGGAGGCAGAGGTTTGAGATGGTGGGAACAATGAGGTGGGAGAATAACATGAGTCAGGAACACAAATTGAATTTCTGCAATGATTTCCAGCCAAGTGTATGCATAGCTCGACTTAAATATCAGGGTAGGACCTGTTACCCCTAGACCTTCAACAATATTTTACAAAACAGGTGGCTATTTTATGGTCACTTGGTATAAGGAAAGGACAAGGCTTTTGAAGTTAGGCACGACCTGGATCTGAAACCAAATCGCTTCACTTTCTGTTGGGTGCTTGTGGCTTGTAATTATTGTGTTCTCAACTATT
Organism: Sciurus vulgaris; assembly: GCF_902686455.1. Classification (NCBI taxonomy): domain Eukaryota; kingdom Metazoa; phylum Chordata; class Mammalia; order Rodentia; family Sciuridae; genus Sciurus; species Sciurus vulgaris. Next base: position 133,062,367 of record NC_136469.1, on the reverse strand, counting down.
GCACAGTATGGAAGCAACTGGGATTTTGTCCTCAAAGAGCCATTTGAATGGGAGATATGCATGCGTTTTTGTCCATGATTCAATGCAGAAAATGAGTAAATACAAAATGATTGTCATGAAGAACTATTTTCAGCTCATAATTTTATTCACTTGAAATAACGAGGGCCTCTCATTAGTGATGGAGGACCCTACCACAGTGAATTAAATTTCCTAGGGAAAAATATTTTGTTGCCAAACACATAAAATTGCATGCTTCCCTTCAAATGTATTTCTAGATAATTGCCTTATCTATTAAAATTAGGTGTTAAATTATTAATGCTATTTCTAATACCGAACAATCTGAACAATCTGTATTTTCTAATTTCAGCCTGCGTTCACACCCGTTTTCTCATTTGTTCCTCAAACACTTAGTTGTGGTGAGAAAGGTACTCGTACTTTATTTTGACAGATGAGGAAACTGAAGCTCAAGGTCATTGGACCAAATTTTGCAAATGAAACAGATTTGGAAATAAAAAGAAAAGTTTGTTTTAATTCCTGTGGGTTTTTTTCTTTTTTCTTTTTGTACCAGAGATTGAACTCAGGGGAACTGAATCACCGAAGCCACATCCCATCCCCAGCCCAATTTTGAATTTTATTTAGAGACAGGTTCTCAATGAGTTGCTTAGCACCTCACCGTTCCTGAGGCTGGCTTTGAACTTGCAATCCTCCTGCCTCAACCTCCCTTGCCGCTAGGATTATAGGCATGCACCCCTGTACCCAACCAATTCCTGTGTTAATTACAGAATGTTGTTTTCCAGCTTTTCAGTCTCAGTTTTTAAAAAGCTGCACATTTACTGCAAGAGAACAGTGAATCCAAATAACTTTACACCAGAAATGAACTGTAGGCTGAAGAGACACATTCTCCCACATATATACACTATTATTTTTCCATGTAGTTAAGATGCTATTGTGACAAATATTAATGTAATCTCATTAACGTGTAATTAATTCACAGCTTTTTGTTGTTGTTGTGTATTTTCTTCAACCATCATATGGAATGTCTACCATTATTATTTTTAATGTGGAAAATGAATCCTTGCTGCCTGCTCTTCTTGAAAGAAGATTATCAGTGGTTTCAAATAAAATTCAAGTAAGTCAACTGAAAATCATGCTGCAGAGAACTCTGCAGTGTTAAAAAGAACTAATACACCCCCCAAAAAAAACCCCTACACACACACACACACACACACAGACACACACACACACACACACACACAAAAAAAACAGCAATAACTTCCTTCCTTGGTCACTACTTTGAAAGCCTGTGATTTCTTTTTAGTCTAAAATACTGTTTTTAGTCTGCACCCAAAAGTCTGGAATTCTCATATTGACTCACATGACAAAATTTTCCATTATCCATGTTGTTGATGAGATGGGACATAGAAGTCCTGTTTCTACCTTTATTTTTGCTGTTGCTTTAAAAATTTTATGAAATATTATGATACCTAATATTAGGTGATCCGGAAAAAAAATTGTCTTCTAATTTTATATCAGAATGAACTGAAAACTAGTTCTGCTACTGTTGCATGAAATGATAAAAACCTTTCTATTTAACTCCTCAATTTAAAAAAGCAACTTTTGAATTAGGTTTAAAAAAAAAAAAAATCTGTCTTGGGTCAGAAGAAAACAATGGCAGACCACGAAGGCCACATGAGAGAAATGTGAAATAAGAGAATCACGTCCACCCTTTTGTGTCCTCCTCCCCCAGTCCCACGTCACAAGGACACTTTGCACAGCGCTATTAAGAATTATGCTGGTAAATACTGGACAGACTGCCCATAGCAAACTGGGAATCATTTTCTTCCTACTTAACACAACAGAAGAAAACAGGAAGTGAGTTTAGGAATGTACATTTTAGAATGATCTAAGAGTCTTAGGATTCTTTTGCTCTTCTCTCACACTTTTGGACTCCTTGTATTAGTAAGACAGATTATAAGTTTAGTTGCTTTCTTTTTCTTTTTTCCTTTTTTACATATTGGGGAATTGAACCCAGGGATGTACATTCCCAGGGCCCTATTAAGTGGGGACTTGCTAAGTGACTGAGGCTAGCTTTGAACTTGAGATCCTTCTGCCTCAGCCTCCCAAGCTTCTGGGATTATATGTGTGTGCCACCATGCCCAGCTAGTCACAAGAATGGGATCCTAATTGGGATGGATTATACTCCATGTAAGTATTATATGTCAAAATGCACTCTATAGTCATGTATGTCTAAAAACAACAAAAAAACCTAAAAAAAAAAATCAATAAAAATACTCTTAAAAAAAAAAGGAATAAGAAATGCCATTCAGCATGTGAAACTTGCATTAGCTCTTATGTTTGAACTCTTTCACAGGTTTCAGTATTACAGATAAGGGGTCCACAGAAGCTGGTGTTGCCAAAGAGCAAATAAGGGAGAATAATCACAATAGTGCATTATTTCTATTTTAAGAAATGAATCTGTTCTATTTCTTAAGGAAATTAAAAAGAAATTTGATTTTAAAATGCTTATACGAATCGATATCAGTATAAATATTCAACATGTTTAACATCTTTTCCCAGTGTGTTTACTCTATTTCTCATTACTGCTGTCTTCCAATAATTTCATTTATTTGTGGATGGCTACTTCATACTGGTTAATTAATGGTAAATGTATTTTAAAAAGATGAAAGTGACCTTAAAAGATGAAAATTTATAAAAGAAGAAAATCTGTTTGAGGAAGATAAAAGATTGACTATTCCACTCATGAAAAAATATTTTCCTCTCATGAAGTGGATACGCGGCGGTTGCTACATAAGATCGCAAAAGCATCCAAGAAAATACTTTATAATGATTTTCAAATACAGAAAAAAAATCACAGTGTGATTTAATATTTTTTAAAATGATTGGCAAAATTGTATCTTTTTAGGAATCCAAGGGGGCTAGAATTATGTTTAGGTTATGTACAGAATATTTTAGATATTGGAGGAATAGGGAAAGGTAACTAATAACATGGAACTGTATTTTTCAGGCTTAGATAAGTTGCATATTTAAATTACATATTTAAAATGTGTGCTCCATTTGAGGACAAATAACATAGAGTCGATTCTTTTTACTTGTGGTAGTAAAGTTTTATTAAGTCACTGCAAATACAGAGATAGCAAATAATGAACTTCTGCTCCCCAGGAAACACTTGGTTAGGTTCCTGTGAACCTCTGACCACATTTTCAATAACTGATCAATACATCACCTTGTTTTATGGGTGTTTCTGTTTAAAGACGCCTTATGCAATAGATATTGTTGATTCATTAGCATCGAACTCACAGCCAACAGTCCTGTATATAACTCATGTTTGAATGAAGCTTATCTAACACAGATAACTTCTCTACGTGGCACATAATCAGCCTTCCTGCATTTGGGAACACTGGATAGTACTTAGTGCTATGTTTGGAGAAAGCCCCAAAATGAGAAAGCTATAGTACTAAATAGACCATGGAAAAACACACTTGTTTATAGTAGGAGAGCTGAAATAAGAAGGCAAAGTGTCCCCACTGGGAACATGCAACAAACTTTTCACCGATCTGTACTTTGCTATAAATGAGGACAACAGTTGTGTGAGTATCAATCTGGGGTTACAAATTAATTTTAGTGAGTCAGAATTTTCAAATCTGGAACCCAAGAATAATGAGGACTGACTCTATCTTGTTCCCTTTGTGCCACAGGGACTACACTGTTTCTGGGTATAGTTTTAGGTTTACAGAAAAATTGGGTAGGCAGTACACGATTTGAAGAAATTTAATTTTCATTGGCTATATTTGTACCCCTTTTCCTCAACTCAGTTTCCCTTTTTTTTTTTTTTTTTTTTTTTGCTGGGGATTGAACCCAGGGCCTTGTGCTTGCAAGGCAAGCACTCTACCAACTGAGCTATCTCCCCAATCGCTTCTTGGCCTTTTGGCTAAGATCAAGTGTTTCTGGGTATAGTAAGAGCACAATACAGACATGTTGAGTAGATAGAAATAGGGACCCATAATTTTGAAATAAATCTCATTGTATTTATTATTTTGTTTTGTGCTCTTAAGAATTTTGTAGTTTTCTGTAAGTAGAACTTGAACATTGTAAACGTGAACATTGTAGAATAATATGAGTGTTTGGTTAGGCTCACAATCATTTCCCTTGAGATGTTGCTTCCTTACCTCTGGCATCTAAAACTGATTAAAAATCTGCTGCCAACATAAATCTCAGTCCTTTGTAGTATTAATCCTCCTTCCTTTAGAAGCATTTAGAATTTTTTTTTTTCTTTTTGGAATATAGAAAATTAACCATATAAACTTAGACTCTGAATTAGAACATTCATATATTTCTATAATTCTGGGAAATGTTCTACTTCAGTGGTTATTTCTTCTACATTCTCCCACTGTTATTTATGGAATTTATATGAAATATATTCTAAACTTCTGAATTGAATTGACATGCTTCTTGAAGTTTGTTTTATGCATTACTGCTTTGTCCTTTCTTACTATATTCCAGAAGTATAAGTTTACTTAAATTTCCAGCTCAAAAATTTACCTTCAGCTGTGACCATTATGCTAATCAGTTCATGCACTGTGTTTTAAAAAATACATATGATTAATTAGTTAACTATATAATATCTCTCTTTATGGATGTTGAATTACATGCACATGCATATACATATAGAATTAATTTCTATACATAACATGAAGAGTACTGAAGTCAGACAGAAAAGGTTGAACACCTGAGGAATTTTCAGGAAGCATTTTTATTGACTGCAGGGTTCAGAGAGGGCCATTGCCTAAAATTCTCTGAACAAAGATTTTGGAAATTCTTTGACCTTTATACCCAGTGGTCAGGGTCTGGGGCTTGGAGGTTCACATGTCAAGTATTTGTGTTTCATCCTCTACATCAGACACAGGTTTTACAAGTTTTTACCAAGAAAACAGAGATAGTATCTTCTTCTACAACAAGATTGCAGACTAACTCTATCACACCTTTTGTGTGCAAACTTGGCATTTATAAGAAAGAAGAAGCTTCAAGTCACAAGACATCCTGCTGATCTGACAAGAGAGAAGCTTAGTTATGGCAAGCTTCTTCTGAGTGGGGATCTCTGGCCTGCTTCAGTACAATTACATTCTTTTGCATGTGGTTATCTGTTGTCCCAGCACCATTTGTCGAAATGATAATTTTTTCACCATTAAACAGTCTTTGTGCCTTTTCAAAAATCAATGGGCCATAAGTGTAAGGGTTAATTTATGGATTTTCAGTTCTATTTAATTGATTTACATGTCTATTTCATGTCAGTGCTACACCATCTTAATTATTGTAGCTGTAAGTTCTGACATCAGGAAGTTCTCCAGCTTTTTTTTTTTTTGGTTAAGATTGATTTGACAGGGCTGGGGAGATAGCTTAGTTGGTAGAGTGCTTGCCTTGCAAGTTCAACGCCCTGAGTTCGATCTCAGCACCGCAAAAAAAAAAAAAAAAAAAAAAAAAAAAAAAAGATTGATTTGGCTTTTCTGGTGCCTTACATTTCCATACAAATTTTAGAATCAGCTTGTCAACAGTTGCAAAGATTCTAGCTCAGATTATAGTAGGGTTTATGTCGAATCTGTAGACTGATTTAGAGAGTGTTGTTAACAATATTAGTCCATCCAAATGCAAGAACATGAAATGTCTTTTCATTTATTTAGATCTTCAATCATTTTCAGCATTTTTCAGTTTTCAGCGTGTAAGTCTTTTGATCAATTTATTCCTAGGTATTAATTTGTTTTGATACTATGTAAGTGGAACAAATTTCTTAATTTCATTTGGATTGTTCATCTATAGTATGAAGAAATATAAGAGATTTTTGTGTAGTGCTTTTGTATCCTGCAACCTTGATGAACTGTTCATTAGTTCTAATAGCAAGTGTGTGTATTCCTTAAGATTTTTTGGTATGTGAGACAATGTCATCTGTAAATATAGTTTTACTTCTTCTTGTCTAATCTGAACGAATACCTTAAATTTATTTTTCTTGCCTAATTTCCCTGGCTAGAATCTCAAGAACAATGTTGTATCAGTTTGATACACACACTGTGTATATATGTGTGTGAGGAGTTGAAGACTATTTAGTTAAGACCAGTCATGTGAATGGGTGCTTCATGTCTATGTGATTGACCTCCAGTAAAAACCTTGGGCTCCAAAGCATGGGTGAGCTTCTTCTGTTGGCAATACTTAGTACATGTTGTCATACATCATTCCTGGGAGAATCAGATGCTGTCTGTAAAACCCTGCTGGAAAAGGACAACTGGAAACTTGTGCCTTGTTCTCCTACACTGTCATATGCATTTTTTCTTTTTCCTGATTTTAATCCATACCCTCTTCCTGTAATAGACTGCAGTCATGACTCTGACAGCTCTTCTGAGTTCTATGAGTCTGAGTAGTGAATCACTGAAACTGAGCCTGGTCTTCAGGGCTCTCAACACAAGCTAATTTAGATTCTTTGTCTACGAAGAGCAATGTGTGGGTTTCCTCAGAGGTAATTTCTATTGATTGCCTTTATTCTTGTGCATGGACCATATTTTCCTATTTTTTTTTTCATGTGTCATGAATTTTCATTGAGAAATGGATATTTTAAATAATATAATGTGGCAATTCTGGAAATAAAAATGTTCCTCCCCACTCTTCCCTATGGCTTGTTGTTGTTTCTCCTTGCTGTTTGTTACGTGCCTTTCCTGAATAAGTTCTGTAAAGTCAGTTTTTTTAAAAAAATCTTTTTTGTCATGAGTGGTCATTTAAGTCTGGGCTCAGATTACATAGTGGTCAGCTGATGTTTAGATAGGGATGTGAGTGCTTGGAACCTGTTGGTTCCACCAGTCTTTGCCAAAGGTTCTGTTTGCACACGTGGTCACACTTTCAACATTCTCATAGTGACAATTCTGCCTTAGCCCTGACTTCTGGCTTGGGCATCACAGGAGCTCAAGTTCAGTCAGAGGTCAGAGATAAGGGTCTTCTCAGGTCATTGCTGGGCTTGTGTGCAGCTCTGTGCATGTGCTCCATCTTCTAGATTCCCAGAGACGTGCTGACACTTTCTCAAAGCCTCCCATGAACCCTCATCACTTAACTTTAAAACCAATTTTTTAAATGTTTTTTTTTAGCCAGCCTCTTACTTGCCCCAGCTGTTAATCCGAACTCAGACAGCTGTGATGTTAAATAATTTCTAACGATTTTCTTCGACAAATGCTCTGGGAAGTAGGCTTTTCATATTGATTGTAGCCTGAGTGAGACAAACAAAGACAAGTCTTATGAGTGGGGCTTTCCAGAGAGCTGCCAGATAGGTTAAATACTGATAATTTTCTTGTAATGAAGACTTTTGGGGGGATTCCAAATATGCTTTCCCCTTCCATTGCCTGCACGCTGCTGTTTTTTCGCAGGTATTATGGTTGTAAGGCTATTGGTTTTCAGTGGAACTAGTGGGGAACAGGGGAACAGGGTAACATAAAATGTCACCAAGTTCACTCTTCTCACTGAGATTCAGTGATTTTTTTTTTTTTCTTTAGTAAACACTCTTTGGATTATTTGAGACCTTTCATTAATTTCCAGATTTTTGAAAATGTTTTGAAAAAAAATTTTTTTTTTAATTTTGCCTTTATGAAGGAGTAATTTTTCAGAATAAGCAGAGGTCCTTGTTCTGCCCTTCCAGAAATGCTTCCTCTGCTCTTCTGTTTTTTGAATTTGTTAGTGGCGTCTGTTCATCTTTGTGTTTGAGAAATTCTCTTTGCTTCACTGTGAATAACAATTCTGGTTACATAACTTGGTGATTAAGGGTAAGAGGCAAGATGTGTATACAAGCAAGTTATGCTGGACTTGTGGATATGGGTACCTGGGAGGAACTAGCTACTGAGGGCACTATCCTGACTCTCCTGGAGAATCTCCACAGGTCGGAGCAGTGAGTTTCCTGTTCATCGTTCAATACAAAGAAGTGACTCGCGTAGTCGCTCTTGTGGCTGTTCCCCAGTTAAACCCTCTGATGAGAGCTAAAAGTCTTTTGCTTCTTGTACTCGTTGGATCTGGCCTGGAAGTCCACTAGGACTTTGACAGCAGTCTTCCTCTGAGTATGTGTGTTGTTATCCTCTTCATTGATTCAATCACTTTGCTTTTTTATTTTTCAATGATTCTTCCAAATTCCTGACATACTGATGGTATTCTGATTTCTGCTCCACTGAAAGTGGGACCATTTCTTCAGCCCTATTTTTTATTCTTCCTTTCATTTTTATTTCATCTTCGTTCCCCACCTTCTGTTCCTCCCACCATTTCTTCCTATGTAGTTCTGTCATTTCTAGAGGTTTAGAACAGGAGGGATAGGTGGCTTTGCCCACCGTCTGAATCCAAGTCTTCACATTATGTGTGATAGTGAAATATAAGAGACAGCTAAAATGAGGAATGACTAATTACTAGCAATACATTGTGTAACTATTAAATATGTGTTAAAAGAATGCTTAAGGCTTTGCAAGTTTTGTGTAATACAATAAATATGAAAAACAAAACTTAAGACTATAGCATCAACATAAAAATGAACAAAGGAAATCATGATTACATTCTTAGAAACTAGATTAAATATGACAAAATATTAATCGAACGTCAGTAGTAGAATCTCAAAACCTATGTCCTTCCTATTCCTTGATTAGTTGATGGCTAGTAGTTCAACTGGTGCCTGTCATTCTTTACATTCTCTGGCCTCTAGGTAATCTGTCACTTATTTTCCTCCTTGCCCTTTCCACAATGGACAGACTGGCTCCCTTTTTAGTTCATTGAACACACCAAACTTTCTTCTCTCTCAGGACCTCTCTCTGTTTCCTATGCATGGAATACCATTTTCCCAGGTATCCTTGGGGCTTCATTTCTCATTTCATTCAGGCTTCTAATTTAATGTCATTTTATCAGACTCTCCTATAAAAAATAGCAACCGTGTTTTCACTACTACTTGGCTGCGTTATACCATATTCTTTCATAATAAATTATGACCTCAATATAATTGTTCTTTTTTTCCTCCCATGGCACTTACGAGAGTGCCAGCCATGAAAGCAACGACTTTGTCTTGTTTAATCCTTCATCTCTGGGTCTAGAACAGTGGCACATACTATGTATTTAACAAAAGCTTGTCAAATAAATAATTTATGAATGAACACCTGACATAAAATATGCAACCTGTTGTTTTCCTGTGTTTTTTAATTAAAATAATTGTGGGACCCTAACTTCCTATTGAAATTTTATTAAAGAGTCAATATGGAGAATGGAAATAATAACGTTTAAAAATGTAGATTTTAAAATAATACAAAATTAGACTTTAAAACTCACATTTAAAATATTGTTTTTACAGTTCATATTTGGTCTAAAAACTGTTAGCAAGGGATGAAGCTCTCATTCTATCATAGGCTTTTTGATTTGCCTAGCAAATTAAGTTAGGTAACTGATCACATATTCAATTGTTGAGTGTCTCTTATATTGTGCTATTATGCATGATCCTTATTACTTTGATGTGTACATGTTAATTGGATATTACTATCCCCTCTTTAAGAGAGGAAGCTGAAGCCAACAGGGACAGAGTATTTGCTCATGGAGTCTGTATTGAAATGTAGATCTTCAAACTCTAATGCTTGGATTTTTTTCCTGAAATTGATTCATTAATTTAAAAAATATTTTCTGAACACTATGTGTCATGTTCTGTTTTATGCACTAGGGAGTAACAGTTAACAAAACAAAATTAAAAAAATTCTTATGCCTTTTTATATTTTAGTGGTTAAGGCAAGTGAGACACATGCACAAATAAAACTGTAACATTAGATGGTGATCAGTGCTATGGAGAAAATGAAGCAGGGAAGAAGACAGAGTGTACTGGAAGGGGTATTGGTAGTGTTGGTATCAATATTTTAAATAAGGAGGTTAGGGAAGACTTCCATGGGAAAGTCACATCTGAGCTGAGTTCATCTGGGGAAGGCAGCCTTAGCAGAGGGCCCAGAAAGTGCAGAGTCTCTGTGAGGTGAACGGAAGCTTGATGTATTTGAGGACAAGGAAGGAAGCCAGTGTGGGGGGAAAGATCAAGGTGGAGAGTGGCAGGAGATCAATCTCGGGCAGATAAAGGGGAGGGCATTGGATAGGGCTTTGTGGGAGACTGTAAGAACTTTGTGAATGAAATGAGTTGATGAACAGGAGTGAACAGAGGACCGAGATGATTTATGTTTTAAAAGGATTCATGCGACTCATATTACTGAACAATCTTGGCTGAGAACACCAGAAGTTTGGTTGTATCCATCTTAAGATGGAGATGCCTGATATCTTGAGTAGAAATACTGAGCAGGCAGTTGGATATAGAGTTTGGAATCCAAGGGAGAGGTCTTGGCTGGAGGAATAAATTTGGGAATTGTCAGCACATAGATGGTATTTAAAGTAATAAGTTTGGATGAAATCACCTAGGGTGTGAGTGAAGATGAGGAAGAGGTCCAACGATTGAAACCTGGGACTCCAGCATTAAAAGGAAATAGCAAAGAAGGCTGGAATGGGTCGTCCAGAGAGGTAGGAGAATGATCAGGAAAGTGGGCTGTCCCAGAAGCCAAGAGAAGCAAGTGCTGAAAGGAGGAGGGAATCACTAGCTGTGTAAAATGGTGAGCACTGGCATGTGTGGAAGGCAGAGGAGGGGAATAACTTGGGAACATAGTCCTTTGTTTCAGCTAACAGAGTTTTCTTCCATCCCCAGTCCTCTGCAGTCCAGCCGTGTGGTGACGTAAGGTGATGGGCTGGGTTGGGCGCCATGGTTGACTTGTTTTTGGTATGCGCAATCCCCCTGTCTCTACTCTGCCCTGATTACTGATGATCCTGGCGAGGAACATTTCCATGGGGATGTGTACGCATTTGCTATGCCTGGCTTGTAGACAAGTAAATACAAATGCTACTTTATCAATTTACACTATGATTGCTCTATGGCCAAAAGTGGAGTTGGAAGTCTGCCTCTCACAGCCTTCAGGGTAAAGGTCTAACTCCCCAGCATGCCATATCAGCCTTCAGAAGGTTCTTTACTTCTGCCCATCCTCCCACTTTCCCACCTTCCCTCCCTCACCCAACCTCTCCTTTGCTTCCCACACACGCCTCTGCTCCATGCATGGACTGCTTGCTGTCTCGGACACGCTGCGCTCTCCTGGCCTCTTTTCTTCGCTGCCCAGCCTTCCATGCTTTTGTGGGGAGAGTAGTTCTGGTCCTTTGAAGTGCAGTTCGTGTGAGATTTCCACCGTGAAGCCTTCTTGATCCCCAGGCTGGAGGACTTACTCCTTTCTCTGCTTCACCCTTAGAATTTTCACATTGAATTGAAATCATTTACAGGTCAGTTTCTCTCACACAGAAATCCTACTGGCTCCGTTTCTCTGGTGGAACCCTGGTAGACACAGTGAGTGAGTAAAAAAGGTAATGATGAGAGGAACCAAAGAGAGAAAATAGCTGGCAAGGGAAGGAAAGAATATGATAGTATAAAAATAGATACTATGAAGAAGGGCTGGAGAGTGGAAATCTCTCAGGAACTGGAGTGGTTGGTGGTCAGCCTCCAAGATGCTGCTTAGAGGCTTCCTCTGCCCTGCAGCCTTCCTGAGCCTCCCATCCTGGGCATGCACCCCTATTCTCTTCTGCCTATTGTCACCCACATGGCACAGTTATAGTAATTGCAAGTTGATAAGTTTGTGATCCCCCACCTTCCTTCCCTGTCACCTGATCATATGACAGTTCTTCTCTTTACCCCTAGTACCTAGCTCAGTGTTCGACTTGTAATAGTGGCTGAATAAACATTTCTTGATAAATCAGTGCTCAGAGATGCCCCTTCGAGGCCAGCCTATCGACCAGGGAGGGTTTTCTGGAGGAAGTAGTGTTTGAATAACATCTGAAGGAAACTCAGCAGATCCGACTTCCTTGTCTTGTCTCTGTTCATTGGTACCTTCAGGAGTGCACGATTTTCTGGGTCCCTTTCCCTAAAGGGCAATTTCATCAACATGTCTGCTTCACTGAAAGATCCACTGACCACTTAACAGACACTGGTAACTCTGGTGTGGGCATCTGAGTTGAGGGGCTTGTGGATTTTCCACCTTCATCAGAGTCTTTTTCTAGGATATTTTTCCTCTTTTCTTTGTTGTACCAGAGTCCAAACTGTTTCTGGAGCACACAGATATGTTGATGGTTATCTTCTCTTTGCAAGCTGAGATACAAGACCTCTTCCCTACAGAGAGTAGAAGTTAGAGGTTCTTCCAGAGGGATAAGATCCACTTTAGGGATGCTCTGAGGTAGCCTAGGTAGTGACTTCCTTTGGCAGTTGGACTTTTCCCTCTAACAGCCTAAACATGTCACTTGCTTGCTGGGAACCAGTGCAGAAAGGTAGATGCTGAGCCCTTCCTTCCTCCCTTTACGAATCTACATCTTGTAAACTTATTTTCTTGTGTCTCTTCTTTGTTGGAAGTGAAAGGAAAGAGGAACCTCATGTTTACTTACTGAAATAAAGAATTATTGGCTGTAGTAGTAGTGCTGTGTAGAGCACTTGCCTAGCATGTGTGCGGCTCTGGGTTCAATCCTCAGCACCACATAAAAATAAATAAATGTATCTGCCAAAATAATGAGGGGATTTCTTAAACTGTCCAAAGCAATCATGTTAAACTTTATTCCATTGCATAGCCAAAATGAACATTGTTAATAAAATAGCTGAGCCTTCTAAACAGGATAGAAGGCTACAGTGCCAGAGTTATTACCTCTCTTGCTTTAAATGGTAATCTTAAAAGTTACATTGTGCTCTTCTTTTGTTTTGGGATAGATGTATATATAGAGAGATGCTATAAGGAAGTTTATTTCTTAGGAAGTGCACTGAATAATGTATTTCTTTTACAGTGCAATATGGGGGTGGGATATGCAAAAGAGATGTGTATTTTTGCTAGTTGCCTATCTTCTGAGATCAATAAGCACAATCCTGCAATGGATCTAGTAATTCAAGTTATATATTACAGTTTAGTTTTTATGTTTGCTGTAAGTTGTGGTGTATGTGCTAAGTAAAAGTTCCACAATTCACAATTTTGGTATTAACCCATGTTGAAAAAACTATGTTACTGGTCAACAGATTGTAATGATGTGCAACATGTAAGCATTAATCAATCCTCTAACATTTCTAAAGCCAAATGCACCATGCAGAAGTCTACATTCATTTTCATAGCAGATTACATTAAAACAAGTTGAATCATAAAAAAATGTGTCTATCTACAACAACAACAACAAAATTATTGAAGGAACTAAAATTGGGAGTAAAGATAAGATTAAAATTTGAGAAATGGCTGATTCTAGGACTGGGGCAGGAAATAATGCATACTGAGCCTGAAGCATATTGTGGTACTAAAATGTAAGCAAGTACTGAGAAAACAATACAAAAGCAGAAACAAACCCACATTGATCTGTGCATCAAAGGAGCCAATGGAAGGAGCTGCCAATAGTCAGAGCTGGAACAATTTGAAGCAGCAAAACAAATGAAAACTATCAGATTATAATGCAAAGTATAAGATAAATATCCATTTATCCACACCAATACACATATGCACACATTCATGCACTTGTACATGCATGCACACACCTTTATGATTTAATGAATAAGTAGTAGAGAAGAGACAAATCTCCTATATGGAAGAATTCCAAATCAATTGTGCAGACCCTCCATCCTAATGGAGTGGGAGTATAACGCCTCACCCCTTAAGTGTGGCTATGAACATGCAGTAGTTACCTTTCAAAATGTAGAGACAACATGGAAAGGAAAATAAACTATGTAAGTCAGTGGATAAACCTAACAATCACTACTTCAGCCATGTGATCAGGGTTAATACCAACAGTGATGAGTCATTTTGATGGTGTGTGCCTTTGATATGATGTGGCAAAAGATGCCCCTTTATCTCTATGGTCTTCCTTCCCAAAATGCATGCCTGAAAACTAATTATGAGAAAAACATCAGACAAATCCCCAAAGTGGGATGTCCTATAATGTATCTGATGGTGTTCCTCAAAACTGCCAAGGTCATCAAAAACAAGGAAAGTGTGTGAAACTGTCAGTCAAGAAGAGCTTAAAGAGACATTTTGACTAAATGTGATGTGACATCCTGGATGGGGTCCTAGAAAAACAACAAAAAATATATTAGCTAAAGACTAAGGAAATATGAATAAACCTTGGACTTTATTAATAATAATGTGTCCATATTGATATAATAATAGTAACAAATATGCCATACTGATATAAGATGCGAACGGGTAAAACTGTGCAGGGGAGGACATATGGGAACTCCCTCAATTAAAAAAATATTAAATATATATGTGTGCACATATATACATATAAATGTGTGTGTATATATATGTATATATATTGCTATTTGTTCAATTTTCCTGTAAATCTACAACTGTTGTAAAGAATCATTTAAAAACTCAGGAGAACGGGGAAAAAAGCATAAGGGTATGTTATGGTTGTACAGGTATGTAGAATACATACCAACACACACACACACACACATATGCACACACATACCTATGACAGTCTGCTAAAACAAAGGGTAAAATGTTGCATAGTAATCATGATGTGTCACCTGCCTCTCACCTCAAAAGTCTTTGTCCACTGGAGTTTGATTACTGCTTCTCACAGCCATCCTTTCTTGGGGAGAGAGAGAGGGAGAGTGGGAGAAAGAGGAGAGGAGGGGCTGGGTCCTGTGTCACTTGGAATATTTCCATCCTCTCGAAACCGACTCATTGCTTAAGTTTGCATTTATTATGGTTAAGGTAGTACAAAGTAAGAGTGGGGGAGAGAGTAAACAACTCACGGGCACAAGTCCTGGGCACTCCTGACCCTCACTGTTCAAATTCACATTTGCCTTGTCTGGACAGGAGAGTAGATTGTCAAAGGAGATTATTCCCTGTGAGGCTCACTGTGCCTTCTTGACATACCCTATTCAGTATGGTTCAACAATGATCCAAGCCCCCTAAAATGTTTAATAACTGAAAAGGACAACAGTTAACAACACAGTCACAAAAGAAAGAAAAACTGTAAGGAGATTTCTTAGAACTTCAGGTTCAGGGTCATCCATGTCTGACGAATACACCAGATGATGAGAAAGCAGTTTACACTGGCGCATTTTCCCCATCAAAGCCGGGACACATGGGCTTGTAAGTATGAGGGTGTTTATAGGGAAAAGGGGCTTGAGTATTTCTAACTGAAACTCTCTTGGGAAATCTGTCTCACAGAGTCAATGAACAGTGGAAAGGCAGTGAACAGTTGGGAGAAGGCCAAGATAGATGGAAAAGTGAAGGAGAGGGGCTGTCCATCCTTTGCCCTACTTATCTTTGGTTAACTGCCAAACCAATCTCCATACCTTCTTTTTTATTCATCTGTTTGTTTCAAGCTAACTGTTTTGTTGGGTGACAGTATGTCCAGCTAAAAGAAGGCAGTCCTCTTCCTTTCAACTGGGGGTCGCCTTGGGACACAGCTCAGATCATGACGTGTGAGGAGAAGTTCCTCCCAGGAACATCTGAAGAAACTCTTTAAAAGGAGCAGTATTAGCTGGCTTTTACCTGTCTCCCTTTTTCAACCCAATGTTTGACAGGAAGGAGTAATATTGCCACAAAGAGGCAGCATGAAGTGGGAAGAAGGGCAGAGTAGAAACAGATTCTAGATCCTTGAGGGCACTAGAGTGTTCCCATGCCATTCTTCAACTGCCAAACTCTGGACTTACCTTACATGAGAAAAATGAAACCCTGAATTCTTTAGAGCACTGTTTTTGTGTGTTCTATTTTATGGATTTTATGTTACTTCAAGCAGATCCCAAGTTTAACAGACAGACCTTGTGTTCAGAGCATCTGTTTCATACTATCATAGCTCTTCTAAGCAAAGGCTAAGAGCAAGAACAGTCAGGACTAACAGGATCTCTGCTATATACTATTGAGAATATACATCTGTATTCTTCCTAAGTAAACCTCAAACGAAGTTGGTGTTGGTACTTTGGGATTTTTCCTAACCAAAAACGATGTCTCCCTGGCTAACAGGTGGCAAGGTGAAATGAAGTCAGAAGACCCATGTTTAAGATCTATTCAGTCACCATCTGCCTGTGTAATCCTTGGTGACTTCTTAAAATGTTTCTACCTCTATTTCTTCATAAATAAAATGAGGTTAATAAAACCTATCTTATGGGGTCATTGTGAAAATTGAATGAGATGTTTTACGTATAACATTTAGCACAGTTATGTTCAACATTTGGCAAGGTTCCTGGCACATTGTAAACACTCAGTAGTTAGTGGTAGTTATTATTTCAAATGAATTTTTAAAAGCTTTGCAAATTGTAAAGCGTTATATAGTGTAAAGGCTTAGTCTTCTGATTATAACTGTGCCAGTGATTAAACCATGGTCTTTTGTTTCTAAATGTTCTTTTCTACTTTCGGCTGTAAAATGTTGGGGTTGAGACTTGCAAAATGTATTTTCACGTTGTTGGCTGTTCCCTGTTACTCTTCCATTAGGGGGCTCTAGGGGAAGACTGCAAGTTGAGTGGGAAAGGGCACACTACTTCCTGTCTGCTCCCTGTTGGCTTCTCACCTGCTTCCTGCACCTGCTCCTGCAAAGCTTTTCCATCCTGGCAATGGCAGGAACACAGTTTGCAGTTTCTCTGATACTTTCATATGCTGTCCTCCATCTCTGAGACACTGGCAGCAGACAAACCTCACTTTTTAGGGGCCTTTGTTTCAGATCCCGGAGGCTTTACCTACACGTTTTTCATTAGTACCAGCTGAATAGCACCCCTTCTCTGAGCTTTATGTTTCACCTTTGCAAACCCATTCCTTCAAACTTCTAAGTATTAATAATTTCAGCCTCTTCCTAGAGTTGTTAGTTGTTCTTGAAATTTTCATGAATTTTTAAAGCAGTGATTAGCTGGAAGTCAACCACAGTGGAAGGATTTACACCATGGAAATTGGCAGATGCTACCAATCTGGTTTCCTCAACTAGGCAGCTAGTGGTAAACACTCAGCAGCCCACACTACTTAGAGTTCTTTTTATACTATCAGATACCTAGTTGACAACTTCATGTCTTGTTTAAAAATACTTTATATTCATTTCTTTCTAAACAAACAGCTTGTAGGTTTTCTGTGTTTTGGGGAATAGACTTTGATTGACATAATAACCTTGTAGAGTTGTTATTTATGAACCCGAGTTGTACCCCAGGAAAACTAATATGTGTGTGCAAATACTTTTTGTAAAACATATTTTGTAAAAATGTCCTGACATCTGAAATTTTAGAAATATTTGATTAATATCAGTTGAGTTACTGGCATTCATTAACATCAATAACACAAGTTGGTTGAATCTCCAGTAGACATGTGGAAAGCTATGATGTCTGTTTTAGAGTATAGTTTGTAATTCTGTCCTCTGTAGAGAAGGGGATGAGAAGTAGCAACTAATCACATTTTTGCTGAGCGGGGAGGATGACAAGTTTTCTGAAAAGAATGAAACAAATCAAATCCCGTTTAAACATGTTAGTGTACTTTGGGTCATAAAGAATCCTGTTATAGATTTTTTTTTTTTAAATAAAAGAAACAACCATTCCCTGTTTTGGCACTGGGATAGGTTTAGTTTCAGATGTCAGGTTTCTAAAAGTAAAGCGTACTTGATATCTCTGATTCCTTAAAATATACACTCTGGCTCTCTTGATAACTATATGCTTTATGCTGAGGCCTTTGATCTTCATTTTAACTGCACAGTTTCGCTTATTAGACTGGGAGAAATCTTTCATTGGCTCTCCAAAGCTTTGATCTTTCTCAACACGCCTATGTGAAGCTCCACAAAGTTACATTCTGAAAAGAGATGCCAACATTCTAATGTAATCATCAAAATAACTTGTAAGAAAAAGCAAACTTTTCACACAAATCCTATATTTAAAGATGCCTTCCTTCCAATAACATTCATTAAGCGACCATCTGTTTGCCTTTGATTATCATCTGGACCACTAATAAGCGAGTTGAATCTGAGCAATGTTATTTGCACGCTACTTCTAAATTTAGTGCTTTTCAAAGAAGTCAGCAAGGCTGGCCTCCAGGAAATATTGACTTTGATGTAACATCTGGTTTTCAGGGAGTTTCTGCATAGTACCCAACTTGGGGGTGGACCAAAGGGCAAAGGGAAATCAAGGGACTTAGCCAGAGTCATGTAATCAGTTAACGACTTAACCTGGATTACCTGCAGTTTCTATCTGTGACTGAAAGTCCTGGCCTGTATATTTCTCTTCTGTATGTTGTATAGATCATGTATATGTAGACATAGCAGCCCTCTTCCAAGTTAGTCACAAGCAGATAAGCAAATATGTTGTGCATATTAAGACTAAGTGTAGATTTTTAAAATTTCATCTTTCTCTTTGGTGTTTTCTCCTTATATTTGGAAAAGAAAAAAAATTCCCTGTGTTATCCTCCCCTTCCTGAAAAGAAAATGGTTTGAAGTAAAAGGAAATTTATTACCTATACACCCTTGTCTGTAAGTGAACTGATCTTCTTTCCTGGCTAGGGAAATGGAGGGTTAAATTGGAGGGACAGCCCACTTGATTTGATGGAGACTGGAAGCACTGTCAACATTCAACCTTTTCTCAACAGTTTTCTCCTGTTCTTCCATGGGCTGGAGATCTCAGAGATGTCAAGGTCTAAAATATGTGATTTTAAGAAAAGTTCAAGGTTATGCTTTTATTATAAGAGCAAGTCTTTTTTTCTATTTTACTGAGTCAATACATTTTTTAATCAATGTGTGATTTTAATATCCCTGTACCAATTATAGCATAATATATTCCATCTGATTAGTGCTTTTAACTTAAGATATTTTACATTTATGATTTAATTTAATCTTCTCAGGTTTTTATTATAAAATAATTTGCATATTATGCATATTATATATGCTTGGAATTGTTTTCCCATTACCAAAAGAGCTGCTTCAATTTTTATACAGTCAAGCATATCTTAATATCTTATAAATTAAGAAAATTAAAATTCTAATCTGACAAATTTGGAGTTTAAGTCTCAGCTCTTCTAGCTGTGTGACCTTGGGAAAATCATTAGATCTTTTTAACCTTCAATGTCCTCATATGTGGACTATCTCAGAGTATTGAGAGAATGAAATGAGATTATATGTAAAGCTATTAGCACAGTGTTCTGACACACATGGAAAGATCAGAAAATGGCCCTCTATTTTCTTTCTTGTTCTTTTTTTTTTGTGTGTGTGTATGTAAAATCTACTAGTGTCCTGTGCTGGTTCTTGCCTAACTCCTACAGAATTTTTGAAAATCACCAATGTATTGTGGAGTGAGAAGGATCTTGGGAATCTTAGAAAACTTAATCAGAAAATTAAACAAAATGGTGTGGTAGAGGCATTTGGTGTTCCCATTGCTTTGGGTGAGTACCATGCTTTCCTCTGAGGGCATTTCCTTGCTCCTTTCTGTGCATTCTTGGAAGGACTGTCAGGAAAGTGACAAGCTCTCCATTGGTCAAGAGCTGGGCACCGATCTGAGCTGTTCCAACTGTGCCATCTCTCCCAGGACTTTGAATCCTGGTGAAATAACACAAAGACAGGGAATGGTTGAAGTCACTTGGAGCTCTGAAGTGACCATCAGAGAAGCCATGCAGTATAGTGAGGGGATAAGAGCAGAAACTCAGGAGCCAGGTTGCCTGGCTTTAAAAACTCCTGGTTATAGTTTAAAAATACCTATGGTATGTTACTTAACTTCTTTATGCCTCAGTTTCCTTATTGCTAAAATGGAATCATTAGTAGTATCTAATTCGTCAAGATAATTAAATTAGCTAGAATATCTAAAGGTCATAGAATATTACTGGTATATATTAAGTAGAGTGTACATTATAATTTTAACTGCAAATATTGGTACCATGATACTCTGTTCTTGCCTTGAAATCTCTGGATCTACTTGCTTCCAGCTCTTCACTAATCTTGCTTCTCTAATCTTTTCTTTAATTAATTCACTGCTGGGGGACAGTGAACAAGAAAAGAGTTGTGAGGTCTAAGGGGCAGCTGGGGAAGATCATGTCAAGATTTAAATCTGTAGCAAGGACTCTGGGTTTTTTTTTCTAAGTATGCTGGGAACAGTCATGTTCTAGAGCCAGCTGGTCTACACCACTTAAGAGATCAGTGGCCTTAGCATCTTGTCCCAACCCTGTGTCAGCTAGTTATTCAGTACTGGCCAGCACACTGCCAAGTGGGAAGTTCTTGGAGACATAAGAGGAGGAGGGGGTGGTACAGTCTCATTTACCTTTGAGAAGATCCTGCTGGCTGCTTTGTAGAGAACAGTTGGTAGGAGGTAAGGAAGGAAGCAAGGAGAACAGTTGATTCTTGATGGGCTGAGTCTGGAGTGGTGGTAGAGTATGAAGAAATATCATGGAGACAGTGACAGCATATGCTGATGGATCAAATGATGAGAATCAGTGAAAGAGAAGTTAAGAATGACTCCAAATCTGGGGTCTGAGCACCTAGGTTAATGGGGGTGTTAATTACTGAGACGAGGAAGACTAGGAAAGGGGCAGATTGGGTTAAGAGCTCATATTCAAATATTGTGGTTTGGATCTGTTTCCAGAGTACAAAAAACTAAGGAACAAAGAAGAATCATCGCTGGGAAGTATGGTTTACTCACACTGTAACTGCATTCTGTAGACTGAATGGCTTCTAAAACAAATATTTACTTCTCTTCAGCTCTCAGGGCTGAGAAGTCCTAGATCAAAGGTGCCAGCTGATTTGGTTCCTGGTGAGGGCTTACCTCTTGGTTTCAGTTGGCTGCTTTCTTTCTGTGTCCTCATGTGGTGGAGATCTGGCTTCTTCTTGTATGATCACTAATCCTACCATGGAGCCCTGCCCTAGTGACCTCATCTCAACCTGATCACCTCCCAAAGGACCCACACCCAATATCATCACATTGGGAGCTAGGGCTTTAACACTTGGGTTTTTCTTTGGTGGTGGTGTTGGGGGGGATGGGTACATATAAATCTTCAGGCCGTAGCAAAGAGTCACTATTATTAAAATGCCACACAAAAAGGAGGAAAAACTAGGGACTTAATTTAGCAGGAATCAAAACACTGGTGAGAAGCCCAGATTATGCTTGAAGTGAAAAATTGGAATTGAAATATTTGAGGTCAGATGTTAGCCTATTAGTGAGTGGGTCACTTCTTTTGTAAAATAGAAATAGACTTCTATTTTACATTTTAAATGCACCTTTTCCCTAAAGATGTGAACAAAAAATACAGATAATAAGAACATTCAATTAATTATTGCCTGTCTAAGCTTATGCCAGATTCTCTCCAATGCATAAAGAAATTTCTGATAAGACTTCCTCTTAGCACTTCACCCAGACTCCTTTGCACCACACGATTACAATGTTGAAAGTTCAGGAACACAGTTACGAGCTCCAATGTCTGGTTCAAATCTCAGCTCTGTCCATTTCCGGCCTTGTGATCTTCAGCAAGTAGATGGAGGAGGTCTCATTTCAGAGGGAAAATGGACACGATTAACCCTGTTTTAACTCTTAAAAAAACTTCTTTTCAAAAGTGACAAATAATACTCTTGCTCACATTTCTTTGGCCAAAGGCAGTTATGTGGTCAAGCATAACACCAGCAGGTAGGGATATTTAATTATCTCACAGAGGGGCAACTGCAAGTCACAAGACCATGCTTGATTTTGATCTCCTTCTGGGAGTGACAGCAAATGAAAAATTCTTATTAACACCTAGAGAATTATAGTCCTGGAAGCTCATTAGAAGAGCATAGTTTTCCAGTTATAGAATTTTACATTGTTTTATAATAGCATATTTCTTTGGGGGACTGAGTTTCTGTTGGCTTAATGTCTGGGTTTTAGAATTGCTAGCCCCTGCTCAGTTTTTGTCCCTGGAAGCCTGGCAGGCATGGCACAGCAAGGCTGCCACTCATCTCACCCCAGGGGCTCATAATTTTTCTAGGTAGACCAGTTGTCATGCACTTGACTCAGTCATGTTGTGAGGATTAATGAGTTAAAGTTTGTAAAATGTCTCCAGCTCCCAAAAGTGATAAATAGAAGGCATAATTATTGGTATTTTCTCATCTTTATTTAGACTTGAAAGGCCTTTCTACTCACCTTTGAGATTTTGACATGAGCCAGCTAGCGTGGTGAATTTAATTTGTTTTACTTCCCTTCTATTTGACATTTCTCTACCCTCACCCTGTCACAGTGACTTTGAAGAAGGAATGTCAACCTTAACCTTTCATGTCTCTATCTGTTGAGATTTTTTTGGCCTGTCTTATTATTTTTTGTATATTTTATTCAACCATTTATGAGAATGTGCTCTGAGACTTGTGCTATTAGCTAAATGACGCAGAGGCATAAAGGGCGATCAGTAGTCACATGCTTATGCCTTTGCAGTGTTTGGTGAGTTCATAGGGTGGTTCAATGATTAACCAACATTATTCACAAACACGGGCTTGCCTTGAGCTCTCCGTCTGAAAGTCTTGCTACCAATTTAAAATGGAGTTCAAAACAAATGCTTTTTAATATATTCGGTGGATTAGGATGTAGGTACTTTTCATCACTGGTTTCGCCGGGCTAGCACATGGAAAGAGGAGACAAGGAATAATCTAGGGAGAAGCTGTCATTTCAGGGATGTCATTGAAGATA
Organism: Sciurus vulgaris; assembly: GCF_902686455.1. Classification (NCBI taxonomy): domain Eukaryota; kingdom Metazoa; phylum Chordata; class Mammalia; order Rodentia; family Sciuridae; genus Sciurus; species Sciurus vulgaris. Next base: position 133,039,668 of record NC_136469.1, on the reverse strand, counting down.
GTACTCCTGTGTCCACTGTGATTTTTTCCCCTTGGGATACAGAATTAAACTGTAATACTTCTCCAGCCAGGAAAATTTGGTTTCTTTTAAGAACATGCAAATAGATGGCTTCCATTTTCACATCTCTACTCATGGGCACTAAGAGCAGACCCTTCTGCAGAGTCACATTTCTCCTTTAAACATTGTCACTGCAAAGCCATTCACATTAGATTCACCTGATTCCAACCCAGAGGTTTTTGGTTTTCCTTTAGCCCTAAGGAAGGCAGGCTGGCATGGTAGACAGGACCATTAAAGAGCTGGTTCACATAAAGCCTTATGTATGGTGAGGCTCAAGAGATTGCAGGCAAAGTTTAAATCAGAAAGATGGGGGTTCTTGCCTCCTTCCTCCATCTCATGGAGAAATGCTTATAATGGGTGTATTAGGTGTGGCACTGTTTACCACACTGCCTGGTACTATCTATCTCACATCTAGGGAGTCCTTGATTGACAGCAGTTTATTCAGTATGTAGCGATTGGGTATGGGAATGGACAAGCCATGGATTCCTTTTATCAGTCATCTTTGTGTAGTGTGTACAGATCATAAGCTGTCATGGGTTTAGGCCTTCCTAGGAAGAAGTAACTTAATATATTTTAATTTCTACATCACAAACAATTTTTTGAGAGTCGGAAATTGGATGCGCAGTTAGAACACTGTTTCCTTAAGCTGGCTAACTTGTTCTTTTGTTCCTTGGATGGGAGACTTGTTTAAAAGCTGAACAATATTAATAACAATGAGCATCATTAATCATTACTTAGCTTTGGTTAAGCAGGCATTTTAAATTGCTCAATGCATTATTCTATTTATGCTTTCAAAATCTTATGTGATTGATCTTGGGTAAATTACCTACCTTCTCAGAATCCTAGTTTCTTTACCTAGGCAGTGCAAATGATATTGGTTACCTTTCAGAGTTGCTGTAAAGACTAAATGAAACCAGGCAGTTCTGAGACCACTATTTGTTGACTGGCTCCTTTGTGTCAGGCACTGAGCCAGCTCCTAAGGGTACAGAAACGAATCTTGTATTGCCCCTGTTGCCTTGGAGATTACAGTCTAGGGAGGGAAGTCGATTTTAAATAACGCAGATTACTATTTAATTACAGTTGTGATCAGCACTACAAAAGAAAAAAAAAAAAAAAAACCAGAGCAATATTGACAAAGATTCTTTGCTTGATAAAATGCCTGAAACTCCTCCTAGGGCCTTCCATATATTTTCTTGTAAAATCAAATTTTAGCAAGAATTCTGTCAAGTCAGTCTGGAATAGTCCATTCTCCATACGTGATTACTTTTGATATCTAATTGAGTTCTTCATCCTCTATCTCTCTGCCCCTCCCTGGTGTGGTCTAGTTACCCTGGTCTGTCTTCGTTAAGAATCCTAAATTTGTTTAGCTAGAATCCTCCTTAGCACTGAGGTTTCCCCTGAGTAATTTCCTATCCACCCATTCCTATCCTCCTTGGCTATAAACTTCCACCTGCCTATGCTGCATTTGGGATTGAGTCCAGTTCTACTGAAGTCTGTTTTCTTCTTTTGCAGTAGTCCTGAATAAAATCTGGTTGTCACTGCTTTAACTCCTGTCTGGCTTTGATTTTTCTCTTGTCACCGTGAGGGAGTACTGTGGATGAAGAATGTGGAGTCAGGGAAGCTTTCTTGGATGGAGTCTTGTGAACCAAACTGAGGATGAGGAGGAGTGAGTGAGAGAGACCCAGGAAGAAGCATTTTGGATGAAGGAAATGACCAGACATGAGGAAGGTGGGTGCCCTGAGGCTGTGGTGGGATTTCAGTGAGCACAAGAGCAGGCTGCAGATGAGTTTGAGAGTTTGCTAGAGGGCTGGTCAGGCAGGCTTCAGAGTCTGTGCTGGAGTGTTTCCAATGTACTTTCAGGTTATAGAAACCATTGAAACATTTATGCTGATTTGAATTTCAGAACCTTTTTATTCTGACTCTGGTAGTGGAGTGGAAGAAAGAGTTTAGAGTGAATGGAGGGAAAACAGTCAGGAGGCTCCATAGTTGTCCAGTTTAGAAATGCTGGTGTTTTGGATCTTGGGGTGTATCTGTCCCTGGACAGAGAAAAGGGATGCATTGGTGTGGGAGGGAGGGTTGAGATGACACGCAGGTTTTCTGACATGAGCTTCTGTGGAACGTGTGTCAGTGGTCTTTATTAAGAAAGGACCCTGGAGGAGGAAAGGTTTGGGGCGTACAGAGAAAACTAAGTTCATTCTCAGAGCTGATCTGAGGTGTCTGTGAGAAATGCGGGTGAAGACAGCAGGCACACAAGTGAACAGGCAAAGAGCTACAGCTCAAAAAGAGGCCTGGAGGAAAATAGATCTTGACAAAGAAGTGTTATTAAAGTTAGGGACAGGATGAGGTGGACGGAAAGAGGGGCAGGATCGCGCTGCAAGGAATTCCACTACCAATGGTTAACTAGTGAAGAGGGACAGGCCACGGAGGCCAAGAAAGAATGGCGAAAGAGATATGAGGGAGATTAAGAGCTCACAGTCACAGGCCAAACAAAGAGCGTCTTTAAGGAAACAGGCATGTTATTTTTTAAGAGGATATTTAGACATAGAGAAGGAAGCCCAAGGGCTGTTTTTGAAAAGATGGGGATATTTTATAATTGAACTGTGGTGATGATCAAGTGACTCTGTAAATTTATTGAAAAGAATTAAATTTTACACTTAAAAAGGATGAATTTTATGGTAAATAAATTATACTGCAATAAGCTGGTTTTTTAAAAAAAATAAAGAAGGCATCGTAATCCTATTGACATTTGAAGGGGGATTGAGACAGATGGAGACCAGGAAATACCTTCTTCTGTCCCCCCATCAGAGGCATTCATTAGACAGAAAGGAGTGCGTTTGGGAAGAGGTGAGGACCGAATGGATGGTGGGAGTGAAGATGGCCATGTGACAACTCTTCCTAGATACAGAAGTGCCTTGAAAAACACAAATCACATTATGTCGTATTGTGATTTTAATTTTTGAACACACAGCAAGCTTTGGGGGACCAGAAGAAATATTTGAACTTACTGGTATTCATGGTAAGACAACAGTTGACTCTGCCAACTTTTCATCTGTGGATTGAGAGTGGTGCTCTCTCAGGTCCAGAGACATTTTCCAGGGTCAGTACATAGGGCGTTGTGGGGGAAGGATGGGGTTTCACGCAGTACGGGGTGAACACTGGTACACACCTGTGAGCTGGTTCACTTCCAGCGAAAAACAAGATCTCTCAGGTTATATTATTGGGCTTTAGATGAAGCTTGCAAAAAATGGACACGTTTCTTTGAACTGTTCCTGTAAATAAACAGCAGCATCAGAGAGATTCTCAGTGATTGAACTGTAAAGAAACTGCTCCATTTCTAGCATGAATTATCTGTCAGGTACACAGTGACATCAAAGCCATGGTTTAATCTGACCAGAATTTGGCCCAAACACTTGAAACAAGTATGATTTGAAATATGAATCTCATCCACTGTGGTTACCAATAGCATTATCCAACTTCGTCCCTACATTTTCTATTGTATATTGTGGCTTTGCAAACTGTAGTTTTTAGTTAAAAATATGGTCTATAAATCCACTAAAGCCACCTATTGAGATAAAGGAGACTCAGCCGCAAACCTTAGCATTGCTGTGTCGTAAAGTGTTAAGTCAAGGTTTTTAGAAAAATCAAATATAATCAATGCACTGGTCACATCAAAACTAATATTATTTTGTAAGAGCAACGCAGTAAATAAATACTTAAATAATGTAGAAAAAAATACTTAAAATATATTTATGTAATGTTGACCACCTTACTGTTGAACACCGTGATCAGGATAAAATCTATGGAGGTAAGTCTGTGTCTACACCCCTTCCACCTTCCAGCCCAGGTTCTCTCTAACATAACCTCCTTTACCCATGCTCCTCCCAATCCAATCTCCATGAGCTTATTCCTGAGGGAAGTCTTGCTTATTCCACTAAAGAACTATAGTAACAGGTTGACAGCAGAAATTATTTTGCCCCCCCCCCCCCAAAACATGTACTTTCCTGCCCTGTCTAGGAGAATAGACAGTGTATAGAAAATCTTTAAAACTCTGCATAGCTGCCAATCCCCCAATTTTTCTTTCAGGGATTTAATAAGAAGACATTATAGGCTAGCAGATTTAACTTTAAGAGTGTCACCTTGCTGATAATATGGAAATATTTAAAACTATTTAAATATCCAATATTCAGCATTAAATTATGCTATACACACAATGGGTAATACCCAGTCATTAGGAGTGATGTTGCAGACGAACACTTAGTGATTAAGCTGTTGTTAATATATAGCATTTAATGAGTAAAACAGGATACAGAAGTATGTTTTTGATTCCATTATTATAAAAATGAATTTGAACAGAAAAAGGCTAGATGGGGTGCACATGAGAACCCTAATAACATGACCTTTTGGTTTTTGTTTTATGGTAATTTTTTATTTCTTCTTTGTGCTTATCTAGATTCCTCAAATTTTCTAGGAGGAACATAATGTTAATTTTATAATGAGGAGAAATAAGTTTTTGGAAAAAAGATTGTATCTCCATTTTTCTTCCTCTCCACTAAAGAAGGAGAAGTCAAGATGATTGGGAAGGTCAGATCCATTGAGACCTTTAGGGCAGCAAATGGTCCCTTCAAATACTACCCAGAACCTCTTTTCAGAGCACAGAATCAGCACCAGTTACTGAGTACCTCTCAGTGCTAATAGGGTAGCAATTCCAAGTCCCTGGTCTTGGGAACTTCATATTCTAATCAGTGAAGGCAGTCAATTATAAACAAACAAACAAACAAATACGAAAGGTGCAGGCACAATAAGATCTATGGAAATACACACAGCAGCTTAAGACAGTGGAGAGGGGTCCTTGTGTTGTGTGGGTACTCGAGGGCTCCCTTAGGCAGAGGGAGAAAGACAACAGACAAAGGGAAGAAATGAGGGCCGGACCAGGAGGTTGTCTGACCATTCTGTCTGAGGATGCAGTTAGCAGAAATGTCCCAGGGCCAAGCAGGCAGTGAGGGTTGAGACGTAGAAAGAGGTCTGTGGAGCGGGAGGGCGAGCGAGAGTGCAGAGTGTCAGGACCAGGGTCAGTCAGGCCACAGAGAGTCTGGGAGGTCATGGGAGGGCTGTCATTTCATTCTGATGTGAGACACCACAGGAGGACTTGGAGCAGGAAAATGACATGATATGATTTAAGTTCTAAAAGGATCATCCTGCATGCTTTGGGGATAATGGATTCCAGAGCTGCAGTAGAAAGAGGTAGCCCATTTAGAGTAATAGTATAATTGTTCAATCACAAGATGATACAGGCCCGAGCAATTCCACATCCAGGTATTTACTCCAAAAAATCGAAAGCAGAAGCTCAAGCAGTTACCTGTACGCCCATGTGGTCAAAAGGTGGAAGCAACCCAAGTGTCTGTCGACAGAAGAATAGATAAAAAAAAAATGTAGTATAGGCATACAATAGGATATTGTTCAGCCATGAAAGGAAGGAAATTCTGACACATTGAGGATGAACCTTTGGAACTTTATTCTCAGTGAAATGAGCCAGACACAGAAGAATAAAATATTGTATGATTCCACTATAGCGGGTACCTAGGCTACATGAAGAAAGTAGAATAGAGGTGACCAGGGACTGGAGGGAGAGTGGATGGTGGAACAACACTGTGAACGTACTTAATGTCATTGAGCTGTACACTGGAAATGGTTTGCCTAGCAAATTCCACGTACCATATATTATTTATTTATTTATTTGTTTTTTGCAGACTGCATTTTGATTCATTGTACACAAATGGGGTCCATCATTTCGTTTTTATGGTTGTGCATGATGTAGATTCAAACCATTTCTATAATCATACATGTACATAGGGTAATGATGTCTGTCTCATTCCACCATCTTTCATAACCCCCCATTTCCCTCTATGTCATCTAAAGTTCCTCCATTCTTCTCTCACTCCCACCCCCCTCATATATCATCATCCTCTTATCAGGGAAAACATCCGGCCTTTGGTTTTCTGGGATTGGCTTATTTTACAACAATTTAAAAGAACACAGCTGTGGCTGGAACTAAGAGGCAGAAGAGGACGTGGTATACAGCACTGGATTTTTCACGTATATTGAAGGATTTTTTTCTGATGGCTTAGATTTTATTTGTGAGAGCTAGAAAGAAATTGGTGATAACGCCAAGTTTGCAGGTCTGAGGAACGGGAATCAAAGAGTTTCCTTCCTGAGATGGGGGAGTCTGCGGGGGAAGAAGGGAAAGGAATCAAGAGGAAGGCTTCGTTTCAGATGTGCAAAATGTAAGATGCTTAAAAAATGGTGAATTTTCAACGTGCTCATCATTGGTCCATCCTGCTGGGCCTTCCTTTCAGAAATAGATTGGGATCTTGGCATAAGAAGTACAGTATAGGGCCTGTTATTTATAGGACACCTATTAGGTAAATTATGTCAGATTTTATTTGAACATATTATGTGAAACAGATAAGTAAATAAGTGAATAAAATAAAACAAACCAGCTTTCCAGGACAATAGAGACAGCGCTGTGATGTTCTTGTGATTATCCCTAATGTAGAATTTGTGGCTGTATAATCCAGGGCTAATTGCACTTTTGAAATTAGTACATTTTGCTCATTATCTTTTATCATGAGGTGGCCCTAATTCACTTGGTTCTTCAGATGGAGTTTAATGGAAGAATCTCAGAATCACCCTGTTCTTCCTTACCTGACAAATTAGAGTAATATAAAACTCAAATCTAACCCGAGCGCAAAGTTGTTAAATACTTTAATTTTCATCTGTGTTTTGTGTTGGAAAATAATTTTAATATTAAAGGACAGCTGTAGACTGCTAATGACTTGAATACAGTTTGACTGTTTTCATGAAGTACTCTGTGGGATGTCAGAATATTTAATTCAGGATGTTAAAAACATCCCAAAATGTCACAATAATTATATCACAGCAGGCAATTAAAACACTGGAAAATGCCAACTGACTAAGAGTGTTCCTTGTTATTTAGGAAACTATTAAGAACCTGACATATAAAGTAAAAAACGCTGGTTATAACTTTCTATTTCAATAGACGATTTCGTTGTCATATATGAAATTGACACTGCATAGAGTCAGGGTCGTGCTAAAACTGCAGCCCCAGGAAGAACTAAGGAAGAATTTCCATCTGATCTTTAACTTTATAATATCTATATTCGCACATCATAAAAAACATTGTTTGGTTTTACATATCATACCATATGTGCTGTAATACCCTCCACACAATGGCTGTGTTAATTATATCTTATGTTGGCAGCCTTAATTGGTCTGATTTTACCATCTTAAATTATGGGCAATGGAATTATTTCCTCTTTTCTCAGATTGTACTTTTCTAAATCCTAGTGGATTAACAATGTAATGCTGAAGACCAGGGGCAGTGTTTGGGTAATCCCTGAGGATTAGAGTAGTCATTCTCAGTAGGGATGTGAGGAACGGACTATGTTGAGCTGGAAGGGAATATATTCAGGCATGGGGAGGACAGAAATGCAACGTGCCAGAGTCCCAAGAGTTTAAATGCAATTACAGGCACATGGTTATCTTTAGTGTAAGTGAACAGTTTATGTAACTGTAACACTTGGAAGAACAAAGAACCCACAGTTTTAACCTAGAGCCTGCATTTTGGGGCACTGTGTCTGAGTTTAGAATGAACCGCTTGAAGTGTTAAGGGTTATTTTAAACCAACACACTTAACAAGGATTTAAGATATAAAGTTAGCACCATATCATTCATAGAGAGAAAGAACTATTGTAACCAGTATATATTTTTGATTTATGGGAAATTTGGTAGGAGTCCATTGACCTGCCTTCAAGAAAGGTACGTGATTAAGCGAGGTAGCGTCATTGAACACCTGATTTGAGGTCTGACAGAGAGCAATTGTTTCAACATTTTAGTCCCAACTTTCTTTTGTGAAAACAGATATCACCACAAGGAACTGAGGCATGGAGGAGATGTTTGGACTGAGTATTAGAAGGTAAGTAGACTAGGTGGAAGAGGAAGATAGTGTCTTCACACAATGTCCAAATACAGGGGCAGATTACACAATTTGGGGATCTTCTTTAAAAAAAAAAAGAACACAAAATTATTATTACAAAAATTGGGGGCTAAAGCAAAGACAATAAATAACACATAAGTAAAATCTGAGAAACACTGCAAATATCCCCAAATGAAGAAAAATAGTATTTCATTGTTTATTAATTACCTATCTGCTTATAACACTTGAATGCCTTCTTTTCTTTATTCTTTTAGGTGCATTCTTTTAAATTACGTTTTCATATGAAAATGATTTTTATTTTCCTGTAGACTGTGGAAGGGAAATTGATAATTCAGTCTTTTGCACGATATTTGAAATTTGATTTTTCAAGCTTGATTGGTTTTTGAGAAAAGTTTCAGCTTTGCAAGTCATTTATATGCTATATAAATATTTAAGACTATCGTCAAATTTGAGGAAGTCTCCATTAAATTCTTTTAAAAATGAGATGTGACATTTCAAATTTTCTTGTTCAGTGGCAGATCTTCAGCACTGATGGAGTTAATACATGTGGTAAGCAAGTGGTCATTGATGCCTATGTTGCAGAGCAGTGTTGAATTAACTGTCATCTTTGTTGATGTAAGCATTTCATGTTAAATCAGCAAGAAAGTTAGGCCTTTCCTCAATGTGTTCACATCATTTACTCCTCTTCATTAATTGGATTAATAAAAAATCCAATAGTCCATGCATTGCTTCCATTCAAAATTTATTTCTTCCTTTTAATCATTTCATTAGGTATGATCTGAAAGCTTTTTGTTAGTTTGCTTTTTGATGTCAGAATAATTCCTGTTGATTTCATTCTTTGTCTTCATTGCTTTTATTTCAAGTTTCATTATTTTCATTTGAAATTTACCAGTTATTTAAAAAATAAAAGTGGTGAGAGATAATATCCTTCATGTGCACCCAAATGAGGAGTCTATAATTCCTAATTTTCGAAATTGTTTTATGGAACTGTCTTTCCAAATGGCCATAAACGTGTGCATTTGCAATTTATAAAACCCACCATTCTTATGAAGGAGGAACTCTGTTTTATCCTGAGATGACTTGCGCACACTGTACTTGGAAGTTCTTGTGAACACTGAACTCAGACAGAATGTGTAGCTACCTTAACTTCCCCCAGCTAGAATCTCCCCAGGTGCCTTAGCCACTCCAATGCCAGTTGACACTAGAGGAAGTTTGAAGCAGGGAAAGTCAGAGTGGAGCGGACAGCTGTCTTTACCAATTGCAGTGAAAGTATCTCTATGCTTAATTTTTTTTTTTTTTTTAAATGTGAGACTATGAGAACACCTTGCAAGATACCTTGAAAGTGGTCCATTGAGATGGATGCCTTGACACTTCAGCTTCATTAGCTACCAGTAATTCTGACTTGGTCCAAACTTGTTAATATAGTTATTTTTGATGTGTCTTCTGTTACCTTCTCCAGACCAATGTCTCATCACTCCCCATTTTCTGAACCTGACTCGATTTCTTTCAGTTCCTTGACTCTGCCATGCTTTGTCTCATCCCGGGGCATTCACCAGTGCTGTTCTCTGTCTGGCTCAATATTCATCCTTCATGTGTCACTTGAGAAATCATGGAGTATTCCCTGACTATGGAAGTCTGAGATTCATGTCTCCCTTATTTGTTTTTTAACAGTATGTTAATAATAAAAATAATAGTAACTGTTAATAATTGATAATCCTATGATGTGACGTAATAAACATAATAATGTTCTCCAATCATTCAGTGTGTATGTACTTTCTCTTCTGTGTCCAACAGTAAAAGTGAGTTTGGGAGAGAAGGGACTTGGTCTTCCTTCTTGTTGTTTGTAACTCCATCTCTAGGCACAGTTCCTAGAATATTTAATGTCAAAATGAAGAAGGTACAGTATTCTGAGCTGAGGGACTAATGTCAACAAAAGCTTAAAAGAGAATGTAGTATGTATGGTATTTGAAAGTTTAAACTCTGGAGTCGGATTTCTGATGTGTAAGTCCCAGGACCTTCAGCTTTGTGACCACAGACATTACTTAACATTTCTGTGCATAAGTTTCTTCACCTGTGACATGGGAGGGAAACAGTAACAACCTGGTGTGGTCTTTGTTGATCAAACAGGTTGAAAGATGTAAAGTGCTTAGACCAATTCCTGATACACAGTAAACGCCCACCACATTTTAGTTATTATGAAATAGATCTTAAAAGTCATCGATTCAGCCTTCTCAGTTTACAGAGGGGAAGATTTAATGTACAAAATATTGCATGACTTTTCCTCTGATTCCTCAGCCAGCTGGGTCTGGGACAGGCCCAGCATCCACCCGCTGTTAGATGAAGCTGATGATGATCCTGGTGAGGTTAGAACTGGATGTTTGGGGGTACACGTCTTGAGCAGGATGGGCGTTAAAGTGAAAGATGGTGGTTGCACTGCTGTTGCCTGAGATGTTGTCCACCTTGGTGACTCCATGCTGCACTTTGCGTTTACCAACTGTGGACCTGAGTACCTAGAAGAGGAAAGGCAGGATCCCAGTAGACTTGGGATCTGAGACCCAGCCTACACCGTCTGTGTGCAGATGGTACAGAGGCTGATGCAGCGGGAGGAAAGCCATCAGGATGATTCTAGATTCTGGCTCTTAGCTCCCAAGTCAGAAAACTGCAGGCATGGACCCTCCTCGTGGGCGTCTTCTGTTTGCTTACACAGGCTGAGACCCTCTACACCCAGGGCTGCAGCATCTCTGCAAGACTTGAAACAGTCTGGATGACCCAGTCTTCAGAGCTCAATTATTGGGACACACCACACTCACTGCATTAGAAAGAAACAGATCTGTTTGAAATGTTCAGCTTAGGTGACTGACTTTAGCACTCAGGCTAACATACAGCAACTGTTTTGCATAGCTCATAAATGCTGCTTACCCAAATAGCAGGAGTCCTGTGCATGTGTAATTTTTTTTTAGAAGGATCACTTATTACTTCTGCTAGAAGTAAGGTGATAGGACCTTAATAAAGAACCAATGAAAAAAATTAAAAATAAAAAAAAATAAAAAATTGAAAAAGAAAATATGAATTTGGTCTACTTGATTTTCTCTTTAACAATAACTTTATGGGCTTCATTTAACTCATGACTTTGAAAGACAAAAGATTGGTTGAGAAATGTGGAATGGACAATAAGGAATTAACTGTAGGGGTTTTGTCAAATTTAGGTTATATACCCAGAACTCAGCAAATAACACGAAGACAGACAGACAGACAGATAAATGATCAGAATGGGGGGTGAGTCTGCTTTTGGACTCTGTTCAGAGTGCTGGTTGGCAGGCAAGGCCTGTGTCGGAAGAGGTAACATGATACTTGTTATGTTGTTTTAACTCTGTTCATTTAATTATCTAGATTATTTGCTTCTTGGTGTCAGAGTGTTTTTTTTTTTTTTTTCCCTAAGTGTAGAGCAACTTCAGTTTGTTGGAGTTCAATCTTTCACCTTTAGTTAGAATCCAGTTACTATTTATGGCATTAGCTATTTTCCTTCCCACTTGCTATTGGACAAGTCTAAGCAATGCAGTAAACAACAAAGAGAGAAGGTGCTACAAATAATGCCTTTTGCCTGTGATTTTTTTTTTTCATGAACACCTTGTACTTTTCTGTTTTGGGAAGAGATTAATAGTCCACTGTAATTTGGAGCAGGAAAACACAAAATAAAGCAAAACAACAACCTAACAAACAAACAAATATGATCAAGGCTGGATGTTCCCTGTCACATGAACAACTTTTCCTTTAGAAGTATTTTCTGTCTCCCTCTGAAAAAAAGATAACATTTAGAATTAAGAAGTATTCCTCCTGAAAAAGTGTAATGCTCTTAAGGCTTTTCCTGTTTCAAGTATCATGTACTCTGTATGTGTGTTGCACCTAAAGAAAATCGTATTTTCATTTTGGTATGTGAAGGCTGACTCATAACTAGGAAGACGAGTGATTAATTTTGTTTGCATCTCATACATTTTTGCAAAAGTTCCACATTCATACCATAGGGCTTTCGGGCTGTGTGTATGTGTGCATGTACGTTTTATGTTTGATTCTCTTCTGTATTTGCCCATTGATGTAGCTGAGGTGTGTAAGATGACTATGGTTAGGAAACCAACTCTGGGAGCTGACTTGCCTTAGATAGAAGTAAGTAGCAGAAATAGGACTAATTAGGTGTTTGCGTCCTTATCCTTTCTTCTTTCTTTCAGCAGTACCCCCAAGTTTGGTTTGGGGAGCGATGCCTTCCCATATTCTGTCTGTGTGGACTGGATGGGACATCACCGATAATTTCAGGCACTTATTTTCTCCTGCAGGCCCAAGACAATCACATCTCCAGCAGCTGCTCCAGTAGTGAGTTTAGAGTAGGCAAGTGACCAACACAGACCCATCCAAAGCGTTTCCAGACTTTGGGGGAGAGGTGTGGGAAACATATCCCCTTTTCCTCTGTTGGGAAGAGTTGGGTTGGAGCTGCTTACCGTCACATGAGTTTGGATGAAGCCAAGAGAGCCAAAGGCAGTGCCAGATAAGGAAGGAAGGAAGGAAGGAAGGAAGGAGAGGCTGGTAGCAAAACTTGAGCACCTGCAGTGAGTCACACCTCCAAGCCCGCTTTACCTTTGGACTTTTTTAGCTCAGTGAAAAGCCTTTTTCTGCTCCAGTCTGTTAGGGTGGGGTTTTCAGTCCTACATGGCAAACCTGCATAGGTGAGGAGGTCATAGTTTCAGTTATTAGGGACTATAATTTCCTAATTTAGAAAATAAATGAGCTTTTATAGCCTGTTATAGCTCTGAAGTTATGACTCTATCCCAGAAGTGTCATCTCCACAGCATGCTGGGAGGGAGCGAGTGCCCTGGTGTCCGATAACTTAGATTCACTCTTGGGTGTGGTGTATCCCTTTCCTCTCAACAAATAGCTGGTGTTCTTAAGGCTAAATGTCCAGGGAAGAAGAATTATACCTCCCAGATAGTACTAGGATATCATCCTTCAAAGTATTAGTAAACAACTTCAAAGAACTCAATGAGAAGTTGGCGGAACCAGATTACATTTCTTCTAGTCTGACAGGAATCTATGCATGAAATCCATTCATTATCTTGGCAAGAAATAATTAGTGTTTTTGTAAATAAATATAGCAAATTCCCTCTCTGATGATAAATGTGACCCCAATATTTAGTCATGAAAATGTGGTGTTACAGGAATGGTGTGAATCTACATTGTGCATGACCACAGAAATGAAAAGTAGTACCCCATTTGTGTACAAGGAATCAAAATGCGGTCTGTAAAAAATTAAAAGATAAATTAAAAAATGCTCTCTGTAAAAATAAAAATATAATAAAAAAAGAAAATGTGGTGTTTGATGTTGCAACATTAGGTAAAAATCAACATCTATTATATTATTATATGTATTATATATGTATGTATGTATATATATATATATAGTTACCATTCCAGTTACTGTGCAGGGAAAGAAAGAAAAACACATTTTTACATTTATTAGCTGTGTAGGAAATAGACTGATTAGTACATTGAAATAAGCATCATCCTTTGAACTGAAAAGGCTGGAATTATTGGGGGGGGGGGGGGGTTGCTATTACACTACTCCTCTCTTCCCAGAAGAAAACTAAACCTTCAAAGTTGCCCAAGAGGCCAAGTGCTGATACTGAATGGTGGAGAGGAGTAAATTGCCAGTTGCTTTATAGCCATCTTTGTTGCAATGGGAGATTTTACTGAGTTGGATTAAAAAAAAAACTATGAACATCTTATTTAAATCCTCATCATAAATCAATGTTTGGGGATTTCTAGAAAATGATTACTTACAGTTCCATAAACTCACCAGGGGGTTTCATACTCTTGTGCCTTTGCAAACTCAGCTCCCCACCTGAAAAGACATCCCTTCCCTTCTCCACCAAATGTGCCCCTACGTACCTTTTGAGACATAGTGTAAGCCCTTTGCTCCCCTGGGCTCCTCTTCTAGGTACTTGATTGCTCTGCACAGGGTCCCAGTACTGTGCCAGGTGTTTTACTATAGAACACTTAACATTGGTTAAAATATAGGGCACCATTTCTCCGCTGCCCGTCTCTGCCAGTGGACTTTGAGGACCTTCCATTTAAGGACTTGCCTGAGCCTTCAGGACTCAACACGTTTGTCAGATGAATAAATAACCTTAGTGATTCCCATTCGAATGAACATCCTAACTATAATTACAATGGTCAGTGATTTTGAACCCTTAATATTGTTCAGGCACACCATGATTTATGATAATTTAATATTTAATCTTGCAAGGTACATATTATCCTTCCTCCTATTTTGTAGACGGGAAAATTGAGGCTCAGAGAGTTACAGAAGTTTGCCCCAGACGTCCCCAGGAAGTGGTAGTGAAGGTTTTAAATCTGCTCTTTCGTTCACATTGTATCTCCAGCTTTGCTTGAAATAGTCATTTAAAGAATTTCTAAAATGCTTCCTCTCAAACATTCCCCGAGTATTCCCTGGAGGCCTCTGCTTCCTGCTTGATTTGTGCTACCTGCTTCCGTCTGTAAAATCAAATAAGCTACTCTGTGCAGCTCCTTCCTGAGGAAATGTGGAAAACTGAACTGTTCTTTCTAGGAATGGTAACAATCCGTCTCCATTCGCTGACCCGGCTTATGATTTTCAGTTTAACCCACTGTAGTTGGTGTTCCCCTGAGCTGTAGTTGGTAGCCTGGTTAAGTTTAAAAAGTTTTTATTCCTCCCATTGGAAGCAGGAAGTAGAAGCAGATTTAGAAAGGCTGGTTAAGAAAGAACTTGTTTCAGTAATTGAGGCTGAGCAGTTTTATTAAGATGATCTGACTAGTTCCAATTCTTTCCTTTGCCAGGGCAGATCTGGTCCACACCTGTTCTACTCTGCAGTGTGCTTTACCCAGCGATCACCAAATGCTGGACTGTGAATTTGTACTGCTCAGGGTTTTGATGAAGTTGTCATCAGTTTGGAGAGAAGTCAGAAACAAAGGGACAGTGTTCTATGTGCACTTGCGAGTGTGTGGACGTGTGTGCAAAGGGACAGTGTTCTATGTGCACTTGCGAGTGTGTGGACGTGTGTGCAAAGGGACAGTGTTCTATGTGCACTTGCGAGTGTGTGGACGTGTGTGCAAAGGGACAGTGTTCTATGTGCACTTGCGAGTGTGTGGACGTGTGTGCAAAGGGACAGTGTTCTATGTGCACTTGCGAGTGTGTGGACGTGTGTGCAAAGGGACAGTGTTCTATGTGCACTTGCGAGTGTGTGGACGTGTGTGCAGCAGGTATACCTCTTTCTCCCTTTGTTTCTGTCTCTCTCTCATGAGTGCCCTTTTGGGTCAGGGTTAGTCTTTCATTCCAAGATTATGTCCTTTTGCCTATTTTTGACATGAAAGTATTCTTTCTTTTAAGAAATCGTAGTGTCACTGGATGCTAGATAATTCTCTTAGTGTCTCCATCTGACAGGATAAAAATGCTCAGAAAGATCTATTTCATTATCGTTGATTTTTGAACAAATCCAGAGTCCTGGAACCACATCTTACTCCCTTTATTCTCTTGATTTTTTGGTCAGCGGTAAGATAGGAATTCTGCTCCCAGAGAGGGAACAATCAAAATGGTTTCCCTCTCTCGTCTTGCCTGTTGTCTTTACTTGTTGGCTGTAAGAATATCAGGCTTTGTATCATTAGCTGCTGATGTGTGTCCTTCCTAGATATTAAAATAGACGGTAACTGCCCTTACTCAAGGCAAGAAGCATCTTTTTCTTTCTATGTATTGCTGGAAGCTACACATAAGAAATGCTCAGATGTTTTAATAGAGATTTAGTGTCTGGAAATGGGGGCAGGTGCTGAAAATTAATAAAATAATAATGACAATAGATCAAAGTTAATATTTATTTCACACTTCCATACACTAGCCACTATTTCAAATATTCGATATGTGTACCTCATTTAATTTTCCCTGCTGCCAAGAGAGTTTTACTCTCTTTGTTTTACAGGGGAAGAAACTGAGACAAATTGGGTTAAGTAAACTGCTAAGAACAGAAGAGCTTTTATTTGGTGGTGGTGAGATTTGATTTAGATATACTTAACATGAGTTTTCCACATTAACTAACTACCAGTCATGCTTCACCCTCTCAGAACAGTTCTGAGAGCTGCATCTGGGGACTAATAACCATCACACCAGTCATAATTATAATAACCAGAACGAGGATGATCCAGGCTGCAGGTGTCTCACTCCATGTTCATCATGATGCTCTGCATCTGGGCTCCCATGATCCCTATTTTACAGTTGAGGAAACTGAGGCACAGAGGTCTTGTGTGGATTTCCCCAGCCTAGAAAGTGGCAGAATCAGAACTCAAGAAGAGTTTCATCTGACTCCAAACCCCATGAGCCATGATGGCATGCTTGAATAAGCCTAGGATTTGGGGTAGGAAAATTCCATCTCCAGGCCCTCTGGTAGCTGAGTGGCTAGAGTGCTCAATAATCTCTTCTATAAGGAGGAGGATCTTTCTGGAAGGTACTCAGTGAACAGTGCTCGGCTGCTTTATTTATATACATGTCAGATGCTTGTTCCATGCCTGGGTCCGCAGTGTATCCGGGTAGGTCCCAGAAGTTCACCATCCTTATCTTTGATTCCCTTGTTAGCCCCCGCCCCCACCCACTAGCAGGCACCTCAGAGAGCTTTGGGATCCTGGTCCTGAGTAGCTCTAGGGAATGTATTTTGAGTTTGCTGATCACCTATTGCCACAGAAAGAAAATCAAAGCTGACAAGCACTGTGCTCATTAGGCGGATGCTCAGAGTTTTATCCACCACAAAGATATTAGGAAAAGATATTTATAGCTGACCTTTCGAGATTAACAATTCCAATGCAAGAGTAACTATGGTATTCAAAACAATTAAAAAATAGTCCTGAATATTGAAGGAAATAATTCTTTTACTCTTTGTAGTATAGTTTGTCACCCTTATTAAGAATTTAATAAAATGCATATGCATATCTATCACACTTCAAAGATAGTAGCAGATAATATAAAATTGGTTCAGACCTCTTCTTTAAAACTAGATATGTGACATTCTTATGACTCCTAATTATTTTGATATATTCTTTAAAATGTGTGCATTAATCTTGTAATCTGAGAAAGAAAAATTCTATAACAGTCAATAAGAAATCAAAATTAGATCTTTTGAGCCCATTAAAATCAAGTGCCAAAGCACTCATGGTTTTTAATATTAGGAAATAAAAGAGAAAAAACACAAAAAATTAACTTGTTCCCTTTTCTTTTTAAAAATAGTCTTAAAGATTTTAACCGACACATAATAGTTGTATATATTTGTGGGGTACAGTGTGCGTCTCAATATATGTATACTGTGTATAATGATCAGATTAGCATAATGGGCTTATTCATTGTCTCAGACATTTATCATCTCTTCCTATTGGGAACATTGAGAACCCTCTCTACCAGTTAATTTGAAATATACAATTAATTGTTGTTAATGTGATCCCTTTTCCTGACCTTTGGTCTTTCTTTACTGCTCCTTCAATCCCCACATCAGACTAGCAGTGAATCTCCTGTTTGGGTAGCATGTGCCTGTTGAAAACCTTCCTGGCTTGTTTTATTGTCTTGAAACCTAGAGGAATCCATTATTGCCTCTAAACAAATACATTCTCACTATAGCAAATTCAGTTGAAAAGCTTCATATTGTAAGGAATTAAATCCTGTGCTGTGAACAAAACATATGCCGTGTTGTGAGTACAAAAAACTCACATCTATTCTAGGTTCACTTCTCCCTAGAATGAACCCCAGGGAGGGGAGGACAGAGGCCCCCAGGACCCGGGGAAGTTATCACTGAGAATCATTTGCTGAAGCACTTCATGTATCTGGTTTGTTGTTTATAGTGGAAATAAAAAGGCTATTATAAATTGAGCTGAAAACAATTTAAAATAATTTTGTAAACATAGATGTATTTCCTGAATGTAAATATCTCCTTCTTGTTTTTTTAAACTCCTTGTTACTACAGTAGAATCATCAATTTTAGGTAATTTTAAACATAAGCCATGACATTTCAATTTCTTCATTATTGTCACTAAGTCCTCATAAGATCTTGATTTAGTCACTAGTTATTTAACCGTATCCTTAATTTTTTTATAATTAGGGTTTTGTTCATTTTTTTTACTTTTCTAGAAATTGCAACTGTAAATTTTGTTTTTAATCCTTTAGTTTTCTTTGTGTGTCCTGTTTTTTTATTATAAAAATATGATCTTGATAATCATCGTTCACAATGCAACAAATCTAAATATGCCTGCAGAATTTTCTTCCAGTGCTGAGTAATTTCATTAAGACAAATTTTGTTCTCTTGGCCTGTTAGTATTTCTTGCCATGTTCTCACCATGAACTCTTACTGATTACTTAACACCCAATGTAAACAGCCTTTCGTTGAGGCTTTCATTGATACTCTGTAGTCTGTTGCTCCATCCTTTATCCATACTTGTTTATAGCAAAGAATTCGCTGTAGGTCAAATATGTTTAATTTCAAACAGTCATTGCCTTACTGCACGTTTGTTAGAGACTGACTCTGAGTGTGGTTATTTTGTACATACATCCCAACTTCATAGGACAGATTTTCACACACTTAATGTTTATTAAATAATTGAATGAGTAAGTTAAATGAAAGAGCTTACAAGGACCTTGATGAGTGGAAGAAGAAATAAAGTTCTATATAGAGGAGTTCAGGGAAAGGTAAGAGAAGGGGGGAGGTGGAGGAGAAGAAGGGGAAGGGGAAGGGAAGGAAACCTATTTCTATTGAGCTTTGTTATGTACCAGGCACTGTGCCAGGTACTTTACATACCTTATCTCATTTAACCTTGAGAACAGCTCTGAAGTATGTCCTGTTGCTCTCACACTGCATATTGCAGATAAAGAGATTAATGTTCATGGAGGTTTAGTAATTACATAAGTTCATTGTATTAGTGTCAGAGCTGGAAGAGAGGAGAGGGGAAGTTTCACTGATGTTCAAAAGGGGCAGGATGGGTGGATTCAAGAAGGCCAAGGCATAGACACAGATGGGACTGACCAGCAAGTGTTTATACATTAACAGGGATGTCAGCCTGGATATTTTGGAGAGTTGGAATGGGATGAGGGATTGGTAATTGGAATTCATGGTATTGTATGCTTTAGGAATCATTAAGGCATTAAGGCCTCTGTTGGAATAGAAGGGACTAAGGTTCTTCTGAAGGATGTGTCTGTGTGAATAATGGCTGCAACTAGGTTGGCCTGGAAAACTCTTGATACCTAAGGCAGGTCACGTTGTCACTACTGCTCTGTTACCAGGTGATTACGTTGGACCCATAGGAATTAATTTACATGCAGAGAGCTTGGGGAATGCTCAGTAGAGGGTTTTAATGAAACAAAAGAGAGGATTGAACTAAGGAAAATAGTTTAATAGAAAGAATACACAGCTGCTGGAAGAAAGGCATTAAAAATTGAATTGCTTTAAAAGGCAAAAGAGGATTAATAGAAGGTGTTAGTTTAATTTTCATTTTTCATCTCTATTGGAACATGTGTAAAATGAAATACAACTTTTAGATGTGGATGGTTATGGGCATCTTTTCTATCAATGCCTTCTCTTTGTGTCTTTGGGTCCCCGCCATCATCGCCACCAAGCCATTGTCAACAAACGTGGACCTGCTGATGTGTACCTGTCATCACTGCTGGTACACCAAGACGCAGAAGGCCGGTCCTGTTCTGGGAGGGCTGATGCCTGAGGAAATAGGAATGGAGGGAAGATAATATTTATTTAGCACATTCTTTGTGCTGTCCGCTTATACCAAATACATCTCATGGGTAGAGCAGAAATGTTGCTGGCACAAGAGTTATTTTAGGAAGACATTGTTAGGACACTTTGGCAATGGAAAGCGAGGCCTGTGAGAACAGGTCTGGATGAATTTAAAGACATGGTAAAGTAAAAAGTAAAAAATTGGGGATGAGGTAAGTAGCAAGTCAGTGTATTTCCCTCATTGCTCTCTTCTTGAAATGAAATATAGATGACCTTTAATACAGAGAGCAAGTATAGTTTGGTTGCATCAATTCAGGTCACATACTCATACATGCTCATACTCAAACTTCCCATGTGAAGAAAGCAAGGAAAAGGAGTTGTGAATTCTACCTTGCAGAGGCAAGAGATAGCATTTAGGGTATTTTTCAAACATGTGAAAGTGGGAGCCAACTACAAATAGAAATTGTCCTTTGAATCTATTTCCATCTCTTCTTTTTTTATTATTTTAAAATTTTTACATGTTGCATTTTGATTCATTGTAAACAAATGGGACACACGTTTTTGTTTCTATGGTTGTGCACAATGTAGATTCACACCATTCGTGTAATCATGCATGAACATAGGGTAATGATGTCTGTCTCATTCCACCATCTTTCATAATTACAGAGATCCATGAAAAATAGTTTTCAGGCCCACGGCATACAGAAAAGTGGGCATGCCCTGACAGGTGACTTCTCCAGGTGGCCATGTGTCCAGGCTCTGATGTGAATGGCTCTGCTAGATTTGTGCAACTTGGAAACCCTTGCATTTACGATAATAATTAAAACAGCATTACCGAGTGCTTAGTGTGATTCTGGTACTGTCCTACTGCATGCCAATGCAAAGGTCCAGAGCATGGGCTTTAGGGTTTAGTGACCATGTGTTTGAATTTTATGTCTGCCACTTACTAGTCACGAGGACAGGGACTAGTTAAACTCTCACAATCTTACTTTCTTTGCTGTAAAATGGCAGCACCGATATATGGTATCACGTTGTTATGTATTTCTGTCCCTAGGTAGCACATGGGAAATGGTAACATAAATAATGCTCCACAGCATTATCTTCTTAATCTCCATTACAGTCTTATAATTTAGCTCTAACACATGGGTAAACTGAGGTTCAGAGAACATAAGATTTGCCTAAGATAAGACAGTAGTGGAGTAGCGAAGAACGGATTCAAACTCAGATTTGGAAACTTGTGTTCTTTTATACTGACAAGTTGATTTTTTACCTGTTTCCAAAGATGAATATCCAATCTGAAGTCCTTTTCCTCCAAGCCTTTCTTCATGTCCAGCATAAATATTAATGCAGCTACCATCTGCCACCATGTAAAAACACTTGGTCAAATCTATTTTAGCAAACGAAGAAAATTGCTTTTTGTTTAGTTTAGTGTATGTGTGTTATGCTTTCTTTTGACTATCCAGTCCGTTTTTGCAGTGAGATTTGGTTACCTAGGGAACTAGCAAATGGCATCGGTAATTTTTTTTTTTTTCCAAATGAGATGTAAGTTCAAAGTCGTTAGAATTGGTGACTGAATTTCAAAAGGTGACCTCTCTGTTGACTGGAAAGTAGAATAATTTTACTTTTCATATGAAAGTAAGATTAAGGGTAGGAGAAAATGAAGAGGAGTTGCAGAGGGTTGGTGAAAAATATGAATCTTTAAGTTGTGAATATTTCACCTGCAGTTGGAAGCTCATTAATCAATATCTTTATTTCAGACCATATAATTTGCACATAATTCTTACTGCTTTGGGACATGTTTTATGTGTTCTTAAGTAGGAATAAATTTTGTGTGCCATGTTTTAGAAAATATGTGGCCATTAATGGTTTTAAGTTGTTTTCTGGAATGGTACTATATAAAGCCTAGGGAATGTTGCTTCTCCAACACTTATCTTTCTTTTTAAAGAAGTCTGAGCTTAGTTCAATGATTCAAAACTCTCACAATGTGCCAGTTATCATGAAAAAAATTGAAATTAAAAAAAATAAAAATTACTTAGAGTTTCTCCCTCCATTTGAGGGACTACAGTTTTCCAAGAAGGTGAGGATAGAGAGATCCAACCGTAGGTGACACAGGACTTTGGGAGGTAAGAAGTGTGAGTCAAGATAATGCTTGTCTGAAAGTCTGAAGCTTCTCTTCCAAGGAGGGTGCCCGGAGTGCCAGCTTGAAGGGCTGAGGATTCAGAATGAGAAGTTTGGGATCAGGTAGACTCAAAGGTTATGAACCTGAATTGCCATTGAATGAGGAAAAGTTGGATGGTGTGTTTGCTTTAGTTTAATGATGGAAGAGAATTGGGTACTGAGTGGGTCTGTCTAGGCTAAAAGGCCACTGTTGGAGGCAGTGTCCACACAGAGCATGTGTTTTAATTTTCCATGTTTTCTTCTTACCTTTTATATTAACAAAATAACCTTGGCTATGAGGACCTGTCTTCAGGTGGGTCTCCCAAGGGCAAGTCTGCGAGTATGGAGCCATGAGAGGGGTATAAAACAGATCAGGGCTGAGGTTGACGGAGAGCCAGGCATGTAATTCCTGAGTGTTAATTGAACGAATTTGGGCAGAGAGATAATCATTTATGTGGAAACCAAAGCAGAGCAAGTAAAATGGGACCCTAAGGCTGGAGTTGCCCGAGGTGCTGGCATAGCCGCAGAGCTATGTCCTGAAGCTCCTGCTGTCTGCTCTGTGAGTTCTAGACATGAAGTTATTAAAGGAACTGAACCAGTGTCGGCTAACTGAAGCTTGACAGTGGCTACGATCTTAGAGAGTGATCGAGGGAGAGGGCACTTCAGGGGAAGTGTGCCCAGCTGAGCCCACATGGGAGGGGCGGATGAAATGTCTCACAGAGCTCTTCACCCATTCTCTCAGCGCTGCGATTCCAACATTACGAGTGTGACGCCATTGAAGATTCACTTTTCTGGTATTTCTGGGCCATTTTGTTGACCCCTGGCCTTAACAATACTGAGATAACAAAGGCAGTTCTTAGTGGGCCATGGGTCAGGAGAATATCCTTTGCTGTTGTTCTACAGAATCTCTCTCACTTTCATGATAAATGTTGTCTTCTGATTGGTGGTGAAATAACAAAACAAAGTGGTCTCTGCCTGTCCCATGCAGACATTCAGACTGGAGAGATGGAAGGCTTTTCAGAGAAAGCTCACAGGAAAGCAAAGTAGTTGGACCTGAAAGGGGTAGTGGGTCTGAAGTGCATAGGCTGAGCAGCTGCAGAGGAAGGAGAATCTGTGCAAGGACCAGCAATGAGAGCAGGAGGGGAAGGGGGCCTTCCAAGAACTAGTTCTGGGAGAGCGAAGTCTGAGGAGCTCAATGCAGGGCCTGGGGCAGGTGCTGTGGGACTGTGTGAGGGCCCTGAAGTCCACGCAGAGGAGAAAGGAAGCCAGGCTGGTGGGGCAGCAGTCACACCCACACGCACAGAGGGGCGTGAGGACCAGCTCTGGGTGGGAGAACTGGTGGTCAAAACCATTGACGCCCCGTTTTATACGTACATGACAAGGTTCTTATTCAATAGTTTAGCAAAATCTTTTGGTGTGTACGATGTATTTTTATCACTAGTCTTTTTTTTTTTTTTTTTTAAATACTAGTAAGTTAGTGAATGACTTGATGTGAATGGGTTTTACCAGCTAACTGTCCCTTGGATTAACCTCCAGACGGGACAGTATTTTCTAATTTGAAGCTACTTGTCTCTTTATTTTCCTGGTAGAAATGAAGGAGTTTTTGGTACTCATATATTGAGATAAAAAATCTTTGATGTAATAAAGTTGCATATAAATGTAGACATGCTGCCTATACTTAAAAATACTTCACTTTCCAAGGGCAGAATAGTGTAAGTTTAATGACAAATTTATAGAAATAAATCATTCTACATACATTTGCTGATATACGGTATACAATGCTTTTAGAAACAAATAGAAATGGATGCAGATGTTTACAAGGACACTAAAATCTTCACACTCAGAAAATATGAACAAGGACACTGAAATATTTATAGAGGCTCCTTTTCAACAGAGCTGACTTAAGACTTTTGTCCCTGCAATAGATGGTATTTAATTGTTATGAGGACTAGAAAAATCTACGTATTTTTCCCCCACACAAGTGTGAAGGCTGTGGCCCTGTTGGAGGATAGTGCACTTTCAAACCCATTCTGAGTGAATTGCTGGTATGTTATAAATATCCTTGAAGCACTGAATTATTTCATTTAAAAGAACAGGCATGCATAGTTGTCAAGTAAATGGTATACAATCTAGTTATAGTTATATATGACACCACTCGATAATGTAAAAGGCCTGGCCTGGAGGCATAAACATGCATTTTTGAATAAGTTGCAAGGAGAGGAAATCTCCAAATAGTGGCTTTAATATTTGTATTTTTGACTAGTTTTGAGTGACCCTGGAAATCCACAACATGCATTTATCTTTGTACTTGTTTGTCTTTTTCCATTGAATACATTTGTAAGTTCTTTATTTCTGACTCTACAGAATATCAGTTGGAGGGCAGTCAGAAAAATTATATGTAGTAGTGACATTCTCAACATTCTCCATGGATGTGAAAGTTCTGCTATATGAATAAAGGTCTTAGAAATCTGCTTCCATGTGTAACAGGAAACCCAGAGATGGACTGGAACCTGAAAACATGGATTGTCGCGAGCGCACACGTGAGTGGCCATGAGCAGTGATGAGGAGCGGTATAATTTGCTCTCTGTAGCTGTTCTCGGCACTTTTGTGTTTCATTCTTAGAGGACAAACGTGATTCCAAGGGATCAGGAAAGCCCAAAATTGACCTCTTAAGGGTCAAGTTCAAGGAGCAAGGCAAGGACAGAGAGCAGCTAGCAGCCAAGGGAGCACGGGGGCTGTGATGTCTGGTGTGGGTAGGGAGGGATGTGTTAATTAATTTGATTGTGGTCATCATCACGCAGTGTAAGTGCAGATCCAGTCAAGATATTGTACACCTTGAATATATTCAATCCGTCTTTGATGATTAAATATTTTGAAGAAAAGAGCATGGAGGATGGGAATTAAAGAGTTGGTGCGGGGTTCAAAGTAGCAAATACAAAGACCATTAAAAGAAAGAAAGAGACTGAAGTTTACTCATATTTCCTGGAACTAAGGTCTTGAGCATTCTTGAGTGTTGTAAGCTCTTTTTAAATACTGCTTTTGGGGATGAGACATTCTATTTGGGGTTTGTTCTAGTTTTCTAAAAGTTATCTTTTGTATATTGATCATGAATCTTCATTTTCATTTTATCCATTGGTACCAGATGATTTCCAGGAACCTCACAATTCCTCCTTTTCGTAAATATTTAGGGAGGAACCGCTACGTGTAGGCACTGTTATTGGTGCTGTGGATACAGTGTTAACAAGGCAGACAGGATCTAAGGACACTGAGCTTATCTTTTGGTGAGAGAAGACAAAAATATGCAAGTAAATGAGTGAACTAGAACAAAAATATCTGAGAATGATAAATAGGGTACAGAGAATTAGATGGAGCAACTCTAGGTGGAGAGATTGGGAGGCCAAGGGAAGGCTTCCCTGGGAAGGTAACCTGTAATTGTGCAATGATGGAAATTAAGTACTGAATGGGGAAGAAATATGCAAAAGATCTAAACTGCTCATGAACTTCATTTTGTTGGAGGACTTAAGACTTTTGTGGCTGGAGTTTCTTATGTGCTATAATTGGGTTGCGGTATGTTCCCTCAGGGCTCATGTGTTGGAGGCTTGGTCTTCAGTGTGGTGATGTGACAGGTGGTGGTATGTGTAAGAGGTGGGGCCTGATGGAAGGTAATTAGGTCAAGTAGGATGCTGCCTTCAGAAGGAATTTAATGTATATAATATGCTAGTCTTGTGAGTTAGTTCTCAAAAGAGAGTGAGTTGTACAAGAACAAGAATGTCCCTTCTGTGGGATCACTCCCTTTTACACATGTTCCTGGTATGAAGACTAATGAAACCCTCACTGAATAAATGGAGCTGCCTGGTCTTGGACTCCCAACTTCCCAAACTGTCAACCAAATAAACCTCTTTTCTTCATTTGGTACTCAGCCTTAGGTATTTCGTTATGGCAATGGAAAACTAAGATAATGTGTGAAGAAGAATGTAGCCCAAAGTGAGGGTGCAAAAGGAAGCAAGGAGCAGATCACATAGGACTCTCTGAGCAAGAAAATGAGTTTGTTTCCATTTTAATTGAAAGGTAAATTTTAATTTGTAAAGTAATCCTATGTACCTTACAAAATGATGACTCTGGAGAAGGGAATGTTGGAGAGGGAGGAGTACAAGAGAAGTGACCCCAGGGGACTGTAGTGATATTTTCGGTTACAGATAATGGGGGCAGGAATTATGATGGTGTTGAGCGAAAGGCAGAAATGAACATTCTAGAGATATGTTTTGGAGGACTTGATGGATAGACTGAATGTTGAATATAAGGAAAGAGAAGAGTCAAGGATAACACCTAGATCCTTTCCTTGCACAATAGACATGTTGCTTTTATTCCTAAGAGGGCAAATGCACATTGTCAATTCTCCTCTTCATTAAAATATTATAAATGATATGGTTAGCAAATTAGTTTAACATATTAGATGAAGGGCAATTGGAGAAGAAACTGCTTTCCATTATGGTGCCTATTGTATTTTTGCTAGAGTTCAAATACAAACTCCTTTATTGAATTTATTTATCTAAGATATAAATTCACTTTAGAAACCTTAAGTTGTAAGAGACAAGATATTAATAACATGCACTAGTATTTTCTTGATTTTTTTTAAGACCTCAAGAGTCTTAATGAGGAAAAAAAAATGTTTTGGCAACTTTTAAAATAAGATGAAAAGTCAGGTGACAAAAGAAAAAATATCCTGGGAAAATATTTCAACAGCTAAGACTGACAAAGGGTTCATGCCTTTAATTTATAAGGAATTCTTCCACATCAGTCCATTGGGAAAATGGGCAAAGAATGTGGAAAGGGATTCACAGAAGAAAAAGTCTGTAGCATGGAGAGAGCCCAACAACGGCAGCAATCAAGTCCTCCAACACCTAAACTCACAACTAGAAACTCTCACAGTGGACAAGAAGGCAGGCTCCACAGCTGGTCTGGAGTTTGTAGACCTTGTACTGAACCTGAGAAGCTGAATCACTTTGGGCAAGTACTTTAACCTGTTTTTGGTCGAGTTTCCTCATCAGTGAAAGGGGAGTCACGACACTTACAAATCTCTGAAGATGTCTTGTGTATTAAATGGATGTTAATATAGGTAAATCCCTGAGGAAAGTTCTTGGATAACAGTAGTTGTGAGAGTTTTGAAAATTACTGTTGTTGCTATTTTTATTGCTGTTTAGTGTCTACGTTATTGTCAAATGTTTCTGAAATGGCAGTCTGGGCTGACCTCAATGGTCTTCTCTATTTGTGTGTATTGACATCAGATCTGCTATTTTGCTGCTGCCATTATTCTGCCTCCCCCACACCATTTCACAACCTAGATTGGTAGCCTTAGAACTTCCTAGTCAAGTCATTGGTCGGGATTATTAGCCTGCGAACCTCCTTGCCAGCCATTGGTCCAATTGCTATTAGCCCACAGAAATTCCACTACTTAAGAATAGCTCCCCCGCTATTTTCTCTCTCTCTCTCACATTCATTCTCTCTCCTCTCTCTCTCTCCTCTCTCTCCCTCTCTCCTCCTCAGTCTCACTCACTTTCTCTCACCCTGTGGGCAGACACTCTGCCTGTCTGCTTAATAAAATCTCTTGCCTGAGTTCCTGAGTTCGGAGTGGTTTCTGGGTGCTTTCAGTGTGCAAATGTGGCAATTGTCTATAAAAAGTGGCTCAGTCCTGCTCCTGACCTGGAGAAACTCCTCATGCACTTGCTTTTACTGTCCAGTTTGGACCCACTCATCCTTTTCTTGTCCTTGGGTTCCAGCTTGTGGGCTTTCTCCTTTTTCTCCCATTTGGCCTAGTCCATCTGGACTCAGAACCTGTTTGTGCCTCATAACAGGGCTTGCTTTTGGTGTCTGTCTTTGACCTTGACCCTCAGATCCTATAATTTGACTTCATGCACTAAAGACTCTGGGGAAATATATTTCATCCTCATGATCAGTCTAAGTTGGATTTAATCTCTTGGTTCCCCCATGGCTGGGAGGGGGACCAGGCAAACTAGGCTGAGCTCTTACCCGAATTACTGTTGAGTACTTCTTGGCTTAGCTGGAATCACTGCCTCATGCCTCTATTTCCCTGCCTGTACTCTTGATTTATATAAAGTTGCTTTAGTGGACGTTAAACAGGATACAGCATTTGATTGCCTGCTTGTTTGCAAGTAAGAATTAGGGAGCACTGCTGTGTGGCCACAGAAAATAGATTATTTTTTAAGTGCTTGCTATTTTATACTAAAAATAAATCTGATAGTTAGCATTCTGTTTCCGAATGGGACGGTTTCTTTGTTGTAGATAGTATATTAATCTGGAATTGGTTTGGATAGAGACTGTTCTAATGTGATTATCACTAACTGTCTAAACAGGAGGCCAAGATACTGGGAAATAATAAATTGAAAAATGACGTAACAGTAGTGAAATTAAAAGTATAAAATAGAATATTTGGGTGAATTTGAGGATTTTAAAGACAGGTGTCAAATGAACTGTGTTGTTATCTGGATTAAGACAGCCAAACAGGTATAAGAAATCCAGGTTGCAAAAGTTTTTGATTACAGAACACAGCTATTAGAATAATACATTGTTAATTTTTTTTTTAAATTTTATTTTATTGTAAACAAATGGGATACATGTTGTTTCTCTGTTTGTACATGGCGTAAAGGCATACCATTTGTGTAATCATAAATTTACATAGAGTAATGTTGTTTGATTCATTCTGTTATTTTTTCCCTTCCCCCCACCCCTCCCACCTCTCTTTTCCCTCTATACAGTCCTTCCTTCCTCCATACATGCCCCCCTCCCTAACCCTAACTCTAACCCTAACACTAACCCTTCCCTCCCCCATTATGTGTCATCATCCACTTATTAGCGATATCATTCTTCCTTTGGCTTTTTGAGATTGGCTTATCTCACTTAGCATGATATTCTCCAATTTCATCCATTTGCCTGCAAATGCCATAATTTTATCATTCTTTACGGCTGAGAAATATTCCATTGTATATATATACCACAGCTTCTTTATCCACTCATCAATTGAAGGGCATCTAGGTTGGTTCCACAGTCTGGCTATTGTGAATCGAGCAGCTATGAACATTGATGTGGCTGTATCTCTGTAGTATGCTGATTTTAAGTCCTTTGGGTATAGGCCAAGGAGTGGGATAGCTGGGTCAAATGGAGGGTCCATTCCGAGTTTTCTAAGGAATCTCCACACTGCTTTCCAGAGTGGCTGCACTAATTTGCAGTCCCACCAGCAATGTATGAGTGTACCTTTCTCCCCACATCCTCGCCAACACCTGTTGTTGCTCGTATTCTTGATAATCGCCATTCTAATTGGGGTGAGATGGAATCTTAGGGTGGTTTTGATTTGCATTTCTCTTATTACTAGAGATGTTGAACATTTTTCCATATGTTTGTTGATTGCTTGTAGATCTTCTTCTGTGAAGTGTCTATTCATTTCCTTAGCCCATTTGTCGACTGGATTATTTGAATTCTTGGAGTAGAGTTTTTTGAGTTCTTTATAGATTCTGGAGATTAGTGCTCTATCTGAAGTATGATTGGCAAAGATACTCTCCCTCTCTGTAGGCTCTTTCTTCGCATTGCTGATAGTTTCCTTTGCTGAGAGAAAGCTTTTTAGTTTGAATCTATCCCAGTTATTGATTCTTGCTTTTATTTCTTGTGCTATGGGGGTCCTGTTAAGGAAGTCTGGTCCTAAGCCGACATGTTGAAGATCTGGACCTACTTTTTCTTCTATAATCTGCAGGGTCTCTGGTCTGATTCCAAGGTCCTTAATCCATTTTGATTTTAGTTTCATGCATGGTGAGAGATATGGGTTTAGTTTCATTCTGTTGCATATGGATTTCCAATTCTCCCAGCACCATTTGTTGAAGAGGCTATCTTTTCTCAATTGCATATTTTTGGCCCCTTTGTCTAGTATGAGAAAATTGTATTTATTTGGGTTTGTGTCCGTGTCCTCTATTCTGTACCATTGATCTACCTTTCTATTTTGGTACCAATACCATGCTGTTTTTGTTACTATTGCTTTGTAGTAGAGTTGAAGATCTGGTATTGCAATACCCCCTGTTTCACTCTTCCTGCTAAGGATTGCTTTAGCTATTCTGGGTTTCTTATTCTTCCAGATGAATTTCATAATTGCTTGCTCTATTTCTGTAAGGTACGTCATTGGGATTTTAATTGGAATTGCATTGAATTTGTGTAGCACTTTAGGTAGTATGGCCATTTTGACAATATTAATTCTTCCTATCCAAGAACATGGAAGATCTTTCCATCTTCTAAGGTGTTCTTTAATTTCTTTCTTTAGTGTTGTATAGTTCTCATTGTAGAGGTCTTTCACCTCTTTTGTGAGATTGATTCCCAAGTATTTTATTTTTTTCGAGGCTATTGAGAATGGGGTAGTTTTCCTAATTTCTCTTTCTGAAGATTCATCACTTATGTATAAAAATGCATTGGATTTATGAGCATTGATCTTGTAACCTGCTACTTTACTGAATTCACTTATGAGTTCTAAGAGTTTTCTGGTGGAATTTCCAGGTTCCTCTAAATATATAATCATGTCATCAGCGAACAGGGATAGTTTGATTTCTTCTTTTCCAATTCATATCCCTTTAATTTCTTTGGTTTGTCTAATTGCTCTGGCTAGAGTCTCAAGAACGATGTTGAATAGAAGTGGTGAAAGAGGGCATCTCTGACTTATTCCAGTTTTTAGGGGGAATGCTTTCAGTTTTTCACCATTTAGAATGATATTAGCCATGGGCTTAGCATAAATGGCCTTTACAATGTTAAGGAATGTTCCCACTATCCCTATTTTTTCTAGTGTTTTGAGCAAGAAGGGGTGCTGTATTTTATCAAATGCTTTTTCTGCATCTATTGAAATAATCATGTGATTCTTGACTTTAAGTCTATTGATACGGCGAATGACATTTATTGATTTCCTGATGTTGAACCAACCTTGCATCCCTGGGATGAAACCCACTTGATCATGGTGCACTATCTTTTTAATATGTTTTTGTATGAGATTTGCTAAAATTTTGTTGAGAATTTTTGCATCGATGTTCATTAAGGATATTGGTCTGAAATTTTCTTTCCTTGATGAGTCCCTGTCTGGTTTAGGTATCAGTGTGATATTGGCTTCATAGAATGAGTTTGGGAGGGTTCCCTCCTCTTCTATTTTATGGAATACTTTGAGAAGTATTGGAATGAGCTCTTCTTTAAAGGTTTTGTAGAACTCGGCTGAGAACCCATCTGGTCCCGGACTTTTCTTTGTTGGTAGGCTTTTGATGACTTCTTCTATTTCAGTACTTGAAATTGGTCTATTTAAATTGTGTATGTCCTCCTCGTTCAGTTTAGGCAATTCATATGTCTCTAGAAACCTGTTGATGTCTTCGAGGTTTTCTGTTTTGTTGGAGTATAGATTTTCAAAATAGCTTCTAATTATGTTTTGTATTTCAATCCTGTCTGTTGTGATATTTCCTTGTTCATTCCGAATTTTAGTGATTTGGGTTTTCTCTTGTCTTCTCTTTGTTAGTGTGGCTAAAGGTTTATCAATTTTGTTTATTTTTTCGAAGAACCAACTATTTATTTTGTCAACTTTTTGTATTGTTTCTTTTGTTTCAATTTCATTGATTTCAGCTCTGAGTTTAACTATTTCCTGTCTTCTACTATTTTGGTGCTGGTCTGTTCTTCTTTTTCTAGGGCTTTGAGCTGTAGTGTTAGGTCGTTTATTTTTTGAGTTTTACTTCTTTTATTAAATGCGCTCCATGAAATAAATTTCCCTCTAAGTACTGCTTTCATAGTGTCCCAGAGATTTTGATATGATGTTTCTTTGTTCTCATTTACCTCTAAGAATTTTTTAATTTCCTTCCTAATATCTTCTGTTATCCATTCATCATATAATAGCATATTGTTTAATCTCCAGATGTTGGAATGGTTTCTGTGTTTTACTCTTTCATTTATTTCTAACTTCAATCCATTATGATCTGATAGAATACATGGCAGTGTCTCTATCTTCTTGTATTTGCTAACATTAGCTTTGTGGCATAATATATGGTCTATTTTAGAGAAGGATCCATGTGCTGCTGAGAAGAAAGTGTATTCGCTCTTGGTTGGATGGTATATTCTATAAATGTCCATTAAGTCTAAATTATTGATTGTGTTATTGAGATCTATGGTTTCTTTGTTCAATTTTTGTCTGGAAGATCTGTCCAGTGGTGAGAGCGGCGTGTTAAAATCACCTAGTATTATTGTGTTATGGTCTATTTGGTTTCTGAAATTGAGAAGGATTTGTTTGACATACATGGATGAGCCACTGTTTGGGGCATAGATGTTTATGATTGTTATATCTTGCTGATTTATGCTTCCCTTAAGCAGTATGAAATGACCTTCTTTATCCCTTCTGACTAACTTTGGCTTGAAGTCCACATTATCTGAAATGAGGATGGATACTCCAGCTTTTTTGCTGTTTCCATGTGCATGGTATGTTTTTCCCCATCCTTTCACCTTTAGTCTATGGGTATCTTTTTCTATGAGGAGAATCTCTTGCAGGCAGCATATTGTTGGATCTTTCTTTTTAATCCAATCTGCCAGTCTCTGTCTTTTGATTGATGAATTCAGGCCATTAACATTCAGGATTATTATTGAGATATGATTTGGTTTCCCAGTCATTTGGTTCATTTTTTAAATTTTGCTTATTTGTTTGACACAACTTGGTTCCTCCTTTATTTGACAATTCCTTTAGGATAATTCCTCCCTTTGCTGATTTGCTTCTTTGTTTTTCATCTCTTCCTCATGGAATATTTTGCTGAGAATATTCTGTAATGCTGGCTTTCTTTTTGTAAATTCTTTTAGCTTTTGTTTATCATGGAAGGATTTTATTTCATCATCAAATTTGAAGGTAAGTTTTGCTGGGTATAAGATTCTTGGTTGGCATCCATTTTCTTTCAGGGCTTGAAAAATGTTGTTCCAGGCCCTTCTAGCTTTTAGGGTCTGGATTGAAAAATCTGCTGATATCTGTATTGGTTTCCCCCTGAATGTAATTTGGTTCTTTTCTCTCACAGCCTTTAAAATTCTGTCTTTATTTTGTATGTTAGGCATTTTCATTATAATGTGCCTTGGTGTGGGTCTGTTGTAATTTTGTGTATTTGGAGTCCTATAAGCCTCTTGAACTTGATTTTCCATTTCATTCTGCAGATTTGGGAAATTTTCTGATATTATTTCATTGAATAGATTGTTCATCCCTTTGGTTTGTTTCTCTAAGCCTTCCTCAATCCCAATAATTCTTAAATTTGGCCTTTTCATGATATCCCATAGTTCTTGTACATTCTGTTCATGATTTCTTACCATCTTCTCTGTTTGTTCAACTTTGTTTTCAAGGTTAAATATTTTGTCTTCAATGTCTGAGGTTCTGTCTTCCAGGTGTTCTATCCTACTGGATATGCTTTCTATGGAGTTCTTAATTTGGTTTATTGTTTCCTTCATTTCAAGGATTTCTGTTTGTTATTTTTTCAATATCTCTAACTCTTTATTGAAATGATCTTTTGCTTCCTGTATTTGCTCTTTTAACTGTCGATTGGTGCGATCATTCAATGCCTGCATTTGCTCTTTCATCTCATTGTTTGCTTCTCTGATCATTTTAATTATGTTCATTCCGAACTCCTTTTCTGTCATTTCTTCTGCCATGCTGTCATTGGTTTTATTGATGTAACATCTAGATTTGTTTGCAGCATTTTCTTTCCTTGTTTTCTCATATTGTTCAGGTATCAGTGGACCGCTGAGATATTGCAGATTTCCTCTATTGACTTACAATGTCCCTGAAGATTTCTATATATATCCCCTCTTAGCCTTCAGTAGGCTGAAGTCATGGAGGAAGTTGATAATGCGGTGCTCCACAAGGAAGCTGCCTCTCTAGGAGTGGTGGCCTTCAGGTGGGGTATATTCCCTGCTAGTGGGCAGAGGTGCCTCCACTTGTTGACCAATGGTCATCCAAAGGGGAACTAGGCTGTGGGCTGAGGCAAGGCCTGTTTGGGCCTGAGTCTCTGGTTTTACCGTCCTTTTGGGGAAACCTCACCCAGCAGAGAAGACTCACCCGGTGGGGAGGTCTCGCTGGTCAGTTCCCTCCTAGAGGTTCGCCTGAATTTACAGCTACTGCCTGGGCTGGGCTGCCTTCCTCTGCAAAGTTCCCAGGGGCCCGGCCCTACCTCCTGGGCCTGGGAGCCTCACCCTTCGCAGATGAATCTCCTTAGGCTGCCCCTCCTCAGAGAATCTGCCCACAGGCCTGGAACCTTCGCTCTGCCCTAAGCGTGTCTCTGTGCGGCTCTTCCACCAAGAAGCCTCCTAGATCCTGGGACCCTGCTCTGCACCTAATCGCCTGGCTATGCGGCCCCTCCTCTGAGCAGCCACCTGGGGCCCTGTACAATCGCTCTGAGTCCCAGAGACCCGCCACACGCCTCTTCCTCCAGACAGCCGCCCAGTATTCTGGTGCGGTCACTGGGAGTCCAAGAAACTCACTGCGTGCCTCCTCCCACCAACCACCCATAGCCCGGGGCAATCAATCACTCCGAGTCGAAATTACCCTCCCTGTTCCTCCTCCTCCTCCAGGTAACCCCCCGGTGTTCAGGAGTGGTTGCTCTGAGTGGCTCTGAATCCACGTGACCCGCCGCACATGTCCTCTGGGCAACCGCCCGGAGCTCTGGTGCGGCCACTGGAGACCAAGCGACCCACCACGCTCCTCCTCCAGGCAGCCCCCCTGTGTTCAGGAGCTGTCACTTTAAGTCCAAACAACTCACCACTCGCCTTCTCCTCTAAGCAGCCGCCTGGAGCGCTAATGCAGTCACTGCGAGTCCAAATGACCTGCCGCGCTCCTCCTCCTCCTCCTCCTACTCCTCCGGGCAGGCCCCGGTGTTCAGAAGTGGTCTGAGTCCAAACAGCTCGCCACGCAGCCCCTCCTCTGGCAACCGCCTGTAGCTCTGGTGCAGTCACCCCGAATCCACGTGGCCGCGCTCCTCCTCCTCCTCATCAGGGCAGGCCCCAGTGTCCTGAGTCCACATAGCTCTCCTCGCCGCTCCTCCCCTGGGCAGTCACCGGAGCCCCAGTCGTTGCTCCGAGTCCCAGCGCTGTGCTGAGTGGCCTCCTGTACGACGCTCCCAGTTGTCCGAGTTCACTGCTCCAGCGGGGGGAGGGGCAGCTCTACTTCACAAGTTCCCTGCGTTCTGGGACCACCGTCCCATCCGGGAGGCCTCCCCAATGGGAGAGACTCACCCGGCTGCTTTGAGTTGGTCCCAAGTCTTTCAATTTCTCCTCTTTTGAATCCTGAGTCCTGGAGCAACATGAAATGCAGCCACCCTCTAGGCCGCCATCTTGAAACTCCTCCATTGTTAATTTTGAAATAACTTAGGGCATAGAGGAAGAATTGCTTTGGTTTAGCTTCACACATAAATCAGCAGGTGCAGTCATTGATTAGTTGGTCCCTATTCATTCACTCATTCTTAACCAATCAGGGCAACTTATTCTTCAGTCATAGTTATGTTTACTTTGTAAATGGAAACAATCTATTCATTACACAGCTGGATCATGGAAAAACCTAGCCTCACAAATGATCACTACTCCCCTCTTTAGGACTGAGTCACAATACCCTCTGGGTGTTTAATTTTTGGACTGACCCCTTCTAGCATACTGGACTCCCCACTGGATCATTTAAAGTTTATGTTATGTGTCAAATTTTTCTTACCAAAAAAAAAAAAAAAAAAAAAAAAAAAAAAAAGAGAAAATAAAAGTGCAAAGAATGAAATAAAGAACATTTTAATCCCAGGTATGCAAAATAACTACCAACAATTGACTGTATATCATCAAATCAAAATCTAAAATACCATCAGTCATAATTTGCACTGTTTTGTTTCCTACTAAGAAAGAAAAAGGCTATCAATTAAACTGTGACATAAATTAAGAAGTTTGTACTCATTGAGAAGGTTATTTTAGACTAGTTTGGATATTGTCTTCTCTCGTGTGACTTTGGGATGTACATAAAAAGGAAAATGTAAGAAAAATAAATTGGTTAAAGTAGTACTAAAACTTCTTCCAATTCAGAGTTCAAATCTTCTATGTTACTCTTTTTTATTTTTTTCTTTCCTAGTGCTGGGTATCAAACTCAGCCTCAACATGTGAGGCAAACGCTCCATCACTGAGCCACATCCCCAGCCCTGTATCACTTCTTGAGACAGAGTTGTCAGGATCTGTGTTTCCCTTGTGGTTTTGCTCTCTGTGCTGTCAAGGACTTTGATGACGTGGCATTTGCTGAAGAGCGCTCTACTAATGACTCCTAGATTTTCATACAATTCATCCCTTTTTCCTTTCTTCTTTTTAGCACTGGAAATCGCCACTCCCCAGTTCTAAGTGGGCATGTGGCAACCGGGCTAGGGACATTTCTGAGCTTTCCTGGTAGATTGGCACTACCATGCTCTGACGTGGGATGGGAGAAAAAGCAGCCTGGGCAGCTTACAGTGACACCCCTGAAGGGCAGCTGCTCCCCTCCATGTTCTTTTCCTCCTTTCTGTGGCTGAGATGCAGACATGGTGATAGTGACCCAGACTTAATTATGTAGAAGAAGATGATGAAAACTTTAGACAGAAAGAACCTGTCTTTGAATGACATATGGGGCAGAGTGGCCCACCTGCAGGAAACACACTGCAAGTTGAGAGAAAATTACATTTTCCATTCTGGTAAACCACTGTTATTGGCAAAGCAACAAATCAATATCCCTAGACTATTCATTGTTTTAAAAATTTCTCTTTTTATTTAAAATTATATTAAAAATTAGCTTTATATGGCATTAAATAATATTAATGGCTAAGTAATATTCAAAGTACAGATTCATCATTATTTATTTAACTAAACCTCTATCATTAGACATTTATGTTGTATAATTTTTCAGTTAAAAACAATACTGGAATTAAAATTCTATATGCTTACACTCATGCATGTTATTGTGTGTGTATGCAGATGTCTGATTTCTTAAAATATATTCCTATAGAACTTTACATTATATAGAGGGAAATGAGAGTGGGGAGGGATGGGGGTATGAAAGATAGTGGAACAAGACAGACATCACTACCCTATGTACATGTGTGGTACGAATCTACATCGTGCACAATCATAGAAATGAAGGGATGTACCTCATTTGTGTATAATGAATCAAAATGCAGTCAGTAAAAATAAAAAATAAAATAAAATAAAAAATGTATTCCTATATACAAAATTACGTGGCCAGAGGTCTTTCACATTTTTAAGGGTTTCAAAACTTACTACCAAGTTCACTGCCAATACTTTTGCACTAATTTACTCTGTCCATAGGAATATGTGTAGATTACTCTATGACACTGAATTTAGAAATATATTGTTGAGGTTTAATTTCCTACAGTAAATCCACAGGCCTTATCTGCTCAGTTTCATGAATTGTAGTACTTGTATAAACCCACATAACTGCCACTCCAAGGGGGGGAAGAAAAAAGAGACAGAACATTTTCCTTATCCAGAAAGTTACCTTGTGCCCCTTTTCTCCATTTGCATCCCGCAGTGAAAGCCACCCTCTGACTTCTTACTTCGTTTATTCTTGGATTTAACACAGATGGAATTTTGTAGTAGGTGTTCTTTTGTTTCCAGCTTCTTTTGCTTTCTTCGTTTTTCTGAGATTCATCCATGTTGTCTCTAGTGTCAGCAGCGTCCCGATGTGTGAAGTTACTACGTTTAAAAATCTGTACACCTGTTGATAAATATTTGAGTTCTTTTCAATCACATGTTTTCATTTGTTTCTCTTGGGTAAATCCCTGAGAACAGGACTGCTGGGTCATAAGGTAGATGCTTGTTTAATTTTTTTGAAGAGTTCAGAATGTTTGCGCAATTTGATGCTCCTACCAGCAGCGTGTGAGAGCTATGGTTGCTTCTAATCCTGGCAAACGTTTGGCATTTTCAGACTTAGAGTTTAGCCAGGCTAATGGTGTGGAAGTGTTAATTAGTCTTTTCCTGATGACTAATGATGTCGAGCTTCTTTGTATATGTTCACTGGCTATTCACGTATCTTTTACAAAGGTTCTTGTCCAAGTCTGTTTGTTTGTTGTTTGTTTTTTACAAATTGAGTTTGTCTTAATTTTTGATTTCTAGGAGTTCTTTTACATTCTGGGTACAAATTCTTCACTAGATATACAAGTTGTACACTGTTTTCTTCCAGAAAGTCATTTTGTAAAGAAAAATTTTAATTAGGATGAAGTACAGTCTATCAACTTTTCAATAACTGTTTCTTGTGTATTCTAGAAAATGTCTACCATAAGGTTAAGACATTTCCTTTGTTTTCTTCTTGGAAATTTTTCATTCTGATTTTCCAATATAGTTTATGATTCATCTCAAATGAATTCTGTTATTGAAGTGAAGGAAGGGTCAAGGTTCACTTAGTTTTCATTTCTTATTCAGGTTTTCCAACATATCGGTTAAATTAGCTTTCTTTTGGTTTTGCCAAATGATAAGTAAAATGATATTTCATTGTTGTCTTGTGTATCAATGAACTTTCTACTTAGAATATTTTCTGATGTTCATGTTCTTACAGTAGCCAACCCCAAAGGGCTAATTTCTTGATTTCTGTTTTCTTTTTCATAGATGTGAAATTGCCTTAGCAGAACTGGTCTAAGGATATCTATGTCAATGAAGATTACAGAATGCTCAGAATTATTGGCAACTCTCAGAATATGTTACATTAGCAAGCATTAGACTGACTTCTGAAGCATTAAAATGGCTATATTTGTAATGATGTTCAACTATGAAAGAGGTTAAAACACAGGGTAAAGACAAATTGTACCTAGTACTTGGGCTGGTTTAATAGCTGTGAAGTCTGCTTACTAGGGAAATAAAGGCAATCTGCATGAAATATACTTAGAAGTAGAAAGAAGAACAGAGGACTATATTTCAAGGAAGTAACTCATGCCAAGAGTTAAACCAAATCACTTTTACCTTTAGATTTCTGTGATCTCCATAAATAGGAGCTGACTTGATGTGGAAGTCTGAGAAATTCAAGGGAGGGCAAAGCCCAGCGCCAGGATTTTCAGGCAATGTACTACATAGGTGGGATGGAGATCTAACCAGAGCGAGATATTCACATTCATTTCAGAGGGTTAATGTCTGAGAAAAATGACTAGCTAAGCAGCTATGACAATTTCAAAAGAAAGCACACATTCACATTTTTCTCATAATACAATTCATATAATTCTTTATGCCACATAAATCCTTTCCAGATATTTCTAGGTATTTGGCTTCCATATGTGCTATAGAAGCTATATAATGATCTCAAATCTTCCTTTTCTCTGATATTTTTCCATTAGCTCACTTCTTCCCATGACCTCTTGTAATGATGTTATGTCATTTGAACTTAAAGTGGAATAATTTTTCCTCCATTCTCCCACTTGTCTTTTCTGACAAACGCTAAGGGTAATTATTGAAACATATTTCTTCCGTACATTTGATTAAATAATTTGCATTTTGTAGCTCATCACATCTTAACATCTTAATTTCTTATTTTTTATTTGGTGACTAAAAATAATCCAAAGCTTTAGTGCAAAGGCAAATAATTGGCACAAGGAGAGTATTGTCATAATTTCCCCCAAGGAACTCCATTCTTCTTAACTCTTTAAAATTGCTGAGCTTATTTTTCTTAAAGGATTTAGGATTTATTTTTTTCAGCACTTTTATGCTGCTAAGAATCTATTTGATGTATTGAATAGAGAACTAGTAATATCTGTGACGGCAGTCCTGTCAAAACACACAAAATGTATGCTCACTTATTGTGGAAAATTTGAAAGCCTCTGTCCCTTCAAAAATACATGTTTGCTTTGGAAGTTATGCAAAACAGCTGAAATTTTGGAACATTATTGGGAATGATACTGAGAGAAACCATTTTAGTTTCTAATTAGAGAATCCAGGACAATGTTTCAGGAACCAGTCTAAACAACATCACTTTACTGAAGACCGTTCTAATAACACCTTCTAAAAGGTTCTAATGCAACAGAGAAGTCTTTATTTTCCAGCATTGTCCCAATAATATATAGGCAGCTTAAAGAACTGCAGTGTCTTAAATGCTAGCCCCTGAAGATCCAGTGCTCTGAGTTGGTCCTTTCTGACAGAGGAGAAAGGCCAATAAACCAGCCCCGAATGGTGTAATCAGGAGCAGTGCATAATTAAAAGCCATCTGCATGTCTTGTGTGCCCCTATCTGTATGTGAAATAGGGCCAGCACTATGTGAGTCCTTAAAAGCTCCTTTCAAAAATTTCGTATCCTTATCGAGACATTACCCTGCAGTTCAGAGAATAAGACAGACCAAAGTATTCATACCCAATCCCCTCCCACTTATCTTCTCATAAGATGTGGGAGCAATTTACAACCAAATTAACATAATGCCATGGCACCACACTAGAAGTGTTTATTGTAGATTTAAAAATATTCTATAGTTCATGGAAAAAAGTGAAGTTGGAGGAGCTAAGAAAATAACTTTCTTGTGTGTATCCATCCAGACTACAGTCAAAAGTTCATTCTGAATTCTAGTGGAGGCTGTGCCCTCCTCCCACAAACAAATGCTAGCTTTGAGCCTTCGGATTTAGAAGGTTTTTTTTATTATTATTATCTTGGAAGTGTTATTTTTTTTAAAGGGACTTTTTTTTTTTTAAATTCGTTCACAGCATAATGGAGAGGAAAGCACAGAGATATCCTATGTCTTCTCTGTCCCCACTGTCAACATTGCCCACTGGAGAAGTTTTATTCTTTCTTAGAATGAGCTCAAATTGTAAACACAGATTTAATATATTTTCTGTGCAAGGAAGTAACTGGTGAGGGATACTGTTGTTAGTGCTGGTAGTGGGTTGGAGTCGTAACCAGGCAAAGCTCCTTTTAATCCCATAGTGACATGTGGCTTGCTGAAGAGAACATGTGCTTAGCAGGCAATTTCGGGAGATGGGTTCATCCTACACCAATCCATACCGTCCAAGAACATAGTTACTTTGTTGTGTTCTTGTGGTTTGGGATGTTCTAGAGGGGAATCTGGATTGCTGTAGGGGGAAGATGCCCTGAGGAGTCCCCTCCAAGTATTAAATTCTATTATTTTTTTTTGAGAATTTTATTTTTAGAATGTGGTATGTCAACAGTGAGAGTATGCAGGATTATGATGTAAATGCATGTAAGAATATTACATTTTAAATTTCAAATCGTAAGATAATTTTGCTTCCCACATACAATACCTGTAGAATTTATGTGACTACTCCAGATGTTCTCAGCACTTTCCATGACACAGAATCCTTTCCTTGGAAGTTTCAAGTTTGACTTCAGAGGTGTGATTCAATACTCCTGATATTACATCCAGATTGGGATACAAATGATGGATATTCTAAAACACCTCAATTCCCAATTTCCTTAAAGGCCTTCCCTTAAAGCCTCTCTACTGATAGGCCCCGTGGTCCCCTGAGCTTCCTGTGTCTAGCTGATCACTTCTGTCTGTTTTTGTCATTCACAAATGCAGCCAGAATTCAGCCCCTCTAACTCTGGAAGTGAGAGGACTTGGTAACATAAAACATCACCCCTTGTATGTGTGGCTCTTGCTGTTATTGCCACAAACTCCAAGACTTCAGAGTCACTAGGTCTCAGTGTGGTTTTATGTGGTCAAGAGAGGCAGCCCTTGAAGTATTCCTGGCCTCTCTGGAGATCAGGGTCTTTGTCCAGTTGGTTTTAGCTCAGGGAGAGGTCTTTCCATCTTCCTGTCCTCATTCTCTCCTGGCTCAGTGTTAATCTTCTCATAAGATGATGGAGAGGAGAGATGTGTCCCTGCACAGAAGTCTTCCTCTTTTTCCTGAGAGAGTGGTCTGCCTTGAATGGACCTGATAAGACAGTTGGTAAATGACATGATATGAGCATCAGGGTCATGGGGCCATTTTCTGATGTGTGGATACTGTCATGAAGGGACTTGCTGAACTGATATTTATGTAGATTTCATGGAGAAGGAAATGCAAGTGTGTTAAATTCTCTTTTTCTTTCTTGATTCAAGGCTGTACTTTCTAATTTTTTAAAAATTCCATTTCCCTCATTTTTTAAAAATTTTTTTAAATGTTGCTTGTTCTTTACTTTCTAAATCATACTCATTTACACATTTGACTCCTGAAATATACATAAACTTTATTTTATGACAAGACAGAATATCTACATTATCTCAACTACACAAAAAGAAAACAGGTCCAAAATAATATTAAGGGGCTTCCTTAGTTAAAACTACAAAACTAAGGATATATATGTAAAATATATATTTAAATCCTTGCATTCCCATTCCTTTTATTTTTTTCAGCTAAATTTTATACAAATAATATCTGCTCTTATAATTTCCACTCAGATTAAAGGCATCATACACTGTCACTCAAGCCAAACCTCCTTCTCCTTTACCAGCCCCCCACCTTTAATAATCAAGTGTTAACAAGACATTGTTGTAAATTTCTCTGAAACAGATCTCTTCATTAGTTTCCTTTTGCAAGTCCATTTCTTCATAAGTCTGTTATGTGAGATTTTAATTGCTCTATCACAGTTTTCTCCTCTTCAGTCAGTGGTGACAGCTCCAGGTCTGTTTGCTTTTGTAGTTCTTGTATCATGGTCATAGTCTTATTCAAAGTTGCATAAATGTGGCTCTTAGTCTCTTTCTGCTCAACAGCAACTGGTTTAAAAGGTGCATATAAAGTTTGATAGCAAGATTTTATCGCAGGCAAATCCTTTAAGACTGTAACTGGATTTTTCTGGCCCGCTGAATCGGGATGATTTGTCTTGAGTTCGTATTTCAGTCTATACTGAATGTAATCCAGATCAGAGTCAGATCTCTGGAACATCAGTTCGAGCTTATCGACCTCCGCCTCCATGTTGAATCTCCCTCATTTTTTTTTTTTAACCTCCATAATGCCTCCTAATTCTGGAACATTCCCTATTTAACAGTGATTATGAAAATTCCACATAGAGAACAAGAACAGACTTTATTCATCAATAGTTATGTGACTGTCAACAAAAATTATAAAAATGGGGAATCACATTTCATTTATAAATATTTATTTCATACCTACAATGCATTATCACAGTTATAGATCTCTGGAGACTGTGAAGAGTATGAGAAAATCTTGAATAAAATTGTTTACATTTGAAAGCCTGGGAGTAAAGTGGCCTTAAAGTTATTTGCATTAGTTAAAAGTCAAGAGATACTAATAATGATGATGACTATAATAATACAAAATAAGTGGTTGACTAAAGAAATTGTTTCAAAGAAGTATAATCAATTTCTATGGAAATATGGTTGGATTTCATAAGCTATGGCAAAATGACAAAAATTTTGTATTCTGTTGCTTATACAAAAAGGGAAGAGTAAATTTCTCAGAGAATTTCTGCTTTTTAAAAAATTGGTTCTTTTCAATTATACGTA
This sequence comes from Sciurus vulgaris, assembly GCF_902686455.1. Taxonomy (NCBI): domain Eukaryota; kingdom Metazoa; phylum Chordata; class Mammalia; order Rodentia; family Sciuridae; genus Sciurus; species Sciurus vulgaris. Next base: position 132,996,185 of record NC_136469.1, on the reverse strand, counting down.
ACAGTAGGATTTTGACATAATTATAAAAGCATGGAATTCTCTTGACTCTGGCAAAATATTGCTTCCTTGCCTTATTTTCTGTAGCTGTAATATGAAAACAAGTCTTTCATCAAAAGAACTAAAAATGTTTAGTTGCAATAGTTCAAGTTGATGCAAGGTCTATGGATTCTTTGTTTAAGTAGTGTTTTATATAATTGGATGATACGGTTTCAAGGATGTTGGTAGTGAAAGAAAATTTAATTGCTTATTTCATTTACATCCATGACTCCTGATACTAGATTAACTTTTTTTTTCCAAAAGTGGATGTTGCTTTTTAAATCATGTTTTGAAGCACATATGAAAGATTTCATTTGACTTAATGTTAACCATCAGAAATTACAGGGAACTACCTTTTTTTTTTTTTCCTTACTTCATGCCAAATATTTCTAGGCATTTCTGTCTGTAATTTTCACATCTGAGGGGTGGGAAGAACTACTCTCTCTTTGTCTACTCATATATCCACATACTTATCATATATTTATTTAATGCTTACTATATACTCAGTTTAAGTGCACTAAGGTGTACCTTTAAATGAAGGAGGAAATCAGGCCATGATTGGAGCAAACCCGAGGGAAGGGCTGATTCTGGACTCAGTACTCACCAATGCCAGAAACCCCTTACCCCATTTCCTAGGGAACTGCTGTAGGAAGCAGCAGGGGAGATACTTACTGGGAATTTGATTGGAACTTCTCAGCTTGTGTGGGTTTAGTGTGTACTTTATGGACAATCAATCCCGGGGATTGTCACTTTTCATGGACTGATAGCTTCTCTGGAAATGGTAAATGGGTCTATAGTTATGACTAGAGAAAGCAGCATCTGTGATTCTAGAGAATGCCTAGAAGAAATAGGGACTGTATTATGGTTTGGATCTGGAATGTACCCCAAAGGCTTACGTTTTGAAGGTTTTGTTCCCAATTTAGCAATATTCAGAGGTGGGGCTCTTAGAAAATGATTGGATTGTGAGGACTTTGACCTTATCAATGGATTAGGCCACTGATGGAGTCATCATTGATGGCATTACTGGGAAGTGGTGGAAACTTTAGGAGGTTGAATTCATAGAGGAAGTAGATTACTGAGGGCATGCCCTCAAAGGTTATAGCTCATTCCTGGTTTCTCTCTCTCTCTCTCTCTCTCTCTCTCTCTCTCTTTCTTTTTGGCTGCCATGAGGTAAGCTGTTTTGCTTCCCTGTGTCCTCCTCTCATGATCTTTTGCCTCACTACAAGGCCAGAGAGGAGACAAGCCATTTCAAATTGAAACTTCTGAAACATGAACCAGAATAACTCTTCCTTCCTTTTAAGTTGACATTCTTGGTATTGTCACAGTGAAGGAAGGCAGACTAACACAGATTAGGACTCACAAGATAGGACTGGAGATACGTTAATTTGGGTATTAAAAGAGTGATATCATTGTGTACACCTCAGTAATGAAGTTGGACATGTGGACTGTATACGTTTGAAGAAAGTGAAGCTTTGAGAAGTCATACAGATGATAAGCGGACACTGAAACTCAGACCTGGGTTTGTGCTACCTCCTTCAACACTTTTTTCTAATCATTTGTAGATATTTGCCTGAAATGCTATCCCTAGAATTTGCCTTAGCTACTGCACACATACCAAAAAAAAAAAAAAAAATCTTTTTAATGCTTTTTGTAACAGCAAAATCTTTCAACAAATAGTGAGAAAGTCACTCCACATTGTACTCTGACTTTCTGTCCTTGGTTCAAATTGTACTATTCACAAACTCAGAGACAGAGTGTCTCCAGGATGTAATTACGATGAGTATAATAATTGAAAGTAGGTGGTTATATTATGACAGAGGAGATAATTAAATGGGGAATTGCACTATTAGCTGGGCTTTTAGTACATATGTTATTCTTAGGAAAGATGGTATTATGATTCCACTATACATTGCTCAGATAAAAAGTATTTACAGAGTCAACACTGAAGTTCAGAGGTCATTTAAAGGTACATTAGACATAGAATGTGTCCCAGAGATATCATTTAGACACTTTGGAAATTTTACAAGCATAATACAGGACATAGACTTCCTTTGGATGTGTAGTTTTATTGTCTGTTGGACTGGCAATTCATCCTGTACCCACAGTTTCAGCAGAAATAAATTAATCATTGAAGTGGATAGGATAGGAGCAGAGTGACAGCTTAGCTTTAGATATCCCAGCTTCTTTTCTTGGAAATCATATACTAGAAGTTAAAAACAAACAAACAAACAAACAAACAAAAAACTGCTTCAAATTAGATTCTCAGCAATGCTAGAAATCAGAGAATTCACAATCTGTACATTACATGTTGGTCAAGAAACTGAGACGAGCATTAATTTCATGGGGATAATTGGGTCTGGGGGCTGAGATGGGGTGAAGAATGAGGGATTAGAAAGGGGCCCAACAGTGGCAGATCTTAGAAATCAGAAGTGAATATGTACTTCCAGAAGGAGCAGGCCCCTCTCTCAATGTGAACTGGACTGAGATGGAACAGGTGAGACAGGTGAGATGGCTAGGAAAGGTGCATGAAGAAGTTGCAGAAAGCATCTGAGGACAATCAAGAGGTGTGACTGACTGGTCTCAGAAAGTTCATTTCCAAAAGGCAGCAGGAGGTGTCCCCTGCATTGTCTGGCAAGGGAAGGAAGCAAGGGAAACTGGTTAGGTGCTAAGAGGCTCAGGAGATGCAGGTTGATTACCAGTGGGACTCACTTTGGCAATACCCCAGGAGGCTGGTGAACAAAGAAGACAACCTAGAAGACAAGGCTCTCTTGTTCATAGCTGGTCCAGGAAAATTCAACTCATTTAAATATCAATAAAAAGTGGAGTGAACACAGCATTCAGAAAAAAAATACTATCTGAAAAGTATGCAAAAGAGCATCCAAACTCTCTTGTATAAAAGAAAACTCAATAGAAAAGGTTGCCATGAAGCAGGTGAAAATTATTATCCAAAATTTTAATGTGGATCAAACAACTAATGTAGCAAATACAACTTCACAGGAAAACTATAAAACAGAAAGAAGAGAAATCAGGAAGAGTTAAGCAGTCAGCAGAAGGTGCCAGCTAGTCTATTGGAGGAGTTTAAGCAGGAAGTGGCAGAAATAAAGAGCAGAAAAAAAAATAATTTAGAAGTTAGGACAAAATGACAAGGAGTACAACATAGGAAGCCCAATAAGAAACAGAAGGAAATGAGAGAAACGAGCAAACAAAGCATAAACAAAAACAACTAGAGAGAAAAGATAGAGGTAGAAGAAAGAAAGGGGAGAGATCCCATATGCATAATTAGTTTCCAAAGGAAAATATCCCCAAATGTGACATAAAAAATAAAATACAATTTATGAAAACACTTCTGGGAAAAAAAAAAAAGAAAATCTTAAGTTACACATTGAAAGTGTACATCATATTTCATGGAAAAATGACTCAGAATGGTCAATGCCAAGTGGTGCTGTAAAGATAAAGAATCTATTGGATGGGAAGATAAATGATTGTGTCATCTACAGTTAAAGAAAATCAGGCAGTCACCAAATTTCTCCACTGCAATATTGAAGTTCAGACAATAGTGGAACCACACTTAGAAGTTACTCAAGGAAAAAAATGTAGCTTAAAAATTTTATATCTAATCAAGCTGTATTTCATGTATATTGTTTTGCATGAACTCAGGGTATGTGGGTCACATAAGCCCTTCTAGAGAATTTATTAGAGGACAAACTCCACTCTACCAAGAGATAATAAGGGAAACTGGAGCAAAATAAATGGTGAGCTTTAAACCATTTAGCTACAGTTCTAATACAAAATCTTAGGTAAGGTTAAGGTATCAATGTGGCGAGTCAGTATTCTGTGCTCTGACAATATAAAAATGAGGCTTCAAAATGAGGAGACGCTTGAGACTGCTGTCCTTTAAAAGTCCTTCTATAAAGATTAGTCTTTGACTTGTGTCTGAAAACTAGATTTTGGGAGAATTTCTCCCATTCTGAACTAATAACAAAGGCTTATTGTGCCTGAGGTGTGTGAACCTCATGCTTTGTATGAGATACCGTCTTTCCTTCTGGGTGGAACTTGGGGATGTGCTAGGGTGCCTGTGACCAGCTCCCATAAACACTTTTGGGCACCGAGTCTCTAGTGTGCTTTGTGCTTTTCTGGTCATGGACTCTAGCTGCTGGAGGCATTAGGTGTACCCTGGGTGACTCCACCTTCATCCGATAAGCTTGTGCCTGTTTTTTTTTTTTTTTTCCTGGACTTTGCCCCATGTACCATTTTCTTTTGCTGATTTTGTTTGTGACCATTCACTAAAATAAATTATAGCTGTGAGAACAAGTCTATGCTGTGCCCTGGGAGTTGTCCTCGTGAATGATTGAAACTGGGGTGATGTTGATTACAGATAACCAATGGAACAAAATACAAACCTTCCAAAGTATCACAACTACTATAGAAAGAAAATGAGAGGCCAGATTGTGACAGTTTCTCTCTGACTCTACCTATAATGGTACAGAAGTAAAATCAAGACGTGTTATAAATCAATAATTATAAACAAGTTTAGCTTACTCATCCAAAGGAAAAAAAGATCTTCATATGCGGTCACTAAACAAAACCCAAGTCTGTGCTGAATCCCAAAGCCACAGATTTGTTCAGAAATGTAAAAATGGAAGCATGAGCAATTTTATATAGACAAAAGAATGAGAAAAAAGCAATCAGAGGTGGCAATCTGAAATATATAACATTGAAAACTTACGACCCAAAGAAATTAAATGTGACAAAAAAACTTCCAATTCATAATGAAAATAGAACAGTTATCATGAAGGTTTATCTTATGTGCCTGCTTGACTGGGCTAAGGAATGCCTAGCCAGTTGGTGAAGCATAATTTCTGGATATGTCTATAAAAGTGTTTCCAGAAGAGATTAGAATTTGAATTGGTAGACTGAGTAAAGGAGATCCATCTTCACCAGTGTGGCAAAGATTGTGGGACTCTTTGTCTCCATAGTGTCATGAGCCAGTCCCTCATAATAAATCTCTGCGTATCTTCCTGTATATCTTATTGGCTCCATTTCTCCAAACAGCACTGCCTGAAACAGTGATAGAATGTTGAGGTATAAAATTCACAATGAAGATGCAACTGTTATCATTATCTATGCACCAGATAACAACTTTACGAAGAAGAAAACAGAGGTAATTAGTTAAAACAAACAAACAAACAAAAACACACTAGTAATAGAAAGCTTTAATTCTTCTTTCCACTGTAAGACCACGAGGACAAAGTAAGTATGTAGGTAACTTATACAATACAATCAATAAGGGACCTCTGGTGGGATATGCATCAAACTCTGTACTCTGATAATAGAGAATATCTTCTCTTTTGAAACCATCATAAAATTGACTATATATAGTGGAATATAATTCCAAAATGAACAAAAAGAGTCAGGTATTATTGTAGCAAAACTAGAAATGAATATACAAGCATAAAATAAAGTGTTTCCACTTGGGAAACATTTTAAAGTTGTATTAATGGAATTGAAAGAAAAGAAAATTTAGCAGAAAATGCAGTGAAATTTTAAAAAGGAATTAATGAAAATAGTACATATCAGAATACATGGCATAAGGGGCTGAGGTTGTGGCTCAGTGGTAGAGGGACACCCGGGCATGTGTGAGGCACTGGGTTCAAGTCTCAGCACAACACATAAATAAATTAATAAAATAAAGGTCTACTAACATCTAAAAAATATTTTAAAAAAGAATCCATGACATAAGCTCAGCACAGAACAAAATTTGTATCTGTATGTACAGCTATGAAAAAGAAACCACAAAAGATAAAGAAAGAACAACAAAATAAGCCAAAGGAAAGTCAAAGGAGGGGATTAGTGAAAAAAAAGGCAGAATAGGAAGAGTTAGAGATTGTAACCAAATAATAAGATCAAAATCTAGTGAGCTGAAGAACTGATTAAATGAATAAAAATGATGAGATAATCTGAGAAAAAAGTAAAAACACAAGATACATTGCAAGTAGGAAAAACAACAAAAAGAAGAAAGTAAAACATCACAAGATAGTATTTTGTGCAACTCGAAAATAAATTTTTAAAATAAGCAATATAATTTCTGTTAGTTTTTTTAAAACATGCAGTACATGTTTTCACCACCAAGAAATGATAAGCATTTGAGGGGATAGATATGTTAACTTCAATTCGAACATTTACAATGTATACATGTATTAAAATATCACAAGGTGCCCCCAAAATACGTACAGTTTTTTTCTTTTGTGGTACTGGGGACTGAATTTAGGGTCTGTGCATGTGAAGCAAATGCTCTACCACTGAGCTGTAATACCAGCCCAATATGTACAATTTTTATGTATGGCTAAAAAAATAAATTTAAAGACCTACTCTAAGAAAATATGGCATAGACATATTACATATGTCAAATAGGACAAAACTGACTCAGGAAAGAATTTTCCGACAGTCCAAATTCCATAGGAAAGGAGAGGAATGGAGAAATCTTGGCTTCCTCATTAATTGCTCCTGAGCTTCAAATTCACCCTTCCAAATTTTGTTCCTCAGTGCTGGGGCTGGAGATGGGGCTGGGACTGGGGCTGTCCACAAGTTCACGTTGCAGTCCTTTGCTGCAGACCTCTACCTGTAGGGGCCTAAGGGAGGCTGGAAGGCAGGAGCAGTAGAGAGGGACTTTCTTCCAGCCTGTCGCTGTTTCTTTTGCCGTTGCTGCACTCTACTGTCCCAGCAGGGGGTTAGTTTCAACTTTCTGTTTGTAATTATGCCCCTGAGGTCTGAACCTCCATAATGCTGGGGAGCTCCACTAATCTCTTGGGTTCTCTACTCTCTTCCCCTTGTTGCTCCATCCCTGCAGGTGGTACCCAGAGCTCCACCTTTTTGTTTCAACTTTCTGATAACTGTGTCACTATTTCCTATGTCATATTCTATCTATTGATGGAATGGTGTTGAAAACTGTTTTTTTTTTTTTTTTTTTAACCCGTGGTTCAATTTTCTTTGATGTAAAATGAAGATGACAATGATGATAGTGATAATGATAGACACAGATGGCAATGACACTTCACCTGATTTCATTGTCCTGCAGATGAAATGAGTGTGTGTGTGTGTGTATAATACATACATGTATATATGTATATATATGAATTCTGTGTGTGTCTATCTATCATCTATCTAATCTATCTATCTATCTATCTATCTATCTATCTATCTATCTATCTATTTATCTATCTATCTATACTTAGAACAAGATCTGGCACAAAGTAAATCCTATATAAACCATTGCCATTATTGAGCAGATCTACTCACCAACCCCTGAACCAAATACCATGACCCCCCCACCAAAAAAAAAAAAAAAAAAAAAAAAACAAACGAGCCAAAAAAGCACCTGGCCCAGACAGACTTACAGGGAATATTATGAAAACTTTAAAGTACAAATACTTCCATTGCTATTTTTTTTCTAGTCTAGAGTACACAGAAAGAAGGAAAACTCTCAAATCATTTTTTATAATGTGAATAGAAAATTATAACAAAGCATAAACATTTTACTAAATGTTATAGTACTATTTTGCTTTACAAATAAAGATGAAAATTCCTAAATAAGGCATTAGCAAAGAAAATTTAGCAGCACATTAAGAAATAATATATCATGACTGAAGTCTGAAATTTTAAAAATGGCTTAGCTTTAAGAGATCTAGTATCATGATTCATCATAGGAATAGATTTAATAGCTGTAATCTAACATTGGAGGCCCCAGGGATTGTTTGTTCTATGGTGTTCTTTCCATCAATATTCATACCCTTGGTGATTCCAGTTTCTTCCTTCCTTTTTTTTGTAGTCAAGTTAAGGATTTAAATTTTTTTAAAGCATTGTAAAAAACAAAGTAAGTAAACAACAAACACCCCAATAAACAGACAGACTGTATGTGCCTCCTAAAGAACAAGATATTTACTATTTAGCTTACTATTTAGCTCTCTGCGGAAAAGGTTTGACTGTCCCTTGGATACAATATAATGACTTTTGGAATAGATCAACAATTCTTTAAAACTTAAATATATCATGCATTCAGTGAAGTGCAGACACCCTAAGTGTACTACTCTACAAATTTCATAAGCTGATCACAGCTGTTTAATTAGCACCCAGATGAACAGAATATTACATTGTCCCCAGAAACCAACTTGTTCTGGGAGTGGCCTGGTTCTGTTCTTGCAAATGCAGTCCCACATTTTCAGTCCATGACAATTGTTAGAGTACAGTTTTAAATGTATCTTTTATATTCTTGATTACTTCTCCCACTCATTAATTTCCTTCCCACTAGAAAGAAAAGTTCCTTAACTTTATCATTATCTTGCTCGATTTCTTTTTAACAACTTGAAAACTTTAACAGAAGAGAGAATTCAGAACTATATCAAGTGGAGTCACATAATACTAACAGCATTGTGTAGGATGGCAGTGTATGTTTTTTCCTCTAAACAGACAGAACATAACTCTGAGAAATAACATAGTACTTCACTTTAAATAGATTAGAGAGAATGATGCTTTGTGTCTTCAAGGTAGCATATACACAATCTAATGCCAAAGTTGCTATGGAAACAATTGAATGATAGGAAAAACAGTTGCATAAATTTGTATACTTCATGGATTTCTGAGAATTTTCAGTTCTCAGTTTATAATGCACAGAACTTACCAATTAGGCATTTTTGTCTTTGGTAAACATTTTTTGTCGTCTATATATGCTTAAATACTTCTATTGATTGAATTACTTTAAGAAAAATTATCAAAATTATCAAAATTCTATATTTAAGGCTTAAAATTGTTAGCATATTTTTTTTTAAAAATAAAAGTACACACAAACACACTTCACTTATTTAAAGAATCAATAAAATCCTATCAACAGTTTAAATTCTGAAGTCACTGTTTAGCCTTTCTGATATTTAGCAGGGATAATTGATCTGTGGAAAAATGAGAATGCTAATTCAGAAATCAATACATCACAAGTACTAAGTTTTGACTTGAAAGTGATCTGAAATCAGTTTAGAAAAGACGGCAAGAATCTGCGTCCTAGACCACAGATATTTTCAACTGATTTTTCAGAGGTAAAAAAACAAAAAGACAAAAAACAAAACCAAAACCACCATGAATTAGTTTATCGAGCATTTATTCAAAGCTTCTGTTTTCAGCATTTTTCTAGGCACTGGGGACACAGCAGAAAAAAGATCTTAGGAGCAAAATCCCTGTTCTCACTACGCAGTGGACGGATGGTAAGCAAACATTACCCGGTGACAAGAGTGCTGATGGGAATCAAGCAGCAGGGCTATGTATTTCACTGACTGGTAGTTGGGGAAATTTTCATCAGGTTACATTTGGCCCAAATTCTGAATGGCAAGAAGGAGACAGGCACGTGAAGATTTGGGGAAGCAACACCATGGCGGGGGAAGAGCAGAGGCAAAGGCTGCAGGACATAGGTGAGCTTATTTCTCTCTTCAGGAATGAGGGATACCCAGAACCCACGTCCAAGTGACATTCACAGATAACTGTGCTGCTGGACATCTGCAGTGAGACATTGAAAGAAAAAAAATGCCTTTTTTGTTGACTACCTCTCTGCAACCATGGCCTTGATGTTTCAAACTAATGTCCATCTGCTCTCAGACAGGAATTGGGCTCTACGGCAGTGTCCTAGCTCAGCATGCTTTTGCTTACAGATCTTTTCTTTTGCTTTCTCCATCCTATCTCCTAGCCTCCCTGCTTTTCTTCTTCTCCCCCTCCCCACCCTCCTACCTCCTTCTGACTTTATTTCCTTCCTTTCTTCCTACTTTTTCTGTTATGGTTTAGATATGGGGTGTCCCCAAAAAATGTATGTGTGAAACAATGCAAGAAAGTTTAGAGGTGAAATGATTGGGTTACAAGAGCCTTAACTTAATCAGTGCACTAATCCACTAATAAGGGTTAAGTAGGTGCTAACTGCAGGCAGGTAGGTTGTGGCTGGAGGAGGTGGGTCTCTGGGGACGTGCCTTTAGGGTATATATTTTGTCCTTCTTGAGTAGAGCTCTTTCTCTCTGCTTCCTGGTGTTATGTCTTGAGCTGTTTTCCTCCTCCAATCTTTCTGCCATGATGTTCTGCCTAACTTCAGGCTCAGAGCAATGCAATGAGCCATCTATGGACCAAGACCTCTGAAACCTTGAGCCCTAGATAAACTTTTCCTCCTCTCACGGTTCTTGTCAGGTGATTTGGTCACAGTAGAATAAAAACTAAGACACCTCCCCCCCACCCCACTCCTCCTCCCTTCCTGCCTGCCTACTTGCTTTCCTTCTTTTCTTTTAAAAACATCTATGCAAAGCCCAGGGTGTGTGCATACGTGACAAAGTCACAGTGAAGGGAGTTTTGGGGGAACAGATTCATCAGTCAGAGTTCACCAAGAACAGGTGGTCCTCATCCAAGAAATTCAAACGCACAGCTTGCTTAAGCTTTGGCTGATTTTCTGAGGCAGAATTTAAAAGTTCCAGATTCCCAAATTTCAAAACACAATAACCTCTTCTGTTTGTTTCACTTATTATAGCAAATGTCTCTCATTTGTGAGATCAACATTTTTGGCGTGAGCATTCCGAGGTGGGAGTGTGGGGGACAGTGTTATGCCAACAGCGAGGGGGAAACCAAACTTTGTTCTGTATGCATGAAAATAATGACTAATTCCTTTACATCGGGGCTGGCCTTGGGATATTGGTTTTGAAAACTTAACTCATTGGTGGGGAGGGAAAGAAAACAGACAAGGGAACGAAACCATAAAAGAAGCACAAAGTGGATCATGTGCTAAAGGTGAATATACAGACTTATCATACTATGTAGAAAATTCAGAAAGGAATATATTTTGGAGCATTTTTACAACTGGGTTGGCAAGAATTAATTATCTGTTCTGCCCCCACTGGATTACAAAATATTGAATATTACTCTGTTAACGGAGTCAATTTCATTTGAATATTAGTATTATGTTGCTTCAATTAACAAAATTGGAGTTTGTTAGTCAGTTTTACTGTTGCTGTAATCAAAAGACCCAGCAAGGACAACTTAAAGGAGGAAATGTTTATTTTGGCTCGTTGTTTCAGAGGTTAAGTACAAAGAAGGCCAAATCCATTGCTCTAGGCCTGAGGTGAAGCAGAATATCATGGTGGAAGGACATAGTGGAGAGCAGAGAGTGCTCCAGGCACGAGGGACAAAATATAAACCCCAAAGGCATGCCCCCAGAAACCTACTTCTTCCAGCCATATCCTACCTGCCTCCAATTACCCCTCAGCTGATCCATATCAGTGGATTAATCCACTATTAGGTTAAGGCTCTCATAATTCAATCATTTCACCTCTGAACTTTCATGTCTCACACCTGAGCTTGGGGGGACACCTCATATACAAATAACTTTTGGACACTTTATGAAGAAAATTAAAGGGTTAACTTAGAATAATTGAATCCACACTAGCAAATGAGAACTATATATGATTTATATAACTTAAGCGTAATTATATTTTAGTTTGTAAATAACTGGATGTGAAGTATAATTGGGCACCCTCGGCCCTCGAGGCTCACTGTGCTGGGAGTTCTGCATCTTTACTCTCCTTTTAAATAACACTGCTGCTTCCCTCAGCATTTGCAGTGTTCATTCTTCAACTCAGTCGAACAAGAACCTGACCCTGACTCTTGCCTGTAATGTCTAGGGAGCTCGGCTGGGATCCCCAATTCCCATAGAGGTAAGTCATTTGTGCCTGGTGCTCTTTGCCTTCACTATCTTTTGGAGGAAAACTGGGCACCCATCAACCACTGAAAAGTTTTCAGCATGGCTGCCAGTCTTTCTCAGTTTCTGTAGTTCCCAATCACTTGTCCTGTGGGCCTGACCTGCTGGGCTCTGTGCAGCTATTTCTTACTTTTCTATTCCAGTTTGGGATGTTCCCAGAGCAAGCAGACAGTGACCCCTGATCCTGACCCTTCAGATGTGAGGACTTGAGTGAAGTTGAGGGGCAACCGCATGACCTGACCAAGGCTACTCTTAGGTGACTCTCAAGGTCCCCCTTATGATCCTATTTCCTGACAGCCCCTTGAGGTATCCTGTGGTGGTTGGTTGATCATGGCACTAAGAGAATTTTGCAGAAGACCCACACCTTCGTATGAGCCACCTGCATCTCCTTCCTCATACTTGATCCTCTTAAGTGCTTCCCTCATAGCTAAGAGTCTATCCACAGAAAGAGGTATATTCTATGCAGAATGGTTTTTAAGGATGGGTTTGAACTCCCTCTTTTCACATATTGAGGGGCTGCAGACTTGCCAAAGACACCCCTCTTGTAGTTTCTGTGCTCCTATGTGCCTCCCCAATTTATTTGTCTGTAAGGCAAGGGGAGTCACTCATTCCCCCCCCCCCCTTTTCTTTTTTTTTCTTTAAGGACCTAAGGAAACACATTCTCACAACCTCTAAGGAAGCTGAACTCTATCCCTCTGGGTATCTCCAAGCCCACTGGGATCACAGCCTGTTAATTAAATTCTTCCTCAAATTTCTCCATGAAGAAGGCGGAAGGTCTTTTGAGACAACCTGTGTTCTTTATCCTTCTGGGATCCCTTGGATTCATTTTGTAGAAGAAAAACCCCTTTAAAATGATCCTTTGTCCTTGATGATCCTGGTCTTACATGGTCTCCTTGGACCTTGCTTGAAAGAAGAGTTCATACTGACTAGGCTCACTAATTTTGTAGATGCATGAAGCAGAGAGGTACATCCCACTGATGGCTGACATTTAATTATCAGACATCACATCCGGAAGTCCAGTAGTGGTCAGAGGTGACCAGTAAGGCTCCTAGATCTGACTCCCCCTGGGTCTTTGTCCTGTGGAAACCAAAGACCTGTGCAACTTATCTGGTAAGGTGGCAATAAGTTCAGCAAGTCATGTAGAGGGAGCGGAGCAGGATTGCCAGCCACCCAGAAGCTCATTCAGGGAGATGTCCTGTGAGAGTGGGCAGTTCTTCTGGTATGGCGCCTGAGTTCTGCTTTCTTTTATCCAGATCAGAGCTTCAGGCTCAAAGAAGCACCAGGTTCACCACTAGCCTGCTTACTGAAAGACTGGGACAAGTTTGATCCATAGATGCTGGGGAGAAAGTGCCTGATTTTCCACCGTCAGGCATGGCCTCAATACAAACTCTCTGATGGAGAATCATGGCTGTCAGAGGGAAGTATAAACTTTAATACTATCTTGCAGCTTAGTTCGTTTTGTAAGAAGGAAGGAAAAAGTTCTGAGATTTCCTATGTTCAGGATTCTTTTTGCTCTGAGGGAGAACCCCAAATTATGTCAGCAGTATAAGCTAGATTCAGCTAAGATTGCTACCATGATGGAAGAGAGGTCTAAGGAGATGTCTGTCTGGATAGAGAAATCCCAAGAATATGCCCAGTTCCTACTAACCCCTGCCAACACCTTCATGTCCCGCCTAATTAGCACCCCCTATCATCCATCATCTACCCCTAAAGGAGGACAAAACATAACACACTGCCACTTCGGGAATGCCAGGAGGGGGAATTTTTGTCAACTAAGGTCCGTGTCCCTTTTTCCCTTCAAGACCTGAGGCAAATAAAGATGGACTTAGGGAAGTTCTCAAGGATCCATATCAATACATTGAAATGTCCCTAAAATTAAGTCAGATGTTCAGTCTTGCCTGGAAAGATATTATGTGACTGCTCAGCTGAACTTTGACCTCTAACAAAAAGGACAATGTCTCAAAGGCAGCTAGCATTTTGGAGATGATCTGCATCTCAGCCATGCTCCTACAGCACAGACTAGGAGTAGGTCTCATTATCTTTCTAGGGCATAGGCAGTTCCTAGAAGTGATCCTATAAGGGATACAGATGACAAGCAGGATGATTGAAAAACGAGACATTTTCAGGCTCTGGTCTCTGAAGGTCTCAGAAAGTTGAGGCAGAAGCCTATCAATTACTCTAAAATATTCTCAGATGCACCAAGGTCCTCAGGAGAACCCCACAACCTTTCTGGAGGAACTCAGGGAGGCATTGAGAAAGCACACTACAGTGGATCCTGAGTACCCAGAGGGCCTCATAATTTTAAAGGATAAATTTATTATTCAGTCAATCCCCGACATTTGGAGGAAGTTATAAAAATTGGCAAATGGCCTTGATCTGTCCTTAGGTGACATCCTCCAACTCACAACATCTGTCTTTTATAACAGAAATCAGAAGGAAAGGAAGAAAAGGGAACATAGAGATAGAAGGAAGGCTGAAGCAACGTCATGGCCCTGCAGGGAGCAAGCTTTAGCAAAGTTAAAGGAGGTAAGTGGAATGAATCTCGAGTCACAAAAGGAACTTGTTTCCACTGTGGAAAGGAGGGACATTACCGACAGGAATTCCAACAGGGTAAGTGAGCACCACAAAGGCCTGTCTTCTCTCTCAAGGCAGTCACTAAAGGAATGAATGTCTCTAGGGACACAGGCTCGCAGGGCCAGATCCCTCAATCAGACTTAAAGGGGCCTGGGGTCAAACTTGTGGCTCCTATGTCTGCACATGAACCCCGGGTACGCTTCTCAGTCGGGAGCCTAAGGGTTAGTTTCTTTGTGAACACTGGCACCAGCTTCTCCACACTTGTCTCTTACCCTGGACCCCTTTCCCCTGATACCATGGCAGTGTGAGGGTGTCTGGACAGTCTATCACTAGATATTAGACTCCCTCCTTAAGCTGTGACTGGGGTGGGGTGATGTTCAGAGTGCCCTAGTCCTTTATTGGGAAGACATATACTCTCAAAACTTCAGGCCTCCGTCACCATGAATTCGAGACCCCAGGATCCATTATGTCTACCTCTGTAAGAATATGATATTAACCCTGAAGTTTGGGCCACTGAGGCAAAATTGGGAGAGCAAGGAGTGCAGATCTAGTTAAAATAACTTTGAAGGACCCCTCCATATTCCTATGCCAGAGACAGTACCCCCTGCACCCAGAGGCAAAGAGAGGTTTATTGGAGATCATTCAAAATCTTAAATGACAGGGACTCTTGGTGCCTTGTAATAGCCCCTGCAATGTACCCATTTTGGAAGTCCAAAAACTAAATTGGGAATGGTACTTACTCTAAGACCTTAGGATATTCAATGAAGCAGTCCTTTCTCTTCATCCTGTAGTGCCTAACCCTTACACTTCCTACTCTGATATCCCAGCTGCTGCTGCTTGGTTTACTGTGTTAGATTTGAAGGATGCCGTTTCCTGTATACCCCTAGACAGTCATGATATCTGTTTGCTTTGGAGGAGTCAGGTAGTGAATCTCAACTGACACGGACAGTGTGCTATTCCAAGGAGTTAGGATTAGCAACCCCCGCATCTGTTTGGACAAGTCCTTGTCAGGACCTGGCAGAACTCAAGGACAGCTCATCTGCAACTGTCCTCCAATATGTGAACAACATTCTCCTATATACTACCAGTCAGGAAGAATGTCAAATGACCTCTTCAGAGCATCTAAATTATTTAACTGATAGAGGGTATAAGGTCTCGCACAAGAGAGCCCAACTATGCCAACACAGAATATCTAGGATTACAACTATCTCAAGGAATCCACAGGCTAGTGGAAGAGAGGACTGCCCTTTCAGGATGATACCCTCTACCCCAGACCATATGGTAACTCAGAGGATTCCTGGGAATAACTGGATATTGTAGGCTTTGGATCCCTGGATATGTAGAGATAGCAGATCCCTTTATCAGCTCCTCAAGGAAGCCCAACACCAAGGGACAACCACCCTAATATGGGAATAAGAGTGTTGTCCAAAGCTTTCAAAGCCCTAAAAGAGGCCTTGCTTCAAGCTCCAGCTCTCATCTTGCCTAAGAGCAAAAATGTAACTTGTTTGTGACCGAAAGGCAGGGGAATGGCTTTAGGGGTGATCATACAAAGGAGTGGGCCAGCTCAACAGCTGGTAGCCTATCTCAGCAAAGAGCTTGCTGTGGTATCTCAAGGATGGCCCCCTGCCGGTGAGTGGTGGCTGCAGAGGCTTGCTGGTCCCTGAGGCAATCAAGATAACCCTGGGAAGGGGTCTTACTGTAGGCACTCTTCATGACCTTTCAGGAATTTTGAATACTAAAGGGGGGTTATGGCACTCAGATAGTCACCTCCTAAAAATACCAGACCTTGCTCCTGGATGGGTTGGTGGCTCAAATAGAAACTTGCTCAAATTTTAACCCAGTCACTTTTTTCTGGAATCATTAGAAGGAATCCCTGAACATGATTGTCAGCTAGCCTCAGCCATAGATCACTCAGTCCAGGGAGACCTCCAAAGTTTCCCCTGTCCAATCCAGATCTTACTAGGTACGCAGATGGAAGTTCTTTTATGGAGTAAGGGAACACAAAGCTGGATATGCTGTGGTAACTTTTTAATCTTAGTGCTTGGGGAACTAACGGCCATAGGGTGCTGCATCATCCCCTGCATAGGTGATCTTGTTGAGAGATTAATCAAGATCAGACTCACTACACTCCTGTCTCTTACAAAATCTCTTCCTCTCAGACACAAAGGGACCTCCCGTGTATATCTACTGGGGACCCCTGGACCAGCCACTGAAGGAACCCTCACAGCTACTTCTCAATGCCCTAAACAGCAGGAAGCAGTTACTGAGCTGTCATTCCAAGACTTCTACTGGGAACTTCTTGATCGACCCATTTGTCCCTAATGGGAAACCTGAACGGCTTACCCCTCCTCACCCCCTCTCAGCTTGAAACAGCTAGAGTGGTCATCACCCAATTTCCCTTATAGCAGTAAAGGTTTCCTTATGGGAGGAGGCGGTTTGAAATAGAAAATGATAGGAAGTTAAGAGTAGGGAAAGGACAGTCAAGATTGACGAGTGGTCAAGCATAAGAACAGTCATTTTAACACGCCCCGACATGTTATAAAGCAGTTGCTGTTTCTCAAAGGGCGTGAGTTTCCATCTTGTGGAAAGCAACTGTATAATCTGGCTTGTGCCCACATGTGGGACAATTGAACTATCAAGAACCAATCAAGAGGAGCTTATTAACTTCTCCTTATGTGCCTTTAAAAGGAGAAATGCTCTTAGACTTAACAGTACTCTTGCCCCTCCTTGGTGCTTTGCATAGGGAGCTCTGAATCTTTTACTCTCCTTTCCTGCTCTCTTGCAAAAACAAAAAACAAAACAAAACAAAAACAAAAACAAAATAAACTATGAGTGCAATCCTTAGCTTTGCATTTCAACTAAACAGCCCTGCTCTGGGCTGTCCTGAAGGCCAATTTGGAGATTTCTCACTCTCCTCTGATTGCTGGATGTTCAATCTCTGACACTTTTGGCTGCTTTTCTTCAATGTCCTCTCAGAACACTGGCTGCTAATGCTGCTGTCTGTGACTCTGTGTTTTCAGCAGCATTCTTCTCTCAGCCTGGGCCCCTTTAACCTTGAGCACTTGGAAGATTTCATCAATCCTGACTTTTATATGTGCAAAACGTGTCAAGAAACAATTCCCCTTTTCTTCAACAGTCTGCGAACCCTGTGCTCTTCCCTGATGCTCCTGACAAGCACTCACTCTGGCTGTGTAAGTTCTGATCGCCGCCCACCCACATCAATCTGCCTCCCCTGTGCTCTCTGTGCCTCAGATGCACTGGGCTTTTCCTAGTTCTTGGGTCTATCCTATTTTCTCCTATCTCAGGGCAGTTTTACATGCTCTTCCTTCTGCTTACAAAACTTTTCTGCCACAGTCAAACTTTTTTTTGTTTGTTTGTTTTTAAATCTCCTCTTTGTGTGTACTAGTTGATTCCTACTTCTCAGATCTCTGGGAAATGCCTTGGCCTTGACCATGTAGTCTGCACTGGATTTGCTTATAGTATGTTTGCTGCACTAGTCAGCGTGATGCTAATTCTTGGGACAAACCAACTTCTAATTTTCAGTGGTTTCATACAAAGTTTATTTCTTCATCACCGAATTAGTTTCCTAGTTGTTTTAGTCAACTTTTTTTTGCTGCTGTGATCAAAAAACCTGGCAAGAAAAATTTTAGAGGAGGAAAAGTTTATTTTGGGGCTCATGGTTTCAGAGGTCTTACTCTATAGATGGCTGACTCCATTTCTCAGGGCTCAAGGTGAGGCAGAACATCATGGCGGAAGAGTGTGGTGGAGGAAAGCAGCTGGGGATATTGCACCAGGAAGGAGAGAGAGAGGGGGGGGGGGGGGGGGGGGGGGGGGGGGGAGGGGAGAGAGAGAGAGAGAGAGAGAGAGAGAGAGAGAGAGAGAGAGAGAGAGAGAGAGAGAGAGAGGGCTTGCTCTCCTTTCCATTGGTGAAATATAAACCTCCAAACATACCCCCAGGGACCCACCTCCTCCCACCACACCCTACCCCTCTACAGTATCAACAAATTAAGTTGTACCAGGGTATTAACACACTGATTAGGTTAATCATTTCTCCTCTAAACCTTCTTGCATTGTCTCACACATGAGCTTTTGGGGGACACCTCACATCTAAACCAAAACATTAGGACTAATGAAACTAAGTGGCCCCAAATGGGTGGCTTAAAACAACACAAATTTATTGTCTCATGGTCCTGGAATTTAGGAACCTGACATCCAAGTGATAGCAGGGTCACTTTCTCTCTGGTGGCTCCAGGGGAGCATCCCTTCTGCCTGTTCTAGTTCTGGTATTTACCAGTAAGTCTCATTCCTTGGCTGGTAGACTCATCCTCCAGTCTCCTGGCCATCTTCCCCTAGTCTGTGTACACATTATCTTCCCTCTGTGCACATGTGTCTCTATCCACATTTCACCTTTTTATAAGGAGGTCAGTAATATAGATTAGGGGCCACTTTGGACTACCTCTGTAAGGACTTATTTCCAAATAGGTTCACATTCTGAGGTACTAGGAGTTACAAGTCTAGCCTGCCTTCTTTGGGGAACATGATTCAACCCAGGACACTGCATAACGTGGGTGTTTTTGGTCAGTGGGTCCCTTTCCACTCATGGGGATTCAGGAACTAGCTTCCTCCCACTGGGTAGCTTGACTTTTCCCTTTGGGTTTTGCATCTTCTGTATCCAACTGATGACAAAAAGAAAAATGTGGAGAAGGCATGTGGCCTCATAGCCACATTGGCCTGGAGTAGGTAGATCTCCCTTCAGCTCATTCATCAGAGGGGAGGACTCACTCATGGCTCCTGCTGGGTGGGAAGGGGGAGTAGAAAATGAAGTTCTGCTGGGCAGGGCTTCCTAAGCCATCTATGGTGTAGCGCTGGTGTTTTGCTTTACAGTCCATCACAGACCAATATTTATTAAAAAAGTAATTGCAATGTGTTATATTTAAGAATGAATCCAAATCATGTAAAATACAAGTTTAAGAGGTTTTAAAGGACTTCTTCAAAATTTTATAAGTTTCTAAACCCTTACGTGTTCAATTCCATACTCAGTCCTATTATGGACCACTAGCAAATAGTTTGCAGCTGGGCACCAGTGCACACCTCGTGCTCTGTGGAAGGGAACATGGTATTTGTCATGTAGATGGCTCTCTCTGCCTCCATCCAATGGCCCTGGTACTTACCCACTCCTGAACTCACACTTCAGTGTAATTATTTGTTTGGTATTTGTTTCCTGCTTGTCCCTTAGACTCCCTAGTTATTTTGTTTATGATCGTGTTCTCACACTTAGTTGAGTTTCTAGCATGAAGTTAGAGGTTAATAAATACATGTCAAAATTCTGTTTCTGGTCTGTACCTGGAACTATTCCTAAGAAAACATGTTCACATAAAATGTGACATTAATTTATTCAACAAAATTCTGTTGTTTTCATCTACTAAATGTTTCCTTTCTGCCTTGTGTATCAAACACTCATGGTGTAAGTCTATATAGTGCAGAAAAGAGGGGTTTCCTTGGGACAATGGGCCTCGTGAAATGGCAAGCAGGTGGTCAGGTTGGATGGCTGGCCATAGTTCTGGCAAGAGGAGTGATAATAGTTGTCAGAACTCTTGCGGCTCACAGGAAGACTAATTTTACAAGCAAAATAAGAATATTTTGCTAAAGAAATGAATACTGAGAAATATAGAGTAAGCCCAGTTAGTGGCCATAAACCAATGACAGTTCATTCAGGAAGACAGAAAAAGAAAAATTATAAGATAGAGTCTGCTGAAAACATTCACACATGGAGGAAGGGATGTTCCTAAGTTCTAAGAGGATAAATTTAGTAGTTATTAACTGCCAAATCCAGAAATGGCCCCATTATTTAGGCAAAAAGCTAATAAAATATTTGAGCTAGATTATTTGTAATATTTTTCCAGCTGCTGGAAACATGATTATCTTTTAGAAAGAACTTGGGGGAATTTTTTTTTTTTTTTTTTTTTTTTTTTACTAATTTGGTCTCTTAGAGTCTTAAGAGTCTGGTGGTTATACATAGAATGGAACATATGCTTAATAAGCATACATCATAAAAATAGCTGATATTCATTGAGAGGTCACTTGTGTCAGGTATTAAAGTAGTTAGCTTTTCATGCTTTTTTTTTTTTTGGTACCAGGAATTCATCTGCTGAGTCACATCCCCAGTCCTTTTTATTTTTTATTTTGAGACAGGTTTGCTAAGTTGCTAAGGGCCTTGATAAGTTGCTAAGACTGACCTTGAACTTGTGATCCTCCTGCCTCAACCTCCCAAGTAGCAGAATTACAAGTGTGGGTCACTGTGCCCAGCTATTGTTTGTTCATTTAAGCCCCACGACCTCTTTCCAAGATAGCTTCTGTCATCTCTTTCATTCTACTGGTGAGAAAACTGAATCTGCATGGAGGTAAGTAATTTGCTAGGGGTCCCAGAGGTCATAAATGCAGGAATATTAACCCCATTTTAAATAATTTCCTGTGTCAATAATAAATTCAATCATCCAAAAATTCAAGCACTCCATCATAAATCTCTTTTAGTTTTAGAAAGGATGGCATCTTCTGTAAGCATATTTTTTCTACCTGAAACTCTTAAGAGTATGGTATATTATTATGTTGTGTTGTTTTATACCACATCGTGTTGGTTTTGATGACAAAGATTTCCTTAGCTAATAACTATGATAACTGATTTGGGATCCCGTTGTATTTTCAGAGCTATCATAATTCAGTGTCAGAGGAATAGAAGAATTTATAGGAAAATTTAGATTAACTTTATTCAGGATTTCATAGGCAACCCCTGCTTTTATATATTACCCTCATGAGAAACTCTTGGGCTATGGAGAAAATGTTAAACTCCAGTAACAATAAGCCAGCAAAAAAAATGCGTTAGAATATGTTCACTGAAGATGTCATTCTGATGAAATGAAAGTTATTGCTGCAAGCAAGGGGATGGATGGCAACTTTCAGTGACTCAATTTCTTTCTAGCAGTTAAATGTGTTTTAAATTCATAAGCTTCTGTTGTGCCTTGCTTGAGTTTCCTGTTTGGCAAACTCGTTGACTTAGTAGAGTGCAGCTTTTCTTGCCTCTTTTAAAGTGACAACTCAGGTTTGTAGTGTCCTTTCCTTGCTGCGTATCCTCTGGTTTCGTGACAGATGTGTGACCCTTTGGGTTGGAGGTCTTCCAAGGATGTGGGACTGATTGTCTGGGACATAGTAAACAATGACACAGTGTGCTGTGTACTCTAAAAGTACTAAGCATAGTGTGCTCTGGGTGCGCACAAAAGGAAACTTGTGTTTATAGAGAAGAGAGTCGACCTACAGGAAAAAGTTAACCTGGATTTTTGAATGCACAGCAGTTTCATGAAGGCAAAGTATTTGTTTAACCACTGTACTACCCAGAGTTTACCCACGATTCTTGAAACCTAATACGGACTGGATAAATATTTGCTGAATGAATGAATAGATGACTAAATGGTTGAAAACTATGTGGTATAGTGGGAAAATGTAAGAACTGGTTTTGAACATTCTAGGATTATTCACTTCTTGGTGTTCTCTTCACCAGCTGTGTGGTCTTGGTGAAGTCACCTATGTATTTATTTTTTTGATACTGGGGATTGAATCCACAATGCTTAACCACTGAGTCACATCCCTAGTCCTTTTTATATTTTATTTAGATACAGGTCTCATTAAGTTACTTAGGGCCTTGCTAAGTTGCTGAGGCTGACTTTGAGCTCGTGATCCTCCTGCCTCAACCTCCTGAGCCCCTGGGATCACAGTGGTGCATCACTGTGCCCAGATTTATGGTATTTGTTTAGATGGTGAGATTTTAAGAATTTATTTAATAATACGTCTTTTCACATCCTTCATTTTCCCTCAATTTATTGAGATATATTAACAAAAATTATATATTTATGGTATACAGTATGATGCTTTGATGTGTATACATGGTGAAAAATTGCACAATCAAGCTAATTAACATATCTATCACCTCATGCAGTTGCTATATTTTTGTGTGATAAGAACATTAAATACTACTCTCTTGATAAATTGCAAGTGTACAATCCAATATTATTAGCTATAGTCACCATGTTGTGCATTAGATATCCAGAAGTTACTTCTTGCATAATAAACTTTGTACCCTTTGACCAATATCTCTCTACTTCCCTCAACCTGCAGTTCCTAGTAACCGCTGTTCTACTCTGCTTTCATGGGTTCAGCATTTTTAGATTCCACAGTGAGATCATGCAGTATTTTTTTTTTAATGTGGATTACTTAATTTAGTATAATGTCCTCCAGGTTCATCCATATTGTTATAAGTGATAATGTGGGTACAGAAGGAATGTATAGGCATATTTATGTAAGAAGGAATGCACCTCAGGATAATAAAGGCTGTATGTGACAGGCTCAGGGCTAACATCATACTCAATGTGAAAAGACGGAAGCTTTTCCTCTAAGATCAGCAACAAGATTAGGCTGGTGCTTACTGCTGTGGTTTGACTATGAGGTGTCCTCCAAAAGCTACTGGGTAAATGCGGAAATGTTTAGCAGTGAGATGATTAGATTACGAGAGCTGTAACCTAATAAGGGAACTAATCCATTTGATGGATGAATACATTGAAAGGATTGCTGTACTGGGTGGTAACTGTAGGTAAGTGGGGCACGACTGGAAGAAGTAAGTCACTGGGGGTGTGACATTGGGGATTATGTTTTGTTTCTCTGGCTGTTCCTTCTCTCTCTCTGCTTCCCAGTTGCGATGGACTTCCCTCTGCTATGCCCTTCCACCATAATGTTCTGTCTCAAGTCCAGAGCAATGAAGCTGGCTGACCATGGACTGAACCTCTAACACTGTGAGGTCAAATGAACTTTGCATTCTCTAAGTTGCTCTTGTCAAGTATTTTGGTCCCAGCAACAAAAAGCCAACACATTCACTCTTGCTACTTCTATTCAGTGTAGTATTGGAAGTCCTGGACAAAGAAATTTTAGGCAAGAAAAAGAAAAGGTATCCAAATTTGGGGATCCAAAATGTCAAAATAGAGATACCTAGCACTCACCTGATATGATAGTGAGGATATGGAGGTAAAGGAACTCATTCACCGTTGGTGGGATGTAAATTAGCACGACTTTCACCGAGAACAGTGCAGAGGTTCCTCAAAACACTAAAAATAGATCTGCATGTGATCCGTTTATCCCACTCTGGATATGTGTCCAAAGAAATAAACCTATCAAAGAGATACTTGCATATCCATGTTTACAGTGGTACTATTCACAATAGTTAAGATATGAAACCAGCGTGGTGCCCATCCACAGATGAATGAATACAGAAAATGTGGTGCGCGCGCGCACACACACACACACACACACACACACTGGAGTATTATTCAAACATAAAGAAGAATGAAATCCTGTCATTTTCAGGAAAATGGATGAAGCTGAAAGACATTAAGTTAAAGAAGTCAGATGCAGAATGACAAGTACCACATGCTTTCTCTCATATATGGAAGCTAAAGAGGTTGACCTGAAAGTAGAATAGAAATTAGAGAGTGGAAATTATGTATGTGTGTTCATGGGAGAGGGTGGAAAAAGAGGGGCTGGATTTGATCGATTTATGCTCTATTCATGTATAGAAATAACATGCTGAATCCCACTATATGTGTATTAATATGCATTAAACTATTTAAAATATATTATGCAAACAAAAATGATTCACATTGCAAAAAAAAAAACAAATTGTCCCTATTTTCAGATGACATAGTCATATTATATACATATATATGTATATCACACTGGAGCCCATTAAAAAACTGAGTGGATAAAATCCAGTAAAGTAGCAGGATACAAAATCAACTCACAAAACTTAGTAGCATTTTAATATGCTAACAATGAGCAAGAAAATAATCCCAATTACCATAGCATAAAATAGAGAATAAATGCAACCAACAGGTGAAAGATCTGTACATTGAATTATTCCATTGTACAGCGGAAGAATTATATTGTTAAAATGTTCGTATTACCCAAAGTGATCTACATCAGTGCAATCCTTATCAAAATTTCAGTGACGTTTTTTCACAGAAATAGAAAAATAATCCTAAAATTCGTATGAAGCCACACAAGACACTGAATAGCATGCCAGGCCTGTGCATAGGGGACCTGGGGCCTTTGAGATGTTTTATTCACCACTAGAGATTCAACTTTGCCACGCCTGGGGCAGAGAGGGAGGGTGAGACCCTTTTTGCTTCCCTTTCCTTCTGTTTTAAAATCTCTTTCCATTACCCTGCAATAGCTTTCACAGATGCCTGAAGAACCCAGTCTGCAGGAGTCAGTGCCCTTAGGATTCAAAGAAGAGCAGGTAGAGGGTAAGAACTCAATCAGAGGTCAAGGAAATCCAGGACTGGTACAGAGCAGTGGGCTTTTGCATCAGCAGAACGTGGGTTGGAATTTGTGGTAGATTTCAAAATGGCCTCTCAAGAGGTGTAGGCTCTATCAACTCTGGGTTTGAATTTGGGTGGGTTTTGGGCTGTGTTTGGCTAATGGAAGAGTAGTAAATGCAATGCAAGCAGAGGATCAAAAAATGTATGCACACTGGCACTTGCCTCAGTGTGGAACCCTGAGACTACTGTGTGTATGAGCCTGGGCTAGTCTTCTGGGTGATGGGAACCCCGGGGATGAGAATCCAGACTGCAGACACATGAATTAGGTTCAGCTCAGATTGGGACCAACTGAAGTTTCTGACCTACAGTTTTATGAGCAAAATAAATACTTATTGTTTTAAGTTACTAAGTTTCATAGTTTGTTGTAGAGCAAAGCTAACTGATAATCCCAGCTCTACTACTTACCATCTTTATAACTTTGCATATATCATTTACTCTTTGCCATTTTCCTTCTTTGTGACATGGCAATGATGATCATACTGATGTCATGGGACACTGGGTCGTTTTAATGAAATAATGCATGAGAATGGAACCACGGTGCAGGTGCATGGTGGGTGCTCGGTGAACTGGCTGTTGTGACAATGATTTCAGGCCTTTCCAGTTTAGGCTTTAACTGTTGACTCTCCTTATGTGAAAAAAACCTATAGGAAGTTATTAGGGCACAGATCAACACAAATTTTTTTTTAAGAAGTTGTTTTAATTTTCCTGCCAGTATGAGGCAATGGAATGTGGAGATATTTTTTAAATTAAAGATTTTAAAGCACATAGTTCTCTCTTTGCAATAAATCTACATGTAACTCTGTAAAGTTGGATCTTGGAAACAGGGAAAGTATTTGTCAAGGTACGGCTGGAATACCAATTGTGATTCACGTGGAATATGCATTTATATTGGAGACACTGGATAAGATTATGTCAAAAAGTGCAGGATAATAAATTGCTGAGACTCATCAGTTCACATAAAATCGACGTGTGCTGCCATATTCCAGATGCTAGATTGCAGTTCTTTAATATAACGAGTTGCCAATTTCTCTCTCTAGAGAACGATTGACAGATTGTAATGCAATCTGTTGATGTTCTTTGATGGTGATCTCAGTCATTGCCACCACTGCTAAGGAGTTTGGAGCCTAACCATTGAGGCTTTGCTCTGGGAACTGTGTGTCACAGTTGGGGTTGGGCCATTCATTCCAATTTGTTTTAGGATCCATAAACTATCAGCTGAAGGGTGGGATTTGAGGAGCTTCAAAAAATAAGCAGAACTAGTTAAGCATATTACACAGAGGACCAACAATGGAATTACAGTGTGTGTTTTACAGAACACAATGTTGTTATGGAGACAAAGAAAAATAGATACAAAAGAATCACAGGAAAATTAAAAGTCTGACACCTCTTGTTTTTTGTGTGTATCTTTACATCTCTGAGTAGGGATGGGGTTGGAGAGGGGTTTTGATGTGGCTGAGCCTGCTTTTGAAATACCAGAGAAGAATTACAGGGGAGGAATAAGCTCATAGTTCTATCGCTCTCTGTTTGTAATACATAATGTTGCTTTCAGTTGATATTTAAATCTTATTTTATTTAATCAGATTATAAACATGGTATATGTTCATCAGCAGTTTGATGGTGTAGTGGTTGAGTTTTGGAGTCAGCCTATTAGTGCTGAAATCCTTCAGAGCTGTGGGATTTGGGGTAAGTATTTTGCCTCTCCCTGCCTTTATGTATATAACAGGGATAATGGTAGGACTTCCCTCTTATGCTTATTTTAAAGATAACTCTAGAAAACACTTGAAAAGTGCTTAGAACAGTGTCTGAATATAGTAAGCACTCTACAAATATTACTTGCAGGAGACAATTTGGAAAGTGTAGCAAGGAGAATAAATAAGAAAAAAATTACCTATTACCCAGGAAGCAATTACCAGCAATATTTTGATGTTATTCCCTTTTGGAGTTCTTGTCTTTTAAAAAGGATATTGGTGAACTCGGAAAAGCTCTGTGGACTGGCATTTCCAATACTTAGGAATTTTTCTTTAGGGAGAAAATGTAAAACAAGATCAGTTAGTTTGAATGAAAACAATCTGCATACTATAGGAGGTAGTGTTTTAAAATATGCAAACTCAGGAGATGCATTGAGATTGAAGAATGCATTTTATAAGTGCATCAAGAAGTTGGTTTTGAAAATCCACCATATTGCAAAATTTGGAAAGTTTGATATTATTCAGTGTAGGCGAGAGAATGTGGGAAAAGGATGAATTCAAACAGTGATTTTGAGAAAGCACTTTTAGGGGGAGGTATAGCCTTTTGAAAGGGCTGTGTGGCAATGCCATATTTAGACTCAGAAATATCACACCTGAATCTTTTGAAAATAGGACATGACCAAGAATGTTCATAATGACATTGTTAGAAAGAAAAGTTTGGAAACAACCTAAATGTCTATAGTAGTGATATACAATGGCAGTTCATACTGTGAAATATTCTGCAGGCATGAGAGAGAGTGAAAGAGATCTACATATAATGACTTTATAAGAATATCCTAACATATCGAGGGACAAAGGCCAACTGCAAAATAATTCCTGTACTATGAAGTCGTTTGGGTTAAAAATTAAAACAAATTATAAATGCTTATGTATAGACATTGTGAAACTGAATAGAAAACATCTTTCCAAGATACACACCAAACTTATAGTGCTTGCCTCTACTCAGGGAGGGGTTGAGAGTGGGGGACGGAGACTCAGGAGGGCTTTATTTTGCCTATATGATTTGAATTATTTACAGAGAGAAGGCAGTTGTGCATTTTTTTTGGAATCATTAACAAATTGAACAGATCAAGAAGTTGCAAAACCTGGGTGCAAATTTGTAGAATTTTTAAAAGGGAAAGTGGCATTTTGTGTTAGGACATATTTTCATAGATGTGTCTAATTTTTTAAAAAACTAGCTATAAATATACTTTGTACATTTGGCAAGTAACTTATGAATGTATAGAGAAATATCCCAATATAAGACTTTTATGTTCTCAATTCAGAATTTCTTCTCTATGTCCATCACAAAGTTGTTGTTGTTTCTCGAAAGATTAAACTGCTGGTGAAGGGAGGATTTTTAGCTTTTCATAAGTTGTTTGGAGTGAAGTCTTTTGGGTGTCTTCCTTGAGGAATTAGCATACCAGTGCGGGGTTTTGTGCAAAGGTCGCCTGCCTTGCTCATCTCCTATGCCATTTTCTTTCAAGAATTTTCAAGAATCCACTAGACAAGTTGTTCTCAAAGTCTGGTCCCCCAAAGCAGCATCTGTATCACCTGGACCCATGTTTGAAATGCACTTTGTTCCCTACCCCCAGCCCTCCAGGTGACATAGTTGCTTACTGAAGACTGAAACCCTTTGAAGCACTTTGAAGAGCATTGTATTTCTGAACCCTCACTGAGGTCCTAGTATGCTGTATATTATTCAGAGAATGAGCAAGTTTGGGAGAGGGAGGTGATGAGGATGTAGCAAAAGAGGAGTCTGTAGGCGACAGAGGTCAGGATGATGAATAACCAATCATGTGGGTATTGACTAAGCATCTACTATACTGGAAGATTAAACAAAAAGCAGACCAATAACATATCTGTTCTTTTGAAATGTGCAGTCTGCCTGGAAGGAAGAAATAAAATACATGTGGGATATTCGGAGGCTCACAGAAGTGCTCATTTTCTTGTTTCTTATTTTGAGGACAGAAAAATAGGAGTTTTCCAATGGGCTGAATCTGGCTCTTTCTTTGACCTGTTTAATGAATTATGAATTTTTGGATTATTATATATTGCTTCTAGGAAGCCAACAAAGGTTAAATAAAACTCTCATGATCTTTTAAAATGCCATTCTATGTCATTCTCCTGCTGCTTGTTTGTTGGAGTTATATGACTGCTTTCACAGTAATTTTGAGCATTAGTATTTAAAGACACAGACCTTCCCTCAATTATTCATGTCCATTTATTTTTTCACAAATATATGGTGAACATTTACCATATGCCAGACAAATACCATGTTTCCAAATGTGAATAATAGCCCTCAAAGTGTTGATTTTAAAAATGTAAATGCTATGTAGTAAATCCTTCTTTGCCTCAAGTGAAATCACTCACTCCTATAATCAGTCCTATTAGGCAGTGGAGATTTGGTGATTATTTAATAAATTTCAATCACAAGGTCAAATGGGATAGCTGATGCTGCAGAGTTGGTTTCCTGTGTCAAGGGATCTGGTTTTACTTTCCACAAAGATCAAGTGAATGGAGAATTTCCAGATATCTGCTTCATCTTGTATTGGGTGGACACAGTCAGAGATGGACAATAAAACTGAGTTTGAAGAGACAAGATGATTTTAAAGACAGAAATGATACTAAGGCAAATGAATTCTGTTATGTGGAAGAGAGTTGACTGCACAGGGCCAGTGTGGGCAGGGGTGATAGAGAAGGAGGACTGGTCATCTGAGATTCTGGAACAATCCAGGAGCCTTCTGGGAAGGGTCATGGAGGACACTTGCCAAATGCTTAGTCTCGGGGAAAAGTCCTTCATAAAAGGGCTTCTGTGTACTGCCAAAACCTGTAGATTCAGAGTGAGATGGGGTGAGTCAATCAAAGTGAGTCTTCTATGATCTGATTTGGCACTTTTAATTGTGACTCAGGGTCAGGCCTAGGAAACCTGGCCTAGGATTTCACTAGGGATGGAAAATTCAACATTCTTTTGAGGTGGGTCAGCAACCCCAGTTTGTTCAGGATTCTAGTGTATGACTTATTGCAGTGCAGGGTGTATGTACAGCTCACCTGGGCGTCCTGTGGTCCAGATCAGCACCACTCAGGGAGAAAGTTGTTGGATGACTACACCTCCTATGTCTTTGTTGCTTCTCAGATATAGCTCCCCTCTGAGTGAACTCCCCTGCCCCACTGGGAATGACCAAGGCAGCCCGAGAAAAAGTACTTCTTTCTGCAGAGATGTTTTCTCCTTTTTATAATTTTCATAGCCAATACCTGACCATCATTGCAATTAATTTTAAAGACTTTTAAAGAGATTTTTAAAAAATGTAATAACTTCTTGCAAAGTACACAGTTACTTATTTTTATATTTATCAATTCATCAAAGATTACTTTTTGAAACTTTTAAGAAAGATTGGAAAGACCCAGACTGGTCTATTAAGATTCCCTACCCACAGTCTTAGTCAACTTATGTTGCCATAACAAAACACCACAAACTGGGTGGCTTATAAAGAACAGAACTTTATTTCTTACAGTTCTGGAGGCTTAGCATTCCAAAGTCAAGGTGCGGCTTGAGATCTTGCCTTCTGATCCACAGACGGAGCCTTTAGCTGTGCTCACACATGCTGGAAATGATAGGCAGCTCTCACGCCTCCTTTATAAGGCACTACATCTCATCCCTGAGGGCTCTGCCTTCATGACCTAGTCATCACCCAAAGCCCCACTGTCCCACATCATTACATTGGTGACTCAATGGGTTTCAGCCTGTGAACTTTGGGGGAATAACAAACCCATAGAACCCCACCCCCAACCCAAAATCTAGATGCTAGCTTGGAGAGTAAGATGGGAGGACAAAATATGAGAGACTAAAAATTTTTCAGAATTGTCTAAGAAGGTACTAAGATATCCAAAGAAAATATGTTTTTCTGTCCCTCTCTGTCTGTCTCTGTCTCTGTCTCCCCCCCCTTCTCTCTCTCTCTCTCTCTCTCTCTCTCTCTCTCTCTCTCTCACACACACACACACACACACACACACACACACACACACACACTCCTTTAATGTTGAGGTGGGGGACCTGGCCTATGCTCTTTCAGATGGGCTTGAGGTGAAGAGGAAGTTTGTCTTGCTTCTTTCAAGCCCAGCTCCCCATCCTTCCCTCTGTACCCTTCTCCTCATCAGAGAGAGCAGACTGTGTTGCCTGAGGCTGCAAGAGGGGCTTACACTTCCTACATGGACCATGCCTGGGCCACCCCAAGGAGCAGCTGACTGCTCCTTCTCCTCTCTCCTCTGCAGGACCCTCGAGACTCAGCTCACACTTCACCTCCTCTTGAAGCTGTCACCCGGAGGTAGAATTTCCCTTCTGGGCATGTTGTATGTTGTTACACGTTTTCATGACAGTCTCTGTGAGTAGGTTGTGAGTGTGTAACACAGCACTTTCTGATTTACTGTTGTACCTCCAGTGACAAGTAGAGGCCTGACCTATAAAAAGTGTCCAATAGGCTGAATGAATACATCAGTATTGAGGACATTGACTTTTCAAGCTTAAACACTGACAAGGACATTCCAAGGTCAGAGGGAAATGTGCAGATCTTGACAGCATGTATGTGTGAGCCTAGCAACTGAGCAGAAGGCAGGTTAGTTTAAAGGGCTCCAGAAAGCATTTGAGCAACTGCTCCCAAGGACTATGGGCAGAGCAAGCAGGGCAACATTGCTTCTGGCCATCGCCCAGAACTCTTGGGTGAGAAAGAAATCGAATGACAGATTTATACAGTGCTTAACAGTTTATGAATCCTTTCCATGGGTTATTTCATTTGATACTCATAAAACACTGTGAAGTAGGCACCAATTTTTATTCTCATTTTAGAGATGTGAAAAGTGAGGGTCAGAGATGGTAAATGACTTGCTGGGGTCACAGGGCCCTGTGCTTTTATCATTCCACTTGGCTCTGACAAGATGCCATCCCTGCTATCTCTTTGTCTGAGCAGAGTCAACATGCAGCTCCTATGATGGAATCAAAGAGCAACGTTTATCATTTGGCCATTTTGTGCCAGCTGCAGGGTTTAGCCCTGTTTGTGTATTGATTCATTGAAATACTAATAAAATATTATCCCCAGTTTAAACCAAAGCATAAAGAAGTTAATTGCCCAGGCACACAGTTGATAAGCAGCAGAGCTGGATTTTGAAGTCAGGCAGTTTGACTTCAGGACTAGTCTTTATTAAGTTTAAAAAAAAGTTTTTGTTTTTTTAATTATTTTTGGTACTGGTATGGAACCCAGGGATGCTGTACCATTGAATACACCTTCAACCCTTTCTGTTTTTTTACTTTGAGATGGGATTTGCTAAGTCGACAAGGCTGTCCTTAAACTTGCCATCCTCCTGCCTCAGCCTCCCGAATTGCTGGGATTACAAGTGTGTGCCACTGTACCCAGTTCAGAACTACTCTTAGTTACCCTAATACACTATCGTGCAAGAATACAGTCTCTGAAACTAGAACACCAAGGCTAGAAGACTGGGACTTTGTCTAACTGGGTGGTCTTAGCCAAGAACTATAACTTCTCTAAGCCTCAGTTTTCTCAGTTATGAAATAAGATTAAATATAAAACTAGGAATAAAAGAACAAAATAGGCCACAGTGCCTGGCACCCAGTGAGTGTTTAACAAGTGTTAGTCATTATTTTGGCAGTAGATATTCTGCTGACCATCCCTAGATGAGCTAATGTAGGCAGTGATAGAAAAACACTCTTGAAACTTTGAGGGGCTGGTTAATGGATTCAGAATATGACAGATGAGAAAAGAAATCAAGTAATTCACTCTAAAGAAACAGAGTAACTCCCAGGTTCTCAAAACTGGGAGTTCTACCAAGAGGGTGCCATCGTGTCCAAGGGTAGAAGAGCGGTGTTTAGCATGGAAACACACATGCGCGTACACAGACATGCATGCATACGTACTTGTTTTGGAGGGGGAGACATCTGATTGTGCGCAGGCAGTCAGGAAAGATCGTGTCTTAACCCTGCCTGTGTACCAGTTAGGGACTTAGTCTGACTGCACAAAATGGAAATCTGACTCCAGTGGCTTATGAAAGGGGGATTATTTTTCTCACTTAAGAAGTGTGATGATACACTGTCTGCCTCTTTCTACGGTGTCATCCTTTCCTGTCATCCTCAGTGTACCTCATGGTGATGAAAGGGCTGCTCATCCTCTGGCCTCTTGTCTAAAGTCACCTAGGAAGAAGAAGAGGACACCAGAAGGAAGAAATGGTATCTATACTTGGAAAGGAAAAATTTTCCAAAAATTCTAAGCCAAGCAATATTTATGTTATTCATTGACCAACACTGTGTAACAAGGAGAAATTAAAAAGAAAAAAAAAAAAAGCAAAAAAAAAAAAAAAAAAAGCATGGGAAATAGATACCAAGTGAGCACTTGTGTAGAACTTTGGTCCCCCTCCATCTTCTGCCTAGTCTTCTCCACCTTTCTGCCCCGAAGCTGACCTGCACATATGGTATCATCGGGTTCCTGGGCCTTTGGCTTCCAGTTGGGTGTGGACAGTGGGATCCCTAACAGGAGGCTGGAGGGGGTGAACAGAGGAAGGCAGAGAATATTTCTCAGCTCCTTCCCTGCAGGAATGCCCAGAGCTGACGCCACCCTTGACCAAAGATCACACCTCTTCTCAGATGGCCCTTGTTATAAACCCTTGTTCTGACTCCCAGTATTCCTTTCCTCTCTTGTTTCTTGAGGCTTTACGGCGTAGGGACAGCCCATGGATCATGCACTTCCCCTGCACTATGCCCACACTTTTGTAAATAGCCCCCTTATGAAGTCATCCTGATGTGTGTGTGTGTGTGTGTGCCTTCCTTTGCCTGATGGGACTTTTTCTTTTTTGGTGCAGGGGATTGAACTCGGGGACACTCAACCACTGCACCACATCCCCAGAACTTTTTTTTTTTTTGGATTTTATTTAGAGACAGGGTTTTACTGAGTTGCTTAGGGCCTTGCTAAATTGCTGAAGCTGGCTTTGAACTTATGATCCTCCAGTCTCAGTCTTCTGAATTGCTGGGATTACAGGCATGCACCATAGTGCCAGGCTCCTGATGGGACTTTGACTGATAAAAGAATCACCAGGGTGTATATTATTCTGGTAGAAGCAGGTACATTATGGAATTATAGTAAATAACTATCAGTTACTGGACCAATGTTGATTAAGCATCATGTACCAGACAAGATGCTATCTAAAACTCCAGTTCCTGCTTGGGCATGGTGGCTAGTGCCTGTCCCAGTGACTCAGGAGCCTGAAGCAGGAGGATCATAAGTTCAAAACTAGTCTAAGCAACTTGGTGAGGACCTAAGCAGGTTAGGGAGACCCTGTCTTAAAATAAAAAATAATAAAGGTGCTGTGGATGTGGCTCAGTGATTAAGTGTCCCTGGGTTCAATCCCCGGTACAAAAAAAAAAAAAAAAAAAAAAAAAAAAAAAAACAAAAAAAAAAAACCCAAAAAACAAAAAAAACCAGAAAAACCCCCAGAAAAACCCAGTTCCTTGTCTGCAAGTAACTCACATTTATTTAGACACTCGCATCTCCCAAGTCACTCACCTTGCTCCATTTCCAAGCTTGTCCAGTCAACCATCAACTGAAACTTGGCTTCCCATGTAGCTTTCCCACAGGTATAAAATTTACTTCTGATGCTATTTCAAGACCCAATTGTGCATTTGTTTTGTATAAGCTATCCTTAAATGACTGGTCATTTTGTAAAAGACCAATTGTTAAATTTCTTTAAAAATATTTTCTGAGCATATAAGTGATGTTATGAGATGTGAGTATATAGTAAAATGGTTACTATAGTGAGACTAATTAACATGTCCATGATCTCTAATAGTTGCCCATTTTCTTTTCCCCATGGCTAAAGCAGCTATAGTCTACTCATTTAACAAAGATTCCCCAAACAATACATCATTGCTAACTATATCTCTCAGGTTGAACACTCAACTTGTTGATCCTACATGTTTATGGCTTTGAGTTTTTTAATCTACATTTTCCCATCCCTCCTCCTCTGGGAACCTGTTTTATTTTCTATCTCTGTATATTTGACTTTTTTCTTTTTAAGATTTTACGTGTAATTAAGGTCATGTGATTTTTTTCCCACTGGTTTATTCCACTTAACAGAATGTCCTCCACGTTCATCCATATAGCTAGCCAATGGTAAGTTCTCCTTTTCTAAGGTGGAATAAATCCCACTGTGTGTGTGCATGTGTGTATGTGATGTGTGTGAACGAGAAGTTCTGTATCAGTCTGCCCAACAGACAGTTGTCTTGGTTATTGTGAACAATGCTGAGGTGATCATAGGAACTAGATCTCTTTAAGAGGTGATAAACTCATTTTCCTCTAAGTCTGTAATCAGAAGGGGGATTGCTGGGTCACAAGGTAATTCTATCTTGAATTTCTTTAGGAACCTCCATCCTGTTTGTCACAATGGCTGTATCAGTCTGCACCATGAGTGTCAAGGGTTATATTTTCTCCACATCTTACTGAAAACATCTATCCTAGCATGTGTGACGTGATTTCTCAGTGTGGTTTTGATTTGCATTTTTCTGATGATTAATCATATTGAACATCTTTTTATATATCTGTTGGTCATTTTTATGTCTAAATGGAGACATGACATGTCTGTTTAGGCCTTTTGCCATTTTTTAAAAATGGGATTTCATTTTCTTGTCATTGAGTTGTATGAGTTCTCTATCAATTTTGGATATTAATCCCTTATCATATATACATATATAAAGCTTAAAAATATTTTTTAACCAAACTGTAGGTTGCTTTCATTTTGTCAATTTGTTTCTTTGCTGTGCTCAAGATCTTTAGTTTGATGCAGTCTCATTCATTTATTTTGACTTGTTGTGGCTTGAGCTTTGCATGTAATGTCCAGGAAATTGTTGTCAGGGCCCATGTCAAGGGGCTTCCCCCTGTGTGTTTTTCAAAGCTGTTTTAGGTCTTATGTGTATACATTTTGAGTTGATTTTTGTTATGATATTAGAAAAGGGTTTAGTTTCATTATACTGCATGTGTAAATCCAGTTTTCTCAGCACCAATTATTGAAGAAGCTATCCTTTCCCTATGGTAGCTTCTTGAGAACTAGTTGGACTTACTTTTGTTAGCTTTCCTTTGTGTTCCACTGGTTTGTGAGTCTGTTTTTGGTTTGCTTGTTTGTTTTGCCATAACCACACTGTTTTGATTACTACAGCTTTGAAATATAATTTTAAAGAAGGGAAACTTGGTTTTTCTTTCTCATAATTGTTTTGGCTGTTTGTTGTGGTCTCTTGTGGTTCCATACAATTTTTTAAAAAAATATTTTTAGTTGTAAATGGATTCAATGCCTTTATTTATTGATATGGTGCTGAGAATTGAACCCAGTGTCTCACATGTGCTAGGCAAGTGTGCTACCACTGAGGCACAATCCCAGCCCTGGTTCTATACAAATTTTAGGTTTATTTTTTCTTTTTCTATGAAGAATGACCTTGAATTTTGATAGAAATTGAATTGAATCTGTATATTGCTTTGGGTAGTATGGGCATTTTAATAATATTAATTTTTCCAAGGTACAAGCATGGAATATCTTTACATTTATATGTATCTTCATTTTTTTCATCAAAATTCTTTCACCTTCTTATTTAAATTTATCCATAAATTTTTTTGATACTATAATAAGTGGGATTATTTTCTTCATTTCTTTTTAGCTAGGTTGTTACTTGTGTATAGACATGCCATAAATTTCTGTG
Organism: Sciurus vulgaris; assembly: GCF_902686455.1. Taxonomy (NCBI): domain Eukaryota; kingdom Metazoa; phylum Chordata; class Mammalia; order Rodentia; family Sciuridae; genus Sciurus; species Sciurus vulgaris. The sequence goes on along the minus strand of NC_136469.1, from coordinate 132,959,918 downwards.
TCCTGAAACTTTACTGAATTTATTTACTACTTCTAACAGTTTTTTTTTTTTATGGAATCTAGGTTTTTCCACATTTAGGAGCATATAATCTGCAAATAGAGATAATTTTATTTCTTCCTTTATGATTTGAATGCCTTTAATTTCTTTTTCTTGTCTGATTGCTCTTGGTAGCATTTTTAGTACCCTGTTGAGTAGAAATAGCAAGAGTGGTCATCCTTGCCTAGTACCAAAATTTTAGAAGAAAAATTTTCTTGGGTGATCTTAGCTATGGGTTTTTCATAAATGGGCTTTATTATGTTAAGGAACTTTATTTCTATGCCTAGATTGTTGAGAGTTTTGCTGAGTTTCTGACCTGCTGAACTTAGGGCCAGAGTCTTGTCTATGATTATGGCACTAGGAAATGTTACCAGAAAAGGTTCTCTCTGGGCAGTGTGTAAGTTAATCATCTGCTTTGCTTGGGGATCCAATCCATACTAACAATAAAACCCTAGTTCTTGGAAGTCTGGAGTCTGGAGACTAGAAGAGGCATGCAGCTCTAGTAGGTGGGAAGTGCAAGGCCAAGTTCACAGGACTGGGCGAGTCAGTAGGGCCAGGCAGATGACAAGCAGGGGCTATCTGAATTCAGGGAAGTCAGGAAGTGAGAACAGTACAAAACACCGTAGAGGACCTCACTCCAAAGTGCCTATCAGGCAAGGACAGCAAAGTTGAATCCTGATTGCTTGCTCTCTACAGACCTTTATGCTTTCTGCTCTGGTATAAGCAGAGAAGTTTAAAGATGAGAGATTTTAATGAGAGGAAGAAATAGAATTGAGAAGGCATCATTAGGGTCTGATGAGAGTGGGGAGGAGAGGGCTAGGAATTCTAGAATTTCTTCCACTAAGATCTTGGATAGTTAAGATTCTATTTTGAAAGAATACAGAAAGACACTTTTCCTTGTCTGTTTAATTCACATAATTAAAAACTGGAATAATTCCCTGAGTCTCATCATTAAGAATCCAGAAAAGAGACAACCCTCTACTAGTACTCTTTAATCTGGTTCTGATGATACATTGTTTTTAACTTTATAATACCTTATGACTCTATAGCACATTACAGTTTTCAAAATGTTTTTACTTGGGTGATCTGATTTAATCTTTACAGCAATCCTGAGGGGTGGTTCTTATTATCACTCTGTTGCTCAATTCCACTGAACATTTTTTGAGCACCTACTGTGTGCCTAACACTCTGCAAATTGCTGGAGCTTAATTTCACATAGACAAAGGCCATCCATTTAATGACTCTTGATTTAACTTCTCGTGCTTTAGGAGTCTTGTTAAGGAAGTCAGGTCCTAGACATAGTGAAGATTTGGGCCCACTTTTTCTTCTAGTAGTTGCAGGGTCTCTGTTTTAGTGCCTAAATCTTTGATCCACAGTGAGTTGAGTTTTCTGCAGGATGAGATAAGGTTTAATTTCATTTTGTTACATGTGGCTTTTCATTTTTCCCAGCACCATTTGCTGAATAAGCTATCTTTTCTCCAGTGAATGTTTATGGCAGCTTTGTCTAGTATGAGATACCTGTATTTATGTGGGTTTGTCTCTGTGTTATCTATTCTGTACCATTTGAGTACATGTCTGTTTCGGTGCCAATACCATGCTGTTGGGGTTGCGGGGGAAGGAAAAAAAATAACAGAATGAGTCAAACACCATTTCCCTATGTAAATGTATGATTACACATATGGTATGCCTCTACTTTATGTACAAACAGAGAAACAAGTTGTACCCCATTTGTTTACAATAAAAAAATTATGAAAAAAAATCCCCCCAAAATAAATACCATGCTGTTTTTATTACTATAGCTCTGTAGTATAGTTTGAGGTCTGGGATTGTGATGCCTCCTGCTTCACTTTTCTTGCTAAGGATGACTTTGGCTATTCTGGGTCTCTTATTTTTCCAAATGAATTTCATAATTTCTTTTTCTAGTTCTATGAAGAAAAAGGACTTAAAATCAACATACTACAGTGATATAGCCACATCAATATTTATAGTAGCTTAATTTGCAATAGCTAAATTGTCAAACCAACCTAGAGGCCCTTCAATAGATGAATGGATAAAGAAAATGTGGTATATATATATATATATATACATATATATATATATATATATATGATGGAATATTACTCAGCTCTAAAGAAGAATGACATTTGTTGGTAATTGGATGGAGTTGGAGAATATTATGCTAAATGAAATAAGCCAAACCCCAAAACCAAAGGCTGAATGTTTTCTCTAATATGCAGATGCTAGTTCACAATAAGGGTGGGGGAGATAGGGAAGAATAGAGTTACTTCGTATTTGGTAGAGGGGAGTGAAGGGAGGGCAAGGGGTATGGGGGAAGGAATAATAGTAGAGTGAAACAGACATTATTACCTTTTGTATTTGTATGACAGTATGACTTATGTGACCCTACAATATGTATAATCAGAAAAGTGAAAGATTACACTCTATTTATGTATGCTCTATCAAAATGTATAGATGCATTCTACTGTCATGTACAATTAATTAGAACAAGTAAAATAAAAACAAATAAAAAAGTAAAGATTGCCCAAATGATAATAAACAAGGGTTATTTATTCAGATTTTGCTGTAGCAACAGACCAGCCACTTTCAGAACCCAAAGGCAGGCAGAACAGTGGGCAAGCTTTATAATGAAAAGAGGTGGCTTTAACTATGGCTGATTGGAGGTTGCCATGGGGAAGCTGGAGGTGGGCTAACTAGAAGTAGGGCATCTTGTGTTGTTGGTTATGGGAGCATTATTGGCTTTCTCAGATCGATCCTAAGCAGAAAGTAGGAACAAAATTTAGGAAACATAATCAAATGGGATCCAATCAGTTATTGATGAAGCCTGGCTATTGAGAATGGATTACTACAGAGCTTGTGGTTCATGACTTAGAGGGATTGCTGCAGTAGCTATGGGTCAGAGTTTTATTTCTATAGAAGCTGGCAATTGTCTGTTTGTATACACAGTCTTGCAGTAGTGTGGGTGATAAACATATAGTGATACTAACGGGCCAAGGACAAGTGAGAATCTATCTAAGAAGGTGAAGAAATTGAGGCAGGGAAGTTGTCTGACCTAAAATTATGAAGCAAGTGGTGTGAAGAGCTAGAGTTTGAATATGGGCTTTCCATTGTTTCTTCAGTACTCCTTCTGGGTAGAGCTTCAGAGTATCTAATTCAGTTTGGGGAAGAGGCAAGCACACATATTTCTTTTATTTTAATAGCAGTGCAATTCTGAGCAGTAGTAAAACTTTCCCCTTGCATCTTGAATCTACATAGCAGTAGATGGTGATCCATGAGACACCACCCTTACTTGAACTAAGAAATTGGCAAGAGGAACCTGGTGCAATATGAAGATGTGTGGAGAATGGCATCAGGTCTCCAACTTACAAGCCCTAGACCTCTTTTGAAGGGCCTTGTGACTCTTTTCTAATCTCCTGAGAATTATCACCATTATTTGCTAATTGTAGGACAGACTACTGATACACCATTGGTTTCAACTTCTTCCCATCTTACCCTGTGCCCATGTCCCTCAGTCATTCATGGGAAGTTTGACAATTGTGCTGACCATCCCCCCCTATTAAGGCTTTATATATTCTATCTCCATTCATTTTTTTCACTAAGCAAAAATTTACTAAGCAATGACTGAGTGTGAGGAACTGTTCTATTGTGAGGAGTTCAAAGGTGAAAAGATAGTAGGAGTTCTTACCTTTGTGCTTATGCTGTGGTGAAGAAGCAGATAAGTAAATGATATTATGTCAGACAGTGGTAAGTGCTATGAAAGGCACCAACGAAGTCAAAGGTATGATCTGGAGTGTGTGTGTGTGTGTGTGTGCATATTCACATCCATGTAAGTACATATGCTTTAGGTGGGATAGTCCAGGAAGTTCTCTCCAAGAAAGTGACCTGTAAGTAGAGGTTCAAATGAAGTGAAGATATGAACCAAGCAAAATTCTAGAAGGATATCATTCCAGGAAGGAAGAATAGCAATTATGATGGCCTGAAGGTAGGAAAAAGCTTGGTGTATTTGAGGAATAGCAAGGATGCCTATTGGCCTAGAGTGGGTTAGTGAGGGAACTTGAGGAGCTTTAGTACAAAAAAAAAATCAAACTTTAACCTGAGAAAGAAGTATGAGTAAAAGCAGAAGGAAAGTATTCATTGGCTAATCCCCTAGTTCAAGGAGACACCTATAATCAATAGCTAGTTATTTTAGTATCAAGGATGTATGGGCTTTCAGGATCATCGTTCCTTTTCTATCAGATATTGTGATAATGTAAAACAAAAACAAAAAACCAACTTTGAGAAGAATCTTTTTTTGTTATTTTGTTTGATGGTGTTTTATTTTTATGTACATAACCCTTGACTTTGACCTGAAATTGTATAATGCTCATATACTTCATATTTTATATCCAATAGAGAAAGGTACATAGCATAGAGGAGATGCTACTGAGGTGCTGCCCAGGACCACGTCCTCCTTCACACAGCAGTACCCTGCCCTTCCATCTGAGAAACTCTACCCTAGTGGTGTAGTTTGAATGATGACCTCTGTCTTCTTATGAAAGTCTTTTTCACTTCACCCCTAAACACCAAACTGTCTCCTCAGCCCAGCTGATCACAAGGTGAATAGTTGATATGATCCTAAGCTGGTTAAATGGAAAACTTTTGGAGATATTTTCTGAGCTAGAATTTGAAAAAAAGATTTACACTCTTTTGGATGGCAATATGTGCAAATGAGTAGGAGTGAGGTCTGTGTGATGGCCATGTTTTTTTGGGGGGGGTTTGTTTTTTGCTTTATGATAGTACTTTATCAGAGACAATGAAGGCACACTAACATGATTTCAGTGAGTGCAGGTGGTATTTTATCTCTTGTTTTAGTAAGCTCAAAAGTCTGTGTTCTAGTATTTTTCTTTGTTACCTGAACCTTCAAATAGGTTTCTCTTTTTTAATATAGGCAAGTTTGTTGTTGAAAGTTGTTACTTTCAATCTAAAGGGATCTAAATAATGTAAACTACTTTAAAAATAGGCTGTTTTGAATTTGGGTACCTTATATTTTACATTCAAAAATTGTGGCTATAAGTAATTCTATAAGTACTGGAAGGAATCTTTAGAGTCAAGTGCAACAGTGCTTCTCAAACTTTAATGTGCAAACAAACCACCAGGGAATCTTGTTAATGTGCAGGTTCTGATTTGGTAGGCTAGGTATGTTCAGAATTGACTTTCCTAACTCTCTCAGGGAATGCTAATACAGCAGGTTTGCAGACCACAATTTGAGAAATGAGAGACTAAATAGTATATATAAAGCACACATAGTATATATAAAGACCACAGAACTGGTTGTCACAAATGTCACAGTGGTCTGTTGAGATTGGATAATTGTTATAATTTGGATGTGAGGTATCCCTCAAAGCTCACATGTGATATAATGCAAGAAAGTTCAGAGAAGAAATGATTGGGTTGTGAGAGTCTTAACCCAATCAGACAATTAATCCCCTGAAAGGGATTAACTGAGTGATAACTGAAGGCAGGTAGGGTGTAGATGGAGGAGGTGGGCATTGGGGGCATGGCTTTGGGTATATATTTGTATCCAGCAAATAGAACTTCTCTCTGCTTTCTGATCAATGTGAGCTACTTCCCTCTCCCACACTCTTCCACCATGATGATCAGCCTCATCTGGAACCCTGAGGAATGGAGCTGGCTGTTCATAGACTGAGATCTCTGAAACCATGAGCCCCAAATAAACCTTTCCTCCTCTGTATTTGTTCTGGTCTGATCTTGTAGTCACAGCAGTGAAAAAACTGACTAACACAATAATTAAATGATGCTGTCAACTGGGAAAAGTTTAATATGAGGAAATTTGAGGTTTGCTTACCCCATACCAGAAAAAAACACACTCACTCATTGAAAAAGATTTAAAAATGCAAATAACACAGTTTAAAAAAAATCTTTTGATTAGTTGAGATCAAGTCTTTTACAGAGATTGCACGGTGCTGTGGAAAGAATGATCAACTTGGAGCCACACAGCCTGGGGTTGGCAGTACACACCATTGCTTTCTAATTGTGTGTATCAAGAAAATGCTACTTCTCCCATATGTTATGTCATGGGTAATTTTATGATCAACTGTACAAATATGCTTTTTTTTTTTTAATAACCAAACTGAGTGTATCTTTTAAGCTTACCTGTTTCCCCAAGAGCGGAAAATGCATTCTTATTAAACTTCGGTAAAAATAGGCACATTTCCTTAGTCCTGGTTGAATAAAATTCACTTGGTTCAAGATTCTTCCACCCCACTTCTTGCCCTGTTCTCTCATGTATGGCCCAGTGTTACCGGAAGCCACTTGTACTTCTTACCCTCAGTCTTTCTCATTTCTGGGATGGCAATTGATGCTACTGTAGCTTGCACATTTGTGCCCTGTCAATCTCCTTGCAGGAAGTATCTGGGACTAAAGTATCTACAGTCCCCTGTGCTTCCGAGTCCTAGGTCCTTGCAGGCCATTTTGCATCCTTTTTGTCTACTGGATGATCTCTGTAGGTCGCCCCATGCAATCTCAGAAACTCTCAAGTTTCTCAAGGATACATTTTATTCACCTTTTGTGCAATAATTCAATAAATATGATGTCTTGTATGTAACAAGTGCTCTGGTGGGTACTGGAACCCAAATCCTTAACTCTACAATAGTACTTAACTTACAATAGATGCTTAACAAAAGCAGATGGAAAAAATAGATATTTGGTAGCACAAAAAACTTCCAAAGAAGGGATGAAAATATTTGGGTTAGTAAATATTGTCCAAAATAATAGCATTCATGGAAAAGGAGGAATGTTTCAGAATACTTTAATAATATTTATTTGTTTCAAGAACAAATGAAAATGTCTTGTGACGTTGTAACAGAGCACTGAAGATGGAGATTTAGAATATATTTGATGTTTTTCTAAAAATGTCAGACTTTAGACACGAGTGAAATGTTCCACAGTCTTCAGCTATGGTATCATGGAATTACTTAATTGGATCTTTGATTTACGTACACCTTAATTTACTTCTTAGCATGCCATGAATTCCAGTACCTGAATATTCAGGACTAATGATCTCTTACTATAGCTCTTTTGGGGCTTCTTCTCTTCCACTGGGCTGCATCAGTTCCTGTGTGATTTCACACATTTTGTGATTTTAGCAGCAACATTAGTGATATCCAGTATTAGTGATGGACAACATTTATAAATGTGGTGTATGACCAATTGTGTTTTCCTGAAATAAAAATAGACCATTCGGAGACTTGTTCCTAGCCTTTTGCTGTATTTGCCCTCCCTGCAGAGATCCGAATCCCCAGGGCAACAGGAATATTAAGGGAAAGGGAAACCTCCCTCATTCTTTCAGAATTTTCTTTCCTCTCATGTAGAGGGTCTTGAGACAGCTAGACATGGGGCAGGGACGGTGACTGTCTATAAGAGGACATCAGGAACAACTTGGGGTCTTAGAAATGTGCCACAGAGGATGAAAGGAAAGAACAATGACAAGAGATATAAGTGGATAATTTTGATTAATAGGTAAGTCATTCAGGATGAATTTTTATATTAACATAAATGTTTTATATTCTTCTATATATGTATGTATGTATGAAACAAAGTTTTTTTCAAATTTCAATGCACACCCATGAGTAAAGTATCAAGCTTGCATAGGATGACTGAAGTCTCTCCCAGGGCACCTGAGGGTGCCTGTTGGTGCTCTAGGGCCACGAGGAGCTCAGAGTGGATGCCTTCTGGAGGCACTGGGTCAGGGCCTTGTTCTAAATGGCTTGGCTATGCATTAAGACTTAATTCTCCCCTCCCTCTTGAACCAAACCCTCAATCTTTATCAAATGGCTAAAACCCAGTCTGTCTGAAAGAGAGAGCTGGCTGTTTTTCAAGAATTCATGTTTCTATCCTCCAGGTCCCATCTGTGCCCTGGATGTCACCTGGAGAGACATTTTTGGAAGAGTGAAGCAGGGGCAAGCCAAGGACAAAAGAGAGATAAGTCAGTGAGGAGCCTCAACAGGGGGCCAGCCTCTTCCTCAGCTTCCAGCCGAGTTCCTGACAATGGGAAAGGGGTGTTTATTTTAACTTTCTTTTTCTGCGTTTTCAAATGCTGCTTTCTGAAATCGCAAAAGCTGCCCGAGACCTTTAGAAACTCTGCATGGTTACCTATCTCTGAACCCTTCTGAGGTAGGACCCCGAGACATTTGTTTCTCTCCCCAGGATTTCATTTGTAATTTTAAGGTTGTTTCTAATGAGCCATGACTGAGAAGAAATAGAAAAAAAGAAAATCATTTCTTAGAGTCCCCCCCAACACTCCGCAACATACACACAGGCACACACTGCAATTGGGAAAATGTTTGAAATAGAGGCAGACTCTAATTGCTCAGGTTGGAATAGAGCCAGGATATTGGTCATTGGATTTTCTCTCTTCCCACCCTAGTTTCTTTTCTTCTTCCTTCTGTCATCTTTTCCCAACCATCAGGTGGGTGGGTGGGTTGCTGGCTGGCTGCTGGTTGGCAAACAGAAATAGTTTGGGAGCAAGTGTTCTTGGGGTATGTTCACTGAAGGATGAACCAGAGCAACAAAGAATGATTTTTCTCTCAACATTCAGCCAATTTCCATCCAAGGAGAGCAGGTGGGGAGATGTAATGCGTAAAGAACTGCAGACACACAGATTTAAATCTGAGTGAGTGATAGTGAGACTTTCCAAAGGGAAGACAAGGAATGTAGAAATTAAATAATCCAGAAGAAATATGAGCAGGATGGGAAATGTTTGACCCAAAGAGCAAGAAATAAGGGATGCACGTACACATCACTATAGACAATAGATCACTCCAATCTGAGGGGTGCAGGAATGGATGTGGATGTCTTGAGGAGTGAATTCCATTATGAAATGGGCAAGAGGGTAATTAAAACCCATAAAGTTGAAGACACCAGAAGTTTAGCAGCTTAAGTGGGCCAGGTGTGTTTAACTAGCCTTTTCCTGTTTGGTGATATGTTCTTATGTTAGCCACATCACATTGTTCCTACAGGAAAATCGTGCTCACAGATTTATTTAGTCATCAGAGATACTCCCAGTAAGTGTTACAATTTGTAATCTGGATTTCAAAGCTGCAGTCTGTTGATGTTCAGACAGTTTAAGAGGATTTGTTCAATAAGCAGAGATTTGTCTTGCAACAAAACTGTCTGGGCCACCTACAGAAGAAAGCAAGCTAAACTCCTCAGACTTGCCTTTGAAAAACTCTAGCAACTGGATGTTGCAGACCTGGTATTGTTCATACCTTGCTGGTTTCTCATGAGTGCTTGGTTTCTTTGCTCTAACCAAGTGGCTCTCCTTACCTCCAGCACCACCTATCTGATTGATTCTGGGCAGTATATCTTGGCTATTGCTCCTTGTCTTGTTTGAAAATCCTTTTTATTCACCTTTGCCAATCTGTGCAAATTATTTTTCTTTGGGAACTCCTCTGGGTGTACAGTCTACAAGACATCTTCTGGGGTAACAGGATTACCTGGTTAGGAGGGAGGATCTTAAAGGTCATCTATGAGAACACGGTATTCATTTCCCAGTGCAGGACAAAGCCCCACTCTGTTGCCGTGTACTTTAGGCCCTGCATTAAGTATTCACAGTCATTATTTCATTTATTTCTCATAGCAGTGCAATAGGAGAAAAATGACACCAGCAAGATTAAATAACTTACTAGGGTTATAAGAAGAATAAATAATTGACTTGGAATTATAACCAAAAATCCATCTAACCCCCAGGCCAATGCGTACTGCTGCTTCAGTTTCTCTGGCTTTGGGCAAGTTATTTCTATTCTTGGTGCCTTCTGGGTCACATCCATCAAATGTGGAAAAGGATTAGAGACTGCACACATTAAACACCTACTCCAGTGCCTGACAATATCAGCCACTAAGTGGGAATTAGATTGTTATTAGCAATCAAGTGGCTATTTCACTTCTTGTCAGCCAGAGTTTGGTCTAAGAGTCAGCAGCATCAACTTCATCTGGGAGCTTGTTAGAAACGCAGAATCTTGGGCTGGCCCCAGACCTACTGAATCAGAACCTGCATTTTAACAAGATCCCTGAGAGAGATTTGTCCACATTTTAAAATTTGAGAAACACTGGATTGGCTTACTCTTGCATATTCATTGAGAATGAAACTTGCTACCTTTTTTCTTTATTCTTTATTTAGAAATAATTTCACGCTTGTAGATAGAAGTATGTCATTCATACAAAGTACCTGGGTTCCTTTTAGTAGAGACTGGCATTTAGAAATTGAAAGCCATGTGCTGGGTGTGTGCAAGGCCACAGAATTCATTCCAGCTTTCCCTTGTCCTATTTGAGTCTCCCTTCTCTGATGGTGGAAGGCTCTGCTGTCTTATCCTCACTCTGTGTACGTATTTGCCCATTCCTTTGCATGTAACCACTTTTCTGATCTACTTGTTTTCTTCTTGACCATCTTCTTGGTGTGGTTCCTGATCCTTGCTGTGAAATCCCACCTGGTCGCCTATTTATTACTTCTTGAAGCAGCTCCTTCTGGCCTGAGTAGCTCTTACTAAGAAAAGGTTCTTCTGATGCTGCACTGAAGTCATACTCCTGTGGCTTCCTTTCTCTCCTCCTCCTGCTCGGACTCCCAAGGAAGGAATGTTGTGCTCAGAGAGGGTGTGATGCGGTTGGAGGGAGCATGGCTTGGAACATGGAGGCATTGTTCAATACCTGCTCTCTGTAAAACTGCTTAAGTTATGTCATCTCCCTTGGCTTCAGTAGACAATGTTATCTACTTGTAGGTAATTGAGAACCAAAAGAAGCAAGAATATATTGGCTTAGAAGAGTGCTTCGCCCATATTATAGGCAAAATAAAATGAGCTCCTCTCCTTCCCTCCTTCATTTCCTCCTGCCCTCTCTCCTTCCTTTCTCTTTGTTCCCCTTTCCCTTCTTCCTTCTCTTCTCCTCCCTTTTACAAAATACTCAGTAAGTGCCTCATCTGTATCAACTAACAATGAACAAAATAGACATGGTTTGTTTTCTCCCAGACCTTACAGGATAGAAAATAAATAGATATTTTAAAAAAATTACATAAATATGCAATTAAAAATTTGGGCAAGTATGTGTTCTAGGCCTTGAAATATAGCAGTGAGCTAGAGAGAAGGGCCTTGCTTCATGTAGTCTGCATTCTAGGGACCAGAGAAACAATAAGGAAAAAACAAATAATTAAGGTCATACGATGGTGTCAAATAATAATGAGTGTCATGCACAAGCTCAGGGGTCCAGAGTTTGGTGAGGGATAGGTGGATGGTGTGAGATGGGACTGGAGAACAGGCTCCAGCCAGGTCACTAGAGTCTTGGCAGTCATGATGGAAAGTTCTATGCCAAGTCACAAGAAATTTACTCTTAAGGATGAGATTCTCTGTCTATAGAGAGGGGCATTGGCCAAACTGAATTGATGAGGTGCGTGAGGTGTGAATATCAACCAAGATGAAATATAAGAAGTTCGAAGGCATATTGCTGTAATAGCCAGTAGGCATTTGATGAAACTCTTGGTGGATGAAGAGATGATGAGAGCGTAAGTGTGCTGAAGGTGGCCACCGGTTCAAGCCTTCCTTATCATTCCTACGAGGGAAGAGCAAGAGGCACTTGTAGAAGGGCTATCGCACTGAGATCACGGAAAGAAATCTTTTTTAGCAGAGACATAATGAATTTTTAGCACATATTTTCAGGGAGGCAGGTAGACAGCATTTAAAAGGTTTGAGAAAAACACTTCCTTTAAGATGCAGGAAAGTGAAAAAGGTTAACAACTTGGATCTAATTTGACATTTCCAAGTGTCAGCCTCAAGGCTATTTTCTTCTTTGCTTAGGATCATCATCAGTGATGTGGATTTGATATTGCTGTTTTCTGGACTGGGCCATCAGCTCAGACTGGAGGCAGAGCGTGCACACTAGTTGGGGGCCATTGACGGGCAGCGCCCACCCACAATGTTCAGTTCTCTCCCTTTCCTTTCACTTCTGCCTCCCACATTGTTGTGACTGTTGATTACGGGGACCATTGTGCTCTTGGATTTGGTCTGGGTTTACATGGGCCCCAGACACAGCAGCTACATGGACCAGGTTGTGGACCAGTGATCTTGAGGAATTGGTCTTAGGGAGAAGCTAGACAAGGTCCAGGGATGTCTTTCATTATGTTACCTTGTTCTTAAAAACAAAAATGAAACCCCAGAGCTTCCTGGATAAATCCTGTAGGCTTCTCCCCACCCCTTTTCCATTATCTTTTCTCCCTTTCTGTACCCCAGGAGGCTGAATTTCATTGGGCAATATCAATAGGGCTACTGTGCCTTCTTGTTGGGCTGCCTGATGGGTCTCTGGCAGAAGATGAGAGTGAGAAAGGAGAGCAAGATCTGCGTATTTTTAACCTTCCCTGTAAGGTCTCGTCAGACAAAGCACTTTGGACTGAAGGTCATGGATTCTCAGAAGGGCCTTGACCTCGGTTCCAAGTTACGGCACTATAATTACAGCTCCTATGTATCCATGCTGCCCCTTCATACACAAACGCTTTCCTAAGATCCCACTGTAGGTGTCCTCTAGGTGGGATTGCAACTAAGCCAGGTGTGACAGCTGCTGGCTGAACAACTGCAAGCAGGTTCCTTAGAGGTAACACAGTGCACTGTAAAGAGCTCTGGGTTCAGACAGTCTTCGAGTTCAGTTTTGTGACATCCGAGTTCATAAACATTTCAACATTATATAACCTACCTGACCCTCCATTATAAAAGCAGGATAATAACCTCTGTAGGGTTGTTCAATGCTTGTGTAAAGTGCCCACACATAGTAGAGTTTCAACAAATAAAAAGGATTTCCCTCTATTTTCACAAATGCTCTTTTATATAAGATAAAGGTCAAATGGCATTAGGAGAAGGACAGGTCAACTGGTTACAAGTTGAGTTAGGCCAATCCCTCAAAATCTTTTCCTTCCAGCCACAGCATTCGCTTCTGACCTCCCAATAGGACCCTCTGCAGAAAAGGTTGCTGAGGGTGAGGGGATGTGTTTCTGCTCAAAATCAGTGATGCAGTATTTCTGATTGGATAGTCCTTCCCAAACAACCAATCGGAGCAGGGCTCAGCCAGCCCTGCTGATGTCAGCCAGGCAGGGAGAGTTCTAGGTTCCCGAAGCTCAGTAAGTGGCAGCAACAAGGAGAGAGTGTTTGCTGGCTGGGTGTCTCAAGCAACACTTGTTTTTCACAGTTCTGAAGCCTGTGAGCCCAAGATCAAGGTGCCAGCAGATATGGTATTTGGTGAGGGCCTGCTTCACCTGCCCAATCCAGAAGGCTGTGTTCTCCCTGCCTCCTCATGTGGCAGACATGGGTGAGGGAAGCAATGGGTGGGAGTTACTCTGGAACCTTCTCCCCATCTGTTGCTTCTCTCTTCTGCTCCTAATCCCCTCTGAAGTCCCTTCTCCTGCACCTGTGCCCACCTGGAAAGACCTCTGGGATCCCTAATTTAATGTGATGACTTTCTGAAAAACTTCATACTGAGCATCAGATACTGAATGGATATTTCACTTTTTTCTTCCCTGTGAACTTCCATGAAGCTGCATACAACCTTATTTCGTACAGGGAGCCCTGGGAGTCATCAAACCTTCTTCTCCTTCCCTCTTTTCTGGCTAAGGCTACTCCTGTGAAATCAAAGGGTTTTCAGTCTTCAACAATAGCTGTTCTCACTTTTTACACCATCCCAACAAACACGTGTTCTTGCCCTGATTGGTCATTAGTTTTCAGGTGTATCATACACTCCTGTGGGCGGGCATTGTCCTATCATTTACACTAACAAAGGTGTTCCAAACACCTACTACGTGCCAGGTTCTGCTTTAGGCACTGGGGAATAAAGCAGTCAACAAAGCAGATAAGGACCCTTAACTTTAGGAGTTTTTATTCCCAGATATTAACTCTCTCTTCCTCTGATCAATGAAGCAAAGAAAAACTGAACAAAACAAAAAATACAGAGAAGTTCAGCAAATGTATGCAGGCCTTGTTAGAAGATGGGGTAAAGGAATCCAGAAATTTCATGTGGTGACTAAAATGTAAAGGTAAAATTCTTGGACCTTGAAGCCAGACCACTTGTGTTCATATCCAGGATCGGTAACAACTACGTGACCTTGGGAAAATTACTTAACCCTTCTGAGCCTTGGATACCTTGTCACAAAAAAGGAGGTACCAGGCTGGGGAATAGCTTAGTGGTAGAGGGCTTACCTAATATGTGCTAGGTTCTGAGTTCAATCCCCACTACTGGGTTCAATCCCCACTAACCCCCGAAGAAGTACTTATAGCATCAATGGGGAGTTATGGAGTTTATAGTGTCAGCCATGCAGAAGCAATCCATAAAACTTGTCTTTTAAACACATGAACATTGATAACATGGCTGATGGAAAAAACAGTCTTCTAAACACCTTGCCACCTTAAAGACAGAGACTATTGTTTGCCTACGAATTTTTGCAATGAAGACTTCAAGACACAGGAATGTTAACCAAGTTGGGCTTTGAACCTGGGCCATAGAGGTCTTGAGTCTGCTTTCCTTTTCATTGCTATTATCAAGGTACTGAGCCTCACTCAGGTGAGACAGGCTTTAGAATATTTGTACCATTTCCTTTGCCAATCTAGAAACATCAGAACCAAATGAGTGAGCCTGACCTTACAATTTTTTATTGTGACCTCCCTATGACCTTTACTCCTTCTTTCCAGAGTAGACATATTGGGGTGTCCATTGAAGAGTTCAAAGGCTCTGGGGTCCATGTTTAGTAAGAGTTATGGTGTGGATATGAGATGCCCCCCCCCCAAACTCCTATGTTAATGCCGAATGTTCAGAGGTGAAATGATTGGATTGTGAGAGCTGTAAAATAATCATTCCATCCTAATTTAAATGGATTGACTAGGTGGTAACTGTAGGCAAGTGAAGTGTGGCTGAAGGAGGTGGGTCATTGGGAACATGCCCTGGCAGGAGGCATCTCTGTGGAATCTTCCTTCTCTGCTTCCTGACTGCCATGAGCTGAGCAGCTTTCCTCCACCACACCCTTCCACCATGATGTTCTGCCTCATCTTTGGCCCAGAGCAATGGAATTGGCCCACCATGGACTGAACCCCTGAAACTGTGAACCAAAATAAACCTCTCCTCCAAGCTGTTGGGCATTTTGATCACAATGACACAAAGCTGACTAACACTGTAGGTAAAGACAACTGGGCTGATTCAGATCAAAGTGCTCAGCACATGCCTCTTGCTGCTTTTTCTGCTTCATATTTTCCTTGGGGACCATTTCATGTCTCTATGGTGGCATCTTTCCTCATCAACATGGGTTTGTGGGTCTGGGAAGAGTAGTTCTGTTTGTCCGTCCTCCCTGGATGAGATGGGCAGAGTCAATTTTATCTTGTGTTGTGGGGATGTTCTCCTTGTTCTTGCATATGTACAGGCTCCCACTGAGCTTGTTGCTCCTTCCTGGAACTCAGTGGAACAGCTTCACATTTCCTATCACCTCCAGAGGTATCCTTCTTTTGGCAGAAGAGTGACATGAATTGAATCTATTACACATGAAAGCAGAGATGCCCCATTGGCTTATGTTCCAGCTTTATGACATTTTTCATATTATCTTCTCACCTCCTAATATAGTACAATTTATGCACTTTTTGACTCCTGCCACACATTTAGCAAATATTTTTATTGCAATGACCTGAACAATGCCTACATCTGTTTCCTGCAAGGTGGCTAATGATTTAGATTTATCATATATGAGTGCATTCTACAGTCTCTTCTCCAAAGTCCTCATATGGAAATAGAAATGTGAAAGATTAACACATTTAATTAATAGACAAGATATTGATTCATTCCTAAGACTCTCCACTCAAAGGGAGATATACTTTTTGCAAGATATTATTCTAAATGTGGGCTGAGAATTTTACCGATCTTTCTTTTTTAATGTACATAAGCATGGTATGGCCAATTTGAAATGTATTATTCCACAAAGCAGTTATATAAGGATGTGTTGTGGATTAGTTAAATTATCTTTCCATCTCATACACATTTTATTTTATTTCTAAAATTCATTTTTATTTTTAACTAACACTAGTTATTGTACATATTTATGGGGTACAGTGTGACTTTTCAATGCTTATTTATAATATATACTGATAAGATCAGAGTAATTGGTGTACCAATCACTTCAGACACATGTCATTTCTTTGTGCTGGGAATTTTTAACCCTTCTCTTAGCTGTTTTGAAATATTCAATTAATTGTTGCCAGTCCTACGGTGCTATAGAATGGCTATTTCTCTACCTGACTGTACCCCTGGATGCATTAACATCCTCTTTCTCTCTCACTTCTCCACACCTTTCCCAGGCTCTGGCCCTGTTCTCTTCCCCACTATTTTCACAAACATTTAACACCTGTACATGTGCTAAGTGATAGCACACCTGTGTTCACACACTCACCCCCCGCACCACTCACATAATGCTACTGCTCAGTCTCACCAGGATGACTGGCTTTCTTATCCCCGCAGTTGGATTTTCACAGATTGATCCACATCTCTTCCTGGTAGCTGTGATCACCACTCTGGTATGTCTTTCTGACTTCTCTCTGCTTACAGAGACTCTTTTCCTCCTTTAGAGGCCAAATCAAATCTCACTTCTACAAATACTGCCCTGATAGGTCCAGCCTACTCTGTTCTCTCTCTTGTTTCCATTCATATAGGATTCATGGTCAATAATGTACCATTTGAGATCACAGCTATTATCTAACTGCTTCAGGTGAATTATGTACAGAAAAAAATGGGGAACAGAATTATGTACAGAATTACGTACAGAAAAAAATGGGTCCATGAGGAATTCTGATGAGATATATTTGATAGCATCTGGAATAGAGTTGGTTTCCAAAAATTTTAGTTACTTCTAATGTAAAATATTAAAGCCTTTTGTATACTTCATAAGCATATAATACAATGCTAGGACTTTATAATTATTTGTGTGATTCATTGCTAATTAAGTAAAGACAGTAGCCTGTGATAAAAGAGTAGGCTTTGGAGCACATTTTGCACCATAGAATTGTCCCTCTGCTCCGTGGAACAGGATGGTTCTCATCAATGTAGTTTTTATGAAACTATATGTTCAGGAGTAGCCTTTGAGGATGTTCAGAAAATTCAAATCTGACAGGGCATGGTGGTGCACACCTGTAATCCCAGCAGTTCTGGAGGCTGAGGCAGGAGGATCTCAAGTTCGAAGCCAGCCTCAGCAAAAGTGAGGTGCTAAGTAACTCAATGAGACCCTGTCTTTGAATGATATACAAAATAGGGCTGGGGATGTAGCTCAGAAGTTGAGTGCCCCTGAATTCAATCCCCAGTACTACCCCACCAGAAAAGAAAATCTGTCTCTGAGGAGCTTTTACAAGTGGGCTTTAAGTCAGCATTGTCTCTGGTTTATCCTCAGCAGGAGAAGCTGATGCACGCAAAGACCTGAGCAATGCAGAAACTGAGAAAAGACAAAGCACACAGATTCCTCTGCCCTGGTGTAAAGACTCTTTTCCTCCTTGCCTTGAATGGTGCCTAAACTTTATAGGGGTACAATAAATATTCAATGAATTAATGTAGACGGACTTTATCAATACTGGTGTCAAGCACTTCCTGAAATTTATGCCAGACAATTTTTCTGGATGAAATTGCATTGGCAACATGCAAAGCCCAAGATGATCTTTGAATAACCAGTTGGTCAGTGTTTATAGTGTTAAGCATGGACATATCCTATTAGATTACTTTAGGTGGCCAAATCACTCAGTTTCAGTACCAGTTAGGAACTTGATTAGATGTGCCAGAATCAGGACCTGTCTCTCTTCATCAGCTGGTGGATTCCTGTTTATTGCTTACATCATTTGCCATTTTGCCTAGAGAAAAGGTTTAGATTGCAAGGAAGCTTGTAACAGGTGTAAGTGTATGTTCTTGTTTTTCCTAGTAGCAGATGGTACTGAAAGACGATCATCTCTGTGGGGCCATTACAGGATAATGCACAGGAATAAATAAGCACAATGATAGGTCTCAGCAAAGACAGGCAGGTCTTGGGGTTGGTCCAGCATTTGAAAACTGTACATATCAGTTCCGAAAGGCCTATTCAAAACTCTAGAAAGAGGAAATACTGGGAAATGGTATTAGCCAAATTACATTGTATTCATGCACAAATATATAACAAAGCCCACCACTGTGTGCACCAATAAAAGAAATATGGAAAGGTAAGTAAAAGAAACTCCAGTTCTTTCCTTTTAATTTTCTTCCATATGAAATTTTCTACCCCAAATCAACCAACCCATTTCTCACTTGAATTATAGATAGCATATTAAAAAGGATCTAAATAAAGGGAAACTCTTTCTGCTAGTGCTTTGTACTAAAAGGGAGGAGGTAATTTTCCTTGGAGTTCCTCCCCAGTCCTCAGCAATTTCTGTTTTTATTTTAATGGATTTTATGAGACCTGGTCTTTGATCTTGCCCTCTTAAAAACCAGAGGAGCCATGGAAGGTTAATTCCAGCAATCCTATTCTAATGTACCTCTGCTATTTTGCATGAAGGACACGACGTGAATATAGTTTAGCCTGGTATTCAATTGAGGATATGATTATTTTCTTTTGTGCAAGGGTACTTTTTATATTTCCTGGAAAAAACTAACCTCCATGGGTCTCAGTACATACATATGGAATACACACACTGAAAAAATATATATACATATGCACACTGGATATATAAATACATATATTCTGTAGATATACTCTTTTATTTCTCATATTTGAATACATGTTTAAATTTGATGATGCCAGGAAAATATTTCAACAAGATCTAGGCTCATCTTCTCCTTCTCCTTGTTTAAATTTTATTTCTTAATATTTCAGCCTCAGCAGTCTTTGAAGAATATTGTTCCTTTAGCTTAATGCAATCTTTTCCACATGATGTATTCTCGGACTGTCCCTTGTCTTCTGTTCACTCGCTGACAACATTGTTCGGTTCAGTTGGGGCTAAACTGCTTTGAAAGCAGATTCACACCACGTTGACACTCTGCCTGATTCTTTAACACAGCTATGTTCGTTAGCAAAAGATTCTAACAGGTTGGGTAAAGGGCCTTCATCCCTTTTAAGAAAAAAAGAGCAAAGAACTCTGTGGCATCTTTGGCAAATAAAGGTGGATCCAGACACAAGCTTATCAAACACACTAACGTTTCTCAAAGCATTTGGGCAGGCATGTGTGTGCATGCACACTTGGGTTAATGCATATAACCATGTAGCTAAAGTAGATTTATTTTCTTATTTTTCAACAGCATAATTATTGATGCTTTCTAAAATCTCATTATGCATCTGGACCTAAGACCTATGCAAGTGTTTTATTTCCTATATTGAAAAATATTTAATGTAAGTATTTTAAATGTGGCTTTTAAATGGTCAAACTGTATATCAATTTAGACGTTTGAATATGGTTAACCTCGGCAGTGCAAACATCTGTGGGTCCCAGAGGGTTAATTTTTGATTGCCTGCTCTACCTGCATCCTCAGAACTGAAAGAAGCATGCATGAGCAAGAACAAAAACAGATTGTCTTTGTGATGTCACATGCATCTGCCTCTAAATTTCAGTATGGAACATAAATGGCAACAAGAACAGAAATCTCTCTTGAACTGGGATTATTCCAATTTAAAGCTCCAAATTAATTATATCCATCCTTTTCAATTTCTCAAACACTGGGTGCATACAGGGGCGGTGACGGGTAGGGCCAAAGAAGATTCATGAGAATTTTGGCTAAATCGGGAGAAACCTTGTGTCATCCCCTCCCCGATTTGACTAAATTGCCAAACAAACATTTCCAGAGAATAAATTAAAAGAATTTTTTTTTTTATTTTTTTTATTTTTTTTTTTAGTAGTTAGGGGCATGCAGAGAGGCAAAATTATTGTAATAGTAATCACGTAGACTAAGCTTATGAAATGAAAACAATACATTGTACAACTGAGAATCACATAAAAGAAAATCATTGCTTTAGTTGCACAACTTAATATAAATTCCTTTTATTGTTTACAGTGTCTAATTAGCCTTAGCGTCATTTTATAGGCAATATTTAATCCTTGGTATTTTTAGTTTATCTTTTTTTTAATATTGTAATCTTACCTCAAGTACAATTATCCATCCCTGTCTAGTAGGAATAAATTTGATCAAGAGTTACTGCAAGATAAACATTGCTTAGAAACCATAATTTTTCTATTGTATTTGTCTAGTTAATAAAGGGAGGCATTTTATTTTCCCCTGGTGACCACTTGTACTTTGTTCAGTAATTAAGGATGTGAGTTGATGCTCCTGGATTTTAGCCTTTCTATAGCCTCTGCAGATTTTTTCCAGGATGCCACAGCGAGTTGTGATGTTGCATTGGGCAGTTACAAAAACAACCGAGATAAAACCAGGAAGGATTCTTGTCGTAGCAACTTCAACTGTTGCCAATAATTTTATTGATATCAAATGTATGAAATACACTCTGTCTGAGAATAATCTGCAGTTTTCTTTTCAGCATGTATGTTTTCGATTTTTCACAAACACCTCTTAAGGCACAATGGAATAAGCTAAAAAAAAGTGTCGTCTCGCCATATTTTTATGCCATAGAAGAAGGTGTATCTTTGTTGTTAAATGATGGTTTGAATTCTGGCTCTGCACAACTAGCTGCAAGATCTTAGGCGAGTTATTCAACCTCTCTAAGCCTTTGTTTTCTCATCAATAGATGGAAAATAATGATATTGCTTTCTTCATAGTAATAGTGTGATAGTTAAATGAGGCGATACATGTAAGGTATTTTGTATAGTGCTTACCGCATAGTAAGGATTCAATAATATTTTTAATTATTGTCATTATTAGTGTTTTTATATATGTAGACTGCACTGGACTATGAAGTCATGATGCTGAGTTTTGCATGAAGTGACTTTCTTTTTGCCTTATCAATCCAAAGCACAATTACAAGCAATCCTTGTGAAGCACACTTTCCTGCCTTGTTCTATTCATGTTTCAAGTTTCTATCCAGATGTTTCCTCTCCCTGGAAGCATCTAATCACTCCACTCCCTCCAGCTGGGACCCTTTATTCTGTATGGCACAGCACTGGGAACCCACCTCCGTGAAGAATCTGTCATTATAAGTGTATTATAATTGTTGGTTTCCATATCTTCCTTTCCAGAAGGTGAACTTCATGACTTGTTTATCTTGGCATCTTCATTGCTTCGTGTGCAAGTGGTCATAGCAAGAGATTAATAAAGGTTTCTTGAATAAATAAATGAAGCATAAAATACCATTATTTATGCATGCAAATACTGATCTCCTTTCAGTGATGTTGTCCTTCCTTATATTATTTTCCTTGTATGTTATTTTTAACCATGTTTTTATTCAAACAAGCTCTAAAACTTGTAGCACATCCTTTTTTTTTCATTGTAAACAAATGGGATACGTTTTGTTTCTCTGTACATGGAGTAAAGGCATACCATTTGTGTAATCATACATTTACATAGGGTAATGTTGTTTGATTCATTTTGTTATTTTTCCCTTCCCCCACCCCTCCCACCCCTCTTTTCCGTCTATACAGTCCTTCCTTCCTCCATTCTTGCCCCTGTCCCTAACCCTAACCCTAACAATAATCCCTCCCACCCCCCCATTATGTGTCATCATCTACTTATCAGCGATATCATTTGTCCTTTGGTTTTTTGAGATTGGCTTATCTCACTCAGCATAATACTCTCCGATTTCATCCATTTGCCTGCAAATGCCATAATTTTATCATTCTTTATGGCTGAGTAATACTCCATTGTATATATATACCACAGTTTCTTTATCCATTCATCAATTGAAGGGCATCTAGGTTGGTTCCACAATCTGGCTATTGTGAATTGAGCAGCTATGAACATTGATGTGGCTGTATCTCTGTAGTATGCTGATTTTAAGTCCTTTGGGTATAGGCCAAGGTGTGGGATAGCTGGGGTAGCACATCCTTTTAAAATGTTATTTTACCAAGATGAAAGAATTGTGTACTGAAAACTATAAAATATCGCTGAAATAAATTAAAGAAGACACAAATGAAAGACATCTATGTTCACGGATCGGAAAATGTAATGTCTTCAGACATTTTAACAAAGTGAGCAATAGACTTGATGTAATCTCTATCAAGATCCTAATGACACTTTTGCAGAAATAGAAAAATTCATCCTAAAATTCATATGTAGTCTAATGACCTGAAGAATCAGAACAATTTTGTGAAATAATAGATTTTATACTTCTTGATTTTAAAGCATTACAAAGTGTAATTTTATGATTACAAAAGTGGTATGCCTTTACTCCATGTACAAAGAGAGAAACAACATGTATCCCATTTGTTTACAATAAAAAATAAATAAATTAAAAAATGGCTCAGATGGTAAATTTTATGTTTTTTTAAAAAAACAATAAAAATATATAGAATGCAGTATTTAGCAGAATTACATGTCATTTCATTTTCTTTTTCAAGATTCTACAAGGTAGATATTTAGCTTGGTGGGAAGCAAATATTTCTAAACCCTGTATATATTTGGCTGTTTCAGTTAGTATGTTGACATGCCAATTGTTAAGCCTGAGATGAAAAGAGAGTGGAGGTATGGGTGTAAAGGTGATGTTGTCAACCAGGGCTGTCATGGTTTACGGAATTTGCTTTGCTACCTACTGTTTACATAGATCTCCAAGTATGACCCACGAGCAGATTAGTTACTGCAAGTTGAGAATCTGGCTTCAGACCTTCATTGGGTGAGGCTTTGTTCTCACATAAAGCTCTGAAGCTCAGGGGGACCAGGCACTTGCTGTCGGACTGTACCAACAGCATGGGACACTTGGTGATTAAAATCAAGGCCCATCTGACTCTCATCAGATCTGGAATTTCCTCTGTACAAAGACTTCAGGGCTGAAGCCAACACCTTATTTGCCCGTGGGGTCAGTGTGGACCCTCTCTCAGGGGGCCTGCCTGGTCTTTGTCTGAAGAATCCCTGCATTGCTGCAGCTTTACCAAACCTGAGTCCAGAGGACACAGTCCTCCGACTGACTCCATGTTGGGTGGAGGCATCAGCAACGGGCAGGAGGTGGGCTGGGCAATGGAGCAGCAAGTGGGAAGCTGCCTGGAGTGTTGATCTCAGGGGGCAGAAGACACATCTAGAATGAGTCCCAAAGAGGCAAGTCTCTCTCTTACCCAAAGAGACAAACTTCCAGTGTGTGTGCTAGTGTACACTTGTACGTGCGTGTGACTTCTTCTCCTCAATGCACGTGCAGTAGTAGGGACTTAAAGTCCACAGACCCAGCAAGAATTCTGGCCCTAAAAATGCATGGTTAATGCCAATTGCCAAGAGTCAGTGTTCTATGTTGTTATGTAAATTTCAACCCTCTAAACATATGTCCTTAGAAGTCTTCTGATTTTCTTTTTCCAAACAAATTTAAAAAAGAAAACTGGAAAGAGAAGTGTTATATAAAAATGGGGAAGTGGTCGATCTCCCCAGACTTTTCTGGTTGTGGCAGTAAATCAGTAAATACATCTATTTCTCTCTACAATTTTATTATCTTTTTAAAGATGATTTTATTAATAAAAGTATTTCTTGCCTGATCCCACCAAATAGTTATTTGGTGAACGTTTAAGCAACATGGGTTTGGAGGGGTGCCAAATCATTAGCTGGCTCAGGGAGTCAAATTGAGTGTGCGTTGGGTATTGACAGAACCAAGAAGGGAGATTTGACCCTCTTGTGACTCTGGACATTTAGGTTCCACAAAAGTTTCTTACCTTCTTCCTAAAGAGAATATCCACCATCACCGTCCAGCAGTGTCCTGAGCTTCAGACTTGAACAAAAACACCAATTGTGTCTTTTCTGCTCGCCTGCTGTACCAGATAATCCATTCATATCCATTTAGTACTACTTTTTAAAAATACGTCTGAATTCTATTCACATCTTTCTCCACCCTGAGCCTCTGACTCTTTATTATCTATTACTGCTATGGACTGAATTGTGTCCCCCAAATTCATACATCAAAACTTCAACATCCCATGTGATTACATTGGGAATATTGAGCCTTTAAAGAGATGAGCATGGTGAGACCACAAGGGTGGAGCTCAGATCTGAGAACTGCTGTCCTGCTAAGGAGTTCTCATCCCACATAAGAACACTGCGAAAGGCATCGTCTGCAAACCAGGAGGAGCCCTCACCAGAACCCAACCTTGCTGGCACCCTGACCTCAAACTTTCAGTCTCCTGAACTTCAAGGAAATAAATTTTGTTTGTTAAGTCCGCAGGCCATGGCATTTTGTTACAGTAGCCAAGTTGACTAATACAACTATATTAGCTAATGACCTCATCTGGATTTCTGTATAAACTTCCTACATGTCTCTTCATTTCTAATATTGTCCTTAATTCATTTTAATAATGAACCTGTGTATGACCCACTAATTCTCTAATTAAATATTTACTAAACAAGAAATATAATTATCTACACAAAGAAGACCTGTATAAGGATGTTGACAGCAGCTTTATTCATAATAGTCTGAAACTTAAAACAACCCAACTATACATTAGCAGATGAATAGATAAGAAAATTCGCACATTGGCACAGTGGAATACTTCATAGCAATAAAAAAGAAACAATAGAATTTCTCTTCATATGATAGGTGACTATAGTTTATAACAATCCATTATATATTTTATGAAGAATAAGAAGAGAAGAGGGAAACTTTCCGGGGTGATGGGAGTCTTGTATGGATTGATTGAAGTGTTACGTGGCTGTGTATATTTGTTAAAACACAGAACTATAAACATGAAATACATATTTTTTTTATTATATTAAAACTATATGTCAATTAGTAGACACACAGTAGTTGCTGATGAACTAAGCAAACCTTATCTGGGACACAAAAAGTGTCACAAATTCTAGCTGTTGGTATTTGACTTGGTTCCAAATGAAAGTGTGCCCAGAAAAATTAATATTCCAGTGCAATCTTTTATATGTCAGCATATTTGCAGATGTACTGGAATCCCATCACTTCCGCCTGTTTCTGCCCATTCAGCATCCTGACTCTCTTATTCGTAGGGTCTCACTTGCTCTTTGGAAGGTGCCTCTCAGCATTGTAAGGGCCTTGCCCACTCTCAACAGAATGGTGGGCAGAGGATGCAAGAAAGGAGACCAATGAGTCCTTCTCCCATGGAAATCAAACTCTCTAGAACAGTGACCAATGTCTGGAACCCAGTTGGCTGGACCCGAAAATCTTTCTGGCTGAGGTTGCCAGTGCCCCTGACTCCTACCTTTCCTGAGGTGTTCAGGATCACTGCACCCTTCACTCCTGTGAGCTTCCTTGATTTTTCCGATGAATCGGTTGACTTATGGTTTATGTAGTGGGAGTCCCCTTCTGTCACTTGTGGCCAAAGAACCTGATACACCTTCCAGTGACTTCCCATGGGTCCTAAAGCCCAAATCCCTTGGCATAGTTGCTTAGGTTGGCTCCCCCAGGAGCAGAACTCTAAGCAAGGATGTGAGCACCAGTGGTTCCTTTTGGAGGTGGTCCCAGGAAGAACTGGAAAGAGCGTGGGGAAGCGAGATGGCAAAGGGAAGAAAAACCAGTAAAGGGCAGAGTCCAGCTGGTTAAATGTGGGTGACTGGGATTCAGCTCAGCAGGGGATGCGTGAAGAGTAAGAGTGATCTCCCTGGAAGGATGGGACAGCTGCGGTATTGATTGATCCTCCCCCTTCCATTTGTCATTATCCAGAGTTGCTCCTGCTACACTGAGTCCCTGTGACTCCTCCCCTGCCCCTCTTAGGGCTTAGAAAAACACTTGTGTGTAGAGTTGTAGATGTGGGTAGAGGATGTGATCAGCACAGACTGGAAAAACAGTGCCAAGATTGCATGGTTGGGCAAGAAGAACATCTGCCAGCATGGTGTATGGTGCCACGGTTTGGACTACCCCTCCTCTGGTAGCCTCTACTGTTACCACAGAACTTCTTTTGGTTCTAAGAGGGAGCCACGTTCTCTAACCCTCACACGGGTGGAACCTCCATCAGTCTAGAGCACTCTTCCTTTTCTTTTTCTCATTTTCTGACTGACTCTGACCTATCCTGCCTCCGATCAGATCCCCTTACCCCAGGACTCTCTCCTGACCCAACCCCGGAGCAAGAGTAGGTCCCTTTATCTGGACTTCCATTGTACCCCATCCTTCATGCGTACTGGCACTTACCACATCTACATTAGATGGTTATTTTTCTGCATCTCCAACAAGGGTAGATATCACTTATGCATGAGAGATACATTCCAAGATATTCTGCAAATGCCTGAAGCCATGGATAGTACCAA
This sequence comes from Sciurus vulgaris, assembly GCF_902686455.1. Classification (NCBI taxonomy): domain Eukaryota; kingdom Metazoa; phylum Chordata; class Mammalia; order Rodentia; family Sciuridae; genus Sciurus; species Sciurus vulgaris. Next base: position 132,933,515 of record NC_136469.1, on the reverse strand, counting down.
ATTCTGAATATATGTGTGTTTTTATGTGTGTGTGTGTGTGTGTGTGTGTGTGTGTGTATATATATATATGTATATATCACCTACAATATGTTAGAGATTAGCATATATATATATATTACTTTTATGGAGATAATATCAATGACCATTTTATTAAGAGCTAGGAATGCAATACTCCGGTCTTAGTGCCAAGATTAATTTTTTTTTGCCTTTATTGATTTTGTTCTTTAACATTCATCCATCTCAAGCTGAGTGTGGGGTGACACATCTGTGTATATACATGTATATACACATGCATAACACACATGTATATTTTATACATATACAAACATGATAAAGTTTCACTTATAAATTAGGCGAAGTAAGAGATTGACAATAACTAAAATGAAATAGAACAACTATCACAATATACTGTACTAAAATCTTTCAAATAAATTTATGAATTGTTTATTTCTAGAATTCTCCAGTTAATATTTTTGGACTGTGGTTGACCATGGGTAAGGTAACTGAAAATTCAGAAAGCAGAATAGCAGATGTTGGGGGGATTACTGTATAGTCTGGATACCACGGAGGCAGCAACCTCAATTTTTTTGCTAGAGTGCCCCATAGTCAAAAACAGAGTCTGCACTTAAAACACTTAATGTCTGAATGAACCAAATGAAGGGGTGTCAGGGCGGGTTCAGAGTGGGAAAGAAGTGAGAGGGTCCACACTGGCAGGTGCAAGAGGTCACATTGTGGAGCTGAATGCCTGCCTGCCTGGCCCCCGCTTGCTCTTGGTTGCGTTGACTGTGGATGATTTGACTTGACTTATGGTTTCGGGATCAAGTGGATGATTTTTCACTGCCAACACTATGGGCACACTATCATACGTCTTTCTGCCTGTCCGCAATCCTCCATGTCCTACCGTGTACTACTCTCTTTGCTGATCCTTAATTTCTTAAGAGCCATTCTACCTGTGTATGAGTGGGAAGGGTCCACATAGGGTACAGTGATTTCTCACATCAAAAATATTGGAACACCTTGCCTTAGGATAATGTCCCTTTATAAAATTGAACTTTTTGTATTATGTTTTACCACATTCTGCACATACCTCTAAACTTAAGGTTGTAAGTATATTTTTTTGGCCTAAATTTTCAAATTAACTTCTTAGCTTAAAAAAAAATTAAATGCTGCTTACAGGTTGTTAAACATAGACGTTTTTACTTTCACAAAGGACCTGCATGGTCTTTTCCCAAGTATGTATTTCACCATAGTCTGGATGCTCATGTTTCTGGAAAAGCTTAGAGTCTTTGCTTCTAGAATGTGGTCCAACCCACGTGATTATTTGAGGCCCCTGTGTTCCTGATAACATATGAAATCAACCAAGAAAGGAATTTTTAAAAAATCATAGACAAACCTTTAGTGACTGTGCATATTAGATTTGAAAGATTGACCTATAAGAAAGTTAAAAAAATCTTAATAAATGATCAGATATCTCAATAGCAGGGAGAAAAGCAAGTGCTTGAGGGTAGATTTTGTGCAATTTATGTAACTTTGATTATTTGTATTATAATTTCCTTAAATAACTCACCATGGATGGTTGAAAACACTCTTTCCTGCAGAGAAAATATATTTCCAAGTTTGTGAAAGAACTTGCTAATCTCTAACATATTGTAGGTGATATTTTGTGTGACAGCAAAAATATGTGAAACTCATTTATTAGGTACATTATATTTTGAAAATTAACTGTAAATAAAGCATGATGATTTCTCAGATGCTGTTTTACTTTTATGGAGATAATATCAATGACCATTTTATTAAGGGCTAGGAATGCAATTCTCTGGTCTTAGTGTCAAGGTTAATTTTTTTGCCTTTATTGATTATGTTCTTTAACATTCATCCATCTCAAGCTGAGAGTGGGGTGACACACATCTGTAATCCAAGATATTCAGGAGGCTGAGGCAGGAGGATTGTGAATTTGAGGCCAACCTGGGAGACACTATGAGACCCTGTCTCAAAAACAAGCAAAAAAATAAAAAATAAAAATAACAAAAATCATTCATTCACTTCTGTGTGGACTAGAAACACGGAACATAAAGACGATTGAAGCATGGCCCTTATCCTCCAAGGGCTTCTCAGTCAGGTAGAGGAGAGAAGAAAAATTTCCAAATAACTACAATACAGGCAGTTCATGACTGGCCACAGTAGGAGAGGTACTGAATGGTAGGCAAGTTTAGAGCTCCGAGAGACCCTTATGTTTGGGAGTGCAGGGGAAGGCTTCTCGGAGATGGTGGCCTAAGATGGGGACCACAAAATGTGGGAGAACTGGACCAGGGCGAAAAAGCAGGAAGAGATGGGAGGACATTTCAGGCAGAGGAAACAGTGAGGACTGAGCTGTGAGAAAGGACATTTGTGGGACAGCGTTGTGGCAAAGGGCAGATGTCACTTGGTTGGAGTGAGAGACGCGTAGGGGAGGAATGGAGAAACGTCTGAACGTTTAGAGTTGGTCCCTGCTCGTGAGGAACTGTGACTCCATGGGTAAGGAATCTGGAGTCGCATAATCACTGGAGGGGCTTACACTGAGCGGTGCTGGGACTGGCTGGACTTCGGGAAGCTTCCTCTGGTAATTGTGCAGGCTTCCCACTGACTGAAGTCCCAGTCCTTCACATGGCCTGTAGGCTGCGAGACCTCTCCAGTCTCCTCTCTCCCCTTAGACCCGTTTATCCTTCAGGCACCTTTGGATTCTCTCAGCCTATTCAGGTACCAAGCTGCTTCCTGCTCCCCCGGCCCCTGACCCCTCCACAGTCAGCTCATACCTATTGCTTGCACAGCTTCACTAAATGTCACACCCTCAGAGGAACTGTCTCTGGCCATCGAGCATCTTTTCCCTCTTCTTGTATCTTATTACTTGTCCTAATAGTGGAATTAGTATTTTACTTTGCTTTACAGAGTGAACTGAGGAAGCCGAGGTTCAGAGAAGCATTTGCCCCAGAATAAATGAGAAGCTTTTCTACTAGTTGATTTTATGCTATGATGCAATTCTTGAATTAGAAAATATGAATACTTCATCTTCTAGAAGAACTAACCATTGAATAGAGGTCTATGATTTACATGTTCACACGAGTGTGATAACCTTTCCTCTTCATTGTGCTCCTGGGAAATGTATAAAGCAAGTGTTAATGCCACTTTACAGATAGTGCAATTGAGGGCAGAGAGGTGAGGCCCAAGGACACGGCTGGTAAGTGACAAGTGGGGGTATTAGTGCATCCCTTTGACTGTGAACCTTTACTCTTTTGATTGAGTTGTTTTTCCTCTCAAATAGAATATTAATATAAGTGTGAAAAATGCTGTGTAATGTGTAACATAAATATTCAATATTCAATTAATGTATGGAGAAACAGCAGAAGAACAGGAAGCCTGATTGAAAGAATGGAGCGGAGTCAGATTAGGACATTGATGCACTTCCAACTTGTTAGAGAGCAACATTTCTTAAAGTCAATTTGAAAAATTGGCTCAGGAAAAAGTATTCAAATCCTGTCTAAATGACCTCAATTTCTAGTCCAATAAATTACTGGTCTTCTTTGCAATTAGTCATCCAGCTTGTCAACCATATGAACGGGGGATTTATTTTCTGTTTCAGGCAGTGCTGTCGAGCAGATGGGCAGGCTGCCATGGTGGAACCTGGCTATGCTTCCAGGTGATGTGGGGGAGGGCAGAGGGAGGGAGGGAGGAAGAAGCTAGGATTATCATCTCCAGAAATTTTCTTATTGTTTAGTCAGCTCTGAGTTCACGTTTCAGCTTTGTTTAAAATCGAATTTTAGATGGGCTCTTTGGAAGTTGGGAGACTTTTTTCTGTTGTTGTGTCTGGCTGGAGGCCAGTTGGGCAGAGGGGAAGCCAGAATGTGTGCAGGCTTAGTCCTAGAAAGCAGTGACGGAGTGACATAGTTCATCATGGGAAAGGTGAGAGCTTGAGAAGCTGCCAGATTTCACGTCTTGGAGGTCACTGGAAGGTGCTGTGGTTGGAAGCAGGAGAGGATCTGTGAATGAGAACCTGGGGAAACAGGACCGGAGACCAAAACATAGGTAGCAGTGGACACTGAGCCAGGAGACCCTGCCAGAGGATGTTGCTCTTGCCTAGGGTGATGGACTCGGGGTTCATAGTGCTCTCAGACCCAAAGGGTCCTGAGTTGCCACAAACACATCAGGTCCAGCTCCCCACCCCAGAGGGTCCTCGACTACCAGGATAATAAATAAGTCTGTGATTTTTATGGAGATTAGTGATGACAATAATAATAATAATGATAGCTAATGTCAATGAGTAGCCCCTGTATGTCAGGCACTGCTTTACCTGTATTTCATTACTGAAGGCTCATACAACCCTATGAAGTGGGCATTATTTTAGTTCCCATTTTTTATTACTCCACTGAGGTTTGGAAAGGCAAATAACATATAGTTAATAAGAGGTGGAAAAGGGATTGAAGCTCAGGCAGTCTGGCTCTAGAGCTGCCACTTTTACATGTGCCTGGGATGTAGAAACCACTCAGTATGCAGCTCAATAAATGTCAGCCATTATTATTATTAGCAATGTAACATTACAAATGAATATACTGTAAATCCTATTATTTTCTCAAAGATGTCAAGGCAGCTTAATATTAGATTCCAAAAAAAGCAAGAGAGAATTCACACAGATGAAAAAAAATTAAAAATCACAATTCTTTTGTTAAATAGGGAGTTACTAAAAACAAATAATATATTTTATATAAGATAAATATATTTTATTGATCATTAAATCTTATTGAAGATATAACATGTGCTACATTATACTGGCAACTGACATCTGTTAAAAACAAGCTTCCAGAATGCCAGTTTGGCTTAGGTAATTCTGTGAAAGAGGTTTAATATCTGTGTTCTGGATTATTCCCCAACAAAAATAGCTTGGCAAATTATGACATACAGGCGTTCAGACTTGCTTGTGAATAGTTAAAACTGAACTGCAAATCCTCAAATGTCAAGGGAATTCTGTGGGTTTTTAAATTTTTTTTGGTTGTTCTGTACTTTGAAATTTGTATTATGGGATATTTCTATACTTATTGATATTTATTAAACTACAATTTTTTAAAGAGCAGGTAATATATTTTTGTCATTATTTTTCTCCTTATCCTTATTACAGAAGCTTGTATTTAATAGGGACTTTTTTCTTTTCCCACTCATAGTTAACTTGTGCCTATTTGGGTTTTATATTCATGTTCAGGGAAATCATTTTTCCTGGAATTAAGTCATGACATTGAGTGATTAAGTGTATATACATGTCAACTATGGTTGATGGGAGACAGCACAAATCGAATGGAGGATTTGTGTCTAGATCTTCTGTAAGGCAACAGATATATTCAGGGAAGGCATTTAGAAAATAACAGGATTTTAGAGCTGGAAAGAACACTGGGATCTTGCAATTCAATTTCTTTCTTTTATAATGAGGACATAGGAAATCAGGGAGTGTAAGTGACTTGTTCAAAATCACACAGCTAGTTAGTACCAGAAATAGGTCTCCTGATTCCAGTTTCACTGCTTTGTCGAAGGACAGAGATAATGTGCTCCAGGAATTTTACTTTCCTGTCATAGACAGTAGAACTTAGAGAATTTACATGAATGGATAGTTAATGTGCCCATTAGACCATCTGTCTTGAAGAACCAATGTGTTAAGCAACATTTTCATGAGTCTTTTGGCTCAATCTGCTAAAAAGTGTCTCTGTGTGTAGAGATGTATATTTTCTCTTTACTAAAAATAATAAATTTCCCCAATTAAAATAGCTTACATTCATTACAGGAATTAGAAACATAGAAAAAAAAAATGTGACGGCAAAATAAAAGTAACCCATCTTTTTACCACTTGTTACAGGTTGGATATGGTTTGGGTTTGTCGCCCATAGAATCGTGCACTGGAGGGTTGATCCTCACTGTGGTGCTGTGGGAGACATGGAGCCTTTAACAGCCTCCCTTAGGCTACAGGGGAAGCTGTCCTCAGAAAGGATTGCAGTAGTTCTCTAGCCCCTGAATTATAGCAAAAGTGAATTGTTAGGAATGAGTGTGACCCTGGAATCACTCTGACTTACTGTTTTTGCCATGTGATCTCTTCCAACGTAGGTGCTTCTGCCATGATGTGGTGCAGTCAAGAGCACCCTCACCAGGGCTGAGCTGATGACTCCAGCAGTATGCCCTTGAACCACCAAAACGGCAAGGGAGCTAAATCAATCTTTTTTCTTGTGTAGTTAGCCTCCTTCCCTTATTTCATTACAGCAACGAAAAATGGACTCATGTGTCACCTTTAGGCAACCTTAACTTGTGGATATTTTTTCTGTATTTTCGGTGATATATGTGTATAAATATGTGTATGTGCCTGTAAGACATGTAGTTATAAGGAGATAGATTATATACATATATAATATACATGTAATTATGGATTATATGTAAATACATATTATATATTAACATCTATCAGTATTATACAAGTTGAGCATCCCTAATCTGAAAATCTGAAATCTGAAATATTCCAATATCCAAAACTTTTGAATGCCCACATGATGTTACAAGTGAAAAATTCCATGCCTCACCTCATGTGACGGTTTGAAGCAAAATTGCAGGTGTACTAAAAACTATATAAAATTACCTTCAGGTTATGTGTACAAGGTATATATAAAACATAACGTACATGAATTTTGTGTTTAGATTTGGATCCCATACCCATGAAATCTCAGTATAGGTATGTAAATATTTCAAAATCTGGAAAAATATGAAATCTGAAATACATCTGGTCTCAAACATTTGGATAAGGGATACTCAACCTGTATTATTAGATATAATATATGACATCCTGTAATTATGTACAATTGACATTTGTTTAATCGAGATCATATGATATATTATTATAAAATTTAAAAATGTGTTGGGGAATGTTCTTTTCTTATCCTTTGAGTTTGTTTAACTTTAGAATTATTTCAGTTTGGTAGAATCCACTTTGCCTGAACAAAATGAGTTTTGAGGGGTAGATGCTTTACTATTAAATAACTTACTCTTAAAAGTAGTGATTTATGCTGGGTGTGGTGGTGCATGCCTGTAAATCCAGCAGCTTGGGAGGCTAAGGCAGGAGGATCACAAGTTTAAGGACAGCCTCAGCAATTTAGCAGGCCCTAAGCAACTCAATGAGACCTTGTCTCTAAATAAAATATTTGTAAAAGGGCTGGGGATATGGTTGAGCACCCCTGAGTTCAATCCCCAGTATCAGAAAAAAAGTAGAGATTTATTTAGTATTTGTTTTTTCTTGAGTCATCTTTGATATTGGCATGAACAATATTTTACTTTTGAAATCTTTTTTATTCCTAGTTTTGCCTCATTTTAATTCCTAATATTCTTGAGTTTTGGTTTCATTTATCTTATTTGCTTTTGAATCAAACTTGTCAGGTGAAAGTCAGTTTTATTAGATGCTTCAAAGGATCAATTCCGGTAGACATAAATGTGAGTAATCCAGATCCCACTTTCAGGAAGCTCTGTTGTCCCAGATGCTGGGCATGCTACTGGTGGACAGTTTTCCACTGTCAACCCTTTCAGGGACTGCCTCAGCTACAGAGAACTACCTCATCCAAGGTCACATCCTTCAACCTGAGCACCTCATGTCCAAGGACTCATTAAAGGCAGGGGTATAAAGGGCAGCTATTATGGTCCAATATGGGACAATTTTGATGCCCCATTTTAGTGCCTTTTAGAAACTCCCCATAGGGTCAGCTGAGGCTCTTTGGCTAGTATTATAATCTATTTTTCTCTCTGCATAATTCTGCATTCCTCCCTTCTTTCTGTAGGTGGTAGTCCCAACCACACTTCTTAAATATCCTGAACGTCAAACTGTCTCAGAATCGACTTATTGAAGAATCCAAATTTTAGTGATAAAATGTAGGACAAGAAAGCTGGCATTAAGATTGGATTTTGGAGTTGTGTCTTTCACTGCCAGCTTGCAGTGAGGATTCCGTCACAGGTAGGAAGTGCACAGATACCCTGGCCAAAGGTGGTGATCCACTATGAAAAAGTTTATTGGTGGTGATTTGAGATACTTCGCTAGGGAGAAATGTATTGGGCATCTGTAAAACATGGTGGAAACAGTGAAAGGCAATGGCTTTGAGTAGCTATTGATATACTCTATTAAAGGTCTAGTAAGAGAAAATGTGAGATTGAGAATGAATGACAGATGATTGAAAACCAAATTCAAGAGCCAGAGTATCCTGTAAAGAGGATTGCATCCCTTGCAATGGGAGAGGAGGGAAAACTGAGGATGAGGCTGATGACTTCCTTAAAGAGTAGTTGAGTTCTAAAGAGTAGTTAAACTTTCAACCAAGGCAGATCTGCTACACCAAGACTAGGCCTTAGCTGGGAATGAATGAGACTCTGAAACTTGGAATGGCAACCCCTAGGTCAACCCCATTTCCAAATATTAACTCCCTGAGCCATTCATGTATGAAAAGTAGGGTTTTTCTCTTGTTAAGGTTTGGATATGAGGTGTCCACCAAAAGTTCCTGTGCTAATGCAGGAATGTTCAGAGATGAAATGATTGGATTATGAGAGCTGTGACCTGATTGGTCCATCCTAGTTTGGACTGAGTGGGTGGTAACTGCAAGCAGGTGGAAATGGCTGGAGGAGTTAGGTCACTGGGATTGTGGCCCTGGAAGGGTTCATCTTGCCTATAGCTCTTTCCTTCACTCTGCTTCCTGGCTGCCTTGAGGGAAGCAGCTTCCCTCTACCATGCCCTTCCTCCACAATGTGCTGTCTCACCTTTGACCCAGAGCAAAGAAGTCGGCCATCCATAGACTGAGACATCTGAACTGTGAGCCCCAAGAAACCTGTTCTAAGTTACTCTTGTTGAATACTTTGGTCACAATGATGCCAAGTTAACAAACACATTCCTAATTCAACTCTTGCAAGGACCTCAGGAGATTTTGTAAACTTGCTACTGGATGGCTTCTAAAAGAATGAGAAAAGTAGTGGTTCACTTTATATTAGCTCAAACTAACAGAATTTCCATGGCAGACAGCAGAGAAAGTTATTAAAAGGCTCAGCAAAAAGAGGGTTGGATTGGAGAACTCACCAAATGATTATGTCCCTCGGAAAGTCTGGCAGACACTCCACTTACCAAGACCATCAGGTATGCACTGGTGAGAAGCACACCAGTAATGTTACAGAGTTCAATAGTACTCTGCTTCACAGGCCAGCCATGTTGAAAAGTGAGGTCATTACAGAAAGATTCTCTGGTAGAAATGAGGGTGACTGATCCTATTTTAACAATGGAGATGAGGTGACAGTCTTAAATATCAGAACCAGGTGGACAAAATTATTGTGATGAATCACTAAGACAGAGTGGCAACCACGGGGAATCAAGTAGCAAAATGTTATAGAGATGGTAAATAGAACTGATATCCCTAGGTGAGTAGCTAATAAGGGTTCTAAACTCAACGTACTATCAGAAGAAATTAGAAATGGATGATCAAGGGACTGAGGGCAACCACCATAATAATAAATAATAAAAAGTCATTATTCCTTGCTCATTTTCCAGATCTGAGCCAAGGTTTCAGTGCTGAAACTTAATGATCAAAAGAAAGGTTGGTGATGGACAAGGCAGGTGAATTCCTAGAAAAATATAATTATCCCAAAGACTGAGGAGTACAGATGGTCCCTGAATTACAATGTTTTGACTTAAGATATTTTGACCTTAAAATGATGTGGAAACCAAACACATTCAGTAGAAATTCATACCTCAAATTTTAAATTTTAATCTTCTCTGGGTCTAGCAATATGCAGTATGGTATGCTCTTGTGATGATGGGCAACAGCAGTGATACCCTCAGCTGTACCGTGTACTGTACTATGATGCTCAGTAGGTGACATGCATTAAATTCATTTTCCACTTAACCATATTTTCAATTTTGATGAGTGTATCAGGATGTAAACCATTGAAAGTCAAGGAACATCTGAAAACAGAAAACACAGACAGTTTTCTAACTCTTAGGAAATTCAATTTCAAGTTAAAAATCTTCCAGTAAATAAAACAACCCTGTAAGATTTTATAGATAAACACGTGATAGTAGGTTGGTATGGCTTTGGAGCAATAACACAATGAGAGATAGAAACACATTTTGCAATAGATGCATACATTCGGGGAACTTGATGTGTAACAGAGCCCTAACAGAGAGAGCCTTCCCCTGGGAGATTCAGTGGTCTCCACAGAGGCTCTTCCCTCAGAGCTCCTTCTTCTGTAGAACTCCATATTATTTGTTTTCCCTCACCTTCCCTGATGATCTCTCTCCTCTGCCCTGTGACATATCATGTATGGATGTTTTTCCCAAGGATTTTCTCTAAACTACAAAACATCTATGCATGAAATGGATGATTGCAATGATTAGTTGATTTCATGTCTGTCTTTCCCACTTAGCTTGTGAGCAACTCTGGGGAGGGCCTAGATGTCATTTTCTGTCATTCTGTGTCATGTTGATTCCTAGTGTGGAGTGTCTGCTGGTGATTGTTGAATGAGCGCATGCCTGCAGGGTCAGTGCGGTACCTTACACGTCACATGGCCCCAGAACTGACCTGATTTTTTCCCTCAAGATTCAGAGTTCCCCCAATTTAAGACTGATCCAGAAAGGAAGCCATATCTGTCCTTTTTGTCCCTTCGGCCCATTAGATGAGGAGAGTCAGTTATGAGGGTTGGTGCCAGATGTTCAAGAGGTCCTACTGACTGTTGCTGCCCAGTGATCTGTGACCACTTTGAATGAGGGCCAGTATTCTTTTCTTAATAACATGTTGCCTCTTGGTTGCCAGATTCTGATCTTCCTAAAACAGAGCACATATGATGTCACTTAGCATGACCCCTTCAGTGGCTCTATTGTGAAGTAAAATTCCTCATCCTACAAATATGACTAAAGCCTAAATTCCAGTTTTATCTCCCATGGATATTTGAACTTCAAATTTGACACCTCTTTTAGCCCCACATGGTCTTTTTCCATCTGGAATATTGTCTCTCTCCTCCTCTATCATCACCTGTCAAAAGCCGCATTCATCCTTCAGACCCGTCTCTGTTGCCAAAAACTTCATAAAGCTTTCTCTCAACACTCCCCATTCAGATGGGACATCTGTTGCTGTTTTCCCTATAGCAGTTATGACATTGTAGGATGTTAGAGGGAAGATCTCACAATCTCTAACAGCCTTCCTGGCACATAGCATGTGCTCAACAAATACTCGTTGAATTAAATTAAATTTATACATTATCAAATTTAGAGACCAAAACAAAAAAAGAAGAAGGCAGCAATGTCCGGCTTCTATATTCTTGGAGTATTTGAACAGGTTCAACCATCACCTTAGTTACGTCTCTAGCATCTCTTCCATTTGCCTGTTACTCTATGTGCCTGGCTAACAATATTCTCTTAGTTGGTTTGTCTACCTGCTACCTCTCACTTCCTTCTATCCTACTCAAAACTACCAGAGGAATCTTCCAATAGTGTTATTCCAGTGATTTAAGCAGGAACAATTTCATTAGCATCATGAAGCATTACTTAAGATCACCTCTAGTACTGTCAAATACATTAGGAGCATTTGTTAGTGAAAAGGATTGCTAGTATCCACCAGGAGGCAGGCCCAGGGTCCCCCTGCCATTGCGGGATGTCTAAAATATCCTTGGACAACCAGTAAAAGTAGGAAGCCATAGGTCAGTCAGACAGAAGAAAGTTTTTTTTAATCACAGACCAAGTCACCAGGCTCACTGATTATTTTGGGAAAAAAAAACAAAACAAAACAAAAAAAAAAAAAACAAAAAAACAAGAAGACTTGTCTTGGGTGATAAGATACTTGGGTTCTGGGTCCAGTTATTTAATTCATTTGTTGAGTAACCTTAGCTACAATCATTTAGTCTTTCTGAATTAGTTCTGCTCTTTATGAACAAAAGCAGATTATATTCTCTGAGCTCCTCAAAGTTCATTGTGAACATCCAATGAGAAGTGGCAAAAGATCATGTACAGTAAGTCAAGTTGTTAAAGGTGGGTGGATTTAGGAATGGGAAGATGAATTGAAAGAATTCAGTCTCTGAAGTGATAAAGGAATAGCGAGTGAACTGAACTGGTGGAGGAAATGGAGAGGAACAGGATACTAGGGACTAATACCTTCAGAGCACTTACTGAAAGACGTTCTCCCAAGCATCTTGCACACCTTACCTTAACAATCACACGAAACAGGCACTCCTGTTATTTTTACTTTGTGTAAAGGTTAAAAGTCTTGCCCAAGTTCATTCTACTGGAAAAGCCAGGATTTGAACCCAGGTTCCTGGATCCAGAACTTCTGTTTTCACTACTGTGGTATTGACTTCTTAAGTTGGAGGGGAAAGTGTGACTAGCAGAGGTTCAGTCTTCAGTTTTACTCCTGATTCTTGGTAGGACTATGATCAATTTCCATGTTTAGGCTACCAAACAAGGAGGGAAAGTACCCTGTGATTATTGTGCTTCCTTGTTTTCTGAATCACTGTAAATGCCACAAGTTTGCCAATTCAAATGAGAAACAAGAAATATTAAGGTTTAAATGTGTGGTGTCCTCCAAAAGCTCTAGTGTGAGACAATTCAAGCAGGTTTAGAGGTGAAATGATTGGGTTATAATAGCCTTAACCCAATCAGCGAATTAATCCCCTGATAGAGATCAACTGAGTGGTAACTGAAGTGGTGGGGTGTGGCTGGAGGAGGTGGGTCCCTGGGGGTGTGCCTTTGGGGTTTATATTTTGTCTGGTGAGGGCATAGCTCTCTCTCTTGGTGCTTCCTGATGTGATGTCCTGAGCCACTTTCCTCTGCCACACTCTTCCTCCATGATGTTCTGCCTCACCTCAAGCCCCAAGGAATGGAGCCAGATTTCTATAGACTGAGATCTCTAAAACTGTGAGCCCTTAAACAATTTTTTCCTCCTCTGATTGTTCTTTACAGGTACTTTGGTCACAGCAATGAAAAAGCTGGCTAAAACAAGAGGTCATTAAGAGCCATTTCCATACAAAACCATCTGGAGTTTCTGTCATCTTAATTTAGATTTTAAAAAGAACAATTGCACCCTTAGCCAAGTGACCAATCTCAGGTCTGATACTAACAGCAGAGCACTTACCTCACCTACCAGTGAAGTAGGAGTTCAAGACATTACCCAGGGAGTGTTCTTTCTAAAAGGTTCTCCTGGACTCGCATCAAAGCTATTTACCTAACTGCTGGAGGACAAGACATACAGTGGACAGAGGAGCAAGATGAATGGCTTTGTAAGGAAAGAATCCAGAATGTGGAATGTCCTATAATGACTGATCTGAACTTTTTAAAAGTCAACGTTATGAAAAAAGAACAGGCAGAGAAACTGTTCTACATGAAGAGAAATCACAGAGAAATTGCAATTAAATGCAATACATAGACCTAAGCAGGGTACCCTGTTAAAAAAAATAAAGCAAAACAGATATAAGGTACATTTTAGGACAACTGATGAATGTGAAGAACCTTTACAAATTAAATATTGGAAAAAATGCTTGTCTTTCTACTTATCACCAATTCTCATTTCCCTTGTGTCCCTACCTCCACCCTTATATTCCTTAAAAAATTACTGATACATAAAAACATTAAAGGGGAACATATTAATGGGGTACCATGCCATATTTTGATAGATGTACATATTGTGTAATGTTGGAAACAGGTTAAGCCTGTCTGTCTCCTCATGTATCATTTCTTTATGGTGAAAACATTCAGAATGTCTCTTCTAGCTTTTTGAAATGTACTGTGCATGATTGTTCTCTTCAGTGTCCCTACTATACAATAGCACAGACAGCTTCTTCCTCCTGTTCAACCAGCTTGGCACCCACTGATCAGCCCTCTTCTATCCCCACCTGCCCACTACTTTTCATAGCTTTTGGTAACCACTCTACTCTCAACTTCTATGAGATCAGTTTTTTTTTAGATTCCATCTATGAGGGAGATCATATAGCACTTACCTTTCTGTGCCTGGTTTATTTAATTTAACATAATGATTTCCAGTTCCATCTATGTTGTGGAAAATAATAGGATTTCATTCTTTTTTTTTTTCTTTTTTTTTTTTTAATTGTAAACAAATGGGATACATGTTGTTTCTCTGTACATGGCATAAAGGCATACCATTTGTGTAATCATAAATTTACATAGAGTAATGTTGTTTGATTCATTCTGTTATTTTTTCCCTTCCCCCCACCCCTCCCACCCCTCTTTACCCTCTATACAGTACTTCCTTCCTCCATACTTGCCCCCCTCCCTAACCCTAACTCTAACCCTAACACTAACCCTTCCCTCCCCCCCATTATGTGTCATCCTCCACTTATTAGCGATATCATTCGTCCTTTGGCTTTTTGAGATTGGCTGATCTCACTTAGCATGATATTCTCCAATTTCATCCATTTGCCTGCAAATGCCATAATTTTATCATTCTTATGGCTGAGTAATATTCCATTGTATATATATACCACAGTTTCTTTATCCACTCATCAATTGAAGGGCATCTAGGTTGGTTGCACAGTCTGGCTATTGTGAATTGAGCAGCTATGAACATTGATGTGGCTGTATCTCTGTAGTATGCTGATTTTAAGTCCTTTGGGTATAGGCCAAGGAGTGGGATAGCTGGGTCAAATGGAGGGTCCATTCCAAGTTTCCTAAGGAATCTCCACACTGCTTTCCAGAGTGGCTGCACTAATTTGCAGCCCCACCAGCAATGTATGAGTGTACCTTTCTCCCCACATCCTCGCCAACACCTGTTGTTGCTCGTATTCTTGATAATCGCCATTCTAATTGGGGTGAGATGGAATCTTAGGGTGGTTTTGATTTGCATTTCTCTTATTACTAGAGATGTTGAACATTTTTCCATATGCTTGTTGATTGCTTGTAGATCTTCTTCTGTGAAGTGTCTATTCATTTCCTTAGCCCATTTGTCGACTGGATTATTTGAATTCTTGGAGTAGAGTTTTTTGAGTTCTTTATAGATTCTGGAGATTAGTGCTCTATCTGAAGTATGATTTGCAAAGATATTCTCCCACTCTGTAGGCTCTTTCTTCACATTGCTGATAGTTTCCTTTGCTGAGAGAAAGCTTTTTAGTTTGAATCTATCCCAGTGGTTGATTCTAGCTTTTATTTCTTGTGCTATGGGAGTCCTGTTAAGGAAGTCTGGTCCTAGACCAACAAGGTGAAGATTTGGACCTACTTTTTCTTCTATAATCTGCAGGGTCTCTGGTCTGATTCCGAGGTCCTTAATCCTCATTCTTTTTATGATTGCATAGTATTCCCAATTTTTTTTATCCATTTATCAGTTGATGGACACGTAGGTTGTTTCCATTTCTTTTTGGTTGAGAATAATGCTGCAGTAGATATGTAAGTTCAGATGCCTCTTTTATGTCTGTCATTCCTTTGGTTATATACCCAAGTAGTGAGTGGGATTACTGAATCATACAGTAGTTCTATTTTTAATTTTTTGAGGAAACGCCATACTGTTTTCCTAATGGCTGTATTAATTTATATTCCTACCAACAGGGTGCAAATGTTCCCTTTCCCCACACCCTTATCAATACCATTATCTCTTTGATAACAGGCATTCTTATTGGAGTGAGGTGACGGGTCATTGTGATTTTATTTGCATTTCCTTGGTAATTAGGGACATTCAGTGCTTTTTCATATATCTGTGGCCCATTTATCTATCTTCTTTTGAAAAGTGTCTATTTAGAGTCTGTTGTCTGTTTTAAATTTGAATTATTCACTTTTTGTTATTAAGGCTTCAAAATCCCTTACATATTCTGAATATTAACCTCTTATGCCGAGACCAGGACATTGGTATCTAATAAAAATTCCCTAGGTGATTTTTTTTCTGGTACTGGAGATTGAGCCCAGGGTCACTATACCTTCGAGCTACATTCCCAGCCCCAGTATCCTCCCTTTTTAATTTTGAGACAGGGTTTCACTAAGTTGCAGAGGCTGGCCTTTAACCTGCAATGTTCCTGCCTCAGCCTCCTCAGCCACTGGAATTATAAAGTATGCCACTACTTCTGGTCCCATGACAGAACAGCTCTAAGATAACTCTTGCTCTTGTGCCAAGCGATACATGAAATAGAGCTCATAGAAGTACTGCTTGGAATATCACACATGGAAACCACCCGCACGTCCATCAATAGTGGAACAGATGAAGTGTGCTACGTCTACAACAAGGAAAAGAATTGCTTTAATGCCCATAAATACCTGATAGTTATTTTTTTCCCACCTTCTTAAGCTGAATTCCCAGTTTCAATTTCATCTTCTCCCCTTCTAATCCAGCTTTTAATTGTCTATTATAACAAGGACATTCCTAGATGTTGCTTTTGGAATTGACCTTTATCTTCAATCTGCAGATTTTACTCATTGATTATCAACTTCTTCAGAGTGAATCTTGCCTTGCTGTTTGGTTTAGTTACCTGTTTTAAATTTTTTTAACCACTGTGATTAGAAGTGATTAGAAGACCTGACAAGAATGATTTTTTTTTTTTTTTTTTTTTTTTTTTTTTTTTTTTTTTTTGCGGTGCAGGGGATCGAACCCAGGGCCTTGTGCTTGCAAGGCAAGCACTCTACCGACAAGAACGATTTTAGAGGGGGAAACATTTGTTTGGCTCACACTTTCAGAGATCTCAGTCCATAGATGGCCAGCTCCATTGCTCTGGGCCTGAGATGAGGCCGAGCAGCCTGGCAGAGGGGCATGGCAGAGGAAGGAGCTCAGGACATGGCACCAGCAAGCAGAAAGAGACCAAGCTCTGCTCACTGGGAACAAAATGTGTATCCCAAAGGCATACCCGCATTGACCTACCTCCTCCAGCCTCACCTTACATGCCTACAGCTACAATCCAGTTAATCCACCCAAGTGGATTAACGCACCGGTTAGATTAAGGCTCTCATAACCTGATCATTTCACCTCCAAACCTTCTTGCATTGTCTCACACACGCCCTTCTGGGGGACACCTCATATATAAACCATAGCACTATTTGGATATGTAATTCCTATCTTCCAGTTTGTGGTTTTTGGAGAATAGGAACTGACTTGTTTCTTTAAAAGCCATTTGTAGTAGTCTGCCTGGAATTTATTATTGTGTGCTTACTCTATGTCCATGTGATATTGCCCCATCTGAATTTAGCTA
Organism: Sciurus vulgaris; assembly: GCF_902686455.1. Taxonomy (NCBI): domain Eukaryota; kingdom Metazoa; phylum Chordata; class Mammalia; order Rodentia; family Sciuridae; genus Sciurus; species Sciurus vulgaris. Next base: position 132,916,331 of record NC_136469.1, on the reverse strand, counting down.
ACTGAGCTAATGCATGATTAGCATTTCTCTGAGCTTCTCCCCGGGCCTCCCTAATGAATTGGGAATTATGCTCTCACAGCGTGTACCAGGAAGGCAGACAAGCCTGGGAGGACTTTCTGAGCTCATAGTTTCCCTCTCCACCCTGAACATTTCCATTTTGCTATTTTTGATATAATATTAAAAAAAGTTTTCCCACAGGCTCATGGAAATTTTATTTTTTAATAAACTTCTCCGTCTTGTGGTTCCTCAAAAGTCCAAGTTTCAGCCTTCCGACCTTCACTATCAATTTAATTAACTGGGCTTCTTCTCGTGAAAGTGACAGTGTTTTATTTCTTACTGTTGAGATGTGTTAATTCATCAGCAGGATATTAATGTTCATTTTCATCCAACGAGGACTGAAGATACACCTTTCACAGTTCATTAATTTTAAGGTTCCCTGGATCAAAATCATCCATGAGGGTTAAAAGCCACTTAAAAAATTGCCATGCACTTATGTGGTTTATGATAATTGAAGCCTGTGTTGGTTGTGACAAAGGGAGGCATATTAGTCCGTGAAGGGATGATGGTGTGTGATTGAGGTAAACACTTTTGTGAGCTTTCAAGATAATTCCAGAAGAAGTCACTGATTAAAAATCTAAGATTCAGGTGCATTACCTCTATTAGAAAGGGATATGTAATAACCACCTTTGAGTTTCATTTTGAGAACATTTTAGAGATAAGATTGTGGCCTAAAAATCATTAAATATAAAAGCCAAGAGGTTTTTATTTTCCTTAAGATTTTCCAGAGCATTGGATCAAACTATAGCTTTTGTTTTATAGTAAATTACCCTAATATTTAGCAGTCGAAAACAACAATCCTTTCTTTAGTTCACAATTCTGTGGGTTGGCAACCTGGGCAGGGTTCAGCTGGGTATTCTTTTGCTGGTTTCTCCTGGAGTTACTCATGTGTCTTTGGTCAGCTGGCAGGTTGGCTGGGAGCCGGTTGGTCCAGGAGAGACCTTGGATGGGATGGTGGGTCTTCCCCCAGGTACTCCCATGTCTTCTAGAAGTCTAACTTTAACTTTTCACATGGAGGTGGTGACAAGGCACCCAAAGACATCAAGATAGGCCAAACTCCAGGGAGCAAGGCTTGCACTGTGTACTGTGTTATCCTATTGGCTACCGGTGGAGCGTGCGTGTGTGTGTGTGTGTGTGTGGTGGAGGACAGGGAGGTAAGTGTGACAGGGAGTGAGTTGGCTACCAAGGGGAGGGTACAGGGAGGTGTGAACAGACCAGAGCTCCTGCTGCAAACAATCCACCAAAGTTAGAGAGGAGAAAGATTACCTAACATGATGTAGAACAACCTTCTACCAAGTGGATTCAAGGAATTCGAGTTCAACTATCTCTATGGCATTGGAAAAGGAGCTCTAGGGTTCAATAAGTTTGGGCAATGCAGTTAAGCAAAGGGAAAGAGACTTATTCCTTGCAGGTCTTCTCACAGCCATTAACATGCTAAGAGTCATGGCGAATCTTCCAGTGAAAATGCAGAATTCCCCCAAACTACATGGCTATTCCCACCCTCACCACCTGCCATGGATAATCTTTAGTGATATGATCTTTAAAACATTAAAAATACTGCTTTCAAGAGCACTAATCTCCAGAATCTATAAAGAACTCAAAAAACTTTACTCCAAGAATTCAAATAATCCAGTCGACAAATGGGCTAAGGAAATGAATAGACACTTCACAGAAGAAGATCTACAAGCAATCAACAAACATATGGAAAAATGTTCACCATCTCTAGTAATAAGAGAAATGCAAATCAAAACCACCCTAAGATTCCACCTCACCCCAATTAGAATGGCGATTATCAAGAATACGAGCAACAACAGGTGTTGGCGAGGATGTGGGGAGAAAGGTACACTCATACATTGCTGGTGGGGCTGCAAATTAGTGCAGCCACTCTGGAAAGCAGTGTGGAGATTCCTTAGAAAGCTTGGAATGGAAGCACCATTTGACCCAGCTATCCCACTCCTTGGCCTATACCCAAAGGACTTAAAATCAGCATACTACAGAGATACAGCCACATCAATGTTCATAGCTGCTCAATTCACAATAGCCAGACTGTGGAACCAACCTAGATGCCCTTCAATTGATGAGTGGATAAAGAAGCTGTGGTATATATATACAATGGAATATTACTCAGCCATAAAGAATGATAAAATTATGGCATTTGCAGGCAAATGGATGAAATTGGAGAATATCATGCTAAGTGAGATAAGCCAATCTCAAAAAGCCAAAGGACGAATGATTTCGCTAATAAGTGGAGGATGACACATAATGGGGGGGAGGGAAGGGTTAGTGTTAGGGTTAGAGTTAGGGTTAGGGAGGGGGGCAAATATGGAGGAAGGAAGTACTGTATAGAGGGTAAAGAGGGGTGGGAGGGGTGGGGGGAAGGGAAAAAATAACAGAATGAATCAAACAACATTACTCTATGTAAATTTATGATTACACAAGTGGTATGCCTTTAGGCCATGTACAAACACAGAAACAACATGTATCCCATTTGTTTACAATAAAAAAAAAAATAAATAAAAAAAAAAAAAAAACAAAAAAAAACAATGAGCTCCTTGACTAACCTTGTGCTTTTCAATCCTGGCTTTTGACAAAGGCTGTAACACTATTGCTGTAGTATACTCACCGTGATTGGTTTTTTTGTTTTTGGATTTTCTTTTTGGCCTATTTCTCCAATATTAAAATGAGAGTGAGTAAATTTGATCATCAGTTTTCTCAGGAAGAAAACAAAGCAGAACAGTGAGAACTGCTGAGGACCCATGGCCTTTTGTGATGGGGTTGGTTGTCTTCTCCGTCATCACCTGAGGAAACCATCTGCATGCAGATTTACTATGATTAACTTTTCAATATGGAGACACTTTTATAGTTTGAGCCTTTACTATAACATTATTCTGATAATAACCAGACTGAGCCAAGATTTAGGAGTAAATGACCTCCATGTGTAGCCTTTGGGAAGAATTTACAGTTAAATTTTCCATCATTTAATTCAGCATGTAGATAGTTTATTTGAGTGCAGATGAAACAGGAAGAAAGATAAGGATTTTGATGTCCCCACTTAAATTTTGGACTCAAGGTCCAGCCATGTGACCTTGAGAGTGTTTCCAACTACTCTGAGATTCTATTTCCTTAACTATAAAATGAATATGGCACTAACTTCCAGCCCTCTCAGATTCCATGAGATAGTAAAAGTAAATTTCTTTTTAAAACCATGGTGCTTGAAATACCTCAGATGCTTTATAAATAGTAGAGATTGCTCTTCAGGAAGGAATTCTACATTCCAGGAAGAGATGGAAAATGCCTCAGGCCTTACTCTGGATTTGGTTTCCGTCTACACCTCTGATTTTGAAAGGAGATGTCAGAAAGATTCTCTTTCTAGCCCTCAGACATGCTTAAGCCTGCTTTGACCCCAGGGCCAAAATGTGTACCTTCTGCCTGAAATGGTGCTTTCCCCAAGGATTGTGCTGAATTCAAGTCATTTAAGTCTCATCTTAAAAGTCAGCCCCTCAGCCTTCCTCTGGCCATAATAACTAAATCAGTCACTTCCTTTACTTATCTGCCCTTCCCCAGTTTGTATCCCATATTTTCCTTCTTCCATTTAGCACTCTATAATGTGACCTTATGCATTCATTTGCATGATTTTGATGTCTCCTGCCCAACTAGAAGTGACCCTCTGTGGAACCTTATATGCTCAGGCCTAGAATGTGCTCTGGCCACCATGAAAAGCCCAGCAAATATTTATGATTGCACAGAAAATTCATCTTGTGAACTTGGTACTGAAGGTCTTTGCGGGGGAGCGGGGTGGGTCTCTGAGCCCCATCCTCCTTCCTGTGGCTCAGAATTTCACTTCTGGGAGGGGACAGCACTCAGCTAGCTGCCCTGGCTGAGAGAGAGAAGACCTTTGCTATGCATCATGTTTCTCTGCAGGCCAGCTGAGGACCTGGAGCAGGCAGAGACATCAGAACAGAGGGCTGTTGGTGGGCTCATCTGTGGGATCCAGCAGTGGCAGAGATGAGAGATGTGCAGAATTTCCTGCATTCCCCCAACATGTGTCATGGCTCGTTGCTTTTGCTCCAGAAGCTGCCTCCTTATTTATGGAGCAAAACTGTACTTAACTTCTAGACTCAGTTCAAACATGACAAACCTTTCCTGATTTCTCTCCCATAGAGAGAATTATCTCCTGTCCTCCTCAGTGTTCTCTCTGTATTCTGTACATTTATTTCTAATTTGTAATTCCTTAGGGAACCAGGTGTGTAGATAGCTGTGGAGGGCACCTGAAGTGTTTATTGCCAGACCCACTTCCCCTTTGATATGAGCATCTTTATTTCTTTATTTGGGTCCATGTTGTCAGTTCATATGGTTTATGCTGAGTTTAAACCACCCTCTTTGCCTGGAGCGGGCAGATAACTGGTTCCCTGACGGTGCTATAATCTTGACCAGTCAGTGATTAGTTCAGTGAAGGACACATATTACAGACCTCGTGAGTTGATCCTGGTACTTTGGCTGAAATTATTGGAAAAAAAGATTTCTCCCTTTCCACTAGTGCTGCCAGGTTAGTATAGCATAAGCCAAGAGTGGCTGGAGACAACAGCACCAGAACTAAGAACAACAGAAACTAACAGAGAAGGGAGCAGAATTCTTGATGGAGAGTCGGAACACCACTGGATAGTTGAATATCTGGGTTGGAAGTATGCGAAGCAACTGGACTTTGCAAGGATACAGCCACCTTTCTTTTGTGTTTAGGGTGATTGGAATTGAAATGGAGCCATTTTGTTATCATCATCCTGGCTAATGCAATGCTGTTTTAAAAATTGTTACATCTTGCTGTTTTATGCTTCCCTTAAGCAGTATGAAATGTCCTTCTTTATCCCTTCTGACTAACTTAGGTTTGAAGTTCACTTTATCTTATATGAGGATGGAGACCCCTGCTTTTTTACTGGGTCCATGTGCATGGTATGTTTTTCCCCATCCTTTCACCTTTAGTCTGTGGATGTCTTTTTCTATGAGATGAGTCTCTTGAATGCAGCATATTGTTGGGTCCTTCTTTTTAATCCAATCTGCCAGTCTGTATGTCTTTTGATTATTGAGTTTAGGCCATTGACATTCAGCATTATTTTTGTGATATGATTTGTATTCCTGGTCATTTTGGCTTATTTTTGGTTTTTAACTCGACTTGGTTTTTCCTTTGATTGGCTTTTCCTTTAGGGTACTTCCTCCCTTTGCTGACTTATATTGTTGCTTTTCACTTCCTCCTCATGAAATATTTTGCTGAGAATGTTCTGTAGGGCAGGCTTTCTATTTGTAAATTCTTTTAACTTTTGTTTATCATGGAAAGATTTTATTTCATCATCAAATCTGAAGGTTAGTTTTGCTGGATATAGGATTCTGGTTGGCATCTGTGTTCTTTCAGAGCTTGAAATATATTGTTCTATGCCCTTCTTGCTTTTAGAGTCTGGGCTGAGAAATCTGCTGATATCTGTATTGGTTTACCCTTATATGTAATCTGATGCTTTTATCTCACAGCCTTTAAAATCCTATCTTTATTTTGTATGTGAGGTATTTTCATTATAATATGTCTTGGTGTGGATTTGTTGTAATTTTGTGCACTTGGTGTTCTATAAGCCTCTTGTATTTGATTTTCCATTTCATTTTTCAGGTTTGGGAAATTTTCTGATATTATTTCATTGAACAGGTTGTTCATGCTTTTGGTTTGTATCTCTGTGCCTTCCTCAATCCCAATAATTCTTTAATTTGGTCTATTCATGATATCCCGTAATTATTGGAAGTTCTGTTCATGACTTCTTAACATCTTCTCAGTTTGTTCAATTTTATTTTCAAGATTAAATATTTTGTCTTCATTGTCTGAGATTCTGTCTTCCATGAGATCTATTCTGTTAGTGATGCTTTCTATTGAGTTTTTAATTTGGTTTATCATTTCTTTCATTTCAAGTATTTCTGTTTGCTTTTTTTTTTTCTTTCAGAATCTCTATCTCTTTATTAAAGTGTTTTTTTGCTTCCTGCATTTGTTCTTTTAACTGTTTACTGGAATGGTCATGCATTGCCTGCATTTGCTCTCTTATCTCGTCTTTTGCATCACGGATCATTTTCAGTATGCAGTTCTAAAATCTTTTTTCTGTCATTTCTACTGCCATGCTGTCATTGGATTCTATTGCAATAGGATCTTGATTTGTTAGAATTACTTCTTCCCCTGTTTTTTTCATATTGTTTCTATATATTTCCCTCTAACAATGAAGATCAGAGATACTTAAGTTCCCCCTGCAGGCTTATTATGACCCTGTAATTTTCCACTACCTCTCCTTTGAAGGAGAGATCAATACCAGTAGCACCCAATACAGAGAAAATGCAGCCCTGAAACAGAGAGCCCCTATAAAGACTTTAACATTATTGTAATGAACAGGATCTGTTCGATTACTATTTACAGTATTTCTAATTGTGAACAAGAGGATGGGGAAGAGTATAGGATGTAAGTGAGTAAATAGAGGTACCTGTCAAAGGGCCTCCAGTCTCCTGTAGGTGTCTCAGGAAGGGAGCTGCCCTTCCAATGATGATGGCCACGCCCTCAGCAATAATTCAAAATGCCTGCACCAGCCTCCAAAGAAGCTGGGGAGCCCCAGCGAGGGTGGGCTGAGTCAGCACGGAGGCAGGTGCAGTGTCCCTCAGCAGTAGGGGGTCAGGTGGGCAGGCTCAGCTACCGGCCTCCATCCTCAGTGTGGAGGTGGGCTAGGGGACTCAGGACTGGTGTCTGACCTCGGTGTGTGTGGGGGGCTCTATTTTGTAATTGAAAAATAAAAAATTATATATATATTTTTTATTGTTTAACATGTTGTTTTATAATATCTACATATTGTGGAGCGCTAAATTGATCTAATTAAAATATTCAGTATTTCACATACTTATCTTTTTGTGTGTGTGGGATAAAAATACTTAAAATCTACTCTCAGTCATTTTCAAGAATACAAAGTGTTACCATTCACACAAGCTCTATAATGTCATGTTTCAATAAAGCAAATGTGATCTTCGGTAGCCATATTGGAGGCACAACATTTAAGATAAACATTAAGCTCTTTCTCTTTTACCCTAAGCTGCTCAGTCCATTTCTGGAGTACTACATTCCATTCTGGATCACACAGATTAACAACATGGAAAGTCTTGAGAATATTTACAGGGTAGTATCAAGGATGGTGAAACAATTTGAAACCAAACCATTGATAAGGAGTTTTTCAAGGATTTGGGAAGTTTGGTGAGAAGAGAAACTTGGTGTCTTTGGTACTGAGAAAGATGCTTATTATACAAAGCCTGTCACATGAAGAAGGATTATCCCAAGAGAAAGAGCTGGAATCACTGGAAGCAGTTGAGGAGGTCAAGGAATTGAGAAGTTTTGTGTTGAATAAATGTGGAACAGTTTTGTAATAAGTCGTGAATAGAGTGGCAGAGTTCCACTCATTATAAAGGAAACCTATTGAAATAATTGGGTCTTCCAAAGGTGGTAGCTGCCCCAAATGAAAATTCCTGGAGGTTCATATATGGAACTTTATGCTCAGAGTTTAAAGGATCAAAGGGCTAAATGATTTGTGTCCCTGAAGACCACTAGTTATGTTGAGGATGAGAGTCTGAGCATACCAGTCTGTTTAGACAGCAGTTCTCAGAACCAGCGTGAGGGTGAGGAAATAGCAATGGCTCCTGACTCCGTGCATTTAATACCACTATCTTGTCTTGGCCTCACTAGAAGCCCGAGGATTTGGGGACTGCAAGTCCATAAGTGTATGTTTTCTGTTTGTAGTTGCGCTAAGTGAGCTGTGATCATGTGCTGAATAATTTTGGGAGGCAGGAGGATAGAACTGGGCCATCCGCAGTGGCCTGGTTCCCGGGATGATCTTGATTGATATATGTCATCATTTTAAAAAATGCAATCCTGGAATTTCAAAGACCAAAGAACCTTAGAATTCAACTTCCCAGGCAGTTTCTGAGTTCAGACTGTGGTTTCTCAGAAGCTAGAGTTCCTGAAAAGACTGGATATGACTGAAGAGTCTTGACTTTTAACAATAATATTATGCTTTGGATAAAATTTAAATATGCATATGATGATTTTAAATTCAGTCAGAAATTTGCTTGCTAATCCTGCTTTGTGGAATATACGGTGCTTATATAGACATACTTCCCATCTGCCTACTAATACAAAGCATCTTCTCTTTATATGTATTTGGCTGTATGAACTTTATTCATTTTATTATAGACCCCCAAATGATCTGGGGAGGGGATATGGATTTTTCCTTATCTGGGAAACTACACACTGTTTCATAAAAGATGGAACGGGGTTCACTGTCCACTGTTGAAGGCATCAGCTATTCCAAGAACTGTCAAGGTGACATATTTCTCCTCATTTATACTAAAAGTGGGGCATTTTCTTGTAAGACAGGTTGAAAACAATTTATCTGGCATTTTGAAAAAGGTGGAAAATGAATCGACCTCCCTCTTTCCCTCCCCCCCTCCTCTCTCCCTCCCTCCCTCCCTGTTTTTTTGACAGTGTGCATGTAGGTAAAGAACATTACAGCTGTAGGAAGGCTAATTAAAAACAATTATAGCCCGACGGACCTGTCACCACAATCAAATTACCAAAAGAACAATGTAGCATATTTGGAAAACAGTCTTCTCTAGAACATGTGAGCCTTATTTGTTCACATCTTATTTTCCAGATCTCAGTACAATGATCGCTTAGCTGCAAATACCAGTTTTCCACGATCTCTTCTGTATTTCTTTTTCTGTATTTGTAGGGCCCTGCTATGAGAAGACATAAAAGGAAATGACAAAGGCCTAAGGAAAATGGGGAGGCAGTTAAATAAGAAAGTTGAGGTTGCCCTTGATTAATTTGGAGAGCATAGTTTTTTTTATGATTTATCTTTAATTGCTATCATTCTTTTTACCATGTGATTCATGGAGTCTTCAAACTCATGAGCATGGCATTGGGGGCCCTTGTGGTCTGGTTGGAACACATTTTCTCCAGCCTCATTTCTTTCTGTAGCACACAGTTCACTCCAGTCACATCAGTATTACCCCATACTATTGAACAAAAATTCTCCAAACCCACTGGGATAGCCCCGTTTCATTCTTCTTGGTTGCTGCTTGGTCTCCCATGATGGGAACACACTATAATTCATTCAACCAGTGAGAGGGTGTTTACGTTGCTTTCAGATTTTGTTACTTCAAATCAAATTGTGGGACGCAACATTTTACCCACATGGTCTTGCATGTGTGGATCCAGGACAATTCTGGGGGTTTCTGGATGCAGGATGTGTGGATTTTTAATTTTAATAGCTATTGTATTGCTTTTCAAAAAAACTACAACATTCTATACTTAAACCAAAATTTTAATAAAGTTTGATTTTCTTCATATTATAATAAAAGATATTATAGCCTTTTTAACTTTTGTCAAGTCAGTGAGGGTGTAAAGCAAATTCTGTTTATCTAGCCTTTTTAACTTTTGTCAAGTCAGTGAGAGTGTAAAGCAAATTCTGTTTATTCTGTTTTCCTGGGTATTAGAAAATTTGAGTATTAAAAAAAATGGAAGGGCATTTGGATTTGCTTTTTAATGAAATGTCTATTTGGGTCCTTTGCCTCTTATTATACTGAGTTTTCTTTTTCTTGTCAGTTTATAAGAGCTCTTTGTATATGACAGCTATTTCTCTGCATCATAAAATTTCTCAATGATTTCTCAGTTGGCTATTTATAATATTTTTGTCATATACAAATTAAAAAATATACATAGGCAAATACCTCTGTCTTTTTTGTTTTTACTTCTTAAAGATCTGGCTTTCCAGTCTTCATTAAAAAGTTTCACTTGCTCTTAATGTGACCATTTATTCTACTGGGTATTCTTTTAGTACTTTTGTCTATCTTTTTGACAAGTTTTGCTACTCTCATTTGTGAATAAGTTAGTATGTCTTGCATTCAACTATTGAGTTTGTCATACATTTTTTTATTATAGAGATTCTTCACATTTCTTTGTCAATGTCTTCCTCAATTGATTAAACTGGTTTTATAATATGTTCTGATATCTGGTTGGGTCAGTCTTCTCTCAATGTCAATTGAATTAATGTACACATTTGTACATTAATTTTAAAACAGTTAATATTTTTATATTGGCTTATCCAAGAGCACTGGTGTCTTATATTTATATCTTACTTTAAGTACTTTAATATTTCATTACTTTATACTGATCCTATGTCTTTTTTATTAAATATATTCCCATGAATTTTAGAATATATGGAATATTTTTGTTTCATTATCATTTATTGATACTTACGGCTTAAGAAAGATTATTTATATATAAGTATTTAATATCTCCTCCCATAACATTTTTGAAAAATTAGTTCTGGGAGTTTTTAAAATCAAATTATCTTCATTGTGCCTTATTCTCAATTGATGGTTGAAACTACTATAGAATTTTAGATTAAGGTTACTTTTCTTCATAACTTTGAAGGCATTATTATATCTTCATTTTTGTTGATTAACTTGATACTAGTTGGAATCTCACTTCTCATAGGTGAATTTATCTTTTTCCCTAGAAAGCTTTTAGAGTATTTGTCTTTATTTGAACTATCCTGGGATTTTACTTATTTGTAGTTTTTATTTGTAGTATTTCATTTTTTCATTTGCTCTTCTGGAAACTCAGTGGGTCATTTCAATCTAGGCACTTCTCTTTTTCTTCAACTGTATACATTTTCCTCTTTAAAAATGAGTTTTGTCATTTCTTCCATTTTAATTTCCTGTTCTTACTTTCTGGAACCCATTTTTGTCCACTATTGAGTCTCCTGAAAATTTATTTCCTAAGTTTTATTTTTTTTTCTCTTCTATTTTTCTAGAAATATGACTTTGAACTTAGCTCCTTAAGCCTAAGCCTTTCATGACCACTTGCATCCCTGATGTATCATAAGCAAGAAATATGTGTTTGTTGTGGGCCCTGAGATGTAGGGGTTGTTTGTCATGTAGAAAAACTAAGACAATCTATCTCTTTGTCTTTTGTACAATGTACGCTATTAGATTAATGGACATTAAAATTCTTCAGTATATCTTTCTACTTTTCTAATTGCCCTTTTCCATAGTAGTTGCCATTTTTATTTTGGATTCCTTTTATTTCTCTGAGAACACTAATTAGTTTTTTAAAGTTTGTCTTCTTTTAAAAATTTTATTCCTTTATCTGTGGTCATCAGTTTTGTCAATTTATAAATACACAAACAGAGTTGAAAGTAAAAGGATTGAAAAAGGTAGATTCGTGACATCGTAAGCATACAAAAGTGAGTGTGGCCATACCAACATTGAACAAAGTGGAGTCGACTTCAAGCAATGCCAGAGATGAGGGGGACTGTTCACCAGGAAAAGAGGATCTACTTGACACTATGATGGGAGAGAAACATTTCTTTTCCACTCTCTGGCAGAAGTTGGATATTTTGTTTTCTACTCTCACTTTTCACAGAGCGAAGCCGTCACATGCCATACTTCATGTGGTGGTCTAGGGTTTATCCCTAAGCCCAGGATTCTCTGTGTGACTCTTGTTTTCACCTGACATCAGGGAGGTCTTGGTCTCTGCATGGAATCATGACTTTTTTACAGTGGAAGAGGGTCAATTATTTTTTTGTTGTTCCCTAGGAATTTTCCTTGCTTTTCCTTGTGTGTAGAAGTATCTTCTATTCAATATTTTCATCTAACAGCCACAAGCTTTTCAAGGAGGATTTTTCAGAATAGCTAGTCCAGGATACTACCCAAAGGGAAAGTCCTATCTTACTTGTAAAATTATAGTGGCTCCATGTAATGAACTTGGGCAAATTAAACTCTATGAACCCCAACTTTTCACCTATAAAAGGAGAGAGTAATAACTAGTTTTGTGTATTGTACTACTACATTACATATTAAAGAAGTTTAGCACAGTGTCAGATACCCCACAAGTGCTTCACTCATTTTTTTCTGCTATTCATTTTTTTTTTTTTTTTTTTTTTAATACTGGGGATTACACTCAGGGGCACTCAACCACTGAGCCACATCCCCAGACCTTTTTTGTATTTTATTTAGAGACAGATGTTACTGAGTTGCTTAGCGTTTGCTGTTGCTGAGGCTGCCTTTGAACTTGCTAGCCTCCTGCCTCAGCCTCTCACTGCTGGGATTAGAGGTGAGCACCACTGTGCCTGGCTCTGCTTCATTTTTTTTTCTATGGCTTATGTCATTAGTAAAGAAAGATTTAATAAATATATTTGAATAATGTGGAATTATGAAACATGCAGGCAGGGCACCTGTGTTTGTAAATCAAGATCAAGTGGAACACAACCATGCTCACTGATTGTCTATTCTTGATATTGTACTGCAATGACAGAGTTGAATAGTAGTGCAAGAGATTGAAGCAAGATTAAAATACTTACCATTTGCCCTTTGAACAAAAACTATGCTGGTCCTTATTATAGAATACAGGAACAATGAATTCTCAAGACTGACCTCAATACATTATCATCTGAAGACTTACATGCATCTGTATTACAACTGCCATCCCATTGTGTGAGATTTGTTTTTTGAGTAGTTTCCTTAATTACTCCTCCTCCACATGCTTATTAACCTGCAGTTTTCCTTTATCCTAAACCCCATGTGACCCTCTGGCTCCTCAAACAAAACTTCCCAGCCATCCTTTTTTGTCTCTTCCCTTGTTAATTCCTCTGCTACATACCCCCCCCCCTTTTTTTTTGCTGCTACTTTGTGATTTATGTATGTTTTACATCTTTATTGCATCACTATGCTTCAAACAAAAAGAAAACTTTTGAAATGAAATAACACATATGTATCCAATCACTTTTCCAGTTGTGACAATTCTTGTCTATCATTCCTGAATCCTTCTTTGCATTTTAACTGCCCTGCCCTAGTTTGCGCCTCTGCTTCTCCATGTTGATGTTTTCTCTGATCCAGATGTGTCTTCCACCCCATCCTGATGTCCTGCTGTCAGCTGCAGACATCTTAAGATCTATCTTTGGGGGCTGTTCAATGCTCTTCAACCACTTCCTTGCCTTCCACACTCCTTTGCCTTCATTTCTACGACAAGATTGGGAGGTTCACCAAGCTCATTTCTCCACCCACAGCATCTTCCTGCTTATCATTCATAGAAGAACTCAAATTCACTCTCTTCCTAGAATTATTTCATTACCTCTCCAGGTAGAAGTTCCTTCCTGCTTTTATGGTGTCCTCCCAGTACATTTGACTGCTGAATCTATTCTTAATAACTCCTCTCTGTATTATTTATTTAAACACCTGACTGCCATTAGGTTATATGTCACTTGAGGGTGTGTGGTCTCATTTGTCTTTGTTCTTAGTGTGATACCTGATTCAGAAGACTGCCTGATAAAGGCTCATTAAATAGGTCTAACAAGCATGTTTAAATAGATTCTAAATAATTGTTATCAATTTGTGAATAATTGTCATAATAATTGTGAATAATTATACTGTTGTAGAATTGATGCCATAGAAAAATAGCCCCAGTCTCCCACACAAACACTATAGATTCTTGGGAACCTGGATGGAAATTTTTTAAGTCCATAATCCTGAGCAAGCAGCTCTGTGAAAATTCCTTTTTTCTTTAGGGAACAAGTAAGACAAAGATGTTAATTGTGAAAATACAGAGAAAAGTCATAATCTGTAAGATAATGATTTGAAAATCTTTGGTTAAAATTCTGTGGTTCATTCAGATAACTCTCCTTTACTCATCTTAAAGAGTATAAAATCCTCATGATCAAAGATTCAGCTAATCATTGTCACCAAAGAATGCACAGCATCTGAATGTATACCAGCATCATCCTGACAAGAATTGTCTATAAACACTATTTCACTGATGGGTCAATCTGATGCTGGTAAACATTAAAGAAAAGGCCTAGGAATTATAGGACGTCTGTAGGAATGGAGGTGACCCAGAACTTATTGCTTTTATTAGCATCTCTGACTGTACAAATAATCTCATGGGCTTTTGTAGAAGGTCTGGGGAACAAAAGGTGGAGGCTATGGATGTCTAGGACATGAGAAAACAAAGACTGAGGATTTGCACTCATGGCTGTTGGACTTTTAGGAGTTCCAGTCATGATGCTGCACTGGTTATGCAGTGGATTTGGGTAAACTTCCTGGAGAAAGTGAACCTATTCTACAGTGGGATGGTAGTCTCCACCGTGGAGCTTAGAGTAGGTGGATGACCTGCTGGCTGCTGTTGACTTTTAGACAACTGGAATCCATCTGACTCCAAGAGTAGATTGTAACTAGTAACGACAATAAAGTGTGATTAAGTATGGTAGGAGAAAAACATAATGAGAAAGCTAACCCTGATTTTCAGATGAGGAAATCAAAGCTAAGTATCTTACCCAATAAATGCAGAGCCAGAATTTGAACATAGTTGTATTTTACTTCTAAGTCTGTGTTGTTAGCTGGTAAGTTCATACTTTTCATGATATGTGTGTATATCTCATATATTTACACATTATTTGAAGTGTATGGTAGAAACTTAACATGGATCATCACATATGAGGAACACAGGAATCTTTGATCTTTGTTAAGGAGTCAGTTTTATTTGACTACAGCTATGTAGCAAATTAAAATGTTTTGTCTTAGAATAGTGATCATTTATTACTTCACAGCTTCTGTGGGTCAGGAATTGGGGAGTGGCTTATCTGGGTCCTCTGGCTCGCAATTTCTCAGGAGGTCGCAGTCTAGCAGTTGACGGGGTTGTGGTCTCATTAGAGCATGGCTGGGAGTGGGTGCTACTTCCAGGCCACTCCTGTGGGAACTGGAAAGCCTCTGTTTTCCACCACAAGGCCCTTTCCAGGAACTGATTTATAAGATGACAACTGGATTCTTATAGGATGAGCAATTTAAGAATAAGCAATGACTCCCCAAGATGGGAGCTATAATCTCTCATCATCTGATCTTTGGAAGTGACATGCCATCCCTTCTACTCTAGTCTATGCAAAATAGTGAGTCCTTTAGTCCAGTCCTCACTCAAAGGGGGAGAATCATTAATGGCACAAACACCAGAAGGTGGGAATCATTGGTACCATATTGGGGATGTTTCTTAGTCTTTTTATTTTCTGCCTCTTCTCTGAACATATTCAGTTTCCTGGGCTCAGAAGTACTTGTGTTCAGAGTATTGCAGAATCTCTACTGCAGGCGTCAGACAGAAATCAATGCAATATGGCAGCATGTCTTATCATTCTGGGCAATCCTCACAGCTAGTATTTCTTTCTGATGACAGATCTGTAGGTGGTAAAGCAATCCATCGGGATTAGTAAATGAGGTTGTTAGTACAATTGTCTTTGGCAAGAGCAGAGGCATAATAATATTTATCTATTCATTACACTCAATGAGGTGTTAAATAAATATGTATCCGTATATTCAAGAGATATTAAGAGCAAAATCACACTAAGAAAATAGATTGTGTGGCGTAGGTTAGAAGACTTGGGATGTAGTCATTGTCTTAGACATTTGGATATATTATTGAATCTCTGTAGTATTCAGTAGTTTATCTTAAAACAAGGTAGTTCAACAAGAAGAGTGGGGTTTGCCAATTCAAAAACCTTCGGAGATTGGACAAGAGAGTGAAGAGACTAGAGATAAACAAAAATGAGTGATGGTATAATAATTGAAGTTTGTATAAATTATCTCAAGGAGGTGTACAAGTCCTTTACTATCATGGGAGATATGGGCACAGCATGGCAAATCCTTTGCTTTTAAAAACAAGTTGAAAACCCGGGCTTTTTGTAACATTATCTTACTTTTAAAACACTTGAATAGGGGCTGAGGTTTTAGTTCAGTGATATAGCACTGTGCTCAGTATGCATGTGGCCCTGGGTTCAATCCCCAGCACTGTAAAACAAAATAATTACCCCCCAAACATTATACAGGCCAAATAGCACTTTGCCTGTGGGTACTCAGTTGGAATCCTAAAATGAGCACATCTTTTAAGACCTCTCCAGTGGAAAAAATTATGTTTCCATTTTTTATTTAAAAATATAAACTGAGAAACAAGTCCTGTGGTGTACAGCATATTTATTGCATACATTGGATAAACATCTCTTTTATGGAATGATTGTTGCAGGTAAACATAAAACATTTCTTTGTCTTCCCTTAGGTGGTTTGTTTTTGCAACACTCTGATTGCTTTAGAAAGATCTACATTTCTGCTCCAAGGAATCAATAAAAAACAGTTAATGTGAAAGACACTTCTCATTTCATTTATATTTGACCCCTTGTGCTGCTGGGAAAATAGAACAGGAACCACAAAATGAGAAATTTAAATGAATCTTGATGCTATCTGATAGGAATCTTCACCACCTCAGGTCATGGACTCAGTGAGAACATCTATCTAATACTTGTTAAAATTAAGTCATAAATTATATTCATAAAGATTTTTATAAATAACCTCATACAGGGTCAATGTCAACAGAAGAAATTAAAAAAGCAATTGAGAAGTCCTGATGAATGAGCTCGTGGGCCCTGGAATTGACTGTGTGATTGTCAGAACCCAATTTTTACCTAATAAACACGCAAATGCCATCGTTAATATTGACACAAGGAAGTTAAATGGAGATGCTCTCTATGATAAAATGTCAGTTTGGAGGAATTAAAATGACGATCACGAGTTTAAATATACAGAAGAGACACGAAATGGAAAATTCTGGGTCCTGCAGGTTCTGAAAGCCATAATTGGGAGAAAGCTATTTCTAGAAATTTCTATGAGAATTTTTTATTTTCTCAATTGGTTAGTTGGAAGGGATTGCTATTATACTAATTTTGTGGAAACAATTGTTTTCATTGCCAATTCCAGAAAAAGCACATCTAACCCAGAATGGTATGTTGCTATCTCTACCTTTACTTCAGCTAAGGCCCTTGATTTTGGTCCTGCAGGGAGGACAGTACACAGAATAGAACTAGTAAATTGTGTTTTGGGATCAGTTTGCTAGTCACCCTCCTGGATTCAGGTTCCTGCCAAATGGATTCAATATCCCTGTTGGTTTTTAGGCTTCTGCCTCACAAACAGATTCTCAGCATGGATTTTGCACTGAGATCATCTGGGTTTGACTCCCGTCTAGATCTGTCTGTTCGTTAGTTCTGTGACCTTGGGCAAGTAGCTTAACATCTCTCTACCATTTGACAAATGGGAATAATCCTACCACATGGGATGTAAGATTAAATTAGTTGGTGCATATAAAGTATATAAAGTGCTCATGAAGCACTGTGTAAAACACATCTTTAATCAACTGTAGCCATTACTGTTATTATTGCTTTTCCCTAATGCCTTTGCCAACCTCATAAGACTTCTCCCCTTGCTTGCTGCACCTGTTATACTTTTTTCCTGTGCTTCAGTCTTATAGGCTCATCCTTTAGGCTGGCCCTTGACCATTACCAAGTGTTTTTAAAGAATTGAAATCTTGCAGCAACCTATTTCTTGTGCCAAACTTATTTAAACACTCTTGTCTGAGCTTAGGAGAGGTTCTGTCTTGTCCCCTCCTTCACAATCATGAATGGATGGGAATTTCTCACAGGTGACAGGAATCTGTCACCGTTGGTAGACAGAAAGGTGTGTTTGCAGGAAGGAGGTATCACAGAGCTCTGCATGTGGGCCTCAAGATTCTGATAATAGGTTGCTATGGATCTTAGCAAATTCTATGGCAAAATCCTTTTCTCTCTCTCTCTCTCTCTCTCTCTCTCTCTCTCTCTCTCTCTCTCTCTCTCTTTCTCTCTCTCTCCTCCCTTTCCCCCTATAAGGGAACAGTACTCACTTCTTCTAGATTCAGCTCACGTTTTACTGTCTTTATAAAATGATTCCAGAGCGTCATCCCCACCTACAGTTGACCATATTCTCCTTGGTGCTGCTGCTGGGTCCTATACCAATCTTTACCCTGGGGCTTGCAAGGTTTTAGTACAACTTTTCTTGTGCGGGTCTGATCTCCCTACTCAAGGCAGATATCTCCAGTGCTACAAGCAGCACTGGCATAGAATGAGTCCTTGGGAAAGCTTTTTGACTAAGGATGAGGAGCCAGTAGGTTGCCAGGAACATGGCCCTATTGGTGAGGATCCTCCATGGAGGATCAGATTCTATTCAGACGTCATTTAAAAAATTTTAATTTGATGTGTAGTTGTACATATTTAGGTTGTATAGGCATTTTGATACATATACTATGTGTAATGGTCAGATCAGGGTAATTGGTATACCCATGACCTCAAACATTTATCATTTCTATGTGTTAGGAGCATTTGAAACGGTCAAAATATGACCTATTTTTGCAACATATAATTAGTTGTCAACCATGGATATCATTTTTTTTTTTAAAGGAAGAAGGGTGACTCCAGCCATCTATGTGGACTCTAAAAAAGTAATTCTCTGGAAGGTGACTGTCACCTGGACTTGTTACAGATAACTCTAATGATATTTGGATATTGTTACCCACCTCAAGCATAAAGTCTCTCTCACACACACACACACAGACACACACACACACACAGATATCTCATCTAATAAACTATAAGGTGTGGTGTTAAATCACCAGACTCTCTTTGTAAGGTAGGCTGGACTCCTTAGCCAGGAAGTCAATATTTCTTCTGGTCTTAATAAGTTTCTTGTCTTTGGAGCCTTGCTTTTGGCCTCTAATCCACTGGTTCCTTTCTGAGTCTCATGCTGGTCCTTCAGACTAGGATCTTCCTTACATTTGAACTAATATTTGCAATGTGGACAGGGCTCACCCAAATGGTCAATAAGGCTCAGATGTAAATTCTTCTAGGTAATTTGTTTTGATTATACTATATGCAGCAACTACATTTTTGTAGTCATTGCTGTTTTGTAATTTAGTTTCAAAAGTTCTTTTTTTAAAAATTTCTTTATTAGTTGTCCATGGACCTTTATTTTATTTATTTATTCGTGGTGCTGGGAATCCAAACCTGTGTCTCGCACATGCCAGGCAAGCATTCCACCACTGAGCCCCAGCCCCAGCCCCATAGGGGCTCTTTCTAATGCTTTTAAATGACCTGATTGCCCTCAGATTCCTTTGAACTTCCCTGTCACTTCTGAAGTGGCGGTGATTTTGGTTGGGACTCGAGATTATCTTCTATGATGTCTGACAACTTCAAAGTTGTTTGCTAATCAGATGTCCTTTCCACTGTCTTCTGTCACCCCAGTGTCTCCTCGTGGCTGCAGCTGAGGCCAATGCTGTCTGCTGAGATTCTATTACAACATGTTGGCTACCTGGACCTGTGTGAATTAACCATCTCTTGCCAACCACATATAATAACACAACTATGGTCCATACTTGAAATGTAACCAAGCAATGTTCAAGAAAATCTTTCACTATTTGAGGGAGACAAGGGTAAGGGAAGAAAGTGGAAAGGCAGCACAGTACCACAGGGTTGGAGTCAGGCTCATCTGACCTGGAATTCCAAGCCCACCATCTACCAACTATGTGGCATGGGGCAAGTTACCTAGTCTCTATAAGCCGTAGGTTTCATGAGAAATGTGGGATTAATAAGTACTGCCCATTCCATAGGATAGTTGTGACTATTAAATGAGATTATACAAATTCTATACACATAAATATTAGCCTAAAAATCAAATATTTTTCTGAATTAGATAATAAGATATCTTCTACTCAGATCAAACTTGAAATGAATTTATGTAAGGAGGTAAGGGAGAGAAAGGTCTAGTGACCATAAGATTAAATGACTTTAGGATAGGGAGCACCATGAAAGAAAAAAAATAATGGAATGTTGCTTCTCTGTCACTAACCTGGAGCCAGATTATTTATCTGTATTATCTTTCTACATTTCCACAACTTTCAAAACTATGTGTTCAGGCCTCAGAGAGCAGAAGGGACTTGGGCATTGTGTAGTAGGAAAATGACAAAGCCTAAGGTTATGACCCAATAGAGGGAGATTGACTCTGAAGTGAAGTCCGTGAGCAGAGCCAACCTGTTCCCAGGGAGGGAATGAGGGCAGCACTGTGGTAGGGATATGGTTGAAGTTGGTCAGTGTTGGCTGGATTCTCACTGTTCAGACAGTGGTCATAGGTAGTGAGGTGACATTATTTATCCTAAGAAAATGATTTTAGAAACTGAGGAAGACATTAGAAGATGGAAAGATCTTCCATGTTTGTGGATAGGCAGAATTAATAGGTCAAAAAGGCCATACTACCAAAAGGGTTATACATATTTAATGCAATGCCTATTAAAATTCCAATGATGCTCTTCATAGAAATAGAAAAAGCAGTCATGAAATTTATATGGAAAAATAGGAGACTCAGAATAGCCAAAGCAATCCTTAGAGAGAAAAATAAAGAGGAGGCATCAGAATACCAAAGCTTAAATTATACTACAGAGCCATAGTAACAAAAACAGCATGGTATTGGCACCAAACAGACATGAACACAGACAAATCCACATAAATACAGTTATGGCACACTAGACAAAGGTGCCATAAACATACATTGGAGGAAAGATAGCCTTTTCAACAAATGGTGCTGGGAAAACTGGAAATTCATATGTAGCAAAATGAAATTAGACTCCTATCTCTCACCCTGCACAAAACTCAACTCTAAGTGGGCTGAGGATCTGGGCATTAGACCAGAGACCCTGTGCCTGCTAGAAGAAATATAGGCCCAACTTTCCACCATGTTCATGTTGGCCTAGCCAACTTCCTCAACAAGACTCCTAAAGTGCCAGAAGTAAAATCAAGAATCAACAAATGGGATAGTACCAAACTAAAACATTTCTTCAAAGTAAAGGAAATAATCAAGAATGCCAAGAGAGAGCCTACAGAATGGGAAAATCTTTGCCACTTGTACCTCAGATAGAGCATTAATCTCCAGGATATATAAAAAACTCGAAAAACTTAGCACCATAAAACAAATAACCCAATCCATCAGTGGGCAAAGGAACTGAACAGACACTTCACAGAAGAACAAATACAAATGGTCATCAATATATATTAAAAAAATGTTCACCTTCTTTATCAATTAGAGATATGCAAATCAAAACTACACTGAGATTTCATCTCACTCCAGTCAGAATAGCAATCATCAAGAATACAAGCAACAATAAATGTTGGCAAGGGGAAAAGGTACACTCAGACATTGCTGGTGGGACTGCAAGTTGGTGCAACCACTCTTGAAAGCAGTATGGAGATTCCTCAGAAAACTTGAAATGGAACCACCATTTGACCCAGTTATCCCACTCCTCAGTTTATACCCAAAGGAGTTAAAATCAGCATAGAACAGTGATGCAGCCACATCAATGTTTATAGCTCAACTCACAATAGCTAAACTATAGAGCCAACCGAGGTGCCCTTCAACAGATGAATAGATAAAGAAAATGTGGTATATATACACAATGGAATGTTACTCAGCCATAAAAAAGAATGACTTTATACTTTTGCCAGTAGATGGATGAAACTGGAGACTATCATGTCAAGTGAAATAAGCCAATTCCAAAAAAACAAAGGCTAATGTTCTCTCTGATGTGTAGATGCTAACACACAGTAAGGGATAGGGGGAGAATAAAAGTTCACTGGGTTAGACAAAGGGGAATGAAGGGAAGGGAGGAGGATGGGAACAGGAAGGACAATAAAATGGAGTGGATGTAACTTTCCTATGCTTGTATATGAATATACCACCATTGAAACTCCACATCATGTACAACCACGAGAATGGATCCTGATTAGAATAAGTTATACTCCATGTATGTATCATGCGTCCAAATACATCCTACTATCATGCATATATAAAAAGAACAAAGTTAAAAAAAGAAAAGGAAAAAAATTCTGTAGAAAAATTCCCATCATCTTTCTAAACGCTTTAAGAAACAGAGGATTTAAGTGACAGTTTCATTAGTTTTAGTTTTTTTTTTAATTTATTTTTTTCTTTTCAAAATTGACCAAGAGGAAAATGTAAGGTTAAGATGCAGGTGAGACACACCTGGTCCTTTAAAAATATTGCTTGATGCTAACTGCAGCACCCACCAGAGTGCCTCGGAACCGTGATTCCCTACTGGTGCCGGGCACGGTAGCAGGCCCCGAACATTCGGGTGAGCGAGGCAGCATGTTCTTTATCCCCCTGGAACTTTTACTTTAGATGGGAAGACAGACCTTAAATAATTACACAGATAACTCTGTAATTGAAAGAAGAAGAGCTATGGAAAGAGAATGAAGTTTTTAAAGGTAACTATGACAGGAAGAATAACCTGTGTTGGTGGTGGCACTAGATTGTAATAAAATGTTGCCTCAAGGCTGTGACATTTCAGTGGAGCCCTGAAAGAAGAGTAGAATTTATTCAGATGAAAAGGAAGGCACTCTCCAGGCAGAGCACACACTTGCCTGTCATCGGACGTGCCAATTTCTGACCTCTTTTGTTTTTTAAATACCTATTCATGCTTTGATGTTGATGCCAATCGCTACTCTAGGAATGTTCCATTTCGGATAAGAGATAATTGCCTTGGGCTTTAACCAGTGATGACCCTTGGTCTCTTTCACTGACTTAGGACTGGTTCATAGTTTCTATGTCGCTTCTCATATACCTTTTGGGTTTTGACTTTCGTTCCTTGCTTGTGCTTGCACGTGAAACCTGAAGGTGAAGGGATTTATAAAAATACATTTTTCATTTTAGAAAATGCTAGTTGTATTGAAGAGTGGTTCTCTAAGACGCAGAGCAAATTTAAAGTGCATCTCTTATTTGATACAACTGCTTGTGAACATAAGAAAATAGCATCCATTTATTAAAGAAGTCACGTGAAAATTCAAGGCATGTTTGCAAAGGCTTATTACAGGACAAAGGCAGTTGCTGCTTTGTTTACTTGGTTTTTGGTTAAGTCATTGCAAAGATCCTTTTCCAGAAAGAGTATGTATACTGAGATGTCTTTGGCAGAATAATTGCTTCCACTTTATTTAAAGTTAATCTGAATGTTAGAAAGCATTGTTGCAGTGGACATTGCTTATTTTGGGCTATCCTACATCCACTTGGGCTATTCTTGGAAACTTTACTCAAATATTGTTTGTATTATTGTATTGGTAATGCTGACTGATGCAAGAAATAAGTGGTATAATTACAATGCATAAGCTTAATTAAAATGTATCTCTGGCTCATGATTGTCTAATGTGGGTGATCTCAGTGTGATGGATTCTACTTATTCATTTAGAGATTCCTGGTCTTTTTCTTCTTGGTTTCTCCCTTTTCAAAAATTTCAGAATTTTCTCATTTAAACTGGCAGATGGAAAAAGAGAAGACCCTATGTGGAAGTTTTCTTGGGCAAAACTCACACCGTAGGCCAGAAGTCAATCATGTGACCCAACTTGCTGCAAGAGAAGTTGGAAAATTCATTGTAGTTGCCTGTGTGAGGGAGAAGGAATGAGTAGTCTGTGCCAAAGTCATCTACCTCTTCCGTGTGTTTCAGGGGATGTTAGCCACTTGTGATTAAAGATGAAGCAAATGACCAGCCCTCCCTCATCTAATCTGTCCAGAGATGGGCTTTGACCTGAGTTCATTCAGATCAGCAGAAACTTCAGACTTTAGTAGGGTGGTTTGGTGGCCTCCTCTTACCTTTTGGAGATATACAAGGTGATATGTAATTCTACTTTAGACTTCATGATATGGACAGTGGGGTGAGGGAGGTGCTTCAGGGCTTGAAGCCATCACCTAAATATGAGCCCAGAAATGCAAGCAGAGAAACCAGGTTCTCATCCTTGTTTCAGCTGGTGCATCAACCTTTTCTAGAAGCTATGTCTAGTTTTCCAGTCAAAGGAACAAGCTAGATTTTTTTTTTTTTAATTCAGTTTGAATGTTTGAATTAGTATCTGTTCTTAAAACTTATAATCTTGCAGATGGCATCTTAAATACACAATTTCCCCAAGACTTTGAGAGTATGTATTATTTAAGTGACTTTATTTGGTACATGACTTAATTGGATAAAAGGACTGTTTCTTAATTTAAGGCATTGTAGTTATTATACACTTGCTTGTCAACAAAGCCTAAATATGGTTTCCCTTTTGCATTTTTAAAACCCTACATAGGGAAATTTCTACTATAAACACTCAGCTCCCCACTGGCCACTTCCTTGACTTTCTCCTTGTTGGAGATATTGTAATTTCATGGCTTAACTTCTATCTTTAAATAAACTGGTTTAAAAAAAAAATCCCAGTGGAGAAGGGGTCTGATTCTCTCTGTGATTGCATGCATGTGAGTGATAGCATTCAACATTGTCATTCGACATTTCTGATAATAATTAGTGCAATAGGACTTACCAATCTGTTTAGTGATATCCCAATAAATCACAGAACTTCAAAATATATGATGTCATGGTCACAAAGTGGTCTTTCAATCTTTTATTGGGACTAAACAATGAGCAACTAATCAGAGGAAGCATGACCTATTTTATTATTTAGAATATAGACTCAACTTTAACAAAATAGGTCATGAAGAAATTAGAAGTTAATTTTTCTTTCACAGAGATATTTAGGTTGGTGATATGACTCCACTCCTTGAATTCTTCAGGGATCCAGGCTCCTTCCATTTTGGTGCTTGCCTTGCTGGGATGCTGCTTTTTTCACATACTCTGGGATGGCTTGCCACCAGGTCTGCATTTCAGCTAGGGCGAAGATGGAGAGGAGAAAGGGAGAGAGGATCAGCTGGAGTAAGCTAGGTTGTTCTGCAGTACTGATCATCTTCAAAATATTGGTGGCTTATATTTTGCTTATGTTACATGTTTATCATGAGCGATGGGTTCTGCTTCACGTTCTTCACACTTAGGGACACTGTTGATGAATCATCAACATCTGGAGTATTTCTGGGGCCTCTGGTGGGAGAAGAGCAAGTCAGAGACTCTTGCCTCGGCTCTTCAATGACTGTCCTCCCCCTATTGGCCAGAACTGGTCACATGGCCACATCTAACTTCAAGGAGTCAGGAAGTACCTGCCATGGTAATGTGAATGGTTGTAATGACTACCACAGAGGACACATCCCTCCAAAATATGACCATCTCAGCTCTTCTCACACACTGTGAGTCAGAATCTAGGCACATGGCTTACATCTAGTCAAAAAGAATGCTGGTATATGTAGTTTTCATTCTTGCTACAGTGATTATGATTTATGGCATTTCCTTTTGAGTCTTTCTTATAGATTCCCTTTTTGCTTATATTACTCACCTCTCCTTGCATGGTGTGTACTTTTTCCACTTACAGGGTTAAACATTTTAAACAGAGTTATTTTACCTGGTTTGATAATCCCTAAATCTCTGCCATATCTGAGACTGATTTTGTTGCTTGCTTTATATCTTTGGAATGACTATTTTCTTGCTTTGTAGTATGCCTTGTAATTTTCTGTTAAAAGCTGGACATAATATATTGGGCTATAAGAACTGAGGTCAATGTGCTTTAATGTGTGGTTTTATGTTCATCTGTTTACCATTTGCACTAGCTGTAGGATCTGGAGCTTTCAGTTTCCTTTTTGTCTCGCAAGTTGCTTCCCTAGGAACTTCTTAACTAGCATCTTAACTTTACAGTGCTTTCAGTTGATCTTCTGTTATTATACAGGAGCCCCATAGATGTGGTGGTAAGACGTTGGAGGAAGGCAAGATTCTATACTCCCATGATTCACCCTCATTTTTTCAGTAAGCATGTGCCCCTGAACTTTGACCTTCACAAGTACTTGTCAGTGATTTGTTTTTCTTATGTTGGTGAGACAGGAAGGCTCAAGAAGGGCTGGAGTTGGATATTCTCCATTTCTCGCATGAATTGGCTTTGAATAGTTTACCTTAAGGGTTGGTGAAGAAGAGAAAGTTCTGGGCATATTTCAAAATGGTCACTTCTTCCCTCTTCCTACTAGAAATAAAAAGGAAGTTTTCTTAGATCTTCACCAGGAGAAGCTGGTGAGACTCTTGGAGGTACAACTCATGACAGTATGGGAATTTTTCCTGAGACCAGAACCCCAGGATTTTTAGCTCTTACACTAGTCCATGATCAACTTCTAGCAGTTCATCAATTATAATTTACATTTTCCTACTCATTAGTGGATTCAGCAACTTCTGCTCCTAGAAAGTAATGATTCTCTACATTTGCCTGCCTCTTAATTTTTGAAGTATTGATTTGCCCTGTATCCTCAATCCTCTCATGGATCTAAGAAGAGTTGTTGGTTTTTAATTTGTTTAGAATTTTTTATTTTTGTGAGAACTTCCGCATTATTTACATGTCAGAGTGCAAAGCCATTGTAAATAATGTGTTCATCATTAAAGTAATGTGAACTGGTAAGAGTTGTCTTTATTACTGGGAGTCATGTGTCCAGTTAACAACTGGATTTCTTTTGCTACATAATAATAAGGGGAGAGTGGATACTGAGGGAAATGGCAATCTCTACATATCCCACATTAACAAAACCAGAGCTGAGAACACCGCAGAGCTGAGGTGTCTGTGAAGGGCTTAGAAAACTGTTCATTAGAGAACAAATCAACGTTTGGAATTTGTTAAGCACAGCCAGACCCAGTGCTAGTTTTTAACTGTGCCAGTGATGTTGGAACTTCTGTCCTTTGTCATTCTTCCTTCTCCAGCTATAACCCTGAAGAGCCCCGGCTGTCTAATGATTAGGCAAGAGGACTTGAGGCGAGGCTACCCAGAAGCTAACCTTGCCCTACCTGCTAGTGCATGTGGGGAGGCATTAATTGGGTGAGACCAGGAGCTTTATTATTATAATGGACAAAGCTTTTATTCCTGGCCTGTAGCCAGAGACAACTGCATTACTGGAAAAGTTATGGAAGCTGTGGCAGAAACTGCCAGGTGCTTATCTATTCTACACTCCTATTTTTGATAACATATTTGCATTTTCACCTAGGTGTATTAGATCACACTTAAAAAATACCTTATACTGCCTTCTTTGACGCTAAATATGGCCACACAGCTAAATTTCTGGAAACAAAACTATAAGAAGAAGTGTTGAGTTATATTTCTGCTGAATCTCCTGCAGCCATTCTGGATCATGAGGACAGGGGTCACACTTCAGGTTGGGGAAGCAGAGAGGTAGAATAAAACTAGTTCCCGAAGAACATGAAATTGCAATCCTAGTCTTGGACATTTCATCCAAAAGGTAGCTTTATATGAGATATGAATAAGCTTCCATTATATATAATCCACTAATTTTGTTTTGTTTTTCTTAATACTTAATTTTAATTTCCATAAAACCTGCCCAAGATTATAAGCAGGAGGGAGAAAAATTGTTCCTTGGGGGCATGTTTGCATATATGCATTGGTAAGAAAGAATAAACTATTTATTTAGAGTTTAGCCCATTTTATAAATCCGTTACAAAATAAGAAGCTCACAGCTGAGTGAGTTCTACACAAACCAAGACAGATGAGGGGAAAACGTTTTAGTTCAGGAAGCAGACATCAGCATGAGATGAAATATGCAAGAAGTGACTGGCAAAACCAGCTGTGTGAAAGAAAATAATATAGAAGTCAGCGGAGTCTGGGACAGCCATCAGAATGCTATGTGAATATGACCCTCTGTGAAGAGAGAAGGGCAGAACATTGGAGGCCAGGTCCCAGAATGTCATGCAGTGGAAGGCAGTGTAGGACAACCATCGGGGATATTTGCAGCCAAAGCTGACCTTCAGAGGAATCCTGTTTCTGTCTCCGTATCCCTGCCAACTCAATCATTGGCTAGGGACAGCCTGCGCCTGGCATGACCTCAGCACAAATCCTCCTGAGAGTTTCAGAGTTCAACTGCTAGAGCCCTTGCTCATTATACCCTCAAAATGGGTGTCTTATGAAGTGCATTTTGTGGCATCACAGAAGCTGAGAGTAAGCAGTACCAAGTCGGTGTGCACAGTGGGCTCCTGTGCTTGGGGACTAGTGTCATGGTGGAGTGACTGGATCCAACAGGATCCAGTGCTGCCCCTGAAGTTTTCTGCAATAGAGTGAAGAAGCACCTGAGCAGAGTCAACTCAGGAAGAGTCAACTCTTGAAGCAGATGCAAAAAGACTTTGATGTGGATGAACACAGAGACTGTGAGCTCTAAACGGAAGCCAAGTTGTACCCAACATCAGCTGCAGTTCAGCAAGACTCTCCTGCAGTTTTGCATTAGCCATCCATACCATTGCTGATTTGCCCATATTTTAAATATAAAAGGGAAGAACTTTGCAATGATCAAGGCATAATGACTTAACACTCATCTCAAAGGTTGTTCAATGTGTTGTGTGCCTAACAGTGATAATATGGTGATGTGAGACTGAGGGATTCATAAAATTAATTTTTGATACTTACACCTTTACTTTTAGGACTCTAGATAGTGGTATGTTTCCAATTGCATGGTGATTTAAAGTTTTTTTATTTAAATTTAAATTTAAAAAATAGATTCTATTTTTAGAGCAGTTTTAGGTTCATGGAAAAATTAGTGGAAGGCAGAGAGGTTCCCATATGCTCTCCTTCACAGGCATAATCTCCCTCATTATCATTTAATTTTAATTTTAACATTTAAATTTTATTTACATTTAAAGAAAAAATATTAAAGAGATGCAAATATCTGACGCATATGGGGAAAAATTGTCATGTGATAATTTTTATCTCCCAGGCTGACACAGCTGGCCCGTGTCAGGGGCAAGTGAATCAAGACCTTCTGACTCTTTCTAAGATCTTCTTTTTCTTTTTGTTTAAGAAAGGCTTCCAAATCAGGAAAGCTGGCTACAGCTTGACCTGGGTGACATGCTCTTTAGAGAAGCGAGGCCACTATGGAATAATTTCAGAGGTCTAAAGTGCATCCCAACTGTCAGTTCTATGTACATATACCAGGTGAGTCAAATGTGAAGAGGGAAAGTGAGACCCAGACAATATCGAGAGGGAGGCTGAGACAGAAATTCATGCTGGCTGTGAGAAGAAGTGGAAGTCTCTTCCTAGGAAGTAGGACAGGATGGAGCTAGTGGGTCTGCGGTAGATGGGATGGGAGAAAAGGTGGAGAGAGTCCTGTGACTGCTTTCTGTTAGGGCACCTTGACCTTGTCAGGGGCTGCTGGGAGCATCTATTTCAGGGTTAGGGCCACTTCTAACAGGGACACTTACATTGATGGAAAATTTTAAAGACTTATTTTGGGTTTATATTTTAAAGATTGAGAAGGTAAATAGGAAATTTGAGTTGTAAAAACACAATCCTGAATAGTGAGTGGAAGTCATGCTTTCTTGAATTCGCTATGCACTAATAGTGGGCATGCAATGAATCTGTAGAGAAGAAATGATTGAATGTTTGATGTCATTACTCATCAACAAGTGGAAAGAACACTTCAGGAACCTCCATCTTGGTCATATAATTTCCCCCATGCTTTTGTTTCTTAAGTTCTTCAGTGATGGCTGCATGAAAGAGAATAATTTAATTATCTTAAGAGATGCCCAAATTGAATGCTGTAGGAATCAGCAAGAGAGTGCAGCATACAGGATACAGAAAGCAAAACAATAAGAAAGTAAAGGGTCCAGCATAGTTGGGTATTCTCATTATTTAGGTCTGCTAAATAATTTAGTACCTCATCCTACCATGAAGTGCTTGCTGTTTGATGGCTCTTGGTTTCTTAAGGAACCTAGGATGAGATATCTATGACTTGCATGATATTTTACATTGGTTCTGCTGGAACAAGAGGCTCGATATTCAGATTTGCTTTCAGGAAGTCTGTAGAGCCAAAGGTATAGAGATAGCACCAATTCCCAGATCCCCACTCTAACCATCCCTTTCAATCAGATGTTGTCTCTCTTCTTCCAGAACACTGTAAGCTATCCTGTGTCAGCTCTATAAAATAAAGGAAAGTCCTACCACAAAACACTGATTTATCTCTTTGGTCACTATTGAAAGGCATCTGATGTTTAATAAGAATCTGTTAAATAAATGTGGACCAGGAATGGTCATTACAATGGACATTTATTACGTGCTGGCATGTAGGCACTGCACACAGACCGTCTTGTTTGATTCTCGCCATGAAGCCACATGGAGGGTATGGCAGGAGCCCCTACTTCTGCACCATGACTCAGCATTTTGTCTTTTCCCTCCTTGGAACACTGCTAGACCCCGTTTCTTGCTCCCCTGCTTAAGCAAGCAAGTATACAACTAGTTCTTCCCTTGGATGAGAAAACAGGGATGCAGGTCATTTCTGGTCCAAGGAGAGTAACAGCTCGTGTGCCTTCTCCACACATTTTCTTCTCCAGCCACTGCCTCTGAAAGCAGTGATGGGGCTCTGGAAAATGGCAGAGCCACGCAATGAAAGTTACCAATGCTAGTTCCATTTCACGGAAGAGGAAAACAGAGATCAGGAAGATTAGCACCTTTCACAGAATAGGCAAGGGACAAAAATGGGATCTGGGGAAGCAATGAACTTGGTGCCTCTTTGTAACTATGAAGTGTATAGCTAGTCATGCAAACTCAATTCAACCTGCTACGACTCTCTAAGTCTCAATTTCCACTGCTGTGAATGGAAATATTAAGACTCTCATAGGCAAGTAATGGGGATCAATATTTAAAACATAAAAAAAAATCCCAGAAAACACAGCACAAAATAATTCAAAATAATGGGGTTGTGTATGCCTGGGCATGAACGTGTATCTGGAGCATTGTCATATAAAGGCTGTTTTTTTGGTGTGTGTGTGTGTGTGGTCAACGGTGTTTTTAATAAATCGTCCATAGTAGAGGCCTGAGAATCTCTTCATCACTTAAGAGTTTCTGCTCAGTGACATTCGTTGGATAGGATTCGACCTATTCTATGAGTTATGCCTTCCATCCAAGAGACAGTTTGGCTACTAATTTGCTCTCTTGCTTCTAAGCACCCATGAATGAGGAGAGGCTCAGGCAGCAAATCCAGCAGTTCCGTGGCCGCATCTGTGGCTGTCCCTAAAGTACCTGTGTTCTCACGAGGGGAAGAAAAGGCAGCCAGGCCAAGGGTGGCAGGGTGGGTTGGGGAGAATGCGGAGTGCTGCTGGACTCCACTGTGCTTCAGGACAATACTGTCAAGATCATAATTCAGAGATAAGGTGGCTCAGATTATTATATTGAGTAAAAACAATTTGGACAAGGTGGTATGGACAGCTGAGTCAGAATAGTAGGGCTTGAGCCTTTAACTTTAATTTAACTACTCTTTGGACTTCAGTGTACTTCACAGTATCTCTAAACCTGTTTTCTTACTGTAGAATGGGATAGCACTGACTCCATCTACTTGCCTAGGATTGTTCTGAAGAGAGAGTGCAGTTACACCCATGAACATGGTCAGTAGGTGCTAAACAATTGAACCCATGTACTTCTTTGTTGTTGCTGTGACATCTTTGTGACCCAGTTGCATCTGTAGCGGCAAGACAATTTTCAGCGTCTGAAAGAGACAAAAACAAAACAAAACAAAAAACTCAAACTCCATTTTCGACTGCAAGAAGAAATGATGTGTTGATGATTGCATTTCAGTTGTTTCTGGGGGGTGCTCTTTTTAGTTCTGCATCCAGGATGGGTCAATGGTTAATGTTGGTGTTCCCCTAAAAGCTTAACTGGAAAGGGCAAGAATAGAGGGGAAGAGCCATTGACTAATTAGTTTGCCTATTTGCTAATTCAACATTTTTGAGAACCTGCTACATATTGTGGTTCCTGGGGATACAAAAATGCAATAAGATGTGGTCTTGACCTTGCTCTCAAGTTACTCACAATATGTGGGAAAGGTAGACACAAAAGTAAAATAGCAGAAGTGATAATAGTATTAAGTTCAGAGTACTCTTTCAACAAATTTGATACATCCTGAGGCTGGATGTGGGAGCCGGGGATAGTGTCCTGCCCTGGAGGGGGATTTCTGGAGTCTTGAAGGCTGGTCAGGTAAAATGATCTGGGGAAGGTGGGTAAAGAAGGGGCTACCAAGATGATAGTTAAAGATGAAGAAGTAGCACAGTGCAGTAGATACCATAAATGGGCTGTAGTATTGGGATTGAATTTTTTTTTAAATTATTATTTTTATTTAGCTTTTAATTTTTTACAGACTGCATTTTGATTCATTGTACACAAATGGAGTACATAATTTCGTTTCTATGGTTGAATTTTTAAAGGCAGGGTTGGCAGGTATCCTGGTGGAAAATTAGTGGCTCTACAAGAGGGGAAAGTTACAATTGAATTCTAGGCTTCAAGTTTGGTTAATCATGGGATTGATGGTCTTGTCACCAACTGAAAGGGAGAATGCTGGAAACAGTTCAGATTTAGGGGGAGATGGTAGATTCTACACAGCCTTTACTGAGTGTGAGACTGGACTGCGTGTTACCTAGGTGAGGTGGCAGCCAGTACTGGAGAGCCAGAGAGTTCCCAGTCAGAGGGAGCTTGTGGCTCCATCTCCACTCACTGCCCAAACTTCCTGGGTGGACCTAGGCAGGGACAGGTCAGTGGTGGCAAGTGGAGAATTTCCATTCTTTGGAGTAGTCGCCGCCCTTTGCTGTGTGTGGCAGCGGTAATCTGCACGGGGTCTTCTTTCAAAACTCTCCGCCCTTCATTCCAGGTAGTATCTCTTGAGCTCTCCTGAATGAAAAGGGGAAAATCGAATGTGAGATTCTGTCTCCCCTAGCAGGAAAAGCCCTGGGCAATGAGTTGGGGGTCTGGGGTTCAAGTTCCTACTTTGCCTCTAATTAGGTGTATCAGTTCACTGCCTAGGTCTTTCCTTTCTCCTCTCTTGAAGGGTGAATTTGGAATCATTTGCTTCTAAGCTTATTTCAAGTCTCGAGGGTCTGTGAACTATCTAGACTTGGTTTCTGTTTCATGATGCTAACTTTTAACTATGAAACTAGTATATTAAGCAATAGTCTATCTTAGTTCAAAAAACGTAGAGGTGAAAAATCTTCTAAATTACCGAGTTCCTGGAAACAGGTCATAAATCTGTATACAGTGCTCGCCTGCTACTTGGATTTCCATTAACCCAGCTCTATTAACCAGCCTGGCACACACAGTGCAATCTCAGAGTGGGGCTCTAAGTTTTTGCCCTCAGTATGTTGATGATTGATATTCAGCATAGTTGTCTTGAGGCAATGTGGGAATCCAAAGTCATTAAAGGAGAGGAAATTATGTCCAGCCCAGTTTCAAAGGTGAACTGTATTGCTTTCACATGATTTGAAAGTCATTAATCTATGTGTGGTGTATATCAGGGCTCCCTGACCTTTTTGTGAAGAGAATTTTTTAATTTCCGTGAGACAGATTCTTTGATTAACCAGAACTTCCTTTTCCCCCTGAATATATTAGATAAGAGGGTTTCATATTTACCTACAAGATCCATTGCTATATTCAGTTTAATTTTATGCTCATTTGATGTTAAATATGAGGGAAGATGAATCTGATATTTGAGAAACTGTTGGAAGGCCTTTGGATTAACACTCAGGAGACCCTGGTTTAAGGCATAGCTCTGTCACTGATGAACTGTGTGACACTGGACAACCCACTTCACTTTCCGGGCTTCAGTTTCACCATCTCTGAAGCTGGAGGGCTACAGTAGATAAGCTTTCAGGCCTTTGTAGTTCTAAAGTGGCCTTAGTATCTATCTCCAAGTGCTTTGGTTAAATGTGATATTAATGGACTATAGACTAATGTATTTTCCACATGGGCTCCGATCTAACCAGTGCAAGGTTAGCCCCGTTTCATAAAAGGAAAACTAAGAACTGCGGAAATAAACACCTTGTTAAGGGCAGGGCCTGAATCTGAGTTCTAGTACTGAGTTTTCCAGCATGGTCTTCTTTCTTACCTGTGCCTCCTGTGGCTGTCATAGCACGTGGTAATAAGGTGGTGCATGTGAGAGCACACCAGGGACTGGGAGAATGAGAGGCTTTGCCTGCCTTCGTCTCTTGAGAGGTTGATGCATATTTCAGTGTCTTTCTTGGTGTAAGAAATGCATTGGACTGCTTTTTTGTGGCTTTTGATTTCTGCCTTCAATCTTTCTTGGATCAGATCATGTCTCTTGGCAGTTGTGATACTGTAATATGAGGATCAGATCTGCCTGCCTGTCTCAATAGCTGGAAATTTATCTCTGGGTATTTTAGGTGCCTCAGATAAAGGTAATATAGATATAATGAGAGAATGAATTTCTTTCTGACACTTGGTGCCATTTATTTAAAGAATGAAAATCTCCTTTGAAAATATTGTTTTTAAAACAGCCTTTCTCCAAACATGTTCTCTGGATGTAACTCAGTGTTTCAAAACTATAAAAATATTTTACTGGTCAAATGAATTTGGGTGGTATTTCTTAATATAGTGAAAAATCTCAGAATCTTTAAAACAAAAATGCTTATTGTGAATTTAAAGAAGAAGAAAGCAAATGGTCTTTAGTTAATGTAGACTCTTCCCCCACCCTATCTCAACACCAAAATGCTACAATGCTAGTTTTCTAATGAACTGATTTTTAAAATAGTGTTGTATGCCAAAAGGCAGGATAACTAACATTTATTAGCTACCTAATATATGCTAAGTAATTTTACAAACGATACAATTTTTTCCATCCCTACAGGACTGGTCTTTTAATTCATATTTATAGGATAAAGAATTTGAAGCTCAAGTAGGTTAGGAAACAGTTTGTAGGAGCCCAGGCTGTATTCAAACCTCTAACTAACTGTTGAGTCCCAGCTAATCACTGCACTTCACAGTGTCTTAGGGTGATGTGGTTTCAGTCTAGAGACGGGTTAAAGATGCAATGTTCTGTACTGCCAAGGTAGCTCTGACCTCACTGAGACCTGTGCAGAGCCAGCTCAAAGCAACGTGACCAGTGATCTTTCCCACTCATTGCTCTTTCTCTTTCCATTCTTGGGCTTCCTGTGATCATTTCCTTGATTTAGGAAGTTCTTTTAAAATCGTTTCTGGGTCTTTAAACAAGGAAGACTTGAAGGGGCTCTTGTTTCTTGGGAGGCCTGATTTATACGTCTTTCGGTATTTGGATCTTCTTTGGAATGAGAAATTTCCCCACAGGAGGAAACCTGGGTGATGAATGTAGTAGGAAGTTGCTATTGATGTCCACGTAGCGTATGCATTTCCATGACATCTGAGTTATGTGGCATGTTTCATGTATGCTGCTCATTTTGTGGCAGCCAGAGGGGCTGTCTGGAAAGA
This sequence comes from Sciurus vulgaris, assembly GCF_902686455.1. NCBI lineage: Eukaryota > Metazoa > Chordata > Mammalia > Rodentia > Sciuridae > Sciurus > Sciurus vulgaris. The sequence continues at coordinate 132,881,160 of NC_136469.1, read as the reverse complement.
ATGGAGATACTGGAGTCTTTGCAGTTCTGCCTTTGAATGCCAGCATTGGTACCTATTTACTGTGGAGAGCTGAACATGGTCCCTGATCCTGTTTTCTGATATACCTTGTAAGGTGGTTGGAGGATTAAATTAGGCAATGCATACATAATTCATGACACATGGATGGAGTTCAGTGGATGGTAACAAATTTTGCTATCATTATTGAGCTCTTCCTTTACATCTCTGAGTCACTATTTTTTGCTGTCTTTGGTGAAATGAAGATCAAAATAATATTACTATTTTTAGAATAATTCATTTGTAGTGGGGGCAACTGTCTGGTGGTCTATATTCTTCCCTGGATCTCCTCTTTCCATAAGGGTTGGGCAAGTTCTCAACCAGGTGATGGTGCAGGAAGCATTCCTGACTGTTCTTCCGTGGGCTGAGCATAGCTGAGCTTTTGCAAAGGCATGAACTCTTCTACTACTGAAGGGTAAGTATGAGTCACCTACAATCTGTTGCAAGGACCAGGACTATGACTTTACCTGGCTAATCTGTTTTCTGTACTTTAGGCATAGAAGTGTGGAAGGTGTGTGAGTGGGATCAAGAACAGGTCTTTTGGTTTAGGATGTTCCACAGGGACCTTATCACATTCCTTTAACCTTTCTTATATCCTGTTCTATATTCTCAGAGTAATCTCCACCCACAATTGTTATCTCTAACACTATCCTTAAAATCCTCTATCCTTCTGTGTGAATAGATTCTCGGCTCCATTGTTCTTGTGCTTTGCCATTTCTGGCTTGGTCCCCAGCATGGCAGTAATAGGTGGTGGGGGAACTTTTAAGAGGTGGCACAAGGGGGAGCTCTTCAGGTAATTAGGGGTGTGTACATGAAGGGGATGGAGAGACTTCAGCCCCTTCCTCTTCCTTTGTTCAGTGTCACAGACATGAGGGGAGTGGCTTGGTTCTGCCGCTCATTCCACCCATGTTGTGCTGCCGGTCAATCATGGACTGAAACCTCCAAAACTGTGAGCCAAAAATAAACTTTTTTTCTTTATTAGTTATCTCAGTATTTGTCACAGTGATGGAAAGCTGATTAACTGATAGAATATATACCAGACAAATCATGGGTGACAAGTTGAGTAAAAAATAGCAAGACACTGGGTGAGATTCTGTAAATGCAGAATATGTCCACTTAAAACTGTTTTTAGTAGTATGTTGTAGTTATATGTAATAGTGGGGTTCATTTTAACTTAATCATATATACACACACACACACACATATATGGAATATAATTTGCTCCATTTCAGCCCCCAGGACTTCCTCTTTCCCCCCCTCCTTTTCCCCCACCTCCTTCTTCTACTCTCCTGGTTTTCCTTTTATTTATTTGTTGCTTTTCTTTGTATTTGGTTCTTTATAGATATACCTAAAGATGGAAACCACCAAGGTATATTAATATATGTACATAGTTTAATTTTGTCAACTTCCTTCTGCAATTCCTTCCTTTTTCCATCCCATCTCCCTCCCTTTAATCCCCTTCATCTACTTCACTGATCTCCCTCTGTCTTCATGGGATCTGCCCATTCCCTTTTATTCCTTATTCTTTTTTTTTTTTTAAAATTATTTATTTATTTATTTATTTTTTACAGACTGCATTTTGATTCACTGTACACAAATGGGGTGCATCATTTCGTTTCTATTCCTTACTCTTCTCTAGTTTCTGCATATCAGAGAAAACATTCAACCCTTGACTTTCCGAGTCTGCATGCCTGTGCTTTCTCATGAGTCACCCTTTAACCACCAACCGAATGCCCACCACCAACACAACCACAATCAAACTCCCTGGTTGCTTAAATAAACAGTTCTGCAGAAGAGCTGAAGGAGATGATCACCGTTGAAATAAAATTTGTAAATGCATGCATTATTTCAATGCAGAAAATTTATTTTAAAGAAAAAATCAAAATGAGAAGGAAATGGTCATTTAAAGATAGAGTAGTGAGACTTGGGCAGATATTTCATGAAAGGAGAAATGAAGTTAATATACACATATATAATATATATGTGATCTACAAAGATCACAGGGTTTTAGGTAAATTGATGAGGTGAAGAGAGACAAGGACACAGAATCAATCTCAATTCCTCTTTCTTTCTAAAAATTAGATTTAAGAGAATAAGAACAGATGGGGGATGTATCATATAATTTATATTACAAAAGGAAAGTACATACTGACAAATAGTTATCCATAATGAAATATAGGTAAAAGGAGATAAAGTTGTTTCTGTTAACCAATATTTAGGTTGTTTATCTACAGAAATCCTCTAGGGAACCTAACAATAGTTTATAAGGTAAGTAATTTGTTAATTTGCCTGAATACAAGATAAAAATGTCACATTAATTGGTTGTCATTGTTTCAGTAATAAGCAACCAGACATGGATATAGAAAAATGCACTATTTTTAGTGCATTTTTATGAATAAATGTACTAAATTTATGAATAATGCGAATTATTGAATTTATGCAAATTTATGAATAAATGTGAAAAAAAAGGCCAGGACTCACATGAAGAAAACCAAAAATCTTACTGGTGGGCTTAAAAATAGCTAGGTAGTTCATATATGAATACATGACCAGTGAAACTCCACATCATGTACAACCACCAAAATGGGAAGTTATACTCTGTGTATATGATATGTCATATACTATATGTATCATACATACTCTGTATGTATGATATGTCAAAATACACTCTACTGTCATGTATTACTAAAAGAACAATTACCTTAAAAAAGTAGTTAGGTACTTATTTTGTTTTTGTCACTACTCTATTTGAAATCATGGTCAGCACAGGAAAGACCTACCTTGTTCTTCATTGAGATTACTTGATGTAAAAATATAGTTCTAAATAAAAATATGATCATGTTGCTTTTTTACTTCAAGTTCTTTATTCAATGTCTGCTACTCTTGGATGAAGTCAAACTCTTCAACATGTCTAATCCTCCAACATACTTTTCTAGTATGCCTCTGATACCATCACAATTACTGTCCCAGTACAGGTCCTCATCACCCATTTATCCATCCATTAATTCATTAAGCAGATTACATGGATGACATTGTAGAGGGGGTATTGAGGGCGCAGGAGGGACAGGAATAAGTCCAGTTCTGAGACTGCATAGAAGAGGCAGAAGAGGAGAGATCTCTAGGAATTAGGCAGGGGGAGGGGTATTTGAGATCTACTTACAAGAGAAAAAAACATGGCAGTACTTAACAACTAATTGGGTGTGACTGTTGAGGGAGTTGTTCCACTGTAGTATGACTCCCAAGATTCAAACTTAGAAAACTGGTCAGTACATTCCAGCCTTTGCCTTGTTGGAGAGAATAGGCTCAATGATTAGGTCTAGAGTATGTTGGCTAGACTGATTAATCTGTTAATACATATTCCATGGTTTAACATCAAAACAACTTTTGTTCTATTACAAGGTGCATTTCTCTATTATCAGCTTCATTGCTTAGACTTGGAAAGAGTAAGCAGTGGAGGAATATAACGGTTGAGGAATGTGCAGGTCTGAGAAGTAGACTTGAGGTAGTGATTATTATCTGGACTAGAACTGCCTGGGCCTCAGCTTAGATTTTGGTTTACTAGTTACAAGCTCTACTTATCCTCTCTTTCCAAGCACTCAGTGCTCTCATGAGCAAAGTGTAAATAAAGGTAACACCATGGCCTGGGGTGTGTAAAGATGTAATGGACTGATGTAAGTGTATTGCTCCGGGCATTAAGTACATTCATGTTGTTAAGCATCCATCCCCACCAACCACCTCCAGAACATTTTCTATCATCCCCAACTGTCAGAAAATTTTAGCTGTCATCTTTCCACTGATTTTCCAAGAGAGACTTGTAGATGCACATTTGTCTTTCTGGAGATATTGTAAGTATTAAGAGATATCGTGTTCTAAATTTTATCTGCCATCCTAATGTATTTGATGCTTTTCTGGTTTTATGTTTCAAAGATACTGGATTCTACTTCTTAGTTCCCCCCATTGTCCTGGAGATATGGAATAACTTGGATGTTTGATGTGGTTTGCATAAAGCATTTGATTTCTATAGCATAACTGACAAGGCGTTTCTCTTTCCCAATACACTGGTCTACAAGAAGCCAGAACCTGGACTCCTACGATCCTTTGCCCTTGCTCTGTCCACGGCCATTTCTCAAAGCAAATGCAGTTAACCCTTCTTATATTCAACTCTTCAGGATTCAGAAAGGCAGCAGATCCAAATCCCAGGATTGTTCTCCTTCTGCTCTTTTGGGAGGATTTATTGTAAAAGTTTCTATGTTACTCTGTTATTCCCTTTGTCTACTCCTTGCATTCCTTACATGAAGTCTTCTTTGTCTAATTATCCCCAACATGATCTCGTGCTCCCATTAAGGATCTCATTCTTTCATGGATCCTCACCTCCTCCAAAGTTCCCTCTGCACCTGAATGGTAAAATCATCTGTCCATCCCATCATTCTTGTCCCATACCTGAGTTTAACAGGCGAAGGGTAATTCCACCTCTCAGGGCAGTGATGGAATTAGCATATGACCCAGTTTGGGCAGTATAAAAGGAAGTCAGCTAGGGGCTTCTACGGAAGTCTTTGTTCTTATTTTGGGATCCCTTTTGAAAATGACTCCTTTCTCTTCTCCTGAGAATTGCTGTAGATAGAAGTCTAGAACTTCTGTAGCCATCTTGCTCTAGCCCGAGGATGAGGCCATGGACATGGTTTAGTTCCTGTGTTGCAGTGTTGGAGGTGGTGGAACTTTTAAGAGGTGGAGACTAGTGGGCACCTCTTAGGACATTTGGGACACTGCCCTCAAAGGCTCATAGGAGTCCAGGTTCTGGCTTCTTGTCTGGCAGTGTGGCTCTCACTTCCGTACCCTCTCACCGTGATGCTATCCACTGTAAGGCCCTCACTGGAGGCTGACTCAGAGGGCTGCTCTAGCATGGATTTGTGTGAGCTAAACAAACCTCTTTTCTTCATAAAGTTATCCAGCTTCAAGTATTTTGTTATAATAATGAAAAACAGATTCATATAACAACCAAATATCTACTAGACAACTTCTCCTGGATATCTCACAAACTTCTCAAACGTAATTTTGCCACAACAGACTTCTTTTCTCCTTCCTATTTCATTTATGTTATGCTTCATTAACAATTCTTGGGAAAGTTATGGGCTTTAGAGTTCTAGTCCATAAAGTGAGGAAAATAATCTTGTCATATTAAAATAGTCAAAATATGTAATGATGATAGTGCTTGGCAGGTATCTTATGCTGTTTCTCCTAACTTTATTTTATATTTTTAATCAATATCTTGCAATTAGACTATGAGCTCTCTGAGATCTTGGATCTTTTCTGCAGAGCCCAGAAGAATATTTAATACATGATAGCTGATAATTAATATTTGATGAACGAATATGTGGGAATGTGGGAATATGGCCAGTTACTGAAACCTAGGACTTATCTTTGATTTTTTTCCCCTTTTCTTTTAGTACCCTAGCAACCCATCAGTCAGTAAGGACTGTTAATTCTTCTTTCAAAATACATCTTTTTTTTTTTTTTTTTTTGGCGGGACTGGGGATCGAACCCAGGGCCTATGCTTACAAGGCAAACACTCTACCAACTGAGCTATCTCCCCAACCCTCCAAAATACATCTTAAGTCAGTTTTGCAAGTACTCCCTGGTCCAAAAAATCACTATCTTTGTTGCACCTTGTTGCTTCTTGTTTATTAAACATGCTGCAGTTTGGGGCATGTTAGGAAAAAGGTGGTGTGGAGTACAGGATGGAGGTAATGAATGAGGGACTCTTCTATTTAGAAGGAGAAAATGATGCCCATGGAGTCAATTGGTGGGCATTTCTCATGCCAGACTGTGGCTGGTACCCTGGCGACCAGGACCACGCCATGGACCAAACCTCCCTGTGTGTTCAGAACTGAAGATATGGCATCTTTGGAAAGGTCTGTCTGGGGAGTGGCTTGGCTGCTGCAGCAGCTGCATCACGGTCTGCTCCTGGTCCTTAACTGAGGCCCTGATGCTGTACAGCTGAGCTCTGGTTTCTGTCTAGTAAAGTCAAAGCTGACACCACATTATTGCTCTGGTGACAGGGGCTGAGGGAACAACCCCTAAGGCAAGACAGCTTAAAGCAGCTGATGAAGTGACATAAGAGCATGTCCTGGAGGCCAGAGGGAGCCAAGAGGGCTGGGCTCTGGTCCTGAGGTGGATGCTTAGAAGAAACAACTTAGGCATTCTGCAGTTTTCTGTCTTCTCCTCTGAGCTTTTTCATTTCATCTCTTTATAATCAAAAGTGCCTTTCAAAAAACATATCATCCCAAAGAATATGTTCCTATAATTTACCTCCTTGAATGAAGTTTTTGGGTGAAAGAGAGGAGAAAGAATAAGACAGAGAAAACTCTTGGAATGTATTATCCATTAATTTTGAAATACCTGGTGAGAAAGAAGGGAGAGGAACAGAGGAGGACAGAGGAGTATTGTCTTTCCCTATCTTCTTGGATATTATGATCTTAAACATTTTGTCTTGATGTCTGATATCATGAAAGTAATTAGCCAGCTTGAAGTCACTCTTTCATACCCAAGAATATATGCAGGCAATAGTGAGTCTCAAGGGAAAAGGGATCCTGTCTGACAATCTGGTGTGCTTACCTCTGGAGATGTCACAGAGTCAGCTGCAGTTGAATCAAATGAAGTTAATATTTGCATCGAATGTGTTATATGTTGACTATGGTAACAGGTATCAAGAGGATGTAAGGATTCATTTTCTACAGTTGCTGGAAAGACGAGAGGTATAGACTTGGAGAAACCTACATGATGTAAAAGTAATATAGTTGCATGATCTATTAAGATACTAAACTCTGTGTTTTTCTCCCATATCCTACACTCACCAGATTTTTTTCATACCCAAAAGGCTTCGTCCTTCCAGAAGTCATGAGGAACAAATGTTGAAATAGTTCTACAATTCAATGGCACAATTAGGTGACCTGCTGTTATGGAAAAAATCCAATGTATGTTTGACGAGCTAATTTTTCTTCTTTGAGAGCTTGATTAATTATGTCACAGGCTGGAAAAGAGATGCCTGGAAGGTACACTAAGGCCTGAGAGCTATGGGAGAAGCTGTGAAGCCTGCCACAGCCAGGGCCATCTATTGCCAGCCCGAAGGAGCTGCAGGGGTCAAGTCACGGAAGTGTTATTCTTCAGCTGCTACCTGGTTAGGACCAGCTATTACCAGAGGGCTCAATCTACCTTTGCTAAAGAGCCATCTTGACCCTGAGATTTTGCTCTAGACTTGTCTAACAATCACGTGGGAATGCATTTTCTTAGATTTAGCTTCTAGTTTGCACTTCCTAGATAAGCAGGCTCAGAACCCCTATAGGAATTAGTCATATAGAGGTGCACCACAGCTCATGACCAAAGACGGGTATACGTAACCAACTTGAAACCTCCCCCTGAGCCAAAAGAGTGGTGGAGCATACCACACGGGTACTTAAGTTCTCATGAAGGTGAATGTTATTAGAAGGGCCTGAGAGACATAAAAAGATCCAACCTGGGCCTCTAATGGCAAGGTCGACTATGCTGTAGGCATGCATAGTCAACCTTGTGCGCATGCATAGACTCAGGATGCATAGTCAACCATGCATCCTGAGTTTATGCTAGTTGATTGAAACAGCTCCAACAACCGTTCAAGAGTGTGTTCGACAACTTTATTTAAATTTTAAAATTTTATTTGTTCTAATTAGTTGTACATGACAGTAGAGTGCTTTGTGTCACTGTGACCAAAATACCTGATGAGGAGAACTTGGAGGAGGGAAAGTTTATTTTGGATCATGATAAACCATGATGGGCTGACTCCATTGCTCAGGGCCCAAAGCAAGGCAGCAGCACATCATGGTGGAAGGGTATAGGAGTGGGAAGCTGCTGGGGACACAGTGGCCAGGAAATAGGAGAGGCTGGGGGAAGGGGTCATAGGAATGATGAATCCTTCCAGAACACGACCCCAGTGACCCACCTCCTCGAGAGATGCCCACTTGCCTATATTACTACCCAGTCCATTTAAACTATGATGGTCTGATTAGGTGACAGTTTGCATAGTCCAATCATTTCACCTCTGAACTTTTCTGCATCAACACAGGAACTTTTGGGAGACACCTCATATTCAAACTGTAATAGAATCAGAAGAGAGGTTTGGAACCCTGGATCTGACACTTTAAAAATCTTTGGCAAGTCACATCACTTTACAGAATTAATTTCCTTTCTGTTAAACGTGGATAACAATTTAAAAAAATAACTTATATGGGGGATCTAAAAAGTTGAAAGTCATAGAAGTAGAGTAGAAATGATGGATACCAGATGCTGGGGAGGGGGTGCAGAGGGAGGTAAGGGGACATTGTTGGTAGAAGGGTACAGTGTTTTAGATAGACGGGGAAATACGATTTGAGATCTACTACACAGCAGGGTGACTATAGTTTTAAAAATATAATGTATATCCCAAAATAACCAACAGAGCAAGTTTCAGATATGCTTACCACAAAGTAAGTGAGGTGGTAGAAAAATTATCAGCTTGATTTAATCATTCCACATTGTTTACATGTATCAGAGTATCACATTGTATCCCATAAATATATATATATGATTATGATTTGCCAATTAAAAATGATATTTATAACAAAGTTTACAAATTAAATGGCATTTGTGAAATCACTTTGGAAACAGTAAAACACAACACAGCATGAGTTTTTAGTAACTGTTTCTTATTGTTAAGCTGAGGATCAGAATAATATCTAACATTAAGGATAGCAGCAAAAGGAAGCAAGAAATGTATTTGAAAGGCTTTGAACCTTGAAAAGCTTTCTCCTTTTAGAATTTGTTTTCTATTGATGCTTTGTAATTATATGTAATAGTGGGATTCATTATGCCATATTCATACATGTACATAACATGATTTGATCAATCTCGCTATTTTTACTGCACTTATGGGTTAAACTAATTTGTTCTTTTCAGCCGTAAGGTTGTTTTTGCTTACCTTCCTCTTTCTTACCCCTTTACCCTCCACTATCTCCATCCATCTGATACTGTAATTTAATAATCGTTTATCTGCTGCATAAGGATAATAATAGAGACCCTCTGTTTTGCCCATGTAAATGTAGTTACAGGGGACAAATCCTTTCTCTGGTGGTGGAGCCTCACCTGAGTAGTAATAACACATCTTTGTGGGCATTTCTGCTTCTGCTATTACATTTGTGGACAAAAGTTATCGCCTGCATGATGCTTTGCTTAACCATCATCTCTATACTCCATTTATTTTAATGAAATGCACCATGAGGGCTCCTCATGCAACTGTCTTCTCAAATGGTGGGGAAATTGTATCCAACATCTCTTTGGAGCCACCTTACTGCTTCATTTATATTTGAAGTGGCAGAGGTTTCCATGAATTTGCCCTCATCCTGCTGGATGAAATAGTCACACCCTCTATGAATGTTGAATAATTAATGATCAAGGCCTCGGGGTCACCTTTCCAACTTACCATGTTATATTGTCTAATGGCATATAAGCATTTTGTTAAAAATACAATGTATCTACATAGCTGTTAAGGTTCAGATATGAGGTGTCCCCCAAAAGCTCATGTGTGAGACAATGAAAGAAAGTTTAGAGCTGAAATGATTGGGTTATGAGAAGTGTAAACGAATCATTGGATTAATCCACTGTTAGGGATTAACTGGGTGGTAACTGTAGTCAGGCAATGTGTGGCTGGAGGAGGTGGGTGACCGGGGCATGCCTCTGGGGTTTATATTTTGTCCCTGGTGAGGGGAATTCTCTTTCTCTCTCTGCTTCCTTGGTGCCATGTTCCCAGATACTTTCCTCCACTACACTCTGCCATTCTGAAGTCCTGCCTCACCGTCTGTCCAGTTATGGAGCTGGCTGTCTGTGGATGGAGACCAGGACACCATGACCACGAAGTGAACTTTTCCTCCTCTAAAATCATTCTTGTTAGTCTTTTGGTAACAGCAGCAAAAAACTGAACTAAAACACATAACATAACCAAAGTATTACATTTTAGTTTTTAAAAATGTTTTAAAAGTAGTTAAAATATTTTCTGTAGATTTAATAAATTTGTAAACAAAAGTCCTATACATACAAAATAATTAGAATGTCCTATCAATGAATTCTGTTTTTACATTGCTATTTTGTCCACACAGTAATTCTGGTGTTCTTTTTCCATTCGTGTGTATGTTTCCAGGCCTGCATGCTTTCTTCCCTAGTGTTCCGTATCATAATTTGCTTAAACCTTCCCCTATTATTGCCCAGCTCTACTGAAATAGTTCATCTGGATGTAAGAATGCCATCTTCCCTTTATTCACTGAAGAGCTCCCCATTTCCAAAGAGTCTAAATAAATAGTTCTCCCCATTTGATGAACATGTAAATCTCTTTTACAGAATTTAAAAATAAAAAAAGTTATTTTGTCTGAGGTCAAACTTATTGAGTGAGAATCTATGGGAATCCCAGCTTCTGATTTTGAAAACGCTCTTAAGAAGAATTTGATGAAGAAGGAAGTCAACATCGATTGACAAATAAAATATACTGTGTGGATACAGCTAAAATCTCTCCAGAACAACTATTATCATACACACACACACACACACACACACACACACACACACCATTTACTTTGATTTTAGTGTGCGTCTGGCGGCAGTAGACATAGTCAGCTCTAGCGTGATAACATGCTGTTTTACATGGTTTTCTTTGGACTTTATGGGTTTATATACCTCTTATTCCCTGAACTAAATTCTAAACATTTGAGCACTCTTTCCTCAGTATCTCCAGAATGCAGCACATGCGGAGCACATAGTGAGCTCACGTCAGCATTTACTGGCTATTTAACTACCTCCTGTGTGCCTTCTCCGTTGTCTTCTCCATTTCCAGGGTCTTTGAATGGAGCCAACTCACTCCCTTCAGTTGTGAAGCGGGTGGTGGAAACCATTGCGGTTTCAGATATATTTCCAAGGCTGAACCTGGCTTGCCCATGGGATCCTGTCTCTGCTTGACTGAGCTCTGTTATTCTGGATTTCTTTTTTAGATTTTGGGCTCTTAGGAATTCATTCATTCATTCAATCATTCTAACATTTATTGAGTCCCCATGGGTTTGTGCTGGATGCTGAGGACAGAAGGACTAATACCATGTCCTCTGTGGACAAGGATCTCATCACCTGGTGTCGTCTTGGAAGAGTTACTTTGAGTAGTTTTGAGTTCAGGTAGAAGAGTATACCGTCCAAGCTCCCTTGACTGAGCTCACATTCTGTTTCTAAAACACTTGAAATGTGTGCCATAAAATATGACTGTGTATTTTATGTAACATGCGTTGGTTTACGCATTGATATTGTTTTTCCAGCTAAGCTATAAGCTCCTTGAGGGGGAAAATGCTATTTGTGTTCTCTGTAACACACTCCAGAACACTCAACATAGAAAGTGTTGATTTATTGATTTATATAAATAAGAGATGGATTGGCTATGAGACTTGGCTCCTATTCCTAAAAGATTTGACTTGCCTTTTATTGCTCCGTACATCTCACTTCATTATCTGCATTCCAGGAGTCATCCATCTGATGATTCTCTTTCAGCACCCCCTGCTCTCGACTCTGATGTGCTCTGCACTCATCCAATAAACCATCAGCCTTTCTGCTCTGACACTCCGGCAGCTGAGCCCTTCGGAGAAAAATCACGTCATGCCATAGATGGCGACCCCAACAAACTCCTCCTCTCCATCTTTAGCTGGGTCCTTGACGCTGCTTGGCACACACTTCTTCAATATATCTGTCATCAGTGCTTCTTCCTGGTCCCTGGGACAGCTCTTGCAACTCTGCACTCCTTTTCTGAGGTCCTCTTCTTCCACATCTTCTCCCTCTCTAATGATAAGAGGCACAGTGAGAATGGGGTTTTGTGAGTGCACTGCTTACCTTCCTACCTTCTTTGTCTCTGGCAACTCTCATTCCCAGTCTTTCCCTCCTGTTTGACAAGAATTCAGTCCTCACCTCCTGTTGAAGGTCAATCCCTCCACCTATGCCCTTCATCCTCTCCCTTCTTGTTTGTCACACGCTTGTGCTCTGTCAACAATTTCTGTCCTGACTGTTAACCCCTCCTATTCCCCATCAGCATAAAATAAGATACAGATATCATTAATTCCCCCAAATCAATCAGAGGTGTTCGGTACCTACTAATCCTTCTGTGTTTCTTTCTCTTTCTGTGGGAGGATACAAGGTGTTGACTGAGGTGAGAAGCCACATGTGGAATAGCGAGTGAGCTGAGACAGATGTGGAAGCTCATCTGCTTCACGGAGTAGCCATGAGCAGGTCCAGGGGAGAAACCACAGTCACTCCAAGGAAAGATTCTGCTTTAAACCTCTCTCAAGCTCTGAGCCTTTGATGCCAGATCACTCAAGTATCAACCAGTTAGGAACTTCCTGACCTGTGGATAGAACTTAGCAGGTGGAGGAGGAGGTCAATGGAATCAGATTGGACTATTTTGTTCTCTCAGTTTGACTAAAGACTTGTGAGTTCAAGGAGGTGGACCTGATCTCAGCGCAGAGGCCGTCTGAATCTTTCTGGTCAGTTCTTTTTGATATTTAACAATGTCCGAGAAACAGTGATTTCAACATCATTTATTTATTTAACTCCCAAGTCTGGGTGGAGGGAGAGGCTCTTGTGACCAGGCCTCCTTGGCTGATCTCTGCTGGGCTAGCTCACGAGTTTGTGGTGAACTGGCACTTGGCTGGGTGTGTTCATAATCTGGCCAGCGGTTGCAGGATGGGTGTGACTGGTCACGTGTCCATCATCTCTGCAGGCCGCCTCGGGGCTCCAGGAGCACTCGGAGAGGAATAGGCTTCTCCGGCCTTTGCTACTATCCTGTTCGCCAGCTTTGCATTGGCAGCTCACGTGGCGGGATGGGTTGCAGCCACTCCGCGTTGCCCGGCTGCGGTGCCATCACAGACGTGGGGAGGATTTGTGGTCCTCTGCTCAACCTACCGCATCCCCTCTGTCATTCAGTGCAGGCACTCATGCGCTGTCCCTTCCAAAACTTGCCTTTGCCTTCTGAGTTTCTACACGAGTCTGACTTGCTTTTCCAGCTTTCATCATTATTTATTGAATCAAGTTTTTCCATATTGTTAGATACACAAGCTCCAGGTGCAATATCATTATTATTTGTGTTGTTATTTAGTAAATATCTTCTCTTCAATACCTGTCCCTCAGTTGGACCAGCAGTTCTCCAACATGTTAACCTCAGTATGTCATCGACTCTTGTAAGAATTATTGAATATCTCTCTGAGCTTCTGTTTGTGAAGGTTATATGATATATTCGAATTTGACGAAAGTAAAATGAACAATGCAGAACTTTTAATTCATGGAGGAATAATAATGACATTAAAATAAGCATTTTATAGGAAAAATGTTATTTTTCAAAATAAAGGAAGCAGAAAGCATTGTTTTTTATTTTGCAAATGTCTTTATTGTCTGACTTCATAGAAATCAGTGAAATTCTAAAATCTGCAGATTCAATCTGTTGTGATATGTTATTTTTGGATGAAATGTATGAAGAAAATCTGACCTCGCATATATAAATAGTTGGAAAAAAAAAAGGAGTATTTTAAATTCTTCTTTGATACTACACCAGAACCCCACCGTATAGTCATGACAGGTTAAAAGGGGAAAAGAAATGTCTTTGTTTATGAGAGCAGTTTGTTCTAGAGGCCACACTTTGAGAACCACTGGAGTCAGAGACACTTCCCTGACTCACTGGCTTGCTTGGCCATTGGAGGGTGCAGGGGCAGAGGCCCTCACTGTGCCCGCTGGTTTGGCCTGGTTCTGCACTCTTGCACACCTGCATGCTGCCCTGAGAAGAGGAGGCCGTGGGCACTGATCTGACTCAAGAGCACGTGGAAATGCAGAGATCCGAGTCCAGCTTCCAGACTGGAACCTGGATGCTGGAGTGCAGTGTAGCCCAGCCACCTTGCATGTAGCATTAGTGGCTGACTGACACAGTCCGACACTCAAAAAACAGAACAAAACAAAACAACAAACAAACAAAAAAACCACCAAAAAACCCTTAACAAACAAACAAACAAACAAAAAACCCCAAAGAAATATAAGAATAAGAGGGTGTAGAGGAGATTGGGTCCCCTTTCTGCCATGCCTAAGAGGTCGTTCTGGCTGCAGAAGAAAGACCTAGGCTTCCACAACATGATGATCTTATTGCATTTAAGTCACTTCATTCTAGTTTGGTTTTCTTGGCCTCCCTCCTGCTCTGTCTGCTTCTCTTCCTCCTTCTTTCTTTTTTGACTTCACTTACTCTCTTTCACTGTCAAATCCTTCGATTTTGTTGGGCACTAGGTATACAAAACAAATAAGATCCATCTTCTGGTTTGAAAGGGAAAATGAACTGAAATAATTCATTCACACCTAAGGAGTCCTATGATGATGTGTACAGAGAGTAGTTGAATATAAAGGTAGGAAAGAGAGAGGTCAGCTCTGGCGTCTCTGCTGAGGCCACCACTGAACCTCAGAAGCCTCATGCCAGGCCTGTGTAGGAGCCACGTTCAATGAGGACATCATCTCCGCCCTGGCTCCCTTCCTGCCGGCTCTTTGCAGTGCGGAGCTTCACTTCTGTGGATCCATCACCCTTTCCTAACTTGTGGGTCCTCACACCTGCGATTCTCTCCTCTGGAAAGCTTTCATCATTCTCTTCACCTAGCCACCAACTGTGAGCCTTTCCTAAGGGTAGGGAGGGCTTCTCTATGTCCTGGGATAGGTTAGATTCCCCTTCTAGTGTCATCCATAACTCTTGATGGCCCTTAGTGTAATGTTTACCTAGTACGAAATACTAGTTAAATGTCTGATTTTCCTACTAGGCAACTAGTTCAGATCACGTTGACCTGGCTTACTGCCTTGTGTTCAGCAGTTAACTTAGTATAGGACACATAGACGGAACTCTCAGTAAATATTAAGGGAACTGAAGAGAGTTGGAGCAGCTCAAGGTCTGTTATGTGGGCGAGCTAATAAGCAAGGGCAGGGACTGGGGAGAGGATCTGCAGAAGGTACATAAAGAATGGGTTTACTTCCTAGGCCCTTGGACAAAATACTCAAATGACTATCTGAGTCCTTCCCTGATGCCAGAATAAAAAAATCCAACCCAGTTTGGGTCTCTGAGGAGTTCAGCAGCATGCTGCACTGCCGAGAACCCTCCAAATGCTAGAACATTCCACTCATGGGCAGCTGGCTTGCTTACGGCTTACGATGCAGGCAGTGTTCGGTGATGATGTTTCCTGGAATTGATGTGTTATCTGCCGCGTGCGTGGCTCAGGGACAGGAATACAAAGCCCGTGGCTACTAGTAGAGGACTGCTCTTGGGTGGTAGAGGGGGTGCACGGCCCTGCCTGCTCTGACGCTTTGCCCCTTTGTCATTACAAACAGGCTGCTGCCTGAACTCCCTTCCATTGTGGTCAAATCATTCAGGTTTTTCTGTTTGTTGGAAGCAAGCAAGAAGAATAAAAAACCTTTAACTCCTGGTGACTGGACTTCTTGCAGTACCTGTACATTTGTTTAAATTTAAATTTTTTTATTTTTAAAATTTGATTAAGGCAAACTCATTGTACATCTTCACGGGTGCATTGACACATTGTGTACAACGTGCAGTAATGAAATCAGGGCCACAAGCATTTCCATCTCTTCTGACATTGCTCATCTTTTCATGTTAGGAATTTCATACTCTACTAGTCACTTTGAAAGATATTGTCATGGTTTGGATCCAGAATGTACCCCCAAGAGCTCATGTGTGAAAGGCTTGGTCCCAGATGCAGCCATGTTCAGAGGCGGGACTTTTGAGACGCCACTAGATCATGAGGGCTCTGACCTCACCAGTGGATTAATCCATTGGTAAGTTCATAGCTGATGACATTATTGGGAAGTGGTGGGAACTATAGGTGGGGGGTGCCCAGTTGGAGGAAGGTCACTGGAGGCATTTCCTAGGAAGGTCCTTCTTATACCTGTCCCCCTCTGCTTCCATCATGCCTTTCTGCCAAGATGTTCTGCCTCACCACAGACCTAAAATCGTTAATCATGGACTAAAATCTCTGAAACCATCAGCCAAAATAAATCTTTCCTCGTCTAAACTGATTTTCTCAGGTATTTTATCATAGCATTGAAAGCTGACTAACACGTCAGGGATTGCACCTACTGTGCTACCTAGGAACTTGAACAAATTCTTCTATTCCAATGGTGTTTTGATTCTCCTTATTCAGCTTCTTTCTGTTCCCTCTTCCCCCAACTCTTTCCAGTGTATAGTAACCATAATTCCATTCTGATCTTCTGTGAGATTGATTTACTAGTTTCCACAAATGAGAGAGAATGTTTACAACAATTTGAACAGAGTGCTCTGAATGAGAAGGTATATTTTGTAGGCCCGATGAGACTTCACATCTTTGAGGAGCATCCACTCAACATGGTTTCGTGGCCTTCTATGTGAATGAGGCACCAGAGGGAAGATGTTGACTTCCATAATGCTACTGAATAGTAGTGTGCAACAGGGGTGTGCAAACTAATGCCAATTTCTGCATCGATCTCCAGGAAAGAATAGCTTTTAAATCTTGAAATGGTTGAGAAAAAAAAAAAAATCAAAAGAGGAACAGTATTTTTTGGTGAGTAAAAACTAGACCAAAACTGCACCTCAATGTCCATTAGTGAAGTTTTATGGGCTCGCAGCTGTGTCCATTCTTTGAGGTGGTATTAGTGACTGCTTTCCTGCTGCAGCAGCAGAGTGGAATCGTTGAGACAGAAACCTTTTAGATAGAAAACTTCCAAATATTTATTATTTCCCTTAACAGAAAAACTTTGCTGACCCTGCTCTAGAGGGACACACGTTTTTTAATTGGTGTGGCCTAAATTTACTAGAAAACTGCTCAAGAATCCAGCTTGTGTTTCCAGTAGACTTACTGTCTAGAGTCACACGTGGCTATAGATGTCTCAGTTTTCCACTAACCTCTGCTAACCTCCTTCACACTATGGGGTGTGTATGAAAATCACAACACAAAGAAAATAACTAGGCTGGGCCAACCGCATCATGATCTATCAGGGTTTAGGACTGTGTGTAGTCCTGCTGCCTCTAAGTCCAGAGAGGCTTTTCCCTTATGGGGCCCTCAGATACTCAAGGAAACCCAGGGAGCCCCCTTTCCTCTCTTCAAGCCTCACACTTCTGGGGAGGATTATTAAGCAAAGTCCTTTGTGTATATGATCTCAGTGCACCTTCAGGAGGTCTTGTTGCCCTACGCTGGTCTCTGGTGCCTCTTCTTTCTTCTGCTGTAGGATACTCACACATGCAATTATGTTTTCCGTCTCTGTGTCTGAGCATCTGGCAAGGACTGGGCACATGGTAGACACTCCAGAAAGTCCAATGAGTCCGTCAAGTCTATTTTGCTTCTCACACAATTACAATGTGATGGGTCCATGCTGGCTTGATAAGAAGGAGCCACATTAAGACACAGGTTAAGTATCATAGGGCTTTCTAGGTATTGAAGGATTTGCAAATCTATGGTAAAAATCATGCCTTTTATATTCAAACAAGCATGGCTACATTGTAAAGTAGAACTTAGAATGTCTAAAGCTGGAACGTAGCCTTTGGACAATTGGACCTGCTGTGGTGGCCTTTTGAGCTCTGCCTCAGATCCCTGGAGTACAGAAGAGGAGGAGAAGGCAACAATTCATTCCTGCGTTAGAGGTCTTTGGGTGGACTGGTTGGAGAAAGACTAAAGTACTATATTTCTGCAAGTCCTAAACATGCATTGTTAATGATAGTGGGGTTGAGGCAATCAGACTAAGTCTCTTGGTCTGTACAGGAGGCAGGAACGGGGAAGAGAGCACCCTTGAAGGGCTGTACGTGCTGATAAACCATATGCTTCCTCAGGGACTTCAGGCACCACTGTGAATCTTTAGTCCAGAGGGTTTTCTTGAGAATCCATTAGAAGTTGTAAACTTTTCAAGAAATTGTGCTGTCTACCAACTTGGGTGCAGAAGAATGTAACATCAACTAAATCTTTATTATAATATTTGTTGATAGGTGGAAGAATTAATCTCAACCAATTAGGGGAAGAAACTTAGAGAAGGAAAAGTTTATGTGGGGCTCAAGATTTCAGAGGTTTAGCCCATGATTGGCAGAGTCCATTGCTGTGGGACCAGGATGAGAAGACCATCATGGCAGGAAGACAAAACAGAGGAAGGGTGCTCCAAACATGGCCTCCCAGAAGAGGGGGTAAGGAACTGCAGAAAATGAGCCCTTCCAGGGAACACCCCAGCAACCCACCTCCTCCAGCTATACCCCATCTACTACAGTCCATTCAAATTAGGATGGACTGATTAGGTTACAGTTTCATAATCTAATAATTCCTCCTCTGAATATTTTTGAACTAATACAGAAGCTTTGGGAACACCTCATATCCAAACCACAAGAGTGGTATAACCCAAATGTCTATGGGTTAAAGACTTGGACCCCATAGTGGGACTTTAAGGATATGGTAGGACCTTTAAGAGGTTGGGCCTTGTGGGAGATCCTTAGGTCATTGAAGGCATGCCCCCGCAGGAGATTTTGGGACCCTGATCCCTTCCTGTGTCTCTCACCTGGCTCACAATTAATGGTTTGCTCTGTCTTGTGCTGTGTCCTCATCAAAAGCCCAAAGCAATGGGGCCACTGGATCTTGAAACTCTAGAACTATGAGCCACAGAAAACCTTTTCTCTTCATAAGTTAGTTACCTCAGGTATTTCATTACATTGATGGGAAGCTAACTATTATGTATGGGGAAAGCAAAAGTGAGATCATATTTAGTGGGGAAAATGGTGTGAAATGTCACCTTTATTGACATTGTCTTTGCTTCCTTCTGGTCTTTCCAAGCAGTCTACCTAGAAACTGTCCCTCACTCTTTCTGTCCTTCTCTTTTTCAGCTAATGTCCTTCTTCTTTTCTGGTTCTCTCTGACCCTCCTCTCATGTACTGGGACCTTAGATTCTGGATAGAGCATAGTATTGTCTTTCCCCACTTGTCTGTTATTCCTGGGGTTCCTGGGGTTCCTGGGGATCATGCAGTATACACCAAACTTGTATGTAAAATTTCTCCATGTCTATGGAGCTCGAGTTAATAACTACTGCCCAAGGTGAAATCCAATAAAGGGGGTCTACTATTTTCAAGGTGAATGGAAGTGAGGAAGAGAAGATGAAATAAACCACTCCTGGTGTCTGAACTTCCAGCAAAAGGAGAGGAGGGGAGTAGTGATGGGCGCCAGGGTACAGATGTTGCCAGTGGCAGGCAGTAGCCATCAGTCAAACCCAGCCATGTTCTAAAGCTCGTGGACTATGTGTGCAGGTTTGCTCTCTCTAAGCTCTATTGATTTCTTGGGGAAGGAAGATCAAAAACAAATGTTGCACTTGGTGTCATGTGTTTTCTGGGAGAAATAAATAGATAAGCCAAATTCGACAGACAAGATCAGGGCAAGGAGAGAGGCAGTTCCCTGGAATGGCTTTCCTTGAAATGGGGTGTCTCCAGATGATCCAGAGGGGAGATATGGTGTTTAGGCAGGGCTGGGGTTTGTCCTGTGCCCTGTACAATCACATCCTATGCCCAGGAGAGGTAGAAACAGAGTATTTGGTGGATTTATTTGGTGAGCAGTACTAATGACTGTCACAAACATGAGCATAATTAGAGCTACTTAAAAAAAAAATGGCTAGTTCTCCAAGCATCGTCAGTTCAGGTTTGGACTTGTAATAGCCTTCTAATTGGTCCCTATGCCATCCCTTCTTCCTTTACATCACAACCACATTAATGTACCAATCCTCTGAAGGCACAACTCAGACAATGTCATTTTTCTGCTCAAAGTCCTTCAATGCTACCTCATTGCCCACCCAATTAAGTAAACTCCCTTTAGCATGATGTTGTGGAAAGAATTGCTGCTAATGTATCTGTGTGACTTCAAAAAGCACTGCTTAAATTCTCTGAATTTCAGTTTTCTCATCATTTAACTTGGATATAAAAATATCTACCTTCGAGGGCTGCTCTGAACCTTAAATGAAATTATGTTTGTAGAGCATCCAGTGCAGCCAACGTTTAGCAAACGAGAGCAGCACCAGGCTCCCAGCTCCCGAGCATGCTGTGCCTGCGCACTGTCAGCGTGTTGACCAAACAAAGTGCTTTGCCATCGTGCCTCCAGGTGGGCCTGCCTGCTCTCAGGGTAGGAGCTGCGCCTTTGTCCTCCACTAGCACAGGCTCTGCGTGCAGAGTGCTCTTACTAAGCGTTGTTTTGACAGCGCGCCCCGGCCAAGCATTTAGAGCTGGCTGCCTGGAGTGTCATCCCCCAGCCCCTCGCTGCTCCTCCAGTGGACAGTGCTTCCTCACTTCTCTGCCTCTGCTCATGATGCTTCTTTCTCTGATAGACACTTTTACTTGCCAACACACCTAAGGCTTTCCAAAGATCACTCGTCACTCCAGCCTACGGGAAATGGCGCCTCGGCAACTAACGTTTTCTAATTCCTGCACCTAAAAGCAACATCTCCCTTCTGTGAACATCCATTGTGTGCAGAGAAAACTCCACACAGAGGGTGGATTCCCCTGGGAAAGTGATGAGCAGAGATTTCCACTGGGAAGCCAAAGTGGGGGGCAGGAGCCAGGGAGGATATTCCAGAACCATCACAGACATCACTTGTCTGCGGAGGGCTGGTCCAGGGAGGGTGGGGAAAGGAGGCAGAGGCAAGCAGGCGCTGGAATGGACTGGCCTTGCAGGCCGTGCTGAGGGGTTTGAGTTTCCTCCTGAGCCACCAGAGACCATGGTAGGCAGGGAAATGACCGGCTCAGATTTGAGACTTAGAAGACCACTTTATTAAACATGGGGCCTGCTGTGAACAAGTACTTAATCATGCGTTTCCAACTGACTCTTTCAAGTCAATCAGCACTCTCTGTTTTCTGATCAGATTTTGACCTTCTCAATGCCTCTTCATCATTTACTTCATTCATTTATTTGGATTATCTATCCATCCCCAAAAGATGACTGTATTTTCAACTCTTTATTTATTATTATCATTTTTTGCTTCATTGTACACAAATGGTGTACAACTTTTCATTTTTCTGGTTGTACACGATGTAGTCACACAATTTGTATCATCATACATGTATGTAGGTTAATGATGTTTGTCTCATTCTATTATCTTTCCTTCGCCCAACTCCCTACCCACCCCTCATTTCCCTCTACCCAATCAAATGTTCCTCCATTCTTCCCTTACTCTCTCTCCCCATCATTATGTATCATCAACCACTTATCGGAGAAAACATTTGGCCTTTGTTTTTTGTGGATTGGCTTATTTCACTTAACATAATATTCTCCAACTCCATTCACTTACCTGCAAATACCATAAATTTATTCTTTTTTATGGCTGCGTAATATTCTGTTGTATATATATATATATATATATATATATATATATATATATATATATACCACAGTTTCTTTATCCATTCATCTATTGAAGGCCATCTAGTTTGGTTCCACAATCTAGCTGTTGTGAATTGAGCTGCTATACACATTGATGTGACTGCATCATTGTATTATGCTGATTTTAAATCCTTTGGGTATAGGCCAAGGAGTGGGATAGCTGGATCAAATGGTGGTTCCATTCCAAGTTTTCTAAAGAATCTCCATATTGCTTTCCGGAGTGGCTGCACCAATTTTCAATTCCACCAGCAATGTATTAGTGTTGCTTTTTCCCCCACATCCTCGCCAACACCTATTGTTGCTTGTGTTCTTGATAATAGACATTCTAATTGAGGTGAGATGAAATCGTAGGGTAGTTTTGATTTACATTTCTCTTATTACTAGAGATGTTGAACAGTTTTTCATGTATCTATTGATCACTGGTAGATCTTCTTTTCTTGCATATACTCTTAGGCCTACATTCTAAAAAGCATCTTCTGCTAGCCTCTATCATCTATCAATTAGGAATTATATTTGATTGTTTATTAGAAAAATCCTTCCCTCAATAGTAGCTTCAAAAAACAAATAGAGGTTTTTATCTCTATCTCTAGGTTTGGACATAGGTTTTATGGTTTCATAATTTTATTAGGTAACATGACTTATATTTGTTTCTTCTGTCATCCTGGGTCTATGCCTTTCATTCTCAAGGTACCTGGTATGAAATGGCTGTCGGGAGTCCTACCACCATATCTTTATTTCAGGCACTAAAAAAGGGGAAATGAAAAAGAATCCATAAGAAATTAATTTTTAAAAAAACCCTATGGGTAAATGGCAGAAAGATCAATATATAGAAGGGTGCAGGGGATGGGAAAAAGGAAGAGGGAGAGGTATTGGGATCTCTTTTAGAACAAGATATATCCCATGCTTTTATAATTATGTCAAAATGGATTCTACTATCATGCATAACTAAAAAGAACTAATTAAAAAAAAAGGAATGCATGCTTCTGGGAGTTGTAGATAGTGCATCTACTTATAATCACTGACACTTACAAGCCTGCTAGAGAAGTAAGGGAGGTGGGAAATGCAGATTTTTATTCTAAGTGATAAAGTGCCCAGATAAAACATAAATGTTTTTGTCTTTAGTTTTCTTCTAGTAATTAAATGTCAGTTTCTATTTATGTGTTTCTTATATTCTGTGCCTTGATGGATGCACATCAGATTGTCTGAATTTGGCAATTTTTAGATTCTAACCATCTTAACTTTCCAACTTCCATCTCAACAGAAGGGAAGAGCCAAGAGCTAAGGGACGGATGAACGCAGAGTCCCCGGGATGTCTGAAGAGACACACCTCAGTTGATACCCATCTTGATGGTGAGGACATTATTTCTTCGTCCTGTATGAACTATTTGCTGCCTGCCTGGCATCTCTGTCATCCCTGTGTCAGGGTTTCCTCTGCATGGGTGACAAGAAGTCAGGAACGAGGTTTCACTGAGCCATTTCCCTACATTGCTCCAGCTTAGCATTTACTATGGGAGGAACTAACACAAGATTTGCAAAGCAAAGTTGGGGACCCGGCATTCTCTGCAGGCTACTTCTAGGGGCCTGTGCACTGCATACATTGCTGCTTTGAGCAGACATCAAGGTGCTGGCCAGCCTGCTCTTGGGTGGCACTTCTCTGATTTCTCAGGCACGCTTTCCCTGCCTCTGTTACCCAAGATCTTCCGTGGACCACATGGTTCCTTGCTGCCTACGTGAAAATACTGAAATAACAAAGCACTGAAATAATTGAGCAGCTTCTCTTTTCCTGAAAAAATCCTGACTGATCCATCTCTGCTACTCTGAGTTATCTGGTTACAAATATTTTGAAGGTTCATCTTGTGGAATCTATTTATGTAGATTATTTTACATTCAAACATTCTTTAAAACCACATACATGAATATTAAAATGTATAGCATTATTATAGTTGATCTTATGTAATTATATCTTCTGTGTATGATATATTATATGGAATAATATATTATTGATGTGTCCATCCCATCTCCCTAAAAGATCGATTTCCCACAGCGCTAGGCAGTGCCTAATCCTGAAGCTTTAATAATATCATGGGAGGGTAGTTTCCCACTTTGCTCTATAAAAATGGCGTAGGAGCCAACGGAGGAGGAAAAACCAGGGGTGGTGATGGAGTCAGAGTGAGTGAGGCTTCCAGGCTAGTGGGACTCCAACCAGAGTCCCCAGCCCTTCTCTAACCTCAAGTGCAGAGCAGAGATCAGCTTCCATGTGTTGACGTGCAGGTGATCCACCTGCAATTACATTTGGCAGAAGATATTTTACTGCTTGAAATTAAGGTCAATAACTTCTGCTTTTTCATCTTAAATTTAAGAGGTACAAGTCTTGGGTCCTCTAATGATTAGCCACATGACCTTGGGCATATCATGAAGACTCTTGACTTCAGATTCTTCAGAGATGTTAAAATGCTAGGGCCAAAGCATTGCTGAGACTATGAACAAAACAAAGCCCACACATTTGAAGCCCTCACCAGGGTCCTGCTCTCAAATGCCTCAGGGCTCAGGCAGGTGAATGGACGGGGTGACTGGAAAGGGTCTGCCCCAATGGAAAGCTCCCTCAACTCCCTATATTCACGAACTAGATAGGACTGGATCTTGCCACTTTGAAGAAACCCTGGAAACTATGTATTTTGAGGGGAGAGAGTAGTTTGCAAGATTTTTAAAATGTTGATACTCATTTAACTTTTCAAAGACCCAGTAGAACGCATTTGCTCATTTGTGAATCTCCTTGTATGACCTTTAAATTACACAGACACCAATTATTATTATTTTTAACCGGCATGGGAAACTATTATTCTTTGGCCTTTCCTCTACACCTAACTATTTAATTGCTTCTGGTAGTGTACATCCCTTTCTCTTGGACCCAGTTCTGGCTATTGTATTTTCCCACCTAAGGGCAAGTGTCTGACCTGGGTAGGGCTCATCTGTCTCTGGAGCCTGGAGAAAGTAGCTCGCCCTTCTCCACCTGGGTGGCCCAGTGGATCTGACAGAGCCTGGAGATACTAACATGGGGAGACTGCAGCAGTAAGGGCAGAACATGAGGCCAAGAGTCAGAGGCAAGCGGAGATGACAGAGGGGGACCGAGTCCTGGCAGTTGTTCTTTTAATGCTGTGAGGCATTAAAATACTCTTCCCAGCTACAGGAGCCCATGAATTCCCCTTCGGTTTGCTTATGCTAATTCGAGTTTGTTTCAATAACATTCAACGCCAAAGACTACACCTACATAGAGAAATGGTACTAATTAGAGGTAAAATTCGATCATCAATCAATTTCTTTAGAAACAAAACAAAAGTCAATTTTTGGATTTTGAAAAACTATCCTTGGACTACAATTTTTTTTTTGGCGGGGGCGGGGGGAGAGTTTAATTAAGGAAGCACAGTTAAGGGAATATGTACTTGGTCTAACTCAAGGACAAACACGAAGTGAGACTTTCATCCTGATGGGGACCTGCCCTTCATACGCCCTCTCCAGCCCCTCATCTCCTCATAGAGCCTTCTTAGGAAAATTTCCATCATGTGAGCAGTTCGATAGATTTTATTTTCCTAGAGCAGAAACCAAAAGCACAGCTCTGGAGGGAGTAATTCAGGAGGCGCTGCCATGATCTGTCTGGGCTAAGTACTGACTTGATGAGAAAATGAAAAAGGAGCCTCCAGCGCGCTCTTCGTGAGACGCCACCGCAGGACGCGCGTGGCTCAACGGGCATGCCTGTCCTCTGCTAAATAGACCTCAGTAGTGCTTAACAGCAGCCTCTAGGGGGAAGTCGGAAGGTGCAGAGGGATAGGAGGGCGCACAGGTGAGACATGCATGGGATCCACAGCTGAAGCGCCCCACCCAGCGCAGGGGAGCGCGGCTGGCCTGGGAGGTTAGTGGACGACAATGTAGGACAAATTCTCTCTTGGCTTGAGGACACCTCCTAAGGAAGTATTTCTGAACGCGCACAGTTCATTTCACTTTAAATTACTGTCACGGGTGATCAGAGATTTAATAGAGGAGGACGTTGTCCCCAGATTTTGGGCACGGTCCCCCACTGTCCCTCGAGATGGTGAAGGCCTGCTGCTGGCTGTGACGTCCTTCAACATCCTGTAAGTCACCTCAAGCATCTTCTTCATTCAGGCCTCTGAGTTTTCTGGAGAGAAAACCTTAGAAGTCACAGCAGAGCTGAAACACGGAATGCTGTGTGTGTCTGGGTTCAGCAACAACACACAACACACAACAGCAAAAACCAACCTCTCCAGACGCAGCTCCCTGACTGGGTTTGTTTTTGTGAATTTAGTCACATTCATCCCTGTCTCAGTTAATTATGAAATAATGTTTACGTGCCTGGAGGCAAATTTACAGTTCTTGCTCAGACTTTTTTCTGAAAATATGTTGTTATGCCCTGAAAACAGTGCCAAGATAATAATTATGTATCTAATTTGGGGGAGGGGGAGACAGAATTCCTGGTCTAGCTCTATTATGCTTTAGCATGTAAGGGCTGGTCCCTGACACTAGACCCATCTCACGATACTAGAGAGAATTTTTTTTTTACTAAAATTTCAAATTCTACAGTATGACTTCACATTTGAAAAAGTCCTTTCTTCTTGCCTGTTAAAGGTCCAGTTATATCAGTCTGGTATCAAATATTCTAGTTTCACCACAACAGACGCTGTCTCGTGCTGTGCCTGAGCTCCCCTCTCCGGGTGGGTACAGCAAGAATTGACTTCGTCTTTGTTGGGGTCCTGCAGTCTGAGAAGTGGAGGCCAGGCTTGATCCTCTCTTCGCTGAGCTAGTGTGGGTCAGGTGGCAAGCTCAAGGTGCTATTCAGTTTCCAAGTGTCCCTGCAGGGTCTTGAGATCATGGAGGCCTGCTAGAGTTGTGATGGATTAGACATGCTGTTAAGGTGCGCTCTGAACTCTTTCCCTGACCCAAGGATGACTAGGCCTAAATGTTTTGAAAGGTTGATCATTATGCTATTAATTTTTTCTGGAAGGGAAAGCTCTACAAGTTTTATGGTAATAGATTTTGATTTGTTATAACCTTGAGAATCGGAGGTTGCTGAATCTGGAAGGAGAAGAAATTTTAGATCATTTATTCTGACTTGTAGCCCAAGGTAGGAATCTTTTCTGCTTTGTCCTTCATGTTTTCATTTATTTGGGAAGTTTTTAGTTAATGTCTGCAACAAGCCAGGCATTGTGCTAAGATTTGTCAAAGACTCCTGGATGAGTAATACAGGTGCCCATCTTCAGGGACTTCTAGTCTTAGAGTAATAATGCTGACATGCATAAGCACACTAGCAGACACTCAGGGACAGGCGACCTAGAAGAACTAGAATTAAAATGCTAGAGTAGTTTCAGGGTGGAAGAGATTCATTTTGGCTGAGGGAATAGAAAAAGCATTGGAGGAAGTATAGTCATAAAGAAGTGTAGTAAGAGATGAGACAGAAGAAAATCCAGGCGGAGGGAAATTTGAGAGAATGCGGCTGAATCTTTGGATAGAATTAGAGGGGGGACTGGTGGGAGTCATGGTTGAGGGACACCTACGGGCAGGTAAGGATCTGCTAGGTGGCACACGCAGCCAAAGTGTGTTGTGTGCCATTCTGCAGGAATGGAAGAGCCAGTGGCTATTTTTTAAGCAAGGGAATGGAATGAACAAACTGGGCTGGAGGATGCTGACTGTGGGGGCTGAATGTCTGGTGGACTGATGGGCAAAGAGGCTGGTGTCAGGGAAACAAGCTGGAGGTTAGTACCTGGTGAAGGGGAGAGGTAATTAGAGCCCAAAGTGGCTTTGATAGTCATCTTTTCATTGCTGTGTTCAAAATACCTGACAAGAACAACTTAGAGGAGGACAAGTTCATTTTGGGCTTATGGTTTCAGAAGTCTCAGCTCATGGTTGGCTGACTCCATTGCTCTGGGCCTGAGTGAAGCAGAGCATCATGGGGAGGGCATGCAGAGGAAAGCTGCTTAGCTCATGGCAATTGGGAAGCAGAGAGAGAGGAAAGGGCCAGGAACAGATACAGTCCAGTGTCACATTCCTGGTGACCTACTTCCTACCTGTCTACAGTTACTACTCAGTAGTCCATTCAGCTATCAATAGATGATGAGGCCAGAGCCCCAAGCATTGCGTAAAAGTCCTGCTTCTGAAACCTCGCTGCACTGGGAATCATGTTTCAACACATGTGCTTTTCAGGGAATACTCCAGATCCAAACCTTAACACTAGTAAAATAACTGGAGAAACCATGAGAAGGGAATACGTGTTGAGCCTATGGAATTTCACAACTAGTTGTGGAGGGCTAAGGAAGGTGAGAGGAAGAAGGTAACTGCAGTTTTTAATTCCAGAAATTGGGTGGTGATTCTAAGGAGGAAGAACAGGTCTGGCAGAGGTAACAGGAGCTGGAATAAGTATACGTAAGAAATTGGTGGCATATCAAGGTGGAGAGGTCCAGGAAGCAAGGTGAAGATGTGAGAGTGACCAACTAAAGATTTTGCAGCCAGATAGAGACTAAAAGTGAACTTTTATCAAGCAGAGGAAGCCCAACAACAACAACAAAAGGCCTCACAAATTGTATGCTTCCATTTATATGAAATGACCAAAATAAACAAATTTAAAAAGATGGAAAAAATTTAGTGGTTTTAGAGTCTGAGAGTGAGGTGTGACTGCTAATAGTTATGCAGGTTGCTCTTGGGATGATGAAAATTTTCTAGAACTGGGTATTGATGGTAGTTGCACCACCTCATGGACATATGAGAAATTAATGGATCAATCATATACTTTACAGGCTGTGAAAATTGGGATTTGTAAAGTATATCTCAGTCAAAAACAGCACAAAGTAAAAAAATGAGCTTTATCACTGATAACAAAAGTTGTGTTAGAAGACAAAGCCAATCTGCGTAACTAAGTGCCAAATGAGTTTCTTGATGTTCCTCCCTTCCTGCCTCTAGCTTATCCCCATGCTCCATGGAAAGTTTGCGGGTGGCAGATGCATCCAGAATTGCTCCCTTACACTAGTTTAGAATGCAAATGGAGAAAGAGACTGAATTTCCAGGGCTGATTGAATGGCTTAGCTTCATTCAATAGAAGAATGTAACAAAATTGTTGTCATCTGTCAATCAGGCTGGAGGAGTGACGAAAGGGTGGAGTGAAAAGAAAGGACGCCATTGTCTAGTGACACACCTTCAAAACTACCAGGAATGGGGGACTCGAGCTACTCCCTAACAAGATCATCTTTAGACTAGACATTGAGAATAAATAACTAAAGATGGTTGGGGAATTCGCTCTGTGTACAACACTGTTTTCTCATTGTGGGCAAACAGCAAAATACCATAGACAAAGGAAAACCTGAAAGCCATTGCAAGGTACAGGTGACTACCTACGAAGAGAAATCAGGCTCACAGTAGACTTTTTAATCAGCCAAACGGAAGGCAGATAACTCTTAAGTACAATTGCAAAACATCAACCAAGAATAGTAATGCAGCTGAACAATTATTTAAGAATGAGGGCAAATAAATACAATTTTAGAGATATAAAATTACAAGAGTTTACTGCACAGATTGCCAATGGAGGAATTATTGAAGAGATGCTGTAGAATCACAATGTACTGGGGAGCCTTGGGGTTTGAAATACAATGGAGGAAAATGAATTTTGTCAATTGTGTTGATAGATTTTATTAAGAGTGATATTAAGGAAACAAGACAAAACCCAAGTATTGTGTTTTTCATAAAGGTAAAACTCAGGGGTGGGGAGGGAGCTTGATGGATAAAGAGTGCTCAAATCCTTATTGTGTCTAGGAAAGAGATAAAATACTCTAATCTTCAGAGTATTAGAATAATGTATAGCCAATTATGTATGCTAAAAAGTTTATTGGAACCAGGAAGATAAAATCCACTGGTGGAATAAAAGTAGGATGTAAAAGTCTTTTCCCACCCAGGAGGAAAGAAAAGGAAAAAATAGAAAAGCAAAGAAGAAGGTTTGGAAACTCCATACACAAAGTAAGATGCAGAAAGAATTCAAACTTATCAGGCAATATAGTGTGTGTAAGGAGATTAAGTCTTCAAAAGAGAGAGATTATTAGATGGATACAAAAACTAAACCTAGCCATATGCTGCTGGCAAAGGACCTCACAAAACAAAATCACACAGGATCAAAATTAAGAGACAGGAAAGTATGCTCACTGGTTAGCTGTACTGATACATAAAACAGACTTCAAGGGTTAGGAAAAGAAGACCATTATGTAAAGAACAGTCCTCCAAGAAGGGGTGATAATAATAATCTGCTTGTACCTGGTATCATACCCTTGGAAAATGCAAAGAAAAATCAGACCACAATGTAAGGAAAGGTAGGTGGCAGATAAACAATTTTAGTGGGAGATTTAAACAAATATTTATAGAATAAGTATACTGTATACTAGTAACAACAGAGATTTGGGCAGCACAATTAAACACTAATTCTAATAGCCCAGAACTCTGAGCTGAACAAATAGAGAATATTACATTCTTCTCAAGTACATGTGGAATATTTACATAAGGCTCATATTAGGACATGAAAGAAGTCGCAATAACTTTCACAGGCTCAGTGAAATAAATTCCAGGTTCTTTAACCCAAAGGCAATTAAATTAGAAATCAATAATAAGATATTAAAAACAGTTCCCTCATGTTCTAAAAATAAAATTACACTTAAAGATAATTAACAAATTACAGAGCAAAACCCTATGAGAATTATAAACTAGTGGAAAGATGATTCAACAATAGTACTTCAACCCTGTTCTTAAGAAGCAAATGATTATGAATGGCTTAAGTATTTGATTCAAGAAGCTAAAGCAAACAGAACAACGGCAATGGCAAAACAGACAGACAGAAACCCTAGGCTGGAAAATGTAGAAATTGTAAAAAAAGAAAATGATACAAAAACCAACTCGCACACGTACTCAAAAAATGAAACAGAAAATAAATGAACTATAAAAAGAATGATGAAAATCTATATATTATTCTTAATACTAATAGTTTAGAGAAGCCCTTAGCAAGACTGATGAAGAAGAAAAAGGCACAAAAGAATAAAAAACAGAAGAGTTCATAATTATGTATATAGTAGGAATTTAAAAACATCAGGAAGAATATTCTAAACATTTAAGTGCTACAAAAAACAAATTTTAAAACTTACATAAAATAAACAATTTTCCAGAAAAAGGTTTACATGCCAATTCGAATTGGGAAGATATGGAGAACTTTAATCAAAAAATAATAATGAAAGGAGTTGAGATAGTAATTAAATCTCCCTCCGTCCACTTATTAACACCAACCTCCATTATTTTCACTGCGAAAGCATCAGAGTCATCGGCTTCTCACCTAGACTATTTTAAGAAGGAAGCTTTACCAGTCTTTTGAAGAACAGAAGATCATCATCTTATAAAACTGCTTCAGAGAAGTATTATAGAGGGAAATCTACTTGTGCTGTGATAGTACAGTCTTGATATTCAAACCAGACAAGAGCAAAATAAAATTGTAGATTATTTGACTCATGAGTACAGATGTAGAGGCTTCAGGTAAGATATAAGCAAATTGAGGGATATCTATATCTATAAATATGTACATACATATATATATTCTTGCATGTATAATGTCAAGTAGTGATTATTCCAAAAATATAAGGGTAGTGCTACATGAGAAAATCAAATCATGCAATTTATCATATTAACAGGTTAAAAGGAAATACCATATAATTTTTCTCAATAGATGGAGGAAAAATGATAAAAATCAATATACAGTCACAGTTCTACATTGCATATTAAATGTTATTTATGAGAATATTAAATAGTAATTACTGCTATTAAAATATTAGAAGATTATCAAGACCCTCAGCAACTTAGTGAGCCTGTCTCAAAATAAAAAAGTAAAATAAGAACTGGGGATATACCTTAGTGACAAAATGCCCCAGAATTCAATCCACAGTACCCCCCCCCTAAATTGTAAGAAATAAATATTATATCTTAAAAGCTAGCCAATTGGAAATAAAAGGAAACTTACAAAATTATTTATTACTATTAAACAAGTGTACTTAATAGTAACACTTTATGGGTATTCTGACTAACTTCAGGAAAAAAGAAGGCATTCTTGTTATCATTTCACTTGAAATCAAATCAAAGCAATAAATTAGAGATAGAGATTAGCATATGAAAAGAAGTTTTTCCCTTCTCCCCTCTCCCCTTCCCTCCCTCCCTCCCTCCCTCCCTCCCTCCCTCCCTCCCTCCCTTCCTTCCTTCCTTCCTTCCTTCCTTCCTTCCTTCCTTCCTTCCTTCCTTCCTTCCTTCCTTCCTTCCTTCCTTCTTTCCTTCCTTCCCTCCTCTCTCCCTCTCTTTCTTCCTTTCTTTCTTTTTTACTGGTTTGAACCCAGAGGCACTTAACCACTGAGCTATATCCCTAGCCCTTTTTACTTTTTACTTTGAGACTGGATCTTGCTAAGTTGCTGAGGGTGGCCTCAAACTTGTGTTCCTCCTGCCTCAGTCTCCTGAGTCACAGGATTGCAGGTGGGTGCCATTGTGCCTGGCAAAGAAATGTTTTTAATTGTAGACAATGTAATTTTCTCCTTAGAAAAATCAAATAAAATCTCTAGACTAAAAGATATACTAGAGTTCAACAAATATCTGATAAAAGATCAAGTCAGAAACATT
Source organism: Sciurus vulgaris (assembly GCF_902686455.1). NCBI lineage: Eukaryota > Metazoa > Chordata > Mammalia > Rodentia > Sciuridae > Sciurus > Sciurus vulgaris. The sequence goes on along the minus strand of NC_136469.1, from coordinate 132,848,944 downwards.
AACAGCCATCTTAAACACCAGAAATATCAAATGGAATATATAATAATTACAACATAGGATACTAAGAGGTAGATTCAATAAAAGATACTTAATATCTTTATGGATAAAATTACAAAGAAATCAACCAGTACAACAGAAGAGGTTCCAAGCACTTGTGGAAACTTCATATGTGACACAGTGTTGTCCTAGTTAGGTTTCATTATTGTGACAAAATACCTGAGATAAACAACATAAAGGGAGGAAAGTTTTTTTTTGGCTTCGGTTTCTGAGTTGTCGGTTCATTGTTGCTTTGCCCCATTGCTTTTGGGCTGTGGCAAAGCAGTATGGCAGAAGCACACGGTAGAGAAAACCTGTTCACCTCATGTCAACCAGGAAGCAAAAATAGAAGCAAGGCAAAAGGATCCCAATATCCCCTTCAAAAGCACACTCCCAGCAACCCAGCTCCCTCCAACAAGGTCTTAGCTTTACTTCCTAAAGTTTCTACCAACTCCCAATACACCATCAGCTAGGGACCAAACTTTCAACACATCAGATTTTTGGGGACATTTAAGATCCAAACTATAACAAGTGATATTAAAAACTAATGGTGAACAGCTGGTCATGGTGGCACACACCTGTAATCCCAGAGGCTTGGGAGGCTGAAGTAGGAGGATCAGGCGTTCAAAGCCAGCCTCAGCAAACGCAAGGTGCTAAGCAACTCAGTGAGACCCTGTCTCTAAATAAAATACAAAATAGGGCTGGGGATGTGGCTCAGAGGTCGAGCACCCCTGAGTTCAATCCCTGATACTCAAAAAAATTATTAGTGTAGTGGCAAACAACATTTTTGGAAAAACCTATTTGGAAAAAAATATACTTTGAAAATATAATTAAATTCAAATCCTACCACATACTATATCCAAATGGTTAAAATAAAAATAGGATGAACAAAATGTTTAAGTGTTTAGAAAAAATACTAAGGGAAAATCTTATGACCTTGGGTAAGTAAAAGATTTTATTAATAAGGAAACAAAAGCATAAACTATAAAGGAAAAGATAAGTAAACTGGAGTGTATTAAAATTAAAAACTTTCAACATAAGATAGAATAAGATAGACAAGTCATAGATTAGGTGAAGATGTTATGATACATAGTATACATCAGAAAGGTTTACCATCCAGAATTTATAAAAGCTTCAATCTTCTTTAATAAGATAACAAGTAAAGGAAATGACTAGACAATCGGCAGGTAAGGCGATGTGAATGGCCAACCATCTTAAGTAAAGGAGGTCAACCTTTCCAGTAATAAGGAATTGCAAAATAAAACAGAAATGAGATACCTTTCACAGCTATCAGATTGAAAAAACAAAATCAAAAGCTTTCTAAATCCAAGGCTTGGGAGCTGATGTGGAAACTTTAAAAAAAAATTTTTTTTTGGTTGTAGATGAACATGATATCTTTATTTAATTATTTTTATCTGATGCTGAGGTTCGAACCCAGGGCATTAGCACATTCAAAGCAAGCACTCTACTACTGAGCTACAATCCCAGCCCTGATGTGAATACTTTTAACTCTCTTGCCATTACTAGCAGGAGTTCAATCATTTTGGAGTTCAATCAACTTGTATGTGATTGTATTTGATGAATCATCAATTTAGAGATCAGTTTGTCAACATTCAACAATTTTCAAGCGAGCCTTATCTTAGCTTCTAGGGAATCAGACCCTGAGATGAGAATCTGTGACTTGCTGAGTACTCTTGGGCGAAGGAGGAAGGGAGCAGGAAGTAGCACAGGGAAGGCGAGCAAGACCAGGAACTGTGACGTCTCAGACACAGTCATGAAGAATTCGATTTATCTTGATCCTCACCAGAGCTCTGCCTTGGAAGTCACTCCTAGAATCGTTCCTCTGGAAGCTGGGTGAGTTGGTCTTTCCTTCCTTCCCACTGTCCACCATGTGGTCAAAGGCAGATGAGATGGGGAGTAAATGCTGGTTATTCTAGACTCCATCTACCTGCAGAGGAGCGCTTCAGAGGTTCCACGTTAGATTTCAGTTCTCATGCTTGCTGTGGGGAGGAAGAGCTGGTCAGTGGTGAGATTTGGGTAGAATATCAACAGTGCAATGCATATGTAGCCTACAGTCTGGCAATCTGAGTCCAGGCACAAATATGAAAAATTCTTGCTCATTGTGCCCTAAGAAACACATACTGGAAGATTCACAGCAGTATTGTAGATGGTAACTAAACACCAGAAGCAATCTGAATGAACAATGAGGTAAGAGCTAAATACAGTGAAATATGTAAAAGGCTGGGAAGACTTCCTCACAGTAAAAACAAATGAACGAGACTATTTCTGCATAAATACAGCTCAAGAACACCAAGTAGTGTAGTTGAGAAGACAGCTGGCAGAATGAGAAATACAATGGCAGATATCATTTGTAGAAAGGAGGAGACCTGAAAATATTTATTTTTAATGGATGCATGCATGTGCAATAGTAGAATAAGACTTGCACAGAACAGATAAACACCAAATCAAATAGTGATCACTGGGAGAGTGGGCGGTAATATCTTTGGGCAAGTGTAAGAAGGGACGTTTAACTGCATGTGCAATGTTTTGTTCTCTAGAAGTTCAGAAACCAGCATGGCCAACTTTGCTTAGGACTGGATGACACCTATATGGTGGTTGTTAAATGAGACTAGATGGGTGGTGGGAGGAGGTGCGGGGAGAGGGTCAGAACTGTGACAGCCAAGGCAGAGATTGCACTGAATAAACAACATTCTAGTTATTTTTTTAAAATAAGGAAAGAAATTTCTTGGAAGACACCGAAGATGTACTAGAAAAGGTTACCTGATGGGTGTGTTCAAAATACTTTTGTCTTCATTTGGAGAAACCACATACTCATTCTTTAAGATTTGCATCCCCTGCTCAAAAACACTCCCCTGCTGTCCCCAGAATGCCCCCTTCTGTGTGCTTGGGTAAGAACCAGCACATGATAGTTCTCTGCTGTGTTATTTCATAATTGCATCCTATGTGCTTGACTTGCACCTGATGATAGTGGTTGTTTTATTTACTTTTGTATTTCTAGTGTCAAGCATGGTGCCTGGCACATATGGACATTTAATAAATAATTTAATTTTAAATTCAATTTCTTTCATGAGACTGACAATAAATATTGGTTGACTTTTAGATAAGTGGATGAGTAAGCATCTGTATTAGTCAGGGTTCTCTAGAGGAACAGAATCAACATGAAGTAGGATTATAAAAGGGGATTTATTAGATTGGCTCACACGACCAGAAGCTGGATAGTTCTCAATGGCTGTCAGAAGGCTGGAGAGCTGGAAGAAACAGCAGCTGCACAGTCCAAGAGGCTGAAGTCCTAGAACAAGAATAATCAACAGTGCTACCTTAGTCCAAGACCAAGGCTCTGGAAACTACCTGGAGAGTCACTGGCAGTGTCCACTTTGGAAGAGTGAAGAAGTGAGAGTCCGATACCCTCAGTCGTTCCAACCAGAGATCAAGAATCCGTTCAAGAAGAGCAGAGCTTGCATCTGCATCTGCTTCCTTGTTCTTCCAGCTTTTATTCCATTCTATTGGGTGGTGCTGCCCACGCTGAGGGAGGGTCTCCCTTCAGTTCCTATCCCACATGCCAATCATTCCTAGACATGCCCTCCTGGACACACCCAGAATCCTTTTAATCATTGGCATCTCTTCATCCAATCAAGTTGACAATTGAAATTAACCGTCATAGCATCTAAATAGAAATATTTGTCAGATCTTTTGAGATGTTCAGTTTGGTGGTATGAGAGAAGCTGAAGGTGTAGAAGACTTTGAAGGCAAGAACCAGAATGAGAGGGGAAAAAGAGCGGAGGGAGGGAGGAAAGCAGGGGGAGAGAGAGAGAGAGAGAGAGAGAGAGAGAGAGAGAGAGAGAGAGGAAGAGATGACACATTCATGTGATTTTGATTATATTGTAAATAATATTACTGTTGCTGTTAATCTCTTACTGTGCCTAGTTTACGAATTTTATCATAGGTATAGATAAAAAATAGGTGTAGAAAAAAATCATAGGTGTAGAAAAAAATAGCATGCCGAGGAGTTTGGTCCTATTTGTGGCTTCAGGCATACACTGGACATCTTAGAACACATCACAGTGTTTGGTTGGATGCTGTATACTGTATTTCTCTTCTCAGACAACATAGTTACCACATAAAATTAGAAATATCAAGTGTCCATTGAGACATGAAACTCACTGGCTACCTTTTATTATTGAATGGGTGACTGCTGAGTTCTACCATAGGACAGTCGAAATGGATCTGGGGAGGCAGCGCCTGCTGCACATAGGAATGATGCTCACTGTTAAAAGATGAAGAGAAATTAAGTTGTTCCTCATTCAACAAGGAATGAGGAAGCCAGAATTTAAACCCAGGGCTCTTTCTCTAAATGCATGCGACTAATGACAATGCTGTTTTTCAGGAAATAACCATCAATGTTTTTAGCTTCAGTCTTAAAAAATTTCAGCTACTAAGCTTGGAATATAAGGTAAAAGAATCCTTGAAGGGACTTGCCAGGCACCTGGGGCTTTACAAGGAGCAGCTCTCCAGGCGCTGAGCTTGCTGGCCTGCCATGCGCTGCTGTGCTATGCCCACTGTCTGAGAATCACAGTTCTCTTGTGCTCACTGGATCCCTGAGAAGTTCTACCACTGGAGGTCTGAGAGGGAGACAGGCAGGATGGGGAGGACAAAGGGACATGGGTCTTACTGTTTGTGATCTCCTGCCACTGCTGCTGCCATCTTTGGCTTCTGTCTATGACTTTTTTCAGTAACCACAGAACCAGTCTCCCTGACACCCTTCAGAAGTTGAGCACCCGAGGGCCACCCCTCCTCAAAGCCTGAACTCCCCACTCTCTCCTCTTAGAGGTCTAACCTCTGCTTGCTGAGCCTCTTCCTACGAGGGCCAGGTTCTTTCCTTTATCCCCCAGGGCTACAGTTATTTTTGAGTTTCCTTTTGATGTCTTTGATCCATTAGTTGTTTAGGAGTTTGTTGTTTAATTTCCACAATATTTGTGATTTTCCAAAATTCCTCCTGTGTTTGAGTTCCTTTTCATATGAGTCTATTTTCCATTGCTATAACAGGGCGGATATTTCATAAGGGAAAGAAGTTTATTTAGTTCACAGTTTTGGAGGCTGAAGGTCAAAGGTTGGGCAAAGTATGGCCTCTGGTGAAGGCCGTCTTGATGACATAGCATCCTGGCAGGAGAGCCTGGGAAAGGGAGAGATCACAGGGGAAGACGAGAAGTCAGAGAGTGAAAAAGAGACGGTTTTGTTCTTCTATAAAACACTCTCTTACAAGAATTGGTGTCCCACAAGAACTGTGTTAATCGCTTCTGAGGACAACGTCCCCAGTGATCTGGTTACCTGGCACTAAGTCCCACTTCTTAGAAGTCCCATCACCGGCAGCATCACCACACTGGTGACCAAACTTTTAACACAGGGATCCTTGGGGGGACACACTCAAATTATATCAAAATCATAGAGCAATTTTATGTTATTGTGGTCAGAAAAAATACCTGAGCTAATTGTTTTTCAAGACTTGTGTTATATCAAAACATATGACCTATCATGGAGTGCTGGGGGCTACTAAGCCAAGATGGCGCCTGGCAGCCAGCCAGAAGTTGTTTTGATCCCATCGGGGGTGAGGAAGTCGGTTAACATAGACACACTCAGGTGCTTTATCATTGGCTGTGTTCAGGTGAGTCCACGCACACAACGCGTGCACGGGTGTTCCCGAGTGCTCCTGCTCGGGCCTGCTCATCTTGACTTGCCGTGATTGGGCGGCTGGCTCTTCGCCTGATCTTCGCTTAACTGGCATGGCCCTGCCCTCCGTCTCCTGGAGGGAATATAAGTGGGCAGTAGGTGGAAGGCAGGAGGAAGCAGCAGCAAGCAGAAAGCAGCAGCAGTAAGCAGCAAGCAGGAGGCGGCAGGCAGAAGGCAGATGGCAGATCGCTGGGCGGAGAACTGAGAACACACCTCTAGGTTGCAGATCACAGATTGCAGTACCCGGGACACATCACTAAGAAGCACCTCAGAGAGACAGCACCTTTAGCACGCACCTCTAGTATGCACCTTTAGTTCACAGGATGCAGGATGCACCTCTAAAAAGAAGCAGCAGAACTCTAAGAAGAAACAGATCTCTGATAAGCATAGAAGGCTGTCTTTCTCTAAAACTTCCTCTATAAGCAAAGCCTATCTTCCTCTCAAAGTCTCTCTTCCTCTAAAATCAAGTAAGCCTGTCTTCCTCTATAAGCTAGAGAATAAGCCAGCAAGCAAGGAAGCAGCACAGGAATAGAAGTAGTTTATTTCCAGTCCACTTCCGATAAATACCTGTGCAATTATTGCTGCAGGCGGTAACAAATATCCGCGGAATTATTGCTGCGGGTGGTGACAATGGAGGATATTATATGTGCCCTTGATAAGAATGTGAATTCCATTGCTTTGGGGCAAAGTGTTCTTCATATGCTTGCTAGGTTCCCTTAGTGTGCAGTCTTATTCAAGTCACCTGTTTCCTCATTGACTTTTGTCGGGGTGATCCGTCCATTGTTGAAAGCAGGATATTGAAGTCCCTGCTATTCAGGTATTGTCTATTTCTTCCTTCAGATCCGTTACCATTTACTCTGTATGTTTAAATGCTCTGATGTTGGATGCGTATGTATTTGCTATTTAATTGACCCCTTTTTCATTAAATGGGTAATTTCTCTCTCTTGCAACTAGTTTTTTCTCTGAAAGTCTGTTTTTCTATGCTATATGTATACAACCAACTCTGCTCTTTTGTTTACCATTTGCATGGAATATATTTTCCACCTCTTGTAGTCTCTTATAGGCAGCATATTGTTGGATCTTTAAAAAAATCTATTTAATCACTGTGATTTTGATTGGAGAGTTATAGCATTTACATTTGAAGTCATAATAAGTAAGGACTTATATTGTCATTTTTGTTAATTGTCTTCTAATTGTCTTGTAGTTACTTTATTTTTCTCATCTTGGTGTTTTCCTTTGTGATTTGTTATTTTTCTATAGCGCTATGCTTCAATTAATTTCTCTTTATCTTTTTTTCTATCTATTAGAGCTTTTTTGTAGTTATCATGGGGCTTACGTAAAATATGTTATAGTTGTAAATTCTTACTTTAAGCTGATAACAAGTCAATCACATACAAAAACTCTAAGCTTTTACTTTCCTGTCATTTTACATTATTTTTGTGACACTACATTTTTACATTGCATGAATTAAGGAGTCGTTTTAGGTATAGTTACTTTTTAATACTGTTGACTTTTAACTTTTATACTGGAGTTAAAATGATTTATATGCCACAACTGTGGTATTGTAGTATTCTGAAATTGACTAAATATTTACCTTGACTAAATATTTTATACTTTCATATTTTATTATTTGTCATGATTTCATTTCAACTTGAAGAAACCCCTTCAGCATTCCTTGTAAAGCAAAACTGTTGGTGATTACTTCCCTCAGATTTCGTTTGTTTGGGGATGTATTTATCTTTTCTTTGTTTCTGAAGAATGTCTTTGCTGGGTATAAAATTTTGGGTTGGGATGATTTTTCTTTGAGTCCTTGAATATGTTCTTTCACCATCTCCTGACTTTCAGTTGAGAAGTCCCCTGACAGCTTAATTGGTGTTCATATATATGTGACAAGTCTCTATCTCAGATTTCTGCTTTTTTCAAGATTCTCTCTTTTTCTTCAATGCTGACAATTTGATTTTAATATGTCTCAGGATTATTGTTTGGTTGATCTTGCTTGGAGTCTTTTTGGTTTTATGAATCTGAATGTCCAATCCTTCTCAAGATTTGAGGGTTTTTCAGCTAGATTTCTTTAAATAAGGTTTCTTCCCTTTCTCTCATCCTGCAACTCCCAAAATCCATGTATTTATGTAATCGAGGGCTTCTTTGTGCTTTCTTCATTATTTTTCATTTTTCTCTTTGTCCTTTTAATTAGATAATTTTAAATGACCTCTCTATTGAATTTTCAGTTCTGTCCTTGTATTCTCCAGTTCTCCAGTTCCTGGACTTCTGGTTGGTTCTTTTTTTTTTTTTTTTTTTTTAAATAGCTTTTCTATAAACTTCTCATTTTGTTTATATATGGTTTTCTTAATTTTCTTTTATTATCTATCCATAGCACATTGCATCTCATTGAACTTCTTTAATGTGCTTATTTCAATTTCTTTCCCAGGCATTTCATCAATCTCCCTTTTTTGGGGGTCAGTTATTAGTTACCTTTGTTGGTATCATGTGTGCCTGATTCTTTGTTATCTATATTATTTAGTTTAGATGTTGTGCATTTGAAGGGGCAAATGTTTCTTTACCGGCTGATTTGGGCAAGTAAAGACCTCTTATTTCATAGCCTCCTACCTGAATCTTGAAGCATCTCCGAAAGCACATTTATTTGTTCATAGGTGACTGTGAAATTATTGCTTGTTTGTGGAGATATGAGTGGGGAGTCTCCTTTTTCACAATTTTGCTCCCAGGATCTGTTTTAATAGTGCAGTCAACTATAGTTAGCGCTCAACTGGTGTTTGACTTGGAGTGGCCCAAGATCACGTGTGGAACTATTATTCCCTGAAAGGGCCTCGGTTTCTCATGCTTCTCACTTTGTGAACATCAGTTGTGGTAAGTGTAATTCTAAGGCTGAAAGCTAAAGAGTTCCCATTCAGCATGTCCTCAAGTGCAAGTCGAGCACTTCATTTGGTTTTCAAATGGAAACAAACAAGCAAACAAACAAAAAATGACCACCACCTCCCCCACCAAAAAAAAAAAAAAAAAAAAAAAAAACCCAATTTTTCAATACTGAAGGAAAATATGGCTAGACTACATGTAATGAAATATAAAATGGCACTGACTCCAAAGTAGCAGCCTCCTTGGAGATCAAAAAAATTCCCATGACTTTGGTCCTACAGTCTGACTGAGGTCTAACCCCTGAGTGTGTTCCATTAGCATTTTTTCACAAATCCTAAAATGCTGACACTGATGCCCAGAAAGGGCTGTTCACTTTCTTTAGGTCACACAGGCCATATGGACTGAGTTGGGTTGAGCTGGGATTTGAAAGTACTTCTCTTCCTTGCTCTTGTATCTGTTTCCTCACGCAGGTTGTAGACCAAAGGTTCTATACTATAATCTATATTGTCAGTGTTGGGGGAGAAACAGGTTTTTCTGGGTTCTGATTGCAGTGAGTTTCTGGAATGACCTAACACTGGAGAACAACTGCTGTATTCATTGCAAGTAAAGCTCTAAACTTTTATTTCTGCAAAACAATCAATTCTTTAGATGCCACAGTTTCCTTGATGGAATAGCTTCCTAAAGTATGTTTCTATTCCCTTTGGGGAGGATAGTGGCTTCCCTGGAAATAAAGTAGGCTGACACTTGAAATGACCGAGTGGCTCAGAACAGACATGTTTATTTCTGCAATTTGTTTTCCCCTTGTGTTCACTGTGGTCATCTGGGTTTAATATCCTGGGTGGTGGGAAATAAAAGGCCATGTGTATTTTTCCTTGAGATTTTCAAATTTGAATTTCCTGCTGTGAGTGTTCTTGCTGCTCAGTTTAAATTAGAGCAGGATGAACTTCTTGAACTGTCACCAACTTGGCCACAGGCTGACTGCAATGCCTCCTGCAGGGAACGTTCCTTGAGGAGACAGCATGAAATGTCTCTGCAGGAGAGATTAAATGGTTTAATAATGTCCTATTAAGCCCACAGCTTCTAAACAATACAGAGTCTTTCAATAATACTTGTCACCTCAAAGCTTCTATTTAAGTGATTTTAATCTCAGATAAGGATTTTACTGTTAGGAGACTAGCTACATTATCACTTTTTAGCTTTTTTTAGGGTAAGGGATGATAAGATTTGCCAAATTCTCATGTCATATTAGAATGGTTGCTTATGTGGGTGGAAGGAGATAGGGACGAGTTTTGAGAAAAAAAAAAAAAGAATAAATAAGAATAAAATAAAACAGGGATGAATCAAGCACCAACAATGGCAATGTACAATGAACTATGATGTTTGGTTATTTCAATTCTCTGAACATAAATTAAAATAAGAAACAAGCAAGCAGGACAAAACAAAACAAGGTAAAACCCCAGGTTGCATCATAACAGAACATATCTGTGTTGTCTTCAGTCCAATAAATAAATAAAAGTTTCAAAACTAAGTATAAAATTTCATTAGGGGAATCAAAGAGAGATTCCAAAAAGATTTTAGTTTGGTTTCAAGCCAGTGTTTTTTTTAAACTTGTTTTAAAGCTATTTAGGTGTTCCTTATTTCTACTTTCTTAGAGTGATTAGCTATCACAGTCTTCTTTAAAATACTCTTAATACTGTTACCATAGTTGTTTTGGATTAGATTAAGTGTCCCCCAAAAGCTCATGTGTGAGACAATGCAAGAATTTTAAGAGGTGAAATGATTAGATTACGTGAGGTGTACCCTACTCAGTGGATTAATACACAGATACAGAGTAACTGGGTGGTAACTGCAGGTAGGGTGTAGCTGGAGGAAAAGGTCACAGGACGTGTGTCTTTGGGGCTTATATCTTGTCCTGCTAGGTGGATCTCTCTCTGCTTCCTGTTGCCATGTCCTGACTGCTTCTTTCCACCACGCTTTGTGCCTTACCTTAGGCCCCAGGGTATGGAGTTGACTGACCGTGGGCTGAACCTCTGAAACCATGAGCCAAAGTAAACTTTGCCTCTTCTACCTAGTCCTTGTTAGGCCTTTTGGTCACAGTGATACAAAGCTTACTAAAACAATAGTTAAGTAATTTTAAAAAATAATTTTTATGATCACATGGAGGAGGGGGAGGAAAGGAAAAGAGAGGGGGGGGAAGGAAGGGGGAGGGAGGGGGAGGCAGAAAGGGAGGGAGGGAACATGATGACGTTTGATCTTTTCTATTATAAAAGCCCCACCCCACCCATGAGAGTGGGGCCCTAATAGCCTGACCCTCTCTTAGGGGCCCCACCCTTGCTACTGTTAAAACTACTAAATTTCAACATGAGTTTTGGACGGGACCATGGCAGGTTTCATTCAACCCTACTTAATTTTGTTGTTTAAATTGTTTCCGCTTTGGCCATTGGGGACTCTTTCAGTTGACTCCTTTGACATAGCCTCATTATTAAATTATAGTTAATTAATATTTGAGTATTTTCTTTCTGCTACTACTGGATGCTCCATGCACATTTTGTATATTTCTTTCCCCAGTCCTAAAATCAGGCATTTCTCTAAGGAAAAATGCTGGAGAATGAGATTAGACCCCAAGATCTGGGTTCTGGATTTGTTCATTGCTGCTGAGGTATTGTTGCTTCCAGGACCTGATGACTGACAAATAAGGATACAGTTGTACATATATACTAACCAGTGCTTCCACATGTCCATAAATATTTTCATGTGAACCGCCATGTTTACATTACACTGCACACGAGCCCTGCTGAAATCTGCACCTCTGATCCATGAGTACCTGGATTTTTCCAGACTTCTTGGTTATTTGCAACCTCCAGCTCTAACAGTAGATGCCTGGCTCCTGCCATCTTCCACTCATTCACCTAAAAGTTCAATTGAGTGATCACTGTATTAGACTCATAAACCAATGCTGTGGGATTCCACTTTATCAATTAGGCCACAGCACCTATTCAAGTTTTGCCTCCACAGTCTTACAGACTGTCCACTCACATGCTCTTCTGGATCCTGTATCAGCAGAGCCATAAAGTACAAATTGTTGGTACCACTCAGAGGATATTTATTAAACACCATCTTTTATTATTTTTTTGTGGATTCAGGAAGCTTTTTTTTTTTTCCATCAAGAATGTAAACTTATGAGTTTTCTGAGGAATCTCCACACTGCATTCCAGAGTGGCTGCATCAATTTGCAACTCCACCAGCAATCTATGAGTGTGCTTTTTTGCCCACATCCACGCCAACATCTATTATTGTTTGTGTTCTTGATAATAGCCATTCTAATTGGAATAAGATGAAATCTTAGAGTTGTTTTAGTTTGCATTTCTCTAATTACTAGAGATGTTGAACACTTTTTCATATATTTATTTATTGCCTGTATATCTTCTTCTGTAAAGTGTCTGTCCAGTTCCTTGGAAGATTATTTGATTGGGTTCTTTGTATTTTTGGTGTAATGTTTTGTAAGTTCTTTATAAATTTTGGAGATTAGTGCTCTGTCTGAAGTGTGTGTGGAAAAGATTTTTCTCCCACTTTGTAGGCTCTCTTTTCACATTATTGATTGTATCCTTTGCTGAGAAGAAGCATTTATTGATTCTTGCTTTGATTTCTTGTGCTTTGGGAGTCTTGTTAAGGAAGTCTGATCCTAAGCCAACATGATGAAATTTATACCCAAAGGACTTAAAATTAGCATACTATAGCAGCCATGTCAATGTTTATAGCAGCTCAATTTATAATAGCAAGATTGTGGAAACATCCTTGATGCCCTTTGATGATGAATGGGATAAAGAAACTGTGGTATATATATACAATGGAATATTATTCAGCCATAAAGAAAAATAACATTATGGCATTTGCAGATAAATGGATGGAATTGGAAAATATCATGCTAAGTGAAATAAACCAATACCAAAAACCAAAGGTAGAATGTTTTCCCTGATAAGTGGATGATGATATATAATGGGAGTGGGGGGGGTGGGTTGAGAGAAGAATGGAGGAACTTTAGATTACATAGAGGGAAATGAGAGGGAGGGGGGTATGAAAAATGGTGGAATGAGACAGACATCATTACCCTATGTACATGTATGATTACATGAATGGCATGAATATACATCATGCACAACCATAGAAACAAAATGATGTACCCCATTTGTGTACAATGAATAAAAATGCAGTCTGTGAAAATAAAAAAATAATTATAAAAAAGAATGTAAACTTTATTAAAACAAGGAGTCTCTAAGGAGTTTATATGATAATTACCAGAACAAGTGAATAGGCCCAGAGAGAAACTCAAGAATCTCCACAGGAGCCTAAATTCTTATCTTTATAAGCACCTTCTTGATCCCTTTTAAATATTATGGAACTAATTCCTTTATTTCATAGAATTTCCATAAGATACTGGCATATATTAATGTGTGGTTTATTTGTATCTTGCTTTTCTGTTTATAATAGTGAATTAGGAAGTGTTCTTCAGAGAAACATTTATATGTGCATGTGGAAAGAGAAAGAGAGAGACTTGAAGGATTTGGTTCATGTGGTACAAGTCCAAAATCTGCAGGGTAGAGATGAGGGAAGAGAATATGTTCCTCTTCATGTCTGAAGGCCTCTGCTGGCAGATTTTTCTTTCTTTCTCAGGTCTTTTGTTCTATTCAGTCCGTCAGCTAATTGTATGAGGTCCACCCACATGATGGAGGGTAATGTTTTACCCAGAGTTCACAGATTTCAGGGTTAAGATCATCCTAAAAACATCTTCATAAAAATATCCTGAATAGTATTGGATCACATATTTGAGAATTTGTGGCACAGACAAATTGACACAAAAAACTCACCATCACAAGCAGACTCATGAAGAAATCAATAATAGTTTTCCCTCCCCTTCCCCCAAGGGTGTATTCTTGGGACATTAAGAGAAAGAATTTCAGGAAAGGCAGAAGAAGGTCTAAGGATTGAGAGTTGGATGTTATTTGAGCTCAGAGGAAGAACATTGATTTCCTCAAACCTGGGGATTTGAAGAAGTGGCAGGTTTCTCCATGAGAGGTGTCCATATTCCCTTCCATGAAGCTCCAGCTGGTGGCCCGACTGGGTGCTTTCATGCAAGGTTGTGTGAGCTGCTGACGGGGTGCCATGGCTTGAAAGCCTGGGGTGGACAGAATACGCCTGTCCCCTTTCTAATAGTACAGGAGCATGACATCTGGACCAAAGGCCCTGACCCCACTTTCCAAGTGCCATTCAAATACCTAGAACTTTTGTTGAACCTTGGAAGGGAAAAAGGAAGTGAAATATGAACTATGATTGCAATTGATTTTCTTGTTCCCTGGTGAGTAGAACCTCATATTAAACAGATGAGCTATAATTTAGAATAAAGGAACAGGTTGCACTTTGTTTCTCAAAGTGAGTAGCAAACCATGCTGCTCTAATAACTTCAATCTTTATAATCGTTTCTTGGTATTTTTTGGCAACTAATTTCTTTTCAAATAACTGTAATTTTAAAACATAAGGAATTTAAGAAATCCTCCTGTGCCAAGGTCTTCCCAGTGATGAGGAAAGTTAGTTGCTCAAGGTTGCAGAGTGAAGAGCAGAGGTAAGACTGGGACCCTATTCCCTACCCCTCTGTCCGTGTACTTTTCTTCTGTGGTGCTACCATAGAAATCTGGTACTTTATATTACATAGCTCAATCATTTAGAAATGCTTTTTACTTACAGAAACTGTTATGGACTTGTGTTCCCCAAAATTCGTATGTTGGAATCTTAATCCCTAATGTGACCATATTTGGGAGTAGGGGTTTGTAAGGAGGGCATAGGGTAAATGAGATCATACATGTGAAGTCATAATTCAATATGGTTGAGATGTCATGGAGGCACAAGCACAGGCCCAAGTCCATGTGAGGGCACAAAAAGAGGTGTCCCTCTATGAGCTAAGGAGAGCGAGCTCAGGGGAAACCAAACCTGCAGTTAACTTGGTCTTGGACCTGCAGCCTCCAGAACAGTAGAAATGCATGTTTCCTGTCTAAGCCACTGTCTGTGGTGTTTTGTAACCTGGCAAACTAATAAAGAAGCCATTTTATTTACATATTTTTGAAAATAACAGTTTGGTTAAAGAAAAAAATCACTCTAAACCTATCATTATAGCATAATATTTTCCTTTTTGCACATGTCCTTTTAATACTTTCCACCAATATGTATTTTGCATGGGTATTTTACTTAATTCTAAAACAACTGATCTGTAGTTTCAGGAGACTGGACTCCAGTTTCCTCGAGTGCTTCCTTGAAATACTTTTTCCTCTGGCTGCTCTGTTTTCGAGTGTCTGCCCCTGCTCCATGTTCTGTTCATTTCTTCTCTCAGCATTTGGGGGTGGTGCGTGTTGCCTCTTGCCTGGTCTTCGGGGCTGAGACCAGCTGCTGAGGCATGCTGGGTGGCTGCAGCCCTACAGTTTGGGAAGGCACAGTGGTCTTAGATCAGGCTGACAGTTCTAGGGATGCTGTCTGTAAATCAGAAGATAACCATCTCTTCTCTCTTCTTGTGTAAGAGAAGCAAATCTCACTCCCCCAGCTTCAGTAGCAGGCAGGACCCGTCGCACCAGGGGTCTAGCTCCCCTGTGTCTCCCGCAGAACAAAGAGCACAAGGCCAAGTTGGTCCCCTAGGTCAACTCTGGCGGATATGCCCAGCCTAGATCTCAAGGTCAGGCTTTTTCCAGAATTTATCCCTCAGGTTCTAAGGGTCACATCAGAGCACAGCCAGCCTATCATCTGCCTGAGGGAACAACAATTCCCCTGGCAGCTCTTCTCTGTTCTCCTGGACCTCTGTAAGTTGAGATGTTGCTAATCCCTCCAGCAACAGAAGCTGCCCTGCTCTGGAAAGACAGAGGCAGGACTTGGATATTCAACTCAGAGGTCATGCAAAGCTTTCTAGAGGAATTTGAAAGGAACTTGTAGGACATTTCAGCCAGGGAAATCACATGAGCAAAGGTGGGGAGAAATCAAAGAAATGCCCTGGGAATAGGGGATACATACATCTGGTCATGGCTGGGGCTCCCACACTCAAACACCACAACCCGTTTGTTCCACACAATACATCACAAGGAACAGCTGCTTTGACAGCTTCTTAGATATTGCTTGATTTTAAGTACATAAATATGCATTTTCTATATACAAAAATTTGTATTATATATAAAGGAGTCCATACAGTTCTTGCGTTGTTTGATTTCGTAATAAAATTACTTTCACATATGATACAAGCAATCTTCAAAATGTGACAGAGAGAGGATTTGCTCATATTTGAAATACCGAAATGTCCACTGAATTCAATATGCCTACCATCATCATGGACACATTCGAATATCACCATTATTATGCACAGGGTGTATTGCCCAAAAAGTTGACTAAAGATATTAAAACAAATCTTTAACAGTTTATTAAATCTTGAAAAATCATCATGTTTGTTATATTTTGCAAATTGTTTTATATGTTACACAGATGCGATTTGTTTAGGATTCAAAAGAAACCAGGTCTTTCTGTGCCTCTGGTATTTATGGGGCATGCATATGCACACGCAAGTCCTTCCCAAACTTGAATCTGCATCAGAATCAGGAAGACAAGACAGTTAGTTAGGACACAGATTGCTAGGACCCTCCCAGGAGTTTGTGATTTAGTGAACTTGGGATTGAACCCAAGAATTTACCTTTCTAATAAGCTCCTGGGTGTTGCATATGCTGCTGGCAGGGAGCTACTGGTTTATATAATCCACGGGGCAAGGTCATAGGAGAAATGAAGATTCCTCTCCCTCTCTCCCTTTTCCTTCCTCCCTCTCTGCTCCTCCTCCCCTCTCTCCCTCTCTTACTTCTTCTCTACCACTTCTTCCCTTTTCTGTTTCTCTCCTATGTACGTACAATGCTTTTTCCAGCCCTCTCCAAGTAAACTGATTGACTTGGCAATGGTTGCAAGTTTGGGGGGGAATTCTTGCTAGCAGGAAGAACAATAGGATCAATTATTACCTCCTGGTGCCTGTTGCATGATCCTTTTACCTGTTTCTTTACCTTTCATCTCTGTTTCTTTGCTACTGTGTGGAAACACGTCACTTCTGGAAATTTCGAGGGCCTTCTACTGATTTTTATAGCAGAGCAGGAATTTAGACTCAGCTTTGCCAGCTTTGGAGCAAGCAACACTTTTACTACTGTATTCTGCCTTCATGTTTCTGAACAGAATGGATAATTAGAGCATAAACCTCCCCTTCTTAGGAAACAATTTCAACCTAATATTTCATTAAACTCTTAAGTTCCTACCAATAAAAAAAATTGGTTGAAGACCACAGACATTTCATAAAACTCTATGGGTGGACATAGCATTGGGTGAATTGAAGTTTCTCTCGTGTTCCCAGACCTGCCTGGGGAATAAACAACATGACTGAACAAACCAAAAAAATCCAAAGAATGGGTGCAAAGTTAGATCAGAGGAGTGCGTTCTGGTGCTCTGTTGCACAGGAGGGTACCTCTGATAACCAAATGGCCTTGAGTATTTCAAAGTCAGTAGAAGGAGGCTTTTGAATGTTCTCACCATAAAGAACAGATGCCTGTATGAAGTGCTGGGTATGCTAAATGCCCTGATTTGATCATTACGTAGTGAATATGTGTATCAAAATAACACACTGCACCCCATAAATATGTACAATTTTGTGTCAACTAAAAACAAAATAAAAAATAAAAACTCTGAAAACAAACTAACAAAAGACATCCCCAGAACAAACGGACAGCTAAAAAGCACAAAAGAGAGAAGAGGAAAGTAGAGGGAATGGACAAGGGGCATATCCATGGATGGGGCCGGCTCTTCCAGTACTTGTCAGTGTGTCTTTGACCATTCACATTTTTTCTGGTCCTCCATTTCTGTGGCACAAAGGGCAGGCCCAGGTGATTTCTGAAGTCCTGCCACTGCCCATACTCTAGTATGGCAACATTTTGTGGGCAAACATACAAAGCAATCGTGAATTGTAACTTGCAAAGTTATCTAGCGGTCCAGTTGCATCTGCTCCTGAAGTCTTAAACCTTTGTAAATTACTTGTTCCCCAAGGCCACTTCTGTTGGTGGGAGAGGTCAGAGAAGCAGAGAAACCCCTTGGAACAGAAGACTTCCACTCTGGTTTCTCATCACAAAATAGTCCCCAGGACTTGGGGACCAGATGGCAATACTTTTGAAGACTCACTAAGGATTTGAATTCTGGTTCATATTAAATATCACATCTAAATTATTAATCTGTAGCAGATGTAAATGTATATTATTGCATTGTATTAAACATTAATATTGCAAAGACCAGCCTGTGGATCGCATGCAGATACAAATGCTGGGAGACCACCACCGATCCTCCAACTAAAATCCAGATTTAGAATCCAGGTTTCTTAAGCAAAAGTCTTTCAGAAGAAACATTTACTGCTAGGGTTACACACAAGAATATGAGTACTTTTCCAAAATGAATGATAATAACTAGCATTTGTTACGGTCTTCTTTGCTAAGTGCTCTTTGTTGGTTTAAGCATAGTGATACAATTAATCTTCAAACAATTCTAGAAGGAAGACATTACTATTTACTACAGTCAGAGAACAACCTTTATTAAGTACCAGTTATGTACTGGGATTGTTCCAAGACGTGGGGATACAGAGGTAGGATCAAACATTTCCATGATTTTTATGAAACTTACTTTCTTGTGAGATAAGACAAACAGTTTGTCCCCAAACCAATAAATAAACACAAAACTTTCAGAGAGTGATACTTTTGTTGAGTAGAGGTGACAGTTAGTGACAGGTAGAGACTGAGGGGGGATCATTACGTACTGGCTGGTCTTGCCAGGAGATGTTTGCTCCAAGGGCCCTAGGCCAGCTCACTCAATATCAACTTCCTAAAGTCAACCAGAAGAGTTCTACTCTTTAAATGACCATTGAGTTGAAGTATCTATTTACCAGACACTTGTTTTAATCAACTGTTTTATAGTATTTCATGTTTCTCTAAAATCATCTAAAGTAAGGCACAATTTTAGAATGATAATTTTCTTGAACGTTGTAAATTTTAGCTCCTATTCATGCCAACGGTGTCAAGAATATTATAAATAGTTGAGTAGATTTTTGTTTTCTGAAACATTTTCTATCCAGTCTACAGCTTTTTTCTTCTTCTCCCAGTTTATATCTCTGTTTGTGCTATTCCATTTTCCTGTTTTGCCTCAGCTTGTCTCTGAATGGCTTGAAATAATTTGTGGAAAGACAAGCTGGGCAGCTCCAATATAAACATGAATATAAATTAAACAGAATGGATGCACTGCCTGGAAATAGCTGCTGTCACTCCAGCCTTCTTTCAAATGGGTTCATCCTCTTCTATCCCAGGTTACCACCAGAAGAATAACATTTCTATTATCTCCTTTTTACATAAAAAAAGTTTTAATGGATATATGAAGATGTGAAAATTATACATATTTATGGGTACCATGTGATGTTTTGGTACGTGTATATGTTGTATAATGTTGAAATCACAGTAAACATCCCTATCCTCAAACTTAAGTAGCACCATCTTGGAACCTCTCTCTCCTTCTTGGGGGAATCTTCTGTCATCCACCTCTGCCTGCCTTAGAAGCCAGTCAAGTCCCCATGCTGAGTCTCCTCAGTATTCATCTCCATTTACTTGGTAACTACCAATAATTGCCTGCATGTTGCCTCAACACTGATTGCTAGGCACCTGGAGATTGCTTTCCTTTACTACATAGCTTGGAATGCCAGAAATAAAATTGTTCTAACTATTTTGAAGTTAGGCACACGGCCTAAGATCTTCCAGTGAAAAGACCACAGATGTAGAAATGAAGACAAATGTCTGGAAGGGAAAGGATGCCACAGAGAGACTAACATTTCTAACAAGCATGGCGGAGAAGCTGTGGAAGGCAGTGGTGGTGCTGTTTCCAGCGCTCATCCGAGTGCTACCCAGGCAATGCTGGCAATGGTGGTTTTCTAGTAGGGTCTTGTGGTGGGCTAGAATGGGGTTTTTGGCTATGTTTCACCCAGCCCTATCCATCCTGGATAGTATAGTGTAAGTCTGGTAATTGGAATCTCACAGGGAGAGATCCTATGAGCCACATAGTATCTTTCCCTAAATTCCTTTATGCCGAGGCTAACTGGAATGGATTCTGTTGTCTTTGTCTAAGAGCTCTCTGATCAATAAACCTGCTCTATTTACCTTTTTTTGACATACTGGAGGGTGGAAAATCATCTGGGGAATAACGTTACTATGGTGGAATAACTGATACTGAACCCGAGAGAGAGGAACTAATTCAGACCGGGTAGGGGGCCACCTGTCCTTTCTCCTCATGAATCTAGTTTCCTTTTCCTCCTTTCTCCATTTCCCTTCTTACACACAAGCCACACTTTTCTTGTCTGTAACACGAAAATCCTGACCATCACCACGTCATAGTCCAGTTGTTTTAAGTTAAATAAAATGCCTAGAATAACACATAAGTGTTTAATGATAAATGTTGACTAGCTTTCTTTGTTAGCATTGGGAGTGAGTGATTAGCTGTGTCTAGGATGACATTGGAAGACTTGATGTCCTTAATCTAGAAATAGCAGGTTGGGGGGAAAGGAACAGTGATAAAGAATGCCACCTGCTACAGTCAGGGGCACAGATGAGCACAGCATATCCAAGGATTCTGCATGATAGAATGTTGTTTGTGTTGAGTTGGTGGGGGTTATTTTTTATTTGTGCATTATAATTATATGTAAAGGTGGTTTTTTTTTTTACATGTTCATTTATGAACATGATACAACAATATAGTCTGGCCAATATCATTCCCAATATTTCCCTTCCTTCCTGCCTCCCCTGATCTCTTTCCTCTACTGCCCTTCCTTCCATTTTCATGAGATTCCCTGTTCAACACCTTTATTTTCCTTTTTTCTCTCTAGTTCCTATATCTGAGAGAAAACACGCAACACTGTCCTTCTGAGTTTAGCTTATTTCACTTAACATAATGTTCTCAGGTTCCATCCATTTTCCTGCAAATGACATAATTTCATTTTTCTTTGTGACTGAATAAAACTTCATTGTGTATAAAGACCACATTTTCTTTATTCATTCTTCCATTGGCAAACATCTAGGCTGCTTGCATAGTTTGGTTATTGTGAATTGTGCTGCTGTAGACATGGGTATGTCCCTATTGCTATTGTATTCTGACACTAACTCTTCAGAATAAATACCAAGGTATATCTGGGTCCATGGTGATTCCTTTGATGAGCCTTCATACCAATTCCCACAGTGGTTGTACTAACTTACAATCTAGGTGGGCACTATTGGAGGGGTACAGCTAGAGTCTGTGGTGGGAGAGTAGAGTAGGGGCTTGATCACAAATATTATGGATGGGGTCCTTTCATTACAAGGCATCCCTGATCTGAATCTCCTCATTCTCATCAAGTTGGAAGCACATTGTCCTTCTTTATCCAACGTTGACTAAGTCACCTCAATTTTCTGCTATGTCCATGACCCTCTCTTAATTACTTGGAGAAAAAGTCCTAATGTAATGATCTAATTAATCTCTCATAAACATTGAAGAGATTATCTGACTGTGTGCTGAGATTATGACAGAGATAGGATGAATTACTTTAAAAAACTGATAAATATATGCTTGCTATGATTTGGATATGAGGTGTCCCACAAAACCTCCTGTGTTAATGCAGTGATGTTCAGATGTGAAATGATTAGAATATGAAAACTATAACCTAATCAGTGGGTTAGCCCATATAACGGACTAATAATTTGAAAGGACTAGCATACTGGGTGGTAAGTATCTGTAGGTGGGGCATGGCTAGGGGAGGTGGGTCACTGGAGGCATATCCTTGGGAATTATATCTTGTTCCTTCCATCCCGGCTCTTCATTCTCTCTCTTTGCTGGCTGGCTTCCATGAGTTAAGAAGCTTTCTTCCACCACACTGTCCCACCATGATGTTCAGCCTCACCTCAGGTCCAGAGCAATGGAGTTGCCCACCATGAACTGAACCTCTGAAACCATGAGCCCAAAATAAGTATTTCCTCCTCTAAGTTGTTCTTTTCAAGAATTTTGGTCACAGTGGTGCAAAACTGACCAACACAATGCTTGAAAACTTCTGGTTAATTAAATGGTTGGCCCACTTGGGTTCTGACAAATTTCCTCATGCAAATTCCCAAGTAAACATTGTCAGCACACTTTGGGAAGATTTGTGAATTCAATAACAAAACTTGAATTTTCTAGTCAATAATGCATTGATTTGATAAAATAGTTCTAGAATTCCTTCTTTCCTCCTCTTCTTTGTCTTTATCTACATCTTTATCTCTGCCTTCATCTTTTATGTTAAATTTAAATTCCCCATAAAAGATTTAGAGCCAGCAGTTTGGTGTATAATCCACAATTACCTTTGTCAGTTCCTGGAAATAGTCCTTATTTCAGATAATTTACAGGGAACTGTTGATTTCATGGGTTTGCAGTGCTGGTGTTCGCTTTGCCTTTTAACACCTGCCCATTACCTGTAACTGCACAAGTACTATTAGCACAAAGATTGTCAATTTCATACAAAATAATCAGAAAAACTTTAGTAGTTGTAGGTCAGTGACAGCAAAAATAGTAATGTTTATGGGCCCAGGCAATTCAGCCATGATTTTTGTTTTATTTTGTTTAAAAAAATGTGTTAAAACTGAAAACATATTTTGCCAGCCACCTCTTCCCTTGCCTTTTTGAAAGTCCATATGTTCTTTAGGGAAAAATTTAATTTGGTTTTATTCAAGTCTTTGCGAAATTTTAAAAGAGCTATTTGATATGTAAGATCTGTATGTCTTCAGAAATCAGATCTGCTGTCAATTCTTTGTACAGAGTTCAAACCATATTTTCTTAACACTTTGAGGAAGTTATTTGGGTCAAGCCTAGAGGAAGTATATTCTCAAAGTAGTTGTTTTCCAAAACACTTTAGGGGGTTATAAATTTTGTCCACATTCCATATTCCATATCCATGTTGGGCTCTGAACTAGCGGCTGGGTGTTGTGGCTTTGGGGATTCCCCTTTCTCACGGGTGGAGTGGGTTCATTTTCTTAGAAGGAGAATATGTTGTTTTACATAAATTAAGCAACTGTGAGAGAAAATAGCCAACTGAGTATTGTTGAGAGGATATGAACCTCCCCAAATCTGCTTCCACTTGCTCTGAATTGTGCAGGAACTTGAGTATCTCAGTGCTGGAGTCCAAATTAGGATCTGGTGCCATAGGGAGAGGGGAGTGCTGAGCTCAGAAGAAGCTGTGTTCCAATCCCTCGCCTTCTCACTACTTATGTGATCCCTTGAAAGTGCTCTTTTTGCAGTGGCCTGGAATTTTTTCATCTGAAACAGAGGGAGCTAGACCAGAGCACCGTTTCCAAACTAGGCTTTTTTGAGCCCTGAGGTTCCAAAAAGGTATCTCTAGAGTTTCCTGATTTCACAGGTTTTGTATGTGAAGATTTTGCAGACAACCATTTTGGATTAAAAGTATTCTGTTGCTACAGAGCAAAGATACAACGATCCTCAATTCTCATGTTTTAGATTTTTAAATTTATTTACTTTATTTTAACTTATTAAATAATTACCGTCTCATCATTGGCTGTAAATGACCTAGAAGAAATGAAATTTGAATAGAAGCTTTGGAAATGAAAATTCTATTTTACTTCTTGATGCTAAACTCATACTCTGGGGGACACAAGCCTCCAGTTGCTCCTGGGTTGTTTGAAATAGACTGTTGGTATTGGAAAGTGACCCATATTACAAGCACCTTTAAAAAATTAATCAGTGTCTCCTGCAGCTGGACATGGGCATAAGTTAAGACCAGCAATTCCACTCTTAGGTATATTTCTGTGTGTGTGTGTGTGTGTGTGTGTGTGTGCGCGCATGCGCCAAAAGACATTGGCAAGAATGTTCATAGCAGCACCATGTGTAATAACCCTTCATTGGAGACTTCCTAAATATCCACCAATAATGGAAAGGCTATATAAATCTATGTTGAATTTTTGCAGTGGAAACACAGTGACCAACTATACACAAAAATACAGGTGAATCGCATAAAATTTAAAGAAATTAAAACAGTGAATTAATTTATAAAATGCAAAACATAAACAAATTCATGGCCAATGTGGGAGGAGTTGGAAAAGTGGGAGGGGACCATGAGTGGGAGCATCTGGGATGAAGGTCATCCAGGCCCTGGTGACACACATGCAATTCCATTTGTGGTCAGTGTATTAGGCTATACATATGACAAGCATTTTTCTCTAGGCAACAATATTTATTAAAATAAAAAATTTCACTGAGATCATCTTTTCAAGTCTGCTTCCCGACATTAGTTAGTTCAAAAGAAAATAACATTAACAGCTCTGTCATACTTTATATAATGGACAAAAGGGTGTGTGTTAAATTTGAAGGTATTAAGTTGAAATGATCCTGGGCTAAAGGGATTTACCTAATCACACAAATGATCACCTGTCACCTTTGCACCTGTGGATGTGGGCCCTGGCATTTCTTTGAAAGGCGCTGTTTAAACTCTTATATGGGTTGATAAGTTTTTCTATTTGTTTTCCTTATTGACTGTTTTCAACACAACTTCTAGAGCCTTCTGTTTCTCCCCATGAAGGGTCATAAACAACTGTAAGCAGGAAAAGTACAGAAACTAATTATTTCCAGGCAATGAACAACAGGCCTTTGCAGGACTGTGATAATTAAGGAAAACAGACCTGGGGAGCTCTATGATTGTCTCAGTACTTGCCTTGAAATGGGTAATGAAGCAGGATCAGTGGCCTTAGGGAGTGGAATGGACGGAGTTGGAGTTCAGAGATCTGGAGGCTGCTAAAATTTGAGCAACAGCATGCTTGAGAGAAAGAAGCTGCAGGGAGGGACGAAAAAGAGCCAGAGCCAGAGTCTTAGATCTGTAGATGAGTCCTCATAAGAACTTATTATGTGTCTGTAGGAGAGGAAAATGCCTGAGGCTGGGGAGTGAGCACTGGAAAGCAGTGAGCTGAAAACTTGAAGTTCAAGAGGAATAGTTTGCATTTCCACAAGCCATGGCTTATGGGTCCAGAGCATTTGGTAAAGTCCTCAGAAGGGTCAGACCTTAATAATGGGGTTAAGTTAGCCCCAGAATAGAGGTTGTTCCAGACCTGCCGTAGCAAAATTCAGAGGCCAGGAGGAGAAGGCTACTGTGGAAGCAGAGGCTGGAGTGATGTGGCCACTGGATTGAAATTCCAGCAGCCACCAAAGGCTTGAAGAAGCAAGGAATGGCCTCTTCCCTGGATCCCCAGGAGGAACAGACTTACTGCTAAGACTTTATCCCCACATGACTCATTTTATACTCTGCCCTTCAGAGCTATAGGAGAGCAAACTTTGTTGCTTAAGCTACAAAGTTGTGGGTGATTCATTACTGCAGCAATAGAGAAAAAAATACATGGGCCAAAACAAAATTCAAGCCTTTCAGGGAAGGCAACAAAATCCAGCACCCAACAAGGTAAAAGCACTGTGTCTGAAATCCAATAAGTAACCTATAGGCATGTAAAGATATAGAAATATGTGACCCACAATAGGAAAAAAAAAATCACTGGGTAGAAATATGCCCCTCAAATGAGAGAGACAATGGAATTAGTAGACAAGATTTTAAAACAGCTTATTAAAATTCTTCTAAATATGCTTGAGGATATAACATTTAAAAAATTTGAATATAGTGAGGAGAAAAAGGAAAGATAGCAAAGAGAGACAAATGTAATTTTGGAAGATGAAAAAATAAAATATCCATCATTAGATAGGATAAAATAATCCAGGACTAGATTAGATATTACAGAAGGAAATAGCAATGAATTTGAAGACAGCAATAGAAACCATATAAATTGAAGTATAATGAGAAACATACCAGAATGGGGGAAGGAAGAAGCCTCAATGAGCTGTGGAAGGTTGTAGGTAAGCTCACATACATTTAATTACAGTCTCAGAAGAAAAGAAAGTCACAAAAACTACCTGAAGAAACAATGGCTGAACATTTGCCAAATTTGATGAACACTATAACCCTATAGATTCAAGCAGCTAAAAAATCCTAAGTAGAAGAAAACATATTGAGAGCCACACAAAGCTCCATCAAAATCAAAATATTGGAAATCACTGAGAAAGGGAAGAACCTTCCATGAACATAAGGACCCAAACCCCACATTACCGATAGAGGGACAAAGATAAGAATCACAGAAAATTCTTGTCACCAGCGCGGAAAGAAAAAACCTGTATGCTTGAGTTTTCTATCCAGTGAGAGTGTGTTTAGAAAAGGAAGGTGGAATAATGACTTTTTCTTATGATCAACATCTGAGAAAATTTGTCGGCAGTAGACCTTGCACTACAAGAGATGTTAAAGAAATCCCTGAGGCAGAAGGAGTGGGAAAACAAATCACAGTGTGGATTTAGAGAAAGGACAAAGGGTACCAGAAATGGCAAACACGTGGGTAAATAAAAAAGACATTTTTTATAAATTCTTTTAAAATCTATTAAAAAGATCATTGAACTCCTTAAGACAAATAAATAACAACTCCAACAAAAACCTAGAAATAAGCCGTGAACCAACTTGAGTCAGTTAAGCTGTTGAGTCCCTACCAGTGGGAGCAAGTGTTACAGCTACCTTGAGATGGATCAGATTTCTTAGGTCTAAAGTTGGTGTGGAGTTTAATCACATGTGAAGAAAATTAGCTCCTGTGCTTCCTAGAGCCTGTGACTATCAGTGCCACACACTGGAGCCATCAGGTCCAGGAACATCTGGCTTGGGCATCAAAAGGCAGTGGGCTGCTGCTGTGTATCCCTGTTCAATCTCGGCTTGTCTTTACCTGGACAAATGGTGACCTGAAGGCAACCTGGCTGGCTCCTTACCTCTGGCAGGCGTGGAGGAGGGCATGAGGTTGAGACAGCAGAAGGAGATGTGGTGTCCCTATGAGGGCCAGACACACGGAGCTTGTCTGAAACAAAGTCACCTGAGATCAGCATCTGGCAGAAAGGACCGGATCAGAGATTGTGTTCAAAAAGGACACCAAGTACAGGCCTTGGAGTTACTTCCATTTGGAAGACTGTGGAGACATTTTATTTGTTTCCTAGGGTTGTTAATTTGATGTCAGGAGAATTTAGAAGCATATCTTCCATTCTAGGAAATGCTAGCAAATCTGTGGTGATGGGAAGCAGGTCAGGGGGTGAGGAGGGAAAGAGTAGAGGGAGGAATGTCAGAGAAACAAGAGGAAACAAACTTTGGGACTCAACTGGGGAAAATGGATGTGTTCCTTATCTTGGCTGTGGTGATCTTTTCTCAAAGGTATACATGTGTCACAACTTAACAAGCTGTTTTCATGAAACATATGCAGTTTATTGTGTTAATCATATCTTAATTTTTTTTATGTTACTTAAGTAATTAACATTACATCACAGAGACAGCTGTTTATGCCTTTGAAAGGCAAAGCCCATTCTTTTGGATTAGACTTGGTATCCCATTGAAAGCTGCAGGTGTTTGAGATGGTTTAAAGGATGCAAGAGGCAAATCAGTAATTTAATTTAGGGATGCTAGCAAGTTCCCAGAGCTAAGGGAAACTTTGATTTTATATCTTCACAAGGGGAGAGGCAGCTTTTCCTGTCTAATTGTCTGCTCAGGTCCCTTCCCGCTCCCTTGGGTGACATTTTCACATTTCCAGCATCTAACTGACGGGATCTCACCTCCCAGTCTCTGCTTTTTGTTGACCTAGAATGAACACATGCAGATCACATGCAGATACAGAATAGTCACACATTTAATTGTTTTCCAGTTAAAGATGGAGCTGTTTAATTTTTGACGACTATTAAAGTGATAAACAATTTCAATGTTGAATTTGAATTTTATTGTTTGCCAAAATATCTTATTGAAATATTCAGACAAGGATGGGAGCTCTTTTTTTCTTTATATTTAATCAATTTGATGTGGTCCATTCAGAATGTGAAACACTGCAGAGACTTTTAAGTCAGATAGACCTGAGTGCAAATTCTTCACAGGCAGCTTCTGCAAACAGTGACAAAGTTGTTTAAATTTTCTTCACTGAAGTTCCCTTATGTGTGAAATGGACATATAATAGCTTTCTCATCACCTTTTTGTTATTTACTTATTTTTGCTGAGGACTAGAGATAATGTTTATAATGTGCCTAGCATAATTCCTGGTGGACATTCAATATACAATGGTGGACCCTTAGTTTTAGTTTGTAAACACCAGCAAATTTTATGATAAAAAAAAAAAATCACTTTTTAATGATAAAATTGAAACCAGGAATTTTGATTCCTCTTCCTCCCCTCAGCTTCATTCCACATTTACACCTATTATAATTTCCTTAATTCTTCGCTGCTTGACAATTGCAACATTAATTTTAGCTTTCCTGAAGTTAGTCCTTCTGTGGTGAATTTTCCCCCTCCCCCTCTCCTACCCAGGTCTCTGTTTCCTTTGTTTCCGAGCCAAGGCAAAAATGTTGGCTATGGGAAATATTTATTGGGTGCCATTTAGACAAATACAAGAATCTGATTGAATGCTCTCCACGACTGTCGGTTGAAACTAAACACGGAGTTGCCATGGATACTGGTTGCTTGGCCTCTGCTCCAACACATTAGAGCCTTTTTAGTTCAACAATGTGCAAACCACAGATGTTGCCATGCATTGTATTAATAATCAGCCTGGATCTCTTAGCAGAGAAATTGCTTGGGTTTGTTTTAGCAGAAAGGGATCCAAATTCTCAGAAGGAAAACAAGATGCCCGGTGCCCTGCCTGTCTCTAGGTCCAGGTAACAACCTCTGCAGGCACGATCTTTGCCTTTCCTTCTGTATCATTTCATCTACATAGAGTGGTCTTCTTTTGATACTTATGTGGAATAAGAATCTCTGTGGCATATTTTATAAAACATTACATGGGTGTCTGTTAGGAATATTGCACACAACTTTGGGTAGAGGATTTAAAACAGGGGAAAAAAGCAAAGGAGAAAGAATACAAAAACGTCCCAGGTTCCATCTGAGAGCTGAAGTGAAGTTGTAGTGGAAAAAACCCTGGTTGCTCCAATAAGTCCTGATTTTGCCACTCAGCAGCTGTGTGTTCTTAGGCAAACTCAACAGCATAGACCTTAGTTTACTCATTCCACTGACTCTTCCACTTGTAGGACCCTAGTGATTACACTGGGCCCACCTGGACAATCCAGGACATGGCTCCATTGTAAAACCAATTGTTTAGAACCTTAATTCATCTGTAAGTGAAATTCCTCCTTGGCATTTAACATAGTCACATGTTCTGGGGATCTAAAGATGTAAGTGGACATGTTTGCAAAGGAGGCATTATTCTATAAGACAGTGATCGCAAAAGAAATTTTTATTTATTTTATTAATTTTTTTTTAACTTTATAAATGTCTATGTGTTGTTCCTGAATTTCTTTTACACCTTTAGCAAAAGGGGACATTCTACTGTCCGGTTTAGAGTTTGCTCAGCCTCATTTGGTACATGTTCAGTTGAATTCAGGGCTGTGGTTCTTGCTTCAGAGTTTGACTTCTTTCTCTTGTCTCTCTTGAGTTGCTGTCTGGGCATGTAGATCCCAGGCGATTCCAGGCAGACCTGGGTTGGAGAGCTACTGTAGATCTTTTAGAGAGACAGTGCTGGAGGTTGGGAAGCCCTCTCTTCACTTTCTCTCTGTACAGATACTCAACACTATTATTTTTACTCTGCAGAGGCTGCGTAGACTTATTACAACTGAGAAGTGTTCTTCTTCTAAGGCATATGGTGTGTTAAAACAACTTTATATTATTGAGCATTGACTTGTAAAAAATGCTTCCAAAAATAAAATGCCTCTTACCAGCAAGATATTGAACCAGAAATATTTTATGCAAGAAATATTTCCCTTGCCCACTGCCATCCAGTCTTAGGCAATGCCGAGTCCGCAATTCTGGTCTCGTCGCCCTGAGTCTTCTCTAAACCACTGGATATTTTGTGGGTAAAGCAATGATACAATTTTTGCCTTTTTGCTACCGTAGACAATTAGGCAAATAGAATTCCACACTGAATAGTATTTACAGGAAAAACTGCTTAATCTTCTAAAATATATTTGTGGTTATTATAAAGAGAAAGGATATCTAATTCCCTTACTGAAGTTAAGTAATCACAAACCTGCTGGAAACAACATTATCTGAACATCTTTTTTTCCACAAATTTCTGGTTGTCAAGAATAATTATAAGTAAGGGAATTGCCTCAGTAGCACCGTGGACCACCCTCATTTGATTTTTCTTCCCTGTTGAGCTGCCTCACTGTGGATAGTACCTTGTTTGTGTCAGTCACAGGTAAAGCTCAGTCGGAGGAGAGGTGAACACAAATTGAGTTTGTGTACCAGTCCAGGGTTAAATGAGTGGTGAGCAAGTTTCGTGCTTAGTGACTCAAGCTCTCCTACTCTGATCACTCACAGTGATATGATAATGGGATAATTTGAAGAAGAAAATTTAACTGTTGATTTCAGCTCTGGCACAGAGTGGTGGTGGAGGTGATGGAGGCAGAGGGCAGAGGGGGGCTGAACACTACTGAACCTCAGTAATTGATATGCCAGCTTCTCTCACCGGAAGCTGCATTTATTCTCCTTAGAACTTGCAAGGGCAGTAGGACTGGTGGGGATATGGACAGGAAGTGCCTCTCATCTTCATTCTCCCCACCTTTGATCTATTGCACATTTGAATGATTTCTGTACATTTCTGATTTTACCACGATCTTCCAAGCCCCTGTGAATGCTTTGCTGGACACTGTAACTGCTTTTCTAAGAGCTCTTTCTTTCTCCTCTTTCCTTATCCTTTTGCAATTTATTGACACATATTTTAAAACATGAGTCATATCAAGTGATGCCCCGGTTTAGTCCCCACTATGTTTTTTTCAAAGACCATAGAATGAGAAAAATCACGCGGGTCAGAACAGGTTAAGTGCTTTAAAAGGTGTTTATTTTTCTTGCATGCAGCACCCTGTTGTGAGTCTGTGGGAGGCTGTGGTTGTTGCTGGCACCCGGGACCCGAGTGGATGGAAGCCCCGTGGTGGTCAAGGCTGCCATGGACAGTGGGACAATGAAGATGCATCATGTGCACCCAGGCTGACATTTTAAGCTTCCATCTCTTTGACTTCTCACTTTTTATTGGTTGAACAAGTTACATGGCCTCATTGCATTCACTTGGATAGAGAACGGATATTGTGCAACATTCCACTGAATGAGCCAACCAAAAATAATGAGCAGTCTTGATGACCGCCATGATAAAACTTCATCATCGTCACAAGGGTTTTGGAGATTCGGTACTTTCTGTTTCTTGGATTTCATCTCTCTTCATCATCCTTCTTGTGGTGATGGGTTGTGCTCTTTGCACCAGTTGTTCCTGGAAGGTGCTGTTCTTCCTCCCGAGCTCTGGGCTTAACTGGCTCCTAGTAGTCATCAAAATTTCAGTCGAGATGCTGCATCTTTAGATGATCCAGACTTAACAGAACTTTCCTTCCTCTGTCTAAATTCTTAGCATGGTGTCACCTGTTTTTAATTTTCCTTTTCTTTATTTTTAGCAGAATGGTCCATTGGAATTCCTTAAATTTCATGTTCTTGGTTTAGCTTGGTCAATCTTCTATTCATTTCAGTTTTAGGAGATGCAGAGACATGTGCATGACATCAAATCTACTCATCAAAAACTTACAGGTTGGTAGAAACACAAAATATTATAAGTGAATAAAGTAAGTATTAACTAGAAGCATAGAAAAAGATGCTTAACATCTTTAGGTAAATGCAAATAAATATCATGATGAGATACCACTTTTTGCTCTCTAGGAAGGCTAGAATAAAATTTGGTTGATACCAAGTACCAAAGGTAATGTGGAGAAACTGGAACCCTCGTGGCTTGTGGGGATGTAAAATGGTGCAGCCAATTTGGAAGACAATTGGGCAGTTCTTCAAAAAATTAAACTTGGAGTTATTGTATGATTCGGTAATTCTACTCTGGGGTATATATATCTCAGAGAGATAAAAACATTTGGTCACACAAAACATGTACACGGATGTTTATAATAGTCAAAGGATGGAAGCGTTTCACTTCCATCCAACTGATGAAGGGAGAGACCCCAGTGCCCCAGTCTTTCTCAGTCATGGAAAGAAATGACTTGCTGATACGTGTTATGGCACAGGTGGATCTTGAAAAGTTCATGGCACATGAAAGAAGCCAGTTACACACAAAAGGCCATGGATTGTATGAGTTCACTGATAGGAAATGTTCTGAAAAGGCCAATCCATAGAAGCTGACCCAGAAGAGGGACTGTCAGAATCTGAGGTCAGGAGGCAATAGAGGGTGATTGCTAATGGATATCGGGTTCCTTTTGGTGTAAGGACCATATTCTAGAGTTGGATAGTGGTAATGGTGGCACAATTTGTGAAAATGATGAAAAACACTGAATTGTACACGTTAAAAGGCTGAATTTTTAAGGGCTAGTGAATGTTTTAACTGTAAGCTTGGCGTTTACAAACATCAGATTAAACAATGTAAAACCACACCCTTCTTTTGTGTCCTTTTGTCAAAAGGAATTGCAATAATAAAGAAGTATCAACATTTGTGTTATAAATAGTAATAATATAAAACACCTAAAACACCTATTCCATGAAGTGGCAGGTTTTTTCTTTCTTTCTCAGTGCTGAGGACTGAACCCGGGGCCTTGTGCGTGGAGGCAAGCACTCTGCCATTGAGCTACATTCCTAACCGGAATTTGAAATGAAAGCCAGAGGAAGCTTGCCTCAAATTTTAATAGTCCCCCCATATCTAATGAAACAAACTAGAACTAATTTGCAATATTGAAAATGGAATTCTTTTTCTATCTAAATATAAAAAAATATGCTATCTTGACTTTCAGGTTAGGTCTGTCCCTTATAAAGTGTTTGACATAAATACCGGTTAGTATGTAACTCTCAGCAGTATTTGAATTAGGCTGGTAAGGTTTTTATGCTGGTGTTGACTTTCTTTTCAAGATGTCAGAAGGCTATATCCTTCTGGTCTTCGATCTCACTAGACTTCAGCTACCCTGCTTTTTTCAGTTTCCTCTGACCTCTCCCCATGACTGCTGGCTAAGGCTTTCAGAAGATTCTGCCTCCAGTCCATCTTGGCAAGCAACTTCCTTAGAGACCCCGTTCAGGTCACCAGCTTTGCACGGGTACTGCTGGACACCATGGCCGTACTCCATCTCGTCATCCTGGTTTGTTTTTCCTTTCTTTCTCTGTAGCACTGATCACCAGATGCAGAGATTAGTCCACGTATTGATTTTCTATCTGCTCCCAAAGGGATGTTGAGGAGGGTAGAGTTTGTGCCTTTCTTGCTTGCTTCTGTGTCTCCAGAATCTTGAGTTTTGCTGAGAGATTATTAGACAGGTCTCAATCAAAACTTATAGATGAAATTATTGAATACATAAAGTTAAGAGCATGTACTTTTTAAAAATAGTGTGTTGTAATCTGGATCTGAAATGTTCCCCCAAGGTTTCTGTGTTGAAGACTTGTTCCCCCATGCAGCAATTTTCAGAAGTAGGACTTTTTGGCACTAATTGGATCATGAGGGTTCTGATCTCATAAATGGATCAATCCACTGATAATGTTCATAATTATTGGGAGGTGGTGGAAACTGTGGGAGTTGGGGCCTGGTTGGAGGAATTAGGTATTGGGACAATGTCCTAGAAGGCTACATCTTTTTTTTTTTTTTGGACCCTTCCACTCTCTCTCCTCTGCTTTCTGTCTGCCATAAAGTGAGCAGCTTTCCCCCACCATGCCCAAGCACCATGATGTTCTGCCTGACCTTAGGCACAAAGCAATGAGTCAGTTGATCACGGACTGAGGCCTCTGAAACTGTGAGCCAAGATAAATCTTTTCTTCTTTAAGTTGACTTTGTCAGGCATTTTGTTTCAGAGATGAAAACTGAATAACAGTGAGATAAACATGAGTTTAGTTGCCTTCTGTCCCATCTATAGAACCTTGTTTATGAGGTGAGACCCTTACTTTCAGTCAATAGCTTTCATTGTTCTGTGACTCAGCTTTCTATACTTAGAATGGGTGCAAGAATAGTGCTATGGTGCAATTTTACAGGAGCAGTGGCTAGAAAATGCTTGGTAGGATACAAATAGTAAGCTTTCGATAGACATCATCTATATGGTAAATAGTAATTTACTTATAACTCTTAGCCTTGGCTTAATGAGATAGCTTGTTCAGCTTTATAAACAGCTATAGATTACTTATAATATATAATTTTGCCAAATGTTCACCTAGAGGCTTAGAAGCATGATTAGAAAATTACCTTTTTGGGGGGGAGTTTCTGGAGATTTATTCCATAGGCACTTTACTACTGAGCCACATTCCCAGACCCACCCCCACTGGACTTTTCGTTTTTGGTTTTTTTTTTTTTTTTTTTTTTTAGACAGAGTCTCACTAAGCTGTTTAGAGCCTTGCTAGATTGTTGAGGCTGGACTTGAACCTGAAATACTTCTGTCTCAGCCTCCCAAGCCCCTGGGATTACAGGTGTGCTCCACCACACCCATCTAGAAAATTACCTTTTAAAAATTCCTGTGAGCTAGAAAAGGTTTCACTTAGTTTGGTTGGAGTTTTAAAATTTGATTTCTATTTTGATTAAATCAAAAGCATATTAAAGAGGCTAGATAACCGTGATTACTAATTGGCTTCATGAAAGGTTTTTTTTTTTTTTTTTTTAACACCTAACATTTTTCAGCTTGAAATAAATCTGAGTTAAGACCTTTGCCAAGATAGTGATAAATACCTTTTAACATATGGTTATCTAGTTGTACTTATTTTAAATACTCAAAACATTCTTTGGAAGGAAGCAAAAGAAGGGTGATATTTTGAAGGGAAACAGAGATTCACATTAGCACTTGTACTAATCACTTCCCTCCAAATAAATAATGCAGAGGAGGTAATATATGCACAAAGAAGAAACCAGTCACAAATGAATAAAAGAAAATGGAAGAGAGGACAGGAGGCACTTGAGTACCCAGGGACACAGGAGGAGGCATCCGAGTCCAACCACAGGAGACCTGTAAGAGGCTGCAAGGGGAAGGGCTGAGGGTCAGAGGACCCCCATCTAGCTCACCTTTCAGCAGCTTTAAATAACCACTCTTCCCTAGTTTTCCTAAACGTTAAGTAT
Source organism: Sciurus vulgaris (assembly GCF_902686455.1). Lineage (NCBI taxonomy): Eukaryota > Metazoa > Chordata > Mammalia > Rodentia > Sciuridae > Sciurus > Sciurus vulgaris. Next base: position 132,814,058 of record NC_136469.1, on the reverse strand, counting down.
ATTTAATTTTATCTACCTTAGCTACTTCACAAGATTGTGATAAAAAAGGTTAAATAATGACAAAAGATTTGGGGAAAGCTGATGCATTTCATAGATACAAAACACTTCCACAGCAAATTGCGATATTTGGGAAGAAACCAGCATTGATGGATTCAGAGTTGATATATGCTAACCCCTCTCCATACATTTCTAATGTAGGATTCAATATTTCCCTCTCACAGATAGCAAAACTGAGGCTCAGGAAGGAAAGCAACTTGGAGTAGTTATTGACAGCCGGGTCAGGGCCCAGGTCTGCCTGATCTCAAGGCCTAGGCACTTCCCAAGACACCATCGAGCCTCATAGGGGAAGTGGTGCTGTAGTTTGCATCAGAGTGCCAGTCTTTCCCGTGGGCAGGCATCACTGCTCCAGTCTGAGGGAGTATTTTCAATAAAGTGCACATTTACCTCATGATGAATCTATTTTCCACATTTATATTAAAAAGTTAGAATCGATGATCTAAGACTTTTTGACAGTTTTAATAAAATTACCTTCTGTTTTTTTTAGGGCTTACAACTGAGTGTGAATAGATTCTGGTGTGTTGGAAAAGGGAGAATAATATTTCACTCCATTTATTTCTAAATCCTTTCTAATGCTGCCTAGAATTTGCCCATCTTTTTGGGCTTTGTTGTTATTGGATTTTTTTCCTTGGTGAAGATGTGAGCATCCTCCATGTCTCGCATGTCATTTTGTATCTGTTCCTGAGCTTCTTTCCCCTACATTTCTTTGATGAATCTGTGGGTCCTCGTCATGCTTTGTACTTGGAAGCAGAATTCTATATTGAGTGACAGCATCCCTCAGGCCAGGAAGTCCTACTTCACCCATCAGGGAGCTAGTGAGGTTGAGAACTCATTTCCAAGGTCAGACACCCTGGGCGGTCAATACCCAAAGTATGCATGAATCAAAACACCACGCTGGACCTCATAAATATGCACAAGTATCATGTGCAAATAAAAAAAAATTAAAAAATAAATAGGGAAACTTAGGGAATTATTGAGTGCAGACCTGGGGAAACATGGTCTGAACGGAACAGGTAGGGGAAGGGGAGCTACTAGAGATGCCCACAGTGGAGATAATGCATGTGCTCAGGAGCACAAACCTGTTAGCCAGGGATAGAATTTCCTACCACTTTTCTGAACATAGTGGATTCAAGAGTAAATACACATTGGCAAGATATTGTTGCATATGAAGGCTCAGTGGAAAGTCGTGTAGGAAGTAGAAGGGGCAGAGATAAGATAGAAAACATCCTATATTTGGAATGTTTCCACTGTCTGGTCTTGTCTGGTTGCTTGATTTCTCCAAGTTCTCCTTTATAAAATGAAGGATAACCTTAACTCTCTTTTATTTAACGTTTACTGCATCACAGGAACTGTCCAAAGTTCTAATAATAGCCCTATGAAGTCAGTGTTACTATTCCCATTTTACAGATAGAGAAACTGAGGCTCAGAAAGGTTAAGTACCTTTCTCCAATGTAATCAGTTAATAAGTAGACCAGGACAGATTATAGCTCAGTTTTTATTTTGTATCTTTATATTTTATTATTTCACTCTATCTGGAGAATTGAAGAAAAAGTTTGTAAATTCAGAACTATTATTATGCACTCCATGGTCCAGTATGATATGAATAAAAATGGTTAAAATATTAGGAAATGAAACAAATGCACAACCAGTAATTTCCACTGTTGTTTTGGATGCCATAAGTTTACCGGGAAGAAAAGTCTCTAGGAAAGAGCCCTTTCGGATCAGCATCAGCTTTCGTTAAATTGGTCTCCATTGGTGCCTGGCAAATAGAACTCATAAATATTCATGTTACAGGGAATTTCAGCATCTCTGGGGCAGTGAATTTCACACAGCATAGAGATGATCATGCACAGCCCCCCGATCCAGGGGATGCAGCTTTTTCTGCAGCAGGCAATGCTCCACTAGAGTGCTCAGGACCATGGTCAACAGTCTTGCTGCCTATCCTTCCCTTGCTGTGAGGTGTGCGCAGGCAGAGGAGAGAGCCTGCCTGGTATTCACAGAGGGAAAGGGAGACTCTGAATGTACTTTGCATTACTTTCTTTTTCTATTCTGTTCATTTACTAAGTACTTTTCTGATTCACTATTCTATTTAGCCCTGTGTCCAGTGCTTACACCCATTTGTAAGCCAATTGGATGATACAGATCTGGGTCTACCACTTACTAGAAGAATTGTCCTTGAAAAGACATTATTTGAGCCCCAGTGTCCTCATCTTAACATGGGCATAAGGGATACCTCTTCTTAGGTGGTTCTGTGGATTAAGCGAAATGAGACCTGAAAATGATCTTGTACATAGCTGACTACTGATGGTCCCATAGAGAGCTGCCATTTTGGGATGCTCAGCATCTGACCTTTCTATTTTGAGGGGCATCCCACCTGTTCCTTCTCTCTCTGTGAAAACTAGAGAGAGATTTGTCTGCTTTCCATCACCTGGTAGCAAAGGTTTGCACAGGTAACCTTTATGGAACCAATATGATGCTTTCATTCAGGATTCTGAATTGTAAGCAACAGTTGCAAAAACCAGGAGAGTTTGGAAGATGTCCAAGGTCGGGTGGTGGTGACTGTAATTAGTGAGTAGACAATTCTTGATAAAAAAAAAAAAAAATGAGTGCTATCATTTGTGCTCTTGGCTCCATGCAGATTGCTTCTCTCATGCCACCTTGGAAGCCTGTTTTGAAAGCCTCTTTTTTGATTCTTTGTTCTTGTGATAAATTTCTAATATATCTCTCTGCTTCTTTTGAAGATAGCCGGTTGCTTTCTATTACTTGCAGCGGAATCTGATAGACACGCTCTTCTCTGAGTAGTGTCGTATTGCAACAGAATTATCAGGGCTATTTAATGAATCAAAATCACCTTCTTCCTCCCTTCAGTCCAGTTATTTTGGAAAAAAATAAATGACCAATGACATAAAGATCCCATTCCATGGTTTATTTAATTATGAGTATTCCTTTTTAATGAGAGACCCTAAGTATAATCTTGCTTTGAGTATCCATCAGTCAAATCTCTGTTGACAGTAACAATTGTGAACATTTGCATTTTTCTTGGGATTTTCCAGCATGTTTGAAAATACAATGCTTAGGCTGGTGCTTACCCTAATTCTACACCGTAGTTAATCTGATTATCTCATGTTTAGGGATAAGGTTATAGAGCTCGGATGACTGACTCAGGGTCCGGTAGTTCGTACTGGAGGTAGGATTCAAACCCAGTTTTCCTGATGCCAAACCTCAACTTGATTATTAATATTCTTAATGACAACTGTGGAACTCTGCACAATTAAAATCATAAGGCTGAAATTTAATTTTATTAGAAGTGTTCACTATGCACAGCAAATTGGTTCATGGATAACCCTGTCTCTTTAGTACTAACAGAAGAGTGTATTTAAAGGGCATTGTGGAGATTGTACCTGGACTGAGAGGAGGGCCCCCTGAGATTGGCATTTGGAGGTGGTCCTGAACCCACACTATATGACCCTGTCCACTTAGACAAAATGAATCAGACTGGTGAGATGCTTGCTCAAACTAATAGTTCACTGACTCCCCTCCCCTCCCCCAACCATTAACCTTGCCTAAAGGAATTTGCTCATGGAGCTACAAATGAGTGAGTGGCAGACAGGGAATAAAATGGAGACATCCACAGAATCAGCATCACTGGGTAATTTTTCTCATCACGACATGACTTTGTGGCAGGTGCAGGCTGGATGTGTTTTTATCTCAATAATTTTCCAGTGACATTCTGCTCTGCAGAGAGAAAATGCCAGATAGACACGGCTCCTGTGGCCTGCATGCAGGGTGCAAAACCAGGTTAACTGTTTCCTAAGATTTCTGTGTCAGAGTAATTCTGTTGTTTGAATTGATCTGGGAAGAAATCCCTAGTGATGCTCTTGTTAATTCCAGCTAATCATTCTCCAGCAGGAGAAGCAAAGGCAGGCTTGTTCCCTTGGTGGGACTTAGATCCTTAAATGCTTTTGACTTCAAGTACTAATGAGCTAAAGGAAATCTTCCCTACACAGTTTAACCTACTGCTTCTTAAATGACAATCCTTGGGGTCTTTCCTTCACATTCAATCTCTGATAAGCTATTTTATAATTTCCCAATGACAGTTATATTGAGTCTCCTCGTTAGCACAGTTACCCAATTTGCTTCCAACAATTCTGCCTTTAGAAACTTCTGATGTGAAGGTTGGAAGGTGGCACCTCTAGCAATCCCCATGGGGGAGTTCAGAAAATGAAATAGTTGGTTTTTAAAGGAAAAAGAAAGAACTAGGCAAAAATTCTTTCTTTCTCTCTTCCTCTCTTGCTTTTTTCTTTTTAAAATGTGTATCTCTAAGTACAGGGATGGTTTCCGAGGATTTTATATGGTTAATGAAAAGCCAGACAGCAGATGACATTTACCCTGCTAAATGTTGATGATTAAGAAGGAAAAGGTTATACTCTGTTTTTTTCCTTCAGAGGGGGTCAACACAAATGTCTGCACAAAGGAATTGCCTGTTTGTGAACAACCAAGCTCAACTCCGGTATTGTTGCAATTGCTCTTGATGATGGTAATTACTTTGTGTTCTCCCCTGGGTATTCAGCCTCCTAGCCTCCGATAGCCAGCTCCCTTCTGGACACTCGCCAGCAGCCCATAATTAAAGTGTTTTCTGGAGGGAGCATCTCCCTGTACTACCCATTGTGAATGATGTCCTTGGAGTCTGGCTGTAGTAATTGAAAAGAAATGAGACCTTTCCAATTCGTCCCTTTCTGTAGCCCCTGCCCCGCCCCTTTCCCAGGACAAAAACATTATAAAATGCCACACAAGAGCCAAGGATCCATTTCTGTGAATTTCAAAGCTGAAGCACATACTTCCCCATCCCCCAACCCCAGGAGTGATGTTTCAAGTGTAACCTTCCTATTACAATTATTCTTGCATGATTAAATAGAAACTGTCCTCCTATTATGCTCTTTGTTGATAGATTAAATGTTCCAATGAGACATTCGACTGCATTGCAATGAAGCATTTCTGGAGAGTCAAATTATAAATTAAGTATGTCTTTGAGGATTACTGTCAATGAGATTTATTATGTGACTGTTAATTCTAAGTAAACGTTATCAGCATTTTCATATATATATTATCTCATTCCATACTGGTAGTAATTTTATGAGATTGGTAGCACTGGTATTCTGAATCCAATCGTTTTAATTGTGAGGAAACCTCAACTCAGAGAAGCTAAATTACTTCCTCCAAGGTCCTCTAGCCATCAAGTGAGACTGAGCCATGATCCAGATTTCTTGATTTCTAAGTGGAGTTCTTTTCATCATCTGTAAGATTATTTATAAAGCCAGTTTACAGAGTGCTGTTTTGGTTTCACAAAATTCTGCAAGTGTTATCTCCAAATGCTAGGGTGACAACCTTCAAAAATTATAGGGGTTTTCTGGAGACAGAATTTTGATTGAGTTGAACCCTATGGCACCAAGTGGCCGAAGCACAGAGGGAGAACAACTGCATTAGCAAACCCCTTTCTTCACAGTGCAGCTCATGCTCACAACCTGGATGGAAACTAAAGAGGCTTGCGGGCTTCTTCTGTTCCACAATCAATGTGGGAGAAGAGATCAGTGTTTGCTTAATGGAAACCTTAATTCAAATTTCTAATTGGAGATAATGAACAAAGGAGGGTATCCCAAATGCTTGACAACTGTAAACAGTACAGTGTTCTTTTAATGATCACACTCTGATTATGGGAGTGAATTTAAATAACGTGAGTCCAAATGCTGCTGGGAGATGCAGCTCCTTTGTGTTTGAGATGTCAGGACAAGGAATGTGGGGCTTTGATGTTTTGGGTAGTAGGCATACGAGTTGCCAGATATAAGGACAACCACTTTTCAAAGAATTAGAATAAAGGAAAACCTGAGTTATGACCTTGATTCAAGAATACTGACTTTAAAAATTTATATATGTAAATAAGTAGAGTTCATGTTTAAATTACTGGTCTCCAGAGATGAAGCCACTAATTCTACAGATGCTGAAGGTTATTTTTGGAAACTATGTGGGGATCAACCTTAGAGTTTACAGAACAATCCTTTAACTTCTTCCACATTTGCATATCTTGTCCATAGGGGACAAGTGGATTCTGGAAAAAAATTAATATTATTTGGAATCAGATCAGGTCCAGTGAATTAGACAAGGGGGTAATTATGGTTGTATCTCTAATGTCCTCTGAGAAGCTCGTATGTTAGTTAGGCAATGCAGAAATGTTCAGAGGTGAGATGATTAGATTGTGAGTGTAACACAATCAGTGGATTAATCCATTCAATGGCTTAATACTTTGGATGCGCTACTGGTGAGGTGAGTGGGACTGAAGGAAGCAGGTCGCTGGGCGTGTGCCCTTGAAATGTGTCTTGTTCTGCCTCCTCTTGCTCTCTCTGCTTCTCCAATTCCACAAGCTGAGTAGATTTCCTCTTCCATACCCTTCTTCCATGATGTTCAGCTTTACCAGGTGCCCAGAACAATGGAATCAGCTGACCATGGACTGGATCTCTGAATTTTTGAACCCCAAAGAAACTTTTTGAGCTCTAAGTTGTTCATTAGGCATTTTGGTCACAACAATGAAAACCTGGCCAACACTAAGGGGGGCAGGGCCAAGGTTATTTTTGGTCAAATGAATGGTGTGATAAAGGATGGAGAATTACTTTCTTATGTGCCTTGTTCTCTGGCTCTCAGGGCAATGCCAGAGGAGATGGAAGTATTTGCGGTGGTTGAAGCATCATTAAATTGATGCCACTGAACAGATTTTTAAAAATAAAATTATTTTTCTCATTATAAAAATGTTATATATATGTGCATATATTTATGTGTATACATACTTATGTGTATATATATTTTGTGTAAAAAATTTGAAGTGTGTCTATGCAGAAAGAAGAAAACAACTATAAAGGTCAGTAACACCTCTACGCCTTCCAAAGTTCCTTCATTCTTCTTTCCTCCCCGTCATCTTCCCTCATGCAGAGGAAAATGGGGTGGGAGCGGGTGGAGGACAGGAAGATGGTAGAATGAAACAGACAGTATTACCCTGAGTATGTGTAGGATCACATGAATGGTATGAATCTACATCGTGCACAACCATAGAAATGAAAAGTTGTACCCCATTTGTGTACAATGAATTAACATGCAGTCTGTAAAAATAAAAAAGATTTAATTAAAAAAAATCAGTAATACCTGTTGTCATGTGTTCTGATTATGTTCATAGACACATCTATATACTTTAAAGAGGAAGCAGAACAGAGCTTACAGGTTTAGGTAGGGGAATCAAAGGTTTAGGGCCAATTCCCACTTTTACAACTTCCTTGTTGTATAATTTTGGCCAAGTTACCCACCCTCTCTAAGCCTGTAGCTTTCTCATCAATAAAAAGATGTTAAGAGTTGTTACAAGCTTTATTGGACTGCTCTTCACTTAGTTTTTATGTATTCTTTCAATAGTTGTTTATTGAACACCTATTCTGTACTTGGCTTTAAATGCTGGGGGAAAAACAGAAGACCTGGAACTCAAGGAATGTACTTGTAAGGAGATATCTACAGAAACCTTATAACCAAATCAAGACATGTAATATTTAAGGTACTTGCACCAGTTCCTGAGGCTTAACTTCCACCAGGAAATGTCAAGAGGGCCAGAGGATGACTACATGCTGTGGTTGCATTGCTGAAGAATCATGAGCTTAGGGCATCTTAATCTTTTTCAATGGACAGTAAACCTGCCCAACCTTTGACCTGGCCAGGGACATTATTATCTTTATTATGTGGGACAGTAAATCAACCTGACTTTTACTATCTTCTGAGGCTGTTTTCTATAAAATCATTCTTGAAAGGTATTCCTGAAGAAAAAGGAAGATAGTTCTTCTGCTTCTGAGATCAGCAGAAAGGCAGACTTCTAAAGAATTGTCTCTTGATACTTGCTGGAAATACAAATTGTTAGGTCCCAACTAGTCCTATTAGACTTGAAATTCTGGGGGTGGAGCTGAGCAATTTGTGTTTGGCAGTTGTCCTGGTGATTTTGTTGTGAATAAAGTTGGAGATGAACTGTTTAGGGAACAGACTGAAGACTGAGTAAGGAGTTTGGATAGAAGACGATGCAGAATTGAAGGTGCTGTCTCCCAGGGAGAAGCCTGCAGCATGCAGACTAGCTTGTGCGTGGGTCTCCTTGTCCTGGTAACACCACAAGGTGGAGAAGGAAGGAGTATGACCTAGAGACAATAGCAACATATAAATGTGAACTGATCTAGAAATCAGGATACCAAGTTCCAGGCTGGGGAGATAGCTCAGTTGGTAGAGTGCTTGCCTTGCAAGCACAAGGCCCTGGGTTTGATCCCCAGCACCGCAAAAAAAAAAAAAAAAAAAAGGATACCAAGTTTCAAGCATTACCCTTGCATGTGAACTTGAGTAAATAACCCTATTTTAAAGCTTTTCAAAAAAATATGAAAATGATTTTGAAGTATCATCTAGTCTTGAGATTCCAAGTAGGGATTTTCTCTTGTGCAACTCTAATCCTCTGATACACAGGCATTAGAGGGATTTGCAGCTATCTGGCATGAGTGAGGAGCAGGATGTGAGGATAACTCTTAATGGTTGACATCACTAATCCAATCAGATGCTTTCTTTTTTTCTTTAGGACAAGAGCCCTGTCATTGACATGTGTCCGTTTTCTCAGGGACCACCTCAGTACTAACATTGCTTAACCAACTTAATTTCTGTTGTGGTTTTGCTTTGTTTGGGTGATTCATCATTGAGGCTGCTGGAAAAGTGTGGTTATTTGGATCCTTAGGCTGTGGCTTTGTACTGAAATTCAGCCCAGATCAACAACTAACTTCTGAGGCAAAAGGTCTTGTCATGTTACTTTCTTTGAAGCTTCTCTTGCTCCAAAACCAAATGGCTTTCTTAGAGCACCTGCAGTCAGCAACACCTAGAGAGAGGGGGAAAAATAATGAATTTTGAAGTAGTTTCTTGGAAATTGGTTCAAAGGATTGAGCAAGTCGAATATATTATTAACTTCTATGCGAGTTCTTAAAAACAGCTTTGGAACTCTTAGAATCTTGCCTATTTTTTTTTACCTTTTTAAATGAACCATTTTTAGTCTGCCAGGCAGGTCAGAAAAAATATGATTTTGATTTGAATTGTAGCAGTTTCTTTAAGGTGAATCTGTACTTTAAGAGGGACTAATACTTCAAAATCGAATTAAACAATATTAACAGATAATGGTTTTGATCTGTTTCCAAGAAAAAATAATTTAGAGCAACAGATTTGTTACAGTACTAATTAGCTATTGCATCAGCAAGCACAGTATTCAGAAAGCTGAGGAGAAAAATACCAAGCAGCCAGCACTAGTAGTGTAGAGAGAAGTGAAGAAGAACAGGAGGGAGGAAAGAGGAGATAGAAGTAGGGGGAAGGACAGTGGGAGAGAGAAAAGAGAATTTGAGAGGCAATTGTCAGTCTCTGCTCCTTCCACCCCAGGCTTGCTAAAACTCATCTCCACGGGGTGAGCAGGACTTTTCAGTTTTAAGCTAATGCTTTCCCAGAAAATGATTTCTTTGTTCCCTAAATTATTGATTGGGTTATTAAAGGGCTTAAGATGAAATTTTAATTCACTGTTTGAGTCTTCCCGAAGTGTGACCTCATGGAACACCCTGATGGAGTTGCTGCACAGTTGCCTGCTTAATTGGAGAGAGGATGGAAAAGCTGAGAGCAAAGGCCCCAGGGCAACACCAGAGCCTCTGCAGCCCCTGCTCTCGTGGGCCCTGCCCCCGAGAGTGGAGACGGAGGATGGGAACAGTTCTGCAGATCCTCCTCCCTGGAAAGGGGTATGCGCTACCTGCCAGTCCTCGTTAGCAGGTTTGATATTGTCACTGGTTTCTGTTTTGGGGTTAAGAGCACCTAGCCCATCTCATCTGTCACACCCAACTTCTGAGAAATTGGTGTCCCAGAAGCAGAGGGGACCAAGTCATGAACCCTCATCCAGGTATGGACAAGTTCTGCCAGATGGAAGGTGAACAGGTGTAACTGTGAGAGGGACAGTTGGGGATTTCAATCCTGTCTCCACCTCATAAGGGCAGTAGTCTTGGAGAAGGGAGTTGATGTCTCTGCTTCTCAGTGTTCAGTGCCTTCATCTGTAAAATAGAGATGATGATCAACCGGGGGGACGGGGTGTGTGGGCATAAAAGGTACAATATAAATAGATTGCTAAGCAGAGCGCCTGGTAAACTCCTCAGTGAATTTCACTGCCATTATTTTACAGTCACATTTGCATTGTCATCATTTCTGTCATTGCCAGAGACAGGTGTGGGTTCACCAGGTCAGGAGCAAGTCTATGGCCAGGGAACAGGAGTGTATACCCGGGAATTCAGATCTTGGGGAAAAGTCAGGCTGAGTATGGAGACCAGGAGATGAAGCTCACACTCAGTGGGTGTATGGAAAATACTGGTACCTGCCATTTACTGCTAAGTGTTTCAGGTGATGCTCTCTCCTATTATGCTACTGTTTATCATGCTCACATTCTCCAAAGAATATTATTTTCCTGTTTGGTGAGGAAAAAAAGGTCTTGGAACATTTACCTAGTAAGTAAGAACCCAGTGTTCATTCCCAGGCCTCTGGTCTTTCCATCAAACCCACAGTGCAGATGGATGCCTATTGGGTCATTGGGAATTCTGGTCTTTTTTCTACCCTTTTCTTTCTATATTTGTAAATATTAGCATCTTTTGATCCGAAAGGAAAATCCAGAAATATATTCACCACCCAGCCTTGTTTTATCACTTATCTCTCATTTCCCTTTTATTTCCTAGCTCTGAGCTTATTTTTGTTGTTATCAAGTCTTACTGTACCTCTGATGTTATTGTGAAGAACACATTGAATAGAGCGTGCATCAGCTAGATATTGCATTTATTATTCCTCAAAGTCCATGGCTGGCTGGGAGTTGGTCTAGGCTGGGTTTGGCTACAGGTGGCTCTGCTCCATGAGTTTCTCATCTGCCAGATCCCGTAGGCTGGCCCAGGCGTGCGCTTACTGTGGGTGACGTGAGAAGTACAAGAGAGCAAGTGGAAGCAACCGGGATTTATTAAGACCTAAAGGCAATCTGGCCACATGGTTGAGAACAAGTCCTCCCTTGTACTGAAAGGCACTACCTCAAAAGTATACAGCAAAACACCCAGAAGTAGGGTACAGTGGGAATTTGGGGCCACCAATGCACTTGATCACAGAGATGTCAACCAATCATTTTGGGACCTGCTCTTGCCTGGTGGCTTCTCTTGTTCCACTCTGACTTGTGGGTTAGCTGTGTTCTGAGTCCTGGAAATGGGAATCAGAGGTCTCCCGAGGGGGTGATTGGCACTGAGTATCACTTTCTCCGGTGTCTTGCTTGATACCGTCTCCCTCTGGAAACCCTAACCCTCAGGGAAGGAGCAGTGTCTTCAACTTTTACATCTTCAAGTGGGACACACTTAAGAAGTAATTGAGGCTTTTTTTCATCAAAATACCCCAAACCTTCTTTGAGTTTCCATTTCTTTCAATAAGTTAGGAAAAACTTGAGAGGATATATTCCTTGTATTATTATATTTTAATTGTTATTATATGTCTGCACCCCTTTCCCTCCTATTGTGTTTTTACTGGAACTTTGCAAGGCATAATATTGTTTATCTGCTAATAGAATCTCAGGCAAGGAGTATTCTGGTTGGGTAACAAAGGGGTTCTGAAATAAAAATGATTTCCAATACTTGGGCAAGGATCCTGACTATTTTACAGAATAGGTGCTCAAGCATGACACTGACTGACCAATTAAAACTCTCATTTTGCTATGCAAAGTTCCACCCATCCGAGCAAGAATTCACAAACTTTTGATCTAGTTCTTGAGAGAGGTTTGTGCCATTAGATCTGTTCACCTGGCTCCAAAATCATGCATGATCCAATGCTTTCTTTCTTTGCTTCTTGTACATTTCTTCTCCCTTTCTTACCGTAAAAGACTCTCTTCCCTTTATTAAATACCAAACCACTTCATGCTTGGCTCCTCTCTGCCCTGCTCCCTGCCCTGTTCCCTCTTCCTGGAATGTTCTTCCTCCGATCATCTACCCTTCATCTGGATAAATTCATGTACATTACTCCAGACTCATTTAAATTCTGTTATTGGAAAAGTTGTCCTGACTTCATAATCAGGATTAGCCAATGCCTCATAAATATGTATAACACTTATGTGTCAATTTAATTTTTTTTAAATTTTAAAAAATTAGCTGATCTGGGCTGGGGTTGTGGCTCTGTGGCAGAGTGCTTGTCTAGCATGCATAAGGTGCTGGGTTCGATCCTCAGCACCATATATAAATAAATAATTTTTAAAAAGGTATTGTGTTCATCTACAACTAAAAAATAAAATACAAAAAGATGAGTTGCTCTGTGACTGTGTGCCCCAGTGCTTGTGATATTTACCATCACTGGCCCTGGTAATAAATTTCACATCACTTGCTGTCACATCCCACTTGTAGCTGTAGAACCCAGGCTGTTGTGTTTGGCTCAGTGTAGGGCTTCATTTTCTACTTGTTGAGTGAATGAATGAATAAAATCTTGCAGAGATAGATATTTGGAACTGAAATGGACATAAAATAACCTCCCATTGTATGGGTTCCCCAGCTGTCCTCCCAGTCTTCAGGTCGCTGACTGCCTCTGCTTAAACCCTTCCTTTAACTGACAGCTCATGCTATTTGAGGCATCAGTTCCATATAAGATTTTCCTGTCTATTAATGTCATTTCAAAAACTCTTATTCATAGATTTTATGTCTTGTTCCTTGGGATTTTTACAAAAACAAGTCCAACATTCTTCATTTGGCAATAGTTTTGATATTTGAAAACAATCGTTATAACCTGAGGGTTCTTTTTGTGTACCTACTGTTTGATGTGCACAATTTATCTGTATTATCTCATTTAATTTTCAGTACAAGTCATAGTTATTATTATTTCCCAATTTGCAGATGAGGATACTGAATCTGAAAGAGTTTAAACAACTTACTCAAGAGAATGGGACCTGTAAATCAAAGAATTTGGATCTGAAATCAGGAACTAACATTTTTTTTTGTATGACTGGAGGACCAATATAGATAATATATTCAACATATAAGAAGGACTCTGTAGAGCTTAGTAAATGGGTGGTTGTGCCTTTTCTACTTTTTGAGTTTTACTCTTCAAGAGAGATACAAGATGCTTCTGATCGCACTCCTTTGGAACTGTTGACCTTTGATTATTTTCTCTTTTCATCTAATGGACAGCTCCCCATGCAGGGCTGGGTTTGACTGGACTCGTCCATGTGCAATACATCCAGGACCCTGAACTTTTCCACTCAGTTTCTCCATCCATTCCTGTGCATCCAAGTGCCAGGCCTCAGGCATGACCTAAATGTCCTCAACCCACATTTGCTCCATCCTGTACCTGATACCTTGCTTGGCTCTTGCACTGACCCTAGCTCTCCTTGACATGGCCGTTTCACTCATTCTTGCTACTGTATTTCCCTCATGTTGCCTTGGGGAACAACCTAAAATCATCTTGGTCTCAGTTTAGATACATTATGCTGCTATAACAAACAATGCTCAGATCTTTGTGACATACACAGCAAAGGTTTATTTCTAACTCATGCTAAATGTATTTAGTGGGTAAATGAGCAAGGTACATCATAGTGCCCCAGAGATGCAAGTTAAGAGAACAACCAGCCGCCTGAACACAGCCTGTTATATCAGAAGGAAAAAGAAAGTGTGAAAGCTTCACCTGGTTGGTTGCATGGTCCCACCCAACCATGAGGGGCCAGAGTGTGTAGTCCTCCTGAGTTTGAAGATGTAGAGGATGTGTGTTTGGCGGGTGAGGGGCAGGTCACAAGAAGCATTTGGTTTGTATTTTTAAACAGAGCTCACAAGATTAAGATCAGTCTTAGAGATAATTTGTTTTTATTAAACAGAAACCTATTCAGTATGACCCAAGTGAAGTAGAAATTTTTTACAATGAAACAAGGTACTTCAATTGTCCAAAGTGCAGAACAACTTCCTGAACTATGCAAATTAAGAACTGGAAGCCTTCCGCAGACTAGGCACTTCTTCCCTTATTCTCTTCATCTTTAGAAACCAATGGCCTCCCATCTCTGTTTCTTTGCACATTTGATCCATTCTCCTTAATTTTTTTCTGAAATATTCTTCTTTATTTATTAGAATAATTTAGGTGGCCCTAAAATTAGCCACCCCAAAGTGAAAGTCTCATCCCTTAACTTTATGGTTTCTTTTTGGCTCTTTAGACTTACAAGAGTTTCTGGGCCTGCAGCTAGTTTACCCAGACTCTCTCTGATCCTTGGGTATGAGTATCCTTCCATAGTCCAAATAAAAGTGTCTACTGACAGGTGGTAGAGATGGTGCCAGGCGGTTGTGAGAAGTCCTCTCGCTATGAGTGCAGAGGAGGAACTGATAAGGGTCTGAGTCACATTAGTTTTTCTTAATACCAGCTTAAATGGCTAAAAGTAAAGTTTTGGGAAAAAGGAATTAGATAACATCTTCTTCAATAGTGTGGAACATTAGGGAAGCCCCATGGTGTTATTTTTGTCTTGTCTTTTCTAGTTGACTTCTGAAATTCTACCTTATAATTTGTCTTAATTATTAAGGTTAAAGTCTCAGTTAAATTTAATCTTCTTTCTCCTAACTACTCCCTATATATATATTTTTTTTAATTTTATGAACTAAGTAACTAGTTAAACAAAATCTTGAGTACCTATTGTGTAAAGGATTGTACTTTGTGTTGGGTATAACAAAAGGGAACTTCCCTCAATTTCTTACAGTGTAGAGGTTTATGTGAATGGAGACTCTAAGAGCAAGTTTCAAAAGAAAATAGATCCCAGGCACCTGAAGGTAGAGGGAAGAGAACTGACTTTTACAGAATACCCACCATTTGTAATGCACAATGTCTTCTGGGTCCTCTAAGAATGCTTTTGCATAAATCCTGGTATGACATCAACACTTGTGGATATCATCATTCTAATTTAAGAGATTAAATGCTATAACTGTCCATGGTCACACAGCAGTGACTGAGGGAGCAAGATTTAAACTCAGATCTTTTGGGTCACATAGTCCGTTCTCCTTCCTAGGTTAAGTCACTTGCAAATATGAGGCCAAGATGTGGCCCAGGGGTGGGTGAGGACGAGGTCTTTGACTCTGTTCATTCTCTTTGTGGCTCCTCCTACTGCTTTTATAATCTCTCTTATAAATCACCCCATGAGAAACTGGCTTTTCATAGTCAATAAATAACTTTCTTTTTCTATTTGGGTTATTTGTTGATTATTATGGTTTGGGCCAAACCCAAATAAGTTTCATAATAAGATGAAGAGGCTGACCAAGTGTGGGGTGATCATGAAAGCGGGGAGCACTGATTTCAGATACAGTGAGGACAGGAAGTGAGTTCTTATCAAAAGCTGAGTACAGGGCTGCCGGGCTCATCCTGCCAGCACCTCCCTTCTCAAGGAAGCCCACATCTGGGAGGATGCGGGACCTGTTGACGCTGCTCTCCTTTCAGACTTGATCTTTGTCTTTTCCATTTCACACACTCACCCAACAATTTATTTCATGGTCTCCTCATGTCTTCAAAGAGCCTCTCTCCTTCTACAAGCTCCCCTCTCATTCCCAGGAAATTGCTTGAGTCCTGGCGGAATACCGCAAACTGTAAAAGCTTTCCAACTTCCTCTGATCTAAAAGGTATCCACTGACAACAGAAAATCAAGGGGAGGCTCTGTGGAATGGTGAGAAAACAAGGAGCAAAGCAGATCTGGGTTTGAATCCTGGCTCCTTAATAGCTATGTCGACATGGGTTCCTTATTTAACCTCTCTGATAAGTGAGTTAAAGATGTGGAACAAAATCTACTCCACAGGCTTTTTACAGGGATTACATGAGTTAAAGTATATAGACAATATTCAATGTAAAAATTCAATTATAAATGTATTTATATAGATCTGCCAGGTACGTGGGCTGGTATTCCCTGACTGAGGGGGTGCCTTTCACATCATGGTCATGTGCAATGAATACTTTTAAACACCATGGCCACCCTACTGAAGCCCCTCAGCATACTTCCCAGTGGAAAGAAAGTATATAAAAAAACAGTCATTGTGATTATCATCCTCCTCCAGTGGACTGTTCATACTCGATACTCTCTTGTGATGATTCTTTTTTGGATTATTGTCTCTCTTCGGCAATCTACCTAGCTACAGTTTGTTTTCCCTGTAGTTGGACAATGCTTCCTCAATGATCCATTTCAGTTTTGGACACAGCGACATGTAGGTAAGTTCTGGACTGGATTCCTGGGATAGTTTTTCCCAAACCAGAGCTAAAGTTTAGCTTTTCCACTTGCCTACAAGGCAGAATTAGAGACTATGGAAGAAAACTCATGAATTGGATATAGGAAACAGAGAACTAACTTTTGGGGGTGAAGGGCTTCAGATTGTTGGAATTGAGCTCAAAAATTTTGGTGATCTTCTTGAACATCTGACAATTGAAAGTGATGGCTAAAGGAATTCAAGAATCAACAGAGCTCTGCGACTAGGGAATTTGGCTCCTTTTTATAGGATATCTGTGGGAGGCACAATTTATAATTGTATTGACAAGTATTAATATGAATTTATGAATGCTGAACCTTAGGTTCAACCAAATCCCATTGTTAACTGCAGGGGAAGCATTTTGTGGACCTTTAACTGTATCCATTTTAAATAACCTGGAACCACACCTGCATTTTTAATGTGCTGATTTGCTTTCAGATTATTAGGTGATATTTTGCCCAAACTACTGGGTGTGCTTTTTGTTCCATTCCATTCCTATCATGATGGAGGAAGAAAAGTGAAGAGAAAAATGGGAAATTACAACCATTTGGGAATCATAAAAGGCTGAGTTTTTATTTATCATTTTCAGTGAAGTTTCTTGAAATTTTTTTTGTAGGTTGGGATTGTGTAACTCAAGAAAAGGGGAGTGGATGAGGATAAAGGTTGGAACAATTAATATCTGTGAGATCTACTCTATGCCAAGCTCTTTGCACATTTATTTAATTCGGAACATCTCCACCAGGCTGAGGTTATTGTTCTTGTTTAACAAGGAGAAAAGCCAGGCTCAGAGAAGATAATGAATTTGCTCCCTATTAGACCTGTAAGACCAGCAAAACTTTAAGTTCTAACCCATATTTGCTGACACCAATCCAATTCTCTTTCCTTTAGAACAGCAAATGTTTTCGAGAGAGGACTAGAGCAAGATTTTTAGACTCTGTAGGCCATGTGGCAATTGTTGCAACTACTCACTGTGCTGAGGTAGAGCAAAACCAGTCATCAACAATATACAAAGAAATGAGTGGCACTGGGTCCCCACCAAACTGTTTACAAGAGACAGTGGGCGGGATTTGATCTGCAAGCCTTGTTTTGCCAACCTCTGCTTTTAGTTCTAATAGTCTCAGAATGAAAACAAGAAGAAGAACACAAACGGAAAAGATTCCCATAAAGAGATTTGGAGGTTGAAACTCTTATTTGTAAAGAGCATCATAAACGCTCCATATATGTTATCATCCTGTAATGAGGAGAAAGATAATTTCATATACATGTGTGACTGTCCTATAACTGTGTAAGTTCCTGCAAAACTTTTCTTTAAACATATACACTAAGAGTTTCGAGTATCACATCTCAGCTAACCACTCAAGACTGGTCAGAGTATTCCCAGTGGTCCCTCTCCAGTTGGTGCTGGTTCCCTTTGAGCTTTTAATGCCCTTCTTAGATGCCCATACATAAACAGGTCATCATATTGTTGGAATTATTCCAATGCCATAGGGCTGGACAGACAAAAATGTCCTTTTAAGGTTAAACTATATTATTTTCTCTACTTGTGGCATTATGAATATTATATTTCTAAAAGCACAGTGTCTTTGCCATTTGTTTGCTGATTATTTTTACACCCTACTCAGATAGAGATTTGGCAGTTCCAAATAGAATGGTAACTAAAAGTGGTAAAAATACATTTATTTACAAAAATCATTGTGTTTGAAAAACATGGAAAAACAAAACCTACCC
Source organism: Sciurus vulgaris (assembly GCF_902686455.1). Lineage (NCBI taxonomy): Eukaryota > Metazoa > Chordata > Mammalia > Rodentia > Sciuridae > Sciurus > Sciurus vulgaris. The sequence goes on along the minus strand of NC_136469.1, from coordinate 132,795,942 downwards.
CATAGTTTTTAATTCTCACTTAATTTCATAGGAAAATCACCAAGTCTTCTCCTCCTAAAAGGTACAGAGCATCTGACACTTGGAAATGGTCTAATGCAATAACTAAACCAAATAGTGTAACCAAGGAATACTAAAGACCAGAAAATTTATAGTGGGGTTCAGGTCCAGTGGCTTACTTTCTGGTTCAGAAATCCTTTTGTAGTGATTTAGCCTAGAGATGATGGAAGTTGATATTGAGAGAGTAGGTTTACAGTGGCAAGAAAGGGATGACTATAAGAAATATTTGGCTATTGAGTTGACAAAATGTGATCTATTAATTAAAGCTCAGCATAGATGATGATGATCATCATCATGATCATGAAGATTTTGCTGGAAGATAACAGAAACTGTGAACATAAGAAGAACAGGGGACTTATTGGAAGCTTTCTGAAGTATCCCAGGTAATCGAAGCAAGGACTGAATATTCAAACCATGCGAAGCAGAAATCAGAATCTCCAGGGAATACCACAGTGAATCTCCATAAATCTTTTCTCCAGGATATTTCCATTAGAGTTATTGTCTTCCCATCTGTGGGGGTTAGCTCCATTAATCATTCCAATTAAAGGCTTCATTGGCTCCATGCCCTTTGTTTTATAACTTCATGGTTCTCTCCTGTTACTGAACCCTGCCACACGATATGCCTACCACTGAAATGGGGAGTTTGGTAAAAAAGTTTATTTGCAAGGTGGCCAAGCCTGAAGACTGGAGAGCAAGTTGCAAATCTGTCCCTCCAAGGATAGAACTTCAGGGTATTTATGGGTTACAGAAGCAGTGTAGTCTGAGAGTGACTGGGGATAAGGAAGAGTGAGGCAATCAGTGGTCAGCACTTGAATCATCAAATGTCAAGCTCTTCATAGGTGGGTGTTCAGGAAATGTTGGTGTTAGCAGGATCTGTGGGTGGAGTTTTGGCCCTCTGATCTCAAAGAGTTGCTCATCAGGCTATAGGACCATGGGAAAGGGGTGTGACTTCAACTTGTCTAAGTTAGAGAAGACTACCTCCAAATCCCTGAAAAAGAACTTGAGCAACTTCTACCACAACAAGCATGCATCAGAGTGCTGTCTATAGCACAGCTAGCAGGGAGTCTAGTATGATCTTGTTTTAGCCAAGGAATTTCTAAATTCAATGATGAAAGCAAGTAACTGGAAGGGAATGAAGTTAAAGCACTTATCTAGATTTTCCTTTGGTTTCATTGCCATTTTGAGCCTGAAATTGGCCACGGAAGAGTAGTAGACATGAAATAAGCAGAAACTTGAATAAGCACTTGCAGATTTCCACCTCCTTGCTTGCTCCCTGTCTTTTCCATGAGGATCTGGCCGTGCTAGCCTTCCTGAGTGATGTGACACATGGAACAGAGCTGAGTCATCCCAGTTGTCCAAGCTAAGCTCCCAGCTATGAGACAAAGTCCATTTGAGAACTATGTCTACAGTAGACTGCAGACACATGAGTGAGCCCCCCCATCTGCAGAACTGTCCAACTGACCCATGGATTTATGAGAAATAAAAACTTTTTACCTTAAGTAAAATTTGCAGGTTGTTCCTGAAAAAAGTTTGTGTACTATGCAGCATAAATGTCTTTGTTTCTATCAAGTTATCATTTTTAATAATATTTAGTGAAATAAATGAAGGCATCAACTTTCCCATGCATCAATACATTCACAATTGGCAGAATCTGATCCTTTCCTTTTCAATACCAATAGCTGATATTTATTTTGAACAATTCTTCTGATGCTTTTCACCTCCTTAAAAAAATCAGAGAGTTTACTCAACTCTGAGATGGAAACTAAGATTATGGAAAATTAGGGTTCCTACATTGTTCCAGTTGTTGACATAAAAGATATTTTATATTTTATTCAATGAGATATCATTGAATTCATACATCAACTCTGTAACATAGGTATCATCCCTACTAGTGGGTTCAGGGAAATAATAAAATTACAGATAATAATTTTCTAAGTCACACAGCAAGGACATGGCAGAACTAGGATTTGAGTGCCAGTTTTTACAGTTGTGACTGCAAAGCCCGTGCCCATTTATCTGCACATAATGATCCCTCTACTACTCTTTGGGCAAATACCCTTTTAAATAGACATACTCCCTGTATTACTCAATTATTGTTGTACTGTTGATTCATAAACAATAACCTCAACTCATTGGTTTATAACAACATGTATTTTTCTCACCATTTGTCTCCAAGTTTACTGGTGTTCTGTTTACCTCTCAGCTAGACCTGCCTGGTTCAGCTGATTTTGGCTCTGCCATGCAAGCTGAGCACAGATTCTCTCCAAATGTTTTTTCAATCTCCTTCTACCAGATCCTTGGAAGCTTCTCATGATGAGTGACTGGAATATAAGAGAGCCAGCCACACCATGCATGCCCTCCAAAGCTACTGCTGTATTATGTATCCTTAGCATTTCACTGGCTAAAGCAAGTCACATGACCATCAGAACTCATGGAGGCAGGGAACCATAGTCCATTTATAATAGGAAGAAATATAAAGTTATAAAACAAAATATTCAAATGCATAATTCTATAATAGAGAGGGAAAAGTGAAAGAATCATTCATCCCACCACATTCTCAAGTCAGCAAAATGGCCAGGTGGGTGTGAGTCAGTGATCTATCCTTTTGAGATGCTTAGAGTTTGAAGTCCTGAGTGAGCCTTGTCTTTGTCACTTCCTGGCCATGAGCATTTAACCTAGCATCCATCACTTCTGAGCCCTCCCATGAAGGAATGGTCATAGTTACTCCTGAATCCTACTCCACATAGGCTCTCCTGTGGTTCTGAGGGAGCAAATGTGAACTGTTTCATAAGCCTTACTGCTGTGGTCTAAGTTAATTGTTGACATTGGTTTTTGTTATTTTTATCAATGTTATTTCCACCTTAATTAGGGTAGTTTTGCAGTCTTGTTGGGGACCACTGGGTAATCTGCAATTAGAAAACTAGGTGGTCTGTGGGCTGTGGATGAATGCTTGTTTATTGTGTGGTAGCATCTATGGTTCATGTGGGGTGTTATTAAATTATTTGTTTATAATATTTAATAAAAGCAGGCACTGTCTAGTCTGCAGGCCACCAGAGGCAACACCAGTCTTTCCATTTCCTGGGGTGTGGTTTTCATCTGGGGCGGTCCCAAGTGGGACTGTGGGTGGTTGCTGGTTCGTGGACATCATCTATTTCGCAAAGTGGTCTGCAGTCTGCAGGAGCTGGAGAGCCTGCCTTCCCAGGAGGACCCTGATTTTAGAGTTGAAAGCGTTCACACAATTACCGTTGCTTCATAATGGGCTGAATTCTCTCTCCATCAGACAAACACAAATAGTGCTCGGGGTGAGTGAGAAAGGGCAGGATGTAACATTTGCCAGAACCAACGAGCTGCAAGTGTGAGTGCAAAACACTATCTGCCTGAAGAAAGAAGCCACAGCACTGAGAGCTGGAGGGCCAGGAAGAAGCTGCTGTCGTAAACCGAATATGAAATTCCCAACTTAAACACATTTTACAAGGTTTGCATGTTTGCTCAGTTCAGCTCAAATCTATAAAATTCAATTCTCTACAACTCAATTCAATCAATACTTCCTGAGACTAGTATCAACAATCCAGGAATAGGCTTTAACTCAGAGATGAATAAGATAAAAACTCTGCCTTAGGAAACTCTAACTGGTGGGTAATACACATTTAAGCAAAATTGGAGGGAGGGAAGGAGACAGACCTGGTTTGTTTCTGCTACAGAGTCTTGACCCCTCTGAGTCCTAGCTTCTTTATCTGCAAGAGAGGACAGAATTGTCCATCTCATAGAGTTCATCTGGTAGTCATCCATTTATTTGAAAATGTTGAAGTAAGACCCTTGTTTTGGTCAAGAGATGTGGAAGCCTTTATGCACCCACAGACTTACAGGGGAGACAGACATGGAACAAATGAGCTCAGAGCAATAATTCATAATAATTTTGAAAAGTTCTCCCAAGACCATGTTCAGGGTATGTGGGATATAGGATCATGGAGGAGGAGAGTACAGGGCCTGCGGTGTTTAAAGGACTTAACTTAGGTTAGGCAGTCATGGGCTTTTCCCTTTTAAGCAGAAGAAGGAGAGGTGATTGTGACTTTGCAAGACACATGCATGCATGCAGGCACACAGCTCTCGTGTTGGGCTGGATGAACAGAATGCTTCAGGGAAGGGAATGATATGTGCAGAGTCTTTGGGGTGGGAGGGGAGACTGGACTGCAGGAAGTAAGAGAAGGCCGTGTGGCTGGAGTAGTGAGTGGGCTGAAGAGAGAAGCATGTGCATCTGGCTCATATTAAGAGTTTGGGTTTTGTTCGAAGACTACTGTGAAGCTGTTATGAGGATTTAGATGGGGTAGCGGTAGCTAGCATTTGAGGAGCTGAAGTATGGGAAGTGGTTGAGAAAAAGGCAGAGAAATATCAAGAAGACAGTCTCAGGTCTACTGTGATCTTCCAGGAGAGAGATCATGTGAGCTTCCTTGGTGGTAGTAGTAAAGAGGGAGGAAAAGGTAGTCTAGGAGTGATAACAGGTTGCCAGTGTTAAGACCACTCCTGATCTTCATGCTGCCAAATTCACCGGTCAGTCCTCCGACCCATCTTGCTTTACGGCTGACCCAGACATTTTGATCATGTACTTCTCGAAGCACTTCCTTCTTCTTGTTTCTGGGTCACTGCCATTTCTGGATCCTTGTCACACAGTTCTCATCTTCAAGACCCACGTGTTATTTCTTCTTTGAGTCATTCCCTTCTAGGTGGTGAGGAGGACTTCTGTCATTCTGGAAGGTTAGCCCCACAGGACTCAAGGATATTTAGTAAAAGAGCATTTGTTGACTGTCATCATAATTCTTGGAAAACAGTAAATCATTGCTTGACGCTTGCAAGTTGTCTTCATATTTCCTCATAAAGGTCATATGGAGAACTGTCCTAAGTGTAAACCACTTCCTCTCAAAGTTACTTCTGCAATGAATTTGCTGTGAGGATACTGGAGGATGTTAAGAATTCTGAAAGGGTAGACTATGTAACAGGAAGTATTTCTTCTACTTTGTGTTAGATCGGCCTGGTCTTTAGCAATGACTTTAACCTCATAATATAAACCAACACCTAAAATGATAACAGAACTCAGTACTGTGATTTACTAGCCATTTGATTTTGGCTCACTTAACGTCTCTGACTTCCTGTCAGAGTTTTATTGATACCTTGCTCCAGTGAGATGTGATCTGGAGTTATTCACAGGTGTTCAGTAAACATCAGTTCCTTTGTCCTCTAGAAGTGAGGGGCTCACATTAGTGTCCCCAGCCAACCCTTAGTACCTGAAGGCTTAGCACAAGGATTGTTGAGCTGTGGGACACCTGCAGCCTGGTGCAACATCTAGGTACACTTAAAAGAGGTTCCACTTCAGGATGCTTGTATTCTGTCCCTTTGTTCACATCCTCGTTCTGTAACTACTTTATAGATGGGAAAAACCAAGAACAAAGGGATTTAATTTACCCAGCATTAGCCTGCATAGGGCTAGACTAATGAAACCTTAGAATACAGAATAGGATGAGAAAACCCACTCGATCGTGGTGCACTATCTTCTTAATATGTTTTTGTATGCGATTTGCTAAAATTTTGTTAAGAATATTTTCATCTATGTTCATTAGGGATATTGATCTAAAATTTTCTTTCCTTGATGTGTCTTTGTCTGGTTTTGGTATCAGGGTGATAATAGCTTCATAGAATGATTTTGGGAGGGTTCCCTCCTCTTCTATTTCATGGAATATTTTGAGGAGTATTGGAATGAGCTCTTCTTTGAAGGTCTTGTAGAATTCAGCTGAGAATCCATCTGGTCCCAGACTTTTCTTTGTTGGTAGGCTTTTGATGGCTTCTTCTATTTCATTGCTTGAAACTGATCTATTTAAATAGTGTATGTCCTCCTGATTCGGTTTGGGTGGATCGTATGTCTCTAGAAACCTGTTGATGTCTTCGAGATTATCTATTTTGTTGGAGTATAGATTTTCAAAATAGCTTCCAATTATGTTTTGTATTTCAATCATGTCTGTCGTGATATTTCCTTTTTCATCCCAAATTTTAGTAATTTGAGTTTTCTTTCTCCTTCTCTTTGTTAGTGTGGCTAGGGGTTTATCAATTTTGTTTATTTTTCAAAGAACCAACTTTTTATTTTGTCAATTTTTTCGATTGTTTCTTTTGTTTCAACTTCATTGATTTCAGCTCTGATTTTAACTATTTCCTATCTTCTACTACTTTTGGTGTTGATCTGTTCTTCTTTTTCTAGGACTTTGAGTTGTAGTGTTAGGTCGTTTATTTGTTGACTTTTTCTTCTTTTATTGAATGTGCTCTGTGAAATGAATTTTCCTCTTAGTACTGCTTTCATAGTGTCCCAGAGATTTTGATATGTTGTATCTTTGTTCTCGTTTACCTCTAAGAATTTTTTTTTAATTTCTCTCCTGATGTCTTCTGTTATCCATGTATCATTCAATAGTGTATTATTTAATCTCCAGGTGTTGGAGTAGTTTCTGTTTTTATTTTGTCATTGATTTCTAATTTCATTCCGTTATGATCTGATAGAATACAAGGTAGTATCTCTATCTTTTTGTATTTGATAAGAGTAACTTTGTGGCATAACATATGGTCTATTTTAGAGAAGGATCCATGTGCTGCTGAGGATCATTGATGGATGGAATATTTGATAAATGTCTGTTAAGTCTAAATTATCGATTGTGTTATTGAGATCCATGGTTTCTTTGCTCATTTTTTGTTTGGAAAATCTGTCCAGTGGTGAGAGAGATGTGTTAAAGCCACCTAGTATGATTGTGTTGTGGTCTATTTGGTTCCTGGAATTGAGAAGGATTTGTTTGATGTACACGGATGAGCCATTGTTTGGGGCATAAATATTTATGATCAAGTGGGTTTTATCCCAGGGATGCAAGGTTGGTTCAACATCCAGAAATCAACAAATGTCATTCACCATATCTACAGACTTGAAGTTAAGAATCACATGATTATTTCAATAGATGCAGAAAAAGCATTTGATAAAATACAGCATCCCTTCATGCTCAGAACTCTAGAAAAAATAGGGATAGTAGGAACATTCCTCAACATTGTAAAGGCTTTGTACGTTAAGCCTACAGCCAATATCATTCTCAATAGAGGAAAACTGAAAGCATTCCCCATAAAAACTGGAACAAGGAAGGGATGCCCTCTTTTACCACTTCTATTCAACATTGTCCTTGAAAATCTGGCTAGAGAAATTAGACAGACCAAAGTAATTGAAGGGATACGAATAGGAAAAGAAGAACTCAAACTATCACCATTTGCAGATGATATGATTCTATATTCAGAGGAGCTGAAAAATTCCACCAGAAAACTTCTAGAACTCATAAATGAATTCAGTAAAGTAGTAGGATATAAAATCAATGCTCATAAATCTAATGCATTTTTATTCATAAGTGATGAATCCTCTGAAAGAGAATTTAGGAAACCTACCCCATTCACAATAGCCTCAAAAAAAATATTAGGGAATTAATCTAACAAAAGAGGTGAAAGACCTCTACAATGAGAACTACAGAACACTAAAGAAAGAAATTAAAGAAAACCTTAGAAGATGGAAAGATCTCCTATGTTCTTGGATAGGCAGAATTAATATTGTCAAAATGGCCATACTACCAACAGTGCTATACAAATTCAATGCAATTCCAATTAAAATGCCAATGACACACCTCATAGAAATAGAGCAAACAATCGTGAAATTCATTTGGAATTGCTAAAGCAATCCTTAGCAGGAAGAATGAAACAGGGGGTATCACAATACCAGAACTCCAACTATACTATAGAGCAATAGTAACAAAAACAGCATGGTATCGGCACCAAAATAGACAGGTAGATCAATGGTACAGAATAGAGGACACAGAGAAAAACCCAAATAAATACAGTTTTCTCATACTAGACAAAGGTGCCAAAAACATACAATGGAGAAAAGATAGCCTGTTCAACAAATGGTGCTGGGAAAACTGGAAATCCATATGCAGCAGAATGAAATTAAACCCCTATCTCCCACCCTGCACAAAACCCAACTAAAAATGGATCAAGGACCTTGGAATCAGACCAGAGACCTGCACCTTATAGAAGAAAAAGTAGGTCCAAATCTTCATCATGTCAGCTTAGGATCAGACTTCTTCAACATGACTCCCAAAGCACAGAAATAAAAGCAGGAATCAATAATTGGGATAGATTCAAACTAAAAAGCTTTTTCTCAGCAAAGGAAACTATCAGCAATGTGAAGAGAGAGCCTACAGAGTGGGAGAAAATATTTGCCACACACAGATGGGGCACTCATCTCCAGAATCTATAAAGAACTCAAAAAATTTTACACCAAGAATCAACCCAATCAACAAATGGGCTAAGGAAATGAGCATACACTTCACAGAAGATCTACAAGAAATCAATAGAAATATGAAAAAATGTTTAGCATCTCTGGTAATAAGAGAAATGCAAATCAAAACTACCCTAAGATTTCATCTCACCCCAATTAGAATGGCGATTATCAAGAACACAAGCAACAATATGTGTTGGCGAGGATGTGGGGAAAAAGGAACACTCATACATTGCTGATGGGTTGCAAATTAGTGCAACCTCTCTGGAAAGCAGTGTGGAGATTCCTTAGAAAACTTGGAATGGAACCACCATTTAACCCAACTATTCCACTCCTTGGCCTACACCCAAAGAACTTAAAATCAACATACTACAGTGATGCAGCCACATCAGTGTTCATAGCTGCTCAATTCATAATAGCCAGAATGTGGAATTAACCTAGATACCCCTCAACAGATGAATGGATAAAGAAACTGTGGTATATATACACAATGGAATATTACTCAGCCATAAAGAAGAATACAATTATGGGATTTGAAGGCAAATGGATGAAGTTGGAGAATATCATGCTAAGTGAGATAAGCCAATCTCAAAAAGCCAAAGGACGAATGATATCACTAATAAGTGGATGATGACACATAATGGGGGGAGGGAGGGGTTAGTGTTAGGGTTAGAGTTAGGGTTAGGGATGGGGGCAAGAATGGAGGAAGGAAGGACTGTATAGAGGGAAAAGAGGGGTGGGAGGGGTGGGGGGAAGGGAAAAAATAACAGAATGAATCAAACAACATTACCCTATGTAAATTTATGATTACACAAATGGTATGCCTTTATGCCATGTACAGAGAAACAACATGTATCCCATTTGTTTACAATAAAAAGAAGAAGAAGAAGAATACAATTATGGGATTTGAAGACAAATGGATGAAGTTGGAGAATATCATGCTAACTGAGATAAGCCAATCCCAAAAAACCAAAGGCCGAATGATCTCTCTGATGATACATAATGCGGGGTGGGAGGGAGGCAAGAATGGAGGAAGGATGGATTGTGTACAGGAAAGAGGGGTGGGAGGGGTGGGGGGTAGGGAAAAATAACAGATTGAGACAAACTGTACATGTATGATTACACAAATGGTATGACTCTACTTCATGTACAACCAGAGAAATAAGTTTTACTCCATATGTTCATAATGAATCAAAATAAATAAATTTTAAAAAAAGAATAGGATGAAAGATGTTTATAGCCATCACTGCTGTTTTCTTCACCATACACAAATACACACAAAAGGAAAAATGTGTTTATCATAAGTTTTCTCTGATGTCACTGAAGAGTTCAGCTGGAAGGTCACAGACAGTTACTCAGGGTCTAGGACTACCAGAACAGGGTCAATCATCTTTTCTCTTAATCAAAGGTTGCAAGAGAGTGGTGTTACCCATAATTTAAACACCAAGGGCAGGAGTATGCAGAGGTCAGGGGACTCTGGATTCCTCTGTACAGTCCAGTCAAGGATGGCTGAGATTGTGCAAAGAGGGCATGCACTGAGGAGTGGCTTGGCAGACTCCAAATTCAGGACACAGTAGAGTGGGGATGAGAACTTCCATCTTGCCATTAATCATCCAAGATTCCCTTGACACCAAACTGTGCTTAACAACTGTCACCTCCAGGTACTGTCCCTTTTGTGGCTCCCTTTGTTCATCAAAACCATCTTGTAAATAAGGCAGGTATCAGTCCACTTTACTGATGAGAAAATGGAAACTTTGGAATTCTTGTTAACTTGCCCCATGTTGTCCACTTGGTTAAGAGGTGCTGTATATATTACAAACCTTCTTTTAAACTCTTTCAGAGAGCTTAAGCAATGTGCCTGTGAAATCAGACATAAAGCCAGTCCTTAAAAATGGCAGATTGGCACTTTTGCCACAGTGCAAAAACACTAAACTCTAAAGGCTTCCTTTAGCCTGTGGTCCGGGTCGAAGTCTGGTGGGCTGAGATTTCTGATCCAGAGCTTCACCTGTTTTGTTCTGCTCCCCTCTTTTTCCCTAGCCCTGGTGGGCTGAGATTTCTGATCCAGAGCTTCACCTGTTTTGTTCTGCTCCCCTCTTTTTCCCCAGGCCCTCCAGTTTTGCCTGTCAGTGTTTGAGTCTGGTTGCTTCCCTATAGTTGCCATGACAGCTGTGGCTGCAAGCTCACTTTCTTCATCCTTGGACACCCATTAACTCTCTGACCTTCCCCAAAATTTGTTCCATGGATCACCTGCTGTCCAGACAATCTGTTTATAGAAGGTAGACAACCTCATATTGTTTGTGTCATGAACTGCCGGCCATGTCCCATCTTCCCTCCCTTCTCATCTGTCATTCAGGCTTGTGTCAGAGACAGGGTCAATTAACTTCCTACAGAGATGTTAACTTGGCAGACACAAATTGATTGATTTGTTTTAATCTGACCACTTTTTGTGATGAGCATTCCAGGTAGGAGGGATAGTCAAGTCTGGGAACTGGAGTGCCTGTCAAGATTGATTGCTCTTTTATTTTAGAAGAAACACAAAGTAAATAGTAGATGTGAGCAGATGGCAGATTTGTCTGATAGATTGGTGTCATCCAAAGCCTGAATGGATTGCTTGCTTCTTATACAACATCAATCTCCACTTCCCTACATCATCATCTTTCTCTTCAAGACAGCGATGGCTCTGTCCTTGCTACTGCTGTCTTTCCTGTTCATTCTAATGGCTCAAGTCCAGAACCAAATTGTCATCCTTATCAACCACACTTTTATCCACCCCTTCACCTGATCCAAATGGCCATGACATCACGTTGGTTCTGTCTAGACAGATTCTCTATTAACTGTCTCTTCTCTCTCCTTCTCCACTTGATCATACTCCAAGCTACCATCTGTTCTCCAGCCATGTTGCCATCCACTCCTAACAGGTTCTGGTTACCCTCTCCAGTCCATCCTCTGTTCTCCAGTTCAGGGCAAATTTAATCATGTTACTTCCTTGCTTAACAGTCTCAGTGACTCCACTACTTACCTTCATGTTGGGGTGAAGTCCCAACATCTATGCATTTCTTTACAGTTTTCCATTGTACGGACCCTCTGTCATGGTCTGGTTCTTCATCCATTCATTTCTTTTCTTGGAAGTAATGTTAAACTCTTGCTTTTTCTTACATATTTTGGGATATTTTGTATTGTGTTAAATATCATAATATTTGCACAATTTTATCTTTGCATTTGTTTCCTTTATCTGAAAAAATTCTTTATTTTTTTGGTCTTCTAGAAAACTCTTATTTATGCTTCAAGTCCCAGTTCAAATATCGTACCTTTAATCTCTATTTTGAATTGAATAATACTATTCACCTTAAGTTCTGAAACATTTATTTCTTCATATGGTTGTTTTGTTACCAGATTTAAGTTATTGGAGAGAGAAATCTTGTCTTATGTAGCATTATATCCTTATCATCATGCAAGGAATAATACATTTTCAGTACATGCTTTGAAATTATATTCAGTTATTGGTTCTTGAATCTGACTACCATCAAAAACATATTAAGAGGCAAAACAGTCACTGTTTACTGCTCTGGTATTTTATATCTTTGATTGTTACAGTTGATTCTGAAATCAGTCCTCTTCAGGCTCATTGAAGGCAAGGTCCTCAACTGGTGACCCTGCTGGAAGGTGGTGGAAATTTTAGGAGGTGGGGCCTAGTTCTTGAAGGGTGTATCTTGTCCCAGCTTTTCTTTTTTCCTGTCCTCCTCCTCCTCCATCTCCTCCTCCTCCTTTTCTTCTTCTCCTTTTTCTTTCCCTCCTCCTCCTCTTCCTTCTTGTCTTGTCTTCTCTTCTGTCTCTGTCTCTCTCTCCCTTTCTTTCTCTCTCTTTCCTAGTCACCATGGAATGAATAGCTTTGTTCTACCATGTTGCTTCCTGCCATGATGCTCTGCCTCACCACAGGTCCAACAATACAGCCAGTCAACCATGAACTGAAATCCTCGAAATTGTGAACCAAAGTAAATCTTTTCTCCTTTGTTTTTCTCAGGTATTTTGTTATAGTGCTGGAAAACTAACATATTGATCTTTGCACATGACTCCTTTGCTCATGACTGTGCCATGTTGTCTCTTAAAAATAACTATGGATGCTTAGCTCCAGCTCAACTTCATTGCATCCTTGAAAGTTGTCTTCATGTCCCCAGGTAAAAATCAATCATTCCTTCCTTGAAAATTTCACAGTTGAACCTATATATTTACATATTCATTTATCATAGTCAGTAGAATGTTTTTCTAAATAAAACTTTGAAAACTTATTAATAAGTCAATAAGTACCCATCCTTTCCTCTCTCCCAGAATTAATGTGGCTTCCTTTGTATTTTCATAGCATTTATTTCCAATTCTTGAAAATATTTGTTCATGTATGTGTGAGATTTTAAGCTCCTTGAATGAGAATTTGTGCTTTTCTTTTCTTGCTTTCCCTATTGCCTAGCAGAAAACTTGGCACATGAGGGCTAAACAATTATGTTAGGTAGAATTGAAATGAACTAAACTGTAAATTTTTTTTAGAATATTGATTTGTCTTACTTCCTGATTTTACCAAAGTAGCCACTAGAGGAAAAGGAAATAAAACAAACAAAAGAAATTTTTTGGTTGTGCTTACATAACAACCCCAAAACATTTGAAATAAAAAAATAAAAACAGCCTATTTTGAAGTATGTCCCTACCCATGCTAGAGCTACACATGCTTATGATTGACACTTACACGTAGACCTTACTTATCATTTCTCTTCCTTCCTTCCTTCCTTCCTTCCTTCCTTCCTTCCTTCGTTCCTTTATTTCTTTCTTTATTTTTTTTACGGACTGCATTTTGATTCATCATACATAAATGGGGTACATCATTTTATTTCTATGGTTGTGCATGATGTAGATTCATGGCATTTGTGTAATCATACATGTGCATAGGGTAATGATGTCTCTCTCATTCCACACAAAGTAAATCGAGGACTGAAAACACAACATTGATTTCAAACATCCCAAACAGCTTCTCCAGACTGTGGAAGACCTGCAATGATTCTAGGGTATAAAGTGAATCTTCCATAGAAACAATCATTTTTTCTCTTAAGATGGCTTAATATCTTATATGTCATTTTTGAATCAAAACTAGCCTATGTCTTCTTCTTTTCTTTTTTTTTAACTGCAGAATAGTCCATCAACATAATTTAAGGTCAAGGCATATTTAACAGATAGCTGCCACAGAAAGGCAGTGTAGTGTGGTCCCTATAAGCGTGGGCCTGGTGACGATGGCTCTCTTTTCAAACTCACTGCAGCTGCTTCCCAGAGAAGCAGGCTTCCCAAGTCACTTAGCTGTTTTCCTCTTCCCAGTGGGTCTGCCTTTAGTGGGTCATGCATGAAACACAAGTGTATCAACTTTTGTAAAGTTCTTAGTATCTGGTATAATAACTTAGTGCTATGTAGTTATTTGCTTAAAAATGTCTTGCCCCACAGTCTTTTTATGGCATGGTTCTACCTGTAAGTTCTTCTTCATCCTTTCCCTCTAAGACTTGACTTCTAGTTCATTTTTGTTCAACCTGGATGACTTGAGTGACTTATGCTACCTTCAGTCACATGGCTTATATTTGAACTCTACTCCAAACTCATGGTAAATTTCTCAGGTGTCTTCACTCCTGAACTGTCTATTGAGTATCAAACAAAGACTCAAGGTACAACCCCTTGGGTGCTGAGTCATGTGCCAAGGCCAACAATTAAAGTTTTACCTGAAAATTCTGTGTGTTGGGGGCTGGGAGTTAGCTCAGTGGCAGAGTATATACCTAGTATGCATGAGGCCCTGAGTTTGGTTCCCAGCACTACACAAATGTGCACACACACACATACATGCACACTCACACATGTGCATGCACCCATCTTGAGTGCAGAGATGTTTTGTGTGCAGATGGCTCCATGCAAGACAGAAACAGAAAAACGCCACATGAGAGGTTGAAATCATATACTATGCCTGCAAGTGTGTGCTTAATCCCTTCCTAGCCACAGCGTCTGGCATGCAGTGGAAGCTCCATAACACTGTAGGTAAGCCCGTTAAACTTCCATTGGAGTAAAACGGATATGTTTGGTAGTCCCATGTGACTTTTGTCTTAGGCAGTGAAGAGCTAAAGTGCCCATGAGTCTCACAGGACTGTGAGAAGGCCCCAGTGACCCAGCGTGGGAGACAGAGCCAGGGTCTGAACACATCAGAGGGACTTGGGGCCACGGTTTGAATATGGATAGTGTCCCTCAAAGGTCTATGTGTAAAGGCCTTGTTGTCAGGGTGGTGTATTGGGGTGGAGGGTGGCTATGGGTCTTTAAGAAGTGGGGCCATGTGGGAAGTCCATAGGCCACTGGGGCATGCCTTGGAAGGGGCCTGTGACACCCCAGTCTCCCAGCCCCTCTCTCCTTCCTGGCTCCTGATGGGAGCATTCACTTTGGCATGCACTTCTGTCATGATGTAATGTCCTCTCCAGAGGCCCAAATCAACGGAGTCATCGATCTTGGACTTGAATTGTGGCCTGAAATAAACCTGTGTACTTCACAGCCTGTGTCAGGTGTGCCATTACAGTGACCCAAAGTTGACCGATGCACTTGGTTAGACTGAGAATGTGTGATGTCCATTTAGTCTGTTCGTCAGTCTCCACAGAGTAGATGCAATTCACTCGTGGTTTTATGCTTAGTTTATGCTCCTTCGTTCTACCCTGTCTAGTACCATAGGCCCTGGTCATATGTATTTATTGAGCACTTAAATTGTAGTCATTCCAAATTGAGATGTGTTGTGAGCATAAAAGACAATGAATTCTGAAGACTTAGTGAAGAAAAGACCATATCTCATTGAAATGTTTTATATTGATTATATGTCAAAATGATAATATTGCAGATACATGCATTAAATTAAAGGTATTTTTAAAATTAAATTTACATGTTTTTATCTTTTTGAAGGCAGCTTCTTAATATTTTTAAAACTGTAAATGTGAATTGCGGTGTATTTCACTTTAACAGCTCTTCATTAAAGTACGACTTTGAAAGGCTATAAACACTTATTGAGTATATATAATGCATTGGGTCTGTGCAACTTTCTGGTGATTAAAAGACAAGATGAATCTCACAGTCCACAGAGAGACAGTTGTACACAAGCACCTACCTATGGTGCTGAGCAATGAGTCCTGTGGTTGGGTGACAATGTTGTGTAGAAAACAATAGGAGGTCAAGTCACAGAGGGCTGATTCTGAATTCTAATTCTTTCACTTTGCTGGTTGTAAGAAGGGAATCTTCCTTCGGTTTTCTCATATTTCTTATATACATAATGGTAACTATTATATCACCTTAATTTATTAGTGGTTAGTATTTGCATAGTAGGTGTTCGATAAACGAGTTAATGTAATTTGATTATGTGATTATGGGGGAAGAGAAACTGAAGTGCCTAATGACAGTGAGAAAGTGGGAAGCGTGAGACTTACAGAAAAGTGTCATTAGAGTTTTAAAGGATCACTAAAAACTTGCCAAGTAGAGTATAGAAAAAGTCAGTGAAAAATAATAAAAATGAATACTTGAATACACTAGTTCCCCCTTATCAGTGACCTTTTTGCAGTTTCAGTTGCTTACTGTCAACAGTAGCCTGAAAATATTAAATGGAAAATTCCAGAAATAAATATTAAGTTTTAAAGGGTGCATCTCTCTGAGCAGCATCATGAAATCCTGTACTGTCTGGCTCTGCTCCACTCTGGAGGTGAACCATCTCTTCGTCCAGTGTATCTGGGTTGTGTAAACTACCCTTCCGTTAATCACTTAGTAACCGTCCTTGTTATCAGATGAACTGCAGTTGTAGAGCAGTGCTTCCATTCACATAATTCTCGTTTTACTTAATAGTGGTCCCAAGGTATGAGAGAAGTGATGCCCCGATTTTATTATAGTATATTGCTAAAATTGTTCAATTTTATTATTAGTTATAGTTAACATCTTTGTGCATGTAATTTACAAATTAAACCATATCATAGGTATATATGTACATGGAAAAGCATAATATAAACATGGTTTGGTGCTCGCCAAGGTTTCGAACATCTTCTGGGGTCTTGGAACACATCTCTGTGGATAATGGGACACTGCTGTCCCTTCTCATTGTATTTTAAATATTGTGCTGTATCTCATGTAAGTCTTTCAGAAGTGCTACGTGGTGGGCACTTTAATCGTATTCCCATTTTGCAGATGAGAATCCTGGACACAAAGAAGTTAAATCACTTCTTCAAGATCTTACAGCCAAGGAGAGGTACAGCAGAGGCTGGACCTGGGTGCTCGGCCACAGGTCTTAAGCACACTCTACTCTGCTGCTGAAGAGAAACATCAAGAGCAGGGCCGGGGGAGGAATCGGTAGACTGTCCCTCATGGCTGGGACGTGTGAGGTGGTATCAGGGCAGCTAGGTGAGGGAGGAGACTGCAGGCCTGAGGACAGTCATTAGAGGTGAGACAGAAGAGGTTGCTAGTGAGGGGCTTTGAGTGGAATGTGAATTTTATTCTATAAATAGTGGAAAACAATGGAGGATTTCTAAGTTGGGTACTCATATGATCAGAGTTTTATTTTATAAGAGGAGTTCTAGTGACGGACAGAGAATGCACAGGAGCAAGGAGACTACAAGGCAGGCTGAAGGTTTGAGCTTCAGCAGCAGGGATAGATCGAGAAGTCCGGTGCACGGGACTTGTGGTAGCACCACACTGTGTGGGTCATTGTAACGTTGTCATTTCCTCATCCTCCATTGTCCATGCTTCTTTTAGCTGGCATATGCTTCCTAGAGATGGTCCAGATTGAGTTTTTTTTTTTTTTTTTTCTTTCTCTCAAATTGTCTTTACATGGTTATTTATATTCTGGAGATTATTGCACATGATAATTATCATGCTTCAGTTTACAGCTCTTCGTAAAACACAGGGTGAGTACTGTTCATCTGTATTCTTTTCCTAATGCTCAATGGTGTATTTTTACTGGACACCAATAATCACCTAATTACTGTGGAGTTATTGAGATAAGATATAATGCTCTGTTAAAGATTACCCTAATTATGAGGCAAGCTTATTAGATTCTCTCTCTCTGCCTAGTTTTAGGCCTGTAAAATTTTCAAAAAATGAAAAGTTGAACAAGCCTTGAAATCTCAGTGCTATGTATTCTCTATCCCTCTCATTCAGCCATTAGGTTACCCTTTGTATCCAGATGGGCTGACTCTGGCCACACATGCCTCTTTGCTGAGATCGGCAGCATGAGACGCGTATTGACGCCCTGAAGCTTGCCAGGAGAACTACTGTTGCCTAAAATAAAGACTGTCTGAAGTGACATAAAGACCCTGTGCTTTTGTTTCTAGTTAAGATTTTCAGCCAAGGAAACATTTTCCTTCTTCCATCCACCATTTTTAAGTTCTTGTTCAAATGTACACCTCATGAATCTCTTATTGTTTAAAAACGTTAATTTTATTTAATTGAATATTCCTAAGGTTTCTGGCACTGGAAATGATAGCAGCAGTTTAATCTTCCATTTACTAAATGGAATTTGGTGGTAACTGCATCAGGTGAAAGTGTAACTATCCAGGAGAATGTATTTGAAAGTAGGCAAAGGACTACAGTATGGTTTCTGAACTTGTGTTAACTATGTCCATTTGGTCACAAGGTCACTGTCACACATTGTAAAGTTGTTTATTATACACAGCTGGAAGGAAAAGGAAGTGTGTGGGTTATTGGCTTATAGACCCTAAAAGATCCCGACAAACTGAAATAATAGATTCATTCTTAAATGCCTTTACTTGGTTCTAAAAAATCAGTCGGACACGTACACATTAGGAGATAAGAATCTTGGATACCATATGCAAGGGGAATCTTGGATACCATATAAGAAATCCAAACCATACAGTCACCGTGGAGATGGCGACTTGAGACTAGCATTTTAGAAACTGGTTTATAGGGGAAGAGAAAGAGGGGATGGTCTGAGAAGGCTGTCCCCCTGCCTTGCTTGAGAGCACAGAGCTATCACATTAGACTGAGAGACAGAGCTGTTGGGCAGTGTGAGATCTCAGATGCCCGAGAAAGAGAAAGATCTGATTATCCTGTCCGTGGGTGAGGGAAGTAGTAGGGAGAAAAGAGGGTTATATTGGATAATTGTAAATCACTTTTGATTTTTATAGGCACTTATCATGTGAACTTACCCTGAGTCTCAGAGGAGACTTTAGGCTTGAACTTTTGGGCAATCTCGGAATTGTTGAGACAATGGGAACTCTTGGGAATGGACTAAATGTACTTTTGCGTGGTGAAATGGTCATGAGCTTCTGGGGGCCCGGGGTGAAATATTATGGTTTGGATGTGAGTTGTCTCCCAAAAGCTCATGTGTGAGGCAATGCAAGAAGACTTAGAGGACAAATGATTGGGTTATAAGAACCTTAACAGAATCAGTGAATTAACCCCCTGATGGGATTAATCGAGTGGACACTGAAGGCAGGTAGGGTGTAGCTGGAGGAGGTGGGTCATTGGGGGCGTGCCTTTGGGATATACATCTTGTATCTGGCAAGTGGAGTCTCTCTCTCTCTGCCTCCTGATGTGAACTGCTTCCCTCTGCCACACTCTTCCTCCATGATGTCTTGCCTCATCTCGTGTCAGAGGAATGGAACCTGCTGTCTATGAACTGAGGTGTTTGAAACTGTGAGTCCCCAAATAAACGTCCTTCTGAAAAATTGTCTTGTTGGGTCTTTTAGTCACCACAGCAAAAAAGCCGACTAAAACAAGGGTGCTATTAAGAGCAGAGTTGGAAGAATTCGCTGGGGAAGAAAGGAAGGACACATCTCTCGTGAGACAAGAGGGAAGGAGGTCAACCTGAGTAATCACAAAACCTTTTAAAAGTTATAAAGATTGTGTAATGACAGGCAGAGGGGAGGTGAAGATAATGAATCTGGAAGCTTCAAGGTTCTTAAAACAAGTAGGTGAAGTCATCTTCCAAGTCTGCAAAAGTAACACATGCTGCTGAAAAAAGAGACCTTAATTTGGCAGATGCCAAGGTGGGGTGAAGGGTAATTCAAAATGTAAAGAATCAAAGCCTCCGTGTGAGCTTGTTCAATGTGAGTTCTGTCCTGTCACTGTCCTGACCTACGGCACTATGAGAATACTGTGAGGGGAAGAGAGTTCCAAGTGGAAGGGTGAACACAGACGAAGACCTCAGGGAGGGAAGGAAGGCAATGTGTCTGGAAAGTTCTGGAAGGAGCTGGTGTGGCTAGAATAGGGTGAGCAAGAAAGAGGTGAGAAATTAAATTTTGGAGAAAAAAATCCAGGTCTGTAGGCCCTGGTGTGGTAAAGGAGTTTGGACTGAGTTCTTAGAGCAATAAAAAAAAAAAAGCCAATAAAGAATTTTAAGCAAGCAGGATATGAAGGCTGTAAAAGAGGGAGATGTGATGGGGAAGTGTCGGTGGTGTTTTAGAAGCTATCTAACTGCTGTGTTCAGAATAAATGAGCAGAGGGCACGTGTGATCCCAGCGAGGGTCCCAAAGGGTGGGTGTAATTGTCTGGGCCAGAGTTGGTAGGGACGGGACTGTTCAGTCACTCGTAAAGCACTTGGCCCTATTGTGTATCGGGATTGAAATATGATAAAAGAACCATCGCTGCACATAAGGAGCAAATCCTTTAGCACAGGAGAAAGGTTCAAAAGCACTTTTTGCAGGACTGACACCTACTATATTAGCAGCATGAAAATGAGCAGAGGCAGCTCAGAGGAGAGAGTGATCAACCCTGATACAGCAAAACTCAGGACGCTTCCCAGAGGAGAAAGCCATTAGCCAGATCGCAGTCTCTGAAGGCTGAGAAAAGTGACAGGTGGACAAGGGATCTCAAGACTGTTCCCTGCTGCCGTCCTCTGTGGTGGGTGGCAGGCACTGGGAATCAGTTCCCAGTTCTCAAACGTGGACGGAAGAACCAGGGGCAGGGAGCACAAGTCTGCACCTGTGACAGTCCAGTCCTGTGAGCTTCAAGAGTAAGAGTGTTGCCTGCCTCCTGGTCTTCGTCTCCATTTCTTTACACAATGTGGTCTTTGGCAAAGAGACCGTTGCTAATGAAGTCCACCTGGCTTTACAACCCCCGATGGCTTTTCTGTGCTGTTCTATGGCTGAGGATTCCACTTTGATTGGATGAGACCCAAAACAGAGAGTTGACTACTTGTGGTGATTAAAAGCTCCCCTGATGATTTTTTAAAGGGATTGTTCAAAGCTTTTAGTGACGCCAAGTAGGGAATTATACTTTACTTCCCTAAAACTTCTCTAGCACTTGCACACGAACGCCTCAGACTTTCCTGCTGCACAACACCATAGAGAATTTAGTTTTAGGAGTAGCAGCCTTTTAGTGGGAGGTTAAGTGATTCCTGTATATATCATTTATAAGGTACTCAGAACTTTTCCTATGAAAGCACATTGGAAAAGTAAAATTATTATTATTTATATTATGATTATTATCTTATATTTTCCCATTTTCACATGTGATATTATCTTCTGAGCTAAAGGTTCAAGTAGAACCACTAATCATAAAGAAAAGAAGAACTAGACTGGACAATCATGAAAATTAGCGATAAACGAGCAAGCCAGAATAAAGGTGAGCAGAATGTGACAGTTGCTCTTCCTTGAAATATTATTTCTTTATAAGTGTTGCTCTGACTTTTTTTGTTATCTCTATAAGAAGGATGTTGAGTGTAGTGACTTGCTGGCAGCGAATGTGTACTTATACACACACACACACACAGGACCTAATAAACCTACAAATTATTTGAAGCATCTATTTTACTCCTACCTCCATGCAGCTGATAAACAAATAGTTGAATTGCATAATTAGCATTGTGATGCTTTTAAATTAAAATGCAGAAAAGAAAATAATGAACTTTTGTCTGCTTTTCTCTCATCAAAGGGCTTGCCCTGGATAATGGTACCTTGTCAGAATTTAGACATTTAATATACCCAGGGGGTAGGAACTGGAATGGAAGCATAATATAAAGTTTGATTAATGTTTCAATCCCTTTAGGATAAAAAAAATCACAGGTTAAATCAATTCTTTTTTCCATTATTGTTGCATTAATTAAAATATTCTAAAGTCCTTTAGATTATATAGTTTGAATATATTTATATTAGTTAAACTTGATTGCATGCTATAAAAAAACACCAGAAGCAGGGCATAAGTAAAAACAAAAGAGTTTCCTTCCCAGAGGACTGGGTGTGGTACAGCTAGGTGCATGCTCCCACATTACTGGGAGCCCGTCTCCTGTGTGGGGCTCTGTCATCCCTTTCTGCCTCTTCTTGCCCAAATGGCTGCTAGGGTTTCAGTCAACATATTAGCACTCCTGATAATAGGAAGGAGCAAGAAAAGAAAACAGTTTCCTTTGAAAGAAGACTTCCTAGATATTTTACTAACCCTGTTCATATTTCACTGGTCAGAAATTTGAACCTACTGACAAAGCCAGCTAGCAGAAAGAGAAACTGGGATCTGCAATTTTTGTGATAATGCATCCAACTCAACATTTAACTTAAATAAGTCACGTGGTAGAGTCTGTAGCTTGTTGGAACTCCAGGGCATATTAATGCTGGTGCTCTTGAGAAATAGTCACGTGGAGAGTTGCATTCTCTGTTTCCTGTTTTCTACTGCTTCATTTGGTCCCAGATCTTTGTCCTGGAACAACTGCTGTGTGGCAGAGGTAGAACTCTTTCAGGTACTTGCTTCATGCTGCTTGGTGGCTGCTCCAGAGGGCATACAATACATTCCTCCTCCAGGGCACTGGGCAGCTCAGCCCTTTCTAAACCATCCTGCATGTTTTAACAGAAGAAACAATGCTGAAGACACTTGCATGAGAACTCACAGAAAAGAGAGAAAGCAATAACAACAAAAGAATATTGGTTACGTTATTCTTCTTGTCCATTGTAATTTTTAATCTCAAGGGGGGATAACTAAATAATGACATCACCTCTACCAAGTTCAGTGTGAAATAAGAAGATTCATATAAACAAAATGAATACATACCGCTTTTCTATGTTGTTGAAGAAACAAGATGATTGGCTGTTTCTCAGCTTTAGTCATATGAAATTCCTGCTTAGGTAGGTCAAAAAGTCAAGCATAGGCAATTCTTAATGGTTCAACCTGATAGCAGAAATTTCTGCTCTGAATTAAAAACAAATTTCTTTGGTCTTAAAACTAATATCATTTAAGGTCACATATTTCCATTTGTAAAAGCTTTTAACGAATAGGTGTTATTTTTAAAATGTTAGGAAATATAGGCATGAAAACAATATATTAAAAGACAATCCATCCTTTTCAAGGTGATAAAATAAAAAAGTTAAATCATATTTTCAAAAAAAAGACTACATGGAATTAAATTTTTGGTTTGCAGAAATTTATTAAAAGTCAAAGATGCTGTTTTATCTTCTGTCTCATGAGCATTCATTGAACTATATATAGATTGAAAAAAACTGAAGAAATGTCTCCTAATTTGAATTTCTAAATCCATAAATGAATATATAGTACAGTAGAGCTGAAACAAAACCTTTGCAAAATAAAATGCGAGAAACTTTGTTGTGGAAAATGACGCCCTCTGGTAGTCTCGGTGCTCTCCAAAGGCAAAAATACACTTTTGCAAATTATCTTAATGAGCTGAGGGACAAACGTGTCCACCAGGAATGATTCAGCATCCGCAAAGGGAATCCAGGAAGAAGCTGGATTCCTTCCCCTCTCCTTGCTTGTAGGGAACCCACTCAGGGCTTCATCCATGGTCTGTAAGGCCCCTGGCAATTCCTCATCATGGTTCAACTCTCTCCAGGATCAAGGAAGTAAGGGGTGCAGTACTACAGGTTGTGGGCAGTGCCAGTATGGAGATAATTGGGAACATCACTGTGACTCTTATTTCTTGACAATCTGGGGAAACATGGCCATGTCTGCTTTGGGTGGTCCTGATTTCTTCTGGCTGCAGAAATACTGAAGCCACTAGCTTGCTACCTACTGGCCACAGCCAGCAGGTGAAACATTTTAAGGTAAATGCTAAGAGCCCCAGGTAGCAGATGCATGACCTCCCTGGTTACTAAGGAGCCATTTGCCTAGCTGGTAACTAGGACGGGGAGGAGGGAAGGAGGCAGAAAACCCTGCACAGGAGACAGAGTCCCTCCCCCTCCCCCTTGGCTTTATCATGCTTTCAAAATTAAACTCTGATTAAAAATCTGAGGAAAGAAGCCATTCCTAAAACCTAGAAATCTTTTGGATGTAAATAAAAGGTCCTGAATGGCATTTTAGTTTTTTTCCCTGAATTGATATGCAAATTTCTAATTTACTTAAAGCACACTGTCATGCATTATAATAAAGTCTAATACATGCTTCCATGTAATTATGTGTAATAACCAGTGATCAGTGGGAGGAGGGAAGGAGAGAAGGGAATTGTGTTTCCAGCTGGCCCTCCACACCTGCAAATAACAGACAACTCCTTTCAATGTAGAGGAAACAAGATAATGACAGTATGATATTAAATACAAACATTAATTCTTGGGAACAAAACATAAGGAAGAGGTCTATCAATTAAGATGTGTGATAGTGAGCAACTTAAATTATATTCCACATCATCTTAAAGAAAAATAAGGACCATGAAGAATGAAAACCTTAATTTGCTATTTACTGCAATACTCCTAATGCCATTGATCTTATTTTTTTTTTTAAAGGAAGACTTGTCTGGGCCACTTCAGTCCCGTGTGGAGGCCCACTCTTCATGTTCATTTGGTTTGCTTTAAGGACTAAGTTCAAGAGCAGTCTCTTCCCTTTGAAAGGACAAGTTAAAACCCAGGGGGAAATTCTCTGGCGCCCAGTGGGGACTCAAGGTGTGAGGAGAAACGACATAAAGAAATGTATTGTGAATCAGAAAGCGTTTTCCTAATGTAAAAGACTTATTATCCTGGCCACTGTCACTGGCAAGTTTTGTGGTGAAAGGTGAATTATCCTGGCCACTGTCACTGGCAAGTTTTGTGGTGAAAGGTGTATTCATGTTCTCCTCTGCAGCAGAAAGAATGTATTAACATTTAAACATGATCTCCCTGTGTGAGGCAAAGTAAGAAAATTTGTGGCCAGATTTTTTCTCCTTTGTGCCATTAAATGTTAGCTGCATGAAAGTGAGCAAGTTACTTAAGCTTCTGAAAGCCTCAGTTTCCTCATCTATAAAATGGGAACAAAAATAACAACAACTATCTGATAGCACATCTATGAGAATTAAATGAAGTAACATATCTAATCTTGGCTGTATAGGAGGCCTGCAGAAAAATGAAGCACTTATCTTACAAAGTAATTATATATATTAAAATATAATTCCTCCACTATATATATATATATATATATATATATATGTCAAAAGAAATTAAATACAAAGAATTCAAATCTATGGACTACAAAAAATACATAATGGATATTTTCTGTGTCTTGTAGAGTAGAATGGTCAAGAATGGGTGTCCATGGAGGGCAGGAGAAGAGACAGTCAATAAAGGGTTCCATTCCAGTTTTTCTGTTTCTAATTCTGTGACCTTGGACAAGTTGTTTAACTTCTCTAGGTTACTCAGAGTAGACTGTATCTTTGGAGTATGCGTGTGATAAAAACTACATGAATTAGATCCACAACATACCTTTTACTTCTGTTGGATTAAATAGAAATGAAAACATAGCCTCCTTCCAGTCCTAGCTTGATGGACAGATCTTTTCCCAGATTCTAGTCCCTCCTTAACTTTACAAAGAGTAGCATAAGTGGTCCCTTTGGTATAGTAGTGTTTATAAGAGAGGGAGCAGAGTCATGAAAGAACAATATGATGCAGAACGGTGAATTGAAGTACAGAGATCTAAAAGTGTGAACCCCATAGAGCCAAGACCCCTAAAGTGCTGATACCAATGGACCAGAGATAGTGCTACTAGGCGGGTTTTGTGACAAGTCCCAGAAGCAGGAGGATTGCTGAATTGCTGGACATTAGTCCAGGGAATAGGTCAGGGAATGCTGCCTTACTCCAGGAGTAGAATTTTTGCCTACTTTAAATTAAGAACTTTGACATAAATGCCTTGGCCTCTGTATAAATTTAATGTGTTCTGTAGTTGTGCTTCAAGTTCTATTCCGGAAACTTTTGATGATGGTATGAGGAGACATCTCAGCACTCAGGATGCTGGACAGCTCCTGGACATTCAAATACTAAAAAGGATGGGAAAAATTAACCGTGTCTCCTCAGTGCATCCCACGAAGGGAGCGGAACTCTGTTATGAGAACACAGTGATGAACCATTGGTGTGGATTTAAGTACATCTATTACATTTATTTTCAACAGGACTTTTCTGCCCCAACCACAGAATTTCTGTTGGATGCTTATTATGTTCCTAGCCATATTCCAGGTCCTGGGAACATAAATGTGATCGTGTCACCATCCCTATCCCCTTTGATCTCAACATTTCAATTATGAGACTAGGCTGTATATCAATTTTTATTTCTTTCTTTACTTAATTTTAAACATGCTCCTTTAATATAACGTGGTAAGTGTCATAGAAGCAGGTGATGATGGAAGCTTTCAGCCCGTCTTGATATACCACACAAGGTTGATAGAGTGATCTGGTGCTTGAAGTGGTGTGTGAAGTTGGAGAAAAATTGGTTAGCTAAAGAGAAGGGTTTTCTATGTCTGGGAAAAGATAAAAACTAAAGAACAGATAAAGGACTTTGAAATAATCATGGTGGGAAGACTGTTGATGGAGTAGTGAAGGAGCTAGGATGGAGATACTGCTTTAGTCTAACACCAGGATGGACACTGTCCAGGTCACATACTATTTTTAGTATTACAGGGCACATGGTCTTTATTTCACCTCCTCAACTCTGGTGTTGCAGTGTAAAATCTGCCATAGCCAATAACAAACATGTGGGCTTGACCAGATTTGACCTGCCTGTGCTATACCATCGTGATCAACCCACCAAGTTCATTACAACACTATACATAATCTCTGAAATGTCCTTTGATCTTATCATCTAATTTTATCATGTGGCTTTTCTTTTTCTTTCTATTTTAGCAATTTTCTGGACAGAAGTATAAAATAGAATAATTAAAATAGATGGAGTCCCCATGGGTTTTCAAAGTATGAACTTATTCTTATACCTGTGGATGGAACTTTCTTTCACTTGAGGCGAAACAGAAGAATGTCTAGCTCACTAAGTCTATAGTCAGTACTTGGCAGAATGGACAGGAATAGTGCTAAACTACCACTTATGGGATGAAGACTTTATGGTGGGTACTATGTGCTAAAGTTTGGATGTTGAGTGTCTCTCAAAGGTTCATGTGTTGGGCTGGGGAGATAGCTCAGTTGGTAGAGTGCTTGCCTTGCAAGCACAAAGCCCTGGGTTCGATCCCCAGCACCGCAAAAAAAAAAAAAAAAAGGTTCATGTGTTAAACTCTTGGTTCCTAGGATGGTGCTACTGGGAAGAGCTGTTGACCTTTAGGAAGTGGGTCCTATGGGATCTCTTCAGGTGTCTGAGGGCGTGTGCTTGAAGGGGATTGTGGAACTCCAGCCTCTCCCTTTTCTGGCTTTACTTCCTGGCTATGGAGCAAGCAGTTTACTCTTCTATGTGCTTTCCACCATTGCTACCCAGCACTCCCACCAGAGGCCTAAAAGCAATAGGTTCATTGGATCATAGAAAACTATGAAGCAAAGTAAATCATTATTGATTATTTATTATCACACACTAATTATTTCAGGTATTTTATTATAGTGATGGAAAGGTAACCCTGTGATAGATATTTTTACAGATGCAATTTTATTTCATAAACTTTCTCACATAAAGTAACCAGCACTGTGCTTTATTCCCACACTTTTGTCTTTTCAAATTTTGCAGACTATGTTTTATTCATTTATCCTTTATTCATAACCTATGTATTGAACTCTGCTTTCAGGCAAGCTGGGGTAAAGATCCCAGGTTTGTACTCCCAATTTTAACCAATTAAAAGAGTGTTAAAAATGTACAAATCAGACATTGTTAATCAGGCAGTTCAATACAATGAAAGCTGAGAAAGAAGAAATAAAACAATGTGAGCCCAAAGGTGGTGCAGGCTTACTGGAGAGAGTTTTCTGTTGAGAGCACAAGGTGAGGAAACCAAGGAGAAGTTCAAGTTGAAGACACAGAGTACAGAGTTCAGAGAGGGAATGGTGGAACAGAGAAGAATCATGAGTCAGAGAGAGCTTCATATATATAGAGAGAAAGCCACAAAATATGAGGGAGGTCCCCCATCCAAATGTTCAGATAGGTCATAATCTATATATGCATGTCAAAAAACTACTTGAAATAGAATTATTTGAAAAAAGTAAAAGGAACAATCCTGGAGGTCAGACAAGACCAGAAATTGCTTGTCCCAGAGTGGAAAGAGCTCAGTACAGTGCTCATTTGTCAAAAAGGTTCTGTAATGCTAAGGGGGCAAATTTGCCCTAGATTAAAGGCTCCTCTGTGCTGTGAGATAAAACTCAAAGCAAGGCTTGAAAAGATCAAATGATTTCACTGTAATTTAGCTGTGTCCCCGAGTAACCTCGAGAATGTAGGGGAAAAATAATGTCTATTACTTAACAGTGCAAAATTCACCAAGGATGACATCCAATAAAAAAAATTACATGGCATACAAAGGACTAGGAAATACAAACCATATTGAAGAGAAAAATCAATGAATAAAAACTTGCCAACAAATTATATGGATGATAAAATTAGTACATTAGAATATTAAAATAGTTATAATTATGTCTTTCTTTTCAAGAAAGTAGAAGCATTCCTGAGCATGTTAGCATATAAAGGAGATACATGAAAATATCAAAATTCTAGAAGTGATAAAATGATGTGTGAGGTAAAAAAATTCACTGGATTAAATTCATGGAATAGTAGCGACAACAAAGTGCCTTTAGAGATTTTTAAGCCATAAAACAGAAACTATCCCAAATGAAACACAAAGAGAAAAGAGCTGGATAAAATTAATAGTGCATCAATGAGCTGAGTGAAAATTTCAATCATCCTGATAAATGTAAACTTGAATCTCTAAAAGAGGAGATAGATAAGGGGAGGGAAGAAAAAATGTCTATTTTTAAAGCGTGAAATGTTTCTAGATGTGATGAAAAATATAAATTTAAAGATCTAAGCATCTTAATGAATCTCAGCAAAACTGTCCTAAGACATATTGTAATCAAATTAAAACCAAAAATAAAGAGAAAAATCTGAAGAGAAAAAAAGTTAAAGACACAGTGTGAACAGAAAGGCTTGACCTGTAAGCATGACAGTCAACTTTACAAGTGCGAAGGCAGTAGAACATCATCATTGAGGAGCAGAGGGAAGGAGCTATGGATGTAGATTTCTTGCCCAGTGAAGTGTCTATGTGATAGGATAACATACTATATGTTTCAAAATCTAGAGGAATTTTGAATGTGTTCACCTTAAAAAAAAGAGAGATGTTAGACAAGATAGATGTTTACCTAGATTTAAGCATCACACAGTGTATACGTGTTTTGAAACATCACGTGGTACCCTATAAATATATACAATCTTTATGTTTTTATGTATCAGTTAAAAATAATTTTTAAAAATAACAACAAAGAAACGAAAATAAAGAGCTTTTCAGACACAAACTAAAAAAGAGATCAACATTGGTCCTTGGATCGCAATAAATATTAACGAAAGTCTTTTAGGTAGAAAAAATAATACTAATTGAAATCTTGATTATACAGCATACTATAGAATCCCAGAAAGGGTAAATATGTTGTTAAACATAAAATATTTGCTTCTTATATTTGAAATTACTCTGAAAGATAATTTACAATCAGAAAAAAATAGTACAATGTATTGTGGGTTTTATAATAAACATGAAACATTTACAAAATTTAAAAAAGCTTAAGAAAAATAGAAGTATAGTATTATAAAGTTCTAATACTACCTGTGAAGTGATATCATACTATTTGAAAGCACATTGTGATGTTAAATTTGTATAATAAAACAGTAATGTAACTACTCAAAAAATGTGGCTCATTGGACACCAAGAAGAAAAAAGAATTTTAAAAGTACACAATTCACAGAATGTAGAAAAAGAGAATAGAGAGAAAGACATCATAAGACACATAAGAAAAAATATCAAAACTATATATTTAAGTACAACCAAATCCATAACCTAATTAATTTAAATGAACTAATCACTCCATATTAAAGATAAATATTTCAAACTGCATAAAAAGCAATCTAACTACATAGTGTCTACAAGACATGTACTATAAATATGAAGACAAATAGATTAAAATAACGAAAGAGGAAATAGATATATCCTGATAAACTAATCAAAGGAAGTTGGAGTGCATTATATAAAGAAGAAGGCAGAGGAACGATCTATAAGTAGGCTTTATAGCAAGTACAATGATCAGAGATAAAGAATTTAGTTTAACATAAACATAAAAAGATCAGTTTGTCAAGAGGACATAAATATTTCCAACACACTGTACCTTATAACAGCTTTAAAATACATGAAGCAAAAACTGACAGAACTATGAGAACAATCAAATTCACAAGTACCTTGGGGATATTAATAACCCCCTCAATAATTGATATATGTCTGCAGATTAACAAACATATAGAAAACCTTATCAATGTTATTAACAAGTTGATCGTATTGACAAAATTATATCCAATAAGTGCAGAATATACATTATTTTCAAGTATACATAGTACATTTTCCAAGATAGAACATATAACTAGTTCTAAGCCAAGTCTCAATAAATTTAAACATTTTCAATTAAAACAAAGTATGTTCTCTGACCACATGGAATTTAGAAATCAAAAACAATAATATCTGGAAAACCCTCAAATATTTTTAAACTAAATAACGCACTTCTAAGTAACCCACAAACAAGTTAGAAGTATTTAAAACTGAATGGAAGTGAGGTCCAACATTTCAACATTTATACACTTTGACATTTATTTATACATTTATAGCACTAAACACCTATATTAGAAAAGTTTGCAAATCAAAGACCTAAGCTTCCACATTCAGACATTGCCAAAGAGCAATTAGACCCAAAGTAAGTAGGAGAAAAGAAACCACTAAGATAAGAGCAGAAATCAAGAAGATTGAAATACAATATAGAAACAAAGATTGGAAACGAATTCTGTTTGGCAAGTGGGGGTGTGACAGGGACAGAATGTGGGCAATTAAGAAGGGACAACATAAAGGGTTTCTGGAGGAAAAAGACAGTAACTAGCATGACTTGCATTTATTAGAAATCCTTCCTTATCTTTCAGCTCTTTAAAATGCCAGGGCTTATTCTTCACTATTAGCCTGAAAAGAAAAAGTCTGACAATACTATTTTACAGACAAAGAAAATGGACTGCCTTTTGTCCTTTTCTGAAGGTTTCTGTTTTTATTCCATCCAGTCTGTTTCAGTACTTTGATAAAGGAAGCAGCCAGAAACAGCTGAAGCCTCGTGAAACAGTATGCTGAAATTGGTAAAGACGGATTTTGACATATTCTCCTGACAACCTTTTGATTAATTTTCTGCTTCATTAAAACCCTTAATTAAATTAACACGGGGTGTAGCAATATCCCTGACATATTTTGTGTATTAGCAAACAAGGCCTAGGAATTCAAAGACTGTGGCAGTGAAGAGATCAAAAGGGCCCTTGAAGCCAGGCCTGTGGTTCCTGGGAGAGGCGGTGGTGAAAAGGACTAAGTCTGGAGCTTCTCCAGAAGCCCTTTTGAGGGGCGCAGTGGCGCTCAGTGAAAGCACCGAAGAAGTCTCGCGTGATGGCTTCACCACGGTCCCACTCCATCCTGCCAGACTCCACAGCTCTGCCTTCCACCCCTCGGCCACCTGATTCTGCCCCTCAGACAAGACATTGTAATTGAAAAGGGCTAAGCTCCTGAACGAATACTTCACCCCGCCACGTTCAATCCTTCATTTGTCCCCTTCACACTTACAGATATAGATTTGTAGGCGTGCTTTTCATGAGTGTTGAAAATGAGGTGCCAGGACTCATATCTTGAAAAATTCTAAAAATGATAAATTGATCATTTTTAAAGTTCCTCTTTCACCTCTTCCCATATGTTGGATTTAGCAGCACATATGCTACCACTGGCATGCTATCTATCCCTGCATTGTGTAGAACTCAAAACTTGGAGGTGGGGGAAGGTAACAAAATCAAAGGTCCATAATAGCAAAAAAAAAAAAAAAAAAAAAAAAAAAAAAAAAAAGAAAACTCTTAGAATATTAATCCAGACATTCATTGCTTCAAGTGAAATTATTTTTAAA
Source organism: Sciurus vulgaris (assembly GCF_902686455.1). Taxonomy (NCBI): domain Eukaryota; kingdom Metazoa; phylum Chordata; class Mammalia; order Rodentia; family Sciuridae; genus Sciurus; species Sciurus vulgaris. Next base: position 132,764,229 of record NC_136469.1, on the reverse strand, counting down.
TGAAATTATTGACATTCAAATTTCATAGAAAATGAAAATTTTCTACCAGGCTATTTTCTGAGATAATAATTTGACTGAAACAGATTGTGAGTTGCTCACTGTCTCCTATAGTATTGGTGTGCACATGGGGCTAACATTCTTTCCACCATTGTGATCACCGACAAGTGACAGTTGCAGGTTTATAGACATTTTAATAAATAAGCTTATCATTTTTCATTTGTTAGCATAAAATATAATGCGATGTTTCCTACCTTTTATAGGAAGGTTGTATGGGTTACTGATGTATTTTTATGTATCTGTTTCACAAGAGTTCAGCTGATATCCATCCATTCATCCATCCATCAATCCATTCATGGATTCATTTAACAGAGGAGAATTTAGTGCTTACTATGTGTTAAGAATGCCCTGGAAATACAGAGATGAAAAACAAAAACAAAAACAAAACAGAACTTCTGTCCTCAAAAATGCCACAGGCCAATATACCAGGAGTACTAACTGAGGTTAGCACATAGGGAGGAGGGCACATTTAGAAAACCAAATTCAACCTCAGGGAGGTGATCAGCGAGGTCTTTCTGTAAACCACCAGTGCAGATGCTGCATCTTGACAGATGAGAAGACATTCCACCCTAGGGGACACATGAAGTTCTGAGGGAGTTTTGGGGAAGAAGAGCATCACTTGAAGACATACTAGTATGTTCAAAGCACAGCATGCAGAGCAGCCAGTGAGGTGGGGAAGACAGAGAAGGCCACAGCCTGCAGTGTGATCAAGGCTCTGGAGATTAGGAAAATGTTGAGACGATGTTGGAGAGGACAGTAAGAAAGAGTATGAAGGTTTGTGAGCAGCAAACTAAGAAATGTGAAATGATTCTGGAGACTGTGAGGGGTTGCTGAAAGAATCTGTGGAATCAGATCTGGTTGGACTTTTCCTGCCAAGAAGGAATCACTAGCATCCACGTAGAGGGAGAAATGCACTGGGTTCCGGTGATGGGTGCAGAGGAACAAGGTGGGAGGAGGCTGAAAGAATCCAAGCTGGAAACAGGACAAATTGAACTTGGAGAAGAGAGGAGGGCAATGTTGAATAAAGCTGTTGCATTTCTTTGGATGAACAAAGGAGAGCTACTGTTGGCATTAGTCAAGGATACAACCTCACGGGAGGGCTTTTAAAGAACTATATCTCTTAAAGATAAAATATAAAACTATCTCCATGGTGACAGCACATAGCCTTGCATTGGGCGATCCGTGTCCCTGCACACGTTGCTTTACCTGGAACACTTACTTTATTGTTACAAACACTGGAGCTGTTGGATAGGAGAGACAGCAGCAGCATCTCCAGAAGGGACCCAAGCAATGTTTGGGTTCCGTGTGGGGAATATAGGTGCCTTACTAAGACAGGAAGCACTGAGCATGAACTCTTTTAATCACTCAAAATAGCACTTTGATAAACATGGTATAGTATTTGAGGAGAATCAGGCACAGAAAGATGAAGCAACTCCACTGCGGTTATACAGCTGGTGAGGGCAGATGGGAAGCACATGTCGCAATGCCTGACACATAGTAGGCATTTATTCAGTGTCAACAATTATGAATATTTTGTTGCACTCAGCCATTGTTTATTTTACCTAATGGAATAAATGATCTGAGAGTTGATAATCAAGGAGGACAACCATAGACCAAAAAGGGAGTCTCAGGGCAATGAAGCCTGGCCTCATGCAGCAGAAAACCAGGATCTCCGGGTCAGCACTGTAGGGCTCTTCTCCTGAAGAGCTGTGATACCTCTAAGCTTAGACATTTGAATAGATCTTCAGAAGAAATGATAAAGATTAAAAAGCAGACAATTAACCTTTGTCATAGAAGTCCCAGAGCCAAAAGGGATTCCAGATGTCCTCAGTGAAGGGAGCTTTCATGAATGGTAAGGGAAGGGGGACTTAAAAATGACTTGAAAAGTTTTCTGATGTTCCTCCACCTCAAATAGGATTTCCCCTTCTGCTTGTCTCCTGTACTTCCCGCCAAGGCGTCTGTCAGGATGAGCCACTGTTTCTGTTATAAGTGTGTTGTAGATCTCAGGTACGTGGGATCGGAACAAAGGCTGAAAAGCACTGTTTTGTCCCAACACTTTGAGTTTGCAGATGAGAAAAGAGACCCTGAGAGTGGAAGTATGCCACAAAGCAGATCGTAATGTCCTGGGGCTGGTGCTTTGAAACCCACTCAGGGCAACACAGCACTTAGGATCTATGCTCCTAAAATTCCTACCTTTAGTTTCTCTAAGGAAATGAGTTAGTGTTGTAAATGATTCTTTGACTGATACATTTGACTGAGAATAAGATTAAAGCCAAATTAAAACTCTCAGAAGATTCAAACTCTTAAACAGATTATATTGCCATCTTCTCTCTACAGACAATTTTTTCAAAAAATCAGTATAAAACCATAATACAAATATAAGGAAGTTCAATAAAGTTGTGATTTTCAATGAAGATGACTTCAATGCCTTTTTAAAAATCAAAGCATCCATACATTTATACAAAATTCTTTTACAACAGATTGAAATGCCCCACATGTGCTCCAAGTATGTTTATACCTGTAGGTCAAGTCACTGTTGAACAAATGAGCCCACATGGCCTTTTTATATCAGGCTCTGGTTTATTTATTTCAGTACTCCAGCCTGAAGCCTATTGGCTCAAAAGTTCATTGACTCCACCCCAAATGTTCACACATCCAATTATTCAAAAATATAGGTCCGAAAAGTAAAATTTTAATCATTAGACTCTGCTTGCTTTAAATACTCTATAAAACTTCACCTAATAGCTGTCGTTTATTGATAAGATAGGGCCTTGCAGTTATAAGGCTGGCCTTCCCAGATGGAGCTCCCTGACCCAGAGACTTTCTGCTGTGCTGTTGAACTGTGATTGCTTACAGTCCTTGCTTGGTGGATCCCTTCTCCCCAGAAGTTCCCGTGTTCCCCTCTTGAGTCGTGGTCCCCTTGCCTTGGCAGTCTCTCATGCTATGGAAACTTGCCCAAGCAAGTAACCCTGTTCACCCCAAAGAAAAGAGGCACACTCTCTTCTGAGCCTAGGACACAGTCTGGACATTGAGTATGGACCAATTCTACCTATTTTAATTTGTTTCAACATTGCACATAAAAAATATGTCCAGCTCACAGAGGTTCTGACCAATAAATTAAACTTTACTACAAAAGACTTCTTTTTAAGTGGGGGGTGTGTACTGGAGATTGAACTTAGGGGCACTCAACAATTGAGTCACATACTCTAAATAAAATACTTTTGTATTTTATTTAGAGTCAGGGTCTCACTGAGTTGTGTATCTTCCTGTGATCCTCCTGTGTCAGCCTCCTGAGTCCCTGGGAGTACAGGTGTGTGCCAGTGCACCCAGCAAGAGAGACTTCTTTAGTGAGTTTCTGGCCACTCACGAAGGGCCACACTCACACGGTTCATTCTCCCAGTGGCATCAGGACCAAAGAACACGATTCAGCAACCAAGGAAAACCTTTCGAAGACACTTTGATTCCTACTTCCATTCCTTTACCCCCATTCGGTGGATGGGTGTAATTCTCGATATTGTGTTTATCTTTCATCCCTCTTCTATCCTTGTAGATACCACCTTCTTTTCCTTCTGGAATCCCCAAGCTCTCCTGAGGGGTTTCTGTCCAGTTTTAGCTTGTATATGCTCACTCCTGCCCCCACACCCCATTTCTACTTGATCGTTGCAGAGTGCCATCAAGAGAGGTCTCCTGGCAAAAATGATCCCCCTCAGAAAGCAGAGAGGGGAAGGATCTTAGCAGAGGAAGGCAGCCACCCTTTAGCTGACCTGGAAGGGACCCCAGGACTCAAGAATTAGTGAGGTTTGTTCTATTCCACAGTCGCCTTCTTTCTCCCTGGTTCCACAGCAAGATGTTTGATCACGTGTTCCGTTGCTTTCAATGTCCATCTTATTTATGTCACCCTTCAGTCCCTGATACCAGGTTCAGTGTCTAGGAGCTCTCAATAGTTTTTCTTAACCACTTGAGGAGAAAAAGCTCTTGAAGAAATCCATAGCATCTATACCTGTTTGTGCCTGATTTCAATATTGAAATTTTCTCATTTGTTTTTGACAAATTTGTTCCCCACATCCTGGGAACAATGGGCACAACATTTAGACTCTGAGAAGCTATACTCTTGACCTCAAAAGCAATGTAAATGCCCAGCTTTATTGAAGTGTACCTTCTGCAGCTTCACAAGAGACTTCGACTCTAATCTTTGCTAAAGGTATTAATACAAAAGAACTCCTTTGGAAGTAGGTTTCCTTGGTTTAAAATAATGTGTTGGAAATTATTCTCATTGACAATCAGTTTGCATTGCTCAGGGTCAGGCATACAGAAAGCTAAACAGGGAGCAGTAGGTTCAGGGAAATTTCACTTCAAGTTCTGCATTTGATAGAATCAATTTATTATTCTGAAAAAAGCACTAGACCCATGTTTTCAATTTTGGAAAACATTTAAAAATTAGTTTTTGAGGTTGGCTTTATGGACTGATTGTGATTTAAGTTGATCTCTTGGCAAAATAGATTTGTTTTTGCAAGTTGCATGTAATTCAGATTTTTATAAAACGAACTCATTATTAGGTGCTACATTGTTTAAAATGAAAACATGCAGATTATTTAAAAAATAAGGAGATTATAAGTGGGGATTGGAAGAATTTACCACTTAGAGCAATATTGTGATCAAATCCTTGATAATGTGGCAAAATCTTCATTATGATAAATATTTGCCCTTGGCCTTTATTTTTGTAAATACTAACCCTCTGTTTAGCAAAAGACATTTGAATGCAAGTCAGAAAACTCCCTCTGCAGGTGATCACATCATCTTGGGCAAATTTTTTTGCTTGTTTATATTTTGGTACCAGGATTTGAACCCAAGGTCACTTAACACATCCCAAGCTCTTTTTAAAAGTTCTTTATTTTGAGACAGGGTGTCCCTAAGTTGCTGCAGCTGGTTTTGAACTTGGGATTCTCCTGCCTCAGCCTCCTAAGCGGCCGTGATTACAGGTGTGCACTACCATGTCTGGCTAACTTGTTTTTTGAAGAAGATTCTAACCTTTCAAGAATAGATTAAAAAGATAAGCCATTAAACAAATAGGCACTGACTCCATTATTCTTACTAAAAATTCTCCTTTGCTCATTTGGTAAGCACTTTTAGTGCTCTCATACCTAAAAAGGACTCTGAAAATTTAAATCACAATTCTACCAAACACAGAACACAACATCCTAGATCCTTGGACTGAGAAGGGAGCCTGAGAAATCACCTGTTGCCATATTTTCATTTTGTTGACCAGGACACTGAGGTGCAGAAGGACTCATCGTAACATATACATGCCATCAATTGTATATATTTTGGCTTGTGGCCCAGCTATTTATATTATCCAGTGTCTCCTCTCCATGATCGACTGACACAATACTTGAGGACAGAGACTACACCAACAGCTTTGCATTATCTCCCATTCCGGACTCATGATAAATCTGTAATAAGTAGTAGTAGACTAGAGTTGGAGGCAGGTAGTAGGGAATGCTTGAGTCCTTTTTATGAAAACAAGCACAGAAAAAATACTGATATGCCAAAGCATACCCCCATGTGATTGTTCCAGATGGGAGATGAGCAGGATAGAACATGCTGGGGTTTCATCCCAAGAGACCATTATTAAGGGAGACTATTGTGACTATATCACATTCTCAGCCCTTGTATCTTTTCTGCTTGATTTTTGAAGTCAGAATGATTGCACAGATTCCACGACCTTTACTGATTACAATCAGAATTTTGCTGTCTCTCGGCTGATACCTAAAAATCCTCTACTCTTTGCTCCAGCCCATGTTCTCATACACTACGGGTGCTTCACAGAGCCCTATGGCATCTGGCCTTTGCTTTGTTTTTGATTTGACTCTGATAACTGTGATAGCCCGGATTCACAGACTACCCAAGAGGGATGACCATGGTCCCAAGTGCAGCAGCTAAGGAGGCTGCCATTAGACAGGCGTTCACTCTTCTACTAAAGCAAAGACCAATTTCCTGAGATTTTAGTAGTGAGCAACCTAGGGAGTAGACTTGCCGAGGGACAGGGATATAAGTAGAGATGATTTTTTTCATTCATTCATTCCAACATTATTTATTAACACTCACAACTATGGTGGGCAATATGTTGATTAAAGATTGATAAGACAATCCCTGCCCTTATGGAACTGAGAGCAGAGTGGGGAAAACACTGCAGAGACTGACTAGATGTTCAGCAATTCCACTTCTGTTCCCTGGACACTTAGGAAAGCTATACTCTCAGCTTCCTTCACATCCTTGGGCTGGGACCATGTGGCTAGTTATGGCTAATGGAATATTGGCAGGAGGGGTTTTTAAGTCTAGCCTTAAATTATAGCTCTCCTTTTACAGTCCATGTGGCTGATAACATTATGGTGAACTCACATGACAGGAGGTACTTGGATCCCTGACTTATTACCTGGAAATGAGTAACCCAGGAGAACCAGAAAAAATTTTTTGGATTGTGACTTGAGTGAGAAGGAATCCTTTGCATTCAGCCACTGAAATTAGAGTTTGTCACTCCAGAAAACATTTGATTATAAAACAATGGAATTGCCAGTCATTGATTTTTTTTTTTTTTTTTTTCAAATATTATGTTGTCTTCAAGGAGAGCACCCGTGTTATCCTGGGTGTGCTGCCCATAGAAAGAGGTGTGTAAAGGAACCCCTCAAAGATTCTGCCCTTTGCCATTTTTACCTTTCTTCTTTGGATCTTTCCTTTATATATCAAAGCTCCTGTCATTGAAATAGGAAGAGGTGTGTTAAAACTCGAAAAAGATTGCATGTGACTTAATATCTTTAGCCTTGTTTCAGGAATGAGTCCACGAAGTTCAAAAGCCCACTTTCACGTGGAAGGAGAGGAGGTGATAATTATTACATGGAGACAGGAGCTGAGAAGGAAGAATGTCAGAGCACCCCTGAATTGTATCTGCTTTTTGGAGCTGAAGTGAATTTAGGTAAGATCAGAAACCTGGGCCTTGAGGGCTTTTACATTTGCTTTAGGTCATATGCATTTCATTAAGGATGTTTATGCACAAGGCACCGCTTCAAACAGGCTGGCAGTGGGAGCCATTTCATTAGAGCAGACCTGCTGTTGGAGCATGGTGCAAGATGGGTCTAGTTTGGATTACTCATTTTTATGTTTATTTCTAGAACTTTTAAATTCTTTTTCAGATCTTCCATTTAAAGAAAATTGACATATAAAATTGTATGTATTTACTGTGTGCAACATGATCTTTTGACATGTCTACACATTGTGGAATGGTTAAATCTAACTAATTAACAAATATATTGCCTCACATAGCTATCAGTTTTGTGTTCAAAACACTTAACATCCACTCTTTTAGCATTTTTCAAAGATACCATATATTATTATTAACTGTAGTCACTCTGCTCTACAACAGATCTGCTGGACTTTTTCTTCCTGACTGTAAATGCGTACGTACTCTTGGACCAACAACTCCTCCACAGCTCCCACCCAAAACACACCAGCCTCTGGAAATCACCTTTATACTCTCTATTTCTGTGACATCAACTTTTTTAGATCACACATAGGAGTGAAATTTTGAGGTATTAGTCTTTCTATGCCTGGTTTATTTCACTCACCATAATGTCCTCCTGGTTCATCTGTGTTGTAGCAACAGACAGAATTTCCTTTTCTATTAAAAGAAAAAAAAAAATAGCCCAATAGTATTCCAGTGGGTTTGTATAGCACATTTTCTTTATCCATTTGTCCAATCAACATTTAGATTGATTACGTATCTTGGCTATTGTGATTAGTGCTGCAATAAACATGGGTGTGCAGATGTCTCAACACAGATTTCGTTTCCTTTTGGTATTTGTCCAATAGTGGAATTACTGGATCATAGTGTAGTTCTATTTTGAGCTTTTTGAGTAACTTCCTTACTCTTTTCTATAATGGATGAACGAATTTACATTCCCACTAAGTGTGCAAGAGTTCCATTTTCTCTGCAAATCAAAACTACACTGAAATTTCATCTCATTCCAGTTAGAATGGCAGCCATCAGGAATACAAACAACAATAAGTGATGGGGAGGATGCAGAGAGAAAGGAACACTTTTACACTGTTGGTGGATTGTGGATCAGTACAACCACTATAGAGATCAGTTTGGAGGTTCCTCAAAAGATTCCACCATATGATCCCACTATCAGTATTGATCCTAAAGAATTACAGTCTTCATATTACAGTGATATGTACATACCCTTGTTTATAGCAGTACAATTCACAATAGCAAAACTATGGAACCAGCCTAAGGTGTCCATCAATGGATAAAAGGAAAAAGAAAATGTGGTATATATACACAATGTAATTTTATTCAGTCATAAATAAGAATGAATTATGTCATTTGTAAGAAAATGAATAGAACTTGAGAGCATTATGTTAAGCAAAATAAGCCAAACTCAGAAAGTCAAGGATTATATGTTTTCTCCCATACATGGAAACAAGGAGAAGCAAGTTGCTGTGGGGAGCTTGTGAAAATTAACGGGAGATCTACTGAATAGAAGAAAGGGACCAAGGAGTGGGAGGAGAGGAGAGAAAGAAAAAATAATAGAAAATGTTATTGTCCAAATTATATTGTTATATTGTGTGTATGTATAAATATGTAGCAATGAGTCCCACCATTATGTACAATGCACCAATAAAATACATAAAAACAAATGCATAATAATAAGGATTTCATATATGACTTCTGTAATTTTTCTCTGATACATTTGCTTATCAAATTAATGAAATAAAATGGCTTTCTAACTTTATTTTGTGATCTGTTAATTTTGAAAAAAAATTATTTCAATAATGATTTTTGAAGAAAGTAAAGAGATGTTACATAAATTGTATGCACACACACATACACACACAGTTTCCTTTTCTTCATATCATCACCAATACGTACTACCTTTTGTCCTTTTGATAATAGCTGTTCTAAGAAGAGTGACATTATGTCTCATTATGGTTTTGACTTGCACTTTCCTGGTGGTATTGAGTATTTTTTTCATGTACATTTTGGCCTTTCATATGTCTTCTTTTGAAAAATATTCAGAATTTTTTGTCCCTTTTAAAAACTTGGGTTCTTTTCTTGCTATGGAGTTGTCTGAGTGCCTTATACATTTTGCACGTTAACCCCTTTACATGCATAGTTTGCAAATGTTTTCTCCCATTCTACACATTTTTTTCTCAATGTTGTTTCCTTCTGCTGAGCAGAAGCCTTTCAGCTTGATATAATCCATCATCTGCACTATTATATCATGTGATATAATGCTTTTGTTGACCTTGTTTTGAGGAGTCATATCCAGAAAATCATTGCCCAGGCCAACATCATGGAGATTTTTTTCCTGTTTCCTTCTGGTGTTTTCATAGTTTGGGATCTTGACATTTAAGTTTTTATCCATTTTGTGTTGGTTTTTATACATAATGAACGATATGGAACTATCTTTCATTTTTAGAATTATTTCTTTTTAAAAATATAATAAACTCCAATTACCCAGGAACTGCCCTACATACTTCATAAATTTTTTCACTATTAATATTCTTTAGTACCTTGAGAGTTTTACCTTTAGATACAAAGGATATCGCTAAACGGCTCACATTTTGTAGTAAACCTCTGCTAATAGATGCCCAATGGAGAAATTGGGGAGTCTCATCATGATTTTTAACCTAGAGATAGGAAGAAAATATTAGAAGCATTATGCATTTAAAATTGGTTAATATTAAGTTATAGCAGATACCACATTCATTATGTTGCAGTACTGTAAATGCTTTCCCCCTAAAAATTAGCTACTTGTGCTTACCAATATTTGCAATTTTAGTGCGCTTTCTTTCTTGGAATTTAATAAGTATTTTTGAAAAATGCATAACCTCATCACATAATTGCGAAAAATTGAAGTAAAGGTAACAACAGAACAACACACACAATGAGAACAATTCAGAACATAGCTTGCTTTTGAAAGAAATTTATAGAAACATCTATGGAACCATTTAATCTCATTTTAGGCACTGGATCATTCTTTCAACCTCTTCAAAGCCTGTGTCTTTCTCCTGTAAAATGGAGCAAATAGTACTCGTGTAGCAAAGATTAGATGGAATTGGTATAAAACATTAAGCGCAGTGGCTGCCAGAGAGTCAGAGCTTTATTTGACTTTCCTCCACCCCCTTCCCTTCCCTTTCCACCTTTCCCTCCTGTGCCAACTTCTTCAGGACACATTGCAGAGCAGAGAGAAGATGAAGTAGGAGAAACGAGTTTTATTTAGATGACTGGAATTTCCTCAGGAAGGACTTCTTCAATTTGCTGTCCTTTGGCTGTTTCAGAAGCATGAGGAAGATGTCAAGTCCTACAGGGGACACATCCCATTGCTCAGCAGTCCTCAAAGTCATGGGCTTAGTCTCTACTTGCACTCCCAGTAGGAAGAAACTCTCTGGCCAAAGTAGTTTAAAGCATCCTTCCTTGAATCATGGCAGATGTAACAATACTGCTAATGCCAGAAAGAACACAGATCAGAACTACTATGGGTAAGAGCTGGGTGTGGTGGTGCACACCTGTAATCCCAGTGGCTCAGGAGGCTGAGGCAGGAGGATCACAATTTCAAGACCAGCCTCAGAAATTTAGCAAGACCCTAAGCAACTTAGTGAGACCCTGTCTCAAAATTAAAAAGGCTGGGGATGTAGCTCAGTGGTAGAACCTCTTTGGGTTTAATCCCCAGTACCAAACCAAACCAAACCAAACCAAAGCAAACCAAACCAAACCAAACCAAACCAAACCAAACCAAACCAAACCAAACAGCAACAAAAACAAAAACAAAACAACTATAGGAGGAGGTAGCTTCCTTCAACCCCTTTTACTAATAAGCAAGCAACCAGAATCAACTAGTGCTTCTTGGAAAGAAGCAAACTGTCCCATAGAAATAATATAACACACTTTCAGACCCCAGTGATTACTTTCTGTAATCAGTAACAAATAAAGGAAAGTGTGGGCATCCCAGCAAATGCAGTGTGGACAAGATCAAATCTCGACTAGAATTATTCTCAGATCACTGTATTAGTTTACCAACTTAACAATTTACACAACACTTTTTAAAAAATTTTTATTTTTTAAAATATTTTTTATCATTTTTAAAATTTGTTCTAATTAGTTGTAATGACAGTAGAATGAATTTATACATTTTGATAGATCATACATAAATGGAGTGTAATTTCTCCTTTTTCAGATTGCACATATTGTAGGATCACATCAGTCATGCAGTCGTACAATGCTTATTTATCTTGATGTTTCCGTGGTGTCAGGAGTCTGGGCAAAGCTTAGACTGGTCTTCTGATCAGTGTCTCAAAAGGCTACAACTGAGGGGTTGTTTGCCCTGAATTCTCACATGGTAGTTGTATGGGGAAGGATCCACTTCCCATCTCATTAAGGTTGTGGGCAGATTTCAGGTTCTTTTCTGTGGTGGATAGGTATCCGAGGTTGAACTCAGGGGCACTTGACCACTGAGCCACATCCTCAGCCCTATTTTGTATTTTATTTAGAGACAGGGTCTCACTGAGTTGCTTTGTGCCTCGCTGTTGCTGAGGCTGGCTTTGAACTCATGATCCTCCTGCCTCAGCCTCCCGAGCTGCTGGGATTACAGATGTGTACCACCACTCCAGGAAGGATCTGCTTTCCTGAGTGAGGGTCCCACCTTGCACTGGCTGGAGGTGGGGCCCCTCCCTTGGGACCTGGAGGATGCCCACCTTTCCTAGCCCAGATGGGTTTTCTCTTCTCTGCTTGCTTCATCGAGTCAGCAAGGAGGTTTTCTCACTTGAGGGAGGGCTCAGTCCCTTTTTTGAGATTCCTATCTATTTAAGCCAGGGTCATCCAGGATATTTTCCCTTTTGATGTATTTAAGATGAATTTACTTGGGCCATTATTTTATTTACAATTCCATTCACCCTTATTAGGTAACATAATCTAATCAACTGAACATCATCTCAATACTTTTGAGATATTCTCTTGATTATCAGCAAATCATGAATCTCATCCATACCCAGGGAAAGGGATTACATGGTGTGAATATCAGGGGCAGGAAGTATAGGAGTTGCTGTAGGATCCGTCCACAATACCCAAACTCGTTAAGGTTTATTGCTGTTTAATCTGAAATGAAACACTTCTCTACTGTGTGTCCTATGTGAATGAAAGTTCATAGATATGAATATGCAGTGGGGTTGCAACAAATTACTGTAATCCACCAGTATTTGGTAGGTGAAATTTAAAAAACTTCTGTGAAACGATATTTTAACATATTCATATACGTGTTACAACATAAATATGTATTAAACACTTTATATGATCACATGTACATACTACTTAATTGAATGTAATAATATTACGTATACTGTGCTTAATGGGCAATTTAAGAAGTTATTGAGGCATAATTTTTACTATACACAATTTTTGCTGTTCAAGTTTCTTTTATCCCTGAAAAAGAAGTGACTTTGCTTTAAATCTGAAGTAAGAGACCCTTTCCTGACTTTAGCATCCACAAATTTAGTGCCTGGGGTACATTAAAGAGAAGAGAGGCATTTCCTTGAGAATTCTGCTTTCCTGGGGTTTCTTTTTCTCCTGTGTGTGCAGTGTGGAGTTCGGATGGAAAGACAGCTGGTTCCCAATCTGTCCTTCTGAGCATCGTACTGGGTGCTGCTAATGTCTGAGGGGTCCACCCAGTTCAGATGAATAGTAGAGGAAAGAGGATTTTTAATTCTCTTTTAAGTCTAGTTCCAAATAATTGGTTCTACTGTAGATCTGATTATATGATTTTCATAGTTATATTATGTAATATGCAAATACATTTAGTTATATTAATATACAAATATGTGCAAAGTAATACATATTAATATATATTTATATATATCAATTGTAAAGTGACAGAAGTATAGCCTAACTGGAATGCTTGTCTTTCCTCAATGGGAAAGAATTCAATCTTATCATTCCCCAGGAAATTGTGGCCTTTTGGGTGCACTAGTGCTAAACAGTCTATCAGGTAGAAATATTTCAAAACTTGAAATTTCAGAAAGTTGTAAATTTGGGAACATTTGACCTAGATGGCTCAAATATCAGAGGGAGATTTTCTGACTCAAGCGATTGAATAATGCTGAGGAGGGATTGATTGCAAAGACCACTCATGGTCTCATTTTCACTAGGCTTCTAGCTCTGCCTTCTGCATGATTGATCGCTGCACCATAATAACCGTGGAAAGAGAAGTTTACATCTCAGTTACTTGCAAGAACAAGCCCTGGGTCACCATGAGCTGGATTAGTTCTATTGCCAGAAGAATGCAATGCTCTGATTAACTTTGACCTAAATTTCTTGCCCGTCCATGATACACTAACTTTAGCCAAGAGGTTAGTATAGGTCTTTGGAATTGAGCCAATTAGGCCCAGCCTGGTGCTGTGAGATTGGAGAAGATTCTCTGCAGACCACATGGTAGTATAAGAATGTGTGATTTGGTACTTGGATGTAAATCAGATGGAAGTTGTTATTTGGTGGATATTTAGGGTACACAGAAATTAATATTTCAAATATTTTACATCTGGCCTGAACAAGAGAGAAGTCTGCACAGCGAGTAGAGCTTGGCCTTGTATACCTGACAGTTCTCCTCTGTAATGTGGTATTCTTCTCCAGTTCTGTCCCTGTGTCTTTGATGCCATTTACCTCCTAAGACCTATGTTTACAGTAAACTCCTGATAATATTTACAGAAGGGAAGGGTCTGCCTAAGAGAGGAAATCAGAGCGTTCATTCTGAGGTTATTGCTGACACCCCAGCACACACCTCTTTTTAACAACCATATATTTGTAATGGAATTGGAGTGTTCCGTTGTTTTAGTAGTTAGTTGTCTTTAAATTTTTTTCTCTCTCTGTCTTACTCTGGTATTAATTTTCTATTGCTACTATAACAAGTTACCATAAATGGCAATGTTTAGTGGCTTCAAACAACACAGATTCATTGTCTTACAGTTTTGTGGATCAGATGCCTGACATCCTCACCAGGTTTAGACTGAGGTGTTGGCAGAGCACACTGCCTTTTTTGAGACTTTAGGGGACAATCTATGTCGTTACTCACATGGGTGGTGAGCAGAATCGTGCTCCTTGCAATCTTGACACTGAGGTCCCATCTTCTGGATGGCTCTCCACTAAGGGTGGTCCCCAGGCTTTAGAGCTCACCAGTTTCTTGACATTGGTTCCCTCCCTTCATTTCCAACACCAGCTATGGCAGGTTGGGTCCTTCTCCAGGCACAGCTCTGACCCATCATGGAAAGGTCTCCTGCTTTTAAGGACTCCTGTGATTAGATTAGGCCCACCCAAATAATCTAGAATAATCTTGCCCTTTTAGTGGGCAGCTGGTAATAATTACAGAAAACAAAATACGCTCTGGTGTTCTATTCATCCGCACACAGAACATTTCTGGCGCCAAATGTGTGATTTGTGTTTTAACGACACTAAGCATTCTCTAGTTCTCTGTGGACACAACTGGGGGTTCTACAAACCAATTCAGTTCTGAAACTGTCTACCTGCAATTAGCATCAGATCCCACAAGTCCAATAAGACTGCCTCCACTTTAGATGCCATCTTGAGTCTCAGCTTCCCTGCTGACTTCCAACTGACCAGGGGCTCCCATGACCTCCTCTGTATATTCGAACATTTGCTAGAATGGCTTACAACACTCAGGGACATATTTACTTATGTTTACCAGTTGATTATAAAGGAGTCAACTCAGGAGATATTTCAGGAGGTATTTCAGGAACTAGGGAAAAAAAAACCAAATATCACTATAAAAGATACTCTGTTTACTCTATTTAAAGTATTGCAAAGGGTTTTAGGAGCTAGAGACCAAGACCAATGTGTGTGAGTGTGTGTGTATGTGTGTGTGTGTGTGTGTGTGTGTATGAGAGAGAGAGAGAGATGTGTGTGTGTGTGATGTATATACATATACCTCAGTACCGCAATTATTAAATTCATAAATTAATCTTTAATTGAAAATATGGCTAAAACTCAAGTCAAGTGAATTTCTGTTTGGGTCTAATCTCGGTTTCCTTTAATTATTATTCTAGATTGATACATATGTTTGTGCTAAATTGCCACTATCAGGAAGAACATCCTATTGTATAAAATATAAACTATTTTCCCTCTGCAGTGCCACAGTTTTGAGGTTTAGGAATAAATTGTAGTTTAAGTGCTGTCTCCAAACCATATTTAAAAATCAAACATTCCATAGGTGCCTCCTGGCTTATGTTATCAACTGTTTTTCCAAGATTATAGTGGTTGAGATTTTGCTTTTCAAACTATTTTATGCCTATTTGTGTGTGTCCACTTTCGCCACATCATTTCTATGCTCAGAACTCTAAATCGACTTTGAATTGCATTCCATCTACTGACTGAGTTAAAATGCTTGCTCAATTGCTTAAAGAAAAGAAAATGTTTCTTTGAGCTGCCTGAACCCTTAATAATCTTTGGTCAATAGTCACTGTATTAAAAAAAGAAAAAAAAATAAACTATACATCATGGATATTCTTGTTCACTCAGAATAATAATCACCAATGTTTTGTGGATGGTAGCGATGTGCCTTATATTTTATATAAACTTTCTGCTTGAATTCCCGCAATATCCTTATGGGCATATATGCTATTGTCAGTTCTGTTAATAGATGAGAAAATAAAATCACAGGGGGCTAAAACCACTGTCCAAGCCCATAGAACTATGAAGTGTCAGCACTGAAACTTTAGTTCATGACAAGGATATCTGCACCCTTACCATTAGGCTGTAATGCTCCATGAAATTTACTAGCTTTTAAAGTGGCTATTTCACCATTGATGTGGTGGCAATTTGGAGATCAAATATTGCTTCACTGACAGGAAATTGAGTCCTATAGTTGCCCTAGACTGATGTCTAAGATTTATAATTGTATAACTGTCCTTCCATTTCCTCCTTCCATGAAAGCCGTATCAGAGCAGGTAACCAATTTTCATAGATTATTGTAGACCATACATTTCGTTTTAACTAATAGGGTATTTTATCCTATCCATTAGAAGAACTTTTATAGTGCCTCCTATTGTTGATCAGGGGAAAATTCTTTTTGTCCTAAAAATTAGGAATGACTCTGGAAGCTGTTTAGAAAGATATGTAAATAAGTTTCTTATCCTCCTTTCACACATATGATGAAGGTTTGGTGTCTGTTTCTAGAAATGGGAAATTAATTTATAAATATTATGATAGCTAATATAAATAGCTACTGTAGAAAGACCTGCCTTTCTTTAATTCAATCATCTTTGTCACATTCTAGTGTCCTATGTTTACTCTCAGACAAAACATTCATTTGAAGTTAATCTTAAAGCCGAAATCATCAAAAAAAGTAATAAGAAAATGAGTTCATTTTATTTCCCAAGATTCTTTACCTAAGTTCCTTCCAAGTTTTCATTTATTTTGCAAGTCTTTTTAGCCACAAAGTAAGCTCTATAGCTACCATGATATTTATAAATCAATTGCCAGGATCCTAGAAACAGATGCCAAGACTTCATTATATATGTGGAAGAAAGGTAGTGGGTGATTATTAGATATTTGGTCTGCTGGCGACTCTCTGACCTGCATTTCAGCCTAGTGCCTAGGCTTGTACCCCAACTCTCAGCAAGATACTGCTGAAGGCCTCAGAAGCAGTCTCAGAGTATGTGCGCTCTGATCTTATCCTGCCCTGCTGTCTCTCACCCCTCCACCTCCCCAGAGGAGATTTTCATTTATCCAGATAAAGACAGAAGGGATTCAATTGTGCTAAGACCCTCAGATTTCTCATCACCCAGGGCAAATTTTTATCACCAAAGATGCCGAAGGCTGACACAATGCTCAGGTGAACTTTCTCATAGGCTATCACCTACTCTTTGGAAAGTCCATTCTTTTTTTCCCCAAATAATTTATTTGGGGAAATAATTTATTCCCCTATGTTGCTTATAATATCCTCCACTGTGAGGGTGAGCTTCTAGATTACTGGGTTTTGGATATTTACATTTTTCTGTGGGCAAAACTCTCATGTGTATAGCAAATTGGTATACCTCTTTTCCTGTTAATCTGTCTACTGTCTTTTCATTTCATAGACTTAATTTTTGAAACTTTAGAGTGTAGGAAGAAAATTTTTTTATTACCTGTACATGCATTTATGATATGAAATAACTTCACAATGTAGGAAAACTCAGAATTAGTAAAAAGAAACAAATCTAAATAACTAAATGGCTTCCAAGTAAGCAGTGAAAAGAAAAAAAAAACTTAAGGGAAACTATAAAACATTCAGCTAAATGCCACTCCAGTGTCAACCCCTGTGGAAACATATTATAGAGAAATTAGTAGACTTCACACATTTTTTAGAGGATGCACACCATTGACATGAATTAGCTAAGTATTCAAACAAAGACATGAAGTAGAAAACAATAGAATAAATCCTAAGGAATGAGAAGGCATGAAATAATGCAAAATGCAGACTTAAACAAAATGAAGTTACATCAAGAAAACTAGAGGAGTCATGATTACAAAAAAAAAGTTTCAAAAGACGAACTGACAAAGCTATGATGAGATGTGGTAAGAAAAAAAAAAAGAGAATACTTAAATGAAATGCAGAGTGAAAAGAAGGAAACAAATAAACAGAATACAGATTTAAGAATCATAATAAAAAGTTATAAAAATAGTACCTGAATATATTTGAAAATATTCATGTATGGCCAAAATGATAAAAATGAGGTGAAACTAGAATAGATTAATAACCACTAATGTAATTTAAACGGATTCTCAAAATGTCCCGTACTTCTTAATCTCGGAATTTTTAACAAATGAATTTAATCAAACAGTCAATGATCAGGTAATTTCTTTCTTGTACACATTGTTATAGAAAAATAGAAAATTATCAAAGGGAAAATATCAGAAATCAATTTTCCAGGTCATTTATGATTATAAATAATAATATATCTAAGAATAACTGAGCAAGCAAAGCAATTTGTAGGCATTGCATTAAAATACCAGGATTATGCAACATAGAACGAAATCTATCACCTTGACAAGTAGAGAAGAAAACAGTGAATCAACATCACCAAAATGGCAGAAAACAAGTGAGGGAAATGAACTTTGGTAGCATTAATAGAGACTATTAAAAGAATACTAGAGTGAACAACCTTTTTAATGCAAAGCATTAGCCACGTTACCTTTAATGCACAACAGAAAGAGGGATCCTTACTTTTCTTGCTACTATTCAAGTGATTTGTAGAGGTGGAGAAATCAACTCAGGTTTATTTCCCGAGTTTAACTCTGAAAGTCTTGTGTCTTGGCCAACTCCCCAATCCCAGGAAAGTCAGGTGGATTGTCTAGAAAAGTGAGTTTTAAAACTGAGGTCCCATGTTCTGGAACCCCTTTGAGTCTCAGGCAAATGAGGGACATTGGTTCTGGGCAAAGCAATAACACAAGAAAGTGGCCCATAAAGTATGAAACTAGGAAAAGAAGAAGTCATTTTTCATTATTTAGTAGGATGTGGTATTATGAACACAAAACTTCAGAAAGATACAAAAATGCTAAAATGAAGAAAATATTGAAGAAAATATATGCTGGATCCTAAATCAGCAATACAAATCAGTAAGATTTCCCAGCATCGTAGGACTTCCTTATCCAGGCTTGCAATAAGATCTGTGAAGATAGTTGGCTACTTTACAGGAAAGTAATTGAATTGGATTCTTACGTTCTATCATATAAAAAATATTTAAAATTGCATCAGGTTCTAAATATGAAATGTAAAACAAAACAAATGTTAAATAAAGAAAATACATAAAAATAAAAGAGAATTTAGAAAATGTCTTTGTGCGATATCAGGATGAAGAAAATTATTTAGAAGATCAAAAATTTAGATGTAATGGGTGAAAATGACCAATTTGATTATCTCTCCTTTAACTTTTTTCCACAGCAAGATATACATAAACTAGGAACAGATATTTGTAGTGTTTCTAAACTTTTACAGGTATTAGTAATTAATGCATACACGAATTGCCTGAAAATGCCAGGAATAAGGAAGGATCTTGAACAGAAGATCATAACATAGAAATGCTCTATTTGAGGAAGACTGGCTGTTGATTTGCTAATAAGTATGTGAAAATGTCTTGATGACTAGTATTCAGGGAGGTATGAGTTAAAATCAAGAAACAAGGGTTAGGGATGTAGTTCAATGGCAGGGCACTTGCCTGGTATGCCTGAGGCCCTGGGTTTGATTCCCAGCACTACAAAAGAAACACTACTGAGCATCCAAATATTTGGTAAAAATTAGAACATCAGATGATATATGCAGTCTAGTGAACCGTGAGGAAAATCAGCATTCTGAGGTTGGGGGCAGCACACACCAGTGCAGCCATTCTGAAGGACAAGTCAGCAGTGCTTAACGGCACTGATGATGCAGATAATATTCAAGAGAGAAAAACAGAAAGTTAGACAGTGGTTTTCTCACCATCACCCTGAAACATTCTACTTAACAGATTATATTCATGGAGTGTGAATACAATGTCTTTATCCAGTAGTTGCTCCAGTAGGTTACGGGAGTTCAGGCTAACCAGAATACAGTGATGTAAGAGCTTTCTTGAAACTTCTGGTAAGCAATTTTGGAAGAAAGATAGAAACTTGGCCTATGGATGGAAGTTAAAGGTAGTCTCCAGATCTCCGGAAGAAAAGATACTTTAGTGATTAGCATGGGATGTAGATGAAATGGCCTGCCTGAAGTTGACTTTATCCAACTAATATTTGTGAATCACCAATCAAATGACGCCAGTTCCCAAGCCCTTGGTAGATGGCAATGAACAAACAGAAATCATGTTCTTCCCAGGTTCACTAAGTAAAGTTTCCTTCTATAGGCCAGATCAGAAATGGTTCATAAAATCAATTTTTCAGCTGTTTTCAAAGATCCCACTATTTTTCTCTTTAGGATAGAATCATCCAGAAGGAATGAAATCCTGAGGAGAAGTTACTGACTATACAAAGGCTATAAAGGCACTTCAAAGACATGCTTTGCTCTTATTAAATTATTTTTTGGGGGGAGCAGGTGGAATCAGACTTTTTTTGGGCAATATCTTCCTTCCCATGACCTAGGACATCATTCTCCCCAAGATAGATATAAGAAACTAAGAACTGCTGTGCTGAAGACAAAAATGTCTTTAATTTAAAGGGAAGTGGGTCATTTAAAATTCTCATCTTTCTTAAGCCTATAAAGTATCACATAAGTGAGAGAAAATTATTCCTTTTAGTTCTGTTTTGGGGCTAATAATTCTCCTTTGCAAATAACCACAGATGTTCTTGAATGAAACTGTTATGTGAATTTCAAATAAATGCAGGATTTTAAAGAGTTTTGCTTAGATATTCATTCTGCTGTATTTAGGGGTCAAAAAGAAGTCAACACATCTCAAGAAGAAATCCAACATTTTATCTATTACCTACCATGTAAACTTTATAGTTTGATTTTATTCATTACTTATGACAACCCTTAGAGGCTCAGAAAGTTTAATTTACTGATTTATTTTAGCTCACTGAATTATTAAATGGGAGAGCTAGGGAGCCAAACTCAGTTGAAAACGGCAACATTCTGACCTCTGGAGTTTTATTTCACAAGATCCTCTTAGCTTTGTAAGACAGATTCATTTATTTTCTTTGAGAGCACCACTATGTTCCTAGTGATGCCAGATGATGGAGCACGTTCTTGAATAAAATAGATAAGGGTCTTGCCCGTGTGGAACTTAGGGCCTGGTGAGAAGAGTCAGACTACACAGTAAGCAAATTTAACAAACTATACAAAAACAAAGTAGGAGCAAAGGGCCAGAAGTAGACACATCTGGATGCCATGACAGAAGTCAAAGAGGAGCAAGAGAGAAGGTTTCATTTGAATAAATTGTTGAATGTCCCTCTGAGGCAATACTATTTCAAGGTGAAATGTAAGTTGGAAAAGGATGAGGAGCAAGGTATTATAAGAAAGTTGGAAGGTACAAATGTATTAATATTTAATTCTGTAATCCATTTTGAGGTTAGGTTTCGTGTGAAGTGTGAGACATGGGTTGATGTTCCTTGCTTTGTCTTTCAGATGTCAAATTGCTCTAGCACCCTTTGGTGAAAGATTATCTGAATTGGTTCTCCTGTATCAGGTGGGTTGGACTGATTTTGGGGTTCTGGGTATTCTGTGACATCAATTTTTGTCTATCCCCCACCAGTAGCTCAGGCTCTATTACTGTAGCTGTGTAATAGTTCTTGATACCCAGGAGACTGATTTCTTCCACTGTATTCTTTTTCCAAAATTATTTTAGGTATTCTGGTCCCTTTGCCTTTCCACATAAATTTTATTTAAAGGTTTTTTTCCTGCATAAATTTTAGAACACCCTTGACTATTATCTGCCAAATGAAAAACTTGCTCAAGTTTTAATAGGAATTGCATTAAGTTTGAATTTCAGTTTGATGACAATTGACATCTTCACAATATTAAATCTTCTTGTCTATGAACATGATATAACTTCATTTTTTATCTTTTAAAAATTTCCTTCCTCAACATTTTTTAGTTCGCAGCAATTAGTATACATACTTTGTTAGATTTGGCCTTAATTTTTTCCATTTTTAGTGATCATAAGTAGTAGTATATTTTAGATATTGGTTCTCATTGGCAATATATTAAAAAACATTGATTTTGTATTTTATTTTATATCTTATAAACTTGATGAGTCCATTAACTAGTTCTAGGAACTTTTAATTTGGAATTTTATTTGAATTTCTACATAGACAATCATGCCATCTGTAATGGGGACACTACTATTCTTCCTCTCTAAATTTGCCTGCATTTTATTTTCTTGCCTTATTGTTGTGGCAAGAGCTGCTAGCACTACATTGAATAATGGTGGAAAGGACAGACTTCACTGGCTTGTTGTCTATCTCAAAAGAGTCATTTACCATTAAATTCATGTCAGTAAGACTTTTCTGAAAGTGCTTTTTATTATGTTGAAGAAGTCACCTCAAGACCTATTTTTTCTGAGAGTTTTTAAAGTGCATGGGTTTTGAGGAATACCAAGTGCTTTTTCTGCTTTGATTCATATGATCATGAAGTAGTCTTCTTTAACTTGTTAATTGAATGATTTTTCAGTATTGAACTACCTTTGCATCTCTTGAATAAATCCCATGTGGTTATTGTTTATAATCACAGGTGCTCTTTGGTTTACAAGGGGGTTACGGTATGATAAATCCATGGTAAATTGAAAATCTCATTAAGTCAAAAATACATTCAGTACTCTTAACCTACCAAGCATCATGGCTTAACCTAGTCTATCTTAAACATACTCTGATACTTCAATTAACCTAGAAGTGGGTAAAAGTATCTAGCATGAAACATATTGTTAATCAAATATTAAGTATACCACATGTTTTATTAAATATCTATATTCCAAAAATGCTGGTAGCATGGTATAGTGTAGAGTTCCAGTTGGCTCCCAAGACTGTGACTGACTAGGAGCTGTGGCTTGCTGCTACTGCTCAGAATCACCAGTATTGTACCACATGACACATGCCTGGGAAAAGATCAAAATTCAAAATTTGAAGTAAGGTTTCTACTGAATCTGTATCATTTTTGAACTATCATAAAGCAAAATAAATCACAAGTTGAACCATTGTAATGTGGAGACAGTCCGTATTGTTTTATATTGCTTAAGTTTATTTACTAATAGTTTAAGGAGTTTACATCTCTATTTCTGAAGGATATTGGTCTATAGTTTTCTTTTTAAAGCGCTATCTATCCTGTTTTGGTACTAGGGTAAAACCAGTTTCACAAAATAAAATTAGAAGTGTCCTTTCCTCTCCTATTATCTGTTAGAGACTGTAGAATTGCTGTCCATTCTTCTATAGACACCTGCTAAATTTTTCCAGTAAAACCATCTGGTCTGGAGATTTTATTTTTGGGTATTTGAAGGTTATTAATTCAATCTCTTTAATGGCTATAGGACTATTAATATGTGTTTAGTATTGACTGCACTGTGGTAAATTGCGTTTTTGGAGAAATTATTCCATCTAAGTTATCAAAATCGTGTGTAGAGTTATTCATAGTTTTTTTCTATTTCCATTTTGTCTGAAGGTTCTGTAGTGATACACCATGTTATTTATTTTTTGATATTGGCAATTTGTGTCTTCTCCCTTTTTTCTTTGTCAGGATTGCTAAAGGTTTGGCAGTTTCACTGATCTTGCAAATTTCTAGTTCTTTATATCAATTTTTTAATTTCCCATTTTCGGTGTAGCTGATTTCACTTCTTATCTTTATTGTTCCCTTTCTTCTGCTTGTTTTGGATTTATTTTGATTTTCTGTTAGGGTATTGAGGGGAGAAGCTTAGATGATTGCTTTGAGAGTTTCCTCTTTTGATTATATTAACACTATCCTCTTCCCTTTCAGCACAGGGTGTATCTCAGAAATTTTTACATGTTCTATTTTTATTGCTGATATTAAATCTAACTGCATCAAAGACCTAAATATCAAAATTAAAGCAATGGAATTTTTAGAAGAAAACTAAGATGGCTTCTTATTAATAACACTTATCAATGTATAAATTACTGCATACCATCTATTTACGTAATTACTTATCTATTAGTTTTTTTACTTATTACTATTTCCTCCTTACAACATGTACCACATGTATACAGGTACATCAAAGCACATCAAACAGGAAACTTACTAAATATTTCCCAGTAAATGAATGGGCCACAAACCAAAAGGAGCTATTTCCTCGAGACGATGGTGTGTACAGATGCAGTAACTGAAAAACTGCTGATGGAGACTAAAAAGAGGAAAGGCATTTTCAGCAACATATGCATTTAAAATTATTCAATTACAATTTAGTGGTTTCAATGTAAACCAAAATGACTTTATTCATGCATGTGGAAAATGCACAAGGAGCAAAAACTCAAGTGCTTTAAAGTTGGTAGCTCTCGAATCAGCCAATATTCATTGTTCTGTTTTAAAAATACTCCATAACATCAAACAGTTTAGTATTAACCAAGTTTGTCGTGTTCTTTGTTTTCCATGGCTTTGTGATTAAACTGGCTCTGTTCTTATGCAAACATGTCTACTTCTGGTTCAGCAGCATTGCTTGTTTGACCAGCCATGGGCACATGCTGGTGTTGAATGTGCTATGTGTCTATCTGTGTGTTCTCCTCCATTGGAAAAACTCCTCCGAGATGAGCTGAGGCAGGATTTCTAACTCTACACTGTAATGACTTGATTGGAATGGCAATAAGATCGATGATTTTTGCATATTAATGCAAATCATATAGCAATATTGTTCTATAATAGGATCATGGTTGTATTTTCCCAAAGTGATTGTATTTAGTTAATATTAATAGTTTCTTCTAGCCTCTAGTGTTCCTTTCACCACCTCTATTTAGTTTAAGCTAGAGAATAGCACAATCCAGTCCTTTACCTTATACCACCCTTCTTTATTTGCTGAAGTTAGAAAATGACAAAGTCAGACATAATGAGCGGAGGGAGTCACTTTTTGATGATTTCACTATATTTGTAGTGATTACTGGAGGGTCGCCCTCACAGAAGTCAGATTTATGGTGTGTTAGGGCCAGAAAAAATAACATATTATTACTACAACCATTTATTGAGAAGTTGATTTATGCGACATGCTGTATGTACATTTTGTCCTTAATCCTTGTAACAATTTGGACAGGAATAATTACTGATGATAATATTGAGGCTCTGAAGGGTTGAGTTACCTGACCAGAATCATACTGCAGATATAGCATTTGAAACATGTTCCCCTCATTCCAAGTTCACACTCTTAATCAATGTACTATACCACCTTTCCAGTCCCTTTATCTTTATTTAAATATAAGGGCAAACTGAGGTATCCCTTATATTAACCAAGTTTGTTGGGTACTTTATATTCTGAGGTATGGAGGTGGAGAATGAGTCATCCAAGGTCCCAGAAATGTTATTCATTTATGATACAAATTCCATTTGCAGAGAATAGTGCTAATCACTGAAATAGAAGTAGGCAAAAAGGAATAAAATATAGTTTTGTTCTCCTCATGTAAACACTAAATTATAATCTTATTGGGGAATGCATACAAAATTAGGGAGCAGAAATGAATGAAGTGGGAGTAGAGGAGAAATTCTGGGTGTGGGTTGAATTCGGCAATGACCCAAGTTTCAAAGACCATTGTACATTTATGTCATGTTTTGGTTCCAAACACAAAGGGGTGACCGTGGCTGCCTTAGAAGTTCTCCCAGGTTGAGGTTAGCTGAGACAACAGACAAAGGGGTCTGCTCTTACATCTTTTTTTAGTAGCCCGGTTGGCTATAAAAGTGAACAGTATAGAGGCAGTTCATTTTGAGATGACCTCTCAAGGCCGGGCCCCTAACAATCTATCCTACGTTTAAAAAAATATATGCTTTTGTGGCAACACGGGACATTAATTAGCAGGCAACTATAATCTAAGAGAGCTTGAGAAAGCCTTGGAATTATCCCCCAAATCATGCCAAAAAAAATCTGTGAAATTACTGCTCATTTAAACTCAGGTGATAATATCTTTATGGGTAACAAAATAATAAAAATAAATTTCCCCTGGAGAGATATTGATGATCAAAACCATCCATGCTAACAGTTACTGAGCTAGACTGTTTTATTGCTCAGATTATAGCCTGTTTTATTCTAGTTGCAACAATAAAAACATCAGGCATCATGGCAAAAGAGAATCAAGATATAGTTTGGGTGAGTGATTTTTTTTTTTTCTTCCACTAGGAGTTGAATTTTATCTACCAAACCCATTTTCTCATCTCTATAGTCCTTTGAAGGGCTATCCTTGATTATGTACAAGTCCTAAAACAGTTCAATGTTTAATTTTTGTAGAACTAATTCCTCTGACTCCAAGTCCCACGCTCTACACACTCAGCCTCATTGTCTGCTCTTAGGAGAGTGGGAGTTCCGCCCTTCTCTGCATTCCCTCTTTGTGAAACTACCGAGTGCAAAGAGAATTTGTCAGGAATGACTTCTCCTCATACCAGACCATTCGTGCTGCTGTTTGTGTGGCTGAAGGGATGCTATCCTACAGAAATGGATGAGAAGGTGCTTGAACAGTCCACATTATATGTGATTCCATTTTGTGTGTATGTGCCAATGGGACTTGTGCCATTTCCGTGCTGTGACCATTGGGGACCTTATTTCCAGTTCCTGAAAATTTATCTTGTCTACAGGATTTTGATCATATTAGCCTGGATAGGAAGAAATCTTCATTTGAAACCCTATGTACATGTATGATTACGTGAATGGCGTGAATCTACATCATGTACAACCATAGACATGAAAAGTTGTGTCCCATTTGTGTGCGATGAATCAAAATGTAATCTGTAAAAATAAAAAATAAATAAGTAAAATAAAATGCTTTCACACTACAGGCTGGTTTGATTCCATGTTTCTGTGAAGGTTTTCTTAATCTCTACGTTGAAGGGGATCTCTGTAATTTCCTATTCCTAGTTGGTTATTTTACAATCCATGGTTAGCCTGGAGAGCAGGTGATCTAGAGAAAATAGAAAATAGTCTTTTTATGCTTTTATTACTGCATTATGGTTATCTATAATATTGGTGTTCATTTTGTCCTAATTATACATGCATGGAATATAATTTGCTCCAGTCCTTAATACTTCCTTTTTTCCTCCCCTGTTCCCGTTCCTTTACTGGGTTTCCTTTTATATTTATAGTTTTTTAAAATAAATGCTTTGTATATACATATATCTATAAAGGTGAAACTCACCGTGGTATATTCATATGTGCATATAGCATAATTTGGTCAATTGCTTTCTACTGTTCCTCCTTTTTTCCATCCTCCCTCTCTCCCCCTGAATCCCCTTCCTCTGCTCCACTGTTCTCCCTTCTGTTTTCATGAGATTCCCTCCCCCACTTTTAAACTAATGCTCCCATAAATTTATGAAATTTCTAATGGAAAAGAATACTTAGTCTTGATTAAAAGGTATAAGGCAACTGGCAATAAAACATGTGTACTGGTTTCTAGACAATGAATAATTTGAAAACCTGCCTGGAGAACATCAGTGAAATTTGGGTTCTTGTTCTGCCACTCACCAGCTGAGTGACTTTAGGCAAGTCTCTATCGCTCTAAACTTTGGGGAAAATTGAGATAGAAGTACGTGGCTAACTAAACTTAAGAGGTAACTGAGAGATTCAGATGAAACAATAAGAGTGAGAATAATTAATTATACATTGCTTGGCAACTAAAATGGGTAACATTAATGTGAAATTGAAACATAAATACATTAAACCTCTCCATGTGGAACCTAAATAGAATAATTTGGGTGCACTAACACTGATGATAACTCCATCAGAATAATAACATTGGAATTGAACATTATGGAGAAGGTAATAATCTCTCCCTTTTCTTTTACTATTGTTTCTTGTCAAATGAATCCTTTAAAAACTGACATTATCTTTTGTATGTGGATGGCTTTGTTCCTCTCCTGACTCAAACCTCCCATTGTTCATAGAGATGTGGCAGGGTGAAGACAAGCCTAATTTTGAGACCCAAGCAGAGGCAGAAAGAGGAGGGAGCAGCTGACAGGGACAAGGGATAATGGATCAAGGCTTCAGTGTTTTCATTATAACAAAACAAACAGAAATGACATCTTTCAAATGATTTAAAACATTAACAGAAAAGACAGGTGTTTCAATTTGATAAGCAACAGAACAGGTAAGTTAATTATTAGCCTGGGAAAGGTTTTTCATATATGAGTCATGACCACCTCCAACTGTTGAATTATAAACAACCTGACTACTTCTGAAAAAATTGTTAACGACTTTTTAAAAAATGTATGATCATTATGGCTTTCAAAACATCATCAAATCCTTATCTTACTTATCTTTCACAACAACTCTGTAAGATGGATGAGGAGAAATGAAGCTGGGCAGACTTGCCTGACTTCACAGAGAAGACAGATATCCAGCTGGGTTTTCTGTAAGAACAACATGGATTGGACTCGTTACATGTGTCCATGTGTCACATGTAATAGCATGTGTGACACTCTTGCTTGTGAAAGGTGTGAGGATAACATGCAGCTGAATATGTTTACTGGCCCTGGCTTTATTCTCAAAGAAACAGAAGTTCTAAGTTATAAAAAATCATAAGAACAAGGAAATTCCACAAATATTATAAACGATGGAGAACTGAGGAAGAAAGGTTTATTAACAAATCCATCAATTCTAAGTAGACTTATTAAAAAGTTTTAGTGGCAGATATTTGCTTCCTACAAACAAGTCCCCAGATATCTTTCCTACTTATTCAGTATTGAGCTGAACCCAATAGTTCAAAAATACATATTGAGCATCTATTGTGTGTGAAGGACATGCTGGTTTTTCTGGAGTCACAATTGACAGGGTATTGGGAGGAGATTCTAGTTGAGCACTATTTGATAGACCTTTCTACTGTGATGGAAATGTGTGTATCCAATATGGTAGCCAATAGACACAGGTGGCTGTTGGCACTCGAAGACTGTTGTGATCGACTGTGGTAGTGAAGCTGAATTTTACACTTTATTTCATTTTATTTAATGTAAATTTAAGTAGCTATATGTGGGCTAGTGGTGCTGTATTTGGTGCCATGGTTCTAGATCAAACTCATGAAGTCTGTCCTGATGATATTTTTGATGAAGGTCTTGCATTTTCACATGTATTTTACATAGAAACCAAAACACTGAAATATTTTCCCTCCTCAGTCTGCAACACACATATCCCTCTTTTTGCTGGGTTGTTGCGGTGCTTTTGTGCCCTGCCCCATTTTTCTTCTCCTTCTTTCCTTTATAAGTTTTGAATGTCTGCCAGTCTGGCTTGGTACTGCCATCACAGTCATTTACTGTGATCACATTTTCCTGCAGGTGGATTCCTTTCATTTCTGTGGAACTTGATGAAGAAATGTTGTATCTTTTATCATTATTCCATTTTCTTTAATATCTCCTCTTCCTCTTTTGGGTGTGTATGAACACCTGATGTTATCAATCTTTTTCTGATTGCTTGGTGAGCACGTTGCCCCTTTTCAACATGCAGACACAATGGTTATTAAAATAATAAAATCCTTGGCCTTATCATGGCTACTGTAGTCTGATGCAGTCTGGAGAGACAGTGGTGATTGCTTCTCTCACATCCCTTCAGTCCACCTCCATGTGCTTATTGTGGGCCAGCTTCATAGTTTACTCACAGTTCCTGTAACTTATGAACATCCAGCTTCTCAAAGAGTCATTTGCACTTGCCTTGCCTTGTTCTCAAACTTAATTATCATCTCATTAGAGAGGTCATTTTCCATTCCTTTATCTAAAGAATTTTCACATCCTTTTTAAATCCATCTTTCCTCCTATTTATGTTCTATCCCAAGCCATATTTATTTTTGTGTTTATTTATTATTCCTTAATGCTGTCTAAATGAGGGAAGAAATGCTACATTTCTCTCTATTTCCAGGTGTATCCCCATTGTCTCATAGAGGTTGGAAAAATGGTACATGCCCAAGAAATTTTGTTGAGTGAGTGAATGAATCACAGTTGATTGAAAGATTCATAAAACTGAATTCATAACAGTTTGTAAGTGTGGTTCTGTAATCCATTCCTGATCTTGTGGATTTATGTTCTTATCTAGTCCATATACCCTTGCTTGGGTAGACTGATAACACAAATATTTCTGGGTGTACTATGTGCAAGGGTCTTTTGTAAATATGAATAATACAATATTGTTGTTACCCATGAGAAGTACACAGTTTATTGGGGGTGGTAGACATGTATGTAATTAATTAAAATTTTGTGTGATAAACTCAATGGCAGGGGAAAATACTCCCCACAACTCCCAGAGGAGCAGATCCGAATAAGTGACATGAAGGGACCATCTCCTGTGGTGTCAAATTCACTCTATTTTTTCTGGCATTTCAGTAAAATGTAACATGGGGTAGCAGACAGATTCTGAAGGTGGAGGGGTCTGGCTTTCTGGTCTTGTTTTGCTGTTTCCTATCTAGGAGACCTTGGGCTGGTTGCATAAAAGTGTTGGGCCTCAATTTTTCTCCTATGAAATGGGGGCAGGCAAATAAGACCTCCATCATAGGTTTGTTGTGGGGATTAAAGAATCCACAGGACTTAAAAGGTGTCCTCCATTTGTAAATGTTTCCTCCTCTATTTTCTTTCTCTGTTTAACATATCCCTTCAACTAGGAAGGAGATAATGTTTTAGATAACTTGATGGAACTCCAAATACTCACAACTCTACTGAAACATGTTCTTGCCAGAAGAAATTGAGGACTTCCATTGTTTCACAGAGACACATTGGTCTCTAAAATGAAAGGTCATATTTTGGTGGATCCATATTAACTCCTAGAAGATTACTCACTGGGGATGTGGAACTTCCCAGTGCTTAGTGATGCTTAAATCTTAGGAGATGTCAATGTTTAGCAAGGTTGAGCAGCAAGGGTATGAATATCTCAATCTCAGTTCTTTGCTTCCAGGAAAATGAACTAAACACTATAGGTATCTAATTCTTGGGCAGATGATTTAAGCCTCCCCAATATGGTATTTATTTGAATGTACTCTTTCCCCAGTTTAGAGATGTGAGCTTATGATGCTCAGGTTTCTATCAAATGAGAAAAAATGAGTTTTGCACAATAAATGTAGGGAGAATGTAATAATTGGGTTTGGTGGGAAGAGATGGATCAGAAGTGAGGAGCCATGTAAGACTGGGATCCTGTTGTGAAACTTGTTTTGCAATTATGGATCATAGTGTGTGGGTCCTTGATCCACTTGAGACTCCTGGTTTTCATGTGGCTGATATATTTCGGTCTAAATGATTCTTTGTGTGCCGTTTCAATGTGTATTTGCATAGCACTTTTTTAATTATTTATTTTTGAATTGTTTTACAGACTGCATTTTGATTCATTGTACACACATGGGGTACATAATTTCTTTTCTATGGTTGTACACGATGTAGATTCATACCATTCACGTGTACATAGGGTAATGATGTCTGTCTCATTCCATGATTTTTCATACCTCCCTCCCTCTCATTTCCTTCTACATAATCTAAAGTTCCTCCATTCTTCTCTCACTCCTCCCCCACCCCCATTATATGTCATCATCCACTTATCAGGGAAAACATTTGGCCTTTGTTTTTTTGGGATTGTCTTACACTTTTTAGTTGCAGAAATTTCCCACATCTGCTTTCTCTCCTTGGGTGTGCCTGTTAGATATCCACAAGGCAGCTCCTGGCCTCCTTCAAGCTTGCTCATATCACCTTGCTGAGTGCTCTCATGCACCTTCCTTGAGAATTACAGTTCCATCTCCTTTTACACTCAAACTTTTCCCTTTCTTCATTTCTCCATGGTACTCAGTATCTTTCAATACACTTCCTTCACAGTTCATTTATTTATTATATTATGTTCCTTCGAATTAGCTTCAAGTTACAAGATATGTTTGACCCATTGTTTTATACACACAATAAGACCAGATAGACAGCAGAGGTTTAATCATATTTGTTGAGTGAATGCATGGATGTGTTTTTTTGCCATTCTGTGATAGAGTTTGAATATTTATTCATAAGTTAGAGATGAAGTATAGCATTAAGATCAAAAGGTAACTTGTGCTTAATTCCTGAGTTTGCTTTCATTGCTGACCCTTTGCTCAACTTTCTAAACATGAGAAAACTCTAGAAGGTGTCACTGAAAAACTTCTATCGTGTGCCAAAGATTTGGACCTGTAAACAATCCACTCTTTATGACATTTTAAAGGCATTTATGGTATAAATTTTCCTTGTGCCTCTTAATTTTCTAATTCCTCTTAGAATAATTGAATATATTATACTAATTTGATCATTCATTTGTATATAAATTTGAATTACTTTTGGATGCAATTGAAAATATTGCTTAATTTCTTTAAAATCATACATATGCTTATATAGATATGTGTGTGAATTTGGAAAATTCAAATGAGAATAAGAATAAAAGAAAATTATAACAAAATCACAGACAATCGTAACCACAATTATCTTATTTCTCATTATTTCTTATCTTCACTTATGTATCCATTCATAAGCTACTTAGTCAATAAATTTTCATTCATTTTATGTGCCAGATATTGTTCTAGCTAATACAGTAACTATCATAAGTCCGCACATGTTTGATAATATAGGAATATGTCACCTACATTATTTTAAAAAATGTTTTTTAAATTGAGTCATATTTAGAATAGCCATCTCATGCAATTAACTTTTCCTATTTCAATTTAAATAATGCATAACCAAACTGATGGTTTATAATCCAGATTTACCAGAAATTATTCAATACATATTTGGGTATTTTGGGGTTTTTTTCCCCCCAAAATTTCAAGTTTTTTAAATTTTCAAGGTGTGTTTTAATTCTGTGAAGTCTTTGAGAGTGATGAGCTAATCTTCTTTGTTCATTCTGTCCAGTGCAGTAGCTCTTAGGGCACTTATTTGACAAATGAGAAGACTCAGAGAAGAAGAGTAATAGCCATATAGTAGCCAAATAGTTTGGAAGTAGCCAATCATTAAACTCAAATATAACTGCAGATCCATGTTGATTCAGCTATACCAGTATCACATGGCTGGAGAGAACGTGATTTTCCCTCTAACTTCCTTTATAATGCACTCCTTTTCAATACTATTTACAATACTGTTTCAGTACCAGGGCTACCAGGGCTGGGCCCACCTTCTGAGGCCATGCTTATTTTCTCAACCTTGCTTCCCATAATAGTCTTCCTGAGATCCCAATGTATCTGCTGTTTTCATGACAACTCAACTTCTAACATGTTCTCTTTACAAGAAAAAAAGACTCTCCTCCAACTGCATTTTGTGTTTAAAATCAACAAGTAGGAAAGGGCTGCTGTTCCCGGGAGTCATTCTGTATTTAGAGTGAACAGGACGTCTTGGGCTGCAAACAGAGAACATCAGCGATGAAATTTTGGATACTGGTCCATGTGAGATGGATCCTTATTTAGGCCTAGTAGCTATTGTCATGCAGAGAAGTTGGCTGGAGAGAGAGAGGTGTGTTTTAGATGAATGAAGCACCCTCAGCAGAGGCAGAAGTGTGAAAGAGTATGCAGGGTTCAAGGAACAGTGAATTACTCATTGTGTATGGAGTTCATCAAAGAGCTACAGGAGCTCAATTCATAGCCATTGTTTGGATGGAAGTCCCCAGAAGATTATGCTTATAATGTTTGTAAGCCGACTTCCTCCATGAAGGGCATACACAGACAATTAATTCAGATGTAAAGAGCCAATGGCAGATCCAATTAGGCAGGGTGCCTAATTAGTATGCTTTGAGATACTTGAATTGCCAGATTATTGGGTATTGTTTCACTTATCCATATAGGAACACCCAATTCTGAGGCCTGGGATATTCATGGCTTTGCTGTAGACTGACTGAATAAATAACCTTCCTTAAGGCCACTGCTTATATATGTTGGGTTTCATTACCTTTTAATTAATCCCAGTTTATCCACTTAAATTAGAAAGATTAGTTTGATTATTTTTATAAATAACATCTGAATAGAAGAGTCTCAACATTTTAGCCAAACAGACCTGGTCTAGTGTTATTGACTCCCGGATTGCTCCTGTGGAAATGGAGTTAATAACTAACACTTACTGTGATAAACAGATGGGAAAATGAGTAGCTGTAAGTGCCTGACTAATGAAAGGCAATCAATAGGTGGTGTCATTATTGGCATTATTTCAGTAATAGTACATCTCATGCTATGGTATCATAACTAGAAAGCAGTGAATTGTTGGGTCACCAGTACATATTCACCCAATCAACATATTTATTGAATGTTTTCTTTGTGCCAAGAACAGTTGGCTCTCTGTACCCATGGGTTCAATATCTGCAGGTTCAAACAACAATAGATTGAAATATTTGGGTAAAAAAAAAAAAATGTGTCTGTACTGAACAGACTTTTTGTTGTCATTATTCTCTGAACAATGTAGTATGACAACTATTTACATAACATTTATGTTGTATTAGGTATTACAAGAAATCTTGAGATGAGTTATAGTGTATGGGAGGACATGCCTGGGTTATTGGCAGATATGACGTCATCTTATTTAATGGACTTGAGCATCCACAGATTTTGGTACCTGGAACTAATTCACCTCATATTTTGAGAGATGACTGTACTGTGTTAAGTTTTAGTGGTAAAACAGAAAATACAAGAATATTCCTACCTTCATAAAGCTCATGTTTTGTGAAGATACATATATTGGTTTTCAATTGCTACTGCTACAAATTACCAAAACTTTAGTGTCTTCAAATGACCCAAGTTCTTCATCATATAGTTTTATAAGTCTGAAGTTCAACACATGTCTCCTTGTTCTGAAAGGATGGTGTCTACAAGTTGAATTCCTTTCTAGTGGATCTAGGAGGGGACCTATTACCTCATCCATTTTCTAGAACTGCTCTCAGTGTTTGGCTCATGATCCCTTCCTGCATCTCCAAAGCCAAACTTTTTTCATCTGTCTGATCATTCTTTGATTACCACATCTCTCTTTGACTCTATCTTCATCAAAAGCAAACTTCTTTAAAGGATTCATGTGATTAAATGAGACCCTCCTGGATACTTTGGATTAATTTCCCTCATTGCAAGGTCCTTAACCTTAGTCACAAATGCAAAGTCCTTTTATTCAAATGAGGCAACATACATACCTTCCAGAGAATAGGACATGGACCCCCTTTGGGGGTGCACTATTCTGCCTACTGAGGGACACACACACATGGTAAACAAAACAATATACATAAATAAATCAGCATATGAAGTGTTGGGTATTGATAAAATTTTGGGACTGAAGTAAAACAGCTGGAGGGAATAGGGAGTTCCAGGGAAAGAAAGGGATTACTGTTCACATGGGGTTGTCAGGAGAGGGCTTAATGAAAAGGTGACTTCTGAGGAGACACCTGAATTTGGTTAAAGAAGAAATTATTTAAGAAATAAACCTATACCATTATGGACTCAGTGTTTGTGTCTCCTACCTTCAAATTCGTATATTGGAATCCCCAACCCCGAAGTGATAATATTTGCAGGTAGGGTCTTTGGAAGGTGATGGGGTCACAAAAGCAGAGCCCTTATGGGATTAGTGGCCTTATGAAAGAGACCCTAGAGAGATTCCTTGTCTATTTGGCCAGGTGCAGACAGAGTACAAACCAGGAAGCAGGCCCTCACCAGACTCCAGATCTGTCAGCTCCTTGACCTTGGACTTTCCAGCTTCCAGAACTGTGAGCAAGAAGATTCTGTTGTTTATAAATCATCCAGTTTATGGTATTCTGTTATAGCAACCAAAACAGAGCAAAGCATACACTTTATTTTTCTTAAATTTAAAGCACATGAAGTGTATTTATTTACCCAAAATTTGGTAAAGGGCTAAGGCATTTCTGGACACATGTGGTTTTCGATGGAATACTAAACTTGCATGGTATGAATTTTTTTATTTCATTTTTCAAGTGGATCATGAACCTATGATACTGATGAAAATAATTTGAACTTATAATTCTCACGATTTGCCCATTTCCCCCAATATTTTAGAGTTAATTTGATGGAAAACTTTTTTATCAACTCGCTTCTTTTCACACTCATTTTATCAGTTTATGTGGATATTTGAGTAAATTCTGTAATGTAATTTACAATAACAAATACATCTGTGAATTAGGAACAAGAGTAGAGAGTGGGCAAAGGATATAGGTGAGGATGCCACGGGGAACCACACCCCCAGTTCATGAAGGAAATGAGGAGTATTATAGTTTTGTACGAGGTGTCAATTAAAACTCCTATAGCATCACTAACCTGAATTCACTCATAATCGAGAAGCTATGATTGAATCATTTCAAAATTATAATGAAAAGCTTTAGTAGGTATTAATATTTCTCTATGAGAAATAGAGATGAGGTTTTATAAAGATAGTTGTCACATTTGGGATATGAGGCGTGCCCCCAAACTCCTGTCAATGCAGAAATACTCAGGCAAAATGATTGACTTATGAGAGTCGTAACCTAGTTGGTCCGTTCTCCTTTGAATGGACAGATTGGGTGGTTACTGTAGGCAGGTGGGGCATAGCTGGAGGAAGTGGGTCACTGGCCTTGGAAGGTTTCATCTTCTCTGTGATCCCTCACCCGCCCGCCCCCCACTTACTGACCACCATGAGGCAAATAGTTTACTTCTGCTGCACTATCAGCCATGATGACCTCACCTCAGCTCCAGAGCTAAACCTCTGGAAAATAAACTTTTCCTCTTCTATGTTGTTCTTGCCAGGTATTTTGGTCACAGCAACTAAAATCTGGCTCACACAATAGTTGAAGTTTCTGAGGTAGATTCATTTAATAGTCATTCCAGGCACATTCTGTTGAAATGCTTCAGAGAATTCTCATTGTAATTAGTGAGCCTGTACACACAGACCTACTCTTCCCAGTTAATCACTGAGATTCTTGCAAATGATTTACTCTGTCTGTTCCTCAGTTTTCCTATCTGGAAGTTGAGAGTGATAGTCAAACCTATCTCAAAGTGTTTTTGAGAACCTTAAGTGAGTTAATCAGTTAAAGTTTATAAAAACTTTAAAAGTGTCTGGCATATAGTCACCCAGCAGTAAGTGGTAGCTATTAGTGTTAAACTAAATTAATACTATTTCTTGGGTGTGGAGAGCTATAAATAATATTATGAATATACAGAACAAGCAAAAGGTCCAACTTCTGTGTTCATTCACAATTCACTGTTGGTAACTGAGCTCTTGTGGAGATCTTGGAGCATAAAGGTCATTTGAGAAGTTCATGTACAACACTTGAAAATGCTAGTTCTATAGAGGTGGAAGGAGGTCATAGGAAATGAACTTTTAACAAGTACTTTGGGTAGCCAGAGGGTCACGGAAGCACTGATCTGGTCACTGAGAGATTAAAATTGAACTTTTTAACATTGTGTGCCCATTTTTGTGTGTATATTTTCATTTATGTGGAAGATGTGGTTAGAAGCGGAAGCCTGAAGTCCTAGTATATCAAATTAAAAAAAAAATGATTTTAACTTAAGAAAAAACTTTAAAGACTTCAGAGAGCAGATGGAGAATAGAGAAATAAATGAACCACAATTCCAGAGGGAGACAATTAGTCTACTGTGAGAGGAACCATAGTTCCCTCAGATCAGTTTTCAATTCTGGATGTGTGAGGAGGATCAGGCTTGGCTAGAATGAGAGATTTTAATAAGAGAAGAGAGGAGCTGTTCTAGTGTTTGGATCATGTAGGACAGGAGTGGTAAATTCTGACCTGGGACATAGAGTTGTACAGCTGTGTGGATAGTGGGGGGTAGGGGTGGGAAATGAAGGCAAGGCCTAAAACCTGTGAAGGAGAATGGAAATTTCCACAGTGCTTCTGTTCTTTGGAGAGATCCTACCCAAATGCATAACTGATCTCTCTCTCGGGAGCTGCTTGGTGGAAATCTCTGAAGGGTAGAATTATTTCTTCCACACAGTTTCTCATGCCTAGAAAGACAGGCAGAGAGACAGGCAGAGAGAGAGGGAGAGAGAGAGAGGGAGAGAGAGAGAGAGAGAGAGAGAGAGAGAGAGAGAGAGAGAGAGAGAGAGAGAGAGAGAGAGAGAGAGAGAGGGAGGTCTCAGAATCCATAAGACTGGTTCCAGGACCCTCCTCAGGGACCACAATCTGTGGATGCTCATGTCCCTTAGATAAAAAGGCATAGCATTTGCATAAAACCTGCACACACATCCTTCTTTCATGTCCTTTATCTATTTTTTATTAGTGCATTATGATTACATATAATATTGGGCTTTGCTTTTGTGTAGTTATACACGCATGGGATATAATCTGCTCCCATTCAGTCCCCAGTACTTCCCTTTTCCCTTTCCTTCCACTCCCTTTCCCTTTCCTCTTACTCTATTGATCTTTTGACCATTTATTTATAATTTCTTTTTAATTAGTACTTTATAGATACACATGAAGGTGAAATTCATGGTGGTGCATTCATATATGTACACAGGAAAGTTTGGCCAGATTCATTCCATTCTTCTTGCCTTTACCTGACTCTCCTCCACCCCCCCAATCTCCTTCCTCTGCTCCACTGAGATCTCTCCTATTTTCACTTCTCATATACTTAAAATCATCTCTAGTTATTTACAATACAGAATGCAATGCAAATGCTATGTTAATAGCTTTTATACTATTTTGTTTAGGGAATAATGACAAGAAAAAAATTCTTTAAATGTTCTATACAAACTCAGTCTATAATTTTTTTCAAATAGTTTTGATCCATGGTTAGTTGTATGGGCCAGTGCAGAATGCATGGATATGGAAGAGAGAATGAATTATCAGAAATATCAAAAAGATACTTTATTTATAAACCCACAAAAAGACTGAAAATAAAATGATAGAAAATTATAGAACATACAAACACTAACCAAAAGAAATCCAGTAAAGTTATAAAACTATTAGACATAAGCAATAATCTCTATTATAGATAATATTTCAAAATGAAAATGGAGTCAATCAAATAATACATTAGCATCAAAAAACTGCATATACCAATAATATATCTTGAAAATATATGAAGCAAAACTTAATAGAATTTAAAGAATTAAAGAGACCGACTATCATGTTTGAGATTGTAACACATTTCTCCCAATGTTGACCTTCAAAAACAGTAAAAGTCTATACCTTGCTTTGCTTCTCCAGTTTCAGAGTAGAGTGGTCTGTTCTGTGGTTATTCAGCTTCTTGTTCAGTACCTTTTTTTGACAAAACACTCACTGCTTTTTGAGGTGGCCCACTCTGTTGTCAGAAGACTCTAGTAGAGCTAGTCACCCAGATTTTATCAGATAGTGAT
This sequence comes from Sciurus vulgaris, assembly GCF_902686455.1. Lineage (NCBI taxonomy): Eukaryota > Metazoa > Chordata > Mammalia > Rodentia > Sciuridae > Sciurus > Sciurus vulgaris. The sequence continues at coordinate 132,725,245 of NC_136469.1, read as the reverse complement.
ACCTAAGCACAACAATAATAGATGCTTTGCTTAAGAATACCTAGCCTTTTAGTGTCCAATATGAGGTCATGAATCCGGATGCCATATTGGACACTCTCAAGAGGCATAATTAAGCTTTTGTCTAAATGAATTATAAATCGAATCTGACTGGATTAGGAACTCACTGAGGGTAGAGAATTTTCGGGAAAAGAGATAAGAACTCAAAAGGGGCTGACTGCTTTTTCCCCACAGTGGAACTAACAACTGTGTCCCAGGAAACCCACTCCAACTTCTGAACTCCCTTCCCTCAGTTGTGATCGAAGGTCGCAAAGCTACGCTACATTAAAAGAGCCTGTAGGGTCCAGGAACATTACACAGTACGTATGTAGTTCCTGATAAATATTCACTGTTAATTAAGAGGCATATGAAATCATGGATTTAATGATCAAATGAGCAGGCTTTGAGACCCTTCAATGGGGAAGTTTATACCAGAAATATATCAGGCCAAAGTAGCCTGACAGTAAATTCAACATGTTATGTTAAAAAAAAAAGCACCCAGTTTCATTGTAGAAGCCCATTATAAACAAAAACACTTTGTAGCTAATTGGTTTTTAGGCAGACCTTTATTTTTTATGATGTTGTAAAATTCTCCTCTTATTCAAAGTTTAAAATGGCTCTCTATGAGACCATTAATAAATATTTCTCCCTGTTAGAATGATTTTTTAGTTCTTTCTGTCCAGAACGTAGAGACCAATGTGATAATAAGTAGGAGCACAAACATATTCTCTCTTTAAGATATCTCTGGTCATAGGACAGGCTCATTAATGTTGTCATGGCAACTGTACCCTCACAGGTTACATGCTTGTGAGCTTTTACTGAGATGCAAATTCTAGCTTAAACAAAGCAAGCTTACTCTAAAATGACATGTCAACTTTCAAGAGGGAGTGGGATGATCCCGAGGATTTTATTTTTTTCCTTATGCAACATACTGTTTCAAAAGCTTACCTCTTTGTTTTGTCTAACATGTTATTTTTTATTTTGTTAAAAAATATTTTGTCCAAAAAGAGAAGGCAGATAAATTAAAATGGGGTCTTAATAGAAGCTGTCCTTTCAAATTTATTTGCTTTCTGAACTCACTTATCTTATCAATACCTTTATGCGCCAAAGCAAATAGAAATGCCAATAAGACCTTCTAAAATATTCAACATAAACTTACTCTGGAAGCTGTTTCCATCTTGGTTAGCTTGTCGGTACTCTCTCTACACATACCACCATGTCATGACTGCATTATAGTCCAGAAATCGAGGAAGATGCTGTAAGAAAGCCTCGCTCCACTCAGTTCCTTGGTGTTTGAAGTGCAGGTGGATCCTCTCCCTTCTAATCTATGCATTTGGCCCTTGGCCCTTGAGGATGCTGCTGCTTCCTTACCATGAAGAGCAGGAAAGGTAATACTTCTGGTTTACTTTTTCTTGTTTGCTTTTCAAACAAGGAACAACTAATTCATTGGTCACAGCTGGATCTCCACTGGGACTATGTTCTTTCTTGGTGCTCCTGATGTGTCTCTGGGGCCACAGCCAGGCACTGAGGTGCTGGAGGTGTGCTGTTCTTGCCTGCTCCTTCACCTCCTCCCTCAGAGGGCAGCAGATTCCTCTTCTGCTCAGTCTGATTAGTATTGCCATTGCCCACCTGCCCTTCCAACTAGCTTGCCTGTCCTAAATGTGATGCAGTATGTTAGGCGGGTCTGTGTTCGTCCTTTATGAAGCCAACTGGATTTAGACCCTGTTCTGAAAGTTTGAGTTTGGGGGTAGAAAGGAGGAAGTCTCACTTTGGCTTCAAGATAAAGTCATGTTTTAAAATACCACTTTGTAAACCAGTGAGTCAACAAATAGTTGATTGCCTACTGAGTGACATACTGCTAAGCACAGGGGATACAGAGGGTCCTTACTCTCAAGGAACTTGTATTTTAGTCAGGAATAGACTTGCAAATGAAGAAATGAATATTAAAATGTCAGTACTAATATATATTACATTAGTCAGTATAGGTAGGTTTTTGTGTTGGTAATAAAGACCCTCTCGAATTGTAAAGGCTAAAAATAACAAAGGTTTACTTTTGGAGAGGAAGATAGGGGGCCACATCATGCTGGACCTTGAAGAATTTGGAATATTATGAAAAGCCACTGGTGGATTTTAAGCAAGGAAGTGAGTGATGTGATCCAAATTACACTGTAGAAAGTTCCTAGTTCTGTCCTTCTGTGTGGAAGATGCATTGTAGGTAAGCACAGAGATGGCAGAGAGATAGTTGAGCTGTGGTCCAGGTCAGACCAGGTGATGGCGGAAGAACAGTAGGCAGACTTCAAGCATATTTGGAAAGATGAGTCAACAGTGTTCTTGTTAAACAAGATGTGGGTGGTGAATGAAGGACTGGAAGATGCTTCCTCACTTTTGATCTGAGGTGACTTCGTGGGTGGCCATGCCATATTCTAAGCATATTTGCCAGAAAACACAATTGTTCTGTTTTTTTTTTTTTTTTTTCATCTTATATTTGAGACATCCGTATATATCCAACTGGAGAAGCTGGGAAGAGTTATACATGATAGCCTGGAGCTTGCAGAAAAGGTTTAGCCCGTACATATTAATTTGAAAGGCATTCAGGTATAGAAAATCGTTTTACAACTGTTTTATTTATTTTCAAATATGAAGTAGTCCTGTCACCCCCTATTCACAGGGGATTTCTAAAGCCATGAATAGTATCAAAGCCCATACATACTGCTTTTTTCCTACATGTAGGGCTTAATTTGTGATAAAGATTAATTCCTGAATGATGAAGATTAGTTTCTAGGTTAGGCACAGTACGTTACAAACAATATTAACCAATAATAATATGGAACAATTACAAAAATATACTATAAAATTGCCAGCAGTATTGTTGCCCTTTGGGGTCATTATTCAGTAAAATAAAGGTCACTTGAACACAAATTCTGTGATATGATGACAGAGAATCTGATAACCAAGATGGCTACTAAGGGACTGGTGGGCAGGGGGAGTATACAGGATGGATACGCTGGGCAATGGATGATTTCATCTGCTGCTTAGAATAAGAGTGCAACTATCTTGTGGACTTTTTGCCCTAATGTTTCTCTCAGAATGTTCCAGATGAGGATTACTTCATTGAAAAAGTCTAATGTGACCCTCCTAACTACCACATTATAAATGTGCAATGCTGAAGGAGATAGACCTAAAGCAAAGAGGCAGATGCCAATTCTTGAAAACATAGTTTCTGTTGCGTATTATTCCCAAAAATGGTTGATTTGGGGTGAGATACTTATATGGAGCTATGTTTTTGCAATGTTAAAATCTCTATTAACCATATGTTTCTAATCAATAGAAGGTATTATTTTTCTTATAGATGTCAATAGAAGTACAGTTTCTACAAGCACATGTCCTGTGTAGAAGCTGCTGAAGGACAGTGCCAGTTTGAGCTACCCTGGGAAAGGAGAGATGGAGGCAAATACCAGGAGGGGGACAAGAGGGTAGAAATGAGCCTTTTCACAGGGCAGGAGTCAGGTCAGGGCAAGAGTGAATGTCACACCTGGAGAGTGGAGGCAGGAGACCGAGGTCCAGATAGGAACACATGAAAAGCCCCATCTGTGAGGCTGTGGGGCCAGGATGAGGGGAACAAGCACTGGGGCTGGACTTCATCCAGAGTCCAGGCCTCCGTAATGCTCTCAAGCCTCAGCGCTCCTTCCGGAGCAGCCTTTGGAAAGCCTCGGTTTGGCTTCATTAGGTGCATTGTGCACAACCAGTTTGGAGCTGGTGATGTGCTAATCTGCATTTGCTCCTTACCACATATAAGGCCATTGTTAATTTAAAGTGTAAGCCTCCTCTTTTCATGAGGATGGATCAAAAGAAGACTGTTATGGAGCTCAGACTGCTGCTAGAGGGACTCTTAGCATTCTCCTCCTTCCTTTCCTTCTTCACCTTGGCCATTCCTCCTCCTCCTGCCCTTCCCCGCCTCCTCTCCTGCTTCCCTTTCCTCCCCTGATTCTGCTTCCTCTTCCCTTTTCCTTCATCTTCCACCTACTCTTCTTTCTTTCTCCTCCTCATCTTCTTTCCTATTCTCTTTCTTCCCCTTACTCCTCCTTTTCTTCTTCCTCCTTCTCTGCAGCCTCCTTCCTTTCCCTCCTCTTCCTCTTTTGGGAGTGAAGAGGCAACAGAAGAATTAAAAGGAGTTAGAGGCAGTCGCAAACCTTCTGTTGTAGTTATCAGGGTGAACTGATGTGGGGGACAATGGAAAGAAACAGGATGATGTAAAGAGGCTGGGACAGGAAGCTACTCTGAAGCCCTAGGGCATGAGAAGGAAAACTGGATTAGGCAGGAAAGTTTAGTAAGAGATAGAAGGAAGACCTCCAAATCCTTTAAAAACTGTTAAAATTTATGAAGAAAATAAACATTGACATTTTCTATATTAGTTAATCAACTTTTTGTTGTAGCAGAAGAATGTGACTCAGTTGGTTTAAAGAAAGTCATCATCTTACACAAAAGAATTCCCATCATTAGCAAGAGTCAAAGAAAAGTTGTACCAGTCAGAGTAAAATAGACAAGGAAGAATTTTTTTTTTTTTTTTTTTAAGATTGATAACAACAGGGGAGAGAAATTGAACTCAACCCTGCTGAGTTCAACAAAACACTGGAAGATTTTTACATTCTGGTTTGAGGTCATGGAAAAGTTCGCAGATCCTTAGTGGGGAGGTTGGTCAACTTGACCAGGTTGTCTGGGTTTGCAGTGATCACTTATCAAAGTCAGGTTCCTATGCTTCCCCAAAGATGGGAAAGAAGGGAACTATCTTTTTGGATGATTACACTTCAAAGAAATGGCTCCCAAGTCTTGAAAAGAGATAATCCTGCATTATAAGACTGAGGATGGATAGATTTATATCACAAAAGGGCAGAGAGAGAATTTACAGTTACAACTTTTCTAAAATAAGTGTTCTAAGAAAAGGCATTTTGGGATCTAGAGTTAGGAAGAATCATGCCTGACTGAGGGGAAAGTTAAATCTGTTTTGGTCAATAGTTCGAGGTTGATTTAATTCAGCAAATGAATGATAACCCTAAAGAGTTGGAGGATTTCTTTTTTTAAAGAACTTAGCCTTTATTTTATTTATTTATTTTTTAATGTAGTGCTGAGGATCGAACCCAGTGCCTCACCTGTGGTAGGCAAGCACAGTACCACTGAGCTACAATCCCAGCCAGAATTAAATATTTCTGTTTACTCGAGTTGACCTGAAATGCTTTACCACTCACATAACTGAAAGCCATGATAATTATCATCAGACATGGTTCAACCTAGATGCTTAATTTTCATTTAAAATCTGTTCTGTTCACCTTTTTATTTACTTATTTTCTCAGTTTATTCTTAGGCAGACTTTGCTCTCATGGTTTCAAAGTATCTGCCCTCAGTTCTAGGCCTTCCATCTAGCATAACAACAAAAGGAGAGTATCTCCTCAATTGCATTAAAAACTCCTGACATAACTTTTATTATTAATTTAGGATTATCTGTCCAGCTTTGTATCCATCTCTTAGGTCAGAGGAATAAAATATATTCATTTTCTGTGGATGGCTGTTATATGCCCCATTTTGAGAAATGTTTTATTAGTTTATTATAGTTACACATAATAGTGGGGTTCATTTTGACATAATCATACTTGCATGAAATATAATTTACTCCCTTACAGTCCCTAGTACTTCCCTTTTCCCTTCCCTCCACCCTCCCCCGTTCCCTTCTTTTATCTCCTGGTCTTCCTTCTATTTGTTTACTGTTTTTTTTTTTAATTATTATTTTTATTTAGCTTTTACTTTTTTACAGGCTGCATTTTGATTCATTGTACACAAATGGGGTACATAATTTCATTTCTATGGTTGTGCACAATGTAGATTCATACCATTCGTGTAATCATACATGTACATAGGGTCATGATGTCTGTCTCATTCCACCATTTTTCATATCACCCTCCCTCTTATTTTCTTCTCCATGTTCTAAAGTTCCCCCATTATTCTTGTTTACTGTTCTTTAATTGGTGCTTTATGGATATCCATAAAGGTGGAATTCATTGTGGCATATTCATATGTGTACATAGCCTCTTTAGGTCAAGTTCATTCCATAGTACCTCCCCTTTCCCATCCCTGCTCCTTACCACTCTGTCCCCTTTCTCTACTCCACTGATATCCCTTCTATGCATACCATGAAGGAGGGGTGATTATGCCAGGGTTTCTTCAATTCCTCTTCCTACTTCTAGTAAGGTAACAGGCAGACGGGGACTATGCTGAAGGGAGGAATTGAAAATGCAGAGCCTAGAGCCAGATAATCAGCCTGGCTCCACTGTGATTGACGGATGATGTTACTGAAAGACAAATTACTACAACTGCATATTTTGTCCTGTTCAGCCATTCTTTCTATTCTAGGAAGTTTCCACCAAGTTAGTTTGAGGATTCTAGCATCATCCATCTCTTTGCTTTGTTACAATTTCATGCTCCTTGATTCTCTCTGCTGGATCATCCAGTTTCCATTTTGAAAGAGGTTTTAAAAGAGGTTGTCATCCACACTTTGCTGCCCCTTCTCAGAGATGGCTACCTGCTCTTGCCCACCATTTTACTTCCTTGAGAGGAACCCTAGGTAGGGCTCTGTATTTTGTTGGGACAATTCTCACTACACTTTGATTTCTTCATGGTTGGTCTTTTATGTGGACTTTCTTTCTTTCTTTCTTTCTTTCTTTCTTTCTTTCTTTCTTTCTTTCTTTCTTTCTTTCTTTCTTTCTTTCTTTCTTTTCTGGATTGACAACTTCCTGTTAGATCAACTATTCAGTTCTAATTTTGTATTTTGTATGCTCCAAGAGTATGGCCTTGGAACTAGATCTCTATGACTTCCAATACAGAATTTCTCAAAAGATTGCTTGACCATGGGAAATTACTCAACCTCTCTGAGCTCAGTTTCCTCATGGCCCTGCTAATGATGAAGGATATTTCTCTATGTTATGAGGATTAATGAGACAATATGATATATAGCACACCCAATAAGTGTTCCTCACATGGCTGCATTGCAAGAGCCTGTGAAGAGTTTAGGCTCAGATTCTGAAGCAAGGTAGCAGCACCATGATACTTCTACCATGTAGGACTCTGCTTGAAGGCTTCTCTTTGAAGACTTCCCAGGCAACGTATGGCAGCATGTTGATATGCTATGACCAGATAACACATGTCCTGAGTTATCAATCTTCTCTTGCCTCTAGGTAGCTAAGCAGATCTTAGGGGTGGCTGAAGTTCCCTGGGTGGTTATCATAATTCAAAATTGACCTCATCCACTTTATTGTGCCACGCAAAATTTTTCTTTATTTGCTGAATGTGCCACAGTATGGGTAGTTTTCAAATCAGTGTTCTATCTTATTTCTCTTTAGATATAACAATTCTATGTGTGTCTCACATAGAGTACATGTGGGAAAATGAAAGCTGAAGTTTAGAAGGTTTCATAAATCGGTAAGGACTGAGCTAATTCTTGAAGAACAAGGAATATTTATCTTACTAGGAAACAGAAGAAAAGAACAGAAGCAGGAAATTTTAAAATGAGGTTGGGGAACAGATACTCTGACTGTGCTTGCCAAGGGTACTTAACATTAGCTGACAAGTAGCTTGACTGTGTTTATTTTTCATTCATACGAGGACTAATGTAAGTGATAGCCCTCCTCCATCTTGTGGCTATGCTATCTGGAATATGTGACTTCAAGGCTGCACATACAGCAGAGGGATGGAGTATTTTAGAAAATTTGTAGATTTATAAACTAGGCTCAGCTGATATCATCTCTGCCTCAGTCCATTGACTAGAACTCATTTATATCACCTCGATCTAATTGCAAAGAAGTTTTAGAAAATGTGAACTAGTTAAGTCATGAGGAATAGAAAATCTGTTGAATGCATAGCATTGTCTCTGCCATAATATTTTACAGAGACACATGTATGGGAATCACAATTGTCAGGAAGGGTTGACTCAGAAGTAATATATCATGACATAGAGAATGAGCTAGGGAATTTTAATGCCACAGCCGTAAATTAACACAGCATAGTGTATCTTTCTTCTCTAAATGGTAATTTTAAAGGTGAGAAGCCACATGTCAGCTTGTCAAGGTGATGATGGAGATGCTTGACAGTCTTGATTGGTGCCCACTATTTGTTTCTGCCTGAGTTCAGCTATTCCATCTGTCTAATCCCCTTCATATTTATGTGCCTAGTAAAAGTTGGAGGCAGTGTTGTAGCAAATTTGGATTCCAAGGAGCCTGATAGTTCCTTACAGAGTTATTAGGGGTGCTTGAACAAACTTTATGAGTTCCTTTACAAGAGTCAAGGGAGAGAAGGCTGAAAGAGTAGCTAACATCTGAATTGTAAAAAGGAAATCTCACCCTTGGGTCTAAAGAGCACTATCTTCACTCTTAGATTATGAACACTCACGACAAATTTTAAGCTGGGATTGTTGTCCTGTTTACTAAATTATGTCTGAGGTAGAGGAATCTGTTTTTTTCCAATGCTACTGAAAGTAGGTTAAGATGTGCCTTGTTGTGCCTCTTTGTCTCTGTCCATCTGTCTATAATTACACTCACAACTGTTGGGTGCTAATCTCTGCTTTCATCTTCCTCATCCACTCTTAGTTTACCCTGGATGAGGACTAGCTTGGTTTGTCTTCCTAGCCTCAGAGTTCCACATGGTACCTTATACAGGGGCAGCAGCAAGTTTGTGGGTACAGGTTCCCAAAAGCTATTTGTAAGTCCACTTCTCCCATCCGCCCCACCAAACCAGTTGTTCAGTTGGCCCTTTAGTCCTTCCATGAAATGGATGTTTCTGAATAAGCTCTAAAAGAAGCAAAGTAACCTCTGAATCATCAAAGAGATTAAGTTACACTCCATCTCTCTTTTGTGTTTGATATGATTTAGTGTTTGATATTTTGCATAAATTTATTTGGCAAATCATTCCTCTCTATATGAAGATATTTTATTAAATATGACATCCTATTTCTCAACTCTCATGATCTGCTTAGGTTAATTTAAATAATCTGTTCGAGTATATGCGAAGGACATAGAGAAACCAAATATAGTCTTTTAGTAGAGATTAACAAACAAAAGTGAAGTATGGAGACTGACCATGCATTCTTTTCTCTAGCAGGAAAGCAAGTCTTGGAGGATTTCAGTGACACACTGAAATGAACTAAAATCTTTTGAGCACCCTCATTAATATGGGAAAGAGGCTAGGCATTTTGCATGTATTTTACCTTTAGAGTCCCCTATACTCCAAAGACTATATATCAGTATTCCCATTTTACAGATGAGGAAGTTAAAGTTCAAAGAAATTGTATCTATTGTCCAAGGCAAACATCTGGAAAAAGACCTGTAGGACTCCAAAGTTTGCAAAGCAACACTGCAGTGTCTATCTAAAGCTAACCTATCCATAATACAATAGCCATTTTCCTACTCTCTTCTTCTTTTCCTTCTGATGCTTCTGCACTGCTCTAATTAATTGGCATTGCCTGAGTCTGTCTCTTGAGAACTTGCCTCACCTTAGATAGCCTGTTTGCAAAGCGCCTCTCAGCACAGAAAGATCAACTTATAAATGTTTCCATGGCAACCATTGACTCCCAAGGCCTGCTTAGCCCCTTCTTAGACCATGTAGCTGAGAACCAGAAAAATAGATGCTTTTTAAAGTTTTGTTACAGCAAAGTTCACTTTCCAATGATCAGCAGTTGGTATTTTTAAAAGTACAAGTCAATTTTTTAAAAATATAATCAATTATGCAACATTGGTTGACTGTTGCTGATCTCAGCTAAGCCCTGTCTTCTTCCCTCTACACTTAGCTCCCCTGAGAATAGTTGTTTGTTCCCCACTCTTTTTTTCTCCCGGAGGGGCCCTACTGACTTGATTTTTGTATACTATTAAGAAAAATAAAACATGTCTTTAAAATAAAATCATATTTTCACTAAGGGTTGCTCTATCTTTGCCCAATCAGAATATTTTGTGTGGTATCAATCAGCATAACACAAATGACATATTTTTTTGCTTTTAAAATTCTTTTTTTTAATAGTTTGACTGTTTTATTTTTATTATTTTTATTTCATATTTAAACATTTAAAATTTATTAAGTTTTCATTGGTTCATCTCAATTATGCAGAATGATGGTTTTCATTGTGACATATTCCCACATATATAAAAATACAATTTGATTAATTTTGCTTGCCAATATCCCCACCCCTCCCTCCTTCCCCCCGTGACTCCATTTCTGTATACTAATGGTCACCTTTCTACTTTTGTGGTGTGTCTTTTTCCCCTTTATCTTCAACAGATGAATAGATAAAGAAAATGTACACAATTATGTTTTACTCAGCCATACAATTCTTTTTTAAAAAAGTGAAACAGGAAAAACATTTTAGTCTGCCTTTTCTAACTTTTTACTTGAAAAACAGTCTAACACTTATTTAGTGAGGGATTCATGGAGTAGTTATATTTAGAGCTCTAAGTTTAAAATATCCAAAACCTTGAATGTTCTCATAATGATTTAAAACAAGATGAACATTTTTTTTTTTGGGGGGGGGGGGAGGATTTGTCATAACCTGGGACAATGGGAGAAGATGTTTGTAGTGAGAGACAGCCAGGAAAATATCAGTAGACCCATTTTCCCCGTAGTGGTGAAGAAATAAGAGATGTCCCTCAGCTCTGCAGCAAGTCTGTAGAAAGAGACACAGACAGTGATCTGTAGGTGACGACCCCCTACAACATATGCATGTTGAACATCTTCACCTATGGTTTTAGTCCTGCACTACGGGTTGTGGAGTGTTTAAAAAGGGACATGAAGAGGGGAAATGATGATCTTTGATAAATATACAGTCCACTTGAGGATAAAAGACGAGTCTACCTAAACCAATCTGAGAAAATGGTTAACACTGGGGTGGAAGGTACTTCGATATTTCTACAACTGAAACTAATTTCTTTGGTACCATGTCAGAAACTTTGATTTCTCTTATCCATCCTACATTTTCTCAGTCATTTGGGGCCATTTTCCTGCCATTGTAGATATTTCCTTCCTCCTTTCTTCCTCTTTTGAATTGATGTATGAAACGGAGGCTTTGTAAGATCATGGCACTGCAAGTGTCTGGGGGAAGGAGATGGACCTTCCTTGGCTTTGGTCCAGAGCTGGCATCTGCCAGGATCTGCTCTCTTGTTTATTCCTGGCTGTCTTATCTCTCATCTCCCCCCTCCCCCATGCTTGTATTTGTCAAGATGGCCAAAATATGTTTGGCTTCTGGTCACTTGATTTATGCTACTTTAATGCTTCTTTCCACTGACAAACCATTTTAAGAGTGATTCTTCTCTGTATCTGTGTTTGTCTGTCTGTCTCCCTCCATTTCTCCATCTCTTCCTACCCATCTGTTCAGCCGTTAGAAAGTAACAGGGTCTATATGTGCACCAGGAAAACTGGACCATTGTATAAAGTATCTGTTTCCAGACACACAACAACAGGCAGCTTAGTGTCTTGATGCTGAAGGTAGAGAAATATACAAACAAGATATCAGCTTCAGCGTCTTTCTAGAGTGAATGCTCAGTGCAGCACAGTTGGGAACCTGAGAATCGCACAGTGATGGTGTTGAGAACACAGGTGTTCCAAGTTGGGGGAGGCTTGTGTAAGCAGAATTTGCAAGAATTTGTCAGGTAGAATCCTAGATAGAAGAGAACTTAACAAAGAAAGAGTTCCAAAAATAGGCACTGGAGTCTTCTTGAGTCTGGATTTTTTATGTATGGGAAGAAATTCTACAAGTATGGATATAAAACAACCAAGAAAAATTACTTAAGAGCTGTGAGCTGGATAATTTCCAGAATCATATGGGAATTGGAGTCATTTGACTTTTCTTGCCCAGAATGGGGAGAACTCATTGAGTATATGAGATGATTGTTAGAAACCCTCAAAGAGTAATGTCTTAGTGGTGGGAATAAATTCTACCTATAAGGTAAACCTCCTCTGATTAACTTTAAAATTGCTTGGAAACAATGCTTAAAAGGAACAAAGAAACTAATTGCTTGTTCTAATAAAGTCCAAGACTGTCTCAGAGACTACACCAAAATTCAGAACCCAGCTATGTTAAATTCACAATCTCTGGCCTGCATTCAAAAAGTGCCAAGCACATTACAAAAGAAAAAAAAAAAAAAAAACAAAACTGCCATCCATAACCAGGAAACAAAGACAATCAAGCTAAATAAATAATAGATAGATAACAAAGATGAAACAATTACAAAATGAAAATCTTAAGAGGGTGTTCGTAAATGTGCTTAAGAATTTAGAGAAGCAGGAAACTAAAGAGTGGGCTTGGGAGAAAGATTTCAAAAACAAATGGAACAGTTAAGATGAGGAGTAACCCTTGAAATGAAGTTTTTATGAATGCACCTGAAGCAGCTAGACTGCTCAGAAGAAAGGGTTATGCATGTGAAACAGCAATAAACACCATCTCCCCAAGTGAAGAACAGAGAGAAAAAAATAAATTGAATTTAAAATTATTCCAAAAATTAAAGTCTGTTTCAAAATAATAAAAGGATAGAATAAGATAGTCGGTGATAACATTAGTCGTAAGAAAGCTGGAGTGGCTACATTAATTTCAGACACAGAAGACTTCTGGACACTCACAATTGCTAGAGATAAAGAGCAACCTTTTTAATGATAAAAAGATGATTCATTATGAAATGGTGTGAACCCCATAACAGATATTCAAAATACATAAGACAAAAGTTGACAGAAATGAAAGGAAAAATAAATAAATTCATATATGTAGTTAGAAATTTCAACACTCCTTACTTAGTGCAATATAACGGTAGTCAGAAAATCAATAGGGTTAGAAAAGAAATTAGCAACCAACTTTATTTAATTGATATTTATAGAACTCTTTACCCATAAGGCCAAGAGTGTATGTTATGTTATTTACCAGTATAGACCACATTTCTTATGCTATAAAACAAATCTTCATCCATTTTCAAGGACTGAAATGCAGGCTATGTTCTCTGACACACAGGGACTTCAGCGAGAAGCCAGCAACAGGGAATGCCTGGAGAGCCCTCACACGCACACCTGGAAATGAAACACATATCTTTAAATGAAGTCAGGGAGAAATGAAAAATACCTTAACTGAAATTAAATAAAAAGATGTACCCCATTTGTGTACAATGAATCAAAATGCAGTCTGTAAAAAATAAAGATAAATAAATTTTAAAAAGAATGAAAATTGTGGGCTGTAGCATATTAGTTTTCTTGGACTGCCATAACACAATGTCACAGGCTGCATGGCTTAAGCAACAGAGATCTATTTGGCACAGACCTGGAGACTGGAAGCCTAAGACTGAGGTTGAGGTGCCAACTGGTCAGGTTCCTGGTGAAGGTTTTCTTCCTGGCTTGTGTGTGTGGTGGGAATGATGAGGAGGAGGAAGATAAGGAGGAGAAAGAAAGAGATCTATAAAACTACTAATTCCCTAATTTTGTCACAAGGGTCTCACCCTTACACCTAATCTGTATCTCCCAAACTCCATTTCCAAATATCATCACTTTGTGAATGGACTACAATATACAAAACTAGTGGTATGGGGAGCAATAAATTCAGTCCTCAAACATGCAGCTAAAATATTTCTTAGTTCTAAAAATACATATACAGAAAGTCGTCTATAGCTTTTCAATTATCCCATACTGAAACTCTACACATTAAACTGTATTTCCCCCTTCCCTGTTCTCCTGACCCCTGTAGCCACTGTTCTACTTCTAGGTACCTCATATAAGTGGAACCATATAATATTTTTCCTATTATTTCTTACCTATTTAATTTAGTATAATGTCTTCGAAGTTCATCATTTTACAGCAGATTTACATTCTTTATAAGGATGAATAATATCTATTGTATGTACACACCAGATTTTCACAATTGATTCATCTATTGGTGGACATTTGGGATGTATCTACTTTTTTGGAAGCTTCTGTGAAAGAAGTTTCTTGTGAATGTTAACGTCTAAATATCTATTAGAGTCTGCAAATTAATTCTTTGGGTTATATAGCCAGGTGTGGAGTTTGCTGGGTCATATGGCAAGTCTATATATACTTTTTGAGGAATCTCCATACTGCTATATATAGCAGCTGTTCCATTTTCCTTTCCAACAAGCAATGCACATGGATACCAACTTTTGTAACTACTCATGAACATTCATCATTTTCTGTTCTTTTGATAATAGCCACCCAATTGAGTATCAAGTGTGCTTTTGATTTGTATTCACCTAATGAGTAGTGATGCTGAACATATTTTAATATGCCTCATGGCCATTCATTTATCCTCTTTGAAGAAGTGTTTAAGTCTGTTGTCTATTTTTGAAGTTTTAAATACTTAGATTAGAAAAGTTTATGAGACTTAAGTGTCCCTAAGTAGATTAAAAAAAAAGAGAAATGTTAACTAAAAGTAAGAATAAGGAATAAATATGAATCAAATCATTGTAATAAAATCAGAAAAATAGAGAAAACAGATTAAAACCCTAATCAATTAGCAAGTCTTATCAATTCCTGCTTCCTGAATATTTCTTTAGTCAATCACCCTTCCAAAATGTGACTCTTAAATACCATGTTACAGTGTCCTGTGTAATGTACTGCTTATGTATCGAGAAGGACCATGTTGTTTTCATCTTGGTATCTCTACTATCTGCCAGCGTCCTTTGTGAATAATGTGTTTAATAATCGCTTGACCAATTTATACATTTCCCCTCACAAATTCAAAATAAGATAGTGAAGACAAGGCAGACACATATAAACAACAGAGAACAATGCAAGGAAGTACAGTGGAAAGGCATAGCATTTAGAATTAAAAAAAGAAAACCTCTTTATAATTATGTTACTTGACTTGAATCCTTGTGGCTTTCTGATCCTTGCTGGTAAAATGAATATAATTCAGATAACAAATAGAAGAAAGTCTGGAATTCCTGCTCAATAAAAATGAAAGTGATCACTAAAAATCTTTTCATCTATCCAGATGTGGAGTTGAACTTGAGTTGGCCCAGTCAAACCCTGCTCTAATTCCAAACCAGAATTGTGCAGGGCCTCTGTGTTCCCTTTTCTCCTGGTATCCAACATGTCATCCTCCTGTGTTTTCTTCCTACAACTGTCATCACAGCCTGTCACTAGACAGAAGGTCCTTGAGGTCAGAAACAATGACTTTTCATCTTCTTTGAATTTGAAACTGTCAAGCTCCTGGCATAGAAAAGAGCAAAATTAATCATTGTTGAGTAATGGAGTGGAAGAGTAGAAAGCATGAGAAACTAGAGAAAAGAAAAATTGCTAATTCTTTCTTAAAAAAAAAAAAAAATCAACAGAAGATCCATTGCCCAACTTCCCCATGTAAACTTGTCACATGAAATGTCAAGGATGAGGTTAAATGGTTGGGTCCTTGCAGCCTTTCCAAAGTAGTCCTTGATACCAGACTCCAAATTCTTTGCAGATTATTTTAGCAAATCTCTGCTTTTTTTTTTTTTTTTCGGTAAGCATTTGAGTTATTTTCTCTCTAGTACACACTTTCATATAGTGTTTTCTTCATCAACTGAGACTTGTGGAATTTGTCCATGCTTTAAAAAAAAATACAGTGAAGAGAAAAGGAAAACTGTAAACTTGACTGTGAACTAGCAAAGGTAGAAAACGATGAGGCTGGAAGTTGGTGAAAGTCACAAGACTTTGTTTATTTACAGCAGCTTCCTCTCACTTCTCTGCTGTTCATATATCTCTCTTAAATGTGGTATCTTTGGGGGCTCTGTTCTAATTCCACCTCCTAAATCCACTGCCTTCTGTTTTATGTGCATTTCTGCAGCATTTATAAATGGTACCACAAAATCTAGCGCCTATTAAATTTTGTAAAGAAATTATGTATTGCACTATGTGTTTGAAATGTTTCCACATTCATTTCCTTCAGTCTTTGGATTTATTTTGATGATTGGTTATCAGTGCTATTGTAGCAATTTCACTAGTCAGAGTCAGAGACCCTCGAAGTCTTACCTGTAGAAGGTAAGTGTTTTTGATTCCAAACTCATCAAACTGAACTTCTTGAACTGTCCTGCATGGTTTATACATGTGTGTCTTGCCTTTCCATCTCCAACCTGCATGGTATGCTTTCCAGCAGAGCATAGTGGAGCACTAAGCACCAAGCAACATGGTGAATAATTGCTATTTGTCCACCTCAGCCAGGTATAAACAGGTATAAAATCCCTGGTTTTGCCCAAACATACTTTTGCTCTTTTTTGCTTTAATGGATTTCAAGTGGCTCTTCGGGGACTTATTTATAGAAACTAGAAGAGTAGGACATAGGAAAAATAACCGTGCAGAAACTTGAGATCATCTAAGCTACTATCCTTTTCTCTTTTCCAGTCTAGCATGGGTTCCTCCTGAGAAGAGACTCAGTGCCCTTACTGGGCAACCTATTCCAGGGTCCCTATTGGTGACAGACTCTTTCTCCCTCTTCACTACAAGTAGAGCTGAGCATATGACCTGGAACTGGACAAACATCCAAAGCCCTGTCCAAGTTATTGGTCCAGCAACAGGTGCATGGCCAAGAACATCAAATCAGAACTCTCTTTGAGATTGTTCTCTTTTTGCCACAGCTTTAAGGGAAGGTACTTTTTTCCAGTGCTGAAACAGGAGTTTTGGATTATGAATTTCCATCATATCCATTACATGGAAAGTCTACCTGAGAGAAATGGATTGCCAATGACATAATTCGAATCCTTTATCTCCAGCACAGCTGTGCTCAACACTAAACCTAATCTTTTCTGTTGATAATTTCTTCAAAGCTTAAACTAGCTCAAGTTATGCCTTTATTACTGAGAAGTTGAAAGAGTAGAGACTAATGCCCTTGTCACTCCGCAGAAGAGGATGGGTATGTCTAGAAATGCCTTTCTGAGTCAAAATGCTGGTCTGTCATGGGGGAAAATATCACTTTAATTTTAGCATAAGATATTTTTATAGTTTGCCAAATTTTAGTACCTGACTTTTGAGTTTTCTGGGTCAATAATCTACATGATCACTGTCTCTGTATAATAGGGATGTGCACATGGGCACTCACCGCTGCATTTCTGAATTTCAATATATTATTTCGTTCAGGATCAAGCCCTTCTTTGTTCTGAGGTTCTGGGGTTCCTCAGTGCCTGCTGTCCGTCAGTTATGGAATGGTGTATGTTTGGTATATGCATGGTATACAGTCAGAGTACATTCTAGGGTGGTACTGGTGATGGCGGTGACACTAATATGCCAGCCACTCTGTTTGGCACTTTTTGTGTTTTTTAAACCTATTCAATAATTCTGTGTTTTCAAAGTAGAGAATGGAGGGAAAGTCAGCAAAGTTATATAAGTTGTTCAATGTCACATAGGGATTTAGAGATAGTTACTATTCAATTCAGTCCTATCTGACCTCAACCTAGCTCTTGTTTCTGTACTAGAGACCTTCAATTTTTCTTTTATCCAAATTTTCCATTTTGCTGATGAGAGATGTAGAGTTCAGAAAACCTTACCAGTTGTTGGCGATCATTCCATCAATGGATGGCAAAGCTGGAAACTATTCACTCAGCACCAAAAATGTAGACAAGACTGTGAGGAAAATCACTCACAGGAATCACTTGACATCTGTGTAACCAAAATGCTAGCTATTAGTGGAGTTATTCACGTCCCATTACTCTTGGGTTGGCATCACTATTTATAGCATCCAAGTTGCTCAGTCTGGTACTTTGGGGCTCTGAAGGTGCCTTTTAGACACCTATGTGTCCCATTCTTTGGTGGGGAGGCAGAGGCTGCCTCACAGTTGTGTTTTCCCCATGGATCTATGCCAGGTGGATGGCATCAGTCAAGATTGCCACTGAGGGCACCAGGAGGAGAGATTTCAGGAGACTTCAAAACCATGTCAAAAGTTCTGGTGATCATGATAAAGAATCCAGATTAGTTGTCATGTCCCATGGACAAATATGGAACTAAGGCTAAAACAAAAGGCAATGGGTGAGGATCTAAGGAGCAGAGGAATGTAGTAGATGCCAAAGAACAAGGACAAGAATGAGTGAGGGGCTTTCAGACTTTGATGTGAAGCTGCACCCAGCTGCTGATGTTAGGGGTCTGCACTGCATGATGCTTTGATAGATACAGCCTGAACAGTAGGAAAATGTGGCACAGGCAATTCTTGGGAGAATTTAGGAATTCTTTGAAACATATATAGTGCAGCAGCTGCCTAGCTGTGGAAGAAGAGCAGTGGATGATTTTGCTGGTTGGATCCAATGCAAAACTGCTCTTTTCCCCAATTTACATAAGCTCCACATTGAAGTACTCACAGATTAAAAGCATTTCCTGAAAGCTCTTGGAACACTTCACAGTTTTCATTCTTTAATTCTTATATATTGGTACACTTAAAAATATTATGGAAGTTACTTCACCACACAGAACTGAAAAGCCCGAGAAAGGCAGACAAGTTTCCTGTGTAGATTTTAAGACCACTTGTACACAATTACTTGCAAAATTCAGACTTGAAGTTTTCTCGGTTGGGATAAGGCAAATGGCCTTCGGACACTACCAAGCAGAAAATAGTCAATCCTGCTAGGAGACATGACACATTTGGAAAAGAATCTGCTTTCTTTCTTTCTTTTTTCTTTTTTTTTTTTTTAATTGTAAACAAATGGGATACATGTTGTTTCTCTGTTTGTACATGGCATAAAGGCATACCATTTGTGTAATCATAAATTTACAAAGGGTAATGTTGTTTGATTCATTCTGTTATTTTTTCCCTTCCCCCCACCACTCCCACCCCTCTTTACCCTCTATACAGTGCTTCCTTCCTCCATACTTGCCCCCTCCCTAACCCTAACTCTAACCCTAACACTAACCCTTCCCTCCCCCCACCCATTATGTGTCATCCTCCACTTATTAGCGATATCATTCGTCCTTTGGCTTTTTGAGATTGGCTTATCTCACTTAGCATGATATTCTCCAATTTCATCCATTTGCCTGCAAATGCCATAATTTTATCATTCTTTATGGCTAATATTCCATTGTATATATATATACCACAGTTTCTTTATCCACTCATCAATTGAAGGGCATCTAGGTTGGTTCCACAGTCTGGCTATAGTGAATTGAGCAGCTATGAACATTGATGTGGCTGTGTCTCTGTAGTATGCTGATTTTAAGTCCTTTGGGTATAGGCCAAGGAGTGGGATAGCTGGGTCAAATGGTGCTTCCATTCCAAGCTTTCTAAGGAATCTCCACACTGCTTTCCAGAGTGGCTGCACTAATTTGCAGCCCCACCAGCAATGTATGAGTGTACCTTTCTCCCCACATCCTCGCCAACACCTGTTGTTGCTCGTATTCTTGATAATCGCCATTCTAATTGGGGTGAGACGGAATCTTAGGGTGGTTTTGATTTGCATTTCTCTTATTCCTAGAGATGGCTTCCTTTCTGAGAGCGACCATCTCACTACTCATTCTGGTTTCGAGTGATGAATCTGGCAACTCCTCATAGGGAGGAAACTGCTCATCAGTTTAGTAATTTTCTTTTCCTCCTTCTCAATCTCAGAAAGTTAAGACTCATGTTTTAAGATTTCCCTGATTTTCTTTGTTTTAAAAAAAGCACAACTATTTTTGAACCTGATTAAATTATATATTTAACCTCCACATTAAATACACTTTATTGCTCTTATCTTGTGTGAAGTAATGGTGTGAGTTTGTTTTAGAAAATTTGAAATCTATAAAAAGTAGACCAAAAAATACCCAGATGTAATTCCACCACCTGAGAGAACTACTGTTCTCTTTTGATGTCTGTCTTGTCAGGTATTGCGTCTTAATGGTATTTTATGATAAAGATTCATGTTTCATATACTAAATTATAATGTACTTGCTATCTTTTCATGTCACGAAATGGACTTTCTCAAATGGAGACACCATTACTTATTTAACCCATCCTTTAGACATTTAGGTTGTTCCTATTTTTTTTCTTAACCATAAAGGACAGGAGTGAACATCCTTGTAGATGAATCTACATGCATGCATATTCATGATCCTTGCCTTATAATCAACACACTTCTAGAATTGATTTGTTGTATTACTGGGTCTTAGAGTAACACCTTCCTATTTTACCACTTTGTTATTAGTTTGTAACATAAACATTTGTACAATTCCAACATTAATGGCTAAAATGTAAGCCTGATTTGTTGGTAGACAAGTTGACCAGTGTTGGCTGGATTTTGAGGTCTGCATCTTGATTGGGTGGACATCATAATTTGAGGGAACTGAGACAGAGAGGACTTGACGACTCAGTTGCTAAAGTGAAGAAACTTCAGAAAGCCCATGTGACCGAACAGTGTGCTTCATACTATGCATACAATGCTTCTGTTCTTCACTAGCCTTTAAGGTCTATTTTATTTGTATGTATTTATTTTTCCCATTTTTAATTGGTACATTGTAATTGTACATAATAATCACCATTACCTTAGAGATTGCAACTGAGGCTCAAAGTTTAGACAAGTAACTTTCCTAAGATCAGATTTCCAAGTCAAGATTTCTCAAACTCAGTACTGTTGACTTTGGGGGTTAGATAATGATTGTGAGAGACTGTCCTTTGATACTTAGCATCATCCCTGCCTAGACACCACTGGGAACCCACAGCACTCCAACTCCAGCTCTGATATGAGAAATGTTCCTGGATATTGCCAGATGTCTTTTGGGGTGGGGTTGGAGGTAGGCAAATTCATCTCTGGTTGAGAACCACCACTGCTGTAGGTTGCAAGATAATAACATTGCATTGTGAATCCTTGGACACAAATCTGTGTGCCCCTGTATTCAGGATATATTTCTAGAAGATAACTGATTCCACAGATAAATACTTTCAAAAGATTCTCAATTCACATTGCCAAATTGCATTTCAATCAAGTTGTGCCAATTTAGCCTTACTTATTTAATATGTGAGTTCCTGTGTCTAATGCATCCCTGCCTACACTAAGATTATCTTTGAAAAAAACCTTTGGTACTTTAATTTTTGAAAAATATTAACTCATTAAATTTGCATTTGCCTAGGGAGATTGATCATTTTGTGGATATGTCCCCATTTGTCATTTTTCTTATGTGAATCATGAACTAATGTGCTTTCCTTGTTTTGTTTTAAGATGTGAGTGATTTTTAATTGATCTATAAGCATTATTTATAGATTAAGAATATTATACTCTTGAAAGCATTATTTCTTATAAATAATTTTAAAGTTTTCCATGATTATGTTTGAAATGGAGAATGTCATTTTTGTTTATTAAATGTAAGCCTAAAAAGTTTTTCTCTATCATGAGATTCTTAAGATTCTTAAAATGCTAACTTCGAGTTCTTTTTATTTATTATTTACCCTTAGCTGTTCAATTAATCTGGCCTTCCCGGGCATGGTGGTACATACCTGTAATCCCAGTAATTTGGGAGGTTGAGGCAGTAGGATCACAAGTTCAAAGCTTTTCTCAGCAACTTAGTGTGGCCCTAAGCAACTAAGTGAGATCCTGTCTCAAAATAAAAAAAATACAAAGGGCTGGGGATGTGGCTCAGTGGCTAAGCACCCTGGATTCAAACCCCATGATCCTCCTCTTCCTCCTCCTCCTCCTGTTTTTGTTCTATTTAATAGTATAGAGTAAAAAGCTCCAAATTTTTTCTTAGAAAAATTCTTTGATAATATTTGTTGAAAATGCACCCTTTTTCTTTTGAGAGATACTTTTTTATAATATATTATTTACTAGCAATTTTCTTGTTTATTCTTTTATCATCTTAATGATTACAGTTGTGTAATTTTGTTGAAGATGTAACAAGGCATGTTCCTTTCTTATTTCACTTCATTTATAAAATTATTGTCACCACCATTACGTATTTACACTTTTCCATAAATGTCAGAATTATTTTGTCAATTTCCCCCAGGCATTCCCTACTTTTTATCCGAATAGTTTAGGAATTTCATGAAAGCTGCAGTGGAGTATAGTCTACGAAGGGAGAGAGACAGTACATATAGAGACGAAGAGGTGAATGCTTGACTTTGGACAGGATGCCTGTCTGTCTGAGGATGGAAAGCAAGAGTGCACAGGCTGTAAGTCTGTGAGAGGTGCTGCTAATACAGGAGTTCAGGAAAGGCATTTTAAGGAGAAGCCTTTTCAACCAAGCAGAATGAGGACTAAGTCACCCAATGAGTGTGAAGCAAGGTGCATAAAGCAGCCAGAACAGATCACTAGGGCCTGAGGTGAGAACACCTAAGAGTGTTTGAGAAGCTGAACCAGTGGGAGGGGCCCTGAATCATCAGCCCAGGGTAGAGGCAGGAGATGATGCTGAACAGGAAAATCATTGGTAGGAGATGTGTGCAAGAGGGGACAGTTCCATAAGATGCTTACAGCTATAGCATTTGTAAGATAAGACATAATACTATTAATTTCTGAACATGTATTTGTATTAAGTTGCATTATTAAAATATTTTTACTTCTAGAATGCTTTAAGTTGTTGTGTTGAAATTTGAAGCTATGTAGTCATCTTAATTAATAACATTTTTCATATTGTTTATAAGTCATACCTATTTTATCAGAGTCATGTCCTTATAACATTGTTTAGATGTTAAATAGTCAACACGACTGTAATGGTTTTGACCTATCCCTGATTTTAATGCTAATAACTCATTAATATTTTAATTAATAGTTTAATGATGATTAAACAAGTTTAATAGTGATTAAAGTGATGAATTTTGGTTTCCACTATTTATCATGTTTTATTTTTAAACATTTTTATCAGTAGTAGATACTCAATTGCATCAATGATATTTTGGCATCAATGACATTTTGATATGAAAATTACATTGTGCTTCTTTTTTGACTCCTAATGGTTTTCTCCTCTCATGATTATGACCCTCGATTCCATGGCATTAACCTCATCTTAAAAACCTAACCTGAGAGATTTTGTGACAGGTGATAGATACAACTTACTAAAACAAGGGCCATGCATGTTTATTTGACCCTGAAACTTTCAAGTCCTTTTAAATAAAGTTTTGAACATAATATCTTCTTGAACAACTCTGCTAGTTTTTACCTGGTAAACCTCAGGCCTAAATGTGGAAAGGTTCAGAAAGAATAGAAAAGAAAGAAGGACCAGGGAAACAATGTGATCCCCCCAAAAGGTCAAGGATCTGGGGAGCTCCTCACTGCATGGTCCAGATGCCACCATGGCTATGACTGGCTGGGTGGCTCCAGGCAGCCCCTCAGAGATAAGAGTGAGAGCTTTGAAGGAGGTTGGCTGTGAGGATAACATTTAAGTAAAGTGGTTTATGCATTTAGCAGAGACTTGGCAATGAGCCTTCCGCAGGGTGCTGAGAACTGTTCTGTTCTAAATTTTTGCTCATTCAGTTCTCTCGACAACCTGGAATTGGATATCATCATCATCATCACCCCGGTTATATTGTAGGGGTAAATGAGACCCTGAAGGCCTAAGAACTTAGTTGAGCACTTAGGTGAAGGTCCTGCAACAAGTAAGTGGCAGTGCTGGGATGTCTTCTTGGACATTAGGACTTTAGAGCTTCTGTATTACCACCATTGAGACCTGGCTTTTTGGTCTAGGTACAGTGCACATTCTCTACTTGCTAAGACCACACTCCCTTAGGAATCATGAAGTATAACTACTCTATTTGACTGAGGACTGGAAAGGCAAATGACTTTCATAGGTGATAAAATGAATGAAGCCTAGAAGAAGGACAAAAATTCTGGCCTCCTTATTCCACTTTTCAGTTTCTCCAGGCACAAGGATCTTCCAGTACCATCATGGAAACTTCTGGGCCTGCCCGTAAGCGCTTGGATAGACTTCCAGCCTTGTCAAGCAGCTAGTGGTATTTATCTGTGTTGCACAATTCTTTCAAACCACTAAAAGAAAGTTCCTTTAGGTAGAGGTAATTAAAGGCAAATGACAAGTTATTGTGGATGTTGCAGGTGAATTATTATATTTTTAAGTGCAGGAAAAACCATAAACAAAAAAGCAAAAACTGAACATATAAGAAATTGAAGGAAAATGCCTATATATATGTCCTGTAAGTTTATTTAAAACTCAATTCACATGACCTAATTTGAATTTCTAGTCTAATGCCAATAAAGGCAATAGTACCATGCTTCAAATGTCAAAGTGGATTACTTCCTAAATAATTTGGATAAACTAAGGCTGAAATACTAATCCCAGTCTTTTAATTGCCTAATGTGATAATAAAATAGATTTTTCCCCCCTCTGGACTATGCCAAAAATATATTAGAAAGAAAGAGTTGAAGCTTTGGGAGTCTAGTTTCTAGAGATGTTTTGTATCAGCAATTTACTGTTGGGGGGGTGGGTTTCATGATAATATTCCTTTGATCTTTCTGAAGTTTCCACATTGTATTTATGGGGACTCTAGCAATTTTTTTTTTGGCCACTCTTTCAGCTGTTGTTGAACTGAACCCGAATAAATATCATCAACCATCAAGTTAGTAAATGTTGCTACAGAAATCTGATAGTTATTCCCTGTATGGTTTTGGTCACATTTTGTAATACACCTAAAATCCACTACTTGGAAAGGACAATTCCATATCTCCCAAGATCTCTTTAATAGCTCTGGTAAAGATCAGTTATTTTCCACTTGAATGCTTCCAGAAACAGGGAGCTCATCATCTTTATCACCATTATCACTGTCCAAGACTACCATTTACTGAAAATTTAGCATTGGCTGAGTGCTTTCCATGTTTGACCTCTTTAATCCTTTTGCAAACTTTATGAGGTAGGTGTTATCATACAAATTTAATAGAAAAGAACATGAAGGCTCAGATTTTTTTAAAAAGAGAAAGAAAAAATGACTCAGTTTCACAATAGTGAAGATAAAATTGAGTCCCATTCCTTATGGTTTATGTGCAATGTCTGGAAAAGGCTGCTGGCAGGTCCGCTGCTGCAGAAACTCAAGGGAGATGCTGCCCATCCCCTTGTGCTATTCCATGGCTTTCCAGAAGCCAAGTCCTCTCCACCCTGTTCATAGCTCTCTAATGGCAGAGAAGCTCGGAGGCTTGTCTCAACGCCTCACTGTGGTTCCCTACTCCCAGCCACACTGGGGACTCTCCATGCTCTTAAACACGCCTTGTTCTTGCACATCTCCACACCTTTGCTTCTGCCATTGCTTCTGCCTGCAATGGTTTTCTCCTTAACTTTGCTTCTAGACAGATCCTGTGCATCCTCAAAGCTTGCATTTTTAGTTTCTGGTGCTCGGTGAAACCTTTCCCAGCCCCTCCTATCCTCCTGTCTAATTTTGAATTCTTTGACCAACGTTCTCCCCTCCTGCCCTTTCCCAGTTCTTGGGAGCCACCCTTCTGCTGTCTGCTTCCAGGATTGCAGCTCTTTTACAGTCCACATACAGGTGATATCGTGCAGTATTTATCTTTCTGTGCTTTCCTTCTTTCTTTTTAAAGGCTGAACACTATTCCAATATGAGTATCACATTTTCTTTACTCACTCTTTTCTTGATGAATAATTAGGCTTATTCCGTATCTTGGCTATTATAAATCATGCACCAATGAACAGGGAATGGAGATATCTCTTTGACATACTGACTTCCTTTTTTTTCCTGTGTGTGTGTGTGTGTGTGTGTGTGTGTGTGTGTGTGTGTATATACCTCCAGTGGTGAGATTGCCGAATTTTTAATTTTTTGAGGAACCACCATATAATTTCCCAGATTCTTGTATTTTTCTCTGAGTTTTTTTTTTTTTTTTCCCCCATACCTTTGCTTCTGTCTGGAGACAGAGGAGCTCTTTTGAGATCCATATGAATAAAAATATCTTCTTTTCCCCCTTTGGTACTTGGAAGCAAACCCAAGGCCTCATACATGGTAGGCAAATGTTCTACCACTGAGCCCCAGTCCTTCTGTATGAGTTTTGAATGGCGTTCAGCTATGCAGAACAGGAGTCATCCAAAAATGGCGAAAACAAATCAGGAATCTTATTTTTCTTTTTTAAATGTGTAGTCTGGAGGCTGCTTGTCATTCTAGGCTTCGTTCTTCTGATACAATGTCCTTAACATTGCATTCTGGTGGAGGGGCTGCTTATTTTTAGGAACTCTTCAAGGGCAGGGATTTTTATTAATTCATTCAGTACTTTTACTGATACTTGTTCGTATCTCTCAGGCATGTAGTCAGTGCCTGGAACACAGTGACTGTTCCGTAAATGCTTTCTCACATGAAAGATAAATAACTGGTAACAGATGAGGTCATTTCTCCCTTGAAGGAAAAAAGAAGGCAAAATGCGTATTTTACCATAACAAACACAATCTTAGGGGCTTGACCTACAGAATTTAAGAACATTCAGTGTTTCTTAGTTGTTGAAGAAATTATACTTTGGTTTACCTGAGAAAACACCCATTTTTCAGTCCTAGTTTCTTGACCTGAAAAGTGAATTTAAAATACAGACAGTCTCCAAATTACAGTGTAATGTGTTCCTCAAAACACATGTTGTAAAGTGGAGTGTGCTTCTTATGGAAACAATATTATAATTGACACTTACATTTTCAACCAAGGATTTGTCAACAAATAAATCACAGAAACGATGATTAGCATGTCATAAAAACATAAAGCCATAACAATGATTTAAAGTGTAAAATTATGCCTTATGTCCTACAAAGTAAGCATACACTTTACAGTAAATATTTATGAAACCAAGAGTCCAAATGTACTATAAATTGTATATATTGTGCATAAAACACAGCTATATTCTGCCATAAATATGACTTAAAACTAACACGCTAGCAATAATAATCCTTTAAAGCTTTGGACTAGATCCCATTGATTTTGAAACCTCCTATCTCTCACCTGTGGAGGGTATGGTTTACCATAGTTCTTACGGTATAGCAGAGACTAAGAATTGCTGTGAACTGTGTTAACATCTGCATGTGGATTGAATGATTCTTATACAGTGAAAAGTGCTAACTCTTCTGTTTAAGAGAATTCTAAAATTTACTTGTGAAGGGAAAGCCGTGCCCACTGCTAGACTGGAAGGGATGCTTTCTGTTTTAATCACATCTGTTCTGCAAGCACTGGGCACGTTGCTGGTACTCAACAAACATTTCCATAAGTGAATAAGATGATGGCATTTCCAGAAGTGTGACTTATAATTAAGCCAACATCTAACTACTCAGCAGCCTAAGTAGCCCCCAGGAAAGTCAGCCATCTTGAGTTTACCTCTGCATGTGGTACCGTGGTGGGTGGATGTGCTCTTGAGAAATATGATTATTTTGGAGTTTATGAAGATTTGGAGCTCTACATATTTTATCATTGTTAGTTATTATCCTCCTAATTACTGCAATCCCAATATTTTCACATTGCCTCTGGTCTTAATAACATAAAACACAATAGAAAAGAAAGAAGAATATATAATGTTATGTATTTAAATTTATAGTGATAATATATGACTATTAAGTAGGAGCTAAACATTTAAAATGTATTTTAAAGTGATCTTTGCAGAGGATAATGACTTTTCTGAGTAGAAAAGCTTTATGTTCTGTCATCATCTTGAAGATTTTGCTGCTGATCAACCATTAATAATTCACAAGTAGCTTCTTAAGAAATAGTGTGGAGGTTATTTTGTACTTTGTTCCTCTGGTTCACTGAATGATATAAATGGAGAGCTTGTTTACTTCCTGAGGGCTCAGAAAGGCTTGGAAGTATTTTCATAACTTCTATTATACTATGGATAAAAAGAGGTGAACTATTTTATTAGTTTGAGTTCCATGTTGCAATTTGCAATCCTGTGTGTGTTGCCATATCCTGTGAACCTAAGATTCTCTCTGGCCTTCAAGTTTCATTTGCTTGTTGGTTGTTTGGCACTTGATGCTTTGCCACATAACCAAGTTAGCAAATGAGATTGGGAAACTACTACCTCCCTATCTACTCTCACCTCTACATTGTAGTCATTATTCCTATGGAAAATATTTTTTCTAATCCCAGGTCTTCTTTTTGCCTAGTACTGTGCCTAGTAGGAACAATATGTTGCATGACTGAGTAATGTCAAGAACATCCCTCTGGAGGAACTCTCGAATTAGTGCAGCTGATCTTTCCTAGTGCTCAACAGCCAAGGTATGGGCAAGGAGAAGCTCTTGAGTCCTAAGAATCTGTGGGTTGAAGATGAGAAAAAAAATACCACTGTTCTTGGTAAAGGAAGCTAATTTTTATGAAATATTATGTGCCAGGTACTGAACACTCATTTTATGAATGAGCAGACTAAGGTTAAAAGTAAGTAACTTGTCTAAGATCACAGAACTTTGGGTGTCTCAACCCCAGCATCCTGGTCCCTGATTTCATTACACTTTTTCTTTCCCAACAGCTTATTCTCACTCAGTAACTGGCTTGTCCATGCAGAAGTCAGATACAACCTTGCTGCTTTATTGAAACAGGATTAGGAAGCCTACTGTCCGTGGGTTCAAGTCACACCAATCTCACCATATTTCTTGGCAAGAGTGCTGCATTATTCTCTTCCACTGACTCCAAGTCTAATCCTAATGGTTCTCAATTCAAGAAGGAAAGGATATAATTATCAGCCTTTGACCTTAGGTAAGCTTGGTGCTGCAATACTATTTTACGATTGTTGGTTTGTTTGTGTTGGTTTTCACAGATGTTTTAGAGACATTGTTTTGTGATTACAGATCCCTTTGCAAACAACAATATATAAGTACGATGAATTAAAATGCAGGTGAAAAATATCCCCTCAGACGTTGCCATGTGAACAGAACCTTGGAAACTACATATAAACCCTCTTTAAACCGCCCTTGCATCAGGCTGGCCAGAGAAAGTGACATTAACACAGCAATACCCTGCAGGAGAAAGAAGCAAGAGTTGAAATAGAGCCACCACAAACATGTGGCTCGTAAACCTGAAAACAGGAAGGGTGACCTTTCCAAAGGCTAGAAATGTACTTTTCAGTCTCTAAAATTCAAACCATTTTTGGTGTCAAAATCTCCTTGAGCTCCAAGTTGCTGTTTTCATAAACATTGCTGAGTTGAAAACTGACATAGCTTTAATTTCTGGTCTTCAAGTGAAGCCAACACCAGGTCTGGGCTGGGGAAATGTTTCCCTGTGGGCAGTGTGGCCTGGCCAGTGGGCTTCTCTGAAAATCCTTTGGCACCATCTTTTCTTTCTGCAACTGACAGATGGAGAACTGCAGAAGTTAATGACCAACTCTTTGCATCTTTGTCTCTGAAAGGTTTACTTCACAGTCATTGTGTAGCCCTGAAAGTCTTCCTCAAATGACTCTCTCATCAATAGATAATGCACCAGCAACAACTTAGTATTTTTCAGGTCTTACAAGATTTGGGTGCACACGTGGTGTGTCAAGAGAACCAGGGAAGTTGAATGGAGAGCAGGAGGGTTGTCTACAGTGTCTATAGCGTCCTGAAGGACTCCTACAAGGAAGAGGGGTGCCTATGTAGAGGGGTGTCTATGTATGTGGTCTCCATTCTGATGTGCTCAGATCCACTTTACCATTTCTGTGAAACTTTACTAGGAAATGTTGTTCTGTTATTCTGAAAGATAAGATGAGCACTGGTAGATCACAGAGGGAAGAAGACTGAGTCAATAAAACTTTTTACAAATTGAATTTTTCAAATATGATTTCTAAGTAACTATCTAGAAAAATTTAGAAGCTGTATGATTAATATTGGTATTGTTCTTGATAAGAGTTTATGCACTAGGTGTGGGATTGCTTTTAAGATTCTGTACCAGTGCCTTATCATTGGATTGTCATGGTATGTGAATGAGCCTCAAACCTCCACAAGTGATCTGCCAAATTGAAAAATATTTAATATGGACTTTTCACAGTGCCTGTGTGTTACTGAGATCTCTCCTTGCCCTTTCACATAGGAAATGCAGCCTGGGCTGAAAATTCATTGGGGAAATTTCTGCAAATGGGAGACATAAGAGCAGGGTAACTCCAACCTAGCATGTGAGAACCGCACCATAGGTACCTTAGAAATTAAAACGTGCTGGAAGACTGCCTGAAATAGAAAAATCCCCCCACCCCCCCAAAAGACAGAGAATTGAGTAGTGAAGCAATGAATGGTACACAACAGACAGAGATACACCATGACTGTTGAAGTACAAAGCAGACTGAGAGAGGAGGCTGAATATTTGTTGACACGGTTAGTGGTGCTTTGGATCCTTTAAACTGTCTAGTTGGGATACCCAATTCTGGCATTTGCAATCTCACCAACACTAAAAGATCAACCATGATTGTTCTCTCGACCTTGTATATCTCCCCGTGACTGAAGGATACAGCCTCGGTTTTGTGGTGGCGCTTGCAAAGACTCTGAAACAGTCCCAGGAACAAGTTTTATGAAATCCAAAATCCAGATTTTTGGTCCTCTCTGTATTTAAACAGAGAGGAAGAAGAGATCTCATATTGGACAACGCTCAAATGTGACAAGGAAGTTTTGCATTGGGAGAGGGTGGGAGACAGTTTAGAAGTTGTTAATGGGAAACGGAAAAAAGTGAAAAATCCTAAGAAATCAAGTTAAAAATTAAAAGTACATGTAAAGCTAAATATTTGGAAGAGAATACTGGGATTGGTCTAAGAGGAACTGATAGATGTGATGGTGAAATATTTCACAAGGCAGAGAGTGAGAAGTTTCTGCCAAGTAATATCTTTCCAGAAATGCCCAGTGACTGGAAATTTGACACCTCTACTTCCTGGTCTAAATTTAACTACACAAAATCTAGATTTATTTCTTCTTTGCCCTTGTATTTTTATTGGTGCATTATAATTATATGTAATTGTGGGATTCATTGTTATGTATGCATACATGCACACAATATAAGAATTTAATTTGAACAATATCATTCCCTAGTATTTTCCCTTTTTCTCCCCTCCTCCATCTCCTGGTCCCTTTCCTCTATTCTACTGATCTCCCTTCAATTTTCATGAGATTCACCACCCACATTTCTTTTCCTTTTTTCTCTCTAGCTTCCACATGTGAGAGAAAACATATGACTCTTGGTCTTCTGAGTTTGGCTTTACATTATGCTCTCAAGTTCCATCCATTTTCATACAAATGACATAATTCCATTCTTCTTTATGGCTGGATAAACTCCATTGTGTTTATATACCATATATTCTTTAACCGTTCATCCTATAATGGACATCTAGGAGGTTGCATATTTTGGCTAATGTGAATTGTACTGCTATAAACATTAGTTTGCATTTATTGCTCAAGCATGCTGACTTCAGTTCTTGGAGGACGGATAGCTGAGTTATATACTGCATAGTAATCCTCTGTTAGAGGAGTAGCTAGAAAAGATTTTCTCCTATAAGTTCTATCTTCACATTCTTAATTGTGTCCTTTACAATTGGATACCATCCCACTTATTAACTCTTAGAATTATTTCCTAAACTTTAGGGGTTCTATTTAGAAAACCATTGCTAGCACCCATTTGTTGGAGTGTTGATCCTATATTTTCTTCTAGAAGTTGCATAGTTTCTGGTCTAAGTTGAACTCTTTGATCCATTTTGAGTCAACTTGTGCAGCATGAGAGATAAGCATCCAGTCTTATTTTTTTTTTTTTTCCAGGAAGCAGGGCTTTATTCTGCAACATGGAGGAAACATGCTTTGTCCACTGGCCTCAGACATAAATTGTTATGACTCAGGTACTGTCCAGCAATACCCCTTGTGGACCCCATGCAGGGTTGTGAAGACAAACCAGAGCCTGAAAATTCTGAGCTTTCTTAAACTGAAAAAAATGGAATGCAAAGCTGAAGACTCTGCTCCTGCAGATAAGGGAATTGTGCTGTGAACCAGACACCAAAGTGAAACTGAAAGAGAACAGCAAAGACCAGAGATTACTATATCAGCAGAAAATGTGAAAATAAAGAGACAGGGGACAGAGTCACTCTAGTCTTAATCTTGTAAATATGGTTAACAATTTTCCCAGCACTATTTGTTAAAAAGACTCTCTTTTCTCCAACATATATATTTTTTTTTTGGCACCTTGGTCAAGGATCAGATGACTATATCTGTGTCAATTTATCTCTGCATCTTTTATTCTGTTCAGTGGTCTATTTGTCTGTTTTTATGACAGTACCATGCAGTTTTTGTTACTATCTCTCTGTAGTATGATTTAAAATCAGGTATTGTGATGCCTCTAATATTGATTTTTTTTTTTTAATTTGGGGAGTGGGGCTTATATTGCTTTGGCTATTCTGGGATTTTTATTCTTCTAAATGAATTTTAGGACTGTTTTTTTCTAATCCTGACAAGAATGCCATTAGTTTTTGATGTAGATTGCATTGATTATGTGTATTGCTTTTGGTAATATGGCCATTTTAAAAATATTAATTCTGCCTATCCACGAACATGGGGGGGAAGCTTTCCATCTTTTTGTGTCTTCTTTGATTTCTTTCTGCAGTGTTTTATGGTTTTTAATGTAGAAGTCTCTCATTTCCTTGGTTAGATTTATTACTAGATTCTTTTTTGGAGGATATTGTGAATGGGACTGTTTTCCTAATTTGTTTCTTAGTAGATACATTATGGGTGTGTAGGAAAACTATTGATTTTTGTATGTTGATTTTTGTAACCTGTTACTCTACTGAATTAGTTCATTATCAGTGGCAGTCTTTTGGTGAAATTTTTTGGATCTTCAAATTATAGGATCTTATCATCTGAAAACAGTGATAATTTAACTTCTTTCCTTCTTATTTTTATCCCTTTTATTTTCTTCTCTTGTCTAATTGTTCTGACTAGAATTTCTAGTATTATACTGATTAGAAGTAGTGACATTGTCCTGAGTTTAAAGGAGATGCTTTCAGTTTCCCTATTCACTGTGATGTTGCTTTGAGATTGTTGTATATATCCTTTATGGTGTTATGGTAAGTTTCTTCTATCCCTAGGTTCTTTGGTGTTTCATCATAATTGGGTGCTGAGCTTTATTGAAGGCTTTCTCAGAATCTATTGAGATGGCTATGTCATGTTTGTCCTTAATTCTCTTTATGTACTGAATTACATTTATTGGTTTGTATATGTTAGATAAAGTGAACTTGGTCATTATGTACAATCTTCTGTGTATATTGGTTATATGGTTTACTATTATTTTATTAAGGATTTCATATTTAAATTCATCAGGTGTATTGGTCTATAATTTTTCCCCTTGATGTGTCCTTATCTGGTTTTAGCATAAAGTTGATATTGACTTTATAGAATGAATTTGGAAATATTCATCCCTTTCCATTTCATGGAATAATTTGACAAGCATCAACATTAGTTCCTCTTTAAAAGTATGGTAGAATTCTATTAAGAATCCATCTGGTTCCTGGTTTTTCATTGTTGAAAGGCTTTTTATTACTTCTTCTACCACATTTTTAGTTTGCGTCTGTTTTGGTTTCCTATAGGTTCCTGATTCAATTTTAGCTGGTCATATTTATCTAGAAATGTATCCATTTCTTCTAGGTTTTCCAGTTTATTGGAGTATAATTTTTTAAAAGTCCCTAATTATTTTTGGTGTTTCTGTGATGTCTGTGGTGATTTCTTCTTTTCAGTTCTAATTTTGTTAGTTTGGGTGTTCTCTATTTTTCTTTTGGTTAGTTTGGCTAAGGGTTTGTCAATCTTGTTTATCTTTACAAAGAAACAAGTCTTTGTTTTACTGATCCTTTGTGACCTTCTAATTCTCTGCTTCAATGATGTCAGTTCTGATCTTGGTTATGTTCTTCTTTCTGTTATTTTTGAAAATTTTTTGAGGTCATTGAGATGCATCATTAGTTTATTTGGTATCTTTCCGGTTTTCTGATGTAGGTACTTAGAGCTATAGATGGACCTCTTAGAATCATCTTCCTAGTATTCCAAAAGTTCTGGTAGGTTGAATAATTAGTCTCATTTGATTCTAAGAATTTGTAAATTTCTCCCCTGGTTTATTCTATCACCCATTTATTATTCAAAAGCTTATTGTTCAGTCTCCATGTGTTTATTAGTTTAGGTAGGTTTTCCTAATTTCATTTTGTTATGATTAGAGAAGATATGAAGAATTGTAGCAATTTTTTATTTGCTAAGACTTACTTCTGGTCTAAAATATGGTCTATTTTGGAGAATAGTTCATGAGAAGATAAGAAGAAAGTAAATTTGCCTTTGGATAAGTTGTTATATATACACCTATTAAGTCCATTTTATTTACAATATATTTTAGGTCTGAAGAGTCTTTACCAAGTTTATGTCTGGTTAACCTATCTGTTGATGAGAGAAGTGTGTTTAAAATCCCCAGAATTATGAGACTGGAGTTGGAGTATTTAACTTAAGTAGGTTCTGTTTCATGAAATAGGTGCACCAATGTTTGGGGTACAAGTATTTATTATCATTATATCTTCATGTTGGATTGTTCCTTTTACCAGTATGAAGTGACTGGCTTTGTCTCTCCTGATTAATTTTGGCTTGAAGTTTGCTTTGTTGGATGTGAGAGTAGCTGCTCCAGCTTGTTTTTGGTTCCCATTTGCATTGTATACAAATTTCTATCATTTCACTTCAAGTTTGTGGCTTCCCTTTTCTATAAGGTCTCTTGCCAACAATATATATCTGTGTCTTCTTTTTTTTTTTTTTTTAATCCACTCTTTCAGCCTATATCTTTTAATTGAATATTTGAGACATTTACACTCAATGTTATAGATCTATGCTTATTAATTCCTGCCTTTTAATTTATTTCTAATGCTTTATTTGTTCTGTCTCTTATGTGCTTAGCTACTCTTCAAATGAGATCTGACTATTTGTGAGCTGAGGTTTCTTTTGATTTTTGTGTGTGCAGTACTTCTTTTAAGTATTTTTTGTAGTGCTGATTTCAGTACTCATGAATTCTTTTGATTTCTCCTTGTTAGAAGTTTTTTATTTCTTATTCAATACTGGAGGATAGCTTTGATGTATTTAGCAATCCTGATTGACAGTTGTTTTCTTTCAGGTATTGGATCACATCATTCCAAACACCCCTGGAATTTAAAAGTTTGGGCTAAGAAGTCAGAAGTAATTCTGATTTATTTCTCTCTAAAAGTGACAATGTGTTTTTCACTTGAGGTTTTTAAAATTCTATCCTTGTTCTGTATGCTAAGCATTTTAATTATAATGCAACATGGAGAGTTTTTTAAAAAAAATCTTGTCTACTTAGGGTTTTAAATTTATCCTGTATGTGGATGTCTATCTCATTATCAAGGTTTGGAAATTTTTCTATTATTACTTTCCTGAAGACATTATCCATGCCCTAAGCCTGCATATCATAGCACTCTTTGATTCTAATGATTCCTATGTTTGGTCACTTAATGCTGTCACAGAGTTCTTGTATATTCTGGTCATGGTCTTGTCTTTATTACTGTCTGTATTTTCAAGGGTGGCCACTTTGTCTTCCAGCTCTGATACTCTGTCTTCAATACGGTTCAATCTATTAGAGAGACTTTCAACTGAATATTTTATTTGATTTATTGTGCCTTTCATTTCCAAGAGTTCTTTTTCAGTATCTCTATCTTCTTATTGAATTTCTCATTTTTATCCTGTACTGACTTTCTTCTTGTGTTCTTTTGGAAATCACTGATCATTTCTATAATCATTCATTTAAATTCTTTAGCACTTCATCCACTTCAATATATTTTGAGTCAGTTGGTGGTAAATTATGAACTTTAGAAGGTTTCACGTACTTTGCTTTTCGTATTTCTTATATTTTCATGGTATGTTTTATTCATCTGTTAGGATCATTTTCTCTTCTTATATATTGGCCTTTTTAGGGCACAACTTCTCTTGCTAAAGTGTTCTTTAGCAAATACCAGGTTTTTGTGAATTTTCAATATTTCCAAATGGGTTTTGTAATTTAGTTTCCCTGCTAGTTCTTTGGTGATAATTAGTGTATTTGGTGCAGTATATATTATTTCAGAACTTGAGGATTCCACTTTCCCTGTAGATCTCAAAAGAGTAGGGACCTTTTTGTAGATATGTAGATATGGTATTGTGTTGCATACAGCAGGGTATGTGGAGTGTATTCTCTGTGATTTCTCTCTTCACTTAACAACTCTATACATTATAAAGGATATGGGAGTACTGTAGATTGAGATCCCTCAAAGGTGTCACGTCCACATCCTTTGTATTGTTTATTTGCCTTTTCTGTAGAAGAGGATGCCCTTTAGTGGAAATTGAGGATGAACCTAGCTGTTCTCACCTGGAGACTGGTCATTAGTTTGGGGTTTTTGTCTTTTCTGTTTTTCATAGTAGGTTATCATTAAAGTTTAAGCAGAGCTAGTTCATACGTGGAGCAAGACAGACTGTCTCTTGGCTGGGTTTACCTCAGCAACAGAGACTGTATGGAAAACCACGCTTCCTGCCAGGGCTGCTTCAAGCAGCTCGCCCCGCTTACAGAAAACCGCGGCTTCTTTGCCTGGCTTGCTCCAAGCATTTTGGCGCCGCTTCTCGCGCTTATGGCCCGACCAGCACTACGAAAGACACATACACTTCAGAGGTTCATGAAGCAGCTTCCCCTTATTCAAATAACACCCTCAGTATATAAGCAGTCTCATGCATAAGCAATTGTAACCAGATATGTCCATCCAATCCTGTTAAAGGTCAAGCAATCACTTACTCAAGCATACATGTAAAGTATATCTGTCCACAAGCTAGGCGGCTGAACTGATTATCATACAGCCAATGATAAATGCTTTCTGCCCTTCTCCAGGCATAATCAGGATGCCGTTTGCTCTCTGCCAGTCGCCATCTTTAGATGCACATGGCATAACCCTGGGCCCCAGGTTTCGCCCGCCACAAGACTGTACCCTGTAAACTTGTAGTGTCCCAGTAGATTTCCAGCACCTCACAGAAAATGGCGAAACAGACAGTAACAACAGAAACAAACAATATGCAGTATTAAAATAAATACCGGGTTCCTAGTATGACATTCATAAGAATAAACACCACAAAGCTGGGAATTATGGGATCAGCAATTGCCAACAGCAAAAACAGTAGATAACCCTGTACTAGATCTGTCATTAAAGTAAACAGCATGTGTCAACTATGCCTTCCACAGTATTAATAACTGCAACATAATGAATGGTGGGGGCAGGAGCTGTATAAACCAAATAGTTCTAAAAGATGGTTAAAATATAGTTCATTAAGAGAAAATAAAATGTGATAGGAAGATAAAAGAATGTTTGAATGTTGAAAATGTAAACAGGGAGAAAGCAGAAGAGCTGTATCAAGTGATGTCTATAAAAAAGGAGAAAAATAAATGAAGGAACAAAGTAGGTAGAAAAAGTGAGAAAGACAACAAAATAATTTGTCTATGGGGGAGGAAAAAAAGGAGAGAAAGAGAAGTTAAACAAACAAAAACCAAACCAAATCAAAATAAATAGACTCTAAACTTAAAAAAAAAAAAAAAAAAAAGAAAAAGAAAAATAGCAATGAAAGAAATGCTTTAAAAATGAGGGAAAAAGAAATAAATATGTAAATAAATAAAAATCCACAAACCAATCAGCACAACACCAAAAAAAAAAAAAAAAAAAAAAAAGAGTAAAAAAAGATTCTTAATAAAAGATGAATTATTTCCAATGAGGTGGTCAACACTGTCCATGCGGATGGAGGATCACTGCCTATGCCTGACTATTCTTTCCATTTCTTCTTGGGCTTTGGACCCCTTAGTGAGAACAAGGACTGGGGCCTGTTAAACCCTCCCTCTTTTTTTGTGTTGGCTACTGAGGTGCCAGCTGAAGTGGCCTAAAAGTGAAATTGGTTGTAATAATTTTCAGCCTCCCTTCGTACCATCGAAGGCAGGATGGAATGGGAAGTGCTGTGGTCAGCACGTGTCCTGACACTGCAGATATATTCACTCCCAGGTGGGGTTGCTGCAGAATTCTAAATGGGGAATTCCATCAGCTGGGGCTTAGTTCTAATCGTGCCTTTGGGACTTGGTTGGGTGGTATCTGCTCTGGAAAGATTAGATCAGCATGCCCCTAGGGCTGGGCAGATGCCTATCTCTACTGGGAGTCTGGGTCTCAGGACCCTCCGAAGAATTTTTCTCCACAGTTGTCTCACATTCTGCTTTGCCCATGAATATGGCCTTCCTAGGCTCAGTCTCCAGGTGGAATTCCACCCACCCGTTGAGCTTCCCAACACTATGTGAGAGCCAGACTCAAAGGGAACACGAGTTGCACTCCCCTCCACATTTCTGACTTGAATCTCTTTGGGTACAGTCTTCTCTGTGCCTATTTCAGTCATGTTCTGCTAGGTGACCCTAAGCCACATGCCAGCTCACCGGCTTGCTGGGGCACTATTTGCTATGACCTCCTGGACCCTCACAGCAGTGAGCTGTGACGTGTCCTCCTCACAACTGCAATGACTCCCACCTTAGCTCTCCACTTGCCAGGTGAGAAACACAGAGCACTTTTCAAATACCAGTTGACTGTGCAGTCTCTGGGTCAACTAAGTTCAAACTATTTCTCTCTTCACGTTTTTATGTGCCAAAATTTGTCCACTGTGTTTCTTTCTCTGTGTTATTTCTCTCCTCTGCAGTGAACCAGTGATGTTGCTGCCATAACCAGCTTAGCTCCAATCCAGTCCTCTTTTTGTCTTTTGTTCAAGGTGTTGAGAACAGGGTGATCTCTGTGCAGCTAACTGTCTTAATCACCAGGATGCAGGCAGTTGCGACTGCACCCTCAAGAGCCAATACAGCGCAAACAGGACTGCTGGGCCCCCGTGCTTACCGAGGTGGTTAAGAGATATTTGTCTGAGGAATATGCAGCTGCCTAGAAACCTATCTATCAAGGACAGGGGTCCTAAACCTGACCCATCTCCTCCTGCATAGTTCACCCCCTCCTCCTCCCTTCTTCTTCTAGGACCGTTCAGTTCTGGTGGGACCCAATCAAATAGATTGGCAGGACCCAACCAGAGGAGGACTAATGTTTAGCTGTTCAAATGTTAACCAATAACGTACAGGTCTTTGTGTGTGAATGCTTGGAAATCTCTTAAATAGAGGGCTTTCTCACCCCTCGGGGTGCTCCCTCCCCCCAGCCATTGCATGGGTCTGAGGGGCTGGCTTCGGCCCAGGCTCAAGCTTGCTTGAATAAAACCTCGTTGTGTGATTTGCATTACCGTGTGTTCACTTTGACTCTCCGGGGATTAGTCGGAATGGGACCCAAACACAAGGCACCCAAATTTCTGAGTCAGTGAATTCCCTCTTTCTCCTACCTTTCTAAGAAGCAGTACTCCTACTGCTTGGATCCTGAGCCATGGAGCAACTGAAAATGCAGCCTTCCTCTAGTTCGCCATCTTGAATCTTTCTAGATTTATTTCTAATCACTTTATACTACTCTCTTCCAGTTTCTCTAGTTGACTTCAAGTTGTTTGCTTATTGATTGAACTCATGTAAGTATCCCATCTTACAGAAACCAAATTCTTTTATCCCTAGTGGACAACCTTTGGCTTTTCTCCACTATGGAGTATTTCACACTCTTCCAACTGATGTAACTCTGATATTTATGTGTAACCCAAAACACATTGTTCATACTGTTTATTTGATCTTTGTCATGTAATACCTTTTAAGATTTTCCCTTGCATTTCTACATAGGGTTTGGTATATTGAGTATTTATCTATTGAGCACTGTGCTGAATGCTTTATATATATTATCTTATTTAATGCTTCAACAATAAATTTTATTTTTACAGTTTTATTGAGGTACAATTGAAAATAAATATTGTATATGTTTTAGACGTACAATGTGATATTATGATATACATGTACATTATGTAATGA
This sequence comes from Sciurus vulgaris, assembly GCF_902686455.1. Lineage (NCBI taxonomy): Eukaryota > Metazoa > Chordata > Mammalia > Rodentia > Sciuridae > Sciurus > Sciurus vulgaris. The sequence goes on along the minus strand of NC_136469.1, from coordinate 132,685,422 downwards.
TTGTCATAATCCTGTTAATTAACATGTCCATCCATCACCCACTTGTGTGTGTGTGTGTGTGTGTGTGTTGTGTGTGTGTGGTGAAAATACTTTAGCTCTACTTTTTTAACAATTTCGAGGATAAAATACATTATTATTACCTATAGTCACCATGTTGGCAATTGGGTCTCTTGAATTTGTTGTTAGAACTGAGACTTTGTACCCTTTGACCAACATCTTCCCATCCTTCCCCTGTCTGCTGATAACTACTCATCTACCTCTCTGTTTCTATGAGTTTTATATTTTTTAGATTCTTAATATAAGTGAGATCATGTAATATTTGTCTCTCTGTGTCTTATTCCCCTTAGCATAATGATCTCTGAGTTCATCCATATTATCACAAATGGCAGGATTTCCTTCCTTTTAAAGACTGAAGAGTATTCTGTGGTATGTGTGTGGTGGTGGGTTGTGTGTGAATATCACATTTTCTTTATCTATTCATTTGTCAGCAGACACTTAGATTTTTTCCTATATCTTAGCTGTTGTGAATAATGCTGCAATAAATGGGGGATTTCAGATATTTCCTTGACATACTGATTTTAGATGTATGCCCAGAAGTGGCAGTGCTGGATTTTATGGTGGTTCTATTTTAAAATTTTTGTGGAGCCTCTGTATTATTTTCCATAATAGTTGCACTGATTTACAATTCCACCAACAGAATTCAAGGGTTCTCTTTTTTCCACATCCTCACCAACACTTATCATTTGAAATTTTGATAATAGTCATGCTGACAGGCGTGAGATGGCATCTTATTATCATTTTGGCTTACATTTTCCTGATGAAGATTAATGTTGAGCACCTTTTCAAATACCCAATAGACAGACAATATTTTTTGAATAATATTCATTCATTGTCTTTATTTTTAAATCAGGTTACTGATTTATAATTATTATTAACAGTTATATGTAATCTATATATATTTTGGCTGCTACTAACACTTCATTGGATATTGGGTTTGTGAATATTTCCTCCAATTCCATAGATTGCCTTTCCATTTTGTTTTATTGTTTCCACTTCCCTGCAGAAACTTTTTGAGTTTGGTGTGGTTCTAATCATTTATTTTTGCTTTTGTTATTGGTGCTTTTAGCAACATATCAAAGCAATCATCACCAAGAGCATCATGGAACTTTCCATCTATGTTTTCTCTTAGGAGTTTTATGGTTTCATGTCTTGTGTTTAAATCATTCAAATTCTTTGCCATGTGAAAAAGGGGTAACTAACTTTAGGATAATTCTTAACAGACTTATTTCCGTCTGAAGCCTCATCAGCATAATCTCTAGTCTCTCCATATTATCAGCATTCTGGACTTCCATGATCTCACCTCAGACTTTCTCTAACCTGTTTCCAAGCTTCTCCCAACAAACCATTTCCAAAGGGATCCTCCACATCATCTTAGATATAAAACGACAATAAGCCCGTTTCTCTGTATCAATTTTCTAGGTATCTTTTAACCAGGTAAAGTTGATAATCAAGATTAACTATCACATAGGGAGAAAAAAAAAAGAAAAGTGGATCTTCTTGGGCAGTGTCCCACATGCCTGAGGGAATCAGGTGCCTACGCACTATTGTCTCAGTATCTCCTGTGTGTGAAATTGCAGGCCAAGGGGATCTCTCTTGGCACCAAGCTGTGGCACTTTGTGGTGGAGGGGACATAAATAAAATAAAACTGTTCTTACTCTTATTAATACATCTATTATAGAATTTTTCCCCCCTCCAACAGTGTGCTATAACTTCTCTGCTAGACTCTAGGACTCCCAAAATGTGTTCTCATTTATGGGTAATTGTCAAATGGTTACTTCTGTGAGGGCATAAGGGTAGAAATGTGAAAATTATTTATAGAGCCTTATTTGTTCAAGAAGATCCTGGGCCTGTAAGACCCTGGCAGGATGAAGGTCACAATGTATGACATAACTGCTCAATTTAGTTTCTTATTTTCACGCCTAGGTCAGGCACTTTTAGAGTCTCTTGGAACATTCATGTGTGGTATATTTCTTTGGAACAACACCCCAGAGCTTTCCTTACAGTAAGAAGTGGTTTTGAGTGGTGAAGTTCAGAAATCTAGTCCTACTCTAACAACCCTAGAATCATAGGCCACTGGGACCAGAGGTGAAAGATGACTCTAGTTTTGGTTGACATGATTAATTATGTAAAAGCTTAAACTATATTAAGTGATGCATCATTGACAATTATAAATTAAACTTTGAGGAACATGCAATTTTATAATATTATTTTCCATATATTTGTTCATTTTTATGCTGTAAAGTAATGAATGTTTTTAATTACGGGATTTATTGTAGGGTTGACCTTTTATTCTACCAAGTAAAATAAACAAGAGTGAGAACAACAACAACAAAAAAATAGTTTTTGCTTCTACCATTGTGGCATAGCAGAGCAGTCCTTTTTATACCAATGAAGTACAGAGGACATACTTTGGTTTTTGAAGATGCTACTTTCACCACCTTCATTTTGTACTACATTGCATTGGGGTGTTGAGAATTTTGTTATAGTATGTACCTGTCCACCCACTGCCAGTTGGAATCCACTGATGTGGATCCTAAGCTCATTAATACCCTTCTGTTGTCTATGCAGCATTTGTGTCTTTGACTATAGGCAAAGTAAAGAGGAAATTTTTAACAAATTGAATACTTCAAGGAAAACATCAGCTATAAGAATGATTTGAATTCTGTTTGGTGTTCACGTGGATTATTTGTCTCTTGAATATATCAGGGATTTTTCCTGAGTTCTCCACATCATCGCAAGTTCAGTGCCTCAATCACTGGCACTGTGGATGTGGAAAATTCTATGTAAAAATATGATGAGCACAGCCTGATGACATTAAATAGGGAGCATGTCCATGTCCTCAGTGGACTTGCTGGAGGAAGAACAATGTCAGGGTGAGTTCTGTTGTCATCTCTCACACCGTGAAGTGTTGATCACATTAACTCTGTAAGACTGTGCTTGCCCACCATAACCTGATCTTTTTGATTGTTCACACAAACCATGTTTGCAGCAGCAGGGTCTTCTCTGCTGGGATTCTCTGTTGTGAGCTTTCTTCTTTGCTGTCCATCACAGGTAGGGTTTGGCAATGATTAGGAGGCATGGCATGAAGCAGTGATTCCCTGTGGTTCCTCAGGCAAGTGGGGCTTTATAATGGAAGGACAAAGCAGGGGACCCAGTGGTGCTGTGCTATATGGAGGGATGGATTGTTGTGAGTTGGTGGTTTCAGGTTTGACTTCGTTGCCATGGTGTTGGGCTATTTGGATTGTTTATTTCAGACCTTGTACGTGTGCCCAGATATGGCATGCACATTTGGTCAAGTGGAAGGAGGCTGAAGAAGCAGGGTAGAAGAGGAAATATTTACACTTCAGTTAGAAAATGAGTTGAACCCCAAGGTAATGTTTATTACTTCAGTTCACGTAAATATGCACCTCAACTTCCTTTCAGAAATGAATCTCAACCTTCATTTTATGGTAATCAATATTTGCAGTCCCCATTCCAGCAATCAAACATGGAACTTGGATTAACATTCAAACTAACAATATTTAAACAGGAAATTTGAACTCGAGCTGTGGATTATGGTCTTTACCCTTCAAACAAAACAAGGTTTACATAATCAGCCTTCATAATATTTTTTGCCAGTGTCTGACATTTTCCCCTGGTTTTGGCCTTTCTACATTTAACGCGATATGCTGAGAAAAAGCTATTATCATGAGAACAGCCTTTTTCCCCATTTATTCATCTAAAACTTGCTACAAGATGACTTGCTCCACAGTTTTCTTAGCCAGGAACTTGATGACCATGTCTATGTTTATATAGTGATCTAAGTGGGGCCTCCCTGCACCTCTGTAAGCACTGATTGTCCTAATTGCCTAAAATTTCTCGTTGGATGCTTCAGAATCCTTGACTGCCCACTTATCCCGAGACCACACTGCACTGAACCAGGTGGACTACATTTAGCGTTCTGGCATAGTTGGCTGGTACAGATCTTCATTCATTCTTTCATTCCTGACTTCATACATTTTTATAATTATGCATTTATTTGTTTGTTCACCAATTAGTCACCAAGAATTTAAGGAAAATGAATGACAATGTGCCAGTCACCAGAGGATAAAGTGGGAGAGTCAGAGATAAATAAGACAAGATCTCTAACATGAAGGAGCACACAATTTAATTGGAGAATAGACAGGTTCTAACAGAGGTAGCAGTGGAATATTACAGTTCTGAGAAAGTGGTATTTCATTTTGATATTTGTGTAGATAAAGAAGGATGGAAAAGTCTTTGTGGAAGAGATGGATTTCCACTTTGGACTAAAAGATGATTTTGTTGTGTGGAAGACAAAGGAGTTGGGAATTTCAAGTGTATGGGCAAACTGGACAAAAATCATCATCACCATCATCATCATCATCAACACACACACACACACACACACACACACATACCCCACAAGCATTTTATTTTTTCTTCCTTCCTCTAGATCTGTTTCTTGTAAGATTTGTCTGTTTTTTAGCTGCTAATGTATATTTTGAATCTCCAACATGGTGGCTTAGCAAGTGGTCTTCACAAGCTTACTTGATTACAAAACGTATGTTTCTGAGGAGCTAGAATTAATATCTTGTGAGACACTGATGTTTAGTGTCTATGCTTACCAAAGTATTTAGAACCCGTCTCATTTTGTCACCATCTCTCAGTCCTTGATTGTGATTATTGACTTTCTGAGGTGCCAGTGAACCTGCTATCTCTCCAGGAAAGCAACTTTTTAAATTTTCCTCATTTATTCAATCCTCTTTCCCTTCTTTTGGGAAGTAGAACCTCTCCTGCTAAAACATCCTCAAAATCATTTGTCTCAGCTATTTCTTCATTTGTTCCACGTGTTCGCCACAGTACTATTGGAAAACATGAAATGACAACCCACATTTTTGTTAGGAACAATTACTTATTGTTCATTTTGTGTCTCCTCAAATGATTAATATAATAATTGAGATATTTTAGTGAGAACAATTTTAAGATCTATTGTTTCTCTGTAAGATGTACATTGCCTTAAGTCTAAGAAAATATCTCTGGATTCCTCAGTACAAGAAACTTTTATCTCACAAATTCTTAAACTAAATTGGTTCTTATTCTGCCTTGTGAATTTGGAAAGGGAAGGGAGATCTAAGTTAACATTCCGTAAGACCAATTCCAGCAAGAGTAGGATTTTGTATGGTTGACATCTTTGTGACTTCTAGACTCTCATGCTGTGCTATGTACTCCAAAAAAAATCAGAGCCAGATGAATTCTAATCTCTATTGTTGAGGTATCATGGAGATGGCTGATTTTAAAGATCTCTAAATGAAATAATACCAAAAGTATTAAATATTATTTTATTATTTACTCTGAAAGTTACTTTATCCTAAACCTTTCAGCTCAAAGTTTTAAGAAAACGTTAGGATTAAGTCAGTAAAAAATTAATCTTCTGATCAACTCATATTACTTAATTCTTAATTCTGACATATTGAGAACCTTATGAAGGACTCCAGACTTTTTAAAGTTTAGTGAATTCTATCTACAAATCTCATCTCAAAAGGAATCAAAGAAAACTCTGCTCCAGTCTTATTTGGTAAAGTTAGTCTGCCAACATTTTCTCTTTCGTCAAATGAGCATTATCAATAAGCTGTAAAAATGTTCCTAGAAAAAAAAATACTAATTTAATGTACACTTATTAGTCATTTAGATAATGGGAAAGTTTGGATGCAGATTCAATTATCCAGTCCCCTTGCATTTTCAACAATATCTGAATCAAGAAGAATGGTCCATTAATTACCTGTATTGTCAGGGAGAGTCACTTGGGAGACTTTGGAACAAAAGGAGTATTCATTAGTGGAAAGGGAAATGGATGGAGCTTGAGTTCATCATTTCTCTGTTTCATGCCAGCTTTGAAAATGGCCTAGTTGCAACTCTTAGCAATGGATTCCTGTAATTGCCAAAGACTCAATCATGTGTTTAGAACACCAGAATATGGCTTGCATTATTACAGACAAATGCAGGGTCGTGTTGGATTTCTGCTGCAGGGCACTCTCCCTTGTGTGAGGAAAACTTTTGCATCTTGAAGTTACTTTCTGACCCAAGTTTTCTGTGACTTGGCCCAAACCCAAGGTCAACAGGGAAACAGAAGTTGCCTCCCTTTGGCCTGTGGGGCACGACTATCTCCCTTGGGCACACAGAGCCGTCCATACCTCCATGGCTGCTCTCCTTGGCTTATGGACAATATCTATATTGATTAAAGATATCCTACCAATGTGAGGTACTTCCTGAAATGTCATGAAGTCCTTGAAGTCATACAGCTCAAACCATGTACTTTCATTCATGAAAATGCTTTAACAAGATCAGGGGCCCTTTTCTACCAATTTTGTACTTATTAATCAATTCTTATTGTGCAATTCTCCTGTATCAGGTTCCAGGACACAGCAAGGACTCAGACATGTCACTGACTCTGACACTTACAGACGACGGAGGCATGTGTAAATACAAGTGCCAAACCTCAGTTCTCTTTGGTACTGGCTAGTTGTATTACTTAGTGTACAAATGAGGAAACTGAGGCATAGATAACACAGTTGAGGACTAGGAATTGCAAAGGTTTTAAAAAATGTGCTATGATTAAAGAGTTCAAGTCATAAACTTATTACAGTTATTGTTCTCACAGAATTGTGAGAAATAAAGGAAATAGCCCATGTAAAGCTGCATAGCTCTGTTCTATGATGAATGCTCATTAAATGTTATTTGACGTGACTCTTATTTTTATTATGCCTTTGAGTCATCCATGTTGGAAGAGAACAGTAGCTAAACACTCCATGACTTCCTGGCCACAATCAAACCCTGGCCTAGACACTGAACATTCATGTGACCTTAGGCAGGACATGTCATGTCTTCGTACTTGTTTTTCAGAAAGCAGACAATATATTTGCAGTAGGAAGTAACCTTCAAGGAAGCAACGGCATTTTCCGTGTTGCTTTCTGCTATAAGCTTAGCTCATAGACTAGGCCTGCCAGAGTTGGAATTCAATGTCTATGTGTTGAATGAGTGACTAAATATATCCCAGACTTATTCTAATAACCAAATGACTTAATATAGATAAAGAGCTTAGGAAGATTTCTGGTACGATTAAGTATTCAATTAATGTTAACTTGATTATACTATCAATTTTAGCATTACTGTTGCTTTTCTTATCAAACACCACCTCCCCTGTGAAGTCCTCAAGGATTGCCGCTTTATCCTCTGGGCACTCCAATGTGTTTCTTTATATGGTTTTCCTCCTTTTAGGAGACTACATTGTGTTTGAAATAAAAACTTAAAATTTTTTAATAAGGAAAAAAAAAAATCTACACTATAACAGTCATATAGTATTCAAACCTCCCAGTCTTTGGTAGCCTGATGCATGAGAGGTACCTGACAATGAGCTTCCAGTCTCCAGCAGGAGTCTCAGGATGGGATTTGCCCCACCTAAAGATGGGAGTTAGTTCTTTCAGGATAATCCAAGATGGCTGCTCTGGCTTTCAAATGTATTGGCAAACGGGGAGCTGCAGCTTGGGTGTAGGTGTGGTTGACTGGAGGTCCTGGAGGCAGGGTGCAGTTGGTCAGGCAGGGGTCCTGGAGGTGGAGTGTGGTTGGTATGGTTGCGGGATCCTGGAGGTGGGGTGCAATCAGTTGGTCTGGGGGTCCTGGTGATAGGGCACTGTCAGTCGGTCTGGGGATCCTGGGGGCAGGGAGCAACCAGTCTATGTGGGGGCCCTGGAGGCAGGGAATGATCGGTTGGGCTGAGGGATCCTGGAGATGGGGCTCAGTCAGTCTGGCCAGGGGTCCTACAGGGCCTGGCTGTTGTCTCAAAATGGCAGCAGCCATGTGTAACCAAACCTGCTGGTACTGTGACAGTGAACTTCCAGGCGACAGCAGGCAGCTGGTGCTCCACTGGCGGTCTGCAAGTCAGTTTGCTAACTGCTGTCTGACGATCAGGAGGTGAACCTCGGGTGGTGGATGATGGATAGGTGAAAGGCAGGCGATGGACAGGCAAGAGGTAGGCAAATGGTGGATGATAGGTGCCTGACAGTGAGCAATCTGCCCTCAAAAAGGCGTCGATATGCTGGCTGACTGCAGGTGATTGCAGTAGACAAATGGGGGTAAACAGCAGTTGATTGATAAGCAGCAAAAACTGCCTCACCAAGAAACAGATATCCTCTGCTTGACACCTGAGTTATGGAGTGACAAGGAACGCAGCCTCCCTCTAGTCCGCCATCTTGGATCTTTCCTATGTTGTGTTTGGTGGGCATTGTTTAGGCATCTTGTGGCAAGCACAGCAAGTTGGCAAGCTGCCACTCTGATGTCTCAGTCTTCATTTGATGCTTATGTTCCTACATACTAGGACTTGTGATTGTTTGTTTCTAAGTCAGACATACAAGGTTAGTAGAGAAAAAAAAAGTAATATGCATGGTTTCAGGTTTTCCTATTTGATGGTGCTGAGGATTGAACCAGGGCCTTGTAAATTCTAGGCAAGCCCTCTACCAACTGAGCTGTATCTCCAACCCCTTGGGTTTTCGACACAGGCGTTAGACGCTGGCACCAGCGATGTACCTTCCTTCTCTGATGGTGCTTTCCACTCCCATGGAATCACTCTTAGGTGTCTGGTGGAGGAGCAAGGAGACAAATGGGAAATAGAATATGTAAATTTCTTCCACTGTAGTGACACAGGATTGGTGTTGGAGTCTTTCCTGGTTAAAGGGTAGATGGAAAAAATGGCTCTCTCAAGTAACAGCTGTATATGAATAGAATTTTAGAACTGCACACAGAATTCCAGGATGTCAGTTGATGGCAAAGGATACACAGTGACAGGCAAATTCTAGGTGAGAGTTCTGATACAGGAGAGAGCTTAGTCTCTTGGGACTGGATTAGGGTAAGGCATCAGGAATGCCCTTTTTATTGCATGCCATTTTAAAACGGGTACCTTACCAAGCAATTCCCAAAGGAATGTTCCACCAAGTGGTAGATTGCTGTGATGGAAAACAAAACAGAGTGTCTGTTTTGGAGCCAGGCAGGCTGCAGTTCTAATCTAGGCTCTGCTGGATCACCCTGGAAAGCTTCTGACATTTTCTGAGACCCAGGAAAGCCTTTGTAGAGAGGGACTTTGGGTGGTGGTGGAGTTATTAGAGTTTGCTTATCCTTTTGGGCACACAAAAGACCACACTTTGCAGCCCCTTTAGAGTTGGGTCAGTCCATGTAAATAATTTTGGATAATGGACTGTGAGAAGAAGTGACACAGATCTCTTCTAGGCCAAAGCAGTGACAGGTCATGACAATTCTTTAATATTTCTTCCCAAAGGAAGTCTTGTATTGAGAAGAGGAGTCACATGTGAAGATCCTGGACATTAACCACTGCCCAGGCCATGGTTACTCCCAAAAGTTACCTCATTGGTTTATCTGCATTTTCGTATCCATCTTCTCGGTGAATATAGATAATCTGTGCAGCACAGTGTACAGCACATTGCAGGCACCTACTAAGAATCAGTGTGGAATAAGAGGAAGGTAGCATCCGAGTCCCTACAGTCATTTGTCATTTACGTAGTTCCTGTAGGAAAGGCTAACACATATCTGACATTTAATTTTATTCAATATCATGACTCCCACCTGTTTGAAAGTATTCGCTAAGAAAATGGTGCTCAGGAAAACTTTGCTGAATAAAAGTGGCATGGGAGGCTGAGGTGGATTATTGGCCACTCCAAATGGGTTGCTGGTACCAGGTGGGATCAGTTGATTAACTCACCAGACTTGATAAGGGTGATGATTTCTTAATTTGCATAGAGCTTTAAAGCTAAGCACTCAATTTCAGAGGTGGCATTTGCCTTGTTTATGGATGATATTACATTAACTGTATTCTCATATCAAAGCCTCTCCTCTTCTGAAGCAGGACAGGCTGGGTTTCACTCTCACAGTAACATTACTTAACATTACTTTTGCTCAGACACAAAATGAGTCACTACTGCACACAGAACTTTTATTCTCTGTTTTTTTTTTTTAGCGTGTGTACTTCTCATAGTTTGTCATCTCTGTGGCCCAAGCCATGGGCACTGGCTCAGGGATGCATCCTCATTGAAGGGGAGCTTCTTTCTTGATGTGAGAATGACCTGTCTGTATCTGGTGGTTGAAAGGAGGATTGGATTGGGGCACAGCATTAAGAATGCCCTTTTTTATTTTCTGCCATTTTAGAAACAAAATCCTGACTGAGCAATTCCCAAGGGAATGTTCCACCAAGTGGTAGGTTGCTGTGATGGAAAACAAAACAGAGTGTCTGTTTTGGAGCCAGGCAGGCTGCAGTTCTAATCCAGGCTCTGCTGGATCACCCTGGAAAGCTTCTGACATTTTCTGAGACCCAGCAAAGCCTTTGTAGAGAGGGACATTGGATGGTGGTGGAGTTATTAGTTTGCTTATCCTTCTGGGCACACAAAAGACCACACTTTGCAGCCCTTTTAGAGTTTGGTCAATTCTTGTAAATAAATTTTCATTCCACGTAACTATGCTAATTTGCGTACCCAGAATGATTTAATGTCAGCTTGGGACACACATAGGTAAAGCACTGTTGTGGTAGCCATTTTCTGAAACATTTCTAGGTGACACCCCATCCTCACCCTCTGAGCATGGGCTGGACTGAGGGACTTGCTTTCAATGCGTAGAATTTGCCAAAAGCAATGGGCCATCACTTCCTTGCTTCTGTTGGGAAAGAAGGAAATATTCATCTTGCTAGCACTTTCTCTTACTGGCACTGCCTTTCTTGACGTCTTATTTGCTCTCTCTGGTGAAGCCAGCTTCTATATGGAGAGTCCAAGGTAACACGGATCTGAAGGTGCCTGAGAGATGCTGAGTCCCACGGAGTTCGAAAGCCTCTGAGAATGGAAGGGTACCAGTGACTACTGAGAAAGCTGAGAAGCGCGTATTCCCTTAGTCTAGCCTTGAGATGACCCGTCCCTGACAGACACTGAATTTCAATCTTTCGAGAGAAAATAAGCCAGATGACTCAGCTAATCCTTGCCTGGATCTCTGACATGTAGAAACTATGAGATTTGTATTTAAAGTTGCCAAGTTTCTAAATAACATGTTTTATAGCAATGGGCAAGAAACACAGATGGTACAATAACTTTGACTCCTCACTTATTCTTCCCTCTTCAAATTTACTTTGGTGGCAGGCTCACCCTGATGGACCAGCCCTAACGTTCAGGTTTTAGGGCACTGTGGCCAGCAGTGTATGTTCCGTGCCTACTTTGGTCAATCAGAGGGCAGGGTGACATTTTTCAGAGAATTTCCAGAATCACATAAAATTGGGATAGTTATTTTTCAAATAAAGATAGAATAGGCAAAGAGTAACAGACATAAGAAGGTAAGGAGGGCAGGCAGGGTACTCTTGGGGTTTCCTAGGAAGCTTGGCATGCTTGGCCTTCACACCACCTGTAGAATGCCTGAGCAGCTTCCTGGGGGAGTCATCAACACAGGTTATCCTTTTAAGGATGACAGAATTTAAATGTCTCTCTCTGTTCAAAGCAAGCAAATGATAATACAAAGCCCAGCACTTACCTAAGGGCTCTGGGTCCAGCCATAAATCTTCAGGAAGTATAAATGAGCTTGTATATGTTTCCATGAGTAAATAACTTAAGTAGCAACCAAGAGGAGGGAACTCTAGTAATGACCTCCTTTGAACATTAGTGTTGGGAGCTCACTCAGTTCTGTTCCTCCTGACAAGTCCTTTAGTGCCACTGTTGGTAGAGAGACCCTGGGCTCCAAAGACTGACTCTTTGCTGCAACCTGTCCCAAGCCATCATTTCCACTCCACCACTTACCAAAGAGCTTCCGTCTACAGACCACACATGTGGAGACGAGACTGATTAAAATCTCATCTGAGATCCTGGCTGAACTGGCCATATGGCAATCCTCAGTGCTATTTGGGTGAGCTCAACCAGGAAATGATTCAAGTTAGTAAAAACATTGAATTAAACGAATTGAGCATCCGATCGATTAAGAGCTTACCACATGGAGAGAAAAGACCACAGGATTGGGGTCAGCAGTCCAGGCTTTGTGTGAACACTGAGGAATTAAAGGGTTGTGGGTGGGCAGTATAATCTGGTGTGGTTGGACATTCACTCAGTAAGATGATATTTAATGCATTTAAAAAAGTCATCTGGGAAGAAACTTTATGATTTTTTTTACAGAAATGAAGAAGAGATTTATGATTTCTGGAAGTGATGTCATGAAATAGAATTCTCAGAATCAGGTGCAGAACTCCAGGGAACAAAATATTTGAACAGAGAAACATTTAAATTCTCTCATCCCCAAAAGGAGAACCATCTTATATTAACAGTATGGCACTTGGCAAGTTAGTGTGTTTGTGTCAGTCTCCTCATCTGTCATACCGAGATGCCTACTAAGACACTTGACTTGTGAGCTTTCAGGATGGAGTATAACCGTGCCAAGCACTCTGAATGGAGAAGCAGAATCGTGGCGTGACTGTGCATGTGGACCCTGGAGTCAGACTGCCAGGGCTTGAAGGACAGCTCTACCAGTTCCCAAATGTCTGCTAGGAAGTCAGTCTTGACATATTGCTAAATTTTTCACTGCTGTGAAATGGAGAAATGGTGGCAGTGAGAAATGACTAAATTTTACAAAGCTACCGATTGATCTTCTATTATATTCCAAGTGCCATTGCGGGTGTTATCCTAAAGGAAGGAAGAAAGAAGGAACCTCTGCCTTGGTGCTTCCTTCTGGCAGAGTAAGGGAGATAACACAGGCAAGAGAATGGCATTATGGAGTTCCAGCCATGGATGAGAATAGGGTTGGAAAAGCCAAGAAGGGAGAGGACTGGGAGTTCCAGGAGGTGGGTGGGCATGCTGCAGCAGTAGGCAGACTGTCAGGCTGGACCTATATATGGAGATGTAGGAGCAAAAGCTTGAAAAAGAGGAGGGACTGTCCATGAAGATACCGGGGAAAAAGTTACCTAGGCAGAAGAACCAGATAGATCAAAGTCCTGAACTGAGAGCATGCCTGATACATCCGAGAGGCAGCCATGATCCAGAGTGGCTGGATAAAAGTAGGAACTGGGAAGAGAAGTAGAGATAAGTGTTCAGGGGTACTGAACACTTATGATTTGCATCTTCTGGTTAACTATTAAGAATCCTGGCTTGAAAGTTTAATAAATAGTGAAAATATGAAGAAGAGAAAATAATCATGCTTGCACGCATAACTTGCAAGGGTAATAGCAAGGAACATTTTAGTGTGGTTCATTTCTATATTGTATTTTTTTGTTTTACGACATTATTATTGCCACTTGAGTATGCCTGTGCTTTTCAATAGAGTGGCACAGGTAGCCATTTAAATTAAAAAAAAAAAAAAAAGAATCGTCACCAGGTGCAGTGGCACACACACTTATAATCCCAGCAACCTGGGGGCTAAGGCAGGGGGATCACAAGTTTAAAGTCAGTCTCAGCAACTTAGGCCCTACACAGGTTGGTGTGTCCCTATCTCAAATAATAATAATAATATTAATAATAATAATAGGGACTGAGGGTGTGGCTCAGTGGTGGAACCCCTCTGGGTTCAATCCCCAGTACCAAAAAAAAAAAAAAAAAAAAAAAAAAAAAAAAGAGACTAATCTTGGTTTCCAGTCTGAGTAAAGTGGGTAGGCTTTCCTGTAGAATTTTAAGCACAGGAGTGGTACAGTCTAACTTATATTTTTCAAAAATCACTTGGGCTGCTGGGTTGAGAATAGATGCACGGTGCCAAGTGTAGAGCTCAGGAAAGCTTGTGACAGTTGTGCCCTGCTGTACTCTCTGCAGGTCTCAGGATTCCTTCAGCTAACTTGACCATGCGCCTGAGCTCTGGCAGTGCACTGTGGGTACAAATGATTGACACATCCTGTGGCATCTCCAAGTCCTGAGCAATTGCAGAGCCTTCAGAAACACCAGGTCTGGGTTTCCACAAGTGTCTTGGAGGAGTATCCTACGAGAACCACAAGGCCAGGGATATCTGCTTTGAATTTTTGCATGATTTGTATGATTTGTATTTTGCATGATTTATTTGTACGAATTTCTGATGCATGAAGTCATTTTTATTGGGGGATTATTTCTTATAACAACTACTCTATTTGATCAGTACAACACATTAGATGGCTATTGCAGGGAAAGCAAAAAGAAGTAATGTTGTCCCATCAACCTCCTAGAAATGCAGGTGGTGATAAGGTAGAACTTTCTGATTTGGGTTTGAAAGACAAAAAAAAAAAAAGTATCAAAGGTGACATCATGTGGTTTTAATTGAAAAATTATAGGAATGAAGGTGCCAACTGAAATTGATGAATCTCTTTGGGGAGAAGGTCAGAACTTAATTAATTTATTTAATTTATTTCATTGTCATGTTGTGTTTGAGAAATCTATTAGAAATCTGAGTGAATATTTCAAGGAGTCATTTATATTTGCATGTAAACTTTGAGAAAAAGGTCTGGGCTGGGATATCACTCAGCTATAAAGAAGAATGAAATTATGGCATTTGCTGGTAAATGGATGAACTATAAACTATCATGCTAAGTGAAATAAGCCAGTCCCAAAAAATTGAGGTCAAATGTTCTTTCTGATATGTGGGTGCTAACTCATAACAAGGGAGGTTAGGAATGGGAAATATAGAAGTTCATTGGATTAGACAAAGGGGAATGAAGGGAAGGGAGAAGGAAGGGAATTGGAAAGACAGTAGAATGAATCAGACATAACGTACCTATGTTCGTGTATGAATACACAACCAGTGTAACTCCACATCATGCACAACCAGAAGAACTGGGTGAAAATTGTAATGGGTTGCATCCCATGTATGTGTAATATGTCAAAATGCACCCTACTGGGTTTGAAGATGGCAGCCTAGAGGGTGGCTGCATTTCATGTTGCTCCAGGACTCAGGATTCAAAAGAGGAGATATTGAGAGACTTGGGACCAACTCAAAGCAGCCGGGTGAGTCTCTCCCATTGGGGAGGCGTCCAGGATGGGGCGGTCCTCCTGGAACGCAGGGAACTTTGTGAAGTAGAGCTGCCGGCGAGACGCCCCTCCCCCCGCTGGAGCAGTGAACTCGGACAACTGGGAGCGTCGTAGAGGAGGCAGCTCAGCACAGCGCTGGGACTCGGAGCAACCACTGGGGCTCTGGCGGCTGCCCAGGGGAGGAGTGGCGAGGAGAGCTGTTTGGACTCAGAATGACCACTTCTGAACACTCCTGCCCTGAGGAGGAGGAGGAGGAGGGCGGCTGCTTGGATTCGGAGTGACTGCACCAGAGCTACAGGCGGTTGCCAGAGGAGAAGTGGCATGGTGAGCTGTTTGGACTCAGACCACTTCTGAACACTGGGGCCTGCCCTGAGGAGTAGGAGGAGGAGGAGGAGGAGTGCAGCGGGTCGTTTGGACTCGCAGTGACTACATTAGAGCTCCAGACGGCTGCTTAGAGGAGGAGGCAAGTGGTGAGTTGTTTGGACTTAAAGCCACCACACTTGAACATAGGGGGGGCTGCCTGAAGGAGGAGCGCGGTGGGTCGCTTGGTCTCAAGTGACCACACCAGAGGTCTGGGCGGCTGCCCAGAGGAAGCGTGCAGCGGGTCACATGGATTCAGAGCCACTCAGAGCAACCGCTCCTGAACACCCGGGGGGTTACCTGGAGGAGGAGGAGGAACGGGGAGGGTCACTTCAACTCGGAGTGATTGCCCAGGGCTACGGGAGGTTGGCGGGAGGAGGAGGCACACAGTGAGTTGCTCGGACTCCTAGTGACCACACTGGAATACTGGGCGGCTGTCTGGAGGAAGAGGCATGTGGCGGGTCTCTGGGAGCGATTGTACGGGGCCCCAGGTGGCTGCTCAGAGGAGGGGCCGCATAGCCAGGCGATTAGGTACAGAGCAGGGTCCCAGGATCTAGGAGGCTTCTTGGTGGAAGAGCCACACAGAGACACGCTTAGGGCGGAGCGAAGGTTCCAGGACTGTGGGCAGATTCTCTGAGGAGGGGCAGCCTAAGGAGATTCATCTGCGAAGGGTGAGGCTCCCAGGCCCAGGAGGTAGGGCCGGGCCCCTGGGAACTTTACAGAGGAAGGCAGCCCAGCCCAGGCGGTAGCTGTAAATTGAGGGGAACCTCTAGGAGGGAACTGACCAGCGAGACCTCCCCACCGGGTGAGTCTTCCCTGGCGGGTGAGGTTTCCCCACAAGGACGGTAAAACCAGAGACAAAGGCCCAAACAGGCCTTGCCTCAGCCCGCAGCCTAGTTCCCCTTTGGATGACCATTGGTTAACAAGTGGAGGCACCTCTGCCCACTAGCAGGGATTATACCCCACCTGAAGGCCACCACTCCTAGAGAGGCAGCTTCCTTGTGGAGCACCGCATTATCAACTTCCTCCATGACTTCAGCCTACTGAAGGCTAAGGGGGGATATATATAGAAATCTTCAGGGATATTGTAAGTCAATAGAGGAAATCTGCAATATCTCAGCGGTCCACTGATACCTGAACAATATGAGAAAACAAGGAAAGAAAATGCCGCAAACAAATCTAGATGTTACATCAATAAAACCCAATGACAGCATGGCAGAAGAAATGACAGAAAAGGAGTTCAGAATGTACATAATTAAAATGATCAGGGAAGCAAACGATGAGATGAAAGAGCAAATGCACGCACTGAATGATGAGATGAAAGAGCAAATGCAGGCATTGAATGATCGCACCAATCGACAGTTAAAAGAGCAAATACAGGAAGCAAAAGATCATTTCAATAAAGAGAGATATTGAAAAAAAACCAAACAGAAATCCTTGAAATGAAGGAAACAATAAACCAAATTAAGAACTCCTTAGAAAGCATATCCAGTAGGATAGAACACCTGGAAGACAGAACCTCAGACATTGAAGACAAAATATTTAACCTTGAAAACAAAGTTGAACAAACAGAGAAGATGGTAAGAAATCATGAACAGAATCTACAAGAACTATGGGATATCATGAAAAGGCCAAATTTAAGAATTATTGGGATTGAGGAAGGCCTAGAGAAACAAACCAAAGGAATGAACAATCTATTCAATGAAATAATATCAGAAAATTTCCCAAATCTGAAGACTGAAATGAAAAATCAAGTTCAAGAGGCTTATAGGACTCCAAATACACAAAATTACAACAGACCCACACCAAGGCACATTATAATGAAAATACCTAACATACAAAATAAAGACAGAATTTTAAAGGCTGTGAGAGGAAAGAACCAAATTACATTCAGGGGGAAACCAATATGGATATCAGCAGATTTTTCAATCCAGACCCTAAAAGCTAGAAGGGCCTGGAACAACATTTTTCAAGCCCTGAAAGAAAATGGATGCCAACCAAGAATCTTATACCCAGCAAAACTTATCTTCAAATTTGACGATGTAATAAAATCCTTCCATGATAAACAAAAGCTAAAAGAATTTACAAAAAGAAAGCCAGCATTACAGAACATTCTCAGCAAAATATTCCATGAGGAAGAGATGAAAAACAAAGAAGCAAATTGGATAAAAAAGAAGGATCCAACAATATGTTGTCTACAAGAGACTCACCTCATAGAAAAAGATACCCATAGACTAAAGGTGAAAGGATGGGGAAAAACATACCACGCACATGGACTCAGCAAAAAAGCTGGAGTATCCATCCTCATTTCAGATAATGTGGACTTCAAGCCAAAGTTAGTCAGAAGGGATAAAGAAGGTCATTTCATACTGCTTAAGGGAAGCATAAATCAGCAAGATATAACAATCATAAACATCTATGCCCCAAACAGTGGCTCAGCCATGTATGTCAAACAAATCCTTCTCAATTTCACAAACCAAATAGACCACAACACAATAATACTAGGTGATTTTAACATGCCTCTCTCACCACTGGACAGATCTTCCAGACAAAAATTGAACAAAGAAACCATAGATCTCAATAACACAATCAATAATTTAGACTTAACAGACATTTATAGAATATACCATCCAACCAAGAGCGAATACACTTTCTTCTCAGCAGCACATGGATCCTTCTCTAAAATAGACCATATATTATGCCACAAAGCTAATGTTAGCAAATACAAGAAGATAGAGACACTACCTTGTATTCTATCAGATCATAATGGATTGAAGTTAGAAATAAATGAAAGAGTAAAACACAGAAATCATTCCAACATCTGGAGATAAACAATATGCTATTATATGATGAATGGATAACAGAAGATATTAGGAAGGAAATTAAAAAATTCTTAGAGGTAAATGAGAACAAAGAAACATCATATCAAAATCTCTGGGACACTATGAAAGCAGTACTTAGAGGGAAATTTATTTCATGGAGTGCATTTAGTAAAAGAAGTAAAACTCAACAAATAAACGACCTAACACTACAGCTCAAAGCCCTAGAAAAAGAAGAACAGACCAGCACCAAAAGTAGTAGAAGACAGGAAATAGTTAAACTCAGAGCTGAAATCAATGAAATTGAAAAAAAAGAAACAATACAAAAAATTAACAAAATAAATAGTTGGTTCTTTGAAAAAATAAACAAAATTGATAAACCTTTAGCCACACTAACAAAGAGAAGACGAGAGAAAACCCAAATCACTAAAATTTGGAATGAACAAGGAAATATCACAACAGACAGGATTGAAATACAAAACATAATTAGAAGCTATTTTGAAAATCTATACTCCAACAAAATAGAAAATTTCGAAGACATCCACAGGTTTCTAGAGACATATGAATTGCCTAAACTGAATGAGGAGGACATACACAATTTAAATAGACCAATTTCAAGTACTGAAATAGAAGAAGTCATCAAAAGCCTACCAACAAAGAAAAGTCCGGGACCAGATGGGTTCTCAGCCGAGTTCTACAAAACCTTTAAAGAAGAGCTCATTCCAATACTTCTCAAAGTATCCCATAAAATAGAAGAGGAGGGAACCCTCCCAAACTCATTCTATGAAGCCAATATCACACTGATACCTAAACCAGACAGAGACTCATCAAGGAAAGAAAATTTCAGACCAATATCCTTAATGAACATCGACACAAAAATTCTCAGCAAAATTTTAGCAAATCGCATACAAAAACATATTAAAAAGATAGTGCACCATGATCAAGTGGGTTTCATCCCAGGGATGCAAGGTTGGTTCAACATCAGGAAATCAATAAATGTAATTCACCATATCAATAGACTTAAAGTCAAGAATCACATGATTATTTCAATAGATGCAGAAAAAGCATTTGATAAAATACAGCACCCCTTCATGCTCAAAACACCAGAAAAAATAGGGATAGTGGGAACATTCCTTAACATTGTAAAGGCCATTTATGCTATGCCCATGGCTAATATCATTCTAAATGGTGAAAAACTGAAAGCATTCTCCCTAAAAACTGGAACAAGGCAGGGATGCCCTCTTTCACCACTTCTATTCAACATCGTTCTTGAGACTCTAGCCAGAGCAATTAGACAAACCAAAGAAATTAAAGGGATACGAATTGGAAAAGAAGAACTCAAACTATCCCTGTTCGCTGATGACATGATTATATATTTAGAGGAACCTGGAATTTCCACCAGAAAACTCTTAGAACTCATAAGTGAATTCAGTAAAGTAGCAGGTTACAAGATCAATGCTCATAAATCCAATGCATTTTTATACATAAGTGATGAATCTTCAGAAATAGAAATTAGGAAAACTATCCCATTCTCAATAGCCTCGAAAAAAATAAAATACTTGGGAATCAATCTCACAAAAGAGGTGAAAGACCTCTACAATGAGAACTATACAACACTAAAGAAAGAAATTAAAGAACACTTTAGAAGATGGAAAGATCTTCCATGTTCTTGGATAGGAAGAATTAATATTGTCAAAATGGCCATACTACCTAAAGTGCTATACAAATTCAATGCAATTCCAATTAAAATCCCAATGATGTACCTTACAGAAATAGAGCAAGCAATTATGAAATTCATCTGGAAGAATAAGAAACCCAGAATAGCTAAAGCAATCCTTAGCAGGAAGAGTGAAACAGGGGGTATTGCAATACCAGATCTTCAACTCTACTACAAAGCAATAGTAACAAAAACGGCATGGTATTGGTACCAAAATAGAGAGGTAGATCAATGGTACAGAATAGAGGACACGGACACAAACCCAAATAAATACAATTTTCTCATACTAGACAAAGGTGCCAAAAATATGCAATGGAGAAAAGATAGCCTCTTCAACAAATGGTGCTGGGAGAATTGGAAATCCATATGCAACAGAATGAAACTAAACCCATATCTCTCACCATGCACGAAACTAAACTCAAAATGGATTAAGGACCTCGGAATCAGACCAGAGACCCTGCAGATTATAGAAGAAAAAGTAGGTCCAAATCTTCATCTTGTTGGTCTAGGACCAGACTTCCTTAACAGGACTCCCATAGCACAAGAAATAAAAGCTAGAATCAACCACTGGGATAGATTCAAACTAAAAAGCTTTCTCTCAGCAAAGGAAACTATCAGCAATGCGAAGAAAGAGCCTACAGAGTGGGAGAATATCTTTGCCAATCATACTTCAGATAGAGCGCTAATCTCCAGAATCTATAAAGAACTCAAAAAACTCTACTCCAAGAATTCAAAGAATTCAAGAACTCCAAGAATTCCAATTCTTGAACTCCAAGAATCCAGTTGACAAATGGGCTAAGGAAATGAATAGACACTTCACAGAAGAT
Source organism: Sciurus vulgaris (assembly GCF_902686455.1). Taxonomy (NCBI): domain Eukaryota; kingdom Metazoa; phylum Chordata; class Mammalia; order Rodentia; family Sciuridae; genus Sciurus; species Sciurus vulgaris. The sequence continues at coordinate 132,664,637 of NC_136469.1, read as the reverse complement.
GATCTACAAGCAATCAACAAACATATGGAAAAATGTTCAACATCTCTAGTAATAAGAGAAATGCAAATCAAAACCACCCTAAGATTCCATCTCACCCCAATTAGAATGGCGAATATCAAGAATACGAGCAACAATAGGTGTTGGCGAGGATGTGGGGAGAAAGGTACACTCATACATTGCTGGTGGGGCTGCAAATTAGTGCAGCCACTCTGGAAAGCAGTGTGGAGATTCCGTAGAAAACTTGGAATGGACCCTCCATTTGACCCAGCTATCCCACTCCTTGGCCTATACCCAAAGGACTTAAAATCAGCATACTACAGAGATACAGTCACATCAATGTTCATAGCTGCTCAATTCACCATAGCCAGACTGTGGGACCAACCTAGATGTCCTTCAATTGATGAATGGATAAAGAAACTGTGGTATATATATACAATGGGATATTACTCAGCCATAAAGAATGATAAAATTATGGCATTTGCAGGCAAATGGATGAAATTGGAGAATATCATGCTAAGTGAGATAAGCCAATCTCAAAAAGCCAAAGGACGAATGATATCGCTAATAAGTGGTTGATGACATATAATGGGGGGAGGGGAGGGTTAGTGTTAGGGTTAGAGTTAGGGTTAGGGAGGGGGGCAAGTATGGAGGAAGGAAGGACTGTATAGAGGGAAAAGAGGGATGGGAGGGGTGGGGGGAAGGTAAAAAATAACAGAATGAATCAGACAACATTACTCTATGTAAATTTATGATTACACAAATGGTATGCCTTTAGGCCGTGTACAAACAGAGAAACAACATGTATCCCATTTGTTTACAATAAAAAAAATACATTATTAAAAAAAAATGCACCCTACTGCCATGTATATCTAACAACAACACATTTTTTAAAAAGAGTCTGGGTTGGAGATTTATGCTTGAGAGTCATGGATATATAAATGGTATCTGAAGCTATAGGATTAGATATAATTGCTCAGGGTTTAAGTATAAATAGGGAATTGAAATAAGAATTATGTCCTCAACTCCTTAACATTTAAGAGGTTTGGGAGAAGAGAAAGAAATTCAGACAGAGTACTGAGGGGGAATGATCAGTGAGGGAGGGGAAACAAAGGGATCATGAGGACTTGGGAACCAACAACGTTTATCAAGGAGAAGGAAAGGATCAGTTGTATTCGACATAAAATAAAGAAAATCCTCCCCTGAATTCATCAGTTTGGAGGCTTCAGTGGACTCTGGTGAACTTTTCAGTGGAGTGAGAGAATGGGAGTAGGAAGAAGAAACGGGATGGCGAGTCCAGGAAACGCCTTCTCAGGGGTTTTGCTGCAGGTGAGAGTGAAGACATGGGCTGGTGGTCATGGGAATGAATGAGTTAAAATAATCGTTTGTTTTTTGTCTTCTGTATAAGAGAACTAAAACTGCATCTGTGTGGAAATGTGCCTTATTCAGCAAAGAGGGGAAATCTGATTATGCAGGAAGGAAAGGGTTGCTTATGACTTTGGGGAAGATTGTTTTTTCTTCCCATTGGCCTATTTGTTTCATTTGCTCCATTTTACAATGCATTAATTATTGTGCACATGTGGGAAGTGTTGCTTTCTGATGAGTTAAATCCTTCTCCCCTGAACCAGTTTTCTACTCATCCTCTTAAGGCATTCAGTCTCTAAGGTTGCCGTGGTCAGTACAGACTGCATACATAAATTCTATAATCAGTTACCAGGGTAGTTTCTCTCTCTCTCTCTCTTTCACACCCTCACACGCACATGTATTGAGATTTGAGTGCAGTTGAATAGTATACAAGAATTATTGCATTTACGATATTGGAAACTCCTCTCCATGAATATGGTATACAGTTTCATTAATAATTTTCAATAAAGTTTGATAATTTTTGAGGCAGTCTTGCAGATCTCTGAAAATTTATTCCCATGTACTTATCTGTTCCTTTCCCTGTTGTCATACTGAAGGATTATTTGAATAGAATGACACATATGGATCTTAAGTGTTTAATTTGAGAAGTTCTGATAATTGTATAAATCTTTATATGCTCCAAACAAGATGAAGGTCATTTCTACAACTCCAGACAATTTTCCTCATGACTCTTCTCTGTGATTTTCTTTTATCACAAAAATAAATAATTTCTAGATTTCTGTTGTTAGTATTGTCTATTCTTAGACTTCACATAATTCATATTATATAGTATGCACTTTTTTGTTTGGCTCTTTCCAGTCCACCTGATGTTTTGGAGGTTCATTCATGTTGCATGAGGAGCATTTTATTTGGTTTTATTGTGGTCTAATATTCTATTATAGTATTTGATAGCATAACTCACTTAAACATTTTCCTCTTGGTAGTTATTTGAGTTGTTTCCAGTTTTTGTCTATTATAAAGAAATCTTGTAGGAAAATTGTGCAATTTTCTTTGTGGTTGTATTTTTTTGTTTCTCTGGAGTGAATTACTGAAGTAGAATTCCTAAGTTATAAGGCAGGTATGCATTTTATAAAAGGCTACCACACAGGTCTCCAAAGTGAGGGAGTTTTTTGCCCCCTTTTTTCTTTTTGGAGGTATCGGGGCTTGAACCCTGGGCCCTTTGTGTATGAGACAGTACTCTACCACCAAGCTGTACCCTCCGCCTGAAGGATCCACTTTATACTCCCATTTACCTTACAGTATTCTTCATACAAATTTTACTTCCAAATTTTGTATGTTGTATTTGTTTCTTGTCATCATGTTAGTAATAAAAGTCATCTTCTAATGTTCTTGTATCAAGCAAATTTACTGAATTCTTATTGATAGTTGAAATTAATACATCAAACATTTTGGGTTATCTTTCCAGGAGATCATCATGTAAACTGAACATAAAAAAAATTTCTTCTTTCTTTGAAATCCTTCTAATTTTTATTTACTGCTTTTGCCTTAGCATACTGCTTAGGATCTCAGTCAACATCATGTTGAATAAAAGTAGAATAAACATGATATTTCTGTAGATATGTAATAGGTACCTTTTCAAGGGTAAAGTTGATTCTTTATATTCCATGTTTACTAAGAGTTCTTCCCATAAAGAATTGTTGAAGTCTATAAAAAGCATTTTATGTACATATTGGGGATCTAATACACTTCATTCTTAATGTGGTAATTTAAATTAATTGATTTTCCCATGTTAAAACATCCCTGAATTCCCTTCATAGATTCTTCTTCTTTGCAAATTATTTTAAATTAATTATTTGATTCTTCTTCCTAACATTTCATTTCAGATTTTGCATCTATATTCATGAATGAGATTGGTCTATAATTTTCCATTCTTTTCTGGTTCAATTGTTTGAGTTATAATAGCTTCATTTTATGCTTTGGGGAATTTACCTTCTTTTACTTTTCTCTTTGACATTTTATGTATTGTAAAATTCAGTTCTTGCCTATGTCTTTGGAAGAACTCATCTCTGATGTTCTGTGTGTGTGTGTGTGTGTGTGTGTGTGTGTGTGCATGATGTGTGTTTGAATGTAACCCCTGCCTTCATTTATCTATAGGCTGGATTTTCTATTCGGTTGTGAACATTTTTTTAAAAGAAATCTTTTCAGGACTTATCTTTTCAGCTTAAGTTTCTGTACATGTTTGTGTATGATTTTAGTCTAATTGTAATTTTGTTTGGTTATTTGGTCTTTTCTCTCATGTTTCTCTAACCATCATTGTTTCTGTCTTTTTTTTTTTTTTTAAGGGGAGTACCAGGGTTTTAACTCAGGGACACTCAACCACAGAGCCACATCTCCAGCCCTGTTTTGTATTTTATTTAGAGACAGGGCCTCACTGAATTGCTTAGTGTCTTGTAGTTGCTGAGGCTGGCTTTGAACTCAAGATCCTCCTGCCTCAGCCTCCAGAGCCACTGGGATTACAGACGTGTACCACCGGGCCTGGCTCTTTTCTGCCTTTTCTATTTGACATTTTCTTATAGCATATCTAGATTTTGATTCTGCTTGGGATTTGTGATTCTTGAACCTGAGGGTTTTCTGCTTTCTTTAACTCCTCTCCATAAACTGCCAATACCCAATGTCCTTCCTCCCACTTTTAGCTAACAGTCATTCTTATTATTTTGAGAAGGTAGAAATCATGTGAAGATAATTGTCTTATTCTCTCACCATTAAACTTCCTTGCCACTGCACAGTCTCTGCCCATGTGCCCTGGCTCCTCTCCTCTCACATGGGAAGAATGATTTGTGTTCTGTCTGTGGCCAACTTCTTTACTTGTTTCTCAATCCCACTCCCTCTGACTGTTCAGACATTTCTTGTGTTAGTGTTTTCTTTCCCAAACCATCAATTTCTGTCTACTGGTTAATATCAAGTACAACCAGGATGTCATGCTAAAATATTATTTTATAACTGGTTCCTATTCCCAAAGAATTTTCAATTTAATTTAGCATGTAGTTAATTGTGCAGAGTATAATGTTTTTAATTAAATATCCAAATGTTTCTCCATATTTTCCATCCGCAACTTAGAGAGGTCAATATCACAAATTCTTACCAAGTTTTAACTCTTCCAAGGACATTAAAAGCAGGTGTGACATCTCAGTGGTCTCTGCCTCTCTCTCCTCCCTTCCCCCTTACATTTAGCTGAATTCTTTAGTCAGTTCTGAGATAAGAGCATTACTATAGAGCCATCCAGTTCATGATGCTTTGCAATTTAAGTGAGAAATAAATTGCTAAGGTCCTGGAATTTTGTGAGCTTATTTGCTCCTGAAACTTAGCTTAGCCTGTCCTGACTATTACAAAGAATGAGAAATTAGTTCTGTTTTACAATTAAACTCAGGGTGTTGGGAGGACACAGAGAAGGATTCCTGACCTAGTTTTAGAAGGTAAAGAATGCTTCATAGAGGAATAAGAATGAAACTGAGGATTGTAAAACTTAAAAGGAATTATTGTGTCTCAGCATGGTGTTGAGCACAAGTTCACAAAAATGCTTCCTGGAAGAGTTAGGGAAACTCCATCAACTATGGGAAGAGAGGTATGTTCCTGAGCACATCTGCAAAGGGTTTCTACATGGCTAATCTGACCCCTGAAAACATGAGATCTCTTTGGACTGGTTTTACAGGCTAGAACTTTCTGGAAAACAACTCCATGTCTTCCACCTCTGAACTGATGTCGGAAATGAAAGGCTGTTTCTCCGCTGCCTCAAGCCCTAGCTTTGAAGTGATGCTATCCCATCAGCCTCCCCTGGATCTTCATGTATTTTTTAGCCTGATAGGATTTGCAATTCACAGATAACTCTACAAGGTTTCAGCCACAGAGGAAGCCGGAGCCCAGGGAAGGAAATTAAAAGCAGAACTAGAGAGAGCAAAGGTGCGTGCTTGACGCTGGAAGATTCACAAGGCCACATCCGGGGGTGGGAGTGGGCAGGGAGAGGGAGATGCAGAGTGAATTGGCCCAGTGATGGCAATGACCCCATGATGGAGAAGTTGAATCCATAGTAACCGGGTGGCGGTAAACAGCCGAAAGGAAACTATGGTCAGGGAAGAGAAATTCTCATTTTGGTTGGAAACCACTGGAAAAAAAATCATAGCAAACATATTCAGCCTCTTCAGTTTTAGCACACTGGTAGAACCTGGTCATCACAGGGATACACCGAAGGACAATTAAAATTGTTTATCAATTCGTCCACAAAGAGATGGGGATTTTGTTACACAGAATGAAATCTCAGAGCTTTGCTTCACTACGGGGGGGACAAAGTGAGGTCCTTTTTAATTTTTTTTTTTTGTACAATTTCTCCATTAGGTATTAGATACTCATATAATCACGCCAGATTCTCCCCACCAACACCACTGTGAGCACGGCTCTACCCAAGCCCTGCAGTGATATTAGGTGTAATGCATTCTGCCAGGTTGCCATGGTAAGGGTTCGCCTGCTCCCAGCCCCCCACCTTTCCATAAATAACGAAGTGGAACAGTGCAGAAGGCGTGTATGCAAGAGGGTCGCCAGAGTAATTACCCAGGGCTTTGCCGCACAGAAGGGTCTCTGGATTTTATGTAAAATATATTTAGTACTAAAAGCTTTCTCTGTCTCTGTCTCTCTGTCTCTGACTCTGTCTCTGTCTCTCTCTCTCTGTCTCTCTCTCTCTCTCTCTCTGTCACTCGCTCGTTTGGGTAAGTGACCTATTTCAAACATCACTACCAAGCACTGGATATTTGAGTTAGTGAAGAGGCAAAGCCTGTGTGTGTGTGTGTGTGTGTGTGTGTGTGTGTGTGTGTGTTCACACACCCTAGTGGCAACTCACTCTTTCCTATAATTGCTGACTCTACCTTAATTTTATGAGCCCTAGAGCTCATCTGATACTTACAGTGGGGTTTCAAGCACAGCTTTATATTTCTTTTCCAGGAAGGAAAACTTAGTCAATGTTTATACACTTTTTGAAAATTTCTGAAGAGTTTTCATGGAATTCTTAAGCAATTCTCTTTCAGAGTGGATCACTTCGAGATAATATGAAAACTTTTCTCCCATGCACACCCTGAACAGAGTGCACTTTTGTTTCAGTTTAGCAAATGCATATTTGGTGCCTGCTCTGTGTTCTAGGATGTTCTGGAGAACTGAGATAATTAGGATATGGCCCTTGTCAACCCTGGAGTTTCTATGCTTCCAGCTTGTTTCCAAAACATTAGTTTTGGGTTTAGAAGGTTTGCTTTGCAGGTTTGGAAAGAAGGTGACACAGGGTTCATGCCTACATGTTCTGGTTGGCAACTGTGAGGGCTGAATCACAGGTTTGCAGACCTGCAGAGGGAGGCAGCATTCCCGGCACCAGGGTGGGGTCCAAAGGCACAAGGGAAAGAGGAAGAAGCCACCATTTTGCTTATCAGTTCTCAGTTCCCAGGGGCCAGAACAACCATGGGGCTGAGACTAGAGCAATCAGGAGAGAGAAGCCTGTGGTCACAATTCTTTGTCTAACACCTTTGAAGCTAGAACAGCTCTGGGGTTTCTGCTCCAGTCCGTCCTTTCCAACTGGGCTCTCTGGAGTTAAAGCGCAGTAGTTGGACTGGCATGACAAAGTGCCTCTGTGTGCATATCCTGACACAAACACTGGACATTCGGGCCTAATGAGTGGTCCCAACTCTGGTCAATCACAGGGAAGTGATTTATTTCACAAGATCATTCTACAGCAGTTCTCCTGACACAATAACCCTCCTCTAGGGAGATGGACATCTTCTTCTACTATTGGCAGGCTTTTGATTTCAGTGTCATATTTTAAATAGTGCACACATTCTAAGGATTGTAAAAATCATGAGGTGTGTTTATTTTTTAAGAAGGGAGAAGCAATCACATTTGATCTAATTAGCTTAAACCAGAAGGTATTTTCATAATAAAACCTTGTCTACAATAGCTCCAAATTGTCTTTTTAGAAGATTGGAAAACTTCAATTTGAGTCATAACTACTAGGTTGGTGCTATCTAGGCAGGTCTATCCTTTGACACTTAGAACAAGGATGGGCCATAAAGTCACATAAAGGAGGTAATTGGTTTTTATTTTTCTCTTTAACCTGAGGCAAGAAGTTTGGACACTCAGATTTATAGGGTTAAGTTTTATGTTCAATTGTGCATTTTCTTATTCATCCACAATGACATCAACTTAACCTCATGTCTCTTCTTGAGAAATTCCTTTTGTAATGTATAGGGATCTCAACCTAAATTGGACTCTAATGAAACTTAGCATTTCTATAACAGCAACAAAATAATATTTTCCCCTCAACGAGCATGGGAAAATTCCATTTTACTATGAATGAAGAAAGCCTGTGAATCAGAGGTGGAAAATAAATCACAACAGCAGCATCAGTAACTCAAGTCTTACGTTTCCCCGTTGAGGCATTTGCTGGGGAAGTTTTTCTCCATTAAGATCGAGAAATCCTATGCCATGTACAAACAGAGAAACAACATGTATCCCATTTGTTTACAATAAAAAAAAAAAAAAAAAAAAAAAAAGATCGAGAAATCCCGGAGGCAACAGTGGAAGCCAGTCACAGGATGCTACCCCAAGATTTCAGAAGTCAGTTTAAGATTTCTGGTGGACTGAGAAAAATCGCTAAGATGTGCATGAATGGTAAAAACAAAAACTGTTGCTTATTTGGCTCTTAGTGTGTGCTGGAGTCTGAGGTGGTGCTCTCAGCTGATGGAGCTTAGGTTTCAACCCCGCCTGTGAGACTCTGAAAGCTCTTACTGCTATCTTCCCGCCTGTGCAGACAGAGCATTATCAGTGGGGGTCTTGGTGATTTGATTGCAGGAGTTAGATGCCAGGAAACAGAAATGGGTCAGCCCCTCTAGTGGAGAACCAGGGAGTGTCATCGAAATGGTCAGTGTGCCACCAGAGCTTGGTTTCTTCACCTCTCGGCTTGGTTTCCTCTGAGTTATCTATTCTTGCAGAAAAGATGGTGAGTTGGCTCTTGCCTTATATCCCTCTAGTTTAACAGCTGCCTTGACCACTCCAATGCACAATAATGATAATAATTAATAACAATAATAATAATAATTCTGCACAAATCCCATCAGCCTGTATTGGGTCACATATCTATACCTAAACTAACCCCAGCAGAGTGGCAGGGACGATGCCATATTCTCCCTGACCTGAACTAGGTACTCTTGAACCCATCTTGAGGCCAATGTGTCTGGTGTCTGCAGCTGTTTCCAAAGGACTGAGATGAGGAACATAGTTATTCCTTAAAGGGACTTGCAAGGAACAGCATGTCCACAGTAGGGAGTATTTCACCTGGGCATGAAGTAAATGTGGAGTTGAGACATAAAGGAAAAGATGGTGTGTTTCAGGTGGAGGATTCAATAATAGTAACAGCACATACACACAAACACACACCTTGATTGAACACCTTGGTTTGCATCCATAGGTGGGTGATAGAGTGGGACCACATAGTGGAGTTTTTTAAATGCAGAATAATTATGATAAAGATAAAAAATAAAAATAAACTTGGACTTTAGTTTCTGCATAGTGAGGAGTCTCTTGGGAATCTACATCTGAAATAAACTATTCCCCATTCCATGGTAAGTCCCTTGAGAGCCATAGGTATCTACCCCACGCCCACCTTTTACGCCCAGGACAATACAGAGTGCCTGGTAGCTAGCTTAAATACTTTGAGGAAACATCAATTTTATCATCAAATATCTAATGAGAGTTGACACTTGTGGGTGTTTCTCTATATCAGAAATAATGATAAGTGCTTGACCGATATCTCATGGGTCACCACAGAAACCGTATGAGGGAAGAATTATGCATCTTCTTTTTCATAGATGAGGACTGTGACACTTATCCATTAGTTTTGGGTTTGGGGTTTTTTGCCCATCTATAGCATCCAGAGATTCTAATCTTCCAACAAAAAAATTAAACATGACTAGCATTTGCCTCATTTTTTCCCCAAGTATGATAAATGTGTGTCATGCTGGTTAAAGTGAAAGGTGATTATAATGAGCTCAAGACTTTAGTTGAAATGCTGCTGATAAAGTCTTGAAAAGGGGCTCATTAGGTTTGCTTTTCTTATTTTGTTTTTTTCCTGCTCATACAAATATTCACAAATTCTCCGGGCCAGAGAGTTACAGGGCATTGAGAATTGTTATGGTTTGGATATCAGTTATCCCCCAAAAGTTCACAAGTGAGACAACACAGGAATGTTCAGGGGTGAAACGGTTGTATTGTGAGAGTTATAACCTACTCGTTGGATTAATTCACTAATATGAATCGACTGGATGGTAACTGGGCAAGTGGGGAGTGACTGGAGGAGGCGGATCACTGGGGATTCGACTTTGGGGTTTATATAAGCTCTCTCTGCTTCCTGATTGTTAAGTCCTGAGCTTCTTTCATCTGTCATGCTCTCCCACCGTGATATTCTGCCTCACCTTCAGGCCCTGAGCAATGGAGTTTGCCGACCGTGGACTGAACCTCTGACACTGAGAGCTAAAATAAACTTTTCCTCCCTAAGTTGTTCCTCTCAAGTCTTCTGGTCAAGGTGATCAAAAGGCTGTCACAAGTGTGAACTCTTTCACGAGAAGACCCTGGCAAAGGAAAGTGATTTGTAAAGCACTTTTGAACTTGGAACTTCGATGCAATGTTTGACTTAATGAAAGTATCTTATTAGAATCAAACCCACAAACACCTTAGGGATGGAGATGGTGATTTATTTTTGATTTGATGGAATCCAAAAGTAGAAAGAGAATAAGGATCTGTTTTTACACTTGGTGTGCATGCTGGCATGATAGCATGCAGTGAGATGATAATGAATGACAATTACAACAACTGAAAGAAAAACAGCATCAATTGAAGCCTTACTGTGTTTCAGGCACTGTACCAAGTAGTGCATATGGAAATCTTTGTGTTCAGGTTAGAGGTCTCTTTTATCTGGAAGTTTGGGCTTTGGTGAGTCTTTCAATTTTATTGACAGAAGACAAATCCAAAACCATTGCTCTTGGCAAGGACCCAGTTAACAGTGGAAATACCCAAACAGAGATGTGGCTGATGATAGTAGTAAGACATTTGTTTAGTAATTTACTTTGGGCATGCATATTGGGTTTCTGAAAGTTGTGGTTATTGTTTCTCCATACTTAAAAGTTATTTTTTGTCTTAGGAAAATGTTTTTATGTATTTTGTCTAAACGTCTTCTACCAGGAGATGAAGAGTGAAAGAAAGACTACACATGAGGGATGTATTGACTTATCTCCTCCTCACCCAGGGGTGGGGGGAAGGCTGAGAACAGCCTGGGATAGCACAATGCAATCCTGGCATGATTTTTGAGGTCTCAGGTACGGAGTCAACTATGTCTAAATAAATGTACGTTTATCAGGTGATTATCAGGATCCAGAGAGCAGAACACACCTTGTGGAGGAGATGGGATTTCCAGCAATGAAAAAGGGTATTTCCAGGAGTTGTGGGTGAGATCCTGGGCCAGGGCACAGGGTAGGACTTCAAAGAAAGGTAGAAAGGGAGAGAGTGAAACATTGTCCTATAATGAATATATTCTCCTGTTTCTGTCTAGACAGGGCAGGAGGGCTTCCCAATCAGTTGAACCTAGAGTTGAATTTATGGAGATGGACATTGATTCTGGGTGGGGTATGTGCCTAGAACTAGACGTGAAGTCAGGGACAGATTTTGGTTTGAGTAGCCTTTTCTGTGCAGAGTAGCTTCTAAGTAGCCATGAAAGTAAGAATTCAGTGCAGGTCAGTGACTTCTAAATATAGGTCAGTTTGAGCCATGTGCTTAATAAGGGACCACCGTCTCTGAAGAGAGAAAATTTGACAAATCAATGGATGACAGAGGTCACAGCCTGCTAGCAAGATGAAGAGGCTGGAGAAGAAGAATAACAAAGAGAAACAATCACTTGTTGAACATTCGTTGAATGCACGGTATCTATGTGCTGTTCACAGTGCAAAGGCATAGTTTCAAGCACAAGGGACTTCTGGTCTGTGAGCTGTTCGCTCTGAGAGGCAGGGGGATCCAGAACTAAATATGGGAACAGAAGATTCACACCTCCCTTCTCACCAAGGCAAGCTACCAATTACTGAGAGTGGAATTTCACACCCTGTTGAACTGTTATTTCTTCTCTTGCTTTCTTTATATCTCTGTCTCTGGACAGAGCTTACAGTTGGATTCACATATATTGGATGCAGGTGTTGGAAATTGTACTTGCATTAGCTCATGTCATCTACCTACAAGGTAGGTAGGTAGTAACTATTATTTTTCTAATGTTGTACCTAGAAAAACTAAGGGAAATGAGGTGAGGTGATTTGCCCAAAACCATGTGGAGATAAGTGGAGCATCTGGCACTGAGGGCCAGGGCAAGGAGACGTGAAGGTCATGGCAACAAAGAACGAAACTCCCACTGGCCTTTGCTCATCTCCAGGGTCATAAGCCATTTTCAGAGCTCTGTGACCTCCGGGTGGGGCTGTTGTAAACCTTATAATTTCGGTTCACTGTTTAAATGATCTCGTTCATTCTTCATGCTCTCGTTTCTCGCTCTCTGGTCTGTGGTCCAGATGTTCCCGATCCGTATTGAATTTCTCATTATCCTTAAGCATGATAGCTGCTTTCGCATCTCTTTGCCTTTCAATTTCCTGTTCTTTTTGCCTCGGGTACACTTTCTCCTTCGAAAGTTGGCGAAAAAAAAATTATCTCTTAAAAACCAGGTCAACATCAAGTCATCCAGGAAAATGTACAGCAGGGTCTTAAAAGCATGGGACCTGGTTCCGCCACTTAGCTTCTGTGGGATTCACCAAGCTTCCCTTAGTGTTTTCATACCTAGAAAGGAGCCAGCAGTGCTACTGCACTGTGGGATTGTTGAGAGTATCACACAGGGAAGGCTTTTCTTAGATCCTGGCACAGACTGAACACTGAGTAAATGCAATTACACTGTGTGACAACAGTTCTCCACGAAGACATCCCTGATTCTCAGGTACAATTAATCACTTTCGGATGGGTTTTAGAGTAGATGTTATTCAGATATGTACGGAATAATAGAATATATTGTCTTATAATTATCTGTTTAAATATCTTTTATTCTACCACCCTGTCTTCTACCCCCATGTATGTTATTTCCTGTCAATAAAAGTACAGGAGCACAGGAGCCTTCTGGCTCAAACTCTGCCTTCTGGGACATCAAGCTGATGGAGGTTAGAGCCAGGAAAATCCTTTGAAAGCTGACTCCAAAGATCTGTTTCAAGGCTGGATTGCTTATGGTCTGATGGTGACTTGGTGCCTGTGTTGGTCCTAGGTACTGGGGTGATAATGCTGGACATGCAGTGGTATTATAGTTAATGATATTTCCACTTAGGATTAACTGTGATAAGGTGAAAGAAGTGGGTGAAGCCTTATTTTGGGCATTGTGTCTGCTGAATGAACAGTTGGGGAAAGTGAGGATATTGGAGTGACAAAACAAAACAGTAGACTCAGAGCAGTAAACTTCCAGGTCAAAACAGTTTCCTGTGTGAGGCAGCAGGGCTTTGTCTGCTTTGAAGGCAATGGTATCTTTCGCAGCTATGGTGCAGTGTGTCGAAAAACGGGTGGCAGAGCTGCAGAGTGGACCAAGCGCAGCCACGCACACCCTTTGTTAGAGCCTTGGTAGGAAAAGAGCTTGAGCATGAGAGTCGGACAGAGGACATTAGGGTGGATGAACCTGAAGATCTTGAATCTGCAGATTCTCTTGAATTTCTAGCAAACAAAACTGTCAGTCACCTTTCCCTGCTGGAGGAATACCGCCTCTCCTCACTTGGAAGGTGACATGAGAACCTGCTGTGAGACAGGGCCTCACTGTGCTCTCCTGGTCCCAAGACGTGCCTCCCCAACCCCTCAGTTCCTCCAGGCCGACAACCAGGGTCAGGTCTTAGCATTACTATCTTAACTCCAGGTAAAAATGGCTGTTGCCCCCTGGAAGTGTAGGACTTGACAAATATGCCTTGGAAAGAACCAGGGGGACATTTTGGGGAATGAAATGTGAGTGTGTTGGAGCAGGCAGAGTGGATCACACGGCTGGAATTTTTGATATTGAGGAGCTTACTCATGACTGAATTCATGTTCTGGAAGCAATATCTGGAGTTTTCTGGACTGTCTCCTGAAGGTGTCGATGTAAATATGGATTGAAGTGAATGAGGTGGAGATGCCAACACCTCCTTTTGGAGGAACAGATTAGGCTTGTGTAGGTGGGGATGTTCAAATGGCTTTGCTCTGTAAGACTGGAGTGAGAATCAGCTGGCCATGTCTCCCAGGAGAGCCCGGGGAACAGCCACCTCACTAAGGCAATGAGGAATGCGGAGCTGAGGGTGGAGTGGCTTTTTGAATAGCTCGGTTTTATGGAGTCCTGTTTGATAGTTGGGGATGCTGCCATGACACTGAACTCTCCCACATAGGGGTGATGGATTTGGGGACTGGCAGAAACCATATGGCAGCATTTACATATCAGTTGCAAAATTGAAGCAATTATAATAATAATTGGCACTAAGGTCATAGTGGCGAACAGGGTGTCTTGTTCAACAGGGATCACTGCTGATAACCATTAAATTATGGCACTTCTTGGGTATGTTCGTGTTTGGGGAGAGAGAGAAAAATGGAAAGTCAATTTCCTAATTTCCATTATCTGGGATGATTGAGATCTGGTGGGCCAAACTGACATCAGTTGTCACAATTGGAAATCATACGTCTCCCCGGCATCTCCAGGTCCGTATCAGTTCTTAGACCCAGAACCTACGAATAAAAGGGGTGCCAGATCTTGAGGCAGATTTCTGCAGAAAGTTTATAAAGTAAATATTCCTCTTATCCTCCCTAACCTCATCTGAAGCTCTTCATTACAGTAGGTGTGCACTGAGGAAAGAGGAAAATCCAGGATATTGCCATTGAATAAAGTGCTGGATTTAGGCCTGATATGAGGAGTCTGCCAGCTGGAGTTGAAGCCAGTGGAGGCAGGGTAATACACAGAATGTGGGTCCAAGTCTCTCTTAAGGTTATGGTTATTATGCAGGAGCCATTGGCATAGATACCCTGTTTCTAATAGAACGTTCACATTTGTTCTCCAAACTGTGATGGAGAGACCATTGTGGTAGAAAGATGGCGTGCAAACTCATGGACCAGGTCAGCCGTCAGAAACAATGTAGCCACTCCCAAAGACAAAGAGAATTCAGTGGCGGTCTTCACAAGTCCCCCACCCCTGAAAAGCCCCCCAGGGTCTGCGGAGGATGACAGGGGGCCAGAGCAAGTGTGTGCAGGTCCTATTCCTATCATAGCTGCTGGGTTGGATGCATTGTGTTTCTGAAGCAGGTTGAGAAAACAGCCTTGGGAACTGGGGTTGCATCTTTTCAGTTGGCATATGTGTTCTTTTTGACCTCGTGAGTGGGCAGGAGGACCTGTCACTTCACCTGTAAAAGGCAGGACAGCAGTGACCAGTCTCTTGCCCTGGGGCTGCGTTAATCCCCAGCCCCCTGTTGTCACACTGCCTGTAGCCTTCACAACCATCTTGGCATCCTCAGACCTTCATGCTGCACACTGTATTCGTCACCTCTCATTATCAAACTGTCTGCCCTAGCTGAGTGATATCAAAAACACCTAGTCACATAAACTTGGATGGGTAAAGCTCTGAAATTCATTGTATGCTGGAGATGGAGTGCTAGGGTTGGATTCAAAGCAGACCCAGAAACGACCTCACAGGTAGCCATGTTTTTCTGACATCTCTCTCAATAGTCACCTGTGGCCTGCTGGTATTTCCTGAGGCCACTGACAACTGAGCAAAGGACCTGCCTGGCTTGTCCACAGTGGGTCGGCATGGTATGTTGCTGCTGGATGGAAACAGAACACTGCTCTATGTGACACCACATAGAGGACGCTAAAGGAGAGTGGTGAAAGGAGATCCTTTTGCAGAACAGGACTCCCCACACCTCGTATGGGGTCTGGGTGGAGGGGCAGGTTATTGGCTGAGGTACAGGCACACACACACACACACACACACACTCATGGGCAGCGAACAACCGCTTGGCTGGAAGGATGGGAGGAACATGATTGGAAATTCAGGGGCAAGGAACTGGTGGATGAACTTGGTTCATCAAGCATGTGGGTGAACCAAGAGTCCTGGGCCTACAGCATGGGGACCTTCTATCTCCTGTAAGTGCCTGCTGAGCACATATACCCAAAAGGATGTTTTCAGTTCCCGGCAGACCAGGGCGACCTGTGAAGCTGGGTTCTGTCCCTCTTCAGCCTAAGCTGGGTAGAACATGGTTAAATCATATTTTCCTAAATCATCAAACAAATTTTCTCTCCATTTCATCATCTCCTTTCTAACCAAACCACTTTTAATTATGTTCAGTCTTTAGATATTATCATTACTGAGATGTGGCTTGTAAATGAAAACCAACCATATATGTTTTTAGTTAAGATTGAAGAGAGAAGAAATGAGTCATATCTGCTAAGTTAATTGTGAACCTCCCTTGCCATGGAATAATCTCTCTCCACATAAAAATATCAGCCTGATGGATATAGAGGGCGCTCCAATGATATCAGGACTCATTTGCACAATCAGTTTGTTATTTCTTGTTTCGTTCTTCATGCTTCTTCATTTAAAAATTAAAGATAAATTTGAATAATAGCGAAATAAAAAGATTAATTTTCAAAGGGAGGAAAATTGTCCAGAATATGAAATGAGGGTGATGAGGAGGAAAATGTAAGTGTGTGCATCAGCTGTATCTGATTCTGCCCATTGAGTATCTGTGAGAACTTGAGTCAGTTTCTTGGCTTTAGTTTCTCTATCTGTAAAATGAAAATAATGACACCTATTATACACAATTTCTGTGAGGGTGAAGTGAGCGAGTTCTTTCATATCTCCAGGAAAAAAAAATGTAGATGATATACATATATATATATGTATATATAAAAGCTAGTTTCCTCCATAATAAAATTGAAGTGGAATGAAATATTTCACATGCAGACTTGCAAGCTGGCAACACTAAGGATTTATTGCTAGAAAAATGTGACTTGTATAAATTAGAAGTCACCAATAAAAATGGACACTACCAATTCAAATATTTCTTTCTTCCTTGTTGGAAAGTCAAATAAAGGGACAAGAGAAGAAATCTTAAACTCAGGCACCATTTTAGGACCATCATTCATCTACAATTGTAGTCCTGCTTTGCTTTCCTTCTCCTATAGAAGCTCTTGCTCCAAGTCCTTCTGAGTATTTGTGCCATTCAAAGTAATTGCCTCAGTGGGTGTAGCATTGCCTCTTACCCTGCACCCCCATCCTCCCAGCGAACTGACTGGAAGGAACAACAGCTTGCTATCTCTTTCTCACATCTCTAAGTGAAAGAAGAGGACACAAAGGGATGTTTCCCTGGGTTGATTGGTGGTATAGGCTTATCCTGCACTGCTGGGACTGGACGTCTTTCAATGCATGGCAATACTGCCCCCATGTGGCCAAATTTAGAACATCCCACTTCAATCCTGGCAAACAGTAAAACTTTACCCTACTGGGGCAGAAGTAATGGGCTGTTTCAGGTGTTTGATTCATAGGGAAGAGCACCACGATTTTGCAGATATTGGCAACTGCTGCACAAAGAGGCTGAATGTACTTGATTTGAGAGCTATGAATTTCCCCAATAGCATGAATGTCTTTTAAAATCATTGGTAATTGGAGATTTTAAAATAAGGGTGAAAATCCTCATGACTCCCTATTTCATGAGTCAGGGGTCACGCAGTAATCCATGCTTTAAATACTTTGCGATTCTAGCTGAATGGCGTTGTGAAATTTATGGGAGCACACGGGGCTTTGTCGGGCAAAGTATTGCCTCTCAAATGCTTCCTCTCTTTTAGGTATATGACGGGAAGCAAGTTTTGAAATTTCCTGGTCTTTAACTCACTGTTCTGAAGAAGTACTAGGAATAGTACACAAATGTCCATTTTAAACTGAGTTATTACATCAATTTCTTGCTGTAAAAATGCTTTTTTAAATGTAAAAGGCTACAACAATCCTAGTTTTCATAATTATTAGGTATTCGAATATGTACTTAAGGTTTGTGCTTGGCTAAGAGTTAAAGATGTGGGTCCTGATTCCAGCTTTTTCGCAAACTCTTTAGTAAACATGGACAGGTTAGATCCAAAGGCATCCATTTCCTCATCCCTCGTATGTGTATGATAATCTCACTTTACTTATCTTGTTGTAGATGTTAATGACACGAGCCTTTTGGGAAGAAATTTAGACTGTATGAAGGTCAAGCATGTTATAGGTTTAGATCTTATTCTTTCCCTTTCATTCCAGTAACAAGTTATTCTTTCCTCTTATTAACTAGTAATAGGGTCATTCACAGATCACAGATCCACTTCAAAGTAAATAAATAATTCCTACAAATCCATGCCTCATTTACAATAAATTATAACAGAACCAGGAGCTGGAGTCAGCCATAGCTCTGAAGCATACAAAGTGGAATGTCTTGAGCTGGGGAATTAGCTTCTTTGTGCAGGTGGCCATTTGCATAAATGCTCTACCTGCTGGTCCGGTTGGTTTTACAGTGCACTATCAAAATGAATTTTCTGAAAAACTGAGTTTAAAATAGTGAATAATTTACAAGGAAAATTCCCCATGCCTCCCCCAATATTTGAAGTAAGAGCATGTTCTGTTTTTACCATAGCCCTTTCTTACTTTAGAAGAATGCTTCACGTCAGAAATACAGTTCTTTTCAAAGGCATTACATTGAGTAGAAATGCCTCCCTTCTACTATGATGGACAGCTGACCCCTCTAAAACCTGACACATAGCTCTTCCAAGAATGAAAGGCAGGTGTGGAAGAGGGGGACCCGTGGCCCACCGTGCCCCTGAGAACAGCCTGACTTTAGGAATGTGAAGACACACACACACAGATGCATACACATGGTACACACACACACACACACACACAGAGACTCACACAATACCCACACTTTCACATACAGACACTTACATACATGCATGAACACAGTTTTTTGGGGGCAATGTGCAATACTGTAAAAAAGATTATCTCTGGGAAATGCAAGTGGGAGGGAAGAGTTCTGAAGGAGTCGGGGAACTTTCCTTTCTGCTTTTCAGGTTCAATGGCGTTTTTTACTATGAACATGTAAATACATATTACTTCTACACAAAAAGATATTACTTAAATACTAAAAAGAATGATCTACATATAGAGAATGTAAGCATTGCAAGACATTTTAAATAAAAAAGGAAATTACAAATGCAAATCAAAACTACCCTAAGATTTCATCTCACCCCAGTCAGAATGGCAATTATCAAGAATGCAAATAGCAATAAATGTTGGTGAGGATGTGGGGATAAAGATATACTCATACATTGCTGGTGGGAATGCAAAGTGGTGAAACCAGTATGGAAAGAGGTATGGAGATTCTTCAGAAAACTTGGAATGGAACCAATATTTGACCCAGCTATCCCCCCAAAGGACTTAAAATCAGCATATTACAGTGGTGCAGCCACATCATTGTTTATTGCAGCTCAGTTCACAATAGCTAAGTTATGGAACCAACCTAGATGCCCTTCAACAGACGAATGGATAAAAAAATCATACATATATAATTTTATATATATATATGTGATGGAATATTACTCAGCCTTAAAGAAGAGGAAAATTGTGGCATTTGCCAGTAAATGGATGTTAAGTGAAATAAGCCAATCCCCCATAATCGAAAGTCAAATGTTTTCTCTGATATGCAAATGCCGATTCACAATGGTGACAGGCTAGGGAAGAATAGAGTTACCTTATATAATGTAGAGGGGATTGAAGGGAGGGAAGGGGGAATGGGGGTAGGAAGGATAGTAGAATGAATCAGACGTTACCACATGTACCTATATAACTGTATGACCAGTGAGATTCTACATCAGGTAAAATCAAAAGAATGAGAAATTACACTCCATCATATGTGATGTATCAAAGTGAATTCTACTGTCATACATAACTAATTAAAACAAATATAAAAATTTTAAAAAAGCCAAACAGAAAAAAGGAAATTACAGAATAATATGTATAGTGATATAGATGCATACTTCTATTTTATATATATAGTGTACATATATATGGAAGTCTAAATAGCTGTATACTTGAAAAATAGTATCTATGAAGAGATGGGAGGGGTTTAGGTAAAAAACATAATCTTTAATTTTTTTCTTCCATAGTCTTAATTTTTATTGGATTTTTTAAAACTAAACTTGCATTTGTGAGTTTCCTGCATAACTATATAAACTTGTACAGATCAGCCAGATTTAGGTGGCTCTTTTGCAACTCATGAAGACTAGCCCCTTCCCCTGAGCTGTCTCTAGTCTCTGCCCAGGTCCCTTGGAGTCTACACTGGGTCTTTCTAAAGGTGTTTTCTACTCACTGGGGCTGACGAAATTCCTTTATTGTGCTCCATTAGGCTCCTACTCTTAATTCTACAGAGAATTGGTCACACTGTATTTTAACTGCTGTTTTATCAGTTTTTTCCCTGCTATGACTAAAAGACCTGAAAAGAATAATTTTGGAGGAGAGAAAGTTCATTTGGGAGTTCACAGTTTCAGAGATCTCAATCTATCGAAGGCTGCCTCCATGAGGCAGGACATCATGGCAGGAGAGTGTGGTGAAGAGAAGTGACTCACTTGATGATCCGAAAGCAGAGAGAGAGACTCCACTTGCCAGATACAAAATATATACCCCACAATATAAGACCTTAAATTACACTACAGAGCTGTAGTAACAAAAACAACATGGCGTTCGTACCAAGACAGACGTGAGGACCAATGGAACAGAATAGAAGACACAGCGGCAAACCCACATGTATTCAGTTGTCTTACGCTGGACAAAGGCTCCATAAACATACACTGGAGAAAAGCTATCTTCTTCAACAAATGGTGCTGAGAAAACTAGAGCAAAATGAAATGAAGCAAAATGAAATTTGACTCCTACCTCTCACCCTGCAGAAACCTCAACTCAAAGTCAGTAAGAGACTAGGTATCAGAACAGAAACCCTACAACTACCAGAAGAAAATTCTTTCAGCTTAGGAGCCAATTTCCTCAATAAAACTCCTAACGCACAAGAAGTAAAATCAGGAATCAATAAATGTGATGGTATCAAACTGAAAAGCTTCTTCACAGCAAAGGAAACAATCACGAGTGCAAAGAGAGAGCCTACAGAATGGGAAGAAATACCACCTACCTCACGTACAGCATTAGTCTCCAAGATACATAAAAATACTCAAAAAGCTCTACACCACGAAAACAAATAGTAAATGGGCAAAGGAGCTGAACAGACACTTCACAGAAGAATAATTTTGAATGGTTAACAAATATATGAAAAAATGTTCACATTCTCTAGCAATTAGAAAAATGCAAATTAAAACCACACTGAAATTTCATCTCACTCCAGTCAGAATGGCAACAATCAAGAATACAAGTAGCAATAAATGTTGGCAAGGATGTGGGGAAAAGGCACACTCATACATTGCTGACAGGACTGCAAATTGGTGTAACCACTATGGAAAGCAGTATGGAGATTCCTCAGGAAACGTGCAATGGAACAACTATTTGACCCAGCTATCCCATACCTTGATGTATATCCAAAGAAATTAAGAACTGTATACAACAGGGATCTATAGTATACAGCTCAATTCACAATAGCCAAACTATGGAACCAACCCAGGTGCCCTACAACAGGTGAATGGATAAAGAAAATGTGATATATATATATATATATATATATATATATATATATATATATAGTGGAGTACTACTCAGCCATAAAAAATGACTTTATGACATTTTCTGGAAAATGGATCCATCTGGAGACTATTATGCTAAGTGAAATAAGCCAATTCCCAAACCAAAGGTCAAATGTTCTCTCTGATATGTGGATGCTAACACACAACAAAGGAGGGAGGAAGAATGGAAGTTCGATGGATTAGACAAGGGGGAATGAAGAGAAGGGAGGGGATGGGAGCAAGAAAGACAGTGGAATGAACCAGACATCGCTTTCCTCTGTTCATATATGAGTACGCGGTCAGTGTAAATCCACATCATGTACAACCACAAGAATGAAATCCTAATTAGAATAAGAGGTACTCCGTGTTTGTATAAGTAAGTCAATTTATACTCTACTGTCGTGTAACTAAAAAGAAAAAAAAACAAAACAAAACTATTTGTTCATATTAAATACTTTTGACTGAAGAAAAAAATATATACACATATCCCCAAACCCTGGCCCCAATGACCCATTTCCTGCAGCCACACCTGTCCCTCCTTCAGTTACCACTCAGTTAATCCCTTCAGGGGATTAATTCACTGGTTAGGTTGAAGCTCTCATAACTGAATCATTTCCCCTCTGAACCTTCTTGCATTGTCTCACACACGAGCTTTTGGAGGACACCTCACATCCAAACTATATAACAACTGCTTATCAGTTATAGGATCCAAGCAGAACAAAAGCAATTGCACATTTCTGTGCAGATTCTGATGTATAAAAGGTTCTGAAATCAACACTTAGAACATGAATGGCTGAATGAAATAAAAGAAAAAAGGGAGGGAGGGAGGGAGGAGAAGGGAGGAGGTTACCTAAGAGAGGAGGACAGATTGGAGTCGAATAGAGAACAAAACGCGTGAGCTTGTATTCAGTTCAGTCTGAATAAAAAGAGAGGAACGAGAACTCCGGTCATTAGAGAGACACACACATCTGGGGACGAATATATCGCGACAGATTTTCCCTGGAGGCCCTTACAGCTTTCTTCATACATATAAGAAGAAAGCAGTTAGAACGGACGAGTAGACTGAAAAATAGAAGCATCACTGGAACTAATGCGAAATCAAAATATGTGTGAGAATAAATGCAAGAAGCATTGGATAAGACTTACATAAAGAAAGCCACGAGAATTTACAGAAGGACACGGAGAAGACCTACAGACAGGGACACTGCCTTTCAGTGGGTGGCAGAGTGGCGTGACGCTGGTCACCCACAGACGTACTCTTTTTGCTGTAGTGGCGTCCAGCCAAGGTGAGGCTGCTCCTTCACCCGCTTGCTCCCGTCCTTCCTTCCCTCTCCTTAGTCACATTGGTGTTTTTCTGCTCTTTGAGCTCCAAACTCTACCCAGGTGCAAAAACTTCCCACCTGCTCTTCCGTGTTCTAGAATTCTCTTCCAGGTCTTCAGGTGCTGCTCTTCCTGTGGATCAGGAACCACTGTCTCTAGGAAAATTCTGCACACTTAAAACAATTGATGAGTCACGTTTCGGCATATCACCCTGCTTTCTTCTCTTCGCGGTGCTCATCACAGTCTGAAAATACTTTGTATGTACGCGTGTGACCTCTGTCCCTCCATCAGAATGTATGTGATTTGTTTCCACTAAATGTCTGGCCTCTCAGGGTTTTGCAGAGAACTCCTTCTGGCAACTGACCTTAATAGTTACTCCACTTAACTGTTTTGTTTTAAACATGACCAGTGATTCTTGACTAGTTTTAACTGTTGTCTACACTGTATTAAAATGTTCCTATGTTGTCTGTATGATTCTCCTCATACCATTTATCTATTTTTTTTTTTCCTTTGCTTTTCTTGGAATTACTCCCCAACTCTCTCTGACTTAATCTTTTTAGACCATTTTTAGTTTCACCAGGACTTTGACGAGAAGATGTAGCAATTCCCCATGAACCTTCTGCCTCCTCGCAGACACAGCTGCCCCACCATCAACACCCCCCCCCAGGTGGTCCATTCCTTACAGCTGATGAAATCATACTGTCACCTCACCATCCCCCAGAGACCAGGGTCTACGTAAGGGTTCACTCTTGGTGTTCGTTCTAGAGACGTGGACGGCTGTATAATGGCTGGTGTTCACTACTGTAGGTCAAACAATATTTTTGCTGCCCTTTTACCACTTGTTTGCTGTATGTCTTTAAACATGTTACTTAACTTTTAATAAACTTAGTTTCCTCATCTGTAAAATGAAGACAGAGTATCAACCTCATGGGTTTCTTGTGAACAATAAATGAATGAACAGATAGTGATAACTTGAAACATTACTTGGCATATTGTAAACATTTAACAAATGTTACTCATTATTTTTACTAACAACAGAACTTATTGTGTCCATGTCTAAAGCCTTGTCATAGAGGTTCTTTTACTTTACGTGAACAGTCAGCTTCTGAAAGGCTCTTCAAAAATGATTTATTCCTAAGTTCAACGTGCTACTTACTTTACAAGGACAGTGGCATAAAGTTTGGATTCATGTATCAGTCAGCTTTTCATTACTATAACAAAATGCTGAAGATAATTAACTTAAAAAGAGCAAAGGTTTATTCTGAATCACAGTTTTGGAGCTTTCAGTGCCTGATCAAGTAGTCCCTTTGCTTTGGGATCGTGGCTTTGTGTACTCATTATGGTGAGAACATGTGGCAGAGCAAAACCACTCACCATGCGCCAGGAAACAAGAGATAGGAAGGTTCCCACAGTTTGCTTCAAGAGTATGCCCCTCATCCCTTAACCGTCTCCCACTAGAACTCTTAGAGCTTCTCCCGCCTTTCTTCACGATCCAATTCAAAGACTCGTGTGCTAAGTCCCCTTACTGAATTTGCAGAAAAGCGTGACTGATAATATGTCGATGGTGGCAGACAGGCTGCTTTTGCGGTGGCAGCTAACTGTCCCTTGCTCTTCTTTCAGCCAGCATTGCCCGGGTGCTTAGCAAGGGCCAGGCCCCTCACAGTCACATGGGAATGTGTGATAAACGTAGAAAGCAAGACTCCAGCCCTCTTTTAATTTTTATTTACATACTTAGGAAAGGGTGTGTGCTGCAAAATCTAGCTAGAAGATCTTAGGTGATTTCAGAGGACTTTGGTCCTGCAGAAGCCCTGTGTGCCAGAATTGTTTTCTCTTCAGGTTCCTTCGCCCTGCTTTTAGCATTAGATATGGATACGCCATATGCTAAGTGGTTTGACATTTCAGTTTGATTTAAACCAATTGACAATGACAGCTTAGTGTCAAAGTGTATTAATTCTTAATCAGAAATCATATCCCTGTGGACAAATGAATGTGGTTAGCATTAATTGGCAGTGGCTGCTTGCAAGCTTTGGGTACGACACTGGACAGAAAGCAAGGTTCAGTTTGTAATTTTTAAAATGTGGCTTTAAAACAGCTATATCAAAGAGGACTTCTTGTGTTTATTGAACTATCATGCCTTCTTTCCCATGCAGTTAAAGAGCGCCTACTATGTGTGATGGGTGCTTTGAGGATATAAAGACCCTGCATTCTTAAGAAACTCATAGTTTGATGGTGGAATCAAACAAGGAGATATATGTTAGAATCCAGTGTGATCACTTTCTTGGTACAGGAGAGCTAGTTAGTTCTGCCAAAAGTAGACAAGTGTTTTGTGTAAACATAGAAATAGATGTTCTTGCATGTTGGAGAAACCTTTTTCCATTCTGAATTCCAATTCTTTGTAAGGACTTGCTGTATCAACACACATTCAAGAGTCCTCTCCCATTGCCAAGAGACACACAATAAATTTCATGAGAGAAGCAGCCGCCAAGATTGCACAGTGAGGCAGCGTGGGCTGAGGGTGGAAGGACAGCTGCGTATCAGACTTCTCCCAGTTTCTCAGGTGGCACACCAGGGCGCCATCTTTGTCTTCTCTCTCCATTCCCCACCTCTGATTGGTCATCAAGTGCTGTCAGTCTTCTCTGTCCTAGGTATCTTTCAGGTGTAGAAACATCTCTCTGGTTCATTTTTCATTGGTCTGGGATGCAGTTTTGCATTTGCAACATTAAAATTCCCTCAGCCGATTCTAATGCATGGCAACCCTGGAGAATCCTTGGTTTGCAAATAAGTTAGAATCTTGGGGATAGACTGCTGAAGATGAACACAGCCAGACAATAAAGTGAGAAGAACAGATTGTAATCAAAACTAAAAACTGCAATACAGAAAATAGTCCAGTATGAATTGAAGTCAATTTTAATTTTTACAGATGTGATTTGGAGAAATCAGGGAATAAGGGAAGGAACGAGGGGCACTCTGTAGGGTCACAGAAGTAAAATACTACAAAGTAGGAAGAGGAAGGTCAGTGCACGTGAGCCCTGTGTGGGTTTGTGAGGTGACACGGACTGAAGTCGGGCTCCTACCTCAAATGGGGACTGGGAGACAGGGGCCCTGTCTTCAGGTGCTGCTGGAACAAGCAGTAAGTTCTCCTGGCAGCCTTGAGTTTTCCCTGGCAGGCGCTTTAAGAAGGACCTAGCGAGGCAGTCTTGAGTTGCTAGAAACAATGTCAGTATTTTGTTCAAATCTTTTCAGTCTCGAGTCTCAGCCAGGAAAAGGTTCAGGGGAGCGTGGCAAGAGTCTGGCCAAGGAGGGACTCTGTCAGGACCTCGGCAGAGGGATTTTGTTAAAGATTCTCGAGGAAGCAGACCGTTGGGCTCTCAGGTTGGAGAACCACGTGCGAAGCAGGTGTCCAACCTCGGTGTAGACCAACATCCCCTGGGGAACTGTGGCCGTGCGGGTTCTGATTCCAGGGTTCTGCCTTTCAGCAATGCTCCCAGGTGATGCTGCCCGTCTGAGGACCTGGTCACTTCCCCATGCACCACATTTTAGTCACTCTAGATGCTTCAGTTTTATAGCAATAAACTACACTGTCTCCACCTGCTGGGCGCCTCTAAATTGTCTCCTCGGCTGGGATGTTCATTCTCACTTCCTGGCAACATTTTATGTATTTCAGCTTAGATATCATCTCTTCTGACTTACCTCCCCTCCCCTTCTCCATCTGAGTTAGGGAGACCTGCAATATGTTGGGCAGTGCCGCATACTTGACCAGCTAGTATAATTTTCTATGTATTTGTATGTCTCACTTATGAAGGATGAATCTCTTCCTCGCTCTCACGTCTTAAGACAGTACTCAACACCTCATATATAGTCAATAAGTACTCATTATATAGAGAAGCGGGTATGAGTATTAGTTGAATGAATAAGCAGACACCATCAACATTTGGGAGGGAGCTACAACTTCAGTAAAAATTAGAAAATATTTTGAGCAAATGCCTCACAAGAATTAAGGCTTGGTGATAAATACTGATATAGAAAGTGCATCACTTGAATACAGCAAAGGCAACATAGGATGCTCTTAAAAAGGATTTGGTCTTTGTAGGAAATGGGAAGACATTTCCCTTAGCCAGGCACAGCAAGTATAAAGACAGATCTTTATTCTCAAAAATGACATCATCTCTATACCTAAGGTATTCATGGGTTTGATGCTATAAGATGCTTTCAATTTTCAGATGTCACACGTCACATCAGAGTTCCAAGTTCAAAAGTGGTTTACAGATCACTTCACTTTGCCAAGTACAACACTTCATAAAAGAGTTCACACTTTTTAAAATTAGCTTTTTGTCACATTGACCAAAAGACCTGATAAGAACAATGTAGAGGAGGAAACATTTATTTTGGCTCACAGTTTCAGAGGTTCAGTCCATGGTCAGTCAACTCCATAACTCTGGGCCCAAGGTGAGGCAGAACATGGCAGAGGGGCATGATGGAGGAAAGCAGCTCAAGACATGGAAAAAGTAAACAGAAAGGGAGTGTGAGCTCTGCTCATAGGGGACAAAATAAAAACTCCAGTGACCTACTTCCTCTAGCCACACCCTACCTGCCTGCAGTTAGCTGCCAACCAGCTAATCCATATCAGTGGATTAATCTACTCATCAACTTAGACCTCTCATAATATAATCGCTTCACCTAAAAAATTCTTGCATTGTTTTATACTAGAGTTTTTTGGGGAAACCACATATTTAATCCAAAGCAAAAAGTGAAAAATGCATCTGTGTTGACATAATATTTCAAATGTTTCACTAAGAGCATGATAAAGAATTCAAATTTAGCCCAAATATCTGGGATCTGAGATGTGAGAGCTATCCTTTTAAGAAAAAGGATGCCTTTCAGCTTTGATGCAGTTAGGAAATATGAGAATTGTCAATTTTGCTGTTTGTACCCTTAAGTATCCCATGCTGAAAGGCATCTTCAATTGCGAGAGAAGCAATTACTTTAAAAGTGTTTTCTATAGGTAGATATCTTTGTAAAAAATGGTAGCTGAGTAGCTACAAGTGAAATATCACTTGAAAACTTCAATTTGCAGCTCATTTTGTGTCTGGAAAAAAATTTATGGGTTATTTGTCTAGTAGTCAAAGAATCCATTTGTGTATATTAGAAAAGATTTGTTTACATCAAAATAGAATCTTTTTTCTTTAGTTAAAAAATATGGTTACAACTGTTTACATTGATAAAAGAGTGGAAAGTCCAGAGATTCTGATATCCAAAGAGAGGTTTATCTTTTTTTTTTTTTTTTGCTTGTTTTTATTGCCAGCCTTTGAGGGAGAAAAAACAAAACAAAACCATAGAAGAGATCATTTGAATAACATGATGTGGCAAAATATCAACATTTCTTAGGGCTGGAGCAAACTCTGATCTCATGTTCAAATATCAAAGGAAGACAGTTGTTTAAAGTAAAACTGAGACGAGTAAAATTTAACAAAGTTTGCTTGAATAAGGAAGAGGACAGTATTTCAGACCATAGATGGTTCCAAGTGCCACACCCCCTTCACTATCTATTTTAACTGGAAAGACAGGAAATGGCCTGCAGGCATGGCCTGATTGGTGCGGTCTGGTGTTTGTCTTCTTTGGACATAATTTGTCAGCTATCAGCCTGTGATTGGCTGCTTGCCTATCAAGCTCGGTTGTAGTTTGCTTATGTACAGATGCACTGAATCATTCTTCATACTTGAAGAATGGTTTAGACCAAATTTAGTCTGATTGAACAGAATGATAGAGTTTATTTAGAAATAGATCTTCCATTCCTTTTGAACCCCTCCCCCTAAAATCAAAGGAAATGAAGAAAAGCCTGTGAACTTGGGTGTTGTTAGTGAATAAGGAGTTTCCAACATTTTGGGGAAAGACAGTGGTAAGACAAGAGGAATAGCCTCAGGGTGAAACCCATATCAGAGGATTCAGAAGGGACGGAAACCAGCCTGCCCGGTGGAGCTTCTGGAAGCTCTTGGCTGATTCTCAGTGGTTACCAACAGGGCAGGCGAGGCTGAAAGTGCAAAGATGTGCCAGAGTCCACTTGGGAAGATAGTGCCCGCCTAGTAGCACTACAGTTCCCCCCAGGTGAGTAGGGTGCTGGTCAGCAGCACAGACTACCTCAATGGACAAGACCAGAGGACATATTAATCTCCCCAAACCGAAGCAGCTCTGCGGGAAAAGCTATCTCTTTTCAATGCTATTTTCAGTATCTCAGAGGAAGTCCCTCTGACACAATCCAGAGCTGATCTCTGTTTGTTCCTTCAAATGGGAGACTTGGATCCATCTTCTATCTCCCACAAAGAACTTCCCATCAGAGGGTCCACTCAGGGATGTGGGTGGAAGGGACCTGGAAGCTCACAAGAGCTAGTGAGTCCTTTGTTTTAAACAGGTATAGACAACTGAGAATCATCAGTTACGTAAAGAAAACAAGAAACACAAAAGACAAAGACTGCTGCTCATAGAAAAACCAGTCCTGGAGACACAGAAATAATTTGGGGATCAGAAAGAAAGTTAATTACCCAGAATCAAGATGATATTACATCAATTAATAAATTAAAAATAGTATTCTCTAAAAAAGAAGATGAGGGAACAATAAAATCCAAGAATAAGCTTGACAAATTAAAAATTTCTATGCACAAACTGTCGAGTGCCGTCAAAGTGATCTCTCAGAACTTAAAGCAAATAAACAAGAAAGAGAAATATAAGCAAGAAAAGGAATCAGTGGAGCAATAGAAGAGATCCAACTTCCAAATGATTAAACTCCCAGAAACTGAAATGCAGAAGAGAAAATTTCTTAATGGTAAGAGAAGGACATACTTTTAAAATTATTGTTAAAGGATCATGCTAAGTGCCCAGAAGAATGAGCAGGGAATTGGGGCAGGGGACACTCACATCTAGAAACATCACTGTAAAATTTCAGAACAGCAAGGATTATACAGATCCTAGAAGTTTCCAGAAACACTTGTTGCTGAAAAACAATGGCTCATGATCTCAAACTTTCAGGGAGGTCTATCAAGCACCCATTCATCCCTAGGAAGCATCTTCAGAAGGTGCGGTCACAAAGTATTATACCCAGAGAGTAAACGGAAAGACGGAGGTGCAGGAAGACAGGGACATCCACTAGCAGAGACCTGGCGGGGTCCTGCAGAGACTGGGAGCAAACTACATCAACGAAGGGTTCTCTGTGACCTGAATGTTTTTCCACTCCTAACTCACTTTGAACATCAGTCCCTAAGGTATTGTGCGGTGGGCCCTTGGGAGGAGTTTAGGTCAAGAGGACTCTGTGATCAAGAAGAATGCCCTCAGCCAGGAGTGTGTGGTTTTTGGAGAGTGGGCCTCTTACGGAAGGATGAGTTCCAGCCCCTTCTATCCTTGCTTGTTCTTCCTTCCTTTCTCATGTTCTCTTGCCACGTTGTCATGCCTTCTGCTGTGCTGTGACAAGGCACAAAGGCCCTCTCCAGACGTTCCCTCTCAATCTTGAAATTTCCGGCCTCTAGAGTCTAAAGTCAAATAAATTTCTATAGTTTGTAATTTACCCAGTCTGTGGAATTGTGCTATCGCAGCAGGAAACGCACTAAGATGTAGGTGAACAAGCATAGATGGTAAGATTGAGATGTTGATAATACGAAATGCGAGGATAAAATTAAGATAGATAGTTCAAGACTAAAGATAACTTAAAACCCCAAAAACTAACGAAGAAAAATAAATTAAAAATAGGAGATTAAGCTGTAGAGGAGGAAGCTACAGCAGCAGCAATAGTAGCACCAGGGTCCATGACCCCTCTCTCCTTTCTCTATGACCTGGTTTTTCCTAATTGGTTTCATATGTTTATCCAAGTTACGTATGCACCTGGAAACAAATAAATGATGTGGAATATTGTCTCTCAGCAGTTTGAAGAATCCAATATGGGATCTGTAGACAAGCAAACACTGTCTTAGCAAACTGTAACTATCAATTTCTGTTCATTGTTTTCCATCAATTGGTCCTTTTAAGGACAACACTAGAGTACCTGAATGTACGTGCAGAACAAAATGCTTGTGTTATATGCATGTCAGAATATGCCCTAGTGAAACCTAGAATTCTGTATAATAAATAGGCACCAAAAAAACTAAGTTTTAAAAATGTAGTTGTATAAGTGAATGCGTAACTGAGAAAAGGGACAGTGAAGGCAAAGGGAGAGTGAGTCCTTTGTTTTAGAAAAGGAAGTGCCTACTTAGACGACTCATCTTTTGAGTGGAAAACCAAGAGATATCTTCAAAAGTCAGTACAACGGAAGTGGAGCAGTGTACAAAGATGACCATTTGAACTAGAGAAATGATAGCAACTGAACCCCTGGAAGGAAGAGAGGGGAGGACGTGTAAGTTTAAGGGAACTAATTAACATGACCTGCAGTAATCAGTGTTCAAACTGATAAAGCAAGAAGTAGAATCATCAGCCTGTTACTTAATGTCAGGGAGAACTGTAACAAAGTATCTAAAAACAAATACTATTAATGCTTCATTGGATTAGACAAAGGGAGTGAAGGGAAGGTGGGGTGTGGGAATAGGAATGAAGGTAGATGAATTGGACATCACTTTCCTATGCTCACATATGAATACAGGACCGGTCACATCATGTTCAACCACAGGAATGGGAAGTCATGTACTCCATGTGTGTATGATACGTAAAAATACACTCTACTGACATGTATGTTTAAGCAGAACAAATAAAAAAAAAGAATTAATGCTATTGTATAACCAGACTTGATGTATTTCTGTAAGACATGTGTTATGGTTTGGATGGGAGGTATTCCCCAAAAGTTCACGTGTGAGACAGTGTAAGAAACTTCAGAGGAGAAATGATTGGGTTTTGAGGGTCTTAACTTAATCAGTGAATTAATCCATGATGGGATTAATTGAAGTGGTAGGGCGTGGCTGGAGGAGGTGGGAATTCGGGCATGGCTATGGGGTATATATTTTGTATCTGGAGACCAGAGTCTCTCTCTCCTTCCTGACACGGTGATGTGAGCTGCTTCCCTCTGCCACACTCTTCCACATGATGTTCAGCCTCACTTCGAGCCCCGAGGAATGGAGCCAGCCTTCTATGGACTAAGACCTCTGAAACCACGAGCCCTCAGATAAACCTTTCCTCCTCTATAATGGTGCTGAGTTGGGTGAAAAAGCTCACTGAAACAATATGCAAAGGAGATTTTTTTGGTAGTGTGGTCATTCTTGTTTGTTATTGTGTGCACATATGACCTAAAAATAAAATCTTAAAAATGAGTTATAAAACATACGTAAGAAGGGAAGGAAAGAAGTGAGCAAGTTTGCCAAGTACTACCATTAATTCCATCACCTCCTTGACCATGTCCACCTACTATCTAAGGTTTATAGAGGCTTATGGTCTGCCAGACACCCTGCTAAGTGTTTCAAATGTGTTATCTAAAATAACGTCTTATTTTTAGCCTCCTGGAAATAAGGACTCATAAATTGTGACTAACAACTGTCCTGATACTAATCTCTGTCTTCCATTTTTAATCTGGTTTGAGAAGTAATGGGTCATCTGCACATTTTCCATCAGGTATTTAGGCAGAAAATTTTCAGCATCAATAAAATATCCACTTCCAATGTTTGAAGAGTTGACTTATTAAAGACAATTAGATTTGTTCTCAAATGTTAGGCAGCAAGCCAGCTGTGTATATGGTGATTCAACAGGACTGGGATGGGGTTCATCTTTTTAGAATGCACCTCAGTTGATTCTGAAACAAATGGCAAAAACTCACCATGCATGGAAAGCTTAGTGGCAGGGGTTGTATTTGCTGATCCTGAGGGTCCCTTCTATTAAAGAGTCTCTGACCCACTCAAATTAATGCCTCACTTAGACATTAGCTTGGAAATACGAGATAGATAATATGTTTCTTATGATATAAGTAGAAATCATAACCAACAAAAGAAAATAAATTCAATCCAAGTTATTTAATTTCCAATTTATGTCTCTTACCACTCAATTGAGGTACTATTTGTAGCAGCTCATTTACATACAAAAAAAGGCTCTCCAAATATGGATTCAAATATAAAACATGCTATGCTGTTCTTAAAGAAAAAAAAAAAAAAAAAACAAAAAACAACAACAACAAACAAAACCTGTTCCTGTATGAAAGATTGATTTTTCTAATTAAAAAATCCCTACATTATCTCATAAAATGTTCCTTTTTCCTTTCTACTTCAAGAGACACATATTCCCTCTATCTCCCAAAATTTAATTCCACTAAATACAACAAATATGTTGCTGAGCTAATGGTTTCTCCTTGGGTTTTTTTTTTTTTTTTTAATGCAGTCTAGCAATATTAAGGAAAACATAATATTCCCTACTGAGGATTTTATAAAAAAATCACATGCTTCATAGGATTCACTTTTCTGAAATTATGAGTAATAACTGATGAACCAAACACGGTAGGAAAGATGTTTCTATTTTAGCTGATTTTTGTGTTACAAAAGTTTTGCTCCATCATTTTCCCTTTCATTTATTAAGTAGCTTATTATCTAAATTTGTGCAAAGGAAGAAAACAATGTTCAACTAATATAAAATATCACTGAAAAATGTGCAAGAGAACAGACTTGGTGCTTATAATTAATATCGCCCACATTCATAAACCATGAGGCAATGGGAAGCTAATCACCTGCCTTATTAGAAATCTGCTGGGTCCATAAAGAAGAAGGCATTTCTCCTCATTTTAATTTCAACTTTAGAAACTCTCAGTTGCTCAACAACAATCCCAGTAAGCAGTTAACCTGGTAGGGTTTTCCTTCATGAATCTACTTAGAGGAAGATGGAGAGGTGGAAAATAAAGTATTTTTAAAAATTCATTAAAGGCTTAGTACATTTTCAGTTGCATGAATGAATCTTTGAATCTTTTTAAAGAGGAAAATAAGAAAAATCACGTTATTTTCATATCACTATGTATTTAAGCCCCAGACTAGAATAAATCTCTGCCCAAAGCCACCAGATTTCATTTTGTCACTTTCCCTTCCTGCTTCCTCCTTCCACTTTGTCAGCTAGTTATTAAAATCAAATCAGTTTGATGAGACTATCTTAGTGAAATTAAATGCCAATCATTGGGGTCACAATGACACATACTTCCTCCTTGGTCACCACCCTCACTTTCTTGGGTAATTGGAATTCATTTATTTTCAACTTTCTCTTTTTTCAATATTCTCATGCAGTATTGTCTAGGCAACCTGACTCGATCCTTTCCCGACAAAAAGTCTTTTACAAAATCAGAAATATCCAATGCTTATATTGACCTTGGCATTTCAACTGCATCGTTCTCACAACTGGAGAATAATATAATTAATGAAAAGAAGTCAACAGATGAAATCTAAGAATAAAATATTTCTTAGATGGCAAAAGATAGTGATTTCCTGCTCCCAGAGGGGGTATAGATTATCCAAGTTTCTCAGGTTTCCTGTATGGACAGTGGCTGGTAAAGTTGCCTAAGCAAAAAGTAGATCCAACTCAGGGTGAGAAGTTTGCCCTTATCATCCTCATGGAATTCCAGTCCCCCTCCTTTGTCCATCCTTTACTATCTGTGTGTTCTGGAGACACCGCTGTCTTATCACTAGGTGTGAATGACTGGTCCGCACCATCCTGCACATGCTGGAAGATTCTATATAAGATAGTCCCTCATCTCAGGAATGTCCAAGTTTCAAGTTTATAAAGGTTTATTCACACATATTACATGTTATTTATATCACCTCTGTCTACATCATCTGTATCTATGTCTAGAGACTGTACTCTTTCTCTAGACTTAGAGCTTAGTTATTTATCTACGTATAGATATTCACTTATAAATTGTATGCATGTACTTCCATCACAGGCAAATGTAATTAGGTATCACATAGACAGAGGGCAAGATTATTTTTTATGACATAGACATCAAAATCTTCTTGGTGATGTCTTCTTGAGTAGCTGACTAATAAAAACTCATACTAGGAATATGAAGTAAAACACCTCTGAGCTGTTTTAGCTTGTGGGAGTTCTGGAGCATTCAAGGGCTGGTATGAAACCTCCTATTCCTGTTTTCCCACTCCTGTGACTAGTGACCTTCCAAATTGGAAAGTAAAAATTTCTTCCCTCTTCCCCAAAGTTATTCTTGACAGTATCTTAGGACAAGGTGAACTTGATGGAATAAATCTAAACAGAAACTTACAGGATAACAAACATGATTGAATTTTCTATGGAAAAATATCTGCTTAGCATGGGCCAAACTCACAGATGAGTGGTACCTGTTGAAGTTATTTAAACTGACACATTCATGGGTTGATTCCTACTTTGTAGTAGACAAATTACAGAATCAGAAACTCCAGGTTCATTCTGTAGTAAGCTAACACATGCTACAGGTAGAAATATCATAAATCCTTTGTCCTTTAACAGATTCATAGACTATAATATGAATATAAAGAATTCTAGGGAGTAGTCTCAAATCAGTGTTGAATTGTGTATGTGACTCCGCAGGCTTTGGAAGAAGAAATTTGTCTTGAGAAGCATATTCCCAAAGAAAGGCTTGTTTCAGTGATTTTAAAGTAATCTGTGAGTTTCTCTTTGAGTGTGCTGACCTTTGGCTTGAGACAGATTTTTGGAGGAAATTGATTTCCACAGGTCCCTCAGGAGGTCTGGAAAGGCAGACTTCAGTGCCTTGACTTTGAAAAAAGAAAAGTACTATACCAGACTTGTGGTCAGTGTCTAAAAAGTGATTTAAAAATTGTATTAAAAGGCAATTTATAACAATAAGTGTAATGATTGCAATAGACATTTATTGCCATTTACTCACAGTTACATTAGAGGAGAGTTTATTTTCTCCACCAAATGCTACCGGTTCAGATTTGCAAAGATAGATTGGACATCATCTCTATTCCGGAAAAGCTGGTAAACTGGCAGACAAAACAGAAAATTCATCAACTATGGAAGAGTGAGGAATGGAAAAGTTAAGAGAAGCACGAGGTTCCTCACATCCGGGACAGGTGAACAATGAAGAGAAGCCTTCAGTGGGGTGGGGGTGGCAGCTACCCTGGGGAGGAAACAGCAAAGGGAGACCCTATTCCAAGACAGCAAATTCACCATCAAAACACTGAGAGAATGTGACTCATCCCGGGACTTATGGGTCTCCCTCATTTATTTCTGACACTTCATTCATTCACCAAATAAGTATTTATTGATGCTCTATGCCAGGGAGTGTGTTACAAATCAGGATTAAAATTCTAATGAGGAGACAGATTTTTAAAAAATAACACATCTCTATTATATGAAGAAAAGCTAGCAAAAGTGAGTTATAGAGTACTCAAGGTATCAAAGGGCAGGCACTTAACCTGACTTCCTGCAGTCTGGGAAAGGACTTACATCAAAGGTTTTTATCTAAGAATAAAGATCAATTACTCAAGGGCAAAAGGTGAAAAAATGTTTGTCATCATGGGAGTGTTCAGAGGTCTTCAGGTCCCTGGGAAGGTCTTGTGGAACCTTGGGAAACAGATTCATTCCCCTTGTGTCTGGAGCAAAGGACTTTAGGAGGCTGATGGAAAGAAGGTGCAAATGTTGGGACCCATGAACACACATGTTTCTTATTTCCTGTCCTGGGGAGAAAGCCATTCAGAAGTGAGCGTAGGTGAAGTTCACAGACACAAAAGTGTGAAGAGAAGATCATGAGAGTGCTGGCATTTATGTCCCTGGTCCTGGCCACCCTAAAGTCCTCATATAGTCCTGTATTGGTTATTTCCTTCGTGAATTCTACGAATCCTTTTGGCTTATCTGGATCAAGTTGAGGTAATCTCGAGAGTACTAATACAGCTCCCTACTTCCTTCCCCTAGTCTAGCATAGTGATTACCATTATATTTTCTCTTCTGCTGTCAACTCTGAACACAGTAGAGCCATGTGTAACCATCTTATTTCCCAGCATGCTTTTAATACTTGGCAAAAGAGAAACATCTAAGTGCCATGGTAAGACTAAAGAACACATATCACCTGGCAGAACCGTGAGTCAGGAGGGCCTGTTTCTAGACTGACCCATCTGTCTCTAGCTGTGGCCTCTCACACATAACTGCATGAGTCCACCGTTTGCTTTCCTTGTGTGTTAGATGGGATACTTTCTGAGATCCTTGAGTTCTACATTTGAATGAGCCTATGATTCTCCATAAATGATCAGTAGAGCTTCAGAGGGATTAGAGATGACTATTGCTTTCATTTCCTTTCAAGGTACCTAGAGTGCAGGTTTTTAATATTGGTGTGTGTACTTTGAGATCAGAAAGTCCTAGTTCCCTTAGGACTTGTTTAATCTTAGTCTTGTTTAATCTCTGACAGTCTCAGCTTTTTCTTCTATAATGGGAAAAAATCAAGTTCCCATTTTGTAGAGTTATTTTAAAAATTAAATGAGGTAATGCATGAAAGGTCCCAGATATATTGCTTAGCACTTAGGAGCTAGAAATGGTTGCTCTGCTGCCTAGCTTATTAGTCAATATATGTGGGTTGATTGTTCTGCCTCTGTACCACTCCAAAGCAAAAGGAGATGATAATGGTAGACCAACACTCTGCAGCCTCCTCTCTTATTGCACTCACCTGAGAGGAGAAGCAGGAAAGATTGACCTTTTAGAATCCACATGCCTCTTCCCAGTTCCAAATTTTCATGATCTATTTAAGAAAACAAATTTCCTAAGTATCAACTCTGTGAAAGTCCCTGAATTAAATTCTCTAGTGTAAAAGAAACTGGACCGATACACTAAGAAGAAAAATGAGCACAGTTTGAGACCAAATTACCTGAAACTCAAATCAGGAAATATAACCTGACAAATACCCATGTGCTTTTGGGGGTGTTCAGATAGACTGCTTGAAATTGATTGTCATAGAAATGAGAACAGTGTATATATAAGAGGGTCATTTTCTTCCCAGGTTCCTGTCACATCCACTTCACCAACCGATTCCTCCTCCTTGACCAAATGTAAGCTGTTTTCTACAGTCATTTCCTCTAACTACTGGGACATGAAATTGGCAGCCACATACCAATACCTTCAATATCAAGGCTAAAGTGATACTAGTACAAAAAGGGGACCAGACAGGAATCCAGAGATGAAGAAGTTATCCTCAGTGGCCTCCCCTCTCTACCCTCTGCACTATGCCCTCTTCCCCAAACCTTAAATACTTGGGGTTCAGTGCCACAGAGTTCCTTCCTCATAAGGTAGAGCATAAATTTTATCAAGGTCATCAGAAAATCAGTAAAGAACACGGTGGATCTAACATGACTTTTTCTTTTACAGATTGTCACTTTTTTATTTCTTGTCTTCATTATCCTATATTTCAATAGTGTCTTTGAAATAAACTTATAATCTATAAAATTCACCTATTCTTTTTTATATGTTGTTGAATTGAAAATAAATGTAGTTAAAGAAGTTGAGACTGCAAATATCCTTTCTCCATTGTTTGCTGGTGGGGAAAGACTTTTCTTTCATGCTAATATTTTATAAATTCTGTAAAGGCATTCACATTGAGCACTGGACACTTGTAATCCATGCCATGGAATCCCTCATTTTCAGTGAATCAAATTTGTAAGTGAACCTGTTTTTGCAGTTGGTCTGTATTATTTGCTCAGAGGATTAACAAAAAACTATGATAAATATGCCTTGAGAATTTTTTCAAGTCAAAGGCTACATGGAGTGACTACTCTTTGGTCTCTGTGATGGACAAAATTATGTCTCAAAATTTATATGTTGAAGTTTCTCATCTCTGCTGTGAAGATACATAGTGATGGGGTCTTCAGGAGATAGTTAGGATGAAATGAAGTCACAAGAGTGAGGCTTTCATGATAAAATTAGTTCCCTTATATGAAGAGACACCACAGAGGTTACACTCCCTATCTTTGCCCCATGAAGGTGGTTGTCCACAAACCAGGAAGATGCCCCGCACCAGAAAGCAGCCTTGAGGTGCTCTGATCTTGGACTTCTAGCCTCTCAAACTGTGAGAAATAAGTGTCTGTTATTTAAGCACCCGTCTACGGTATTTTCTTATGAAAGTTGGAACAAATGAATACAGTCCTGCTTTCCCTTCATGTACATATATTAAACTTCAAATTAAGAAATCAAGTCTAGAACTCTGTGTTTGAGTCACTTCCAAGGGAGATTAACCGCCACGCTATTGTCCTGCTTGTCTGAACAGAGCATGCTCTCCCTGCGGTGGAAGCAGGAGGTTAAGCTTAAGAATGACGTTGTATCTTTTGTAACAAATCAGTAAACGTAAGTTGGCTCTCTTGCTCAGTTCTGTGAACACTTCTAGCAAATATTGAACATGAGGAGGGGGTCATAGGAACTGAAGGCCATGAGGCCTGGGACTTGACAACTGGCATCTGGAGTCAGGAAGAGTCTTATGGAACCATATTCTTAAGTTGTGGAGTCTATGCTAACTCCAGGTCAGTGTCAGAATTGAATTAAATTTGACTGGTGTCCAGAGAATCAGATAGTTCATCGATGTGAGAAAAACAAACAAAAAACCCCCCACACATTTGGTGTCAGAAGTGTTCTGGGGATAGAATCAAATCACAAGTCAAGAAAAGAACCTTACATTTTCTTTGTTTGGGTAATTAAATAAGTGTAAAATTTTATTAAAAACTTTTTCTATAAATAAATAAATAAATAAATAAATAAATAGGCCTTGACACAGTCCCCAGAAACCGTGACCCAGGACACAGTAAGAAGCAATATGATGCCGATTTCTTACGTTTCAGGAAGAGATTCAGGATTTCTTCCCACATCCTCCCTCCCACTTCAACCTTGAAACTAAAACAAACCATAGAGCAACTGAGGTCCATTTGGTGCCTGTCCATTCAGGATGCTCTGCCAGAGGCTTTTTACAGATTTTTCTTAAAAATGGACAGACCCAGTCAATCTAGACTTTCTGCCTTCCCCCCAACTTAGAATCGTGCAGAGTGAAGCTCATGGAAAGAGGTTGATTGAACAGCCCAGTATCACATGGTAAGCAGGGTCAGGCTGGGACTTGAATCCAGGGCATGGTTTGCTTATGTCAGGGCTAGTACTCAGCCACAACACCAGCCTCATGACCATTTTTAAAGGGCATAAGAAGACACCTTTCATCTCCACCAGCTTCTACTTAGTGAAGCCCTAGTAGTGAAGGAAGAATTTGTGCTTGTTGAGTAGAGCAAAAATTCCAGTTCTCGCCTTGAGCTGTTGTCCCTGCCTATTCCAGGATGGAAAGAAATACTGTTTAACAACAACCATCCTAGAAGAAAAACAGCCAAAGTTAGCTGTTTTGTGGAACAGACTTCACTCTTCCTGTATCCTTGGAGACGACTCTTAAGAGCAGAATTATACTAACGAGTTTAATTAACAGAAAATATTTTATGCGTTCAATTAAAATATTCGGTGGACAGATGATGTATTGACTCTTGAGATATCTAAAGAAAAATCTGACAGTATCACAGCCAGGAAACCAGCAATTCTTCTTTGCAGTGAATTTTGACATCTTTCTCAGAAATTGCGATGATTCAAACACAATTAACAAGTCATATCTAAGTGATATACATAGGATCCTGTATTCAATAATCAGGAAATGCATATTCTTTACATAGATTATTTACAATAATTAACCATGAACTACACCGCAAAGCAAGTGTCAATAAGTTTCATACATGGAACTCTCTAGAACATGTTGCATTCACTACAAAGAAATTTGCTTAAAAATCAGTTACAAAAGAGAGCATTATCTCATTCACTAAGAAAAAAAAATTGAGAATCTTTTCTGTAATTAATAGAAAAATTATTTTAGATATTTGATTCTTTAGAATTAAACAGTAAAGAAAGTAACTAGCCAACATGTAGGTGTTTTGAAAATTGCATGAAGAGAAACAGTATTAAAAGAAAAGAGAGGGGCCTGGAAGTGTAGCTCAGGGGTAGAGCACTTGCGGATCATGCATGAAGCCCTGGGTCAGGTCTGATCCCTTACACTGCAAAAACAAACAAAATCCTAAACAAAATGAAACAAAACAGAAGAAAAAATAACCCTGAAAATCAGTGAACTAAGCATCAAAGTGAAGAAATTAGGAAAAGATACACAAAATGAAGTCAAAATAATTCCAGCACTTGCTGTCCCTAGTTGTCAGGCACCTGAGGCAGGGGTGGCTAGGACTGGTGTATAGTAGCTCAGAGTGTGAGAACCCAGAGTGAAAGGTAGTGTGAATTCTGCCATGGTTCCTTTGCATTTGAAAAGCACACTTGAGGAAGAAGCCTCTTCCTGAGGAGGGCTGGGAGACGGGAGGGAGGTGTGGGCTGAGGCTAGCAGCCTCAGGCATACCATTGGGTTATCTAGTGTATAAACAGAGGTGGATGGTAAAACATCAAGTTTGTAGAACCCGCATTCCCAATTCCCTTTTTTCTTTTCCATAGCATTTTATTACTTGGAAACGTCCTGTAGTGTTTCCTTGGCAAGTTTATTGCCTGACTCTCCTTTTTAGACTTCAAGGATAAGGATTATGTTTTCTATTTTATTAACTAATAGTCCCCATATCTGAGAATAATACCTAGCATGCATATGTGCTCAGTAACTATGGAATAAACATAATGCTGACTTCACAAGCTATGAACTGTCAGCATTATGTTCCACGTGCCCCCAAGATCCTGAGACACATTATGCTGGATGAAGATTTCTCTCACCCCTGATTGTTCATGAAGATGGTCAGGCAGTCTGGACCCTGGAGACAACATTTAACTGCAATTTGTTTTTATGTTGAACAGAGTTCATGGAATAATGTATCCAGCATTCTAAACTCAGAATCTCATAACTCTCTTCCTTGTTAGTGGACAGCAAAGCTTCTTTATCTGGGATCTTCTGATAATTGTGTGTTCACATTTTAAGGTAATGCCTCTGAGCATAAACACTGTGTGCTGTGGGCATCATAGGCGGAGAAGGAGAGTGTGTGCCTGCTTCCACAGGCAGGATGACGTTCACACTCACCTTCTATGTCTACCTTACTAGTAAATCTTATGCTGCTTTAATATGTTGAGGAATGATTACCATGGTAACTTTAAAGAGCTCAAAAACATTATAGCTTTGTATTCTCCACTTAGAGCATCTAACCACAAGGACTTCCCCAGATACTTCTGAGTCTTTTCTTTCTAGTCACCTGACATGTCTACCTTTGTTTTATTCAATGAAAATATAGAGACCTCTGTTATTAAGTGTGTTCCATATCAACTCAATTTTATCATGCACAAACTCAGGGTTAGGTTTGGATTGGAAAATACCAACTCTGATATCTCAGTACAGTGGCTATATCTCCTGGACAATTCTCTTGTTTATAACTGTATTACTTATTTTACCTCTATCATAGAATGAGAAAAGAGTTTTAAATATCTAATTTGATGGAAATTATGACAAATATTATGAAAACATTATGGAGCTGGTCTAGGTAGGGATACTTTTTTTTTTTTTTTTAACCACTTTCTTTATTTAAAGAAAATGAGAACTATGCACTGAGACAAAAATTATGAAATCACCCTTGGAAATCTTGGAACTGAGGCTCTGTCTTCTGTTATTAAAATATACTACCAAGATCAGTGTCTGGACAATGGAAATTCATTTTGTTTTCTTGCTGCCATGCATAATTGATTGAGATACGATTGCCAGTTGGGTCTCTTCCTGTGCTCCCTATGTTGTGTGATATGCCCTCGGCCAGGCTTGATAATGAATGATAAAGAATTATACCAACTGGTGGCAATATTGTTTTCACAGCCATGGTCACTTAGTGAAAACCACAGGGCTATGCTGCTTTTCCCCTTTTAAGCTGTTATAAATTCTTGAATTCCTAACTTGTGCTACAAGTTATTTCTGGCTTAAAAATGAAGCCAGGTTTCCTATGACCCCCAAGTCTTCACTGTGTTATCTTTAAATCTTTCCTATTGCCAAAGGCAAACTAAATGTGAAATAATAAATAGCAGGGTTGTGTGGCCTGAAAAGGCAAATTCTGAAAGCTGCAGGAAACCATGTCCAACACTGCCTGGTCTCATCAAGAAATTATATATACATGTGGCGGAAAACAGTTTTGAATCCTGGTTCTCAAATGTCTTTCATCTGGTATTCTGTTTCTGAATGTATTACCTAATAGGTAGAATATGTGATATTTAGTGAAAACTTCCCTGAACATCAATTTTTATCCAACTAAAATCAGAAAGCCTTCCAAGATAAGCAACTGATAAAGTTTAACTGTCTAAAATTATTTCACGTGTAGAATGGACAGATGGGAGACAAGAATACATCTGGAGGTTGGAAATTGAGCACGCACATTTATTGGCCCAGAGTTGTGCTAGAATTCTTCACCCTCTGGCTCAAATTTCAGGTCCTCTAAGAAACCTTTCTGAATCACCAGTGTGAATAACATTTCTACTTCAACTCTTCACAACATTAAAACACTTGATTCAGATCTCCACTCATCAACAAATACTTCCCATGGATTATCCGTGCACATTACTCTTGTCAGATACCAATGTATTTGAAAGTTTACTGGACACCAAACAGGTGTTGGCCACACTGCTGGACATCAGTCCAGTCAACTTCGCAAAGTGGCTTCAACTTACTCAATTGTGTATCTTTCATCGATTCATGTGTGTGTTCACTTTGATGAAATGCAAACCTTTAAAGGATGGATGATGTTGGTATACTGTTTTGTTTTTGTTTTCGTCTTTGAGTATATACAAGTGTACAAACCTAGTGTCAAGAACCAACCAAAGTAGTCGATCAAAAGAGAGGGGGCTGAGACACACACAGTAAGGATCAATCAGGTGAAGGGACAGGAAAACAACAAGTGGAGTTTGCAGGGAAGTCAGCACAGGATACAAACAATACAGTAATTATAACAGAAGTGACAGCTAGGGCTGGGGAGATAGCTCAGTTGGTAGAGTGCTTGCCTTGCAAGCACAAGGCCCTGGGTTCAATCCCCAGCACCAAAAAAAAAAAAAAAAAAAAAAAAAAGTGACAGCTACCACATTTGTTGAGCTAGGGGCTGTGCTATGTGCTTCCTATGAATTTGCTCATAAAATGCTCCCAGCAACTTCCAAGGTTGGCACTACTGGTGAGGAACTATGTAGGCTTTTGTTAGGTGCCTTTTAAGCTTTGTTTACTAATTTTTCCTTTGTCCTAAAACCCTTGTTTGATCAAATAGTAACCTCTCCTCAACATAGACCAAATTCTTGGGAGTAACCGATGCCAGTCCAGCTCCAAAAGAGGTCTGAATTAGTGTGATAGTAACTCCATCCCTTGCCAATGATTTGTTC
Source organism: Sciurus vulgaris (assembly GCF_902686455.1). Classification (NCBI taxonomy): domain Eukaryota; kingdom Metazoa; phylum Chordata; class Mammalia; order Rodentia; family Sciuridae; genus Sciurus; species Sciurus vulgaris. The sequence continues at coordinate 132,620,804 of NC_136469.1, read as the reverse complement.
AGGAACTCAAGTCTAAGATGTTTAGCTCATGGCACTGTCTGGCCCTTGGAGTTGTTTGAGGTACAGGCATATGACACAATTTTGGTTAAAGTCTTGCTTGGGAACTGCTAGAAAGGAAGAGCCTTCACCCCAGAGAGAATGATTCTGGAAGCAGATCTCCCATTTAATGTCAGTTAATAATGAACAGATATAAAGCCAGAAGCTGTCACAGACATTTAGGTACCATGACTCAACTTAGGAAAGACTTCTAGTTAGATGAGCTAATGTACTCACTCTCTTTAAATATCCGAGTCAGTTTTTTTTTTTTTTTTTTTTTTTTTTTTTTTTTTTTCCTTTTATTTGTTAGTTGCTACTGAAAGCACCTGAATGGCACAAACCTGAAGTGTGCAAAAACTTGGAAGTCACATGTGTGGTAAGTTGAGCATCAGCTTCAGACAGGTCCGTGTGAACTGAAGCCCACTCTCAATACTTTCTCTCATTTCTTCTCTGTGGCAATCTGGAGAAATTCTGCATGAATATTTTGCAGGTGTATTTGTTCATTTGATGAGCTTGTGTGGGTTTTTTACACAGGTTTCTGTTTCTGCTCCTGTCGCTCTAACTGACAACTTCTCCCCACTGTGAAAGCTCTTTTACTTGAGCCCCAGCCTAGTGTTATTAACCAGTACCCTCTTCCTATTACAGTGACTGGAGCCACTTTCTTAAACTCCTGGCTGATGACTGCAAGGCTGCTTCAATTCAGGTGAATCTCTCAGGACTTGCCCCCGTTCACCCCCTGAGCTCTCTTTAGACCACCCCTAAGTCTTCATTGGGCTCAGCCGCTCTAGGAGACACCTCAGCTGTATTCTGATTTGACCGAGTCCTGTCTGTCTTGAGATATTGATTGGGATGCTACTCTCCTTTCCCTTGATCCTGAATATATTAGATTCCAAGATATTTCTTCTTTTGCCGACCCAGCTTCTAAGATCCTATGCCTTGTAATTTGTCAGGGTCAAAGCGCAATCATATATGCCACTAACTATAATCCTATTTTGCCTAAAAATGTAAACAGTGTTACCAAAAGAAGATCCATCCAAATATCATTAATAGGAAGAAGAAAAGAGGAAATGAATGAGAGAGAAATTAATCCAAGGAATGAGAATGCTACACTATAATAATTAACATTCTCTCTCTACCCTGAGTCCTAACTCTAACTGCTAAAGGTTTGTGCTGGCTTCTTTTAAGATTTGGAGTTGTTACTTGGTGAATTTGAAAAATGGAGACACAAATAGTTGGTGTATTAAATTGCCTCGAGGACATAATGAAGTTATCTTGGCAGATGAATCAAATGATAGTTCTTAAGCAAAAATCAGGAAAATAATCTAATGTTTATACAGCATTGCCAAGAGTCACATCTTTTAAGATTTCAAAGGAGAAACGAACTGCCTGGAAACCTTGATAAATGTGTGTTGACATTCTAGCAAAGAGTGGCCATTCAATTACTTCCATACTGTATCAGTTGAACCAGGAGATGAAAATCATATGGTTGGAAAATGCCCCCAAGTTCATGAGGCCTTTGACTGTTGCTAAAATATTTGATATTAATATCCTTTTCAAGTAGGTCTTAAAGAATTTCCTTTCAACCAAGAAATCTGAAGGGGGAGGAATAGCCATTGGGAGTTAATTCAGATAAAATAAACAATTTTACTGACTTGTATGTTCAGCATTCATTCATTTATTCATGCACTCAGTTATTTACAGACCCTGCAACTGATTGATTTATCAAGCAATCCCTTTATGATAGACTCCATCTTAGCTCCAAGCCTAAGAAAATGAACGAGAAAGGACATTCCATTAAGAAACTCACAATGTATGCATCGTGACTGATAGGTGCACTCTCCGAGGATGGAAAGATGATGTAGAGGGAAAGAGGATAAGCTAAACCCTGCAGGGAAGAAGACATCAATGAAGTAACATGTGAATGGAAAAATAAAGGAAGACAAAGGAGAAAAGCTACATCTATGGTGGAGAAAAGAGGTATGGACATGGAATGGGGAGACAGGACTTTGGTGATATTGGCTGAGCCAGCCCTAGAGGGAAGGAGAATATACGAGGCTGGAAAGATGAAGAAGAGCCGTGGAGTAGGAAACATTGATTATATTTTTTAAGTGAGGGCTGGTCCTAAAAGACTTTGCTTTGATGAATGGCACTGTAGGAAGTTTGCTCAGAAGTGGAAGAGAGAATGGGGCTAAGAACAATACATGTTCATAATAACTAGAGTCAGTATGCGAGTCTGACTGATCAGATATCTTCTTCAGGTAAAATGGAACTCTTCTCTTCGAAGAATCACCTCATCACTAATTTTCATGTATCTGAAGGGGAATGGCTTTACCTTCTGGATCTGGAGTAAAGTGTGAGTCCTAGTCCTGGTCAATACTATACACGAGTCACCCACATGGTCTGTGTGATCTGCAAGTCATTTAATTACCCTGAGGCATCTCAGTTTCCTCTGTTGGAAAAAAATAGCCAACTTTTATATTTTATGCAATGTATTTGATGGTAAAGAATGACACTTAAAAGTGAAAATAGCAGAAAAGAAGTACATAGTGGGTTTGCCATCAATACAGTTGAGTTTAATAGTCTTGTAGTCACTGTGAAGAGCAAATGAGATGGTGTATATGCAATGGTTGTATTTGGGAATATGCAAATGTGAGTTAACTATTTTCTTCTGAATACAATTAGAGTATCAAGGGAAGAAAAATGAGAAGAGTAGAGTGTACAGAGTATCTAAATCAACTTCAACTTTTTAATTAGTGTACTCATTTATACCTTAATCCAGTCCACAGATGAAATCACATCATTTACACAAGACGAAACTGAGACCCTGAGAGAAGATGGTCTCAAGGACTTGTGGTTCTCTGCTCCGAGAACAAGATTAGAACTGCTGTCCTTCATCGCAGACCACATTTCCTACTAGAGTTTTTTCTTTTAGATGAAAGTGATATAGATATGTATTTAGAGAAAATTATCAGAATCTACTTTTAGAAAAAAACAAGCAAATTTAATTTTTATCTGTTATTTTATGCATTTTTTGTGTAACTTTAAGTCCAATACCATAACCATTCCCACTTTATAGATGAAAGAGTGAAGCCCAGAGAAGTTCATACACTGATCTAAGTTTACATAAACATTTAATGAAGCTCAGATTCAAATCCAGGTAGTCTGATTGCAGACCCTCTTTTCAGTTCTAATATAAAGAAAACAAAATAAAATAAAATAAAATAAAAATCAGCATTAACCTGTGAAAATCATCCTGGATGTTGATTCTAAGACAACCATGAAGCTAAATTTCACAGTCACACCCAGAGATTTCCCTGGTGACCCTTCAACTAACCTCCAAGTAGTGCTGAGATCCTATGTGGAACGCTCAGTGAGGGAGCAGGCAGGGGGCATCGGCTTGGTTCTCACAGAGTTCACTGGTGCCACCAGAACTGGAGCAGGTGTGGCTTAGGGTGATTTGCTGGGATACAAGGCTCAGAGCCCCTCCCAGTGCTTCTCTGGACTCCTGACTCCCTCAGGTCAGGAGTTCCTTGCCCGCAAACTGGGTCTGTCAGACTCACTGTCAGGCAGGAAGGACACATGAGAACCTACCTGAAGTGTGGTGGGAAGAGAAAGCCAAGCACATTGAAAAGCGAGTAGCAGAGGAGGGAATTGTGCTTGACTAGGAGGAGGGAACCCTCCAGGACGTGAAAGGATGGGGATTTGGGTTTTGTCTTCAGCACAGAACATCCTTCCAACCAAGGGCTCCAAAGTATCTTTTCTGAGTAGAAACTGGTAAGACCTCTGGACATTCCTGGTCACTAGATTTGCTAAGAAATTGACATGTGCAGTGCCCTCAGATTCCACAGAGAGCTTCTCTTAGGCCCATTTACCTTAAAGATGAAAAATCACACCTATCTCTGAATGAAATGGAAATTGAGACTTTAATGGTTTGGTGTGCCACTCTCCTGCCAATTCTATAGTAAAAAATTGTGCCTACAGTTCTTTCAAGAGTCATTTTTGAAACAGCTCTTCATCCATTTTAAATATCTTTTATATTCCCTGGGTGGGTAATGAACATTCTTCTTTGTTCAATCTTCTTTGTTCTTCTTCTTTGGCTGTTTTGTCTAATCAACTTTCTTGGACAAGGGGACAGAACACACTTGTTGACCAGCGTGTGATAAAAACTGTCAGGAGTGGTTGAGAATGCTTTTCTGTCTCACTTTATGCAACCATGAAAGAAATTAGATATGCATGTCATACTGAGGGCATCTCATTTTGAGACCAAGCCAGCACTTTTGAAACAATACTAATTTTCCAATTAGAGTTTATGTAGACCATGGAGCTCCTTATGAATGAAAATCAAGCGTGAATTGCATCTAGATGAATTCCGTGAAGCCAGATTAACAATACAGAGGGTGAAGGAAATTGTTGTTGGCTATATTTTTTATAGATTGTTAGAGCCAGAATTTAACAACCATCTAACCAGCTCCTTCACTTTTTATAAGGAGAGAAGTTGAGATACAAGAGAACAGAATGGTCTCCCTAAGGTTGGCACAGGGCTCTTGCCCATTGCCAGGTTGTATCTGTTAGTTTTTATATACCCTTCCATTTTAGAGTCGAGGTTCATGTTCCACTTAATATCCGATATTTATTGATTCTCAGTAATAGCTCTGCTTTTATTTGATGTTTTGTTTTTGCAGCTGCAGTGGGGTTGTTTATTGGATTGTCAATTCTCATTTCAGATTTTTTTTTAGTGACTTCCTTGTCACTTGACAAAACAGATTTATCACAAAATTGTTGAACTTTAGGATGAAGAAGTTTGCTTTTATGTCATTTACATTTTCTTGATTGGGCTGTTGTACTAAAACCGTATAATTTTTCTTTCACAGAATATATCAGGATGCCTATGCTTGGCATGTACTTCTAAGCAATTAAAAAACTAAACAGCCACTTATGAATCTCTAAATCCCCATCCACAGCGTTTTACAATTAGGAAACTTAGATCATTTAAATCAGGAGTCACAAACTCCAATACATATGTATTATAGGCAGGAATAATGTAACATGACAACATGACTAAACTATTTACATTTCAAACGAACAACCTATCTCACAATCCATTTTAAAATATTCAGTAGTTCATGAAGGCCTTTGGAAAGCAGTATCCCAAAAAGGCTTCCCAATTTTGACCCTGATTTAAATCCAGTGTCTGCTACCTGAACCTAATGTTTGGAGCCTGGGATTAAGACCTCACTCTCCTAAATCTTGGTGCCAGACTCTTTTCCATTCCACGGTGTGGCTTTCCATTCCACCATCTTCCAACTTACACAGCTGCTCCTTCACTCAGATTCATCATCTGTGTTGGTGAAGACAAGTTATATCAGAAAGTTTTTGTTGGCTGCCGCAGGCAGGCAATAATGAAAAGTGTTTGGAGAAATTTTCTTGATTTTTTTTCTTCTCAAATATGTGTGTGCCTGTACACGTGCTTATGTGGATGTACATGAGTATATGTCTGTGTGTTCATGTCTGTGTGTGTGTGTGTGTGTGTGTGTGTGTGTGTGTGTGTGAGAGAGAGAGAGAGAGAGAGAGAGAGAGAGAGAGAGAGAGAGAGAGAGGAAGAAAGCTGTGTGTTGGTCCTCAGCTTGGCTACGACCTGGATTTCTTTCCTGTGTTACCCTGCTCTATGGTGTGGGCACAGGTTCACATACTACTACAGTTTCTCTGTCTAAATGCCTTGAAATGGCTCTTTCTCTTGTCCATTAGGGCACATTTTCCCTATTTATCATGACCTTCATAACTCAACAGGTAAATTTATGCTCTTGTAGCTTTTGTTCTATACCATAGATTAGCCAAGAGATACTTGCAAATGGGGCAGACTTTAGAGATTGATAAAAGCATCTGTGACTCATTCCCCTGATTCTCACCAATGCCTACTTTTAAATTTCTAGACCTTTCCTTTGTAGACTCCAGTGATTTTTGGATGGCTTATTGATGTTTTTTCTGACCATTAGGGAAAGGTGAGGTTTGATGTAATTACATCACTTTCACCCTAATTGTAGTGAGGATACTTCAAAGGTAGGGAACTAGGACACCCTACAGATACAGTTCCCTTTTCTGTGTTGAGAAAAATCTTCCTGGCAACACCTGTTGCAGAAACCAATATTTAATGCCCAAGATTTTTCCAGAGAAAGCACCAAAACCCAAAGAGCACATGAAGAGGGGAGTTTTGAGACCCCAGAACACAAGTAAGGGGAGAAAAACTGTCATCTCTGAGAGATTCACCATATTCCTGTGAGTGTTCGGCTGGGGGTTGAAGACAAGTCTGCCTGTATATATTGTGAGATTTAATTTCACTGCTTAGCAAAGTCACGTAATAGTTGTTTTCTTAAAGCAAACTCCAGAATAAAGAATCTTACAAAAGCCAAGACATGAAAAGTTTCAGCTATAGGAACTAACTGGCTATCGACTGTTTCAAAACTATCCCTAGTGACCAAGAGACTCATTGGTGCTGAGACGATAAAGGAGAAGCCCTGAGTGGGTCCACATTCATCATGTCACCTACCTGATAGAAGGAAAGGAAGGGGAAGATGTTTGCGGGTGTGTCATGTTACACTTGTATAATAAATATATTTCCCACAGCAGAGTTCCTGTGTCAGACACAGCCATCCTTTCCTCTACTTTTTTCAAAGGATTGATAGTAACTTATATTTCTGTACAGTTTCTACTTCATCAAGCTCCTGCCTACACTGGGTGATAGTCTGCCATCAGGTAGGAGGTGTTATTTGCCCACCATTACAGTTGAAAAGAGAAAAGAGTGCAAATTCATGGAAATGCAAGTCTGAAAACAAAGATTCTCCATGGTGCCTGAGGATACTGAGGTCCTCAACCCAGGTTGAATGTGACAACCATGACCACAATTTGCTGGGAAATCAAAACTTGTTCGTGGCACATCTATAGATAGGTTACTGGTCTTCTGGCTCCAAAATTAATGTCTATTCTATGGTTCCTTCAGTGACTGTCCATTGCGATATTATTGTATGAGAGTTAATATTGTCAGTGCTGAGAATTCAAAGGTAAATAAGACATGGTTCTTGCTTTCAAGAATCTCAGATCCAGTGTGGGAGATATTAGTATATTTAAGTAATTACAATGCACAACGCAGTGAGTACTGAGAGAGATCCAAGCAGAGACAGCCACTGAGAGCATAGAGAAATGGGCGGGGCACAGAGTTGGCCCATTGTGATAATCTTTTAATGGTTTATTCATGTTCTGAAGGACATCTTGGCATTTTCTAAGTCAAGCATGATTTTAAAGGTATTAAAGCAGCAGGAAGTGAATGCACCAGGACTTGGAGAATGCAAACAAGAAGCAGGAGGAGTGAGCCCGTCTGCCTTGGAGACCTGGATGCAATTCACTCTCACTGGAGTGTTGACGGAGAAACACCGTGTGATGAGTAGCATGGCTGGGCATGAGCAGGGGCCTGGTTTTCTGGACCTCTTTCCCTCCAGCACCTTCGGCTGTATACCTAGGCACATAAGTCAGGTTGTCTCAGGTGTCTAATTGGGAATTCCTGCTGTTCTTGGAGTCTGAATGCAGCCAGAGCTGCTAATGGGCCTCACTTTGACCTTTGGTTTCTGAGCTCTTGAAGTGGTCAGGGGAGTCACTGACTTTGACTTATAGAGAACTGAGGCTGCAGTTAGTGAGGCCTGGGCACTGGGTACTGAGATTGGCAAAGCAAAAATCCCTCTGCTGACTGGGGAATAATTCTCCAGAAGGTGTTAGGCCCTCAGCTCCTTGCCAAGATTTTTTAGGCACCAGGTACTGGAGATGAAATAGACCATCCGGGTAGCCTGGTAATTCAATATTAGCTGCAGACATACCAATTCACTTGTAGGCTGGTTTTACTGAGTCTAGCTTATTTTATGAAAGGGATACACTTTCTAATATTTCTGCGGTTTCACTTAAAACCCAGGTTTGTTAATCTCTCAGCTAGACTCAATCAAACCAACCCAATAATCTAGCTTATTAAATGCAAACTCAAGCACTATATATTACTTTAAATTGGCTATCTCTGTGTTTGTTCCCAAGAATTCCACATGTAGCTGCAGAAACTACCACTGGAGATTATATGGTTCCTAATAAAGGGAAACCATAATTATGTTAGAATATTTAAGAGATGTTTATTAATACACTTCTATAGGGTAGTTCTCTGACCCACCATGAAAAATCAGAGATAAAAGGTGATTCCATAGGAAAAATTATTTATTACAGGGAATATTTTTACCAGGTCGGAGGAGCCTTCCTTCTTGTCAAGTCACAAGTAGCTAGTTAAAATTTTCCTTCAAAAATGCAGTGTTGAGGTTAAATAAACTTTTTCTTCCCCCAGAAAACAAATTTAATTCATCTTCTCTTTAAGGCAGTGGTAGGTAAAAGGAAGATTTTGACTATTTGGCTTCTGGTGGTTTTGGAACTGCTTCAGTGATGTTGTGGGTTGAATCATTTTCCCCCCAAAAGATATGTTGGAAACCTTAAACCTTAGAACCTCAGAATGTGACCTTATTTAATAGTAGCATTGTTGAAGATGTGATTAATAAGGATGAGATCACACTGGAGTGGGGTGGGCTCCTAATCCAATATGACTGGTGTCCCCATAAAGGGAGAGAGACAGAGACAGATCCTAGACTGGTGAAGCTGCAGGCAATGCAGGGCCACAGCTCCTGGGGCCTTGCCAGACTCAGACTCACTCAGTGCCCTCAGAAGAACTAGCTTGCTGGTACCTTGACTTTGGACTCACAGCCTTTAGAACTGTCAGAAAAGTAATTTATGCCGTGTTAAGCACTTAGCCTGTGGATTTTTGTTATGGAAGCCCTGGGAAACTAACAAATGGTCTGAGCAGAACTGGAAACTTCTCCCCCTCAACCCCCAACTCCAATTCAGGAAGTTGAGAGTGAATGTGATTGTGAGCCCACTACTCAGAACCTGGTGCCCGTTTGGTTTGATTGATATGAATTTTCTCCTTGTTTGACAGGGAGGACATTCAATTTCTCTTTTCACATCTGGGGTACTTCTATTCTCTTACGTAAATGTTAGAAAACAGTAAGCGAGCGCTCAGTAAGTCTCATGAGTCTCAGTTGAAGGTACGCTGGCTGCTGCACATCTGCTATTGTCACCTTGATTATAATGTTCATGAATTTGCTCCTGGGATTTGAGTGTCCTAGGTCTTTTCTGTCATGCTTTCCTTGTGACAACTTAGCAAGATTGTTATGTTCACATGTTAAGGAAAAATCATCCCAGGACAAGCAGCTAAGACCTCAGCCTCCCAGGTGGGGTTGTCCAAGGGTTCTTGGTACATTCTATTCCTGAGTCTTCCTTTGATTGCGAACAGATGGGCACTAAACTCTAGGAGTCTTGGAAAAAATCCTTGTATTTGATTATTTTCCAAGGCAAAATGAGAGAAGATGGCCAGTGTTAGTTTGACTTGGCGGCAGCCCCAGACTAGTAAATGGTGACAGTCAGTGGATGGTTGTATGGTTCAAGGGTCTCCATCCTTGGTAGTACTGCCCCAGTGGCTGGGAGTCCACCAATCACATGTATGGATTTGACTTCTAATAGGTGTCAAGTGTTTTCCTTGCCGTTGGGTTCATTTAATTTCCCTTAGGTAAACTTGCTATATGGTACCAATTAAGAATTTTTCATTTAATTTATATTATGACAATCTGAAACTTGAGAGAAGGCTCCATTCTCCACAGCCTGATTTGATTATGAACGACACTATTCAATCTTCTTTAGGCACAACGTTGTCCTTCAGCCATTGAAGTGGTTTTAATTACTAGTTTCTTCAAAGTCATGGAAAAGAGCCTCACAAGGCACTGAGATAACATTAGTTGCTTTAATTAAATTTTGCCACTGAACTCATTGGTGTAAGGTTGGTGTGGTCCAGCCTTTTCTGCACTGGCAAAGGAGGGTTCAAACATGGTACTCACTCTCCCTCAGAGCAAATGCAGTTGCTGTGAAGGAAACTTGTGCCTGATGAGTAAGCAATTAAAGCAGAGTCACCAAAACAAACTTCTTCAAATCCATTAGGTGACCAAGACCACAAAATTTTTTCTTGCTTTATTTTGGCAGGTGAGCCGTTTATCCACAAAACATGGCCACAGGCCATGACCAAGATGACCAAAAAGTAATTTTCACTGTTGACAATGAGGAGTGGTTTTCATGGGTTTGGAAAAATTTAAGAACTATATCCAAAGAATTTTGAAAGACATATTTTTTTCCTGCTGCTGCTCACATGAATAAATTGGTGATCTTAGAATTTTTAGTTTTATAATTTGTATGTTGTCTCACCTGACTAATACATCTTTATTTTTCTTACGCCTAGGGAGATCACAGGGAGATCAGAAAAGGAGTACCATTGGGTAATTTTGGTGCTGCCTTCATGTGATATTCAGCAAGGAATTTGGAGATCAGAAAGCACCGGTTTGAATCTGACTGTGATTTACTAAGTCTGTGGTAGTATGTGATATTAGATAGGTCATATTCAACCACTGCCTATGTGGTTTTCTTTTTCTTTTCTTTTTTTTTTCTTTATCTGATTGAAGAAGTTTTCTGGAAAATAATTTTAGTTTGCTGGAACCCAAATTCCTAGTGATCGATCCAAATGATCAATTCTTTTGGGGGCAAGAAGTAGCAAACGGAGTGGAAAACCTGGAACCTTGTCAGAGGTGAGAACAGCGGAATCTGTCTTCCCTTGAAGAGAAGCGCAAACACCAGGAGGACAGTAAAACTGTTGTTGGACGAGAAAATATTTTCCTTTAAGATACAACATTTGTTCTCGAAAAAGGTTAAGGGCTATTATGATATAGTAAGAAAAATACGATAACTCACATTTCAGTCAACCAGATGCTGTGCATGATTCTCACTGTTTTACATATTCTGTGTTCTGGTCTTCTACACCACCACACTTCCCTGCTGTCACACATGCCCCCTGAGTCCCCGCTCCTCCTCCTCTTTAACCTCCCAAGTTTGTTTTCCTTTAACTGGCCAGGATATGTTCGAGTTCCTTCGGGCTGGGCCTGGGCCTTATTCTCACCCTGTGGGAAACCTCACACACAGCCACAGTTTTAATCATCTCCATATGTCAGAGACTCCCAAGTATAAATCCCGAAGGCTTGACCTTTCCTAGGAGTTTCAGATCTTTGTAACCGATTGTCTGTTTCACATCCCCACCTAGGTATCTCAGAACCACCACGAATTCAACAGTCCCAAGCCAAAGCCTGGTTGCCATCTGCAAACCTGGAATTTTTCCAGGAACTTCAGCTCAGTCAATGATATTGTCCTCCATCAAGCTGCATAAACAGAATGTTGGAGTCCACCTTTGAGGCCGTTTTCCCCATCTCGAATTCACCAACTTCTGTAAATTTCCATCATAATTTTCCTTTCCAAGGTAATGTCATGTCTTGTTTAAACTACAACAATATCAAATCTCCATCCATTCTTGCCTCTTCCAATCCAGTTTATATTTTGTAGCCAAATTGATCGCTATAATATGTGCATCTGAATAGCAACCTATTTTTACTTTCCATTGGTGGATGTGTGTACATGCACACAAACATGGGAACTTGTGTACATATATTGTTACAAACTTCTGTTTCATTTTTCTTAGGATGAAATGCCAATTCTGAGTAGGGGTGGTCTATAATATTGTAATTGTCAAGGGCTTGGCAGAAACAGATGTTTCGCTCAAATGAATAATTAAGAAGGGTTTAATGCAAAGACTATTTTAACAATGTAGGTTGGGTTAAAGGAAAGCACCAAAGGACTATAAAGCACTCTGTGGCTAGCAACAGCAGGAAATTACTACTTCCCTAAGTTAGGGATGCAAAGGAAGGGCACACTGTTGGAAATGAAAAGCAGGAAGGTTGAAGAGAGTCACCATGCAGGACCTGCCCTATGGAAAGGGTCATAGCAACTGCCAATCCAAGGTCCCATAAGGAAAGAGCTATAGAAATTCATTCTTGTTATCCAGTTTCCCAGTGGTATTTCTCATTGACATAGCTCACCTGGAAGATGGAGGAGAGGGGAGTTAGTTGATGGAGTTCTCCAAGTTCTCTCTTGCAGGGGACAGGGCATGGTGGAGAAGAGCACAGAGCCAATCTGGGGGCTCATGCAGCATGAAGGTTCCCAACCAGAGACTTGGTAGTCAGTGAAGCTCACTGGCTCCTCTCCAACCTCATTCCGTGAAACTTCTCTTCCATCCACAGTGGTCTCCTGCCTTCCTTCCACTACTGGGATGAACTCCTTAGTTTGTGTATATGCTGCTCACTCCACTTAGACATGCCCCCTTGTTCTGCTTTTAACTTGGATAATTTCTAATAGTTTCCCACGTATTGACTTAAACACGATTTCCACATGGAAGACTTCCCTTTATTTCCAAACTATTTCTGACCTTTGTGATATACTTTTGTATTAATATTCAATTTTCAGAGCACCTGTCATAGATTTTTATTATATATATATATATATATATATATATATATATATTTAGTTTTGACTAATGCCAAACTCTCCTCTGAGACTTTTAGCTCTCAACATCTTAAAAAAGTGCACAGCACATGATAGATTTCACATCATAGTCAAAAGGAAAGAAGTTGGGAATGGATAACTCTCCAGTCTTCATATTAGCTATCCTTCTAACATTGGGAGGAAGATGAGCACTCTTTAAATAGTGCATATGAATTCAGAAGTTATATCTTACAACTTAATGAATGCGGTACATAGAAATGCAAATAAGATTTTCATTTTCAGGAAAAGTGTTGGACAAAATTAGGGAAAGGACTTTCTTATTGAAAAAAAGCTGTTATGGGACTTTTAAAAATCACCTCATTGTCCTTTGAATTGGATTTTCTGATAGGAAATTAACCAAACAAATGCAGTTTTGCAGAGCACTTTCTGGAAATCTTTCCCATAAATACATTCTGATTTTTGTTGGGTAAAGTGTGTGTATTTTGCTGCAAAAGAAAATTTCAAAGTCAGAGTAGTGACTTTTATTGAGTCTGAAGTAGGGACATGCGTCTAAGGTGTTTTTAAGACACCAAATTATAGACAGTTTCCAGGGAGGGTTCATGAGAATTCATATTCCCCTGGTGTCTGAGTGACACACTTGGTGTTTTTTTCATTGTGTGTCTTGGTAGAATGGAGAAAGCTGATATCAAAGCAAAAGAGCACTTCAGGTGTTTAGTATCAGGCACTTAAGTTATAAGGATTATTTCTGAGAACACTGAGTTGTGTGGAGGATTATATTAGTGTAATATGAACCTGTCACCTGCCACTTGTGGTTCAGACGCCACTTGGGTGGGAAATAAATACAATGTAGTTCATCGGCTAATGTGATTTAAAGAGTGTTGGTAAAATATATTGGGAGCCGGCATCCAAATTCCTGAAACTATACAGCACCCTCCTAATGGGTGTTGCGGTCTACAGGATTGGTACAAATTAATTTTATCCCATACTATGTTCATATTACTTTAATACTATATAAGTGTTTTTTAGCCCAATGGGTAAGTAAGGAGCATAATGATTGAGTCATTAGAAGGATACTGACTGTAACTATAGAAGATTAAGAGTCTCAAGTTTACCGTCTAAAATTGTAATTTAGTATCTTTTCTTTTCCAAATTTATGTTAGTAAGTGTCCTTCAAAAATCATGTAAAATAAAAGGAGAATTTCTTTCCAGTCACAGTGTGAACAAATTTAAATAGCAACTGACATATAGTTCCCTTATTATGAAGCTATTCTTTACCAACTAATTATTACGCGTCAGCCCCAGTATTGGGCACTGTATCAGTTAGCTTTGGGGACAAGACAACAAAGAAATGATCCCAGCACCAAAGGGCTTCGAAGAGACATTCATTCCCACAGTGAGGGGCAGGAGCAACTCTGCTTCACGTGAGTCTTGTCTTCCTTTGAGCAGAAAGCTAGTTGTGGCAGGCTTTTCTCAGGAAAATGAAGCACAAAGAACCAACAGTAGTATGCAAGGTCCCTGGGATCGGTGCTGGCATTTAACTGCATGCCACTTGACAAAGCCAGTGACAGATAAGGCCGAAGTCCATCATCAGGGACGTCTTCTCTGCTCAGGACGAGAATGTGGCAAAGGTGTGGAAGAGGTGAGGAGAGGGATCTGACTATTCAATCTGCTACCTTTAGTTTTCTATATGATTGAAGAGATAATACATTTAGGAAACAACCATTAATCCAAAAACTAGGGTTATTACAACTTTGGTTTAGGGCTTCACAATTTGTTTTCTACATAATTTAAGACATTAATACATTAAAAAGTATTCCTTTATCTTTTTGAACACATAATATATAAAGACGTAATTTTGTGACATCAGAAAGTGAAAGGAACAGGGACAGAAGTCTACAGAAGCAGAGATTTTTGTGTCATTGAATTTAAGATAGTATAAATCAACAGAGAATTATAATTTAAATATCATCCCCATGGTAAAAAGCTAAATAATATGTGCAATAAGTGAAAAATGAATTTAAATGTTTCACTTCAAAAATTCAACTAATCCAGACACAGTGGCACACACCTGTAATCCAAGTGGCACAAGAGGCTGAGGCAGGAGGATTGCAAATTCAAAGCCAGCCTCAGCAAAAAGTAAGGTGCTAAGCAACTCAGTGAGGCCCTGTCTCTAAATAAAATACAAAATTGGCCAGGGGATGTGGCTCAGTGATTGAGTGCCCCTGAGTTCAATCCCCGGTACCTCCTCCAAAGAAAGCAATTCAACTAAATATAAAAGATTGTAGTACAGGAAATGAAGGCTAAAAATCCTATGAAGCATAGAGGAAATAAATAACAAAATAATAGAAGTAAGTCCTTCCTTATAGCAACTACTTTAGATGTAAATGAGTTGAACTCTGTAATAGAAAGATAAATGTTGACAGAATGAATTGAAAAAAAAAAAAAAAATGAAGAGAACTACCCCAAACCAAGATCTAGCTATATGCTATTTATAGGACACTTACTTTAGATCTGTTTTAATTGGTTTTCCATTACTGTGACAAAATGCCTGAGAAAAACAACCTAAAGGAGGAAAGATTTATTTTGGCTTATTATGTCAGAGGTTTTGGTTCATAATCACTTGACCCCATCATTGTGGACTTGCAGTGAGGTAGAACATCATGGCAGGGAGGGTGTGAAAGAGCAAAGCCATTCACCTTGTGGTAGCCAGGGAGCAGAGAGAGAGAGAGAGGAAATCTCTCCCAGGGTACCTCCCCATGGCCTACTTCTCCCAACTAGGCCCACCTCCTACAGTGTACATAACCTCCCAATAGTCCATTCAGTCATGAACTCATCAATGTGTTCATCCACTGACGAGGAAGGATCCCTCAGGATCCAGACACTTCTCAGAAGCCCCACTTCCAAACACTGTTGCATTGGAGACCAAGCCTTCCACACATCGGGCCTTTGGGAGATATTTCGTATTCAAACCATAATAAGAGCCCATGAAGCAAGCCTGTGATCCTAGTGGCTCAGGAGGCTGAGGCAGGAGGATTGCCAGCTTCAGCAACTTAGCAAGGCCCTAAACAACTCAGTGAGTCTCTGTTTCAAAATAAAAATAAATAAATACATAAAAAGGGCTCAGGATGTGGCTCAGTGTTAAAGTGGCCCTGAATTCAATCCTCATATGAAATAAAAAAAAAAAAAATCAATGGTGTAGTAAGTTTAAAGTTACAAATAGATTGAAAGTGAAGGATGGAAAGATACCCCATGTGAACAGTATCTGAAAGAGAGCAGGGGTTGCTCTACTAACATCAGACAAGCTGGACCTGAATGTCGTTCAGAGGCACAATGGTAGATTGGAAAGTCCTCTAGGTTCAAACCCCAGCTCTACAATTTACCAACTGAAACGATCCTGGAATAACTGCTCAAGTTCAGTGAGATCCAACTTTCTTACGTGTGTAACAGAAACTGCTTTTCACAACTATTGTAAGGATTAGACATGAAGCATGAATCATGCCACATAATACATACATATATGCATGAAATCACTCTTCTCTGAATGCATGAAAATGTTGCCTTCTACCATAGTGATAATTGATTCCAGCAAGAACCATGAAAATCGATGGGGTGGAAGTTTGTGGGGCAGCCTAAAATGCTCTTATGCCCTGAGCATTAAGGAAGTGTTCTAGAATGAAGGGATATAAAAATGCAGGAAAATTAAGTATAAGGCACAATCTTGGATTGTATCTTGCGCCAAAACAAATGTTTCTGTAGATCTGGGTTGTAGCTTAGTGGTAGAGTGCTTGTCTCACATGTGTAAGACCCTGGGTTCAATCCCCAGCATTGAAAAAATGTACTGTAAATGACATTACTGGAGAGGCTGGTAAAACTTGAGTATGTGCTGTATGTTAGATAATAGTTTATTTTAATACTAGATTTTTAAAATTTGGTAATAACTCTGTGGTTAGGTTAAGGGATTATCTTTGTTCTCAAAACATAGACTGAGTATTTAGGGGTTTAGGATCATGATATATAGAACTTATTTCAATGACTAATAATAATATCGATGTTTATGGGTAAGGAAATAAAATTTTAAATTCATCAAAATCTTAAGAAGTGGTGATTTCATACAGATTTTTCTGTTCATCATGCTTTTCAATTTTCTGTAGGTGTGAAATTCATCAACAGAGTAGAAAAAAGAAAAATATAAAGGAATTGAGGTAAAAAAATGTGATCCACAACAGTGTGGAATATTATGATATCATAATTGATATGTATTAGTAAGTGATTGCTGACATCTACGTCTTCACGGGAGAGATACATGTTACATTAGCTGCTAGAACACATAGACATGTATTTGTATATGCAATGTGACATAGAAATAAAATTCACTTTCATGTTTTGTATTCCATTCTACAGGATTTCATTTTTTAAAAGCTTCTTTTTGCCTTCCACTGAGTGATTTCATAGTCCCCTAGTAGGTCATAAACCACAGTTTGAAAATCACAGGTCCATATGGTAAATATTGAATATCTGGCAGGATGGTGTGAGAGGAATTTAGAAGCAGATGGAATTGCATGGACTATGGTAATCTGACATATTAGCCAAGGAGAGAGAATTAAAGTGGTATCTTCAAGGAAGAGACAGTGTATACCAGTGGTGCTCATGCACAAGCCGGGAAGCTTATTGCTTCTAGTGACGTTGATGTTTTTAGAAATAAGTGTAATTACCCTATAGGAAACAGAGATAAATAGTTTTGCAGTAATTGTTACATAAAAGTTATTTACATTGACTGAAAAATACCTATGATTTAATTCTAATTACATGAATTTCAGTTAATACAACTTTCGGTACATTAAGTCTTTGCGCTTCATGACATAGTAATAGAGATCAAATTACAGATACAGATTCAAAGAGCCTCTAATTCTTTACATAAGATAACTCTGTAAGTGATATCCCCTGTAATAAAGACTGTATTTTCTTGAACTAACTAAAGGCTAGGCTCTGTTCCAAATGGTACATAGGCATTACTTCATTTTACATCCATAAACCACCTTTGTGAGGTGATTAGCATTATTAAACAAGGTTTACAATGAAGAAACTGAATCTCGAAGGGGCAAGGCCCTCCCCAAAGTCTGCATAGCTAGTACACAATTAAGTCGGATTTGAACTAGAGTTGTTTTTTTTTTTTTTTTTCATTCCAATGTCTAGGTGCAAAAAATCTTAAACAATATTTAGTATGCACTGGAAGCTGCAGGAATAGAATTCCCCCTAGGGCCTCTGGAGGCAGTGTGGCCTTGCCAATACCTCCACTTCAGACTTCTGGCTTCCAGAACTGTGAGAGAATAAATTACCACTGTTTGACGCCACCCAGTTTGTGGTAATTTGTTATGGCAGCCCTAGGAGACTCGAATAGGTAACTTGACAAAAAATAGGTAGAGAAACTTAAAAATCAAGATATTCTTTTCCTACAATCTAAGTGGATAGGCCATTTGAGGATGAAGAACAAAACATGAGCTTTAACAAGGATAATTGTCAAGGAAATTTACTAAGACATATATTATTGAATTTCTAGGTGCAGAATGAATATTCACTGTCTAGTCCAATAAAATTTTGTACATAATACTGATAGATATGTCTCTTTGTTGAGTTAGTGCTTCATTTCACCCATAATTCAATAACAGCATGGTTATTGATTCTTGAATAAGTTCTATAACAGAGATTAATCTTGGCTTTGCTTCATGTGCACTTTGGCGACCAAGGAAAAATAATTATCGCAGGCCAAGTCATGAGTGTCATTTCTGTCAGGGTGCCAGCACAGAGGCAGGGGCAAGCTGACACTGAGCCATGAGCAGGGTAAGTAAGATGGAAAGGCTTGCCTTTCTCTCCGACTGCTCTCAGCAGTCCAAACCCAATAGCACAAGCACACCCAGCAAGGGGCACCCACAGTTCCAAAGCACGTAATGGGTCAAATCAAAAGAATGAGTTGGGATAGATGTTCAGAATGCTCGGATCCCATGCAAGAACTGGGCCTTGGGAGTCAAAAGCTCTAAACAACATTTCAAAATGTTTTGTATATATTGGATTAAATAAAATCTGTTATCAAAATTACTCTCATCTGTTTCTTTTCACTGTTTTTAATGCTGTTAACAATGTTTAAAATCATATGTGTGGCTTTTATTTAGGGTTCACATTTATTTCTGTTGAATGGCACCGTTTTAGAAGATCTTGAGTTAGGTAAGCATGTCACATGAATCAAGAACTTGAACTGCTGGCTAATGTTTCCCTTGGTAGCTGGATAAGATAGTGTCACATACACCAAAACTTTGTTTTTCAGGGATTAGGAAATAATATGACCTTATGAACATGACTTTTGTGATAGGTATTTCCTATAAATATTTGCTCTGTGTATTATTGGTCAATTGCCAGAACCTGAAGTAGTTGATAAATGCCTGTCAAAGCAATCTTCACTGAGATGAGAAAGTATCATTCTACATCATAGTAGAAATTATAGTTTTCATGCTACATTAGCCCTCTTAATCTGCATAGTATATTTTCTATAATGAATTTCCATGTGATAACACCAAGTCCAGATGTAGCATTTGGATAATCAGTAAGCTTTTTAGATCAATTTATTATGAATGAAAGAGACATTTATTTCTTCCTCACACAATTTAATTTGCATTCCCTTCCTAGAAATCTTAAAAGCCCAATAGAGGGAACAGTAATGGACATTAAACCAATTCAAAGTTGTAAGCACTTAGTTTCCTCATGTAATATAGTTGTCTTTTGAATACAAATGGAGGCATTAATTGGGAAATAAAGTATAAAATTTGTATGAAAATGAAGGAAATATTTGAGTTTACGCTCTTCAAGCAAATGAAGAATCATTTGTCAGAATAGTCTGGTTTCTAACAAGAAATTCAAATATTGTCAATTTGAATTTAAATTATAGAAAGGATTGCTATATCCTTCCAGGAAGACAGGAATTTAAATGAATAACAATACTGAGGTGTGCATAATTTTCTCAACATATTTCTGTAAATAGTGCTATTGGTGGGTATGAGTGTGTGTGTGTGTGTGTGTGTGTGTGCATGTGTGTGCACATGTGCCCACTCATGCAATAGTCATGATCCTGTGACATTTATTAAGTGCCTTTTATTTGCATTTGATTGTGCTAACATAATTGAATGATGAGCTTTTAGGACTGAAAGGAAAAGGGCCTATATAGTCCATTCCTCTGCACAAAGAATAAACTTCAATCATACCATTTCTAGGGGAACATTATCTGACTGCTTCTGCTTTAGGTCTTTAGCATTAAGGAATTCACCCCTTCACATACAGTGTTTTGACATTTTCAGACATTTCCATGGTCTTTACCCAGTTCCAAAATCTACTTCCCCCAAATAGAAATGTTTAGGCAAGTATCTCTTGCTGTCAGGTGTGCTTCATTCCTAGGGTTTTCATTGGACGACTCAAGAAATACTTTCAAATGAATAGTATAAAAATCATAAAAAAGTCATCCTCTTACATATCATCCTACCTGGTCAGATGGTACGGTGTTTATCTCTGCTGTTTCAAGGTTACTGGCTTGAGAAGGTTTTGTAATAGAAGGTTGCATATTAGGTAAGAATTTGGGCTGTGGTGTAGAGGGTCTTAGATTAAAATCTGTTTGCAGTTACAGGGGTTCTTTGTCCTGGGACAATATGTGTAACCTCAATCTGAGAAGCTCTGCTTTTACCTATTCCATTCATTGTTGTATGAAGTCGGACTTCATTTGTTAAAGAAATTATTCTAACTTTTAAAATTTGGAAGATGCTAATACAAAGGATTAGTAAAAAGGATTTGTAAAAGATTAAAAAAAAAAAAAAGATGAATTTGTCATTAGGTTGAGAAGATAAATTCACATGAAAGGAAGGCTAGTGGACATGCACCAGAGGAATGATATTAAGGAGCCAGGGGAGTGTGGCGGTTAAGAACATGGGCTCTGGGTTCCGGCCACCTGGGTTCTCGTGCCCACTCCATTGCTTACTAGCTGTGTGCTTTGGGCAAGTCAGTTAATCTTAGTAAGCTTCAACTGAAAAAATGGGCCTAATAATGGTCCCTTGAGGCCTTATGAGAATTAAATGACACAGTAAAGTTTGGATAGGGCTGGTGATGCAGTGGACATTCATTAATTATATACAGCACATGTACTTGTACACCTATTCAAAGACAAAGGGAAAGAATGCTTTTAAGCAGCAAAGAGCATGAGTGAAGGAGGTCCAAGCGTAGTTAATAATTGTTCAGAACCCTGTGGGTAGCTTCAGCATTCAGTGTCAATCTTGAGCAACGCTATCCTTTACTGCATCTACCTATCCCAAACACTGGATGCCCTCATCACATAGGCACAAAACAGATGCTTTCTGAGGGCATTGTGGGGAGATGCAAATGCAACAGCCGCTCCAGGTGATCAGACATCATAGATCTCTCTTTGAGCCACTCTGCATTTTCCCCGATTTCTCTCTGATGCTGTCCTCAGTTTCTCCAGTGTTATCCAAGGTTAACTCAGCTTAGCTTCCCTGGCAGCTCTGGATCCACCATCTTCCTCCTGGTAGACCTGACATCCCACCTCAAACTGGAGCCCCAATATGCTTCTGGTTTGCAGCCTTGAGATCATAGCTACCCAACAAGAGAATTTGCCTCAGAAACTCTACTCATGAAACAGAGGAGCCTGCTAGAATACGTTTACTCTCTAAAAACAAGTCTGTGGACGAGAGTCTGACCTCACTGCCAAACAATGTCAGAAGACTAGTGCTGGATGAGGAGGCCTGGCAACCACTGCTGGGCTTTACACAGGAGGCCTGAGAAATCACGACAAGCTTCGGGTCAGGGAACCATGAGACAAACACAAAGTTTCTGGAGAGAATCTGCTTATGTTGGTCAACTGAGGTCCGCAGGTCTGAGTTTCTGTGATCCGACCTTAAGAATATCACTTTACTTTTGTTAAGATGAATTCCTCCATCTTTTCAAGGTGCAGATTGGTTTGAGTTTGGAGATGATTTATTTTTCTGGTCAGAACAGAAAAACCCCAATTTTAAAATAGTTCACTAGGTATCACACCATCCATTGGAGCCCAAGCTGAAACTAAAATCCTAAGTTCAGGAACTTGCAGGCTCCACAGAGTTCCTCTAGAGTGCTTATGAGTGAAAGTCTTTCATTTCCAGACTGATGTTTTCTTGATTAGGTAGAATAATTAGACCTTCTTCATAACATTCCCTTCATAGTCTTCACCATTAAGGGTAAATCCACTCTGTTGCTCTTTTATAAAAGACCTCATGGAGTTTCCCCATCCATGGCCTTGACCTTTGTCTCTGCTGTCCTCTCTGCAAGCCATCTTCTCTTTTAGATAACTGGATAGGGATAAAAAAGCCCACGTAAGCACCTTCTCTGTACTGAGGAGGTTAAAACAACCTCTTAACACACCCAGGAGTGAAATTATCTGAGTTTTACAGATCACTAAATTAGAATTTGTGGATGTAAAATAACTTTTCCAATTCCTAGAGAAATGGCTAACTATAATCTAGGTTTTATAGTTTGAACCTGGAATGTTCCCCAAAGACTCACTTGTTGAAGGCTGGGTCCTGAATACGCAGTGCTCAGAGGTGGGATATTTGGGAAGTAATTAGATCATGTGTGCTCTGATTTCATCAATTGGTTAATCCATTAATGGATTCATAATTGAATGGACTATTGGAAAGTAGTGAAAACTAAGAGATGGGATCTTGTGAAAGGACGTAAATCACTGGGGGTGTGTCTGTACAGTTCCATGTATTGTCCTCAGCCTTTTCCCCATCTCTGCTTCCTGGTTGCCAAGAGTTAAGAAGATTTTTTCCCAACACCCTTCTGCCATGCTGTTCTCCCTCATCACAGGCTTAGAAACAAGGGAGCCAGTCAATGATGAATTGAAGCCACTAAGATCATGAGCCAAAATAAACTGTCCTTCTTTTTTTGGTTTGTTTGTTTGTTTTTCTACATTTTTATTGGTGCATTATAATTTATACATAATAATGGAATTCCTTGTTACATTTTATACATGCACATGATATAACAATATGGTTGGGTCAATATCATTCCCCAGTATTTCCCCTCCCCTCCTCTTCCACAACCCCTGTTCCTTTTCCTTTACTGATCTCCCTTCTATTTTCATGAGATCCTCACTGCTCACTTGCTTTTCCTTTTTTCCTCTCTTGCTTCCACATATGAGAGAAAACATTTGACCCTTGACTTTCTAAGTTTCACTTATTTTGCTTAACATACTGCTCTCAAGTTCCATCCATTTTCCTGCAAATGATGTAATTTCATTCTTCTTTATAGCTGAATTGCTGGTTGGCTTTTGTCTTTGAGTACAATAGTTTCATTATGCATGAACTATGATTACATACAGTTCAACTTATTTTTTCTCTTTCCTGTAAACTGTCCTTCTTTAGGTTGTCTTCCTCAGGTATTTTGTTACGGCAATGGAAAACTGAATAACACACTAGGGATACTCATTTAGGTGACTTCAATTTTTTTTTTTTTTTTAATTCAGGGAAGTGATTATTACATAAGTCAGGGTAACAGTTACATGGAGGGAGAAGAGGATCTGATACAGCTAGGGCCCATGGAAAGGGATTTTTAAGTGGGAAGAAAAAGGTTATATTTTTCCCCTGGGTGTTTTCCTTAATAATAATTAATCCCACTATGCACGTGATTTATGTGATAATTTGCATCTTTGTTTTATTTTCGAATATGAAGTTTGTGAAAATTATCTAAACTTTTTCAGGATATTAGTGCTGTAGGTAAGATTCAAACATGATGGTGATACAAAAACTCAGAAGCATTCTCTCCCTATTGGCAATAAAAACCTGCAGTTGAAAACTTCAGCCAGCCAAAGTTTAAGAAAACCTCATGTTTTTCTTCTATTCACAGTTGACTTTAAAGAGGCAATGAGAAAAATCTTATTTTAAAGATGAAATTGAAGAACGACTAGCAACCACTAAACAAAGTACCGTGTGCATTTAAAAATAAATCGAAATGGAATCTGATAGTAACAGTTATTTTTGAGTAAAATAACTCAAATGCTACTCATCAACAATCCAGTAGTACTCATTGGTCCACTGTTAGACTTGTCTTCTGCTGAGCTCTCAGCTGTCCCAATAACGGGGCTCACGGGGCTTCCACAGCTTTGTTCTGAGCTGTCATATCATTTCTGTCACAACAAGCTTGTGCAAAGACATTTCTTTCACACACTGTGTGGTGCTTGAGAGAGACTAAAAGTCAAGAGAATATTTTGCATTCTATTGAAGTTCATGACTGCCCTGCTATTTAAAAAACATTTCTAATATAGGAGACCATTAATTACGAGGATTCTGATTGTAATTGCCTGGTCTCAGAATTGATGAACAAAGCCATTTTGGAAAGCAATCAATTTGAAATCTAATTTGTTGGCGAAATGAACCATATAAACAAAATGCCACTTGTAGTTTGTCTAAAATGAGATGTGCTTAACGAGCCCATCATCTCTGGTGATCCTCATCACTATGGGTCGCAGCTACCTCAAATGCCATCCGTCGGATCAGCACACAGAACGCTGAAACAGAATACTACACTATGAGCGGAATGAAATGGGAACCAGATGGCTCCTCAGTCCCCATAGGGTGACACTTGGGAGCAGCTCTGGGGTGAAAGCACAGTGGCTGCTAAGATCAACAAAGTTCAGTAACACACTCATCTGTCTTGTGTTGTGCGACAAAAGTGGCTGGAATGGTTTAAGATAACTCGTTCCGTTAATATACCCTCAAAATTCAAAAGATAAGATCTGCCAATAACTGGATTTGGGGAAGAAGTTCTGTATTGGTTTTTATTACATATGCACACCCATATATGTATTAAACATAAGTACTATGCATGCATAAAACAATGCATACTGTAGGTGGTACATACATGTGTATGGGGAGACAGAGAGAAAAAGAAACAGATATACCAAAAAGCAACTGATGGGCTATATTTGGGAAATTGTGCTTTGTATGAAGTTTGGAACAGCATTCTCTTGTTCTTTCATTGTCTCAAAAACTCATTTGAAAAATCTTGGTGTCCTCTTTGACTTATTAATTGTGTGATCTTAAGACATTCTAAATTCTTGAATTGTGGGAGAACTAATGGCAGGTACATGTCAAGTTTTAAGGTTAAGTTTGTTAGCTCTTTTAAATTTGAATAAAATTTGGATCTTATTTAATTTTACTCAGTTCATATACACAAACTAGGAATTACTGGAAAACAGAGAAATCTCTGAGTTTCGTAAAGCTGAAGATCAACATGAAGATGTCAGTCCTATCATGAGACAGTGGGAGACAGATCAGAACTGGGGGGCTGCAGGCACCTGATTTCAACCCTGGAACAACATGCTCCATGCCTGTCTGAGAACAAGCAGCTGCTTGCCAGAGAGATACAATCTTCAAGCTAAGGGAAAACTTATATTCGCTTGGATCTTGAATGAGAATATTTTATCCTATAGAAATTTACTGTGGCTCAATAAAATCTTGCCATGAAAGCCGTGGACCAGCAGCATCCACATGACTGGGGGGTTTCCAGGGAATGCAGCATCTCTGGCCCACTCCAGATTCACAGAATAAAAAAATCCATATTTTAGGTCCACTCCAGAAGCACTTAAAAAATCTTTTATTAGTGTGTTGTAGTTACACTTAAAAGTGATGATCATTTTGACAAATCATATATTCATGGAATATAATTTGCTTATTATAATCCTCAGTACATCCAGTTTCCCTCCCCTCCTCCCTCCCCCTATTCTGCTTCCTTTCCTCTCCTGGTCTACCTTCTATTTATTCATTGCTTTTTTAAATTGGTGTTTCATAGATACACATAATGGTGGAATTCTCTGTAATATATTCATGTATGTATGTATGTAGCATAATTTGATAAATTTCATTCTACAGTTCCTCTCTTTTCCCATCCCTCCTTCACCCTCCATTCCTTTCTTCTACTCCACTCATCCCCTTCCTTTTTCCTTGGATCTCCTCCCCACACTTTTCATTCCTTATTTCTCTCTAGTTTTCACATATGAAAGAAAACATTCAATCCTTAATTTTCTGAGCCTGGCTTGTTTCACTTTGCATGATGATCTCCAGTTCCATTCAAATACAAGCAAATGAGAATTTCATTTTTCTCTGGGGCTGCATAAAAAACTCCATTGTGTGTTTGTACCCTGTTTTCCTTTATTCATTTTTCTGTTAATGAGCACCTGGGCTGGTTCCATAACTTGCCTATCGTGATTTGCACTGTTATAACCATTGACATCTCTGTGTCACTATAGTATCCCGAGTGGGATAGCTGGATCTTATGGTGGCTCCATCCCTAGTCTTTTGAGGAATCTTCATACTGAAGCAGCACTTTTTAATGAAACTCTTCAGGTACTCCTATAGACAGCTGCCAATCCTCTCTGGTCACATGAAGGAACTATCCATTCACCAGAACCCTTGGCTATCCAGAGCATCACCCGCACTCTTTGAGGTAACACCAGAGATCTGCTCTTTTTCCTAAGGTTGCATCTGATCTCCCAGAATTAAAGCTAACTCCATGCCCAAATGGATGGCAGAAAAAGAACAAATGTGTGTTCTTTGGTTAAAGATAGCCATGGTCATTCTTGCCTGAAAAAAACATTTCCAAGTGGAAATGAAAAGTATGGCGTGAAGTAGTAACAATAATGTCAGTGCTGAGTGCTCACACAAAGTGCACACATGTGCACACACACAAGCATAATCCCCACTCCTGCCCCAGATCGAGATCTAGAAGTCTATTTCAGGAGGATGATGAGTTCATTCTCCCTTTTGTTTTCTGTAATACTGTGTGGGACCTTAACATGTTTAGGATTGTATTACGGAAATTTTCAAACGACCATAAAATTAGAAAAAATAAAGGTTATTTATTATTCCCTTGTGTCCTTTGCTGAGATTCAACACCAATCACATGTTTCCAGTTTCTCTCATCTGCCTCCACCTCGTCCTATTTGTTTGTTCCTTTGCTTTCTGGAAAACCTTTAAAAAGCAAGGTGAGGGTATTATTATTTCATTTATAAGTACTTCATTATGTACTACTACCCATGAAAGCATTGTTTTATCACACCTAACAAATTTAAGTGTAATTTCTTCATATTGAATGATATACAATTTGCATTCAAATTTCTCAGGATTGCATGAAAGCTTTTTTTCTTTTACTAAAACTCTGGATCAAAACTGGAGCTACTTATTGCATTGGGATGCTTTGTCTCTGAACTTGATTTTATTCTATTATTGTAGCCCCTCCTCTCAGTTTGTCTTTCTCTAGATTTTGCTGATTGCTCCATTGCCAGAGTTTGGATGTGAGATGTCCCCAGAGGCCCAGGTGTTAACAATTAGACTAAGCTTGACACTGTTGGAAGGTGGTGGAAACCTTGGAGATGGGGGCTAGAGCAAGTTTTTGGTTCCGGGATGCATGCTCTGGAAGGGGATTGTGGGATGGGAGTCTCTCTCTCTGCTTTCTGGTTGCCATTAACAACTGCCTCCCACTCTACTACTGCCTTGATGTGCTGCCTTGCCACTGGTCCAAAGCAAATGGACGAATATACTGAAACCTCTGAAACCATGAGCCGAATAAACCTTTCCTTTTTTAAAGCTACATTTTGATACAGTAACAGAAATCTGGCAAACATAATCATACTGGTGTTTGATTTTTATATGTCTTCTTCATTTTCTTGTCAATCAATAATGAACTTCCAAGAAATTGAGAGCATGGCCTCCTCAAAAAATTATTATTAAGTGGTCTGTGGTCACATTTTAGTTGTCAACAATAATTATCTTCTTACTTAATTTACACTACCTGCAGAATTCGTTCATTTCTTTCAACAAAGCTTTATTAAGAAATGGAATGAAGCTACTTGGTGAGACAGACTTGTCTAAGTTACAATTGTTAAATACTCATGGTTTAAGACTGTCATCAGTGGTTATCTTCCTGTGGATTTAACCAGGATTTTCTAATCCTATCTTTTCCTACATTGCAATGTGCGAATTCAGCCTGTTCACATGGCAACTTCAGATATTAGAACAGACACATCTTGTTCCCTGTAGATTATTTCCTTCCAATTCTAACATCCCTAATTCTTTTAAGACTTTCTCATGTGAGGTACCTTTTGATTTCTAACTCTCATTTCTTTTTTTTTCCCTTATAAAATAAGGTGCAAAAGATTCAACACATAATTCTAGGAACATGTCCCCAATGACCTTCTCTAAGATCAAAAGTAAACACAAATACGAAGATGATTACAGCCACACAAGAGTCATGCACATAAAAGCCCACTGAGGAAAGACAAGCATGGTCCTTGTCTTCAAAAGGTTTGAAATCTGATGAAGGAGATGAGCAAGAGAAAAGGAAATGAAATAGAATGTGATAAGGACTTTTGATGGGGTGAGTTTGGAATCTAATTTGGGAGAGTGTGACTCACATGAAGAAGAATAAGCCAGCTAATTGGAAAGGGGGTGAAGGTGGATCAACAGAAGAAAGATCACATGCATAAGCCCGAGTGTTAGAAACCAAAAGTTGCTTAACATGAATAGACTCTAAGGTTAGAGCTTGAGATTGGGGTTTAGATGCTTGCCATGACCTGAATGTCCTGATTCTAGGATCAGAGTACTCTTCGTCTGTGTTTGGGGTGATATCTCATTCTTGTAGCAATTATTTAGGCTTCGTCTTCATGTTAGGCACTCGGTTATATTCCTGAGTAAAATAGAGTAGGTCTCTGTTCTGTTAGAAATATACCGTGAGAAAGAAAAAATAAATAGAAAGCCTTTGAATACTAAAACAATTCAAGTGTAATAAAAAGAGCATGAGGAGGTGATGTTATTTCCAAACCTAGTTCATAAGGAAGCATTCATACAGACATCTGGGCAAGGGTTTTCCAGGCAATGGAGAAGTTCTGAAATGAGAATAAACTTGACCTGTTACTACAAGAGAAAGAAGGAAAGTATGGTTAAGGTAATGATCAAAATGCAGCATGGCAGGAGGTCAATTTAGAGTGATGGTTGGGGGCTAGTAACTAGTGAAGGCCACAATGGAATATTTTAATTTTATTTTAAAAGAGGTAGGTTCCAGTCTGGAAGTGACATCATTTAATTTATATTTAAGAAAGATCGATCTGTCTATTATGTAGAGAGTGGTTTGGTTTGGGTGGGGCAAGGGCAGTAGGAAAGAGATTGTTAGAGTAGTTTAGAAGAAAGATCCTGGGGATTTAGACTAGGATGGTGTGGGATGTTCAGGAATTGGAGAGACAGGACCATGGGAAACAATAATAAATAGGCCTTATTTAAGTAGCACTAGGACATGATTGAATGATAGGAGAGCTGAAGCCCCTCCCAGACAGAAATCTCCTGGGCAGCAGCACAGGGTCAGTAGCACAAGGAAGATCACAGGGAGGATGGAAAAACCGAGAGGGGCCCTGTGCATCTAGGTGGTGGCACTCAGCATCCAGGTGTGCAGTCTCTGGGTCAGGGGGCTGTGAAGGCAGCACTAGAGTGGGGTCTTTTATAGTCACAGGATTTGTCTTACTGCTGGTAGATGCTGGGTGCCGTTTGGTGGATATGTAAAGCAAAGAGGCTTTAAGTGACTAAAATTACAGCTATTGTTTGGACTATATTCAAAACAACTGAATGTTTGGGAATTTGAATTTGGTACCCAGGGTTGTGGGTTCATGGTCCCAGTCTGCCGTGAAGGGAGCATCAACTTTCTAGGCCAAGACACAGAGGACATCTTTGGCTCACTTGCACAGTAGATGGTATTAGTAGCGACGGAGATAGCTCCAGCAGGGTGTATTGGAAGTGTGAACAAAAAAAGGGGAAAATTGAGAATATTTTAAAAGTTTTTGGCATAGGCAACTGAGTGATGTTCTTTGCTAAGATAAGAAATACATCAGGAGGGTTGTGCACTGTGTGTGTGTGTGTGTGTGTGTGTGTGTGTGTGTGTGTGTGTGCAGGAGAGATCAGGTCTGGATGTGTTAAGTGACGATGACGTTGAAAACCACCTGCCGCTACCTGTGGCGGTCTCAGCCCTCCTAATCAGTAGAGGGGAACAAAAACACAGACTTCTGAAACTCCAGTCTTGCAAACAGACTACATCTCAGCCCAAGCTTGTAGCCATGTCTGCTGGAAGGGAAGATGATGCCTCAGAATCTGTTAACACCCATGAATTGACACTCAGCACACAATGCCAGGGTAAGAAATAACAGGACCAAGAATTCCCTGGAAATTCTCAAGGGAGTTGGTTTGCATGTACACATTTAGAAGGTTTAAAATCTTCTAAGTCTAGCCCTGCCTTATAATAAGACAAGAAAATGAAATAAAATATGTATATCTTAGAAACAAAGGAATGAAATTGCTTTCATATACTGACGATGTGATTACTACAAAGAAAATCCCAAGGAATCTATAAAAAGCTGAAAGCAAAAATCAGTGATTTTAATCAAGCCATAGAATACAAAGCCAATCTACAAAAAGCTCAGCTGTAATTTTATGTAATTAGCCTTAACAACCAGAAATTGAAATAAAAACAATACTGTTTACAATAAGATAGGAAACTTGAAATAATTTGGGACAAATCTATTAAGTATGAAATATTTGTATGTTCAAAGAGTGAAGCCTTGCTGAAAGAAGTCAGAACAGTCATACCTCTCAGAATAAACAAAAACAATTCCAAACCGACAATATCAAGCAAAGCCAAGGCTGCAGAACAACTAAAAACCTCACACATCTCTGGGAAAAATATAATAACTCTACACCAAGAATACAAATAACCCAATCAACAAATGGGCTAAGGAAATGAGCAGACACTTCACAGAAGATCTATAAGCACTCAACAGATATATGAAAAAATGTTCAACATCTCTAGTAATAAGAGAAATGCAAAACTACCCTAAGATTCCATCTCACCCCAATGAGAATGGCCATTATCAAGAACACAAGCAACAGCAGGTGTTGGCGAGGATGTGGGGAAAAAGATACACTCATACATTGCTGGTGGGGTTGAAAATTAGTGCAGCCACTCTGAAAAGCAGTGTGGAGATTTCTTAGAAAACTTGGAATGGACCCACCATTTGATTCAGCTACCCCTCTCCTTGGTCTATACCCAAAGGACTTAAAATCAGTATACTAGACTGATGCAGCCACATCAATGTTCATAGCTGCTCAATTCACAATAGCCAGATTGTGGAACCAACCTAGATGTCCTTCAATTGATGAATGGATAAAGAAACCCTTGTATATATACACAATGGAATATTACTCAGTCATAAAGAAGAATAAAATTATGGCATTTGAAGGCAAATGGATGAAGTTGGAGAATATCATGCTAAGTGAGATAAGCCAATCCCAAAAAACCAAAGGATGAATGATCTCTCTGATAAGCAGATGATGACATATAATGGGGGGTCGGAGGGAGGCAAGAATGGAGGAAGGATGTATTGTATAGAGGAAGGACGGGTGGGAGGGGTGGGGGAAAGGGAAAAATAACAGATTGAGACAAACACCCTTATCCTATGTCCATGTATGATTACATAAATGGTATGACTCTACTTCATGTACAACCAGAGAAATAAGTTTTACCCCATTTGTTTACAATGACTCAAAATAAATAAATTATAAAAGAAATATAAATGATGCGGTCATTTTAAAAAGTAATTTCCTATGAAGTTGAATGTACACTTACTATGTGCCAGCAATTGTACTTCTGGGTATTTACGCAGGAGAAATTAAGGCAAGATCACACAAATATATATATATATATATATATATATATATGCAAATTTTTATAGAAATTTTATTCAAAATTACTCAAATCCAGAAGCACCCAAATGTCTATCAATTGGTGAATGTGGAAACAAATATTGGCTCTTCATAGAATGGTTCATGACTCAGCAATGAGAAGGTCACGATTATTTATGGATGCAATAACTCGAATGCATCTTGGCATCATGTAAGTGGGAGAAGGTAGAATCAGAAGTCTTCGTACTTTATGATTCCATTTTTATAGCATTCAAGAAAAGGCAAGACTGTAGGAAAGGAACAGAGAATTGTGGCTGACAGGAAGTGTATTTTAGGGACAGGAGATTGACTAAAAGAGGTGAGTCATTCAAATCAGCTCCAATATGTATTAAATATGTATGTGCATTTGATTTAAATAGTTCTATAAGGTCTGCTGTGAAATATGGTTATTCCTGACCACTTCACTCTATTTTGCACTTCCTTAAAAAGTCCTTATCTATTAATTTCCATAACTCTGAATAATGTGATGCTGTGTATACTTCGCAATGCTTATGTTTTAGGCATTTTTTATTAATAGATGGGGAGTCAATAAAGGATAAATATTTAGCTATCTTTAACTCTCTCCAAGTACTACAAAAACACATTTCTAGCCATTACTTCATGTTTTATTTTATCTAGTTACTACTGGATTGTTAATCCCTGGTTCATGGAGAGAGAAACAGCATTCCTGACAGCTGACTTCTCTTCAAAAATAATGGAAGCCAGAAATAGTGGAGAGCAGTTTAAAGCCTTGAAAGACTAGAGAAAATATCTCTTAACTGAAATTTTACTTCCCAATGAAAATTTTCTTTAAAAATTAACACAAAATAAACATCATCTAAGAAAAATGGTAAGAATTCATTAAGAGCAAACCAGATCTATAAGGAAGTACTTTGCTCTGAGGGAAATTATTCCAGAAAAAACTGAATCTACAGGTAGAAATGAAGGATGCCTGAACTAAAAAATATTTAGGATAAGAATTAAAAAGTGTGTGTGTACATTGGCAGAGGTGGGACTGGGGGCTGGATGTCCTGTCAAGCACCTGGTAGGTAAGCACTCCACCAGAGCTATATCACTAGCCTAACAAGCACATATATTTTTGACTCTCAGTTTCTTTAAAAGGAATTTGTCTGTTTAAGGAAAAATAACAGCATTGTGTTTGCTTTATAATATGTATAAAAGGAGAAAAATATAGTGACAGTAACATACAAAAGTGTTTCTAAATGGAATTAAAATGCTGTAATATTTTAGTGTTTCACAAAAAATAGTACAACAGTAATCCTAAGGAAGCTTATAATTTGTACACACATTATAGTCCCTACAGAAAACACTGAAACTAATCCAAAGTTAAGCAAAGAGTAAATGGAAAAGTAAAATAAAGTGAAATGCTAGCCAATATTTAATCATAAATGTGTATTATCAAAATACATATGCACTTAATAAAAAGTCTTCAAATTTTATGAAGCAAAACATGATAGAACTAAAGGAAGAAAACATGAGATCTGTAATCAAAACTGGAAATTTTAGCAATTGTTTTTTACAACTTTATAATAACAAGTTGAGAGAAATTAAGAAAGATGCAGAGGATTGGAATAACACTATAAACCAATGTGTACCTACTTGACAAGTATAGGACACCATATGTTTTAATGACAGACTGCACAATTTTTGCAAATGCACATGGGATTTCATAAAAATGCACTATATGCAAGTCCATAAATAAGTGCCTTTATATTTCAAAAGACTGAAATCTGTTTTTATTAAAAATATGTTTTGATTTAAAATTTTTTTTGTACATAGGATATGTGTTTTGAACAAGGCAAAATTTATTTAAGAATCAATAAGTTACACACTTGTAAATAACCAATGGGTGAAAAGCATGGATAAATTAGAAATCCAAAGTGAATGACAGTAAGTGCTTATTAAAGAGCAAAAGTCAGCTGTTGGACTCTCTAGCCTCAGTTATTAACTTTGTGACATTCTACTGTGTAACCTTTAGCGAATTTCTTAATGTTCAATAATTTAGTTCTGCATTTGTGAAATTAAAATAATAATAGTTACAGTTTTCTATTTTTACATATCCATTATTCCATGAGCTATTTACATTTTACTTTTCCAAATGTGTGGGATTTCCTCCATTATCTTTTTGTTATAGATTTCTAATTTATATTGTAGATAGAGAATATAGTCTGTAAATGCTGATTTCCATAAAGTACCTTGAAATGTGCTTTTTGATACTGTGTGTGACCAACTTTTGACAGTCTGCCTCAGTCTTGAAAAGTACATGTGTTCTCTAATTGTGGGACAGAGTTCTACATATTTTCATTGTGTTATTCAAATGAACTATATACCTACTATTTTTCATCTGGTTGATCTACAGATTATTGAGGGTGTTTGGATTTATAATGGTAGATATGTCAAAGTCTCCTTGTAATATTGACTTTTGTTCCTTTTATGTATTCCAAGCTTATCTAATTCCTTGCATAACATTTAGATGAAAATCATCCTCATAAGTTAAATCATTTTTTGCATTATGTATTGATCTTATTTTCCAAACAATGTTTTTGCCTCATTTCTGATGCTATCTGGTAATAATATAGATGAACCATTTTTGTTTTTGTTAGTGAGTCCTAACTTTTAAAAAATTAATTTCATTTCTAATTGTTTGCATCTTGTGTTTTAAACCTGTCTTTTGTAAGTAGTTAATTTTTTGTTATTTTTTAATATACTATATGACAATCTGTGCCCTCTATATAATTCAATCTATGTATATGAGGTACTGATATATTTGAACACATTTCTTCCATTCTTATTTTGTACTTTTGATAAACTGTTTTGCACATATTACAAAATCCACTTTACCTACAACTACAATAATTAAGTTTTGACTTATTTTTTTCCACAGTATATCTGTGATTTTAGAAGTTCTATACTACCTTCATCTTAATTTTATTTCTTATCCATATAAATGCATGTTTAAGTCAATACTAATGTGAACTGGCTTCTTAATATCGTTTTTTGTTCAATTAATGACTCATCCTTCTTCTGAACAGGGTAAAATTTTAGAACATTTTAATTTCAGGCACTCTTTTCTGTCTTATATATTATAGAAAACATCTAACATTTTATTTCTAGGTTATTTTGATTCCTAAAGTTAAATTTAATTAATTTTTATTATGCGGTCTAGTTTCTTTAATAACCATTAATGTTTTGGGTCTTGGAACTTATTTTTTAGTGTGGTGGGGGTTGAACCAGGGCCTCTGCATGCTAGGCATGGGCTCTACCACTGAACTGCATCCTCAACTCTGCATCTTGGAACTACTTATTAGGATTATTCTGCTTCTTCCTTTCTTTACTTCAGCATTTTGGGCAATTATGTCTCAGTCCCATCCCATCTCTTCCATTCCTTTCCTTTTCTTATCTAATAACTTATCTGGTATATGATTTTTGCTTTACAGAGTTTTTCTCTGTTTTCATTGCTGGCATCAAGATTTCTTCAGTCCACTTAAGTTCTTTTTTCTTTGTAAGCAATCTTCTTATTTAAAAAAAACAAAAAACAAAAAAACAAAAAAAAAACACCCTTCTTGATTCTTTTAAAGTCATTTAATTTCAGTTTAATGGCATTCTGAAAATTTGCTAAGATGTGTGGGAGAAGGTTTCTAGTTTTCTTGTTGGATGTTTTTTGTTTCCATTTTCTGATTATAAGGTCATACATTCTCAGAATTTCTCATCTCTGAACCCAGAATAAATTAGGAACCCTTTTCCTTTCTTTCTCTTCTGTTCTGAAATTCCAACTGGATTCATGTTAGATTTTTAAACTCTTTCTTCGGTGCTTCTTTGTGTTTCTTTCACATATGTCCTTTTTATTTGTTTTGTTTTTCTTTTCCACATTGCCTTCTGCGTCTTTTCATTCGATGTGTCTTTAGCTTCAGTATTTCTTCAGCTGGATCAAAGGTTTTATTTCATCTGTGCATTAAGGCTTTCAATAGTGCTAGAATTTTTAAGTTTCAGAAAAGTTCATTTTTTAAAACTCTGCTAGCTATGTTTTTACAGACTCAAATTTCTTATTCATATTTCCAATTCCATCTGTGATTTCTTTCAACATTTCAGGCATAGTTACTTTATGTTCTGGATCTGGTAATTATTTGGAATGCCAGGGGTCTATTTTTGTGATTTGTTTTTCTACTCAAGGTAACTGCTTTTCTGTTCATGAATTGTTAAATTTCAGGTTGCAAACTCGTATTTGTGTGAATTTCATCCGTAAAGTCTGTGTCTAGGTTAATGACAAACTGCTTCATTGAGAATGCACGTTTCACGTTGCTTAGCAACATGGGACTTCATGAAGCAGTTTTTGGTATGGGTTTTCTGAACCAAACAGTGCAGTGATTGCCTATGAGGGCAGACCTATGGTTAGCTAATCTTCCTTCCAGGGTCAAAGTCAAGATAAGCAAGTGTTTTTGTCATCTTTCTTGATTTGTAGGGTACTTAGAAGTTCCAGACTTGAGAGGGACATTTCTGTTCTAACTCTCCACCTTGCCCAGGCCCAGGTCCACTCACCCCACAGCAAACCCTTTGGCTTTAGGTTTCTGAGGATCAGCCAGCATCTCCTGAGCATGTGCAGTGACATCCTTCCTGTACCCTTCTTGTTTTGCTTCTTGGTTACTTTTGGTTCCTGAATGTTTCTTCTACTTGAACAGAGTGACATTAGCATGTGAGGATTCTTCATGACACATCTGCTCTGTTCTCATTTGTAAGAGACACATACAAACATATCTGTGTTTAAAGATGCTTTCAAATATCTCTTTGCCATCTTCTCCTTAGTCCACCTCCTGATGCTATTCAAGCACTATTTCTATGTACTGTGGAAACTTTACAGAAAAACATGCAGGTCTTATGCTTGGGGAACACATCAGAAAAATCACATTGTATTATCAAGCAAAGTAGAAAGCTCAAGTGCAGAAAAGGGAACCAAAGAGGAAACAAGGAGAGAATGGTCCCAGACAGGACATTTGAGGCTACAGACAGGCAGATTCAAAAGCCTTCTCTCCTTCCCTCTTTCCTAAAGAGAAGGAGGCCTCTGCTCTTGACACCCTGTTTTCTTGGCATGGTAGGTTTCTCTCTCTACTCTTTTCCTAGTTAATGCCACCCTACCCTCAGATACAGTCTCAGACTTCATCTTTCCAAGTTAGTTCTCTATGACATCCTTGAAAGGTCAAATTCTTTGTTACTTCTAATACTAGTTACCTCTCATTCACATAACCTAATAGAGTTACACTGGTAGGTCTCATTATATGGTTAATGTTATCTTCCCCTCCCCCTCTAGAATACATACTCCAAGAAGGAAGGAACAATAACTGATTATTTCTCTCCAGCGAATTACTTGGAACCTGGCATTGCTCTTGGAAAATATTTAGTTTTCAGTACAGATGTTCAAGTGATTTAATTCACCCCTCCAATTTTTTGTCATTTACTGATTACATAGGTCTTTTGCTTATAACATTTTAATTAGTCAAACATGTAGCTTATTGTTATGATACAAGAGAGACTCACTGGCCACCTTTCTGGTAGTTGTGACAGCTGAGTGACCCAAATTTAAGCAACTCTGAAGATTCTAGGATTTCTGGAGTTGGAGTAGCATGGAGTTTGTCTTCTCTCTGACCTGAGCTTACTAACTAACTTACTTACGTAGTCCTTACTTCCACCTCCTTTTTAGGAATGATTAAAAGCCACAGAAAATAAATGGCATAAATTTCAGAAAGAAATAGCTGGAAATAAAGCAACAACAACAAACCATTAATTTTTTCTGGACTATATCTGGATCTCTTAGGAGTGCTCAAGAAATAATGTAGCTTCTGTATTCAACCATCAGAGCTTTAGAGCAGGTTACACCATATTTACACAATCATCAGTTGTGAATATAGATACGATTTTCTTACAAAATGGGAAATCAAAACAAACTAAAATAGACTGATTTAGGAATGAAGACTAAAACTCTACAAGCATGTTGTGAAATCGTAGACTAGAGATTCCATGAACTGGGTTAATTTTTTCCTTTCCTTAAGATACACATATAGAATGAGAAAAATATTGTCATGGGAAGAAGAAATAGGTTTTCCTAGGCTTGAGGGATAACTCGTTTAGGATGTGCAGAATGAGAGTCTGTGAGACTTTCTGCAGGGCAGCCTCTGCTCAGCAGGAGTACAGCAGTAAGACTGTCCGTGCTCAAAGCATCTATTGAACGTAAGAAGAGGCAGCGGAACAGCTGGGAATTGTAACCATTGGAGTGATATGTTAAAAATGGCAGCCAGGAGAGAAAATCTAGAAGTATTAGGCTAGGCCTTTGTCTCCTGGATAAGGGTCCTCGTGATTCTCCTGGGTCACTCACAAAGAATCTATTGACTTCCTATTGTTGCTGAGGCCACTGAAGACCTTGTCTGGGGAGGGCGAGTCTGAACTCAAGACAGTCATGACACACAGAGCTCTGCCTCCTAACAGGGCTGGTGGTGCCAGGCTCCCAGAGGACATAACACACTTGTTAAGGTTTGGTGAATAGCACCAGTCTCCACAGAGGACGATTTGGGTTCCCATAGAGAAGTCATCAACACAGGATAAGAATTCAGCCCATTATGCCTCACCTCATCGGTCCTATTTAGATGAGAACCCCATGGGGCATGGACCATGTGTTCCCTCTGTATTGTATAGTGTTGAGGACACACTTGGCAGTCAATAAATACTAATCAAGAGCCTATTTCTTGTCCCTTTCAGCCTCCCGCTGAGCTGATCTGAGGAAGGAATTCCCTTTGAAGTCCCTGGTCCCCATGCTTTTTGATAAACACTATGGAGTGAGAGAGAGAGATGAGGAACAGATAGTCCTGGAGTTGTTTTTGGTATCTATAGATGACAAATGCTATCTCTGTAGTTATAGAGCCAGGTTTCGAGGTGCATATTTGGTGGAACCATGTAGAGAGAAAGGTCCCTCTTTCATCAACATTGTCTTGCTTCTTATTTCTCACAGATTCATGATGTGTGCTTTCAGACAGCCATTAATGTCTTCACCAAGCTGTCTTGCTGAGTTGAGAGGCAATGT
Organism: Sciurus vulgaris; assembly: GCF_902686455.1. NCBI lineage: Eukaryota > Metazoa > Chordata > Mammalia > Rodentia > Sciuridae > Sciurus > Sciurus vulgaris. The sequence continues at coordinate 132,582,335 of NC_136469.1, read as the reverse complement.
CTTTATAAGTTTTAGATCCCTTGAATTCATGTGTTCTACCACGTACATGGAGAAAAACAAAGCATATAGGTGGGTGAGAAATTAGGAGAGAAGACAAAAATTCAAACATTATGAGAATAAGAAGGGATTTTTAAAAAAGATAACTGGTGATAATTTTAATAGAGACTTGGCATAGAGTCACACATGGCAGGGTGTGTCTATTGAAAAATTACCTCTTTGTATTAGAGAATATCACAATATTTGCATCAGGAAAAAAACTTATTTACAAATCTTTTTTACAGGCTTTGCAATTCAGGAACAAAACCACAGAAAATAATATTCAATAAGTGAAATAAGGTGTGTGCCACAATTAACATGTGCACGTAGATGAATACACATATGCATATTACTTAAGACTGATTCAGTTCCATATACAAAATGATAACAAAGTATGATGCAGCAAGACTTAAAGAGAAGTATAACATCCACTTGTATTTCTTTGAAGATTAAAGTGAAATAGCTGAAATATACCCTGAACTACCCTGAGTTCTGACAAAGATGATAGAAATTAAGAATATCTTGATCTAAAGGCAAAATAGAGTGGGAATTTTTCCTTTTGCCAATTTCCTCTTCTGTTGCTCATTTCTTAATCTCTTCCTAAATTGAGGCCAAAGAATAAGACATTAAAATTGTAGTAACTAAAATAAGTGGAAATTCACTCAGTACACTGAATATTCGGTCAGCTTTAGTCACAACTACTGAGCCCTCAGATGAGAGTCTCAGATGAAAGGAGAGTTAGCCCTGTGCTGTTTGGAAGGGTCAGATCAGGACTAGAGTGTTTATACCATATTCAAGGCCACATACCTCAGGAGAGGGACAACATGTTGAAGGGATGGAAATTCAATATATTGATGAAAGGCTGAAAAACAGAAAATAGTCACTCCGTGTGAAGCAGGATGAGAGGGTGTGTGAATTGGAAAAATTACATTGGCATAAATCACAATTTTTTTTTCAAAAATGTTTTGGAACTGGAAGAGGGGGTCGTTAAGTCAGCTATTCAGGTGATGTCTTTTCCTCTGCAGTTGGTAAGTATTTTAATTTATGCTGCTATAAAGGACACCAGAAAAATAAAAATTTATTTCTTACAGTTCTAGAAACTGGAAGTTCACCATCAAGTTACTGACAGTTTCAAAGTCTATGAAGACCTAGTCTGTGCTTCCAAGATGGTACCTTGCTGCTGCATTCTCCAGAGGGGGCACATGCAGTGTCCTCCATGACTCTGTCATGGGATGAGAGGGGAAAGGTCCTAAACCAGTTTCCTCCAGCTCTGGCGTAATGTGTTAAGCCATCAGAAAGGGCAGAACCCTCATGGCTGAATCAGTTCCCCACGGACCCATCTCTTAACCCTCTTAAAACCATCAGGATGAGCATTAGGTTTCAACACATGGACTCAGGGGACATTCAGACCAGTGCACCAAGACATGGGTGCTGGTGATTAACAGGAAGCTCAAATACGAAGGTGATCCTTAACTCAAGACCAAATAGCAGTCTAATGCCCACATTCGGTTAGTGTTTCCATAAATGATTATTGAGCTCACACAGGGGGTAAGCAAGAGTGTCTAAGGAATATGGGGTTGAATGAGAATGGTATTATCTTAACTAAAGGATTTTAGTATCTATAAAGACAAAGTTTAATTAACCAACTCCAAATTTGGCATTTAACTTTATTTGTGGCAAATGCTGAAGTGCAGAATTCAGATGACAGAAGGAACCTGAACTTTCCTGAGGATGGGATGCAGGGGACATGAAAGATTTCACAGAAGTATTATTCTGAGATTTAAATGCCAGGAAAACAAGGAAGAGAATGAACCAGGCAGAGGAAAAGGTAGGTATGAATAAAGATTTGGGAAGAAGATCTGAGGGGGAAAGGGCCCTGGCACATCATTTTGCAGAGTGGTAAGAGACCAGAGCAGAATGGAGAGAACCCGGAACATGAAAGAAAAAGGGGCAAGTGACCATAAGTTCCTTAAAGTCGCACAGGCTTCCCCTCAGGAAACCGCCTCTCAGTGAAATGATAGCATGACTTACCTGCCAAAGAGCTTGTTACCTGCCTGGATGATGATTGATATTCTTATCTATTTTTGGAAGCGTTGGCGGAAGAAGTCTAAACATAAAGCAATCTCTAAGTTACCATGAAGACACAAAATATGAAAATAGGGTTTCGTAAAACCTTCCTGTATCCTGAGGTCATAAAGGTGCAGCCCATTTGACATCCCCAGGGGAGTTAAGTTAACTCAATTTGATTGTCTAGAAAGGAGCCATGTGGCATACGTTGCAATTACAGGGACGCCTCTCTCTGAAAGACCATTTATGAAGACAGTTTCTGCTTGAGGCAGAATAGCACGTTGGATTTCAGAGCTCCAAGGCCAGAGAAGACATCTGTGTGTAGACAGAGCTGCAAAGCTCCAGGCTCTGCACAGAGAGCGGATCACGGCTGTGAAAGTGCACCAAGGGCGTTCTGCACAAGTCCAGCCTTTCCTCATTGAGGGTTTATGGGGCTTGTAATGTCAAGATCCATGAATTTCAGGGATTGTGCTCGTCCTTGGATCCGATTTGGAAGCAGCTTTTGATCAGCGAAGTGAAACAATTAATTATAATAAATAATGCTACTGGAAGTCCTCACACTGCCAGCTAGAGGAGGAGGGGAGCCAAAGAAATAAAGCTGTGACTGGCAGAGTCTCATCCTCTGGCTTCTTGGACTTGACCCTGTTTGGCTACTGAGACTGCAGCTCACTGGGCAGTTGGTGGAAGACACAATGTCTCCATCTTCTCTGCCAGTGGTTAGTACATCAGGTTCTGGAGGGAACAGCGGGTGGCAGAAGGAGGTCAAAAGGATCTGAAAGGAATGCAAAATTTCTCTCTCCTCATCTGCATTTGATTGCTTTGTGCCCTGAAGCACATGATTTAATTATTTTCATCATTGCCTCAGCTTCCTCAGCTCCCAATCTCATTGAGGGCCATAAAATTATTCAGCCTTTGCAAAAAATGCAGCCGTAATAATTTTTGACTCAATGAATACTTAAGGCTATAAAATCAGCTCCTTGGATGACCACATTCAATTGAAAACACCAACCCAGGGTTTTCTCAACAATTAAAGTGAAATATACCCATGCATGAGTTGGAAGCATTCTCCTGGGTTTTTCATAATAGATACTTGCTCATTGCCTATGACTTAATTTCACCATCTCTAGTCCATACAGGAATTCTAAGTAGGAGCATTATTTCCCCAAGAGACAAGAGATCCCTGAGTTAGTGTGTTGAGCTGAACAAGGTAGGGAATCTAGATCTTGGTTCAACCTAATCTTGCTTACTTACTTCCTTAAACCCACCAGGCAGCAAGATTTTAGATGATATGTTATTTGGTGCCGCATTGGGCCCCATCACATAGAAAGGATTAATGTTGTAGGGACAGACTTCAGGTGTGTTTTTGTGTATGTGCATGGTGTGTAGTGTGTGATATGTGTGTGTGTGTGTGTGTGTGTGTGTGTGTGTGCATGGTGTGTGGTGTGTGATGTGTGTGTGTTGCTTATTTTGAGAATATGCTTAATTAAAATGTGGTATCTATTTCATGACATCTCCCTACCCACATGAGGGTATATAAAATTGGCACAGGGTACGGGGGTGGTTACTGGTAGCAATCGATAAACTATTAGTGTCCTTGCCCTCTGGCAAGTTGGTTTTGTCCAAAGTTGTGGATAAAGTGTTTTTTTTTTTTTTTTTTTTCCTATTAAATATCTGGTCAGAGAGGAATGGTTGACCACTTATTTGTAATAAGCTGGTGACTGAGAGATCTTGAGTTCTTCTATGACTTTTATGTTGTTGGTATTTCCCAAATGCATAGTTGTGCATATTTACTATCATGCACCAGGAAAGCTTAATAATAGGCACACCTATGATTTCTCTGTCTTTCAAAGTTTACCAAGAGCCATGTGGGGCTGCCCATCAATCTCTCAGGTTATTGGGCTGCAGATGGGGAGTTTGATAAAGAGGCAGGGCAGGCTTTAGTGTTGGACAGTGTGGCTCTTAATTTCACCACTTATTAGGTATGTGACCTTGGGAAATGACTTTATCCTACTGATCTTGAGTTTCCTTATCTTATGAAATTAATACCTATCTCCCAGAGGTCCTATGAGGATTAAATGGGGTGAAGCATATTAAATGTCTATCAGAGTCTGGACCAGACTAAATGGATCATTAATGTGAGCCCAACTGCCAGCTTCCCTGAGATGCTAAGGACACACTCAAGCCTTATCTGGGGACTGGATGGAGTGATCTTTAAGTAAATGCCCAACCCTAACATTCCATGACCCTAAGGTTGCAAACCTGGGGGAACATGGAGATGCAAAGTTCTCCCTGCAGGAGTGCTGCCTCTCCCAGCCTTCTGTAGGTCACTGCATGGTGGGGAGCAGTCATCTGACCTCCCAGGGCTTGACATTTTTCAAGTGTTAATGGAATATTCCTATTTATGTGATAACAATGAGAAATGATTGCTGATATTTTAAAATAAAGGGCATCGTGTGTTCATAAGCAATTAATCAGTATGTTTTTGCTGCATGAGAATAGGTTTAAATTATAAAGGGAAAATAAAAATCAGAGTTTAGAATCTGAGACAGATACTTTCGAGTTCAGATTCCTCTGTTGGGTCCATGAACAACTTAATCTCTGTAATTTTTACTACCTTTATTGATTAAATAGAGATGACAATTTCTAGCCATTGGATCTTATGAAGGATAAATGAAAAAAAAGCACAGAAAGTACCTCCACACAATTCCTGCCAATGAAAACAATTATAATATTAAAAGAATGGATGGACAAAATAATCCGTTAATGAGCTTATCCATATTTGATACTAGAATCTCTTACTTTTAAAAGATTTTTTAGTAATACATGGAATGAGAAATACTCAACATGACAAAGTTTTATTGTCTTCCCTTTGTTGCCCTTCAAACAGGGTTCTACAAATTTTGTCTGCAAACTAGGTGTGGTGGCATATGCCTATAATCTCAGTAGCCTGGGAGGCTGAAGCAGGATTATAAGTTTAAAACCAACCTCAGCAATTTAGCAAGGCCCTGAGCAACTCAGAGAGAACCTGTGTTGAAACAAAACAACAACAACAAAAAAGGATTGGGGAAGTAACTCAGTGGTTAAGCACCCTGGGTTCAATCCTCAGTACCAAAAAAAAAAAAAAAAAAAAAAATGTTTGCAAAGAACCAAACAACAAATATTTCAGGTTTTGCTGGCCATATGGTCTCTTTTGCAACTATGAAATTCTGCAGTTAAATAACAGTAGCCAAAGACAACAGGTAGTGAGTGGGAATTACTGTGTGCCCATAAAACAACACACCAAAACAGACGACAACTTGCATTTGGCTTTTTCTGTGTTAGTTAGCTTTCCATTATTGTGACAAAATGTATGAGAGAATGAACTTATAAGGAGGAAAGGTTCATTTTGGCTCAGAGTTTTAGAGGCTTCAGGCCAGTTGTTCTGGACCTATGGCAAGACAGCATCTCATGGTGGGCGTGGAAGAAGCTGCTTACCTCATGGTGGCCAGGAAGCAAAGGAAGAGAACAGGAATGGGATGCAGTCCCCATATCTCATCCAGGGCATGCCACCATGACAGGAAGACTTCCAACTAGGCCCCACCTCTTAATGGTTTTACCACCTCCCAATAACACACACTAAGGACCAAACCTTTAAGAAAAGAGTGTTTGTGGAACAATTTTTCAAATCATAGCAGGGTCATAATTTACCAACCCTTGCTTTAGAACACAAATTAATCCAACACTATTTATTAACATCTACAAAGTTTAAAACATCGTCTTTGAGTTACTCAATATGCAAAGATGAATTGGTGTCTAGTAAGGGGAAATGAAACAGAAACTTAAAACCAAAAATTTATATTACTAGAAGGTGATAGGCCAGATAGACTAAAAGAAAAAAATTGATAAAATGAGGGCTGAGCACACATGTCCTGGGTTCAGTCCTAATTTTTTGCTGATTTCTCACTATGTGACTTTGGGTATGTTAGTCAAGGATTCCAAGCATTGGTTTGCTCTAGATCTGTTAAGTGGAGATTGCAGTATCTACTCTCTTACGGAGCTGGAGGCTAATTAAACAACATAATATACACAAAGCATGTAACAAATTGACCTCCACATGGTAAGCAGCGAATACATGCTAGTTACTAAGATTCCAAAGGTTGAAAAAAACGCTGGTCATTCCAACTGTGCAATCCCTATTTAAGCCACAGTGAACCAAACCAAGGTTCATGTTCTTCCCTCTCCCTGATCTAACTGCTTCAGTCTTACTGTAAACCACAGATACCTCTTCCTTTGAGAAGACTTTGCCATAGTCAGAGTTGATAAAATATGTAGTCAGTACCTGCGTGCCCCCCTGCTTCCTGTCAATGCTCATGCATGGTGATCAGAGCTTCTTTCCCTTTGTAGGATTAGTCCCACCTCCTATGGTTCTCTTCGCAGGTACTACTCACAAATGCAGTGCAGCACAGGATTCTCAGCAGACAATCTGCTGCATTCTGTAAGAGGTGTCGCATGCTACACCTCATTGTTTTGTCAGGATGATCTTTTGCCTTCCAACTTCTTTACATTCTCTGCAGCTACTGCTCTGCAAAGGACCTTAGGATCCATTCTGTGAATTTTAAATATCATCAATCTACATCCAGGGACCTCTCTATGAACACTGTCCTGAGAAGGTTTACTCCCTGTGGTGAAGCCCTGTGACAAGTCTTCTCCTTATTTCACTCATTTTCCTGTTCAGCTGCCTAAAATAAGCAATTCTGTTTTCTCGAACTTACTGACTACTGGGAAATAGTTACACAGCTTGTTATTAAATGGAAACATTAAAATGCCCATTTTATAAATATTTCCAATGATTGAATATTATCAACTTCATACAGATAAACCCAAGGCAATTTTATCTTTATTATTGTACGGTGATTGTGTTCTTGCTATGAGTTTGAGCTGATAATTGTCCTCACCATTTGTCAGAAATGTCAAAGCCATAATTCTTATTGCATGTAAGTTAAATATCTGTTTCTTTCAACATCAGCCTAAGGTAATAGCTATTAAATGATTTCACACTTAATTGTGTGTGTGTGTGTGTATATATACTCATGTCTGTTTAGGAATTTCACACATAATTTTATATGTATATGTAGCCACGTGGTCATTATATTAATTCAGCAGGTAATTTATAACACCTACAATACAGCTTCATGCAGTTTTCTTAAGCTGAATAAAGAAAGGACATGTGTCCTTGGAAGTACCCAGCTGAGCTCTGCCTAAATTGTAGACCTACAGAACCATAGTCCCAATCAGGCCTTACATTTTGAGGTGGTTTATTATATGAAAAATGATTATTTATACATAGAGTTCAGAGAGAACATTAGATTCCAGCTAGTTCTTACCAATAAATGAGACTGAGAGATAATAAGAGCATAGGGGGATTCAAAGCAGGGAAAATGTACAGACATCAATTCATGAAAGCGCTTCTTTTCTGCTAAGAAAGTGAGAAATTCCATACATCCAAATCACACTGATTGTATGATGTTGAATATAGAATGCGTGTGCAAGTGCACGTGTTGTGTGTATGCATACATGGCTACACATACGTGGTTATGTGTGCTTGGGTCAGGTTTAGAGACTACTGAATGCTGCTGGGCTGGTCCTGTTGCAAGTATGAGAATCAGAGAGAGTTCCCTCCTACGCACAGCTGAAATCACTGCCCCAATCCAATTGAACTGAGTCCAAATCTAACGTCCCAAATTTATTAAGAGTGATTTATTGCTTGGTTTTTGAAAAACAATTTTTTTATGATTGTAGAAGAAAGACATAAATTAGGAAATTTTGCAAAATTTGATTGAGAATACAGAAGAAAGTCCTGTGCGTAGTTGGCAACTTGTTAAAACAATTCCTGCATATCTTTTTCCTTCTATTTATATGTATATGTATTATACGTATAAATCTACCATGTAGCCTTAACTTCCTGCTATAGCACATTGCAATGTGCAGAGCAGGAAGAAATGTGGGGTAGAACAAGGTACTCAAAGAAGGAACAGGGCAGGACCACCTTTAGCACCTCCTTGATGATGTTTATTTGCCTTGAGACCACTGGAATAGGAGTAGACCCCTCAACGTGAAGGAGTAGAATAGTTTCACACAGGTAAGATTCCCACGGGAGCAGGGACCTCAAGACCAGAAGCTGACCCAGGGCTGATGGCAGATGGCAGCGGTCGGAACAGCAGCAGCAGGAGACCCTCTGTGTTAGTTGGGGTTCTCTAGAGAAGCAGAGTGACAGGAGGTGCCTACATAGACCTATGTGCTTTAAGGAATTAACTGACACAACAGTGGACGCAGGCAGGGCACGTCAGCAGTCTGGAGAACCAGGGAAGTGTTATCGTTGCCACGTTGAATCTGAAGTTAGTGGAGGCAAAATTCCTTCTCTTACGGCCATCAACTTATTGGACAAGACCCACAAGAGCTTCCTTTATTCAAAATCCACTGATGTAAATGTTAACTACATCTAAACACAACCTTTACATTAACATCTAGACTGGTATTTGACCCAATGACTGCTCACCATAGATCAGATACACATAAAATCAATAAAATCAACCACCACGCCCTCTAAATTTCTGGGCCTTCTCTGGTTCCTCTCCACTGTGAGGATGAAATTGCTTCTACCATGTGACAGCTGACTCCTCCTGCATTTCACTTTCACCATGGCACCAGAGCTTTCTAGAGACTAGGGTAGGACTCAGAACATGGGAGTCTCCTCCTCAGGGCTGTGCAACCTAATTGAAGAGAGAATCCTCTCCTGGACAATCACAGAGGTATCCAGGAATGAAAGGCTTCTTGGAAGAGGCAATTGAAAAGCAAGGAATAGAGGAGCAGAGAGCAGCAGGAGGCAGCCAAACCTCACCTGCTATACTAACCTCTCTGGAGGTCACCATGGCACCAAGTCACAGGCCTCATTTGCACATGCAGGAACTCACCAAGATTTTTATGTGTTTGCAAAAAAGGACCAAAAATCCATCAACAAATGGGTTATCTGGAGACTGGAAAATCAGTTTCCTTCCTGTGCTAGGGAGGAAATAGAGATAATTTTTAATGGTTGCTCCCTTTGGAAATCATGCCAGGTTTGAATGTGCTTGGCAAACTATGGACCTCAAATTGCCTGAGGCCTGTTTTTATATGCTTAGTTAGCCAAAAAAATACGGTTTACACTTTTAAAGGAATGGTGAGAAAGAAGGAGAAGGAGAAAGGAAGAGGAGGAGGAGAAGGAGGACGACAAGGAGGGAGAAGGAGACCATATGTGGCCTGCAAAGCTTAACATATTTATGATATTACTCTTTGCAAAAAGCTCTGCCAACCCCAGGTGCAAATGGAGGCTCATGTGCACTGGAATTAAAGTCTTTACAAGTGTAGATACCACTCACTGTCTGTAGGAGATTATTTTGGGCTTTGAGCCCTAGGTGTACTCACCTGGGGCCTGCACACCGACCCTCTCCGGTGAGAAGAGTGGCAGTGAGGAATGTGTTACCTGTGTGAACTTTAGCAGTTACACAGCAGTGGGCTCACCTCGAAGATTTCTGTTATACAAAGCTCAAAAATAAACAAGCAGATCTCTGGAGGTGTGATTTGGCTACTGTTTTGTTTCTTGATCTGAGTGCTAGTTACATGGGTATAATTACAACAATTCATCAGGATTTATGTTCACTTAAAAACACTTTTCTAAATGTAAATTAAAAAGTTTAATAGTATGTCTTACTAGGAATTTTTTTTTTTTTCAAATTGCTTATAAAATAACATTTGGCAGGAGGTCCACCCTCATAGAAAAGGGGGCAGGACATATACACTGGCCTGGCTTATCCAAACCAAACTCTTTTGCGCTGGCTTATAGCCCAGAGCTCTGTCCACTTCCATATGGTGATTTGCCTCTTCTGGGCCTGGAGAGGTAAATGTCTTTGGGTTGTTGTGAACAAAAGAGAAAACCATCTTTGTCTCTAAGATATACCAGACAGGACCCAGGTTCCTCGGGATCTGTGCCTGCCCACCCTCTCCTGGTGTCTGATGAGGTGGACATTTAAACATTTGTAACCATACTGAGCTATTCCTCTTCCTGATCTTAATCCTGGGCTTGGAATATAGTTTAATGGTAGAGCACCTGCTTAGCATTAATGAGACTTGGATTTGAGCCCCAGCACCACAAAAAATAAAATAATAAAATAAAATAAATTAGAAAAGGAAAAAAAAATCTACTTCCCTGATAAGAGATAACCCATGCCAACTGTGTGTTGTACACATGCTTCTATATCATCCACAACTCACAGGATCATTTTTTTGTTTGCCATCCAAGAGCTCTTGAAGAGGAAAAAAGTGCCATCTATTATTTCCCCAGTGTCTGACACCTAGATTCAAAATACATTTGTTGAATTAACAAGGGAAAGAATGCCCTTATTACTTAAAGATAATGTTGCAATATGACAGGAAATTTCATGTTCCTGTTTCCATGGCTGTTCCCTAGTGAAGTAATATTTCTTCACCAATTTTTTTCTGGTTCCCTTTAAAATGTAGATTTATGTAAATGAATGTTAAGGCACCAGTGTTGTGTTTTTCTTTTTCTTTTTTTTTCCAAACAAAGTGGACCATTGTTTAGGAAACTCAAAAGAAAAATTCAAGACTCAATAAATATAAAAATATGTCAGAATATTATTACCTGCTTCTGGATCATTTCTTTTATAAAAGAAAATCAAAACCAAAAATAAACCAAAAAACAGTCATTTTCATGAATCATTGAAATTTAACCTGCAGGCAAGGGAATGATCAACCAGAAAACATTATAAAATTTGTTTCATAGATAAATAGGTGATAGTTAAAAAGGATCTGATTGAATGAATAACGATCCAGATTACAGAACTGTCATTAGCTAAAATGAAATAGAATGTTTCCATTAATAAATAGTAATATTTATTTGAGTTCAGCTATTTTGATACTGATTAAAACACTACCATTTTCTCACTGTGAGCCTTTGGGAAACATCCTTCAATTCTTTTTCTTTAATTTCTTCATCTATAAAATAGTTCTAAAATGCTACAGGTACCTCTGATTCAACACAACCTATTACTATCCTGAATGATCTGAGGTGTGACGCTCCAAATGCCCACTAGATGGCAGGGTTCCCATTTGAAAGGAAACCACCTTTCTTGTTCCAAAATAATAAGAGCTGCCAACAAACAGAATTTGAAATGTGTTTATTTGTGTGGCCATAAATATGGCACATCTGATCCAGTTTTCCATTGGGCTCCATATTTCTTAGTGATTTTCAGCCAACTTTTTTTTAAAATGCCAGGTCGAGGAAGTTATTTGATATGTAGCCACATTCTTTCCAAATAATCAAAGTTAATTCCTGTTTCTTCTTTTTAATCAGACATTGCCTGTCCAGAGTGTCATTAGTTGACAAAAGTTATGGAACCATTCATTAAGTGGTGTGAATTTTTGAGCACAGACCCACCAAGCCCTTAGCAAGTTCAAATGTGAACATGTCTGGAATTTCTTTCTAGTTCGAGAAAGCCAAAGCAACACCTGCTGAGTATTCTTAGATTCCTGACAGGGTGCTCATTGCCCTTTGAAAACATTCCTACCCTGGTCAGTTTTGACCAGCTGAGACCAAATATTGTGAAAGGTAAGTTGAATTGAATTTGCAGACAAAGTGAAGGAACTTTGATCAAAAAAGTGAATATATGTGGTTAATCTTTGGAAAACAGATGTCATGCATAGAAACAAAGCCATTTTTATTATCAGCAGTTATTATTGTTGCTAACTATTTTTTATTGCTAAGAATTTTCAGAGAAGCACTTTTCAAGAAACGTTAGAATCAAGGAAAAGAAATATATTTGTTTCAAATCTAACATAGTAGATTTGGTGTCTTAGCCAAAAGAAAATTTTCCACTTGCAAAGTTCATACTGAGTAACACTTTATTAAAGGGACAACAGAATCATCAAGGCTTCCCTAAAAATTCTAGATTTGCTCATTCTGCATATTTATCAGAAATTACTAGACTTTCTAGTTGAAACAAATTAAAAGTATCCCAAGGCTGTGTTATTTAAACAGAGCCTGCCTTTCTATTTGCAAAGCAACATAACACTTGAAAAAGAATCCCTCTTAACATAAAACAATTATCACTGGTCTTCAGGGTAAAAGTATCGAACAAATACACAGAAGAGCTACCTTTCCTCCATTGAAACATCAACAAATCTAGGCTATACCTGTGATCCTGTGATTTCCCCCATCCAGCCTTGGGTAGTGTTTAAAAACCAAATACTGTACTATATCAGGGGGTCTCTGTCTCTCTGTCTAGTCCTACTGTATCATAAAGAATCTTAGCACAATGGAGATGCATTGCAGGCTTGATTTCCATAAATTACACAGCCGACCTTTTCATAAAGACAAATTCCAATTGTAAACTATTAAACCTAACTCAGTGTCCTTTGATGTCTCTGAGAAAGACTGTGGGGGCAGTTTAAGCATTCCCAAATGGGGAAGTATTACCTCGTAGGTGAACAGAACAGGGGTTGGGGGTATCTTTTGCCCCTCATATCTCTTCATTAGAGATATGTTCTTCTGAGAATGAAGTTCACCCCTTTTCAGGAAAAGAAAAAAAAAAAAAAAATCATTACCCCTGGGGACAAACGATCACTCTTCCCAAAAGTTAAATCTAAATCTGAATCAAAAGATGGTCTGTTTTTCTGATGCTTGACTTGATTTCGGTCTCTAAGGTGGAAGTCAAGTCTAGGTGCCCCTAAGCAATAGTCCAACTCTTTGGATCATTTCACGTTAATATTTTTCTCTGTTTCTAGACTCTGTCCTGTAACGAGGTGGTTAGATCAAAGCGGTGCCACCCAGGTCTCTCTGCTCAGGTACCAGAGAGTTTTCATCATTTGCTTGTGGAATTTCCTCGACAGATCGTGTTCTCAGCTTCCTGTTGACATAATTTAGCACTTGGGTTATAAAGGCTTCTGTGAGCTTTTGCCCTGCTGTGGAACTTAGTGCTCAGATGCGGCTCTTTTAAACCTGAAAGCCAGATCACCTCCCCCAAAGCAGAAAAGGTGTGAAAGTAAACAGAGGGAAGCAAACCGGAGACTGGAGGGGCCTCAGTGCCCGCTCAGTCTGAGAGATGATGGGGGTGGTGTGGGGACCCTGAGTAGGAGGCAGGATGGGGGACTGGGATACACTTCTGGTCCTGCTGGGTCGATCCTTTGTTGTGTGTTATGAATTCCTGGCTTCCCCCACGCACCCACATGCAAATGCATTTAAACACAAAACAGAACTCTCAAATTCTGGAAACTAGTGAACTGGAAGACGCATCGGTCCTACAATTACTCCTGATAGGATAATCCATGCATGCTTCAGGAAATGTGATCTTTTCCTAACTATGTTTGCAACCTCTGATTGGAAATCATGGGGGAAGGAGCTCCAGAAAGCTCCAAATGGGTCATCTCAGATCCAAATGAGTCAAAACCTCATAACAGAAAAGTAACGCCAGAAGGTTCTTTAGCAGGATGTTGAACTTTTGTAAGATTAATTAAAAGCAGTTGTTGATGGTCCTGGGCTTGTGGAATGTGGTGGGTGTTAGCCTGCGATGTGGTGGGAGGGATGTGTCAGGGATCAGGACCAGGTGACTTTGAAGTGGAGACCAAGGGCCCAGACAGAGGAGGAAATCATTCATTTGCATGGTCACTAGTTAAAGATTGCAAATTTCAGGGAAGGTAGCACGAACTTCTCAGTTCCTCCTACCCCAGGAAGATTTCTTTCAATCTGTTTAGCAAGCCAGCAGCAAAGAGGCTAGCATCCACACCAAGAAAGGCCGGGGTTTCATCTGAGCTCAGTATGAATGTGGATTCTGGGCATCTGAATACATGCTTAGGCAAACCCTAAGTCTATCAACTCAGTTCACATCTGTCTTTGTAAATTCACTTTGTTTTAAGTACATTTTACTTGACAGTCTTTCTGTATGTATGTACTCTTCCTGAAAAAAAAAAAAAAAAAGACAAAAACATTAATGTGGCTTTATTCTACTACTTTCAACCCAAATTTCAATTTTTGTTGATGTAATTTGGTGTTTAAAACTAAGAGTTTGGGCTGGGAGTGTAGCTCAATGGTAGAGTGCTGGTCTGGTTTGCCCAAGGCCCTGGGATCAAGTCCTACTACTGCTAAAACAAATAAATAAGTAAAACCCAGTGTTGTAATTAGTGTGTACTTTATGTTTTATATTACTAATGTTATAAGCATGATTTTATATGCATTACTTTATTTATATTATATTGCTTATTGTATTTTCTCATCTTTAAATGTATAAACTTAAATGATAACTATTTAGACTTACTCAACATTGACATTTATTTCCCTTTAGTGGTTGTGTTTAATACCAAAATGTCCCTTATCTTGCTGTCTGTATTTTTTTGTGGCAGGGGATGTACTTGAGAAGTGTTTTATGGTTTATTTTAAAAAACTTTTACTTAAGGTCACTATTTTATCAGGTGTGAGCCCAATTTCCATTTAATCAACCATATAAGGAGTTATGTGTAGAGACTAGAGATAACTAATACACTATTTTTAATTTATTCCAATGATGATTTAGTATTCTTAAAAGTCTGATGCTTGACAGAGTCTCCTTTAATTTTCTTAGGGCTGAGTGTGGGGCGGGAGGTGAGGTATCATCATAAACCCATGTGACATTACACCCTCATTCATTAGGTTCTTGGGCCATCACCGTGCAAAATTAGATAGTTCTGCACCTAGTGTATGGAAGCAAGGTATACATTCTAAATTTGAATATGGGGTTGCTTTTCTGTTGCCCTCATGCCAGAAGGACATGGTAGAAGTTTCAAGAAATCTGGCTTCTTAAAATACTGAAGTTTCGTTTTCTGAACATGTTGGTTACATACTCACCTCCCAGCTCTCCGTGGGTTTTGCAGATGAGGCCCTGACAGTTTTGAACTTGTAATTGTAGGAGGTTAAAAGATATGTTTTTTTCCTCCCTCCCTCCTTTCTCTCTCTTCCTCTTTACTTTGTTTTTGAAAATTGTTACTGAGTATACATCTGAGAGCACTTCTTTTTTACTTTTTTTTTTTAACTGGTCTTTGGAGTACTTTCAAGATGGGGACTATCCTGTCAAACAACTATTAAGCTCACTAACCTCTTCATGTATTATCTGAATCTTTTCAGGGGTGGGGAATTTACTGGAGATTGAACTCAGAGGCACCCAACCACTGAGCCACCCACATCCGCAGCCTTATTCTGTATTTTATTTAGAGACAGGGTCTCACCGAGTTGCTTAGCCCTTTGCTTTTGATGAAGCTGGTTTTGAACTCAAGATCCTCCTACCTTAGCCTCCTGAGCCGCTGGGATTACAGGCATGTACCACCTTGCCCTGCTATTCTTTGAATCTTTTTTGGGGTTCATCTCTTTGTTCTCTTGCTCTGACATCTACAATCATTTATTAAATTTGCTTGCTTCTTCACCAATACCTTTATCCATTATATTTAGTTATGTTCCTCAACTGTAAGTTGAATTGCTGAGAAAGAGAGAGAAAGAGAGAGAGAGAGAGAGAGAAAGAGGTGTGTGTGTGTGTGTGTGTTTGTGGTGCTGGGGTGGAACCAGGGTCTTGTGCATGTTAGCTGTTAGCAAGCACTCTACCACTGAGGTATATTCCAGTCTTGGTGTTTTCCCCTGGTCTTAGGTAATCTTCATGACTGCTTATTCTTTGCCTATTCAAGTTATTCTGTGAGGTGTTTTCTGTAAGAAAAAAATTTACATATTTTCAAAAATATCATTTCTTTCAGCAAATCTATTCTACCAACAAGCATTTGCACATTCCTCTGATAGATCTCTCTCTTTTGAAGCACACTATTTTTTATATGTCTGAAAATTTCCTTTGGTTCATCTTTACAGGGAGAGCTCTGCTGGGTTTTGTGAAACTGTGTAGGTTGAAAGGAGTCCTTTCTGTGAGGTTTCCTGCCTCACTCTTACAGATCTAAGTGCAGGGGCAGAGAAAAGGTTTTCATTTACTCCAGATCCACTTTGCTGAGATCCAGCAATGAAGAAAAGATAGACAGTTGAGGATGAAAAAGGGACCAGCTGCCATCCGTTCCTCTAGGCCAAGTAATTTCTCTGCCATCTTGCTAGGACTCCCTGGGGCCTCCTAGGGTAGTCCTTTCCCTCACACCCACAGATAGTGCTATGGATTTCTGTGTTTATTTTTAAATATCTGTATCCTCCAGCAGCTTCAGCAGAGCCAGCACACTTACTGGGATCCTTTGATGTTTCCTGATCCATCTCATCCTCTCTACTACATGTTCCAATTTTGTAGGAGCTGTTTTGTGAAGTTCTCCTCTGTTTTCCCCTCAGAACACAATGTTATTCCTTTGTGCAAAAGGTATTTCTAGTCACTTTTCCATTAATCTGATTTTGCTCAAACTATACTATGGTATGTAGTTAGTAACTCTTCCATCAATGATGTTCTTTTTCTTCTATCAATGGATTGATGACATCTTCTTTTTCTTCTTTTCTTGCAGGGTTGGGGAGCAAATTCAAGCCCTTGTGGGAGCTAGGCAAGCACTACTGTCACTGAACTATATCCCTATTCTGGCAACATTGCAACATTTTCTTCTACAGAGGACATTTATTAGTGTTCCTTCCAGTTGACTTGGATCTTGTGATTGATTTTGAACAAATGGTAGGATAATAAAATAGTTGTAACATCGTGCCTTTAAAAGGAGAGGCATACATGGTAGAATGAGCCTGGGTTCTGGAGGGGAGAAAAGATTCCTTTTCCTACTCATCACAAGGTTTTTGGTAGAGACCTCTACAACAAAAGGTAGATTATCACAAGAAAAACATAACGACTTTATTTAATGTTTTATGGGACACAGGAAACTTCAGAAATGAAGACTGAAAGAAAAAGGGGAAATGTCTACTTTTATGATAGTCGGGAGAAGGGTAGGGTCTAATGTTGATGGACTGGGAGTGTGCCAAGGCAAGTTTGTTCAGCTTCTTCTCAGCCTCTCTGTACCACTCTTCTCTCCCTTGGTACAAAGTGTACTATAAAGCCGACTCCGCCTCCCAACCACTTGTCAATCTGCGCTCTTCCCGCCTCTTACGTTATAGGAATTTCCGGCTTCCGCTGCCGCCATTTTCCTGCTTCCCACATTACGTCCTAACATACTAAATAGCTATTGGTTCATCAGTCAGCTTGCAAGTATTCTCCTCCGCTACTGGTTCCTTCCAGCCGGGACATTCCAATATCTGGGAGAAGCGCACACAGCCATCTTCCCTTTTTCCCTTTCTTTTCACCCTGGAGCAGACGTGTTAGTCGTCCGCATAATAAAGTCTCTTGCGAGACCTCGAGTCCGTAGTGCATTTTTCTGGGAGCTATTGGTGAGCCACAACTGAGAGGAGCGAGTAGGTGGCAGTTCAGCGGGAGCGGACAGCAGTGGCTAGAATCACCGCGGGTCCCAAGCTGCCTTACACAAAGCAGGACCCCTGTCAAGTGAAGGTCATCAGGGGAGCCGAGAGGGAAAAGGCCAGCGAGTGACCTTCCCAGGGCTAGTGGCCTACTTCACGGGAGAGAGAGTGAGGGGAATTTTAATTTCTAGATCCGACCTTAGGGTCAGAGATCTTCCTGTGCCTGCTGTTTTCTCGAATGCCCTGGTATCGTGTTAAGGGGTAAACCCTGAGCCTTACTTCTTGTGTTTTTATTTGTTGATGAAATACACATTATTTAGAATCTGCTACTCTCCACGCTGCACTAAGTCCCCCCAGTTTCCACAATGAACACTTGGATATCACAGCGGGAAAACCTACATTTGTACTTGTGAAGTAAATGAGAAAAAAAAAAAAAATGTCCTTGTTGTTTAATAATTATTATACTGGTCTTATCACATCAGATAGAAATCTCCATGGATGTGACCCTGCTTCAGTTTTTGAGTTCTCATGTCAATCATATTTCATGGTATCTGGGAGACATCTCTACCTTCTCCCATCCCTAAGGTGATTTCAGAAAGCGGCAGAATTCTGCTAAGGTCACCTTCCCTGTGATTGGCATCTCTCCCTACTTCTTTTTGTCAACCTACCACAGAACTACCAAGAGGTAGTGTTTTTATTTGTCGATGAAACGTATTATTTAGAACCTGCTATTATCCAGGCTGCACTCAGTACTGAAGATAATTCAAGTTTCCTCACAGAACTGATTTAATAGAGGGAGGCAGACAAGCAAAAAAACCAAACCAAACCAAAACAAAACAAAAAACAAGCACATTAAAGTTCATAGGGAGAAACAAGGCAGACAGTGAGGAAGCAAAGGAGAGATGCTGGCTCATCAGAACCAGTGCTATTTTTATTTAGTGCCCTTAGAGGAATTCACATTCCTTTAATATTTTGTTTCCACGAAGCACCCATCACATCTGCTGATGTTTTTCCTTCTTTCTTTGTTGTGAGGAATGTTAGCGTTCAGTTAGTTAAAGGACAATTAGTGCAGCACCTTGAGGTCAGTGTTTCTTAAGTGACCAACACTACCCTAAGAAGGGACCTTAACTAGTTCAGCAACTCAGGAAATGCCCAAGGTCTGACATAGAGGGTTCTTTCCCTTCTGAACTTTTGGAACACAAGTTTTCCTTCCTCTAAATTGTGCTATAATTTGTGTATTTAAGATTGACCACAGACCCCTCAGTGCTGTGCAAAGTACCAGATAACAATACATCTACTAATCACTTATGGAGGGAGCAAGGATGGAGGGAAAAAGGAAAGAAGCAGAGAAGAAGGGTGTAATGGCAGCGTTGTTAGAAGAAACTACGGCTTTGATTTGTTATGCATGACCTGCCATGCCAAAAATTGATGCCAATTAAGTATGTATGATGCATAATTAAAATTGTTAATATTGAAGTAAAAATAGGAAAACGGGAAGCGCTGTCATTAAGAGTTGGTGTTAGGAGAACTGGGTTAGATTTCTAGCTTTGGTGATTTATTAGCCGGTGGTCCTTGGCATGATAATTATCCCAAATGGATCTTGAATTCCACATCTATTGTTTGCCCATTATATATATCAGGCTATCTTTTCAATTTTTTGGACAATGAAATGGGATGTTTATAAAACTTAGTAATGATCCAACCACAAAATACTCAATCAATATTGATGTTAACTAACTGTATTTCTTATTGCTTCTGATAGCTTTCAGTTGAATCTTACACTTTCTCAGCAGAATTGGGAATTATCTGTAATGACAATTCTGTCTTTCCTTTACCAAAAATGTTTCATGAAGAAGTCTGAAGTTTGGGGAGATGTTCATCCTTGGTTTTATATAGTAGACTGTCTTGGTTTGGGGTGCTTAGACAAAACACCTTAGACTGAGTCATTTATAAACAACAGAAATTTACCACTTAAGTTCTGGAGGGAAGGTCCACAATCACAGCAGCAGCAGACGCAGCGTCCTGACCAGGTCCCTTCCTCAGGGATGGCGCCTTCTTGCTGTGCACACTTGGCTGAAGGGCAAGCAAGCATCCTCTGGCTTCTTTCATAAGGGCACTAGACCCATTACTGCTCTGCCCTCATGACCTACTCACCCCTCTCTCTTAACAGCCCAATGAGGTTAGATTTCAACAGGCGACTTTTGGGGGAAACACCAACATCCAGACCCATGGGTGAGTGCAACTTGCTGAGTCTTAATTTTCCTGGATACATTTTGATGTCTCTGTTGGTGCTATGGTTCATATGTGAAGTGCTCTCTAAGACTCATGTGCAAAGGACTTGGTCACCACTGCATCAGTGCTCAGACGTGCAGCTTTCAGGAGATGGGATCACAAGAGTGCTAACGCCACCAGAAGATTAACCCATCGTGGCCAAATGGGCTAGAAGGAGGTGGTAGAAACTAGGAGGTAGGGCCTTGTTGGAGGAAAGTGAGCAGGAGGGGGTGTCTTGGAAGGATTTATCATGTCCCCCCTTTTCCTCTGGTGCTCTCTCTGTGCTTTCCAGCTGCCACCATCTCTGCTGTGCTGTTCTGCCTCATCTCAGGCCCAAAGCAATGGAGCCAGAGATGACGGACTGAACCCTCTGAGACTGTGAGGCAAAATAAATCTTTCCTCCTCTAAGTTATTCTTCCCAGGTATTTGCCATAGCCATGAAAAGCTGACTAACACAATTGGTTCACCAGTAAAAATGAATTTAATTAGTATGATTTAATATTTACCACATTAAGGAAAAAAAACTCAACTCACAGAAGCTTTGATTTTTAAGTGGCATGATGATGTATGGTTTTTCACTTCTGTTGTTAGGCTAGTTGTATTAGTTAACTTTTCATCGCTGTGACAAAATACTTGAGAAAATCAACTTAGGGGAAAGATTTATTTAGCCTCACAGTTTCAGAGGTTTTAGTTCACAGTTTCTTGACCTGGTCCTTGTGGGCTTGTAGTGAGGCAGAACATCACGGCAGGGAGGGTGTGGTGGATCACAGCTGCTCCCTCAGGACAGCCAGAAACCAGAGAGTCTCCCCAAGGGCATACCTCCAACTACCCCATCTCTTCAACACCTCCTGCAGTGTCTGCCATCTTTTAATAATGCCACCTAATTAATTAATCAATGGTTCAGTCCATTGCTGAAAGTGGATTCTTCATGATCCAATCAAGTTCCCAATGTTCCACCTGTGAACATTGCTACACTGGGAACCAGGTCTTCCACACATTGTCTTTCGGGGGATACTGAAGATCCAAACCATAATACTAGTGTACTTCTTGCCCTTGATGCACTTTTACTTTTCCCTGGATAAATCCTTACTGGTTTTATCATTTTTAATATTCTATTAAAATTGATATATCTGTCATTATGGGCTAGATGATTTTATGGTTAAAAGTACCTTCAAATGTCAGTGACAAAATAACAGACTATTTCTTTTTTGTTTTCTGACAGATAATAATTGTACATCTTTATGGGGCACAGTGTGATGTTTCAGTACACTCATACATTGTATAGTGTCAACTCAGGATACTTAGGTTATCCATCATCTCAAACATTTATCATTTCTTTGTGATGAGAACATTCACTTCTAGTTGTTCTGAATTATGGGCTACAATATTGTTACCATAATCACCCTTCTGTGTAATGAAACACCAGAATTCATTCCTCCTATCTGGTTGAGACTTTTATACTCTGTAATCAATCTCTCCTCATCCTCCCATGCATTGCCCCTCCTGAGTCTGTGGTAAAAACCATTGCAGTCTCTTATTTCTATGAGCTCAGTTTTTTTAGAGTCCACTTATGAGTATGGGGTATTTATCTTTCTGTGCCCAGTGTTTTTCACTTAACATAATGACTTTCAGGTCCATCTGTGTAATAGTAAATGGCAAGATTCCATTTTTTCATGGCTGAATAATATTCCATTATATATGCAGGCCACTTTTTCTCTCCTTTGTTGAGGGACATCTTGGTTGATTCCACCTCTTGTCTGTTGTGTTGCTATAAACAGAGTATTGCCTCTTCAAATTCAGCATGGCCTGCTAAGTCTCTGGAGTAGCTGTTTTCCAAGTGCTGGATCACTGCTCTGTCTGTGGATCACCTGCCACAGTCACCAAAAAAGGGAAGAGAGCTGAGGAATAAGGAATCATAGATTAACTGCTACTTCTCAAGAATTATGTCAGTTACTTCTTACCTTTTATTGGCTATAGGAAAATTGCATGGCCATGGCTAAATTCAAGACATAGAAATAACATCCTTCCATGTACCAAGAAAGAGAGGAGAGATGAATATTGGTGAACACCAGCAAAATCTGCCACAGGGGGTTGGTGTTTTACATGAATGTTCATACGTTCATTCTTAAATTAAATCTGTATCTAATGTTAACTTATGTGGTGTTTTCATCAGACTTAATTATAAGGATTATAAAATGTGTATCATAATAAAATTAGATTTATATTTTTTCTTATAAAATTTCTAAATATATTGCTAAAACTTTCTTTTATATACCCATACTTTTTTGGAATTATAGTATGAAATTTTGAAAAACTAATATATTAACAAATTCTCTACATTTTCCCAAGCTAATTATTTTATTGATATTTTAAGGAATATTGTTTATTTCACTGAGGTTTTTAAAAACTTTATGAAGAACTTTAAATATTCATTTTTCATTATTTTGATGCCCTTTGTTTTGATAGCATGATTTTAATTTTTAATTTTGTGTATTTATGTTTTTCTCCATTGCTCATGTTAAACTTTGCAGGGACTTATTTATTATGCATTTTTCCTCAAAGAACAATTTCTGAATCTTCTGTATGTATTTTATTGTATTCTCACTTGTTTTAGTTTCTTTATTCTTCATATTATTAATATTTGAAAAGACAATATAAGAAAGTCATGCAAAAAAAAAATTCCCTACTATTTTCCATTCAGTCATACATTTTCCTACCAGAGACCAGATCAATTTCTTGTATATACATCAGACATATTCTAAATTATATACATGTTATTAATAGTAGTATACACATATTTTTCATTTTTCCTTTTTCCACAAATGAGATTATACTTCATATTGTATTCTGAAATTATGTTTTTGCACATAAAAATGCATCATCAAATAATCCTATATCTGCACATTGAGAGTTATTTCTCTCATTTCTGTTGCTAAATAGTGTGGATTGTATTATTGAACCATTATTGATTTAGACAGTCTTTGACTGTTAGACTTTTAGGCATTGCTTGCTCCCCTCCTGAATTGTGATACTACAATTTTGGCAACGGGTATCTTTGCAAATCTGTCATTTTATGCACATACAAGTATACGTGCAGAAGAAATACACAGAAGTATACTATGGGTTGAGGGAGAAGCACAATTTTAACTCTTAAAAGTATGATCAAATTGCTCTCCATAGAACTCATTCCAATTTTTGCTCCCAGGAGTTGTGTATGAGAATATATACTTCCTGAGATAGGGCATATGTTATTAAATAATTCTGATCTTTCCCAACCTAATAGGTCAAAACATTCAAACTTATTGTATTATAATTTGTATTTTTTCTTATTTTGAGTGAGGGCGATATTGTATTTTTTTATTTGTCTAAGAGCCAGTTGAGTTTCTTTTCTGTGAATGGTGTGGGTTTGGCATTTCTGGTCATGTGTCCCATTGGGATGTCATTCTTTTTTGTTGTCACTGAAGAGCATGCTAGTGTTTTACTTGTGAGATAAGATACAAATACTCACTCACACTTTATCCTTTTTATTTCGATTTTACTTAGTGGTTCTTTCTGATGATATCTTTTTGTATGGTTAATTATTAGGATTTTTTATGGTTTCTGTGTTTTAGAGTATCCTCTAAAGTTGTTTGCTACTTGGAGTTTTTAAGAGAAAGATCTATCATAGTTTGTTTTAAATCTTTTATGTTTCTTTTATCTAAGTTGAAATCTTTGATTCACATGGAATTTCTTTTGATGTGCAGTGTGAGCTGTGCATTTACTTTGTTCCTTCTTTATGGTAATCGAGTGTCTGGAATATAATTTGTTAAAATAATTCAGATTTTTCCTCTGACTCGAAATGCCAAGTTTATCATATATTAAACCACCATATGTATTTGGATTTGTATGTGGATTTATTTTCTGATGCACTGATATGCCTGCATATTAGCACATTAAAATTTAGCTATTCTTATTTTTCTTTTTAACATAGTTTAATATTGACTGTGACTAATCTTTCCTCAATCTTTTTTCTTTTTCAAAACTTGCTAGTTATTTCACATTTATTTTTTCACTTAACCTGTAGAATCTGCTTAAGTAGTTCCAGAAAAAAAAATCTGCTTATTCTTTAATTCAGACCTTGATTAATTTATGGATTAATTTAGCGATGTGATATGCCTTTCCTGATATGCCTGATCCCAAAAGGAATACAGCAAAATCCCATTGAATTACAATTTACAGTTACCAGCAGGGCCTTTTTTGGTGTGTATATTTGAAGACCATTGGGCAAAAGGGAGAATTATCATATTGCCTGGGTCACCTTGATGAGAGGGAACAGATAGGGCTGCAGATGCACAATAGTCCAGGGAAGAACTATGTGGGATCCATACAGTCTAACTGGTGCCTCCTGCTTCTCCCTTGCCCACGGTAACAGAATAGACATAACAGCAAATCCCAACTGTGAAGGCTATGACTATCAGGTGTTCAGACCCTTTAGCTATGAGGGGTTGGGCCACACCATCAAGGTGAGCCAACAAAATAGCCTAGATGATAGCTGAGGGCAAGGGGAATTTAAAATGCTGAGCGGAGGCTGGGCAAGAGGAGCATCTTGTAATGTCAGATCAGCAGCTGCCACAGGGCCATTGACAACACCTTGCATAGTCCAGGATGAGGCCAGTGTAGGTTACCTCAGTTCCAGTCTGAGTTGGTGTATCTGAAAGAGGCTTGTCCCAGGAGTTAGCATTTGGCAGGAAAGGATGACTAGTCCTTACTACCCAGTTCATTATAACTGGTGAATGGTATTTTTACGGTTATAGTCATGTAAACAATATCTGATCATATTGAGAGGAAAGGGTTAATAAAAATATGTGAGCGTGTGAGTGCATGTGTG
Organism: Sciurus vulgaris; assembly: GCF_902686455.1. NCBI lineage: Eukaryota > Metazoa > Chordata > Mammalia > Rodentia > Sciuridae > Sciurus > Sciurus vulgaris. Next base: position 132,557,673 of record NC_136469.1, on the reverse strand, counting down.
TGAGTTTGTGTGTGTGCACACATGCGGTCACTGGAGACTGAGGAATAGAACCAAATATCCATCTTCCACAGGGAAATCAATAGAGAAGAGGTAAAATGGATGAAAAAACTAAGCAATGGTAGTAAAAACTCAACAGGAAGGTGAAGATGAATACTATTCAGCTCAAAGACTTGGGAGAGACTGCTTCTGGGAAAGGGAGATGAGGCAGAGTGAGGGTGCTCTTTAAGAGAAGCGCCCTCCTTGAAAATGTGCTCCCTTATCTGCATTGAAGCCTACACAGGACAAAAGCAAGTCTGATGACCTACTCAGGATTATAAATATTTTAGGATGATTTTATTTCTTTTCAGTCTCTGTTCCACTTCCTCTTCATAGTAAGAAAATGCGCTAATTTCCAATTCAGCATTATTAGTTTTAAATCATAAATTTTAATGTCATTTACTTCAGTTTCATCCTTAGTTTTAAACTTGTGATGTTTTTTGATCCCATCAAATAACAGTCTAGACATTGCTCGATTTCAGTAGTTTCCCTTGTGCCTCCCTCCTCTTTTGTCCCTCCCTCCCTCCCCTTTCTTCCTTTGTATCTAACCCTAATTTTTTCATCCTCAACTTACTTATTTTGATATGTTCCTACACAGCTAGTGCTGGATATTTTCATAGCACAGTCAGAGGAGGCAAACAGGTACTAGCACCCAGTGATAAAATTTCAGAGGCTACAGCACACAAAACTTCCAGCCATGTTTGGCATAGAATATGCCCTATTTTAAGTAAGGGAGGATGCTGTGCTTTGGAGATTGGTGCTGGTGACGGGAAGCTGTCTGCAGTGGTGGTGATGAGGGCACAGATGTGGAATGTGCATGCAATCAGGATGAAATGGAGTCACAAGATATGAGCTGGAAAAGTAGCTTTTAAAATTAAATTATTAATTTACATAAAATATTGTTTTACATAACAGTATATAACATATACTTTAATTATTACAAATGTGTACTTGTAGATTTTAAATATATCTATAAAATGTACAATATGGAATTTGTCAAAAGCGTGTTCTTGGTTATTCTTACTGAACAAAATGGTGTTAGTCATTTTTGAGGGACATATGATCCTAACTATTCAGTCTTTGCACGGCCCTGTGAGTTATAACCTTCACTATGCAGATGGAAAAACTGAATCTCAGAAAGTTCAAGCTCAGTGTGACACAGCTGGTAGGGAGGGGAAGTAGGATTTGAATCCATCTCTAGCTCTTAGGCATCCTATGATTAGCTATACCAGGACCTCTCTTTAGGGGGTCCCAGGGTTAAAATCTGTGCTGAGGATGGGTTCGTGCACAGTACACTTGTAGGTTGAGAGTCACCACAGGAATTCTGGGAAAGCAGGCTGGACTCGAAAGAAGGGTGATATGGTTGCAAACGAGCGAATGTCTATGTGTAACCCCAATTATATGTTTCAATTCTCATTTCCAATGTGATGCTGGCAGAAGGTGGGGCTTTGGGGCAGTGATTAGGTCAAAGGGTGGGACGCTCAGGAGTGGGATCAGTGCCCTCATAAAGACAAGCCAGAGAGCTCGCTAGTTCTCTTTCCACCATCTGAGGATATCATGAAAATCTGGCAGTCTGCACCTGGGAAGGAGGTTTTCATCAGAACTCAAACATGCATGCACTGTGACTTCAGCCTCCAGAACTATGAGAATAAATTTCTATTGTTTATAAACCACCAAGTCTATGGAACATCATTTATCAGTCTGAATCAAGACAATGGTAAAATACAGCAAACCTGTGCACAGACCGTCCCTACCTTATGATTCCGTTGGGAAGAAGTCCTTGCTATGGCTTCCATCTGGGTAGAAGGTCACTTTGTTTACAAATGCTTGGGCACCACCTGCACCTCTATGGGACCCTCCCAAGTTCCTGCTCCTTTGGAATGCCTTCCTTTGCCTTGTCTACTCCTTCCACTTAGCTGGGCTCTGGTTTACACCACCATCATCAACTTAGATGACAATTACTTATTTGAATGTCTAAGTACAAACTGGACTCTAAGCTCCTTGAGGTCACTGTTGAAGATTTTAAAGGCATTTTTTTTTTCTACATAGCCAGGTGTATCTGGAATGTAGCATGTGAGGAATAGTGGAGTTGGGATTTGAAACCAACTCTAGTCATTATATCAATGAGTGAATGAATGATAAATAGATTCCCTTGCAGGTTTAATCTGGACATTAGAGTTCAGGAACACATTTGATATGAGTTTTTTCTTGTTTTAACTTTTTTTTTTTTAAATCTGGAGAAAATTTTGTGATATTTCACAGCATCATAGATCATGTTTCAAAACCCAGGACATAATTTAATATATGATCATCTATCACTCTGCAACTTGTTTTTTTTTAATCATCTTGGATGTTGGGATTATACATTAGGAACATGAAGTATTGAGAAGCTGGGTTGAAGCAAAAAGGATGAGAAGAATATGGTCATATGGGTATGGACCCCAAGAGTACAACCTTCCCATTGCTCACCCCCTATACACTTACAGAAACTTCTACTGCCCTTCATTTAAAAATTCCCAGAATTACAAAATTGACTTTTTATTAGGATCTCTGATATAATTGAATAAAAAGAAGCATTTACATTAAGATCCCAGTAGAAAATGTGTAACAGTTCATGACTCTATGAGATGGCTATTCTGAGTTTGTGTGGGTGTCATAAGAGCTACTAATCGTACTTTTGTCAGTCAACAGGAAGGAGAAGAAATCAGGAATTCTTTGGAGATTGCTCTTTAATTGGAAGGACTTCCTGCTTCCGTTTGTTACCAGTGCAGGGGTAACCTGGTACTCCTCTTAGGACTGTTGTTCTTCCCATGGGCAGTTATTTTTCTTTATGTTACATAAAGAGAACAATAGGCCCTAAAGCGTTTGTTGTAGGGAGTTCAATTCTGCAGTGAACTATTTCTATGCTCTTCTGTGGAGACATCTCACATGTGCTTTCCATCCCTCACACCTAATCCATGCAAAGAATCTTTTGTCCTGGGGCCTGTTCTGCTCTTAATGAACTCGCTTTGATGAAGTTAAATGTGGCCGGTGTTTCAGGAAGCACACACATCGCCTTTCACCCAGGAACACTTTAACTATAAAATTCTCTCACGTTTGTCATGTCTGAGACTAACTTTTGGTTGAATGTGTAGATTCTGTTTCCTTTTTCATTTCTTTCCATCTGAAACACCATGTCCTAATTTATCATGGACCTCATTGTTGGGCTGGGAGTGGGGAAAACTTCAGGTTAACTCTGCCAAAAGAACAGCTATCTGACCTTGCATCTGTCACTGAGAACACTTTTCTATGCTCAGATTTTGAATCTGTACAATGAGTTGGTGGCAGTGGGAAGGGAAGATTCAATGACATGATCTTTCCATCACTTCAAATACCACCTTTGGGTTGAGGATTTACAACAGGGACCTTCTGTTCAGGTTTTGAAATAGGCATCTTCATTCAAATATCATTGACTATGTCTAGGCCAACATGTAGACATCAGCTGAGCATCTTAACCATTTCCTCTGTTCTCTGGGGCTGTGAACACTGTCGCCTCCCTCCAGTTACCCAGGAACCTACCTGGATACTGCAGTTTTTGGGAGGCCAGTTCCTGGGAGAGTTTTCTCTCCACTTCTCCTTCATGGCTCCTGTGTTAGATTGGCTTCCAGGAGCTTAAATCTGGACCATTGTTTAAAGATAATCTCTTTGTAATACTTCTTGATGTATTTTTGCTTTGACTACCTATAACTTTAGCTGTTGAGACAAGATCATGAGATTAAAGTGAGATATGACAAGAACAGGACATAACAGGAGAGAGAAAAGGAGGGAAGTAGAGAGCTCCCTCCTGGGCTAAATGTCGGGTGGGGAAGGGGAATTGAAGGGTGAGGGGCCGATGTCTGCATGGTGCTTCCCCCTCATCCCCTTTCTGCAGAGGCCCATTCTCCCCTCATTACCACACTGCCTGGGGACATGCCACCCCGTGTTGAGCAAGGCCTGGGTGCCTCCCAACCATGCTGGGATGCAGTTTACACATGACTGAAGGCGGCCTAGTGATCTCCCCAGACATGCATAACCAGATGGATCTAGAAAAACACAGAAATGCTGGGAGGGACTGTTGCATGAATAGAGGGCTGGGATTCGGATGAGGAGTTCACAGGGCCAGGGATTTGGAAGCCTGGGCCAGGAGCTACTGCATAGACATTAACAGGAAGTAGAAGGTAATGTGGTCAGGCAGGGACTGTTATCTCTTTACTGATCCAGAATCTAGGGCAGGACCTGGTGTGTACTTGATGCCCACTACATATTGATTGAACAGATAGGCGAGGCAGGATACACTCAGAGAGACCAGTGTGATCAACCACACTCCAGTGGACATTACGGCAGGAGGTCCAGTGACCAGGCAAGGTGAATGACATCTCTGGGAGACAAGAGAAGTCTTTGAGACCAACACGAGGGTCAGGCTGGTATGCAAGTTCTCCACTCACACTTCAAAACCAATCCAGAATTATTTGCTCTTAAACTGATGAAAGAGCTTGTAAAGATTAAAGAGCATGAATTATCCTTAATAGATGATTTTGTTTTTCCCTGTTAGTAGGAATGGTGATTTGAGAGAACACGAAATCGGCTAGAGAAAAGGAAAGAAATGTGGAACTAACTGTGACTCCCCGTAATGGCTGTCATCTTCTACCTTCTCTCTGCTTCAGTTGAGTCCCTTTGTAACCTCTTTAAAGTCTCCACATCACAGGGGAGGAAGCTTAGCATTCAGACCCCAAGTGGCCTCACCTATGTCTTCAGTCTTACCTCTTGTCTTTTCTTTTGTGTTTTCTATTTGGAGGCCACCCCATCAGGCATGTGGTCTAGGGAGAGTGACTGGTTCAGCGTGGGGACTAGGTTTCCTTCTCAGCCCCCACTTATGAGCAGGCTGTCTCCCTCGCTCTCAGTGACACACAGGCAATCTCAAGTGGTAGGCAAACCGCTAAGCCTTTAGTTAGACCAGCTCTCCATCTCAGCCATTCCCTCTACTTTGGGGAATATCCACACTCTTAGAAAACTCTTAAGTGTTCCCTCCTTTGGAATCTTTCCTTTTCCTGAATCCAGTGGAAGCATAAGGTATTATTTCCTTTTTTCCTCTTCTACATTGCACACACTCCTACCATAATGGTTTTAACACTTTGAGTACTTTCCATATGCAAATAATTAGCATTTAATCAGTATTTAGAGTCACGTCTTACTCATCTTTGTATCTTTCAGACCCAGCGTCTCTACCCATAATGCAACAAAACAATGTTTGTCTGATGAATGTTCTCTGTTGTTTTTTTCCAGCTCCAACGAGCTCAAATGGAAAGAATAAATGGATTTTAAGATCAGGAATATAGTTGGTTAAGTTCCAAAAGAAGCCTCTGGGAGATTAAGGCTTACTTGATATTCATGAAACTTCTCAATATTTTCTAGACCTGATATAAATCAAATTAAATTCCAATGAAAAGAGGTGAAGCTGTGTACGGGACAAGGCTAGATTTTGTTCCAATTTTTATTTTAGCCACACGTAGTACGCAACTTTAGGAAAGCCACTGGACACAGTTGCCTTTGATTTCTTCTTTTGTTTGAGGAAAAATAATGTCTATCTTTAAACATTGGCTACAAGAAACAACTGTGTTCATGCATATGGCTGCTCTTTGAAGATTGTAAAGCAGTGTTGTTTTTCAGGATGTCTTTTGAGAAGTTCTTTGGCCCCTTCAAATCAGAAGCAGGAAAGCAATTTAGAATAGGATTTGGAGGGTATTGATTGGGAGAATAAATCAAGAAACATTCTTATAATAACTAGTGTTGTAATCATTGGTAAGATTGGGTCTCATTTTATAATGAAACATGATTCTGTAAAATCGTTCTCACTAAATGTCAAATGAAGGTTATTTCATTAAAATGCTGTTTTAGTCCAATCAGCAAAGATAAGCTCAAGCCTCTATTACTATCACAGAGTAGAGTTATTAGTGTTTTCTGTGTTTATGTAATTTTCCTTGGCTGGAGGAGTTTCTGCTATTCTTTATTCAGTCTTCCTACATTAGAATAATTTTCCTGGGATTCATTGTGCTAATGAAAATTTACACATATCAGTATATATTATAAAGTGAAATATGTGCATGTGTCTTTGTGTATGTGAATAATTCTAATCTGTTACTTTAAAACTGGATAGATAACATGGTTAAACAGTAAAAGCATATACAATATTTCATCTTATTACTTAGTTTGATGAAACACAGAGTGCTCTGTGGCAAGGAGACCTGGTTTTAGAATCAGAAAGCTGAAGATACATTTTAGGTACTATATTTAATAAGGAAGTTTGGGTGAATAATTCAAATTTTCAGAGGTTCTGTTTGCTTATCTAGTAAAATAAAATTATAGTGTCTCAGTCTTCTTAGCTCTTACATGTTTCAGTTTGAAAAATAATTAGATATCAAAATAAAATATTTATAAACTAAAATAGTAACAAATGACACAATGGCTATTGTAAAACCCACAGTTTGAGGACAGCTTCCCTGGGTTCAGTGTCTTTACTTGCTCTTAACTGAATGACCTTAGGCTAGTTACTTAGGGAATTCTGCCTCCTGTACCCCATGTGTAAAGGAGCGGGAAAGAATATGCCTCAAGGAATTATTTTGAGGAATCCATGGAGAGACATTTCTCCCTTGCATGTGACAGACCTTGAAATGGTAACCATCCTCCCTTTTGACTATGCCTCTAAATCTAAACAAATTAAGCATTTTTTGTTTCTGGGAAAATTAGTTGAATGCATTCTTACTCATAATGCCCATAACTACTTGTTATCATAGTTGTAATCATTCTTTTGACCTTGTTTTCCTTGAAAAAATAGAGACTTATGCTCAAACCTTGATGAATTGTGGACTGCTTTCCACACTCCTTCCTCCTCTTCCCATAGTGACTTGAGGAATGAGTGGACAGGAGACCAAGGCACTCTGAAAGTCAACTGCTGGCACGCTGTCTCAGAACATGCACATGAAAAAGAAGCAAAGGCTATTTTATTTAACTTCTTATTATTTTATTTTGTGCAATTTATGCAGAATTTAGTGCTAGAAAAATAAGACTAAAATATGGACGTGATAGAGAACACATCCATTGCTAACCCATCACATCTTTTTCTCTGTATTCCTTGCTGATGTTTACAGAATGATGGCTTCCCCAGCTGAGTAATGATAAATATTATTAGGGGGCACTTGTTTGTCTTTTCAGCACACGAATAGGAAACCGATGTATGTCAATTGAATGGAGTTAGCTACATTTCTTTATATCTTTTCATCTTCTTTCTCATTTTTTTTGCTATCTTGAACCTTCCATTTTTGGAAGGTTATATATAACCATATATATATATATATAAAATGTATATGTGTATATACACATGTGTGTGCATATATATGTATATATATATATACACATCTATATATTTACTAGTCTAGAAGTCTAGAGTTCTAGACTTCTCAGGGACTCTAAGTAGGTGACATTTCCTTTTTTCAAAATTTTTTTTCAAAATTTTCTCTAAAAAAAGCCCCTGGCATAGGTACAGACCCTGCTTTATTCGTAATCACCTGGGAACATGACTATGTAACTGGTGTGTCATGAAAATTCATTTTGAATTGTTCCTTGTTTGAAGAAATCCAACATATTGGATCAAAACTCTCCATAGAAAGGTTCAAAGCCATAGGGATACTTTTAGGTTTTTTATTTGAGTTCCCTCACTGTTCAGAGAGTTAGAAGAACTAGAAAGAGAGACTCTGGAGTTATTTAGGGGTATGGTTAAGATAGACTATGCAGAATCCCAGAGTTTAAACCCAATTCTGTCAGCAATCATCATTTTTTCTCTTTTAAATAATTTAACCATTTTTCTAAATGTAAATGCTTTTAACATTTTGATTAAAAGACACAGAGTGGCAGAGTGGATTAAGAGATAAGAGACAGCTATATGTTGTTTCCAAGAGACTCATCTGATAGGCAAAGTCATCTGCAGCCTGAAAGTCAAAGAATGAAAAAAAGTTTACCTGCAAAAGTAGTTGGAAAACAAGCAGGAGTAGCTATTCATATTTGACAAAGTGAATTTCAAGCAAAAAATTTATCAGAAGAGACAAGGAAGGCCACTACATACTAGTAAAGGGAACAGTCCAAAAAGAAGATGTAATGATATTAAATATTTATGCCCCAAATGTGGATTCACAGTTACATTCTAGTTCCTTCTTGACATTAATTATCACAACCAATACAACAATATTGGGTGATTTAAACACACCCTTCACACCCATAGATAAATCTTCCAACAAGGATTCTTCTGACCTAAATAATACTATAAATCAAATGGACCTAGTAGACATCTACAGAATATTTCATCCAACAATAGCTGAATTTACTTTCTTATCAGAACCTCACAGAATCTTCTCCAAAAGAGGTCATATAGGGTCACAAAGCAAGTCTTAGTAAATACAAAACAAACAATATAATCCCCTGCATATGGGCACATCATAATGAAATGAAATTGGAAACTGACAAAAAGAAAAATTACAGAAACTACATAAATATAAGGAATTGAACCATACTCTTTTGAATGAGAAATGAGTCATAGAAGAAATGAAAACAGATATTAAAAATTTCCTAGCATCAAACAAGATAGTGATACAACCTAACAAAGTCTCTGGGACATTATGAAGGTAATTATAAGAGAAAAGTTTGTGACATGAAGTGCCTACATTGAAAAACAAAACAGAAAGATCTCAGGTGAACAATCTAATGTTATATATCCAGGCCTTATGAAAGCAGAACAAACTAATTCTAAAACCATCAGAGCAGAGGGAATAATCAAGATCAGAACTGAAGTTAATTAAATAGAGAATTTTAAGAAAGTATAAAGGATCAATGCAACAAAGAGTTTGATCTTTGAAAAGATAAGTGAAATTGATAAACTCTTAGCCTAACTAAAAGAGAAATGACCAAAATTATAAAAATTAGAGATGAAAAAGGAGATACCACTAAGACATTGCTGAAATACATAAGATTATCAGGGACTATTCTGAAAATATATATTCTAACGAATTGGAAAATCTAGAAAACATTAACAAGTTTATAGACATATTGAAAAAAGTTTCTGCCCAAATTGAACCAAGAGTTTATAGAATAGCTAAACAGGCAAATATCAAGCAATGAGATTGAAACAACAAATATCCTTCCCCTTGTCTTTTGCTTCCTGTCTCACCATGTGATCCCTTCTGCCATTGTGATGTCATCAGCCATAAATCTCTCACCAGAGCTGAATAGATGTCACTGCCAGGATTTCAAACCTCCCAGAACTGGGAGCTAAATAAACCTCTTTTCTTTATAAAGAAAAAAGAAAAGAAAAAAAGGCTTCCAACAAAGAATTCCAAGACCACATGGATTTTTCAGTTAAGTTCTACCAGACCTTTAAAGAAGAGCTAATACCAATCCTCCTCAAATTATTCCTTGAAGTAGTAAGACAGAGAACAGTCTCAAATTCATTATATGAATCTAGTCTCACCCTGGTATCCAAAGATACCTCAAGGAAAAAAATAAAACAAAACAAAAAACTATAGATCAATATCACTGATGAACATAGACATATTCTTAATAAAATAGTGTCAATCTACATTCAAACACACATTAAGAAGATTGTGCACCATGATCAAATTGGTTTCATCCCAGGGATGCAAAGTTAGTTCAACATAAGCAAATCAATAAATGCAATTCATCACATAGGTAGAATTTAGGACAAAAATCACCTGATTATTTCAATAGATACAGAAAAGACCTTTGACAAAATCTAGCACCTATTCATGTTAAAAGCCCCGAAGAAACTTAGTGATAGAAGGTATGTACCTCAAGATCATATAGACTACATTTGACAAAAAAAAAAAAAAAAAAAAAAAAAAAAAAAAAGCCAAGAGATGTAAATGAAACTTTCAGAGCAATCAGGTAAAGAAGTAGAAAGCACAATCCTAAAATTCCTATGGAAGTATAAAAGGTCTTGGAATAGCCCAAGTTAAGCAATAAAAGCAATACTGGAGTACTGGAGGCATTATAACGCCTGATTTCAAATATACTATAGAGTTGCAGTGACAAAAACAGCAAGACCAATGGATTAGAATTGAAGATAAGGAGCCAGATCTAACTAGAAGCAGTCATCTGACCTTTGATAAAGATGCCAAAAATATATGCTGGAAAAAAAGCAAGGCTTTTTAACAAATGATGCTGGAAAAATTGGATATCCACACGTAGAAGGTAAAACTAGAGCTCTATCTCTAACTGCACAAAAATAAAATTAAAGGAGAACAAAGACCTGGGACTCAGACCAGAACACTATAACTGGTAGAGAAAAACATCGTGTCCACACTCTACACACTCCAACACATTGGTGCAGGCACTGACTTACTAAAACTCCTAAAGCTCAAAAAATAAAACCAAGAGTCAGTAAGTGGGATAGCATGAAATTAAAAAAGTTTCTGCACAACAAAAAGAAATAAGAGTGTGAACATGTAAAGGGCCCACAGAATGGGAGAAAATCTTTGCCAGCTACTCTTCCAACAGGGCACTAATATCCACAATATAAAGAACTCAAAAAACTTAACACCAAAAATCCAAATAACCAATCAATGAATGGGGGAAAGATCTAAACAGACATTCTCAAAAAAGAAATACAAATGGCCAGAAAAAGTATAAAAAAAAAGTTCAACATTCTTAGCAATGTGGGAAATGCAAATCAAAACTACACTGGGATTTCCTCTCCAGTTAGAATGGCAATCTCAAGAATACAGATGACGATAATTGCAGGAGAGGATGAGAGTAAGAAATTACACTTATACATTGTTGGTGGGACTTCAAATTGGTACAACCATTTTGGAAAGCAGTATAGAGATTCCTTTAAAAACTGGGAATGGAACCACCCCTTGACCCAGCTATCCCACTTTTATTTTTGGAGGAGGGTGTACCTGGAATTGAATTCAGAGGCACTCGACCACTGAACCACATCCCCAGCCCTAGTTTGTATTTTATTTAGAGACAGGGTCTCACTGAGTTGCTTAGTGGCTCACTTTTGATGAGGCTGGTTTTGAACTTGCCATTCTCCTGTCTCAGCCTCCCCAGCCGCTGGGATTACAGGTGTGCACCACCATGCCTGGCTATCTCACTCTTTGGTATTAGTCTAAAAGAGTAAAAATCAGTATACTATAGTGATACACTCATACCAATGTTAACAGAGTCACAATTCACAATAGTCAAACTATGGAACCAGCATAGTTGCCCATCAACTGAGGAATGGGTAAAGAAAAAATAAATATATGTATACGTGTGTATATATATATATATATATAATGGATATTATATATTTTTTATATATATATATATCATAGTAGATCAGTAGAGTACAACAAGTGTATCAAGGACGGGGAGGAGGAGGGAAAGAGAAGGTACTGGGGAGTGAGACTGACCAAATTATGCTATGTGCATATACAAATATAGCATACTGAATTCAACTACTATGTATAATTGTAATGCATGAATGAAAGTATTACAAAAATTTAAATTTTTTTCTGATAATTTTGTTAATATATAAAATCAAGAATATTTTCTAAAATAAAAATATATGGCATCCATGTTCTTTCAGAGCTTGAAATATATTGTTTCGAGAAGGGTGGGGAGTGAGAGGAGAATGGGTGAGCTTTAGATTATGTAGAGGGAAATGAAAGGGAGGGGGTATGAAAAATAGTGGACTGAGACAGACATCATTACCCTATGTATATGTATGATTGCACAAATGGTATGAATCTACATCGTGTACAACCATAGAAATGAAATGATGTACCCCATTTGTGTACAATGAATCAAAATGCAGTCTGTAAAAAATTAAAAGATAAATTTTAAAAATCCCTAAAAAAATATATGCAGGAGGAGATGACTGCAATATGCATATTTCAACAATTATTTCCCCAAATATTGCAAATCAAACTCCTTAGGATGATTAACATATTAATTACATGAGCCAAAGATCATCAGTGTGTCCATCTGGTCACCCACCTGGTAACACGGTACCATGAGTATAAGTGTGCGATGTGCTTGGGAAAGAATATAAAGATGAAGCCTAGTCTGTGTCATTGAGGTATCTGCAGCTTCCCGAAGACTGAAAGGCAAACTGAGCAGGCTATAGTTCAATGTGAAATACATTATTTTGAGAGAGGCAAGAGCGGCATAGTCAGTGGGCAGTAGTCAGGGGCAGCTTCTCCTACCTGGGACTCAGCCTAAAGAGAGAAGAGGCCTTGATCCAATACTCATGGTGAAACCAGGTTTAATTCAGGGAACAAACTGGACAAATACACAGCAATAGTAACAAATAATGAAGATTAAGGGATAAATTTTGTTGGAGAGTTTCCTGCGTGAAAAAGAAGGTGAGAAGTAAAGTTAGAGGAGAGTCCTGGGAATTGACCTTGAAAGGCGCTGGATCCTGAAATGCAGAGTTTAGTTATGAAGCAGTAGAAAGTCACGAATGCTCTAGGAATAAAGGCTCGGGGAGGAGAATAAGTCAGTGGAAATGACTTCCCCGGGAAAAAAAGTTCTTAAATGAGCCAAGTGGGGTATTTCAAACCAAAAGTCATAAAGAGTTTGAATAAAGGTTATTGACACACCACACACACATTGAAGTAAGTGATTAGAATATAAATCTATTTCAGAATATAGTTAATTATTTGCATATGAAGGAGTGAAGTAAGTTCAGAAGCAATGACCACATGGGCTGTAAGTAGTAAATGCATGAAACCGGAAGAATATTTTGAAAAATTCACTAATGTTCCTTTGTGAACATCCATCATGGTACCTACCACCCAGTAAGCATTCAGCCAATATTTGTGGAATGTAGAAGAGAAATGTACATAAATTTGGTAATCCACACATTTTCTCTCTGTGGGATTAGCTAAAGCTTGCTATATTCATAGAGCCAGCCATCTGGTTAATTAAAAAAAAAAAAATCTGTGTGTCTGACAATTTGAAAAAGTATATCAAAATTTGCAAATATTTATAGAAATCATAGGAAATTAATATAGTAAAGGTGAAAGAGTCAGACTGCAGGAGCCTCAGGCAAGTTCTTTCATCTCTTTGTGGCTCAATTTCCATCATTCTCTAGACTGAAGATAGTAAAAGAGACTCCAAGTGATGTGATGAAGATTATGCGTTAATACGAGAAAAATGCTTAGAATAGGCTTTGACACATGGTGCACACTATACAATGGTAATTATTATAATTCAAGAACCTATTTTGAAGACTTGCGTGATCCCCTTAAAATTTGTATTCCATCTGAGAATTTATGAATCATGTTTATTTATAAAATCTTATTTTTTTCCTACATCCCACTCTCAATCTTTCATGTTGTCAGTGGGGAGATTTAAAATCTGCCTATAATGGTGGAACTGAGCTTCAAACTCAGATCTTCTGGTGGCTGCCCTTGAACTTCCATATGGTTATTGTGTGGCAGATATTTTAATCGCTTGGTAAATGAATTGCTCTGAAGCGAGAGTAGGAAACAGATCAGAGAGGTTAGCTGCCTAAACTTATGCAGCTAGTAGGTTATGGTGGGCAGAGAATTTTAAAGTTACAGTCCAAGTCTGCAAAGCCCATGTTCTCAGTCATCAGGCCAGAAGATTCCTAAAGAGAAATAGGAGGAATAGAGAGTAGGCACTGGAAAGTTGGAAGCAACTGTATGTGAGCTAAGTGGACTGTCTTCTCAGACCCCCCAGGAGCTCAGTTTAGGATCTCTGCCGAGGGCTGATGCATTTCCAGGTTCTAAGAAGTGACAGCTAAATTCCTCCCTCTACCTTTGTTTGGGAGGTCCCTGCTTGGACTGTGCTGCGCTGCCCTGCCTTGGCTCTGGGTAAGCAAGCACAGCCATAAACCTTCCTAAAGTGCAGAGAAGAGCTGTTTTTCATCAGGTCACCGAGGCAGCCAGGGCTGCCAACTTCCCATCAAAGCCTCATAAACCCTTTTATGATGCCTATAAAATGCTGCATGCTCCTGTTAGGGGAGAAGGGGACATCATCAGACCCAACTCGTGCTGGTTTCAATTGCTTCATGTCCATACCTCAGAGTCCTTGGAAAACCAAAAACAGACCACAGCCAAATAATAAAGTGGCCTTTGTGTTTCTGTGTTGCTCCTCACGGACCTCCTGTGCTCCATGACGTGGTTATGTTTGATTTCTCAGGAGAGTCTTTCCCGGTTGAGGATGAGGCGACAAGAACCTCTGGGAAACTGTGTCTCTGGTTTGGGCTGAAGGAATGCTTGCTGCTGAGTGGATTCAGGTTTTCTCGCGGATGTTGAGAGAGAGAGGGATCCTTGCTGACCATTTCTTGTGGCTTCTCCACTGCAATCGGACATAGAATCTGCTCCTGTTTGCATTCATGTTCATGGTATGGGTTACTGTTGCCAGGGAAAGATGACCACCTTTTAAGTAGATTCATGGAGATGCCCAGCCTCCCAGCCTCTGTCAACTAACTGCCTCACATAATGATTCATTGTCTCTGGTTGGTTAGCAAGAATCTGCAGATTTTAGAATTCAAGAGATGGAAATGTAATTGAAAGACAATTTCCAGGTACTCCAATCCTGTAGTTAGGAAGTCCTTTATCTACTATACTGTGTATTGTCCCTTAGCAACAGTCAAGGGACAGTCATTACTCCTGTTTCTTTTACAAGTGTTTGCTCTTGATGTATAAATGTTAAATAAGGAAATTGCTCTAATTACATTTAGAATTACATGCATTGCCTGTGAGTAAATGCAAAGTTATGTTGGAGTAACACACAGAGTTAGAGGATTGTTTCTCATTCTTGCTACAAGTGTATCTCACATTTGTTATTCCATACCATCTTTACTTGGAGATAGAGACTAATGCAGCAACTTCTTTTGAACATTCCCCATTTCTTAGCAGAAGGAAAAGAGGACAGTGATGTGAACCACATGCTGGCTCAACAGTTTTTCTAGGGAGTGAGATTCCTTATGTTCACTCACAATTTCGTTCAGCAGTGAAAATGAAGACCAGGTCTGACTTCAAAGAGGTGGGGAACTGCAATTCTTTTGTATAATAGCACTCTTTTAATCTCGTCTACATTTTGTCAGAGTTCAATATTTATTTGCACTTGATGTCCCTAAGACATAATTTAGGGAACACTATTTCATTGTGATTTCAAACATGCACAACTTATCTGAAACAGGTCTATTTGGGGCATTTGAGCATGAAGCCTGTGACAAGACAACAAATCAATATCGATGATTTAGAATGGAAAAGCTTCATCGAGATTATGTTTTGTGCTCAGCATCCCAATCATATACACCCAGAGTTCTGTGCACAAAGAAGCAATGCCCACAATAGCAATGACTGTCCCACTGGGAAGATCTTCAATCGTTTAAGACAAATCTACTACTGCTATTGTCTTGTAGTTGAAAAACAAAAACCTGATATATTTTAGGAATATTTTTCACACAAAGTAATTGAAATCAACACAAAGTTAACCATATCTATCGTTGATGGATACACAAAATAAAGCATGATTGTGACATCAGTATTATAAAGTGTGGAGGGAAAGGTGTAAAAATGTAGATTTTTCTGTGTGTTTAATTAGATTTTAATCATTATTAGATTAAAATATGATGCCAAAATTATAGTTTATGCAGCCCCATGGCAACAGCAAAAAAAAAAAAAAAAAAAAAAAAAAAAAAAAAAATCTCTAGTAGATACAACATAAAGAGAAAAGAATGAAAAAATAAGAAAGAAAACTGCAAGATAGGACAAAAGGCAAAAAGGAAAACCAAAATCATCAGTAAACCATTCACAAAATGACAACAGTCTTCCCTTATCAATGATTACTTTAAGTGTAAGTGGGTTAAATTCTCCGGTCAAAAAGCACAGAATGGTTTAATGGATTGAAAAACAAGATCCAATAATATGCTGCAGCTATGGCTGGAATAATGATGTTTTCTCCAAAAGTCATGTTAAACTTAATCCTTGGTGTAGCAGTGTCAAGAGGCATGGCCTTTGGGCAGTGCTTAGGAAATGAGGACTCTGCCCATCTGGATGGACTTATCATCTCTATGACACTGTTCAAGGTGAAAGGGTGCACTTGTGCCCTTCCCTTCCTTTGTGCCATGTGAAGACGCATCACTGCTCGCCCCTGGGACAATGCAGCATTTATAGGGCACCAACCTAGAATTAGAAAGCAGCCCTGATCGATTCTGCCTGCACCTTGATCTTGGACTTCTGAAACTCCAGAGCCATGAGAAGTCAGTCTCTATTGTTTATAAGTTAGGCAGTCTGTGGTATTGTGTTGCAGCAGCACAAATGAGCTATATGCAGCCTATTCACTTTAGCCTTAGGGACACACATAGACTGAAAGTGAAGAGATGAAAAAAACATTCCATGCAACTGGCAACCAAAAGAGGTTAGAGATGGCTATACTTATAGCAAACACATTAGACAATCGGTTAAAGTCGGAGTTAATTAATCAGTGGATTGATCTATGGCATAATAATTTAAATGGATTACCGGCTGGTAACTCTAGGCACCCAGGGAGCATGGTTGGAGGACGTAGGTCAGTAGGGGCCTTAGGGATTATATTTTGTCCCTGGCTCCTCCCTCTTGCTCTCTCTGCTTCTGGACATGAGCTGAGCAGCTTTCTTCTGCCATGCGTATCTGCCCTGATGTTCTGCCTTGCCTCAGTCACAAAATAGTAGAGTTATCCAACCATGGACTGCAATATCTGAAACTGTGAACACAAAATAATACTTTTCCTCCTCTAAGTTGTTCTTGTTAGGTATTTTGATTACAGTAGTTAACATTTCATACAAGAGATTAAGAATGCGACAACATCATATGATGATAAATGGTCAATTCACCAAGATGTTATAACAATTGTTAATATATATGCACTCAGCATTGGAGTACTAAATATTTTAAGCACACATCAGTAGAGCTAATGGAGAAATTAGACAGAAATATAATAATAATAGGCACTTCCATACCCCATATTCAACAATGGATAGATCATCCAGATAGAAATTCAAAAAGGAAACATTGGATTTGAGCTATTCTTTAGACTGAATGGACCCAATGAAAATATACAGAGCATTTCATCCTAACAAAAATATACAACATTGTCCAACAATAGGGAATAGTACCCATTCTTCTCAAGTGCACATAAAACATCCTCTGGGATAGATAATATGTTGGACCTTGAAACGAGCCTCAAATAATGACATGGAATTCTGTCAAGTATTTTCTGGCTGCAGTGGTATAAAACTAGAAATCAATAATAGGATGAATTCTGGAAAATTTGCAAATATGTGGAAATTATACAAGATATTCCTGAACAAACAGTAGATGAAAGAAGAAATCAAACAATAAATCAAAAAGTATCTTAAGGCAAATGAAAATGGAAACAGCATACCAAAGCTCATGGTATGCTGCAAAAACAGTGCTGAGAGGAAATTTTACAGTGATAAATATCTACTATTAAGAAAAAAAGTAGGATCTCAAATAAATAAACAAACTGAAGGCCAACAGAAGGAATAAAATAATAAAGATCAGAATAGAAATAAGTGAAATACAGAGTAGAAAGGCAAAAAAAAAAAAAAAAAAAAAACTAATGAAACTGAGTTTTGAGTATTTTTTTTATAAAAGATCAACAAAATTGATAAACCTTTAGCTAAACAAGGAAAAAGAGGGACTCAAATAAATAAAATTATAACTGAACAAGGAGATTTTGCAACTGGTACTAGAGCAATACAAGGATCACAAGAGACTACTAATAAATTGCACATCCTAGGAGAAATGGATAAACTCATATAAACCATATTATAAATCTATCAAAATTGATCCATGAAGAAATAGAAATTTTGAATAGATCAAAAATGAGTAAGGAGGTTAAGCACTAGTTAAAAACTTCTGGACAAAGAAAAGCCCAGGACCATATGGCTTCAGAAGCAAATTCTACTAAGCATTTAAAGAATTAATGCCAATCCTTCTCCAGCTCTTCAAAATAGTAAAGAAGTAAAAACACTTCCAAACTCATTTTTAAGGCCAGCATTACCATTGTACCAAAACCAGATTAGGAAAGAAAAAATGCATTCCAAAATCCCTGATGAACAGATGCAAAAATCCTCAACAAAATTCTAGTAAAATGAAATTCAACGGCACATTACAAGGATCATGTGTCAAGATCTAGAGGGAATTAGAGAATGCTTAAAGGTATTCTTCCATAGCTTCTATTTTTAGAAAACTTTTCCACCAAGTATGCATCAATTATTTGGTAGCAATATATATCTTTTCAATAAGTGTGAACCTCTGTGCAACATAAGGCAAAGTTATTATTCATTTATGATATCTGTTGAGTATTCATTATGTCCTTCGTGTTAGGATTTAAAAAGTGCCTTCCATACCTGATATAGCATTATATATTTTTCCAGGAATATGATCTAGATCAGTTCTGTTGGTGTTGGAAATGTAACGAAGCTGACATTCAAGCTCTTGTTTGCAGAGATTATCCAGGTGACTATGGCCAGGGGCCTGCAAAGTCCTGCACTGCCTTATTGAGTATGTGGAGGGCTTTTTGGAAGCTTGATAGTATGGCTACGTATTTTTAATTCATAAATGAAAATGCTTAAAAATTCTAGGCTTAATATCTGCCAGAGTTCCTATGACAAATAAACTAATGTATTCATAAAGCATGCAGACAAATCTAACAGAATTACATAATTAGTTGTTAGCACATACTATTTTCAGTACAAATTAGAAGAAACTCATCAAAGTGATCAGAGTTCATTGCTACTATTTACCTCCAAAACCCTTATTTTTGTTCATTATTTTTTTGGATAATTTTTAAATATTTTGCATTATTTTAGATTCTCTTAATGAATTAAGTTCTCAGAACTTTGAATTCTTTAAAGTGCAAACCCCATACCTTTGCCACATGACCTTTTTCAGTTTGCAATATAGAAAACTAATGAACTGAGAGGCTTTTTTTAACTATTGTATCAAAATAAGACATATATACAAAAAAACGCCCTTATCTTGTGTTCCACTTGATGTTTTCTCACAAAGTAAAAACACCAAGTAACAGAAAATCATCAACATGCTAGAAGGCCTTTCACTCTGCTGAGTAAACTCACCCACGAGGGTTCTCCTTCCCTACTTCTAACACCTTGTATTTTTTTAATCTGATTTTATTTATTCTTTTGGTGTCTTTTGGTCCATTGGATGTTTGTGAAACTCATCCATGTTGTCACATAGCATGGTACTTTTTTTTTCATTTTATAACTGTAAAATATTCCATTGGGTAAATCTATAATTATTATTTATTATAGCATTGTGGTATTTTCAGATAATTTCTGGGTTGAGGCTATGAGGAGTAGCGGGCCAATGAACATTCTTTTCTGTGGTGGTTGTTGAACATATGTAAACATTTTTCATATTTTTGAATAGTTAAAATGTTATATGTGTATATATGTGTGTGTGTGGTTTTTGAACCTCTATGAAATCAACTACCTTTCTTTATTATTTCTTGCCTTTAATAAGAGAGAATAATTCATTTGAAATTATTCTCAATAATTAATTTTTAAAAAGCCATTGTCATAGAATCATTGAATCTCAAATTTAAGGGAACTTAAAAGGTCATTTCTTAGATTAATTTAAGGGCTGTGTCACTTCTGCAATATTATCAATAAATGGACAACTAGCTTCAACTTAATCACCTTTTGGTAAAAGAAATGAGACTCTGAAGAAGCTACTTCAATTTCTACAAAGTCATCATATTTAAAATGTTATTCCTTATACTAAACTGAAATCCAAAATTATCTCTAGGACTCTGTCAAAAAGATGTAGATTTGAGATGATTTCCTCTTCTTCATATAATCTTGTAGGTTCTGAAAGACAGAAATTGTTTGTTCGTTTGTTTGATTCTTTCTTTTTATTCTTTCCTTCTTTCCTTTCTGATATTGGTAGTTGTTTCTTGATTCCTCACCATTATTTTAAACACTACACTGACATGGTTTAATCTGTTACTATTCCTTTTAAATATTGATGCTCATTAAGTTAAAAAAGACTGGAAAACAGATATAAAAATATTCAATATATGTGTCACATGGATATTAAGAAAGTACCTATTTTAAATAGTTTTTGAATTATATTTTTTATTAAGATTTCTTAAATGAACTAAGCAGTACTTAGAAAAATTTAAAAAGTCATTAAATAATAGACTGTCCAAAACTGAGTAAAATCCCTTCAAAAATCACTCACATGTTGAATACTACTCTTTTCTTTCTTATACTGAACTTAATTTTTGATGAATATGGTTTAATTAATTTATTTTTTCCATATTTTTATCAGTGCATTAGAGTTGTATATAATGGGATTCATTATTACATATTCAAACATGCATACACTATAATAATATAATTTGGTCAGTATCATTCTCCACTATTAGTTGTCTTTTTAACATTTAATTATATCATGTGTGAGGTACATTCAAAATCTTGTGACAGGTTTCACTTGTTCATTTAACAGTTATTTGTTAAACATCTATTGACCAAATAACACATGAATGTTTAAGTCCTGCTGTCAGTGGGCATGCCATTGATGTTCTGTAAATTCCACAGAAGATAGTCTGAAAATTCCACATTTAAACATGTAATGATAGCTATAATGTGAATGACCACAAAAAAAAAAAAAAAAAAAAAAAAAACCCATAAAAGGATCACTGGACCCTTTCTAGAGGCATTTTCTTAATGGAATAGAGAGTCCTGGAATAAAGATGCACAAGACTTCTTGAGGGGAGACTCCTCTTGGTGGGAGGAGTGTGGGTTATGGGATGCAGAAAGCTTAGGGAGTTGGAGACAAGAGGGGTTCATGGGGGAGTCTGAGTAGTCAACCAAAGACTGAAATCTTAAAGCCTTCCAAACATACTCCAAATCATATGTGGTATCAGTAAAATGTGTAGGTGGGGCACTGACATGATCATGATCTTGTCATGGTGTTTCCAAAAATTCATTATGACTGCATGGCACTCTGTATATACAGATCAACTACATATTTATCCATAATTATATCCATGCAGGTGAAAGTTTCATTGTTGAATAAATTGCATTTTGTTAGTCAATATATGGTTAATCTTTAATGGTCAGAGAGACTTTGAAATTTTCAATTTTCCTGGCTTTCTCCTATATGGTAACTTCAGACTTCAAATATTTATTTAATTTTAGTGGTGTTGGTGGATTTACTATCTTTGAAACCAGAGTGTGACATAATTTTATGTCATATTAATAATGCTGTCTGAGCTTGGTTTCTGACTTTTGGATATTCTTTGGAATAAAAAGACGATCTTCTGGAAGTGGGACCAGACCTTCACAGCTGCACTTGTGTGTAGTGGTTTGAGTCCAAAAATAATCATGTTCTTGTGTTACCATAGGGCACTGGGCTTTCCTTTGTGTTCAATGTTGATTTGGATCTATAAAATCGGGTATGCCAAGTTTGTCATCAAACCCTTGGAACTCAGGGCAGAGAATGGAGTCTGAAGTTATTTTTGTAGAAACAGAACTTTTTATTAATATTGGAAAATGGCCACATTGATTCAAGGCAGGGTGGAAAGCAGTACTGTGTCTCTTTCAGTTTGAAATAACATGCGATTTCTTGCTAAGTGCTTGACTTCAAAGAGTTGAGAAAGTATAGTGTTGGGCTGCCTGAAAATCATAGCTGTAGGGAGGAAGACTAATTGAATGATGTCTTTCTTCCAAAAAACGTCAAGGCTGTTTACCTCAGCAGGCCCATCGCCCACTGCTCTTTGGCATCCATCAAACCCAGCTCTTTAACATCAGTCAAATTGTCCAGGTGATAAGCACAGAATTTGACTTTGTGCCTGCATTTTCACATTGGCTGGCCTTGGTTCCCTGGTCCAGCTCAGCAGGCTGCCCCTGGAAAAGGGAGAGACAGAACTTTGCATTAAAAATTACTCTCAGCTTTCACATTCACACAGTCTAACTGTGCTAGGCTGTTGGTACATGAAAAGAGAGACCCTTGAAATACCAAGCCTTTCTGCCAAAATCCTGCCTGCTTGGCAGCATTCTTTTTTTGACTCTATTACTCTGTGTTATGGGTTGAAGTGTTTGCCCCCTAAAGATGGTGGGATTTTAACCTCTGTGCTTCAGTATGGAAGTCCTCACCCCGTCACCTTCATAATGATACCTTGGTTAGAAACAGGCTAGCTGCAGGTGTCTTTAGTGAGAATGAAGTCACACCTGAGCAGGGTGGGTCCTTAATCCGGTTGCAGCTTCTTTGATAAAGTGATCTTCACAGAACTGAAATATGAACAGGAAGACTCACATGGGGGAAAGCCCACACGTGTTCTTTTCCAACAGCTTCAGAGGGAGCTCAGCCCAGCCAACACCTTGCTCTTGGATTTCCAACCCCCAGAACTGAGACAAAAGTTCTGCTAAGTCTCAGTTTGTGACACTTTGTTATAGCAGCCCTAAACTAATATATTGTTGCATCTAATAACTCTTAATTTTTTAAAAGAACTTTGTTTCATTAGCATGCCCACTGAGTCAGAGGTTAAATTTGACATCTTGATAACCTGATCTGAGGAGCATTCCAGGTTTCCTCTAGATTGCTCTGCCTGGAGCTATTCTCTTATAATTGCTGCATTTAATCAAATCCAAGGTTGACACCCACTCAGTATCAAGTAGCTTCATGGTATAGTGTCATTTGTTCTAGAATACCTGTGGGTGTGATTATGTGCCCTCCAAAGTCCATCAGTAGGCCACAGTAATAGACCCTTACCCATGCCAGGCTACATGGATCATTTTTCAAAGACTTTGGCATAGCCCCGAAATTGCATCCAGTCCCTGAACTAGTGCCATAACTCAGTTTTGTATACCTTTTCTTGATACTGTCTTCAACTCAGGAAAGAAAATTTACCAACCTGGAATGTTACAGTTATTTTAGAAGTGGCTTTAGAACCATCATGTTAACTTAAGATGAGGTTAACCACAGCTCTCTTTGGAAGAAGTTAGTTACCAGCTTAAAATCTTCCATCATTCTTTAAGTTGTATACTCAATAGACATGCTTGAACATTAATCATTTGTTGAACACTGTGTAAAAGACACAAGAATGAGGTTTTGAACAGTGATTTCTTCTAAATATCCAACTTAATAAATATTTACTGAGGATGGGTTAAGGGGAACATTAACTCATTCAGTTGTTAATTATTTGCAATTCACTATGAACCAACCCCATGCTGTACCTTGTAGATATATTAGTCCTGCTCTCAGGAAGGTCCCATTGTAAGGGAAAACCTTTTTTTCAATTTTCAAGGAATATGTACTCTAGAAGGAAGACAAGATAAATGCTAAAATAACAATATTGAAATTAGATGTGAGTAAAAGGACAAATGCTAGTGATTTCAGCAGGGCTTATAAACAGATTGTATATATAGGGTACATCGTATATATATTTATATGCGTAAATATATATTCACATGTGTATATATCTGTATAGAGAGATGATTTAGCTATAACATATACACACAGGGAGATAATGTAGATATGTATGTATATAGTATATATGATACACATGTTGTCTATATCATAATCATGGTTCACATATTATAGAAATGGGGGGGTCCAAGATCTGTAGTCTAAAGTCATGAAGCTGCTATAACAGGGCATCTGAGACTAGGTAATTTATAAAGGACAGAAATTTATTTCTTATAGTTCTGGAGGCTGAGAAGTCCGAGATCCCATGACTGGCATTTGATGAGAGACTTCTGTGGCATTATCCTATGGCATAAGGCAAAAGGAGATTGGAGGGAGGAAGAGAGAGCAAGAATGCATAAGAAGGGGTGAACTCACTCTTGCGGTAATGAACTCACTTTTTACAATAATGGCACTGGTCAGTCCATAAGAGCAACATCCTCATGACCTGAACATCCTTAAAAGTCCCACTTCCTAATACCTCCAGAGTGGCAATTTATTTTCAGTATGTCCAACCATAGTATTCTCACCCTGGTCTCTCAAAATTCATGTTCTCATATATGAAATACATTAATCCTTTCCCAACAACCCCAAACTCCTAACTGGCTCCAGCGTCAACTCAAAAATCCAAGGGCCAAAGTCTCATCTAAATCAGATATGGTTGAGCCTGAAGGAAAGATTTAACATGAAGCAAATGGTCCTCTATTAGTGAGCCTATAAAATTAAAATAAATTATCTACTTCTGGAAAAAAATTGGTGGGATAAGCATAGGATAAACATCCCTGTTCCAAAAGGGAGAAATAGGTAAAGAAGGGAAACTGGTTTCACGTAAGTCTGAAACACAATAGGAAAATGACATTAAATTTCAAGGCTCCGTAAAATTTTTCTTGACCCTGTGCCCCACCTTCTGGACACATTGGGGTGTTTTGGGCCCTCTAGGACACAGTCCTGTTGTTTTGACAGGCACATCCAAAGCAACAGCTCTCATGGGTTAGAGGCCTGTATGTCTCCCAGGTTTAAACTGCACACTGGTAACTCTACAGTTCTGGTGCCTTAGGGGAGGTCTCTTCTTGAGATTCCACTAGGCGTTGCTCTGATGGGAACTTTGTGTGGTGGCTCTTCCCCATAGCAGGTTTCTGCCCAGGTCCTCGGACTGTCTAATACACCCTTTGAGATCTAGGGAAATGAAGCTAGACCTCTACAGACCAAGGTACTCTGTGCACTTACAAAAACAGCACCACATAGAGGTGACCACAATTTATAGCCAGAGCTGTGCCAGAGTGTACTTGAATTCATCTTGGGGATCCAAGAAGCAGAGTATTGGAAAGCCAGGAGCAGATACTTGTGGCAATTGAGGGTGTCAGAATCTGTGATCTCACAGGTGCCTCTCTGGACACCTTGTCCTTAAAGTCCTGCTCTGGCCCTTGATGGAGATGTAGACTCAAAAGTCCCTGAGGTAACTTAGGGGTCATTAACTCATTCTCTTTCCAAATGGCTTCTAGTTTCCTTGTGTTCTCAAAAATCTCCTTATTAAACCATTGCTTGGTCACATCCTTTGTTTTCTCCTCTAAACATACTTTTTTATTTTTCATATGGCCAGGTTGATAACTTTTCAAATCTTCATGTCCTGCTTCCCTTTTAATTACAAATCCCATTGTAAAATTATTTTCTCTTCTCTTACATATCACTTCTTTTTCAATGGTCTTAGCTGACCATGTTTCTACCAGCATGAACATTGAAGTAATTATTAGGAAGTTTTAGATTTTTCTTAGAGTGCCCCTCTTCCTATGACCTCTCATCAGAATTGCCCTTCATGCTCAGTTCATGATAATATGCCACTCCTCCATGTTCTTCTACCTTCTGCATATCACTTAGTTGCAAAGCTCCTTCAACGTTTTTTAGGTATTTGTTGTAGCAATGCCTTACTCTTTCATATCTTAGTCCATTTTTGGTGCTATAACAGAATACTGAGA
The DNA here is from genome assembly GCF_902686455.1 of Sciurus vulgaris. Taxonomy (NCBI): domain Eukaryota; kingdom Metazoa; phylum Chordata; class Mammalia; order Rodentia; family Sciuridae; genus Sciurus; species Sciurus vulgaris. The sequence goes on along the minus strand of NC_136469.1, from coordinate 132,532,121 downwards.
CTGGATAATTTATTAAGTAGCATAAATTTATTTCTTACAATTCCAGGACCTGGGAAGTCTAAGATCAAGGGTCCATCACCCAGCAAGGCCTTCTTGTTGCATCATTTCATAGCACAAGGCAGAAGGACAAGAGAGTGAGTGGGGAGGGGAGCAGGGAAGAGAAAGAGACCTAGAGCGAATGCATGAGAGCAAGGGGGATCAATCCCACTCCTACAATGATGCTGTTAGTCCTTTCTTTTTTTTAAATTACTTTTTATTTTCAGAGACTTCATTTTGATTCATTGTACATGAGTTGGGTGCATCTTTTTGTTTCTATGGCTGTGCACGATGTAGATTCATACCATACATGTAATCATATATGTACATAGGGTAGTGATGTCTGTCTCATTCCACCATCTTTCATATCCCAGCCCTTTCCTCCCTTTCATTTCCCTATATGTAATCTAAAGTTTCTCCATTCTTCTCTCACCCCCATGATATATCATCATCCACTCAGGGAAAACATTCAGTCTTGTTTTTTTTGGGATTGGCTTATTTCACTTAGCATGATATTCTCCAATTCCATCCATTTATCTACAAATGTCATAATATTATACTTAAGGAGGGAGCCTGCATGATATAACACCTCTTGAAGATTCCACCTCAATGATATCCCAATGATGAATTGTGACATACATTTTGGAGAAGACATTTAATGCATAGCAAGAAACTTGCCACAGTTCTGCAAAATATTGCCACCAAACTGGCGCTGTAACTGTTGGGAGTGATCTATGCTATCAACATAGACAGAAGACACTTGTGTCTTTTCACAATGTCAATTCATCAAATAATAATAAATTCATAAGCTAATTATTTTCATCCATGGTAATTCACTGAGTTCTCGTGGGTCACTTGGTAGCCGTGAGCCAGGCAATCACATCTTTCATTCCAGTCTTAATTATCTATAACACTCGGGTCACACATCACACTTTACACAATGATGTATAGGTTACAGAATGGTTATGAAAGGGTGCAAGCAGTCACAGATTTCCAAAGGCTACTGTGAGCAAAGGTAGGGAGCAGGAACAAAGGCAAAGGAGGCACTGTAGGTATTCAGACAAGAAGTGTGAACGAGCAGAATTTGTTCGGGGAAAGAACTAGTTCAATTGTTCAGGGCATGGAGCTGTTGTAGGCCAGGGTACTGATGGCAGGCAGCTTTGAAGTGGGCCATGTCAAGCAGGGAGATGGAACTGAGCTGAAGTCCCAGGGACAGAGTTGGGAGTTCATAGGAGTTCCATGTGCTTGTGACATATATTCATTGGACAGTCTGACAAGATTATAGGTCAGTGTGCGCCACTACACCACTCTTCTGGTGTTCTTCCTTTCATGTGTTTCAGGAGAGGGACTTGCAAAATTTGATGGTCTGGGGTGTTTGATAAGCTTATGGGTCTGGTTTCCTTGATATGGGCTTCTTATGCCCATGCATCCATGTGTTTCTGATTTAATTTGATAAGTTCATAGGTGATCATTTTTTGTTAGCATGCCTAATCTCTTTATCATTTTGTGTCTTATTTATGTGCTATGCAGCTGGGGGTTATTCTTTTTGATAATATTTCTATGTCCAACATCTGGTGGTTATTCATTTGCTCAGACAAGTTACCAAGACATTCTTCCTTAGTACTTTCACTCGAAAAGGGTAAACTGCTACTTTATAAAATGGAGTAACTCAGGGCAGGGCACAGCCTGAATACTGCTGTTCTATACAACATGGAGTAGCTCAGAGCAGGGCTCAGCCTGCTATCCTCAAACTGAGTTTTTAAAAAGCCATTCCACCAGCTGCTGAAGGATGGGGGGGAATAAAGGAAAATTAGTGAATTACATAATGATGAACCTACACCACTTCTTTCACTGTTGAGGTGAATTTCTTGGTCAGAAGCAATTTGGTGTGGAATACCAAGGCTGTGAATTAGGCATTCTGTAAATCCTCTGATGGTAGTTTTGGTAGAGTCATGACATGCAGGGAAGGCTAATCCATATCCACACTAAGTGTAAGAACAATATACTACCCCTTTCATAATGGAATGGCTCCAAAGTAGTCAACCTATCACCTAGTAACTGGTGGATCACCCTGAGGAATGATACCCTACTGAAGTCTCAATTTTGGTCTCTTCTGCTGGAAAAATGGACATCCAGCAATAATCAACCAGTATGCCTTGGTGATTTGAAGCCTGTTATGGTTTAGATGTGAAGTGTCCCCCAAAAATTCATGTGGGAGACAATGCAAGAAGGTTCATAGAAAAATTCATCTGGTTGTGAGATCCTTAATCCAGTCAGTGTATTAATTCCATGATGGGATTATTAATTGAGTGGTAACTGAAGGAGGTGGGACATCATGGATGTGGCTTCAGGGTATATATTTGTATCCGGTGGATGGAGTCTCTCTCTGCTTCCTAATTATCATGTGAGCCGTTTCCCTCTGCCACACTCTTCCACCATGATGTTCAACTTCACCTTGAGCCCGGAAGAATAGAGTTGGCCTTCTTTCCAGTAAGAACTCTAAACCTGTGAGCCCTCAAATAAACTTTTCCTCTTCTACAGTTGGCCTGTCTGGTCCTTTTAGTTACAGCAGTCAAAAAGCTGACTAAAACAAAGCCTATGTTGCTGAGTTCAGGTATAACCTCTGTCAATGCTACCATAGCCACTTTGTTCATGGGCCCACTGGAAAATGACAGGCAGGCCTAGAAAATAGGCTGCTGGTATCTGCAGAATGGGTCATCTTATGAACTTGATTATCAAAGTGCTCCTCTGCTGAGATTACTCTTTGGTGAGCATTCACATGGTCCACAAATGTCTTCATGTTTTTGATCATTTAGAGAAAGCTATCCACATTCCTCCTCCCCAAATTTTTGAACTTTTTCCTTGTTGCCTTGTTGCCAATTTTTGAACTTTTTCCAAGTCTTTGATCAACCTGTCAAACCATTGGCTATAGCCCAGAATGTATGTGTAATCATTTGTCTGGCTATTTTTCTTTGTAAACAAAACACCGGGTGCACTGCCCAGCATTGTTCCCATGCAGAAGATTTCCCTTCACCCCTGTCCTTCAAGGGTGCCCAGGAAGGGACTGTAGTGTCACAACTGGCCATTTTGGGTGGTACCTGCTGATTTTGCAGAACTGTCTTTAAATCAAACTCAAAATTTCTTTTTTTTCTGTCAACTAATTGTAAGGGTCTCCTCACGAGGCCATGGGTGAAGGTTGGGGGAGAATGGGGTATAACAGAAATGGGATCATGCCCAAAGGCCACTTCTTCATGTAGCTTACTTAGGTCATGGGGTTTGGTCCACACTGATCATATTTATACCACTTCTTTTGGTGGTGGTGTTTTTCTGTGCACATAAAATGGTATGCCTAGGTGGGTCATGTAACACCTAACCTGTGATGGGATGTTTAAGTATTATGGCAACTAGTGACACACTGGAGAAGAGCATCTTTTTTTTTTTTTTTTTTTTTTTCTGCAAATACATAGCGATCTATGGATGCTTGTAGAGCCTTGCTCCAAAATCTTAAGCCCACTGGATTAAGCCCACTGGATTAAGCCCACTGGAAAATGACAGGACTGCAATTAATAATAGGAACTTTCTAAGGGCTCAAAATAGTCTTTATGTGCTACTGACACTTTAAGTTGCACTGGATCCTTGGACCTAAGTGACAAAGCAGTGGACATAGCCAGCAGCCAGTCTTATTATGGGACTTTTTGAAAAGTAAAAATAACAGTTTTTTTTTTTAAGCCATTCAGTGAAAGGTCTGGATTGATACTCTAAAATGAGGAATATTTGCCTCTACTAGGTTTTGCGCTTCTGTTTTATGTGTTGGGTGAGGGTACATATAACAAACCATTCTTCACCTTAGAAGGGGTATCTCTATATTCTCCACATCTTTGGGCTCCTCAACAGTTCTCTGAGGTCAAAGGCTCCTGAAATTTTAAAATTTGTCTCCCACCCTCCAACGTGCACATTTCTTAGTGTATAATAGGGCTGCTTCTTCCTTACTCTGTACAATTAACACAATTTCATCAATCTAATAGGTCAACGTGCTATCCTGTAGAAAGGAAATGTGATCCAGAACTCTGCAAACTAACTCATAATATGCAGCTGTAGAGTTGCTATAGTCCTGAGTGTGAACAGTGAAGGTGTATTGCTGCCCTTGCCAGCTGAAGCAAACCGATTGGGGTAGGTCTTATTGACATGGATAGAGAAAAAGACATTGTCAGATCAATAGCTGCATATCAGGTACCAGGAGATGTGTGAATTCACTCAAGCAATAAAGTCACATCTGGTAGAGCAGTTATAGATACAGTCATCACCTCATTAAGTTTATCATAATCCACTACTGTCTGCCTTCTGCATAGGCCAAAGAGGAGAGCAAAAAGGAGAAGTAATGGGAAGCAACTCCCCTGCCCCCTTCAAGTTTGTGATAGTGGCCCATCTCTACAGTTCTTCCAAGAAGGCAATATTACTTTTATTTCACTGTTTTCCTGGGCAGAGGCAGTTCTGGTCATTTCCAGCTGGCCTTTCCCATCATGATCATTCTCACTCTGCAGAATGAACAACTAATGTGTGTATTCTACTGTCTACTGAGTCTATCTATTCTAGTTATGCATTTCTCGTCCTGGGCAAATAAATGCAGAATGGGTTCAGGAACTCACTAAGTCCATTGTGAGAAACCTGAGCTAAAATAACTTTAATTACCTAACCTCCACAATCCTTCATTCTGATTGGTGGACCACAGAGGCAATTTGGTCAGTTCAGAGACCAAGTCCAGTACTTCCAAAAGGTCTGATTATTGCCCTTCACCTGAATGAACTGTTATCCTGGTAATAAGTCATTGGTCCTACAGGGGAAGAGTGGGAGAAAGACTAACTGTATACCTTATCATGAATGTTCTGAAGACTTTCCTCAAGGAAACCTGGTTTCCCCCTTTAATCAAGGGACTTAAGGGCCTATAATAGCCTGAGTCTGGGAATTGACTAAGAGTCCACGATTCTGATTTTATGATTCAGTTGACACTTATAGTTCAGTTGACAGCATCTCCTAGTCACCCTTCCACCCAGACTGGTATCACTGGCCATGTATTCTCAAAGGGCCCGCTGCTGGGTCAGGACGCTCACAGGAACTATCCTGTGCCACTGTTCTAGAGAGGATAAAGTGTCACTATTGCAAAACCAAACTCCTCCCATGATTTGTTCAAACAAATGAGCAAGCAGCAGCCCCTAAGCCACTTGGGCGGAGGCTCCCACCACTACCCAGGCTCCCTTCATGGTGGGCGACATGGGGCCCCGTTGTGCTACTCTGGGTGTCTCCCCAGGATGAACGCAGGCTGATGGCTCCTCCTGTCAATGGTTTCCTTCTGAAAATGGCAACCAGGCACCATCAATGTCAAGCCACACACAAAGTCCACCCCTTTGTCCCCCAGGACACTCAGAGTCTTGTCCATTGGAGCACTTTGAGTCATGCCACCGCATGTTGGGGGTCCTTGGGAGGTCTCTGAAGTCACTATCACCTTACATGTTCCCACTACATTACCGCCCGCTCTTCTGATGCTGCAAGGAGGCCAAGGAATGAAGTATGTGATCATCCATGGAGCATCACATTTATTATGAGATTTGGGAGAAACTGAAATGTATTAAGAACTTCGTGAGAAGCATCTCTATCCCAGAAACATGGGAGAAATAGCAGAGAACAGCAGGGCAGGGGTAGGTGTCCCAGAAAAGTCCCTGAGGCCATCTATCAAGGTAACCATGCCAACCTGGAAATTGAGGGATTCCACTTAGTTCCTGGCATCCCAGAATCCATTTACTTCCATTGCATTTAGCTTTTCCAATTCGGTGACTAACTCCCACTACAAGGTCTGCCTTTCAGAGAAGAGTGGTCACAAAGCTCTGCAATTGCTCTTCAAAGATGTCAGCTCTCCACTTACAAATATATTTCTCGTAGTGCTGGTGCAAAGTATAAACCCTGACTTTATATCTTCAGGATCCTCCCAGTGTGAGTGAATAGGTCTTAAATGACAAATACACTGTGACATTCCACTTTCCTTAAATTTCCTCTACATTTCGCTAAGGTAGTAAAGCCATTTTCAATCTGGTCACTTTGAACCATCTTACAAAATTAGCTGAGCTAGAGCAAGAGATCAATGATGTACACATCTCAAACTTTCTCTGGCCAGATACTGGCCTATTTGTCTTGTGTGAACAAGGCTCATCCATCTCCAGTAATATAAGCTATTAGGAAATAATAGGAAACATTTATAGCAGACAGTGTGAATAGGTCTCACTACCCCATCTTGTGATTTTTCACCATAAATCTAGGGCAAAATTGCTGATACAATCCCCTGAATGTTATAGATTAGAAAAGTGTTCTAGGTCATTCTGTTAGTGACTGAATATCAGATTCACACCCAGATGAGTATACTGACTCTATCGTGTGAAGTTTAGAACTCCAAACTTCTATAGCAGCTTGAAAGGTGTTCCCTGAAATATACGTCCTAACATCTCAAACATGAGAATGAGCTTTTATTGTAAAACAGAGTATTTGCAATTAAAGATGCAATTAAGGATCTGAAGATGGCATCCTGCCATGTGTCCGTATAATAGACAGAAGAGGAGGACATAAAGAAACACTCAAGAGAGAAGGTCAGGTAAAGACAGAGGCAAAGTGTGGAGTCAGGCAGCTCTAAAACTGGAGCCACTAGAAGCCAGAAGAGGCAAAGAAAGTATGGAGGAGAGTATGACCCCTGCAAGCATCTTGATTTCAGACTTCGGACCTTCAGAACTGAGTGTTGGGCGGCATGCTATGTCATTAACGGAGACCAAGCACATTTGTGTCTTTCCGTGATGTCAGACTTTATTGGAAAACAATAAATTTACAGGCTACATCACTTTCATCAGCATCAGTTCACTGACTACTTGTGGGTCATCTGGTAGTCATAAGCTGGGAAAACATAAGTTCTTTTATCTCAGTCTATTTCAAGTCCATTTCTAGTATCTATAGTACTCAAGTCACACATCACATCTTATACAATTGTACATGTAAAGAAAGGAATTAATTAAAAAAATAACTGGGTAAATGGCAGAAAAATCAATAGAAGTAAGAGAGCAGGGGTTGGAGAGAGGTAAGGGGAAGGAGAGGTACTGGGTCTGAATTTGAACAAGATATATACCATGCTTGTATAATTATGTCAAAATGGATTGTACTCTTAGGCATAAGTAAAAAGAACAAATAAAAAGAAAAGTTAAGAAAGGGGTAAGGCAGCCACAGGGTTCAGGAGGCCAGAGTGTGAGCAAAGGCGGAGAGAAGAATGTGAAACATCAGATAGGATTAGGAACCAGGCGAAGGAAGGAAGGAAGGAAGGAAGGGAGGGAGGAAGGGAGGGAGGGAGGGAGGAAGGAAGGAAGGGAGGAAGGGAGGAAGGGAGGGAGGGAGGGAGGAAGGAAGGAAGGTAGGGAGGGAGGAAGGGAGGGAGGGAAGGAAGGAGGGAGGGAAGGAGGGAGGGAAGGAGGGAGGGAAAGAGCAAGCACAGAGCTGTCAAAGTGCAAGAACTTAATCCTACATCAAGGTCTTGACGAGTTTCAGTGTCACCTTGGAGTGTTGGTGTGAGATGTCAGCTTGGAGTGGGCCATGCATGGTTGTCATGGGCAGGAGACACCAGTCAGGCAGGATCAGAGGTTTGTCACTGTGGTGGTTTTCCCAGACAAGTCTCCTGACCAGTGACCATATGGGTATGGTGCTGCTGTGTCTAGTCTCAGGGGTTCCTCCCTTTATGGGTACTGAGTGAGGGAGTTGCATCATTTGGTGGCCTGGTGTGTTCGATAACCTCGTGTTCCTAGTTTTTCTGACATGAGTTTTATACTCCCATACGTCCTGGTGCTTCTGATTAATTCAGTAAGTTCACAGGTGTTCATTCTTATTACCTTGGTGAATTTGTCACTTTGTGCCTTTTGGTCTTGCCAGGTTGCTGGTGGTTGTTTGCTTGTGCAAACCATGTGTGAAGTCATTCCACCTTAGCACTTAAACTCAAAATGGAGCATCTTAATGCAAACTCTGCTTTACAAAATGGAATAACTCAGGTTTAGGCACAGCCTGAAAACTGTGTATGATACATCATGGAGTAACTCAGAGCAGAGCACAGCCTGATCCCCACAGAGAGGAACTTAATGTTTTTTGTTTGTTTGTTTGTGTGTGTGGGTACCACGGAATGAACTCAGGGGCACTCAATCACTAAGCCACATCCTCAGCCCTACTTTGTATTTGATTTAGAGACAGGGTCTCACTGAATTGCTTAGCACCTTGCCATTGCTGAGGCTGGCCTTGAACTTGCCATTCTCCTGCCTCGGCCTCCAGAGCCATTGGGATTACAGGCATGTGCCACCATACCTGGCCAGAAACTTAATGTTTTAAGTCATCAAATTTGTGTTCATTTATTTTGGTGAACCTATGAAACAAATACACCTTGCAGTTTGGTGGCTATTCAAAAATCTTAAGCTTTTCCTAAATGCTGAAAGGATATCTCAAGGTCAGATACATTGAACAAGGACGATATTTCTATAGCAGCCAATTTAGTTGTCACCAACACATATGAAACTGAACTTTGAGGATAACCACCTCACCTTATACCACCCTGGTCCTCACCAGCATTAGTGATGGCCATTGTTCACACACCTAGACAATGATGTAGCAGAAGATCCAGAATTGTAAACAGTGGCTTTCTTGAACTTTCTTCATATTTATTGTTGCTCAGATATTATCACAAAATATTTGGATGATTTAGTGTAATTTTATTTACACTGTAAAATACAATATTAACAAGACTCCCAAAGATAAAATCTTGAAGAATTAGTCATAATGTTCATGCAGTTGTTCCTCTCTTTGATCATTAGAAAGGGAGATCACAATTCTTCAACAAAACAGTCAGAGAATGAAGACTAGAGCTGAGATAAACTTTCTGATATCCAATCTCAGAGTTTTCTACTTTATTTTTTGGTTTTGGCATAAGTATTTGGTTCATTGTGGAGGAATTCTTTTTAGAAATTTTTTCTGGGTTAGAGTGTGGCTGCCTTCTTTCTTTTTAATATTGAAAGCCACCAGGTTTTGTGAAGCATGTAGCTCAGAGAATTTTATGGGATTTTGAGAATCCCATAAAAAGCTTAGGATATAAGTATGATGGGAATCACATATCTACATACATTTCTGTAAACAAAAACATTATCAGAGGCACAACTCTGTCGTTTGCAAAATCTCTTGCCGGGATCTTTGCAAGAAAACATTGGGAATGAAAGGGCATCTAAAACATCCCTGGAACAGAGAGGTGTGGCCTATATTGCTCTTCTTTGTGCTAATATCTCTAAGTCAACTGGGAATAGATTGTTCTCTTTCAATCTCATATGTTTTTCATGTTTTCCCAAGAACATGTTTCTCATAAACAACTTTTTAGCAAGATTTTTTCCTAGAGTATTCTATATTTATTAATATGCTTTCAGGACTTTTTGTTAGGTGTTTATTTACAAAAGATGTACAATCCTGGTTTAACGAGGTGGTCATAGAGACAATACTCTAATTAAGAGAAAAGAGTGCAGTGTGTTTAAGTCATGATTTTACCTTAGTTCATTCTTGATTGAGTTAAGAATATTTTTTTTGGTCCCATACAAATGATAATAGCCCTTTCTTTTAAATCCGTAGGACCATATGTAATTGAAGATTATTCATGATTTTATTGAGCTGTTTAGCAGTCTACTCAGTTTGAGTTTGGGGAAAGGTGTTCTCAAGGGAAGACAGACCTCTTTGGCTTACTACATTGCCTTTTTGTGGTGGGAGCAGGGCAATAAGATATATTTGGTTAAGGATTTGCAGGACTATCTCTTTTCACCTTTCTTCCTAGACCTTTGTTTTCTCTTTCAATAATTCTGTGAGGTCTTTTAATCACAAATATCTGGTTTTTTTTTTTTTTTTCTTTTTGCTAAACTTTAAGATTTCTCTCTTTCTCTCTCTTTTAGAATAAATGAATGTTCAATAAATTGCGTTTGTGCAACATTATGGGAAAACTGTCTTAGATTTACAACCTAAAGCTATCTACTGCAAATTGGTACAATAGGTAACTGGTATACCTTTCATTGCTTTTACAATAATAAGTAACATATACTAAATGCTTTATGTGGTCTGGGAATTATATTCAAATTTTGCAGGTATTGTCTCATACAATCCTCTTCCTATATCTATTTAAATGATGAGTAAAAAGGAACTCAGAGAAATAATGTAGTTTATTAAATTCACATAGTTATTAATAGTAACAGTTAATGATTGTCAAAAACTTTGTTGCTAATAAGTTGCTAACAATAATACAGTACTGAAGTCAACTTTTTAGGATAGTGTTTATTATTAACCCCAATGGTTGAGACAACACATGGTTTATCATTATGTGCTTAATTAAGAAATGTTTCTCACTAAACAGCATGTAATATCTGCATACATGTTTTGTTAAACATGTTTGGTTAAGTTAAAAGCTTTGGTTAAACTTTACTGATACAGAGTCAATATAATCAACAATAGCACAACATTTGTCATTAAGTAGACACCTAGAAGATTAAAATGTCTAGCCCTTTTATTAGTTACCTATTTCTCTATAAAAATCACAACCACCTTTGGGACTTAGAATAACATGTGATTTCTCACAGTGCTTTTTACCCAGGACTGTGTGCACAGTCTTCCTGGGTCCTCACCTTCAGTGTCTCTCAACAAAGTACTACTCAAGTCCTCTGCTGGGCTTATGGTCTCATAGGAAGGCTCAAGTGGAGAAGGACCAGCTTTCAAGCTCTTTTAAGTTGTTGTGTGCAAATTCTGTTCCTTTGGACTGTTGGACTGAGATTAGAGTTTCCAGTTGTTCCTTCCTCAATATCTTGACATATGAACCTTGCCAACATGGCAATTTGCTTCATTAAAGAAGGTAAGGAAGGGTATGAGCCTTCAAGGTAGAAGTCAGTATCTTTTGAAATCTAATCACGGTGATGACATCTAACCTTGAAGTATTCCAAGGAAGTTTGATAAGAAAGGGTTATGAAAGACTGGGTATCAGGTAGCAAGAATTCTTGAAGGTCATCTTAGAAGCAACCTACTCCAATTCCTTTCCTCTTTTGCTATTCTATGTTCCCGGAATAACGTTTCACATTATTCTTTGACACTTTGATGGGAATCATTAAAGAGGGTAAGATTCTTTAATTGGGTTTCCTATTATCTCTGGTGCCTGTGATATAATTTTTCTAGTTCTCTGTCCTGTTGGATTTAACAATTTGCTAAGAACTCACTAACTATAGACCTTTCTTTCTATTGTCACATTGAGGTATATAGTCTATTGAAAAAATAGATTTTATTGTATACAGAAGTTTTAGATTCACAGAAAAATTAAGTAGAACATACAGAGTTTCCATGTGATGCCACACATGCATGGCTTCCCCCATAACCAATACCCCATATTAGAGTGGCACACCAAATCACCTAAAGTATTTAATTTGCATTAAGGGTTCAATCATGGTGTTGTACTTTCTATAGGTTTTGGCAAATGTATGATTGCATGTATTCTCCATGTATTATCATATAGAATACACTAACTACCATAAAACTTATCTGTTTTCTGTCTATTCTTCCCTTCTTACCCATTGATCTCTGCCAACCTCGTATCTTTTCCACTGTCTCCATGATTTTCTTCTCTGCAATATTGTATAGTTGGAACCAAAAGTATGTAGTGTTTTCAAATAGGCTTTGGTCTCTTAGTAATATGCACTTGTTTCCTGCATGTCTTTTTCAGGCTTGATGACTCATTTATTTGTAGCACTGAATGATATTCAGTTTTCTGGATGTACCCATTCACCTGCTGAAGTACATACCCATTTCTTCCAAGTTTTGGCAATTATGATTAAAGCTGTTATATTTATTTATGTGTAGGTTTTTGTGTAGCTGTTATATGTATTTATGTGTGTTATTTATGTGTAGGTTGTTGTGTAGACACAGGTTGTTAACTATTTGGGGTTAAATAAGGAGCATGCTTGCTGTATCATCTGGTAAAGTGTGTTTAGTTTTGCAAGAAGCCTTTAAACTCTCATTCAAAATGGTGGCCTCATCTTGCATTCCCACTGGTAATGGATTTCAGTTCCTGGTGCTCCATGTGCTTGTCAGAATTGTCAGTGTTTTGGACTTTTTTCATTCAAATAGAAGTGTATGTACAGGGAAATGAGAAGGAGGGGGTTTTGAAAAATGGTGGAATGAGGCAGACATCATAACCCTATGGACATGTATGATTACACGAATGGTATGAATCTACATCGTGCACAACCTTAGAAATGAAAAGATGTACCCCATTTGTGTACAATGAATCAAATGCTATCTGTAAATATATAAAAAAAAGTATAGTGGATTCCCATTGTTGTTTTAATTTGAAATTCCCCTATAACATGAGATGTATACCTTTTCTACACTTCTTTGCTGTCTGTTTATTTCTTCTGATGAGGTGTCTCTCATATCTTTGACTCATTTTAACTGGGTTGTTCATTTTTTTATTATTGACTTTGTGGAGTTCTTTGTATATAGTAGTCCTTTATCAGATACATCTGACACATTTTTTTTGTAAAATTTTAAAGCCTCTGTCTGAACTTTTCAATCTCATGACAGTTTCTTTTACAGAGCAGAAGTTTCCAATTTTAATGAAGATCAGTTTCTCAGTATTTTTTCATGAATCATTTCTTCAGTGTGTCCTAAGTCACTATTATATCTGAGGACAGCTAGAATCTCTCCTACTCTGTATTTTTACATTTTTCTTTTAAGTCTATGATCTACTTTGAGTGTTTTTTTTTTTTTTGCATGAGAAGAGTGTAAAATATCTGTGTCTAGAAGAAATTTTTCTATGTATTTGAATGTCCAGTTGTTTCAGCACCATTTTTTTGAAAGAACATCTGTCCTCCATTTATTACCTTATATCCTTTTTCAAATATACATTGACTATATTTACATTTATCTGTTTCTTGGAACTCTATTCTGTTCTATTTATCTGCTTGTCTATTCTTGTCTATTCTAATCCCATACTACCTAGATTATTCTAGTTTTACCAAAAGTTTTGAAGTCAGGTGGTGTCTGACTTCCACTTCATTCATGTGAATGAATATGCTGGTATTTTGCATTGCATCTCCATATAAAACTTAGACTGTTTCATTGACAGCCACAACATAACCTCATGTGATTTTGATTGCAAGTGTATTAAATCTATGTATCAATTTGGGAAGAATTGACATCTTTATAATCTTGAGTTTACCAAGTCGTAAATATGGAACATCCCTCCATTTATTTTGTTCTGCTTTGATTTCTTTCACTATATCTTTGAAAATTTTCTTATTACACATTATCTTATATACATTTTGCTAGATTTATACATCATTATTTGATTTGTGGATACTAATAGTACATATTTTATTTCAAACTTCATGTGTTTTTACTTATATATATAGGGAAGCAATTAATTCTTGCATATTAAACTTCCATCATGCAATTATATTTGATTATTATTTCTGGGAGATTTTTGTCGATTTTTTCTGATTTTATAAGTAGGTAATCATGCCACCTATGAACAAACATAGTTATATTCCTTCCTCCCCACCCCATACAATTTTAATTTCCTTTTCCTGTTTTATTGCATTAATTAGATTTTCCAACATGATGCCAGTAAGTTTTGGAGAGAAGGGACTGTTTCCTTTCCCCTGATTTTAGCAAGAAATTTTCTATTTTCTCACCATTAATTATGATATCAACTGTAGAGATTTTGTAACTGTTCTTTATCAAGTTGAGGAAGTTACCCTCCTTCCTAGTTTGTTGAGTGTTTTTTTTTTATCATGAATGATTATTGACTTTTGCTGAATGCTTCCGTTGCATACATTAGTATGATTATATGATTTTTTTTCTTCCTTAGCTTGTTAATATGTAGTCCATTAGTCTTTCAAATGGTTCTGTTTGGGAGAGTAATGAAGTTTTCATTGGGTAACTCAATTCATGAAGCAGAAATATATAGTCTCCGATTTTGCATACTCCCCAAAATGACTTCTCCAATGCAGCCTTGCAGAAATAAAGCTGATATTTTCACAGCCACCTGTCATATTTTACCCCTTAATTGTTTTGGAACTTGAAGAGAAGAACATAGGTTTAATGTTTTTCCCACATTAAATAGAGCTCTCAGAATTCCTGATAAAAGTAGTACCCAAACTATGAGCATGTTTTGCATATAAATGATTTTTCTATTCAAGAGAAGTAAGTGTAGAGCTTGGTACATGGTAAACAATTGACAGTTATTTCCTCTTCTTCATCCTTTTCTTCTGCTTTAACTGCTTCTTCTTTCTGTTGTGATTAGTTTTCTAAGAATTATACTAAATATTTTCTGCTGTCCAGACTTTATATCATATTTAAAGGTTGTACAACATATACTGTGTATTTTTAATGTGTTAAATATTATGTTACATATTTTCAGGTAAGGTAGAATGTACAGATAATAATAAAAATTTTAATGGTCAGTAATTTTTCTTTTTTTTTTTTAACCTGGTTAAGAGAAAATGCAGAAGGGGTGATACATCTATTTAATGATAATAATGAGTAAAGAACACTGCTAAGGAATACAGCATAAAGGCCTTTCTAGGGAAATGGGTATATGCCTGGAAAGAGCATTAATTGGTAAGTTTCAGTAAATTCATTGCTCAAGAGTAGCTTGAAGAAAGGAAATATGTTCGGAGGGAAGAAGCTACAAGGTCAAATTTTTTTAAAAGATTGGTTTTTTTATGAAAACAAAGACTACTCATTGAAAAATGAGGATATATTAAGAAATAATGGTGTCATTATTTTGCTATCTGCTATAAATAAGTATGACATAGACCCTGCCTTCAAAGAGGTCATTGTCATTAGTAAAGCATATCTTATGGATCTCATGGTGTAGAAGTCTGTTGAAAGAGTCATAGATGTATGTTCCTTGAAAAAGAATTCCTTGATGAAAGTGGTTTGGAAAATTCTGCATACTCTAATCCCACATGGAAGACTGAGATGTAAGCAATTAGACTACTTATAGTCAAATGTGCTTACTTAAATCTCTTTAAGCCAGTGTTTTCCAAATATAGTTGCTCACAAAACTGTTATTTTATTTATTTTTCCCATATTTTTATTGGTGCATTATAGTTGTGCACAAAGGTAGGATTTGTTGTCACATGGTTGTACATGCACACAACATAGCAATATAACTTGGCCAGTATCATTCCCCAGCCTCTCCCTATTGCTTCTCCTCCTTCCTCCCCTGGTCCTTTTCCTTTTCTCTACTGATTGTCATGAATTTCTCCCCAAACTTTCTTTTCCCTTTTCCTCTCAAGCTTCTACACATAAAAGAAAACATATGACCCTTGACCTTCAGAATACTCAGATTTTAAAGAACACTGTATTTTCATCTCTAGAACAATGTTCTCTATTAAAAATATGCACTTAGAAAAATCCAATGTTAGTAGGACAAAAGAACAAAATCCTATGCTTTTGTAAGGGAGCATAAAGATATTACTGTAAGAACCTATTGGTAAGAGTTCTTCTCTTTGGAGTTCTTCAAAAAGGATAACCTTCTTAGGTCACTATATTAATCAGGATGAGCAACAATAGCTGCTATAACAAACTATCCCTAAATCTCAATGACTGAACCTAATGAAAGTTATCTCTTGCTCGTATTACAGTTGCAATGATAATTGCCACGATGGCATTGCCTCATGTAGCCATTCAGTGAGTCAGGCTTTTTCCCACCGTATTTGGAGCATCTGACACCTTTACTGAATCTGGTTGCCCAATTTATTATAGATAATTCTGTATGGAAAATGGATAGTGTTGAGGGGTAGGCCTAAGAAATAGCAGATATGACTTCTGCTGCATTTCTTTGTCTGAGACCTGGTTGTATGACCCCATGTCACAATGGTGCCAAGCAAGAAGAGAGGAGAGGTGGGTGGGCATTTGCAGTTTCCAAAACAAGCGTTGAATAGTGTTTAGGAGTTTACTAGTGGGATGAAGTAGGTACAGTGAGAAAAGTGAATGAAAGGCACAGATTCACAAAATGAAAGTGGCTTCAAAAAACTGTGAGAAGTCCAAGAGGCAGATAAATTGGATAGACAGTCCGGGAATACACTGAAGAGTTTTCTAAGCCATGCTAAAAATTTGGACTTTTATTATAAATTGTTGGGAATCAATGGAGGTTTTCAATGCAAGTAGATGAGCATATTTATTTCACATGAGCCACTGAAAGAGTTTATTTTACATAAGAATCTCTATAAAGAAAAAGTTAAGACCTGTGGCAAGAGAGCATAATGGACAGGGGGCATTGAATGTGCATAGAAAATGGGTTTTCTACTTATTCTGGGATTGCACTGGTGTTGAAGAGGAAAAGCTAAATTAAACAGAAAATGTCTTTAAAAAATCAGTAAGATTGATAAGGATCCTGTTGTGGTGCAGGAATGGGAGACAGGAAAGATTTTAGAGTTTCTGGTTTTTGAAATAAAGAAGATGATGGCATCATTTATCAAATATTATTTTGCAACTAGGGTACTTTTGGGAATAAAAGTAATTAGTTGGTATTTTTTTTCACATTGAGTTTAACATGCTTGCTAGAGGTTCGTGCTGTTTCTTTCTTTCTTTCTTTCTTTTTTTATTTAAAGAATCAACTATTGCTTAGAATGAATTCAGAATATAGACTCAATTTAAAACTTGGATATAGAAGAAGTTGCCTACGGACCATGATTAGAGAAAGAAAAAAAGGAGAGAAGAATGAAAAAGAGTACCAAGGAAGAATTCTGCAGGAGGCTGAGAGTTCAGTGATGGGTGGAGAAATAGATGATGTGAGGTCATCTTAGTGATCAATAATGAAGTTTTATGCAGGGTATATGATAGACAGCAGGAAATAAAACCTTTCGTCAAATAAGATATGTAGGAACTTTCCTTTTTTGAGCAACATGGACATTTTTATGAACATTAACTGGAAAAATGTGTTGCTATTAGAAGAAAAAAGCAAATCTCTGTGACCATTTCTTAAAACACAATTCTGAACTTGCTCTTGACTAGTAGAATTTGTGTTAAGAACATGGCAGCTGATACCACTTTTCTCCATAGTATCAATAGCTATAAACACCAAATTTTATTGAAAGAATAAGGGAAAGCAATTTCAGAATCCACAAACCGCGTATAGAGAAAGTGACAATACTGTTAACTCTGAATGTTCTGATTTTGAGCACTGATGCTTCCCTGCTGGCTTTGTGGGAAGATGGAAATGATTGTCACTTTTTTATTTACTTAGAAGTAGAAATATGAAATGAGTTCCATGACAAATCCATATCCTAAAGATATTTCTGTGCAGAAGAAAGGAAATAGCTGCTAAGTGGATCCCGATTTGGGATATAATCAAAACTCAACAATTTCCATATTTATTTATTTGTGAACATTTCCTGTGTTGACTTTTAAATGGACATTTATAAAAGGTTTAGTATTTTTGGCAGAGAGAAGACATAAAGAACATGTTGCCATTTTGGAATGTGTATAAGGAAAACAAAGAACACATTAGTCTATCTCTCTCTCTGTTTAAAGAAAGAGAAGGCTGTTGAGCCTTAGGTATATTATTAAATTGGGGCTTCCTGTGGATCTGTGCGTGATCCAACCAGATGCATGTCGCTTTGTGCCTCTGGACTGTAAGCATTCTGTCCTTCTTTTGTCTTGCTGCTTCTCAACACTGTAATAGAGCCCAGCTTCCTATGACACACTGTATCTCGTCTTTCAAAATGTCCTCATATTGCAAAATCTCAGTAGCAGTTCCAAGTAGACGGAGGATAGAATGCATTAAAGGAAATGTACAAACAGAATTTTATTTCTGCTTTTGACACAGCCAAGTTTATAAAATAATATTTGCAGTGGTCCCTGCTGACTTTCCTGCTCTCTGGGTTAGACAATTTCCCACAACTCCAACCAGGCTGACATGATCTCTCTAAAACGTGACCATGGCACAAGGTGTGCTGTGCATCTATCCAGATGATCTCTCCTGTTTCTTCCTTTTAGAAATGATCTGCTCATTGTTCCTTCCTTACTCTATGGTCATTCTCTGCTCATTTTGTTCTACTCCCTGTTCAGGTGCTTAGATGTGGTCGGTCACTAGACTCCCATGTCTAAGATTCTTCTCCACAGAGGCTGCACACACATTCATGAAGTTCTATGTATGGGTTTATGGCACATCTATTGAAATTAGAAATTTAGAGATGGAGAGCCTATTCCAATGGATCAAAAGATTAAAACAACATTAAAAATTTGTGGGCCTGGGTTGTGGCTCAGGGGTGGGGTGCTTGCCTAGCATGTGTAAGGCCCTGGCTTCCGTCCTCAGCACCACATAAAAATAGATCAATAAAATACAGGTATTGGGTCCATCTACAACTAAAAAATATTTTTTAAAATTTTGTTATTACAAATACTCTTAGGATATTTCATGGTGTTGAAAAATCTATCGTCAACTGTACTACTTAAATAGGCAACTAGCCTCAACAAAGTCTGAGTAAGGATGTTGTCCCCATTGTATACTGCTACCAATTTACCTTGTAAACTTCCAACAGATTTCAGCAAAAGGCCAGTCATTCTTTGTGCTACCTGGGCATTATGATAGACTGGTGCATGGTTCAGTGTACTCATTTTGCAAAATATCACCATCTACAAAATATGCCCAGATCAGAATTCTCCCTTTTAGAATATTCTGTGGCTAGATAGGTTTTATACAGATATGCAATTGTAGAAAACCTCTGCAGCCATTTAGTGACTGATGTGTCTCCTGGGCCACCTGTTGGGTTTCCATGCTCCTGCTAGTCATATTCCCCCCAGTTCCCAGCATTTACACATACTCTGAAGTGCCAGTGACTCTCAAAGAGTACTTTCACAGCCCTGAATAGCATATGTAATTGGTCGTCTTGTAGCCACATCAGGCAAAACTTAGGTCTTTACTATTTACCATGTCCCTGCCACACACTCACCTGTATTTGTGATGTCAATTTGTAGCACCACCTCCAGCTGTATGTATTGAGAAACCGAATTGCCATTTAATATTTCCATAACTTTTGATATTACCTTATGCCATTTATGCCTTCTTTTCATATTCTCTCTCTCTGACCACTTATCAGTAAATAGATTTTCTCAACCTACAAATAGTCTTACATGAATGCCCTGGTTTTTGTGTTCACTGTACATTCTATAGTTAACTGACAAAGTTGATAGTGTACTTCATGGCATGGATAGGAAATTATATTTAGGGTTTTCCCTGCCTGCCCAACCTTCCTTGTGATTAGATTACAGGCATATACCACATCTGGCCAAAGGACCTTGCATGGAAGTGATCTGCGTATCTCCGAGCCTGAGACATTTAAAGGCAGAAGTAATTTATCATGCATATTTTGCCACTCCCCCAGCAATCCCTGAGACCAAATGTGTTGCGGAAGCTGTAACATCAAGATGGAGAATACCTGGGTGTGGTTGTGCATGCTTGTAATTGGTGATTTGGAAGGCTGAGGCAGGAGGATCTTGAGTTCAAAGCCAATCTTGGCAATTTAGCAAGGTCCTAACCACTTAGCAAGACCCTGTGTCAAAATAAAATATATAAAAAGGACTGGGGATTGGCTCAGAGGTTAAGTACCCCTGGGTTCAATTCCCGGTACCAAAAAAAAAAAAAAAAAAAAAAAAAGACAGGGGAAAGGATGATCTGCCAGGTTGGGGGTTGATGGGAACAATCTCTGAGATCTGGAGTTTGTTACACAGCATATATTATCCTATCCTGACTAACACCCTCGGTAATTGTTCTTCTCATGGTCATGTGTTTCCCTTTCCTCTACTCTGTACTCGTGAGACAAGCTTGTTTCCTAAGTGTGCCTCACTGTGTTCTTTCTGTGTAACTTAATGATCCACCATGTCTGTAAATTGACGCCTGCATGCTCTGGTAGCACATTCAAGGTCCTTCAAAACTGGAAGGCCATGATTTGTATCTTGCAAACTTGTGGACAGCAGTGACAGAGAATAGGAGAGCAGTGACTGAGATTGGGATTCTCTGATGACCTCATGGCTGTGGCATGCCTGGTGCCCAGGAAGGTTTCTATGCAAAGGCATAGGATGTCTAACCCTTTGGTAGTGCCTTGCATAAGGAGGCTCTACGCAAGAGTCTTATCAGCTTTGATCTTTTTTAAAATTTTTAAAAATTTTTAATTTTTACTGACTGCATTTTGATTCATTGCACACACAGGGGGTACATCTTTTTGTTTCTATGGTTGTGCACAATGTAGATTCACACCATTCGTGTAATTATACAAGTACATAGGTACATAGGGTAATGATGTTTGTCTCATTCCACCATTTTCATACCCCCCCTCATTTACATATAGGTAATCTAAAGTTCCCCCATTCTTCTCTCATGCCCCAACTCCCTACCCCCATTATATATCATCATTCACTTATCAGGGAAAACATTCAACCTTTGGTTTTTTTGGGACAGGCTTATTTCACTTGGCATGATATTCTCCAATTCCATCCATTTATTTGCAAATGCCGTAATATTATTATTCTTTATGGCTGAATAATATTCCATTAAGAAGACATACAGGCAATAGATAAATATATGAAAAAGCGTTCAACATCTCTAGTAAATAGAGAAATGCAAATTAAAACAACTCTAAGATTCCATCTTACTCCAATTAGAAAGGTTATTATGAAGAACACAAACAATAATAGATGTTGACATGGATGTGGGGAAGAAGGCAGGCTTTTACATTGCTGGTAGAGTTGCAAATTGGTACAACCACTCTGGAAAGCAGAGTGGAGATTCCTAGAAAACTTGGAATGTACTCACCTTTTGACCTAGTTATCCCACTTCTTAATTTATACCCAAAGGACTTAAAATCAGCAAACTACAGTGGTGCAGTCACATCAATGTTTATAGCAGCTCAATTCACAATAGCCAGATTATGGAACCAACCCAGATGCCCTTCAACAGATGAATGGATAAAGAAACTGTGATATATATATAGCTTTGACCTTGATCTTGGGCATATAGCTCCTGGGAATAGAGGAATTCTCTAGCTAGACAAACACAATGTTTCATCAGCTCTGCTTTTCCTGAGCCTTCTCATTTAATAGTAAACAATGAACCTTCTTGAGAGCTACACAAAGCTCCTAACATTGCCTATTGCAACTGTGGATTGCAATTGTGGAAAAGCTACATAGATGTTTCTAGTACTGTAATTCTCTGCGTACAAAAAATAATGCTTGTGTAGTCTTTAACCTGATAATGAGACATATATAAATAAAGACTGCTGGCATAACTCTTGAGATCTGCATCTCCATCAGAGAGCAGCACTCCACCTGATCTCAGCTGTTTATCTTTAGAATCTGATTTGCAAGTCTTTGTTTTCTAATTTTCACTCACCCCTTGCTGGAACCCACAAGTTTGGCCACAATGGTTGCTGCACAAACTCTTTGTGTGCTTCTTCTCCAGGCACTTGAGGCAACACATGAGAGCTCATGCTATTTTTTTTTTTTTTGAGCATAAGCCATTTTCTTTATTTTTATGCAAGCAACAGATAAATACACCTTCATTGTAACAAGTCAAATGAAGTAGAGTTTTGCAGAACACAAGGTAAATAGTCCCCATTTCTCTCTTTCCCCAGAATTAAAAACCATGATTAAGCAATAGTTTGGAATATATTCTTTTAATCTATTTTTTATATATTTACTTACATAAATGTACATATTCACATATACCATTTTAAAATATAAACGTTGCTATTTTTAAATATGACTCTGCGTTTATGTTCTTTTTTTCCCCCTCTCATTTCTATTTTAAACTCTATTTCCTCTGTTTAAAAGTTCCTTCCTTATTCTGTGGAATTCACATTTATCTTTCATGATGCAGCTCAAATATAACTTTGGAGGAAAGGATTTTCCTAAATATTTCAACTGCAGAGTAAGACTGCTTCTCTACATCCCTATATATTCCTTCTTCGGAGTCCTTGGTACTCTGGAAGGGGACCTGCTTATATACCCTCCACTCCCAACACACACACACACACTGTGGATGCCTGAACTCATTTGCCAACTTTTCAGGCACACGTGGGTGCTTAGGTCTTGCACGTGGTGGATATGAATTCAACCCATCACACATTCAACCTACCTTCCAAATCTTTGTTTTTACTTAGCATCATGTCTACTGTTGTGAAGAATAAAAGGAGACGTCTGTCAAAGGGAACTTAGAGTTCATACATGGGAGTAATTTCAGGGGGAAATTCTGGGAACAAATTCCAAATTCAGTAATTGGTAAATCAATTTTTTTCTTTCCATCTTCTTTAAACTTTATCTTATGCCATACACAAATATTAACTCAAAAGAATCAAAAGACTTAAACCTAAGAAAGTCCTGAGTCTAAAGACTCTGGAAAGAAAACATAAGGAGCCAGGTGCAGTGGTGCATGCTTGTAATCCCAGAGCCTCTGGAGGCTGAGACAGGAGGATGCCACGTTCGAGGCCAGCCTCAGCAAAAGTGAGGTGCTGACTCTAAATAAAATACAAAATAGGGCTGGGGATGTGGCTCAGTGGTCAAGTGCCCCTGAGTTCAATTCCCAGTTACTCTCCTACCACCACCAAAAAAAAAAAATAAATAAAAAAATAAAAAAGGAAGAAAACAGAAGGAAGTTTTCTTGAGATTGCTTTTGTCAATCAATGATTTCTTGGATATTACAACAAAGTTGCAACTGATAGAAGCAAAAGTGGATAAGGAGGCTGTGGCACACTTGGAAGTTGGTGGTCAGCAACGGGAGCCATCGGAAATGAAGGGGGGTGGGCTACAGAGTGGGAGAAAATACCTGTGAACCATCTATCTGGCAGGGGATAATATGAGGGTTCCTACGACTCCATGACACAAAACGAGAAAAACAACCAGAAGCAAAACCAGAACAAAAACACCCCCCACAAATAACCCAATTGAAAATGGGCAAAGAACTTGAGTTTACCTTTCTCCAAAGATATAAGCATGGCTAATAGGTACATGAAAAGGTGGGTAAGACTATCAGTCATCAGGGAAAAGCAAATTAATACCACATTAATCCAAATTAATCCAAAATAATCCCCACAGGGAATTTCACCTCACACCCATTGTTAGGATGACTATTAAAAAACATAAAAAGAGTTATGCCAGGAGTCTTTATTTATATATGTCTCATTATCAGGTTAAAGACTACACAAGCATTATTCTTTTTGTCTGGAGGTTTGGAGAAAGTGGAACCCTAGCATACCCCCTAAGAGACAGTACTACAAAATGGTGCAGAGTCTATGGAAAATACTAGGTTCCTCAAAACATTAAAAATAGAACAATAACATGATCCAGAAATCCCCCTTCTCTTTATGTCCAATGGAAATAAAATCAGGACGATTAAGAGCTAACCACAGTTCTGTGTCTGTTGTAGCATTATTCACAAGAGCCAACAGGTGGAAACAAATTTAGCTTCCATTGATAGATGATTGGATAAAGAAAATGGACCTAACATAGAATGGAATTTTATTCAGGAAATTCTACTATGTCAGCAACATGAATGAACTTGAAAGACACTATGTTAAATGAAATAAACCGTGCACAGGACAAATACTTGATGATTCAACTGATGTGTGATGTATAAAATAGACTTGACAGAAGCAAAGAAAGGTAGTTGTGAGGAGCTGAGGAAGGGGTTGTTCAATGGTATAAAGTTTCAGTTACACAAAGGGAGTAAATTCTATGTTGTGCTCTCCAACATAAATACTGTATTGACAACTTAAAGGATAGCTTGCCTGGTAAGTGTTGTTAACATAAAAAAGCGGCATGCGGAAACCTGTGGTTACGTTGGGTATGTTTACTCTCTTGATTGGAGTTACAGTTTTGTAGGTGTATGCATATATCCAAATTCACAAAATCATTTACATAAAACATGTACAGCACCTCTGGTATATCCATTATACCTGCACATGGTTCTTTTTAAAAAATCAAACTCTGTTACAACTCTATCGTTTCCTCTTCCTTGACCCCTCTTTTGTAGAGAAGGCATGTTTCTCTAAATGGTTCTCTTTATTTCTTTCATTGAAGACAAATAATATGGTACTCTTTTTAAAATCAATTTTAGATCTTAAAACACTTTAATTTCCAGCTCTGCTGTAATGAATCCAAGGAATCATGTTTTTCTAGTGCTCCACTATTTCCGTTTCTTTATTAATAAGACAGAAGAGACTGTTGACTGACTAGAAGAAACCATGAATCAGCGTCTCTTTATTTTTGTTCCTCATCCTTAAAAAATGACGTCTTCCAGATCTCCTCCCAGTCACAAGGTGATTGCATAGCTCCAGCCATCATGTTGGCATCACAGGTAGAAAAAGGTTAGAAGAGTGAGTGCAAGCAGTCACAGGGCAATTGAGTGAAGTAATTTGGAGGCACTTTTCTCAAAACTCTATGAACAACTTCTGCTTACACTGCACTAGCCAGAATTTCTTCCACATGACCACATCTAGCTTCAAGGGAACTTGGGAAATGTAGATTCTTTTTTTAAGTTGCATCGGACAAATATAGATTTTGTTAGGATGGAAAAAGAGGAGACAGACAATAAAGGACATTTGGGTGTCTAGTGCCACAAGATTTAAGTGAAGGCTACAATTCCAGTTTGGATTGGGGTATCTACATTCTTTGTGTGGCCACATTATGAATGAAGATCTCCTAAGGGTAGTGGATTCCATGGTTGTGAGAGTCATACGTGGCTTAGAAACAGTAAAAGGTCAAACAGAGGACTAAGGAGTGGCGAGGAGGAGCAGACACCTGCACCCAGCAACTGTGAGATCCTATCAGAAGGCACTGTCGCCACAGCCCAGGAGCCAGGGACACGGGAGACTGGACAGAGGACTGAGAGTTGCCTGAAGAGCTGACGCTGTGGGGGAGACCAGCCGTTCCCAGCAGGAGGGAGGGACAGCGGCCTGGATCCTCCCTCCTGCCTGCCCTCTCCCACTCTGCACAGAGCCTGAGGACACTGGCAAGGCAGCGTGGGAAAAACTCACAGAGGCAGCCACTGCGCTTGGGGCAAGGAACTGAGAGGAACAAGAAAGGTCAGCGCAGGCGACTTGGTAGTGTGGCAGAGGAGAGGAACCTCTCTTATCTGCCATGTAAGAAATACGGGGCGGTGGGATGACAGACCTTGCAATCAGCAGTGGATTTGTGTGTTAGCCCCTCTACCTCACAGCTGAGGGACTTTTGACAAGCCACACAAACTTCCTGAACCCAACTTGTCAATGTAATAGAAATACTAACATTTCTTCCACTTTTCTCGAGGGGGGCGGTATCTATGAATGCTGAGGTTGATCAGGGCTGAATTCTGGAAGGCCTGCAGATAACTGTTCAAAGAACCAGTTTTAAAAATGTCCAGGGAGTGTTTGAAGACTTTTGACCAAAAGAGACTAAAGGGGATGTAAGTTTTAGAAAGACAGACCTGGGTGACCGAGTAGAAAGTGATCAGAAGTGAGGAAGAGGCAGCATGGAGACAGCATGATCCGCCACACAGGATTTGCTTAATCATTCTTCACATCTTTAATACTACCTTTCAAATTATAATTTTTTTTTATCATTTATAAGGAAAAACATGTTGTATATAGGTTTTGAAATAGACATTCCACTGAGAAGATTTGTTAGACCTTGATCAGGATTATGGTTAGAATTTTCTTGGAGCTTCTAGTGATTGTTTTTGCAGCTTAAACAGCAATACCTCTATGGTGCATGGATTTGGCTTACAGCCACATCCATCCTGATCAGTACAAAGCTTATCTGTGCTGTAAGTCAGCATGGGGCATGATATATGTCTTCTTGTTTCTGAGTTTGGGAGCCTGGACTTGTGTGGCTTTACATGTTTTTGTTTTTGTTTTTTCACATGATCATCCATGCTTGTTTTAGTGTGTCTGATTCTGTTTATATAATGGATGCATTACCAGACAGAGTTGCAGAAGGGAAGAAGAACATTTCTGCAAAATCAGTGTATTTGTCTGTTTTCTGTTGCTATAACAAACTACCTCAAGCTGGGTACTTTATAAAGAAAAGAGGTTTATTTATCTCACAGTTTTGGAGGCTAAAAACCTAAGGTAGGGCAATGTATCTCTGTTGAGGGCCTCTGGTGAGGGTCCTCTTTGTTGCGTCATGTTCTTGTGAATGGCATCCTGGTAGGAATACATTCAAGAAAGAGAACACGAGGTAAGACATTAATCCAGAAAAACCAGGAAAAGTGTGTCTTGCTCTTTTGTAACAGTCCTCTCATAAGAACTCACCAGGGTCCCATAAGAACCACATTATTGTCATCCAAGGGCAGCACCATCAATGGATTAAGACCCATAAAGCCCACATCTTAAAGTCCCACTGCCTCTTAACATCACCACACTGGTACCCCACTCCCAATACATGGATCATTGGGTGTTAAATCACATCTGAACCATGTCAACCCCAAACCTTCTGCAGAGGACTCAAACACTGGTTTATTGGAATCATAGGAGCAAACAAATCTAATCACCTGCCTTTTTTATTTGAAAGTGTTGACATCAGCTGCTGCACAGTCTCTTCCTCTGGGAACCTCATGCTGGGTTGCGTGATGGTTCTTAGCATCTTCCCCAGGGGCCCCTCCTGCTCCTCTTGTACCTCTGGGGTTAGATGCTTGGGAACTACAATCCCCAGCCTTCCTAGGTATGTTTTTCTGATTTGCTTCCCTCCAGTAAATGACAGTGCCCGGGACTGGCAGGGAAAGGAGCAGAACCATGACACTGTTGGCTTCAGGTGGCGCCTGGCGTCTGCAGAGGGGAGGTCAGTCAGCACCACAGCGGCTTCTGGGAACACAGTAGAATCGCCTCCCTCCATGCTCCATTTGCAGCAGCTTCCTGGAGTTCCTGACGTGGCTGGGACTTCCTTCTGGCTTAGGACGGCTACTGGAGACTGAAGCTGGGGTCAGTCTTCTCCGATCGCAGTTCCTTCAGCCCGTGCCCTGATGTCACAGCTCCACATTCTGAATATTTAATCCGTTCTGCTTGACATATGTAGCGGGGCTCCTGTTTTACTTTCCAAACACAACGAACACACCCCATGGAGCCTAGTATCCACCACAGCACTTAGAAATATTTGGGGAGAATGAACTTCTGTTGCTGATGACCCACATCAGGACTCCTGGTGACTGCAAACCATCTTGGTGACAACGTCAGGTGAATGCTCACACGTTTCTCACGTTCAACAGAACACCCCTTCTCAGCTTCTCATAGGCAACGTTCTAGGGACGGGGAGGGTGCTGAAGGGAGGGGAGAGGCAGAAGGGTGGATGTGCGCTCAGGGTACACTCCATGCCTGCCCGAAAGCAGCCCACTAGCTCGTACTATGAAAGCTGTTAGTAAGAAACCAAAGAGAGAATGGAAAAGCACATTTTCAAACATAAAAAACAAAACATATAAAATTCATTCAGTCCTCATCTGTTTCTCCTCCAGACAAACTTTCAGGAATCCAGTGTGAATTATGATATCACTCAAGGGCATGGTTACACGTGTGTGAACTGTGTATTAATGAAGCACAACTCATGGCTTCATCGAAACACAACTGTTCTGGCTTTCCTGTATACTGGCGCACAGTCTTAGGTAAGGCACTGTCTGATCGTTATTTTAAGAAACACACACAGTCTTAATTTGGAAATGTCAATGTCCAGTGCAAGCTGTCAATCCAGAACCTGAATGTAGTTTAATGCCATTCTTCTCTCTTAAGTTCTAACCTGCATTAGGTTATGAACTTATAATCGGTTGGCTCCTACACTACCCCTCTGTCAGCCTCGCCTGGCCACCTGCATCTGCTTGCTCACTAGATTCCGAGAAGTTCAAGTTTAGCAGAAGAGAGAAGGGCTTGGTAACTTAAGACTCAGCCTCAGTTAGTTCTCATGTAACTGACTGTGCTTTCTGTGTGCTTCACATCTATACCTCGGTGTGTGTCCCTCCCCACTCCTCTCTTTAACCACAGGGCGACTTCTGCAGTTTTCTTGGAAGATTTCTGCTGGGTGTCTATAACCCCGGCTCCCTTGATGTAGTGGGTGCAGGTGCATCTCTATTCCGGTTTTTTGTCTCAGACTCCTCACGAAGTCCCTAACAAACCAGCTCTCCCATGGCATCCAGTTTCTTGGTGCTGGGTTTCCTCTGTTCCCGTAGGCCAACCAAGGAAAAAAGTGTCTGATGAGTTCAAGTTAGTACTCCTGATGGGTGCACACCAGGTTCACAGCAAAAACCATGAAGCTCTTCACAAGCAAACTCAGGGAGTGCAGCCTTCTACTCCTCCTCCTCCAATGTCTCCCAGTGTGTGGTCTTCCCTGCTGGCTCTCCTTTTCTAGAAACATCTGCGGTGGTCTTTTTCTATTCCTCCATTTGACTCTCATTCCAATGCCTTTGTTTGGTTATACTGAATGGAGTATCACTTTCCACTCCCAAAGTGGTATTCTCTCTCTCTCTCTCTCTCTCTCTCTCTCTCTCTCTTTCTTTCTCCTCCTCCCTCTTTTTCCTGTAGCCTTGTTTTGCTTTCTAGAATCTCTTCTGTAGTGTCTCTCAGACTAGAAATGTTGGATCTTGGTTTCTGAAGCCAGCTCCTGACCTTGAACCCTTGAACCTTCCCGGGCCTTGTTTTCCTCCTGTGTAGAATGGGGACATGAATAGGATGCATGACAGGCTCAGAGTGTGACTTGAACTTTAAGATCCCTGTGATGCCTTCGGCACAATGTCTCATGCTCGATAATTGTTGACTATGTCTCTATTATTGTCTGTGTCGGATTACATTTTTACTTCCCAAGATGGCACCTCTTAAGAACTGCCCTTTCAAGGCAGCCATTGGAGTGAGTTTTTGGGGGTGGGAGGAAGGAATCTAATCCTCTTCCAACTTGAGGACATTTCCAGAAAGTCAGGAACACTCTAACATTACTTGTGTGGAAGGAGTGTGCTGTAGTTTGGATTGTTAATGTCCCCAAAGGTCATGTATTAAATAAAGACTTGTTCCCAGAATGTTGCTGTCAAGAGCTGGTAGCATCTTCAAGAGGTGGAACCTGGTGGGAGGCTCAGGTCCCCAGGGGCATGCCCTTGAAGAGGGTTGCAGGACCCAGCCCTCTCCCCTTCCTCCCTTTTTCCTTCTGTTCAGGTCCTGAGGAGGTGAGTGGCTTATCCCCCATGCCACATGTTCTATGTGCTCCCTTTCCAAGGGTCCAGAAGCAACAAGGTCAGCTGACCATGAACTGAAACCTTCAAAACAGTGAACCAAATAAAACTTTTTTCTTTATAAGTTGATTTTTCTCAGGTTATAACAGAAAGTAGAGAAACTAATATGGAAAAGGATATATAAGACTAAGAGCATGCCTCGGATTAAATGGAGAGAAAACTATCAAAGAAAACTAACAAATAATAGTTAATAACATCAGGCAAGAAATAGTTAAATTCAGTTTGAAAGCTATGAAATGGAACATGTGTCCCAAAGAAGGCAGGTCAGTATTATTTATTACAGCAGAGAAGTTACAGGAGTCACCTCCTCTGATGAGGAAGTATTTGTTATAACTAAGCTGTGCTCCAGGCAATGGCTCCAGGGCAAAGCCAGCAGACTGAACTGTATTTTCACATCCAGGATTAAAAAAAAAAAAAAAAAAAAAAAATATATATATATATATATATATATATATGTTAAGTATATCTAAGGGAAAGCCATTTGTGTTCTTCTTGAGCAGTGGTTCTCTACCTAAAGAGGTCTAAAAAATACCTGTGCCTATGTTTTGCCTCCCAAAGATTCTGATCATATTTGTCAGAGTAACTTGGCACTTTTATACAACTTCTAAATTAGTTCTAATAGTCAGTCAGGGTTGAGAACCAAGCACTAGACAGTGGTTCTCAAAGTATGGTTCAGATCAGCAGATTCAACACCCTGTATGTACTTACTGGAAATCTGAATTCTCTGTTCCCCACACATTCTGCAATAGAAATACTAGAAGTGGGCCTCATACAAGCTTTTCAAATGATTCTGATGCACACTAAAATTTAAGAATCATTATTAGTTTGGTATTAGCCTTTGAGTATTGATGTGTGATTAAAAAAAATGAAGGTGGGAATTAGCATCTCCAGAGGTGGGCAGTAGTGGATGGTTCAGTTGCCTCTCCTGCTCCTTCTTCTCCATGTGTCTTGGCATCTCCTGGCTCATGCACCTTGTTCTACTATTCATGTATAGACACACCCTGACTTGCAATCCTTTGACTTCACACTTTTCAACTCTGCCATGGTATGAAGGTGTACCCATGCAATCATTCTGATTTCCACTTTCATTACAGTATTTAGTGATTTGTATGAGAAATTCCACACTTTATTATAAAATAGGCTGTGTGTAGATGATTTTGGTCAACTGCAGGCTAACCTAAGTGTTCTGAGTACATTAAAGGCAGGCTAGAACAAGTCGTGATGTTTGGTAAATTAGGTGTATTAAATCCACTTCCGATTTACAAAATTTGCAATTTACAAGAAGCAACTGAATGAACGTGTTATTTCTTAAAAAACTGCAGGTGAGCTGGGTTGCCACACCCACCTTTCTCCTGGTTGGAAAAGGCTGTGAAATTTGACATTGAGGCTTCCTAGAGAATTGGAAGGCATGCTCTTCGTCTCCTCAGCTCGTGGACACGAGAACTGGGATTAGAATCTAGAATCTTTGTTTCTGTGCTGTTGGCCTTTGATTCAAACCTCCCATTTACTCCAGATATATTGCTAAACCAAACTTGAAAAGGCAAATTAATCACCAAAGAGTTTTCCAGAAGTCAGCAAAACAGATATTTTAACCCATCAGACATTCTTCAACCATAAGACATTTTGAGGTTAGCATCATTAGAAAGAAAATTCAGATTATCTGTCCTCCTATGTATTTTTAAATGCACTCTAAGTAAACACAGTCTGATGCTACAGCTGGCTCTGATTATGCACTAATTACTTGCTGAATTTGATTCAGAAGAACAAAGAAGTTTTGAGTTATTCAAGGACAAAAGAGTCTCCAATTCTAAAAAATATACATTTTTTTACATTCCTACTACTCAAAAATAGCTAACACATATTTCTCCTTATTTGAAGGGAAAATCTCCCAGGCTAAGGAATTTGTTCCAAGTTTTGTCAAGAAATAAATTTCTTCTTTAATATAGTGCCTTAAAATAGAAGGAGGTTGGAATAGGCTATCTTCTTGATTCTAAAAATATCTTCACTTAATCATATTATTTTAGCATGACTTTAACTTTCCCAAAGTATTGTGTTCTTTAATAATCATTGGCTTTTTTTGGCAAATATTTTTGTAACACTTTGAATACGATGTACCTTCTTTGTAATTCACCAGCGTGCAAACTTCTGGCAAGCCCTCTTGTAAAGATAGTCTCCCTGTTCCCTGAGTGTTGGGTTAAAAAAAAAAAAATGCTTCCTAAATATGCTTAGCCACTTGTATGTTAATGTTTGCTTTTCCCAGAAGTTCCTTCTGTAAAAACAATTCACTGCTTATTGCTTTACTAATGTCACTTGTTTCTCTCATAGCAAGTCCTATAACTTTAATGTACTTCTAACACATTTGAATTCCTGTGATTTATATTGTCTATTATTTCCTTCACTCTCTAGGCTAGCACTCTGCTAGACACTATATATATTTAAAACTTGATTAATGAATTCATCAAAATAAAGGAAAGAATAAAATTCCGCCTCACTTCCCTACATATAACATGTGACATTTCTCATGCTGCGTTGGACATTTCTGCTGATGTTCCACCCATTCGGGTGAGAATGTAGTAGAACTAGTCTACCTCAGCAATATGAAATGGTAGAAAACATATTTTTGGACAAGGATGCAATTGTTAAGGTCCAAGGAACCTAGTTCTGACCCAGAAATGCTTTCATAATATAACTCTATTATAATTACCTCTTTGTGTGTAAATTCTTTGGGTCTAGGATTTTGTCTATCTCCAATGCCCCCTTGTCCTCACAGTCTGGCAAAACACTCAATGATTATTAATTTAATATGGGATTAAACTTGCCTGATTATGTGGAGAAAGAAACTCTGGTTCCAGTTCTAATGCATTTAATGCATCTACACAGGGAAGGTCAAATCAAAGTTGAGGTCTATTTTTTTGAGGATTATGGTTCCAAGTTATATCCTCAGCTCAGGATCTGGCAGAGAATTTTCCATACTTACAATCTGCATCATCAATATAACTTGAAATATAATGTTTTAATTCTCATAGTTCCTTTGTATTAATGGTTGATTCATTTCCCAGAGTTTGCTGCTTGCACTTGATTCTGAGAGTTTCCAAGTGTTAATTGAGGTCTGGGAGTGTAACTCAGTGATAGAACATGTACTTGACATGCACAAGGCCCTGCGTTATAAAAAAAGAAAAAAGAAGAAAACTTTATTAAAAGTTGAAGGGATAATACTATTTTTATCATCTGCACTTTCCTTCATCTATCCTTCCCACAAATGGTTATACTTGTTTTTGTCTTTCAAAATCAACGGTAACATGCCACTTATTTATAAAGAAGAGAAGTCAATCAGGTGGTTCATACTGCTTGCTCAGGAAGACACTGCCTATAATTTGAACATCTGGTTTTCTTGAAAATTTGACGTTTCTCATAAGTGGGAGCAAAACTTTTCAGCTAAAACAATCTATAAAGATTAAAGATATATATGAAAAAGGGAAAAATATGCCTAACAGGACTGAAAAAACTACATCTCAGTCCATTTGGGCTATTAGAACAAAATATTAAAGACTGAGTGACTTATAAACAACAGAAATTTTTTTCTTACAGTTTAGGAAGCTGAAATTCTGAGAACACAGTGCCAGCATGGTCAGCTACTGGTGAGGCCCCTCTTTGGGTTGCAGACCACAGTCTTCTAATTGTATCCTCAGAGGGTAGAAAGGAGGGCCTGGGAGCTTTCTGGGATCTCTTGTGTAAGGGCATTGCAGTAGTTAGGGTTTTCCAGAGAACAGAACCAGGAGGACATGAACATCCATATGAATTAGCTCATGAAGTTAGGAGGCCCAGCCTCCCACCATCTGTAGCGTGCAAGCTGAGACCCAGGAAGGCGATGTGGAACTGAGGCGGGGCCTGAAGGTGAGAGAAACAGGGTGGAAGCGCTACTGTAAATCCTGGAGCCAAGATCCAGAAGCTTCCACGCTCTTTGGTTTGAGATCAGGAGGAAATGGACATCTCAGTTTGGACTGGGGAGAGGCAATTCCTCTCCTTTTTGTTCTTCCTCTGCTTTTCTGTTCTATTAAGGCTCTTAGCAGATTGAACCAGGCCTGCCCATGTTGCTGAGAGATTTTACTCAGTCCACTGATTCGAATGTTAATCTCTTCCAGATACTCCCTCACACAGATGCACTTAGAATTCATGTTTCCCAGCTATCTAGCCATCCCTCAACCCAGTTGAGTTGACACATAAAATTAATCTTCTCAGACACTAATCCCACTTATAAAGTCTTCATTACCTAATTACCTCCCAGAGGCCCCACCCACTAATCCCATCACAATAGGGGCTAGAATTTCAACATCATCAAGTTCAGGGGGACACTATTTACTGTTAGTCCATAACAGTAAGATAATGTGAAGTATTATTAATATAATTGACATGAGTGCAATTAATATAAGAATTAATTAGTTTTCTTATAGCCTTTATAAACCAACAGATATGGACACAAGAAGTTGGCTAATATCCAAACTCATACTCTTTTAAGCTTTATTGAGCTTGTATTTGCTGGGGAAAACTGTGTACTTAAAATTTATACACTGTAAAATATTTAAATATTTATTTGAACATCGATTTCATCTGAATTTAATATTTTACATTTAAAATTGCATTAAAATATTAAAGACTCACAAGATTGGCAGCATCCAGCTTCTGAATTTCTGCTGACATCAACAGCTCATTCAGATAATAACAATGTCAGTTACAAATTTGCAGAAATTATAGAAATCACTCTTCAAAGACATTGTAAGAATTCTGTTGTGAATTTTGGTAGTTCGACTTTTAAAAATATGCATGAATACATAATCTAGCAAGGATGATCTAATTTAACCTTCTGTGTTTATAAAGCCATGACCCTCCATGACTTGTACCCTGAATAGTGTCCCTTTTAAAGTACAGTCTCATATTAGTCTTGAGTCATGGCTGTCAGATAATTAAGGAGATCATGGACTTTGTCTAAGGTCACCCTTTGAAAGTCTCCTTTCTTTTCTAAGCTCCCACATCTATAGATTTCAAGGTTTTTCTCTTTTCCATCTCTCCTTCACAGCTTCTCCTTATGAACACACTCAGGTTCTTACAGCCTGACAATGGTGTAGCCCACTTCCGGTCAAGGAAGGCAGAGAAGTTATGCCACAGAGCAAGGGAGAGACTGGCCCTTAGTGTAGCAATTTCAATTTATTCCTGAGATGTTTTCAGATGGGAAAAATTCTATTGGCTGCCTTGCTAATTGCTGTCAATCTTCCTGGTGTTCTGATGGGGTTTATGGGAACTGTCATTTAAGGTTTGGAAGAAAGTAATCAGACCATCAAAAATATATTCCAATGAGACACATTTGTTTCCAGTGACCCATTTCCAAAATAATAAATTTAATTTGTCTTTATAATTTAACATAATGAACAATTTTCAGGAAATGCTCTGAAAAATTATAGGAATTTTTAAGAAGGTTTTGCTAACATTTTATTCTGACTACATCCTACGTTTTTAATGAACTTGTAATTTTGTAACATGTCTATTTTCTAATAATAAAACTCATTAAAATGGAATTTTATTATAGCAGTATTAAAATAATTAGGCTTTTTTTTTTTTGGTCTCTGAGATCACACGTGGAAACCTGTGTCCCATTGAAGGCTCAAGTTGGATCCACTAGTATCAAGAAGATAGGGGGAAAATGACAGAGAAAGGGATTTTAAAACATCTGCTTCTCTCTTGAAGTTTAGGGAACAGCATGGGCTTTGAAGATGAGCAACTGAGTTAGGAAAACAAAACCCAAAAACCGAAAGACTGCTCCATCTATTTCCTTATCTTTACAGCTGAGGATCAGAATTCGTATTCTTCTAGGTTAAAAAGGGCCTAAGACCAAGAATCCTGCAGTGCCCACACTGAAGCCACCCTTTTTATGTGCCTCATTCAAAACCCCACAGAGTATACCATCTTTAATTTCTGCCTTAAACTCCTTTTCCCACCATAAACTCTTTAATTGGAACCATAAAGGAACTTATATGTCAGGCCTATTACACTCTGCTAAATAAAACAACTTTACAAAAAAAAAAAAAAGTAAATTTCTTGAGGGCTGAAGATTTCTTCTGATGTTCTGATTATGTGATCTTGGTGGAAATTGGAGCAAGGTGCTAAGTGAATTTTAATCATGAGGATGATTTTTCTATATCCTGAATGAGCAGGAATGTAAGCTGCCTGGGGGGGAATTTTTACTACCAGTACACACGTGCTTGTCTTCAGCCCTGGAGATGGCAGCTGGTAGAAAAGTTCCTGTCTGTGTGTATTAGTTCATGTATCTACGACTTTAATTAGATAGGGCTTGCTTTTCTTCCATCACTTGTAAAGAGGAGATAACACTGACGTAGGTGGGTCAGAGTATGGGTGCTATGATTAGTTTTAATTATTTGAGGACTAAGAGATGCTAAATAACCTACTAGTGGAGACAGTCTTTAAGATTGTAGGATGCATACAAATGAAAGCAGGGTGCATAGAAATGGAATCTGTGGAATATATAAAAAGCCACATTTTGGTGTATGTGTGTGCGTGTGTGTGTGTGTGTGTGTGTGTGTGTGTGTGTGTGCATGTGTGGTGTCTCACTCTAGGTTAGTTTTAGGCTTTCATTAAACACTAAACTTCCCAAATACTGAGAGTACTATTAAAATTGTTTCAAACCAGTGAACTACTTAAGTATATGTAATAATTTATATGCTATAATGAAGATGCACTATATCAATGGAGAAATGAAAGATTATTTGATAGACTATATTGGCACAATCATAAGTTGCTTGAAACAAATATAGATTTATTTTCTCACTGAAAGTGAACATTTGTCATTTTTAGCAACTCAACATCTTTTTTATTTAATTATTTTTTCATAAGTACATTATAGTTATATCTAATATTGGGGTTCATTTTAATGTAATTATACAAGCATGGAATATAATTTGCTCCAATTCAGTTACTAATATTTCCTTTTCCCTCCCTCTTCTATCCCCTGGTCCCTTTTCTCTGCACTATGGGTCTTTACTTATTTATATAAACATTTTTTAAATTCATGCTTTTTTAGATACTTAATGTCTTGAACACTGTTAAATTTGGAGAAATTCCTACTTTATGAATTCTGCCTTTCCAAAGTCACCATTTGGAAATGTCTCCTAGCCTCCTTCAAAGGTAGATTGAAAGATGTCTTGTGGGCTTCAAAATTAGCCATATTAGTCAAGGCTGGAATTGAAAGTTACTAAGTGAACAGGTAAGTGCTACTTAGACTTCATTTTTTCCCAGGGTCTGGCAGGAACCAGACAAGGTATATGTACTGTTTTTCCAATAAAGATCCCTGACTGGTGTATTATCTCACCCCCCTACTAAAATAAAGTTATATTAAAGATTTACATTTTCTTTCTCAATTTTCCCCCTCTGACACTGAGAGCTGAATCCAGGACTTTGCACATGCTAGGCAAGCATTCTACCACCGAGCTACATCCCCTGACCTGAAGAATTACTTTTTAAAAATAGATTTTTTTTAACCTATTGTATGATCTATTTACAAAACATTCTTTTTCTTTTTCTTTTCTTTTTGGTATTGGGGATTCTTATCAAGGGCACTCAACCACTGAGCCACATCCCCAGCCTTTTTCCCATTTTATTTAGAGACAGGGTCTCGCTGAGTTGCTTAGGGCTTCGCTAAGTTGTGAAGCTGGCTTTGAACTGGCTATCCTCCTGCTTCAGCCTCTCCAGGAGATGGGATTACAAATGTGTGCCACCACTACTGGTCTACATAATAACCCTCTTGAAATGACAAAATTAGGGAAATGGGGATAATGGGAACAGGGAGATGTAGAAAAGGACTATATATGGGATTCTCATAGGAATGGAAATGCTCTGCATCTTGACCCTATTAATGATTGTGATATTGTTCTATAGTTTTATAAGACATGGCCGTTAGGGGAAACTGAGTAAAGGAACATGGGATCTTTCTGCATTATTTAAACTGCGTGTAAATAATTATCGCAAAATAAGAAAAAAATTCAGTGAAAATCCAGAACACAAGATGATGTATGCAACTGTGCAAAAGTATAGGCAAAGACCAGAAAGAATATGCAAAACTGAAAATATCTGTATTTTGAGTATAATAATAGAGAATTAATTTTCCTATATTTAAAAATTTATTATGTAACTATGACTTCAGTAATTTGACTAAGTATTTAGAAAATTGTTCTGAATGGATCAATATTTCTTTTTTCATATTACTTATTCATGTATTAGAGTTGTACATAATGGTAATATTCCTTTTTACATATTTGAATATACACATAATGTTACAGTATAATTTGGCCAATATCATTCCCCAATATTTCCCCTTTCATTCCCTTCCTCCATTCCCCTGATCTAATAAAGTGAATTGCTATTAAGTCTGGTAAGCAAATGTCATCTTAACTTTAAAAGAAATGGATAAAATCACAAAAAGAAAATCAATGCATGAAAATTCAATTTTTTTCTGTGTTCTGTATAAATAACAAATATGCCCTGGAGTAGATTAATTTCTTTATTATTAGTAAACTCTCAGGAGATCTATGGCAACATGAAGATCAAGTTAGTGGAAAGTTTGAGTTTTGAATAGAAAAGGGAAGAGAATAAAATAAAAAGGATTTTTAAGAAAAACTACAAATGGATAATACTTATTTGAGTAAAATGTTAAACTTCGTTGGAAACGAAAGAAATTTAAACAAAAGCCATGATGAAACACAATTTCTTGCCTGTCAAATCACTTGTAACTTTCATTCCAATAAATATTTGGTTCTTTAGTAGAAGACAGGTACATTTGTAATGGGTAAGGGGAGTACAGACTGAAACACACTTGCTGGGAAACAGTTTAGAAATATATATAAAAGATTAGTATTTTGTGACCTACAAGTTCGCCATCTAGGAGTATTTTAAGGAAATAATATAAAACATTCACAGGTATTTGTACCTAAGATGCTTATTAAAGTATTGAAACCACTTAAATATTTAGAGCAGAGAAAAAATTCAGTACATTATAGATAATTCACAGAAGTATTCAGAATTGCTAAAACGGTGTTTCTAAAGAGTTTTTAATAACCTGAAAGATGTCTACATTATACTTGAAATGAGTGTTGAGGTAACAAAATTATCTCTATTGTCTGAACTTGGCTATGTAAAATACAGAGAAAAAGGGGGAAGGATAACAGCAATCAGTTCTTTTTTAGGATAATTTGGTGAACTTTTTTTTATCTTGTGCATACTTAATATTTCAAAATTAAAAATTTTCATAATTATAAAGCTCCCTCAAATTAATTATATCCATAACAAAAGTGATTTGGTTAAATCTTGTTCAAAAATAAAATGTTAAATTAAGTAGTCCTGGTTGGGAACAACTTGTTTGATGGAAAAGTTTGTGTTTTGCTCTTCCATTGACAAGATAATTTATTTTAAACAGTGCTTTTATCTTGTGCCGTGTTTAGAAGTCTCGCTGGCTCCCTGTTTCTTATGTCTTCATGTCTAAATCTCTTTGACTGCTTTTTAGGGCTTTCCATAATTTTGTTCCATCCGCAATTACTCTCCATTACTCTGCCTTCTGCTGGTTGAGATTCCAACATGTACTAAAATCTGCGCTTGCCTGTGAGACACACACACAGATTAAATACACACGCATGTGCACACATGAGCCCTTGACTATCTGCTCAGGGCTGTTCCTTCACTCATTCATTCAACAGTACTTGACTGTGTACACAGGCCAGGTGCTTTTGTTGCTGGGAGCACAGTCACAATGGTTAAGGGGCCTGTTCCCATGTACCGTTTAATTTTTTTGTCTAAAGCAAACTTATTTAGCAACAGTTCCTCAAGGTCATGAGGTTTATGGACTACTCTTGCTTCTAAGGTCTGGTCTTATAACTTCATTTCAGCCACAATACTTTCTGTTGGGCTAAATTTATCTGGTACCTTGGAGGAAAGAAAACCTTCTTTGAGTCCTAGAGTTCTCTCATTCCTCCCTGTCCCACAGTGTCCATAACAAAAGATGACATAAATTATGTCATTATATCTGCTGTAAATGAAGTGCTGTTGAGGGCAATTTTTTGCCTTTGTTTTCCATCTAATGATGTCCGTGGGCAAATTTTACTTTATAATTTATTTCTAAAGGGAGTTCACCCCCAACTCTGAGGCATTGATGGACTTTCTTGACTATTAAAAATGAAGATATAACACATCACATTTCCCTTTTTGCCTAGACTACCAGGAAGATCAGTTCTTCAATTACACTGATGCCTACAAATACTGACACACCTGCATTAGCACTACTTTTAGGCCCTCATTTTTAAAATTCATAATTATATTGCTCCCTTGTATTGCCTATATCTTTTTGGTTGGAAGTGCATTCTATTTCTTGGAAGAAGAGTACAAAAACTGTCATCGAATGCCTCCTATTGGGCTGAGGTACTCAACTTCTCAGTTGTTTGGAGTAGTGGTGGTCGTTGGCTCTTGACTGAGTTCTTTAGTATTTGTCCTAAACCAAAAAAAGAAAAAAACAAACTCAGTGCCCAAGGCTATGTCCCACCCCTGGAACATTCCACACGCAATGCCTTTTGATTGAAACAGGGACGGAGGGGCCCAACTCTTTTTTCTCAAGGGAGGATAATGCTGAAGACCTTCCCAGTTCAACTTCATCGGAATTCAGGTTCTTTCCTGCCCCAAGCCCTTTCATTCACTCTAACGGGCGCGTTGCTCCCTGTAGCTACAGTACCCACTATTACATTTCATACAAATTTCCATCTCAGTGTCTGATTCCCAGGAAACTGTACCTAAAGTAATTGAATTAATAAAAGCCCCAATGATAGCACTTTCTACTGGCTACCAGTATGTATCATCTATGGGATGAGGTCATGATTTGAATCTAGAACGTCCCCAAAAGCACATGTGATGGAAACATGTTCCCCAGCGCAACACAGTTCAAAGGTGGGGTTTTAGGCAATTGTTGGGGGCTGTGCCATGTTGGTGGCGACGGGATGGCGCCTGATCACATCGCAGCGAGGGGGTTAATTGACATAAGCACACTCAGGTGATTTTCTCCTCCAAGCACACAATGAATGCGCATGTGTTCTCGAGCACGAATTGCCTGCTCGGAGCGTCTCGCCTAATCTTTGCGTAAGAGGCGAGGCCCTGCTCTCCGCCTCCTGGAGGTGATATAAGCTTAGGCAGAGCGAGACAGAGACACGGACAGCAGCCATTAGCAGAAAAGCAGTAGCAGAAGACACACCACAGCAGCCATTAGCAGCCAGAGGGAAAAACACGCGGCAGTAGCTTGTAGGGACACACGCAACAACAGCCATTAGCAGAAAAGCCAGAAGAAAGAACACAGCAGCGAGTAGGAGCAGCGAGTAGGGGCAGCGGCGGAAGGCAGATCGCGGAAGCTCTAAGCAAAGCCTGTCCTTCTTTCAAAATCTCTCTTGAGCAAAGTCTCTCTCTCTCTCCTCTCAAAGCAAGTAAACCTCATTTCCTCTATCCTCTATAAACAAGCAAGAAAGCAGTGCACTAAAGAGAAAGAGAGGTGCCTCAGTTTCCACTCCACCACCCATAAGACCCGTGCAAGTTGTTGCTGCAGGCGGTGACAAATATCCACGGATTTTGGAACCGCAAAGAGCCAGCAACGGGCAATGATTGCATTACGAGGACTCTGACCATTAGTTCACTTGATGGATGAATCCATTGATAGCTGGATGGACCAGAGGGAGGTGGAAACTAGTTAGAGGAAGTAGGTCAATGAGGCATGTCCTGCAAGGGCTTCTCTTCTCCTCAGCCCCTGCCTTTCTCTCTGCTTCCCAACTGCTATGAGCTGAGCAGATTTTTTCTGCCATGTTCCTGTGCCATATTATTTCTGCAATGAAGTTAGCCAACCATAGACTGAGACCTCTGAAACCATAAGCCAAAATAAATCTCTCTTCCTCTAACTTGTTCTTGTCAGGAATTTTGGTCACAACAATGATAAGCTGACTGACACAGATGAGGTCAATAATCTTGCTACCCTCAATGTCATATGTCAAAATTCACAATCTTGTGACTTGCTCATTGATATCCATTTTTAATTTTAATTTTTAAAACTTTCTATTTTATTTTTATTGACAGATAATTATATATATATGGGTTTATATATAATTATCCATATGTGCAATTATACATATAATTATATATGGGTATGGGCATGTGTGTGTATAGCTACACACACATATCTATATATATGGTTTACTAGTCAGTTTTCTGTCCCTGTAATGAAATATCTGAGGCAACTGAAAGTAGAGAGAAAAGGTTTATTTTAGCTTAATGTTTTAGAAATTCCAGTCCAAAATTAAGTGGTCCTATTGCTTTGGACCACTGGTGATTGCAACACATGACAAAAGCATGTGGTAGAACAAACCCCTCCAGGAGCCATGAAGCAGAGAGAGGAGAGGGAGAGAATGAGAATCAGTGGGGCGCTACAATCCCTTTTGAGTGTGTGCTCCCAATGACCTGAGTATCTCCCAGAAGTCCCGCCTTCTAAAAGTCCACAGAACCTTCCAATAGAGACACCCTTGGGACCAAACCCTTAACATGGGGACCCTTGGAGGACATTCAACATCCCACCTATAGAAATGAAGCACAATGATTCCATTAACCATGGGTTTCTGCAGGAGTTATGGATAGGGTGACACATCTTAGCTTTTAACTCTTTACCAGCCTCTGTTCCTGTTCTTTCAGAAGATTGCAGACATAAAGTTTATTTGATACCCTTTCCCATTCAATCCTGTTTCTTTGTGAACTCATTATGCCTTGAAAGCACTGGTAGCTTTGGCAATGACTTTGAAGTTATTAAATTCCCTCGTAACTCCTGCACTACTTAATTGTTCACTCTGCAACCTCTATCACTATTGTGCAGAAAATATAATTTTGTTGTCTAAACATTACAATCTTATATTTACAAGAGGTAAAGCTCTAGAACATGCAAGGTCATATTGGTGTTGCTTGAGAAATAGAATTTGCTTTATGCGTACAATTAGAATCAAGGTTGTATTTGTTTCTAGGGCTGCTCTAACAAAGTCCCGCACACTTAGTTCCTTAAACAACTGAAATTTCTCTAGGCTCTGGAGGTGGACATTTGAAATCAAGATGTAGGCAGAGCGATGCTCTCTGTGGGGTTGGACTCTTCCTTGCTGCTTCTTGGCTTCTGGTGGTTGCTGGTGAACTCCGACACTGCTTAACTCATAACTGCACCGTAGCTTCTGCCTGTGCATTTCTGTGTGTAATAAAAAGTGTCCTTTTTATTAAAAGAACAGTAGTCATACTGGGTTAGGAAATGCATTAACCCACTATGACCTTATCTTTACTTGATTACATCTTCAAAGTCCCTATTTTTTTTTTAAAAAAAGACCATATTCACAGAAATGGGAGTTAGAATGTGGACATGTCTTTTGAGGGACATCACTTAATTCTCCACAAAGGTAATTTGCTCTACTTTTAGCTTCCTGATACAATAACATGAACATGGAATATACTACTATAAAAAATATGTAAGTATAATCAGTATCTTCAGTTGAGCAGAATTACTTTTATTGATCACTTGAAATGTGATTTCCCCTCCAATCTAGGAAAGGTTATAGTGTGCTACATTAACTATCAATAGAACCATCTCTGTGGACATTGAGTGTGCTTTCCCTGATTTTTCCAGTGTCTTTCTGGTCCCTTTTTCTGCCTTTTTTTTTTCCTTGTGGAATTTATTAGTCTGTTTTCTGTTACTATAACAAATTATCAGAAGCTAGGTATTTTTTAAAGAAAAATATGTATGTTTAGCATACAGTTTTGGAAGATAGAAGTCCAAGATTGGTCAGCCCTGTTGATTCAGCCTCTAGTGAGTGCTTACTGTCACATGGAATCATAAATACAGGAGTGTGTTCAAGAGGGATCACTTGGCGAGACAGGAAGCTAGAGGGTGAAAAGGGCCCTTTTAGAGCAACTCTCTATCTTGGGAACTGACTTGGGTCTTATGAGAACACTTAATATTTTCTGAGGGCAGTAACTCTGGTGAGCTAACCACTTCCCATTAGGCCAACTGCTTAAAACTTCCATACCATCACACTGGGGATCAGCCTTCTCAGCACATGAGCCATGCAGCCAAACAGGGTGCAGTGTTTGACAGAATTCTATAATGTTCTCTCACCAATTGTGCTTCCTGGTTCAAACTTCTTTTTATCCTGTTTTTTCTCACTCAGATCCAATGTCTGTGTATTAATCTTCAGAATGATATAAAATGTTGGGAATCATTCTGCTAGCTCCTTGTTTTCTGAACTTTCTAACCCAGTT
Organism: Sciurus vulgaris; assembly: GCF_902686455.1. Taxonomy (NCBI): domain Eukaryota; kingdom Metazoa; phylum Chordata; class Mammalia; order Rodentia; family Sciuridae; genus Sciurus; species Sciurus vulgaris. The sequence goes on along the minus strand of NC_136469.1, from coordinate 132,488,404 downwards.
CTTAAAATTGCACTACTGTAGGTTAACAGGTACGGATGTTAACAGGTATGAAAAGGGAGAGCTCTATGAGCAAATAAACAGGAAATTTTGTGTACTAAATTCCTTTTATAGATTCATAAGTGCTTTGGATTTTTTTTTTTTTCATTTTGTTATTTTTTTTATTGTAAAAAAATGGGATACATGTTGTTTCTCTGTTTGTACATGGCATCAAGGCATACCATTTTTGTAATCATAAATTTACATAGGGTAATGTTGTTTGATTCATTCTGTTATTTTTTCCCTTCCCCCACCCCTCCCACCCCTCTTTTCCCTCTATACGGTCCTTCCTTCCTCCATTCTTGCCCCCCTCCCTAACCCTAACTCTAACCCTAACACTAACCCCTCCCATTCCCCATTATGTGTCATCATCCACTTATTAGCGATATCATTCGTCCTTTGGTTTTTTTGAGATTGCCTTATCTCACTTAGCATGATAGTCTCCAATTTCATCCATTTGCCTGCAAATGCCATAATTTTATCATTCTTTATGGCTGAATAATATTCCATTGTATATATATACCAGTTTCTTTATCCATTCATCAATTGAAGGACATCTAGGTTGGTTCCACAATCTGGTCATTGTGAATTGAGGAGCTATGAACATTGATGTGGCTGTATCTCTGTAGTATGCTGATTTTAAGTCCTTTGGGTATAGGCCAAGGAGTGGGATAGCTGGGTCAAATGGTGGTTCCATTCCAAGTTTTCTAAGGAATCTCCACACTGCTTTCCAGAGTGGCTGCACTAATTTGCAGCCCCACAGAATTTTCACAAGTGAACAAAACAACTAACAAAACGTGCTGACCTTAGTCTAGGTCAGCATTTCCCAAGTACATTTGATTACAAGACACATCAAGCACACCCACATTGTGAAACTTTGTCATAGTCTTTGTCTGAAGAACAATAAAACTGTCATCATCTTGGTTTGTATCTCCACAAAGAAGGCTTTTCTAGACTGTTCTATAACCCCCAGATTAGAGCCGATAATCAAAGTGTCAAACAATAGCACTGGTTTCACAGGGAAAGGCACGTCACCTCTTAGGATGAAGTTTTGCATAGATGTGAAAAGTGCGGGATCCAGTGATGCTTGTATTATTTGATTGATATTATATGTTCAGATTTGAGGTGTATTAGCGGCAAAAGCTTCAAGAAAAAACGTGTTACAAAGTTGTGTGGAACATTGAAAAATAACACTCATGATGTGAGGGAGAAATGAAAGGCAAATGAAATAATTGATTTCAGAATTAACTAAAATATAAACTAAAATTTAGAAATACAAGTGACATTATTAAAGAATGAAAATTTATAACAAAATATAAAAAATAATAAGTAATAAAGCCAGTCCATTGGTGTTAATCTGTTTTTGCCTCTGTGAGAAAAACAAAGACCATCTGTTTTGATACAAAGTGTAAAAATGAATACTAGGGAGTGAATTAAAGACATTTCAAAATTATTCAAAAGTAATATGCATTCCCTTAATTTCTATAGGTTTTGTAATATATTTTGCTATTTTAAGTTTTTTTGTCCTAAAAAAAGATTTTGGGGGTGTTTAACATTTGCAATGAATTTCAAGTTTATTCATTTAGGTATAAATCATAGTATAAAATTCTGAAGTTTGGGGATTATATAATGTGATTTATTTATATGTGACTCCCATTCTAAAAGTTGTCACGAAGGCTGAATTGGAAGCATCAAGTGTGCCTGAAATTTCCTGTATTTTAATGTCTATGATGAATTTAATTTTTCTTGAATATTAAAGTTGCCAATTGCTATGAAAATAAGAATCTGTTCCAGAATCATATTGCCTGAGTTTAAATTACTTTTCCACAATTACAAGCTGCGTGTTTTTGAACAAATCATTTCATCTTTCTCAAACTCAGTTTCCTCATTTATAAAATGATTATAATGGTAATAATGCTCACGGCATCATTAGAGATGGAGTGATCTAGGTAAAAGGTCTAGACTAGTCCCCAGCACCCAATTCAGTTTCAACTTGAAGACTCTCTCTTGCAACCTCTTATCTCCATTTGCCGTTTTCATTGTGTCTTTCTCCCTCTTTCTCATCACACACACACACACACACACACACACACACACACACACGCCCTTGTTAATGCTAAAATTATGTGGAATGTTGGGTGCCTACATTGTCGTTCTTGGAATTGGAACCTGGTCCTTGGTTTTGGAAAGGACACTGTTGGGAGTCAGGATCTTGGAGTCCCAGATCTGTTTCTGGGACAACACATTTGAGAAGTCTTGGCTAAATCAATTCTCTTTTGAGTGTTCCATCTTCTTTACTTGTAAAATACATAGAACATGTAAAAGGTGTACTCTGGCATACAAATTTAAAATCCATTTTTATAAAAAGCATACTCCAGTATAATTGGCATCTTTTTGTTGTGCAGAAGCAGTGTTTACTTTTACGCATGGCAATAACACTTTCCCAGATTGCAGCAGTTTATAATACTTCTGTTAGTTGCTGCCATAGCAGCTCAAAATGTTGGAGTCACACAAAGAATATCTTACAGGATGCCTAAAAGACTTCATGAGAAATGCTGAAATGTTAAAAGTCCATTTGCTGCAGATTCGCAGACTTCTCACCTCACTGGGGCTTTAGAGATCAGACGTTCTGGTATAGAACAAGGACCTGGAATTGGAGTCACAAGACCCAAATGGATATCTTGGTTCTACTACTATTCATTTGATTATGCTCTCTTTCTACCAGTAGTCTCCCTACATCTATAGAGTTATTTTAGGGGGACATGCCTAACACACTCAAGACAATGTATATTATAGTGTAGATAATATACACTATAATATTATTATTGCTATTGTAGGAAGTCAGTACTTTTACAGATGAAACTTGGATCAAAATACCTGACCTGGAAGTCACAGAAATAATTAATGATAAAGCTGTGAGTAGATTTAAGTTTCAAGCCTGATTATATCTCCTTTTCCTTCACAATTGCATTCCAGCAAGAATGACTATAAAACCAATCTTAGTTGCTTTAGTCATCCAATTTGATTAATCCCTCAAATACTCTAAATCACATTGGTTTAATTTTCAAATTGACTTAATATTTTGAAGCAAAATCTTCTGACTCAGTGATTTTTCTGTTAGATGAAACTTAATTGAATGTTTCTATGAAGATAAGATATTAAAAATCATCTTTATGTCAATTACAAGTATATTTATTAATTATTACATAAGGGAAGAAAAATGTATAACAATGTCCTTTATACCTGTTAGGGGAGGATTTGTACTCCATATAATTCTTGTTTTTCTGTAAGGAGACTCTTTAACAGACCTCAGCACAGGTTCTTTTATTCATAAAGATATGTTTATTTGAAACCTACTATGTTTTAGATACTGTTTTAATTGAAAAGGAAAACTTGGTGCGCAAGGCAGGCAAATTATATGTTCATGGATCTGAACAGAGGTCAGTAAACTATGGCCTCAGTCTAAGCTGGCCTGCCACCTGTTTTTTAAATTAAAATCCTATTGTAATATAGTCATGCTAATATGTTTCTGTTTTATCTACAGATATTTTTGCACAGTGGAAGACTTAGAAGTTACAACAAGAAAGGCTTCAAAAGGCTTCAAAATCAAAAATGTTCACTCTCCAACCCTTTACAGAAAACAATTATTGGTCACCGATTATTGAACTGTTCAGTAGACTAAAACACAAACAGGTTAATTTCAGATGCCATCAATAACGAAGAGACACCAAGAGACTACTTCAGTTTGGTGGTTATGCCGTGTTTTTCCAAGATAATTATTTTTGACCTGAGATTAGAGTGGCAGGAAGCTGTGAATCGTGTCAAGAACCAAGTGGCAAATTATTTCTGGAAATAGGACCAGCAAGTTCACAAGTCTGATAAAGAGCCACAGTGGCCATAACACTGTAAGTGAGGGAGATCAGGCAGGGGCTGGGTCCCAGGGCCCTATTGAGGACATGAGGGATTTGACCTAGAAAACGGGGGAAATCCTGACATGTTAACCTTTTTTTTTTTTTTTTTTTTTTTTTTTTTAAACTGATCAAAGGTAAAGATTAGTGGTCCTACCAAACCTTCTTTCTTTATTTTTCTTCCACTTGTACTATAAGGGTGTAGAACAAGGCCATCTTTTTCCACATGGTAACAGTTAACATATTTTTATTCTACTTCTCTCGCCACTGATAGAAAACTCTGGGTATCCCTACCTGGGTTCTCAGAGGAATCTAGCAGGTTCTACCCCATTCTCCATCAGTTTTAGTAGTAGTAAAGTTGTAATATGTTTTAGTTTGGATTTGAATTTTTATGTAATTGACTACATTCCAGAGAGAGAAGAAAAAGGATGAATTCACAGCTTCCTAGTCATTTCTTTCAATTAAAGACATAAGTAACATTTCAATCTCACAATGTAGAGTCCACAACAAATTTTCATCAATAAAACAATATTTACACATGAAATACATGAACTACTTAGGCAATATAGAATCTAACATTTGATTTAAAAACAATCTTGTGATCTGCATTTCTAACTGTAATTGTGTAAATGAGGGGGGCAAATGAGTGAAAAAGGACTAAAATTCAGAACACTATGCGGGTAACAACAATTGTTCTAGCTAAATGGATCTTTATTATAAGGATGGAAAAATCCACAGATATAGGGATGGCAAAAAATCTCAAAAATTGTCCATGTATTTTTAAAAAATATTTTTAGTTATTTATGGATCTTTTATTTTATTTATTTATTTATGTGCAATGCTGAGGATTGAGCCTAGGGCCTCACACGTACCAGGCAAACACTCTACTTGTAAGCCACAACTCCAGCCCATGTCATGTATTTCTTAACAACCCTTGGGACTACCTCATGAACAATATTCTTGTGGTGACTTTGCTTTCATCCGAGGTGCTCTGTGTTATTTTCTGTTGTGATAAAATACCTGAGATAATCCAATTAAAAGAAGGATAAATGCATTTTGCTCAGTTTCAGATGCTTCAGTCCATGGTCACTTTTCTCCATTGAAGAAGATATATATATATATATATATATATATATATATATATATATAAATATTTCCTTACACTATGAGGAAAGAGATTTAACGAATGAAGTTTCCTGGAAGGGATTGCTTTCCATCCATGCCCTGCCCCTAAAATAATACATAAAGTTATAATCTCATGCATGCAGACACTGTGGGGGTGCTAGTATTCGAAGGTTCTTTTGCATTCCAAATTTCATGTTGATACTTAATCTCCATTGTAACAGTAATGGCAGTTGTGGCCCTTTGGAAAGGTGTTTGGTCATAAGGACTCTGCTGTCATTAATGCTTTAATGGCAGTATACAAACGGCTTGTAGGAGTGGGTCTCCCTCTCTTCCTTTTCTGCCACATGAGGACACAGAGTTCCCTTTGTGGCCTTCCTCCTTCCTTCATGTGAGGGTGTAACAAGACCCTCATTAGACCCTCATTAGATGTCAGCACCCTGCTCTTGAACTTCCAAACTGTAGAACAGAGAAAAAGCACATTTCTGTTCTGTAGTGCTCTGATGTAATAGTTCAAAACACACCAAGACTGGGGTTTGTATTTCAGAAAACTGGGAAACATTTGCATGGGTTAATAAATGCCTAACTTTTGATAATGGTAGGGCAGTGTTTTTGACAAGCTCTTAATTTTACCCTTACAACAATTTTGTGAGAGATTTATATTTGTTTTTTTTTTTTTTTTATTTTAGAATGAAGAAACCATGGCTAAGAATTTAAATGAGATGCATTAAGCTCCTCCAGATAGGAAATGTAGTAGCTCAGATTAGAGTCTTAGCATGTACATTCTCTACATTCCAACAAGCAGGGTTCTTAAATCCTTCTTAGACCAAGCTGACTCAGCCCAGGCTCTCAGAAGCTTAGATCCACAGCCCTTGTTCTATTCATCTCTGTCAATCCTCTCTTTCATAATTTTCAATTCGTTGTACAGGTGAACAGAAAATGGATTCCTGTTTCAGAGACTTTTAGCTGAAAGTGCTCTACTCCCCTTTGAAATGGAATTTGTTTTAGATGAGAGAACATGGACACATTTAACAAACCTCCAGTCCTCAAGCTAACAGAAACCATAAAGGAGATGAGAAATAAAAATATCAAGTTAAAATTTCAATGAGCCATAACACTTCAAGACTGGAAGAAATTCAGTCCTGGTATTTCTGAAATTACACTGTGCAGTCAATTGCTGGCCCAAGACCGATGTCACTTCAGTAAATCATGTGCTGCATTATCATTGTGAAGATTTATCCAGCATTTCTCTTTTGCTCCAGAGACTGCCAAGTAAATGGCTGATATAGTCATAATATCTAATCATGGTCCATCATGGATGCATTATAGTCATGGTCATAGAGTCATAACCTATATTAATTCATACAAAACCTATATAGTCATCAGAATAATTCTATGAGTTGTTTTTAAATAAAAATTATTTCATTTTAGAGATGAGGAATCTTTAACACAGGCTTATTTTGCTTCCTTCAGGTCACATAGCTAATAAGTGGCAGTTGGAATATAAGCTCAGGAACTATGATTCCAGACGGCCACAGTACAGCTCCTCACGAGCTCAGGAATGGATCACTCGCCCACTGCAGGGATCTTTGCACGGCCAGGCACCACAAAAGTTATGTCTGTGAATGTTCTCATTATCTCTTCTAAATTATGTTTCAGTTTCATAGGAAGGCTATTGATTTTTTTTAACATTTATTTTGTTTGGGGGTTGCTTACCGACCTCAATTATTAGCTGTAATAGTTTTTCAGTGATGTTTTCTGTGTTTTCTGGACATCTGATCATAGCATGGACAAATAAGAACACTTTTTTCTTCTTGCTTTCCAATCACTATGTCCCACCTCAATTTCCTGTTTTATCAGATTAGGCATAATATAGTTTTTCTCAAAAATTAGTTGGAATGAGGAAAGTGCTGTGTGATTTTGGAGTCACCATAACCAGTTAAGAAGTCTTTCAAGTATAAAATAATAATGTCCTGGACTAAGGTGAGGGCATGGGAAAATAAATATTCATTAGAGAGGGATTTTATATTAAAAATTGACTGAACTTTGGAATATGGGCTGGGAAACAGTGGTTTCCAAATTTGAAGACTATGTGTCTAATTGATAATGATCAGAAACTTAACTGTACGTTGGATTCCACTGATCTATTCATCTGAAACAAATAGATGAAGGAAATAATTAGGATTTTTAATTTATAAACAGTTCCAGGAATGTATGTTAAAGGGAAATTAGCACACATATATGAATATATGTATGTGTGTATGTATGCATAATAGCTTCTCTATAGTCTGATATTTAATATGACTACCTACAAATCTTACTAAAGATATCAGAATGCTTATCCAATTTATAAAGTAACTGGAAAAGCAATACACTGACTCATTTAGTCTTTTAAAACTCTGAGACAGATCATAAACTGTTTTTAACAATTTATTCCACTTTAAAATCAGTACGGTAAGTCCTAAGGTCCCCATTCTTGGAGACTTTTTAATTGGTCTGGAGTTGAGGTTAGGAATCTAGAGCAGCTCTAAATCAAGGTAATTCTGATAAACTGGGTTACAAACTATGTTTTGAGAAACCTGGTTGATGCATTTGGTTTGCACTCCCACTTTGATTTTGTATAGCATATTTGGTTCACAAACCGGTGTCATTTACCAACCAAATCTCAACACCTTCTAGTGTCATCCTGAACATGACATGTTAATTTTTCCGTATCTTTGTCCATGTGGTTGGGACTCCGTGTTAATTTTTCCGTATCTTTGTCTATGTGGTTGAGACTGCTGAGAGTGTCCTGACATGCCTGCCAGATTAATAATTAAGCTTGTCTTCTAAACTCCATTTATGTTAAGGATTCCTGTCCCTAGGGAAGTAAGATCCAGGGTGTAGGATGCTGAAAGATCGCCCTCTCAGCTCTAGTGGACAGAAGGGCCAGAGGTGAGGCTGCAGTCATGCACATGTATGAAGGTCTCCACAGCAGTGTTCAGCCCAGGAATATCCTCTTCTTTGATAAGTTTGCTATCACGCCTATAGGAGGATCTGAGAAGAGTTAAAAGGGAGTATCTTTAAGTACATACATTATTTCCAGTTATTTTGATTATCCCAATGAGAAGGCAGAATAAGGTTTAGTAAGTCTTACTTCAAAATGATAAAAAGGACACTGTGTGTCTGAAAACAAAAGGAAAGATAAAAATCTCTGAATGAACATAGCTTCTAATAATGACTTGTAAAGAAAAGGGGGAAAGGATGAAAAAATAGGCCACCAGTAAATTGAAAGAATAACTATCGGCCAAGTTTGGAATCTAAGATAGGTTTCACTAACTGCAAGAGCGATAGAGGTGGGTGGAGAAACCCAAGAGTGTGACGAAAACACTATGCCACCAAACTCTTTGCACCTGCTTGCTTGAAAGTAGGTGGGCATTCCCTTCTTGTCCCTTGGATGAGGCAGCACTCTTGGGACTGCTTGGAGTCAGGAACGCCTGGTGCTGAGGCCAGGAAGATACACATCTCACAAAGAAATGTTGGGACTGAAGCATAAGGAGCCCAGGTGACAGGAGTCTCTGTGAACCCAGCCTTGAGCTTCTGCTGCTGTGGGTGTGCATCAAAGTCTCATGCTGGCTCAAGATGGCTCCTTTTCAGGGCCAAATCCTCAAAATTCAACTGTGGGCCACAGCCTCATCCTCATAGGAGCCAATTTTAAGAATAAAATGAACAAAATAAATAAACCTTCCTCTCCCAAACAAACTAACTAAAATACTGCAGAACAGAAAAAAGTCATTCCGAAACTAGTCCTCAAAGTAAGTATCCCAAGCTGAGTTCATCATTATGAGGGTCTTGGGGTGATTTTGCACATCCAGGACCAAATTAGAAAGCGAGGACTGTCATTGTAATGGAGACTTTCCAAAATCTCTGCTTAGAAACTGTCTCAGCATATGACTGTTTGTATAATCAGGAAGAATTTTTGCAATGTCTATGTCTCTTTATTTCTTTTCTTTTTCTAGTGAAAGAATGGAGGAGCCCCTTCTCTTTTCATGCCTCCTGGGTGGTCCTGTTGTTCCTTCATAGGAAGAGAAAAGGTATAATTTTTTCTTCTTTCAAAGATGCTAAGTGGAGGCTACCGCTCCGTCTTTATTGTCTGGTGCATTCTGGGCGACGCCTGGCTCCTGCTAGTTTGTGTAGGAGCCCAACAGGGAACTTCCATTAGCTTTTCTAAGTGTTGCCTTTCTTCCCTTTCCCCGGTCTTGTTTCCTTTCTTTCTGCAGGCTTCTTCATTTTCATTTTGCTGGGATGCTTCTCTGAAAAAGGAGAAAGTAGTATACTCCTTTAAAAGTATATCTCCTTCAAAGAATAGAGGGGAAAGGGATTAATAAATGGAGAGGAAGGACTTGAATTGTGAAAGCTACAACTCCCCAAACTGCAATTGTCGGGGAGAGAAAGAGAGGGAAAGAGCAGTAGATAGCGTGAAACAATCTGGGGAGGAACACTGAAAACCCCTATTCAGAAATGCAACAAATTGGATATTCTCTTTAGTGTGTCAATCTCTCATTCTCTGTTCTTAGAGACCATCTCTTTCTCCTGATGCTCAGCCTGAAGTATTTCCTCTCAGGAAAAGAATGGACTTTTTCAAACTTGAGAGCCTAATTAGGAACAAGGCTTTCCATCCTTTCACTAATGCATTGTAAGTTCAACTTCTCTTTTCTGCTCTATTTACAATAGGAGCATTTATAATAAAGAGTATCACAGCAGGACACTGCTGTCATTGGTAGTATCGAAATGAGAACTGTGGAGAGAAAATAGACATAAGTTCAAGTACTGGGGTGTCTATTCTTTGTAAGTGTTTTGTCTAATGCAATAACAAGCAGACTCATACCATATTGGAGCCACGCTAAGTGGATTGTGAAACAGCTCAACAATTTAATGAGCCTCATATTTAGTACTGGAAAAAGGGTCCTCAGTTCCAAATTGTGACACCATTCTCATAGGCTACTTTTGTTTAGCGTTCAGGCAGGGGCAGAAGTAGAAACAGAGATGCCGGAGATGGCTGGGAGAAAAAGAGGCATTTTCATGGCAGGGATATGTAGAACATTAGTTTTAATCATGTACAACCTGCTTCTCAGGTGCTCCTCTGGTTATTTAGCATGTGTAAAAAGCACCAGGAAAGCAGGGTTCTTGGGTCTTCTCACCAGAGTTCTGTGAAAGAAACCAATAACTTGCACTTCCTATTCACTTCCTGGTGATGCCAATGCTTCCCGGAAGTACACAGACCTCCCTTGGAGTAGCATGGGTATGAGGCACAATGTTTCTGGGGTGAATCAAAATAGGAAATCCCTGAAATTTTAAGTCTCAAGTCTTTCTCTCACGCATGACCTCACTCACCCTCTGCCTCAGTTTCCAATCACTGGGTTTTATAGATTCGACTCTCAGAATACTTCCTTTGTTTACTTCCATCTACTTTTGTGCCTGAATTTTTAATAGTATCTTGAGTGAGTGATGCCCTTGTCATTAGTCTTGTCTCAATTTAATTTAGCTTCCATGTAACTTTCTTTTTTAAAATCAAATCTGATCAAACAGTTCCTCTGATTAAAATCCAACAAAGACCTCCAATTCTCTACCATGTCCAAGCTTCTTAGCACAGCACGTTAGGCCTCCCTGATCTCCCCCTGTCCATCTGTCTAGTGTCCTCTGTGGCAATGGTCCACCCCATATGCTCAAAACGGAGCTGTATTTATTTGACAACCAACTTGAACCACTTGTATATTCCTGGTCAGGCAGGGCTGTACAAAGTCTCTCCACCTGCAATATCTGTACTTTTCAACCAGTGGGAGGGGGAGAGAGGAATTTCCGTTCATAAAAACTCAGATCTAACTCCTCTGTGAAATTTTCCATGATGGCTCCTATACATAGAAATTCCCTCTTCTGTGACCACATGTCAACTAGCAGTAATTGTTTTCTTATTTTCTTCTCTTCTAACATCATATGGTTTCCTTGAAAGCTGCATTGTTCAGAATGCAAGCATGCAGCATCTACCACTGTAATGTTTGCTCAATTAAATTGATTTTAAGAGATATTAAATTACATTTGCAGATTCTCATTATTCAGATAGGGAGAGAAGGGAGGAAGATAAAGTGACGGTGTCAGAGTCTCTAGTACAAGCCTATGGAGTGATGTAATCTCTTCTTTAAACTGAGGCAATTCCGTAAAATAGGATTTCTGTCTTGTTAGGAAGCTTATTTAGATGACTGTGAGGACTAGTAAATGTTTAGGAACTAATAACTGTATCTATATATCTTTGTGTTTCATTCCTTTTAAGTGCATTGTTTAAATACTCAGTACAAGTATCCTCATCTGTATATAGAGCATGCAAATTGCTAATACTTGGGTTATTTTATTCCTGCTGTGCTGTGTTTTGGAAAACTATTGAATATCTTTTACCTCATTAAACATGAAGCCTATAGCAAGTCTCAAGATTTGCAAAGTATCTATTTTCTTATTAGCCAAGAGGAAAAAAGAAACTTTACAAAGCACAACATAACAAAGCACTTTCCCCTTCTCCCTCTCCCATCCCTGTATACACCAACCACCGCCAAGTCAACCTGTACTATGAAGTAACTGTACATGTTTAGATATCCCAAGACCAGGAAAACTCCTAAAGACTTCAATTTTAAGAGGGGATAATAGTTATAAAACCAAGCAATCCTGCCCCCCAAATACATGAATACATGAATAGACCAGAAAAAATTCACTGGTGTGGAGAACAGACTCATGCTTGCAGAAGTAGGAAAGCAACAGATCCAGACAGATCCCTCAGAAGGTGACTCTCTGACATCTGAACAAATGTTTTGACTTTCCCATGAGGCTCCATCATAATATAGGGGACTCTCCTGGTACACCTGCCATCTTGTCCCAAATTCTTATTGAAAAATGACTCAACCTGTTTAGCCATTTTCTGTCTATTAAAGCCTTTTGCTGTCAGCATGGGCCCTGGTGAAACAGGGATGGAATAGAGATCTGAGATGACTCTGAGCTTTGATTTCATATGATGCTCAAGAAGGTGTCAGTTATGACCCCACTCACAGTGCAGTGTAGGGGGCATTCCATTTTCCTTGGTGCATTTGACCCTAGGTCTTCTTTCTAAACCTCCTTCTCCTAACCCTTACTATCATGTAGGTCAGGAGCAAATTCACATGACCAGAAGAAAGTTGCATAAGGCAGATTCCAAATCAACCACATCAAGGAACCACATCAAGGAGAAGGTATATCACTGGCAACTGTGTCAAGGGTGACTGAACCTTGCTTCACATATAAGAAAGCTCAACTTATATTCCAAATGAATGTTGGAACAACATAAAATAACAATTTATTTTAAGTCCTAGACTGTATGGCTTGAGAACTTAATTCTGCAAAACACATATGGAAGAATTAAAATCAATTCTTCTCAAGCTCTTCCAAAACTTTGAGGAAGAGAGAATATTTCTAAACTAATTTTATGAGACCAGCATTACCTTGAAACCAAAGTCAGGCACTACTAGAAAAGGAAATAATATCCTTAAGGAACACAGATACAAAAATCCTCAAGGAAAAAACAAAAAAAACCAACAAAACCTGGCCAGAAGAATGTCTTAGAACTTTCCCCCTGTGTTTTCTTCTAACAGATTTATATTTTTCTTCTAACAGATTTATATTTAAAGTCTTCTATCTAAGTCTTCCATCTATTTTGAGTTGATTTTTCTGCATGATGTAAAATAAGTGTCTAGTTCCATTGTTCCTCATGTGGATGACCAGTTTTCTCACCATCAATAGATTATCTTTTGCCATTGTATGTTTTTGACACTTTTGTCAAAATCAATTGACTATAAATTTGTGGATTTATTTCTGGTCTCTCTGTCCTATTCCATTGTTCAACAGGTCTGTTTTATGTCAGTATCATATTATTTTTGATTATAATTGCTTTATAATAATTGATATAAAAAAGATTTTACAAAGAAGCAGGTCAAACCATCTAAGGTTAAGTTTCCTGTCCAGATCATATAGATGGACATGTCAGAGAATTTTGGAGAATCAATTTGTTCTTTTTACCTTGTCTTGCTAACAGATGGCTGACCAGTGGAACTTGGAAAATTTTAACACTGAGGCAAAAAAGCATAGAGGTTAGGAAAATGTTTTCATTCAAAAAATATATGTGGCCAATCAGCTGTTTTTGGTGCTCTCTCTGGTTCTAGGAGGTGTTTGAAGTGTACCAATTCACTCTCATTGAAAAGTTTCCTGGATTCCTATGAGACCCTCTCCCATCACTGGAAAAACTCTAATTCTGCAAATGGACAGCATGTCAACATCATTGCCAGGTCAACCATAACTTTTCCCTAAACTTGTAGGTGATGAAAGTACAATTCCAATTTTCTTCTTGCAATATCTCTTGCATATTCATCCCCACGCTAGAAAATGAAACTTTCTCATTACATTTCTTTCTCATGCATGACCCGCTGATAGTTCATGGGAATCAGCCCCTTTGAGCCCAAACTCATAGGGTGGGCAAATGCTTCCTAAATTGCTATCGCTATGATACTGTGTCAAATGGTTTCTGAAATCAGCCTCTCTCTTTTGATTTTCTTCAGGCAAGAGACAGAAGTAAGTCTACTCTGTTCCTTAAATTTCCAGGACAAAAATGAATATCCTATGTTTGCAACCTAGGTTTGAAATGAAGTCTAGGAATTCCCATTCCTTCTTTCTTGGGGATAGTGAGACTCATAGCGTCCTAATGATCTTCTCTAAAAGTTCTCCTATATTTCTGATCATTCAACATTATATACTTTCTGTGTGGGAGAAGGTTAAAAACTGTGAACTCATTTTAATACAAAATTCTAGATAGTTTTGAGCCTCAATCTGGCAAAGGTTTCTTAGGTCTTTACCTACATTGAGTCCAAAATAAATCATTTAAGCAACTTGAAACAGAATTTTTATCTCATTTGCAAGAAGTTCTCTCTGAAATGAAAAGAAAAAGAAAAGTAGGCTGAAGAAAAAGTTCAAAGTGCTGACCCATGCCTGGAGATTCTGGTGTGTCTCTGAATGAATAAATTCATTTGAGCATTAATCATAGTAGCTACAGGATGAATTAGTACAACTTCCTCGTGCAACATAATGATCAATAAAGGGAAGGCACAGGTGCCTTGGAGAAAAATTTAATCTAAGTGCGAATCTTTTATTCATAAGTTTCAAATTAAATCTGCTTGACTTTTGAAAGCTCCATTCTAACATTAATAAATGTTTTTATATCAAAGGGTGGAAATGCCACACTGTGTTGTAAACTAAAGTGAATGTGATTTTACATGCTCCCGACTGAAACACGTGAGCCGAGAAAAATGCACAAATGAGAAAAAATTAAAGCTATTATAAGCAGAAGTCCCAGTCTATGTTATGCTCACAACTGCATCCTGTGGTGACAGATAGTACTATCATCACACATTCCAACCCCAAATCTTAACATGCATAAAGAATTCAGTTTACATCAGAGTAGGAAATTCAATTCAAGTGTTTATAACAACCACTAAACAATTCTCTGTAAGCACCTACCCACTAAGGCAAGGTGAACATAGGGGAAAACAAACAAACAAAAAAATCAGTCACTTTTGTTAGGAACAATGGATGCTATCTTATTCAACTTTTGGTTGCTATGAACAAAATGCCTGCAATAAACATCTTAAAGGAAGAGGACTATTCAGTTTCAGAGGTTTTGGTTCCTGGTATGCTGACTGCATTGCTCTGGGCTTGAAGTAAGGAAGAACATCATGGCGGAAGGGCCTGGCAGAGGAGAGCCTCTGAGCTCAGGGCAGCAAGGAAGTTGCAAAGTGGGGAAAGGGGAATGAGGGAAAAGAAGGAGGAAATGGGGATGGCGAGGCTGTGAACAAGAACCACCCTTCCATGACAAGCCCCTGTGACTTCCTTCAACCCTGCCCCCTACCTGCAGTTTCCACCACTTTCCAGAAGTCCATGGCCAATCAATGGGATAACTCAGAGACAAGGTCAGAGTCCTTATTACCAAATTAATTCCCAAATCCCCATCTCTGAATACTGCTGTACCTGGACCAAGTCTTCCACACATGAGACTTTGGGGAACATTTCAGATTCAAACCACGATAGGTACTCACAAAGCTTATCTGAGTTGTTCTCAAGTTCAAATTTTTAAAAAATTTCAGTGATCATAGATAGCAAGAGAACATATATACACTGCTGAATAATTTTTAGATTTATTAATTTTTATTTTTTTAGATTTATTTCTAATTGTGAAAAAGATACGCTTTTTGTAAAATTTGCTACCTGAACATTTTTGAGTTTAAGTGCAATATTGTTTCATACATTACCTTGTTGCTCAATCAATCCAAAGAAATCTTTCCAACTTGCAAAATATGCTTAATACCCACTAAACAAAAGCTGTTCTTTCCCCCTGTCTTCTGCCTCTGGTAGCCATCATTCTACTTAGCAGTAGCTGGACTGCTTGGATACCTTCTGGAACCACAAAATATTTGTCCTTATCTGACTCACCTATTTTGCTTAGTATAATTTCTTGCAAGCTCATCCAACTTGTCAAATATGGTAAAGTTTCCTCCCCTTTTAGAGCTGAATCATATTCCATTGTATCCATATACCATATAATTATTCAGTGGGACTACATTAAACTTAAGAACTCTGCATAGTAAGGAAGAAAATTCAGCAAAATGAAAAGGCAACCTATGGAACTGGAGAAAACATTTGTAAGCCATGTATCTGATGAGGGGTATATATATATAAAGAAACTCCTACAACTCTACTGCAAAAATCTAAATAACCTAATTTAAAATGGATCAAGAGCTTGAATGGACATTGCTCAAAGAGGACATACAGATAACCAACAGACCTTATCATCAGATAAATGACAATTGAAACCACGATGAGGTATCACTTCACATGCTATAATGGCTATTATAAAATACACACACAACATATACACATACACAAAAGATAATAAATATTGGTGGGATATGAAAAAATCAGAACTCTTGTATACTGTTAGTGGTAATGTAAACAGTGCCGACTTCATGGTAAACTCCATGTAGATTCCTCAAAAAATTAAAAATAGAACTACCATATGGTCCACTTCTGAGAATATAACCCAATGAATTTAAATCTAGATCATTAAAAGATATCATGATCATTCCCATTTTAATTGCAGCATTACTGACAAAAGTCAAGATGTGGAAACACCCTAAATGTCCATGACAACTTCAAGATGAAATTTAAAAAAATGTTTTTGCAGTGTATTCTAGACAACTTACATTGCATCTACATATCTACCTCTAGCATATTGAAAGTGCTGACTTAGAAGCACAAGTAAAATTTTACTGGTTTCTTTGTCAGTCATTTTACTTGGGCAACTCTTTCTAGTGCATACCTGAGACAAATCCCATAGCTTCTCTGATCATTTTCTCATATAAACATCTCTCATTTCTAGGAATTTTTAAAAGTGTCCAGTCAAGTCTGGTATTAAGACTTTAACCTCTGAACTATTATCTTCACTTAGTTCCTGCTTTTCCTTCTGGGACCTCAAAGATGTCAGATAGTCCTTGCTGTTTTTATTAGTATTAGTAGTATAATTATTATATGAACTTAAAGATTAATTCACACAAAATTATACATATTTCTAGGGTATCATGTAATGTTTTGATGCACAGGATATGTTGTATAATATTAAAATCAGGTTAAATATACCTGCTTTTTCAAATAATTAGCATTTATTTATGGTGAAAATATTCAAAACTATTTTTCCTAATTTTAAAAGTATATAAAACACATTATATTTATCCACTATGTGCTAGGGCACCAGAAGTTACTTCTTCTAACTGTAACTTAGAACCTGGGGTTGTTTTATTTTTAGAGGACTCTAGCTCATCTCTGTTTTGTCCTTTGGTAAAACTTAGACCTTCGTTTATTTCAGGCTGTCTCTGCTCTATTTGCAGTGAAATTCCAAGAAGTTCCAGTCAGAATTTAGAATTTTAGTATTCAAAAAACCCAAAACAAAACAAAACAAACAAACAAAAAACACCTGTAATTCCAGCAGCTCAGGAGGCTGAGGCAGAAGGATGGAGAGATCAAAGCCAACCTCAGCAAAAGGAGGCCCTAAGCTACTCAGTGAGACCCTGTCTTTAAATAAAAATACAAAAGAGGGCTGGAGGTGCAGCTCAGTGGTCAGGTGCCCCTCAGTTCAATCCCTGGTACACACCCCGCCAAAAGAAAGGATCAGTCACCAAATTCCATTTCTTTACCAAGGATAGTAGCTAAACTTTGCAAAGAAAATATTCCACATACTCCGATACAGCAGAACAGAATGACCTTTGAAATTCCCTCCGTCAGTAAATAAATCCCTGATGTCAGCATCCCTTCTCACAAGCACACTCATCTTTCTGAGAGGTGTCTTGTTGATTTCTGCATTTGAGTTAGTCTGGGAAAACAGAAGGTGGTGTTATGGTTTAGATCTGAGGTGTCCCCCCAAATCTCCTGTGCTAATGCAGGAATATTCAGAGGTGAAGTGACTGTTTTGTGAGAGCTGAAACCTCGTCAGACTATCCCAGGTGAATGGACTAACTGGTTGGTAACTGTAGGCATTGGTATCTGGGTGGTAACTGTAGGGGTGTGGTTGGAGGAGGTAGGGCACTGGGGTCATGCCCTGGAAGAGTTCATCTTTCTTGAGGACCCTTCTTCCTCACCTCCTCTTTGCTTCCTGGCTTCCATGAATGGAGTAGCAATCCTCCACCACAATGTTCTCCCTCACCTCGAGCCCTCAGGAATGGAATGGGCCTACTAGTCACTCAACCTCTGATACCATGACCCCCCAAAATCTTTTCCTCCTCTAAGTTGTTCTTGTTGGGCATTTAGGTCACAATGATGAAAGGCTCACTAAAACAGGTGGTTTGGGGGAAAAAAGAAGCAACACCTACTAATTTTTTAGAACATCCCAAGATAGCTCCAAGGTAGCCTACTCTTCTTTATTCATAAACTGGAGTGGGTACTGAGTGCTGAGATAAATGTAAGTAGACAGATAGACTGACATTATATACCCATTTCCTTGAGAGTACTTATATTTGTACAGCCATACTGTCTAGTTCAGGGTTGGTCCAATCCTGGTTAAGGTTGAAAGAAAAAATTCTTGCTCTTCATACTTACTTCCATCTTCCTTCATATAGAGCATGTGCAATCAACAGAATTTTCTCTCCACTGTATAGCTGAATTTGCATGATAAATTTAACCTCTCCTTTCCTGACGCTATCCAAATCAACTGCAGGATACTGACTGATAATCTAGGTCTTCTATCTGCCATCCAAAGCTAAGGAAGCTAACTTCTACCTGTCACAGTGTGAGTCTAGCCAATGTTATCATGGCTTACACTGTGGCCTATGTAGAACCAAGCTGCCAGCCCACCAGGGAACGGCTGGCTCGTATGAAACTTGGGTAATTTAGGATTGGATGCACATAATGTGTGGGAAAGAGCAGCCGAGAAGCCTTGTCATAGAGCATAAAGTACTCTAAATCGTCTGCTACCGAGGTTTGTAGTTCATTGTCACATACATGAATTTTATTATTTTGCCATGTTTTTTCTATTTAGCAGTGTGCTCTGTTGGAAATTATAAACACTAACAAGCGAAAACACATGTTTAATGGAAATTTAAAGACTAAGTTTCTGTTACTTGAGAAGGGTGATGAAAAACATCTAATTTGTACAATCTTTTTGACATTTACCATTAACCATGAAGCCTTAGTAATAGTCTTGGGTATATGAACAAGCAGGTTACAAAAATCTGTAAAGCAGCAGCAACTATTTTAGAAGTTTATTCATGAAAGTTACAACACATTATTTGCAGTAGCAGAAGGTATGTTTACATATCATCTTGGGAACATGATTCTTTATTTAGGCAAAATAATTGCTTTTCTTATTTAATTTTTCTCATTTCAACTAAGACTTTCATTTTGAAGGTAAGAGAATAGAATATATTTATTCATATGTTTTCCCAATCTAACAGAAAGGGATTTTGCGAACAGATGATGTCTCCTAGTTCAGAAACAGTGCCATGTAGCACTTCAAGAAAAAATGAGTTAGGAAAATGCTAATACTGGTTTAATTTCTAAAAAATTAAACTAAGAGAGCCATAAGCATTATTTAGTTTGTTCTGTCAAAAATATCTGGAATTTTTTTGGATAAATATTTCAGATTTGTAAGTTAAAAATTGAATATAAAATTGTTTTATTATGATCATACAAATAATTTTGGTGGAGCTCAATGTTATCTAAAAGCAAAGCACTTACATATATTAAATTAATGACAGAGAAATGCAATTGGATTTTATTCTTGTGCACACACATGTTAATAATTGCATCTAAATAAACTATCATGTTTTATTCTCATTGTGTTCAAGTAAATTATGATGTTCTTTAAATTGATGTAGAAGCAGTGGTCGTCAAAATTTACCAGTATTGTTATGCCTAGAATAACTGAATTATAAAATTTTGGTCATCTAACTGATGTTAAAAATAACTTCTTCAGAGAACATGGTATCAGCCAGATGGTGGATCAGACTCACTGTCCCCAACTTAAGAACTGAATATTCAACAATATAGAGACCCAAGTAACTTTGTAAAAACCTCTAGAAATCACTGAATAAGCAGCGGCAACCAAGTGAACATGTAACCAAGAGAAAGATTTCATTCAAAATAGTTGGGAATTTTAAGGCAGTTTTCTCCTTCTTCCCTCACTTCTTGCCAGGCAGAGTGTGGCACCTTCCCATGGAAGCCACCCAATTCCTGGTTCCTCTGGTAGAACTAGAGGAAAATGTCATATTTGCTGTCAATATTCTGGTTTCTCTGGGGACCAGCTGGGGGAGCGCTTTCTGTGTCTCCTGATTCAGAATGCTGGGGAGGACTGTGGCAGAGATTGGGTACAAGGTTTGCAGCTGCCGAAAGCAGTGGTCTCCTCTGCTGCATAGAAAGAGCAGCAGATGGTCTGCAGAACGGGGGTGTAGGGGGCAAAAGATATAGAAGGTGGGAGTGAGACATTCAGGCAAATACAGGCTTATGAAAGATCCCAGAAAATGGATGTAGACCTCTGTGCTGGGCTGACCAGCGAAGGTTTCCCCTGTGTGGTGTTGGTCTACAAAGCCAAGAGAGATGATTTGTTCTTCAGATGCTGAGTTCTGAAGGAGAGATCACAAGATAGGCTGGTGGTGGTGGTGCACACCTGTAATCCCAGCAACTCAGGAAGCTGAGGCAGGAGGATCGTGAGTTCAAAGCCAACCTCAGCAACAGCAAGGCACTTAGTAACTCAGTGAGACCCTGTCTCTAAATAAAATACAAAATAGGGCTGGGGATGTGGCTCAGTGGTCAAGTGCTCCTGAGTTCAATCCTCAGTACCCCAAATAAATAAATAAATAAACAAATAAATAAAAATTGAAAAAAAAATCACAAGATAGGTAAGACAGAAGGGAAACACGACCCATTTAAAGGAACAAAGTAATTCTCTAGGAATTGACCCTAAAGAAACATAGGATGCTGACTTACCTAATTAAGAACTTCAAAGTCCGTTTTTAAATATGCTCAGTGAGCAGAAGGAGAATATGTACATATAACTAAACAAAATGAGGAAAATAATATGTGGAGAAAATAAGAATATCAACAAAGAAATAGAAATTTAAAAAATAAATTGAACTGAAAAGTGTAAGAACTTATTTAAAAAACTTAAAATAATAAAAATTGAAAATTCAGAAATTTGGAATAAGCCAAAGAATCGATGAATTAGAAGGCAGACAATTTGAAATTATTGCATCTGATAAACAGAACAAAAAATAATAAATATACACGATGGAGTATTACTCAGTCATTAAGAATGATTTTATACGTTTGCCAGTAAAGGGATGGCACTGGAGTCTATCATTCTAAGTGAAATAAGCCAGTTCCAAAAAGTCAAAGGTCAAATGTTTTCACTGATATGTGGAAACTAATGCATAATAAAAGGGAAGGGAATATAGAAATTCAGTGAATTAGACAAAGGGAGGAAGGGGTAAGGAAGGGGAAAGAGTGGCCATCTTTCCTAAGTACATACATGAATAAAGCACAGTGAATCCCACCATTGTGTACATACAAAAGAATGAGGTTCTAAATAGTATATGATATATTCCATGCTTATTTAATCATATCAAAACTGAGACTACTGTCATGAATAACTAAAAAGAACCAATGGAAAATAAATAGTAAAGTGAACTTAGTCTATGGGATTTATAGGACATGATTAAAGAAAACAGCACATGTATTATGAGAATCCCAGAAAGGAAGTCAGAAAGGGTAGAGTTTATCTGAAGAACAATGACAGAAATCTCCCCAGATTTGAACAAATAAATGGATATAAAATACAAGAATCTCAATAAAATTTAAATAGAATTAACCTAAAGAGACTCACAATGAAGCATATAATCAAATTCTTATAAGTCAAAGATAAAGGGAATTTTCACAGAAGCAAGAGAAACATAATTTATCTTACAAGGGAAGCACCGTAGGGTTATTAGCAGTGTCTTTTTTTCTAAGCAGAAACTTATCAAACTAGAAGGCAATGGGAAATATGTAAAGTGCTGAAAACAACTGTCAATGAAGATTACTCTGTGAGGCAAAACCATCCTCCAAAAATGAGGGAAACATTGAGATATTTTTAGATAAACAAAAGTTATGGAGATCATTGTCACTAAACACAGCAGTCAAGAAATGCCAGAAGGAATCCACTGAGTTGAAAAGATAGTGATAATAATTTAAACCACACAAAAGTAGACAGTTCTCAAGTAAAGATAAATACATTCACAAATCTGAACACTTATATTTTTATTACTTTGTTTTACAACTGCACTTCTAATTATGTTACTCATGTTATGGAATTTAAAATTCAAAGCAGAAAAATAAATAAATACAAAGCATACAAATAAATATAAATGTATGCTGAAGGGCTCATATCACTAAGATGGTATGGGAAGTAAAGTTGTTCAGGAGTGGAATTTTGGTATATAAATAATATTAAGGCATTTTAAATTTAAAAATGTTGTTACAACTTTAGAAAATTCTATAATCTACATAATAACCAAAAAAATTCAACATAAAAGAAAATGAGAATAGAACCAAATATGGAACTTGTTACAAAAAATGACTAAGCATAAAGGATGTCAATAAGGGAAGATACAGGCACAAGAAAAT
Organism: Sciurus vulgaris; assembly: GCF_902686455.1. Classification (NCBI taxonomy): domain Eukaryota; kingdom Metazoa; phylum Chordata; class Mammalia; order Rodentia; family Sciuridae; genus Sciurus; species Sciurus vulgaris. The sequence continues at coordinate 132,466,091 of NC_136469.1, read as the reverse complement.
TTTGAGACATGCATAAAATATTAAGAAAATGGCAGTAGTCAGTACTTTCCTATCAGCAATCACATTAAATGTAAATAGGTTAAATTCTCCATTCAAATGACATCAACTGGCAGAATGAATAAAAACAAGATTAAAAAAGAATTAAAAAAAAAAAAAACACAATGAAACCTCTCAAAACAGTACCTGACTGTGTACTATCTACAAAAGACTCAATTTAGATGTAAAGACATATAGAGCAGTAAAGTGAAAGACTGGAAAATCTATTTTATGTAAATAATTAAAATTAGCAGTACTGGCTATATTAATATCAGATAAAATGGACTTTGTCAAAAACCTTTAGAAGAGACAAAGTAGGATATTACATAATGATAAAAGAGTCAATTTACCAAGAATATATAGCTATAAACATATATGAATCAAACATCATAGTTCCCCAATATATAAGTCCAAAATTGCCAAAATAATGCATAGACATAAACATTACTACAGTAATAGTAGGTGTCTCCCTCTTCTTCACTAATGTGTAGAAAATCAATAAGGAAGGAAAACACTTGAACAGCACGATAGACCAATTAGATCTAGCAATACATGAAGAACATTACACCAAACAATAGCAGAATAAATATTTTTCTCAAATGAACCTGGAACATTTTCCAGAATAGAACATATATTAGGACACAAAGCAGGTCTTAATAAATTTAAAAATATTGAAATGATACAAAGCAACTTCTCTAATTATAATGAAACTAATATCAAAGTCAATAGTTGAAGGAAAATCGAAAAATCACAAATATATAGAAGTTAAATAACACTATTAAGCAACAAATGGGCCACAGAAGAAGTTTCAGTGAAATTAGAAAATGTCTTAAGACAAAAAAAAAAAAAAAAAAAAAGAAAAGAAAAGAAAAATGGAAGCACAACATATCAAAAATCATGGGATGCTGTAAAATCAGTTCTAAGACTGAAGTTTATAGCTGTGAATATATATATTTAAAAGGAAGAAATATCTCAAATCAACAACTTAAATTTACCTTCTAAGAAACTAGAGAAACAATAACAATCTAAATCCAAGGCTAGCAAAAGGAAGGAGATAATACACATCAGAGAAAAACCAAATAAAGAATAGAAAAAACAACAAAGAAAAATCACTGAAACAAAAGATCTACACACTGTTATTGAAAATATTCACAAACTTTACCAACTTTTCGCTAGATTGGCTAAGAAAAAAGAGACAAGATCTCAATAACTAAAATAAAAATGAATGAGGGGATATTGTATCCACATTACAGAAATAAAAGGGTTCGAGAGAGCATACTGTTATTGACTATATGCCAATAACTGGAAAAGCTAGATAAAATGGATAGAAAGTTAGCAAGAAGTTGAATCAGTAATCAGAATCCCCCCAGCCCCACAAGAAAAACTCAGAACCAGATCACATTACTGTTGAATTCAATGGAACACCTAAAGAAGAGCTAACACTAATGTTTCTCAATTTATTACAAAAATTAGGAGAGTAAGAAATAGTTCCAAACTTTTATCACGAGGCTGTATGACACAGACACCAAAGCTAAAAGAATATACTATAAGAAAAGAAGACTAGATTAATATTGCTGATAAATATTGTTACAAAAACTTCAATAAAATGCTAGCCAAAGTAATTTAAGGGTACATAAAAGGGATTATACAACTTTATCAAAAAAGGTTAATTCCTGGAACCTAAGAATGTTTCAACATATGAGACTCAGTCAATATCATACACTACATCCACAGAAAAAAATAAAAATAAAAACAAAAACATGACCATTTTCATTGATGTGGAAAGAGTATTTGAGAAAATGTACTACTCTTTCATGAGAAAAACATAAAACACAGTAGAAATAAAAGGAATCTACCTTAATAAGTAAAGGCAACATATAACAAACCCAAGATAATGAGATACTCAAAAGTAAAATACTGAATCTTTTACTCTGAGGTCAATGATAGATAAGGATGTCCACCCTAGCCTCATTTCTTCCACATAATATTATAAAGTTTAGTCCGAGAAACTAGACAAGAAGTGAACACAAATTCAAATTAGAAAGGAAGAAAACGAAATTATTTGTTCATAGATATATGATATCATATGTTAAAAACCCTAAGATCTCATTCACACACACACAAACACACATGCACATACATATACGAAATAAAAACCTGTTAAAATGAATAAATTAATGTAGCAAAATATACACATACAAAACTCCGTTGCTTTTATATACACTAAATACCATCCTTCAAATTAATAATCAACAATCCAAAAAGGAAGTTAAGAAAATGTGCATCTAAGAAGAGAAAAACATCTAGAAATAAATTTAGCCCAAGAGGCAAAAAGATATGCATACTTTAAAATATACAGAATTGCTTAAGGAAATTGAAAGAGACACAAATAAGTAAAAAAAAATTCTGTGTTCATCACAACAAAAAAATCCAACAAAATTAAAACAAAAAAATAGAGCAGAGGACTTAAGCAGGCATTTTTCCAAAGAAGACATTCAAATGGCCAGCAAGCACATGAAAAGATGCCCCCAAACCAACAGTACAGATCATAAGGGAATTGCAGATAAAAACTGTAATGAGATCCTACAGTTCTTTTAAAACCAAAAGAAAAGTTAAGTGATGAGGAACTGGAGAAATTGGACTTCTTATCAAGTGCTGGTAGAAACACATAACTGTGCAGCCACTTAGGAAAATAGCACGGAAGTTCCTCTAAAAGTTGAAGAGGGAATTATCATATAATCCAGAAATTCCACTGTGAGGATTTTTGACTGCTGAGCTTCAAGGGGACATGGGTGTACTCATGTTAATAGCAGCATTATCCACTCTAGTTGAAGGAGAAACAACCCAAATATGTACTGACAAATAATAGGTAAACAAAATGTGGTACATACACATCATGGAATAATACTCAGACTTCCAAAGGAAGAACATTCTAACACATCTTAAAACATGGGTAAGCCTCGAAGAAATTATGTTAAATAAAAAAGTCACAAAAGGAAGAATATCGTGTGATTTTGCTAATGTGAGGTAGAGTAGTCAAATCCACAGAGACAGAAAGTTAAATGGCAGAGTCTACAATTAGGAGGTAGTTTTTATTTAATGGGTACAGAGCTTTAGTTTCACAAGATGAAAAGAATTCTGCCAAAGGGCTTCGTAACAATGTGAACTACTGAACTATAGACTCAAAAACGGTTAAGATGTCAAATTTTACTTTATATGTTGATATCATAGTTATAAACAAAAATTTCAGCAATGCACATTTTATCTCTTTGCTGTACATTATCAATTAGTCTTTAGAAAATTTTGAGACTTAGAATAAATACTTGAAGACTCATCAAAGGTGACCTACTTTGAAATTTATTATGCTGAAATTTATGTACCATAACTGTATTCTACAAATTCTGGATGCTTCTTTTAAAGAATGACAAGGCACCAATAAAATGAATAATATGAAAAAAATAATTAAAAATAAAAAATAACCCACAGCTAACATTAAACATAGCTGTAGGAATAATTTAGTCAAATGTATTCCACGAAACCTCAGATTTGGGCAATTTTATTGAATTATAATTACTGAACACAGAGTTTGCTTTTTGATAAGTCATCGATATAACAAAAGTCAAAGTAGGAACCTAACAGGCTCATTAAAGAATGAGCAGTCTCATAATGTGTAAAATATAATTTTGAAGTTTCCTTATTGTGCTTTGAAACATTTTGATTTTAAAAAAAATTACTGGAGTTATTTTTTTAAAGAATAGAATGAAATGAAATTGATAAGGTCTAATTTTGCAACATCTAATTTTGAAACATTAAAAAAATTAATGGAGACATTATTTGATGAATCTCATTGTCAACATATTTTAAGAAAAATACTCTGAATAAGGGGAATGAAATCTGTGAAAATAACGAAGCTCCAATTACACAATTAAGGCTTGGAAAAATAGAATTGGGAAAATTCTTCATTTAGAAGCATTTAGAATTCATTTAGAAGTTTCCTAAACAGTTTACCAGTTATCTTACCACCTGCATGAAAAAAAAAAAAAAAAAAATATATATATATATATATATATCTCAAATGCAAACATGATCTCTAGAGAAGAATGAAAGATGTCAGGAATTTCAAATTTACGAACCTCAAAATGTAACTCCAAAATAAATTTCAAGTTCATTCTTTTCTGCCAAAAGTTTGTATGATCAAACTTTTCTTTTTAAACAGCCTTATTATTTTGTTATGGAGTGAACGAGGATTACAAACCACCATGCATATTGAGCCAGATTGAAGGGGAAAAAAAGGTCTTTTAAGGAGCATACCAGGCAGGCGGAAGCTGGGAGAGGCTAACGCCTCAAAGGACACCAGCACCCGAATTTTGGAAGTACAGAGTTTATAAAGACAAAAAAGAACAACTGAGGCACAGGTAGGTCAGAAAGACCCTGTTGGGACAGAATTTTGATTACAAGAGAGAATTATTTTGATTATACATTTTAGAGACATTGTGTTATACATCAGGGGCACAGGGACATGGGAAGTTCCTACTGTATTGCCAACATAGATATAGCTGTCAGGAGGCTGAAAAGAAAACATAAGCAAGCAAAGGAGGGAGTCAGGTCAGAACAAAATGGTGGTACTTTGGTTCTTTCTCCTTTCAATTTTACATGACGTCTAATGGTAATTAAAATTTCTTTCTTTTCAAAAATAAGTCTTGATAGTACATTTTTCTGTTATTTTGTCAAAATGCCAGACACTGGGTAGTTTATTAAAAAAAAAGAGGTTATTCTAACTCACAGTTCTAGAGTCCAAGATTGGGTGGCCATATGCTGTTTCACCACAGGGTGGAGGTAAGAAGGACAAGTGAGTGCAAAAGAGACAAGACAGAAGTGGTAGCCTCATATTATAGCAAGGCCTCTTGTGAGGATTCCAGTGCCATGAGCATTAGAACTCACACCTGACAAAAGGCTTTAATTTATGTTAACAATGTAATTGGTCTTGAAGGTCCCGGTTCCCACCTCTCCAACCTCTCCACCACATTGACAATCAAGTTTCAACATGAATTTCAGAGGGGACAGACCATATTTGAACCATAGTAAGTTATATCATTTTAATAATTTCATTTTCTCATTTTTTAACTGCTGGTGGTTAAATGTGTGTAACATCTGGAATGGAAATAAGGTTCTTAGTTATAGGTCTCTTCCACAATAAAATGTATATGCTATTTTGTGTGTGTGTGTGTGTGTGTGTGTGTGTGTGTGTTTAAACTGTGAAATTGCATTTGAGAAGTCACAGTTGGGCAAGAAACTACCAAAATGTTCCTGACTGGATCACCTTGGTACCAATCGCAATTGTCTCTGCCCTGATTTGTCAATGGCAATCCAACCTCTCCTTACTAGTCAGAGTCACCAACTTTAGCCAAAATGGTGCTTCCTTTCCTTCCCTGCTAGTCTCTTAAAACAAGGGTGTGAGACAAGGCAGTAGCTATTGGGTCCCTGGGCCCTTTGCTGTCTCTTAGTTAATGAGAACCACTTGGGTAACAGAGGCAGATAATATTCATCCACCATCAGAGAGACCAGTGAGACTGTTACTATTGCCAGCTGGACTACTGATCCATTTCCAAACCCTCTCATGGCACCTGCTCTTCTCAGCATTGGTTGTGATAGGGTGGTATCACTGGATGCACATGCTAGGGTGGAGTTGGCATGGAAGTATTTATTAGAAATCTACTCCAATGGAAGAGAGAGGAGGAAAGTAAGATCAGGTAAAGGGAGAAGAGGTTGGATGACATCAAAAACCTGGAACAGCCTCTTCCAACTCAGTAGGGAGCTTTGGAACATTGATGACCCCTGTGAGTTGTCCAAAGTTTGTAAGAAATAGTTGGCTCTGCATAGCCCAGTCCTGATGTGGACAATTCAGGGGGAGGTGTGCCCAGTCTCAGCAGCCGCAGCAAACCTAAAGGGTTTCACAGTTGCATCAACAGAAGGGGATCTGTGTGTTCCTTCTATGTGTCCCTCAGAAGAATGGAGACTCCAGATTTATCATCCCTTTCTTCAGTGTTTAGGTTTTATATTTTACACTTTGCTTTTTGATCTTTTTCTCAATTGTCCTTTCAGGTAAATAATAAAACTTCCATCATAGTCTACCAATTGCTTCATGGAGAAATCATACTTGCTTTTTTAAACTGCAAAATATATTTGGGGCAGTACTTTATTCCTAAGTGCTCTTAGGCTTTCATCTAAAGCCTTCCTACCTTCTTTCACTGGGTCAATATTACAATCACTCAACTTGGTTTTCTACTTCCTGAGGGCTTGACTCCTTGGGACAGTTCATCATTTTGCTTTTTTAGCCAACAGAGCCCTTGAAGCTGGGTTTTGCCATATCCTAAGTGAGGGGAGGAAAGGATTCTCTTCTTCTGCAGGGAATGGTGAAAAAAAAAAAAAGTTGTGTCGTCACCCTGCTAAAAATAGGAACACACACTCTCCTCTGGGGCTCCCTGGACACTCTCATCCTGGACTCTGTCCACTCATTTATATTTCCGTTTGTCTGTTTTTATAAACCATTTGATAACCTTTCTCTGAGTAAAAAAATTACGAAATATTGCTATACTTTTCCCCACCTATGCCCCCTTCGACTTTCTGGGTCTTTGCATGGAGAAGTTGCAAGGATTCCCATGGAATCCATTTCAGCTAAGACCCAGTTTTCTTTTCAGCAGTTTTACTTCTGGAGAAAATTGGTTCCTATCCTGATTATTTCTAGAGTGATGTTCAAAGAACTGCCTACACAAGAAAAAACAAAACAAAATTCATTATTAACAATTCATTATTAGAGGAAGAAAGGTCGTGGAATCTACCCTGAGTTTGAATCTCAATAGTATGGTCATCAGGTTTAAATGTTGGACAAGTGATTTCATTAGAATATGACTTAATTCATTCACTGTCAGAATGTTTCAAAATCATTGAAAGTCAGTTTTGTGGCTTAGAAATGATTTGTGTGCAGTTTTTATTTGGCAGGGCTTGAACTTGAGCTCAGGACTGTCTGACACAGGCTGTCTGGGCATTCTGTGTGACAAAGCACTAGAACCTGTCTGACTTTGAAGCCAGGTCACAATGGTTCACATGGTTTGGTTTACTCTGAATCTTACCCTGGGTTTCCTAACAATGGAATTGAGGTGAAATTGTTGTTTCTTTTTTAATGCTCATAGATTTTTAAGGATATAATATTTGGTCAGCAGGAGCATGTGAGAGAAAAGAAAAGCTAGCTAGAAAAGGAGAACACACTCCATGGTGGTACATGGTGGTACAGACCTCCCAGCAAACATGGTGGTTGGTCATATGGGACGAATCATATGCACTCTGAGAAGCCATATAGAATCACTATGGAGAGGGTTCCACAATGTTTCTGATATAGGTGTTTAATAAATAACATGAAATATTTAAACTTATTATAAAATAGTCTAGTGCTAGATGACTTTGTCCAACCATAGGCTAATGTACATGTTCTGAGAACGTTTAATTTAGGTTCATCTAAGATACAATGACTGGTAGGTTAAATATATTAAATTTTCAAATTAAATTATTTTTAGCTCTTGTTGGGTTATAGCCTACCATATAACCCATCAATTTATTGCAATCCCTGCCCTGATGCTAACTCATAATGTACACTAATGTTTTGATTTTCTATTTTATGCTTGAGATCTTCCCTTACTTATACCCAGTTTTATTGCTTCAGCAAAGGGCATTAGCCTGACCACAGACATTGTTCTGTGCTTCTTAATCAATCAGCAAGTGAATGAATAAATCCACAGATGAGAAACAGGCTCAACAAGGGGCCAATCACTGGTGAAGGCATGGGCTGGGCATTGGAATGAAAGTCTGATAACGTGGTTTCTAGTCCTGCCCATGTATGAGAGAACTCACAGATCTTGGTCATGGAATATCTTGGTCACACACATCTTTGGTATGGCTGTAAAGATTAAGTAATTCTCAGATCTCCAACTGTAGGAAGTCTACTTGATTGATGGCTGCTTTGTCATGCTTTGAAATCCATTACTGTGTGCACATTGAGGCCACCCTTCTGGACTGCTCTCAGCCAATAACTAAAGGATTACAAAGGTGGGCATATTCATAGGAGTGGTGCACGTTTATTGGTGCAGATCTACCTTTGGGCTCTATTGAAACTTTCTGAGAGCTGCACAGTCTAAGACTTTTCCTGCTCAGTCTTGTGTCCTTAAGTCTGTCCTCCACAGGGATGAGAACTGCATCCTAGTCTCTGTCTCTCCCTTTTCCTCTCCATTTTTCTCTGATAGATATTTTCTTCTCTTACGTGCAGAATCCCATCTTATATCTGCCTCTTAGTGGGCCCGAATTAACATACCTAGGCTTGATCTTCTTCATCTGTAACATATGAATGTTAATTGTAGTAGCTAAATTCTTAAGACTGATGCATTAGCTTATGTTTTATAAAAGTAGCCCTTTTGAAAATATTTTTCATTTCAGACTAGGAAGGAAAAATAAATGTTTGTACTAACATTTTGCATTAATTCAGTAGTTTTGCTTATGAGTAGATATATAAAGAAAATTCAATTAGACTATTGAAATTCATGAAAAATTTTCTTAAATGCTGGTTCTTAAGCCATTCTATGATGGCCATTTTGTATATATAATTGATCATATATAAATCACTCAGAAAACTGGCATAGACCAAAGAACAAATGTTGATTATTATTATCTGTCAATTGTTAAAATGTATGTAAGCTAACACTTAGATGACAGAAGTTAGCAGACAAACCATAGTCAATATACAAACAAATCAATGTGTGTGTATTTCAAATTTATAGTCATAGGAATTTGAATTTCACATTATTGTCATATGTCACAGAATATTATTATTCTTTCCATCTTTCCCACTATTTAAAAATGTTATGCAGGTCAATAAAAGATATCATGACCACATTATAACTGGATTGGAACTCAAGTATGTGTGCAAATAAAGAGGAGATGATAAAATGAGGAGGGGGAGAGAGAACATGATGAGAAACATATAGAGAGGAAATTTTCATCTTTGTCTTTCCACTTGTGGAAAAGTGACCAAGACCAATGAGACCTAATGTTGAGACAAACCTCGCTGATTCTTGGGACATGTGCACACACACACACACACACTCACTCACTCACTCACAAATTGTTGCATTTGTTTGTCATAACTAGAGTTAGTTTACTATAGATTACAGACCAAATCCAGCCTGCCATCTGTTTTAGTATGGCTTGCTAGCTAACAATGTTTTTATAGTTTTAAATAATTGAGTAATATTTTGTGACGTGAAAATGCAATGGAATTAAAATTTCCATGATCCAGCAGAGTTTTATTGGAACACAGCCATACCAATTTGTTGACGTATTGGTTTTGGCTGTTTTCCTGCTATAAGGCAGTTGGGGAGTTGTACAGAGACTGTATGACCCACGAAGCCTAAAATATCTACAATTTGTCTCTGTACAGAGGAGTAGGCATCTGCTGGTCTACATCCATAGTCTTCACTTTCACATCGTCGGGGTACAAATTCTGGTTGGCACTTTTCACACTTTGAACACGTGTGAACCATCTCTAGTGCTCAAGGGGAGGCTCTGGTGGAAAATGTTGATGTCCTATTTGAGTGGTGGCACCAAAGAGGTTGCTTCAACAGATCTAGGAAGAGTCTCCTGCCTGCCACACAGGCCAAACTGAGAGCACCCAAGTAGGGCACACTGCATGTCCTGCTTTGTGCCTGGGACATCTTGGTACTTATTAAATGGCCTCATTAAGCACATTTTCCCCTATCGTACACTTCTGGCTTATTTTCACTTTTAGTTTTACTATTCTCTAAACATTTCTGTGCATTCACTATTTCTCCTTATGATGTCTACTGTTGTGCTGTGCTGTACCTAGACATTGATATTTAATTGAGTGGCAGGATGGGTCAAATCAGAATTAAAAAAAAAAAAAAGATTCCTCTAACAAGAAGTTTTTCCAATGAGCTTCATGGTCTTTATTCAACTTATTGAATAGGTTTTCTAAAACCTGTTAACCTGAATTAGGTTTTCTAATTGCCATTTTTCTCTTTAAAGCTTTTTTGATTTTACTGATTTCAGCATCCAATTGTTTTCTTTTTCTTTTCCTTTCATTGATCTCCTGGCTCCTTCTTTGGGAAAGTCCTATTTTATTTTTCATTTAAGAAAAGAAAACATTCTTAGAAGTTTTAACTGACGTGTGCGTGTGTGTGTGTGTGTGTGTGTGTGTTTGTGTGTGTATCCTGGGGATTGCACCCAGGGCCTTGCACGTTCTAGGCAAGCACTCACTGTACCACTGAGCACTGAGCTATATCCCAGCTCTGTTTTTTTTTTTTTTTTTTTGACACAGAGTCTTACTAAGTTGTCCAGGCTGGCCTTGAACTTTCAATCCTCCTGCCTCAGCCTCCCAAGTAGCTGTGATTACCAATGTAGGCAACTATGCCTAGCCTAATGCCAAGTAAAGTGAAAGAAAGAAAACTTTAACAATCTAATCTTTGAGGGACTAAGATGAGCTTTCACCCTTATGGTTATTTAGACTTAAATGCAAATGTTTATATACTGGCTTACAATAGCTCACATCTCATCTTCAGGAGTCTGGATATAGCTCCCTTAGTAAAGGCAGCATCAACGTAGTTCTCAGTCAAAATGGAGAGTCAGTGAGTCTTACTGTTGGTAAGTGTTAGTCAGCTCTCTATCACTGTCACAAAATACCTGAGGAAACTCAAGTTGAAGGAGGAAAGGTTTATTTTGGCTCAGTTTCAGAGGTTTTAGTCCAAGGTCTCTTGGCTGTTTTGCTTTGGGCCTGGCAAAGCAGAACGTCCAGGTGGGGCATTTATGATGGAGCAAAGATCCTCAACTCAGAGTAGCCAGAAAGCAAAGAAAGGAGGGATAAGTCATTGTCCCCACATCCCCTTCAAGGGCACACCCCTCATCACCTAACTTCCTCCCGCTAGAACCCACCTGCTAAAGGCTCCACCATCTCCTGGTAGTGCCACAGGCTGCAGATCACATCTTGAACACATGGGGGACACTTAGGAGTCCAACCATAATTATTATAAAATATCAAATGAGAGAAATCATGAAAATAATTTCCCTCTGACTAAATCTCAGCTGCATTTTGTGCTCCCTGTGTATGTATGACTTAATAAGTTTCCTTGAAGTGTGTGGAAACAGACAGAACTTCAAATGGATCAGGTTGACGGGACCCTGAAAGAGTTGACGTGAGTTGCTTTGCTTACTTCAGGCCATGTCTACTTGCTATGTCCTTATTGTAGTTGACATCCTAATGTGACTACATCATGGGGATGAAGAGTCTATAAGGGGCATTGTCTCAAATTGAAACTTCTCTAGGAGCAAGAATCCTTCTACTGCTGGTTTATTTTTTTCAATCTAAGGAGTGTGTTGTCATGTACATGCTTGTTCACACAGCTGACATTTACTCAGCACCAGCCGTTAAGGTCTCAGGTATCAAAATGAATTAAGACATCTTTAACTCCCTCAAGGTATTCAGTGCCTAGTAGACGGGCAGATCTGTAAATCATTCTCTAAGGGATATAGCACATGCCATGGCAGATCTATATGCAAGGAGCTTTGCCTATGCAATGAAAGACTTCATGGAGGAGAAAATATTCATACTAAGAACCCAGGGATATGCAGGAGTAACCAGGACAATAAGGGGAGATCATTCCAGAGAGAAGCGGGTATACGCTACAGCCTAAATGGCACAGCCTTGTGCCAAATGACATATCTTTGTGCAGTCCCCAATCCTTGAATCTCGGCTGGCTCTTTGAGTAAGTCTTATAGAAAAGTTGCTTTGTGACTACCTAAGCTAGATCTTAAGAAATCTTATAGTTTCTACCTGGGCTTCTCAAAAATTCTTATTTTTGAGATGTACCCTCTTGGGAGCTATCTCAGACATGAGCCTTTTTAGTGTTTTTTTGCCATGAGAGGTTTGAGCAATGTAGACACACTGTGAACGAGGAGTCATCGCCCTGAGACACAGAGACCAAGAGCCTCCTCTTGAGACACGAGACACAACACCTGTGTGTGAAGAAACTGAGAAGAGTGTCTTCCAGCCCCAGTTGCTCTCCCCTTTAAGCCATCGGGTTTTGGGGGAGCTTTTTAAATAGCAGTGATCAATCAGAGTAGGTGACTGAACGATCACCAAAGGTGCCAGACAGACCGGTGTGAAAAGGCCTTTTCTAACCTAGGGATAGCAAGTTGGGTAATAGCTGAGTACAGATAAGAAGAATGTTAGGAGAGATCGAGCAATTGGAACATTTGCAATGACAAGTCACAAGGCAGGGGGGTGACCTCGCTGCAGTCTGAGTTGACTTCAAGCATACATGAAAGAAACGGGTCATATGAGTTCTGTGGCTCTGCTTATGGATCCCCGTCCACCTGCTCTTCCTCCTTTTCTCCTTCGTTATCTTCTTTCCTCCTTTTTCTCTTCCTTAGTCTTTCTTTCTTCCCTTGTCCTCCTCCTGCTTCTCCTCTTCCACATTTTTTTCTTTTTCCTTCTTCTCCTCCTTCCCCATTCCTTCTCCTTCTACTTTTTCCCCCTTTCTTTCTCTCCTCAATATGATATTGGTCCCTCACTTCTGCATAGTGATAATCATCTTCCAATGCACATGAGTGAACAAACCAAAAGAAAGACTCTTATTGGCTGAACACAGTTCATTTGCCCATCCCTGGATATGACACTGTGGTTCATGAAATGAGTTATTATAATTTGTTAGGTTAAATTCAAATATTCTGCCCATGGGTGGAGGGTGCCATGGGTTCCTGCCCAAATAAACGTAATAAAGGAAGAAAGAAGCTATTCTCCAAGGAACAGGAAGTGTTGGGCAATAGTTCACCACAAGAAGAAGAGCAGGCAGTGCACAGATTTCAGCAGGTCATGGAAAGTGTTATATTTGAGGCATATGTATAGCTAGAATTTTTATCAAAAAGTGTTATGTAGTGGCTTTAGATTGTAATTAATTAGATGTCCTCTCTTGGTTCTATGGTTTGACAAAAACATGTGAATTTGCTTAAAATTATTTAGCGTTACTTCAGTTTTACTAAAAAAAGTGAAGATATTTTTCTTTTTGCAGAAAGAATATTGAAAAGAACTATACATATGTGCCCCGGCCTGCAGGACATCAACGGGTACCTGGAGGGGGGTGCTGGGATTGAGTGAGACAAGAGACACGAGAAATGGAGACAAGACAAAAGCCTGATCAAGTCTCGTTTATTAGAGGAATAAACACAGTTAATATAAAGTACAGAAACCAATCAGAGTAAAGCGCGCGAAGGCAAGACTAGTCTCGCGCCAGAACTCCAATAAGGAAGTGTAGTTGTCCAATCATGAAGCACCACACAATCTAGTGTGATACACCTGGTATAGTCTGACAGGTGTGTAAACAGGTAATGGCACACCCCACCAACATCTGGCAGGCGCCATCTTAGCTCAGCATGAGGCGCGGCAGGGGGCGTGACCATGAGTCAAAGCACCTGACCATGAGCCAAGGCGCGTGACCTTGAGGCAAGGCGGGGCGCGTGACCTGCCGGCTCCGGACACATATGGTTTTTCCCTCCTAATTTTAGAGATGGGTTTATGTCAAACCATATTTTCTCATTTTGTCTGTGACTTATCAGTGACAATTATTCCAAAATGCTTAGTAAGGGAGTTTAGTACATAGCTGTAGTATACACTCCTTAATTTATTCATCCACTGTGGAGAGCAGTGACAGAGGATGGGAGAGCAGTTGCTGAGAGCAGGGGTCTCTGATGCCCTCATGGCTGTGGCATGCCCAGTGCCTGGGAGTGTTTCTGTGCAGGGGCACAGGACGCTTAGCTGCTGTAGCAATGCCCTGCGTGAGGCGGCTCTGTGCAAGAGCCCTGTCAGCTCTAACCTGATCTCAGGCACATGGCTCCCAGGAAGGAAGGAACTCATGCTAGATAAATACAGTGTTTCACCAGCTCTGCTTCTCTAGTTCCTGCCCGCCTTATAGCAATTTTTAACAACTAACTTTCTTGAGAACTACACAAAGCTCCTAACATTGCACTTTGCAATTGTGGATTGCACCTACGAAAAGCTACATAGGATGTCCTAGTTTTTGTAACTTTCCTGAGTACAAAGAATAATGGTTACATAGTCTTTAACCTGATAATGAGACCTATATAAATAAAGATTGTTGGTATAACTCTTTAGATTTGCATCTCCATCAGAGAGCAGAGTTCTACCTGATCCCAGCTTAATCTTCAAAATTTGTGTCTGTGAATCTTTATTTTCCAATCCTGTTTCATCCTTCACAGTATTCGAGAGTTTGGTCATGCTGGTCATGAGAAGCCACTCACTAAATATGTAATGAAATAGTCCTTTCCTAGACCAGATAGATAGATAGATAGATAGATAAAGGAAAAAGGAAAGAAAAAAAAGTGTTCTAGTGGCCATAAAATTCAAGGATGAATAAGAATGAATATACGAAGACAGCCAATTATACTAGTTTTGATTTTCTACAAAGAAAACATAAAATAGAAGCTTTTTACCAGCAATTAAATTTAAAAAAAACACATTTCTCATATGAACTTCATATAGTTGAGACAAAAAAAGAGGTCTTTAACAACGTCTTTAATTATATCTTTTCTACAGAAGCACCACCGCAACAACAACAAAAACAAAATCCTGAAATTCTGAAACAAATAAGAAACAGCCCTCACCCTCAGTCACTTACACGTGGTATATGAAAGATGTTATCACAAAAAATTACAGTCTTAGTGATTCATTGTTCTGAAGCAGTGATGCCTGGGTTGTCTTCAGAGCTAAGGACTTGCTGCTGACACACCTGGGCCCTGGGGGGCGGTATCACTGTCCCTGTGGGAACACAAGCTAAGGAAGTCAGGTCATTCTGTCATCAGATACAAGGAGCAACAGAGGAGCAGATATGAACTGGGAGGTCCACCAAAGATGTTAGGTGTCTATCAAGTGGAGTTAGGTAAGGCTGTTGGAGCCTGAGAGAGTCTGTAGAATTAGGATGTGTGTGTGGGTAGCTTTCTTCCTAGGTTGCTTAGGAAAGACTGACTTCTTCCCGGCTGCACTGGTTGCCGCTTCAAATACAAGGTCAGGAAAAGCGAGATAAAAATGTTATTTAAAGGATTTATCTCCACAAAGAAGAAACCGATGTTTTCTTCCATGCTAATTTGTTCCATTCATTGACAACTATATAAAATATTATTCAGTGTCGCTTGCTACTCTATGCATGGTGGTGTTAGGAAGAGGCAATAGAAATAGGAATCTTTCCTGACAGTGATAAAGGGGCACTAATTAAGGCAAGCACATGCACACGGGGAAGTCGGGGAGTCAGCTGCAGTTAGGGGAGCAGGCTCTGAGTCAGGCGGGGTGGTGTGAATTCTAACACCACTGCTTACTAACTCGTTCATCTAGGTCACTTAGTCTGTCTGCCTCTGTGTCCTCTTTTGTAAAATGAGGATGATTTTACCTCGTGAAATCATTGAAAAGATTGAAATAATTCATGTAAAGTGCTTGGAAGAGCAAACAGCATGTAGGATACTCACTATATAAATTAATTGCTATTATTTTGTTTATGTAGCATATTAATTATATAAAGTGATATTTATTATAAAGCACTGTTCTTTTTTTCATCTATCCATCTAAGCCACTTATGTGTCACCTATGTGTAATCTCCCCTATGTCACAGGTGTGCAAACTGAGGTATAAAGAATTCTCAGCATTTATACCAGAAGATCTGGATCCATTATTTTAGTTGAAAAAAAAAATTGGTTCAGAATAATATCAATTAAGTTAGGATGAGGTTAATTCAACTAATTGAACCTGTCTGAAACAGATGAAAAGATGAAAGAGGCTAAACATTTCATGTTTTGTTTTCTTTTTAAAAATAAGTCTTTCAAATGTCATCACAGACTCTTTTTTTCTTTTTTTCTTTTTCTTTTAAGAAAGACACTTTTCAATTTGAAGGAGTCAGGCTCACAGCATTTGCAAACACTGTGTCATGTCAAGCAGTGCTTCTTGTTAAGGTAGGGAAAAGAAAACTCAAAATCACCTCGGGAACACTTTCCATCTACGTAAATCAAGCATCTGGAACCTTCAATCTATGGAACAGACCTGAATGGCACCTCATTTCAAAGCGCAGTCACTAGCCATGCTGCCCAGGAATGAACCTGGCATGGAAACTTCCCAGTGTGTGATCTTCAGCAAGTCCATTAAACTCTGTCAAGGCTCCTCATCTGTAAAGTTGGAATCTCATAGGATTATTCTGATGATTAAATAAATTAGTATGTGAAAGGAATTTAAGAAAGCAACTGGCACATATTAAGAACTCAATATTTGCTACAGTTCTGCTTAAAGATCCCATCAGTGAAATTGAATATCTGCGATCTTTTATTTCTCCATGAGCGCCAAGGGTATAGCTCCCACCAGGCATATTTTGCACCTGTCTCTATCTTCCTTCTTTCCTCCAGTCTACCAAATCCAGGTCCTTCATTATGCTTACTCCTTTTGGCCTCATCCGTTTAGGGCCAGAGGATTTTATTGCCTGAAAATCCGTCTCCTGGTCTTCTTCTTTTCATAGGGCTCAGGTCCCAATGTCAAAAACTCAGAGTGGACCTCCCTGCTCATGCCCTACCCTGCACCTCACCTACCAGCACACAGGGATGCCTGGCATAGGCCCCGCCCTTCACAGCAAGTGTTACACACCATTATTTCATCATTCCTTCCTTTCTTTTTCTCCCCCAGTGAATTGTAAATTTCAGGAACACAGAAAACCTTTCTGCTCTTTTCAAAGGCAAGTGGATAAAATTCAAGGGTAAATCAGGGGGTAAATTAGGACCTGATCATATTACTTTTCCTCTGAAGTTAAATATCAAGCTTCTAGAACCTGATATCATATGTTTTAATCCATTGTCCCAATGATTTTATTCAAGAGTGACATAACCCATCCAATCTCTCTGAGTGTGTCGATTGAGATGCATAACTCACAGATTCCCAAAGCCTTAGTGCCAGAAGGGATCCTAGAAGTCCCATGTACTAATGTGACCACATTACTTGTGACAAAGTAGAATCTTGAGATAGAGGAATGACTTGTGTAATACCTTACAGATTCTCAGAATGAGAGTTGGGCAAAAGTTAGATCTTTTTCCTGGTCCAGCAGTTCTTCCAAGTCATCAGTGTCTTGATCTCTTTTCACAGCTAAGTATCTTTCATTAGTTCAAGCCAGAATGATTAAACGAGTTGCCTACACTGTCTGCCAGAGCATTTCATCTCAGAGATATATTAGAGAGTCTCCTACTCCTGAAAAGCACCTTTTGAAAGAAACATAATTCCGAAGGATAATCACAATTTATCATTGCAGGGACAGCTACCTGGGATCAAAGTGAAGCTCTATTGAGTGCATAGGAGCCCAGCCTTCTTCTTAGGGTTTCTGGGTCAACCTATGTGATAGGCATCATCATTATGTCCATTTCACAAATGTAGAAACTGAGGCACTGCTGCAGGAATATTACTGATGATCTGGAATATTACTGTTACTGATGTTCTCCAGTGGGCAGGGACATCAGCCTTGGTGGTCTCCCCTGTGGTCACCTAGCTACAGTGCTGTCCTGCCCTACAGAAAGAAGAGGATGATGGGAGTAGAGAGGAGATAGGGGACTTTTCAGATATTACATCTTAAAGGGCCAGGGCACAACTCTGGCATTTCCTCTGGCCAATCTTTCTTCTATGACAGTACCTGTAGAAGCTCATTCTGAGTGGGAGATTCCTTTTTTTCTTTCCTTTGTAAACCTGTGTTCTAATCTAGCTAATTTGGAGAGGCCTCTTCCACTCTCTTCAGTCAGCTCAAAACACTTCTCCAAAAGAGTAACAAAGATTTATACCTGAGTGAGCCTGTGACTGTCTGGTTTCTGTGTGAGAGACCATATTTTCCCACTGCACCAGAAAATTAACAATTATTTTCATGACCATGGTTCTAGTCTGTGACACATTAGCATAGTACCCACCAATTGTAAAGGTTCTCCAAATGGTTATTATTATTCTTTTTTATAGTTAGTTATCTCTTCATTGCCTGTAGGTAGGTTAAATTTCCAATTCATTCTTCATTTAAAGTATGCTAACAATATGGAATGATAAATGTAATACTCTTAAAAGTAATAACTGCTTTCTGTTGTTATTCCAGCATGGAGTCTATTTTTTCCTGCCTTGTGTTGGCTCTAAAGTAATGAGATTGATTTGTGATCCTGGAACATGAAGATTTATTTTAGAATTGGACTTGGGGTCAGAAGAGGTTATTTTGTAATCATTGGTGACATTCACTCCCTGCTTCTTCCCCATAAAATGTTATGAAGGCCAGCCATACTTTATATTAATAATAAATCTTAACTTTATCATGTGAAGCAAATTTGAAAAGAGTGATTCAATGGTATAAGTCATCTTGTTCTTTCCTTTTTCTTTCTTTCTTATTTCTTTTTCTTTTTCTTTTTTTTAACCAATACTGGGGATTGAACCTGGGGTGCTCTACCACTGAGTTATATCCTCAGTCACTTTCATATTTTATTTTGATATATGGTCTCTTTAAATTGCTGAGGCTGGCCTCAAGCTTATAATCCTCCTGGTTTAGCCTCCAAAGTTGCTGGGATTTAAGCTGTGAGCTACTATGCCAAGCACTATTAAGCAGGACTGGGAATCTAGCTCAGCAGCCTAGCAAAAGAAATAAGAAAATAACTAAACGAGATTACCGTGATTTTGGAGGTCATAAACAGTGCTCACTTCTGTGTCTTTGAAGGACTTTTTGTTGACTAGAACAGGGTTTCTTAATTCTAATGTGCAGGAATCACTTGAGGTGCTTGCCAAATGAAGACATTGATTCTGTAGATTTGGAATGAGATTCTACATTTATAACAAGAGTCTAAGTGAAGCTGATGCTCTGGTCTTTAGGTCAAACTTTGTGTAGCAAAACTGAATGTTCCTTAATCCAAGAGCATTCAAAATACACACATCCTGGACCCTGCTCCCAGGGATTCTGAATCACCAATATTGGAATTGAATTTTCCTGTTTTGAAATATCAGCATAGGGAATTCTGACTGTATATCATACTTTGAAATTGCAAAGATATTTCAGTTTTGAAGGCTTTGATTAATCTGGGTCCAGTCTACCTTTGCAGACCACTCTTCTGTGCCTTGTTCTCCCTGTATGCTGCACAAACTATCAAATTACTTATAATTATCTAAACATGCTCTCTCTTCATGGGCTGCTTCTCTTGCTTCAAAATGTATTTCATTTTGAGTACTGAGAAAACAACCACTGTCCTTAAAGATCCTCCTTCTCCAGGGAACCTTCCCTGAAGCTTTAGTCCACGGTTCTCAAACAGGGGCAGTTCGTCTCCTTCCTTTCTTGGAGACATTTGGTAATGTCTGGAGACATTTTGGGATGTCATGACTTGTGAGGGGTTGCTTCTGGCATCTAGCAGATAGAAGTCAAGAGATGCTGTTTAACATTCTACTTTTCATAGGTCAACCCCAAAGGAACTATCTACCCACAAATGTGAGCAGTACTGAGGCTTGGGAATCTCCTCTAGGCCAAGTTAGATGCCCCTCTTTCAGGTTCCCCTTGACTGAGTCTCTCTGATTTCTTATACTTCTATGCAGCCTTTTAGTTTAGTTTACTTTTTGTGTTTTTGGTGCTGGGATTGAACCCAAGGCATCACACCTGCTATGCATAAAATCTACTATTGAGCTATACCCCATCTCACTACTCTTATTTAAAAAAAAATTTTTTGTGTCCTCAGTAGCCTGTTAGAGTCTTAGATAAGCAATTGTCCCTTTGATCTCTATTTATTCACAACCAGTATATATACATACACACACACATATGTATATATATTCAGTCGCTCAATAATATGCAAGATTATATGCATAAATTATATATATCTATATAAACATATACATAAATAACTATGTATGATTTGTATAAGAAAGAACATTTGTATACATAGAAGCAAATAGATGGGTAACTAGATCCTGAAACGTGTAACTAGATTTACAAATAAACTCATATGTAATATTTTGGGGTGGGTAGATAGGCTAATCCACGCATCCAGACAGATTCATGGACTCTGGCTGAGAGTGAGATGTTACTGTGGTCTGAAAGGCATAATATCAAGTCATCAATCACCAACCGTGGAGTCAACCTCCTGAGGAAAAAAAAACCCTCCATTTATCGTTTGCCAATTGGAAGGAATACAATTGACTCGAACCAGCTGGCGTTGGCCTCTCTGAAGGGCTGTGACCCATTTAATCAGTTTGGAATGTATCCATAACTTTGAAGGTGGATGGGGAGAGATGGCAAGCATGGACAGAGTCAGATAGACCCATACTCTCCCTGTTGAAAGTGTTTGATGTAAGTCACACGATGATTAAAATAAAAAGAAAGTGATGTGAGTGAGGTCAGGGGTAAGGGCAGGAAGATGGGTTATTCTTTATGATTTCAAAAACTGACAAACTGTGTTTGGTTTGGAAAGACCTGAAAACCTCACATAACTCATTTCATCAGCTGTGTGGAGAAATAATGAAATCTGCAGGTCCTGCTTTCTGTCTGTCATCTCAGCCATTCCAGGGACAGCAATCCTGGGTAGTGTCTTTCAGTCAGGGCCATTTCCCTGGGGAGATGGAGTTATTAATAAGACATACATTGAGAGCTCATGGAGCTTCTCCTACCTGTTTTTGATTTTCCCTCTTCCTAATGCAATTTCACTGATCTCCCGGAAACTAGACAAATGTGAAAAGCTCTTCACTGAGCACGCTTTCTAAATTTGCTCCGCAAATTGAATCTTTGCTGTGCCATGTGCCGGTGTAGGCCTCGCAGATTGGAAAGGAACTCTCGGATTTCTTTGGGATGCTCCTTCTGAAGAGCACATATTCCTGGTTTTATTTTATGCTCACCTCATTACAGCAACTCACTTGCCTTTCCATTATCCCAAATGGCAATTTCTCCACCATCTTAACTTAAACATACTTACCAGTGTTCATTCCCTTTAATAAACCAAATAAATATTTCCTGAAGTCCACTAAAATTTAATCCGTGGATACTTTATTTGACTGCCACTCTTCCCCTCGTGACTTCATTTAGGGCACTCACGCTGTGTCTCTTACTCATACCTCCTATACTCTCTCAATCCCTCTATCGTTCCCTCCAATTATTGTGTTAGCCTGAGTGAACAGCAGCCCTTGGCTGATGCTAAGCTCTTCCTTGTCTACACACATCCTGAAGGGCTGAGAGTGAGTAGAGAGACCTCTCCTTCCCTTCCTCTCATCCTCACACTCACACACACAGGCACATCCATGTTTCCTACATTGCCTCCAAATTATGACTACTGCCTTGTGCCTCCTAAAACTGTGTCAAAATCCACTGCAACTCTCCAGGCCAGTGGTTGGCAATTATTTTGTGTAAGTGGTCAGATAGCAAGTATTTAAGGTTTAGGGGACATACACTGCCTGTCACAAGCTGACCATTATAGTAGGAGAGCAGCCATGGACAGTACACAGATGAATGGTGTTATGGGGCGCAATTTAAGAACAGACCGATCACCACTGAGAAGTCCAAATTTGAGAGTCCAAATTTGGCCAGCTGACTGTCTCACACAATGTCCCAAAAGTGGCTATTGGAAGAAAAGCCCCAACCACAGGGTTGTAGGTGTTCTTATACCAATAATCACATTAATCATAAGTGTCTGTTGCTATGATTAGAAATTACACATTAACATCATGAGATCATCGACAGAGGGGGAAGTGGTTCAGAATGACCCTTACCTAGGTACAAACTAAAGAATGGTTGCTAACATCCACACAATCACTGTTTATATGGTACATTGTTTAGGAGCAATAGAAATCAAAAGAGAGCAATTCTTTACTACATAGGAGTTGCCATTGTATATTATTAAACATGTCACACCAAGTAACTGATGATGGGCACAGAAGCAGGGTGTTCCCATGGGAGAAGATTATTTCCTACATAACATGGAGTCTCAGAGCAAAATGGAGTCTGTTTTAGTCATTTCCCTTAGAGTCTGGCCTATAACATTCTCATGGAGTCAGATCTGTCAGCCCATCACAAATGGGTGTGGCTGACTTCCAAAGATGCTGTTTACAAATCCAGTAGACCGACCACACTTTAAGCTGCTCATTCTTCTACTATGCAGCTACTTTTTATCTTCTCTCTTTTCTGAAAGCTTATATTTTTATTGCCCACCCATGCCAACTCTTTGCTATTAACCTTGTTCTTTATTTTAATAAACATTAAAAGCAGTAGGAGAGGAAGACTCCCATCTTCCATAGCGTCTGGATGTGTGCCCATTTGACTCTGAATTCCCTCCTACTGTTTTGTTCCTCTCCAAGACCAACCCCGCTCTTTGTGCACTGGATACCATCCCCTCTCCTCTACTTAAAGGAATAGGTCAGCAGTTCACTTCTCTCTTACCAGTACTATTAATTATTTCCCCTTTGCTGAATTATTCTTAGCAGCATATAAAAATGCTGTAATAGTTGCATTCTGGAAAAAATAAGTGAAGAAAACACCCCTCCCTTGGCCTCCTATTCCTGTTGGGCTGCAACCCCATTTCTCTGCTCCTCTCGTGGCAATCCAGTGAGTTATTTCTGAGCGTTTTCTCCATCCGCTCTCCTCCTATGTGCTCTTGAAGCCACACCCATCAGATTTCCATCCCCACCATCTCACTAATGCCCCTAACCTCAGTTGACCTACCTGTCACCTTTCCACCGTCAACTCCAGTTTTCACTATTTCAGTCCTTATTTTCTTCCCAACCTCAGCAATGTACAAGAAAAGGGTTATTGCCTCCTCTTTGCCATTGTACCTCACATGGCTCCTGGAAGCCAGTCCCTCTTGCTGTCTCCTTTATCTCTGGCTCTTTCCTGACTGGCTAGGGATTTCATGGCTTGCAGGTCAGAGACCACCTTTTCAGAGACTTTCTTGATCACCCCTCCTGAAGTAGCAGTCCCACTACTGTGCCTTCCATTAGGAGGTCCCCCTTGCTTTCCTCATAACACTGGCCATGAAACTTATCCTGTGTCTACGAGTTTCCTACCATCAGCAGGAAGGTCCAGAGTGCAAGGATGCTGTTCTGCTCACCGTCATATCCCAAATGCTAGG
The DNA here is from genome assembly GCF_902686455.1 of Sciurus vulgaris. Classification (NCBI taxonomy): domain Eukaryota; kingdom Metazoa; phylum Chordata; class Mammalia; order Rodentia; family Sciuridae; genus Sciurus; species Sciurus vulgaris. The sequence goes on along the minus strand of NC_136469.1, from coordinate 132,442,847 downwards.
CAGTTTCTAGCACAGTGCAGACACTCCGTAATCTTTACTCAATGGATGAATGACTCTTTAAAAGTCTTCCTGACATGTGGTCATATAAGACGCCAGAGTCACCTCTTGAGTTGTGTGTTACCTTATTCAGAGAAGACTGAAGCTCAAAGTGGTTAAGTGGTCTGTGCAAAAATCCCATCACACATGAGAAGCAAGACCTTGCTCCCTTTTTGAGAGATGGCTTTCTAGCCTCTGTTTAATACTCAGATATGAAAGACTGGAAGAGCCTCATCCTGTTCCTCTGCTGAGGGGCTCTGTGCATTAGAGATCCCCAGTCTAGTGTGCTCCCCTCCTCCCCTACTCAATCTGACCAAAATTCTGTATTTCTACCACAGCTATTCAAACCCATTTATAAAGAATATGTGTAACTGAACTTTTACACTTGCTTCCCTCATCCACTACAGGCATTATTTGTTGTGTCACTATCTAAAGATGTTCCTACCTTGGTGGAATGTTTGCCACTGCCTTGGAGTCATTGATTTCCCTTCTGTGTTCTCACAGTACTGTGCATTCTTCATCATAGTATTCAGAAGTGCAAGTTCCACATGCCCAATGGCAAGGACAGTTCTCACTGATCATCTCCTCTCCAGCCTCTAACAAAGCAATGCTAACAAAAATTAATTTTTGTAGAGTCAGGCACTATGCAGATAATGATTCTTATTATATGATATTAAATCATGTTAGTTATATGGTTTGATTTAATCCTCACAGTGCTATGAGGTAAGCACATATCCGTTTTAGAGATCAAGAGCAAGGAATAAGAGAGCATAATAACATCCCCATGGCAACTGCAGCTACTGAATATCGGCATCCTCGTCCTGCATCTGCTCTGTTCTGAGGACTGTGCTCCTAACAATAGTGTTAGAAATGGTAGAAGGAAGAAGTAAGCAAATGAATAAATGAAACACAATGCTTATCTCCCACCACTGTCTAGCCTGGGTTGCTGGAGAAACAGAATAGTGATGTACATTTTCTAAATGATGCTCTTTTGATCTTTGAAGAGGGCAGCTGTGATCAGACGGAGTCTCTACTGCAAGACCATGTGGCTGTCCTGGACACTACTGGGCTCCTGGCTTCCTACCGGCTAGTTGTTCCAGACCTCTGAGCCTAGGAGCGTGACCTCCAAATACAATGAGCATGAGACAGAGGTGCCTGCATCTGATTCAGGGCCCAGGTGGCCTTGAGTGACATCTGACCAAAGCACCCACTGATTTTCCCTCAGTGACTTTACCTCTATGTGAATCAGTTTCTTTTGTAAAATGGGGTTAATCATGTGCCTCATGGGTTGTTAGGAGAATTAAACTAGTCAATATGTGCTCAGGGAAGTGCGGTGCATGGTAAATTTTAATTATCTGCTAAATAAAACTGATATCTCCCTAACTCTCCTGTGTATGACTTCAGCAATGGAATAAAAGAGGCACTTGGTTTTGAGGTGGGCGATTTTAACCTTTCCTTGGAAAGAACACAGAGGAGACAGCAACTTAGACTTTGTCTCCCTGGGGCTGCTAATTTCTCCTGACTGATTTGATGTGTCAATTCAGAGAAGAAAAAAGGGGGGGGGGGGATCCACCACACACCTCGTCAGTTCAGTTAAACATCAGAATAACTGATCATTTTACATTGAGCTGACTGGCAGTTTGCCAGAAGGCATCAAAATAGCCTTTTTCCTTTTTTATTTTGAGGGACAGGAAGGTATTAGCTGGACACAGACTGAGAGCTGACCAGTGAATTTTGAATTTGGGAAATGGGATTTGTAATGATTGTCTTGGGCCTTGACTGTGCCCAGGGTCATGACTCCAGGGCACGAGGAGGAGAATCATTGAGCTCTTGAGTCTCCTGTTGGTGGCCAAGCATCATGGTTCATGCACTCAGAGACCTGGTTTTTTTTGTTTTCTCTTTTTGGCCAAGCATGCCAGATCGAGGTGTGCCTGGATGCTGGTGGACCCAGGGCCCATGACTGTTGTTCATTTCAAACAAGAGATCTTCCCCTCTGAGCTCTATCACCTCCACCATTTTTAAATTTGTTTATTGTTTGAGTTCCCCCCAGTGCATATGGTAAGAGTGAATGCTGCCCAGGTCTGTGATGAATGTGTACTAAACTAGATTAGGGTTCAAATCGAGAGGCCTGGGTGATCCAAACACAGACTCCTCTCCCCCCCCCCCCTTTTTTTTTTCTTTTTATAAACAGTATAGTTAAAAAGGTTACAGTTGCTCCTCTTTAGAATTCTTCTGAAACCTAATGACATTACCAACAGCTGGGGCTGTTTTATGAGGAAATTTCTCAATTTCCAGCTGAGCGATGCTTGACAGGCCAGGTTGGCATCCCTTGGAAAGACAGACTGAACAGTGTGGATGTGCGTGTTTAATGGTCTCTGGCCTCTATTTATTACAATCAGCTACTATTCATTGTACATGCTGACCAGATAATTCCTCTGTTGATCAAATACTTCCAACTTGAGAAGTCATCAACTTTCCCAAACCTGCAACTACTGTCACCTCTGCAACGGTGTCCTGTGATTAGGGGTTGGACCCTCAGCCACTGAACTGCACAAAAGCTGAGGTGGAAGCCATCATCCATCTGCTCTCCCTTTTCCCATTAAATACCTTTCCTGAGAAAGTCCTTTCTACTGCTGTAGTCCTCCTACCCCCTGATACTCAAAGTGTGGTCCCCTGAACAATACTGTGGGCATTACCTGTCTGCTAGAAATAAAGGAAGCCACAGTCCACCCCAAACTTAAAAGTGAGAATCCTCTTTCTTGCAAGACCCTCAGATGATTTTAATGCACTTGAAAATGGAGAAGCACTCCTGGAATAGTATTTTCCACAGAAAATTTCTGGCAGAGATAATAGGAGCTGTTTTTTAGGTACAATGTTATATAATTTTAGACTTGCCAGGAATTGGGCTTTATATAATATTGAATGACAGAAATGACAATTCTCTTTCTCATTTTCTTTTAGTCCTCCTTCTTAAGAGTTCTAAGCTAGATGTTTCAATACTCCTTAATCCTTGAGCCCTTTTTTTTTTTTAACCAGAGGAAGGGCAGACTTAAAAGCCTTTGGCAGTTGACAATGTCTAGCTATAATCAAATAAGATTGCTTACTTTTCACTGTGTTTTTATGTATACTCTATTTTGTTCTCAATTGAAATGCTTTTCATCAAATGAAATTGATAAAATTATTCTTTTGCTGGGAGGGAAGGAGGTGGGTACCAGAGATTGAACTGAGGGGCACTCAACCACTGGGTCACAGCCCCAGCCCTTTTTTGTATTTTATTTTGAGACAGAGCTCACTGAGTTGCTTAGTGCCTCACCATTGCTGAGACTCCTTTGAACTTGCAATCCTCCTGCCTCAGTTTTCCGAGCCACTGGGATTATAGGTGTGCAACCACTGCACAGAGCTGTTATAAAGTTATTTTATAAACAATTTTTCTACTAAAAATGTGAGTTGGGTTCATATGGAAATTTTAAGTAGTAGGACCCGTGGTGCATGGTTAGGAAAAAACTCATACCAATGCCACTGAACTGACTGTAGATAAGCAAGCATTGATGCAGAGGCCTGAGATTAGAAGATGGTTGATAGCGGCATCTCTCTAATGTTCATTTAGTCAACTGGGATCTAGTCGTATTGAAGATTCTGAATCAAATTTTAGGGAATCAGAAATTCTGCACTTCCGACTAGAATGCTGTTACAGATGCCAGTCCCACTATTTTGTGGACATTATATGGCAAGATTTTAAGGAAAGGGAACCCAAAACGCCATCGACTACCATGTGCAGAGGCATTTCTTACAGGTCTTCTTGATCTAACCAGTATCACCAAGGGATCGCACCGTGACAGGTATTAGGATTAAGGCCTGACCGTTTTCTCTGATTTAGTCATTCTTCAACTTCAGTGCTTTTCAGAAACACCAGGAGTATTTGTTAAATCACTTTTTGCTGGGCTCCCCCACACAGATTCTGACCAAGTGTTTCTCAGGGCTGACCTGAGAATCCACACGTCTAACGAGTGTCAGAAGATGGTTTTGTCACTTGTTTGGGGACTATGCTCTGAGAACCATTTTTCTTTCTCTACATGTTCCTCTTTAAGCTGGTGGTAGTGGTAGGGAGTAAGCAGAAGATCAAGTTGTCCAGTCAAATATCACCTTGATTATATTAAAATGTTGACAAAATATGGATCCTCAGGGGCCCAAAAGCAAAAAATAGAATTAGTGAGGATTTACATTATTCTAGAGACGTACAGGCAAGCTGCAACTGAGGTCAAGATGCCACAGTCAAAGCTTGTATATGGACACGATATATCTGCCTCAGTGGATGAGAGAAACACTGGAGTCAGGGGGCAGGAGCTGGTGCTGAAGGGCAAGTTGATGACAGCCGCAGGAATGCCGAGTGAGTGGACCATGGACTTGAAGTCTCTCTGCACGCACCTGCTTGCTGGTATGTCCCTATCTTTGCAAATACCACTCTCTTAACCTGGAGCGGCATGGAGTCTCCTCCTCTTCAGTCACCTTCATTCCAAGCTCAAGAATCATCTCCTGGACCAGCATGGTGGTGCATGCCTGTAATCCCAGTGGCTCGGGAGGCGAGGCAGGAGGATCTTGAGTTCAAAGCCAACCTCAGCAATGGTGAGGTGCTAAGCAACCCAGTGAGACCCTGTCTCTGAATAAAATCCAAAATTGGGCTAGGGATGTGGCTCAGTGGTCAAGTGCCCCTGAATTCAATACCCGGTATCCACCCCCCACCCCTGCAAAAATCACCTTCTCCAGAGAGTGTCCCTCCATGTCAGGCTGGATGAATAAGGGATTCTATCACTGCTCCAAACATACCCCCTGAATAATTTTACTATTCCACCCTACTTTGTTGTATAATCATATGCACACATCGATTTTGTATATCTGCTGCCTGATAAAATTGACAACGAGCATGGATTAAATATTGAAAGAATAAAGGTCCAATTTCTGATTTCAAAACCAGACTTGTCCTGATATTTCATCAGATTAACTAAGGGCCTATGAAGACAGAAGGCGTGTGTGTGTTTTTGCCTTAATCTCTCACTTGGCTTCTACACAATAAGAGGGATAATGTGAAATATTTAAAAGCAAAAAAAAAAAAAAAAAAAAAAAAAAAGATTGTCATGTTACCAAAGTGATATGTTCACTTCAGTGAAATAAGGAATGGAACAAAGAATAAAATAGTAATTGCAATATAACTGTGCTGTGTTGTAGCGATAACTACTGCTGCTGTTTGAGTATATATTTGTTGTGTTTTGTTTCTCTTTAGAAGAGTTGTATGTCATATATATTTTTCTTGAAAGCATAAAACATATACAATTTTGGTTTTCATTTTCTAAATGTCTCACTATATATCACCAGAATTTGTATCCATGTAGTAAGTGCTCTCACACATACTTTTTATTAGAAGGGTAAAATTTCACCATAAAGAGCAAGGCTTTCAAATATCAGGACCACTGATGCTTTTGGAGGATGATTCTTTGCTGTAGGGAGCTGCCTGTACATTGTAGAGTGTTTACCAGAACCTCTGGACTCTACCCATAGGTATCCCTGTCCTCTAGATGTGATAACAAACAAATGAATCACCAGACATTACGAAGTGCCCTCTGGGGTACAAATTTGCCCCCATTTGAGAAACACTGATGAAGAAAAAAAAAATCTAAATATATGTGTACACAAATACACACCCACACACACACCACACATATAAAGGTTCTGTTTGTGAACATTTCAATTATCTCCTTTTTGATAGACATATTCAGTTTTAAAGAATGAATCTGTGTAAGCATGTGCACATGTGCATGAGTGTGTATATGTGTGTATTTACCTACCTCTTTCATTTCCTTTTAAGTTTCTTTGGCCTGGTAACTTCTAGCTGAGTTTCTAATTGAGTGAAAGGTATGCCTGGAGTTAACAAGAGAAACCAGTGCGGGTAGAGGACTGACCACTGCGTTAGGCGGGTACCCCTACCAGAGAGTGCCCAGCTTAGAAGGAACAGTAGGAGCACAGTGCTGCCCCAGTCTGTATTAGATCATTCTTTTCCTTCCCCTGTTTCCCTCACTCTGATTTGCCTCACAAAAGCAGAGGATTTCTAAGCCTCTATTTTTTTTCTTCTCTAAAATACCATAATAATAGTACCTAATTTTTAAAACTCTTATGAAGATTAAATGGAAAAATACCTGAAAAGTGTGTAATTGCAATTACCTGAGCCAACAAATATTAATAGCCACATAAATCAGCCTAAGAACAGGAAGAAGGCTGGTGTGACTGGGGCCTCTGGCTGAGGGGAAGAAGGAAAGAAGTGCAGCTGTGGGCAGGGAGGTCAGGGCCAGGGCTACCTTGCATACAGAATGGAGTACAAGGGAAGAGTCTGTCTGTTCACTGTGGTAGCTCAGGGTTAGGTGATGGGGCCTGGACTAGGGTTCTGACAGTGATGGTGGTGAGAAGCAGGCAGAGGCAAGCCAATCTGGAGGCAGTGTCAATAGGATTTGCTACAAGTTTGCTAAGGAAGTGGAGAATAAATAAATAAATAAATAAATAAATAAATCAAGGCCTCAGTGAGTGAGTGAGTGAGTGGAAGGTAATGCCATTTGGGAAACTCTAAAGGAGCAGGTTTGGAGAAGCCAATCAGTATTCCTGCTAGGGCATATAGAGATTGGAAAGTTTATTAGATACTTATGAAGAGATATCAAGAAGATACAGAGTCTGAGGCTCAGATAGCAAGTCAGAGCTTGTGATTCACATATAGGAACTATCAGCATTGAGCTGCTACTTAATGTCCTATAACTTGAGGAGATCTCTTAAGGTGGGAATATAGAGAAAAGATCGCCTCTCAGCGAGTATGTGTGCCCTGGAATGGAGAAGTTATGACTGTAGGTTTAGCTGAAGATCTACAGGTTGTTAGATGCCTGCTTGACACTTTGGCATTGAATACCTCCCTGTACGTGGCAAGGCCTCAAGGAATAGAATGTACCTGTGCTCATCAGTTTTCCACTGCTGTGATAAAATACCTGAGAAAAACAACTTAATCGAGAAAAGGTTTATTTTGGCTCATAGCTGCAGAGGTTTCAGTCCTTGGTCAGCTGACTCAATTGTCCCGAGTCTGTAATGAGGCAGAATATCATGGCAGAAGGTTGTGGCGGAGGACTAAACTTGGTCACCTCATGTCAACTGTGAAGTGGGGAGAGAGAGAAAGAAGAAAAGAGAGAGGCAAGGGACAAAACACAGGGCACATGCTCAGTGATCTACTTCCTCCACCTGGGCCCCACTTCCTGCACTTTCTACTTCCTCCCAATGACATGTCCAACTATGAACCTATCAGTGAATTAATGCATTGATGAGGACAGAGCCCTCAAAATATGGGTACTTCCCAAGAGTCCTACCTCTGAACATGGCTGCACTGAGGACCAAGGCTTCAACACATGAGCCTTTAGGGAACATTCAAGACTTGAATCATAATAGCATCCATCAAGTGTCCGTAGCACTTCAAGAATGTGCCAAAGATAGCCAACATTCCCATGAACCAAAACTAACTTCATCTAAAGAAAATAATGAAATAATTCATTTCATGTGATCTGAGCTTTGCACCAAGGATGTCCTACTTCAGATCGCTGGTGGTTTAAACACCCTTCTCTGACTAATGGAGAGAGGGTGCACTGCTCACCATTTTCCCATTTCCAGGGAGTGCTTACATTTGCCTCGTGTACCAGTTTCAGAGTATGCTCTTTAAAAAACGATATTTTCTGCATACTAGTGAGTTAAGAAAGCATCTCTTTTGCCTGGGGTCATGAGCCTGACACAATTAACACAGCGAAATCTGCCACACGTTTAATCAGAGGTAGTTAATTTGATTTTCTAAAATTAAGCAGAGCGTCAGTTTATCGTTAGTTCTGAGAATCACTGCACTCCACATACCCCAAAAGGGCTTTATTGGATATGAATAATAATAACCTACAAATATATCGATGATAATGAGCATCTAAATGTTCTTTAAGGAAAAATAGGGTGAAAAAATAAAAAGCCCCTGACAAGCATGAATGGAGACTCATGATGGCCAGGAATTTTAAAATTTATGATCATTACAACATGAAAAAATAATTATGAATAATAAAAATCTGTTACAATAATTAGCTATAATGAATGCTCATGGTGAGCTAAATGAACTGGAACAATTTAAGGCAATAGCACATAATTTGCATTTTGTGTAATGTCAGATCATTTTATCATTAGAGAAAGAAAGAAGAGGAAGAGAGAAAGATAAAAAGACAGGGAGACAAAGGGGGAGCTTATGGGAAAGTGAACTGTTAGGATTTCTACACTCCTGTCTTGTAAAACATGAAAAATGTTGGCTTTTGTGGTCTTTACTTCAATGTTTGCATCTATTTCAAATTTTGAGGCATGAATAATAGCAGAAAATAAAATTTGATCAGTTCAGTAGGCAACCAAATCAGATAAACTTGAGTTTGAATCTCTACCTGCCTTTTTATAGCTGACATAAGCAAGGCACCTCCTTAAACCTGCCTCCCAGATGGATCTGTAAAATGGAATCATAATAGATACAGCCTAAAGCTGTGATGGAGTGGAGACATGTAGTACTACTCTTAGCAAGTGCTCATTCTGCACTTGACAGTCTCCTTGAATTTATCACATAAACGAAGTCATTTAGTCCTATAGCCCAGATCAGTAAGTGTTGGTGTGTCTCTTTCAACTGATGAGGAAAGTACAGATACAGAGTTTGAAAACAAGTAGTAAGAGAGCTGGTTTGGGTGAGTACCTTGGTGGGGGCTTCAGAATTTACACTTTTCATTGCTGCTCTGAGCAGAATCTCCCAGTGAGCATCAGCACAGTAAGCTCTAGCAAAGGGCTCAACGCAGGTCAGGGATGACTGGTTTTGTGTTACCTTTGTGTGCTCAAGAGCGTGCATTTGTATGTGAACAGGACTTGCTCTCATGAAGTCGCTGCTACAGCCTGAAAGGCAGGATTTGGAAATGGCTTTCAATTTCCCCCAAGTAACCAACCCCTATCCAGCAGGGATTCCATCCTTGAATGATAAGAAGGTCACTGCAAAGTGGTTTTCTCAAGTTAGAGGGTTCATAAACAGCTTCTGGGTGGACTTTCATCGCCAGTCCCAAGAGATGAGTTCTTCATGACACTGAGCAAGATTGAAGGGCCATCACTCCTGGGCTCATCCAGGAAACCTGGGATGACTCCCACCCCCACCAACCTGCACAGGGCCTTCTCTGACTCAGCTGGTTGAGGCTTCCATGGTCCAGTCAGGTAGTGAGAGTTGGAGGGAGGTCTGTTCTGTGCTCCTGGAGCAGGAACACAAGTCTCATTATCTTTGCTTGGGCTTTACCTATAAATGAAGTGCCAACTGGGGCCATATTAGTAGAGGTGGCTTATTCTATCCCTTCATTTTTTAAATGTGAGCATTAAAATAGGGAACTATTTCTATAACCTTATTTTGTTGCTTTTCTTATCACACAGTATACCAGGAGCTTTGTAAACTATCTTGGATTTCCCATATCCAGTAAGAACTGTGGTAAGGCTTAGGTTGAGTTTCAACAGACAGAGCTGGGACATATCAATATGCAGATGGATTGTTCTTGTCCATCATACTGGGACATAAAATAAATGCAAAACCAAAACAGAATAAACATGAGGTGGTGATCCTCATCCTGTACATTGTTGATTTCCCCAGATGAGCCCTCTTTAAGAAAAAAAATGCAATGATGGGGAGCACCCCCACCCCCTCCTTTCTTGCCCCCCCCCCCCGCCCCAGTTCAGCTCTTTCTTTCCTTCAGTGCAAGTCCCCTGGGTCCCCAGCTGCCACCTTCTGTTTGCTCTCTTTGGTGGTCTGCCAGCTGGAGGTTATCAAATGACCCTGCAGGCAGACAGGGGCTTCTTCCCTCTTCCTCCTCCCCAGACTTAGCCCTGAGTTCCCTTATCTCCTTCTGGATGCCCTCTGGCAAGGAGAGTTTGGTCTCCCCTCCATCCCACCTTTTAAAGATGTGCTTCCATTTGGAAGACAAATGCCTCCAGGCCAAATAGAGGCCTGCAGGAATTTGCTTTTAGAGAAAAGAAAGAAGAGAAAGGCACCAGGGAGGAAAGCTCTCTCCTTTGGCAGCATTTCTGCTTTGGGCAAACAACTCTGGATTCCAAGTTCCCAGGGCAAAGCCACAGGGGCCGAGTTCAAGACCTGTTTTCATTTCATCTATAGGTGGCAAATCAGAGAGAGGACTTGCTGGGATTTGGATGGACTCGAACTCTCACATATGAAAAGTTGTTTTTGTTGATCATAATCAGAAAGGATCAAATTTCATCACAAGAATAGAAGCCCTTCCTCACAGTGGATTATAGCCTCAGGCAAACAGAAAACAAGAAACACATAAAACAACCCTAGATTGACAATTATTTGATGTTCCTAACAAGAATTGCTTGCCAATTATTGTCAATTGTTTTGTTGAGTGGGGGAGAGAGACAGAGAGAGAGAGAGAGAGAGAGAGAGAGAGAGAGAGAGAGAGAGAGAGAGAGAGAGAGAGAGATAACTTAGTCAAGAGACAAGTTATTATTTATCTTTGCAGAAGGGATGGATATTAGTGGTTTTCCAGGGATCAAAAGAACGCTCATGATTCAACTTTTGGTCTTGCCATTTTTCCAGGGAACCTCGTGAAACAATTTTCATCTCAGTTTACAAATTGGGGTTTCTTAGGAAAGCAGTATCTGGTCAGGTTTTTGAACTGACTTTAATCAAAGAGTTCAAAGTCCCCTATTCTAAGACCTAGGTTTGTTGTTTTTTATATTAATTGTGTATGCTTGTCATTTCTTGGTCAAAGCAAATTCTTCTCTCAATGAAGTACTTTCAGAAACTCCCCCAGAACCGTTTAAAACTACTTCTTTTGATAACATTCTGCCTGACATGTTCAGTGTACCCATCACATCAAAGCTGATCTGTCTTAAGAAAATAAGGAAGAAGCTCTTTAATTTTGTTTTTCTTAGAAAATGCATGTTTCAGTTTTCTCTCCATGTGTATTTTGAGCCATTGATGTACTTTCAAAAGAGTATTTTTAATAACCTTGAGTAGAGAAGTAGAAGGCACAATTCTTATTTTGAATAATATAAGACCTGAAAGATTCAGGAAAAGTTGTGAGGTCACGTTGGAGCAGTTCTGTAACTGTTGACTGCTGACCACAATGGCCCGGAACAGATGAAGGTCTTCTAATTGCCTTCTCCTCCTGGGTGAGTTACACAGTGCTAAATGCACACCATCTTTTCCCATATTGTTTCTAAACTCTTGGGTCTGGTTTTCTGATATTCCTGAGTCATCAGCTGAGGTCTCCTACTGCACAGCAGAGAGCTGAGATCAGGAGCAGATGACTTTCTTGGAAGAATTCATAAAACACTGATTAAAATATTATCATCAATGGAAACACACTTGGGAAGAAAATACATAGACTGAATGAATGTAACTTTAAGGTCCTTCATACTCTGTCCAACATGAATTATAGATGGAAGTTTTGGAGGTGAGACTGTAAGAACTACCCAGATATTTGTGCTCTGCTAGAACTAGTGATAATAGCCATGCTGAATCAATAATGCACTTCTAAGAATTTACACATTTATTTGTTTCTCAACAGTTCTTCAACATCTAGGAAATACCCTCAGAGCTAATTGTTACATTTCTCTCTTGATAAATTGATTCCTTGAGATAAACATGGCAGTCATTAGTGTACAAAAACAACTACAAGAAAAGACAGACGGGAAAACCTCAAATTTTCTAATGGAAATACCACATTTACAAAATGAAGATCCATGCAAGAGAAAAGTAGTCAGTGATGTTCATGAAAGAGAAACCACTGAGTTTACTTGTACCTGTGAAATATCTGGGGAGAGGAACAGGTTGGAAACTTGGTAAAACTGGCCAGACTTACCTAGTCTGTCTAACACACTCAGTTCCCATTAGCTAAGACTGACAGGACATTAGAATGCAGTTGTGGAAGAAGGCTTGGACTTTGGACAGTGTCCTCTGCATGAGAACCAGGATAGGTATCAGATCTAACGCCTCTCATTGTTAAAAGATTTCTCAGTTTTGTCCTGGGCTCCCTTCTTGTCTCCCTCTCTTCTCTCCATCCAGTTACTTCTTTTGCATCAATGGCTTCCATCATTGGCTGTATCCAAATGGCCCACAAATTCTGTCTCCAGCCCATCCTTTCCCTCTGAGTTCCAGACTGACACTGCCTACTGTCATTGTCTCTTCTCCTCTTGAAATTTGTTGGTGGAATCTCTGAAGTCAGGTCGGAACTCACTGGGGTGAGTGCCACACTCAGCCTAGTATGTAAGTAGGACTCTGCAGCTTTCACTTAACTCACTCTCCCCTAAGCTTCCTCCACATTCAATTCAACTATTTTGTGTTTTAAACTTGTCTTGAATCTGGCAGCTTCCTTTCATCTCTGTCATAGAATATCTTTTACAAACAATAGTAAACTGTTCTAAGATTGATTGCAAAATTGTTCTTTGCCTTCTGTATCAATCAGGGTTGTCACAGTTCTCTAGAGAAACTTTTATATTTATCTCTATATAAAGAGATTTATTTTAAGGAACTCATAGAATTATGGGAGTTGATGAGTCTGAAATAATTGAAAAAGTCCAACTGGCAGCCTGGAAATTTCCATAAAGTATTCCTAATATTTAATATTTAGGTTATTTCCATAAAGTCCTCAGTCAGAGTTCTTTATTCTCTGGAAAACCACAGTTATTGTTCTAAAGGCCTTCAGCAGAGGGGTTAAAACCAACTCACATCATTAAGGGCGATCTTCTTTGAAGTCAACTGCTTATAGACATTAATAACAAAGTACCTTCACAGTAACATCTAAACCCGTGTTTGCTTAAATAAACGGGCATCAGAGCCCAGTCAAATTAATACATCAAATTCAACCATCTTAACCCCAAGTTCTTTGAATCCAATCAGTATTATACCAGTTATATTTTTGAAAACACAAATCAGACAGTATCATTGTTGATTCATGTCTTCAAAGAACCTTAAATGCTTTCTCATTACTCTTGGTGCTCTATAATATCCAGGTAAGATGTGGCTTCATTTCTCATGTGCTTACAAGCCCTGGATCAACCACAGAAGTTTTCCTGTGTTTCCTTAGTTGAAGCCCCATCCTCCTGCTACAGGAAATTTTCAGACTTTTTCCTTTCCCTATGGAATGTTCTTCCTTTTCATCTTTGTTAGGATCCTTTATGCTTCTTTTGTATTTCAGTTCAATTTTCCCAGACATCCTTGAGAAGGTCAAGTTTGTATGAGATGCTCTTACCATGCTATGAACATCTCGGTTATAACATGTGTTCTAATATCTCTTCTTGGTCATGTGGTTACTTGACAGAAGTTTGTCCCACTGCTAAATAGCGACCTCTAGTTCCCTAAGAATGGAGACCACATTCATTTCTGTTTATCTTCTGCTTTTAGTAGATGGCTAGGTTCTTGGTGGGTGCTCAGTAAATTCTTGTTGAAAGAAAGGAATAATTAGTAAATGTCTGAATCATTTAAAGGGTATCTTTTCCCAAATAAACATTGAGTTCTTTGTGAGGAAACGCCCTCTTTTGTCTTGCTATTGTATTACCAGTACCCACCATGCTCCTGGGAATGTTAAATTTTCTCTTGAAGAATTTAGCTTAGAGATACAGAGATAATCATCAAGTGATGACCCTGTACTGCAGGGTTCAAGAAGAAGAGCTGTGGGTGGCAGCCATGTTATTGTGTCTTAACGAGTCAGTACATAGAACCACATGCTGGGAAGGGTTCAAGCCAGCAGGCAACCTACCACAGAAGGCATCATGTGGCCCTACAGAGGTGCAGAGAGTGACTTCAGCTACTAAAGTTCTGGTTTCTTTGAAGTCTGGACATGTCTGAGATGCCAGTCTTTGGATTCTAAGATATTTCTATAGCCCTAAGGTAAATCTCAACCCCACACTTCCCCTTTAATATTTAGGTTATTTCCATGAACTTTTACTCCTTGTGAGAACTTTGAATTCACCATGGTGACTCTAAGGGACGCTGATTGCACAGGATGACTCACTGCCCTACTCAGCTCTCTCTTCCTGCCTTTTCTCTCCTTTCCCTGTCCTCTCACTTTCTGAGCTTTATGTAAAGAACAGCGGTGAAGTGCAATTTTTGCTGGCTTGGGCATGATAGTGAACAATGGAAATTTGGATAGACTTAAGTGGAAGTGCAATGGGTTTAAAACCCAGAAGATAACAATAACAGCTCCTCCCATTAATTATTTACATTCTTGATATATGCCAGGCACTTTGGCAGGTTTTTCTAAAAATGTCTCTGACTTGGCTCTTCCTCTATCCCTGGTTGGGTTAAGCACACTCTTTAGTACCTGCTTGCATCTTATTTGCATACTTACCTTGTTGTTTTATAATCCTTCTGATCAATCTTTCTCACCATGCAGTGAACTCCTTTGAATTTGAGGATCCCAACACAATAATTTCTACATCAAAGATATTGAATTCGTGCCTTCTGTGTGGAGAAGTGGATGAAAATATCCTATTTTTAATAACTTCAACACAGTCTATTTGTATATAGCACTTATGAGCAGCTATTTACTGTTCTAAATAACTCTATTACACTTATAGAGAGTCTGTTTTTGAATTGCAATCTAGACTTTTCTGGATTCCTGAATCAGTACCTTTCCACAGAGTTCTATCATCTGAGAGAAAATGGGTTTAAATTGACTTGGCTTTATTTGTTTTGATATTGGTTAAGTTACTTAATCTGTGAGGAATAGTTTACACTCATAAAATAAGAATCGTGTTACCCAACTTTTGGCAAAGAATATAGAATTGTGTTTTCCTAACCCTCTCTGCCAACAGACTATATTTTATGTATTCTAAACATTCTCCATCTTTATTTTTCAGACCAATGTAGTAGTACAATAAAAGAGAGACAAGAAAGTTCAGAGTGTGGAGAAGGTAATGAATGCAATTGTTGAGAATTTTCAGGTGAACAAAGAGAGGAAGTGAGGTGAATGAATTTTAGGATGTTATGTAACCAGATGGTTGGAACTATGCAATGAGTTGGAAAGAAAGGAGATGCTCATGAAAGAGGCGTGTGCATAGAATGGAAATTATGGAAAGATCGCCATGTGGGAAATGACAAGGGTGACCGGTAGTCAGAGGTGTGAGTGACTGCTGTCACCTTTGGACTGGCATCACCAACTGAGGGAGAGAGGTAAGCAACTGAAATTCCAGGAGGAGGAACAATGATTTATATATGGAATCATCTAGAACATAAGGCAGATATGTAATATTAGAATAGAAGTGGCCCAGTAATTAAAACAATAAAAAAAAACCTACATATTTTTATTGGAAGATTACAGGATAGTCTGAAGCTAAAACTTACTTTTTATTCCAACAGTTACTATTTATCTAACAGTGTAAAAACATTTTCTTTGCTGAGAATTAGATTCCTGTCTTTTAAAATGAATATGAAAAGATCTGCCCTGCATTCTTGAAATACTTTGGGGTACGATTATATGAAGTCATGTATATGAACATTATCTGGTGCAAAGCATGGAGTTTGTGAAATGAGTACAGTACCACCTTGACCTTCACACCTCAACTTTCAGTTTTCAGATCAAGGTAAATTTTAGTCCACAGTGGGACACTCAATCTGTGGTACAGAAAAGTGAGGGGACATCCATTGTTCTTCTCATTTGATCGGGAGGCTGGATGACACTGGAGACTGCTATACAGTCACTTTCCTGCACTCATTATCTGTTTACAAACACCTCACACTAATCAATAAATATGATAGGTGATTCTAGTCCACAAATATTTAAAGAGTCACACTGTTGTCCCTTAAGCACATATTCACTGTAGGAGATATTTCTGCATTTACATTTATTTTTTCTAATACATCTCAGTTTGTGTGATAGTGAATTCTTCCATTGTTATGTACTTTCATCTGAGGTTTAGAAAAACATTCAATTTTTCTTACAAGCTACATCAGTCTTCACTGATAAAACTTTCTAGTGTCTCAGGTTCAACTCCATCCCCTTTACTTAACCACAAGTTAGGCTGGTGGAATTGATCAGCTAAGATAGAAAAGCAAGCAATTAGAAAAAGAAGCAAAACAAAAATTATTGAAAGTAGAAGATTTGAACCTGATAATTACTTATGAGATAACTACTGCAAAAAGACTTACAGTAGTTCACGACTTTGTGTTACCTTAGCATTGGATACTTTGAGTCAAAGGTCTGCAATGGCTATCTCTCTCTCTGGAAGTGGGCTGTGATCTCCCTTCATTGTGCATTCTTGCCTTTGTCCCTTGAGAGAGCTCACATTCTCCCTTAGTGTGAATCTGCTTTCCTAAATAAATCTGTGTCTCTGAACAACAATTATAAGACTGTTGCTAATCATGGATTTGAATACTGCAGAGATGGGACTAAATATATAAAGATACTGTTGTAATGATTGCTATGATTTCTAATTTGTCTGTATTTGCCAATAGATTTTAAATTGTTAGCAAGAAACATGTGATTTCTGTTTTTTTAATCCCTATGCCTAGCACACAGTAGGTTGTTAGTAAATGCTAATTGCTTTTAATTAATGATTGATGGAATTCATATAGAATAAAATGATTTTTAAAAAAATGAATGACAAATCTCAAACCAGAGAAGCTATTATTTTCAAGTGTAGAAATAGGTATTATTTCTAAGTCAATCTCATATAACTTGTAAACCAAAACTGTTATGTCAAATAATTTTAGGGCTGATTTTTAAGCAAGCCACAGTATTGCAAAATGCTTCTAACACGAAGAACATGTTTGTGTAGGATGAGTAATTTACCGTGTCTGACATCGAGCAGTAATTTAAATGACCCCTCTAACTCTCCAAACATCTGGTATGTCTCCAATAAATAGGGCAGTATAAAAAGTAATATAGACGAAAAACTTGCTTAGGGGTTTAGGGATATAAGTTTGCTGGGCTAGGGGATTATGGATGTATATGCTTTTAATCATGGAAGATTATAAACATACAATCAGAACTTTTATTAAAAAATATAAATAGCTTCTGAACAACTATTGGAATTTGAGATTGAAGCAGTGAGCTCCAAGGGCATTTGTAAGTTTCTTAACGATAGCAGTTTCCATGCTATGAGAATTTTTATTTTGCCAGGAAAGTTGATAAGAAAATTGAATTCATTAACTTTCATTCTTATAACAACCTTAAAAGACAGGAAGGATCCCCAATTTAATTATAAAAAAACTGAAATGCAAACCATCCAGCTATAGGTCACATAATAGATGGTGGAATAAGGGGTGATTTCAGGCCTTGCTCATAGATGTTAAAACAGGTGCTCTTTTTGGTTTCCATCTCTTAGAGTCCCTAAGTTAGTGATGATAACAGCTATGATCATTGCTTTGCACATGCCAGATTATGTTCCAAACCCTTTACAAGAACTTACATATTTAATGTTGACAACACCTTTATGAGGAAGCTGAGGAGCAGAGAAGTTATGTGACTTGGCCCAAGGCACACAACTAACATGAAATCAGGATCTAAGCACAGAACTACAATGTCTCTCTCAAATAAGAGAAATTATGAACAGTTCCTAACTCAAAACATGGCACATATATCAGGCACCTGGTAAATGTAAATGCCTTTCTTCCTACCCCCAAATTTAATATTTTGCCAGAGGTATCATGAAAATAATGCAAGTTATTGTGTACTAAGACAGGAAAAAAAAATCAAATACTAGATAGGTGAAGGACACAGCTCTTCCAACTCTCTGTTTATTTGACATTTCAGCTGCTCTGTTCACAGGAGAGTTATGATGTTTTGTATTTAGGCTTATGGAAATGTCTGACACAACCATCACTTTTGGGTTGTCTGTTTTATAAACTCTTGCAGGTTGGGCATTTTCGTCTAAATGCCAGGCAATTTGCAATTATGCTTTGTTTTATGACCTTTCAGTTAGTATGCAATCTATTTGACAGTGCTCATCCGACACCTGTAGCAATTCTGCCTAATATAATAGCATGTTTCCCTGAGACACTAACTTGGGCTCAATAAATCAAATATAATCTAAAACTTCTGTATGCTTCTATTATCAATTTATCTCTGAATGATACAACCAAAAGAGTCATGTTTTCTGGCATGATTTGTTTCTTTGAAAATCTATACTAATTCTGACTCATACTCTATTGCTTAAAAAAAAAAAACTAGTTATTTTTATGAATAGGTAGTTCATCATTCTAGTGAAGTTAAAAATAAGTATGTTTATGGAGAGAGGAGTTTTTACACCACCATCATATGACAGATTATTAAATGTCATCTTTGCTTTCATGAATTTAGATAAAATTGTTAGGGAGACTGTTTGAGGCTATTTATTTAATATTTAATCATTTTTTGCCCTCCCCACATTTGAGTATGCATGCGCATATTCTTTGTATCCCTTTAAATGGAATATCTGTTTTGAGGATAGAAGGAGGACTTCTCTTACCTTATTGTTTTATGCCTAGCACAATAAGAAGCACATAGTAGGTGCTCAGCAGTCACAGTTGGCTCATCTTCTGTCTAATGAGGAGTAAGTAGTAAGTGTCAAGTTGTGGCTAAGTCCACAAGATTCCTCTTGGTTGTGCAATCTTGAGAAACTTATTTAAACTTTAGCTTTTCATCTGGGCATTGGGGCTAATAATAGTCCTGGCTAGGTGAAATCAAATGAGAAGATTAGCACTGTAGTGGCATACTGTAAGGACAGAAAATGATATTGACATTAATTATTTACTCAAAACATTGTTAAGCATCTACTATATGCCAATTAGGACCTGAGGTAAGGGTTAGAGAAGTCAAACTGATTTTGCTGTAAGGAAGAAAGAGAGATGCCAAGATGTATAATAGGACACCATCAGTGTTATAATCCATTATGTGAAGATATGGCACAGCAAGTGTCTAAATGCTTTAGGAATTAAGGAAACTTCAGAGGGAAAGCAGCATGTGAACCAGCCGCTGAAGATGGTCCTGACCAAGGAAAGAGCAGGGACAATATAGACATTTAAATATGTCATCAAATTACCTGTCCACCTGAGAAACATTTGCACAAAATTAGTTTATGGTTAACCCAGTATTATTTTTGAATTATTTGCTTTCAGTGGTGAGGCCCTTCCTTATGACATGTACTATTCATTATTCCTCCATAATTTCCATCCCAATAATATACACTTAAAAACAGCATTTATTGCAAGTGTGTGTGTGTGTGTGTGTGTGTGTGTGTGTGTGTGTGTGTGTGTGTGTAATTGGACAACTTCTTCACAGTGATAATGGAGAAGTCATTTACCCTCCCTTGAGTCCTGGGTTCCTCATCCATGAGGTGAGACAGTTATTTCTGACTTGCAATCAGTGCATAGAACCCTGGTGGCCTTTCCATTTGGATTCTTGCCTGGACTGCATGTGGCCCTCATATAAAGGGTATGTCTGAGTTTGACAAACATCATGGAATCAGACTTCAGGAGCCCTTTCTGCAGGCTCAGAACCTCCCCAGAAGGAAGAGAAATAGAACAAAGTAAGGTATTCAATTCTGACATCTAAAGAATTTGTACTCGTGCTTCACACACTGATTTTCTTTAGGTTTCTGTTCTCTTGTGTGTCATCCTTGTCTGCTTGACAAAGTTGGTTCACCACTGGCATGTACCTGTATAGGTCCTGGCCTATTTAAAGGGACCAGAGAGATCAAGAAACTTTCGTCCTGGACCCCACCTAGGAGTTAGACATATCATTTATGCCACATATCAGTAGCCAGAACTCAGTCATAGGGTCTTAACTATTTGACAGGGTAACTGGGAAATACAGTCTATAACCAAGAAGTTATATGCTCATTGGAAATAGGGAGACTTCATTATTAAATGGAAGAAAGGAAGAATGGATACTAGGGAATCCTTAGTAACCTGTGTCTCATATAGGCTATTCCAACAGTTCTCTAAGAGTGATCTCATTGTCCACAGTTAATGGATAAGAAAGTTGAAATTCAGAGAGAATAGGTTAATCATTAAAAGTTAAAAAGCGGAGATTATAGAAGGATTATTTTAATGACTGCATCACACACTAGGTTCTTAGCATGATAGTCAAGGGAAAAAAAAGTAGCTACTTAATGTTTTGTAGCCCTTCAAGAAACTAGGCAGCTGTGGTATTCATGTGCCACCGGAAGCCTGTGTTTTGCAGGAATCTTGTGGGAGGTGATATAACAGAAGATTAAGTTATTGAAAATAGTAGCTAGAGTTAAGCCCTTGAAAAATAAGCACAACTTGTTTTCAATTACTTGATTACACAGGCTTCAAAAATTCTACCATATGCCCTGGGTAGTTCGAGGCTCCAGTTTTTCAAAACCATCCACTTGAGTTCAATTTTTAGTTTGAGAGAACAACCCTGGGAACACAAGAAATATAAATTTACACACAAAACAAATTCAACCCTGCAAATATGGTGATGACAAGATAATAAAAAATGTAGGAGCAAGAAGATTGGACAAGGCCTAGCAATTTGCCAAAATTTTGAGGTCAGATATCCGTGAGCCATGAAATTGTCTAAAAATTGCTCAGGGTAAGTAAATATATGTTTGGAAGAATTGCTTACACAATGATTTTTGATTTTTTTTTTTTCCTCTAGGAAAATAATAACCAAGTTAGGGCGACAGGGAAAGTTCCTTAGGGCCAGTGATAGCATGAATACTAAAGGACATACCTGTGCATAAAGATGACGTGTTTGGCAGTACATAATCACTGCCTTCACTCACTAGATTTGTGGGAGAAAATTTCTAAGGAGCTTAAATCATTTTTTAAAAATTCCTAAGTACTTCTTTCAAGCAGTAAGAAATTTCATTTACTCTAATTTTATTTTAGAGCTTTTTAAAATCTGAAGTTATTTTATATTTCTCCTTACGTAAGACTCAGATTCCACTGGCTTTGACATTTCTCTTTCACACTAACACCCTCTTTAAGGAAGAGTTACCTATAGGCTTTCATGGCAAAAAGCTCCGGAGAGAAGAGGGAGATTTTGATAAGAGCAATTAATTCTACACACTATAAACTAAGGATCTGAAAGTAGGAGGGGTTCCTAAATAGCAAGTTTAGTGAAGTCAAAGAGAATCTCATGTTATACAATTAGATGTCTTGAACCTGTTTCTCCTATCCACCTGAGATTTTGTATCCATTGGCCAATGTCCCTGGAAACCACGGTCTACTCTTCTCTGACTTCAACTTTTAAGTATACACATAGAACTGAGATCGTGTGGTATCTGTCCTTCTGTGACTGACCGCCTTACTACATGGTAACTATAGTTAACAACAAATTATTATATTTTAAAAAATCACTAAAAGAGCAGATTTTAAGTATTCTTACCACACACACATACACACTAGTATTTGCAGAAGTGCGTATGTCAATTGATTCGATTGACCCATTCTACAACACATATATATTTCAAATTATCCTGTTGTAAATGATAAATATATACAGTTTTGTCAATTAAAATGACTTTCAGTATATTTGTTCTGTGAAATTAACATTAAAATAGCAACAAGACCTCATCATCTCACATTAGTAGTATTCCCTCTACAGATTTCGCTTCTTCCTCTTAATGCTCCCAATCCCCTAAATTGAAAAAAAATCAGAAAACTAATCTTCAGTAGCCTTTAGAATTGTTTCTTTCTGTGGTCAACAGGCAATCCTGGAGTAACTCATACTAAGAAAACCCAGTAATTAATTTTCTAGAATGCAGAAATAAGGAAAGCATTTAATTATGATGATAGAAAAATGAGGCTTTCTGTGGATTATTTTGAGGGGTTTATAAAATCCACATTTTGAGTTGTCAGTTTATTATGCTTTTGAGAAAGTCCGAAGTTATCATTGTTTCATCCAGTCCTTTGGGTAAACCTCTGTATTAATCTGCTCTGGCTGACAAAACAGAATCACACACCTGTCCAAATCGGGTGGTTTACACAACTTGAATTTTTGTCTCATGGTTCTGGAGGAGGTCAGTCCAAGATCCAGGTGTCCAGCATGGCTGGCTTCTGGTGGGGATATTTCTCTTGGTCTACAGCGAGCCATCCTCCTTCTGTGCCCTCATGTGACCTGCGTGTGGACAAAGTACTTGCTGGTGTCCTTTCCTTGTCTCACAAGGTGGTTAGCCTTATTGGAGAAGAGCTCCATCCTTAATCTTGTTTATCTCCTTGAAGGTCCTATTTCTGAATGTAGTATCTTTGGGGCTTACGTGTTAGGGCTTCAACATATAAATTTTCAGAGAACACTCTTCAGTCCATAACAGGCTGCATCCCCCGAACACTGTCACTATAAGGAAACAAATATATACCCTGAGTGAAGAATAAGGCCAGAGATTTTCAAGATATTTCCTTAACATGAGCAGTTTATCATATTTATTAGTTGTCATTTTAGAAATCAGAAAGCAGGATTTTGGTGGTATGAGACATGGAATAAAACATTTTTTTGATGAAGATAGTCTAATGGCCAAGGAAAAATCAATAAACCATTTGTAAGTGTGAAAGGCCTCACAGAGACATGAGCAGTTGAAAGATGAAATGGGGTCTAGGGAGGAAGAAATGGGTGAAGTACAAATATGTGAAGTACAAATCCTAGTAGCCTTCTAAGATTTACAGTCACCGTCTTCATCTTACTGGGTCTTATTGTTCCTTGGTGTCCAAAATTTACAGATCAGCATGGTCTCACTCACTGTATGAGCTGACTGAAACTTTTACTGAGCTTAAGATAGAAAATAATAATTTATTTATCTAAGAGATCACTTATTGCAATTAATTATTTATTAAAAAAAAAAAAAAAACCACTGGCCAAGGTTTTCTGAGAGCTAACAATGTGCTAAGTGTTTTACATTCACTGCATTTTCATAAGAACCCTAAAAACTATGTCCTCATTATCTCCATCCTCCTCAGGTAGTGACTTGAGTCCTCTCCATTTAACTAACAGCCTTTGTTAGTTTTCCACCTTCTTGTCTTAGAATAATTGGTTGCATCCACCTTTTAAGATATGATCTGTGATATAAAATTACAGGAACATAGAATGGAGGCCTGCATCAAATTCAAATCCTTGTGACATAAAGGCCCCTCAGCAGGTGACTACACCAGTCAGTGGTAAGCATGCATCCAGTCAACTTGTTTGGTGCAGGGGTGAATTTTCTCCTTGATGTGAACCTGTTCGTTCAGCACAGAAAGGCAGAGGTTTTCCTGCAGACCTGCACTCTCCCCAAACTATCTCTAACCTGTACAGTGTGGTCTGCTTATCTGTCCTATAGCACTGCACATCAAGGGCTCCTTCCCAAGAACCCAGGAATTTTGCTGGTAAATGCAACTATTTGGAATGAAAAAGTATTATAGATATTTAATTGTGCTTTCAGAGTCTTAATCTCTTTCAAACATATCTCATTACTCATTTAATGTAGCTTGAATAAGATTATCTTAAAATTGACTCCATTAAATATAATCTACAAATCATTTTAAACCACTGCAGGTTGAATACCCCTTATCTCAGATACTTGGGAAATGTTTTAGATTTTAATGTTTTGGATTCTGGAATATTTGCATAGACTTTAGTGATGGCGTCACCCTCATCTGAAAATACAAAATCTGAAACACTATAAAATCCAAAACTTTTTGAGTGTTCTGTTAGTGTTCAAAAAAGTCTTGAATTTTAGAGCGTTTTGAATTTTGAACTTTCAGATTAGAGATACTCAACTCATATTGTATTGTATTATATTATGTCATATTATATATCTATATATTACATATTATATAATAATAATGTTGAATATGTGCCTGGCATTATACTAAAATGAGAGACTGTAATCCTAACATAAATCTGAATGTTAAGTATTTGTTACGTGCAGAACTGAGAAAGCAAGTCTCAATCTTTTCCATTGCTAAAGAGTTTGTAAAAGGCAGAGAGACCCGATTTCTAAGCCATGACTGATAAGTGCCACTGGACACATTTGACCACTAGTCAGTGATCTCTCAAATGATGAAAATCATGAAATATAGGTAACCTGGTGTATACAGAAGATGCTTCTTTGTTCTCCTCATCATTCCCTCTAGTTTCTAAAGTTCAAATTACTTTATGTGTTTATGAATTTAAGTAAAAATGATGTTTTCTTTGTGTATATTAGAAAATTTCTCTGAATAAAAGAAAGCCAAAGAAAAATACTCAGAACAGAATTTTCTAGAAACATTTTAAAGAAAAAAAAATATTGTTTGGGTCTGGGCTTTTACAGTATAAACACACTTCATGCTTTGGAAAGGTAGGAATTTGGCTTCAACCCTTGGCCCTGCAGTTCATCCACACGCTTATGTGTGACCTCAGAATCACCATGCAAATATCATGAATGGCATTTTTTAATGTTTTTGAGAGTGTGTCTTTTGTTCAGTGGACCCAGCTCTGTGTTTCCCAATGAGTATGCATTTCAATATGAGGATCCATTAGTCTGTTTTTCCTTTCTGCCTGCAGAGATGACTTCATTCTCAATGAAGTCTATAATGAAGTAAGGATGGCTTCTGATATTTAAGAGAACTAAATACTGCTTCAATAGAATTCGACATTAACCCTTGTATTTGTGCAATGTTCTATCATTCCCAGGTCCCTTTGCCCACTTATTTTTCTGACTAAAACCATAAGTACTCTCAGAGCCAATTTTCAAAACAAAAAAAAATTTTACTTTGAAATTTTTATTTGATCAGCAGTCTCAAGATCTGAAGGGGATTACATTTTCCCCCCTTTCTTGTTTCTCGAACTAGCATAAATAATCCTCTTTGTGATAATACCCTGTCTCCCAGAGCGCTTGTTTATCATAAGAGGACTCTTGTTTCCATGGACTAATGCACTCAGAAGCTTGGCTGACTTTCTGATGCAAATGTCAGACAGGAACCATGTCTTTGCTTTTCCAGCCAAATTGCTTCGTTTTTACAACACTATGCTTGATTTATAAGGGTTTTTGAAATATTGAAATTGCCCCCATACTAAAAGAAATGCAACGTGTAGGCATTTTAACATAAAAACATTAATAAGAATTATTTATAGGGGAAATGGGTTACAGGGTTTTGGAAAATATTCAACTATGAGCAAAATATGGCAGTGTCAACGAACAACACTGACATT
Organism: Sciurus vulgaris; assembly: GCF_902686455.1. Classification (NCBI taxonomy): domain Eukaryota; kingdom Metazoa; phylum Chordata; class Mammalia; order Rodentia; family Sciuridae; genus Sciurus; species Sciurus vulgaris. The sequence goes on along the minus strand of NC_136469.1, from coordinate 132,417,618 downwards.
CTAGGGGAAGGTGCATATATTGAGGGATAACTGAAGTCAATCCCAAGAGGATGTCATAATTTCTGAGTTTGGAGTTATTAAATAACCCATAAAAATAGGGGGAGAAAGGAACATAGAAATCAATTTATTTTATTTCTCTTATAGAGAGCTTCTCTGTTTTTTATTGACAAATTGTCCAAAGTAATCATCAGTCATGTATTACTCAAAAATGGAGTTCCTGCCCTAGTTAAGGATTTAACTAGGGACGATAACTGTGTCTACCTAAGAAGTAAGGAGGATTGAGAGGGACTAATTACTGTACATATTCAACAAGCCAGGAACAGGCATGGATAGTTTACACGTTATTTAAATTCCATTTCTTCCTTTTAGCATGAGAATTGGGTAGTGGTGTTCACATGTCATTGCTCTGGATAATAGAAGTCAGGGAGGTGAAGTGATATGCTTAACACCTCCCACTTGCTCAACTTTGGGCCAAATATGCAATTCAGAAATTGTATTGAAGAGCAGGAGAGAACACAGTAGAACAATAGATGCTTTGAAAATATTCATTTTATAAATAGTTTTTTTAAGAAATCAAAATATTGACTAAGTCCAATTAGTAAATAATTATATTTTCCCCCAAATACTTGTTATTAGGATAGTTTCATTATGGTTTTATGTAAAAATTCAATGGTTTTATGACTCGGTAGTCAGAGGGAACCTTTCAAGTTTATTTAAACAGAGACCATGTTTAAAAACAGACATGGCATAAAACTTAGAAGATGTAAAGAAGAGTAAGAGAAAAGTAGAAATGCAACAGAACATAAAAATTGAGGTAAAGGAGGAGAAAGTGTTGATGAACTCCAAAGTCCTTAGGACATGTACTGCTTCTGGGCAACATTATTCTTTTGTGTTAGCTTATTTCTTGGAGTTTTGCACCTTTGTTATATGCCAGTCTTTGCTTTGAACAAAGAAACAGAATTTCATCATTTCAAGGGGCTCAGTCCAGCGGGTATGATGATCAAAATCACACTGAACGGTGCCAATATGGGGCTATCAGGAGAACAAAAGAGGGCCCAGGGCCAATACAAGGGCCAAGAAAGGTTTCCCAAAGGAAGTGATGGTTAAACTGGCCTGACCCACAGGGGCAAGAAAAGCTCAGGTAAAGGTGGGGAGCTGTAGGTAGAGCACAGAAAAGTATCCCAGCACACTTTTTGGAGCCCAATAGTCCATAGATGAGCATGACACAGTTTGGTCTAGGAGATGCAGGTGGTTTGGAACTCCTGTAGTGCAGAGTAAGAGGACACAAGAGTAGGTGGCAGGACTGAGAAAGTCAAAAGAGGTGACACATTCTTTGACTAAGGCAAACATGATTATCACCATGCCATCATTATGTTGTTCATCTATTGGCTGTTCTGCAGCATTTATCATAAGCCAGATGCTCTGCCATTTAATGTGGGTTGTTTTTCCAATAAACATACTATTTTCTAGAGGATGCAAACGATGCTATCTCTATTCTTGCATTCCCTATGATAGCCTGAGAATTGCTTTGTGTATAGACATTTTTATATATAATTGCTTTGTGTATAGACATTTTTAGATACTCATTAATTTGCCTTGATGTTACAACTGAATCTACATAGGAATCTAGGGATCAAAGAGATTTAAAGTTCATAAGGAAATTAACAAAGCAATCAATTTTACAATAGCATCACCAATTATAAGTTGATTAGGAATAATGAACAAAATAAGTGCAAAACTTGTACATTGATGAATATAGCAACATTGAAGAAATATAAAGTTACCTTGATAAATGAAAAGACATCTCTTATTCATGGATTGGAAGATTTAAAATTGTTAGGAAGACAATTTTTCCAAAATTAATCTGCAGATACAAGGCAATTCTTAGAAAAATGCTGTCTTTTTACTTCTGCAGAAAGTGACCAGCTGTCCCTAAAACTCATATAGGAATTCAAGGGGTTCAGAATATCTACAAAAAGTTGTAGGATAAACACTTCCCCATTACAACTTTTTCTAAAGTTAAACAGTAAACAATAAAGTGTGGTACTGGCATAAATACAGACTAAAGCTCATGGAATATACTTTAGAGTTCAGAAATAAATCCTGACATTTATGATCAGTTGACTTTTGATATGGGTACCAAGGTAATTCAGTGAAAAAAACAATCTTTTCATCAAGTGGTTCTAGAGCAACTGGACATCTATAAGCAAAACAATGAAATTTGAGCCCAGTCTCCCACCATGTTCAAAACCTAACTTAAAGTGGATCAAAGACTTAAATATAGGAGCTAAAACTGTAAAAGTTCTAGAAGAAAATAAAAGAGTAAATCTTCACAACCTTGTATTAATTAGTCAATGGTTGTTTAAAGTCCACATGAAAAATAAGGATGGATACATTGAACTGAATTAAAATTAAAAAGCAAACAAAACTTGCGTGCCTCAAAGATCATAACCAATAAAGTGAAAAGACAATCCATAAAGGGGTGAAAATGTTTGCAAAAATATTTATATGTCTGACAAAATATTCTTCTCTATTGACTTATTTACCTGTGTATATAACTCAGCAATAACAAAGACAAATAGTCCAATTGGCAAAAGGACTAAGGAATTTACACAAATACAGTAATAGAATATAATTTTTTTCATGAAGGAAGGGGTCAACAGGAAATGCAGCTATGACTTACCAAAGTCTTACTGAGTAGTAAAGATTACCTGTTGCATTTAAAAGGAAGCTTATCCTAGCCCAGGATAGGATTAGAAATCCCTAGAATGAAGATGTGTGTGTTTGTAAACTATAAAAATTGTGGTCATAGTTTGCAATTTCAATTATGAAGTGGATTTTATTTACTCATGCCTTGGGTCTAGGCTCACCTTTGATCAGTAGCATGTGGAAAACGTGATATTAGGGCAGTTCTGAGCCTAGGTCACAAGAATTCTTGGAATTTCCATTTTCGTGCCCTTGGACCTGGACAGTCATTGTGTAGACAAACCTGTCAAAACCTGCAGAAGGGTGAGGGATCAGGTGGAGAAAAGAGCTCTGTATTCACACCTGTGCTAATGAAGCCCTCCCAAGCCAGCAGGTTCAGCCTACCTACTGATACCTGAGGGCAGGCTCCTGTACAGAGATCAACTGAGGTTAGCTCATTATTTTGCTTACAATGCAGCTCAATATAGTCACATTTGAATGTTCAGTTTCAAATTGATACCCTGTCTTACACAAAAGTCGTTAGCAATTTCACTTTAAAAGTATCTATTCTTGACTTGGGGTGTGTACATTTAACCTAGCTGAAATTACATGATCTGTATTCTTCAGTGGAAATTACAAGATGAGACACCTTCACTTGCTTTCAGATGGATCAGCAGCGAATCCCACTGCTAAGGCCAAGTAGTCTCTAGAATAAAGTATGTGACTGGTCAGGGCAGGGCAGGGCAAGATGGTGAGCTGTTCTATCTCCTCAACACCACATGTGGGCCTCTTATTAAAACAATAATAAAATAACATACTTTGTTCAACTCTCTAAAAGTGCTAACAAGAATATGCAAAGGGTGACAGCCTAGGAACATGAAGTTTTTTATTACATAGCCTCATGGTCTAATGGTGATTTTCCTGGCAAAATAAAAACACAATTTTTAAAAAGTGAAAACGCCCTTCACTTGCATCCTGAAGTGGCAGCCTAACAAAGTTTTTGTTTGTTTGTTTTTCCTGGAGGAAGAGAGTTACAAGGGAAATGTAGCTAGAACCCCAAGCATACTTGCTTTGATCCTAGAACACACAGGTTATTGTTTATTCTCCATCAAAATAAACTATAGTATTTAATTCACAGCACACCATAAATAAGTCCTTGATATTTACAGGATTAAATAGAAAGGAATTAAAAACATAAATATGTTTATATTTGTAACATGGGAGAAAGGACTTTGTCATTAAATATCAGTGAAAAATATCACACAAAAGATATATTTGTTGACTATAACATTTTCGCCGTGAGAAGATAAAAAACTAAAATGCAAATAGAAAACTAGAAAAGTCTTACATGTAGCACACATAACATATTTGCAGTTATTATCACTTACACATAAAGAGTTTACACAAATCAGAACGGGAAAAACCCTGTAATTCATTATCTTCATTAACTTCAAAAATCACTTACCAGAGAATGCAAACAAGATAATAATCTAATTTTCATTCATCAGTAATTCAACAAACAAACAAAATCTGTTTTCAGTAGGTATTATTGCTAGGTTTTATTTATGTATTTATTTATTTTTTTTAGGAAATAAAAAAAAAAAAATCTCTTTTTTCCTTGAGAAGATTTTTAGCTTTGCTTGAGAACAACAGACTGATATTGCATGATGCATAGTCTGCAGGTTGTAGACTGCATTAAGTGTTCAGTTTGAGATGCCAGTGGGCTCCTGAAACCCATGCGATGTTCCTTCAAGTCATAAATAAACTCCGGTATAACGTACATGTATTTGGTAAAATTACACATTACAAATACTTTATATAGACTCAGCATGCATGCATACACAAAATCCCAAATGTAGATTTAAATGATTACTTCTAAGGGGAATTTTTAGAGTTCTATGAAAACACTTCCTGGTTCATGTTTAAGAAAAGGATTCTTGGAGAAGGATCAGAGTTCTGAAAAATAAACTGGAATTGATATCATTAATAAATAGGCAGAGAGAACAGAAAAAGCAATGATCTGGAAGTGGAAGGTAGCAGGGCACTTTAGTGTCCCATGGATTGCAGTGTGTGGAGTGGGTGTCGCAGAGGGTTGAGGCTGGGAAGGAAAGAAGGAGGACGATGGGAAGACTTGACAGAACCCGCTGAGAGTTTGGCTGAGGGTGAGAGAGTCATGGAAGGATTTCCAAGCAAAAAGTGACAAAGAGTTGGGGTTTTCAGGAGATTAATCTGGCTGCACTAAAGAGAATGGACTGATAATGGCCTTGAGAAGGGATTAAATGTCTGGCACAATTCTCTGCTCCTCTGCATATCTGTTCTTTAGGCGCTTTTGATGTCTTGCTGTGGTACAGACCTCAGTTCTTCCATGCGTCCTTCTACCCTAATTAGATATTCTTGCTCCAGCCCACTCATGCATCTTACTCACTGGGTAAGCTGACAGTTTCTGATGACGACTTTTTATATCTTAAGTCCAGGTACATAAAGAATTTGAGTCTGACCCAAATCCTTGTTCTTAACTCCAAATTCCTAGGAGAAAGAACAGGGTTCAGAGAGCACGGTTGGGTGGGGAGGATTTGTCACAGCCAAACAACCATGACCGTGACTTATGCTCATATGTGGCTCAAAGCCAGCTGTTGCCCTCCTGATTCCAGGGACCAGGGAAGGGGCAAGTCTTGGGGAAAAAAATGAGGACTTTTTTTTAGTAAATTATGACTGAGCTATGAACTTAAAATATATTGTATTAAATAAGGGAAGGCAGGTCAAAACGGTCATGCTACTCCATCCACCAGGTTCATGTGTTGAGGCCTAACCTTCAGTGTGACTGCACTGGGAGATGTGAAGTGGATTAGATCAGGAGGGAGGTGACAGTACAGTGTCGTCTCTTCTAGCATGTAAGGACACAGGGAGAGACCACCATCAACCAACCAGGGAGCCAACGAATTATCCAACACCTTGGACTTGGACTTCCTGGCTGTCAGAACTGTGAATAGATTTCTGTTGTTTATAAGGTACACAGTTTATGAATTTATTTTTCAGCAGCCTGAATGTGCTGCATTTCGGGAGTAGAAAGAGGAAAGTAAGCAACTAAAAAAGAGAGATGAAAAGGACGGGAGAAATATCAGGAGAATGTAGGACATAGTTATACAATATATTTATGAAAACAATCTGAAATAGAGCGATAATGTTTAAATTACTTACAACTGACATAGCAATTTCCCTTCTGATATTCTATATACTCCAGTTACTGCAGGGGTTTCAAGGTCCCGGGTTCTTGCCAATCTCCCCTCTGCTTCTCCTCTAGACTCACTTCTAATTTATTGGGTCACTGGCCTAGCACATTAAACATGCTTGAAAGTTATCTAGACCTTGCTTGAAGTTTTTCACTGTGGAGTTTATTTGTATGTTTACTCTGTTGCCTGGAACATCTCCTAGACTCATCTCTACATCCGTGTGATGTGGACATTTCTCGTCAGTTTAAGGAAGTACCCCAGGCCTCTGCTCCTGCAGGAATTTTACATGGCAGGATGGGCGGAATATTCTTCCCCAAGAGATTTTCCACTCTATTCTCATTTTGCTTGCTTGTGGGTGAAGTCCCACTCTGTATGTCTCACAAGAGTATTTGTTCTTAACAGACAAGTACAGCGTTTTAATTCATCCTTATAACCTTTAAGAATATTACAGTGTTTTTTTCACAGATGATATTCAATAAATATTTGTGGAATGAATTTAATAATAAGGTACCTATAGTCAAAGATACTGGAGAGCAGCATCAAGATATTGATGAATTATTGTCTTTGTAAAGAAAAAAATGGCAGATTAAGATGTCTGGAGGAAAAATAAGGAAATGAAAAGATATAATTTGTATCTAATAAATGGAGTAATGAAAAAAGAAAAAAGAAGCATTACTTAATCCAAGGGATTCACCAAAATGAGGGGGGGATCATAGAACATCTTGTTCTATGTAGCATAAATAGAAAGTAAGGCAAGACAATAAAATTTATTATAAATCTATCATTATTCAAAGTAATCTCCAGTTAATAGAAAGTTACTTTGATCTACCTGTCTATTTTGGTATCAATACCACGCCGTTTTTGTTACTATTGCTTTGTAGTAGAGTTGAAGATCTGGTATTGCGATACCCCCTGCTTCACTCTTTCTGCTAAGGATTGCTTTAGCTATTCTGGGTTTCTTATTCTTCCAGATGAATTTCATAATTGTTTGCTCTATTTCTGCAAGGTACATCATTGGGATTTTAATTGGAATTGCATTGAATCTGTATAGCACTTTTGGTAGTATGGCCATTTTGACAATATTAATTCTGCCTATCCAAGAACATGGGAGATCTTTCCATCTTCTAAGGTTTTCTTTAATTTCTTTCTTTAGTGTTCTGTAGTTCTCATTGTAGAGGTCTTTCACCTCTTTTGTTAGATTGATTCCCAAGTATTTTATTTTTTTTTTTTTTGAGGCTATTGTGAATGGGGTAGTTTTCCTAACTTCTCTTTCTGAAGATTCATCACTTATGTATATTATGCTAAGTGAGAGAAGCCAATCTCAAAAAGCCAAAGGCCGAATGATATCGCTAATAAGTGGATGATGACACATAATGGGGGGAGGGAAGGGTTAGTGTTAGGGTTAGAGTTAGGGTTAGGGAGGGGGGGCAAGTATGGAGGAAGGAAGCACTGTATAGAGGGAAAAGAGGGGTGGGAGGGGTGGGGGGAAGGGAAAAAATAACAGAATGAATCAAACAACATTACTCTATGTAAATTAATGATTACACAAATGGTATGCCTTTATGCCATGTACAAACAGAGAAGCAACATGTATCCCATTTGTTTACAATAAAATAAAAAAAATAAATAAAATAAAATAAAAAAAAGAAAAAAAATGCATTGGATTTATGAGCATTGATCTTGTAACCTGCTACTTTACTGAATTCACTTATGAGTTCTAAAAGTTTTCTGGTGGAATTTCCAAGTTCCTCTAAATATATAATCATGTCGAACCAACCTAGATGTCCTTCAATTGATGAATGGATAAAGAAACTGTGGTATATATATATACAATGGAATATTACTCAGCCATAAAAAATGATAAAATTATGGCATTTGCAGGCAAATGGATGAAATTGGAGAACATCATGCTAAGTGAGATAAGCCAATCTCAAAAAACCAAAGGATGAATGATCTCCCTGATAAGTGGATGATGACACACAATGGGGTGAGGGAGGGGTTAGTGTTAGGGTTAGGGTTAGGGAGGGGGGCAAGAATGGAGGAAGGAAGGACTGTATAGAGGGAAAAGCGGAGTGGGAGGGGTGGGGGGAAGGGAAAAAAACAGAATGAAGCAAACAACATTACCCTATGTAAATTTATGATTACACAAATGGTATGCCTTTACGCCATGTACAAACAGAGAAGCAACATGTATCCCATTTGTTTACAATTAAAAAAAAAAAAGAAAGTCTCCTTGAGAAAGAATTTTGAAAAGCAAGTCTGAAGAGATTACAAATGCACACTTAGAACTTAGGAAAATGGAAACTTGAAAGTGAAAGAACTACAAATAACTCTAAGCAAGTATTTTCAATACTTTAAAAAACACTTTAAATGTTTTAGAAATATGTATTGCTTAGAATTTTTGTAATACTAGAAAACTAGAGGAAAACAAAGTGAATAAATTGTAATAAAATAATACAACATAACTAAACAAGAGTAAAATCAAATGAGCTTTCAACACATACAGCAACTTAGAAGAATCTCAAAAGCACCAGGTCAACTTTCAAGCATGTCCTGGGTTAAAATGTGATTTTATTTATATAAAGATAAAAACATGAACATCTAAGCAATTCATTGTTTAGGGTAACCTAAACATAAGGAAAATGCTACAGAGAAACAAAGAAATGATACCACTTGTAAGGAGCATGAAGAATGGACCAAGCATAGGAGAGTTCAAATATCTTAGAAACTTCCTGCTGTGCTTCTTCTCAAATTTCTACATATATGTTCTTCAGCTTTTTTCAATTGAAAAAATATGTTCACTTAGCTCTTATATTTAGTGTTGATGTTTAATGTAGTATTAATGCAAAATATTATCAATCTATAAATACCATAAATCTAATTTATAATGGCAAATGGTTACTATTTATAGTAAAGATAATTTTTGGTTGGTTCATGGCAAGTGGACTAGGTGCTTAGTAAATACAAAATGGGGAATATTCCTGGATTTCCTTGAGTGCAAACCAGTCTTAAAATTGAGCAGACCTCTCTGGGGAACCTGGAAGCTGTAATAAGAGATACCAACTCTTGTGAAGAATCACTCATCTGGCCAGGTGGCTCCCACACCAATCCAATGTAGAATTTGTCCTTTGTTACTTTAACTGCTGCCGATAGGGTATAAATAGGGAATATTCTATACAGCTCTGAGAACTGCTACATGCACAGCTCCTAGTAATCTCACCAAGGAGAAATACCTAGTTATGCTTTGATGGAAAGCATCTATTCTATAGTCTGGCAAATGGATGTGATGTCATGTCTGGCCATTGGGTTGACATAAGGCAGATTATTAGCAAGTGTTTATAATTAATGGTTAAAATTCCTATCAAATTAAAAATATAATGTTCCTATTCTGAATTTCTAATGGTGTTTTGGAATGATTAGTGGCAGATTTAATTCCTATCTCAAGAAAATCAAGTATTAATATTTTTCTTTTCTTGAGAATTTACCTAGGCAAGATAGTAGAATAGGGGACATCAATATTTGAAGGTTATATTTACAACAGCCTCCCCTATATGCATATTTCTCTGGGAATAAAATCACAACAGTCAGTATTAAAATGATCACAATATCATGTTAAGAAAGCTTGATGTTTTGGTTGTTGTAGACTGAGAACTGTCTCTCATTGTACTTCCTGTGCAGAGTCTGAGTGAAATAAGGAAGAGTCAAAGTCGTAAGATTTAGGACTGTTCTCCTTAAGAGTTCATTATTTACAAGAGATTTACAGGTGACTGCCTTCTGTTAAGTTTTAGGGGTATTGTAAAAAAATAGATGTATTGAATATGATGTATGATAGAATGCAAATAGCCGAGGACCCTTATTATAATATAGAATATTTGACTGAAATTACCATTCAACATATCTCAGTTCACATGATTGGATACACACTTCTTCCTAGTTTTGCTTTTCTGAGAATAAATACAACCATATCTGGCTTCTTAATTATACCGGAAGAGTTCTGAATGAGATGACCTTCGACACCATAAGTTTTGTGAAGTAAAACTTATATTTCAAAGAGAGTAAGACATTTTGTTCCAGGACTAGAAAACAACATGCTTTTTAATATTGAGGTCATTCTCTTTCTCCAAAAAAAATAAAAAGAAAAAAAAAACTTTTCAGAAAGATCTTAAAATGAAGTCAAATTGCTTTACTGTTAATTGAAATTTATATTTTGTGTATATGTTTCTATATTTGTGTATCTACACATAGAGATACAGAATAGTGAAGTTTCATGTAATAAATTACATGTTTGAAACTTTGAAAAAAAGATGAATGAATCCAAGTCTGGCCTCTTTAATATATTGTCAGTAGAGAAAGGAACATGTTTTCCCAGCTGCATCAATTTCTCTTTTTCGTTGACAGACTGCATACTATAAATTTCCATTTAGAGTGAATCACTCAGATTTACACACAGTCTTTGCCATGGCTTGAAAAAGAGATTTTGGTTGATATCTACATCTTCAACTGGAGCCATTTTTCTGTTGACTTTCTTCAGAATAGGTAAAGAGTACTAATGGTGGGTTAAGCTTGAGGGTAAGTCAGACAAGGCATTGAGTCATTAACTTTCATAATAAAAACTAGAGAGGTGACAGACCTGCAAATCTAGAAACCTTCTACCTGATAGTACAATTTAAGGCAAATCATGGAGGGTTCAATAAAATATTTTATTAATGATAATAATATCCTTGGAAAGTATAATAGGGATTTTATTTAGTTTATTTTTAAATTTTGACTCATTGTACATGAATGGGGTACAACTATCATTTCTCTGATTGCACATGAAGTAGAGTCACGTCATTTGTGTAATTGCACATGAACATAGGGTAATGATGTTTGTCTCAGTCTATTATCTTTACTCACTTTTATAGATGGTTGGAGTGTCAGTCTGAGTTGAGGCGTGTAGACCAGTAAGTGTCCTCTTGTTTTCACCTGTGTGTTCACTTGATTGAACTACATGGCTTCTTAAACTAAGAAAATGAGACTTAGCTTTCTGATACATTGCCAAGTTATAAAACTCTCCACTAAATTATGCATTTGACATTAATTGTGGCATTAAATAGAATTTTGGTCCAAGTTGAGAACACTGAACGCTGAATTTAAAAAATTACAATAGCCTTATTTTCTTGCAGAAGAACTTCCTTTAGCTGATTTTCATGAAAATTTTGATCATTCCGGGATGTTCATAGGGCCATCATATTAAACAAGAGAATCACACCTTCGCAGGTCTGATCATCAAATTCTGCCTACAGAAATCTGACCCCCTCAAGTGAACACATTCCCCTGGATCTATCAGTTTCTTTGTTTATAGGGAAAACTCCTGAAGATAGGGAAAACTAAATTGAATTCTTTTTACTGAGAGGCAGCTGGCTGTACTGGGTAGAGCTGAGGTCATAGAGCTTGTTTAAAATCTAGTTCTGCCCTTTTCTTCGGTTCGGCTGGGCGGAGTTGCTTCACTCCCTGATCCACTCCTTTGTCCTAGATAAATGATCATATTCTCCTTTTTGAGTTCTTTGGAACTGAAAGAATATTTGTCATGTTAATGGTGCTCTGTAGAGTTTCTGTTGTTGATTTTGCACAGGGTGCTGCAGCCAGGGAGAACTCGATGCTGTTTACATCAATTCAGCAAAACCAGGCATAAGGTATCATACCTCATTCTTAAAGATGGAGAGATTACTCCCAGAGAAGTGACTTTTTAAAATTTTTTTAATTTATTTTTTATTTTTTTATTTCAGAGTTAATAAAACAGGTACTAGACTTGAATTTGTGTGTTTTGATTTTTAATTCTTTTAATATATATTTTGCCTTTCTGAAGGTCCTTCACAGCCTTAGGGTCTATGACACTAGAATATATGTCAATCCCAAGGATTTCTGGGAACAAATTACAAAGAGTTTATTCCAGTAAGTCTGTGGAAGATAGAAAGACTGCATACTACTGGTTACCCTAGTCTTCTTGTGTTTACAATGGAATTTCATGTAAGTTATCTTTGTGAGTTGTACTTATCTACATCCGAACACAATATTGTAAGTGGAAATTTTTTAAAAAGTCCATAAGTGTGTGTATGCATAAGGTGCCAACTAATAATGACATTATCAGCATAGCTGTCATTTTATAATGTAATTAGTTTAAACATTTACTCTGCATGGTAGTTGGTGCAAATGAAAAGAAAACCAATGTTTGGGTAATTTATTCAATAAAAAGATCTTTCTTTTGACCTTTAAATCTCAAGTTAATCTGGAAAATTCATTTCAATGACCTTAAGAATAGCACTGTCAAGGACACCAGAATAATAACCAAGCCTGATTTCAAGTTTAGTACATTTTTTTTTAAAAAAATAGGTAACTAATAATAGCCATTTGACCTCCCAAACACATAAGAAGGAGCTCAGAGCAGTTGAAAACGTTTCTTTAAAAAGATGTTTGACAAAAATCATCCTTGGATAGTAATACAACATCTAAGGTTTTAATTGTAGAATTAACATGATTATTTTAACCTAATTGATATGGCAATTATTACAAATGCCTTGTCTAGGCGTGGGATATGGCTCAGTAGTGGTGTGCTTGCCTAGCATGCTTAAAGCCTTGGGTTTCATCCCCAGCACCAAAAATAACTTAATGAATAGCCTAACTCTTACATGATAAGCCCTTTTCTAAATAAGCCCAAAAAGAAACTTTTGAAGTGATAACTATATAAATCCTATTGACATCTTTACTTTTCAGATGTATATGTTTATTTTTAATCATGTTTATTACTTCCATTCTTAGAGTGGATTATTTTCTCATCTTGCTCAATATTATTTAAAAAATCAAATTAAAACAATTAATGGATCCATAAAGTCATAAAACATACATATTTATGGGGTACAGTGATGTCTTGATACATGTTGTATAATGGTCAAATGAGGGTAAATATATCTACTTCCTAAGCATTTTTCATTTCTTTATGCTGAAAACATTCAAAATCCATTCTCCTAGCTTTTTGAAACATACTGTATATTGTCACTACCTATAATTGCTCTAAGCCATGCTCAGAAAGATAAGCACTACACGATCTCACTTTTGTGGAGTATTAGAAAAGAGTTTTGATTAGTATTTTTTTGCAGGAAAATCCTATAGACAGTGTCGTAGTTCTCATATTACTACAGAAACAGGCCTAGTATTCATGATAAACATGTAAACTTTAAACCTCATCTGTGAGACTCATGGACCCACAATATTAACTTCTGCTTTGTAGTAGGTTGAGTATTTCCCCCTACCCAAGACATCCACATCTTAATTCCCTGAACCTATGAATATGTTCCCTTTTATTGCAAAAGTGACCTTGCAGTTATCATTAAGTGAGGGATTTTGAGATGTGAAGATTGTCCTGGATTGTCGGAGTGAGCACAGTATAATCACAAGTGTCTTCATAACAGGGATGCAGAGGGAGATGTGACCACAGAAGAAGATGAGAGGATTTTGGAAATAACGTTGCAATTCCTTTGGAAGAATGGCTTGCAAATTCAGAAAGGCGGGTCCAGAAGGTGGACAAAGCAAAGAAACAGACATTCCCCTTGAGACCCAATAGGAGCACAGCCTGGCCAACACTTTGACTTTAGATTTCTGACCTCCAAAACTATAAGAAAATGAATTGTGCTGTTTTAAGCCAATATATGTGTGGTGATTTGTTATAGTGACAAAAGGAAACTAACACACCACTGCTTTGAAAAGAATAGCTGTTGTAGTGCTGTTTTTTCCTTCCTCTCCTAAATAAAACATTGGTTGAATAAATGAAGTAAATTGAATTTGACAGTTTTCAGAGAAGGAAAATAAAAAAAGTTAACCTTACAATGGTTGTGGCATCTCTGATCTGTGGGACGAGATTAACAGAGGAGATAGAGTGAGAACATCCACTAGCTAGTGGTTACTGAGAGTGGAAATGTCTTAAGGAAGAAGATGTCCAGGCCTTTCTTGAACAAAGTGACTCATCTCTTCAGCTGCTATTAATAAGTGATAATGACAATGATACTGGGTAATTTTTTTCATGTCCTTCCCAGTCTTCATGCTCCACATCTTAGATCTTTTCACTCATTCATAAACACTGCCTAATGTACCAGAACATTGCATTAAGTTGCTATCTGGTTGTGCACACAAGGCCTAAAATGAAAGAGTCATCAGGAAGGGGGGGAAGATTGTAGTAGAAAGAAAGGCCTTTTGTAAGTTGCTTTCCAAGAGCTGGGCTCCATTCCAGGAAAAGGAAGGGCACTTTGCAGGGACTTCAACTTTCTCCTGGTAGTCTTCAGACTCCTTCCTCAGTGCACTGAGCATACAAACGAATGGCAAATGTTTTGTCAGAATTTTTGCATTAAAATCATAATCACTCAAAACTTTGAGGTTAGCCAAAAGGATTTTATTATATTAGGAGAGTGATTTTAAAATTTGCATTTTAAGCTAAGTGTTATTAGCAGAATAAGTCTGCCAAATATTTCTTCTCTGGGAGTCATACAACCAAATTTTATTTTTTTTTCCATATGTTTGTGCCAATACATCAAAAATTCTCATTTAGAAGAAGAAATAAGTAGTTCTTTTATGAGTGCAACCTATATTTTCAGTACTATGATTTTATAGAAAAGTAAATATTCCTGACAGCTAAAGAGTGATAGAAATTCAGACCTGAGAAACCAAACATTTCATATACTTTACCTATCTCTAACATTTAAAATGCAACAGAGTGATACATGGGGTAAATATTCAAAAGTGTGGAGTAAAGAAAAATATAAAGAGAAATAATATATACAACTATATCATATTCATTAATGAATTTGCTGAGGCAGATACAAATTAGGTTTATGTGTAGATAAACTATTCTTTAATTTATGTGAAATCAGGTTTAGAGGAGAGTAAGCTTGCATATTTACTATATTCAGTGCACATGCGTGTACCACTCATCTTATTTGCACTATTGGGGGAATATCACTTCATAAACTGTGGGAAACAATTCCTGGGGAATTGCACAGCTAGCCCAGGACAGAGATGAGATCAGAACTCACATCTTTTGATGCAAATGGTGCTCTTCCTTAAATGGGGGATATTCTGTAAAGTGAGTGTCAAAAGCGGGAAGAGAAAGTTCAAGTAACTGAAATTTATCTTGATAGGTTTGATGTAGAAGGGATGGTATTTTGAGACTTATTGAATTGTGTTGTTCTGTGTGTGTGCATACACATGTGTAGAACAACTGGTAGCTCATCTGAGTTTCTCAATGGAGAAAGCCAACCATTCAAACTTCTTTTTCACAACCCCTTGGCAAAGGAGATGTAATTAAAATGGATCTGTGGTTCCAAGGAAAATAAATCTATTACCACCTCAACAGTGTGACATTTATGGGAACATAGAACAGTTAGGTAATTTACATGTACATTGTTTTTACTATCTGATCTTTTCTGGGAGAAAAAATCATGTAACTATTGCTCTGCAATGACCCAATGAGATATCATAGCATATTAAAATTTTGTAAAAGATAATGTTAAGAAACATTTAAAATGTGCTATGTGCCAGATATTCTTTCAAGATTTTTTCTTTCCTTGTTTTTTGATAATGCATGATGAAACAGTCTTCATAGTAGCTTATGAGTTGAGGGCCATGGTGATCTCCATTTGATGGACTGAGAAACAGGCACACAGACATAAAATAATGCATGTAAAGTTACCTAGATAAAAAAGGGCCTGTGACTCAAATCCAGGTGTTCTGACTCCAAGGTCCCATATGTTAAAATATACGCTAAAATATGTTATAATTTCTAAATAGGAGTTGAATGGATTGTCATAGGATATTAAAAAGTGAAGTGAAAAAGCAGAGGAATGGAAAAACAAAACTTCTTAGAGCTAAGCAGAGATGTAATTCTTTAGCATAATAGAGTCCACCAAAGACTAAACAGGATGAATGGAAAATACCCATGTAGGTTCCTCCCTCATGACATTTTAGAACACGAAATATTCAAAAGGATTCCAAAAATATAGACAAATAAAAACTGGTTACTTACAAAGAAATGAGAATTAGAATGGAGTTTAACTTTTTTTTTTTTAATCATCAAAACTGTGTGTGACAGTGGAAAAAGCTGTTATTCTAAGTTCTAAAGGAAAATGCTATTCCCTGCCAAAATATCAAGGGCAAGTGCACCAAAGACACACATTTGGATACGCACAGACTCCTAAAGTTTACCACTCACCTCCCAAGGTGACTTTTGAGAATGAACTTAAGTAAATTTGAGATGAAATGCAGAAAGGAGGAAGACAGGATTCTTCTCTCATGCAAAAATATAATGCAAAACTTGAGTAAAATGTAAAAGCACAGCTGTTAATTGTACAATTGCTTTAGCAATAAATATTTATTAATTAAACTAAGTTTGCATACGTTTAAACAATAAATATGAGAAAAAATTGTGAAAGTATAATGATGAATATAAGAAAAATAAAAATGAAGCAGAACCAACATTAATGGAACAAAAGTCATAGATTGGGAAAGTAAACTCATTGTCTTCTACTCATATTATTTAACTTACATATTTTATTTTATTTAAAATGAAAATTATGCATTTTGTGGAAGAGTTTTGGGAAAATAACAATTTTATTGCTATGTACCTAACTAGTTGTTTTCATATGTAATCTAATACCTTCTTCAGGATATTGAATGGGAAATGAGAAATTAGCAGGTGAGTAGTCAGGGGATGATTCCATAGGAAAGTCTAGACAACTTAGAAAAGTCACTTTTGTGGTTGAATGAATGACAGGTCAAAGCAGTAATATATTATAGACAAGGATTCAATGAGGAGGTTATTTTGGGAGGTGAGAAGTAAATTTAGCTTGAACTCAGAATATAGATTTGTAGGGAGGGTAAAAGAGATTGAAGAGAAACATGGGAAGCAAGAGGGTCAGGAGGTGGGGACAAATTGCTACATGAGAGGAAGGAAAACTACATCTGAGCTGACCTCTGCAGTGCTTGCTGGAAGATTGGTTGCATGGTGTGTCCACTACAAGAGATGATATAAAAGAAGTGTTTCACATTGAGAGAAAGGAAAACATGAATTTAATTTTTCGGAAATGTTGAATGCGAGGGTCTGTCTTAGTCTTTTTGGATGGTTACCACAAAATATCGTGAACAAGTTAGCTGATAAATAATATAACTTAATTTTTTACAGTTCTGGAGGCTGGGAAATCCAAAATCAAGATGTCAGCAGATCCAGTCTAGTAAGGCCTATTTCTTGGTTCATATAAATGGTGCCTTTTTGCTTTGTCTTCACATGGTTGAAGAAGACTACCCTGGTCTCTTCAGCTTCTTGTAAGAGCACTAAACCCATTTAGAAGCAGTTACTTCCCCAAAGGCAGACCTCCTAATGTAATCACTTTGAGATTTAGAATTTCAACCTCAGAATTTGGGAGAACCTAAACATTCAGACCATTTCAGGGTCTGCTGTTCTGTTATTCATTCACTCAGATTCTGGAAACACAAAACAGGGCTAAAAGAAAGAGTTGGAAATATAAAGTTTTTTGAAAATCTTCAGTCTAGTGCTACCATTTTCAAGATAAGATCATAAATGTGGGGACTGATATGCTACTCTGGGTCCTAGTACTTACCTGTGTGTCTTTTCCATTCCAATAAAATGAGATGAAAGGAAAAGATAATGTCGAAGATACCTTGAGAATCATTTTGAGAACTTTTCATAATTTTAAATTGAAATTAATCTACCATGATGATTTCATTGTATATACACATCCTGAGTCATAGTTGGTAAGAGCTCCTTCTCTATTTGATATTTTACCAGAACCCAAGAATAGTAAACTACTATACTGATAGGAATTTTCAGTTGTGTAGTTTCTGACATAATGCTACTCATTTTTGTTTTATTATTCCCCTCATAGATTATAACTCATGTAGCAATATTCAGCATATTCCCAATTTAAAAAAAAAATTCTCATTTAGTCCATTTATAACAATCGTCCTGTTGATAATTTAAAAATATACCTACAGAAAAGCAAGTCACGTGGAAGGAAACATGCCCTGGAATTTGGGTGAATCTTTAAAAGATAATATACATAAATCTAGAAAGAGAATTGGGGTTTTGGCCTGAGCAAATTTTTGTGGTTCAGGTTAATGAGATCATTTTTACTTTCTATATCCTGACTTTATCCTGATTGCCTAAAACAAAGCTCATTTTCCTGTTGCTTTTTCTCTGTGCTTCTCTGGTCTAGTCTAGAAAATATGTCTTCTCTAAGCATTTGGGAAAGGACCCCAAATGAAATTCTTTGATCAAATCCTATGTACAGCATTTTCAAGGGAAAATGCCAGAACTGACCACTTGTGCCAGATAGAAAGGCATCAGCAGGATTTCTGAATAGAAACACTATGATTCTTCCAACAAGGATCTTGAAAGCAAAGATGCATGAACTATGAGACTTATATGTTTTCATTTACAGTACTCAAAGTAAAATTTGATTTTACTTCCTACTTTTCACTAAGTACCAGGAAGAGAATGATCTAGGCTTTTCTTAGAATTCAACATAATCTGCTTCTAGCTATGTTCTGTGGATCTAAAAGCATTTCGAATGATTAAAATATAATCTCATATCTGTAATCCAGCCACAGTGCACATGATCTCAGTATGGTTGAATTAAATCACATATGTTATTCTCCAGATAAATGGTCTGCTATTGCTAGGAGGGAGGAGTTAAAATTTTAAAGATGAAAGATTAAAAATGAGTAGATCCCAGGTTCTATTTTCATGTTTCAGCAAACTGCTTTCTATTTTATTGGCTTATACAGAGTGGCACACATTTAAACTAATTTAAGTCCCTATTTGTGCTGATCATCTAATTCTTTTATTAATATGATTTAATATTAATCCCATGTTATAATCCATGTAATAACAAACTATTACTGCCATAGACTAATTCAAAATTAAATATGACTTTTCTCACTCATTTTTTTATCAACTTTGAAAACTTTATATGAAACCTCAGAGGGATGGATTAGAGGGTGGTCTCTCATGAAAATTTTGTGTTTCCATCTTCTTAGGTGCACCATATAAGCTCTTTAAATAAAGTTTTAGAAACCAAAAAGGAAAAGGAGTGAATAGACTATTCAGTCTTGTGTTAAATTAGCATCAGAAAAAGCCCCAGAAATTTTAGTGGTTTTCGGGAGTTTGAAAATATCCAAGTTTTGAGCTGCATTGGCCTATACCTCATAATTATTGGGGCTTGTGCTTTTACTGTTCCAGTAAATTTAGCTTTCTCTTCACCACAAGAGTGCATACTACTAAAAGACATACAAATATAATAAAAATTTGGAAGCTTTAAAATATACATGCATCTACATTTCCAAATTTTGCTGTATGTGTATATCTCTAGGTAGTGTATACTCGTATTCAAGAGAAAGTTTGTTTTTTCCCTTGACTTTTAATTAGA
Source organism: Sciurus vulgaris (assembly GCF_902686455.1). NCBI lineage: Eukaryota > Metazoa > Chordata > Mammalia > Rodentia > Sciuridae > Sciurus > Sciurus vulgaris. The sequence continues at coordinate 132,398,234 of NC_136469.1, read as the reverse complement.
TTTTGTATGAAGGTCGTAGTTACAAATATCTGAGGGCCTCGTTGACAGTCGTTGGCATGTTTTTTAAGTAACCCAGAATTCATTTACCAAATAGACATTTTCCCTAAGATAAGCATTCCAGAAATACACAGACAACATCTTCAGTAAAATTAAAAGATTAACTATTTTAATGTGTTTTGAGCCAAACTGAAAATAGCAATAAGAATTACATGGTTTCACCAACTCTGCAAGAGCAAACAGATAGAAAATAAATAATCTTCTAATGACCCTGCTAGCTATAGGACCCTAAAGACACATCATGTGTTGTGGGGAGTTTGCTTGCCAATTTTGAGTATAGGGGATTTACAAGGACTTAACTCTGCAAGCAAGTGAATGGTGACCTTGGAAATTTCAAACCATGTTACGGTTTTCTGGTTCCTTTGTATTCTTGCAATTAATTAACTGCAGTTCACTTTTTGGGTAAAGCTGCAGAGTTAGTAAATTTACTGTCAATAAAATACACACTGAGAAAGTATTAATACTGGATATGAAAGACAGAGCTTGTCCATATAAAAGTTAGCAAAAGAAACAGCTAAGATTTATCAAAAATGTAAGGCTGTGTCTTTGAATCTCATATATAATAATACAAGATGATAATCACTAGTCCAAATATTCAAAATCCAAAATGTCCCTAAACCTGAAACATTTTGAATATTATGTTGGCACTCCAACAATCTTGAATTTTGGAATGTCCTGGGTTTCAGATTTTGGTTTAGTTGTACTAAATTAGTTAGTAGTCTATGCAAATATTGAACAATCTGAAAGGCCCCTAATCAGAAGTATAGCTGGTCCCACACATCTAAGATAAGTGGTACTCAATGTGTAGAAGATCTTGCTCTGGAGTCAAGTGACAGTTTACCCGTCTCTCCCTTCTAAGAATATAGGAAACTAATTTCAATTAGAAATGTGCTCCTAAAGTATATTGCAACAGAACCCAGTGTTAAATTGGGTTATTATAAGAAAAAGAGAAAAATAAACAAAACCACCACACCATAGATATCCAATTCATTCCAGAAAGACACTCTCAAAAAAGATATAAGTAATGTTCAAAACAGTTAAGAGTGAATTAAGGAAACAATAGAAAAAATCCTAAACATCACAGTTTTTAAATTAGTGCAAAAAAATAAAATTTTATTCACACAAAGACAAATATCATGTCACTCATTCCACTTATGTGAACGTCCTTTAGTAGGCAAATGTATAGACACAGAAAGTAAATTGAGAGTATCAAGGCCCAAGAAGAAGGAAGCTGGGGAGTTACTTAATGGTTATAGAGCTTTGTTTAGCAAGCAGTAGTGATGGTTCTACAACATCGGGGATGCAATTAACATCACTGAAATGCACACTTAAAATGATTAAAATGGTCAATTTTATGTTACATATATTTTCCCACAATAAATGATCACAAAAAAAGAATAGATGTTGTATATATGTTTAAGAGTGGTAATTATAGGACAGCGAAAAAGCAGAGTAGAACAAAGACTAAAGAATTCAAAAAAGTTTCTTGGACTCAAGGAAGACTCAATATACATTTTGAAAGAACACAGTATGAACCTGTGAAAATTGACCCAGAAAGATTAAAAATCCTAGAATAAATTATGGGGAAAAGTCCTTCAGGCATTCTCAAAAAAGAAAAAAAGAAATAGAGTCACTTATAACAAAAAGTATGTCAGAATTTGCAAAAGCAACACTTTATGCCAGAAGACAATGTAATAGTACAATTAAGACAATTAGGAATATGTCAGCCAGCAATTACATGTGTAGTCAAATTAATGTGTACATGTAAAGATATTTTACATAACTCAGACATACTGTTATTTATATGCATAATTTAGGTTAACATTTTTTCCTGTGAGTTTTACATAAGAAATGAAGGATATTCAGATAACAGAAAAGGCTAAAGAGAAACTGTCCTACGTATTTATACTGAGTTTTGGATATAATTTTATCATGAGAATTAAAATCAGTCTGGGGAGAGCAGGGAGTGCAAAAGGAAAGAGGAATGAGCTTACTGATTGCCACGGGGAGTTAAAGTAGGTATCATCTCAAATTACCTGCAATGGGCAAGGGAGAGGAAGGGACAAGATGAGCTTCTAACTTATAAACTTGCTAAATGTGCAAAATGAAGAAACGTTATTCAAGAAGGAAAAAGAAAAGGATGAAATAGGAGTATTATGTAAAGAAATGAGTGCAAAGGTAACTACTGCAAAAAAAAAAAAAAAAAAAAAAAAAAAAGTGCAGACCAGGGACTGGGGGCGTAACTCAGTGGTAAGGGTGCATGTTTAGCTTGCACAAGGTGCTGGCTGAATCCCCAGCACCACGCTCAGACACTTGTTTAAATATCTAAAACGAGCCATGATGCTGGACGCAGTGGTGCACACCTGTAATCCTAGTGGCTCAGGAGGCTGAGGCAGGAGGATTGTGAGTTCAAAGCCAGCCTCCGCAAAGGTGAGGTACTAAGCAACTCAATGAGACCTTGTCTCTAAATAAAATACAAAATACGGCTGGGGATGTGGATCAGTGACTGAGTACCCCTGAGTTCAATCTCGGGTACAAAAAAAAAAAAAAAGTGCTATGACAACAGAAGTGAGAACAAGGACAAAAGAGAGGGAGAGGTGAGGTACAGAGAGAGTAGTAAAGTGACATTTAAAGGTAAGTACAGCTTCACAGAAGTAACAGCCAGCACAATGTCAGAGTAGGAGACCCCACAAAGACAAACCAAACCAGAATATAGATAACTATCTGCAAACAAACTATCCCTGGAAGGGCTCCAGAGTTCTGTTAGAACCTATAGCAACCCAGTGGAGCAAAAAGAGGAAAATAATTTCTCAAAAGGATCACTGGGGAAACTAGCATACATGAGATATGTGATAATAGCCAGCAGTAGAGATTAGGGCTATCAGTATCAGATATACAGTGGCCTGCTGTGTGTAGGACCTCAGCTGCCTTTGCCTTTGAGGATATCAATGACCCTTGCAGCATTCATACACTTCCTGTGGCCTTCGTAACAGAGCTCCCATTAATATTCATCAGTTTGGCCTCTGTGCCTAGTGGCCTGCTGAGCTGAGGACATTACAGCTTTCGTCACAAAAGTAACCAACTCATAGCCATTCCTGCCAAATACCGTTAGGAGAGGGAGATGCTTCTACTGTGACACTCCAGATTGAGGCCAGCACCTCCTACCAAACCCGAGAAACTCCCAAACCTGTAGCCGACACCACTGTGTTCCAGGTCTTGCTTCTAAAGCTACCTTTGCACTCTAAACTCTGCTCCATGGCGGCTCCGCAGCCACTGTTTTAGTTAGCTATTTCCCTGCTGTGACTAAATGATCTGACCAGCACAATTATAGAGGAGGAAAGGTTTATTTGAGGGCTCACAGTTTCAGAGGTCTTAGTCCATAAAAGTCTGGCTCCATTCCTCAGGGCTCGAAGTGAGGCAGAACATCATGGCAGAAGAGAATGGCAGAGGTTGCAGCTCACATCATCAGGAAGAAGAGAGACTCCACTCTCCAGATACAAAATATATTCCCCAAAGCCATGCCCCTATTCCAATCTCCTCCAGGCACACCCTAGCACTTCGATTAATCCCACCTGAAATTAATTCACTGATTGGGTTAAGTCTCTTACAACCCAATCATTTCTCCTCTGAACCTTCCTGCCTTGTCTCACATGTGAGCTTTTGGGGGACACCTCACATCCCAACCATAATAGCCACCAAGCATCAAAATCTGGGGTCACCATCATAGTGAATGTGCTGATCGGCCAGACCTAGCACCAGGAGAAATCTCTCTGACCACAACTTTCTCCTTAGATAAGGATGATCCTAGCACTTCACCACCAAAGTCTAGTCCACTGAGAATACCTGAAGTCTTTGCCTTTACTGACCTGAGCAGATGGAGCTTCGTGAGGACCGTGCCACTGCCTTTCCATTGGAGCTGTAACCACCGCACTCTACTCAGCCAGTGCCCGGTACCTGCCTGTAGGGGAGGTCTCCAGCCACCACAAGCAATCACTAAGTTCTTGGAAGAAGTGAGCACCCCCAAAATGCATAGATATCAACATGAGGCCATAAGGCAACAAGAAACATGAAAATTAAGAAAACAACACTATCAGTGGAGAACAATGATTCTGCAGCAACTACCCCCAAAGAAACAGAGGTACAGATTGCCAGGCAAATAACTTATCACCTCTAGTCTTACCTTAGAGGACATACTAAAAGGGAGCTCTTTGAGCTGAAATTAAATGCTGCAAATTGTTGAGATGAAAATATAAAAACCACTGATAAAGGCAAGTATGTAATCAGATTCAGAATAAGGTTGTAATGGTTGTGTCTAAATCACTTTTAACTCTAGTATAAAGAATAAAAAAATGAAAGTAATAAAAATAACTATAGTGCAGGGGATAGTGCACATGAGTAATTCCTGTAACCCACGAGGTTGAGGCAAGTTCAAAGCCAGTCAGCAACTTAACAAGACCCTCAGCAAGTTAGCGAGAACCTGTCTCAAAATGAAAACAAAAGTAATGGGGGATGTAGCTTAGTGGTATAGTGTCCCTGTGATCAATTACTAGTATCAAAATAATAATAATAATAATAATAATAATAACAATATCAACAACAATAACTACAGCTTCAGTAACTTGTTAACACAAAATACTGTGTACACAAAGTAGTAAGATGTAAATTGTGATATCAAATATTACAAAATGTAGTGTGGAGAAGTAAAAGAGTAGAATGATTTTATTCAGTTGAAGTTATCAGCTCATTACCATAACCTGTTAAAACCATGCAGTTGTTTAAATCTAACCATCATAACAATATCAAATCTCAAAGGAAAACAGAAAAAGAGGGAGAAACAAAATAATCCCACAAACAGTACTAAAAAACAACAAAACAGTAATGTTACCTATTGACAGTTACTTTAAATGTAAATGGATTAAATTATTCAATCAAAAGATATAGAACAACTGAATAGATTGAAAAATAAGATTCATATATTTGCTGCCTGTAAGAGACTCACCTCTAATTTATGCACACACATAAGTTGAAAGTGAGGAGATAGAAAAGGATATTCCATGAAAAAGAAAAACAAAATAGAGCATGGAGAGTTATATCAGACAAAAATCATTGTTATTCATAGAAGAAGAACCAGAACAAAAAAAGAACATTATATGATGCTTTATGTAGTCACTTGATCAAAAGATAAAACAATTTGAATATATAGGTACTCAACTTTGTAGTACCAAATATACAAAGCAAAGGTTTAACAGATGGAAAGGGAGAAATTGGGAGCAATATAATGGTAGAGGAATTTAATACTCACTTTTAATAATGAATAGGTTATCTAGACAGAAATCAGTGAGAAAATATTAGACAAGAAGTATGCTTTAAAACACATTCATCCCAAATCATTCGTCCCACAGCAGAAGAATATACAACAGTCCTAGGCATACATGGGGCAGTTTCCAGGATCAGGTCACATGATAGTCACAAAACAGGTCTCAGCATTTTAGAAGATTGGAATTATGTCAAGTGTTTTCCAACCACAACTGTATGAAACTAGAATCCAGAAACTGAAGGAAATATAAAAAAATTTACAAATAAGTGGAAATTAAATAGCATACTTCTAAATAACCATGGGCCAAAGAAAAGATCAAAAGAGAATTTAAAAAATGTGTTTAAACAAATGGAAATGCAAACATAACTTACCAAAACATGTGGCATGCAGCAAAAGCAGTGTTGAGAGGGAACTCGATAGTGATAGGCACCTGCATGAAGAAAAAAGAAATGCCTCAAATAAACAATTTAACTTTATGCTTCAGGGAAACAAAAAGAACAAAATGAGCCTGAAGTTAGTAGGAAAAAGGGGTTATAATTTTAATATTCAGTAAAGCCAATTTGAGACAAAAGGGACATACAAATAAAAGACAAAGAACACTCTGTAATGTTTAAGACTGCATTTAATAAAAAATAAATGAATTACTAATATGCAAAAGCTTATTATTACCAAGGTCCAATAACAGTGGTCACTCACATGCAAAGAAATGTGGAATAGACAAGAAAAATCAGAATACAGAAATAACATTAAACAGAATTCTTTCACTGTACACTGTACATATTACACTAACAGAGGCAGTAAAATGGATAATGTATCTTTGAATTTAAATAGTTTTAGAAAACGGTTTGTTGTGTTTTAATTTTCAGTTTTTTGACACAAACTTATATGCCCATGCACGTGCCTGTGTGTATATATTCTTTTCAATTTTTAATTCTGTGGGTTTTCTGTTTATGCCTTTTGTATGCTTTTTTTGTTAGTTTATTTGCTTTCTTTATGTCATATTTGCTTAATGAATTTTTTCCATTCCATTAAAAAATTAAACTTAAATTACATTTTTTCAAACTCCTGGAAAAAATCGAGATCTTCAGTTTTTCATCTTAGCTTGTTTATAACTCACTTAACCATTTGTTTGAGTTTCTGATTTAATGTGTGGTGATTTGAATGTGAATTCCCCTTACTAGAGTTTATGATTATGCCACTCATCTTGTTCAGCCCCTCTGTATCCCATGATGTCACCAGAGTTTAAACACAGAGAATCACTCACTCTGGACACCATTTGAGGAAGCAGGGATGGGAGTTAACTGACTTAGAGCAGACAAACCCCACTAATACAGTCCCTTGTTTCTGTGGGAAGCAGAGGGACTACAGGAAGAAGTATGGCCTCTGAAGGAAATTGCAGTATTTGCTCCCTTTCTTCCTAATTTAACATGTGTTCAAATTTTGTAACACTCTGAGATTAGCCAATGGGGAAAGGAACTGTATTAAATGGGGTGATTTTTAGTTACTGTTTGTTTTCTTGACCTAGAACAACCTTAATGACTATTTCACATCCTATTACATGCATGTGTATGGAAAAAATAAGACACCTACATTTTCTGTCCTCAAGTTTTTCCTGTTCCTTACTTTTGATCCCATTGTGTATTATCCTTATAATGATATATGAATCATATTCATGAAGTCATAAGCAATGTTTCTAATTTATGAGAAAATATTCTCTTATAATTTACAAGAATTCTACATACCAACAATTTTTATAATTGAAGGTAAGAACAAATTGAGCTAGTGTTCTAGAGATAATTAAGAAAAGTATTGTTTCTTATTTAAGAATAAGTCAATGGGAGGATCTATTTATTTATGTAAGGGACTTTTCATTAATAGATATTTAGATAAGGCCTTACTGAGATCTCAGGATTGGATTAATATCAGTATCATCACCAAATTAGTAGATTAATCCACTGATATGGATTAAACGGGTTGTAACTAAGTCTTTGGCATATATTTTTTGTTCTTGGTGAGCAGAACCCTCTCTCTACTTCTTGGTGGCCATGCCTGACCACCTGCTTTTCTCTGCCACACGCCTTCGCCTTGATGTTCTGCCACACCTCAGGCCCTGAGGCATGAAGCTTGCTGACTATGGACTAAGTCCCTAATAAACTTTTCCTCCTAAAATTGTTCTTGTCAGGTCTTTGGGTCACAGTGATGAAAAGGCTTACTAAAACAACAAGATAAAGTTACAATAATTTTGGCATTGGTCTTTTCTAAGTCCTGAAGAATGCTAGAACACAAGAAGAGGAGAGATGGGAAAATGAATATAGAAGAATGGCGTGGGGTGGAAAGCAAGGCGCTGGATAAGGGGAGAGACGCAGGCTCGTGGAGGGAGGCCTGGGTCTGTGATTCCGCCCTGTTGACCTGCGGGTTTTGGTGGCTTTTCTCCTCTGTTGTAGTCCTTCGACATCACGTCCCTGCCTGGTTTCATTTCCCCCTGGTTTATCATTTCAATGGTAACATCTTGCTGCATGTACAGGTCTTGTGTTGGAAGTGCTCTGAGTGAAAAAGAAAGGAGCGCTTTATATGTTTGGGACAAAGGAATTGAGACATCAGCAGCTGCAAAAGGTAATACAGAGAGCAGGTGTGAAAGATGCATTGTGAGCCGCAATTAATAATGAAAGGAACTTCTGCAATGTAAAATGACACTGAACCTCTTGTGGAGAAGTAAGGACCTTGATTTTGAGTGACCTGTGAGTTTGAGCTTTTTTTTTTTTTTTTTTTTTTTTTAAGAAAAGAGTTACCCCAGAACACTGAGAGCAGATTATACATGTGTTGGACACTCAATCATATGATCTGGACCCATTAAATTATTTGTGATATTAAACTGAAGGATATTAAAATTCTTACCACTTTGCAGTCTCCAAACATCTGCCTTTTTCTACTAGTAGATTGCAAGTGTATTAAAAATAGGTAAAATAAATAGAAGACATTTCTTAAAATTGCAAGCTGTCAGTACTGAGAAAATACCAGAATTTCAGGCTTAAACAAAGGAAAAGCTGATTTCATTCAGTGTGGAGTCAAAAAAAAAAAAAAAAAAAAAAAAAAAACCCAAAGAACTCTGTATTATTCCATTACTAAAGAATAAAATAAGTGGTGATGACAGTTATGATCTTTATTTAAAGCCTTCTCTGTGTTCTGCATCTTCAACTTAATAAGTACAATAGGAGACTACTTGAGTTTTTAATGTCTGAAGAGATCCCTTGTACAAGGAAAGAGTATTTATTGACAACTGAGTTTCAAATTAATATTCAACCCAACATCATTATAAATTCTAAAACTAAACTTTCTTATTAAGCTCCTAAATTTATACTAAAATGTTTATTTTTCTACTTGTAAATGAACATTTTTAGAACAACAATTAACTTCACTTTCATTACAGCTAGATAAATTCATATTTAATAGATTAACAACTTCTAAGCAAGTAGCTTCATTTACATTTTAATTCATTATTACATTTGCTTAAGCATTTTTAAAGTACATTTACAAATGTAAGATAATTAATTATTTCAAGCAATTTGAATATCTGGTAAGGTTAATTTACAACCCTGAAAAGTGGAATCTCTAGTATTTGAGCATCTTTGAAGTCAGAAAGTCATATTTTCTTATTCATTGTAATAATTTCAAAACTTAAATACATGAACCTATTTTAGCTTATACAAAAACATGTCTAAGATGAGACATTTCAATTTGATTAATATGACCACTCTATTAGATTGTCTTGAATGCATACACACACTTAAAAAATACCTTTTCTAATTTTTTTTAAATCTCTCAAATAATTACAAAATTATCAAGATTATTATGGTGGTGTATATTATCACAGGTAGGCTAAGATGGTTGCTTTGAAAAATTTCTATTATATAGTTGTTTGTCAACAGAAAATTGTGAAACTGAATTATGGAATTCGAGGAGCTATATACATCCATTTGTGTCTACCTGAGCCACAGGTGAATATACACGCCTCTTCTTATAATTCAGTTTTGCTGCTACGTAAGTGGGTAATCCCATGCCATGGCATCTGTTTGGAATTAATTTTGCAACCTAATGCATTATATAACCCTTCTCTACGTCTTTCATTTATCACCATTACTTGATATTTATGACCAAGGTTGTAAATGATTCCCCTCATTCCTTGATTTGATTCACCTATGTTTTTACTGCCTCAGTGAATTCTTTATTGTCTTCAGATTTTTCTATCTGACTCTGGGCCTCAATTTTATTGTCATTTTATTGGTACTGTTTAATTTATTTCAGAACGTTTTCCACACTGGTAAAAATATATTTCTAAATGTATGAACTTCAGCTCTGAGAATTATCCCATTATGTGAAGCTCATTCTTCATTGACAGTGGAAAAAATGTGTTTATGGGGTGCATGAGTGCGGGTGTTAAAACATTTCCATTTCTCTTCTATAGGTGAGGAAAATCAGTGAAAAACTAACTGTGAGGTTCAGGAAAAGTATTCAATTATGTTGTCATGCAGATTCAGGCCTCAGAGAGCCCTCTCTTTATATCTTGTTTCTGAGTATTAGCAAACACATCACTTTTAGCCACCTAGGTTTTCTAGGATATTTATATTGTATATAAATTTATTTAGTGCATTTTTACCTATTTTTCTTGCAGAACAATTTAAAGGCATTTCTCATATAATTCTATCAATCACATACCATAGAGTTTGGGGTAAGGAGTTCACTAGTTTATGATTCAAGATCGTATTTTCTTCTTACCTTTGTATAGAAATTTTAAGATGGGGATTAAGATTATTCTCTGAAATCTGATTCTTTGAGTTTAGATTGTATCTCTACCATTTTCTCTAACTAAAGTCTTGGTCCAGTTAACTTCATTGTTTCATTTAGGTCCTCTGATAAAGGCATAATTAATGCACCGTCTTCTTCAGATGGGAGGCTTAAATTGGTTTGTACATGTCAGTGGCTTGAAACAGTGCTTGGTATGGAAGGAAAAGGCTTGGGCAGAGAGGAATTGGAGCCCTTACCAACTATTTTTAATAATTAGTACTGATTATTTCTATTTCTACTTTTATTCCAAGCAGCTGAGGTTGCTTAGCCCTAAAAGTTTCAAAGAAATCCTAAACTATAAGCTGAGAGATAATTTTTACAAATCTAAACAAAGTCATATTACCTTGTCTTTCTATAGCAGGAAGGCATCTGTTCTAGATTTTCTTATCAGAGACTGCAGAGCACTGTGGCAAAACAACCTTCAAGTCAGATAATCAATGACACTAATAATTCCACCACCCTGTAAAATTTATGGTAAAATTTCAGAGAGTTTTACATTGGCTTAGCAAAGAAGAGATTAAAGGAGAGAATTTGTATATTTTGATTAGTGACTCAAGAAAAGATTGTATACATTGGTTAAAAAATCCTCCATTTATTTTCACCCTGCTGGATTTATTATCTAAAACTCTTCAAATATTTAAGAAGAGTATTTGGAATTAGATATCAGGCTCTTATGCCAGCAATTTTCATATTAATATTTATCTTTGTTGAAAGCTTTATTTGTATATAACAACATTTATAGAGATTAAAAAGACTTATCACATCTTTGCGGACTTATGTAACCAAGCCAAGAGAACATTAAGTAGGCCTTGAAGTGCCAAAGAGATCCCGCTGTTAAAAGGAAAATGGTTTTGTTATATTGTGAGCCTAGTCTTACTTAAGTACTGGAAATATGGTTGGTAAGAATGAATGACCTGACATATAGATCAATGGGACAGAATAGAGAGCCTCAAAATAGAACTATATAAATATGGTTGACTGATTTTTGACAATGATTCAAAAAATTCTGAATGGAGAAAGCAAGGATATCCTCTTTTCCAAAAAATGGTGTTGAAACAATTGGTCATTTGCTAGTGAAAATAAAATAAAAAATAAAACAAAATAAAAAACAAACTTGATCTATAGCTCCCTTTTTATACCAACATGAACTTAAGGTGGGTCATGATCTAAATGTAAATTTGTGAGACTTTTAGAAGAAAACAGAAGATAAAATCTTTTTTTATTAAAAAAATTTTTTTGTACATGTATATAGAGTAATAATGTCTGTCTTATCCCCACCACCACACTCCTCCTTTCACTCCCCTCTGCATAAAAGTTCCTTCATTCTTCCTTACCCACCCCCCCACTGTGGACCAGCATTCACTTATCGGAGAAAACATTCAGTCTTTGGACTTTTGGTACTGGCTTATTTCACTTAGCATGATATTCTCTAGTTCTATCTCTTTACCTGCAAATGCCATAATTTCATTCTTCTTTAAGGTTGAGTAATATTCCACTGTGTTTATGTACCATATTTTCTTTATCCATTCATCTGTTAAAGGGCATCTAGATTTGTTCCATAACTTAGCTGTTGTGAATTAAGTTGCTATAAACATTGATGTGGCTGTGTCATGGTAGTATGCTGATTTTAAGTCCTTTAGGCGTAAACTGAGAAAATCTTTTTCATCTTGGGTTAGACAGAGTTCTTAGGTATGATACTAAAAGAATGGTACATTAGAAAGTTTGCTTGAACTTCATCAGAGAAAAGTTTTGTTCTGGCCAAGGTATTATTAAGAACATGAAGAGACAAGTGATAAGCTTTTCATAAAACATTTGCAATCACTTATCCAACAAAAGACTTGAATTTGGCATGTATAAGGAACTCACAGCTTTCAACAATAAATAAGTAAATGACCCAGAAAACAATGGGTCAAATATTGGAACAAACTCTTCACCAAAGAAGACATATGGATGGCAAATAAGATCATGGAAAGATATTCAAAATCAAATTAAAACAACATCGAGATACTCCTGAAAAACTAGTGGAATGGATAATTTGGAGAAAAAAACAAAACAATACCAATTGCTAGAAAATTTGATTTCTCAACCACTATGTAAAAAAAATCTTGAAAATGTCCTATAAGGTTAAATATACACTCACAATATGGCATATAGTGTTTACACAGTTCAAAAGAAAACTACGTTTACAAAAGACCTGTGCACAAACATGTACAGCAGCCTAATTCTTTGTGTTCCAGTACTGGAACAATCTGCATGTCTTTGAGCAGTGAACAGGTGCACCAAGAGAGGGGCAGGTCCTGTTATAAAAAGAAGAGAATGCTGAAGCACACAGCAATGTGGATGAAGCTCAAAGACATTTTTTTTGCCAAATTAAAGAAGCCAGCATCACACGGCGTGTAATCCCAGCCCCTCTGGAGGCTGAGGCAGGAGGACAGGGAGTTCAAAGCCAGCCTCAGCAAAAGTGAGGCACTAAGCAACTCAGTGAGACCCTGTCTCTAAATAAAATACAAAATAGGGCTGAGGATGTGGTTTAATGACTGAGTGACCCTGAGTTCAATCCCTGGTACCTGCCCCCACCAAAAATAAAAAAAAGCCAGCATCAAACTGTTGCCTACTCTGTGGTTCTGTTGCCATGGCATTGACTCTGAAGCAAATTCATAGGGATAGAAAACAGATTTGTGGTTGCCAGGAGGTAGAGGTTTGGGTTCTGTTCCATAACAAAGTGACGGCAGAAAGGAATGTTTGGGGTGACTGAATTATTTTGCATCCCGATTGTGGCAGTGATTACATGAATCTGAACCAATGTTAGAATCATTGGAGCAGTATTACTAAATTTTTTAAAGTCAATTTTATTATATATGCTCATTTAAAATTATATGTTTGAAACTGGAAAAATGTATTGCTGGGTACTATAGAGCTAGTTTTCTTAAACGGTTTGAGAAACCTTTGGGTAGATATCTAAGACTTTAGAAATACCCATTTCCTACATCAAGGTAAAAGTCTTCTTTTTAGAGCCACATTACCCTGCACTTCCTTCTCTTTCCCTGAGTATGTTTGGAATGTGTAGTAGCAGTCTGTAAGGGTATTTGTCTCGACCTCAGACCTAAAGAATCTTGAAGCTACTGCTGCTTTCCAGGAGCCTCTAGTTCTAGAAAGAACTAAGAATCTTTTTTTAATTTTTTTTTAGAAAATATTTGTTTATTTATTTATTATGGTCCTGGCAATTGAACCCAGACACACTTCACCACTGATATACAACCCAAGCCCCTCACTCCCCTTTTTTAAATTTTGAGGCAGAGTTATGCTAAGTTGTAGTGAGGTTGGCCTTGAACTTGCAATCCTCCTTTCTCAAGGACTTCAGTCACTGGGATTTACAAGGTCGTACCACCACATCTGACCCCCGCACCCTGTACTGGGGATCGAACCCAGAACCTTGTGCATGCTAGGTAAGAACTCTACCACTGAGCTCCATCCCCAGCCTCCTTGCAACCTGTTTTCTCTAAAACATTAAGATACGTCAAAGTATTTTGGATAGGTTTTGTACTGTACATTTTTTTTTTTTTTTTTTGTCTTTAAAACTTGGAATTTAAGCATTGGTATCTTTCAAGAAGCAGGATGAGAATTAAAAGAAAAAAAAAAAAAAACATACTGAAGGTACATAAAGTCTCCTAAATATGTGCTACCTCAACCAGGAGGATATAATGGGTAATATAAGTGGTACTCAAGTCATGCAAAAATTAAGGGGAAAATGTGATGACTTCCATCATTTATTAGAATGGTGGATGCCAAGTACAAGAAAAATTAAACTTAGTTGATTGAAGTTTATTAATCAAATACTTCCACAGTATTCACCGTGTGCCAGACACTGTTTTAAGTGGCTTGAAAGTATTTGTTTTCCTAACAATTCGTGACTGGATACAAATAAGTTCAAAAAGTTACTAGTGGAGTTGAACTCCAGAATCCATACTTGCCTATTTCATGATACTAGGGATGGAACCCAGTACCTTGCACATGCTAGGCAAGCACTCCACCACTGAGCTACATCTCCAGCTCTTTTTATTTTGTTTAGAAACAAGGTCTCACGAAGTTGCTGAAGCTGTCCTTGAATTTGGGATTCTCCTACTTCAGTTTTTAGCTAGGACTAAAAACTGTGTGTACCACCATGCCCAACCAGAATGTATCCTTTTAGCCGTAATATTGTACTCTCTCAGTTCTAAGAAGGGAATTTGGTTACCTGTAGGCATATGTTCATAGCTGAAACTAATGTATTTCACTGGCGTGAGTTTTTTATGGTATTACTTACTATATCAGAATTTACTAATCCATTCTATTGTCCACGTATATTTGGGGTTTTCTCACTTTTGCTCCTATAAATATTATTCACATGAGTAATATCATCATATATATTATTGTACATATGTCAGAGTTTGGGGCAGAGATTCTGTTTGTTACTGGTTCACCAGTAGAATTCTTACTGCCTTCTGAAGGGTACCCAGGTTTATTTCTGAGCCAGATTTCCCTTGGAGCTCATTCTTTGGCCATGGAAGAACAATTTTCATATTTTTCAAACATAACACAATTATGTTCTTCTAAAATCACACATGGATTCCCATATTGTTTTTTAAAGCACCCAAAAAATTTGTATGAAGACTGAGTTGGGGATGTAACTCAGTACAGAGCACTCTCCTAGCATGGGTGAGGCCCTAGGTTCAATCCCTAGTGCTGGGGGCAAACTATGGAGAACTGAAGTTTTTTTTTTTTTTTTTTTTTTTTTTTTTTTTTTTTTTTTTTTTGTAAAATCAATGAAATCATCCATTTAAAAATAAAAGCTTAACAAGGAAAAGTAAGTAAATATAACCTTTCTGTTATAAAGAGTAAATAACTATTTTTAAAGTCTTTTTTTTTCATGTCTCTTCTCCACAGATACGTTAATAAGGCAAGTAACTGTATACCATGGAGAGGTCAGATAAATGAGCTTTACACATATTTCTAAATTATAGTTTTTAACATTAATATGAATGATGATTCTAAATTTTATTTAAATTGTTTTCATTTTGATTTGGAGAAAACAACTCTTGTGTTGTTATTTAATAAGAAAATCAGTACCATCACCATCATTCTTTCCTGAAAATTTTGCAAATTCTCCAAAAATACCTTATTTCTTCATACAATTTTTCAGGTGCCTTCTTTCTTAAATTTATGTGGAAAAAAATTAACAAGAACATAGAAAGCACTATGGAATCATATTTTGTTATTAAAGTAATTTATAATTTCCACTACTAATAATGGTTTATTTATAATGACTTGTGGGATAATAGCCTAGCTAGTCTAAGCAATTAGTCCTAATACTCTGGGGATTCTGATTTACTTTAAAATTCATTGCTGTGCACCTGAGAGGAGTTAGAACATCATGGCAGAAGGACATAGAGGAGGGCTTGGGATTTAGCTCAGTGGTAGAGCACTGAGTTCAGTCCTCAGCACTGCATAAATATAAGTAAAATAAAGGTATTGTATCCATCTACAACTAAAAAAATTAAAAAAAAAAATTTAAAAGGTGGGTGCATACAGGAATAAGACTGATTACCTCCTGGTAGCCAGGAAGCAGAGAGAGTAGGAGCAGCCAGGGGCAAAATATGTAATCCCCAACCATGACTCCAGTGACCCACTTTGTCCAGCCACACCCCAGGTGGCTACAGTTACCATCCAGCAGTCCTTTCAAATTATTATTCCAACAAACGGACCAATTTACTGATTAACTTGTAGTTCTAATAATTTGATCATTTTACTTCCTGCTTTAACAGTGGAGCTCTTGGAGACACCTTATATTCAAACCCTAACAATTGGAGTTTTAAGTATTAATAGTAACAAGTTACTTTCATCACACTTCACGATTAATAGAGCTGTGTAAGAGTATCTACTGTCCTTAAAGATTTGGGACATTTTTTAACTTCCTTACAGAGAAAACATCAGACTGGTTTCTTTTGACAGGTATCTCAATAAGACAAGAGTTACTAATGGAAGAATTACTTTTTGTCCTTACAAAAGTCAAAATCCATGGTGTCAGCATGTGTTCAGAGAAGCATTGCCTTGGGTCAAAGCTGATCCTTTTTCTCAACTTTCCCTATGAACTATTCCACAGACCTTGCTGTCTCTTATTAATATTAAAAGTTTTATATTGAGTAATTTCACTTCCTGATGGGTGTATAGGAATGTTAGAATGAGGGATTTTAAAATACTTGTCAAAAAGATTAAGGTTGCAAAAAGAGATGTGAAGCAGAAGTTTTTAAATGATTATAAAATAACAAAGACTTAAGTTGGCTTGGTTTCTCCTTTGAGTGGTTTTTCTCTAAGGTAGTTCCTTCCTTTGCTGACCTACATTGTTGTTTCGCATTTCCTCCTCATGGAATATTTTGTTGAGAACATTCTGTAGCACAGGCTTTCTATTTGTAAATTCTTTTAACTTTTGTTTATCATGGAAGGATTTTATTTCATCTTCAAATATGAAGGTTAGTTTTGTTGGGTATAGGATTCTTGGTTGGCAACCATGTTCTTTCAGAGCTTGAAATATGTTGTTCCAGGACCTTCTAGCTTTTAGAGTATGGGTTGAGAAGTCGGCTGCTATCCGTATTGGTCTCCCCCTATATGTAATCTGATGCTTTTCTCTCGTGGCCTTCAAAATCCTCTTTCTTTTGAATGTTAGGCATTCTCATTATAATGTGCCTTGGTGTGGATCTGTTGTGATTTTGTGCATTTGGTGTTCTATAAGCCTCTTGTATTTGATTTTCCACTTCATTCTTCAGGTTTGGGAAATTTTCTAATATTATTTCATTGAATAGGTTGTTCATTCCTTTGGTTTGTATCTCTGTGTCTTCCTCAATCCCAATAATTCTTAAATTTGGTCTTTTCATGATTTCCCATAGTTCTTGGAGATTCTGTTCATGATTTCTTACTATCTTCTCTGTTTGGTCAACTTTATTTTCAAGATTAAATATTTTGTCTTTATTGTCTGAGGTTCTGTCTTCCAAGTAGTCTAGTCTTTTGGTGATGCTTTCCATTGAGTTTTTTATTTGGTTTATTTTTTCCTTCATTTCAAGGATTTCCATTTGTTTTTTTTTGTTTGTTTGTTTGTTTTGTTTTGTTTTTGTTTTTTTTTTTTTTTTAGAATCTCTATCTCTTTGTTGAAATGATCTTTTGCTTCCTGCAGGTGCTCTATCAGCCTATTGGTATTATCATTCATTGCCTGCATTTGCTCTCTTATCTCATCCTTTGCTTCATGAATCATCTTAATCATGTATAATCTGAAGTCCTTTTCTGACATTTCTTCTACCATTCTGTCATTGGATTCTATTAATATAGGATGTAGATTTGTTTGGATCATTTTCCTCCCTTGTTTTTTCATGTTGTTCATGTGTCTTCCCCTCTAGCAGTCAGATCTGGGGTATTGCAGATTTCCTCCTATAGGCTTATAGTGGCCCTATAGGTTTCCAAAACCTTTTCTTTAAGGGGAGATCAATATTAGCAGTGCCCGAATTAGACACTATGCAATCCTAGACCAAATAGCCCCTATGAGGACAATAACAAAAGTGTCATAATAAACAGAATGAGTTCAAATATTATCTTCGGTAAAACAAACAGGTTTGCATTAAGGTCTGCAGTTTCTAATGGAGGACAAAGAGGATGTGGAGGGATGTAGAATGTGGCTGTTAATGGGATAAGAAAAGAATATACAGAAGTTTTAGATAATAGAAAGCGTGATAGAAAGAAATTGGATGTTACCATGCAAAAAAGGGAGAAAGAGACTCTGAGGGAACGGGTAAACGAAAGGAAAAGAGAGCAAGAAAAGTAAAGAAATAAAAACTTAAAGTTTTTCAATAAGGAATAAAAAAGAAAATCTACAGGATAACAGTCATATTGTAATGAAACCTCCCAGCGTTCAGTAGCCTGATGCATGAGAGGTACCTGACAATGAGCTTCAAGTCTCCAGCAGGTGTCTCAGGATGGGATTTGCCCCACCCAAAGATCGGAGTTCAGGCTTCCAAAATTATCCAAGATGGCTGCTCCGGCTTCTAAATGTGTTGGCAAATGGGGAGCTGCAGCTCAGGGTGTGGCCGTGGTCAGCAGGAGGTCCTGGAGGCGGATGCAGTTGGTCAGTCAGGAGTCCTGGAGGTTGGGTGTGTTTGGTGTGGTTGTGGGATCCTGGAGGCCGGGTGCAATCAGTCGGTCTGGAGTCCCAGTGATAGGGCGCAGTCAGTTGGTCTGGGGATCCTGGAGGCAGGGAGTAGTCAGTCGATGTGAGGGCCCCAGAGGCAGGGAGTGATCGGTGGGGCTGAGGGATCCTGGAGATGGGGCTCAGTCAGTCTGGCCAGGGGTCCTACGGGGCCTGGCTGTTGTCTCAAAATCACTAAGAATCTTAAACACAACTTTTGATAAAACTGAAATCCATCTATCCTTGCAGTTAAATGTATGAATCAAAGAGTGTGGGGTATCTCATGAACCAAAATCCACTTGTCTTTAAGAGAATCTTGGGAATATGTTCCAACTTATCCTATTGGACTTAGGTTTCTGGTCTTTATTCAATCTGCTCTAGCCAGCTAGATTTTCTTTTTTTGCCTCAAAATTCTTCCTACTCATTAAAGACATCTCGAATTCCACAATACCCGATAATGAGTCCATAGTTACCAACCCTCCCTACTGCTGGATGTAATTTACCACTCTCATATACTTTTAATATTTGAATGTAGCCCTTTAGCTACCATGCCATCTTTTTTCCTTCACCAGGTTGCAATTTCCCTGAGATTGCTATGGAGTATTTGTGTATGAATCTCAGATTGCAACAAACATATCAAGTCTTCATTGATTTACTAATTATTTTTTCATGTCCATGCACTAAGAACTGGAGTTATAAAAAAAAATAACAAAATAAGCAAAATTTGATAAGGGTGTATTTGAAAGGTTGTGAGGTGCTTTGCATTTGAGCATTCCTAATAACCACCACCTATTCCTTACTTGTGTCTAGAGTAGAATCAGTAATGGCCATACACCAAGAGATGGGTAAATATCTGATATTCTCCGCAGGGCTAAGGTGTCAGTTATATAGAATGGAGAGTTTACGGAGCACATTACCATTTTTCCAGGAAAGATCTTTATAAGAAGATGAACAGAAAGTGTATAAACTGAGACAGGACTACAGCTGGCTCGATCTAGAAAAAAGAAAGTGGTGTCAGTGTCTCCAGAGCAGAATGAATACATGGCACATGTGAGACATGAGGAGGCATGGGGGCCAGATCCTGTGCTTCCTGCCAGTCTGTTGCAGATATTCTGGTTTTTGTTATAAGCAAGTTGGAGAATCACTAGAAGATTTGAAAGTGATAGGATTAATCTACCTTTGGGTAAAAATAGACCATAGTTAGATAAGGATATAGCACAGAGACACATTAGGAGAGTATGGAAAGAATCCAGGTGAGACGAGGCAGTAGCTTAAACAAGAATGTGTTGACAATGTGCTGAAAGTGGTTTGATTCTGCGTATTTCTAGAAGACACACTCCTTAGTGTAGCGTATCAGAGAAAGAGAGGGTTCAGGAATGACATTGCCTGAGCAAGCAGAAATCTTGAATTTCCATTGAATGAGATGAATAAGACTCTTGGGCAAATAAGTTGAATAGGTAATGGAGAGGAAATCAGTTTATCACTTTTGGAAGCTTTAAGTTTGAGATCTCTGTTAGACATCCAAGTGAAGGTGACTAGGAGGGATCTGTGTTTATAAGTTTTAGATTCTACCATGTATGTATAATATGTCAAAATACATTCTACTGTCATGTATAAGGAAAAAGAACAAATAAAAATAAAAATTAAAAGTTTTAGGTTCTAGAATATCTTGAACTAAAATATATATACTTGGGAGTTGTCAGACTGGAGATGGTATTTAAAATCTTAAATTTGGAATAGATCACTTAAAGAATCAGTGAAGGTAGACCAGAAGTCCAAGATTTGTCACCTACGACATCCTCTGGCCTGGTTATGGCTTGGATATGGCGTGTCCCCCAAAGCTCACGTGTGAGACAATGCAAGAAGGTTTGGAGGAGAAACAATTGGACTGTGAGAGTCTTAACCTAATCAGTCAATTAATCCCATCAGGGAGTGGTAATTGGAGACAGGTTGAATGTGGATGGAGGAAGTGGTTAATTGGGGGTGTGGCTATGGGGCATACATTTGTATCTGGCGAGTGGAGACTCTCTCAGCTTCTTAATGTGAACTGCTTCCTCTGCCACACTCTTCTGCCATGATGTTCTGCCTCATTTCCAGCCACAAGGAATGGAACTGGCCTTCTATGGACTAAGACTCTGAAACCACGAATCCTCAGATAAACCTTTCCTCCTCTATAACTGTGCTGGTCAGATCATTTAGTCACAGCAGGGAAAAAGCTGACTAAAACACCTCGAAATTGAAATATGTGGAGAAATGAACAAAGTAGAATGAAGAAGACGGCCCTTGACAATGGAAAAGAAGCAAGAGAAGTCTCCAGGAAACTAATGAATAGATAAGTTTCAAGAAGGAGCTGACCGACCGTGTCACCTACAGATGATAGTAAGCGAGGTGCAGGTTTATAGGTAAAAACAGTTGTATGAGTCAGGGTTCTCTAGAGGAACAGAACCAACAGGAAGTATGATTATTAAAAGGAAATTTATTAAATTGGCTTACTGAACCAGAAGCTGGTTAGTCCACAATGGCCATCTGTAGGCTGGAGAGCTGGAGGAACCAATCCTAGAGGCCAAACCTCAGAACAAGAGGGATCAACAGTGCTACTCTAGTCTGAGAAGACTTCTGGAAACTCCCTGGGAATCACTGGCAGAGTCCGCTTTCTAAGAGTGAGACAAGAGTCTGATATCCTCAGGTGACTGCAACAGCAATCAAGAACCCATTCAGGAAGAATTGAGCTTGCATCTGATGCTGCTTCCTTGTTCTTCCAAATTTTGTTCCATCCAAGCCACCATCCATTGAATGCTGCTGCCCATGCTTAGGGAGGGTCTCCACTTCAGTTCACCATCCCACACGCCAATCTTTCCTAAACACACCTTCATTGACACACCCAGAAGTCTCTTTATCATAGGCTTCTCTTAACACAATCAACCTGACAATTCAAATTACCAATACAAGAGTAGTTTCAATGGAATGATATGTTGGAAGTTTGATCAGATGTGTTCTAAGGAGAATGGCAGGAGATTATTTGGAGATATAACACACGGATACTTAAAATTTTTTTTTTAAATTTTTGCAGATTGCATTTTGATTCATTGTACACAAATGGGGTACAACTTTTCGTTTCCAATGTTGTGCACAGTGTAGATTCATACCATTCGTGTAATCATACATGTACATAGGGTCATAATGCTTGTCTCATTCCACCATCTTTCATATCCCCACCCCCTTCACCTTCTCATTTCCCTCTACATAATCTAAAGTTCCTCCATTCTTCTCTCAGCCCCCAGCCCCCAACCCCATTATATATCATCGTCCACTTATCAGGAAAAACATTTGGCCTTTGTTTTATTTTTTTTTTGGGGGGGGGTGATTGGTTTATTTCACTTAACAGAATATTCTCCAATTCCATCCATTTATTTGCAAATGCCATATTATTCTTCTTTATGGCTGAATAATATTCCATTGTGTATACATACCACAGTTTCTTTATCCATTCATCTGTTGAAGGGCATGTAGGTTGGTTCCACAATCCAACTATTGTGAATTGAACTGCTATAAACATTGATGTGGCTGCGTTACTGTATGATGATCCCATCCCTTGGTTTATACCCAGATACTTTTTTTGAGAAGACTTTTCTATAAAGAAGTATGAACCTGGCAGAAATTATAGAATCAAAGGATAATTCTGGTGGTTTACAACCTGAGAAGCATGATAATATACTTCTAAGCTAATCAACATGCTCCAATAAAGAATAAATAGTGGTGATTTAAGAATGCTAGAACAATCATGATCTCAAGTAGGTGAGAGAAGAGGAATTCTACCATTACATAGTCGGGATTGGATTTAGAGAGAAACATAGGCCCCATTTATTTTAACTGGAATAAAAGTAGTTTATTCCATGAATGCAGAACATTTTTAAAAAATACATTCTGATCAAAGGTGGAAATTCACCTTCCGGTTATTTCCATTTTGTCACTGAAATGGAATCCCAGACTATCAACTTAGAATGAAGGCAGGATTAGAGGTGTTGGAAGTCTGAAGAGAGAGAAGTTGCCAAATATTTATCTAGGAGAATATGCAAGGGAATAAATTTGGCATAGACAGAGTTGGAGTTTTGCCAGGTATGTGAGAGAGGGGCAAGGAGTTGATGGAATATTCAAGAGTGTTATTAAAACTGTGGACTTTATCTGGTGGCAAACAGTAGACACTCTACTACGTGCCCCCGCAATCTGATCCTGATCCACAGTGCAGACTTTCCAATAGTGCTGGCATTGCTAAAATCATGGATGAAAGTGTATCAAAAGCATATATACTCATGGTTGATAAATTAACGGGAGAAATTTTTATTGTTCCTGTGATTTTCACCTCTCAGAGAACATCTAGTGATACCTGCTGGTGATTGGACAGGTACCGGACAGATGTGGGAGTTGAGCTCAGACAGAAATGTCTTGCCCAAGACCCTTGGACAGTGGTGGAACTGGGGTAAGACCTACAACATCCTTTTACATGAACCTTGCTATGTCTGCTATGCCACACTGTATCAGCCTGGCCTGGGGTCATAATTTAATTATGTGTGTTAGTTTTTGTTCTGGTTTGGAACAACTGCTATCTGAGTTGCAATTTCCTTTGTATCCATTAGTGAAAAGGTCAAAAGTTTTGACTATAACCCAGACTCACCTCTAATAAATGGTAGCATTTTTTTCAACTTGCTTCAATCCTGAGAATACAAAACTACTAAAGCCTCTGTTTATGCAACACCGATTACATATGGCATTAGAGAACTGAGAAAGTTTGGGAAACTAAATCTGAAAGGCAAATATAGGGCAATTAACTAACTCGTGTTTGGGTCAGTATTTATTTTTTCATAAAATGTGGATCAGTCAAGGAAATAAAAATTAAGAAAATATCTTTTATGAAAACATGAAGTGGAAATTTAATTTAGAAGGAAAAGATTGCTCTCTTTTTCACCGTGGAACCTGGGCTCTGGGGAACCACTGTGCTGTATATGTGATGTGTTCAGATGAAATACTACAAAGGGAAGAATTTTTTTGTAGTAAACCATTTAGAAATAAGTTATTTTGCTTGGAACTACTCTAGCTCAGTTGTTAAAAGGTAGAGAATATGCTATTTACTAGCGTGTTGATGTTTGCTTACTATGCTGGTATCTGACCTCTCTCATTCATGTTTACAGATAAGTGTTTTAAGTTCATTGCCCTCTGACTTCATACCTACGGTACAACTGCATGGTCCAAAAGCCTCTGACGTGCGATCTATTTCAGTATTAATCTTATTTGCTCTCCCATTAAACAGTGCTGTCTCTGAATATCCTTGTTTTCTACTAGGGAAACTAAGAAAGATATTCGAATTCGCCTTAGATCCCATAGCCTAGTGGGCGAGAATTGTGGCTCTAGAGTCAGACACACATGCATTCAAATATTGCCTCTGCCATCTTATTAAGACTTCTGTAACATGATAATTAGCTTATTTAGGCACTATTTTTTTTTTTTTTGTCATTTTCTTAAATGGAAAAATAATGGTGCCTAATCCATAGGATGATTTTAATACCCCAATATCCATTACTGGGAAAAATTAATCAGCAAACCAATAAGCAAATATGATCATATTTGAAACAAGTGCCAAGAGAGAAATGAAGGTAGGTGGTATGACAGAGACTGGAGAATTAAATGGACAGGAAAAAGACAATCTTTGCAGGGAAATGAAAATGAAGATTCAGCAAATAAGAGACATGGAGACAGAAAATTCTGTCCAAGCAGAGAGAATAATTCCTGAAGAAGTACCAACTTGGGAGTAGGGTTCTTGAAACATGTTGATCAACAGTTAATAGGCCAGTGTAGTTGGAAAGGAATGACCAAGAAGCAGAAGAGAAGGGATGATTTCAGAGAGATTAGGGGGGTGAGGTAACATAATATTAAAAAATGTCATTAAAGACTTTGATTTTACTCATATGAGATGGACAACCAAGGGAGATTTGAATAAAGAAGTGATACGATGTGTTTTACTTTGGAAAAAATATTACTTGGTCACATTTATACTGTCAGGTAATCTCACCATTCTATTTAAACTGTAAACCTGTCCTCTGACTTACTTTTCTAGATGATTGATATCATTGCTTGCCATATTTTATAAGTGCTTATTTGCTTACTGTGTACCTCAGTCCAATAAAATGTAAAACGCATAAGAGAAAGAACATGGTCTGATTTACTCCATGTGTGTCTTCGTTGCCTAGAGGGTTCTCAACAATGACAGCACAATGTAAGTTGAATGAATTAATGCATAAATGTGAAGAAGTAAGGACTTAGGAACAAAACTTTTGTAATCTAAACTTCACATTCCCTCAGGAATGTGGCAAAATTAATTTCCTTGTAGATCTTGATTTACAGCAGAGTTGTTTTATTTCCCCCCCCAAAGCCATCAACTGAAAAAGAAATTCTAGAAAAACAAATGTAAAATTTTTCTTTAATCACAAAATTATACTTATTTACATTCTACATTGTTTTTTCATAGCCTTTGTTTAGAAGCAAGTCCCACTTCTGCCCAAGATGGCAGTCCTACTCAAGCAGTTATTGTGTGAAGGTGTAAATGCTAGGAGATAGGGACCAGAAGGACCATTTCAGTGTCTATTCCAAGACCAGAAGCCCTGGAGGGCTGCAAGCAAAGAGAAACTGTCAGTGTGTATAGTTAGAAAAGATAGGACATGAAAGTCTGTAGAGAGTATGGGAAAGTACCCTGGAGTTGCAAGTTTTCTAGATTTTACATGACATAATAAAATACCAGCTGTACAGGCAAATGTTAAATAAGCATATTACAATTAATGCAAAATGGCCAAAAAGCCAATTGTTAAAATAAAATAGAATTCAAATAATCCAAAATAAGCCATATGGGTTGCATGTGTAACTTAGTGGTGGTAAGCTTGTCTGATATGCATGAGCCCTGAGTTCGACAACACACATAGACACACACACACACACACACTAAGGGAAGAACAGGAATATAGAGGAAAAAAACAAAACAAGAGAGAACAAAGAATGGTAATAAAATGGGACACTTAAATTCAATTACATCAACAATTGCATTAAAGATTAATTATATAAAATGCGATTTAAGTTTAAAAATGACACAGAGGAAGAAACAGCAAGAATCTTCTGTTGCCTATAAGAGAAACACATTAAAAGCAAAGACACAGATGAAAGTAAGTAAATAGTAAAGATATGCCACACACACATTAAGTCTTGAGTTGCTATTTTAATGTTGTATAAAATGAACTTCAAACAGTAGTAGTAGAGATAAGAGGAGAAATTTTAGAACAACCAAAAAAAGGGATCTTTCAACCAGTAAGACATACTAATTATTAATGTGTATGTATGCAGTAACAGAACCTCAAGTCATAAGAAACAAAAATAAACGTGATGAAAGGAAGAAACAGACAATTCCACAATCATAGTAAGAGGTTATAAATACCTCACCTAACAATTGATAGAAAAACAAAACCAAAAGCCATGAAAAGCAAAGAAAATATAACACTAGCAATCACTTAATCTATTCAACATTCATAATACAACACATTCAACAAACGCAGAATACAAATACATTTAAAATGCACATAGAACATTCTCTAATATATTTCACATACTGGGTCATAAAATAATGTCAATTATTTGGAAGATTCTCTAACAAAACAAACTAAAATTCAACACTAATATTACTACTATAATTGATATACTCTATTTTGGGGAGATTCTAACTATCTGCAGAATAAATAATATATATCTTTTTTGTTCTGGTATAGGGGATTGAAACCAGGGCCACTTTACCACTAACCCACATCCCCAGTCTTTTTAATTTTTTATTTTGAGACAGAGTCTTGCTAAATTGCAGAGGCTGACCTTGAATTTACAATTCTCTCGCTTGAGCCTCTGGAATCGCTGGGATTATAGATGTGTACCACCATGTCTGGCCAACAATACACTTCCATACAATACAGGGAGCAAAGACCAAATCACAGAGAAAAATGAAAAAAAAAAATACTTAAAGCACAATAATAATGAAAAATATAGCATATCAAAATTTATAGTTTGAAGGTAAAGCAGTGCTTATGCAGAAATTTATAATTAAGAGCTTATATTAATATGGAAAGAAAAATATGCAAAATAAAAGACATCAGATTTTCGCTGTAAAAAATTGGAAAAGGGAGAGCAAAGTTGCTCAAAAGAAGTAGAAGGAAAAAAATAATAAAAAGCAGAAATAAAAAATATAAATCAAATAATGGTGAAATTTTACAAAGCCAATAGTTCAATAATTAAAAGGATGAAAGAAATTGATTAACCTGTAGTTCGACTGATTCAGAAGACACACAGAGAGAGAGAGAGAGAGAGAGAGAGAGAGAGAGAGAGAGAGAGAGGGAAATACAGAAAGAGACAGAGAGATATAAAAAACAGGAATAAAAAATAAAATTATATCAGATTTTAGACATTAAGAAGATAAGAGATTTTTATAACTAGACTTTTATGAACAAATTTGACAACTTGGATGATGTAGAATAATTTCTTTAAAAAATTATCAAACCAAAAGGCTCCAAAAGGCTATATCTACATTTATAAAATAAACCCCACTTATTATCAAAAGCTTTCCAAAATTAAATATACAGGTCCAGATACATTGTTGGTGAAATTTACCAGACGTTATGAAGAAATAACACAATCCTACTCAGAACATCAGAGATGCAAAATCATTAAGAATCATGAGGCCAATATAATCGTAATACCTGAAAGACAAATTACAAAATGACAATATCCCTCATTAACATAAATGCAAAATTTATAAAAATCAATTACAAATCAAATCTTTCATTAAGAAACATAATATAATAAGAGCAAATAGAATGCATCCCAGATATGTGAGATTGGTTAGCCATTTGAAAATCATGTCAACAGGAAAAGGATGAAGCATATGATTGATTCAATTATTTCAGAAAAACTATTTGGCAAAATTGAATGTGTATTTAAGATAAATGTTATCAACTAATCAAGAGTAGTAGGAAACTTTCTCAGTGACAAGGGACCTCCCCCATGAGAATTCCATAACCAATAGTTTACTCACTAGTGAAAGACCTAATTGCTTTTCCCTGAGATAGAAAATGAGATAAATGCCTGCTATTGCCATGACTATTTTACATTGTATTAAAGGTCCTAGGCACATTGGTAAGGCAAGAAAAACAAATTAAAAGTAAAATGATTAGAAAAGAAGAAGTAAAACTACACTTATTTTTGGTTATATGATTTTTGACCCAGAAGATCCCAGAGAACCTACACATAGTTGTTAAGAGTAGCACATAAATTTAGTAAGTTTTCAGATACAAATTTTAAAGTATGTTTTTATATACTTGAAGCAAACAGAATGTAAAAGTTAAAAAGTTACCTTTTACAGTGGCAAAATAAAAACTTCAAAATACTTAGACATATGTCTAATAAAACATGGCAAGTCTTTCATATTGAACAGTGCAAAACATTAATGAAATCAAACATTAAATAAGTACAGAGATGTATGGTATTCATGAACTGGATTGTTTACTACTGTTAAGATGTTAAAAAATTCTTTTGGTTGTAGTGGACACAATACCTTTATTTTATTTATTTATTTTTATGTGGTGTTGACAACCTAACCCACTGCCTCACATGAGTTAGGCTCTGCCACTAAGCTACAACCCCACCTCCTAGATGTTAAAATTTTAAATTATTCTATGAGTTCAATAAAATAAGGATCAAATTTCACTATCTTTTTAGAAACAAATGGATAAATTTGCTTTTAGAGCCTACATAGAATTGTAAACGATTTAGAACAGAGTAATTAAAGGCCTAATTCAAACTGAATGTGTGACAACATAAAGCATCAGAAATCTCAAAGATTTTTATTGGTGAAAAGATAGGCACATAAATACACTAACAAAACAGAATATAAAGTCCAAAATTGCATATTCAGGTAAGGAAATTGTTTTGCATCCAAAATGCTTAGGGAGAACAACATTTTTCAATAATGCATTGTTTAAACGATATATGAATGGAAAGAAAAATTATTAACATTTACACTTCACTTACATGATACATCAAATTTAACTCAAAGTTATTATTGTGTATCTATAACATCTAAAAGAATAAAATATATGGAGAACAAAGGGGGAAATCTTTACTATGCTAGTGTGAGCAAGTATTTCTTAGAACACATAAAGCCTTAGTAGCATAATATAGAAGAAATGAATAAGTTGGATTTCACTAAACTTTTTCAGTTTGCCATTAAAAACACAACTAAAAAGATGAAAATGAAAAATACGTAATGGTAAAAAATAGTAATAATACATATATGAAGAAAATAATTTGTTCTTATAAAAAGAGCATTTAGAGTTAAATAATAAGGCAAACCATTCAATATAAGCTGGGCAAATTATTGGGATATTTTACAAAATATAAGATAGAAATAGCAAATTAAAACAAAATGACAACATCATTAATTTATTAGTAGAATAAAAACTAAGCCTGAATGAGCTATCTTTATATACTCTACATATTCATTAGATTTGCTAAAACGAAAATGAGTGAGCATACCAATGAGTGAGGATTTAAAGAGGCTAGAATTCTTGTATCCTGATGATGTGAACACAAAATGGTACTGCTATTTTGCAAAATAGTTTGGTGGTTTCTTAAAAAATTAGTTTATGCCCCATCTGTTCTCTTTCTAGTTATTCCTAAATGAAGCAAAAATATGCATAAATAATGATTTGTATTTGAGTGTTCATAGTTTTATTTGAAATGCTTCTAATCTAGAACAATTTAATTGTCTGTGAATAGGTAATGGATACTTATTAATTGAAAACAATGAGTGACTGCTATACAGAACATCCTAAATCTCAAACTAATGACACTGAGTTAAAAATTAGCAAGGAAGTGTACACTTAGGATTACATAGATATAAAATTCTAGACCATATGAACTTGCCTGTATTGTTGGAAATTTTTTCAGTGGTGTTCTGAAAATGAGGGTGGAGATTGCCTTGCATGTGAACTCAAGAAAGCTTTCAGTAATGATGGAAATGCTCATTGCATGACTTTGTGCTTAATGTCATAGGTATACACAAATGCCAAAACCATTAAAATTTCACTCTCTAAATACATGCTACTTACTTCAATGATATTTCAATAATATACTTTTTAAATAATAATTTAACAGCAACCAATATTGGGGAAAATAGGATTATTATCCTTAATTACTGAGAATGTAAGTAGAAACACTTTGAAAGTAAGTTTATACATTCTAATTAAATTTAAAATAAGCATATCTGTCCTCATCTATTTCAATTCTGCTTAGGGAAACTTTCCCACATCTGCAGAGAAATATCTAAGGAGGTTCTCACTGGAACATTGCTTATAATACGTCAAATGTTTAAATTATCAAAATATTTATCAGTAAACAGAGGAGTGAAAACAATGTGTTGTATTTATAATAGTGGAATGTTAGATGATGTTTCTAACTGAAATAAGCTAGATTTCTAAATAAAAATATGGGAAGCTGTTCAAAACATAATTGAGTGAGAAAAGAAACAATACAGAATGTTATATACAATAGGATAAAATTCATTGAAATTAAATATATCATGTATTTTCTTTATGTATATATTTATAAAAATGGAAATTTGCATGAATAATTTTTAATTTTTTATTATATTGTTCTAATTAGTTGTACGTGACAGTAGAATGTATTTATACATTTTGATAGATCATACATAAATACTGTAATCTCTCATTTTTCTGATTATACATATTGCAGGATCACATTGGTCATGTAGTCATACATGTACATGAGGTATTAATGTCTGTTTCACTCTACTGTTATTCCTAACCCCATACCCCTTCCCTTCCTTCATTCCCCTCTTCCTAATATAGTCACTCTATTCTTCCCCCTCCCCCCCCCCTTTATTGTGAATTAGCTTCCACATATCAGAGAAAACATTCAATCTTTTGTGTTTGGGTTTGGATTATTTCACTAGCATAATATTCTCTAACTCCATCCATTTAACAGCAAATGCCTGAATCATATTCTTCTTGTACATATATAACACATTTTCTTCATTCCTTCATCTGTTGAAGGGCATCTAAGTTGGTTCCATAGTTTAGCTATTGTGAATTGAGCTGCTCTAAACATTGATGTAGTTGTGTCACTGTAGTGTGTTGCTTTTAAGTCCTTTGGTTATAAATCAAAGAGTGAGAAAACTGGGTCAAATAATGGTTCCATTTCAAGTTTTCTGAGGAATCTCCATACTACTTTCCATAATGGTTGCACCAATTTGCATTCCCACCAGCAATGTATGAGTGTACCTTTTCCACACATCCTTCCCAACACTTACCATTGCTTGTATTCTTGATAATTGGCATTCTGATTGGTGTGAGATGAAATCTTAGAGTAGTTTTGATTTGCATTTCTCTAATTGCTAGAGATGTTGAACATTTTTTCATGTTTGTTGATCGATTGTATTTCTTCTTCTTTGAAGTGTCTGTTCAGTTTCTTAGTTTATTGATTGGGTTATTTGTTTTCTTGGTGTTAAGTCTTTTGAGTTCTTTATATATCCTAGAGATTAATGCTTTATCTGAGGTGCATGTGGTAAAGATTTTCTCCCAATCTGTAGGCTCTCTCTTCACATTACTGACTGTTTCTTTTGCTGAAAAGAAGCTTTTTAGTTTGAGTCCATTCCATTTCTTTAGTCTTTACTTTACTTGCGTGATTATTTTTTAAATTACATTAAACTCAGTATAATTTTTTAAGAGTCCAGATGATACACAGAGAAATGAATGAAACTGGAGGGAACCTGCGACCTTCAAAGAGGTGTCAATCAAATGGCAACTCATGGGCTAGTTTTCAGTGGAGGCAGACACAGGCTACCTTCAGCACACTGAAAAAGGGTAGCTATCTTGTCCTTGATGAGGGAACAGCTCCTGGGAGACCTTCTGTTCTGAGAAGGTAGGTGACTCCTGAATATAATCTAGAATTCAGCCTGAGGGTTTACTTCAGGAGTCCATTAGTTTGAGTGGGAAAACATGCATCTTTAATTCCACAAACTTCTAAGTGAAATTTATCATTTCCAGCAACAACGAATGAAGGCAATAGACCTCATTAACGGTGGGAGACCTGTGTATTTTGTGTAATTTTCTTATCATATTATAGTTAATGTTGATATATGAAAATGTCATGTAGCTCATCACTAATTTAAAATTATCATAGTAATTATGTATACAGCAAGATCTTGCAACTTAATTTGTTAATAAAAAGAATGTATGTCTTCATCTTAAATTATTTTAAATATTTTTAATAACTCATTTCCTTGGCCATCTTACATGTAAGGGTAATAAATTCATTATTCTGACATAGGGTAAATCAGCTTCACTAGACTAAGGGACCCAACACACACACACCCAATCTCTCTCTCTCTCTCTCACGCTGTCTCTCTCTCTCTCTCTCTCTCTCTTTTGCTCTCTCTCTCTCTCTCTCTCTCTCTCACACACACACACACACACACACACACGCATACACACAACCTCTGATCTCTGAGTCCAGCAAGGGCTTGTGAAGGGAGATATGGACTGAGCTGGGTAGAGAGCAGAGCAGGCCTGTGTACAGAGTGGGACTTTCTTTCCTTTGATGCTGCAAATACCGTTTTACTTCTAAAGTTACCTGAGGAAAAACATTTTTTTTTTCCTGTTCTTATCAACCTAATCAGCAGGTGGTTTGGTTCAGGAGCATGAAAGCATATCATTGGAAAAGAAATGCTTCTCAGTTTTTTCACTTTGTGCCACTTTACATGAGAAAGTAATTATCCTCAGATTTTTAATGTGAATTCATAGCTTATAAATAATTGCTTATCAGATTTACAATGGAAAAAGGAAGCCACTAAAATGACTGTGGATTCAAATATATTTCTGTTATCAAATCTGTGTATTTCCATGATGACTATCATTCAAAC
Source organism: Sciurus vulgaris (assembly GCF_902686455.1). NCBI lineage: Eukaryota > Metazoa > Chordata > Mammalia > Rodentia > Sciuridae > Sciurus > Sciurus vulgaris. The sequence goes on along the minus strand of NC_136469.1, from coordinate 132,365,795 downwards.
AGAAAATGAAAAAATCCAGAGAAATACTGCACTCTCTTTAAGTCCATACAATGATTATCTTCAAATAGGTTCACTTAGAACTATCATATGTAAAAGTAAGGTCAAAATTTCTCTGCCTGGTGAGCTAGTGGGAAAGCAGGGAAGGACTGCCAACCCCACCCACCTCAGCCTAAGCTGAAGGCTTCACATGCCTCAGTCTTTGGATAATTGAAGGTGTCTATCTTTTCCCTGCGATTTTTCATTTTAATCTCTGCGTTAGACCCTGTAGCCTCAGCTCTATGTTTTAAAAATGTTATTATCATCATTCATGATAATAATAATAAGTTACAGATTGAAAATATGATAGATTTTTCAAAGTTACTCCTGTGATTTCTCTTTCATGCAAACAGTGTCAAGCACTATTTAGAAGAGCAAGGACGTAATACTCTCTGCTCTCTCTTCTGCTCTGCATTCACCTGAAACTTTCTGGGTCATCATAGACTCTGAAAAGGCTCTATAGAGCTATTGGTAAACTATATTTGATTTCATTTCAATAATATTTGGCTCAGTCTATTAGCATGTTATCTACCATATTAGGGCTTTTCTCAATTTTAATACTTTCAGCTTTTGAACATTCAGTTCTTTTGTATAGTAGAGATTGATTCCTGCAAATTCACTGTTATATACTGAATTTCAACCTTGCTATAAAGGATCATAAATAAAACTTTCAAAATATTTTCTGGTGATAAGAGCTATCAGTCAAGAGTTCTACTTTAGACACTTCACAAAGACATATTTAATTATGCAAATTTAACACTTAAATTCTATTCTTTTTTATTTTATAAAAGCAACTGAGGAATAAAAGTATTTTATGGTATTAAAATTAAATACAGTTACAAATTCTCTACATATGTCAGGATTACAGCTCTCATTGTTCTGGATTGACTGGGTCCTAATTGAAGATAAGCCTCTCCACTCTTGGATCACTTATAATGGAAAGAACACAAATAAAGACTGCTTTTGTGAAATGGTAGAATTAAGAGTTTTAAAGATATTTAATCAGGAACACCCTTTTCCTTATCCCCTACCCACCGCACATAATCTATAATCTATTACTCAACTTTGACAAGTTTTGCTTTTTGACAAGTTTTAGAGATAGCAAAATTAGGACACTTCCTGTGTAGTTTCTCACTTTCAGCAGTCTGCATACAATGGCCCTGTTTGCTCATAGCGCTTTAAACTCTGTAACTCAGCAAATCGCTTAAATCCTCTGCACCTGTTTCCTCATTCATGAAATGACGAGGGTCTCATGACTAGCTGATCTCTAACGTCCCTTCCCGAACCATTGTTGAAGACTTACTATTTACTGGATTGAGGCAAGATACAGTCCTGGCCCTCTTTCAGCCATTACCTGAACCTGGCATTAACCCACACCTCCCATCAGCTGTCTGAGACATCTTGCACACCATATTTCAGTGTATTGATTGGATGATAACCTTTTCAAAATGAGACATCTAGTGGGATGGTCTTTTATATCACAAGTTGCCTTTACTTTGATGCTTTCAAAGCCATGTTTTCTCCTTAGATAAAGTATAAACTTATTTTATTTGAAAAATTCTAACACTAAAAACAAGAGAATTCCAGAATAAAATCAATTGGCATCAAATTTCTTTCAACACATTACCTTCAAATTAAATACCAACTGGCAATTTAGACCCAGATCTGTTCATGACTTTACCATAACTGAAAGTAGCTTCAGATCATTTTTTTTCAGCTAGGAAATTGATTTCATATCTTACATCTAAATAGTTTAAATCTGTGCACTATTAGTAAACTGGCTAAGGAAGTCCCCAGTCTGTGTAGTATCAATTCAGATAAGCTTGAGATTTGTTAGCATAATAATGAGGTAATAGTTTGTCTAATTTAATCTTGACACAGTGATATGTAACACTTCAATAATAGCTGATGTGACCTTAAAGGTTAATGAGGGCATCGTTCATCTGAAGTGACAGACTACTTCAAGTTCTCCTGCAGCCGATCTTAATTCTTCTGCTGCTGCTTCTTTTACTTTTTATTAGGTTACTGGTGTAGTAATGAAGCTTTTCAGTGAACTGTTATCTGGAATTGCAAACTCAGGCAAATTAGTTCCAGAGGTTGCTTGATGAGACATCTCATTGCAACACTAAATGGCAGCATTGGTAGGATAGTCGACATGAGGTAGAAATGTTTCTATGTAGATAATAAAATGCAGAAACTCTTCAGAGATGCTTTCATGTATGGGACTTTTTCAACTACTGAGATAAAGTTCTCTCAGGATATTGCAATATCAGCTCCCAACCTTACTTTGCACAGATACCATATACGTGGCTGCTGCCTCATATAAAGCACCGTGCTTGCTGGGTGAAGATAACTGAGATGCACTAGAATATTGCTATGGAAAAGCAGCCATGATCAGATTAGATTATGAGAGGTGTACCTAATGGGTTAATGATTTAAATGGATTGCTGTGTGGTAACTGGAAGACAGGCAGAGCATTGCTGGAGGAAGTAGATCATGGGTGTGATCCCTTGGGAATGATACTCTATACCTGGCTCCTTGTTCTGCCCCCACCCCGCTCCCTTTCTCTGCTTCTGAGCTGCCATGAGGGAGCTTCCCTCTGCTACACCCTTCCTCCATGATGTTCTGCCTCAGCTCAGGCCCAAAGCAACTGAGCCAACCAACCATGGACTGAATCTCTGAAACTGTGAGCCAATATAAACTTTTTCTCCTTGAAATTTTTTTTTCAGGTATTTTGGTTACAGTGGTGAAAAACTGACTAACACAAATATGATCCAAGCTGTAGCATTTATAATCTATTAAGGAAAAGACAACAGGTAGACAACTCACAGTCAGAGAAGATAATGAGCACAATTGCTTAAAAGAAAAAGTACAGTGCTCCAATTCACAGACAGATGTGAAATGTTTCTCCTAATTAGAGGCCTAAGGAAGATAATTCCTGGCTTACCCTCAAAAGCAGGACAATTCAGAAATGTTCTATTTAAAATATACCTTAATCTTTCCATGTTCTCTCCCATTTTATCATCTTGTGTTGCTCTGTTGTGTTGGAAGAGAGACACTTGGACAACTATGAATACATGGATTGATGGTATAGAATGGAGAAAGGTGGGTTTTGGTCATAAAGAGACAGAGGGGCTAACTTCAAAAATATGATCACTGAAAAGATGTCATCTAACGGCACTAAAAAGAGGAGACCTAGGTAAATAACCTGAAATGTATAGTATGCGTGTAGATTTCTCTATTCCATATATGGGAGATGTGAAGTTGTGAAGGGAGAGACTGAATCTCTTTGGTTTGGGAACTTAGGAATTCATGTAAAAACTCAGATTAATTTTATGTTTCATGTCTTCTGAGTGTTTTGCTTTATTTTTTAATTTATTTTTGGATCTCCCAGTCCAGTTTTTGAGAATTTCCATGAGTCTCTCCAATATTAAAAGTTGAGTTATTAGGTTTTTGAGTTATTAAAAGTTATTTTGGGTGGGGATTCCATACATGGTAAATTTGCCACTGTCAGGAAGCTCTGAAGAACAAGGTCCAGGGCTTGCCCATCTTTGGGCTCTGCTCACACACACACTCCTTCCTGTACAGTTCCTTGAAATCGCAAGGATTCTGTCGGGTGTTTGTTAAAGACAAATGATTGTTCGAATGATTCCCCTATTGCATGTGGCCTTTGAGTCACCCTCGAATGCAGTCTTGCAAATAACTCAATTCTTTTTTATATAATGTATCAGCTCCCCCTTGTGACAGTTCAGCAGTCAACCTGACAAACAGGAAATAAAGACACCTTTTCTCTACTTTAATTTTCTTCATGGACTGTTTAGGAGAAAATTGTTGCTTAGCGATAATCACACTTTCATATCATGAAACCTGAGCCACTGAACTTAGTAGAGCAGAGTTCTTTATGCTCTGCCTCCAATGGCAAGTTCTCACCCACATGACCTGTAGGCCTATACTAGCCATCAGTAGAGTGAATGTCCCACCAAGATGTAGCTCAGTTTATAGCAGGTGAACTCAAATATATTTCAACTCAAAATTACTATGGCAGGTTATTTATTGTCCAATGCTATTTATCTTCCATTGCCTATTAAGGACTTCTGAATACGTTTACTTTCAACACCAAAAATAAAACATCATAAATTAAAATAAAATAAAGACAATAGAGAAACAGTTGCAATAATCAGGTCTTATCCCGTTTTCTTAAAATCTATCTAACTCTGTCTGTTTTTGTGTGTGTGGTACTAGGGATTAAATTCAGGAGAGTTCTACCTCTGAGCTACATTCCAGCCCTTTTAAATTTTTATGTTGAGAAAGGGTCTTGATAAAATGCCAAACCTGGCCTTGAGCTTGTGATCCCCCTGCCTCAGTGTCTGGAGTAGCTAGGATTACTGGCATGTGCCACCACGCCTGGCTGTCTATTAAATCATCCAACTCATCTTAATGGATTTCAATCCACTTTATTTTGTTGAGTAACTATGGCTAATTTTTCAGTTTGTGAAAAATTGTTTTCTTATGTAATTCTCAACATGATTCTCATTGTGTTTATCCTGACAGTCAGATGTGCTTGTCACTCTCCTATGACATAGGCAGGGCTGTGGGGTTGGGAACCCCAGTGAAGATCATTCTCAACAGCAAATGGTGGAAATGAACTTGAGTCCTCACTCTGAGCCCTGGTTTTCTGACTCTGGGACTGGCTTTTATTGTTTAAATGTGTTTCTCAAAAGATTTAAAGGGCCGCCTGGTACCATCCACTTCAAGGTCAGCTGGGCCCTTGTACACTGCAATGTCAGGTGCCCCATCAACTTTAGTGAACCAGAACCTCTGGACACTGAGATTATCTCTAACCCATCTGCTTTTTGTGTCTATTTCCTTTTTGATTCACCTTTTTAGTTCTGTTATTTTGTTTTTAAAAAGCATCCCAAAGTTAAATTTAGTGGCATTGCTAAATATTCATCCACAGAGACATGTAATAAATATTTACTGAATTCCTACTAAGTGCCACACACGCAGCTCCACGATGCAGAGACAGATTAGTAAGACATAACAGATGACATCCTCACTTGCACTGTCACAGGGGAATCAGCTATCAGACTGATTTGTCTTACCAGTGGATTTGCACATACAGGAGGCATTCAGATTGAGATTAATGATTTAATTATCTCCCAAATAAAGTCTCTGAAAAGAGAGTAAGAGGAACAGAGAGAAACACCTTGTATTCATATCATAGTCACAAGTGTGAGGTAGAAGACCTCAGGGGGCCCTGATATAACAGTTAGGAAGGCAAAAAGATGATAGGCCCCAAATCTAGCTCAAATCATCTCACTGTGTATCCAACTACCAAGCCCACTTGTTCAGCCCCCACTGGTTCCCTTTAAAGGAACTGCTCTGTGAGCAGGTAAAGGAATTTGTAACAGGGCATGATCAAAAGCAGAATGGGTAAGCGAGGGAAAGCAATTACACAGGGAGATCATTAATTGGAGGGCTTATCTCTTCAGTGCCTTCGGAATGTGTAAGCTGCAGGGCTGTGAATTGAATGTCACGCACTCCTATTGTTTGTGGAGTGCTGGCTGTGTGTGGGAGGTGCTGAGTGATTTGCCAAAGCGTTGTAAGAACACCAGCCATCAAAAAGCTGCTGGACTCTGAAAACCCCGGAATTGAGTGAAGGTGTGAAAACCTGAAGGCTAAAGTGAATTGGGACTTTTCACTGAAATTGAGCTTGAAGCAGAGGAAATACAATCGGTAATAAAGGGTAGTGAAGAGAAAGGCAGGGCAGAGGGGCTCGGAAAAGGACTTGCTAAGATCCCATTTCATCAGTCAAATTTAGACTCCTGCTGGGACAAAGTCTACCTGGGCCTGGGTAAAAGGCTCCCTGATGTTCTTACAACTTAAAAAAGGGCTTGTTAGGAATCTGGCACATACAAGGAGAGGAATTGAAAAATCACTCTCAACCATTCACGAGAAGCACAAGGGAGCTGAAGGCCTGGTTCCAGTACGTCCTTATTTCCGTCCTCTGACCTTGAACTACCATCTCTGATGAACCCCTTGCCACTCTTCCCATCCAGCCACATCACCTCTCACCCCCGGTGCTTTTGCCAGCATTGCCTTCTATGTAATTTTTCAAAATGGTGACCCAAATTTCAAGTCCAAGCTCTGACATTCATTCCTCCTTGTAGGTGCCTGGCTTAAGAATCCTTGCTCTCGATGATGGCAGGGAGTTCCGCCATAGCACCCTGCATCTGCCATCAGCAGCTTAGCCTTGAGTACTTTGAAATCTTTCTTCCTCACTAACCTGTAAGCTCCTCAAGGTCAGAGTGCATGTGTTGGCTTCCATTGTGTTCCTGCATCCTAGTGAAGAGCCTGGCTGTCCTCAGGCACCAACAATTGTGTATTGTCTTCTTTCTTCTGAGTGGATTGTGAAGCCCCAGAATTAAGGATTTGGTCCTATATTTGTTTCCTTAGATCATAAAAAAATAGCCAGTGCATGATAGGCCTTAAATACATGTGTGGTAAATTAATAAATACCAGAAGAAAGTATCTAGAGCAGGGGTTCTCAATCTAGTCACTCTCCACATTTGGGGCCTGGTGGTTCTTTGTCGTGGTGACTGTCCATCACACTGTTAGATGTTTACCAGCGAGGCCAGGCCTCTGCCCACCACGTGCCAGTAGGATGCCTAGAGTTTCAAAAAAATAAAAATGTCTTCAGGCATTTTCATTTGTTCTAGTGGGGGTGAAGGAGTAGGCATATATGTGTGTGATCTAGAGAGTATACATTTTTAAGCCACTAGATTTGATAAACATGAATTTCTAGTTTTTGCAGGGGAAAATGACCTATGATCAAAACATACCAATTATAATAATGTATTTATCTGGGATTATTTAAAGATCAGTTTCATGGATGTGAACTATCATCCAAAGTCCTTGGGAATCAACTTTATATAGGTGGATAAATACATTTTTTGAGAACATTCTGGTAAGGGTTATATTAGATAATGGACATAGAAGCATCCTAACTTAGAGTTCAGCTCTAAGTTAGCACTTTAGTTAATTTTATTTCTCTTTCTCTCATCTGATCAAAGCATTGATGTCAAATGGTCACAGTTAACAACAAGGGATTGGGAAGAGGTTAGTCAATTGAACACACACTCACAGGCGCGCACACACGCACACACACACACACACACACACACTGGTGTTCATTTAGTTATTTTTTTTATTTTTTTCTCGAAGGCAGAACTTTTTGACCAGTTGATTGACTGAGTTCTTTGTTAAAAGGCCGCTGTGTTGACACAAAGAGTTGGTTAAGTTTCTTTCCTGCTGTGGAACACTAAATTACATCCCACCAACTTGAGCTCCCCTGGAGTGAATCACACAGTGGTTGACTTTAGAGTTCATTGAAGGTGAGGGTTTGGGCTCTGTGAGGTCAGATTTTCTCCATGAAGCAGGACAAACAAAAATTTATAATGCTGGGCTCTCGGTATACTTTCTAAAAGTAGAAGCCATTGGTTTCCTTCCTCCCACCTTCCCCCAGTCTTTCTTTGAAAGAAAGTACAGGAATTATCCCCAGAGGCTACTGGCAGACAGATAGTTTCTGGGTAAGTAGGTTTTTTTTTTTTTTCCCCCCATCCATACCCGGGGGAATTCATGGCTGGCTGAGTAGTAAATTCATTCTCGGTATTTCAGCTCACAAATAAAGAGGTAATAAGAGAAGCTCTGCATGTGTATTGGCCCAAATAGAAAATGGACAATAAGCAACAGGAGTTTCTAAGCAAACACATCTGCCAGAAAAATGAGATTGCTATTTTGGAAAAAAAATTGTCAAATTGGAAGGTACAGGGAAGTGTAGAGGTCGTGAACTTTAAATCGAGGCAAACCTTATATACAACAATTTATGAAATGAGATTTGCAAGAGCAAACAGTCAATTTAGATTGCAATGTGACCACAAGCCTGGGAGAGAGGATCAGAAAACTGGGGCCAGGAAAGGGAAGTGTGGGGATATGTCTGCAGAACACCTAGGATTATTACTCCTGTGACCCAGCGAGCTTTATATTTGGACTTGGATTTAATTGTTCAATATTTAGTGGGGTACATAGAAAACCCTCAGTAGATCCCTCTTTCCTGAGATTTTTTTCCCATAGAATTTTCTTTATGATTTCTAATTTTAAAAACTCAGCAAAACGGTTCCACCCTTCCTTCCTTGTCCCACTTTGAGCTTCCTTTCCTATAAGACACTTGTACATAAGTCTCATGTCTTTATGTAGCTATATGATCCTAGAAGAGTCATTTAACCTCTCTGACCTCAGTTTCTACATTTGGAGAATGACAGATTTGGCAGCTTCCACAAAGTAAGAATTCCTGCACCTGTCCCTTTCTGCATGGATATGGTTCCATTTTCTCTGATTGATTGAGTTAAGATGAATTCAGTCTAGAAATGGGAATCTGGGTTTCCCTCAAATCACACTGATCTGGTTATGACCTGAAGCCTAATGAAGACTTGCCAATTCTTCTATTAGTAGTGGGAAACATGGGAGAGTAATGGTAATCACAGTCAGAAGTCTATGACCCAGCATTGGGCACCTGCCATCAATATCTAACAGGCTAGGAACAGCTTCTTTATCAATACAATGGAGTTTGCAAATCTTTCCATGAAGAATTTCCAGAAAGACTTAATACATTGAGTCAGAGAGGAGAGGTATGAGTCATAGTGGAGCTCAGACCAAGACACAGAGCAGTAACCCTCTGAGGACTTCTGGAAGATGGGCCTAGAACCACACCTCTGTGTCTTGTAGTCTCTTGTAAGTTTATTCCCTCACAGGTGGTCTGGTGCACTGTCTGGGAGTCTAAGTAAGACATGAAAGGACACAGTGTATGCACCAGACCCCCTGTGACTTGAGTTTTTAATTATACTTTGATTTTTAATCTCACCAGGAAGCTCCTTAACCAGCTGGTCAGGTTGCCATATCAAAATTCTAAAGACTGGGTTACTTTAACACCAAAAGTTTATTTTCTCAGAATTCTTGAGGCAGAAGTCCAAGACCGGGTGCTACCAGGGTTCATTCTTGGTGATGCCTCCCTCTTGGAGTTGCAGAGAGCTGGCTGCCTTCTCTCTGTGTCCTCACATGATCTTTCCACTGGAGGAAGAGAGAGCAATTGCTGGTGTGTTCCTTTACTTATGAGGATACCAGTCCTATCAGATCAGGGTCCTCCCTTCTGAATTTATTTAACTATCATTACCTCCATAATTAGCTCTATCTCCAAATAGGTCACATTAGGAGATGGGATTTCAACATATGAATTTGGGGGAGGGCACAACTGAGCCACAAACACTGAACATCTATTCCATTTTCTTGTTACCTCTGGGCTTCCTGGAAGAAATGCTTGAAGAAAGCAGAATAGCAGTAGTTTTGTAAGTTGTTTGCAGATTCACAGAATATTTGGGTCTATGGTTTTCAATTGTCTTTTACTGATTCCTACTTAGGATTCCATCTAATCAGAGTGAAACATGAGAAATTACAGTCAACCGTGTGGAAGCAGCATTGGACTTGGAGTTACACAATTTTGTTACTTACTCTGTGAACTTGGAACAATCACTTACGTCCTATCTGAGCCTCAATCCTCTCATCTGTAATTAAGAATAATGAAGTGCTAGCCCTCCTTGAGTATAACAAACTGCTAAATTAACTGTTTACTATTTTCGCCTGTACCTGGATCTTCCCATCACTCTTTATTCCTTATTATTTCAAGATTAACCCATGTTTTGCTTCTTCACGATGACTTTTATGATATCCTGAAATTCTCTGTCCTATTAGTAACCCAATACAGTTGTTATAAAACCTTAAATTGTCGTAGAATTTGTTCTAGTCTTGTTTCATAATTCTTTTTGGTGTTTTCATAATATTTTGAAAACAGTTCATATTATTTTCTTCAGCAGACCTCTGTACATTGTGTGAATGCAGTCTGACAATATCTGGTCTAAAAAATATATAGATTTTGGTTGTCTATAGGAAACCTTCATCGATACCCTTGCATAACTTGTACCCCTGTCATCTTATTGTAGTGTCTAACACATTCTTTTCTAACTGTTCATTTTCTCAGCCCAATCTTCCTTTTTTTTTTTTTTTTTGCAGTACTGGGGATTGAACCCAGGGCTTTGTGCGTGCAAGGCAAGCACTCTACCAACTGAGCTATCTCCCCAGCCCCTAACTGTTCATTTTCTTATTCTTGTCCTTCCCATATTCTCAGATTATAAAGGATAGGGAGTCTGTATAATTCTTCTCCATGTGCATATTTTTAGATGATAAGTTTGCAATATACTGAATGGAGGAAGTATTAATTGAAAACCTAGAATTTAACCCAACTTTTTTTTTTTTTTTCCAGTTAATTTATTCTCCTAGTACCTTACGCTCTGGACTGTTTAAGCAAACATGTGTGGAGTACTTACTGTATGTTTAGGATGTATTATTGACAACAAGAACTTACAGATGTGAGACTCAGCTTCTGACCTCAGTCCTGTGGAAGAGGCCCAGCAGGAAGCAGACAGCTAACCCTCAGTGTGATGAAATGAGGCAGAAAGGAACATGGAGGTTTTAGGGCTCAGAGGAAGACTAGCAAGCCCAGCCCTATTGTCCCCACAAGCTTTCCTTTCTCCTCCCTCTCACACCCCAGGATCCCTCCCACCTCAAAGCTCCCTCACAGCCTAGGACTTGCTTCACTCCTAGTTACTCCTGTTTCTGTTCCAATATCACCTCAAGGGGAAAATAAGGCATTCTTTATATTCTAACATTAAAGTCATCCTCTATTATTCTTTTTTATTCTTTTATCTTTTTCCTTTAAAACATTTAGGAAATTTCACATTGGAATTATGTGATTTGTTTACTTATATCTTTATTTATACTTATGTCTACCTTCCTCTTTAGAGCATGGAAGGAAGAACTATATCTCTTACCTTCAATACTGTATTTGAAGTGAAGGTAATATCTTTGGAGTAGTATAGAAGAGCTTGATAAAAATCTTTTGTCTGAATTAATAAACGATTGAATGAGCAGGGAATACCTAGCTTCAAAGAAGCCAATGAGGAGAGAGTATGAAAAACAGCTAACAAGAATATTTGCTCAGGAACATTCCATGATCCAAAGTGCTTTGAGCTTCCCTCTGCCCATTTGTTACAACATTTCTCAGAAGAGAAGTATAAAACAGACAGCTAAGTCCCTTTTCCAGAGATAAACTTGCAATACACTATGGAATTAGAAATCAAGGACTGAGTTTTTTCAACCCAAATCTTCCACTCTTCCTTACATTATGAAAGTTCCTCCAGCAATGTCGGGAACTGTTGTTGCAACTCATTTTCTTCTGGAGAAACAAATTTTTATTGCTCTGAAGTATCTTATAAATGCAACATACCCAGAATTCAGAAAGATGGATAAAGGAATTTCTATTGCATCTTTGCCAGTCCTGTGAGACTCCTTAATTTCTGCCTCTGAAATATTTCCTTTTATTTTAATGTTCATGATATTTTGTTTTACCTTACCTTGGCCCTGTTGTTACCTAGATAAGAAATATTAAATTTATGATAATATCTCACATTTCCATGCACTTTGCATATTCTGAAGCAATTGCTTTGTTCACTTTTAATTTTTTGCTTCGCCAGAGTTAATTCTTTTATTAACAACCACAGGTTTTCAATGCTCTGTCTAGCCGATATCTTCTAATTTCTTCTTCCCATTCCCTTTATGTATTATTGAATTCTCTAAGTGAATTATTTAGCGCTGCACAGCTTTTTGCAATGTGATTTGCATGAAACACATTGTACAAACTAAAAGCATATCATATTAAAATGTCTATAATTGCTTGAAGGAAATACCCATAGGGAATGGGCTGTGCTATATATAATGGCTGTGAGGAAGTATTGAGTTCTATGTGACAGTAAACATGGAACAAATAAAAAAAAACTTACGTGCAGAGATGTGACTTGCATTTTAGCTAATAAAATGTGTGTTTATGTGCCAACTGGACTTTTGTTTTAAAACTTCTTTTTCCTTTTGATCTCAAAAGCAATGGGAAGAGCAAAAGGAAATTTGCCTTTAATTCATCCCCACAACAAGTTTGTAGAGTGGATATCACTCTTTTCATTTGGCAGTTATGTGGAAGATTTATCTGTGACAGTTAAGTCAAAGAGGACAGTTGACTGACAGAAGTCTCTGACCTTTTTCTAGATGTCTACATGCTAAGCAAATGTATGCATAGGATACAGTGTAGGCAGGTAGAACTCCACCCTCAATGACTTTTGTCACAGAGATGAGCAAAGAGAGTATTATGGAGTTTTAGGGAGTAGATATGTTGGCAAGTCAGGGAGTGTTTCCTTCTAGAATGTTTCTCTAGAACTTGTATCTGGAAATCAGAGCTTACTAACTGGAGCATTTCTCTTAAAGTTAAACCAGCTCTGGTTGCTGACCAAATGCCTGTATTCAAATTCCTTGGCTTGACTGTAACAACCCTATTACCTATGTTCACATATGCCCACTTCTTAACTTCCGTTGTTTTCTCATTTATCTCCTGAGCTGGTGTATTATTATCTTCCATTTCCATTATAATTCTGGATGGTTCAGTGCATTTGGTTCCCATGCATTTCTGCATGATGGAATGAAATGGAAAACAAATTTGTATTCCATTTTCTCAGAAGAAGATGAGACTGGGGAGAATAATAAGATCTCATCTGAAAAAGTTGGTGCTATTCTGGAGGAGTAAAGAGGCTACCTGCATGGGAAAAGGAGATTATTTTTGTTGCTTTTAGGCTATAGAATATTTCACCCTTGGATTAAGTGTTATTTCATCAATGTGGAATCAGACTGTGGTGACTCAGAGGGAAATTTATATTTATCTTAGCTGTTTGCTCATCTAATGGGAAATATGGTCAGTAGGTTTGGGGAGGATCATATTCATACCAGTTTATGTTATTAGAACATGTAACTTTTCCAGAAACCAGAACATAAAGTTCATAGGCCCAGCTCATGGTAATTTGTAAACCAAAAGGAAATGGGAAACCAAAAGGGATGTATTTCCTTTACAAATTTGCATTTGTAAACCAAAAGGAAATATGAATGGAAGCTCCTCCTGTAGGTAAGAAGAATTGGAATCGCATGAGACAGTCTTCACTGATCTCAGTGACTTAAACTGAATTTTGAAGACATAGTTGCAGGTGGGGAGTGGTCTTAAAACAGGTATGTACAGAGGGGAATCCACAGAGAACTCATCATTGTGAAGGCTTGTGTGAGGTACTAACCCAACACTGATGGTGTTCTCCTCAGATTTGTTTGGTTTTCTGTAAATCTGCACCTCAAATAATTTGCATATGTGCATCTTAACTGAAAGCATTGAATCGGATGCTCTGAATGGCCTTCAGAGAGCAAAGCATGAACCCAAGGTAAGGAAACATGAAGTTTAACCTCATGGTGCTTAGAAGATGCCAGGTATTAGGGATTTTAAAAACCATTCTATACAGTTTCATAATGTGTATTAGAAATAAATATAAATAATATAAATATAAATAATAAAATGGAAAGGGATGTATTTCCTTTAAAAATTTGGCATGTAAATTGTGTTACTTTTCAAAGTCTATTATGTCAAATGTCAATGTTTCTTCATGCACTTCTACTTATTTTTTCTAGCTAGGAATGATTTTTATACCCTTAATAGCATTTTGATACTGTCTAATGTTGTCATTAGTTTAACACAGTTTGTTGAAGTCATGTGCCAAGAAATCTACAAAGTTTCTGAAATGATGGAGTCAACATGGGAGCACACATCAAGCTTCCACAGAGGAGTGTAAACAGTCTAAGCCTGAAGGTAACACTGCCCTGATATAAGTGCCACACAATTTCCATTTTAGCTATTTGGTACACAAAATGAAAAAAAAAAAAAAAAAAGTTCTCTTTTTCAAAAGTTACATTAGACTCTGTAAGAAAGAATTTTCAAAATTGAGTTTGTTCAATCCAGGAAGCAACTGGGTATTACCAAGAATTCATCTTGGTTTGCAGTTCTTGGCCTCCAAGTCTTTATTAGAGTTCTAGATGTTCACATTGGAATACCAATATAAAAAAATAACACTTAGGCAACAGTTTGGTCTGTTTTCAAGAAACTTTGTATTATAAAAATTGTATTATAAAGGCAATATAGTTTTTCAACGTGGGACTGTGATTGGGGGGACTTAGATTCTTGATTAAAGCTCTAAGCATTCTACTGAGAGTTTAATGACAAAAATTTTAAGCAAATAGAATATAAATGCTTACCTATAAAATCTTAAGATGACTAAGAAGATCCAGAATTTGGTTACATCTTGATATTGACCAATACTAATGATCTCATTATATTTATAATCACTAGCACCATCTTTTGCATCTATACAGTCATACACTTTTATCATCTTTATCTCTCTGTAACAGTAAACGAGGCATACAGTCACTGAATCAAAGCAACTTTGGTCATGAGTGGTAACTGATTACATTACTGGTATCTGATCATTATCAGTGTGATACAACATATTTTCTCACAATGATGACACTAATATTTGTTAAATATTCTTTTCCAGGTGACTTGCAAACACTTTTATGTAAAATAGTGCATCTGTGATCACAATAGCTCTGTGAGATTGGTGCTGATGGTAACCCCACATTAGTAAAGATAAAGTAGCTTCCAAACCAGTAAATAGCTGCATTGGGATTTGAACCAATAATTGGGTCTCTGTAACCAGTGGTCTTAACTGGTTCACCTGGAGAGTGCCTTTCTTTAATCAACTGGCACTACGAAATGACATCTACAGAAATATCTTATTTTGTCAAAGCAATATGTTTTGTGAGAAGAAATGAGTACTTTTTGCTGTAGAAAAATTGAAAATTGAAAAAAATACCTATATGTTAATAGGGTTCTGTTATACCTTTCAATTATTCCATACTGAAATATTGATGACCATTCTGACTTATTATATCTAAGAAACAAATCACAAATCACTTTTGTGGTTTAAATGATCCTTTTCTTCACTAATTCCAATGATTTTTTTCTAGTTTGTTTCATAATTGGTGTGTTAAAAAGCTTCTTGCTTTGATGTAGCACAGATCATACAACACACAATTATGAAACAAGCTCTTTTTATCACCAGCATAAAAAATATATTTTATTTATGCTGTAGGTCAAAGTGTGGTCTTTAAATAATATTTCTCTATTAGTTGATACTCATTTTCCAATAAGAACTTTGCTTCCTAATGAGGGGTCATATAGTTTATCATTCAATTTATTGTGCAATGGATAAACGTGAGACCTCTACAATCTCTGTTTCAATCAATTGCATCCCTATAAATAAGTTACTTCACATGTTTAAAACTCAGCTTATTAACCCGTAACATGTGACTTGACCTTAACTCTTAGCGAAGAAACTACAACATTGTTGGAGCTATAACTGTTAGATATCCCTCACCAAGTTGGGGATGCTTCTGTGTTTTCCCAGTTTGCAGAGAATTTTTATCATGGATGAATAAAAATTTTAGCCAGATGTTTTTTCCTTGGATCAATTGACCTAATCATATGGTCTCTCTTCTTTAGACTTGTTGGGGGCTGTGCCATGTTGGCAGCGCCAGGATGGCGCCTGATCACATTGGCAGTGAGGAGGTTGATTGACATAAGCACACTCAGGTGATTTTCTCCTCCACGCACACAATGTATGCGCATGTGTTCTTGAGCACTAATTGCCTGCTCCAGCGTGTCTCCCCTAATCTTTGCGTAAGAGGCGTGGCCCTGCTCTCCGTGTCCTGGAGGTGATATAAGCTTAGGCAGCGCGAGACAGAGATATAGCAGCCATTAGAAGCACCAGAGGGAAAGGCTCGCGGCGCAGCAGTAACCAGAGAAGAAGACACGCCACAGCAGCCATTAGAAGCAGCCAGAGGGAAAAACACAGCAGCGAGTAGGGGCAGCTGCGGAAGGCAGATTGCGGAACGTAGAACTGAGACGCATCACTAGGGGACCTTAGGTAGACACACTCTTAGTTCATAGGATGCAGGACTTTAAGGCGTGGCAGGCCTCTCTCCTTCTGAGCTCTAAGAAAAGCCTGTCTTTCTTTCAACATTTCTCTCTTAAGCAAAGTTCTTTCTCTCTGATAAGCGGGGTCTCTCTCCTCTCAAAGCAAGTAAACCTCATTTCCTCTATCCTCTATAAACAAGCAAGAAAGCAGTGCACCAAAGAGAAAGATAGAAGTGCCTCAGTTTCCACTCCACCACCCATAAGACCCGTGCAAGTTGTTGCTGCAGGCGGTGACAAATATCCATGGATTTTGGAACCGCAAAGAGCCAGCGACAAGACTGCTATTATGATACCTGAACACTATTATCTACATCCCAGCAAACTCTCTAATGTTATCATTTCCTGTTACCCGCTTTCTTCCAGGCACGTCTTCTTTGTTTCTTGGGCCCCTGCATGTTCCCAGTCGATTTCTCTTCAGATGTTCACATGGCTAACAGCTTCACTTCCCTTAAGTCTTTGCTCAGATTTTATCTTCCTAATGAGTCATACACTGGCCATTCGATTAAAAAAGGAAACTGAACCTGGTACTTCTGAAGATCCTTCTTAATGTGGCTCACCTTTGGGTAGTGTGTATAGCCTTCTAATACATTATACAATTGACTTTGCATTGCGCTTGTTTAATCTATTTCTGTTCTTTCATCTGGACTCTTTTTCTACCCTACCCCTTCTAATGTGAGTCTCCTGATGACGAGGATTTTATTTATTTTGTTTTTGATGTATCCCAAGTACCTAAACTGGTTCATAGTAGATACTGTATTCATATTAGTTGAATGAATGACTAATTAATGGAAGAAACAATCGAATGATTTCTGTTTCTCTCCTTGTCCATCTCTTTCATACAGTTACAGTGAATGTCCCCATGTGCTTGAGGAAGAAGAGGATGGCCACAGGGCACATCACCTGAGGGAAGGAACTATGCAGGCAGGGTGTGTGTGAGTGTGTGTGATGTTGATACAGAAAAGAGCCACGATGGGCCAAATTTTGTGTACCTTTCTAACCCTGTTGTCAAGGCAGACCAAAAGGAAGCTGTCTGAAGATTCAGAACTGTGGGGATCCTGGGTTGGGGTAGGCTCAAGTCACTCATCCAAAGGAGGTAATGTGTTTCCCTAGAAAAAGGAAGTGAGGAGATATGAGACATAACGTTCATGGGAGTTCACCACTGCCTTTATTTCAATGTGACACCTCCATGGCACATATTCATTTGACTCAAGGGCACAAGTGATCAGATGCATCAGTCCACTTCAGGTCATTTTAAACTAGGAGTCTTTCAAAAAGATGGTACAAGCTCGCCCTCCCAAGTTATTTTCTTAACCATTGAAGACTCAGGAAATCTTGTTTACATTGTGTTTTTGTTCCCAAACCTTTTCAACTAACCACATCATGAGCTCTTTCTGAATATGCACAAAGAGGGCTCTTCAATCACCACAAAG
Source organism: Sciurus vulgaris (assembly GCF_902686455.1). Taxonomy (NCBI): domain Eukaryota; kingdom Metazoa; phylum Chordata; class Mammalia; order Rodentia; family Sciuridae; genus Sciurus; species Sciurus vulgaris. The sequence continues at coordinate 132,348,269 of NC_136469.1, read as the reverse complement.
TTTGTGTTTATTTTAAAGAAAATTACTTTAATCAGCAAAAATAACTTCTCTATTGGCAGAGTTCGCCATAACTTATAGCAATTATGGAAAAATATAGAGTTGAGAAAAGACACCACAAATGAAAACAAGATATGAGAATTTATAAAGGATAAAAATAGCAATTCCAAGAAAACATTTCAAAATGGAATGTTATTCAAAATATTAAGTCCCTTTTAACATTTGATATTTACAGTGTCAGAAGTAAAACTAAATAGTGTGAAAAAAACACCAATTACACTTATGTGTTAGTAAATTTAGTTAATATAAATATTTTATTTAATATTATTTTGAATATGTAATTTTTTTGGTATTCATATCATGAAAAGACAGGAATTGTATTCCCCTCTACAGTTCTCAATAGTTCTAGTTGTTTATTCAGTGTCATTGTTCATGGTGAGCTGGGGATCAGACTAATGTGTCTGATTCTATCTGATTCTAAACTTCAGTTCTCCGCTTTAGAGGACAAAAATGTTCTTCCACGACCCTGTAAGCTACTTTCTTCCAGGTCGCATTATACAATTCACTAACCTGTTCTAAGTACACTGGAGGATGCAAGATTGATTATGGCTCATCAGGATCAAAGTGCTTCGTACTCTGTGCAAATCCAAGACCCAAATCACTCATGGAAAGGGAAATTTATACACCAACTTCTTTGCTTATCATCATCACAGGCCTGGAGTTAAGAATAGAAGCCAGTTAGTGAAATGCAGAAATGAAAATACATATTTAAGCCAGTCCTTATTATTGGAAGATTGATCCCCATAGTAAGAATGATTCATTGCTACCCAACAGAATATTTCACATAAGAAGTGTTTCATTGATTATCTCCCAACTGTAACATGATGTTATGGGTCTAGGAACATTTATTATATTGTCATTTGTAACAAAGAATGCAGTAATTAAAATCTGTATTCATTTTCATAACAATAAAATGTTTCCAAATAATGTTTTTGCTATAACTTGAACTAAAACAACACCAGAAGTCATAAGACCCGATAAAATAAAAGAAAACAAACAGTAGGCTATTTCTGAAGAATAGAAAAATAATTAACTAAGGAGTAATATTTCTATGTTGTTTGTCTCTATAGTGATCTATTAGTGCTTCCACTTTGGGTAGTTAACATCATTGGAATTCTCTATGCACTGTTGGTGACAGATCCTGCTGGTTGACATCTCTAGTACCTTTTTGGGTGAAACTGGGGAAAACACTTTACTTCTCTGAGTCAGTGTGTCTTCAGTTTTAAAATGGGAATATTATCATTTCCACAAATACTTTATTAAGACATATTAGGACTCTACACACATACATATACTAAAGAATAAATTGTAAAGTCTGAAACATACAAAGCATTTCTCTTCAATGCATTATTAATCACTCTGAAAGATTTTCTTTCAACAGTTTTGTTACTGCTATCACTGGCCAAAGATTCTTGTAACCACAACTTGACAGTAAAAAGAAGACCCTGGGAGGGGTTGTAATGGGGTCTCATAGATGCTTTTGCTACTTAACAATCTCAATGCTTGTCTTGGCAGATACAGTGCTACATGAGGATATTATGTCTCTGCCCCATGAGTGTTAACATGCTTTAAGGAAAAGTGTTGTTAATGGTAAGGAATGTATAGCAGGAGCATTAGGAATTTTACTATAAAATTAATAACCACAAAAATATGCAACAGGAATGTGTTTTCTAAGTACACTTTGAGTAGCATATTCAGTGTTTATTTAAAGAACTAGTTACCATGGCATCCTTACAGAAAAATACACAAGTACCTGAAAACAAACCCAATCATTTTAGTATTGTGTTTCTGGCTGAAAAATATACCTGTATAGAAAGAACATGTGTAGTTAATATTGTAAAATCATGACCACTGATGTCTTTGGACATAGGAAAAAATGATGGAAAATATTTTTAAAATATATATATATACTTTTATTTATATAACAAAGTAATTGCATTTATGAACATTAAGATTACATGAATTTTTAAAAACAGAAAATCACATGTCCTTTTGTGATCTCTACCCTTATTGCTTTCTCATGGCACTACATCTCTGACTCGTCCCTTAAGGTTTCTCAGAATATGAGTTGCCACAAAAGCTGAGTTCCTGTGTGAATTCTCCCTTTACCTGAGGACTCCATTTGGTTTATATTCCTTTTTTCATCCCATGACACCTCTTTTTGGTGCATTGTGCAACCATTCTTTCAGACGTTGTTGAAAATTTTTCATATTTTGAACTTTCCTTTACCACATAATAATAGGAATTGCTTCATGACTTACATAATTTTGCTCGCTTCTGTAATAATTCAATGTAATTGCAGTTTACAATTCAGACTTACCAACCTGCTCCCCTTAAGAGAAAGGTTCTTATAGAAAAGAACTAATAGATTCGGGTTTAATTATTCATTCATCTTTCATTTCAACAAATATTTGTGAAGCAATTACAATATGTCAGGCAACCATAAATAAAAAATAACAGCTTTCTCCTTCATCAAACTTATGTGGCCCTATCTCCCTGTAGGGAGGTAGATATTTATTAAATAATCTTGCAAGCAAATTCACTTTTACAACCATGATACATTCTGGGAAGGTGATGGACGTAGTTCTAGAGTACTTGTGATAGGGCAATTTGGCCTAATTGAACTGATCGCAGAATGCAAGATCTCGTGATGGATGAGAGAATGAAAATAAGGCTAGAACAGAGACCCAAGGGCAACACTGGAAAGAGGAGCTGAGAGAGAGGTGAGGACTCGATCTATACGGAGGTCAACATCTATTCTAAGAAAAAGGGGGAAAAAATTTGGAAGCTTTAAAGGAAAGTGACAACATCCACAAAAAATAAGATCCTCAGTATGTGTTATGCAAAAGAATGTCTCATGACATCACATCCAGGTGACAGGTGATGGTGATTTAGATTAGATGGAGAGAGTATGAGACACTTTTGAGTTATCTGTAGTAGGTGACATTAATGATATTTCTGCTGGATTAAAGAGTTGGAGGATTGAGAAAGTGCCAGATGCCCAGGAAGCTGTTCAGGTTTCTGGCTTGAGCTTAGCAAGCTGTCAGTCAACTAAGAGCTCCTGCAGTCAGAAAGTGGCTCTGATTCTGGCTGTGGCTTCTTCAAAGTCCTTCCTCCTGGTCTGTGCCTTGAAGAGTGTACTAAGGAGTTTCTGCTGTATAAAGTTATTTATTTTTAGTGTTTAAAATGATTACTATGCTCATGCCACTATATGTGGTAATTCTTCTTTTAGTTAAAAATAAGGCAGAATTCCTTCCCCTAAGTCATATATTTCCCTCAGGAAAACAATCATATATGTATACAGTCTCTCATTCTTTTATGGTATAGTGTTTTAGATATGATTTAAAAAGATACATTGGGATCACAGGGACATAAGAAACTTAGGAAGATGTAAGAATAAAAAGAAAATAAAATGCATATAATGAAATTTTAGTATGACCTTAATGGAGGACTTGGTTTCAAAGGCAGCTCTGAGTCTTCTGTAAGAGCAAACATCTCAAATCAATGACACGGTGTTGAGAATATGGGGTGCAAAGGTAATGTGTGGCCTAGAGTCATGGGGCCAGAAAGTATTCAATATCTAAAAGGTAACAACTGGAACAGTCAACTGAGAGTTTTGACTGATAGTATGAGGATTATTTGCAATTTTTAGTAAGTGGAAATTTGAGTTAGATACTGTGACCACTGAAAATTTTGTTTTGAGTTAGATGTAATAATGAGTGAGAATTGGAGACTGGAAGATGCTAGACAGATATAAAATGTTGATAAAATGGTTACAAAGCATTAAATCTCTCTCCAAAATATGGAGAAGATAAAAGATAGATTTAGGATTAGCAAGTGGAGTATATTCACATTTTATTATACGTATATTATATCATACAGGTAATGACACTTGAAAGAAAAAAAATAGAAAGTGTTACATGATTAGCTCAATTTCATACTTACAGATAGTATATAAAACTATTCTTATTGTAAGCATTTCTTTGACTATTCACAAAATATTCTTATTTTAAACGTTTCTTTGACTATTCATACTTCAGGGTTTCATTAATTTTATTAAGGTAAAAAATTTTTAAAAATCTAGAAATGTGTGATTTTTAACACGTGAATGACAGACACTACATTTTGATTTAAGTTTAAGTAAGTATATTTTATGTGGTTCCAACAAATTAGTGAATACTTTTTTATTTTGAAAATTGGTACTTTGGGTAAAACTATTAAATTGAATCCAAGGAATAATTTTGATTACTTACTAGAGGAATGAATTTGCTACTGAGTAAATCTGAACATGAAAGTTAATGAATAATCTCTGCCTTAAGGAATTCAGCTAAGCATTGAGAACCTGTGAAAACTTGGAGATTTCATTAAAAACAAAGTTTTAAAGGCAGAGAAATGCCTTTTGGGCCTCTACCAAAGTTTCATGCATGAAGATAGTCAAAATATTGTTTGATTTGACAAATTTCTTCTTTTAATTAAATCAAACAATGAGAAGGGCATTTCTAAAGAACCCCTACTATGCAAGTTATTTTGTTAAAAACTTATATGTTTTATTTATTTAGTTTCATGTAATGCTTCTGTTTTTCAAGAGAGGAGATTAGAATTTCACAACTGAGTTTAAAATACCTGTCATCATTTGGTCATTTCTTTAATACAATTTATTCATAATTTACTATAATCTGATAGTGACATAACCTAGGGGAAATATGAATGAGTCCATTCATGCAAGAGTGTGAGTGCTCATTCTAGAATCAGAAGTCCTGAACTGTGTCACAGAAATAAGTGGCAGAAAATTAAGAGAAATCAAGGTTATGGAAAATAATGGTAGAAGAAGAAGTGAGAAATACAAAGGAATAAGATTTTGAAGGATAGCATTTAGATACTCAAATTTCAACATGCTAAAAATGGAAACCATCAGTGACAACTCATTTTCAGATGAATCACTTTGGTTTCTAAATGGAGAATGGATCTGGGGCAGCAAGACAGAAAGAAAATGTCAGTTAGGACACTGTTGGATTAGTTAAGATAGTTGGTGAAGGAGATCTAATTGATGGAATAGTGGAGATGGAAAGAGGGGTACATATTTAAGACATGTTCACTTGGCTTTTGGTCTGCATAATTTATATTTGACTAAATTTTAAATATGAAAGTCAGAAAAGAAGAAATGTTGACATATTATTTAAAATGATGCTGGATTCTATAACAGATGAATCCTAAATGTCCATCATTTTGTTAGAAAAGAGTTTTAATGACTTAATGGTCATTAAATGACTTTTTAAAACAGATGTTCTTGACAGATGAATGTCCTTGTTCCAGAGTAGTGATCTAGAGATCACAAATACTTTGCCTTGTGGCTCTTCTATACTCTAATACCTTGAAAATCCTTTCATCCAGCAGACAGAAGGAGAAATAAGGCTCAAAGGAGGAATAGCTGATTTCTAAAAGCTGCAGACTGAGAATTACATATATAACTTCCATTTAGGTTTCACTATTAGTTATGTGGCCAAATCTGAATACAGAGAAGATAGGAAAATACCCTTGAGCCATGTACCCAGATGCCAAAAATGGAACATGTTCTGGGAAATGAGTGAATCTCTCTTGCAGATCACTTTAAGGATTTAAGCAAGTGACTCCACGGGTGTTGGTGTTTTTCCCTAACACAAGCAACAAACAATAAAAATGATGATGAGATATTCAGAACATGTTTATAAGTGAAGCTTAGGAGGGTTCTGTTGGGGATTTCCAGTATGAGTTGCGTTTGTAGATCTGAATTGAAGAGAAAGTTTGGGTTGTTTTTGGAATAGGTGAGAAGGAAGGGAATTTATATGTTAAGCAAGTGATTGTAGAACTCATTTAATTAATCCAAACATGTTGGTACTAGAAATATAATGAAGAGTAAAATAGAAATGTTCTTTTCTCTTTAGGGAAAGGGAAGAGAGTGTTTGACAAGAGGAAGGAATTAGGAAATTGGAAAGAGAACCATTCAGATACTCACTGTGTTATTGGTCTAACAAGGCATTAAGGTGATGAATATGTCCTATGGTTATTCTGTTCAATATGGTACTCAATGGCCACACGTGGCTATTGAGCACTTGAAAAATGACCAGTGTGACTGAATAATCTAAATTTTAATTTTACTTAATTTTTGTTAATATATATTTAAATCTAAATAAATGTGAATTCCTATGACAAGGGCTGGATTCTAACTTATTTAAACAATAACAGCCAACAGCAATAATAAGGAATGCCTCTGGAGTGCTTACCATATGCCAAGCACAATTCAAGATACTTCATATTAACCAGCTTGGTCTTCAGGACAACCCTTTGAAGTTGATATTTCTATTATAACTGTCATTCTTTCTGATAAGGAAATTAAGATGCAGAGCTGGGGATATATTTCCTCTCTTTAGGAAACATACTGTCAATGTAGGAAAGGAACAAACAAATAATTCCATTGCAGTCATGGCAAGAACTTTGAAAGAAACTAACAAGTACCTGCAATAAAACAGGAAGGCAAAATAGAAATTCAACTGATGAAGGAAATGGAGAGATTTCGATGGGAAGTAGAACGTGATAGGAATGCACTAGGGCAGAGTGGCAAAGCTGGCTGCACAAAATCTCTTGTGAAATCCCAGTGTTTGTTCCTTCTTTTCACTAGTCTAGAAGTATACAAGTTCAAGTTACTCTTTTAGCTACCTGGAAATTACCCAATTGTCTGTTGACTTTAAGCCTTCATTGGACTATTGCACATGGAGTCACCAAGAGTACAAAAATATTGAAATATCAAAACTGAAAGGAGCTGTTTCCCCTCCTCTGCCCTCTGCCCTCCGTTGATCTGACTCTCATTTGCTTAAAGCCAAGAAGCCAATGCCACGGCCTGGCTGCCCTTTACTCAGAACAGGTCAGCCTGCCTGGAGCTGAGCTCAGCCCATTTCCATGCATCATTAAGGCTGGATAATGATTAGCTAAATTATTCCTTCTCCAAGCCTAATGAGCTGTGAGGTGATACATTTGTAGTTCAGTCTAAAAGATATAAAAGCAGATGAAGTTTTTGCCCAGAAATTCTTCCTCCAGAAACCATCTATTCAACCCAATATGGCTCCTCTGTTGGCTTGAAAAACCATAGCTCATATGGGAACTCAAATCATTTATGAACTACTATCAACTTTGGAATGACAAAATTTTCCTTAATATATACCATAAATGTGTGTGCACATGTGTGTATTCCTTTTTGTGAAATTATACAATGCAGAATCATGGAGATTTTTCCAACTGGAGTAACAATAAATATGGTTCTGCTTTTTGTTATGTTTGCTTTCCCTTTGAATTCCTTCCTTGTTTGTGCCTTGCTGGTATGTTTAATATAGATGTTTCTTGTATCTCAATTTATGCAATACAATATGTTTCTGAAAAGGTAGATTGCTGTATTTTCTTTGCAAATGAAGTCACTTTACATTCAGAGGAGTTGCGTGTGCATGGTGCTGCATGATTGCATGAGTTTAAATCTGCATAGTTGCCATTGCCATAATATAAAGAAAGTCCTTGCTGCATTTGCTGATACCACATTTTTTTTTTTTTTTTTTTTTTTTTTGCGGTGCTGGGGATCGAACCAAGAGCCTTGTGCTCGCAAGGCACGCACTCTACCGACTGAGCTATCTCCCCAGCCCCCACATTTTATGCTGGAAACCCTACTTTGTTTGTTGTTAGGGCAGGCTCAGCTATGAAGACAAAGGTGTTAGTGGCTCGACATGTTTTCTCTCCTTGATTATATTGGGACCCTGTTACTTCTAGCTTCTGGCTCTGCCATCTCAATGAGGGGAGGAGAAAAAGAAATGAGGAGCTGCCGTAAAGTTCTTTTAAGAATTCTGACCCCCAATTTTCCCATATTACCTCTCCCCACGTTTCACTGGAAAAAGTCTAGTCATATGACCTATCTGCAAGGGAGGCTGTGGAACAGAATCCAGATCTGTATCTAGCTATGATCCCCATTTTGAAATAAGGAACTAATTGATTTAAGTGAGCAGTTAAGAGTTTCAGACATATTCTGGGTATATAAATGTCATGTAGATTAAATTGACATAGCCTACTTATAATATGAAAAATAATAATCAGTTTTTTCAGATATCAAAACTTAGATAATTTACTATCTATCCTGTTCTCTGAACTCCATATATATATATAAATATATATATATATTTTTTTTTTAATTTTTTTTTTTTCTTCATTTGACTGCCTTTGCGATGATTTGACTCCTTTCAACTAACCCCAGGCTCCAAACTCCACACTTAGTAAATCAATCTTTGCAATGTCAACCCCAGCTGTTGGGCGAAATCCTAGTTCTTGGCTGGCAGCAGTGAACGTCTCAAGTGTGTAAGGAAAACTTGCAGGGAGGAGCTTTCCACTTGGGCTACCTAGGAAAGTAAGCAACTGCCCCAAGTTGACTCAGTGTTACCAAGGGAACCTGTATAGGAACCTGGTGGTCTGATCCCCAGTGGCCCATTGTGATTGGGCAAGAAACCTATGAAATGTATGGCTGTTCCCGCAATAAACAAGTTTGCAGGCTGCTCGCCACAAGCCTGCTTCCACCCAACTCCCTGAGTCTGGGTCTTGACTCTGCACCCTTACCCCATATATGAGCTAGGCTGGCACAAGAGACACTACACCCAACCTTCCCAGTCTTTCTTCCACTGCCTTTCAGACTTCAAGTCTCTCTTAACTGAGTTTGGTGATCAGTCTCCCTGTGAGACTTTCTCCCTCCTGTCTTTATCTTCTCCATTCCATCCTATATACTGTTTCCAGATTAAATGCAAATAACTCCCCACCCCAACTCTGGAAACCCCCAACTCAAAATTTGTGGGGTTTTATCACTATGTTTTTGAATCCGCACTTGCCTCACCCTGGAAGTCAGTGTGCCTCTCACCATGGTCCCGGTCGGCTTTCCCTGTATGACCTCAAATTCTGCAGAACATTCTGAGGTTTAGTTATTTCTCACAGGCCATGCTTATTACTTTCTATCTCTGCCCTAGCAAACCACCACAAATTTGAGGACTTTAAAACTGTACAAATTGATTATCTTCTTGATCCTGTGGTCAGAACATCAGTACGTCTCACTGGACTAAAATGGAGGTGTCAGTGTTTCTGGAGGTTACTGGGGAACCTATGTATAAAAAATTCTATATTTTCTGGGCACAGAGGAGCACAATTGGAATCTCAGCTATTCGACACGCTGAAGCAAACCTCATCGATTTATCAAGACCTGTATCAAAGAAATAAAAAACAAGGCCACATTTTCCTGCTTTCCTAGCTTCTAAAAGGCCACCTCAAGTTCCTTGAATTATTTGTTTCAGGGTTCCCTTTCTCTCTCTTCAAAAGTCAGCGGTTGCATCAATCCAAACTTGCTTCTGTCCTCTCATCTCTTTCTCTTGATTCTCTCTTGTGATTACATGGTGCCCACCAGATATTCCAGGACAATCTCCCTCTTTTAAAGCCAAGTGATTAGAAATATAAATTCTATTAGCAACTTTAATTTTCCTTTGTCCTTTACCCTAACAAATTTGTACATTGCTGGGAGTATTATGTGGACATCTTTGGGAAGGTGTTGTTCTGCCTACAGCACAATGTTTTTCTCTCTTAATTACTGCTCATTCTTTCATTCTTTCTTCTCCCATTTCAGAAGGTTCTAAGTCACTTTACTCTTTGAAGCCCTTTGGAGCTGCTATCCTCAAAGTCCATCTCATATTCCACTTCTCCAAATTCTACTGACTGGGAGAAAACACATCCTTTCCTCACACTTTGCCTCTTTTTAAACACTTTGTCTCATTTACTTGAAGTTTTAACTTTAAAACCTTGATTGCTGTTTGAGTTATCTCTATGAGTGGTCAGCCATCCTTTTGGAGGGAACACACTATGCTTTGGTCCTTTTTTATAGCCTTCCTAGACTTTAAGAATGGACTTACACATAATAACACACAGATAGTTTCTGTTTCACTGAATAGCATTTATTCTTTTACCACCAGCAACCAAAGGGCACAGTAGTATAAGTGATCCTTTAGGAGCAGGCAACCTAACACTCACTTCCAGGTGTTTTAGGAATGCTTCCTATGTGGCTTTTGCAAGTGATGTCTACTTAAATTCTCCTCATACTGATTCTATTTCATGTGACTCCTCTCCCGCACAGACTCATGAGTAAACATGAAGATATCATCTCTGACAGCACGCTTACCCACACTGATCACATTTATTGGCCTTATCCTCAAAATGGATTCCCCAGAGAAATGGGATTTAGACATTCTTCTGAAGACTTTCTTACCACAGAAGCACTTATTGAGTTTCCCTGTGTGAGATCTCCCAGGAATGACAAAGTTGATTTTCAAACTCATTTTTTTCATAAGTACCCAAAGTTTAGATTTTCCTCCCATGAGGATCCTCTGGTGACCTTTTGGCAAAGCAGTTTTCTCAGACTTTCACCCCAATCTGGACTTTGTCTTATACTCTAATGGAATCTTGACCTATGAGTTTACTTAAAACTCATTTTGAGGCCCAGTCTTTGATAATTATTTTCTTTGCTTTAGGACATTCCTATAAATATTAGACTGTCTATGTCTTTCAGATTTTAAGGCTACTTATTTTTCATATTTTTTTACTCAAATTTCACAGAAACTCTTCTTAAGGATTGTTTTTTTATAAACCTCATGTGGACATGGATAAATCTCATGAGAACATGTATTTTGTGGCTATATATGAGGCTCTTGTTTTCCCGCCATAGGAGCTATGGAATTCACCAACTAACTAATATCAACTGGGCTTTTTAATTGGTTTTTCAGAATAAGCATGCATCAGAATTACCAGATAACTCATTAAACCAAATTTCAAGTCTCACTCCTAGTTTCTGTAGTGGGCTGAGAATTATATTTCTGTTAGCTCTTAGGTGATGCCGTGATGCTGCTGGTTGGAGACAACCTCTGAGAAACATCGATAGAAGTAATACTCCACAAGGCAGGGGGCGACTTAAAGAGAACTTGTTCATCTAGCTATTAACCTATTTATTCATCCACTTAGCACATATTTATTGTGGGTTGGGGGTATAACTCAGAGGAGATCACATAACCCTGAATTCATTCCTCAACACCACAAAAAGAAAAATAAGTAAATAAATACTGTGTGCCTGCTCTCTGATTTCCAAGTTCATGTTGCTTTCCTTATATTTATTTCACCTTTTGAGAGGGAAATATGGAAGTGGCTCAAGTCTTAGATAAATTAATATTTAAGATAACTTCTATAAATGCATTCATAAATTAACATCTAATTTATATGCTTCTAACATAATGTAACTCAATTCAGTGCTATTTGTTAAGTGCCTGCATTATGAAAGAATTTGTGTGAGAAACAAAGATCGAATAAGATTTTTTAAAAATTTAAAAATTATTTCTAGATGTATGAAAACATCTGTCTCTGTGTTCACATATACTAATGTATGGATTCGTACATTTTGTTATTGACTTTACCATAATAAAAATATGAGAATTAAACTTGTATGCTATTGCAATGTATTGTGTTAGCCAAGTTTTATTTTGCTTTCCTTTACATTTTAGCTTTTCTTGTGTTGTTTTTAAGCTTGAACAAGAAGAAACTTTAGTGGGTACGGAAATGCGACATATGATAATCCTATATTAAATCTAAATTCATTTTTGGTTTAGTTGTTTTTATTTTCACAGGTTTTTACTTCTTTTTAAAAATTTTTTTTTAGATGATGGACCTTTATTTTATTCGTTTATTTATATGCGATGCTGAGAATCAAACCCAGTGTCTTACACACAGTAGGCGAGTGCTCTATCACTGAGCCACAACCCAGTCCAGATTTTTACTTCTTATTAAAAGGACACATAAAATCTTTGAAGATAGATGACTCATGATCTAAAAATCACAGCTCATTAGCAGCTTTATATGTATTTATCATGTGTGTGCACGTATGTGTGTATGTGTGCCTGTGTGTACATGTTTGTATGCATGTTTTATGTGCATTTGTGTGTGTGTGTGTGTGTGTGTGTGTGTGCACAAATGAGGCCTGCTTAGATGCATATTTCTTTTTTATCATCTTCAGTTCATTCATTATTTTAAATTTTGTGGTTTCCACTTATTATAAAGTGATTTCCCAGTTTCTATAGTCTTAATTATTTCAATGACTCAATAAATTTTTATTTAGACAAAATCAAACAGCATTTCTCTTCATTTTAAGCATGTGGAGCTTTCTATTCTCTAATGTAGAAAAATTTCAGAATAATATTCTTGTGAACTATTCCTAGTGGAATTATTCTATGGTCAATGTTATCAACATCTTCATGAATTTTTGAATTTTATTAATTTATAATGTAAACAGAAGTGAATAATGATTTTTTTGAAGGTTATCATCACTTGAAATTTAGGATTTTTAGTCATTGAATATATATTAAAGTGCTTTTTCATTTTAATTCACATATACTTTATTATCAGTGAATGTAATCATTTTGCTCTGTTGATTTACAATATGTCTTCCTACTCTTAGCTATACAGGCCATTTGCAGCAATATAATCTTTATTTTATTTATTTAATAGATAAGATTGCTTTTTATCACTGTGGACACTCAGCATGAAACACCACCTCTTTATTGCAATATTATAAAAACACTAAATAGAAAGTGGACATTTAACTAAAATAAACTGAAGCTTTATTTCAAAATGAAAATAAAACTTTTCAACTTTTCAGAATTAATGAAATGCAAAATATCCATAATTTAAACAGCCTGTAAAGGTTTCACCTTAGTAGTAACATAAAAAATTCATCAGGAGTGTTTATAAGGTAAGACTGTACACAAAATAGCATTGCAATGATTTGCTACTGTCTTCTAACTTATGATAAAACTATAGTTGGAATGTTTAATAAACAAATGTTTTCTATTATATTAATAGAATAATAATTAATAATAGAATTATATTAATAGAATTAATAATGTTATGTTCTGAGTTGTATCCACACCAAATATGTTGATCCCTAACCTCCAATGTTACTGTACTCAGAGATAAGGTTATTAAAAAGCAGTTAATGTTAATTGAGGTCATAAGGGTAAGAACTTCATCCAGTAAGACTGGTGACCTTCTAGAGGAAGAGACCTCTCTTTCCAACATGCAGGACCCAGGGTAAGGCTGTGTGAGCACGTAGTGAGAAGGCAGCCACTCATAGCCCAGGAAGGCGGTCCTCACCCGAACCTAACTATGCTGGCACCCTGATCTTAGGTTTCCAGTCTCCACAACTGTGAGAAAATACCTTTCTATTGTTTAAGCTATCTAATCTGTGGTTCTTTGTTACGGCATCCCAAGCAGACTAAGAAAACTAACACAATAATAAGTACACACATACTAATGAATCCTATTTTCTTCCTCCTCAGGAAAACATTTCACCGGAGACAGATGCTAACCTTTGTTTTAGAACATCCCAGAAAAGACAATTTCTATTTCTATCAGGATTTTCCCAATTGTGTAATAGAAATGATAATATCTGTTCTATTTTTCTCTCTTTCTCCCACAAAAAGTCATTGTTTTATTGTGTATGAAAGAGGTTCACAAGCAGAAATAAAAGGGATGACCGAATGATAAAATTCACAGTAATGTATTAAAATCTACTATATCACCTGGACTACATTCTTTTTGTTTTAATCTGTATCATCAAAATCAATGCCTCCAATACAATTACAACACAATTGAAAAAAACAAAGTAAACACCTGCATGAGTAGGAACTTCACTGTCACAAGTGGCTAGAAGTTCTGAGTTGTTCCTTAAATTGCAGGGTCTGGTATTTTGAACATAACTCAGCTTTGGAATATAGTTACAGACCCTCCACTCTCCTCACACTGTGGTGTGGGGGAAATGGTTTCAAAGAGCACATTTTGGAAAATGATCCCATGTTTGTAACTTGTTCAATTTACAGGAAGAAAGAGACTTGTGGCTACTTAATCTGAATCATTGCTCTGCTTTATGCCGACATGGAACCACCAGAACCGTGTGAAGTATCTCTCAGCACATACTGTCGATTTTGCTACATAAATAAACTTAGCAGTATAAGTAGTTGCTGAGGAAGGTTGTTATTTAGGATGAAAGAAAAAAAATGGTCAGCTAGAACCAAGGATCAAAAACGTACAGCTTCTAGGGCCGGATTTATTGTCCAGAATCACCACGAAAATCTATTTCATCTGCAACAGAACGACTTCCTACCCCTGAAGGTAAAAGGCCACAATGAATATTTATGATGGCCAAGAGTCCTGTTCACATTTTTCATCTTGCTTGTTTTGTTCCCCTTACATAACTGGGAGAGTTTGCTCTGATTAACAGTAGGGTCACAGCACAGGGTGGACTCTGAAGACGTATTCATTAGATGAAATATGTTTATTTGTAAACAACGGAAGATAAAATCCCGGATTTGGTTATTTAGTGACATTGTGGCCTTGTATCAACTACTTTAATTTCCTGAAGCAAAAACTTGTCATTTTGATGTGAAGGTTAAGTAATTAAGTATAAAGTTTTATTTATAAAGTGGAACACACTACTTCTTCCTTTAATGGTAGATATTCTGTCCTATTACTTCCTATTTAAAAAAAAAAGAACTTGAAAAGATTCTATGACCACTTCACTTCCATTACATCATCTCATTTGAGAAACTGTTGAGAATCAAGGATAAATTTTCACAAAATCAAAACATGGGGTAGATTTGATTTCTGCTACGGACCTAATACTTGTATTCCCCAAAATTCATAGGCTAAAGCCCTGTTCCCAAAACTGATAGTACTAAAAGTTAGGGCCTTTGGAAGTGATTAGATATAGGGGAAGAACCCTCATGAGTTAGTGCCCTTATCAGAGACTCCAAGGAATTTCCTTGGCCCTTCCAACATAAAGACAGAAAAACCACCATTTATAAACCAAGCACTTGGCCCTCACCAGGCACTGAATCTTCTCACATCTTAATCTTGGACTTCTCAGCCTCCAGAATTGTGAGAAATAATTTTTTGTCTGTAAGTCACTTAGTCTGTGGTATTTTTAATAGAGACCTGATCCCACTAATATGATGTCTAATAAATTTAAAGAATTAAGAACAAGAGAGAATCAGAATTTTTTTCTTTCTCTTCCCTGGATAATTGCTTCATTTAAGAGTCTGTACTTTCAGAAGGCTTTGTGCTTTTCAAAGACACATTTCCATAGAATATCTTACTTGTTGCTCATGTCAAAACCTAAAGAATAGAGCCATTATCAATTCTGTTATACAAATGTGAAAGTACAAAAAAAATGAGTAAACATCGACCTGAATTTAAACAGGTTTCCTCTTATCCCTCCAAACCTCTCCCTCCAAACCTCTCCCTCCAGTCTTTACCATCTCAATCATAATGATCCAATTAACCAAACTACAGCTCAGTAGGTATTTCACCTACTTCTCTCCTTCCCATCCTACACTTCTTCCCACTCTGTTGCTCTGCTTCTAGGATATATTCTGAATTCATAATTTTTTTCCCACTGCACTTTCACAGCCCTGGTCATTGCAACAATTACACACACTATAAAGCATTATTTGGAAGAGAAAATGATGAAAAAAAGAAAGAAAAAATAACAGAATTGAAAAGCTGAAAACAAATGTAAATGATTCTTTTATTATCAGAATTTTAAGGGCTATAATAAAAAGCACACTTTTTCTCTACCTGATTCTTTCAGCAAAAGGAAATAAACATGGGAATTAGGTAGGTACAGATAAAAATATCACCTTTATCCCCTCCCTGCATGCAGTCTAACATTTTCATTTGTTCATTAATAAAGCTTAGCATCCTTATCTAGGTGACTTCATGTTCTGAATCTGTGAAATTTCTATTATTCTGTCCACTTACCTGGATGTTCCAAATATGCCTCCCTGTTAGATATTTCCCCTAAACCATGCATAAACAGATCAGAACTATTCCATTCTATAGTATTCTGGAACAGAATTAACTGCCAAACCAAGGTGACACCTAACAGGTGTAGACTTCCTTTGGAGATCTGTGTTTTCGCACTCATGATCAGGCAACTCAGCATCCCTTCCCCACTAAAGGAAGATACCTCTTTCTCCTGCCTGCTTTGTGGGCAACTTAAGTAAAACGCATCAAAGATCTTTTCAGTTTTACACTCTTTCATCTTAAATGTCATTGTGCACACAATGTCTAATTCTGCCTCACAGACTTCTGCAATGTTAAACCATACATTTGTGTTCAAGATCAAGCTGTAGCTTTACACAGTCCAGGTCCAGCATGGACTGTGCACCAAGGTAGAGCTGTCGAAGTCTGCTAAGGTCCTTGCAAGGTTTGTTTGCCAAGGATCAAGGGTTCTATATTTTCTATGATCTTAGCTGACTAAAAATAGCCCTACCTATATCAATGAAGCCACTTGCCTGTGAACAAAGCTGCCATAAACCATAATGATCCACCAAGGACAAAATTCTACTTAGGCCACACTAAAGACTTAATAATATAGCTACCAGTCAATTTCCACCCCTCTCCCCTCCCTGTTATTTTGTTTCCCACACTGTTCTTGACTTTTCTCAAGGTTCCAAGTCCATCCCATGCACTCAGATTTTGGAGTTTAGAGGATATAAGAGGAGATCAATAAATAACAGCTTTCTTCTCAGCTTTAATTCAGATCAAAATGACATCCAGAAGACAGGGAGGTAAAAAACCAGAGCATCTAGTTTACTGATACAAAGGTCAGTGAAGACCTGGCTCCAGATCTTTAGGCAAGTGAACTTGTTAATACTTTACTCCTAAACTGAGCAGACATATGCACCTTGTCACAGAGGAGTAGAGAATTAATGCTCTGCTACCAGAAAATGCTGTTATGGTTCTGAACATCATTTCTTAAATGAAGAACCAAGTACTACGAACTTAAATGATCTGAGAAACTAATGTTCATTAATTGCATGTTAACATCAAAGAGGGAAAGAAATGCACTTATAAAAATGCAGGTGGTATGATTTTTCTCAATCCACTTATTTTGATGGTGATGGTGGTAATTAGCATATGCTAGTTGCTTAGGATAGTAAGTAGAATGTTCCCTATGAAGCACTATTTAAAAGAAAACTCCTGGTGCTCTCTTTTGGACCAATGCTTCTGAGTAGGAACTGTGGTCATATATTAGAATAAGGGGAAGGAGAGGGCTCCTTGAAGACTAGGCTTTCACACAGAGATTCTGATATCCACATCCACCCTTTCCATCTGAGATTGTTTTCCAGATCAATGTGCTACATTGCTTGAATCTCTGAACCCCAAAAAACTTGAAAACCATTACTTTCCATTATATTAATAATCATTTCCATGTTCATTTTTAGCACCCACAGACCGTTCATTAGCCTGACATTGGAACCTTAGCTCAGGCCCTTGTCATTACCATCCAGTTACCTAAGGTTTGTGGCATATTTTGAATCTCTTCTCACACCCTGCTTCTCTCTTTCCCCTATCCCACATGGAACACCCCTAATCTATTAGAAAATGTACCCAAAATTTTATCACACAGCAAGGCTTATAAGAGATCCATTCTTTCATACACCCATTTAATCCCCAAACATTTAAGGATTATATCCATGTGGCAGACTCTGTATGAGACCTAAGTTATCATGGTGGGAAAAACACAGAAATGGCCATGAAAGAATTTAGGGTGCAGCCAGAAATGTTTTTCCCAAAGTGTCATTCTGAATCTAGCTACTCAAAGTGTAGCTCCAGGGACCAATTCAAAGTTACACATTGGAGTTTGGGGGTGGGACCCAGGAAGTTGTGTCTGCAACAACCTTCCATCTGAGGACTCCTAGGATATTCAATCTGTTAATTCTCAGTTGTGGAAAACCTCTGATCTACAGGATCTTTGACTTGTCTCTGTCTTTTGGTGATCGGACAGCCAGTCTTCTCCAACATAGCCACACATAGAACCTTCCACTTATTGGGGAACAAAAAGTCTTTGGGAGACATTGGACATTGAGACTCTGCATTAAATTCTACCTGTCTGTTTTTTCCTGTTTCAGAAGAACTGACTATATTTACAATCTCAGTGTTTATGTCAGGATAGCACATGTTCAACTTTATTTCATTCAGTCCTCATGTTGACTTGCCCATTAAAATATACAATGTCCTATTATATTTGAATTTCATCATAAGACATGAGTACATTTTTAGCGTAAGTCTCTCCCAAATATTGCATGGGACATATTTATACTATAAATGAGTTTTTTAATCTAAAATTCAAACTTAGCTGCACATCTCTATTTTTATTGGCTAAATCAAGTAACCCTAATACCTCATAACAGCCTGTGAGGAAGAAAGCAAGTGTTGGTCTCACCTGATTTTTTAAATGAAGGAACATATTCTGTGAGTCCCTGGCTTTCTCTCTGTCACACTCTCAGTGAGCTAGTTTTCTCACCTCTAATCCCAGATTTTGTGCTTCACCTTTGTGGCTTGAGGGATGATTGAGCAATGATGATAGTGTGATCCTAAATGCTTCATTTCAGCACACATTACCTTAGCATATATTGAGGGCATTGGGGTTGTAAGGACAATTTAGACATGTTTCTTGCCTTTGAATTATGACCAGAATATCACAAATAGTTTGAAAGAGAAAACTATTCCTGGATTAGTAGTTTCCCAGATAATTGGTAGGAAATTTATTTAACTAGATATTGGCTAAGTAGAACCCTCTATAGGTCTGAAGAAAGTCCAGTGAGCATAGCATAGTGTGTAATATGAATCTTTATTTAATCAGTCTAGGAAGATGTCTTCTTTGATTGAGTTGGAGGGATGGGAATAATTATTGTGGACCAGGGCTTTAGACATTGAGCCTAAAAGTCACATTATCTGGGTTCAAACCTGGTTCTATCTATCCTACTTCTGTGCTTTTAGGCAAGCTGTTTAATTTCTGTGATCCGGTTTCTCATCTATAAAATGGAGCTGATTATTTTAATGATTGTTAAGAGGCTTAATAGTTTTATGTATGTAAGGAGTTTCACAACTGAGTCTGGCAAGCAGTAAACACTCACTAAACTTAAGCTTCTTTGGTGATGATTACTTTCCTTCTGCAGATGCTATGACCAGTATATGCTGTAATTGTTCCAGTTTTACATTTGCCCCAAACTGCCTCTTGCTGGTATCATTTACTACAATAACAAGTCACATAACTTCAAACAGAGGTTTGTATCCAATACTCCATTTATTAGCAGATTATAGAGGCTGTAAGTGGGGGTGGAGATACAAGTAGAGTCTAAGCCTCTAAATTCTACCCTCAGTTCTAAGAATTGGACTAAGGATTCTGCTTATGCTCATCTGCAATGTGATTTTATGTGACTAATCTTGTAGCTCTTCATGTAGAGAGTTCAGGCAAGGAACCACTTTGAAACATAAAATTTGTCATAAATTTAAGCTTTGTGTCTTATCTTCATTTAGTTTATCAGTGAAGGAATGTTGGAAATTTGAAGCAATAAGATATACAGAGAATTTGGAGTGTGTGAGTCTGGGCATGTCAGGCTCAGGTTTAGTCATTTGGACACATAGTCCTGAAGTGTGGCTGGAGATCAGAGCCAGCTTCTCCGCAGCCCAGTGTGTTTCTTTCCATCTGCCAAGAGTTTGAGCATTTGATGGGTTCCCTTGCCCTTTCCTCAGCTGATTGCTCAGCCCCATTACTGCTGACTTTAAAATATTCAAGCCACTAATGTAATATGCAGCACCTGCAGGACGCTTGTGAAATATTAGCGGGGTGGTAATGAAAATTGACTGCAAGTGTAACGACACAGGTGAAATTATCATAGACTGCTCATGTAGCAAACTTCAAGATATAAACTCAATGAGCATAAATGGAATAAGTTCATGACAAATATGAAAATATCCCCGAACTGCTATAGTAATAAAAGTAAATATAATAAATCTTTCCTGCAAATATAATAAGGTCCCTAACTGCAAATGTAATAAAACCTATCAACAGCTGCAATATATTTGGAACATATTATATAGCTTTACAAAGAATTATACCCCCTGCTGGTATGGCTTCAACAATGTCATGCTTTGTCTTTTTCCAATGAGTCCAAATCTAGCAGACTACATGTTGCCCAGTATATATTAAGTATGACAGAGCGTTAATACAACCAGGTTTGGATTGAAAATGAAATGCTCAATCCAGATGTGCTCTTTGGCCATTCTGTAAGCAGAGCCAAAGACTGTGGATCTCCCACCAGGGGCTGAAACACTGCCAGGAAAGCTAAGCAGGGAGGTGAGGAATTGATGAATTGCTGGATAACCTTTTTGTTGCCTGGATTGCTGTCTGAATCACAAAAGTGAGCAGTACACTGGACAAAGGCAGTGGGGCAGGGGGTTTGGAGAGGGTGTGGGGTAAGATCTGTGAGATCACACAGGTGCCAGGCACCATACTTGATATTCTGTACCTTCCCTCTCTTCCTCCTCTTTCCTCTTTTCTTTCCACAATTCAATATATGCGTAGGCCCAACTGCCAGTTATATTCCAGAAAGAAAAGAGTAAATAATCAAGCACCATTTCTGGACCTGTGAGACTCTTAAATCCTGGGGGAGAACCAGGTAATAATGAGGTAATTCTAACATAATGCAGTTCAACCCATCTCCAGGTCGAAGAGAGTATCAGACAGGAAGCTGAAGAATATCAACATATAAGAGATGGGCAGCATTATCTCAAATTTCCCTCTTCACATTCCCCTCTCGTATTCAGCTAATTCATTTCTATTGTTTTGTTATTTACTGGATGCAATACTAAGAACTGAGAAGAAATAGGTTTCCCGCAGTAGCGCCTATTGTATATGCCATACCAGTTATTAAGTAAGAAAAGATGCAAAGGAATATGTACATAAAATTGCAAAAACAGTCTGTGTATTTAAGCTTCCATGAAGAAGAAGGAATAAGATATACACATGGAAAGTCAATAAACACAAAACTAAATCATTGTTTTTAAATGCTGCATAATAGTACAGCTCTGGTCTCCCTCAATTAACCAACATTCAGATTGTTTTAGTTATGTTATTGTTGCTTTGTTTCCTATTTAGTCTTAATTGTTTACTTGCATTATTTGCAGGACCACAAAGCAAATAAAAATCTGCAGTCTATATGATAGTTGTACATAATAGTGATATTTGTCGTTACTTATTTGTATGTGCACAAGATATAACAAAATAATTTGGCCATATGTTTCCCCAGTGTTTCCTTTTTCTGTCCCCCAGTACCACTTATTTTATCTATTGTACTGATCTCCCTCTGATTTTCGTGAGATTCCCCCTTCCACCTTTCTCTTTCTCTTTCCTTTCTAGCTTCCACATATGAGAGAAAACATACAACCTTGGACCTTCTGAGTCTGGCTTATTCTGCTTAATAATGTTCTCAAGTTCCATCCATTTTCCTGCAAATGACATAATTTTACTTTTATTTACGGCTGAATAAAACTCCATTGTGTGTATATATCAATTTTCTTTATCCATTCATCCATTGATGGACTCCTAGGATGGTTCCATAGTTTGGCTATTGTGAATTGTGCTGCTGTACATGGGTATGCATGTATCATGGCAGTAAGATGATTTTAATTCTTCAGGATAAATACTGAAGAGTGGGATGGCCGACTCATGTGGCAGTTCCATGCCTGGTCTTTTGAGGACACTACATACTGATTTCCATAGTGGTTGTACTAACTTACAGTCCCACAACAGTGTAAAGTGTTCCGTTTTCTCCACATCCTCTTCAGAATTTCTTATAATTTCTATTCTTAATGACTGCCATTCTGACTGGCATGAGATGAAATTTCAGTTTTAATTTGCATTTCCTTAATTGCTAATGGTCTTGAACCTTTGTTTTTTTTCATATACTTGTTGGCCATTTGTGTTTCTTCTTTTGTGAAGTGTATGTTTATTCATTTACCCATTTATTGATTGGGTTGTTTGTTTTGGTGTGAAGTTTTTTGACTTCTTTATATATTATAGATATTAATCCTCTGTCAGAAGATTAAGTAGACAAGATTGTCTCCCATTCTCTAGGTTCTTTTTAAACATTCTTAAGTGTTTTCTTTGCTGAAAATTTTTAACTTGATGCCATCCCATATGTTAACTTTTCTCAGTTCTCAGTTCCTTTTTTCTTTTTTCTTTATCTTTTTTAATTGTGAGACAGGCTCTCACTAAATTGCTGAGGCTGGCCTTGAACTGATTCTCCTGCCTCAGTTTCCCAAGTCACTTGACAGTACAGGTATGCTGCCAAGCTCCACTTCAATTAAATCTTTCTAAATGGTGAAATATCTAATTCATCACCCTATATTTTCTGAATTTTGTGTTCAACTTCTCTACTTTCTTTGAGATTAATTTTGATAACTTAGGCTTGGCTAGGTAATCATTTTTCTTCAACCATTTCAACTAGATGCCCTAGTTTTGCACATCATATTTTATATATAAATACTTTAAGCTGTTTTTGATATGATTTGTCTCATTTTTCATTACTAAAATATGTAGTTTTGTTTTTTCTTTCCTTAAGTATAAATTTGTCAATTTTGTGAGCATTTAAAACAACCAAAATCACAAAGTTATTTATAATCATGTGTATTTTTTATTTTTGTTTTCTATATTTAAATAATGTCATGTTTTTTAGGAATTGCTTTATTTTATTGTATTTTCAAGAATAACAAACAGTAGTTAAGCTTTTGAAAGTCTTGTAATATCAACGGCCAAAAATTATTTAGAAATAGTGTGCATCTCCTAATCTGACTATTTATTCATATAAATTTTTTCTAGGTGTTAGAATCACATACTCAGTATTTTATATAAACTTTTCCTTATTATTACAACTTATAGCAATTTTTAATTTATATGTATGTGTAGACCTCTTGATTTTATGTCTAATATAACATAATGTATATTTAGGGTTCATTTTCCAGAAGTCCAGTCATTTTATATGTCCTTGCCGTCACTTATTGAGAGAATTAGAACTGCTTCTACTTATCACAAATAACTAGATACACCAATAAACAGTATTATCTCATCTTTCTTTCCTAAGTTGAATTACCTCTTTGGGCTAGGTTTCTTGGTGTGAATGCAGCAGACAGACATTCTGAAGGTGGGGCCCATGATCCATTCACAGTGCCATTCACAGTGTTGTGTAATTCCCTCCTCATATGCATGGTGGTGATCTCTGACTTGCTTTAAAATAACACAAAATGGCAACAGTGATGGAAAGTATGTGATTACATGTTTATGTAGGTTGCGTATACTTCCAGTATCTGTCTTACTTAAAGTCTCCTTCTTGCTGGCTCTGAGGAAGCAATTGACACATTGAGGAGCCTCAGGAGGCAAGGGATGACGGGTGGCCTCTAAAGAGGTGAGGGCAGCCTCAAACCAACAGCTAGCAAGGACGGATGCCCTCAGCATCACAACCTCAGGGACCAGAGTCTGATAACAACTTCAGTGAGCTTGGAAATGCAGGTAAGACCTCATTCTGGGTCGTCACTCTGATTACAGCTGATACCCAAAGATAGAATCCAGTTCAGTCACACTTAGGCTCCTGACTCACAGAAACTAATAAATTTGGTCTAATGTTTAGCTGTCAAGCAGGTAGAAATATGGTCATGTTGGTCATACAGTAAAAGTAAGTGAGAGTCATATCTCAGGACATGTTACTCTGATGTAGTAACACATTGAAAATTTCTCTCTAGCAAGATTGTATGCTTCAAGTATACTTCACAACTGAACTATCAAAATACGTCTATTCAGTCATACCTTACCTTAGAATATTGTATTTTGTCTGCTAATTTATTAGTTATCATGTGTTAATTTAGTTTTTATATATACTTATGCATATACACATATTTGTATATACACAGTTGACCTTCCTATTCGTGGGTTCCACGTCTGTGTATACAACCAACAGCAAAAAAAAAAAAAAAAAAAAGTATGTACAGATTTTTTTCCCCTTATCATTATTTCCTAAATGATACAGTATGGCAATTATTTGCATTGTATTTACACAATCTTAGGTGCTACAAGTGATCTAGACATGGTTTTAAAGGATACAGGGGGATGTGTTTATGTTATATGCAGAGGACTACCCATTTTATCTAACAGGTTGAGCCTTATGGGACTTTCCTAACCTGAGGAGTCCCATAACCAGGGGAGATGGTCAACGGCACATGTGTGGGAAGCTGCCCTTATTCAGCAGAATCAGACTAGGTTGAAAGTCATGGACAACAGAGGCCTGGCTTCTAGGAACTACCGGGAAGCCACGTGGTGCACGTGGGAGTGATTCCCTGTCTCCTTCTAGAATTTTTCCTCCTAAGAGAATGGCTTTCCTGACTGCACCTCTTCGGCCTATCACAGAAGAAGCTCCTACCGGTCCTGGGACCCCTTTACCTATATATTTTAAATAAAGGAGAGTTGGTCCAGAGCTGGTAATGGCCAGACCCAATCATGCCCCCTCTCCTATGAAAAGTGTATTGGCTTCTTGTTGTTTGTTTATTGAGTAGATAAGTCTTTTGGGTAATAGATAGAAAAACCACCAACATCCTCCTCCGGCTGTTAACCCTTTCCTCCTCTACGTGGGACATGGTAGATAGGACCTTCTTCGTGTGTTTAGTAATGAGGTTGCAAATTTGTCAAGATTTCGACTGTTGTTTGTCCTATCCCTGTTATTCGATTCTAGCTCCTATTCTTTGCTTCTTGACTGGTAAAGTTTGGAAATGGATTGAATAGAATTTTATTTTATCTGTTCTAATATATTTTGGAGTGAAAGCCATTCTTGCAGCAATCAAAAATTTTTCCTCCACTCTATCAAGGCATTTCTCTGTCGTGAACTTCTTTCATTTACTCTCAATTACCTCTCTGAACTCATTAAATATAAAAATTGGAGTTTGTTAAATGTAAAACTGACCTTTATTGAGAACCCATTATATACCAATTTCTGCGTGGCACAGGGCCCTCATATGACATGTGAATCCCCAACATTGTACCTGTTGACTGGAATGTAATAATGGCTCAATTAATCATTTTTTTGGTACAAAAAGCAATCATTTTTAATTGAATTTTTAGTAATTGTAGTAAGAGAAGAGCCAACTTAAAAGTGAATGAAGAAGAGAGCTCAAGGAAGAACATCCACAAAAGGTCCCCAGCATAGAAGGCTTATTTTATTCTATTCTGGGTATTATTTTACAGTATTAGAAGTACTTTGAACCTGTCCAAAACTCAGTGAAGTTGGCATTACAAGTACATTTATCTGAACTCACAAGTCAGAGAGTGTAAATGTCTTGCTCTGTGTTATAGAGATGTTAAGTATCAGAACTGAGGTAAACAACCTAGACTTCATGCTATGGATCCCCTGCTCTTATTTACCAGTTATATCAAACTGCTTATTTCAAAGTCTTTTCATGTGGAATGAGGTCTAGTATATGGATGGTTGTTTATATTTACATGGTTATTTATATTCCATGTATTATGTTTGGTTTCCCCAGCAAGATCATGTTTTGTTTTGGTTTTGTACTAGAGATTGAACACAGGGGCACTTAACCATTGCACTATATCCCAAATCCTTCTTATTTTCAGTATTTTTTTGAGACAGGGTCTCCCTAAGTTGTTGAGGCTGACCTCAAACCTACAATCCTCCTACCTTAGCCTCTGGAGTTGCTTGAACTACAGGCGTGTGCCACCATTCCTGGCTAAGATCATGGGTTTTACTAGTGTGCGTACTTTGCTTTATATCCTTATTCTAGGTAATGTGGAAATTTATAGGTCCTCAACAAATAGCTATTGAAAGGTAGATGGAGTGCTGTGATACCTGAGAGTCACTTGTGCACACACTTACATCTTTGAACATCTCAACTTCTTTGTCCACCTTCTGTCATAGACATCACACAGCTACATCTGATGTTGTTTTACACTAATGGTATGGAATGTTGAAAGTACACCTTTTGCAATCTTTGAGCAACAGTTCAGAAATGGATGGGCCATGCTTTGGTTCGTATGGTACCTTGAGTTAGACCATATGTGCTACCTTTCTAGGTTCCTAGATTCCAAAGTGAAGGCATAGAAAATTCAGAGACAGCCATTTGTCAGTGGAAATGACTACACTACTCTACTGGACCAGATAAGGAAAGTGTGTCTTTTATACTCCCTTATGCAACTGACATGATGAAAGTTCAATTTCTCATACGATCTTTGGTTAAATGTCACATTTCAATGTCAGTCTTTCTTACATGTTGTGAAAGTGAATCATCATTTTTTTTGAAACTACATTTTTGTGAAGGAAACTGACGTGCGATTTGGTTCCTTCTAGGTTCTTAGAAGTAACTACATATATGACATCCATCCAGGAAGAGTGTTCTCCCTGCATCTGTTTCTTACCCCAAATGGATATTTCAGCAACACTGTACCTCCTTGCAGCCTGTAGCTCCACCCAGCCTTTGCTAATTCTATTTTCTCTAGAATATTTCCCAGATGTGTTTTCTTCTTATCTTTAATGTCTCACCACAGACTTTCAATGCACCTGGAAGGCTTTCCAGCCCTCTCCTGCTCCTAGGATGATTTTTATCTGTGTCTTTATCAGGTCTTATATGAAAACAATCTCTTTATGTCTCTCTTCCATTCTTCTATTTGGAAGCTGTAGTCATGCACATACATCTTTGTGTCTTCATCCCTTGGTACATACCTTACCATCACTACCAGCAACTGCTGAATTTTAAAGGTAGCTAACTATTTAATAAAAGCTCATTCAAGAATAAAGTGGGTCAAAAATCCATTTAAAGAGGTAAGTATTACTGGTAAAGAAAAAATAAAAACTTAAAGGAATACCCAGTAGATAGAACAGAGAACATGTGGTGGTTCCTTTAATAATATAGTAAAGAAGAAGGAGATGTCAAGATTGACTTCCTGCTTTCTGGTTTGGAGACAGTTACGTGTGGTGCCATTGCCAGAGATGGGGAATCCAGATGGAACCGTGTATGTGCAGGGCTGCCCATTAGTGATGTTTGTGTGACATCTGAGAAAGTACAGGGTTTAGATGAAAATGCATCATGATCAGACTTCAGTAATGTGATTTGCATTCACTTCTCATTCAGCCTGCAAAATCCTTCCTCCCATTCTTCATTTTGGTAATTGCTGCCTGTTTTCAGAATTTGACCCAGGTCCTGGTCCTCTGGGGAGCCTTGCCTAACCCACGGATTGGATGAAAGTCTTCTCCTGTGAGCACATCTTGCTTCTCTCTGGTGTAGGACTTATCATATCAGTGTCTCAGAGGAGATGCTCAACACTTATTCATTTATTTTTTAATGAAGACTTATGGAATCAATAAGACTGATCTCTATAAAAAGAAAATAAATTGTTTAGTTCCACAGCACTAAGAATTAGCCCTCACTGTAAAAATGGAAAGGAAACAATATACCCCAGCAACCCGGAAAGCACAAATCTTTATTAAGGCCAGATGGATTTTTTTCTTTTTCTTTCTCAAATCAAGGCCTGCCACAGAACAGCATTAGAGAAGATATCATTTTACTTTTAATTTGTATTCCCCATTTCAGAAGTACTAGAGTGAAGTCTTCTTCAGATTATGTTAAACTGAATTTGTTGTGCATTAATTTTTCTAAATAAAGGGTCTTGGTTCAGGGATTTGCTCGATTGGTTGAAAGGAAATTCAGGACTCCAAACCCACACAAATCTTCCAACACTGAGAAAAGGCTCTCCTGAAAAAAAAAATTGTACAAAAGTTATGTCAGGAGGCCCTCATTTTAGTAAGCAATCTTTCTAGAAAGAAAATGTCAGAAATAAAACTCTTTAAAATGACACTCTGTTAAAGGAGTTGTTCCCTCAGTCTGAAAATTTCACTGTCAGAGTCTCGGGTCCATCTGCCTGGTTTCAGTATCTTTCCATAACAGGCAGGGAGGCATTGTTCAGGGAACATGGGGAAGGAAAAAATGATTACTCAAGAAAATTGAATGCTCATTCAAACCATAGAGAGTTTACTGTACATCTAGATAAAGGTATTTATATCTATACCAACTCTAAATAGCACATTATAGGGATTTAAAGTAAATACCCATTTAAAAAACATCTTTGACTAAATATAGCTGAGTAATTGACTGTTTTGCAATGGTTCAGATTTCTTTTCTTGACTTTTAGTTTCATGTATCCCATTGAGGGTGATTGAGGCATTTTCCACTCCATACTTTTGTGGTAGTGATAAAAAAATCATAAAATTCAAATCATATAATTCAAATCTATCATATATTGCAGTGATGGACCCAAAGTGCTTATTTGAAAATATTCTTTCCTACACTATTCTAAAACCCCAGGAGACAATGGTGACTGCTTTGTGAATGTGATGAGGTACTAATTTAGCTTTCCTTGAGGATGTTTTCACACAGTGGTTTCTCTTCCATTGTAGAATCACTACAGAGTGTAAGTGAGGATTTAAACTCTGGCCATCATGAAGATCTATATATCTGCCAGTTATTGATCCAGCTTACCAAGAAGCACAGAGAGCCTAAATTGTGCTGAGCAAGTAGATTTTTTTAAACACAATTGCATTTCTTTGACTAGGGGCTCTGGTACAGTAATTACTTTTCTTCAAAAGAAAGTTCTTAGCCCATCACAATGGCAACAGACCTAATAAAGCCAAATGGATCCCCGAAGTTATTGGAGCTGATCTTCTAGCTGATAGAAGCTATTTCCTTTAGTGTGAAAAGAAGCACATCTCTGGCCTTTATTTCCTTGTTATAAAATTCAAATGAAGTTGCATTTTGCTATCAAACTCTGCATGCTCTGTCTCCTTCAAGCAATTCTAAACGTCCTTACAAATTCTTTGATTTTTGAGCAAATTGCTCATTGAACTTTAATTTGTCATCATTGTTGTTTAGGGACTAAAATGTCTTAGACTACCTTAGAAGTTGAATAGAATTGAGTTTAAGACACATGAGAATCTTGCCACCAGAAGGCTAGCAGAGACAGCATGGGAACCAGGATCTTTAAAATGAATTACCCCCAAAGTGGGGCCTCAGGCTCAGAAATTCTGCTTATTCTGTAGGAATACTGGGAAGAGAACTTGACCTATTTGAGGCATAGAGTTTGAAAGATTTATCAGACTCCCATGGCCCACAATTAGGGCGAAGGCAAGTGAAGCAGCTAGGGTGCACGATATAAGGAGACTCTCCTCCCAAGATCACCAAAGGACCTCACTTGCCTTACCAGAGTCCCAAATAGTTTAATGAGACTTTTGGTGATTTGGGCATTGCAATCTAAAGATTATCATAAAGAAACATCATACTCTTAGGTGTTCACCGTCAATCAAGCCCTACCCTAAGTGTTTTATTTTATCATAAGCTCATTTTATCCTCTCTACAACGCTATAGGGTAGTTATGAATACTATCTTCATTTTATAGATGAGGAAACAGGCACAGAGAAATAAAGTAACCTACCCCAGGTCTCACAATAAGTTTTAAGAAAACAGTGAGCATAAAAACACAGGAAGGATCAGCTGAAGAGCTGAATTGAAATCCAGGTTGGAGGACTTACCATCACTCAGAGGAATCTCCACAGCTGCTTTCTCATGTAAGCAGGGGACCCAGAGGGACAGCCTGCACTTGGAGCTTGGTGTAACATCAGCAGAGTCAACATACAGTGTCCTGTGGCCACCTTCCTGCCTCAGCCTCCCAAGTCCTGGGATCACAGGCACACATCCCACCATACCCAGCCCTGAGGGTGTAAATAAAGAGAGTTGAAAAGTTACTGAGAAGAAAGGAGAACTAGGATTGTAGCATATTATGGCTTGATAACAGAACCCTAAGGTTGGATGACTTGGACTGACACATTTATTTTCTCACAGTTGTGGGGGCCCTGAAATCCAAGATCAAGGTGTTGGCAAGTTTGGCCCTCTCCTGAGGCCTCTCTCCTTCATTCACAGGACAGCCACCTGCTCACTCTATACTCAGAAGACCTGGCATTCAGATTGCATAAATCTGTGTTTTTTTTCTCCTTTTTATAAGGGGAACTATGGTCCTTACGACCTTACTTAGCCACTATTGTTTGGCTTTAATATCTCCAAGTAGAGTCACATTGGGGTGAGGTCTTCCACTTGTGAATTTTGGAGGGACACAATTCAGTCCATATAGGCTACAGGGAGGCAATCTGATTCATGATGCCCAAAGGGGATTATCAATTAGGGGAGAGTGGGATCTCCTGCAGTAATAGACAAGCTTAAAATCTTAGTAAGTTATTAAACATTTATTTCTTTTCCACAGGGACACAGTGAGACTTAGCTGTGGATGTGTGCATGTCATTTCTCAGGGATGCAAATTGTCAGAGAGGTATCGAAACATACTTACATCAGTTCGGAGAATAGAAGAAGCAAAATTGGAGGATTCTGCACTGGTTTTCAAAGTTTCTACCATCCTTTAACATTCCAGGGATCCAAACAATGGCACAGCTATGCTATATTGAAAAAGAGGTAGAAAGTGCAGTACACTACGGCATGCCTGGAAGGACCACAGGACTCTTAGGCAGAGGAGCAGGAATCAGATGCCTGTTATTGCCTTGGTGGGTGAGGCAGCTTCAAGGATATAGGCTGCTTCATACATGTTGTGTTTATTGTTTGATTTGGTTTTGGTTGTGATTTAGAGGGCCCTTTTAATTCTTGACTTTGTACTGCAACATGTATTGCATTGCTGGCCATGTCTAATAAAACCCAGTAGCTCTTCTTCACCTCATATGATAAGTAAAAACACTCATACCCTCAAAGAATTTTCAAATTCTGCTGTGGAAGGGAGTTGTAAGTGTTGTCATTTAGGAATGCTCACTAGCTCCCAAGGCTCCATCCCCAGTCCCAGGCCCTACATCTTTTTATGAGGCAGACATGAAACTCACTCCCATAAAACTCGCTCATTTTCTCATCGCTAGAAATGGAGATTGTGGTGAAAGAACTGTCAGACTGTCTGTCCATCAAGGTCAGATGCCACTGGGTTAATAACTCTGCAAGAGTTCTGAAGTCAGGGAAACCAATAGGAAGAAGAAAGAACGCTCAGACCAAAGGTAGTCAGGCAAGGGCTGGTATAGCTCTGAAATTGGCAGAATTTGCAGGGAGAATTCTGCCAAAATGCCCATAACTTCTGGCCTTAGGAAGGAGACCTAAATATTAATTGCAACAAATCATAAATACCACAATTTGCAGAAAGCATGTAGAAACACTCAGCTGGGTGCATTATGGGCTGCATACATAAGCAGGGAAACATTGGTCATGCTGACTATGGCCGACATCAAAACTGGTGAAATGTACTGATTTTAATACCTCATTTCACTGTTGTTTTGCAGCAGTAAAATACTTTTGCAATTACATTGCTTCAAGCATTTCTTATGGAAAATTACTTTTTCTTAACATAATGACCTTTTAAGTTGTGGTAATACTTCACTTTAATTCCAAAACTATTTACATCACTGACAGTTAGTGCCATATGATTTAGAACTTTTTCTTTATGGTTTCTTATTCTCTGTTCTTTTTTTTATAAATATTTCCCACTTAGTATTATTTTTAAAAACTGATTCTTGTATAAACATGGAAAAAAGGGAAGTAAAATGAATATCTTTTGTGATTCTACATATTTTAATAGACAAAAAAATAGAAACAAAATACTTTCAAAAATTAATGGGATTCATTTAGGTAGTTTAAAAAATTAATATACAAAACATCAAGATATTTAATGTAAAATTATTAATCAGTCAAGAATCATTATTTTAAAAAGTCTCATTTCTCATAGCAATCAGAAAAATAGGCTTCTTAAAATAGATTGAACAGAAAGTATGCATGATTTATATATAGGCGATTTTAAAAATTTTTTATTGAGGAGACCAAATGAAGTCTAAAATACTTGAATACTCTTGTATTGAAACTCAATACTGTAAAAATTTAAATCCTCATAAAATTCACCTATAAATTCAATTCAATCCCAACTAAAACATAAATAGATTTTTTAAAAAATAAATGGGGAATGATATCCATGGAAATAATAGAAATTATAAAACAAAAGGAAAATATAGTAAAATGGAGATTAAAGCTTGCTAATAATTAGAATAATTGTTATTAATAATGATTAATATGGTTTATTACTGGACAAGTGTGTCAATCAGGATGGACTAAAATGTACTGTACTGCTGAACAATTGTAACATCTCAGTATAAATACTAAGTATAAACACTTTGTATAGCAGCCAACATTTAGTTTTTGTTCATTCTACAGTTTATAATCAAGATTATTTCTGAGCTCTGTCCATAACTCCTGAGTTTAAGTATTACTGGTTACTATGGGAGATAGATGAAAGAATGGAAAAGTATCTTGCATTAATAATGAAATGCTTCTCTGCCTGTCATTTCTGTTCACAACTCATTGGTCGTCTCTTCTCATTACAAGAGGGTCTGAGAAATGGAATCCTATCATGTGCCTGGAAGATAGGGACCTGGAAATATTTAGTGTTTACTAGTAAGAATTTAAACAATTTGAAATAAGCAGATAAATAAAGCAGATAGGGGAATTCAAAGATAGCAACCCAGGAATGAAGTTCCTCATAAATTTTGAAATACAATGCCAAAGTGTGTGTGTTCCTTAAAAATTAATCATTTATTCAAGAAAAATGTACCATCTTATCCTGTATCTACAAAATGCTTAGTGCTGTTATAGGTCCTGAAAATATTCCAGAGAACAAAACAAACAGAACTTCTTCCCCTTCCTTTACATATTGGAAACAGAAATGTGAGGAATTTGTGCTTCCTGTCCTTATGGGTCAGATTCACAAAAAATGTGTACGTTACTGAAATTTTCCCTGGGTCTCTGGGACTTCTTTCTGAAGACTCCTTTATCATAAATTTTTCATTAAACAATGTTGTTTTGCTTTCCTGTTGTTAATCTTGTTTTGATCATGATTCAGCTGTAGACTTGTAATGAGTCAGGAAAAGATACTACTTTTTCTTTCCTACAATATATAATTCTCATTAAACTTTTTTTTGACACTGAAATTCATGCCTTTCAAAAATTCATGTTGCTTTTTCAGGTCATAGAACATAAAACAATATTTCTATTTGTGTATTTTAATCTCAAAAAGTGTATATTTAAATTTA
Organism: Sciurus vulgaris; assembly: GCF_902686455.1. Classification (NCBI taxonomy): domain Eukaryota; kingdom Metazoa; phylum Chordata; class Mammalia; order Rodentia; family Sciuridae; genus Sciurus; species Sciurus vulgaris. The sequence goes on along the minus strand of NC_136469.1, from coordinate 132,315,060 downwards.
TGGCATGACTGGATAAAAATTTAATACAACACTAAACTACAAAGAACATAATTCCTTGTAATCTCTTTTCTTTAGCAATGACCACTTTCGACAATTCATGTTGATTTATTTCATTTTCTGTGTGGTAACTATTGCATAGGAACTAGCTGTTCATTTTAAGTTTAAATGATGGAGTATAAAATCTTGTGACTGCTCCTGAGTTTTTAATCTTAATATCAAACAATTCTTTGATAGTCTGTTCAAATTATTTCTGTGTATTTTTTCCATTACAGTCTTGTACTATTAGACAATTTTAAAGAGAAACTTGGATTCACAGTAAAATTGAGCTGAAAGTACAGAGAGTTTCCATGTATACTCCCTGACCCTCTCTAACACACAGCCTTCACCTCTACCAACAGTCTGCACCAGAGGATGGGACAATCATTGTTATTCCAAATCTATAGTTTTTATTAGAGTTTGCACTTGGTATTGTACATTCTCTGAATTCTGACAAATGTATACTTGCATTCATCTGCCATTATAATACTATCTGGAAGAATCTTACTGTCCTAACAATCCACTGTGCTCTATTTGTTCGTCCCTCCTTCCTCTGTCCACCAGTTCGTAGCAACCACTGAGTATTTTCACCGTCTCAGTAGCTCTGCAGATTTGTTAGTGCCTTCTCCACTGAGAAGTCTCTTGTGATTCGAGTTATTCTTCTCTTCCCGATGCAGAGACTCCCTTACAAATGCATATTTTCTTTATAAACACAAATTTCTCTAACAAAAGGGTAAATTGTATTCTGTTTTCAGAGACTCTTCTGTGTATGCTATTTTACAAAATAATCAGCTCAAAATAATCCTTTTGCTAGAGCAGCATATTTTGGGGTGGCATATTTTGGTCTCCTGCATTATTATTTATGTAGATCTATTTCTGAACTTCATTATGTTGCATTGAGCTATTTTTCATTCATACTGAACTGTTTTTGATTACTATAGTTTTACAGTAAGTCTTGAAGCCAGGTAGTTATTAGTTCTCCAACTTTGTGCTTCAATATCCAGTTGGCTATTCTGAGTCTTTTGCATAATGGTACAAATCTTAGGATTGGTTTGGTGACATCCACAGAACAATTAGCCAGGATTTTTATTATAATTGCAATAAATATATAATTCAAGCTGGGAAGAACTGACATCTTGTCAATATTCAGTCTTCTTATCCATGAACATGGAAAAACTCTCCATTTATACAGTTTTTGATTTCTTTTCTCAGAGTGTTATAGTTTTCCCCATTTATATATTGTGCACAGTTTGTTAAATTTATACCTATGTGCCTTATTTTGGAAGTGATAGTGCATGTGATTTGTTTTTGAATGCAAATTCCTCCTGCATGTCATATAGGAAGGCAGTCACCTCATAAATACTAACTTTCCATTCTACAACCTTGCTATATTTATTAGTGATTTCCCAGTGTAGGATTTTTCAAAAAACAGAATCATAACCATTTACTTTAAAGATCTTATGGGATTTTATTTTGATTCTAGAATTAGGAAACACTTTATTCCACAAAATAAAATGAGTGTTCTAATGTACTGAGTACAAGAGCTGGGTTTTAATGTCGAAAAGAGCAAAAACAAAAGAACAAAAAGTAGATGAGCATTTCAAAGTTATTTTTCTTGTAAGATGGGATAGAAAAATAGGAAAATAGATGATTAGGTAACACTGTATTACTTTTTATGTGTAAGGATTAAAGTGGAGGAAACTTCATTCTTATGCCAATTTAAACTGGCCTGTTTTGGAAATTTGGTTATTAACTCGCTAATCCTGATTTCTTAGAAGTTCATGTTAATAGCTTAGTTTCATATTAGTGACATGAAACTTTAGGCTGTGAATCCATTGTGAGTTTTAGTCTGCTGTCTTAGCTTTCTGTGACTGTGACAAAACACCTAAGTAAAACAACTTCAAGGAGGAAACAATTATTTTGGTCCATGGATTTAGAGGTTTCAGTTCATAGTCACTTTGTTCCACCACTGTGGGCTTGTAGGCAGAACACAGTGACAGATGTGATGGAGCAAAGTTGTTCAACTCAAGATGGCAGGAAAGGGGGGTGGGAATTGTCCAGGGAAAAATGCACCCTTCAAAGGTACATCCCCCATGACCTGCTTTTTCCAACTAAGCCCAACTCCTAAAGTTTCTGTCACATCCCAATAGCACCACCAGCTGGGGATCAAGCTTTGAACTCATGAACTTTTGGGGGACATTCCAGATCCAGACAATAACAACTAATCTTTTGGGACATAATGTAGAAGCTTAGTTGAAAGCATTTGACCCCCATAGCTATTATTTAATACACCTTGCTTTACAAAACTTTTGTTTTATTCTTCCTGATTTTCTCATAGTTAATAGAACTGTGACTATTCTATTACTTTAATATAAAATTAACAGTAAATATTTTTAAAATTCATATTGGATTTTTCATTTAATTTCTATTTTAATTTCTATTTTTATCTTTAAAATATTTTTTCCATCATGCTTCCTTATGGTGACTTTATGCTACTTTTGTCTACATTTTGGTTTACATGACTACTTCTAATATTTTCATTTTGCCTTATTTAATCACAAAAGTATTTGTGCTATTTGACTTGACACTGAGAACAACTTTATGTGTATCCTGTCCAGCCTGTAATTGGAAATAGTGTGCAGAGTCATACAACTGAAGGACTTTCTAGCTCTGTGACACTGGGCATGTAAAATGAGAACAAAGACAGAGCAGTGATCCACAGAAAGGCAATTAGACTCAAAAGGCCGCTCTTTAGAACTTTATCTCCCAAAGCCCCAGGTAGCAATGGTCCCAATATATCAGGACTAACATATATTAGGAAGAGGACTGTCTGAGATTTTTCATTCACATCATTATCTCAAGGAAGCAAGCCCTTCCAACGTATATTAAAGAGTGTTAAAAAAGTCAGCTTACTAGGGTGATTTGAATAGTGTTGTTTACAGAGAAGATGTGGAAAAGGAATTGTTAATAGAATTTGTGAAAAATTTAAAAATCACTTTTAGGACAAATAGAATTTTCAAGATAATTTGTAATCATAAACTATATTGCTATGGAAAAATATGGCAAAACATGCCTTATAAACCACTTTCTTTGGTTCCCCCTAAAAGTGAAGATATTCCCAAATAAGTACCATTTCGTGTAAAGCCTCTTTCCTCCTCTGCAGTTTGGTTTTGAAATATCATCAGTGTTGTAGCTGCATTTATTTTAAGTGGATTTAGAGCAATTTAAAAAATGGTCAAAAGAGAGTTGATTAAATATAACTTCAATTTACAAAAAAGAAAGTGCATAGAATACAGTCATTTCAAGAGACCCTGGGTATGACATTTAATAAAACAAAGAGAAAAATCAAATAACCTCAAATAGTTGAACAGTATGAACTTAAAGAACAAAGAGTTTTTGCTGGGGAAAAGACCCACTTCTTGTAACATATTTGTTTAAATTGTCTTTGCAAATTCAGAGCACTTATTCTCTCTGATGAGTTAGGCACACAATTGTATCCAGACTTACTGCATTTGGGGGGCTTTTGTTGTCTTGCAGTTTCTTATGATTTGGATGTGAGGTGTCCCCCACAAGCTCATGTGTCAAACAATAGAAGAAGTTCAGAGAAGAAATGACTGTGTTTCGAGAGAACCTTAACCCAATAGAGAATTAATCACCCCATGGGATTAATTGAGTGGTAACTGAAGGCAGATGGGGTGTGGCTGGAGGGACTGGGATATTAAGGGCTTGGCTTTGGGGTACATATTTTATATCAGGCAAGTGCAGTCTCTCTCTGCTTCCTGATCATCATGTGAGCTGCTTCTGATGCCACACTGTTCCACCACAATGCCCTGCCTCACCTCAGGCACTGAGGAACAGAGTCAGGCATCTGTGGACTGAGACCTCTGAAACCGTGAGCCCTCAAATGAAGTCTTCCTCCTCACGGTTGTTCTGGTTGGGTATTTTAGTCACAGCACCAAAAAAAATGACTAAAACACAGCCTAACTCTTGGATCATTAACTATTGACTAGAGAATATCTTGCTTTAGGAACTATACTCAGAGTTATTGAGATATGGGGCCAATTCACCACTGTGAAATGTAATCAAATGCAAAAGATAAATCAGAAGATGATATTCATCCTAAATACTGTGCACGGGGTCCTTATACCTGATTATAGGTCATGTGATTTCTTTGTCCTGATTTCTTTGTGCAACAGGGATATGTCAGTGAAGAAGTAAGTACCAACCCTTCTTTCATGGAGTTGACATTCTAATGGAGAAGTCAGACAATGTATGGGTTCACAAATGGGTGATAGTTTTATAACGTAATTAAGAGCAATGGAAAATGAAAAACAGAAATGGAAGCATAAGAATAAAGGGAAAACTTCCCTGTTGCCCCCTGAAAGTTTAGTGGAATAAATTGACATTAGACAGATCTATAGGAGAAAGAGTATACGATGGTATTAAATGCATCGGGGTATCACTTTCTGATCCCCAATTGAATCAGTGTCATAGTGACATTGGGGAGAGAGGGCAACTTCATCATGTTTAAGGCAGTTGAGATCCAAATAATACAAAGGAGTGAGCTCAAGAAGATGAGAGGAAAGCATATTTCTGACACAGTGAATAATGAGGCAGAACCAGCCCTGCCTGCTCCAGAAAGGGCCCAGATTTGCCTGTGCCTTGAACATAGTTAGCAAGGAGCAGCCATTGGACGCAACATTGAGAGGTTGCCAAGGACACTTGAAGGCCTTAAACCAGGAAGTTGAATGATCCGTGGGCATGTTGTTGAGAGTCTTGGCTAATAAGGAGGATGGTTTTGTAGGGCATGGTGGCACAGGACTGTAATCCCAGTAATTTGGGATGCCAGCACAGAAAAACTGCAAGTTCCAGAACAGGCTGGATAACTTAGTAAAATCCTGTCTCAGAATAAAAGAAGAAAGAACGGGGTATGTATCTATGTGGTAGAGGGCTTACCTAGCATGTGTGAGGCCCTGGGTTCAATCCCCAGTAACAAAGTCAAGACTTTGGGAAGTGAGAGATTTTAGTGGGTTTGAAGCAAAGTGGACAGGCCCATGAAATGTTTTAGAAAAACAGCTTTGTAGATCTTACTATACTGTGAAAATGTAATGTACTATCATTACTGTTACTCAAATATTTTTTAATAAATTCATCTTAACAATTACCGAGATCCTTTTCCTCTTCTCTTTGTTTTTAAAAAACAAACTAGCTCCCCACTAAGTACATGACCATACTAAAGAACTCTGTTTCCTTGGTCCTTTTTGGATATAAAAGAAACTAACTTCTGATAAAATAATATGCAGGCCCATAGTTGCTACTTGCTAAATATTTGCCATATTAATGACTACATAAATAAAATATGACAGGCTTGTTGCAAGGCTATTGGGTCAAGGAGATATTTGAATGAATGAAACAGATTGAAGGAGTTTATTGCTACAAGTCAAAATCAGCCCAAGAGTCATTTCAGGATAGGAATTTTACAATGTCACTGACCCCGGGATATATGTTTACATGAAATTTCTTGGCAGCATTAGCTTAGTCTGATAGCATGAAATAATGTATATAAATGAGCTTTGAAAAGAACAAAGCTTTGTGTCAATAATTGTAAGAATTGCTATCATTTATTTTCTGACCCCTCTGTGTCAGATCTCATGCCAGGCATTTTCACATACATTATCTTGTTTAATCTCACAAAAATCATGGAAAAAAGACATTCTCCCTGCGTTCTAAAATTGAGGAAACTGTCATTCAGAAATGTTATTTAACATCTGGTTAAATACAGAGATGTAGTTTTTGAACCCCAACTTAACTTATGCTGTTGCCTCAAAGAAGAAGGGCATTATTATCCTGATTTAGAAATAAATACTATCTCACAAATAGCTATCAAATTGTTAAATTTTGGAGCATATTTTAGAAATTATGTTACATATGTTCCTAAGATCATCACAGAAATACAGATTTTCAAGATTTAGACATCGATCTACAAGTAACCAGATACTTCTTCATATGTAATTCCTTGCTTGACTTTCACATGCTCAAGGTCATCGGAAAGCAAAGCTGGGATTCAAATCCAATTTGGTGCTCTTCAGACCATAGCATACTGACTCAGAATTTGACATTTTGTTCATCTCTATGTTTATAAGATAGCTAAGATAAAAGACCCCGAGAAATCTATGAAAGGCTCATATTGCCATTGGAGAAAGGAATTTGTGGTATACTTGAGAGAAACAGACAACATGATAAAAGTAACAAATAGCTTTGGGTTTAAAAAATAGTACACGCCACAAAATACCTAAAACAAAACAAAGCAAAACAAGGGAGCTTAGCATATCACGAGAGGGGACTGCTCCACTGTAAAGAAATACAGAGATAAAATGGAAGCTGGGGGCCGTCAAAGGTAAACGTAGCCAATGTCAGCAGTGTCAGAGCAGAAGCCTTTGGAATGCAGAACAGGGAAAGCAGGAGGATGTGGTAAACAATAGAAAGATCACTATATGAAGCCCTTGAGAGAGATTTCTCATCTGGAAAAGGATTTTCCTATCTCTGCTCCTTTCAGCTCAAAATGACCCCCAAGTGACAAATTCTCAGGATGCTGCTTCTACTCCCTGCCCACACTGTGACCTCTGAGTAGACTAGAACAGGGAAAGAGAAACACAAGCCTGGAGAAGGGGGTCTTTCCACTCAGGGTTAATTCCTCTTGCAGAAACACTCAAATTGCTTGCTCTGAGCCCACTCAGAGCAACAAACTCAGAATGCCCTCCAGCCCTGCCAAATTCTTCAGAAGGGACTAGGTTTCATATTATGCAATTAAGACAACTGATTTTCAGAAGACTATATGGGTGCATCGAATCCATCCAGTTTCCTTTCAATGAGGCTTAGTGCTTATCACTGTGGACAGTGCAGGACAAGAACTCCATTTGTTTTTTTTTTTTTTTTTTTATGGATTTCAGGTGATTCCTGAGTATTCACTGACATCATCAAAAGCTCTGATTATTAATCTAACCCATGATGTTATACAAGGATGAGGATGGAAAAATGTAAGAAATAAGACCATTTAGATAAGATGTTATTTATAGGATGGTCTATTGTTAAGTTAGAACCCTAAGATGAATTTTTAAAAATTTTTTCATGCTATTTGTTATTTGGATGGTTCAAAGAGAATTGGAAGCCAGCTTGAAAATGGTTAGGGTTTCACTGGGGGTTCTGTGGATTCTTTTCTTTTCTTTCTTTCTTTCTTTCTTTCTTTCTTTCTTTCTTTCTTTCTTTCTTCTTTCTTTCTTCTTTCTTTCTCTCTCTCTCTCTCTCTCTCTCTCTCTCTCTCTCTTTCTCTCTTTCTTTCTCTCTCTCTCTTTCTTTCTCTCTCTCTTTCTTTCTTTCTTTCTTTCTCTCTCTCTCTTTCTCTCTTTCTTTCTCTCTCTCTCTCTCTCTCTCTCTCTCTCTCTCTCTCTCTCTCTTTCTTTCTTTCTTTCTTTCTTTCTTTCTTTCTTTCTTTCTTTCCTTTTCTTTCTGTTACTGGGGATTGAATCCAGGAGCATTTAACCACTGAGCCACATCCTCAGTCCTTTTTTAAATATTTATTTTATTTTGAGACAAGGTCTTGCTGAGTTGCTTAGGTCCACGTTGAGTTACTGAGGTTGGCACTGAACTCATGATCCTCCTGCCTCAGTCTCTGAGCTGCTGGGATTACAGGCGTGTACCACTGTGTCTGGCAGAAATTGTATAGATTCTTATTTGAGAGACTTAGCTTTCCTAATAATAGCAGTTTACATGTTTAAATACTGACTTGGCTGTTTCCCCCTTGTATTGGAATCCTATCATGCCTCCATGCTTACCTTGTTCCACTGACGTAGAAATTGGAAAGCCTTCAATCCACTGTGAGAAGAAATATGAAAGTGTTTTCAAATACTGAATTCTATGCATGGGAAAACAAACAAATATGAACATGAGAATCAGAAGAGTGCAAGACCCACTTCAGTGGTTTTCCAATGGAAGAAATTCATGGGAGAACTGCCTCTAAACACTCTCAGGCTATAGCAGAACCTATAGTACTCTTTTTCTATACAGCAACCATCACACAGCAATTAATTTTATTCAATTTCTTTGCTTGGAATCAGAGTTAATTCTAACCTATAAGCAATTTTAGAGGATTACATTGTGACTGCACTGCTTTCCATCTGAATCCATAACCTACTAAGACTCTTTACACATAGGAGATATTCGGTATATCACCTATACTAAAGGATAATTGGATGAATGAACGTATATCCCTGAATTTGACCTCCAAGACATATATTCTAATATGGGGGTTGGATAGAATGAATCATTATATATCTACATGAAGATTTTCGGGTGACTGTGCTAAAAGTCACCCGGAAGTTTTTTGCTTTACCCTGCAAAAACAGTGAAGTGCTACACCAACATTCCAGGTGCCAGCAAACAGAGCACCTTTCCTTGCAAATGACAAAGGACTAGGATGAGATGAGTTTTCTGCTAGTTTCTTGTCATCACAATCTCTTTGAATTCTTACTTCCCTTTTGTACATTAGCTGTTTTGATGCCCCTCATTTTGTAGATAAGGAAACTAAGCAGAATTTCCATGATTTCCTCAAGGTCACATCTGCTCCTTAAAGCCCCTACTCTCAAAGAAATGTAGTCCCGTAGTGAAAAATATGGAGTCTCCATCCAGACAAGTGAGTAGAGGTTCAGTCCCAGCTCTTCTCTTTGAACCTGGGGAGATTATGGAGCTCCTCTGAGCACCAGTTTCATTCTCAATGAAGTTAAAACCATTAGGTGTTGAAAGTGTTAAATAATTAATAATAAGCACTTAGGTTTATCCTGTGGTTATCATGTACCAGGCACAGTTTAAAACATTTGACACCTATTTGTTCAAATCATCCCCATTTTATAGCTCCAGAAACTGAGGCATAGAGCATTTAAGAAATTTACATGTCAAAGATCTTACAACAAGAAGGGGGAGAACAAGGATCTGAACCCAGGCAGGCTGGATCCCTGTTTTTATTCATCTTTATGCTGAATAACATGCATGACATAACAAATTGGCAAAACCTGTCTCCTGCTACAGAGTGGCTCTGGATTAATTGTCTTCCCCAGACGTTAATGTGTTAAAAGCTTGATCACTAGAATGGTGCTCTCTGGAGGTAGTGGAACTTTTAAGGGGCAGGACCTAGTGGAAGGTCCTTAGGTTATTGGGGGTGGGAAGGAATTTCTCATACAACCACATGGTAGTTGTCCAGAGACCCCTTGATTTTTGCGAGGGTGTTGCTATAAAAGGAACAAGCCTGTCCTTCTAGTCCTCTCTCCTGGTTGGAGATGTAATTACTTCCTTGCTCCTGCTGTTCCTATCTATACCAGCCCAGGGCCAAGCTTCACCAAGAGCATCACATGGCCTGTGTTATGCTATTTGCACTTTAATCCACCCAAACTATGAGCTAAATAAAACTCTTCTTTTTCATGGGTAGCCTGTGTCAGGTATTTCACTATAGTGATGCAAAGCTGACTAGTCCCTTGCTCTATTTATGATTTTCAAGCAATAAATGTGCCACTGTCACACCAACTTACTGTGAACTAATGCAATTCTGTCTTTATGACTATAGCAAGTAGTGAATGAAATGAATGAATCAGAAATCAGCAAATTGTTTTGACTTCTGAAGATATGGGCATTCATAATTTATTTCTACTTATTTGATGAATTTTTTCAAAATGTTCTAGTCTATAGTGTGCCAAGTAACAATGATCTCAATTTGTTTCGGCAAACACCTTACATCATCGTACTCAATTCCCCCACTACTGCCCATACTCCCCCATCTGTGTGGAGGAAAGCTTCACTTTGAATTATCCAGGTTTCTCCTATTCTTTGGTGGGTTCGATTTCAAGTAAGTTCTTTGGAGGTTTGGAGGGTCCTGTGGAGCCATCATGGCTAACAGAACCAACCTGGTGACCCATTCGGTGGTGGTTCTCCAAGAAGTGACAGCTTGAGATATAGCATACATGCTTGGAGAGCTTTCCAGGGAGAGCAGACTACAAGTTTTGGCCTTACTGTTTCGGAATACCAAGGCATTATGGGGACATGACTTTTAACAATAGAGCTTGCCATTGTTTTGCTATTATAGTCTCTCTGAGGCTTTCTGAGTGACAGTCCCTGGGGAGAGTGAATTATCATCCTTAACTTGTAACTTAACTGCTCCTTTTGTCATTCTGCATAATTGCTGTCACCCAGGTAAAAGTCAATTGTTTTTCTCCTTGGCAAATTCTCCCACACTCAGCTTGGAGTCCTTCGGGCAAGACAGGCTGCAGGGAACCTGGGCAGATAATGTGACTATATCCTACATGACTCCATGAAGCGGGGAGAGTCTTTGAAAGCCTTTGTTTCTGAAGACAAATGCCAAACACAGTGAAGAACTTGTTTAAATAACTGAAGTTGCCATTTACTTAACAGTTACAAAATTAGAGGTTATAACAGCTTGGACCACATGGGGTAGTTGGGAAGATTATAGTTGAGTTGATAAATGAAAAGTGCTTAGTCCAGTGTGGGGCACGAAATAAGATCTCAGTAAGTGTTAGCTTTCATTACTTTGTGACATTATGTGTTTAATCATTACGACTATCTTTCAGGGTTGATATTATGAATCCCATCTTTTCTAGAGGAGACAACTGAATAATACTGGACCCAGAATTTAGAAGTAAAGTAGGTTTAGTTGAAAAGCAGACAGACTTCACTTCCAACATAGTTTTCTAAATTCACCCAGTGACTTTCGTCAAGTAAAATATGGAGATGGATGGCCACACAGGGGAAATGCTAGTCACTGGACTGAATGTAGACCATCAGACTTTTCAGATGGTTCTATTATTTGAGTGAATTTTTCTACATTTTCCCCCCATAAAACCACATTTTCACAAAACTAAAATAATTTAAGAACAATAATCAGTTTTGAACACAACTGCTTGCATACTTTGCTTATATAAAGAGCCTGAGGCTGATGATAGCTATTGATCATAATTACTAAAGCAGTAATAGTATCACTATGACAACAATGATAATAATAATAATAATAATGAATACCATTTATTGAGCACTTACAATATAACAGACCTCATTCTAAGAGCATACCATAATTCTCTTTGTAATCCTCACTGGGTGGGTGTTGTTATCTCCATGATTTATATATTATAAAACTGACATTCAGACAGGTAGAGTGGTATAGTAAAAGTCACTTACTGAGTGGACAAAACAGAATTTGATTCCAGACTGTCAGACTTCTGAATTGTGGTCTTGCACACAAGTAGTAGTAAATGATAAGCCTCAAACCCAACATTCCTTTTCTCCCTAACCACTCTTTCCTTCTTTTTGAAAAAGATGCTCAGCATATATACCTCTTGAATCCACCTTCTGCTTTATTCATATCTGGTTAGATTTCTGAAAAACTAGGCAGCATATACTAAAGAGATTTTAGAAAAAACAGTTTCCTTAGACTTCTGTATGATGAACATTGGCAAAGTCCAGTTGAATGAATCAGAGTATATATATATATATACTGTGAGGACTTTCACTGGCTACTTGACTGACTCTCCTTCAGGTCTGGAGGAGCAGAAGTGACACAGAGAGATGGGTAGGGATCAGGTAGGGGTTTGGAGCCTAGACAGTAAAGCAAGTCTCTCCTGAACCATGATGGTATTGTTGGTTATACGAATATACTTCTCTGTATTGAAAAAGTACATCCACATAACTGTTGTTTTCATTATATCTAAACTACAGAAAGTAAAACCCAGCAAAATCTTTTTTGGTGAATATACATCATAAATTAAAAAGAAAGGGTGAACAGTTACCTAAATAAATATATAACTGGGTTTTACTAACACATACCTTAGGACCAAACCTATGTGTGCTTAAAGACTGGTCATACTTTTGAGCAAATTAAATTAACTGAGCCTCAGTTTAATCATTTTTAAAGTAAAGACTGATGGTTTTCTTTCAGGTACAGGTTTTAGCATGTGATAGGAACTCTATAACTGGAACCTGTTATTATTATCATGATCATCTATTTTAACAAGTTTGAAATAATATTTCTTCAATGGAAAAAAGATCAATTATTTTTAGAGATTCATATCCACATTAATTTTTTTTGTACCCTATATTCTATTCAATATCTCTGCAAATGCTGATAATTTTAAGTATATGCTACTTTATACCTTTACATTCTTCTCTCTCTCTCTCTCACTCTCTCTTTCACTATTCATTATCTCACATGCTCTCCTCTTTTCAAATTGGGCTATCACTTCAGTTAATACTTCAGGACTTTGTCTTCTTGAGTGACTCTAAACAAGACATTACAGTTTACACAGCATGTATCTTATATTTTGTAAAATGCAAATACACTTTTAATTTCTGGTCATGCTCACAGGGTGAAGCCGGCATTGCAAATTGTCCATTTCTTGATGAAACTCTTCATTAATGGTCTTAAGATGTGGTCTTGCTTCCATATTGATGAACTTTGTTAAAGTAAGGTGAAGACCAGTCATCTCCCTTTAGAGAGTCACTGCCTCAGAACTTCCAGTTACCTTCTGGAAGGGTTAGAGGGACATGTCTCTGAGAACAGCTCTCCTAGTGACCAGTGGCTGGGGATGTTGCCACATTCTCAGGGCTGGAAACTCAGACACTGGGATCAGACTATTTGCAACTGACTTGGCAGTTGTAGGGAGGCGTTAATGATACTTCACCTGGGACTCCAGCCAAGACTTGTTTATCCGTTCAAAATTTTCAAACAGAAGGCAATGTTGCTGGGCTCTACTGAGCCTTGGACTGCCAGCCTGTCTGATTTCCATGAGGAAGACCTTCAGACAAATTCTATAAAGCCAGGACAGGGCAGTCCATCACCCAAAACTCAGAGGTAAGATGAGAAAAGAGGCAGTATTTGTAACCCCTCTTCTCCTCAATGAGAAGCAAATGGATGTCATTGACTTTTGAATGCATTGTCCCCACAAGCATCCACACAGGAAAGCTACTCACTCATCCATTTCTGAGCCTTCCTCAGAGAACCCTAGGATCACAAAGGCCAGCTTTAAAAGCACCTGGCTTTCCAGGAGTTGAGAAGTGTCAAATTGACTTAACTCAAACCTGCTTGCCTATTGCCTTTCAAGTCTGGGAACAGTATCCTCTTCCAGCTTGCTTTCCACATTTTTCTTTTCTTTTCTTTCTTTCTGTTATTTATTTATTTATTTTTTAAGTTCTGACTCCAAGATCTGTGGCCCTGACAGGGCCTGCTGCTCCTCTATGAATCTCTGAACCTCTCAGTTCAAACAGCACAACAGGGTGACATTTGGTTTGTGGTAGAAAGCAGCACACACTTGTCTTTGATTTGGTTCTATTAAAAGTTTCTCCAAGAACTAGTTTGAGGAACGGAGGAGAAAGAAAAGGAAAGCAGGGGTGTGTGTGGTGCAGGGGGGATACCCTTACAGCCCTGCTGATAAGATCAGCAGAGATTGGAAAGTGCATTATGGTTTTATTTTTCCAGCAAACCACAGTGGTGAGGGATTTGACTGCTGGGAGAAAAGAGGACACATTTGTCAGACTTTTCACTTCACTGTGTGCTTGTTGAGTTGGTAAATAAAACACCTGAGTGGATATGAATTGCACTGGTGTCTAATAGCTTTAGGGCTAAGGGTTTACCTTGCAGTTTTGCAAGTCTTCTTCTAGTTTATAGCAGCTTTGTATTGAGTGAAGATATTTGAGAGCCATTACCCTATAGAAAAGCATCTGAAAAATCAATTTGCCTACTGAGAAGTGAGCTCATAAGTGTCAGGAGAAAAATGAAATAAATGTTGATAAATGTGTTTCAGAAAAACTCAGTGTTTCTGCATACCGTGTGATTTCAGTATAAACTCTGGGACACAGTATGCACTTGATAGATGGCAGTTGAATGAACCCATGTACTTTTTGCATAACACATTACTTAACACTTTTCTGCTCTCCACCTGGGTAATGGGTCAATGTGATGTTGAAAACTTTTAAAAATAGTTATTTGCAAATTGGAAAGGAAAACTCAACTTAGTGTTCAATACATGTTGGTTGGATAAAAAATAAAAATTCACTACTGAAAAGTATTCCCAGTAAAATCATTTTATGCTGTTTTCCACAAGGTTGTGGGGCTCCAGGCAGAAGTAGAGTACATAATAAACATATACTTGTGGTAGAGGATTGTCATTCCTTTTAGAGAAAAAACTCCCATGGCATTCTATTTTGGGATTTGTCTAAAGCAGTTGTTTAAGTAATAATTAAAACTTTTTCCTTGGTTTCCAGAGAGAGAGAAATTGAGCCTGTAGCTGTCCAACTGAGAGGAAAGGCCCTTCATGGAGAAGGAGGTGACATTCTTCCATTCACAAATCAGTGGCTTAATTCTTAGCAACAGACACTAGTCATTGCTTCAAGGTTTCCAGCTGAATTAAACCAACATGGCAACGTGAGGATCATTAAGAAAGCGTTTCGTTTCATGAAATATATATAAGAATGTGTATATTCTTAAACCACTGTATTGAGGTATAACTGACATGTAAAAAGATGTACTTATTAATACACACAACTCAATGAGTTTGGGCCATAATACACACAAATGAAACCATTACCCCAGCAATGCCATAAACATATCCATCACCTCCCAAAGTTTCCTCTTATCACTTTTACAATTTTTAATATTGTGTTTGTACATGCATGTGTGTATTTGGTAAGAATATGGAACAAAGATGTACATACAAAAAATTTTAAGAATATATATGGTATTGTTAGCATTCTCCTGTGTATCAGAGCTCCAAAAATTATTTGTTTTGTATAACTGAAACTTTGTACTCCTTGACCAGCAAATATGCTGTTAGTATACTGATTAAACACTACACATTACTCACTTTTAGGGTCAAAGTGAAGAAAAATTAGGAAATTTCCTAGCATCCTGAAATGACCAGCACTAATTATGAGAGAAAGAATAATCTGAGCCTGCTTTAGCACATGGCTTGATGTATGTATTTAGTGATGTTCATCTTTCCTTGACAACAGCGTCCCTTACCACAAACTCCTTTCAGAAAAGAGATTTTGGGGAGTATTTGCCATCTCTTGAAAAACTAGTTGATTTCCTTTTATTTGATCAATGTATAGTCCTGTGCTGTGTTGATATTCCAGTCAACAGAGAGCATGGTGATCCCCAAGATTGTGTTACCTGGTGACCTCCCAGTCATCTTAATTCATGCAGGAAAACTCTGTGATATTTTCACAACAACAAAATGACCTACCATGCACTTATCTGATTGTATCCCCATCAGTAAGTGATGCAAAAGTATAATGAATATGTTCCTTCTTACTTTGTCTTAAAAGGAATATAGGGCCAAATTTCTTACAATATATAGACTTCATAAAAACCAGGAATTTTTTATGTTATTTATTCTCTTTTGTTTACTGAAAAGATTCATGAGTATAAAATTTAAACACCATTTTCCCAGTGCTGTGGTAGCTGTCTTATTTGTTTGTGTTTTGTTAACCAGTAGCTACTTCTTTTGTATTATATGATCTACAAATTTTGAATGATTAATTTAATGATTAATTTAATGATTAATTTAATGTAAATGAGCACATTTTGAATGATTAATTTAAGCATAAACTATACTAAATTGACACTAGCTGTGCTATTTTTGGCAAATTTCACAACCTTTCTATGCTTTTATTTTCCTATCTATAAAATAGGAATAATAATATTTATCTTTTACTGTCATGAGGACAAATAAATTAGTAATGCAAACTATTAATTATAAAGTAAAATCCTTGCTATTGACTCTGAGTTCTTCATATCACAGGAAGTAGTATAACCAGTTTTAGATTCCCAGGGCCTCTAGCCACAGCTGGCACACAGTAGGCACTCTTATCACTGGCTCTGGCCACCATGTCCTCTAGGCCAGGGAGGGTCTTGTGGTATTTTCTTAAACACCCATTTACCACCACCCTTGCAAGGAGCTCCTGTCTCCTAACAACCCAGATAAAACTGAATTCTCTTTCATTAATTTTACACTGGTATTCTGCATATACCAAATTTTCTCTACATTGGCCCTATTGATATATGGGGCCAGATAACTTTTTTTTTATGGGTATCTATCTTGTTTACTGTGGGGTATTTATCAGCATTCCTACTCTCTATTCACTATATGCCACTACTGCCTCCCAGTTGTGACAATCAAAAACATCTGTAGATAATGCTAAATAACCCCTAGTGGTATTCCAGTTCAGAGCCATTGCTGTACACTCCTGTTAAACCACTTAGTGTGTTGTACTTATTTTGTTTAATAAATATTAATAGAGCACATACGGTAAATACTTTTCTAAAATAACTTCATATATTAACATAAATACATATGAATTAGAAGCTAGTATCATATCTAGATTGCAGCTGAGGATACTGAGGAATTAGGTGTACAGAGATAAGAAAGCAAGACACAGAGATGCTTAGTGACTTGTCCAAGCTCATTTATGGAGAGGCGATTCCCATTCAGAAAGTATGTTTCTGGAGTCCATTTGTCTAATCACTCCTCAGCATGCCTATACTTATGAATGAATTTGTCTCCACCCTGGACAGTATAAGCCCTGAGGATGTAGAGAGTGGGACTGCAACTCAGAGCCTATGATCCCCTTGGAGTCCAGAGCATGAAGCTCAGTATGAATGTTCAAGTAGATGAATGTGTGCTTATCTGCCATCTTACCTGTTCAGCAAGAAATGTAGAGAGGGAATGTAAAGATTTGGAGTCTAATGTATTAGCTAATTTCTGGATAAGTAAACTGAGACTTGCGTAGGCCAGATGTCTTGCTAAAGTCACAGGGTTGGTGGCTGGTGAGCTGTAGAAGCAGGCCCTAGTTAAGTCTTCTAACACGTAGTCCAATGTTTTCCATGACACTCTAATCTCACCACACTTAATCTCACTTGTAAAAGCATTCTCATCCTCATCATTATCATTTGTATTTCATTGCCAATTATTATTTCTTGAAACCATTTTGTGTATTCAGAAACAAATAAACAAGAAACAACACACTGTAGCTTATTTACTGTAACTTTATACATACATGGCAGAGAAATTCAAAGTTCAAACTATTAAATATTTCTGCAAATAAATCTCTTTCCCACCAGCATATTGTTCAAATCATTCTAAACTCAAACTGTGTCAATAGGTTTTTTTTCTTTCACAGTTGAGCTTCTTGAATCTCTACATAAATTAAATTTGGTTTACTGACATAAGGAATAATCACTTGCTGGCTTTTAAGACAACAGATACAGTGATAGAAGCATTATAGAATTATTAGGATACACTAAGATTTCAAATTATACCCTGTGGTCCTTTAGATGATTGTTCTTTGACCTGTCAGTGATCACTCTGACAGAAGGTAATTGTTCCACTGCTGTTCTGACTCATGATTATAGTGGCTACAAAGAACCTTAAATCATTTAGACATTTAAATATGCATAACATTACTAATAAGTCAGGGTCATAAGTGAAAGATACCATCAAAATAAATCTTACCTGCAAGAAGATATTCTTCACTTATATTTTATATGATTTGTGGAACAACCACAAATTTGCTCCCTCGAAATGTCTACCTACTCAAGGACAATAATGTCTTAAATTCCATCCTTAATGAATGAGTCCTTTTACTTGCTATGTTCTCTTAAAATCCAATAGCCCTAGGAAGAAAGTGCTAATTAAAATTAATTCACACCGAGGTATTAACAGCAGGGCACAAAGTTGAAAATTTCTAGATGCAGAGTTAAAAGACTCACTAACTTGCTTTGTTACTTTGAACAAGTCATTTAACTTCTCTCAGCTGTGTTTCTTTATCTGGAAAAACAGAAATGATTAAGTAGATCCATAGATTCCTATTGTGAGCATTAAATAATGTAACATAAGTAAGAATACTTTTAAAGGACTAATAGTGCTATTTTTGTCCATTTGGGACATTCTTTCAACTAAAAGCCCAGGACATAATACCGCTATATGCCTAAGATGGAGACATTTAAGATAGTTTCCCTGAACTTCAAAGTTTTGGGCATAGTAATCTCTGCATGTATATGTGTGTGTGTGTGTGTATATATATATATATATATATATATATATGTATATATATATATATTTTTTTTTTAATAAAGAGCTTTTCAGTATTTTTGGAGTATCTGAAGGAAAAAAAAAAAAAGAAAAAAAGAAAACTGAAGATTAACTAACGATAGAATTACAAAAAGATTCCTTAAATTCCCAGCTGCCCTACCAATTATCCATCAACCTTCTAGACTGACTGTCCCCTTTGCATGTGAGAAAATAAGGAGTCATTATTCAGATCTTGACTTGATTTTTTTTCAATACAAATTGGGAATTATACTACTATATTATCTTACAGATGTGCTATTGAAAACTACATATTACATGGATAAAAAAAATGTGTAATATCAATTGGCCTAAGCAGAATGATTGTAGTCTATGTATTCAGAAACAAATACATACATACTTCAACAGCTGTCAGACAGACTAAATCCTAAAATAGTAAAAAAACGTGTTTCAGGGACAGTCACCTGAATGCTGTGATTGTCAGTGACTTGGAACTTCCTACCTGTTCTCCCTCTCTGAAATCCCTGTATTAGAGTAGTGTGACAGAGTGTTGTTAAAGTGTCAGTATTAGCTTGTGAAGAGATCAGAGCAAATAATGATTGACCACCAAGACCAGAAAAAGTCAATTGTCAGTTCTTTTTTGTATAAAATCATAGTCACCTTCCCTCCTAGCCACTCAGCTCTGCCAGGCATTTTTAGGAACCATTATCTGTTTGAATTTTCCAGCAAATCAGTGAGTTAAATATTCTCATCTTCTCTGTGTTACTGAGGAAGTTACTGAAGCTACAGGAGTTAAGTGTGTTGAGGTTAAATGCGAAGTTGAGATGCAGATTTTGATGTTCTTACTTGAAGTGCTTTCTCCATACCACACACAACCAGAGAAGGAATGAAGCTTAACATATCATGTGGGCGAGTCCTGACAACACTTTAAAGATCAGCACAAATGGCAGGTCTATATCTAATTTTTAGAATTTAATATGCAATCCTTTGAAATCCTATTTTTTTTTTAAACATTTTACTGCTTCTATTATCTTTTTTTCTTTTAAATCAGAATCTTTCACGGACTGGGAACACTGGCACACACCTGTAATTTCAATGTTTTGGGAGATTGAGGCAAGACGGTTTCGAGTTCATAGCCAACCTCGGCAATTTATCGAGACCCTAAGCAACTTGGCAGAACCTGTCTCAAAAAAAAAAAAAAAAATTAAAAAGACTTTGACTTGTGACTCAGTGGTTAAGTGCCCCTGAGTTCAATCCCTGGTACCCCCAAAATAAGAAGAAAAAAATAAATCATGAGCAAGTATTTCCCTACTAGAATACTACATTGTATCATTTCCCACCAATTTAAGCATTCCATCTTCCTTTCATTTTCATTCTTCCATTAATTCATTTATTCATTCCTTCATGCCTCCCATGTTTTGGGTCCTAGGAACACAGAAATAACTGCAATGGGCATGCCCAGTGGTTCTCACTCCAACTTTTATTACATGATCAAATGCAGCCTTCCTTGACTATTTTAGTTACTTCTCCCAAATCCCTGGAGATATAAATTATCCTTTCATAACTCTTCACTCACACATGGTTTTTATTTTAGAGTTTTTTTTTTTTTTTTTTTTTTTTTTCCACACGAGGCCCTGTATTTCCAGCAAGCGATACTCAAGGTCTGGGAAATGAGTTCTCACATGGTAGAACCTTTTGTCACTATTTCAAGACGAATCCATGTTTCACCTTCATCTCACTTCTGCTTTTACAGTCATAAACTTGTCTGTATTCATTATAATTGTGGTCACTGACACAGATAATCAGCTCAGTATGTGAATGGGGTTTTCAGAGTTTTCACAAGAGTTCATATAAAATTCTTGCACTTATCCATAGTATGTTTTCAGGCTTTTGTTGAATTCTAAGTTATTTACTCCTGTGAAGAGCATTCCCACAGTCTAACTTTTTGTTGGTTTTGTAAATATTTTTTGCTCTTGCTTTCTAAAAATGAGTGCTTGCCTTTATAATACTTTTTTATTTAAAAAAATCTATGCAGATAATAGAGTTCCCAACCACATTCCACCCAATTTTCTTCATTGTGGAAACCTTACATTTCCAAGGTAGAGTTACCAAAGTAAGAAACAAAAATTGGTACATTATCATTACCTAAGGTTCAGATTTAATTTTGATGTTGGCATTTTTTTTCATGAACATTCTCTTTCTACCTCAGGATCTAATCCTGGTACCCTACTGGTTAAGTTGCTATGTTTCCCTAGTCCTTCTGGTCTGTAAGAGTCTTCTCTTCCTCTTAATAACGTTACCCTCTCTAAGATTATTCATCAGGTATTTAGTAGAATTTTCCTCACTCTGAGCATCTCTGATGTTTTTCACACAATTAGACTGGGATGTCGGTTAGGGGAGAATACCACTGAAGCAAAATTCTCTTCTTATAACCTCCTATCGGGAGTACATGACATCCATAGGACATCCCTAGTGACGTTACCCTTCATCAGTTGGTTCATAAGATGTGATTCAGGTTTCTCTGTTGTAGAGTTATTATTTTTTCTTTCCCTGTGCTATTTCTGGGAAAGAATTAGACTATAGCAAATTGAAGGTACAATACAAACTTTACCTTTCCGAGAATTGAAATAGACATTCTGCAAGGGAGATTGGTTGCTTCAACACATTGATGATTTTTATTTGCTTAATAATTTATTTATCCATATAGTTATGCAATCTTGTATTTTATTTGTTATTTTATATTTTATGACATAATCCAATACCATGTTATTTATTTTGTTGCTCCAATTCTTCTAGCCCTGACCATTGGGAGCTGTTTTGGATCCTGACATTATTTATTTAATGTGCTATCAGAATTAAATTCACTAACCACTAACTATTTTAATAATTATTATAATGCATACTTAATTAGCACACCTAAAGACATGTGAAAGTATAAAAATAATACTTGTAATTTTTTGTCTGTATAAAAGGATCCCCATGAGGGCAAAGACTTGGTTTGATGCACTATTGGGTCTCTGGTGCTAGGAACAGTGTCCAAGATTTAGTAAACACTCTGAAACTATTCACCCATTATCGGCACTATGTCTTCTTAAATTGTTTCATAGCAACTACTTTCTCTGGCAACTGTACCGTCTCCAGCTGTCCTTCCTCAGCTATCACAGAAGCGCACGAGAACGTACCTATGGGCACACACAGGTGAGCATAACCATCCTGACCCAGAGAGGCAGAGCTCAGTCCCGCCCCCTTTTCCTCTTCTCTCACCATTTACTCTCACCAACCTGAGTCCTGGCTAGTCTCTTCCCATCTGCCCTTTCTTACTTTAGATCTAAAGTCAAGATTTCACTTACCAGACAGAGAGGACTATTGACAACATAAGGGTGGGGTGGTGTCTTCTGGAATACATAACTTGATTATAGGTTAGGTGATCCATATCCCAGTGGCCCCAAAGTAGTTTTGTTGTCAAGGAGTTGAAAATAGACTATGTCTTTAAATATCTAGGCTCTCTTTTAAAAAATGCTTTATATTATTTATTCTGTCTCATTAAACATTTATTCAACAAATGCAAGCTAAAGTCTTACCATGTGTTATGAATTCTTAATTTGTAAAAGAGAAGCTCTGACTTCTACAAACCCCCTCCCCTCATCTATAAACTTTTTGGAGTTGACCGAAAGTAGTTGTTTCTAGATTAAGTTTATCATAGTTACTTATTATGCAAAATTAAATTCCTTTAAAAGATGCTGAATGACTTTCAATAGCGCAGCTGGTACCTTCTTTACCACAGGACAGGTAGCCGTCTGTTGGCATACTTGCTTTTCCACTGACCTCCAAAAGCAGTGGTCCTCTTCACCCTTGTTTTAGTTCATCTGAGACTCAGTTTCCCTATAGTAGAAAATAATTTAACATCAAGACTTCTCAGATGTTTTGGAAATATACAGTTTCTAATTAAAATATGCCTTTGATAGGCCATTTCCTTCCTTCTTTGTAGTTGTCTAATACACACACACACACACACACACACACACACACACACACATAAAACCAAAAAAATCTCTAAGAGATACAGTTTGAAATTCCTATTCCATTCTCAGGCAAATTCCTTCCCTGAGACACAGTTTCTTCACCTACAGAAATGAGGTTGATATGATGACTCTCATTTTTGGCGATCGAAATTTTGTATAGAAAATGCCCCACTCAAATATGTTAATGTGTGATCGATCTTTCTTTTCTTTAGGCATGGTCTTGGTTTTGCATAAAAAGAAGAGACTGCATTAGGAGAGAACTCTGGCCCAATGGGGAGACCCAGAAATATCCTGGTTTAACACTCACTAATGTTGGCAATGTATGTCAGGTTTCTTCAGTTTCCTCATTTATAAAAAGTACTGTTTTGGGGAAGATGAAAACAACTCAAGCATTCAAAAATAGTGTTTATATTTTGAATAATTACTGCTGGAAAATATAACACTTCAATATATAAGTAAAGTAAATCGGGTTTTACATCATTATAGAGATGCTTGTACATATATATATATATATATACATAGTATGCATATATATGTCCAAGTATACATATATAAGTACTTGTAACTAGATTAACCTCATACTTGAACGATAACTCTGAATAATTATCAGGAGAAATGTTCTGAGTGGTAAGGACATTTAGTTTCTTTATAGACTTAGCCCCTTTTTCTTTTTCTTTTTTTTGTGGTTCTGGGGATTGAACTCAGAGCCTTATGCTTGTGAGTTAAGCACTCTACCAGCTGAGCCATCTCCCCAGCCCTTAGACTTAGCCCCTTATTCATTTCTTCTGTTACTTTAACTGAGCTCCTGCTATGTGCAGATGTCTGCTCAAGGGACTATTTGTTATAGGCTCTATGAAAGTATTCCTTCCCATGCATTTTAAGGTGATGCACCAAAAAGTCATCAATAATTATGTGATTTAAAACACTTGGCTATCAGACTATTACTTTTGAGCTATGTTTGATGTAAAAAATGAAAGATAAAGAATACATTTCAGGATAGTAAAAATATTTGCAAAGATGCTCATAGAGAGGTTGGATTTTCATAGGTGACAATGTGATTTGCCTAGGCAGATCAGATAAACATTAAAAATTAATCTGAAAAGCATGTTAGTACTACCAGAATTTTTTTTTTTTTCTGAGTTTGAAAAGAAGAAAAGGTTTCAATTCTAGAACATAAAGATTAGAGCAAAAGATTGGTACTGGTCTTGTCTCTGCTCTAAGGCAAACAATCTTCATCATGGTGTTCTGAAACTTGGAATTCATCCTTTTTATCCCAAACAAAACAAAAAATAAATAAAGAAAAGATAATTGTGCAATTTTAAACATGTGATATGTCAATAATAATTCTCTTGAAAATTATTCTTCATTGAGCTTGACATTTCAGGAAGAGTGATCCTTCTGAATTCCCAGTGTCTGATTATTCATCTGTTACATGATCTGGTAATAAGAAAATGATAAATGTATGTATTTGGAATGAAGAGAGCTGAACTGTAGGACAAGGTGTTTTGATTGGTGACATATAAGTAACATTGTTAGAACTGTGGTCTCCAGAGTCAAACAAACTGGTTTTAATCTGGGCTACTGTTATATGGTCTTGGAGGAACTTCTCTAAAACTAGGTTTCCTCTTAACATAGCAAGTCAGAGTCAATTCTGTAACTCATGATGATTAAATGGTGCCCCCAAAGTGCTTACTGCAGTGTTTTGTGTACCTGAAGTGCTCAACAAATGTTCAATTTCCTTTTTTTTTAATCTCTAGTATTATTATCATATTAAGCGCCGATAGTGGTAATAATGGCTAAAAGCAATAAGAATAGGAAGGTCTCCACCAAAGCCTTCACTCTTTCAGTGTTTTATCTAGTTTATTTTCTTACCATTTCAAAAAATTCTAGCTTTCTTTGGTCATTTTCAGTTGTTCACTTTTTTTTGCTTTGTGACTCACACTTTGTGACATTCTTTGCAGAGAATCTAGAGGGTGTTTGTGATACAGAAATAAGAAAGCACTCTCAAAATTGAAGACAACTTTTTAGTGAAGTTTCCTGAACTTTGGAGTCAAATGGAGTTGGTTTGGATAGTCCTTCTTTATTTTTATCTCTATGACCCTACACATCTCTCTTGGTCTCTCAATCCTCAGATTCTTGTCAGTAAAGGAAGAAAATCACAGCCATGTCTTAGGGTCAATATGAAAATTCAGAAAGATAAAGAACCCATAAGAATCAATAAAATGAAAGATAAAAAATTCAACTAGAGCAATGAGCAGAAGACATAAACAAATGGGTACAGAGGCACAGGCAACTCCTATACAACAAGACTTTCAGTTTCATTAGTGATCTGAAAAATGCAAATTGACCTATAATTACACACCATGAGATTGACAATTTTTTTTTCAAAAATCTGACAATATCAAATAGTTGTGAGGGTGTAGAGGAATAGAAACCCCATTATGGAAAAATAATGGATTGGTACAGCTGTTTTGGAAAACATTTGGTCAGTAACTAGTAGAACTAGAGGTTAGCATACATAAGGACCTAAGAATTCTGTGACCTAGAATTCTTTATGTATAGGAACTATTATTTAGGATATAAAGATTATTTTTTTTTACCAACTGTATACCAAGGGCTTTATAATGTCTTCTCTTCTCTCAGAGGTTCTGTAAATATGACTCAATTCCAGGTAGAATATTCAGTTGGGACAATTCTGGCAGATCATACTCTAGAATACCACATAGAACGTCATAATTTAATTAAGCACTGGCCCTTATCAGATACATGTACAATGTGTAAGTTGTTTGCTAGGAGGATAATTGGATGCTATTGTCAGGACTGGAGCAGGTGGATAGACAAATATGCTTTACTTCATGTCTCAACTTTGGTGTTAACACCTTTTAGCTTCTGCTGTAACTTAGCCAGTAGCTGTCCCTTCCAACAAGTTTCATAAATTACTCTTTGAATAACCTTTATTCATTAATCACTAGTTTATAATTGCATATTTTGAACATTTGACTCCAGATTCCAGACTTTTTCTGCCTGTCTTTGCAAGATCACATTCTAATAAGAGGTATAAGATGAATATATACAGTATAATATGTCACCATATATTTCCCCTATAAACTATTTTCCAAAAAACACTTTTAATTGCATTCTATATAATAAATTCATTAGATGCAGCTCCATGTTCATAGTGTGAAGCATACTGACCGGGTACGTCCAGTACTCAGGGTTGGCAATCCCCTTCCTAGTGTATTCACACAGTGGGACTCTAACTCTTTGATCTGGGCAGTTACCCAGGCCCAGTCCTTCATGATCCACAACATGGTTGTATCAGTATTCCTTGTTATTTTACTTTTGTAATTTTGTTAAAACCACTAATTAAATAAAAAAGTGAAAGATGCTATTATAGAAATCATGTCATTTCATATGAAAGACAATAATAAATTTTTTTAAATACTCTGTAATTAGATGAAACAATTAACAAGATAGAGAAAATAATCACACATTTATAAGGCAAATAGAACTAAAATGTTTCATAAGTGATTGTAAATTCTTACTTCATTTTAAAGAAAGTATAATATAAAAATTGTAAAATTGTACAAGATGTATTATGGGTGATGTATTGCGGGTAAAATTTATGTAAGAAAGAAAGAAAGGAAATGCAGAGATGGGCAGAAACATGTCATCTGTATCCTTTTTTTAATTTTTATTTTTTTTAATTTTTACAGACTGCATTTTGATTCATTGTACACAAATGGGGTACATCTTTTTGTTTCTATCATTGTGCATGATGTAGATTCATGCCATTTGTGTAATCATACATGTATACAGGGTAATGATGTCTGCCTCATTCCACCATTTTTCATACGCCCCTCCTCCCTCTCATATTCCTCTACATAATCTAACATTCCTCCATTCTTCTCTCACCCCCGACCCCATACTTCCATTATTTATCATCATCCACATCAGGAAAACATTTGTTCTTTGGTTTTTCGGGATAGGCTTATTTCACTTAGCATGATATTCTCCAATTCCATCCATTTATCTGCAAATGTCATAAATTTATTCTTCTTTATGACTGAATAATATTCCACTGTGTATATATACCACAGTTTCTTTATCCATTCATCTGTTGAAGGGCATCTAGGTTGGTTCCATAATCTAGCTATTGTGAATTGAGCTACTATAAACATTGATGTGGCTGTGTTACTGTAGTATGCTGATTTTAAGTCCTTTGGGTATAAATCAAGGAGTGGGATAACTGGGTCAAAAGATGGGTCCATTCCAAGTATTCTGAGCAATCTCTACACTGTTTTCCAGAGTGGCTGCACCAATCTGCAACTCCACCAGCAATGTAAAAGTGTGCATTTTCTCCACATCCACACCAATATATATTATTGTTTGTGTTCTTATAGTAGCCATTCTAATTGGAGTAAGATGAAATCTTAGAGTTGTTTTAATTTGCATTTCTCTAATTATTAGAGATGATGAACACTTTTTCATATATTTATTAATCACCTGTATATCTTCTGTAAAGTGTCTGTCCAATTCCTTGGTCCATTTATTGGTTAGGGTCTTTGTATTTTTGGTGTAAAGTTTTGTAAGTTCTTTATAAATTTTGGAGATTAGTGCTCTATCTGAAGTATGTGTGGAAAAGATTTTCTCCCACTCTGTAGGCTCTCTTTTCACATTATTGATTGTATCCTTTGCAGAGAAAAAGCTTTTTATTTACCAGACCTTAAACTATATTACAGAGCAATAGTAACAAAAAACAGCATGGTATTGGCACCAAAATAGACAGGCAGACCAATGGTACAGAACAGAAGACACAGAGACAAACCTACATAAATACAGTCACCTCATACTAGACAAAGGAGTAAAAAATATACAGTGGAGTGAAGATAGGCTGTTCAAAAATGATGCTGGAAAAACTGGACATCCATATACAGTAAAGTGAAATTAAACATCTATATACTTGTGATGTGGAAAGTGTGTTTCCCAATTGTTTTCCTTTATTAATTTGATTAATCACCCATCATAATCAGTTTTGATAAAAGGGAAGTATGGGTGATAAAGTTTTGGCATCTAATAAGGACAATTAGAAAAGGTCCAGAATTAGGCAGTATTGTAAGTACGGAAAATATACAAAGATATGTTTTCTCAACTAACTATAAAATAATGAGCTCCTATGGAAGCGTAGAATTCTATTACTGGAGTAATAGAGGTTATTTTAAATAGAAAAATCTCCATGTAAGTTGTTGGGGATGTAATTCCCGCTTTTCTTTAGAGATAACACTTATATTCTAAGGTCTGCCTAAAACCCGAAAATTCAAGAATTCTATCTTTTAAGAGTAAAACATCTTAGTGTTGTAGGTACAATGAATGCTTTTCAAACATTAACGATTATACTTTTCCTTCCATAGCCTTTTCTCAGATAAAGGTGTATGATTTCCAAGAGACCTTTTATGAGTTCTTCAAAGTGTCCAGAAGTAGTTAAAGAAAGAGTCCTTTTTCCGTGAGTTCCAGGAGGCTATAGATGAGAGAATACTGTGGCTAAGATTTATCCTTATCAAGTTAAAGATGGTGCCCACAGAAATTCTTATACATTCTTGGCATTCATTCTTCTGGTGTCATGATGAGCTTCTTAGCAGTTCTGACATTTCAAAAGGACCATTTCTGCAACCTGGATCTCCAGCCACTCCCAGTTTTCAAGCATGATTCACGTTGCCATATAGGTGTGGACCTTTTCATTGCAAGTCAGTCATGTTTTCCATGGTGTAAATTGAATAGCAATGACTAAGGAGGTTCAGAACGGTTGTAGTTTATAATTGAATGGATTTATAGGCACAAGGAATAAAAATTCCTGGAAAGGCAATGAAGAGCTTGGGAAATGAAAAGGGTGGAAGGACAAATCTGCAACCCTCTTCTGATTAGCTTTCAGCTTGCTGGTGTCTTTATTAGTAGTTCATTGGAGCCATCTGAGCTCCTGAATCATTGATCAAAGTCAAACTTTAGCTCCCTTCTTCCACTCTAATAAAAATAATTGTTAACATATATTAAGACCATATTGTATACCAAGGGCTATACTAAGAGCTTCACATTTGATTGACTGTTTTAAATCAATGCATTTTGAACATTAGCATGTGTATGAGTCTCCTAGAGAGCTGTAAAATACCAATTCATAGCTAACATCCTTCCCCCATCTCCAAATTTGTTAGAGTTCTGGGACAGGACCTAAGAATTTACATTTCTGGCAAGCTCTTGTGTGACAAGTTTCTGTTGGTTCAATAATCACACTTTGGCTCTGCAGATAATTCTCTGAGTCAGTAACCACTATAATTAACCCCATTTCTTACACGAGAAAACTGAGTCAGAAAAAGAGAGAATAAGTAATTTTCCCAAAATCAAGACACATGAAAAGTGGGTTCAGGCCTTGAATTTGGGCTCTGCTTTTTCTTCAATTTGATGTGTCAATGACATTTTTCACATGCCTGGGGGAGTTTGATGTACGACCTAGATTTCTATGGCAAGTAGAGCAGGGAGGACATATTCTTACTGCTTTCTTTCTTGCCAAAGCAATCAGGATGGCTAAGAAGACTGGAGAAATTAAACCCTGATAGTATCTTTTGGTGATTTGAAGTGTGGAGTTTCAAGCTTAGGCTTCCAGGGTTTAGGAACAGTAGAGTAGCTGAGACACTGGCAATATCCCAAGATCTCAGCAGGATTGGGGATTCTGAATGGACAACATTTCTTTGTTGAATTTCTCAAACTAAAATTAATCATGAGTATGTATTGTTTAGAAATTGTCAGGGTGTGTTCTTTCTAGCAATTGATTTCTTTCCACATAGACATCTTGTTTTCTATGCAAATGGTTTTCTTGATGGATTGGTTTCATTCCTCATTTGTGTGTGCCAGGAGGTGTGGATTAATCATAGCGATCATGTGTTTCTTGAGTCCATGTTTCTTTATTTTTACTTTTCTGGAATCTGTGGTTGTATCCTAGAGGAGGATGGGATATGTTACGTCCTGTGATTCTGAGTGAAGCCTAGTTTCTAAGCCTAGCTCATCTTGTCTTATTTTGCTTCCCAAATACTGTATTTCTCCTGACCAGGAGCTCTAAGGAAACCTGTTTCTGAAAATCTTTATCAACAAGAAGACAGACCCATGGATTGGAAATGAAATTACACAAAATCAGTGTGGAGGATCCATTTAAATATTAGAAGTGAATGAAGGGAATGCAAAGCAAAATCCAGCATTATTATAAATGTGTTCCATTAGCAGGGTGCCAAGCCAAGAGTTGCCATAGGGTGCATCAAGAAGGAATTCGTTGACCTTTCAGGACTTGGTATAATGGACACCCTCATCAAGTTCAAAGCAACATCTCTATCCCACGTGGGCTAAGGCTGTTCTTGTGACAAATAGTCCTCTGTTTTACTTGCCATAGGACTTGGGTACAACACATCCATAAGTTAAAAAATAGAAATGGTAGGATGAAGGGGATTTAAGGATGGTTTAAAGCAGTCATTCAAAGACACTGCTATAAATGTTTGATGTTTTTGGTGCCATGCTAATCTCTGTCTCTAATTCATAAATCTGTGTCTCAGAAGTTTGAAAAAATATTTAAATTTTTTTTCCAAAGACCATAGTTTTGTTCAGAGTGCCTGAGTCCGTGTCCAAATAAACACATTATCTGCTATGACACAGAAAGTAGTATTAATATATTTTCTGTCAAACAGGTTTCTTAAAGGGGGACACTGTCTTTTCCAGTGACATGAGTCCCCTAAAATGTCAATATGAATAAATTACCAATAGAGAACTCTTCTCTAATCTTTAATGCTTTGCCAAACTCCAGCTTGATTGAAAAGCTGATATTTAGCAGAAAGAAGAAAGGGTATATCTTGAGGAAGAATCAAACTAACAAGGGTAATAGAGTAAAGCATTTCTGTGTCAAATTCCATCTGAACAATCCTGTTTTTTTAAAGGTCGGAAGCTCATACATACTTGGAATTTTTGCTCTCTGCCTTTGATTTAAAGCGCAAAATCAAAAGCCTGTTCTATGAAAAGAAGTGCACTTGAGCAACCCAGGAATGTGCTGAAGCCTTTCTACAAATTAATCTCTTCTTTAGTGAAGTGAAACATGGGGACCATTCAGGGACAGTGGGAGGGGCTCCGGGGCTTGAATTTGAGCCAAGCTTAATGAGAAGGAATTGGAGGCAAAGTGGAATTGAACTGTACCTTGTTAACTGATGAAAGCTGGTGAATGAGGTAGACTCACTGGCCAAGAATTCTTTGCCTTTGTTGCAACCAACTATAGGGGATGCTTTTGAGGTAGTTTTTGTGATCTTTAAACATCATGATGCAGCTTTTTAAACTTCCATATTTAAAAAATCGAATTGGAGGAGGGAATTGTTAATTCTGATTTCTAAATTTCCCGCTGTTTTGAAGACACACGAGCTTATGTTTCAGTGGATCAAACTTTATTTGTTTGGCTGTTTTGCTGGAAACTTAAATTACTAGCCACCATCAGGTGCTGGAGAGAAAAGCAATGATAATCACAGTCTGGCTCAAGGGGACTGACATTCCAGTCAGCATTGCTGAAATCTCTCGGCCACAGCAGGAAAAGCAGAAACCCAGAGGCCAAGTATGCATCAGGCATTTAGCTGACATTCTCTCAGCAAATCATTCCTCTCAGGGACCATCTCATGCCTTTCCCAGGGAGACCTCTCTGTGGTGCAAATAGTTTACTCCATAAATTTCTTCTATAGAAAACTATAGATTGGTAACCTGGAGAATGAATGTTCAACTCAGAATCAGAAAACCTGGGTTTTATGACAAAAAAAAAAAAATCCTCTTGAACAAGTTACTAAAACAAACTGTGACTCAGTTTCCTATTTTGCAGGATGGAGCTGAGATTTCTTCTGGGTTCCTGGGAAGCATGCACTGACTATACTTTGCAATGGCTTACAGTGTTTCTCAGGTACAGTACATGTTTAGCACCTTTGGATTGCTCAGAAGATCCACCAGATTTTGGTGTACATATTCTCTCCTAAAAGCTTAAATACTAAAATATTTAATGGGTAGAATAATCATATACCTAGAATGGTTATTGAATTGAGTGTGTAATCACAGATCACCTTAAGGGACCCTCCTAAAGTAGGAAAGTAAGATGTGCACAGAAGTGTAGGAAGAAAATAAAACTGCGTAATCTGTTGCTAGTTTTTGCTCTTACATACTTTGCAATGTACGTAGTATAATAGAATAGCAGATATATACATATATATAAAGAAATATATAATTTATTAGTAAGTAGATGCATATTGATAGTCTATGCTCAATTTATTTTCCAGCTTATAGTCAAAAGAATTAGGAATCTCCTGTTTTGGAGGAGGAACAAATAAACTCGAGAGAATATGTGTCCCTCTAGTCAAAAGTAATAAAGGGTTGAAAACCATGTAAGACAATACTTTTTGTTTAATTCAAATTATCTTTAATATGATTCTAAAATAGCACCTCTAAATGTCAAAAGTAACAAGCCTCTGTTGTCATTTGTCAATTTCAATGTGTACACGATTGGGACCTCTGACTTGGGAGAGGTTCTCAGAAGGTTGGAAGTCAGTTTTTAATACCAGCATTCAGGATACGCTTACAGCTCGAAAAGGCTATAAAATGAAACACATCAATGAATTCTCTGGAATGGTTCTGGACTTT
Source organism: Sciurus vulgaris (assembly GCF_902686455.1). Classification (NCBI taxonomy): domain Eukaryota; kingdom Metazoa; phylum Chordata; class Mammalia; order Rodentia; family Sciuridae; genus Sciurus; species Sciurus vulgaris. Next base: position 132,283,169 of record NC_136469.1, on the reverse strand, counting down.
GCAGGATATTTGCACCTTCAGATCTACTCTGCGCCTTTCCATCTTACCATGACCTTAGGGAAGCCGACCTCAGGGCCTGCATCATCTAAATGTCTTTAGATTGTCATGCATTCTGCTTGTATTGGGCTAACAGGAAGCCCTGGTGGGGTTGGAGAGTGGAAAAGCACATGTGGGGGTTGGATCACTGTAGCTCGCAGTTGGCCAGGTGGCAAATCAGCAGAGGTGGACCTGCCATAACCTGGGTCAGTCCAGCATTCCTCCCAGGCAGGCATTGCTCTGTCTGGCTCCTGAGGCACGTCCTCCCTTTGTTTCCTCAGTTTGAGATGGGACAGGAGAAACCTTGCTAGTGCTGTATCATCCCTGTTGGTTTCCTGAACCCTTCCATGGATTGCAGACAGACCCATTACTAAACTCTCTTTAATCGCCCCTTTTAGTTTACATCCACTTCCTGTCAGGCCTCTGATTGCATCTCCAACTTAATTCAACCCACAACTATTACCAAATTACAGAAGATACATGGTGGATAATACACAGACTTGAATCAGGCCACATCCCCAGTTTGCGTGCTTTTATATTCAAAGAGGGATTTTGATGTTGTTCATGTTTAAAGCAGAATTTTTAAACAATACATGCGAAAATAATCTTTTAGCAGAAAGTATCATGCCAATGAGTTTTCTCGCTGAATGCAAACATATCTCTAGAAAAGGAAATGAGCATCTTCTCAGTGGCTTTTAAGGAGGTGCATTCCAAGCAAGATATTATCACATAAACACACAAAGGAGGACATAGTAATAATATGCTTTTCGAATAAAAGGTACATTAATTGGAAAACAAAGTGCTCCATCTGTCCTGGTGGAGTGAGTTGACCTCCCAGGGAAAACAGAGTCCAGATCAGTGACTAAGATCCACAGAGGAATATGTGACTTAAGCTTAGCTTTTTGAAAAAGCTTGATAGTGCTACTACTACTAACAATTATGTCTAATGTTCATTAAGTGCTTATGACATGCTTACAGGTGGTAATATATTTAATTTTCACAAAAATTCATAAAACTGTTACTATTATTATCCCTTTATGTTAATAACCACCCCCATCAGGAACAGAAGATGAAATTCACCCAAGATAGGAACATATACAACATGACTTCATATACAAGTTGGTGGCTTTGTAGTGGCAGTTAAAAAAAAAAAAAAATAAGTTGATTCAACAAAGAACTTTTGATGACTGAGCATGACTGCTCCCCTCTTCTCAATCATGTGATGCATTTACCTGCATATTAGAATCACTCAAAAATAGTTTTATGTCTAGACTTTCTCTTTCATTTTAAGAAGTTCTCAGCAGTTACAAGATTATTTCACAAAGGGAGAGGAAAGAACTCAAGAATTTCTGTGAAATGTACTAAAGGGATACATTTTGAAAAGAAGAGAGAATTGGCTTTTTATACTCTCAATATTAGTCTGAAAATCATTTTTGAAGCAAATAAAGGACTCTTAAAATAGAGATCTCATTGTTCACCACCTTCTCCAGCCTGGCTCATGTCAACCAGGAGTCTAAGATGCTTGGGGGCAAAGACAAATATTTCAACTTAAGCTTACAACAGTAAATCAACTCAAGAATCTACTCCCTTGGAAAAGCTGTGAAATTTCCTAGATGTTTAAAATATGTTAGGTTGGTTGTTATTTATCACATTCAACTGTGAGTTTTGCCTAGGAAGAAAGAGATAAAGTTGTCAAATTATGGCCCTAACTGTGGTTGGGCTGCACTGTTTACCCTGCAAAGAGCAGAAGGGAGGGGCCAGAGAGGTGCTCTGAGTTCTGGTCTGCACTGATGCTGAGCAGGCCCTGGCCTTGTTCCCAAGTCTGGCTGTGGATGTCTTTTGGCTAGGCTATCTTGGAGATCAAATACATTCCTCCAGAAGATCTCTTCCTAACCTCCTAGGATTACCCTGCATTTCTCGGACTGAAGTTAAGTCTGTAGAAAGCATTTCCCAGAGAATGAAGAGAGTGTGAGATGCAGCAAAAGACAAAACACACACACACACACAACACACACACACACACACACAACACAGGAATGCATGTCATGTGAGATCATTAGGAACTTGAACAGTTTCTGATGGAAAATTCCAGATTCCCTTTGAATGACTGCCTTGGGGCATGGCCTATAGGAAACACCGGACTTACATATAATCTGTCATTAACTGTGCTTATGATTTCCTTTTATAGGTGGGAGTTGGGGTGTGGAATGTGCAAATATTATGCAAAAATTGCAGCAGGGGTGATTGCTTCCTTTGCCCATTCACTCTCCGGAAGGCCATGAAACTGCAGTGGCATCTCTGGTATGTATGGAAACTTAAGCTTTTACCTCTATTTAACCTCAGAAGCTAGGTCTGACCCAGAGTCTGTCTCACGCAGTTACTGTGACAAGCATTTGGAGTGAATTTGGAAATGTGGGCACTTCAATTGTGGACAAGTTTAAAATCTCTCTGTACCAGTGACATCTTTCTTGGACTTTCTTATCCTTGACGGTAAGAAAGAGAAACTGTCTTGGGAAAAGAAACCAAAAATACCATTGGGTCGGTCCCTGTTAGTCTCTTCTGGTTTGTCATTTTTGGGAACTGGGCTGTGGATAAACTAGGCTGAAGTGGTGAAAGTCCAGTGCTAATGGGGCTAAAGTTCAATGGCCTGGCTTGGCTCTTGGTGACTGTCATAACTCTGACCCCATCTGGCACAGTTGAGCCCTTTCCCATCAAGGTTACAGGATTCCCAGAGCCCACAGGGGCCAGAGGGGTAAGCCTGGCACTCTAATCAGGTGACTGACCTCGGGTGTCAGTTCCACTGCCCTTTGCTCAGAGTAACATGTTTAGGTTCTATCTGGGCCTCCTTTTTCTTTTCTAAAAGGCTTTGGGAAACATTGCTGATTTCATTAAGTGAATGCTTAGCTCATATAGAATAAGGATCACAATTCATATTTCTTCCCCATGAAATTTCTTAGAATCAGAGAAATCACTATTCATTTATACTGGGCCATCAGAATAAATCCAATGATGGCAAATATCTTTAACTATATCGAATAGTAATAATACTTGAAATAGTTGAAAGAGTAATAGTTATGATCCCAATAGTACTAGTTATAGTGGGAGAAATAGCAAAGCTTTAACATTAGTCAACAGCATGACACTTCATGAAAGGCTGGTGGCAAATTTAATCCTTACAACAACATCTGCAACAGGTATTGTTGCTTTCTCTAATTCTTGGCTGAGGAAATAGAAAAAAGAACATTCAAGTAGTTGACCAACGTCCATAACTTATAAATGACAGAACCAGGAACTGCCTATAGTTGGTTTCATAGTGTCAGCGCACTACTGAATAGATCTGAACACTCTGCGTTTCTAATAAATATAACCATCTCTATATTCAATCCATTTGACTACTGTAGAGTAATTTAACAGATGCAGATTTCTCTAGTTTAGAAAATAAAGAGATAAACATTTGAAGAGCAGAAAATTTAGAAATAGGTATGAGTCTACTTGCTTACTTTTTCCTCATTACTGGTCTCCTATTATTCAAGAGTTTCAGAAATTGAGAGAAAATATAAACTTGTCCAGCACTTATCTCCTTGGTATCTTCTACAAACACGATAAAGCACATTGCCCTGGGTTTATTCATCCTTGTTGGGAAAAAGATCGAATTTGCTCCTGTTCAGATTTTGGCTTAAAGCTGGTTCTATCTAAAGGGTAGATTGGTAAATTGACAAACTGAAAGTGTGAGCGAATCTCAAAATAACCACATTCTTGAGTAAAAGCACACATACCTCTTGCTCCTTTCATTTGGTGAGGATCAATTTTACCTGTGGTTCTTCTTCCCTTTAGGGCCTTATTGATCCAGCTTCCTGCTCTACCAGGTCTTTACTCAAAGCTGCCTAAAAAAACTTTCCTCTCTGTCTCAGTAACTGGAACACCAGACAAGAGGCAATTTATTGGAAAAGTTGACTCATTTGGGGAGATATCTTTTAAATCAGCAATACTGGTGCTACTGGCTGACTTGTTTGCTCCTAATTTCTTATGTTGAAGGCCTTCTCCCCAACATGACTGCAGTTGGAGACGTGGCTTTCAGAAAGTAAAGGTAAAATGAGATCAGAAGGGTGGAGTCCTTATCCAAAAAAACGTTGATGGCTTTGTAAGAAGAGGAACAGAGAGAGAACATTCTGTCCTTTTACATGAGCAGGAGGGACCACGGGAGAATATCCTGAGGTATACAATGAGACTCAGCCTCTGGGAAGACAGAAAGGTGTTCACCAGGGACTGACCATGCCAACACTCCAATCCCAGACTCTCAGCCTTCAGACTCTGAGAAAATACGTTTCTTTTGTACAACCCTCCCCTGCCCCATGGTATTTTATTAATTGCAGCCCAAGCAGAATAAGACAACTGCAGAGAGATTTTTTTTTTCTTGTGTGTTTTCAATTCAATGTTTATTTGCTTTCCTTTGCTTTACCATCTCTTTTTTTAAATTTTCTTTCTCTTGCCACTTTTATTTCTCTCCTCTTTCAATTTTTAAAACTAGACACAATGACCTGACCTTGAGACAGAGTCCACATGATTTTAGGTGTTTACTGACAATCCCTTGAGAGCACAGTAGGCAACTTTTATTTCCGGGATTTCACTTTTTTTCCCACAGGCTGCTTCTGCATCACATCATCTATTCCTCAATTCTCTTGTCCTTCCCTGCTCAAAATATTTAGAATCTGACATAAGGAAAGGGCTATTCTTCTCTGTGTATGTCCACTGTTCTGGATAAAAACCATCACCGACATAAGAGAATAGCACTTTCTTACTGCAGAAAGAAAGACCCTTTGCTCTTGGTCCTGGTCTGAATTGTGTGCCCCTCCCCCCAAATTCACATATTGAGGTCTTAATACTCAGCTCCTGAGATTGTAATTGTATTTGGAGATAGGGCCTTATGAGAGATAATGAAGTTAAAATGAGGTCCTCAAGGTGAACCTTAATCCAATGTTATCAAAAGAGATTAGGATGCACAATGATGCACTGGGGATACAAGCACACACATTCATGAGAAAAAGGCCCAGTGAGGAGACTGTGAGAAGGCGGATCTCTACAGGTAAAGAAAAGAATCCTCTGGAGAAATCAAACTTGTGACACTTTGGTCTTGGACTTCTAGCTCCAGAAACTGATAAAACGTGTTGTTAAGTTACCCAGTTGGTGGTATTTTGTTATGGCAACTCTAGCAAACTTATACTTTCCTTTCAATGCATTTGGAATATGAGAGATGGTGCAAATATAGAGGAAGGAAAGCCTGCTCAGCACCTTTGTCACAGCAGCAGGCAATGGCAATCTACTCTTAGATTTTAATACACAAGTAAAATTTTATTCTAGTTTTACTTAGAATCATAAAATAAAATTAAATATCCTTTGTTATGATTTCTTCACTTTATATGTGATGAAATGGAGGCATGGATAGGGAATGACTCACTCAAGACCCCATGTTGGTGACAAAGTCTCTACTAGACTTCAAATGTTCTGACTTACAGTTTTCTGTTCCTACTGTTATGGAGTTGGGGCCTTCCAAGAAAATGAGGCAGCATGAAAACCCCCTCTTCAAACTCCAATTTCTTGCAACCAAGTCAGAAAGATTTCAGGCCTGCCACTCAGAGTAACAGGAAGGAGTTTATTGAAGGGATAGAAAAGGGAAGCAGAAAAGAGTGCATCCGTTCAGATAGGAGAGGGACAATGTGCTTCTACTGCACTCCAGTGTTATTGGGGATCCCAGTGAAGTTTCCAGAGAGTTCTGACCTGGTCTACCTCTTGTCTTTTTTTCTTGACAGCAGAGTGATATCAGACTTCCAAGTCTCCATTGTGATGGTAACTCTAGGTCATCTTGGCCCATGATGACCTAATTGGATTCTTAGCCACGCATTCTTACAGATTTTATAGTTAGGAGGAACTATCTTTATCTCTCAAGACTTTCAGGATCTGGTCACAAAAGTCTCCTCCTTCAGGGAAACTGGGGTTCCCCTTGTCAACACTATTTTGGGCCTGCATTTCTCCTGCAGTGAATAGGTAGTTTGCTGAAGAATGTGGCATCGCCTGTCCACTGAGACCAGGCAGGGCTGCAGGTATATTGCTTCTTAGAAAAGAAGACACGTGGGGTCAGCACAGTGGGCCCATTTTATAGACTTTTTCTCTTAACCTCATGTTCCCACCATGCTCATCTGTCTGTTCCCTAACATGACCATCATATAAAAACCATATAAAAGGTTCAGTCTTGTTTTTATATTTTTACCATCAATTCTGTCATAGTTTTTGTTTCCTAACCTTCAGTATCTCTGTATTTATCTTTTCAAACAATGAAAAAATCATTTTGTTGGTTTGTTGGTTTGAGACCAGTCTCACTGCATTGTTCTGACTGGTCACAAACTCCTGGGTCTCCAGGAGCTAGTATTGTAAATGTGTACTGCTTCAAAATATTTTTGTTTTCTTCTAAGTATTCAGTTTAGAATTCATTTCTCTACCTGGGTTTAATGTCTTATAAACTCAGTGATCTGTGGGGAATTGTAACAAGTTTTTCCATTTCTCACATCCTTTAACCTCAGTTAATAAATTATGGTAGTTTTCACCTATAGTTTACAGCTCCATCAAAAGGTTGATTTTGCTTAAATTAACAGGCATATTTTTCTTTGTAAAATGTACTAAGTTTATAATTACAAATCTTAATTAGATTATGGTCACTGTCCTTGAATTTCCTTAGCTCCTGTATTACTAAACTTTACCCCTCTAGTACATAAAAGAAGGTCTTTGGCTGTTTCCATTTTTAATTCTGCTTTCCTGAGCAACAAAAGAGCTTTTATTGCACCCTCACAGGGACTGTTGATGCCTTGTGAAGTCTAGGATGGCTTTGTCAGATAAAGTCTTGGCACAGCCTCAAATAAGTACTCAATCTTCATATGTTGATGCTATGTATAGACATGTGTGGCACTTTGTAGGCATTTTGAAGACCATCTCTGATCTTTTTCAAATAAGGTAGTTTAATCACAACATCAAGTTAAAGTAGTACAGGACCCTTTTCAATGGTTAAAAGTGGGTTATATCAAAGGCTTATCATGGTGATGAAAGTGTTTCTAGAGAACAGTACAAAGTCTTTTGACATACATGTTTCCATATGCCATGCATGTTAAACAAGTTTCCAGTATTAAACAAGTTTCCAGTATGAATAAAATAACTTCCACTTTGCACCTGATCAAATTATAAGAAATTATAAATGACTAGTTCAAGGATGGATCTGTAGAGAACAGAGTAATTTTGTCTCCACTGCCTTTCCTTTTACCCTCCTATGTGTTCTTCCTTGTATGTCGTATCTCTGAATCAGTTAGGAGACTATTGTATTTACAAAACAATTTGCTGAGTGTCTTTTTAGGGTATAAGAATAGAAAAATAAACAAATAAAATTAACAGTGAATTCCAGGTATGGATCAGATATTTTTCAAATCACTAGCTGCTTACTCGGTTCCAACTTCAGTTTGTCAGCACTTAACGTTTTTAAACTTAGGTATGACCTACAGTGCTCTGTGTATAAGACATATGGCACCCACAGCATTTCTGAGCCCTTCTTACTGGTCATTAGGGTCCATTTGACAATATAATCCAGCTTAGAAATGTGGAAAGGGACTGATACAGTAGAGGTTAATAGCTTTTCAGGCTTGGCATTCAAGCTTGTCTTTCTCAAGTAAGCAAGCAGCCTGAACTCTGTAAGACCCATTTCCTTCTATATTAAGAAAAAGATATTGAGAGAGAGAAAGAGAGAATTATAGTATTTTTGTCATTGACTTATTAGAAACATCTAACAAAATAATATATGATCCAATATTAAGAAGAAAAAAGAGGAGAGAAAGAAATTTCTGAAGGAAAGATTTATAGTATCTTTGCCATGAGTTTGTTAGAAACATATAATAAAATAAAACATGAACTTGGCTTAGCACAGAGTGAACTTTTGCTCCCAGAAATTTACCATCCTAAAATCAAAGTTAACAACAAGAAGAACAAACAAACAAACAAACAAACAAAAATATCAAAGTTCTCAGATGCTTCTTGCCTCCATGATGAAGTCCAAATTCTTTAGCTGAAAATACTAAATCTTGGTAATCTGGACCGCCTTTGCATTCCAGTCTCATCCAATTCCACGTCCATCCAACGTTCCTTCCAGCCACCGTGAAATGCCACCACCTCTGCCCCCTACTCTGTCCATTCGTCCCCTTTCACCCCATTTCCATTTCTTTATCCCACTGCCTTTTGTTGGAAGGCCCTGTGCTTCTCCTATAAAGGCCATCACATTTATTTTTCAAGAAGTACAACAAAAAAGGGTTCATTGCTTTGCCCTATGTCCCCTGTATTACACCACTTTCAGTACTTGATTATACCTTATTCCCCACACACGTGATTCTCCCACTAGCCGTCAAGATTCTGAGAGTAGGTTGCCCATTTGATTTACTTTCACACCATCAGTGTCAGGTTCAGGACCAGGTACAGAGATGTCACTCAATAACTGCTAGATTGAATTCATCAATGAATCCATAAACCATAATAGGATACATAGTATATGATGTGCCTGAGAAATGTCTTTGACAACAGAGCTTTTTCTATGAAATATTTAAAGTTCATTGAGTAAAAATGTAAAAGAAAAAGCACTTAACTGAGATGATCACTATGAAGTATTCAACCCAGTGCTTGAAATAGCCCAGATGCTCACCAGGAGGAAATGTGTCCAAATCTGATATGATAAGAGCTGCTCTCTCTTTTTCTGGGAACTGTCCTAAAATTTCAGAGAAACAGTTTTCATAAGGTATTTAAAATCATATTTAAATTGGGTGCAGTGTCACATACGTATACTCAGCTGTTAGAGAGACTGAGGCAGAAGGATTGCAAGGTTGAAACCAGCCTGGGCAACTAAGTGTGACCCTGTCTCAAAATAAAAATAAAAAATAAAGAAGAACTTTATTAGGGATGTAGTTTGGGATTGAGGGAATCTGGGTTCAATTCCCACTGCTTAAATAAATAAATAAATTAACGAAAGAAAGAAAGAAAGAAAGAAAGAAAGAAAGAAAGAAAGAAAGAAAAGATATATTTAGATAAACATTATTTAATCAGATTCACTCTGGCCCTATGAAAGTGATCTATGTCTTATGAAAATGAACTTCTGTTAGAAAATTTAAAAGGATCATTTTCAGTATGAACTATTCTAACAAACTAATAAATATAAAAATAGCAATTATCATAGAATAACTTAAAATATGTTGTATAGTGACTCCTTATTACATATGTCCCCATTCTCCACCTGGGAATACACTTTGAATTTCAGTAAACAATGCATAAAGCTAAATAGATCCTTGGAGCTATTTGTCTATCACTCTTAGGTAACTAAAGATCAATGAAATGGTTATATATCTTTATCACTCAGTTTTCTGCAGAACCAATAAGATATTCATCCATTCATTCATTCGTTCAACATGAATCCACTTGAACTTTTCGGACTCTTCATCAGAAAGAATGTGCTTATTGTGTTAATTCAGAAATACCGTGCTTCAGTATTTTTTGTTTTTTATTCCCAGACACTGTAACTCTTAAAACTTATCATTCCTTTTTTTCCTTGACTGGTCTTAAAGTTGTAATTGAACTTTTTTCTTCACCTCTTGACCATGGTTGGACCTTGTGAAGATTTAGTTTGACATTTTTCCTTTTAGATGAACCCTTACCTTGTAACGTCCCTGGCATGCTCATCTGCCTCAGAGTGCACTTTACCCTCTCAGAGTGCTTATGCCTGTTTGCTACATTACACAAGTTTTAGAAGGAAAAAAAAAGGGATACAAAGGAGAAATGAAAATGAACGTTAAATATTTTCCTCAGTTCACTACTTATTTTAGTAATATAATTTACATAAATTTAAATTTTAGCTATTTAAAGTTTAACTATTAAGGAGATGGTAGACTTTTTCCAGTTTCTTGTATTCACACAACATTATAAACTTTTGAGGGAAGAACCAAAACTTGTTTTATACTCAAGAATGTAAAAATGTTTAAATGTGTGACACTCTGTTATTTCTACATTTCTTTCATTCATTTACCAGTAAGCTATCATTCATTTTATAATTGATGTATTCAGTCAACAGAATCAGATATCTAATATTAGGGAGGAATGTTAGATGCTGGAAATAATTTTTTTCTGCACATAGATAAGGAGAAATACAAAACAAAACAGTAAACAATAAAAAATACAATACAGCACCTGTCAATGCTAGAAAGAAATATGGACTGAGATCAATAGGCTCTAAAACCAGGATGGGGTGAACTCACCTGGAACCATGTTGTCAGAAATCTGAAGGACAAAACCAGAACTAAGTTTGGAAGAAAGAGAAGAAAGTGAGTAAGATATAATGAAAGACATTGTAGGGAGGCATAAAGAGGCATGAGGATTGTGTCAATTTGAAAATTATAAATAGATTTCAGTGCGATTGAATGTTAAAATATACACTGGATGAAATATGAAATTTTGCCAGCACAGAATATGTCCTTCCAAGTTTGGCCTTTACTCTGATGGGACTGGAGTAGTAGAAGAATGTTTAATTGGGAGGCTAATCATCCCACATTTAAGTTTGACATCACCTCATGTATACTGAATAGTCATCTCAAATTCAATATGAATGTACAAGACCCATCATTTTCTTCTGAAACTTGCTCTTCCTCAGGCTTCTCCACCCCAATAAATGGCAATGCCATCTCCTGACTGCTTGTCTAAACTTTAGGAATGTTCTCTATTTTTCTCTTTTCCTCGTGTTTCACATTGATTCCATCAGCAGATCCGCTGACTCAGACTCCTAATCGCACTCTGAACCCACCTACATCCCTCCACACTCAATCCTACTTACTTAAATGCTTCCTCATTTTCTGCAGCAGCCTTCTGAGAAACTTTCAGTACCTTAACCAGTCTTCTTTTTGCTTTAGTATTCTAATTCTCTGCTTAGGATTTATTACTCTCTGATACTTTTCCCCCTGCCTACTTGCTTTTTAAAAATATTTTCTTCTAAAATGCAAATTCCCTGACACTAAAAACTGGTCAAATTCACCAACAAGTAAAACAATGTCTGACACATACTATGCACTTAAGAAATTTGTGTAGCCTTAATGGATGGAAATGTAAGAATCATTATCAGGAGACCACATAAAGAATGGTTTGGAGAGGGGCATGCCGAGAGACAAGAGCAGTTAAAAGGCTTTTTAGCAAACTCTTCTTTTGCCAACCGTACTGATTTTAGCTGCAGCTTTGATGGACAGTTACAGCAAACAAGCATCGTGCAACTTCAAGTGCCTCACTTAATTCAGCTTTTCTGCCTCAGGGCATATTTGCAGATTCGCCTGGAATTTCAGAAAAGTTAATGTTCTGAGGGCCACCCTCTCAACTGATGGTGGAAGGGAGACAAGGGGCAGAGATCCATTTCCCATCCTTTGGAGGTACCATTTCAAAGTATATTCTACATAGTTCTACAAAATTTCCCCAGTGCCTTGAGTCCCATTTCACATGGTGCCTGTCAGCTTGACACACTGTAAATTAATTTTCCTCATTCTCTTGCTCAGTTTTCTGACTTCCCCATTGCTGCTTCTCAATAAACTGGCACAATCACAAGAAATTCAAATTAATATGAACTTTTTGGACTAATCTATGTAAAGAGAAATGAAGATCTCCAAGTACTTTGGGTAGTGAAATGGAGAGTATTTTGAGATTATTCATTGGGATCATGGGGAGAAAAAACATGAGGGAGGAATCGAGGATGATCCTCAGGTATATGTTGGCGCCATTCATTTTAGTAGGAAAGAAAGAGCGGGAATAAGACAAATAGTTCTATTTTCTGTATAACAATGAAGTACAACATTTCAGAAAGTAGGCACGTGTCAAAGTATGGAGCTTAGAAGAAATTCTGGAAAGCAACTGTTAAGGTTTGGATTTGAGGTGCCTCCCCAAAGAGCTCATGAATTAGTTAATGCACAAATGATTAGATTATGAGAGTTTATTGGTGGAGTTATCCATCTGGAAAATTAATAAACTGAAGGGATGAACTACATGTAGTAGTTAGGGTATGGCTGGAGAAAGTGGGTCACTGTGGTGTGCTCTCAGACTCCGTTTGTCTCTGGCTTTTTGCTCTCACTCTGCTTCTGGGCTGCCAAGGAGATGAGCAGCTTTTCTCCTTCATGACCTTCATCAGGATGCTCTGCCTCGGGCACAGAACAATTATTTAGCTGACCACAGACCGTGGCCCCCAGATAAACTTTTCTTCCTCTAAGTTGTTCTTGTCAGCTGTTTTAGTCACAGGGACAAAACCACTAAGGACTAACCAACTATAGCTTCTTGGAGTCAGTATCAGCCTAACGGTAGGAAAGAAAATAAGATGGCACAGGAAATAGGTTCAATAAAAGAATAATAAAAAGAAAAGTAAAAAAGTACAACTTTGGCATAGCTCAATGTCAGAGCTCTTACCTAGCATGTGTGAGGCCCTAGGTTTCATCATCTGCAGCACCCCACACCCCAAAAAAGGTCCTGTGCCAAGGACCCCTCTGAGTTCTGGAATCAAGAGAACAAATTCTCACCTGAATGGTTTCAACTATTCTGTGATACATAATTGGTTATTAATTAGGTGTGTTTTCACATAAAGTCACATATGGCGACATATACACACTGTTCTCATTGCAAAAGACCCTTGGCACTTTAATATGTTAACATACTTTGGATATTTCAGAAAGCGGGAGATGATATGTGGCTGTTATGACTTGGATGTGCAGTGTCCCCCAAAAGCTTGTATTGGGTGAGACAACACAAGAAGGTTTAGAGGAGAAATGATTGGGTTATGAACCATTACTTAGTGAATTAATCCCCTGATAGGATTAACAGGGTGGTAACTGAAGGTAGGGTGTGGCTGGAGGAGGTGGGCATTGGGGGTGTATCTTTGGCATTTTGTATCTGGTGAGTGGTGTCTCTGCTTCCTGTTCACCAGGTGAGCTGCTTCCCTTCGCCACACTCTCCTGCCATGTTTTTCTGCCTCACCTGGAGCCCCGAGAAATGGAGCTGGCGGTCTGTGAACTGAGACCTCTGAAACTGCGAGCCCCCAAGTAAACTTTTCCTCCTCTAAAATTGTTCTTGTTGGGTCTTTTAGTCACAGCTGGGAAAAAGCTGATGGAAACAGTGGCATTTGCCAATATTTATTTGATGTTTTTCTCCTTGAAGAATCATAGCAAACCTTCTTCGGCAGGTGCAAGGCTTTCTCTTTGGTGCTTCTCTGGGAAGACCTCACAGACTCCCTGAGGACAGACCTCTCTTACTGCTCAGGGGGACATTGGCTCACCGCCTGAGGCTGCTGATGCTCATCTAGCCAGTTGGCATCTCTTGGTATTTGCTACTGTTGACCACTTCCTCTTTCCTAAAATCCTCATTTTCTTTTTCTTTAACCACACCATGATTTCTCATTCTCCTTTCGTTCATGTTCCTCTCAATCCAACCTTTATTTTACTATATCTTAAATGTTTCTATTACTTATGGTCTTTAATTCAGTCCCTTTGTTACTCATCAATGAAATATGGTTTCAAGATGCTTAGCTGGCATAGGGAAACAGAGGTCGCAGCTCTGGAATCCACTCATCATTAATTAATTCATTAATTCACTAAATCTTTAATACAATGGTCCTTTCCTATATTTAATAATCCCTGGTCCAACATGCAGCCTCATTATTCTGCCACTCTATCTGAAAAGAGAATTAAGAGTCAAAAAGTATCTCCACGAAACCGTAACTGGACTGCGATTCAGTGAGTGACAAATAATAGAAACCACTCTACTCAGCTTAAGAAAGCAATAGAAAAGAAAGGAAGATTAATTGGAGTAATTCTGTGGCAGTTGAGAGAATCCAAGCGTAGGGAGGTAGTTGGGCCTTGGGAACAAATTAGAACCAGATATTCAAATGTCATTGGTGCTGTCTCATTGTATTAATGGGACTTTTGCCACAGTAATACAGCAAAACTCTTTTTGCAAGAAAGCGTACAACAGAAAGAACTTGTTTTTCTTACTCATCAGTCTATCGGTGAGCTCAGGAGGCTTGTTTCAGGCTGCAACGTGGGTAGGTTTTTATGTGCGTGTCTGGGTTTCTGTCCAGACTGAGATCGGGTTTAGGCACACTCCCTATGCTTTCTCATTCCCCTTGGATCAAAAAGTACCTGGAGCGCATGCTTCTCGTGGTGAATCCCTGGAATATACAAATTTGAACAGAAATAAGCAATGCCTGTTACAGCCTCAGCTCAAGCTGGTATCCTATCCTGGGATCTGCTTCTCATCCACTAAAGCAAGACACTTAGCCACCTCGATATTCATAGAAAGGACCTCAAACCCCTGGCACAGAGAGGCCCTCAAGTGCTAAGGGATAATGATCGAATCCACTATGCTCCCTGTTCTGGTGACGGATTGGAAATGATGAAGCACGGAAACACAGTCTGCCTGGCTGACAGTCTCTGGAATACCTTTGACACATCCATATCCATCAGTCTCTCCATCTAGTCAATTACAAAGTGGTCTATGTTCTGTTTTTCTCATGTTCAGACCTCCTTTCATTTTATTATCGTTGCTTGGCTGGAGGTTGTATTAATTTTATGTTATTATACACATTTACATAATATCTTATAATAATGTAATTAGTAAATTATACATAATTTAAATGAAAATATTTTTCATAGATAATTCTTCTATTGTTTGAATCAGTCTTCCTGCCTCCAGTTTTTCTCTACTTTTATCCACTATCTACACAATACTTGAGTTTCATATTTCAATTTCTAAAGCACAGTTCTGGAATTTCATTCCTTGTCTGAAAGAGGTCTAATGACTTCTCATTTTCAGAGATTAAAATTCCTCACTATGGAATAGAAGTTCTTTCATAATCTCCTCCCAATTCATTTCTCATAATTGACTTTCTTCAATCACTTAACATGAACCCACACTCTAACACAAATAACCACCGGTCACTGCTGTTACAAGTCCATGTATTCATGTACGGAGTTCACTTTTAGGACTTCCTGCAACCTGCTTACATCCTGGGCTGTGCTTTCTTTAGATCCCACTAAAGTTTCACCTCTCCTGGGAGCCTTAGCTGAGTTGGTCCCTCCTTTCCTCTGTCCACCACACTTCATTTATCTAACATGTTATTTGCTACCAAACCTAAATGCTTATATTTATTTTTTCCTCCTTTGAACCTCAAGATGGGAATTAAGCATTTAAAATACTACACACACATTTTTTTTATCCCTGCTTTGAACTTGTAAGATGCATATAATTATCTTCATTTTACTGATGAAAATGTCAGGTTCGGAAAACTTAAGTACCTTAGTCAAGGTCAATGCATTTAGTAAGTGAAAAGTGTAGTGTTCAAAGCCAGGCACATATGACCCCATCAGATGGCTTCAGATACTACATTATAATGCTTGATAACTACATATGTTTCAGTTGTTTTTTTTTTTTTAATATTTATTTATTAAGTACATAAATCCTATTTGGCATTTTTTGTTGTTGCTGTTTATTTTGTTTTATGTGGTGCTGGGAATCAAACCCAGTGCCTCACAGGTGCTAGGCAAGCGCTCTACCACTGAGTCACAACCCCAGCCCCTTTAGTTGTTTATTGATGGACCTTTATTTATATGCAGCATTGAGAATCGAACCCAATGCCTCACACAAGCGAGGTAACAACCTAGCCACAACCCCAGCCCCCATATGTCTATTTTTATACTGGTATAATTTGATCAAATCAAAACCTAGTTTATTCATTTTTGCATTACAGTCAGCTGGTACTCTTGTCCCCTGACATCAGTTGGGTAAATTACAGCATGAATAAATGAAAACAAAAGTGAAGTATAGTTGTCCCTCAGTCTCCAGGAGGGATTGGTTCCAGAACCTTCCAGGATACCCAAACCTGTGATGCTCTACGCCTTGTGTAAAGTGGTGGAGTATCTGAATATAATCTATACATATCCCCTAAATCATCCCTGGATTACCTATAATACCTAGTACAATATAAATACCACATAAATAGTTATATACTTCATTGTTCAGGAAATGGTAACAAGGGAAAAAAAATCTCTCCGTGTTCACTACGGTAAGGCAATTTTAAAAAAAATGTATTTTTGATTTGCGGTGGATTGAATGAGTGGTGGAACCCACAGAGGAGGGCCGATGTGTGATAGAACAACTTTTTATCCTGGGAGTGTAGAAAAAACAAAACAGAAAGAGAAACAACAAACAAACAACACGAGAAAGAGAGAGAAAGAAATTAGCGCAGAAAGAAGAGAAAACCGGGGAAGGTGAGAGGTTGTAGGTTTTTTTTCCTAATAGATCAAGGAAAATTGCCTTAGGAATCCAAAGGTGACGAGCCCTCCAGGATCAAGACAGGCTACCGGCCATGTATTATATAGTGCATTCTTTATTTCATTTTGTTCCTGTTGTAAAAATGACTCTGTTCGGCTTGAGAGGGACAGCATTTACTTTTGCTTTTTGAATAATTTCCTAGGAAAAACTGTTATGTTCATGGGGAGGGGATGGAAAAAAATGGCATTATTATGCAGAACAGTTTGAAAGCCTCTAAATACATCATAAAATGCCTTTCTTTTTAGCAGTCAGATTCCTATCTTCGGATTGTAATTATTAACATAAACCCTTTAAGGCACTCTCCTCATCTGCACCTGAATATCCTATCTTGTTTTATCTGTGATTTTCCTCCTGCCTTATTAGTTTAAAGAGCCCTTGGCTACTCTCTAATGAGCACTAGCCAGGTTTCTATAGCCTAGGCCATCCTCTATTGCTAGAAGGTAGAAAAGAAAGTTCACTGGGAGGTAAAAAAAAAAAGAAGAAGAAAGGAAAAACAATAACAACAAAGCCACCTGGTCGACCAAATCTCCTGAACATGTTTTTTTGTAACTACCAAGAACAACCTGCCTGATGCCTAATACTGAATGCTATTTTTGCTTGACCAAAGTGAAAAAAGAAAAATGAAATCACAGCCCTGCAATATTTACCCTTGGGGAATTAGCCTTATCTTGGTGTTCTCTATCTCTCCTGTGATCTCTAAACGCTGACAAATCTGCGAAACAACAGCTCCGGAGTTTCCTTCTGAACCCCCAAGTTCTCTCCTTAGAGCAGTTGGCCTGGGGCAAGGTTTTTCAATCAGTGTCTGCTTCCAGCCAGGGCTTGCATCCTACTGCAAAATTTATGGAGCTTGCTGATGAGAACAATGTGGTTCCCTGGGAGGATGACTGGGAATTGGCAGAGGAGTTTTGTAGGTCTGAGCTCTGCAGCTGGGCCATTGATTGTTCCTTCATCTGGTTGGACTTCAAAAGGTTGCATGCCTTGTTATCTGTTTTGCACCCCTAACCGAAAGCTACTTTGGGAGCACAAGACACTTAGAGTACATGACAGTATTTTCTGCACCAGTCTCTCCTTTGCAGAGATCACTCCTTATCCAAACTTCAAGTTTCTAGTGACAGGAGAGAGAAGCAAATGATGTGTTTCACTGGTTAGTTATCTGATCTGTCTCTAATACAAGTGGCCAGGAGGCAAAAGAAGAAATGGTTTAGATTATATGGTAGCGAAAGCACAATTGGCACAGTATTGTATACTATGTAGTATACACCAAATGAGCACTTGGAGAGGAAATCAAGTGTGGGCTCTGAAGCTAGATTGCTTGGATTTAAATCCTGGCTCTATTCCTTATCAGCTGCAGGAACACTAGCAGTGACTTAACCTGTTAGTGCCTCCATTTTCTCATCTATGACATAGGGACACCGTTGGTACCTGCTAGGGAGGTGTAAGGACTGCAGAAGGAAATGCATGCACATTCTTATAAGTCTGTTTTGGCACACAGCCAGTGCTTAATTAATGCTTGTTTTTGTTGAATAAGAAAAATAGACAACATGGATTCTAGACATATTCAAGTTCCATTTCCTCTTATTCTTTAAGTGCTTGTGATATGTCTAAAAATAGTCACACTTTCTCAGAGTCTTGTTTTCCTGGAAGTAACCTGAGAGGAAACAGATCTACCTGATGTTATATATGTATTTGTGTATATATATATATATATATATATATATGTGTGTGTGTGTGTGTGTGTGTGTGTGTATAGATATATATACACAAAGACAAACTTTACATATTTTATACTATATTGTCTACTATATGCTTTATATAAAATGCATACTCTATATGATATCTAATGTATATTATACATTTATATATAAATTCTTATATAATATACACAAATCATTTATACATACATAGGTGCATTATTATATTTTATATAATCTCATTTTAAATCAAAATCAATATAATTGCAGAAGGGAGAATCATTAATGTGAAATTTGAGGGTCTAGTTTGTGGTTAGTTTTGTGCTAACTGCCTATTTCATTTTGACCAAAATAATCTCCAAGAAATACCCTCTGACCCCAGCATGAAGAGTTTCAACATAAGACAGGAGGAACGATGCTAAAAGATTTTTCTTTGTAAATTGCCTGGCTCGTATTGTCATTCAGCATGTGCTTGCATTTCCATTTTTGGTTGCTTTATTTAAATGCAGTCCTTTCTACAAAGAAGCTGATAAAAGACCACAAGAAGTATTGATCATCTTCAGTGATATATACAACAAAGCACTCGAAAGGGATCCTTAGATGTGTCCAGATGCAGTCAGCTCCAATTAGGGACAGGCTTTGACCAAATTATAAATCAAAAATGTCATCCAGATGTAGTGAGAATAGAGAATTTGGAATCAGACAGAACTGGATTTGGATTCTCTTTGTGGCCTTAATGTTTGTGTTCCCCACAAACGCCTGTGTTGAAATTAGTTCTCACTCCTGGCACCATGGCGTTAGGAGTTGGAGCCTTTGGCGGGTGATCAGGTTATAAAGGCAGAGATGTCACCAATAGGCTTCATGGCTTTACAAGAGAGATGCCAGGAGCCAGAGAATTCCCTCACTCTTTCTGTCATTTGAGGATGTGCAAACGAGGTGCTGTCTATGTATCAAGTAAGCCCTTCCTAAACACCAAATTCTGACTCCTTGTTCTTGGATTGCCAACCTCCAGAAATGTGAGAAACAAGTGTCTGCTGTTTAAAAGCCACCCAGGTTATGACATTTTTGTTACAGCAGATTTAGTGGACTAACCTGGTTGTTAATTTCACCACTCACTAGCTGGTGACCCCAAAGTTTCATATTTGTGACTTTATACACAGTGCTATCTCTCTGGGTCTTACTTTCAACATGGGATAATTATACCTCCTTATTATTTTAGTGTATTAAATAAAATACAGGCAGAGAATTCAAATGATCAACTTGAAAGTTTTCATAGTCATTGCATACATTTTGATGATCTGAATTCTGTCATAAATACAATATCAATTAGAATTATCAAAGTGTAACCCAAGTTTGGTGAGGTGAAAATAGCCTTGGTTTTGAAGCTAAAAGTAGGTGCACATGGATGATGAACTTTCCTTATTAGTCTGATAATCTAGAGTGAGTTAAGAGATCAGTCTCCGTGTGCTCCTTTGCAAAACAGAAGAACCTGAACCTGAGCTTTCCTAAACTATCCAGATAATTTTCAATATGCATTTGTTGTTTTCTCATTTCCTTCTTAAAATAGAAAATCAGTGTTTTTTGTTTTTTTTTTTTTTTTTTGTTGTTGTTGTTGTTGTTGTTGTTTGTTCGTTTTTGCTTGGAAAAAAGGAAATGAAATCCCAAGTCACTGATTTATGTTGCATATTGGTTTGAGCTTTTGCTTTTTTCCTTCTGCCTAGAATATTCTTCTTTCCTATCTTTTCTACCTAATAAACATTTATGTTTAAATATCACACCTCAAATTTTACTCATGCCTCTTAGTGTTAATATAACAAAGAGCTAACATTTTGAGGAATATACTCAGGCATCCTTTTAGTCATTTGCATGAATTATTCTGTTTAATCCTTACAGCACCCTGCATTTTGAGTGTCTCCATGAGATCAGAGAAGAAAGTGACAGAGAGAGAGAGAGAGAGAGAGTAGATTTAAGGCTGTAACCTGCGTTTATGTGTCCCTAAAGTCCCAAGGAAATTTTCTTTCTCCTCTACCTATTCCCAAAGGATTATATACTCCCTTTCTTTTAACACTTAGGCAAATTCAGTGGAATTGTTTTACATACTGTCTTTCCTACTAAACCACGAATTTCTCAGAGTCAGGGGCTTTGGCTTGTTTGCCATTGCAGTCTAAATCTTGCAGCACTGTCTGGCAGACATTAAATATTCAGTTAGTTCTGGGGTTAACATGTACACCAAACATCGTCATCCAGTTTCCTATAGGTAATCAATTTATCACACAATAGAATTATTAGCAAAATAAGGCTTAGCAGGATGCAAGTTTTTCCTATATCAATCAGAAGATTCTGCAGGAAAAAAAACAAATGTTTTAGAAGAAACACATTATTGTGAATATCAGCCATCAATATCCAGTAGACATAAAAACATACTTTGTTTAAAGTAATACCTTTCTGTAACTGTCTGTAAATTTTCAAACTATGTTGTGATAGTCACATTTTTGACAGCTGTCAGTATTTAAAAGCTTGGTCTGAGCCATGCAGACTTATGCACATTATTCATGAGTCTCCCTAGTACAGTATTTGTAGAGATCAAAAAAAAAAAAAAAAAAAAAAAAAAAGGCCATTTGTGGGATTTACATACATAACCTGAAGTTAAAAAGATTTTTACGTATTCTAGAATCCTGGTATTCTGCAGAAAATTAATTAAGTCAAATTAATAAGGAAGCCAGATTTTTCCCATTAATCTTAGTAATTTGAAACTTTAAAAATAGCATCTTTTCCAACCATATATAGAAGAAGTAAAATTTACTGACCTCATTTGATTGGTTATCTATTTTTGTATGTCCCTGAAGTAGCAAACAATTACTCTTGTCAGTTTTTGTTACCGTCTTGGAAGGATCTAGGGCAACTCTTTCATTTTTTTTTTTTTTTCCTTCATCATGTTTAAATGCAGACAACAAGGACACTTCACAGGCTTATGTCAACGACATCAATCGTTTTTTAATGAGGCCACAACCCTGAGTAGGTCATGGAATATTAAAAATAAATGAACATATTGCTGTCACGGGGGATTGTGCTCTCTGGGCTGAAGGGTATCGATGAGGAAACACAATACCCGGACACCACACACTGAACTTTCTACATTTCAAAAGGCAGTTAATTAGCAGATGTTGTATGCACAGTGCTGGTCCATGTCCTTGGTGCACTCCAGTCATGTCTGTTGTGGTGAGAGAACCAGGCCCTGCTTTTCTCAACAGAGGGCCAATTGGCTGAGACACATGACCAGGCTTTATCTACACAGTCAATTGGGAGAATTAAAAGGTCAATCATTCAATAGGAGAGATTTCCCTTTAGTGGCCCTGTCTAGCAGGGAGATTATCCTCATGAATGAGCAAGAATGAGAACAATTGTTTGTGAGGACCTAGACCCAGTCACTGAGAACACTGAAGGAGAGGGGGAGTTGACAGCGGAGATAGGGTGTTGGGATGGTGACATTTAGACTCCACATCCTCAGTTCCATTCTCCATCATTTACTAGTGCACAATTAATGTAGAAGCAAGATGCAACGCCCTGATTTTCTTGTTTGCACCTGCTTTCTGTAGCCCATTGTACATGCTGTTCACTTTAGCTGGGACCCACTTCTTGCCTATCCTTCTGGAATTGCCTCGTCGTGGTTCAAGTCTCAGTTCATGTGCCACCACTTCTGTGAAGGCCCCTCTGACTCTTTCAGTCTGGGAGGGTTGGCCTATGGATGGGGACCTACAGCAAAAATGGTTACAGTCATTCACTGAATTTCCATAGCCCAGAGCTATTTCTGGGAAGCAGTTTCTCAGGAAGGGAGTCTGATGCTCAGATCTGCTGTCATTCAGGGTGAATCCTTTAACAAGTTTTTGCCATGGCCTGTGGACAGAAATCATGTTTGTGACTTTTCAGTTAAGGTCTTTGAAAAATGGTTGTGTCCTTTTCCTGTTCTCTTCCCAATCCTCCAGCTGGATATTGAGACTGAGGGACCACAGAGGATGACTGAGGAAGCAGATGGCTGAATAACACACAGAGGAAAACCACCTTCTGCCATCTGGGAACACCTGCATGCAAAGCTATTGAAATTTGGAACTCATTAGTTTTACCAACTAGGGTTTCCCTTAATAATGTAATATCCAAGACTTAATTTAATACATTGACTCTGTGCCACAAAACCTGCATTTTAAAATTAATTATAGCACGATACAATTACTACTTCTCAAGTTCTTTCCTAGTAGACTTAGGAAAAATAACTTTTCATCTTTGTAGCTTGGTGCCTAACAAATTGTTCAGCCAGTAAAAGGAAAACAATAAATTAAGATAACTTAATGATCTATAACTACACTTCCATGAGCACCTTCTCTGCTTAGTAACACTCATCTCCTTTAATTTAAAACTTCATTGTAGTGAGCACTAATATCTGTTGTTTTCTAGAAAGTCTTAATCATTTATTCATTCAAATACATGTTGATTCCTGATTCTGTAGCAAGCATTTGCAAGATTGGGAGAGAGAGCTCTGAAAAGTCAGATATATATACATATATTTAATATAATATATATATTTAATATCATATATATATTTGTCTTTCCATAGACTATAATTAGTATAGAAAATTCATTTCAAAATTTTATTTTCTAT
Source organism: Sciurus vulgaris (assembly GCF_902686455.1). Lineage (NCBI taxonomy): Eukaryota > Metazoa > Chordata > Mammalia > Rodentia > Sciuridae > Sciurus > Sciurus vulgaris. The sequence continues at coordinate 132,260,372 of NC_136469.1, read as the reverse complement.
ATCACTAAGGAAGCTTTTTAAAAATACAAATCTCCACTGGTATTTAAGTACAGTCATACAATTACACAACATAATAGTCCTAGACAGTTAGCCACATCTTTACTTCAAAGCCAGTTATTTTATTTTTCTGACTTAGTAATTATTGGTTAGTTTTATATTCTATGAAGAATGTTGATAGTTGTATCTGTGGACTTGGCTATTTGACTGTCATAATTTGATCCATTATATTTTGTTCCAAAATGCCTGATGTTACTACTAGATATTGGTATAGTGAGAAGGAATTTAGTGTGTTTGTCTTAGTGTTTGATGACCCAGCTTATCTGAATTCTAATTGCATTCTTTCACGTGAATGAATTTTTACAGATGAACTTCATGTCCGCAAAACTAATGAATGGTATAACACCTGATTTCTTCCTTGCCCACATCTGTGCAACCTCATAATGCTAGTACTACACCATATAACAATCTTTCTTTTGCTTAAAGTCTGAAATTCAATTGCTCAACAGTTAAAATTCATAGTACAAGGTCAATTATTATGGATGATACTAACTTGAAGCTAAGATTTCTCCTTGTCTTTGTAGGCATATCAGCATAATTTCTGTGAGTGCAAATCTCATCAATACCCATCCAAGGAAACTGACTTGAAGGATAATCAAGAATGCATTTGGGCAATGACCAAACAAAGCTTTTTGTACTTTCAGAATAAATTTCAAGGCATGCATAGCAAATATCTCATCTGAGTGGCTAAATGCAATTCTTTACACAGTAGGGTAGACTATAGATAGAGGATCTTTCGTCAAAAGTCACTGAAGGTGGCTCCAGTAGCAGCTTCTTCCCCAGAAGAAGCAATATAGAATAATTATGAGCACAGGTGGCTCAGTGTCTTCTCTCACTTTGCAAATGATGAAAATCATCTCTAGCTATTATGAGACTTGAATATGAAAATAGATGTATAGTTCTTAGGTAGTTATTGGTACAACATATCAGTGTTAATTTTAAATATTATTCTGTAAGACATTGTAAAAATGTAATTTTTTAGTTCATCTTAAATATATGAACCAGGTCAAGCAATATGAAAGAATCCTCTTCTTGAATAACTTTCAAATTTTTAATGCTCTGCTGCCAGGTACCTGAGTTTTACTTGGTTCATGTACTATTGGCATGAACAGAAGTTTCACCAAGTAGTGTTGCAACTGGACAATGTTTATGTATTCACTGCATAGCAAAGCAGAGGGTGAGCATCTCTCCAGACTTCATCTCATTTTGATATAATCTGCAATAATGTTTCCATTAATCATTTTCATGAACTTGGAAGAAAAGTTATCTGACCTAATTTTTTACTTTTTTAAAAACTTCCTTTACCACAGAACATATATTTAATTTCTGGAAAATAAACGAATGTGCTCCTGTTATTTGTTCTCAAATTACACTTCTGCTCAGTGGTATCCATAATATCTTCATATGTCTTAGTAAAAGAGACTTTTGATTCTAAGAAATGGCACTGGTTAACTTACTAATAATACTAGTGAAAGGAAGAGCACTAAAGAGGTAAAGGGTTTGAGGAGGAGTAAAAAGAGGAGAGAAAGAAGAAAAAGAGGGTAATAGTATTTTATTTAGAGATCATAAGCAAAAAAAATCAAAACAAAAACTTTAAATACCTGTTTCTATTGCCTAAACTTTAATTTGGTGAAAGTCATCATCTCTAGAAAACTGCAAAATAATAAAAAAATTGCTGTTGTTATTTAGCTTAAAATAGTTAAGGAACCTTGTATGTATTTACTTTTTAGTGGAATATAAAGAAACATATGTTTTTGTACAGTGTAAAATTTCCTATAGAAGATAAAGTGGATTTTGAATCACATTTAAGTTCAAATCCCAACTCCAACATAAATGTCTTTCTCTTGGGAAAGTAACTTTCAATCTGTCTCTTTTCCCACATACTGGAGATAAAGTTGCTGTTTTTTTTTTTTTATTGTAAACAAATGGGATACATGTTGTTTCTCTGTTTGTACATGGCGTAAAGGCATACCATTTGTGTAATCATAAATTTACGTAGGGTAATGTTGTTTGATTCATTCTGTTATTTTTTCCCTTTCCCCCACTCCTCCCACCCCTCTTTTCCCTCTATACAGTCCTTCCTTCCTCCATTCTTGCCCCCCTCCCTAACTTTAACCCTAACCCTAACGCTAACACTAACCCCTCCTAACCCCATTATGTGTCATCATCCGCTTATCAGCCAGATCATTTGTCCTTTGGTTTTTTGAGATTGGCTTATCTCACTTAGCATGATATTCTCCAATTTCATCCATTTGCCTGCAAATGCCATAATTTTATCATTCTTTATGGCTGAGTAATATTACATTGTATATATATACCACAGTTTCTTTATCCATTCATCAATTGAAGGACATCTAGGTTGGTTCCATAATCCATAATCTGGCTATTGTGAATTGAGCAGCTATGAACATTGATGTGGCTGTATCTCTGTAGAATGCTGATATTAAGTCCTTTGGGTGTAGGCCAAGGAGTGGGATAGCTGGTTCAAATGGTGGTTCATTCCAAGCTTTCTGAGGAATCTCCATACTGCTTTCCAGAGTGGCTGCACTAATTTACAACCCACCAGCAATGTATGAGTGTACCTTTATCCCCACATCCTCGTCAACACTTATTGTTGCTTGTGTTCTTGATAATCGATATTCTAATTGAGGTGAGATGGAATCTTAGGGTGGTTTTGATTTGCATTTCTCTTATTACTAGAGATGTTGAACATTTTTTCATATATCCGTTGATTGCTTGTACATCTTCTTCTGTGAAGTGTCTGTTCATTTCCTTAGCCCACTTGTTGATTGGATTATTTGTACTCTTGGTGTAGAGTTTTTTGAGTTCTTTATATATTCTGGAAATTAGTGCTCTATCTGAAGTATGAGTGGCAAAGATTTTTTCCCACTCTGTAGGCTCTCTCTTCACATTACTGATAGTTTCTTTTTCTGAGAGAAAGCTTTGTAGTTTGAATCTATCCCAGTTGTTGATTCTTGCTTTTATATCTTGTGCTATGGGAGTCCTGTTAAGGAAGTCTGATCCTAAGCCGACATGTTGAAGATTTGGACCAACTTTTTCTTCTTTAAGATGAAGGGTCTCTGGTCTGATTCTGAGGCCCTTGATCCATTTTGAGTTGAGTTTTGTGCAGGGTGAGAGATAGGGGTTTAATTTCATTCTGTTGCATATGGATTTCCAGTTTTCCAAGCACCATTCGTTGAAGAGGCTATCTTTTCTCCATTGCATATTTTTGGCCCTTTTGTCTAGTATGAGAAAATTGTATTTATTTGGGTTTGTGTCCATTGTGTCTGTACCATTGATCTACCTGTCTATTTTGGTACCAATACCATGCCGTTTTTGTTACTGTTGCTTTGTAGTAGAGTTGAAAATCTGGTATTGCGATACCCGCTGCTTTGCTCTTTCTGCTAAGATTTGCTTTAGCTATTCTGGGTTTCTTATTCTTCCAGATGAATTTCATGATTGCTTGCTCTATTTCTGTAAGGTACATCATTGGGATTTTAATTGGAATTGCATTGAATCTGTATATCACCCTGATACCTAAACCAGAGAGAGACACATCATGGAAAGAAAATTTCAGACCAATATCCTTAATGAACATCGATGCAAGAATTCTCAACAAAATTTTAGCAAATCACATACAAAAATATATTAAAAAGATAGTGCACCACGATCAAGTGGGTTTTATCCCAGGGATGCAAGTTTGGTTCAACATCTGGAAATCAATAAATGTTATTCACCATATCAACAGACTTAATGTTAAGAATCATATGTTTATTTCAATAGATGCAGAAAAAGCATTCAATAAAATACAGCATTCCTTCATGCTCAAAACACTAGAAAAAATAGGGATAGTGGGAACATTCCTTAACATTGTAAAGGCCATCTACGCTAAGCCCATGGCCAATATCATTCTAAATGGTGAAAAACTGATAGCATTCCCCCTAAAAACTGGAACAAGGCAGGGATGCCCTCTTTCACCACTTCTATTCAATATTGTCCTTGAAACTCTAGCCAGAGCAATTAGACAAACCAAAGAAATTAAAGGGATACGAATAGGAAAAGAAGAACTCAAACTATCCCTGTTTGTTGATGACATGATTATATATTTAGAGGAACCTGGAAATTCCACCAGAAAAGTTTTAGAACTCATAAGTGAATTCAGTAAAGTAGCAGGTTACAAGATCAGTGTTCATAAATCCAATGTATTTTTATACATAAGTGATGAATCTTCAGAAATAGAAGTTAGGAAAACTACCACATTCACAATAGCCTCGAAAAAAATAAAATACTTGGGAATCAATCTCACAAAAGAGGTGAAAGTCCTCTACAATGAGAACTACAGAACACTAAAGAAAGAAATTAAAGAAAATCTTAGAAGATGGAAAGATCTCCCATGTTCTTGGATAGGCAGAATTAATATTGTCAAAATGGCCATAGTACCAAAAATTGCTGCTTTTATAGATTTTTTTTTTTTTTAAGAAATCAATGAATGCCTATGAATTTACTAAGAAGAAGGTCAGACTCATAGCAGCTTTGCAGTGTTTTGGTTATGGCTGCCTGCCTTTGAGAATCTAAATTTTCTTTGGCACATGGTGTGACCTGCTATTTGTTTGACTGTTGAACGTTCTGCAGTCATGGAGCTGTTTGAGGTACCTGATAGTGTGGTTCTCAGACAACTCTGGATCAGGACAGTGCTGGATCTCATCAATCAGAAGAACTTGTGGTTGGTGGCTAACAGGAGAAGACGGAAGGACAACTCAAAAAGGACTGCTGGGGCAGCGGCATCAGAGGTGGTGAAGAAAGATGAATCCTCAGTTCTTGTGGTGAAAAGTGTCACCTGCACATGCTTTGGCAGAATTCCTGAGTCAGGTGTAAGAAGAATAATGTGCTTCCATGGAATACAGTAAAATCATCACATGGGAATCTAGGAGAGAGATTCTGCAGACTTTGACTTTTGGAGGCACCTACTTTCTAGGGGTCACATCATCCCACTCTGTAATTGGGCAAATCTGGACACAGAGAAAAGGAAGCTACTTTTCTTTCCCTCTCAAGACAAGGAACAGTATCCATGACCATTTATTGAATGTTTCTATTTTTAAATCACAGTGCTGAGCACCTCACAGAATTTGCCATTAAAATATGCTGCTGGCTAGATGTTTTAATGGTTAAAGAGAGAAACTTAAGTTATAAGAGTCTAAGTAACTTGATTAAGATTGAGAAAGTGACCAAGACGCTGTATGTGCATTTCCCCCCGTTCCTGGAATTTTAAAATTTTATTTTTTTTATTGCCATATGATTTTATTGCAATAAATTGATTCACTATAAATTTAAGACATGTATGGACTTGTGAACCCAACACTATAATAAGGATTCAGAACAATTCCATCATACACCAAAATTTGTTCACACTGTTCATTATGGTCTCTGTCTCCTACTCCTGGGCCCTGTAAGAGAATCATATAGTATGTCACCATTTACAATCGACTGGTTTCTCTCACCCAGTTCATCCATGATGCTACATGCAATAATAATTTGTCCTTTGTGTTGCTCAATACTATTTCATGGCCTGAATATATTGCATAGTTATTTTCTCCATTGACCCACTGAATGTAAGGAATCCAGATTCATTTGATATTTCCTATCTCCTGTTAAGGGGGCTTCTCCATAGGGCCTTGGGCAATTTCTATAACTGTCTCTTAATTCAGAATGTTGATTTTTCTCTGTACTACTTTGTTCTCTAACACATATCTTTTCCATATCTTCTTCTGTGCATAAATAAGCAGTGCAGTCTAAAGATGGAAATATAGATTCTGTGGCCAGAGATCTCAGGTTTAAATCTTTACAGTTTATTTACTGTGTAACATTGACAAGTTACTTAATATTTATGAACTTCAGTTTGCTTACCTGTAAAATAGAGATAATAGTGTCTACCACATACATTTCATATTAAGACTTTAAAATGTAATACATGCAAAATTCTTTAAAAACTGCTTGGTTTATAGTTCTTACTGGGAAATATTAGCTATACCCATGCATTGTTACTTGGGCATAATAAAAACAGCATACCAACACATGTGAAGACATGATTTTTATATGTGCATGCATATAGAGTATTAACAGGTTTAAGTTGAGTTTCCTATGTCAAGTGCTAAATTTTAGATGTAAAATTTAGTTGTCTCAGATATCATGCTCACAAGGTAGATAGACGTAGAAAAATTAATCACCACCAACTGTGTCTGTAAGAAAACTGCTCTGAGAACCGACAATAAGAAGTGAGTCAGGTTTATATGTAAATAGAGAATTATGTTGCTAATGACAATTGAATTTCAAGCAGCAGCAAATAGATGTGCTGAACCTTCCTGCAGTTTAACAATATGGCATTAACTCTGCCTTCACTTGCTTCCTACATTTCTTTTAACCCTCCTTTTTTCAGTGAAGCTCAGCAGAGATGTGATTATAAAAGCAAAGACAAATGACCCTCTTCTTTCTGTTCCTTATTGAGAAACTGGTTTTTTAATTTTTTTAGGTTGTTTTAATCATTTATCTTTTGTACATGTTTGTATTTGCTTTTTTCTTTATTCAGAAGGGCAAAAGTGGGCTTGGGATTTTGTGCTGAAAGAATATTAACTTTTTGATATTTAACCAAAGCTTATTCAAATCTATTTGGATCACTAGTATATGATGATTACACTGAAAATCTGTTAAGATACGGATTTTCCTTGAATGTTTAAGTGCCTCTGGGTTACAAATAAAGCCACAACATTTAATCTGAACACTTTTGGAATAAGATAGAAAAATGACAAATTTACCTACCTCCTGAAAACAAACAGAATCCAAAATCTCTCATTTCATTTCTACAAAGAAAGTAAGTAAATAAGTACAAAAATTAAATATACTGACAGACACATACAAATCAAAACTCATAATCCTTGGTGGCTCCTCTCCACAAAGGGAAATATGCACATTTCTCATTTCCCCATTTCTTTCAGGACAATTTACTTGAGAAACATCATGAACCTTCATAAATTTCCATTTCTACTGAAGCCTTCATTTATTTAACTTGAATTATGGAAACCTTGACATGCCTATCTACATAAACTATGATCAAATTATTTGATTCTTTGACATTTGACATTATCACTTGTCTCTTCAGACATTTTCTTTAACTTAAAATTTTTCTTCATTTTTGTCATCCCTCCTGAAGCTAATCCTGAGAAAGCCAAATTCACTTTATAGTTCTTTCCAAATAAGTTTTCCACTAATTTTCCTGTATTAAATTTGTCCCTTTTGCCCATGTTATTTGTGTGTGCCAAATAAGTTCCTAAATCACTTCTTTTTAATTTCTTTGCTTAAAAATCTATTCCTCCCCAATAATTGTTCCATCTACAGTTCTCTAAAAACTTATTGGTAGCAAATCCTACCTTTATATTGTTCTGGTAAAACATTTTGTAGATATTCTTAGTTCTTGCCTTTTCTTCATGTCTGCTTATACATTAATCAATCAGACGATAATTTTTGTTTTACATCAATTTTACTGAAAAACCAAACTATTCTCATTCCTTCACTGGTACTGCTATATGAATTAAGCAATAGCTTATGCTTCATTTATTGTGGTTACTCCAGATCTTTGTGAATATTGCTGGATATTTTATCTTTCTCCATTATGTTTTGGGTTGAGGTGGCCGTCTGAGTGGTTCTCATTGGGGTCTTTAGCACATTTAAAGTCAGATGGTGCATGAGATTAGTTGGCAGTTGATACTGGCTGTTAAGTGGAGCTCAGCTGGACCTGTCAAAAGGGTCATGTACACTTGGGCTTTCCATGTAGTTTGGGTTTCAGGTAGTAGAGGGACTAGGTTTTAAGTTGGAGCATTCCAAGAGTGAGCTTCAAGAGAACATAGATCAGTGATGCAGGATTTCCTATTAGGACCTTCTTCTACTTCTATCTCATCTTTTTAGTCAAACAAGTCAATAATTCTACCCCAGATTTAAAGATTCATATTATTCTTCTTGTTGAAAACCACCATATGAGTAATATGAGAAAGGAAGGAATTGAAGATCACCTTGGGGACTCTTGGCCATAGCCAGTCACTTGTCTCTTTCCATTTTTTCCCTCCATTACTTATTGCTGAATCATCAAATGTGTCAGATTATATTAATCCTCTGCTCAAAATTCTTCAAAGGCTCCTAGTCTCACTTTGAGCAAAGGTTCTTACAATGACCTACAAAATCATTCACAAATTTGGCTCCCTGTTACCTACCTGAAGGTGTTTTCCACAATCATCTACTTTGCTACTCTGCTTTAGTCACACTGGATTCCTCATAGTTTTCTTTAAACACTCCAGGCGTTTTCCTGACCTAGAATATTTGTGCTGACTCCTTTCCTTGCCTGGAATGCTTTTCATTAAGTTACCTACAAGTTTACATCCTTTACTTCTTCTAAGTCTTTGTTTAAATGTCAGCTTCTCAATGAGGCCTACTCTGAATATCTAATGTTCTAGTTTAGGGATTCTCTGTCTGAGGTAAGATTTTTTTCATTTCTGTTTTAATAGGGGTCTTGGTTTATTGAATGATCTGCTATAATTTTTTTCCTTCTACAATCCTTGCAGGTGAGTTATTGAGAACAATGGTTTTGTCTTTTTAATTTTAGAGAACGTTTTGTTTCTGAAACTGCATATACCTGAATAATCTGTACCTGTCTTAGTCTGGTCCCACTGAAGAACTGCATCAGCACCCCACATTTGAACAGGATTATTTCTGATGGACTTCTCTGCATCTTAGTCAATACCTTATTTTCCCCCTTGATTTGTTCTTTATCTTCCCATTAAAAGAAAAGGGCTCTCTCTCTTTCACATCTTCATACTTCTCAGTTCTCTTCCAAAGCTTCTATAACTTCTTCACCTCCTCCATTACCCATGCTCCAAATTCTCTTGGTGAGTATAATCAGTTTCATGTAAATATCTTTTAATACCCTAGTTCTCATACTGTGATCCCTGCTGTTCTAAAGCTCTTTCAAGAAATCTTTTGGATCAAAATGGTTTTCAAATAGTATAAAAATCTTGCCTTTTCATTCTGTTGTTCTACAAAATAGACTGTATTAAATCCATACCCACTGGTAACTTAGGCCTGTACTATAGCTCAGAATATCATATCTGCGGTTTCCAAATAGGGTAGATAAAAAAAAAAAATGAAAAGAAAAAGCACAGATATGTTTTCAAAACAGGGTAAAAAAAGAAGTAAAATCATAATTGTAAAATTGGCTTCACAAAAGTGTAATTGCCAAGCCAGGTTAAAAAGATCAAGTGTGAAGCTCTGAGAAACAGACTATCAAAATGTTTTCTTCAGTCAAAGGCATTCTAGTCCTAATTATTGGCACCTAATCATGATACCTCAATCACCAGGTATGATTCCTGATTGGCCCCATTGTCTATGATATATGAGGTGTTAGACTTCGAACAAAGTTAAAACAAGGTGTCAACTACTACATCTGGAATGGATTGAGCCCCGCTTCCCAGTTCCATTGTTAACAGCCTCTTAACACCTTTCTTTTTATACTGCTTCATCCAAGGAGGGGTAAACTGAAGGGCAGGTACAACAGTACAGCTGGAAGTACTTGTCTACCATACACAACCTTCTTCTTGTGGGAAGAGTGATTCCATACTCTCCGTACACTTGAATTGTGCTGATGTGGACAGTTTCTTCCGCCTAACTACAGCCCATTCCCTTTTATCCTCCCTACCTCCTGCTGCAATTCAAGGAAAGAGTTGAACCAAATTAAATACATTGATCAAGTACCTATTTTATAGATATACTGACAGATCCTGAATCAACAAACATACTGAGATATCAACATCAACAGGACCTAGTTTTGGAATTACTTTCCCAAGAAATATGGTAAAGTTATTCTGAATCAGACTTTTTTTTTTTCTTTTAAAATCCTTTTTGTAAAATCAACCAATGACTTCAGTGACTTCAGTGGTAGAAGAGTGACTCTAATGTCGAAAAAGAGAAAAACTCAAGTCACATCAAGAAGGCACCCAATAGCCCAGTTGCCTTGGTCCAGAGCTATTAAAAATGGAACAATGAGGCAGCATGGGAAGAGCCTTCCTGCAGAGAGCACTAACAGCCAGAGGACAGAAGGGCGGATGCTGGTCTGATGCTTGTTGATCATGAGCACCCCTTATCTTATGTAGGTGCTGTTTTCTTTCACTGTAAAATTAGGAGGATGCTAAGCTGCCATGAAGATCTGAAAATCCTATGACTTTAAGAAAATATGTACCTTTAAACCCGTGGATGTGGTGGAAATGCCAGCTGTAGGCACTTGGCCTCTGAAGCACATCAGTCTGTGATGAAGGGGGGTCTGTTTTGAGCTAAGTTGTCACTCTGATTTCTCCCAGGCCCTGTCCCCACTATCACTCAAAGGACAGACCCACTCAACTGTGCAGTACAAGCCAGAGAAGTGACAGGCATACCGCAGTTTGGCCACCAACTTGTGTTCTCACTGGGCACTGCCATACACATTCAACCCTTGGAATCATAGGACAACAGATAAAGTAAAAAGAGGCAGACACATCCACTTAATAAAAAAAAAAAATATGGCTGGCTGACACTTTTATAGGGAATCATGAGGAGAAAGGAGAAATTTGGTGACCTAAAACTGGCAGAATGAATATTAAAGGCGCATATAGTCTATGGATAATTTTGGTTCCAAGATAGAACGCTAATATTTCAAAATAAACTAAACATAATTGATTTTTATTTCATTTTTTTGTCTAATGAGTTAAAATTAATCAAATGAATTCTTCAGAAGTGCATTTCGAGAATCTAGGGGTGTAGGACAGTGAAAGAGTCTGTGCTTAGATGCACAAGATCTTGGCTTCAATCCCCAGTATGAAAAAGTAAGACATCAGAAAGAAAAAAAAGGGGTAAAAAGGGGTAAAAAGAATGCATTTGACATAACCTGACCTCATAGAAACTTTATTGCAAGTTAACCTTAGTTTAAATGTTTGCATGCAATATGTGACTGATATTTTTAATCAGAACCACATTCATTTATGTACCTAAATCCCCTACAGCCCTCATTAAAAATGAAAAGTCTTCTGTCTAATAACTCCTGAGGTTGTTGAATTTTGCAATCTCACCATTACCTCTTCCTGAATTTTATTTTACTACTTGGTCAACAGGAACTTTTTGCTGCATTTGGAGATTGCAGTTCCCCAAATATGTCCAGTATGAAAGTTGGCACTGAATTCTAAGCTAGATTTGCCACTTGGGCCTTATGGGGGAGATCCTGGGTGAAATGAAATATTCTGCTAAGATAATAATGCACTCATAATCTCCCCTTATTAAATTGTCAAGCATGGTGACAGATTTTATTAGCATTTGCACCTTTTACTTTTTTTCTAACAGTCAGCAATAAAACTTTCCTCCTACTCCCAATACACAGATTTAAGTTGATAATTATTTCTATTTCTGATGGGAGAAATTTGTTTTGCTCAGACATATCCAAAACACTTTTTTCAAAATATATATCCCAGGCATATGAACTGCTTTTATCTCTGTGTGATAGTGCAAATCGGTCAGCTTCTATTCTTATAATCTTGTGTGCTTTTCAAAGAATTTTCTGTTAAAATATATTATTTGCGAGTGTTCTTTAGAGAAATTTTCTCAAAAATCTTAAACATTTATTCACATCCATCACTGAAAAAGTTTTTCAAATGACAATGAATGATGCTAAGATGTTTTTGATAGTTGTCATAGGTCTTTGTGCAAAGCTGAGAGGGTTTGGTAGCGTTTGAAATTCAGAGGTGAAAGAATTGGCAGCTAAAAGCAAAACTGAAGATGTCGTTTTGATGCCTGTGATCAGGAACATTCTTTCCCCTTCTTTTGCCTTCCAGTTCATAGCAGGTTAATATTGTTTATTCCACTGGAGATATGTGCCAGCCATCCACAGTTGGAAAAGTTAGCTTGACTTCCAAGAGTAACTGCTCAGAAGTACCAAGCTATAAAGAGTCTGGGCTGCCAGGAGTGAGAAACAATTAGAGAACATTTCATTAATGCTTAATGATGCGGAGCAGGTATACAGCTAAGCTGATTGTGCGCTCTGTCTTAGCCAACGAGCCTCATGCAATGCCAGGATGGTGTTTGTTGCAAATGCTTCCGCTCTGTAGGCTGTGGATCACGGAAGTCAGAAGATAGAATTATCTGGGGAAACTTAGTATGACAGACTAGGGAGACACCAGAAAATGACCACTGTGGATTCCAGGGCCAAGCTCCGTGTAGGTTAGAAAAATGTTATATACTTTTCATATTTGGTTCCCTAAGCCTAATTCCTAATAGGCATGGTTAAATCCCACTGAGGATTTCTGTTCCTAATAATACATTAAGCATCTCAGTTGGAAGATCCCATAAAGCATTTCCCTTGCTTTTTTCTCTATCACACTGCAGCGAGAAAGGATTAAAAAAAAATACTGCACAGGTGCAAGTTGCAGCTGTTGAGGGTAAACTCTGTTCTACTATATTAATTCAAGTCCCACTAGGGGAATTAGAGAATAGTTTAGTTCCACACAGAAAGGGAAAAAAAAAAATTGTCTTTATCAAGAAAGATAAAGGTTTCCCATTTAGAGTACAACAGTGTTTCTGGCCAAAGGGCTTTTCTAAATGCAATTTCCTAAGCCAAACAACTGAAAAAAGAAAAAAAAATGGAACAGAAATTTTTGGTTTTAGTTCAAATTCTTACATAGTATTTACAGAATCTAGTATACTAATGTATACATAGAAAACCTTGGGAAGGTACATCGTAGTAAAAGTTTAAGCAGTCAAGGCTAAATAAGCCAGACTCATAGCATCAGACTTTCTCACTGTGCTTAATTTCTGGAGCAAAAAAGAAATCAAAGACAACTAATATGCTTATATTACATATTTATTTCGAACAGTAAATTACATATCAAGATGTCCTTTCCATTAAAATGTAGCTCATCTTCTTTACTTCCATAGTTTCTTCTGCAGCTGTGTGTTCAAAACCATGATGCTTAGTATACAAGATGGTAATTATTACCTGAAGATCCATATATGCTCAGTCTGATGACAGAAATTGTAGTAGGTGAGGAGGAAGGGGGAAAGAAAGAATGGAAATAAATGAGAAAGAGAAGGGAAAAGAGTCGGGGAGGGAGGGGGAGGCAGATAGACCTGTGGGCACATTGTCTCTCCTCTATTCACTGGCTCCAGAGTGATTTTAAACTGCTGGGAACCTCAGTTTTTTCCAATAGAATAATAGTTCCTGATCTGCTTATCTTCCAGAATCATCACAGGAATTCAATAATAGTTACCCTCAGTGACAAATAAAGAAATAAAAGCTATATACATTCTAGAAAAAAAATCAATAGCTTTCTATTTTAAGCGTTTTCTGTAATGGTTTAACTACACATTCATAAATCTAGAAGTCACAAGTATGGCGGCTTATGTCTCCATATTCACCTACTAAATCTATGGAAGACATGGCTCTGTACTGTGGATCTAGGAAATTAGAATCCTGGTCAGTGCAGTGCAGCTGGCCAATCATGGTGGACTGGAGTTGACACAGCTTACACCTCTCAGCTATCCATGTCAGGAAGAATGGACTGAGACAAAAATGAGAAACAGTCTATTACTTCTTTCAGTAGATGTATAGCAATATGTTGGACACTTGGATGATTGCTCAAAATACACAAATATTGGCTTTCATGAAGTGAAAGAGGCACACTTGTCTATAATAGATGAAGTTTAACCTGTTTAATGATTGGAGCATGAAGGAGGCTTTGTGAGGACATACAAGGAGCTTGCCTATACATCTGAGTTTAAAAAACTCCACAAAGGAGAAGACACTTTAGATCTGCCCTGGGAAAAGATCCCACACTCAATGAGGGCTAAGTGACAGTCTGTGAGGAGTGGGAAGTTTGGGTGTGCTATTGCAGTGTCAGGTAACCATAGATGATGCAAATGTATTGCACATTTCAAAAGGTACAAGAAGAGTTCTCACCACAAACTAATGATAGATGTTTTAATGGAGATATATTTAACCTGGTTTATGCATTCCAAAATCTGTACACGTATTGAATATATCACATGGTACTCCATTAACATTTGCAGTTTTTATGTTTTTATGTATCCATTAAAAATAAATGTAATAGAAGTGGGGCAAGAAGAACATTGTTAAATTGAAATGCTCTATTAATAAATATATTATCAAGTATATTAGCTCTTATAAAAAATAGGTGAAAAAGTAAGAAATCTGGAAAAAAATCCAGAAAGAGAAAATATATAGTGCTTTCTTATGTGTGTGTATGTGTGTGTGTGTGTGTGTGTGTGTGTGTGTATATACAATGCAAAGATATGTTCATATATATAATTGCAATGTATGATTTCTGAAATAAACATTTTGATAAAAAATGTTCAACTGCATATTTTTCTATTTTATAAGTGAAGTGTCAATTATAGAATTCCATAAGTTTCTCAAGAGTTGTGGGTTTTTAGTATTGTTTATCAATGCAAATTTAATGCCAATAGCAGTGTCTGTCACATAAAAAGTGCTCAGTAAATGTCTGCTTAATTAAATTGGGAGGCATGTGAAGAAAAGTCTCCTTCCTCCCTGGGCCCTATTTGTCCAGTTCTTATACCACTCCAAAAGGAAATTTTTATTTTGAGCTCCTTGTTCATTCTAACAGAGCTTTTACAAAGTAAAAAGCAACATATAATACCCTTTATTTCTTTGATTTTTGACAAATTTATTGAGGTATCTGTGGCACAAAATAAGTGATACATGTTCAACATGTAATTTCATAACTCTGACAAAAAATATATGCATGGAACCATCCACCATCAAAAGAGTGAACATATCCATCATCCTTGAAGTCTTCTTTGTGTCCTTGGTAATCTCCCTCTCTCCTGCCTATAGCTTCCACCTTCACTTCCATCCTCAGGCAAACACTGATATGCTTTCTGTTACTACAGATTAATTGATATTTTCCAGAGTTGTAGACAAATGAGAATAATACAAAACACATTATTGTTTTATCTGACTTCTTTTACTCAGCATAGTTAATTTGAGCTCCATTCATGGTGTTTCATGTCCATTCCTTTTAACTGCTGAGTAGTGTTCTGTAGTAATGGAGATGCATTTGAGGTTTTTAAGCAGTGGATTAAAATATCATCTTAACACATATTAGTTTCTAAATGGACTGAATCTAATTCTATCTCTCAGCTAGTTTCCCACTACTCTCTGCTCTTCTTAATAATGATATTTTTTGTTCCATGAGCTATGTTGGTACAAAAAGTCGTAGCTCCCACAATGCTAATCGACACGCTTGGGGAGCACCTCGCTATGTGTGTGTGATGAATGTCTTCCTAGTATTCAGAATTCAGTATTTATTTGTGTATCCTCAATGCTTTCTTTGTGAGCAAGTTAGGCATTCTGTCTGTTGTCTTGGGTTTTTACAGTTATCTCATTTAGTATTTGTAATATTCTGTACTATTTGTTAATCCCATGAGCTTACCCTCTACTATATTTTGAGTGTCTTGAGATCCACACCACATTTTATACTCAACAACACAGTCTCACAACTGTAATGGGTATAAGTAGAATTTCCTTGAACTTGTCTTGTGATTGTATTGGTGTTGGATGGAATGGAATAGAAAACATCAGATGGACTCTTTAGCACCTGAAATGAATGGAGAAGACAATAAAATGACTTTTAGGAATTCTTATTAGGGTAATGGGCAAAGGGTTGCTTATTTTCTCCAGATATCATTCTTGGGTCTGGGGGGCAGTGGAGTCTTGATGCCAACACATGGCAGAACACCTCCTTGAATCTTGAACATAAGTGTTGGTTGACTGATGGGACTCAGGTATTTTTAAATTATAGGTGAAGTGTTTCTTTAGAGGTTGTTAGTTCAAACATTATTTGAGTGAATCTCATGGACTAAGTGCCCAATATTTTATACCAGAATTTGACCACACATTTACTTATTGAAAAGAATACTGATACAATGAAGATTAGCAAATGGGGCGGTGCTTCCCAGTAAGGATCACTGAATAGTCAGGGACTGTTTATTTATGTTGTTTCTATTGTTTTTGCTCATGATGGTAATATTCTCTGGGGAGGGGATGATTGCTAGAATTGTGAATTGTGGGAAGAGATAAACATTCTATTTGGACCCATCCTCTGCGAAGAAGGATTTTCCTGCTCCCAATATTAATAGTAGCCCCATTGTGAAACACCGATCTTAAATATTTGGGAAAAATTAACTGGAAATGTTTACAAAAATATCTGATTTTCATTGCCTGGTGTTGCTTCCAATATGTATTGTCTTCTGGGTTCCATGTAAATTCCTTTTCCAGACCCTGGTGTTCTGGCTACTTCCCTTGTATCAAAAATCTTAAATACAGAAAGTTTTCAGGCTCTCTGTATGCAAATTCTCAAAGTTGAGGTTGGTGACATAGTCCTCCTCAACATTTCCTTTTTTCACGCTCTTTCTGTTTATACTTGTTATTTCAGAAACACGTGAGGATGCTAGAATGATCAGCCTTTAAGTCCATGAGGATGCTTCCTGGGAATTACTGCGCATTTCTTCCTTACAGGGCTTCTGCACTGATAAGGGTTTTATAGTGCTCTGGAGATTTGGTCAGCAAAGAGAACTACTGGATGTTGTTTGTTTAATTTTAAACACCCACATGGTTAATATTTTCTTCAAAATTTTATATTTCCCTTTATGGGGAAGTGCTTCTTTCCCTGCCAACAACAACAATAATAAAAGCCATCATTAAATTTACATTTGATATAAAGCGGATTGTCTTTGAGAATTAGAGAACTCTGTTATATTAGGGCAGAGGGCTGTCTATACAGTAGTTTCCCCTTTATCCTTGGGGAACACATTTCTAATCACCAGTGATGCCTGAAACCTAAGATATTATTCAACTCTTTCTCCATAATTTTCCTACACATACATACATGCATATCATAAAGTTTAATTTGTGAACAAAGCACAGTAAGAGATTAACACCATTAACTAATAACAGAATAAGTATAGTAATATGTTGTAATAAAAGTTATATGAATGTATGCTTTCTCTTTCAAAATATCTGACTGTATTGTACTTTATTTTTGGACTGCTGTTGACTGTGGGTAACAAACAGTGGAAAGTGAGACAGCAAGTAAGTGGGTCTATGGTGAGAAATGCCCCCAAATGAAGAGCTACCCAGCTGAAAAGGTCAAAAATGCTGAGTTTGGAAAACTCTGCTTTATAGAGTTTTCTTTAGAGATTGGAATGCACTAGGAGCCAGGGTATCTACGGTGGCTGGTAGTTCCCCTTCTGAGTGTCAGCAACAGGATGCTTTCCTAGTACCTTGGGATACAGGGGCATGGGAACAGAGTTAGGTTTGGACAGTAATACCTTACTGGTCCCCTAGTGCATATGGTCAAAAAGTCAAATTTCGTGACCTTGGGGTTCTCAAGTATTAGCACACATTAAAACCATCTGGAGGGCTTGTTAAAGCAGCTACCTGGACCACATTTGAGGGGTTTCTAATTCCATAGGACTGAGGAGTTGGCAAGAAGCTGCATTTCTTACAAGTTCCCTGGAGGTGCTGATGCGTCCCGTCCAGAGACCACACTTAGAGCCCACTCCCTGGCCTGTTCCTCTCAGTCTGATCCCAGTCTCCTGGGACCTATAAAGTCCTTCAAGCATCCATAGTAAAGTCAGTCAGAATTCCTCTTTGATTTCTGCTTATCTGTGTGTTTCCTTATTTGCTCTCTTTTAGTTGTCACCTGGATTCTGTTATTCTTTCTCAGAATGGTCTTCATTGCCACTATTCACACTATCTCCTTTAAAAAGGTAGTGCGAGAAAAAAGCAAAGCACGAGCCAATAAGCAACAAAAATCCCCGGTCTTCCCATTTAACTGACTTATTGCCCTTAATATAGTAACTGATAGTACCGGTTGTCTTCATTTGCTTACAGGCAAATTCCCATCCCCCCACCTATAAAAAAATGTAAGTGAATACTACAAATTCTGATATGTTAATATTAGGCCTTGCTTGCTTGTGTTTTCACTCATTATTTTTTTTAAATCCTCCGTTCTGTACCTTGTTATTTTTTAATTTTGTTTCATAAAAAAATTTATAAGCAATTTTAAATCCTTTGAAAAACAGGGCAAGATATAAATAATGAATAATATTTCCTTCAGGGCCTGTTGAAAATGCTAACATACATATAAAAACTTCCTTGCGCTCATGATCTTAAAAACACTATTGTAGTGATGTTCTCCTCTGAATTCCTCTGGAATGTTTTTATGCCCTTCGTATGTCATGGCTTTTTATGTTTTAATATTTTAAATAATGTAGTATTTAATAGTTTAATAGAAAACATTTAAGATGAATATAAGTCAAGACACATAGCAACAGAACAGAAGGTTCTGAGACCACCTTCTTGATGGAGTAATTTATTGCTACAAGTGCTGCTGGGCCATCCTTGACAGGTGTCCTTGGCCCATAAGCATTAATTTCTCTAGGGCTGATTTTGAACTGTGCAGCCAAATGGAGACGCCAGATTGTAGGGTGTGTTCATGATTATATTTTAAGAGATGCTTTGGAGAGTTTTCCAAACAGATATGCCATTTAACCATGAGCATCAGTCAAGTGTTTTTCTTTCTTCAAAGCTTCTCCTGTATTTTGGTAGGGTCATCACTCCTTAAATTTTGCCAAACAATCCAAAGGTGAAAAGAAAAAAAAAGAAAAAAAAAAGGAAAACATTTCATCATGGTCTAATTTGTTTTTCTATGACAAGTCATGCATCTTTTTCATTTTAATTTTTTTGTCTATTGTGTTTATGTGAAATGTTCTTGTCTTACAAACTTTTCGACAAGGTCAATGGGTTTGCCTCCATTGATTTTGAGTGTTTGTATGTGTGCATGCTTGTTAGTTTCAATATATTCTGGGTAGACATCTGTTCAGTTCTAGAAATTGCAGATTTCTTAGTGTCATCTTTTGATAAACTTGAGTTCTTAATTTTGACAGACTCGAATTTAACAATCTTTTATGCTGAATAGGTTTTATTCTTATTGAAAAAACCTAGTTATAAAGGGAGTTTTGAATTGTTTCTTTCTCATTTTAGTCTTTCCTCATTTGAATCTTCTAGATGTGGTATATAGTAGAGATCAGTCTATATTTTTTCTTAAAGAATAAACAATTATGTAATTGTCATTCCTCATGAAACATTCCTTAGCATATTAGTGGGTTTTATTTTTTAAATTTCTGCTTCATTCAGTTGGTCTGTTTGTCCATGTCTGTGCTAACATCACACAATCTTATGTAACCAAACTTTAAATATATCTTAATACCTGGTGGAGTGTGTCTTTAGCACATCTTATGCCATTTCTTCTAGCTATCGTGGGTCTTTATTTCTTTCATGTGTATTTAAGAATGAGTTCATTCAATTCCTAAGGAAGAGCTAATGGGGCTTTCAACAGAATTACACTACACCTATCAATCACTTTGTAATCACACTGGCATGATGTTGAACTTTCTCAGACATGCATATGGTATTTCTTTCCATTTATTTTGGCATTCCTTTATGTTCATTATCAGAGTCATGTATTTTTTCCATAAATGTAGTGTGCATATTTTGTGAAATATGTATTTTAAATTTTGTTGCTATTATAAATATTATCCTCTTTTTTGATATTTCTATTTCAGTTGTATAGGAATATGATTGTTTTAGAATGGATTTTATCCCAGTTGCTTTTTTAGCTATTTAAAATAAAACTAAAGTTATTGTTTTATTTATAGATAGTCAAGTTTTTTTTCCAGTACAGACATCTATAAATAATGACTGGATTATTTTCTTCTTTTTTATTCACTTATCTATGTTTCTATAATTGTTGGTGTCATAAGGATAATATTAATCAGATGGGGTGATAGTAGAATTCTTCTCTTGCTATCAATACTGGGAGGTAGGAGGATGCTAGTAAATTGCTTACCATAAAGAACGGTATTTTCTGTACTTTAAAAATTAATTTTTATTTGTTCTAATAAGTTGCAGAATAAAGTAGAATGCATTTATAGATTTTGATAAATCATACATAAAAGGACTGTAATTACACAGGGGTAGGAAAGATAGTAGAGTGAAACAGACATTATTACCTCATGTACGTACATGACTGCATGACTGGTGTGATACTAAAACTAGTTTTAATTAGATTTTATTCTCAGTCCATAGAAAATCCAAAAGGATTCAGAGATAAATTACTATAAGTAATAAATATATTTAATAATTGCTGAATACAAGATTGATGTATAAAACCAATTTTCACTATTTTAAAAAGTAACTTTTAATTGATATATGAAATTGTATATATTGATGTTTTCTGTACTTTATTTTTGAAGAAATGTAGAGTGGATGTACCTTAAAAAATATTAAGAGACTTTCATTCTAATTTCAGTTTTATAAAAGATTTTATTATAATTGATGTGAATTTCACCAATTTTTTTCTCTTAATATCTAAACTTAATGGATATAAAATACTTTTCTTATTTTAAACCACCCTTGTAGTTCCAAAATAAATCTCTTATTTTTGATAAGTTATTTTTTTCTTTGAGGAAAACACTGACATGACGTTTTTAATACTAATGTTAAGTTGTTCAACAATATATTTTATTTGAATTTTTGCAAGTGATATTGACCTTTCATTTCCCCTTCTTGTACATTGTTGTTTATTTTTAGCAATAAAGTAACACCCATAAAAATTTTTAAGCAAAAGTTGTCATCAATTCCATGAAGATTTGGCAGAATTCACCTGAAAGTCATTAGGGACCAAGATTTCTGTTGTAAGAATAATTTTCTACCTTGCTTTTTTACTGTTTATATACAATGGAATAAAGCTTTTAAATATATTCAATTATTTTAAATCATAATGCATATCTGAAGAGGAGATATTATTAAGGAAGATTTCCTAGAATAGGTGATATGTAAGGAAGTTTTTTTTAAAATAGTAAGAAGAATGATAACAATGAAACCCAGGACATTAGGCAGGCAAATGGAGGGGGCATAATAAACAAAAGGACCAATATGTGCAAAAGTTTGAAGACATTTTAAAAATGCAAGATTTTAGTGATAGAATGATAGAATTAGTTGTGGGGTAAGCATAGGCAAGATCAGAAAGTACAATAAGAGCTTGTTACCTGCACTGTTTCCTGGCAGCCACGGACCACAAGACAAAAGGTCTTTGAAGCTGAATATCAGGGATTTTGTTGAAATGTGCAGTGGATTCCCTTGTACTGCTGCTGCATGTTGCTGCCATTCCTCCAACAAAGTAGATGTTCACAAAGTAGATTTTCCTTGGAAAGGGTTGGAGGAGAAGGGGCAGAAGTGGGAGATTTCCCAGCTTGGGACTTCATGTAGATGATCTATGGATTTAGCAAGTCTTTGCAGGCATGCAAATCTATCACAGAAATTCTACCATGCTTTAGAGTAACAAAGTCCAAGAAAAAGCAAATAATGAGACCTCTATAATAAACATGTAAAGGAAATGTCTCTTATCATTAAAGTGCATAGACGATTTTCCCAAGGGGCAGGGAATGAGAGTTAACAAACTGGAATACTTTCCCTGTATGCTTTTATCAAGCAAACAATCATCAAACAGGAAGTGCATGAGAAATAGGAGGGATTACTGGTTGGGTTAATAACAGTTCTGTGTTTGGAATTTTTCTCCTGAAAATGAGTTTGGTAGAGGAGAATTCAGGCAGAGAGGCTTTGCGATAGAATATTTCGCTGAAATCTTAGTTTGGGTGAATACACTCGATAGGGATTTTGCTTCTTTGGCTCAAGATGTTTTCAAATCCCTGTACATTTTAGAGAATGAGTAGACCCCACAGTTTTTCCAAAAGGATTTCGGTGCTCAGAAATCACTAATAATAATAGAGGCAACAAAAGGGACCTAAAGTTTCATTCTTTCTAAGAAAAGGGAGCAATCTGAACCTACACCATATGCATGAATGAGTAAGTAGATGTCAGATGTGAAATAATGAAGAAACATGGAAGAGAAGCACCATATTCCTTCAGAGATGAGACTCTTGGATCTAAAGTGTGGTGACAGGGACATAACTGCAGAGGCTGAAGTTACTTACAGAAGTACTTGATCTCTCTGAGCCTCAGTTCCCATCTGTGAAATAGGTTGGTGTGGTCGTATAAAGTTCCTTATGTCTATAACATGAGCACTCTTAGTCAACATGCTTCTCTTTGTCAGTAATGAACACTGCTTTGCTTTTTCCCTGACCAGCATCTCTTCTCTTTTCTTCAAATAATATTTAAGGTTTAGTCTGTGCATTGGTTGATAGCCTTCTCTTAACAGAAGTAGCTTCAATGCAGACACAAATGCACTTTCAACACATGGTACAAATCTGACACACAACAGGTCCTTGATATATATTTGTTGAATAATTCAGTTCAGGTGAGGTTTCATTTCCCACCTTTAAGAAGACAGTGACCCAAGCCTATCACGGTGTTTGCATTTTAAATTTTTGTTTTTTAAAATGTGTAAGTATGTGATGTAAGTTAGCCAAATGAGGTTCAATGTCAGAATTCTGTTAACAGGATTAAGATAGGAAAATCTTTTAAAGAAACTATGGTATACATAAAACCATGCAGTTTTATTCAACCGTAAAAAAGAATGAAATTATGTCATTTGCTGGAACTGGAGAATATCATACTAAGTGAAATAAGTCAGACTCACAAAACCAAGGGGACTTTTTTTTTCTCTCTCCTTTATGGAAACAAAGAAGAAAAAGATAGGGAGTAATCTCATTAAAATAGAAGGGAGATCAGTAGAATAGAAGAAGGGGATCAGAGAACATTAATCTTCAGGGTATATAAGGAACTCAAAAAAACATAACACTAAAAAACAAATAACCCAATCAATATATAGGCAAAGGAACTGAACATACACTTCACAGATAAAGGAATACAATTGATGAACAAATATATGAAAAAATATTCAACATCTCTAACAATTAGAGAAATGCAAATCAAATCTAAACTGAGATTACATCTCACTCTAGTCAGAATGGCAATCATCAAGAATACCAGCAACAATAAATGTTGGCAAGGATGTGGGGAAAAAAGATACCCTCATACAATATTGGTGGGAATGCAAATTGGCACAACCACTCTGGAAAGCCGTTTGGAGATTTCTAAGAAAACTTGAGAAGGAATCACCATTTGGCCCAGCTGTCCCACTCCTAGGTTTATATCCAAAGAACTTAAAATCAGCATACTACAGTGATGCAGCCACATCAATGTTTATAGTAGCTCATTTCACAATAATTAAACTGTGGAACCAACCTAAGTCCTTTCAACAGATGAACAAATAAAGAAACTATAGTATATATACATAATGGAATATTACTTAGTCTTAAAGAAGAATGAAATTATGGATGGCATTTGCTAGTAAATGGATGGAACTAGTGAAAATTATGCTAAGGGAAATAAGTCAATCCCAAAGAACCAATGTTTTCTCTGATACATGGATGTTCATTCACAATAAGCGGAGAGGAGAATAGAGGTATTTTGAACTAGACAGAGGGTAAGAAAGGAAGGGGAAGGGGTATGGGGATAGGAACGATAGTAGAATGAATCAGACATTATTACCCTATGTGCATATATGATTGCATGACCTGTAAAACTGTACATAATGTACAACCAGACAAATGAGAAGTTGTACCCCATTTACATGTGATGTGTCAAAATGCATTCTACTTAAGGGATCAGAGGAAAGAGGGGAGAGAAAGATGAAGTACTGGGGAATGAAATTGATGAAATTATACTGTTTTATTGCATGCATGTATGAATATCTAACAACAAATCCAACTGTTATGCATAATTATAATGTACCAATAAAAAGGAAAAGAAGGAATATGAATTTTTTTGTGCTAAATTTCAACAAGTTTCTTATGGTTTCTTTAGAAACCATAAGAAATCTGAGCACTCTGGTCAACTCACAGGTAGTCACTTTGAAAGGAAGAGGAAAAAAAAGGAAGAAGGGAAGGGCAGGTGGGAAAGGAAAGAGGGAGGGAGGGAGGGGCAGAGGAAGGCGGTACAGGGATGCTTTATGATAGCTCGAGCAACCCATTCCCAAAGGAAGATGTGTCTCCTGGACTTCTGAGTTACAAGTGGCAAGGACTTACTCTGTTTAAGCCCTCCCAATTTTCTGTAATTTGCACATAAAAAATCTTAATTCCTTCAAAAAACTGGGTAACAAGATGAAAATTGAATACTTTCATTTGAAAAAAGGAAATGTTGCAATTATATTCTGAAGTTAAATAAATATTAACTGATGTCAAGAGACTTTTCCAGCTGTTTTCACCCTGAAATCCATTAGAATTTAGATTTGGCAATCAAATAAAACTGTATGCAAATCCCAATTCTATGATTTATAGGTGAAGTAGTCCAGTACAGTTCCTAGAAGCACATAGAAAATGCTCAATCAATTATATTGAATGAATTGACCAAAAGATCCATAACTTGTCAAAGTTACCTAACACTCCTGTGGAAAATGGTATAAGACTATAATAGTGGATTGTAAACTTTGATTCCTTAGTACACAATCAAGAAATGCTTATTTTCCCTATTTCTTAGCCATGAAATAGAGTGAAAATTAATATTATATCCAAAGAAATCTCAAAGGGAAAATAAAATGAGAAGTAGACAGGAGATGGGAAAGGAAGGGAAGAATGAAAAAGAATGCAGCCGAAGGAAGCCAGGATCATTGTCTCCAACAGTACCCAGGGCAATGTCATTCAAGTGAGCCATTGTGGAAGGAGTTTGCCAATAACCCGTATATGAAGTTCAACGACCTTCTAAAAATGTCTCTACTCTGTGTATCCACTTTACCCTGAGTCACTCCCTCTTCTGAACAGTGGTGTCTACAGTGTGGAATTCAGAATAGAAATGAAGTCATCATATAGGAGCAGGATTCAAATTCTCCGCCACAAAAGAAGTTAATTTGCTATGTCATGAGGAGAAGTCGTCTGTATGCATCTCCACCATCTTCCAAGAGAGAGGGATAGGACAGCATTTTCTGAGCTGCATAGAAAATTACAGTCTACAGGCAGACAGGATCAAAAAGAAGGTGCCAACATGGAAATAGCTGCTGGTGATGTCAAATAAAGTGTCACGCTAATTAACATATACATGTTTATAGTGTTTTTATAGAAGAAAGTTTCACGTGAGAATTGTGTGAAAATTTTTGTAATAACCAGTATCATCATTTTTCTTCTTGAAATCCATGTTTATGAATTGTTTTAACAGAACAGTTGTCATATTGCAAGTTATAGATGTGTCTGTTATGCTTTTAAAAATAACATGTCTTGGAATTGGAAATATATGATTAAGAAAATAAATCAGGATTTTAAGAGAGAAGTTGATTGAGAAGGTTTTAGCAACAGGGTGAATAGACAAGAATTGGCCACACTACCTTCCTCCTAATGGCATAAAGGAAGAAGGAAGAATTCCTTCCTGAAATAGAGAACCAACTCTTCTCATACCTGGCTTTCTAGAAGCTCATATAGGTGCATGAATGCCTTGTGTAAAATAAGAGGGACCCAGAGGCTTTGGAGAACCTCAAATTCAGCACACATGTCTGTACATATGATACCCCTATGTTGACAGATGTCACCAGAGCACATCACAATAAACTTGCATTCCTGAAAATGGTCAACCTGAGGTCTAGAAGAGTTTTCTTAAATATGGTCCAGTGACATCTTCCATCACAATCACTTGCATGCTTAAACTGTAATCTGTAAGCGCCACACTAAACCCACATCATCTAGTAGGGAGGGCACTGCAAAGTTTGCAATTTGAAAACCACAATCAGAGGCCATGTAATGTTGTACAACTTGTGATTAAAAGAAAATTTTAGAACTAAATTGAGTTTGAATTCAGGTTCCATCAGTTAATGATAAATTAAAACATGGAGGAGGTTACTTATATTCATCATACTTCAGTTTCTTGGTCTTCAAAATAAGCACAAGCACAGGTTAAGGAATACCTCTATCACATATATTATAAATTGTTGAAACTAAGGATCTTAGAGAAGTGCTAAGGCTAAATGCGAGTACATTTTAAACTAATTTTGGAGTTTTTCAAATAAGGAAATTATTTTTACACATGATTTTCCCAAACTCTCTCACTGCTTCCCACAATTTGCTTTCTTTGGATTCAACTCTGTAATACCTATGCTCATATGAGCATAGGTTTGATTCACTCCTGCATTTGTGAAGTACTAGACTATTAAACAGTTTTTAAAATTTGCTTTCATTTAATACTGCTCTCTTTCCTTGTTAGAGACCAAGGAAGAGGATTGATGTTTATTAGCCTTGCTCTCAAGAAATTGTTCCCAAGATAGACCTTGATGTTTAAAAGAAAAAAATTTGTTACAATGGCTTGAGTTTCATCTTGTTAAGATCTACTTTTTAAACTCTCCATCCTTGTAGTTACCCACTGTGCATGTACTAGTCCTCTAGAACCAAGTGTGTTACACTGAACCAGCTTGCTGGGTGGGAGGAACTCTCCAGGGCTTGTTTTCCAAAGAAAAGTGTTTAGAGAACAAAACTTAAACCTCCCTATGTGTTGCAAAGCCGTTCAAAAAGTAACTCAGTAAGGCTTGTGAATGGAAATACATAGTACCCAAGTCAGCATTCTGCTTAAAAAGTAATAAATGCAGATGAGTTAAGAAAAAAAAAAAAAAAAAAAAAAAAAAAAAAAGAAATTAACCTTTGTGTCTCTGGTTTGAGAAAAGTCCTTTGAATTCTTCAAACCCAGAAAATTTCTGGAGTTTAACAAAACTTTCCTCATTAAATACAGTCTTATGTCCCTTCATGTGTTGGTTGCTCTTCTTGTTTTGCTTTTCCTTAAGTGTAGAAAGTTCTCTCAATCTTCCCTCCACTTGTCTCCTCACCTTACCTCCCCTTGCCCCTCTCTCCCCATCCCCATGCTGAGCTTCAGGCATGTGAGACTACTTGCTTTTGCACAAGAGCCACAAGCTCTCTCAGCTAAGAGGTGCACACGTGCTACACTTTCCACCTGAAGTCTTTCTTGGAGTCTTCCTCATCTCCATTCTAAGTTGTCTGTCAATAAGTCTTGGTCTTGGTCAACTCCATAAGGACTCCACCGTGTCTTGCAGACACAGGTTGTCTCTTTGATCCCTAGATCACTAGTGCCTGGGAGAGGGAATCACACACATTTCCATTATTAAAAAAAAAAAAGAATCGTGGAAGCTACCACCTAGGATTTTTTCTGTTTTCTAGTGATCATCTCTCCAGCATTAGCACAGATGTTAATCAGGGTGGTCATGATCTCACCTGGAAACCTGGCCGTGGGTGTGCTGGGGATCAGACCATCCAGCTGGAAAGAGAAGGATCAGGGTGAGGAACATTCTCCTCAAGGAAGCATTCCCAGAAAACCCCGCGGGGGTGTGCAACCTTCTCCGAGGCCGAACTCAGAGTCCCTGCACCTCACTTCTGGTATATTCTCTTAGCCACTGTCCAGATTCAAGGGAAGGGGCTGCCAAGAGTGCGGGGGCACCTGGCTCTCCTTGCAGTGCTTGACAGAGTTCCACTGAAGGATGATTGCAGAGACTCATCCTAAAAGGATTGTAGCCAGATGCATGCCTCCCTAGCTTGGATGTTATTCTGTGGAGTTTTCCTAATAATATATTACTCACTTCAGTCTGAGGATCTTGCTAGAGGTGATGGGAATAATTCTACAAATTTCCAGGAAAACATCATGGAGACAAAACACATGTTGAAACCCTGTGATGATTAACCTCACAACAGCAGAATGTTTTTATTATGTTAAAAACCAAACACTGCATTTACTGGCACAGCCAGAACCTGTTGGGGCACAGAAACTTATAGACAACAATGTTTCCCCAAGTTCTAAGCACACAGCACCTCCCACAGTAGCTACAAGATATGGACCAGCTTATTTTATCAATGGCAAGCCCTGGTGATTAAGTAAGGATAATCTGTAAGGTTACTGTTTTCTCATAATCTTCATAATCTTTCGGTAAAAACAATTTCTGCCTATGTTTTGGAAACTTCTTTGATTTTATTAGTCACAAGCCTGTCATCATAGCCTGAAGAAAAATGTATATAAACCCAGCCTTCCCCAGAATAAAGTGGGATTGATTTGCACCAAAACTAGAGTCTGTGTCTTTCATTCTCCATCCACCGCCGACGCTGTCTCCCTGCGCCCCGTTTACCAGTGTGGAACCCATGGACTCCTGCCGGGGCTGGACCCCAGCACAAGAGCATGAGTGGGCCTAGAAGACTTGATTCATCATGAGGATGGGATTCTCCTTCAACACGAAACCCACTTCCCACATTTCCTGCTTCCTCAAGTAAACTGTGGTAAAGAGGAAGTATGTTCCATGAAATGCTACAGAAATCCAATAATCTGGGTTCAGAGATTGATTCTATCCTTTACCTACCACATACTGTCTTTTTACCTCATTTATCTATAGAAAGAAACTAATAATACCTGTATTGCAGGGTTATACTGAAAATCAACAATGATATGGAAACAGCTTCTACTGTAAAGTAGGTCCTTTACAAATGGAAGTTAGTGTTCACATTATTTTCATAATTTAAGAAATACATACTTATTTAACACGAGGTTCGGGAGAAACACCAATCTTATATTTTTTCTTCACTAAACCTCATGTACAATATATGACTGCATGACTGATGTGATCCTACAATATGTAAAATCAGAAAAATGAGAAATTATACTCCATTTGTGTATGATCTAACAAAATGCATAAATGCATTCTATTGTCATGTATAACTAATTAGAACAAATAAAAAAAAAACAGACTCATTCTGGACATCATTGTAGAGTGTTAAGATTACATATTTTCAGCTCAGATTCAAAGTATTTTATATAAAGGTAGCTCTTAAGTCTGAGATAAAATCAGTAAAGTTGAAATGCTCTATTGATTTCAATCTACTAATAGCAGCAAATAGCCAGAAGCTTGCATATATCCTTTATCCAGATGAGCTGTTGACAAGACAGTGTACCCAAAATACTTGTTCTTTGTATCATAAAGTTAAATGCCTTTTGCTAACTTATGAAAAAGTTTCTCATATTTAGAACTTCTGGTTATTTTAGCTTTTACAATTTTCTTATGAGACTATATCACTAATCCTCCTCCTTCTTTACATTTTAGGAAACTTAGATCAGAGAGAATAAGTGACTTGACCAAGTTCATTTCAATAAGTTCTTGGTAGAGAAAAGATTGAACTTGTGTATTTAACCACCAGGTTGTGGTATTTTTGCTCATTGCAAACTGCTATGCTGGCTCCCTACCACGAGTTACCAAAAATAAAAAAGAGTACTTTGTAAAACATCAATCTAGTTACCAAGATATTAAATTTTGATTGGACAAGCAAATAGAAATCTTGGAAACCAAAGGGCAAGAGAACATTCTGATGGCATTTTTAGTAAAATTAGAATCACCTATCCCTGAAGATGATTTGTTTTGATCCTTATGGAAAACACAAACTTTCAATAATTCCATATTCCTAACAATTTCAAGATTGGCAAAAACATTCAGAGATCAATTACTGTGATGCCTTGTTCTAAGCAGGACCCGGGTATACTTCAATACTGCAATAAAGGCCCTTTCTTTAAAAACAGCTAGCAAAGTGCTTCTTTTAGTTTGCTTATAACATGGGTAATAAATCATCTAATCTTCTATGCAGAAAACACCACCTTAATTTTCTTTTTCTTTCCAGGGCTCTTTTCCAGTGCTCTCCTAGTCACCACGCCATTCCCACTGACCATTCTAGAGACATCAGACATTTCCTAGAACATCTTTGATTCTATGTTAATAATGTGAATTTAAATATTAAAGTACCAATATCAAATACCAATGATGTCTGAGAGTTTCATAAGGTCAGAGACAATGTTTTATCTTTAATTCCCTGTTAGTTTCCTTCATCTTGGTGTAAGAGGGAAGGCATTCAAAACATGCATGCTAAAAAGAATGGGATAATGCATAAAACTATCACTGCAACCTTACTATTAATAAGAGAGTTAAATAATTTATCTGATTCTATCTGTATAGCTCTACATTTTAGATACTAGGGCATATGCCCAGAAACTACCTTCTCAATAAAAATATAGAAACCTTTAGCCAAATAGGCCATCCTTATTAAGAAACCCCTCCTTCTATTTGGCATTTATTTTCCTGGGATATTAGAACTTGCTGGTCTTTTCCATATGTTTGCCCATGAGTTCCATGGAATGTGTATTCAATGCATGCCAGGAAATGTGCTTAAAACCATATATCCTGTTTTATTTAATTCTTACAGCAATCTTATTGAGCAGACATTTTTCTCAGTCATTTGTCTGATATGACATGAAAGTTAATGAGTAGAAATTGATTCTGCGTTTTCTGGCTCCAAAGTGCATGTCCTTAAACAGGATATTCTTCTGTCACAGTTAACAATACACTAAAACTCTTTCATTTCCTATTCATTTCATAAAATCAAAAAGTATTTTTTGACCCATCTCTTTTTTTTAATTTTATTTTTTTGATTCATTGTACTTAAATGGGGTACAACTTTTAATTTCTTTGGTTGTGCACAAAGTAGAGTCACACCGTTTGTGTAATCATGCACGTACATAGGATAATGATGTTTGCCTCATTCCATTATGTTTCCTTCCTCTGCCCCTCCCCACCCCTCATTTCCCTCTACACAATCCAACATTCCTCCATTCTTCCCTTACTCCCCTCTCCCTGTTATGTATCATCTTCCACTTATCAGAGAAATCCTTCAGCCTTTGTTTTTTTGGGATTGGCCTATTTTACTTAGCATGATATTCTCCAACTCAATTTGTTTACCTGCAAATGACATAATTTTATGATTATTTATGGCTGAGTAATATTCCATTGTGTATATATACCACAGTTTCTTTATCCATTCATCAATTGAGGGACATTTAGGTTGGTTCCACAATCTGGCTATTGTGAATTGAGCAGCTATAAACATTGATGTGGCTGTGTCGCTGCAGTATGCTGATTTTAAGTCCTTTGGATATAAACTGAGGAGTGGGATAACTAGGTCAAATGGAGGTTCCATTCCAAGTTTTCTGAGGAATGTCCACACTGCTTTCCAGAGTGGCTGCACCAATTTGCAACCCCACCAGCAATATGCAAGTGTGCCTTTTCCCCCACATCCACATCAACACCTATTATTGCTTGTGTTCTTGATAATTGCCATTCTAATTGGAGTGAGATGAAATCTTAGGGCAATTTTGATTTGCATCTCTCTAATTACTAAAGATGATGAACACTTTTTCATATATCTGTTGATTGCCTGTATATGTTCTTCTATGAAGTGTTTGCCCAGTTCCTTAGCCTATTTATTGATTGGTTTCTTTATATTTTTGTTGTGAAGTTTTTTAAGTTCTTTATAAATTTTGGAGATTACTGCTCTATGTGAAGTGTGTGTTGTAAAGGTTTTCTCCCACTCTGTAGGCTCTCTCTTCACATTGTTGATTGTTTCTTTTGCTGAGAAAAAGCTTTTTTTAGTTTGAATCCATCTCATTTATTGATTTCTGCTTTTACTTCTTGTCCTTTTATTTCTATTGCTTTGGGAGTCTTGTCCTAAGCTGACATGATGAAGATTTGGGTCTACTTTTTCTTCTGTTTTGTGCAGGGTCTAATTCCTAGGTCCTTGATCCATTTTGAGTTGAGTTTTGTGCAGGTGAGAGACAGGTGTTAAATTTCACTTTGCTGCATATGGATTTCCAGTTTTCATCATATTCTGGGCCACAGATTACTGAAAAATGCTGTTCTCCATTTTGAGCTGGACCTGTCTCTATTCTTTCACTGGCTTTCCCGAAGGGAGGCAGAACCAGACTCTGAGATAGTGCTGGAATACATTCAGTAAGTGGACTGGGTTCCTGTGCCTGAAAGTGGTAGAACAGTGAGATTTCTTCCACTCCCCTCTTCCAAGTTCAGAGAATAATAAAAGGGCAAAATTCTTTTGTGTGGAAGGAGGTAGCACGTCTTTCCTTTGTGTTTTTTCTGAGGCATGCTCAAGGTTTAGTGGTCTGTTAAGGGGAATCCTTTTTTCTGGGCTTATTCCATTTTACTCCATTTCCTCTGGTACTGGGGGGTAAGTTCTTATCACATTACAACAGTAAGATTGCACCCTGAGGTCAGACAGGAGAGAGAAAGCAAGACTTAAGATCAGGGAGATTAGTCATTTCTACCTGAACAGTGGAGAAAGTGAAAAACAGCCCTGTAAACCAGAGCGCAGCATTCACAATAGAACATAAATAATACTCAGACAAAGCGAAGACTGTAGTCCCTGGAAGACTGTCTCCCTGGACTACGGTGTCTAAGGTAGAGGGGAGGGCCTTCACGACCACTAACATGGCAGAGGAATATGAAATTTTGGAACTGGGCATCCTCTTCTCCTGATGCAAATTGCCTTCAAGTGATGGCTACTGCTTTACTATGGAATTCCAACTCCATTTTCCTCCTAGGCTTCCTAGATAAAATCTATTTTGATACCCAGCTATTAAATTGACCTCACTTTCTAATGATATCTGAACCGAAACTTTTCCCACTTCCTCAGCCATTGAAGAATTCTCTACCAGAGGCCCAAATCCCATCAGAAACTTTTCCCAATTCTTCCCATACAAGTTCCCTTGGGCATGTCCTTCCTTTTTGCAGCAGATGGAATAACTTAGACATCATTTTGACTGTGGGTCTGTTCCTGATGGTACTTCCACACCATGTTCTCCAAAACACATCGGATTCTCCAAACCTTGTGGTAATTCTCTATTGTGGGGTTCTGGGTCCTTGCTTAGCTATAAATCAAAGTTCTATATGCTTATCTACAGGATTATTATGCTTCACAGTATAGCTCCTGTTTTAGTGTGTGCTGTGATAACAAAATAACATAAATGGGGTGACTTGTAATCAACATGGATTTATTTCTTAGTGTTGTGGGGGCTGGAGTCTGAGATTAGGGTGCTAGCAGGATTGTGTTCTGGTGAGGGTTCTCTAATAGTTTGCAAATTACTGATTTCTCATTATATTCTCACACAGTAGACAGAAAACTAGTCAAATTCTTGGCCAGGTTGTGGCTCTCATGTCATCCATGGGCTCCACCCTCATAACCTAATTACCTCCAAAAACCTGCATCTTCAGATATCATCACTTTGATATTAAGGTTTTGACATATGGATTTGGGGAGGAAAGGAGCGTTTAGATCCTTGGCTGTTCCTTCAGTCAAGAGATTGATTAGGAAAAAGAGAAATGAGTGATATTCAGAACTACACAGCAACCTGAAACATAAGGATCGGAATGTTTTCTATTCATATTGCTCATTTTCTTGTGTTTTTGGTGGGCAAGACCAGATAAAGATCTTTAGAGGTGGAAAGGCCTAGACATAGTCTTCCTTATTTTCATTAATTTTGCCACCACTCAACTCTTCCCATGAGCACCAGATTGCTTAGTCCTAGTATGGGCTAATCGGCCCATGTTGCTGTACGCAATTGAGAGGGACTTTGCTAGTACATACTTCCCTCCCGACAGGACGGTATGTACGAGGCAGGAGCAGAGAGTCCACCGGACCTTGAGCCTACGTCATTGCTCCTTCTTAACTGAGAAGCACTGTTTGGTGGGGAGGTACGTGTGGATGTCTGTGTTTGTGGAGTGACAAGAGGGATCACTTGATACATGACTTGCCTCAAATGAAGCTATTAGAATCGGAAATAGAAGGGAAAGAGGGTGAACATGAAGTTCTGGAACTAACACCTATGATCCTACAGCCAGAAACCGGAAAATATTCCTCAGAGAGCTTTTAGTACATCAGCAAAGGCAAACATTACCCAAGGATTCAGAATAACACGTGATTAGAGCTTGAAGGCAGATGCAAGGGACTTGGAGAACTTAGAGAAAGCGAGATTAATGTAAAGCCCTCAAGGGACGTTGTAGTTAAGATATGAAAAAATGAGTAGAAGCTGGTTGGAGAATCAGGTGTGAGAAAGAGACTGAGGGTACACACAACCTGAGTGAGGCGCCCAGGTCAGGAGAGCTTCGAGTGGCTAATGGAGGCTGGTTTGGTCTGAATGTTCTGCACCCCTACGCCCCAAAACTCACATGTTGAATACATCATCTAGGGGATTAAGTTTTCAACATAGGAACTCTGGAGGACACAGGACACAAACATTCAGACATTGAACCTCCTTCATTCAAGAAATTGCTACAGAAAAAGAAAAAAAAAAGGTATTATTCAGAATAAAACAACATCCCAATAAATTCATATCTTGAGACCATTCCCCTTGCATTTATGTATTAGGAGATGAGGGCTTTGGGTAGAGAGTAGGTCATGGAAGTGGATCCCTAATGAATGAAATTAGTGTCTCTAAAAGAGGAACCTTGCCCTTATAGAATTCAATGTGAGGACACAAGAAGAAAGTACTATCTATAAGCCAGAAAGTCAGCTTCACTGTGACTTGTTATGAACTTTCTGGCCTTGAGGACTGTGAGAAAGAAATTTTTGTTGTTTATAAGCTGCCTGGTCTATGGTATTTTGTTATAGTAGTCTGAATGCACCAAAAGAAACCTCTTTAAATGAAATAGGATAGTTCTGAACCATGTTAAAGAACATAGATTTCTTGGCCAAGTTTGTGCATCTCATTGAAATACGAGTGCTCCTCAGCAAGAGAAAAGATCACATATTCAATCTCATTTTGCACTCTATCAAGAAAAACTGGTTTGCTCCAGTACTCTCTTTTCCCTCTCTTTCTCTTCTACCTTCTCTGCTACTTTGCATTCAGGTGTCTCCTCCTCTTACACACAGTTTTATTCTCTTGGCCTAGCTCAATAGCTGGTGTGTCCCCTGTATATTACATTAGACTTCTCTATGGGCACATCTTTCTGGTCTGAACTTACTGGGCCACAAGTAGGTTCCGATACTCAGAACATGTGTGCAAGACAGCATCCCCTGTGTGATTTGGGATAAGTTACTCAAGTGCTACAAAAATAAGATTGATGTAATGATTAAGTAAATTATTTTATGGAAGATAATCACAATGTTACTTTAGCATACAGTAAGTGCTCAATAACTGTTTTTCTCTAGGTTTCTGTGGAGCCTATCTATTGCTTGGTGCCTACTCCTCATTCATTCCCTCTTCTACTAACCACATTAACAGGTACTTGGAGCATCGTATCCTTGGCGCAGCCTGACACCCCGCTGCAGGTGTAAGCGTACCTTGGCTCTAGCTCGACAGTCAGAATCACAGTGATTTAGTTAAGAATGGCCTGTAACCTGCTCTAAACTGATGAATCTCTATTCCAGGGCATTTTACAAAAACTATTAGGAAATATGAACACTTTTTGTCTTTTCTAGGCGGAATTAAAAATTAATTAGATTTAAAGTTCACCAACGTAGAATTTCCTTTCTGAGAATGAAACCAACACAGAGCAAAGCAGGCCTGAAGGATGGGGACCAACAGATCCTGACATTTTTCAGGACTTGCAAACACTTAAACAGATATTTAATTTACTTTGTCTATTAAACCAGTAAGAACTTGTACCTGAGTTTGTAGTTGGTTTCAGCGAGGCTGGAAAGAGAAGAGCTTTAACCACTGGCTTCACTGACGAGCTTTAAGAGATGCAGGCAGTCCAGGGAGGGATGTGTGCACAGTGTATCACAGGTGTGCAGGGAACACTGTTGAGCACCAGTGTTGTTAATGCATACATTCCACATTCCTTCACAAAGAAAATCACTCCATGTCCTAAAGTCAGCTCTGATCTGATCCTGACAGCTCCGAACACTTGCAACCTAACAGAGACCTCTTATTATTTTGTTTTGTTTTGTTTTTCTGGGATATATTATCTCTAAGTTCATTTGTTTATTTTTCCATTGAAGATAAGAAATTCCCAACGTTTATACCCAGTTTCAGTTATACTGTTTTCCTTGCTGTTTTTTACACATCCCCAGCCCTATTTTAATCTGTCTTCAATAAAGAGGGATGTTCCACTAAGACATCCAGAGCAGGGTTTTGGACATCACAGAGGTCCATATGAATTCAGAGGTGAAAAGGAGAGAATAAAAATAAATGCTGAAATTATATCCAGAATTAAAACAAACTATTGATATAAGTGAAGTGAGAACCCAGGTGTTGGACAGGGAGGTCTTTACCTTATTGAAAAGTGAATGAAAAATCAGCCTTGCAATTTTTTTTTTTTTTTTTTTTTTTTTTTTTTTATAGAAGGGGTAGAAGAAAATGCAGCCAGCATTCACATCTATGGCGTAGTTGTACATGAAGGTGGGCAGGTTAAGTCTAGACGCTAGGTGCCCCAATCAGAATCCGCCCAATTCACAACGGTGCTTTGGTCAACTCTGTTCCCAGGCTAGTGAGAAGGAAGTCCTGTTTTTTGTGTGACTTCTAAAAAGATGCAAAAGGGCTCTAATTCTTTCTTCATGGTGAAATGGGTTTGATTCTCAGCTCCTGTCTTATTGAAAGACCAATATTAGAGAATATTCTAAACCTCCTTGACCATCTGTGTCTCTTATTAAAAAATGGTGACAGTTATTTCTCTGAATCAGAACAGACTGTTACCAGAACGAAACAAGACACTGAAGATAAATACGTTTCCTATATAATTAAGTACAGAAAAATAATGATTGTATATATTAGTGTTATGGTCATTACTGACAGTTTTTGGTGGAACAAAAAAATCAAAACAGGAGCTCAGTAGCTACCAGGAATTTTCACCATGCAGATTGTTTCATAACTGGCTATATCATTTGGAACATTTTTTTTTTTCAAATGACAAAAGCAATGTATCAGGGATTTGTATCATCCTTCTCCCAAGGGGAATGTACTGAGTTTATGATGATTGATTGTGACCTTGAAAATATAATTATTTCCACAGGACCAAAAATGCAATTCATTCCTTTCTGTATTTAGGACAGGTAGAGGAATCTCACACTGACCTGCAGAAATGGTGGGAGGCTACCTGCCATTCAAAATACAAATGAGACCATTGCAGAACTATAAAGTCAGCTCTCTAACTACGTCTTGCAAATAAATTCAAATATGGAACTTTAAAATGCCCATATTTTTAATTGTATAAGTTGTTTATTACTGGATCTTGTCAATCAACAATGTAAAAAAAAAAAAAAAAAATCCAAGGATCAACTGTGCTAAATACCTCCAGGTAAGTTTGATGTGACTCCACAAGAGATTTTGCGTTTTAGACTCTGTCTGAGAGAACTTATGAAAAATCCCAATATTTACCCAGACAATCCAGTATAAGAACATAGTTTCATGTATTTTTGATTAGAAAGTTAAAGTGTAATGTGTATTAGTTTTACTTACTCAAATTAAGAGCAACTGACTTTGATCTTAGTTCTGTGTCTATAAATGGGAACGCTAATGATTTATTTGCAGACTGATGTATTTAATGAGCTTTTTTTACAGAATAGATGTTCAGTGTATGGTAATTATTCTTATTATAATCTTTTCCAAATTTTAAAAACAAAAGGTCAATTTATTTTACATTGCATGTAATCTTGTGTGTGTGTGTGTGTGTGTGTGTGTGTGTGTGCGCTTGCACACACACTATGGATCAAACTCAAGATCTTGTTCTGTGCTCCTGTGTAAGTGCTGATTCACTGAACCACATTCCTTTTTATTTTTATTATAAGATATGGTCTTCCTAAATTTTCTATGTCAAACTGCAATCCTCCTGGCCCAGCCCTCCAAGAAGCATGTGCCACCACGCCTGGCTTGTAACCTTTTAAAAAATGATATTTTTCTTTTTTTCCCCTCTTTTTTCCTGTTGGTTTTCCTTTTGTTGTTGTTGGTTGCAACAGAACCAACCTCTGGAGTCTGTGCATTTTTGTTCGGTCCTCTGCCTTCAGAGTGTGGGGTTTTCTTTTATACAGAACTCTGGATTCTTGATCACTCCATACCCCACACATTCTTGCACATTGATCTTTTCAATTTCTTCAAATATTTCTTCCATCTAAGTTCTTCTCTGCATTCTTCCTTCCCACTCATATTTTACATTTCTTTTGAAATATATATTCAATTTTTGTGACTGTAGCAAAAC
The DNA here is from genome assembly GCF_902686455.1 of Sciurus vulgaris. Classification (NCBI taxonomy): domain Eukaryota; kingdom Metazoa; phylum Chordata; class Mammalia; order Rodentia; family Sciuridae; genus Sciurus; species Sciurus vulgaris. The sequence goes on along the minus strand of NC_136469.1, from coordinate 132,222,144 downwards.
TTAACCTCTTTTTAGGGACAGAATGAAAGAGTAAAGATAATAGACTGCTTAGAGTAGGATGGGGTTCAGTACCATAAGCAGAATGACCTTCCAAAGATGTTGGTATCCTAAATTATGAACTCTGCAACTATTTTGATTATATGGCAAAGGGGAATCAACGTTGTAGATGAAATTAAGCTGATTAATCAGCTGCCTCTAGAATGGGGAGATTATCCTGGATTATCCAGCAGGCTCAAAACAATAAGAGGAGTGCTTAAACAGAGAAAAGCAGAATAGTCACTGTCAAAATAACCACAAGAATCCTTAAAAATTGAAGAAGAGATTAGAACAATAAATGTCAGAGTAATGCACTGTGAGGGAGACTTGACTAGCCATTGCTAGATTTGAAGACAGAAAGGAGTCATAAATGTAGAAATGAAGGAAACTTCTATAAACTGGAATAAGACAGGGAAAGTGATTCTCACCCAGAACCTCCAAAAAAAGAATAGAGCCCTTTTGATACCTTGAATTTGGCTCAGTAAGATCCATTTGAAACTTCTAACTTCCCAAACTGTAAGATAATACATCTTCATCATTTTAAGCTAGCAAGACTTTTTTGTTTTCTTTTTCTTTTGTAATTTGTTATTGATGCTCCCTCTTTATGGGGCTTATTACGGTAATTTAGTACACACAGACCATGTGTGATAATAGAGTCAGGGTAACATGTATATCTATCTGTAAGAATGCTTCACTTGTTGAAAATGAAAAACCTTGCTCTTTGATCCCTGAATGACTACGTGGAAGACAATTATCTGTTTATTGATTCAATAATACTATCTGAGCAAGAAGTAAACTTCAATTCTTTTGAGCCACTGTAACTTCTCAAGTCTAAATCTAGTTTTATAAGAGTTGCTATGCTCTGAATAATATCCCATATTTAGAGTTGTGAATATTGAATAAAATGTTATATAAAATACTATACAGAACACATGAAATATAGACTAAACAAATACTAGTTACCTAGTCCCTTATTTACGTCCTCCAACACTATATTCTGCAACAGTCTTGTCTCTATAATTGTCTTTTTGCTTCTGTGCCAGGGAAAAGTCTTCTCCATTTTTTTCATCATAGTATTTTAAAAAAGGACATTGAAATTTGCTACGCTGGGCTTCGCTCCCTCACATGCTCTCTCCCAAACTGTTTATCTTCCAACATTTATTTTTCTTAAACTTTGTTTCAGCAGGTATAAAATAATATTCAGTCAATGAAGATAACTAATATGTTTAGCTCTTACACATAACTCATACAAAGGATACATTGTACACTAATAGTTATTGAATAATTCTTTCATCAGTTGTGTTACTTTACAAAAAGTTTTATGCAATATTGGTGTAATAGCAAATATATTTAATCTTCTTATGGTATATTATGACATTGCAACAAGAAATTGAGTTTTCAAGACAATGACAGCAATGGAGGAAAATTTTAACTTTGATGGAGGAAACTTAGGTTAGAATTTTGTGCTCCTGTGCATACCAATCATCTAGCTACATTTTCATATAATCACTAATATATTCACCTAACTTCAATTTTCATATGCATAGAGTAGAGCAACCTTGAAGGGTTTTAGAGAAAATCAAAGAGAATGTATAACAAAGAACCTGGAGCACAGTAGGTGTACAAATGATTTTATTATCATTGTTATCATTATCATTATATGGCTTGAATTACAAATGATTACTAATAATCATCATTTTATAGTTTGGTCAACATTATCGTTATGAACAAAATTACATTGTGTTTGTGTTTTCTGAATGCTGAGTTCAATGTGCAATCCCACTGCAACATGCCAAACTTGGTGAGAGAGTAACAGGCTTCACTTGGATGTGAATTAGCTAAATCCTGAAGATGGTAAATGATTTTCATTAAAATTCACCCTATTCTACATAACCTAAATACTATACACTGTTAAATCTTTTCAGAAATCAGAAGTCTATATGAATACAAAACAAAGGTCATTTGAAAAGTGAGATTGGTTCATCAATTAATTTGCATATATAGTTAAGCATTGTGTTTAGTTATCCATTAAGTAATCATGAAAATATAAATCACTGATTCATATTAACTTTCTATTATCAGATTCTATGCAGCCCTCATACCAGAAAGGTAATAGATAACACTAACAATATTTACTGAACTATCACAGTTTGGAACTATAAAATCAGTCCATGCCAGTGATACCTCCAGAAGATTCTTTCCTTCTTTCTTATTTGATCAAGTTCCTAGTTTTAACCTCCATGCCTGCACACACAAACGTACACAAATTCATAGCCCTGGTTTTTGATTCTTTACGTCCTACAGACTTATGCATCTGTTGCTTTGCAATTTTCAGATTTGTCATTCCCTCACTTCCTAAGCTCTAGTTTTATAGATATACTTGACTCTAATTTTCTCTTTTCCTTCATAACAATTGAACTTCACTCTTTGCAGTTTTTAATTTTTTTTTTTCTGAATAGCAGTCACGGCGCTTCTTTATTGTCTCTGTTAACTTCCTTGGGAAGGTCTTTAATACTTTACAAAATTAATTCTTACGGTCATCTAATCTTTAGTTATGATGTCCTATTTTCAGAAAATATGTACCTGATCTGTACTATTTTTTTTTGAAAGTATATCCTTCTTTCCAATTTTCATCACTTGCCAATTATTTTTTTTTTGTTTTATTTAACTTACATTTGCCCTTCTTGTAATGTTAAACGGTACTAAAAGTGTCACAGAGAAATATAGCAATTCTCTGTCCCACATTTTCCACTCCTGATTCTTGTGCTTTCAAAGAAAACACTTTCAGTACATGTACCTCTTCCATTTGGGCTGCATCTCTGTTTCTCGGGACTCTGATGTTACTACTCTGATTGTTCTGTTTTCTGTTAGCATTCTGCTCCTTTCACACTCTCCTGCAGGACCCACATTCACAGCCTTCTCACACCATGACAACAGAGGTTCTCAAATGTTGGCATAAATGAGGGCGATTGGACGGGTTTGAGAAGCACAGATGAGGGACTTTATTCTCAGAGCTTCTGATTCAGAGTTCTGAAGTGGTTGCCCTCAAAGCCGGCTCACAATCACAGTTCTCACATGGTCCCAACACCGCTCACTGCTCTGGGACAAACTTTTGTGAACCACTGACTTTTCTTAGCATTAGTATGTGCAAAATCAATATTGTTGTTATTTTAATGACACCAATATTATTGAGTTGTGTGCCACAAGGTGGACAATGATTGTAATTCCATCATCCTACAACATGTTGCTATTCTTGGTCGTGATAAGTTTTCTTTCTTCTTATTTCTAAACTCTCTAATAAAACTAATATTTTCCAGTGTTCAAGCATGTTCAATAATACACTGGTTTATTTTGTTTTTTAGAAGTATCACATCTGGATATACACACACACACACACATGTACATATATATCTTTATATCTCCACCTATATACACATACAACACACAAACAAAAAGATACAGATGATTATATTTTTTTCTTCATTCCAATTTCTTTTTATTTAAGCTTCTATCACAGATTTTGTTCAAAACAGAGACATTTTCCTTGAATATTAATATCTTTGCTTTCCCAGATTTAATTTCTTGTGTTTTCACTTTTATTTTTCCAAAGCACATCCTCGACTATCTCTACTGAAATAGATTAATATATGAATATATTTTTATTATGTTTATATATTTGATTGCATGTTTGGCTAGCTATACTTTTATAGTTTGGGAAATTATTTTCTTTTGTAATTTTGAAGCATTGCTTCATTTTTTCCTTTTAATGTTATTATTAGCAAATCTGGTTTTTTTTTTTTCAGGAAACTGTGTGTGTGTGTGTGTGTGTGTGTGTGTGTGTGTTTTGCACATATGCAAGTACATATGTGTACATACATTTAAATTGAAGATGACATAACATTGAAAAGCTGAAGTACTGCAAACCCAGGAGGAGTACAACAGACACTTTTTAAATGATTAGATGGTGGTACACAAAATAGCAGAATCTCTCAGTGACAAAGTGGCATAAAAAAGAAATATGTTTCTTGAGAGATGTAAGTTTTCTTTATAGAAAAATAAAGTTGGAAATGTGTGTAATGGGTGTGTGTGTGTGTGTGTGTGTGTGTGTTCTGCATGCTGTCTGATCCTCTAGATTTGTTGTCCTTCAAGAAGTGTGTCCCCAACTTCATATGGGCCCTGTGGAGTCGCTGATGACAAACTCTGCCTCTACCTCTACCTTTGGGCTGGGTGAGTGACCCAGGTTGTACCTGGGTCCACTTCACCTTTTGAATATAGCTCTGAGGCTTATTTTTAAAAGGGACTTGTTTTCCTTTTCCTCTTCTCCCTTTCTGCTCCCTAACCTGGAGATGGGGAACAAGATTACAAGAGCTATCTGTGCTCCACAGGAAGTAGATATGTGCCAGAGGATCTAGGAAGGGAATGTCTCCCAGATTAACTAGTGAATTCTAACACACCATCAGGACCCCCTGGGACTCCTGTCAGGTACACCTGGAATGTAGCCTTTGAAGAGCTCCTTTAAATTTCACCTGTTCCTTCTGATGGGCAGAATCACAGCCTTCCGGACGGGAGACCCGTTTCTCCTTTGCTAGCAAAGCAATACAACTTCTTTTTCCTTTTTTTCAGAACAGTGTTCTCATTATTGAATTGGCATTGGGGACAAGGACCGAGGTTTTGGCAATAGCACTGCTCCAAAATACCAGATCTAGAAATTGGTACGTGGCCCAACATGACCAATCTTGTTGGTGTGTGGTGATTAGATGAAAATTTCTTTTGTAATGGGTTTACAAAATGGGAGAATTTGACTTCTAATGCTAGTGTTAGTCAATATACTTACTAGGCAGTAAGACTCTTCCAAAGACGAAATCCACATTGAGTCAGAGAGAAACTCAGCTCTGAAGACATGGTTAATCTTGAGAACCCTCTTCTGTGTTTACCTGATATATAAGACAACACATTTCCTTTGTAAATCAAACATCATTTTGTTTTTTTTTCCAACTCAGAATAGATAAGATTCATAAAACTATACATTCCATTTACCCCTGTGGTAAAGTCATTTATGCCATTAAAGAGAATATTTAATATTTTGGATTTAATGCTTACAATGAGAAAAGATTTTAAAGGATCCAAGTGCTTCTTACTAGCATGTTCTCCAATGTTCATTAGCAATTCACGACACCTTTCAATAAAGCTAAAGAGATAAGAAAGGGCTGTAGTATGTATGTTTGGTAAACCACAAACACTACTAATAATTATATTATCAGGATTGTTGTTTTATTAATATCACTAGCTTCTCAATGCCACCAATGTATGATTTTTTAAGCATTCCACAGCTTAGAGCTTTATGGCATGTGGATCAGTGTGTCTAGTGTCACAATGCTTTTATTGTACCATCATTTATTAGTGTGAATAATAACATCGTATAGGACAAATTATATGGCAGACCATTATATTTCTGGAAAGTTTTATCATAACCAATCACAGTGCCACATGCGCCTCTGCCTTCTGAGATTCTGTACCCTTTTAATGCCTCTATTTTGTATGCTTGCCTCTTATCCCTTCAATCATAATCTCACTTTAATTGCCTCTTCTCTGGCAAATATAAACATTATCTTCCTTACTCCTGGAATTAATAACTTCTCTGATGGCTTATCATCTTTTTTGTTCTCCAGTGCACCGTTTCCAATTAAAATGGAAATTAAATGGATCTGAATACAACAACCAAAATCATATACGTAGCTTCTGGTGGATTTGGATTCCATTGAGTGCTAAGCAGAACTCTTTATGTATGAGTCTTTTTCCCATTTGTTGTTTTCCATAAATATATACATATATAATGTTTATATATATATACACATACATATACATATATGGAATCGCTTATTATTCATTGGCATTTTCATTTCTCAACCTGGAACTTCTTAATCCATTTTATCTGACAATTCCATTTTTCTCTTCTGTTTACTCATATTTGTTTTGATCGCTCTCTTGTTTGAATATGATTCTTAGTTTTGTCACTTTTATGTTTTTTGATTTTGTTGTATGAACTCGAAGGCTGATTGGAAAAGTGCTGCCTTTGACCTGCCAGTGTCCTCACTGCCTGGACACTCCCTTCCTATGCACAAGGGCTTCGCTGCCTGGTCCACTGATACCCATCTAGAAACTCAGAGGGACTTTGATCCCTGGGCTAATCTTGATCCAGGCAGCATGAACATAAACTGCTTCAAGATGGGCCTGATCCTCTTACAGACTGAAGAATATTCTAGAGGAAGGTCATCTAGTGCACCTGAGATCACTGCCATCCCCGGAATTTCCTTCCGTTTCCCTTATTTTCAGTCTGGTTGAAGGTCATGACCCCAGACCTGACTCTGGGACATTATATTGCTTCTGCTTCCCAATTCTATAGCCTAGAACTTTGAAATTTCCTCGTTTATATTTCAACATAATTTGTCCTACCTCATTCACTTCTACCTACATATTATTATTTATTTGTGTTCATTTGACAAAGTCATTTATGGTCATAATTAATTAAAATATAGAAATGGCAAACTAAGAGCAAATTAAAATCACCAATAATTCCCAATTGTGGGAAATACATTGTTTAACATTTTGGAGCATATTATTTCTTTTAAAAAATTATACTATAGAAGAATACTTATATTTATAAATTCAATTTCCATTGCTCATAATTCTTAACTCCTTTTTCTCTTTTTACAACATACCATGAATATTTCTTAACCCAGAAATGATCCTTGTATTAGTCAGCTCAAGCTGCCACAATAAAATACTACAGAATGAGTGACTAAAGCAAAAACAAACAACAACAAAACATTTCACAGTTTTGGGGGTTAGAAGTCTAAAATCAAGGTACCAATGGGTTTGTTTCTAGTGAGTTCTCTCTTCCTGTCTTGCTCACAACTTCTTTATCACTATGTCCCCTCATGACTTGTTCTCTGGAGAGAGAGAGAGAGAGAGAGAGAGAGAGAGAGAGAGAGAGTTCTAGTACTCGATTAGAGCCCCACTCATGACCTCATTTGACTTTAATTACCTTCCAAAGGTCCTCTCTTAAAATACTTACCTTGGAGTTGGTGCTTCTGCATGGATTTGGGACGGGCACAATTCAGTCCATAATGATTTCTCTAATGCAAGTTTTTTAATTATATGGGATACCTTGGTTTCCTTAACATTGAATCCTGTGCACTTGAATCTTGTCCAATTCTGTCTTACCTTTTTTTTTCTTAAATTACAAATAATGTTACAGTAAACATTCTTTCTTATATAACATTTTACTTTATCAGTTATTTCCTTTGGATAAAATATTCATAGAAATACAATGGCTTGGTCAAACTAGATTTAAGTTTTAACACACTCCCAAAGGCTTTTCAGGCAGATAATAACAATTTGTCCTCAGAATAGTTGTGATCAGCCTGTCAATCCCTTCTATTTTCCAGCACTACCAACATTTTCTTTAAATAAATGTCATTCTGATAGAAGAAAAACATTTTTCTTGTATTAAAATTTTCTTTCCCCTTTATTTTGTGAGTAACTGAACACATCATGCTTCAGCTCTTCTCCCTCTCAAGGGGACTGGAGCCATGGCCGCCTATGATTTGGATGTGGCTTGAGTGCGTCCCTCAGAGGTCATGTGTTGAAGGCTTGGTCCCTAGCACGGCCATGTTGAAGTGGTGGAGCTTTAAGAAATGGGCCTATGGAAAATTGGGATGCATGTTTTACTTGAGGGAGTGTTTCTGTCCTCACTCCTGCAAGAAGTCCTACAAAGGGGCTGGTAAAATTGAGCCTATCCCATTATCTTGAGTCCCTCTTCATGTGTATATTTTTCTTTCTACTTTTCTGCTATCTTGGATGCAGCCAACGGGGCCTTTAGCACGGGTCAAAGAGATGACTGTTCCATCTTGTGCTTTCAGTCTCCAAATTGGACAGTAAATAAACATCTCCTCTAAAGCACTCAGCTTCGGGTATTTTGTTATAGCAGTACAAAAAAGACTAAGCTTTGTTTCAACTGCTCACTATTGTGCCTGTCTGAAATCAATCACGTATCTTCTTCACCCACTAATAATCTCTGGCATTTTGCTTGGTCATCTAGGTACATTGACTACTTTATCACTGCTAGCGGCTGTTGGACCTTAGCTAGTTCATCTCTTTATGTCTCTCTGTAAGTCATCCTCTTCTGTCAGATATGGTCCGATGACTTATTCATATTTCTAAATTGCACTAATCTTGGAAACACTAAACTCAAAGATCACTTTCTATGGAGTACTTCCCTGATTTTCCCATTCTTGTTGAATAGCCATTTTGGCGAACTCCCAGTACGTACATCTATACAAAAACAATGTCCAAAAGGTAATAAATTATGTTTATTGTTATCATACTCCTTTATTATAGACCATCAAACTTCTCACTCTGTAATTTAACCATTGCTTTCTCTCCTATATCTTATCCATTAGACTGACTACGCTGTCCTGGGAGACAAGGTACTTATTTTGTTCAATATCCAGATCATGGAGCATGATAATTAACTTTTTAAACTAATTAGTAAACAGAGTGTAGGAGGATTTTAAAGTCATCCTATCAAGGTTAACTATACCTTTGCTTCTTTTCCATCACTGAGACCAAATTTAACCCTTTTATTAGTCAGACTTGCATTTCTATAATGAAATACCTGAGGTAGCTAATTTTAATAAAAAGACATGTATTTAGTTGAGAGTTTTGGAAATTTAAGGGTATGGTGATTACATCAGCTCAAGTTCTGATGGAGATCCCAGGACTGATAGCAGATGGTGGATATCCATGGTGAGCGCATGTACTGATGCAAGTACAGGAAGCTGAATGAAAGACTGGGGCCATTTCCTTTCTGAGGGCATGCCTCCAGGAACCTAAGGGCTTCCCAAAGGTCTCACTTCCTAAAAGTCCATCCATCTCTTAGTAGAGCAACATTGTGAGCCAAGATTTCAACCAATGAAGCCCTGGGGGTACTCAAACCAAACCCAAATCATGACAACCCTGAATGTACTTACTGAGGAATTTGATTCACACTAGATTCATGTTAGTTTTCTCTCCTATAAGTCTGGGCTTCACTTAATATTCTTAAAGTTTTTTGAAAAAAAAAATAGACTTCAAAACATTTAGAATGGTTTTAGATTCATAAGAAAGTTATAAATTATAGCTAGGTATCATGCCTTCATCAAGAGGCTTCTGTTTGGCATTTTATATTCTGATGATACATTTATCACATTTGAGAGACCAACATTCGTACCTTATTATTAATTATACATTATTAGATTTTGCTATTGTTTTCTTTTTAGGTGTCATTCCTCCATAAGTTTCTCTGGTCTGTAAAGTTTTTCAGACATTTTTCAGTAATGTTGATATTACTGATGAGTACCAGTCAGGCATTCTGTAGGTTTCCAATTTGAGTTTGTGTTACATTTTTCTACTTAAAATTATGTGTCTTAATTGTTTCAATCTGCTATAACAAAACTCCATAAACTCTGTAGTTTGTAAACAACAGAACTCTACTTATCATAGCCAGAATGCTGGAAATTACAATATCAAAGTGTAAACAGGTTTGTTTCCTGGAGAGGCCAAGATTTCTGGCTCGTGAATGGAAATGGTATTTTTTTTTTTTTTTTCTGCTTTGTCCTTGCATGGTTTAGGGATGAGGGAGGTATTTGGGGGCCCATTTTCTTAAGGGACTAATCCTATTCATGAAGGCTTCACCCTCATTATCTAATTGCTACCTACTACTACTACTACTACTACATCTTAGTGGTAAGGATTTCAACACATGCAATTTGAAAGTACACATTCAGGCCATAACACAGATCTTGGGTTTTGGAAAGGAAGGCCAAATTTGGGAAGTGCTATCATTCTCATTCTATCATATCAAGGGTACTTGCTATCAAAATCTTACTTGATGTCAAGACAAAGGTCATATTTGTAGATTTTCTCCTGCCTAAAGTTACTTCTAACTCTTTTCCATTGACTTGTTGATATTACTTTGGATTATAATCCAATTCTACATAATTCACTCTTCAAATTGTTCTTGTTGTGAACAGCAGGAGCATTTCATCACTGTGATGTAATCTAAGACTGGGGAACCTGATTAAGGGAAGTGAATTTCTACACATGAAACCTTGGGGGCTACTCAAGTCATATCCAAATCACAGCAACTCTCTCGTCCTTTGACATGACCCTATCCTTTTGTTTCTTTAATATTTTCCTCACTTTCTGTGAACACAAAATTTTCCAGAGTCATTTAGTTTATTCTCCTCTGCAGACCTGGAATCAATCATTTCTCAAAGGAATTCTGGCTTCTTTTCTTGAATGATATAAGAAACCAAGATCTGAGTACTTGGTTTTCTTTCCAACATGACAGATTTCCTGAGTTGGATAGCCAGCCATGTCATTACTACCTCAAACATCTACCCATTTCCCAACTCCTGCCTGGAAATACCTCTGTGTCCAGGCCTTCAGGGATTTGATGGCAACAGTGCAGCCCAAATCTTAGGACTCTATGTATTTCTCTCAACTACTGCCCAGAATTTTGTTACCTACAAAGCAGACCTGACTTTCTGTTCTTGTTCACATCTTAGTGAATTTCATTCATCTTATTCTAACCTCATTTGTCTCCCTTATTCCAAATTCTGAATCCCAACAGTTTCATCTTAGAGTTCCCTTGTCCATAAATGAGAAGTAATGTCATTTTTGTGGGACCTGGTTATAAAGTGGAGATCTCTGGAAGTCATAGATAAATAAGATTACTCTGCAAATATAACCAATAAGAGTGTCCTCACTGATTGATTTCACTAAGCTTATAGTAATTATAGACTTACATATTTTTCTGTTGCTTGGTGCTTGAAAAGGTTACTGAATAATCAAGTTTCAAGAAGGCAGGGACACAAAAATTGAAGTGGTAAAGTGACATAATAGGCCAGTTGTCAGTGCTCTTAAAACTTTTGGGTCACTTTTTCTGTTATAGTTTCATGTGAGTTAAGCTCAGTAGACTAAACAAAGTTAAACAGCATGATACTCTAACTCCATCCATTTACCAGCAACTACCAGAATTTCATTCTTCTTTAAAGCTGAGTAATATTCCATATATATATATATATATATCCCACATTTTCTTTATTCATTCATCTGTTAAAGGGCATCTGGGTTGGTTCCACTGTTCAGATATTGTGAATTTAGCTGCTACAAACATTGACGTGGCTGTGTCACTTGTCGGTTTTAGGTCTTTTGAATATAAACTGAGGAGTGCAATAACTGGGTCATATGGTGGCTCCATTCCAAGTTTTCTAAGGAATTTTTATACTGCTTTCCATCATGGTTGGACCAATTTGCAACAAGTCAGACCCAAAAAACCAAAGGCTGAATGTTTTCTCTGATATGCGGATGCTAATGCACAATGTGGGGAATAGGAAAGAATAGTTACTTTACATTAGAAGAGGATAGGGAAGAATAGAGTTGCTTTATATTAGATAGAGTCGAGTGAAGGGAGGGGAAGGGGTACAGGGGGAGGAATGATAATAGAGTGAAACAGACATTATTACCTCATGTGTATATATAACTGCATGACTGATGTGATCCTTCAATTTGTATAATCAGAAAAATGAGAGATTACACTTTATTTATGTATGATCTATCAAAATATGTAAATGCCTTCTACTGTCATGTATTACTATTTAGAACAAAAAATTTAAAAAGAAAAAAAAACACTTAATATTAAAAAAAAAAGCTAAACAACATCTATTAAGAGTGATGGCATCCAACAGAAATTTAATAGATTCGTAAGCTTTCAATTATCTTCAACATATTTTTTCAGAATTTCTTTGACCTGAGTTGAAGGACATGTCCTGTGATGTTTAGGGATGATTTTAAGATGAGGCAACTCCCAGTTGTCTATTTTGTTCACATAATTAGAAAATCAATCATATCCAATCCCTTATCAACTGATGATTTACCTGAAATTCTCCATACTTTGAAAGGCTGCATGGTAATGTTGTATTAAAGTAACTTAAAATCCCCCAAATAACTTAAGACTTCCCCTTTGAAAATGTTGATGGACATCATTTTCTTCCAAAACTTTATATTTTCTTTTTCTAAAAGATATATGTTGATATTGCCTAAATCAGTAACATCATTAATAAAAGCAAGGTTACTGTTCACATACGTGACATGCACATGGATTGCTTACAGAAGCGTATACTTGAGTTCAGTGCCCATTGGATTCCAAGTTTTTTAATATATATCCAGTTCCTTATTTAAGAGAAGGGATTTATTTCAAATAACAGTCATAACTAAATTTCAAGACATGATTTATTTTTATATGCTTGGACAATGATACTTTCCTTTTCCTCTTGAGTGATTGCAATGATTAATTTTGGTTTCATTTTAATAGATATTTTTCACACAGTCCTTAAAACACACCATAGGAAGAATGTGCAGAAACAACAAAAGATTTGTTTATGCAAAGAAGATTTTTATTTTATGTGCAAGTCTTTCATTGAGTTGTTAGATTATATGTAGGTACTCTTCAGAAAATAACTTTTTTTTTTGCCATCAATATTCGTATGGTGGTGAGAACTGTGAGCTCAGGAGTCAGACTTAGATCTAAGGTTCCAATCTAGGTCCCCTTATTGCCAGTTCTGTTATCTGGAGTAGGATACTTAACCTCTCATCTGGCAGCTCGCACTACCATATATTCTAGTAGCTTTATAGGATCATAGTGTCCTTAATAGGAGCTTGTATGTACAGCATTTAGCACAGGACCGGAAGCATGTGAAGTGTTTGATAATTGGTAGAGTCTACTATTTTTCATACGAGAGTTCAGATGAGGTTTGTGATCGTTAGTTTTATAGATTTACTTTACTGATACATGGGGTGCCTAGATATTTGGTTGAACATTGTTTTGAGAGTTTTTACAAAGTTGTCTTTGGATGAGATTAACTTTCAAGTTGATAGACTTGAGTAAAGCAGATTTCCAGCACCAACGTGAATGGGCCTAATCTAGTCAGCAGAAGGCCTTCATAGAACAAAACGTTTGACTTTTCTCTAAGTAAGAGACCATTTCTCCTGCCTGACAGCCTTTGAACTTGGAGACTGACCATTTATTTGCCTTCCACTGAATTGGGACCATCAACTCTTCTGGGCCTTAAGCCTTTTGGCATTTGAACTGAAACTGTATCATAGCTCTCCTAGGTCTCAAGCTTCCTAATTTCATCCTACAGATCTGGGAACTTTCCAGCCTTTCCATTATCACATGAGCCAATTTATTATAATAAGTGTGTGTGTGGTGTGCATGTTTGTGTGTGTGTATGTGTTTGTGTGTTTGTGTGTGTGTATGTGTGTGTGTATGTGTTTGTGTGTGTGTGTGTGTGTATGTGTGTGTGAATGTGTTTATGTGTGTGTGTGAGTGTGTGTGTGTGTGTGTGTGTGTGTGTTAGGACTATTGGCTCCATTTCTCTGGTGAAACCTATTTTTATGATTTGGATCTGGAATGTCTACCAAAGGTTCCTGTGTTGAAAGCTTGGTACCCAATACAGCAATGTCCAGAGATGAGAATTTGGGAAGTGGCTGGATCCTGAGGGCCTTGACCTTGTTGGTGGATTAATTTCATAGCTGATGACATTATCAGGAGGTGGTGGAAGGTAGATGATAGGCCTAGATTGTAGGAAGTAGGTCACCAGGAGTGTGCTCTGGTAGGTTTATCTTGTCCCCTGTCCCTTTCTCCCGCTCTTTCTGCTTCCCAGCTGCCATGAAGTGATCAGCTATGGTCCACCATGCCCTTCCACCATGATGCTGGGCTTCACCACAGGCCTCTAGCAGTGGAGTCAGCCGGCCATAAACAGAAACCTCTGAAACCATGAGCTAAGACAAATCTCTGCTCCTTTAAGTTGTTTTTCTCAGGTATTTGTCACAATAACATGAAGAAAACTGACACACCTGCCTAATATAAGAATAAAACAGGAGAAACAAGACGAGAAACTAGGATGTCCAAGCATGCTATTTTCTAATTTCTCTGATGCTCCCCAGTTGCCACTCTTCCACCCCATGTTGACCTGTCAGTGTCATGCAGTCATTAAAGTGCATGGGCAGAGGTGTAAATTTATAATTGGTGTAATCCTTATTGCTGACATGTCAATATTTAACTTGCATTAACCTTTCCTTTGAGGCTGACAAATCGTGCATCTGTGGCTTGTTCAGTCTCATTTTTCATGTCACTGCCTTGCAGAGCATACAGATTTATAACGTCACTGTGCGATGGACGCAGACTCTTCTTTGCCTTGAAGACGTGTTTCAACCCACTTAGGTTATCTGTTAGTTTATTTATTTATATCCAGTTCTACCTACCAGCTATTTTAAAGCCTTCCGTGAATTTACCTCCCAGAGGCCCATATTTTGAGGATGAATGGAAAGGTAACTCTGTCAGGAATCATTAACAGGCTGCTGCCAAGGAGCCTACACACTCTTCTGGCCTGTTATACACAGACCAGCCTTCAACTGTGTGTGCATGTTGTCACTAAGAATTTGTTGATAGAAAATGAAGACTGGTGAAGGAAAATGAGGACAGAAGAGTGTGTGGGAAGCAAAGTGACATTCTTGTCAGTTTTTCCTCATCTCCAAGAATAAAGCATCCAGAGCTATGATTTCCTTAGGACATGGAGAGCTGAGACTTAATCTCAATTATTTCTTTGTCTTTTCTTTTCCTTTTTTTTTTTTTTTTTTTTTTTTTAATTATAACCTCTCGCTTTTCTACCCCAAAACTTTGGATACAAAAAGTAAGCAAGTGTCCACAAATTTCATCTGAAACCCTTAGACCCGAATGTTATGGATCTGGGACTAAAGGAGGCTTAGGCGAGCAGTCATCCCATCATCCCATCGGTGTGCAGAGTTTGTTTCCAAGATGGGATTGTGTCATGATCAGAAAGCGTGACCTGCAAGCAATCATCTTGTTTCAGAGCACTATACAAACTCCAAACCACTCTCCACATAATTCAGTGGACTGTTTCAGAGCAGTGGAATTATCCAGTCTCCCTGCAACATGTAAATTTATGTAATGTTATCTAAAATAAAGAATGGGAGCCATCCAGACCATTTACGTAGGGGTGGGATGGTTATTTTAATTTGCATTTTATAGAATATGTAAGGAAAACCCAGGGAACTTATACTTAAAATTTCATCTCACTTTAGCAAATGATTATTCACACATGTGCTATTAAAATATAGCAATCATTGGTCCATTTCCTGGATTTTAGATTAAACTCAAACATATTTAGAGTGTCTTGAATGATTTATGGAAATTACAAAAAGAGTTAATAGGTTTATTTGAATACCACTGCATCTAATTCATCACTGATATTTGACTGTGTCATAGTCCTGAGAACCCCAGAGAAAACCCAATATGATATCTTCAATTACTGATTAAAATATTTATTGTTTATCAATTTTTAACCAACATATATTACATAAACCAAGCAGATACATTTTAAGACACAAAATACAAAGTGGTCTCAGATTAAGTTGTGCTAACTCTAAGTCTTTGTTGATAATCATATTTACTGTTAGTTTTTGTTTTATTATTCTAAATCACAGTAGATTTGTTGACCAAAACAAGATAACCATTCCAAGGAAACAAACCCACAAACAAATCATGGACTTTTTTCCCCTTAACCATGAAATTTCATCTTCAAACTCTAATGTTAGTTCTCATGTGGCCAATTATATAAAATGGATAGAAACAGACAAGTTTGGCTGAAGCAAAGATTATGTTTTGAAGCCCTTTGTCTCACTAAGTTTGTCCACAAAAGTACTAGATCATGCAAAGTTTTGAGAAATCTAAATTGCCTTCAACTCTTGATTTATAAGTGAGAAAACCAGTGCTGGAGAATGTCAAGAGAGTGGCCCGGTATCATTCTTAACAAGCAGAGCCAGAAAGTGCAATCACATCTACTCTTTTTAAAATTCAGTCTCCTTTTCATTAGAACAGGTCAGGAGACTTCCATACTGTTACAAGTTTAATGTATTCAACTCAATATTTAGTATGCATGTATTATATGTTAGACACCATTCTCCAGGCTGGAGATACAAATATTTTTAATTTTAAAATACCTACCTTCATATAATCTGTATTTTAGTGGAGAATACAGGCAATTAATACACTTTGTATTACCAGGTCAGTGCCATAGAAATCATTCTAGATTTATTTGAACCTGTTGAGAATGCATTCAATGGCCTTAACTGAGTGAATGACATGTTGTGACTTTCATTTTGAAAATAATTACTTTTCCTACAGCATGAAGGATGAACTATAGGGAAACAAAACAAAGCATGTGTATGTACTGACCGAGAATAATGCCACTTCTTTATTTCTACACAACATCTTCTCAAAGTCCTCTGAATCATTAATTTAATTTCTACAATTATCCCAAAAGACAGATAAGTCATGTGGTATTAATGCTGTTTAACAGATTGGAAGCTAAGTGAGTAAAGTAGAAGTCAAGTTCTCTTATTTTCAAAGCTAGGACTATATAACACAATAGTGACTATTTCCCTCTAATGGATGGGCAGGGTAGAACCAGGCAGGGCAAAGTGATAAGTTTTCACTTTGAAGGAAAAGCAAAGAGCAGCAGGTTCATAATTTATCAATACATATCTAGTATATGTTTTATATCAAGAACCTCGGTAGGACCCACAAAGATAGGTGAACAGTCAATTTCTGCCCTGACAAAGACTACTCCAGGATATAATAAGAACCATCAATATTTTTATTCATAACTAACCACTTAGTGTATGCTAAAAAAATCTAGAAGTAGCATGTTCTTTAGTCCTTCTAATATTCATGTGATATGAGCATAATCATGATGAACATTTTAAAAAAAATGATAAGATTAAAAAAGAGAAAAATGAAGCAACTTATACAAGATCACTCAGTATGTGGTTCAAGCTCATGTTTAACAACAGAGACTTCTCCCTTTTCTCTGTGCATTTTGACTCTTTCAACATTCTATATATTTTGATGCTTCTTGATGTCTTCCCACATTCTTCTGTACCTCTCCTCATTTTTTGTTTATGTTGGCATGTAAATTTTGGGTTCTCGTTGAACAATTGATGGAGACAGGAAATTAAATCTACTTGAAGTAAAGTAGGCAAATAGGATACAGAGCATTGCATGATGCAGAATCATTGTCAAAAACGAAATTTCTGACACATGTGAATACACTGTCCATGACACTGACTCCACCCAACTCATTGGCTTTTCCTGAATTTCAGAGGAAATTCCTATTTTACAATGTGACTCTAATTTTTGTTTCTCCAAAACTTTTAGATAACTTGAAAGTAATGTTAACTTATCAGATCTCTAGTTTTTCCATCAATTATGCATTTACAGATTTAGTCAGTGGTCCTATAACTCAGTGTACCTCTTCCCTGATCACCTGGATGAAGTACTGTGTGGTTTATTTAGGTTTATTTAGGAGACATATATTTAAGAATATGAAACCTGGGCCTGAGTCTGGACTTGGAGGCTGTATTCCACTCTGCTGCTGTATTGTTATTATGGTTTGGATATGAGGTGACCTCCGCCTGCCTAAGTTCCGGTGTTAATATAGGAAGATTTGGAGATAAATAATTGTAGTGTGAGAGTTGCAACCTCATCAGTCCATCATCGTTTGAAAGTATTGTGCGTAACTGTAGGCAGGTAGGAGAGGCTGGAGTTGGTGCTCACTGGGGCAGATCCTGGAAGGGTTCCTTTTCCCCAGAGCCACTTCCTTTTCCCCAGAGCCACTTCCTTTTCCCCCTCTGCTCTCTCTGCTTCTTGGATGACATGAACAAAGCAGTACTTCTCCACTATCTACTAATGCCATGATGTCCTACCTCACCATGGGCCCAGAGCAGGAGAGTCTGCCCACCAAGGACTAAATCCCTGGAACCATGAGCCAAAACAAACTTTTTGTCCACTGAGTTGCTCTTGTTGGTATTTTGTTCACAGTGACATAAAACTGACTGACACAAATATAAATGGATTCACTGGCAATAAGCAAAGAAACAATGTGGCTGTATTTAATAAAACTTTATTTACAAGATCATGTGGGTCACGATTTGCAGACTTCTGGTGTAGGTGAATCTGCTAGTTTATCTGCCAGGTGTGTTACATATTACACTTTGTTTAACTTTCAAAACAATGTAATAAAGGAGGCATTTGTATTGACTTTTTAGTTACACATGAACACACACACACTTTAGCTTCAGAGTTATGAAGTGATTTCCCCAGAAGTCTTAGCTTGCCCTTAAGCCAGCTTCAAGCCTTACTATGTGACTATCAAGAGGAAGCTTATACTATTCAGTTATTTTATCTTTTCAAATGGCAAAACTTTATATTTTTGTTTCTTGTGCAGAGTTGATTGACAATTTTAATCCAGAGAAAACAGAACTAGGTGAAGGAAGGAATCAATGAAGCAGAAAGTGTTTACGTGGAGAACAGTCCATACACAGGAATGCCATGGAATTAGTATTATGATTGCCAAAATTATTTACATAGTTCTCTAGACATTATACTAAAATTATTAGCCTTGTAACTAGCTAAGTATAAAATCTTAGTTAAAATGAAAGTTTTCCACAATTTTCTTTGTCTATAAAGAGGACCAGTGTAAATTTGATAGACTTCCTTGTGCCAAACATAGTTCTAAGAGCTAAGAATAGACCAGACTGCTACACTCAGAAAATTTCCTTTTTAATAAGTGAAGAAAGGCAATAAAATATGCACAAAATATGAGTTTTGTCTTATGGTGTCATGTCCTATGAATGAAAATAAATCAAAATTAAATGTGATGCAGAGTAAAGACAAATGACTGCTATTTTACATAGGATGGCCAGAGAAGTCCTATCTCAAAAGTAGCACTAAGAAGAAATCTGTGTTGGAGGATTGAGGAGATTGAAGATTTTCATATCTTCTGGATATATAATAAAATGAAGCACAAGGGAATAAATGGATTCAAATTAAAGGTGATTTTTTAAAGCAATTATGGAAGTGAAATAGAATATATGAGAATGCAGATGTTTTTCTCTAATCGCATTCAGCTACTCCTAGGCAGATGTTGATGGGGGAAGGGATTTAGGTTTTAACTAGAGTTAGAGCCTCATCAGGTAGGTAAGGGAGGAGAGAAAATGTAGTTAACAGTCTACTTAAGAGATTGCTCTTAGTAATGAATTAAGAGACCAGGTAAGGGGTAAGTAAGGGAGATAAGGGTTATTAAGAATAATGAGAAAAATACATGACCACAGGCAACTTGTCCTTTGTACTCCTTAAGGCATTTTATCTTTCTCAATCTCAATAGAATTTCAGACCCTATAAATATTGATTAGGCAAATCTTTACTTTTTCTTTTTGTGACAGAATATTTTGCAAGAGCTCTTCAAATTTTAGTATAAAAATGCTTATTTTCCAAGTCAATCAAGCATTTTACTGTCTGGGGCCAAGGATATATCTCAGTGATAGTGTTTCTTTAAAAATGTTTCACTATCCTAGAGGGTAGTCTTTGGAAACATATATCTAAATTTAAATTTTAATTAATTGGTTAATTAATTAATTAAAAGTAAGCAGAAGTTAAAATTCACTTCCTCAGTCTCACTAATCACTTTTGAAGTGCTGTGGAGTGACATTTGCCTAGTCACTACTGTATTGACAGGGCAAATTCAAAGCTTTCCATCATCAACAAAAATTCTATTGAATGATGCTATTCTGGAGTTTTCCTGGAACTATTTCAATGCCCATTTACTTTGGGAACAAAGTGGAAATAAAATTCTGCATCGTAACCCTTGAGTCAGTTGTGCTAGAGATAAGAATCACCTGAGAATAACTATGGTATGCCACAGTTGCCCTGATACCATAAGCTTTATTCACAGTTATTGCTATGATTACTATACCACATAATATGAGTCAGTGAGAAGCAACTTAGTAGAAAAAGGCAAGGCAAACGATGTTTGATTAAAACAATCATTCCCCATATGTTCTCCCTCGTCAAAGACTCTAGCTAGCTATTTGGAGTGTGGGAAGGGGTTGTGGTGCAAACCTTTAGCCCTTGACATAATTGTGTACCAGCTAGCCCTCAAGTTGAATCCTGATATGGCTCAAAATGGGAACTAATATGCAGATGGAGAAACCAATGAGTCTTTGATAACCATGAAGCTAGCAATTTGCTTTCAGCTTTACTTGTTTTGGAGGAAAACAGATGAGGAAATAAGCAATCAGTTTCTCATGAATGAAGGGGAGGTCAGCTAAACATCTGCTTTATTCTAATCACACAGCACAATTTTTGGAGAAGATTGCTAAGGCTATAACCAGAATGTCATAAAGACTGATTATCCAGCTTCAGACAATGCTGTTGTCATTTGATAGAATCTGTTTCTGTGGCATTTAAGAATATATAAAAGCATATACTACACAAGAAGGGAAGGAAAGGAAAGAGAAGAAGAAAATAACATTTTGTATTCTTTATATGTGTCAGATATATGTGAGATGTTTGAAGTCTATCAACTCACTTAATCTTTATACCAACTATTTGATGGGTGTTTTATTTTCATTTCAGTTTTGAAGATGAATGTACTTAGAAACATTAACATCAAATAACCTGTTCCTGTTCTCAGAATTGATGAAGGTTGGAGGGTGAAATCTTCCTGAATCCAAGAAACTGTCATCATATATAACAAACAGTGGTACATATTTATTACTTACTGCATTTCCTGAGCCAGTAACCACTTTAGTCAGGTTGCCTCATTCAGTCGGGTTAACAGAGAACCCCCCCATGCTAGATGTCATGAAATGCAGTAGGAATGGAGGTGTACAGAGACCTGCCAGTGAGGGTGGAAGGAAGGGTTTATTAAACAGCTACTCCAAGTCATGCTTCTGATTATGCACTGTAAAAAATGTATTTTTTTGAGATTCCATTCAATGTCATAAGGTAGATATTTTCAGATAATATTTTGAAAAGTTAGGAATTCATCTGTTAGAAAGGTTTGAGTGAAATATACAAAATTATCCTAAATGACTACCTGCCGCTTTGTACAGAATGGTTCTAGAAGATACACTAACTCTATCAATGTCAAGAATTATAACTGTTAAAAAATTTCTTATAACTCATCTATATTTTGGGGAGAATTTTTACTTCCCCTTGTCAGTGTAACTAAAAATTTGCTAATTTTGTTGTTCTTTTCAAGAAAATAAACTTTAGTTTTATTGATTTTCTTCCATTTTGATTTCATTTAGTTTTTTTGCTTTTCATTCATTTTAACTTTAATCTTTATTATTCCACTTTTTCTGGTTGCTTTGGATTTTATTTGTTTTTATATTCTAGCAGCTTGAGGTGGAAGTTTAGGTTATTTGAGATTTTGCTTCTTTTTAATTTAGGCACTTATAGTTACAATTTTCCCTCTAGATACTATTTTAGTTGCATTGCATGTATTTTAGTAGATGGTGTTTTCATTTTGCGTTAGCTCAAATATTCCTTAATTCTCTTTGATATTTCTTCTTTGAACCATTAATGGTTTAATTCTATGTTTGTTTTTTAACTTTTATATATTTCTGAATTTCCAAAATTTATTTATCACTGGTTTCTAATTCTATTTCATTCTGGTGAAAATTCAAATAAAATAATCCAAAAAACAAAAGAGGCATAAATGTTCCACAACACATTTTTAAAACTAGTGAGAACTTGATATCAAAATATACAAAGATTTCATAAGCAACTACTGTCAATATTTTTAATGTTTTATGAATATAAATACAAATACTATTGACAAAAATACTTGCAGACCAAACACAGTAACACATAAAAAGTACAACATACCATGATAATGAAGTAAGATTTATACCATGAATTTACACTTGATATAACAGTGAAAGAGTCAATCAGGATAATGTATTATGTTAATTGAACCACAGAAAATACAATATGATCATCTAAATAGATGCAGAAAAATCATTTTGCAAAATCTAATATCACTTCATAATAAAATGGAAAATCACAAACTATTGTTGAAACAAATGAAAGAAAATCTAAATAAGTGGGAAGGTATTCCATGTTCATGGAATGAAAGACTTAATGTCATTAATATGGTAATAATCCACAGATTGGTTTTTGGATGTAAAGCAATCTGAAACAAAATCTCAGAGACCTCTTTTGGTAGAAATTAATAAATTGAACCTAAAATTTAATGGAAATATAAGGGACCAAGATAGACAAAGTAATCTGAGAAAGAATAAAGTTGGAAGGATTCGAATTCCTAATCTCAAGTTTTACTAAAAGACTAGAGAAATTAAAACAGTATAGCACTGGTGTAGGATAAACCAAGTTCTTATTTTGAAGGTCAATTGATTTTTTGACAAGGGTGCTATGATAATTCAATATAGAAAGGGGAGTCTTTTCAAAAAGTATTGCTGGGTCCTGTAACATTCAGATGGAATAAAGAAAAAGTATGAAAGTAAGAAAAAAAGAATTTAAACCCTAAACTCACAGTAATCATAAAGTCAATGGAAATTAATAACAAAATAAATGCAAACAATAAACCTATAAATCTTTTAAAAAGAAAATATAGAAGGGGTTTGACATTTAAAAAAAATGACACCAGAAGCAAAAGAAAAAGAATAAATAAATCAAAGTTTGTCAAAATTAAAACTTTAGAGTTTCAAAGGATGATAACAGGAAAGTTAAATAAACCCCATGGAATATTATGAACTGTTTACAAAGAGTATATTACATGTGTCTGATATCCTATATGTGTGAAGAACTATGATGACTTCACAAACATTCAGTTTAAAAATGGATGAAGAATTTGGACATACGTTTATTCAAAGAAGATATAAAAATGGCCAATAGGATTATGAAAAGACCCTTAACCTTGTCAATCATTAGAAACATGAAAATCAATTGACGGGGTAAAATCATTTCCACTCACTAGGCTAACTTTTGAAACCTTCATCCTGCTAATGTCAAGGTAAAACGGCCCAGCTTCTTTGATAAAAAGATCGCTATTTCCTCTAAAATTTAAAATTGGAATTACCATGACTCAGATAACCCACTTCCAATTACATACTCAAGAAAATTGAAAACATATGCCCATAAAATATCTGCATATGTCTACATTATTCACAATAACTAAAATGGAAACAACTTACATGTGCATCAACTCATTAGTGGACAAGCAAAATGTTGCATGTACATATAATGGAATATTATTTAGTCATAAAAGGAATGAAGTGCTAATATATATTGCAATAGTTACAAACCTTGAAATCTTATGCTATATGAAAGAAGTCAGACAAAAAAAACCTTTTTTATATTGCACCATTTATATAAAATATCCAGAATAGGTAAATCTGAAGCTATGTTATGTAGAATAGTGGTTACAAAGAGCTTTGGGGAAGAAGGAATGAAGACTGACTTCTAAAGTATACCAAATTTCTTTTGGAGTGTTGAAAATATTCTAAAATTAGACAGCAAAGACTGCACAATGCTATGAATATACTAATAACCATTAAACTTCAAAAGAAAAAATAATGTTATATGAATTATGTTCCAATAAAGCAACTGTTAAAAAACAAAAAAACGATTGAGCCCGTACTTTATTGTCAAGGGAGACTTTCTTGGCAAATATATTCACTGTATATTTCTGGGATAACCAGTTCATAACACTCTCTTTTTTTGCACAACCTCCCTTTAATATCTCACAATGATACTCTCACTTTTGCAGGATAACCATTTAGATTTTTATTGCACGTATCAAAGTGTAAATCTATTAGTTGTTCTTATGTTCTTTGACCCTTCTGAAGGCCAGGGAGTTTATCTCTTGTTTATTCCTATCCTGGGATAGACGTTCTGTGTATTGAATAAATAAGTGGAGTCAAGAACTGCAGGGAAGATAATAAGACAGATAATAAGAGACATGTAATATTCACCACATATGCAGACATAAAATGAAGCATGGCAAATCCCAGCAAGGTTGACTGCTAATCTGTATTAAAAGTTCAGGTGAACAATAACAAATAAAATTAAAATTTAAAAGGCATCAAAGGAAAATATCTAGGGAGAAGATGAGAAAGTCAAACAAAGGGAAAGATTTGGGGCTTTTGCATTGGAAGGAATGCAGAATCAATGGGGAACAGTAATACCCCACAGGAACAATATAGTCTGCTGTCAGAAGAGCTCATTATCTTCTGCCAGCATGACCCATCAAAGTTGTGGGATTTCAGTAGTTGCCCATTTAGGGCAATACATCATTTTCAACCCAGCTGCTCCACCCTTCCTAACAAAGTGGGTGGCAAATTGTAAAAGAAACAAATGGCTCTCTTATGCAATGAGATACTTTTTCCCCAAATGTTTTCAGTGATCAAAATTTCTTTGTTGAATCAACCTGGACCTTCCCTTGCTTATTAGAAGTGGGATGTAGATATGTCAACAAACATTCCCAGAGTTTCTGGAAGCAATCAGCATGTATGTTGCAGGAAACATGCCTGTTTCTTTACTTGTAGAATCATGAAAAAAAAAAAAAAAAAAAAAAAGCTGGTAAGTTCAATTCCATGACAACAGAGAGAAGGAGGAAAGACAATTGTCAAAAAGTTATCTTGCTACTGAGCTGTGGCAGCTCTGTCTACACAGGATCATCTAAGCTATTCTGGAGCAGGTTATGAGTTGCATGGTTGTAGGCTTAAGTCAGTGCAATACTTAGAAAACACATGTGTCCTCAGAGATTTATTTCAAGTGCAAATAGCCTAGTCCTAAACTCTTAAGGCTTACAGGATGGTAGTTTTCCAAGAGAGAATTTTGTTGACTTCAAATTTGCATCCTAAACTCCTTTCACTTGTGTTTATTCCTGTACTTTCTAGTAACTTTGCTTAACGTTTGGAGACTCCCCATCCCCACCCTCCTCAGCTCTCTTTCCCACTCAATCTCAGTTTTTCATCCTCCACAGTCCATTCAATCCTTTCCATATCTGCAAGGATTGATATCCTTTTGAGCTCAGCTCAGTGCCATTTCCAGAAGAAAATGATGGGGGCTTTGGATGCAGATGCTAGAAGAAAGTGAAGGCTTTCAGCATCTCACAGTAGCTTGGCTTCTGGGTGGAGAACCCTAGGATGCCATTTGAGGTTTTTCATGATGAATACCAGTTAACCGCCAGCCTGTGTCTTCCCCTCCATCATGCTCAAAGAAGAATATATCCCCTGGTGCCATAAGTTACTTTATCAAAATTTTACTATTTCTAGGGGTGCCAGGAGCCATCTAGCCCAGGATGTAGGCAATAAGGTCATACATTTTCTGCAGATGATTTAAAATAATAATAGAACTGACTAAATGCTAATTTGCTCTGTATTATGGCCCTGAGCCAGCAATTCTAAATAATGCCAGTGACAAAATGCACTTCCAGCCTGCATAAGCCCCTCCCACTGTCCCTCCAGCCCCTCTCACAGCACTACTGAAGGGTGCACAGACCTTCCTCGGAAAGAGGAGATGATTCAATCAAGAGACGGACCACATCTGATGGATTTAAAGCTGCATAGTCCACAGAACCTTGCACAATGGCTGCCACATAGTAGGTACTCAAAAATCTTTATGAAATTAAATGTTTAACATCTCTGTGAGGACATCGTAAACAAAGGGAAAAGAATGTGTCAAAAAATTATAGTTAAATGGCACAATATGTTTAGAGACATGTACAGAATTAGAATTCCTAATGCATAAAATATGAGGGGCCACAGCATGAGACGATTATAAACAATGAGAAATATGAATTGGCATTGCCAAAATAGAAACATATAATAGGACATTAATTAAAGGATGATGAGAAAGAGCAGAGCCGCTCACATGGAGGGGAAATTCACTTCCTCGGTTACTCCAACATAGCTGGAACACTTTCCCTGTAGCAGGCAGTTTTATGGGACATGTAGTATTTAGAGGATATTGTTCCCAAGTGACTCAGGATCTACAGGGACATGTAGAAAGTATTATCAGCAAAAAATACAGTGTGCCTTCTTGAGAGGCTTCTATACCCTGGCTACTGGTATTATTTCAGTGTCCCAATAAGGCTTCGAGGCAGGTGTTACTTCTAGCCTTTTATAAGTGAGGAGTGGATGGCCAGAGAGACCTGGTCACACAGTTTCAGGTGGGGCAGTTGTTTCAGGTCAGTTCTGTCTGTGTCCACTGGAGAATAGGGGGAGAACCAAGCACAGACCCACTGGCTGCAGTGAGGGAGGGGAAGGGGAATTCAGGAGGCAGGAGGCAGCAGAAGAGGGTGGGAGTCTTTCAGGGGGTCTCTGAAGCCTCCCAACAGTGAAGTCCTAACAAGGGAAAAACAAAACAAACAACAACAACAAAGCCCCAAACAGCTGGTTGTTTAAAAAACTGAAATTGGATAAAATCAAGACCTAACATTTTAAATCCACAGATTGAATCAGAATTTTGGCACTGTATCTTTACTTGATTTTTTTTTTTTTTTTGAAATCCTGATTTTTCTGGCACATAAAGGTAAAAATAGAAGGTTGAATAGTATCTGGTGTACTTTCACAAAAATGCTTGAGACACCAAATTGTCTGGGTTTATTAATATTATAAAATGTATTCCCAGAGATTCAAGTACCTTCACTCCTTTATCAAACTAGTTTTTTTAACGAAACAAAAGTCATACCTTAACAGCAAGAAATTTATCCATTTATCCAATGCTGAACATAAAAAAAACCAATATATATGTACGTGAGTTTATATGCACAGCACACACACTTGTGTTTACTTACACAAGTGTGTGTGCGCATATATACACATCTATACACCTATTAGACAGATGGCCTGTTTAGGTCCTAAAATTTTCCAATGAAAGAGAAAATGAACAGAAAAATAGTACAATAGTGTATATATATATATATATACATATATGCATGTGTATGTATATATATTTGCATATGTATTTATGAATATATGCATATTTATATGTACTAAAATGCTATATATTTTGTTTCTTTGTATTTATATACAATGCAAAATCACTATAAATTCCCAGAGAAGCCTAAACACTTGTAGATCTTTTCAAGGGAATTGTATATGGAACACATTAGTGAATTATTTTCAAATATTCAGAATTCTGATGTATGTGAACCATGGTGAGGAGGATTTGGAGATATTTGCATTCACTCCCAAGGTACCTCCTCCGTTTTCACTGGTGTCTGATGGGAGCTCAGGGGTGTTGCAGGAAGAGAGGACAGTGTTAAAAGACCCAACAGAAGCAGGCCTGTTTGACATTAAAGAGCCAAGTCGGGTTTGCTTTTGAATTGTTCTGCTTTATCCTGGATTTTTTGGGAATGAGAAAAATTTCAGGGTAGTCTTATGTTCTCTCTGCTGGGGTCACAGACAACCTTTGAATCAGAGCTCCAGGGCTCCAGCTGTCTGAAAGTAAATTTGATTAATTTTACATATTATTAGATAAATTAGATCATACTTTTAATGGGTTACTCGTGGGTTATTATATCATTTAGTAAATTTGAACCCAATCAACTTGGAAACCTATTCAAATCCCTCTTATTCTACTTCATATTGGAACTCAGACACCACTAAATGAAACTAGATGCTGAAAATGATAATTTCTTCTTTCTTTATGGAACTGATATTTCCTTTTGCCTTGCAAGTTCCATTTTAAGTGAATTTCATGCTCATTTTAAATAATGTCCATGAATACATATGCTTGAATGGTAGAGCACATTGCAGCAGAATTTTAAACTATAAGGTAACTCATATTTATTATTTTAGAGAAGATCCAAGAAACTTGTTGATACACTTCCCCATCCTGAACAGTGACAGAATGAAACTTGAACAATTCATAAATTTCCTGCATTTTCAATGAGTATCCTGTATTTACTAAGCATGACCAACATTTGGGATCCACAAAATCCACTTTTTAGTTAACAGTAACAAACTATTTGCTGCATATAATTTGTATCACAGACATATACAAATTCCTGCAGATGTCTTAATCAGAATGCTTGATATTGCTCTCATTTTAATCAAAATTCGATCTAAATTGGTTTGACACACACACACACACACACACACAGACACACAATACTCATCAATTAAAATATTAAAAGAAGACAAAGCTGAAAATACTAGTTCTAAGAACCAGCTTTGAGGAAAGCAGCAGTGCCATGCATGGATAGAGATACACGCTGTCTTTGTCCTGTGCATTCTTTTCTCCTGTATACAAGACTGACTTTTCCACATTTCCAACATGGATACCCTCTGCACCATATACTCATTTTTTTTTTTTTTTTTTCCGTACAAAAAGAAAGGACTTCTTTCTTCAACTTTTCCATTTGGAAATATCACAGGTATGTTCCTAATTGGGCCCTCATGAGTCATGTGCCCTCTCTAGACCAGTCACTGAGGTTAGTGTGGCAAGTGTAAGAGAATGGAAACTCCTGTGGGGAAATTTTCAGAACTCAAAAAGGAAGAAGGATGCATTTTTCAAAAGAAGAGAGTTAAGGAATATCAGATCAATGTGGAAAAATTTCTGTGTTTGGAGTTTTCTCAGTTTGGGTCTTCTAGTCTAGGAAATTAGTTTCATGGAATAACTGTTTGGGGCCTATTTATCTCCTCAGCAAAAACTTAGAAATTTAATTTAATAATATTATTTCCTTTTCATTCTTTAAATGAGGGGCAGGCAGTTTCCAAGTAAGTAAGATTGCACTGATCATTTTTTTAACTTTTTTTTTAATTGGCTCTTTTTAGTTATACATAGTAGTAGAATTCATTTTATATAATTGTACAAGCATGGAATATATCTTATTTTAGTTAGGACCCCATTGTTATGGATGTACAGGTGGTGGGATTCACTATGGTGCATTCATATAAGTACATAGGAAATTTGTTTTTAATTCATTCCACTAACTTCCTTTTCCTATTCACCCCTTCATTCTCCTTTGTGCAAAGATCATATAGCTGCACTCAGGATCATATTCAGAAACTCCAGGTAGGTGTAGGACCAAAACTAGCTTCCAGCATAAACACCAGACTTCTGCACAAAAGTGTTACCCTTATTATATAGTAATGAGTCATTAGGGAAAACACTACAAACAAATGATACTTGTGAAGCTATCATGTCAATTAAATCTTAAGATTATGCAAAACAAACCAAACATATCAAAGTTCTTTGGTTTAAGATCTACTGAAGGAAAATACCTAGGAATTGCTACTAACTCATTGCAAACTAGGCAGAGGTCAGTTGCTCTGATTCATAATTGATGTCTACTCCCACTGATGGTGGATGCCTGAGGGTAAGAAGGAGCATTGTGTTCCAAATAGCTACTGCTGTAACACACAGAGCTGGCCAACACTACTGCCTTACCAGAGTACGCATTCCATCAATATTTTATGCCATAAACAAAAATTAATTCAAAGCTGTTTAGACTTAAGCATATGAACTGACACTGTTAAACCCCTAGCAAAACCAAAAGGGGAAATGGTCTTGACTTTGTTCTTGGCAACGATCTCTTGGATATGACACCAGGAACACAGGCAAAAGAGGAAAAATAGACAAGTGGGACCACAGCAAACTTAAAACCTCCTGCACAGAAAAGGGAGTGAGCAAAAGGGACTGGAAAGGTAGCCTGCAGAATGGCAGCAAATGTCTGCAAGCCCTGTCTGATGCAGTCAATTCCAAAAGTACACAGAGAGCCAGGTTCACTGATCAGGAGACCAAGTTTCTCAGGCTTGCTTCTTCTTTCCTTCAATATACTTTATCTTTTGGAGCAGTTTTAGGTTTACTGCAAAACTGAGTGGAAGATAAAAATTTCCCATAAACTCCTCTCCCCAACACATGAGGAACGCCCTCCATTACCAACATCCCTCACCAGAGCAGAGCCTTTGTCACAGTGGATGGATCTGTTTTTATCTGTCACTACAACTCACATTCTAAAGTTTACTTTAGATTTCACTCTTGGTATTGTATATTCTACAGTTTTAAAAAGTGTAAAATCATAGGCATCCACCTTACTATTTCACAGACCTACATCCTCTGTGTTCTGCTGGTTCATCCTTCCTACTCCCCACTAATCACTGGCAAACACCAAATTTTTTACCATATCCATTCTTTAGCCTTGTCCAGAATGCAGTATCATTGGAATTGTTTATCATGTGACCTTTTCAAGTTGGCATTTTCCCACTTATTAAAGACATTTCAGTTTCTCTTTTTTTCCTCGGTAGCTCTGTTCTTAGTGTTGACTGATGTGCCAGGGGATGTAGCATAGCATGTGAATCTGTTCACCCACTGAAGGACATCTTGGTTACTTCCAGGTTTCAGCAATTGAACAAAGCTCATGGCCATTCACGTTCAGGTTTCTGTGGAGACATAAGCTTTCAAGTTGTTTGGAGCCAAGGAGGACAGTCTCCTAGTTTCTTCTTTGAACAATCTCAAATGCATCACAGGTTTTAAATGGTGAAGATAGTTGAACAGAGTTGAGTCCTTGCCACTCCTGCTTTTTTTTTTTTTTAACTTTTTACCAGTTCACAAGACAGAAAATTGGATTCCAAGGAATTTTCAGTTGACTTTTTTATTTTACATTAAAAATGGCATCTCCTAAAGAGATGTTAAATGAGGGGGGTTAGAGAAGGGAGATGTGCTACCTCAAACTTTATGCACTCATTCCTGTTCACATACGTTACACAGTGGCAATTCTTGGCCATGACTATGTGTAACCTCATAAAAATATTTTTTTTTCAGCAGAGCTAGACTTCCAACTTCCATATATATATATATATATATATATATATATATATATATATATTAGTTATAGATGAATGCAATACTTTTATTTTATTTATTTATTTTTTTAAAGTGCTGAGATTCAAACCCAGTGCCTCACAGAGGCTAGGCAAGCTCGCTACCACTGAGCCCCAACTCTAGTCCTCCAGCTTCCTTTTTCAATTTTCCATTTCTCTCGGTCTCTACATTCATTTGGTCCCTGAATTGGGGGCTCCTTTTTTGAAGTTGTTGTTCTGGAAATCTTGCTCTAGCACTGACCTCTTTGAGATTTCTGCTGCTGAGGAACACATAGTAGGAGCTTTAGTTCAGGATGCTAGAGAATTAGAAGAGACTAAGAGCTGGTCTGGGCCATGGGTTACAACTCGTTATTCCTTCTTGTTAATTCAGGCTTTTAAAAGCAGCGACAATAGAAACTGGCCTTTTGTACAGAAGGGTTACTATCTTGCTAACATTAGGCAATGCTTAATATTAAAAGTATGTTTCCTTTCCAAACATGAATTTCACTATGAAGGTATTTCAAATCTCATCTTTATTCTGGGAATTATTTTTCTTTTTTCTTCACAGCAAATGCTGTGAAAAATATATGTCTTACAGTTAATATGGAAACGGCGTAGAATGTATTGACATCATGTGTTGTTTTAGTGTTTGACATTACAGCTGATATTAAACTGTAGTCTGAGAATGTTGCTTTCATATAACAGAAAGGGATTCGCAACCTCAGTGTCAACAGTCAGGTCCTGTTTAGTGGAAAACCGTGTGTCAGAAAGAATGCAGAAAGAAGGGTGACAACTGCCATGTTCCAATCACTTTTGTCTACTGGGATCCTCAGTCTCTGGACCCTCACCTACCATTTCTCTTCCCAGCGAGCACCTTCAGTGCTGAGATATTTTATGTCACCCTGCCTTTGCCCAGGGTGCTTCCTCTCCCTGAAAGGCCATCTCCAGCCCTCCTGTCCTCTGCTTCACTGCCAGGACCTTGTCATCTTTTATGGATCAGCCTTAGAACACTGGTGAGTAGATGTTCCTGTTCATTTCCATGCTACCTTTACCTTTGAAGAAGAATTTACTATTGTTCCCCAGGGCCACAGCTCCAGGAATAGGTCACTTGGAGTCCTCTGACCAGATCCACTGGGAGGGAGCCTGTCCTCTGCTTTGTGTTCCTCAAGAGACCCATTTTACCGTGCAGGTGTGGAGACCAGTGACTGTACCTTAAGATAAAGAGTTTGATGGTCTGTAGTGAAGCCAGAAAAAAATAATGAGAAAATTCAGGAATCTGATTTTATCCTGGAAGTGTGTTCTTGTATATCTGATGATAAATTGTTCCACAGTATGAAAATGCAGTGGTAATTGGATTTTCTTACTGTGTTTGGCAGAATCGAAAGTTGGCAACCATATCTGAGTTTTCAAGTTAAAGTAAATAAATATGTACTGTTCTATAAAACCCACAAGACTGCTGTAGCAGCACCTGTCCACATTTATTACAAGTGTTTCTTTATATTGATGGACTCCAGACCCTGGGACGGTAGGGGTGGTGCCTTATTGATCTGGACACTAGGACCTTGTACAGCATATACTTATTGAATATTCTCTGCAGAATGCATGGAGAGAAGCATGGTAACAAAATGGCAAGCAAAATAATAGAAACATTTAATTTTAATCCTCTCTTCTTAAAGAAATACAACAGGGTCTCTCCCCACAAAATAGATCACTTGAAGAAGTCAGTATTTGTTCATAAGAAGCAGTTTCAGTTTTTCTTGCCTGTGTGTCACAATCTACTCATACTGGTATATAATAAAAAAGAGGTGGTTTATGTTATACTGCCAATTCGATCATACATGTGACCAAGACACAGTATTTAAATGCTTGGTCATATAAAAATAATTTCTAACAGAGTAGTAGTAATGCCAGCATTCAGTCATATGATATTTATGAAATATGCCAAATGTTTCAGAGGAGTTGGCTCATTTGATCCTCAGAAAACTCAGTGAATTAAATCCACTCTGTGTTAAATCCCCTTCCCAAATGGAAGGATTGGAGAACTTCTTTTGCAAAGTGGTAGAATAGAAGTTTAGAACACTTCTGATGCTCAGCCCTGCTGGTTTTGTCTGTCCATTTTGTTTCCCCAGAGCCGTCGAATGGGAAGCAGAGATGGAATGAAGTGAAGCAGGACATTCCCCTCCTCCATCCCTCCTGAAGAAGATTTTGTCACTGGTATTGTTTAGATTTGTCAGCATATGGTGATACCAAGAGGCAGACTGACCCTCAAGGAGTTTTATTTTGTGTTATAAAATTCTCTGTAGATAGTGCATCGATAGATCCCCTCTTCCTTCACCCTGGGGCATCTCTTTGCATTATGATTGGTGCACCCCTTGTGCTGGTCAGGTGCAGCCAAGAGTCAAGGCAAATAACTCTAAGTCTCTGATGTTTGTTTTGCTTGTTTGTTGTTGTTTTGTTCAAGAACTTATTAACTGGTTACATCACTGTTATCGTCATCAAGGGCTTTATTTTAATATCAGGGAGCCTGAGGTCTTTAACCCTGGGCTCTGTAGCCTTCAGTTTCCCTTCTCTCTCTGCAGTCTGTACACAGTGGAGGAAAGAGCATGAAGGCTCTTATACAAGATTTCAGGGGTCAAGGTTGGGAGCAGCATCTATCATTTATGCCCAGAAACTTGGGCACTCATCTGCACAGAAGGCTGAGTAATAGTGTAGACTATTTCTCTACACTGGGGTGGTGGAAACATTGGGTTTTGGGGAGCATTTTTCAATGTCTCTACTTCATCATATTCCCAGACTCTATTCACTCCTTGAATAGGCTGATAAATAAGCAGTTTATTGGCCATGGTGGATGACTATTAATCAGACATTTGGCACAAGGATTTGGAAGCCCCTATTAAAATAAAAGGACTACTTTTCTAGCAATCAAACTTTAATGTTAACTCGCTTGAATTCTCATAATCATAAAAAGTCAATATTTTAGCATTTTATGGTTTGCAAATCATTTTTACATCAATTTTCTGATCCTAGCTTAGCCATTACTCTATGGATTTTTAAGAGCTATTTCTCTCTCCCATTTTACACAGGAAACATGGACGGGGAGGTTAATGGTGTATCCTTCCCCTGTAATAAGTAACAAGTACTCTCAAAATACCACCTTTTAAGGGAGAAGTGTGTTTGACACTCCTATTTAAGTAACCAATATACATTCACCCATTTTTTTTCATAAATTTTTCAGTTTCATTCAGATTTGCAGCAAGTGTAATTATATGACACAGTTCAGGGCATTTATATGTAAGTGGGGCAGTTAGAGCTGATTCTGCCTTCTCTTTCCTTTCCATATTGAGTGAAGATTGCCCAGACTTGCAGACTTGTTTCTTTGAAGGGATAATGCATACATGAATACACACACACACACACACACACACACACACACACACGCACACACATATAGTGCATATATATATAGTGCATATATACATATATATGTATAGTGTATAGTACATGTGTAGTACATATATATGTATGTGTGCCAATGTGTATATCTGGGGAAATATAGCTATATATGTTTTTGACAAAAGAAACTTGTTCTTTCGCAGTTCTACAGGCAAAATCAAAGTTCAAAATCAAGGTGTTGCCAGTGCTGTGCGCCCTCTGAAAGTTCCAGAAGAAAAGTCATACTTAGACTCTTAAAATTTCTGGTTGTTCTGGACATTTATCAGCTTATCTCTGTGACTCCAGTCTTTTCCATCATCTTAACATGATCTTCTCGTCTTTCTGTTTCTCTTCTTCTTTGTTTTATAAAGATGTTTGTCATTGGATTTATAACCCACCTATATTATGTGAGATGATTGAATCTCCAAGTTCCTCTACTTAGTTTTTATGTACAAGACATCTTTGCCAAACAAAATCACATTTATGGATTCTAGGAATTTGGATATGGACAATTTTTGAAGGCCACTATTCAACACACTATACCATGCCTATAGTATCAGCCTCTTGTTGCTGATATAACAAATTATCATAAACTTAGTGACTTATGATTTGTGGTCACAGATCTTTACTACCTTATAGTTCTGAGGGCCAGAAGTCTGAAGTCAGGTATCTTTTCTGTTGTGTCCCTTTTGGAAGATTCAAGAAGAATCTATTCCTTGGCCTTTTCATCTTCCAGAGGGTGTAAGTATTTCTTGGTCAGTGCCCTCTCCTGGCCCCATTCCAACTTTCTGTTTCTATCATTTATCTCTTCTACTATTAACCATCTTCCTCTTGTACGTGTCCTTGAGATTTTCCTGAGATCAACTCTGTATCCCGGGATCATCTCCCCTTCTCAATACACTTAATCATGTTTACAAAATCCCCTTTTCCCTGTGATGGAATGTATTTACAGCTTTCGAGGATTAAGATTACAGACATATTTGGAAAGCCACTTCTCAGTTTATCACACCTACCCCCTGACTCAAAAAAAAAAAAAAATGCAATGTGTTTCAAGATTTGGTACATTGGTTTAAATCTTGGATTAGACCCAGTAAGGGCACACTGGGATATGAGTTGAGTGATACAAGTTTGTGGGCCAGAGCTGAGATGGATGGACAGAAGTCCCCTCCATCACTCACAGCAGAGCCTGACCCAGGACTTTGAAGACTCTGGTTCCTTGCCTTTGGTATCTGGCCTCTTCTGCTCTTAAAGCAATGGATTTTAATTTGCTATCCTCTTCCGTGTGGGGCACTTAAAACACTCTACAAGCATTTGGCTTATTAATCTTCATAAGATCTCTGAACACCCCTGTGAAGTTATCAAAGGGCAAAGGAAAGGGCAGCAATAATTATCCTCATTTCACAGGCAGGAGAGTTTATGACAGCAAAGTGGCTCAATTAAGGTCCCTAATGAGTTGTACAGAAAGACAGGAAGAGGACCTTGTTCTCTGGCAGAGCCATCATTCCTGAGCCTTTCTACCACGATTTTTCTTTTACAACTTTCTGTCAAAGAATTTCTTAAAAATATGACCTGGGCATTTTGGCAGTGAGTTGGCAACAGCAGACATGCAGGCTGCATTGATATGTGGGAGTTTACTTATATCCAGTGTCACTAGTTTCGATGGACAACTTTCAAGCTAACCATCCCAAGGTGAGGCCAGAATGAGCCCAGTCCCCAGGAAGCAGAAATTGAAATGTAAAACAAAGTAGGGAGAGCTCAATTTCTTCATGTGGAAATTATTCACTGACATTGTATTTTTTTCAGTGGGTCAAATAGGTCTTTTTGCAATCTGAAGTTTGTGATGGGCAAGCAGTACAAGAAGTCTGTTGTAGTCACTCAACTCTTATGTAGTCTTTGGGAAATATGTATATGCTCCTTAAACTATGTCATCCTAAAGGTTAGCTAGTCTTCAGCAACACTGTGCGAAGGGAATTTCTTGGAGTTCATTCTTCCTGTGATAGGAGAAGCAAACTTCTCCACCCATGTTCCTGAATCAGACACTGGGCACTATTGATTTAAGTTTCTACATCGCTCTTCTTCCTTTCCAAACTCTCCTTCGTACTATAATAACACTTTTCAGAATTTGTATCAGGGAACTTCACCAAACAGGGTAAAAATCTGAATTATGCAATGTGATACAGTAAAAAGCCAGGACATGTAATCATCTGACTTTCAAGCTCATCTTGATGCCCTCCGCCCATGCCCGCGGGTGAACCTTTGGAAATCTTTCCTACTTCATCCCTCCAGTGTCATATCTCCAGTAATGTTAAAATGCATGTGATTTTTCAAGCACATATGCGTTTTCTCATTTTATGTCTTCTGTATGAGAGGTGTTTTTCCTTATGTATTCTTCTTTCATACTTAAATTCTCCTCTTGGCTCTGAGTCATTCTTCAGGTCCCAGTTTGTATATCTTGCCTATATATAAGTCTTCTTTCTCTCCATGAGGCTGAATTTGGTATTCCTACCGTGTGCTCTATGGTCTCCAATTAGTGTTCCAAATGCATTTGCTAAATAAACACTAAGTTCAATGTTTCAATACTTTTTAAAGTTAGTGATTGATATACATTATAAAGAGAATAATCAAATGAAATAAAAAATAAAGGCAATTTACTCAATACTGTACATTTATAACATGTTGCCCTGAAATCTCATTTCTAGAAAATTTTCTTAAGGAAATGAAATTCAGAAAATAAAACTTTGACAAGAAGATATTCATGGAAACACTACTTATAAACATGAAACATTGGAAGTAATATTAATATTCAAATATAGTAATAAGAATTGTTATGAATAGAATTTTATTAATTCATTAAAATTCTTTCCATGACCAATTTATAATAACAAGTGGATATTTGTAATGCAGTACTAAATATAGAATATAGGTTAAAAACACCTAATGAAAATTTAAATATTTAAAAAAAATACAAACTACGAACAAGAAAGAATGGGAAGGGAAATAAAAGACACCAAAGTGCCTTGGGTAGTAAAGTTATGTGTAATTATTTGCCATCTATAATCTTTATTATATTCTAAAATTATGCCAAGCAGACTTTAAAATTAACTTCATTAAAATATTACCACTTATAAAGAATAATCCTATATTACAAAGTGCTAGGCATATGTAAAAAAATAAAAATCCACAAGCAAGTAATAACAGTAGATTGTACTTTAAAAGGCATCAATTAATTAATTTAATAAAAATTAGTGATTTTTATCTCTTTGCCTGGCAGTTCAACTGGCAGTAGATATACAAATAACATACTTCAGAAAAAACTCTTAACTTGCTCTCAGTAAATATCTGCTGTTTTTTCCTGTCCAGCATTGTTTCCACATTCTTTGGAGACTGACTTTTCTTTGGAAATCACCTGTACCATGTTTGCAGGCTGTAGGGTTTGAGTGGGATGGACATCTGATTCAGGTCAGTTAATCATTTTAGTGCATTCCAGACAACAGGAACTGATGCAGAGATAGGATTAAAGCCAAGCATCAGCAATTCTTAGGGTTTTTCTGGAAACCTTTAAGAAAGGAATGCACATTTTCCTAAGAATCACCAATATTAAGAACTATGAAGTTCTTGGCTCCATTTTCATCCGAGAGAACTTGAAACTTTACCTTTTCTGGTTTAGTTTTAACTATTTTAACTTCTGAAAATAAAACTGCTGTTTCTTTGTTAAAGAGTAAATTCTAACAGTTTAGTTCAAAATTCTTAGTTGGCTTTACTTTTATTTTTGAGACAATACTTGATTCTATTTAATAGAGCAAGTATTTCAATGAGCTGAACAGAAAGTTGATGTTGTAGAAAGAAATAGGCCAAAGAAAGCAGAAATGAGAAAGCAAAGTGGACTTGTCATTTTAAAGTTACTTTCCTTATAAAGTGGAGATAAAACAATAGAAAAATAATTGATGGGTTAACATCAGAGTACTTAAAGTTACTCTTTTGTAATGATTAAAAGAGGATTAAAGAAAGAGGAAACTTTATTATCCTGATAATTGACACTAGCTTGCTTGGAAAATATGGCGGTCTTTCTTATTTCTCCTGGTTTCTGGGAAGGTCAGTTGAGCTACCTAGATTCAGTTCAGTGATGTGAAACTTCAGTATTAGTGATTCCATTTGGATTTTAAGCCTGGTCTATTGGGGCCTAGTTGGGAAGATTACTACAATCAAAATGGAGTTGCTTGTCTTAACTCTAACAAAATTAAACAAGTTGAGAAGTTATAAAAGATTACCTGATAATAACCATCACAAAAGATTCTTCCAGAACCTAACAGTACTGAACTGCAACCTAATAGTACTTCTGCAAGGAAATTCACCCAGCATCTATCTATTCAAATTTAGGAGGTCACCGTCTTTTTTAATCACTCAGTCAAAGGTTATTGTTTCAAAGCATCCTGTGTAAATGCCCTCACTTTTGCCTTTAAAAACTTTTACCTTTAAAAAGTTCCCCTTGCCTCAGCCTCTTTGAACATGTCCAAGTTATGTTATGTACATTTCCTTTGCAGTGCTGGTATTCCTGTTTCAAAGCTATTGCCAAATAGCATATTTCAATGCTATTGCTTTGATTTTAACCTTCTTGTGTGCTTCTTTGTGAACGTAGTGCAGGAGTTTAGATCTAAACAAGGACCACCTCTAATTTTTATTTAACACTTCTTTCCTCTATCTCAACACTTCACTTCTCACACCAATTCTCCAACTCTCCAACTGAGGGCCCTACCATTTAATTCATTTGAACTCTAACTGCTTGGAGTTTGTGCTGAACTCACACGTTTCAGGGCTCAATCCCATAGGACCGCCCTCCTCCCACTTCGGACGCCAATTTCGAGTCATGGTTCCCAAATTACCCACAACTTCCACTTCCACTTCACCTCCAGTACAAAAGTCAGATAGGGTCTCACAACTCTCGCACCTAGTTTTGATGATTTGCTGGGATGGCTCACAGAAATCAAGAAAATAGCATGCTTATGATTATTGATTTCTTGCAAGGATACATTAAAGGGTACAAATGAACAGAGGTATGAAGGAAAACAAAAGATGGGGTCTAGAGGGTCTTAAGCACAGGAGTTTCTATTCTCATGGAGTTTGGGGGTGCACCACTTTCTTGGAATGTGGATGTGATCTTGTGCACCAACCAACCCAGAAACTCCAGATGATACGTAACAGACAGACAGGACCCTAGGTCAAGGGGTTAATTCTGTAAACTGGATTTACTCCCACATACTTTCTTCTAAAAAACAATTTACCTGTAGCCCTGCCCAGTTTAAGTCAAAAGGATATGTTATTTTCCTCAGCAAACAACCTGTTATCTACAGAAGAAATGCAGGTCCAAAGGGATCCTCCCTGTCAATAAGAAGAACACAAGTAACTCTGAAGCGGGGAATTTGTGATCTTTATGCAGAGCAGTTTCTAGAACTCAAGGAGACAGGATAATAAGCAGCAATGGCCCCAATCATAAAATCTGTAAGAACAAGTTCCAATTAGAAACAGCAAGGACCAAATTGACCCAGAGTTTCCTTAGAACTTTAGCAAGTCATTGTAATAATAAAATATCCCCTTCATGGGTTAAGACTATTTACAGCAGGGACTTGTAGCCTGATGCAATCTTGCTTTTCATCCAAAGTCAAGAGATACACCTGGTCAGGACTCTCTAGAAACTTCCCTGGCATCCCCAATAAAACTGGAGGACAGGAG
Organism: Sciurus vulgaris; assembly: GCF_902686455.1. Taxonomy (NCBI): domain Eukaryota; kingdom Metazoa; phylum Chordata; class Mammalia; order Rodentia; family Sciuridae; genus Sciurus; species Sciurus vulgaris. Next base: position 132,182,142 of record NC_136469.1, on the reverse strand, counting down.
GGGAAGACCCACCCACCCCTTTAAGAGTATCTTCTTTTTCCCTTTCTCTAACCCTTCTAATAAACTCATGCCTGCTACTCAGAGGGGCACATCTGAAATCTTTCTGGCATGGGAGCATGAAATGGTAACCAAGGATATCTGGGGTCACCATTTCGCTATGGATGACCTTGCTCTGCAATTTCGTGAAGGGAGATGTCCTCCTGTTAGGAAATTTCCAGCCCTCTATTCACTGGGTTCACTTGCCTAGACACCAACCCCAATCCCATGGTTATCAAGGGACTTACCAAGAGTCATTTACATAACCTCAGGTATGGGTAAAGGGGCTTCCCATGAATAACAAAAGATGCTCCTATCATCTTTATTTCTCGAATTATGTCTGAGTCTGGGAACGAAAAGAGAATGGGCCCATCTATAGAAAAAGTCAAAGAAAAATTAGAAGGTAAATGTTCCAATTGGAAAAACATTTAAAAGTCGAATCCCCTCTGTTAAAATATCCCGCCTTCGGCTGCCCCATCAGTAAGGTACTTAATTATGCTCAACTTCTCTGCAGTAACTTTCAGCTCACAGGATCAAATAGGTAAGACTCTTTGTCATATATTTTGAAATCCCTAAGTTTTTTTTTTTTTATTTGTTCTAATTAGTTACACATGACAGCAGAATGCATTTCGCAAATTATAATAATTATTATCTTAAAAATTTTAAATCTTTTCCTTTCATGATTTGTGTTTTATTCCATTAATAGTTTTCTAAGGAGTCTCTTCAAAAAGTGTTGGTTTCTTATGATGAATCACAAAATTTATTCATGTATGTTATTGAATTTGTGATGAAGTGTTTATTTAGCCTCTTTTAAATTGATTCCTTCTTTGGCATACTTTACATCCCTTCTCAGTGATCAATTGTTGTGTTCTGTTTTCATCTTAATATATTTTAGTCAATAAATTCTTTCTATTGCTTTAAATGGAAACTATACAAAATATTTTCTTCACGAAATGAATATTTTCCATGCTTAGACAGAATTAAGTGGGAGCTATCAAAACTGAAAATATTTTGAATGAATTTTTATTCTAGGCTTATAGATAATGGAATGAGAATAAATACCCAATCTCTGAGTCAGTAAATAGCTGTTAACAATTTAATCTGGGTCTTCTTATTATGTTCTTTCCCTAAGATTATCCAATTAGTTCCTTAAGTAATAAATGACTTCCCAATGAAATGCCAAATGCCAGATATTTTTCCTGAAAAATTCTAACCAGAATGGAGGGGGGTTGGTTTCCCCTGAGATACTAGTTGGAAAGTACTATGAATACCACACCTGGGGTGAACAAGGGTAATAGAGTTTAGAATAATTAATTCACAGCAGCTATTCTCTAGTGATCAAAGATGGAATCGTATGCAAGTGTGGTTTTAATTTCCTCTTTTAAATGAAGAACAAGCAAAACTATAAATCACATATCCAATTCTGCCATAAATCTCATTTGTTCCATTGCTTGCTGACAGTCTGAAAGAAATATTTTATTTCTTGCATTCCTTGTCCATATCAGGTTCATTGTGTTTTGTTCTTTCTAGTAATATGAAAGCACAGGATGTGCATACTCTGAAGTCATTAGCAATCATTCTTCTGTTCCTGCCCCAAGATTGACAGCGACAGGCAATCAGACATGCTAACAATATCAGCTTGTCTCTATGCATTGTAGTTTACATTCCAGAGAAGACAAGACACATAAACCACTGCATGTGAGGGGCATCTCACTATGTTTGTGGGTTGCAGTGGAAAAAAAAAAATTATTTCCAACAAATTCTAGTCATAGGAGACCGATTTTCTTCAGTTTTGGAGCCCCCAACAATCCAAATTCATTTCACCAATGTTGCAGAATTCACTGGCAAAAAAAAGCTAAACTCTTATTTTTCTATCCTCCGGAAACCGAGGTTTTCTCTTAGGTCTCAGATGCTTCAGCTTCCAAGAGAGAGTAAAGATTTTGAGCCAAATTTGTGAGATGTTTTCTTTTCTCTCTTAATCCTGCCCTTCCTTTGAAGTTTTGCAGACTTATATATAATTTTTCTTTGTTTATACTTTGAAATGTTTGATTTATTTTTGTGGATACATAGCTTTTGCTTTGGAAATGGCTTTCCTTGATGTAATAACCTAAAAGATGATAACAAAGTTGATTTTTTTCTTTCCAAAATAATAGTTTTGCCCCAGTTACATACTGATATGCTGAATTAGAAATAAAATGTTTCAAGGAAAATGAAAAACTTATGCAAAATGTCATTAGTTTTTTACACTTTGGCCATTTTAGCAGAAAAAATGTATTAGAATTTTGATGAAAATGTAAAATTTGTGTTTGTTGATCATGAATCTCAAAGTAAGGTTATGGCTCATCTTGAACGTGTGAAGATATGTATTTTTGTGTAATATCTCCAAAAGTCATAGCTCATAACTTTGACAGGAAAATAACTTTCCTTACTCCATAAAGAAGAGGAGTCATGGACTAAAATTCTAATCTCAGTCTCTTCACTGAGCTTTATTGAGTGACTCTTCTGATTTATTGGCTTCTTTGACTTTTCCTCAGGGAATATGGTCATTTCTTCCCATTTGCTCTCTAGGAGAAAGTTGAGTATCATGGACATCTTTTATGGTAATATAGTTTATTTGAAAGAACACCAAACCAAGACTACAATTGCTTAGGCCAAATGTATAAATTTATCTCCTCACTGGGAGTGAATTCTTCAATAATAGCACATCTCTGGATCTCTATTCTCTTCCACATAACATGAGATATTTTAAAAAGTGGAACTATAAATTTCTTCTAAATTGTAAGAACAATGATAAGAGTTTTTGTTTCTCACCTCATTTTATGGGAATTGGGCTGAGCAAAATTTTGAGATAGGCAAATGTATGTATAGGGTATGACATCAAATTTATAATGTTATATTACACAAAATGCATGCCAGGAAATATCCTTGCCAACTTGCACACACAACACATAAATAGCCCATGTAACTCTCAAAAGTCACTTTCTTGTTGGGTTACAAGATATTGATCGATCACCTTTGGCCATGAGTACAACAACTTCTCTTATGATAGCTTGCTTTCAAGACATAATCCCAGAAGTCCTTTCTTGTCCTCATAACTTATTCACAAATAAGCAAGTTGTTTCTAATGGCAGAGCCACATGTTGGTGGATAGTTATCTGTGTGTTTTGGTTTTTTGCAGTTAATACATTTTAGTCATGGGAATGGTCTCTCTGATATTTGCTGTTCTGCAATTTCCTGAACAGTATGTGCTTTCCCTCCATGAGTCTCCTCTGGAAGGCCTTCTTGAGGTTTCCTTTGATATTGTAATGCTTGTGGAGTTTGTAATGGTTTTGTGATGCTTGAGACCTGATGCAGAGTAGGAAAATCTGCGTTAACCACCTACTTCCCTCAAAGGAGAAAAGAATGACTTGAATAATGATATTAATAATGAGAATGAAAAAGAGTAAGTATTTTTCTCATTATACATCAATGCAGGGTTGAAGTATTCATTTCCGTTTGGGAAAGTTTATTCTAGCAACAGTGCAATGCCTTGTAGGGTAAGGATGCTAAAGTTAGGAAGAACAAGTCAGAGAAGAAGCAGTGGTTCAGGTGAAAAATGATAGTGAACTAAATTAATGCAGTGGTTATGGCAATGAGAAAAAAATGAGTGAATTAAAAAAATAAGGAGATGAATTTGCTAGAACTTTGTAATAAGTTGTGTTTGGGGGATACGGGAGAGGACATTGTCCAAGTACTGTTACATTTGTAACTTCAGAATTAGGAGGATGATGGGCCATTTACTTAACTCTTGTGAGACTCGGAATCTTGGTAAATGAAGTGGAGAAGCACATCTTGTGTACGTATCAGACATTCCAGTGAAGGAATGCCGAGAAACCAGCATAGAAGCAGAGGCAGACCAAATGCTCAGAGAAAAGACTACATTTTTAGGAGCCACTGAAAAATAAATTATTCTTTTAACCTCGATTTGTAAGAATGGTGAGAGGACATCACAAAGTAGGTGACAAATGGCTCAATATGAACAAAAGCACAAAAGCATGAAAGTGTTTGACCGACTCCTATTCCTTTCTAGAATCTGAAATGCCAGACCATTAATGGTGAGAATTAATTTTAATTCATGGCTCTTTCTTGAGAGAAATAGATGAATGATAATTAAACATACTTCTCATGAAAAATGAGAATTTAAGAAGCTTTAGTTCTTATAAAATCGCCCCCCCCACCATCCCGGAAGAGTGTTATGTCCCTTTCCTATGACTGCACCAATAAGTCATGATCCCAGAATCGTACTTCAAAGGTACAGTCAAGGAAGTGAATCAGAATTTTGTGACCTGACAGATAAGTGACATACAGAGTTTGATCATTCAGTGACAACTTCTGTCATTCATGAAACAGTTTTATAGGTTCTATGGAATGAGAGGTCAACACACAAAAGGACTCTGGAGCACAGAGCAGAGCAACTTCACAGAGTCTTCATTCAGTACATATTTTTCAAGCAGGTAAATAGACAAATAGTGAATGGAGGTCACTTGGGGAATATGTTGAATTCAATCTCCAATATCTATCAAGCTGGAGTTCAGAGAGTAGGGAAAGCTGTGCTCACAGGCATCCTAAGCAAGCTTGGTTGATGTCAAAAGTGGGCTTAGAGACAAACAGATGCTGGACATGTAGCATCACATGTATCTGTTTAGAAAAAAAGGATCTGGGATAGCAGAGTCTCCCTGCTCTTTTTTTTTTTTTTTTTTCTTCTTTTAGAAAATATGCCTTTTATTTATTTTCTTTTTAAAAAATTTAAAAAAAATTTTACAGACTGCATTTTGATTCATTGTACACAAATGGGGTACATCATTTTGTTTCTATGGTTGTGCACAATGTAGATTCATACCATTCGTGTAATCATAGGTGTACACGGGGTAATGATGTCTCTCTCAGTCCACCATTTTTCATACCCCCTCCCTCTCATTTCCCTCTATGTAAGCTAAAGTTCCTCCATTCTTCTCTCACTCTCCTCCATTATATATCATCATCCACTTATAAGGGAAAAGCCTTTGGTTTTGGGGAAAAGTGTTCAACATCTCTAGTAGTTAGAGAAATGCAAATTAAAACAATCCTAAGATTTAATCGTACTCTAATTAGAATGGCTATTATCAAGAACACAAATAATAATAGATGTTGGCGTGAATGTGGGGAAAAAGGCACACTTTTACATTGCTGGTGGAGTTGCAAATTGGTGCAGCCACTCTGGAAAGCATTGTGGAGATTCCTCAGAAAACTTGGAATGGTCCCACGTTTTGACCCAGTTATCCCACTCCTCAGTTTATATCCAAAGGATTTAAAATTAGCATCCTACAGTAACGCAGTCACGTCATTGTTTATAGCAGCTCAATTCACAATAGCTGGATTGTGGAACCAACCTAGATGCCCTTCAATAGATGAATGGATAAAGAAACTCTGGTATACATACACAATGGAATATTACTCAACCAAAAAGAAGAATAATATTATAGTATTTGCAGAAAAATGGATGGAATCAGAATATCATGCTAAGTGAAATAAGCTAATCCCTTCTCCTTTTCTCCTGAAGATTCACTGTAATATAACTCTGAAAATGGTATCATTTTTTATAGTTAATGGGAATATTTTATATGTCAAATGTTATACTACCGTAGACATTCTGGAGATCAAATGACCCGCGTGTGTGTGTGTGTGTGTGCGTGTGTGTAATTATTTAAATAGTTCCTGTAAACTTCTATCATATTTCATAAATACATAATGGAAGTACTAAATTTAAAAATATCTTTACAATAAGAAGAGATATATTAATTTTACTCTGTAAAAATATTAATTTTTTATATAATTTAATATTTAAAACTGAAGACATAATCTATACATCACTTACTTCATTAATCACTCTATTTACACACATAGTTGAGGATATGGCCCACAATAAGGAGGCAACAAACAATTTTGAAAGAAGCAATGGGAATGTGGAACTTGATGACAAATGTATGTTCTGAGTGAGTACATATATCTCTATTTCATGATTTGTTGTTTTTTCACAAATATGAAGGTATTATAGTGCATTGTATTAATCGGTATGATTTAATTTAGTTTTTTAAGGATTTATTTCCTGTACATATGTAGTAGTTGTATATCATGCTTTCCACGTTTGACTAAAGGAATAAAGGTACCACGAATATATGAGAATTTCAGAAAAATCTAATCTGAATATTCAAGTCTTTGCAAACACTGAATAGTTGACACCATCAAGGGCTTAGACAAAATCCAAGTGTTACCAAATTATCCAGATCACCGTGTTTTAATTGATTAAATCACTTACTAAGAAGTATTGATTTAACATCTACCACATGCCATACACTATTCTAAGAACTGAAGATTTAATAATCGACTAATAAAATAAAATAAACCACAGTCTCAGATGTCTCATGGATTTACATTTTAGTGGGAATAAGGTATACTGACAGTAATCAAACTAAATAATTCTACTACTTGACATTGTTGCTAGAGCAGCCAGGACTCCATGGACATGTGTGCATCTTCTTAGCAAGTTAAGAATTCATCACTTAGGTGACAAGAGAGGCCATTGTATGCAAATCACAGTAAACACGATAAGTTGTGGAGACAGTTTGTAGGGCAGAGAAAAGATGATTTGTGAGATAAACAATGAAGAATGGACTTTATCTGAACATAGAGAGGTGTGTGGCTATGTCTTCTGTTGCCCTGAGAAAGAAACCTCTTTCAGTATCTCACAGAGTAACGATGTCCTTTCAGTATGAACTTCACATCAGTTCTGTTAATGTTCTAGATGAGTTGAGTTCTTCATTATTAGCTGTCTTGCCCAATTTAACCTTATCTATCTAAAAGCTGGAAAAATGTGTTTAGATTCTTTTTTCATTGTTGTTTGGGTTAAGCAGGCTTAAAAGTGGTGAATCTGTAATGGCTCATCTTCATTATGTGAGAAAATTGCATATAGCAGAATACTAGCTTTGCATTTAACCTTAAATTTTAACTCCATTATTTAGTCATTAACCTTATGTATTTTGTGACTCCAGTTCTTAGGATGATAAATAAAGACTCACTCCTGCATTTTTGTTGGGTAAATTAAATTAAATGCAACAAAATTTCCCAAGTGCCTATCATGGGCTGAGGTACTCTGTATATCTATCTTTGAATCGACAAGCCCTTCCAAGGTACCTGGTACAAATTAGGCATTTGGTAAACATTTTTAAATGAATAAATGTTATGTGCTCTGGATGATAACACCATGAATAAGACATCATTTTGACATGGAATATTTAAAAAAAATGGTTGAAAAGGCTAATTCATACAAATATACTTGAATAATTTCATATGTCTCATTATATATGAAAAGATACAAAGTAGTATAGGAGTTATATGGTTAAAAGGGTAGACCTCAATTGATTAGTGAGAACAAAATTTTAAAAATACAGAATACATAATGCAGAATATAGCATTAGAGAACATCATTATGTGATTAAGGAAAGGAGACTGTGAGGTCCACATGTATAATTCATAGATATTGAAGTGCTCTCCTGAAGGAGAGGACCATGTCTGTGACCTTTCCACATTATACAGATATAAAATAATCCATACAGGTAGTAAACAGTAAATAAAGATTTCGTAGTTTGTGGGTAACATAGATTACTCAATTGATCTGCTTGATAGACTCTTATGGAAAAGGTGAACCTGTCTAATACAACTCAGGTGTTGTTGCCATTGTATTTTGTGGTATTTTCAATAGAATAAATCTGTACCGAGGAGAATTTTCCCCAGCATTATTTAGTACTGTAAAAAAAATCATAAAAGTTATAAAAACCCTCATACCAGCACAAGGCATGGCATCTGGAGTTAGAAAGTCTAGTTTCACATTCAGACTATCACTTTTTAGCTGCATCAAGTTGTTATAGATTCTTTGACCTCTCTTAGCTTCCATTTTAGCATTATTAATGTGACAATAATAACCTGTTCCTTAATGACTATTTGGAAATCAAATAATAAGTTTCATGGAGTATTTAGCAAGTTTCAGAGTTTTGGCGTTTAAAAAATTTTTAGCTTCTTTTATATAATTTAAAATGCATTGGTGTCCAAGTAGTAGATATTCCTAACTCAAATTTTTCTACAGAATAAAGAAATTATTATTGCATATAACAAAGAGCCAGTGAAACATTTTAATTTGGATGACTTGGGGACATGATAGTGTAATCAGGGCATGAGGTTCCAGTTCTCTGCTTTGACAGTGAACTAGCTGTCAGGTTAGCTCTGGTTACCCTTGTGGCTCACCATGGCTACATTTCCAGATATTGAATGCAGGACTAGAGGCATAAGGTAACTGTTTTTTCCTAGTGTCTCAATATCTTGATAGATAAGTGTGTTCTGGAATAAACCTAGCAACTTTTTCCTGTTTCTTTCATCAAAACAAGACATAACATGTATTAAGTTGCTAGCAAGAGTATAGGGTTATTTTTATTAGTATGGACATTTCATTTGAGGTGGAATGGACTTAAGGAATTTAAAAAACCTCACCATTGTCAAGTATGAATTTCTAGTTTTTTAATTTGTTTTAATTAGTTATACATGACAGTAGAATGAACTTTGAAACATCATATGTAATGGAGTATAATTTCCCATTCTTCTAGCAGTAGATGATGTAGAATTTCAAAAACTTTCTGATAGCCACACTTGAATAAACAAAAAATAAATAGAATAAAAAAATTTGCCAATAAAATAGATTTCAAACCTATATGAACCATAATGAAGTGTTGTTTGGTCTCTAACCAATAAAAACAGTCTACCAATTCTACTTATTCAATGGGGAAAAATAGTCCTCTTATTTTTGTAAACTTTCATTATAAGTTAAAAAATAAAAATAATCCATTTGAACCTTATAAGAAATTCTCAATAAATTATAGCAGATGAACCACATTTTTATTTTCAAATCTATTTTGCAAAAATCCATGAACTCTGTGGTGTATGAATTTTCCAGTTTCCCACCATATATGTTTGTGACTTTTATGAACTTGTGTTCTGTTCCATGAAACTGCCTTTAACCAGAGATGAAATATGCATTTTTAATTGACCCCCAAGGATACATGACATCATTTAAGGTCAAAATACATATATATATATATATATATATATATATATATATATATATATATATGGTAAGTTCTAGCAGTGACTTAGAAGCATAATGTGTGCCAAACATTTCCTTACAGTGTCTGTTCCTTTTTTACCTTTTATAAAACCTTAATGTCCTTAGAAAACTTTAACACGAGAATGCACAGGAAATCATAATTTGGTAGAGGCATTGTTACCTTAAAGTACATCTTAAAGTAAATATATGAAGTTCTATGAAGAATTTGACCTTGTACAAGGAAAAAGCAATATGTAATAAGCAGGCATGCTTCTCTTTAGATCTTAATGTATTGGCCAGTTTTTTACCAGATATTTTTATTTTAGAGAATTTTTTTTTTTTGTTCCACATAAATGACAATACTTTTCTCCAACTGTAAAATGAATATTTATGGAAAAATGGGTTGGGAAACATTACATTTGGCATTTCCATTCAGTGCCAAGATTTAGTGATGCAGTGGAAAAGTTACAAATTATTGATGTATTCATTCCATTAAATGACCCTAGAGTTTTCCTTTTATGGATGAAATTTCCCCACTTCTAATTTTATCTTTAATTTTTTTCATGCATTGTGCATCTATAAACCACATAACCCACCAAAAACAGCTAATGATATAATATTCCCCAGATGTTTAAAACCATGTAGGAAAAAATAAAGTAGCAAGACCAAACAATTAAGCTATAAGTACTATGGACATGACACTCACTGGTAGGCTTTTATATTTCCTGGTGAGCAACATATGTTTGGGGGTTGTAAATTAATATTATGACTCTTTATAATTCAGGATATGCTAGAACATTTGGAGATCACAGAACAAATGCTGGTTTAGAGATATTCAAATGGAATGGCAATTAAAATAATCAGGTGATGTAGTGGGAAAAATATATCACAAGATGACATTTTTATGAACCTATGTTATAGTGTACAGAAATATCATTAACTGTTCTTTAAATTTTCATGTTATCCCATGAAGACAAATCAAGAAAATGATAATTATCTGCAATTTTGCATTTGATAAAATATTCCTGACATGTAAAAATTTTCAGTAAGACAAATTTCTCATACTATGCTTCACCAGCTCAGTTTAGGATTATAGATATTATCTGTAATTCGCTTGTTTTATGGAAATAGGAGATAACTCTGAATTTGGAGGGAGACAGAAGAATAAGTAGAGGTGACAACTGAAGGCTAATTGATTTTTAAAGAAGAAACCCCATAGAATGGCATTATCTTGATGCCTTCAAACATTCTTAAAATTGTCACATTCATAAAATTGGGTGGCTGACTCATAATAATTAAGCACACAGGAGAAAGTTCTATTTAAGCAAAATCACTAGAAAATTCATTTCAAAAGGTACATTCCTTCCAAATGGTTATAATTGGTCTGTCATCCGGGGAATTCTCATGCTAGTTTGTAGTTCATGGGAATCTGGATTACTAATTGGAATGCTGCTTAGCTTTGGAAACAAAGCTAAGATAAGTTGATGAGCAGGAGCCACAGAGGGTGCCTGGAGTCTGATTCTCTTTTGGACACTGCTGGATAAACTTTTTGTTGTAACTCTTTCCAGCATCCCTGTGTAGTCCTTCCGATCAAGTTTATCTTTCCCTTCAGTCTTCCTCTAACTTAAGACACTGGTTTTCTGCTTTCAGTGCCTTCATATCACTCCCACTGGCTTCCATTTCACCTTCAATGTTTTTTGGGGTGTTCCTACAGTTTTAAGACACATTTACAACTGGCGATTATTGTAGGGTTTGTCTATTATAAAGTCCTAGTTATTTATGCCTCAGTTTTTCCAACAAGTTCATCATCTTTTTTTTTTTTTTTTTGGAAATCATCTACTTACTTTCATTTCATCAGTCCTCTTATTTTTTCTGTCGGTATTTCCTAATACTAATGCTGCTGATAGTTAAGACCTACATCCTAAATACCAGTAAGTTAAATCACACAGTGACTCTCTGATGACTCTGGGGTCTTGAATCATGTCTATAGGATACAAAGGACCGTGAATTCATCATTCAGCTAAATAGAAGTAAGGTAAATTGTCATCAATTCTATACTTATGAGCAAAAATTTTAGAAATTATATGAAGTAGTATATATGTTAAGGACTAAGTGAATATTTTATATAAAATAAATATAAACAAATAATGAATTCACAATCACTGGTAGAGTCTTTTGGCTTTCAGCTGAAATCCCCAAATGCAAATCGACTTCATGGATCAGCGTGCAGACTTGGTAAACTCCAGGAAGTAAGAGCAATAGGGTCCCAACAACAACCTGCATAAACTAAACCTTCATCTTCTCTCCATGATCTTTTCATCCACCTCTTAGTGAATCTCTTTTCTTTCATGTAAATTCTACTTAAAGCCTCTCATTTTTTTCTGGAATCCAGTTCTCGAATCCCATCCTCCCTTGGTTCACAGATGATTTTGCCCTTATATGCTGTCCATATGAGTTCAAATGAATGGTAGGGGACACCCTAACTACTCATACTTCATTGAGAAATTTGTAACAAATTTTGTCTCAGATCTGAAATAATTTAAATTAATCTCACCGAACCAATGAGATGGTACTCTTTACAAAATATGAAGAATATATTCAATTCAGAACATTGAAAGTGAACAAATAGTCTTTTTGTTTTTTTCAAAAAGAAAGTAGAGATAGATTACACAAAATAAGTTGATTATGAAATTCAGGGAAAAATTATAATTGACATCAATTTTAGTTTATATGTGAAGTTAAAAATAGATATATAAAATATATGAAATTTAAAAATAAAATGTGAATCAACCAATGAATGAAACAAAATGAACATAAAAACTCCACTCTGCTATGGTTGGTTTTTTTTCAGATTTGTCAAGAATTGTCTGTCCTCTGTTTTCATTTGTGAGCATTTCCCATGCAGAGTCGATTTTTCCAAACCACTGACTTGAGCCTCTGTGTGCATCTCTTTTGGGTTAATGATTTTGAATACCTTGGATATGGTGCTCAACAGAATGCTTTAGAAGCAGTGCAAGCTTTCAGTTTTTCCAGTTTTTATGCTTTCCTTGAAAGCCTGTTTAAGTGCACCACTAAAATCACGTTGCCCTCTTATGTTCTAGCTCTCTGCCAAGAACAACCCCAGGAAGGAAGTGTTTTGCTTAAGAACCCCTGAAATGTGATCTGAGCAGTGAAGACAATCTAAGGGATACCAGCTAGGACCTGCGGAACCATGGAGCCCTTGGAATCTTTGAGGTGTGACAATCAACCTTTATACAGTATAAGCCGGGAATAAATATTTGCTGTAATTCATTGAGATTTGGGGTTTCAATGGTATATATAACCCAATAAGTGATGATTAACATATGCAATATCATTCTATTACTTTACTTTTACTCATGAGGTGATAACTTAAAATGTAATTTTCTAGCCTGATATTTACATTTAGTAGTGTCTATGGTATATTATTTCATCAAAGTGAGTGTATAGTATTCAATAATATGAAGTCCCAAGTTCATTTGGTAATTTCCACATTGTTAGACCATTAAGTTGTTCCCAGTTATATATGACACTGGAATGAGCACCTTTGATCTTCAACTTTTCTAAATTACAAGCAATAAGGATATAAGAATTTCCAAAATGGATTTAATATGTCAAAACAAATATACATTTTTAAGCTTGCTGATGTACATAGTTTTTGTCCAGAAATTTTGGAGCAATTTACCCTCTGTCGCAAATATATGAAATTTAGTTCTTTGTTGTACTTTCATCATCATTAAGAGTTGAACTTTCTAAACAATTCCTAATTGTATAGCCGGAATTAGCTTCTTGTTTTAATTAGAAGTACAATGCAATTTTAAAATATTAAATTATAAGCATTAGAAGAGAAAGAATTGCTCATCAGGAGTCAGGCTATGATTATAGTGAATGAGTTACACCACATTAATTTATGCCACATTAACATTGTTTACTTTGGAGAAGAGCATCTCAGAGATGGTCTGTAAGGGATTTCTAGAGACGTGACACAGAGACATTTCAAAAAAATCATTTTATGGAAGTTCTTTGTGAATGGAACAGAAAAGACATGCACTTAATATTAGAAATTAGTGAGCTTATAATAGATTGTAATAGCGATTCAGGCATGGTTTTGCCAACCACTAGAGAAATTTTGAAAACTGATTGGAGTTGTTATAATGATTGAAATGTGTTGCAGACATTAAGTAGATGGATATCAGAAATTCAGCCTTTCTTAACTTGCATTGGGTAGTCCTTCATGAACGGGTTCTGCTACACATGTTGATGGCATATTCTTTGAGATCTGTCTTATTCCATTTTATGCCACTATAGCAGAATACCAGATCAGGTAATTTGTAAAGAAAATAAATGATTTCTTACAGTCCTTCATGGTAGTCCAATGTCCAGGTACCAGGATCTTGGAATTGCCTTCTGACTATGCCATCAATGGTGGAAGGTGAGAGGATAAGAAAGAGCAAGAGGACAAGAGGGGGCCAAATAACTTTTGTAACAAGCCCAAGGTAATAACATTAATCAATTCGTGAAGGCTTCTCTTACTTGACCCCACCTCCCATCACCAATGCAGTGAGGGTTAAGTTTCTAACACATAAACTTTGTTGCACCTGTTCAACTCATGGCACTATAAGACTTTTGTTCTTTGCTCCTCCCTCTTTTGTTCTCTCCACACATTAAAAATACAGATACAAACACACGCAAATATTATATAGTTGATCAATAATTCATCTAGTGACTTGAATAGGGATAACAAAACCACATAGTTCTAATTCATGAATAGCAAAGAATGAAATATGACTGACGTTCTGCTTAACAAAACTATTCCAAAAATATTGTAAAATTGTAAAACCCCAGAATGAAAAGTTAAATCCATTTTTCTTTAAGACATTGACAGAACTCTTTCTAACAGCCCTCAGTTTATTCCAACCTGTACTGCCAACATTTAGATTTCTTTTCATACCTAGACTGTATGTGCCCTGAGAGCAGCCCTTGCAGGCCTGATCCATCCTAATTGCTGCATGTGTAATTTGTAAAATAAGGAATGCATGGTTGAATATCATGAATTTACATTTAATTTCTCATTCTGAAATAGGTAATTGGTGAAATGTACCAGTCAAGTTTCAGACAGGAAAAAAGAAACCAGGTTAATTTTATTTATTTTTTTTAAACAGTAAGAAATGCAAAACAGGAATGGTCACTTTAAAAACCATTGAAAGTGCTCTGGGAGCAAGAGTCAATGAGAACCTCTTAACTTCCAGGAAATGAGGAGTCAGGAAATTGAGTGGAGACTCTGCCAATAATCTCCATTGCTGTCAGCAGGAAAGGAGGTGATTAGAGAAAGTTTATGCAGAACCTATTGAAAACTTTCCCTCTGCTCTCTGCCCACATCTCTCACTTTACAAATAATAATAACAAATATTTATTTAATAAAGATGAAAATATAGATAAATTAAAAGAAAAACACTCGTAATCTCACCACTGCCCATTAATCACTATTAACATTTTGATGTATTCATACACGTCTTCACTTGTGCATTCAATATCTCTAAATGTATATATGTCTATATATTTATAACATCAATATATATGCTTATATAAAAACTATATATTTTTCCTTTGTTAAACAAATTTGTAGTATACACAACTGTTTTTGTAACTTGATTATTTTATTTAACAATGTGGTATAAAAATTGTTTCAGGTTAGGGCTGGAGTTGTGGCTCAGTGCTAGAGCACTTGCTTAGCATGTGTGAGGCACTGGGTTCAACTCTTACACCACATATAAATAAATGAATAAAATAAAGGTCTGTCAACATCTAAAAACTTAAAAAAATGATTTCAGGTTAGAAAATATCCATTCAAATCATTTTTAGTGTCTGCATTGTATTTCATTGTAATGAAGTACCAGAATTTAACCAATTTTCCATTTTGGATTTTAGGTTAATATTATTTTGATATTATGAATATTAATTTATACCAAATATTAATAAATGTACTCAAGTAATTCCTTAGGATAAATTTCAGTAATAAAATTATTGAATCAAAGGTTATATATATATATTATTTTTCTTAAGACTTTTAATACATTTTACCAGTTACATTACATTAGGAATTACTCTACATATTTTACAAAGGTTGAATTTAGTTTGTGCTCCTACTAACAGTATATGAGAGGATGCAGGGGAAGATTGTATTTTCTTACAATGGCCTCAACATTAGCTCCCATCTCACATAGTTTTCCAAAAACTTGTCACATACCTTTCACATTGTATAGCCAAGGATACTTCCCCTTGAACCTGCGCAAAGTCTTTGTACTGTACCTGGGGAAGTCATTATATCTGCCTCACCTAATGGAGAGTAACAAAATTAGTGACTTCTGAGTCTGGCACATAGAATGCCACCCACTTCCACCTTCCCTCTTTGGATGCTGGCTTTAGAGCAGCCACCATGCTGTAACCCACAGAGAGATCCATGTGGATAGGAACAGAGGCCCCAACCCACAGTTCCCAATGAGCTTCTAGCTGACAGCCAGCACCAACTTGCCATATGACCTGGAACCAGCTATACTGCATGGGGCAGAGAGGAGCTGTTCTCCACTGAGTTCTGCTCACTCAAATAAACAAAATGAATGACCATTGTTATTTCAAACCACTGAGTTCTGGAGTGACTGTTATATAGGAGTAGGTAACAGATACATTCAATTTTCCCTCACTCCAGTTAACACTACGTATTATTATTATTATTATCATTATTATATTATAACCTTACCAATAGGAGAGGCAACAAGTGGAAACTCTTATTCGGTCCTAATACTTTGACCCATTATTTATTTATCTTTTTGGTATCAGGGATTGAACCCAGGGGTCCCTAACCATTGAGACACATCCCCAGTCTTTTTTAGTTTGAGACAGGCTCTCACTAAGTTGCTTAGGACCTTAATAAGTTGCTTAGGCTGGCTTTGAACTTGCAATCCTCCTGGCTCAGCTTCCAAAGTCACTAGAATTACAGGTGAACATCACCATGCCCCACTGGCCCATTACCTTCAAGAACCCTGTCCACACTTCTAGCAGTTTCTGTTGTTGGAGAATGGCTTGACTTTTCCTTTCTGTGCACATTGTCACACAAGTGTTTCTTATAGGCAGATCCTAGCTGAGCTAGGAAGTCAGCCAGTTTTATTTTCAGGTTTGAAGGCTCTCAAGTACAATAAGAAGATAGAAATGTTGAGAGTGGTTCTGAGATGCCAGCAGTCATTGGGGCATCCTAAGCACCATTTGCAAATTCTGTGTATTTTCACTTTTTGTTTTGTTCCTTGAAAGACACTATGCCATCTGTTTTAATTTTTTCCCCCTCTTCCTTAAGTACATTCATGCTTCAGGAGGACTGTAAAAGACATTTCCAGGAGAGTTTGCAGTTTCAGGGATACAGCTATGTTGGGAGTGAGACTGGTATGTGAAGTCACAGTGAAGCACAGCTCCTGAAGTGCGTAACGTCAGCAGCCTCCCTCATAGAAGAGCTTAAACCTGTGCTGTGGAGTGTCAGGTGGCTAGAGAAGGACGAAGCCCAAAGAACAAGCGAGGACTTATCAGTAGCTCCAAGAGCAAGAACGGATTAGCTGGAATTTGAGAGAATCAAGGAAATTTATGAAGAGTGTGTAATCAGGAGACTCAAAATTATTTTGTGCTATGTGTTGGAGAAAAGGACTTTCAAAGTAAGAAACTGTCAGAAAAAGGAATACACATACTATGAGGCTTGGAGATGATCTTGTTGGTTCTGATAATGCAACTATAGCTATCATTTATTGAGTCAGCCCCCTCCGTATAGTCATTGCAAGGTGGCAAGAGTTTGATGTAAAACTAAAACAATTTCCCTTTCAGTTTTTCAATATTTTAAAGGTTTTAAGTTCATTTACCATGATGAACCCATTTCCTACTGACATATATCATTCCTTTCCCTAAACAACTTCTCACTTTACTCTTCAACGTCTTATAATCTTCAACATACTAAGTGTTGT
This sequence comes from Sciurus vulgaris, assembly GCF_902686455.1. Lineage (NCBI taxonomy): Eukaryota > Metazoa > Chordata > Mammalia > Rodentia > Sciuridae > Sciurus > Sciurus vulgaris. The sequence goes on along the minus strand of NC_136469.1, from coordinate 132,164,919 downwards.
TTACTATAAGTACAAAAATATCTGCAAACTACATCCTCTAAGAACTTCATGAGTGGTGATTACAAAGACAGAGAGATGTCCCTTTATTCACAAATCCTGTTTCTCTTTGTTTTAGACTTTTTTGGGTGAGGATTTTCTGTAAAAATCAAAAAGTAAATGTTTTAGGTTTTGGGGGCCAGACATTAATTTTCAAATTTCCAACCCTTCTGGTGGTGTGCAACTAGGTATAGGCCGTATGTAAATGTTTGGGCATGGATATGTGCTAATGAAATATTTTAAATCAGTGGTGAAGTTCAAATTCCATGTAATATTCTTGTGTCAGAATATTACTCTTATTTTTATTCTATTCAGATATTTAGAAAGAGTAAAAATCATTCCTTACCCTCTCAGGCTGTACACATACAGACCACAGACTGGATTTTGCCAATGAGCAATAGTTTACCAAACTTTGCTTTAATCTATTTTGGCCAATATAGTATCTACTAGTCACATGTAATTTCTGATAACATGAAAAGCATATAGTGTGGCCACTGAACATTATTTATTTGTGGATTTATTTATTTATGTACCTATCGATTTAATAAAATTTTTGAAAATGAAAGATTCTCAATTGTTATAAAATTTTAAATGTGTTTAGAAGAAGTTGGGTATATAATCCTACTTTCTAACTGCCAACTTTATGAAATATAAATAGCAATTAAATATTTCTAATTGAAATTCATCATCAGAATTAGAGTATGATTAAAGAATATAAAAATAGATACCAGATTGTGAAGACTTGAAATGAAAAACAAGGATGTAAAATATGACTGGGTGCAGAGGCACACTTTGATAATCCTAGCTCTCCGAAGGATGAGGAAGGAGGATTGCAATTTGGAGGCTAGCTTGGGCAATTTAGTAAGACCTGTCTCAAAAGCACAAAATAAGAATGCAAAATTTGTCATTCATAATTTGTATGTGGAGTACATGTTGAAATTATTAAAATTTATGGATATATTATTCTGATAAGATATATTCTTAAAAACAGTTTCATCTGGTTCCTTTTACAGTATAAAGTGGCTACTAGAAAATTTACAAATGTATGTGTGGCTAACATTTTATTTCTATTTGACACAACTAATTTAGACCCACAGCTAGGCTTTATTAGCTGAACCATCCTGCAATTTGCTACGGATATATGACTAAAAGTCAGGTCAAAGGAATATTGCCAGTATTATTTCACTGCCAGTGAAATAGGGCACTTTTAAGCTTGGCCCAGGGACAGAGCAGGTTTTCTCTTTGCACTATCTGCCAACTGAATTCAGAGAACCCACAAGAAAACTTGGGGGCCTTAGAGAATATTGGCACATAAAGATAAAGGATCCTGGGTCCTAGGGACAGTTTGGAGTCAGATGGACAGGAGAACCCCCAAGCCAACATACCTGCTTTGAACCATAATGTGAGTAGAAAATATATTTTTATTATGTCATGTACTTCTCTAATTTTTAAATAGATATTCCACCAATTAATTAAATATTCTTCAAAAATATCCCTGTGGAGTCCGGATATATTACAAGGGGTGAATTTGCTTTTCTGCTTTAAATACCTATACAACCGGATGAAATACATGACAACTATTTCAGACTTGGAAATCTGGAAGCATGGGACTGTGATCACTTAGAGAAGGGAAACAAACAAATTAAGTCCTATGTTTGCATGAATTTGCTGCCTCGAGGCAGTTTACAGATTACAGGGTAGGGAGAGGAACAAACAAAGCTGGGTGGTGTTTATGAGTATAGGAAACAGGATTTGGGAGGCCAAGGCAGCTAGAATTTGTAAAATAGGGTTCTGGAGAGGAAGCAGGGAGAAGGTGATAAAGAATTATGGAAGGGCCTCCTCCACAGTCTGTCTGGTACTGGCCGGTGCATCTATGTAAAGATACCTTCTAACACTTAGGAAAGAAGAGCTACCTCAAAAGTGTAGGCACAATAAACCCTGTTGCCTATGACAGGAGTTGGGAAGAGTGTGTTCCCATCAGCTGGAGTGGAAAGTTGTATCAATAAAGCAGATATTTAGGCAGAATACTCAGATGTGTTTTGCCTTAATCTTGAGACTTAACCTAGTCCTAGAAAAAATGCTTTGGGGACACTATGTGAAAGGAGTCAAATGAATTACCAGAAACTTAACTACGTACTGTGACAAAATAAAACATGACTTAAGGGAGTGAATTAATATCCCACCACCAACAATATCAAAGTTGCAATACCAGCATCCAATAAAACTAACAAGATATGTAGAAAATAAAATCAGGAAAATATGACCCATATGCAAGAAAAGAAATAATCAATATAAAAAATCAGTAATTGAAATAATGATAGGATTAGATAATAAAGACACTATGATTGCTATTATAAAAATGTTGCATGTGTCCAACGAGATAGAAACATTAGCATGATGAAGAGAGAAATGGCAGATATGAAGCATGTCCAATGAGAAAGTCTAAGTATGAAAAATAAAGTATCAGAAATGAAAAACATACTCGCTGCAAGTATGATTTTCTACTGCAGATTGGATTGGTTAACAAGAAAACAGCAATGGAAACTATCCAAAATAAAGCAGAGATGGGGGAAAATTAATCTGAGGATCAGCAAGATGTATAGCACAAGCTGGAGGTCTGACACATATGCCCTGGGGGTGCAAGAATTGGAGAGGGGACATGTAGAATAGACATGATAAGAACACTCGGGTTCAAAGTTAAAATGGACTCAGTGTTCAGCTGTCTTCCCTGACCTGTAATAGGCAGTGGATGCATGAGGGATTAGCAGCCAGTAGAGATGGCAAAGGCTAATTTCTTCATTCTAGGCCAGTCTTCTGTGCTTTCACAGTTCAAGGCTAAAGATCTGTGGAAACTGAGTCATATTGCAAAGTCTGCCTTGATTTGTTTTATATAAGTTACACTTTCCCACCAAATTAACTACTGAAACAACTGTCCAGGGTCCTCAGTGGGTGGTTGGTTGCTACATTTACTTTTTATTGCTTATTGTGAGATATATATATATATGTATTCATGCCCATACCTCCACGAGATATTTTCTGTAATCTATTTTATTATGCAAGCCAGGAATTGGAAAGCTAATGTTTTCTAACTTCCTTTCTGATGAATAATAAATGTCACTAAGGAATTAGATAGTAGGAGGTAGTTGCCTGGGCCATCTGCTGCATATGGGAACAAAAGGAAGATGTTAGACTTTAAATTAGGTATTGCTTCACAGAACCTAAAAGATGAAAGGAAATACACACTAAGCTGAAAGATAATCATTGATTCTTATTAGTCAACTTATTTCCTTGAAAGGGTAAAAAACACAACCTTATATTCCATGATCAAAATATTGCATTTTGAGTTGAATATAGAACATCTGTAACTAATGCATGTCTTTTCAGTTTAATGTCTTTTCAGATTCTTACTAATAAAACTTACAGAATTTTTTTTCTCAATACACAATGGAAGAACATCTAAGAAAAGGACTATTTTTTCCTCATAAGTAACATATTAAAGAGAGTCTTATTTCCATGGCAATTATATCATTGGTCAAAGGAGAAAAATAAAACATTCGTGGTTAAGTACATTTACTTTAGAAATTTCTCACTGCATTAATCATAACAGTTAATTTAATGAAGAAATGACCTCCTTATTATTTCACTTTTCTGTATAATTATCCACAAGGAAAAATGTCTATTTATAGAACCACAAATTTCTGTTGTTTTGATATAATTCCTGTTAAACAAGATTTAAGGGGAAATATATTTTTATGAGAGGAGTATAAATACTGCAAAAGGATGGTATGAAAATAATTTAATGTAGTTGTTAATAACAGCTTTAAAGTCAAGCAAAGAGATAAGTTGAAATTACATATATGATTCTTGCACAGTGATCTTATTTCTCTAAATCTCAATTTATTTCTCTATAAGATGGGTAAATGTTATCACTTTCACATAATACATGAGGTACTGAAAGTAATGTAAAATAAGACACATTGATAAAAGCTGGACAAAAGGTATGCAAGAACATATCAAAGGAAAAAGAATATAGATAATAAATAGACCTGAAGCATTCAGTTTTACTAGCAATTACATAGAGCATTATTTGGCAGATTTCAAGGGCTAAATTTAAAAAATTAAAAAATATTAGAATATACATGTTAGAAGAGTTGAAGATTAATTCACATGCACTGTTGTTAGATCTGTAATTGGAACAAAATTTTTGAGATAACATTTGAGAAGTGCCTGAGAAATTGTAATAAGCTTTTCATTCTTTTACCTATTCATTTGGTGCTTGGGAACCAACCCTACTAAAATAATAACAGAAGTCTGTAGTCATGTATGTAAAAGGATATCTATTGTTATACTATCTGTAATAGTAAAATATTTTACCACTTTAAAAATCCTTAAGAAGATGAACATACAGGTGCACTGTGAAATACTATGTAGTTTTAAGATAAATGAAATCAATGTGTGTACAATGACATTGAAAGCTGTCAATGACATCCTATTTCAGGTGAAATAATAACAGAAAAATAGGCAATATGATCTCTTTATAGCCTCATACATAGGTTTGAAAAAAAGTTATGTTTAATACAAAGACGTAAAACATACATTAGTTAGAAAAATATTTTATATATTGTCCAATATCATCTTTGGCACAAAAACAGTGCTAAATAATTATTATTTCTGTAAGTAATATTTAGAGTCAATGAGTATAAATTGATATTAGAACAATGGTTGTCTCACCTAGAAATGAAAAGTTAGGATATGAACAATTGCAGAGATAAGGTTGCCATGGGGATCATTCCAGAGTGTAAATTGCATTATTTTACAAAAGATTGTATAGTATTAAGACATGAATATCTACCTTTTTTTCCTGTTGCTATAGATTAAATAGCAAAAGTATTATAATGTATACTCCTGAGAGTCACCAGGCTTTCATGTTCTTCCATGTTCTGAATTCTTTTTTTTTTTTTTTTCTTTTTCTTTTCCATCCCATTTTTTAATGAGGAGGTTTTTCGTGTATGTGGTAGGAATCTTAGGTTTCGGAAGATCGGGTCCTCAGATGCATTACAACAGATGTAATGAAGATGGATGAGGATGAAGACAGATGAAACCGGGGGAGAGAGTGTCCATCTGAATCTCAATGGGGAAGATTCACATTCTCTCAGAGTCAGAAGACAGGAGTGACAGGACTCCTAAAGGGTGGCCACATCTGCCCCTGGGATCAACCCCTCAAGTGGCAGAACACCATCTAAAGATGACTGCTTGGCTGCTTTGAATCCAAACCTGACATCTTGTGTGCATCGGATCTAGCTTGGTCTGGATTGTATGCATCAACGCAACCTCCTAACTGAATAGGCCCGGAGGGCTTGCTGAATACATTGTAGTGGAAACAGAGACTGTTTCTGACTATGTCTGGATGTCTAAGTGCCATTTGTTTTGCAAAATGTCATGTGGAAATGAAGGAAGTTGTTTGGACCCCAAATAATTCAACTGTATGATTTACCCACCACAGAATGATGCTTAAGACAAATCTAATTTAATTCATAAAAATGAAGAAACGCAATCTATCTAGTTATAAATTCCACACACATCCACTTCCTGTTTCTAGGCTTAAATAAGATTGTAATTTAACACTTGGTAGGTGGTTAATAGGTATAAATCAATTATAAGTGCAGGGCTTTAGCAGTTTAGAATTAAATGTGCTTATTTTGAAATTTCTTCCCCTTGATTAAAAGAGAGGTGACTACAGTCCAGAGGTGGTATATGCCTTTCACAAGGACTTGAAATGGCTTCCCAAGCTCGTTTGAAATAGGGAGTAAACTTGTCTGAAGGAGATGGATAACTTTAGTTAGAATTATCTAATCAGATAGCAATTTGAATCATTTCCCCATATTTGTGATTCATACAATGGCATGCCGAATACTGAGCATTAACCTCTCTCTGCACTGACTGTTAGGATGTTCAGTTGAGTGGGTTACCATAATTTGTAAATTCTGCACATTCTTATTTGATATTGAATCTACCATTTACATTCCTAATTAACAGATAAAATGACAGCTTTTCCAACATCAACAGAAAAGCATAAGTGTTCAGTGTTTACTTTTCTGTTTATTATTAGCTCCTGGAAAATTTCGTTTATAAAATTTTTACTTAATTATGTACCATTTTAAAAAGTTATCAACAACTCACTAAAATAGGTTGTTATAGGATGAACAAGCTTGTGAATAATACAGCAAGGATGAAAAGATACAGTAACTAGAAAACTGAATAAAGATTATGGAAATATTTCATCAAACTGAAACATGAGGTACTTGCTAAACCTGAGAGATAAAGATCAATTGATAAAAAATTAGATTAAATAAATTCATTCAAATGTAGATTATGAAAATATAGCCCAATGGAAATTCAAATAAATATTAACCTAGATTGATTTTATTGTTCACAATAGAGACTCGATACGACAGGGCTTAGTATATACTTGGACATCATTTAGGTAATATTAGTGAGATAATACAACTTTTTCATATTTTAAAATGAGATCCATAGAGAACAAAAAAATAACCTGGCCTCATTTATATTTTAGACATTTTATTTCAAAAATGTATAAGTTTAGAGGAAATACACAGCTTCATCTTAAATAATGTAAGTAACATCTCGTTTTCTGAACCAGCAGTGATTTGAGCAGGGAAATAGAGGAAACAAGAGTGTTCTTAGCTCATTGGATAAGCTGGTCATGCTGCCCTAAATGTGGTTGCTTATTAACCACATTTTGAGATTCAGAGTTGATGTAAATTGCAAGGCAAAGTAAAGGAAAACCCGTAAGTCCAAGCAAACACAGAGCACCTTCTCTGTGTCTAAAATTTTAGCACAAGAGTGATATGTTTATAGGGGTAATCAGAAAAAAAGGACTTTAAAATTTTAGATGATACACTCAGTTTATATGATCAGTTAGTGCATACCTGAAACATGGCACAGGTCTAACAAAGATCCCATTTTATCCCATTCCACTTGCCAAAGGCAGGTTCTATGAGTGAACGAATCTCATTTTCCTATTTCTCCAGGAATAGCGTGTAGTCCACTGTTCATGTTGAAGATTTTACAAACATATTGTTCAGAGAAATGTGAGATTTCTATTCATCATTGGTAAATTCTTATTTTCATATGGTGACTGTGACCCTGAGAGAGAATTCTTGGACATGTAATCACCAATGTTTTTAAAATAAAAAGTCAAGGTTTAGAGAGGTAAGGCACTTTATACAAATCTTAGAGTATTAATTTAAATTTAAGGCAAGATGTTATGTCTCCAGACTGAAGATAATTGTCAGACTTTCTTAAAAATTTTCTTCAGAACTGGGGAGAGGACACACAAAAATCATAGTAATTCATTCATGCAGTATTAATCTATTTTGAAAATTTCTACTCTTGTTCAGAGAAGTTAGAATACATTGAATATCTTGTCCAATAGTGTGTCCTCCAGAATGGAAGAATAGAAATGGCACAATGTAGCTAAAATAATAGAAGGGTGAAGTTTAAGCTCAGGTTCATATTTTACCTTACCCACCTATACACCTGGGTAAATTGCTTAATGTCTATGAACCTCAACTTCCATAGATCTAGAAAGGAGGCAATAATCTTAATAAGTTTTAAAGTATCAATTACAGGATCTCATGAGTAGTAGTTTCAGATTCCCCTTAGCTGTGCGTCCTGTCATCCTGTTTCTGGAACTAATTTAGATAAGCAATACATACTGAAATGTCTTCAAATTGGTTTACCAGCACACAACTAGCAGAGTACCTGTGCTTGTAAACAGCTCTGCTGTACCTAGAGCAGTCCAAAGTGCTGTAGCTGCATTTACAAAGCTATAGCAGTTCTTTGCAGTCAGACTTTCTTGCATTCATCATTAGATTATTTGTCCCATGTCTAAAATAGCTTGAGAAGAACATCAGATGGAACCTTGGTTTACTGGATTTCTGACTATGTTAGATACACAGTCAAAAATGACTTGCCAAGAGAATGGAGAATGTGAAATCAATGACCCTACAGACGGAAAACAGGAGATGAAAAGGCAGCATCGCTGGGGAGAAGGAAATGAAGGTGGTGAATATCTTAACTCAAGTGGCAGGTTTTGTAAATATTTGTTTCTGAACATTCTGGCTTTCTTGAAGACAGTTTAGTAGAAAGGAAATCCTTTCATTCATTTATTCCATCCACTGTTTGACACAGAAGGAAAACAGGGTTACACTACATGGTCTTGGATCTCAGGTTGCCCAGAAGTTTAGGGTGGACAGAGACAGATATAGACAGGACAGAAGAGTGAGTGACATGCTCTGTGGTGGAGAGATGCCCAGTGAGCTACAAGGGCCCAGGAATGAAGAGCAATGAATTTCGAGATAAGCCTCAAAGGGAGAAACTTATTGAAAAAATTCAGGTTCACAAGTACTAGCATTCAGGATCACAGATGTGTGGAACAAAACTGCATAACCCTCATATCATACACCCAAATCATCATTTTGGTGATGAATATCTAATGGCAACTTGTTTTCTATTTATCATAATCATTATTTTATTTAGAAAAGTACCCATCATTCAAGAGTTAACTTGCACTGCTTTCAACTGAGTAAGTGTCATAACCCCACTTAAACTGGATTAGGTAAACCTCTTGTTCTGGTAAGCATTGTGTGCATCCTTCCATCAGGAGGAGAGAGGAACGGGAGGGAGACAGCAGGGCGAGTGCAATCACAGCATCTGTTACATTGATAGACATGATAGATACTAGTGTCAGTTGTGGCACTGGATTGGGTGTTTCTTGTGGACAGCTCTTATGGAAGGGTTTAACAATTAGGAAGTGCTCCATAGTAGTCAAATTAGTTCAATAATGAATACAAAGAATTCTGAGATTTTCAATTGTTTTCATTTTGTGTGAGAATTCAAGCCCTGGTTGCCTGTCATTCAGGGAATTGAAGACAAACTAATTAGCCAAGTATTCTGTACCTTCATAATCCCTTCCTAACCTATACTTCCATCCTTACCTTACTGACCTCTTATAAAGACCCTGTGCACTGTCCAAACTACGGTCTTCTCAAACCTGCCTTGGACTCCCCATCCCTCCCAGTTTCCTTCATATTTTTCTTTTGTCCATTATACTTTGAGTATTTAGTAAGCATGGACTAAGATTGGAAAAACTCAGATTGTAATCCTAGTGCATTTAGTAATCTTTCTGAGACCTAGTAGAAGCCTTTTGATGGCTTTGGGTGCTATTTTTAAATCATTAAAGTAGTTTTTTGTCACTTTCAGCTCTATAGTCTTCTCCAACTCTCCTTGGCTCTAATAATTTTAGCTAAGATTATTATTAGTCTGTAATAATCTATTCCCTTGCTTCAATTTTGTTTGCAATTTACATCATTCTCTGATAATCTAGAGGCCGGAATGATACCTGACACAGAGTATGATCTTGAGTATGCTCAAGATATTTGCTGAGTGAATAAATGAATGAATAATTAAGTCATGCCATGCTTATGTCATATCATAACTGAATCATTGAGACCAGTCCTCATCTAATACTTCTTGTGTATCTAACATGCTTAACTATAAACCAAGCATGTTGTGTATCCTCCAGGAATATCTGCTGCAGGGTAAGTCAGGGATAATGCTTAAATAAATGTTTCTCATTAAACTTACAGTAACCATAGCACACAGGGAAGGCAAGTTTTGTTTTTGACTATATTAAAGCCATGGACTAAATATAAGTCTAAAAACAGCATTCAGAATGTTCTTAAATATTTTTTATAATGTATAAAAGAATGTAATTAAGTTAAGACACTAGGGTATTAAGAAAATAGTATCACATATTTTCTACTGAGAAATTAAGATGCCCTGTGCAGCCATTATTAATATATACACATGAATATGCACATTTAATAATAGTATTAATGAGTTTACTATATTGAATTAGAATAAAATTGGAGTGTAACTCTAGGAAACAATTCCTAGCGGTTCCTTTCTTGCGATAGAAAAAGGAAGAAAGAGCTCACTCCCTAATAAACGATGACTTTCTAGAACTGATGCACACTATTCTGCTAAACATGCCCTAAAATTCTTCTGGGCTGTATTACCTTTTATTCTCTGAGGACACTTTCCTGCCTCTGCATCATTGCTGATGTAGTTATATCGCGAGGAATTCCTTGTCTTCTCCCATACTCACCTGTAATTATCCTTCGCATTCTGCTGAACTCCATTCAGATGCCTCCTTCTCTGGAGAGCTTTTTTTTATCAGATGATAGTTCCCTCATTAAATCCAATGTCTCTGGACACCACTCTTATTTCACATACCTGATCCTATCAATTACTGTTAGGCACAGGTCATATTCCCCACGTAGGCCTGCAAAATTTTTGAAAGCACTGGCTCTTTTATTCATCTTTGTTTCCTGGTGAAATGCCTTGAATGAAAATGTATTCATACTGTGTCCAAACATTCAGTTCTAATGAGATGAAATGGAATAAGCCATTTCTGTTTTAGGAGTGACCTATGTAATTTAAGAGAAAGATAAATGAATTCACACACATGTATTCTTGATATCCATATACTTTCTCATCCTCAGCTTGATATCCATATTCTTTCCCATCCTCATCAGTTTTTGGAGGTCAAAGGCAGGAAGAATAGGCTGGAGGGAGCCACAGGCTCTTGATTCTATTGTCACCTCATCTCACACCCTCTGCTTAGTGCCTACACGTGTGTGATTCTCAGGTAGAGGCAGAGAAGTGGCAGGCAATCCCATCTGGGGCATATGCCTGGTCACAACCTCCTAACTATGACAATAGCAACAGATAAATCAGATGGAGGGGCTACGTTATGTGAATGAGTCAAAGATGGCCTCTGCGCATGGGGCCCTATCTCATTTCTCCTGTGGAAGCTGAGACCTACTAGCTCAAAAGCCCCCCCTTGCCATTATACATCCAGTTATTTTCAAAATGGCCTCAAACAAGATTTTTAGACATTTATAGCTTGTCTGCTTTACATACACTGTGCAATCTCATCTCAAATCCACTGACCATCAGTAAAATTCTTAGTTATAAGACTCCCAGACTCTGTTCCAGAAACTCCCTCTAGTGTTGCTGAGAAACAGCACCAAAATATCCAGGCACCTTTTGGGGCCCCTGCCCCTCAGGAGTTCCTTTGCCTTTCTCCCCTCTGGATAGTGACTCCCTTGTCATAGGCTTTAGATGGCGTCACATCGTCAGTCACCTCTCCTCTCACGCAGTTTGGTGTCAGAACCTCCAAAAATTTTGCTCTTACTTCCTATTGTTATATCAGCCCCCAAATCCTCCTAACCCCAACAGACTAGCATCAGAATTTGTTCTCAGGAGGAGATAAGACAGAGATAAATCTGTTTTTTTTTTTTCCTGACAAGGAAAGAGCTATCAAAATTATTATCATATTTTAGCCTTATAAATAAATACATTTATATTATTACTAAGTCAAAGAAATACATTTTTTAAATTTCCCTTTTATCCAGGAAAATTACTCTCTCTCTCTCTCTCTCTCACACACACACACACACACACACACACGCGCGCGCGCGCATCTTCTTTTTAATGTTGCTTTGCCATAGTTTTTGTTTTAACTCCCACTTTTGATCTCTTACCCTTTCTCTTTTAAACAGTCTCATGGAGTTTTTCTATGTGTTCTCTTGAGGACTAGAAGACCCTTTAACAGATACATATTTATGTGATACCAAGAAATCATCCCGGAGCGGAGCTTGGTTGTCGAATACACATCCCAGTCCACAAGTGACCCAGCAAGAAAATCCGCTGAGCTAGCTTGCTGTGACTCATACATTAGCTCCAAATTCTTTACCTAGCCTGGTGAGGTTACAAGTGGTGATTATGGGCCTCATTATTAGTTCATGTTTTCCTTATTTAAATTGCATCCTTGATAAAGAAAAACTACCTCACATAGGCTTTCTCCCCCCAGTCCTTTGCAGGCTTCAGGTCTGGTTATTTCCTTGCCCCTCAGACACCATTGAATACTTCCATGGCTTTCAATCACAATTAAGGTTAATAACGCCTTGGCCTCCCCCTGAGCTTCTTTTCTTGAGTTGTGATTGAATGCGGGATTCCCCACAGCCACAGCCCCCCATTGCATCACGGAAGGAAGCTCTTGACTTTCATCTAGCCTGATTATGCAGGTATGTGTTTCCCATGGCAGCTGGCTGAGATCGCAGTGGCAGCTTGTCTCCCCCTGGCATGTATGCTCTGTCACCAAAAGGCACTTTTAGGACTTCCTTTGCTACACATCCTTTATAGTTGCTCGGTAGACAAAACAAATCCTTGAGAGAAAAAGGAAGAGCAAAGGGAAGCCTGGTGTGGAGGACCACAAAGGAATAGGAGGGGAGGAACAGGAAGAAGGATGAGGAGCAACTTCCCTTCTTTCAATCTCTGATTTAGCATGCTTCTATAAAACCATTAACGTAGGCACACTAGGGTTTGGGGAAGCAGGAAACCAACATGTACCAAGACTCATCTGTAAAAGAATAATCTGTTGAATGCTTATTATTATCCAGGCCCAGTATCAAACATGTAAACTGCATTGGCTCAATAAAGACTAACAGCAAATTACTTTGATGGTACCATTATTTTCCTTCTTTTACCAGGGAGAAAAACTAGAGAGGTATTCCTCCTAATTAGTACGATGGGGGTGTTGAATTGGACTCTAACTCCTGTAGCTTCCTCCTACCAGTATTGACAAGTGTTTTCAAACCCCCAAAATATCTGAAGGCATGGCAGTCTATTTTTAGATGAAGACTTTGTTTATCCCTGTATTATGTATAGATGAATATATCATGTCTTAGAAGACTGGGATATCCTACAGCAAAATGAGAAGCAGGAAATTTAGATCCTCAGAATTTAGGTTGTTCCAAATTTAGACAGATGATAAGAAAATGTTCAAGCACACAAACATTCAGTGGCAGAATGCTCACCTTCCAATGGTTGGTATTGATTCCCGAAGTAACCCAGCTAAAGGGGAACAAGGCAGCCTCATGCAAGTCAGATGTTTCTGGATGAATTTTTATTTTATTTTATTTTATTCACTAAATGTTACTGATTTGCAATAGTTCTCACCCAAAGTAGTCATATTCACCACAGGACTCCAAAAATTATCTTAGGTTCCCAGCCCAGAGATCAGGGGCATATTCAACAAAAAAGAATGCCAGACCTGATAAATAACATACTATTCCAGTAGAAAAGAGGAATAAAATCATTCTTCATTACACTGGTCATGAAAACAAGACTGTGTTTCAGAGGTCTCATAAGCAGAGGAGTATAACAGGACAAGATCCTTGAGTTTTAGATTGTTACTCTGGGTACTTTCTTGTCACTAAGATGAGGAGCTTCACCAAATAGCTACAGAAAAAAGCAATCATGTCTGCAGAGAGTGAGGAGGAGGGAGGCGATTAAGGAACCTACTAAATAAGCAGGAAAGTCTGCTAATTTCTCAGATCTGAACATGTTATTGGGACATTTGATATTGGTGAATTAGGCCTGTTTTTCTTTGTGACATAGGGTCTTTATGAATTCCTGTATCTTACCATATGGTCAAATTGTTTATGACTGAAATCAGATACTATCTTCCCTGTTCTCATAGAATTATTTCTAGTTTTTATTTCTCAATGGGTAAATCTATTCTAATATCTTAAAGGTATTATTTATAGACTTGTCTAGGAAAATGTATTTACCTGTTCTCCGCTCACATCAATATCATAACAATGACCGCCATGCCTAATCTTGGAGTTTTAACTTACTTTTATTCCCTAGTAAGTGATAAAATTCATAAGGAAAGAAACTATAGCATTATAATATTCCATGTAACTTTTATCTTTGCTCAGAGTAAGTTGTCAATACAAAATGACTAATTAGGTAAGGAACATTTTATACTGAGTGACTTGCTGGTTACCCTGCTTAAAATATTGCAATTTACCTAAGGGAAAGAGTAAAATGAGTTTGGTATATTCTGCTTGTTTTCTCAATCCCCATCTGCACTCCAGGCAGCTGACTACTTAAGGGTGCATAAATATGTCCCCTTCTTCCACTTGGGTGCAGTTAATGTCAGCAGAGGAAGCCACCATGAAGGTAGGAGAGGGATGAAGTAAGGGGATTTATTACTGTGGCTTCCTTCTTGGTGGACCACAAGCTCTAAGTCCCTTCAGTTGACCCTCTCTATGCCATTCTCTTTGGGGATCCCTAGCCACACCTCTCCACTTGCTCCTTCAAACTCAAAGTTGGGAAAATTCACCTTCTGTCAGCTCCAGTAGGAATGCACCAAGCTATGTTCTATTCTCTAAATCCATCCACACCGTCCTACAAAGTACTGTTCTTCAGCTAGCTACTTTAGGGAAGTTGCAACTTGCTAACAAATGAAATATCAAAAACATCACATGTTAGCATTTGACCATTATTTAAAATTGCCCTCTGTATGGCAGGTGCCTTCAAGTAACATGAAAACATAAAAAGTAAAAACTGTATCTTCATAAATTCAAGATGAAAATTGAAAAATATGACCTCTTCACTTAGGAGTTTTTCTACGAGACCCCAAATAATTACTTCCTTTTGTTGTTGTTATTGTTCCTGAGCTACACTGGTATAACTTGGTTTTTCACAGTATTGGGCAAACTAGGTGTGGTTAAATAGAGGTAGCCAAAAGTCTCCATAACAAGAAATGGAAAAACTAAACTGTGGTAGACCTTCAAGCCACTGTGACTAGCACCATTCATTTATATGGTCTGTCTTGCTTTTCTTTAAAGAACTTTATATTCCTGATACCCAACTGCAGAATGCACTCAGTGTAAACAAAAATTGAGACAAGGATGATTGCTCTCTAAACTTTTAATTCAATTTCATGAAACTGTTCAACAGATTTCTAGATCTTCTTTTTCTCAAATGTCTTTCCTGGATGCCTTCCAGTTTGTTATAAATACAAATTGAAGCAACCATATGAGAAACGCCTTATAAATTAATAGAAATTTTCATTAAGACAGTGAGTAGGATGTTTGGGTTAAAGATGAATGGAAAATATTTAAAAAAAAAAAAAGACACTGTGGGGGAAAACCTTGACTAATGGAAAAGGAAACTGTGCATCATATAGTTGTACATATTAACTGCCTTAAAGATATATTAAATTATTCCTTTTCATAAACACGAGGAAGCTGCATCACTTTTACTGATAGTGAAATATACTGAGTCCAGTTTTATGCACTGCTTGACCTTTGTCTAGTTAAAGAAGCAAAATCCATTGTCAGTAATTATATTGCTATTATTTCTGGTTGCACAAATTGTATGTGTCCCAATTTTGGCAATATAAAATTTAAAATTGTATTCCACTGAATATATATATATGGGATTAGGAGAGATTTAAATTTTAAGCTCTAACTATCAAAGCAAAGTAAAAAAGAATGTATATTCTTTTACTTCCCAATTGTTTAATATTTCTTATAGAAATAATACATTTATTTGGCATTAAATACTTAGAAAAAGCCTAAATTTTATAACTTCTTAGAACATAAAAGTCCATACAGCATTTATTAACTACTTTTAAATAGTATTTATTTAAAAAACACATTTTAGTTCCTACTTTATGCCAAGTAATGCCTTAAAGAAAATACAGGAACCAGATCCTAAATATATTTACAGTCTAATAAAAAAACAGATATTTAATCCAACAATACATTACAAAAAGTTGCCATCTCTTTAATTAATAAACATGATTAATTAAAATGAATTCATGAAGGTAAGATCACTTACATTACTCAAGGTAAGACGTTGTAATAGACCATTCCCTCAATCTATGTTACTTAACACAACCACATTTTATTTTTCTTACTTTATATGTCTGATACAGGCTGACAGGCAGCTGTACTTCTTGTAGACATTTAGGGCTCAAGCTTATAATGGCTCAATCTTGACACATTCTTTAATAATCTCCATGACAGGGGAAAAGCAAACATAACCAATCTCATGCTGAAATTCAAAGCTTCTGCCTTAAAGTGCAACTTTCTCTTACATTCAATGCAAACACTCCAGGTGACCAAGCTTACCTTCAAAGGGAAAGTGGAGGCAAAGTGTGTCAGAACAATAGAACTGAAATGCTTTGCCACAGTACACTGTTAATTCCTGAAGGAGTCAGAGAAGGTAAAGCTGCACTCAAAATAAGACTTTAAATTGGGGAAAGCAGTTCTCCAGCAAGATTAATTATCTCTAATGATTTCTCCCATGGGTTGTTTCAACTTATTTTTATTTGATAATTTGAGTCTTTACAATCATTAGTCAATATCTTCATGTATTGAAAGTATACACACATGCTAAAGCCATGTAATGATTGATATTAAAAAAAAATAAAATATTTTACAAGTGTTTAAGCAATTGTTTTTCTGTTTTTTTTTTTTGTCACGTAGGCACACTAATAGCAAAGATTTTATAAGTTCATAAATACAGTCTGAATTATTTTTTGAGACACTCAGATTTTTTCTTATTTGAAATATTTCATCGTCGTTATTTGTTCCATGTCATCAAAGCAAAACACTGTGCTACAATTTTGATTTACTTATTAAGTGACATTTATGAATTTTTGAGTGTCCCACTATATGACTCTTATATTTAAAAAAAAAGGCCAGATAAGGTATTTTTCTTAGGTAACAGAAAATCATTTTTTGCTATTGTTAAATAGAATTGGAACTTGGAAAGGTTAGCGTCTTCGAAATCTGAAAGTGACAGCGCTAGAGCATACTTGGGACCAGGGAAACTCAATTTACGAATGTTTTGACGTTCATTAAAAGATGAATGTTCTGTTGGAGAGGGTTTATCTGTGGAAGAAACTGCAGCAGATATGACATGTTATTTTTCAAATGGGTCTAAAGTAAGTTTCAAATATGACATTACAAAGCTTTAGATTCATGATAAAAGAGCAGTGTACTGACTTATTTCGATTTTCCTTTGGAAGGGGACGTTGGATAGTAGGACTTTGTGTTCTTTAAAAACCGTATATTTTTTTCTATTTTCTTTTTTCCCCAAATCTTCCAAAAATCTTTTCAAAATTATTCCAGATTTTCCAAAGGAATTAAGTGGATTTCCTTCTTCCACGGCAGTTAACTTCCTTTTATGTAACTACTTCTTCTCATTGCATTGCCTACATCAGGATTTGCTCTCATTTTCTTCCATTATCCGATGCCCTTCTCCCTAGTCAGATTACAATTCCTACCTAAATATCCTGAGGTTTGCTTTCTTATTTTCAGTTCCATTTCTGGGTTCATGATACTTTTTTCTCTTGTGTTTCTGTAAGATATCACTGGGTTCTCTTTCAAATTTCTTAGTTTAAAAAATATGAATTCCAAGACCCTGGCTCTTGAACATACATGGATTATGTTCATGCAGTTCTTGGAATGCTTACAAATAGCTGCTACTCTATGTATGGTGCAAAAGAAAATTGAGGTTCAGAGAAATAATAGTTTTTATATGAAAATGCTTATAGTAGTTAATAGTCTTTTTTATATATTCTAAACACTGCAATGTGTTTGTTATAAGAGTTATCTATTCTAATTTATAACAATCCTAAAAGGTAGGTTTTATTATTCCCAATGAAACTCAGAAATATTAAATAATTGATTTATGAGGTCTGGACTCTTAATTATTACTCTATAAAGTAGTCAAAATATTATCACAAAGTGACTAATAGAAAAATGACTGTGATTTCTGTGATTTATATCTGTTGTTGTTAAGTAGCTCCTAGCTTTCTGATGAGGTTCCTACCAGACAGTAAGATATAACATGTGGTATGTCATGATGCCTGAGGTGACAATAGGGATCTTATCACATACTCTAGCTATTAGAACCACCACGGTTGTTTTCTGTGATGATAGCTAAATTATCTTGATTTAAATAAGTTTTTAGAATATTTTATTTTAAATATTATTATTTTTGATACCATATTTTGTCATAACAAGAAATGACTATAAAATAATATTTAGAGACTTAAAATTTGTTGACCATTACCTAACAGAGAACTTATGGATATCAACACTCCTCGAGATATATAATGTAAATTTTTTTCACTTAAAAAGCACCAGGGCTTCAACTTACTAACCTTTTTCAATGGCATTGCAGTACACTGATCACATCCAAATATCTTGCTGCATAGATTTTCACATTTCCACTAGGAGTAGAGTATATTATGCCAGTACCATGATGTCCAACTTGGTTTCGTGACTTTCTTGTTTAATGAAATGTTAATATTCATGATATGGGCTTAAACATGTGAGTCTAGTTTGTCCTGTCCTCTTGAACTTCTGTGAGAAAAATATATGAAATGAGTAATTGCTGGTCAAAAAATAATTGGAAAACACAAACTTGAACCCAACCCACAATTCAAAGGCAATTATTGATCCTAAATCAGATTTTTGCTGATCCACAGAGTCTAAGTATTTAATATTGTTAAATTGCAAAATGAATACAACTAACAGGTATTATTGAACATATAAACATTCTAAATTTGTTCCTTTAAGAAAAAATGAGTAGCTGCTTAGTGGAGTATTATTCTTTGTAGGATTTGAGGAATTTGCTATTATATCCTCCCAAGTGAGACCAGAGAATCCAGCTCATACTGATATCATCGCTCTCATAGACACCGACTCAAAACCTGACAAGTGATTTTATAATTAATTTAGGATATTAGTTATTCATGAAACTCTTCATTTCATTCCCATGAATTTTAGTCAGCTCCCGCATGGCAAGTTCACAATCCTTTCCTCTTTTAGTCTGTAATCTCTTTATAAGTTAAATAATTTATGTCTGTAATTCAATTCTGCATGTCCAATCATTATATAAAATATCACTGACAGTGTCATTTCTGTATTTTCCTGGTTTATATGAATTTTTTCTCCTTTTATTGCGACAGTCTTGTTGGAAACACATACAACATATGGGTTATGGGTGTTTGGATTCAACCATAATTCTGTGTATGTCTCAGTGTGGAGACAGTCAGAAGGGGAACCTTAGGTATAATACAGGGACCTCTTTGGCTTGGCCTACGAGAACCATCACAATAAAGTCCAAACTTCCCTGAGAAATCTACACTCCTGGACACAATGCACCAGCCTGACATAGTAAATGCCCTTCATACTGTCCCTCCTTGCTTTGGCATGTGCTTTCTCCCCTGCCTATACTATCTTTGTTCTTTTTCTTCATCTCTTTTTTAAGTTTCAACCCATATATCACCTTCTCTAAGAAATCCTCTGTAATTCATGTCATTTTATCTTCATAATTTCTGAATTTTAGTTTTTACCATAACTTTGAGCCTGCACGTGAAACACCCAGAAAATGGTTAGCAGCGAGAGCATTTGTTGTTTTCTTACTCATTTCCAGAAGGCTAATGCCCTTGATCATACTCAGTGAGTGATGGATGACTGACTGAAGGAATGTGAATGATTTTTCACACTTTGGGAAACAAATATTAACATTTTGAGAAGACTACATACATATTTGTATTTCCTTCCAAAAGTAAGTAAACATGGAACCTTCTATAAATTTACCCTTCCATGTGGAAAAATCTGTAAATACCACAGAGACATTTCCAAATAATTTTATAGTGTTGAATTCTAAATGAGTTCATTAGTTACTCACAGTTACCTAATTGCATTTTGTTGGATTTGACATGTTTTATTTGAGATTTAAGGTAAATACAAGTCTCTGTGAATATATCTGTTCTTGCTAAATTCTCTAAATTGAATATTCATTGTCCACATTTGTAAAGCACAGTTGGATGTCTGTACAAAGCCTTGAACAATTTTGATTCTAATTTAACCATGATATAGTTCTAACATCTGATTAGATTCAACATTTTTACTACTCAATGAGCATTTTTGTCAATGGTTAAAGTTTATGTTAAAAAATGAACATCTGGTATTCTTTTCATACTCACTACATAAGAAATTTGGTTCCAGAAGAAAATCAGAAAACCCTCCAGCATCAGATGCCTCTCCATACTGTTTTTGGTTTCACTGATATCTGTACTTTAAATTTGCCCAAGAGAGTTAACCATAATAATAATCTTGTGGGAATGGGCACTCACTATTAATGCATTTTGCAGACACTCGTGATAAATCACTCATTGAGTCCTAAGATAACACTAAAGTCATCTATAATTATCTTCATCCTTTATGGACAGATCAATAGATAGGTAGATATGGAACCTCAAATAAATCCATTTAATAAGAATCAAAACCTGACTTTGAATTCATTTCTGAAAGATTTCAAACCACTTAATCTTTCAATGATACCACATGACTCTCTGTTAATCTGGAATCATGGAATTTCTGTTAAAGTGTGTAATAAAACATTTCATATCCAAGACACTTTCAGTCATATATATGCACATGCACCCATACACAGACCCATTTTGGTTCCCCTTTCCCCAAACTGGCAATGTCTTCCTAATTATAATTTGTCTGGAATAGTCTACACACATTAATTTTCCCCCAATGTTGCTTTGAAATCAATGACTAAGGAAGGCAATAAATAGTATTCCAATTTCCCTCTAATTAACCAAAGAAGCATGAGACTCTGCAGGAAGTAACACCTTTCATAGTGTATATGACTTAGCAAAGTTCTTCCAAAAGCATTGTTCTAAGAAGAAAAATAAGGACACTTGTGTTAGTTAACTTTTCATTGCTCTGACCAGGGTACTGGTGAGAAAAAGAGGAGAAAAGTTTATTTTGAGCTCACCATTGCAGAAGTTCAGTTCAATGTTGTCTGACTCTTTTGTTGTGGGTCTGAGATCAGGAAGGACATCATGGCAGAAAGGTGTAGTGGAAGGAAGATGCTCAGAAGCAGAGTGAAAGCAAGGAAGGAGTCAGAGATAAGACATAATCCAAGGGCAGGCCCCCAGTGACCTACTTCCTGTAGCCACGCCTAACTGCCTACAGTTACCATCCAATTAGTCCTTTCAAATTGTTAATTTACCAAGTGGATTATTCCACTAAAGAGATTATAGCTAATGAGGTTATAGCTCTCATAGTCTAATCATTTCACTTCAGAATATTCCAGAATTGTCTATCACATGATATTATTGGAGGTCATGTTATAGCCAAACCATAGCACATTATTACCCGATTAACAAAATTATTGATTCTTACTTAATATAGCAGTTTAAATAGAATTCATATTGTAACATCAGTACATGGTAAGTACAAGATGAGAACACAAAAATAATGACTTGCACATGTTGGGCAGAATATTGATTTTTTTAAAATCAGATTAATCATATTACCTGACCAAGAAGGAAGGTTTTGTCAGTAAGATCAATGGTTAGTTCCTATTATTGTTTTGCAGTATCTTGTACACTTCCATTATATCACTCATTTTATTTAAATAAGTATGCATTTATTTACTTAATGTTTGATTTCCATCAATACAACTTATTGTTCTAGAACAAGAACTTGGCATCCCCATTGCCCAGCACATAGCAGGTGCTTAGTAAACATATTTTTTCATAAGTCAGAGAAGGGTTATATTTAAATAATTTTATAACTGGCTTGATAAAGGACTACCAACATAAACTATCATAGTATAATAAAACATAATTTAAACTTCTTTAAATTGAAATACAAAATACTGTGTCAGATTCTGGAGCCAGGATGCCTGTGTTCCAGATTCAAAATTTCCATGTACAAATATACATGATTATGTGCAAGTCCTATAATCTCCTGATATCTAAATTTTCTCATTTTAATTTAATAACATCTACCTGGTAGCATTTTGTAGGCATTTCATGAATTTCTTCTGATATCCTGTAAGCACTGCATACATGTTGCATATTACTCTTACTTGTTTAATGTTCTATTGAACTAGACTTTGTGTTCCACACCCAGTCTTTCAGTCATATTGAGAGGAAGAGGCTGAGGACAATGACATCAAGTGGGTTAGGGATAATCCCTAGCCCCTTTGTCAGGAGATTCCTAGCAGAGATTTTTTCCATGATGGCAGTCTCTTTCCCATCAGATTAATTGCCTTTCTAAGTTAATCAGATTCAAATTACTCTAAAACAATAGAAGAAGAGTGGGGGCAGGATGCTGCAATGAGGAGAGCACCACTGTTGCCATTCTACAGACCCACTTCCAAGTTTCAGCTATGACAGTGACCTTGGATCAGTGGCTCTCTGGTTTCTGTTCTTCAGCTGTGAAGAGTGATTTGGTTTGAAGTGTTTTTTTTTTTTTTTTTTTTTAAATTATAACATTCAAATCTTAGCAACATTATAATTTCTACCAGATAATTTCACGTATCTTTAAAACTTGTGCCTACCAACTATTTCCCTCCCAAACAGCTTGGAATTGCATGGTCCTATCATTTAAAAATCAGCTCTCTGTTCCCAAAGAAATGGATGCAGAAACTTGCAGGGAGAATCATAATCCTGAGAGAAGCACATAAATCTTTATTGATCTGAATTTTGGTACCAGGGATTGAGCCCACAGGCACCTTACTATTCAGTTACCTACACAGTTTTTATTTTTTGTTTCAAGATAGCTGTTGATGGTCTTCCTTGTGATCCTCCTGCCTCAGCCTCCCAAGTCCCTGGGATTACAGGCATGTGCTACCACACCTGGTGTCAGGATGCAGTCCTTGATTTAAAATTCTAACTCCTCACTGCTCTCATGGGTGGGGATTTCAGAAAATGACTCTATTGCCTAGTTTATCATAATTATGCTTAAATAATAATAAAGACCAAAAAAGAAAAATGTAGGGGAAAATACATTCAAATCTGTCATGTGCTGTACAAATAATATAACTTAAGTTATAATTCCTTTGAGACCTAATGAGGCATGTTCCATCCATTTGGAATCCAGCAAGCCATGCTAGAGAATAGGACTGAGCATTAGGCACCATCAAATGGAAACAGGAAGTATTAATCTGTCTCCAAATATTATGCAGTTCATTCATGACTCACTCTCCTTAAGCATCATTACTAACAAGTCTACTGAAATACAGCATGACCCAATATGACCTGTTTTCCAAACTCTGCATATCCTTTGCATGACACAGAGTTGTTCATTAGGGGCACATGCTACATTTTAGATTTTGCTTGCTTTAGCAAAAGCAACAACAACAAACACTATTGTCATCCTGTTTCTGGGTGAAAACCCTAGTAGTGCTATCTTATTTTCATTCCAAACAAATAAATGCAGACACCATGAACACAAACAAATTAGTTTTTATTTTAGGCACATTGATTTTAATACTGAAGTCAAGTATTACTGCCTTATTTTCTAGGAACATTATAACAAAATACTGGAGACCCTGGGACTTAAGAATACATTTATTTTCTCATATTCCTGCAGTCTAAAAATCCTCCATTAAGGTATAGAAAAGGTTGGTTTCTTCCTAGATTTCTCTCTTGTAGATATTTAAATTTTCCCTATATTTTCATGGCCTTCTCTGGATATCTGTGCCTTAATCTCTTCTTATAATGATACTGGTCACATAGATAAAGTTCTATCCTAATGTCCTCATTTTAACTTACTTACTTACATCTTTAAAGACCCTCATCTCTATATACAAACACGTTCTGAGGTACCGGGGGTTCACAATTCATCGTACAAATTTTTAGGAAACACAACTCAGAAAGCAGATGGTAAGGCAACCACAAAGCTCATTTTTTAGGAGAACTTGATTAATATTTTAAACATTTTATCCATTTACTTATTTAACAAGTTTAACAGACATTCACTATATTTCAACTTGGAGCAGGAAATTATATTAACCTGTGAGAAATTGTAATGTAGAGACACTTAAAATTAAAAAGCTGAAATCTACAATTTTTGATTAATTTATATACCTTCCCTGAAATATTATGCCTGTTTCAGGAAAAAAAAAAGTAAAATAGGTCAAATAGGTCACTTTTTCAAAATCATTTATTAGATGTCATTCCTACTAATCAAGCCCAGAACAAGCTCATAAAAAATTTTATTTTGTATTTTTGCTCTACTATGCTGACTCAATAAGCATGAATAAGGGGGTTGAAATAAATAACAATTAATGGGAGTTTCAAAAAATGAAATGTTTACAAAAGGGTTGGTCCAGAGACTGGTCATATGCCTTAGTGTATGACTTTAACACTCACTCCCACTAATCATCGTGCTCCTAAACAACCCTAAATCTTGCAGCTCTGTGGTTCACGATCTTTTCTATCTGGTCCTGCAGGAATGGAAGCTGGAGAATAGGAGCCTCTGGTATAGTCTAGAATTCAGAGCATTAGAAGATGAATCCAAAAATTTCCAAGCATAGCGAGGAATCAAACAATACAGTCTGAAAGGGCTAAAGGAAAATGGAGACCTGAGAAACTGTGGTGACATCACAAAACAGGAAAGGATCAAATCATGGGTATGTATGTAAAGACAGTAAGAAGGAACCCAAAATGCATTCAGGACCACATTTCATAGGACATCAACTGCCACATTTAACAGGTTGATAAAGTAGCTTCCAGACGGGGAGTTTTAAACATCTATTTTTCAAAGGAAGCAAAGGGAATCTGTGGCTGATGGAGAAATTTTTTTCTCTCAAACACCAGGAATTCTGAGGCTGAGATTCCAGGTGGGGAGAGGATGGTGAGAACCAGATGCTGGCATAGTGGAAGATGGAAGAGTAGCAACAAGGGCCAGGAGGCTGGAAGACCAAGCTGGAGATGTTCTCGCAGATGTAAAGAGGGTACAAATCCCACATATTTCACTTTTTAATACACAGATAGTGTTCTCTCATTCAACCCAATGGAAGAAAACCTGTATGTTATTCTAAGCTAAGATTGAAACTGTGTTCAGTCACAAATAATCTCGGAAAGCATTTTAATTCTCTGTAAGCATCTTGGCTGCTTATTGGATTGTTTTTCCTCTAGCTTAAATCTAATAAGATAAGAAAGCCACTAAGAAAGGATTAGTGATCCCTGACCTGTTTCGCTAAGATGCTTTTACCACTAGTATTATGAATCAACTGAGCTGACTTAAGTAAAATAAACGACATCCTTTACTTTGTTTAATCTGGCAGTCAGAGAGTCCAAGGTCTTTCTTAATGTTTCTGCCAAAGGTTCCATGAGTTCACTGCAAATCCTTTCCCCCTTGAAGGGGGACATGGCCTCCTTTTCTAGTGGTCTGCCCTGTTCCCCAGAGCAATTCTGGGAGAAAGTGAGGAGGCCAACCCAAGAGCACACATAACATTACCCACAAAAACAGTGGAGTCTTGGTTATTTAGAATGCTGTCACACTAAGGTTCTAACTAAGTAGATTTTCTTGTTCACAAAATGTTAATCCTCTATTCCTCATGGCTCAACCTTTGTTTAAAATCATGGTGCAAATCCTAATTTCTATTCAATCAATAACTATCCTCTTAAACACAGACTTTATGTAGTTACACCCAGAGTGGGTACTCAGAATAGAACAAAAAAAAAATAAAAAAAGCAAACAAGATAGTGAATAATATTTAAATGTATATTATCTCTCCTCTATAATTCCATGAATAATTTCTGCTAAAATATTTTTCTGATTATAAATTTAACACATATCTACTCTGTAACAAAAAATGAAGACAAACAGCATTAAGAAGTTTAAAATAAGATATTTTCACTACAAGGAAATTAACTTTGTAAATAAAATATTCATAGAGTATTTAATTGCTTTAAGGTATTTCTTTGTAGTTGTTTTTGCATGAATGTATATATAAGCCCACACACTCCAGCAGATTTGCATAAATATGAATACAAACATGCACACATACAATGACACACACTCACACACACACACAATATACACCCATACATATATTCAAATATACATAGTTCAGGATGCCAGGCTCATGTTCATATATAACTTTTGCATAGTTGAAGGAATTTAGCCAGTTTTTACATGGTATCGCTAGTTAGAGATAGCTAGCTCACTAACAGGCTTATATCAAACTCTGTTTCTTTAAAGCATAATTTATCTGTTCTCTCATTTATTTATTCATTCAGCATTCATTGACTCATTGTTCTATCTAAGATACTGTGGTCAGCATTATTGGAAATATGCAATATGCTAAGGATACACTTCCAAGCCTCAAGCAGTTAGCTCATGAAACAGCTTCCAGGCTCATGAAGAAGTAGATTCTGCCTTTTTCCCAGCAGCGTCTGTGCCGACCACATAACTCACTTGCTGACAAGTCTTATGACCCTTCAGAATAGGATTGGAATTCTCAAGCACCAAGAAAAGACACCAAAAAATTCCCAAACTTCTGGTGTGTCGCCCACATGCTTCTTGGGCTCTCAAGGATGTTTTGCAACTGTGCAAATAAGGAATGTGTCCACTGCAAGATCTTCCCTTAACGTTCTTGCTTGTGGGGCCTCAGATTACAAGATGGCTGTGTACATAAGAGGAATTCAGGAGAATGAAATCTTGGGCCACCCAGCTGCAAATACATGTAAGGACAAGAGAGGGTCCACATTCCCTGGTCGTTACTCCTGTGGCCTTACGGAGTCTGGAGTTCATAAAATAGGTAGAAATTTTATTTTCATTTTTAAGGCTACAAAGAGCACCACACCTAACTCTGACTTTTGTATGTATCAAACAGTACTGTCAAATTTATTTACTACTGTTCTAGTAAATAAGTTTTAGGTTATTAGTCTGTCATATCTGTTCAGCAAAATTCTTTTTGAAAACAATGTGCCTGATTTAAATTGGAATTGTCAAAGATAAAATTCATTTTGTTTTAGAATAATTTAGATTATTTGGAGGCTTAACAAACTATTTTGTTTCAGTATGATTTCTGGTCCTTCAGGTCTTAGATATAATCTGGTGATCACTTTACTCTGGTTTCTCTTCAGCGATAACTCTTGTAATAAAAACTAAAATTCTTTTCTAGTATATTCTGTAGTAAGATTATTTTGGTAGGATTTACTACTCATTTATTCATTCAACATTCAACAAATACCATGTGTCCACAAAGTATCTGGTTCTGTGTTAGATGCTGGATGCTGGACTAGTTGAACAGGACACAATCACTCCAAGATGACACAGAATGAGATGCTTGGAATGAGGTATGCCTGTGATCCCATGTAGTATAAAACAGATATTTTATAAAAACTGTGATATTCTGGGAATTTTTTTTTTTGACAAGAACAGAATGCAGGAGAATGAACTACCATGTTATATTTGGGGGCAATGAATTAGTGACTGGTGTCAGGACCACCCATGGCGTAGTCATGAAAGGTAAGAGGAAGAGGAGCCCTGATCATGAAGGTCTGGATTGCAAGTCATACTACGAAGCTACTAGACTGAATATGAAAGTGCTATTTCATATTCATTATTTTGGTCGTCATTAGAACTTTTATAAACAAATATATCAAGGTAATAATAATTAACAGTACAATTCAAAACTCATTCTTTTACATTTTTCTTATGCTGTTTTCCCATCCTGAAACAACTTTGCTTATGAATCATTTCTGTTTATTTCTTAAATTAATTTCAAGGTCATTGTTTTAAGCAGCCTTTTCTTACCTGCTTTTGGCCTCTGTCCAGCTGATTTGCCCCTTTAATATCATATTAAGACCCAACTCATCGCAGTGTCCTGACATCACATCTGCGAGGTTCCTGAGATTTATGGGAGAGTAATTGTGACTAACTCATCTTTGAATGCCTTGTGTCTGGTTAATGGAATAAAATGGGGGCAGAGTCAATCAATGCTTATTGAAAGAATGAATAACCTATAAGACTTTCTAAAGAAAGATTTGGGTCCCTAATCAATAAATGTTTTACCTCTTTTCTCCTTGGGCATCTAAACATTTTCACCTGGGTTATTTAAAATAAGTTTTATGCTTCGTATTTATATGGTTATTAAATAATGCATGGCTTCTGTCAAAAATTTAAGAAATACTACAGGGCAAAGGACAGAGAAAAATATCAGAATCCTACCACCTGGAGATTATCAATGGTGACATTTTAGAATATGTGTTTACCCCACATGCATTCTGATTCTGAAACACTGGCTACAAGATACAAGATGCAGTCCAACACTGGTAATGACAAGAGTGACCTTGAACTTTCCCTTGAGTTTGACAATAATGTGAATGGCTTACAGCATTACTCATAATTCTCCTAGTTTTGAGGATCTAAGATAGGTTATCTTCTTTCTAATGAAGAAATATAATTATTTTTCTTATTTAACTGAATTTTATTTTATTTGTATTATTTAGTCATGGATGATATATTTCATCAAATACCTTATGCATTTCTCAATGCAAATTATTTTCTTGTAACTGAAGTATGAATTAACATGAATTGATTACCTAACATTGAATAATTTTGCACACCTGGATGATTTCCTACATATTTATGGTTCTTTTTCTTTTTAGGGAAATGAAGAACTTAATTGACTAATATTTGCATCTACAGTAATAAATAAGTTTGATCACTTGTTTTATTGAGATTTTTGTCATGTTTTGACTTCAGGGTTGATTTATCAAAGAGTCATGATGTAGAACTTCTCAGATTCTGTCTTTCTTTTTGCTGAGTTAATAATTTGTGGGTTAAAGTATTTCTCTGAAGAAATAAAACAGTTAGCTCTACTTATTAGTGTCTCACTACAAGGCACATCAGCTTCCTACTCAGTTTTACTCATCACTGTCCAGAGCCTACATTTGACTTTCTGCATGGTAGCCATTAACCCCTTCGAAACAGAAATCAAATTCTTCTTTTGTTTAAAATCCTCCACAGGCATCTCACCTCCCTCAGATTGAAAGCCAACACATCTTTCTATGAATTTATGATTCACAGCTTGTCCTGGAGAGAATAGTATTAGTCACTACTGAATCTACTGCATGCACAGGGGCAGGATGCATGTGGTTGGGCATGGGTATATGTCAACTGGATGGCTTCACCTTTTATTCTCCAGCTCAAGAGAGAATTGGTATAGAGCTTCTTCCTCTAGACTCTCACTGTGTCTATTTAGAGTTACCTCAATTGTATAGGGGCAAGAGTGTCATTGTAGAAAATGTGATAGGTCATTATAAGTGTATGGATGTGGATATGGGTATGTATATGTATATGATAAAATGGGACATTAGAATCTGTTATGGTTTAGATGTGGTGTTCACCAAAAGCTCCTGTATGAGACAATGCAAGAAGGTTTGGATCAGAAATGGTTGGGTCATAGCCTTAACCTCATCAGTGAATTAATCCCTGATGGGTTTGACAGAATGGTAATTGAAGAGGTAGGGTGTGACTGGAATAGGTGTGAAATGGGGTATGGATTTGCGGTATATATTTTGTGTCTGGAAGGTGGAGTTTCTTTTACTGTTTCCTGAGCAACATGTGAACTGCTTCCCTTTACCACACTCCTCCTCCATGATGTTCAGACAGCCTCACCTGGAGCCCTGAGGAATGGAACCAGCCTTCTGATGACTAAGACCTCTGAAATTGTGAGCCCTCAAATAAACCTTTCCTCCTCTACAATTGTGCTGGTTGGGTCTTTTATCTGCAGCAGCAGAAAAGCTGACAAACAGTGTCATAACAAGCATACAAGCTTACAAACATACAAGGGTGTGTTTGTGAATGTATACATGTGTATACATATATGTGTATGCATATAATGTATCAAAACCATATATAGACATAGTTTTAAAAAATTCACATTCATTGTTAATACTAAGTATATATATATTTATTCTGCTATAATGTAAGCCTGAAAATCTTTTGGCTGGTAAGAACTCAAGCCAAATTGCCATGTCTGAAATTCAGTAGCTTCTCCTATTTATTTCATTCTCTCCTCAATTTCATTATTTGGTAAAGTTGCACATTTGTTATTATTTACTTTCTGTAACTATAGGTTATGCCCACATTTAAATCCAGTTTAGACTTTGAAAAGATATCACTTTCTGAAGGTGTTTGGAACAACCTAAGGCATAATGTATTATTTCTGTTACCTCTGCACCTCTTTATGCCTAATGAGAATGTTAAAATATGCTCAGGAATTCTTATTAGGATTGTCCTCTTCAATTATAAAATGAAAAATTAAAATCAAAGACAGGTAAATAATGCTGGTTTTCATTAGCAAATTGCCTGATGATAATATTATACAGAATCTTTGCTTTGGTCCTGAGATTTTTCCTTAGATAGAGAGTTAATATTAAATTTTCATTTGTACTTTTAATATTTGATTTGGAAAACTGCAAAATAAGATCTCCCAATCTTTTACACTACAAATTTTATGCACAGCATAAAGAACATAAGATTCTCATATAATTTTATTCTTGGTCAACAAAAATGTATAGTGTCTATTGCATGGACAATTTCGAGGAGTATAGATGATCAATTTGGGTAATTTAATTTCCTAATATGAAAGAATGAAGTAAAACTAGACTCTTCTGAAGCTCATCATCATGGTAGTAAGAAACAAGTGGACTTGGCAGAAACTTGATCAAGTTTATGCCTCCCCCAAAGTGTGTTGCTTCTTAATTGATGAAAAACAGGTGTATCGATTTGTTTTTATTCAATTTTGTTCATATATATTTCCCTATTAATGATCTAGGAGAAAATGGAAACAATCAGTAGGTTCCTCTTAAAATGAAAAGAAGAGGGTGAAGATGGTAGTAAGGAAAAGATGTGGTTTTCTTCCCTAGAGAATTAGGTCCTCTTTTTAATAAACATTTTTCAAGGACCTACCATAGCCAAACTGAACTACTGTTTACTGAGGGAAATATACATGGGAACAGTAGTAAAATAAAAAAAATTGTTTTGATGAGTCTAACAATGAAAGCAGGGGACATTTTAATGTCTTTCAGAGTCCTGACATCTCAAAGTCTTGTTACATATGTGCTGCTTTAACATCTGGTATATGTAACTACAGAAAGTAAAAAGGCAACCCCACTCTTTAGATTTTAGCCTTTTTTTGGTGGATTGTGAGATTATACTTAATATTGTTTGTTGATTGAATAATCACATGAATAAGTGATAAATGAGTTATGGTCAGTCTACTCCTTGTCGTGTGATCCTTTGGGTTTGTTACTTTAATTCCTTCAGTGCTTTTCCTTCAATATTTTTTTTAGCAACATTTTGTTTTGAGGAACTTTAAAAAGAATGCCGTTTTCACATAGTCAAAGTGCATTGTTTTGAAAAATAGATTTCTAGATCTGGTCTTGAGACATAAATAGCACTTGAACTTAGACTAGATTCTAAAGTTTCATAGTTCCTATTTTCTTATTTGAAAATGAAAGTGTTTGTGGATATTCTCATTGACATTTTAAGCACCTGGTAATTTAATGAGTTAAACCAAAAATAAATAGAATCCACCATTATCCTTAAAGTGCTTTTGAATTTTCTTAATTATTAACTTGGTCCTGGTATTGAGCTTCATTTTTTATTACAACTCCTATGAATCTTTTAATGAATATTGTTTAGGAGGAAGTACTTTACATTATTCTTAAAGCAGGCTTTAGATGGATCTATCCTCAATCATATCAACCACTTAAGTTCATATTAGGTAGTTTCATTGTGTATATTCCTCTGTCTGTATGTAATTGAATATTCCTATTTCCAGTGTCCCAGTGAAAAGCATACCGGGTGTCTTGTACCTTTCTTAGAGGCTTCTCTTATTTTGGAAATTAATTGAGTAATCTAAAATTATATTTGCTTGAATTCCAGGATAAAATGCATACATTTTCCTTTTTCAGCATAGACATTCAAGTATAAAATAGATGAATCAGTGACCTATCAATGATCTTCAATAACTACATAACAGGCTTCTAATTTTTTAAGTTTAGAAGGCAGTTTATAAGAGTAAAAAGGAAAAGGGATGCCAATTACGTAGGCAATAGAACAATTGTGCAATAGAAATCACACCAATAAATCACTAATTTGAATAAATACAGCAACTCTGTACTTAAGTTTTTGTTACTGGGGAAGCAATTCATTTTTGAAAGACTGCAGTCAAGTCAAACATTTGATCTATCAGTAAGCATTTATTTTTTGGAGATAGAGCAAGATATATCTCCATCTTGTAAATCAATAACCACACAATATCCTTAAAGTTCCAGTTCACTTTTATGCCATGTTTTATATTCTATAGAAATGATTTCATCTTCTAAAGAGAATAATTATTCATTCATGCTTATATCCCAGTTCTCATTTATCACCCTGTGCACAGTTTTAAGTTGACTGATATCCAAGCTCTTTTTGCAAGTTTGATAATTTGCTCGTGAAATTTTGATAAATTTCAAAGTCTGTAATATCTAAACATGGAAACTCTTGAATCAGACTTGATTTCAAATCTCATCCTGACCACTTCATGGGAAGTTTGCTAAAGTTAGCTTTCAAATTTCTCATCTGTGAAAGAAAACGATAACAGAAAAGTCCTCAGGGTTTGCAGTCATTAAATAAGATAATATGTAAGAACTGTTTAGAACACTCCTGGCATATAAAGATTAGACATTTTATTAAATATGGCATATTTCAAAGAGGATTCACTGTGTTCCAAGCAGTATGCTATAAGTAGAGTTGTAATTGAGAGCAAAGCTTTGTTTAATATAATTCACCAACTGCAAATTTTCTCATTGAAATTATGCAATTAAATGGATTTTATTGTATTCACAGTGGTGTCAAATCAACATTGATGTATTTCTTTACAGTTTTGTTGATGTATAATTAACATACAAAATGCTGTACATAAATAATGGATGCAATTTGGTGAGTTTGAACATATGTATATGTCCATGTTCCTAGCACCACAAAGTATTAAATATATCCATTACCTCCAGAAGTTTTCTTGTGTGCTTTTTTTTAATTTTGTTTTTATTTTATGTTATGATAGGAACATTAAACATGAGATTTACCACCTTAACAAAATTTTAAGTGCATAGTAGATTATTGTTAATTCTAGACATTTTGTCATACAGCAGATCTCTGGATCTTATTCATCTTCTATAAGTAACTTCATAACCACTAACGAGAACTCCCTGCATCCCCACTTTCCCATCTGTTGCTAACCTCCATTCTCCTGTCTTCTCCTGTAAGTTCAATATTTTAGATACCTCATAGAAGAGGAATCATGCAGCGTTTGTTCTTTTGTGACTTACTTACTTCACTTAACATAATGTCCTATAGCTCCAACTGTGTCACTGTACATGATAGCATGTTTATACATTTTAGGACTGAATAATAACCCATTATATGGATGAACCACATTTTCTTTGTGCACCCATCTGTCAAAGAACATTCGAGTTTCCATATCTTGGTTATTTTAAATAATGCTTCAATGAACATGTGTAGTGAAGAAATCTCTGCAACCCAGATTTCAATTTTTGGGGTAGATAACCAGAAGTGAGACTTCTGGATTATATGACAATTCTTATTTTAATTTTCTGAGGAAACTCCATACTGTTTTCCATACTAGTTATTCCATTTTGTATTCCCACTGACAGTACACAAAGATTCCCTTTTCTTCATGTCCTCACCAACAATTATCTTTTATCCTTAAGTAGTATCCTAGGAGGAGTGAGATGACATGTCAGTGTGTTTTTTTTTTTTTTTTTTTTTTGCCTTCCTGATGCTTTGTAATGTTGAACAGATCTTCTTAGACCTTTTGGACATCGTAGGCCTTCTTTGAGTGGATGCTTCTTCGAGTCTTTTACCCATATTTTAATTGGGTTATTTGTTTTGCAGTTGAGCTTTAAGACAAAAGGTTTCCTAAAGAATGTTGTACATAGAGGGTTAGAAAGAGAAACTGGAATTATAATAATTACAGAATCATTACAGCATATTTGAATTTCATAAAGTATATAACATGTCAACAGATAAGCTACAATGATTCTTCTTTATTTCAATGTAATGTTATTTCAGATACAGAAAATCTTTTTTAAAGACTTGAAAGCAGGAAACAAATTGTCTTTTGCTCTTTGTCTCTAAACTGGGGAACATTACTTCCACATTAACAATATATTTTTAAGGTCAGTGATAAGAGTCGGGTTATTGAACACTAGATGGCGGCATTTATGAAAAATTAAATTAGAGTAAGCTACTTTGCCATGTAAAGAATCAGTCAACAGTCAACTTTTTTTTTTTTTTAACAATGACTTATTTTCCTCTCTCTTTTTTTAAAAACTTATTTTTTGTTGTTCATTTTCTTTCCTATTTCATAGATGAACCTAAAGTAAGGGAAGAAAAAGGCAAAAAGTTAGCTGAAATGTATGCTCTTCTTTTGCAGAAAGGACCCATTGAACACATCACCACTAAATGCTCAAAGCTGTTGAATTGCTGAACCGCTTGTAGCAGAGTGAGTGGGGTTGAAATGCAGCTTAGGGAACAATGTTCAGAAGGGTGAGTGCTGATGGGAAACCTGTTCTGAGCTTCGTACCTAACCTTCAGGTACCAATGATTTCAAAGATGGTTGTACTTCTTTGGTTTGAAACATATAGTATACTAAGTTGAGTGCTTAGGGAAGTTCCAAGTTCAAGGGTTAAAACTCTTTGTGTCATCTCAAATAATTCTATGGTCTGATGACGTAGGTACAATTTTAGTCCTGTTTTATAGACAAGGGCATGAAATTTTAGAAGGTTTAAGAACTTCTGAAAATTTATATCATTCTTAAATGAGAAAATGAGTTTCTGGTTTTAAATCCACATTATTTTCAGTCTAGACTGATATTTTAGCCATTTTGTGATACACATATTGAAATCACAGGCTTGATTGTAGTAAAATGCACAATTTTGAGACAGAATGAAGTGTGATTTAGAAATGGTATTAAGTCATGGATAGGAACCAAATAACTTTAAAAAGTTGAAAATGTTGAACTCAATGTTCAGAGAAAAGACTTGATTCTTCTAATTTTGTTAGATTAGGAAAATCAATTAAATTAGTCTTCTTTTATTTTTTTGACTGTCTTATTTACTGTTTGGATTCACTCAATAGTCAATCTCAAATGAAGCCCTAAAGTATTAAAGAAAATTCATTTTTCATGATTCTTAAAGTCAGCAACTGATGAGATTTGAGAAAAAAGAACAGATTAACTTATTCTATTAAATGTAGAAACAAGTTGCATGGTTCATATTCTGTATACTTTGTAGAAAACTTAGGACTTTCATATTTTCAATGTTTAATAGTTTCATGTTGAATTATAGCATCTAAACTTTATGAAATGCATGTATTTTGAGCCTTGATTCCAAAAATGTATACTTTTCATAATTGAGTGTATTTAACAACTCAAGTGTCTACTTTCATGAAAGTAATTATGTTAATAACTTAATTAGGGAAACAAATATAAAACCTACATCTTTATAAAATTATTATGAGAAAAAATGGTAATACTGGACATTTCTTTTTGTGGCAGGTGATTGAAGGAAGAAAATAGTAATCCCATTCAGTTATTTACATAGAACTTCTCCAGATTCTCAGTGATTTATCTTTTATAAATAACAGATTTTGTTTTAATTTGGCAGAGAAAAATAGATCTTTGTCAAGCGAAATTATAATACCAATTTATAAACCAAATACTTTAAAATGTATTTTATTATGAAATGATACTTGTTCAAAGAAAAAAATTTGAAAGATATGAAAAACAAAGTGGCATTAAAATGTGCATACTTTTTCCAAACACAGATAAGCATTACTCATATCTAGTATATTTTTTCCTCATGCTTTTTTGATGTGTTAGCTGTGAAAGTGAAAAACAAAGATGCACAGTTAACAAACACATACCTTCATAACAGAACCTTGTGTCTCAAAATTGAAATAATTTGGGGTACAAAAATTTAGATTCTGTTGTCTTTAACTTTACAATATTTTCTATTCATGTCAACTAGCCTATAAATATTGATATCATATCATTTAATAAAATTTATCTAAACATTCCCATATTGATAAATATGTAGTTTTCTCATACTTATAATAAAAATTAGATGTGTACAAATGTATACATATATTTTACCTATCTTCTGATTCTTTTAAATTCCTAGAGATGAAAATGTTGGGTCAAAGGCTATAAAACATTTTGGAGGTTCTTTATATATACATATATATTTACCAAATTGCTTTCTTATTTTTATTTACACCAATAGCTTATTCAACTGCTTGTCATAATGTGTACAATCAACAAGTATTAATATCTGTTTTCAAAATCTTTATTTGGTACAAAAACTGGTATCCTACTAATGCTTTAATTCCTTCCCCTTTGATTGCTAGTAAGGTTGAATACTTGTTCATGTCTGTGTTTTTCTGCTTCTTTTGGTGACTGTTCCTGCTACTCTTGGGCAAAATTTGTTAAAATGATCATACAAGCAGCATCAAGACAACAGGGGTGCCATACAACTAATTATCAGTTATAGGCCCGCTTAGCCTTTTTTGTTAAGACTATAATAATGTACAAAAAAATTATGCAAGAGCAAAAACATACCTGGAGGGTAGAAAACTGATGCTAATCACAGCATTGTTTTTCATGAAAATAAGGAGTGCTTTGAAGTGTTTTTACTACCTCCCTTCTATTCCCTTGGCTAAATTTTGTTTTCATAATGTTTGTTCAGTTAACCTTGGTATTTTCTGTACTTATTGAGTCTTGATACTTTTTCCAAAGCCCCTCCTCTTTGGATTTATGTTTTGTAAGTTGATTTATCTCTGTCAAAAATTATTTCATAGCATAATGCACTGTCTATTTCTAAGTCTATTTCTTAAGGCAGTGCTGCCATTGCTATAGGAACTTGTGTTTCATGTGATCATGTATCTATATATAATTATAGGTTTACAAATACAGATATATGATCATATAATATATATAAATATAGATATATGATCATACAAGCTGTATGCAATCATTAGGATATTTTCCAGTTGTGTAGCAGCAAGCAAGAACTTTGAAAAATAATTCTGACCATGCCTTACCGCATAATGGAATTTTATAACTTTCAATAGTCACTACTTTGTACTTAGAATTATAAGAGAAATGGGCACATTTCTATTCTTTTCCTTTATGAAATATATATATACATAAATAAAACTTTTTATATTATATGTACATAAAATGTTATAGTTATATACATAAAATATATATGTGAAATATAAAATGTGTATATAATATATATAAATATGCATTTCCCATGATATATATATGTGTGTGTGTGTTATGATTGGTTTTATGTATAATACAAATTATACATGTGTATATTTTCCATGTTGTCATTGAATCTCTGTTTAGTAGAAAATGTGTAAAAAGAAAAGGACAAGAGGACTATTACTTTCAGTTTAAACAGTAGGCAATTGGGAGTTATTGCTTATATTACTGGTCATTTCTATCCCCTTTTGCCAATGATATATGAAATTTTGTATGTCAACGTGACTGGGGTAAGAGATGTCCAGAGACCTGGCAAAGCAGTATTTCTGGAAGAGTCTTGTAAGGGTGCTTCTGGAAGAGATTAACGCACTTGAATATGTAGGCTGAGTAAAGATCCACCTTCATCAATGTGGGTGGGCTTCATCCTGCCCCCTGAGGTCTGACTAGAATAAAAAGTGGAGGGAAGGGGGGATTTGTGCTTGCTCTGTCTCTTCCTGAAGTGGGACATCCACATTTTCTCACCCTTGGAGAGGAAGTTCTGTTCCCAGGACTTATATGCCCTCTTCCCACTCCCACCATGGGTTTGTAGTTTCGGTTTCACTCCCAGGGTTCTCAGGCCTTTGGACTCAGACTTAACTACACCTCTGGCTTTCCTTGGTCTCCCTCCTGGAGACAAACACATCAAGGGACTTCCTGACTTTATAATCACATGAGTTGTATGGTTTAGATGTGAAGTGACCCCTAGCAATTCAAGAGTGACACAAGGCAAGAAGGTCTAGAGGTGAAATGATTGGATTATGAGAGCCTTAACCAATCAGTGCATTAATCCTCAATAGGGATTAACTGAGTGTTTACTGAAGGCAGGTCGGGTGTGGCTGGAGAGGTGGGATTCTGGGGCTGTTACTTTGGGGTATATATTTTGTCCTTGTTGAGCAGAGCTCTCTCTCTGCTTCCTGGAGCCATGTTCCCAGATGCTTCCCTCCACCACAAAATTCTACCTTGACAAACTGCTTCAACTCGGGCCCTGAGGAATGAATTTGGCCATCTGTGGACTGAGACCTCTGAAATCATGAGCCCCAAATAAACTTTTCCTCCTTAAAACTGTTCTTGTTAAGTCTTTTGGTCACAGTGGTGAAAGAGTCAAGTAAAATATGAGCTGATTGAGATTTATATTTATATTTATAAACATATATATGGGTGTATGCATATATATGCATATAATGTAAATGTTTTGTTTTTCTGGAGAATCTGAAAAATACATAAAATACTTACAAATTTCCATACTCATAGTGCTCTATCAATATGGCACCTTGGATTTGGGTAAATATCCCCAAAATGACTCTGGAATACTTGTTGCAAAAGACAAAACTTGATAGAGTTTGATTTGACTTAGACTGAAATGTTCAGAAGATTCTTTAAGACTGAAGACTATTTCCTCAAAAAAAGAAAGAAAGAAAAGCAGATATATCATGAGATGGAGGTATATTGATTTTGCTCTCTCAAAGGTTGGGAAAGTAGATCTCTGTCTTGTGCACATAGAGATAACAATTAAATCTATAAGAATAGGCGACAACACTACTCAAAACATTATGGCTATTAGCTCTGATGTGAAGCTAAATAGATTAATCTCTGCCTAAGTGGAAGTAGTTTAGTTTTTCAATATCTCATAAGTTATAAAACATTATTTTTAGTCTTAACTGTCCTTTCATATTTTAATATGAGTATCATTTTTTAAATTCTTTTATTCTCACTATCACTGTTCATTAATATATTTGTTAACAACAGCCCACATTTTTGTGAGTTTGATAATTAAATAGGTAAATTAGTTTCGTTTGAACGGTTATAAATCTACTGGAAAAATTGGCTTACTTTTGCCAGAGTATGATGTGTAATATTAAATAGCAAATTAGTTTGTGTGTTTCTTTTCCTTTCAGGAAATGAAAATATTTTCTGGTAGAATGGCAGGAATAAAGTACAAGGTAATATTACTGAATCTACCTCCATTGTCCTTATATTACCTTCAAAGTTCAATCACTAAAAGGAAATGAAATCATCACAAATCTTATGCATATTGCAAGTCAGTTTGTTAATTACCCATGTAATCCTATTCTTCCTGTTCTTCCTCCATTTTGTTTTAATTCATAGAGTCCTCAGCTGGAGAGAGAGGGAGGGAGGGAGGGAGGGAGGGAGGGAGGGAGAGAGAGAGAGAGAGAGAGAGAGAGAGAGAGAGAGAACAGAAGAGAGAAGAGGAGAGAGAGAGAATTATGAGAATGAATTATTTGAATTTGTCAGTCAGTGTGGGCACATCTTTATATTAGGCAGAGGAATAATTCATTCATTACCAAAGCAACATCTCAAGAAGTTGGTTTGTGTAAGCTGAAGCTTAAATCTTCCAAGGAATATTCTTTAAATGAACAGAGAATTCATGACTGGATTAACTTGGATCATTTTCTTAAGTCTATTAAGATTAATTCTGACATAAGGATGCCAGATTTAGCAAATACAGATAGAGGATATTCAATTCATTTTAAAATCAGACAGAAAACACGTATTTGCCTGTGACATGGTTAAGTTAGAAATGCGTTAATTCTACATCTGAACTTCAAATTTAACTGCACTCTGAATTTAATCTGTGAATTCTATCCTTGAACCACATGTAGAGCTGGGGACATTTTTTCCTACACTCCATTAGCAGGCTATTGCTCATTTACTATTGAATTGTGGTAAATACAACACAGATAAGAAACAGGAATCCATTGTACTTTTATTTTTCTTATGTTTCTAAATAGAAGTGGTTTATGTTCTAGAGGAGTTTTATCCCCAGATACATACCTGTCATCTAGCCATCTATTCCAGGGAAGGAGCCAGGTAGACTATCCCTTCTAATTCTTGGCTGAGCCTGAAAAGCAAAGAACTCTGCACTTAGTTATCTACATTGTTAGTCTTCATTTCAAAGATATAAAATATGGACATACTTGAATGACTGTAATACTTGCTTGTCAATCTTTCACTTAAACTCATTATACTATTATCTCATTTTTGATTAAAAGATATAGTTTATATTTTCTCCACAAACTTCTATAGGTAAAAATTTTTATCACTACCATATATTAAGGGAATAAGAGCATAGCCAGGATTTTGTCTTATTTCTAATGAGACCAACAAATAAACTAAGAGAAATTACAATGCTCTAAACTTTTAAGAAATTATAATGCTCAAAAGATACTACGCTAAATATGTATCAATGAAATGCCAATTCATGGTGTCTCTTTTAATTTTCAGTTTCTTGCAGTCATTTTATATTTCTAGGCTTTTGATCATGCTGCTTTCTGCAGCTCTTTACATCTCTCTTCATACCACTTCTCTTTACTCTTGATGACCTATTTCGAGGACCACTTCCTCTAAAACATTTCAGCTGGTCCATGAGGTGTTCATCTGATCTTTCCTCTGAATCATGAGGGCAATTTCCCTTCCATCGCTAGGTCTGTGAACTCATGAAACCATAGTCACTTATGCTCAAGAAACACCCCCAGGTGCTTATCACCCTGGGGTCCCTTCTTTACATAATGGCCTGCCTCGTGGTCCTTCACATGGAGGTTTCTCACACTTTATCAATGAACCACAGTCCACCTACAATTGGTTCAAATGAGATCTCTCAAGACTAAGGATCAGTCCTAAAAATCACTCTTTTTTTGAGTGCTTTTTGAAAGGTCTCTGAGGCTGGTTGAATTCATTCAATCCTCTCTCAAAAACACTATAATGAGAAGGCAAGATTAGTTAGGTCACAGTAATGCCCAATCTCTGAAGAGAGATATGGTAAACTCTTATTGCTCCTGGGGACAGAAAGAAACTTTTATGATGGGTGCAACTTGGAAGGCTGTTCAACCCCTAGTTTCCTTACCAAAGCCATCCTCAATCCCTAGACTATGTTAGGCTCACTATTACATGCATTCATGTTAAGTTTCATTATGTTAAACTCTTTTTAATACAGCGTGAGTATCCCTAATCTGAAAATTCAAAACCTGAATGCACTTCCATTTAAAATTTGATGTTCAAGCTTTATGAGATTTTGGAGCATTTCACACTTTGATCTTAGAGTTTAGGGATGCTCAGCTAGTCAAATCTGTGCAATTATTCCACAATTTTTAAACCTTTGAAATCATCTGCAATTGTTATAGTTCCAAGAATTTTGGATAAGGGATTCTAATCTGTACTTTTCTGTCCATAAAACTGCAAAGGGAAGAGGTAGATTTGTATCTGCACTCAAAGCACTCAAAAGGATATATAGTCAAATGAATTCTGAAAGAACTGTTACCATCACCATGTGCTTTTCCAAATAACTGGCAAACTCCTGCCCTTAAATTCTACTCAGAGCATGGTCCTCTCTACTTAGAATGGGTTCCGAAATAGCTGTTGAAATACTGCCACAAATTAAGCCCCATTTCATATCCTGCCTCCCTTCACTCACTTCCTGGGACCCTAGCTGAGCAAGATGCTATGGATTCATTTCGTTATTCATTTAAAAATGTGAACTAGTCTCTTTTTAATTGTATGCATTATGTCCATAAAAAAAACTTTCTGCTCTAAAAAAAGCAAGTAGTTTTTCTCTATCACAACTACTATTACAGACTCTCACTTAAGGAATACACGATTTGTTTGTTGACTGAAAAAAAAAGTGAAAAAAAATGAGCATGCTCTTGGCATTTACTGATTCATTGATAAACGGCGTTAGAATTTTAGAGTGTAAAAACTAAAAAAATGTATTGAGTCTAACTTTTTACGTGTTAGGCTAAAAGTTCAGGGAGGTTGCGACTTGTCAAGTTAGAGACAGCTAGGTTACTTTCCATAATGACTCGTGTTCTGAAGAAAGTATTCTGGAGCAGTAAGAGAGAGAGTTACTCAGCCAGGCAGGAAAGGTCAACTCTAGTGTGCAGGGTTGCTGAAGCCCTCGAGTTGAGAGAGGAGTTACAGGAAGCGCTCACCGTTCCTTACTAGGGAAAGGGCTATCCAGGCAGAGGATGTGCAAGCCTATGTGAAAGTCCTGGAGTCCATTAGAGCCTTAAGAACCGATGAGAGCACCAGGGAGGTTGAACCATTGTGGATAAGTCAAATAGGAAGAGGTGAGAGAAAGACTGAGCGAGGCTGTGTAGACTGTAGCAAGGCTTCGAGAGCTCATTCTAAATACAAAGAAAAGCCAGTGAGGGTGTTTTATGTTTTTTTTTTTTTTTTTTTTTTTTTTTTCTGACTCATATCTAAAAAGGATGGTTTCATGGAGTTTTCATGGTGTCAACCCATAATCAAACCATAGCATTCCACCCTTGACCCTCAAAGCACTGGTTATTCTTACAAATAAAATATAATCATGTCATCCAGATGGTCCCAGATTCTCAACTCCTTCTAGCATTAATTCAAAACTCCAAAGTACAGGGCCACTGGGGGTTTGCATATCTTCATGTATATTTATACAAATTGATGATTTGATAGGTAGATATGTATTTCTGTGTAGGTGTATATATATATGTATATATAAGTATATACATATATATAATATATATAAATATTTATAGATATATAAATCATCCCCTGCATTCCAGGAACTATTTGCAACCATTGCAACTAAAGATTCAGAGATGATTTAGGCAGTGTTTCTAAAAAAGTCCATAATATATTGGAAAAATTGTACACACACACACACACACACACAGAGACTATATCCCTATAAGAGAGCATAAACAGTGACACAGTAAACAGATTAAACTCCTAACCCTGTGTGCTCAGGGATATTCTGACTTGTTCTTTATTGTATCCTCAACCCATGTAACAGTGGCCAGCACCTAGTAGGTGCTCAGTCATATCTAGTGGAAGAACTGAGCAAGGAAGAAATATGGTAAATATGTAGATCAATAGGTAAGGGTGTATTCTGTCCTTCAGAAACAAAATACCTCCAGTTACGAGGTCCTTTGTGCTTTCTTCCAGGGCTCATTCTGTGGCATTACACAGAATTTGTCTAATCTTCATTTCTGCCTGAATAAATAATTTCCAAAGTGACTGAGGAGCTGCCTGTACAGAAGCATGGATTTCCATTCATTGGTAAGTGTAGAAAAAGCTATCATGATGTCCCAGGTGGGTGATTGCATCCGACAGCCAGCTTATCTGGAGCATGGGTGACATACAAGGTCCTCACTGGCACCAGGGATTTGCTTGACAGCCTTTCTGGAAATGCCAGCTGGCCTGATAAGTGCTCCATCGTGGGGAGCATGGGTGATATCGATAAAGTGGAGGACAATGTAACAAAGTAGGGACACAGTAAATGGTATCGCTGAGAGAACTGTCACTGAGCAATGGGAAGAGGGCAAGGCGGAAGACCTGAGGATCACAGGGGGCAATTTTAGAATCCGAGTATGTCCCAAATAAGTAACTAGAAGAAAGGAGCTATTTGTGTAAATCTTAAATGGTCTCCTTCCAGAAACCAAATACTGGGAATACAGCTCCTTTGTGAGCATCACTATGATTTGTGTTAGGAACCCAGAGCAGCTGTATTTACTATCCTGCCCTTCTTTCCTCTCCAGGAGCAATTTTGGAATGACTGGGGGTGAGTGTTTACAGACCCCCTGAACTACAGGAACTTAAGATCATTCATGTTCAAATTGTCCTTCCTCAGGCAAGCCAGTTCTGGGTTAGAGAAGACAAGTCACTCGTCAAGGGCTCTTCTATTTCACAGCCCACCTGGTCAGTAACTTTGTCATAAATGCTTCTTCACAATAGTTCAGTCCCAGCTGCTTTTCAGGCACAGTGATCTGAAGGGAGCTTGGCCTGACAAAGAGCAGGGAGTGGTCACCGAGCTCAAATTTCCCATGAGTTCATTGTTAATAATTGTATCTGTTGCTCAAGTAAAGGGATAAATAGCATTCAAAAATTAAGTGAGAAATAAAAAATCCTTAGATGCCATTCCAGTGAGGGTTCTTCACTTGTATCTTTATCATAGATGGCAATTCTAAGCTTTGCTCACCTCATGCCAATCTTAAAAGTTGCCTTTTAAGGTTAACTGATGTGTCTGTTAGAGAGCAGTCTACCATGAGATGAGTTCAGACAGACCTGGGTACCAAACTTGGCTGTGTTCCTTATAAATTATGAGATTTTTTTTGAAGTAGTTAGCAAACTCTTCATGTCTCAGTTCCCTCCAGGGTAAGATGATGTTGATGACTTTGAAGAATTGTTACTGCAAAGATCAATTTTTTTTAACAGTGATAACTCTCTCTCTCTCTCTCTCTCTCTATATATATATATGCACATATACACACTTATACACATACATATACACACATATACCCAAGATCTCAAATGAGTATTTTTAAAACTTCTGTTGACTGTCCGGGGCATAAGTGGGTATATGGAA
The DNA here is from genome assembly GCF_902686455.1 of Sciurus vulgaris. Lineage (NCBI taxonomy): Eukaryota > Metazoa > Chordata > Mammalia > Rodentia > Sciuridae > Sciurus > Sciurus vulgaris. The sequence continues at coordinate 132,120,410 of NC_136469.1, read as the reverse complement.
TTCTAAATCTGTACCCATTTGAGCAATATAACTTATTGTTTTACAGAATTTGGTGATTTCAGGGTGAAATTTCAAGTTATGAAGATCTGCCTTTCTGATTCTCTCCCTTGCCAACTATTTGATCACCAGGCAAGTTATCTAATTAACTTAAACAATTGTTACTAATTTTTAAAGAATGGGGGAAGAACTAGGAACTTGATAAGTCACTGTGAGGTTTCAGTTAGTTGGCCATGCAAAGATTTGTCCTATGCCTGACTTGGCTAGCGATGAGCATTACTACTCACAGGGAACTTCTGGTAGCCTTTTAATACATGGCATCTTATGAGACAGGTGTTATATGGAAAATAATATGTGACTTTGAGACTGTTTTGCTGTCTAGCTCTGTTGCTTTCTCTCTTCCTCATCACTAATCCTTTCCCATGAGGAGCTCAGTTAATGGAGAATGGGCATCATCTCTGATGGCTCAGAGATGGTAACCAAGTCACAGTAAAAAGAAGAACAAATGGGACTACTGAGTGGGATGTGTCACGTGTCATCCTGAAGACAATATACGAGTGCTATATTCCTCTTCTGTTCCCATAATGACCCATTGAAAAGAAAAGATGTCATTACCTGGCAATATTATTGTACTATCTCAGATCTTATTTTATGCACAGGTGAAAAGAGAACCCCTCTTCCCCTTGATTTTAGAGGAAGAAACAGAGCAGACAATGTTCTGTAACAGTTAGAACAAAATATGAGATTGTAGGAACTAATGTGAGGTTGTAGTACAATGTTTCTACTGAGTCAACCCAGATCTGCAAATTTTCCTTATCTGAAAAATTTAATAATAAATACAATTGGGCTCTTTCAATAACTAGGCATTTAATTCCATGCATGTATCTTCTTTCTGAAGGTGCTTCATGAGTATTGATCATTCACACACTGAAAGGGTCCCTGACAACTTGTGGAATTTCCTCGGGCCTCAGTTTCCTCATGTATAAAATGAATAAAATGAATATACTTCCAACCTTACAATTCTAAGGATTAACTAGAATTTAAAATTGAACCACATAACAGCAATGATAAATAAATACCAGTTATATTTCCTCCCTGTTCTGTTCTCGGGAATTCATGAGTCTGAAATGCCAGTCTTCCTCTTAGGCCAGATTTGTTCTTCTTCAGAGCAGTCCACAGACAGCATTCTTTGTAACTGCTTGTCTTGAACTGCTGAGTAATCCCCCTCGGTGACATGGACCATGTCAACCTTTGACTCACACTATCATGTCTGTGATCAGCAATAGCTGTTTGGCCTTTGTTCCACGCGTAGCCGTATTTATGATGATCCTTTAATTCTGGACTCCAGGGAAAGACGCCTTCCCCATTAACTGTGTTGGCAGAAAGGACATGCAAAATGTTAGTGTCAAAAGAATCACAAAGGAGTGAAATACTGCTTAACCTTCACTCAAAAGATGAGAAACTAAGCGTGGAAGCTCCACATGAACAACTCTAGGCATTACACATCAACATTTTCAAATACAAAATTTTACCTTATCGTATTGATTAAATTTCTAGAGACTGAGATCCATACAACAGTAATAAAATCACCCAGACTAGAGAAAACATTCTGAAACTGAAATAAGAGCAGTTTAAGACAAATTAAATGATTAAGATATACCAACTTTTGTGCTTAAAGAAAGACTTCAAGTGAAATAAGCCAATCCCAAAAATCCACAGGCCGAATGTTTTTCCTGATAAGTGGTTGATGATACATAATTGGAGGGGGGGGTGAGAGAAAAATGGAGGAACTTAGATTATGTAGAGGGAAATGAGAGGGTGGAGGGGGCGGGAGTATGAAAGATGGTAGAATGAGACAGACATCATTACCCTATGGACATGTTTGATTACATTGATGGTGTGAATCTACATCATGTACAACCACAGAAATGAAATAATGTACCCCCTTGTGTACAATGAATCAAAATGCAGTCTGTAAAATTAAAAAAAAAAAAGAAAAAACTAAAAAAATATAAAAATAAATTTAGATCTCAGAATCAATAAGCCTGGTAGTGAGCAAAACCCCAAACAACTGACAAAGCTATTCTTTAGAAAAGGCTGGGACACATTTTTTAGAACTTTCATGCATAATGAGACTTAAAAAAAAAACTTTTATTTCCATAATACATTCAAAATAATAGAAGAGTATTAAATACCATTTGAATGATAATATCTAAATAGATATGTCTTAAGTTTAATACCAAAATTTTTATTTATCATACATGAATACCTACCCCAAAATATCACTTACATAACAACATTTAAGCATGATTTCAGTTCTTTAGAAGGTATGGTGCATGGAGGATGCAGAGTCGAGTCTGCATTTTCATTGTCCTGAAGGCACCAACTACATTACATAAGTTTTAGAGACCCTGTGTGACTTTGAAAAGTTTTCTTAAACTTCTATAAACCTATTATTCTCATTTGCAAAATGGAAATAATGATGATCTTACAGATGACATTCAATCGAATGACATGATTTAAAGCATTTAGTTGTGATCTCACTGGTAAGAGATATATAATAAACTTGATTAACATTTTTCTTTCCTTTAAACTCTATTTATATATTTATTTCTTGAGGTCACCAATTGCATGCATTTCATATGCAATGAAATAAAAAAGTACTGGGCATGGTTTGTTACTATATAAATAAGTGAAGAATTATTAATATATGAAATGATTTCACCCCCCCTTTTAGTTTTTTTTTTTTTTTAACAAGAATAGACTCAAGTATACAAAAAAAAAATTATTTTGAATGCAGATCGCTTCAGTTAAACACAGCTCTGAAGTAGGTAATAAGAAAGTTTGGAATATTTAGGGAAAATGTTACATTTTCAGTACAGTTATCTGGTCTGACTTGGAGGGAAGACACCAAAACTCTTACCCGTCCATTTGGAACTTTTTATTCTATCATCTGCAGGTAAAGCACCTCCCAATAATGAAGCTAGAGTTGAAGAGGTTAAAAAAAATAGTCAGTTTGCTTCATGCATCATATCAAATGAATTTTGGGTAGGCCAGGGGTGAACTTCCATTAAAGGATCACAACTTTCTTCAGCCTCACTGTTTTGTTTCACCCAGTGATGTCCTCTCTTGATGTATTGGCATCAGTTTTGTGCTTGCATATTTAATGGATTTCATGCCCTGAGTGAATAAGGTCTATCCTGTAGTTTAAAATTCTGCCATATTCCTCCCTTCTGAAAATCTGAATCTTTCCCCTAAATCTCCCAAACATTTAATGGATAGGTAGACCTGACATGAACAATCCAATACTGTAAACTGACATTCATGCATTCAAAAAATAATTGTTGAATCTGTACTTTTTCAGGGTCATTTCTGAGGATTAAGAAAGGATTAGAATGCCTACTACCATGTCTGGGATGCCTAGCAACTCTCCTTAATTATGAGATCCTTGCTCTAATTTATCTCCATCCACTTAGTGGAGCTTTTACAAATCTCTGTAAGAATTTAAAAATATATTTAGCTTTTTCTTAACTACCTAACATTTAACATGGTGCAGATCTGCAGAGGTTGGAGAAGTACAGGAAATATCTAGTAGGGTTCAAATCACTAATGGGAACAGATCAGTTGGAAAGGAGCTGGATTTAGGCAGATGTGATCTGCACTAGGATAAACGCTTAATCCTGAAAGACAGGAGGGTGGAGAGAAAGGCCAAAATTGTGTCCACGTTGTAAATTGGTGGACATGAAAATAGAAATCATCCTATGGAGAAAGGCCAGGCCCTGGCAAGCAAGAGTATGGAAGGGAGTCAGTTCATGTGGGATGGACAGATAAGGAAGGGTGGATCACAGGAGTGATAAGAGGGGAGGTCTGACTGTGTAGGACCCACAGATGGAGGGAAATCCAGTTGCATAATCCAAGGTGACAACAGCCAGGCAGGGTCTGTGCTCTGTAAGCTGAATGTCTGAGAAATCTGGAGAGGGGGAGAGCATCCAGTTTGTAGATTTATTATAAACAGAGATTGTGCAAACTGATTTGTGTCTTTGCAAGAATCTGATGGCAAATGCTGACTGCTTCTAGTCTTTCGTATCCTTTTCTGTCAGCTCCTCAGTGTCTAGAGTATTTGTTATTTGAGTACAAAAACTAAGAATCACAGTAAATCTTGGGAAAATAAGAGAAAAAGGAACTGAAAATTTGTGCATGTGAGAGCTCCTGTTTCTGTGACTTCACATATGCACTTCTACCAGTTGGGTTAATTTGGGAGAACTGTGTGAGACATGATGATAATGTAATTAATCAGATTTTTGAAAACAATCATGTCACATTTTCCCCATGTCCAAGGACATTGTGTATCTATAATAGTGACGGTAACATTATTAATCCAGAACTATTTTTTCTTGAGATCTAATTCAAAATGCCTTCTGAGCCACTCTTTAAGCCAAATACAAATACACACCCATGTGCACACACACACCATGCAATTGCTTTGAGTTTATTTTTAAACCCCAAATTCAGTTTAAACTCTCCACTCTTTACCAGGATTCATTATGGTTGATGTTCAAAGTTTCCAAAACTCAAATCTACCTTCAGATGACAATGATGTCTCTCACTGGTGATATTCAACATAGGATGAGTCAGGAACATAAGTTGACCAATTTTTAATGGTGGGTTATAGGAGATGTGATCCTAAGGACAAAGTTGTCCATGGTGTCTGTGGAAACAGGCACTACTTCATGTATGATTTTATAGACTCCTCTGTGTTGACATATTGGTTGCTTTAGAGTATGATTCTACTTGAGGAAAGAGAACATGTTGACAGAATAAAATAATCAGTCTCAAGGCAATTGCCCTGTGGTTTGCCTCATATGGCCTGATAATTTGTGAGTTAACTTGGGGGTTTCTTCATGTTTGTTTGGTTATCAATTGTAATTTCTTGTTTCTGTTAATATTTTAATGTTTACCCGACTTCTTCTATGGACATCATCCCATTTAATCCTTAATAGCATTGCAAGATGTTCATTCATTATAGGACATTAAGTGTTGATGGCTCCATTTAAGGATGGAGGTTAGTTTGGTGAGTTTAAGTGATTTGTCTAAGTTGTATAGTAATGTGGAAGAGTTTTGGTTTAAGCTCATTTCATGAAGAATTCTTTCTACTTCATTATCAGAGACTGAAAAAATTGTCTAACATAAGAATAAAGGCTGGCACAAATTTCAAGTCTAAACATATATCAGAGAAATATTTGGGGAGCCTTAAATTGCAGGTTTATTTGTTTATGTGGATGTTGCATATGTGTGTTTGTACATGCCTGTGTGAGCGTGTTTATTGGGTCAGGATAAAGGTAATTTAATATTAACTGTACAGAGTATATTCTTCGTTTTTGTAGCATCCAAGATGCTAGGAACAGCATAGGGAAAGCCAAAACAAGGTGACTGCTATTGGTGCTTTCTATGAGCCAGCCGAGTATGAGCAGATGTACCAGGTCAAACTGACGTCATTCCCCACATACCTCCCTGCTAATTACTGCTTCAGCTCCGCACTGAATTCACATGACGTCTGCTTACCTCCCTTCTGCTAAACTATAGCCTCCTTTTCCTTGAGCTTAAGGTTTGCTTTCTTCAATAAATTTCTATATACTCAAGATATGCACACTGATCATTTTTGGTGTACTCCAAAAACTTCAGTGGATTAATATTTCACAAATTAGTGCTTAACTATTTCCAAATTATGTCTCATGTATCAGTTTTATTTAATTTAGGAAATACCTAATGGCCATATGAATTTAGAGGTACATCCTTACCCTCTGCAAGAGCCCCACAATGAATTTCAAAATGCTTAAAGACAGACCATAAACAGCATACTTAGTATGTAGATTCCAACACAAAGCTTGTAGTAAAACAGGAAGACAATTATTGCTTAATTAATTATTTATAATGATCTATCTGGTGTCTTTATTAAATTAATAAGCATAGCAAACTTAGAAGGGAAACCATTATTTAAAGTATTGTTGTGACCGAGTCATAATTTATTTAAAAATAAACCTCATGAAAAATGAAAGTATCTAAGGGAATTGAAGACTATACACATAGGTTTAAATTTATCTCTACAATGACAAACTTTTACATACTTTGTTCATCCATATTTTTATTCTTAAAAGCACAGGTCAAGCAAATATGGCTCAGTTTCTATGTTATCATTATATATGTAGACATAAAATTTACATGATATGTTATATATAAGTGATACATATATGTGATATAAATTCAACTGAAACACTTCTGGTAAAATACTTACAGGGGTGGGGGAGCATTGTGGACTTCCTTTCTCAGTCATACAGGTGCATTTTAGAAGACAGTGTGGTATTTTACTGACCAATCCCTGTCAACGAGGAGTAAACATCAATACTACTGGATTTCAAAATGCTGTGCAAGAGTGATCTGCCTTATCTCTTAGTACAGGACTGCTATGCCTTAGATACTGAAAAACAGAGATGGGGTTTCTAGTCACGGGGTTGTCTGGATACTCTGAACACATGGTAGAGAATGGGTATGATAAAAATAATATGTGATTCCACAATTCCACGGGATAGAAGGTGCAGTGTACACCTTCAAGTTCCATTTGCATTTTAAAAGAAGTACACTCTAAAATAATTTCTCTTCCAACATTGTTAAGCCTGCATTTATTTTATATATCTCCCAGGGGATAATTTCCTGTTAGCAACTGAACACATTTTCTTGCTCTAATGTTCAAGCCTTTTCTTGCGCAAGTTGTGCCAAAATACCTATCAAAATTATTTTGAGGTATACAAATATTGTGTCACCTGCTTCTAATTTCAAAACGGTGTAAGTTATATTTTATGTTAAATTTTCTGCCAAAATAGTCAGTTAAGAGAAATATAATTAGTTAAAATTCTCACCAAAATGCATAATCTAAAATTGAAGTTTTAGCTGAATCCCTGAGACAACTGAAATGTTTCTATTTGTCAATGACATTTCCATTGTCTGAGACTGTAGAACACCCACATTTGTAGAAAAAAACACATAATTCAAATGCCATACATTGAACTTCGTTTCATTATTTAAGGAACAAAGGGTAATAACGTTTTTCAGCTTAAAGGCATCTTCAAAATTTATCCTTCTAAGCTTTTTATTTAGAGATGAGAAAAATGAAGCCCAGAAATATTACTTATTCACAGGTCACACTGCAAACAGGGTCCAAGTTCAAATGTCCTGTTTTTTAATCCAAAAAGATTTATTTGATCACACAGTGTCCTTCCAGATGAGAACACATGTGCCTCTGTGTAGATAGTTGGTGTTCTGACACTACAACGTAATTACCCCATCAAATTTGTGGAACCATCTTCCTACTTGTCCCAGGTGATAGAAAAAGGTACATCAAGTATTCCTTCAGCATCTTTACCTTCCCCACTCTTGGGAATATTATGTGAACCTGACTCTGGCATCTTGCCCCCTTCATAGGAGAAAAACATGGATATTAGGGTTTCTAGATTTTAGTATTTTATCCTGAGTCAGACATTCCAATTGTCCCACTTTGGACTCATGCAGCTTAGAGAACATTAAATAACTTTATTGGCAATGAATAACCACATCTCTGGAAAGGAAATTCACCAAACTCTCAAAATCATTATGCCTGCATGGAACTTACAGCAAGTGCCTGATAAATGGTATTTTCTTTCTGTAAATAAGCTCAGTTTGTTTTGCTAATATGGACTAATTGTCAAGCAAAGCTAATGTGTGATGGGCACATTAATGGATATTACATGTCTGGAAACAGAGAAGTGTTATTCCCACACCTTTACAGACAGTTACTATACTGCCAGATTAACCTCTTGTTTTAAATTCTGAGAATTGTAAAGGTTTAGAAAGAATGTAATCATATAAGGTCTACTATTTTTTAATCTTCTCAATTATAGTGTGAGTTCTTTCAGTTCAGTTGATGAGACTCATTTGTCTTCATATCATTTGTCCCAAACACATAATCTCAGCTTTTTATTTTTTAAAATGAAAAGAGTCATTGTTGGCACTTGAAAGTTTCCTGCAACAATAAATGATGAGCAAATTACAAGCAAAGATACTGGTACGTGGTAATGTATAATCCTTAAAAAGAGTTTTCTTCTCCTTTTGCCTCAGTTCCATGTCTGTCTTATACATGTTTTCCAATCTTTTGCATTTCTTGGTCCTTCCTACTCTGTTATTCTGAAAATGTCAGCCTTCAGTCACCATTCATTTCAAACTCTGCTCTCTTACATGTGATGGCCAGTGAATCTGAGAAGTATATGCTCTTGCCTTTGCAATTTAAATTCTCAAACTCAAAAAAAAAAAAAAAAAGAAAGAAAGAAAAAGAAAAAAGAAAAACAACTATAAATCTAGAATATCCAATCTCACATTGATTAAGCTTTTACTATGACCTAGGCATTTGGTTGAACACTATACATTTCTTAATTCCAACCTTCAAAATATCCCCATGAAGGAGGTTTCTATTATAGTCATCATTTTGGAAATTAGGAACATGAGGTTCAAAAATATTAAGTCAGTGTCCAAACAAAATAGGCAATAAAAAAAAAAAAAACAGAACTGAGAATTTAAACTCTTCTGTTCAGTGCCAAAGTTCAAATTTCTAATTATTTCTTATGACTTCTTTAAGTTCTAGCTATTTAAATCCTCTCAGTATTCTTCTTCTGAGTCTAACTGAAAACTAGGACCCTCTTCTATTTTGACAGCCCTTTACACAATTAAATCAAGTATCACTGGACTTTAGCATCTTGCTTTTTCTTTTAGTCTTAAAAAAAAGAATAGAATAAAATAGTTACACAGGATATATTTTCAAATCTTGTCACCATACTGGCCATTTATTCTCTGAAGAGTTATAAATATTTTACATAAGCTGAACTGAATATAGGGAATTCATGAAGCCATCTATCTATTCCACTCATTTTTTTTTTTAGTGATGAGCAGAAACAGGATTATGTCTAGTGTTCTATATTTTCACCTGATAACTTCATTGTTCTGTTTTGAACATTCATTGATAAAGTTAAAGTAAACCCACATTGCACTGAAAGATAAAAAATGGTTTAAGAGCATTTAGGTTCTTCCTTTCCTGTTTGCTATTATTGCAACATGATAAAAAATGGAAGGGACATATGGTGTTGGTATTGCCATTTTCCCCATGTATCCAGTAAGTATTTATGCAGCATATACCATGGAGGGATAATGAACTAAATACTTCAGGTAGAATGCGTTTGCCTTAGGAGGCTTATAACCTGGTAGAAGAAAAATTGACAAGAAAATAAAATATTATAGATTTGGTAATAGAAGTCATATACAGTGTATATACAACATTGTAAAGATAAAGAAGTGTCATACCTGAGACAATCAATTAAACTAAAGGTATGACATTTTAACTGAATCTTGAAAGATTCATTGCTGACCAGGAAGTCAAGGCAGGGGGCAGGTAGAGGAAGAAAAATGCTGAAAGAATGAGCTATTCCTCTAATTTGCATAGTTATGCAGTGCTTTATTCTGTCATTTAGCAATTGAGTTATAATTCGCCTCCACTCTGGACCCTTCACATTCTCTAGAGCTCAGTGATTGTTTCTGATCTCTTTTTATTCTTAGTTCAGGTCTGGACCAGCAATTCTTATGCCTGTTTGGTTTTATTTCAATATTGAAGTGTCCTGGAGCCAACAACACACTTTCTGCAGCCAATTGAGATCCTGCCAGGCACCAGGAAGAGGCTGGTTTCTCTGCAAGAAAGCCAGGGCTTGGTTCATCTGCCTCAAGTGCTGTCTTCTGTAGGATTATGGGAACTGTCTGACATGGCTGATATTAGGCAGATTGCTAAACCAGCACTGAAGACTCTGCAGATCACCAGAGGATTCCAGGAATATCTAAAAGATCTTGAAATGATACTCCTTCTGAATCTTCTCAGTGATGGGGGGAGTCAAAGTGCAGGTTCAGTGGAAAAATGTGGGCCGGGTAAGGAGAAGGATACGAATGTATAGTGAGCATATATTACTGACACCGAGTTGGAAACTAATTAAGGTAGATGTCATCCTATCTGAACTGTGAAGTTTTAAGACATGTCTTCAAATTCTTTGACATTCCTCTCACAAAAACTATGATATAACTTCCCACTGCTTGAATTCACACCAGCAATAAATGACTCACTTGTCATGAATAGAACACCATGAGTTCTATAGTTTCTGACTCTCTCCTCTCTCTCTCTCTCTCTCTCTCTCTCTCTCTCTCTCTCTCTCTCCAACCCTTAGGTCTTTAGAACCCTGCACCTCCATGTAGTAAGTTCAGCCACCTGAACTTAAAACTATGGAGATAGAGAAACTAGCTCAGGAAGCTCCAGCTGTTCCATCTCACAGCTGTTTAAGTCCAGAAAGAACAAGACTTTAGACATTCCTTCTCTGGCTTTTGAGCCATCCCAGCTGATGGTAGGAAAAGTACAAAAAGTTTTCTCATTGGGTCCTGTCCAGGCTGCAGATTGCTGAGCAAATTATGCTGTTTTGTGTAAGTCACTTCAGACTCCAGGAGTGTGCTTTGGAGCCATAGCACCTGGAACACTAGCACAGGTGACTCAACTGGGTCTTAGAAAATACCAGCCTCTGGTGTCACAGAGTTAGGCAATGCAGAGCCAGGAGCTGAATCCTGGGTTTCCTTCCACCCAAGCTTCTGCCTTTCATCATATTGCATGGAAAAACAAGTTTCATTTCATCTGTAGACTTATGAGCACCCATTCCTCTAATGCAAGGCCAACTACAGTATATTCTGAATGTGTGACTATATACATTCACAAAGCTGTTATTAGGATGGTAAATCTCTCTACAAAGAACCTGAAACACTGATTTAATAGTTACCAACAATCAATTTTTACAGCAATTTTACATAATTTCCACACATTTGTTTAAGTAAATTAAACTTGTGGTAACTGGTCTCCAGACAACCCTTATATATTCATGTTTCTGCACTCCTTAAGAGAAAGACTTGTATCCTCTTCTGTTGAGCTTGTGACTCTTTTGACCAATAGAATGTACAGAAAGTCATATTCTGAAATTTCTGTGCTCTGGCCTTTGCTTCTTTCTTCTTGAAACTCTGAGCCACTGTTTATAATTAAAATTCCATAGAATAGGTGGTTTAAAAAATGGAATTTTATTTCTCACCAGTCAAGAAACTGGGATTTCCAAAATCAAGGCATCAATGTATCCAACTGTCTGGTAAAGATTCTCTTCTTGATTTCTGATGCTTTCTCTTATTACTCTATTCTTACATGGAGAACAGAGAGAGAGAGAGAGAGAGAGAGAGAGAGAGAGTCAGTTTTCTTTCCCTTATAAACACACTAATCTCATTCAGAAGGAATAATGGAATTGTTATGACCCAAATATCTCCCAGTGGCTCCATCTTCTAATGCCATCACATGGGGATTTAGTCTTTAAAATATGAATGTTTGAGGACTCTTTTAGTCAGCTTTTTTATTGGTGAAACTAAAAGACCTGACAAGAACAATTTTAGAGGAGGAAAATTTTATTTGGGGCTCATGGTTTCAGAGACCTCAGTTCATAGATAGCTGGCTCCATTGCTCAGGGCCCAAGGTGAGGCAGAACATTATGAAGGAAGAGGAGAGAAGCTCAGGACATGGCCACCAAAATGCAGAGAGAAAGCCTTTTCCTCTCACCAAGGACAGTTATATCCTCCCAAATCATGCCCCAATGACCCACATCCTCCAGCCATACTCTACCTGCCTACAGTTATCATCCAGTTAATCCCTATCAGAAGATTAATGCACTTAGGTCAAAGCTCTCATAATCCAGTTTTTCATCTGTAACCTTTCTTGCCCTGTCTCACACATGAGCTTTTTTGGGGACACCTACTATCGAGATCATAACAGGGAGTTACAAAAAATCACATCTATAGACTCTCCCATAGAGGAAGCCCAGACTAGGGTTTTGTGGTCGAGATGGTCACATGACAAGACCTTGGAGGATATTCTGCCATGTGAAGAGAGAGACCATCTAGAGGAAGACACGTAGTCCCTGCTATAGCCACCATCTAATTGAAACACATGAGACAGCTCAAGCCAGGCCAGTGGAGAAATTATCCAACTAAGCCCTGGATAACACTTGGAATTGTGAACTATAACAAAATGTTATTGTTTTTCAGCCTCCATGTTTTGAGGTGGTTATATAAAATACAATAACTAATTAGAATAATATATTTGATTGTCATTGATAATAATGTAATGAATAATAGAACAATCAACTGATAATTGTTATGTGTCAAGTGAATTTATCTCATCTGTAAATTCTGAGTACTTATTATTATCAACATTCTTGTAGATATGGAAACTGAAGTGTTGAGAGATGAGATTTGTTTCCTGAATTGAGGCAGTTAAGATGTAGCACGACTAGATTATGAACTCAAATTATTATGCATACAGAGTTACTTTGCATTTGCTTCCATTGTTCTTCAAAACAATTATTTTTGATATTAATTTAAAAAATTAGTCACAGTTTAATGTCTTTTTTTTCCAAAATGATAAAACTAAGACACAGGACAACTTAAGTAAAATAAAACAAGGAAATAAAATAATAGAACAGGAAATCAAATCTAGGTTTTTAAAATCCCAAATCACTTTATTATTTTATTGAACAACAGTTGTATTTTTATGTCAATATTCCCTATCTTGGTCTCCTTAACATCATTTTTTGGACAGTTTTTATTCTTCTTTGGCCATCCCAGGCCTAGGATAACCCCAATAAATGTTCACCTCAGTTACCAAGAGTTCTGAGATTTGGAAGAGTAAGAACCCTTGTGTTCTATTAAAATCTATTCCACCCTCCACTCTATTGCTTATGTAGTTCATGACTATTGAAATATATTAAGATAAATATTAAAACTAATAAATTTGAAGTATTACTATTTTGCTTAAAGTTATTATAAACCCATTACAAGTTTATATAAGAGATATTTATTAAAATAACTTATTCTCTGAAATAAACAAAAAATAGAACAGTAGTATTTCGCAATGTTTGGAAAACTCCTTAACATCTTTCTTAATGGAAAGTTGCAGGATTCACATCTTCTTCTGATTCTAGTCTGTTACAATATTACATGATATCTATACTGGATACTTGTATGAGAATAAGTGGACAAGTTTTTGTTTGTGTGGAAATAGTTTTGAATTCACTGAGACCCTTAAAAATACGGAGATAAATATTGCTATAGTTTGAATATGTCCTCCAAATTACAGGTGGAGGAACATTAATCCCCATATTACACTTTAATATATGGGGGTGGAGGCTGTAGGGAGTAATGAGGATTATATGAGGTCATGAGTGTGGGGTTCCCATGATTGTGTTAGTTGCTCATTAAGGGGAGGACAGAGACTCTAGAAAACAAGCATGCCCTCTCTCTCTTGATGTCCTCCAGCATGTCATGACCCTACAGGAAGACCCTCAGCAGATGTTGTGCAGATACTGGCACCATGTTCTTGAACTTCTCAACCTCCAGAATGGTGAACTAAATAGACTTCTATTCTTTATAAATCATCCAGTCTGCAGATTGAGTTGTAACATCAGAAAAGGGACTAAGGTAAATAACCTTTGCTGGTATTTTCAAGTTATTCAATAAATGATAACTATGAACAAATTGTTTTTGTTCCCCTTAAACTTTCCATTTTAATTTTTATACTTGGACATCTTTGTTTTCCTTGAGAACTCTCAGTTAAAAAATTAAAACAATATTATCATGTCTCTGAATGCTCAGGCTTTGGAAAAAATAGTTATAAGTAGGTATTAAGTGAACAAAAATAATTTAAAAAGACAAAAGAATCTGATAGAAAGACTTTTTTTTGGTATTTCTAAAATATGTTTTTCAGTATTGAAGATTACTTGTAATTGGAGATAAGAAGACTGAGAAAAGTTTTGAGAAATGATCTAATTCACAAAGAAATGGGTAGCGAAAAGCAATTGGTCATTAACTAAGGTCCTCAGGAAAATGCCAAAGACCCTTTGATCATATAGGTGGTTGACTTTCTGTCACTTAGTCCAGTATGACCACTGTCCTCTGTTATATCTTCCAGAGTTGCGCAGAGAGTAAGCTTTTAAGTCCAGCATGGTTGTAAATTTTTGTATTGTTAAAGGTTTTGTCTCTTCATTACAGTAAGTAAAAATATCTTTATCCTAAGGTAATCAAATTTAAATGCCAAATCATATACTCCAGATAGATTACCCCCTATGTTAGAAAAAGGATTTGGGCTGCAAATATTTGTCTTCCATAAATAATTTAGACTGATTTCTTGGTGAATGAATTTTATAATTAGCAAGTGTTTCAAGGCTATAAAATGTGATTTTTCATAAACTCATTTATATATACACTTCTAGATACCTGCTCTCCCCGTACCTGTAGTTACCTCAGGAGGTTAGAACTGCTTTGCGATATCTAGTCATTTCCTCAAACCATAGCATAGTAGTTAAAAGTCCAAGATTGAGAGAAAAGATAACAAAGTTCAAGTCCCAGTGGTATTACTTACTAGATGTGTGACATCTATTGAATTACTGGGCTTTTTCTGAGTCTCTGTCTCCTCATGAACAAAATATGGATAATTATTGTCTTGCTTTTGGGGTTGCTGTGAGAGGAAGTGAAGAGGGCCTGGCTTCTGGAAAGCTCCCAACATGTGCTTACTGTGACTATTATTTCTGTTATTGCTATTTGATGATCTCATGGAGAACCAAGTTGGTCATTTGGGAAATACACTAATTTTTGAACATCAACTGAGCCCATCCCTGTACTAAGACTGTTGCTTCTTATCTCTTTAAACATTAAAAATAGGGATCTGCAAGAGTCAGTCTGAAAGGGCCATGGACATTCAAGAAACAATCCAGTTAAAAAAAAAAAAAATATGTATATATATGTATATGTGTGTGTATGTTTATATATACACACATTGTCATTTACATTCATTTAGAAATATGTGAGGCACCTAAATATGTTTTCAAAAAGACAACAATTTCTTCTTTCCTTTTAAAAATATACTTTCATCATAAATTACCATACTTCTGGATTATCTTTCTTTCCAGGAATCTCAAATTCCTCCTCAGAATGAAGTTCCACATTATTTTGCCTCCTAATACTTATTTCCCTTCTAAATACTCCCCTTATTCCATTTCTCAATGCAGATCTTTGCCTTTCAACAGCAAAAAGAATGCCATTTCTTGAGAAGGCACAGTGACAGGACGGGAAGGGAGTGAGAACTGATGTGGAAATTATTCAATTCTTTGCAACTGGAGGAAACATGTCCAGATTAACAATTTCTTCTCTAGTCACATCAGTTTTATCCTGTTCAACGTCAATACCCATCTATGACGTAGGCACTACTTTACTGATAAGGAATTTGAAATTCTACGAAATCTTCATCTAATAAGTTATGGAGCTGGATTTCAAACCTTAGTCTATACAGTTTTCAAAATTGTTGTTTTCCTTACTGGCCTATTTCACATTTTGATTATTACTCTATCTCAGAATACATATTTTGAAATAAGGAAACACACATTCAGAAAGCCTTTGGAGACAAACTTGATGCATTCTCCTTGAAGATACACACTTTCATGAGGCAGATTTGCATGGAAGCAACCTCATTTCTCCATTAAGGTCCCACTTATTAATTCTTTCCCTGCTTCTTTGGTTTGTTTTCATAATTTGGGGCCGTGGTGTATTTCCTTAGTTCATCCATTGTTTCTAGGGTCATCATATTATTTCTATGTCTTCCTTCCCTAACAATAACTCAGTCCTTATGCTTCTGTGACAAATGCTGTTTGCTTCAAATATGATATATAGTGTCTATTTCTAAAGACATCCAGACCAGCAAGGTGTCCACTTAAAAAACTTGTTTTCACTTTAGGATACAGTGTTCAGAGGAAAATCAAGCAAAGGTATTTGGTGAGCCAATGTTCTGATTCTGGGAACAGATTGCATTTGTATGTTCTATTGTAAACAGCATTTTTCATGCATACATTTTTGGTATATGAATTGGTCTTCAATTCAAATGGAAATTGTTTAAAAAAGAAGAAAACAGTTATAACAAGAGAAACAGCGACAAGAAAAACAATTTACTATTGCTAATGGTATCTATGAGATCAAGTTTTGTATATTAACATAAACAATTGTATAGGATGGAACCTTGGCGTAAGAGTCTTGTTTTCCTAGAGAAGATTCGGACAAATATTGCTCATCCTTTTAGCCTTCACCATTCCCCTGCCTTCGTTCTTGAGACTCACTGTTTTGGTTAGTTTTTTCACAGTTGGGATCAAAAGACCTGACACAAATCATTTTAAAGAATAATTTTAGAGGAGGAAACTTTTACTTGGTGCTCACAGTTTCAGAGGTCTCAGTCTGTAGATAGCAGGTTCATTGCTCTGGGCCCAAGATGAGGGAGAACATCATGGCAGTAGAGTGTGGCAAAGGAAAGTAGCTCAGAACATGGCCCAGGTAGTGGGTGTGTGTTCCCCTCATGATGGAAAAAGTGTGTCCACCAAAGGCACTCCCCGATGACTAACTTCCTGCAGCCACACTCTACCTGCCTGCTTTACCATCCAGTTAATCCTTATCAGGGGATCAATGAACTGATTAGCTCAAAATTTATAATCAACCATTTCGCCTCTGAATTTTCTTGCATTGTGTCACACATGAGCTTTCAGAGGACACCTCTTATCTAAACCATAATACCTACAAATTTAGAGATAGATCATAGACTTTGCAACTATAAGAATGAAAGTCATATGCTAACAAAATAATGCAGGAAGCTGGAAGGAACTCAGGCCTTGACTCTCTTCAGCTAGGACATCTTTCCTGGAATGTGATCTCCAGAATTATTCTCATTTGCGCAAAGCATCCTTTAAAAATATTTTTGACAGAAAAGTTAGGCTTCCTTCCTTCCTTCATTCTTTCTTCTTTCTTTCCTGCATCTTTCTTATAGAAAGCCAAATTCAATCCTAAAGTTTCAATCTTTTCTGGAACTCTTCAATGTTCACTCTGAATCACATTTATTTGAATAAAACCACAACACTTTCGTGGTCAAAATGAATAGAGTTTTAATGTTTGTAGATGGGACTAAAGAAATCAATTAGTACAGCCACATATTTGGACAGGGTAGTCCCTTGCTGAGAATCACTACTTATATGAGTCACATTACAATGAAGTTTTCAAACTGTCTTTTTTGTCCCTTGTATATTCATGGTCTTCAAATGCCAACTCTAATTTATGTCTAATAAATAAGAAGTTATGTGTAAAATAAAGCCCCCCAACAAGGTTAATATACTACACTGTTTCGTTAATGATTTAGAAAGAAAACTGAGGCTGAATATCCTGTATATCTCATAAACTGAATGAAATTTCTAAGATTTTCATTTTTCTGAGCTGAACAACTTATTCTACCAAACAGGTTAATTCCCTAAGAAAAATAAAATCACATAATTCATTTCTGCACCTAAGTTTTGATATTAGTAAAAATCAAGTTTAAAAAATTAAAATACATTCAGTCATTCAGCAAAGTCACATTCATACCTCCAGTTAATCATACCGGAACCTTGAAGTGTGACTTAACTCCTCTATTTAAGTCATGGTGCACATGCAATCCATTGGCTGCTACTTTGTTTTCCTGTCAAAATACCTGCAGACTCTTTCTCCTTCTCCACTGGTACCCTGTTCCAAACCTTGAGAGCTCTTCTCTAAAGAATTTCAATGGCCACTTTTCCCCCAAGTGCTGTTCTGGTCCTAGGCTGCCATATGTTCTCTTCCCTGTAGGCAGGAGTCAATTCATGACTTTGTTTAAACCACCCCCACCTATGCTTTTCCATTTCACCCATACTGGGATAAGTGGGCTTTGCTTGACCTGGTCTGCTGTTACTCCTACTTCATCAAAGTGTGCATTTGACCCAGGGACTTTGCACTTGTCATTTTCTCTGTGTGAAACACTCTTATCACCCATAGTCTTGATTCCTTCCTTCTTTATTCTGTTCAGCAATTGGAGCAAAAATCCCTATATCATATAGTCTTTTCTTGACTACTTTTTGTCAGTAGTAAACCAGCATCCTCCTTTTTCTATATTCCCTTATTTAGTTTATTTTTTTTTTGCAATAGTTTATCATGGAAATTTGCATACTTTAATTTACTGAATTATTTTCCATATAAAATGTAAGTTCCACGAGAGGAGCTACTTTGCATTTTTATTTACTGATATCATGGGTAGTCAATAAAAATGAGCTAAATAAGCAAATTAAGGAATGAATATTAGAAAATTCTGCTTCAACTTTGTGCATAGGTTGATTTATTGGAGCGAAAGTTAGGAGAGGAAAGGAAGGAAAACAATGAAGAAATCTGCTGGAATTCTTTATGAAAGACATTCTGCCAATTCTTTGTCAGATGCCCAATGCTAACATTTCTGGGCACCATTCCTCACGGTCAGCATTCCACACGCTGAAAGAGGAGGAAGCCAGCTGTTCTAGTACACATACAACCCCCCCCACTGGCCCACTGTGATGCCTCCTATCTCCCAGGAGAATCCTTGCCCATAATGACAGGCCTCCAGTCTCAGTTGGGAGATACAGAGCAGATAGAGAAGGTCTGTTTTGCTACTTCAAAAGATAAAGGGATGCCCTGAGTCTTCTGGTTTAAGATTTATGATGATGAATCTGATAAATCACCAAAGATAAATGTGGTTTGTTTTTCACTCTCTTTCCAAAGATTATGTCCCTTCAGAGTGCCATAAATATCTGGAGATTATACCACCTTATCACTGCGAGCGTGGTGTGAACTCTGCAACTCTTAAGAGTCTCGTTCTACCTTCCTTGTCTTCCTCTGGCTCTTTCTTCTCCTGCTCACTTTCTTCTGGATGTAAAGTGTGAATACACGTGTGTGCACACACGTTAACAGACTAACAGATACTGTCATCGTCTCTTTCTGGTAGCTCGGGACATGCTTTTCATGAGCAGTATCAACTGTGAACTCTGACCTACTTATGCGGACAATGCATTCCAGGTTTCAGCAGAAAGGCTTTTTAATGAAACCATCATCTTAAGAAAGCAAGTGGTGGTGCTTTTTTCAAACATATCTAATTCGTAAAAGGTTATATAAATAACCCAAGACAAGATCACATTCAATCCTGTTTTTCTTTCTACAATTGATTTTTTTTTTTTTCTATTTTTTACTTCTCACGTGGGGTTGTACCATTAGGAGATCCACAGATGAAAGCAAAAATTTTGGAAAAGGGCCAGACATATTGAGTTACCATTCCAGTATTCTAATCTCTTCAGAGCAAACTACTAGACACATTTTATATTATAAATATTTGACCTCATAAAGCCAAAGGTTATAATTTGAGTATTTGATTGAAAAATATTTTCAAATTTTTAAACTTATAGGTACTCCAGAGACAGATTCAGTAGTATTTTTAAAATGTTGAGAAAATCTCCACCCTTCTTAACAGAATGTTAACACTTTGATTTTGTCTCCCACACTAGAGCCTCTCAGACATTGGAGTACTCAAGATATACACGCACATGGAAGGTGTTTGTCTCATTTCTTACAATATTCTATACTCAGTTTACAGATAAGGTGATGAAAGTTTGGACAAGCGTCCTAATTTTTTAATGGTACCCAACTGATATGTGAAAGAGTTAATGCTTCTTCGTGGATCTATGTCTAAATGGCGGGATTTGTGAGGTTTCTGGGTTGGAATGCCACTAATGGTAGTATGTCTGAGTCTTTTTTGTTCCTTAGAATATGAAATTTAGAGAGCACCATCAGAAATATTAGTAGAAGAGGTAAAATTTGAAACAGATTTTTAAGGGAAAGATAATCTTAAAACAAAGATGAAGATAATAAAGGAAGAAATGATAAGGGAAATGAATGAGAGAAAGAGAGTGCATGGTTGAGTAGACTATGCCTAGATTACTTAGAACTGCTGCTTTGTAGAAATCTATCTTATGATGAGACAGATCTCAGGTTAAAGGGTGGCGGATTCTGGTGAATCAGGTTATGAGGATTCTGCAGATATAGGAAAGGCAAGATTTTGTGCAGAAAGTGGATGTGTGCAGGCAGTGAGCTAGGATTATTCATCTAATGGTGAGGTGTGGGAAAATTGAAAGGGAAACAAGAGAGTTAAAAGTGCAATTAGAAACCTGTCACGATGGCCTAGACCAGATGGTTGTAGTTAATACAGCTTTGTGGAAAATGTCTATATGATTATGAGCAGAATATTTTGCATATTGCATAAACAGAATAATATGTGCCCTGAAGCTTCTGTTGCCATGGATGCATTCGGTCTTTTTTGACTGCTTAGTGAGTACCTCCTTCATTCTCAGGAATTTGAATACATAATGGACAGACACAGACCCTGACCTCCAAAGTGCTTAACATCTAGTAAGGGAGACAAACATGTACTGGTTATTTGGAATATTCCATGTCCAGTGCTATAATGGTGGAAAATGCAGGGAGTTACTTTGATATTTATAAATTCATAGTAATGGCAGTTTTATTTATCTTTAGTCCACAAGTTATTTGGGGCTGTTTTGAACTAGATTTCAGGACTGATTTTCAACTGCTTAGTAAATGAATAATATTGTGAATAAATGAATTGTTAATGAGAGCACAAATGCAGAGATACAGTTGTACTAGATAACCAAAGATTTTGGAAGTCAGAGGACAACTTTTGGGTTTGACTATGCAGTATAAAATCCTTTATGTTTCCAAACAGCAGTTCAGAAGCCCCTAGTAGTATTTGGACAACTAATAGCCACAATTATAATTTTAGAAGCAAAAGCAGTTATTAAAAGGTATAAACTTGAGGAAGCAGTTTTCATGATGAATTAAAATGTTTTGATAATTAAATAGGTATTTTGAGATAAATTAACAATTAAAGCATCTCAAGTTTGACATGTAAATTCACAGTGAAAAAAATATTTAAAGTTCTGCAGTTATATTATGTAGGATGCATATATTCGTTTATTTGAAGCAAATGAATATTTACAAAATGAGTTTAAAATAACATAGGAGGAAGTACCATATTCTTCCAAAACAATACAATGACCAGACTGATGGTATTGGGATGCAGGAGATTTCATCCTGTCTCTAATAATATTTTAGAGGACCTACAGAATGAATAAAGATTTAATATTAGCTAATATTCATGGAGCTTCCTGATTTTCTCTTTCACACTCTTACTGTAACACATTCACTCTCCAACATACCTTCTTCACTTCTCAAGACAGAACTATTAAAATTTCTAAGGAGAAAGAAGAGCCAAATGTTAGAAATAGACTTTGGAATTCCAGATTCCTGAGTCTGAAACCATTCAGGATCTGAGACCACTTTCCATCTTTCACCTCTCTGAGTTGCAACTTCTTCATTTACAAAGTCAAGATAACTCCAGCCTACTTCTGAGAGCAGTTTTGGAAATGAAGGTGAAAGTGTATATAAGATATATTATTATGGTGCCCAATACAAGGTAAGGAATCAATTGTGTTTTTAAAAATTATTATTATGATGATGTACCAAGCACTTAGAATTGATTTCTCAATTTAATGTATCATATATTCTTTCAGATGTGTTGCAATAACCTATAATATTAAAATGTGATAGAAAAATCTCACTTATCTGTAAAAATTCTGCAACTCAATGTTTTTAAAATTTTTTTCTTCTTTTTAATTATACATGACTGTAGAGTCTATTTTGACACATTTATACAAACATGAAGTTTATCTTTTTCTAATTAGGATCCCAGTCTTGTGGATATACACAATATTGAGATTCACTGTAATGTATTCATATGTGTGCATAGGAAAATTATGTCATCTGTAGCTTAAGCTAATGCATTTGAGTCACTATGTTCCTCTGAACTGTACAGAGAAATAGGGTGAGATTTGCCCTTGTCCACTGAAAGTCTTTAAACTGGAAATAGATGTGTGTGTGCGCATATGTATGTATCCGCACAAATCTTAATACCATCATGTGTCATGTAAAAGGCATGTTATGCCCACATTTCATTTTTGTAGCGATTTCTCCCACTTGGCACAACTTACTGATAATTATTTGGCAGGAAATATCAGAAAGGCAACATTGTCAAAGGATGGATGCTCATCTCATGATGTGTATTACTTTATCTGGTTTGGAGCTATCTGGAAATTCAGTTACTTAGTTACTTTCTTGTACCATGGAACTGCCTGTGTCTTATGGGTCGGGGAAGCACAGAGCAAGAAAGTGTAGAGAGGAAATCACCATCCATGATATAGTACCATAGGCATCCATTTTCTCTACTTTTATAGAATATCTTAGATGAAATGAGTATCCAGATTATAAGGAAGCCCCCAAGAATATAAAAAGATTAATTCCATATAATAAAGAAGGGTATCTGTGCAACATCAAAGATGAACTCTTTGCACATGTTACATTTTATAGCCAACATTATAATATTTTGATTAGGGATCAAAACAGCCTGTAGTTCACTTGAAAGCTTTTAGTTTAATGAAAAGACAAAATGCATTCTTTAATTTTATGACTGTATCATGTAAGAGTACTTCTAGCTATTTCGAGGACTGATTTTCTTCTTATGCTTAGAATCTGAACTTCCCTTTGACATTGTAGTTGAATTCAAATTGAAAAGCAGTGACTTCATTTTTGCGAGGTATCTACTCCTGGAAGTTATGATGAAAGTTATGGATCCTTATATAGGAAAACACTTTGTACATATGCATATATATTTAAAATATTTCAGAGTTTAATATCCTTATTTCATCCTTTTCAGAAGTATTTTTATTAACTATTAAGAAGTCATAAGGCTCTGCTCTTGAGAATAATATTGTCTTTCAAAGCTAAATGACTGTCCTAGAAAATCTGAATTTTCACATTTCACTCTACTGCATAAAACAATCAAGAAGGATTGTGGAATTTCAAAGATGATGGATTTTTAGAGACCAATTTTATGTGGTTTGCTAATTCAGAAGTGGAAAAACAAACTAAGTCATTTCGAAGGATGGACAAAGTTCATTGAAAACTCGTTTTTTTTTTTTTTTTTTTTTTTTTTTTAACTTTATGCAAGCTTTTTAGGATTGAGACAAGCTAGAAGTGGAGAAAGAAAACAAAATTTAATGTTTATTGTGTATAAAGCCCAATGACAGACCAAATATAACAAACATAAAATTCACAATAGTGAAAGATGGCTGAAGCAAACAAAGTCCTGCTTCTTGACTCCTTTGCAATCTATGGTGAACTACTGACATCAAGGGTGTCTGAAAAGAGTCTTAGGATATACGCCTTTCCAGTGGGACCATGCCAGAGCCATAAGTGGACACAGTCCTGATGAAGCAGAGAAGCCATCTAATTGGCCAGTCTATTACCCATTCTCTTTAGGGCACCTTCTTTCTTATTTTCTCTATCCCAATCTCATTGTCCCAAGTCAAGATCTGGTTTCTCTTCAGAGATGACTGAAGTCCTTACAGGTGGTTTTAACACCTGTAAACATGGAGATCCAGCCAAACAATATTCTCTTTGGAATGTCTGACCTGGGGATTTGGATGAATAAAAAGATGACTCAGAAACAGGAGCAGAAACAGTGTTTTGAAGGTGAAGAGAGTGGGTGGGGGTGAATGGCATGCAATATGTGTAGGTGACTCTGCTGCCTGCCTTAAGCCTCTCTTCCCCCTCTGTTCCATTCATTAGCTGATGGATGGTGAGATAAAGTATCCACTTTAAATTCCACCATCCTATTAAGAACAAATTGTTGAGATCTGGGATTTCCATATTGTTCCTTTTGTTTTATTCTCAAGAATGCTTCTGCTTCTCTCAGTTTCCCATTGAATCATCTCCTTGGGCTTTAAATTTTATGTTTTCTGTCAAAAGGCATTTCCTCTTTCTTCCTTCTCTGGGGTGATACAGATCTCCACAAAAGAAAACAAACAAACAAAAAACCAATAAAACCCCTCATACCCTCATGCTAAAAGACCAGCCAAAAGTTAGCTCTCTTTTTTTTGTTTGTTGTTTGTTTGTTTTAAAGTGCTTACTCTGTGCCTAGTAATCATTGTTTTGGTGCAGAGAGAGTACTGGAAATTTAACTCAGGGGCACTGACCCTTGAGCTACATCCTTAACCCTATTTTGTATTTTATTTAGAGACAGGGTCTCACTGAGTTGCTTAGTGCCTCACTTTTGCTGAGGCTGGCTTTGAACTTGTGATCCTCCTGTGTTAGCTCTCAGCTGCTGGGATTACAGTTGTGAGCCACTGCACCAAGTCCATGTAATCTTTTCATGGATAATTTCTAATCATCACAATTCTTCATATGGCTCTTGCTATATGCATTTTTGTTTGAAGAAAATGAGGCTCACAGAAGTGAAATGACTTCATAATCTCATTAATGAAAGAAGAAGAAACATGAAATACCTCTCAAGATGGAGGACCAGATAGCATGAGAATTTTTAAAAATGAATGTTAAAGGACCATGTGTTCTATGCAAGGACTCTTCCATATACTTTGCAAATATTAACACTTTCATTATCATAAGAATTATACATGGTAGAAACAAATACCTGTCCCTTTTTAACAGACAAGGAAACTGAGACAAAGAAAACTCAATATTAAGTTGGTAGGAGGTGTGATGGTTAATTTTATCTGTCAATTTAGATTGGCTGTGGTGCCCAGATTTTGGTTAAACATTGGTCTAGCCATTGTTGTAAAAAGTTATTTTTTTAGCTGTAACCAATATGTAGATCAATAAGTTCTGTGAGAAGCAGATTTTTCTCAATAATATGGGTAGATCTCAGACAATCATTAAAGGCCATGAGACCAGAAGAACATTTTCTCAAGGAATTCTCCTCAAGACTACACCTCTTTTTCTCCCTTCCCTAACCCTTCACTCAGTTGTCTTGTCAGATTAGGATGATGGCTGGAGAATAACCCCTCAACAAATGTGGCCATGATGATGATTATGGTAAAGGAGACTGTCCTACTAAACATTTCTGCTTCCCTGTTAACTAGCTTATTCAGATTGTTGGCAGAGTTTCTTTCCTGTGGCTTTATGATTCATGGCCCTTGTTTCTATAAATGTCAGTCAAAAGCCATCTTAAGCTCCTATGGGCCATCCACTGTTCCCTGCCATAAGTCCTTCTCCATTGCCATTTATGACATATTCGATTGCATTCATAAAGTTTTCAAGGAAATATTTCTTGAGACAATCTAAGACAGAAACTAACATAGTCATAGGATTGCCATTCTATCTCTTTTGCCACATAACATAGCATAATCAATGAAATGACATCTTACCATTTTGCCATATTCTATGGATTAGAAGTAATTCATAAGTTCTACTTGCACTCAAGAAAGTTATCTCATACAAAAGCATGACATATTGAGGACCACCTTAGTTTGCATCTGCCATCATTATGGTTTTGGTATGAAGGGTCCCCCAAAGACTCATCTGTTAAACATTTGATCCCCAATGCAGCAATGTTCAGAGATGGGGTTTGGAGGAAGTGATTAGATCACCAGGGCTCTGACTTCATTAGTCCATTGATGAAGTTATGGATGAATGAATTATTGGGAGGTGTTAGAAAATATGGTGGGTAGAGCCTAGTTGGAAGAAGAAAGTCCTTGGGGACATGCTCTTGGATATTATATTTTGTCCCTAGCCCATTTCTTTCTCTCTCCCTCTCTCTCTCTCTCTCTTTCTGCTACCATGAGCTAAGTAGGTTCCTTCTCCATACCTTTCCACCATGATGTTTTGCCTTGCTTCAGACCCAAAACAATGGAGTTAGTTGATCATGGACTGAAACCTCTGACACTATAAACAATAATAGATATTTTCTCCTTTAGGTCGTTTTTCCTAGATATTTTGTCACAGCAATGAAAAACCAACTTACACAGTCATTCAGTATTTTTATTATCATTTTACATATGAGAGACTTGTGGTTTGAAGTGATTAAGTAGTTTGTCTCTGATCAAAAGTTAATGACTGAAAAAGTAGACATTGAACTCAAGCAAAATGAATCCAGGGTCATTGCTTTTAATATGTTATGCCTTTTGAGAAATCTTAACATTCAATATATTTTTGATATACATCTGTTGAGTCGTTCCAATGCTTTTGGGTACTATAAGCATTGGCAGTATTCTAACAGGAGATAAACAATCCTTTTTCTTGGAGGGTCTATACTAGTAGGAATGTGCTATGCCTAGGTGAGCAGCAAATACAATATAGTGCAAAGTCAATGACTGGATAAGTGTGGGATAATGTAAAATCTTAGATAAGGGACACAATACATAATTGCAGACTCTGGATGTCTCAAGGAAAAGGTAAAATGCCAGTTCTGGCCAAAAGGATGGGTACGAAGTAAGGGGGACAAGGAAGGAATGAGGGTAGCAGGTGGACAAAGTGCTTCAGGAGACAGAAACAATGAGGTTCAGAGGTCACACGGTGAGGGACATCATTGTTCTGTCAATGTCAATGTCAAATTAAGTGTCGTTACAGCTTCTGCCAAAGTATGTGAAGGTAATGAGAAGGGTACAGTTGGAAGATGAAATACTTCTGGCTTAGGAAGGGATTTGTTAAAGAACTTGACTTTATATCTAGATAATAGGAGGAACTGAAGGAAAATATGTTCTCAATTGGGCAAATATCTTACTGGTCATAGGTAGAAGAATAACAGAAGGCTGGGAGTCCAGCAAGAACATGTTTATAATAATCCAGAGAAGAGATAGTAACTACTTGGATCAGATTAAAACAGACAGTAGTTAATGCATTCAGGATCTATCTTAATGTTTATTTTTTTTTTCCTTTTTACATCTTTTTGTTGTATTTTCAAAATTCTAGTCAATAAGAATATCTCATTTTTAACATCAAAAACGATTCATTTAATGATTAATAAAGCTTATATTCTCCTTCAATACAGTGCTCTACAAATTTTCCTACCAAAGCTATGTTCATTTACCCAGCAGAATAATTGTCCATCAGTTTATAACCTACCCACTTAAATGTCCTCTCCTACCTTCTTTCTCCCTAAGCTTAGGGCTTTATAATCAAAAGAAACTTTGTTATTTCTAATTGTCTCCCTATCTGTATCTTTCCCTGAAGTAAGTTTTCTGTTCCTCTTATTGGTAGGAAATTGAAAACCTCTTGATCATAGGTGACTCATCAGGGTCCTGCAGTATGTAAACACTGAAATGTTACCAGAATCAGGTGACAGAACTTATTTTTTGGCAAAAAGGATGTTACCAATTTTTGACCCCAACCTGAGTACTTTTCCCCACTTGGAATTATGGACCTCATAAAACTGAGGGCAGATTGAACAATGAATGGAGGTTTATTTTGGGCTGAAAGTAGAAGGGAAAAAGGGTTATAGATGAGTTTCTCAACTGCTCATGGCTGGGAGATTATAAATATAGGGCTAAAGAAGTGAAGGGAGAAGACAGACTGATAAATTCATGCTTATTTGGATAGACTAGAGATTTTCTAGGAATTAGAGCATGACCTCTTTTGTTATTTTATGGTTCTTTCTAGTTGTCCTCATGGAAATTGCCAACTGTCATGGTGCTGAGGTGGCATGCAGCTTCAGACAGGATTGTCATGAAGTCAGAGGTTGCATGATGATCACTCTGTCAGCCATCTTAGATCCAGCCAGTTTCAGCCTGCCCACCTGAAGTCCTTCTGATCTCCAGGCATCCTGCCCTCAAGATAAGCAAGATTAGGGAAGGGAAGAAAACAAGCTAGGTCAGCTAGGCAATATGAGATTAGGGTGACAACAATGGATTTTTCATCAGAAGAAAGGGCAAGCAACTTGTCATGAGTCAAAGGATTGTCCCTCCCCATTTGGTGTGAAAAGCCCAACACAGTCTGGAATCTTAAATTTGGGAGCATCTACACTATTTATATCATCTTTAAAATTCTGTAGGACAATCTATTGAAATGTATTGAAAATACATTTTGCTGCAGTTTGACAGCACACCTAACCTTCATACGCCCTGTCTTAAATGGCAGTAAGACCTAGGTGTACCTGGAGCCTCGTGTCTGTCTGAAAAACTGCTCATCCATCATGGCACCACTAAGATAAGGCTAATGCCTGGAAGCAGTTTAAGGCAGAGGTGGGCAGACTGAAGATGGCCACCCAAATCTATCCAGACTTATTTCTGGAATTGTTGCCTTATTTGGGAAGAAGGTCATTGCAGATATAATTAAGCTAAGGATCATGAGATGAGGTTGTTTACCCTCAATTATGTAGAAGAACTCCATATGACACCATAAATGTCTTAGAAGGACAAAAGATGCCACAGACACACTGAGAAGAAGCCCATGTGGAGATGAAGTGCAGAGAAGAAATGCCATAGGCTAAGGAAAGCAGCGGCAGGCAGCTGAAAGAATATTTTTCTTTTGTTTTAAAATCACTTAGTACATGATAATTTTTTTTCCCTTGACGTGCCAGGAAAACTAGTACACAAAAAATAGAATGAGATTACATGTTTGTTGTAGATTAAGAAGGGGTTTCACTCTGAATGTGTTGTACTCCATAAATAACCAGCATGAACAGGAAGCATCCGGGGCTGGATTTCAGCCTCCAGGTACCCTCTTTAAATGGTATCCTTGTGTGTGAACCACCTGCATGACTCTATCTGAAAGCCCTAGGGATGCAAGAGCAAGCAAAATTCTGGATTTACAGAAATCAGGACCTTAGTAGAAAGAGAGAGAGCAGGAATGGGAGGAGTCTAGCAATATGGACCATGTTTCATGTCAATCTAAAGAAACGTTTCATGCAAGTGTCCATCAGCAGATGAATGGATAGAGAAAGTATGGTATGTTTACACAACAGAGCACTATTCAATCACAAAAGGATGAGATCCCGTCGCTTGCATTGACCTGGATGAACAGAGATGGCATAATGTTATCATTGAAGTAAGCCAGAAAAAGACAAATACCACATGATCTCACTTGTATGTGGACTCAAAAAAAAAGAAATCTCCTTAGAAAAAGTAGGGACTGGAATGGTGACTTTTCAGACTCTGAGGAGGGTGAGGGGTGCGGTGATAGAAAAGGTGGGCAAAAAGTTATAGTTAGATAGAAGTGATAAGTTCTTTATTTGGTGTAACAACTATATTCACCTTATTGTGTTCCCCTTGTGCAGTAGGATGAATAAAGTTAACAATAATGTGTATTTCAAAATAGCTGGAGAGAAGGTTTTTGATTTCACCTCAAAGAAGCCATGAACGTTTGAGATGATGGATATACTAGCACTGTGACCTGATCATTACACAGTGCATACATGTATTGAAACATCACATTGTACCTCATAAACTGATTCAGTCAATTATGTGTCAAATTAAAAACAAAGTCAAGTTTAGACATAAGGGTTGTAGCATCAGTCAATTAAATACACTGACAATGGCATTAAAATGATCCTCAATTGTGGAGTTATTGTGAGCAAAATGCTTCATTTGCATAACCTCTCTGCTCTGTTGGTGAGTCAGCATGCACGCTCATTGCCTCTTGTGTTCTCAGATGGTTAACTTCCACAAATTCCTCTCCTCTCTTTCCTGTCTCCATTGGGTTGACTAGGCAGCATCATTTGATTCTTTAGAGAGTTCAATTAGGCAATTCGTCAGGAAGTCTATCAAGTCTACATTGATTAAGATTGCTTTCAGAATGATATTTAATTGGGATAATGGTTTAAATTGGTTATTGATGGGGGAAGATTTGATTGTGACTAGCTTAATTCCCTCTGAATGGGAGCAGAGAACTTTCATAGGCCAGGGTTTAGTTCCTCAGAAAATTAAAACTTTCATATATATACCTATATAAACATATTTTTTATATATATTTATATATATAAAGTTTACATTTGTATATATAAACTTTTATATACTACATATATCCATATATATGTACATATATAAATGTGTGTGTGCGTGTGTGTGTATATATATGGTATGAAAAATGAGTGACGGAGATAGCGCTTGACTAAGGGGAGCCCAAAATGCAGTCCAGCCATTGGGAGTATATGTTCTACAGGGGAAACAGCCTCTAAGTGACATGGCGATCCATTTCCCGGGCATCAGCTGTGCATTTTGCCTGATTCTTTGCATCCGTGTTGCATTTGGAGAATCAGTTCCAAGCATGTGCCAAGTGTGATCGACAACTAACAAGCCCCCAGCCTGCCAGGGATGGAGTTAGGCACTTGACACCCTGTCACTTCCATTTCCACACTGCTCTGAGTGGACGCTGTTTTCATCCTCAATTAACAAGGCTCTGAAAGATAAAACGATTCATCCAAAGCCATGCAATTAGTGAGTGGTGGAGGGTCGTTTCCAAGCCCACGTCCCTGGAAGTCTGAAGCAAATCCCCTGGTTCAGCAACTGTTTGATAAGTACCTACTGTGGACTCAGCACTCTCCGGTACACTGAACTATGCTAGGGACTTGGAGTAAAATAGAACAAAACATGTCCCGTCATCGGGAAGCTTATGTTCAATAAGAAGGACACAGAAAAAGAATGAATAAAACAGGAAGTCAATGACGCGTCAGGTCAGAGAAGCAACATGTATCAACCTACTAGGTTCTCCTTCACTCTCCTGTTTCCAGGAGATGGCCATTCCTCTGATTATTCAGGTAGCTTTTTACAATTTTAAAGTAAACACCAATATTCCTAGATAGAAAAAACTGTATTTCAAAACTTAGATACAATGGATTTTCTTTTCTGACACTGGTGTTGTCAAATTGGTGCAAAGACAGAATAATGAGTTACATTCGTTAAAGTCACTTTTTTTTTTAACTTCGAAAAGTGGCATAAATTGATAAATTATTTCATTTTAAAGGCAATTCGATGTTATAATTCATAGAAATTGTCTACAAAATAGAGAATCAGTTATCTAGTTTTGTCTGTTCTTTTCATGATCAATTATAGAACAAGAACAGTAATATTTTCCTTCAAACTTAATAAAACTCTCTGGATTCTAGTAGAAGTCCAATTAGTGAATGAGTGTCTAAAAGGACAGTTTAATCTGTAAGAGCTACATGCATGTGCAAAAAAAAAAAATTCTGCTTCATATTTGAATAATTTTCTAGATGTCATCTGGCATCAAATTTTCGAGAGTAAGAAGACAGAAAGATCACATCTGAGGGAATGTTTACTTTAAGGTTAATAAGGAATAGCAAGGAAGAAGATGCCATATTCATTGCATTCAAATAGAGAAATTTCTTTCTTATTATAGTATAGCTAATCTCTTAATTATTCTAGATCTCTTTCTGATACATTCAGCAAACCAAAATAATATACCCCATGTACTCTTCTGTTAAAAGTAATTTCACTATTATTGGGTGACAGGCCCATTATTGTTTGAGAACAACCCATTGCTTTTAAATAATTTAGTTCTAAGGAGAAACAGAAATGAAAAGCCTCTTCAAGAGACTAGTGATTCTTATAGCTGAAATTGTATTTATTCAATTATTATTATTCTTCTGCCAAAAAGTCCCCAAAGAAGAGCATATATACTTAAAACATAAGGGCAGGAATGGATCAAACATGTCCTTGATGGCATATATTAGATCAGAAAATTAAAGCATTCACTATGCAAAACAGAAATATTAAAAGTAATGTGATTCTAGAAATGTTGAAGATTAAAGTGTGGGCAAAACATAGAGAATAGCAGAAAAACTATAAGGACACTCAGCAGGAGCACAATGCTAGGATGAGCTGTGTGGCTGTTGCATCTACCTGCCAGTTGAAATAGACAAAGGAAGACCATGTGAAAAATATGTTTTTAAGCAGACATATTTTTAAATGGTCATAGGATTGGCCAAAGAAAATTATGTCTATTAACATTCTTATGAGTGGAACGGGTCTATCCTCGGCACTGTGGCACGGTGATTTCCCATGCAAGATTTACCTCCTTGAGCAGACACTCATCTTTCTGCTTGAATATTCTCATCAGAGAATGGGAATAGTAACAGTGCCAATATCTCAGGGCTTATTGTAAAAGTCAAAACATCAATAATAATTAAAGGAACTAATTATTGTCTATCACTGTAGAAATATCAGCCAGTATAACTTTGATTTTTTGTAAACACCTTTCCCTGTTTGTATATCTCGTTTGTGCAATTGTTTGCTTTATTTTCCTTTTGTTTCTGCATTCTGCTCTCTCATATCATCATTTATAGCTATTATTTTTGGTATAGGAATTGAACCTAGGGGCACTAAAAAACTGAGTCACAACCCAGCCCTTTTTTTCTTTTTTGTTTTTTTGTTTTTGTTTTTGATTTTTTGCATTTTACTTAAAGACAGGGTCTCACTGAGTTGCTAAGGGCCTTGATAAGTTACTGAGGCTGGTCTTAAACTTGTTATCCTCCTGCCTCAGCTCTGGAGGTGCTGGGATTACAGGCACGCACCACCACACCTAGTATGTTTCAGTTTTTAATAATGCCAATTCTTTTCCTCGATGACCAAAAATATATTTCCAGTCGGCTATTGTACATTTATTTTTGTTATATTCATATATTACTCTGACTCATTAGCATGTCTAAAACTATTCACCTCTTTTATCCATATATCCCTTATTCTGAATTTATGTGTTTTTAAACACACGTTCTTGCAAATATTTTAAGATATACCCAGAGTTTTTAAAATTCATGTTTTGTTTTCTTTTCAAGAAAATGATTTTTACCAGGGCATCCACTTTTTATGAACTTTAGGACTTACAACTATTCTTAGATTAAAAACAAACAAAACTAAACAGAATAGCTGTGTTCATCTTTGATACCTGCAAGTACTACTTACAGAGGATCTCGAATACCCTGCATTGTCTAATGAATAACTAGACTTTCTCCCATCTTATATCCATTCAATTATCTTTGAAAACATTTATCAAACACTTACTAATTTGCAGGCACTATTCTGAATGATTGTGAAAGGTGAACCACAGCCCAGAAATGGTTAGTGCTCATATCAGGGACAGGAAACAAGAAGTTCAAATACGTGGGCAGAGAGCATTTCAGGATGATGGGCACAGACAGTGCAAAGGCACTGGGGAGAAGTGTTCTGATCTGTGGAGTGACAGAAAGCCAATATAATAAAGCAGAAAGGAGACTGCACAGCTTGTGTGCACCAGCTCTGAGCTCACACTGCCCAACAAATTCTTGGCTAATCCGGAGCTGCTTGTGTGAAGGAAGGTGTTTCTCATGTCAGTATTAAGCTGCATGACTGAACTAGAATTAAAAGCGCTTCTCACCTTCTCAAGGGCTCCCTCCATCTTCCGACAGCATCCAATGTTCTGGTCTCTGTATTCCATAATTAGCCATAATGGGAACGCGAAAAAAGCAAAGCATTTTCTAAATTCTTTGAGAGTACATCCTGTTCTGGGTTAGATTGGAACATATGGCATTAGTAGAATTATGTGTTTCTCAATCCATTAACATTCAAAGCACTGATGAAAGGTTTATCCATACTGAACATATGTCCATTGCTAGTTTTAAATGCATAGATCTATCATTAAATTTTGCTTTTTTATATATCAGGAAATATTTTAATGAAAAGATTCAAGGAAATAGCAAGCATGGTCAACCCATCCCTATGTTTACCTTTAAGTTTTGTGTTTTTTTTTTTTTTTTGTCTGTCAAACTGTTTAAATTTAATTTTCAGATGGATCAGTCCTTTTCTTTTTTTATTGTAAACAAATGGGATACATGTTGTTTCTCTGTTTGTACATGGAGTAAAGGCATACCATTTGTGTAATCATAAATTTACATAGGGTGATGTTGTTTGATTCATTCTGTTATTTTTCCCTTCCCCTAACCCCTCCCACCCCTCTTTTCCCTCCATACAGTCTTTCTTCCTCCATTCTTGCCCCCCTCCCTAACTCTAACTCTAAACCTAACCCTAACACTAACACTAACCCCTCCTACCCCCCATTATGTGTCATCATCCGCTTATCAGTCAGATCATTTGCCCTTGGTTTTTTGAGATTGGCTTATCTCACTTAGCATGATATTCTCCAATTTCATCCATTTGCCTGCAAATGCCATAATTTTATCATTCTTTATGGCTGAGTAATATTCCATTGTATATATATACCATGGTTTCTTTATCCATTCATCAATTGAAAGACATCTAGGTTGGTTCCACAATCTGTCGATTGTGAATTGAGCAGCTATGAACATTGATGTGGCTATATCTCTGTAGTATGCTGATTTTAAGTCCTTTGGGTATAGGCCAAGGAGTGGGATAGCTGGGTCAAATGGTGGTTCCATTCCAAGCTTTCTGAGGAATCTCCATACTGCTTTCCAGAGTGGCTGCACTAATTTGCAACCCCACCAGCAAAGTATGAGTGTACCTTTTTCCTCACATCCTTGCCAACACCTGTTGTTGCTTGTGTTCTTGATAATCGCCATTCTAATTGGGGTGAGATGGAATCATAGGGTAGTTTTGATTTGCATTTCTTTTATTACTAGAGATGTTGAACATTTTTTCATATATCTGTTGATTGCTTGTAGATCTTCTTCTCTGAAGTGTCTGTTCATTTCCTTAGCCCATTTGTTGATTGGTTTATTTGTATTCTTGGTATAGAGTTTTTTGAGTTCTTTATATATTCTGGAAATTAGTGCTCTATCTGTAGTATGAGTGGCAAAGATTTTTTCCCCCTCTATAGGCTCTCTCTTCACATTACTAATAGTTTCCTTTGCTGAGAGAAAGCTTTTTAGTTTGAATCTATCCCAGTTATTGATTCTTGCTTTTATTTCTTGTGCTATGGGAGTCCTGTTAAGGAAGTCTGATCCTAAGCCGACATGTTGAAGATTTGGCCCAACTTTTTCTTCTTTAAGATGAAGGGTCTCTGGTCTGATTCTGAGGCCCTTGATCCATTTTGAGTTGAGTTTTGGTGCAGGGTGAGAGATAGGGCTTTAATTTCATTCTGTTGCATATGGATTTCCAGTTTTCCCAGCACCATTTGTTGAAGAGGCTATCTTTGTTCCATTGCATATTTTTGGCCCCTTTGTCTAATATGAGAAAATTGTATTTATTTGGGTTTGTGTCCATGTCCTCTTTTCTGTACCATTGATCTCCATATTTTTGTATGAATGCCATACATTCATACAAAAATATGTTTTTTGTTACTATTGCTTTGTAGTAGAGTTGAAGATCTGGTATTGTGATACCCACTGCTTCGCTCTTTCTTCTAAGGATTGCTTTAGCTATTCTGGGTTTTTTATTCTTCCTGATGAATTTCATAATTGCTTGCTCTATTTCTGTAAGGTATGTCATTGGGATTTTAATTGGAATTGCATTGAATCTGTATAGCACTTTTGGTAGTTATGGCCATTTTGACAATATTAATTCTTCCTATCCAAGAACATGGGAGATCTTTCCACCTAAGATTTTCTTTAATTTCTTTCTATAGTGTTCTGTAGTTCTCATTGTAGAGGTCTTTCACCTCTTTTGTAAGACTGATTCCCAAGTATTTTATTTTTTTTCTAGGCTATTGTGAATGGGGTAGTTTTCCTAACTTCTCTTTCTGAAGATCCATCACTTATGTATAAAAATGCATTGGATTTATGAGCACTGATCTTGTAACCTGCTATGGTACTGAATTCACTTATGAGTTCTAAAAGTTTTCTGGTGGAATTTCCAAGTTCCTTTAAATATATAATCATGTCATCAGCAAACAGGGATAGTTTGAGTTCTTCTTTTCCTATTCATATCCCTTTAATTTCTTTGGTTTGTCTAATTGCTATGGCTAGAGTTTCAAGGATGATGTTGAATAGAAGTGGTGAAAGAGGGCATCCCTGCCTTGTTCCAGTTTTTAGGGGGAATGCTTTCAGTTTTCACCATTTAGAATGATATTGGCCATGGGCTTAGGGTAGATGTCCTTACAATATTAAGGAATGTTCCCACTAGCCCTATTTTTTCTAGTGTTTTGAGCATGAAGGGATTCTGTATTTTATCAAATGCTTTTTCTGCATCTATCAAAATAATCATGTGATTCTTGACTTTAAGTCTGTTGATATGGTGAATTACATTTATTGATTTCATGATGTTGAACCAACCTTGCATCCCTGGGATGAAACCCACTTGATCGTGGTGCACTATCTTTTTAATATATTTTTGTATGCAATTTGCTAAAATTTTGTTGAGGATTTTTGTGTCGATGTTCATTAAGGATATTGGTCTGAAATTTTCTTTCCTCAATGTGTCTCTTTAAAGGTTTTGTAGAAGTCGGCTAAGAATGCATCTGGTCCTGAACTTTTCTTTGTTGGTAGGCTTTTGATGACCTCTTCTATTTCATTGCTTGAAATTGATTTATTTAAATTGTATATGTCCTCTTCATTCAGTTTTGGTAATTCATATGTCTCTAGAAACTTGTTGATGTCTTAGAGGTTTTCTGTTTTGTTGGAGTATAAATTTTCAAAATAGCTTCTAATTACGTTTTGTATTTCATTCATGTCTGTAGTGATTTTTTCTTGTTCATACCGAATTTTAGTAATTTGAGTTTTCTCTCTCTTTCTCCCTGTTTAGTGTGGCTAAGGGTTTATCAATTTTGTTTAATTTTTCAAAGAACTCTTTATTTTGTTAATTTTTTCGATTGTTTCTTTTGTTTCAATTTCGATGATTTCAGCTGTGATTTTAACTATTTCCTGTCTTTTACTACTTTTGGAGTTAATCTGCTCTTCTTTTTCCAGGGCTTTGAGCTGTAGTGTTAAGTCATTTATTTGTTGACTTTTTCTTCCTTTGTTGGATGTGCTCCATCAAATAAATCTTCCTCTAAGTACTGCTTTCATTGTGTCACAGGTTTTGATATGATGTGTCTTTGTTTTTGTTTACTTCTAAGAATTTTTTAATTTCCCTCCTGATGTCTTCTGTTATCCATTCATCATATAATAGCATATTACTTAATCCCCAGGTATTGGAAAAGTTTCTGTTTTTTATTCTGTCATTTATTTCTAATTTCAATCCATTATGATCTGATAGAATACAAGGTAGTATCTCTATCTTCTTGTATTTGCTAACAGTAGCTTTGTGGCATAAAATATGGTCTATTTTAGAGAAGGATCAATGTGCTGCTGAGAAGAAAGTGTATTCGTTCTTTGTTGGATGGTATATTCTGTATATGTCCATTAAGTCTAAATTTTTGATTGTGTTATTGAGATCTATGGTTTCTTTATTCAATTTTGTTTGGATGATCTATCCAGCGGTGAGAGAGGTGTGTTAAAATCGCCTAGTATTATTGTGTTGTGGTCTATTTGATTTCTGGAATTGAAAAGAATTTGTTTGACGTACATGGATTGGCCAATGTTCTGGGCATAGGTATTTATGATTGTTATGTCTTGCTGATTTATGCTTCCCTTAAGCAGTATGTAATGTCCTTCTTTATCCCTTCTGTCTAGTTTTGGCTTGAAGTCCACATTATCTGAAATGAGGATGGATACTCCAGATTTTTTGCTGTGTCTGTGTGCATGGTATGTTTTTTCCCATTCTTTCACTTTTAGTCTATGGGTATCTCTTTCTATGAGATGAGTCTCTTGCAGGCAGCATATTGTTGGATTTTTCTTTTTAATCCAATCTGCCAGTCTATGTCTTTTGATTGATGAGTTCAGGCTATTAACATTCAGGGTTATTATTGTGATATGATTTGTATTCCCAATCATTTGACTCATTTTTATTTTTTGACATGATTTGGTTTCCCCTTTATTTGGCTATTCCTTTAGGCTAGTTCCTCCCGTTGCTGATTTGCATCGTTGTTTTTCATCTCTTCCTCATGGAATATTTTGCTGAGAATGTTCTATAATGCTGGCTTTCTTTTTGTAAATTCTTTTAGCTTTTGTTTATCATGGAAGGATTTTATTTCATTGTCAAATCTGAAAGTAAGTTTTGCTGCGTATAAGATTCTTGGTTGGCATTTGTTTTCTTTCAGGGCTTGGTAAATGTTGTTCCAGGCCCTTCTAGCTTTTAAGTTGGATTGAAAAATCTGCTGATAATCTTATTGGTTTCCCCCTGAATGTAATTTGATTCTTTTCTCTCGCAGCTTTTAAAATTCTGTCTTTATTTTGTATGTTAAGTATTTTCATAATAATGTGCTTTGGTGTGAGTCTGTTGTAATTTTGTATATTTGGAGTCCTATAAGCCTCTTGTACTTGGTTTTCCATTTCATTCTTCAGATTGCAAAATTTTCTGATATTATTTCATTGAATAGATTGTTCATTCCTTTGGTTTGTTTCTCTAAGTCTTCCTCAATCCCAAGGATTCTTAAATTTGGCCTTTTCATGATATACCGTAATTTTTGTAGATTCTGTTCATGATTTCTTACCATCTTATCTGTTTGCTCAATTTTGTTTTCAATATTAAATATTTTGTCTTCAATGTCTGAGGTTCTGTCTTCCAGGTGTTCTATCCTATTGGTTATGCTTTCTATGGAGTTTTTAACTTGGTTTATTGTTTCCTTCATTTCAAGGATTTCTGTTTTTTTTTTTTTTTCAGTATCTCTCTTTATTGAAATGATCTTTTGCTTCCCGTATTTGCTCTTTTAACTGTTGATCAGTGAGATAATTTAATGCCTGCATTTTCCCTTTCATCTCTTCCTTCAATGCCTGCATTTGCTCTTTCATCTCCTCGTTTGCTTCCCTGATTGTTTTAATTATTTACATTCTGAAATCCCTTTCTGACATTTCTTCTGTTGTGCTGTCATTGGGTTTTATTGATATAGTATCTAGGTTTGTTTGGGACATTTTCTTCCCTTCTTTTCTCATATTGGTCAGGTATCAGTGGGACTCTGAGATATTGCAGATTTCCTCTATTGGCTTATAGTGTCCCTATATATTTCCAGTATATCACCTCCCAGCTTTTAGTAGCCTGAAATCTTGGAGGAACTTGATAATGCAGTACTTCCGAAGAAAGCTGCCCCTAGCCTGCTACTGGGTGCAGGGCTGGGGGCTGGTTCTTCATGGAAATCCTCTCACTGGGTGGTCCTGATCCTAGAAGCTGGCTGTAGACAGGGCCTGCCCCCGCCTGAGGGAGCCAGGCTACTCAGGGAAAGCCTCTCCCTGTCCTGCCTTGGTCCCAGAAGCCACGTGTGGCCCGGGACCCTCGGGGGCTTGGGGTTGGCTCTGTGAGGAAAAGCTCTCACTGGGCGGGCCTGCTCCTACAAGCTGGCTGTGAATCATGCCTGCCGCTGGAGGGCGCAGGGCTGCTTGGGGAAGCCTCTCGCTGCCCTGCCCTGCTCCCAGAAGCTGCCCCTGTCTGGGCCTCGCCCTGGCCGAGCTTCACCCTGTGGGAGAGACTCACCCCGTGGCTGTATGTTGGTCCGAGTCTCTCAATACCTCCCCTTCTTGAATCCTGAGTTCTGAAGTGATGGGAGATGCAGTCACCCTCTAGTACGTCATCTTGGATCTCCTCCTACCTTTAAGTTTTGAGAGAAAAATTTGGTGGGGTAGATGACGAATTTGATCTTATAAACTTTAAAATTATCTACTCAGAATTCTGTGGTGAGCTGCCCAACACAGGGGAAAGTTAAGTTTGGAAATGTAGATATTTGAGTGTGCCACAAAGAAGTGAGAGTTTTGTATAATTTGATGCCAAGAGAGTATCTTAACGGTCCCTGTGCCTGATGGAAAGCTGTCCTGTGGCCTAGAACACACTTATCTAACTGACCCCTTGCCATCCTTCATAACTCTGTTCCCATTTCATCTTCTCACAGTTCTCCCCAAATAATCTCTAATGAGTTACTTAGCAATAAGTTATCCCATAGTTATTAGCCCTTCCCCCATAGCTCTTATTTTTTATGTTCATATATGTGTTTGCTGGTTGCCAATTTAATGACTGTCTCCATCACAAGATTAGAAGCTCATTGAGAACAGGCCCATATATGTTTTGTTTGTCACTCTATTAATTTATATCAAAATCACATCAGCTCAAATCATATTGAATCAAATTATTTGGTCCCCATGAGATATTAATTATTCATTAATAATTTGAGGAAGGAATAAAAATTAAGTTAACCTAGAAGATGCTTGATAAATATGTGTTCAATGAACACCCTACAAAATAAAGGGGAAAGAAGATAAAGAGAACTATGGGAAAAAAACTCCATCACTCCCACTCCCACCAAAAAAGTCAACTTAATGTTAACTCATTCCTGTTTCCTTTTGGGCAGAAGAAAAAATTCTACAAAATATGTATTCTTATTAACAATAAACTGTATATTATATTATACAGAAACTTTTGGTTAGCACAAATATTACTATCATAATGATAGAAAGTAAAAGAAAACCGTCTCAAAGTAATATTCCATGCTTTTTATGAAACGTTCTGGAGGCAGATTTATGGGTGATTCCTGGTTTCCAGGTTATGTTTGCATCTAAAGAGGAATTGGTCTTATTTCTATAGAAAAGTGGATGAAGTCAAAGAAGTAAGGTGAGGTAAGTGGGCATTAAAAATGTTGCTTATGAGCATTGATCTTCTATCCTGCTACTTTACTGAATTCACTTATGAGTTCTAAAAGTTTTCTGGTGGAATTTCCAGGTTCTTCTAAATATATAATCTTGTCATCAGCAAATAGGGATGGTTTGAGTTCTTCTTTTCCTTTCGTATCCCTTTAATTTCCTTGGTCCGTCTAATTGCTCTGGTTAGAGTTTTGAGGATGATGTTGAATAGAAGTGGTGAAAGAGGGCATCCCTGCCTTGTTCCAGTTTTTAGGGGGAATGCTTTCAGTTTTTCACCATTTAGAATGATACTGGTCGTGGGCTTAGCATAGATGGCCTTTACAACATTAAGGAATGTTCCCACTAGCCCTATTTTTTCTAGTGTTTTGAGCATGAAAAGATGCTGTATTTTGTCAAATGCTTTTTTTTGCATCTATCAAAATAATCATGTGATTCTTGACTTTAAGTCTGTTGATATGGTGAATTACATTTATTGATTTCCAAATGTTGAACCAACCTTGAATCCCTGGGATAAAATGCACCTGATCGAATCTTGGAATGGAATCACCATTTGACCCAGCTCTCCCACTCCTTGGCCTATACCCAAAGGACTTATAATCAGCATTACTACAGAGATACAGCCATATCAATGTTCATAGTGGCTCAATTCACAATAGCCAGATTGTTGAACCAACCTAGATGTCCTTCAATTGATGAATGGATAAAGAAACTGTGGTATATATATACAATGTAATATTACTCAGCCATAAAAAATAATAAAATTATGGCATTTGCAGGCAAATGGATGAAATTGGAGAATATCATGTTAAGTGAGATAAGCCAAACTCAAAAAACCAAAAGACGAATGATCTTGCTGATAAGTGGATGATGACACATAATGGGGGATGGGAGGGAGGCAAGAATGGGGGGAAGGAGGGACTGTATAGAGGGAAAGGAGGGATGGGAGGGGTGAGGGGAAGGAAAAAATAGCAGAATGAATCAAAAACCATTATCCTAGGTAAACGTATGATTACACAAATGGTATGCCTCTACTTCATGTACAAACAAGAAACAAGGTATGTCCCATTTGTTTACAATAAAAATAAATTTTAAAAAAATGTTGCTTAGAACTATGCATGAGAGATCAGGGAAAACAACATAAATGTTGTTGGGATTACATTTTCTAGAGAAAGACAGACAAAGCAAAATAGAAGGAAGTAGAAGAAAGAATTATCATCTTATCTCACAAAACATTATTTGGCCAGTGAGAAAGAACTTTGAAGCTCCCTGTGGGGAACACAAGTCAGGGCGTCTCTCATCCTGTTTTAGAAAAATTGGATTGGGAGAAATCTCCTAAACAAATACACTTAGTTCTCTTCTCTTAAGGGTTTATGACTGAAAGCTGATGGAAAATGGGAAGCATGAGAAAGTTAAAAAGTAAGAACATTCTAGCAAGATTTCCAAATGCAAGTACTTCAGGCCATTCCAGGCAAATGAGCCTACAACATGAATTTCTGATTCCAGGGGAAGGAAAGAGATGCAGTTTAAACAGTAGACTCTTCGGGAATGGCCCATTCTAAGAGAGTTAAGTTGGGGATATTCTGGAGAATTTTAATTTCTAACAGTCATTCAGTGGAAGCCAACAGATGGAGGAGTTTTGGGTTAGTCATGTTTTATTGCTTTGACCAAAATACCTGACAAGAACAACTTAGAGAAAGGGAAGTTTATTATAGCTCATGATTTCAAAGTTTCAGTTCATGGTCAGCAAATAAGGAAAAGGGAAGGGGCTCCTGAGAAGATGAACCCTTTCAGGGCATGTGTCCCATGATTCACCTCCTTCATCCAGGTCATATCTGCTAAGTTAACACCGAGTTTGTTCATTCAAACTAGGATAGTCTTATAAGGTTATAGTTTTCATAATCCATCTTACCTCTCAATTCTCCTTATTAATACAAGAGTTTTGGGAGACTTTTCATATCCAAACCATATCATTCCACCCTTGAACCCCAAAGCTTATGTCCATCTCACAAATGTAATAAATTAAGTTCATCTCCAAGAGTTCCCATAGTCTTAATTGTTCAGCATTACCCCAAAGTCCAATTCCAAAGTCTCCTCTGAGACTGCAGACAAACTCTTAAGTGTGAGTCCCTGTAAAAACCAAAAGCAAGTTACACATCTCCAAGATATAGTGACATAGAGTAAACATTCCCATTCTAAAAGGAGAAGAATAGGGGCATAGGAAGAAGCGATGGTACCAAAACAAGATTGAAACCAAGTTGGGCACCTGTTTAGGTGCTATAGCTCCACTTTCAACAT
This sequence comes from Sciurus vulgaris, assembly GCF_902686455.1. Classification (NCBI taxonomy): domain Eukaryota; kingdom Metazoa; phylum Chordata; class Mammalia; order Rodentia; family Sciuridae; genus Sciurus; species Sciurus vulgaris. The sequence goes on along the minus strand of NC_136469.1, from coordinate 132,077,653 downwards.
CTGGGGCGTATGGCAGTAAGATGTGATCTCCAAAGGGCTTGGACAGAACAGTCCCTTTGGCCTTGCCAGTTGCAGCACACATGTGTTCTTTTTTAGCCTGACTCTCTGCAGTTAGCAGCTTTCCTTGGCAAATACTCCACAATACTGGCATCTCTTAATTCTTGTGGTCTCCATTACAGTTTCAGCTTCACCTTCACAACTTTGCGTATTGCTCTCAGGGCAACCCACAGGGATTCTGGCCCTGCTTCCTTTTACCTGACCTGCTAGGCCTTCTTTTGAAATCTTGGCAAAAACTTCCATGACTGCCCTACACCAACTCCAGCATTCTGCATTCCTGCAGAACCAGTACCATGTGCACACTGTCAATGTCTGCTGCCAGTTATAGCAGTAGATAAGTACCCTGGGAACTTGAGGGCTTGCATGGCCAAGCATGGTGGTAATCTTTTCTAGGCCCTTCTGTCTGAGCAGAGTATGGGTATCCCAGCAGTCTATTCTCAAAGGAGTTTTATTTTTATACCTTTGAATCTTTGATGGGTGGTGTGGTCTTGCCAATTCCTGAGATGTACTCAAGGTATATTTCCTATTGTCTCTGAGCAAAGTATTCAATGCCTCTTCGTGACTATAATCTCTTCAACAACCATAGCTTCATTGACTCCAGTTTGACACTCACTTTTCTGGCCAAACTGCAATTTTTTCATATCTTTCTGCTCTGAATTTTTCTCCTATTTCACAATAAACCTGGCTAAAAGTCAATAGTCAAATTCATGCCACTGCATGAATGATGTACAGCTTTGAAATTTCCCCTCTTAGATTAATTAGTCCATCTCTATTAAATTCAGCCTCACACAAAATATCAGGACATGGACAAAATATAGACAAGTTCTTTGCCAGGTAACATGAATGGCCTCTAGACCAATACTCAATAGCATCTTCCTTCCCCTCTGAAATATAATGAACACAGTCCTACCATGCCTCTTTTCATAAACATGCTGGTCTTCTGAGCTCCCATCATTATTGCCCATTAAACTTTGTTTACAACATTCTAAGACTTCTCTATTCTGCATCTCCAAACTTTTTCAAACTCCTCCCATAAATCAGTTTCAAAGTCTTCTGGATCACATCATCAGGTTAGTTCCAGCAATGACCTCACTTCTTTGTACCAATTTCTGCATTAGTCAGCTTTCCATTGCTTTCATCAAAATACCTGACAGGAAAAACTTAGAGGAGGAAAAGTTTATATTGGCTCATGGTTTCATGGGGTCAGCCCATGGTTGGCCTTCTCCTGGTTCTGGACTCAAGACGAAGCAGATCATCAAGATGGAAGAGTGTAGTAGAGGTGCTGCTCTGCTCATGTCAGTCAGGAGCAGAGAGAGCAGTGAGGGAAAAGGAAAGGGGCTCTAGGGAAAATAAACCCTTCCAAAACTTGTTGCCAGTATCTCTTCAGTCTTGCCCTACTTACTACAGTTACCACTCCATTATCTATTCAAGCCAGGATGGATAGAGTAGGTTAGGGCTCTCATAATTTAATCATTTCACCTCCTGCATTAGCACAGGAAGTTTAGAGAGGACACCTCATATTCAAAGCATAGCACATAATAAAAGTGAGTTTAGTAAGCAATGCACAATAATATCATCTCAGTAATGGACAAAAGTAGAAAAATGTAAGATCACAGAATATGGAGGAAAGAAATATTGCAGAAACACTCACAGTAAATCATGACAAGCAGAATATGGCATAGAGGAATAAGGGAGGACAGGGGTCTTCAACTGGAGAGCATTTTTATACTCTTTCTTTCAGAGAAAGAGAAGTTGAGCCAAGTCTGCTATGTTTTGTGTCTTAGCCCTTCAACTTTACCTCTGCACATCAACTTTTAGAAGTTAACCTCTGAATTTTGTCATTGCACACAAAATGAAAAATTCCTAGAACAAAGTTTTGATTTAGAGCATAAGGAAAGAAGAAAAAAAATTATTCAATTGAAATAATTTATCACTATTATTTTTATCTTCACTAATGATAATCACAAAGAGCTTGTCACTGTGTTGCTTAAGAAGGAAACAAATTTTAATTTAAATCGAAAATGGAAAGTATAGTTGTAATTTCAGGATGTATTTGACAAATTCCAGGCACTATTCCTTTTCTCTGTTTCAAGACTGAGGAGAGATTTTTGGCCTTCCAGGCTCCCAAGCCTGAAAGTCATAGAAGTAAAACAAACAGAAACAGGGGGAGGCCTGTGATTGAGAACATGGGTTGGGAGTGAGATACTGAGTTCAAGCTACGCATTTCCTTCCCAGAGTCCTCTACTTCTGTGAAATTGGCAAGAAGTGCAAGCTTTAGCTTGTTTTTCTGGTGAGAGTTATTCCCTTACTATAGTTTCTACTTATGCATATTTTAGCATAACAAAATGCTATGTATTTATGCTTAGAACATTGGAAAGCAATAAGAAATAGAATCACCTTTCAGGAATTCATGGGAGGCCTACAATTTATGTAAACATATATTATGGATAATTATGTAAACAGACATGTATTATAAATAATGAATAATCATTGGAGCCTCGTGCTAACTGACAATTATGATATCAAATATTCCTGGAACTGCCTCTTAATTGTATTAGAAATGACTCTTTCCAAACACAATCTCATCAAAGGTTTATGTAGTTTTCTCCTTTTCTTGGCAGAGAAAGATTCTGACCTCTGCATTTCCTGAGATGGTGGTCTTTTCATAAAAATCTACTATTTTAGAAAATCCTTTCACTCTGTACTTAGCTTTAGTTTTGTTATTTTCAAATGACCTTTGTCATCAAAGTTAAGTTAGGGGACTATTGCTCTTATGGAGGAAGGTCAAGAAATCCAGATAAGTCTCTCTTGCTTCCTTAATTAACCATATAGATTAAAATGGGAGAATGTCCTGTAGGATCTTGAGCAGAGGTCATGGTGACCTTCATAAAGGGCTAGAACATTAGACATTTCACAAACCCATGAGCAATTGCCTTATGGAAGAATCATTCTTGTGCTTTGACTGCCACAAAGATAATGAGGATCAGAAACCACACAGATAAACTTTTTGTCCGATACCAGAGATGGAATGTGTGAATCGATAACTCCAAGGATAGTGAGAAGTGACATGCAGCTGCCCACCCTAAACAAACCTGTTGTGAGAGTATGAATCAAGTGCCATACATTCCATTAGAGCTGGAGGTGCCAGCACATGGAAAACATCTTCCTGTGGGAAACAGGAATAATTTTCTGAAGAACATGGCAAGTACCAAATGGAGAGATAGATGTAAACTTGGAAGTATGCATAATTTTGGTTGCAAGGAACAACTTGGGCAAAGTGATAAGCAAGAAACTGCATGGCAGTTGAAGAAAATAGGAAGTAGCCTATCGTGGGGTCCCTAGTGTCATTGGAGATACCCTCAACAGTGGCAATAGGATTATAGAATTATTTATCAAAATCCTGGGCCGAGGAAAGGTGATATTTCATTTTCACCAAGTTCCTCATTCACTTATCCTCTCTGTATTCATTTTTTTTTTTCATTTTGTGTGTGATCTTAACTACCAGTAAAATCCCATGTTTTGATTCTTTTACACATTAGTGGGGATAGAGACACTACGGACTAGTATGGTAAATCTGTCCTAAACCTTGTGTCTTGTCAAAGATAACCATCTCACCTTAGCATTACCGTTCAGAAATCACTTACTGACAGTTAGACAATTCATTTTAGGTAGATGATTCTCTTCATTTTTAAGTTTATTTTATTCCATGACTAGGGACTCATCATATACACATATACATATACACTTTTCAAAATTAAAACTGGCTGAAACATTGAGTCTTTATTTTCAATTCACTTTATTGAATGTTGTCAACACAAACGCAGATACATTTGGGTTGCTTAGCAAGCTGATTTTCTTATTTTTCAAATTAAATAATTAGTTTGAGCCATAAGGGAAACGTAATCTTACTATTTTTTTGTAAACATGAGAGCTTGTGGTGTTCAGGGCAATTTCAAATATTTACAATATATACTTTATGTGTCCTTTTACCATGAGTTTAAAAAATCATTAACTAAAACATTAACTTGCACAAAATGTAGACCAAATGCAATAAAAAGAGTAGAATATCTTTTCAAAACAAGGAAGAAAGATATTGTTACTGAGAATACACAGTAGGAAAAGGAGAATCAGTAACTGACAATTTAAACTTTTAAGGATCAAGAGAGTGAGCCATCTGGATTTAATCAGCATAAATCTATAGCTTGCATTAGCTCCACAATTAAGACACTCATAAAAATCCACTGTGTGAGTAAGAGCTTTCCTGAATCATAATTTAACCATGATACTCTATCAAATGACTCCTTCATGCTTCAATTTAAAACCACAAAGAAAACGCATAAAGCAAATGGGTGCTGAACAAGAGAAAATATTTGACAATTCATTCGTTATTTTTCTTCTTGCTAATATAACTGATAAAAATAATTATTTAATAATGTTTAATATCCTAATTTTAATAATATTTACTATGTTTAAATGATAAAATGATTAAGTTGATTTATTCTATATTTCAATTAACCAAATGAAAGACATCTTGGATATTGCAATTTTAGAAGAAACAATTGTAATATTTTAGATGTGATTATAATATCACCATCACAATAAGGTGTGATCACTATGAACTCTGGCACTAGAGAACTTGAATTTTAGAAGACAACTTGCCATTCATTATGTGAACTGTTGTTTCACTTTGTTGCATTTTTCACATTCAGGAAGATTTTAAGATGCATAATGTCTAGGAAATGCATTCAACTGGAAAATGGTGGAAGTCAGTCAGAGGTCCGAATACTTGAACTGTGACTTGCAGGGATCAAGGGAAAGCATCTATTGCAATTATTGTCCTTCGGCACAAAAAGAAGAGTTTCAGGAAATGAGACAGGAGTGAGATCTGGAACTCCAAAGACACAGGAAATCCAATCACTATGGATATTTAAAGAACTCTGGAGGAAGAGAACATGATTGCCCACTTGACTTGAGATGATGTCATGACCCGATTTTATTTCAATCTGTAAAAGGTAAATGATTTTGGTGGACATCTGATTTACAAGTAGAGCCTAGGAGGATGCTCAGTCAATAAAGCTTTGAGAGAAGAGAACAAAGCAGCTGTGCAGATAGTGGTAGAGAGCCAGGGTAGAAGGTGGGGGACAGTGGAAGCACCCTAGAAAATGGCTTGGCTGAAGAGAGGATTAGTTAGCTATGGTGGGGACACAGGTGAGCCAATGATTTTCTGTAAGAAGAGTTTAGAATTCTGAGAGTGGATGAGTTGGTGAAGCAGGAATATCTCAGATAAGCAGAAAATTACAGGAAGCAAAGAGGAGGTATCAGGGAAAAGAGAGAAAGTTATCTCAGTTCTGAAGGGAGAATAACTAAGCATGAGTACATGACTGGCTTAAAGCAGCCCTTACCTGGGGAATTCTGCAGAACCCTGACCTGTGAGTATGTGTGTGCACTTCTCAATGAGGAAAGGGAAAGTTCTGTGTTCAAGTAAGCTTGGAAAACGCTGCCGGACTCTGCCACATTCCTCGATGAAGATTTAGAGTTCATATTACACTAAATTCCTGAGAAAATGTGCATTGAAAGAGTAAATATTTTAAACATGTTTATGTTTAGTTAACACAATGTTAAGCCTTCTTGCTAGGAACAGTTTATTCTCCTTTGAAAGTGTGATAAAAGTTGGAAAATAGGAAGGTTGACAGGGTATGTTTAGAAGAGAGTGTTCAAAGGTGTAAGTCTGTGACAAGCTGAGTTCCTGTGATTTTTCTAAACAGCAAATTGCTTTTTCTAGACACATTCACTTTTATTTGTGAGTAGTAACAATTTTGTTTCTGAGGTGACATTGGGGTTTGAACCAGAATAGAGGGTAAGCCAAAAAACAGGTGCCAACAAATTAGAATCAAATATGGGATAGGATATACACGTCCTTCCTTGCCCCTTTCTCCATCTGTTTTGATATGAGAAGAAAAACTAAGACAAATAGTGACAGAAACTGGACTATGAGGCTCTTCTCTGCATATGCACTGACAGAGGTTTCTAATGAGAGTCATGCAATAATTTTCTATCCTAAGTAGAATAGATAAATTGTAGTAATACATATGGTAAAATGTTTAGCAATAAAAAACAGCAAAGAGAATCAATTAAAAAAAGAATTAGTATAATTTAACCAAGAAAAAAGCAGCAAATTTTTGATACATGCCATGATACAAAACTATTCTCAATTTTATGATTAGCAAAAGAAACCAGAGATAGAAAGCAATATCCTTTGTGTGTCTGTTTACATGAAATTCTAAATCAGGCAAAAATAATGTGTGCTGAAAACCAAATTAGAAAAGTATTTGTCTCAAAGTGTTTGTTGACTGCAAAGGGGCACAGTGTGCCAAAAGGTTGTGTATCTTGATAGTGGCATGCTTATATTGGAGTCAAAACCCATCAAGTTGGGCTTTGAATATCTAAATTTATCTTCCCCATAATACAGGAACTGTATACAAATTTCAAGCCTTTGTTATAGATTTTCTTTTTACAATGATATCAATTGTAGAATTTATAAATTACTTTAAGTATTTATTTTTGGCTTGAGAAACAAATGTTTTAAAGCTAACAAGAGCTAAGTTTCTCACTATTGAATAATAACGTTTCTGTTATAAGAATGTGTAAGACTAAATATACCCAGAAGTTTTGGGTTGAAATTGAAAATCTCAAAATGTACTCTTGTGTCCCAAACACACGTACATGTTTATGTGTACATATAAGTGGATACATATGCATCAATATGTGTGTGTGTGTGTGTGTGTGTGTGTGTTTCCCAGCTCTGTATCTTGAGTGGCTGAGAGATTTTAGTAATTCACTGACCATCTGTAAACCTAGTACTCACAGCTTGGTTTCCAAATCTCACTCTGCAATAAAACAAACAAACAAGCAAACAAAAAAACTAAGAATCCAGGAGTAAAATGGTAAATCCAGGATTGAGGCTGGGTTTCTGGAGCATATTAATATACCAGAAATTAAGGAAATGCTTTGAGAATTATGGATGCCTATGCAAAGGAGTCAGCTTCAGAGAGTCCCTATTTACCCAAAGTGGGAAAATCTGAGAATCAAAATGGTGTCAATAATATGCTATAGGTTACTGGAAATAATTTAAACCCTTCAAGTCTATTGTTATACATACATACATATATATATATATGTATGTATATGTGTACACACACACACATCAAAATAGAAGGAGGCTCTTTCTGCCATTAAAATAACAAATAAAAAGACAGAAGCAATTCTGGAGTTAGAACATTATTACTGGATTCAAAAACTAGTTGACTGAAGTTTTGACAAGTTCTCATATCTTTCCATAAAGTCATATTTCCTCACAAATTGCCTGTTAGGTAAAAGGGAAAAATAGAAACTTTCAGGTGAAAAACTGTTAAAATCTCCAATATTGTGAAAAATCATCATAGGACGTGATACACTGAGGTTAACCTGGCACTGCTGAACTTCCTGCCAAAGGGCATGAATGAACTTAAATCCAAATTGGAGGGAATTATACAAAGCACCTGTCCTGTGCTCTTCAGGGACTGTCATTTTATAGTAGACATTAAGGGAAACTAGAGAAGATGACAACTAAATCAGTGAAAGATTCGCACGAATCCTGGAATAAATAGCTATTGGCAACCTTTAGGTGGGGCAGTTAATGAAATCTGAATATGAACTCCGATGTTTTATTTGAGGTCAGCCACCTATTCTTTAAAGAGGTCTAATAATAAACATTTTATGCTTTGTAAGTCATGTAGTCTGTCATGACCCCTCTACCCAGCATAGTAGCTGGAATGCTGCATAGACAATACATAAAATAATTAGCATGACTGTATTTATAATACACTTTATTTATAAAAATAGGTGGCATCTAATGCATCCCAACTGATATATAAAAGAATATTTCCCCTCTTCTCCTACCTCTTTGTAATTCAGTATTTTGGCTCTATTTTATTTTCTCTGTTAGCGTCTCAGTTATAATTCTTCTTAAATATTTTTCACTGGTTGTCCAAGAGTGTAAAATACAAGTTTTTAATCAAAACACATCTTTGAGTAACAGGGTGGCATTTCACAAGCAATGCAGGTAACTTAGTGCTCCCAGTTCCTCCTTCCATCACATGTCACTGCTGTCATTCATTTTATCTATCCACATGTCATCTCCAATTACATTGCTACTATTATTATTTTAAACAGCTATCTTATAGATCAAGTAAGAAAATAAATGTACTTATTTTAAATGTTAACACTATCAATGCCTTCACTCTATCCTTTCATTTTTACAGATATATGTTTCTGTACTTTAAAATTTTACCTTCTTTGTAAAGAACTTTAGCATGTCTTTCAAGGCAGGCATGCAGGTTAATGCATTCCTCCAAATTTTATTTGTCAAAGAATCTACTTCTTATTCACTTAAGGATTATTTCACTAGCTGTAACATTCAAGTTGGTTATTTTTTTCTTTCATCACTTTTTGTATTTAACTCTATTTTTCTCATTTGCCTTGTTTCTTAGAAGAAATCTGCTATTATTCTTTCCCTCTCACATAGAGGTGAAGTGTGCCCCCCAACCCCTGCCCTCTGGCTTCTGTTATTATTTATCTCACTGCTCTTGGTTTTCTGCAGAATGGATGTGATATACCCACTTAAGAGTTTATTTGATTGTACTTTTGTTTTGTTTTGTCTGTTTTCATGGACATGGTATGTATCCTGCTGCTGTTCTCTGAGCTTCCTGAGTTTATTTTGGTATCTATTAGCAGTTTGGGAAATACTTGGTTATATATTTAAAATACATCTTCAGCTCTGTTCTCTCTTTCTGATATTTCAGTTGCACATGTGTTATCATGTGTTACACATGTTGCACTTTAGGTGTTTTGCTCAATGTGGTTTTTCTTCTTTGGTTTCCCCCATTTCAGGTTGGGAGGTGTCTCTTGGCTTCGCTTCAATCTCATTGCTTCTTCCTTCAACCACACTCAACTCCCGATGAGTCTCTCAGAGGAATTCTTCACTTGTGCTCCATTTTATTACTGCCCTTTTCTCTTGATTCTTTCACTATCTGTATCTCTGTTTATACCACTCATTTATCCTTGCAGTCATTGTGTTTAGTTTTAGAAGCCTTCACATGTTTATTATAACTATTTTAAAACTATATTATATTTATTATAACTATTTTATGCCCCAACAACTTTCTCAAAATGATGCTGAATTTTTCTCTGAAGAGCTTTATGTTGGGACTCCAGGGACTTGGTGTACCTTCTACTTTCCACTGAAAGCTGGACCTGTGGTGGAGGAACTGAGGAAAAGGCGTTTCGTGTGCAGGTATAGGTGAATTGCATAGGATTTGGTCTTCTTTCTGCTACACTGTGGGGTACAGAAGCTTCAGTTTCCTTAAGCGTCCTTATTATTTTTGATTTTGTTTTTCTCCATTGGTATCTTCAGATATCCCTGAGAACTTCTTAAATAGAGTCTGTTTCTTGATGTTTGTTCATTTGTAACTCATTGTTATTATACTGGACCCTGTTGGCATAGTTGTCGGTGTGAGACAGAAGATATGGTCTGTAATATCATGATTAAATCAAAATTGTTTTGGTTGGGCCTGTGTCTAGGACTGTGGCCTTCACAATTATTTCTCCTCTTAGGTGGTAGGGGAAGGCCAGAGATTTTAAAAAGACACTCAACTCTAGGCCCTCCTGACCACAGCAGGGATATAGATGCCCCAAGTGTTTGTGGATTCTTTGCTTTATAGAAAACAGAGGAATGGAAGTGTATTGAAATATTATTTCCCCAGACCTGACCAGCTGACTACTTTCTCCATCCACAGGGGGCAAGAGTACTGATAAATTTCAGCCTTCACATGGCTGGTTTCTTTCATACCAGCAAAAATGTAGTTTACTCAGGCTCAAGTTACTGAAAAAGAAATTAAAAATCTCATATCTGTTTTATCATTCAGTTGTGTAGTGTTCAGGTTTAAAGCTGCTAACATTACCTTTTGGGATATATTGTTGAGTGGTAAGCCAAAGAATTGTTAGGTATCTTGAATTTAATGCCACCTCATTCTTTCTCAGTGAAGAGAAATTAATAAAATTATAGGCATGGAACATTTTTGGAATTGTGTTTGGAGAGAAATGACTTAATGTAGATTATGGGCTCAGTACCAAATAGCCAGTAGGCCACCCACAACTATTAAGGTTTTCAAAACAGAGATGAGGGTTCAAAAAGGAAGGGGAAACTATGTATTTTACAATTAGATGCTAAGCTTGTGAGCTCATGAAATCACTTTTATATTGCTTGCTATTCACTCAAAAAACATTACCTACAAGGTGCTAATAACACAGTAACTTCTTGACTAAGTATGTAATGGTTGCAGTATGTACTAATTGGTTGACCAGTACTAATGAGGCAGTACTGATTGGACAAGGGGATATGGTCTCCTTAGTGATTTTAGAAACACAAAACTTTACTAAGTTTAGAAGACAAGGAAAGAACTTCCTTTAGGGGAGGGTGAAGGAAAGGATGGAGTAACCACATGGAAGTTTTCCAATATGTCTGCAAATTTTTTTGATTCTCCTCTAATTAGAATTAGTGATCTACACTTTTGAAACTGGGTGTGCTTTTTTTTTTTTTTATTTTTAACCATTTCAACCAAAAGGGTTCAACAGAAAATGATACTGTATGACTTGGGAAGCTAGCTCATAAATATGATGTAGCTTCAGACTTGCTCCCTGAAATAGTCAAGCCTGAAATCTTTAGATGCCATGTGCATCACATAACAGCTCAGAGACTGTGAGGAAGCAAAAAGTAGCCCAAACTGATTACAAAGAGATACCTTGGAACACTGCTCCACACACACACAGAGGTCAGCTATTTCAACCACCTGAATTCTAGCTCCAGTCATAGCCTGACTGCCGAAGAGAAACCCACCCCCCCAAAAAAACATACAGGGAACATTCCCATTTCATGATCCACAGAACGAAGACAGTCTGGATTGTAATCCAGTGACTGCTGTTGTTTTAAGTCAGTTGGAAGTTGCCATGTAGCAAATTGCCAAAACAAGTATTTTGCTTTGTTTGTTGTACTTTCTACATAGCATCTCGACTTTAATGATGCATTCCTACACTCTATGTCTAAAATGCATTCAGAGTTAAAGAGTCATTTGATTATATAATAATCAGAAAAAAAATCTGCATTTGTGAGGTTTCTGAAGAGCAATGGAACCAATAATAGGTGTGTATACATATGCATACATATAAAAGGACTTATTTCCAGGAATTGATGTGGAGACCTGGCAAGTCCAAAATCTAATGGGAGACTGACAGGCTGGAGTCCAAGGGAAGAGCTGCAGTCAGAGTCCAAAGGGAGAACTAGGAACTAGGAAGAGCCAGTGCTACAGAAGCTAAAGGCAGTCTGCTGGCAGAATCCCCTCTTGTTTTTGTACTAGCTAGGACTTTGACTGATTGGATGAGACCTACCCATTAATGCTCTGGACTTGAGTGTCCACCAATGGGAGTACAATCTACTCTACTCAAAGTCCATTGGTTTAAATATTAATCTCATTCAAAAACACCATTACCGAAAATCCCAGAATAACTTCCCCGATATCTGGGAAATGTGTTCTGGCTAAATTGATACATAAAATTAAACATCTCTTTTGATCTGGGTCAAATTTTCCTCACTGATTAGTTGAAATATTGAAGCGAAATTGTCTAAAAATGTCTGTGCTTCAATATTATCACTTCATTATTTCATGGTATGATTTATATTTTACAAATTGTAAGTAAAAGTTGCTGATGTGTCTAACACAATGTCTGGCACATACTAAACATCAATAAGTAATAATCCATGTTCTGGTCCCCCCACTATATAACAGAGAGAGGTGGAGAAATAAATAGAATTGGTACTTTATGGGTAATCTGCTCTGCATTAGAAAATGCATATTAAAGGACATTCTCCTATTCCCTTTGTGTATAGTTCAGAAACTAGAATAAGAAAGGATAAAACTGTGGTATTTATCTAACCATTCCACCTCCCAACAAATCTTAGTCATCTGTCCATCGATTGATCCCTTAAGAGACGCAGAATCTCTACTGTTGTCACCATGTTGTTGGTAGTCACTATCAACCAACAGTATTTAATAGTTAAGGGAAAATTGACCATGACTCTAGTAATTCCACAGTGATTGAACATATAACCTGGACCCCTCACTGTGCACCATGTTCTGTGTGTCTGTAATGTATGCTACCATACTCTTCATCTTTATTAATTTTTCTCTAACTTAATGCATATATGTTCCCTCACTCATCTGAAAGAATAGACTGGAAGACACCTTTATTTGTCATATATTACTTTATCTTGATGGGCTTCTGAAAGGAAAGATGAGGTTACAAGACAAATGTGGTGGAAGGGGGTCATTTACCTGGTGCAATTGGTCGATAATTAATTTAACTATTTTTCTTTTCAAACTGTGAATATATTATAATGACTGCATCAGTCTGTGTCTCATAATTCAAACATCTGGGATATCTTAAGATCATTTATATTGAGCACTTCTGATAACTGTGATTCACTTTTTCCTATTTTTTTTTCAAATCCAATAATTGTGATCAGATGCTGTAAATTAAGAATAATATATTATAGTGATTTGAGCTCTTTTTAACTTCTGAAGAGTGTTGTTTTTGTTATAGCAGGCAGTAAATCTAGCTTGACTAAAACCCTGTCTCTCTTGCAATGGGTAATAGCAAAGATCTCTGTTCAATAACCTCAGCATCTTAATTGTTGCCCTTGACCAGGTCCTGAGCCCTTCCCTCACTCATGGGTAGTTCAGAGTTCAGCTAAAGGAATGTGTGGAGTTTGTACAACATTTAGGGTTCATCTTCAGTGCATCTTTCCTATCCAAGAATTTATTCCTCACTTTGGAGACCTTCGGGCTGCTTCAAATTCCTATTTATAACTCATTTATGAATTAGAAAATTATTTTTATTTTCAAATTATATTAAGTTTACAGCCAATTGAGATACCCATTTTCCCAATACTATATTTGTGCATTAGGATATTTGAAATATTTAATGCTTTTCATTTTTCTATTCAATAATTCATAGATTAAGAATTTTTTAATTCCCCATTGCCAGATACATACAGTAACATTGAGGTTGACACACATAAAATTGAGATCTAGTGAGTACCTTTACTTAAAGGATACATAGTCAAGGGAATAAAAGGCTACTGTATAGAGGGTAAAGAGGGATGGGAGGGGTGGGGGGAAGGGGAAAAAATAACAGAATGAATCAAACAACATTATTGTATGTGGATTTATGATTACACAAATGGTATGCCTTTGCGCCATGTACAAAGAGAGAGGCAACATGTATCCCATTTGTTTACAATAATATAAAAAATAAAAAAAATAAAAAGAAAAGGCTATGTAGTTAAGAAATGGAAATATGATTAGATAAAAGATGTACTCCATGTACTGAGGAACAGAGACAAAATGATAAATAAATATGAATAATTGGAGAAGTGAGAACTTAAAAGGGAGGGGAAATTTGAGCAGAATAGAGTGCCCATCCAGTAACAGAATTTGATCAACTTATTCATCAAAAGTGGATATGTTGGGTCGGTGGGGATTCCATATTTGAGAAAACGTTTTTTTCTGAGGAATGAGGAACAGAAGAAAATAGAGATTTCCAAGTTATCAGGTACAGATAAAAAAAAAAATGAGGAAGAAGGAAATGAAAAAGCTACAAATGTGGTTCTGAAACTTAATCTCCTATAACTTAAAAAGTAGTGGTTCTTCTGTGTTCCTGCTAGAAATGAAAAAAAAAAAAAAAAAAAAAAAAAGAAAGAAATAACTGACTTCTCTTGGCCAACAGTGACCATAGATGTATTTGGGAAAGATACCTTGCAGCAGTTTTACAGTAAGAGGAAGAGACCGAGGTTGGAAAGATGAGTTCAGTGAGCTGCTGAGGCTGTCCCAAGGCAGTAGAAAGGAGGTGACAGACTGAAGAGGCACTCCGAAAATCAAGAAATTCAAGAAGAAAATGAAAGGGTGATTTAAGGATGACTCTGCAATTGCAGGCTTGAGTAATTGAAAGTTTTAACCAGAATAGATACATTTATCGGGATAAAATCCAGGATGAGGGAGAGACTTGGAGCCTAGGAGTACAAGGGCCCAGGAACATTGATCTTTAGTTCCCTCGGGGATTGATTATACATTGTCACATTAAAGTTAGCCCATCCTTCAAGTGCTCTCGGCTGTTTCCAAGTGTCAGTTTTGTCATTTCTGTTTTGAGACACTCTTTGGGGTGTGAGTAATGGAGTGTGATTAAAACGTTCCTTTCCTGCATCTTTACTATTCTACATGATAGTCAATCATATCATTTACTTTAATCTGATTATTATACATGGATTATACTATTATTTTGTAGATGAGAAGTTCAGAGTGGTTAATTGGTAGGATCTAGGTCTCTGTGAAATACGGCAATTTTTAAGACCCATAATTCCGGTTAAGTGTATAAAAACAATTTCCATAACCAATCAGTTGCTGTTACTATCCAATGGTACACAAGAAGTGTTCCAATCAATATTTTAAGGAATGGGAATTTGGAACGTGCAGCATAATCCTTCCAGTTAAATACATTTTATCTCCCTTCAAGTACATTTAATATCTTCTCCATTTTTTCCTTTCGGCTTTATGAGCTGTCAAAATGCTGGCCCCGTCTGCTAAAGAGGCCACTGAATGAACGGGACGTGCATGTTGTAAACCACTTAGAGCTTTCTGGGAGAGTAACTGTTACCACTTGAGGGCATCATGTCATTATGTTCTGTAATACTCCTGATCTTCTGAGACCCTCTCAAGCCCATGACTCTCAGGCAGAAGAGGCTAAGATGGGGGAGGTGAGGTCTCAGCTAAAAAAGCTGAGGCAGCACTGAAAATAGCAATTTACCATGCCAAATCTGTGTTTCCTGGTGTACAAGGTTGGTGACGTCTGTATTTCAGGAAAGGCTAAATCAACAGAAGAGAGTAAGGACACAGACAGAAGGTGATGGAATCTTCCTGACCGAGACCAATATAGGACTTCAGATGGGCTAAGTGCTCTAGAGGTTAACCTGGTTTTGGCCAATCAGGGAATTATCAGCACTGGAAGCTACCTTTGAGCAGTGAAAGCAAGAGAAACATCACCGTAAGCAGTCTTTCCTCCCAAAAGAGAGGCAGAACCGTGGCTTTGAAATGCTCAGCTATGTGGAAGTTGGACATGAATGATGTATCCAATGGAAAAATTTTAAATAATAGTTCACTCCTAGACATGAGGAGTTTTCCCCCTCTGATTTTCAACAAAGGTGATCAAACAAATGCCTTGAAATATGTGTAAATGTGTTTGAAAATTTATTTATAATTTATAATTTATTTATAATTGCTACTTGAATGCAATAAGTCTTTCTGCAATGTTGAATAGTAAATAAAAGTTTTCCAAACTCATTATGGTGACTTAGTTTCCCTGGAAATTAATCCAAGCTCTCGCAGAGAAAACAAAAACCCAAAACCTAACAGATTCTGACAAATGTGACACCTTGTGCCCTGAAGGAAAAATCAGTCAAAATTGGGGTCCAGCTCATAAAGTTACATTGTAAAACAAATTCTATTGAGCCACTAAATTTTACTGCTGTTCTGGAACAATTCATAATTTTGGGGAGTGTCAAAGAATTTGGAGAAAAAAAAAAAAAACAGGTACGTTTTCAGTTTTACTCAACCCCTCCATCTTTCTGGCAGTCCATTATATTATTTGAGTGAATAGAAAAGTTTCGTTGTTCCCCAAATCACCTGAATTGTGTGGATCCAGGAGATTAGGTATAGGATGTCAATTTATGGGTGAGCGTAGGTAGCAAGCCTATGTCTGAAGGAAGTTGAACTTTCTTTTTAGTAGTCTTCTTACAATATAAAAGAGAGGGAATGTATTTACACTAAAGTCTAACTCAGAAGTATTCTTAAAGCCATTATTCCCATATTTAATAGGAAATATAAATATAACCCTTAAGTGAGCAAGGTTAATTGTGTATGCAGAGCAGTTGGTTAGTCAACACCATTCCTGACAGTTTTTAAATGAAGGGATCACGTGTGTTAGATTATTTTTTCCTCATGTTTTACTCCTTCGCACCAGTAGCTGCTGTTGGGTTATTAGCAGCCACAGCAGATCAGCAAAGGAATACGCCCTGTCAAGGAGTTACTGATCTAGGGCCAGGATTCTTCACGCACTGCCTTGATTGCTTTAGTAAGACCAGAGAGCATCTTTAAAAAATCTAGAGGTAAACTATTCTTATGAAAGGTGAACTATCAATTCTCTCAACTGGAAACATTTGGTGGACATTTTCTCAGGAGCTTGGTCTTGGATTTCTATTCTAAATACTGCAAAACTCCTATGTATTCACAGGTGCACACACAACACACACACATGCATACACACACACACACACACACACACACCCACAAACACACACCTGGGTCCAGAATCAGAGACTGTGATAGGATGAATGAAATAAATATTTCTGGTTTGAATGTATCTGATAGTTTTAGGATGGTGGAAACCCGAGAGGCAACAGGCTAGAAAATAATGTCCATTAGGGGATTGAATGTCATGTATTATGGGCAAAATACTGAGGGGAAAAAGAAAAGAAAAATCTGGTGAGGTCTCATTTGCAGAAAATTTCAGGCAAAGAATATGTGTATGATATATAACAAACAACTACCTCAAATTGATCTCTTTGAAGGAAAATGTTGCTACCCAATAGACTGGAAAAAAAAAAAAAAAAAAGGAAAAAGCCAAAGGAGATCATTACTATGAAATTTCCAATCACCCTATAAAT
Organism: Sciurus vulgaris; assembly: GCF_902686455.1. NCBI lineage: Eukaryota > Metazoa > Chordata > Mammalia > Rodentia > Sciuridae > Sciurus > Sciurus vulgaris. Next base: position 132,060,729 of record NC_136469.1, on the reverse strand, counting down.
GGAGGGTAAAATGCAGCTGATAGCAGAGCTAACTTCTTTTTCATCTATGCAACAAGCTGTTCCTGCTCCGTGAAATGGAATGAAATGAATGCCATGGCCTTTTTAAACGGCACAGGGGATCTATTTATTGTGTGAAGAGATTTGCTGAATAACCATAAAAACGCACAGAAATTTTTGGAAGTCACCTCACAGCTTTGATGTGGAGGTCCTCAGAACCCAGTTCTTCATCGTATCTTTTCGTCTTCATCTGCAGCAGGCATCCTGTATATTAAAAATAATTTTTTTCTCATCATCATCAGCCGATGTGTCAACCCATTATTTAAAAAAAGGAGTTTAAAAAAGTGACATGGATGTGATAAAGATTCAGGATATAGAAATTGTCATTCAGTGTTTATTAATTTCATTGGAAAACAGAAAAGGGTGTATGTTTCAAATTTTTATGTTCGCGCATGTCTTCTCTGGTCCTCTGTGGTGCTCTGTGGGTATGACACAGGTGCTACGGGAGATAAGAAGGCGACGGACAGCCTTTCTGGTGACCATACAGGTATTCCTCACTCTGTTGACCAGAAGAATAGATGGGAGTTATTGACAGATATTGTTTTAAAATGAATTGGTAATGTTATTTTGCATATCAGTTACAAATACTTAGGAATGCTATTTTCTGGAATTTTACTTTTACTCTGTTACCATACAAATCAATCTTACTGTAGTGTTATCATTTGCCAAATATTTAGATCTGGTAAGATAATGAAATTGCATTGAATATGCATATAGTCTTGCAAAGACACTAAAATATAAAGTCATTCCCATATTAGGCTAAGTCACTTACAAGAAAAGGAAAAACAACAATGAGAATTTAATCAAGTGGGACAAACTCAATCTGAACTTTCCCTCTCTTTTCCTTCCCACCCCAGTTTTTTATTCAACCTTATTTGCATATCCTATGGTAATCTATGTGCTGAATTTTTGAGGGAGATTAGAAGATATATTTTAGACTTGAAACCATTTAATCTGAAATGCAGGAGTGAAGAAAAACCAGAAAAGGATCAGAGAGCAGGATTCAAAATATAACAGCACCAAGGCAATATATTTCCTTTAACATGTGTGACATTTAGTAAAACCAAGCATTAGCCAGTGAATAGGGAAATACATGAACTAATAAAAATTATATAGATGCAAGTTTCTGTCTATCTCTGTATAAGCAAGCATTCTATTAATGAATTCTGACATAAATGTTGGATTTCTCTTCCTAGTAGTGTGATTCACATATCCTGAATAAGCATCCCACTAAAACCATTAAAGTGATTTCTTAAATCTTATTTATTGCCTTACTGAGTCAGCAGGATAGGAATAGAAGTTTTCAGAGTCCCCACATGTAGTGCAAGAGGAACCACTGGAGAATAAGCCATCTCCAAAGCCAGCCGGAGTTCCAATGGGAGACTGCTGCATCAAAAGTGCTATATTTGCCTCTTCAAAACTCTAGAGACAGAACTCTTCAGCTTTATGCACACATCATGCCTCCCCATGTAAGAAACACCACTGGCCCATACCCACCATTTCACAGAGCCTCCAAAGAGCTGCAGTTAAGTTTTCTGATAACTTTTTGTCCTTAGGAAAATAAAAGCTTTTAAGCTGTTATCCAATTTAGAAAACATTTTGGAATATACATATTCATAACAACTTAAAACAACTCTATGATGTTAGAATCTTTTATTTATTTTTTTGATAAATTAGGGAAACTGTGGTTATGGAGGGGAAAATGAGAAACCCCCAAAGCAAAACAAAAGCAGACCTTGAAGCTAAATTTAGTTTTTCTGATTTCAAAGCCTGTTTACTGTCCGACACTGTCCAAAACCAGTCTGTTGATGTGGTAAATTTCACTTTCTGAAAGATCCACCCTACATCTGTAGAATAGTTTATACCCAGGAAAATTTTTGGCAGTCTGCCTAACAGATTATTTCAGGACTTAAAAAAAGAAAGAAAGAAAAGAAAAGAAAAAAGGAAAAATTATGCAACATTTTCTTCATTTTTCTCTTGATGAGTCAACCTAGAAAGAGAGTACAGAACAGAGCAACAGAAAGCAAGGATACAATAATGTTGTTCTGAAACATCTTCTCAGAGCAATAAGGTAATGATCTTTAAAAAAAAGCTATAGGGGTGATTCAGCACAGTGAATGCATGTCATGCCTATTGGATGACTGATAAATCATCACCGATTTCAATTCAAAACAATCTGTATTTGGGTTTAATCCCAATTTCTTATTCTTCATCATATGCACTGGGGTATCTATGAGTTTGGAAAAAGCTTTCAATGACAATTTTAAAATCTGTGATTAAAATGTTTACTGAGTAAACAGCCTAATGATTTTAATTAAGAACCTACTCATGTAAAACATACAAGCAAAAACCCCTGGCAGAAGATCCTCACTACTCTAGCACAGAGAGTTATGGCAAATAAAAATCTTTATATCAAAAGAATGAATGGAATTGAAATTTTCACTCTAAGGAAAAATTTTAATGATAATGGTGAGATTGTCTCAGATTTTCACCTCTGTGACAGAATACCTGAGATAATAAATTTATAAGAAGGAAAGTTCTGATTTGGCTCACATCCTCAGAGGATTCAGTCCATGGTTGGTTGTTCCTGTTGTCTCTGGACCTGTGGTGAGGCAGAACATTATGATGAGACCATGTAGCAGAGAGAGATACTCTACTTGTAGAATTCAGGAAGAAAGAGAGAGAGGCATGGGCTGGATTCCATTAAACCACTTCAAAGGCATGTCCCCAGTGACCTCCTTCTCCAACTAGGCCCCACCTCTTCAAGGTTTCACCATCCCCAATATCCCCACGGGTGACATTGATAAAAATATCTATGTACCATATGCAGGTATATGAATATGTATATTTCTCCCTTATGTATTGTAAGGGACTTAGATTAAAATGTTTTCCTTTCACATTTGAGACATTTTACAAAGGGAAGAATGTAGGGACAAGATTATTGCAAATATAGTTGATTACCCTGCAGCACTCAGAGGCTGGTACTGACATCACAGCATCCACAGTCCTGAGGGATTTGACAGGCATCTCAGTCATTCAGCAGATGACAGTTTCATGTCCTGCATACTGACAGTCGGATAAGTGAAAAGCATTTTGAATACATATCTGGGTGAGTGAGTTTTCTCTCTTTCTCTTTCTTTTGATTTTTATCATAAAATATAGTGAAAGAAAATTGTGGCCTGTTCCCTGATACAGTGCAAAGATGACTGGGTGCATTTGATCATCTTGCCTCCACCTGAGGGGAAAACTCTTGCTAGCTCTTTCTTCAAGGTCTGTCATCTCTCTTGGGGCTTCCCCTACAATGGTAATAACAACACTGCTAATTTGCATAGTTATCATGCATCATAAATACATAAAATCTTCACAAACACCATGTCATTTGATTATCATAACAGTTCCAGGTTCCAGAAAGGAAGGCATATCTTTCTCCATTTTGTAGATGACTTAGAGTAAGCCTGTCACTGTTCAGGCCAACAGCGACTGGTGCCAGTTCTGAATTTTTGTTCTACGTGTAGCCTATGTGATTTTTTTGATTCTATGTTTTTGCTGGGTATGCAAAGATCTTTCTTTTTTTTTATTTTATTTTTTTTTAAATTTTATTGTAAACAAATGGGATACATGTTGCTTCTCTGTTTGTACATGGCGTAAAGGCATATCATTTGTGTAATCATAAATTTACATAGAGTAATGTTGTTTGATTCATTCTGTTATTTTTTCCCTTCCCCCCACCCCTCCCACCCCTCTTTTCCCTCTATACAGTGCTTCCTTCCTCCATACTTGCCCCCCTCCCTAACCCTAACTCTAACCCTAACACTAACACTTCCCTCCCCCCATTATGTGTCATCATCCACTTATTAGCGATATCATTCATCCTTTGGCTTTTTGAGATTGGCTTCTCTCACTTAGCATAATATTCTCCAATTTCATCCATTGGCCTGCAAATGCCATAATTTTATCATTCTTTATGGCTGAGTAATATTCCATTGTATATATATACCACAGTTTCTTTATCCACTCATCAATTGAAGGGCATCTAGGTTGGTTCCACAGTCTGGCTATTGTGAATTGAGCAGCTATGAACATTGATGTGGCTGTATCTCTGTAGTATGCTGATTTTAAATCCTTTGGGTATAGGCCAAGGAGTGGGATAGCTGGGTCAAAGGGAGGGTCCATTCCAAGTTTTCTAAGGAATCTCCACACTGCTTTCCAGAGTGGCTGCACTAATTTGCAGCCCCACCAGCAATGTATGAGTGTACCTTTCTCCCCACATCCTCGCCAACACCTGTTGTTGCTCGTGTTCTTGATGATTGCCATTCTAATTGGGGTGAGATGGAATCTTAGGGTGGTTTTGATTTGCATTTCTCTTATTACTAGAGATGTTGAACATTTTTCCATATGTTTGTTGATTGCTTGTACATCTTCTTCTGTGAAGTGTCTATTCATTTCCTTAGCCCATTTGTCGACTAGATTATTTGAATTCTTGGAGTAGAGATTTTTGAGTTCTTTATAGATTCTGGAGATTAGTGCTCTATCTGAAGTATGATTGGCAAAGATATTCTCCCATTCTGTAGGCTCTTTCTTCGCATTGCTGATAGTTTCCTTTGCTGAGAGAAAGCTTTTTAGTTTGAATCTATCCCAGTGGTTGATTCTAGCTTTTATTTCTTGTGCTATGGGAGGCCTGTTAAGGAAGTCTGATCCTAGACCAACAAGGTGAAGATTTGGACCTACTTTTTCTTCTATAATCTGCAGGGTCTCTGGTCTGATTCCGAGGTCCTTCATCCATTTTGAGTTTAGTTTCGTGCATGGTGAGAGATATGGGTTTAGTTTCATTCTGTTGCATATGGATTTCCAATTCTCCCAGCACCATGAGAACTATACAACACTAAAGAAAGAAATTAAAGAACACCTTAGAAGATGGAAAGATCTTCCATGTTCTTGGATAGGAAGAATTAATATTGTCAAAATGGCCATACTACCTAAAGTGCTATACAAATTCAATGCAATTACAATTAAAATCCCAATGATGTACCTTACAGAAATAGAGCAAGCAATTATGAAATTCATCTGGAAGAATAAGAAACCCAGAATAGCTAAAGCAATCCTTAGCAGGAAGAGTGAAACAGGGGGTATTGCAATACCAGATCTTCAACTCTACTACAAAGCAATAGTAACCAAAACGGCATGGTATTGGTACCAAAATAGAAAGGTAGATCAATGGTACAGAATAGAGGACATGGACACAAACCCAAATAAATACAATTTTCTCATACTAGACAAAGGTGCCAAAAATATGCAATGGAGAAAAGATAGCCTCTTCAACAAATGGTGCTGGGAGAATTGGAAATCCATATGCAAAGATCTTTCTGATGAAAGGTAATATAATCATAGCATGTATCATTCTTGGTATAGGTCAAACATTATTTAAGAGCTTTACATGTATTAATTTAATCTTTATCAGACCTTTATGAAAGAGAGAATATTATTATCTAGATTTTACAGATAAGGAAACTGGAATTAGACTGGATATGGACCAACACAATCTGGTTTCACAACTTGTCATATAGTAACTGAGCTTTAGATTGCATAGTTTTAGTATAAATTCCATTATCCTCATATTTTCAGTTATCATTATGATACTTCAGGTTTGATCATAGCAGAAATACAGTTTCCTGGTAGAACAGTTGTGGGATTCTGTTTGAAAGATACAAATCTCTGAATATTCCTGGAGATATTTTAAGTGATCTATGCCTGCCCTCAGTCTTCTAACTCAATTACTTGCTAATCCAGTAGAATTTCTGAAGTTTAGAAAATGGGAGCAAGGTCTCAGTCAAGTTTCTTTAGCCAACTGTGGGATTACTTTTAGTCAGCTGGAACCACAGAGTCCCTCCAAGAGGATAGAGATGGGTCACATTTATATTTATTTCATATTTTAAAATTAGTATGTCAAGAGCAATGGTGGTTCTTATTTTATTTGCCAAATTTTCTTTATTTTTCTATTTTATCTTTAGTTCACTCTCCTAAAAACAGTTCAACTGCAAAATACTTTCACTGCAAAACTAAAAATGTTGTAGCCTTCCCTGGAGAAACCACTATTGTAGTTTGTCTATTGTGCCAGGCTAACTCAGATGCTGGTAAGGACGTGGAGTCAAGACCCCAGACTCCGGGAGTTGGGTGGAAGCAGGCTGTGGCAAGCATCCTGCAAACTTGTTTGTTGTGGAAACAGGCATACTTTTATAGGTTTCTTGCCCAAACAATGTGCCACGGAGGATCAGACCTCCAGGTTCCTATACAGGTTCCCTTGGTAACGCTGAGTCAAGTTGGGGCAGTTGTTTACTTTCCTAGGTAGGAGAAGCAGAGCACTCCTTCCTGCAAGTTTATACACTTGAAACATTCACTGCTGCCAGCCAAGAACTAGAATTTCTCCCAACATTTCCCCCATTTGTATTAATTTGGACAAGGGATTCCTTCAGGAGGACTTGAACCCTCTCTTGTTGAAAATGGATCACAAACATTTAAGAACTGCAAGTATTAAAAGGAAGAGTATGCATGCTAATCCTAACATTATAGTAGGATTTAGTATATTAAGCAGGTTCTATTTAAAGGTAATAACAGAGACCTCTCCAGGGAAGGAGAAGGGGCCACGGCTGATTTTCTAAAGTCCCAAGAAGTGAGCGCACTTTACATCCTTTATAGGTTAAGGTCTCTTTTGTTCTCCAGTTCTTTCCCCCCTTATCTCTCCTTCTTTCCTATGTGACTAGGCCTAGTTTTGTAGGTAAGATGCATAAAGTGAGAAGCGAATGGGCAGGGGAAGGACCAAAGTGATTCAGCCAGGTAAGTCTGGTCATCAATGGGCTCTGCAGATCCTTGATATTCCATTCTCCCAGGTGCAGTCTCCAACTTCCAGAGGTAGATGGCTTTCATGGACTCCATTTCCTCCATTTGATCCGATCCCCTATTTCTACACTAACTGCCTGTCCCCAATTCTGGCTTCACACTGTGACTCTACTATCCTGAATTTGGTTAGGAGCAAGGTGGTGTAGGTGTGCCTTTGGAGAACTAAAAGGTGGGGAAGGTTTGCCTTAGACACATTTAATGTCTCCTTCCTGAGTTGCACAGGTCAACAGAGTGGTCATACCTTATACTGGTATTTGGGACATAACTCTTCAGCATGCTGGGTCTGGCTCTCAGAATTTTTTCCTCAACTCCTAACCTCTCCAAAGTCAAAATTTGGGGAATTATCTAGAAAGCATTCTTGCAGTTCCAGGTGTTTCGTGAATCAACATGTTTTCATTAAGTGCTTGAGTTACAAATTCAGGGAATCTTACACAGAGTCTGATTTAAAACGTGAGAAGAGACAATAAGATTGCATTTCAATGGTTTGTGTTATTCTGTAGCAAGTATCTGTTAATTTAGACATTTTCCAACAGGGTAAAGGAAATGTGGCACAGTAGTTAAAAGCAGACTCTGGAGTTAGTATGCCTGGATTCCCCTGAAATTTCCACCTGTTTAAGATTTTATAGAGAAAGGAAATATCTATCCTTCCCATCTTAGGTTCATGGCTCAGACCCCTGTAACAAATGATATGTTAAAAAGAAAGCACAAATATATAGTTAATAAGTTTTACATGATACAGGAGCATTCATAAGAAAACGAAGATCTATATATGGATAACCTGTATAATTTTATGCTAGGTTTAATTAAGAACTAAATAGATGTGGAAAAATATAATTGAACACAAGTGGGTATGATCAAATGGTAATGAACTGGGGGGAACTTCACAAATCCTGCTTGTGGAAGTTTTTGTCTATGTCCTGGTGTCCTCAGAGATAAGGATGTCCCTTTCCTCTGGGCATAGGAAGGCCACTCTTGTATGAAGGTCTTATGTTCTCTTTCAGGAAAAGGTCAGAAAATTCTTCCTAGGTTTTATGATCTGCTTCAGGGTGAAAGTGTGGGAGGAAGGTCAGAATAATCTTCCTACTCCTACTCTTGTCTCAAATAGTGAAGTTCAGGACATAAGAGAGAAAGTCCTGAACCCCAGGAAATGTATTTTGAAATGCTTAAATTAGTGCCTGGGCACAAAGAATGTCACGCAAGGGCTTCTAGCGGTACTCAAAGTTCAAAGTATATTTTACTTAAGAATGGCATGAGGAGATTTAAAAATATATACAAGATTATGAACTCCACCATAGACTTACCCAATCTATATTTCTGGCTTACCAGCCTAGAAATGTCTGTTTAAAAAAATATGATGCAGGGAATTGTGAAAAATAATTTGAGCAAAACCAATGATGATATTTTTCACCATATATATAGCACTCATTCCTTCAAGAGCTGTTATTAAATCTGCATATTTGTAAGATGTTGGACTAATGGTATAAAGGTTTCATTCATGCATATTTATAAAATATCCAATTTGCATATTATGCTTAGTTTTCCAGCTAGAAAGACATGCCAGTGTTCACATTCATCTCATAATAAAGTGAAGGATACTTAATGCTGCCTCAAACTCTCTTGCATACACAGCTCTTGTAACACCTTCATGCACAAGATTAACAGAAAGAAAAAAAAAAAAGAAAGAAATTTGTAAACCTTAACAATGTAAAAATGGAAAGAAACCAGGCTACTCTTTCAGGAATCCTAACATAAAGATGGTGGGTGATAGTTTCTTCAGCTTCTTCCTTTGTGACAGTTGGGGTAGGGATATTACAGAAGAGCCTTGCTTGGGGAAGGAGGGAAGGCTCGATGATGTTACCTAGATGTGATGGGGTTTTAGAGCAATGGAGGGAGTCCTAACAACAAGCTGCAAATGCCTTGATGCCATGCCAAGAGCAGTCTGATCAGCATAGCCAAAGAATTGAGGGAAATGCAAGTATTAAATTTGAAGCACTGCTGGAGAGAACGTGACCATCATTCAATTTTGAGTCCAGTCAGCTCAGGAGGATTGGGCAAGGTTCTGCGTTTAGGGATTCAGACACTCTTACATCACAGGACAGGGGCTGTTTCCATCAAGAGGAAGAGGGCAGTCTCAATTATTCCCTGGTAAAACGGAAACAAGTAAACCAGTGGTACTTACATCAGGCTACTATTGAGGTTTAGAGGGAGAACACTATAAGGAAAGAAAAATAATTTTTTTCTCAATCCTCATAAGTTCTGAATTGGAATGGACCCCTGTAACACGGACAGATTAACAGGAGGAAAAACAAACAATTTTATTAATATGCATACTTTCAAATATATAACCAGGGAATAAGTCCCAAAAAGGAGACTTTGAGTTCAAGTTTATTTAGCATCTTAACAAAATATAGTAAATTTTTAGAGACTTTGGAGGTGGAAAATTGCAGGTGCAGGAGGCAAATAAATGGCAGAGAAAAATCTAGTGAGTGAAGTTTGTTAATGTAGATTGTTCTGGTGCCATTTCCAGGCCAGCAGGGTCCAACATTGTCTTCAGGCGTTGACCTCTGCTATCCCTGGTAGAAAGGGACGGTGGGATACCTTCTGTCTTTCAAAGTGTATCTCTCTTTTAGGCAAATAGACAGCACAGCATTCTCCTGTATCTGCTCCTTTTTAAGTGCCTTCAGCTCACTAATCCTTGTACCAACCAGGCATATTTTGGAATGGCATGTTCTTCCCACAGTACTGTAAGCTGGGTGGTTTAGACAACAAACGTTTATTTCTCAATTCTGGAGGACAGATCTGAGTTCTAAGTGCCAACAGGTGTGGTTCCTAATGAGGTTTCCCCTCCTGGCTTGTGAATGGTCACCTTCCTGCTAATTCATGGCCTTTCCTTGGTGTGTGTGTGCACGGGAGAAGTGGAGAGTGGGGTTCTGGTTTCCACAGCTTTTCTTAAACAGCCACTAATCCTATTTTGGAAGACTAAATCATCAAAAAGGCAGACATTTAAAAAGATTTACAGAAATATAAAATGATGCCTTTTCCCTAGTGTTTTCCTTATTTTCATAAAAATTATGCAATTTATGTCAACATGTAAGAGGCTCATTATTTTGAAAGTAAACAAAGATAAGCACACACACACATATTTGTATATATGTTTTTATTGTAATATTTTTATTGTAATATTGTTTTTATTTTATATATATATATATATATATATATATTATTTTATATATATATATATATATATATATATATATATATATATTTGTTTTTGTTGTTGTGCTGGAGATCTAACCCTGGGCTTCATGCATGCTAGGCAAATGTTCTACCACTGATCTATATCCACAGTCCTAAATATAGACTTAAAATGTGTATTTAAGATAAATTCTATTTTATTTTCTAGTGTGGGAAATATTGATATAACCACACAACAAAAATTCTTCAGGTATATAATAATATTTATAGTTGAAAGGATTTCTGAGACCAAAACATTTAAGAACCATATCCAATACCAAATTATTAGCAATTTGCTATACCTTTTTAATGTACTTTTCAATAACTGTATTTTCATTAATTATTTTAGATCTGAAATACATGGTTTGTTTTAAGTTAATAATGGGCATGATAATACTAGTGTTATATATAAATTAGGCATTAGACTGACTAAATATCAGAAGATACATATATTAATACTAGGTAATTTACAGGCTAAGGTTGCTAGGTATAGCAAATAAAAGTAAAGGATAACCAGTTGATTTGAATGTCATATAAATATCAAATAATATTTCAATGTTAAGTATGTCCCATGTCATATTTGGGACACGCTTTCCAAAAAATACTGTTTATCTGAAATTCAAATTTAAATGGCATTCTGTATTCTACCTGGTAATCCTTTCAAAAGATTACCCTAACTTAACCAAACTTATTTCATACCCATAAGTGGTTTATTCTTCTCTTAATGCATAAAGTGATAGATATGGACTCCCTTAGCTGATTTAGTTCTATTATGAATCAAATGCTTAACCTTGGGCTAAATGCTGGGAGAAATTAGAGAAATTTAATCTATTAAAGGCCTTGCTTCCAACAATTGATTTGAACAAAGAGAGTATTGAGGAAATTGCTCAAAGTATAAGGGTCCTTCACTCCCAGCACTGTGTTGTTTGAAATGTAAAGGAGATACTAGTTGGATCCTAGCTATCATTTCTTTTGATTTTGAGGGCCTCTGATGTGCTACTGAAGGAGATGCCACTAGACTGGGTGATCTGAAAAGTTCTGTGTTAGACCTAATATCCTTCCCGGCTTATAATTTGTCTCCCTACTAGGAACTGAAGTTGACAGGAAGTCACAGCTCTAAGAAATAAGGACCACTTTTTTGAGGTCTATCAGAAAGGAAATAGAAGACCAGGGTTGTACTGCAGGAATTTCCTACATAGATCCTACTTCTAAGGGAAGTCATAATGAGGAATTATATTTGAACACTTCTTTCAGATATTCTTGTGTTCATCTTGTATGGTTCCTTCTGAGATTTTATTTATTAATACAATTAATCATCCTTTATTTGTAAATGAATTTGTTCTGTTTCTAAGACTATTGTGTTGAACACTTTGATTTGTATACCTAAGATGTTAATCTCTCTGAATATACTTATCAGGTCAATAGTGACTTCCAAACTACATTAAAAAGAACGCATAAATCTCTGTCTCCAGTGTTTCTACACACAGACATAAATACTCCCATATATCTGAAGACTTCTCCCAATTCCTGTGATTGTACATTCTCATGGATTTCCTTTTATTTAACTGGTAGTACCTGGTTAGAATTACTTTTGTGTGTTTCTTATTCTTCACTGACCTCTACATATTTCATATTTCCCAAATGGTTCTTAGTTATGACTTTCATCTCTGTCTACTCCTTCTTAGGTGATCATATCCAAGTTCATGGCTTTAAATACCAACTATATTCTATGATTACGATTATATATCTCTGACTCAAACTCTATTTTGAGTTTCATACATATATGATCAATATGCTATAAAAGATCACTCCTAAACTTATTAAGAATATTAGTAAAGATAATTTTCACTATCAAATCTTCTTCTCTCTCCATTTTTGCGTATAAAACATATTACCTTCAAGACAGACGTTCCAGGTAGAACCCAGTAGTCAATCCTCTTTAGCTCCTACACTTGAGCTCAGTACATTGTACAGGTAGTCTTGACTGTCACTGCAACTCTTCAGTTGAATCTCCTTTCATGTTCACCTGAATACCTCTCCTATTGGTCTCCACACTGCTCTTTCCATCTTATCATTCTATAATTTAATTAGTACCACGTTCTGAAGAAAATAAGTATTTATTTTCAAAAATTTATACTTTGCTCAAACCCACTCAATTAACTCAAAATAAAACCCGAACAACCTAATGATAGTCTACCAAACTTAGCACAGCCTGGCTTTTGCCCCACTTTTAACATCATCTACAGCTGCTCTATTCTTTGCTCACTGGGCTGCAGTCACCTTGTTCTTGAGCTCCTTGACAAGGCCAAACTCAGTAAGGCTTGCAGCCTGTGCACTTACTGATTCTATGATTGGAACACTCACTCTGTCTTGCTTCTTTTCAGCTTTCAAGTATCAATTCAACCATTCCACCTCCCCAGTCATTGTCACTTCAGGCATTTTATTTTCTATGAGGACTTATCACTATCTAATGTCATTTTCTATAGTTAATGTCTGTCTCCTTCAATAAGACCCTAAATTCCATGGGGGGAGAGTCTATGTCTGCCCAGGATTTTCCTTGGTAACTGCCACAGAAGAGGCTTAATAATTATTATTAATAATTATTGAATGAATTAACTTTGTGTAATTAATCAAGGAATAGATGCGATTAAAGTAGTTCCCAACATTACTGCAGTATAACAACAGAAAATGAAATAAAACATTTTCTCAAGTATTAATAAACTGTGGCAATATGAAAGATTATGTAGCCTTATATTGTACCTGTTATACATATAATTTTACATTTTTTACTCTAATTTGGGTCATATTTAATATTCAGGAAAGTTGGTTTTATAAAATGAAATATCACATCTAATTAGATGATATATTTAGAAGTATGATATATTAGAAGATATATTATGATAGTATGATATATTATGTAGTATGATATATTTATATTATATAAATATATCATATATATTTATATATGATATATTATGAAGTATGATATATTTAGAAGATGATATATTAGATGATATATTTAGAAGTTCCTTTAAGATACACAAAGATGGACTAGTAAGTTATACTTAGATGGTCTCATCTTTAAAGGAATTATACACCAAAAGTTCTTATTTTCCCGTATCTATTTGGTCTTTCCTTTTACTTTTTGTGAGTTCAACTTCTTTCCTGCAGGTTTGGCAGATTTTAAAAAATTTATTTCAACTTCTTTGTTATATTGTTACTAATGTTGGTTTAATAAGAGTGTCACTCTCTTTAACTGCATCCTCATGTAACTTTTCTCCAGAATTTCAGGATCATCTGGATCTCTATAACTGCTCCTCTAGCACTGATCTCCAGCATCGCCTTTAGTTCTACCTTCAGAAGAGCAAGTGTTGCTTAGAATAGTGCACAGGAATAGCTCCGTGAAGAGCCAGCTATGTGCGCTGGAGTAGCCAGGGCTGACTCGTACAGTTGGCTTCCATCTTCATGAACACAGAGTGATGAATCTGCTTCCATCTCTGTAAGCTCAGGACTTCCAGTTTTAGACATATAAGAATGAAAGGAACTTAAGCAAAAGCTCAATCACACCATCTACTGTCCTAAAATGCATTTAAGCTCCTCATAGGTGAAGAGCACGAAAAATAAGACTCTTTCCTCCAGAAAATAACGTTGGTGAATGACTCTTCCAGCACTTTTCTGGCGCTTGGAAGGCTGCAGTGAGCGTGAACATGGAGGGATTATCCTCATAAGGAGCATATGCTGGGGATTGGGGCAGGAAATGAACACGTAAGGCATGCTGAGATAAAGTAGTGTGTGCTGTGGGTAATTATGATCTAGACACTCTTCTGGATACTTGTACTGCAGCTTTTAAAACAAATATCTATTACTATCCTACCCACTTCCCTTCCTTCCCCTTTGACTAATCCACTGAACTATTATTCTTCCCCTAGGAAAGACAGTGGAATGAAGTAGACGTTACTTTCCCATGTTAATCTATAATACAACACCAGTGAAACTGCACATAAAGTTCAACCACAAGAATGAGATCTTATTTAGAATAAGTTGTATTCCATGTGTGTGTATAATATGTCAAAATACACTCTATTGTCATGTATATCTAAAAACAACAACAACAAAACAGGTACCTAACACATTAATTTTGTATTGCCTTATTGAGAATGTAATGGTAGAAGAAAGGAAACCTCAGAGAAAAATCAAATGAGATCTTTACTGGTTTCTACTTGAGAAACAAATTATATTTATATGGGTACAGGACTAACTGATTACCTTGTTTTCACTGTCATTATGGCTATAAAAATATTTGACTTTTGTGTTCAATCAAAAGCCAAGGCAAAAAATAAATTTGTATTGTATGCTTTTTCTGAAACAAACAAGTGAACCGAATTAATTTTTGATCTGTTCTTTATCAAGAAGCTAAATTGCACCTTATATTTTGACTTTACCGCACTGAAATAATTTTTATCAGTGTAAATGTTTTTCATGTAAATTTTATAGGGAATATTTCTTCCCTTTGGAGTTTGATATTCACTTATTTTAATAAGAACTTTATGGTTATACAGGTGAGTTTATCCCAACAAACTCATACATGTATGGAAACCAATTTCAGTTCATGAGTCCCCCTTTTTCCTCCCTTTTTCTCCTCCTCCCTTCCCCCCACTCTCCTTCTCCTTTCTCTACTAGACGTCCTTTCACTCATTTATTAATTTGGGTTTGATTCGTTCCTTATGTAAACTTATCCTTCTTGATAACCATTTTTATCAGTGTTGATTTTTTAAAAAATGTAATTGGAGAAAGAAAATATCTAACACATTCTGTGAGAAATAAAATGGAATAATAAGGCAGAGAGTAATGATGAAGCTTTGAGGGGGTCCATTAGAGCATTAGATCCAGCAGGGCACTGTGATGAATGCCTGTGATCCCAGAGGCTCAGGAGGTTGAGACAGGAGGATTGTGAGTTCAAAACCAGCCTCAGCAAAAACGAAACACTCAGCAACTCAGTGAGACCCTGTCTCTAAATAAAACACAAAACAGGGCTGGGGATGTGGCTAAGTGGTCGAGTGCCCTTGAGTTTAATCCCAGGTACCAAAACAAAAACAAAACAAAACAAAAAAACCCAAAACATTAAATCCATGGTCGAGAGAAGTATCAATCAAGTTGCTATTTGAATGATCATGCAGAGATGCAGAGACAATTGTTTAAAGATCTGGAGAAAGAAGAAGCAAAGGAAACAGTCAAAATGTACCAGGAGTGATCTTGGCTTGACCAAGAGAGAGAAAATGCCAGAATGCGCAGAGTTGAGTGCAAGTGAAAGAGTGTGAGATGAAGTCGAGTAGACAGTGTGCTCAAGATGCTCGAGACCATCATGAGGATTGTAGGACTCCTGTGTTGGACAGTCTCTAGTTAAGTTTATGTCATTTTTAAAACAAAAATTTGGCACAAAATACTTACAGGGTATAATATGACTTCATATATATATATTGTGTAATGATCAAATCAGGGAAATTAGCATAACTAATAACTCAAAAATGTGTCATTCCTTTGGGTTGGGAACATTCAAGATTCTTTCTTCTGGCAACTTTGAAATACACACAGAATTATTTTAACTATATTCACCCTACCATGTTATAGAACTTATGCCTCTCAGCTGGCTGTTCTTTTTTGACCGAATAACCGACCTCTTTCCTTCCCCTCAACCTCACTACCCTTTTCATATTTTGGTATCCATTAATTTAGTCCCTCTTTCATAATTTCAAATTCTACATAAGGATGTTGTATAGAGATGATTATCCCTGATCACTGCATCCAGTGTCTTTACAAGTAGTTGTGGTCACAAAGCACTGTCCTAGTCCGTCCTGCTTGAGCCAGCAACCCTGCTTCACCTCTGTCTTATGTTACTCATCCTGGTCAGCAACATGCCTCTATGGGAAGTGGACCTTCCCTGGTCTCAGCAGACTTTCATTGTTCAGTCACAATGCCAGCAGGACTCTGCAGAGTGAAATATCTGGAGCTCCACCGACAAATGAAAGAACCTTCATTTTCCTAAGACTTAAAATAGACAATCACAGGATCATTTGCATCTTCTATTGCCTGTATTTGGTTTAGGTAAAATGTTTTACTTCCCCTCAGGGAGACAGACTTGTGCAGAAACTGTTTTGGACCTTCTGTATATTTAGTCTTTGAAATGTTAATTGGAAATGTCCAAGGTAAGGATTCACTTAATCGAATTATAAAATTCTGAAAGTGGTAAAAAACCTGCTGAGATATACACAACGAGGTTTAAGTGGGATCCTCACTATGTGTCTATCTTCTATTTTTTTTAGTAAAATGAATACCACTTGGGACAGCTTAGTCATATTTTGGTCAAATTCTATTGTTTAAAAAATTGTATCTAAAGAATGAAATTTTTCTTGAGATTTTCACTCCTATAATATTGACCTTACTCTTTGCAAAGTCTTTATAACCCATTTATAATCATGCAAGTCCTGATGACATAATTTACCTAACTGGTGTCCAAATGGAACAAATAAAAATCATATTATTTTCCATTCAAAATAAGTTTTAAAAACTAGTTTGTATTTTATTGCTTATAAGGGGTAAAATCTAATTGATCAATATATTTTTAAAAGTGTTAATGCCCAGAAAATAAATTTTTTTTCAGTGTGCTCCAATGAACACCAAATAGTTATCATTACCACCTTTACGAAACCTTTCATTCCTTCTGAAAAACTTACCACAGAGATGACTGCTGTTCTGAGATCTTATCTAAAAGAACATTTCCCACTGAACACTGGTTTTGTGTACTCCTGTTTGCCATCCTCAATGCCAATGGCTCTTTCTCTGTCTAAACATAATGGGGAATAATACTTAGCATCTATAGAATTTAGACATCTTTCATGTGCCAATTCATATATGTTAATCCCAAGAGTAGACACTGTGATTGTCATCATACTGGTGGATGACTGGATGAAAGAATAAATAAATAAATGAAGGGTCTAACCACTGTTCCACTTTTCTGGAATCAAAAGTGGAACCTAGTATAATTCCCATTTTTGCAGAATCATGTTTTCAGGATTCCATTGACTTGATTAATAGAGAATATTATTCCTCAAATTAGGGACCCTTAGTTTCAGAAAAGTTTTAAAAGTTATCAAAAAATTAAAACCTCAGTGAAGGAAATGATATATATCTGATTTCTCACCGAAGGGGGCTCATTCCCTTTAAAAATCACTCAATTTAGACTGTGCCTTATTTCCTGCACACTTCAGCAACTCTACCTGCCCAAATCCACGGGGCACACAGGCAATCTCTCAGGAACTCCAACAAGGTAATTATAGGGAGCTGTCCACTCTTGTTCCTTCACTCCACTGGGCCAAACAGCCTCTCAGTCAGTCTGGGTAGTTTCTGGGAATTATCCTTGTCCCCTGTAATTCCCGTAAGGGAACAGCCTACATATTCCCTTTCTTAGCACAAAGAAGGTTTCCCTTCATTTGCCATCATGATTTAAGGACAGCAGAGTCTAACTTCCAAATTTAATTTTAGACACATGTGCCTTGGATCAAATATCCTGCTGGCCCCTGTCCAAACTCTATTTTTTTTCTTCACCTTGGATTTCCTGACTTAATTACCTCAAACTAAGATAAAACCAAATCCAAATTGCATGAAATTCGTATCTTTGGCCTTCATGGAATGGGCTAGAGATTTAAAATGATCACAGAACATTAGCTGCAGTAAATAATGAGATATAATATTCACTCCTTCAAGTTTTCCTTTCATTATTTCACTAGGTGTGAATGTGTTTGAGTGTCTTTTCCTCTGCTTGCCTTTCTTGTCAGTTCCCCAGTAAATAGGTCTGTGCAGCAAGACCTGGGCTGGAATTGTTAGAGGGTGACTCAATAACTGCCTTCATTATCCCACGTGTGATTACATGGAGGATGGTGACCAGCTGTTCTTCTTCTCTGATGAGGCAAGAATAAGAGAAGAAGGGCATAAATTGCAGCTGGAGGGAATTCAAGTGATGTAAGGAGGAACTCGAGGGGGTAGCAAGCATGGTTAAGCAGAGGAGGAGTTAGCAGAGCAGTTAATTCCTTCCCTGACAGCGTGTCTGGAATGGTTTGGTGCGCTTTCTCTAAGGCAAGGGTTCACCTAGATGACTTTGACAGAACTCTCTGGTTCCAAGACTCTGCCTTCATTTCTCATTGTGGATTTGAAATGGTGGCCTCCACAGTCTACTTTCTGATGTAAATGATTTGGAAAGTTAAGTCAAAGGAGGCATTAAGAATTTTAGACAGCTAACTGAGTTATATAATGCAGAGAGTACAAAACTTGGGCTCTGGAATCGGGCTGACTGGAATCCAAGATAAC
The DNA here is from genome assembly GCF_902686455.1 of Sciurus vulgaris. Classification (NCBI taxonomy): domain Eukaryota; kingdom Metazoa; phylum Chordata; class Mammalia; order Rodentia; family Sciuridae; genus Sciurus; species Sciurus vulgaris. The sequence goes on along the minus strand of NC_136469.1, from coordinate 132,042,183 downwards.
TCTTTACTCGTTTTCTGGTTTTTGGAAAGTTGTTTATAATGTTCCTTGGCTTATTGCATGGTGGTGTCATGAGAACTAGATAAAGTATCTATGAAGCACACAATACAAATAAAAGAAAATATTCCTCTTTTAACCAATGAATCCTGGTGGACTTATTTTCAGTTTTAGTGCATGCATAAGACTTGCTTATGTGTAAAATATTGATTTTCATTATAGCTCTTGAATTAAATGTTGATATTATGTCATTCTAGAAATTGTGGCTCAAAGAAGTTGAAAGATTTGTTTAAGGTGACATTGCTAATGTACATAATTTAGAAACTTGAATTGAAATGAAGACTTGCTTCTCCCAATCCAGCATCAACTATCTCAGTATTTATCATGCTTATCTACTAAAATCTATAAGTTTACTGTAACCAAAAGAAACAATAATCAAAACTACCTCAACTATAATTTTTTTTTTCAGAAAGAGAAATAAGCATTCAAACAGACTCTCTTAGGGACATCTTAATTTGCAATAAAAAATTTCACATTAGTTTTAAAACAATTTTTCAACTGCAAAATCATACATAGGTCCCTTTTCTCTTGGAATATATTTATAGTATTTTACAATAATCTCAGCATCACTGAAAGTGACTGTTAAAAACAATGTAACATTTTTATTAGCCATATTTATCGGACCATATTTTATGTGGATATATCTTTACTGGATGGAAAAAATGAGAAGATCCACTAAGTAGCCTCAGGGGTAATATTCTTAAGACCCTAAATTAGTTTGGTTCACAGACATGCCACTTTTCAGTTGTACCTAAACTGGGGATGAGCCTTTGCTGCTCAAATGATATCTTGCCCACACTGTGTTCTTTTTAGAGTGAAAGAATAACGGTATGGAGTATCATTGTAGATGTAATTCCCCAGAAAGAAAAGCCACTCTCTGGAGAAAATTAATGACTCTAGGAACATAATTCTTTTGTGGAGCCCCTGTTTAGAAATGCTGACAAAATAAACTAGGTGATTAGCCTTTCCCCATTCAGTGGTTCCCTTGAGGGCTTCCTAAGGTTGCTCCAGCTGCACTAACCACTGGGAAACTGCAACCCATGCCAAGAGGCCCTCATGATGCATAGATCTTGAGAGAACCTGTGGTCCTCTGGTTTTGAACTGAGTGTTGATCTTTTCCACTAACTAGGAAAGGCCAATAAAAAAATTAGCATGAAGGGTCTTTAAATCCTATGAGTCCAAATTTTTCTAATGCATTCAATTCACATTGAATAAATTTTATAAGTACATGACTATGTCAAAATGCATAGAGACAAGAAAGGTTATGTCAACTCCTGCCCACCACCCAGATTATTTTTAGCTCAGGTAGAGATTTCAATCACATTATACTTAAAAAATAGCAAGGATCAAGAACAAGTACCATTATAATAAAAAATAAAAAGTCCCCCAAACTCAGATTTGGTATAGAGTATTACTAAAATTTTTAATAAAAGATAGCAATTTATGATAAAAGCAATATGACAGAATATAAATATGTATTTATACATTCACATGGTAATGGTATTTGCATTTGTGTATATGTACCTCTAAAAGAACAAAAATATGTGTCCAGTCAAGGGGGAGGTGGGCAGGGACTGACTCATAAAAAAGTTAAAATCGGCTGGGTTATTCTGGGTTCTCTTGGAAGGGGAGCTGGAATCGATGCTTGCAGCAGTTTGGCTTCACAGCAACACAGGGTCGGTCCAGCCATCTCTCTTGGACCGGCCTTGCCCAGTCTGTCTAGTCAACAGGGTGCGTTAAAGGGGCAGATGTCTAGTAAAGCACTGTAGGTCCTTACACATGACATCTTTGTGCTGCCTGGGAAGTACTGTGATTCGGTAGAATTAAATGTGTTGTATGCTCAGTGCCTCTCTAACATGGCCAGAAGTACAGGTGCCAGGTCATATCATCATGCTGAAGAAAAGAGGCCCCAGGGAACCCAGTCAGGAGTTCAAAATGAAATTTAGCTTCTCTATCCACAGTGATGAGACTTGGGTAGGCCACTTAACTTCACATGTCTCTTTTCTTACATGATAACTATGAATAACTATAAATTTGCAAAATGTGGGGGGCCATTAGCACTTATATACATAAACTACAGGTGTTCAATAGGTGAAAATTATTGTTTGGGTTAATGCTTAAATTGATTTTGCCCTTCATAATAAAAATGTACATATATTGAAAACAGCATGTATCTGGATTTACATGATTATTTTTACTTTTATATTGCTATTTAAATTTCCATTGTCATTGGTGGTGTTAGGTAAGGAAGGCAGTTTTTGGTACAATTCTTAGAAACACAGAAAGTGACCCCATTCACAATAGCCTCGAAAAAAATAAAATACTTGGGAATCAATCTCACAAAAGAGGTGAAAGACCTCTACAATGAGAACTACAGAACACTAAAGAAAGAAATTAAAGAAAACCTTAGAAGATGGAAAGATCTCCCATGTTCTTGCATAGGCAGAATTAATATTGTCAAAATGGCCATACTACCTAAAGTGCTGTACAGATTCAATGCAATTCCAATTAAAATCCCAATGATGAACCTTATAGAAATAGAGCAAGCAATTATGAAATTCATCTGGAAGAATAAGAAACCCAGAATAGCTAAAGCAATCCTCAGTAGAAAGAGCGAAGCAGGGGGTATCACAATACCAGATCTTCAACTCTATTACAAAGCAATAGTAACAAAAACAGCATGGTACTGGTACCAAAATAGAAAGGTAGATCAATGATACAGAATAGAGGACATGGACACAAACCCAAGTAAATACAATTTTCTCATACTAGACAAAGGGGCCAAAAATATGCAATGGAGAAAAGATAGCCTCTTCAACAAATGGTGCTGGGAGAATTGGAAATCCATATGCAACAGAATGAAACTAAACCCATATCTCTCACCATGCACGAAACTAAACTCAAAATGGATTAAGGACCTCGGAATCAGACCAGAGACCCTGCAGATTATAGAAGAAAAAGTAGGTCCAAATCTTCAACATGTTGGCTTAGGACCAGACTTCCTTAACAGGACTCCCATAGCACAAGAAATAAAAGCAAGAATCAATAACTGGGATAGATTCAAACTAAAAAGCTTTCTCTCAGCAAAGGAAACTATCAGCAATGTGATGAAAGAGCCTACAGAGTGGGAGAAAATCTTTGCCACTCATACTTCAGATCGAGCATTAATTTCCTTATTATGTAAAGAACTCAAAAAACTCTACACCAAGAATTCAAATAATCCAGTTGACAAATGGGCCAAGGAAATGAATAGACACTTCACAGAAGAAGATCTACAAGCAATCAACAAACATATGGAAAAATGTTCAACATCTCTAGTAATAAGAGAAATGCAAATCAAAACCACCCTAAGATTTCATCTCACCCCAATTAGAATGGCGATTATCAAGAATACAAGCAACAACAGGTGTTGGAGAGGATGTGGGGAGAAAGGTACACTCATACATTGCTGGTGGGGCTGCAAATTAGTGCAGCCACTCTGGAAAGCAGTGTGGAGATTCCTTAGAAAACTTGGAATGGAACCACCATTTGACCCAGCTATCCCACTCCTTGGCCTATACCCAAAGGACTTAAAATCAGCATACTACAGAGACACAGCCACATCAATGTTCATAGCTGCTCAATTCACCATAGCCAGATTGTGGAACCAACCTAGATCTCCTTCAATTGACGAATGGATAAAGAAACTGTGGTATATATATACAGTGGAATATTACTCAGCCATAAAGAATGATAAAATTATGGCATTTGCAGGCAAATGGATGAAATTGGAGAATATCATGCTAAGTGAGATAAGCCAATCTCAAAAAACCAAAGGATGAATGATATCGCTAATAAGTGGATGATGACACATAATGGGAGGAGGGAAGGGTTAGTGTTAGGGTTAGAGTTAGGGTTAGGGAGGGGGGCAAGAATGGAGGAAGGAAGGACTGTATAGAGGGAAAAGAGAGGTGGGAGGGATGGGGGAAGGGAAAAAATAACAATGAATCAAACAACATTACCCTATGTAAATTTATGATTACACAAATGGTATGCCTTTACGCCGTGTACAGAGAAACAACACGTATCCCATTTGTTTACAATAAAAAAAAAGAAGAAAAGAAACACAGAAAGTGTTCCTTACATCATCCTTCTGCCTGTTTTGTTCAGTAGAAAGTATAAGACCGGGTACCTTAAAAACTGACGAAAATATTGCATTTCTGTGATAAAAATGCAAGGCCATAGAATGGTCAAAACCTTTTTCAATCCAAATGCCTGCAGTCGCAGGTGGCATTGGAACAGCAACTTAATTTTGCCTTGTGATACATGGAACTTCCATTCAGGCCCTGACGAAAGTCAGTGTAATTGAATGAGAAAGAAAGCGAGAGTAAAAAGGAGTGTGCGAAAGGGAACTTTGGGGAGTTAAATTGGTAATAGACTGAGAGAGCAGGAAAATTGGTAATGGACTAGGGCACTGAAGCACGGCATTGAGCCTCGCACAAATTGTGACTGAAAGTCATTACTACCTGCAAGCTGCCTGCTCAGCTGTTAGAACGTGTTCTCTGCATTGATTCAGTTCCTGCTGGTCACAGGCCCAGTACAGAGTCTCATAATCTGGGATGCCATTGGCTGAAAGCAGGGCAATAGAAATAAGTAAATAAAAGGGAGAAAGAAAGAGAGATGAGTGCTGGATGGGTAAAAAGAGCAAGGCACCCTTTCCCCTGGAGATGCTGTCTCTGAACAGGTCCACCATTCATAGGAGGTGATTTTGCTCTGCTGGAAGGATGCTGGTCAGACAGACTCAATCCACCTGTAGGCAGGAGGGAATAAACCACAAAAGAACAAAAGACAAATGGATTATATACACTTTTGGAAATTTCTATATTTTTACCATATTAAAAGGAATTACAAATGCTTGCATGATTTAAATGCAGATGGAAGGCAAGAGAACAATAATTACTTCAAGGATTCAATAAGAGTGGATATATTTGATAATAACATTGAAATACACTGCAAAGTTGTTACAAGTTTAAAAAATAACATTTACACACATCTCTCCATCTAATTTTGACCACAATCCTATTAGTTAGGCAACTTTAAACTTCCTTCACAGGAATGAAGGAGGAGTATTCTAAACAGGTTTGTGCTCCCAGCCCAAATTCATACGAAGACATAACCCCAGTATTTCAGAGTGTGAGCTCATTTTGAAATAGGGTTGTTGCAGATATAATTAGCTAAGATGAAGTCATTTCAGAGTCAGATGGAACCCTAATCCAGTGTGATTAGTATTCTTTGAAAAGGGGGAAAATTGGGAGAGAGATATCTACATAGAGAAATCTATTTGAAGATTTGAATCATGCTACCACAAGCCAACAAACTACCGGAAGATGGGAGAGGAGTCTGGAATTGAGTCTTCCCTAAAGTCTTCAAAGGAAACAGCCCTACCAATATCTTCAGCCCAGATCCAAGCATCCACTATGTGAGACAATACATTTTGGCAAATTAAACCAGCTGGTGTGTTGTATACTGTTAAGGAAATCCTAGAAAACCAATGCAAAGAAGTCGAGGGAGAGAGACTGAGTACTTTCATGCATCTTACAGAGCCAATCAACTCACGAATTACACTTTGAACCCTGACCTTTGACTAGTTCATTTACTTAACTTCCAAGTTTCCCTATTTCTTCAAACCAGTGTACAGCCCAACTTCGGGAACCAATGCTTTAGAACATAGGTTTAGTCATTTATCAAGAAGTGAGGATTGTTTGCCATGTCTCACACCTGTCATCCCAGCAGCTTGGGAGGCTGAGACAGAAGGATTGAGAGTTCAAAGCCAGTCTCAGCAAAAGTGAGGCGCTAAGCCACTCAGTGAGACCCTGTCTTTAAATAAAATACAAAATAGGGATGGGGGTGTAGCGTAGTGGTCTAGTTCCCTTGAGTTCAATCCCTGGTATCCCCCTACCCTGCAAAAAAGGTGAGCCTTTAACTGCAGTCTTCTGACTGTGTGTTTTCCTACTCTACCCTAATTTCCTCCATAATAACATACAAGATAATTCATAGACTGATCTACAGAATAGAACAAATTGAAATATGACAATATAGTAGATTAAAACTTTCCTAAGTCAAAAAAATTCAGTGAGAAATGCATCTGATATCAAGTGAAATGAACCCTATGCCCATTCTAATCTGACTCTCTCATAACTTGCTGTATTCACAGATGACCCCCTTGCTGAGTCACATCTGTGCTTTAAGTCCTCACTTATAACTCTGTGTAGCACATTGTTCTCCCAGTCAGCACTGCTTCTTTCCTTCTTCCTTTATAACCGAATCTAATTATTCTGAGCACATAAACATTAGTTTCGCCACCAGCCTTGCAGTCAGGAGATGCTCAGCACCACTGTGAGTGGTTCCAGAGTCACCCCACTTTGGTCATTCAGGTAGAAATTAGCAGGCGACCCACTTGCTGTCAACAGAACATATGCAGATCTTTATAGGTCTCAAAAAGAGAATCCACCCTTCTCACAGATATGAACTCAAATAACCATTTTTCACTGGTAAAAGGGGAGCCAGTCTTAAGGCAAAATGCACAGTATGGACAGATGGGCGGAGGGTGGGAAAATCATACCCCCAGTGAGATCCTTATTGGGATGCTACATCCATCAACCACAGTGTACCATCCAATATAAGTTTGTGGTTTAAGCCAAACAACTAGGGCAACATTCTGCTTTCCATGATCCCCCTCCTCTTCCTGACTCTAGATTGAAGCCTCATCTCCTATGCTTCCAAAGCACTTCCAAAGCACTAGCTTATTATCATTTCCCTGTATGAACAATGTTTCTCAAGTTTTCTATACCTGCTAATGTTTAATCTTTTTTTGTTTTTGTAGCAGTGATTGAATTTAGGGGGCTCTTAACCACTGAGCCACATCCCTGGCCCTTTTTAATTTGTTTTGAGACAGTTGCTCAGGGTCTTGTTAAGTTGCTGAGACTAGCTTTGAACTTGAGTTCCTCCTATCTCAGCCCCCCAAGCAACTGGGATTGCAGGTGTGTATCACTGTTCCTGGCTACCTGTTAATGTGTTTGCCATTGTCTCTTTGCAAATCAAGTTTTAGTAATTCTTCAAGTCACATCTTAAATATCATGTGTTCTGACCACTTTTTATTTCACTGCCTAATCTATTTCTGAAATAGTTCCTCATAAGTTCCTCTACTTTTTCTTTAATCCGATCCAATTCATCTTGTAATCTGAATAACACCAAACTTTTATAAATAGAAGAGAAAATAAAAATTAAATAATAACAGATAACTCTAGATTCTAATACAAGTAACATGATGTTAAATATATTTATATATTACAATAAAGGCTGTCTGTATGGCTTTACCCTAAAATATGAGAAGGAAATTTGATATCTTAAAATTAATGATATCAATACCGAAAATGAGAAGGAACAATAATATTCATTGATTCCAATTAGTCATCCTTGAATTTAATAACATTTCTTAATAAAGAAAAGTAAATTCTAGTCATGTATTCTTTCTAAATTAATCTTTAGGTTTAATAAAATTCCTAGAAACCAATTAATCACCCATGAATTCAAGAACATTACTTAATAAAGAAAAGTAAATTCTAGTCATTCGTTCTTTCTAAATTAATCCTTAGGCTTGAAACAATTTCTATTAACATGTCAACTGTTTTAATATTTTTCAAGATATTGTGTATAGATTTCCACTAAGAATACTATTTTTCCTCCTTTCCCTCCTTCTTTCCAACTTTTCTCCCTTCCTCCCTCATGCTTTCCCTTCTTTCTTTCTTCTTTCATCTGTCTTTCTTCTTGGGTGCTTGGGCTCAAACCCAGGTCCTTGCATCCGCAAAGCAAAACACTACCAGGGTTATACGCCAAGCTAAGAATGTTGTTTGTTAATAATGTGTCTGAAATGATTCTCCAGAAGTACGTTCTATAGTGTATCTGATGAATACATAATCTAAAATATTCAGGCTAGCACTGAAAAATAGAACAAAATGAGGATTTCCTCAATAATTGTTAAACTTTATTAGAAAACCAAGTTAGTTAAAGTTAGTAGGATGAGGCCACTAGTTTGTTACCAATTTTTAGAATGTTTTCTAGATTTGAGAAGTAAAGCCATGGTATGTAATGCATAGGTGTGTAATATATGTTAATTTGCATTAGTATATATGAATATTTGTGTATAGCATCATATAAATGTTATTTGTTAGAAAAATATTTTTTTGAAAATCAAATAGCAATGTATTTTAGAGTTAAATATTATATCACGTAGTAAAATAAAAGTTTAAAATACTCAACATTTTGCTTAAAATTGAAAAAATAAATATTAGAAAAATTATAGATGAATATTTTTAAAATAATGGAATATGAAATATCATTTGAAAAGAATACCATTGGTTGAAATTAAAAATAAATTTGAGAGATACTGCAAATGTAATTAAAAAAAAAATAAAGGTGTGTTGGCAAACAAAGAGCAAATAGGGAAAATAATTAAAATATATATGTAAAAATCTTGGGAAAAAGGATAATATTCACCCACCAACCTCGTTGCCTTCTACATGCCCAGTTGTGCATTTTCAGTCTTCTTGACTCACCTTCTCACCAGGTGTTGATAGATCAAAAGACACATTGCATCACACTGTAAAGAACACAAGTTCTTGGGTCTGGCATTCCTGGACTTCTTTCCTACAGCCATTCCTTATAGCTTGCTCAATTTAGACGTTACTTAGCATTACTTATTCTGTATTTCTAAAGGTGGGAGGAAGCACCAAATTTATAGGAATATTGTGAAGAATAGATGCTTTGTTACTATCTAAACACATATTCTAACATCTGATATTTAGTAAGGGTTTAATATATATGAACTGTTTTAGTACATTTGCAAACAAAAAAATTAAGAGAAAGCATAATAGAATAGGATTTTTATGCTTTAACTTTTTAAAGTTAAAACATAATTGAAGAACAAGTAGCAAAATCTGCCAGGACTTAAAGGAAGCATAACACAAATAAGGAAAAAAACAAAACAAGACAAAGATGACAATATTAAGACCAAATATATCTGATACCATGACAAATGTAAATATATTAACTTCTCTCACACAAAATTTTCGAATTGAGTTTGGAGCATGTTTTCTGTAGCAATTACATGGGACATATGCCCTTGCATTAATCCTTGCTATATTATTGTCAAAACCAAGGTAAAAACTGTGACAGGAGCTACTTGGGGAATGAGAAAAGCACCAAATAAGACCACTTCCAAAGGACAATTATGATGGTAGATGGTTTTAAAGCAAGAGATGGTTTATTTCCAGATCAACTGATAAGATCAAAAATAGTTAAAAATATTTGATTGCCTTATTTATCTAGTATATTATTTTCTATTTTCTGAATAAAGTCCTCAGATGGAGCAGCCCATTAAGTCTGTTCCTGAAAATTATAATCACTTACATTCAGAACTGAAGTTTTCAAGAGATTCTATTTTCAAGATGAAATGTTCAAGGGATTCACTTGAACACCAGAGAGGCTAGTATTAAAAAGGTATAAGTGCAGCAAACTAAATGACTCATATATATTTGGCCTCCATGCAATGAAGCAGAGCATGCTGTCTCAGGGCTGCTGCAAAGTTTAAAGAATTTAGTGAGGACACCATGAGGAGAAGAAACTTGATTAGCTGAGAGATATAGTTAGATCAAGAGGGTTTTGCAAGTTTCCTGGGGAAAAGGCCTTCATGAGCAAGGACCTATGTTCTGGAATATATTTATTTTCTTTTATACTTGTTTTTAAATACCAACCTATATTGGTGACTTTCCTAGATGTACTAGTCTCTTTAGATGTTCTTTTTATTCATTAGTCTCTTCAAGTTATCATAATCATTTAAATTGATGTGCTTTGTCACTGCTTTCCTTTTTTTCTGTTTTTTTTTTTCAAATTCAGAATTATTTGCTCATCTTTTCAACAATTCACAATTAAATCAAGAACCCTTATTACATCTTTATGTGTGTTCCTTGAAGATAGCTTTTTTCCTTTCTCTCTTTTTGACTGCATAGGAAAATCCCACTTTCTTTGCTTTGGAGATATATTTTTTCTTTCTCTCTTTTTAACTGCATAGAAGAGTCCTACTTTCTTTGCTTCAAAATTTTATTTATTTCCCTAATTTCTGTGTGGCTTTCTTCAGACATGCAATATTTGTTCTTAATTGTTCATACAGTGTTATAAAGCATACCTTTAGGAAATATTAAAAAAAAAAAACGTATTATTTAAAATTAATTTTTTAAAATATCCATTTTCATATCGTCAGTCTGTAGGAACTTGATTTATTTCTATTTTGGGAGCTCCCACTTTTGGACAGTTTACTGACTAACTTCATAATCTAATCTTTGTGATAAAAACTACTCAATATGTACTAGAGTAAAGTAAACTTCTATAACTTTAAATCCTCAATATTTTCTTCTCCATGAAACTCTCCATGTACAAAACTATCTAGACTAAATGTGAAATCATATTTTCCCCAATAAATGCTCTTTTTTAATATTAAGGTGGAAAGTCAACATAAAAATGTATTAATTCCTTTTGCTTGAAATCTTTTTAGTAAATAGTTCTGTGTCCAAAAATGAGAAAATGTGGAATATTAATTCTAACCCTAGACCAAATCACTCACCAGTTAAAAGTATCTGTTTCTAAATTATTTTAATCATTTTGAAACTGCAAATAAAAATATGTGCAGTATTTTTAAGAATCACAAGCACTTTGAGATTTATGAAATGGGGGAACTTTGACCATTTTTCCATTCAGCTGTTGCAACCCTGAGAGTTATTGATGGATTAACGATATGTGTAAGTGGCAGCGATATAAGTAGGTGGAAAATTTCAGAAGTCTGGAATGTGTAAGTTTTATGTCAAGTGACTTTGAAATGGAGAATGCTTGCAGCTCGCTCACAGCAACATGAAATAGCTATTCACTTAGGTTCCAATTTTAGCCTCTATAATTGGTTCACTGAAAAACAATAATACACCAAAATTCTATTGGAGCAAATTTTCTATAGCAACAAGGCTTGCTTTTATTACCTGTGCATTTTGGTTTAGTGTTTAACAGTCAGGTAATTCCCACAGAGGTTTGTATATTTCCATTGAATTTTTTTTTAAAGTAATGAGTTTCAGCTTATAAATGAAAGATAGGAGGGAAGGGTAATTTTATAGTGGAAGGAGTGACAGGAACCAATAGGCCACTTTGGTGGTTTATTTCATCAGACATGAACTTACCACATTTGTTCAATGAAATCCAAGTGGTCACTTCTGTCAGTGGTTAATGAGCAGGAGGTGCGATTTCACTACGTTCTGAAGTGTCTGCTGCTGCATAAGCATTTCATCCCTTGTGCATCTCATCTTCAGCATCATGGCAGCTGATCAGTGAGGTACATATTGGATTATCATCATTCCCTGCCACCACTGACCCACCTCCTGACAACCAGGAGGAATCCAGATGTTTTTTAGTCTCCTGTTGTCCTCATAGATGTCATTTCATTATAAAAATAATTTATATTTCAAGTAAGTATGTTTTTTAGAGGGCCCATAAAAGAAAGAAATTTATAGAGATCTTGAATCTGGCAAAATCCTCCTTGAAATAAAATATGTGTAAGTCACAGCACACAGTCCAGAATTTTTGATGCCCATCACTCAGAGTTTCCTGAAGGAAGTATGGTCAGATAAGTAAGCAGTGAACACTGCCAGGAGAGAACCATTGTCCTGTCATTATGCCATCATTTTCTCTGAACCATGGCTCCATTAATACATGGAAATATTGGTTTGGCAGTATTTTTAGAAAATAACATATTACCTTAATAAATCTTATTCCTACTTGAGGAAGTATGGTAAATGAAATCCAAGACAAGACCCATGATCTTAACATCTTGATGTTCAAATGTTTGGGTTATCCCTTCTTTCTGAGTATGGGCAGGACTTTTAGCTTGTTTCCAACCACTGGATTACTGCAAAATACTGCAAAGGTGAAGTCTGGATATAATTTGATATATATTAATATGCCTTTAACATAGCACCTGCCTTTCTGGATTTTTTTCTCTTGCTGGATTTGAAGAAGAAATTAGACATTTTAGGAAACCCCATGTGACAAGGAACTGAGATCATGTCTAGAAATTTGGGATGCCTCTGGCTAGTAGCCAGCAAAAACCTGGAGCCCTAAGTCCTATGCATGCCAGGAACTCAGTTCTGACAATAATCTGAGTACAATTGGAAATAGATCTATTTTAGTCAGTTTTCTATTACCAGTAAAGTATGTGAACCTGGGTACGCTTAATGGAAGGAGGTGTCCTTAGCTCTCAGTTTTAGAAGTTAACAGTGCAAATAGCATGATACTGGTTCTGGTGAGGGCTCCCTTAACTACATCACTTCCTACAGGATGGCATAGGTGGGATCACATGGGATAAGGGATCACATGGTGAGAAAGGAAGCTAGAGAAACTGGGGTGGGGCCATGCTCTTTCATAACTACTCAGTGTCAGAAGAACCAGAGTTCCTTGGGAACTACTTATTCCATATCACAAGCTATGCTTTGCCTCTTAAGGTTCCACTATCTCTTAACAACTTCATCCTGGGGATAAAACTTCCAACACAGGAACCCTCAGGGGACACACTTGAACCATTATCAAACCATAGCAGGATCTTTCTCCCATCAAGCTTCAGATAAGCTCATATCTCTGACCAGTGTCCTCACTGCAATAATTTAGAGCACAATTAAACTGTGTCAGGACACCTCACACAAAGTAACCATGTAATAATGAAAGTGTGTTGTTCTAAATTATTAAATCTGATTTAATATTGTCACACTGTAATGGATGAGTATGGGAGCTAATGTTGTATCTGAATTTTTTGTACATACTTTTTGGGTCTTGTGTTAATCAAATCCCCAAATCCCTGAACAGTCACATGGGAGAAGCTGAGTAGAACCAACAGCCCAGTGAAATCTATTGGTTTTTAGAAATCTATATTTGAAGACTATTTTAATCATATCTTTCTCTAGGTAAGAGGTAGGTGATCATAAAATGGCAGTCAATGTGCCCAATTTGTTTTGTGCACACACTTAGTATGTGAACATGATATTTTTAATTGAAACATTTAGCATCAAAAATCAGTTTGGGATAAACGCTTTCCTCTCTTCTTCAGCACTGCCTATGGAGGTGGACACCATCTGTATTTGGCATCATGGCTGCCCTCAGACCTTTCATGAAGCCCAAAATCATGAAAAAGAGGACCAAGAAGTTCATCAGGCACCAGTCAGACCAATATGTCAAAATTAAGCATAACTGGTAGAAACCCAGATGTATTGACAACAGGATGCAGAGAAGATTCAAGGGCCAGATCTTGATGTCCAACATTGATTATGGGAACAACAAGAAAGCATAGCACATGCTGCCCAGTGGCTTCTGGAAGTTTCTGGTCCACAATGTCAAGGAGCTGAAAGTGCTGCTCTTGTGCAACAAATCTTATTGTGCTGAGATTGCTCACAATGTTTTCACAAAGAACCTCAAAATCATCGTGCAAAGAGCAGCCCAATTGGCCATCAGAGTCACCAATCCCAATACCAGACTGTGCAGTGAAGAAAATGAATTGACAGTTCATGAGCACATTTTTTGTGTGTGTGCTTAAATAAAACCATAAAAACCACTAAAAAAAAAAAAAAAATTTCCGGGTTTGTTCTATAAGGTCTAAATCTCTGGATTACAATGAAACGTCTGGTAACAATATGTATATGCCCACCAGAAAAATGAGCAGTTGAAGCTGAGAAGTAGCTACACTTTTAAACCAGTTATCATTGTCTAATTCAGCCCAAGCCAAACCACTCTCTGCTATCTTTCACACTGAGCGCACAGAATAGTAGTCACTGTCCATTCTTAAAGTCATTCACTTATTTTTATTATTGCCATGATTCTTTGAAAGCTATTTTTAGTATTTCTAACTGTTAAATGATTATGTCACCAACAGGCACCACACACAGATTACACTGATTTGTAATCACCCATTCCCTAGGAAATCAGTTACCAAGATACGGTGTCTTTGACATTTATCCAAATAACTGTCTTCAAGGGAGTCAGACATTAGTTGCTAGTCAAAAATGCAACCAGGTTTATGTGGAACACTGTCTACTAACTACAATACATGACATCCTCACCATTCATCAATGTGTCTTAGTTCAAATAATTGTTCAGTGTAAAAGTCACGTGACCCTGTGACCATGTATAAAAGGACCAAAATTCCTCAATGTCACAAAAATAAACTGGTAAGTTTCAGTGGATCCTGTCTGGACAAGATAATGCAACTGCTCCTCTATTTATGATAGGGTTTCAGCCTGAAAACTCCATGGTAAGTAGAAGATACTATCAAATTGAAAATGAATTCAATACACCAACCTACCAAATACCAAACTGTAGCAAGCAACAGTCTACCGTAGAGGTTTGGTTGTCTGCTCTCATGATCAAGTGACCAGGAGCTACGACTCCTGAGCAGTATCATCAGTGTATGGGACTGATATTGCTGGCCCAGGAAATGGTTAAAATTCAAAGTCCCAAGTATAGATTTTACTGAATGCATGTTACTTTTGTATAATTCTATAGTTGAAAAATTGAAATCAAAGTATAAGAAGTCAAGAGTCACCCATATTTGTTAGGGTTAATCGTGTGTCTGTGGCTAGTTAGAATGGGTCTAGGAGACGTTTCCAATCTTTCTTGAACTCAGTAAGATGCCCAGATATGGTTGAGGAGTGGAACTCAGTAAGATGCCCAGAGATGTTTGAGGAGCGGGTGATCACAGGTGCCTTAGTTAGGGTGCCTGGAGTCACTCAGCTCTATTCTCTGTAGGTTAACCCAGGAAGAGAAGAAAGACTGAGCCCGTCTAGTCACACAGTTCTTCAAGTTCTTGCTTTGTCACATTTCTTAATGTCAGTGGCCAGCAACTTATGATGGCTCGGTTTAAGGTTTACTGACTATGCTGGTGCAAAAGTGTGCCCATAAAACCATCCTCATTCTCATTTTTATTACAGTGTCAATGAATTACATGAGATATTCAAAACACTATTATAAAATATTTTGTGTTAGCTGATTTTGCCCAAATGTAGCTAATATTCTGAGCATGCAATAAAAGTTAGTGGAAGGTATGGCTACAGAAGTAGTGGAGGAACAGGGGCCATTAATGCACTCACACTATCACAGAAATCATCCAGTGTTTTTCAGTTTTTCTCATATGTGAACAGTAATTTTAATTGAAATACTCAAATAGAATCCACATGTCTAGATAATGTGACAAAATATTCTCTCATTAAAAATGCTGGAGACAGTGGAAATAGATTAATAAAAAGCCAGTAGAATGGATTAATTCAGAATGACTGAAACCAAAACATGCCTCTAGTTTACTCTAACTTACCTATATTCGAACATTGAAAACAATGTACCTTATGTGGTTTGTGTTTTCAGTGATTATTTCAATGCATGATCATAAATCATCCAAAATTTATTAACCTAAAATGATTTAGAGCTTTGCCTTTGATGTATTTTTTGATATACTATTTGGTTCTAATTTCATATTTTGTATTAGCAACAAAATTTTTCATATCAGAGCTATTTTAAAAATTGCTTGAAATTTTCTTGTTTTGATGCATTTTAAAATTTCCTCTAATCAGTTATACATTACAGTAGAATGCATTTTGACACCTCATACATAAATGGAGTATAACTTCTGATTCGTCTGGTTGTACATGATGCAGAGTTACACAGGTCATGTAATTATATATGCACATAGGGGTGATAATGTTAAGATTTTCAAATATGAAATAGTAATGACTCAAAAGAAAGTAGTCTAATGAATGTACAAAAGTCCTTTGAGAATTTCCAAAATAAGAGGTTTCAAATTTTGGAAAATCTGCATGTTATACACCTCTCTTGACAGTCTATGTGGTGGATCCTTTATTATTTATATTTAAGAAATTTGCAAAAACCCCAACTCAATTTTGCTAAAATTGCTATTTTACTACCTTATTTACACAGAAGAATCACCTTTATTATAATCTTACTATAAAATCCCACAAATGTGCTTTTCAGTAGAACATGTGAACCAAAATGTTCAGTTCAATATGAAATCTTCATAAATTTACATATGCAATTTTCTCCAGTTTTCTGCAAAATACTTCTCTATGATTTCTAAATTCTATAGTTTTGCCTTCTTTCAATATTTATATTGCCCCAAAATGTATTGATTTGTTGAATCTCTTTGTTTTCTATCCCTATGCTTTACCCCATTGTATGGGATTCTCATCACAAATAAATACATGCTGTACTTCTTTCCTCAATGTTTTCTTTTTCTTGTTAGTTTTATCACGTGTTGTTGTTTGATTTAGCTCTGGGTTCATGATAAATCATGAATATAGGCAGAAATGCTCACAGCTTCTTTTTCAGATTTAAAGACTGAATTTATATCTCCCTGCTGATTTAACAGATCTTCTCACCTCTGTACAAACACTGAAATAGTTTTTGTGATGCTGAGCATTGGATTCTTATGTGAATGCTACTTCTACTGTGGAAGTAGGAGCTTTTTGGAAGAAAGTCTATATAATGTCTATTATTTTTCTCTATCTTCATGTTAGTTACCAGATACAATTTTTCCATACTACTCATTTTATAGAGAGGAAACTGAGGCTTAGGTGGGTGAATCTATCTGCTTAAGATAATATAATGAATAAGTGACAGCTTAGACTGAAAAATCGATTAATTCAAAGTAACTAAGTGAATAAATGAGATTATGAACAAAATAGCAATTTATGTTAATATGGGGAAACAATTAATGTGTTGGAATAGAAATTAGAAGCAGAAAAACCTTGAAAGATTGTAGTGAAAGTTCAAGGAGTCAAGTTAGAAAATGGATCTACTGTTAAAGTATGTGTTATTTTCATCAATAGTGGATGTTAATCAAATAGTTCATTTATTAATGTCAAATACACAGTCAGATGAAAAAAGTGGGTATAAATAGTTTTATTAGGAAATTCCAAGCTCTGCATTTCAACATCACAATTTTTCCAATTCAAATGAGTTAATATATACAATTAGGCATCTATTAAAAGACACTGTCCAATATACTATGACACAAACAAATTTAAAAATATGACTATTGGTTTAATGAGATGTAGCATTTAAGGAAAGACAATATATTGTTCAATAGTTAAAACAAATAGATGGCAACGACTTTATCCAGGCAGAGATATGACTAATTAAATTTAAAAATTTAAGTTTGTTCAGGAGTTTCTGTGGAGTGGCACTTGATGGAAGACAATGTGCTGATGTCTTACAGCAATCATGCAATGCAGGGGAAGTGGTTGTAACAATCTTCTACTGGGAACTTGGGCAATAAAACATTTATTAGTTCAGGCAGATGTCATCTTACTGAGGGTTGAAAGTTAATATTCCAATGAGGAGACAAAACGGCATCATCTGCTCCCTACGTGGGACTGAGAATAGAGCACCACATCTAAGTTGTTTCTGCTTCCAATGGCTAATCCAAGCTTATTTATAAGAAAATAGCTAGAAAACCTAAGTGAGAGAGAGTTCAAAAAAGCAACCGTCTCATAATTATCAAAAATATCAAGGTTAAAAAATATAAAGAAAGGAAGAATTTTCTATATTCAGTGTAATTAAAGGGACATAACAGCTAAATGCAATGTGTGATCTTGGATTGGATTTTAGCCAGGATGTAACTGGGTAAAAAGGAGTAAGTTTTGGTTTTCCTGTTACTATAAAGGTCATTATTTCAACAAAGACAAAATGTGAACAGGACCTATGGATTAGAAGGTGAAGAGTATTTTGCCATTCTTAATTTCTAAAATTCATTAAGTGTTCTGTTTTCCATAGGACAGTACACTTGAGCTTAAGAAAGGTAAACTAGACTTACTTGTAGCTACAGGCATCATTTCAGTGTACACATGCAGGATTATAATTCAGTCATACATGTCCAACAACTGGGAGATTAGGTGTAGGTTATCTTAGAGTTCTCTATAGAATTCTTGTAATTAGCAATATGTTTGATATGATTTAAAAATAAAAATAGAAAGTCAAGAAATGATTAGAATCATGGGATAGTCTACCTTTCTAACTACATGTTTCTTTATACTATTATATAAAATACAGAATATACTTTAATTGTATAAGGATGTAATATATTTTCCTATTACTTCACTTCTTACTAAAAAGTCCTACAGAGAGTGATTATGTCAGCAACAATAAGCATCTTTCATGCCCAGATTGTGGTATTAAATTAAGATTTCTCACTAAAAAGAACCATGATTTCTTAGATAAAAACCTGATTCTAAATCTGGATCAGTAAATATGCAAGATGAGCCTGAAATATACCACCATAAAAGACTATTATAGGACTCTCAAGAACATCATCACAGAATATCGGTCCTCTAAAAATCTCAGTTACTTTCTGCCCTCTTCCAGCCTTGACATTTTTTAATCTTTGGTAACCACTAACCTGTTCTCTAATTTTACTATTTCAAAAATGTTTTATAGAGGGAATAATGCAGTATGTACTCTTCTTACATGGGCTTTTTTCACTCAGTTGAGTTCCCTGTTAATTCACTGTTGCTACCATGTCCAAGGTTATATTTTGTTAAAGCAGTACATTGTGGACTAAGATATATAGGTAGTCATTCTTTACTTTCCCGATGAAAGAATTAAACATCAGGAAAGTTTTTACTTCCTTAAGTTCATTCAGCTGAAAAATTTAGATTTGCTAGCTCCAGTTTGTTCTTCTAACCATTGTGATAACATCTCTCAACCAAAAGGCCATTCCAAACAACTACTATGTGTAAGACAACTTGCTTTTAACTGATAAATTTTCTCAATGAGTCCTCACTACCACAAAGGAAACTGAGGCTCAGAGAGTTTTAGTCAAGGCCACACTGAAGTAAATGGCTAAATGTGATATTGTGATATAATAAGAAACCAATATGTAGTCTTCATCTCTAGTTCCTAGCACAGAGTTTCTAAAAGACATAGTTTCTTAAGTGAGAGGATCATCTTTTGTCACTCACAATAAACACCTAAGGGAGTTTGTGCAAATTAGATGACTTGGTGGATGTCTGGTGTTATGGTTTGATGTGAGGTGTCCCCCAAAAACTCATGCGTGAGACAATGGAAGAAGGTTTGGAGGAAAAATGATTGGGCTATAGTCTTAACCTAATCAGTGAACTAATCTCTGAGTGGTAACCAGAGGCAGGTAGGGTGTGGTTAGAGGAAGTCTTTCATTAGGGGCGTGGCTATGGGATAAATATTTGTATCTGGTAAGTGGAGTCTCTCTTTCTCTGCCTCCTGATCATCATGTGAGCTGCTTCTCTCTGCCACACTCTTCTTCCCTGATGTCCTGCCACACTTTGAGCCCTGAGGAATGGAGCCTGCTGTGTATGGATTGAGACCTCTGAAACTGTGAGCCTTTAAATAAACTTTTCTTCCTCTACCGTTGTTCTGGTTGGATCTTTCATTCACAAGCAGGAAGAAAGCTGACTAAAATATCTGCATATCTATAGGATGGGGGCTGGTTGCCAGAGAGGTCAAGCCATGATTGACATCTTGGGACTTCCAATTTTGCCTTCCAAACTCCAGGGAAGAGAGTGAGGTGGGAGACTGAATTAATAACCAATGGTCAATGATTTACTACATCATGCCTACATAATGTATTCTCCATTAAAAAATCTCCATATATACTTGAGGTGCTGGATCTGAAGTAAGCCAAGAAGATAGACTGGCAGGAAGTTTATGGGGGCTTGTATGGGAATGGGAAAGGAGATGATGGAAAGGGAAATTATTTGAACAAAGATTTGCAAGATAAAGTTGGGTTTGAATAAACTGATAGAAAGAATAAAGCTGGAAACAAACAATTAGGATATGATGAAACATAAATTATGAGGGAAGGAGATAGACTAAGCTAAGCTAAGATGTTGGTATGGGGAATGGAGGAAAGCTATTCAAATGGATGAATTATTTGAAGGAAAGTCCCTAATTATGAGTGTAGTAGATCCTCAGAAAATGTGTGTGTTCAACATCAGCCAGACTAATACGAAAAACATAACCAGTGAAAGCAGTAAAGAAATCATATTTAGCTGCATATTTTATCACGAGTGCAGACATCACAAGCTATCAGTTCTTATATTAAACGAATCAAAGTCAGTTGAAAGGGCCCTCAATCAAATTCCAAATAATTTGATAAAGCAAGGATTTTCTTTTTTTTCAGTGCTGGTGATCAAACCCAGGGCCTTGCGCATGCTATACAAGCACAGTACCACTGAACCATGCCACTAAACTCTTGATAAGGAAAGATTTGAATCACAAAAACAGAGCAGTGTCAAACTGCTACTTTCTGGTTCATGGAATGACTTGCAGTTTCCATTCTGCCCCCTTCCTCTGTCATCCTATAATTGTTTTGTATGGACTTTTCCCAGAGAAGGTAGCTTTCTTTTCCTCTTATCCATCAACACAGGTGTCTTCTAGGGGCAACTCAGATCATAGCCTTCCTCCTGCCATCAGCAGAGGTAAACCTGCCTCCTCTGCCCTCACTCATGTACTTCTGTCATGGCACTTTCCATGCTGTATTATAATTTTGTATTCACTGGACATCTCCCTGTTAGACTGTGAGCATCTTTTTACTTAACCAAGAGCAGAATTGAAAAAAAAAAAAAAGAGACAAACAAAACAAAAGCACAATATTGAATAAATAATATATGATAAAGACAGCAATTTCTGTTCCTAAGAAACCTAAATTCTATGTTTACCAAAGGTATAATAAATGAAAATGATACCGGGAAGGAAGTCAGAGATGCAAGAAGAAATTGTGCACAACAAAATATTCAGCTTGCCAGCAATTCCCAGCCAAGTAAAGACCTGTGTGTACTCACAAAGGTAAAGTGCATATATTTTCTTCTAAGCCTTCGAACTCTCCCCAAATTGTTTTTGGAAAAACTGCTTGTTCAGTGGCCAGGAACAAAATTTAACCTGGCTTTAATGGCTCTTGTTTTCTCTTCTTGTTTTACCACGATTTTCTCAGTAAATATCCTTAAAAAAAGAAACAGGAACAAAAACTTTTAAATGCCTGGGTACTTCTCCTTTGACATTCTTCATTTGGGTAAAGGGACTTATGGAAATAGATTTCACAAGACAGGACAACTTCTCAGATCTTGCAAGCTGATTATTAAATACTTAGAAATAGCCTCCAGTTAAAATAAAATTACAATGTGCAAAACTAGTAAAATACAAGTCTCAGGTAAGTGGAGAGATTGGTTAAGAATATGTTCTTTCTCTTAAACTTGCAGTTATTTTTTAAAAAGCAGTCTCAAACTCAACCTTTAACTATTTTGAAGAACCCAGTCGGCTGTGATCCAGGTTCAGTGTCTTCTTTTCCTTCCATCTTTTGAAGTTGAAATGCTGTTGCCCTTTACGTTTTGGAAGCCGGAACACACAAAGCTCAACTCTAAGCCTGCGGTAATGCCTGTGGAATATCTCTTTTATCAAAGCGACTTTAGAAGGCTAATTTCCTTCAATGTCTCCTGGGGGAAAAGATAATTGATTCTTTGGGGTGGTGATTGTTTTAACCTGCTTCACCATTCTTTTTCTCCTGTTTTGTGTGTCATGTATTTGACATGTAGGTGGCACAAGGAGACTAGAATGTGCACTGGGTTAACAGTGTTTATTTTCATTGGAATAAGATGATATTTAGAAAGCAGGGACATCGACTTAGCTATACTCTTCCTCAAAACATTCTCAACAATTTATGCCTAGTTTAATCCTCAGTTCTTAGGTAAGGTTGCCATGACCCCAAATCCTTTGTGGCTTTACAATACAGTGACTTATTTCTCCTCTCCGTCACTGCCCGTGGGTTATATGGGGCTCTGTCCTATGTTCTGTCTCAATTCAAAATTCAGGCCAAAGGAAGGGCCCCTGTTTGGGACATGTTGTTCCTGTGGTAAACAAAAAAAAGCAATGAAAGTGGCAAGAATATGTTATAACTATATGTCACTTTCAATTATGTGTCATTGGCCAAAACAAGTCACATGACCAGAGCTGCTGATGAGGGAAAGTAACACATGGCTCCCCAGGAAGGGACTGCAAATCCCACAGCAAAGGGCATTGAGCAATGAAGCTGTAATAAGGAGAGTGGCAAAGTAGCTGAGGAGAATAATACACATCCACAATGCCTGCCACTCTTCTCTATCTCTCTCCACTTCCCAGTCCCCTTTCTTCTCTTCTGCTTTCAGCTGTTTCTGTTCCTTTTCCTTCTGAGACTGAAATGTTGTCGAAAACACTTCTTTCTGAGGATTGCTCAAATACAAACATGTAAAATAAAATTTTATAGGAAAATTGTACCTGTGGACTTTTGCCATTGGTTTAATTACTTTCATTACAATGTCATTTAAAAATTAACAGTATGAAGCTAGTATAATTTTATTATCCTTAATCATAAAAGGCAAAACAGGAAATTTTAAAACATTAATTCATTGGGCATCTGATGATATTATTTGGACAAGCTGTGCCTTTCAAAAACTAAATTTTAAAAATGAATACTACCAGGCACATTTTAAGAGATTATATTTTAATTTTTATCAATCTAATGCCAAAAATGCATATATGAATTAATATATACACAATGACATTAAAACATCTAATATATGTTTGTATCATCCATGCCTGCTGAAGATTTTGGTCCACAGTAGATGAATGATATTATATGTCAAAATTTAAGTGGTATGTCAAGAAAACCAAACCTAATATTCAATAGTACATAAGAAAATGATGCCTGAGTTGCTAATTTTAATGAGTATCAGGCACCCTTTCAGATGATAAGAAAATGATGAAAAAGAAAACAGATTATTTCTTAACCCATAATAAATAAAGGGAAAATAAACGTGGTAAATGTTAAGAAGTAGAATTATCTGGTGCTTATGAATATGTAATGGGGTTATTCATCTAGTTGGGAAGATAAAACTGTGATGATTGAATGGAAATATGAAAAGATGAACTAACTGTGGAAGAGACAAGTAAACTGTGGCATAGGGAGAGAGGAAGAAAGCATTTCAGGTAGGAAACGAGAGTTAGAAACTGTGCTGGCCAGGAATGCAGTGCAACATGGCCAGTGTGGCTGGACAGCAGAGAGGGGAGAGAATGGCACTTGATGGAGCCCCAGAGATGTACTGGATGAAATATTAAATATAAGGACTAAGAAAGCTGTTACCTAAGAACAGAGAGGCTAACAAAATTTTAAGCAGAGAAGCATGATCTGATACATATCATGAAAATGAGAAGATTTACAATAGAACAAATGAGAACATAGGTAGATAAATGCAAAAAAAAAAAAAATTGCAGTAGTTGGGAATTATAGGGATGGACCACTGCACCTGTCTGCCTGACACTTCTGAAGAAGAAAGTTATAGAATGCACACTGTTACCCTATTTCAAGACCTGCCATAGCCATAGTAAATACTACAGTTGATTGGCACAAAGACCAATGGAACTCAATTGTGAGTTAACACAATAATAAGCAATTTTAAATTCGTATGTAAAAAAGATAAAGAAGGTAGAGGCAAAAGAAAGAAAGAGGAGAGAAACTCAACTCACATCATATATAACAAAACTAATCAAAATTGACCAGATATCTAAATATAAATGCTAAAACTATAAATCTTTTAAAGTAAAATCTGGGATAAACTTTCATGACTTAGGTTGGATGAGTGCAAAGATTTGCTAATTCTCACTTTAAAAAAATGACAAATTGGACTACCTCAAAATTAAACTTATTACCTAAAAATGCTATGAAGAAAGTCTACAGACCAAGATAAAATAGTTTGAAGTCACATATCTGATGAAGGACTTCACTCCATAATATAAAGGATTTTCTCAGCTCAATCATAAGTAGACAAGTCATTTGAAAGGGGTAAAGCCTTTGATTAGGCAGTTCAGTAAAATTTATGCAATCTGATTTTAGAAATAGATGTTCATGGAACAATAAGCATGGAACAACGAACAATTAACAATGTTCATGGAACATTGTTAGACATAGTAGGTATTAGAGAGATAAAATAGAAAGTCACTATGAAACATCTCTATATCCCAGTTAAAATGTTTAAAATAACAAAAAGAGAGATAATGCCAATATCTGGTCAGGATGTGAGAAAACTGAATTCCTCATAGCAGACTGAGTAGACTGTAAAATAGTGTTGTGATACTAGGTGTCCCCCAAACACTTACGTTGAGACAATGTAAAAAGGTTTAGAGGTGAAATGATTCGGTTATGAGCGCCTTAACTTAATCAGCGAGCTAATCCCCTCATAGGAATTAACTGAGTTGTGACACTAGGCAGGTAAGGTGTGGCTGCAAGAGATGGGTCAATGGAGTTGGCTGCTTTGGACTGACACCTTGGAAACTAAGCTCCCAAATGAACTTTTCGTCTTCTAATTGTTCTTATCAGGTCTTTTGGTCACAGCAGCAAAAAACCTGACTAAAAGAAATAGTATAACCACTTTTGAAAAAGAGTTGGAGATTTTTGAAATAGTTAATACTGCCATAAGACCCAGCTATTCTACCACTAATTGTCTTCTCAAGTGAGGTGAAAACCTATGTTCTCCAAAAGACATTACACAAGTGTTCACAGCAGCATTATTCAAAGTGGGAAGCAATCCATATTACAACCAACTGGTAAAAAGATTGGCAATTATGGGACAATATCCCCATGAGGCAATACTGTTATTCAAAAACATAATGAACTATTGATACACACTGAAGTGTGAAAGAAACTTAAAACGTGCAAAGTGAAAGAATATGGACACAAAATCGTACATATTTTATATTACCTTTATGTGAAAAATAACAATTTATTAAAAAAAGATGAATAGCTGATTAACTGTTGCACAAGATTGGTAATGTACATTTTTACCTGGTCTTAAAGATAGAATTTAAATGGCACAGCAGAGAATATAGGGTTTATGGAAATGTTTCAAATTGTGATGATAAATATGAATTTGCTAAAGATTCTTTAATCATACAGTTGCAATGGGGAAATTTTATAGTGTACAAATGACATTGTAATAAAGCTATTAAAAGGAGAGTAACTACAGAGAAGAATGCTATATGTGGGTGTTGAATGAGAGTAGAAAATGGGGATTAGCTAGGAATACAGTACACAAATTCAGGTAAAAGTAGAGTAAATGAAAGACTCATGCATGTACATGTGCAGAGGGAGAAATGAAAATAACCCTAGTGATCCTGTCTTCCCACACTACTGAATCTTAAATTAAAAGTCTACAAAAGCAAATGTGTTTTCTGTTTCCAAACCACCAGTTATTAAAAGAACCAAAATTAGATCCTTGGTCTGTTGAGGTACCCCACACTTATCATATAGGTCCTTCTCTCAAGAATTTGTAAAAGTTGAAATAGTTTAAAAAAAAAAAAACACAACTATTCTTCAGAATGATCACACAACAAAGCAAATGTTTCTACGTGAGTTCTTTTAGAATGGGCCTTGAGTACACATTAAGGGGAAAAAATACAGTTAATGGTGATTTTTTGAACTTTAAGAAATTTGACACTTTTTTTCCAATGGAAACATGATGAATACCAATCTGTCAAAAAAAATTATTAACAGTGGAAAGTATTCAGAATGTGAGCAATTTCCTTGAAATAATAGGAGAGCTATGAGTCTGGTCATGTTCGTTCCACCTAGAAAATTAGAAATGAAGGTTGGTAGGTATGGGGGGTAGATGTGGGTGGGGAGCGATATCAGAGAGATCAGTCAACACAGATAATTAAAATTTTAGAATTCAGTTTTTATTCATTATAAAAACTATTAGGTTCATGTAGGATCGAGTAAAGTAAGGATCCCAAAAGACACAATTTCCCTAGGAATAAGAGGGGTAACTTTTAGTTCACTGGTCTTGAATGAATACTGAATTACTAAATTGTATTTCTGGAAGGTAAAAAGGTGAGCCACATTCTACATCTCTGCAATTTCAAGGTGATATCTCAGCTGGTATAGTTGAGAATTTTTTTTTTCCTTGTGAAGCATATAACATTTTAACAATTAACCTACCATCAAATGACACTTACTAAAATAAAAATACCTTTGTTACCAGGGATTCCAATGACTTAATATATTGTACTATTTTT
This sequence comes from Sciurus vulgaris, assembly GCF_902686455.1. Taxonomy (NCBI): domain Eukaryota; kingdom Metazoa; phylum Chordata; class Mammalia; order Rodentia; family Sciuridae; genus Sciurus; species Sciurus vulgaris. The sequence goes on along the minus strand of NC_136469.1, from coordinate 132,015,930 downwards.
ATTTTATATGCACCAATTTTGATGCAGAATGAATTTAGAGATTGTTAATGCCTTGTTGACTAACTGAGAGACATAGGATCAATGCAGAACTTAATCATACACATAGAACCATGGCTATAGAAAACTCAGTTCCATAGCCCTTTCTTTGCTTTCTATGGTAAAAATTCCATAGGATTAAAAGATTTGAATAAAATCCTGGTGACATTAATTATTTCATAAACCTAAAGGAAATTGTTTAAAATCTTTAAGCCTTTGTTTCTCAAAATATGAATTGGGGACAATTAGATTTCTCATTCATATCTTGAAAGATCCATGTTGGTCAGTATAGGCTAGGCTGTCTTGTGGTAAATTAAAATAAAAGAACTCTAACTTATCTGTGGTTTATCTCCCACTCATGAAAAAAATGATGAGATTTGCTGGAATTCCTCCATCTTACAACAATAATACCATCTGTGACATGTGGTATCCAAGGCCACTGTCACAGAGAATGATGAGATATGAGGAAGACACACTGTCTCTTAATTACTTCAGCCTGGAAGTGACACACATCTTGGTTCCTCACATATCATTCACCAGTAGTAATCACACAGACCCACCAAATCGCAATAGAAGCTGAAAATGCAGAGGATTATCTTATGCATACTAACTGTTATTGCACAGAATCCTGGATGACTATAAAAGTATTAGAATAATTAACATTTGTAGAATGTTTGCCATGTTCAAAGGATATGTTAAGTACCTTACAACCATTATTTCTTATCATCTTCTCTACAGTCTTATTGGAGAAGTATTATCATACTTTTATCTTACAAACAAATACGTTGCATCAATATATGGTTTTGCCAAGGTCACATGGTAGGTTTTAAATCTGGTGGTCACACTCAGGTCTAGCTGATTCTAAAGACTTTTTTCTAAAGCACTATACTATACAGCAGAGAGACAAAGGAGAAAAACTTGATTCTTACCATGTCAGAACACAGTGTTGTGGTCTTTCTTGCTGCTTGAACTTCCCCATGTGCCTTTCACAACTCTCTGGATTCCAAATCTAAATCTAAACTCATTGCACTGGGTTTAAGTGCAATGAGTTATTATGAATTTTAGTGGCAAGTAGCTTCTCATAGAAATGTACTAGTGACCCATCCCAACTGTCACCAACGCCCTGCCCTACTTTCCTGACACCCATTACTCTGAGGCAGATTTTGGCAAGTACAATTCTGTTCCCTTTTGTGGCAGCTGAAGCACCTCAAACCTTGTAAGCTACAGGGGTGGTGACTGAGAAGTCAAGAGCTGTAGTGACAGGTGACCTGTCGAAGTTAGATAAAGGAGGAAAAGGGATATAGAGGAGAGAGAGGTGATGCTAATATCAAGCTATCATTGGCTGCCACACCTTTTCCTTGCCATTAGGAAGCATGCTTAGGAACTGAGTGGTATTGTCAGTCATTAAGAGAGTGACTGACTCTTGGCCAGATGACTTCTTTGCTACTTGGTGCTACTGAAGCTGATCTTGATTCTGGGTCATCTGAAAGTTTTGAGACCTAGTAATAATGGTTTTTCCTGGAGTAGTGTTTTGAAAGACTAGTAATTTTAAAACGAGACTGTCTTTATTTCTACTCTTAATGTTAAATATGAATGGAATTAAGTGATATTTCATTAATGTTGTTACCAGAGACCTAGACCAGAGCAGGTCCTGATTTTGGGTTGTCCCAACAGACCAGGTCTGGCCACTTGCTCCAAAAATCAAAGGGAAAAAGTAATTGTGAAATGGGAAAGGAATTTATAATTCAGTGTGGCTACACTGGGAAGTAGGGGGACTAATGTCCTAAGCCCTGTCATCAGGAGTATTGAGAAGGGCTCCAGGATTATACAGAGAAAGAAAGAAAAGTAGGAACCGAGAGACACACATGGTTAAGCAGTGAAACTGTGGTCTGGTGAATTATTATCTCAGGTCTGGTTCTGTGATGTCTTGTTGGTTCTGGAAGTCATTGCTTGAGGGGACAATTGGATCCCACATGAGATATTGTGCCAGGGGGCAGCCTCAGTTCCCACTATAGAGCAATTGAACTTCGGGAACAGTTTCATCATGGGGTGACCTGCCTGCAAGTTTTCACTGTCCCTGGCATTTTGGAAATATTTTAGTTATTCTTACCTTGGTGACTTCAATCTTGAAGAGGGACAAGATAGGTGAGGTATATTTAGGATGTGAATAAACCTTACATTACAGTTTTTAGATAGATATTCCTTAAGTTATCAACATGTCTACATGCAGAGTTACTATCTACATGCAGGAATTTACTCTTAAAGAAAATCTGAGTCATCAATAAAAGTATTTCAATAATAGCACTAAAAACCAAGGTGATGGGCCATTAATAATTATCCTGCTGTTATGTTATAGTACTTTAAATTATAGTACTGTATGAAGAATGTTGCTGCATTGGGAGTATCACGATAGAGAAAACATTCCAGCTCTGACATCAAATAAGCTACAATTCAGAAAGGCAAGTTATAGGTGATAAGATATTCATTTCTATACTTAATTGTAGCTTATTTCCCAAGCATTAAATGTGCACGGTCCTTTATGCAAATTGTAAGAACAAGATGGCCAAGCAATATCAATTCATATAGCTTCAGACTCACTAATGACTTGTGGATTGGATTAAGGTCAGATGTTCAATTTAAGCTTTACTAAAGAGTCAATTTCTTTCTACTGGAATTGTAGTTTTTACCTTTCCTGAAAACTAAATGGTCTGGTCCTGGAAATTTGTAGTGTCATGAGCAATAATATTAACATGCCTGTGTTCCCCAGTGAAAACATTGAAAGAATGTTTTTTGTAAATCATTACAATTATATTAAATTTGATTGAACAACAGAACAGATTCCTGAAATGTTCATACATTCATGATATATTTTAAACACTATATACTATCGAAGATGTTGCAATTAGGTGAATATGTTTACTATTGTCTAGCATTGATTTAGTGCTTTTCTTTCATCCTATTCTTTTTATAAATAAAAAGTATTTTCCCCATAGGCTACAGTTATAAATTAGCATTTGAATCCAAGTGACAGGGTGACCCTTTTCTTTAGTACAATTCTTGTCCAAATGTGCTGTTCTTAATGGCAAATTAGCTCATTAGAAACAGTGTGGTATGGAAAAAGAATGGTGTTAATTGAATTAGTATTAAAACACTGACTAATTAATCACTTCCTGTATATTTATTATTCAGAGCTTAAGATTGTTGCCAAATCTCATTCTGGTCCCTATACTTTCTCAGTATTGTAAAAAAATATGTCCTAAACATGCCCCGAAACACACACGTTTACAAAGGGATCATAAGTTCAAGATTGTGTCATCTACATAATTCATAATGACACTAAAGCTTCCTGTACTGAAAGGATAATTTAATTAATAAGATATTGAAATGAAAAGTCTGGAATGAGATATCACTGCAAGTGCCTGTTTTTAATCATCAATTTCCCTTGCAACTTGTGGGCTGCTAGCTAAATACCAGCTGCTCTTTACTTTCAGTATCTCTGAATTACTTCAAGGATGATTGACCTTCAGTTCCCAGAGCTTTCCGTAATTTTTTTTTCTTTTACCCTGTTTGCCTGAAAAATCAACAACTAGCTCAAATTTTGTGACTCTGATTGTATATATGTTAGTGATCCTATTTTTGATTAATTCATTCAATAGTTCTACATGGTGAAAATCAACCCTCAACCCTGAGAATTGAAATCTCTTGGTACCATTATAAGAGTAGATATATTCATACCTTCTAAGAATCTTCGTAAGCAGGACTAGAGTGGGGCCCAGACAAGCTTATCGTAAACTTGTGTAGGAGACATGATTCTAATCCATGCAAGAGTTAAGAATCACTATCCTGGATGCTGCTCTAGGCATTTGGAATAAAAAGACATACATGAGACAGTTCCTGTAGGAATGTACAGCCTAGAACAACTGCTCATCACTACAACAAATGAGTCTAACAATCCCCCTTACAAGTGGAATAACTGAATCCAAGAGCTGATGGCAGCAATATATCCATCACACAGTTGGGGAAACTTACCCACAAACATTTCTTATTTCTAATTTTCTTTTATTTCATATTAAATAATGTTTATTAAAAGCTTAATATAATGACAGATACTTTCACATGATTATCACAGTTAATCCTCATCAATACCATTTGGACCTGTGAAAAACTGAGGCTCAGAGAGAGTAAATGGCTTATTAAAAAAAAAAAAAAAAAAAAAAAAAAAAAAAAAAAATATATATATATATATATATATATGCATGCACAGAAGCAAAGCCCTGTCTGACATCAGGTCTGGATCTTTCACTGCCACTACCTCACACTCTTGTACACATAGCACCAGAGTCAGAGAGGCTGCCTCTGAACTCCAGCCAGTATTTACCTGAAGGCAAAGATAGTCAGGAGGGAGGCCAGTAAGGGATAAGGTCCCAGAGATGCCCGGTGGCTAGCCTCTTCCATGATGACCAGGCTAGGGCTCTTCCCAAGGGGTTAGAGAGATGGATGGAGAGGATGGAGCTAGAGTCCTTCCCAGGACCACCTTCTAGTGCTCCCTCACGGTGCAAGAGGGGACTGCATTCAGAGTTTAAAGTCTAGTTTAATTGTAAATTAGATCTTCCTCAAGATCACCCATTAAGTATTTTGATAATGTCCATTTTAATCATGTATATTAACTTTATTATAAAAATGTGATATTGGTACTAAGTAGAAGTCACAGTAAGAAAAGTGACACTTTCTCAATTACAAATGGATTGCAGATTTGCAGTACATATTAAACCCATATTCTTTAAGCCCATTAGACAATGGCATATGGTTGGCAGGCCCAGGTCATGTTCATCACTTTGTTGTAAGACTAAAATAGTGACACAAAGAAAATGTCCATTTCAGTTGAATTAATGATTGCCTGAACAAATAATGCAGAATCTCCAAAATCATAACTGGTAATTGTTTCATTTTGGCGAAGTTAATTTTGCTATTCTTTCAGTGAAAGTCAAGGAAAACTTTTAAGTATTTAGAAAGGGTTTCTGAATTACTGTCCCAAATCTTGACAGCCATTATGCTAACAGAAATAATTTTCTCACCTGCTGAGGAAACTACTTCACCTCTTTAACAGTTGGTGTAAAGTCAAATGTATTGCTGCCAAGAAGGGTTTTAAATTCTACAAATCTTGGATCCTTCTTTCTAGAATGTATCCAAAACATGATTCATGAAACTCAGCAAAATGTTGCCAAGGCAATTACAATGCTGCTTTCCAATCCCTGACTCTTTTCAGTAGGCAAGCAACAATGGACACCACAATTCTATTAAGAATCAATTATGGAATTAGGTGATAATGACAAAGATAATAGAGAATTTGAGCCAACTTGGAGAATTAACTGAAGAATTAGAACTCACAATAATGTGGCAACGATTGAGAGGATTTATAATGTGGAATTGGCTTGTGCTCTGACTTCAACACAGGGATAAATCGTGAAAGATCTGAAACTCACATGATCACTCCTCAGGGAGAAAGAATCAACTTCTGAGGACAGTAATGTCCCCCTCTTACCTAAGGCTGGTTGTGGGCCTCACTGTGATATGAACTCCAGCCTCAGAACTTTATGCTCTTCATCTTCCCAACAACTCCATGAGGCAGGGCTATTTTATTTTTCTTTCTTAATGTTATTATGGATGAGAAGCAGAGATGGTAATTGACAGAGCTAGGATTTGAACTCAATCTTTCAGGGTCAATATCTATGATCTTAATCACTGTGCTTGTTCAAAACACTCTATTTTGAAAATATATTCCTAGAAGTTCCTTTGGAGCTTGTCTATTCAGAAATAATAAATGACATATTTTATGCTTCATTTAGCCTCCAGAAAATGTTGTCAAACTCCTCCTCCTTCTATTATATCCACAGCTCCCCTAATCAGAATTCATTTTATTAGATCTACTGTTATAGATCTAATTATAACATTATTATATCTATTGTTAATAAAGGCCCACTTAAAACAGAAATATTTGAGGTCCAAATGGGTCTAACAGGCTCTCACCTAAACCACCGTGTTTGAATGACTCTGTAAAATAATCTCTGCAGACATATCTTTGATGTTTTGATACTGCGGAATTCTTTTAAACATCCCAGTGTTATGGGGAATGAGCTTAGAAAGAGAACTGGTAAATGAAAGCAGCAGTTTAATAGATCAGGTTGTGACTTCTGGAAAAAAAAAATAGTAGAAGATAAACTCTGCTTGCCTTATTGTCTCAGCTCTCTTTGAATAACATTAATTGTGTCTAGATAGTCCTATTAAAAAAAAAAAAAAAAAGGGAGAATCTTTATCCTCTTCCCAAGCCTTCTCAGATAAGCGGCTTGACCAGGAGAGCTCAATAATCTCCTCCCTTTCCTCTTTGGATTAAACCAAGAAGGGAAAAACAAAACAGAACAAAAGAAAACATGTGGGTTCATGAGGTTAGCAGGGTGTCTTAAGGCTCAAGCTGTGATGATTCTAGGCTTTATTCCAAGCTGAGCCTTAGTTGTCTTGAATAGGTAAGATGTGCCACTTATTGACACAGGGGGATTCTATTCCTTTCTATTACTAAGGTCAAAAATCTTGAGAGTGTGACATGATTGGCACCTCCCAGCCATAGTCCATAATCACCTTCACCAGAAGATTCAGCGGCCAAATTCCTGAGCACTATGAACTGATGCTGAGCAGCAGGGGCTTTGGCTTTTTGTGGCTGGATTTGCACATTCAGACTTCAATGCTCCATGATCCTCTGGGATGGACCTCCCTCCTTGCCCTCTTCAGTGTTTGGCTTAAGTGTAAGAGTCACATGGCCTTTGCCACCTTGATTTCCTGTTTTCAGTGCTTCTGGTCTCTGGAATCTATGGGTGAATACCTCAAGTTTGCAAGGGAATTAACATGAATGCCTGTACTCTGACATTTCTAGCCATGTCTCTTATTCATATAATCTGTGGCCATTGAAGATGAGGCAATTCTTTTATAAATACAGGACTCTTATGTCTACTTGGTGTGTGTCTGGCCTCAGTAGGAACGGGAGCTGAACCTTATTCAGTGTGAGGGCTTCCTCTGGCACCTTGGAGTGATCCCGGAAGTCCTTCATTCTTCTTAACCCTGTCTCATTCTTTTACATTTCCACAATTTCTCTGCCCTGATTTCTTTGAATACTGACCTCGTTTCTCAATACTTTTAACTCTTTCTTTTTTTTTTTTTTCTTTTTTTATTTATTGTAAACAAATGGGATACATGTTGTTTGTCTGTTTGTACGTGGGTTAAAGGCAAACCATTTGTATAATCATAAATTTACATATGATAATGTTGTTTGATTCATTCTATTATTTTTTCCCTTCCCCCCTCCCACCCTTCTTTTCCCTCTAAACAGTCCTTTCTTCCTCCATTCTTGTCCCCATCCCTAACTGTAACCCTAACCCTAACCCTAACACTAACTCCCCCCACCCTCCCCCTAATGTGTCATCATCCACTTATCAGCGAGATCATTAGTCCTTTAATTTTTTGAGATTGGCTTATCTCACTTAGCATGATGGTCTCCAATTTCATCCATTTACCTGTAACTGCCATAATTTTATCGTACTTTATGGCAGAGTAATATTCCATTGTATATATATACCATAGTTTCTTTATCCACTCATCAATTGAAGGACATCTAGGTTGGTTCCACAATCTGGCTATTGTGAATTGAGCAGCTATGAACATTGATGTGGCTATATCTCTGTAGTATGCTGATTTTAGGTCCTTTGGGTATAGACCAAGGAGTGGGATAGCTGGGTCAAATGGTGGGTCCATTCCAAGTTTTCTAAGGAATCTCCACACTGCTTTCCAGAGTGGCTGCACTAATTTGCAGCCCCACCAGCAATGTATGAGTGTACCTTTCTCCCCACATCCTCGCCAACACCTGTTGCTTGTATTTTTGATAATCGCCATTCTAATTGGGGTGAGATGGAATCTTAGGGTGGTTTTGATTTGCATTTCTCTTATTACTAGAGATGTTGAACATTTTTTCATATGTTTGTTGATTGCTTGTACATCTTCTTCTGTGAAGTGTCTGTTCATTTCCTTAGCCCATTTGTCGATTGGATTATTTGTATTGTTGGTGTAGAGTTTTTTGAGTTCTTTATAGATTCTGGAGATTAGTGATCTATCTGAAATATGATTGGCAAAGATATTCTCCCACTCTGTAGGCTCTTTCTTCACATTACTGATAGTTTCCTTTGCTGAGAGAAAGCTTTTTAGCTTAAATCTATCCCAGTTATTGATTCTTGCTTTTATTTCTTGTGCTATGGGAGTCCTGTTGAGGAAGTCTGGTCCTAGGCCGACATGTTGAAGATCAGGACCTACTTTTTCTTCTATAATCTGCAGAGTCTCTGGTCTGATTCCAAGGTCCTTAATCCATTTTGAGTTGAGTTTTGTGCAGGGTAAGAGATATGGGTTTAGTTTCATTCTGTTGCATATGGCTTTCCAATTCTCCCAGCACCATTTGTTGAAGAGGCTATCTTTTCTCCATTGCATATTTTTGGCGCCTTTGTCTAGTATTAGAAAGTTGTATTTATTTGGGTTTGTGTCTGTGTCCTCTATTCTGTACCATTGATCTACCTGTCTATTTTGGTACCAGTACCATGCCGTCTTTGTTACTATTGCTTTGTAATAAAGTTGAAGTTCGGGTATTGCGATACTCCCTGCTTCATTTTTCCTGCGAAGGATTGCTTTAGCTATTCTGGGTTTCTTATTCTTCCAGATGAATTTCTTGATTGCTTGCTCTATTTCTGTAAGGTACATCATTGGGATTTTAATTGGGATTGCATTGAATCTGTATAGCACTTTTGGTAGTATGGCCATTTTGACAATATTAATTCGGCCTATCCAAGAACATGGGAGATCTTTCCATCTTCTAAGGTTTTCTTTAATATCTTTCTTTAGTGTTCTGTAGTTCTCATTGTAGAGGTCTTTCACCTCTTTTGTGAGATTGATTCCCAAGTATTTTATTTTTTTCGATGCTATCGTGAATGGGGTAGTTTTCATAATTTCTCTTCTGAGGATTCATCACTTATGTATAAAAATGCATTGGATTTATGAGCATTGATCTTGTAACCTGCCACTTTACTGAATTCACTTATGAGTTCTAACAGTTTTCTGGTGGAATTTCCTGGTTCCTCTAAGTATATAATCATATCATCCGTAAATAGGGATAGTTTGAGTTCTTCTTTTCCTATTCGTATTCCTTTAATTTCCTTGGTCTGTCTAATTGCTCTGGCTAGAGTCTCAAGAACGATATTGAATAGGAGTGGTGAAAGAGGGCATCCCTGTCTTGTTCCAGTTTTTAGGTGGAATGCTTTCAGTTTTTCACCGTTTAGAATGATATTAGCCATGGGCTTAGCATAGATGGCCTTTACAATGTTAAGGAATGTTCCCACTATCCCTATTTTTTCTAGTGTTTTGAGCATGAAGGGTGTTGTATTTTATCAAATGCTTTTTCTGCATCTATTGAAATAATCATGTGATTCATGACTTTAAGTCTATTGATATGGTGAATTACATTTATTGATTTCTGGATGTTGAACCAACCTTGCATCCCTGGGATAAAACCCACTTGATCATGGTGCACTATCTTTTTAATATATTTTTGTATGCAATTTGCTAAAATTTTATTGAGAATTTTTGCGTCAATGTTCATTAATGATATCGGTCTGAAATTTTCTTTCCTCGATTTGTTTCTGTCTGGCTTGGGAATCAGGGTAATATTGGTTTCATAGAATGAGTTTGGGAGGGTACTCTCCTCTTCTATTTCATGGAATACTTTGAGAAGTATTGGAATGAGCTCTTCTTTAAAGATTTTGTAGAACTCGGCTGAGAACCCATCTGGTCCTGGACTTTTCTTTGTTGGTAGGCTTTTGATGACCTCTTCTACTTCATTACTTCAAATTGTTCTATTTAAATTGTGTATGTCCTCCTTGTTCAATTTAGGCAATTCATATGTCTCTAGAAACCTGTTGATGTATTCAAAATTTTCTATTTTGTTGGAATATAGATTTTCAAAATAGCTTCTAATTATGTTTTGTATTTCAATCCTGTCTGTTGTGATATTTCCTTGTTCATTCCGAATTTTAGTGATTTGGGTTTTCTCTCGTCTTCTCTTTGTTAGAGTGGCTAAGGGTTTATCAATTTTGTTTATTTTTTCAAAGAACCAACTATTTATTTTGTCAATTTTTGTATTGTTTTCTTTTGTTTCAATTTCGTTGATTTCAGCTCTGAGTTTAACTATTTCCTGTCTTCTACTACTTTTGGTGTTGGTCTGTTCTTCTTTTTCTAGGGCTTTGAGCTGTAGTGTTAGGTTGTTTATTTGTTGAGTTTTACTTCTTTTATTAAATGCGCTCCATGAAACAAATTTCCCTCTAAGTACTGCTTTCATAGTGTCCCAAAGATATTGATATGATGTTTCTTTGTTCTCATTTACCTCTAAGAATTTTTTAATTTCCTTCCTAATATCTTCTGTTATCCATTCATCATGTAATAGCATATTGTTTTAATCTCCAGGTGTTGGAGTAGCTTCTGTTTTTTACTCTTTCAGTTATTTCTAATTTCAATCCATTATGATTCTGATAGAATACAAGGTAGTGTCTCTATCTTCTGTATTTGATTACATTAGCTTTGTGGCATAATATATGGGTCTATTTAGAGAAGGGATCCATGTGCTGCTGAGAAGAAAGTGTATTCGCTCTTGGTTGGATGGTATATTCTATAAATGTCCGTTAAGTCTAAATTATTGATTGTGTTATTGAGATCTATGGTTTCTTTGTTCAATTTTTGTTCGGTAGATCTGTCCAGTGGTGAGAGAGCTGTGTTAAAATCACCTAGTATTTATGTGTTATGGTCTATTTGGTTTCTGAAATTGAGAAGGATTTGTTTGACATACATGGATGAGCCACTGTTTGGGGGCATAGATGTTTATGATTGTTATGTCTTGCTGATTTATGGTTCCCTTAAGCAGTATGTAATGTCCTTCTTTATCCCTTCTGACTAGTTTTGACTTGAAGTCCACATTATCTGAAATGAGGATGGATACCCCAGCTTTTTTGCTGAGTCCATGTGCATGGTATGTTTTTTCCCCATCCTTTCACCTTTAGTCTATGGGTATCTCTTTCTACGAGGTGAGTCTCTTGCAGGCAACATATTGTTGGATCTTTCTTTTTGATCCAATCTTCCAGTCTATGTCTTTTGATTGATGAGTTCAGGCCATTAATATTCAGGTTATTATTGAGATATGATTAGCATTCCCGGTCATTTGGTTCATTTTATTTATTTATTTATTTATTAGTTTGAGACGACTTGGTTCTTCCTTTATTTGACAATTCCTTTAGGATAGTTCCTCCCATTGCTGATTTGTTTTCTTTGTTTTTCATCTCTTCCTCGTGGAATATTTTGCTGAGAATGTTCTGTAATGCTGGCTTTCTTTTTGTAAATTCTTTAAGCTTTGTTTATCATGGAAGGATTTTATTTCATCATCAAATTTGAAAGTAAGTTTTGCTGGGTATAAGATTCTTGGTTGGCATCCATTTCTTTCAGGGCTTGAAAAATGTTGTTCCAGGCCCTTCTAGCTTTTAGGGTCTGGATTGAAAAATCTGCTGATATCCGTATTGGTTTCCCCCTGAATGTAATTTGATTCCTCTCTCTTGCGGCCTTTAAAATTCTGTCTTTATTTTGTATGTTAGGTATTTTCATTATAATGGCCTTGGTGTGGGTCTGTTGAAATTTTGTTTATTTGGAGTCCTGTAAGCCTCTTGTACTTGATCTTCCATTTCATTCTTCAGATTTGGGAAATTTTCTGATAGTATTTCATTGAATAGATTGTTCATTCCTTTGGTCTCTTTCTCTAAGCCTTCCTCAATCCCAATAATTCTTAAATTTGGCCTTTTCATGATATCCCATATTTCTTGGAGATTCTGTTCATGATTTCTTACCATCTTCTCTGTTTGTTCAACTTTGTTTTCAAGGTTAAATATTTTATCTTCAATGTCCGATGTTCTGTCTTCCAGGTGTTCTATTCTATTGGTTATGCTTTCTATGGGAGTTCTTAATTTGGTTATTGTTTCCTTCATTTCAAGGATTTCTGTTTGGTTTTTTTCAATATCTCTAACTCTTTATTGAAATGAGCTTTTGCTTCCTGTATTTGCTCTTTTAACTGTTGATTGGTGCGATCATTCAGTGCCTGCATTTGCTCTTGCATCTCGTCATTTGCTTCCCTGATCATTTTAATTATGTACATTCTGAACTCCCTTTCCTGTCATTTCTTCTGCCATGCTGTTGTTGGGTTTCATTGATATAACATCTAGATTTGTTTGCAGCATTTTTCTTTCCTTGTTTTCTCATATTGTTAGGTATCAGTTGACCGCTGTGATATTGTAGATTTCCTCTATTGTCTTATAATATCCCTGAAGCTTTCCTAGTATATCCCCTCTTAGCCTTCAGTAGCCTGAAGTCTTGGAGGAAGTTGATAATGCGGTGCTCCACAAGGAAGCTGACTCCCTAGGGGAGGTGGCTTTCCGGTGGGGTATATTCCCTGCTAGTGGGCAGAGGTACCTTCACTTGCTGATGAATGGTCATCCAAAGGGGAAGTAGGATGTGGGCTGATGCAAGGCCAGTTTGGGTCTGTGTCTCTAATTTTACAGTCCTTTTGGGAGAACCTCACCCGACAGGGAGGACTCACCCAGTGGGGAGTTCTCGCTGGTCGGTTTCCCTCCCAGAGGTTCCGTTCAATTCACAACTACCGCTTGGGCTGGGTAGCCTTCTTCTGCAATGTTCCCAGGGACCCGGACCTACCTCCTGGTCCTGGAAGCCTCGCCCTTCCCAGATGAATCTCCTTAGGCTGCCTCTCCTCAGAGAAGCTGCCTGCAGTCCTGGAGCCTTTGCTCCACCCCTCAGTTTGTCTGTGGGGCTCTTCCACCAAGAAGCCGCCTAGGCCCTGGGACCCTGCTCTGCACTTTTTTGCCTGGCTATGTGGCCCCTCCTCTGAGCAGCCACCTGGAGCCCCTTACAATCGTTCTGAGTCCCCAGTGAACCGGCCACACGCCTTTTCCTCCGGCAGCCACCTGGTGTTCCGTGCGGTCACTCTAAGTCCAAGTGACCCACCACGCACCTCCTTCTCCACCAGGCAGTCACCCAGAGATCTGGTGCGTCATGAGTCCCAGGAACTCACTGTGCACCTTCTCGTCCCGACTGCCACCCGTAGCCCTGGTGCAGTCACTTCGAGCCCAAGCACCCCGCCGCGCTCCTCCTCCTTCTCCATACAACCCCCCTGTGTTCAGGAGCGGGTGCTCTGGGTCCAAACCACTCACCACGCTGTTCCACCGGATAGCCGCCCAGAGCCCTGGCACAGCTGCTCCAAGTCCAAGCAACGTGCCGAGCCCGTATTTCTCCTTCTCCTCTGGGCAGCCCCCTGTGTTCAGGGGTGGTCGCATTCAGTCCAAACAGCTCACCAAGCACCTTCTCCTTTGTGCAGCCTCCCAGAGCCCGATGGGTTGCGCCGAGTCTAGGTGCTGTGGTGAGCAGCCACCTCTCCAATACTCCCAGTTGTCTGCGGTTCACTGCTCCAGCGGGGAGAGGGGCATCTCACCGGCAAGCTCTACTTCACAAAGTTCCCTGCTTTCAGGACTACCGCCCCGTTCGGGACGCCTCCCCAAGGGAGACACTCACCCGGCTGCTTTGAGTTGGTCCCAAGGTCTCTCTATATCTCCTCTTCTTGAGGTCCTGAGTCCTGGAGCAACACGAAACGCAGCCACCCTCTAGTCCGCCATCTTGAATCCCCTAACTCTTTCTTCCTGATAAACAAAAAGAGCAGGTCTACCTCTTTCCTTACCCACTTCATGAACTTTTTCCTCTCCCTTCTTGTATTCTTTCATTCCCATTTCTGCCTAGGAATGTTTCTTCTTCTAGAGCAAGCTCTAAAGGAAAATGCTGACCTTGCCTAACTCATCATTGGTAATTCTGCCTGACTTTCAGCATCCCTATCATGCATCATCCACTTTCACACACAAACTCATAGCAAAAGGCTTGTGTGTTGTTTTGAGTTGCATCCTTTATCCCAACACACCGTAATCTGGAAAAATACAATAATTATACATAAAATCCATCCAACAAAGTGGGTAACTAGTCCCTAGGCTTCCTACATGTGTTACCTTCCATTCTTGTTGTTCTTCATTCTCTTCTTCTTGGACCATTTCCTGCATTTTATTTTTAGGCAGAAATTATAATAGGAAATTAACATCCAACTACTCCTTTCTGACTACTAACTCTTTGCTGTTCCAATGATCTCACAACTTCACATTCACTAAAATTTCTCTTCAAGTGTGGAGGCACTACCTAGTTCACTTTCACTTCTACTATCTTGGAAGCTCACCAATAGTAAGTCAATATAACAGCAGACAAATCTCCTGGATCACTAGAAAACAACATGATTCTGTGTGACCTCTCTCATATTTCTCTCTTCTGATTTTTCGTTATTGGATAGAACAGGAATTCTGTATGTCCACAGAATGACATCCTTCTTCCTATTCTAGCCAGTCACTGGCTCCATCAATGCTTTGGACCTCCTTAAACTCTGATTCCTCTAGGATTTTCTCCATCAGTGCCACATGCCTTCACCTCAGCTTTTCTTCAACTTCTCCATTAGCTAGTCTCCTCCTCTTCCTAAATATCTGAAGCCCCAAATATCTCATTTTGGAATCACATTGCTCTTAAGCTATTATCTCTATCTCCCAATACATTTTGTTCCATGATTCTTAAAAGCGTTATCCACAGTTACAATCTGTTTTCTCACTTCTTATTCACCACTCTATGTATCAGAATCAACTGTAGTCATAACCTCTCATGTCACTGATAACTTAGTTTCTGAACTTTAATGACTATTTTCTGCTCATCTGTTCTTTTACCTTTATTCTATATTTAACTGACAATGCTTTCTTCAAATGCATATTCTCTGATTTCATGACATTGTTCTCTCCTGATTTGCCTTGTAGCTGTCCCTGTACCCATCATGCTCTTCTCATTCCATATGCTTTCTCAAAACAAGACATCTAATTGCATAATTTCTGCTACCTTCACATACTCCCTTTAAATAAACCTCTGCTGCTGGATCCCTTCACAGAATGTGCCTACATGGCCATATATTGACCATGTCCCAATTTGACTTCTACTTAATCCTGCACTCTCCATTCAAGTTGGTCATCCTTGGGTCATGTCTAAGTTGTCATCATTGCTTTTCCTACACTCTCAGTCACATCATTCAATTATTTACCGAGTCCCAAAGTTTCATATCAAATATATGCATAAAATACATATTTAATCTTATGAATGTAATACACAATGGTACCAATCTCTTCACCCTTCATATCACTCTGTGCCCTCGCTAATGTCTCTAAGCTTTCACATTGAATTATTTTGCAAACCTCCTAGCTAGTCTATGTTTTCATTCTCAACTCCTTGGGTTATGCAGGCGCCAGGGTTCTGTAAATGCAAACCTGAGGGTAAATGTAAATGGGATCCTTATTTAAAATTTCCCAGTCATCCCACCTTTTCTATGCTATAAAACCAAGATTTAAAAAATATTGGTTTACTAGGCCATATTTACTGCATGGATATACCTGTGCAGCCTCATTTTCTGCTGTCCTCCTCTCCACCATTTGTAGGCAAGGAACAATGAATTGCTAGTATTTTATCTACACCCACCACAATATTTCACATTGCTTTTGCCCATGTTTATATTTGCATGAGTAATCCTATTTTGTGCATAGGTCTCTTCCTCAGTAATCCTCTCTATTCCCCTACTTACCTTTCTGGAAAACTCCCCCCTACTTACCATTTAGTACTCTAATTAGAGGTCACTCATTCTAATGCCTCTGCCCTCACCCCCTAGGCTGCTTAGGTGTTCATTTCCTGTGTGCACTTTATTTATTCAATTTGGTAGCATGTTTTGTGTCTACTTTGCCATCAGTCTATGATGTCCTTTAGGGCAAGGTATATGTCTCATAAATCGTTGCAACTCCAGCACCTAGCAAAGTTCCTGACACATGGCCAATAAACTTTTATTGCATAGGGAGTCTTCAAGCCATAAAATGATTCACAGGAGAATTAATGGAGAAGAAACATTGTCCCAGCACTCCTTGGAGAATCAGTGTTCTGCGTGTTGCTGGAGAGGTCACTTAACCTTCTGCCCCTCTATTCCCTCAGCTGAGAAGAGACCACCAATATTTTAAGGTTCTTCCCCACTCCATAATTTTATGAAATACACTTCATGCTGCATTTATATTTTTGATTATAGGAATTTAACAACTCCATTGAGATACTTTGCAGACACCAGAGAGAGTAACTCCGCTGAAGTTAAAAAGTTATTGTGAATTAAGTCATTCACACAGGTAAAGTTTCCAGAAAAGAAATGTGAGTAAAGGCAAATTGAACAAATAACTGTATTTTTTCAGTAACTTTGGAAAGTTTTCTTAAAAATATGTGTTTAGAGATAGAGATGGTAAATTGATAGATAGATGACACATGTTTTCATCAGCAAAGAATAAAACCTTCTCAATATCAATAGTCTTTCTCCCTTTCTCTTTCTGACTCTCTTTTTTGGAGTGGGGTGGGTGGGTATATGAAAAGTCCAGATAAGCTATGTACTAAACTTTTATTCTTTAAACCAACATTTTTTCAGGCTTTACTGAGTGCAAATTGTTTTTGTAAATAATATGCAATAGGCAATTTGATAATCAATAAAAAGCATCAAGTGAGTTGTATCTCTGTACCTCTAAGTATTTCCTCAGCACCTGGAGAACTTTCTTAACCATCTCTCTGTTCCTGGTAAAATGTAATTTCTGGAAATTCACTCTGACCTTGACACTTTCTACTATGTGAACTGAGGCAAGATAACTGATTTTCCCGTGCCTTAGATTACCCTTCTATAATATGGAACTGAAAATGAGAGTACCTATATATAGATCAGTTCAGGCATATCAAGTGAGTTAGAGCACGCAGAATAAAAAGAAAAATAGGTAGACTTAAATGTACTACGATAACACAGACAACATAATGTGTTTGAAATATTATTATAATAGATGCTATTATGTATTTGCTGGATTTACATGAAACTGATAAAGTCATGTAGATAATAAGAATCTAGTAAATAAACAACAAAGCCTTTAATGAAAAGTAAAAATATTATATTTTAATGAAGAGGTATAAAGTGTATAAAGATTCAAAGTTGAAAAATATTAACTGACATTTTAATTTTTCTAAAGATGCATTCTTATTCATTCAACAAACATTTATCAAATATGTAACACAGGACATGTATACGAGGTACTGAAATGAGAGTGGAAGCAGAACACATGTCTCATGCCCTAATGGCTCATTCAGTGGGGAAGACACACACTGAATAATTTATTGAATTTATGAAATATTAAGATGAATGAATTTGATGTCTATGAAAGTACATAAATACAGAAGGTAGGAGGATATTATGGAGGAAGTACTTTTTAGTTGAAGCCTAAAAAGTAAAGAGATATTAAATTGAATGTTGCAAGATGTGGAAAGAAGGAGCAATGGAAAAAGGGAAATTAGTTTATAAAGCAGAAAAAAGGTAGCAAAAAGTATCCTAGTGCTTGGGAATGTTTTGAGTGTGTCCCCCAATGGTTCATGTTAATTCCCAGTAAGATGGTGCAAAGAACTGAGACTGTTAAGAGGTGGGCTCTAGTAGAGGTCACACAAGACTGATCTCTTTGCTCTACCTTGCCATTTCACCTTGTTTCCTCTCCTTCTTACTTGTTGTCCTGCCATTGTTATGCCATTTGTCATGAGGAGATGCAGCCAAAGGGACCCATAGCAGCAGTTTGCAATTTGGTCTTTTAGCCTCCAACATTGTGAACTAAATAAACTTCTTTTTGTTACAAGTCCTCAGCCTCAGGTATTTTGTTATAGTAACAAAATCCTGACAACACATTGACACAGTATCAAAGATGTTCCACACACTTTCTCAGAATATTCAGTTCTAAACTTATTGTGCACTTTGAAATCTCCTTCATAACTAATGTAATTTATGAATCCTCCTAGATTATGATTAAATGGGCTTCTGCAGAATGTGCTTTGGGGAGTCATCCACATCACTATATGACAAGTCATGAATAGTTGATGCAAGAGAACTTTATACAAGGGTAACAACCTGAATACTTGCATCAAACTTTAAATTCTTGCTTTTGTATATATTGTCTCATTTAAATATTGTAGTTATTAATGATGTATAATTTCTACTTTTACTAAAAGGTAGAAAGAATGAAAGAAAGGAAAAGAAAGAAAGAAAGAAAGAAAGAAAGAAAGAAAGAAAGAAAGAAAGAAAGAAAGAAAGAAAGAAAGAAAGAAAGAAAGAAAGAAAGAGAAAAGAGAGCAAGTTGTGCAAAGTCATACAACTAATGTTACTGGAAATCTTGTGGCCAAAGTGTAGATCCTGAAGAAGATGCAGCAGAGAGCCAAAGCTTTTCTTTGTGCTTCTCAGGGCTAAACCTACACACTAAATGTGAGAGCAATCCATTCATTGACTAGATACCAAGCACCAGGCACTGATTTGGATGTTGGGGATGAAGCAGCAGCATGTCTTTATGAAGGTGACCTTCTCAATAGGAGAGGTAGAAAATAAACAGGATGAATGCATAAAACATACAGTTTGCTAGAACTGATAAGGTCTAAGATGAGAAAGTAAAAAGAGGAATACAGAGGATCAATGTACAGATTTTAAATCGGCAGGGGAAGTCTCACAGGGAGGGCAACCTGGGAGCAGATATGGAGTAGGAGAAGAGGAATAGGGCAACTCAAGACCTCAGAGGTGGGCTTCTCATGCACAGGAAATTTCAGTACAGAGTCCCTGAGGCTCAGGTGCATGTGGAACACAAGGTCACTAGGAGACTGGGAGTAGAAAGAACAGGGTAGCACAGGAAATGTAATGAGGGCTGATCCAAAAAGGCCTTGTAGGCTCTTATACGGAACCTGGTTTTCACATTGAGAGAGGTGGGCAGTCATGGCAGAGCTGGGAGCAAAAGAAGATTAGTATCAGGTGTTGATTATATGAGGATTCCCTTGTCTGTTGTCTAGGGAAGAGACTGGCTGATGAGAGGAAGTGCAGAAAGCAGGAAGGAAGAAATAGATGACAGTGAGTGTGTCCAGTAAGTGGGAGCTGGTGAGACAGCTTCAAGTTCTGAATGTCTTCTTCTGGCTAGAGGACAGGCTGTTACTACTGATTTAGGATTGCACGTGGGTGTCAAGGGAAGGAAAGTGCCCAGGTAGAACTTATGTTTGAAGTGCCACTGCAAGTTTCCACCCTCATTCAGTTTTCTGTGGAGGTGTGCTGCTACTGTTTCATTGTTCTTTATTAATTTCTTAATTGTTTCACAGGAGTATTTCAATGAAGTAGAATATAGAGAGGAAGAAACATCCAGGAAATTAGTTGTGATGTTGAATAAGTTCCAGCAAACTTTAAAACGTGTGCATGGAGCAGATCTGCAATAAAAAGGTCATTAGAGAAGTTAGGGCTCCCTCCCCTGTTTTGTCTTTTATCTAGGAAATTGTTCCTATTACATGCACAGGGCTGGGTTCTATTTTCCATGGAATTTGGTTGATCATAACCAAATCAACAAATGTTATCCCTACACCATATTCTTTAAGAGATAATGACAGCCTGGCCATCTAAAACTCTCCTTTGATATGTAATTTATTTTGAATTGCATTTCACCTGGAGTAAAAATCAAGTGCTTGCTTACATACTTATCAGGCTGCAATTTTCTCAGACTTGGCAGTTGAGAGCAAACACCTTTATGTGAGTGCTTGGAAATTGTATTTAAGGAGCAACAAGGATAGACACTAATGCTGAACAATGACAAGCATGACATAGGTGCCGGACTTCACGCTGAGGGGTCACTGCGCATGTCATTTCACGATGGCTGCCTCAGTAGATGAGCGAACATAACAACCCACAGCCCATGCCATAAACAATTGCCAATTTCATTTTACAGGAGTCACAAGGAAGAGTTGAACCAGAAAGAGTGATGATGATAGACAAAACTGAATATGTATGACTCATTCAGAGCTGGGAACTAGCGCAGATTTAGCATTGGAAAGCCTCAGTTTAAACCCCAAGCCTACCATTTATTAGCTGCATGACCTTGAGCAGAACAGTGAACTGGTTTTCTCACTTTAAAAAATGAGGAAATTAATGTAGACTTATACTGGAGAATCATGTGAATCAAATGAGACAAGGCATGTGTAAAAATGTTTTAAGGCACTATATAAATATTTGATGCTATTATTGAACAGATTTTCCCTTTGAAAGATGGAAAGGTGGAGAATTTAGCAACTTTTTAAATTATTTAAATTATTTATCAATTATTGAGTACCCTCTTTGCATTTAGGAATTACCCACATTCTACTCCATTGAATCTAAATAACAGCTGAATCTATCTATTTATCTATTATCTTTGCATTTGTCTCTTTGATAACTCTGGTGTATATCTTGCACAATATTGCTGTATATGTGAGTCAACATCCAAATTTTCGTCTGCTTTGATCCCAAGCCTGCATATTCCTGTCATACCCAGTCACCCTTTGTGCACTTATTGTGGAGTGACATTGTTTCAGAGATGGAGGAAATGACAGAGATTATCCAATGAAATGGTTTTCAAATATTTGGTTGCAAAGTTGTACTGGGAAACTCAATATCTGTTAGAAGTAGGGCTGGCTTTTTCAAAGGAGTTGTGGGACCTTCAAAATTTATTCTCCTCTACTTGGCCCTTTCCATTTCTCCCCTTGGAGTACTGGGAAACTTCAGGTTTGAAAAAAGCTTGGTTCTTGCCCATTATCTTTACTTTAATGACTAAAATCCAGAAGCTCAGGAATTCTAAATGATTTGGCCAAGAGCATACTTTATAATGGCAAAGCAAGAACAAGGAGCAAAGCTCCATGGAACTTTAGTATTGGGTCTCCCCATACTCTTCCTACATCATTCCTACAAGTTGATACCTGAAGATTTTCCATGAATACTCTCTGTCTTCTGCATACCTTCTTAAACTACTTCAGAGATGAAGAAAGGAGTCTGTCATGTGGAAATAAAAATATCAAGCACATAATTGATGGAGCTTTTGGAGAACATGGTTCACGTGTGGCCACCAATGGCTGCTCCCAGATATGTGGCTTACATTGTCATAGGTAGGAATTTCCCTCCCCCAAGGGCAGAGACTTTATCCATCCTAGATTCATAGGGACAAAAATGAAACAGAAACAAGCAACATGAAGGTCAAATGAAGCTGAAAAAATCATGGCTGAGCTCTGCCCACCCCAGTTTCTTCTCCCAGATGGACCAAGTCATTAACCCTCTACAAGAGGGTAGTGAGAATCCTGTGTTGGCTTCGTACAAGACCCTTGTTATAAAATGAAACATGCTCGGACTTAGTGACTCTATCTAGTGGAATAATGGTGCTGATGAAAAACTTTCCATAGCAGTGTATAGTTTATTTGTTTAAACTTCTGGTTTTAAACTTGTGATTTTATTTACTGTACTACTGGGCATTATCATTCTCATGAACAAATTGTGTGTGGATACTTGAGAAATTTACAAGTGGTGAATCTTTCCTGGTAGTTTTCATAATTTATAGATGAACTTACTTGTTTCTGAAGTGAATGTTATTGTAGTAAGATATTTATGAGGCAAAACTAAACCTTAAAATAACCATTTTCTCTTTCACCCTGAAAAGAACAGAGTCAGAGTATTTGTCATGTCTTCAAAACAGGAGTCATCTGAAAGACAGGAAGGAAACTGGAATCTCATAAATGGTGAGACCATTCGGGAATTAGGAGAATTGAGTGAAGATGTGGAATGATAGGACTAGATAAAGAATTCTGAAAGTAAAGAGGGATTTCAGACATCGATGCTCTAGGTAACATTAAAGAGCTGTTGAAGATCCTAGTTTTCCAATAAATCTTGAATGTATGATTAAAAGAAGAAGGTTATATCTGCCTTCAGAATAACCATTCAGTTTAATTCAAATACACGTCTAATGTTTGGTAACATCAATTTTAAAATTATTCATTGAAAAGTCAACATTCAGCAGTCATTGGGCAAAATCATCTTACTATTATAAAGTTATTAGGTTGGTTTCGATATCCAGTCAACAAAATAAAGTTGCAGTAATTTATCATAAAAATGAATATACTTCCAAGTTTCAGTTCCTACAAGTAGACAAATGCATAGTCTATTCCATTATTCTCCAGTCTCTTCTGAAGCCCAGATTTAATCTCTACCACTGGGAAACAATGTTATTACAGGAAAAGTTTCATCTCCCCGGATGGTGTTGTTGCCACCAACTTCGATTCATCTTCTTATTCTGTTTCCATAGTACTTCTGCAAAGAAGTTTCCCATGGTCTTAAAAGAGACAAATTTCCCTATTGTAATTTCTCATGTCATCCTAAAATTCCTTCTTGCCCTTTTCGTACCAGTCCTACCTCTATAATTTTACTTCTTTGATCAGGTAAAAATATCTGTTGAGCACATATAATACTTCAGGCACTTTTTCTTGATGCTCAGTGGTGAATAAGATTAGGTTCCTATTCTTACGGAGTGTACATTCCACTGTGGCCAGGGATTCCAGCAGCTCCATTTTTACTTCACAGCTGGAGTTTGCTGAACTTGTATAACAATCTTTGATATATTGTAGGTGATAATAAATATTTATTGAATAAGTAAATGAAAATTTGATGAATATGTATGTCAGCTCTTTGTAAATGCTAAGAAGAGAATTATTATTGGGTGAAAGAATCGATAATGAGTGACTTAGGTTAGTTGTTCATGGAAGTCTTCCATGAGGACATAATTTATTTACATATTTCACTTTCAGATGTCTAAGACACCAGCTATAGTATAGGATTTTTAAAAAATGTCTCTTTAAAGGAAGAGTGGAGGATTAGAAAAAAGAATGGAAAGGAAGGAAAAGGAAGAGAATGGAAAAGAAGGGAAAGGGAGGAAAGGGAGGGAAAAAGAAAAGGAAGGCAGGAACTCAGGAGAATCAAGGCAGCCAGTTCAAGTAAAGAAGATACTTGGACTTTCCAGTCATAGATGTCCCCATGTGGATCAGACATGAACAACCCAAATTCATGACCCACAAATTTGAGAGCAAGAATAAAATAGTTGTTCAAAGTTACTGTATTTTGGAGTTGTTCCCTAACAGTGGACAATTGAAGAGTGCATATTTCACAGGCACTGCTGTATCCACAGAGATCAGGCACTAGCCCACATTAGGTGAGAAAAATAGCTACAGAAAGAACAGTTCGAGCTGGGCAAGGTGGGACATGCCTGTAATCCTAGTGGCTCAGGAAGCCAAGGCAGGAGGATCGGAAGTTCAAAGCTAGCCTCAGCATCTTAGTGAGGTCCTAAGCATCTTACTAAGACCTTGTATCAAAATAAAAATTTTTGAAAAGGGCTGGGGATGACTCAGTGGTTAAGTAGCCATGGGTTCAATCTCTGATACAAAAAAAAAAAAAAAAAAAGATGAAGTGCAGAACCACTAATCAACCATTAATCACTAGCTGAGTGATATTTGATGCACTTTCTCTCTGAACTTCAGTACTTTCACATGTACAATATGGTTGCTCTACAGCTTTCCAAATGTTTTAGAGAAACTAATTAGATAATATACATAATTTAATACTGGTTTTGTGTACTGTGCTTTTGTAAGTAGAATTAATTTGTTTGCATATTTCACTTTTAGCAGTCTAAGACACACTTATGATATAGACTCTTTAAAAAATTTTTTAAACAAATGAAGGAATTAATGCATAAAGGAATCTATCAGGCATTGTACAAGCCATTAGAACTATGAAGAATGTAATAGATATATGCTGTCACAAGGATACTAAGAACTATAATGTAATAGTACAAGGAAGTATAAAAACTAAGAATGAAGTATCTGAGTTTTTCTTTTTATGAGGTAAATGTCAGGAACTATTTTACTAATACAGTGACTTTGATCTGAATCTAAAGCATGCTTAATTGCTCATTATGAAGAATACATGAACTGAGGGCATTCCTAACAAAGAAAGTGGCTTGAAAAAAGACCAAAATGAGGCAGGCATGTGACATATCAAGGTACTTCAAAGGCTAAAACTGATCTCAGGCATAGTATATATGTGAAAGAATGACATGAGTAGGGAGCATAACTCAGATCATGAAGGACTGAGTACGTCACAACATGGTGTTTGATCTTCATTGTAAAGGGACGAAGAAGACAGCTACAAGTTTTCATTTTGTGGTCTGTACTGTTGCACTTGAACTTTAGGAAAGTTACTCTGGATCTTGGTGAAGAATGAAGCAGAATTCTTGACAAGGAATGCTTGAGAGTCTAGCTATGGGGCTGCTGCTGTTACCAAGGAGAGGAATCATACTAATCTGAAATAAGGCAAATAATGAGAAAGGAACAACATGAAGACATTACTAGGAATCATTTGAAGAATCTGATTGACTCATTATACATGGAAGATGAGAATATTAATAGGGTCAAGATGACTTACAAATATAAACTTAAATGTCCATCATAGTAATTTGATACTGTCATCCATAATAGAACACAACAACAAAAAGTAAAAATCTGGGTAGCTAATGAAACATTCGTTTTTATTGCTTATACAATTGTTTGTCTACAAGGTGTCAGCTCAGCCCAGCTGTCCCTGACCACAGGTTGCAGGTTGAGCTGAGGTCCTCTTCAGGTATCCTTCATTCTCTATGCACCAAACACTCTCTATAGCATGGAATGTGCAGGGTCCCCAGAGATAAAACAAAAATATTCAAGGACTCATGAGGCATAGGTACGAAAGCCACACACTGTCATTTCCACTCATATACCTTTAATTGAAGTAGGTAACATGACCAAGAC
The DNA here is from genome assembly GCF_902686455.1 of Sciurus vulgaris. Lineage (NCBI taxonomy): Eukaryota > Metazoa > Chordata > Mammalia > Rodentia > Sciuridae > Sciurus > Sciurus vulgaris. The sequence continues at coordinate 131,990,937 of NC_136469.1, read as the reverse complement.
CAGTATCAGTAGGACAGCCATACATACTCTGGACCCACCAGATGACACTATATAATTATCTGACAAAGAATCTGTATATAAAATTCAGATGTGAATGGGAATAAGGAACTGGGAACAGTGATCCTGATCCAGTTGACCACCACAATCAAGTTAGTACATCAGGAAAGGGTATCCCTGTATAGAGCTGAAGGAAGAAATATTAGACATTTCTAGACTGGAGTTCTTGCCATGAAAACTTTATTACAGTCACTTGATAGCAAAGGAATTCCTTTATTGGGCCTGCTCTACTGTGTTAGCTACTTGCTGACTCACATTTGATTATTTTCTGTACTCCTCCATGTAAAGATAACTGATATAATGACTGTCAAGTCAACCTACTCCAATAGTGAAAAGGGATAAAGTTACAGATGAACCTTAGGACCTGATGGTGGGAAGTTTGAAGCCATGGTTTCAAAAGTTGTTCCCCAAGATTTACATTTTTGTTGGAAAATGAAATACCATGCAGACTTCAAATGTTATTGTTTTCCCAAGGCCCAAATTTGTACTCAGGAGCATTCTCCTTCCAATCGAAAGCATGGGCAGTATAATGAGGAAGGAAGTAGACAAGATCTTGCTAATAGTTCAAGAATGATGTTGATAAAAATCTAAAGAGAGTATCAATGAAATAACTATCACTCTCTCCCTCAATGGTTCATGCAGGGATCTTTTAATACGACTTCTAGATCAATTTGTCTACACAGCAAGTTGATTACATACATGTACCTGAGTGTCTGTTGAAAGCAGTTGAGATTAATAACCAAGAGGAAAGGACTCAGAGGTACTTGGTTAAATCTCTGTGGTAGTTAGAAATCTGTCCTCTAAAGATGTTCATTTCTTAGAACTTCTCAATGTGTTAGTTTTCATGTCAATAAGAAAGTAAGACTACAGGTGGAATTAAGCTTACTCATCAGTTGCCTTTAAGATAACATTATTCTGTATTATCCAGGAGGGCCCAATGTAATCTCCAGGGCCCTTAAAAATGTAAGGGGAAGGGAGAAAAAGAGGATACCAGAAGCAGAGAGATATTTGAAAATGATGTATGACTGGCTTTCACGTTGGAGGAAGTGTCCACAAACTAAAAATGCAGCTGGTCTCTAAGTTTAAAAAAAAAACTATTAAAGTGATATCATTCCATTCACTGTGTAGTTTCTGGAAATCCCTCTGGTAGGGATATAAGTTTCTACTACAGAAAGTTCTAATTTTCTTCCACTGAAATACAATTTACTCTGTGCTTTATATTACACATAAGTTAATAACTATATGTATTATATATTTTTAAAATGTATTTTTAAAAATATTTCAATTATGGATATAGCATGAGTCCTGTATTCATCACAGACCCATATCTAGAGTTTATACATGGTAGTAACATCTGCACTTTAGCACCTCAATACCATCAAAAATTATTATGTACAGTCCAATGTCAATGAGCTCAGATTAACTTCCATTCCATTTATGCCTCTCTAGAGTCCTATGATGTGCCTGTTTTATAATTCCTTCCCCATATTATTGCGTATTAATTAACTACAGGAAAGGCTGTTGAATTGACCAAAGTACTTCACGATATATAAGCAGCTTTGCAGACCAGACCTCTGTACATGTATATGTATTTCAGGCATTATGGCAAGCCTGGAATAATTAATAATAATAATATATTCACCATGTTAAATTACTGAGACAATAAAACATAATTTACTAAAGGAAGAAAAGATATCTGTGGGCAGTTTTAAGAGCAAGACTGATTTATTTCTTCTTGGAAATGTTAAAATATATTAAAAATGGATTGGAATAGGAGTGGCATGCTGAACATTTGATTACTTTTAACTATTTTTCTTTCTATTCATGTTTTGCAGTGCTCTAGAATAGCTTTTCACTATTTTTCTAACTCTAGCACTATAAAGTATAAATGCAATTTTAATCAATATGCTCAGGGGACTAATTATTCTTAGATATCTTCAGGACATTAAAACTGAAAATATTGCTATGTAAAAAAGTGAATATACTCTAAGCGATATTCCAGAGTGTTATTAAAGGAAATAAAAGCTGTTTAAAATAAACAGACTCTTTGGCAGTTGATACACATGGGTTTCATCTTTATATACTTTTTGTTTGACTGAGTTAAATTTTCCAAGTATGACTTTGGCTGATATAAATGCACCCCACATTCTCATTTGCCACTTCCAGTCCTTGAACATTTCAGGATCTATAAGACTTACTGGAATCTGACATTATAATGCTGTACAGCAAAAAGCAAGTATGGTGGCCAGAGAAAGCAGAGCAATGGACTCGATTCTATGAATATTATACGACTTTAATAATTTGTACAAATCAAGGCAATTAATCTATTTGAGATGGAACAAAACACTCTGACTTCATAAGCCGCATGCTGTTCTACACTCTACAAAGTGGGCCCACACATAATGAAATAATGTAGAACAAAACTATTTCAGAAATAGAGGTACATTGATCACAGAAAAGAGTTCACTAAGAAGAAGGGTCTGAGGAGTTTCCAGAAATCAGGGTAGCTCGACTCAGGGGCAGCGGGCTTCTTGGTAAAGTGATGGAGAAGAATTTCAGCATGTGCCCGTCAGAAAAATGAACAGATGCTTATTTAAGAAAGCAGAAACATATTCAAGGAAGAATTGAGCCTCTCAAGAGTGAGAGACTTGGTTTTGGGGTTCTCGATTCTCCTTTTAAAGGAAATTTGGCAAAGGGAGGGTGTGAGAAGGTATGTGGGAATGATAACCGTCCAATGATCTTGAGGTGGTTTCTGGTGGCCTGGTGGATCTCTGCATCATCAGACTTATATGGTCATCATAATCTGATTCACAGATAGTGGTGGAAAGTCCTGTAAATTATAGATTCCTCAATCCATCATATCTCTCTTTACCTAATCTATTTATTAGGAGGATAACTAATAGTGCATAGGTAGATTTACAGATTCCCCAGGAAATTGGGAATTAAAGGCCTGGAAAAGAGACTTACTTAGAGATGACAGGCCTGGGAAAGCATGCAGAACTTCTAAATTAAAATCTTATTTCCTTGTCCTTCCTTTATTTCTCCTTTCTTCTTTTTGTTTCTTTCTTCTTTCCTAATTTTATTCTCTGTGCTTGTATCCAGGAATGAACAGACCAATCATAGAATTCAGAAGCAGGGACATGTGTTGGCCTTTTCTTTGTACTAAGGATGCAGCTGTCCAGTATGCAGTCACTTACAGTTACTCACAGCAGGATGCAAGCAGCTGGGGCTCAAGGGGAGGGCAGGAGACTTACCCACACAGAGGCCACCATTTAGGGAAAGAAGGTGATCTCTAGATGGTAGTGGTGGCTGAGACCTGGGAATGCAATCAGAAGAGTGTGGGACGATGTCAGCTGCAGAAACAGCAGTGAAATATGTGAAATGGGGAGTGATACTAATGCCATGGGACAGGGCTCTTGTGGCTATCCATCATATTTTGTTTAAAAATGCCACAGCATGTAGTAGGAAAGCATTATATTGGGAGAGAGAGAGAGAGAGAAGATGGGGGAGAGAGAGAGAGAGAGTAAGTGTGTGTGTGTGTCGTGGCTCTTGGTTCTAACCACTTAATACTTAGTAATCTGGATATATATTTTAACTTCTCTGAGTCTTATGAGAATGTTGGAAACTAATTCTCAAAGTTGGACTATTTTTTTTCAAAAATCTAGAAAGATTTTCTAATTATAGCAGTGATCTAAGTAGCACAGCTGGTTTGCAGTGGCTATTTTGCCCTCAGAAATCAAACAAACTTGCAGGGATAAAAGGAGATAAGGAGACATATAGTCTCTCCTTCTTTTTCTACCTTTCCAAAACCGAAAAAACTAAGTATGTTTTTCAGAACAGAGGTATACTTCCTTTCCACTGGCATCCTTCATTCTAAGATTATGTAGTGAATTCTACTTCAAACAAAATAAGAGAACTAAAGGATATTTCCTCAATGGACATTTGCTCAATGCTTCCTTGAAATGTACATTTTCAGAAAAAGCAAGAAACGAAAGCATTCTAAGAAGTAACACAGCCTGTGGTGTGTGCTTTTGAAATTTATGTTTCTGAGCTATGTCGTGAGACAATGGCCCCACTTTATTTGGCAGGGCTGATTTAAGTGAATTTCTCCTTAATCATGGGATAATGATTATGTTTGCATGTGAACTTTCTAGAGCTATAAATCTGAAAATCATTCTACTCAGAGGACCATCAGATAGTAGTAATATTGAGGATGAATCCTATTCCATGCCTTTCAATCTGCAGAAAGAGTATTTTTCAGGAGGATCCAGCTGGAGTAAAAATCTTGGGCAGAGCCTGGAGTTGCACACCTCTAAAAAGATCCCAGGCCCTTGCCACAGGATCAATATTGAGTAGCAAGATACCACCTGAATGAAAATGAGACTTACAATGAATAAATAGGAAAAGAATAAAGGGGACAATTTACGACCCAATGATACCATACAATAAACAGCATAATGCATGAAAGATTCCTAAATTGCTTCAAAAAATGATGGAAAGTTAGGAAGGAAGAAATAAAAAAGAAGAAGGTAGGGGAGGAGAGTGAAAAAGAAGAAAGTAAAGGGAAAATATACACAACCAGGTAGTAGAGTCTAGAAATAAAAGACAGTTCAAGGAAAGAGTGTGACTTCCTACATAGTATTTCATTAACATTAGAACTTATTAAGACTGCAAGATATCTTTTAAAAGAAGTACTTCTTTGAAATGCTAAAATGACAGAAAGATTGGAAATAGAGTTTGCATAACAGGATAAATGAACCTAATAACGTATTTCAGGAAAAGACAGATGAGAAGCAGAACTCTACAAGACACAGCTTAAAATGAAAAAGGGCGGAAGTTGTGTAGTTGAACCTTCCAGGGTTTGAAGTCCAGCTCATTCACCTGTGATCAATGTGACTTTGGTGGATGACTTCATCTCTTTGAGCTTTCACTGCCTGAATCATGCGGAAAGAAGAGCAACCTCCTCATTTGGTGTTGTGGGGATTTAAAAGAAATTTTCTTGAGACATACTTAAGACAGTAACTGGAAAAACAGGTCAACTCATCAATTCTTTGCTTACAATTTTCAGTGATTTTCCTCTGAGTACAGAGCAAAGGCCTCCAAGGCCCTGAATGACCTGTCCACTGCTCCTTTCTGGAACTCACCTTATGACCTTGGCTCTAGCTCCTACTCCGCCTGCACACCCACACTACCCTCCCTGCTTCTTGGTTCTTTCCCTTCCTGAAATGTGCTTCTGTTGCCCCATGACTCCTTGCTAATCTTTGTGTCTTTACATACCTCTGATCTTTTCAATGATGGCCACCCCTTCTCAAATTGCCATTGTTCACTAACCTCCAAAGCCTCAGCCCTCCCCTCTGGTGACACCATAGCACTCTGAACCTCTTGTGCTTTGGTATTTTACCACTATGACATAGACTATGTCTACACCTCTTTATCATCTGGCTCTTCTTCCTTAGAACATGAGCTCTAAGAGGTTGGGGCTGACTGTTTGGGACACAACTACATATCTGACCCTTAACCTCTACCTGAGATCCAATATGTATTTGTTGAATGAATTAATTTATGTCTAAAATCAGTCTAAAGAGTCTAAATGACATAAGGCCAAATTTTGTGACACACATGCATTCTCTCTCACACACACAGAAACACACATACACACACACACACACACACAGTCATTTATTTATGATTTAATATGCTCATCTCACTGTACTGGAGACTTTGCATAGATTATTTCATTTAATTGTAATAGCAATGCTGAGGTAAACTCAGCCCCGTCTTCAGGTTACCAACAATTTGTGGAGTTGGCCCATTCTGCTTATGAATAGGCTTTGCCTGATATTTGTATTTGTGCTTCATGCATATACTCTCACACAAATACCTTGCACCCATTTTAAACTGTACCTTGCTTAGTTACTGCCATTGTCTTTGACTGTTCAAGCTCTTGACCTAAGAACCTCCCCTTAGGTTGAAGCTCCACAAGCTTACTTTCATCAAAACTTTCTTCACAATCCCAACATAAAACAAAAAGTTGGCTAATTTGGCAATTACTTGTATATCATGCACTTAATTTTTAAAGGTGTATAATTTAAAACAGCCATTGGACATTTTTTTGTGAATTATCGAAAAGAGTTCAGCAGAAACTATTTCATTTTGATCCATTTTTTTTTTTTTTTTGGTTTATTAAAAGTCTTGGCATCTTCACTGTGATTTGATTTTGGCCCTTGCTCAGTGGCATGACAGGTTTAATGACCAGTGTGTCAGTATTCCAAGAGCCTCCTGTTTAGCAGAAGAGTGCTGTTCCTCTGGAATACTCTAGTCACCTCTCAACCACTGACCTTTGCCCTGAAGACATTCATCACCGATGACACTGACTGATGAGCAGCGTGATCCCCTGACCTCCAATTTATTAATGCTGATGGTCTTGACACCATTCATAGTCTCCCAGGCTCCCCACAGCTGCCTAATATCATCTGAGGACTTTACTTCCCAGAAATACTTTCTATTTCCTCACTGTATGACACATATTTCTTGGTTGTCTCTCAAACATGAACTGTCACTTTTTTTTTGTCTTATTGTTTTTTGAAAATCTTCAGACTTCCTCCCACCCCCACTGACTTTTCTAGGTCATTCATCTAGTAACATATAGTTTGTTCCTCTAAGCAGGTTATTTTCTCAGGACAGGAATACTCTTTCTGGTAGAATATCCTCATTAACCAGGTGAGAAATTCTGCATCCACAATGACTCCACACAACCAGAGTTCATTCATCTTCAGTTCATGATAACTATGTTTATGTCCTCATAATAATTAGCAATAATTATTATTACTGATTCTGTGATATTTGCTTAGAAGATGCTGTGATTCTCGGTGCTAATAAAATGTTACTATTATTAATAGTAATAGCTATTTTATTGTTGATTCACCTTTCTACTTTTCTATAAATAATGGAATGAAGAAAGGAACAAATCTAGAATTAATATTTATAATAATCAAAAGCTTTTCTCTAATATTTACTCTGTGTCAGATACCATGGTCAGTACAGTAATCACTACTGCATTTAATCCGTCTATCAATCTTATAAAGTAAGTAGTACTTTCTAAGTACTATAAAGGTACATAAAATTGAGAAACACTAGACCTTCCTAAGCTCACATGACTGGTTTTTGATAGACCTAGAATTTTTTTAGTTGATTTAATAATTATTATTTTGGATTAATTAGCTTCATATGACAAATCTCATTTGAAAAGGAAGTGTGGTGATAATGATGATACTGTTATGATAATGAATCAACTTCAATAATAAATGCTACTCTCTTTCTGCCAGGAAATGTCGTATGAATGTTACATAAAGAAACTTGCTTGTTTTAAGTCTTATAAGATAGTTATCATTCCTAATTTGTAGATCAGGTGATTAAAAATTGGAGAAGGGGGTACGTTTTCCCTGAGCCAATAAGAGTGATTGTAAGCCTGCCCGTTTGCTCTTTGAGTGCTTGCTTTAGGGCCATGTAAGTGTCCAGACCAAGAATCATTTTCTTGAGGAGAACCTCTGCCAGCAGTAGCAGCTATTGGCAATTTAATGACAGTCTTAATGCAGGTATTGCCTCATCGTCCCTTTAAATAGTCTACAGAGTTCATGACAGCAAGCCTTGTGTGTTTTCTGAGAATATATTCCATACATTTTCTCAGGAAGCAGTTTTAGAATTAAATGCACTGAAGGGAGGGAAGCTAGAAATATGACGACCTCAACCAGGCCCACAGGCCCAGTTAGCTTGTGAGCCAGGATTGCATGCCCTGATTTGCACTTTCCATCATTGCCCTTTGATAAAGTTTGCAGGTGGGGAATTAAAATAAGAAATGGAAAATGTGCTGGTGTGGTCATTTTCAGTGGTTATCACTGATTAGTGAAAGTTATCTAAATAACCATTCCAGTGTTAATTTCTTTAATATTTGTCTATAATTAATTACTGAATGTGACATTTATAATTTAGTCATAGAATACTTATTATTTTTCTACCTGTATCTTGTCTTCCCCTTCACAATGCTTTGTCACAATTAATTAGCCATGAAATTTAGATATGCACTCACATATTTGTTAAATTTTTTAATGTTTTGATATTTAAAGGTAATAAATGTGACAGGTATTGGCTAATTTTGAAAAGTTGTTTGTTCTTTAAATATTTTCTTACCAAGTTTTCTATTTGTAATGAAAAAATAAATTTTTCAAGTTTTCCTAAGGGAATTATACTGAGTTGTGATCACTCAAGATGAGCTATTCAATTAAGTACTCTGATTATTGTACATTCCTCAAGAGAATTTAATTTTATCAAGGATTCTGTTTTGTATGCAGAAGATGCAAAAAGATAAGTAATTGTATTCGAGATCATCTTTATATATTTTAAAGTATAAATCATCTCTTTTATGTAAATAAATCTCCACAATAAAACTAAAGTATAAATAAGTAGATTTGGTTATTAAAACAGAAATTCTAAGTTGAAATAAATAAAAATTAATGAATAGAAAATACTTTTAAAAATTATTGATACATGCTACAACACGAATAAAACTCAACCTCAAAAATATTATTTTAAATGAAGGACGTCAGTTGCAAAACTCCATGTATTTTACAAATATATTTATGTGAATTGGCCATATCAGAAAGTATATCATGGGTATAATGAGATTGAAGGTGAGGACAGGGATTGTCTAAAAATGGAAAGTTTGATGTTACTGGGGTGATGATGAAAAAGTTATAAAACTGGATTTGATTGACAATTAAGTAACTCAGTAAATTTACCAAGAACTTTACTGAATTGTATAATTGATGTGGACAAATTTTATGCATAAGTTATATTTAAAGAAGTTTTAAAGGGCATTTCAAGATGGCGGCCTAGAGGATGGCTGCATTTCATGTTGTTCCAGGACGCAGGATTCAAAAGAGGAGATATTGAGAGACTTGGGACCAACTCAAAGCAGCCGGGTGACTCTCTCCCGTTGGGGAGGCGTCCCGGATGGGACGGTCGTCCCGGAACGCAGGGAACTTTGTGAAGAGAGCTGCCGGTGAGACGCCCCTTCCCCTGCTGGAGCAGTGAACTCGGACAACTGGGAGCGTCGTGGAGGAGGCCGCTTAGCACAGCGCTGGGACTCGGAGCAACCACTGGGGATCCAGTGGCTGCCCAGGGGAGGAGTGACGAGGAGAGCTGTGTGGACTCAGAACATCGGGGCCTGCCCTGAGGAGGAGGAGGAGGAGGAGCATGGCCGCTTGGATTCGGAGTGACTGCACCAGAGCTACAGGTAGTTGCCAGAGGAAGAGCTGCGTGGCGAGCTGTTTGGACTCAGACCACTTCTGAACACCGGGGCCTGCCCTGAGGAGGAAGAGGAGGAGGAGGAGGAGGAGGAGGAGGAGTGCGGCGGGTCGTTTGGACTCACAGTAACTGCATTAGAGCTCCAAGCGGCTGCTCAGAGGAGGAGGCGATTGGTGAGTGGTTTGGACTTAAAGCGACCGCTCCTGAACACAGGGGGGGCTGCCTGGAGGAGGAGCGCGGTGGGTCGCTTGGTCTCGAGTGGCCGCACCAGAGCTCCGGACGGCTGCCCAGAGGAGGCGTGCAGCGGGTCACGTGAATTCAGAGCCACTCAGAGCGACTGCTCCTGAACACCCGGGGGGTTACCTGCAGGAGGAGAAGGAACAGGGTGGGTCACTTTGACTCGGAGTGATTGCCCAGGGCTATGGGCGGTTGGTGGGAGGAGGAGGCACGCAGTAAGTTGCTTGGACTCCTAGTGACCGCACCGGAATATGGGGAGGCTGTCTGGAGGAAGAAGCATGCGGCGAGTCTCTGGGACTCAGAGCGATTGTACGGGGCCCCAGGTGGCTGCTCAGAGGAGGGGCCGCATAGCCAGGCGATTAGGTGCAGAGCAGGGTCCCAGGATCTAGGAGGCTTCTGAGTGGAAGAGCCGCACAGAGACACGCTTAGGGCGGAGCGAAGGTTCCAGGACTGTGGGCAGATTCTCTGAGGAGGGGCAGCCTAAGGAGATTCATCTGTGAAGGGTGAGGCTCCCAGGCCCAGGAGGTAGGGCCGGGCCCCTGGGAATTTTACAGAGGAAGGCAGCCCAGCCCAGGCGGTAGCTGTAAATTGAGGGGAACCTCTAGGAGGGGAACTGACCAGCCAGACCTTCCCACCTCGTGAGTCTTCCCTGCCGGGTGAGGTTTCCCCAAAAGGACGGTAAAACCAGAGACACAGGCCCAAACAGGCCTTGCCTCAGACCGCAGCCTAGTTCCCCTTTGGATGACCATTTGTCAACAAGTGGAGGCACCTCTGCCCACTAGGAGGGAATATACACCACCTGGAGGCCACCGCTCCCAGAAAGGCAGCTTATTGTGGAGCACCGCATTATCAACTTCCTCCAAGACGTCAGCCTATTGAAGGCTAAGAGGGGATTTATATAGAAATCGTCAAGGACATTGTAAGTCAATAGAGGAAATCTGCAACATCTCAGTAGTCCACTGATACCTGAACAATATGAGAAAACAAGGAAAGAAAATGCTGCAAACAAATCTAGACATTACATCAATAAAACCCAATGACAGCATGGCAGAAGAAATGACAGAAAAGGAGTTCAGAATGTACATAATTAAAATGATCAGAGAAGCAAACGATGAGATGAAAGAGCAAATGCATGCACTGAATGATGAGATGAAAGAGCAAATGCAGGCATTGAATGATTGCACCAATCGACAGTTAAAGAGCAAATACAGGAAGCAAAAGATCATTTCAATAAAGAGTTAGAGATATTGAAAAAAAACCAAACAGAAATCCTTGAAATGAAGGAAACAATAAACCAAATTAAGAACTCATAGAAAGCATATCCAGTAGAATAGAACACCTGGAAGACAAAACCTCAGACATTGAAGACAAAATATTTAACCTTGAAAACAAAGTTGAACAAACAGAGAAGATGGTAAGAAATCATGAACAGAATCTCCAAGAAATATGGGATATCATGAAAAGGCCAAATTTAAGAATTATTGGGATTGAGGAAGGCCAAAGGACATGAACAATCTATTCAATGAATTAATATCAGAAAATTTCCCAAATCTGAGGAATGAAATGGAAAATCAAGTTCAAGAGGCTTATAGGGACTCCAATTACACAAAATTACAACAGACCCACACCAAGGCACATTATAATGAAAATAATTAACATACAAAATAATAACAGAGTTTGAAAGGCTGTGAGAGAAAAGAACCAATTACATTCAGGGGGAAACCAATACGGATATCAGCAGATTTTTCAATCCAGACCCTAAAAGCTAGAAGGGCCTGGAACAACATTTTTCAAGCCCTGAAAGAAAATGGATGCCAACCAAGAATCTTATACCCAGCAAAACTTACCTTCAAATTTGATGATGAAATAAAATCCTTCCATGATAAACAAAAGCTAAAAGAATTTACAAAAAGAAAGCCAGCATTACAGAACATTCTCAGCAAAATATTTCATGAGCAAGAAATGAAAAACAAAGAAGCAAATCAGCAAAGGGAGGAATTATCCTAAAGGAATTGTCAAATAAAGGAGGAACCAAGTAGTGTCACACTAATAAATATATAAAATTTAAAAAATGAACCATATGACCGGGAAACCAAATCATATCTCAATAATAACCCTGAATGTTAATGGCCTGAATTCATCAATCAAAAGACATAGACTGGCAGATTGGATTAAAAAGAAGGATCCAAAAATATGTTGCCTACAAGAGTCTCACCTCATAGAAAAAGATACCCATAGACTAAAGGTGAAAGGATGGGGAAAAACATACCGTGCACATGGACTCAGCAAAAAAGCTGGTGTATCCATCCTCATTTTAGATAATGTGGACTTCAAGCCAAAGTTAGTCAGAAGGGATAAAGAAGGACATTTCATACTGCTTAAGTGAAGCATAAAGCAGCAAGATATAACAACAATAAACATCTATGCCCCAAACAGTGGCTCATCCATGTATGTCAAACAAATCCTTCTCAATTTCAGAAACCAAATAGACCACAACACAATAATACTAGGTGATTTTAACACGCCTCTCTCACCACTGGACAGATCTTCCAGACAAAAATTGAACAAAGAAACCATAGACCTCAATAATACAAACAACAATTTAGACTTAACGGACATTTATAGAATATACCATCCAACCAAGAGCGAATACACTTTCTTCTCAGCAGCACATGGATCCTTCTCTAAAATAGACCATATATTATGCCACAAAGCTAATGTTAGCAAATACAAGAAGATAGAGACACTACCTTGTATTCTATCAGATCATAATGGATTGAATTTAGAAATAAATGAAAGAGTAAAACACAGAAACTATTCCAACATCTGGAGATTAAACAATATGCTATTATATGATGAATGGATAACAGAAGATATTAGGAAGGAAATTAAAAAATTCTTAGAGGTAAATGAGAACAAAGAAACATCATATCAAAATCTCTTGGACACTATGAAAGCAGTACTTAGAGGGAAATTTATTTCATGGAGCGCATTTAATAAAAGAAGTAAAACTCAACAAATAAACAACCTAACACTACAGCTCAAAGCCCTAGAAAAAGAAGAACAGACCAACACCAAAAGTAGTAGAAGACAGGAAATTGTTAAACTCAGAGCTGAAATCAATGAAATTGAAACAAAAGAAACAATACAAAAAATTGACAAAATAAATAGTTGGTTCTTTGAAAAAATAAACAAAATTGAAAACCTTTAGCCTCACTAACAAAGAGAAGACAAGAGAAAACCCAAATCACTAAATTTCGCAATGAACAAGGAAATATCACAACAGACAGGATTGAAATACAAAACATAATTAGAAGCTCTTTTGAAAATCTATACTCCAACAAAATAGAAAATTTCGAAGACATCAACAGGTTTCTAGAGACATATGAATTGCCTAAACTGAACGAGGAGGACATACAGAATTTAAATAGACCAATTTCTAGTACTGAAATAGAAGAAGTCATCAAAAGCCTACCAACAAAGAAAAGTCCGGGACCAGATGGGTTCTCAGCCGAGTTCTACAAAACCTTTAAAGAAGAGCTCATTCCAATACTTCTCAAAGTATTCCATAAAATAGAAGAGGAGAGAACCCTCCCAAACTCATTCTATGAAGCCAATATCACACTGATACTTAAGCCAGACAGAGACACATCAAGGAAAGAAAATTTCAGACCAATATCTTTAATGAATATCGACGCAAAAATTCACAACAAAATTTTAGCAAATCGCATACAAAAACATATTAAAAAGATAGTGCACCATGATCAAGTGGGTTTCATCCCAGGGATGCAAGGTTAGTTCAACATCAGGAAATCAATAAACATAATTCACCATATTAATAGGCTTAAAGTCAAGAATCACATGATTATTTCGATAGATGCAGAAAAAATACATAAAATACAGCACCCCTTATGCTCAAAACACTAGAAAAAATAGGGATAGTGGGAACATTCCTTAACATTGTAAAGGCCATTTATGCTAAGCCCATGGCTAATATCGTTCTAAATGGTGAAAAACTGAAAGCATTCCCCCTAAAAACTGGAATAAGTCAGGGATGCCCTCTTTCACCTCTTCTATTCAACAACGTTCTTGAGACTCTAGCCAGAGCAATTAGACAAACCAAAGAAATTAAAGGGATATGAATTGGAAAAGAAGAACTCAAACTATTCCTGTTCACTGATGACATGATTATATATTTAGAGGAACCTGGAAATTCCACCAGAAAACTTTTAGAACTCATAAGTGATTTCAGTAAAGTAGCAGGTTACAAGATCAATGCTCATAAATCCAACGCATTTTTATACATAAGTGATGATTCTTCAGAAAGAGAAATTAGGAAAACTACCCCATTCACAATAGCATCGAAAAAAATAAAATACTTGGGAATCAATCTCACAAAAGAGGTGAAAGACCTCTACAATGAGAACTACAGATCACTAAAGAAAGAAATTAAAGAAAACCTTAGAAGGTGGATACATCTTCCATGTTCTTGGATAGGCAGAATTAATATTGTCGAAATGGCCATACTACCTAAAGTGCTATACAAATTCAATGCAATTCCAATTAAAATCCCAATGATGTACCTTACAGAAATAGAGCAAGCAATTATGAAATTTATCTGGAAGAATAAGAAACCCAGAATAGCTAAAGCAATTCTTAGCAGGAAGAGTGAAACAGGGGGTATTGCAATACCAGATCTTCAACACTACTACAAAGCAATAGTAACAAAAAACGGCATGGTATTGGTACCAAAATAGAAAGGTAGATCAATGGTACAGGAATAGAGGACACAGACACAAACCCAAATAAATACAATTTTCTCATACTAGACAAGGGGCCAAAAATATGCAATGTAGAAAAGATAGCCTCTTCAACAAATGATGCTGGGGGAATTTGAAATCCATATGCAACAGAATGAAACTAAAACCCATATCTCTCACCATGCACGAAACTAAACTCAAAATGGATTAAGGACCTTGGAATCAGACCAGCGACCCTGCAGATTATAGAAAGAAAAAGTAGGTGCAAATCTTCAACATGTTGGCTTAAGACCAGACTTCCTTAACAGGACTCTCATAGCACAAGAAATAAAAGCAAGAATCAATAACTGGGATAGATTCAAACTAAAAAGCTTTCTCTCAGCAAAGGAAACTATCAGCAATGCGAAGAAAGAGCCTACAGAGTGGGAGAATATCTTTGCCAATCATACTTCAGATAGAGCACTAATCTCCAGAATCTATAAAGAACTCAAAAAACTCTACACCAAGAATACAAATAATCCAACCGACAAATGGGCTAAGGAAATGAATATACACTTCACAGAAGAAGATCTACAAGCAATCAACAAACATATGGAAAAATGTTCAACATCTCTAGTAATAAGAGAAATGCAAATCAAAACCACCCTAAGATTTCATCTCACCCCAATCAGAATGGCGATTATCAAGAATACAAGCAACAACAGGTGTTGGAGAGGATGTGGGGAGAAAGGTACACTCATACATTGCTGGTGGGGCTGCAAATTAGTGCAGCAACTCTGGAAAGCAGTGTGGAGATTCCTTAGAAAACTTGGAATGGACCCACCATTTGACCCAGCTATCCCACTCCTTGGCCTATACCCAAAGGACTTAAAATCAGCATACTACAGAGATATAGCCACATCAATGTTCATAGCTGCTCAATTCACAATAGCCAGACTGTGGAACCAACCTAGATGCCCTTCAATTGATGAGTGGATAAAGAAACTGTGGTATATATATATATATATATATATATATATATATATATACAATGGAATATTACTCAGCCATAAAGAATGATAAAATTATGGCATTTGCAGGCAAATGGATGAAATTGGAGAATATCATGCTACGTGAGATAAGCCAATTCTAAAAGCCAAAGGACAAATGATATTGCTAATAAGTGGATGATGACACATAATGGGGGGAGGGAAGGGTTAGTGTTAGGGTTAGAATTAGGGTTAGGGAGGGGGCAAGTATGGAGGAAGGAAGGACTGTATAGAGGGAAAAGAGTGTGGGAGGGGTGGGGGGAAGGGAAAAATAAGAGAATGAATCAAACAACATTACTCTATGTAAATTTATGATTACACAAATGGTATGCCTTTACGCCATGTACAAACAGAGAAACAGCATGTATCCCATTTGTTTACAATAAAAAAAAATACATTATAAAAAAATCATTCAGGGTTAAAAAAAAAGAAGCTTTAAAAATTGAAAAACAATAAATATAGATTTTCTATTATTTAAATAGTACAATATCAACTTTTACCCTTTTATTTCAATATAATGCTGGTGGTCTTAGCTAAAGCAATAAAATAAGAGAAAGATAGAAAGGGCATCATGACAGGAAGGGAAGAAATCAAATTATTTATCTTCAGATAACATGGTTTTATCTGTAGAAAACATAAGAATTCCATCCAATGAATCATTAGAACTGGCAACCAAATTTATTAAAGTTGCAGGATACAAAACTTCATGAATATACAAACAGGAGTAAGTTTTTGGACATCAGTATTTAAATTCCCTAGAAATTAAGAAACTCATTTCATTTATGATAGGTAGTAAAGCATGAGAAAAAAAATCAATCTAAGAAGTAAATGACCACAACACTGAAAATTGTGAAAAAAGAGTAAAAGAAATTGAAGAGGACCCCCCCAAATGGAAAGACATCATTGGAAGAATTAATATTTTAAAAACATTCATATTAACGTAAACAATTTACAGATTTGATAGTATTCCTAACAAAACATAAATGACACTTTTTCACAAAGTTGCAATACCTGACTTCAAAAGATGTTACAAAGACATAGTAACCAAAACTGCATGATACTGGCATAAAATCAATTGTATGAACCAATGTAGCTGAATAGAGGACCCATAAATAGAGCCATGTATCTAAAGTCAACTAGTTTGTGACAAAGGCAGCAAGAATGTACAGTGGAAAAGGATTTTATTGATAAATGACTCTGAAAAAGCTGAATATTCATATAAAGAAACTAGCCCCCTCTTTTGCACCATACACAAATAGCAACTCAAAATGGATCAAATATAAATGTATCAAAAACCTTAAATGTAATAATTGAAATTACTAAGCTACTAAAAGAAAACACAGAAAAAATTAATTGGACATTGCTCTGGGGGAAAAAATTATAGATATAATCCCCAAAGCATAGGCAACAAAGCAAAAATGATAAATTGGATTACATTATACCAATACTTTTGCATAGTTAAAAAATAAAAGTCAACAGAGTGAAAAGACTACCTACATAATAAAATATGTTTAAAATATTTCTATGTCAAAGACATAATATTAAGATTGAATAAACAACACAAAGAACTCAATAGCAAAAATAAAAACAAAAAGTTATTAAAAATGGATCAATGACCTAAATAGACATTCCAAGAAATGAATATATAAGTGATCAAATGGTATTTGAGGAAATGCTGAACATTACTAGCAGTCACAAAAAGATGCCAATTAAAACCAAAATGAGATATCATCTCACCCCTTTCAGATTAGTTATTTTCAAAAAAGGCCATTAAAGTGAATGGTGACAAGAATATGGAGAAAAGAGAACTCTTATATAATATTTGTGGGAATATAAATTTCCATAGTCATTGTAGAAAACATGTGGAGACTTTTCAAAATGTGGGACACAGGACTGCCATATGATCCAGCAATCCCAGTAGTGGATTGTTTAAGTCAGTTTTTTCACTGCTGTGACTAAAGGACCTGAGCAAAACAACTATAAAAGGGGAAAAGGTTATTTGAGGATGCACGGTTTCAGTGGTCTTAGTCTATAGAAGTCTGATTCCATCCCATGGGGCTCAAGGTGAGGCAGAGCATCAAGAGAGAAGAATGCAGCAGAGGGAAGCAGCTCACAGAGTGATCAGAAAGCAGAGAGAGAAGAAAACTCCACTCTTCAGATACAAAATCTATACACCATAGCCATGTCCTCAACCCCACCTACCTCCAGTTACCACTTGGTTAATCCTATCAGGTATTAATTCACCGATTAGGTTAATGCTATCACCCAATCATATCTCCTCCAAACCATCTTGCATTGTCTCACACATGAGATTCTGGGGGACACCACAATTATAAAATGGATATATACCCAAAGGAATAGAAATCACTATATTGAAGAGAAATCTGCACTCACATGTCCATTGAAGAACAATTCACAACAATAAAGATATACAATTAACCTCAATGTCTATTGCTGAAAGAATTGAGAAGGAAAATGTAGTATACACACCCCAGACAATATTATTTGGCCATTAAAAAGAATAAAATTTTGTCATTTGCAGCAACATAAATGGAACTGGGGAATATATGTTAAGTGAAAAAAGCCAGACACATATTACATATTATCACTTACATGTGAGAAAAATCCAAACTACAAAGTTGATTTCATGGAAATAGAATAGTAGGTAACAGAACCTGGAAAGTATGTGGGCAAGGGGTAATATAGAGAGAATGATTAATGGATACAAAGGTGCAGATGGGTAAGAAATATAACTTCTAATGTTTTATAGTATAGTAGGAAAACTATAGCTAACAAAATTTATTTGTATATTTCAAAATAGCTCTTATAATGAACTTTGAATGTTTTCCACACAAAGTAATGATTAATATCCTTGTTAATAAATAAGCCAATTACCCTCATCTGATAATTATACATTATATACATATATTGAAATGTTACACTATCATCAGTAAGCTTGTAACTATGATGTCTCAATTAAAAGTAAAAATTATTAAAATAAAAATTAAGTTAACATTAGAATATGAAAAAATTCACTTTCATCAAAACTCATTTTTACTGATTTTCCAAAATGTAATTTTTTTATTTCTTCTAAGTTTATATCACATAATAGTTATAGTTTATAAACCTAGAGAACATTTTATATTATATACTTTTGCAGAAAAATTCCAATCCTGTACAATGAGGTGAATGATCAGATATTAGAGGCACTTAGACACTCCAAATAGACAAAATCAGAATAGAACCACCCCATGATAAAATATAGTTATAATGTCAAACCAAAAATTAAAAAAAAAAACCACAAGATCAATGAAATAATTTTAAAAAGTTGTAAGAAAAGCCAACTCACTCATAAAGGCAAAACAATTAGTGCAACAGATTTCTTATCATAGGACCTATAATTCTAAAGCCAAGAAAGATTAGAATGTTGTACTTGAGGCCCTGAAAGTGACTGCCAAATTATTATTAGTATATCCAGTAAAGTTATACTTCAGCATTGAAGAAGAAATAGAAGCTTTTCAAGATAAGCATATAACAAATGAATTCATGACCACTACAGCAGCATTGCAGAAGATACTTAAAGTAATCATAAACACAAAAGGAAAAATAAAAACATAGAAGTTGGAAATGAAAAAAAATCTCCTTGTAGGAGTACACAAGTAAATAAGAGTTAGGATAAATTCAAACCTTAAAAATAAAACAAAAATTTAGGAAGTAATATATTCTTCTCTGTAATAGCACTGATTAAAAATAGTTTAAAATTTCCAATTAAAAAACAAGACCAACAATTATGTTGCCAGCAAGAAATGCATCTCAATGGCAAAAGGCATTTATAGAATGAAAGTGAAAGGAATAAAAATTATATTCTATGCAAATGGAATCCTAGAGCTAGCAGGAGTAGCTACTCTCCTATCAGACAATCCAGACTTCAAGAAAAAAAATTCAAAGAAAGAAGTTGCAACATATTTGTAAAGGAAACAATTCAACAAGCAGAAATAACAATTATACATATTTATTCCCAAATGCAAAAAGAGTTTATATAATTCTTTGTATCTTATTTGATAATAATGATATGCAAGTAGAATTTGAGAGCAATAAAAGATTCAGAAATATACAAACACATGGATATTGAGTGATTAGTGAATAATGAAGGAAATTAGGAGAGGAATAAAAATATTATTAGAATCAAACAAAAGTAGAAATAAAACTAACAAGAACCCATGGGATATAATGATGAATATTGAGCTGCAATGATTAGATTATGGGAGCTCTAAACTAATTGGCCTATCCAAACTTGAATTAACTTATTAGGTGACAACTGTAAGCATATGGCTGCAAGGGTGGAAGAAGTAGGTCACTGGGGGAATGCCCTGAAAGCTTTCATCCTCCCTGCAGCCCCTTCTTCTTTTCACTTTCTCTCTTTTCTCCCTCTCTCTGCTTCCTGACCTGACCATGAGCTGAACAATTATCCTCCACAGGGCCCTTTAGCCATGATGCTAAATCTCACCTTGGGCCCAAAGCACTGGAGTCAAGATATTTATGGACTGAGACCTCTGAAATTTGTTCACAGCTCTGCAAAGTCAACACACCAACAATCACATCCAGAGAATCACTGGGGACTGTTTTGAAAATCTGTACTCCCACAAATTGGAAAATCTTGAATAAATGGATAATTTTTTAGATACATATGACTTACCAAAATTGAAACAAGACAATATAGAAAACCTAAACAAACCCATACAAGCAATATTAATGAAATAGTAGTAGTACTAGTAATAATAATAATAATAATCAACTCTCAACACAGAATAGCTCAGAACCAGAATTCATCTCTGCATTTTACCAAACCTTTAAAGAAGAACTGACGCCAATATTTTTCAAATTATGCCATGAAATAGAAAGGGATGGAACACATTCAAATTCATTCTATGAAGCTAGTGTCACACCAATATGAGAACCAGATAAGGACATATCAAAAAAAAAAGCAAGAAAAGAAAGAAAATTACAGATCGATATCCTTGATAATCATAGATGCAAAAAGCCTTAACAAACTCAAATCAAACAAGACAACACATCAAGAAGATCATAATCAAGTTGTCTTAATCCAAGGGATGCAATGATGGTTCCACATTACAAAATCTATAAACATAGTATTCCACATAAATAGATTCAAAGACAAGAAGAGTCTCGTGATTATCTCAAATAGATGAAGAAAATTTATTTGACAAAATTCAACACTGCTTCACGATAAAATCCTGAAAAACTGGATAAAAGGGACTTACCTCAACATTATAAAGACTGTATATAACAAACTCAAAGCTCACATTGTACTTAATGTAATCAAAATGGAAGCATTTTCTTTAAAATCAATAAGATAAGTAAGTCCACTTTCTCTACTTCTATTCAATTCTGTACTTCTACTTCTATTGTATTTGAAATTTTAGCAGGAACGATTAATGAAGAAAAGCAAAAGGATACAAATGGGAAATTAACATTGCTTGCAGACGATATGTCCTGTTTAGATGAGCCAAAAAGTTTTACCAAAATATTTTCTTTACTGACAACTTAGCAAACTTGCAGGGCACAAAATCACCATATAAAAATAAACAGCTATTTTTATACACAATGGACACATTATACAAAATGGACTCATTACCAAAAGTTATCTACAGATTTAATGCAATCCCCATCAAAATACTAATGACATTCTTCATGAAAAATTAAAATAATAGTCCTACTTCATATAGAAAAACAAAATAGCCAAAATAGCCAAACCAGTTCTGTGCAAACAGAGCAATGTTGGAGGCACCAAAATACCAGACTGCAAATTATTCTACAGAGCTATGGTAACAAAAACAACAAAGGCTGTTATAAAATGGACTTGCAGAAGAGTGAAATAGAATAGAAGACAATAACAAACCTGCACAGGGCAGAGCCATCTGATCTTCAACAAAAACATTCAATATATGTTAAAGAAAAGAGAGCTTTTTAAAAAAGTAACATTAGGATCACTACATATCCACTGAATAGGTGAAAGAATAAAACTGGATCCTGTATCTAATCCTGCACATAAGTCAATTTAAAATGAATCAAAGACCTAAGAACAAGACCCAAAACTTTGCAACTGGTAGAAGAAGACAAGACGTAGGGGCAGCACTGTGACATATAGGCACAGGCAGCAACTTCATTGATAAGACTACCAGAGCTCAGGAAATAATACCAAGAATTAATAAATGGGATGGTATTAAGTTGAAAAGCTCTTGTACTGTAAATGAAACAATTAATAGCACGGAGAGTCCACAAAGTGGGAGAAAATTTGCCAGCTAATCTTCTGATACAGGATTAATATTCAGAATATGTGAAGTATTCAAAAATGTAACACCAAAAAATAAAACACAAACAAACCAAATGTCACATGTTTTCTCTTAAAAGTGTGAAGTAGAGAGATAAAAGGAAATAATGGGATCTCATAGGCAAATGAACTAAACAGACATTTCTCAAAAAAAGCACAAATGTCCAAGTATATGAAAAAAATGTTCAACATCTTTCATCATCAGGAAATGCACACCAAAAGTACACCGATATTTCATCTCATTATAGCTAAAATGACAAACATCAAGAATATAAATAACAATAAATACTGGTGAGGGTGCAGTGGAAAAGGAACTATTATACATTGTTGTTGATGAGAAGGTAAATTTGTATAACCCACAAGGAAGTTAGTAGGAGGCTCCTCAAAATATGGGAATGAAATAATTGGATGATTCAGCTATACCACTCCTCAGTTTTATCCAAATGATTTAAAGTCAGCCAGCACAGAGGTATATGCATAGCCATGTTTACAACAGTACAATTCTCAACATCCAGGTTATAGAACAAGCCTAGGTGTCCATCAACAGATGAATGAACAAGGAAAATGTGGTATATATGCATAATGGAGTTTTCTAAACCATAAAGGCAAAGGAAATCATGTCAGTTGCTGAAAAGTGACCTGATTAAACAATATGTAATAGGTGTTGATCATGGAATATTACATCATAGTTGAAACCCTTCTGTTCCAGTCACGTTTAGGATAGGTGGGGAGGAGGGGATTAATAAAGCCTGTGTGAGTGGTCTTATCATCTAACTTTCACCAACTTTTTCTCTGAAATTATTGAATTTCTCTGAAATTATTGGATATATTTTATTTATTGTTTCTTGTTCCTACTGTCAATGGTTTGGTTCTGCATTTCTTTTATTCACTATATTCAGTCATTTTGTTCTATCTTTATTTACATTTTCTTGAAAATTAACTCATTTATTGCGATTACTAATGACATATCTGCATACATATCAATGATATTATGGCCATAAGTTTGATAGGACAGCATTTTAAGCAGTAAAATAGGTCGATTTCTAGTGTTTCATCTATGCTCTTGAACCCAAAATCATCAAACCGTTCAAGTGGCTTTGCACATATATGGCCGGTTTCTCTTACCTTTTGGACTCTCCTCCAAATTTTCATTCTTCTGCCTAGTTTGTCTGCTAAGGACAATGTCTATCCAGGGACATGTTCAGCTCTCACTTCTTATATTTGAAGTCATAAGCCTTACACTTATAAATGTTACTGGGGTGTTAAAAGGAAAATGTAGAGATTTTAAAGAGGAAATCAGAAAGTTTATATACTGATGTGACTAGATACAGTTCAGGTGACAATTCCTTATTATCCAACTCAATAACTTGTTTTCCAGAAAACAAACAATAACACAACAGAATCAGCCATGAATTCTCCCAACAGGTTTTCATATTCAGTACATGATCATAATTTATTGATTCCCCAATATTTATTTCTTCTCAAATAGTCTCTGAAATTAATGGGCACGTTAAAAGAAAAAGTATAGCATCATTTTGATAAAATAAAAATTCTAAAGCTATCTTAGAGTATAATCATTGATACCTGGAAAGATAGGGACCAATTTTTAAGCAACAGACTTGAGGAGTAGCAGTGTTTAGTTTTCCTTGGTGCTATCGTGCTATTCAAAGATTCTTGCGCTGAAAGCTTGGTCCCTGTATGATAAGTTTGAGAGGCGGTAGATCTTTAAGGAGCGGCACTAGGGAAGGATCCTGGAATACATTCCTGGCTTGGGATTAATGCCCCCTTATGGAAGTGGATCAGGTTTTAGAACTGCATTAGTTCCTGAGAAATGATTGCTGGAAAAGTGTGCCCAAGCATTTTCTTGGTTCAATCTCACTTACTTCTTCTCTCACCATTTGATTCTGTGTCTCTTTGATGCTTGTACCTCCAATAATACTATCCTTCAAGTTACGACATAACCAGAAGTATTTCACCAGAAGCTGAACAAATGGGACCACCAATCTTGGACTAATAGTCTCCAAAACTATAAATATCATGTCACAATAATAAAAACATTAAAAAAATTTAATCATGATTTCATCTGGAATAACTGTCTTCATTTCACATATATCTTTACTTTTCCAGTATACTTTTTAAACTCTTCTTTTTTTTAGGTTTAAGTCAAAATCAACTAGGTTTGTACATTTTACTGTTATTGAAAAGTTCATCCATGCATGAATGATGTAGTGGTTGCTCTTGTGTCCTTGTTTGTCTGTATAGATTAACCTTCAAGATGGATTCTGTATATTTAAGCCTCGGCAGGGATCACTGCAGTTTTTTTCTCCTTCTCATGCATCTCTGCTCCTGTTACATTATGCATTATTTTAGCCAGTAGTTATAGGTGGAAATAACAAGCATTGTTTCTGGGCCAGAGTATTTAGTGGCAAGTGTAACTCTACAGCATTCTCTTGCTTTTCTGTGGACAACATGAACAGTGATGAGAGGAAGGAATACTGATCTGAATGGCCCTACTTGGAAATGACACACAATCCCCCTAAACATCTGCATTAGCCAAATAGCAAGAAAAAATCTTTATTATATTATTGTGTTGCTTTTTCAACTTTATGTATTTTAACAAAGTTTTTTATTGCTTAGGCTTTTCTGACAGGTAATGCTTCATATTTATTTTTGATCCCACCACAATGCAACACCTAGTACTTCAATGTACCCAGTGCATTCAAAATATATTTGGAATTGAATTTTATTTTCACAGTTTTTCATCACTTGTTCATTAATTGCTTCTCTGATATACTAAATTCCAGGGAAATTTCTGCATAGATTTTAAGAATATTATCAATACTTAAAAAGTTTATATTGAATGCCATAGACAATATTTTTTTAATGTAGCCACCTGGGATTCTTAGATTGAATGAGAATGCACTTATAATTATTATTACTTTGTTACTACATGTGAAAGTACACCCAATGCTTCAACTTTTATATTAGAATACAGAGATGTGGCAAATTTTTTTCAGAAACATCAAAAGAAAATAAGAGCTTTAAGTCAAAATACTCTTAAATGTTCATAACATTTATTAGATGTTAAGATATTCCACAGTAAAATTCAGCCTAATTTAATGAAATGTAGCGAAGGCTGCACTCAAAATATTTTTGAATCCTTGTTTGTTCTAGAGGGTCGTCATGTGGAGGCAGAAAAACTCTATCCATGCGTATAGAAATACAAGATGCATGTGTGTATTTAAAATTAATCCTAATGAATTTTGTAATCAAATACTCAAATGAGACCTCCGTATGTTACATGTGGGAGGTAAGATCTCTCATACTGAAGCACTGTGTATAATCACCAAATTCACAATCCCATAGGGGCAACATTTATTATCATAAAGAGTACTATAGCATTTGAAATCTGAGGTTAAACATTTACTACAAGTTTTATGAGGAGACTATGAATCTCAAGTGAATTCATTGCATGAGAAATGTGAATTTATTATCAAGGGCATGAAAAGAATCAGTCTTCTGAAATGCTTAATACACTCTGTTAGAGCTTCTTAATAAACTGTTCACCCCATTTGTATGCTCTTCCAAAGTCCACAATGCAAGACATTCTAACCTCTAAATTACAGTCTTTTAAGGCCTTGCCAGAAAGGTAAATAATTCACATATACTCATTATGGGAAAAAAGAAAAATCCACCAAGAGTAGGCAACTTTATGCCACTGTTTTTTTCTAAGTTAGTTGGTAAGAAGGAATTCCAGTCTATTAGAACGTGAAGGGCTTGCCTTTTGATATGCAATGTGCATTCCACACAGAGTATTCTATATCACAAAATATCATAAATGTCACAGCTAAAGCAAAGGGTGGAATTAAATTTTTAAATTATCCTGGAGAATTCAAAAACACAGTCAGCATGGTTCACAAATACTACCTGTGTCACTACATGAGGCACTGGATTTTTTTTTTTTTTAAATGTGACTGCCTTTCCCACAGTAAAGGTCAGTGAAACTGAACTGGCGCTATCATGAACTCCTTGATGGAATCTAATTAGTACCAAGTTCATACTCTGAAAACATTTTGTTAGACTGACGAGAGGCTAGAAAGGAAACAGATGATTCTCGTGAAAGGTCCTTTCCCCTAATCTATATGTATCATTTCTATCATGGATAATTAGAACTTTTATACATGGAGCGGTGAAAGAATAGACCAGAACATATTTTCTTCCTTGAAAAGCACCATTTCAGCAGCAAAGGAACAGACTGCTGAGGTCAGAAGGGTCGCGGAGCTAGACGGTGTTTGCGAAGCCAGGGAACAGGTTTTAGTGTGAAAGATATTCCCCATGGCAAAATGATAGTAGCATAAGGAAATTATTCTGATGAATATGAAACATGTTAAGCATTCTTCTCTTCTCATCATGCAATAGCAAAACCAGTTTTCATTCTGCTACACGTAGCTTTTAGGGCATAGAATTTCTGGGACAAATAAATGAGAAAGCAAGTTCATGTAAGGCAAGCCCCAGGGATGGCAGGAGGTACAATGGCCACCCAAGCCACAAGTGTGTCCTTTAGCAGATGCTACCACTGAATAAATGAAATCACAAAATGAGAGAAAGAGAGAAAAAACAAACAAACAACAACAACAACAAAAAAAAAACAGTATTGGGATCCTTTCATTAAAACCAAGCATGCATTTTTTTTTTTCAGAAACTCATTCACCAAAAAGGTAGAATGATATAAAAGGAGGTGGCAATATGTTTTGAAAAAGAAAAGGCAATGTCTAACCATTTCCAATTTATGTCACTCACCCACACCAGAATCACATACCAACTGTTCTTAGTCTGTAATAACAGTCATGCAATAATTATTACAATAATTATTTCACATGTTTTTGCCCTTTGCACAGCAATTTTCCTTCAAAGGAAAAGCTGTATTTTCTATGAATCCTCAGAAATTGATGCAATAATAGCAAAATATCTTTACTTCATATTTGCTTATGAAAATGAATCAAATATATTTAAACATTGGATCGCAGGGTTTAGGTAGGCAGGGAGGGAAATACAGGGTGTGATACAGGGTACCTAAGTGCTTTTAAGCTTTTTTCCATTTTGGTCCAAAGAAGAAAAAAATATTAATTAAATCAGGAATGTATATAAACATGGGAGACATTTTAAAATCAAATTCAAATAAAATATCACAAAGGATAATATATTTTTACTAAGTCCATTTTGCTATTAAAAGTACTCAAAAGCAGTCTATTCTACCAAAAATTGTATAGAAAAAAAATGAAGACCTTTTCAAAACACTGAGAATAAACACTAGAGGTTAGTTGTGAAATAAGTGGGGAAAAAGTATCTAAAAATTGAGACTGGTAATAGAAGATTGTCCATAGTGGCCAACACGGCACCTACTTAGAGTGGTCAAGGTAATACAAGAGGGACTAAACAAAATTAGGCAACTAATATAGGGAGAATTTGGAAGAAAAAGAGACTTGAGACGTATTTGTTGGACCTATAACAGGAAAAACATAATGTCTTATACAAACAGAATCTCAAGGAAAAATATCAGGGAAATCCATAACCTACAGTACTTGCTAGAATTTTATAAAAGCAAATTTTACAAAGTATGAACGTCCACAAGTAGGACTTACGTAAATAACATGCATATATCTGGGTCCAGAATCAGAAATGTGCATAATAAATAGATTAGAGAAATAAGAATAGAAAGTCCCACATAAAAGGTGCCAAGTCAAAAATGTCTAGCAGTCAGCCAAGATAAAAACTAAGAGTAGATCACAGGTTACCAGGGCTAAACCAAAACTCTACATCCAGAAACAAAGGGGAGCATGAGCCAAAGTCCATCAATAACACAAAAGTGTGCACAGAAGGTGCACAGCCATGGAATCCAGGTGCTTTATTCTCGGGAAATTTAATTTTTCCCTAAGGAAGTGTTTTATTATTATTATTATTATTATTATTATTATTTTGGTCCTATTACTTTTGCTCCCAATTCCACCATGCCAGATGATACCCGTGGTTAATAATGAACAGGAAAAGGGGTGGCAAACATTGATTCAGGGAGTAATAAATTACAGTTAGTAGGTAAGAAGAGTTTCTGAGGGAGAAAATCAAAGTATTGGAATGGAACATATAATTTTGCTTCCCTGGAACCCCAAGTAACTTAAGGAAAGCAACTTAAAAAAATAAATTCATAAAAATATGGGACTTGGGAAATTGGAGGATAGACACAATACTGTATCCTAGAATTTAGAAAACATGTGGGTCTGTATTAAATTACATTTGAATGATTACTAATCTCCATTCCTCAGGTTTTAAGGTAAGTAGAGAAGGAAGCTCCTAAAATAAGGGTGGGAAGAAGGTAAGGGATGGTAGAAGATTTGGGGAAGCAATTAAATTATGTCTGTCTATCTATCTATCACTTATCTATCACTGTATATCAATTACAGAACTGGCCATATGTCAGACATGCCCCTGTCAAAGGAAGGTAGACTCCTAAGTCTAAATTCATTAACTCACTTACATTTTATTTACCAGAAAGGCCTATGGTACTTCTAGGGCACATTTTACACAATATTCTCCCACACTTGGTTACCTGCTTTCTTAAACTCAAAATCACAACTTGATTTAGATTTTATAAGAAAATAGAGATGTGATAGTCTGTCATCACATGAAATAAGAGCATTGAGGAAGATCAGCTGGCAGATTGATAGAAGAGAGTCCTGGAATATCTTATTTTCAGATGAGCTCTGCCAATCTTAGCGTATTACTTTACCAAAAATTGCATTAATACCAACTATGAACAATAGGTTAAACTTAAGAGAAAAGATGTTTATACAGCATTTTAGAAGCTTTTTCTTAAACTAAGATAGTTTTAAAAATTTCTAACACTTGAAAATGTACCTTTGGCAATTTAAGTAATCCATTATATAAAATTCTTCCATTGCAGGTATATTGGAATCATGAAGTGTCACTACTTATACAGGTCCTCCTAGTTAGATCACCTCATCAGCACTGCATTACCAGAACATTGGGGAATTTACATGCAGAGAAAGCAGAAATCAGCCAAAGGTCCTGCCACTTATAAGATGCAAATGAAAGGGAATCATAAAATATACCCATATTTCTCCAGGGTACCATGATTTGGCTACAAAGGGTAATGTCATGGTTGTTGAGATTTTGCTCCAGTGTTAATGTTAAATTATTAACAGATGATTAGAGAAATATTTAAGTGAAATTATCAAAACTTACCTTAGATATGGCATTTGATTTGCTAAAGCTATGAGAAACAAGAATATACACAATTACATTTTGCAGTTGTGACGCTCATTTTCTCCAGAAATCATTTAATTATCATGGGAGTCTCATGAAGAAAAGTCAGATCTCTGACCTCAACTCCCCTGGGGTTCACTTAACCAAGTAAAAGAGTAGAGTAGTATTTGTCTGTTTTAAAAATTTATGTTTCCTCCCTGGAATCATCTTGCAATTAGGACTAGGCCAAAGGGATTTGGTTTATAGCAATAGATAAGAGGTATGCAGACATAGCCTAGAAAAAAAATTTAAAAAGTCATTGCTCAGCTTTGAACTTCAAACTAAATGCCCCAGGTTGAGCTCTCTGGAAGCAGATGTTGAGACAGAGCTTAGCCTGTGAGAAATGTATTAGGGATTCACACCTGTAGAAAAGAGGGGGTGAAAGCAGGACTGGACTTGGAAGGAGAAAACTGCTCCTCAGGTCAGTGGACATCAAGAGCATCATGCAGGTTCAGAGCTGCCTGCAGGTGCAGGCTGCTCCTGAAAGCTGAGTGGAAGCTGCATGTACTTCCCTGAAGGAGCATCTGACAGTGCATCTTTGAATCTCTATATCTACTAGATTTTCATAAAATCTCAAATCCAAAGTTTTCAGCCATGCTTTCAAATAAAAGAAGGGGGATTTCTTAAACACCCCAAAGTTAGGTTTTTACGTATCAACAAGCAAAACCTAGAGAATTATCTCAGAGTAATCCACACAGCTAGGGAGGAATTCAGGCTTTAAAGAGAAGGATTATGCCATATCCCTTAGAGAGACCTTACAATACTGGTGAGGATTGCGGACACCAGAGAGAGAACACAGAGGGAGGACACAACCATGATTTTCTCTGGATGAAAAATCTCAGAGAATTTGGAGACTCTCCCAAAACCTCAGTGCTGGTTCATGTCCTGACCATAACCTGGAGGTTATGGAAAAATCTGGGCAGACCCTGTTT
The DNA here is from genome assembly GCF_902686455.1 of Sciurus vulgaris. Taxonomy (NCBI): domain Eukaryota; kingdom Metazoa; phylum Chordata; class Mammalia; order Rodentia; family Sciuridae; genus Sciurus; species Sciurus vulgaris. The sequence continues at coordinate 131,960,948 of NC_136469.1, read as the reverse complement.
TCTACCATCTGCAAGCAGTTGAGTTGTAATGGCTTGGGGAATGGCCTATCAGTTTGTCCTTACAGCTTCCACACAAGAAGGCGCATGCCAGCAACTGGAGTGAAAGCAGGTGATATTGTTTTATTCCGAGAATGAGAAATTAGAGATTTGGTGAGAAATGGTAGGTTATGAATAGGCCTACAAGTCAGGAGGTCATTCATATAAACATAAGCAAGACTCATACACATCAAGTTCATAAAAGAGCACAATTTCTAAATGATCGAGAAGATTTCCATTCCCCCTTCAATACTGCCACATAACCTCTGTGCAACCAGGAGGACCTGGTTATACAACCTAGACCCACTACAATACAAAGGACACAGGGAGAATAGGCACTAAGTCCCAGGGGGATGGATACGAAATACCTCAGACAATAACCAGGTGGCAGTCACAGAAACTGTAAGAATTCATAAACTCAAAATTCCCAGCCTCCCATACCATTCCTAATCTCAGACATCATCTTGGGCATAGGACAGGAGAAGGAGGGTGAGGACAGGAGGAGACTTGGGGAGAACTCATTCAGGGTTTACGCTGGAGAAGATAAGGATACATTAGAATTGTCCCAAAATCGTATTATCTAAATTTTTCAGTAGTAAGAAGAGCAATAGAACTGGACTGTCCAAAATGGCCACCACTAAGCACATGGGGTTAGTTAAATTGAAGTTGGGGGCAAATAAATTGAGTTCAATTACATTTGAAGTTAAATAAATTTAAAAATCCAGATTATGCTCCAACCATATTTCTGGAGCTTCATAATCATATGTCTAGGGTTTTTCATACCGAGAAACATAAATATAGGGTATTATCTTGATTATAGAATGTCTATTGGGCATAGTTGCTTGAGAGAAATATGAAATTAGTTTTTAAAATATTTATCTTTCACATACTATACATATTATTTATAATATATATCCAACCATGCTGCATGAAGAAACAATTATTCCATTCTATTTGAGATAGAAAGGAATTAAAAAATGTAATAATTTCTAGTAGTGCCAATTTTGTCCTTCTCCATGAAAATATCATACTTAAATTTCAGTACTTTTTCTTTTATCAACTCATTATTTTCCAAATTTCACATTTGTGAAAAAAATCCTATGTGAATCTTTCTTTCCACAAAGGTCTTCCAACAGAATAAAGAGTCAGTAAGGTTCCCTGTTAATTCTCTAACATCCCAGGCATCTGTATTTAAGTGTGTCAGAAGTCATACCCCAATATGATGGTTTTGAGGTGATACTGCATTGCAGCATTCTCTTCTCTGACCATTGTGTGACTGTACCACCTTCTGTCAATCCTTCAGTCTGTTTATGGACATTTTTTTTTTCACTCTGGGCTATTGTAATACCTCTGAAAATATTCCTGTGCCAGTCACTGTGAAGACCTGCTCTCAATTCTTTAGATATGTATCTGGGAGTGAGTTTGTGGGATCCTAAGATAATACTCTGATTAATTTTTGAGGAATCTTCAAATTATTCTCCACAGTTGTTGCATCATTTCAGGTTTTTAACATTAAGTGGGTTCTTCTTTCTTCACATTCTCACCAGGATGTGCTATCGTTCATTAGGTTAGTTTTTGGTATTGTCTATTGTTTTTAAATACAAGCTCTCCTAATGGGCATGATGTGGTGTTGATTTGCATTTTTCTAATCATTGATAATGCTGACCATCTTTTCATGTGCTCCTTGGCCACTCGTATGACTTCTCTGGAGAAATGTCCATTTGACTCTAAAGCATCTATTTAACATTTTAGAAAATAATCACCAGATAACTTAAGGAAGATGCCCATGATATCACCAGATAACTTAAGGGAGATGCCCCAGTAGAAGTCATTATTAAATACTGATCCTTATCATCAATCAGGCATATAGGTTAAACTTTGTAATTATTATTTCTTTGCTACTGCAATAAGACCTTAAAAGCTGGTATGATTATTGCTATGGTCTGAATGATTTTTCCACCCGAAATTCACATTGAAATTCTAACCTACAACTAATGGCAGTGGGAGGTGGAGCCTTTGCAAGATAATTAGGTCATAGGGATTTTAAATGGGATTAGTGCCCTTAAAAAGGGGGTCCTGAGTGAGACTCCTTATTCCTCCCAACAGGAGGACACAGACAGAAGGCATCTATGAAGAGAGCCCCAGCAGACACATCTGTCAGTAAGTTGATCCTGGACTTCCTAACCCCATAAGTGTAAGAAAGAAATTTCTGGTGGTTATAAGCTACCCCATTTATATTATTTTGTTATAGTAGCCCAAAAGAAATATAACAAATATGCTGAAGAATAGTCATTGAGTAAGTTGTCAAGTAGAATTTCTTTCTGATTCTAAACTCCTTTTGGTAATATTACATGCATTTGTAACGTGCTGTCAAATTCAGGTTATGTTTTTATATGTAGTTTACTTCCTTTTTTTTTTTTTGTTTCTGTTTCTGCTTTGCATAATGCCTAACTTTGGTGGTTTTTTGAATTTACCAATTCACTAAGTTATGTTTGATTTATGCCCATTGCCCAGAGGTGTACTATGAAATTTGATATCTTTATAAATGGCAGTAAATCCTCTTAAAGTAGAAATATTTTATATCTATGAAGAGTTTTATAAAATACTTTGGTTTAAATTTACTACTTTTAAGACATTCTAAAATGAACCTTTATATATGTATATGTATTCCAGTTAGTTATGCTCTTATTAAAATCAGAATGTGTGACATTCCCAACCCCTTACATTTTATTTATTTATTTATTTATTCATTTCTTTATTTTTTATCTACTCCCAGCCAAATTCATCCTGGAGCGGTGACCACAATTGTTGATTCCTTCACAAAATTTGTCAGTTTAATATCTGAGAAATTTGTCGCTTTTGCTGAATTAATTTGTTCCCTCTATTGCTCACAGATTTCCATTTTTCATACACACCAAATCATATTTAAGGGTTACTTTGGTGATGAATATTTAGATAGTTTCCAGTTATTAGATACCATGAGCAAAAAGAGTAATTGAAATGCTTTAAATTGTGACCTTGGATGGACATATGCATCTATTTTGTTATTTACCTGGCACTAAAATTGCTGTGTAATTGAGTACTTGATGACCTCCAACATTCCAAACTTATTGATAATTATTATCTGTGTAATCCTCCCACCTCCTCGGGCATGGGATAGATTTACTAACTTACTCCCCAAAAAGAAAATATGGCACAGGAGATGTAATGTTTCTGAGATTAGCACAAGGTAAGATTATATTCTGTCCTGGATGCTCTTTCTTCCTCCCTGTTGACTTGCTTGTTTGTTTCTGAAAGAAGTCAATTGAACTAATATTGTGAAGAGACCCATATGAGCAAGCTCAGAAGTCTTCTGAAGACCTCCAACACTGGTGTGAGTGATCTTGGAGGCAGTTCTGAAGGCTGCTAATAGTTAAAGGAGAAGGCCTCATACACCAACTCTCAGCAGAGAAGCCATGAGAGGACTGCAGGATGCACTGATGCTTAGCTTGCGTCCTATGAGAGACCCTTAGCAAGAAATGCCCTGCAGTATTGTGACCACTTTCTTAACCCATAAAATTTGCAATATGATAAGTGTCTGTAGTTCCTAGCAATTAATTTTTGGGGTGATTTCTTTTACATTAAAAAAGATGATTAACATAGTTGATATATGTTTTTAACAATCACTGAAAATAAGTTTCTAAAGTGTTAGCATGATTTCTCTTTTTCATCATAAATGTATGAATTTTCCAGTTGTTTTGCATCTTTGAATGTCATGGTATTTTAAGCTATGTTTAACCATTATGGTTAAATTATCATCATCTGAAAGACTAATTGGCTACATATATCTTCTTTGTCATAAATTTAATAAGTATATTTTTGGTTTTATTTCAGACCTATCTGGCTCCAAGAATATTGTCTATAAGTGGACTAATACCACACTGACTGTCTTAACCCATTATGTTCCTTTGTCCAATATATGAGACCTATAAAATCTTGAACAATTTTATAGGTGTTCTATAAAATTTTGTAGGTTTTTACAAGTGTCATATATAGGATAAGAAGTATAATTGGTTAATTACTCTTTTATAATTATTTTTAATTCATCTTTTAATTTTTTACAGACTGCATTTTGATTCCTTGTACACAAATGGAGTACATCATTTCGTCTCTATGGTTGTACACAATGTAGATTCGCACCATTCGTGTAATCATACATGTACATAGGGCAATGATGTCTGTCTCATCCCGCCATTTTTCATACCCCCCTCCCTCTCAATTTCTTCTACATATTCTAAAGTTACCCCATTCTTCTCTCATTCCCCACTCCCAACCCCCATTATATATCATTCTCCACTTGTCAGGGAAAACATTCGGTCTTTGGTTTTTTGGGCTTGACTTGTTTCACTTAGCATGATATTCTCCAATTCCATCCATTTATTTGCAAATGCCATAATATTATTCTTCATAGTGTTCTCCTGTCTATATATACCAGAGTTTCTTTATCATCTGTTGAAGGGCATCTAAGTTGATTCCACAATCTAGCTATTGTGAACTGAGCTGCTATAAACATTGATGTGTCTGTGTGTACTGTAGTTTGCTGATTTTAGGTCCTTTGGGTATAAACTGAGGAGTGGGATAACTGGGTCAAAAGGTGGGTCCATTCCAAGTTTTCTGAAGATTCTCCATACTGCTTTCCAGAGTGGTTGCACCAATTTGCAACTCCACCAGCAATGTAAAAGTGTGCCTTTCTCCCCACATCCATGCCAACATCTATTATTGTTTGTGTTCTTGATAATAGCCATTCTAATTGGAGTAAGATGAAATCTTAGAGTTGTTTTAATTTGCATTTCTCTAATTACTAGAGATGTTGAAAACTTTTTCATATATTTGTTAATTGCCTGTGTGTCTTCTTCTGTAAAGTTTGGTTAATTACTCTTACTCACATTAAATATTAAAATAAATGGGACATTTTAAAATTTATATTCTTACTTAAGATTGTCTTAATTCTTACTGTTCATTAGAATTTACAAATAAACTTGAAAACCAACTTGCAAATATTCACACACACACACAAATATGCACACGCACACATTACACACTCCCAAAGACTTGCTAGAATTTTGATTTTAATTGTACTCGTTCTATGAATTGTTTTGGAGAGAAATCACCTTGCATATTGTGAATTCCAGTACATTTACATGTATTTCTCATTCTTTATTTATTTATTTCCTCTCAATTTTGTTTTCAGAATAGATAGCTCCCACACAGTATATTAGATTTTTTTTCCTATATATGTGATATTGTTGATGTAATTTCGTAATATTTACTTTTAATTTCAATTCTGCATTTGGTAATGTGGAAAATTTTAATGGAATTTAAAAATATTGTCTTTGTAGTCAATTATTCACTAAACATTAACAATTTTCTGTATATTCTTTTAGAATTATTATGTGAATATGCATAGTTTTATCAATGGTGAATAAGTTTCCTTTTTTTAATTATTCCTTATTTATCTTCTTATATTTCTTTCACTGCAGGCTCTGTCTTGGACTTCAGAAAAATACTTAAAAGCAGTTATAATATCTGAATTTTTAGTCTTTTGAAATCAGTACAATGAAAGCCTTCGTTGCTTCATGGTAAATATTGTATCAGCAGGCCAAAGAGATTTTCCATTGCCTTCTTCCTTCTTTGTTGCTGTGGAGAAGTCTGCAGTCAGTCCCCTCATCATTACTCTACAAATATTCTACTCTAAATTTATTGTATTTTCTTTGGTGGTTTTCACTTTCAATGGGACATATCATGGCATAATTTTTTAACAAATATTTCCTTTTGATTCTTACAAACTTTGAAATTCATCACTTTTCTTAAGAAATCCATACTTGTGCTCAAAAACTCTCAGCAACATATTTAGAAAATACTTTTTTGTCTCTGCTAATTTCTTTATTATTTTTAACCTAAAATATATGAGAACATTTCTTTATATATTTTCATTTTTAAAAAAAGTTTTGTCCAATGTCTTATATAATAAAAAGATATATGGACTGTTTATATTTTTTCCAGAGTGGACCATTTCAGTCTTAAATTTGTGTCAAGTGATCAAAGGAATATTAAATAGAATGAATATTGGAAAGACTCAATTTTTCCCCCAGAAAGAGTGAATGTCTTGTGCATAGTTCCCTAGTTTAGATTATATATATGGTGTTATATATAAATATATAATACCAAATTTATAATTTCACCACTAGACACTTTCTTTAATTTGAGTCTTATGCCTTAGATTCAACATTTGTACTTAAGTATTCAAATTTTAAAAGCTATTCTGTCACAAGTAGTTCTCATTTTACTATTGACAGAGTTATCTAGCAAGTAAGTCAACTGAAACTTCTCTCAGACTCTTCACATCATTCAGTCAGTCAAGCCATGTTTGCTCTATTCACAAAATAATTTTTGAGTTTAATATTCTCTCCATGTTTTCTCCTATCACTGTGTTTAAATCATTATTATTGCCTTTTTGAAATCTGCAATGGACCCTTTGTTTTTTCTTTGTTCTGATCTTATTCCATCTTATAACATCTTTGGTATGAAATGGGGTGATTTCTTAGAAAGGAAAAACATCATATTTTGCAGCTGCTTAAATGCTTCCATTGCCTTCTCAGAGAAAATTCAACATTTTTGTGAAGTCCTCAAAGCCATACCATTTCTTTCCAATGCCAACAGAAGTCCCTTTCTCCTTCATTAATGTCTTAAAATAGCACTTAATTTCTTGTTTTACCTTGGAAATACCAAGGTTTTTCTTGCTGTGGATATTTTCAAGCCACTGTTTCTTTGACTTCAATATTTCATCTTTTCAATCAAAGGAATGACTTGCTCTTCATCATCACTGTTTTAGTTATAATTGATATATGGAGGGATTTACACATTTAATGTGTACAATTTGATGAGTTTGGACATATGGAAACTACCCAAGATTATTACCACATAGAGAGGAGACAACTTAAATAGACTTTCACTCACCAAGTCTAGGGATATTTATGCATTAAGAAATAATAGATATAATGGTTATAAAATGCATATGTCCAAAGATGAAAGAAAGAGTAGGACATGGTGGCACATGCCTATAAACCTAGAGACTTGGGAGACTGAGGCAGGAGGATTGAGAATTTAAAGCCAGCTTCAACAAAAGTAAGGTGCTAAGCAACTCAGTGAGACCCTGTCTCTAAATAAAATACAAAATAGGGCTGGAGATGTGGCTCAGTGGTTGAGTACTCCTGAGTTCAATCCCTGGTATTGCAAAAAGAAAGATGAAAGAAAGAAAGGAAAAAGAAAAAGGAAGGAAGAAAGAAAAAAGGGGAGAAAGAAAGAAGGAAGAAAGGAGGGAAGAAAGTTCAGGCAAACTTGTTTGTAGTGGAATGACAGCCAATAAATACAGAAGAAGTGATGGAATTAGGCAAGTTCTAATTTTTTACCAGCAGTGTGATAATTAGTTTCATCAAGAGGAACCAACCTAGATGCCCTTCAGTTGATGAATGGATAAAGAAACTGTGGCATATATATACAATGGAATATTACTCCACCATGAAGAATGATAAAATTATGGCATTTGCAGGCAAATGGATGAAATTGGAGGATATCATGCTAAGTGAGATAAGCCAATCTCAAAAAACTAAAGGACGAATGATCTCGCTGATAAGCACATGAGGACATATAATGGGGGGTAGGAGGGGTTAGTGTTAGGGCTAGGGTTAGGTTTAGGGTTAGGGATAAGGAGGGTGGTAAGAATGGAGGAAGGAAGGACTGTATAGAGGGAAAAGAGGGGTGGAAGGGTGGGGTGAAGGGAAAAAGTAACAGAATGAATCAAACAACATTGCCCTATGTAAATTTATGATTTTTAATAAAAAAATGAAAAAAAAAAGAATCAGAGATGCTAAATCTAGTATAAAAATTTGGGAATAAGAGACAGAGTTCCAAAGTATTTTCCCAAATTACTTGCCAGAAAGAATGAAGGAAAGAAAGAAAGAAAGAAAGAAAGAAAGAAAGAAAGAAAGAAAGAAAGAAAGAAAGAAAGAAAGAAAGGAAGGATGAATTTTAGAATGAGGTAACCAGGAAAACATGACCTTAATCAAGATGTCAAAGTTAACATCACCAATGGAAGAAACCTACTCCCTGTACATTTTCATATAATAAACTAAGATACATAAGAATCTGCGACATGCAAAAAACATCAATATGTGTAATCTGAATCTCATCATGAAGAAACATCAGATAAACTCAAACTAACAAAAAATCTGCAAAAAACCTGATCTGACACTTCAATAAAAAAGTTAATTTAGTGTAAAATAAATGAAGTCTGTTCCAGAGCAAAATATGTCAAATAGATAAGACAGAAAACTAAAATACATGATTCTACACTGGTTCTTTGGCTATGGAAAAATACATTTAAGCCAGGTATAGTCTCACATGTTTATAATCCCAGAGACTTGGGAGGCTGAGGCAGAATTTCAAGTTCAAGGTCAGCCTGGGCAATATAGTGAGATCCTGTCTCAAAATAAAAAATATAAAAAGGAACAGGGCGGATGTGTGTAGCTCAGTTGGAGAGTGCTTCAGGGTTCAATCCTGAGTGTGTGTGTGTGTGTGTGTGTGTGTGTGTGTGTGTAGGGGAAGGGACCATATTTATAGAGGACTTTAGTAAGACAGTTAGTGAAATTTTACTACAGGGGATAAATGTGCTGTATCAAAATCACATTTCCTCATTTCAATCTTTGTTTTGTGGTCCTATCAGAATTCTTAAAAAGCACACCATAATATTTTGGTGTACAGTGACAGTCACAACCATAGATTACTCTGAAATGCTCTGGATACATACAAATTGGGATACTTTTGAGTTTTTAAAACTCAAGTCACTTTGATCCCAAGTCTCCAAATTTTGGCTTTTATTCATTTGAATCACATCACCCACTTCCACACTGAATCTTTCCTATCTGTGGATATATTTATGATAACTCAATGAACTATGCATGTTCTAAGAAAATATTCCCATTATAAAATGATTGATAGGCTAGAGAAGTATATCAAAAATACCTATGAGTCGAAGCCAAACATATGGCAACCACCTGAAAGATAGGTCAAGAAAATAATCACAAGTTTGACTACTACAAGAATTTAAAAACTATTAGTATTGCCTTCTGGCCTATAAAAACAATGAAGGTTGAGAAAACTCTACAGTAAATATTTTGATGGTTTCTCATACAACTTTATTACCTTCTTCAGCTTATAACTTCAAAGAAATGGTTTTCGAACTTAATATTTTGTCAGTTGTAAATGAAATTCAGCTTTTCAGTTGAAATTGTTATGAAGCTGGAATAGAGATCCACATAAATGGAATTTTTTGACCACATTGAATATATATAATGATAAAGATTTGATTTAAAAGTATAACAAAAATGATAGTGAAAAGATGGTTTCATTAGGGGTCAGAATGTTTTGTTGTTGTTAAATTATTATAGAAAATACATAGAAAGTTTCAGAACAGTAAATGCCTATTCAATATCATGCTGATTTATTTATTAAGCATGTTATAAGATGTGGTATATTATGGTATGAAATTTACTTAACAAAAACATTAATTAAAAAATGACTATGTGATAAGCAATGAGCACTATGCCAGTTAGTTGTCGACATTCACGATCTCATTTTCAAACAGATCATAAAGCAAAGACACAGTTAAACAAGAATAGAAGAGTATGCCAGATAGAGAGCCCAGTGAGAACCCAGTGTCTGTGCACAATGGATGTCTGTGCTCCGGATGAAGGCAGTATTGAACTCTGGGCCTGGAGAAAGGTAGATGCTGTATCATCATCATCATCATCATCATCATCATCATTATCTATGGTGCTGGGGATTGAACCCGGGGCCTTGTGCATATGTGGTAAACACTCTATCAACTGAGCTGTATCGTCAGTCCTGATGCCATATACTTATCTTTCAAAGATATCCTCATTTTTCATCACAGAATTCAGTGTTAAGGAAGTTAGGCCATTTGGAAAATACCTGTAGAGCATCACTTTTATTTTCATATAAATCTTAATGAATTTGGAATGAGAAAATGAACCACATTTCTGCCCATCAATTATATCATGCTATTTTTCAAACCTTTCACGTTTGGCAAAATATAAAACATGGTCCTCTAAGCACTCACCTCCCTTAATTTTTAAACCCAGTCTTTTTTATTTTTTTTTTCTCAAGGAAATTCAACCCGTATGCTCCTCATTCCTTTCTACTTAACTCATCAGTGACCCTATATAAGATATTTGACAGTCAGCATAAATTTTATTATTTTTTTCTTGAACATAGGGAGCTCTATTTTGCCAATGATAAACAAATCAAAATATTAAATTTCAGGGACTGGGGATGAAGATCAGTCTGTGCTTCGCATGCCTGAGGCCCTGGTTTCAAATACCCTCATCACCCTACCATTAAAAAAAAATCATTTCCATGCAGAATTCATCAAATAATACACATTATCATGATAACAAGGAAATTAAAGAGTAGGAAAGAAGTAATTCATATATATTCTACATGAACAAAAATAATCATCCCTGTAAAGATGTCGATAAAGTGTTTACAACATACATAAATAATGGATTCATTCCATAATTCTATTTCCCTCAGTGTTTCAGTTGCTTTCATTGCTCTTAAATATTTAATAAATTAATCTGTCAGGAAAAGTAATATTTAATATTACTGGAAACAATGTCATTTGTTTTGTACATATTACCTATTTCTTAATGTTCACAAAATTCTGAGAATTAAGAACAATTTTGTACATTGTATAAATGAAAAACGTAAGAAATTGAAAGTTTAAATGAATTTTTCTTGGTGGACACCTATAATTAAGTTGTCCAGGGAAGATTAATACTCAGATGGCCTGAACTTCAAAACATAGGAATTTTCGAATATTTTTTACATTCTCATTCTAAATGACTTTCAGAACTGTACCATCTTTTAACTTATTTAAAGGAAATAATTGTTTTATCTGGGCCAATGTGAACTGAACTTTAGCTCACTTATATTAGAAAAATCTGAAAGATATCTTATTGGTAAAAACTTATGCTTAAGTGATTTTAATTAGTTTGTGATTTAAGAACTGATTGTGAAGTCTTGGCTTTCACATCTGAAAACATTCTGTTGCTTTATTAAACATTAACATCCTGATTTTCTGTAAGTCTATTGTTACATTTATTAACACATTTAGGATCATAAATACTAAATAGGCACTACTGATAAAAAGCCAGTGAGCTGACTAGCTACTCCTTATCTAGATGTTTCCATAAAGAGAACATAGACGACATTTTCTCATGAAATTCTTATTAAAGTGTGTTTAAACAAGTAAGCATAGGAGTCATCCTTCTATTATAACTTAGGGCTTAAGAGCTACCTTTGATTTTCTATGTTGCAACAAAGAATATATATGTTCATTGATTAGGAAATATGAGGCAAAAGATTTCTTGCAGAATGCTAAGTAAGTTCATGGTTGATTATGTGTTTCTAATTTCTTACAAGAATATGGAATGGAATTTTTCCCAAAAATAAGATGTTGGCCTTCTTCTTATATTAGAAGATCAGAAATGGATTTTTATAGCTTAAGCGACCAGATATTTCACTGGTGGTGATGATGTTTTCATCAATATGCAGGCATGCATGTTCCTCAGGTATGTGACAGTTTATAATTCAAAGAAGACTAGGCTTAAGGACTAGGCTGAACAAATAGATAAAGAGAGGAAATGAAGCAGATGTAGTGTTTAGTTCTTTAGTTTGACCCAAATGTTGGTATTGGCTCTGAATTAGACTCTTGTTTTTTAATAATACATTGGAAAATTACACGAAACTAGCTTCCAGGTCAAGTTTAGAAAGAGAGTTTAAAGAAACAGAACTATACCAAAACAAAATAGGTCATTGCAGGGCAAATAACCCAAATCTCAAAATAACTGTGTTTTTATTACCTCCATATCCTATTAAAACACCAGTTGCAATGTACAGCAATATTTGCTGCTCTTAGCCAGGTGTGGTGGCTCATGCTGTAATACCAGCAACTGAAGAGGAGGAGGCAGGAGGATCCAAGTTCAAAGCCAGCCTCAGCAAAAGTGAGGTGCTAGGCAACTGAGTGAGACCCTGTCTCTAAATAAAATACAGAATAGGTCTGGGGATGTGGCTCAGTGGCCATGTGTCCCTGAATTCAATCCCCAGTAGTCCCCCCCCCAAAAAAAAAATATTGCTACTCTCTAATCTCTAAGAAAACTCTGATACCTGAAATCCCAATGACTCCAGAGTTAGAGGTAGAGGCCTGCAAGTTTGAAGCCTCATCAGTTTAGCGAGGCTCTAAGCAAATGAGGGAGAACCTGTCTCAAAATAAAAACATAAAAAGATTTGGGGATGTTACTCAGTGGTTAAGCACCCCTGTGTTCAATCCCCAGTACCCTCCCAACTGCCTCAAAAATGAAAAAAAAAAAAAAAATGATATTTTTCAAATGGATGAAGCTGTTTTCTTCATCCTATATCCAAACTTTTATGGAAGGACACAACTTGTTAAAGATTTTGTGACCTAATCAAGGGATTATAACAATTTGTTTAATTGTGCTCATTTCTTCCTTGTTTGGTTTCTCACACATTTTGAGCTCAATTTCAGCTGACTCTCTCTTGTATCCACACAAAAATTTTCCTCATTGAATAGGACGCAAGATTAGGTGGACATAAAGCTCTCTGGAATTTTGGTGTAAGGACTTCCATAAACCAAATATTCACAAACACAATGAGAACACTGGCAAAATCATTCTTTTCATAAGACCTCAGCAGAGTTTTAAACTACCTCCTGGAGCTTTGTAGATATGCCCAACACACACATAAGCCCCTTTTGCAAAGACTGGGTAGAAAACTAATTCAAACTACTTAAGAAAACCTCTATTCAGTTACTAGCTTACCACTTAACTAACCCAGAAGAGACTCCCATGACTGCATATAACAAAGAATATGTCACAAAACTAACCCAGAGAAGCCACAAAGCAAATGGCAATCTCAACAACAGACGACCACAAACCCAGGGGGCTCTTTTACACAGCAGACAAACTATATCATTTAAAATGTCATTTAAAAATGATCTATGCAGTAAAACAAGGGCGTATGGTCCAAATGCAAGAACAAATTCCAATCCTAGGACTGTCCCTGTGGAAAACTAAACAAACATTGAGTTTACTAGACAAAAGCTTTAAATCAGCTGCAGTAAACATGATTAAAAGTAAAAGAAAACCATGTCTGAAAACTTTTGAAACAATGAATGAGAAATTCCAGGTTCAGTGGTACACATCTATAATCTCAGTGATACACATCTGTAATCTCAGTGATTTGGAGGTTGAGGCAAGAGATCACAAGTTTGAGGCCAGCCTCAGTAACTTTGCAAGACACTGTCTCAAAGTAAAATACATTTTAAAAAATGACCTTGGGATGTACTTAATGATAAAGCACCCCGGGTTCAATTTCCAGTAATCCCAAAATAAATAAAGAATGAGAATTCTGTCTTACCAAATATAGAATATCAATAAGAAGTATAACTTGTTTTCTAACAGAAAGTTACAGATTGAGTTAATGGTACAATAAAGAAATACAAAATATGTGATCAACAGCACATCTGATTTGGCAAAAGAGTCAATGACCTTGAGATAGTTTAAGATTATTCAGTGTGTGAGAAAGAAAGAAATCAGGTGAAGGAAAATAAACAGAGCTGTGAGCGCAAGGACACCAACAAAATGAAATCCCCAAAAGAGGACAAGAAAAAGAAAACGAAGAAAGAATATTTGAAAAAATGTTGACTAAAAACTTTGTAATTCATTGAACATGCTGAATGGCACTTGGAAGCTGAAAGTAAACTAAAAATAGAATATTGAACTAAAAATAGAATAAATTCAGGGAGATCCATACCTAAATATATCATAGTAAAACTGGCAAAAGTCAAAGGAAGAATCTTCAAAGCCACAAGAGAAAAATTCATCACACAAGTGTCCATAATAATATTAATGGCTGACGTCTATTAGAAACTATGGAGTCAAGGAGATGGCAGGATGATATACTCAAAGTACTGAATTTAAAAACAAAGTACTGAGCTAGGGATATAGCTCAGTTGGTAGGGTGCTTGCCTTGTAAGCATAAGGCCCTTGGTTCAATACCCAACACTGCAAAAACAAAACAAGAGAAATGCTGGAAAGAATTTCATATCCAGCAAATCTACCCTTCAAAGAAAAACAGAGGGTATTCCAGTTTTGTTTCTTTATTCCTTTGTCTAATATGTGAGAAGCTTGAAAATTATCCCCTCATCCTAAAAAGTCAAAATCTCAAACAGAAAACATTATTCTTAGATCCTTAAGAGAAATGAGACCAGGGCAAACTTCTGCCCCCAAATTAGAGAGAGAGGCAAATACAGAGAGCTGACAACCCACTTGACCCAAAACCCGTGAAGAGAAACCTCTGAAGGAGCCATCCAGGGGGTATAGAAATGAGAAACGTGATTGGCGTAGCTGCGGTCTCAGTGTGCATAAGGCTGAGAGGAAGCCTCCAGGGCCTAGTGTCAGAGACCTCCCCATACTTCTGTGAATTTTACCTCCAGGAGCTCTGCCAGATTCTCACAGTGACTCTCAGAGAAAAATTCCTGTGTGTCTCCAACAGTGGGAGATGAAAAAGAAACCACTTTGAAATAAGTCAGGATACTCGGTTCTTTAAAAGGTCCCCCTTGGTAGAAAGGACACACAGGTCCTGGATGGCTAAGATTGGGTCAGAGCCTGACTGACCTGGGAGAAGGGAAATGTCCACTTTCAATTAGCTCTGCCTTCTGTGTGCAGGAAACAAATATCCAGCTCCAGCCCACTCCAGCTTTTCTGTCCAATTACCAGGGGAAGGGGACTGACAAGCACTTGTGAATTTCACAATTCAGAGGCACAAGTGCGGTAAAAGAATAAGACTTGATCCTGGGAATAGAATGTTTACTCTCCTCATACTGATATCACTGAAGGCCTATTTAGAGCAATGCCCTTTACCCAGTACATCATGTCCAGCTATTAAGAAAAAATTATAGACACACTTAGAGACAAAAAAGCACAATTTGAAGGAATAGAACAAAAATCAAAACCAGACTCTGATATGGCAAGGAAATTGAAATAATCAAAGCAGAAATTTAAAACGATTATGGTTAAGATGCTAAGGGCTCTAATAGAAAAAGTCAACAGCATGTAAAAACAGGTTGGCAATGTGAACAGAGAAAGTGAATCCTAAGAATGAAAACAATAAATATTGAAGGACAAATACACTGCAAGAGAAATGAAGAATTATTGTGAATAGATTTGTTAGTCAACTGAACATAGCTGAGGAAAGAGGCTGAGCTTGAGGGTATCTCAATAAAACTGCCACATCTCTGGAAAAAAAAAAAAAACAAAAAAACAGATGAAGAGAGAAAGACTGAAAGATGGAGCAGAATCTCTAAAGATTGTGGAACAACCACCAAGAAGTATAACATGAGTACGACAAAAATTTCACAAGGAGAAAGAGAAGCAGGAATGGAAACAATATTTAAATTCATAATTACTGAGACTCTCCCCCAAATTAATATCTGGTTTGAAGTCATAGATCCAAGAAGATAAGAGAATTCCAAGGAGGCTAGATACGGAAGGAAAAGAAAACTTCTACTAGGCCAGTCATAGTAAAACTACCAAAAGCAAAAATGAACAAAAATTAAAAACAGAAAGAAGATAGAGATGGAGGAGTAGATAAATGCTGTACTCATAGAGAAACTTAATAAAGATAAAGTAAAAATGAATGAATAAATAAATAAATATGTTTGCCATTTATCAGAAACTACACAAACAGGAAAATAATGGAGGAAAGTATTTGAATAGTTGAGAGAAAAATAATCCCACCAACCTAGAATCTGTATCCTGAACAACTATCCTTCAACAATGAAGGAGAGTCAGGTTTGGTGGCACATGCCTGTAATCCCAGCAGCTCAGGAAGCTCAGGCAGGAGGATTGAAAGTTCAAAGCCAACCGCAGCAATTTAGTGAGAGCCTCAACAACTTAGTTATAGGGTCTCAAAATAAAATATAAAAAGGGCTGGGAATGTGAATCAGTGGTTAAGCACTCCTGGGTTCAGTCCCTGGTACCAAAAACAAACAAACAAATAAACAAACAAACAAAAAACACAACAAAGGACTTGTGAAGACTCAGCAAAAATGGAAGGAATTTGTTGACAGTAGACCTGGTTTACCAGAAGTTCTTTAGAGAGAAGGAAAATGATAGAGTTGAGAAACGTATGTGTATATAAAGCAAGAAAGCACATCAGAGAGGGAACACTTGGCTGTAAAATGCAAACTTTTATTTTTCAAATTAATTGGTCTAATAAATAAGTTTCAAATAATGATAGATAGCAACGTGTATTTGCTAAGTGTGGGATATTTCAATACAGTTTGTAGTTTCAAGTTTAACTTCTTGATTTCAACAGAGAAGCTGGGGCTAAGAAAGAACATCTGAGGCTTTTTGAACTGCAATAACCAAGTGCCATAAACTGGGCAGATTATAAGCAATAGGAAAATTATTTCCCATAGTTATGGAACCTGGCAAGTCCAGAATCAAAGACCAGCCTCTGTGATGTCTGCATAGGGCTGCTCCTTAGTTCACAGATGGTGACTTAGTGTGCTCTCCAAGGGAGGAAAAGGCTAGCAATCTCTTCATTGTTTTTTATAAGGACACTAATACCATAATGAGGGCTCCAGACTCATTAATTTTCTCCCACAGGCCCCTCCTCCATTTATCTGGCTTCCATTTATTTCACTTACTCCAGCGAAAGGTTAACAGTCTCTTACTGTCATTGTTGGATGCGATGCCACAAATATTATGGCTGTTTTAAAATGTTTTCTCTTTATCTCTGGTTTCCAGCAATTTGTTTATAATGTGTCTCATTATTGTTCTCATGTGTTTGTCCCACTTGGGGTTTGCTTCTTGCAGTCTCTTTATCTCTGAGACTCTAATTTTCTTCAGATTTGGGGATATATGCAGCTGTTATTTCTTTAAATAATTATTCTGTACTTCCAACCCCTACCCCACTTTTCAGATCATAATTACACATATGTTGAACTCCTTAATATTTTCCACTGGTCACTGGGTTTGCTTCTCATTCCCTATTTATCTCTTTGTCTCTCTGTCTCTGTCTCTGTCTCTGTCTCTGTCTCTCTCTCTCTCTCTCTCTCTCTCTCTCTCTCATGTGCTATCATACATAGCTTAGTAATCTTTAGTGTGTGTTATTTGCTTTTAAGCACCATCTGCAAGTTTTCTGAAACTTTTTGACAATTGTATTTTTTTAGTATTTTAAGTTACAGTTGTTTATTTTTTATAGTTTGTTTTCTCTTGCTGTTATACATTTTGCATTATATTTTTATGTGCATTTTTATAACTGTTCAAAGTCCTTTCCTTATAGTTCAATTTTCTCTGCCATTTCTAATTCTGTTTCTATGATTAATTTATATTCTCAACATTTTAAAAATTTTCTTTTGGTTTAGTTCTGATTGACTGAATACCAGACATGGTGTTTGTTATGCTTTTGAATGAGCATTATGTTATTCTTTCAAAGTTGGTTGAATGTATGTTTACTTACTCACACATACACCCACACAGTTACTTGTGTATCAACTTGCTTTATATGGGTTTTAATTTTAAATTTCATTAAGATGTTTCTAGAAGAGTTTTTACTCTATGGCTAATTTATTTTTAGTGTTACCGTATGGTTAATTTATTTTTAGTGTTATTTTGTTTTTAATTTGCAAATAAATAATTGTATATACTTATGGGGATCAATGTAATGTTTGGATATGTGTATATTCTGCAGAATGATCAAATCAGAATAATTAGCTCATCCCTCACCGTAGGTGTTTACCATTTATATATTGGTAAGAATGTTTAAAAATCTTTCCCTATGCCCTTGTAATCAATATTCTACTCTCTACTTGTATGAACTCAACATTTTAGAAACCACATTGAAGTGAGATTATGTGATATTTTGCTTCTTATGTTTGACTTATTTCAAATAACACAATATCCCCTTAGATTGAATCATGTCATTTCAAATGACAGAATTTTCAGTTTGTTTTAATGGGAACTAGTATTATGTGTGTTTAATGTATCACATACTAAAATCCACTTATGTGTGGATGGATGTTTAGGTTGTTACCATATCTTAGCCATTGTAACTAATGGAACAATAACATTCCTTGGCATGCTGATCTCAGTTTCTTTGTGTTTGTGTACAGTAGTCAAACTGTTGCTCACATGGTAATTCTATTTTAATTTTTGGAGGAACCTCCATACTATTTTTCCAAAGTGACATACTGCTGCTCATAGGTTTGACTTCCAATTAAGGTGTGACTTTCTGGGATTGCCCATAAATTTCCTGGGTGCACAGTGAATTATCTCTAGTTGAATTTTAGATGTCTTCCAGCCCATATATTCTGGGAACTTCTCAGCTTGTAACTCATTATTAGTTTTATTTGTTTGTTTGATTTGATCAGTCTTTTGTAGTTTACTCATTTATCAGACAGATTCATGGGTTCATGTGAAATTTATGGAATTCTTTCTCTTTTAGATCCTTCATCTCTAGTTTTCACTACCACAATTTCCAACCTGGTTGGTTTCCCTGAATTTTCTTTACTCAGTGAAATTTCTTTTTTGTGATTGATGGGGTTTTCCCCCTACATGAACAAACAGCAAAAAAACTAGTAAAAAAAAAAATCTAGTTCTATTTTGACATAATAGCAAGTAGAAGTTGCTGTATAGATTCACACAAATTAAAAATTTGTATATATGTATTTAGTACATTTGGCACTCTGGGCATGAATATTTGATTTTTGATGTGTAGAAATATATTCAACCTTTTCTGTTAGATCACCCAATCCTTGCTGCCCAACATTTGGCTTCTTTTTGATGCTTTAAAATCAATACATTTTTAATGCATGAGAAATATGCACCTCTTAGCATCTTTGGTTAATGTCACATTTATTTGTGAATATAGAGCATATTTAGTAGAAGTTGGATTATGTTTATTTTTTAAGTTAACTTATTTTTTACTAAAAAAAAAACCTTTTGATTCTAATAAAAAAAAAGTATTAAGTATAGGATTACCAGTTAAGAACATATGGGTTTTTTGAAACATGTCTATTTTCTGGACTGCCATGGGGATTGTGCAGCTTGTATTAATTTTCTTGGTGTTTCTTTGCTTCATGTGTGTCATGGCTGACTGTGGAATTTTTGGACATAATGGTTTGACAAATGTTCCTCTCCTTAGTTTAACTGAGTCAAAGGGTGAGAGGAGAATGGAAGGTTAGGCTGATAAATTTCTCACGTTCTCAAATGCAATCTCAACATTTATAATTTCTATTTTTCTTCTAGCTCATTGTTGCAGTTCTTGATATGTTCAAAGGTTAGTATCTCTGTGAATTCTAAACTGTTATCATAAGGATCTCTTTTGTTTTACTGCTCCTGAACAGCATGTTACGTATACACTGCCTTTTAGACTTTATCTAGATGTCCAGAAACTTTTTAGTTTCCGGATGGTCTTAAGCCCAAAGGCCTACATGTGCTCTGCATTCTTCCATATTGTAAAGATCAGTTCAAATTTCCAGGGTCCATCAAGACTGTATGAAAGACTTATTATGATTTCTAATTGGTTAGTTTAGACAGCTCTTTAAATATTAGAAATTAATAGAATATTTCCCCAAAACTATTTGTTAGTTTCTAAATATGGCTTTCCCTCACTGAATGGTAAACCTGAAATTCAGAATGGGACTTCATAAAGGGAATAGAATCTTTATAGATATAATTAGTTAAGGCTCTTTGGATAAAATTATTCTGCATTAAGAGTGGACCTTAAATTCCCCCAACTGGTATTCTTACAATAGGAGAGAACAGAGAGAGTCAGGCAGAGAAGGTGACAGGAAGTAGAGACTCATGTGGAGACAAAGCAGAGATCGGAGTTTCATAGTCACCAGGCACAATTGCCAGGGATGACTAGTTGCTGGAAGAGGCAAAAGATTGCTGCTGCCTAGAGCTTTCAGAAAAGCATGGTCCTGATAACACCTCGATACTGGATTTTTAGCCTCCATGAGTATGACAAGTATGACAGAATAAATTTTTTTTTTTTTTTTTTTTTTTTTTTTTTTTTTTTTTTTTTAAGAATCAAGTTGTGGTAATTTGTTAGGAAACTAATAAAGGCGTATTTTCAAAACCTTGAATTATCTGCCTCATATTAATCTATGTAGCAATCTCTCCTTATTGACTATTTTGCTTTCTGCAGTTTTAATTACTCACAGTCAACCACAATCTGAAAAACATGGTGTACTACAATAAGATAATTTGAGATACAGAAAGACCACATCCATATAACTTTTATCATAACATATTATTATAATCATTCTATATTGTTAATTATTGTTTAGTCTCTTACTCAACTGAATTTGTAAATTAAAGTACATCATGTATTTGTGTGTTAGTAATTTTTCTGTTACTATAAGAAAACACTTGAGATAATCAACTTATAAAGAGGAAAGGTTTATTTTGGCTCACAATCCATGACTGATTGGTCCATTGCCTTGGACCTGTGGCAGCAGGTTACATTATGGCAGTAGGTTACATTATGGCAGTATACATGACCGAGAAAGTCTTCTCCTCACAGCTGGGATGCAAAAAGAAAGGAAGAGGAAGAGTCTAAGTTCCCAGAATCCCCTTCAAGGGCAGGAAACAAACAACTTGAAACCTCCTACTATGTCCCATCTCTTGAGTTCCACCACCACCCAATAACGCCACAAGGCAGGGGAACAAAAGTTTAACCTATGGGTTTTTGGTGGATACTTATCCAAATGATAGTGATATATATATAGGAAAAAATACAATTATAGAGATTGGTATTCATCTGTGTTTTCAGTCATCCACTGTAGGTCTTGTGAGGTATCCCCTGTGGATTCAGGGTGACTACTATATATTTCTAAGAATCACTTACAAAATCTACTTTTGACAACAAAACAGAAAGATCCTAGAAAGAACTCCACAGATAGAATTGGCAAAAGAGTAAGATGCATTGTCAGCTCCAACCACGTATTTTCATGTAGAGCTTTGGTGAAATATCTGATGTCTGGCAGCATCCACAGCTGAAGTGACATAGCAAATTGTGAAGACTTTGAGATTGCCAGTCAGTGAACTGTGATCCTGTTCTTCCCCGGAATGATTTATAACCAGACTTCCACCTCTGTACAATTTCATAGCTAAATATTCCTGTGTGTGCATTTTGTGTGTGTGAGAGTAGCTTTTCTACTTTTCCCAGCTTTTCAAGAATAAGGAAGTCTGTAATTGGCCCAATCAACATTGGAAATTACGGTATCAAATACTATGGCTAAGTGAATACTATATACGAACTAAGAAAAAAATACACTGTGGTACCTCCTCATTTTCTGCAGAGAAGTAGCCACCATCCAAGGATTATATTACTAAAATTGTGAAATCCATAAGAAAATAATAGGTATTCACTCCAAAAATAAAAAAAAAAGGATTCTGTGGGTGAAAAACATCTCTATAATTAAATTTAAACATGTTTATTTAAGAAATCCTTATAGTTTTCTTAACAAGCTAGCATGTATTATGGATCTTCGAGAAGAAAAGAATTCAATAATTCTCAAACATATTAGTCCTTCTCATAGATTTTCATAGAACATCTGTAGTAACTCCACATATCAATGCTCTGGGGATCATAGGTTGGAAGCACATTGTAATTATTGCTGGCATCATGGGCTTTTACAGTAATAATGACATGATTCTCAACCTTACATACTTTCAGACTCTTTCATGATATTTGCATAATACCAAATCTTATAAAATGCTTTCTTGTTTCCAAACATTATTCTTGGGCGTTTTACTTTTATAAAGTTTTTGAATATTCTCAAAGATCTTGTGTGATAGGTTTAATACTAATATCCCCACTTAGCATATTTAAATAACACAGGCAATGTAACTTAGCTCATTAGCGTTAGAGCAGGAATTTGAAATGTAGGATGTCTGTCTTCAGAGTTTGTGGATTTGACCTGCTGCAATAATTTGTGGGTGAGTGTTGAAGCTTGGAAAAGACAAGAGTAAACTACTAAAAAAAAAAAAAGTCAATCAGTGTTTCTTAAGTCTTTTTGATCATGGATTCATATAGGAATCCAAAGAAAGCCACAGAATGTATCCTCATGACAATGTATATAAATATATCCCAAATATATGTTTATAATTTGTGGAGCATTGCCAATCTCCTAAACTATCCAGGGGACCAAATGATTGAGAATGACTGATTTAATTACTTTTATTTGAAGTATGAATCTATGGGTGCCTGAAGAAGAAAAATTATGAAAGTAGATTAGTGTGCAGTGAAAACAAAAGAACATTTGAGGTTGAGATCTGGAAAAGACAAACCATTCTGTAACATTTAATGCACTGGAATTTTATCCAGACTGACTTTGTTATTGTCTGTTTTATTTTTGACAATTGTTATGCCTATTTCTGTTCATTTTCTCAAAAAAATCTTTAGACAACTGATTATTCTTATTCTGAATCAAAATCAAAATTGTTGATGATCTGTTGGGGCAGGACAGACTTCTTCTTTATCCTTTTACTCTGATTTGTTTAAATCTCCATGATTTCTATCTGTTTTTATTTCAATTTGGTTCAGGATTTTAATTTGTCCTTATAGGAAAGATTAAAGTAAAATCTCTCTTGTACTTTCCAAATCAAAACAGTGAAATTAAAATTAAGATAAAATTTAAAAGTTCTTTTTTTCAATATTTAATCAAGAGAACATTACAATGAACCTTTTGATTTAAGTGATTAGTAAAATAAGACTTGACTGTGCCAAAAACATACAATTTATTTATGATACAATATTTCATACTGCTAAAATAATGACTAAAATACGGATTGCTTAAATGCAAACCTGGCACAATGCAATGGCATGGCCATTGGAGTAAGATAGACCTGTGGCTTAGAATCATTTATCTATTCAACAAAAACCCATTGAGTACTTTTTGTGTAGAGTAAAATACATATATTTCTTATGCTATGAATGGTAGAAATTGCGTCTTGTTCTCATTGCATCCTGTAAATACCCCGCATTCTAGTTGTTTGCCAATTATGGTCCACATTACCTGGGGCACATGATTTCACTTCTCTTTCTTTATGTGAAAAGGAATGATAATTTACACCTGCCCCAGTGATCTCTCACAATTATTTTTCTGAATTTAAGTGAAATAGGAACACACAGACCATAACTCACTGCGGTCTAGCATGATGTCTTTGGTTAATCAATGTCTGCCAAACCATGGTATGAACAGAAAATAGATCATTGTCCTTCTGACCTGAGAACTAACACATGTAAAATATGTGAGGGCGTGTACCAGTGCCCAAATGCATGGTAATTGCTGCAAATATATCCTTCTTTTTCCTCTGAATAAATCTCACCATGCCCAGGAAATCTCAGGCTAATGATAGAAATTCATGTTATGGGAGTTACTAAACCTGAGGATAAGGAACATTTCTGGGAAAACTATTTTTCCGAATGTCTCTTCAGCTTTTTGCTTTTATTCTTTTATTTGAGGTTCTCACATTATATGTTTATGTGTAAAGAAACAGTGATTTATTAAGTCCCCACTCCATAAAGAAGCTTGTTTTGAGTGTCATGAGAGCTTATAGTACAAGGAAGAACAAGTTCCTCTCAAAAAGAATAATATTTTAGAGAAGACAAAACAAACTTTGTTCTAAAATATACTAGGAAAGAAAAAAAAAATAACTAAATATGGCTTTGTTGTGCCCAAAGGGATGCCAGAACAGCTGATGCATCTGGAACTATGTGGACTCAGTTTGAAGAAATGAATTAATGGAAATGAAGTTGCTTTTCTCCCATTAAACACGATATCTGTTTATTGAGCAACTTGTATAGTACAAGATGTTTTACATATGATATTTTATTACATCCTCGCAATAATGCAGATCATAAAACTAAAACTGGGAGAGGTTAAATAACTTTCTAAAGATGAAACATTTTAAAAAGAGAGCCAGGATTTGAGCTTTAACTCCCTAACCATGCCACGGTCATCAGCTTTAGTAGAAATCTCAGAAATACGAATCAGATGTTTTCAGTTAAGTATAAGTGAAAGCCTGCCTCAAATTAAAATACACATTAGGGAATAGAATGTTCTATAAACCGGGATTCTGGAAGTAGGGCAGCTTGCAGAATTGGTGGAAGCAATGTTCAACGAGATCATCAAGGACACAGGATCTTTCCTCTTTGTGGATTTGCGCAAGGTTTCTTTGTAATAGACTTTTTTAAGAGCAACTTCAGGTTCACAGCAAAAATTGAGAATATGTGGAAACTTCCCAGGTATCCATGCCCCCCTGCAATGTGTAGCCTCTCTCAGTATAGATTTTTCCCACGAGAGTGACACATTTATCACAACTGGTGGTACATTGACAGCATGATCATCTAGGGTTCATGGTTTACACTAGGGTTTACTCTTGGTGTTGCACATTCTCTGCCTGTGGACAAATGTGTAGTGACACATACCTACCATTATAATTTCTCATTCTTTCTTCCTCCCCTCATTCATGCTTACCCTCCACCTCCCTCGGAGCAAATATTAATCCTAATGAAGGACATCTTGATTGCTTCCAAGTTTTGGCAATTACAAATAAAGTTGCTATGAACATCTTTCTGCATGATATTTGTAGAAAGAATTTTCCAGTTCCCTAGCATAGATAGCAAAGAACACAACTTATATAGTATATGATAATTCTATGTGTCATTTTGTGAAAAACTGCTAAACTGTCTTTTAAAGTGATTGTCATTTGACAGTCCCACCAGCAATGAGAGTTGCCATTGTTCCATACTATACACCTAAGTGTTTAGTAGCATTTTATTTTTGTTTTAATTTGCTTTCCCTGAAGATGCATAATGTGGAACAGCTTTTCATATGCTTATTTGCCATCAGTTTATTATCTTTGGTGAGGTGTCTCTTAAAGTTTTATTCTTATTTAATTGGACTTTTTGTTGTTGAGGTTTAAGAGTTATTTGTGTGTTTTGGATTGTAGTCCTTTGTCAGATATGTTCTTTGCAAATATTTTCTCACAGTCTGTAGCATTTTTCATTCTCTTATATTGTCTTAGAGTAGAAATTTTAAATTTTAACGAAGTCCATTTTATCAGTTATTTCTTTCATAGATTGTGCCTGTAGTGCTGCACCTGAAAAGTCATTTTCACACCCAAGTTATCTAGATTTTCTACTGTTATGCTCCATGAGTCTTATCGTTTTACATTTTACATTTATATCTGTAACCAAGCTGGAGTTGATTTTTGTGAGAAGTGTAATGTCTGTACCAAGATTCTTTACCCCATAGATATCCAGTAGTTACTCCACCATTTGATGGAAAGAATATCCTTGCTCTGCTGGGTTGACTGTGTTCCTTTATTAAAGACAAGTTGGCCATATAAACAGGCCTATTTCTCAGTCCTCAATTCTGTCCATTGTTCTATTTGTCTATTCTTTTGCCAGTGCCACACTCTTGATTGCTGTTTTTAGTTTTTCTCTTTTTGTGTTTGTAGATTGTTGGCAGCAGTAATCAGTGTAGAGTTAGAGAGAGAGAGAAAAGGAGAGAGAGAGAGAAATATTTCTGAAACTATCCAATAAAAGCCTTCATTCTTCAACTACTTTAATCACCTCTGGACAAATCCTCATGGCAAAGGACACAAGATAGCTAATTGTTTTAATTTAAGGAAACCGAACTAACCATGAGTAACATAGATGAGGAAGCCTTTTATTTCAAGTGGCCCATCAAGAATATAAAGACATCTAGATCTCATCCACAGAACTCACGAATTTAATCAGGTGTTTTGGAAAAAGTATGAGTGATGAAAATGATAGGTTCACTATGCTGACGAAGAACAAAGAAAGTCTGAACACCCGGGGAAGACAGAAACTTTGAAATGAAACTTGTAAAAATCATTAGGTGAGCATAGTACAGGTGAGTATTCCAAATACCCAAATGTGAAATTTCAAATGCTGTGAAGTCTACAGTGAAAAGACAGTCAAAAGATTTTGGATTTTGGAGCATTTCAGATTTTGGATCATTCTATTAGGATGCTCAACCCATAAAGTCTATGCAAATATTCTAAAATTCAAACAGCTCTGAAATCAGAAACACTTCTGGTCCTGAGGATGCTGGATAAGAGATATTCAATCCATATTTAATTTATTCCAAATTGAAAAAATAAAATTGTCTCTGGGTTATTTATGAGTAGCAATAAAGCATTTCCCTAGGGTACAGAATAGCTGGATATCATACAGATTGGGGCAAGTCTCTGCAGGAGTTCTGACAATGCTATTTCCTAGCTACATTATTTTGGACAGGTAACACTTTATCTCTCACTTTCTTTCCCCACAGGTCCAACAGCACTAATAATAGTAGCTGCTTTGCACCATTCTAAAAACATTGACAAAGATGATGCCTCTAATGTATACAAACGCCAGTTCTTAGTAAACTCAGTGAATGCTAGCTGTAAGTTTGGCTAAGCTCAATCAAGTTTTAGACCTCCTAAATTTTTATTCAAGTTTATTTTTCAAATTCATCTATCTGTTTGTTATTTCTGTCCAATATTTTGCCTAAATTACTCCTACTTAGTGTCATTGTTTCTATCTGTGAAGAATTAAAAGTGCAGTGATAGAAACAAGGATAAACAGCAAGTTGTTTTGGCATTCCTCTAAACAGACTTTCATCTCTGATTTGCTTTCCTGTTCCAGGCCTTTGTTTATTTGCAGGAAGACAAAAATAAAAGCTACTAAGGGCTGCATGCCATGCAATCAGAGGAACACTTGGCATGACTTTGAAACTTTGTGATCAAAGCCCTGGAGATGCATGGTAGGGGTGCCCAAGAATCTTTGATTTTGTCAAGAGCTAATGATGGGTTACATGTGATGGTCAAGGGCCTTAATTTAAAGGCGTAATATAGAGAATTCTAAAGAAAAATCCAGCATTGTATATTCAAAGACACATGATTATTCTTATTTATTCTTACATGATGTTATTACCACTATTGACCATCAACCATAATCAGCTTCACATCTATAATAATTACAGAACTGGGTGATTTAGAATTCTCACAAGAGAACTTTCTGTATCAGTACCTGAGTGTTCAAGCTCTGCTATTTCTTATCACTGTGGCATTTAACATCTGTGATAATCCATTTCCCCATCTGATAAATTGGTATGATGACTGATATCAATGGTTTTCGAAGAATTGAGTATATTTAAAGCATTTAGAGCATACACTAGGCACCTGAGAGTCACATTCTTTATATTTCGTATGTCCGTCTGCTTATGTACATAACTTGATAAAAAAGAGTCAAGGCAGTTAAAAAACTTTCATCTACCTTAAGCAAAACATGCTTGTATAGAATCAATTTATATATACATATGAATCTATATATAAAAATTAACAAAGATTTTTAAAATTAAAAAACAAGTGGGAATACTAAAAAATTTAAAATAAAAATAAAGAATGGGAATACTGAGCCACAAAATGGAGACAGAAACAATGATAATATAACAATATAAGACATAAATATCCATATTTTCCAAAGGTAGGTCCTTTACAAATTTGTCTCTATGGTTTCTAGTTCCCAAAATACAAAAGGAAATTATACTCTGTATAATAATTCAGAGTACATTAACATAAACTAACACAACTAATCAGTAAGAGCAAAACTTTAGGAATCACCTAAGCTCTTGTGAAGCTGCAGAGGAGATGAAAGGGACGTCTGGGTGTACCCCACACAGCTGTCTCTGTCTTCTGGTGCCCCCTTTTCCTGAGTGTCCCTGGTCATTAACTCTTTAGACTCTGCCCACACCTTCCTAACTAGTCATGTGTTAGTTACCTTCCACTAGGTCATGCTTAGTAAAAACTACCCCTCATATTGTACTCTCTTAGAGCTGTGCTTCACCTGTCCTTTTTCTCAGGTCCCAGACTGAAGATGCCACCCCTATCTGGATGACACTGTTTTCGAGCCATAAAGAAAGAGTAGGCGTGATGCCAAAACATGCATTTTCTAAAAGCTCCATTCAGAACTGTCACCTCTGATCCCATGTCATGGGGTACAGCCTGACAACAGACCTGGGTGTATGTGCTCCTTACCCAGAAGGCCTCTCGAGAGACAGGACGTGGGCAATGGTGGAGGGCGGGTGTAGCCGAGGGTCATGGAGATAAAAGTTTCCACAGAAAAGACTTGCTCCTCAATGAGAATGGCCAGAAAATCTGCGATCTTTATGAGCATGCATCGAATCTGTCCATCAGAGTCACTTGGTTTTTAGCATTCCAACCTTCCACTTATCTATGGAAAAAGAAAAACAGAACCTCCAATTAGGTGGTGGAATTCAAAGAAAAGACCAGCATTAAAAAATATTTGTAAAATAAATATTGAGAAGATTTTTTCGGTGGAAACAAAATACTTCAGGTATGTGTATCATTTCTTGGTGAGTTCCCTCTGACTCAGGACCTGGAGAATGTCTAACTCATGCCACATGCCTTCACTCCACAGAGGAATCATTCTCAGGCTGCGTGCCCAGATAGCCCAGAGAACAGCTGGGTTTTCTTCCATACTGAGTTTGCGTTCCCCTGTGTAGTCACCCTTTTAAAGATTCAATAATTTGTTTTGATAAACCATAATCCATAATTCTTTTCACCCATCTACTTTACCAGTCCTTGTTATTTCTAATGTTTATTATTATTATTAGAATTTTACTGAGTATTTGAAAAAATATTTCCTGCAGTTAAACTCTGGAAAACCATGGAAATGTGTCAAACCTCCTTTTGGGGCTTTTTGATAGGGCCAATGGCTTTGCTAAATAATACTAATTTTTCTTTTCTTCAAGTCTCCTTTTTACTATACTATTCATTTTAATCTTCACTAATCTGAAAGTGGAGAATGCTTACTTCTGTTTGCTAACTAGTTGATTGTTTTAAAAACGTATTTATGATATACATGTATGTTTTAAATTTTCTGACTGTCTCATTGTGCCCTTAGAACAAAATTCCACAGAGATATTGTTCTTAAAATAGTAGTCAAGATATGTTGCCACAATTATATACATTTGAGGCAGGTTCTGTCCTAAGAATGTTCTAGATGTTTAATACATGTGTTCATCAAACCTCACAATACCCTTAACAGTACATACAAATTAATTCTCATTCTCCAGACACCAAAACAGTAATTTAGATTGGTTGAGTAAGTTCTCAAAGCTCTTATTATTAAACATTTTTTATTTTTTTGAAACTTAGATAGCTTAGATAAATATTATGCTTGTTTTCAAATCTTGTTAATATTGTTAGTGGAATTTTTTCATACAGCATTTAAATATATGAACCTTTTTAATATGTTCTAAGGATCAAATACCGTATGAATAATATTGTATAGTTTTATTACACTAATGAATGTTTTAAAATAAAAATGTAACTAATGATATTTGGTTTTAGATATAATGTGATATACAGATATCATTTTATTTTTAATAGGAGGTTAGTGACAGTTGGGTATGGTGATGCATATTTATTATCTCAGTTACTTTGGAGGCTGAGGCAGGAGGATCTCAAAGTTTGAGGCCAGCCTGGGCAACTTGGCAAGAACCTGTCTCAAAATAAAAAATAAAAAGACTGGGGGTGTAGGTCAGGTTTATAATGATACTTGCATCAATTCTAGTACTGCAAAAACAAAAACAAAAACAAAACTCAGGTTAGCCGTACATATTTTTAGACATCACTTATTGACTAAAATTTTAATTTTAGTATTTGACTGCCATCCTCCTTATTTTATAATTTATTCCTTCACACTTCAGTTTTTCTTGCATAACTGATTACACTAAGTATATATTTTTCTGCTAGTCCAACACCATTTAAATTTTTGTCTTTTTCATCATGCTTTGGTAACTATGGCAAACTTCTTTTTGATCCTCTTCTTTTTATCTTTTCCTCTAATTTTTCCTCCATATTTCCCTAAATATTCCTCTAGATCCAGGTTAATCTATTAACATGCATTAGAAAACCATAAAATGCAAAGTACTTATCAATTTTGCTAAGGGAATAAATTATCTTGAGGAGATGCAACACCTTTACTATGCTGTCCTCCAATGAAAGAATAGTCTCTCTCCATTTCTCTAGTATTTATTTTGATTGCTGATGCATTTTTTTCATATTGTGCACTTTGTGTCTTTCTTTGTGTGCACACATATGCACACATATGAGCTAAGGATTGAACCCAGTGCCTTAGACATGCTAATTGCATGCCCTACACAAAGATCTACCCTAGCCCATACTGTGCACATTTTATGAAATTATTGCTAAGTATGTTATTTTCTCATTTTTCTATTATGGATCTGATTCTTTTCATTCAATGTGTTACAATCCTTATCAATTTATAACAGAAGATTATTATTTAGCAATTTCTGAATTCCTTCATTGTTTTACAGGTATTATTCTTAGAATAATGATGTTATTTTATTGCAGAAAGTTACAGTTTAGGACTTGAATTTATTCCATTCTAATTGATATTAGTTTTGCCTTTACAGTTATAATGAAAAACAATTTGACTAAGTTTCAGTATGAGTGGTGAGTATAGTCTTTCTTTTATTCTTTTATTTTAATTGATTGATATTTTTTAGTGTTCCACAATTAAGTTCGATCTTGGTTCCAGATTTAAGAATTTTTTTTTCTAATATTGAGAAGAAATTATCTTCTTATCCTTATTTTAATACAGATTTTTTAAAGGTGGTATTTAATTGTATGAAAATATTTGAATTTATTAAAACAAATTTATATTTAGTTTTATTCTTTGCAGAAGAGGATATATATTTCTGGTAACTGGATTTCAAATTTGATTCAAAATGTTTTTCTTCCAGTGTTTCATTGATTATAAGTTGTTTTCAGTTTGGTCTTCTGCAGTGTTTTTTAAAATTTGTTATTTATATATTTTATTACTTCATTTTAGTTATACATAATATTAGGGATCATTTTGGCATTATTATGTAAGTGTGGATTATAATTTGCTCCAATTCAGTCTCCAGTAATTTGTCTTTCCTTTCTACACCTCGTCTCCCTGTTCCTTTTCCTCCAATGATTTTTCTTCTATTTATTTACAGATTTTTTAAAAATTAGTGCATTATAGACATACATAAAGGTGAAATTAACTGTGGTATATCCATACATGTATATAGGAAATTTGGATAAAATTCATTCCACTATTCCTCTCTTTTTTCTGCCCCCCCACCCTCACCCTTGCTCAATCCCCTTTT
The DNA here is from genome assembly GCF_902686455.1 of Sciurus vulgaris. Classification (NCBI taxonomy): domain Eukaryota; kingdom Metazoa; phylum Chordata; class Mammalia; order Rodentia; family Sciuridae; genus Sciurus; species Sciurus vulgaris. The sequence continues at coordinate 131,929,498 of NC_136469.1, read as the reverse complement.
CTACTCCACTGATCTCTCTTCTATTTTCATGGAAATCCCCTTCCCCTGATTTTTTCCTTCTTTCTCTTTTCTTTAAACTTATTTTGGTCTAGTTTCCACGTAACAGAGAAAACATTTGATCCTTGGTTTTTTAGCCTTGCTTATTTCATTTAGCATTCTATTCTACAGCTCCATTCATTTACCAGCAAATGCCATGATTTCATTCTTCTTTATGACTGAGAAATACTCCACTGTGTATATATACAACATTTTACTTATCCATTCATCTGTTGATGGGCACCTGGGTTGTTTCCATAGCTTGACTATTGTGAATTGTACTTCTATAAACATCGATGCGATGCAATCCTACCAATGCTTATAACCCTAAAAGAATTCAGATCTTTTGTATATATACCAAGAAGTGAGAGAGCTGGTTTCATTTCTAGTGTTTTGAGGAATCATCATATTGCTTTCCAGAGTGGTCATACTCATTTGCAGTCCCACCAACAATGTATGCCCCCTTTCCCCCACATTACCTCCAACTATTACTATTTATATTCTTGATAATTGCCATTCTGAGTGGAGTGAGATGAAATCTCAACATGGTTTTAATTTTCGTCTCCTTGATTGCTAGAGATGTTGAACATTTTTTCACATATTTATTGGTCATTTATATTTATTCTTTTGACAAGGGTCCATTTATTTTTTTGCCCATTTAGTAATTATTTTGGTGTTATACTTTTTGAATTCTTTATACATTTTGAATATTAATCCTTTATCTGAGAAGCAGATGGCAATTATTTTCTCTCATTCTGTAAGATCTTTATTCACACTTTTGTTCCCTTTCCTGGGTAGAAGATTTTTAATTTGCTATACAGAAACTTTTTAAATTGTTACTATCCCACTTATTGATTCTTATGTTTATTTCTTGAACTTTAGGGGTCTTATGAAGGAAGTTGATGCACATGCCAATATGTAGGAGTATTGAGCTTACATTTTCATCTGGAAGTTGCAAAGTTTCTGGTCTAATTCCTAGTTCTTTCTTTTTTCTTTCTTTCTTTTATGTTTATTAGTTTCTCTTCCACTATTTATCAAGGTGTAAAATCAGCCCATTTCTGGCCATGAATTACCAGAGATATGTTTTTTTTTTAATTCATATTTATTGTAAACAAATGGGATGCATCTTGTTTCTCTGTTTGATTCCTAGGTCTTTGATTCACTTTTTGTGCAAGGCAAGAGAAAGGGATCAAGTTTCATTCATCTACACATAAGATATCCAGTTTTTCCAGTGCCTTTGGTTAAAAGTACTCTCTGTCCAAAGTATGTTTTTCTATCTTCATCACATATCCATGTGGTTTTGTCTTTGTGTCTTCTACTCCCTTGGTCTTCACGTCTGTTTTGGTGCCAATACCTTATTAATTTTGAGCTGGACATAGACTAAGGCCTCTAACTTCTTTTTTACAAGTGTGTAAAGGTCAAATAGACTAGACACGTTTGAATGCAAGGATCACATTTCTAGCAGGAAGCATTTCCTTTTGAGTATCATTCTATATAATAGTGAAACATGATATTGGGGCTAGGTCAAATATGTAGTGAGGAGAAATAATCAGAAAATTTCATATTTCTGTCACTAATGGAGCCCGCATAGTAGCTTTTATATAGTTAATAAATATTTGTTCTTCTAGAGAAAGTTAATTCCTGAAGGAGTTGGAAACCAGGTAATGAGTAAATCCTTACTTCTAACAAGAGTTCAACAAAACTCAGTAAGCTTCTTTGGAAGATATTTTGAATTTTTCATTCTTTAGAACTGAAAGATCTCAGCTCTTATCTCTTATTCAATCATTTTTGTGTCATGTGCTTTCAAAAAGTTGATAGCTACCCATCTTCAGTGTTTCATAAACAATTGACAACATATATGTTATAGAGCCTCTTGAGAAAGGAATGAGTGTGGTCAAGAGTGTGGATCATAGTGTAGCTCTAAGCATCTGTATCCTAAGTCATTTGAACACCTAGCTCTTCCCCCTTATTCCCTTACTCCTTATTCTGTTTGCTGTTTTTCTCTTTTCAGTGTGTCTTGTCATTTTCTGCTGCTGCTGAATGACCTCAAGATGCATCTCTTGCTCTTACTCCATTCACTACTGCCACTGATCTTCTCATTGTTTCTAACGAAGTCAAGCCCTCAGCCTGGAATGAGGTTCCTCTCCTCTGGTGACTAAGTGACTCACTCTTTGCTTCTTTCCCAAAGGACATGTTGTATCTTCCTGCATTTTATAACCTCTTCTATCAAGAAATTTACTATTTTGCTCTGGAGCAGTGGCAGAAGACAATAAAATGACAGCTTACAATCAAGACTCTTCCTTTTCCACAACATGAGATTGGTTTTACAGGAGTAGCTTAGGCATTTTGCCAGGAATTGCCATATGGAAGTATTTTTTGAATTCCTGCCATGTGCGTGGTATCTGCAATTTCTGAATATCTGCTATAAGCATGGGTGCCTTTCTTTTGTTTCATAATCTTAATTTTTCAGTGCCTAATTATAAAGCCCATTTTTCTTTCACTATTTTTTTTTTATAGTAGGCCCTGTTCTTCATGCAAGGAGAGGACAAGAGGTTCACAAGGATATGCTAGTATTCCCAAAGTGGGCTTTCCATATTCTTTTCCATATTTCCTTTTTTGCAACTTTACCTTCCTTCTCTCTTTAGAAGAACATAACTACCTTCAAAATCATTGCTGTCTTCTAGAACTATTCTAAGTATTCATGCATTATTGATATAATATAGATATATTGACTCAGAGTAGCTGGACCAACAAAGTTAATTTGGAACCTAGCTCTGCCAGGTCTATGTTTAATCTGATAATAACATGGCCTTACTCTTGGAAAAACATAGAGTTTAAAGAACACTTTCACAGAAATGATCTCATTTGATCTTTACAAGAGCACAGCAAATTGTACTTTATTTTACAGGGGAAAATCTAACTAAGGCTCAAAGAAACTAAATGACTTGCACAAGTGAGTGCACAACTGTGTTTTCCCTCTGGCTTTCTGTATCTCATTACTAAAATAATTCAACTCCTAAACTGAACTCTGGGACAATAGACATATTCTTCACATGTTCACCTATTTCTTTTTTGACACTAGAATATGTTTTATTTTGTGTTGTTTAAAAAAATCAACTTATTCTTTCCCTCTCAAACATGTTTTTCTCTTGTATTGTCAACATTCTCCTGGAAATCTGTGAGCTTTAACTCTGCTCTACCTCATCCCCTTGCACCCACAGATAGATGCTTGTAAGTCCTCATGATTTTCCTCCTAAACTTTCCTTGCCTTTGTACCCCTACCCAACACCCTTCCTTCCATTAGATCTAGTTCTGAACTGTGCAGCTTCTCACAGGAATCAATGTACAGTCTCCCCAGCTTGTCTCCTTCTCTCCAAAGATCAATGTCACAAACAGTCAGTCAAAACTTGTTAGGCTTCATGCAAGATCCACAATGAAGGGACGCCTTTCACTTCTGCAATCTCATCCTTTCCTATTTCCTGCCTCACGGTATACATTCAAGACCCAGAATGGCCTGATTTTCCTCAGTTCTTTAAGCTCTCTCTCATCTGGAACCTTTCTGTAAGCTGCCCTATGTTAAAGAAGGTTTCTTCATCATCTCCACCTGCCTCCTCTGACTGTGTTAGCACATGGCCTTCACTAATGCCTGCAGCTTCTGTGTAGAGGAACCAATGCCTGCAGCTTCTGTGTAGAGGAACCCTCTTCATGTGTCCACAATGCCACAATATGACACCTGTACATCTATTACTGCCTTTTCAGCATTGCTTTTTAAGATTTATTTTAATGGATTGATACTATGTATTTATTTATTTAACAGGAATGAAATGTTCATGTCAGTCATATTGTCTGTTTATATGCCCTCTCCACCTATTAAAATGTTAGCTTTGTAAGGGAATTTTTTTTTCCCACTGACTCCTTACTTTATCTAGCACATTAAAGGGGATTCTTTGTGGAGAGAATGTACAGCCACTTATTTATTTATTACTTACCTACTTCATTATATAACATACAAATAGGAATCACTACTGTAACACATAAATACAGAGTGACATGTGCATGCACATACCCACATACATACAGATATGACACATAAATATTAATATTTATGAATGCATATATTCATGTGCTCATTCTCGTTATCTCTACCTCTCTAAGCAAGGGACTCCCTTGATTGAATTTCATGTTTGGAATACTGGAGAAATGTGTTGCACGAAACTCAACATTTGACTCTAAACCAAAACACTACTCTAAGGACTGTGCTATACCAGCAAGGAAATGTGTGAGTGAGAATGAGCAGTGAAGGGGTGAAACACGTGTGCTGTGCTCAGGCAAGCACAGCATCTAGGAGTGTGCAAAAGAGGGTGAGGTCAGGTAGTGCGTGGGGGTGACGTGTTTTTATCATCCTCTTCCTCACCCCGTTGTGTAGTTTACCAGAGTTTAAGAGGAATGATGAAGACTGGAAGGACGGAACCGTCCGAAAATCCCTGTGAGACCTGCGATCCTTGCCCTGAGATTAGTTACCACATAAGAAGGTATAATGACGCACATTGAAGATAAAGGCATGTAGGCTCCTTGCACTGCCTGAAATCATGCTAATATCTTTTGGGAAAATAATTTTAATTCAGTAACCATGGATACACACACACACACACAAACACACACATATTTATAAATGTCATAATATGTATAAACCCACACATTTATATAAATATATTTAATGCATTTATATATATATTTGTGTAGTATGTATGTGTTTATGCATGTGTGTGTATATATGTGTGTGTGTGCATATATATTATATAAGCCATATATATATATATAAGCCATGACACAATTCTACTGCTTTATTGCTACTTTCCTTATTATAGGATATGATTGATTTCACTGAAAGTCTCACTATCAATTAAATGGAAATATATTTGATTTTTTTCTTTTTTATTGTTATATTTTAGAATATTTTGTGTATTCTAATCATACATTTTTAATCTGCATATCAATTTAATCATTTTCTAGCTTCTTATAATAATAGCCTTCATTCTCTGATTAAATTTTACTTAAAGTATGCAACACAATACCTTTTTATGCTATTTTGAGTCTGTGTGTGGGTTCTGTGTCTAGGAGAATAAGCCTGGGCCCCTCTTGCCTTTTTCATATGTATGGGTAAGACCTGCACAGATACAGCATAGTATTTTTGCTTTTTCAAGCCAGCATTCTGCATATCAAACGCCACTTTCCCCAAGTCAAGATTCTAACTGAATGTGAATGCCAAATGCCTCATTTGCTAATTAATGGCATCTGCAGATTCCAAGCCTAGAATTTCCTTTGATTTATTTCATGTTCAGGCTTAAATTGTTCTTTGGGGAAGTAAGTATCCTCGTTTCATCAGTCCTAATAAAGCTCAATTTATTCAAATCCCTGGCAAGAACTTGAGCATCTCACATTTAAAACACAGTGATTATTCCTAATCCTTGTTAAGCAAATCATTCTAACTACCATGCCATTGACTTCTAGAGGCGCACATTCAGGGTCAGGGAATTCTTTTCCCTAGCTTAAAGTATCACAGAATAATAATCCTAGCTCTAGATCAGTGGATCTCATAATCATCATACAAACAGAAGCATCTAAATTGCCTGGAGGAATTATTACAGCACAGGCTGCTGAACCCCATCTTTGGAATATTGGATTCAGTAGGTCTGGGTTGGGGACCCATCCTAGCACTATTGATGTATTATCAAGTAGTACTGATGCTGCTGGTCCCAAAATTGCAGTTCATTGCTACAGATGAAACAACAACAACAACCAAACCAAAAGCCCTGACATTCTTTCTTCTTATTCAACATGTAAGTTTAAGTTCATACCTAATTCTCCTTGAACTTCAAGTTTCTCATCAGTCCTTGCAACAATCCAATGCTCAGAAGGACCTCACATCTGAAAGGCAGCTGAGTCATGAGTGATCATACAAATGGGCAGACTAGATATATGAGTAGAACTCTGACCCAAAAACTCTGCGACAATCAACCCAGAAAATCAAACCACAGTTCTAAAGCAATTGGCCCAAAATGTTAGGATCAGGCAAGAGTATTTTGGGAGAAAATATTTTCAAAGTATACATCTTACCATAGGTTAATATCCAGAATATATAAGGAATTTCAAAAACTCAATAGGGAAAAAAATAACTCAACTAAAAAATTGGCAATAGATCTAAATTGATGTTGCTAAAAAGAAGACAAGTGACAAAGAGGTATATGAAAAAAAATATTTAATATCACTAAGCATCAGGGAAATGCAAATCAAAACCAAGTGAAATATCATCTCACCCCCATTAGACTGCCTCATCTATTATCAGAATAAATAAAGATACAAGTACTGAAGAGGATATGGAGAAAATGGAACTCTTGTACACTGTTGGTGAGAATGTGAAATGGTACAGTTATTAGGTAATACAGAATGAGGCGTTCTCAAAAATTTAAAGATTCAACTGCCACATGATCCAACAATTCCGTTCTTGGTTATGTATATGTGTATGTATATTGTATGTATGTGTGTGTGTATGTATGTGTATGCAAAGGAAATTAAATCAGTATGTTGAGACTTCTGCTCTTCATATTCACTGAAACACCAGTCCAAACAGTCAAGAAATGGAAACAACCTCAGCATCCATCAACTAATGAATGGATAAAGAATGTGGTACCTATATACAGTGGGATACTATGAAACCATAAGAAGAATGAAATTTCGTCATTTGCAACAGGGATGAAACTGATATCATCATGCTAAGTAAGCCAGACTCTGAAAGTCAAGTGCTGCATTATTTCATTCATGTGGAATCTTTAAAAGTTGATCTTGTAGAAATTTGAATGGTGATTACCAGAGCTGTTGAAGAGTAGAGGGACAGTAGGGAAGAGAAAGTTTGGTTATAGGATATTAGGTTCCAGTTAGGAGTAAGACATTCTGTTGGGCTGATGAATGGTAAAGTAAGTAAAATAATGAATTGGAATTTTCAAAAAGCTTAGAGAAAGGCTTTGAATACTTTCACCATAAAGAACTGATAAAAGTTTGAGGACATGGTTATATTCAACCATTACACGTATAAATCTCATGTTACCCATTAATAGGCTCAATTTTAAAAATTCATCAGTCCAAACTAAATTTAAGTTCTTAAAGCCTCATGTCTATTAGGATACCTAAAAATAGAATTAAACATTTCAAATATACCTGATCTATCAACCTATCTATCCATCTAATAATATATATATATGTATATATAAATAACCATTTCACAAGTTATGCATATGTATATATGGGTTTGTATGCATATGTACATACTTGTATTTTGGGAATTTGAGAATCAAATATTTGAATAGATATTAGCTCTCTATTTTGTGAACTCATTATGGAAAAATGCACACTGAGTACACAGGTATCACCTTGTAACTCACGGTCTTTAATAGGCTGAAAAATAATTGCTTTACTTAATTACACAGTATAAAAATATCTATTTACCATAAAAGTACATATAATATTTCCCTCTCTAAAAAGCCACCATTGAAAAACACATAGTACTGTATAAATGTAGATGCTTACATTAGTTAAACAGTGTGTTTCTCCCCATAGAAGCCAATGAATACCATGGAGCATTTGAGATTTTTCCCAAAGTAGTTATTAAAGGTTATATCATGCAGCTTAGTCTCTATAAAAAGAGCAAATAAAAAAAGGAGAGAAATGTCTATTTGGTCCTTCATTTTTCCTTCTCCACCATGGTACTAATAGGCCAATAAAAAATTGTTTTAATTAAAAGAATTGAATGTCTCATTTCTTGTGCTTTTTGCAATGGGGCATGGAACACATTTGTCTGTTTGAGTCAGGTGCTTCACATTTTCCATTTTTCAAAGTGTCAAGAGACTCAAGTTGAAACCTGGGGATTTCTCATGGAATGAGAAGGGGCAAAATGTGTGTGTGAAAGGGTGGTGGGCGGAAGCAAGCATGCTGCTTCTGATGTCAATGACCACTTCTTACAGACATGGAAACAGAGCACCAAGTAAGCTAAAGAAGAGTCAAAACTAGAATCTGTTATCTCTTGGAAGGCACCTCATTTAGCTAAGTGAGCAGAGATTTCTGGAGGACCTGACCTCCAATACTCTGTATTCAGATGTATAAAAGAAAAAAAAAAATAAGCCCAAGAATCAGATATGAGCCAAGTATACATGTTAGCCAACATGTATACTTGACTCCTGTAAAAGACTTAGGCTCAATCAGACAAATGCCCCATTGCCAACTCAGCAGATCTGTTCAGGTTAGGAATCATGTACCTCTAATTTTCCCCAATGGTAGCTCCTAAATGCCAGCAGGAAGAAGTCGCATCAAGGTTTCTCACCCAGAGCACTGCTGATATGGAGCTCCCTTTGACAGTTCTGTAGTCCACATGTTCAGGTAACCTCCTGGGTTCTCAACCTCAGGGCCTGATGACTTATACACAGTCCTTCTTCTTGGAACCCAGATGATAGAGGGAATTTCTTATCCTCTTTCTTATCCTGTCAGGCAATTCACCAGCATCTTTCTCTTGCTTCTTTCTCTAATCCTTAGAAGCATTAGGCAACCTTCCAGGTTGACATCTTGGCAATTTTTAGATAGGAGATCATTACAAATCTCCTTTTGGGAACAAACAGGCACTTTGTATACTCTGAACATAAAAAGTGAATTTCTCTCTGTTTTTGTCTCTCCTCATCTCTTTTGGTGAGTCTTTACATTAGGATTCTGTATAGAGATAGCTTTCAAAATTCATGAAATCCGTGCTGTTGTCCTTGTGATTACCATGTCTTGATTGGTGTTACAATTGATTATTTATCTAATCGATCTTTCCCTATATTTTATGAGGTTCATAACATTATTTGAACCAAGCACCAAACACAATTTCTGAAACAGTTGATGTCAATAATTTTTGAACATGTTAATATGTGTGTAATGATTAATGTCATCTGTAAACAGTATGTTATATTTGCTAGTCAACTCTTCTGGATATTAAAGATATCTTAGGGTTTTATTTAATTTTTGCATAAGCATGATATTAACCATCTCTAGTATTTGCCTGTTAATGTGATTGCATTTGATTTCTATGGCAGTCAGATATTTGATTTGTATATAACAAAAAAATCACCAATTCATTTTTGCAATGATTTAAATCATTAAAATTTTAAGCATTTGGAACTCAGAAAAGTATTCAAGTCTAAAAATATTCATGCAACTTCTCTTTGCATCCAGTTTTTTGATCAACATGTTTTGAGTGGAGGCTGTAACTAGAATTTTACTCCAAAATAAATGGTCCATCTATGGTAGTTGTTTTATCTGATATGTTTCAAGAGATTTTGCTATTCGATTATTTCCATAGCTAATCTTCTGCAAATGTCAAATTTGCTCAACTATAATAATTTCATAGAACATTTTATACTATATAATTTTATATGTCTTTTTAACATATTGAATATAGTTTGCTTTGAACACCTCTGAACTGCATACATTAAAATGATTATGATGGTAAATTTTATGTATGTAACAATAACATGCTATAAAATAAATTAAAATATAAGTAAAATAGGCTTTGGAGTCAAACAAAAATTAGTTCAAATCCTGACCCTTGAACCACATAGATGTAGGAAATTGAATTAATTATTGTCTCTGAGTCCCATTTTCCTTATTTTAAGAATAAGAATGACTAAAAATTACATAATACATTCAAGATACTCAAGACAACACATAATGAAAGGTAAATTACAATCATCAATTTCCAATTTTGTTTGTTGCTCTTTGGTGGTAGATTATGTTTATATAATTCATTTCCTTTCCTGAAGTTATTTTATTGAGTGTTCATTCGTTTTTATTCTCTTTAATATTCTCTTATAAAAGTACAGCACCTGCAAATATTAAAAATTACCATTCCTTCCTCGATCCCTGTTTATTTTTTCTAGTATTTATAAAAACTTACCCCAAAATGCAAAGTGATCTGTAATTTGTTCCTTACTTTGATTAGCAGCAAGTCAGATTTTGACATTTGCTCTTTTATGATAAGAAGATGGTTATCTTTTTGTCTGCTTTCTAGGTGTTATCATCAGAAGACACTGCCCTTATGGAATTTCCATTGTGTTCTTGGTAAAACATTAATATAATTTGTCAGATTATTCCTGTCCATACTGAGGTTAAAGAACTTTTTCCATGGTAGATGATTCTTTTAATATCCTGTTAAAATCAATTTGATAATATTTCATTTATTTTTTCATTTAGACCCATAAATGATATTATTCCTTTGTCAAATATAAATGAGTCATAAAATAAATTATGCAATATTCCATGGTGTTTTGTTCTTGAAACAGTTTTTAGAGCAAGAGGATTTAAATAAAAAGTTTTAAATGAAATTTTTAAATAACCCTAAGATTTTAATATTTGAGAACTATTTCCTTGATAACTTCCACATGCTTCTTCTATGATCATTTATCCATTTAGGCTTTTAGCTTATCTTTAATTCAATTTTAATAAGTTGTTTTTTTCTCCATGAAAGACATTCATCCCATAAACATTTTTTAAAAGTATAGAGTTGTGTTATTATTTTATTCAAACCTAGTCTACAGGCCATATTTACCTTTGTTTTTCTTATTATAATTTTCAATATTTTTTTCATTGTCTTCTGAATTTCCTGACTTTTCAATTTTATATAATTATTTCCTTTTAAAGAAGTAGGCCTTTGTTTTATTTTCAATTTCTACTTCATTTATCAAATTCTTACATTTTGCTTTGTACCATAATGACTGTGTTTAGTTTGCTTTCCTGTGATTTTGTTTATCCCTTTTCTAAATCCATGAATTAAAAGTTTTAAATTTTTAATTACCTTTTTTTTCAATAATGAAAATAACATAGCCAAAAATTCGCCTTTGGCCATTACAAAGGCATTTTTTCTCAGAAGTTTGTGACCCTAATTCATGCTTCCTTTTTGACAAATAGGGAAAGTATTGCTATTGTTGTGGCTGTTTTTTTTTTTTTTTTTTTTTCTCATTTTGATGTGGTTATTGATTGTAAATCTACTAGTTGAGTCCTTACACAATTTTTTTCTTTCACTTACATATTTTTATAGCCTGGCTTGTCATGAGCAAATAGAAGACACTCCAGGTAGGGCTTGTTTACCAATTTTGACATAAAATTATTTCATGAAATAGGGAATAACTAAAAGCTATGATATTATTTTTGTAAAATATGTAATATTTAAATTGTAGGAAAGCAGGATTTTGAATTAAAAATTATTGGATTCTTTCATTGAGGTTTTACATGGGAACACATTCTGGGAAAAGTGCCATTGTGTGAATATAGTAGCCCAAACTTGACGTAAGATGGCTAGAACTCACTGCACAACAGTGTGGAAGGATCACTGTCATACATGGTTCATTGTTATAGGGCATGTTATGTGATATGTGACTATGTAAGTATGTGTTTATACATATTAACATGAATACACACTCAGGACTGCTGTTTAAGTCTGAAATTATGTTTTATTCAAAATGTATTGATTTATGATCTTTACAAAAGAAAGTATTTACCTTCTCTGAACCATGGTTTGCTTATCCTAATTCATTAAATGTAAAAAATAACATGGATCACATGGCTAGATGAAAGCATGCATACAGAGGTCTATCCCAGTGCCTGGTTCATAGTTTTTGCTTAATATATATTTTTGACAGAAGTTTCAGGCACAACATCTGTCCCCATTGCCACCCCACTTTTACCACCCACCACTATACTCCCCACCATCAAACTTTAGTTTTCAATGAAATATGAGATCACCCCATTGCTTGGGAAATAGTCCACACTTTAAATACCCTTTAGTCTCCCTTACTGTGTTAACATCTTACACTGGATGAGTATAACCCAGAAGCAACTTGCCTTTTATATAATAAATTTTCTGTCCGTCTGAGTGTCCAAATGACCCTATCCTTCCAGAGGAAAAAAACAGAAACTGGAAAAACATTAGACTGTGAGTCAAAAGTCAGCTTTGTGAACAAGGTCAAGTTTCTTTATGTCTCCTATTTTCATAAAGGGAGTAATAGCAGGCAATACTCAGTGACACTGTATGCATTTGGTGAGAAAATACAGGCAGAATCACAGGCATGTGTAGTGCCTGTCAGCCTTCCTGCCCTCCTGCCCACCTCTTCTTTTCCTCTCCTCTCTCCATCTTTTCTTTTCTGCCTCCTTCCTCTCATCTCTGTTTCCAAACCTTCCTTTCTTACTTCCTTCATGACTTTCATTTCCACATATCATTAAAAAAATTAACTCTACAGAAAGCAAATAAAAAACAAAAAGTGAATAACTCTTCATGAAAGTAAACGTCAAACATGGTGTTCAAATTCAGAATGTAATAGGAAGTGATTTTGGAATAGTTGTTCTCTGTTTCTTATATTTCTATTCTGAGAATATAACATTTTTTCTTCTAACCGTTAATTATTACACGGAACAGAATTGTATTTCCAAGAAGTTCTGTGTGTGTTTTTTATTAGCATCAACTCAGTGCTCAATTATCATATAATGAGGGAATATACAAATTGCTTAATTCTAAAGTTATTTTTAATTATTGAGATAAAGATTTAGCAAATAAGAAAAATATTCTTAAATTTTTACTGTAAAGATAATTGATATATAAATGATTTCAAATAGACATGCATGAGTTTGGGTTTCTTGCAGCCTACCACTTAGTTAAGAAAGTTTGAATTTCTACTTTTTGTATGGTGAACTCTTAATTTTGAATATTGAGTAATTTCTAATAATTCAGTTTAGCGAAATAAAAGTTCACACACAACCTTTTGCAAATATAATTTTGTTCACTGCAAATGATTTTAAATAACCTTGGAAGCATAGAACTTTTAAAACATGCCATCTGTTATTGCTAAGTATATTCCTTTCAGCAAATAGGTCTAATTAATTTATATTTTTTATCTGTATGCATACAGGAGAGGTGAAAACAGAGATAGGTACATAGAGAAAGAAAATCAAAGGTAGAAAAATGAAAGAAATGAGAAAAACTTGGAAAGTTCAAATACACATAGGTAGAGAAAGAACAATTGAAATCATATGGGGATTTTACCCACCATCCCAATGACGGAAGCCATCATTTGGTTCTGAGATGAAAAATGATATTTGCTGTTCTTCAGTCACACTTCTGTTAAACTTCCAGAATATCAGCATCTCACCAACATGATCACGTTATATCCCCCCCCCCCCCCCCCCGGGAACTGATGCAAAGATATAGACTAATAGAAGAAGAAATATTCAAAAAAAACAGTCAGGTATTCTAGACAATGCTTAGAAATGAAAGTTGGATGTTGGAGTTTCCAGGATGTCTCAGAGCATGTTGTGCATCAGAAAGAACCTAACTTTTCTCAGCATAAGCTGTGCCGTTATACTCCATCTTAAGAGCTTTAATGAAAACATTGCTGCATTTAAGTATGAACCTCTGCTCCTGAATATCTTGCACATCGCCCAGCTCAGTGCTTCTTATGTTTAGTTTTTTTTTTTTTTTTTTTTTTTTTCTCTTCAGAGGGTTCTGCAGGTATTTGCTGCAATAGAGCTTCATTTTTATTTCTTTGGACTGTTCTCTTCACTTGTTTTTTAGGGTACTTCCAAAGTCTTACATATGGTTCAATCACTCTACACTTCTCAAAACATTTAATTCTTTGATTAAATATCTGCTCAACAGATTGTAAATACATTAAATACATAAACATTCATAAACATATACAGTTCTTATGTCTTATGTAGTGTATAAGTTTATTGGCAACACAAGTTTGATGTCCAATTGAAATAATTCAAAATTCCATGTAGAAAATATTAAGTAAATAAATGTTAGAAACACACTTTTTATAATGGAGCACTACCTGCTATGTGCTGGTAATAATATTTATAAATGTTTAGGTATGGTTTGGCAGGGAGTATGTTAATTGGTCATTATTTGGAAAATTTTTGGTAAAGTTCACCATGAATTCATCTTAAAAACTTACCAGATCAGAAGTATATCTATATATATAAAATATCTTTACTTTTGTAAGGAATGTCTTTATCTATGTGAATAAATGATTTCCAAGAAACATGAATATGATTATAATCATCATTACTACTGAACAGTAGTACCTTTTGCCTTTGAACATCCTAAACAATGCAAAAGTTTTTGTGAAAATTGGAAGAAATAAAATCCTTATTATCAGAAAATATGATTTGATTCATAAAAATCCAAGAACATCTGTAAATGTTTTAAAGCAGAAAGATGTTTAATGAGAATTCTGAGTCAAATCACTGTATAAATTAGAATAGTCCCATACACCACCAATTGCCAATGAAAATAGGAATAAATTATAACTCATAAAGCAAGAACTATCATAAGATTCTTAAGTGAATTTTTAAAAAGGTAACTATTAGGACTCAGTACCATAAACATATCATATAATAATAAAGTAGTTTGTAAAGTCAGTATAATTTAAATTAGGATTCTTCTAGGGTTTATTGTAGAACATGATAAGTTGAGCCTAAAATTTTTGGAAGGAAAAGGGCTCAAAATATAGGTATATTGGAAAAAGAACAAAGTTTGGCAATTGGTTCTCTCATATATCAGAACTATTTTTAAAATATGTTCAATAAGACCATATGGCATAGGGGTAGTAATAGATAAGTGAGCCACTGGAATAAAATATAAAACCCAGAATTGGAGTCATAATAAAATAAAATATTTATAGAATAGAGTTCACATTACAACCAAATGAGGAGAAAATATATTGCTCAATAGATAGTAAAAGGAATATTGATTTTTCTCTATGATAAAATAGATAACTATATCATACCATGGACAAAAATTAATTTCACACGTATTAAAAGCATAAATATTGAATGAAACTATGAAATGTTTAGGTTAACATGTAACGCAATATCTTTATGATAGTAATGAAATGAATTACATCACAGAAACTAAGAACAAGTCACAAAATTAAACTGATATATACAACAAACAATTCTTACTGAAAAGACAATATACACAAATTCAATAGATAAATCATAGACTCTGAGAATACCTTTGCAATCAATATTAAACCAAGACTTCCTAATAAATCACCACAAACTGGGTAGTTTACAACAAAGGAAAATTATTGTCTCACAATTCTGGAGGCCCCAGCCTAAAATCAAGGTGGTGGCCAGGAGAGTTCTTTGAAATACCCAAAGGGAGTCTCAGTTCCATGCCTCCCTCCCACCTGCTTGTGATTGTGGAAGTTCTGCATTCTTGGATTATGGATACATAACATCGATCTCTCTCTTTGTCATCACATGGCTCTCTTCCTATGTGGGACTGACTTTTCCTTCTCACGTGGATCATCATAGGAGGGGGGCCTACACCAACCTGAATGACCCCACCTCAACTTGATTACATTTATTTCTCAACAAAGTCCCATTCTAAGCTTTTAGGGGTATGTGACACCTGCAGGGAAGGCGTTATTCGACTCAGTATACATAAGGAAGAATGTATAACAAGAAATTTCATCACTATATTGTTCATTATTTAGAAAAATTTAAAATAACAAAATGTCCATCAGTGGATAATTAGTAGTGGCATAGACCCAATGAGGTTTTATACCTGTTAAAAACCAGTGATCTAGACATAAATATCAAAACTGATAAATTTTAAGAACATATTGAGTGAAAAAAGAAAGTTGTAAGATATTTGACATGTGAGGATGATAAATACACAAAAAGCATCATACTTTCTAACCCATCTAAAATATATAAATCTGCAGAGTTATCAGAACATCAGATTTAGGATAGCAATTATCTCTAAGCAGGGAAGGTAGAGAATGAGATCAAGAATAAATGAATCCTTTAAAAAATCATAAATAAATAGAAAAAAGACCAGTGGAGTAGAGGAAAGGGAACCAGGAGAGGAAGGAGGAGAGTAAAAAGGAGAAATATTTGCTGAAGTGGACCAAATTATATACTATGCACGTATGACTATGTCAAAATGAACCCTAATAGAATGTATACCTACAATGCAATACCAAAATAAAGGAAGGAAGGAAAAGAATATAAAGAATAAATGAATTAGTTATGAGTTTAGTCACGTTTGTAATTTTTTATTATTCATAATAAGGGGTTTCAGAATAAATGAGATGAGTGATGAGTGATGAGCTTTTCAACTTCTGTACTGCTGGCCTGTGGGGCAATATTTGTTCTCTGCACTGTCCTGTGCATTGCAAGATGTTTAGATATTTAACAGCCTCCATGACTTCTGTCCACTAGATGCCAGTAGCAAACCTCCCCATCACCCCCAGTTAGGACAACCAAAACTATGGCCAACTATTTCACTTTGGGGGTGAAAATCAACTCTGCTTCAAAATCACTGGGACACAGTATTCATTTACTTATTATGTTCTTCTCTTTATTCTTGTATTGGAAATATTTTTAACACATTATCATAAAATATGAAAAGAACATATTAGTCTGGCATACTGAATTTTTATAGAAAAATGATGCCTGTAGCCAACAAGATACATGTTTCTATATCATCAAATATGCTATAAGTTATAGATATAAAAATAACCATAAACTTTGTAATTAATTTTTTGGAATTCTTTAAGATAGGGTAAATCAACTAGAGTATTTCAGTTTCATCTTACAGGATATTTGGGATTTTGCAAATTTGAATGTGGCAGAATTGCATTGTAAGTTGAAGGAACTATTAGAAACTAGAAATGGCTATCATTTCATAGAATGGTGAGCTCCTCTGCAAAACTGAAACTCAGGATCTCACAATTTCAGGTTTTCAATGGTGGTAGTGTCTGTGTGCGGAGCAAATGGTCATAAGAAATTTCAGAGCAATGGGACCTGAGACAGATTGTAAAGGGCACCTCAAAGGCCAAGTAAAACAAGTATGAATGCAGATTTAGTTTTGATTCTAATGACCCCTCTTTCAAAATGAATCTAACCAGATATGGTGCTGGCAAGGAATAGCTGATGTTATTACATATTAATATTATTATTAATATTCTTACAGAAATTTGACATGTTGAAATTAGATTGAGAGATATACAACTTCATGGAATAAAAGTCATAATATAATTAATATACTAATCCTCCCGTATTGACTTACAGATTACATGAATCACAAGTAAGATACCAGGATAGTTTTAGAAATTGGAAAGTTGATTCCCAAAGTTCATATGATAATGCAAAACGTATAGACTATCCAAAGCAATTTTGTAGGAGAACAAATTTGGAGAACTTACACTACGTGTCTTTGAGAGTTCCTGAAAAACTACATAATCAAAAAGCATGGTGGTGGTGGAAGAATCAGCAAATAGATGCATGGGTCAGAATAGAAAACCAGTAAGCAGCCCACACTCACACAATCCTTCAATCTTCCACAAAAGCTTCAAAAATATCTGATTTCATTTTGTCTTTTCAACAAATCCTGGAACAAATTGATACTATAATTTGATGATATTTGCATTACAATATATACAAAAAACAATTCAACCTGCACTATTGATTTATGCCTGAAAGCTAAAACCTTAAAGCTTTTGCAGGAAAACACCAGAGAATATTTGTGAGGATAAATATGCAAAGGTTTCTTAGAGTGGAAACAAAAAGCAATAACAACCAAAGATCAGGTTGACAAATCAGACTTCATTCAAAATTAAAATCAGATTTTAGAATGTTTTCACAGAAAATGATATCATGAAGAAAATAATAGAAATATCATAGATCCAGAAAAGGTACTTTCAGAATAGGTTTGACTAAGGTCTTCTACCTGTTATTTACAAAACTTTTATGGCACACTGTTAAAAAAGGTAAACCAATTAAACATTGATTTTTTTTTCCCCCACCAAATTGAAAACTCTACAAAAAAAAATCTATAAGAATAACCAACACACACTTGGAAATACATTTACTATCTCTGTTTTCTGGGCAATGGCGATTGAGAATTCAATGAGAAACTCATCAACAATCATAATGTTGAGAGTAACTAGATCAATTGTTTTTCTCATACATTGTTGAGAGAACTGCAAAATGATGCAAACTATGTTAGAAACAGGCTTGGTAATTTAATTTTAATTATACTTTTGTCCAGAAATGTGTTCTGTATTAGAAAAAGAAATGAAAAAGGTCTTGCTTCTGCAATACTACAAATGTTTTATGCACATCAAGCAAAAGCTTTCTAGTAGTAGTGGTGTTACATTTAACACATTAATTTAATACTGAAGGCCATGACAATTATAAAATCATGTCTAAGCCTTTGGTGTGTGCTGTATTTGAGATTTTATATATTCTGGTGCATGTCTCAAGGTATGTACAGGTAGAATTAAAATTCTCCAGGTAAGTTATCATAAGTCATAGTTAGGTTATTTTTTATTTATACACTATGTAGAATTTTTGCAAAATGGTTGAGTTTTAGAAGTGAAATTCATCTCTGTGTGAGTCTCATCCTCAAAAATATGACTAAGGAAACAAATAGACCTTATTCAAAATTAAAAGTTTTAAATGTCTTAGAAAATGATATCATTAAGAAAAATAATAGGAATGCCATAGATGCACAGAATGCAGAATAGGTTTGGTCAAGGGTTCCCAATGGATTCCTTTTACAACTCAATATCAAGAAAGACCAACCAATTAAAAACTGGTTTTCCCCTCAAATCTATAAACTCCACAAATAAATCTATATGAATAACCAGTACCCACTTGGTTAGGTGTAGATGTGGATATACATATAGATACACTCTTCATTATATTCAGATAAATTAAGCACATTAGCTAGTCAATTAACAATGTTTGCCTTTTAATAGAATGAAATTCTGTGAGGACAAACACTATATCCTGTTCACTTTTGTTTCCCTGGTGTTTAGAACAATGTTTGGCACATGATAAAAACTCAATGAATATTTGTTGAATGAAGGAATATGACTGTCAGGGTACAATAATTGAAGAACGATGAATGTTTATGAGAATACTATTTGTGTCTTCATAAAAATTGACATTTTAAGGGGCCATGTGACTTGCTGAATATGTACAATTGATATATATCATTTTGCAAGAAATTAAAGAGTTCTTTTTTAGCTTCATAGATTTGTTTAGGTGCTTTATCATTTTACTTCAGATATTCTGTAAAGCATAAACTTGTTTTTATATCTTTTAATAATGCATGTTGGGTTACAATTTGGGAGCTCAAAGGTTTGCATAAATACTGGGCAAATTTTATGTGAGCACATTTCCCATTCAAATGATTTTCATAGCTTCTGGGGCCTTCCGTGAGATGCAATCACTCTTTATCGTCCACAGTAATGGAACAAGATCTGTGAGAAAAGCATTAACCCCCCAAATTCCTCTCTGTCACTTTAGCAAAGTGCTGTTTCTTTACCTGTTTAAGAAATGCACTTTGCCATTTTTGCTTTTTCTTTAAGCCTTTTATTTGCTATGGTATTATTTGAAATCAGAATTGCTGACTCTTCTATTTTTTTAATAGTTTTTTCTTGGATAACATGTTATTTCCTTATATTAGGCTTTTCTTCAACACCTTTCACTCACTCAGGTGAGTAATATGTGATTGTAGTGGTTTCCAAAATCAGATATCCACAGTAAAGAGTCAGCTAATTTCTTTCTTGGTCACTTTTTGAGGATTAGACAGTCACAGGGATGGATCTCCTCCACAAACTCTGTGACTGATCCTGCAAGTGTTTTACTCTTCCTTTGCCTGATCAGTGAAGGCTATTGAGGGAAAGCCAGGAATGAAGATGATCACTTTCACATTTTCAGATTTAGGAAACAATATCTGACAGGAGATTGTCCAATAATGAATTGCAAATAGCTTTTAGAGCTAGCAGAAAAGAATAATTTAATCAGTATTTTACATAATTACATTTCAAAATCAAATTTTAAAAGTACATTCTTGGTCTGGTGCAGTGATGCACGCATGTAATCCCTGTGGCTGAGGCAGGAGGACCTTGAGTTCAAAGCCAGCCTCAGCAAAAGCAAGGTGCTAAGCAACTCAGTGAGACCCTCTCTTTAAATAAAAATACAAAATTGGGCTGGGGATGTGGCTCAGCGACTGAGTGCCCCTCAGTTCAATCCTTGGTATCCCCTCTCCCCAAAAAAGTCCATTCTGATAATATAAACAATGTAAATACATGCTCATCTTTAAAAAAATAGAGGAGAATAAAATGACATAAGAAGAAAGGAAGAGATGCCCAGGTAAATCCAACTATTGACATTTGGATAAACTGTACCAAAGTTAGCTATCAATTTATAAGTCATTATTTAATTGTATTTACGTGTTGTAAACTGAATATATTATTTTCACTTAATAATTTTAAGAGACTAAATATTCATCTACAATGTGGGCGTTTGATGACATTTAGATTCTGTTATTTGGATACATACTTTTTACCAAACCAATCACCTACTATTGGACACAGTTCCTATATCTGCTTCCATATGTGATAGTTTGTTTATTAATTATTATTATTTTCATTATAAATTATTATTCCAATTACAATCCCTGTATCTGCTTCCATATCTGATAGTTTTTTTATTAATTATTATTACTTTCATTATACATTATCATGGGGTACATTGTGATAATTTCATACATGCATATGATGTAATGATAAAATAAATCACATATGATATCATTTCCATTTCCTGTACATTTCAAAAAGATTTTTGATTAACATGTAATATTTGTTCATATTTATGGGGTATACTTTTGAAGTAAAAAATTAGAGTTTCCACTAGCTTAAATATTAATAACAGGTTTAGCTGATAAACATGATTATTGTGACCTAATGGAATAAACTGTGGTATGATTCTGGTTCTGTTCCAAATTAATTATGTGAACATGAGTAAGTTCAATTCTCTTGGTATCAGTTACTACTGTGAAGTAGAGATATGGCTGGATAATTACTGATTCTCCTTTAAGACCTAACATTATCTTATGGTTGTGGATGTTTCCAACAGATTTGATGGTATTTAGTTCCTGTATATGAAGAAGGAGGTAGTTTTATCCATGATTTTTAAGCTATGTATCTATTATTAACCTGTATACTACTCTCCACTTTTTGAATTTGAAGATTCAACCAGAGACAGAGTTTCATCTTTAAGTATATAAATGAAGGTGATCAATAATGAGACAAGGACATTGTATTGTTCTTGTCTAACCAAGACCTGGTAACAACCATGAGGTGACAACTCTCCAACAAAGGATCCCTCAAGAAAAAACCCAGTCCAATTTTTTTTTCTCTTTCTTTTATTTTCTCTTCTCTTAATAAACATTTTTCCATTTTAATCTGTAAATATCTGCTTTGTCTTGTAATATTTATTTATTTGAATTTACTTTCCTCACTTTTGCTTTCCATTTATTTTTGCCTAAGTTTTCCTTTCAAATGGCCCTGAGGCCAAGCACTGGGAAAGGTAAAGTAAGTGGTGTCACCATAGAACCAGAATGTCCTTCACCCAAGGTGACCTTCATATGTATTGGACCTAATTCTCAGTGTCAAAATCTTTAGACAGCATCCTGATTTACTGGATTGTGTTCTTTCTAAACATCCTATGTCACTCAACTCTTATGGGGACTTACATGTAATATATTTAATGGCTGCAAAAAATCATTAGATATTTCAGAGTTGATTGTGCCAATAGCAAATCAGAATGATCCTATCTCTCTGTATCCCTGATTCCAGGGATGGGGGTATTAAATTGTCAGGTCTTACATTATTACATAGATCTAAGTAGAAGGGAGAAGACTATAAGCAGAAGGTTCCTGTCATCTCCAGGTAATGAACCTTGGTCACCTTTGGGATATGCTTATGACAAAAAGAAACATCTAAGATAGGACCATGCAGTATTATTTATTTCAAGGAATATTTATAATTCTTTTCTTGTAACTTCAGAAAATGGCACTTACTGTAATGATATTCCATACAGTAATTAAACCCTAGGTACTCTACCATTTATTTATTGATATTTTTGACTTTTATCAATGGTCGTCTATCACAACCCACTCCATTATAGGTGACCTGGACTGAATTGCAGGTATCTTTATTTCAGAGAAATGGTTGGGTATATTGTGTCTTGGCCCAGAGGGACCAGCTAATCAGATCTTGATTGAGTCATTCTGATTAAAACAGGGGCTTAGTGGACATTTTGAAAGTCCAAAAATTGTTCATTACAGTCTCTTTATGTGTTCTTAAGGACCCTATATCATCTCTCTTTCTTCTTGCTTTGTAAAACAATCACTTTGAAATAACTCTTAACACCTACTCTGTATGTCGATGAATAAGACTGAAGGAAGCACAAGAGCATAATAACTGGTCTCATTGTACACTTATGGTCCTAGATCTTAGTCATGATCTCTGCCCAGCAGTCATGTTTCCAAAGTCTGTGCTCTGCTAAATTCTTTTAACAGCATTTCCTACCTTTTATTTCTCCAATACATCATCTCCCATTATCACTCACAGATTGTGAATTTGCTTTTATGTCACTTACAAGACTGTAAGAATCAAAAGACAATATCATGCTAAGTGAAATATGTCAATCCCAAAAAAACAAAGGCTGAATGTTTTCTCTGATATGTGGATGCTAATTCACAATAATGGGGGTTGGGGAGGGTTTAGGTAAAATAGAGATACTTTGAGTTAGGTAGAAGAGAGTGAAGGGAGAGGAAGTAGTATGTGGGGTATTGGGGGTAGGAAGGATAATAGAATAAATGGGACATTATTACCCTATGTGTATATATGACTATACAACTGGTGTGATTCTATATCACGTATAAAGAGAATAAAATATAAATAAAAAAGAATGAGAAGTTATACTTCATTTATGAATGATGTATCAAAATGCATTCTACTGTAATATATAACTAATTAGAACAAATTTTTTAAATCTTTTTAAAAAGAATGTTTATAAACACAAAAAAATAGTATCTGCAAGCTTCTACCACCAACTCTGTGTTGACCCACTAACTACCTAGGTGCCATTCTTCGTTGCATGTGACTATGGATTAATATTACCCAGTTTCACAGTAGACTACCACAGAAGACTGCTATTGACACACAAATACATGTGTTTGAAGTTCCCCCATAGTAAATTAATTCTTTGCTGGGTTTGACTCCAAAAACACTATAATTTCTTCCGTCTCTTGATACATTTCTTGTTCTTAATCACTAGCGGAGTTATTGCTTCTTCCCTTTCCAGGAAAAATTATTTACAATGACACTTCAAACTTGCCTTTCATATTTTACCTTGAAACCACTCTACACAAGCCTTTTTCTCCATCATTCCTCCAAAACTATCCAAAGAGAAGTCATCATCTAAAGCTGGTGATCAGGTTTTAGTAGTCATTTTCCTTGTTCTCTCAGAAGCATTTGACACAGCAGGACCATTTCTTCACTGGATGTTCAGGACCTCACCTGTTTGGTGTCTCTCCTACAGTTCTAGCCATTAGTTCTTCAGGGATTTAGCCTTGAATGCATCAGCTCTAAGTTACATATTTGCCTCTGTGAAAATCTCCAGTTTCTTTTTTTTTAATATCATCTGTCTCTCTTTGTATTTACTTACTGTATTTGTATCCATCTATCTATCTCTATATTCCTTTCTACTTATCATATGTCCATCTCTCTAGATTCCCAAATTTTCCATTTCTACCCACTTGCTAACATTTCTTCCTGTGAATACCTAATGGACACTTAACACCTGACTTGTACAACTGAGTTCACAAATTTTGCTTCAGACATTGGCTTTGCTCTGATTCTTCTCCATCTCAGTTGATGATTAAACCATAAGCCAACATTTGGATTCAATCTTAATTCTCCTCTTTCAAACTTATATGTCATCCATCCACAATTCTTGCAGCTCTTCATGTGGACTGTTTTCTTAACACTTCTATTGCTACCACTCTCAAACACCATCCTCCCGGGTTATTGCAATCACCTTTTTGCTGGCTTTTTTCTTTAGAACAAACCCTCTCTGCCATTCATATAGTTCATACATTCCCCTATTTGTCTTCTTATGGAAGTCTTTACCATTCAACCTATGTCTCTAGTAATCCCTATTCCATTTCTTACCCGATTCTTCTCCCTAATACCACGCATATCCTAATACACTATATCTTAAACATTTTCTATTGTTATTCCCTATGTCTACACAAGATTGTATGTTTTCTAGCACTCTTTTTCTGATTTATTTACTACTTGGTACAAAGTAAAAGTCAAATAAATATAAATAGTTTTCTAATTTAAAATAATCTTTTTGTTTGCTGATAATATTCTTCACCTAGATTCTAGAATACAGTCAGTTAGACATATATGTTTTAAAATATCATATGTTTATGATAGAACTAGAAAGTGTTCATATTCCAACATTTAAGAGTTTTTGGTGTCTATCTCTCAGAGTGTAAAAGAGAATGATTAAGAGTGTTTGGTCCTAGTCTTACATTTCTTAATTTTAGGAGAATATCTATTAAGCCTAGTTCCCTTGACTAAAATTTCTACCTTTTTTCCAGTCCTAATTCAATTTTCTGACAAGTTGGACATGATTTGTCTTAACACTTACCTTCTCCATCAAGGCAAATGCAGTCTGCTCAAACAGATGGTCCCTTTGGACAATATTTTAACTTTGATTCATTCTGCACACCCTATGAATTGGCAATCTCCTGGGACCTCGAATGCCTAGATTGTAGGCAGATCTGAAGAGGACCTCTTGAGCTCAGAAGCCAATAGGAGAATTGCTTACCTTTCTTTCACAGAGGGCAACATTAATCTATACTGAAAATTCATTACAGGCATTCATGGTTCTGAGTGGTGGCATATGGTGTTAATCTGGAGGAATTTTACCTTTGCTACTATTCTGTAAACCAGCGACTCATATATTACTAAAATGAGAGTACCTAATTTTTGAGTACCAACTTAGGTTGGCTGTTATATACATGTAGAAGAACATGAAGACAGAATTTCTTCCAGATTATAATTTTAGAATTAGGTGTCCTAGAATATTTTTATTGCAATTTTTACATTGAGAGGAAGGAGGAAGAGAAATGTAAGGTCATATAACAGGGACTTTTGACCTCTTAGTGACCACTTTTTTTTTCTCCAAATAATTCTCTCATTTTGTAAGACAAACAGGATAAAGGTATGTAACAAACTCATTTCTTGAAATTATATATGAGACATAATACTTTTGGAAATATCATGCCATTCTGTATTTTATGACCTTATTTGAATATAGGAAACAATCAAAGGTATTATAAATTGGGTTTGCTAAATCAGCAAGTGGTCACTGTAAGTGACAGATATGAATGAATAAGTATATTTAAAAAAATTTTAAAGGAGTATTCTCTAAAATTTGTTAAATAGTATCATAATACTTTGAATAAACACTTTCCTAATGAATCCACTTTGAAGTGATATTTTCACATACAGTTGCATATTCTGTCTTGTTTAATAATGTCACAGTAATAAAGAGTTGCCCCTGAATGTTTTGGAAAAGAACAATAGACAATGTCTTCTCAGTATCAGTAAATATAAAACTCAGAAGTAATATTGTTAGCACTTTTCATGAACAGGGCAATATGCTAACATTTTAATAAACTTCACTAATTTTCTCTTTCAATAAATAATGTATTGAATGTTCAATCTATGTCAAGAACTGTTTTGGAAACTTGGGATACATCAGTAAACAAACAAACAAACAAAAAAAACGGGTTCTTGGTAGCATGGAGCATCAAGGTAAGAAAGACTTGCAAAGAACTCTAGACATAAACTGTAAATTACAGTTAGGAGCTGAATCATGTACCTTTATAACTTATAGGTTAAAATCCTAAATCCTATTACCTCAGACTATGACCTGGTTTAGAGGCACACTATTTACAGGCCCATTAGGATGGGCTCTCATATAAAATGATCTGTATTTTTTTTTTTTTTAAGGGAGAAATTTGGAGACAGAATAAATGCAGAGAGAGTGCCATGTGGTGATGAAGGTGAAGATCAGAGTGAAGATTCTACATGTCAAGCAACACTAAAGGCTGCCAATCACCAGCAGCCAGGAGAGAGGCATGGGAAAATTCTCTCTCACGACTCTCGGGTGCCAACCTACCAACAATTTGATCTTAGACTATTGGCCCCAGAATTGAAAAGAGAGATTTCTGTTTTTAAGTCACCTCTTTGTGGTACTTTGCCACAACAACCCAGCAAACCAATACAAGTACATTAGATGGTATGGAAAAATATCCTTAAATATGGCTATCCACAATCCCTTTCTTCCCCATAGGGGCATGCCACTCTTCCCATCATGAGACGGAGTCTATTTGCCTTTGTATCTAAACTACTCCTTTGACCTGCTTTGAACAGGAGAATTAGGTGAAAGCAAACCAGCAGGAAGACTAGCCTACAAAAGATATGACAGTTTCCAATTTTCTTTTTGGGAACTCAATCTCCAGTGCTTTAAACTGGAGCTGGGTTGGGACTCCAAATGGAAGACTTGGCACAGGAATGACAATTGAAGCATCTTGAATGCAACCATACCCACTGACAGGTAGGCCCTTGAGGTGGTCTTGCACATTCTGACCCTTATCTGACCTCCCACACTCATATGCAGCTATGTGAGCGACCTGGCCCAAGACTGCAGGGTGTAGAACTGCTTCCGCACACAACACACACACACACGTATATACACACACACCATACAACATGTATGTAGTCATGCATTTTATGTTTTGGTCATTGACAGACAACATATACATTGGTAGTCACCTAAGATTATAATGAAAAAAATTCTTATTGAATAGTGGTGACATAGATGACATAAGATCATAGTGCAAGGCAGTACTCATATGTTTGTGGTGATGCTTGTGGAAATGAACAGCTGTGCCACTAGTCATATACAATTTTAGCACACACAATTGTCTACAGAATACTTGATAAGAATAAATATGTTACTGGTTTATGCACTTACTATAAAATACTTTTATCTTTATTTTAGATTGTGGTCCTTCTATATATTAAAAAGGTCCAGAGTTTCCTGTAAAATACACCATGCTATGTCAACATTAGCTCTGCACATCTCATGCATATCACATCTCCTGCTCTCTGGTGTTGATTTAACTCTATGCTGTTTTCTTCTCTGTGACCCTAAGAGCCATAGGCTGCATTATACATGCATACTGTGTACTCTATGAGTGTAGTAGGCTATATCATCTAGGTTGTGTGAGTGTGCTGTATGATGTTCACACAATGATGAAATCACCTAAACACACATTTCTGAGAATGACTCTGTATGTATATATGTGAATATATATACACATTATATACAGATAATGGGTGGATGTGAAATCTGTGATTTGGAGAGCTATTTTAGAAACTCAGTTTAAGACACTTTTTCTAAAGATATGTAAAAGCAATGAAGAATAAACCATAGAGCAGGATCTGCCTAATGTGGATATATTGCAGCACACTGAGAGCCTGCCCTACACTCACGAAATTCAAACCCAATCTTTCATCTAGATTGTTTTATATTTTATATGATGCTAAAATATCATATTCATGGAAAATTGAAAGAAAACAGCAACAAAATAAATGAACTATATATATATATATATAAGCATGTACATTAGACAACTTACATTTTTAAACGAAGTTTGTTCTTTCATAATAGGATTGCTGCATTGTAAGTGAAATTGCATGAATTTTATGGTAGAATAAATGGAAATTGTTTAGGGAGTTTTGGAATCTTAATAACAAAGACATATGTTGTATCTTTAACTGTGTTTTGTTATGTAATGTAAAATAATCATTTGAGTTGTGCGAAATTCATCCAATAGTTATTTCCTTCGTCCTTTAATCTTTTAGGTTTTATATTTCTATCTTCATATTTTAATTGGCCTTATCATTTTTATTTTAGCACTGTCCACAATCATCAACACAAAAGTTAAACTAAATTACAAATTTTATAAAGAGAGAAATAAAAAGAAAAAGATGCTCTCAGAACAATGAATCAAAAAAATACCTCTGTGTTCCTGTTTTATCCTCACAGGCAAACAAAATTATCACTCCCCATGTTCCAGGATCCTGAACTTGATTGTACTGCAACTGGTAATAGTCTGTGTAATGCAAATAATGTTTTCTTATTAATCAAGTGCCAATTATCCTATTTGCAATATGAAAACACACTACAGGAAAATTGCCTCCATGTATATGTTGCAGCATTTCCCTTGGAAGGAAAGCAATTTTTCTCCACACGTTTTTAAATAGAATTAGAAAATATGTGTTTTGTGGTTTTTCAGCTAGTACCATTTTTATAAATTGTATCTTACAAAATGGAAAACAAAAACATAGACTCTAATACTATTTTCTACTCTGTGAAAAATTTGGTTAGTTGTGATAGAAGGAAGGCATGTGGGTGTTGAAGTGAGATAGATTCATCCCAGTCTCATCCTTAGTTTGCTTTATGATACAATAATAAGATTAGAAATATTATAGGAAAAATGAGTTACTTCATCAACAGTGTTGGGGAGGCATTGGTCATTGTCCATGATATTGCTGCTCTTTTTTTTTTTTTTTTTTGATATCATTATTATTATTACTTCTCTTTTGGAAAGAAAAAAATGTCATTTTATCTCAAAATGGAAGAAAAAGGAGGTGTTTTACCTAAGGCATATGGTAATATCATGGGTACCACATGTGGAAACAGATCCATGATATGAGCACCATAGGCTTGAGTCTAAATGCATACCATCTAATCCTCCTGAAGAACACACTGATATAAAATGCCATATTTGAGCTTTCCATGTAGCTGACAAGCAATTGGGCCATAATAATCCTAATTTTGTGAGTTTGCTCTACTTTTAACTGGGAAGCCATCTATTTTATTTGAATGTCAAATTTTTCATCTTAAAAAATAAGATAATGATGAAAAGCACATTAATATTGATATCACAGTCATAATCAACTAATAAAATTATATGTAATATATCCAAATAATGCTCATACATACATATTATGTATGGTTAATTATAAAAATGTTTATATAAATATTCTAATGAAATATTATGGCAATTAAATCTTATATAAGTATTTATATTATATACTCAAAACGAGTGCTAAATAAATTCAATAACAGTTTTTTTTATTGTAAACAAATAGGATACATGTTGTTTCTCTGTTTGGACATGGCATAAAGGCATACCATTTGTGTAATCATAAATTTACATCAGGTAATGTTGTTTGATTCATTCTGTTATTTTTTTTCCTCCCCCCCACCCCTCCCACCCCTATTTTCCCTCTATACAGTCCTTCCTTCCTCCATACTTGCCCCCCTCCCTAACCCTAACTCTAACCCTAACACTAATCCTTCCCTCCCCTCATTATGTGTCATCATCCACTTATTAGCGATATCATTCATCCTTTGGTTTTTTGAGATTGGCTTATCTCACTGAGCATGATATTCTCCAATTTCATCCATTTGCCTGCAAATGCCATAATTTTATCATTCTTTATGGCTGAGTAATATTCCATTGTGTGTGTGTGTGTGTGTGTGTGTGTGTGTGTGTGTGTATATTTATATATATATATCACCGTTTCTTTATCCATTCATCAATTGAAGGACATCTAGGTTGGTTCCACAATCTGGCTATTGTGAATTGAGCAGATATGAACATTGATGTGGCTGTATCTCTGTAGTATGCTGATTTTAAGTCCTTTGGGTATAGGCCAAGGAGTGGGATAGCTGGGTCAATTGGGGGTTCCTTTCCAAGTTTTCTAAGGAATCTCCACACTGCTTTCCAGAGTTGCTGCACTAATTTGCAACCCCACCAGCAATGTATGAGTGTACCTCTCTCCCCACATCCTCGCCAACACCTGTTGTTGCTTGTATTCTTGATAATCGCCATTCTAATTGGGGTGAGATGGAATCTTAGGGTAGTTTTGATTTGCATTTCTCTTATTACTAGAGATGTTGAACATTTTTCCATATGTTTGTTGATTGCTTGTAGAGCTTCTTCTGTGAAGTGTCTATTCATTTCCTTAGCCCATTTGTAGATTGGATTATTTCTGTTCTTGGTGTAAAGTTTTTTGAGTTATTTATAGATTCTGGAGATTAGTGCTCTATCTGAAGTATGATTGGCAAAGATTTTCTCCCACTCTGTAGGCCCTTTCTTCACATTGCTGATAGTTTCCTTTGCTGAGAGAAAGCTTTTTAGTTTGAATCTATCCCAGTTATTGATTCTTGCTTTCATTTCTTGTGCTATGGGAGTCCTGTTGAGTCCTAAGCAGACATGTTGAAGATTTGGACCTACTTTTTCTTCTTTAATCTGTAGCTTCTCTGATCTGATTCCTAGGTCCTTAATCCATTTTGAGTTTAGTTTCGTGCATGGTGAGAGATATGGGTTTAGTTTCATTCTGTTGCATATGGATTTCCAATTCTCCCAGCACTATTTGTTGAAGAGGCTATCTTTTCTCCATTGCATATTTTTGGCCCCTTTGTCTAGTATGAGAAAATTGTATTTATTTGGGTTTGTGTCCGTGTCCTCTATTCTGTACCATTGATCTACCTTTCTATTTTGATACCAATACCATGCCGTTTTTGTTACTATTGCTTTGTAGTAGAGTTGAAGATCTGGTATTGCTATACCCCCTGTTTCACTCTTCCTGCTAAGGATTGCTTTAGCTATTCTGGGTTTCTTATTCTTCCAGATGAATTTCATAATTGCTTGCTCTATTTCTGTACGGTACGTCATTGCGATTTTAATTGGAATTGCATTGAATCTGTATAGCACTTTTGGTAGTATGGCCATTTTGACAATATTAATTCTTCCTATTCAAGAACATGGGAGATCTCTCCATCTTCTAAGGTGTTCTTTAATTTCTTTCTTTAGTGTTCTGTAGTTCTCATTGTAGTGGTCTTTCACCTCTTTTGTGAGATTGATTCCCAAGTATTTTATTTTTTTGAGTTTAACAATTATGAATCTTATGAATTATAAACTTTCGGCTTTTTCATAACATAACCATCTATAACACAGTTTTCAGTCTGTGCTATGCTCTTCATATTGTAATTGAAGATATTTATATTTCAGTCTATTATGAAATTGTTTCAGTCCAGAGTTTAATTTTTTTGGAACAGTTGTTAATTTATATTGTGTGCTCAAGCGTGTGTGTGGAGGCTGTGACATTTTCTTTTTTTCATCAAGACAATCTTTGCGCACATGAGTGGTGAATAGCTCCTAAAAGTGGCACTGCTATGACTTTCTTACTGGCCAGATACTAATTCTTACCACATGGAAAGTTTCCATCGGAGCAAAGATTTTATCATTAGTTGTTGGCTTACTGGGGAAAGCCAGATTTGAGAAAGGTATATAAAAGTTCTGACACCCATCTAAATAAATCATACCTATATGAGCAAATGTGGAAGCCATTTTCTCCAGTACAAAAATCATGATAACTACATCCAGATAGAATTTGAAAATTCTAACCAAAGTCTGCATATATTTCATCTGATATTTTTTTTTAGCAGCTTTGTTAGCAAAGATCATTTGAGTATTTGCATGTAACATATTAGTGCAAGCAAATCTGTATCCTAGAAAAATCTCCTTTGGATAAAGCTTTCTTAGCAGTTTAGTCTGACCTAAATGTTCAAGGGAGTTTTAAGGATTAAAATAGTAATCTTGTAAAGCACTGAGCAGTGTCCCTGACATGCAGAAAAAAATCCCAATAAACTATATTTTTGTTATTATTAATAAACCAAAAAAAAATGCAAGGTTGCAGAAGCAAATTTCCTCATTAAGTCCAGTTGTTTTTGATATTAACTGAAGTCAAGTCTGTCTCCTTATCTGCTAGACAAAACTGCTGTCTCCTTGATATTTCCTTGGTGGCTTCCCCATCCATATATGAGAGATTTTTTCCCTGCTTATTTTTATTCTAGTCTTATGACTCCTACATTGCTGTTATTATCTGATGGCATATCTATTTTCTCTGCATCCTTGCTGCCTTAACAGTAAGATGATACAGTAAGTGCTTCTCAAAAAATAAAGGCATTTTTGTAAATCAGTCAGAGAATTGATTTGTATTTTCCGCTCAGGTAACTTGTGATTTTCGTTTTGCCCTATTTTGGACTGGGAGGAGGTTAATTCAATTTCTGCTTTCAATGTTTCATAAGACTCAGAATATTCTGACAAACAAAGGATATGAGATTTCACCCTTTCCTAGATGATGTGTTGAGGTACTGTAGGGACATTGAATTTCTACAATGGTTCTGGGTCAGGGTATATCAAAGGCAAGATTCAGGCCCTGCTCTTTCTGAAGTGTTCTTTCTATAATCTTAAGCAGCTTGTGTTGACATTTACATGGATGGGGGTGGGGAAGGGAAAGCAAAGAATTAAAGAAAGAAAAAGAAATATCAAACAGACCTTAATTAACTGCTTAACATCAGAATATAAGAAAATACTTATCCTAATTGATGCAATCTTTCCATGTGTTCCCTAATCCATCCTTTCAGCCTTCTAATATTTTCAGTGCCATAACTAGTCTGGCTACTTGTTAGGAGGTCTTTATGTCTATTAAACCTACTAGAATGGGTTCTGTTTTCTAAGTAAAGTTACTTTAAGCAGCTCTCAACAGCCATGAGAACATCATTTTCTAGCTTGATGTTTCTTGGCTGACCTCTTTGATTTCCTTTTGTAAAGTATTTAAGAATTATAAATATACTTTTATTAGTATTTACTACCTAGAGAATCAAAAACAACTTATCATATTTTGATATTGCATATTGTATATGAACCTTTGAAGAATAAAGCCCTCTATCTTTCTCTTTTATCCTTTAAATGCATTTCTTTCCCTCCTAAGTTGCTACTTATTTTTCAAATTAGTAAAATTGTGCAAAGACTAACACCAATTACTATGTGGTCATTCCTTGATCTGCATAATTAGGGAATTACTTTTGTTCAACACATAGCGTTATTGTCAAGACAAAAACACAAAATAATTCATATAAGGTACTGAATATAATGCCTACTATGCAGAAAACATTCATTAGGAGTTATTGATAATTTTCTATTACTATTGATGTGACATGATCTGTTCTTCTGATTCCTCTATCAATTTTAGTCCAGGTCCCTGAATTCACCGTTTAGATAATTATCATTTTCTTTTGGCACCTTCCCTTTCTTCTATCTTTATTGTTCTGTGTGCATAGTAGACTAGCATTAGCATGATCAGCAAATAGGAATTGTACAGAGTGGTCCACGGTCTTGTGGAGAGAGCAGGCATTTTGGTACTCAGTGATTTTAAGAGTTTTTCCAGGTTGTGTGAAATGACTGAGAGCCTTTCACTCCTCACACTGTGGTTGCTACCAGAATTTTCATCTAGAAGCCAAAAAGTCTACATGCCTTGCTATTAGCATGACCTTTGACCTTAAATGCTATAATGCTCAAGTGAAATCCATGCAATGAGCAACACATCAGAAGAACCATAAGGCTACCTTGGTAAGGATATGAAGACCCAAGGATAGAGGGCCCTGTAAGCTGCACTCAGATTTACAGTGTGGGGGCATTTGATATGGATTGGAAATGCAATCTTACAATGTAAACTTAAGAAACAACTGAACATGCCCAATTTGAAATTGTGTTTCCCTCCCCAAAATCTTCAAAATTCATCAAAAATCAAAGAATTTTCAAGCTTACAATTTAAGTAAGCTATACACTGTATTTTAGTACATCATAAGTAATTACCACTTACATGTCAAACAGAAATGCCAACAATCTTTGTGGTTATTATTTGATTTCAGGTAATTACCTGAACTGGAACTTCTGCAGTGGCTTTGGTGACTCAGATTCTGCACTTACCTTAGTCACTGTTGTTATAATTTAAGACCTTTTGAAAATAACAGTGCTGTGTAAAAGCTAGCAATAATGCAGTAAAATGCACTAAGAAATCAATAACCTGGAAAGGAAGTTAAATAAGATAAAATGTCACAAAGAAGCCAAACTCAACTCCCATAACATGCCATATCTCTAATTTAAGAGTATTCTGAGAAATATTAGAGATAATTCTGAGGAAAAATAAAAGCATGGCTAATGCAGCTACACCTTTAATTTTGCAAAACTGATCATATAACTGGGCAAGGATAATGAGAAGATGCAGACCACAAGATCGATGCTACTGAAATGTGCTTCTAACCCCAGTTACCATCTGCACTAAGACATAAAGTATCCTTAATGATTTTAAGGGAGACAGCACATTTAAATATAAATATTTTTGCAAACATTTATTGTGCTTCAGAAGCATATCCATATGCAAATATATATTGTAATGTTTGTAGATTTATGTGCATTAGAAGGCATCCCCTTTATTTATGCCTAATCAATTAGAAAAGTAGCCTCCATCTTTTCATCCTGCTATTATATTATAAATTAGGAGTCAGACAGGCTTTTCTACTAGACCACAGTAAAACTCTAAGCTAAAAATGCCACATATCTGCTTTCTCAAATGCACCCCTCTCCAGTGTGGACTGAAGAATAAATGAGATCATGTGTGGTAAATACTTAATATAGCAGACTCTTGTGCCAATATCATCGAAATAATAACAACACAGTCTTGTCGAACTTACCACCTGTCAGCCTCCATGCTAAGTGGTTTATATGTTAACTCAGTTCTTGAAATACTTCTTGGATGTAGACACTGTGTTATCACTCTCCTTTTACAGTTGAGGAAATGAACAACAGAATGTCTAAGCAGACTTTTTAAGTTCCCATAACTAGAAAGTGAGCAACCTGATGTGAAAGCCCCTGTGCTTTTAGTAATTGTTTGCCATTGACAAATGCCTCTTTACTTAACCCTTAGGAAGTTATAAGCAGAATGTAACTTTCCAGATTTTAACTCATTATGTATTAGTTGTCCACCCAGCATTAAAAATGAGATATTTGATAGTGATAATGGTGAGTTATTGTTAGTAAATTTCATTATTTTGAGTTTGGGTGATTTTCTATCCAAATGCATGCTGTAAAGATAGTTATTGCCTTGGTAGATTTTTGTTAACAGATAACAAAGAGCTAGAAATTCAAGGTGATGTAGTAAACTCTAATAAGTGGTATTCAAGAGAGAATGATATTGTTCCTATGGAGGTGGCTGTGGTGGAAGCCAGGCAAGGCTGCATTACAATATTCTGATCCTAAGAAAATTTTAAGATAACTACTAAAAAATTAAGGTATGTGCAATAATATGCTTGAAAACTGCCTGGTATTTTAATGGTAGGCTTTTTTTCTCCAGTTAGAGAATGCTAACACATGCAGTAGCTGGCCCAGAGCCAAACACACATGAACACCCCATGCTGTCAGGAATGGCAGGGTTGTTGTTTCTACCTGGGGTAGAATTGACCAGAAAAATAAAATCCTTTAACCACTCTGTACTTTAAATAGCATTTTGGGGTTTAGACTCAGAGTGAACTCACTAAACCACCTGTGTTTTCATTTTATTTAAACAGAAATGCTCTTTCCAAACTCTAATTAAAGTTTGCTATTTAGACCAGCCTTTAATGTGGTGGGTGCTGCCACAGAGGCCGGATCCTCTAATGATTAGTGAGCCACTAGAGCTGTTCAGAGAGGGGAACAGAATGCAAAGAAAAATGTTAATTTCTTTCTGCCTGGTGGTAAGTATTTGAAATTGTAGAGCTCATATTTCAGAAAGTCATTAAATTTGAAATAAATTGGTAGAAGTTTGACCTAGTTGTGGAGCTGTTGCAGGTCTACTACATCATGATTTTATTCTTTCCCCAAACCTGCTGGTGTTTTCCCCAACATAAAGCTATAAAAGTTATTGAAATCTTTTATTTCCTTATTAAATTTATGATCACACACCATCCCTAAAAATGCTGAGTGTCACTGGGATGGATTGAAGTTGAGGCAATTGGAGTTCCCAAAATCAGAAGGGTGACAATCCATTGATTAGGAGTAATGACCTCCCAGGCCACTCAAATTCAGAACGATAACTGTATAGTAAGATTTCAACCTGAGCTGAAATCTTCTTTCACTCTCTCTCTTGGTAGTTTCTTAATTTGTCTGTGACTATGGAACTATATAGATTTGTTAGTGCATGGAATGATATGACAGGTCATAAATAAAGATATGATATGGTAATAGGTAATATGCACACTTAGTGGTTTAGCTCTGTTAGTCAGCTTTTCATTTCTGTGACCAAAATATCTATAAACATGACTTAGAGCAGAAAAAGTTTATTTTGAGCTCACAGTTTCAGAGGTTCAGTCCATGGTTGGCTGATTCCATCACTCTGGGTCCAGAATGAGGTGGAGCATCATGGACAAAGCAGGGCACCGAGGAAAGCTGCTCAGGTTAAGGAGACTGGGAAGCAGAGAAAAAGAGAAGCAGAAGTTGTCTTCCAGGGCATGATCTCAGTGACCCATCTTCTGCAGTTATGCCCCACCTACCTCCAGTTACCACCCAGTCAATCCATTCAAAGTAGGACTGACTGATTAGGTTAGAACTCTCACAGCCCAATCACTTTACCTCAGAATATTCCTGCATTATCACAGGAGCTATGGGGGACACATCAAAGTCAAATCAAAATAAGCACAAATCTGCTTCTTCTGTGAAGTCCTCACTGAGCATTCCTTTCACCTATGACCATTCCTTCCTCCACTTCTGCCTCATGAATTATGTGTGGTGCTGTGAACAACATGGTCAAATTCACAGTTCCTGTAAGGATCAAGGCAAATTAGAAAAATAAAGACTCACAAACATAGACTTTGAAGATTAAGCTGGGATCAAGTGGAGCTCTGCTCTCTGATGGAGATGGAGATTTAAAGAATTATGCCAACAATCTTTATGTATATATGTCCCATTATCAGCTTAATGTCTATGTAAGCATTATTCTTTGTATTCAGGAAAGTTACCAGGACATCTATGTAGCTTTTTCTCAGCTGCAATCCACAGTTACAAAGTGCAATGTTAGGAGCTTTGTATAGCTCTCAAGAAAGTCCTTTGTTAAAAGTTACTGTAAAGCAGGCAGGGATGGGAGAAGTTGAGCTGGTGAAATATTGTAGTTGTCATGCATAAGGAGCCATGTGCCTGAGATCAAGGTCAGAGTTGATAGGACTCTTGCACAGAGCCTCCTCAAGCAGGACATTGCCACAACAGTTAAGCATCTTGTACCCTTGCACAGAAACATTCCCAGGAACGAGGCATGCCACAGCCATGGGGTCATCAGAAACCCCCAATCTCAGTCACTGCCCTCCCATCCTCTGTCACCACTCTCCACAGTGTGCCACATAAATATAAATGGAATAAACTCAATGCCATTGCCTATGAGTCTGTGCTATGGAGGGTAGAAGCATACATATTCATCCAAATTTAGAGAAGTAGAAAAGGGGATATGTCCTAACCCCAATAAAAACAGATTAAACTAACACTTCAGACCTGGGGTCAGCCAAGTAGAGATCTCCAACCAAATCCAACAGTTGTTTTGATAGAAAAAGCTCTATTAGAAAGCAGCCATGTCCATTCATTTCCATGTCATTGGTGGTCTTTTTGATGTGAGAGCAGTGGAGTGGAATGGTTGTAACAAAGATCATAAAACCTACAGAATCTAAAATAGTTGCTGCCCGGCTCTTTGCAGAAAATGTTTGCAGATTCCAATTTGCAAGTGTATGTCCCAGGGTAAGTCTAAAAATTGGGTGAATCTTCAATACCTTCAGTTGGTTTCAGTTTCATTGTGTGGGGCTAAGATGTACTACCATGTTTAAAAGTAAGGTAAAGGGTTTTCCTACAGGCTGACCATTGAGCCCAAGTTGCAACTAAGGAAACAGCAACCTGTTCATACATAATAAGAAACTGAGTGCTCATAGTGTTGAAAGATGGTTTGCTGGTCTGTAGAATGCTTTATCTCTGAGGAAATACAGTGATAATTTCAACACCATCATGATTTTCACTTTAGGCACTGATAGCTTGAAGGTTACCCATGTCCCTTAGCACCAGATTAACTTGGAATTTTACTGTTCAGTATTGGACTTCACAAAATCCATTTGGATTTCTCTTTAGATAGTCTGCAAAGTTTCTGTTTGTTGGTTTATGTTCAGTTCTGCCATTTAACCACTAACCCACATGCATCTAAACATGAAGGATGCCTCTTCATCTTCTTGCTTGGTTTAGCAGATGTCTCCAGGTTCTCATGATATCTGCCCTTTCCTTTATTGATAGAAATAACATTTTTTAGCAGTGTGCAGGCCAGTTTAGCCTCTCTTGTGGCTTGTGTGGTCAAGTGGTCAAGTACTGTCTAATGGAATGTCAGGGGAAGCAATATGTACATCCATAATCACATATGAGAAGTTGTCCTGGTTTCTTCAATCATCTTCCTCTATCTTGCTTCCTGGATAATAAATGTAATGATGAAATGTTTTGTACAACACTCAAACTATTCTAGGGATACTGGGAAAATAAGATAGACTCTAGATTCCTAACATCATAGAACTTCCAGACAGGCATGATATGCATGTGCAAGAAAACTTCGCTTCTGTTTTAAAGTCACTTTATTTTGGGGTTCTCCTTTATGCAGTAATATCTATTTCCTTAGGAAATCCACTTACTTCCCTCATAGAGACACAGTCAATCAGCTGAGGTAACTGTTTATCAACATATTATACCAAGGAATATATAACTTTAATTGGAATATATGCAGGAATTTTATAGTCAATGTTTTTTTAACAAATGAATATGACCAATGGAGAGTTGGAGGAAGGTAAGAAATTCTCTTCCGAAGTAGTACCATAGAAAGTTCTAGAATTTGATATCTATTTCTAAGGGACTTTGCTTTTTCCATGTCTTCCACCTGGTATGCTCTTCCCTTGTATAACATGCATGCAGTTTTGTATCAGCAGTTTCTCCCTCACTTTCTTTGGATCTCTGCACAAACACTGCACAACTGGAAAGGACTTTCTGATGTTCTGTAAAATGTGCTTTCCTGCATCATTAACTAATTTGGTGCTCTGAATTTATGTCCTTACTGTCTGCCCTTCCACACTGATACACTAAAAATATATATTCCAGGCCAGTATATACTGCATCTCCTTTAATTTATCAACTGTTCTTTCCCTGGAGCAAGGAAAAAATGTGTGGAAAAGAATAAAACCCTGTTACTCAATTATTGCTGAATGATGGAATGAATCAATGAATGCATGTCAAGAAGACCAGGGCCAGAGTCATGTAGAGAATAAGGGGTGATAACTCACATGAACCTCAAGAGGGGGACACAGCTGGTTCACCAAGAGCTCACAGGTTATGTGAAGAGTTGTCTTTCTCCTAAGAAGACTGGAAGACATTGGAGGGGTTTAATGGGGCCAGAGTGCCTTACAATCAGATAAGACTTTTAAGGAAATCATCCTCTATCCTCCATGGAAAATGGATTAGGGAGATACTAGCATTTAGTGAGTAAGAACTATGGTAGACTATTTTGGTCATTTAGAAGTGCGTTGATGATCATGTAAGTGGGGAGGGAAGATCAAGTCACTGCTTCAGGAACAGCACTGGCCAATCTCCATGTCTCCCTCACTCCCTCTGCTCTGCTCTGCATGGAGCAGACCTGATGTTTAGCATCCATGTCTCATTGTCTCAGTCTGTTCAGGGCGCTATAACAAATTATCATAGACTGGGCAACTTACAAACAATAGAAATATGTTTCTCATGGTTGTGAGGGCCGGAAGTCTGAGGTCCAAGTGTTGGCATGGTTAGGGTCTGTGAAGGGCCTTTTCCAAGGTGCAGATGGTCATCTTTTACTGATCATCACAAGGAAGAAGGGGTGAGGGAGCTCTCTCAGATTTCATATAAGA
The DNA here is from genome assembly GCF_902686455.1 of Sciurus vulgaris. Taxonomy (NCBI): domain Eukaryota; kingdom Metazoa; phylum Chordata; class Mammalia; order Rodentia; family Sciuridae; genus Sciurus; species Sciurus vulgaris. The sequence continues at coordinate 131,889,589 of NC_136469.1, read as the reverse complement.
GGACTTTGATCCAGTTCTTGGGGGTAGAGTCCCACATCCCAAAGACTTCCAAATACCATGCCACTGGAGATCAGGTTTCAACCTATGAATTTTGGGTGGACACAAACATTCAGTCTCCCTTGTTAGTCAGCTTCTGAGTGAGACAGTCAATGAGAAGCACTGTCAGGATACTGGAGGGTACAGGGAGGAAAAACCAAGGTGCCATCCCTCTTCTGTCTGCTGATTCCTCTTAATGCAATGCTGTGACTCCTCTGTATGTCCAGCTCTCGCAAACAGAGCACCTCCTTCAAAGGTCCCAGCTTCCTTGGACAGTCATCTGTCATGAATACAGCTCCCAGGGTTGCCCTCCCATGGGAGGGCATATCTCCATTCTCCCTACACGGTAAGGTTGATAACCTCCACAGAGGATAACCTCCAGTTTCTCAGCTTTCTATCACCTGATTAATCAATAACCTCTACCATGACACCTATTTTTGAAAAATTGAGAGCATTTCTATTTTACTGACTGAAAACTGACAGATACAGTTTTACATATTCTGCCACCTCAATATCTTTTTTAAAAATCTTTGTTATATATAAACGTTGCACAGTTTTTCTTATGAATAAAATGAGAGTTCAGAAATGAGGCAAACTTTTAGAAACAAGATTTACATCCCTTTATCTTCTTTGTGTCTACATGGCAAACATAAAGTCATGTCTGTATGGGAAAAAAAAAAAAGGAGGAACTTTAAGACAAGTGCCAGCTTCAAATCTGCACTGCTTAAAGTGCAGCACAAGAAGAAAATGTCAAGTGTCAGATGAGCTGTGGCATTGTGCATACGGATGCATGGAAGTAAAGATTCCAATTGTTGACTTTTGTTGGCTGCAATCCTTTTAAATAAAGTAGAGAACATAGGCTTTTTGTGTTTTTCTATTTTCTGTTCAAATGATAGATCTTATTACATCACATTTCTGCTGTAAATTAGCTTAATAGCAGTTAGCATGGTTTATCACTGGTGTGGCCCAGCTGCTATTGTTTTTATTGCACTATTCTAGTGCCTCAGGGTAATTACCTTTGAGATCTCAAATGCATTCTTGTATGTAAAAACCACTCTTTTATGTTTGGTATTTTGAAGTATATATCCTCAGAGTTTGCTGTATTTTCTCATATTTATTCATCCACAATGACCATTTCATAATCAGTTTTAGATGTTCTCATATAAGCCTCAAGGAACACATCCAAGGGTCCACAAAATGAACTCCGTGTCTTTCGGAGCCCAAGAGGAATTTAGTACTTTGGCAGGAGTTTGGGGCTGTGTGGGAGCCGTGAGTGATGATTCCAGCTCCTGCCTTTGCATGCATTAACTGCTGGTCGCCTCTGAATAATTGGCTGGGAATATTGGTTAACACGTCAAGTGAAAATGTATGTGGTGGTGCCTGTCTCCACCATCCCAGGAGAACATCTGTCCACTCCTCAAATCCACTAAACAATTTGGCTCTCATCTGTGTGACTGGCAGCCTGTCCCAGTGAGGCCCTTTGCCACAACACAGGGAAGGGGGAAGTTTGGGTTTGAGTTGTGTTGGCAGGTTTTGTTCAAATACTTGGAGAGTAATTTTACAAATTTTGCCTGCTGGTGATATTAGCCCTTTATTTTTGTCAAAGTCAAGGGGGGGAAACACAACTTTTTCTGTGCATAGAAACTGCTTTGAGAAGTTGCTCTTTGGGTATATTCAGTTAATTCTGTCCATGTGTGTTTAACTTCTCTGTGCTGGAGGCTTGGTCCATCCTCTAGAAGAGTCCACAGTTTTGCACAGGGACAGAAATGGTCAAAAAAAAAAAAAAAAAAAAAAAAAAAAAGGCAAGAATTTACAGTGTCTTATAAGAAAGCAGAGACACAGTTCTGATAGACTAAGTCATTGTGTCTCTGTGGAAAAAAAAATGAAAGCAGAAAAACCTAACGTATTAGAAAATATCATAGCATGAGATTAAAAAATATTGAATAAAGAACAAATTGTTGGACCAGATTTGAGACTTAATTAATGATAAAATTTAGAATTTATAGTGCAAGGAGTCACTTTTTGGTTGCTTTGTTTTTTTTTGTTTTGGTTTTTTTTTCATACCAAACTATACGTGGGCATTACAAGCCATTGACTCCCTTTTATGCTAACATATTAACATTAAGTATCTGCATTACTCGAGTTGCCATAAGGAACTTCAGATAATTCACTCACGTTTTTACTCTCATTGAATTTTTTTTTGTAGCAGTAATTGAATGAAGGGGCACTTAACACTGAGCCACATCCCCACCACTTTTTATTTTTCATTTTGACATAGAGTCTCACTAAGCTCTAAGAGGTAGGTTTGTTTTCTTCATAAGGAAAAATTTCTGGTCGTAATGTACATAAGCAGAGGTTACCCACCCTCGAAATGATAGGTTAGTAAATCAGATATTACCTTGCAGAATGCTACTCCAGTTATATTAAAAGCCTAAAAAAACTTTACAAGGAAAAAGTTTACACACAATTCTACCATTTAAAGAAAAAAATTGACAAGGATTCTGAATGGACTTAAAGATATATAAACTTGAATCTGGATATAATTTTTAAAAATTGTTATACGTACTTAACATCATTGGTTAATGCATGTATTCATGTATAAATATGCAATATATGCAAAGTACATACATATAATTGATTATTCAATTTTCATATTTGCACCTGGTTTATTAATGCCTTTGTAAATTAACATTCATTACGTAATTTTACCACAAGTCTTTTACAGTCATCCTTCCACCACCTCATCCAGCTTGTGTTCCACATAATCCTCTTAAATGGCAAAGCCCAGGGCTGGGGATATAGCTCAGTTGGTAAAGTGCTCACCTCACATGCAGAAGGCCCTGGGTTCATATCCCCAGCATCACACACACACACAGACACACACACACACACACACACACACACACACAAATATTGTGAAAGAAATTGTAAAAATCACTGGAAATGCATTTTCCTCACTTCCCTGACACCATCATCCATCATCCACCCTCACTGACAGGTCCCTTGCAATATGTATCCCACCACTGCGACTCCCCCAGCACTTCCACTTATAGTGGTGAAACATGGCTAGATTCAGATAGTCTATTTGTTTTCTCCCTCACTCCAGAATCTGTCATTCATTCCATTCCTCTTCTTTGGGAACTCACTCCTCTCCAAATCTTCATTTGTGGACTCCTTACTATGAATCTTTCCCTCTGTTCTATTTTAACTTTCTTTTGTCACCTTTGTCTAAACTCTCTCCCTTGGAAATCTCATTCCACGTGTTCTTGCCATCTTCCACGCTGTCAATCCCCATGTCTTCTTTTGCCAAGCAACATACTCCATTTCTCATCCATTGCTGATCATCTCCTCAAGTCCTGCTGATACCTGTGACTCAAAACAGAATAAAACTCTCCTTTCTAATGTTCAGAATTGTTCCTCAACCTCACTCCTGCTTCTTTGAATCTTATGATTTTTCTGAGCCAAAAGTTGAATCCATAGAGTTATCAATAACTCCTCTTTTTCCCTCAGTCCACCCAGGAGACTGCAAGCCCAATTCTGGGAATGCTGCCATGTCTCTGGAATGTGTGCCATCTATTCCATCTCTTCTGCTTCAGTCCAGGCTCAGGCACCGTTGCCTCTCCTGTGGATCATTCCAGCAGCTTTCTAACAACCCTTGCAATGATAGATGCTCTGTTATCCCAACCACCTCACTTAACACTGACAGTTCATTCAGGGAAGCTCAGATAACTAGAATGACCTTCATCACTTGCTAAATTATCTCCTAATGTCTAGGCAAAACACATTTGCTGTTAATGTCGCAGGACTTGTCATATATATGCCCTGAATTTGTGCTAAGTTGGGCTATACACTGACCCTCAGCGATGCCCTTTTCCTTGTGCCTGTTATGGCGATGCCATCTGCCTCACTTGGTGACCCACACTCTTTATTCTGCTTGTCAAATATTACCCATGCAGTCAAGGACCAACTCACTCACTAACACCTTTATGAAGCCTTTGAAATGTCCATGGACTAATAGTCACCAGACATTGAAGTGCCATGAAATTCCACATACCTACAATCTTATCACAGTTTGGAGTTAGTTATTTAAGTTATTTACAACTGAATTGTATTTCTCATGCTTGAAACTCACAATATTCCGTTATTTTCTGATTAGCAGCTCCTGGCACAACTCCTACTTGTTGAATTGTTAAATGAAGGAGAAAAGTTCCTGACAAAAGTAACCCAATGACTATAGTTTTGGTAATATTAATTTTAGTTTTTAAGTTTAGTTAAAAAGATATTCAACTTAGTTTTTAACTTAAACCAGAATACACATCAATTTTCATGTGACATGGAAAGCTGTCTTTGATATAGGCCAATTTAGCGGTTTATTTTACATTTTTCAGACTAACTAAAATTTCATTCACAATTGAGTTCATGAAAAAATTAGTAAACCTAATAATATGGCTGTATAGTTAACATGTAGCAAATACAACGCTGACATACTATATGGTTCTTTCAAGTAAATGAAAGAATAATAGGTAAATGAGTTGCTATATATGTTAATTACCTTGATTTAATTATTCCACATTGTACTCATATGTATTAAAATATCACATTGTATGACATACATATATACAATAATAATTTGTCAATTTAATGTTAATTGAAAATAAAGCATAGTTGTAGACACCAAATAATGAACACATGATTGCCTTAGCGTTTAGCTTTCTACTTATTGCTTTGGTGTTATGCAGATCTAGTCAAAGACTGATTGAGGTACGTCACTGGCATTCTATCACAGATATAATTGCTTAATGTTGTCAGAGTAACCAGAACTGAACTTAAATTAAAGCAGAAAAGATAAGAATATTAATTTTTCTCTTGAAGGGAATGTTCTGTTTATGTCTGTTAAGTCCACTTAGCCTAAATTCAATTCCAGTGCTTCCTTACCGATTTTCTATCCAAATAATGTGTCCATTATTGGAAGTGGAATAGTAAAGACCTCTGATTTATTGTATTGGAGTCTATTTCTCTCTTGAGATCATTTTACATTTGCTTTATATATTTAAGTGTTTTAATGTTGGGTGCATACAATTTTATAACGAATTGACTTCTTTATCATTATCATTATATAATTACCTTCTTTACTGCTTTTTTAAAAATAATTTTTCACTTAAATCTACTTAGATGATATGATTCATCTTTTGGTTTCCAATTGCATGAAATACACTTTCTAGCCCTTTATTTTCTGTTATGAGTAATCACAAAGGTGAGGTGGGTCTTTTATGGATAGTATATCGTCTTATTTTTCTCATCTATTCAACCATTGCATAATTTTAACTGGAGAATTTTAATTCATTTAAATTTGACTTGATTTTGATAATCATTTCATAGTGTGTGTATCAAACACTGTTCACCTTCAATATACATACTTTTTATTTATTAGACTTGCAATAAAACTGAAAAAATAAAAAAGTAATAACTAAAGCAGTAAAGATAGATTTTACTCAGTAAATATTACAAAGTGTTGAAGAGACTTCCGTGTGGAATGGAGCTTAATTCCAAATTCAATAAGGACAAGTGGGAATTTACAATCAAGGATCAGGGGTGGGACTGGTGGTCAATGGATGGCAAAGTTCAATGAGAAAGCATCACGAGCAGGAGGATTCTTGCTAATGGCCTCAGTAGATTTCTTCTGAAGGCAGACCCTGGTGACGAGTGATGAGCTCTTCCAGGTGGGGGACTCTTGTTAGAATGACTTACAACATTTGAACTAGGCAGGCTGAAATTGGGACCCAGGGATGAGGTTCATGCAAAACGACAACTTATTTGAGTTTGTCTGCAGCTTGTTCAAGATAAGAGACTATGTGAGTACTCGTATTCTTTCTAACCTCTCTAGAGGGAGACAACAGTGCCACAAAACTGCAGGTGGTTAGTGTCCCCTGAGTCATAAAGAGATGAAAATAGTGCCTCTGAATTTTATTACTAGATCATGAGATTTTATAAAGAAAAATGAAGAAATATCTTTAGAAAAGATTCTATCTTGTATTAGTTTTCTATACATATTGCAGCAAATTGCCTTAAGTCCAGCTACAGAAAACAACACAAATATATCATCTTAAAGTTCTTAAAGGTCAGAAGTCTGAAACAGGTCTTACCAGGCTAAAATCAAGGCATTAGCAGGGCCCTGGTCCTTTTTGGGTGTGGTGGGGGAGAATTGTTTCTTTGTGTTTTTCACCTTTGAGTAGAAGAGGGCTCATGCCCTCTTTTGCCTGCGGAGGCAAACTTGGACTCACATCACATTACACTGACCTTCTTTCCACCATCATCTCTCCTCTGATCCTTTTCTTCTATCTCCCTCTTTCATTTTTAAGGACCTGGTGATTGTACTGAGCAGACCCAAATGGTCCAAGATAATCTCCCTGATTTAAAGTCAGTTGATAAAAAAATTTAATTCTCCTTTCCTGTGTAATGTAACACATTTTTAGGTTCCGTGAATTAGCAGTTGGATATCGTTAGGGGCCATTATTATGTCTACTAGCCAATGATTTATGCAGAGTCTAAATAAACAAATATTTGCAAAGCATAGTACATGAAATTTAAATTTGTAAAATATTTTAAAGGAGTAAAATAAGATTTACATGTTCTTCCTTAAAGAACTACAAATCCCGTTTATTGTATTCCTCTATACATACAATATGAAAATCATCTCTTAGAGCTGATAATCTTATGGGAAAAGCATTCCAGCAGACAAGGCTATCTATTTCAAAGTTAAAAAAAAAAAAAAACACAACTGTTTATGAATTTCTAGAATTTATGTGTTTAAAGTTCTGTTTCTTGTATTGGACTGAGTTTGATTACAACATTTAATTGTCATCATCTGGTTTCTGCTTTGGCCCTAAGGCTAGGTTAAGAAAACACTAGCTGGTCTCTTTCATTCCTGGGTAGGCTGCCCTTGGTGATTATCTTGCCCTCCTTTCCACGACCTCAGTCTAGTTTCAAACTAGCCTGTGCCCACACAGTGCTGGATCCACAGCAGGTCTTATGGGCAGCAGAATTGTGTGACTCTGAGCCTTCCTGTAGGCAGCTCAGTGCTCCTCCTTGGTGGAGCTCTCCACCCTTACAACAACTGCTTCCTCATCTTTGACTGAGCATGATGATGTCTACCCCAGATTAAAGAAGTAACTTCTAAAAATGCTGGGGACAGAGCATGTCCTATGGTGAACATAAGGTATGCGGTGCTTGTAATCAATAGCCTTTTCTTCCTCCTCCCTTTGAACTCAGGGTGTACTTGTTATCTCTGGCATTTGACTCTCAGCTCCTTTGTTTGGCTTTACCTTGGACTCAGTCCTGCCTTTTGCAACTCTGAACTGCACTGGTTCTTAGGGCCCCTGGGAACCCCAACTTTAACATCCATTGTTGCTTGCCTATTTTCCTACCTGGCTTATATTCTCTCTTCCTGTCTTCGTGAAGGATGGGAGGATTCAGAAGTATTTGGAGTTCATCTGCTTCATAAATCACATTATATTTCAGTTTATTGGATATTTTTATGAATAATCATGGAGACCAAGGAAAGGAGGGCATTTGTACTATGAAGAGAGCTTAAGGATGTCTGTATTGTTGGCAGCCATGCTGCATTCAGGGAGAGTCAGCTCTGCTCTCTTGTGTCTGCCAGATCTGAACAAAAGATATCTGTCATCCCCATCCAGACAAAAGAACATCAATAACAACAATAAGTGCATATTTGGAGTTATCCAAACCAGGCCATTCTGTCTTTTCAGCCAAATTTGAGAGAGTAGAGGGTGTCTGCTATGCCAAACATGTGGGCCACACAAACATTCTCTACAAGTCTCCTCTCCAACCTGCTGCCATCTGCCCTCCACCTGAACTTTACACAAGAGTTATGGAGGAGTGTTCTGGTACTGGCTCCAGTTACAATTCCTGGCACCAGTTCCACAAATCCAAACGCTGAGTACCAGGCAGTGGGCATGGTGTTCAGAGGCTTTCCCTCAGTGCCAGAAGAGGTTTGTTAGCAACACTGAGTTCTTAAATCCTGATCTTTCCACATACAGGAGTGACCTCTGAAAATCTCTCCCATGCCCCAGTTTCCTCTTCTGAAGAAACAAAACAAAACAAAACAGAACAAAACCAGAATTTTTAGGGTGGTAACATTTTGGGGTCATCGTGAGGAGTAAATTATGTAAACTGTGCACTATTCCAAGGACAGTTCCCTGCACTTGGTGAGAGCTGTGTGAAGGGGAAGCGCCTCCTTCTCTTCCTTTTCAGTGAAGGATCTATGTGATCCTGCCTGATTGTGATTCTGAGTTCCACTATCCAGGAAATCAGATGGGACAAAGGGAGTCGGTGAGTTTTGTTGAGATCTCCCCTCTCTCTATGCTCGTTCCTTTTCTCCAACTTACTACTTAGTCCTCAGTTCTTCCTTGTCACAAGATGCCCAGAAAATTATCTGAAATTTATTTGCCCAAATAGGGGAAGACTTTTGAAATTTCAAATTGAACTCTGAATTTCCTTATAAACTTTAAAGAAAATAATGTTTAACTGGGACTCCATTAATTAATTCATTCATCATCCATAAAGGTTTCTTAACATCTGCTGCAGCCAGGCATCTTCCTAGGCACTCCCTGATACAGAGGATACTAAAACAAGGTCTTCCAAAGCCCAGTGGGGACTTCCTACTTCTACACAGATAACTGTACTGTGATGATTCTACAGTAACTTATGCATAAAAGCTTCAAGGACAAGAGGAAGGTGCCCTCCTTTCACTTCCAGTGAAGGAAAGAAATTGGGTTGAAGGGAAAAAGTATGTATTCCAAAGAACATGAAATCAAGCCACCTGGGCAGGCACCCATCAATCTACTTCTGTTAATGCTAAGAATATTTTTGGATGTTGTTTGTCTCCATTTTTGTCACTGTGATAAAATACCTGAGTGACTTAAAAGAGAAAAGTTTCACTTTGGCTCACAATTTCACCTGTTTCAGTCCTTGGTCAACTGGCTGCATTGATATGGGCCTGCGTTGAGGAAGAGCATCATAGTAAAAGGAAGCAGTGGAGGAAAATTCTCAGCTATGGCAACTGGAAAGCAAAGAGCAGGGAGAGCTAAGGATACTATATATTCCCCAAGGGCACACCTCCAAGGACCCACACACTTCAATAGGCCCACCTCCTACATCTTCCACCACCTCCTAACATTTTATTCAAATTATGTGTCCTTTAATTGATTAATCCATTGATGAGTTTAGGCCTCTCATGATCCAATTACTCCCCAAATCCCTACCTCTAAACATCGCTGAACTGCGTAACAAGCCTTCAACACATGCAGCTTTCGTAGACATTCTAGATCCAAACCATTACACATGTCAACCCCTTATGTTGTCAAAATGTGTATAGCCACTTACAAAGAGGTCTGCAGAATTCCTATAGTTTCTGTGTGAGTCATGGAATTTAAGGCAGAAGATAACTTGGAAAGGTGATCTGGGGTTTCTTTTAAAGCTCCTTCTATATCAATTCCACACAGCCTGCTCAGATCGCATGTTTATTTGAGGTGAATGTAGGACGCTGTTAAAGATGTCACGATTCTGTTAGACTTCATGATAGCCCTGCACAAGTGTCTCATTATATAGGCAAAATTAGCAACTAAGATGGAGATATTTCATCTTCAAGAAACGAGTTAGGTAAAAAGCTGTATAAACAGCTTCCTTTGGATAATATTTTTCTCAGTAATCAATAATTATGATTTTCTTTAAAATACTTATGCCATGCTTTTTTCTTAAAGATTGCTAATTATGCAGGAAATTAACATGGGCTAACATGTTTGTTATGAATTTTTAACTTAACAAATACTATTTTCTATGATATCCTGGTACCTTTCTAAATTACTTGTGATACTGCCAATTTCATTTGGCAGATGGGAAAACTTGAAGTTCTGAACAGTTAACTTTTGTATCTAGAGATACAAAGATGATAAATTTGAAGGTAGGATTGTTGGTCCAAATTCTGTCCTCTCCCTTAAAACAAATTTTATCAACAAATAGAAGGAATAAATTTGAGTTATTAACTATTACATCTTTCATATCTCCTTGCTCTTTCAGTCTTACAAATCTCAGTTTTCTTACAGATTCAAATAAATAATCATTGGCACATTCAAAAAGTTTCCAGAATTTCTTTTTACCCATCCTTTTGTTAATGAACAGAGAAAATCAAGTGGCATAAAGTGTATGGGAAGGAGAAGTTTCCCTTATGATGAGACAGAATTTAAGTGACCAACATCACAAAATTGCTTAGTGTTAGAGGCAGAAGGAGATCTCATGTCTCCAGCCTTTTTCTGTTGCACTGAAATGCCCACACCTTTCCAAATGATGTGAGTAAACATTCAAGATGGATTTCCCTTCCATATGTCTTACGCCACATGTCCTTTCTGTCTTCCTTAGCAACAGCTAAGGTAAAAGAAATTCTGGAGCCAACTTGAGTTTGTTATTAATTATTTCTCTGAATGTGCAAGAGAATTAAGATTAGAGTATATCACTAGGAGATATGAAAGATGTTTTTTGTTGTTGTCTAAATCATAAATACCCTCACTTAATTGTCTGCATTTAAAAAGGGAATTTGGAATAGAAACCACAATTGGAGACCTGTGGCCCAGGAGAGCTCAGCCTATTCATTAAGGATATCAGTGCACATTCATAGTGTGGAGCTGAGTTCTAAGGAGGCCTAGCATTCTGCAGCTGGGAGTGGAAGGGCAAAAGGTGAATTGTATTTTTTAAGCCTGTCACTTTGAAAGCTCCCTGCCTCCAATCTCAACGCGTTTCCAGGATTGTCAGCCTCACAGCAGCAGTGAAGTGGGAAAAGCAAAGGCATCTTTGGAAGTAACTACACGTAGTGCTACTTAACCTCTCCCCAGGCTTGTGAGAACTTGTTTATCTGGCAGGTTTTTCCAAGGACTCTGCTCTTTGGACAATGGAGTTGGCAATCTGGAGACTGTAGCTTCATAATAGAGAGGCTTTAGGGAGAGACGCTTCCTTTTAAATAGATCTAAATGGATAAGTATTAAGTGACTTCCCTGCAAACAAGTTCAAATAGTGATTGAATATATTCAGGTTCCATTCTGATCTCTGCTTTGAACACTTGAACCGTTTTTCACTGGGTATTAAGCTGCAATTTTATGGTAGGTTAAATGATGCCACCATGTGCATTGAAGTTATTTTAAAATGGCCATTGTAGCATTCCTTATTTAGTCCTGAATAGTTTATGCATGAATGATATCTCTGCTTTCCAAAAGTTTTTAAAATAACATGTGTTACAGAACCAGAAAACCCTGTGTGACTAACCTGTATTCCAGGTACAGTTGCATTACCAAATGAACTCTGTTGGGATTTTAGTCGAAGCTCTTAACTTTAGAAATACATTACTTAAAACCCCTGTCAAGGTCATAGCTGTTTGCAAGGAGCAGAAACACATGTGAAGAAGGGTGGTGGGAAAGGCTCACTTTATAATAGAGAACAAAATTGCAGAAAAATTATATTAGACTCAGCTGTACTGTACAGAGATTGATGTGAATATCAGGAAAAAAGTTCCTGATATGATTCTAGAGTTCCTGATTATGATGCTAGAGGCTATAAAGATATTGAATGCACAAACTAAAGCTAGAATAAATAAGGCTATCTCTTATATAACATATAAAACAATCTAAAGATGTTTTAGTTACAGTAGATTAACTGAAAATTTAACAAAATTGCAAGAGATCAAGGCTTTTTTCTTGCTTCCATTCTACTGTCTTCAGTGTGCAGACTGTGGTTCTTTTGTTACTTCACGGTTGCAAGATATCTGCTGAAGCTCTAGACGCCATCTCTTTATTTAACACCATCCAAGGGCAAGGAGAGCAGTTGGTTTTTCTTGTATTCCTTTTCATTGAGAAAGAAATCATTCCCAGAATTTCCCATCCATCTTCTTGGAGTTTATTGTCTATTATTAATTCACATGCCCAAACTTGAACTAGAAAGGAGACTGAGGAAGTGAGTATCTAGCACCATAACCCAATAGAAAGAGAAATAGATGGGAAATAGGTACTTAGAAACTCAACCAGCAAAATCTGCCATTGCTTTTCACTTTCTCAAAGGCCACAGAAATATCTGTATTTCTTTTTGTTGCCATGAAGTTTTAATAAGTTTTTGTGTTTTCAGGGCACATGGCTGTAAAATGAGTGTTCTCCCAAGAGTCCTCATGAACTATCCACATTAATAAACATTTTTCTCTTACTTCTTCAGTTTCAAATTTCTGAAATTCTTAATAAAAAAAATAATGTCCTAACTCAACTATTCAAGCTACCCAATAACTAATAGTGAATGACTGGGCTAAGTCCAGTTGATAGAGAGGGAGTGGATTAGAGAGTGGGATCAGATGGTCCAGTTCAGATTCAGTGGAAGTCTTGGGTGTTGATGCTAAACATGTCTGGCGTTCACTGGAGGTAGCTGTCCAAGGCATCCATTTCTGCTTCCTTTCCTAATATGCTGATTGTGGGAGTTTGGCCACATTCAGTGTGGATGAGGGAAGGGATAACGTCAGAGTATGGTGCTGGCTATAAATCAATTACTAATACATTTATCAATAAACACAAGAGCCAATACTCTTTTCAAATGGAAGGGGTGTGGCAGATTGGCTCACACCAGATCTGGCCTCCAAAAAGATGGAGAACCCCACCTTCATCTTTATTTATAGTCACACAGGTAAAGGAATCCTGATCAGAAGGGGCTTCTTCTGTGAGGAAAAAGATGGAGTGGAATTAGGGAAGCCATTTGCTTAGGGAATTAACATATCCTCAGGTGGCAAGCCAACCTATACAGGGATACTTACTCCCCAGTGATCTGAAACAGTCTCCCATGACTCTCAGTTTCTGGGAGTCAGACCTCTGTATTATATGGCTCAGCCAAGCTGATTCTGCTAGACATGGATGGCTCCCCACAACTGATCTTTTCATAGCATGTAATTCTTGACACTTGCTTATTTATTAAAATCACCTAATCAATCAAAATAATCCTTATTTTGCTGGTGAAATATCACTTTTGTTGAACATAAATTCTCTTATAAATACTATTAAGTTATGGATATATGTGTACTTTGAAGATGTTAAAAAAGGAAACTGCTAAAATTGTTAATCATTCTAATTGCATTATTAGAATAACTATTTCAATAATCCTAGAAACTTTTCAGGATAAAATACAGGTTGAGACCACTTTTACTCATATATAGCCTGGTAATACAGAACATATAGGGTCAACATTGGTTAGAATATAGATGATAGTTTTTAATGAGCAAGCATCAATGACTATAATATTTATTATCAGGTTTCTAAGAATTCAATCTGTTCTGCACCAGTATACAAAAGAAAACACAACAATGAACACTTTACATTGTATACTTAAAGGTAAGATTTGTATTTCAAGATATTAAGGAAAAATTATCTAGTAAGTGTGAATTTTATTAATTTCTTACCTCTTTGAAGTTTCTGAATTTTTCTCTAGTTCATTGCTAAAATTAAGCAGCTATACTCTGATATGGATAGTACCATCAATTCTATTCCCTTAAGGAAATCGTGACTCCCATAAAAAGATAATGTAAAATAATTAATAGGAATATCAAAAGGAAATTCCGGAATCTACTAAAGGTTGCTCTCATATGAAACCAGCAAGCACCTCAGGATCTAGAAATCAATCCTATTTATTTATATCCCCTGAACTAAGCATGGTGTATTCAACCCATATTGTCAAACTGAACTGAAAACAGTACACGATTCATACCTTAAACCTACTCACTACCTCCGGCAAGATTCAGTGCTAGAATATATTCGGGCTCCAAAGAGTAACATGAAATTTCTGCTCTCAATCATCTTTCTACTGGAGTGAAAGAATGCATTTCAGAGGAATGAAATATGATGTGCTATTAAGCTGCCAGGGAAAAACACACTTGTGATGCACAAAATAACATGAAGACCCAAGTGGAATTGTTTCTTATTCTCTGAAAAACCCAGAAAGTTATGAGAATTTGTCTCTTTCCTAGGATCCCCCCAAAAGCTAAAGAAGGACAGTCTAAGACTAGAAGAGTAATTCAGAGTCACCTAAATAAGAAAGAAAGAGCAGAGGTTGGTGGCACGTGTCTGAACTATTCTCTTATCTTTTATCTATTTGTCCACCTCTTACTTTTGTCCTTATGTCTGTGATCATCGATCTCTTCGTATGTTTAACTACCTTGTCTTTCTTTCTCATCACTGACTATTTGGTGATGTGATGACTGCAATAAATAAAACATGCCAGCATAAAATCATACACAAAATTTGCACTGTTGCAAATTCAACAACAACTCTGAGTCCTGCTCCTGGACCTACATTAGCTTAGCTCCCTCCAGGTAGAGTAACAGGGGTAGAGTAGCATTTCAATGAGAATCTTTGGTTCCAGTAGCTTTGAGCCTTTTATGTAGCTTTAACAGCAAAAGACAGTAAATGATCAGAACAAAACAGGCCACAAACTAAATTAATCCCCTGGAAGCCAGACTTTTAAAAATTTTTGTTTCTTAAGAAAATGCAAATACATTGTATAATATATAAATGCTTTTCTATTTATTGAAACATAAAAGTCATATTGTAAATTATTTTCCATCTGAAAAGTCGTGTTTACCTTCTGATTTAATGTACTCTGTTCACAACAATGAGTATCACCTTCCTTGTCCCATCCTGTGGTTATCAGAACTGAATTGACAACTACTTAGATTTTGGCCCGAGATAATGTGAAGTTTCCTCCTTAACCTGACAGAGAGGATCTGGCATGAGCTGACCCTTCTCTTGTCAGATCTTCTGTCCATCCTTTGCCAGCACCGAAATATCTAGTCTGGCCTCAAACTGCTCCTGAGCTCTGTCTGCTGTCTCCCTCGTACCTTTGTCCACATTGTTCCCACTGCCCAAATGCTGGTGCTCCTGTCACTGTTCTATCTCCCTTTCATCCTTCCAGATCCATGTCAGTGCCTCATTTTCTGGAACATTTTTCTCAATCTCTGGAATTTTTTTTCCTGGTTTACACAGATGGGATATGTGACTTTTTAATTTTTTTAAAAACTGTATTTGTTCTAATTAGTTGTACGTGACAGTGGAATGCATTTATACATCTTATAGATCATGCATAAATAGAATGTAATCTCTCATTTTTCTGATTATATATATTGCAGGATCACATAGGTCATGTAGCTGTACATGTACATGAGGTAATGATATCTGTTTCACTTTACTCTCATCCCTAGCCCCATGCCCCTTCCCATCCCCTTTACTCTCCTCTACCATAATCCTCTGGAATTTATTCCTGCCATTATTTATCCATTGCACATTGATCATCTCTTCATGAGTCTGTTTCTCCAGGTAGTTCTATAATCCATCAGCATATCTTCCATGTGTCCCAAAAGAGTGCCTAGAACATACAGATGCTTAGTACATACTTAGCAAAGTCATCTTAATTGAAATGACCTGAAATTTCCAAAGAGGGTATTGTCAAGAGAAAAATAATGTTCACAAAAATTTATTCTGGAATTGGAGATGGAGATACTGGACAGACTTACTAGGAAATGACTGCCTATTGCTTAGATATGGGCTAATCCAGGCCAGTACCAAAGTGGAAATCCTGAGAATGAAATGGAAGACATCACTTTTAAGAAGAAAGACTTGGTAAATAAAGAAGAGGTAAAGAAGGGACAGGAAGACCCTGCTAGAGTTTCCAGGGGAAGAAAGGCGCTCATTTGTGTCACCTTGGAGAGGGAAGGTACATACAGAGGCTGCCACAGGAGCAGCAGTAATCACATCAAAAGGCAAGGGAAGAAGCTGAGTTCAGAGGTCAACTGAAAAGAACCTAAGCAGCTTTGACACTGGTGGAAGAGCCTGAAGGATCTTAGACATCAGGTGCCCCAGTGTGGATCTGGGCCTTGCTTTGGCAGCAGGTGGGAAGGTCAGCCCTGCAGGCACAGCAGTAGAGTCCCCAAGGACCAGTGCAGGTGAGTCTGGGTCAGCGTGGGGGTGGAACCCTCAGCCCTGTGTAGCCACACCCAACCCACACTCCCAAGCCTCCGCTCCACAGAAGAATTGTTTCCAAGTACAAAGGTCTTATTATTGCCACTTTTTAAATGTCATAATATCTGTAAAATCTCAATATTAACTTTTCTTTGTTTCAATGCCAATTTTTCTTCTTTAAGATCAACTTAGGCGTACACTCATTATTACTGCCTGTGTTCTATTTCTATACCATGATTCCAGGACTCTCCAGTAAACAAGGAGTTCACCCAAAGAGCTTTACCATTTGCATGGAGCCAGTTTAACCCAGAGCATAATTTACTTTATGGCCAGTAACTTTCTTAACTGGAAACTAAATTGGCTGAAGCAAGAACCTGCTGTCTCCTGTGGGCTCGTTCCGAATGGCAACTTTCCCTATTATATGTGAGGACGTCAGCCTTTGCTAACAATCTCCTGTGGGCCCCTCTCTTACCTACTTCCCAATCATGCCTCCTTCCCTCCTGGACTTATTAACTGAACACTCTCAGCTGGGGGTTTTCTGCAGCAAGTCTGTGCCAAAGCTGGCAGAGCGTGGAGGCTGGACAGCCCCTATGTGGAGTGATAGCAAAACTGCCTGGGAACTCCTTGTAGAGAATTTCTTTCTTTCACTCATTCATTCACTCATTCATTCACACATACATTCATTTTATAACTCACACATTCTTTCTAGTTAAGATTTCTTGAGCATTATTTAGATACCAGTCATTGAATTTACCATGTTTGGCAGGCTTGAAGAGCAGTCAAGAACAAACAAAATTAGAGAAATGTGCACCTAAGAGCCAATAAAGGAAACAGGGAATGATGCCCACATGTTAGGGTTCGGATATGAGGTGTCCCCTAAAAGCTCATGTGGGAGACCATGCAAGATGGTTTAAAGGAGAAGTCATTGGATTTGAGAGCCTTAACTCAATCAGTGAATTAATCCCTGAGAGAATTAACTGAGGGGTAACTGAAGGCAGGTAGGATATTGTTGGAGAAGGGGGGCCTTAGGGGTGTGCCTTTAGGGTATATATTTTGTATCTGGCAAGGGAAGTCTCTCTCTGCTTCCTGATCATCATGTGAGCTGCTTCTCTCCACCATACTCTTCCACCATGATATTCAGACTCACCTTGAGCCCCAAGGAATGGAGCCTGTTGAATATGAACGGAAAACTCTGAAACCGTGAGCCCCACAATCAACTTTTCCTCCTCTAAAATTGTTTTTTGTCAGGTCATTAGTCACAGCAGTGAAAAAGCTGACTAAAACACCACAATATGGGGTTTGGTAGACAACCTGAAGCAACATCTCCTGGGGTGTTTTTAAAAAATCCTTATTCTTGGGCACAATCCAAATTGGTAGACCATGAATATAGGGAAAGAAGAACATTTTGAATAGTCCTTAGGAAGATTCTAATGTGATTAGAGATTAAGGACAAATTTTAGAATAAAACATTATCCCAGCAGCAATTTGTTATGTAATGGTTAATATGTGAAGACAATATATTCAAGTGTCTAAGCCTGAGAAGGATCATGAAGTTCAAGAAGTTTTGTAGAAATATGAACCAGAAATAGGTCTGCTTCTTTTATACAAGAGATGAGATGAATAGTTTAATGTCATAGAACTCTGACTGTGCATAATTTTGTTTCCAAACACAAATGACATGATACCTGGAAATTTACTTTATAATCTTCAGTAGGTAAGATTAGCCCAATATAAAATGTATATTCAATTAGAACACAAGCTTTGCAATTGAACACCTATTTATGATTAAAATTCTGCACATAAATAAAATTTATACCTTAAAATATTTTGGAATCCATGTCCTAAGGTTCCAAGGACATAGTTGTCATTTGACACAAGGAAGAGGATACAAAACAGTAGCATTGTTTCTTTTTCTGGTTTTCACACAGTGGATATCACTATGCATTCCCAGTTGCAGCTTGACATGAACTTAGGTTAAGCTTCTTGATATATTAAAGAAAAACATAAAATAGAACACAGGTTGAGCACTCTCCTAAACTCTGAAAATGCAAAGAAGTTTGAATAGTGGTTCCTGCCAACAAAACAAAAAGAGAAACAGGCAAATAAAATGTAATTGGTAAATAATGTTGTAGGACATCATGAGATCTTTTGCCTTAAGGAGAAGTTACTAGTTCTCTTGAAGAGCTAGTAAGTTAAGGTATGAGTAATAAGCAACATCAACTGGGTATATGTATGTGTCTGACATGTTGTAAGGTGTCTGTGGGGGTGGTGGAGTAAAATGTTTCCTCTATATTCCATCTCTGTCTACCCCTCTCTAATGAGCTTACCTGACCCCACATTCATAGACACAAAGCAGAAGATTGTCTGGGCCCCACAACCCCCCATTTTGTATGCTTCCCCATTAGTGAGCCTTGTGACTTCAGTTCTATCCAAATCCTCTACATTTTGCCTGCATTTCCAGAATCTGTGTGTGTGCCTCCTGGGCAGTAGAGTTCTTCTTTTCAGAAGTGCTCTGCTTTCAGAAGTAGAAAAGTTGTCTACTTTTTATTTCTATTTAATTCTTGAGTCCTGATTTCAGTCATCACTTTCTGAATTCTGCTTCACCTTGGTGGCTTTTATCCCTGACTCTTGAACTCTTCAGGCATATGATGTGACACCATTCAAATGCTGGCTCTTTCCAAGTTAGCAATGAAAGCAAAAAATGTATTTTTTTCCCTTGAGGCAGGTTGCTGGATGAGTTCACTCATGTTTGTTCTACTTTAAGCTGGTCTGTACCAAACTTCATGTGGTTATTTCATTCTGCAAGAGAGCCAAGTACATTAATTGAGTAGGTATAACCACTGGGTTGCTCCAACCCCAGAGATTGTCATTTCTTTGTGAAATAAGAGCAGAAATGCACTACTGGAATCTAATGCACAGGATTAGCTGCTGGTACAATTGTCCTTTAATCCGTTTTTCCTTCTCAGAAACAAAACCAAACACACCAAAATGTCTGCCTCAACTTGTTGAATGAGATTGGAGAGAAATAATGAAAAACAATAAAGACATGCCAATTTCTAGCTGAAAGTGCCAATCTATTGAGCTAATAGGGTAGGTGTTCCTTAGTGGTTCCCTGACCTTCACTGCTCCAAGATAAAATTCTTTCTTTTTCAAAATTTATTTTTCCAGAAGTTGAGGACAGAATTCCCCTCTTTCTCTTCTGGTAAGAATGTTCTCCACACTCCCATTTTGTCACTCTAGGGCTTGGAAGAACTTACCCCATTCTCATTTTTAGTGACTTGTTCATAAATGAATGTATGACCCAATTTTGGCTAATGAGAATCAGACTTAAGTCTTTTACTTGAATTTTTAAGAAATAGCTACTCTGCGTTACAAGCATGGAGTTAGGGTTGAGCATCTTGTTAGATACCACTTAAGAATTGAAAGGGACCAACAATGGAAACAAAACCAGACTGGGAGAGAGGAGAGCTGATAATATTTTTGATCTTATAGATCTGGCCATTCTTTAAAGGTGACTCACCTAGAATTTTCAAGAATGTGAAATACTGATTCTTTTTTGTGTTTCTCTAGTGTTTTATTGTGTTTAAAATTTCATTTAGATCTTTTGAAAATGAAATTTAAAGTGTTTTGCTTAACAGACTAAGAAAAACCTACTCATACTGTTTTCTGACACTTTCCCAGGTCCTTTCCTCCTACTGAATTTCTAGTCCTTTTTCCTTATGAGAGTAGGTGGATTCCCTATTAGAGTGCCTATATAATTTTTATAGGCTAGCAATGTTTGCATAAGCATGTCTTCCCCAGGAAATTCTGACAATGTGGAGCAAAAAGGTTATGCACATTCATCCATCCACAGCAACACATATGCATAGCTTGAGTAAAATGGACACTATCAAAAAATTTTTTCTGCTATAACAAATTAATTTATTAGACCTTAACACTCAAGACTGAGTTTCAGCTTAATCTGAATAATTTAAAGAGAATCACTGCTACTTAAATTGTCATTTCTTATTAATTTGACTTTCAAAAAGCTAGACTTGTGGTTTGAGGCTGCTTCTCTCAACAATGATAGAATTTATCCAAGTGCAGCACTAAAACTGGTTATCAGACTTAGGAACTACCAAAAATCAAGATCAATTTTCAAGACCAGGAACATAAAATCAGAACTCAATCTGGGTTAATGTTAAAAAACAGGTGCTTATTTAAGGGATAACTAGTGAATAATATAGTGCTAATTCTTAGAAAAGTTTTTTTGGGGGTGGTCACTTAACACAAGTTTTTATAATGCCCACAGTGAAAAGGCAAATTAGGTATAATTAATTGTGTTTTGCAGTTGAGAAAATAGAGGCTTAGAAATGTGACAGGTAACTTTTGCTGTGTAAGGAACTACCCCCAAAGTTGATGGCCTAAAACAAGAAGCATCTGTCATGTCTCAGAATTTTGAGGATCTTGATAAGTAGTTTTTTCGGTCTGGGTTAGTACAGCTGATTTTTGTTCTCAGCTGGGGTTATTTCTGGTGCTTTACGGTCTACAATAGTTTTGTTGCTATGTCAACTTGATGGAAGCATTCTGGTCAGGGAACTTTATCTCTCCTCTACTATGAAAATCTCACTTGGGTTTCATTTACGTTGTAGCCTCAAGTTATCAAGCACAGCAAGGGAGCTCTGGAGAACAAACCCATTTTAAGTCTCTGTGTGAAATTTACTACTGTCCTATAGATCTCTCGTTGGACATAGTCTTGTATTAATGCCTCAGTTGTGGTGTTCAATAGTAGAAGTCTTATATAAGAATGACTCATACTCAATCCTTAGATTGACTATATATAATAAAGTAGGGAGATACAGGGCCTGTGGCAACATGAGGCATCTTCCCCACCTAAAAGTTCCTAAGTTAAAGGAAATTTTCATTCATTCATTCATTCATTCATTCATTCATTCATATTGTACTGCCTCAAACAAATCTGTCCCAGAAGAGATGATCAAGAACTACTTGCTGTGACCTCTGCCATATAAATATCTGCCCACCTTTATCTGGAATTAACAACATCACAATAGAAGCATTTTCCCAAGAATCCTGTCCTCCTCCAGCTGTGATGGAGATGTGTGGGAACTACTTCCATAGAAAAAGGATGGAGTGAGATAGCTACCCTTCCAGAGGGTCATGGTATTTGGCATGTCCAGCATGTAGACTGTCTATGCAAGAGGCCTGATGTGTACTCAAGCTGCACAAGATATACTCTCTCCTGAAGACAAGGGACTGGGGATCCTGAGTCCTGCCAGATGGAGGAAGTGACCACAAAAAAGACCTAGCTGTTCAGTTTGTCAGCAGTCAAAGGGCAATGGGAAGCTGTGTATTTCTTCTCCCAAACTGTGAGAAAACCAAGCATTTAATTCCACTGTTCCAAATTCAAACCAATCAAACATTGGCAGTTTGGGATAATTTTATTTTGAGGCTTTAGCTTATCTCCATGGGATAAAAGCTTTTTCCAAACTGGCTTTAACTAAAAATGTCATCCATCCCAGCTGCTCACTGGTTAGCAGAAAGAGTGGTAACAGAAGGCCCCTTTTGATAGTCCCATTCCATAATATCATTATCCAAATTTACATGGCAAAGATGTGGGAACTATTTATATGTTGATTATTACAGAGCTGCAGTTTATATTTTTCCCAGCACAGTTGAAAATTATATTTAGAAAGACTGACATCATCTTTAAATATACATTATAGCTCTCATTTGGTGGAGATGAGCTGTTGAAATACATGCCACCTACTCAACTTCTCAGAAAAATGGAATCGATGTTTCACACGTGGTTATATATAAATGTGTGCACTGGCATGGGGCTGAACTGGAAGCTAGAGAATTGCGAAGGAGTTTTGCACAGTCTAGTTTTTGCCATCTCAGTTTGTTCTTTATTTAAAAGGAGAATGACAATGTGACTTAGTTGTAAAAGCAGGGTTTTATAGCCAAAATGTAGAGGTTCTGAATTCTAGCACTGCTTCATAGTAGCTTTTTATTCTTGGAAAAGATATTTATCCACTGTAAATATCTCTGTTTCCCAACAATGGAGTGTGACTGTGAATGCTCACTTGAGAATTATTGGAGATAAATTTATACCATACAGTTAATGCTTAATGAAAACAAATGATTAATATTATTAGGTATGTTCCCAACAATAGAATGGGTATTTTATGTTGATTGTGATGGTTAATTTTGTAGTGATATGACTGGGCCACCGGATGCAAGATATCTGGTCAAACATTAACCTTATTGTTTCTCTGAGTTTCTCTTCAGATAAAACTTATATCTAAATCAGTAGATGAGTACATCAGATTGTCCTTCCAGACATGAGTGAACCTCAGTCCAATTAGTTGTTGCCCAGTTAGAATGAAAAGGCAGATCTTCCCCTGGGTAAGAGAAAATTCTTCCTTCTGGATGGACTTAGAAACTAGAACTTCAACTTTTTTCTCCCTAACTTTGGACTTGAATAGAAACATGGGCTTGTCCTGTCATTTTTGGATGGGAAATACACCATAAGTTCTCCTGGTTCTCAGGCCTTCACATTCTAACTGGAACAAGTCCATTGGCTTTTTTTGATTCCCCAGCTTGTGAACTCACCCTGAAAACTTAAGGCGTGCCAGCATCCATAATTATGTGAACCAATTTCTTATAGTAAATATTTTTCTCCTTCCCTCTTTCTTTTGCTATCTAAACACGCATACACACACACACACACACACACACACACACACACACACACACAGAATATACATAGAACGTATTATGTGTACATCCTATTGATTGTTTCTCTATAGAAGCCAGACTAATAATAGATCATTTATGTGTTTGATTGCTAATAATAATTCATCACAATAAAATATATTGCTGTTTTTTTTACAATTTTATTTACCACATTTGAAATGAGAAGATCAGGACCTCCATGAACAAATTAATGTGTCTTACAGCCACAGAGATGGCAGAAGCACAGAAAGAAATCTGGAAACCTGGGGTTATATTTTATCCATTGACCTGCCACCCTACATTGTCTAGACATTACATATTAGAGAAATTAGCTGCTGTTCTAGAGCTGAGATGATTTTTGGAAACCTGATGCTCACAGTGAAACACAATCAAGGCCACTACAAGAGGGCAGTGTGGGAACAGCACCTCCCAGAATTGTAGACAGTAGTAAGCCATGGAACCCACAGGCTTAAATCTTTGAAATGAGGTTGGAAATGGAACATATTTTGCTTTTCCTGACACATCTCACTCCACCCATTATCTGTCTTGAACCTGGAACCTGACAGCTGATTCCAGGAAGATTGGTGTTTGCAGGTTTGTGGCACCTGTGAGTAACCACAGCTCTAGAGGGAGATCCAGAATTCAAATAGCATCTGAAATGTTTTATCTCCATAAACAAGCAAATTTAGATAAGAACAATTTCACGATGAGGTTTCATGGCTTATAATGATTAAAAATTCACTTTGTTCACTATAATAGACCAACTTTCACACTTTAAATTCAAAGAACCAGATATTCAACACAAATACCTTTTTGAAGTATAGGACCACCAGATTTAATAACTGAAGTCTCTAAATGATACATAGATACTGTATTTGCCAAACTTGACTATTATGAAAAATTCTTGAAAATCATTCACTTCATGAGTGGAAATGAAAATACAGCTGCAACTCCTAAGAGTCATGAGATGACATTTTATTTTTTATAAGCTTGTTGGCAAAAATTCAACTTTCATAAGCACATATGCCTGTCTCCAGCTTTTAAGGAGTCAGTTTTATGTTTCATACCATTCTTTCTTCCTGCCTGTTAAGCAAGTCCTGTTTTGAGCCAAGATCAGTTTTTATATAAAGCTCAAAGGTAAATCATTTTATATGTATTTGCATAGGCATAATTGTTTCCACATACTCCATGCCCACTACCCCCCATGGACTGCATAGCACTGTCAGACTAATAGGTTTGAAACCTCATTCTCAACATATCATGCCCTTGTTCAAGAAAAAATTTCAATTTCATTAAATCATAACATTTCATGCTGTTATTCACAGTTTTCTATAACCTGACCCCACTTTCCTTTGTAGTTCTAATGAGAATAATATCCTTTTTAAAAAAGAATGTTTTTCTTTCTCTTATACCTTTTGACTCCCAGAAAATAACAACTCAAAGTGAAGTTCGTGGGGGTCCATGAATTAGAATTCTTTCCTGGCTTCTATAGTGCAAAAAGAATTGAGAATTAAAATACGGGAGCCACCGTGATTCACGTCAGACCAACTTTATCACTAAAATTGTAGATATGAAGAACTGCATGACATGTGACTGATTTATGTAGGTTATTCAAAGTTCCTCTCTCCTTTATTCTAATTTGATTCCCCTCTTCCAGAAATATAGACACTTCCTTGCAGAGGCAGATCCTGTCCTGCTTAACTCACCACACCAGGAAGAGCAGACTGCAATTTGCCCTCTCAGCAAGAGACCTTCCTAAATGAATGTACAATGGGTTGACTTGGGTTTACCAGCTTCTGCCTCTCACACCACTATGGAAAGTCCAGACAAGGTAGACCTGGGTAGAAAAAAGTTGAGTGTGTTTTCCATTAAAGTGCTGTTAGTGTTCCACCACTTCATAAGAAATTACCACAAATTCAACAGTTTAAAACTATACCTACTTATTAACTCCAAATTCTATATGTCAGAAGTCCAGGTACAGAAGGACTGGGGTCTGCACTCAAGGTGATAGGCTGAAATAAAGGTATTGGACAGACTATACTCTTATCTGAAAACTTTGGAGAGAAAATTATTTCCAGACTAAACCTATTCTTATGTTTGGAAAAATTGAGTTCCTGGTAACTAAAAATGAGATCCCCATTTTCATGCTGGTTGGTATATAGGATCCACTGTCAGTGAGATACCCTCTTTTTCTCAGGTCAATAGTGATACATCAGCTGGGTATCATGCTTCAAATTTCTGACCTCTCTGTATCTGAACTCCAGACAGATTTTTTAAAAATGATTTGTTATTTAAGAACAGTTTTAGATTTATAGTGTTGTGGAGATAGTATGAAGCATTTCCATAACCCAAATGACCAGTTTCCCCAATTATGAACATCTTCCATTACTGTGGTATGTTTATCAACTTTAATGAACCAACTTTGATATATTGTGAATTACTGAACTCCCTATTTAACTAAATTTCTTACATTTTTTTCTACCATTTCCTTTTTCCTTACAGAATTCCACCTAGTATGCCACATTATATTTAAAAAAATCATAGTTTGCGGGTTTATCTTTCTGATCAATTTCTCATGTTTCCTTCTTTGATGACTGCAATGGTTTTGAGGATTATTAATCAGGCATTTTGTAGAATGCCCCTTAATTAAGATTTAGATAATGTTGTTCTTATGATTAGACTGGGATAATGTGTTTATAGAGGACCACAGGGGTAAAATGCCTTTGTCATCAAGAACACATATCGGTGTAATTTATCTACCCTCAAGCCTGCCCTGGTTACCTGACTTGATGCTGTGTTTATCAGTAGTAAATTATCAGTAGTAATTTAATCTTTTAGTCTCCCATTTACAGTATATTTTGAAAATAAGTCACAAGATATAGTCCACACTTAAAGGATGGAGAGTTATGACTTGTGTCTTTCATATTAGAATATATACTTAAATTTTATTTAATTTTAATGCACAGGATATTTGCCTCTTTTCATCCATTTCTTTCCTTATTCATCCATTATTTAGATCTGCATGGAATCATGGATCTTTCATAATTTGTGCATAACCTATTTGTTTTGATCCAGCTGTAGCCATTGGGAGGTGCTTTTGTTGGCTCTGTGCCCTTCAATATACCCCCATCAGCCCATTGTCATGTGTTTCTCAATATTTAATTATTTTCTAGCACTACAAGATGGTCTAGTCTCATCCTGTGTATTAGAAATCAATATTCAAAGTTGGAGTACTAGGAGTGATCATTTCTACTGGAGTGACAATTCTTGTAGGCACAAATGCATATGTGTGTGTTTTTATGTACACATGCACACATCTACTAACTAGTGTATGCCCACATATAAAAATACTTCTATATGTAAACATCTGTGTTTACACTAACCTAGACACATGTTAATACTAATTTTTCCAACTAATTAATTACCACATGGGACATTTTAGCCTTCTCTCCTTGCTTATCTGTAAATTCACATGTCAACGGTGAGAAACCTGGCTCACACCATCTGCCATCCATTAGCTTAATGTTTCAATTATGATTGCATGTGTAGTAGTATCAGAACTGATACCTAATTCTTTCATTAAAAAAAAAACACCTTTAACAATGACAATAAATGGTTTGTAGTTTTCTTTGGCCTTTAGTCTTAAATATTCTACTGATTTCCAAAGTTACATGGATCAGATACTTTTCTCTCCCCACCTTAAAGTAAGTGTGTGTGATATATTTGTAGTGCTTTTGGGTTATTTTGCCACATACTGTGTTCCCCAACCTAGAATGTCTGTACTACGAATACACACACATGCACACATACACACACAAACACATGTGTGTCTATATGTATATATTAGGAGGACATATATTTATATATTAATTTGCAGACTTAAAAATCACTCTTTATACTGTACAGTCCTATTTACTCTGGGAAAGGCACAGTACTTTCATACCTACAATTATAGCCTTACACAGAATAATTTCACCATCTTAAAGAAAAACAAATTCTGTTTTATCTATTCAAAATTCTACTTCCACCTCAGACTCTGGGCAGTCACCAAACTTTTTAATATCATTATTCCAAAATTTCCAGAATTTCTTATAATTTCAATCATTATGCATTACAACATGAATGCTTTCGTCCTAGCTTCCTTCACTAGTAAGCATTATGCATCTAAGACTAACCTACATGTTTTGGTAGCATGGTGACTAACTTGTCTTTATCACTTAATAATATATAGTTGGATGAATATATCATGCTTTGTTTATTCATCCTCCAATCAAAAGTCATCTTAGTTGCTTTCAGTTTGGGGAAATTATGAATAAATCTGCTACAAAAATCACTTGCAGGTTTTGTATAAATAGATAATTAATTTCTTAGAACAATAACTGATTGTAGGATAATGCTATGTTTAATTTTGTAATACATAATCAAATTGCCCTGAAACATACCCGGGTCGGTTTGTATTCCCACTAGCAATGCGTGAGAGTTCTGTTGCTCCACACCCTCCACAATAGCACACAATAGTAGGCATTTTCAGTGCTTTGGATCTTGATAATTTTGATAGATTTAAGTGATTTCATTTTTATTTCAATATGCAATGCTCTAATGATAAATGAGTTTGAGCAACTTTATATATGCTTACATATGTATGTAAGTGCATTTTGACTGAATTGGTATGAATTGTATTAAATTCTAATACATAAATTTAAATTGGATTATTTTCACATTTCTTAATTTGGTTGTTTTCTAATGTTCTAATGTGGAGTTTAAAGTTTTTGTATACATTGGATTCAGTGCATTATCAGATTTGTGTTTTGTGAATATTTTCTTGTCTAGTCTTTTTATTCTCCTAACAGTGTTTTTTTTTTTTTTTTTCATTGTGGTGCTGGGGATTGAACCCATGGCCAGGGCCTTGGGCATGTGAGGCAAGCACTTTACCAACTGAGCCATATCCCCAGCCCTTTAACAGTGCATTTTATTTTGCAGATAAGAAATTTTACAAAAGTCCACCTTATTATTTTTTTTCATTAATTATACTAATTGATACTTATACTTAATTGATTCTGGATCTTTAGTGAGGTAGTATATCATGGACAGAAGGGTGTGGTAGAATAAAATTTCACACCTCATTGCAGCCAGGAAAAAAGAGAAAGAGAGAGAGAGAGAGAGGAAGGAGAGAAGGAGAGGAAGGAAAAGGAACAGAATATCAGGGGCCAGGATGCAATCTTCCAAGGCCTATTCCAGTAAGGTCTCACCTCCTACAGTTTCTGTCACTTCCCAGTAATCCATTCAGTTGTGAACCCATCAATGGTCTAATCTGCGGAAGAGATCGGAGTTCTCATGATCCAATTACTATCCCCAAGTCCCACCTCTGAACATTGGTGCACTCATGAGACTTAGGGGAATGTTCAAAATCCAAATTTAAATATTCTTTCCCTGTTCCCAATGGCTCATGTCCATCTCAAAATGAAAAATTCTTTCAGTTCATCTCCAGAAATTTTCAACATCTACAGCACTGCTCAAAATTCCAAGTCCAAAGTCTACTCTGAGACTTAGGCAACTCCTGGACATGATGCCCCATAAAAATCACAAGGCAAATTATGTACTTGCAACTTAAATGTTGCAGGGTAAGCATTACAATTCCAAAAAAGAATGAGTGGGGATATACAAAGGAGGAATGGGATCAAAACAAGACTGAAACTCAGCAAGGCAAACATTAAACCCTGAAGCTCCATGTCAGGTATCCAGAGCACATTGGAGGTTGCTCCAAACAACTTGGACATCTCCATGCCCATGGCTTTTGCTAGTTGCAGACCACAGGACCTCTCTCTTTGGCTACATATACTAACCGCATGCGGCTTTCCTCAGTGGATGATCCAAAATCTTGTCATCTCTACTTCTTTGAGTCTCCCTTGCAGCTTCGATTTCACTCTCACAGTTCCATGAACTGTCCTTTGATTGACTTTCCATAGAGAATTCATCCATGTCACACATTTTCTGGCCTCTCGGGCCTTCTTTTGAAAAAATTTTGGAAACCTACATAACTCCATAACTCCTGCATTCTGCATGTCTTCAAAACAAGCATACATGGACAAAACCAAGATCTGCTGCCAGCAGGATCTACAATGGGACTCCCTTGCACAATGACCGTAGTAGCCTTTGAGTGTCTGAATTTTATTTTTTCTACTGCAATAAACCCAGGAACACTTTAACAATAAGCTACATCCCTGGTTCTTTTTCTTTTTTATTTTGAGACAGGATCTTCCTAACTTGCTGAGGGTCTTTCTAAGTTGCTTAAGGCAGCTTCAAACTTTCAATCTTACTGCCTCAGGCTCCTGAGACACTATAATTAGAGACAAACATCACCTTGTCTGGCTTGAGTGCTTGGATGTGTGACCATGTTGAAATGATCCCTTGTGAAATAATACTCTAGATGGCCCTGTAAAGGCATGGTGCCCAGGGACTCTCTTTTTTAAAAAGAAATAGATGCACAAGTAATAGAGGTACAAATTTCTCATGTCTTTGCTTAGGTATCCTCTCTTGAATTTCATTTTCAATAACTATTCTTCCTTTTCCAAATATATCTGTCTAAAGCTGTAATCCACTCAATTTTTGTAGTTGTGAAGCAATGGTAGTTTGTAATTCAATCCCAGGCCATTTCCTCTCTTCATCTTCTCTTCATTGTCGCTTTATCTATAGCAAATATTGGATTTTTTTTTTTCTTCTTTACATAACACAATTTATTTTATGTTACTGTGTAACACATAACTTAAAATCATGCAAATTTATTGCCACACAATTTGCATGATTGAGAAGTACAGTATGACTTACCTTCTTAGGGTTTCAAAAGACTATTCTAAGTTGACATCTGGAGTTTGCCATCTTTCAAACTCATCTAGTTTCTGGCAGAAGTCAATTCTGTGAAGCTTCAGTACTAAGACCCTTAGCTCCTAGAGGAGACCCACAGTTATTTACCACCTGGCCTTTTTCATTGGCAGTGACAGTATAAAATATGCTTCTTCAAAGTCAGCAAGAGGGAGTGTTTTTCTCCCACTAGTTAAGATGGAACATTACATTATGTAATTCACACAGGAGTGACACCTTATTATCTCTGTTATATAATGCAACTTAAGGTGAAGTTCCATCACATTTGCCATATGTAATGATTAGAAGCTTGTCATAAGTCCCACGTACACTCAATAGGAGTATTATAGAAAAATGATCGATATTTGGAGGTGGAAAATCATCACTGATGACTTTAGGATCTGAATGTCACACACTGCACTTGACTTGAAGTCTTTGTATTTGTTTTTCCCCTCGTCACATTCTCAAGGAAACCCTTTTGAATGCTGTTTCTTCAATCACTCATATCACAGCCATTACCAGTCTGTTACTACATTTTGTTTTTCTTCACTGATCATTCTTTGACATTATATGATTATTTTTTCAAATTCTGTCTTGAAATAAGAATTTAAGCTTATCTTCAAGGTGAAGAAATGGGCCTAGTATAGTCATGTTCAAAGAATATTTGTTGACTCACTAAAAAAAAAATTAATAATTTTAGGGAATGGTCATCAAAGACTGTTTAATTTGATCCAGAAGTTTATCACTAGACTATAAAAAATGAAAGTTGCCTTTGATGTTTTATTATTGTCTCTGTGGCAAGGTGGCAAGTAGCAACATCATGGTAAAATAGAAGAATCATAGATTTTTTAACATTACACATTAAATTCAGACTGTTAAACCCTATATTTGTCATCTAAGTGATTAATTTCTCTGAATCCAACTAAAATATTAGAGAAAAGAGAAAGCAGTCTATGATTTCTGTTAGGTAGATTTGGGTCGGAATTATAGATTCACCACTTAATGACATAGTTTTGACTAGTTCTTTGTGGTTTGGGAATCTTAGTGACATTTTAAAATTGGAACAGTAATTGTAATCTATTTAATGTAAGGAGATTTTTAAGTTAAATGAATAAGTACACGAAAAGTACTTCTCTGGTGATGGGCATGTTATTTTCATTCAGTACAAGTTTGTTTTAATTAACATGAATACTTTATAGATATCGGTAGGCTGTAGATTAGCATATTATCAGTATCATTACTGAAGTATATAATATCTTAAAAATATTACATATTTTTGTATTTCCTTCATTTGGAAATAACATAAAGATAAACAAGAACTCTAGTACTTATAATTACCTTATTGGTGAATTTTATTACAAACCTTAACTAACACTTTGCATAAGTAACAAGTAATAAAGGAAGCTATCAGCAATGGGAAGAAAGAGCCTACAGAGTGGGAGAAAATCATTAGCAATCATACTTCAGATAGAGCACTAATCTCCAGAATCTATAAAGAACTCAAAAAACTCTGCACCAAGAATACAAATAATCCAATCAACAAATGGGCTAAGGAAATGAATAGATACTTCAGAGAAGAAGATCTACAAGCAATCAATAAACATATGGAAAAAATGTTCAACATCTCTAGTAATAAGAGAAATGCAAATCAAAACTACCCTAAGATTCCATCTCACCCCAATTAGAATGGCGATTATCAAGAATACAAGCAACAACAGGTGTTGGTGAGGATGTGGGGAAAAAGGTACATTCATACATTGTTGGTGGGGCTGCAAATTAGTGCAGCCACTCTGGAAAGCAGTGTGGAGATTCCTTAGAAAACTTGGAATGGAACCACCAATTGACCCAGGTACCCCACTCCTTGGCCTATACCCAAAGGACTTAAAATCAGCATACTACAGAGATACAGCCACATCAATGTTCATATCTGCTCAATTCACAAAAGCCAGATTGTGGAACCAACCTAGATGTCTTTCAATTGATGAATGGATAAAGAAACTGTGGTGTATATATATATACAATGGAATATTACTCTGCCATAAAGAATGATAAAATTATGGCATTTGCAGGCAAATGGATGAAATTGGAGAATATCATGCTAAGTGAGATAAGCCAATCTCAAAAA
Source organism: Sciurus vulgaris (assembly GCF_902686455.1). Taxonomy (NCBI): domain Eukaryota; kingdom Metazoa; phylum Chordata; class Mammalia; order Rodentia; family Sciuridae; genus Sciurus; species Sciurus vulgaris. The sequence continues at coordinate 131,857,792 of NC_136469.1, read as the reverse complement.
ACCAAAGGACGAATGATACCGCTAATAAGTGGATGATGACACATAATGGGGGGAGAGAGGGGTTAGTGTAGGGTTAGAGTTAGGGTTAGGGAGGGGGGCAAGAATGGAGGAAGGAAGGACTGTATAGAGGGAAAAGAAGGGTGGGAGGGGTGGGGGGAAGGGAAAAAATAACAGAATAAATCAAACAACATTACCCTATGTAAATTTATGATTACACAAACGGTATGCCTTTATGCCATGTACAAACAGAGAAACATGTATCCCATTTGTTTACAATAAAAAAAAAACTAAGATATCAAATGTTGGTGAGAATGTAGATTAACTGAACTCTTATGTATTACTGATAAGTACATAAATGGTACAACTAATTTGGAATACTATAAGAAATAACTGCTAAATCTGGTGTATGCCAATAAATGTTGAACAACTGTTTCTCTGACAAAAAAGTAGATATTTACATTCTATATATAGCTAACTAATCTGAATAATTTTAAGATAAAAAGCAGAAATTACTAACTGCATTTTAAACTATGAGAGGCTACTATTTGATGTGTATAAATTTTCTGTTGTGTTTATACATCCTTTTCAAGTGTTTTATAGAACACTTAAAAATTGAGGTCTCATGGTATGTGTTGCTTCAGTATAGTCAAAAGCATGCATATAAGTAACATTTTTATTATTTTCAAAAATTTGCTCATCTTATCTCACAAATAATATATTTATATGCAAAGTATGTTGAAATAAATTAAAAGAGGTATTTTTATTTTACTAAGCCATATGAGGTACTCATATAAAGAAATATTTCCTTTTCCTTAGCATCTAATTATATAGTCTACAAAATGTTCCATTGTGACCTAAGTACTCTTAATTAATTAAAAATGCAATAGTTTCACCAAAAATATAAATAATAGGGATTTATTTTCTGTAGAAAAATTTCCAGTTAATAAATGAAGTTAAAAGAATTTAAAAATAACCATTTGCTTCTCTGCAAAATAATTAATTTAGGCAATCATGGTCAGTGCATGAAGCCCTTAGATGAAAACCAATGGGGCACTTTATGATAGCATCATTTGGCAATCAAAACCTAAACCCATTGATCATCTTAGCCTCACTTAAAGTGGGGTAAATGAATGGCATGTGTCTGTTGATGTGACCTACCACTTGTGAACTGTAAAAAGAGAAAAAACAGCCAAGTAAATACAAAGTGAAGGTCTCAGGGATTTGACCCCAGGTTTCACCCCACAACTCACATTCTGCTTAAAATATATGGAAATTTTCATACAAAGTGTGGGAGCCTCTGTTAAATTAAGAAATCAAGAAACCTTTTTTTTTTTTTTTTTTTTTTTTTTAAGAAGGAGGACATCTTTTATTCATTTATTTCATCCTAACTGATTTAGTGTCTGCTATGTGTCTGACCTGGTGCCTGTATTAGGAGAATAGTGATACGTGGTCTAATATCAGTTTTTGGAGAGTTCAAAATTAAGACCCACAAATTCATAACCAAAATAAAATATGGTAGGGGTTCAAATTTAGGTGTGCATGGTGGTTGTTTCTCTGACTTGGGCAGTTTTCCTACAAGTTGGACTTCAGAATAAGAGCTAAAATTGAGGGTTTTGAAAGGTAACCATATGGTTTGGATATGTGGTATCTCTTAAAACCTCCTGTGTATAGGACTACACAGAAATTAAATGTGAGAGTTGTAACCTAACTAGTCCATCCTAGTTTGAATAATCTAACTGGGTGGTAACTGTAGGCAACTGGGTAGTGGCTGCAGGGACACAGGTCACCAGGGCTTCCCCTGAAGGGTTCATCTTCCCTGTGGTCCCTTCTCTTATCCATCTGCTTCCTGGCTCCCATGAGCGCAGCAGCAACTCCTCCGCCATGATGTTCTGCCTCACTTTGGGTCCAGAACAATCAGGCCAATTAACCATGGACTGAAACTCTGAAACCATGAGCTGAAATAAACTGCTCCTCCTCTAAGGTGTTCTAGTCAGGTATTTTGGTCATAGCAATGAAAAAATCACTGACAAAATAACTAAGGGATACATTAAGGAAGTGTGCCTGAAATAGAGTTGAGAAGGAGAGTTTAGAGCAGAGGTCACTGTGTAGGAAAAAGCAGTAGGACTTAAGCAGGGCAGATAAAGAAAGGCAGAAATAAGTGAACCATTTGCAGAGTCAGATTTCAGAGGCCTGGGAGTGAGGAGCTGTGTGGTGTGGCACTGAAGACATCTAGAATCTACAATGATGATTTTCCTCCCAGGACATCCTGTTGCTGTCATTTTTTCTAAGGCAGAGGAGGTATTCAGCAGATATATTTGAGGAAGGGTGGTCAATTTGCACAAAATGTTACTAGAAACTTTTTCACTGGTACACAAATCCTGTGTATGAACTTTGCAGTTGAATTGTGAAAGACAACATCACCTTGAAATGCTAACTCATTTTCTCCACTTGGGAGTTAAGTACTTATGTATTTGGTCTGTACTTTTGTCTTGGAATTTTTAGGGAAATAAAAATCTCTGCATGGCTTTATAAGTAAGAAGTCCCTTCAGCATCCACCTGAGCCCCTTGGCAAGCACCATGGCAGCTTGTGATGCCAACCCTGGCTGTAGCAGATAGAGGGACTAACAGTAATTGCTGTTTCCAGCCCTTTTGGAGGTTTCCAAGCTGTCTTTGGCATCTGCTTCATGCATACTTCACTGGCAGCTAGGGAGTGAGGGATTTCAAAGATACTATTAACATTTTTTTGCCAATTAGGAAGTGTGTGATCAAATAATTGCCTTAAACTATTCAAGATGGCCCACCTCACAGAGCTGGAACGAAGCAATGAATGGCTGCCTATACTTTACCTAAGGAGTACAGTTTAGGGTATATATAGTATTCAATGAAAGATTGCTAGGAGTTTGTTTTTTCACATCACTTGGAAAAACCCACTTACTTGATGATCCTTTATTCAGTTCACACTTCTGGTAAAAAACAAAAATATTAAAAATATTCTCTTTCCTCTTTATATACCCTAGGATGCCTGACTTCAGTACCCATAATGATTGTCTTTCCTCCACAGGGAAGGCCGATTTCTTCTATATTTCTATATTTTACTTATCTACACCTGGATTCATTCCAGTTTTTCCCAATTAAAGAAAGGATGACCTTGGACACATCTTTTGACCTTCATCTATAAAATGGAAATAATAACAGTATCTAACATTAAAGATTAAAGGAGATAATATCAGTAAGGTATTTAACTCATAATGAGAGTTTAACAGTCCACACCTGTTACGTTAACATAGCGTATTGTGCCATTAATAGCCCAGTGTAATTCATTACCTTTTGATTCTCTACTCAGAGGCTGTCCTGTGCTTATTCTGTGTTCACTGCCTCCTTCTCACAGAGCATCTCATTTGTGAATGTAGGTTTCAATAGATAAACATGTTCTGTCTCCCTTATAACGTCTAGAGATCAGTGTCCATATCGATTCACCTCTATATCAACATTTTCCAGGATGATGGTATATTTAGGGGAACTACTTAAATTTATTTGCTCTGTGGATAATTTGATCTCCTCCAGCATTCAAGTTATATGAAAGTAACATTTCTATGTAAGTTAGAATGTTCCAGTGGGTCACCTGCTACTCTTGCTTATCGCAGGCCTTTGACTCCAATCTGGCCTGTCTATCCACACTACCTGGTCAAAGAGAATTTATTAAGGCATGTCTAATAGAGTCACTCCCTTATTTTGTAATCTCCCATGGCATTTGGCATTCCATTGGTAGTTTAACCTCAGCACCATCATAGAAGAAACTTCATGAACTTCTGCTTCTACTCTGTCCTTTCTAATCTTATCCTTCACCACATTTTCACCTGTGCAATATATGATTCCTACACTGCAATACTTGAAATATAAAATTTTCTGGCTCTTTCTCATTCCTATCTAGTGCACAAAAATGGTTTTTGTCTGGAGTAAATTTCTTTACCATTTCTTTTCACTTTTTTTTTTTTTTTTTTTTTTTTTTTTTTTGGTACTGGGGATTGACTTCAGTGAGTCATCTATCACTGAGTTACATTCCTAGACATTTTAATTTTATTTTGAGTCAGGTCTCACTGAGTTGCCCAGGCCAAGCTTGAAGTCAAAAATCCAAGTATCCTCCTCCTCCCGGGTAGCTGGGATTATATGTGGGTACCACTGTAGGTGTGCACAGTTCCTTATTGTTTTATACTGGTATCTTGTTTACTGTGATCCATCTCTTAGGATTTAGTTTAAATGTTCTCTGTATCACCTCACCCAGAAAGTCTTTCTAGTCCCACTCTATGTTGGTCATTTCCCTGTGTCCATGCAGCATGGGTTTCCCATGCATAACTCCATGATAACAGTTAACAGCATAGTGTTACATTTTTTTGTCCTACATACTTTTTATAATCCAAACATACCTATTATTTTTCAGATTGTGAGACCCCTGAGCCCAGAGCATCCTGAACATCTTATTCAATTCTTCTGAGAAGTTCATCATCAATGACCTACAACTCACCTCACAACCTACCACCCTCATCTCTACCAGCTTCACATTCATTTAATGCCAAACTGTGAAGTTTTCTTCAGAAACAGACTTTTTGAAGTACTCATGCATTTGTACATTCTATTCATCCTTTCTAGAAAGCTCGTTGACCTTGTTTTCCTCATTAATTCTTCACTCCCTACTGAGATTTATCTCACAAGTTATTTTTTAAAAATGATTTGATGAACACTCAATTTGGATTACATATTCTTCTTTATTGTTTGACACACATAACGTTCATGACTTCAGTTGCCCCTGTGAATAGACTTCTTATTATTTATTGTCCAACAAAAATTTGGCAATATTGATGTTTTAGACGAGATAATTCTTTGTTGAGAGCATTGTTCTGTGTTTTATAGTAGGTTTAATAAAATTGTCACTCTTTATGCATTGGATGCCAACATCCTACACCCTTTCTCTTATTATAACAAGCAAAATTGTCTCCATATATCTCCATATATTACCAAATATCAACTATGGGCAAAAATCATACTTGGTTGAGATCCAGTGCTGTAAACTCTAAGCCTAGAACTTAAGAGTTCCTCTAACTGCTCATAGTGATAAATGCGAATTTGACCTGGTTCAATAAAGACTACCTTTTTTTTTTTTTTGGTGTGGTACTGTTACTGATAACACACACACACACAACTGTAACATAGGAAATATACTCTATTTAGCATTAGTGTCTTGCTCTCTTATTTCAAAAGGGGATTTCCAGATTAAAATGAAAGCAAAGATTTTCTCTTTCCTGACAATTACAGAAGTCAATAATCAAACACTGTTTATTATAAGTAATAGACAATAAAAACTACTAGTTGGTAATATAAGATCAACCTTAAAAACTGCCAAGGAGGTGTGCAAGTAGACACTTTTCTACTCTTTCAATGCTCTTTAGCATTTCATTCCCAAACACATCAATATTTATTATTATTATTTTTCAAATCCTAAATCACACTGTGAATTATACCTATTTCTCTAATTATCCAGCTATAGAAAACACTTTTAAAACTTATCTCACTATAGTAGCTGAAGTTAATGCAATTCAGTGCATACTATGAATTATCTTCCATGAGCCTAACTCTTTCATAAATCTTTAGGACCTTGATTGCATTTGAAGTATTTTTTCTGAGATCTAAAGAAATATATATGGTGTTTTTCTGAGATCTAAAGATACACCATGACTATGGAAAAATAATCTTGTGGATTGTACAAGTCTCTTAGGGAATGGAATTCTTAGAAGAATGAGTGTCAATCTTTTAGGTAGAGAAATGATGGTGTTCAAGACGTACATTTAAATATGGCCTCTCGGCATTCGAGGAAGCAATGGAACCATGTAGGTCAGTTTTACTTTCCCATCACCTGTCTCCACTAAATCAGGCCACAAAAGAACTCTGACCTTCTTCTATAGCACCTTATTGCAAAGGGGGTCCTCCATCTAACCAAAGGAATGTCACATAAAGATACAAAGAAGAATCTGGCAGCCCTAGCTAAGCTCCCCCAGTTTATTATCATTAGATCACATATATTTGTCCTCCAATCACAGTTCTATAGGATTGTGCAAAAAAAACACATTTTTCCTATTTCTGTGGTTATTCTTCTATATGCACCAATGTTTCATAAAACTCATATTAAATATATTTGTATGCCTTTCTTTCCTCAATCTGTCTTTTATTTTAATGGTCTCAGCCAGGAACCTAGCAAAAGATATTACTTCTCCCCTACACAAAGCAATGAGAAGGTGTCAGAGAATGTCTCCAGAATGCAAATCAATTCTTGCCACAGGAAATTCAGTGATGTAGAGAATTTAAATTCGAGTTCAAGGTGCTTAGTGCATTGAGGACAAGTTATGAACATTCTGTAGACTAGAAGAGATTCTCTGAGTTTGACTAACTATTGCACAAAGAAGAGTATTTCCGGACCTTCTTCAAGTAACACTTAGTAAGCTTATTCCATCAGAAGTTTTGAGAATTTAATCACTGTATAAATTGGATATGAGGAAGGGGAGAAAGTATTAGGAAAATGAAAAGAAAGAAATAAAAAAACAACCTTTCCTTCCTGGGTCTGTGCTCTGGTATTTTCTTTTAAGTTAACATTTGTATTAGGGGTGCCCGAATAGTATCTATGTCATATCTGCTCAGATTTATTATAAATCCAAAACTATTATGCAAAAAAATGAGTACTTATTTTTTTAAAGTGGGAAAAATACAAAAATTTTTGAGCAAAAAAAAAAAGAAAACAAACAAACAAACAAAGTGTGGGAAGAAGGTCAACAGAGCAGACCAGCCAGGCAGGACCAGGAAGGGGATTGAGCTCCCTGTACTTTTGCAATTACAGATCCCTGTCCTTAGCCCCTCCATGATCCCTTTCTTGCCATGTGTGCCCTGCTCTCACTTCCTCCTCTTACTAATTAGGCTGTTTTATGTGAATTTCAGCATGCAATATTTCATATTTAATAACCTTGCATCAGAAGAAAGGGGAAGTTGAAGAAGCTGGAATTTATTGCCAGGTGTTCTGGAAAGCATCTGGGGCATTTATAGTGAACCCACAAAATTCCCCAATACCCTGAGGAATCCATAACCCACACTTCAGGAATCCAATAAGTTTCAGCTGAGAATACCATAAATACCATAGAATAAGGACCTTATCCTGATCAAGCTCATTCAACTGGCTATTCAGGAGACAGGAAGTTAGGGGTACCATAATTGGTCTTCCATTTAGCACCTTGTTAACATAAATTGAGGAAGTTCACACCTCTAATCTCTTGTTACTAATGTCAGCCTGCTAGAATCTGAACTAAGATTCTGAGGCTACCTTGCTGGGAAAGCTTATGTATTTCAGAAAAGAAGGGGAGGAATTGAAATGTTTAAACAGAGAGACTTGGAAGGTGACAAGGATGGTATTTTCAATCTGTGGGCCCGCTCTCAAGATGAGCCTCTAAGGTTCTCTCAGTATTCCCATGACTTCACTCTTACTTTTAACATAATTGCACATTCTCTCTTTTCTTATCAGTCAAAAAAGAGCAAGACTGGTGAATTTGCTGTTCCCCAGATAATTCATGACTTTTTTCCTCTCTCTTTTGCTAGCTATGTATCTATTCCCACAATTACCAGTTCTTCAATCTTCAAAACCCCACATACCACCACTCCTTTAAAATCCTTTTCTAATTCCTCGTCTTTAAAAAATGATCAATGAACTCCAACTGAACATTTTCCACTTACACTTACAAATTGTAAATTACAATTCCTCCTTGAAGTCTTCTTTACTTCTTCAAAGACCACTATCCTTTCCATCAGTGTTTCCTATCTTGGCTATGACAAATTTTATACCTTCCTGGTTCTGGCTTTCCTCACACCACCAAGTCATAGAGGAGAGGACAGAACCACACATATCTAACCTTCAAATCACTCTTCGATAGAAAAAAAAAAAAAAACTATCCATGGATAAGTAAGGGAATAATTCACTATTTGAGTAGTCTCCCTCAGTACAGCGAAGATTATTCAAGATCCAGTCGGAGCTGCCCAGAGTGAGCAGGATTGCAAATGCCAATAGCTTAGCAAATATACAAACATCAACAAAAAAGAGGAAAGAATAGCAACCACATAGCATCAGTACATATAAACAGTGGAATATTACTCAGCTTTAAAGAAAAATGAAATTATGGCATTTGCAGGAAAATGATAGACTAGAGAGTATTGTGCGAAGTGAAATAAGTCAATTCTCCATAGCGGTTACACAATACAACAAATATAGTTACTTTATGTATTTGATAAACCAGTCTCAAAGTCAGGAAGAAAAACAAACAACCTATGATAAACTTAGTTTATCAAAAAGATAAACTAAGACCAGAAAACAAAAAGATATATTGAAAGAAGAAAACAGCATCATTACTGAATTGATATATAAATTGAAATCAACAAGGAAAGAAACAGTGCAAGCTAAAAAAAGAAATTACAATACAAATAGGGCTCAAGACAATCAGAAATAATTGCTGGAGAGAAAAGTCAAGTAATATTGAACCTATTAGATGAGAAGAAAAATTAATGTAATTGAAGTAGAGAAAAAATTGAAAAGCAACATTTCCTTGAAAGAAATATGTAATGAATTTGGCAGATATCAAACGTAGACAACATTTCAGTGAAATATATTATGGAACAAGAGGCACCAATGGGCATCATGTTTAAGTGATTGAACTTCAAGTGCAAAGGAAGTTTTCTCTAAGCCCTTGAACAGAGAAAACAACAAAAGCAACTTGCTCGTAAGGTAGGTACAATCAGACTGGCTTCAGACTTCTCTTGGTAGGAACATTCAATGCTGAAAGATAATGCATCTTATATGAAGACCCAAGAGAAAGAAATTGCAAACAATTACATATTTCCAACACCGCATTGTTCACTGAGGATATGTACATTTTTACTTGTCAATTAAAGAACGAGAAAGGAGGAAATAAATAAATGAATAAATTGGATAGTAAGTAATATACTATACCTACATTAACTAGTTAAATTAATGAAAAACATTTTATGTGATTTTAATTCTAATTTGGGCTATTAGCAAAATTCAAACAATGAAAGTCTAGAGTGATTATACTAGACGGAATATTGCTTTGTATTTACAAATCTTTATAGACATTTTGAAATAAAGTGTTAATAGGTTTCTTTTATCAAGCATCTTTAAACAAATAAGGGGGGTAAGTATTAAAATTAAATGTGAGATTACAAAATACACTCCTAACCCCATGCAGGTTTGAGAAAAGGGAAGATGAGCACAGGTGTAGCTGGGTGGCCTGACAGTTCTTCACAGTAGTAGCTTTGAGTGTAGAGAGAAATGAAAATAAAATGTGGACATACAGTAATAGAAGGTAGGTTGAGCCATGGGGCCAGAATGAACAAAAACCTGAGGTGCAAGTTGTTTGGTCATTCTGGACAGTTTAAGATTTGTCAGGGCGACATCAGTGGCTAGGATGGAGAAAGAAATGGCAGATGAATGAATTGCTACAAATTTGTGAAAACTTTTGTGCATCTCTTATATTTTATCCACTCAGAGATATGAGACCACAGAAATTTCCCAAAATGGAAGTGCATTTTAAGGTGTCTAGTTTTGAACCCACTACTTAGAAGACTATAACAAGAGTTTCTACAGTGTCTTAAATGCCTTGAATTTGAATTGGACTATTGACCAAATTTTTGTTTTTCTTCTTTAAAGAGAAAATAAATGCATGACTTTCAAATGATGTCCTGAAAGGATTTTCAGCACTAGTAGACATGTATTAAATAGGTATCATATGTGAGAACTTGGTCTTGGACCAGATCACTGAATACCAACCCCATTCTCTATTTACAGTATCATATTGTTTTGTGAGTACAAATACTATCAGGGTTAGTAAGGTAAAGCAATGAGTGCATTTGTCTAGATGGATTGTCAAAATGGTTAGAAACCACAAGGCTAACTCTTAGAAATCAAGAAAATTCAATTATGCTAATCATCATGAATTCTGGTTTCCTGAATTCTACTCTATTAAGTAAAGCACTAAGAAAAATGGTCCCTTTTCCTCTAATAACTGAGAATATCGACTAAGTCAATCATTTTCAAATTCTAACCCCTTTTAGAAATGGGAAAGTTCTCTTTTCCACAACTTGACAGTTAACATGGTATGTTGAAAAGAACATGGATTTAATCTCAGAACACAATAATTGTGTAATCTTTGCTATGAGAGTTAGCCTCTAGGACAGTGAGTTACCTAACTGGTTATGGTAAAAATTAACATGTAGGCATATTGTGTATGTGTAATGAATGTTAATCAGTTCCATTTCCCCTCCCTTTGTTACTGGTCTTAAAATCCAGGAAGTTGAAATTTCTTTTTAATGTCATAGTGCAACACTATGCAGGCACGTAAACAATTAGGGGCCTTATCTGTTACATGTCTTACGTTTCTTCCACTACTGAAATCTGTGAGATAAACATTGTGTAAAGTTGCTGTAAAGAGTGATTATTTTGAGCAGGGGTGTGAAATCATTTAATGCTGCTGCCCAAATGGTTATAAAATCTTGTCCGCAGGATGTCTAAGAAATAACTCCTCACTTCTTCAAGAGTGAGGAAAGCCCTCCTCTATAAAGAAGATGACTTCATAATGCAAAACCTTTGCTCTTTTGAGACTATTTTTTTTGTGGATACTGTTGTTCATATATGCCAAATTCACACATGCAAATGAAACTTTATGTGACTCATTTTCACAGACTCATTCCTGTCAATCTGGCTGAAGACTGTGCATCCCAGAGCTGCAATTAGAATATTTGGGAGAGAGTTATTTTGGAGAAAGGACTCATCCAGAAGCTAATTAAGAAATGGGAGGACTTTTATTTTTCATTTCCATTTCTTTACCCTTGTTTTCTTTAAAGAGTCTACAAAGCTGTGAGCCAAACAGCAAGCAGCAGGAAGTGAGCTTGATTGTCATTCAGTTTTCTCAAACCCTTTTCATCATTTAGGAGAAATGATAACATACAAAAAATATGGTGTATGAGTAGAAGTGTATTGTGGAAAATTGGAAGATCGCCATTTTACACAGGTTAAATGAATTATCAACTCATAGACCACATATGTGAATTCTGATTTCCAAACTTGTGTAGGCAAAATTTTGCAGGCTGGCTAAGAAGCAATTGAACTTAAAGAATGGCAAATAGGGTAAAAGACTGCCTAAGTTGTGCACTGTTTATTTAACTAGCTTTCCTGGTATTCCTCCTAAATCTGTTTCTCATGAAAGATCATTTATTTCTTCATTAGATGGTATTGGAATCCATTTAAGCAGCTGTGATTTGGATTTAAACTCCACTGAAGTGTCACACTGATTAAAATGCTTTGGTCCTACATGGAGGTTGCTCAAAATGAAGACTAGCTGTGAAAATTCTCTAGATAGAAACACTATTATAATCAGTGTATTATGAATTTTCTTGCAACATTTCACTAAAATTAACCCTTGACTCAAGGAGTGTAGGAGAACAGTGACATTTGTGTTTATTTATATCTATGGATCAAATAAGATAATAAAGCAACTTATTTCAAAAGTAAAAATATCATCTGCAAAGATCAACTCTATTCCCCTGCCAAACAAAATTCCATTAACTAACTTAAATTAGACCTAATAACAATCACATAAACCAATTAGTTTCAATTTATAACTCCATTAGGAGTATTATTCATCATCACATTGCCAGATAGAGCTGTGCTGCTTCAGGCCTTCAGGAGATTTAAATAAATATAACCTGGGGTGCTAATTATATGATGATGATGCAGATGCTCTAAGATTACTTCCCTTAATACAGATAGAATTTTTGCAAAAAGAATTTTTTTTCCAAAAATGTCCTTAGTCCAAACCCTACAATTTCTCATTTTATAATTTATATGAGTGTGAATCTCTAACTTGATTGGATTGACAGTATCCTGTGGTCATCAGTGATAATCATTTCTTTCCATGAAAATTGAGAAAAACTTTATTTTTGCATTCTCTACAAAGTACACAGTTATCCAAATGCTCTCTTCTTGTGCAGTGCTATCATTCTTTGTGGCACATAGAGCAAAGTTAGGTGACCCCATAGCTTGTACCCAGATCCCCTAACTATAGTAGTATTAGTGTCTCAGAGCTTTGTTCTGAGCGCTTTAAAAAATGAAAAAAAAAATACTATAGCGTTTTTCTACATGTTGCATGTTAATAGTACCATCTACAGTTGTCCCTTGGTGTCCCATGAGCAATTGGTTCCAGAAACCCCAGGGATACCAAAATCTGTGGATGTTCAAGTTCCTTATATAAAGTGACATGGTATTTACATACATCCTACACTATCTTCCTATACATTTAATTATTCTAAATTAATTTTAATAACTAATACAAGGTAAGGGATACATAAATAGCCACTACATTACATTTTCTGGGAATAGTGACAAAACTGTCTGTACATGTTCAGCACAGATAAATTATTTTTCGAATATTTCCAATCCATGGTTGGTTGAATCTGTGCGTGTGGAACTTGCAGATATGCAGGGCTGATTTTATGTTTGTGTGCCTTGCAAACCTATAACTATAGCCAAGAGCTGTTCCAGAAACTCCTGACTGACATCTTAACTTCAGGAAATTCTCAGTGTTCCCCACCAAGGGCACAAACCGGAAGAGCATCTGTCACCAAGTAAACTCTCAAGGCATGCTAATCATTGTCATTTGTTACTATTTCTGAGGGGCTATTAAGTCTAATGCAAACTTCCAGTCTCACTATACTAAGAACTTGGTGAAAAACTATAGCCAGATATAATGAAGAACAGCTCCCTAGAGTTATCTAAATATCTCTTTTTATTGTGCAGCTGTTACTCTGGTGTTTTTTCAAGAGACCCAAGTTTTCTTTCACATCCTTTAATCTGGATGCTGCTTCCTTGTTCAAGATACTTCTTGCTATACTCAGATTTCTTGTTCCCCATATGCCATTACTCAAAATCCAGAGGCAGTTCTAAATACTAGGGTGTTTCTTTCAGATTCAATGTCATTATCTCCCTAATAAGGTGTGATCTTCCCAATGTACTCTAGAAGCAGGGCAAATGAAGTATGGCATACCATCAGCTAATTTTATAATTAAAGTTTTATTGAACCCAGTCACATCCATTTATTTTGATTGTGACTGTGGCCATTTGCACACTGTAAGAGCAGAGAGGAGCAGTTGCAATAGGCCATATGGCCAACAAATCTAGCATATTTTCTGTTTGGCCCTTTATAGGAAAAGTTTGCAGGCCTTTCTCTGGAAATTTCTGCACCTGCTAAAATCTGCATCTTAGCAATTGGATTTATATTCTACACAAAAAGATCAGTTTAATTTCAGTGAAATGATCCTATAAACAGAATGGTAATTGCTCAATTTAATTTTAATTTTTCAGATTTGTATTTTAAGGTAGTTTGGTTCTAGAGGTGCATAAGAAACATAACACATGTGGCGTCTGTGTAATTTTATTTGCAAATTCCAATATTGTAAATAATTTAAGAACACATTATAATTTTAAGTCATTTTGTTTTCTTTTACAGAGTTTTAAGGTCTTAAGTTTGAGAATCTTACAATAGATAATTCTCGAAGGATTCTGATCCTCATAGCTATAAGCAGGCACTGGCTTCATGAGTCCTTTCTAGGCTTCATCTTTACTCTGTCTCTATAGAAGCTAGTCCAACTATTTGATATGAAAGACTGGTTTTGATTCTTCCCTAATACATCAAACTGCTACTCTTTAAAAGCAATCGATAAAATGATTATTAGAAAAATGGTCACGAACTTGGATGTTGCAGTCATGTCAAATTGTTACAAAAGTTTCTAAATGTGTCCTCTCAAATTCTGATCTCATCTCATGAGAGACCAGCAGAAACAATAAGCATTCAGGCACCATGTTTTAGTCAGTTTTTTTGCTGTTGTGGCTAAATGATCTGACCAGCACAAACATAGAAAAGGAAAGGTTTATTTGAGGGCTCATGGTTTCGGAAGTCTTAATCCATAGAAGGCCAGCTCCATTCCTGAGGGCTGGAGGTGAGGCTAAACATCATGGTAGAAGAGTGTGGAGGAGAGAAGCAGCTCACATCATCAGGAAGCAGAGAGAGAGAGTCTCCACTCTCCAGATACATAGCGTATATCCCCAAACCACATCCCAGTTCCAATCTCCTCCAGCCACCCCCACCACTTCAATTAATCCCATTAGGGATTAATTCACTGATTGTGTTAAGACTCTTACAACCCAACCATTTCTCCTCTGAACCTTCCTGCATTGTCTCACATGTGAGCTTTTGGGGGACACCTCACATCCAAACCGTAACACACCTGTTGATGGACAACGGCAACACTGCACTGCAGCATGGGGCTTAGAGGTCACTGGAAAAAGTACAGGGAGAGGAATTGCCCTTAAATTTAAAGGTCATTTGGATTCCTACAGTGAGCTAGAGAAAGAGCAGCACCTCTATTCCTTGGAGAACATACCCTTCAATCTCTGCTGCATGGGGGCTATGAACAGTGAGGGCCACACCTCATCAGTGTCATTTCCAAGTGCAGTCACAGGTCACTGTATTCATTTATTCAATCATTAATTTAGCAGCTATTGCACAGATTTGATGTTCCAGAAACTGTTCTAGTTACTAAGAATAGTTCCTTGAACGACATAAAAGTCCCTGTTCTTATATAGCTTACAGCATAGTAAAGGAAACTGGAAAATAAACATGTAAATAAGAAAGAAAAAAATTAGGATAGTGGTTGGTACAATACAGGGAAATAAAATAATGTCATTTATAGATAGTGACAGAGTGGTTAACTTTTGTTTGGTAGTTGAAATTTCCTTGTAAATCTATTTTTAGGCTGAAATAGATATAATAAGAAGGAGCCAATCTTATTAAGTAAAGAATTCCAGAAAGAAAGGCCAGGAAGTGAAAAATTCCCAAGGTGGCATAGATTGAGCATCCCTATGGTAAAATTCCAAAATAAAAATTTTCCAGAGCTATAAACTTTTTGAGTGCCAACAGGGCACCATAAGTTGAAAATTCTGTAACTGATCTCAAGTGACAGGTTGTAATAAAAACATAGCTACTTTTAAAAAGGTTATATAAAATGCCTTTCAAGGTATATAAGAAATGGAAATAAATTTCATGTGTAGACTTGGGTGCCACTGCTGAGATAATTTCATTGTGCATCATAGGCAAATATTTGAAAAGTCAAAAGAAAAAAATCTGAAACTCTTCTAGTCTCAAGCATTTTGGACAAAGAATACTGAACTTGTAATGACTTTGGGGAGTTAGAAGATCAGAGAGGCTTTTGCGATTGAATTGTTGGAAGTGACAGGGAGTGTGGTAAAAAATAAACTTACAGGTGACCTGGGGAAATGATAGAAAGTAAAGGAGAAATGGAATTTACTAAACTCCCCTGAGACTTGGGAGGGTTTGTGCTATCTGAATGCTTTAAAATCCCCCTGGTATTCCTGTGGAGAGCACTGTCAGTTGCCCCTGAGGAAAGCAGACCCTTACCAGAGGCCTGGGACATTGATGGTGATGCTGGTCATGGAACAAAGTAGAGATACTGGATGTGGCTTGGGGCAGATCTACTTGCTGGGCATGTGAGAAAGAAGGTGAGGACAGTTGAATCATGTAGTTATACTTCTCTCTCCAAGAGAAATGGAACCATTAACACTCCCAAATAGAAATGGGCTGGGGCCCAGGAAGAATGGTGCTTCCCACACTACTACCAGGAAGTGGCCACTGAGTGACGGCTCACTCAAACTGCTGCTTATGGAGAGGAGGACATTGTCATAACAGAGGCAGAGTAGTATAGCAGTGAAAATTTGTGGGATCTACTCCACAGTTTTGGTTTCCTGAGCACCTTAACATTTGCTATTCATTTCAATTCTTCTCCTAATTTCTAAGTTGTACCATTATGATATGAATGCAGAAATCTATGTCCTCCTGCTTCACAATTACAATAACTAACTTTATTGAAAACCGAAGCTTATCTTTATGGAGACTGTAGTGGATCCCTCTGACACCACTCACTTCCCCCCATGGCCAGCCTCTGAATCCAGGTGCAGAGTCTAAGGAGCTTAGATTTCTAGGGGGCCCTACACATATAGCCTCCAGCATAAACCTTGAAGTCCTACTTAAAAAATGTCTCTCTGCCTGTTCAGCTCAGAGTATCTAAGCACAGGCGCAGTTGGAATGGCAAGGGGCGATTGGCAACTCTCAGTCAATGGAGACTCACACTGGTTGATGAGCTCTACCCTTCTTCCCTTAGGACCCCTGTCCTGGGGAGTTATTCCATCCACTCTCTAGGCAGCATGAGCTGGTCCTTATTGCCTTCAGTGGAAGAAGTTCTATTCATCTTTGTATGAGATTTTCTTTTTTCTCCCTCATCCTTTTATCCATCCACATTCCTGCTTTTCCCTCTGGATCCGTCTCCCAGGTGAGCAATCTGAATATAATTTGTTGCTTGAGCATAATTACAAATTAAGGAAATCAATTATATAAGTAATCTGCAAAATGTTTGACCATTTTTTCTCTAATTCTCACTACATTCTAAAAGTTATCTTACTTTCTTCCATTATACATTATGAACAATTGGATCTGGAGAAACTTAGCTAGTTGTCCCAAGTCCCATAGCTAGCAGGGGAGGATGCCAGCCTTATGCACGCATGTGGCTAATCACAACAAAGTATGTTTTCTCTCTACAGTCTAGTGTGGCCACAGATGTATTGAATCCACTTTTTGGTCAGGCATTTCAGCCACAGGTTTCCTATGCTGACCTGGGTGTTGACTTTTTCTTGTGTTCAGTCTGGATGGATTCCTCCCTGGGATGTGTCTCACCCCTGAGCAGAATGGCACACATTCCCGGAGAAGCCCTCACTCTACAGCATGATGTGGTTTAGACAGTGGGGCAGGTGTCATTTCAGTTAAGACAAAGCCTGGCTTTATAAGTGCTAGTCTTGTGAAAAGATGGCCTGGTTTTCTCTGATGAGCATCAGATCAGTTCCTATAAAGATCATAAGCAATTTTTAGATATATCTCTTTAGATATTTTTAAATTATAATTTAAGATATAAATGATGTTAGTCTATTTTGCTGAATTAATACTCTTGAGGCATTTTAATTTTTAGAAACCCTAACGAATGTTACATTATGACACACATACAGTGTTGTTGCTTAATATTTTTATCCTCTGAAAATAATAAGTAAGAACTGCATAATTTAAGTTCTTTAAAAACTTCCTGATGGATGATTTATTTACATTTTTCTATCTCTTTACAGACATGAAATCATGTGTATTTTTATTTTCCATGGACCAAGAAAACTTCTCCCCGCAAATTAGTAACTGGCTGTACCTGCAATTTATTGAACCCTTACTCCCTGTTAAGTGTTTTTCATGTATGTGGCAAGACCTAAACCTAATTAACAAACATCCACTGCTTATTCCTAAACTTGCTTTTCTATCTCCAGCCTATAAGTTGGAATTATAAACACATTCCTATCCTCCTTTGCAAGGTGGATTGTGATACAGCATAGTTCTGGCTAACGATAGCTAGATATACATTGATCAGTGGGGAGCTTCCTGAAAGGCTTTAGCTACTCCTGATGAAAAGGATGGATGAGGTTGTCATGGCCAACTATTCACCCTTTTTCCTATTTTGAATGTGGATCTGATGTCTAGATGTGTGGCAGCCATCTTGTGACAAGAGGGAAAGACAAAGAGAAGTACATATGTGTTAATTCACAGAACATCTGTAGAATTCTACGTGTGCATTCAACACAATAAAAGGTATTATAGGGAGGGTGAGTGTTAGCATGACTAGTGACCTAAAACAAGTATAATAGATTTTTATGTGTAGAGAAACAAGAGATTATGAAGTAGAACTTGGTCAAAATTATACCATACTTATTTACCATGATATCTTCCAAAGGTGATTGTATACCAAAGACAAAAATTCAGAGATCTTGCCAAGGTAAGACACAGGGAGTTAGCATCATGAGGATCTTGGCAGGGGTCTCACTGACGAGTGTGTTGATTTGGGGAACTATTTTTCCAAACATTATCTTCTCCTCCTTATGAAGAAATGTTGGTCCTTATTCTACCACCCAAGGAACAGCCTAAAGAAACAGACTGTGCATTACAGATCAGTATCAGGGATCCATAAGAGGAAGGGACTCTAAATTTAAGAAATGAATAACACTCTTATTCCCTCCAATTGCTAAAGGCTCAGAGAGAAACAATATTTTCATCCAAATTGTCTGGCTTTTATTGTACATATTAGAGCCAGACATGTAGTAAACCAGATGCAATTTGAGACTCATTGAATTTATTTCTCAGACAAGCTAGAAGCTGAATTAATAGACTTTTACTCTTACTTTTGTTGAAATGAGAAGGTTGAGGGTTTCCAGCATATTCCTACCAGATGGCATGCTCCAATGCCTACAGTTTTGCACCCTGCTGAGGACTGCTTCCAACTTGGTCTCCTTAAAGGTGAAGAGGAAGAATATACACCTGCTTATTTGTATGACAATCAGAACAGGAGAGATAGGAAAGAGCAGACTGCTCACCCACAGCTGGGGTTCGACCTATCCTAACTCTGCAATTGTTCCAGACCCTGGTAAGGAAAACCATACCTCCCTGAAATCCAAAAGCAGGAGTGATAATCAGGTTCAGTCTGAGAAATACATTAAGTGAATGTTTGATGGCTAATGACCTAAATATGAGAGAATGTGTTGATATTTATGAGGCCTATGAGTGATGACAAAAAAGAAGTGCTGAATTTGTTGACCAAAACCAACTGAGAAAATTCACCCCTTCAAAGACAGTGTTTATCTTGGAAGCATCTATTTGTTACTCAGAGTTTCAGATGAGGTTGTGTAAAGTTTTTGATGTGTTACAAAAAGAATTACAAATACTAGTAGAATCATAAAAGAACACTACTGACAATTGTATTTAGGTCAGTTCACATCAAAATTTCATATTTTACACTAGCATGAGTCATTCATAGAAGCAAGGGATATAATAGTAAGTTAGAAAAGAGAACAGTTACACTGTGAATTGAAGCTAAATTATAATAATCCTCTGATAAGTGATCATAACAAGGAGCATATTTCTGATAACCTTTCTGAAAATACGAGTGAATACCATGAAGGGTAGTTTTCAAAGTAGTTCATATGTTTTCAAGATAATACAGCTCTCTTAATTCCAGAATTGAACCATTTTAATATCTATTTCTTAATACAAATGACCATGACAGTGTAGAAACCATCTTCAGTGAAATTGAGCCAATACTTCAATTTTTTCTATCCCTTCCCATGTCAGTGATTCAAATGTCTAGGGATCACCCATAATTTATTTTATTTCCATTAAATGTGCACATGAAGTGTGTCAAACTTCAAAGAAAAAGAGATGCATGCAATAAGTTTTGAAGAATAATTAATGCCCAATATTTTATTCCATGTTCATGTATATCATGAAATACATGAGCCCTGAGTCTTTTGAGCCCTGTAATGTCTCTTCCCATTTCAGGATTATGTGTTAATTTTCTCAAGTTCAAAGTGCTTGGTTAGCTTTTCTCCTTGGTTCTCTTCATGACAGGGCAGAGAGAAATGTCTTCTAATTCCTCTACAGTCCTGGTAGAAGATGTCATCTCAGAATCAGGCTCACCTACAAACACAGTCAGCAAGAAGCTGCAGCTCCACAAAAGGTCACCCAGACTTAAATCAGATTCAGGGGTAGAATTCTGGGAAGGAAGGAAGGAAAGTAGGGAGGCAGAGAGGAAGAGAGGGAGAAGGAACAAAGGAAGGAAGGAAGGAAGGAAGGAAGGAAGGAAGGAAGGGAGGAAGGGAGGAAGGGAGGGAGGGAGGAAGAAGGAAGGAAGGAGGGAGGGAGGGAGGGAGGGAGGGAGGGAGGAAGAAGGAAGGAAGGAGGGAGGGAGGGAGGGAGGGAGGGAGGGAGGGAGGAAGAAGGAAGGAAGGAGGGAGGGAGGGAGGGAGGGAGGGAGGGAGGAAGAAGGAAGGAAGGGAGGGAGGAAGGAAGGAAGGAAGGGAGGGAGGGAGGGAAGGGTGGGTCTGTCCAGGTCTACATTTATCCACTAAAGCAACATTAGGATTCAAACCCTTGTCTTCTGACCATTGTACCTTTACTGTTTCCAAGCTTCCTTCTTCTCACATTCCTGAATAGTTTCCTTTAAGGGTAGACCCTTTGGGCCTGAGATGCTCATATAAGAATCTCTTATTTTCTTCTATTTTTCATAATTCACAAAACACACTTCAGATCCTGCTTGGCTATGTTAGAAATATTTCATGTATTAAATGTGTGTACTCTTATTGTTCTACAGATATTGCCTTGAATATAATTTTTCATACGTTCACCTGTCTTTCTAAACTTCCTTATCATATCTCCTAATTGTTTGGGGAATTCATTCTGGAGCAGTCATATTATAAATATTAAAATTGTATATTTCGAGTCTTTTGGAATGTGATTTGAAGTTTACGTTTTGGAAGTTACTTTTGAGGTTCACTTCTTCCAATAATTTCTCAATATAGACAATTACAAATAATTTCTGTTTATTTTGTGTTATAGGAGTACCTATAATTTATAACAATATTTATGGGGGAATAAAAAAAAGTGTTAGATGTTAAACCACATAGAGTAGAAACACAGTGATTTGTAACTTGAGAGGCATACATTAATGTCATGGGATGCAACTCCTTTGGTTATAAATAAAAAGCTAAAGTCACCTCCCCCTAGCTGTGTATATGTATTGACTCAAGACAAATTCGAGGTGAATTAGTCTTTAAAGCTTTTGAAGCATTCTTTGTTTGTAACATAGATCTTACTTTTCTTACTGGGCAACTGCAGACAGGAGATGCAGAACTACTTGTTCTTCAGATTGTATTCTTCACCGGAAAACCCTGAGCATTCATTCCTCTCCCCACAGTTGGACCACATTCTACACCCCCACCCTGCAAATCTTATATCCCAGCCAATGCTCATCATGTGAACATTGCCTATTTACTTCTCTGATAGCTGCAAGAGTAATGAATAACTTCACTTGCAGAAAACTACAGTAAAAGAATCCTTTCTTTAAAAGAAAGGAAGTGTAGTTTTACTAGATATGAATGCATTCAATTTTTTGTATATCAAATATGACGGGAGCCACCTCATGAAATGCTCTGCATGATCCACATGTTCTGTGCTTGCGCAATGGCAGTTCCTCCCTTTGGCTCTCCTCAATTAACAGACGGAAAATCTCTCTCCCACATGCTTGGCTATGAAACTTTCTATATGCTGCCAAAAAAATCTTGTCAAACACATAACCAGACATACCGCAGAAAGCAAATTCTAGAATGATGAAGTAAAATCTAATCATGCTAACAGGTATGATGTTAGAATTGTAATATTGAAAGGTTTTTGTGAAGTATTCCATGCTTAGCAAGACTTAAGTAGTTTAAGAGTTATTTAAATAATTTTCCTGAATCTGAATCACACCTTATAAAATTCCAAGAACTTTCATTCATTTCCTCAAATATACACCCTCATGAACAAATGCCCTGCTGGTTATAGAACAAGTTGATTTGATTTGATTTCCTTTAAGCTTGTGTGGAAGAAAGTAGAGACCTTCCCCCCACCCCCAATTTCTTTCTTTCTTTTTCTTTTTTCTGTCTCTCTCTCTTTCTCTTTATCTCTCTCTCTCTTTCTTTCCTTCTTTCTCTCTTTCTATCTTCCTTTCTTCATACCATAGGAAGACAAAGGTCAAGTATATATAATTAATCAAAGGAAATAAGGAGGTGGAGGAGAACAAATTTTTCACTATACATTCAAAAATGTTTTCATTTTATTTTATGAAGGAAACAAATACATAAAAATGAATATCCAAATAAGTTTTATAATATTTCAAATTGATAAATACAAAGTGCATATGATGAAAGTCTAATTCTCTGTGTGTGTTTGTGTGTGTGTGTGTGTGTGTGTGTGTGTGTGTATGTGTGTGTATGTGTGAGAGAGAGAGAGAGAGAGAGAAACAGAGAGACGGACAGACACTAAGGATTTAACAAGGGTCCTCTTCCACTGATCTGCACCCCCCAGCCACTTCAAAATTTTTATTTTGAGACAGGTTCCTTCTGAATTACCAAGGCTGACCTTGAACTGGAGATCCTCCTTTCTCAGCCTCCTGAGTCACTGGAATTACAGAGCTGTAGCTCCACATCCAGAGAGATTCCTTCTTATGTGACATTAAGAAAGTCATTACACTTCTTATTGAACTCAATCACTGAGTGAAAAAAGAGGTTCTGCTTATGTTTAACTCTAAAATTCCACAATACTAAGCTATCCAACTGACTAAATATTTTTTCTAATTTAAAAATTGTGAGATATATCATACATAAAGAAGAATTTATAAAACAGACATAGACTCACACATTCAAAGACAGAGAGAGAGAGTTAGTTTAATGGGTAGGTAGAGTACACATGTCAAGAGTACTACTAAGTTTTTAGAAAAAAAATTAAGAAATTGCCAGTAACTTGAACATCACAGGTGCCTGAACCCAGGCGTTCCCCATTTCCTCTCTCCTACATGGAGCAAACGTCCTGAAATTTGGTTTAAAGACTTCTGGATTCATTATTTGTATTTTTCTCATTTATTAAACCATCCTAAAAAGATATGGGTTAGTTTTCCTGTAGTTGGTATTTGTATCAGCAGAATTTTGCTGTGTGTGTTCATTAGCGACGTGCTTCTCCTTGCTAGGTATTGGGAGTTATCCATGTAGATGCATGATGTTGTCTTTTTATATTTACATTTTATACAGAGCAACTGGGAGTTGGACCTACCAGACAGCTTTCCTTTAGCTTAAGGAAAACTTAACTGTGATTATAGTAAAGTCAAATTTTAAACTCCTTTCTGCCTGTCATAATGGCTGGGGTCTCTCTACTGCTCCATCCCACTGAGAGGTATATTATTATTCCTTTAAATATATTTACTTACATACAGAGAGTGACAGCAAGGATATTGCAGTCAGAAGGCTTGGGGTAGTGGATTGAATGGTGGCCCCTGATAAGGTATGACCACAAACCTATGAATGTGACCATATATGAAAAAGGGTCTTAGAACATATAATCAAATTAGAGGTCTTAAGATGCCATTGTCCTGAATTATCTGGATGGGCCCTAAATCCAAGGATGTCTCTCCTTACAAGAGAAAGAAGGGAAGACAGGGGCGGGAAGGAGAAGGGAAGACAAGGAAGAGATTGGGCTGATACGGTCAAAGGGGGAAACATTGCTGACTTACCAGAAGCTAGAAGAGGTAAGTGAGGATTCTCTCCTAGAGCCTCCAGAGGGAGTTTAGCTCTGCCAACACCTTAATTTCAGACTTCTGGCTTCTAGAACTATAAGCAAATGTGTTTTTTTCATTTTAAGTCACACAATTTATGGTAATTTTTATAGTAGCCCCAGGAAACTAATATACCTGAATTTGCAATCTAATTTACAAATTTTCTGATCATGTAATCAAGAGCACAGTATTATAACTCTCTGGAACTTGGTTTTCTTATCTATAAAATGGGGGAGAAAAATTCAGTCTAGCTGTTTTTTAGAATTAATTGATTTAATAAATTCAAGTATGTAAACATTGTGTGGTACCAAGTAAGCCCTCAAAAAATTGTAACTATTTTTATTATTGTCCTACCAACAAAATTTCAAACACTTTCAGAATAGAGATTCAAATACAGAAGAGTCTACAGCAGTTCTTATTCAAGTATTTATGAAATTAAAATAGGAAAGAGGACTGACTAACCAAGTAAACTGCCCTACAGCCAGGCTTGGGATATAGGTTACTAAGAATTTGATTACTGTGTAGAATCAGACCACACTCCCATCATTACTTAAAGTTTGAGATAGTATCTTTCTTACAACACAATCATACAGTGCTTTTAGAAAATATGAGACATTAAATGTAAGAAAACTGTAATTTTGCCAAATGAATGAAAGATCTCTTATTAGTCCTTGATCAATTGAATTCAAGATTTTTTCATCAATTTATTTCTCAAAACATTCTAGCATTGCTGCCCATTTCTCTGGGAGTGAATTTGAATCTATGACTTCTCACAACTAGTCAGAAGCAGCCTGGACTGAAGATCTTTTATCATAGTTCAGATTGCATCATCTGCTCACCTTGGCTCACCCTTTCCTTCTGCAGTTGTTCCCGAGCTCTCTGGATGGCTAGAGCTTCTCCTTTCACCTAGTAAGGACTTTTATTACCAGTGAGTCTACAACTGTAATCCTGGGTTCCACCCAAAGAGCTTGCATGGCAGACCTTCTTGGCTGGTAAATAAGAAGCATGGAAGAGGATCTGATGACAGGACTCTACCAGTCTAGGCAAGGGAAGCTGTTTAACTGGATTAAGAATCTCTGCTTTCAGTAAGTTGTTCAACAAAACTAAATTACATAAATGGTTATTTCATAAACATATCAGTTCCCCTCTATTCCATCATATCATTACAAATCATATAGTACAGGTCAGGAAAGTATGAAAACATTTACTATCATATTACACAAATGTATCCAGAGATCAAGTCTGAGTTCAAGTTTTGACTCTGTCATTAGGTGTGAGAATGTGGACAAAATACTTGAGGTTGTTATACTTTTACTCTTGGGGTTCAAAAGAAGACTCAAAAAGTAAGTAGCCATAAAAATTCACTGAGTTAATGTATTCCTCCAATATAAGTAGGTATGTAAATAGGTGTTAATTATTATTTTAATAACTACTTATTGTAAAAGAAAGTTTAGAAGATGTGAGGTTTATTTTTATTGGCCATAAATCAGGTAAAGTTGTCCTTTTCAGCAATGACTGACTATATAATTTTTTCACAATGATTCATTTTTAACATGAGTTCAACCAGAGCTTGCAGATGAGGTGTTATGGACTTAACTGTGTTCTTCCCCACATTTATTAGTTGAATCTCTAATTCCTAATGTAACTGTATTTGAAAACATAAACTTCAAAGAATTAATTAAATTTAAACAGGAATATAAAGGGACCCTAAGTCATACTACTGGTGTCTTTGTAAGAAAAATATATGCTAGAAATGCCTGTGCATAGGGGAAAGGCCATTTGAGGACACAGAAAGTGGTAGACCATCTGGAATCCAAGAAGAGGGACTTCGGAAGAAGCCAAAAGTACCAGTATTGTGATCTGGGGTTTCCAGCCTACAGAACTAAGAGGAAATAGTTTTTTTGTTATCTAAGACCTGCTCTCTGTGGTATTTTGATCTATCAGTCCTGGTTGACTAAGACACAGAATTTTTAAAAGGCAAAAGGCAAATAAATAGCACCCCTTTCCTTCATCAATGTCTGGAACCAATTGTAATGTAACCCAAATGAGTTGGCCTTGTAGAGGGAGGGAGACATAATCCAAGCTCCCTATTCCCAGGCATCACCTTGGAATGATGCTCCCAAAGAAAGATTGAGTCTGCAGAGCATGCCCAAATACCAGATGTATATCTCCCATCAGTGCTGATGAAGCAAAGGACCAAAGCCACCTCCCATGCTCACTCCACAATCAGAACCTTTGATATATTTGTTCACCACGACTGAGAAATGTGGAGCAATGGCTATCACTCAATCATGCCACTGTCAGCCCCTTGATAACAGCCGCCTCTCAGAGCAAGTCTGCATTGTTGCATGCTGGAAAAGGACCTCACCAATTCACACTGCATCCAGCATGCCTTTCTAACGAAACCTTCGTAAAATCTCTTCTATATTTCAGGGGAGTGGAGGTTTGGAAATTAACATGCATTAAAACAAATGGCTTATTGAATAATGATACATTAGTCAATACATTTCAAATATAGTATTAGATCATGCATTCCTAGATGTAAGCCTTGGTCTACTGATAACTCTAAACACGTTTGGTTTGAATTGTGGCTTTGTCCAATATTTTCATGCTGCTGAAAGCAACTTCTCTAACCCCTCTGAACCTTGGTTTTTTTCACACATAAAGGATGACAATAGTTACCTTAAAGAATGATGTAAGATGTGAATTAATAGATGCATTATCTCAAAGAGTGGTGAACACAGTAAATGTTCCATGTTTAATAAGGATATTGTTGTTAACATTGATTTTCCCTTTGTAGAATCAACAGTGCCTTGAACATAGCAGATTTTCAGAAAAAAGTATTTGATGATTGTTTGACCCAAAATACTTTACCAAATACTTCAATATTATGGTTCAAGGGCTTCCTTTTATATAAGTGTAATGGAAGAAATCTATAACTGCACAAACCTCTTTAAATAAAGGCAACCAATCACTCAAATTTCATTTAGGCAGAAAGGAAATTACTAAATAAAAATGAAAATAAAATCCTGCAATAAGTCTTTTGAAACTTTAGAATTGATTTATCAAAACCACATTGAAAAGCATTTAATAGAACTTATAGCCAATGTACCTGAATGGTGGTAGTCATGATAACCGACTCAGTTTCAAGAAGAGGTATTCCTCTATGGATGCTTGGATTTCTTTTGAAGGAAAATCTCAAATGGAATCACCATTTTTAAATTGCAAATGTTAAATATAAATGTAAGTTGGAAAGAAGAAATTAACATGGACTTTATGCCAACTTCTTGCTGGGAACTGCATTAAGCACTTTAGATACTCAATCTTCTTTAATCCTCACCCACCCTGTAAGGCAAGTATAATTATCCTTTTTCTTTTCTTTCTTTCTTCTTATTTTTTTAACAGATGAGGAAATACATGCTCAAATAATCATGTGAATTTTCAAGATCTGACAACTGGTAAGTAAAGGAGCTGGAATCGACAATTGGCAGTCACATTTATTTAACTATAAATATCTTGCTGTTAGCAATATTGAAAAGAAGATATGAAGAGAGATAGAGAAAAATTTTACTGGAACTTTAAATGAATTTTCTGCTTCAGTAAAACTGTGCCTAAACATGCAATGATATTTACTTAACTTGGAAATGCCATATTTGGGAGAATACAGGATCATAAATGAGAATTTATATGCATCTCTATGTGATTCTTAATATTACCCCATGAGAAATTTCATTAGATGGAATTTAAAACATGAAACCAATTGAGAATGCACATAAAGATTAAGTCATAATCATTTGATTTCCTCTCAATGACATGTACTCCCCTGAACTTACCTTGCTATAATTTAAAACAAACTTGGCATCTAGACTACTACCTGGCAGGCCACAGTGGTAGTCTGCTTGGGAGCTTGATAGGCAGGTGAGCCTGAGTTGCCAAAAATGCTTTTAAAATAAAAGGTAAAAATAAAATGTGGTTGAACAGATTACATCAAATATATAATTTTTAGATGCAGTTATGCAAGATGTATAAATATTTTAATAGGGTACACATGTACTATAAGGAGTATAAAGAGAAAATAGCCAATTTTTGTATAGTACACTTAACCTCAAGTCAGACCTTCCCTACTACTTAAACTAACCATATACTAAATTCTCATGACCAGATTTTAATACTTCTTGGTTGTTACTATTTTTGTTGGTTTTTTTTTTTTTTTCTTTTTTTTTTTTTTTGCATTGCTGGGAATTGAACCCAGGGTTTCCCACATGCTAGGCAAGCGGTCTACCACTGAGGAACATTCCTAGCCCCTTCCTTATAATACACTGTTGTTATTTAAAAGGTTGCTCTTTAGAAAACTTGCAGGTGAATTGCATAATGGAAATCCCTTGAGGTGTCCTGTCTGATTCTGACTTTCTGGTATTCATAACCTGCACAATCTTCCTCCAGAGTGTGTGCATAACCTGTGACTTACTACAGGACCCTTTATGAAATGCCAAAATCAACAAATGCTAAAGTCTCTTGCATAAAATGACATAGAAAATTCGCATAACCTATGCAGAGATGATCTTAAAAAACTGATAAAAGTTTGGTTGAATCTCTGGATGTAGAACCCAAGGATGCAAAGAGTTGACTGTGCTCCTAACTCAGAAACAATGAGACAGTGACATTGTGCTATTTTAAGTCACAAAAGTGTGGTAATAGTGTGAGGTAGCCATTGATAATTAGCACACATCATATTTTGAGTGCAAATTTTATACAATAGTTATTTATAAAGCAACTACCATATACCAACCTTTTTCTAAGGGAAATCGTTAAGTCACTGATTTCAATGATGTTTGTTCTTTTGGAAAAGACCAGACGTGTATAACTCAGTGAAAAGCAAAATACCTGTCTCACAAATGTACATGAAAACATTTAGCAAAATACTTGTTTCACAAATATATATATGAAAACATTTAGCAGCATAACATATAATAGTTCCTAATGTATTTAAATAAAATTATTTTGTTTAAATTGAGTGATGTGCTACTTCCTCTTTAGACAAAAGGTTAAGAAAGGAAAAATTGATAAAAACTATACAAATACAAAAGTTATGTTAGACGAAGTGAAGCTTACATAAACTTTGCTTGGACAAAAAGAGAGCTATTGCACTAGTAGATAAGTTTTAAAATTCTGGAGTCAGAGAAAGCCTGCATTTGAGTAGCAGGAGGAAGAGAAGAAAGAGGGCAATAGCAGTAAAAATAGTAATTTCTATTCAGTGAAATAGAAAGAATGGATAATAGACTGAAAGACTAGAGAAATCCTAGTAAAAAACCATAACTTCTTGAATAATTACAATTCGGAGTTAATTATCTTTTAAAGTTTTCCAAAAAATGTTCAAGGTAGAAAGGATTCAGCTGAGATGATCTAAAATATTATAGATATGAATCAAGTTTTAAATGTCAACTCTGACAGCTATAGCTGTTGCTAGATACACTGGTGCTTAAGAAATCCATTGCCAAGTCATTAGCTATTACTCATTATTCCCAATTATGCTTGGGAAATTTATTGCCAATTCATTAGTTGTTACTGGTTATTCCCAATTATGCTTGGGAAAGCCATTGCTAGTTCATTGGTTACTATGATTTTAATTTGAAATTTCAGCTGTAGCTGCTATCAGATACAATTATGCTTGAGAAATCTGTTGCCATGTAAATAGGAACATACTTCTTAGTGGTGTATTCAAATGAATTTCACTTCTGAATGAGATAAGCTGATTTAGCCTGTTAACAAATGCTTGAAAATACCACAATTCTGTATAAAACATAGCCAGAACATAGCTAGGGATTCATTACCTCTGGTCATTCAAATTATCATAGAGTCAATGAAATTGGAACCCTGCAAGAGAAATCAGGAAGGATTTAATCCAAAGTAAGACAAAGTAAACAATTATAGCTAACTTAATCACATAGTTAACCATTGAAACTAGAATACTTGTGAAAGCAAGGCCACATGGAGATGATATTATGAGTGAATCACCAAAATATATGGCTGTCACAGGCACAGGGCAATGTATGTTCTCCTTCTTATTGCTCAACTTAAATGGTTATCATTATTAATCCCATTGTGAGCCCTCAGTGATTTTTTTGGTTTGCATTAAATTGCCTCATAGACATAACAGTGGAATCTTAAATGTGATAATGGAAATATGAAGTGTTAGAGATATTTTTAGCTTATTGAACTTAATAAAGATATTGTATTGTTTTTCTTTATGAGTAATAGTCTTAAAAGGAACTCTCTGTGAACTCACTACGTATGACAATAGTTAAATGATCTAAATGTGCATCTCTCCAATAAATATGTGTTGTGTGTCTTCTATGTACCAGGCACAATCATAGTGGCTGAGTACATACTGAACCCAAAACACATAAGGATCCTACTCTCTGAAGTTTGCACTCCAATGAAAAATCAGGAAACAATTCACAAAGACAAAATTAACCAATTGGCACCAGTATTGAAACATTTATCCATGACTGATTAATGCCCTATAATAAGCAATTGTGCTGAACTTGGCACTTGGGAAATAAATAAATTAGCCAAGTAGTAGCATATGCCTATAATCCCAGAGGCTCAGGAGGCTGAGGCAGAAGGATCCAAGTTCAAAGCCTGCCTCAGTAACTTAGCAAGGACCTAAGAAACTTAGAGAGACCCTGTCTCAAAAAAAAAAAAAAAAAAAAAAAGGCCAGGATATGGCACAGTTGTTAACACCTCTGAGTTCAAACCTGTGTACCAAAATAGTAGAGAGATAAAGAAATTAATTGGCAAAATGAGCAAGTAGAGCTTAAGTTTAAATCTATAACACAACAAGATAAGTGAACATATCATAAGTGGCAGATGAGAGTTCAAAGGTTTCTTAGATATTGGGAAACAGACTGACAGTTGATCACCAAAATCCATATTTTCATGGCTTCCTATGAACCCACAGAAATAAGTCCAGCCTCCCTTTCAGTAAGATTTGGCCATGTACAATGAAACCTAACCAGTAGAATGTGAGTAGAAGTGATGGAACCACATTTTGCAACCGACTCATCAAAATTTACCATGTGATGTTGCTCAAAGTTGCTTTTCCATTCCCTCCAGAAATGAAATCATATACACTAGGCTGAGTCATCAAGTGACTGCATGAGAAGGGCCAGCACACTGTCCTGTCCACTTGCCTGGTATTTTGGTGAGACTGAGAAACAAATTTTAATTGTATAAGCCAGTAGATATATTGGAGTCTTTTTTTTTTTTCTTTCTTTCTTTCTTTTTTTAATATCAGTTTGCCTACCTAGAGGAATACAAATTTTCTACAAATGCCTTGCAATTGTATAGTCTTCTCACTGTGCCTTATTATTTATCATGCCACTTTATTCTTCCAAGTCTAAATATAGCTCAAAATTCTTCAAAATCCAATATTGCAGAGAGTCAATGATACAAAGTGAAAACTGCTGGTCACTATATTAACCTTCTCAAATGTATAGATGATGGAATAGAGACTTGAAGAGACTATGAAATCTGACCTAAATCACCTGCAACATGACAGTTGAACATAGATATTAGAGATTGTTGTTCATGGTAGTGAGCTGGAAAATACCACACCAAGGGGTATGTGAAATTTGTTGTTTAAATTTTTAGATAACCTTTTAGTTTAAAATATGTTGAAATATTATCTAATCTGTAGTTGGAATCTTTATTAAAGACACATTTTTATTTTTTGGTTTTTCTTTTGAGTTGTTGCCAAAAATAGAAAATAAGTCACGTTTTACTAAAATAAAGGTCCCATTTATATGTCAAATACAACTTGATATAGTGGAGCGGTGGCAAGGTCTAAGGTTAGTTTTACTATATGAGATTTATTTCAAAATAACTTATAGTGACAGAGGTTGACTTCTGTTAAATTAGTGGAACCTGGGTACAATAACAAATAAAAGCATAGCAATAACTTGCCACATGGTAAGTTTGCCACATCCGATATCTGCTGTATACAGTATTGTCAGTGAGACATTTTTCAAGGGGTTTCAGAGTAGTGATTAAAGGGCAGGTTTGCTCTCAGTACTACCTGGTTGAAAATTTTGACTCTCCCACTAACTTTCTGATTTTGACTAAACCACGAGCCCTCTGTGGTACCATTTTCTCTAATGAAACAAGAGAAAATTGAAAATTTATCTATCAAAGTGCTAAGAAAATTAAATAGAAACTGTGTATGAATTGCTTCTAATAAAGTTTATCGCATAGAAATAATTCAGTGAATTTTAGCTCTTGCTAACATAGGGAAATGAAAAGTATATTTTTTTTAATAAAACTTATCTGGAATAGTGAAAATCAACTATAACATTTCATTATAAACTTTTCAGCTTAGAAAAATCACCAGCCAAAGAAATTTACTGCAGTTAAATAAATGATTGAAATACTTTTTCATGTGTTATTAATATAGAAATCTCAGAATTCAAAAGAATTGTGTTCTAAGTAGGAGCTTCATCAAAGGGAAATAGGAAATTTTGATAGTCTTAAAGGAACAAAGTTTGGGTGTTGAAAAACACTTATTTAAAATCTATGATGCTCATACTTTATTATAACTTTGAAGTTAGAGGTGCTTTCTATTTTGCTATAGTTTCTTAAGTGATTGACATATGTCTGCCTTATATTAGTAGCATATAAGTATGTAGTGAAAATATGATTTATGCCTATGAATAACTTGTTAAATCATTCCAAGCCTTAGTTTCACCATCAATAAAATGGAAACATAAACACCCAATTTGCAAGCAAAGAGTGTGGAATGGACTAGAAAATTTATATAAATACCTGGCTCCAGTAAGCAATCAAAAAACAAGTGACTCTTAAAACTCCACTCCAGACATTGGACCCCATCATACTTTATAATTGTCTAATTTAAATGTCTCAGTTATCACAAGAGGTTGGTATTTTTCATAATCCAAACTCTTTTTGTTTACTGGGAAATAAAATCAATTTGTACTAACAAGGTAAAGGAAGAATTCATTACATGAAAACAAACATGTATCCTGGTGAAGTGTGCCTGGACAGCAACACAAACAAAGAATCGGAAATAGGAAACACGAAAGCATCCAAGACCCAAGCAGCCTGTGTTCTCATTCTCTGAAGTTCTCAAACTGTTCCATAGAGTTCTGCTTGATTTTTCCTGCCTGTTGGTGACTTCCTCTGCCTACCTGTACACGTGGCAAAAATGGCAGCTTGTACCGCATCAGTCCAACCATCCAGCCAAACTGACTGCAGTGCCTTAGACTAAATTTCAGCCTCTTAAAAATGAAAGTGGCTTGGCCTCACCTGGAACAAGTGCATCTCTCTGTGTTCCCAGGAAGACAATTATACAAACATAAATGCCAAGTTCCAAACTGAAGGACGTGGGTGGAGGAACAGGTAGTTCTAGGAGAAATTATATCGCTGTGGACTGGAGATTATGCCATCAGAATTTATTGCAATATTATAATAATCTCTCTCTTGAGAATACGATGAATGATGTTAGGGGGGTTAAGGAACTTGCTTAAAATCACAGAATGAGTAACAGGTGGAATCCAGGGCATCCAGTCTTTCTGACTCTGCATGTACACTCGCCTCTGAGATCATCTCCCATTTAGTGATGCTAGGACCTCTGTTTTCTTCATTTTTCTGTATTAATCTTGAAGGTACCATTCAACTTTCTGTCTTGCTCTGGCTGATACCTGATTTTGTTCTATCAAGCTAGATACATTCTGAAATCTAGGTTTTCACTTGTTCTTTTCAAATCTTTACTTCTTCCTCTTGCATTCACAGAGCTGAAAGGAACCTACTTCATAGAACATAGGCCTCAAGAAGACAGTGATTTTAAGAATGTTAGGTAATAGAAACTCTTCATTCTTTGAATTAAATTTTGAGTGCAGCTGCCTCTGGAACACAATGTTTAGCATTTTGGCATTTACTGCAAATTATTACAGATATTACAATAAATTTAAAAAAAAATAGTTCCTTCTATAATGTTTAAAAGCAATTTAAAATAAGTTTTTCAACTAGAGAGTAATATCTATATGGCTATTAAAGAATCACATTATAATCACATATGAAAATATGAAACATGGTGTGAATCTACATCATGTTCAACCGTAGAAATGAAAAGTTGGTCCTCATTTGTGTACAATGAATCAAAGTGAAGTCTGTAAAAATCTAAAACAATCACATTGTACCTGATGAATATATATATGTATATATACAATTTCACTTGCTAATTAAATATATATATTTTAAATTAAATATATATGTATGTATTTTTTTTTAAAGTAGTACAAAAAAGAGAGAAAAGTATTTGTTGATGAACTAGGATGAAAACTGTCCTCCCAGCCTTGACTTTGAGCTAGTATTTCCAATGGTGCTACTTTAGGATGATTATAATTATAATTACAATTTTTGTGACAAAATGGAAAACCTCCATATCATATCACTGAGATCAGTTCAAAGGCTGTGACTAAAAGGAGATCTTGAAACTCAAATTTATCTTACTTTTCCTTGCCTTTTCATTAGCTCACTCTATGGAAGTAGAAAGGATAATATCAATCACAAAGTAATTATCTGGACAGAAAAAAAAACAAACTTTTTTTTATCATTTTCAAAGAGGATACAAAGAAGGAAAAAAAGGTTAAATGTTGGCAACCCAGCAGTTCGGAAACTTTGCAAAAACTTTGAAATTTGAACATAAACTATAGGTGAGCATCCAGGAAAAGAGTGAAATAAGCAGGTTTCATTGTATTTAGTTTGGCCTCTTAAATGTAACATGATGGAACTTGTAGCCTAGGAATATTTTCTTAACTATAGTCACTGGGGAAGGTGAGCATAATTACAGCAGTTCTGACTTCATGCAAACCAAATTGGCGTTATGGACAATTAATCTTTTGAAACATTAAGATACCTCTGTAATTTCTCACTTTTGTAAAAGTAAGAGGAAGGGAACATAAATCAAATTGTAGTCAGTAGGCCAGAAGTTTATTTAATTGACAATGTAAGACAAAGCCTCACTAAATTTTTATTACATTGGGGCAACTCATAATTCACAACAGTCTCTGTCCTCCCGAGTGTGCACAATAGCAACCTCATTCTTCCCTACCTAGGAGAGTAATGAATTGGGCTTTTTCCTCCTCTTCTTTTGGCTCCAGTTTGATTGAGATCATCATCAAAAAGTTGGGATTTCTCAGAATCAAGTCATGTTTTGATATGCGCATCACCGATTCACAGAGAATGCCTCCTGTTGCTTATGACCCTAACAACAGAAAAAAGGATTTGATTCAACAAACAAACAAACAAATGTGAGTCAGATGTGTTTGATGGAAATAAGGTTAGCTAGTATGGACTTGGAAAATAAGTATACTCTGAAAAAAATAATTTCTTACCATTAAAGAAAGAAATTAAATTTTGCCTGACAATGATGCCCAAGTACATTTGTGATAGATACATGTAAATTTGTTGAGTTTGCCACAAAATCAGGCTGAAGAAACTGTCCTAGCTAAAGCAGGGTGGGAAAAGGAGCTATAGTATTTATGACATTCACACTGAAAGCTAGTGCTGGCTATAAGGCGAATTTCTCATAAAATTCAGAAATATAGATTGTTATAGGCAGCTCTCAATGATGTGCCCGCCTGTAACAGAGAGAAGCTTATTACCTTGACCATATGCTTCCTCCCCCTTTCACTGGGAGTCTCTCATGTTCTTCCTTTGCCCTCTTCTTGTGCACTGCATTACATTTTGTTTTAATTGCCACCTTACTATCAAATGAAAGGGAAATATTGCTGTAGGGATGGGTGGAAATTATAGGGTTTCAACATTCCCCAGATGGGCTGACTGCTTGACATAGGGACCATGTTTTCCAGAATGTAAATTTGAAGGTCATGACCCAACTCCTATCCCTGAGAACTATAGAAACCAACATCCACAGGCTGGGAAAAGATGGTTTTGTGCAAGAGCTCTGGAGTAGGACCAAAGGCTGGGCCTGCCCAGCTTTAGACTGTGGGCACGTCATCTAATCTCTTTCAACTTCAACTCTAAAGAAAGCCTCCATGGACTAGTTATCATGCAATGACTCTTTTAGTTATGACTTACCTTTTTTATCTTAAAATTAGATGAGATTTCACCTCCCTTCCAAGTGCCCCACCCCTTCACGCTCAAGACTGAGTTAAGGTATTCCTCTATCAAGATGCATTTTTGAAATTTCTGTTCACTTACAGATACTTCCATAGACTTGTTTTCTACAAAGATTTTGCCTTGTTCATCATTAGAACATCAATTCTTTGTGTCCCGCCCATAGTAGGTGCTCAGTAGTCATCAGTTGAATTAATCAAGACAGAGAGAAATGAAAGGCTTAACAGCACCAACCATAAAATAACACTGTCAAGCAGTGGTGGACCTAGTTTTTCCCTCATCTTTTAAGTCCAATATTCAAGAGGTCTAAAAATTAAGGGAGTTCTTCTCATTTCACACAGGATAAAAAACAATAATAACTACAATTATTGCTTAGACTAGACACCGAGAATAAATTATGTCATTTAATATGCAGAGTACTCTGGGTATAATTAATATCACCATTTTACAGACCAGAAAACTGAGTTTTAGAGTTTGGAACTTTTTTTGACTCTCACAGAGAGTGAGAAATGAGGTCTACTTTGTGACCAATCTGACACCAAAACTATTGTTTAATCACTGGGTAATTCAGCCTCCCGGCCTCAGCTCTGAAACCAACAAACACCGGAGCAAGGACTCAGACCTCAACCTCCACTACTTCCAGCACTTTCTTCCAATCTTCAGGAAAGCAGGAGCTGCTCACAACTAACTTTAATCAGGGTGACCTGCCCACAACATTTTGAAAGTGAATTGAAGTTAACTCAGCAAAACTTGTCCTTGGTACTTGTAAGTTAATGAGGCAGCAGATACATTAAATCTACACGTTTTCTCCTCCACGCTTTCAGACCCAAACAATAGTAGAGCACTGAGTACTGCAGAAGAAAATGCAGAAACAATTGTGGTTGATAGAGTCAGAATATTTCCATTTTATTAAAAAAAAATACATTCAAAATAAGGTTTAATGAAGTGTTTCTAGTTTATAAAGGCAATGATAATATAATAATTACAATAACAATAATACTTACAATGGTGGTGAAGGGCACATCTTAAAGAAGACAGAGTGTGTCAATTGAGAGAAATCAAGTATATAATATTTCTCTGTGCATGTGTATGTAATTGTATAAAATTAAAACTGATAAACTATGTATAGTATATGTACTCTAGAAATATCTGTCATATATGTGTATCTGAAGAGAACTTGAAGTGAGGTGATTATTTATTCTTTTCCTTTATTTTTATGACATCACCAAGGACAACTTTTCTCACACTTTGCATAGAGTTAGATATTGTAATGCCAGGATATGATTTTTGCCTGTTTCTTTTTCTTTGCCTGATTACATAGCAAATCATCTGCCCCTCCTCTGGGGCTTCTTCAGTCTCCATGAAAATGATTCCATTGACTGAAGGCAGAAATTTATGTTTAGAGTGGACTTGCTTTCTTAGGAATCATTTGCAATGCGTTTGAACACAAGGGCTGCTAAGTCCCACTGTGAATCTAACTTTTCTGCTACATAATGCCTATGGTGTTGGAAATGATAACATTCAACTAAAATGTTTTCATTAAATGCCTTTTGTTCAACCACTGATAGCAAAATAGTACAAAGGGAAAAAAAGAATATCTCCTTTCCATTTAGACTTATTAAATATTCAAGTGATTCTTCAAATATCCTCAGCCTTGCTGTGGCTTCATTAAAGTGCAGCTCCATTGCATTTCATGATGGAACATTGGTACAATATGCTTCCTGCAGTGGCTACCCACAAGCAAACAGATTGTTGCATTCCTCACCAGCTGAAACTCAAAAGTAACCCAGAGTCAGAAGTATTATAGTAATCAAGGGCACAGGTTAGAGGCGTGGATAATGATGGTAAAATCCACATCAGTGAAAAAAGAGACCACAACTTCCTCGTCAAGTGCAGCTGGAAATAACAACCAGCTCTTCCCGGTTAAGGGTTAGTATCCTTTATTCGAGAACTCTCTTCTAAAGATCTGATTTGGCAACCTCCTTGTCCATCAGGAGGCAGTGTTTGAAATGATTACAAAAAATTGGCTAAATTTTGTTAAAAAATGAATGTGTCATTAAATAATGAATAAAAAAACAAATCATAACAAAATTCAAAGACATACATGAATTTTCATTATAACTTCTAAAAGTATATTGGTGTGGGAATGAAGATGAGGGAAGAAATAGCAAAGTGTAAAACCTATAAAGAATTCCATTGATTGCATAATTGCTATATGTTTGACACTTCCCAAAACCTTTTATTTATATTGTTTCATATAAGTATTAATACAATGCAGATATGCAGATGAAGCAGATATATACACATGTGTATATGTAGGAAGAGAGTGAATATTAAATAATGAATGATGTACCCAGTGTTAATAGCTAGAAAAGAAAACAGAACTGGGTTCTGTAAGAACTCCAAATACTTCCCACTGGTATATTGCTTTCTCATGATAAATGGTGTTTGCTTGGATGTCAGAATTATATATATTTTATCTCCTCTATATTTTCTAATTTCATTGGAAATTTAATTATTTTTAGTTAAATTTTTAATCTGATTTGGAGTATACAAAAATGCCATGTGCATACTTGGTTGAAAAAATTTAGCCTTACCTTGCAGAGCTTTCTCTTGCTCAAATATTTATGCTGAGACATGCTGAAACTTGCCTTTATAAAATTTAGCTTCAATTTTCTCTCTAGTCTTTTAAAAGTAAAATCTGAACACAAGCCCACAGTGAACAGTTAGCATAAAAGATTTAATTTTGAAATGAAATGGTTATGAAAGCATTTGAGATGGGAATTTTATTCTACACAAATATATGATATTCTCTTCTACCAAGTTGTCTGTAATGACGAAGATACTACGGATATACAATGATATGCTAGCATCGTTGCTTCTGAAGTTCTCAATAATCACTGTAATTATGTGGGGAGATATTTACATATAGAAAATCCAATCATAAAGGACCCAAAGTTCATGGAAGCTATTTGTAATAAAGCCCCTCAAAACAACTTTAATGCAGCATCTTATCACACACAATTTCTCCAGAGGAAACTGTCCTTAATTTTATATTGAAGTCTGTGTTTCATTCATTCATATATTTCAGAAATAGAGTTTACATGAGCCTATTCCTTCCTGAGAATCCTTTCAGATCTTAGGAGAGGAAAGCCCAGTCATTATCATCAATAGACTGACCTTAGGGGAGAGCGTTAAGGAAACAGGTGATTACAGTATGATGACAGATATGTGTCTCTCACAAGAATTATCTCTTGGAAAATACAAATAATATTAGTTCTGACAAAAGAGAAGTAAACGTAAGAAGAGCCGTGATGGGTTGTCCAAACCACTGAATAACAGAACCAGAGCATTAGAATGTTGCAAATCTCCTCATAGTTGACTGACCACAAGCACATCACTTAATAAAGAAAATTGGTTTTCAAAAGCCAAATGGTTTCCCTGATAAGTGGAAAATGATATATAATGGGGGTAGGGGGTGGGGAATGAGAGAATAATGTACTTTAGAATATGTAGAAGGAAATGAGAGGGAGGGGTTATTAAAAATGGTGGAATGAGACAGACATTATTACCCTATGTACACATATGATTACACAAATGGTATGAATCTACATCGTGCATAACCATAGAAATGAAATGATGTGCCCCATTTGTGTACAATGAATCAAAATGCGGTCTGTAAAAAATTAAAAGCTAAATAAAAAAAAAAATTAAAAAATTGGTTTTAGTGTTGTCCCTAAATAAAAAAGTTAACACATTTATCTTAAATTGTTATCTCTATGATATGCTAATTCACCCCATCAGCTCATTTGTGTACTATATTCCTAAATACATGAAAGACAAAGTAGAACTTTCCATGTAGAAAATAGGAAAGATCTAAAATGATTAAGAATTTCAGCTGGAATTTCGAGGGATTTAGGGATCATTTTATCTAACCCATTTTAAAAACTTTTATTTACTCAGTCAAGGAAAGGAAAAAAATAGTGTCTGTGTGTGCACATGAGTGTTTACAGGTAGGTGTGCAAATGTACCAATAACATTCCTAGGCATTCTTAGCATTTAGGATTTGAAGAACAAGCTGGGGCTTTATGCACTGATGGAGTGAAGGACAAATTCAAAATGTTATTTATGATGTCTGTCTCCTAGGAGCTTACAGTTGAGTGGATACATTAGAAATGAATAATTATATCATAAGAAAGTATAAAATAATAAGCTTAATAGATTGATTGATGGAAGCTTAACAGTAGGATGAGAATGTCATTCTGGGGTTATCAGGTAAAGTTGTGTGAATGGAATAAAGAACTAAGTTGAATAGAATTTAAACCTCAAGGCCAAGTTTTTTGGGGGTACAGTCAAAGAAGAAAGGTCTTCCTAGGTTTCATCTCAGTCTTCTGTCCCTATTATGTGAGCTCCAGAGTGAAATAATATTGAACATCCCTTCTTTCTCACCAAAATATGGTCCCCCAGGGTTATTTCTTGATTAGAAAGTAACATATGAAGGATTGCTATTCAGTTAAACGTTAGACATGATCTCTTAGTGGAAATGATTGCAAGCTTAGAAATTTCTTTGTCTTTCCAAGCTATCTTTTTTATTGAAAAACACTGGCAAATTCATGTCCTGTCATGTGTTGTTTCATAGCATTATTCACAGAATAATTAAAGGAGAAATGCTTTTGAATAATGTAAATTCCATAGGTTTGATTTTTATTCATATTTAATGAAATTTGATGAAAATATCTTCTAATTTCTAATAGTTAAAAAAAATTCATAATCTTATCCTGAATGAATAATTAGAAATTCCAGGTAAAATAGGCAGATAATGCAGGTATAGTCATATGTATTGGTACAACTATACCTAATAGATATAAGTATAGCTACAACCCTAGATGTAGTATAGATATAAAAGATAAAGATGTGGATGGAGTACAGATGAAATACATATATATAGATATAGATGATATATAGATATAAATTATAATACAGAAATAGAGAAAACTAAATAAAAAATACATGTAGAGATGGAAAGAGAGAGAAATACCAATGACGTTTACACAGTGCCCAATACTTAGGGCCTTATTGTCTGTGAATGAGCTCCTTAATTCTCCTAATAAATCTGTGAAAATAGTAACGTTATTACCCTAGTGTTATAGTTGAAGAATCCAAAGCAAAGATAACCATATTAGTTGCTTTTGTTTGCTGCACCAAAAAACTACAAAGTTATTGATTTAAAACATCAGCAGTTGGTTGTCTCACAGTTATGGAGGCCAGAGTTCAAATTCAGGATCATGTGGATGAGTAAAGGTGTCCTCAGGTTTTCTCTCTCTCTCTCTGGGTTTTAGGGGCACATGGTCCCTCCCTCTTTCCAGCTCTGGGTGTCTATTCCAGCACTCCCTTCTGTGTCTGCCTTGCTCCAGTCCCTTCCTCTTTCACCTGGACTGCTCTGTGTGAGCGGGTCTACTCCTCTTCCATCTTTACCAAACCTCCCTCTGCCTTTCTGTTATGAGGACACTTGTGATTTCACCTACTGCCTACCTGGAAATGCCAGGTGAAACCCTCTACTCAAGATCCTTAACCATATCTGCAAGGATTCTTTTTCCCTTATTAATAACATGCACAAGTTCTAGGAATCAGGAACTGACACCTTTGGGTGACTTTTATGTGGTCTTCCACATTAGATAAATTTATGAAAATATCACACAGCTTTTATTTGTGGAACCTCTAAAATACACTGTGTATATCAAAGTTCTCACCACTGCCAATCACTGATTTCTAGGATATTTCTCTGTGTAAACTGCTGTTGGAGGAGGGAGCATTTTGTTTTATAAATGAACTAGACTTAACTTTATTCACTTCATTAGAGTCCAGGGTCATTCAAACTTCACCTTTATCACTGAATAATTTGTTTTTCATTGTATTTTTACAATGCTGTTCCAAGTTTTATAGTCAAACTACTTAGCCACTACTAACAGTTTCCACAGAAAATTGTCACAAATTTCTGATTGTTAGAACCAAACTCTGCCATGTGAATCTCCTGCTCAAAAATCTGTGTTCAAGACATTCTATGGCCCCACCACCGAACAATAAATATTCATGAGGACTTGTTTCAATATTTTAAATTTTATCTAAAATGAAAATTTCGATTGTAACAGAAAGTGCTTTCTTGCTTACTTTATGAATAATGGCTTCTTGTGGCTTAGAAACTTTAACATAATTTCTTACACATCCAATACTAATATGAGGAAAACTTGCAAAATAGTAATATGTTTGTAAAGATAATCCAATAAATAGGACAAATTGATTAATGTTAAGGAGTTATTTTCTGCTGTTATACCATTTTAAGTTATTATTTCAGAATCTTTTAATATTTATTTTCCCTAAGTCCAGTGAAAATACTACAAAAACCAGATGCTTCCTTCAAACTCTTGCAATAGAGGAATATTACAAAGAACCTACTGTTGCAGTTATTTAAATTCCTTAGTGACACTGCTGTGATGAAAATTACTCAGAGTACAAACTTAGTTAATTTGATTCTGTGTAGGCAGTCTGATATTAATTATAAGGTATGGTGCAACTACCACTTTCTGGATAGATTGCATAATCAACTGAATAATAATTTGCATGTATTTAAAGAGTCTAGTTGTGTTAGGTTTTTCAAAATATTAAGATCTGTCAGTTAATATGTGTGTGTGTGTGTGTGTGTGTGTGTCTTCATGTGTGTGCACACACATTTGAATTGCAAGTTTTCTTATAGAAAACTTGTAAATACAGCATAAACTGAGTGACAGATGAAGTTATGGAAATCCAGTCCTTAATGTATGATTGATTTATTGGCTCTCCCTAAATTATTGGGTGAGGGATCTTGGACAACAGTCAGATGCCCCAAATACATTCTCTTTCCTAATTCATTACTACTGTTCCAACATTTGGCAACTGTATAGAAACCCAGATATTGATGGAAGTAAAATTATAAACACACACTATATCATCTGTACAAAAAAATGACTGTTTCAATTCCTCTTTCTCTATGCAGAGGGTATCAATTTGATTAAAGGTTTCTCTTCCCATTCCAGGGGCCAGAGGCACAGAACAAATGGAGGCCAATGTATCAGATGTCTAAATAGTTAGAATGTAAGCTAATATTTATTGCATATGAAAGATCTGTAAGAAATGTTATTAAGTGGAAAAAATCCAAAACATTTTCAATATTAATAGGAGGTAATTAGTACATTTCTAGACTATACACATATATTCCAATATTTCTATAGCAATTTCTTGAGGGATAAATATTTATTAACACTAATTACATTTAAGGAAAGGGACTAGAAGTTAAGGAAGTGGAAGACATCTTTCTTTAATATTTAAACTGTTTTTTTTTTTTTACCATCTACATTTTTTTATTTAAAAAAAATAACCCCACCCATTGGGTAAAGATAACTGTCCAATACATCTATTCAAAGAGTTGACCAAATTCAAAATTTTATGGTCTTGATCTGGGCACATATGCCTGGGATTCCAGCTACTCAGGAAGATGAAGCAGGAGGATCATAAGTTCAAAGCCAGCCTGGGCAACTTAGCAAGGCCCTGTCTCAAAATTTTAAAAAAATGTTGGAGATGTACCTCAATGGTAGAATGCTCTTGGGTTCAATATCAGTATAAATATATATAGATATTTCTCATAATTCAAAAGTTGAGACCATAATTTAATATCTTCCCTCTTATATTGACTCACATGCCTTCAAAAGCCACATTAAAAAAAATGATTACTGACTCCTTGGAATTCTGGGTTCTCCTCAAATTGTCTTCTTCTTCCCATCTCCAAGTTTATCCTACCTTATTAGGTCATGTATACACAGAAGTTGTCATTCTAACTACCATGCGAAACTCTTCATTAACAATTCACAGCAAAAGAGTCCATTCCACTCTTGGTCTCCTCTGTGGCTCATGGGTGCATATATTGGCAAAGGGGCTTGTCTTGGGACTGATCTTAGAGGATGGAAAAGACCATGAAAGAGGATACAAAACCTTTGAAACCTGGAATCCCAGGGTTGTGGTTTCTTAAGCATAGTATAGGAAAGATTTGGCTATGAAGTAGAGGTGTTTTCAGTCATGTCAATTCCTAACCCCCTGGGAAGGTCAATAGTGAGAGGAAAATCAAAGCAAGGATTCTTCCACAAACTCTGTAGGAAGAGAGGTTCATAACTTGATACAGGTTCTTCTGATGCAAACAGACACAATTGAGAGATTTTCTATTAATCCAAGTACCTCCTCCTATTTGGTTGCTCCCAGTGACTTGGATTCCTCATTTCCTGGCCTTCCACAAGGAAAAGAAAATTATAGAGATAAAGCATGCAGGCCTTGATTTTCAACATCTATAGTAGTTGATGATTTGGATGGGAGTATTAGTCTGCTGTGCACTACCATGCAGATTACCACAGACTGGGCATTTCAGTCAACTTTTTTTGTTGCTGTGACCAAA
The DNA here is from genome assembly GCF_902686455.1 of Sciurus vulgaris. Taxonomy (NCBI): domain Eukaryota; kingdom Metazoa; phylum Chordata; class Mammalia; order Rodentia; family Sciuridae; genus Sciurus; species Sciurus vulgaris. Next base: position 131,813,769 of record NC_136469.1, on the reverse strand, counting down.
AGACTTGGCAAGAACAATATAGAAGAGGAAAAGCTTATATAGGGTCCTGGTTTCAAAGATTTCAGCTCATAGATGGCTGACTCCATTGTTCTGGGTCGACATGAGCCAAAACATCATGGCAGAAAGGGCTGGTGGAGGAAGGCAGTTCAGAACATAGCAATCAGAAAGCACACAGAGAAAGAGAGAGCTCTACTTATCAGGGACCAAACATAAACCCCAAAGGCACACCCCAGTGACTTCCTCCTCCAGTCACATCCTACCTGCCTACAGTTACCACTCAGTTAATCCCAATCAGTAGATTAGTCCATTGATTAGACTACAACTCTCATAATCTGATCTTTCAACTCTGAGCATTCTTGAAGCATCATATCTCACATGAGCTTTTGGGGGACACTTCTGATTTAAACCATAATACTGTGTGACTTAAACAATATAAATTTAGTTTTTCAAAAAAATTTAAAGGCTGAGAGTCCATAATCCAGGGTCTGGTAGGGTTAATTTTTCTTGGGACCTCTGTTCTTAGCTTATAATCTTTTTATGACCTCACCTGACTTTTATCTCTGTATATGTTTCTGATATCTTTTTCTCTTCTTATGAGGACCCCAGTCTGATTTTAATTAGGTTCCCATTCTTAAGATTTTATTTAATATCAGATGCTTCTTTAAAGACTCTATCTCCAAGTATAGTTACATTGAAGATTTGGGGGAAGGGGGACAAATTCAGTCTCTAATGGTAACATGAAATCCAATCAATGGGTAAATACTAATTAAATTCCATATACAAAGGACCATGCTAGTTTCTCTGGAGAATAAAGAAGCTAAAGGGCTTTAGTTTTATTCTTTTACTTCCCTGCACACCCACCCCCAACACACTGTGAACTGGGCCATCATAAAGCTTGTGTTAACTTAAATAAAGTTGTTAAACATTTCTTGCCTCCTCAGGAAAATTTTCTCCTGAGCTTACCATAAATTTCATTCTGTCTGCCCCATAACTCATAAGAAAGAAACAGTTAAAAATTAAAAAATTGAGAACTATGCTCTCAATTAAGAGAGTAAATAAATGACTGAAATGTGGAGGGTCCTCACTTATATCATTGCTGAATTATCAACACAATCATATAAAGAAGGTATATTTACCCTGGTTGATAAAGGTTCAAATATGAAGTTAAATAAGTTTTCGAGGAATATTTAAAACCCAAAACAATAAGCCTTTCTTGTTTTGATTAGTACAACAAAATACTACTGACTGAGTAGCTCATAGACAATAGAAACTGACTTCTCACAGTTCCAGAGGACGGGGCATTCAAGTTCAAGACACTAGCAAATGCTGTTTCTGGTGAGGCCCATTTATTGTCTCATAGGTGTTTCTTTCTCACTGCATCCTCACGTGGTCAAAAGGTCTAGCTAGTTCTCTTCTGTCTCTTTTTTGCAGGCACTAAGTTCATTCATGTGTCAGGACCCTTTACCATGTAATGGCAGCCTAAATGACCTGCCCTCCTATACCTTCACCATGGGAGTCAGAATTTCACATTTTTGGGGGGGAGGGGGGGTGTCACAAGTATTTAGATCAACACCATTATTTTACCTTCTGGAGGTAGCTCCAATGCAGGTAGACTGAGATCTTCCCCTTTTACCAGCTCAGAGTTTTCTTAGGCAAAGTAGAAAGAATGCATTGCATTATGCAATTGAAGTTCTCAATTCATTAAATTGGTATTACAAGAGGTACACCCTACAACCCCAATACTCCTGCATTCTTGAATTCACAATGCCAATAAACATGTGTTGTGGTTTGAACATAAGCAGTGTCTGCCAAGGGTCCGTATGTACAGGCTTGGTCCCCAGGGTGGTGGGATCAGGTACTGCAAATCTTTAAGAGGTGGCATAAAATGGAAGGACTTTAGGAGTGCCCTGGAAGGGACTGTGGGAACCCATTCATTGATATTATCTCTCTTTATCTCTTTATCTCTCCCTCTCTCTCTCTCTCTCTCTCTCTCTCTCTCTCTCTCTTTATTTCTAGCTCAAGATGTGGGTATGTGTTCCAACATGAACTCCTATGATGATTAGATGCTCTCGCCAATGGAACAAAGTAAGGGGTTACCTAATCTTGGGCTTGAACTTTCAGAACCATGAGCCCAAATGAACATCTCTTTATTTAAATAGTAACCTATCTCAGGAATTTCATGGTAATAATGCAAAGGGGATAAATATACCTAGTATAAACAGTCATGTATGCATAAATTTAAGGTATTGCTTATGTTTTAGTTACATGATTCCATAGTGACGCTTCCTTCACCCCTTTATCCCCCCTACACAAATGTTCCTATTACTTTGGTTTATTATTTTCCTCTTCACCAAGTCTTGCTACAACATGACCCATCATGGAAATGTCAAGTCTTACTAGAATGTAGTAAGAAACACTTAAGTTCTGATGGTGATGATTATAATAAATAACAAGTAAAGAAACCCATAAAACATAAATTGTAAATTGGTTGAATGAAGAATATTACTTTGCTGTTTTCTAGCAGTGTTATCAACTTCTAATCACTGTTTCATATTGTTAATAGGTTAAGCAAACAAACAAAAATTGTGCTCTTAAAAATCATTTTCCTTCTCTTTGGAAACCAGTCACAATACCAAACACTGATCAAGGAGACACTGCTTGCCACATCTGACCCCTACTGCACTTTTATTGATGGAGTTAAAGTTGCTTCTGGGCCTATGTTTTCAGAGGATGCTACTGCTCTGGTTTGCCGAGAATATTTCTCTTCCTGGAAACTCTTGCTTTGACAAATACTCAGCTTTCATTTGTTAACTAGGAAACAATGGAAGTGAAAAGGCCTTTGAGCTATTTTCATAACCTCAAAATATAAAGCCAATCATGTACACTAACATAATAACCTTTCCTCAATACTCTGTCCTTAAAACTGTTGAAATACACGTAATCACATGAAACATGGTTTCAACAAATTTTGAGTAATTAACTCAATACAGTTTCTTTCTTTAATGATGGCTTTAGGAATAGTAATAATATCTGTTTCGGGGGTGTTAATGTAATAAACATTAATACTATTATTACTATTTACAAGTTTAGCAGGGCATAATGACAATAAAAATTATTACTTTGTTGTCTAGCCAGTTATATATTTTTTTAATTTTGCTGTTTCTATAATATCTGAGCAATAGGATAATTTTCAGAGAAGAAATTAAGACATCCAAGCATTCTTTGGATAATAGGGATGATAGGAATTTGAATTAAACTAATAGTGAGAATTATAATAAGTAGATTCAATATGGACATGTTTCACATATCTTTAGAGTATGCAAAATTTTAATAATAAACAAATTTTTAAATTTTATTAAACAGGTCATTAAATTTTTTTTTATGTATGAGATGTTGTCAATGTCATTCAGTTTGGCTTGGCAGTTTCAAACTGTGGGTTGAGTAGAAAATTATAAAAAGTGTAGTGTATAATGTAGAAATGTTAGTCATTAAACATGCAGAGATGGCATAGATAAAACAATATGATGGTCATTTCTGTGGATAGAATTTTTGAGACCTAATAAAAAAAGGATATTCAAATGAGATTGAGGTAAAATACAGTAGTCTCCAAACTTAGTCCAAGTTAAGACTGGACCAAGGTAGACTGCAGAGTCCAATATTCATGGCCTTTGGTTGGCTAAGGAGTGGTTCCTTCTCCCCTTACCCCAACACTCTGCATTACATTTTATCTAGGGCTCTCTTGATATCGGTGGCACAGATAACTAGAACATTGAGTCCCATAATGTTATTTCTAGGCAGCCATGATTTCATGAAGGTCTGAGTCCTCACAAATTTATAAGGAAAATTTATTTGGGAGTCTTAAAATTCACAATTCCTTTGCGTATATATTTGAAGAAGCATAGTGTAGAGATGGGGAGCTCTGCCTAAAGACCCACAAGCTCATGATATTTTATTTTTTCTCTTTTTGGATGGACACTATTTTGTCAGTGAGATGGGTTGATGTTTACTTCAGTAGCAGGGCTTTGAGGTAGGAGATTGGTGAGAACTGTAGGCAATAAAACTATATTGCCTATAGTTCTCACTGTATATGGGGGATTTCAAACCCTAGAAGCTCACATGTGTAACCCTTTTTGTATGTGAATTCACACACTGCACACACATACACACACACACACACACACACACACAAATTTATAAAGAGACGTATAGAATATGGGATTTGATAACAGACCTGGATACATGACCCAAGTGCAGCAGGAATTGGTATGTACTTTCCTGTATCCTTCAGTAGTGAATGGGAAGACAACTATGTTTGTTTATAATTCATATATCACAACTATAGTTGTAATATAATTCATCAATAAAGAGAACGAGCCTTTGAAGTATGCAAAGATCTGAAGGAGTCTTACATGCATATTGATGAGTATCAGAGCCAATACAAAAACACTATACCTGCATGATTCTACCCTATGACATTTTAGAAAAGGTGAGACTATGGAGACAATAAAAATATCAGTGTTTCCTTATCAGAATTTGTCCAAGATTTGGGAGGAATGACGATTATGTGGAGTCATGCAGGTTTTAAGAACACAAAAAAAACTCTGTATATTATAATGTAGTATATATAGGTCAATATGGTAAATATAGGTCATTAAACATTTGTCAAAACCCACACCACCAGGAAGAAATCCAAATGTAATCTTTGAATTTTAGTGAATATCAGTGTATTAGTTATCACAATATACCATACTACTTGAAGATACTAATAATCAGGACAATGGGAGAGCATCTTCTTTTCTTTGAACTTACAACTGCACAATAAAGAAAGTCTATTAATTTAAACAATAAAATCAGCCCTCTCTTGGGGGAGAGGCTGTGGAATATGCTTTTGGCAGACTTATGTCCCTTTTGGACATAAGGAAAAACCAATATGAAAGAAATTGATGACAGTGCATCTCTGAAAATAAAAGTCATGAGCAACAGAGAGGTTGATGTGTGGCATTTAAGTCTCTGGTTCCAGTTGTTTTTTATGTCCAGATTTATTTCTGACCTCGCAGTAGTTTTATTGTTCCACCCTCACTAAGATTCTGGCAGTCAGAATACTAGTCCTCTCTCCCTCAATTTCCCTACTAACATCATTTAGAATTAAACATTTTTGACCCACAGATAAAAAGTGCTGATACTGTTTGAGATTGCACAATGCCTTGTTCTTATTTAGCAGATTCTTTCTTCTTGAATCCCTGATTCAGGCAGGCAATTGAGCACCAGTATGCCACCCACTATCATATTGATGTTAATTAGGCTTTAATCTTGCCATAGTCCCAGATAGAAAATGAAGGGAAGCACATCTTTAACATTTGAGCATTTATAAATCACATAAAACCAAATATGAGAGAAATTTCAGGGTAAAGAATGTTTAGGATGCATTAAAAAAGATTAAATAGCTGCCAAGATTTTGCGCATGACACATGGGGATAGAGGGCAAAGATGTTGCCAAGGTTTGGAAGTGGCCCTAATTGCACATGAACTTTTTCTCAGACGTAAACTCCAACAAGTCATTCACTTTTCTGTGTTCTGTTTTTTAAAAAGGTCCAGATGCCTGGTTCCAGTATCTGAAGCAGTTCTCCCAAGTCAAGGTGTTGGATAATTGTTTCAATGTGGTTTTCCCCTGGGTTTTCAATCTTTGATGTCTTGGCATCAGTGTTAGAAAAATGCCAGATTTCTGCAAAAGATCATTCATAAATATTGAAAGGTGTCGCCTACTGGTTTCAAAAGTTTTGTTTCTGTTATGTATTGATAAGGTTCATAGACTCTCTTCTGCATATAGATAGAAAAATTGATGCAATAAAGCTTTGGTCTTTAAATCTCCTTAAATGTCCTCTTCAAGGATTAAGTCAGCTGAATATGGAGTATGTATGTCCCTTCTTTTATCTTTTATTTTTAAATGATTATCTTTTTATTAGAGGGTTGCCAAACCTAACAATGAGGAGATAAGTTATATGGTTTTGAAAGCATCTTGTAGTACTCATGCAGTTGCAAGAAATTATCTTCCCTCATTATTCCTCTTCTCATATATTTTTCAGGCTGTATTATTATGCAGATTTTCTCCAGCATTCTCACATAATTAGTGTAACCTCAACCCTGATGTTCAGAAAAATTTGCAACTAAAAAATAATATTTTGATTCTTTAAGAGCACTTTAATGTGCTTAGTTGTGTAAGTGAATAGAACCAGGATTCATTATTTTTACAGGGGAGTAATTTAAAAATACACTTTACAAAAATAATGTGTAATGAATGTCACACCATTGATGCATGTGTTTTGGAAAAATGCTGAAATAGCTGTTTTCAGATGAATAATAGTAAAAATTGGCTGGAGTATCATAGTTTGTTAAAAGTACTTTGAATTGTCTTCACATAAATCATATATTTATTTGCCACAACAGAGCTTTTACTCTTTCTTTTTATAAATGAAAGTAGAATGAGGTTCAGGAAATTAAAAAACTAATGTGCCTAACCGGTCCAATGAATGGGTTGGGTTATTGCTTGGATTCGAATATCCATGTTCTAACATACTTTCATTGCATAGTCTACTGACCCTCAAGAACATTGACCAATCCGCATATATTTGTTGGATACACAGTATGGGCCAGGTGCAGAGGATTTCACTGTATGCTGGCATACCTTACACTTTTCATCATGATCTTTTCAATCTAATTGGTAAAAAAAATGACATCTATAAATAACAACTGAAAATCTAATAATAATTCCTCAAAAAAGAACAGGCCTGCCTTAACTCTCTCAATTCCATTTTTGGGTATGCACTCAAAGAGTTCAAATAAGCAACTCACACATTTGTTCACAAATGTTCATAGCAGCATTATCCACAATGGTCAAAATGTAGAAACAACCCAATTGCTCATCAACAGATGAATGGATAAATAAAATGTGGTATATACATACAATGAAATATTACTCAACCTAAGGAAAGGAATCCTCCCACATGCCAGGAAACAGGTGAACCTGAAGACATTACATTAAATTAAATAAATCTGGTCACAAAAATGCAGACATTACATGGACCTCACACACTGTTATGACTTTCCTGAGTAGTCAGGTACCTGAACACTGAAACTAGAATGGTGTCTTCGAGAGGCAGGAAGGTGAGAGGGAGGGGAATTTGTGATGAATGTTTATGGAGCCCCAGTTTGGGAAGAAGAACAGTTCATGAGATGGGTCTCCTAACAATGAGAATGTACATATACATTTAAGTGATGCACACTTAAAAATACAAGATATTGTATGTACAGTACTAAGTATGTCTCACATGCCGTGTCATTTGGTCCTAATATAACCCTAAGGAGAGAATATTAGAGAAGAGAAAACAAAGAGAGAAGGAGAATATAGCAGGTATCAGAGTATGTTCTCTTCATATGTGAATATACCAAAACAAATCCCAGTATTCTGTGAAATGAATCTGCACTAAGAAAATCCCTTAGAGAATGTGTCAATATTTTGTTCATGTTACACACCTGCAACTATGATTCAAAGATTTTTAAAATTTTGTTGAATATCATTCAACTAGCAAGCAGAACAGCTTTCATGTGAAGGCAGAAAGACAGTATTCTTTAACTCGGAAACCAGACATTACCACTGTGTTCATTGACGCTATCATGCCACTGCTTCTGGATTTTGACACTTTGGTGGTGGACCATCAGATAAGTAATTAGCTTGGTTTCAGTTTTTGGTGCTCCTTTGAAAGAAACATCTCTTTTCTTTTGTTTATGCTGTGCTTTTGTTATCCATAAAATTTGCTAAGAGATATCTAAATATGCTTTACACTACAAAGAGTTCACAGAACTCTGTGGATCAATAGGTTTATATCTTGTAAACTTTGCAAACATCTTAGCTATTATGTTTTCAAAAGTTTCTTCTGCTACAGTCTCTGCTTTTAACAATATTTATGAATTACTTTAATGTTAGATTCTTTCACCATGACCCAAAAATCAATATTCATTTTCTATATTTTTCTTCTGTGCTTCAGTCTATCTGGTTGTTGCTGATTTGTTTTTGATTTTCCTGAGCTGTCTTTCTTTTCACAAATCTTTGTGTCTTTTCTTCCATTCAGGCAAATCTTCTCAATTGAGTTTTTAATTTTAGTTATATTTTCAGATCTGGAATTTGGTTTTGTTTATTTATTATAGATTTCATAATAAGAAAAAATTCTTCATCTTTTCTTCTATTTTCATATTAGCTGTATTAACTTCTATTAACATATTAACTCCACTTTCTTCTAATTCTGGTTCTGATATCTATAGTAAGTCCACTTCTTCTTCTTTTTGTCAAGGTCAAGGCTGTGTTTATTTATCAGGTATTTGGCTATGATAACACCAGAAGAGATGAATTGGATTCATTTCGCACAATGCTTCTTTCCAACTCTGGATGGACATGATAATTTCCCAAGGAACTTAAAAACATGAAAACAAATGCATGTACAACACATGGATAGAACCCTCCCCCAGAGATTCTAATCTATTTGGACTTCAATGGGGTCCATCCATCCACCCACCTGCCCATTCATTTATGTATCTATCTACCTATTTGTTTAACTATACTCTCCAGAGTCTCACATGTGACTTTTAAAAAAATATTTAATTTTATTTGTTCTAATTAGTTGTATATGACAGAAGAATGCATTTATGCATTTTGATAAATCACATAAAGGAGTATAATCTCTCATTTTCCTGATTATACATATTGCAATTCATCAATCATGCAGTCACACATGTACATGAGGTAATAATGTCTGTTTCTACTATCATTCCTTCCCCCATACCCCTTCCCCTCCCTTCACTCCCACTCACCCCTTCTTCCAATTCGGTGATCTATAGATTTTTTGCGTGGGTCTAGTTTGTGATATCAGTCTTACCTGCTGATATCACTGAGGTCCAGATTCAAAACCAGACTACATATTTCATTTTTATTATTCCCAAGTCTCCTGAATAGCTCCATGGTTCAATTACATTGAAATTTGTGTTGGTTTGCTCAGGATGCCATAACAAAGCATCATAGATTTAAGCAACTTAAACTTATCTCCTCACAGTTCTGAAGGCTGCAGGTTTGAGACCAAGGCCTCAGCAGAGTTGTTTTCTGGTGAGGGCTTTCTTCCTGGCTGGCAGGTTGCCACCTTCTTGTGTGTACTCAGATGGCAGAGAGGGGGCAAGCTGTCTCATGTCTATTAGAAGAACACTGATCCCATCATGACTTCCCCTCTCTCACAGACTCATCTCACACTACTCAACTCCCAAAGGCCTATCTCCAAATATCCCCAAGCAGGGAATTAGAGGCTAAACCAGGAATTTCATAAGTATCCAAGGATTTTGTCCATAACAAATTGCACTTTTTATTCCAATTCCCTAATGTTAAAACTAAATGATATCTTATATATTCTGTGAATCCTCATCCCGTATATGAATTTCATAATTCTACATATTGGTTATCAAAATGCTGTAATCAAAAGGGAGTCTCATGGGTCAATATGGTTGGTTGATAGCAGAAAGTATGAAAAAAACTTAATAACTAAAGTGAAGGAAAGGGGGGAAAAAACAAACTGAATAACCTGTATCAACTGCCCATTCTTTATAGCATAGAACCCAACTGTTCCACTTGGCACATAAGTTTTTCCAGAAAACTTTCCCTGATTATACTTTTAAAATTTAAGACTATATTTTCAAATTTTTTGAGATAAGTTTAATTTCATAAAGGCACATTTTATGTGGTTATCTAGAACCAGGAAACTCCTAAAAAACACAAATTTTCTAACCTCTAATAGATTTTTTTTTTAATTTCAATAGGCACAGAAACTATTATAAAGCCCTCTGAAAAATTACAAGGCCTTTACTTAAGAAATTGCATATCAGGCAGTATCTATATTCCAAATACTCTCATGTGAACATTAATTTTCATATTTTATTTAAAGAAAGACAGATGTTAGAATTTAGGCTTTCAAGAATTATTCACTAATGTCCATTTAATATGAATATTTTATACAGTTAATAGATCATGCGTGAGGACTATGTCTATATATTTTTCATGAAATCAATTTTTAGATGTGCCAATGTCTTTTGTTTATTGTTGGTAGGAAAGACTCAAAGGTATTTAAATATGTTTATGATAAATCCAAGGCTTGTTTCTTCCTTCTCGTTGGCAGAGCAGGAAGACAGTCTATCTCTAGGCTTTGACAAGTACCCACACCCACAGTCCAAAGCCAAATAGCAACCTGAGATACTTTTCTTCAGAAAAGTTACTTTCCTCTTTCACTCTAGGATTTACTCTTAGGTCTGGCATGGGTATCACACCTATTTCAGCAACAAATTGAAATGAACTTTTCTTAATTGACTCTTCTCTTGTGTTTATCTGTCCTTGGTTTCTCATCCATAATACTACTCAAATTATGGACATGTAATTTGCTATCTAGGACACTGTCCTATGCACTTCCAGGTGTTCAAATACAGCCCTGACCTCTAACCACTTGATGCCAGAAACGTCAGACATTCTCCAGTTGGGACAGTCAAAAATGTCCTCAGACATTGTCAACCAACAGCTGGGAATATCACCCCCAACTGAGAACTATCAATTTAAACAAATTACTTACAGAATCTAATTACTCTTTGCAAATTTGGCAGAACTGACAAGTCCAAAGATGTTTTCTTTTGGCCAGCAGCTTGCTGCTTGCATAAGCCTTTGGACTGGTTCACAAGAAGTAGAATAAAAGCCATTGTTCTCAATAGGTCGTGTTGTGGGTGTTTTCTTTTAGAAAGAATTATAGGCAAACCTAAATAATTACCAACATCTCTAGCACTATTCTAACCATGTTGTGCCAACTGAGAAAATTGAGTTGATCAGGCTAAACATATTGGCAAGACCTACTTTCTTGCAAAAGTCATTTGACATTGAAATGACGCTAGTTGTGGGTACATGACTTCATCTTTGTGACATTTTGTCTAAATCATAATGGTAAGGATGAGCATCAATTAGTAATCAACATCAAGAGGGGTGTTTAATGGACAGCCACAGCAGAACATGATTTTCCTTTTCATTTTCAGTAAGGAAAATAACAATTCCAGGATTTCATAGATCTGTGGTACGAAGGGTTCCACTTTCCAAGCAGCTTTTTAGGAATTAGGGAAATCTGGATTGCATTTTAAGAGTAGGAAATCCAACTTAATACCCTTAAATTCAAACCAGTAGGCTAAGTGAATCCATTTTCCCAAACTTTAATTCCTCAATCAGGAGAAAACAGCATTCTGGAAATCTGTGGGAAGCAGGTAATATTTTCAGCTCTTCCTGAGTTCAGATACTCAGTAAGAATTTTAACAGACTTAATTCTGTTAATACTTACAGTGCTTATGACCTCCCACTACCACAGCTACCCCTCAGCCAGCTGAAGTCATTTTCCCAAGGTCTTAAGGCTTGTAGCCGGTAGCACTGTGGTCCAAATCCAAGTCCTTGGTATTCACAGCCAGTCCACTGGCTCTGGACTGCTATCCTGCCTTCCATGAAAGTGGATCACTTCTAAAAGAGACAAGAATCTTTCCTTCTGCATTTTGGTGCAGCACAGCAACACCTGAGATAGAAGAAGTGATTTCTTCTTCTCTTCCTATCTATGCAGGTGCACTTTCTCTACTTCTGCTAAGAGGAATGGGTCCTAGAGATTCCTAACACTAACGAAGTGCTACTGGTTTGATTACTGAGCCTAAATAAGCCCATTGGAGAATCTTATTTATGAAGCATGAAATAATATCATTCTGCTACAGTGTATGGAGTGTGCAAGGAAACTCATAAGCTCAAAAAGAGACACAAATTACACTCTTGATTCCAAAGAATTAACATCCATTTCTTGCTTGCCTTCAATATGACAGACTGTATGGTAGGTGTTTGGGCTACAGAATTATATAAACAAAGACTCTGCATTAGCTTCCCAGGGCAAGTATAACAAATCATCATACATGAGATGGCTTAAAACCACAGAAATGTTTTATTCCAGTTTTGCAGGAAATAAATCAGACATCAATGTATAAGTTGCACCATAGTCTGTAAGTGAGAGAAGAAAGATCCCTGCTCCCCTCTTCCAGCTTCTTAGGGATCCAATCTTTCCTTGACCTCTGGGCACATAGCTCTCACCTCTGTCACTGGTTATAATGGGCTTCTTCTCCGTGTTCTTTCCATTGTCTGTTATAAGGACATATGTCACTGGGTTTACAGACCACTCAGATAATTCAGGATGATCTTATCTTTGGATCCTTGACTTAATTGTATTTGTAAAAACCCTTTTCTATGCTAACAAGGTCAAGTCACATGATATGAAGATTGGTGTGCTTTGGGGGAAGGCCACCAGCAATCCGGGACAGTCCCTCACCTGAAGATGCTTACAGTGTGATATGAAGGACCAGCAGGCAAATACAGGTGAACCAACAAAGTATAGATATACTAGGGCAGCAGTCCACACGGGGATGAGTGGGGACAAAAAGGAGTTAAACATATGCCCTCTGGAGGGAATTCGAAAAAGTCTTCACAGGGAAGCTAGGTCCGGAGCTTGGTCTTGAAACAGGAGAATGAAAATATAGGAAGAAAGACAAGAAACCTCCTTGGACTTCATGAACTGAGGTAATGCATTGTATCCATGGACTGCAGATGTGTTTTGTTTGGCCCACACAATATTTGCCTACACAATATTTAAAAATTAATTGAATTAGTTGTCAACATTTAAATCCTGGAACATTTCACACAATAATCTGGATTTCCTGCTACTTTTGAAAAAATGGAAGAGCTAGCAATATTGGGTCTGTATGAGTGCATGACAAAAGTCAGCTGGAGTCAAGCAGAAGTGTTCCTTTTGAATAGGATGCAGACCAACAGTTTTAAATATCTCTACAGTCTCTTTCATGTATTTTGTAAGGTCAGGGGTCAAGGACCATTGGTTGTGGCCATTGATGTTTAGTCAGACTGGTTGAGTTTGGAGGAATGACAAATATTCTCTCCTGTGTCTCTATAAAAAGTGGACACATAGAGGATAAAGAGGACTTGTGATTTAAACAAAATGTGAGAAAGCACACTATACATGGAAGAGGAGATTTTGTTGTCTTTAATATGCAAAGTGTGTCTGGGCTGAAAATAGAAAAAGTTTTTGTTATCTTTTTCCACTTTGTTTATGTAGCCTGTGCCTTCCACATCTGTGGGTGTTTGAATCACAACTTCTTCCTTAACAACTCTGACCTGGGAGAGTGTATTGGTAAGCAGAGAAGTTTCTAACAACAACAACAAAAAAAAAAAAAACGTGATCTACTGAAGCCTTCTCTGCTATCTTATATTAAACGGGGAACTCATATTTGGAAAGAAACTGGATATGTTTACTGGGGTTGAGGAAATATTCTAGGACTTGGCTCCTGTTCTTATAAAAATTCAGCCTGATAACTAAAATGAACCCATCAGATATTCACCTCATTCATATGTTCTCCAAATCCCACAATATTCCTTCACGGTGGGAGGACTAATGACAACTCATAACCATACATTGCTCTAGGTCTAAGAATATGAAGTAAGAATAAGAATATGGGCTATAAATGGAGGTACATGTTTTTAGATGAGAGATGTTCACATAAATTTGATAATTGGATTACTACGAAATTTATTGTTTGTTTATATAATAGAGACTGGTAACTCATAGTAAGACATTCTGTTTAGTTAGGATGTAATATGATTACAATAACCAACACGATTTTCCTAAATTGAACCTTTGTGTGGAGAGACAGAGGGATTGACATTTTACATCTGTCAAAGTCATTATTTGGTGTCTAATAGTACACAATCATCTTGCTACAGAAAGGAGGTCTGGTAACTCCAACATGAAATGGTTGTTCTAAATCAGAAAACCCAGAATCTCTCTCTAATAACTAATTAAGATACTAAAAATTCAAAAAAATCCTCACATAAAACAAAAAGATCAACTGTATAGAAAATCCAGAAATCTCTAGCAATGTTTATAAAAAAATAATAATACACATGATAAGTTATTTTCATGCAACTCAAAATTTGAGAAGATGCCCAGAAGCTGTTGTTAGAGGTAAGACACATTATCACTGGATACACTGTCAGGGCACTTGACCATATCAGCTGAGTGCATAAGGCACTTTGCCCACTCAAGGTGTGGGTGAGCACCAGGAGTCTTGGTCAGGGAATTTAGGGACTGAGGTCATTATACCCTATGGTCACTGGACACTGACAAGCTGGGGAGCTGTTTGAAGACAGGGTCTCATACTGAGGAATTTGCTGTGAGGAGAAACAAATGAGCAGGACAGCATAAAAATAGATAGAAATGACCAATGTAAGAGTGAAAGAAGGGATCAGAGCCAAGAAATTTCAGAAACCCAAGGCATTGTATTTTAGAGGACTCTGAACCAAACAAAAAGGGAATAATCTGACTGAACTATAACTCCACTGTAAGGGTTAATCTGAATTGTCAACTTGACCTGGATTAAGAAACACCTAAGATCAAGAGGCTTCTGGGTGTGCCAACATTGGTGTTTCTAGGAATAACTGGCATGTAGGACAGCAACCTGAGGTGGAGACCCACCCTGAGTGTGGGCAGCACTGTCCAATAGGTCGGAAGTTGAATGGATCAGAAGTTGGAAGGACAAGGGAGTATCAGCTGACATAAATTCCATTCTTCTTGAAGGGGTCCTGATTGCTGCTGGGAGCGTCCAAGGACATCAGACAATAGCTCCTTCACTCTTCTAAAGCCAACTCTGCCAGTGATTCTCCAGGGGGGTTTCCAGCCTTTGGTAACACACTGCAGCTGCAGCATTGATGCCTCTTGTTCTGAGACTTCAGGTTCTTGGACTATGGAGCTACTGGTCCCTCCAGCTCTCCAGCCTACAGACAGGCATTGTGAATTTTTCTTCTTCTAGTTGGGTAAACCAATCTAATAAATCCCTTTTTTATAATCATAAAAGTATATATGAAAATATACATATATAAAATCATACATACACATATATAGGTTATATGTGTGTGTATGTATATATATATATATATATATATCCTATTGGTTCTTTTCCTCTTGAGAACCCTGACAAAGATATCTAAGTTTTTTTTTTAATTTAAAATCACATTAAAAAGGAACATTAATTTATCAAGTCAATAACTCATACGAAGTTACTACAAGAGGAAAACTGAATAAGAGCAAAATAATATCTCTAGAAATCAAGAAAATATACCAGATAAAAATATAGTGTCAAGACAAGCTAGAATACATTATGAATTTATACAAGGATAAAACAATATAAATCTTAATTTTACAATAGGGAACCTTAGAAATGAGTTGATGGTCACAAAGAATTAAAAGTAAAACTTTTCAGACATAAACAAAAAACTAGCAAAAATAATTTAAGGGAAAAAAGAACCTGTTATATGTAATGACCCCAGAGAATTGACGTTCAAAAACAAAGAAAAGACAAGTAAAGAAAGAAAGAATTAAAAAAAGAAAAAAATGAAACAAAAAGTATTCAAGAAAGGAGAAAATATTGGAAGTAGAAAAAAAAAAGATGCAAATTACAGACAATAGAAGTCTCCCAAAAAAAGACAAAAATGGATGGGGGAAGAGGAGACAAGAAATGCTAAATGTGACAATTCTAAAATCTTTTCTAAAGTTGAAGATGGAGAAAGAGAATAGCACAGTATGTCAAAAGCATACATTATGTGTCAACTCAGAAAAATCATTACCAAGACACAGTCTAGTAAACTCATGATGAAGAAAAAGAAAATTCTCTGAATGAGACAAATATGGCCCATGATATTTAAGGGAAAGAACATCATATTTAGATAAGAGAGCTTGACAGAAATACATGCCAGAAGATAATGGAGTAAAATATTCAAGTCAAAGAAAAAGCAAGTAAAACAAATAGTTTATATTCAGCAAAGCTATGTAAAAAGCACAAATAAATTGTGGTCAGCATGCAAAAGTCTAGTCAAGCCTGAGTCTGGTTAGACTCTACTAGTGATAGGTTTGGTGAACTGAAACAAACAAACAAACAAACAAACAAAAAATAATTACGTAATCACCAGAGACTGAGCATAAGAAGTCAAGGTGATTAGAGGTAAAGTATTTTAAGACTACTGGTGATAATAAAATATTTAACATTTTATAGAATTGAGAATAATTGAGGATTAAACAGGGAACACTGTGCAATGACTGTTTTCTGACAATACAGATAGAGGCAAATTCTAAAAAAGGGGATTGGGAATAGGATACATTAACAATTTTTAACTGCTTTTGTAATTACTAATGTAAATTTTTTAATAAAACTATTTTTGTACCCTTGTGAAACAGAATTTCTCGGTGTGGAAGAAGAGAATTAAAGATGTAACATAGAAGAGATTAAATAAAAACACCGTTCCTGGAATATGAATCAGATATACCTGTTGAATCCAGTATATATCCCTTATCCATAAACAACCAATAACTCAATTATCAATAGCATTCTCATTTGGGTCTTGAACTACTGTTTTTTACTAAAAGAATTAGATGTTTCTTAAAAAGTGAATCAATTCCAAGACTGGAGCAAGGAATGTGCAAATGAACCTGGAACATTTTTACACACTACAGGGTGTCAGAATACCAGGTTCCTATTAGTAGATCAGAAGCAAACTTGAAAAGGTCAACACCAGATCATGTGGGATAAATTGAACTTCAATAGAATGAGAATGGCAATGGATAGAAATCCATGTAATGTGTTTAAATTTACATGTAAATAATCACATTTAACAAAAACTGATAATTTATGAAGATGACAGGACACCAATTTATCATTTTGAAACAGGTAATTAAAAAGAAAGTCAGGAAATCAGCTTTCCTTTTTACTAGGTGAAAATCACAACTAAATAACAAAATAGTGGCTAAATAAAATTACTTTATATAAAAGTATCCGTTAAAATAAAAATTAAACCACAAAAATTACAATATGAACATTTTATAATCCCTAACAAATGAATCAATCAATCTAGGCATTGAATATCAGTAGCTGCTAACAACACATATTATTAGTAAATCCCAGGTATTATGACACAAAAGGACACAGCCATCTAAAATTGTATTGTCAGGATGGAACTTGAGACCAGTTTTGGACTCAGCAACCCCTTTACAGTAAATGCAGAGATCACAGGACTATGCTGGACCACACCACAGACATGCAATCAACAAAATACAGACTGTGAGAAACTCCACAGGCCAAACGACCTTGGTTTTTGAAAGGTAAAATGAAGAAAACAAACAATGGAGTGAGAAACTACAGATTTAAAGAAAGAAAATACATAATCAACTTGCAGCAAAGAAAAATGTACTGGGTAATTTCTGTACTGGTGAGAGTGTGACCTGGTATTCTATCTTCAAGGCACATGACATCTACGTTATTACTAAGTACAAGTTGACTTCTTTCTACACAATTCAATTTCCTAAAAAGTGACTTTCCTGAATCAGAAGGTGATTTTTCACCCATAATAGTTACTTATGAAACAAAAATAATGAAACATTTTTGGGGGAAATAAAGAGCATATGTTGGCTTTGACTTAACTTAGTCCTCCTTCCCTCCTATTACTTGCAAGTATCCCCTTTTCTGTCCCTGAAATTTTATCCAACAGCTCATCATCCACCATGTCATATCCCAGTATAATTCTCTAACTACCTTTTATCACTTAAATATTTATTCACTAAATGAACTTGTGTCCTTGGGGTGGGATTTTATTCTGGTCCTGCTGTGTAGTTAGTTACCTGTGTGATAAGTGACTGAAGATTTGTACTTAAAATTCAACCAGGAGGAATTTGGGGGATCTCATTAGAAATCACCTCTCATTTACTTATTCATGGAATCTGAATATCTGTTAAATGTCTTGTACAGGCTTCTTACTATGCCTTAGTTTTCCACCACCACATACACAATCTCAATAGGTGAATTTTTCACGTGCTGTATATCTTAAATTTAAAATTGCATCATCAAATATGTTTTCTTCCATTTTCTGGCATTTTTTTCCAGGTATTTAAAAAAAATCACAACATATGTACAGAAAGTGTTGCATTTTATGTGTAGATGTCCTTGCTCATATATTTATTGTCAAGTTTTCTCATATACTAAACATTATGAATTAGAAAAGCTTTAAATATATTTTTCATTATGCAACCCAGCACTTGGCACTGTTTCTGAGATATATAAGGTCCTTTATATCTATTAAGTAAATGCCCAAATGACTAACAAACATAAATTGTGAATATCCTCCTGTAAGTGCATCATCCAAAATAAATATCTGATTCTGAATATAATCCAGCTAGTGCAGTGTGCAGCAATTCCACCAATTTCTTTAATCTAGATGCTCCGCTGGTGTTAATGCATCTATGAATTATACATTTTTTTTCTCTCTGACCAGTATGTCATAAAGTCAGTGCAGCATACTTAATTTGTAGGCAATTAATTCCCATCATCACATAACTTCTCATCTATTTCCTCCCCACCAGTGTATACCATTGACGTTTTTAATAAATTATGATTTGATTGTCATTTATCCTTGTTACATATTGTCTTATATTTTCTGATCCAGTGATCAAAACTCTTGAGATGATTCTGAATCTTCCAAAGCACAAGCCACCCTTGTGTGGTTTCTAGAGGTCACACAGGATATTGAGGAAGAGGTTGCTGGAGGAAACCCACTACAGAACACCCAAGGTCCAAGTGCCATATTCTCAGAGTCCCATGTTTTTCAGAATCAACTGCACTTAAAATTCTCCTTTGCTATTGTCAACTAATCCTACCTGGTTGTTCCTATTTGTAAGGGTAGCTCAAATTCTGGGATGATGACAGAGTGGAATGTGAGAATAACAGAGAAAGAAAGAAAGTGAGAAAGAGAAAGAAACAGGAATTGATTGAACAACCCACGCATAATATGAAAAGAATGATCATTTTATGACTTATTTAAAAAAAAATTGTCTTCCTGTAATACATCCTTTATTTCTGAGTTCTAAAAAGTTATTCAGTTAGCATTTTGCCTTGAAATTTGTAGAAATTATTAGTCCTCTCTCTCTCTGGTTTATAGTTATAAAATAAATACTTTCTTTGGAAGTTTAAAAAATATTTATATGACATCAGCTTTTAGCACTCTAACAATTCTGTAAAATTTTATTTGATGAATTATTCCTTTTCGTGGAAATATAGAACACATTTCTAATAAATAAGTGTTTATTAATGTTGACTTGGTCAGAGTGCTGGACATCCAGTCATGATCTAATAGATATTGCAAATAATAGCTGAATCTATTTGTTCAAAAATACTGTGCTTGCCAAATAGGGGAGTGCATGATCCCATTGATTTGAGAGGCTGAGGAAGCAGGATTGCAAGTTGGAGGCCAGCTTCAGCAACTTGGTAAGGCCCTCAGAGAATTAGTGAGACCCTGTCTCAAAATAAATGAAAGATAGATAGATAGATAGATAGATAGATAGATAGATAGATAGATAGATAGATAGATAGATAGATAGATCAATCTGGGGATGTGATTCGGGGTAAAGCGCTTCTGGGTTAAATTCAAAGTACCAAAATATGAAAAAGTAAAAGAAAAAAAATGTTGCTTTTGCAGGATCTGATGGAGCCTAAAATTTTACCTGTACACATAATTTTTGTGTCTCAAACATTAACTAATTGAAAATTTTTTATTTACTAAGTCATACAGTTAATATGTGATAGACTAGTAGGTGGAATGGATAATTCCAAAGATAAAAATGCTGATATCGTCACTGGAAGTCTTATGGAAAAGTAATGTGATTATCAACATCAGAAATCCCCTCCATCAATTCTAATGGTTCAGACTTGGACTTTGACTTCAGTTCTCACCATGCTATTGTGACTGGCTGGATATGTAAACTTTTGTGCATTTCTTATACTTGCCAGTCCTTCCCCTGCGTTAGTATTATTTGATCAGAACCTGTTGTATAATGCACTCTCACCACTGAGGATATGAGAAAAAAATAAATAGGAAACCTGCTTCCAAAGCCCTTTTCATAGTTATTAACACATAAAAACCTCCATAAATGTCGTTCACTCTTCTTAAGGTTTTCATGAGGGAGGAGATTGCAACTGCTCATTAATTCGTATTTGAGCAATTCACTTACTAATAATGAACAAGCTAGATAGAATGTAAAATGGTAACTTATGCATTTTTCTGTGTGCCAATCTCAATACTTCCTTAGACAATTTTGGATCACTCAGCTTGCTTCAATCCAGATTTGACAGAGGACAGAGAAAAGTGAGGTGAAGGGGGGGGGCTTATAAATTTCATAACAGTAGGGAGGCTGTTTGTAGAGTATGACTTTTTTCCACCAATAAAACCAATTCTGAAGGAACAATCAGATGTGTTCTGAGACTTGGCTCCAAAGACGCCAAGCTTCATTAACTCAGTCCCTTGACCAAAAACTCGTTAAAATAGTTTGTGTTCCTTCTTTTCTACAGAACCCATGACAGCCTGCAATTGTGCTTATGGGAAATGAAACAGAGATCATGGTTCAAATGAAAAAACTATATAATGAAATATGGAAAGGGAGAGGCTGGAAGCAACTGTAGCTTGCTTACATTTTATAAAGAAAAGGAAAATGGAAAGGCTTAAGTCATAGAGATTGTTTGACTGTCAGGATTTCATAGCAGTAGCTGAAATAAACATTGTCATTAAAAATAAAACATATGGTGTCCCTAATAAAATGGTAAAGCTACAGTTTCTCCATTCTTCTTTGTTTTAGTTTGGTTTTCTACTGGGGCTTGAACTCAGGGGAATTGTACCATGAGCTATCTTCCCAATCCTTTTTACGTTTAATTTTGAGAAAGGGCCTGACTAAATTGCCCAGAGTGACTTCGAACTCAGGATCCTCCTGCGTTAGCCTCCCGAGTAGCTAGGATTACAGGCGTGCACCACCTTTATTTATTTTCTCTTGAAATTATTTTTCCCTTTTCAGGAACAAAAATCAAAAGGAATGCCATAGTCTTCCTTATTAGCAAATCAGATGCCTGTTTGAATTTTCTGAGAATTCTACAAATCTGCATAATAACAATGTGAAAAATACTTACAAATATTTTTCTCTTAGGTAACTGTTTTGCCTGGCAAAGTATCAGCTTTTTATGATTAGAATAAAAGGGTGTGATTCCCAACTATCCCATCTTATCACTGTGTGATAATGAATAAATTCTTAATCTCTGTAAGGCTCAGTGTTGTCATTTATAGAAAAGTGATAACAATATAAAGATTAAATGCTTTAAGGAGTGGTAATTACTCAGTTCAATGCCAGTTATAAAGTATAAATAATGAAATTAAAAATACCAAATGCATGTTCCTAAGTTGTTAATTTTATAGTGATAAAGAAATGTAAAATAATTATATATTAAAGGATAATTTTAATTATGCCATTTATACATATTATAACGTAATTATAATATTACTTTCTTGAGGCATTTATGTTGTTACTTACTATTATTTTATCATGATTTTTGTCATTTAGAGCCACTTTCTAGTTCTCAATCATCCTGAGTATACAACTTATAGGTTATAGCATATTAAACAAGTTGATAAACACTTTGTGAATTGGATATTTCATCTTTAGATAGGAATAAAAATAACTCCTATCACAGGATGAAACAGGTTAGGATGTGAAAACTGTTCCCACATAAATCCTGGCACACAGCAATACCTTCTAAAAGCCACCAAGTATTGCTATTGATCTTACAGTACAGACGGTCACTATTGAAATTTTTCATTTTTTTCCTACTAAGCTGTAGTCTGAGACAGTACAAAAGAGAACCCTGGTACATAAGAATTTGAACAGATGTTATCTAACACCTGGATATAAATGGACATTTTTCTTGTTACTCATATATATGGAGAGGTATTCCTATATCCAGGACTCCAACATCATTTCCTTTCTGTCCAGAACTTTATTTTTATCTTCCCAGTCCTTCTCTTGAATCTTCTACTCAACCTTCAATTATCCATCTTAACAAATGGCCCTAGAAAGCAAGCCCTGAATCTTGTCAGAGGATGTAGCCCTCTGTACTCCTGTGATGTTCTCCCATAATACACCATCAAATCAACTTAAAATTGCCTGTTTTCCACTTCTTCTGAAAAAATAATAACTTCTTTGAAAGCAGGTTTCCTATTTTTCTTTTCTCATATCCTCAGTGGTGAAATACACTGCCTGGAATGACATAATATTTTACTGTATTATGTATTTGTTAATTTAAAATAGACACATTTTCTAGGGGTAGCATGAAACATTCTTGTGACTTGAAACAAAAGTGCAAATTAAGACCATCACTAACAAATGTTTAAACACATAAAATTCACTGTGTTAGCTTCACATCACTATGACAAAATACCTGAGATAAACAACCTTAGAGGAAGAGAGATTTATTTTGGGTCACAGTTTCAGGAGATTCCATCTATGGTCAGGTGACTCCATTGCTTTTGTGCCTTTGATAAGACAGAGCATTATGGCAGGTGGCATGTGAGAAAGCAAAGCTGTCCACTTCATGGCAACTGGGTGGCAGAGAGAGAAAGGAAAAGGACTGAGGTGGTAGTGACCCTTTCTCAGACATGTCCATGATGACCTATTTCCTGCAAGTAGGCCCCCAATGCCTGAAGTTTCTTCCAACTCCCAATAGATTTAAGATTCAAATTATAACAGTTATTTTTCACTTTAACAAGCCTTAGTAGAAATATCCATTTGCTTACTTTGATACATTTAAAGTTCTAGATGTTCATAACTAAAGTTTAAAATAATATTAAAAATTATTAAATTATTTGAAGTATATTGGTGTTCTATTGACAGTCTGGAGATATTGACATATGTATGTATACAAATTTATATACATATAGTAGCTTATGATTTCTTTATTTCAGTAGAATTGCTAATTATGTAGATATTAGTAAGATTTTTACCTAATGTGTGCTTAACTAATGATAATAATTTAATGGATTAAATATAATGGCATTAAAATATCTATAATCTAATATATATATTAGCTTTAAAATCAAAAAAATATTTCAATTTTTCCAAAATGGTTTTCTTCTGAAATATTAAAAATTTATCATGTTAAAAGACTAAATACAAAGCTTAACTAATTAATAGCAATTTTACTTTAATCAAAATTAATATTTCATTTAATTTTGAATTTGCTTCACTTTAGAATATTTATAATCCAATTATTAGACTAATAACATATAAAATCATGTTATTACAGTAATATTATGTATTACACATGTGTACAAAGGTATGTATGAATCTCATTCTGGTATGCTTTGGATATACAAGAAATTGGACAGATTTTTATATTCAAGAGCACGTTGTATATATGCTATCTCAGAAAAAGAATTTGACAAATTAAACAAATTGTTTTCACTTCTATTTAAACAGTGTGCTGTCAAATCCTCCATGGACTCCAAAGTAGCATTCCTCTCAAACATCAGAAACAAAACAGGCACAAACATTTACAGAGTTCAGATGTTCCTGCTGTTTGTTTTAAGGGCATAGGAGAGTTATTACTCTGCTCCAGTAGAGTCCCCATTATTCTCTGAAATCTTATGAGCCCTGCCTTTACTGTCCACAGTACTTTTGGCATTCTGGTCTTCTGAGCTCCCACCAGAATCACACAGCAAGCTCCATTTACAACATTCTAGGTCTTCTTCAGCTTGTATATCTAAAATTTTTCAAACTCTTTCTGCAAACTGTCCCAAATGCTTCTGAATCAAGTAGTCTGGTTAGTCACAGCAACAACCCCACTTTTTGGTACCAATATTAGTATTAGTCAACTTTTCACCATTGTGAAGAATATACTTGATAGGAACAACTTAGAGGATGAAAAGTTTGTTCTGGTTCATTGTTTCAGAGTTTCAGTTTATGGTTGAATGACTCCATTGCTTTGCTGAGAAGCAGAATATCATGGCAGAGGAAATCTACTCAGTTCACGACGACAGTTAGGAAGCAAAAACTTGAGTGTAAGGGTCCGGAATAATATAATACCCAAAAGCATCTCTAGTGATCTACTTCCTCTAGTCACACCCTACTAGCCTACAGTTATCACCCATTAATTCATTCAAATAATTAATTCATCAAATGGATTAATTTACTGATTAGATTACAGCTCTCACAATCTAATCTTTTTACCTATAAAGATTCCTGCATTTTCCCACATTGAGCTTTCAGGCAACATCTCATATTCAAATGCAACACTTCTATAGAGGCTAAAAGACTTTCTTTTAGGATTTAAAACTAATCTTCCCTCTTTCCATTTTATTTCCAAGTTACTGTAGTTGAGATGATTGACATTCAAGAGCAAAAATCTGATTTTATCTATTTCCACTTACTATTGACAAGATATTTACTTGGTTTAGTCTATCATTCGCATTTCATTTCTATCCCATACAAAATTAAATATTCACCTTTATCTATCTATGTATTATATTGCAGGGAAACTGTGCATTATTTTATAGAAAAAGTATTGCTGATATTTCTTTATGTTATTGTTCAGACATGTATTACAAGATTAGTAGATGTTTTACCATTTTAAAATGACTATGATGTTGCATTATCTGTTAAAACTTTATTTCATATTTTTTTCTAAAATATCAACCTTCTGTGAATGTTTATGTGAAACACACACACGCACACACACACACACACACACAAGTTCCTAAGGTAAGGAAGCATAAGCAGTGTTCATGAGGAATATCTTCTTATGTGTATGTTTATGCATGACCTACATTATCAACAGAGAATTAAATGAAAACAGACAATCGTTTCTGCTTTTCAGAAAAGTTTTCCTTGTATAAGACATACAAGGAGATAGCTGTCAAGGACCTTTTTGCAAGTTCATCTAATGTATTGTTTCCACATGTGTTAAATTTGCAGCTTACTGCTAACATGGAGACAAGGACATATCCAGTTGCCAATGCTTTCACTGAAAGGCAGTTTTATTCAGTTTCACTCTGTAGAAATTTGGAGAACATTTTTATTTAAGAAGTTTTCAAACATCAATTCATGTGAACTGTATTTTAACTTAGAGAATCTTTTCATTAATAAAATCTAGATGTTTCATGTTTGTGCCTATTATGGAATTTTAGAGCATATTCTTTCATCTTCATTTTATAGTAAAATTTACAACTACTACTTCTACTACTACTACTACTACATCCTTCATTGTGAATACAGGCAATGAAACTGGACCAACAAACAACATAAAATCCCATTGGCTGTGTTCCTTACTCAGTGAAACATTCTACCCTTGATATTTTATATCTGATGATCACAAAACTACTGCATATTTCAAAATAAAAATGAAGTCCACATGTTCATGCATGGGACTGTGATACCTCATTTGCCATTTAAAAAAAGTAAAGGAAAAAAGTCTGTTATGACTGAAAGACATCAAACTCCTCTATCTCTCTCTCTCTCTCTCCTCTCTCTCTCTCTCTCCGAGGAGATGTCCACCCTCTCTAACTGCATGTTGAGATTCCAAGTCATACAAATCCCACCTTCTGTCCCCATGGTAGTGGTTACTGCAGGCCTGGTAAGTTATGTTTTAAAATCCTCTATTCACATCTAAAGAGCAGAAATGGACAGTGAGTCCAAGTCTGGTCAAAGTCCTTCTCTGAGATCGTACATGCTGATGCTGAGAGAATTTATTTTATTTATGTGGCTTGCAAAACAAATCTATTTAGATCCCTAGGGCCCCTGAGTCAGCCCCATTCCAGGATATCATGATTTCCAGGTTAACATTTAGTTTTAAATTTTCTTTTAACATCATTTGGTATGAATTACTGTGGACTGCATCAGCAGAGTCCAGAATGTGCGCCCACTCTGCTGGCTCCTTCTTTCCATGACATAGTGTGCTCAAGACTCCTAAAAACTAAACCAATCGCCTTCCCAAGACATATCCTCAACCACGTGCTGTTACTCATTCTCTTCCTTTCCACTCACTCCTTAATAAAGCTGCTTCCCATGTCAGTCAATCTGACCTGTGAACACACAGGTCAACTCTGAAATTAATTCTACTGAAACCACTATTGATGAGAACTTGTTAGAAAATCAAATGAACGCTGCTTAGATCTTACTCACTTTAACCTGAAATACAGAAATACTTTTATCCATTGCTTGCCTAACTATTTTCTTTTGGTGCTGTGACTGAACACAGAGCCTCATGCACACCATGGACTCTCTGTACCATTGAGCTATCCTCATAGTACTAAACCAGTATTCTTGACTTGCTTTTCCATATGCCTTTCTGATACCTCCCTTGGATCTTTATGTCTGTATATATTATTGCTTCTTTTGGCATTTTACTTGGAAGAGTTCTATCTCTCTCTAGATCATCTGAGGCATTTCCAGGACCTGACTTGCCACATAGTTCTAATAATTCCTAAGTCAATATTTTCTGCTACACACTTGGCTTTAAATATATAATTTGTAGGTACTTCCTATCATTCAACAGGACCACAGACTCAATATGTGAAAAAACTGAGCTCAATATAGTCTTTGTGATTCTCACTCCACCCCTTTGTTCCCCAACTCACCAAAGAATGCCACAAGCCACCGGTGTTCAGAGCTGGATACTAGTATCCATGTGATGATTCAACTTTCACAGCTATTCTGAAAATGAAATAACATACAGAAAATACCTCGCACATTGCTTGACCCAAAATATTCAACAAAGAGAAGGTATCAAAAAGATATTCTGTGGAATAAAAATTATTTATACCTTATTTTAATAAATAAGTTACCTTCTTTCTGTCACACTCAGTATAAATATCCATTTTAACAATAAAACCCATTTTAAAAAATTGTGATATGCATACCATTCAACTTGGATATCAGATAAATAGGATGCTGCACCTCTTGGTCTTTTATTGTTGTTCTAATCAGTTTTTTTCATTGCTGTGACCGAAAGACCATACAAGAATAGTTATAAGAGAAAAAGTTTATTTTGGGAATCAGAGTTTCAGAGATTTAAATCCATAGATGACTGACTCCATTTCTTGGGGCCTAACACGAAATAGAACATTATGGTGAAAATGTGTGGCAGGGAAAAGCAGATGGGAACATGGCAACAGGAGAGAGAAAGAAAGGGGAGGGGGAGAAAGAGAGAGAGAGAGAGAGAGAAAGAAAGGGGAGGGGGAGAAAGAGAGAGAGAGAGAGAGAGAGAGAAAGAAAGGGGAGGGGGAGAAAGAGAGAGAGAGAGAGAGAGAGAGAGAGAGAAAGGGGAGGGGGAGAAAGAGAGAGAGAGAGAGAGAGAGAGAGAAAGAAAGGGGAGGGGGAGAAAGAGAGAGAGAGAGAGAGAGAGAGAGAGAAAGAAAGGGGAGGGGGAGAAAGAGAGAGAGAGAGAGAGAGAGAGAGAGAGAAAGAAAGAGAGAGAGAGACAACTCCCCTTGCCAGGACAAAATATATCCAAAAGACATGTCCCCAAGACTCACATCCTCCAGCCATACCCTACCTACCTACAGCCTACAGTTACCACCAAGTTAACCCCTATCAGGGGATTAATACACTGATTAGGTTAAATCTCTTATGATCCAATTATTTCACCTCTAAACTTTCTTCCATTGTTTCACTCATTAGCTTTTCGGAAGACACCTTACATCTAAACAGTAACAACTGGGGAAAAAAAGAAGAAAGTCTGCAGGCCTTCATCACAAAGCTCCTACTTCTTAACATAGGCTTTAGATGTGACTGAACAAACCCTGCTCCTTATTCAACTTGCATGTTAAGTGTTACCTTCTCAGAGACTCCCCATCATATTGTTCCTTCCCCTCTAAGGATATGTATTACCTGTATGGCCATTATTCAGTCACGAGTCTGTGTCACCCTGTAGAATTTGAACTTCTTGAGTCCAAGTGCTCTGTCTTAACCATCACTACCTCCCTATATCTGATTGGAAACATGCACATTTTAAATGCATTACAAAACCCTCCCTCCCCTAATTACAAATTTGTCAACTGTGAGGCACTTTCAGAAAAGCAGTCTGACTACAGACTCGGTGAGAATCCTCTCTTGTATTTCACAGCCCTGCAGGAAAGCAATATTTTTTCAGGTATTCCACCCTACAATCGATACATGTAAATATACTGCATCTAAAAATAGGGTCTTGGGATAGGCCCTACCATCACCTTAGTTTCAGAAAGTTTGTTGTGAAGAGTATCTGCTTATCTCAGCTGTCTTTGATTTACTCTCTAGCTTGCTCCCTGTGGAATCTTCTGATTTGAGTTTATTTCATGACTAATGCTCTAAGATGCTGCTGATTGCTTGAAAAGTGTCTCTTTGCTCCTCAAACCATTCACATGCAATCACTAACAAAAGAACAAAACAATGTAAGCTTGCCAAGACTTAAAATCACCCTATGCAGTGTTCCAGGGTTGGTTAAATAAGGAATGAAGGAGAGTGACAAAGGAAGGTACTTAACCCAGAATGGGTCCAAGAACAGACTTTTTAGTTCTTGGTTTGGATTTTCAAAACTATTTATATAAAACAATTAAAATTTGAGATTCAAAGGATTCAGTCCACCTTACACCTACATGTCTTCTATACCTACCATTAAAAGTCATCACAAAATGAGCGTCTTGGCAACCTCTCAAGTGTATTAGATTATACTTTTAGAGATCAGACATCTAAGGAGGTTTCACTGAGCTAGAATCCAAAATGTCAGAAGTGCTGCACTCCTCAATGCAGACTCTGGAGGAGAATCCATGATCTGGCCTTGCCCAGCTTCTAAACACCACTAACTTCCCTTTGTTTATGATGCTTTCCTCCTTCTAGAAGCTTTGGGCTAAGTCCTCCTCACACTGTCATCCATCTCTCTCTCTCTTCTGCCTCAGTCTTTCACTAAAAGGACTCTTAGGACTACACTAGGCCCACCCAAGCAATCCAGGCTACTCTCCCACATCAGAGTCAGTGTATCAGCAAACTTAACCTCATCTACATTATTTTCCTTTGCCACATAATCCTCAAGTTCTGAGGATTAGGACATGAACTTCTTTCAGAGTTTCATTATTCTGCCTACCACCCCATATATAGAAAGCATCTTGATTGTAAGCTACAGGACGACAGGATGCGCAAATAAATCTGAATTTCATATAAACAATTTTTGGGGGTGTAATGACCCTCAACGGATTATTAGTATATCTTAAATGTTACATGGGGTATGATTATACTAAAATTATTTGTTATTTATCTGAAATTCAAATTTAACTGGGTGTCTTGTATTTTTATTTGTTAAATCTGACAACCTACCAGGATTGGGTATAAGTAATCTTGAACTAATATCCAGATACAAAAAAACTATAGAACCTAAAATTCTTGTTTAACTGCTTCTGATATTTTACTGTGCCATTATTTTTTAAAGTAAAATTGATCACTACAATCTTATGAAAATTGTTAAGCAAAATGGAAAACATCTTTCTGTGAGAATAATTTGTGTGAACTGAAATGTTATTTCATATGTGAGAGAAAATGTGCATGACCTACTGTTGTAAGAAATCAGGATACAAAATTTCATACAACACATAGTTACAGCATGAAAGAGTTTAGGTGCAAAAAGATACCAGACACAAATAATCCAAAATGTCTAGAGAGGTTCGTTTTCCTTTGTGGGAGAAGGGAATGATTGTTTTAAAATTTATTCTTTGTATTCATTTCACTCATGTAGAACTTCCATAATATGAAGATACGATAAAATAAGCTATAAGCAGATAATGACTAAATTTATTCTGCTTCTTAAAGTAATATTTATGACAAGGTTAGTTGGGTCATATTGAAATAATTAAGGGATAATTAGCATAAATAAAATTTATTCACCATTTATGAATAGAAATTCTTATGTATTATGTATGGTTGCTGTTTTGCAAATGTCTCCCCTCACCACACACACATTTTTTTTTTCCTAAAGGGAATAGTCAAAAAGTAATTTGTTTCTTTTAAAGTAAATGTACTCAAATGCTTATTAGTTTAACAACACTTTAGAAAGCACATCACATTGTAGGTATTTAAAGTTGTGATACAATCATGCAGATAACAGCTTACTGTCACACAACTTCAATGCCTTTGCTAATTAGCAACATTTGTGAGAACCTGGTCATTTCCAGCAACTTGCTCTTTTGATTAATGTCTTGAAAGTAAAGCCAGCTGTTAATTATGTTAACAACCAATTCCTTGGGAATCATCATAATCCATTTTAATGGACTGACAATTACTATTAATCAAACCCAGGGACCTGAAGTGTTACAAATTCGAAAATTCTGTTTGCTAGGCTTCAGTATATATGTATGAAAGCAAAGAAGGATACAATTGTCCTTCATTTTGATTTGTCTTTTTGTTATTTTATGAAGGAAGGTTTTCTTTTTCAATTATCTGACTAGTTCTTTGATTGTACTATTCAGTTAAGTCTCTTTACATGATGCAAAACAGCCAGCTACAGAGTAAAAAAAGTAATTCAAAATTAGTTGTTTGGCGTGTTGCTGAAAAGAAAAAGGATGTTAGACAGAATTTGGTAAGAAATATAAAACAAACAAAACTTGCATTGTGGCACAAATTCAAGAAAAAAGTCATTGAGAAAGGAAAGAAACTGTAAAGATTTAAAAATAGGACATAGGAGAACTCTGTGTTTTTCTTCCTTTCCTCACTCTTTCTCATTTGCTACTTCAGGTCATTTGTTTCTTGTGGGGGAATCAGAGACCCAATGACATTTTAACCATTAATACCACGGACAGTGTCACATACACTAGTTCCTTGTGCTGGAATTATGGGCTTCCATGATGATAAATACTTCAATACATTTTTTAAAGATTTGCATGAAAGTATATTAATATAGTGCATTTGTCATTTATTCCCTTACTAGACACTCTTAATTATGGAGTTTCTGTTTTGTAAAAGGTGCTGTTCAAAGTCTCACGGTAAAGAGAAGGCAAGATAGATGAGGCCCTGTTCCCATGTAGCCCATAATGTTGGGAGGAGGAGAGCAAACACTTAAGAAAGTGCATTCATACCTCACTCAGGCTGCTCTAACTGGGTGGAAAGAATCGTAAAAAATAAATAAATAAATAAATAAATAAATGGCATGTGATACGGATCAAAAGGGGGCAGGAAATTTAGATGGGATAAGCTGGGAAGATTCTCCAAGGATGTGGCACTTGCACATGAACTTGGATGAGTAGAAGGAATGAGCTAGGAAAGATCTGAGGAAGCAGCTTCCTGGAGTGGGGTTAGCAAAAGTCTCTAACCTGAAAAAAGGGATTTGGGGTGCTTAATGAACAAAAAGAGTGGTGGGCTTGGAGTACAGTAAACTGTGAAGAGAAGCGTGATGAAATTGGAGCTGAGATGAGGCAAGGACACTCAAGGAGCTCAATAGACCACAGGAAGGGTTTATACAGGTCACACCAGAAAATGATTAGCAGTGTTAAGCAGGTGGGTGATTTGATCTGAAATGCACACTTTCCTCAGAGCACAGATTTTTCAAATAGTTAATGGCAGACATAATTAATGGTATACACACAGGAGTAGGTTCTGAAATCAAATTATATATTTTCCTTATCTTTGCTTTTCAATATAACACATTCAATATTTAACAAAAAGGAGTTTGCCTTTGAATTAATAGGCATATAATTCATGTAATACTCTTTTCCTTAGTAAAATGATTGATGGTTCAAGAACGTCTCCTCAATTACAGACATGCAGTCATATATTATAATAATCATCTATCATAAGCAGTTTGTCTCTGCAGTAAAAAGGAAGTTCCCTGGTCTTATACTAAGAAGTCTTAGCACAGAGGAAGTGACAGAATATGGTCAAGACCAGAGGCTTTCAGACTGAAAAAGAGTGTCCAGCTCTCACTACAGGTAGATTCTCTGATCTCTTGGATGAACTTGACCTCCATTGTTCCTCTCTTTGACCTTACACCACTTGACTAAGATGCACAGAGGTTTGATTACTTCTGACTACTCATTAGGAAAGCCTATGTAGGAGACTGGGTTATTACCAGGGGTGGTATGTGGATGCTAATTCACAACGTGGTGGGACTAGGGAATAATAGAATTACTTTAGATTAGGTAGAGGGGAGTGAAGGGAGGAGAGGGGATAAGGGGATAGAAAGGATTGTAGAATAAATCAGACATTATTACCTAGTTATATATGTACATATATAACTATACAATGGATTGAGCTCTACATCATGTATAGACAGAAGAATGATAAATTATACTCCATTGTATATGATGTATCAAAGTGCATTCTACTTCATGGATAACTAATTAAAACAAATTAGTTTTTTAAAAAAAATTTAATAAATGAAAAGAGATAAATTCCCATGGAATCCTTTATAGGACTCATGAACAGCTTGACATCTGGAACCACAGAAGGCCTTTCTCTACATACCTCAATTAATTTCAGGAAGGAACATAACTAGAGCTCAGATTCTTGATTACATTATGTACTTTATGATGAAGCATGGTATTTCTTCTTCTTTTTACTTATGGAACCCCAGATTCATTCACCTGTCTATAATTTCCTTGCATGTACTTTGCTCTTCCAGATTAATGTGAAGTCAAATGGCCATCTTAGCATATGTCTATTTATCCGGATTCCAAACAGACCAAAAGTACCATAACTGTTGTAGCTCTAAAGATCTTAGGAAAGCATTTTATGCAATAAATAGACACTCATTGAATGTTGTCTGTGGATTTCACTGACTTTTTCATAGATTACTATTTCATAGGAAAATAAGTAAAATGGATAATCTCTCTCAAAGAAATACTGAAAACTGAATTTGACCCAATCAAGACACTATGTGCTGTTATAATTGATACATGGTTATTCTTCTTCCCTGGTTAGGACAAAATTAGACTTTGTTATCTGAATAATATGTAAGTTCTGAAGCAAGATTAGAAAATCTGCTACTGGTAATGAGCAGATGAGTGCTAAATTAGTATCTTGCTTTTACAGAAAAAATTATGTCTGGGACACAAGAATCCTGTCTGCTAATTTGAGTCAAATTCCAGCAAGCTGTGTCAACTGGGAGAAAATATTGGATAGCCCTAAGCCTTCAATTATCCTTTTGTAATATGAAAAGTCATAAGGAAACATCCTGAAATTCTTCTTTAGTTCTATAGTTCTGTGATGTTTCATAAGTGTAATGAACCATGGTGTTCTAACCATAACCAGCTAGTTGTGTGACTATGCATATCTTTCTCCTCTCTGAGCTCCTGCCTTTTCATCTCTACACTTAAAAGACTATAACTTTCACTTTCCATTGTAGACTGAAAATTCAATTTAATGACCTCAAAAATAATAAGGCTTCCATATCATGTTATTGACCTGCTGGAAAGATGATTTTATGCTTTATTCATTTCCCCAGACCCCTTGACCACTAAACATGTGAGTTTTTAGGGTAAACACCTGGAGTTTACAGTAGACATTGTAATACAAGAAAAGACAGGTTAATGTATAGACAGAATAAAAGAGATGCTTATTTTTCTGTTTGAAAAAATAGCTTGAGAAGATTTAAGCCTCTCTCACACAATTTTTAGCCAATTGATAGTCTCTGAATACAGTGCTTAAAATCAGTATTCATGCATTTCTAATTAGTTAACATTACTGAAGGATGTAAAGGTATATAGGTCTCCTTTACTTGCAATAACAGTAAAAAACTTTTATAGATTTGGAACCACAGAAAAACATGAAATATAATTCACCTTTAACCGTATCGTTTGCAGATAATCTGTATAGTCATATGGGGACACTTATTTTCTGTATTTTGTATTTGTACATACATTGGATTTAATATAAATATTTGATATCATACTCAGTAAAAATAACTCTGGTGTATCAGCATTGTTTTTAATATCTTTCCTTAAAGAGCATTCTCAACACTAAAAAAAGAAAATAACTCTCATAACATTAAATGTTTCTATTTGCTATTATTTTAAATTATCATTCTATTCTTTCTAAACTATCTACTATCATTTCATACTATTGCCATATGTATTGTATATAATACAGTCATATATCAAATACTTATTGAATGCTTTCTGTGCACTTGACAGAGTATTAGATTTTGAGAGACCCAAAAATGAATAGTACATAGTCTTTGCTTTGAAGAATTTGCATCTTAGTTGAAGGAAAAATATGCAAAGAACATAACAGATTGGTATATATATATATACATATGTATGTGTATTATAAAACAAAGTCCTAGTACAACAACAACAAAAAGAAAAAGGCTTTAAATATATTCAGTAATTTTTTGAGATGGAAGCTAAGTATTAAAGTTTAAAAATGCATCTGAAATAAGGAGCTATAGTTGATTAGAACAAGTACGTGGGGAAAGCATGTGTGAGCAAATATGTGATAAAACACCACCATGGTCAGATGCCTGTCCAAGACTTCCCAGAGCAGCTACACCGAGGTTCCAGGGGTAGGGTGACTGGTAATGAGCTAATGGAAAATGTCAGGGCCAGTCAGAGAGGCACATGAGCCACATGTGATGGAAAAGAATTTTAGGGAGGTCTAATTATGGAAGTAATGACAAAGGTAATGTCTATTGTGTGTTTGTTCTGTGCCAAGTACTGTGCTTACCACTGAATCCTTTGGGGTTACTGCTATAACTGTCCCTTAGAGATCCAATGATTAACTCAGTTGCACACAGATAGCATTAAAGCTGGAATTTTAACTCTGTGTGCCTCACGTTACTGTATGTCCTTAGCAGTATGCACAGCCAGGGTTCCAAAATGGCTCTCTGTGGGCCCAGAGTGTGGCATGAAAGAATTGGAAGAATGGCAATGGCAAACCCATGCTTTAAAAAACAAATCTTTTCTTCATCTGGTAATCTCCCTTGCCTCCTATATTGTAGCATCCTTGAATTATAATAAAGAGAACTCCTTTGATTTATATTTAGTCAAATTTGCTTCCCAGAACATGTCCGAAGAAAGTTCCCTTCAATTATTTAAAGCTGTTTTTGGACCACAGGCCAAGAGCAGTGCTTTCTTATCAACTTTCCTCCTTATCATCTTTTATTTGGGTCCTCCAACATATAACCCCAAGTCTCCTGTGATATTTACTTATTTATACTAAGCTTAACATTTATTTAGTGATTTCACCATGGACATTATAGAATGTTTAAAGAACACTGATTGCCACAATTTCGGGACAAAGCTGATGCCTCACTTTGGAAAAGAAGCCATTGGAAAGTCCATTATTATTTCAGTGACATGACATCAGTGGTTCATAGACAGCAGATAGATGCTCTGGGTGAGTATGGTTGAACTTTGACTAATGGTTTATTTATGAGAAAGTAGGATATGATGGTGAAGCTTTGAAAATCTCCCTACGGTTGTCCTCAACTCAGAGACTTCTGAGTTGCTCTCTGTTTTAACCAACTGGACATTTTCAAATGCAACTGGAAGAAGTGCTACACTGTTTGGGCCTGTAGCTTATTGTGGAATACAATAAGCATGTGAGCAACATGGAAAATGCAAAAGGGAAGGCAAAGGGAGTGATGAAAAGGCTGGGAAGTTCCTAAAAGAAGAGCAGAGAAACAAGGCAGAAGCAAAGAGGAATGGGAGCTCAATAAACCTTTACATTCTAGAAAGGATGATTACAGGTGGAGACGGTAAATAAGATCTTCCCCTCCCATCAACAACTGGGAAAAGAGGTGCTCATGCTGAAGTCTGAGGAGGTAGGTAAGATGTCAAGCAAGGAGTATAAGACACAGCGGAGACGTGGCATAGTATCTTCTCTGAAATTGTTCATGGTTTTTAGTAATATAGCAACATATTTAACTAATATAACAGAATGTGTGACTTGAGAGAACAAGCACCATGGTATCCTGAAGATGGGGACAAACAAGCCATCCAGAAGTTCATAGAAAAGAAAAAGAGAATTTGGAGTTATTATGCCCTGGATAAGCCCTGAAGTAGAGATAACTAGAAGGTAGACTGACAGCATCAATATGTCAGATATATAATTGGAAACTGAAGGGTAGAATCAGAGCTAGAGAAAAATTTGAGTCAGGCATGAGAGATATTTTGAGGAAATAAGAATGAATGAAAAATCCAGAAAGAATTCTGTAAACATTAAGTTTTATTTTAGTGAAGTTAATCATATGATCAGACACTGGATTATCTGTTCTGGGATTACAGAAAGAAATTTTTAATCATCCTAACAAACCCATATATATAAATATAATAGAAATGTTTTATTTTTAATTTTGTTTTCTTATTTATTTATGTGTGTTTGTGTGAGTGTGTGTATGTGCACCCAGGTATTGAGATAAAGAAATAAATGGTGTTAGTAATTCTAAGTACCATCCACACAAATTTATACCTTGGGGAACCTGACAAACTATGGTAAGATTCTTGAACACTTTAGTGTCTGTAATAGGTGACAAGATGACAAAAAATGTAAGGCCCAATTTCTTCTCCTCTAAGAAATAATAATCTACCTGGGGGAGGAAAAAGACATTTATAAAGTACCAAACAGTGAAAAATAGATAATTTTAACAGTTAGCACAAGAATTTATATGATGGGAGGTGTCTCTTAGTGATATGGTGTTAAAAATAAATAAAAATGAAACATCTCCCTTTCAAATATTTGGGAAAAAACTGCAACTGGTGTATTTGAGTTTTTTGGCTAAAGAGCATGCGTAAAACTTTGTTTTTCCTTCTAAAGGAAAAATATGGCAGGAGAGGTCCAAAATAGAGTTCCAAAGAACAAATAGAACATTGTAAGTAAACTCTGTTAAAGATAAGAGCCACGTCAAGGTAATCATTGTTACTATTGGAATACTTAGACAATTTAAAATTTGCTGTTCATAAACTCCTCTATTTTCCAACTAAACAAAATGAATAGTTATGTGTTGCAAAACAATGTTTCAGTCAATGTTAGACGCGTATATGATGGTCAACAATTGTATCGTGTATTACCTTTGTAGATATCTTAGTTTGTGCAAGTATGGTCTGCAATGTTTGCACAATTATGACATTACCAAAGAATATGGGAATAGACTTCTCAAAATGTATCCCTGTCATTAAATGACACCTGATTGTATTCTCAGTGTGACTTCTGACTGTTGACTGCAAGAATTTAAGGAAATCTGCCATTTTTTTTTTTTTTTGAAAATTTTTAAAACAGAAAAGAAACAGAAGAAAGTTTTTCTTTTCTTCTTAAAATCACCAGGAAATTAGTATGGCAGTAAGAATGACAGGTCCAGAATTTAGGAGACCTTGATCCCATGCTGGATAATTGTGCAACAGGTTGCTGACAGCCTGAGAAGCTCGACAGAGGTCCTGAGAGCCTCATGAGCCCAAGGCTGCTGCAGGTAGGGGCATGATACACCACACACATTAGGCTGAGGCCACAAAAGACTACTTTCATGACCATGGAGTGAACTGGAAGTCAAAAGCCCCCTGTATCAATAAAACCAGCTTCTGCACATATCAGTCCCTAACATGGGACTCAGGCTGAAGGGCAGCACTAGCATTCCTGGGCTAGTGTTCATCTTCTCCAAAGGAGCATGACATTATACCACATCCCAGATTAGCTTACAATTTGTTCAATACAATGCCCAGCAGTTAATAATACACCAACTGGTACATAAGAAAACAAGGTGGTCTAAAGGACAGGGACAACAGATAATGAAGTAATTAAATACAGCTTCAATGTAATTATTCTTAGTACATTGAAGATGACAAAAGACAAGATTAAAAGATTGAGCATAGAACTGAAAATCATTTAAAATAATACAAGAACCAAATAGAAATACTGGATCTGAAAAATGCAATATCAAAACTTACAGAACTCCATAGACTGACGCGAGAGGATTCGATACAAAAAGAAATCAAAGTAGATGATAAACCAGGAGAAAAATCAAAAAATGATGAAGAGATGTAAAAGATAGAATAAAAGGTACAGAGAATAAAGCGAGAAGAAAAAACCTGTGTAATTGGAGTCACAGAAGGGAAGAAGAGAAAAATGTGGGACAAATAATGTTAAGGAATAACAGCAGGCCAGCAGGTACAGCTCGATTGTAGAGCATTTGCCTAGCATGTGTGAGGTGCTAGATTTGATTCCCAGGATCAGGAAAATAAAAAAAAACAAAAACAACCCCCCCAAAATAGAATAATGGCAGAATGATTGACAAATTATCAATGACATTAAATCACAATATCAAAAGATCTCTGGAGTCTACAGGACGTCTGTTGCATGCCATCATATTCACACAACATAGTACAACAAGAAACAGTGACAATTTACTGAAAAAACTGACAAAACACTTTGAAATTTGGAAAAAAGGGAGAGAGTCTGGGAGTCTTCAAGCACAAGGATGGAACTTCCTCTCTGCAGTTAAAGACAGCAATAGCTATTCCCCATAATAGCAGGAATTCAGAAAGAATCCAGGAATTCAGGGAGAGCTGCAGAAAGGGCTCTTCAAATTCACTGTATGAATTCTTGCCAGATCTCTGAATATCCCACATATAAAATATTGAGAACAATATAGCCAGAGTTAAAAATTAGACATTGGTCAGCACTAAATAATTGCAAGGATTCAGGTTAGTCTCTGGGAAACAAACAAGTAGGGCCACTTACTTAGCACTAGGAAGGCTTTGAAAACCCATTTAATATTTGAACCACAGTCAACCAAAGTAGACAAGTGTGGGCATTCTGAATCAAAAAAGGTTGAATTCATACGAAATAGGATACATAGTCTCATAACTGAATACTAAGAAAACCACAGAATAAAATGCAAAATTAATAATTATAGCCAGAATCACTATAACTTCACTATCAATGAGAAAGGGCAATCAACAAATGGAAACCCTGAGATGATTCAAATGCTGAATCATTTGGCATGGATTTTATTATTATTATTATTAGGTACTGGGAATTGAATCATTCAGCAATAACCCTAGTCCTTTTTATTTTCTTTTAAATTTGCAGACAGATTTTCACTAAGTTGTTGAAGGTCTTGCTACATTGTAGAGGCTGGCCTTAAACTTTTGATTCTTTAGCTCCAGACTCCCAAGTCCCTAGAATTACAGGTATGTTCCACCACACTCAACTTCTGATATAGATTTTTAAATCATCTTTGCTGGCTCAATGTTTGGGCCCTACATATTGCCAAATTAATAGGTTTAGACTCTACCTAACGCCCAATGTGATATTATTTGAAGATACTGCCTTGGAGAGATAACAATGATTAGAGGAGATAATGATGATGGGGCATTGGTATGACGAGATCACAGTCTCTATAAGAGATACCAGGGAGCTCCCAGCTCACCAGAACCTGACCCCTCTGGTACCCTGATCTTTTATTTGCTGCAGCCAGAAAAATGAGATAAATTTCTGTTGTTTAGGCTATTCTACTCTTTGGTATTATTTATGGCAGCCCCATAAGACTAAAGCAAGCCACTATAGTTAAAAAAAAAAAAAAAAAAAAAAAAAAAAAAAAAAACTTTTTAGAAAGCAATTACACACCTTCTTTGTTTTTTTCTTTTTTACTTCTAAACATATTCCATATGACTTCATCTTTTTTTTTATTGTAAACAAATGGGGTACATGTTGTTTCTCTGTACATGGCGTAAAGGCATACCATTTGTGTGATCATAAATTTACATAGGATAATAATGTTTGATTCATTCTGTTATTTTTTCCCTTCCCCCCACCCCTCCCACCCCTCTTTTCCCTCTATACAGTACTTCCTTCCTCCATTCTTTTTTTCTTTTTTTAAATATTGTAAACAAATGGTATACATGTTGTTTGTCTGTACGTGGGTTAAAGGCATACCATTTGTATAATCATAAATTTACATATGATAATGTTGTTTGATTCATTCTATTATTTTTTCCCTTCCCCCCCCACCCTTCTTTTCCCTCTAAACAGTCCTTTCTTCCTCCATTCTTGTCCCCCTCCCTAACTCTAACCCTAACCCTAACCCTAACCTTAACACCCCCCGCCCTCCCCCTTATGTGTCATCATCCACTTATCAGCGAGATCATTCGTCCTTTAATTTTTTGAGATTGGCTTATCTCACTTAGCATGATGGTCTCCAATTTCATCCATTTGCCTGTAACTGCCATAATTTTATCGTTCTTTATGGCAGAGTAATATTCCATTGTATATATATACCACAGTTTCTTTATCCACTCATCAATTGAAGGACATCTAGATTGGTTCCACAATCTGGCTTTTGTGAATTGAGCAGATATGAACATTGATGTGGCTGTATCTTTGTAGTATGCTGATTTTAGGTCCTTTGGGTATAGACCAAGGAGTGAGATAGCTGGGTCAAATGGTGGTTCCATTCCAAGTTTTCTAAGGAATCTCCACACTGCTTTCCAGAGTGGCTGCACTAATTTGCAGCCCCACCAGCAATGTATGAGTGTACCTTTCTCCCCACATCCTCGCCAACACCTGTTGCTTGTATTTTTGATAATTGCCATTCTAATTGGGGTGAGATGGAATCTTAGGGTGGTTTTGATTTGCATTTCTCTTATTACTAGAGATGTTGAACATTTTTTCATATGTTTGTTGATTGCTTGTACATCTTCTTCTGTGAAGTGTCTGTTCATTTCCTTAGCCCATTTGTCGATTGGATTATTTGTATTGTTGGTGTAGAGTTTTTTGCGTTCTTTATAGATTCTGGAGATTAGTGCTCTATCTGAAGTATGATTGGCAAAGATATTCTCCCACTCTGTAGGCTCTTTCTTCACATTACTGATAGTTTCCTTTGCTGAGAGAAAGCTTTTTAGTTTGAATCTATCCCAGTTATTGATTCTTGCTTTTATTTCTTGTGCTATGGGAGTCCTGTTGAGGAAGTCTGGTCCTAGGCCGACATGTTGAAGATCGGGACCTACTTTTTCTTCTATAATCTGCAGAGTCTCTGGTCTGATTCCAAGGTCCTTAATCCATTTTGAGTTGAGTTTTGTGCAGGGTGAGAGATATGGGTTTAGTTTCATTCTGTTGCATATGGATTTCCAATTCTCCCAGCACCATTTGTTGAAGAGGCTATCTTTTCTCCATTGCATATTTTTGGCGCCTTTGTCTAGTATTAGAAAGTTGTATTTATTTGGGTTTGTGTCCGTGTCCTCTATTCTGTACCATTGATCTACCTGTCTATTTTGGTACCAGTACCATGCCGTCTTTGTTACTATTGCTTTGTAATAAAGTTGAAGTACAGGTATTGCGATACCCCCTGCTTCATTTTTCCTGCGAAGGATTGCTTTAGCTATTCTGGGTATCTTATTCTTCCAGATGAATTTCATGATTGCTTGCTCAATTTCTGTAAGGTACGTCATTGGGATTTTAATTGGGATTGCATTGAATCTGTATAGCACTTTTGGTAGTATGGCCATTTTGACAATATTAATTCGGCCTATCCAAGAACATGGGAGATCTTTCTATCTTCTAAGGTTTTCTTTAATATCTTTCTTTAGTGTTCTGTAGTTCTCATTGTAGAGGTCTTTCACCTCTTTTGTGAGATTGATTCTCAAGTATTTTATTTTTTTCGATGCTATCGTGAATGGGGTAGTTTTCATAATTTCTCTTTCTGAGGATTCATCACTTATGTATAAAAATGCATTGGATTTATGAGCATTGATCTTGTGACCTGCCACTTTACTGAATTCACTTATGAGTTCTAACAGTTTTCTGGTGGAATTTCCTGGTTCCTCTAAGAATATAATCATATCATCCGCAAATAGGGATAGTTTGAGTTCTTCTTTTCCTATTTGTATTCCTTTAATTTCCTTGGTCTGTCTAATTGCTCTGGCTAGAGTCTCAAGAACGATGTTGAATAGAAGTGGTGAAAGAGGGCATCCCTGTCTTGTTCCAGTTTTTAGGGGGAATGCTTTCAGTTTTTCACCGTTTAGAATGATATTAGCCATGGGCTTAGCATAGATGGCCTTTACAATGTTAAGGAATGTTCCCACTATCCCTATTTTTTCTAGTGTTTTGAGCATGAAGGGGTGTTGTATTTTATCAAATGCTTTTTCTGCATCTATTGAAATAATCATGTGATTCTTGACTTTAAGTCTATTGATATGGTGAATTACATTTATTGATTTCCTGATGTTGAACCAAACTTGCATCCCTGGGATGAAACCCACTTGATCGTGGTGCACTATCTTTTTAATATGTTTTTGTATGCGATTTGCTAAAATTTTATTGAGAATTTTTGCATCAGTGTTCATTAATGATATCGGTCTGAAATTTTCTTTCCTCGATTTGTCTCTGTCTGGCTTGGGTATCAGGGTAATATTGGTTTCATAGAATGAGTTTGGGAGGGTACCCTCCTCTTCTATTTCATGGAATACTTTGAGAAGTATTGGAATGAGCTCTTCTTTAAAGATTTTGTAGAACTCGGCTGAGAACCCATCTGGTCCTGGACTTTTCTTTGTTGGTAGGCTTTTGATGACCTCTTCTACTTCATTACTTGAAATTGTTCTATTTAAATTGTGTATGTCCTCCCCGTTCAATTTAGGCAATTTATATGTCTCTAGAAACCTGTTGATGTCTTCGAAATTTTCTATTTTGTTGGAATATAGATTTTCAAAAGAGCTTCGAATTATGTTTTGTATTTCAATTGTGTCTGTTGTGATATTTCCTTGTTCATTCCGAATTTTAGTGATTTGGGTTTTCTCTCGTCTTCTCTTTGTTTGAGTGGGTAAGGGTTTATCAATTTTGTTTATTTTTTCAAAGAACCAACTATTTATTTTGTCAATTTTTTGTATTGTTTCTTTTGTTTCAATTTCGTTGATTTCAGCTCTGAGTTTAACTATTTCCTGTCTTCTACTACTTTTGGTGTTGGTCTGTTATTTTTTTTCTAGGGCTTTGAGCTGTAGTGTTAGGTTGTTTATTTGTTGATTTTTACTTCTTTTATTGAATGCGCTCCATGAAATAAATTTTTCTCTAAGTACTGCTTTCATAGTGTCCCAAAGATTTTGATATGATGTTTCTTTGTTCTCATTTACCTCTAAGAATTTTTTAATTTCCTTCCTAATATCTTCTGTTATCCATTCATCATGTAATAGCATATTGTTTAATCTCCAGGTGTTGGAGTAGCTTCTGTTTTTTACTCTTTCATTTATTTCTAACTTCAATCCATTATGATCTGATAGAATACAAGGTAGTGTCTCTATCTTCTTGTATTTGCTTACATTAGCTTTGTGGCATAATATATGGTCTATTTTAGAGAAGGATCCATGTGCTGCTGAGAAGAAAGTGTATTCGCTCTTGGTTGGATGGTATATTCTATAAATGTCCATTAAGTCTAAATTATTGATTGTGTTTTTGAGATCTATCGTTTCTTTGTTCAATTTTTGTCTGGAAGATCTGTCTAGTGGTGAGAGAGGCGTGTTAAAATCACCTAGTATTATTGTGTTATGGTCTATTTGGTTTCTGAAATTGAGAAGAATTTGTTTGACATACATGGATGAGCCATTGTTTGGGGCATAGATGTTTATGATTGTTATGTCTTGCTGATTTATGGTTCCCTTAAGCAGTATGTAATGTCCTTCTTTATCCCTTCTGACTAGTTTTGACTTGAAGTCCAGATTATCTGAAATGAGGATGGATACCCCAGCTTTTTTGCTGAGTCCATGTGCATGGTATGTTTTCCCCCATCCTTTCACCTTTAGTCTATGGGTATCTCTTTCTAGGAGGTGAGTCTCTTGCAGGCAACATACTGTTGTATCTTTCTTTTTAATCCAATCTGCCAGTCTATGTCTTTTGATTGATGAGTTCAGGCCATTAATATTCAGGGTTGTTATTGAGATATGATTAGCATTCCCAGTCATTTGGTTCATTTTATTTATTTATTTATTTATTTTGAGACGACTTGGTTCTTCCTTTATTTGACAATTCCTTTAGGATAGTTCCTCCCATTGCTGATTTGTTTCTTTGTTTTTCATCTCTTCCTCGTGGAATATTTTGCTGAGAATGTTCTGTAATGCTGGCTTTCTTTTTGTAAATTCTTTTAGCTTTTGTTTATCATGGAAGGATTTTATTTCATCATCAAATTTGAAGGTAAGTTTTACTGGGTATAAGATTCTTGGTTGGCATCCATTTTCTTTCAGGGCTTGAAAAATGTTGTTCCAGGCCCTTCTAGTTTTAGGGTCTGGATTGCAAAATCTGCTGATATCCGTATTGGTTTCCCCCTGAATGTAATTTGATTCCTCTCTCTTGCGGCCTTTAAAAGTCTGTCTTTATTTTGTATGTTAGGTATTTTCATTATAATGTGCCTTGGTATGGGTCTGTTGTAATTTTGTATATTTGGAGTCCTATAAGCCTCTTGTACTTGATCTTCCATTTCATTCTTCAGATTTGGGAAATTTTCTGATAGTATTTCATTGAATAGATTGTTCATTCCTTTGGTCTCTTTCTCTAAGCCTTCCTCAATCCCAATAATTCTTAGATTTGGCCTTTTCATGATATCCCATAGTTCTTGCAGATTCTGTTCATGATTTCTTACCATCTTCTCTGTTTGTTCAACTTTGTTTTCAAGGTTAAATATTTTATCTTCAATGTCTGATGTTCTGTCTT
Organism: Sciurus vulgaris; assembly: GCF_902686455.1. NCBI lineage: Eukaryota > Metazoa > Chordata > Mammalia > Rodentia > Sciuridae > Sciurus > Sciurus vulgaris. The sequence goes on along the minus strand of NC_136469.1, from coordinate 131,769,121 downwards.
CCAGGTGTTCTATTCTATTGGTTATGCTTTCTATGGAGTTCTTAATTTGGTTTATTGTTCCCTTCATTTCAAGGATTTCTGTTTGGTTTTTTTTCAATATCTCTAACTCTTTATTGAAATGATCTTTTGCTTCCTGTATTTGCTCTTTTAACTGTTGATTGGTGCGATCATTCAGTGCCTGCATTTGCTCTTGTATCTCGTCATTTGCTTCCCTGATCATTTTAATTATGTACATTCTGAACTCCTTTTCTGTCATTTCTTCTGCCATGCTGTCGTTGGGTTTCATTGATGTAACATCTAGATTTGTTTGCAGCATTTTCTTTCCTTGTTTTCTCATATTGTTCAGGTATCAGTTGACCACTGTGATATTGCAGATTTCCTCTATTGTCTTATAATATCCCTGAAGCTTTCTAGTATATCCCCTCTTAGCCTTCAGTAGCCTGAAGTCTTGGAGGAAGTTGATAATGCGGTGCTCCACAAGGAAGCTGACTCCCTAGGGGAGGTGGCCTTCCAGTGGGGTATATTCCCTGCTAGTGGGCAGAGGTACCTTCACTTGCTGATGAAAGGTCATCCAAAGGGGAAGTAGGACGTGGGCTGATGCAAGGCCAGTTTGGGTCTGTGTCTCTGTTTTTACAGTCTTTTTGGGAGAACCTCACCCGACAGGGAGGACTCACCCAGTGGGGAGGTCTCGCTGGTTGATTTCCCTCCCAGAGGTTCCGTTCAATTCACAACTACCGCCTGGGCTGGGCAGCCTTCTTCTGCAATGTTCCCAGGGACCCGGACCTACCTCCTGGTCCTGGAAGCCTCGCCCTTCGCAGATGAATCTCCTTAGGCTGCCTCTCCTCAGAGAAGCTGCCTGCAGTCCTGGAGCCTTCGCTCCACCCCTCAGTTTGTCTGTGGGGCTCTTCCACCAAGAAGCTGCCTAGGCCCTGGGACCCTGCTCTGCACTTTTTGCCTGGCTATGCGGCCCCTCCTCTGAGCAGCCACCTGGAGCCCCTTACAATCGCTCCGAGTCCCAGTGACCCGCCACACGCCTTTCCCTCCAGCAGCCACCTGGTGTTCCGTGCGGTCGCTCTAAGTCCAAGTGACCCACCACGCACCTCTTTCTCCACCAGGCAGTCACCCAGAGATCTGGTGCGTCACCAGTCCCAGGAACTCACTGTGCACCTTCTCGTCCCGACTGCCACCCGTAGCCCTGGTGCAGTCACTGCGAGCCCAAGCACCCCGCCACGCTCCTCCCCCTTCTCCAGACAACTCCCCTGTGTTCAGGAGCGGATGCTCTGGGTCCAAACCACTCACCACGCTGTTCCACCGGATAGCCGCCCAGAGCCCTGGCGCAGCTGCTCCAAGTCCAAGCGACATGCCGAGCCCGTATTTCTCCTTCTCCTCTGGGCAGCCCCCTGTGTTCAGGGGTGGTCGCTTTCAGTCCAAACAGCTCACCAAGCACCTTCTCCTTTGGGCAGCCTCCCAGAGCCCGGGTGGGTTGCGCCGAGTCCAAGCGCTGTGGTGAACAGCCACCTCTCCAATGCTCCCAGTTGTCCGCGTTCACTGCTCCAGCGGGGGGAGGGGCGTCTCGCCGGCAGCTCTACTTCACAAAGTTCCCTGCGTTCAGGGACTACTGCCCCATCTGGGACGCCTGCCCAATGGGAGACACTCACCCAGCTGCTTTGAGTTGGTCCCAAGTCTCTCAGTATCTCCTCTTCTTGAGTCCTGAGTCCTGGAGCAACAGGAAACGCAGCCACCCTCTAGTCCGCCATCTTGAATCCCTTCCTTCCTCCATTCTTGCCCTCCTCCCTAACCCTAAATCTAACCCTAACACTAACCCCTCCCTCCCCCCATTATGTGTCCTCATCCACTTATTAGCGATATCATTTGACCTTTGGTTTTTTGAGGATTGGCTTATCTCACTTAGCCTGATATTTTCCAATTTCATCCATTTGCCTGCAAATGCCATAATTTTATCATTCTTTATGGCTGAGTAATATTCCATAGTATATCTATACCACAGTTTCTTTATCCATTCATCACACCTTCTTGAAACAAATGAAAAAAACATTCAATTTAAGAAAAAATAGGACAATATATTAAAGTAGAGCTATATGAAATTTTTAAATTAAAAAACACAATAATGACTGTCACAAACAGTCCTTTGCTGGATATGCTTGGTAACAGAATGGAGATGAGAGAAAAAGTGTCAATGAACTGGAAGAACTGTCAAAATAAATACTATTATCTGGAAACTAAAGAGATGGTAGGTAGAAACCAAAAGGAACAGAACCTCAGAGACTACAGAGATCTCAGAAGCAATAGCACTGGATCCAATATTCATGAGATTAGAGTTCTAGAAAGAAAGCAGGAAGTGTAGCACTGAAAAAGCATCTGAGTAATATTGACAAAGGAGAGATATACAGAACAATAGAACAGACTAGATTCCGGAAATAGAACTCACATATAAATTCAACTGATTTTTGTGAAAAGCATCAAAGTAATTCAAAAATAAAGGAAAATCTTTTCAATAAGTGAGGCTGGCATTGCATATCCATATTTCAAAAATTAATGACCACATCCCCTTCCTCACAACATGCAAAAGATAATTTAAAATGGATCACATCTCTAAGCACCAAAATATGAAACTATAAAACATTTTTCAAAAGACATCTAGGGGAATCTTTATGGCTATGTGGAAATCAGATTTGTTTAGACAGAGATCCAAAACAGAAGCTATAAAGAAAAAAACTTGATAAATTGTATTCCACCAAATTTTTAAAAAAATCTGTGATTTCAAAAACTCTGAAGAAAATGCACAATCTGCCAAGCTGCATACTGGGAGAAAATTTTTTGTGCACCATTTTTCCAAGATAATTTATTCTTATTATATAAACAATTCACAATAAAAAGACAACCCAATTTTTAAAATGAGCAAAAGATGCAATCACCAAAGAAGAAACACAACTGGTTAATGGCCACATGTAAAATTATTCAACAATATTAGTTTTTAGAACAAGATGCAAATCAAAACAAGAGGTGTTGAATATTTAATTAAAAACACTAACAGGGCATGTTTTAAAGAGGTTGTGGAGCAACTGAAATTATTTTGCACCAGAAAGAGAGTATAAAATATGAAAAATATTTTGGAGAATGTAAGAACTACTTTAGATGTTTCTTAAAATTTAAAAACATAAAATTTCTGAAAATTTCAGAAATTTCTCTTAGATATTCACCAATAGAATGAGAGTTTAAATCTTTATTAATATCTATACAATGTTCTTAACAGCTATATCATTATTGCTCCAAGTTAGAAATAACCCAACTGTTCATCAATGGGTGAATGAATGGCAATATTTGTGTGTGTGTGTGTGTTTGTGTGTGTGTGTGTGTGTGTGTGTGTGTGTGTGTGTGTGTGTGATAGAGAAAGAGAGATAGAGAGAGGGAAAGAGAGAGAGAGAAAGAGAGAGAGAAAGAGAATATAGTCAGTCTTTAAAAAACTTAAAACTTTATTAGCCCTACAGAAAAATTTCAGTAGGAATATAATTAGTCCACTACTGTAATGCGCCATCCGATGTAAGACAACTAAATAGTGCTCACAGAATTAGCTATATTGAAACAACATAAAAATAATAACTGCATTACATTATCTTCAGTTATGCTTTCATTGACCTCCATGATTTTTTATCTTAAAATAACCTACCAAAAGCAGTAAGGAATATACTGTTTAGAGACGCAGAAGCAATTGGTTGAGAGAATTTTTCTTTCCTAAGGAAAGCAATTTTCTCCTAATGTGACAATTTTGTAAAGTTGAATTATTATTTTAAGACACCCTTAAATCCAAATACATTTTTTGTGTTATGGACACATGTGGAAATGATATATTTCATTTTCTTCTGTAGCCAAAAAGATGGTTATCAATGTTAATATCCTTTTGTTAAAAAAATGTCAGAATGAGCATCTTGTACTAGCTTTCATAAGGTTGTTTCTTCACTATTTAACGAGATTGTGATATTATTTAATAGGCACATTTTTGCATCTTAATTGGCTATTAAATATAGGGGGTAAAGGAACTGTGCATTTTGATGTAAATGATATTTGAGAAATGTGTCCTTTAGTAGCAATTAATTATTTCAGACCTTGATAATTTCTCCAGGTCTCTAGAGACAGATGGGAAGAAGTCTATTTCCTTTATTTTTTTTTTTTAACATCTGTGTTTGTGTTAAGGTTCCTTTCTAAGTGAAATTATTTTGCTGACTTCACAATCCCTAACATTTCAAATAAAAACGTAAAATAAAGAAACTTGCTTTTCAAAGATGACTTGACATTTTCAGGACTTTAAATTTCCTTCATGTTGCCTTTTGTATCAGTGTAGTAAACACACTGAGAAGAAGAAAGGACTAACTCAAGGTTTGTACACAAAATTAAGCACCATTTTTATTTTGTAGCTAGCAATGGCATATACTCCCCAACTAACATTTTTACTTCAAACAGATTTATTAACAAAATTTGAAGGGCATAATAATTTTCAAAGAAAAATATTGCCTCTGGGAGTCAAGGGCCTTTTGTGTTGTGAGCCAAACCTGTTCTCTGTGTTCCAGATACCTCTCAACTTTCTGGTGGGAATTCTGCAACATGCCGTTTTTATTAAGGTTAAGAATTGTTGGATCAAATGTGGATGCAAACCTCAATTTAAAAAAAATAATTAACATGTACTTTTTTTTTTTATAAAACATTTATTTTATTTCCCAAGTTTATTACTCATTTGAACAGTTTTCAGTTTCGTGAAACTGCAGAGAGCATTTTCTGTGTTGGCCTGCACTAATGACAGAGGACCCATTGCGTTTCATAGAGTCTAGCTGGGGGGCTGGTGTTTAGCAAATACAAATAGAATTCTTTGTTGTTTCTTTCTTCCACTGACTCAGGAAAAATCATATGAAAAGTAAAACATGAATAATTTTCTCCTTCCTCATCCACAATTTCTCCTCACCTAACTCCAGCCCCATCACACATGTCGCAAATCTTGGTGTACCTTGAATATCTTGGCCTTTTTCTAATTAAAGGCGGCTGTGCAATTCCCCAGGCAAGTGCAAAAACCCTTTAGGTCCTAAAAAGAAATGACTTCCAAATTGAAAAGCTAGTAAATAAGTCAGTTTGGGGCCCAAAGCAATTATCATTACAGGGAAGCATCTTGTTAAAAGTCCATCTTGAGTTGACTAGTTTCGGTCTTGCAGTAACCAGGAGGCAGGAAAGCAGCAATTTCTATCCCAAACATATATAATGGCATTTTCTCTGTATTGTAATGACTTTTAGGTAAAAATGTTTATGCTAGAAATGCCTAAACACCAAGAGTGTTGCCACTCTCCCAACCTCCATGAGAAATGAAATATTATTTTTAAGTTTACAGAAGTAAATCTAACTATATTTACATCACCAGGCATTGTAACTGGTTATGTATTGCAATTCAATTTAGGATCTGGGTTTTAGTCAATACAAAGCACTGTGCCTAGCTTCCGCTGGGAGAAGATTATCAAGGTTGTTAAGATACAAGACATTTGAAAGGAAAGGAGACAGGATTTTACGACAGAGACATAAGAGCAATTCTGTAAAGTAGGGGTGCAGAGCTGTGGAGAAAGGAGAAACCAGAGCATCTGGACATGGAGAAGGGAAGAACCATAAGGAAAGGTCACAGGGGAAGCAGCCTCGAGCTGGTCTTTTCAAGACATTGTTTCCACAAGAAAAACTGGTGCAAAAGGACTTTCTCAGGAAAGGGAAGAGTTTGGAGTGAGTCTAGAGCGGCAAGAGTTTGGGTGGGGACATTATGAAAAGCATCAACTGTTCCATTTCAGTGGAGGAGAGAAAATGAATAAGGTAAAAAACAGACAAGCATCTTCACTCAGTCTGTGACAAATACGTGAAATTTCCCATTTCAAAGACATAAGCAGCCACTTCAGTATTTTTAGCTGAGAGTAATAGAAATACATGTGGAGAAGAGTAGTTTGGAGGTGGCAGGGACAGGTGTAGGAAAAGCTGTGGATCACTAGGGGTGACTGAAACAAGAGAATTAGAGAAAGTGAATGCCAGCTGACACTCATGCCCTTAGAATGAAAGAAAGGGAGTAATATGAATTACAGAAATTTGTATTCCCGTTATGCAAAAGATGTAACATGCATAACTGAGAAAATGCTTTAAGCAGGTGGAAGAGAGAGAAGCGGGGGAGGTTATTATGACTCAAAGGTTAAGACCTAAGAAATTGGCAAGAGGATCAGATAAAAATAAATATGAGGAATTTAGTAGGAAAAATATTTTAAATAAAATGGCAATATGGGTAAGTTAAAAAAAAAAATCCTCTTACTTCTAGGGCATCAGTCATCACTGCTGTAAAAGACAAAAAGAGACTTCCCAGAATTATATTCATTCATTTAAAAAGCATGTATTCTAAAACAGAGTATTTGTAAGACCTACATATGTTGTGATAAAAATAATAGCTTACATACATGCGCAGGATCTTTTAAGAGCCAGGCACCATTCTCAATTATGTAACCATTCACTCCCCACATTGTGTCATCTCTGATAGAAGATCAAGATGTAAAGGAACTGGAAGGTTACCCAAGGACACATGGTTATCACAAGCTTAACTGAAACCACGTCCATATTTTTTTTCCCAAAATACAGGCTTTAATTTGGAATTATGCCACCTAAATTGCTATTGGAGCCCAGGGGATATTTGTGGGTAAAAATAAATAATAATAACTAATAACAAGAAGCCTTATATGACAATGACTGTGTAGCTAACTCTGGAAGGTTAAAAGGAGGCAGCTGGAGGACTTGAGATGTAGGAAAGCACCAGGGTGTAGCCGTGCTCCTGCAGCAGTGGGAGCAGTCTGGGCAAAGGCTTGGGGGTGAGCAGCATGGCAGGCTGGGGCAGTCGCAACCCATCAGGAAGCTTCTCGCACTCTCAGCAGAAGTATCTCTGGGGAAGTCAGTCTGTTATGTCACACTCTCATTACTCCTTGGAAATATCAGACAGTTATTAAATGAGATCTCAATTAATCAGAGACCTCAATTAGTTAGCCTGCATCTCCCAAAATGTTATTTTATAATAAGAAAAGAAGAATGACAAGCATTTGACTCTCCTTCAGGCTATCTCTTGGACTAGGGAACAACTGAACCTCGCTCCCTTACATGTAAAGTCAGGTTAGATGAGAGGTTCACTTAAAAAAAAAAAAAAAAAAAAAAAAAAGAAAGAAAAAAAAAGAGAAAAGAAAGAAAGAAACTTTGTACTCTTGATTCCCCCACCCCCACTCGTCAGTCAGGAAGATCCATGAAGCTCAGTTGGGGAACTATTTGCAGTGAAGTTCAGAGGCCATAGTCTCCTGTCTTATCAGGGTTAGGGTGAAGTGGGATGTTAATGGTAGGTTCATGGTCTGTGATACTGTGTCATCAAAAGAGACAACAGGAGGTTCTGTTTAAAATTAGAGACTGCCAAGAACACCGAGTTTGGATCCTGGTATGAACTTTGCGAATTGTGTGCCCTTCAGCAAATATATCCTATTGACGTGTAAAAAATATCCTGAATTTAACAATTTAAAAAGGCAAATATTCATTTACATACCACTTCTGAAGTTTGATAGCCTAAGAGTGGCTTAGCTAGCTGGTTTTGGCTCAGGGTCTCCCTGAAATTCAGATTATCTGAAGGGGTCTGAGAATCTATTCTAACTGCCATGGCTACAGGTAGATTGCAGTTCCCTAGTGTGTGCGTGGTTATGTAGAACTGCTCATAGATATTTGGTGACTGGCTTTCACTACTGCAAGGGATCTGAGAGAGAGAGACCAATATGGGAGTCATATTGGTTTTACAACTTAATTTTGAAAGGGATATTCATCGTATCTTCAGCATATTATTCATTGGAAATTAACCACCAAGTTTGGCCCAGGTTCAAGGAGAGGAATTAAGCCCTACCTATTGAAGAGTATGCAGGAATCTGTGAAGAGATTTTTAAATCACCATAAATAGACACTTAACTTCTCATTGCACTTCTCCATTTCTAAAATGGAGATATTGATAGTGGCTGTGTAACACAAGGAAGAGCACATGAGTGTGCACACGCACACACAAACACGCACACACACACTGACACACACAGAGTCAGGTGTTTACCCTGAGTCTGCTTCCATTTTGTTCAGGTCTTCTATTAATTGCATGATTGCCTCACCTCCACACACAATCTGTTTACTGGGAGAACAATCTGCTTACGAGGTCTATGGATCTAAACATTAATCTCATCTAGAAAGGCCCTACAGACACACCCAGAATGTTTGGTCACGTTTCTGGGCAACCAGTAACCCAATCAAGCTGACACATAAAATAACCATCATGGGGATAGTGTAACATAAATTGAGTTGATAGTTGATAATCACTTAGAACAGTGTATAATAAGCATTTCTTAAAGTCTCATTTTCAGATGAAATTGGTATCTGAAAATATCAGAAATATGAGAATAGTGAGAAAATATAATGTGAGAAATAAAGAGATTTACCTTTCATCAATAACACATTTACTATTAAATCTGCATTGTTCTTTCTGCTGTTCTGCCTTTTAATGTTATTGTAAGGGCAATCAGAAAACTATTTGATTTCTTAAAGCAAAATATTTTCTGCATCCATTTATGAAGATACCAGATATTAACTGCATTTATACTTTTTTGCATTGATCCTTATTTCCCCATATAAAATATTAAGGGATTTATTAAAATATTTTAATAAGTGGCCACTAAATTAAAGTATTTTAGTGAATGAGCCTGATGGCCTGAGAGGAAAACATATTCGGTCAGGCTTACTGCAGCATGGGTTAGCTTCATTGGGTTATCTTTCTCCTTCATAAAAGGACTAAGAAATTCTGAGAGGGGAAGCAGAAAAGACACAGAGATACAGAGAAAGAAAAAGTGGGACAAAGAACCCTTCAACTTATTTTCCCCAAATTAACTCTCTATCAGAGAATGTGGAGAAACAACAAAGTGATCCGAACAAAATAAACTCTTGCAACTCAGCTCAGATGTTTCAACCTCTGTTCTGAAGCCTTCCTCTCAGAAAGGCTTATGTGGGACCAATTAATTGAACATGAACAATCTACCCCAGCAGCTTCCCAATGTACAGCTGTGCTTGAATGCCTTGTTTCTAGTCTCTGAAGAAGATATAATCAAGGGAATGTTTCTCTAAATACATAAAATCTCCCCAAATCCCAAAGTGCAGGTCCCTCTTGCTTTTGGCAGGCAGTAAGATATTTTAGCTTTCAAGCAAGAATTGCCTCTTCAGGGTCGCCAGGTTACCGTGGGACTGCAGTAAAACAAAGACGTGCTTTCCATGGAGAGTTTGTAATGAGGTCTTCATGTGCACGAGGAAAATACATCAGCATATTAACCCCATTGCCTTCTCTGGCTCTTTATTGAGGGGAAAAGGAGAAGAAACAATAGGGGCAGGGAATAAGAAAAAGTATCTCTGAGTAGAAAATGAATAAAGTTACCTATTGGGTTTTAAGAGTAATGTCAAAATAATATTCTACTTTTTTAAAAAAATATATAATGCCATTGCAAAAGCAGAGCCATGTGGGAAACAGAGCAAAGAGAAAGACTCTAAAGCAATGCTTGGCACATAATTGTGTTCCATAAATATACGGTGAGTAAGCTTATTGACTATGAAAAAAATGAAGCAATATGAAGCTATCATTTGCACACATCAGATTTGCCTTAAATCTCCTTCTCTTATCAGACCCAAACTCTACGCCCGAAGATGCCTTTGAAACATTACTGCCCTAAACAGGACTTTGGAAAGGCACGATGGTTTTGATGAGGAAAAACAAGCCTTTTGCAGTGGTTCTTTTAACTGCAGAATGCATCCTAACGTTCAAACCTCAAGTTCTGCCTTCCCCCTGGGAGATCCTGATCCATTAGGTCTGATGTGATGCCTGAGAATTTGCATTTCTGATAAAAATTTCAGAGGATTCAATGTTACAGGTCTAGGGACCCCACAAAGAACCTTGATGGTAAGACACTGGTCTAAAAGTTCTAAGTGTGTTTTTCTTATTTTGTTTTCTTTTATCAAAGGGCTATATTTTAGGTACTCTACACCTTAAAAATTACTTGACCACAATAAATGACAAATCTACTACATATGTTTTGCAAATAAATAAATAAATCTTTATAAATAAATAAATTTTTCATGTTTATTATCAAATTTGATTATTCAAATAGCTCCATGAGTTAAAAAAGGCAGTACTTCTTATCATCATCTTTTTAGCAGGTGATTTGATGTTCAACTCAGGTGGCAAAGATATTCTAGAGAGTGATCATGTCTCATTTCCAGTAGTATTCTTAAAACCCCACAATGGAAGCAAAACATACCCAGTGTTAAAGATGTGTATAATTAATTAGGTTTGTGCAAGGACATCACTTGTAAGTGGTTTAACCTGGTATTAAGCAGCGTCATGGGACTCTAAATTCAGTGTTCTCTTTAAGTATTCATAATACTCTAGTACCAGATGATCTCTGCTCCTATTTTCTCCTCCACAAGCAGGTGGAGGGTTAGACCCAATCAGCCCAGAACAAGACATGAAACCACAAGAACCTTCTGTGTGGGGACTTATGGAGGGGACAGCACCTCCATTACCTGCTGCATTGAATGACACTTGACACTTGAAGATCTATCGCTCATATTGGTGGGATTGACTCTCATGTCTACCTTCTCCCCAGCTAGAAAATTCTGAATGCATGTATCTGCCTTGACAGAACTACCAGCAGACCTCAAGTTTGGGGATTAAGGCTCTAGGAAACCACAAGCCATGGAGGAGGTCCATGGACCATACAGCTCTGGCTCTTTTCTCATGGGAGGGAATCCTCCTCAGGCCAAAAAACTTAGGATGGGTGATTGCCAATTCACTAACTGTCATCTGAGGAGTCTCCCCTTTGAGCTTGCTCTGCTGTGTGTCCACATCAGCAAATATTCCAGTCAAGGGGATGTTGCTGAATTGAAGTGGATTTCCCCATTAAGTGAGGAAACAAGGCAAGACTTCACATTGACTTCTGAGCAGAGTCCCAGAGAGAATCTGCTTAATTAGACCAAGAATCAGATTCCTGCATGCCCTGCCAGAGGAGCCCACTGACTTTCTTGAGTTGAGAGCTACAGAATGTTTTCCTCTCATAGTGGCCATGCTTCCCAGAGGAATAAAAAATATATTTATACAAATAATTTTATCCCAAGAATATTTTATCCAAAGAATTTATAACACTGGAATATGTTTTCTAAATCAGTAATGGACTAAACATTTAGATTTTTGGTACTTTCACAAAAAGAAACAGTTCTCATTAATCACATCTATGCATTTAATTTGGTCATTTGAATAATTATATGCTAAATAAAAATTGGACTTTCGTACAAATTATAAGCAACTTTAAACTAACTTTTATAAAATTAGAACCATTTGCCTTTGTTTCAAAACTGCTATTAATAAAAACAATGATTACTACGTACAACCAAGTTTGCTGAAAATATTTTCAAATCAAGTTTCTGCTTCCTTAACTTAAATGAACATAAAATTGTTATTGAAATCAGATATAACCATATAGATATTTTCTTCTTTGTGATCCCTGAAACTTAGCAGAGTCTCTATAAATCAAATGCAAACACCTGAGCACTCTGAATTTGCACTAGTAAACCACACACAAACAAGTGGTGACATTCATTTTTATGTCCTCTATTTAAAAATGCCAGTTGTCCCCAGAAAAGTCCAAGATCCAGAGATGCCTCCTAGGGTCAGGTGCATTCAGCCAAAGTGGAATGAGCAGGAGAGAATACCAGAAGTGAAGGTTAGAGGTGATTTGTAAAGGGCAGCTATAGCTGATGCAACAACAGACCACTAGAAGAGAGAAAGAAAAAGTTTACCATGGAAACAGGCAGAAAAAAACCAGATGAGATAAAGGCTATGGGTCAGGAAAAGGGATGAAGCTGAAGTCAGATTTTCAAACGGGATCTATCTAACGGAGTGACAGATTTTATCTGCCATATCTTGCTTCTTTTGTGGTCTCAATTTTTCTGGCATACAGAGACAGAAACCACAGGCTCTTTAATGTTGCCTCAAGTCTACTAGCTTCTAAAAAACCACCTTGCAGGAGAAACTAATGTATGCAAGAATATTTATTAAGCATTAATACATGCCAGATGCTTCCCTACACGCTATTTATACATTGTGTTTTCACTGCTGAAACTCACAATGCAGTGTGTGAGACAAGCACTTCATATTATTTGAATCCAAGGATTGTTTTCTGAATTATTGATTGAATGTGTGGGTGTGCAACAATTAATAAAAACTATAAATGGAACCATTTCAAAGAAACATCCTAAAATAATTAATACCAGGTTAAATATTTAGCAAAATGGGCCGGTCACAAAAGTGCTTCTAAATTTTCTATGAAGCAGATTGGCAATCTCAGGTCAATGTCTGAAAGTGACTATGACTTTGGTGTTGGGAGTTTCTATTTAGATCTTGATGCTACTAATTACTCATTGGATCACACATGGTAAATTTCTGAACTACTTGGTATCTCAATGTTATACCTCATTGTCAAACTGGAGAAATCAGATTAAAATTTGTGACACATAGAAAATGTTTACCAAATGCCAACTATTCACATAAGAAGATGCCCTTGTCACCTCATAAGACAACCAACCACCTTCTCCACCCTCGATGGCAAGAATTAAAGGACCTCATTAATTTTTGTCCATCTCATGGGATGAAGCAGCATTCCAAGAGGTCTTTCAGGGGGTGAAGCAGCATTCCAAGAGGTTCTTCTTCAAACTTTATACACTTCCCTATCTCAAGTCCTCTCCTGTCTTCCCTATCTCAAGTCCTCTCCTGTATGACCATTTTCATAGGAGTGGAATCTCTTCACTGACCTTGTTCCCAACACCCACAAGCAATATTGCAGAAGTGATTTTTCTAAGATCTAAATTCGTACGGGTCACCACTGCTATGGTAAACCTTGGAAGTATCATGACCTATAACTGCAATTTCTTTTCTATTTTCATTCCTGAAATATCTTTGGAAAAAGGGCTTTTCAGTAGTAACTTCTAGACCCAGCATTCCAGCTCTCCGGGAAGACCAGATTCTCCTTGATGTATTGAGATTTGGATATGGAGAGAAGGGTTACATGTGCCTGAGGAAGCATCCCCAAGAGTCTCCCCTGGGTGGCACCTGCAATGTCCCCTTCATCAATTCTACTAAGGCTCATTGATCCCTTGGCAAGGCCTGCTGATCTCCGGATTCAGGGAAGTTAGTATGCTTCCCTGTGCATAGTGCACCCTGGTAAATTCAAACTAACAAAACTCACCTTGCAGAATTTGCAGCCACTTATCAAGGCACCCAGAGCATAGACCTGCAGTCTCCAGACTCATAGTCAGTACCTCCTTTGCTTCTTCCTCCCACGGACCTCATGTTCTGACCACTCTGCAGGTGCACTTTGGTACCCTTCATTTTGCTTAAGCATATTTTACTGCTCTCTACTGTGCTTCAACCTCGTGGGCTCCTTCACGGTTCAATAACAATGACACTGATTATCCTTAGCTGTTTTTACAAAAAGTATTTACCCACAAAAGACACAGGAATTAATCTTGACCAGTGCTTCCTGGGTTCACACTGAATTTTCTTCATTCTTCTGTTATAACACAAATCATAATTTAGACAGATAAATAGATAATAGGTAGATAGGCAGACAGGGTAAATAGTTTTCCTGCCTCAACCAAAGCACTGTAAGACAAAGGGGAATTATTTACTAACTGCTTTCTTTTTAATATATAGGGAATTTAGATTTTAGGGTGATTGTAAGTCTCAAGAAAAATGAGTAAAAACCACAGAATTTACAAATTCCACCAAAAGCACAGCACCCCTGCCAACCATCCTCTCTAACGCAGTACATAGGTTACAGTTGAAGAACCAACACTGCATGTAATTATTAACCACATTCCATAGTTTTATAAAGGTTTGCACCTTGTCTCATGCCTTACCTGGCTTTTAACAAATGTATTACAGGTATTCACCCATACAGTATCACATAACACGTCTCACTGCCCTGAAAATCTCCCTTACTCCATCTTTTCATTTCTTCCTCCCTCCCCTAACTTCATCCTACTGCTGATCTTTTACTGTTTCAAATCGTTTTGTGCCTTTTCCAGAATGTCACATAGTTGAAATCATATGACTTTTCTAGAATGTCATAGAGTTAGAGTCATATTGACATTTTTCACTTAGCAGCTTGCATTTAAGTTTCTTCCTTGTCTTTTTATGATTTGATAGCTCATATCTTTTTAAATTTTATTACTATTTATTTTTGTTTTTATTGTTTTTTTAGTTATACATGACAGTAAAATACATTTGGATGAAATTAAATAAGAATAGATTATAGCATATCTTTATAGCACTGATTAATATTTCATTGTTAAATGTACCACAATAAATTTATCCATTCAAGTACTGAAGGACATCTTGGTTGCTTTCAAAGATTGGCAATTATGATTAAAATTAAAATTACTATAAATATTTGTGTGCAGGTTTTGATGTGAATGTAAATTTTCAACTCATTTGAGTCACTGACAAGGACCGCTGTTGCTGGATTGCATGACAAGAGTATGTTTAGTTTTGTAAGAAACTACCAAGCTGTCCTCAAAATAGCTATACCATTTTGAATTTCCACCAACAAGAAATGAGAGTCCCTATTGCTCAGACCCTTGCTAACATGTGACAATTTCTGTGTTTTGGATTTTTGTCATTCTTATAGGTATGAAGTGGCATCTTATTGCTGTTTAAATTTACAATTCTCTAAAGACATATGATGTTGACATATGATGTTGACTGTCTTATTTGCATATCTTCGATGATGAGGCGTCTGTTCAGATCTTTTGCCCATTTTTTAATTTGGTAGTTTGTTTTCTTCTTCTTGAGTTCTTTGCATATTTTAGATAGCAGCCTTTTATAAGATGTAGTTTTTGCAAAGATTTCATCGCTACTCGGGCTTGTCTTTGCATTCTTTTAAGATTGATTGTCTTGCTGGGGACATAGCTCAGTTGGTTAAAAAAAAAAAAAAAAAGATTGTCTTTCATAAAGTCAAAGGTTTTAATTTTAATGAAATCCAACTTACCAGGTTTTTCTTTCATAGCATGCTTTTGATACTGTGTTTTAAAAGTTATCACCAAAACCATGATAACATAAATTTTCTCCAATATGATTTCCTAGGAGGTCTATAGCTTAGCATTTTATATTTAGGTTTGTGATCCACTTGAGAGGACTTTTGTGAGAATTTGAAGTCTGTGCCTAGACTGATTTTCTGCTTGTTGCAATTGTTCTAGCACCACCTTGATGCTTTGCTTTCTTCTTTGGATTACTTTTGATCCTGGGCCAAAGATGGGATGATTATGTGTGTGAGGGCCTATTCCAGAGTTCCCTATTTTGTTCTATTGATTTCCCTATTTTCCACCAATACTATGCTTTCTTCACTACTGTAGCTTTAGATTAAGTTTTGAAGTCAAGTGCTCAGTTCTCTGACTTTACCCTTTTCCATCAATATCACATTGATTCTTCTACTTGTTTTCCTTTCCATAAAATTTTTGATTCAGCTTGTCAATGCCCACAGAATAATTCGAAGACCTTCATTACAATTGCATAGTTCAACTATAGTTGAGTCTATAGTTCAACTTGGTATTTTTATTGCCTGGATGTAGATCAGTACTTTGTACATTTGAGGGAGCCTATTATATTTTATTGAAGCCACACATCCATTGAAACAAGTTTAATATAAAGAATTTGTTACCACTCCAAAACCTTAAGATGGTAGGTTTGCACTGTTTGCTGTATATTCTCTTCTCCATGGTAATAAAATAGAAGAGAAGAGCAACTGTGAGAATGGATAATAGAATAAGCTCCACAATGACCAGGAACATTGCTTCTCTACTCTGCTGATGGTCCCACCCTAAACACCTGAGCACTTCCTTCCATATCCCAGAAATTTTAAAAAATAGATTTTTGAATGCTGAATGAAATGAATATGGTTTTTGGCTAGACACCAACATGCTGAAGCAATTTCAGCTCCCCATTTCACCATGATTTCTTTGCACTGAAGCCCTCAACTGAGATATTACCTATGCCTGGGGCCCTCATCTTATTTTTCCCACTTTGTACTACTAGTCAACCCTTAGATACCTGTTTACACATTGCTTCTTCTTTTTCTGTGTCTCCAATGTGCTTTGTTCCCTGCTCCACTTCCAAGGGCCAGACACACTGGCATGCATTAGGTAGTCAACACACAACTGCTGTGTTAGATAATATATTTCATCCTGTTCATAGATTCCCCTCGGGATTATCAAAATTCATATACAAAAATAATTCTTGAATGAGCAATTCCTGTGTAGAGAACAAGTCTACATTCTGGATTAGAGTCTATAATGTGTTTTTGGATGTGGTTGTGCACTCACAAGAGTATTCTGTTTTCATCTCCCTGATCTACAGTAGGAGCAGAATGGATACACCAGATTCAAGTTCTCTCCTTTAATAGAAAAATTCCCTCCAATATAGGAACACATCTTGCATCTCAGCACCTTAAAGACAGCTGTTATCCATTTCCTGAGAGTTTCAGTTGCAGCTTCTGGTCTTCTGCTGAAAGATTTTATTCTATTATTTATGATTCAACCTATTAAATGTCAATGGGAAGATTCCCTGGAAAGGTGTGTTACTGTGGTCACCAGCAGATTTTCTCATCCCAGGAAGAGTCTGCTTTCTGGGGTAGAGAAGGGCTTTAAAATCAGCAGGAAACACACATGCTGAAGCAGAGATGTGTGAAGGGCACAAAGAACCTGCTATTATTTTCAAAGCATCCCTGGCAATGCTAAGAAGAATTCTAGGGTTTTCTTTCGAAATGATAACTTCTGGACAGTTTGAAGAAAAGCCATAGATACTGAAAGATGTGATTCTTCTGCCATAGATAGAACAGTGACTTTTTATTCTACTGCTATCTTCCCCCACCTCCAAAAATGCATTTTTTATGAGGAAGTCAAACTGGCCTTGTCTTGCAGGCAAACACTCCTCACAGAACAAATGAGCCTTTTTTGTTAAATTACAGAAACAGTGAAAGATTTATGATTCTGCTGGACAAAATCCTTTTGTTTTAAATAGTTGCCATTTTTCCATGAAGAAATCAGACACCTTGTTGGTGTTTTCTTATAGTAAACATAAGGTCACTGAAAGGAAACAGGCCGGATGAAAGATCACCACGGTATTAAATTACTTCCATCTGCAAACACTGTAAATCCCGCAGACATAAAAAGAGAAGTTACGGGTAGAGCTCTGAAGTGTCATGTTTTTGGACTTGAAAAAAGTCCTTCTGTGGAGTACTTTATTCTAGTGCCAAGATTAAGAAACTTGTAGTTGTGACGCAAGGCTGGGCAGAGGCCTTTTACAGCAGAAAACCTCACTCACTCTCTCTTTTTCTCAGTCCCTTTTGTCCGCTCACTTCCTACACTAACTTTTAACTTTATATTGGAAGAAATTATATGCTTTAGAGTGTTTAGAGTGGAAGTCCCATAGTACTCGCTTTTGACAGAACCCGTTGAAAGCGTACAATTATTCTCTTCAGTTTATTTTTTGACTGATTATACACTGTTTATACTCATACTAGAAATCAAAATGATATTTCCTAAAAACAAAGTCATTTACATTGGTGATCAATTAATGTTTTCTACAGTAGCAATTTTTCCGAATGCCTTGGTAGTCTTTAAGTAGGATTGAGATTTTTTTATCTAAGGTTGTTAGCTGTTAAGAGCTATGGCTATTACTGCTAAGCATCTCAACTCTTGTTCTAATTTGAAGAAATGTATTTTTCTGAGTCTCACCATCAAAGGGCAGATACTTGCTTCCCAGTCTCCTCTAAGACAGGATGTGGATGTAAGATATGGTAGAATCAGATATCTATAGTCAATATTTGAATATGAAACAACCATTTCAAAGTAATGGACTAATTTGGAACTCATTTTCCTCATAATGATGATATTGAGGGAAAAACTACAGAGGCAGAAATGGCAAAAGAAGAAGGGTATTTTCATCATGTCCTTGTTTGCCATTTGATAGTTTAAGGACCATTTGATAGTTTAAGGACCATTTGATAGTTTAAGGACCATTTGATAGTTTAAGGTACTTGGACAGTAAAAACTCTGCCTCAGTTCCTTCATCTCTCCAACAGGGTGAGTCATAGATATTACCCCCTAATGCTGATTCAGGATCGTATGAGTTAAATGGGTCTGGCACATAGTCACAGGAATTAGCCTTCCATGGGTATGTACATAGATTGAACCACATTCCCCAACTTCCTTCTTGATGAATTTTTCCAATATGTTTTTCTTAAGTTAATCATGTAAGAAAATTTTTTTTTCTTAAGTTTTTTTCTTTATAATAACCAGAACAATTTCTCTTGAATACAACCAAAAATCCTGACTTAAGCAAAACCATCTCTCAGCTACATTTTCAACAAGAAAACACTCTCACACTAGAGACACATTTTAAATTCAGAAGTGCAATGTTTGTGGGAAAATCATTTCCCTGTATAGTGCTGTATTTGTATGATGCTATCAAATAAAAATTCTGTGTTTAACTTTGACCATAACCATCTTGGCAATATTGCCATATTTATCTTTTCATGGGATATAATTAAAGGGTGACCCAGCGTCTTGAAGTAACTGCTAGAATTTCTGAAGTTATTATGTTAAACAATTTTTTTTACAGTTCTGCAGAAAATAGGAAAAGAGATGTCATTTGTCTATTTATTTTCACCTACCAGTCCTCAGATTTGCCTTAAGGAAAAAAAAAGAAAGTGAGTTACAAGTTCACAAGGCCAATGTGGATCTACAACTCCTGGAAACACAAGGCAAAGGTGAAATGTCTGCTTGGCTCTTGTCCACACAGCCTGAAGACATTATGGAGAGATTGTCAGGAGGAAAACAACAGTGCAGACCATGTCATGACTGTCAAGAATCTGGCTCCATGCTTAAGAATTCCAGAAGGTTGTCTGGGAAATAGTAACATCACAAGCTTCCTTTGATTCTCTCTTTGATAAGATCTCTTCTCAGAGCTTCTGAAGGGAAAGAAAGAGATAAAAGATGATATTGACAAAAAGTTCTATCTGCTTCAAAGGCAGTCCATGTGGTTTTCCTGCCCTATATAGCTCTGCCTAAAAAAGGAAGACAGCTGTTTGCTGAAGGAGGGCCCCAACTGCTGTGGCCAGTAGCTTCAGGCCACTAATTACAGTCTCAGAGGCATCTGAGAAGGCAAATTCTTGAACATCTATCTCATATCCTTCAGTATCTTTAATTCCTTCCAAATATGAACTGCTTCTCATGACCTAAGATTAACCTTGAAGAATCAGATATTCCCCTATCTTTCTATGTGGTAATTATTATTATCATTTTTACTGATGGAGGGTTGAACGTAAGAATCTTGATGAACTCCCAGTAAAATCCCACCCACACTGAGTAGCAAATACATGTCACACTCATTTTGGTGACCAGTTAACTGGGGAAACTGTCCTTCATTCACAATGGCATGTTGGTACTATGGCCACACGATGAAGCTAGAAAGTACCAGAATGGGATTGAAGCCACCTACTCTTGTTCCTGTTCAAATACTAGTAGCCTATGTGATCTTAGAGTCCTCTGATCCTACTGTCATCAGATTTTTTATTTAAGAAATGAGAGAGTTGGCTGAGATAATCTCCAAGGTAGTCTCCAAATTTCAATTACATAACTTTCAATTTCAGAGATTTTTTTTTTCCTAGTTAAGAGCACTTAACTAAAAAAATCACATCAAAGTAGACTACAAAAGTCAGAAAAAGAGAACTATACTCGTAGTTACAATCACTCACTCCATAGTATGGATGCATACTTCCACCTTTGTCCTAACAAATATTTCACATAATATGTCAGCAAGGAGTTCATTAATAATAATGTTTAGTTATTAAATACTGAACCACCCATAAATAGTACATGACAAAATGAAAACAGGTAGTATCTATGGAACACATATATGTGCCAAAACTACACATAAATATTTTGGACATATTCATTTGCTTCATCCTCAAACTGAATTGAGAGATCAATTTCTGTCACTTTATAAATTAGTAAGTTGAGGGAAAACCATAGGAGTAAGATTTAACAAAGAACCAAAGCACTCAGGCTTCATATTCTATGCTCTTAATCACTTCGCTACAGCCTTTTAAAGTTAAAAGAGTATTTTGAGGGTGGGATAACCCAATCATTTATTTTGTTAGATTATGATGAAAAAGTTCCAAGTATAATTACTTCAAATTCTATTATGTGATTTATTGCCTCTTTTATCTGGGAGAACCATTTAATACTTTCAATATTCAGTTATTTCATCTGCAAATGGATAATATTATATAGAATCATCAAATGGATTGGAGAGGATCAAAATGTGAAATTATTCAGTTTAATCAACAAAGTAATTTATTTTTTTAGCAAATATTTATGAAGTGCCTACTCTGACAAGAACTAATATGTAGTGAACAAAACAAAATGTATGCTACCTTGGAACTGATAAATTTTTAGGGAGTGAGTTTTCTAAAAGTCCACAAACAACAACATAATTATAGGTTCTTATCAATGAATAAGTGGTTTCTTTATTTCTATGTAATAAGTACAACAGTAATTAAAGGGATTCTGGAAAGGCTCAGCAGAGATGACTCTGGCTCCATGGGATGACATGTGAGCCTGAAGGAGAGACTTGCAGGGCTGTTGCATGTACTTCCAAGATGACTTCTTTAACTATATCGACAGGGCCAGAACTGAATGACTGAGGCTCAGACACACTCAGTTGGGATGCAAACATATGGCATCTTCAACATGTTAAGATTTATGCAGAGTTAAAATAAGATGATGTGATACTGAGTGACTACAGGAGTATTTGGAGAGTCTTCAAATCTTTTTTGGGAATTAAGGTGGTTGGAACCTGAAGGTGGGAAAGGATCCAGTCAAGCAAAGATGATGGAGGAGAATTCCAAGCAGAAATACTGCAAAAGACCTGAGGAAAGAATAGGAATCAAAGTGGAATGAGGTGAGGCCAGGATGTGAATAGGGGCCAGGTTATGTGTGGATTTCCTAGCCTGGTTAGAAAGTTAGGGATCTTATTTTAGATTCAATAGGAGGACATTGAAAGGTTCGGAAAGGGAGAGTGACAAAAATCTTAAAGGAAAAAACATGTGAGAGAAGAAACACAATAAAAGAAAAAACAACAAAGTACAATCCTACTTCAATTTCTCCTGACTTCATCTTTTACAATCAATCCTTTTAGTATCTTCAAGTGAATACTAAACACTGTCTCTTTCTCCTATTCTCACAATAGAGACTTTTTACTTCTTTACTAATATATGCATACCATGTGTGTAAGGTTAACATACATCTAAAATGGGAACAAAATATTTCAGAGTTGGTAAACTCATACAATGACCGTAATTTAACTCCAAGTCTGAAACAAAACATTTAAGCCTTGTATCATTCATTCAGGCATCTATTTACTCAGCAAATTTTCCACTGATCACCAAGTATCAATAAATGCCAAAAAAATTTTAAAAATTGTGTGTAACACACTGTCTGCCTGACATTCTTCTTTTTTCTCTTTTCTTTCTTATTTTTTTTTTAGAAAGTGCTATTGAAACATAAAGGAGGAAAAGCACGTCTAATTGCAGAAAAACTATAAGACTGTTCAGCAAGTTTTGTGTCTGATAAAATACACTTAAACTAATAAAAGTGGAATTTATTTCAACTGTTTGTTTCTTGACCCAAGATATTCTGCTTTGAGTCATAAAAAAATTGCATTTGGTGCTTCTACCAAGTGTTATTTATGCAAACTGAAAATGGAGGTCTTCCTGATGATCTTTTTGCTCACTGTTGCCCATTGTCAACGGTCCTCAGGAACTGGATTCCTTCCACTTGAAAGGAATTCCAAACCTCTATACATTCCTTAGCTTCCAAAGCAGAACCAAAAGCCTACACAATAGTTCAGATGAATGACACACACACACACACACTTAATTGGCAGAGTGAGTAGTGGTGAGAAATGGTTTAGTAGTTATTTCTTTTGGTTTGTTATCTCTTATCCTGCTCCTCCTACAGACCTTTCTAGGTAAATATATTTGTCCAGATGTAAGAGTCAACTATTTAAAGGGAAAAGTTGGCCAAAATAAATATTTAAAAGCTGGAATTCTAAGTGAATAACTAGTTCTTTATAATCTATTGCTAGTTTTACAAACAAAACAGATCCTCTCATTACCTGTCCACTCAATGATGTCAAGGTCTCAAAATTGAAAGTCAATTGCTTATTTATTTCATAATCAGATATTCCAATCTTTGAAGTTATGTTGCTTTTATGCTCTCTTGACTAAAATCATGGAAGGAGAATTCATATTCTCCTTACGACTGATGCTTCCTAAACTCACAGGACCCCATCCTCAGCTGGAATCTTTCTATGCACACTCATGATAGCAAGATTCTCTCATTGTCTCTCTTTATGATCATACTAACTACTGGTTTAGAACACAGTATACAGAATCAAAGATGTGGGTTGTAGTTCTGTCTCTACCTCTTGTTAGGTATGTGACCTTGAAAACAATTGCTCAACCTCCATGTCGCAGTATTTTGATGAAAATGATACATATGGTATAAAGTTATTATAAGAATGAATTTAATTAGTGTATGTAAGTATTTAGATGTGTTTGGAACATCATTTACATTTAATTAATGCAATGTTCCCAGGAATTCACTTGGGTTTTTATTTTTCTTTGTTTCATTTTGTTTGCTATTTCTAGACTCATTTTTCTTCCTAGTATCCATGTTTAGTTTGTTGTTTGCAAAACTAGTGCAATAACCTCTCATCATCAAAAATGTATCTTTTGTTGGCTGAATGGAGTTGGAGCATATCATGCTAAACACAATAAGCCAAACCCAAGAAACTAAAGGCCAAGTGTTTCCTCTTATATGCAGATATTAATTCACAATGGGGGAAACACTAGGGAAGAATGGAGTTACTTTAGATTAAGTAGAAGAGAGTGAAGGGAGGGGAAAGAGTATGGGTGTATGAGGGATAGTAGAGTGAAAAGACATTTAATAATGTACATATATGACTGCATGACTGATGTGATCCTACAATATGTACAATCAGAAAAATGAAAAATTATACTCCATTTATGTATGATTTATCCAAATGCATAACTGTATTGTTATGTATAACTAAGTAGAACAAATAAAAAATTAAAAATGTATCTTTAATCATATCTCTTGCTTAAAGTCACTTACAGCTTCATGTAGTAGTTTAAGTATTTCCTTCAAATGAGAAGAAGTGAGGAGCCTCTATCCTTGATGGTGCAAGGGCTTCTGGAAGACCAGGAACTCTGTAATGTAATCAGCAGTACATTGCCACAGAATTATCTCACGACATCTCAAAAACCTCAGAAACGTCTTTCAAATAGTCTGTCCACAGATTAATCAGTTCAATACTAGAGTCATAGCAATGGAAGGTAAGAAAATATAAAAGATAATTTGCATGACTCATAAGATTTCAGATGACTGTGCATACTTGAATGACAGAAAAGAGAATGATATAGCAAATATTTTTAAAAAAGCACTCCTCATTATTTATCCAAAAGAATTGAAAACATCATAATTTAGAGATACAGGCATTCTCCTTTTTGTATCAGAACAATTTACAATAGCCAAGTTAAAGAACCAGCATAGATGTCAGTCAAGAGATGAATGGATAATGAAAATATGGTGTATATACACAATGGAGCTTTAGTCAGTCATAAAGAAGAATGACTTTATATCACTTGTAGAAAATTACATAAATCTGGAGAGCACCATGTTAAGCAAAAGTAGCTAGACCCAAACATAAATGCACATTTTCTTCCATATGTGGAAACAAGTGAGAAAAATGGGAGAAGAATGGATTCAGGATGAGGGAGGAGAAGAGGGCAAAAGGAGATACTGGGGAGTGAAATTGATCCAATTGCATTATGCAAAAGTACAAATATACCACAATGAAACTCACTACTCTGCATAATTAATATGCACCAATAAAAATTAATTACATTATGTTAAAGCTTGTGCATCACTCAGGTAATGAAGCAGGAGAGAGACAACAACAAAAAAAATGGGTTTATAGATGTAGAAGTAAGGAAAGGGAAAAGAAAATATCTGAAAAATGAAAGGACTTTCCCAGACAAATAAGAATATAGAGGAACAGCATACTCTAGATGAAGAGGTAAGGCAGGTTAGGATAGTAATGAGTTGGGTTTTGGAAATACAAATGGTGGTCAGGTTGGACTGGCCAAAGGTCCAGAGACCAGGTACTTCTCAGCAATATGTCTAATATATTAGATGAATGCCTTAGTCCAAGCCCAGGCTCCCTTAGCTTTATGACATGATGATGAGGACTGCTTTTGAGAAACTAGGCCAGACCTATCATTTAGAAGACTATTACTCTGAATTTACTCAGGAGTCAGAGACATGTAACCCCTCCAATTTCAAATCAGACCTATCAGTCATACTTGGTAGTCAGAGAAGTATAAGATGGCACTCTTCAGTGGTTTTCATGTGATTTTGACCAGAATAAAAACAAGTCAGTAAAGAAAATGTGTACTTTTCTGATTCTAGTAATATAATTAATTATTAGTCACAGATTAACAAGTGTGGGACAAGTTTTGAGCAAAAATCTCCACCAAGATTTGTGCTAGTTAACAAACACAGTGTGACTGAGGATGCAGTCCTGCAAATTTGGATGGTATGAAGTCAGATTCCCCATGATCTCAATTAGTCTCTCTGTTATCACAATATACATGCCTAGTTTAAATTAAACATCAGTGGATCATCAACAAAACTTGTGCTTCTTTGTCCTACAGTAGAGTTTTCTATTCCAACTAAAGAATGCGCCAAGAGATGAGTTGCTGGAGGTTTTGTGTTTTGCATGCATTTGATTTATTTTTACATCTTTACTGCTCAACAGTGTGAGCAGGCCTAAGTTATTTGATGCAGTTTTGTTGAGTGAATTATTGAATGAAATAATATATAAATTGATTGAAAAATTGTTGAAAAGATAGAATGAGTGATTAAATGAACAAGTGAATGAACAAATAGGTTTGTCAAAGAGCTTTACTAAAATAAGGAAAAAATGAATGAGTTAATGAATCATGCATTATTTACATAATTACATTCCTCATAGCTACTATAATATTGAGTAGGAACTCTATATTTTGTTCCATTAAATCAGGTGCAGTAAGCCAGCTTCTTTTGTTAAGTAGCTATGGGCTTCTGCATTTTTTTCTGCATCATTGAAGAAAGTTTTCTATAGAAGTTAGCTTTAAATGAATCCTTGAAGAATCCATCTAAAACTAGCCCAGCATGAGAAGTCCGGCATGCTATTTCTTTCACTTCCCTAGGTTACTCCCCTATGAAAAATATTTTGATTTAGCTGGTTCATTTCACGTGATGGCAGCATGAATTATCACTTTATAGCGAACATCAGCAAAAGGATAGGAATTCACCATTAAAACAGAGTGAAACTGAAACTATTTTGGCCTCCCTCTGCTTTCCTGGAAGATAAATGATTATGATGTCAGTGCAATTTGAAAGAATATTAAATCAGAGGCTGAAAATACCTAGCAGCTCCAACTCCTTCATATCACAAGCTCTGCATTCCCATGAACTCTGAAATCTAGGATGATCTTCTCATTCTCATACTCAAAAAAACAAATGGCTAGTTTCATAACACATTAAGTCAAAAAATTCCC
This sequence comes from Sciurus vulgaris, assembly GCF_902686455.1. NCBI lineage: Eukaryota > Metazoa > Chordata > Mammalia > Rodentia > Sciuridae > Sciurus > Sciurus vulgaris. Next base: position 131,743,253 of record NC_136469.1, on the reverse strand, counting down.
CTTCCCTTACGATAATTTTATACCTCTGATTGGCCTATAATTTGGTCTTCTTCCAGATGTTTTCCAAACCTACCTGTCAAAAATAAAACACACCAGACATGAAACACTCACCAAAGAAGGAAATAAATACATACCTTAAACAGAATAACTCTGCCTTCTTAAAGTTTTGAAAGTTATTTTTATTTTACTCTTAGAAATTGTGTCAGCATGTTGGGCAATGACAAATTGGTAGAAAGAAAATTGAGGTCCAACTTGCCTCCAATTCTTACAGGAGAAGAGGAGGCAAGAACTGAAATTTATTGTTATGTCTATTTGTGCCAATACCTGCAATAATTACCTTGAGAGGGTTCAAAATGGACCCCCAAAGATGGTCACATCTCATACTTAGAACCTGAAAATATATTGTCATGAAATATACTTTGTAGATGTGATTAAGTTAACGGTCTGGAATTGGGTATATTATCCTAATGGACACTATGTAATCACAAGGGTCCCTACAAAAGAGAAGACAGAGATTCAAAAGGGAGCAAGATGATGTGGTGGCAGAAGCAGAGATTGGAGTCATGTGCCCATGAGCCAAGGAATGATGAACAACAGCCTATAACAACTGAAAGAAGAAAGAAATGAATGAATCCTTTTCTGAAGTCTCCAGTAGGGAACCATATCTGCTAACCCCTTGACTTTATCCCTGTAAGACTTGTAAGACTTCTGACCTCCCAAAATATAAAATAATAAACTTGTGTTGTTTTACATCATCAAATTTTTGATGGTTTGTTATAGCAGCAATAAGAGACTAATGCACCTTTATATTATCTCATAAAGAGCTTCTAACAATGTGAACAAGTAACATCTCTGTTTTATAGTGACACCCAAGATTTGGAGAGATACCCTCATGTTGACACTGTAAATTTATAATAAGGCTAGGTCCCAAATCCAGATTTGTCAGAGCAAAACAGCCCATAATTTTCCCACAGGACTATGTAATCAATAATTTGATCCAGATTTTTTGCTCCCCACCAACATCAACCAGATGGATTGCTCATGAGTATGAGTTTTCTAGAGGTTTATAGAGGTTCATTTGGCACTGTAGGTCATTTCTTGCATGAATGAACACTACAGTGTGCATTGCCCAGAGATCTTGCTTTATTTTATAATTTCTTCTTTCACTCAACTACAAATTTGGGGATTATCCACTTTGCAAGGAGGTAGCAAAGAAAGAAGAAGAAAGTAAAAGTCAAGGCAGACCTCAGTGTCTAAATCCTGGCCCAGAACCTAGTTTCCAGCAGTGTAGAGTCTGGTGGAATGAGTTTAAGGCTTTTATTTCTCCTTTATAACTTCTGCAGGAAGTTACTACAACACACAGCAAGTCCTGCCAAAAAAGCTGGCTTTGGGGATATTCCTGGAAATGATTGAGATGGATCTTTTCTCCCTGAGCTACCAGAGAGCTGCACCTAACATCTTTAAGGGCAGCTTGGCCCTCTTCCAGAAGAGATGCTATCTGATTTACTGCAGTGCCTACTATGATTCCTGCACAGCCCAGCTTCCCACCTGACTGGTGGAGAACAGCTGCAGGAAAGTGCCCCCCAGCAGCCTCATTCCAGAGGGAGGGAGAGGCAGGTCCAACATCTGCCTTTCTTATCGGTTACCGAAGTGCACAACTATGCATGTTTTGGGGTTGATGTTTGTCAAAGAAGCTTTCAAGTATGTTAAGTCAGTCCTGCCCTATGACTTGTTAAGATTCTTCAGCAACTCATTTAGGATCCTTGAAAAATAAAAATAATTCCTTCTGCTTTCAGCTGAACTACAGGATGTTAAATCAGATACACAGTTTAAAGATGAGGCTCCACCAAAGTATTTCCTCTATTTTCATGTAAAAAAAAAAAAAAGAAAGTTCTGGGGAGAAGAGAAGATTGAAACATGTGAATGAACACCATGTCGGCCACCTTCACATTGTCAAGAAGTGTGGGGTTTGGTAAAGGTGGGATTAGCACTTCTTTCAAATTTCTCTTCCATGGGCTCTCCTGCTCTCCTCTCCCTCATCAGAGGTTTTCAGGCAAAGGAGCCTGCAGCAGCTTGTATCACTTACACCCCTTTGGTCTGATCAGCTCTAAACTTGAGTGGCTTCATGCAACTCAGTGTGCATGTATAAGGGGAGCTACTGAGCAGCTGCAGAACCTGACAGGCAACACAGAGTGCCTCCTACATTTCTATAAGGCCCATTCCTTAGCATTAGAACCTCGAGGGAAAATAACAGCCAAGCAAAACTCTAGAGTCACCATCTTGAGCCTAGTGCCACTTTTCATTTGTTCTAATTGGCTGCTAAAGAGGGGGCAGGGAAAAGGAGAATCTCTTATGTATTTGTTTAAAAACCCAGAGAAAAATTTTAGGTGGATAACGTGAATTTGGGGAGAAATTGAACGCGAGAAACATAGAAAAGGTAAGATAGATGGTATGAAACGTTTAAAAAAAAATGTATGCATGAAGTCATTGAGAAAGTACCTAAAATTAGCATTGATTACTTTGATTTTTAATTTTTAAAACTCACAAAGTTACAATTTTGGAAGACAACTATCTAATTTGAATAAGAATCAAAACATCTTACCTTTCAGTAAGATGTCAGAGAGTATGCCACTATTTGGCTTATATGTTGAAGGGAAAGCATCTTCAGACTCTTTTGTTAGTTTGTTGACAGAACCCAAAACAAAACAAAACAAAGTATTTCCTCTATTTTCGTTAAAAAAAAAAGGAAGTCCTGGGGAAAACAGAAGATTGAAAGATGTTTATGAACACCATGTTAGTCACCTTCACACTGTCAAGAAGTATGGGGTTTGGTAAAGGTGGGACTGGGTGCTATGAAAGCAAAGGTGTTTAGCATTTCCTTCGAATTTCTCTTCCATCAGCTTTCCTCCTCTCATCATCTCAAGAACTTTTCCACGTGAGTCCTACTTGTCTATACTTAGTTGTTAAAGTGGACTCTACAATCCCAACCCACACTTGCCATAAAACTGGTAAATCCTGATCCATTATTTCAGTCCCTGTTTTAGACATAACTTCTTCCATATAGAAGTCTCTCCTTCCTTCGAAGCCCAATATTAATTGGAAAAATGTATTTCAAGGATGGCCCTTAATAAATCTTGCTTGAGTTGCATCTGTCTGCATATATAAACTTCCTGCTGGTTGGCAAATTCTTTGAGAAGATGAATTGTGTCATTTTTATTTTATATAATCTTAGGCAAGATCTACAATACCTATAACAGAGAGGTTTTAGTCATCTTTTTTGGCTGTGACCAAAAGACCTGAAAATGGCAATTAGGGGAAGAAAAGGGTATTTGTGGGCTCATGGCTTCAGAGGTTGACGCTTGCTCTGGGTCAGAGATGAGGCAGAACATCATGGCAGAAGAGTAGTGGAGGAAAGCGGCTCAAGATATGGCCACCAGGAAGCAGAGAGAGACCTTCACTCAAGAAGAACAAAATATATACCCCAAAGACCTACCTCTTTCAGGCACACACTACCAGCCTACAGTTATAACCTAGTTAATCCTTGTTAGGCAATTAATACACTGACAAGGTTTAAATTTTTATAACCCAATCATTTCACCTCTAAACTTTCTTGCATTGTCTCACACAAGAGCTTTTAGGGATCACCTAATAGTTAAACCATAATAATAGATGATGCAAAATAAATACTTATTGCAAAATGTTATGGTCATAGATTGTGTTTTTGACTTTCTATGATATAGTGGCATAAATATGAATTAAAATGAAATAACTGATAGAAAAGAAACACCTATATATAATAGCCATATTTTAAGTGTCCACAAGTAGTCTTGAGTATTTTAGATCACTTAATTTAATTCTTAACAATTTTAAATTCTTTCAAGAAAAGTCTGAGTACCTGCCATGTGAAAATCTTTTACTTATGACACAAAACAAGGCTTAGAAAAGTAAAGTCACAGAGATAGTAAATAAAAGAACCAGGATTCAAATTCAGGTGTATATTAATCCTAACATCCCAATCTTTTAATCTAAAGTCTAATTAAAAATGAAGTTTTCCTAAGTGCAACGAGGGAAAGAAAAGGTATCTTCTAAACTGTTTCTAGCCAACCACAGAACCATCAATTGTATTTTTTTCTTAAATTAGTAAAAGAATTTGACACATCTAGCTAAAAATCCTTATGGTTTCTAATTTATGTTCAATTGCTTGATTCTGTTTTATATACAACTGACCTAGACCCTTAGGAGCCTATTAGTGAATCTTTTCTTGCAACTAAGAAAGATGTGGTAATGAGTTTCTATAGTCAATTTTTTTCTGATATTCACCTTTCATTTTTTTTTCTTCCAAGCACTTTCAATTACAAATAATAGAAACCAAACTCTAATTGCATAAACAAAGATAAATTAATAAATGAGTGGGGTGTTACATTTGCTTTGGAACTGAAAAAGCAAAAGTAAATTTCTTAGTCTTTTCTAAAACCCAGGGTTTCAATTGCATTAAATTCTAGATCACTTTTTCCCTCTTTCTCTTCCTCCTTTTTCCTTCTTCCCATCCCTTTTCTCTCCCCTTTGAATCTCTTTCCATCTATTGACTTTCCTTTTCTTATGTGCTTTATATTCTCAGAGAGACTCTCTCTGAAATTTAAACTTTGAAAGATAGCTTCCAACACCATTAGCGCTATATATAAAACTATCAGTAATAGAAAATAATGAAGAACATGATTCAGTCAGCTCCAACAAATGCCTGGGGCAATAAAGTAAGTTCTCTTTGTTTATGAAACTTTTTTTTTCTAGAAAGTTGCCATGAATACTAAATTAACAAACATAGAACCACTGCTTCTAGGTAAAATACAATAAAATATTAGGCTTCTGTGAGTCTATGTGTACATATATGCTTATACATTATATAAAGTATATACTTACACACATGTATCTGTAGTTTATTCATTAACATTAAATTCAAAATCAACAGCACTATACTTCATGCTTGAATAAAACATATTATTTATTTTCTCTATCAGACACACAAGAGCCTCTTGCTCTTTGAAACCCTAGCTTTTACTTCAAGATTATGCTTGGGGTCAGTTATTCTTTTAAAACAAAAAAAAAGAAAAAAAAAAGAAAAAAATAAATAAATACATTTATTTATTTATTTTTGATACTGGGGATTGAATGAAAGGGCACTTCACCACCGATCCTCATGTCCCATCCATTTTTTACTTTTATTTTCAGTCATGTTCTTTCCAAGTTGCTGAGGGTCTCACTAAGTTGATAGGCTGGCCCTAAATGGGCAATCCTTCCCCTGCTTCAGCCTCTGCAGTCCCTGGGATTATATGCATGTGCCACCACACCCACCTCCTTAGAGTCATCTTAAAAGACATTGTCACAGTCACACAAATACACACACACACACACACACACCACCACCACCACCACCACCAAAACATGAGAAACATGAACATTAAGTGAACATCAAAAAGAGAACTTGCTTACAGTATGAGAACTGGAACAGAAAGTCAGAGTCTCACCCTGTGCAACCTTAGCTAGGAAGGTGTCATCAGGTGACTCAGATCATTAGTCCCTCAGTGCATGTCTGAGAATGATGAAGAAAACATGGCCAGTACTTATTCTGAAGATAGAAACAAGCTTTATAATTCATATCAGTATCCATTCACAACACGGAAGCCATGAACAATGAGGATCAACTGTATCTGCCCAATTCTGAGTCATGTACTCACTCCTGGACAAAAAGAGATTGATGCCAATTTCACTTGAGCAACACGGAGGAGGATTCAGTTTATCCAGGATGGTCCCCTAAGGAAAATAGATGTAATTAGCTCAGAAAAAGGAGATTGAAAGATAAGGAGGAAAAGATTTACTAGATGTCCATAACATCCCTCTCAGCTGACTCCTTCCCAAACAAGAGAGATCTATTTTAAGACTTACTTTAAAACACATTTTTCACTTTTGATTTTTAGCATTTAAAACTATTAGCACAGTTTTCCTCATGTATAAGTGATCGGCTATTTGAAGACTTATGTAGGAAATGTGCACCCTGGGTAGTGTTCATTAATTTTTATCGTCTACCCAACTATCACACGTATATACGTATACATATATGTACATATATATTTATATGTTATTGCATACTTGTGTCAAAGTTTATCTAGAATTTTATTTAAAAAAATCAAACTTGATTTGTGATCATCATGTTTGCATTTTCCTTATTGGGACTAATAACTACTTAATCAGCTAAGAAGTAAATTTCTTGAATGATTGTATTATACTTACACAGTGCCTAATTCACCTTCACTTCTTAAAAGACAGGGAAATAATGGTTATTTTGCTTTATTGTGAATGAAGTCCTAGGCTTGTTGCTTTTTAGATGATGTATTTTGTCATCAGGAACACTTTGTCTGAGACAAGGGAACTGGGCTCAATTTTGTTAGGTAGTTCCACTCATTTACGTAAAAATTCAGTTAGCACTGATTGTCTTCTCTGAGCTCAGCCTGTACTTTCTGTTGGAGACATAGCCCTCCCAACAATAGAGAGGTAAATAGGTAAACAGAGAGCTGCATAAAGCAGTCACTGAAGAATTAACTAATTCCTAAAGGTGTCTTCATGTTAGCCTTGGACATATTCACAGTGAAGAAGACCCACTCTCGACAAAGTGTACAATCAAGATGGAAATATTTCAGCTCAGTATGAGAAGAGCCATTACAGTATAGAGTTCAGTTCATTTAGGTGGCACATGGGTAGAAGTAGGGAGGAGGTAGACAAAGAATGACATTTTAGTGACATCCAGGTTGAGTAAATGTGTCTGAGGTGACCAAGAGGTTTGAAAGTCATTATGGAAATTTGTTAATACAAATTTGGCTTGTCCTTTGAACACTTGTATTGTTATATCTCTCTTCTTACCAACTCTTATGAAATGTGAATAGGTGATACGCCTGAGGTGAAGGCTATAGGCGCCAGGATGTTGGGGCCAGTGTTCCCATGTATTAAAATCAGGCTTCCCATAGGAATGCAAGCTTTTTGAATACTGTTCACCAAAATAATATCAGCCTGTGGTGTTAATCGCATCTTGGGCAAGAGGGTTTGGGGACTAGATAAATACCATAGCCACTGTATCAAAAAGCCTTAATACAGTATCTCCTAGTACTCTCAGTGTGGTAATAAGTCATTTTCAGTTATATAAGAAAGATAAAATGCATAACATCCCTATGATGGTTCTTACGCACAAGTCACTAAATCCAATAGATATTTTCTAGAACTCCCATTATTTGGCTGTTCAGGAATATTTGACACTATTGATCTCATTTCCTACGGGGTTTTAGTGCATTGATTTATCCAAGTATGTATTAACTAGTCCAATAATTATTTATTGACCACATCATAGTTGCTGGGCACTAGGGAGTCACTGAAGATAAAAGAATGGGCACCAGCAAGCACAATCCAATGATTCAGAGTTTAAGTCACCTCACCTTTAGGTCAGCAAAAGGATGCTAAAGTTCAAGATAATTTTGTTTTTATCCAAGAGATCTTCCTTTCATTAATTTATTTTTTTGTTTATCTTTTAATTTTTTACAGACTGTATTTTGAATCAATGTACACAAATGGGGTACATCATTTTGTTTCTATGGTTGTGCACAACGAAGATCCATACCACTCATGTAATCATACATGTACATAAGGTAATGATGTCTGTCTCATTCCACCATTTTTTATACACCGCTCCCTCTCATTTCCTTCTACATAATCTAAAGTTCCCCCATTCTTCTCGCTCTCCCCACTTCCAATATATATCATTCTCTACTTATCGGGGGAAACATTCGGCCTTTGGATTTTTGGGATTGGCTTATTTCACTTAGCATGATATTCTCCAATTCCATCCATTTATTTGCAAATGCCATACTATTACTCTTCATTATGGCTGAATAATATTCCATTGTGTATATATACCACAGTTTCCTTATCCATTCATCTATTGATAATAGCCATTCTAATTGGAGTAAGATGAAATCTTAGGGTTGTTTTAATTTGCATTTCTCTAATTACTAGATATGTTGAACACTTTTTCATATATTTACTAATTGCCTGCATCCTTCTTCTGTAAAGTGTTCTGTCCAGTCCCTTGGCCCATTTAATGATTGGGTTCTTGGTATTTTTGGTGTAAAGTTTTGTAAGTTCTTTATAAATTTTGTAGGTAAATGCTCTATCTGAAGTGCATGCAGAAAAGATTTTCTCCCACTCTGTAGGCTCTCTTTCTTCAGATACTTCATTGTATCCTTTGCTGAGAAAAAGCTTTTTAGTTTGAGTCCATCCCATTTATTGACTCTTGCTTTGATTTCTTGTGCGTTGAGAGTCTTGTTGAGGAAGTCTGATCCTAAGCCAACATGACAAACATTTGGGCCTACTTTTGTTTTCTCCTAGGTGCAGGGTCTCTGGTCTAATTCCTGTGTCCTTGAGTTTTGTGCAGGGTGAGAAATAGAGGTTTAATTTCATTTGACTGCATATGGATTTACAGTTTTGCCAGCACCATTTGTTGAACAGGCTATCTTTTCTTCATTGAATGTTTTTGGCTCCTTTGTCTAGTATGAGGTGACAATATTTATGTGGTTTTATCTCTGTGTCTTCTATTCTGTACCATTGGTCTGCCTGTCTATTTTGGTGCCAAAATAGACTTTTTTTGTCACGATTGCTCTGTAATATAGTTTAATGTCTAGTACTGTGATACCTGCTGTTTCACTTTTTCTACTCAGGATTGTTTTGGCTATTCAAGGTCTCTTGTTCTTCCAGATGAATTTCAGGATTGCTTTCTCTATTTCTATGAGGGATTCCATTGGGATTTTAATTGGAATTGCATTGAATCTGTATAGCACCTTTGGTAGAATGGCCATTTTGACAATGTTAATTGTGCCTATCCAAGAACATGGGAGATCTTTCCATCTTCGAAGGTTTTCTTCAATTTCTTTTTTAATGTCCTGTAGTTTTCATTGTAGAGGTCTTTCACCTCTTTTGTTAGATTAATTCCCAAGTATTTTATTATTTTTGAGGCTACTGTGAATGGAGTGGTTTTCCTAATTTCTCTTTCAGAGGATTCATCACTTATAAATAGAAATGCATGAGATTTATGCATATTGATTTTTTATCCTGCTACTTTGCTGAATTCATTTATTAGTTCTAGAAGGTTTCTAGCGGAGTTTTTTTATAATCTTCTAAATATAGGATCATGTCATCAGCAAATAGTGACATCTTAAGTTCTTCTTTTTCTATTTGTATCCCTTTAATTTTTGTCTAATTGCTCTGGCAAGTGTTTCAAGGATGATGACGAATAGAAGTGGTGAAAGAGGGCATCCTTGTCTTGTTCCAGTTTTTAAAGGGAATGCTTTCAGTTTTTCTATATTAAGAATGGTGTTGGCCATGGGCTTAGCATTGATAGCCTTTAAAATGTTGAGATATGTTCCTACTATTCCTATTTTTCTAGTGTTTTAAGCATGACGGGGTGCTGTATTTTATCAAATGCTTTCTCAGCATCTATTGAAATAATCGTGTGATCCTTAACTTTAAGTCTATTGATGTGATAAATTACAGTTATTGATTTCCAGATGTCGAACCAACCTTGCATCCCTGGGATAAACCCCACTTGATCATGGTGCACTATCTTTTTAAGATATTTTTATATGCGATTTGCCAGTATTTTGTTAAGGATTTTTGCGTCTGTGTTCATCAGGGATATTGCACTAAAGTTTTCTTTCCTTGATGCATCTTAATCTGGTTTTGGTATCAGAGTGATACTAGCCTTATAGAATGAATTTGGAAGGGTTCCCTCCTTTTCTATATCCTGGAATACTTTGATTAGTATTGGTATCAGTTCTTCCTTAAAGGTCTTGTAGAATTTGGCTGAGAATCCATCTGGTCCTTGGCTTTTCTTGGTTGGTAATCTTTTGTTGGCTTCTTCTATTTTGGTGCTTGAAATATATCTGTTTAGATTGTGTGTGTTATCTTGATTCAGTTTGGGAGGATCATATGTCTCTAAAAATTTGCCAATGTCTTTGATATTTTCTATTTTGTTGGTGTATAGATTTTCAAAGTAGCTTCTAATTATATTATGTATTTCAATGGTATCTGTCGTGTTCTTTCCTTTTTCATCACTAATTCTAGTAATTTGAGTTTTCTCTCTCCTCTTTGTTAGTGTGGCTAGGAGTTTATCAATTTTGTTTACTTTTTCAAAGAACCAACTTTTTGTTTTGTCTATTTTTAAAATTGTTTCTCTTGTTTCAATTTCATTGATTTTAGCTCTGCATTCAATTATTTTCTGTCTTCTACTATTTTTGGTGTTGAACTGTTCTTCTTTTTCTAGGCTTTGAGATGTAATGTTAGATCATTTAGCTGTTGGCTTTTTATTTTCTTAATTTATGAGCTCGATGCAATGAACTTTCCTCTTAGTACTGCTTTCAGAGTGTCCCAGAGATTTTGATATGTTGTCTCATTGTTCTCACTTACCTCTAAGAATTTTTTTATTTCTTCCCTGATGTCTTCTGTTATCATTGCATCATTCAACAGAATATTATTTAGTCTCCAGGTATATGAGTAGTTTTTGTTTGTTATTTTATCATTCATTTCTAATTGCATTCCATTGTGGACTGATAGGATACAGGGTAGGATCTCTTTTTTTTTGTATTTGCTAATGGCTACTTTGTCGCATAGCATATGGTCTATTTTGGAGAAGAATCCATGAGCTGCTGAGAAGAAAGTATATTCTTTTGATGATGGATGAAATACTCTGTAAATATCCATTAAATTTATATCATTGGTTGCATTATTTAGTTCTATAGTTTCTTTGTTCAGTTTTTGTTTGGAGGATCTATCCAGTGGTGAGAGTGGTGTGTTAAAAGTCCCCCACTATTAATGTGTTTTGGTTTATTTCATTCTTAAAATTGAGAAGGGTTGTTTAATGTGCACAGATGCTCCATTGTTTGGGGCATAAATATTTAAAATTGTTATATCTTGCTGTTTTATGTTTCCCTTAAGCAGTATGAAATGTCCTTCTTTATCCCTTCTGACTAACTTAGGTTTGAAGTCCACTTTATCTGATGTGAGGATGGAGACCCCTGCTTTTATACTGGGTCCATGTGCATGGTATGTTTTCCCCCATCCTTTCACCTTTAGTCTGTGGAGGTCTTTTTTCTATGAGTCTCTTGAGGCAGTATATCCTTGGGTCCTTCTTTTTAATCCAATCTGCCAGTCTTTGTCTTTTGATTATTGAGTTTCGAACATTGACATTCAGGGTTATTATTGTGATATGATTTGTATTCCTGGTCATTTTGGCTAATTTTTTTTTTAACTTGACCTGGTTGCTCCTTTGATTGGCTTTTCCTTTAGGGTAGTTTCTCTCTGCTGACTTGTATTGTTGCTTTGCTTTTCCTCCTCATGAAATATTTCGCTGAGAATGTTCTGTAGGGCAGGCTTTCTATTTGTAAAATCTTTTAACTTTTCTTTATCATGGAAAGATTTTATTTCATCATCAAATTTGAAGATTATTTTGATGGGTATAGTATTCTTGGTTGGCATCCATGTTCTTTCAGAGCTTGAAATATATTGTTCCAGGCCCATCTTGCTTTTAGAGTCTGGGCTGAGAGACCTGATGATATCCGTATTGGTTCCCTCTTATATGTAATCTGATTCTTTTCTCTCACAACTTTTAAAATCCTATATTTATTTTGTATTTGAGATTTTCATTATAATGTGTCTTGGTGTGGTTCTGTTGTAGTTTTGTGCACCTGGCATTCTGTAAGTCTCTTGTATTTGATTTTCCATTTCATTTTTCAGGTTTGGGAAATTTTCTGACATTATTTCATTGAACAGGTTGTTCATGTCTTTGGTTTGTATCTCTGTGCCTTGCTCAATCCCAATAATTCTTAAATTCACTCTTTTCATGATGTCCCATGATTCTTGAAGTTTCCGTTCATGACTTCTTAACATCTTCTCAGTTTGTTCAACTTCATTTTCAAGATTAAATATTTTATCTTCATTTTCTGAGATTCTGTCTTCCATGAGATCTATAGTGTTGGTGATGCTATCATTTCTTTCATTTCAAGTATTTCTGTTTTTTTTTTTTTTTTTCAGAATCTCTATCTCTTTTTTGAAGTGTTCTTTTGCTTCCTGCATTTGCTCTTTTAACTGTTTACTGGAATGGTCATGCATTGCCTGCATTTGCTCTCTTATCTCGCCTTTTGCTTCACAGATCATTTTAAGTATGCAGATTCTAAAAGATTCTAAACTCTTTTTCTGCCATTTCTAGTGCCATGCTGTTATTGGATCGTATCACAGTTGGTATATTGGTTTGTTAGTGACAATTTCTTCCCCTGTTTTTTCATATTGTTTCCTATATTCCCCTCTAGCAGTGAAGATCAGAGACACTGAAGTTCCCCCCTTGCAGGCTTATTATGGCCCTGCAGTTTTCCACTACCTCTTCTTTTAGGAGAGATTAATACCAGTAGTACTCAATACAGCCCTTAACCAGATGGCCCCTATAAAGACTTCAACATTATTTTTAATGAACAGGATGAGTTCAATTACTATTTACAGTATTTCTAGTTGTGAACAAGAGGATGGGGCAGAGTACAGGATATAAGTGAGTAAATAGAGGTAGGTGTCAAAGGGCCTCCAGTCTCCTGTGGTGTCTCAGGAAGGGAGCCGCCCTTCCAATGATGATGGCCACACCCTCAGGAATAATTCAAAATGCCTGCACCAGCCTCCAAAGAAGCTGGGACACCTTAGCGAGGGTGCACTGAGTCAGCACAGAGGCAGGTGCAGTGTCCCTCAGCAGTAGGGGGGCAGACGGGCAGGCTCAGCTACCGGCCTCCTTCCTCTGTGTGGGGGCAGGCTGGAGGGCTCAGCCATCATGAGCACCGTGGCGTGGGGAATCAGGCAGGCTCACAGATGGCCTCTGACTTTGGTGTCCATTTATTAATTCTTGATATTACTTCCTGAGCTTTAGGATTCTTCCTGAGGAAGTTGTTGCCAGCAATTAGGCTCCTTATTATTTCCTTTAAGAGACACTCTCCCTCAGGTGCTCAGGTCAGGCTTGCCTTGGAGTCCAAGTAGAGAGGATTATAGCCCGTGATGCTTTCAGTGTGAGGTGCCCCCTGCCCCTGCCACACACACACAGGCTCCTGAGCTCCTGCAGGGATGTTTATAGGTGAAATGATTGGGTGGGGAGAGCTGTGACCTTCAGCCCAGCCTAGGTAGAATGGACTGACTCGCTGGTTGCTCTAGGTAGGTGGGACATGGCCGGTTACTTTGGGCCGAGACTCACTGGGGGTGTGTCCCCAACCTCCCCCTCTCTCTGCCTCTGTCTCTGCCTCTTTGCTGCCCTGAGCAGAGGAACTTTCCTCCCCTGGGCCCTCCTCCCATGATCGTGGCCTCTACTTGGGCCCAGAGCAATAGAGTCAGCAATCCATGGACTGAGACCACTGAAACCTTGAGTCCCAAGTGAACATTACCCCCTCTAATATTCTTTTGTTCAGATTCTAGGCCATGGCAATGATAAAGTTAATGAATGCACAGCCGTAGGCCATTGTTCCCAGCTTCGCAAAAAGACTCGTGTGTGTTTATGCTTGTGTGTGTGTGTGTGTGTGTGTGTGTGTGTGTGTGTGTGTGTTGCTGGGAAGTGAACCATGTCCTTGGGCATGCTAGAGTAACACTCTTCAAGTTCACCTCCTATCCCTGTGGTTGGAGCCTCCAGGCCTGACAGCGCCCTTGTGGAGTTGATCCCCACAGGATGTGCCTGTGTGAGGGAGTTCTTCAAGTTGACCTGAAGGACATTGGATCAGGTCCTCAGGTGAGATGAAGAGAGAAAGTTCTCTGGCAAAGCAAATCTGTGACAATGATAAGAACCAGTGCCACTTTTGTTTCCTACAAGATGTAAGAGATTGCTGTAGCAGAAAAGCCCAACTTTATTCTGTGGTATCCAATACAGTGTGTCCACATTAACATTGTGACATTACTGACCAAGGGGGTGGGGATGGAGAGGCAAGGCAGCAACATTCTCTACACTTGGGAAACCTCCCTGCCACCGATTCCCATCAAGGTGCTGTTCCTATATCATGGGAAATAGAACCCCCATGGGAAGCACAAAGGATTATCTGTAGGACATACCCATCGTTAGGGGCAAAGAAATTCAACTGTTTCACTACAAACATTAACCCAACAGGAGAGAAGTAGTCGTATAAGGACTGAAGTGGCACTGAGCCAAACTTGCCCTGGCCTCCTCATACGGAAGCAAGCCACGCTGAACCCTGAGCCTACTGTGGTCCCTTAGGACCCTGTCTTTGGTAATCACATCCCAACCATTCCATTTCAGACCAGAGAGACCTTAATTCTTCACTGGGGAGTTATGAGCCTGTATGTGTCTTTGGGGGATAGAATTTAGTCCCAAACACTCCCTGGTCCTACCTGTCTCAGAGCTTTTTTCAATAGGTGTTGAATTTTGACACGTAATTATTCTACACGAATCCATACCATCATGTGTCTTTCCTGGCAGTTCAATAAAGTGCCTTTTAGAGGGCTATTTGTGTCCATATTCAGGATGGACTTTGGTCTGTCCATTTTGGGTTTCTCTGATGGTTTTATTCTGGCAGCATCTTTTCTGGCTTGATGGTGGCGTAATTCCAGCTCCAGGAAACACATTGGGGATGCTTTCCTGTGCTTCTGCTTCCTGGAAATGTTTGTATACAATTGGTGCTAATTCTCCTTCAGAAGAGTAGAATTCTCCAGGGATATCATCTACACCTGAAGATCTTTTGGAGCTCTTCATATTAGGAACTTTATTTCCTTAATATTCACTTGGCTTCCTGGTTAAGTAGCAAGCCTGTGAAGGTTTAAGCTCTCCCGTGCCCAAAGCCCATGTACTCACTCTCCATGACCTTTAGCAGTGACCAGGAGGAGATTTTGGTTTCAGAGGCTGTGGGGCATGCAGTGAGGCCCTTAGCCCCTGCTGCAGGCTGGCCCTCCACCTGCCCACTGGCCTACCTCATGCCTCCCTGCCCATGGAATTATGGAGGTGAAGCCACAGAACACTCTGGAGTCTCCAGTACCTTTCCAGATGTGTCTTCTCTAACACCAGTGCCCCCCAAACCCCCACCCTGAACCACAAACTTCAGGGAGGACCCACAGACTGGGAAAGGGATTTTCTCTGGCCAATGCAGTGGAATCAGGTCTTCAGTGGCTCAAGGAGAGAATCTGTCTATACTAAGGACAAGGGGAGAGAGGCTCCATCTACCCTGGCTCGAGGTGCCCAAGTCTCTGTCTACACTGAACATTGGTGGGAGGCCCAGTCATATTGGCTCTGGCCTGGATGGCTGCTGGGTTCCTGCCTTTGCCCTGAGGCCTCTCTCTGTTGTTTTGTGTGTGTGATTTTTTTTTCCCTTTTTAAAATTTCTCTGTATTTTGTAACCTGCCTTTTTAAAACAAAGCAAAAGAAAACAATCCTTGGAACATCAATTTTATTATACAATTGAGGAGGAGAAATTTCTCCAGAAGTATCTCTGCCTTTCCAGAAGCATGGGAGGAAGGCCAGGAAAACCAGGGCAGGGGAAATGTCCCAGGGGACAGCGTTTCTGATGTCTGTAGGTGGAGGCAGAGAGTCATGGAGGGTGCAGACTGGAGTCCGAGGTGGAGAAGCCAAGGCCAGTAGACACATCATGGCTGAAGCACTTTGAGTTCACTCGGGATGGATGAACTTCACTCCACTAGGTTAGGATGCTCGGAGCGCGGGGACTTCTTGCTGTCTGTTGGTCTGTCTGTCCCATCACACACGTTCCTTGGAGCCACTCTATGTGGGGAACTACGGGGTCTGTGGCCTCCTTGCATGGGTGCCACTCTTCTTGCGGAGGAGGGCCAGCAAAAGCAGGGCACACAGCAGCAGAGTTTTCGAAGGCAGGTGGCAATCCTCCCAGTGACCCGCCTCCAGCCCGGGTGGCTGTCCCAGGATGGTCCTGAGGAGGAACCCTGGGAGGACGAGCTGGGGCCTTCTGTCACTCACCTGCTGAGGCTGGGCCTGGGGTGCTTGGGCCTGCAGGGCACAGGGCCTCGCAGGCAGGCTGGGCTGGGCGGAGCCCTGAGCACCAGGAAGAAGCACAAAGGGACGGCAGGCCTGCTGGCACCAGCAGCGCCTTTCTGGCCCGCCAACCTGGCCTCCGCATGCTGCTGCTGCTCGCTGGGCACGGGAAAGGCAGGCTGGCTGGCACATTTGTTGGGGTGGGTGCCGGGGGCATTCGTGGGAGCTGGGAGAAGCGCGACCACACAAGGGCGCACAGGCCTGGCCTGGAGCTTGCGGCCTGCCCCCTGGGGTCCCTGGTACTGGAGGATGCCATAGGTAGCCACAGCCTCTTCCCAATTCTGATTATCCAGGGACACCCAGGCTTCATAGAGGTTGAAGCCCATGTCCAGCATGATGGTCAGGATGGTGGGGTCAGGGCGTTTGGGGAGCGGCTGGCTACCAGGGCTGGGTGGAGGCTGCTGGCCCTGGCTAAGCCATGGGTGGCCCATTACCTGCTCGAGGGTGGGCCTGGGCCAGGTCCACTGTCAGCATCTGTTGGATGAGGCTGCAGGCATTGGTGGACAGGGGCCTGGGGAGGGCATAGGGGGCCCGCAGGATCTACTTCCGCAGGCCCTTGTCCGTGCATGCCCAGAAGGGTTGCCTCCCTGTGAGCAGTTCAAAGAGCAGGACTCCCAGGCTCCAGATGTCCGCCACGGGCCCCTCGAAGTCCTGCCCCCACCGGAGCTCCGGGGCCCAGTATGGGAGCATGCCCCAGGAGGTGCTGAGCTTCTGCCCCGACCTGAAGGTGAGGCTCAGGCCAAAGTCGATGAGCTTGATGCTGTGGCCCGGGCGTCCAGCACCAGGTTTTCGGGCTTCAGGTAGAGGTGTGCGATGCCCCTGTCGTGGCAGTGTGGCCTTCCCCTCCCTCAGGCCGCTGGACACCAAGATGCAACACGTCGGATCGCTCCCACCTGTGCGCTCCGTCACCATGTACGTGTTGCAGGGTCTGGATGACCTGGAAGAGCTGGATCACGTTCGGGTGTTCCAGGGCCATCAACCTCTGTGGGTTTGCACAGGACGTGCTGGAGTCCCTCTGTCTTGGGCACGACTTTCACCGCCACCTCTGCCCTGGTGAGGAGATGGCAGGCCAGGACCACCTGGTTCAAGCCCCACCGCCCAAGCTTCCTCACCATCTGGTAGTGATCCCTGAGGGCCACCTCGTAGCAGGAGCTGGACCTGTGCAGCTGTACTCTATGCTGTCTACTCTGACTGCCAAGCATCCTAAAGCCAGAACACTGAGGAAGGACGCTAGCTAAAAATAAATAAATAAATAAATAACCCAAACAAAACACCGAAACCAACAACAAAAGACAAAAGACAAAACAAACAAACCGAAGCCCAAATCAAAAAACCAACAGCCAAAAAACCCCAACCACCAACCACCAGCCACCAACCACCAAACACATTAACTATCTGGGAGTCCGACAGGTCACCACCAAGAGCTTCCTGTACTTATGGATGAAGAGCCCAGCCCAGCCACCAGCTTATATGGCCACGGTGGGACAGCGCGTCACAGTGGCTGCTTGGGAGGTCAGAGCATGAGATGACCCAGTCACACATGGGCACAGCCCCCGCTGGCCTTCTCATTCTGGGGTCTCCAGGATCTTTGCCACTGTCATCATAACAAGAAAGGACCCCAGAAGCATTTTTCTTTCAGGGGGTTATGGAAAATGATAGTTCAACATTTAGAGATTAAAACCTGTGGCATCCTCCAGTGGTCTTTTCACTTGGAGTCTGATGAGAATCCCTAGTCACTTGGGGCTCTTATGGCTGCCTCATCTCTACACGCAAAGTGTTTATTCAATTCCTACTTCTTCCAACTCAGAATGCTTGGCATCCAAGGCATGGTAGCGCTTTGCTCACATGGTGATGCTACCCCATAGTGCTCTGTCCCCTCAGATGCTTGACATTAACACCTGTTGAGAGGAAGGGCGCGTTCATCAGCCTCTCCGCACAAAGGCTCACACCGGAATTCACTCTAGAGACCCTGGCTCAACAAAAGCAGTGGCTGAGGGGCTCAAAGTAAGAAAGGATAAAATACCCAAGCCAAGAATCCTAGAACCAGCAAACGTTTCCTTCCCGTAGGGGGAGGAAATGGAGGCTTTCCCAGATACCTGGGTCCCTTCCTGATGCTGTAACAAAGTACTGGGCTGTGCCATTTATTCACAATACAAATCACATGCCCAGAGTTCTGGAGACTGGCAAGTCCCAGGTCAAAGCACCTTGTTGCTGTGTCCTTGCAGGATGGGAGGGGCAGGAGGCTTGAACTCATTCTCTCAAGTCCTGCTTTGGGTTGGTTTTGTTTTGTGTTTTTTGGTGTTTTGACATATTGGCCATTGAAGCCAGGGCCTCGGGTGTGTCAGGCAAGTGCTCTATCACTTGGGTACTTCCGAAGATTTTTTATCTTCTGTTTTCTCTCTTATTAATTCCTTTTTTTTTTTTTTTTTTTTTTTGGAATAGAAGAAGAAAATTATTTGTGTAGATAATGTAAATATATCTGAAAATTGCTAAATACTACAGACACAACAACAGCAAAAAACGTGTTAAAACAAATAAATTTGCAAGATACAAAATCAGCAAAAAACAAAAATTATTGGCATTCCATACACTAATAATGAACTATATAAAAAGAAATTAAGAAAATAATCTTTCTATAATAGCATCAAATAGAATAATATACTAATAAACTTAATCAAGGAAGTAAAAAACTTGTACACTGAAAACTAAAAATTGTTGATGAAATACATTTCAAAACACAAAAATATAAGGAAAGACATTCATGCTCATGGATTGGAAGACTTGCCAAAATGTCCACAGTACTCAAAGAAATATATAGATACTGTGTAATTTCTGTCTAAATTTGAACAATTTGTTATTATTATTATTTTTTACAGAAAACAGAAAAAAGTAATCCTAAAATTCACATAGGACTGTGAATAGTCAAAGGAATCCTGAGAAAGGAGAACAAAACTAGAGGTATCAGAGTTCCTAATTTTAAAATGTATTTCAAATCTGTAGTAACCACAACAATACATTAATGGCATAAAAACTGACATTTAGGCCAATGGAAAAGAAGATGGAGCCCAGACAAACCCATGTGTATACAGTCAACAAGGGGGACAAGAACTTACAATAGTTAAGGGGCAGTCTTTCCAATGATGTTGTTGGATAAACTTGATACCCAGATGACAAAGAATGAGATTGTATTCTTATCTTATACCATACAAAATATTGGCTCAAAATGGATTAAATATTTAAATGTAAGACCTGGAGCTACATAACACTTAAGAGAAAACATGAAAAAAACTTCATACCACTGGGGATAGTGATGGTTTCTTGGCTATCCCACTAAAAGCACAAGCAACACAAGCAAACATAGGCAAGTGGAATTACATCAAACCAAAAATGCCACAAAGCAAAGGAAGTCAAGAATACAGTGAAAAGACAGCCTAGGGAATGACAGCCTAGGGAAGAGACTAATATCTAAAATACATAGAGGGCTATTACAATTCAACAACAAAAAAAAAGAAGAAGAAGAAGGAAAAAGAAAAACTAAGCAAATCGGCAAATGGGCAAAGGACTTTAGAAAACAGCAGAGAAAGGTCAGATTCAAAAGGAAGGATTAGAGAATGAAGTCACTAACTAAACAGTCCTCCTTAAACTCTGTCAGGGGTGGACCTCTTAGTGTTTACAAGGACCCTGGAAAGCAACTTGTCTTTCGCCTTAGACTGATAAAAATTTCATTCAGACAGTAGGCTCAGATTTTTTTCTTTCTTTCTTTCTTTCTTTCTTTCTTTCTTTCTTTCTTTCTTTCTTTCTTTCTTTCTTTCTTCCTTCCTTCCTTCCTTCCTTCCTTTCTTTCTTTTCTTTCTTTTTTCTTTCTCCTTCCTTCCTTCCTTCCTTCCTTCCTTCCTTCCTTCCTTCCTTCCTTCCTTCCTCCCTCCCTCCCTCCCTCCCTCCCTCCCTCCCTCCCTCTCTCTCTCTCTCTCTCCCTTCCTTCCTTCCTTCCTTCCTTCCTTCCTTCCTTCCTTCCTTCCTTCCTCTCTCTCTCTGTCTCTCTCTCTCTCTCTCTCTCTTTTCCTTCCTTCCCTTCCTTCCTTCCTTCCTTCCTTCCTTCCTTCCTTCCTTCCTTCCTTCCTTCCTTCCTTCCTTCCTTCCTTCTTTCTTTCTTTCTTTCTTTCTTTCTTTCTTTCTTTCTTTCTTTCTTTCTTTCTTTCTTTCTTTCTTTCTTTCTTTCTTTCTTTCTTTCTTTCTTTCTTTCTTTCTTTCTTTCTTTCTTTCTTTCTTTCTTTCTTTCTTTCTTTCTTTCTTTCTTTCTTTCTTTCTTTCTTTCTTTCTTTCTTTCTTTCTTTCTTTCTTTCTTTCTTTCTTTCTTTCTTTCTTTCTTTCTTTCTTTCTTTCTTTCTTTCTTTCTTTCTTTCTTTCTTTCTTTCTTGACAGGGTCTCCCTAAGTTGACCAGGCTGGCCTTGAACTTACAAATTTCCTGTCTCAACCTCCTGAGTAGCTGGGATTACCAGAGTGTGTCACCTAGCTGGGTCAACTGTATCAATTATTTTTTAAAGCATTTTTGTTGGTACATTATAATTATATATAATGGTGGGATTCATTGCTCCAATATTCATGTACACACATGAATATAAAAATATGATTTGGTCAGTTTCATTCCCCAATACCCCCCTTTCCTCCCCTCCTCCTACTCGCTTGGCCCCTTCCTCTATGCTACTGATTTCCCTTCTATTTTCAGGTATCTTCTTCCTAGCCCCACTTTCTTCCCCCCTTTTTCTTTTCTAACTTCCAAGTATGAGGGAAAACATACAACCCTTGACTTTCTGAGTTTGGCTTCTTTCGCTTTTCATAATGCTCTCAAGTTCCATCCAGTTTCCTGCAAATGCCATAATTTCATTCTTCTTCATGACTGACTAAAACTCCAATATGTATACACACTACTCTTTGTTTTTTATAGTAGTCCACTGAGAGACACCTAGGCTGGTTCTATAGTTTGGCTATTATGAACTGTGCTGCTACAAATACGGATATGCCTGTGTTGCTATACTATGTTGATTTTAGTTCTTTGGGATAAATACCAAGAGGTGGTATAACCAGGTCATATGGTGGTTCCATTCCTACTCTTTTGAGGAAACTCCAGACTAATTTCCATAATGTTTGTACTAATTTATAATCACACGCAATGGTGTAAAAATGTTCCTTTTCCACCATGTCCTCTCCAACATTTATTATTGTTTGTATTTTTAATGGCTGCCATTCTAACTGGTGTGAGATAAAATGTCAGTGTAGTTTTGAATCCCATTTCCCTAATTGCTAAAGATGTTGAACATTTTTTCATGTTTTTTGGCCATTTGTATTTCTTCTTTAGAGAAATGTCTGCTTAGTTCCTTTGCCCATATATTCATTGGGTTGGTATTTGAATGATAAATTTTTTGAGTTCTTTATTTATTCTGGATATTAGTACTCTGCCAGAAGAAGATCTAAGATTTTATCTCATTCTTTAGGTACTTTCTTCACACTCTTGATTCCTTTGCTGTGCAGAAACTTTTTAATTTGATGCCCTTCCATTTATTAATTCTTTTTTTAATTTTTATTTAATTTATTTATCTTTGTATTATTATTATTTTTATTTAGCTTTTATTTTTTACAGACTGCATTTTGATTCATTGTACACAAATGGGGTACATAATTTTGTTTCTATGGTTGTACACATCTTTCAATTTCTTACAGACTGCATTTTGATTCATTGTATACAAATAGGGTACATCATTTCATTTGTATGGTTGTACACAATGTATATTCATACCATTCTTGTAATTATACATGTACATAGGGTAAGGATGTCTGTCTCATTCCACAATTTTTCATACCCCCCTCTCTCATTTTCTTCTACATAATATAAAGCTCCCCTATTCTTCTCTCACTTCCACTTCCCCAACCCCATTATATATCATTCTCCACTTATGAGGGGAAACACTCAACCTTTGATTTTTTTGGGCTTGGTTTATTTCACTTAGCATGATATTCTCCAATTTCATCCATTTATTTGCAAATGACATACTATTATTATTCTTTATGGCTGAATAATTTTCCATTGTGTATATATACCACAGTTTCTTTACCCATTCATCTGTTGAAGGGCATCTAGCTTGGTTCCACAATCTAGCTATGTGAACTGAGCTGCTGTAAACTGAGCCACTGTAAACATTGATGTGGCTGTGTTCTGCAGTATGCTAATTTTAAGTCCTTTGGGTATAAACCAAGGAGTGGGATAACTGGGTCAAAATGTGGGTCCACTCCAAGTTTTCTGAGGATTCTCCATACTGCTTTCCAGAGTGCCTGTACCAATTTGCAACTCCACCGGCAATGTAAAAGTGTGCCTTTTCCCCCACATCTACACCAACATCTATTATTGTTTGTGTTCTTGAAAATAGCCATTCTAATTGGAGTTAGATGAAATCTTAGGGTTGTTTTAATTTGAATTTTTCTAATTACTAGAGATGATGAACACTTTTTCATATATTTATTAATTGCCTATATGTCTCTGTAAAGTGTCTGTCCAGTTCCTTGGCCCATTTATTGATTGGGTTCTTTGTATTTTTGGTATAAAGTTTTGTAAGTTCTTTATAAAGTTTGGAGATAAGTGCTCTATCTGAAGTGAGTGTGGAAAAGATTTTCTTCCACACTGTAGGCTCTCTCTTCACATTCTTGATTGTATCCTTTGCTAAGAAAAAGCTTTTTAGTTTGAGTCCATCCCATTTATTGATTCTTGCTTTGATTTTTTGTGCTTTGGGAGTTTTGTTGAGGAAATCTTAACCTAAGGCAACATGATGAAGATTCAGGCCTACTTTGTATTCTCTTAGGTGCAGGGTCTCTGGTCTAATTCCTATGACCTTGATTCATTTTGAGTTGAGTTTTGTCTAGGGTGAGAGATAGAGGTTTAATTTCATTTTACTGCATACATATTTCCAGTTTTGCCAGCACCATTTGTTGAACTGGCTATCTTTTCTCCATTGTATGTTCCTGGCTCCACTGACAAGTATGAGGTGAGGATATTTATGTGGTTTTCTCTGTGTCTTCTATTCCATACCTTTGGTCTGCCTGTCTATTTTGGTGTCAATACCATGCTGTTTTTGTCATTATTGCTCTATAATATAATGTCTGGTATTGTGATATCTCCTGTTTCACTTTTTCTACTCAGGATTGTTTTGGATATTTGAGGTCTCTTGTTCTTCCAGATGAAGTTCATGATTGCTTTCTCTATTTCTTTTTCTTTTTTTCCTTTAAATTTAGTTTTATTGTACACAAATGGGATACATGTTGTTTCTGTTTGTACATGGAGTAACAGCATACTATTTGCATAATCATACATTTACATAGGGTAATGATGTTTGATTCATTCCATTATTTTTTCTCCCCCCCCCCAAGCCTCCCACCTCTCTTTTCCCTCTACACAGTCCTTCCTTCCTCCATTCTTGCCCCTCTCCCACCTCCCATTATGTGTCATCATCCGCTTATCAGTGAGATCATTCCTCTTTTGGATTTTTTAGTTTGGCTTACCTCACTTAACATGATATTCTCCAATTTCATTCATTTCCCTGCAAATGCCATAATTTTATTATTCTTTATACCTGAGTAATATTCCATTGTGTGTGTGTGTATATATGTGTGTGTGTATATGTATATATATATATATATATATATATATACATATCACAGTTTCTTTATCCATTCATTAATTGAAGGACATCTAGTTTGGTTCCACAATCTGGCTATTGTGAATTGAGCAGCTATGAACATTGATGTGGCTGTATCTCTATAGTATGCTGATTTTAAGTCCAAGGAGTGGGATAGCTGGGTCAATTGGTGGTTCCATTCCAAGTTTTCTAAGAAATCTCCACACTGCTTTCCAGAGTGGCTGCACTAATTTGCAGTCCCACCTGCAATGTATGACTGTACCTTTCTCCCCACATCCTTGCCAACACCTGTTGTTGCTTGTATTCTTGATAATCACCATTCTAATTGGGGTGAGATGGAATCTTAGTGCAGTTTTGATTTGCATTTCTCTTATTACTAGAGATGTTGAACATTTTTCCATATGTTTGTTGATTGCTTGTAGATCTTCTTCTGTGAAGTGTCTATTCATTTCCTTAGCCCATTTGTCAATTGGATCATTTGTATTCTTGGTGTAGAGTTTTTTGAGTTCTTTATAGATTCTGGAAATTAGTGCTCAATCTGAAGTATGAGTGGTAAAGATATTCTCCCAATCTGTAGGCTATTTCTTCGCATTGCTGATAGTTTCCTTTGCTGAGAGAAAGCTATTTAGTTTGAATCTATCCCAGTTGTTCATTCTTGCTTTTATTTCTTGTGCTATGGGAGTCCTGTTAAGGAAGTCTGATCCTAAGCCGACAAGTTGAACATTTGGACCTACTTTTTCTTCTATAAGATGCAGGGTCTCTGGTCTGATTGCAAGGTCCTTGATCAATTGTGAGTTGAGTTTTGTGAATGGTGAGAGATAGGGGTTTAGTTTCATTCTGTTGCAGATGGATTTCCAGTTTTCCCAGCACCATTTGTTGAAGAGGCTATCTTTCCTTCATTGCATATTTTTGGCACCTTTGTCAAGTATGAGAAAATTGTATTTATTTGAGTTTCTTTCCATGTCCTCTATTCTGTACCATTGATCTACCTGTCTATTTTGGTATTAATACCATGCCGTTTTTGTTACTATTGCTTTGTAATATAGTTGAAATTCTGGGATTGCAATACCCCCTGTTTCATTCTTCCTGCTAAGGATTGCTTTAGCTATTCTGGGTTTCTTATTCTTCCAGATGAATTTCATGGTTGCTTGCTCTATTTCTATAAGGTACCTCATTGGGATTTTAATTGGAATGGCATTAAATCTGTATAGCATTTTAGGTAGTATGGCCATTTTGACAATATTAATTCTTCCTATCCAAGAACATGGCAGATCTTTCCATCTTCTAAGGTCTTCCTCAATTTCTCTCTTCAATGTTTTGTAGTTTTCATTGTAGGGATTTTTACCTGTTTGGTTAGATTGATTCCCAAGTATTTTATTTTTTTTTTAAGGCTATGGCAAATGGAGTTGTTTTCCTCATAACCCTTTAAGCTGTTTTGTCGCTTGAGTATAAAAATGTTTAGATTTATGCGTGTTGATTTTATAGCCAGATATTATTCTGAATTCATTGATGAGGTCTAGAAGTTTTCTGGAGGAGGTTTTTGGATCCTCTAGATGTATAATCATGTCACCCACAAATAGTGACAGCTTAAGTTCCTCTTTTCCTATTTGTATCCCTTTAATTTCTTTGGTCTGCCTAATTGCTCTGGCTACAGTTTCTTTTTTTTTTTTTTTTTTTTTTTTTTTCTGGGAGGGGTGGCTCATTACCACTGCCAGGGTCACAGGAGTGTTGTACCCCATATTGCTAGCCCAGGAAGAGATCAAAATTCAAAACTTGAAGTAAGTTTCTTTTTTTTTTTCTTTTTCTCTACTTTTAATTTTTTTTTTTATTGTAAACAAATGGGATACATGTTGTTTCTCTGTTTGTACATGGCACAAAGGCATACCATTTGTGTAATCATAAATTTACATAGAGTAATGTTGTTTGATTCATTCTGTTATTTTTTCCCTTCCCCCCACCCCTCCCACCCCTCTTTACCCTTTATACAGTCCTTCCTTCCTCCATACTTGCCCCCCTCCCTAACCCTAACTCTAACCCTAACACTAACCCTTCCTTCCCCCCCATTATGTGTCATCCTCCACTTATTAGTGATATCATTCGTCCCTTGGCTTTTTGAGATTGGCTTATCTCACTTAGCATGATATTCTCCAATTTCATCCATTTGCCTGCAAATGCCATAATTTTGTCATTCTTTATGGCTGAGTAATATTCCATTGTATATATGTACCACAGTTTCTTTATCTACTCATCAATTGAAGGGCATCTAGGTTGGTTCCACAGTCTGGCTATTGTGAATTGAGCAGCTATGAACATTGATGTGGCTGTGTCTCTGTAGTATGCTGATTTTAAGTCCTTTGGGTATAGGCCAAGGAGTGGGATAGCCGGGTCAAATGGAGGGTCCATTCCAAGTTTTCTAAGGAATCTCCACACTGCTTTCCAGAGTGGCTGCACTAATTTGCAGCCCCACCAGCAATGTATGAGTGTACCTTTCTCCCCACATCCTCGCCAACACCTGTTGTTGCTCGTATTCTTGATAATCGCCATTCTAATTGGGGTGAGATGGAATCTTAGGGTGGTTTTGATTTGCATTTCTCTTATTACTAGAGATGTTGAACATTTTTCCATATGTTTGTTGATTGCTTGTAGATCTTCTTCTGTGAAGTGTCTATTCATTTCCTTAGCCCATTTGTCGACTGGATTATTTGAATTCTTGGAGTAGAGTTTTTTGAGTTCTTTATAGATTCTGGAGATTAGTGCTCTATCTGAAGTATGATTGGCAAAGATATTCTCCCACTCTGTAGGCTCTTTCTTCGCATTGCTGATAGTTTCCTTTGCTGAGAGAAAGCTTTTTAGTTTGAATCTATCCCAGTGGTTGATTCTAGCTTTTATTTCTTGTGCTATGGGAGTCCTGTTAAGGAAGTCTGGTCCTAGACCAACAAGGTGAAGATTTGGACCTACTTTTTCTTCTATAATCTGCAGGGTCTCTGGTCTGATTCCGAGGTCCTTAATCCATTTTGAGTTTAGTTTCGTGCATGGTGAGAGATATGGGTTTAGTTTCATTCTGTTGCATATGGATTTCCAATTCTCCCAGCACCATTTGTTGAAGAGGCTATCTTTTCTCCATTGCATATTTTTGGCACCTTTGTCTAGTATGAGAAAATTGTATTTATTTGGGTTTGTGTCCGTGTCCTCTATTCTGTACCATTGATCTACCTTTCTATTTTGGTACCAATACCATGCCGTTTTTGTTACTATTGCTTTGTAGTAGAGTTGAAGATCTGGTATTGCAATACCCCCTGTTTCACTCTTCCTGCTAAGGATTGCTTTAGCTATTCTGGGTTTCTTATTCTTCCAGATGAATTTCATGATTGCTTGCTCTATTTCTGTAAGGTACGTCATTGGGATTTTAATTGGAATTGCATTGAATTTGTATAGCACTTTAGGTAGTATGGCCATTTTGACAATATTAATTCTTCCTATCCAAGAACATGGAAGATCTTTCCATCTTCTAAGGTGTTTTTTAATTTCTTTCTTTAGTGTTGTATAGTTCTCATTGTAGAGGTCTTTCACCTCTTTTGTGAGATTGATTCCCAAGTATTTTATTTTTTTCGAGGCTATAGTGAATGGGGTAGTTTTCCTAATTTCTCTTTCTGAAGATTCATCACTTATGTATAAAAATGCGTTGGATTTATGGGCATTGATCTTGTAACCTGCTACTTTACTGAATTCACTTATGAGTTCTAAGAGTTTTCTGGTGGAATTTCCAGGTTCCTCTAAATATATAATCATGTCATCAGCGAACAGGGATAGTTTGAGTTCCTCTTTTCCAATTCGTATCCCTTTAATTTCTTTGGTTTGTCTAATTGCTCTGGCCAGAGTCTCAAGAACGATGTTGAATAGAAGTGGTGAAAGAGGGCATCCCTGCCTTGTTCCAGTTTTTAGGGGGAATGCTTTCAGTTTTTCACCATTTAGAATGATATTAGCCATGGGCTTAGCATAAATGGCCTTTACAATGTTAAGGAATGTTCCCACTATCCCTATTTTCCCTAGTGTTTTGAGCATGAAGGGGTGCTGTATTTTATCAAATGCTTTTTCTGCATCTATTGAAATAATCATGTGATTCTTGACTTTAAGTCTATTAATATGGTGAATTACGTTTATTGATTTCCTGATGTTGAACCAACCTTGCATACCTGGGATGAAGCCCACTTGATCATGGTGCACTATCTTTTTAATATGTTTTTGTATGCGATTTGCTAAAATTTTGTTGAGAATTTTTGCGTCAATGTTCATTAAGGATATTGGTCTGAAATTTTCTTTCCTTGATGAGTCTCTGTCTCGTTTAGGTATCAGTGTGATATTGGCTTCATAGAATGAGTTTGGGAGGGTTCCCTCCTCTTCTATTTTATGGAATACTTTGAGAAGTATTGGAATGAGCTCTTCTTTAAAGGTTTCGTAGAACTCGGCTGAGAACCCATCTGGTCCCGGACTTTTCTTTGTTGGTAGGCTTTTGATGACTTCTTCTATTTCAGTACTTGAAATTGGTCTATTTAAATTGTGTATATCCTCCTCGTTCAGTTTAGGCAATTCATATGTCTCTAGAAACCTGTTGATGTCGTTGAAATTTTCTATTTTGTTGGAGTATAGATTTTCAAAATAGCTTCTAATTATGTTTTGTATTTCCATCGTGTCTGTTGTGATATTTCCTTGTTCATTCCGAATTTTAGTGATTTGGGTTTTCTCTCGTCTTCTCTTTGTTAGTGTGGCTAAAGGTTTATCAATTTTGTTTATTTTTTCGAAGAACCAACTATTTATTTTGTCAATTTTTTGTATTGTTTCATTTGTTTCAATTTCATTGATTTCAGCTCTGAGTTTAACAATTTCCTGTCTTCTACTACTTTTGGTGTTGGTCTGTTCTTCTTTTTCTAGGGCTTTGAGCTGTAGCGTTGGGTCGTTTATTTGTTGGGTTTTACTTCTTTTATTAAATGCGCTCCATGAAATAAATTTCCCTCTAAGTACTGCTTTCATAGTGTCCCAGAGATTTTGATATGATGTTTCTTTGTTCTCATTTACCTCTAAAAATTTTTTAATTTCCTTCCTAATATCTTCTGTTATCCATTCATCATATAATAGCATATTGTTTAATCTCCAGATGTTGGAATAGTTTCTGTGTTTTACTCTTTCATTTATTTCTAACTTCAATCCATTATGATCTGATAGAATACATGCTAGTGTCTCTATCTTCTTGTATTTGCTAACATTAGCTTTGTGGCATAATATATGGTCTATTTTAGAGAAGGATCCATGTGCTGCTGAGAAGAAAGTGTATTCGCTCTTGGTTGGATGGTATATTCTATAAATGTCCGTTAAGTCTAAATTATTGATTGTGTTATTGAGATCTATGGTTTCTTTGTTCAATTTTTGTCTGGAAGATCTGTCCAGTGGTGAGAGAGGCGTGTTAAAATCACCTAGTATTATTGTGTTATGGTCTATTTGGTTTCTGAAATTGAGAAGGATTTGTTTGACATACATGGATGAGCCACTGTTTGGGGCATAGATGTTTATGATTGTTATATCTTGCTGATTTATGCTTCCCTTAAGCAGTATGTAATGTCCTTCTTTATCCCTTCTGACTAGTTTTGACTTGAAGTCCACATTATCTGAAATGAGGATGGATACCCCAGCTTTTTTGCTGAGTCCATGCGCATGGTATGTTTTTCCCCATCCTTTCACCTTTAGTCTATGGGTATCTTTTTCTATGAGGTGAGTCTCTTGCAGGCAACATATTGTTGGATCTTTCTTTTTAATCCAATCTGCCAGTCTATGTCTTTTGATTGATGAATTCAGACCATTAACATTCAGGGTTATTATAGAGATATGATTTGGTTTCCCGGTCATTTGGTTCATTTTTTAAATTTTATTTATTTATTTCTTTGACACAACTTGTTTCCTCCTTTATTTGACAATTCCTTTAGGATAATTCCTCCCTTTGCTGATTTGCTGCTTTGTTTTTCATCTCTTCCTCATGGAATATTTTGCTGAGAATGTTTTGTAATGCTGGCTTTCTTTTTGTAAATTCTTTTAGCTTTTGTTTATCATGGAAGGATTTTATTTCATCGTCAAATTTGAAGGTAAGTTTTGCTGGGTATAAGATTCTTGGTTGGCATCCATTTTCTTTCAGGGCTTGAAAAATGTTGTTCCAGGCCCTTCTAGCTTTTAGGGTCTGGATTGAAAAGTCTGCTGATATCCGTATTGGTTTCCCCCTGTATGTAATTTGGTTCTTTTCTCTCACAGCTTTTAAAATTCTGTCTTTATTTTGTATGTTCGGTATTTTCATTATAATGTGCCTTGGTGTGGGTCTGTTGTAATTTTGTGTATTTGGAGTCCTATAAGCCTCTTGAACTTGATTTTCCATTTCATTCTTCAGATTTGGGAAATTTTCTGATATTATTTCATTGAATAAATTGTTCATTCCTTTGGCTTGTTTCTCTAGGCCTTCCTCAATCCCAATAATTCTTAAATTTGGCCTTTTCATGATATCCCATAGTTCTTGTAGATTCTGTTCATGATTTCTTACCATCTTCTCTGTTTGTTCAACTTTGTTTTCAAGGTTAAATATTTTGTCTTCAATGTCTGAGGTTCTGTCTTCCAGGTGTTCTATCCTATTGGATATGCTTTCTATGGAGTTCTTAATTTGGTTTATTGTTTCTTTCATGTCAAGGATTTCTGTTTGGTTTTTTTTCAATATCTCTAACTCTTTATTGAAATGATCTTTTGCTTCCTGTATTTGCTCTTTTAACTGTCGATTGGTGCGATCATTCAATGCTTGCATTTGCTCTTTCATCTCATCGTTTGCTTCTCTGATCATTTTAATTATGTACATTCTGACCTCCTTTTCTGTCATTTCTTCTGCCATGCTGTCATTGGGTTTTATTGATGTAACATCTAGATTTGTTTGCAGCATTTTCTTTCCTTGTTTTCTCATATTGTTCAGGTATCAGTTGACCGCTGAGATATTGCAGATTTCCTCTATTGACTTACAATGTCCCTGAAGATTTCTATATATATCCCCCCTTAGCCTTCAGTAGGCTGAAGTCTTGGAGGAAGTTGATAATGCGGTGCTCCACAAGGAAGCTGCCTCTCTAGGAGTGGTGGCCTTCAGGAGGGGTATAATCCCTGCTAGTGGGCAGAGGTGCCTCCACTTGTTGACCAATGGTCATCCAAAGGGGACCTAGGCTGTGGGCTGAGGCAAGGCCTGTTTGGGCCTGAGTCTCTAGTTTTACCGTCCTTGTGGGGAAACCTCACCCGGCAGGGAAGACTCACCCGGTGGGGAGGTCTCGCTGGTCAGTACCCTCCTAGAGGTTCCCCTCAATTACAGCTACCGCCTGGGCTGGGCTGCCTTCCTCTGCAAAGTTCTCAGGGGCCCGGCCCTACCTCCTGGGCCTGGGAGCCTCACCCTTCGCAGATGAATCTCCTTAGGCTGCCCCTCCTCAGAGAATATGCCCACAGGCCTGGAACCTTTGCTCCGCCCTAAGCCTGTCTCTGTGCGGCTCTTCCACCCAGAAGCCTCCTAGATCCTGGGACCCTGCTCTGCCCCTAATTGCCTGGCTATGCGGCCCCTCCTCTGAGCAGCCACCTGGGGCCCCGTACAATCTCTCTGAGTCCCAGAGACCCGCCACAGGCCTCTTCCTCCAGACAGCTGCCCAGTATTCCGGTGTGGTCACTAGGAGTCCAAGAAACTCACTGCGTGCCTCCACCTCCCACCAACCACCCGTAGCCCTGGGCAATCAATCACTCCGAGTCGAAGTGACCCTCCCCGTTCCTCCTCCTCCTCCAGATAACCCCCCGAGTGTTCAGGAGTGGTCGCTCTGAGTGGCTCTGAATCCACGTGACCCGCTGCACGGGTCCTATAGGCAACCGCCCGGAGCTCTTGGTGCGGCCACTCAAGACCAAGTGACCCACCACGCTTCCTCTCCAGGCAGCCCCCCTGTGTTCAGGCGCTGTCCCTTTAAGTCCAAACAACTCATCACTCGCCTTCTCCTCTGAGCAGCCACCTGGAGCGCTAATGCAGTCACTGCGAGTCCAAAGGACCTGCCACGCTTCTCCTCCTCCTCCGGGCAGGCCCCGGGGTTCAGAAGTGGTCTGAGTCCAAACAGCTCGCCACGCAGCCTCTCCTCTGGCAACCGCCTGAAGCTCTGGTGTAGTCACCCCGAATCCAAGCGGCCGCGTTCCTCTTCCTCCTCCTCGTCCTCAGGGCAGGCCCCGGGGTTCAGAAGCGTCGTTCTGAGTCCAAACAGCTCGCCGCAGGGCTTCTCTTCTGGCAACCACCTGTAGCTCTGGTGCAGTCACTCCGAATCCAAGTGGCCACGCTCCTCCTCCTCCTCCTCAGGGCAGGTCCCGGTGTCCGGAGTCCACACAGCTCTCCTCGCCACTCTTCCCCTGGGCAGCCGCCGGAGCCCCAGTGGTTGCTCCGAGTCCCAGCGCTGTGCCGAGAGGCCTCCTTTTCGGCGCTCCTAGTTGTCCGAGTTCACTGCTCCAGCGGGGGGAGGGGCGTCTCACCGGCAGCTCTACTTCACAAAGTTTCCTGCGTTCCGGGACCACTGTCCCATCCGGGACGCCTCCCCAATGGGAGAGACTCACCCGGCTGCTTTGAGTTGGTCCCAAGTGTCTCAATATCTCCTCTTTTGAATCCTGAGTCCTGGAGCAACATGAAATGCAGCCACCCTCTAGGCCGCCATCTTGAAAACCTCCTACAGTTTCGATGACAATGTTGAATAGAAGTGGTGAAAGAGGACATCCCTGTCTTGTTCCCATTTTTAAAGGGAATTTTATGCTTTCAGTTTCTCTCCATTAAGAATGATGTTGGCCATGGGCTTAGCATAAATAGCCTCTACAATGTTCAGGTATGTTCCTACTATCCCTATTTTTTCTAGTGTTTTCAGCATGAAGGAGTGCTGTATTTTGTCAAATGCTTTTTCTGGGTCAATTGGAATAATCATATGATTCTTATCCTTAAGTCTATTGACATGATGGATTACGTTTATTGATTTACAGATGTTGAACCATCCTTGCGTTCCAGGGATGAACCCCACTTGATCATGGTGCACGAATTTCTTAATATGTTTTTGAATACAGTTTGCCAATATTTTGTTAAGGATCTTTGCATCTATATTCATCAAGAATATTGGTCTAAAATTTTCTTTCCTTGATGTGTCTTTGCCTGGTTTGGGTATGAGGGTGATATTAGCTTCATAGAATGAGTTCAGTAGGATACACTCCTTTTCTGTTTCCTGGAATACTTTGAGAAGTATTGGAATGAGTTCTTCTTTAAAGGTCATGTAGAACTCGGCTGAGAATCTGTCTGGTCCTGGGCTTTTCTTGGAAGGTAGATATTTAATGGCTTCTTCTATTTCATTGTTTGATATTGAACTGTTTAAATTGTGTACGTCCTCCTGGTTCAGTTTGGGAGGAGCATATGTCTCTAGAAATTTGTCAATGTCTTCAGTAGTTTCTATTTTGATGGAATACAGATTTTCAAAGTAGCTTCTCATTATGTTCTGTATCTCAGTAATATTTCCTTTTTCATCATGAATTTTAGTAATTTGAGTTTTCTCTCTCCTTCTCTTTGTTAGTGTGGCTAAGGGTTTGTCTATTTTGTTCACTTTCTCAAAGAACCAACTTTTTGTTTTGTCAATTTTTTGAATTGTTACTTTTGTTTCAATTTCATTGATTTCAGCTCTGATTTTAATTATTTCCTGTCTTCTACTACTTTTGCTGTTTTTCTGTTCTCCTTTTTCTAGGGCTTTGAGCTGTAATGTTAGGTCATTTAGTGTTGACTTTTCATTCTTTCCTGAAATGCAATCCATGCAATGAATTTTCCTCTTAGTACCACTTTCATAGTGTCCCAGAGATTTTGATATGTTGTATTGTCCTTCTCATTGACCTCTAAGAATTTTTTTATCTCCTCCCTGATGTTTTTTGTTATCCATGTTTCATTCAATAGCATATTAGTTAGGCTCCAGGTGTTGGAGTAATTTATGGTTTTTATTTTGTCATTGATTTCTACTCTCAGTCTATTATGATCTGATAGAACACAAGGCAGTATCTCTATTTTTTTGCATTTCCTAAGGTCTGCTTTGTTGCATAACATATAGTCTATTTTCGAGAAGATTCCATGTGCTGCTGAGAAGAAAGTGAATCCGCTCGTTGATGGATGGAATATTCTATATATGTCTATTAAGTCTAGGTTATTGATTGTGTTATTGAGTTCTATGGTTTCTTTGGTTGGTGTTTGTTTGGAAGATCTATCTAGTGGTGATAGCTGTGCATTAATGTCACCCAGAATTATTGTGTTGTGGTCTATGTGATTCCTGAAATTGAGAAGGATTTGTTTGATGTACAGGGATGCACCATTGTTTGGGGCATAAATATTTACTATTGTAATGTCTCCCTGATTTATGGTTCCCTTAAGCAGTATGAAATGTCCTTCTTTATCCCTTCTGACTAACTTTGGCTTGAAGTCCACTTTATCTGATATAAGGATGGAAACCCCGCTTTTTTACTGAGTCCATGTGCATGGTAGTTTTTTCCCATCTTTTCGCCTTTAGTCTGTGGACGTCTTTTTCTATGAGATGAGTCTCTTGCAGGCAGCATATTGTTGGGTCTTTCTTTTTAATCCATTCTGCCAGTCTATGTCTTTTGATTGATGAGTTTAGGCCATTAATGTTCAGGGTTATTACTGAGATATGATTTGTATTCCCACTCATTTGGCTTATTTTTGGTTTTTAAGTTGGCTTGGTTTCTCCTTTGATGTTTTTCCTCTAAGGTAGTTCCTCCATTTGCTGACCTCCATTATTGTTTTTCATTTCCTCCTCATGGAATATTTTGTTGAGAACATTCTGTAGTGCAGGCTTTCTATTTGTAAATTCTTTTCACTTTTGTTTATCATGGAAGGATTTTATTTCATCTTCAAATCTGAAGGTTAGTTTTGCTGGGTATAGGATTCTTGGTTGGCAACCATGTTCTTTCAGAGCTTGAAATATGTTGTTTCAGGCCCTTCTAGCTTTTAGAGTCTGGTTTGAGAAGTTGGCTGCTATCGGTATTGGTCTCCCCTTATAAGTAATCTGATGCTTTTCTCTCATGGCCTTCAAAATCCTATGTTTTTTTGAATGTCAGTCGTTTTCATTATAATGTGCCTTGGTGTGGATCTGTTGTGATTTTGTACATTTGGTGTTCTGTAAGCCTCTTGTATTTGATTTTCCATTTCATTCTTCAGGTTTGGGAAATTTTCTGATATTATTTCATTGAAGGTTGTTCATTCCTTTGGTTTGTATCTCTGTGCCTTCCTCAATCCCAATAATTCTTAAATTGTTCTTTTCATGATGTCCCCTAGTTCTTGGAGATTCTGTTCATGATTTCTTACCATGTTCTCTGTTT
Source organism: Sciurus vulgaris (assembly GCF_902686455.1). NCBI lineage: Eukaryota > Metazoa > Chordata > Mammalia > Rodentia > Sciuridae > Sciurus > Sciurus vulgaris. The sequence continues at coordinate 131,708,014 of NC_136469.1, read as the reverse complement.
GGGAAACTTTATTTTCAAGATTAAATATTTGTCTTTATTGTCTGAGGTTCTGTCTTCCAAGTGGTATAGTCTTTTGGTGATGCTTTCCATTGAGTTTTTTATTTAGTTTATTGTTTCCTTCATTTCAAGGATTTCATTTTTGTTGTTGTTGTTGTTGTTTGAGAATCTCTATCTCTTTGTTGAAATGATCTTTTGCTTCCTGCAGGTGCTCTTTCAGCTCATTGGTATTATCATTCATGGCCTGCATTTGCTCTCTTATCTCATCTTTTGCTTTGCAAATCATCTTAATCATGTATAATCTGAATCCTTTTCTGACATTTCTTCTAAGATACTGTCATTGGATTCTATTAATATAGAATCTAGATTTGTTTGGATCATTTTCTTCCCTTGTTTTTTCATGTTGTTCACGTATCTTCCCTTCTAACAGTGCAGATCTGGGGTATTGCAGATTTCCTCCTATAGGCTTGTAGGGTTCCAAACCTATAGGTTTCCAAAACCCTTTCTTTATGTGGAGATCAATATTAACAGTGCCCAAATAAGACACTATGGAATCCTAGACCAAATAGCCCCTATGAGGACAATATCAAAATTGTCATAGTAAACAGAATGAGTTAAAATATTATCTTCAATAAAACAAACAGGTTTGCGATAAGGTCTGCAGTTTCTAAGGGAGGACAAAGAGGATGAAGAGGGAAGTAGAATGTGGCTGTTAATGGGATAAGAAAAGAATATACAGAAGTTCTACATAATAGAAAGTGTGAGAGTGTAATCAAGAGAAATTGGATATTAGCATGCAAAAAAGGTAGAAAGAGACTCTGAGGGATTAGGTAAACAAAAGGAAAAGAGAGCAAGAAAAGTAAAGAAATAAAATCTTAAATTTTTTAAAAAGGAAAAAAAAGAATATTTACTGTATAACATTCATATACTAATGAAACCTCCCAGTGTTGAGTAGCCTGATGCATGAGAGGTACCTGCTTTCTCTATTTCTATGAGGAATGAAATTGGGATTTTAATTGGAATTGCATTGAATTTGTATAGCACCTTTGGTAGAATGGCTATTTTGACAATGTTAATTCTGCCTATCCAAGAACATGGGAGATCTTTCCATCTTGGAAGGTTTTCTTCAATTTCTTTTTTAGTGTTCTGTAGTTTTCATCATAAAGGTCTATCACCTCTTTTGTTAGACTAATTCCCAAGTTTTTTGTTTTTTTTTTTTTTTGTTTTTTTGTTTTTTTTTTTTTTTTTTGAGGCAATTGTGAATGGAGTGGTTTTCCTAGTTTCTCTTTCAGAGGATTCATCACTTATGAATAGAAACGCATTACATTTACGTATATTGATTTTTTATCCTGCTACTTTACTGAATTCATTTATTAGTTCTAGAAGGTTTCTAGTGGAGTTTTTTTATAATCTTCTAAATATAGGATCATGTCATCAGCAAATAGTGACAGCTTTAATTCTTCTTTACGTATTTGTGCCTCTTTAATTTCTTTGGTCTGTCTATTACTCTGGCAAGTGTTCCAAGGATGATGCTGAATAGAAGTGTTGAAAGAGGGCATCCCTGTCTTGTTCCAGTTTTTAGAGGGAACACTTTCAGTTTTTCTCCATTAAGAATGATGTTGGCTGTGGGCTTAGCATCAATAGTCATTACAATGTTGAGGTATGTTCCTACTATTTCTATTTTCTCTAGTGTTTTAAGCATGAAGGGGTACTGTATTTTATCAAATACTTTCTCAGCATCTATTGAAATAATCATGTGATTCTTAACTTAAGCCTATTGATGTGATGAATTACATTTATTGATTTCTGGATGTTGAATCAACCTTGCATCCCTGGGATAAACCCCACTTGATCATGGTGCACTATCTTTTTAATATATTTTTGTGTGCAATTTACCAGTATGTTGTTAAGGATTTTTGCATTTATGTTATCAGAAATATTGGTCTAATGTTTTCTTTCCTTAATGTGTCTTTGTCTGCTTTGGGTATCAGAATGATACTAGCCTCATAGAATGAATTTGGAAGGGTTCCCTCCTTTTCTATTTCCTGGAATACTTTGAGGAGTATTGGTACCAGTTCTTCTTTAAAGGTCTTGTAGAATTCAGCTGAGAATCCTTCTGGTCCTGGGCTTTTCTTTGTTGGTAGGTTTTTTTGAGAGCTTCTACTATTTCAGTGCTTGAAATTGATCTGTTTAGATTGTGTGTGTCTTACTGATTCAGTTTGAGAGGATCATATGTCTCTAAAAATTTGTCAATGTCTTTGATATTTTCTATTTTTTTAGAGTATAAATTTTCAAAGTAGCTTCTTATTATGTTATGTATTTCAATGGTGTCTGTCGTGATCTTTTTCCATCACAAATTCTAGTAATTTGCATTTTCTCTCTCCTCTGTGTTAGTGTGGCTAGGGGTTTATCAATTTTATTTACTTTTTCAAAGAACCAATTTTTTTGTTTTGTCAATTTTTCAAATTGTTTCTCTTGTTTCAACTTCATTGATTTCAGCTCTGATTTCAATTTTTTGCTGTCTTTTACTATTTTTGGTGTTGATCTGTTCTTCTTTTTCTAGGGTTTTGAGATGTAATGTTAGGTCATTTAGTTGTTGACTTTATTTTTTTAATGTATGAGCTCAATGCAAAGAACTTTCCTCTTAGTACTGCTTTCAGAGTGTCCCAGAGGTTTTGATATGCTGTCTCATTGTTCTCATTTACCTCTAAGTTTTTTTTATTTCTTCCTTGATGTCTTCTGTTATCATTGCATCATTCAATAGCATATTATTTAGTCTCCAGGTGTATGAGTAGTTTTTGTTTGTTATTTTATCATTCATTTCTAATTTCATTCCATTATGGTCTGATAGGATACAGGGTAGGATCTCTTTTTTTTTGTATTTGCTAATGGCTATTTTGTCACATAGAATATGGTCTATTTTGGCGAAGAATCCATGAGCTGCTGAGAAATACGTATATTCACTCAATGTTGGATGAATACTCTGTAAATATCCATTAAGTTCACATCGTTGATTGTATTATTTAGTTCTATAGTTTTTTTATTCAGTTTTTGTTTGGAGGAGGATCTATCCAATGGTGAGTGTAGTATATTAAACTCTCCCACTATTAATGTGTTTTGGTCTATTTGATTCTTAAAATTGAGAAGGATTTGTTTGATATACATAGATGCTCCATTGTTTGGGGCATAAATATTTAAAATTGTTACATCTTGCTGTTTTATGCTTCCCTTAAGCAGTATGAAATGTCTTTCTTTATCCCTTCTGACTAAGTTAGATTTGAAATCAACTTTATTTGATGTAAGAATGGAGACTCCTGCTTTTATACTGGGTCCATGTGCATGGTATGTTTTCCCCCATTCTTTCACCTTTAGTCTGTGGATGTCATTTCTTTATGAGATGAGTCTCTTGAAAGCAGTATATTATTGGGTCCTTCTTTTTAATCCAATCTGCCAGTCTATGTCTTTTGATTATTGAATTTAGGACATTGATATTCAGGGTTATTATTGTGATATGATTTGTATTTCTGGTCATTTTGGCTAATTTTTTTTTTAACTTGACCTGGTTGCTCCTTTGATTGGCTTTTCCTTTAGGGTAGTTTCTCTCTGTTGACTTGCATTGTTGCTTTTCATTTCCTCCTCATGAAATATTTTGCTGAGAATGTTCTGTAGGGTAGGCTTTCTATTTGTAAATACTTTTAACTTTTGTTTATCATGGAAAGATTTTATTTCATCGTCAAATCTGAAGATCATTTTTGATGGGTACAGTATTCTTGGTTGGCATCCATGTTCTTTCAGAGCTTGAAATATATTGTTCCAGGTCCATCTTGCTTTTAGAGTCTGGGCTGAGAGACCTGATGATATCCGTATTGGTTCCCTCTTATATGTAATCTGATCCTTTTCTCTCACAACCTTTAAAATCTATCTTTATTTTGTATTTGAGATATTTTTATTATAATGTGTCTTGGTGTGGATCTGTTGTAAGTTTGTGCACCTGGTGTTCTGTAAGTCTCTTGTATTTGATTTTCCATTTCATTTTTCAGGTTTGGAAATTTTTCTGACATTATTTCATTGAGCAGGTTGTTCATGCCTTTGGTTTGTATCTCTGTGCCTTGCTGAATCCCTATAATTCTTAAATTCAGTCTTTTTATGATGTCCCATGATTCTTGGAGTTTCTGTCCATGACTTCTTAACATCTTCTCAGTTCGTTCAACTCAATTTTCAAGATTAAATATTTTATCTTCATTTTCTGAGATTCTGTCTTCCATGAAATCTATAGTGTTGGTGATGCTTTCTATTGAATTTTTAATTTGGTTTATCATTTCTTTCATTTCAAGTATTTCTGTTTGTTTCTTTTTTTTTCAGAATCTCTATCTCTTTATTGAAGTGTTCTTTTGCTTCCTGCATTTGCTCTTTTAACTGTTTACTGTAATGGTCATGCATTGCCTGCATTTGCTCTCTTTTCTCACCTTTTGCTTCACAGATCATTTTAAGTATGCAGATTCTAAACTCTTTTTCTGTCCTTTCTAGTGCCATGCTGTTATTGGATTGTATCACAATAGTATCTTGGTTTGTTAGTGACAATTTCTTCCCCTGTTTTTCCGTATTGTTTCTATATATTCCCTTCTAGCATTGAAGATCAGAGATACTGAAGTTCCCCCCTGCAGGCTTATTATGACCCTGCAGTTTTCCACTACCTGTCCTTTGAAGGGGAGATAAATACTATTAGCATCCAATAGAGAGAAAATGCAGCCCTCAACCAGACAGTCCCTATAAAGGCTTTAACATTATTGTAATGAACAGGATGAGTTCAATTACATTTTAAAGTATTTCTAGTTGTGAACAAGAGGATGGTGAAAGTTGTGGGATGTAAGTGATTAAATAGTGGTACGTGTCAAAGGACCTCTAGTCTCCTGTACATGTCTCAGGAAGGGAGCCACCCTTCCAATGATGATGGCCACGTCCTCAGGAATAATTCAAAATGCCTGCACCAGCATCCAATTAGCTGGGGAGCCCTAGCGAGGGTGCACTGAGTCAGCACAGAGGCAGGTGCAGTGTCCCTCAGCAGTAGGGGGGCAGGCAGCATGCTCAGCTACCAGCCTCCGTCCTGGGTGTGTGGGCGGGCTGGAGGGCTCAGAGCAGGTGCCTGACCTCAGGGTGGGGCAGGCAGGCTTAGCCTCAAGATAATCTTGAAAGGAACAATATTTAACTGAGAAACCTGGTCTATCCACAGAGATGAAAGAAAAGTAGTTGCTTGATTTAAATTTGATAGATAAGGGGGAGTTAAAGACACTGCAGAAGTGGGTGTCATGAGGCAGAGGAACACGCATTTAAAAGGACTTTAGGACTGTGGGTGAGGAACAGAGGAAGAGAAAATGCTAATAATCTACAGTGCCTCAAATACAGAAAAAATAATTAACCAAGTGTGACCATTAGATCTTGAAGACCTGATGTAGTATGTTTATATTCACCTGCAATATGGTAAACCTTTAAAGGAGTTTTAGCTGGAGAGAGAGTAAGTGAAGAAAGGAGTGCACCTACTGGGCCCCTAACAGTGGTGTTCAATATACATGCATATATGTGATTATTTGGTTTATGTATTATTTAATCTTTATGAGAATGGGGATATATTTGTATTGGTTCACCATCATGTTCATGGAGCCCAGCAGTATGTGAAGAGTCCGTAGCATTCCATAAGCTTTTATTGATTGATTGAAGGAATGAAATACACAATGCTTTTCATCTCAAATTCCCTTCTAGAGATTTTCCACAAAAAGGAGCATCCTAATTTCGTGCTTTTCAAACTTTCATGTGAATATGAATTACCAAGGTGCTTATTAAAATTCAGCAAGTATAAGGTGCTACAAATCTAACAACTCCAGGTGAGTTTGATGCTGGTGACCTTGGAATACACTTAGATTAGCATCAAAGTTCTAATAAATGGTTCCCCATGAAAATCATCTAGGAATATTTCCCCTCTACTATCTGGACTCCATCACTAGAGATTCAGAATCAATTGATCTGGAATAGGGTACAAGCAGGAGATGTCTGAAAGAGCTCCCCTTGAAAGTCTGATGCACAGCCCAGGGTAAAATTCACTGTTCCCTGAATGTCCACCTCCGGATTGCTTGGAGTTAAATCCAACCACCTTGCCCTCTCCCATCACTCCTTGTCCCTTGCCAGCCCCTACTTACTTTGCTCATTAGCCTAGCTCCTGCACAGATGGTGTTTGTGGGCATGCTGATGACTTCCGTCACCATCAGGCTGCTCATTGCCAGAGGTGCTGCAGATAAATTGCCTGTGCAGGTGTAATGGGGAAAGGAGAATTGATGCTCAGAGGCATGTCTCCTTTTGTGATATATTCTATCATATTCAATCTCCGTGGCTGACTTGTAAGGAAGCATACTTTGTCATGTTAATACGATAGAGAGCTAATGACGCTTACATATATTTACCTTTCCTTCTTTTTTTCTGTTTTCAAACTATCCAGATGTTCAGAAGCTCTGTATTTAATATGCCATGTTTGACCTTATAGACCACTGCCATCTGCTACACAGGGTGTTTCAGCTAGCTAATGTGAAGAGGCATTTGGTAACAAATTAACTGTGTGGCATATTTTTGATGATTCCAATTCAAGGTAAAAATTTCAATGCTAATAATTAGTTAAATGAGGACATTCATATATATCCCCCTCACAGATTTTTCGATGGCATAAATTTCTTGTACCTGTGTTAAGACAGCTCTACTGCTCAATGTAGCCTGTTAGATCTTCCTCAAATCACACTCCTTTCTCACTGCTAGCAGAGATGGCCTGCACTATCATAAAAGCATAGCTGCATTCAACCTTCAGAGTTAAGAAATTTCCCAAAATACTTTATTAGTGAGATTCACAGCAAAATATTAGTAATATTGAAGTATAAGTTAGCTTGATCAGTCACTAGGAAAAAATATAAACAGTCTCAAATTTTAGGGAAAAGACCAACTAAACCCTCCAAAGAGTATCATATCTTCATGTGATGATTGTACTTAGTCCCTTTGCTCACCCATACACTGTAAGAAGTGTCATTGTTAATATGATCTCATGTTAACATGTACAGGGGAAAAATTATTACCTTTCCCTCACCTATCACCAAGTACATGACTGAATGCCCTGCAATAAAAGACAGAGATAATATAAACTTTATGTGACCCAAAGAAATAGGAAGATCTGTATATTGATATAGAAAGTCATACAAAAATATTGTGGGATGACAAAAAGTTTCAATTGAAGGCAAAGAACAGGTGAGGTAGGCTGTTCTTTGGACTCTCCTGTGCCTCTGCACGAGGATCCTTTCATCAAAGTACAAGTCAAGACACCTGTCACATGAAGTTCTTTAGGGCAGAAGATAGGGAAAAGGTCAGAGAGTGACCGTCACAGGTTTTCTAGCCTGTTTAGAAAAAGAAAGAACAACAAAAAAAAAAAAAAAAAAAAAGAGAAATCTAGTTTCTGTGGTCTAATATAGAAGAGAAGTGACAAAGTGAAGGTCATTAAGACCACCTTTCTTCTGCTGTTTGCTCAGCTTTCTTCCGTGGACCAAGGATGCCACATTTTGGGGTAGATACCCTGAGTACTATACATTCTATAGGCTTAGAAATAATTATAATTTCAAATTTTATGGTGTAAGGACCATCCTTTTTTTATAGAGAGCAGGACCACTGTCCTCAGAATCCTATGTGAGCCATCTCTCCATCATTTCTTCCACCAGTGCATAGCAACCACTGATCAATTATTTTTCTGTATCCATAATTTTGCCTTTTTGATAATCTCATATTGTTGGAACCATACATTCCATAGCCTTTCCATACTGACTCTTTCCCTTAGCCATCTACAGGTACATTTCCTCTGTGTCTTTTCATGACTTGAAAGCTCAATTCATTTTAGTTCTGAGTAGCACAACCTCGCCTGTATGTATCACAGTTTACTTTTCCTGGCTGGGCACAGTTTATTGGTTTATGTTCACCTACTGAAGGACATCTTGGTAGCTTCCAAGTTCTGGTAATTATAAAATATCCATGTGAATGTTTTTATGTGGAAATAAGTTTCACTTTTTATGGGAAAATATGGTGCTGGATCATATGTTAAGAATGTGTTTAGTTTTCTGACAAACCACCAGAATCCTTTCCAACCTGACCCTATCATTTTGCATTCCCACCAGAAGTACGTGAGAGTTTTCCACCCACTCACCTGTGTTTAGGGTATCCGATTTTCTAGAGTTTGTCTCTTCTAATATTCTCTCATTGCTGTTACAATTTGTGTCTTCTGATAAAACATGCTATAGAACATCTTATTTTTATTGGCTATCTGTATTTCTTCTTTGATGAGGTGTCTGTTCAGGCCTGACCATTTTGAAACCTGGTTGTATGTCTTGTTTTGTTTAGTTTTAAGAGTTCTTTGTATAATTTAGAAAATATGCCTTTCCCATAGATATCTTTTTCAAATATTTCCTTCAATCTATGACTTATCTTGTTGTTACTTTTATCTTTGTGAAGCAGAAATGATTTATATTTAGTAAAATTTAGCTTATCAATTCTTATTTTTCTTTGATAACACCTGCGATATATGTTAAAAGGCATAGCTAAATCTAGATTTTCTCCTATGTTAACTTCCAGGAGTTTTATTTTTTTGCATTTTACATTCAGGTCTGATTGTTTTGAGTTAATATTGTGTAAGATGAAAGATTTGTGTCTAGATTCATTTGTTTTTCTTGTGACTATGCAGCTGTTCCTGGATTGGGAGGCATAGATTCTCTATTTGTCCTTCTTCCTTCTATGCTGATTTTTCATTTAAAGCAAACTGAGAGCTGATTAGGTTTATTGCTTGTTCTTCAACCTGCACGTGGATCTCCTTCACTTAGATGCTGATAGAATTCTTAATTCCACATTCACCTTAAAGAAGAATTACAAGACTTGTTTTTGGATATAAGAGGAATCTAACCAATGAAGTGATTAGAAAGCATGTGTATTACTGAATCTCTGTCCCATTGGATTCACGGTGATGAGATTGGAATCTTTAAAAGCTTTTTGTAGCTTCAGCAGATCAAATGAAACAATCACCAAAACGTAAATAAAGTTTGTGGATTGGGAGAAAATATTTGTGAACCACAATGTGATAAGGGATTAATATCTAAACTATGTAAGGATCCCAAAACTGTAAAACTCAGCAACATGAAGGAAGGAAGAAGGAAGAAAGGAAGTGAAGGAGGGAGGAAGAAAAGAAGGAAGAAAATCCTCTAAGAAAATGGGCAAAGGACTTGGGTAATTTTCCCAAAAAGGAAGGCATGCATACAAAAGACCAAAAGGTACAGGAGAGGTGCTCAACACTATTCATCAGGGAAATGAAAATCAAAACTGGAGGAAAATATCGCTGATTTCTGTTAGGATGTTTGTTATCAAAACATCAAGAGAGAAGACATATTGGAAATGATGGAAATCTTGTATACATTTGCCAGAAATGAAAATCATTTTTTCCATTACATAAAACAGGATGGACATTCCACAAACATTAAAAATACAACTATCATGAAATCCAACAATCCCTCTGCTTGGGATATTCTCAAAGAGAATGAAATCATCCCTTGGTAGAAATAGCTGTAATCCCATGTTCACTTCAGTATTAGGAACAATAGCCAAGATATGGAAACAAGAAAGTCTCCACCAGTGGGTGAATGAATGCAGAAATTATGAGAGATTCAATAAAATCCTCTTTCAAAAAATCCTCATTCAAAAATGAATGAGATCTTGCCATTTGTGGCAACATGGTTGAAGCAGAAGGGCAAAATGCTAGATGAAATAAACCAGACATAGAAAGAAAAATATTGCCTAATTCCCCTCATCTGTAGAATCAGAAAGAGAGTGAGAGAGAATGCACACATGCATGCACGAGAGAGAGAGAGAGAGAGAGAGAGAGAGAGAGGAGAGAGAGAGAGAGAGAGAGAAACATAGAGTAGAAGGGTTGCATAGTAGGGGCAGGGAAGGGTAGAAAATGGGAAGAACTAGGTCAAAGAGTATAAACCTGTGGTTATGGGAGATGAGTTAACTTTAAGATCAAATTTGGAGAGTGGATTTAAGGGTCTTTAACCACACCCTTACACACACACACATAGATGGGTAACCAAGGAAGTGATAGTATGATCTGCATGATTGTAATTTCTATATGTAGAGCAAAACAACACACTGTACATCTTAATACTTAGGATTTTTAAAAAGTCATTTTGTGATTCAGAAAGCAGTATTCTTGCAGTTAAAGGGGCAGTGGTAAATGTTCATGTTGACCCAGAAAGATGGTCTCTCGACTCAGAGATTGCCATTGAGAGGTGCCAACACATTTTTCTTTCCCCTTAGATTTGTTCTGTTTCAGAGGTTAAACCCTGAGCTTCAGACTGCAGTTCCTCTCATGCTGGATGATTCTTCATGAAATCTTCATGGAGGAAGTTTTATTCATGTGCAAGAAAACAGTGCATATTTGTTTTAGTCAGCTTCTTTACTGCTGTGACCCAAAGACCTGACAAGAACAATTAGAGAGGAAAAGTTTATTGGAGGGTCATAGATGGCCAACTCCATTCCTTGTGACTCCAGGTAAGGCAGCACATCATGGAAGAAGTGTGGGAAGGAGGAAAGCAGTTTGGAACATGGCACTAGGAAACAGAGAGAAAAAGAGAGAAAGAGAGAGAGAGAGGGAGGGAGGGAGAGAGAGAGAGTGTGTACTATGATCAAGGACAAATATATACCCCAAAAGCATACCCCTAATGACCCAGCTCTTCCAGCCACACCCTACCTGCCTACAGTCACCATACAGCTAATCCCTATCAGGGGATTAATTTACTGATTGGGTTAAAGCTGTCATAACCCAATCATTTCACCTCTAAATATTCTTTCATTGTGTCACACATGAATTTTGGGGGATGCCTCACATCCAAACTCCAATAATACTATTGGTCACTTAATACTTAAGGTACTTTAATCAAAAAAAAAAAAAAAAAGAAAAGAAAAGAAATTAGCAGATTCACATGGATTGAAGAATGCATTCATAACTAGAAAAATGTTAGAACATTTATCTCTGCTTGCCCAAATTCTTTTTAATTTCTTGTTTGTAATATATGGTATTTAAAAAGCAAACAATACATGCTATTTAAGAAAGAAAAAGCCTGAATTATAGTTTTATTTATTGCATTAAAATTAACTTAATTTTATAATACTGCTATCAGAATCAGAATACCTACACCCAGAAACTAGGAAAATGTCCCCAAGTATCAGGCTTGTAGTGGAAGCACGACAGAGTAATGACATTCTTCTACACTCTCTGATAGCTCTTGGATTGCTAAGGACCCTCTAGACTGCTGGCAATTGCCTAATTACCTCAAATTCACTGGGGGCAGTGCTACCCCCAGTAAGGTACCAAGTCAAAAAGAGGATGACTCATTCTTTTAAGGCATAGCATTTGGGGAATTCTCAATGCCCCAGATGATCTGATCCAGGCTCCCTGCAAGTCATGAAGACTGAGTCCTCTTCACTGTTTTTCTGAACATCCAGTGGGTATATTCTTAGAGACTGTAATCACTACTGGATGTGGTCACTTTTTTCTTTTCTTTTCTTTTCTTTTCTTTTCTTTTCTTTTCTATTTCAGCTCTTCTTTGAGTAAGAACCAAGGTAAAGAATTACAAAAGAGTCCATCACTAAGGCACCACTGCCCCTACTAAGGCTGCCGGAGCTGACAGTGCCCTGCCTTCCCCACCAATGACAGAGATTTCTGAGAAAATAATTCTTTATTACCAACCATAGTGAACAAGTTCATTAGAGGCTTATCTGACTTCTGGGGCTTTTGCAGATCTATGAACCCCTGTCTAATCCAGACCCATGCCTTTACAGCATGTATATGCCTTGACTTTCTCTTCTTTGAGAATCAGTAATTTCTTGGGAGCTTCTTAGACCCTATCCTACTTATTTTCTGAAGTGCTCCCTGAATTGCCTCCAGTCCTGACTAATTAGCATACTTGACATTTCCATTTCAAGGGACCTTGAATAAGTGTCCATTATAAATGTTGCTAAAATTAAGCCACGATGGCATAAAGCAGAAGTATCAAAATGTTCAACTACCAGGGGTGATCCAAGATGGCAGACTAGAGGGTGACTGCATCTCCTGTCACTCCAGAACCCAGGATTCAAGAACGGGAGGCATTGAGAGACTCGGACTAAAATAGAGCCACGGGGTGAGTCTCCCCCACTGGGAAAAGCTTGTCCCATGCTGCAGGCCTGTACAGGGGCAGCTTCTCAGAGCAGGGCAGGACAGCTAGAGTCTTCCCCAGGTACCCTGCTCCCTCCGGCGGCGGGCTCCATCCACACGGCCAGCTTCTCGGAGCAGGCCCCCCAGTGAGACCCTTTCTGCACAGAACCAGCTCCAAGTCCCAGAATCAGCAGCGAGCTCCAGCCCACAGGAAGGTTCAGGGACTAGGACAGGGCAGCTAGGGACTTCCCCAAGAAGTCCTGCTCCCTCCAGCGGCAGGCTCCTTTCATGGCCAGCCTCTCGGAGCAGACTGCCCAGTGAGAGCCTTTCTGCACAGAGCCAGATCCAAGCCCTGGAACCAGTACCAGGCTAGGGGCATCTTTCTTCAGAAGCACTGCATTATCAAGTTCCTCCAAGACTTCAGGCTACTGAAGGCTGGGAGGAGATATACTGGAAATCTACAGGGACACTATAAGCCAATAGAGGAAATCTGCAATATCTCAGAGTCCCATTGACATCTGACCAATATGAGAAAACAAGGGAAGAAAATGTCCCAAACAAACCTAGATACTATATCAATAAAACCCAATGACAGCACAGCAGAAGAAATGTCAGAAAGGGAGTTCAGAATGTACATAATTAAAACAATCAGGGAAGCAAATGAGGAGATGAAAGAGCAAATGCAGGCATTGAAGGAGGAGATGAAAGAGCAAATGCAGGCATTAAATGATCTCACCAATCAACAGTTAAAAGAGCAAATACGAGAAGCAAGAGATCATTTCAATAAAGAGTTAGAGATACTGAAAAAAAAAAAAAGAAAACAAAAAGAAATCCTTGAAATGAAGGAAACAATAAACCAAGTTAAAAACTCCATAGAAATAATAACCAATAGGATAGAACACCTGGAAGACAGAACCTCAGACATTGAAGAAAAATATTTAATCTTGAAAACAAAGTTGATCAAACAGAGAAGATGGTAAGAAATCATAAACAGAATCTACAAGAATTATGGGATATCAAGAAAAGGACAAATTTAAGAATTATTGGGATTGAGGAAGGCTTAGAGAAACAAACCAAAGGAATGAACAATCAATTCAATGAAATAATATCAGAAAATTTCCCAAATCTGAAGAATGAAATGGAAATCCAAGTACAAGAGGCTTATAGGACTCCAAATACACAAAATTACAACAGACCCACACCAAGGCACATTATTATGAAAATATCTAACATACAAAATAAAGACAGAATTTTAAAGGCCGCAAGAGAAAAGAATAAATTACATTCAGGGGGAAACCAATAAGAATATCAGCAGATTTTTCAATACAGACCCTAAAAGCTAGAAGGGCCTGGAACAACATTTACCAAGGCTTGAAAGAAAATGGATGCCAACCAAGAATCTTATACCCAGCAAAACTTACTTTCAGATTTGAGGACGAAATAAGATCCTTCCATGATAAACAAAGCTAAAGGAATTTACAGAAAGTAAGTGGGCATTACAGAACATTCTCAGCAAAAATATTCCATTAGGAAGAGATGAAAAATGATGGAAATCAGCAATGGAAGGAACTAGCCTAAAGGAATAGCCAATAAAGGAGAAACAAATTATGTCAAAAAACCAAAATGAGTCAAATGTCTGGGAATACAACCATCTCACAATAATAACCCTGAATGTTAATGGCCTGAACTCATCAATCAAAATACATAGACTGGCAGATTGGATTATAAAGAAAAATCCAACAAAATGCTGCCTGCAAGAGACTCATTTCATAAAAAGAGATACCCATAGACTAAAGGTGAAAGAATGGGAAAAAAACATACCATGCACATGGACACATCAAAAAAGCTGGAGTATCCATCCTCATTTCAGATAATGTGGACTTCAAACCAAAACTAGTCAGAAGGGATAAAGAAGGACATTACATACTGCTTAAGGGAAGCATAAATCAGCAAGATATAACAATCATAAATATCTATGCCCCGAACAGTGGCTCATCCATGTACGTCAAACAAATAACAAATCCTTCTCAATTCCAGAAATCAAATAGACCACAACACAATAATACTAGGCAATTTTAACACGCCTCTCTCATCACTGGATAGACCCTCAAACAATAATTGAATAAAGAAACCATAGATCTCAATAACACAATCAACAATTTAGACTTAACGGACATATATAAAATATACCATCCAACAAAGAACGAATACACTTTCTTCTCAGCAGTACATGGATCCTTCTCTAAATAGACCATATTTTATGCCACAAAGCTACTGTTAGCAAATACAAGAAGATAGAGTTACTACCTTGTATTCCACCAGATCATAATGGATTGAAATTAGAAATAATGAGAGAATAAAAAACAGAAAATTCTCCAATACCTGAAGATTAAATAATACGCTATATATGATGAGTGGATAACAGAAGACATCAGGAGGGAAATAAAAAATTCTTAGAAGTAAATGAGAACGAAGACACATCATATCAAAGTCTCTGGGACACTATGAAAGCAGTACATAGAGGAAGATTATTTCATGGGGCCCATTCAACAAAAGACTTAGAAATCAACAAATAAATGACTTAACACTACAGCTCAAAGCCCTAGAAAAGAAGAGCAGACCAACACCAAAGAGGAGAAGACAGGAAATAGTTAAAATCAGAGCCCAAATCAACAAAATTGAAACAAAAGAAACAATCGGAAAAATTAACAAAATAAACAGTTGGTTCTTTGAAAAATTAACAAAACTGATAAACCCTTAGCACACTAACGAAGAGAAAGAGGGAGAAAACTCAAATTACTAAAATTTGGAATGAACAAGCAATACAAAACATAATTAGAAGCTATTTTGAAAATCTATACTCCAACAAAACAGAAAACCTCGAAGATATCAACAAGATTCTAGAGACATATGAATTACATACACTGAACGAGGAGGATATACAAAACTTAAATAAATGAATTTCAAGCAATGAAATAGAAGAGGTCATCAAAAGCATACCAACAAAGAAAAGTCTGGGACCAGATGGGTTCTCAGCTGATTCTACAAAACCTTTAAAGAAGAGCTCATTTCAATACTCCTCATAGTATTCCATGAAATAGAAGAGGAGGGAACCCTCCCAAACTCATTGTATGAAGCCAATATCACCCTGATCCCTAAACCAGAGAAACAGCAAGAAAAGAAAATTTCAGCCCAACATCCTAAATAAACATCGATGCAAAAATTCTCAGCAAAATTTTAGCAAATTGCACACAAAATATATTAAAACGATAGTGCACCACGATCAAGTGGGTTTTATCCCAGGGATGCAAGGTTGGTTCAACATCTGGAAATCAATAAATGTCATTCACCATATCAACAGACTTAAAGTTAAGAATCACATGATTATTTCGATATATGCAGAAAAAGCATTGATAAAATACAGCATCCCTTCATGCTCAAACACTAGAAAATATTCGGGGAGTGGGAACTCCTTAACATTGTAAAGGTGATCTACGCTAAGCCCATGTCCAATATCATTCTAACGGTGAAAAACTGAAAGCATTCCCCTAAAAACTGGAACAAGGCAGGAATGCCCTCTTTCACAACTTCTATTCAACATGGTCCTTGAAACTCTAGCCAGAGCAATTAGACAAACCAAAGAATTAAAGGGATACAAATTGGAACAGAAGAACTCAAACTTTCCCTGTTCGCTGATGACATGGTTATATATTAGAGGAACCTGGAAATTCCACCAGAAAACTCTTAGAACTCATAAGTGAATTCAGTAAAGTAGCAGGTTACAAGATCAATGCTCATAAATCCAATCCATTTTTATACATAAGTGATGAATCTTCAGAAAGAGAAGTTAGGAAAACTACCCCATTCACAATAGCATTGAGAAAATAAAATACTTGGGAATCAATCTCACAAAGAGGTGAAAGACCTCTACAATGAGAATTATACAACACTAAAGAAAGAAATTAAAGAACACCTTTGAAGATGGAAAGATCTCCCATGTTCTTGGATAGGAAGAATTAATATTGTCAAAATGGCCATACTACAAAAAGTGCTATACAGATTCAATGCAATTCCAATTAAAATCCCAATGATGTACCTCACAGAAATAGAGCAAGCAATTATGAAATTCATCTGGAAGAATAAGAAACCCAGAATAGCTAAAGCAATCCTTAGCAGGAAGAGTGAAACAGGGGTATTGCAATACCAGATCTTCAAATCTACTACAAAGCAATAGTAACAAAAATGGCATGGTATTGGTACCAAAATAGAAAGGTAGATCAATGATACAGAATAGAGGACATGAACACAAACCCAAATAAATACAATTTTTCATACTTGACAAAGGGACCAAAAATATGCAATGGAGAAAAGATAGCCTCTTCAACAAATGGTGCTGGGAAAACTGGAAATCCATATGCAACAGAATGAAATTAAAGCCCTATCTCTCACCCTGCACAAAACTCAACTCAAAATAGATCAAGGACTCAGAATTAGACGGAGACCCTGCATCTTATAGAAGAAAAAGTAGGTCCAAATCTTCAACTTGTTGGCTTAGGAGCAGACTTCCTTAACAGGACTCCCATATCACAAGAAATAAAGCAAGAATGAACAACTGGGATAGATTCAAACTAAAAAGCTTTCTCTCAGCAAAGGAAACTATTAGTAATGTGAAGAGCGTGCCTACAGAGTGGGAGAATATCTTTGACACATACTTCAGATAGAGCGCTAATTTCCAGATGTATAAAGAACTCAAAAAACTGTACACCAAGAATACAAATAATCCAATCATCAAATGGGCTAAGGAAATGAATAGACACTTCACAGAAGAAGATGTACAAGCAATCCACAGATATATCAAAAAATGTTCAACATCTCTAGTAATAAAAGAAATGCATTCATAGTGTCCCAGAGATTTGATATGATGTTTCTTTGTTCTCATTACCTCTAAGAATTTTTTAATTTCCTTCCTAATATCTTCTGTTTTCCATTCATCATATAATAGCATATGTTTAATCTCCAGATGTTGGAATAGTTTCTGTGTTTTACTCTTCATTTATTCTAACTTCAATCCATTATGATCTGATAGAATACATAGTGGTGTCTCTATCTTCTTGTATTTGCTAACATTAGCTTATGGCTAATATATGGTCTATTTTAGAGAAGAATCCATGTGCTGCTGAGAAGAAGTGTATTCGCTCTTGGTTGGATGGTATATTCTATAAATGTCTGTTAAGTCTAAATTATTGATTGTGTTATTGAGATCTATGGTTTCTTTGTTCAATTTTTGTCTGGAAGATCTGTCCAGTGGTGAGAGAGGCGTGTTAAAATCACCTAGTATTATTGTGTTATGGTCTATTTGGTTTCTGAAATTGAGAAGGATTTGTTTGACATACATGGATGAGCCACTGTTTGGGGCATAGATGTTTATGATTGTTATAACTATTTCAAGTATTTCTGTTTGTTTCTTTTTTTTTCAGAATCTCTATCTCTTTATTGAAGTGTTCTTTTGCTTTCCTGCATTTGCTCTTTTAACTGTTTACTGTAATGGTCATGCATTGCCTGCATTTGCTCTCTTTTCTCACCTTTTGCTTCACAGATATTTTAAGTATGCAGATTCTAAACTCTTTTTCTGTCCTTTCTAGTGCCATGCTGTTATTGGATTGTATCACAATAGTATCTTGGTTGTTAGTGACAATTTCTTCCCCTGTTTTTCCGTATTGTTTCTATATATTCCCTTCTAGCATTGAAGATCAGAGATACTGAAGTTCCCCCCTGCAGGCTTATTATGACCCTGCAGTTTTCCACTACCTGTCCTTTGAAGGGGAGATCAATACTATTAGCATCCAATAGAGAGAAAATGCAGCCCTCAACCCAGACAGTCCCTATAAAGGCTTTAACATTATTGTAATGAACAGGATGAGTTCAATTACATTTTAAAGTATTTCTAGTTGTGAACAAGAGGATGGTGAAAGTTGTGGGAATGTAAGTGATTAAATAGTGGTACGTGTCAAAGGACCTCTAGTCTCCTGTACATGTCTCAGGAAGGGAGCCACCCCTTCCAATGATGATGGCCACGTCCTCAGGAATAATTCAAAATGCCTGCACCAGCATCCAATTAGCTGGGGAGCCCTAGCGAGGGTGCACTGAGTCAGCACAGAGGCAGGTGCAGTGTCCCTCAAGCAGTAGGGGGCAGGCAGCATGCTCAGCTACCAGCCTCCGTCCTGGGTGTGTGGGCGGGCTGGAGGGCTCAGAGCAGGTGCCTGACCTCAGGGTGGGGCAGGCAGGCTTAGCCTCAAGATAATCTTGAAAGGAACAATATTTAACTGAGAAACCTGGTCTATCCACAGAGATGAAAGAAAAGTAGTTGCTTGATTTAAATTTGATAGATAAGGGGGAGTTAAAGACACTGCAGAAGTGGGTGTCATGAGGCAGAGGAACACGCATTTAAAAGGACTTTAGGACTGTGGGTGAGGAACAGAGGAAGAGAAAATGCTAATAATCTACAGTGCCTCAAATATAGAAAAAATTAATTAACCAAGTGTTACCATTAGATCTTGAAGACCTGATGTAGTATGTTAATATTCACCTGCAATATGGTAAACCTTTAAAGGAGTTTTAGCTGGAGAGAGAGTAAGTGAAGAAAGGAGTGCACCTACTGGGCCCCTAACAGTGGTGTTACTATATACATGCATATATGTGATTATTTGGTTTATGTATTATTTAATCTTTATGAGAATGGGGATATATTGTATTGGTTCACCATCATGTTCATGGAGCCCAGCAGTATGTGAAGAGTCCATAGCATTCCATAAGCTTTTATTGATTGATTGAAGGAATGAAATACACATGCTTTTCATCTTCAAATTCCCTTCTAGAGATTTTCCACAAAAAGGAGCATCCTAATTTCGTGCTTTTCAAACTTTCATGTGAATATGAATTACCAAGGTGCTTATTAAAATTCAGCAAGTATAAGGTGCTACAAATCTAACAACTCCAGGTGAGTTTGATGCTGGTGACCTTGGAATACACTTAGATTAGCATCAAAGTTCTAATAAATGGTTTCCCCATGAAAATCATCTAAGAATATTTTCCCCTCTACTATCTGGACTCCATCACTAGAGATTCAGAATCAATTGATCTGGAATAGGGTACAAGCAGGAGATGTCTGAAAGAGCTCCCCTTGAAAGTCTGATGCACAGCCCAGGGTAAAATTCACTGTTCCCTGAATGTCCACCTCCGGATTGCTTGGAGTTAAATCCAACCACCTTGCCCTCTCCCATCACTCCTTGTCCCTTGCCAGCCCCTACTTACTTTGCTCATTAGCCTAGCTCCTGCACAGATGGTGTTTGTGGGCATGCTGATGACTTCCGTCACCATCAGGCTGCTCATTGCCAGAGGTGCTGCAGATAAATTGCCTGTGCAGGTGTAATGGGGAAAGGAGAATTGATGCTCAGAGGCATGTCTCCTTTTGTGATATATTCTATCATATTCAATCTCCGTGGCTGACTTGTAAGGAAGCATACTTGTCATGTTAATACGATAGAGAGCTAATGACGCTTACATATATTTACCTTTCCTTCTTTTTTTTCTGTTTTCAAACTATCCAGATGTTCAGAAGCTCTGTATTTAATATGCCATGTTTGACCTTATAGACCACTGCCATCTGCTACACAGGGTGTTTCAGCTAGCTAATGTGAAGAGGCATTTGGTAACAAATTAACTGTGTGGCATATTTTTGATGATTCCAATTCAAGGTAAAAATTTCAATGCTAATAATTAGTTAAATGAGGACATTCATATATATATCCCCCTCACAGATTTTTCGATGGCATAAATTTCTTGTACCTGTGTTAAGACAGCTCTACTGCTCAATGTAGCCTGTTAGATCTTCCTCAAATCACACTCCTTTCTCACTGCTAGCAGAGATGGCCTGCACTATCATAAAAGCATAGCTGCATTCAACCTTCAGAGTTAAGAAATTTCCCAAAATACTTTATTAGTGAGATTCACAGCAAAATATTAGTAATATTGAAGTATAAGTTAGCTTGATCAGTCACTAGGAAAAAATATAAACAGTCTCAAATTTTAGGGAAAAGACCAACTAAACCCTCCAAAGAGCTATCATATCTTCATGTGATGATTGTACTTAGTCCCTTTGCTCACCCATACACTGTAAGAAGTGTCATTGTTAATATGATCTCATGTTAACATGTACAGGGGAAAAATTATTACCTTTCCCTCACCTATCACCAAGTACATGACTGAATGCCCTGCAATAAAAGACAGAGATAATATAAACTTTATGTGACCCAAAGAAATAGGAAGATCTGTATATTGATATA
The DNA here is from genome assembly GCF_902686455.1 of Sciurus vulgaris. Lineage (NCBI taxonomy): Eukaryota > Metazoa > Chordata > Mammalia > Rodentia > Sciuridae > Sciurus > Sciurus vulgaris. The sequence continues at coordinate 131,687,419 of NC_136469.1, read as the reverse complement.
GAAAGTCATACAAAATATTGTGGGATGACAAAAAGTTTCAATTGAAGGCAAAGAACAGGTGAGGTAGGCTGTTCTTTGGACTCTCCTGTGCCTCTGCACGAGGATCCTTTCATCAAAGTACAAGTCAAGACACCTGTCACATGAAGTTCTTTAGGGCAGAAGATAGGGAAAAGGTCAGAGAGTGACCGTCACAGGTTTTCTAGCCTGTTTAGAAAAAGAAAGAACAACAAAAAAAAAAAAAAAAAAAAAAGAGAAATCTAGTTTCTGTGGTCTAATATAGAAGAGAAGTGACAAAGTGAAGGTCATTAAGACCACCTTTCTTCTGCTGTTTGCTCAGCTTTCTTCCGTGGACCAAGGATGCCACATTTTGGGGTAGATACCCTGAGTACTATACATTCTATAGGCTTAGAAATAATTATAATTTCAAATTTTATGGTGTAAGGACCATCCTTTTTTTATAGAGAGCAGGACCACTAGTACTCAGAATCCTATGTGAGCCATCTCTCCATCATTTCTTCCACCAGTGCATAGCAACCACTGATCAATTATTTTTCTGTATCCATAATTTTGCCTTTTTGATAATCTCATATTGTTGGAACCATACATTCCATAGCCTTTCCATACTGACTCTTTCCCTTAGCCATCTACAGGTACATTTCCTCTGTGTCTTTTCATGACTTGAAAGCTCAATTCATTTTAGTTCTGAGTAGCACAACCTCGCCTGTATGTATCACAGTTTACTTTTCCTGGCTGGGCACAGTTTATTGGTTTATGTTCACCTACTGAAGGACATCTTGGTAGCTTCCAAGTTCTGGTAATTATAAAATATCCATGTGAATGTTTTTATGTGGAAATAAGTTTCACTTTTTATGGGAAAATATGGTGCTGGATCATATGTTAAGAATGTGTTTAGTTTTCTGACAAACCACCAGAATCCTTTCCAACCTGACCCTATCATTTTGCATTCCCACCAGAAGTACGTGAGAGTTTTCCACCCACTCACCTGTGTTTAGGGTATCCGATTTTCTAGAGTTTGTCTCTTCTAATATTCTCTCATTGCTGTTACAATTTGTGTCTTCTGATAAAACATGCTATAGAACATCTTATTTTTATTGGCTATCTGTATTTCTTCTTTGATGAGGTGTCTGTTCAGGCCTGACCATTTTGAAACCTGGTTGTATGTCTTGTTTTCGTTTAGTTTTAAGAGTTCTTTGTATAATTTAGAAAATATGCCTTTCCCATAGATATCTTTTTCAAATATTTCCTTCAATCTATGACTTATCTTGTTGTTACTTTTATCTTTGTGAAGCAGAAATGATTTATATTTAGTAAAATTTAGCTTATCAATTCTTATTTTTCTTTGATAACACCTGTCGATATATGTTAAAAGGCATAGCTTAAATCTAGATTTTCTCCTATGTTAACTTCCAGGAGTTTTATTTTTTTGCATTATACATTCAGGTCTGATTGTTTTGAGTTAATATTGTGTAAGATGAAAGATTTGTGTCTAGATTCATTTGTTTTTCTTGTGACTATGCAGCTGTTCCTGGATTGGGAGGCATAGATTCTCTATTTGTCCTTCTTCCTTCTATGCTGATTTTTCATTTAAAGCAAACTGAGAGCTGATTAGGTTTATTGCTTGTTCTTCAACCTGCACGTGGATCTCCTTCACTTAGATGCTGATAGAATTCTTAATTCCACATTCACCTTAAAGAAGAATTACAAGACTTGTTTTTGGATATAAGAGGAATCTAACCAATGAAGTGATTAGAAAGCATGTGTATTACTGAATCTCTGTCCCATTGGATTCACGGTGATGAGATTGGAATCTTTAAAAGCTTTTTGTAGCTTCAGCAGATCAAATGAAACAATCACCAAAATGTAAATAAAGTTTGTGGATTGGGAGAAAATATTTGTGAACCACAATGTGATAAGGGATTAATATCTAAACTATGTAAGGATCCCAAAACTGTAAAACTCAGCAACATGAAGGAAGGAAGAAGGAAGAAAGGAAGTGAAGGAGGGAGGAAGAAAAGAAGGAAGAAAATCCTCTAAGAAAATGGGCAAAGGACTTGGGTAATTTTCCCAAAAAGGAAGGCATGCATACAAAAGACCAAAAGGTACAGGAGAGGTGCTCAACACTATTCATCAGGGAAATGAAAATCAAAACTGGAGGAAAATATCGCTGATTTCTGTTAGGATGTTTGTTATCAAAACATCAACGAGAGAAGACATATTGGAAATGATGGAAATGTTGTATACATTTGCCAGAAATGAAAATCATTTTTTCCATTACATAAAACAGGATGGACATTCCACAAACATTAAAAATACAACTATCATGAAATCCAACAATCCCTCTGCTTGGGATATTCTCAAAGAGAATGAAATCATCCCTTGGTAGAAATAGCTGTAATCCCATGTTCACTTCAGTATTAGGAACAATAGCCAAGATATGGAAACAAGAAAGTCTCCACCAGTGGGTGAATGAATGCAGAAATTATGAGAGATTCAATAAAATCCTCTTTCAAAAAATCCTCATTCAAAAATGAATGAGATCTTGCCATTTGTGGCAACATGGTTGAAGCAGAAGGGCAAAATGCTAGATGAAATAAACCAGACATAGAAAGAAAAATATTGCCTAATTCCCCTCATCTGTAGAATCAGAAAGAGAGTGAGAGAGAATGCACACATGCATGCACAAGAGAGAGAGAGAGAGAGAGAGAGAGAGAGAGAGAGAGAAACATAGAGTAGAAGGGTTGCATAGTAGGGGCAGGGAAGGGTAGAAAATGGGAAGAACTAGGTCAAAGAGTATAAACCTGTGGTTATGGGAGATGAGTTAACTTTAAGATCAAATTTGGAGAGTGGATTTAAGGGTCTTTAACCACACCCTTACACACACACACATAGATGGGTAACCAAGGAAGTGATAGTATGATCTGCATGATTGTAATTTCTATATGTAGAGCAAAACAACACACTGTACATCTTAATACTTAGGATTTTTAAAAAGTCATTTTGTGATTCAGAAAGCAGTATTCTTGCAGTTAAAGGGGGCAGTGGTAAATGTTCATGTTGACCCAGAAAGATGGTCTCTCGACTCAGAGATTGCCATTGAGAGGTGCCAACACATTTTTCTTTCCCCTTAGATTTGTTCTGTTTCAGAGGTTAAACCCTGAGCTTCAGACTGCAGTTCCTCTCATGCTGGATGATTCTTCATGAAATCTTCATGGAGGAAGTTTTATTCATGTGCAGGAAAACAGTGCATATTTGTTTTAGTCAGCTTCTTTACTGCTGTGACCCAAAGACCTGACAAGAACAATTAGAGAGGAAAAGTTTATTGGAGGGTCATAGATGGCCAACTCCATTCCTTGTGACTCCAGGTAAGGCAGCACATCATGGAAGAAGTGTGGGAAGGAGGAAAGCAGTTTGGAACATGGCACTAGGAAACAGAGAGAAAAAGAGAGAAAGAGAGAGAGAGAGGGAGGGAGGGAGAGAGAGAGAGTGTGTACTATGATCAAGGACAAATATATACCCCAAAAGCATACCCCTAATGACCCAGCTCTTCCAGCCACACCCTACCTGCCTACAGTCACCATACAGCTAATCCCTATCAGGGGATTAATTTACTGATTGGGTTAAAGCTGTCATAACCCAATCATTTCACCTCTAAATATTCTTTCATTGTGTCACACATGAATTTTGGGGGATGCCTCACATCCAAACTCCAATAATACTATTGGTCACTTAATACTTAAGGTACTTTAATCAAAAAAAAAAAAAAAAAAGAAAAGAAAAGAAATTAGCAGATTCACATGGATTGAAGAATGCATTCATAACTAGAAAAATGTTAGAACATTTATCTCTGCTTGCCCAAATTCTTTTTAATTTCTTGTTTGTAATATATGGTATTTAAAAAAGCAAACAATACATGCTATTTAAGAAAGAAAAAGCCTGAATTATAGTTTTATTTATTGCATTAAAATTAACTTAATTTTATAATACTGCTATCAGAATCAGAATACCTACACCCAGAAACTAGGAAAATGTCCCCAAGTATCAGGCTTGTAGTGGAAGCACGACAGAGTAATGACATTCTTCTACACTCTCTGATAGCTCTTGGATTGCTAAGGACCCTCTAGACTGCTGGCAATTGCCTAATTACCTCCAAATTCACCTGGGGGCAGTGCTACCCCCAGTAAGGTACCAAGTCAAAAAGAGGATGACTCATTCTTTTAAGGCATAGCATTTGGGGAATTCTCAATGCCCCAGATGATCTGATCCAGGCTCCCTGCAAGTCATGAAGACTGAGTCCTCTTCACTGTTTTTCTGAACATCCAGTGGGTATATTCTTAGAGACTGTAATCACTACTGGATGTGGTCACTTTTTTCTTTTCTTTTCTTTTCTTTTCTTTTCTTTTCTTTTCTATTTCAGCTCTTCTTTGAGTAAGAACCAAGGTAAAGAATTACAAAAGAGTCCATCACTAAGGCACCACTGCCCCTACTAAGGCTGCCGGAGCTGACAGTGCCCTGCCTTCCCCACCAATGACAGAGATTTCTGAGAAAATAATTCTTTATTACCAACCATAGTGAACAAGTTCATTAGAGGCTTATCTGACTTCTGGGGCTTTTGCAGATCTATGAACCCCTGTCTAATCCAGACCCATGCCTTTACAGCATGTATATGCCTTGACTTTCTCTTCTTTGAGAATCAGTAATTTCTTGGGAGCTTCTTAGACCCTATCCTACTTATTTTCTGAAGTGCTCCCTGAATTGCCTCCAGTCCTGACTAATTAGCATACTTGACATTTCCATTTCAAGGGACCTTGAATAAGTGTCCATCATAAATGTTGCTAAAATTAAGCCACGATGGCATAAAGCAGAAGTATCAAAATGTTCAACTACCAGGGGTGATCCAAGATGGCAGACTAGAGGGTGACTGCATCTCCTGTCACTCCAGAACCCAGGATTCAAGAACGGGAGGCATTGAGAGACTCGGACTAAAATAGAGCCACGGGGTGAGTCTCCCCCACTGGGAAAAGCTTGTCCCATGCTGCAGGCCTGTACAGGGGCAGCTTCTCAGAGCAGGGTAGGACAGCTAGAGTCTTCCCCAGGTACCCTGCTCCCTCCGGCGGCGGGCTCCATCCACACGGCCAGCTTCTCGGAGCAGGCCCCCCAGTGAGACCCTTTCTGCACAGAACCAGCTCCAAGTCCCAGAATCAGCAGCGAGCTCCAGCCCACAGGAAGGTTCAGGGACTAGGACAGGGCGGCTAGGGACTTCCCCAAGAAGTCCTGCTCCCTCCAGCGGCAGGCTCCTTTCACGGCCAGCCTCTCGGAGCAGACTGCCCAGTGAGAGCCTTTCTGCACAGAGCCAGATCCAAGCCCTGGAACCAGTACCGGGCTAGGGGCATCTTTCTTCAGAAGCACTGCATTATCAAGTTCCTCCAGACTTCAGGCTACTGAAGGCTGGGAGGAGATATACTGGAAATCTACAGGGACACTATAAGCCAATAGAGGAAATCTACAATAACACAGAGTCCCACTTGACATCTGACCAATATGAGAAAATAAGGGAAGAAAATGTCCGAAAAAAACCTAGATACTATATCAATAAAACCCAATGACAGCACAGCAGAAGAAATGTCAGAAAGGGAGTTCAGAATGTACATAATTAAAACAATCAGGGAAGCAAATGAGGAGATGAAAGAGCAAATGCAGGCATTGAAGGAGGAGATGAAAGAGCAAATGCAGGCATTAAATGATCTCACCAATCAACAGTTAAAAGAGCAAATACGAGAAGCAAGAGATCATTTCAATAAAGAGTTAGAGATACTGAAAAAAAAAAAAAAGAAAACAAAAAGAAATCCTTGAAATGAAGGAAACAATAAACCAAGTTAAAAACTCCATAGAAATAATAACCAATAGGATAGAACACCTGGAAGACAGAACCTCAGACATTGAAGAAAAAATATTTAATCTTGAAAACAAAGTTGATCAAACAGAGAAGATGGTAAGAAATCATAAACAGAATCTACAAGAATTATGGGATATCAAGAAAAGGACAAATTTAAGAATTATTGGGATTGAGGAAGGCTTAGAGAAACAAACCAAAGGAATGAACAATCAATTCAATGAAATAATATCAGAAAATTTCCCAAATCTGAAGAATGAAATGGAAATCCAAGTACAAGAGGCTTATAGGACTCCAAATACACAAAATTACAACAGACCCACACCAAGGCACATTATTATGAAAATATCTAACATACAAAATAAAGACAGAATTTTAAAGGCCGCAAGAGAAAAGAATAAATTACATTCAGGGGGAAACCAATAAGAATATCAGCAGATTTTTCAATACAGACCCTAAAAGCTAGAAGGGCCTGGAACAACATTTACCAAGGCTTGAAAGAAAATGGATGCCAACCAAGAATCTTATACCCAGCAAAACTTACTTTCAGATTTGAGGACGAAATAAGATCCTTCCATGATAAACAAAAGCTAAAGGAATTTACAGAAAGTAAGTCGGCATTACAGAACATTCTCAGCAAAATATTCCATTAGGAAGAGATGAAAAATGATGGAAATCAGCAATGGAAGGAACTAGCCTAAAGGAATAGCCAAATAAAGGAGAAAACAAATTATGTCAAAAAACCAAAATGAGTCAAATGACTGGGAATACAATTCATATCACAATAATAACCCTGAATGTTAATGGCCTGAAATCATCAATCAAAAGACATAGACTGGCAGATTGGATTATAAAGAAAAATCCAACAATATGCTGCCTGCAAGAGACTCATCTCATAGAAAGAGATACCCATAGACTAAAGGTGAAAGGATGGGAAAAAACATACCATGCACATGGACACATCAAAAAAGCTGGAGTATCCATCCTCATTTCAGATAATGTGGACTTCAAACCAAACCTAGTCAGAAGGGATAAAGAAGGACATTACATACTGCTTAAGGGAAGCATAAATCAGCAAGATATAACAATCATAAATATCTATGCCCGAACAGTGGCTCATCCATGTACGTCAAACAAATAACAAATCCTTCTCAATTCCAGAAATCAAATAGACCACAACACAATAATACTAGGCAATTTTAACACGCCTCTCTCATCACTGGATAGACCCTCAAACAATAATTGAATAAAGAAACCATAGATCTCAATAACACAATCAACAATTTAGACTTAACGGACATATATAAAATATACCATCCAACAAAGAACGAATACACTTTCTTCTCAGCAGTACATGGATCCTTCTCTAAAATAGACCATATTTTATGCCACAAAGCTACTGTTAGCAAATACAAGAAGATAGAGTTACTACCTTGTATTCCACCAGATCATAATGGATTGAAATTAGAAATAAATGAGAGAATAAAAAACAGAAAATTCTCCAATACCTGAAGATTAAATAATACGCTATTATATGATGAGTGGATAACAGAAGACATCAGGAGGGAAATAAAAAAATTCTTAGAAGTAAATGAGAACGAAGACACATCATATCAAAGTCTCTGGGACACTATGAAAGCAGTACATAGAGGAAGATTATTTCATGGGGCCCATTCAACAAAAGAATTAGAAATCAACAAATAAATGACTTAACACTACAGCTCAAAGCCCTAGAAAAAGAAGAGCAGACCAACACCAAAAGTAGGAGAAGACAGGAAATAGTTAAAATCAGAGCCCAAATCAACAAAATTGAAACAAAAGAAACAATCGGAAAAATTAACAAAATAAACAGTTGGTTCTTTGAAAAAATTAACAAAACTGATAAACCCTTAGCACACTAACGAAGAGAAAGAGGGAGAAAACTCAAATTACTAAAATTTGGAATGAACAAGCAAATACAAAACATAATTAGAAGCTATTTTGAAAATCTATACTCCAACAAAACAGAAAACCTCGAAGATATCAACAAGATTCTAGAGACATATGAATTACATACACTGAACGAGGAGGATATACAAAACTTAAATAAATGAATTTCAAGCAATGAAATAGAAGAGGTCATCAAAAGCATACCAACAAAGAAAAGTCTGGGACCAGATGGGTTCTCAGCTGAATTCTACAAAACCTTTAAAGAAGAGCTCATTTCAATACTCCTCATAGTATTCCATGAAATAGAAGAGGAGGGAACCCTCCCAAACTCATTGTATGAAGCCAATATCACCCTGATCCCTAAACCAGAGAAACAGCAAGAAAAGAAAATTTCAGCCCAACATCCTAAATAAACATCGATGCAAAAATTCTCAGCAAAATTTTAGCAAATTGCACACAAAAATATATTAAAACGATAGTGCACCACGATCAAGTGGGTTTTATCCCAGGGATGCAAGGTTGGTTCAACATCTGGAAATCAATAAATGTCATTCACCATATCAACAGACTTAAAGTTAAGAATCACATGATTATTTCGATATATGCAGAAAAAGCATTCGATAAAATACAGCATCCCTTCATGCTCAAACACTAGAAAATATTCGGGGAGTGGGAACTCCTTAACATTGTAAAGGTGATCTACGCTAAGCCCATGTCCAATATCATTCTAAACGGTGAAAAACTGAAAGCATTCCCCCTAAAAACTGGAACAAGGCAGGAATGCCCTCTTTCACAACTTCTATTCAACATGGTCCTTGAAACTCTAGCCAGAGCAATTAGACAAACCAAAGAAATTAAAGGGATACAAATTGGAACAGAAGAACTCAAACTTTCCCTGTTCGCTGATGACATGGTTATATATTTAGAGGAACCTGGAAATTCCACCAGAAAACTCTTAGAACTCATAAGTGAATTCAGTAAAGTAGCAGGTTACAAGATCAATGCTCATAAATCCAATCCATTTTTATACATAAGTGATGAATCTTCAGAAAGAGAAGTTAGGAAAACTACCCCATTCACAATAGCATTGAAGAAAATAAAATACTTGGGAATCAATCTCACAAAAGAGGTGAAAGACCTCTACAATGAGAATTATACAACACTAAAGAAAGAAATTAAAGAACACCTTTGAAGATGGAAAGATCTCCCATGTTCTTGGATAGGAAGAATTAATATTGTCAAAATGGCCATACTACAAAAAGTGCTATACAGATTCAATGCAATTCCAATTAAAATCCCAATGATGTACCTCACAGAAATAGAGCAAGCAATTATGAAATTCATCTGGAAGAATAAGAAACCCAGAATAGCTAAAGCAATCCTTAGCAGGAAGAGTGAAACAGGGGGTATTGCAATACCAGATCTTCAACTCTACTACAAAGCAATAGTAACAAAAATGGCATGGTATTGGTACCAAAATAGAAAGGTAGATCAATGATACAGAATAGAGGACATGAACACAAACCCAAATAAATACAATTTTTTCATACTTGACAAAGGGACCAAAAATATGCAATGGAGAAAAGATAGCCTCTTCAACAAATGGTGCTGGGAAAACTGGAAATCCATATGCAACAGAATGAAATTAAAGCCCTATCTCTCACCCTGCACAAAACTCAACTCAAAATAGATCAAGGACCTCAGAATTAGACCGGAGACCCTGCATCTTATAGAAGAAAAAGTAGGTCCAAATCTTCAACTTGTTGGCTTAGGAGCAGACTTCCTTAACAGGACTCCCATATCACAAGAAATAAAAGCAAGAATGAACAACTGGGATAGATTCAAACTAAAAAGCTTTCTCTCAGCAAAGGAAACTATTAGTAATGTGAAGAGCGTGCCTACAGAGTGGGAGAATATCTTTGACACTCATACTTCAGATAGAGCGCTAATTTCCAGATGTATAAAGAACTCAAAAAACTGTACACCAAGAATACAAATAATCCAATCATCAAATGGGCTAAGGAAATGAATAGACACTTCACAGAAGAAGATGTACAAGCAATCCACAGATATATCAAAAAATGTTCAACATCTCTAGTAATAAAAGAAATGCATTCATAGTGTCCCAGAGATTTTGATATGATGTTTCTTTGTTCTCATTTACCTCTAAGAATTTTTTAATTTCCTTCCTAATATCTTCTGTTTTCCATTCATCATATAATAGCATATTGTTTAATCTCCAGATGTTGGAATAGTTTCTGTGTTTTACTCTTTCATTTATTTCTAACTTCAATCCATTATGATCTGATAGAATACATAGTGGTGTCTCTATCTTCTTGTATTTGCTAACATTAGCTTTATGGCATAATATATGGTCTATTTTAGAGAAGAATCCATGTGCTGCTGAGAAGAAAGTGTACTTCGCTCTTGGTTGGATGGTATATTCTATAAATGTCTGTTAAGTCTAAATTATTGATTGTGTTATTGAGATCTATGGTTTCTTTGTTCAATTTTTGTCTGGAAGATCTGTCCAGTGGTGAGAGAGGCGTGTTAAAATCACCTAGTATTATTGTGTTATGGTCTATTTGGTTTCTGAAATTGAGAAGGATTTGTTTGACATACATGGATGAGCCACTGTTTGGGGCATAGATGTTTATGATTGTTATAACTTGCTGATTTATGCTTCCCTTAAGCAGTATGAAATGACCTTCTTTATCCCTTCTGACTAACTTTGGCTTGAAATCCACATTGTCTGAAATGAGGATGGATACTCCAGCTTTATTGCTGAGTCCATGTGCATGGTATGTTTTTCCCCATCCTTTCACCTTTAGTCTATGTGTATCTTTTTCTATGAGGTGAGTCTCTTGTAGGCAACATATTGTTGGATCTTTCTTTTTAATCCAATCTGCCAGTCTATGTCTTTTGATTGATGAATTCAGGCCATTAACGTTCAGGGTTATCATTGAGATATGATTTGGTTTCCTATTAATTTGGTTCATTTTTTAAATTTTATTTATTTATTTGTTTGACACAACTTGGTTCCTCCTTTATTTGAAAATTCCTTTAGCATAATTCCTCCCTTTGCTCATTTGCTTCTTTGTTTTTCTTCTCTTCCTCATGGAATATTTTGCTGAGAATGTTCTGTAATGCTGGCTTTCTTTTTGTAAATTCTTTTAGCTTTTGTTTACCATGGAAGGATTTTATTTCATCGTCAAATTTGAAGGTAAGTTTTGCTGGGTATAAGATTCTTGGTTGGCATCCATTTTCTTTCAGGGCTTGAAAAATGTTGTTCCAGGCCCTTCTAGCTTTTAGGGTCTGGATTGAAAAATCTGCTGATATCCATATTGGTTTCCCCCTGTATGTAATTTGGTTCTTTTCTCTCACAGCCTTTAAAATTCTGTCTTTATTTTGTATGTTAGGTATTTTCATTATAATGTGCCTTGGTGTGGGTCTGTTGTAATTTTGTGTATTTGGAGTCCTATAAGCCTCTTGAACTTGATTTTCCATTTCATTCTTCAGATTTGGGAAATTTTCTGATACTATTTCATTGAATAGATATCAAAATCTCTGGGACACTATGAAAGCAGTACTTAGAGGGAAATTTATTTCATGGAGCGCATTCAATAAAAGAAGTAAAACTCAACAAATAAACGACCTAACACTACAGCTCAAAGCCCTAGAAAAAGAAGAACAGACCAGCACCAAAAGTAGTAGAAGACAGGAAATAGTTAAACTCAGAGCTGAAATCAACGAAACTGAAACAAAAGAAACAATACAAAAAATTGACAAAATAAATAGTTGGTTCTTCGAAAAAATAAACAAAATTGATAAAACTTTAGCCACACTAACAAAGAGAAGACGAGAGAAAACCCAAATCACAAAATTTGGAATGAACAAGGAAATATCACAACAGACAGGATTGAAATACAAAACATAATTAGAAGCTCTTTTGAAAATCTATAATCCAACAAAATAGAAAATTTCGAAGACATCAACAGGTTTCTAGAGACATATGAATTGCCTAAACTGAACGAGGAGGACATACAGAATTTAAATAGACCAATTTCAAGTACTGAAATAGAAGAAGTCATCAAAAGCCTACCAACAAAGAAAAGTCCGGGACCAGATGGGTTCTCAGCCGAGTTCTACGAAACCTTTAAAGAAGAGCTCATTCCAATACTTCTCAAAGTATTCCATAAAATAGAAGAGGAGGGAACCCTCCCAAACTCATTCTATGAAGCCAATATCACCCTGATCCCTAAACCAGACAGAGACTCATCAAGGAAAGAAAATTTCAGACCAATATCCTTAATGAATATCGACGCAAAAATTCTCAACAAAATTTTAGCAAATCGCATACAAAAACATATTAAAAAGATAGTGCACCATGATCAAGTGGGTTTCATCCCAGGGATGCAAGGTTGGTTCAACATCAGGAAATCAATAAATGTAATTCACCATATCAATAGACTTAAAGTCAAGAATCACATGATTATTTCAATAGGTGCAGAAAAAGCATTTGATAAAATACAGCACCCCTTCATGCTCAAAACACTAGAAAAATTAGGGATAATGGGAACATTTCTTAACATTATAAAGGCCATTTATGCTAAGCCCATGGCTAATATCATTCTAAATGGTGAAAAACTGAAAGCATTCCCCCTAAAAACTGTAACAAGGCAGGAATGCCCTCTTTGATCACTTCTATTTAACATCATTCTTGAGACTCTAGCCAGAGCAATTAGACAAACCAAAGAAATTAAAGAGATACGAATTGGAAAAGAAGAACTCAAACTATCCCTGTTTGCTGATGACATGATTATATATTTAGAGGAACCTGGAAATTCCACCAGAAAACTCTTAGAACTCATAAGTGAATTCAGTAAAGTAGCAGGTTACAAGATCAATGCTCATAAATCCAATCCATTTTTATACATAAGTGATGAATCTTCAGAAAGAGAAGTTAGGAAAACTACCCCATTCACAATAGCATTGAAGAAAATAAAATACTTGGGAATCAATCTCACAAAAGAGGTGAAAGACCTCTACAATGAGAATTATACAACACTAAAGAAAGAAATTAAAGAACACCTTAGAAGATGGAAAGATCTCCCATGTTCTTGGATAGGAAGAATTAATATTGTCAAAATGGCTATACTATCAAAAGTGCTATACAAATTCAATGCAATTACAATTAATATCCCAATGACGTACCTTACAGAAATAGAGCAAGCAATTATGAAATTCATCTGGAAGAATAAGAAACCCAGAATAGCTAAAGCAATCCTTAACAGGAAGAGTGAAACAGGGGGTATTGCAATACCAGATCTTCAACTCTACTACAAAGCAATAGTAACAAAAATGGCATGGTATTGGTACCAAAATAGAAAGGTAGATCAATGGTATAGAATAGAGGACATGAACACAAACCCAAATAAATACAATTTTCTCATACTTGACAAAGGGACCAAAAATATGCAATGGAGAAAAGATAGCCTCTTCAACAAATGGTGCTGGGAAAACTGGAAATCCATATGCAACAGAATGAAACTAAACCCATATCTCTCACCATGCATGAAACTAAACTCAAAATGGATTAAGGACCTCGGAATCAGACCAGAGACCCTGCAGATTATAGAAGAAAAAGTAGGTCCAAATCTTCACCTTGTTGGTCTAGGATCAGACTTCCTTAACAGGACTCCCATAGCACAAGAAATAAAAGCTAGAATCAACCACTGGGATAGATTCAAACTAAAAAGCTTTCTCTCAGCAAAGGAAACTATCAGCAATGCGAAGAAATAGCCTACAGAGTGGGAGAATATCTTTGCCAATCATACTTCAGATAGAGCACTAATCTCCAGAATCTATAAAGAACTCAAAAAACTCTACTCCAAGAATTCAAATAATCCAGTTGATAAATGGGCCAAGAAAATGAATAGACACTTCACCGAAGAAGATCTACAAGCAATCAACAAACATATGGAAAAATGTTCAACATCTCTAGTAATAAGAGAAATGCAAATCAAAACCACCCTAAGATTCCATCTCACCCCAATTAGAATGGTGATTATCAAGAATACAAGCAACAACAGGTGTTGGTGAGGATGTGGGGAGAAAGATACACTCATACATTGCTGGTGGGGATGCAAATTAGTGCAGCAACTCTGGAAAGCAGTGTGGAGATTCCTTAGAAAACTTGGGAAGGAACCACCAATTGACCCAGCTATCCCACTCCTTGGCCTATACCCAAAGGACTTAAAATCAGCATACTACAGAGTTACAGCCACATCAATGTTCATAGCTGCTCAATTCACAATAGCCAGACTGTGGAACCAGTTGTGCCCTTCAATTGACGAGTGGATAAAGAATCTGTGGTATATATATACATTGGAATATTGCTCAGCCATAAAGAATGATAAAATTATGGCACTTACAGGCAAATGGATGAAATTGGAGAATATTATGCTAAGTGAGAGAAGCCAATCTCAAAAAGCCAAACGACGAATGTTATCGCTAATAAGGGGATGATGACACATAATGGGGGGAGGGAAGGGTTAGTGTTAGGGTTAGAGTTAAGGTTAGGGAGGGGGCAAGTATGGAGGAAGGAAGCACTGTATAGAGGGAAAAGAGAGGTGGGAGGGGTGGGGGGAAGGGAAAAAACAGAATGAATCGAACAACATTACTCTATGTAAATTTATGATTACACAAATGGTATGCTTTTACGCCATGTACAAACAGAGAAGCAACATGTATCCCATTTGTTTACAATAAAATAAAGAAAAAAAAAGAGAAATGCAAATCAAAACTACCCTAAGATTCCATCTCATCCCAATTAGAATGGCGATTATCAAGAACACAAGCAACAATAGGTGTTGGAGAGGATGTGGGGAAAAGGGTACACTCATACATTGCTGGTGGGGTTACAAATTAGTGCCACTCTGGAAAGCAGTGTGGAGATTCCTCAGAAAGCTTGGAATGGAACCACCATTTGACCCAGTTATCCCACTCCTTGGCCTATACCCACAGGACCTAAAATCAGCATACTACAGAGATACAGCCACAACAATGTTCATTGCTGCTCAATTCACAATAGCCAAATTGTGGAACCAATCTACATGCCCTTCATTTGATGAATGGATAAAGACACTGTGGCATATATACACAATGGAATATTACTCTGCCATGAAGGATGATAAAATTATGGCATTTGCAGGCAAATGGTTGAAATTGGAGAATATCATGCTAAGTGAGATAAGCCAATCTCAAAAAACTAAAGGACGAATGATCTGGTTGATAAGCGGATGAGGACATACAATGGGGGGTGGAGGGGTCAGCTTTAGGGTTAGGGTTAGGTTTAGGGTTAGGGTTAAGGAGGGTGGCAAGAATGGAGGAAGGAAGGACTGTATAGAGGGAAAAGACGGGTGGGAGGGGTGGGGGGAAGGAAAAAAAATAACAGAATGAATCAAACAACATTACCCTATGTGAATTTATGATTACACAAATGGTATGCCTTGACTTCATGTACAAATAGAGAAACAACATGTATGCCATTTGTTTACAATAAAAAAAAGTTCAACTACCAATAAAAGTCCTAAACTCCATCAGTAAAAATTGAGTTCTGAAATGCACATGCATGAATGGTGTAGTTATTTATTAATTATAGTGTGTTATACAGGAACGAAAGTTGAAGGGGAAATACCAAGAAAGGGATTAGACCCTGTTTGTCCTTGAATTCGTTTATAAGCTTGAAAGTCTCAAAATTCACATTTCAGTTGAAAACACAGAGGATTGAGCTCAAAGTCACTGGGGTTTCTTTCAAACTACTACACACTGAATAACTGTAAACCATCAAGATTTACATGTAATGGGATTTGGAGGGAAGACGTTTGGGAGGTGATTAGCTCATGAAAGTGGAGACCTCACAAATGGGATTAGTGCCCTTACAGGAGAGGTCCCAAGAACGTCTTCATCTCCGTCCCCCAGGTGAAAACACAGAAAGAAGATTGTCACCTAGGGATCAGGAAGCAGGCTGTACCTACGTACTGAATCTGCTTGTGCCTTGATTTGAGGTTTCTAAGTATACATAATTATGAAAAATAAATATGCTTTGCTTTTAAGCTATCCAGTTTAGAATATTTTTCTTACAGCAGTCCACAGAGTCTAAGTCACAGATTCCTTTCAGCCCCAAATATAAACACTCTATTTTGAGTTGTTATATCAGTAAGAAAGAGCCTGCCAAGAGAATTTAGATTTCGTAGTTTAATACCATAGCATCGGTTTGCATGATCTGTTTTAAAATATCTAAAAAGTAGAATCTCATTAGCTAGACCTTGCATGACACGCTTTCAATTTTATTTTCTTTCTTTTTTATCGAAGTGTGTAGGTGGGAATAAGCTTCAGCATTTCTTTCAAGTTATCTGCATTGATAAAATAAGTCTTCAAAAGAATACCAAAGTCTGGGAACCATCACAATGCAATTTGGGAAGGATTGCAAGTAAAGCAGTTTGAGAACACAATATAAAGGAGAAAGTCAAATTCAGACTCTTAAAAAAGACGTAAGTTTAGTAAGAACCTTCAGCCACCCTTTATTCAATGAATATAAATCCTTTGACAAAACTCCCACTGAGATTCAAATTACACAGACAGAGAAAGAGAGACAATATGTGAGTTATTTATGGTAGTGTTACTAAGGTAAATGTAAATGCCACTACAAAATAGCTGTATTGGTAATGGTATAATGTAGGTTATGTGCACTTTTTCTCCTGGCATCTACTAGCTGATTTGAAAGCAATACTGCAATTGCAATTCAAGTTAGAGAATGAGAAATTTTCCTGCCTGAAAAGAAGATTAATCTTTCTTTAATTGACTCCTTGATCAGGATAAAGATTTATAGAAGAAAATACAATATGCCTCTGATAATGAACTAGGGATGATGAATCAGAAAACCATTAGCATTACAGGTTCTAGGATGGCATGTGTTTCAAGACAAAGTAAGTAACCTTTATCAAAGCAAGATAATTTAAGAAGTGAACTTAGTTAGATTTAAATTTATTTGCAAAGTACTTCTTAAACTTCCTCTAAACAAAACCTGAATTCTTGCATTGTTACAGCATCAATTTAGAACAGGTTCCTCTTGTCTTTATTAGGCACTTGACAAAAACACAGGGTAGCCTATAAAGTGCCATAAAAGCAGGGAGAATGTTGTTTATATTTTCCATAAAGGTTTCAGCTCACTGTGAATGCTAAGAGGA
The DNA here is from genome assembly GCF_902686455.1 of Sciurus vulgaris. Lineage (NCBI taxonomy): Eukaryota > Metazoa > Chordata > Mammalia > Rodentia > Sciuridae > Sciurus > Sciurus vulgaris. Next base: position 131,670,328 of record NC_136469.1, on the reverse strand, counting down.
TGCTAAATCTGAGTCATGAAAATGCCTCTCTAATGAGTACTAAAGAATTCCCAGAGTAATATCATGTCTTTGTAACCAGTGTCAAAAATCACCCTTCCTGGCTTTGTGTCACGATGGCTCCCAGGAGCTCGCTGCCCATAATCCTTTATCATCCACAGAACAGGTACTCTGTAAATGTTGATTAAATTAATTTGAGAGTTTTGTTGAAGTAAAATAGTCCAGCAAAGAGTTTTAGTAGAACCCATATTTTTAGCTCTATTACCATAATGAAAAGGTGTTTTTGTTTTAATGTTATAATACAACACTAGGAAACTTCTAGCTTCAGTTTCTTAAGGAATCATTATAATCTTGCACCTATATACAGTTTATTCTTCCTTCCTTCCTTCCTTTTCCTTCCTTCCTTCCCTCCCTCCCTCCCTCCCTCCCTCCTTCCTTCCTTCCTTCCTTCCTTCCTTCCTTCCTTCCTTCCTTCCTTCCCTCCCTCCCTCCCTCCCTCCCTCTCTCTCTCTCTCTTTCTTTCTTTCTTTTTTTCTTTCTTTCTTTCTTTCTCTTTCTCCTGCTCACTTTATAATACCAGCCTGAGTTAGATTCTACTTTTGTGTTTTCATCAACACACTTAAACGTCACTGGAGGCTAGAGTCATGCTGACTGGTCTTATTTTAAGTACAATATCCGTAAGCTCAAGTGGGCTTTCAGTGTTGCTCAGCCTTTAGGACTTATTTCTCTGTTCTGATTAGTTTTCTTCTCTCCTGGAGCACGTCCCGTCTCTATTCCCATTCTCACTTTCTTCTGCGGGCCTTATGTCCTATTTGATAAAGAAATAATTTCGAGGTCTCACATCTCACAATGACCCACATAATGGTATTGGTTCAGCATATTAGGTCTTCTCATACAGACAATGAACTTCCCCCACAAGGACCTTGCTCCAGCAATTCTCTCCTCAGTCCTGTGACAATTTCCAGCTATCAACTGGATGATTTCCATTAGCATATAGACATGCTGTTTCTTGTCTCCTCTTAAAAAGCAAAACAAACAAAAAAAGCATAATAAAAATCTCTATTTCTCTTAACCCTGCTCCTCTTGCAATAGCTCATCTTTCTCTTTTCCCTTTAATAGCAAAGCCCAGGGAGAGAAACTCTGATGTTTGCAACTCTAATTGTCGTTTTCGTTTTCTCCTGAACCAGTCCAAATGTGCTTTGTCTCCACCCCACACTGAAGCTGCTCTGCCGAAGTCGCTATGAATTTCATATTATTAGGCCCGGGGTCAATGCAGTCCTCATCTGGCCACACCTGTCAGCCTCACCGGAGAGTCAGCGCCGCTTTCATCTCTTATTCACTTGTTTCTTTGACCTTACCCTCTTCATACCACTTTTGTTTCATTGACCTTTCATCCTTAATTGCCATTTCTGGTTTGTTCTTTTCTTTCCCATCACTTAATGTAGGAGAATCCCAGGGGATAAGTTCCTTGGCTTCTTCTTTTACTAATCTGTGACCTTTTCTGGTAATCTCACCCAGTCACTGATACCTACCAAATGCCTCTCTCTGACAGACTATGCTCACCTATTTCAAACCAAGTGCATAACTTCCCATTTGACATTTCTATGTAGATGCCTATCCAATGTCTCAAGATCAATGTACCCAAAACAATATTCTTATCTTCAACCAATACTGCTAGATGCCAAACTTGTTCTTTCAATTTTCAGACATAAATTTTGGAGTCATAATTGATTCCTCTATTTATTTTATATTCTACAGTCTACTAACAAACTGTGTTTTATATACTTTAAAATATATATTAAGAATATGACTGCTTGATACTACTTTCATATTTACCTGATTGGTCCAACAGGTTCTACTTTCATACCAGCATTGTTATAAGAGTCTCATTCTTCTTTCCTTTTCTGCTTATATCAAGCATAGTATATTCTTTTTTTAAATTCATTTTTATTGTAAACAAATGGGATACATCTTGTTTCTCTATTTGTACATGAAGGAGAGGCATACCATTTGTGTAATCATACATTTACCTAGGGTAATAGTTTTTGATTCATTCTGCTATTTTTTTTCTTCCCCCCACCCCTCCCACCCCTCTTATCCTTCTATACAGTCCCTCCTTCCTCCATTCTTGCCCCCCCACCCCCATTATGTGTCATCATCCATTTATCAGTGAGATCATTCATCCTTTGGTTTTTTAAGATTGGCTTATCTCACGTAGCATGATATTCTCCAATTTCATCCATTTGCCTGCAAATGCCATAATTTTGTTATTTTTTATGGCTGAGTAATATTACATTGTATATACATACCATGGTTTCTTTAACCATTCATCAATTGAAGGAGATCTAGGTTGGTTCCACAATCTGGCTATTGTGAATTGAGCTGCTATGAACATTGATGTGACTGTATCTCTGTAGTATGCTGATTTTAAGTCCTTTGAGTATAGGCTGAGGAGTGGGATAGCTGGGTCAAATGGTGGTTCCATTCCAAGTTTTTTAAGGAATCTCCACACTGCTTTCAAGAGTGGCTGCACTAATTTACAGTCCCACCAGCAATGTATGAGTGTACCTTTCTCCCCACATCCTCGCCAACACCTATAGTTGCTAGTATTCTTGATAATCACCATTCTAATTGGGGTGAGATGGAATCTTAGGATAGTTTTGATTTGCATTTCTCTTATTATTAAAGATGTTGAACATTTTTCCATATATCCGTTGATTGCTTGTAGATCTTCTTCTGTGAAGTGTCTGTTCATTTCCTTAGCCCATTTGTTGATTGGATTATTTGTATTCTTGGTGTAGAGTTTTTTGAGTTCTTTATATATTCTGGAAATTAGTGCTCTATCTGAAGTATGAGTGGCAAAGATTTTCTCCCACTTTGTAGGCTCTCTCTTCACATTGCTGATAGTTTCCTTTGTAAAGAAACTTCAATCATTTCGTTACTTCATTCAGAAACCTGCAATAAATATACTGTTATGGCTGCCCATTGCTGTACAGTATCATGGAGCATCAGTCTCTCTCAGAGAACTGTGTGTTGACTGATCTTAACTAAGTGGTTCTGGTTTGGAGTCTTTCTTTTGAGTACTAAATGCATCAGAGAGCAGCAGGAGCTGGGGTCATCTTATGGGTTGAACCAGCCAATGTCCAAGACAACTCAACCACATTGTTGGCATTAGGTTTTAGCATTTGACTGGAAGCTTAGGTAGTTTCAATCATATTACTTATTCCTGGTTTCTGTAAGTGGATTGGGTTTTTCAGAACATGATGCATGGGTTCTGGTAAAGAGTATTTCAAATAACATGAAATAGAAGATGACAGAATGTAAATACCAGGACCCAGAAACAGGCACAGTGCCATTTCTGTTGTATTCCATTGGCAATAGTAGGTACAAAATTCACTGAGATTCAAGGAAAGTAGATAAATGCAACCACATATCCATAGAAGAGATGTCAAGATTTTGTTAATATGCTTAATCTACCACTGTTTCCATTTCATGATTGGTAAAGAAACATTTCTAGTAGTGGTCTTTAAAGCCCCATACAGTAAGGACTCTCTTTTCTCATCATCTATAAATTTCCTATTTTCACTCTGAACTCCAGCTATTCTTCAAAGTCTTAATGATTGCCATTTCCTTTTTCTAGAATCCTTTCCCCCAGTTATTTATACATCTATATGGCTTGATCCTCATTTTAATCTTTTCTCAAATTTAACCTTCTCAATGAGTCTTGCCTTGACAACCAGAAATAGATATTTGTTGGTTTTCTAATTCATCACTAGAATGAAAGATACAAAGAGTAGGGATTATTTTTTCTTTATTTTATTTTCTAGTGCATGTGTGGTGCCTAGAAATAATTCTTGAAATTTTGAGAAAGCCCAATAAACATACTTTTGATTGGAAAATGTGCAGCATTTCTTTAATTCTTAATAGTAATCCTATTCCTTTCCTTTCAACTGCACCAATTTAGGATTTAGCCCACTTGAGTCATTTTGATTTTACTAAAAAATGGTGAAAGGTGTTCTCATCACCCAATGTGAAATATGCTTGGTGAACAACTTCAGGGATATCCAGCATTTAGAAAGATCTTAACACATAAGTGTTGAACAATTAACTATGACATAGATGGAATCTCATTACGAAGCATATGTGGCAGTAGAAGATAATAAAGTAACTTTTCAACACCACCTGGAACTTTGAGGAGTCCAAACAGTTAAAACTTTGTAAACTTTTAAGGTCTATAAACCTGTTTCTCAGGATTTGTATACACATAAATTTAAATCTGGCTAAATTTAACAAATTCTTTAAATTCAGAAACTATTCATTGAATCCTTTTATTATTCCTTGAACTTCAGTCCAATTCTCTGTCCATCCAACCATATTGTCTGCAGCGAGTAGATCAGAGCCTGAACAAGCAGGCACTCACTTTACTCTTTCACTCACGAAACTCTCCTAAGATTTCTCACAAATTTTTCAAATTGAGATATAAAGAAGTCATTGCACTAACAAAAGTGCCATTTTCATCATAGGCCTCTGTCATATAAGTTAACAATAGATTCAAATTCAAATTTATTGGGGTTGTTGATTAATTTTCAAAGTTGTGCTATTCACACCCTACAGATGGAACATGTTTATTAGGTAAAACATGGATGGTACAGCCAGTTTATGGAGCACACAGTGACATCTTTTAATTTTTGGAAACAAAATTGAACCTTGCTGATGAATCTTCAGCACCAAATGGCAAATGAACTACAAGAGAGTTTTCTAATGGGAATATGTTTTTGAAAACAGTCACTGGGCTCTTAGAAACAGGGTCAGCGGAACCCAAGAATCATATCCACGTTTTATCTGCAGATTGGTTTAGAATGGCAGCCTCTGCTCTGTCTGTGAAAGTCTATACCCAGGCCCTCGCAGAGGCAAAGAGATAGAATGCAAGTTCTGCAAGAAGAAAGGTGACCCTGAAAAAGATGCCATTCAAAATTGGTTTGAAGGATGTCCAGAAACTTCCTGGCTGGTTGCTTCTGCTGGTACCAGGAGATGATTATTCACTTGGCAGCAAATTCCAGAAACTGTTTCATATTCAGTAGGCCACAATGCTTCAGAATTCTGCATTGATTATAATAATTCCAATTCTGTTAGCCTTTATTGAGAAGTTACTGTGCGCAAGAACAATCAGCAGAATATAGACATTATGGCATTAATCTTAAAAAATAACACAACATTCTTTGATTTTTCTTTTTTGTGCATACTGAGCTAGCCTTATTCATCCATCTCCACTACAACCATCAGCCCCAGCCAGCACTTTCCTTCATGTGAAGAATTTCAGTAGCATCCACATACCTTCCTTTGCTTCCGATTCTCTAGGAAAAAAAATAACAATTACCTTTTTACATGTTCATGTTATATCCCTGAGTGATCTGGCCCTTGACTGCCATATCGGTTTAATTTCATACCTCTGTCTTCTCAATTTCTGTGCCCTGACTACATTCATCTTTTTTATTTTCTTCTTATTCCAGTTACTTGAAGGTTGAAGTGCCTTGTCACTTCAGGATTTACAAATATATCTCTATAGTATTCATATATCTCCATTTCTATATCTCTATTTCCTCCTATGTCACCTAGAAAATTCTATTCCTCATTTACTCAACTCTCAATTTCCGTAACAGGTGTTTTCTTGACTTCATAGCACTAATTGTAATTGAATGCAAATAGTACATTGTGCAATTACTTTGTTTCCATCTTGGGTGCACAAGGGCAAGGATGTATCTTTTTGCTCATTTCTTAAATCCCCAGCAAGTAGTTATATGAACTACGAGAGGCTTGTAGTTGGACTTTTATAACCATAACATTAGAGAACACTGATGATTTGAATAAAAAGGCTTATAATCACAGAGAAGATTACACAGGACAATGACACAGGATGGTATTTGGGAGACCCACCTCCATAGCATTAGCATCAATATCAAGTCACAGCAATGTCTCCAAATGATTCCAAAAGAGAGTGATCCTGGGATACTGCAGCATGTAACACTAACACTTACAAGCAGAACTGAAAGTCATTCCAAATATATATCCAGATCCAGCATCATTTCATTTTAAAATGGATTTCTCTAATCCTACCAAAAAAAAAATATTGACGTGAGACAAAGATTAATGATTGTCCATGCTCGCTTGACTTTTCTCAGGCATTTGGCTCTGTAGGTTGATGGATTTTGCTTAATGTTTCCCTTCCTCTGCTGAAAGTTCTGCTCTCCTCTATTGTTCTTGGATTTGCCTCCCAGACATTGGGTTCTCAGTCTTTTCTCTAAAGCTCTGGGTTTTCCCAGAGTTCTGTCCAAAGCCTTTTCTCTTCGTATTTTCTACTTATTTATCTGGTTGTCTACATTGACTGAGTTTTCCCACTAAAAGATTAAAAAAATAATAGTTCTCTTTTTACTTTTATGTTACATCTTGAATCCATCCCATCCTACTGAAAATATCTATTGAATATTCATTATGAACTAATAAACTATTTATTCATTAGTTTGACAATTTAGGAAAAAAGGTTGGGAAGATCTACATTCTCACTACACTTAGCAGAATGCAAGAGAGATTACAAACTAAAACATATAAAGATATAATTTTTTGAGAATCAGGTTAAAATTATGAACAAAAATTCTTACAATTTTATGAAAAAGGAAAACACAGAAAACATAAATTTGATTGAGGTCAATGAAAACCTCTCTTACAAAAAGAAATTCCAATTTTTAGACGGGAATATTTTCAATTTTTGTTCATTTAAAATTATGTTGACCTTGGGTTTAGCACACATGGCTTTCACGATATTGAGATATATTCCTACTATCCTTAGTTTTTCTACGGTTTTGAATATGAAGGGGTGCTGTATTTTGTCAAATGCCTTTTCTACATCTATTGAAAGGATCATATGATTCTTGTTTTTAAGTCTATTGATATGTGAAATACATTTATTGATTTCCCTATAACATTGTCCTTGAAACTCTAGCCAGAGCAATTAGACACAAGGGAGAAAGTAAAGATACACAAATAAGTAAAAAAAAAACTTAAACTATACTGTTTGCAAATGACATGATTCTATATTTAGAAGATGCAAAAAGTTCCAACAAAAAACTTCTAAATGTAATAAATGAATTAAACAAAGTAGCAAGATATAAAATCAATACCCATAAATCAAATGCATTTCTATGCACCAGTAATGAATCCACTGAAAGAGAAATAAATAAAACTACTCCATTCACAGTAGCCTCAAAAAAATAAAAGTAAAATACTTGGGAGTCAATCTGGCAAAAGAGGAGAAAGAACTCAACAATGAAAACTAAAGAACACTAAAGAAAGAAATTGAAGAAGACCTTAGAAGATGGAAAGACCTCCCATGCCCCTGGATAGGCAGAATTAACATTGTCAGAATGGTCATAATACCAAAAGCATTATACAAATTTGATGCAATTCCTATTAAAATCCTAATGACTTTTTTTTATAGAACTAGAAAAAGTAATCATGAAATTCATTTGGAAAAATAAGAGACCCAGAATAGCCAAAGCAATCATTAGCAAGAAAAGTGAAGCAGGAAGCATCACAATACCAGACCTCAAACTACCCTAGAGAGCTATAGTAATAAAAACAGCATGGTATTGGCACCAAAACAGACATGTAGACGCTGGAAAGACAAACCCATATAAATACAGTTATCTCATACCAGAAAAAGGAGCCAAAAACATTCACTGGAGAAAAGATAGCCTATTCAACAACTGGTGCTGGGAAAAATAGAAAGTCACATGTAACAAAACAAAATTAAATCTTTATCACTTACCTTGCACGAAACTCAATTCAAAGAGGATCAAAGACTTAGTCACTAGAACAGAGACCCTGTGACTACTAGAAGAAAAAGTAGGACCAAATCTTCACCATGTTAGACTAGGATCTGACTACCTTAACAAGATCCCTAAAGCTCAAGATGTTAAATCGAGAATCAACAAATGGAATAGATTCAAACTAAAAAGCTTCTCAACAAAAGAAACAATCAATAATGTGAAGAGAGAGCCTACAGATTGGGAGAAAATCTTTACCACATGCACCTCAGATAAAGCATTAATCTCTAGGATATATAAAAAACTCAAAAAATCTTAATATGAAAACAACAAATAACTCAATCAATAAACGGACTAAGGAAGTGAGTAGACACTTCACAGAAGATATATAATCGATCAACAAATATTTGAAAAAATGTTCAACATTGCTAACAATTAGAGAAATGCAAATCAAAACTACTCTACAATTTCACTGCATTCCAGTCAGAATGCCAATTATCAACAATACAAGAAACAGGAAATACTTGTGAAGATATGGGGAGAAAAGATACACTCACACATTACTGGTGGGACTGCAAATTGTTGCAACCAGTCTGGAAAGCAATATGGAGATTCCTCAGAAAACTTCGAATGGAACCACCATTTGACTGAGCTATCCTATTCTTTGGTTTATACCCAATGGACTTAAAATCAGCATACTACAGTGACACAGCCACATCAATGTTTATAGCAGCTCAATTCACAATAGCTAAACTATGCAACCAACCTAGGTGTCCTTCAACAGATAAATGGATAAAGAAAATGTGGTATGCAATCATATATATGTATATGTATGTGTGTATATATATATGTATGTGTATATATATATATATATATATATGATGGGATATTAATCAACTTTAAAGAAGAATGAAGTTATAGCTTTTGCTGGTAAATGGAGTTGGAGAATATCATGCTAAGTGAAATAAGTTAAATCCCAAAAACCAAAGACCAAATGTTTTCTCTGACATGTGGATACTAATTCACAATAAGGGATAGGGACTTGGGAAGAATAGAGTGACTTTATATTAGATAGAGGGGAGTGAAAGGAGGAGAAAGGGTATGGGAAGGATAGTAGAGTGAAACAGACATCATTACCACATGTACCTATATGACTACATGACCAATGTGATCCTACAATATGTACAATCAGAAAAATGAGAAATTATGCTTCATTTATGTATGATTTATCAACATGTATAAATGCATTCTACTGTCATTTACAATTAATTTGAACAAAAATAAATTTAACTAAAAACAGAGAAATTCCAGCTGATTCATGAGAGATGGTATTTCTGAAAGCAGGTTTTAGGTGTGCCAATAGTTTAGGGAAGAGAAATTTGGCCTGAGCACAAGGAGGAATATATGTGCATTTGTGATGGATAGATGTCATGTTAGAGGACAAACCCTAACCAACCTTTGGTTCTCAAAACCTTCAGCCTTCAGAAAATCTAGTCACTTGAAGCACATGAGATGGCAAGTACAAGAAACAGGATGTTTATGTTAAGGAAGAGCAGGACCCTCCGAGCTTTTCTGGATCTCCAGCATCCAAAGGAGCACATGGACCTGAATGTACACAAACTCAATAACTGGGAGATGACAGGAACTTAAATGAGGATGATTGATATGTGCCCTTGTGAACCAGGTACCAACTGCTACAACCTTGAAAGATTCGATAAGGATTTCTATAGTAGAGTTTGTCAAGAAAGGGTTTGGACTGCCAAAAGAAATGCCCAGGTGTTTTGTCGGGGAGAGTATTTGCTAAAGCAGTGTGGGGAAGCTGTGGCCTGTGAGTCCAGTGCTTGTTTGTACATATCGTTTTACACAATCACACTCATATTTATGACTTACATTCCTTACATTCCACAATGGAATAGAATCATTAGAACAGGGACAGTATGGCCCACAAAACCTAAAATATTTACTTTTTATTTTACTTTTTGAATAATTTCCCTGATCACTGCTTGAATCCATACTTGCTATGTATTCTCTCTGGATTGTTGTTAATGCCGTATCTTTGACATAAAGAATCCTTAATGAATCTTCGGGACACAGCTCAAGTGTTACTGCTGAGACTTCTCAGGATCCATTTTCGCCAGTTACTTCTTGCTCTTATCATACCATGTACTGCACTTATTGCACAGTATCTAATCTTAACCTATCTTTCTCCATTAGGCTCTGGATGGTTTGAGGGCAGGCACTGTGTCTCACTCATTTCTATATTTCTCACACATTTTCTAACATATCTGGTGCACAATAAGTATTTGACTGTGAAAGGGAAGCATCAATGTTAAATAGGTTGGAGATTCTTCATTTGAAATATGCATTTCTCCTCTTTGGACATGTCAGAGTTTAATTGTAAGTTAACATTATTCTGCAATCACAGGTCTTGTCCAGAATGTTTTATAACAGTTCATTTCAGAGAGCATAAGAGTCAACCGACTCTATTAACACAAATGACCAGGGTGATTTTCAAATGAAAGATTTGTTTTTGCTAGTCTTGTGAAGTAAATCATTTGGATATTTTGCATTTCCATAAAATGCTAATATATTCACTAATGTAATCCAGCAGTCCTCCCCTAGACATGCAATTAAAGTCCACTTCCATCGCAGCCACCATTTATCAGAAACTTACTGGCCCTGAAGGTCATTGGAATTTAGCTGCAATGGAACACAGAGAGATTAGATGTCCCTTTGAAGAGAATTACCCAAATAAATTTTTCTGAACAAAGAATTAACAGAAAGCATTGTGATAACTCACGAATAGTTCTCAGTTGGAAGGTGGTTTTCAAGATAATTTGTATGAAAAAGAACATTAACCATAAATGTTCACAAAATTTTCTACTGATTTCAAAAAGCACTGTGTGCCAAAATTATTGGACAGTATTTATTCTATTTCCATATTTGCTATCACATAATTGTTATGCTTGGCATCAATGACATGCTAAGAAATTTCTCATAAAATTATAGGAAAGTAGTAAAATAGACTATTCAACCTGCTCCCCCTGCCAAAGGCTAAGCCTCCCTAGGTGACAATAGAGAATCTATAAATAGTGACCTTACAGACTTAGTCAAGGACCAGTAAAATGACAGGAATTTCCTTTGAGGGAGTAGATCCTGAGTAACAGACTCAGCTACCTATTTTCCTTGAAATGTTTCTTATTCAATAAAGAGCCAAAATCCAGGACAAAATAAGAATCAAACTACTCTGGAGGAGAAGTATTATAAAAGCTCATGTCATCATGCTTATAGAAATTCCTATACCTCTTTCTGCACATAAGGAATTATTAGTGAGCTGTGTCCCCTCATCTATAGACAGATGCCTAGAAGTGGAGTCCTGGTCTCTATTTTTGTTCTACATCACTACAATTCTTACCTAACTGGTGGGACCATCAGACTTTGAAGCTTGCCCAGAGAATGGTCAGGACAGACTGTCCCTGTTCTCTCCTTACCTGATGATCTACCTCCGGCCCTTAGTAGAGTGTGCGGCAGCATGAGTCCATTTTCAACTAAATTTCCTGACTGGCAGCCCTCTGGAATTTCTCTCAGGATTACATTTCCCCTTTGATCACCAATCTCAAAAAGAATGTTTGGACTTATTTATCTGGTAAAGGACCCCAATCTTGATGGCATAATTCATGCCCCCTCTTTGATCATGCAGTTCTATAGGACTGCTGATTATGGATGGCCTTGTTTGCCACATCCCAGTCTAACCTCTTGCTGTGTTCTTTCTTTCCATCTGCTATTACATCTATTCTTTTCTATTTGTAATATGTGCTCTGATAGTTTGCTCACATTATGTGTAGAAATTATTAGCTCCATTTACCCAAGGTAGAAACTAAAGTTTGTATAAAGGTTAAGCACAATATCCAATGTCACCAGCAATAATTAGCTGACAAAGTCAGTACCCAAATTCAGATATAATTTTTCAATATGAATGAGCTACAACATCAAAAATCAGCAGGCTCTATTTGAAAGTTTGTGGTTACACCTTCTGTTCAATTATCAGAAGTTCACAGCATCTCATGAACTTGAAGTGGCCCATTAAGTAATCTTAGAGCATTTGAGGTACAGCCTGTGGTGGTCTGGTCTATGCCAGGTAGCTTGAGGTTATAGAGAATTTACATAGCAAATAGGACCTGGCCTTGGAAACTTGGAAACTTATTGAAAAGTGTAAACATTAGCACAAACAACATTTTGAAAATTGTATAAAATACTGCAGTCAGGTACTTAAATAGAAGGAAGACAAAGAACAAGTGGCTGTCAACAATAATACAACTGGAAGAGGAAATGAATACTGGACTGAATATTAGTGAAAGTAACACAAATGAGGTAACTCAGGGAGATGTGTTGGTCTTGGTATGAGTCACCTGGGTTAGCCTGTTATATTGCCCTGGGTTCCCTTCAATATAAACACTGAGATAATGACTCAACTTCAAGTGGTTTATTTAAGGGATGAACCCAAAATGTAATGATAGGGAAGTGAGAAAGGAAACAGGGAAAGAAAGAGCCATGTAAAGTTAAAAAAGAAATGTGGTCAATCCCTTTAAATGTGGTAAAATAAGTAGGTTACTACTATGGACAGCTGGGGATCCATTTGGGAATCCTGGCAGACCATACCACATGCATCAGTTACCCAAATGGAAGAGGAGGAATTGAATTGCCGTTGGCTACAGGCATCTCAGTGATCAGTGATCATCAGTACTGTTGATTGCCTGTACAAAGGTAGAGTTTGCTCCACAGCCTGAAAAATAATTAACATTGGCAGCCTTTAGTATGTAGAGATGAGTGTTGTGAGGATGTGGGTGAGTTGCTGAAAGTCATCAAAGGGAAGGGGAAAAGATAAAGAATTTTGGAAAAAGGGAGGAAGAAAAGAAAGGAATTTTGAGATGGTGGAAGTCTAAGTATGTACATATAGGTGAAATGACTCAAAATAATCAGCCCTATCTTACAACATTTTATAACATATAAATTTTTTATATAAAATATATAAAATATTTTCATATATAAAATATTCCCATATAGAGTACTTTATGTGGGACTGTGAACCAACAAAGGACTAAGTATCAGGATGTGGGGGCTTATCAAGGACTAAAGAGGATGAAAGTTCTGTATTCCAAATACCCAGAAAGGTAGGTCAAAACATTTACTCTCACAACAGAGAAAAGGGAAGCACTGTTTACTTGAATAGACTGATAAATACCACATTTCAGAATGATTTTTCTAACAACCAGCGATCCATTCATCCATTTGTTGCAGAAATACATATTTGCCATCCTCTGTTGTGCCAGATAGTGAGGAGGGACAGAGGTGTGAAGTGAGAGAAGCACATGCAAATAGACAGCAGCCAGACTGTTGGAGGAAGCGGCAGAAAGTGAAAACGTTGTGGGAAAAAAGGGGGGTTGGCTGGTGGTAGGAGAAACCGGAATTCAGAGAGTAGACAGGGGGCACTTTTGTACTTATCTCAGTGGGAGTCCTGTGCTTTCTCCAAACAGCAAAGCATCAGTGGGAATGAGAAGACAAGGACAGAGAGGGTATGGCCTGTGCTGTTAATTGCCTACCAAGTAGGCTTACTTACTGAATCCTGGTTTGTTTGGCAATGTTATATAGCCAGCCCCAGAGATGAAAACATGATACACCAACATTAATCAAAGCAATTCCATTCCCTTTGCCTGATACACCCAGCCTCCTTTAAAAACCTAGAGGAGGCTGTGTGAGCTCACTATGGCCCATGAGACATTTTCAGAAATATGATGGAGGGGGTGGTTAAAGTTTTCCCTAATAAAAGTAAATACTTAGTTCCGAGCTCTTAATCACATATTAAAATACTGCTCTCCAATGAGATTTTTAGAGCTGACCTTGCAGCAAAGTACAGTGACATGGATTAGTAAAAGCAGAGGTATGATCATGATATCTGAACACAGGGTGGGAAAAGCCGGACCTGACTGTGCCGCTGGACAAGCCCAGTCATGACAGGCACTATTTGGTTGTGAATTTGTGATAGTTTGGGTAATTCTTGGTACTATGAGTTGAAATTCTATTGTGTACAGTTCTATTCTTTCCTGTCTTTCACAATGAGTGACTGTACAAAAACACTGTATTAAAAAATGGCACAAGGCAATGGGTTTACTTTGTGACATTTGATTTAAGGTAGTATATTTAAAAGGTGAATATGGTATAAATGGTTCTAAAATCATAGAGGGATGAATGATTCCAAGTGGGCCAATAGTGGTTGATTAATATCTCATTTTCCAGAGGAAAAGAGGTTTGTAAGAGAATGCCTAACATAATTCACCCTTGACTTTCTTCTGATTGACATTTTTTGTTTTCTAAAATATTTGACTTTAGGCAAACCTAGCATACATATTATATTTTGAGATAATTCATGTGTTATGTCTGATGCTCTGCTTCAAATACTTGAGGTTCTAAAATGTCTCTGGCTAGAAAAATAACCTAACATTTAAAGGACAAATTTAAATATTGGAAAAATATACCTTTCATACTTAGGTCCATTAAACAACCACTCAATGCAGTTAGAAAATTTGGCTCAACAGCAGTTGATGTGAAAATGACATGTTATTTGGTAACCTTAAAACTCAAACTACATCAAATGTGTTACCTACATTCATTTCTTTATTCGCCCCAAACCAAGCTTCGTAATAAGTAATGGACACAGAATCTCTCATTGAGAATAAAAGTCTCAAGAAGTACATCTGTCTTGAGGGAGATTGATAAGTAAACTGCTGATCACAATATGACTGATAATGTTTAAATGATACTATGATTCAAAGTATATGTGGAAATCTTCCTTTAGTGAAACATACCGTAACAAATATATAGCTACTTAATAACCTTATAAAGGCTCCCAATGTATCCATTACAATAGATTAACATCAAAACCTCTTTCATTTATTTATTCTCCAACATTTATTACGTGTTGAACATGTACTCTGTGCTAGGTACTTTCTTCCTTCGGTTACTTAGGTATTTAAATGCCTAGAATAACAGAGGGTGTAGCCAGTAAGTTGGGAATAACAGTCTCTCAAGAGAGAGGATGTTCCAGAAAGTAAGGAAAAAACAAATCAATATAGGATGCTTTATCAACTGTTTCGTGTTAAGGTGACAGAGAAACTGAGTGAAAACTAACCACTGATTTTGGTAAGATGATGATACTTGGAAAAATTTCTTGATGAAGTGCACTAGTACTGTTTTGGTTTAGATGTGAGGTGTCCCTCAAAAACTCACATGTGATACAATGCAAGAAGGTTTAGAGAAGAAATGATTGGGTTGTGAGAGCCAATCAGTGAATTAATCCCCTGATACAGATTAACTGTTAACTGAAGGATTATAGGGTGTGGCTGGAGGAGGTGGGACATTGGGGGCGTGGCTTTGGGGTATATATTTGTAACTGACGAGTGGAGATCTCTCTCCCTTCCTCTCTCTCTCTCTCTCTCTCTGCTTTCTGATAGTCATATGATTGCTTCCCTCTGCCACACTCTTCTGCCACAATGTCCTGCCTCACCTTGATTCCGGAGGAATGGAGCCTGCTGTCTATGGATTGAGATTTCTGAAACTCTGAGACCTCAAAAAAACCTTTTTTCCTCCACAGTTGTTCTGGTTTGGTCTTTTAGTCACAGCAGCAAAAAAAAAAAAAAAAAAAAAGCTGACTAAAACAAACTGGAATGTAAATCTACTTAAGAAAGAAATATGAGAAATTGAGAATAAAGTTCTAAATTCTGCAAACTCAAGAGCTAATACTTTCAGATGCTACATTTGAAGAAGCTCCTTTATGCTTGGGCTGTGTATGTGTTTGCCATTTCCAATATAATACATTAGCATAATACAAGATGGATTATTATTATTTTTTTAATAATGAAACCAATAGAGTAAATAAACTGACGTAACAAATATTTTAAACCTATAGTAGGTTGCAACTCTGGACAACCTAAAGCTACAAGGGCAGTGGTATTTCCTTTAATTGTTTGGATACAATGTGCTTTTCCAGTTTGAAGCTGACAATGCATTGCAGAGCACAACTCTCAGAAATGTTACATTGATAAGACATTGAGTTCAAGTATAGTGTTTTGTTTTTTTGAAATTCTAGAAACATTTATTTCTTAGGCTATTTTTTTTTAATTTTTAATTTTTTTTTAATTTTTACAGACTGCATTTTGATTCATTGTACACAAATGGGATACATCATTTCGTTTCTATGGTTGTGCACGATGTAGATTCATACCATTCGTGTAATCATACATGTACATAGGGTAATGATGTCTGTCTCATTTCACCATTTTCATACCCTCCTCCCTCTCATTTCCCTCTATGTAATCTAAAGCTCCTCCATTCTTCTCTCAAGTATAGTGTTTTAAAGCTGGTTATAAATAGTACATAAAGTAACTTTGGGATAAAAGAGATGATAAGTGAATATAGTCCATAACATTAGAGAAGTGTAAAAAGTGTTTTTCCCACTGTGAGTGAGAAGAAAGCAAAAGTGAGACAGAATGTCAGCTGAAACTCAATCTTGAAAGTCTGGCATTCCAAAATATCTGATTTGCCATTTCCCAAAGCTTTGTGAGGTTTGAAGATGAGATGATTGTGCCTGGAGAGGAAATGGGTGTGGGTTTTGTGGCTTTCAGATAGCGGAAGGGAAAGTCATCGTCTCAAGCCAGGATTGTGTTTTCTCAGGCTGAGGGATGCCAGTGGGACTCAGGCAAAGGCAAGAGGACAATGTAAGAGTTGACCTTCTATTTTCCCCTCTTCCAGTCAGTTCATAAGCAATCTGCATGGAGGAAGGTGGAAGGGAACATAAAGAAGACATCTTTTAACTTCTCAAAGTCTGGTCCAAGATGTCCTAAAAGCAGCTGCCAGAAATGAAGAAAAAGGAAGTGTCTCAGAATCTAAGAAAAGCAGAAAAGGAAGGGCGTCTTTGAAAAGCCACCATAATAATCAGTAATCCATTTGACATCTGGCAAAGAGACACATCTGCAGGGGGCTACTGGGATGAGTAATTGAACTTTGATTTCTACATTCTCAACATCTATGTTTAGCACCTAAATTTTAAACACAGGAAGATTTTTTAGAAATGTACTCTTCTCTAGGAGGTTGTTTCATGGGATACAGGAAACATCTGGAGTAAGATCAAGTGGGTTTAATGGCTGCCTGGACAACTGGTGTTTGGGCAGTGTTGTTATGGACCTATCATGGTAGTTAAAATTCACTTGAGGGTTCCCCTAAATGCATATGGCTGTGCCAGCATTTCTCAGAATCTGGCCTGAAACAAAACAAAAGCTACCTCAAAACACATGTCAGACAAGGAAACAGTATCTTAAATTGAGTACCTGCAATAAAGAACTGATCACCTTAAAGTTAAAGGACACCTTCAACATATTAGAATTATTGAACAAGAAAAAGTCATTCATATCAACATATCTTCTGATATTATGAGAAATATCTCTATTAATTGAACTTAGTCTATTATTCCCTAGTTTCATATAACCTACAACAGATGGAGTCAGAAATCAAGATAATTTGACATAATAATAATTTTGCTTAAAATACTCTTGTGAGTTCATCTTGTAACTCTCTGTAATGGTATTATGTTGGTTTATAATTAGGTCCCCAAAATGTACCTGACAAAATATCCAGAAGAAATATAGAAAGGTGGAAATGGGGTAAGCACAGATCAAATATTTACTGAGTATGTATTTTAATAATTATTACAGTGGCATTACAGATTAAGAGCCTTAAAATAATGCATATCATTTCTTTTAGTTGAGCCAAGAAGAATTATATACAAAGTTATCCACCACAGCATTATTAATAGAAAAAAAAATCTGATCAATTTAAGTGTCCAAACAGATATCAGTCAAATAATAAGTGTGGTGACATATAAGTTCAAAATTAAAATTTATATCCTCAACCCTGGGTAAAAAAAAAAAAAATTAGTATACTCACAGTATAATAATAAGTATTTTTTACTCAGAGAGATATGAAGCTATACATAGCACAATTCTGATATTGAATGTGCATGTATATATGTATATGTGTGTTAGGGGAGCTATATTTACAAAAACAAGCAATCTACTTTTATTTTGACAGTATAGGTCTCTAACATGTCTGAATAAGTGATTACATTTTCAAGGGATTATGAGAGAGAAATGCAATTCTCATGGATGGGCAAAGATAAAGGAAAAGAAAAATTTCAGGAATATAGAATTTAATAATAAAGAGATAAACATATATATGCACAGTGAAGTTTGTAAGACATACAAATGAAGAAAGTTGGGCATAGGGTGGTGAGGAATTCCAAATAGAGATGTAGAATCCTACATCTAATAAGTTAGCTAGCTTATTTAAGTAAGGAGGGATTCATTAAAAGAACTGTGAGATTTGCATTACTCTGGAAGAATTTTTTATAACTTTTTGTATTGTAAACAGTTATAAAATAGCAATAAAAATGGCAAAAATTAGATTGCTAAATTTCATTGAATGTAGTGGTAAAAGCATTCGGCATGAGCTAAATTATTTAAGTGCCAAAGAAAACTATGATTGTACTGTGGAAGAAACTAATAATCAATAAATAAGTAGGTAGGTGATAGATAGATAGATGGATGGATAGATATTTGGGTATGTGTAAGTACTCATTGTGGATCTACTAACCTCTGTTGGTTGACATTACATTCTTTTTTTCCTAATTGGAGATATAAACAACATTTTTGGATGTGGATCAGCAACATGAAATGTGTACAGATCTCTTAAATGAAGAAAAAATTCCCCCTTCATTACTGATTCAGGATATCTCCTTCATGTAGAAAATGCCATGAGAGAATTAAAATATATGGCATAAATTAATAATGGAAGAAAAGAAAGAAACTTGGTATTGACCTTGCATGTCTTCATGTAACTTCCAGGCTCCTAAAGCTCTGATCCAAGATAGTGGTGAGTTGCCCCTGAGACGAGGAGCAAGTCAGGGAGCAGATGTAAAACAGAAGTGGGTAAGGTCTTTTAGATAGTACCCTTTTACACTGTCAATATTAATGCCCTGGGCAGGTTCAATTCATCCCACCCTAGTTGATGAATTATTCTGTAACATTTGCTAGTCGAATGGCTTGTTAGTGCTTCTGTTAGTCCTGTCTTTCAAACACAGTGTATGGTGCAATGGTCATGTTGTGGTTTTAAGGCTTAAACTGGACTCCACAGTTGGGTTCCACTCCTCCTCTTATTTAGGAGAAAAATAAGGGTAATAAAGAGCTGACATGCTGTAAATGGGAGGTATTAGACTTTATTCCATAATTTTCTGATGATTAATCCTAATGAACATAAAACTTTCAAGCACAGAAATGACATCACTTAGGATTTCAATAAGTTCAAGATTTTATCCTTTCCCTTGATCTTTATTAGCCCTGCTTCAAATGTTATTCTCCTCAGTTCTACATAGCACTACTTAATCTGATAAAATACAGTTCATAGGGCTTGATGCTTGGCGTGTTCATTCATTTAGTAAATGTTTACAGAGAACCTAAACTATGAGACAACCACAGTAGCATCATGAGGCACAGTTGTAAAGTGGACAGATGTTCTTATCCTCACAGGATAAGAACCTCACTGTGAGCATGAAAGGAGCAGAAAATGAAGTGGTTAAGAGTTCAAGCTGGGGAATAAGACCTCTTAGCTCAAGCCAGTCCTCACCTCTCATCAGCAGTAAGCTTTAGATAACTTCTGAGTCTTCTATATATTTGTTAAATAATAATACCAGCTGATTCATGGGCTTGAGAATAAATTAACTAGTACACACGAAATGCTTAGAACAGCCCTCTAATATCCAGAGCATAGTAAATGTTCCATTTGTATTGGTGTTAGAACTTATTAGAAAATATTACAAAGGGAGTTTCCAATTATTCATGAGATGAGACAATTCTGAGCAAAGAGGACTGGTTTCTAACGTCCTACAAACCTGACTTCCACATAAGAAGCATCCTGGGTGGAGGCAAGAAGAAATGCTAACATGTAAATTAAAGTAAAACTGGAGAGAGACCTTCAGAAGTTCCTTGTTGTCTTGTGGTTCCTAGAAGAAGTTGTAGTCTAGATTTTGCAGAATTACAGAAAGGAATACGAAGGAGAGGTGAGAGACGGTTTAGCTGAGGCACTAAATAATTTGCAACTACTCACTTCTCATTTTGCATTAGTTACTCTGAAAGGCACTTTCTGGGATTTAAACTCTTTACTCATTTAATGTGTCTTTATTAGTAAGTTTAATTATTTTAAACATTTCATGTAGTAATAACTGGGGACATGGGGAAATCAAATGACTTACTTAAGATCACACAGCAAGACACAGAGCCAGACTTCTAACCCCAAATGATTGAAGAAGAACTTCTATTGTGCCATTCTCTTTTCCTGTCAATGTGATTAAAATCAATGAAAAATCTGAAAACCCTATGCACTATCATGCCTCAGTGGAAATGTTAAGCATTAACATTGAAGCATTTATCTAAATTATGGGCCTACAGTCTTGATCAATAATTGGAAACCATAGGGATTTGAACTTTAAATAAGCAAGAACTATATAACAACTATTCTTATCCAGATCCTGGTTGGTGTTTGGGAAGTTAATTGGCCAAAGTGTCTGAGGGATTTTGAATCAGGCTAGATGGTCCTGGTGGGATTGTGACAGACCAAGACTGAACAGCCTGTCTAGCCAGCTGACTTGTGAAGTGCCTTCTAAACCAGTCAGGGAAATCATTATTTCTCTCACTCCTCTAATCTTAGAATCTTTATATTCAGACTTATATTTTCCTTACTAAGAAAATAAGATGTGGCCCCTCTCAGAAACACAGGAGCATGTCCATAAATGGAGTATCTGGTGATACTAACATTTTTCTCCCATTTTCTACATAAAGTACAACTAAGAAAAAGATTATTGTGTTTTTATTACATTTTATTTTTATCAGAGCTGAGTGGAGGGGGAAACATTTCCCTAAAAATAAATACATCTAATTCAAAATAGGAAAACAAGAAATTCTTCAAGATGTAAATTCTACAACATGTGGGGAAAGAATTTTAAAAAAAAGCTTGTTAAGAATATGACATCCATAACCGCACTGCTAAGCATGTGTGTGCATGCAGGAGGGCACAAACACAGTCTAACCTGAGCCACGTGTAGGACTTAGAACATAATCCCACACAGGGGCCCATCTGCACGTGAGCAATGAGGTCATCCCACTATCTTCCAGACACTTTATTGACTGTGTAATGGCATTCACTATTGCTAAGACATGGCTGTTCTGGAGGCCTTGGTGCATTACAGCAGAGAGGTGTATTGTGTTTGATGAGTCATGCCCAACAAATTTGTGGTCAATCTCTATACAGTAAAGAGAAAAAAATAAAAAGAACAGGATCGAGTAACAGAGAACTGGGGAGTGAGAACGTTCTCACTGCAGGGACAAGAGGACCTCTACTTTGTGCAAGGTGAGGAGGGCTCATGCACACTGTTTTCTAAAGAGTTCCAGTAATCTTCCAGAGTTCAAGTCCTGGATCAAATGTTAGTCTAATAATACTTCCGATGGAGAAAAAGCACTTTGCATCTGTGATTCGCTTTGCAGAAAGGATAACGTCTAAATAGTGTAGCCTCTTCTTAGTTACCATGAGGTTTGGACGCCTGCCACAAAGGAAGTGCAAGAATAAACATGACCAAGGGGAAGAGTTCGACGAGAAACCCTCAGAATCTGGGGAGGGAGGAGAGGAAAAACAATCTGAAACTTGAGTATATCCAGAAAATTAGTTCATTGATGTAACCCATGGTGATTGGCAGGAATGCGCCGTCTTTTACGAATGAATTCTCAAACAAGAAAATGGACACACCTCAAGGGAAAATAATCCTAAGAAGGAAATGTATTTGTCACCTTCTTTACAACTCCATGGTCTTTAAAGAGAAAAACGTTGAACTACTGTGACAGCCATGGTTTGACAAAGCAAATCTGCTTAACAGGCCCGCAAACTTTGTTTTCTACGTGGTGAGGTGCAAACATCATTCCATGACATCTGTGAATCCTCCAAGGTCTGGCTTCTGCCTATTTTCCATATTTTGTTCCTTTTTCATATCTTTGCATCTCCCTACTTTTCAGCCACATCCCACTTCCTATGCACACTGCTTAAAATTATTTTTCTTTTTACACCTCATCCTTTGATGCATGCTCCTTTCTGCCTGGAATGCTCTCTACACCTCACTCACCTTGGCAAAACCTTTAAGGTGAGGAGATAGAAATTATAGGAAGAATCAACACCTGTAGGTAACAGAGCTGGAATTAGAACTCAGAAAACATCCCATTATCAACTGACTTATCACTCAGGTCGTAGCCCAAACATATCACTAATCATGCCTGACAATGAATATTCATTAATTGACCTGTCCATTGGTGTGAGTCCTTTAAAGGCAGAGAAAAAGCTGTAACTGTATTTTGAATACTTGTTGCAGAAACTGCAGATAGCAGATGATGTATAATAAATAATTAGAAAGCTAGGAAAGCAAACCAGAGGAGAGGGAACGTGGACACTTTGATAGATCTTATGGTAGAGAATAAAGGATGAAGATCATCCTACGCATAAATGTTCTGATTTGAGGGCTCTTATGGTGTATGTTTATGAGTATATTTTTCCTCCAGTAAAATAAAGGACATAATAATTTACATAACAGAGAAGAAAGAGGGGAGCAAAAGGAGGGGAAAGCCCTGTTGATCTCAGCAGGTGTAGGAGAGTGCTCAGGTTCACAGAAAGACCAGAGCACCAGGTAGAGAACCTCCCAGAGCTCGTCCCATCTGACCTCCCCAGATGCTGGGCTGTAACGACCACCAATCTCAGGCAAGGGAAAATTCTAGGAGATCTTTGCTTACATGGACCCATTTGCAAAATGCTGCACAGTGGTTTGGATTGAAGGATGAGGTTAATTATTGTCTTCCCTGAGAAGTGATCAACTCTGTAGTTTGCTGTGAGCACTTGCTCCAAACCATAAGAAGCTCCAAGTGTCCTTTTACGGGATGTTTTTAAATACCTGTGTGATGCTGCTTCTGGACCCAGGTGACACAGAGCCATACTGAATTGGCCAGAACAGTATTCACCCCAATCAGTTGAACATTAAGCTCTGACATCTGTCCAGGAAGATCCACAGGGAATATGGTGATGGGGACACTGGTAGCATTGCCAACACCCTCATCTTCCTGCAGAAGGAAATTCCAGCAGCAGATGTACCCTCTGAGGAAGAGCTGTTCAGAGGGTCTTTGTTTCTGTCTTTCTCTCCACCCGACCCTTTGTTACAGACAGCTTTTGTACCCCTGTAACCAAAAGACCTGATGAGAACAATTATAGAGGAGGAAAAGTTTATCTGGGAGCTCCCAGTTTTAGTGGTGTCAGTCCATAGACAGCTGGCTCCATTCCTCGAGGCTCCAGGTAAGGCAGGATCATGGCAGAAGAGTGTGGCAGAGGAAAGTGTGTCAGAACATCATATCAGGAAGAGAGAGAAAGAGAGAGTGAATCCCCTCATTACAGACAAAATATTTACCTCAAAGGCACACTTCTAAGGACCCACCTCCTCCAGCCATACCCTACTTGCTCGCAATTATCACCCAATGGAATCCCTACCATGGATCAGTGAACCAATTAAGTTAGGGATCTCATAACCAATCTTTTCTCCTCTAAACATTCTTGCATTGTCTCGCACATGAGCATTTGTGGGACACCTCACATCTACACCATAACATCTCTTTCTTCCCACAGCCTTTCTTTTTTAAAAAAGAGAGTTTTCTGGTGAATGAGAATGATTGAGAGCCTGTTGTGATTTGTTTTTTGGTTTATCATTATGAATGATTTCTATACTGAAAAGTATTGGACCAGGCCTTCTATTTCTCTCTCTCTCTCTCTCTTTCTCTCTCTCATTTCATATTCTCAGGGAAGAATGTAGTCACTCTGCACTCCTTTTACATGCAATGAACAGACCCAGCAAGGCTTGCTGTTGGTCTCTGCTCTCTCTGTTCAAACTTCTCCATCTAAAGCTTGATGAGTAAAAAAAACAGCCCTTCACTGGGGGCCTATATTTTGTAATAGGATGTTTTAAATCTGGTGGTACCGGATTAGGTCACCCCTTTTTAGCCTTGAGCAAAAACTAGAAGCTGCAATCAAAATGTTTACAAGTCTGTAGTTTCATTCCTTGTAGGCTCTTGTGTGAGAACTGGGAGGAGAAAGAAGAGTGTCTTCACATGTGGGGACTCCCAAAGGAAACACCAGGAACTGAGCAAGTCTGTAACCTTCAAGGTGCAGGGCAGTTGCCTTCAAGGGACATTCACAAGGGAACCAAGGGTAGGTAAGGAAGCGTAGAAGCTCTGGGAGGGGGTTGAGTTGATAGACACAACCATGGGCTCAGGGACAACACTCCCCAATGTAAGTGAGAAGTCATTGCTGGGAACTATACATACAGACAAATGCAATGAAATATGGTTTAAAATCCCACAAGTTGTCACAGGGTCAGGCCTGGGGAAATGTGTATTATGTCATATCAGAAGAGAGTTGGAACAGAACTTGTAGCGAATGCTCTGAGCCTTTTGCCTCCAGCATGAGAAATGTGTTATATGTAAAGAGATGTCCTGGGTAAGGTAGCCTTGAGGTCTCTTGGCAAGAGAGCGAATTTTGAAGAAGGAAAGATCTGACTTTAAATAGCATATTTTCCATTAACAGCTATGTGATTAGATGCAAATCCCTTAACCTCTCTGCCTCGCTTTCCTAGAGAAGACTGAGCTGTGTAATCACTTAGAGTCTCCCTTGGTCATGCTGGTAAACATGACAAGAGCAAACATCTAAACCATGCTTGGTAGAAAATTACAATAAGAAATCTAATAGACTGGAATTTTTGTTTTGATGCTTTTAGAAATTATTTAAATGCCATATAATATTGCTAGTTTAGATCGTATACCAGAGAAAGCAGTGAAAACATCATGAGAGAAGGAAAAATAATTGAGTTTGAATCTGCAGTGGTCTACCTTTAAATTTCAAGATTGAGGTTGTTAGACAAACTCCCTGAACTCAGTCATGTCACCTGTAACATGTGGAAAATAATACTCAAATTAAACTATGGAATTTTATGATCACAGGTTTCATCTCAGAGACAAAGTAGCAATATCTTTGTTTAGCTCAGATCTTAAGTTTCTGTTTTTGAACAAAGGGAGAAGAACTATCCAAAGGCAACATCTTTTTATAATGCTTGGTGAGACCAAAAATAAAGATTTTTCTTTCCTGCAAGTGATTTAAATCTGGTTTACCCAGTGGGAAAGCACTAAAGGCTATCATTTTGTTTTCCTTAGTTGAAGCTATTAACTGTAATTGCTTTTGTTAATAATACTTTACTTATTATAATCAAAGCTCAATTTTTGTACTTATACCCTGGGGCCAGTTTGTAGAGTCACAATTTATAAATGGATGAAAAACAATTAATAACAACTAGAAAAAACATTAATGATCTTATCAACAAAGTGCTATGTAATCTTGCA
Organism: Sciurus vulgaris; assembly: GCF_902686455.1. NCBI lineage: Eukaryota > Metazoa > Chordata > Mammalia > Rodentia > Sciuridae > Sciurus > Sciurus vulgaris. The sequence goes on along the minus strand of NC_136469.1, from coordinate 131,644,938 downwards.
TCGCACGATCATGTGCAACAAATAAAACAGAACACTTGGATTCAACTGGAGCTGTGGGCTCCCCTCAAACAAGTATTTCAATAGCACAAAATGATTCCTCTAAGGGGCATTCTCCTCCAAGGCTTAAAAGGGGGTATTTTTATTAATCTCCCAAAGGTCACATGTAGCCTGTTATAGTTTCTGTGGGGTTTTAGGCTTCAAAGAGAGAAGCTACAATAATCTAAAGGGAAAAATATTTCACATATCCCTTCTTCAGAGATTCCCTCATTGTAACCAAAAAGGCACTAGGTAATCAGTCTACCACCTCCAATTATGCTAGTCCACTCATATTTGCCCCTTATATGTCCCTATAAGTCTAGGCCCCAATTCTCTTCCTGAAACATGCTTAATGTTTTCTCCCTTGAACTTTTTTTCTTATGTGTACTCTTGCCCAGAATAACAATCCCATAAACACCATCTTCTCATAGTCAGATCTCATTTCTGAGAGGCTTCTTTTGACCCCCTTCTAGTATTAGTCTCAAAACCCATTGCTTTTATTTATCATCCTCTATTACTCTCTGACATAGCTGAATTACTTATTCAGTGCCTTGTCTATTATTGTATTCCAGGACATTGAACAGATCTAGAATCATAGTAAATACTCAATAAAGATCTGTTGAATGCATGAACTAGTTGATGAATCAATGAATATCTACTAGTTCTTGGGACAAAGCAAATAACTTCCTCAAGGATATATATATATATAGTGTGTGTGTGTGTGTGTGTGTGTGTGTGTGTGTGTGTTGCCAGTTGCTAAGGACTCCTTGCTCCCTTCTACTCTTATCCTTCCCTTCCTTCTTTCTCTCCTTCTCACTGGGTGTTTCACTGATGAAAGCATAGATTCAAGTAGCCAGCAGTGATTGTTTGAATTTAATACAATTCATTGCGGATCCAGGAAGGCAGACATTTCAAGAGTAGCAAAGGTCTAGCAAATGCTCAATATTTACTTATATCCAAATGAGAAAAATAATTTGAATGCACGAATACTTCCTACTTTTGTACTGTCTAACTGAGTGGTATCAGATAACTTACTTAACCTCTTCAGATGTTTTTCTTCCAAAAAGAACAATTTAAAAATATTTGACACAAAGGGTTTATTGTAGGGATTAAATGATGTTATAGAGAGAGTATGCTTTAAATAAATGACTAAAGAGTTACTATTAAAAGGTGTTCCACTCGTATTTAAAATACAAATACTAACTTTGGCCCAGTCATTCTACTTGGATATTTTCATCTTTGCAGCAAGGTATAACCCCTCTCCCAGGCACCTGCCACCACCATAGAACATATTTCCCCCCTGCACCAGCCAGTTTCAAAATTGTTCAGACCTCCTCCCACCTGTGGTTCCAATTTCAAGGCCAAATGTCATGTGAAACTGGAACTCTGTGCAATTTCAGCCCATGGAGATGAGTTCTGAATGTCATTCTTGCTGGACTCTCCAATTTACTTCCTAAGTCTCAAGACATCCTCCATTAACCAGAAACAATTTTCAGATAATGAGGATTCTTACTTTGAATTCCTGTTCATATAATATTTCTTCTTTGATCCTGAGTCTTAATGAGTTTCATCAAATCTCTGGTTGGCTAAAAAATTCATGTATTTATTTCTTGCCATAAACCCAGATGAGGATCAGGTGTCCAAACTTAAACTGCAGCATGGCTTCATTCCAAGCATCAGCATGAACCATTGGTGCTGAGCTGCTCTTAATGGAGTACCCAACTCATCATAGGCTAGCACTTAATCACACTTCCAGTCTTAGCTTGGGCATTATTTCCACTGTGTTATTTTTAAAATATCAAGTAAAGCAAGCAGGACCACTTCCACATTTCCAAAATTCTTTAGGAATTCTTTCATTGACAAACATTTTTACTTTTGGAAATTATGTGTGCTGGTTGATCTTTCAGACACTACATAGCTTAGACACTAATTATATAGCAGTGAAAAGAAAACAAACAAAAACCAGGCAAAAACTTTTGCGGTGCTGAGGATCAAACCCAGGGCCTTGTGCTTACAAGGCAAGCACTCTACTGACTGAGCTATCTCCCCAGACCCAGGGAAAAACTTTTGTATCTTCAGAAAACTTACATTATAAACCAGACATGGTGAAACATACCTATCATCCCAGCTGCTCAGAAGATAGAGGTGGGTGGATCACTTGAGTTTTGATTAGTTTGAGATGAGCCTAGTCAATAAAGCAAGACAATATTTCAAAAATAAACAAAGAGGAAAGAAGGAAGGAATGATGAGAAAAAGAAGGAAAGAACAATGGAAGATTGCAATATGGTAGGGAAAAATTAAACTAGAAAAATAATTAAATGAAAATATATTTCACAGATTCCAAGTTGAGGTGTCAAACAAGGTAGGTGAATGGGAGATATAAGTTATAAAGGGTATCTTGGAAGGCCTCAGTAATTAAGGTGGCATCATAGTAAAGACCAGAAGGTTGTGAATAGTGAGACCTGCCAATCTCCATCTTATTGTTGACTACGTCTTAGTAATGTCATCTACCCATGTTTTTCCTCCTCATCACAATATAAGTCCCACACAGGGAGGACGCATGTGTAAAAATAATCCCTAGAGTATGTAGCCGGGGCAAAGAGTGGGAGCAGATTCCTGCTGTTCTATTGGTCATACCATATCACCCCTCAAGGGCTAGGCCTTGTTTCATGTCGGCATACTTTTCAGGTACTGTTAGTGATTCTCAGCTTTTCTATAAACGAGTCTATATTCCTCACCTCTGCAATGCCTTAATGCTGTTCAGGATGTGTGTCACAAAGTTGAAAATTCACCAACTATGTGATACCCATACAAAGGAACATTGAGGGCTTCAGCAGCTGTGATGCCAATCTGTAATAGTTTACAAAGACAATTATGAAAATTTAACTCCATGGAGAAGATGTACCTCCAATGCATCTTCTTTTGTCATTGGAGAAATAAAATTTGCAATTTTAATGTAAAGAGGTAGGAGATAGACCTTTAAGGATTCCATGTTCCAATGTCTGATTGTCATGGAATCATATATTAATCCATTTGGACTGCCACAGCAAAATGTCATGGACTGTGGCATAAACAATAGGCTTTTATTTTTCACAACCTGGGAGGGAGAGAAGTACCAAATCAAGGCTCCAACAGAACCATTGTGCTAAGGGCTTTCTTCTTGGTTTGCAAATGGATGCAGTCTTCCTGTGTTTCAATGTAGTTAGGAGTGGGGAGCAGTGAGGAGTGAGGCAGAATGCAGAGAGAGAGAGAGAGAGAGGGAGCGAGAGAGAGCGAGAGAGAGGGAGAGAGAGAGACTCTAGTTTCTTTAAGAGCCACACTTTCATGCCTTTACCTAAATTTAATGACCTCCTAACACAACCATCTCCAAATATTATTGCTTTGAGATTTAGAGTTTCAACATATGAATACTGAAGAGATACAAACAATCTCTAACACACTACTTTGTGAAAAGAACTAAAATGAAGATGAACATAAAATAACCCTTTAGGGATGCAAACTGAGCAAAAGTTAAAAAAGTGAAGCCCTTAGCACAGCTCACTTGGTCAATGTTTTCTACTCAGTGTTTTCTACTCAACGATGGGTCTTTCATCTCAAGATATAATTTAATATTTACTTAGACAGTAACAAGCATCTATCATAAGTGGAGTCACACTGAATACAGTAAGCTCTAGTCATTATTGTCACAACAATGTTGCTTACCCCACAGCTGTAAGATCTTACAAGTATTCATGATAAACAGTGATGTCTTAGTCAAGTATTTCTGGGGTCGGCTGATCTATCCTGGTCTTGCAGAACTTGACTCTGCATGGTTTGTGCCAGTGGTTACCCTCAATGACATACTCATGGGATATGGAAGAACAGGAGGGAAAGTCCAAATACGAAAGTAGATTTTAAGCCTCTGCCAATGCGTGTGCTAATATCTGATTCTTTTGGGAAACAATTGTTCCAAACAAATAACAACTCAAAGTCAAGTGCACAGAAGGATACTCACTGCAAGAGTATGGACGTATGATAATTCTCTAGTGGAGTGAAACCGGATCCATTATTCAACCCTACCTCATAATATTTTGTTTCAAGGAATTATTTATTAGTTATAAGGCTTGCTTCCAAGCAAGTTAGGAACTTTTGAAAACCAACTATAAATAACAGCAAACTTTGTAAATCCTAGGTGTTTTAATTTGCTTATATACAACTGTAATTTTTACCATAGTTAATATTTCTTGAATTTTTCTTTTTAACTTTACTTTCTTTTTTTTTTTAATGTAGAGAATATGGGGCTTTGGAAAGAATTCTAAAGATAATTAAAATTCCAGGTTTCAGTCCTGGATCTGCCACTAATTAACTCTCTGACCATCAGCAAATTATCTCAAGTTCTTTTGGCCATGCTCTCTCGTCTGTCAGGACTTGGACTCAACAGCTACATTTCCTTCCATTATTACAACTGCATGAGTGTGTGTTTACTGACATGGAAGCTGGCCAATGGGCCTTGTCTCATCTTCTTTTAAAATTTTATTGTTGCTTCATATTAAGAGTTCCCAGCACCAAAAGTACTTTTATGACCCAAGGCGGGGTAGGGGTGTCTTGTTTAAAGCCGTGGGCACCATTTAAATGTTTCTTGGATGGACTCAGAGTTAAATGGGCAGGGTCTTGCCCACTCCCTGCCCCCACTTTCCCTGAATATACACTGTCAAGGGTGCAGGATCTTTGGCCATGAGATAAAGGTCACCCCTGATACCAAATTTTAAATTGTTTTCAGAACAGAGAATTTTCAGAGCTGCCATGAGCACACAAGATGTTTTATTGCTCAGGTCTGTAAGGAAATCCAAAGTACACTTTGTAAATGGGAAGGTATTCCTCTTTTGGAAATTGGCACGGATCACAAATGTTTGTTTGGAAGTTAATAGCATCACGTGTGTTTTTGACAGTGACATACCAGCAAAATGTTTTTATACAGAATTTCATGCACTTCTAACAAACCACAGCTAAGGTCTAACTCAAACTGAAGGCCCAAGTGACTATAAACCAAACAATTATTATTATTATTAATTATTATTATTATTATTTAGTCCTAATGTGTTTACTTCCTAATGACCCACAGTTTTAAATTCAGACCAAGCAGGATAGCAAAGTAAATAAATAAATAAACACAAATAAACAAACAAACGAACAACAAAAAAAAAAACAACATTATTTTTATGCTTCAGGCCCCAACAGGGCAAGGCACATTCTGGAAGACAACTTGTGTGTGATCAAAATGCAGTTTAAAACATCAGCAGGCTTTGATCAGGGCAGCTTGCTACTTTTAATTGTTTCCAGAGTGCTTGTTTGAAAATTTGTTAGCTTACACATTGCCTGCAATGGGAATTGATGGCTGAATTCACTGCCTTAATTCTTGGCTCAGGAAGAAGCTATGCTCACTTCAGTTACACTTAAGAAGCAGAGCTTTTGGCCAAACCATATAAAGGTGATTTCAGTTACTGTCTCTTTTCACCCATACCCAGAATAACAACAAGCCGAGGAATCCTAGGAAAGTGTGAGGTAATTGGTTGCTGGTTATTTTTTTTCTCTGACTGCACTAAGTTTAATCAAAGCTTTTTTGTTGTTGTAGTTTTTTTTTTTTTTTTTTTTTTTTCATCCTTTATGGATAATGGTAGATCTAAGTCTTGTAAAGTTTTCCCTTAACTAACAAGCACAGAGGCAGAGCAAAATCACCATCAAAAAAAACTTCTGAAAACTGATGCGTCAAAATCATCCAGTGCTTAGGGGGACAAATCAGAAAGCTCTGACTAGAGGGGAAGATCCACAGTGAGTGAGGGACCCTTTCCACAACCACCCAAAGCTCAGCACTTTTTCCTTCTAACCCTCGTGCCTTCCTCTGATGACTTCACAAAAGTCTCACAGGTTCAACAGTAAGTTTCATGCAGATTACCTTTCCTGTTTACTCCCCCCTTCCGTCTCAGCTCTTCCATTTGCCCTTCTGACTACCAAGTGGACATCCTTGCCTAGATGGAATCACACATGCACCCCAAATTCAGCGTGGCTAATGATAAGTAGATTGCCTCTCTTTAGACGGCACAGGGTATCCAATCTCATATCTTTCTAAATTTTTAATTTTGTGAATGGTTTCACCTTTTTATTATTCTAACCACTGCCCAAAACCCAGAAATTCTCTTCAAATGTTTCCCGTCTTCTGTACAATGCATTTAATCTGTCACTGGGTCCTGCTTATCCCATACCCCTGCTTTTTTCCTACATTTATCCTTTCTGTTCACAATGCTCCAGAAACAAAGTCATAACAGGAAACCTGAGACTTCCAACTTGCCTATTACCAATCCTTTCTCTATTTTACCATCAGAATTTTTGTTTTCCTAAAACCCATTTGTCATGTCACCCCTAGGTTAATGTCAGTTAATGCTGTCTACAGCACAAAGGTTAAACTCCTAGACTCCTGAGGTTGGCATTGCCAATTTTAGACTGCATCTTGAATCTTGCTTTCTGCATACTCTCCAATGGCTACCCTAGGTTCCTGTGACACTTAATTGCACAGTATATGATCTGTTCTCCAATATTTTGTGTTCCACATCTGTGCTTTGCTTTACTAGGAAGCCCATCTCCTTCATATAAATCTTCAAAAAGTCAACTCCATTGTGAAATCTTTTCTCATGTCTCAAAATAAAGTCAAGTCCAGTTGTTCTGTGTTCTCTTGCAGAATCTTGAGAAGGCATGCATCATTACTATGACCAACTTCTCTGAATGTCTTGCATATTCCCTATCTTAGCACAAAAGTTCTGCACCCAAAGATTTATTTAGTCCTGAGGAAAGTGTGATGGTTCACAGTATCTGGTCATTGTTTACATGACTGTTTCATGCACCAGAGTATGAACTACTTAAAATCAGTGAAAGCTCTAATATGCCTTTGTAGTCCTAAAAGGTATCCACAAAAAAAAAGTGAATTAAATAGTACATTTAATACTGTAATAATGTTTTGCCCTTTTCTATTGGATCCTCAAAATATTTAGAGGATGTTAATATTAACTTCAATCTTTGAGACATAAAGAGAATATATCCAAGAGAAACAGTGATCTGCCCACACTTCCATGGGCAGACTGCACACAGATGTTTTTCTGATTACTAAGTGATGCTTATTCCACCACGAAAACTACGGAAATCATTGGCTGGGACTTTATATGATGTGTTAGATTGAGTATTTTTCTACACACAAACTGATTTGGGGAGGAAAATGATTAAAATCAGATAAGCAGTTAATTACCAAGCCTTCCACTCAATTAAATTTTGAAACAGTTATTTGTTTGAATTAGATATCTTCGAACAAGATTGACGGTCTAGATATTATTCGTACAACCTAAACAACAGAAAATGAAAATAAATGTTATTTTCACAAGAACTAAATGAGATAATTTAGAAAATGAGAACACTGAGATTTTCCAGTTAATGTATTTATAAGACACTGTCACATACCTATTGTTCAGTCCAGTGGTTCTCTACTGGGAACAGTTGCCCCAAGGGATAGTTGGCAGAATTTTAGACATGGTTAGGGGTTGAAGTCCAGGGATGCTGCTAAATATCCTGAAATTCTAGGAATCATCTAATCCAGAATGTCAACACTGTTAAGGTTAGAAAACCTGGGTCTATGCTGAAAAAGAGATAAAGATCATCAAAGTTAACATATAATTTAATGAACTCTGTTATAAAACTGAGATGTTAACGGCAGATTCCACAACTATATATATGTGAATACATATTGCATATACATAATTTAATATCATTAAAAATTCTCTTTATAAATATTTAGTGTATTTTTAATTGAAAGTAGACATATTATTTATATTTACTGTTCAATGACCAGAAAAATATTTTGATAACTTCAAATTTTTTTTCTTGCTCTAGTCATGAAACGATTTAGAATTACGGCAGATATCTTTAATAAAATAGGAGCCTTTTTTAAGTCCTGTAATCCAACCATTGAAAAGGAATGACAACATCATTCCAGTCTATTTACTTTAGTATATAATTTACAAAGATTTAAAATTTTTAATTACACTCATAAAAAGAGTTTTGAATCATCATTTCTTTACTCAACTTTTATTACAACATAGCCCTCTAAAAATGTCATTTCATTATTGGATAAATTCCATCTATGAACAGATCATAATTTATTTAATAAATCATTTAAAAGTAGATATTTGGGATTTTTCCTCTGTTTTAATATAATAAGTAACACCATGATAAACATTACTGTACATAAATCTTTAGCCCTTTCTCTGATTATTTACTTGGGATAGAGTCCATGAACTAAAATATTGGGGTCAAAATGAAGCCATTTAAGGTTTAAGGTTTCAGTGATATAATCCATAAAACAGAAATAATAAACTATGGCCTCTCCCTAGTCCACAGTATAAAAAGGTCATGGAACAGCGATTTATTAACATAAACCATAGACTAGGCATCTGACTGTGAAGATAGTCAGAGGTGCAAATAGAGGGGGGAGCAGAGAATACACAAAGGCCCAGTTACAAAAACAGACCTGTTCATGTTTATTTTTGCTGGGCTTCTAAAGCTATGACTCATATGAAACCCCCTTTTCAGGTAGAATGTTAAAGAATGTTCCAAAGAGATCTGTTTGTGTTGTGATTCCCACTTCCTAAAAACATATAGAAAAGAAATATGGTTTTTGAGTTTATACATACTAAAACATACATATAATATACCATTCAGAACTCATTTAGTGAAAATTTACTCCATCCCAGAACTGTGCCGTCTTTCATTCTTTATTGTACGTGTTGTTTCTTTATAACAATTCTAGAGTGCTAACTCTACTTCACAGAAAGGGATACTGAGGATTTGAGGGCTTTACGTGTACTGACAATATAAATGACATAGCAAGAAGAGAACCTAGTATTCAAACACTTAGCTTTATGAACCCTAAGGAATTGTTCTTCAACTCAATTTTGCTTTTCATATTATTCAAAGTCCCACATATGAGAGCCAACTAAATGTCATAATAGAAGAATCGATCCCTTCTTTCTGTGTATTTAGTAAGCTTCTAAGCCTGACTGTCCACTCAACATTGACCTATTGTTACTTCATGACTGTTGCCCATCGAGTCACAATAGGCCTTCTCTGTATGCAGAATTTCACCCAATTTTGTTTAATTTGACATCACAGACACAGATAAAGGCGACCAGTTCTCACATTGAGATTTCATGCTGGAGATGGACTTAAAGTTCAGGACTACATTTATGCTACAGCCTTGGAAATACAGAGCTGTTCTTCATTTTTCTCTACAAAATACACTCCAAGTTATCTGGGACAAGTTGTCCTGAAAGTAAGACACCACCATTCCATTGGAAGCACCATTATGCACACTCTGTATACAGGCTACCAAATGCAGAGAAACTATGTAGAATCTGAACTCTGTTGTGTTTTTTTTTTTTTTTTTCTAATTGTTAAACTCACAGATTTCCTAATTTTTTAAAAAATTTATCCTTCAGAATATTTCTGTGACATATACTTATACTTCTCTGTAAATCTATTGTTTCTCTTTTCAATCAATGATAAGGTTTATTTCTCTGCTTCCTCCTTTGCACCTCCCCAACAATTCATCACCTGTGATTGAGGGTAGGCTGTCCTTGTCTTTCTGTCTGATTTCTTCAGGCACAAGGCATAAATGCATTTTCCATATTCATCTTCTTCTTACTGAACTTATACATTATGTTCTTTAATAAACAATATTCATGCATTTATTTTATTCCTAGGACACATCTACCTCTTTAGATTCTTTCCTGAGTCATTTCCTTCTCTCTTCTTCCTACCCATGTATATCTGGGCTCCCAATTTTTTTTTTCTAATTATCATATTTTGCCTATTACAGATGATATATTGGTACTTTACAAATGTCACATTTAAGTATCATTGGATAACTATCCTATACTTGCATGCATCGGTGAATATAAACATATCCATATAAACATTCTTCTAAACCTTTATAATAGATATGCAGATTGTAAATATTCAGTTCAATTTAATATTTGTTAGAGCTTGCCGTATGCCAGGACATGTGCTAGTCCTTGGCAGTGCATGCATCCATAGACTAAGAATCACATTCAGTGCAGTGAAGTGACTTACCCAGGATCACTACTAACAAGAGATTTATAGATGTGGCTTCTCATGTCATTCACACTTTCAGAGATATCCATCACAAAAGTCATTTTCTTGACTGTAATACATTTACTTCTTTTGTCTCTTTTGCAGATAATTTTTATAGTGCAATCTTTGAGAATTCAAAAGAAACATCACCTGTTTGTTTGAGGATGTCTGTGTAGGTCATATTTTCATTGCTGTGACCAAAGTATCCAATTAAAACAACTTGGAGGAGGACAAGTTTATTTTGGTCCATGGTTTCAGAGGTTCAGTCCATTGTTGACTAGTTTCATTACTCTGGGCCCAAGATAAGGCAGAACATCATGGCAGAAGGGCATGGCAGAGGAACACTGCTCTGTTCATGGAACTGGGAAGCAAAGAGAGAGAAAGGGGAAGAGCCCTTAGGAAACATGAACCATTCCAAGGCACACTCCCAGTGACCTACCCACTGTAACCATGCCACACCTGTTATTATATTCAAATTAGCATGGAATTATTAGGTTCTGGATCTCATAATCTAATCATTTCATCTTTGAATATCCCTTCATTAGCACAGGAACTTTGGAGAAACACCTCACACACAAATCATCCCTGGCTCCAAAGCTCATTTCCATCTTACTATGCAAAATGCATTTTGTCAATTTCCAAAAGGTCTCATAGTCTTCACAGTTTCAGCATTACCTAAAAGTCCAAGTCCAAAGTCTCTTCTGAGACTCTAATCAAACACTTGATGCAAGCCCCTATAGAAACCAAAAGCAAGTTTCACATATCTAATTATATAATGACACAGTACAAACATTTATAATCTAAAAAGAAGGCATAAAGGCAAGGAAAGAAGGATGGAACCAAAAATGAAAAACCATAAGCCCCATCAGACAAACATTTTCTGTAACTTTACCTCCAGCATCTGGGGTACTGGTGATGAGATGTTTTCTCCAAAGGGCTGGAACAGCCTGGCCTCTTTGGCCTTGCTGGTTGCAGCATTCATAGTCTCTCTTCTAGACTGACTGTCTCCACAGCCAACAGGATTTTTCAGGCAGATAGCTCATGTCACTGACATCTCTTCATTCCTGAGTTCACCACTGCACCATTGACTCCACCTTCGTGGCTTCATGCATCACCCTCTGAGGACAACCCACAAATATTTTGACCCTGCTACACTTTGCCTGTTCTCCCAGGTCTTCTACTGAAATCTGGATGGAATTCTCCATGATTCCCTAGCTCCAGCATCTTGCATTCCTGAAGAATCAGCACCACGTGGACAACACCAAGGTCTGCTGCCAGTTGGAGCAGTAATTGAACTCCCTGGTACCTTGAATGGCTGCAGCAACTTTTGAATATCTGGGCACTGACCAAAGTGAAACAACTTTCTAGGGCACCTATTATGAGCAGGGTGCCCCCAAGTTCTCTTCTTATAGATTTCTTTTCTCTGTTATACCATTAAGCCTTCAATGAATGTGGTCTTGCTAATTCCTGTGATGTCCTTTAGACATATTTCCTGTTGACTTTGTGCAAAGTAGTTATATCTTTATTGACTGGTATACTATACATTCGTTGGCCCCCTTTTGTTCTGCTCTGGATTTTCACTGTAAACCTGGCTAAAAGCCAATGCAATATCTATGCCACCTCCTAGACGCTCAGCTCCTTAAAATTTCCTCCACCAGATTAATTAGTTCATCACCCTTGCAATTCACCTCACATAAAGTCTCAGGACAGGCAAAATGTACACAGGTTATTTGTCAGAATATAACACAAATGGCCTCCAATGCCATTCCCAAAAGAGTCCTTCTTCCCCTCTGAAACCTCAGGAGCACAGTCTTCATTGGCCACACTCATGTCAGCATTCTGCTCTTCTGAACTCCCACCAGAATCACCCATTAATCTCTGTTCACAACATTCTAAGGCCCCTCTAGCTTACATCTCCAAACTTTTCCAAACTCCTCCTGCAAACCACTTCCAAGGTCATTTGAATCACATCATTAGGCCACAGCAACTATGCCACTCTTCTGCAACAATTTCTGTGTTAGTCAGAAATTCTATCACTTTTCATGACTGTGACCAAAATATGTCACAAGAACAACTTAGTGGAGTAAAACTGATTTTGTACTTCCAGTTTTAGAGTTTCAGTCCATGATCAGATGAATTCATTACTCTGATGAGACAGATGAGGCCCAGCATCATAGTGGGAGGGCATGGGAGAGGAAAACTGCTCACCTCTGGATCCACTGGAAAGCAGGGAGAGAAAGGAAAATGGGCTGCAGGAAAGATAAATCCTTTGAGGGCACCGCAGTGGCCTAACTCCTTCAAGAACAACCCACCTGAATAGTATTACCACCCAATTAGTCCATTCAAATTAGGATGAATCAATTAGGTTATAGTCTTATATTTCAATCCTTTCACTCCTAAATATTCCTGCAATAATGCAGGAGCTTTTGGGAGACATCTCATACCCAAACCATAACACTGTCTTCTACCATTATCCCTGCACATGAGGAAGAAGTATCTACAAAATGCTGTAACATTGCATCTTGCTCTAGTAGCAGTAATTGCATTGCATTAGACAGTGTCTTGTCTCTATGTCATTCTTCCCCAAAGTCCTTTTCTTTTTCATCTTGCACTTACCTTGTCTGGTCTGACATGTGATGCCTAACAGGTATTTGCCAGGTATATAGTGCTTTGAATTTGAAACCCAAATAAAGTTCATTACAGTTACAATCTCTGCCTTCTGTATTTAGAACAAAATCTGTCTGACAAAATGAAACAAGCAAAGAAACAAAAAATTCTCATATTCCAAGTACCAGGAGCTTATTGCTTAAATTTATAAACCTGACTTCTCTGTTCCGGAAAAACAGCAAAATTGACTATTATCATTGCCATTTCAATTGATGCCTCATGAATACCTTTTTAAAACCCATTTCTTTTTCTTTCTAGTTCAGTATGATGATAACTTTGGTATGTCATTCCAGGAAATCATGCATATTAAACCTGATAACATTATTGTAAGCAAGGTAAATGACCTGTTATAGATTATTCATCTATAAAACAGGGTTACTATTGTCCAGACAGAGCATTGTGTGTCCTATGTATGTGACTATAAGTACATATTCATAAGTATTCAACTCTCTATATGTGGAATTATATATAAATACACACATACATACATAAAGAGAGAGAGTGAGACTGTACTAGGGATTAACCCAGGGGGCACTGTATCACCTAGCTATACCCCCAGTCCTTTTAATTTCTTGTTTGGAGACAGGGTCTTAGTGAGTTGCTGAGATTAGTTTCAAATCAACAATCTTCCTGCCCCAGTCTGTGAAGTTCCTAGAATTACAAGCATGGACTGTCACACCCAGCAAGAATAAAATTTAAAAGCACTTGACCCCCCCAAGGGATAGAATATAGAATAATTGTCTCTTCAAAGGCACATTCATAAATTGCTACTGGGAATGCAAATTGGTGCAACCATATGGAAAGCAATAGGGAGATTCCTAAGAAAACTTCCATTGGAATCACATTTGACCCAGTTATCCCACTCCTTTTTTTGTGCCCAGAAGACTTAAAATCTACATATTACAGTGACACAGCCACATCAATGTTTATAGCAACTCAATTCACAATAGCTAAACTATGGAACCAACCTAGATGCCCTTCAACAGATGAATGGGTAAAGAGAATGTGGTTTATATATGTACAATGGAATATTACTCGGCTTTAAAGAAGAAGGAAATTCTAGCATTTGCTGTTAAATGGATGGAGTTAGAGAATATCATGCTAAGTGAAATAAGCTAAACCCAAAACACCAAAGGTTGAATGTTTTCTCTGATATGTGGAAACTAATTCACAATAACTGGGGTGGGGGGGATAGGGAAGCCTAGGGTTACTTTATATTAGGTAGAGGGGAGCAAAGGGAGGTGAAGGGGTATGGGGGAAGGAATGATAGAAGAGTGAAACAGATATTACTACCTTACCTAATTGTGTGACCGCATAATCTATGTTATCCTGCAATATGTATAATCAGAAAAATGAGATTACGCTAAATTGATGTATGATCTATCAAAATGTATAAATTCATTTTACTGTCATGTACAGCTAACTAGAGCAAATAAAATTCCAAAAAAAAATTAAAAATGTGCACACACTGACCCCCGGAACAAACCTCAGGAACACGTCCACCTTCACAAAAGGGTCTCTGCAGATGTGAATAAGGTTAAGGATGGAATGCACTGTGGATCATGTGGGCGGACCTAATTTATTTGTAGGCATTCTTAAATGAGGAGTTTTACCTTGTCTGTGATCAGAAAGAGATGTGACACAAATGAATGATCCAAGAAATGCCAGATTGCTGTCTTTGAAGATGGAGGAATTGGAGCCTCTTGAATCTGGAAAAAGGAAACTGAATCTTCCCTGGAGCATCCCAAAAGGAATGACCACAGTTGCACCCACAGGTGATTTTAGCCTGGCAAGACCCCGGTCAGGCTTCTGACTGTAAGATCATATATTTCCTCATTTTGGGGGGGAGAAGGTACTGGGGATTGAACTCAGGGGCACTTGACCACTGAGCCACATCCTCAGCCCTATTTTGTGAGTTTTATTTGGCTACAGGTTCTCACTGAGTTGCTTAGCACCTTGCTTTTGCTGAGGCTGGCTTTGATCTCATGAGCTTCCTGCCTGAGTCTCCCGGAGTCTCTGGAATTGCAGGTGGACACCTTCATGCCCAGCACATAATTTTAAGCCACTAATTTGTAATAAATAAATGTTTATCTTGATTTCATTTAAATGTTGCTTTATCACATGACTTCCAATGAAAACAGTGAGGGCAAGCTCTTATAGGTCATTAAAAGTTCATTAACTTTTATCTAGGCTGCCTGTTCCAGTGAACAACAGCTTGAGTTCAAGGAGGAAAGTCTTGCTTGTGGACCATTTCAAGTTTTCTCCCTTACGTATGCATTAGGGAAATGATTGAAAAAAAATTAGTAAATTCTAAAGGACATAATGTTATGCAATAGCTTATGTAATGAATATTAAACCATAACTATTTGCATTATTCATTCACTTACTATTCTACATATAACTGTTGAGAATTTTCCCAAAGGGGGAAAAAACATTCAAAATGGGGAGAATGTCCTGAATAAACCATTTCTGCCCTAAAGGAACATTCAGAACAGTAAAATACAAATAGCCAAAAGGCAATACCAAGAAGCTTGAATTCAGAGCTCTGCTTTGCTCAGTTACCAGCCCAGACATCAGTGCTGTCCCTGGAACACAACAGGTTCACAAGGTAACCAGGGACTTTGTTGAACTGACTCTCATATATAATCTAATATAATAATGCGGTAACTTACAAGAGGGATGATTATCAAGTTTCATAGAAAAAAGTCTACTTTAAATTAACATCAAAGACCAAGGTGAAGGATGCTCAAGAATTTAATATAATTGAGTTTTAAAACTGGATGGTGAAATAAGCTAGACTCAGAAAGTTAAGGATGGAATATTTTCTCTTATTTGTGGAAGGCAGGGAAAAGTAAGGAATAAAAATGGGGACCTCATGAAATAGAAGGGAGAGGAGTAGAGTAGAAGCAGGGGATCAAGGGTAAGAGAGGAGGACAGGCAGAAGGGAAGAACTAGGAAATAATGTTGACCCAAGAATGCTATGAGCATGTATGAAAATATCACAAAGCATTCAAATTTTATATATCACTATAATGCACCATTTAAAAATAAATACATGGATGGAAGATGAACACAGGACAGGACATGGATCAGGGCGAGGAAGAAGGGATGGGAAAGGGAGAGTACTAAGGATTAAACCAGATGACACTATGTTAATATGCATTTATGAACATGTCAAAATGAACCCCACTATTACACATAACTGCAGTGCGCTGAAAAAAAGGGATGGTCTATGCACTACCATTATGAAAACTAGAGTTAAAGAGAGGGTTGCAGATGGATGATAGGACTTGGAGTTTCCAAAACAGACTGCTAGCCCTAGAAATCTGAACAAAGTTTATAAAGAGCAACCACAAATGATGCTTTAGACAGATAGATTTGACTGGATTATTAAAGTTGAGCAGGTCTTTTCAGTGCAGGGATTTTTTGGCATGAGGGGGCTGATTTATTAGGCTTTTCCATATCTGTTATCACTTACCTATTGCTTCATAACCAAATTTCCTGAACAGTGTCTTTAGATAACATGTCACTATTTGTCAAGACTCTGATGGTTGGTTTGGACGAGCAGTTCTGTGCTCTTTTATGCCTCTGCTTTTGGCTGGAGGCTGGGCTCACCTGCGTCATTCTTCTCATGCAGGTTATTTTTTTTTTTTTTTTTTTTTTATTGGTTGCATTTCTGTTTGCTTCTTTCAATTTTTAAATCTCGGGTTTCTTCCTGTGATGGCAGAAGTATTTGTAAAAGGTGAGAGTGGAAGCCAGAGATTTCTTGAGATCCAGGCTCTGAGGTCACACAGTTTCTCTTCTGTCAAATTGTATCATTCAAAGAAAACATTAGCTCCTTCCAAAATCATGGGGATGGAGAAATAAATCACTCTGACAGGATGAGGTAGCATCTTCAATTCTAGAGACGCAGGCATACAGGGATGGAAGCAACTTGAAGCTGTGTTTTGCAATCTGTTAGTTTAGTTCAATTACTTAGTTCAAAAACTAATATCATCATGGAAGTTTCTGTTTATCTTTTATGTATTCCACCTTGTAACTTAAGAGTTTGCTAATGCTGTTGCAAGTCTTTGAATTATGCAATAAAAAGTTTTATAATTGAATACTTCCAGAGTATTAAATTAAGCATTTAACTTTTAAAAGAGACACATTGTGTAATATATAGCTTCCTATCTTAGAAATGATACATATGGGGACATTTAAAGGAAGGATGGAGCAGAGCAATTTAATAATAGATTATCAGCTTAGCTCAGGCGATTCAAGTTAAATGATAATGAGGTGAGAAAGGAGAGAGTAAGAGTATGTTATATTCTAGAGATCTGCTCTGTATACTCTAATTCACCACTTATACTGTCATTCGGCACAGAATAGGTGAGGGGTTAACAAAAAATAAAAATCAATGCTTATCACACAATTTTAACATGTTGATAATTAGGATAATGGAAAATCATGAGCAGAAATAGTTAATAGAAGTGACAATGGTAATTCATTTGTATAGATTGTTTGAAGTGTGAGATATATGATAGGAAAATTAGTTTCAGGATGGAGTATTAATTTATTATGGATCCTACAAATATCTCTACAAATATTCCTTGGCAAGTCATGATGCAAAACATAACAAATATAGATCTTGCTATCTCAAGCTTATAAATAACTAAATAGGCATTTAGGATGCAGTATCATAAGTGTCATGACAAGGGAAATACAAAGTGCTCTATGTGGGAACCCCTTTCAAGACCAGTGTGGGACCTGGGGTGACTGTGAGGTCTATGACAGAATATGTGATTTGGAGGAACCAAAATACAAAAGCAAATTAATGGAAAAGAATAAACATCTCCCCAATAACATTGGGATTCAAAACAGGGAGAATATGAGACAAACTGTATCACTATTAAAAATTGCTGCAATTGTGGAGGATCAGCCCTGAAAATATGAGCGTGACTGAACATTGGAGATCAGTTTGCATGTGGAAGTAGAGATGTACCTCAATGGGGATAGACATACCAGGAGAGCAACATGATAGGGGGTCAAGAAAAGTAAAGATAAACTGAGATAAGCACACCAAATGTGAGAGGAAGCTCACGTCAGTTAAGTAGTAAATGGGGCATTTTTATGAGGGATAGCAGAGTCAGTAAGCAGGGCACATTTAAATATAGTGGACGAGGGTGATGAGGCTGTCAGCAGCAAACTGAAGACCATGAGTGGACACTTACTTTCCGCATGAGGACATTAACCATTGTGAGGCTAACAGTCTTGAATTCTTCAGGAAACAGAATCCCAGATAGAGTTTATCATGTCAGGTGTGTATTAAAGTGTGTGTGTAGGCTTGGCACCTACACAAACAGCACGAGAAGAAGCAGGATGATGCCGAGGGACAGGTCAAAAGTGGGAGGCAGAAAAATGGGCCTTCCGACGTGGTTCCACACCCTGGCCCTCAGAACCTCCAAAAGGTAAAGGGAATTAGATTTCTGATCAGCTAAACTTAAAATAGGGAGATTTGCTTGAACTATCGGGGCAAATACTATATTATCCCAAGGGTTTTTAAAAGAACCATTTTAGGAGGAAGAGGGAGGCAGAAGAGTCAATGTCAAAATGAGGTAATTTGAAAAATTCTCAACCAGACATTGCAGACTTTGAGGATGAAGGAAGGGGCCATAAGCCAAAGAATGTGGATGTCCTCTAAAGAAAGGAAAGGCAAGGAAATGAATTTGCTGGAGACTCAGGAGGAACAAAGTCCTGTCAACACCTTGATTTTAGTTGTGTTCAACCTGTATCAGATTTACAATATAGAGAAGTGAAAGATAATAGATTTGTATTGTTTTATGTCAAGCAATTTATTATAAGAGCAACAGAAAACTAATGTATTGGTCCAGGGTCAAAGCTACATTAGACCAACTCTATGAGTAGCTCTGGACTGAGAATGACCCTTAAGAATTGCCTATAATCAAGAATAAAAGCAACAATAAGTGTTGGTGAGGATATGGGGGAAAAGACACACTCATACATTGCTGGTAGGGTTGCAAACTGGTGCAGCCACTCTGGAAAGCAGTATGGAGATTCCTTAGAAAACTTAGAATGGAACCACCATTTGACCCAGCTATCACTCCTTGCCCTATACCCAAAGGACTTAAAATCAGCATACTACAGAGACACAGCCACATCAATGTTCATAGCCGCTCAATTCACAATAGTCAGATTGTGGAACCAAACTAGATGTCCTTCAATTGATGAATGGATAATGAAACTGTGGTATATATACACAATGGAATATTACTCAGCCATAAAGAATGATAGAATTATGGCATTTGCAGGCAAATGGATGAAATCGGAGAATATCATGCTAAGTGAGATAAGCCAGTCTTAAAAAATCAAAGCCTGAATGATTTCTCTGATAAGTGGTCGATGATACATTATGGGGACAGGGAGAGGAAAGGGAAGAATGGAAAGAAGGATGGATTGTGTAGATAAAAATGAGGTATGTGGGGGAGTAGGGAGAGGAAAGATAATAGAATAAGCAAATACCATTACCCCGTGTACATGTATGAATAGGTAAATGGTATGACCCTACTTCATGAAATGATAGTTTTACCCCATTTGTGTAAAATGAATCAAAATGAAAAAAAAAAAAAAAGGAAAGAAAGAAAAACAGTAGCCATACACCAATCAGAGAATGCAAAAATAAATTATATTGTGATGGTAAAAAAATAGATTGTCCTGGGTGAGTCAGGTTGGCACACCTCTATGCTCGTTCTTTGGTGGTCACTGATGTGGCACATGCCAGGAAGGAAGAGTGTGGAGGAGATGGCTCCCTGCCTCTGAGGCAATCCCAGGAGATGCTGACGGTTGAAGGTTTTCTGTCCACAGGTTGCCCCCAAACAGACCCGGCACAAATCTGTCATTGAGCAGAATCCTAGCACTATGTGACTGTGTCCACCACAGTTATCATGAAATTTATCAGACAGAAGAGAACTTGTAAAAAATAATAATGCTAATAATAATAATAGTCAGAACACAGACCTATATAATGTGTACACTGATTCATCTGGGACCAAGATCCTTACTTACGCTGGGGACAAAAAGATGCTAAGGCCCCAATTATTCAAATCATCTCTTTATTCACACCCTACATGGAATCATTTAACAATTCTTTTTGCCTCTCCGTTTAAAATTATAACCAGAATGCCAACAATTCTTACTACCTCTACTATCTCCACAATGGTTCAAAGCTGGCAGTCCTCCTTCTGGATCACTGCAGAACCTTCCTAACACATCGTTTTTTGTTCTCCCTTTCTCAATGGAAAAGTAAAGTAGATGACCTACTCTCCCTCTCAGTTCTCTGCAAAGAGTGGCTCCTTATCTTGCTTAGCAAGAAAGCCAACACCTCTATAGGACTTCAAGATTATACATATTCATTTGACCTTTGACCTCTTCTCTGACCTCATTGGCTTCTACACTATTTCTCAAACATCCCAGGAATCTGGCCTTAGATCATCTATCCTAACCATCCTTGTCGCCTGGGACACACTTCTCCAGATTTCCACCTGGCCAATTCTTTCACCTTCCTCAGGTATTTGCTCCAAACTGACCTTCTTACTACAGACCTTGGAGGCCACTCTATTGAACTTTGAGCTCCCACCTACTGTCTCTACACTGCCAATTCTGCTCCTTTTTCCCTCCATATTACTTGTCCCTTCTGACAAGAAATGTCTTCATGTGTGTGCCTTAAAAAAAAATCTGTTCCTTCTAATTCAAATATAAGCTTCATAAGGGCATCCTTTTCTGTTTGTTCAATGATACATCCCAAGAAGAGAGAATGTACTTGGCTGATAAGACACATTCCCTTCATATCTGTTAGCAAAATATATTTTTATAGCACTTTTTTGATACGAGAAGGAGCCACATGGCATTCTGAACCCAGAATCTTCAGTGAATATCTGTTACTTGCAGAACTCAAGTTCTTCAATCTGATATTGAGACCCTCCATCGCTTGTCAAAACTTAAGGGAATGTGTGTATCCTCTCTGGAACAAATTCCTCATCTAGAAGAAATAGCTCCTATCTCCCTCCCCTTAAGATCCAGTAATAAATTATAAAACACTAAACACTGGGTCTTAAAAATGATGGGTGTTTATGATGGGGTAAGTTTCATCATTTTCATTGCATTTACTACTATTTATTACTGTTGTTGTTATGATTCTTACGGATGTCTCAGATTCTATCACATCTTTTCACACAGCTCATCTGCCTGTCTGTTAAACCAGAGCAGCCAATTCTTTCTCCAGACAATCTGTATTTTTTTTCTCACCTCCAGTCTTCTCTCACCCAGTTCCTCTGCATCAGATTCTCTCCCTATGTATTTATCTTCCAATTTTCTCCACAGTTCAATTTTCAGCTTAAACGTCAATGCCTCTGAGACATCTTCACTGACATCTGTCTCCCCTAAGTCCAGAAGAGCCCGTCCCTTTCCCTGCGTCCTAGGCAACACTGCTGAGGTCCGTCCTGCAGGTTTACATTGTGCCTCTTGTTCTCTAGAACATTTCCCATCTCCTACGGGTGGAATCCAGTCACTTCCTTGCATCCAGCAGATGTTTGTTGATTATGTACCTTTACCACTTAATGACAATAAGAACTGACTCTAGACAGAAGCATAGATAATAGGAAGGTCTCTTTCCTCTAAATCTGCTCAAATAATAAATCTAAAAAGAAGAACTTAATAACTTCGGAAAGTACATAAATTGACGCATTATTAGTTTTGTATAATTAAGGACAGAATAATAAGAAGACTTAAATTTATAGACTCAAAACTTTGATGCTGTTAGTAGAAAGCATATTATAATTAAATAACTTAGATTTTTATAAATTAACAGGAAACTGTTACTTTTGAATGTGCTTAGCCTAAACACCACTTATGTGCTCTAGCTTAAAGAGAATTAAATGTTTTTATCAAAACATCTCATTTCATGAGCAATTTACTTAATATGATTTGCATAATTTCTAAAATATGCAACATGGATTTATTTAGTATGCATTATTCATGTTGATCTCAAAAAGAGCTTTCAGCAATTTGCTACACTTGTATCCTTTTTCATTTGTAATCCACACCTACAAAAATTTAATATTCAGTAGATGTAAGATCCTAAGACCTGGCAATAACAAGTTCTCAAAGAATATGGGTTTTAGAGTCATCGAATATTTCCCTAAAGAAGATGCATATAAAGTACTTCATCCTTCAAATCCATTCACTTGATTAAAATAAAATCATTGTAATGACTTTGATCAAAACAAAATAGGTTCAGGGAAGAAAAGAAGAAATGCAGACTGAGAACTGTAATGGCAAGAGATAAAGAGAATAAAGAATGAGACAGAATCATTACCTTATGTACATGTATCATTACACACATGGTGTGAATCTACATCATGCACAACCATAGAAACGAAATGATGTACCCCATGTGTGTACAATGAATCAAAATGCAGTCTGCAAAATAAATAAATAAATAAATAAATAAATAAATAAATAAATAAATAAAAAAGACTTGAAGCCGGAGGCCGGATTGATGCTTGTGTCTGTCCTCCTGTCTCCTAGGCTTAGCAGACTTTGCATGTTCTATCTCCATAACTCTCGTCTCTGTTGCCTCACTTGTCATAGGGACACCACTGAGGTTTCTTCCACTTCCAGGTTCTAGGAAACTGCAACATACCTCCTCCGCACAAATACTATTCAATAGACTTTTCAGTGCACACTTATGGTAATTTTCATTTTAACATAACATATAACGAATTAGTTTGCCACTCATACCAGTAACATCAAATCACGTTCTAAAGTTTACCTTAAATTTCAGGATGGCTTCAAAGCTTTATGGAGATTGAAGTTTACATAATTTGGAGCATCTGAATCCAGAAAAATGATTTGAAAGTAGGCTTTGGCAATTACATTGGACTATTATGTTAGAGTCCGCCACAGGGCCTTGGAAGAGGCCACATGAGTGAGCAGTCCTGGATTTCCAGATCCACTAGCTAGCTATGTAGTAAACTCACCTCTGTTCACAAAGCAGTGCTAAGAAACCTGCAAGTGAGAAAGACACTTTTCTTCATTTCTTGTGTATTGATCACAACCATAAAGTGCTATAACATATTTATTCATATCATTTGTTTTCATTCATGCTTCTTTCCATGATATTTATATTAGTAAAAATTGAAAAATACTTATAGAAAAATTAAATAACAACCTATATACATCTATTTGAAAGAAAACCTTCCATGCATTGAAAATGAAGCTTTAAAAGATTTAAAATACTTCAGATAAAATTTAGGACACAAAACAGAAGTATTTGGTGTAATTTGGGGTGTTACATAATCATAGCAGGAAGAAGAATCTAAATTGCAGTAATTGTCCTTTTTGACTACTAGAAAGACTACTGGATTTTCTACTTTAATTTATGTTATACATATTTTTTCAAATTAAAAGTGTATTATGTTTTCAGTGGAAACTTTACGCAATAAAATTTTTATGTGATCACAGAAAACAAGTTTAGTAAATGCAAGCTTGGTTTATCAAGAGCCATATCTTGAAATTCTGAAGAAAAATTAAATTTTATTTTACTTTTATATATGAGTAAATCCATACTACGTAGAATTTATTTTTTAAGTTGAGATTCCACCAATCAGTGGTTATAGTTTACATAAAATTAAGAATTAATTAACATTAAATAGCATTAGTAATTAATGTCATTTCTAGAAGGTCAAAGTGACAAGGGAAACGTGCTAAGAGAATGCCCAGCAAACCAGGGGCCTCACTAGGTGCAGACTGTTTCCGTTGACCTCCTGCCAATCTTCATGCTTTCCTTAGCAAGCTCAGGAGGAATCTTCCAGCTGTATCACTGTTAATTTCATCAAATCCTATCATTAAAATCTTTTTCAATTGTTAATTAGAAATACAAGAACAAAAAATTATAATAACAACATAACTTCATTCACAGCAAGTACAATCTAAGCAGATAATCTATTTAGTAGCTCACCTTTTTCTTTTTGCTTGCTTAAGGCTTTCCCATGTAAAAGCTTAGTTAAATCCAACCAAAGTGCTCTGATTTCAAGTACTGGTTGTTCTGTCAATGTGACCCAAGATGTTTCATTCCACCTCTACTAAATTAAATTTCCTCATCTCTAAGAGAAGTTAGAAAAGGGTATTACAAAGGATCATAATGTAGTCTGAGAGAAAGGATTGAGAGATGCTGATACAATTGCTTCGTGATAAACTGCATTATGTGTTGTCAACTTGTACACAATAATCGGGAGCTAACTACAGTCTTTTTGCCAAATCTATTTTATTATTTTACTTCCCAAATGGGAAGTACTTAATTCCTCTTTGGAGAATTTTTCCCTTCCTATCCCCATGTGCTTTTCTCTCTTTTATGTCTCTTTTATGTCTCTCTCTCTCTCTCTCTCTCTCTCTGTCTTTTTTATGTATAAACATACCTATAGAAGTTTCAAGTAAAAAGGGAACTTTAGTTCCTTGGTGTGATTTCCAACAGAGAAGCTGGCCTACCTACAAAGGACCAGTAGCATCGGTATCACCAGGAATCTTGCTGGAAATGCAAATTCTCAAGTTCCATCTGACCACCTGGAACAGAAACTGTGAGTGGCATCTGGTAATCTGTGCTTTAACCAGTCCTCTGGGTGAGAGTGATCCTGTTTGAGAACTTCCAGACTAGACTAAGTCCTACTATCTCCATGACTTCTGCTAAGATATATCGCCTCTTAATGGCTCACCTTGCTGAAAACTGGATTTGCCAAAACAGTGACCATAATCAGCAATTTATTAATTGTGAAATAGAACCCTTCTCACTTGCATATTTTTCTGGGAAATGGTTGAAGAATTTCATTTCATCCATTTTACCAAAACACATAGGAAATTTAGGACAAATCCAATTAGAGGTTTGTGCTTCCACAGTCTGCCAAGAAAGAAACGAACAAAACAAACAAATGGAGTAGAAGTCATTTAGCTGAATTATTTGATTAACTCCTTTGGCATTCTGAAACAGGGAAACAATCAAAAGAGCAAAAAACTCCTTATCCTCATTTACACATTTAGTGCATTATAACATGAGCAATCATCTTTGGAAAATGTATTTGCATAATGAGATTTTTTTTCCATAGGGCCTGACTTTTTGTAATTTTTCCTATTATTTACTTATTTATTTTCATTTATTTATGTTTCATTTTTATTTTATTTTTTTACAGTGTTGGAGGTCAAACCTAGAGCTTCATGCATTCAAGTGCTCTTCCACTCTACTGAAGTCCTAGTCCTCCTGGTTCTTTTTAGTTGTACTCTAGTCATTAATTTTCCTCCCAGCTCTGGGATTGTAGCTCAATGGTACAGCGCTTGCCTAGCATGTATGAAGCACTGGATTCCATCCTCAGCACCACATCAAAAAATAAGTACATATAGTAAAGGTATTGTGTCCATTTACAACTAAAAAATATTTAAAAAAATATTCTTCCCAGTAAGAATGGGTAGTTCAAAATATTCTTATCCCATTGATTACTCAAAAATACAGAATGCAACCACCAGGAAGGCAGATTTTTCTTTTTGCTACTATTATCAACACTTGAAACAATGTTGACACGTTGTGGATACTTAATACTATTAATGGAATGAATGATTGAGCAAAAAATGTATTTTGACTTGTGTACTTAGTGTTTGTTTTTCTATTACCAAAAGGTAGCTTTATGAGCCAATTCACCATTTCAGTCATGAAAAGCCTAGTTTTAGACTTCTTTCTTTCTTAGTTTCATGCTATTGTTATTGTCTTGATGTAACAATGTCATTTTGGAAAATTTATAAGTGAGGTCTTATGGGACAAATAGAATACAAACGTGAGTATGATTGTCCACCATATACTCCACTTGTTCTCCCTTCTATGAATGCAGAATTCCCATGGCCCTGTGGAGTGTAGGAGGTCAGCAAGTCTCAGAGCAAGAACCAAGTAAGCAAGTGGGTCACTCCTCTACTGACTAAGTGAGGCCTGGAAGCCCCACACACTACATTTTCTGTTCAAACCAGACATTCGAAAGAAGTCAGTGGTGTTCTAAGAAACACCAGTAACCAAAGAACTCTATCATACACCTTTTATTTTATCGATATTAACTTCCTCAACATTAGCCCACTACCTATAATGAAAGTCATGACATAGAAAATAGAGGAATATTTAGCTTCATTTCTTTCAAATCTTTCCTATTCATCTGGAAGGTGAAAGTTGAGTGTTGGTAGAATGTTCATGAATCAATAAATAACATAAAAACACCTGAGTCAGGGCAGCATTTCTATTCTTTTGATAACTGTATATGGGTGCATATATGAAGTAAATACACATTGTGCAATTTTGAAGATTTCAGGAATACATAAAACTAGCATTGTACAATATAACATTAACCAGAAACAAATATGTTCACAACTTATAATTATAATTTTTCTTAAATTTTAACGACATTCAATAGTAAATAAAACTGACCATGCAATTTGAGAGAAGTAGTGTAGAAAAAATTAAAAACTTGTGTTTTAATACCTTTAATGAACTTTTTCTTGCTTTTTGAACTAGGGTTGCTGTATTCTTATTTTTCAAAGGATGTAACTGGCCCTGGCTAAACGTAAGTCCTACATACAAACTCATACAATTGCTAAACCTCTCCAGCCATGCTGATATGCTATGATTTGGATGTGACTTAAACGTATCTTCCAAGGGTTTATCTATTGAGTCTTAAGGAGGTCTAAATCTCTAGGGCAGCTCAATATGAATTAATGAAGTTCTCCTAGGACCCTCATTAGTTCTAAAAAGAGAGTTGCTGTAAGAGAGTGAATTTGATTCTTGAATTGCTCTATGGCTTTATGTCTCATTGTGTGGTAGCTCCCTCTTGCTCAAGCTTCACCCATGATGCCCTCTGCCAATGATGTGACACAGCTAAGTATGACCCTCACTAGAACTGGCACCATATGGTACAGGTTTAAGCCTTCCAAGCTGTGAGGCAAATAAACCCCTTTGCTTTATAAAGTACCCAGACTCAGCTACTTTATTATATTAAAAGCAAATTGACTAATACAAAGTCCTTTTCCTACTTTATTTTTGCATGTATAATTCCTTCCATCTGAAGGTCAGCATGGGAAGCATCCAGTCTTGGAAAAAAAAAATCAACTTAATTTATATCCTGGTTGTTATTATTAGGTGTGTGAGCCTCTACTTCCACTTAGGTTTTACCTTCCTGTGTGTGAATGGGGCTTGCTAATACCTACTTAGATATAATGAAAATATTTGTCACACTGATAGCTAGCAGAGGAGCCAGGACAAATTCCCAATTGTTCTGATTTTTTAAATGAAAAACAAAACACTGGTTTTTTTTGTTGTTGATGTTGTTTTTTTTTTTGCTTTTTTTTTTTTTTTTTTTGCCAAAAAAATTACTTCAGTAGGGGATTTCTGCCTGCACCCTGGAAGTTGAAATCTTTGCACTGTAAATGAATGCTTCTCCTATTGTTGCTCAATTCCATTTTTGCTGCATCTTTAGAAAACGATTTCTTTCACTAGACCCCAGAACGCTCACCTCTTTGGCCAAACCCTCCTCACCTCTTGCAGGGGTTGGTTGTCCTGCTCTGGGCTATTAAATAAATGGATTCATGCTTTTATTATTCAGCTCTCATCTGAAGTGCTGGATTGGAATTGTCAAGATTGAATTTTTACTGACCAGATTATTACTGTGTGACCTTGAATGAGCCATAAACTCTTTGGATTTCAGTTCTTTTATCTATTAAATGCATAAAATAATAACAATAATAATAATGGCCTATTACTAATTCTTGACAGATGCTATGAGACTTGAGAATAGGAAAGTTTCTGGCACATGGTAAATGGAATTCAGTAAATGTTACTGCTTCCATCATTAGTAATGGCACTCATATTTTGAACCTCACCTCTGCATGTTTGTCTTTGCCATGATTCTAAGTATTCCTCCTGGGCAGGGAGTGCATCTTGTTCCATGTCTCCCCAGCACCTGCACAATAGTGTCTGTAGGTACATCATGAATGAGTGAGTGAATGAGTCAGGCCCTGGACACACATTTGCATTTGTTTGTTACCTGATAGTGACTAATGTGCACCTAATCAGGCTGACCTTCACGAGTTCCAAGGAAATATCTTCTTTTCTTCAGATGCAGCCAAGCTTAACCTTAATTTGTTAGGCTCTCTGCCAAGATGAAGGTACAAAAGAGTACTTCATCCGATTTATGAAGGCATAGTAAAAGTGAAGGCCCCAGAGACATGCTGAGCATGTGAGGTTCCTGTCGCTGAGGCAGTGAACAAGCTGGTAGATCCTCCATGGTCTTATTCAACACATCAAAGCCAAGCAGAAGCACCAATGAACAGAAGAAACCAAGAGGGTGTGGGCATCCTGCTGTAATCCTTTACATGATCTTCAGGAAACAAGCTCTGCTTTATGTGATGCCATTTTGAAAATATAGAAAGCCCAACCTAGATTACAAGAGGGATGAGCCCTAAGGGACATAGCAGTATGTTCTGGTTCACTGTGGGGGGATACTCTTAAGGAATGTTTGCTCCATTTCTCAAAGTACATATTCGAAGGATGTTTACAGGTTTAGTATTACTTTCTTTAGAACTTTATGCCTTTCAAAGATTAATTTCCTCAATTACTACACATTTTGTGATTATAAAAGCAACATAGGCCTACTGTAAAATTTGTAAGAAAGTATATGATTGAAGATAAAGATAACCTTCATTCAAAATATTTCACCCTGTATTTCCTGAACTTTCCCTTAAATGAGTGCTCACTTGTCAAGGCAAAAATTAACAAAAGGAATTCATATACTTCATGTTTACCTTGTCTGGTAAAACAAATGAACCTGAGTCCACTCATTTCTCCTTCCATCTCTTTTGTTTGACCTTCCATGGGATCTCCTATTTGCAGACTAGCCCTTTGGGTATTAGGTGATAATACGCTGGTTGATGGAGGAAAGGGAGAGCTGAGGTGTGTGCAGAAAAGCAAAGACAAAAGGGAAATTTTTAAAAAAGCAGTGTTTAGAATGTTTGGTGGTTTGGCCTATATATATTTTTTTCTTTTTTTGGTACTGGGTATTAAACCTGGGGGCACTTAACCATTGAGCCACTTCCCTAGCCCTTTTTAATATTTTATTTAGAGACAGGCTTTCACTAAGAAGTATAGGGCCTCATTAAGTTGCTGAAGCTGGCTTTAAACTTGTGAGCCTTCTGCCTCAGTCTTCAGAGCAGCTGGGATTACAGGCATGAGCCACCACCCCCAGCTGACTCAGCTTAATAGTACTTGAGAAAAGCATGGAAAGTATTTGAGTCATAGCAAAATTATTTTTGGTTGCCAAACTGTTTCCTCAACTTACCCTTAATTTATAACCCTTGCTGAAACACTGAATTTTGAAGGTAAAAATTCATTAACATAAAAGTAGACTTAAATGTGAATGTAAAATTAAGACAAGTATGGGCATAAGAATGGATAGCAGTGGAGCAGAGGTAGAGGTATGTTTAGAGAAGGGTCTTTGTCAATCCCGATACAGCTTGGATGAGGGAGAGGTAGGGGAAGCATATTTCAAATTAAAGCATAACATTTTAAAAGTGCTATTCTCAGCAAGTACAAAATGAACATGGTTCCATATCAAAAAATATTTCAGCTATTTTTTTTCCTGAAAAGATCAGACATCCACACAAATCGATTCAATTGAATTGGACTTGATAGTATTAAAGTATGTAAAAAAATAATAGAACAGAAATTCAACAACTTCTAAGGGGATTTGGACCTCACAAAAGTACAAACTGGAGAATTTTCTGGTTTTGCAACATTTCTGGGATGTTACCATAGAGAGCTCTGTGATATGGCACCTAAGTGCCAAGATATGAGTGGATTGAAAGATATCTTATTTTTTCTTTCTTCCAATGAACTACAAAATATGACCATGACTCTAGCTTCAATGTCTAAGAGTGAGAGGAAAAAAATCCAGAATAGTCTATAAAACTGAGCTAGATACTTACTGTCACCTCAGTTTGAGAGTTTGTCACACAGTCCTGGCATGCACAGCTTACACAGCAGGATAGCATGAAGACAGCCATTGCTTGGACTGAGAGGATAAGGTTGCAAGCTACTTGTGTTACTCAGAAACTTTTGTCTAAACTAAAACAGACAAGACAGAAAGGGGGATTATCAGTTCATATATTTTAATAGTTCAGGAATCATCAAAGTACAGGCATGGCTACATATATGTGTACAAATTACACCATTAGGAATATGTTGCTCTTCATTTCTTGGTTTTTCAATTTATCTCTCTTTGATATTATTCCCAGCCAGGGTTTTCACATATTATTTCAAATATGCCCATTGGAACTATTAAGCTTTCAAGTTACTCTGGTAAGATCAATCCTATTAGGAAGAGATTGGTTCTTTACTTTAAGTACAGCAGAATCCCCATGTTTTCCCTGTAGTGACCCAGCTTGATCTGTTCATATGCATACCTTCTGGTCAGTCAGGGTGGCTGAAGCAATATGGTAACCCTACTGACCAAGTTTGGTCCTAAACATTGGATGAACTTCCCATAAATCACAGAGATTCAGAGTCAGGGGGCATAAGTTAATGAATATTGAACAGAGATAGTCAACAAGAGGTAAATAGAGGCATACTCCAAACGGGTAATCAAATGGCTTGGTCAAGAACCATGGTCAAAGCTGTAAACAGCACTCAGGAAAAGTGACGAAGAAGGTCCCACCTTCGAGGGTCAGTCACAGAGCGTCATTCTACTTTCATGCCCAGAAAGAACAGGAAGTAATTCCAAAATCCGTGACACATCCACATTGAAAGGGATACCTGATATGAACATTGATCTGTAATAGAAGAATGCAATCTAAGCCTGATGACCCTATGGAGCAGAAGAATTCAGAACAAGTCATTGGAACTCAGTTCTCATATTTCCTCTGGGTGTCTCCCACCCCAAGAGCAAATCTAAAAGCAAGACAGCTGATTACTGACTACTTTTACTTATTATGTATAGGAAATAAAACAAAATCATCATCTGGAGATAAGCAGTCCTAGGAGTTTGGAGTGCAAGCATCTAAATATTGTTTCTACAAAATACATACCAACAAATACATATGTGTATATATATAATATATATATATATATTCACACACACATACATATGTAAAGAGATGTATGTCTATACAAAGAAAAATAAATACACTTACAAAATTGTATATGAATATAAAATTAATTGTAAGTATGTGTCTTTTAAAACAGGTTCATTTCATATATATTGTCTAGATTGTGATCGATGCAATATATTATGTATATCTTTTCAAGTTCATGTATTTGTTTCTGAAATTATTTAATTAGATATATAAAATTATTCATAGTTTCATTATAATTTACAAAGCAATGTTTTTCTTGAGCAACTTTTTTTTTTTTTTTTTTTTGAGTTTGTGCTGCTACATGTACTACCATAAAATATTCCCAGGTGTATATCTCCATGAATCCTCAGGGCACCTGTGTCTTGGTTATACAGATTTTTATAATACTATCCTTCTTAATCATTCCCAAACATTTAATTTTGTACATTTAAATATGAAAAACTGTACCACTCCAATTCTTCGCAAAATCTAAATGTTAACCATTTGTATTAGTTTCCTAGGGCTGCCATAACAAATTATTATAAACTTTGTGGTTTAAACAGTAGAAATGTATTGTTTTGCAGTTCTGAAGACCAGAGTTTGGAATAAAAATGTGTGCAGGATCATATGATAATTATTTTTAATTTTTTGAGGAAACTGTTTTCCATGATGGATGTGCTAATTTATACTCTTAGCAGTGTATAAGGGTTACCTTTCTCCATGTCCTCACCAACAGTTGTTATCTTTTCTATTTTTGATATTAACTATTCTTACAAGAGTGAGATGATATCTTACTGTGATTTTGATGTACAGTTTCCTGATGTCCAGTGATATTGAGCATTGTTTGTTTTTTTTTGTTTTTTTTTTCATATACCGCTTGGTGATTTGTATCCTTCCTTTATAAATGGTTATTTGCTTATTTAGTTTTACTCTTTAATATCAATTTTTAATTAACACTTTAATTGTATATATGAATGGGATTCTCTCTGACATTTCTATACACATTTAAGGTAGATATGCCACACAATTGGGGAACTAGAGGATATTATTCAAGCAAACTAAGCCAGACACAGAAAAATAAGTATCACATATTCTCTCTCATATATGGAAACAAAACAACCACCAAAAAAGGGGTCCAAAAGTAAAATACCTACTTAAAATCTATTGCTCATTTTTAATTGGGTTATTTGCTTCATTGCTATGGAGTTTTTGAATTCATTTATCTATTCTGGATATCACTCCCTTTTTGGATGTATAGGTTGTAAATATTTTCTCCATACCACCCAACAATCCCACATCTGGGTGCACATCCAAAGGAACTAAGATCAGTATGTCAAGAAGACTCCTATGGAGATCCAAGATGGCAGACTAGAGGGAGGCTGTGTTCCTTGTCACTCCATAACTCCAGTTTCAAGCAGAGGATATCTGTTTCTTGGTGAGGCAGTTTTTGATGCTTATCGATTCCCTGGTGTTTACTCCATTTGTCCACTGTGATGACCTGCAGTCTGCCAGCATATTGACACTTTTTTTGAGTGCAGATTGCTCACTGTAATGCATTTATCATCTGCCATTTGCCTGCCTCTCGCCTGTCCATCCCCTGCCTTACACCTATCCATCACCCAGCGCATGAGGTTCACCTCCCGATGGATCACCGACCACCAGTGGAGCACTAGCTGCCTGCTGTTGCCTGGAAGTTCACTGTTACAGTACCTGCAAGTTTGATTACACGTGGCTGCTGCCATTTTGAGACAACAGCCAGGCCCTGTAGGACCCCTGGCCAGACTGACTGAGCCCTGTCTCCAGGATCCCTCAGCCCTACTGATCATTCCCTGCCTCTGGGGACCTCACATCCACTGACTGCTCCCTGCCGGCAGGACCCCCAGACCCACTGACTGTGCCCTATCACCAGTACCCCAGACCGACTGATTGCATCCGGCCTCCAGGATCCCACCACCACACGAAACACACCAGACCTCCAGGACCCCTGCCTGACCAACCGCATCCCACCTCCAAAACCTCCAGCTGACCACGTCCACACCCTGAGCTGCAGCTCCTCATTTGCCAACACATTTCGAATCCAGAGTCGCCATCTTGGATAATCCTGGAAGCCCTAGCTCCAATCTTTAGGTGGGGCAAATTCCATCCTGAGACACCTGCTGGAGGCTTGAAGCTCAATGTCAGGTACCTCTCATGCACCAGGCTACTGAACACTGGGAAGTTTCATTACTATATGACTGTTATACTGTAGATTTTCTTTTTTCTCCTTATTGAAAAACTTTAAGTTTTCATTTCTTTGCTTTTCTTGCTCTCTTTTCCTTTTGTTTACCTGTTCCCTCAGAGTCTCTTTCTCCCTTTTTTGCATGCTAACATCCAATTTCTTTTGATTATACTCTCATACTTTCTATTATCTAGAACTTCTGTATAATCTTTTCTTATCCCATTAACAGCCACATTCTACTTCCCTCTGCATCCTCTTTGTCCTCCATTAGAAACTGCAGACCTTATTGCAAACCTGTTTGTTTTATTGAAGATAATATTTTAACTCATTCTCTTTATTATGCCAATTTTGTTATTGTCCTCATAGGGGCTATTTGGTCTAGGATTCAATAGTGTCGTAATTGGGCACTGCTAACATTGATCTCCACATAAAGGAAGGGTTTTAGAAACCTATAGGGCCACTATAAGCCTATAGGAGGAAATCTGCAATACCCCAGATCTGCACTGTTAGAAGGGAAGATACATGAACAACATGAAAAAACAAGGGAAGAAAATGAACCAAACAAATCTAGATTCTATAGTAATAGAATCCAATAACAGTATGTTAGACAAAATGTCAGAAAAGGACATCAGATTATACATGATTAAAATGACTCATGAAGCAAAGGATGAGAAAAGGGAACAAATGCAGGCAATGAATGATAATACCAATAATCTGAAAGAGCACCTGCAGGAAGCAAAAGATCATTTCAACAAAGAGATAGAGATTCTCAAAAAAAAAAAAAAAAAAATGGAAAATGGAAATTCTTGAAATGAAGGAGACAATAAACCAAATAAAAAACTCAATGGAAAGCATCACCAACACACTAGACCACTTGGAAGACAGAACCTCAGACAATGAGGACAAAATATTTAATCTTGAAAATAAAGTTGCCCAAACAGAGAAGATGGTAACAAATCATGAACAGAATCCCCAAGAACTATGGGACATAATGAAAAGACCAAATTTAAGAATTATTGGGATTGAGGAAGGCACAGAGATACAAACCAAAGGAATGAACAACCTATTCAATGAAATACTATCAGAAAATTTCCCAAACCTGAAGAATGAAATGGAAAATCAAATATAGGAGGCTTACAGAACACCAAATGCACAAAATCACAAAAGATCCACACCAAGGCACATTATAATGAAAATGCCTAACATTCAAAAAAACATAGGATTTTGAAGGCCACAAGAGAAAAGCATCAGATTACATATAGGGAAAGACCAATATGGATAGCAGCCAACTTCTCAACCCAGATTCTAAAAGCTTGAAGGTCCTGGAACAACATATTTCAAGCTCTGAAAGAACATGGTTGCCAACCAAGAATCCTATACCCAGCAAAACTAACCTTCAGATTTGAAGATGATATAAAATCCTTCCATGATAAACAAAAGTTAAAAGAATTTATAAATAGAAAGCCTGCACTACAGAATGTTCTCAACAAAGTATTCCATGAGGAGGAAATGAAAAACAACAATGGAGGTCAGCAAAGGGAGGAACTACCTTAGAGTAAAACCACTCCAAGGAGAAACCAAGCCAACTTAAAAACCAAAAATAAGCCAAATGACTGGGAATACAAATCATATCTCAATAATAACCCTGAATGTTAATGGCCTAAACTCATCAATCAAAAGACATAGACTGGCGGAATGGATTAAAAAGAAAGACCCAACAATATGCTGCCTTCAAGAGACTCATCTCATAGAAAAAGACAACCATAGACTAAAGGTGAAAGGGTGGGAAAAAACCTACCATGCACATGGACTCAGAATAAAAGCAGGAGTTTCCATCCTTATATCAGATAAAGTGGACTTCAAGCCAAAGTTAGTCAGAAGGGATAAAGAAGGACATTTCATAATGCTTAAGGGAATCATGAATCAGGAAGACATAATGATAGTAAATATTTATGCCCACAATAATGGTGCATCCCTGTACATCAAACAAATCCTTCTCAATTTCAGGAATCACATAGACCACAACACAATAATTCTGGGTGACTTTAATGAACTGCTGTCACCACTAGATAGTTCTTCCAAACAAAATCCAACCAAAGAAACCATAGAACTCAATAACACAATCAATAACCTAGACTTAATAGACATATATAGAATATTCCATCCATCCACAAGTAGATTCACTTTCTTCTCAGCAGCACATGGAACCTTCTCGAAAATAGACCATATGTTATGCAACAAAGCAGCCCTTAGGAAATGCAAAAAAATAGAGATACTGCCTTGTGTTCTATCAGATCATAATGGACTGAGAATAGAAATCAATGACAAAATAAAAAACAGAAATTACTCTAACATCTGGAGACTAAATAATATGCTATTGAATGAAAAGTGAATAACAAAAAACATCAGGGAAGAGATAAAAAAATTCTTAGAGGTCAATGAGAATGAAGATACAACATATCAAAATCTCAAGGACACTATGAAATCAGTGCTAAGAGGAAAATTCATTGCATGGATGCATTCCAGAAAAGAATGAAAAGTCAACAACTAAATGACCTAACATTACAGCTCAAAGCCCTAGATAAAGAAGAACAGAAAAACAGCAAAAGTAGTAGAAGACAGGAAATAATTAAAATCAAAGCTGAAATCAATGAAATTGAAACAAAAGTGACAATTCAAAAAATTGACAAAACAAAAAGTTGGTTCTTTGAGAAAGTAAACAAAATAGACAAACCCTTAGCCACACTAACAAAGAGGAGAGAGAAAACTCAAATTACTAAAATTCATGATGAAAAAGGAACTACTACGACAGACAGCATTAAGATACAGAACATAATGAGAAGCTACTTTGAAAATCTGTTTTCCAACAAAATAGAAACTACCGAAGACATTGAGAAATTTCTAGAGACATATGCTCCTCCCAAACTGAACCAGGAGGACATACGCAATTTAATCTGTTCACTATCAAGCAAAGAAATAGAAGAAGCCATTAAAAATCTACCATCCAAGAAAAGCCCAGGACCAGAAGGATTCTCAGCCAAGTTCTACATGACCTTTAAAGAAGAACTCATTCCAATACTTCTCAAAGTATTCCAGGAAATAGAAAAGGTGGGTACCCTACTGAACTCATTCTATGAAGCTAATATCACCCCCATACTCAAACCAGGCAAAGACACATCAAGGAAAGAAAATTTCAGACCAATATTCTTGATGAATATAGATGCAAAGATCCTTAACAAAATATTGGCAAACTGTATTCAAAAACATATTAAGAAAATCGTGCACCATGATCAAGTGGGGTTCATCCCTGGAATGCAAGGATGGTTTAACATCCGTAAATCAATAAACATAATCCATCATGTCAATAAACTTAAGGATAAGAATCACATGGTTATTTCAATTGACACAGAAAAAGCATTTGACAAAATACAACACCCCTTCATGCTGAAAACACTAGAAAAACTAGGGATAGTAGGAACATACCTGAACCTTGTAAAGGCTTTATGGTAAGGCCATGGCCAACATCATTCTTAATGGAGAAAAACTGAAACCATTCCCTTTAAAAATGGGAACAAGACAGGGACGTCCTCTTTCACCACTTCTATTCAACATTGTCCTCAAAACTCTAGCCAGAGCAATTAGGCAGACAAAAGAAATTAAATGGATACAAATAGGAAAATAAGAACTTAAGTTGTCACTATTTGTGGATGACATGATTCTATATTTAGAGGATCCAAAAAACTCCTCAAGAAAACTACACCTCATCAATGAATTCAGCAAAATAGCAGGCTATAAAATCAACATGCATAAATCTAAAGCATTTTTATAGGCAAGCGACAAAACAGCTGAAAGGGAAATGAGGAAAACAACTCCATTTGCAATAGCCTCAAAAAATAAAAATAAAATACTTGGGAATCAATCTAACCAAAGAGGTAAAAGATATCTACAATGAAAACTACAAAACATTGAAGAAGGAAATTGAGGAGGACCTTAGAAGATGGAAAGATCTCCCATGTTCTTGGATAGGCAGAATTAATATTGTCAGAATGACCATACTACCAAAAGTGCTATACAGATTCAATGCAATTACAATTAAAATCCCAATGACATACCTCACAGAAATAGAGCAAGGAATCATGAAATACATCTGGAAGAATAAGAAATTCAGAATAGCTAAAGCAATCCTTAGCAGGAAGAATGAAACAGGGGGTATTGCAATACCAGAACTTCAACTATACTACAAAGCAATAGTAACAAAAACGGCATGGTATTGGCACCAAAATAGACAGGTAGGTCAATGGTACAGAATAGAGGACACGGACACAAACCCAAATAAATACAATTTTTCTCATATTAGACAAAGGGGCCAAAAATATGCAATGGAGAATAGATAGCCTCTTCAACAAATGGTGCTGGGAAAACTGGAAATCCATATGCAACAGAATGAGACTAAACCCCTATCTCTCACCATGCACAAAACTCAACTCACAATCAAAGGATCAAAGACCTTGAAATCAGACCAGAGACACTGCATCTTATAGAAGAAAAA
This sequence comes from Sciurus vulgaris, assembly GCF_902686455.1. Taxonomy (NCBI): domain Eukaryota; kingdom Metazoa; phylum Chordata; class Mammalia; order Rodentia; family Sciuridae; genus Sciurus; species Sciurus vulgaris. The sequence continues at coordinate 131,607,115 of NC_136469.1, read as the reverse complement.
GTAGGTCCAAATCTTCACCTTGTTGGCTTAGGAGCAGACTTCCATAGCACAAGAAATAAAAGCAAGAATCAATAACTGGGATAGAGTCGAATTAAATATCTTTCTCTCAGCAAAGGAAACTATCAGCAATGCAAAGAGAGATCCTATAGTGTGGGAGAAAATCATTGCCACTCATACTTCAGATGGAGCATTAATTTCCTTAATATGTAAAGAACTCAAAAAACTCTACACCAAGAATACAAGTAAACCAATCAAGAAATGGGCTAAGTAAATGAACAGATGCTTCACAGAAGAAGATCTACTAGCAATCAAGAAATATATGAAAAAATGTTCACCATCTTTTCTAATAAGAGAAATTCAAATCAAAACTGCACTGAGATTCCATCTCACCCCAATTAGAATGACGATTATCAAGAATACAAGCAACAACAGGTGTTGGAGAGGGTGTGGGGAGAAAGGTACACTCATACATTGCTGGTGTGGCTGCAAATTAGTGCAGCCACTCTGGAAAGCAGTGTGGAGATTCCTTAGAAAACTTGGAATGGAACCACCATTTGACCCAGCTATCCCACTCCTCATCCTATACCCAAAGGACTTAAAGTCAGCATACTACAGAGATACCGCCACATCAATGTTCATAGCTGCTCAATTCACAATAGCCGGACTGTGGAACCAACCTAGATGTCCTTCAATTGATGAATGGATAAAGAAACTGTGGTATATATATACAATGGAATATTACTCAGCTATAAAGAATGATAAAATTATGGCATTTTCAGGCAAATGGATGAAATTGGAGAATATCATGCTAAGTGAGATAGCCAATCTGAAATATCCAAAGGGTGAATGATCTCACTGATAAGCGGATGACGATACATAATGGGGTATGGGAGTGGGGCAAGAATGGAGGAAGGAGGGACTGTATAGAGGGAAAAGAGGGGTGGGAGGGGTGGGGTGAAGGAAAAAATAACAGAATGAATCAAACATCATTACCCTATGTACATGTATGATTACGCAAATTGTATGCCATTTCTCCATGTACAAACAGATACAACATGTATCCCATTTGTTTACAATAAAAATAAATTTAAAAAAATTAAACTTTAAAAAAAAAAGAAGACTCCTATGTTTATTGTAACTCTATTTACAATAGCCATGAAAAGACAAGTGTATATCAAAGTGTATTTCAAATGACAAATGGATAAAGAAAAATGTGGCACATTTATTCAACTAATACAATTCAGTCATATTGCATTCATCAGATTTTCATTGCTACAAAATAAAGTAGAGGAAGAAAAGATTATTTTGACTCACACTTTCAGAGGATTGGTCCATGGGCAGCAGACTCCATTGCTCTGAGCTCAAGGTGAAGCAGAGCATCATAGTGCAAAGGTGTGTGATGGAAAGCTACCCAGCTCATAGTAGCCAGGAAGCAGGAAGAGAGAGAGAGTATCCAGGGACAAACTATAATCCCCGAGGACACTTCCCAGTGACCTACTTCCTCCAGTTATGCCCCAACTGCCTACAGTTATCACCCAGACAGTGGGCCTTTCATATTATTAATCCATTAGATGGATTAATGTACTGATCAGCTTACAGATCTCACAATATAATCACTTTACTTCTGGCTTTAACACAGAGCTTCATAGGGACAACACATATGAAAGGATGAATTTGCAAGAAACTGGAGATCTTTATATTATGTGGAGTAAACAAGGCATAGAAAGGTAGGTACCACATGGTCTCACTCAAATGTGGAATATAAAAGTTGGTTTCCTAAATGTTAAGAGCAGAATGGTGGTTACCAGCATCCAAGGATAATACTGGGAAAGGAAGGATGTGGGAAGGTGATAAATGGGTACTATGTTATAGTTAGAAGTAAGAGGTTCTGGTAACGACATTGTATATTAGGGTGACTATATATAAAGATAATGTATAATATATTGCAGAAAGTCTAAAGAAAGAATTTTGAACATTGCACCATCAAGAAAGCATAAATGTTTGTAGAGATATATTTATCCTGATTTAAACATTACACAATTTATACACATATTGAAGCATCATGTGGACTCACCCCTGAATATGTACAATTTTTGGTTTTATGTGTCCATTTAAAAACAAATTTTAAAAATGCCTGCAGGCTTGGTACCTTCCAGAGGTTCCTAAGGAGAAACTGATCCTTTTCTCCTCTGAGCTCCTGGTCACTGAGGATAGCACTTGGCATTCCTTAGGTTGTAGCTATATAAATCTCTGCCTCCGTTTTCATATTGTTTCTCCTTTTCTGCTTCTGCAAATTCTCCCTTTCTGTCTTTTATAAGGAGACACATCATGTTGCTGGGTTTAGTGATGGCTCTAAATTCTAGATGATCCCAACTCAAGCTCATTAATGATATATGCAGAGACACAATTTACAAATAAAACCACATTCATGGGTAGTACAGGTTAAAATTTTGACATCTTTTTGAGAACTCAATTCAATTCACCAAATAATCTCACTTTTTATTTTGTTACTACATTTTATGTTTTCATGCTATAGCTTTATTTAGTCTCTCCTTCACACTGAACTTTAGCTTCTCTTCAAGATTTTTATGTTACACTTTGTTAGTTGCATGAGCTCTTATTATTCTTTGTTTTATTATTTTCTAGTATTTATTAGTAGGGGAATTAAATATATTATGCAAAATAGAGTTACATTGTAAGACACAATAAAACTTTTTCTATTATTTAGACATTTTTAACTGTTTAACTTATATTGTTTCCTGCCATACAAGAAATAAATGCTTTGTTTATTTACTTATTTGTTTTCTGCATTTTCAAATCTATCAGTCATATTTGTAATAATATTTATAGGTTTCTTTATTTTGGGAAAGACCCAAGCATATAAAAATAGTCTCCTATAGCCCATGCTAATATTTGCAGTCTTTAAATTAAACCTGCAAAGTCTTATTTCATCTAGAATACATTCTCTGTGTACACTAGATGAAAGAGAGCTGACATTTTCCTCAACAAGGACAGAAACTTATACCAGAATTAATTTTGAGTCTCCCATTAATTGACCATTCTTCTGAATTTTTAACCTCATATCATTTACATATGCATTTTTGTTTCTGGATTATAGAATTTATTTCCTAATATTTGCTTATTTATACTGAGAATATTCCTTTACCATTATTTTCCTCACAATATCTTATAAATTCTAATAGCTTGATTTCCTCTTGGTCACTCATATTTTTCAAGAACTTCATGGGCTCTCACATTTACTCTTCCAGGTGACATTTGGAATTCTTACAAAATCACCAAAAGATGGAATTCTGATATTACTTAGAGAATAATATTTTTCTAAAATCTGTCTTTAAATATATATATTTCTCAATATTGGTCTTATTTAGGTTTATATTAAGTATATATATAAATATTTTGAAATTTCATGTTAGATTTTTTATCATTTGATAATTTCTTTTTGTACTTTGTTTTCTCACTAAATGTTCTGTTTTGGCATCCCCAACATCAATAACTTGAATTTGTGTATTTTCCTTCTTTCCTGTCACCTGATTGAATTTTCTTAGTTTTGATTGAAATAGAAAATCAAAACCAGTAGCTATAATGGAGAAAATGATAATAATAATAATAATAATAATAATAATAAATAATAATGCCTAATGTATCAAAAGGCATATTATCCATCATATTTATTAAGCATGGGACATTTTTCTGGTCATCTTACAAGTTTTAACTAGACTGATTCTTCATAATACTAATAGGAGAGACAGACACCCATGTCCTTTTCCATAGTTTAGAAAATTGAAACTTAGAAGGGTTAAAGAACTTCCCAGGGTCTTCCAGGAAGTAAACATTTGTTTCATAATCAAAGCCAATTTCTGACTTGAGATCAAAGGGCCAGTCAGACATTGATAATGCTCCTGCCTCTTTTTTGGTCAGGAATTCTAAAATAATGCTGAATAGTAGTGCAGAGTGGTCAGATGTCATTCTTATTAAACATGAATTTAGGGGTATGTCTCAATACAATTTCTCTGACATTTGCTGTTTATGTCTAAAATATGTTCTTTTTCAATTTTTAAAGGAAATTTTTTCTATCAATATTTAATTCATATTCTTCTATGCTATGAAATAATTTTATAATATATAGTTCTTAATCCCAAAAGATTTGATAAAATTTACCAGCAACTTTTTTGAGTGTTAGACCTTGAAATCATTATAATTTTCCATGAAAATTATTATTTTATGCCTTCTAAATCATTAAAATAATTCATAAATTTATATTGTTCTAATATATTGTTCTTTATCTTAAATTGTATTTATTTTTCATAATATTTTACATAATTGTTTGTATTATCATGTTGGAATAATCTTGCAATTGTTTGTTTTCAATATTCCTATTATCTATTTGATTTGACCAGTTTTACTTTTTTTAAATGTTTCTTTTATGGTATTTGGTTATTCTTTTTGAAGTTTCATATTAAATTTAGCTATAAATTGTCTTTTGTATCTTCAAATTTTCTTTGGTTTACTATTAAATTTTACTAAACAGATGTGTTTGCTAATTAATAAAATATTTCAAAGCTTTAACTTGTCTTCTGAGTATGGTTTTAGACACATTCCATATGCTCTTATAAGATGTGAACTAATTTTTGTTAATCTCTAAATAATTTGAAACTATAGTTTTACTATATGTTTTACTTAATCAATTTATTTTTTTATTATACACCATTTAAAGTGGGTTTTATTTTTACAGGACTCTACCTTTGACATTTAGCCAATAAATGTGACCTTTAAATTTTTGACTTTTTGAAATGTATTAAGATTTTTAATTCTATAACCAGTTTATTTATTGGTTTAAATATTTGATTCCTGATTATCTTTTGGTCATGGGAGACAAATATTTATCTTATGGTTTATGAAATACCATGAATAAGAATTTAGTCATTCTTGTCAATTATGCCATGCAGATTTATGTATTTATCTTTAAAGTTTTAAAATCTGATTTGTCAAGATGAATTCTACTGTGAATTCAACTTTGCTACTTTTATTGGCCCTGGTATTGGGTACCCAATTGTTTACACACTGCTTATAATCTTTATGGACAATCATTTTTTCTGTATTTTATTTCTGTGTTTTCATTTCTATGACATATTATCTTTAAGACTTTTTCTTTTAACTTGTAAGTATTATGGGGCATTTCATTTTAGGTTTGTCTGTTGTACAGCTACATTTTTAATCTAATTTAAATGAATCCACTATTTTTAAGTTATAAAATCCTCTATTCTGGAACTTTTTAAATATATAATGTTAAAGACAGTTTGAATCCTTCATTGTTTTTATATTTTGATTGCTTCTGAAAGCTTCCATCAAATGGACTGTTTAATAGTCCCAGAAGTTAATAAAAGGTAGTATATAGAAAATATAATCTTTTTTTTCATGTATTATTATCATCTGTCTCCATTGGAATATTTGTGCAAGATTAAAATAATATGATATTTGTTTATTTGCACAAGAATCAATTAAATATATTGTCATCTTCAAAAGTACAGCAGAATTACAAACTTTAAAAGTGGCTTCTAGAAAGAAAGAAATGCCTCTCTATCTTCACATTTGTTCCTGTCAACTGTATTTCTTGGTCAAGTAAAATGCCCTTCAAAGAAATTTTCATTTTCTCTAACTTTGTCAAGTTCATATTGGGAGAGAAAAACAAAATGATGTGAATGGGAAAGAAGAAATTGCCAATAGAGCAGGATAATAAAACTGTTCAGGCCTCAGAGTACCTTCAGGTATCACCTCTTGAAACTCTGTAATTTTACTGATGTGAAAATTAAGTCACCCAGAGGTTAGACAGCTTGCCTGAAGTTGTGTTGTTTCAATATGATTACTGAGACCTTATTGAAGAGTTTTCTTCTGAAAGAGACAACCAGTCACAAAATAAAAATTCATAGGTTTCTCATCAGTTGGGCTAGCCTGATGTGCTGACTCCTCATACACTGATCCAAAGACAGGCTCATGTGACATGTTATCCCAATTCTTTCCTTTTTCAGCACTGAAACCTTGGTAAAGTTAATTATCTTCCAAGCCTGAATTTTCATATTGGAAAATGAATAGGAGATGATCTACAACTGAGCACAAATATTATTCTAGGGAATACCTTTGACTGGGTGTACAAAGTGCCTAGAAGTATGCCTGGCACCTATTTTCTCTCTCCCAAATGTGAGTTTCTTTTCTTACTCCCTGATGAAGCCAGTCCACATTGGTTCTCTAAGGATCCGATGGATTATAAGAATGATGCTTCCAGGCCTCTGTAGGAATGCTAGGCACTCCTGTCAGGACAAATCTGGGAAACAGTTATACCTACAAATTATCTTGGAAGGCATGTATGCCAGGATGGGGCAGATCTGAGAAAGTTCGGGGTTTCTATTCTCCTTCTTAACTGATTTTCAGGAAACACTCTGTTTATCCTCCTGAGGCACATAGCTTGAACATGACTTTTCATTTTTCACAGCTTCCAGAAAAGTCTAGTGGTTCCAGTGGGAACCATCAAAAGGAATTAAATTGTTATATTTTCCAGGATTTGAAAATATGGGGGCGCGTATATATAAAGGCCTATTTCATGTAACCTTGCCATAGCACCACCTTCAAGCAATCACTTAAGTTCTTGTTAGTCAGGTCTGAGAATGTTTGGCTCATTCTGGTCTTGCCTGAGCCTAACCCTCAGGTTAGATGCCCATTGATTTTTAACTTCCTTTGCTCTGTAAAACACATCTGGACCCTTAATTAACAATTTGCTAAGTCGGAGGCAAATTTGCTAGTGCTTGAACATGCCTGATTAAAAGCACAGACATAATACTCATAAAATGTTGGGAAAAAAAAGTAATTGAAAGTAAGATTATAAATTACTCTTGACTTTAGGCTTCCCTCAAGCTATGGAAAACAAAAAAGCAATTATTTATCTTTGGAGGTCGAATTAGCCTTTTATTCTGTTATCTAATCAGTGCTTATTATTCATCTCGGCCTGGTTCTCTAGTCTGGCTGAGAAGTTAATGGAGATCCACTTTATTCACGTACTTCTATTCCATATTTCTTTGTTTCTTCTTTGTTTGAGATTCTTTTAAAAATAATACTTGTTTAGTGCACAAAAAGCTTGAACATGTCAGGCAAAACAGTTCAATACCTGTGATTTCTGAGCTCGTTTTATTCAAGCCTCCATCGTGGAGGGAAAATTGATTTTATTAATGCTCCTGTTTCATTAAATGATACTCAATATGAAACATCTGCATTAAGCATTTTAAAATTTGTCCAGAAAATTCAGCCAGGTCAAGAAATAATTGCACTTAAGTCCACATGCTGTTGACAATGTGGCTTTTTCGTAATGTATGAGGTTTTACTTCTGTGGCATGAAACATACATTTTCTTCATGGAAGCTGTTTGGCTTCCAGTAATTCACTTGGAGTCTCTTAGCAGAGATTCAATCATTCAGATTTAAAATTCTACACAGTATTTTATTTCAAATGTAGTAGCAGGTTTTATTCATTTTCTGCCATGATTAGAGAAGTTTCCCAAATCAAGATCCCCCTATCTTAATACTACATAGTAACTCAACTCTTTAAATCCAGAGACATGAGAAAAAAAATGCTTTCTCTCATCCTTTATATATATCCCTCTGTCTTCATCTCTGGCCACATATAACACAGAAGCTAAGTTGTGGTCAATGCTGACCTCTGAGGGATTATGCAACTCAGCTCAATTCACTTAGGCTTCCTCTTTCAGATGAAGAGGTTGACCCCCATGACACAGGGTCTTCCTCCTGATCCTCCAGCATATCCCTCTCATCCTGCTAATCACACTGTCCTGTGAAGAAGGAGGCTCCTTTCTGTCTCCCTCTTTGGACTGAGAATTGACAGAAGATGGTGTAGAAGAGAGTGATTATTTTATCCTCTAATGTTCACCTCACCTCCAGTCTCACCTTCTGCTCAAGAACTCATCTTCTGCTGCTACATGGGAACACATAAGGAACACACAATGAACACTTTGGAAATATTGCCTCTGATGATTCCTCTGCCTGCAGAGATTTACCTATTGAGGGCTTACTAGGAGGCTGATTGCCATCTTCAGAAAACTAGGGAAGCGGGTGTCAACAGATGTAAGTGGGACAAAGTTAGGAGATGGTTTCATTCATCTGTTTCCTGAACATGCAAATACCCTGCTCATCTTTCTTTCTACTCTTTCCCCATTTGCCACCCCATGCTCCAAAAGCATACATATTATAGAGCCATAAAAGGCTACAAAAGAATCATTTTTCCCCGACAGAAAGTTGGAAGGAGAGAATATTCTTTTCTTTCCCATAGGATAAGGCACCAAAAATAGCCTTTCTGATTAACAACAGACCTGTCTTCACCCATAGGCCGGTTTCCAACTCCTTGAGTGTTATTTGCAGTGTACCAAGAATTTTTCAGTTCAGATGTTACACTGGGGTCAGGTTGGAGGTGGGTGCTATACTCAGAGCATAGCAATGTCAGACACCCCAGACTTCTACTTTGGATTCAAAAATGGCACCCCAAAAGTCCGATGTATGTCCTGGTTGCTCTCTTCTTCTAGTCTCTATTGGCTGCAGGGACTTTCACAACTGTCTTGGAATCAGCAACAGGATTCATCAGCAGGGAGCAGAAAGCATCCACTGTCACTGCTGTACCCAAACGTGGGGAAACTGCTCAGTACCTACTTTCTTATTCTCAGGAAGGCATTTGAATAATAAGTGAGGACATTAAAGTCACTAGTGTTTGAAGGACTTAAAAATATATTTTTTTCCCTCTTTTCTTAGAGGAACTACAAAATCTTTTGAAAAACAGATAAAAAATTTGACATCAAGTTTTAAGATCTTTGAGCACATGGGTTTCTTAATGAAAGAGAACTCTCTCAAACTGAAGTTTTTTCTCATATTAAAGAGAGCTGAACCACATCAATACTTTTCCATCGTGACCTGATCCTGTACAAGTGTGGGTGGGGTCAGAGCAGGAACATGACCTCTGTGGATGGCGTCACTTTCTGCCTTCTTTTTCATTGGAACCTGAAACAGAAGCTTAGTCATAAAGCCAAGCAAGGGTGAGGAGCACAGGCCTGCTTTTGGCAGGTAGGCACTTACATATATAATAGGTAAAAGCAGGCCTGCGTTCCTCACCCTTGCTTTTTATGTATACACACACACACACACACACACACACACACACACACACACACACACACAGGGAAAGTCAAACAGAGAATATTAGGGTTATTTAGCAATCAATCTACTCAGGATAGTTCAAAGAGACTTTAATGATTCTATAATCATGGAGATGAAAGTGACTTTTAGGAAACATGGTTGGGGAAGCATCCAGAGACTAGCCACAGTGGGAAGTTGTTGTCACCACCAGGGCTTAAGGAAAAGAGGAAAAGAAAAACAACTATACACTTTTGGAGGCTATTGAACACCAGGACCTTAGTGAAAGCATCGCCAGTGGAAGTTACAGCTGCAAAAAAAAAGCGGCTTCCAAAGAAGTGGGACCAATGAGAGGCGGGAGGGAAGAACAAAAAGAGAAAAGAAAGCTTCTGACCTCTCCCTCCTCTAATCTCCAGGGGGCAAACCCAGTTAGAAGGCGGAGAGCAATGCCATCTACAGGGCCATTTGCCTGCCCCACCTGCACCCACACTCATACGCTGCAGAGCACAGGAGAAGGGAGAATGGACCTGACGGTGTGTTTTCGTCAGATTTTCGTCTCAGTGACCAAAAATCGTAACAAGAACAATTACAGGAAGCAAAGTTTATTTGTCTCATGATTTCAGAGGTTCAGTCCAAACTCAGCTCTGGGTCTAAGGTGAGGTGGAATCATGGTGCAAGAGTGTGGCAGAGCAAAGCAGCTCAGGACCTGTCAACAGGAAGGAGAGAGAGAAAGAGCTCCACTTACTAGGATCAAAATACAAGCCTCAAAGGTATGCCCTCAATGACCTGTCCTCTAGCCACACCCTGCCCACCTAGAGTTACCACCCATTTAATCCATATCAGTGGATTCATCTCATCAGCTAGTCATCTTATGTTTGAAGGTTCTTGCATGTTCTCATCATGAGCTTTTGGAGGACACTCCCTATTCAAACTGTAGCACGAAGCAAGAAATAGCTAAAAAGAACATGGGGCAACGTAAAATAATGCATTTCCTACTGGAAGGAATGGATATTGGGGAGAAGAAAAAATAGGGAAAGCAGTTATTCAAATGAATTTATGAAGATAAGAAGACAATTTTGAGACATAGGTAAAAATGTTATCTCCAATGTTTCCATTTTCTCCAAATAACCCAAGTCATTCTTCCCATCATGCCTTTTCCCAGGGCCTTGCTTTGGTCCACACAGCTCTGTATCCCTGGAATAGATGTTAGTTTAGAATTGCCTGCCCTTTTCACTTTTACTTCTTATTCCATTTTGAGCAGTCGTGACTGCTGAAGGCCATCAGGAGTTCCAAATGCTGTTTCCTTCTGAGTTGTTTCTCTCAAGCCAGTCTCAAAATTCACAGTGCCTACCATTAAGCAGTAAAATGGAAGGATTAGAAGAGTAGAAAATGAAATCAGTTATAGATTCTCTATAGATGTATCTATAGTGAACTCATCTAACCTTTCTGAACCATTTATATATTTTGCCATGCTATCCTTCTGTATTAAGGACATCACATGGGTTCAATGAGATAAAACAAAATAACGCATCAAAGTTTTAGCATGGATTCAGACATAGAGAAAAGTCCTCAGTCACTACTATTTCTCATGAATCTTTGCATGTGGATGAATTCTCCCTGCAGTCAACATCTTACTCTCTACATCTAGTTATCATCTGTTATCATCTGTTACATCTAGTTATCATCTGAAGAGAGGATGAAGGATGGATGAGTTCATGCATTACCTGTGGACCAGTAGAGATATTTAGTTGTTTTTCTTATACAGATATTTGGAGGAATTAGAAGTACTTTGGTAATAGTTTGTATCTTCACATAGAAATCTAGCTTTCAGTTTAAATCAAATTTCTTTCTCTTGCTTCTCCATTAACCTTTGACAAATTGCAAACTCCAGAGTTTCTCTGGAAGAGAGCAAGGCAAGTCAGGCCATTATGCAGGCCTGTTAAAATATGGCCTTACAGGCAGCTTCCTGTGTGCACTCGTCCTAGCCAGAAATTCTTTTGATAGAACTTATCATACATTATTTATGTTACTCTGAACTTCTAATGCAAATTTATAGAACGTAATGGAAACATCCTGTACATCACAGTGTTCCCCCTATCATCCTATGTCTGCCACAAGAGACTTGCAAAATTACTTCTGTGGAATAATCCTATATACACTGTTGTAGCTGAACTGCAATTCCTGGGAACATTTCAATTCTCTGCTTTTCCTTCACTGAACAGATTTTATTTCCTGTTTCACTGCCCAAAATGTCTATTGCCCATCTGATCACAGCACACTTTGGAGAAAACACTCCCTTGAAGCAGGAGAGGTATGGTGCATTAACACCTTCCATTCATTTAATCAGGGCTATTGTGGGGGATTTGAGGGGTTTCAAGGAGTTTTGCCAAGGTGCTACTTAGATCTGCAAATTCCCTTGAAAACTTATATGAACTAGGAATCATTTCACTTTAACCGCTAGATCCATAAAATTGCGGAAAAAAACACTTGAAAAATATCAGTCATCTTAATATTTTGATTTGTCAATATCAAGACCATACAACCCAGTTTGAGATTTATCTCAATCTCTAAATTTGTGATTGAGAAACGAATTTAAATGGGTGATTTAAATAACACTATATTTACATAGCTTGCTGTTTCCAATATATAATATTTTAGAAATGGACTATTAGTCTGGCTTTCATTAAAGCAAGATTGAACATGAGATCTTTCTGCCCATAATTGGCATATCATTTGACAGAAACAAGGGGCAATTTCTACGTAAAAGACACAGGTAGGAAGGAATCAAAGCGACCAGTGAGGAGGGATCCATTTGTTCTGCACAAGGTAGAAAAATCATTTTATACAGTCAAGCAATCTGTTCTTTCTACACAGAGCATGTGAATTATTGATGGTCCTATTCAGCATTTCATTTCTTTGTGGCAGCCAAGTGGGTCTTCCTTGTAACATGCTTTTGTTGGCATTAAAAGAAAATGCATTTCTCCTACTGAGAACACATAAAAGCAAATGGAAAATTAATATGTTTTCCAAATCTATAAGCAAGGCATCGTATGTCACTAGCCTCACCATTTGTAAGGTCTAACTGAAAAGATCCTTTACAATAAAACTCCATGTAGCATGGAAGATACATCTCTGTTCTTTTCCTTCTTTCCATGCATTTCATGAATTTCTTTTATTTCCCAATCATTTTCTTTAAAAAAAAAAAAAAAAAACAAAAAACTAACTATCATGTTTTTTGTTTGTTTCTTCATCATTTGTCTATTATTCCTGGCCATGAGGTAAGTGGCAGTGCTAGGCACACAGGCTGGCTGTCAGGTAGCTTTTATTTTATGTGGACCAAATCTCATGTTTCCTTGTGCCCTGTGCCTGTTCATGTCTGTTTGGAGAATACACACACACACACACACACACACACACACACACACACAAATGAAGCGACATTCATTTCAAATAAAGAATTGAACAGACATTTCCCTTTTATCTTCTCAATGTTGTCATTGTTCTTACAATACCTGTCTAGGCCCTCGTGAATTTCTGGCCCCAAAACAGAAATTCTCCAATTGGAGAAGGCTTGGTAAACAACAAACAAGTTTTGTTACATAATGTTGAAACTATGCTGATAGAATAAACAACAACAGCAACAACAAAAACAGGTCTCCATCATAGGCTTAAAAAATCCTCCCAAATGCCTCTTTCTCAATTCAAAAATTTCTCCACAACTTAATTCATCAAAATTTAAGGATGAGAAGTACATTCCAAAAAGGCTATATTTTAGCCACAATATTTCTTTCTGGAGTTTTTGTTTCTATCTTTTAAGTAAGCTGTAAATTCAACTCACATTAACATGTATTTATTGAGCACATATTATATGCCAGACCTGTGTTAATCACTAAGGATAATAAAGGTAATTAATCAATGAGCCTGTCCTCCATTCTTCTCTCATCATGCACTTATCAAGGAAAACATCCAGCCTTTGTTTTTCTTTGGGATTGACTTATTTCACTTAGCATGATACTCTCCAATTCCTTCTATTTATTTGCAAATGTCATAATAATATTCTTCTTTTTGGCTGAATAATATTCCATATATATACCACAGTTTCTTTATCCATTCATCTATTGAAGGGCATCTAGGTTAGTTCGACAATCTAGCTATTGTGAATTGAGCTGCTGTAAACATTGATGTGACTGCATTACTGTAGTATGCTAATTTTAAGTCCTTTTGGAATAAACCGAGGAGTGGGATAACTGGGTCAAAAGGTGGGTTCATTCCAAGTTTTCTGAGGATTCTCCACATTGCTTTCCAGAGTGGCTGCACAATTTGGAACTTTAGACTAAGTAGAAGGAAATGAGAGGGAGGGGGTTATGAAAAATCGTGGAATGAGATGGCTATCACTACCCTATGTACATGTATGATACACAAATGGTATAAATCTACATCATGTACAACCATAGAAATGAAATGATGTACCCCATTTGTGTCCAACGAATCAGAAAAATGAGCTTGTCCTAAAAATGTAACTGTGATGATGATAAAGGTAGACAAAATGCATTGCTCCTTTCCCTTTCCCTAATACCCATCTTGTTTGTCCCACTACCACATTCTTTCTTTGATAAATATTTTCAACTCATTTCATTCTAATTTGGATAACTCATCCTCTGAGATTAAGTGGATATTTTGAGTCTGCATTCAATTAGCTTATTCTGCATAACATCTCTGAAGTCTTAGTGACGTTCAATAACATAGAATTGATCCTTATATTGGGGTTACTTCCCAAAACACCCATTGAGAGTGGAAATATCATAAGTTAAAAATGCATTTAATACCCCTAACTTTCCAAGCATCATAACTTAGCAACAAAGCACTCTGAAAAGTACCCAGTTGCTAAACTTCATGATCACTTGGTTGACTGGGAGCTGCAGCTCTCCAGCATTTCAGGCGAGTGTTTTACTGCATATCACAAGCTGAGGGGAATTATTTAAATGGAAATTTGATTTCTACTGGATCCTTATCACTTTTGCACCATTGCAAGGTTGAAAATGTCGTAAGTTGGAATATCACTAAAAGGGACAGTCTAATTCATGAGTGGGTTTATGGTCTCTGAATCTCAGTTTCAAGTTGGCAGTTGAGTTTGGGTCTGCTCCACCTGCTCATTCCTGGGTGCAAAGAAGACAGAACCCTGATCTAGAACAGACACATTTTCAGGCAGAAAGAAGAGTGAGGAAAGTGAAGCCCACACCAGATGTGACTTATGTCATGCTTAGTGATCTGGTTACAATTATTGCAGGACTGCACAATGGAGAGGGACATATAATCATCTGTGAAGGTGAGAGTACAACATATCTGAATAGTTGCCATTTACTGAAGCTTTATATAATTGCTACCACTGGGCAGTATGATTTCCTTATTTTATACTTAATAATCACCATCACTTTTTTTTAGAAATTAGAATTCATATTGAAAATCCAAGCAGACATAAAAGACCAAAACTGTACAAGTAATCACTGGAAAATTTACTAATTGATTCACTCATTCATTCATTCATTTGGCCTATGTCATGAACTCTTGTAGGGCCTATTAAAAAAACAAAAGAAATGCTCCTTGTTCTCATGAAAGTTTATGTTATTGAAAGAAGTGAGACTATAAGCTAATAGGAAAAAACTCAGATTATTCTAAGTACTATGCAAAGAGTTAGAATAGGGTAATATTTCAGACCATAACCATAAGATAGCAAGCTCAAGAACACTGCTAGATCTTTCTGGCTCAACAATCTATGTCATTTTCAGTATGAGGCTGCCAGCCTATTTTGTGACATTTCTTGCATTATATTTAGAATTGTTCTTTCTATTCATTATTATCTTTTAACATTGCATATTTTCAAGTTTTACCTCCCTGTAATATGAAATGATTCCATTTAATTTAGACATTTATAATGACCATTTTGTTTAATATATGGTGTTCCCATGATGAATGTGCAGTATAAGTTATAAGGTAATTTCCTAAATAATCCTTTAGTAAACCCATCATCTCATGAATAATAAGATATTAAGATAAAGCGACGTGCTTTTAACTTGCTTTCATTAGCTGGCAGCAGTTAATGTATTAGTGATGAAGGGGCAAGATGTGCTTTCATGATTCAGTATGCGCCTCCCTATGTCTAGTGTTCTGATCTTGGCTCTCTGATGAGAGCATCTTTGAAAATGAGCAGATATAATAAGTCTCCTTAATTAATTTTACAATTTTCAAACTTGAAATAACAGATGTGAAAGGGCCTGTTTCTCACTTACGCATCTGAGAGCATTGCAAACATAAAGGAGAAGAATCTCCTCTTTGCTTTCATTTTTTAAAATTTTCCAGTTGTCACTGTATATGACTGGGAATGGGAAAGACGATGGTAACTGCAGTGTGGTATAATAGCAGAAGGTTTACTGTTCAGCCAGAAGACTTAGCTTCTGACCATGGATTCCATTTCTGGTGTTACTTGTGTGCATGATATAGGGTAGATTAATTTCCTTGAGTCTTTTTCTATTTACAAAATTGCATTAATAATGACCAGACATCCATGGTTTATAGGGCTGCTGAGTTAAAAGGGATTTAAAATAGGATCACATATATAAAAGGTCATTAGATAATTTTAGTAATAGCAGCAGCAGGAGTAGCAGCAGCAGGAGGAGGAGGAATAACAGCACAATTCAAGTTAATATAATAAGGGTATTATCACTCTGCAGGTCCAAGCAAAGTGCCCGTCAGAAGAATAACTGAAAATACACACTGCTGTGGTCACCTCAGGAGAGTGGGTGGGTCTTTTCAACACAGAGTAAGGACACTGGATGGGGACCTTCTGGGTACTAAAGATGATACACATGGAGGAAGATTTTCTCGAAATATGATTTCCCTCTCTTCCTCCCATTCGGAGTAAAACATTTACCGTCAAAGATGTGTCCACTACCTGGGTTGAGAGTCACTGTCAAAATCAATGCTGCTCTTCATGGAGAGAAAGGCGCCACTCTAGATATTATCTAAAGATGCCGAGATGCAGATGAGGAGTAATGAGTTTCACAGGGGAGGTGGCATTGCTTGAGGATTTTCATTCATGGATCAATTTCTTTAAATCTAAAACTGAAATTTAGCTCTGTGTCCTTTATTTTTATTTGCTAGATTTTGTTTCCTTTAAATAGGGAAAGATAGATAAAAATATTATCATACCAGACTTATTCTAGTAGCATTGGATTATCTTAGATTCTTATATATTGATATTATGGAATAAGTAATGGAGTAATTGCTTACTAGCAAGCACACCTGAAAAGAGTTTGCATATCATTGCAGAGGCTCATGTATATCACAAGCTACTTCCTCTTCCCTGGGCAACATTGTATAATACCTTCCAGGGTTAGTCCTACTACTATGCTAATGATGCATTACACCCAATTCTGAACCATAGGTACATTTACAAATTGATGGTAAAAGTAAACCTGTAAACAACATTCTTATCCTCCACTTAGAAATGTAGTTTCACTCATTTTCTCAGAATATAGTAAATCTTACATACAATATTAATACTACTTTATTTTTTCTCATAGTTCCATCTCTGCTGCTCATACTGCATATAGAAAAAACGTATTAAATGAATGAGTGAGTGAATGAATGATTAAACAATATGTCACCAGCATATCAACAAAGGAAATGACAAAAGCAGAATACTTACATGTAGGGATTAAAAATTCCTGGAACCAATAAAAGTGCAATTTTCTTCAGGGAATCTACTAGTTTGGATCAGATTCAATATCTACAAGTGGATACAGCAATAAATACAGTATTGTACATGAAAAAATCTCAGTCTTTGAATCTCAACTCATTTGGAAAGTACCCTCATTCTCAAATCATTTGGAAAGAGGTTTTACAAACCCTCTTTCCCCTAAGAGCCAGACATATTTTTACAGTACATTGCCTCTGTTGTAGGACTCCCTCCCAGGTTCTCATCAAGAATTTGTCAAGAACCTGGAAAATGATAAAAGGTCAAAGAACCCTGATAAAACAGTGACCCTAATGTCTACATTAATCCTACATATATGGAGCTTCCAATTTGCACACCTGTGATCATGTCCAGTAAAACGTGAACAAAGTGTCTAGGTAGTTGCGTGGCTCATTCTTTTCTATTCTTTCCCCAGAAAGCCCAAGTCTAGTATGCACACCCACCAGCCAGTTAGTAACAATGCACCTCATTATACAAAATCCATCCCCACTTGATTGTTTTGGGTTTCAAACAATTTTCCTTTCCTACTCTCCTTATATTTTCAGAAACTATGAAACTGTGTCATTAACATTATTTCTTCCTACACCACTAAACTCTTTAATTTATTGGTCAATAAATATAAAGGCTGTACCCTTATCCTGATGCATGAATTTTCTACATGAACTCTTCCATCATTACCAGCAGAATTTATCAACAGCTTGTCTCATGATTCACAATATGTGATATTACATTATATTAGCCAGTTGTATTGTCTTCAAATAAAATATTTATTTTGGAAAATGACAGCATTACAATATTATGGCAATTGTCTAGCTTCATGAATAAGATCAAAGAATCTCTAGTAAAGTACATGAAAAACCTCTCTACAGAAAACAAAAGAAACTGTGCAAATCATAGATCAAATAATTTATAGTTCAAAATATTAAAACGATTGCAATTAATTGGCACTCAGGAAAAAAAAAAACCTACAAAAATACTTCACAACAGGGAACACAGATTATCAATAGGTAGCTTTACAGAGTGCCACTAACTGGTAAAAAGCATAAATATTCAAAAGTATAAAATAAATAAGAACTATACTTAAGATATACATTTATGTTGAAAAACAGATTCAGCTCTGCATAAAATCATGAGCTCATAGTGGTATGTTGTAGTTGTTATAAGAATGTCAATAGCTTTCATTTATTGGAGTCTTTACTAACAATAGCATTACAATTTATAACATGAATGTTGTTCAAAGTGGAAGAGGAATAACAGCAAATCTTAAAATAACATTTTCTAATTCAAAGGTATAACTTGCTTAATTCAAGAAATCTACTGTTTGCAACTGAGTCAGAGTTTTTCAGACATTTCAAAATATAATTGTTTCAAACTATAAACCCTAAGTATGGACTTTTTTTCTTTCTTTCTTTCTTTTTTTATCTCCTGTAGCTGATGGTAAAATGCACAGCACTTAGTAGGCTTTTAATCATTTTCTGCATTGGGAGTATCTATTTTCTAAGCTTAACCACCGATCCAGGAAGAACTAAAGAATCAATCATATTATATACTGCATTTACTTGCTACAGAGGCCATAAAAGTGTTACAGACTGAGTGACTTAAATCTATTTTTTCATACTTCTGGGGGATAATATCTAAAATCAAGGTGTTAACAGAGTCGATTTTTTCCCGTGGGATATGAAGGTTCTCTTCCAGGGCACTCTTTGGCTAGCAGACAGCCTCCTTTTCTCTACATCTTTTTATAATATCTCTTTCTATATGTGTCTGTCTCCATGAATATACAACCCCCGTTTTTATAAGGACACCAGTCATATTGGATGAGGAGCTATCTTAGTAACCTCTTTTTAACCTGTGAAAAGATCCCATCTCTAAGAACCGTCACATTCTAAGGTATTGAGCACTAGGATTTCAACATATGAGTGTTGTTGGGTGGACACAATTCAAGGCATAAGAGACTGACTGACTCCCAAAATTCATGTCCTCATATGCAAAACATGTTCACTTCATCGTGACAGCCCCAAAGCTCTTAACCCATTCTAGCATCAATTAACTCTAAGTCCATAAATCTTAATCAAATATCTAATTTTGTGTGGCTGAGTCTTAGGATATGACTCACTCTGGGGAACGTTTTCTTTCCCTCTTTGAAACTGTAAAACCGGATAAGTTATGTACTTCCAAAATACAAAGCTGAGACATGCATAAGATAGACACTATTCAAAATGGGAGAAGTTAAAAGGTAAAAAGTTTACATAGATCCCAAGCAAGCCTAAAACCTGGCAGGGTAAGTTATTAGATTTTTAAGGCTTCAAAATCATCCATTTTGACTCAGGACACCGACTCAGGCCCACTGGGTAAAGGTCCCACCACTTTAGGTCTAGGTGACAGATCTACCCTTTGAAAACAAGGAGGTAGTCCCATGTTTGAGAACTTAGGAGGTGGCTCTGTCTTCCTCAGTCCAGGAGAAGATGGCCCTAGAACGCTCTGGCCCTTGTGAAATTGTGTCTATCCTGGCCTCTGCTTCTGCAGCTCTTCTTTCAAATGATTCCTCCCTTATTCCATCTCATCTCTATCCATTTAAATCTAGACTGGCAGTGATTCTGCTGGTATAAAAAATTTTAAATCCTTGTAGGCCTCTTATACAATAAATGGATATCAAAGCTACCAGACAAGATGGTTCCTTCAGATCTTTCCTAGATAAATGTAACTGTATCCTTGATTCTCCTGAGGTAGTGATTGTGTCCACGAGTAACATGTTTTACATCTTTAGCAAACAGTTGTGTACAGCCTCATACTTGGCCCTGTTTACAGAACATATTATCTCAACAGTCTTCCAAATCATCAAATACTGTCTCCTCTTGCTTAACAATCCTTACTTTGATTAGTCCTTCGCCTCCTGCATCTTACAATAAGTAAGGGGAACCAGATTTGCCATCAGTACCTCGCTCAGAAATCTCCTCAGCTATATACCCATACACTTCTCTACGAAATGTTATAATGCAACTGGGCTAAGTTCTCTGCCAGTTTTTTTATTTTTTTTTTTTTTTATTTATTTATTTATTTATTTATTTTTTTTTTTTTTTTGTGGCGCTGGGGATTGAACCCAGGGCTTTGTGCTTGTGTGGCAAGCACTCTACCAACTGAGCCATATCCCCAGCCTTTCCAGGGTTCTTTCATATGGAGACTTTTGAATTTGTATTTACTGTACTTGAATATTTTTTTTCCTCTGAGGTTTTCTGAAGTCAATCAACCATTCTCTAAGGTCAAAAAACAGAAATCACAAGAAAATCTTTTCAGACTGCTTTAGAGGTCATTGAAAGGATGACAATTCTCAAATTCCCACATAACCTACTGGTCCATTCTCAGCCTTAAAGTACAGAGGAACCCACAGAAGTGATGTTCATCTCAGTCCAACTGTCTTCCAGTCAGAATGACCCAGATGCATAATACCACATTTCCCAGAATAGCCCCTTCTTTGACCAAAAACTACACAAGCAAAACAATTATAATGATCCCACAGACACACAATGCATAGTGGCTGTAATTCTCTGAGTAGAGCTACAAGGAATGGCCCAGATTTCTTTCAGTCCTCCTGTCTACTTGTGGAGCAAGCTTCTTAGGGAGATATCCATGACAAAACCAGATTTTCAGTGAGCCCTTTCAATGTTTCCTCAATAAAAAACTGTGCTAGTCAGGTTGGATTGCCTTAAAAATATATCATTGAATAAGTGAGTTGAACAATAGGAATTTATTTTCTCAGAGTTCTGGAGGGTAGTGGTCCAACACTGGGGTGTCAACATGGTCTGTTTCTGTTGAGGGTTTTGCCCCAGGGTTGCAGGTGGCCACCATGTCACTAAGTACTCACATGACTTCTTTGTGCTTTTACAGAGAAAGGGAGCTCTATGATGTCCTTTCTTATGAGGTCACTATAATCCCCTCATAAAGAACATACCCTCATGAGCTCATCTCACCCTAAGTACTTTGCAAAGGCTCCATCTCCAAATGCCATCACAATGGAGTTCAACATATGAATTTATGGGTGACTCAATTCAGCCCACAGCAAGTACTAATATGTCTTGATTTTCTGCAATCTTGATTTTACATGCTGTGGAGTTCATAAAAATGATCTGGAAATGAATTAGCACACCCAGTTTTTATTGCTACACTCATGTGGTTGGATATGGTATTTTTATCTGCATTAACAATGTACGGAGGGTTTAAGCAGTAGACATTTTCTATAAGTTGGTTTAAAAAAACGAAATTGGTATTTTAAAATACTTGTTCATTTTGGCTTTAGCACAGAGTATATATATATTTTTTTCGTTTGCAGACCTTGGCTTTCGGTATCCTGGAAAAACAAAGCTCTGGAATAAATACTAAATTAGTCAACAGGAAACTTCAGGATGTAAATGAAAAAGGACTATAAACTAAGTGCACCTCCTGTGTCTGTTGTCGAGTCAAATATCCCAAAGTCTCTGGCAAAGCCCTCTAAGGTATTCGAGAGTCCAAAGTAGAACTTCTGTTTGGAAATTGATGAGTCATGAGATCATACCTATACTGATGGCATTAATTTTGAAATTAAACATACTGTATGTTACCCAGTGAATATAAAAATCATGAATTACCTAAATAGAAAAATATCAATAAATAAAAGCATGTGAAGTTCACTATTTTACCATAACTATGATACCACTGCATAGTTCCACTTCCAAATATTTTTGTTTTATCTAGTCTAAATCTATGAGTATGAGATAGCAGAAATTTACATTTAGAAGGAATTGATTGATCTGGAATTCTGTATAGTTTATATGTTGCTCTTTCTCATGATTCCCATCAACAAATATTAGTTATTGGCATAGAATTTTTTTTATAAACGGGCTCTGTGTGGTTGAAATGTATATTTCTAGATATTAGTAACTTAAACTGCAGTATTTTCACTTCTCTGCATTCATCCAATGCATATTTCCTAAGAAGATAACATATGACTACTATGTAAGAGCTGATGGAGGAAAGAGATGTATAAAAATCTTGACTTCTACTTTTTTCCCATAAGTGTAATGTAAAGGGTCTACGGTGGACAAAGTCTACCTGAAGTATGACAACCTGGAATGGAACAAGGAAATAACTTCATCTAATTCACTGCACAGTTCAGAAAAGGGGTAAGCTATAACCCTCCCTGGACAGTGCCCTATCAGGTAAATACAATTTCCAGGAAGGACTTCTCCCTGCATATTCTGCCTGGACTGCTCTGTCCTAATGCCTGGGTTGGTTTTGGTAATTCAGCCTCAGCCCAAACAGCTCTGCACAAGGGAGCGCTTGTGCATACATTTCTTAGAAACAAATAATATTTGCTGTAGCATTTTTTCAATAATGAGAGAGAATCCTAAAACATACGATAAATAGTTGGTTCAAGGAATTAGAGCATGCCCATGTGATAGCCTATTGCATAATTACTAAAAATCTATTTTATAAAAATATTTCTTAAATTACATAAAGGGTCCTAATGTATTATTCACAAAAAAAGCTAATTATGAACAGAATATCCATTGCATCAACTTAAAAATCAAAAATTGGTCCTTCTGCCTACATAGTAATTGAATATTCACAAGCAAAGATAAAATATTAAAAGGACACAACAAAATGGAAATAGTTTTTATACTTCTCTGTATTGTCATTGTTAGTATATATGTGCAACACATTCTTGATTGGAAATATAAAGGGACATGGGAGAATTATCAGCATTAGGGTTTCCAGCTGCTAAAGGATCATGTACTTCAGCTCTGACAATGCTTTAAAAAAAAATAAAAATCGCTGCTTTTCAGTTACTGTTCTGTTGTCACAGAGATGCCCTTCAGTTGCTGTGGTAACAAATGAATAATAACCCACACCTGTGTAGCCCTTCATATCGCACATTCCTTTCTCATGCAGCACCTCATTTGTGATCAGCAAAAACTCAGAAAAGGTTCTGAGGGAGGCTGACCCAATATCCTCCCTAGTTTACAGATGAGAAAATGGAGACTGCGAAGGTTAACTAAATGGCCTATAGTTACATTGTTAATAACTTAAAGAGCTCATCTAAGCTCTCCAGGATTCTGAATGCATTTCAAAATAGGTTTCATGTATCTCTCTTTGTATCTTTCTATTTATTCATATATTCATACAGTTCAAATAAATGTTTTATAAATTTCAGGATACAATAAAGTGGAGTCAGTCATGTTTCATTAGAGAGGAGGGACTCAAGGTCTTATGGCCACTGTCCCATCTCTTGGGTGCCCACACTTATCACTCCTCTCACAGAGGCACAATGAGGTAAGCTTCAGCAGTTTCATATCAAACATTGTTCTTCTCAACTGCATCTAAATGTGTGTGTGTGTTTGTGTGTGTGTGTATGTGCTCTTAAAATACCTGAGAAATGTGAACTCCTGCTAATTAAGAGCAATTGTCTTAAATATCCCACGATCCACACAAAGATCACAGGACATTGAAAGCCATCTGGAACAACACAGCCTCCTCTGGCCACATTTTATTATTTAAATCTAAATTAACTGTAAATAAACACAACTAAGACTCCACTTTGTTAGTCATCACTAATTGCATTTGAGTGTTTGATGGCAACACATACCTACTGAACATCCTACTGGATAGCTTACATAAAGAATATTTCTGTCCTAACAGAAGTTTCTAATGAACAGTGCTAAATTCTACACACTAAAGGTGAACTGTTAGCTCTTGCTATAACTGTTTTGGTCCCAGGACCTTAGTGACTGGATCTTCAGAAACTTTGTCTGCAACAGAAGAATTAATGATATTGCACTGTGTCATGTAGAGATGAACTGATACACAGGCAATGGATATAACAAGTTAATTTGGTGAATGCACAAATATAAAACATTATCTTTTTCCCACCAGGCTGCTTACCACTTCATATCAATTCTCCTGAATCATAATTTGAATGATATTTCAACTAATTTCATTTCTATTACCAAATAAATAAAATCAGAAGGAGAGGGAAAAGAGAGAGGGAGACACCAATTATGATTCACTCCCATGATTTAAAATGTTGGTCTAGCTTCATACCAGTGTTTCAAATTCCCATGTAACTAATTATTCTCCCTTTGTTACGACTGAGGCACAGTCGTTAGTACATGTGGAGTGGGTGTGATCTGTCATAGTTTTTCCATTTCCATCCCCAAGTATCTTCTGTGACATTAGAAGGATTAACTTAAAAGAAACTGGGCACATTCATCCCATGCTGGTGTTCATTTCATTTGTTGTTAGCCATTGCTCTTCCATGGTAGAAAGCCTTTAAGTCCAGTCTCTGTTCAGAGCTTTTTAAAACCAATGCACAGTTCTAGATCTCTCTTATGAAACCATACCCTGTTGCTCAAATTATACTTTCCAGATATTGCAGGATGCTTCAAGCAACAGCTTTCCTTCAAAATTTCTCAGGTGGAAAGCAAGACACCATATCTATAGTTAAATGTGTCCTTCAGACTCTATGAGATATGATCAAGTTGTCTTTAGAGCTTTCTTCTCACTCCTGTTCTGACCCCTGGGCAGAATAAGGGCCCTACTTTCTATATACCAGGAAATATCCAGCTAGTTCCTAACAAATTTGCAGGAGCACATCTCTCAGAACCTTCTTCCTGTGCCCAGAGGTAAGCTGGAATGACTCTTCTCCTTCCACATGACCAGGTTATGATGGAGAGGCGCCAGAGCCTTCTCTCCTAAGTCAAAAACTCCCTCATTCCTTACTTCTCTACCTATAATTTCTAAATGTCTCTTGTAAATATTAACAATAAGAAATTGGGGCTGATGACATCTGGACCTGTTTCGCTATCTTAGAAAGCTTGGATGTGTCTACCGCCTTTCCATAGCCTTCTTCTTCAGTTAAAACAGTTTGCCCAAAATTCTGACAATTGAAAACATTCCGTTCCACATCTGGCAAGAGGCATTTCACACACTATGATCAGAATGAGTTCAGAGTATAACATGGGAGCTATTATTACCTCAAAAATTGTCAGGAAATGTTTTGTTAGTAGCATCACTGGTAAAGAAATCTCTGGTCTAAGATGTACATATGGAATTACTGTGATATGACATTGATATAAACAGAAATAATTCCCAAAATTTATTGTTGGATTTCAGAATGAAAAGCCCCCATTTCTCTACTTCTGAAGGCTTTCCTTACACATCATTAAAGAAGATGAGGGTCTGGAAATCAGTCCTAAGTATCATTTTTCTTCTGATGATGTGACCAAAGACCTTGCTGAAATTGTGCAAAGGACAGAGCCCCAGGTGCCCTGGCTGTGCTCCTCACACAAATCTCTTACCCTCTTGAACCTCTGAGAAAATGATGGACGACTTTGTTAGATCTGTTTTCTGACAAACGCATTCAAAGCACCAAGTGTAACACATATCTTATTTGCTCAAATACAGGAGCTATTGGCAAAGAAGAGAAAAAGGTCACAGCAAAATAACTCGTTTCATTTATGTGAAGCCTAATATTTCAGCCAGTGTCTAGCTAAATGCAACAAGTTTTACTCAGCTATGATAGATGGACTTTTAATAATTCCACATCAAATATGACTATTTTCTTTTTTGAACACAGGAGCTCCCATTAACATGCATGGAATTATTCATAATAGATATCTCTAGGTGAAAAACATGACTGATACTATACTCTTGCATAGAACAGTTATTTCTTCTTGATCCTGATAACTTATATCCTTTTTTTTGGAATTTTAAATTTGAATTTAATTTGAGTAGCTGGATTACTAATGTTCCCTTGCTTTGCTGAAATGCTTGCTCTAGAGTTACTATTATTTCAATTCTTTTAAAAATATGTGATAACATTCAAGGAAAATACAGATCACAAGTGGCCTAAACACAGAATGACTTATGTGGGTGGCAGAAGCTGCATCCCTAGAGAACAACTTTATTAATAATTATAATTAATTTTTGTACAACAGTATCCACAGAGATACGCAACACTGAACTCAGTAATTTCTTTCCAGATAATTCTTTCTGCCAAATAATTCATTTGCTTTTCTAAGATATGTTAATGAGCCTCAATAAAGTACCCTAGATAGATTCCTCAACTGCTATAGAAAATTAAAAATGCTTGCACCTAACAAATCTCTGTGTTCATACTCACAAACTTTTAATCACTAATCGATTCTTCTATAGTACTTAGTTTTTATATTTTCTTTTTAAAAGATGGTGTTGTCTTTTTTAAATGTTGTAATTGATCAAAGAATTTTGTAGAACCCTAGTACAAGGTCTATTTAAGTTAGTCCTCCCCTACTTTTGCATTTTTATCACATGGTGAGTGATGTTATAAGAGAGATGCTTAACGTGCTAATAGGGCCAGTGCTCCCCTTCACACAGGAGGCATATTTTCAGCTGTATCTTGAAGGATAGAGTTTATCTCCATGAAGCACTGCATGAAGAGTCAGAACTTATGTTTGAGTTTATTCTTCTCCATTAACTAGACACAGGGCTTTGAGAAAATTAATGTGACATCAAATTGTCTGATGTGGCTGCTATAAAATGGAGATGATTATTCCTGTCCCAATTATTTACAAAACTTCTAAGATATAAACTATGCAAAACATTGAAAATATATGGTTATTTTTATAATTTACTATGCAGAAAGGCATCATACTTTAAAAACTAAACTCCAACAGCCATAATACGAAGTTAGCAGCAGGTTCCTCCATTACAATACATTGTTGGATAAAGCAAGTGATAATTAATGTTTCACATGGAATGAAGTTTATCAATTTTGCAGATTTAGTGACATTACTATGAAATGACTGAAATGTATATTTATATGTGTTGCACAGATTTCAAGATGTTTGTTACACTATTTCCTTATCTAGGTCTTTGATACTAGTGATTAGCTTTGCTTTCACTTTAACAAATCCATTATCTGAATATTGTTAGAATTGGAGAAATTCAAAAACTGCAGCACATTCATAACATCATCCTTCCATATCAACACAAAAGTCAATTATTTCTATTTAGATTCACTGTTCTCTCTTTTTGAACCTGGTCATAACTCTTTCTCCTTTGATATTAATTTCAATAATTTGTTAGAATATGTAAGAAATCTAAGGACACTAATGCTGCTATGATTTCAAGTTTCATTTTGTGTGTAGAGTCAAGGATCTAGGAACTAAAGGTATTTTATTCTTCATTGGCACCTGGGCAATGGATTTGAAAGTCTGACTTTACCTTTGAGAACTAATGTCATCCTCTATAACCAGACACCCTTTGCCCTAGTACTTAGCTGTCACTCACCTAGATGTAGATTTTTCATTCTGATCTGCTTGATCTTTCATGTGTCCATTTCTTCTTGTTGAACTTTGAAATCTCACTTTTGCTTGAATTCCTTTTCCAGCTCCCTAGTTTCTTGAGGATTGCAAAATCACTTCAACACCATCCACTTTCCTGGAAATATGATCTATTTCAACATGAAAGTCAAAGGATACGATTATCTATGCATCATATTCAGTCTGAAGATGTGTTCTCTCAAAATGTATATGTTTTTCTTTCCCATGGTGACTCCTCACTCATCTCTAAAATTTCAACTTCTTTTATGTTCTAGTGTCATGTTCTCATTTTATTTGTGAATATAAACAGTATTTCTCAACAGCAGACTAAACACTTTTATGCTTTATGTGAAAGACTATTCACTCTTGCAGAGAAATAATTGACAGTCAATGTGTACTTGAATTTTTCTATGCTCTTGTTATATTGCATGAAGAAATTAACCTTGTAAAGACATATCTGATAGCAACATGGAAGTATAATTCTCAATAAATACACAACCTCACTAGTCAAAATAATTTTCTGCTTGGATATTGATGTTTTTAATGCCATCTATTATTTTCCAAGACTGAGTGATTATAGTCATTTTGTCATGGATTTCGTTGCTTGTCAAAATGGGACCATTTAAAAAATAAGTAAATTTAAAAATAAGTAAATAAGATCATATGCATCATTGCAAGTGTCAGATGAAGTCAAACAGTGGATTGTGATTAAGGTGAAAAGATTTACTAATGAGGAAATGCCAAACAATGTCAGAAAGACACCAATTGAAATAAAATCATTTCCAATATACAAGTAAACATAGAACCAATAATTATCTATTTGTTGAAGATAGTGAAGTAACTATCAAGACAAGTAGTCTAGAAGTGAATTCTCAATTTGTATCCAATCTATATTCTCAAAAAAAAGGTCGTAATTAAATTCCAATTCATGATTAATGCCAGTGTACTTGGAGGGTTGCCATTGTATCTTTGTCTTTTATGGAGCTGAGAATCTACCTATGCTTTCTGGCAAATTTTATGCTGTCCTACCCCCGTGTCTTAAATTATTTCAAGGTCAGTAAGCAAAATTTCTTCTGCACATCTTCATGACTCCCAAAAACCAATCCAAGCAATTAATAATAACTCAGGATGTATCCTGCTATCCTTCCTTCAGTAGCTGTTTATGAATTTATTTTAATACTAAATGATATGTTTTAAGAACATGTGTAAAATTACCTGGCTGGTGGTTAGAAAAACTTGTATTCACGATAGTAACTTTTACTTTGCTATTTTCATTTGTTGTAAATACATGAATATAATATTTGAAAAATATATTTTATTTTTTACAGTCATATTTGAGCATATATGCAAAAGTCTCAATGGACCAGAATCAGACCAAAAATATAAAACACTGTGGAATTCAAGAACACCCTTAATGAACTAGACACCCATAGTCAAGAAGTATAATCTGTCATTGCTTCTAGGCGAACAGAAGGCCTGGGAAAGTTAGTCGATGGAAACAGAGGCTAGAATCAGGTTCATGAGAGGCTATGGAATAAATTAATTGCATCCCTAGATTCTTCAATTAGAAAGTTGAATTTACACAAATGAAAAAATTATTTGACATTATCTACCACCTGGCTCAATGTCTCCAAATATCACTTTTGAGCAGAACTTTTAACTCAACATTAAAAACCTTAGAAAACTAGCAGACAATTGTATCCAGTGACTAGAGGAGCCCTCAATCTATGCCTCATATTACCCATGTTCTTGTTACTCTCCTTATATAACAAATAGGACCTTGCATTACCAGTAGATATGTGGAAATAAAAGAATGCATTTTTCCAGGCTAGAGCACATAAAGCTCACTGCTACCATCTTGTTTTATTATATCACTTCCTCTGGGCTTCATGGCTTCCATGTTAGAGGTTTCTAAACCAACTCTACGGAGAGGTCACATGTTCATAAAAGAGGCCTTCTACCAATAATCATGGAATAAGATTCTAACGTTTTCATATGAATACAGATTAAGACTTTATTTATAAGCTCATGGGAAACCCTAAACAGGAATCACACAGTTTAGCTACTCCAACATTTCTGATCTACAGAAACTATGAAATAATAAATGCTTGTTATTTTAAGTCTCTGCATTTTGGATAATTTTTATGTAGAATTTTATCATTAGGAAACAGACAACAAAATCAATTATTGAGTTGTAAATTTGTTTTAGTGAAATTCATTTTTTTAGAACACACTGAACAGGGTTTTAAGATTAATATGTTCAGGATGCACAGATAAATTAAAAAAATAAAGAAAGGTACATTATAAAATACAAACAAGTGGACAAGAAACAATCACTAGCTAGGCACCATGGCACATGCCTGTAATCCCAGAGGCTTGGGAGACTGAAGAGGAGGATTGTGAGTTCAAAGCCAGATTCAGCAACTTAGTGAGGCCCTAAGTAACTAAGGGAGATCCTGTCTCTAACAAAATACAAAAAGGGCTGGGGATGTGGCCCAGTGGTTGTGTCCCTGAGTTCAATACCTGGTACAAAAACAACAACAACAAATCATTAGATAAGAAAAAGAACTAGATAAACATCTTTAAAATGTCAAACACAGTGATTGAATTTAAACTTCAACATAAAGAAGAGAAGACAATCATTTAACAAGATCGCAAACGCATACATTTAACAACAAATATCTCAATTGCCCACTGTGTTCCATTCACTGTTCTCTGCACTGAGAATATAGCTGTGTTCAACACAGCCTTACTAGAAATAATACACCAGTAGAGAAAAAAAATCTGTCAATTAGTAACAATTAAATCAGAGGGATTTAATGACAAAAGAAAATATGAGAGGAGCAATCATCCTAGAGGCTGAGATTTTAGAGAGGAATATCAGAAAACTCTGCTTAAAGAGGTTTCATTTGAGTAGATGTTTGAATGAAGTATGTGATAAGCTAGGCAGTAAAAATAATTCTTCTCAACCTAAAGTACTGAAACAATTGGATATAAACAAGTAAAAAACATGAATGTAAACACAGATTTATAATGTCACAAAAATAAGTATGAATGAATCATAGAGCTAAATGTAAAACATAAATCTTAGGAGAAAATTTAAGTTACTTTGGGTTTGCTGATGACATTTTAAATACAATATCTAGGCACCAAAGGAATTAATCTTCCTTTTGTGAAAGAAAGAATTGATAAGCTGGGTTTCATTAAATTAATGATTTCTGAAAATTGGTCCAAAGACCTTAACCTTAACAGAAACTTACTCAATAAGATATGCCAACGGCAAAGAATAATGTGAGAAGATGCTGTACCTCAGGCAAGTGCTATCAGATAAATACAAACTGAAACAACAATGATATAACTTAAAACTCCTATTAGAATGATCAAAATCAAAAACACTGAAACACCAAATACTGGGAGGATCATGCAATAACAAGAACTCTCAATCACTGCTGATGAAATTGCAAAATGGTACAACCACATTAGAAGACCGCTTGGCAGTACCCACACTGCTAAGCACGTTTTTATTATAGGACCCAGATATTATCTCTTTGATATTTATCCAAAATAAATTTTAAAAATCTGCACAAAAATCTGCTATCAGCTGTTTATAGCATTTTGTGAATAAGTTTCAGAACTTGGAAGCAACAAAGATGTACTTTATTTGGTGATTAATACATAAATTGTGATATATCCAGACAATGGAATATTATTCAGTGTCAAAAAGAAATGAGTTATCTGGGCATAAAAAGACATGGAATAACATTAAATGCATATTTCCAAGAAACCAATTCTGAAAAGCTAAATCCTATTTGATTACAACTATATAATATTCTGGAAATCAAGGAACATTAGAGAATATAAAAAAAAATCATTATTTTCCAGGAATTAGTAAGGATGCAAAAGAAAGGAGTTTTAGGGCAGTGAAACTACTTTGTATGATATTGTAATGACAGATTATATTACATTTTAAATTTGTCCAAACTGAGAGTGATTGTTATGGTTTGGATGTGAGGTGTCCCACAATAACTCAACTGTGAGACAATGCAAGAAGGTTCAAAGAAGAAATGATTGGGTTATGAGAGTCTTAACCCAATCATTAAGTTAATCCCCAGATAGGGATTAACTGAGTGGTATCTGAAGTAGTAGGATGTGACTGGAGGAGGTGTGAATTGGGGGTGCACCTTTGGGGGTCTATATTTGTATCTAGGAAGTAGAGACCTCTCTCTCTGCTCCCTGATCACCATGTGAGCTGGTTCCCTCCCCCACATTCTTCCACCATGATGGCCTGCTTCACCTTGAACCCTGAAGAATGGAGCCAGCCTCTTGTGGAGTGAGGCCTCTGAAACCATGAGTCCCTAAATAAACCTTTCCTCATCTACAGTTGTTCTGGTTGGGTCCTTTAGTCACAGCAGTGAAATAGCTGACTAAAACAATATACAATATCAAAGAGAGGAAGGGAATTTATTGGGGACTGAGATTGATCAAATCATGTTGTGTGCATATGTGACTACAGCATAATGAGTTACACTATTATGTGTAATCATGCACCAATAAACATTAATTAATTAATTTTAAAAATGAACATAAAATATCAAGAATTAACCTTTATGAAATCTATGGACTTTGGATGATAATTATTTGACAATGTAGGTCTTTAAGTAGTAACAAATGTACCACTCTGGTGGGGGATGTTTATAATGAAGGAGTCTATGCATATTGTGCTCACAGAGTAGAGCATATGGGAATCTCTTTATCTTCTACTCAGTATTGCTATCAGCCTGAAATTGCTCTAAAAATAAAGTCAACGAAAAGAAGAAATTTAAAAAAAAACACAGTATTTATGAATTGGGAGCAGACTTAAGGAATTTAAGGAAGGAAGCAGCCTGGGTGAATGTTGCAGAATGAGCAAATGAGTAGCAGAACAGAAATTTAGAGAGGTAGTCAAGGACCAAATCAAGGGGTCTTTTTGAGGTATGATCAAAACTGTATTCTATACAGCCTAATCTGAAGTCATGGAAAGTTTTGAGTGAGATTTATGTTTTAAAATCACTCTAGCTTTATTATAAATAATGAACTTTGAAGGTGGATTCTAGAAAAAGAAATGGAACTAAGGGGATTACATAGGAAGCATTTTTGGCCATAAAGATGAGATCAGCTTTGGCTTTGATAAGCATAATACAATGGAGATGCTAAGAAGTGGTCAGATTTGAAAACTCGGTTGAAGATAACCTCAAAAGGACATCTCCATAAAATAATACAAAATATGAGAAAGAAAGGGGAGTCAAAGATGAGGCCAATGTGGGGAGCTCAGCAAAAATGGATACCGATACAGTGTCCTAGCATGGGGAATCACAGGAACAAGATGTAGAGATTTAAGGGTCTAAGAAGCTTATATTAAAATGTCATCTAGACATCCAAATAGAGAGGCTAAATAAGCAATTGCCTATACAAATGTAATGCCCAAGAGAATGATCAGAGCAGCTGATCTACATTTGATTGCTCACACAGATATAAGGTATTAAGTTAGGGGGTAGGATGAGG
Source organism: Sciurus vulgaris (assembly GCF_902686455.1). Classification (NCBI taxonomy): domain Eukaryota; kingdom Metazoa; phylum Chordata; class Mammalia; order Rodentia; family Sciuridae; genus Sciurus; species Sciurus vulgaris. Next base: position 131,574,285 of record NC_136469.1, on the reverse strand, counting down.
TTAACCCAAGATGATGAGTGGATAAACAAGCAACTCCATCCAAGGAAGGAGCCCTAGGAAATGGCATTATTTTGAAGCTAAGAATATGAGGACTGGACATCAAAGGAAATAGTTAAGGAATAGACTATAAACAGAAGAAGAAACAAGAAAAGCAAAGAAGGAAGGTACTTTGGGGAATATAATCATAAATGCAAGCAAATACCCCTGAGAGAAATAGTAAGACAAGGACTGAGAGGCAATTGTGGCATTTAGCAGCATGGAATTCAATGATGACCTGAACTCTTTTTTTTTTTTTTTTCTTGGAGAGCTTACAGTGGAGTATGTGACACTGAAGAGCAGAGAGATAGCAGCATGGTAAATGCACTGAAAGAGGAAGTACTATGCATGATGAGAATTTCCATAATGTCAGGCTGTATAGGTATGTGAGGTTAGGGGAAGGTGTAGCAGGAGGATGATCTGCAGTCCAAAATCTGGAACAACATTAAGAGTTAATCAGACAAGGAATAGTTGAATTAGAATGTAAATTAGAACTGAGCTCATCTTAAAGCACATAACTGGAACTGAGGATGCGATCAATGAATTAAAGGCATGAAGTTGAAAGAAGCATTCAAGGTACATAGTGAAAGAAAGAGAAGTTCCAAAGGGGAAAAGACATTTGGAGTACAATTGTAACACTGATATACTTAGTCAAAAGGGAGAAAGTCAGATCACTGCCAGAATCAGAGTCCCAGGAGAGAGCAATTGTACATAAACTTGAGTTTTTACCATAATAAGTGGGATGTACAGCAAGATGGATTTAGAGATTCTTCCAGAACTTGGTCATAGTCTACAAGGCCATTGTCCTCACTGAGGCCAAAATCTGCAATTTTAACTTGGAAAGGAGTCTTAGTTTCTGATGATAGAAAGTCAGGCTCTTACCTCCCTGGAAGAGGGCAGCTGTAGTCTGGCTTGATTAGCTTTATAGTGAATATATCTCATTTCAGTATTTGTTACAATTTACCTTCTTTCCCATTTTTATGTTTACAAGCCAACCTGAGGATAATCAATGCATATAATTCTTTAGCTGTTCTTAAGTCTGCATACTTTGAAAATATTCACAAATTACTACTGTATAGATTTCAGTCATGTTTAAGGCTCCTGATACATACTCTATGGGTTATTTTTAGAGGAATCATGATAATTCAGAAGCATTTGAAATCTAGAAATAAATACTCAAAAACCAGAGGTAAGTGAAATTTTAAAAAGATTTTTAAAATGGATTACTTGTCATATAGATTGTTCAGAAATATTTAAAGAGATAAAAGTGATCACTAGGATCCAGTATGATTTCATTGGGAAAAAAAAAAAAAGAAAGAAAGATGCAGTTAGAGGTAGCATTGTATATTAAGAAGACACAGTGGTGAAACATGATTCTGAAAGTTACTAGTCTTATGATCTAAAGTCCAGGGGGGAGTACAATAGCAGGAGTCAGATATATGATCAGGGTCAGATCATGAGGGCCTTAAAAACCACGTAAATATTTGGACTTTATTTTAAATGAGATGCCAAGTCTTGGCAGACATTGACAAAAAGAGTCATGTAACAAGAGTTACATCATTAAAGGATCAATCTGTATTCCATGAAAGACTTTTGGAGGCTCAATCCCAGGCCAAGACATATACAAAGGTATTATAATATTCTCAGAAAGAGATATGGTATCACAAATGTGTATGTTAGCAGTAGAGGTAGTGAGAAGTCACTGGAGTCTCAATATATTTTGAAATTAAAATCAGTAGCAGAACAAATACAAGCAGAAGAGAAATCTCACACGTTTCTTTCTTCTAGTGGTCCATCATCATATTACAACTCATTAGGAAGTCACAGTAATAGTCTGACATTAGTTTCACAACTCAATACATTATTTTATACTTCTATTTTGGTACCTCACTTTAAGAATTCTAATATAATGATCTCTCTGAATATTTAAAGTGATAGCTCAGTGTGCATTTTTCAAAAATTCAATCAAATTGATGTCTAGCTGATAGGGATAATTCAAAACTGCAAAATTTAGAACTCTTGCGCTGAGGTCTTTTTCCTTAGAATATGACTTTATTAATTTATGAATTTACTTATTTTTAAAGATCTTTTGATGCTCTTTCTTTGTTACCTTATCTTTCTGCTTTTGATCTCCTCCAAACTAAGTTCTTGTCTTGCTTTAGAATCCTGAAAGGCAAAATTCAGTCAGTTCTCTGAACAGGATCAAGACAATTGCTTTGTACACCTATTGTACCCAACCCTAGTGTTTACCTTCAAAGACACTGAGGAAAGTAGGGGTCCTCCCCTCTGGAATGGGAGTACATTTATTCTCTGCATTGAATGGAGTAGAATTTCTTTTATTTCAGACCTGGGGCTCATTCATAGACTTCATCCCTGGTTTTCAGAGATTCTTACAACCAGGACCTCAATTCCTTTTCAGAGAATCTTGCTGTTTATATACCATCCATCTTCAGGGATTTGCTTTCTACTAGTGGTCCCTGTTCAACTTGATTCAATAGGCAAAGAATACTTTCTTCAGGCTACATTTAAACTCATCTTTTTTTCCCTTGTCCGCAGAGGTAAGAACTCCCAGTTCCTTAGAGATTTTGAAGAACAAATTGAAAATGCTCTTATTTGCCTAGGCTTAGCTGTCAGCTCATATGCTAAGAGTGTATTTTATATTGTAGTTTCATCACAGGCCTTTGAAATGCCTTGCATAGCAGACCCTTTACAACTGCCTTTGCCCATCCACTCTGTCCATAGAAGTAAGAATTGTGCTAGGGACTATTTCGTTCACGTCCTTCCCCTGCTATCAGCCACCCCCATTCACTACTTCTCCATTGTGGTGACAGACACTTGATTTAAGGCAACTTGCCAGCTGCTGTCTCTTTTAACTCCTTCCTTCCTGCTGTCTGGATTGCAACAGAAACTGGCCAAGATACACATTTTTCCTGGTGACAAAGATGTCTTATGAATGTACATTCTTTAAGTACCTAATTCTCAAATTATAAAATTGATGTTGCTGTCTTTACTTTGTAGATAAGAACACAAAGACTCTTTGACTTCAAATTTGTCTCTAAATTATAATAATTGGCAAAACCAAGATCTGAATAACTTCCTTTTTGCTCCAAACTCCAGGTCTTTCTACTACTGCATTGCCACCCATAAAATTCAAAACAGTAATATTCCCTAAGGACCATGTTACCTAACACAGGGCAAGTAGAGCCAACTGGTGAGGGTGAGAACTTTGCAGCTCAGCTCATGGAATTCCGACTGTGGGTGCCAGGAACACGCCTTGGTCAGATAAATTCTGTGTACTTCAATTTTCCTAGTTATTTTCCTCTTCTATTATTGTATAACAAATTTACTGTATAACAAGTTTAAGAGCTTAAAACAACATACACCTTTGTTGTTTCAGTTTTTGCTAGTCAGGAATCCTGATGTGGCTTAGCCGGACCCACTTCTCAAAGACTGATAATGACTTAGAGACTTGCAATGCGGGTGACCCAATTTGCCATCTAGGAAAAGATGTGTTTCAACACCTATTTTGGTGAAGGGGTAGGGACTGAAGATGTCAAAGGCCACCCTCCTCCCCTAGAACCCACCTGAAGTTCTCTGTCGCATGGAGTGCCCCAGGGTGGGGTTCAACTTCCTCACAGTCAGGTAGAGAGGGACAGAGGCTCCAGAAAAGTAGGTGTTACCATCTATTGCAATATAATCATGCACATTCCATTGCCTTCACCAGTGAGTTCAAAGTAAGTCACAGATTTCCTCCACAATCAAGGAGAGTCATCCAATAGTGTGTTCTTCATGTTGGTCACATAAGTGAGAAGGGGTATCATAAAATCATTAGATTGTTGGTACAGCTATTGTGACATTGTGAGACTGATAGTAAGTGCTCAATAACTATAAGGTATCTATTAAACTAAGATTCTTGAAGTCAAATATAGAAGCATAAGAAATAAACATTCATTTCTTCATTGAAAAATTAACAAAAATAAAATGAAATAAAATGAATAAAATCCCCATCACCTTGGCCAAAAACAACTGACATTTCTTCATGAATTTTCAAAGTCCACTTTCAAAGGATGTATATATATATAAATATCTTTACATAGGATGTGTGTGTGTGTGTGTGTATCCTTTTCTGGTACAACAAACTGACAGATAGGTTCCACTCTTGGACTAAGAATGGAAGCAGTAAACAAATGACTTAACAGGTAGGGAAAATAATTCCCCTTCTACAACTACAGTTGATCCTATTTACCTACTTTTGATAACATTGTATTACTCTTTTGTGGTTATTTATCCCATAAATGTTTTTTGAGCAAATGCATTGTGCCAAGTATTTTGGTAGGAACTGGGGACTTACATAACTGTTCTTAGCTTAGTATGAGCAAATACCTTTAAGTGGACATTATTATACAATGATACAACTGGGCTAGTTAAATTAATCCTAAGGATTTCACAAAATCCTTGATAAAGGTATTATTAAAGAAAGGTTAGAAGTTTCTCAGGTTGGTGGTATATTTTGGTTGGCAAGTGCAGTATAAGTAAAAGGGAAGACTTTTCAGGACCAGAAACTGTTATGTGCAAATATGTAGTCTTTCATTTGGAGAGAATCGCATGTAGTTAGGTTTTTTTTTTTTAATGGAATATGAAGTGGGATGGGTGAATTTTCTTGGAACTCAGCCATTTATGTGACAAGGTTTTAAAATGTCCTGAAAAGAACTAATCTAAAAGTGTTAGCAAAAGAATAAAGAAGTGTTTTTTCCTTTCATATTCTTATTTAAACTTCATTTTCAAAGTTGATACTCTAGGTTATATTTAGATATTTTAGGGTAATCGAGAGAGAGAGAGAGAGAGAGAGAGAGAGTCTTTATCATCTCAGCACATCGGCATGCACCTTGGGTTTGTACTTTTTAAAGTAATTACAGGGAAATGTGTGTATTTATAGTTGACTTTGACTTTCTTACAATTATTTAATAAGGTAGGCTTGCAATACTGCTCTCATGATCTAAGAGCCTGTAATCTCTCTGGGGTCTAATTATCTCCTGATAACCTTGCCCCTTGATGACATCTGTATTGCTATTATAAAACATGTTTATTTTGGGAAAGGACATATATTTTGTAGTGTAATAGCATTAAGCTGTCAGACCTGAGTGTTAACAGCCATCTACCCAAAGAGCTTTCAGAAAAGATTGGTTCAGCCATTATGTGTGGCTTATCAAACAATCTAAGAGGCTCAAAAGTCATTTTTGTAACGACTGATTTCTTTTGCTTGGAAAAGGAAAGCTTTTAGCTTTAGAACCTGGCTTCAATATATTTGAATAGTGCTATTTACATTTTTACCTGTTAAAATTTTCACTAAATAAAACAAAAAAAAAGTCACTGAAGGATGTTGCCAATTAGGATAATACTCAAAAGAAACAGGGGCAACATGGAAAAGGAACTCAGATCTTATCCACAGTAGGATTGCTTACTTTTGAGAGTATGGTTCTAGAATTAGAAGCCCTGATTCAAGCTCAGTATTTACTGCCTGTGTGAGTTTATGAAAATTATTTAATTTCCCTTGCCTTCAATTTTCTCAGATATAAAATGGAAAAAACATGGGGGAGGGGTAATGAAAGTACTCTAGTTCAAATGTTTGCAAGAATGATAAGAGTACCATAACCTCTTAAGAAACAGCTGTTATTTTTATTACTGTTATAATCATTATTCATTCTTTTCGAAAAAATAGATATTATTTCCCAGTTTTGTACTTCTTACTGCTGGAAAGTGGCTTTGCAATGGGAAGCCAAAGAAAGGTGCTCTCTTGCCATCAGAAAGCTAACAATAAATACAATTGTCTTTCATTACTATTCTAAAGCATTGTGTCTTGATTTTTCAATAGGAACTGCCCTCCCATTCTGTCATTTGGAGTTGGAATAAGAAAAATGTCACTAAGCTCCCATTCTAGGACTATTATCAAAAGTAAGTGACAACCCAGTCCCACAGACCATGCCTTCTCTGAGAAGAAAGAAGGAGAAGAAAGAGAAGTCGATATACAGGGCATGTACTTGTCATTTCAAAATATATTGTGCAGCATCTAGTTTTTGGAACTTCTTTGAAGTAGGTATTCATCAAATTTCACTTAGGCATCTATCGATGCCGGCCTCTAGGGATAAAGCAATCACCATAGAATCACATTCCAGTGGAGGGAGATAAAAAATAAATGGCAACAAGAAATGAGAAGTTATGTGTGTGTATTTAAATTTTCTTCAAAAACATCATTTCATTCAACCAAGAGAAATTGTGCACAGTTCTATTAACACTCCTATTCTAGGAATGCATGACAGATTTGGTAAATCATATGAGGTGAACCCTATAGGGGAAAAACAAATGGGGGGTATGCGTGTAGTACACAAGGGCGGGAGCCATGTACAGGTGACCAAGATGACCTCGATTAGCAAGGAAGGGAACCCTTCTTTTTTTTATTATTATTATTATTTTTTTTTGCAGTACTGGGGATCTGCAAAAGCACTCTACCAGCTGAGCTATCTCCCCAGCCCAATTAGCAGGGAAGAGAAGCCTAGATTGGGGAAAGTGGGGCTAAGAGGCTTGGTTTTGTCTGTTTCTATACATTCATGTTTATTTATTTTTAAATTTTTTTATTATTTATGCCCTTTTATGTTTGAAAATTTATTTCAGGTGGGATTAAAAATAGAAGCTACAGTCAGGGATCATAAAAATGGAGTAAAATAATCCGAGACAATGACAAAAAAAAAAAATGTAGGGAAATAAAGCAGGAAAGAAAAAGATCCTGGTTTGCATATACAATTTGCTCTCCAAAGGCTAGAAGTGTGCAGAGAATCTTGTCTTTGAGAATTGGACTAGGCAATACGAGGAGAAACTAATAAATTACAAAATTCAAATAAACCCTTTCACAACAACCCAACCAATAATTCAGGAGGAGTTGAATTACAGCTGGTGTTGAGGCTAGAGGGGAGAGTCTGAACAAAGTACTCCACAATGTCATTACAACAACACAGCAATGTGTTTCCTGGCATCATGTATTATAATATTCCTCCAATGTAAACAAAAAACAAAGGTCAAAGTACAATTCCATTCATTGCATTTCCCCCCAAATCAACACAGTCCTCTTATTCACCTAAGGATCTGGCTGAAATCCAACACAAATTGTAGATTATTTCAGCAAATGGTTAAAGGAATTTTCTTTAAAAGATATCATTTCTGCTAGGTGTGGTGGGTGCATACCTGTAATCCCTGCAGCTGTGGAGGCTGAGGTAGGAGAATTGCAAGTTCAAAGCCAGCTGGGGCATCTTAGTGAGGTCCTAAGCAACTTAGGGTGACCCTGTCTCAAAATAAAATTAAAGTGCTAAGACTGCAGCTCCGTGTTAAGCATTCTTGAGTTCAATCCCCAACACCCAGAAAAGATAGAAGGAAAAGAACAGAAGATATTTCAGTCAAATAGAAAGCTAGAAGAAACTCTGCCATGTTCCAATAAATTACTCTTCTATGAGAAATGCAATGTTATAATTTTATAATATCTGGGGACCATAACAAAATGGGCTCTAAAGAGTAAAGAGTTGACTGCCGCATTATGACATACAGGTAAATCAATTTTCAAAAGACTACACTTCCAAGGTGTGAAAGAGTTCAGGCCCAGAGTCCACTCTGTCTGACTCTTATTTTACTTCCCAACTGAATACACTGCTCCATTAGTATTTAAAATTATGTTTAAGTAATGTTTTGTTTTTATTATATAAGTAGATACCCAAGGAATGAAAGCAATATCCTACATTCCACAAATAATAAATGAAATAATAATACATACATAATAAACTAAGTGATAAATCAATGAAAAATAAGATTAAGATTATAGAAGTGGTAATTCTATATTAAATTTACATGTTGCTATTCAGTAAGAATCTTCAGTTATGTTTTTTCTGAATAGGTAAAATAATTTTAGATTTATTTAGAATATCCCTGGTATGCAAGTAGCCAATGGAAATATGAATGAAAACATGTATAAAACTGCAGATGATAAATAAGAGAATTTACACTGAAGTCATTTTGACCAAAACACGATGGCCTTGGTACAGAAAGGATAAACATGTAAGTGGAAGACACAGTCTAAGAGCAGATTGAAATATATTTGTGAGCCTATCAAAGGTCAATTATTTCCACTTCAATTAGGTGGATAAATAGTTATTTAATAAATGTTACCAGAATATTGTACTACCTATCTAGTAGTGAGGGGAAAACCCTACTTCATACTATATAAAATATTACAGATGAGTTGGTCACTTTTATGTGACAGAAAAAGTCTTCAGAAATCCTGGTGACTTTCAGTCTACCACAAAGTCACATTGTCTGACTATATCTGACTGAATGAGGGAAGCATTGGCCAGGGACACATCTCTCCAACAACATCCCACCATGTTACTTTTCCTGAGTATCTTCCCTTTGCAATTCTTTAATGGAAAAGGCCTGGGTGGATGTAAATACATACACTCACTGTGCCCTTTTAGACTAGAATCTTCCCATTCTTCTTCCCTTTGGGGGCATGAGTGATTTGTACTACGGATCTAACGAATTGTGAGGTATCTCTTCTAATGTAAAGTTTCTCTCCCTAAAATTACTGGATGATATTAGTCTAGTCTCTTATTCAACATACAATAGCAACATCAGCAATGCAAAAGTCCAGTACTTCCAATACAGAACACTATTGATTTTAAGAGATCCTATGAATTTATCTGCTATTAAACTAGGAAAATGTTTGGTCACTAAAACTGGAATATAGCTAAGACATCATTGATTTCAAGCCACATCACACTTCCAGAAATCTTAGCAGGTTAAAATATGCATATTAAGACAAAATTAAACTAAATGTTACCCATAGTGTGCATTATCATTTTTTTCCCTTTCTGGGCATTGCGATGTATATTACATTTCATTATTTTTAATGATTGGTTCTTTTTTTTTTTATTCCGATATTTTTTCCTTCCCCCTACCCCTCCCATCTCTCTTTTCCCTCTATTCAGTCCCTCCTTCCTCCATTCTTGTCCCCCTCCCACCCCCCATTAAGTGTCATCATCCACTTATCAGTGAGATCATTCCTCTTTTGGATTTTTGAGATTGGCTTATCTCACTTAACATGATATTCTCCAATTTCATCCATTTGCCTGCAAATGCCATAATTTTATCATTCTTTATAGCTGAGTAATATTCCATTGTATATATATACCACAGTTTCTTTATCCATTCATCAATTGAAGGGCATCTAGGTTGGTTCCATAGTCTGGCTATTGTGAATTGAGCCGCTATGAACATTGATGTGGCTGTATCTCTGTAGTGTGCTGATTTTATAGTATAGGCCGAGGAGTGGGATAGCTGGGTCAAATGGTAGGTCCATTTCAAGTTTTCTAAGGAATCTCCACACTGCTTTCCAGAGTGGCAGCACTACTTTGCAGTCCCACCAGCAATGTATAAGTGTACATTTTTCCCCACATCCTCTCCAATTCTGGGCAACTTTAACACACTGCTGCTACCACTAGATAGATCTTCCAAACAAAATCCAACCAAAGAAACTATAGAACTCAATAACACAATCAATAAACTAGACTTAATAGACATATATAGAACATTCCATCCATCAACGAGCGGATACACTTTCTTCTAAGCAGCACATGGAAACTTCTTGAAAATAGACCATATGTTATGCCATAAAGCAGCCCTTAGGAAATGCAAAAATATAGAGATACTGCCTTGTGTTCTATCAGATCATAAAGGACTGAGAGTAGAAATCAATGACAAAGTAAAAAAAGGAAATTACTCCAACACTTGGAGACTAAATAATATGCTATTGAATGAAACATGGATAACAAAAAACATCAGGGAGGAGATTAAAAAATTCTTAGAGGTCAATGAGAATGATGATACAACGTATCAAAATCTCTGGGGCACTATGAAAGTGGTACTAAGAGGAAAATTCATTGCATGGAGCGCATTCCAGAAAAGAATGAAAAGTCAACAATTAAATGACCTAACATTACAGCTCAAAGCCCCAGAAAAAGAAGAGCAGAATAATAGTAAAAGTAGAAGGAGACAGAAAATAATTAAAATCAGAGCTGAAATCAATGAAATTGAAACAAAAGAAACTATTCAAAAAATTGACATAACAAAAAGTTGGTTCTTTGAGAAAGTAAACAAAATAGATAAATTCTTAGCCACACTAACAAAGAGAAGGAGAGAGAAGACTCAAATTACTAAAATACATGATGCAAAAGGAAACATCACAATAGACACCACTGAGATACAGAACATAATGAGAAGCTACTTTGAAAATCTGTATTCGAACAAAATAGAAAGTACCGAAGACATTGACAAATTTCTAGAGATATATGCTCCGCCCAAACTGAACCAGGAGGACGTACACGATTTAAACAGTTCAATATCAAGCAATGAAATAGAAGAAGCCACTAAAAATCTACCATCCAAGAAAAGCCCAGGACCAGACAGATTCGCAGCCGAGTTCTACAAGACCTTCAAAGAAGAACTCATTCCAATACTTAAAGTATTCCAGGAAATAGAAAAGGAGGGTACCCTACTGAACTCATTCTATGAAGCTAATACCACCCTCATACCCAAACCAGGAAAAGACACATCAAGGAAAGAAAATTTTAGACCAATATCCTTGATGAATATAGATACAAAGATCCTTAACAAAATATTGGCAAACCGTATCCAAAAACATATTAAGAAAATTGTGCACCACGATCAAGTCGGGCTCATCCCTGGAATGCAAGGATGGTTCAACATTCGTAAATCAATAAATGTAATCCATCATATCAATAGACTTAAGGATAAGAATCATATGGTTATTTCAATTGACACAGAAAAAGCATTTGACAAAATACAACACCCCTACATGCTCAAAACACTAGAAAAAATAGGGATAGTAGGAACATACCTGAACATTGTAAAGGCTATTTATGCTAAGCCTATGGCCAACATCATTCTTAATGGAGAAAAACTGAAACCATTCCCTTTAAAAACGGGAACAAGACAGGGACGTCCTCTTTCACCACTTCTATTCAACATTGTCCTCGAAACTCTAGCCAGAGCAATTAGGCAGACAAAAGAAATTAAAGGGATAGGAATAGGAAAAGAAGAACTTAAGCTGTCACTATTTGCGGATGACATGATTCTATATTTAGAGGATCCAAAATCCTCCTCCAGAAAACTTCTAGACCTCATCAATGAATTCAGCAAAATAGCAGGTTATAAAATCAACACGCATAAATCTAAGGCATTTTTATACGCAAGCGATGAAACCGCTGGAAGAGAAATGAGGAAAACAACTCCATTTGCAATAGCCTTAAAAAAAATAAAATACTTGGGAATCAATCTAACCAAACAGGTAAAAGATCTCTACAATGAAAACTACAAAATACTGAAGAAAGAAATTAAGGAAAACCTTGGAAGATGGAAAGATCTTCCATGTTCTTGGATAGGCAGAATTAATATTGTCAAAATGGCCATACTACCAAAAGTGCTATACAGATTCAATGCAATTACAATTAAAATCCCAATGACGTACCTCACAGAAATAGAGCAAGCAATCATGAAATTCATCTGGAAGAATAAGAAACCCAGAATAGCTAAAGCAATCCTTAGCAGGAAGAATGAAACAGGTGGTATCACAATACCAGAACTTCAACTCTACTACAAAGCAATAGTAACAAAAACAGCATGGTATTGGCACCAAAATAGACAGGTAGATCAATGGTACAGAATAGAGGACACAGACACAAACCAAATACATACAATTTTCTCATACTAGACAAAGGGGCCAAAAATATGCAATGGAGAAAAGATAGCCTCTTCAACAAATGGTGCTGGGAAAACTGGAAATCCATATGCAACAGAATGAAACTAAACCCATATCTCTCACCCTGCACAAAATTCAGCTCACAATGGATCAAGGACCTTGAAATCAGACCAGAGACACTGCATCTTATAGAAGAAAAAGTAGGTCCAAATCTTTACCTTGTTGGCTTAGGAGCAGACTTCCTTAACAGGACTCCCATAGCACAAGAAATAAAAGCAAGAATCAATAACTGGGATAGATTCAAACTAAAAAGCTTTCTCTCAGCAAAGGAAACTATCAGTAATGTGAAGAGAGAGCCTGCAGAGTGGGAGAATATCTTTGCCACTCATACTTCAGATAGAGCACTAATTTCCAGAATATATAAAAAACTCAAAAAACTCTACACCAAGAATACAAATAACCCAATCAACAAATGGGCTAAGGAAATGAACAGACACTTCACAGAAGAAGATGTACGAGCAATTAACAGATATATGAAAAAATGTTCAACATCTCTAGTAATAAGAGAAATGCAAATCAAAACTACACTAAGGTTCCCTCTCACCCCAATTAGAATGACGATTATCAAGAATACAAGCAACAATAGGTGTTGGAGAGGATGTGGGGAAAAAGGTACACTTATACATTGCTGGTGTATGATCGGTTCTTTTGAGTTACACGTGACAGTAGAATACATTTTGACATAATTAGAAAAGGAAGAAATATACTGTTATAATTCACTTCATCATTAAGTATGACATATGCTTCTTGCCTGAAATATGAGTGCGTGTGTACACATGTATATATTTACATATTTTTTAAAAATTCTATCAACTGCTCTGTTATAACAAATTTTATCTTAAATAGATGAAGTTCAATTTTTTCATTATCTATAAAATAATCATAGGATTTAAAATATTTTTATTACATTTACTTCCTAAAATCTATTCAATTCTTTTAAAAACTATTGATCCTTTTTAAAAAATATGTTACTTCAGACATGTAAGTTATTATTTTATCTGCTTTTATAATTCTAATGTACTTATTTTAAATTTCTTTCAGGTTGTTCATTCATCTCTATTTCTGCAAACATCAGTTCTTCTTTTTAGAATCAGACGAAAATCTTGGTTGTGGTTTTCCTTGGGTACATGGTTATTTTGTCTGTTACATCTCATTCAGTTGAGGTTTTGTCAGGAATCCTGCTTTTTCCCCAATTTCTGGAGAGATCCTTAAGAAACACTTCTACATTTGTCTCTTCAAAGTCCCTACAGGGGTTTCCATTTTCAGACCAATTTTAGATTACTTTTTAGGCTTGAGGATTTTAACATTGTGAGAATGATTTGAGGTTCCACACATGTGTGGTTTTGCTGGTTATTCTGATTTTTTGTGAGGATGGTTTCTATTAGTGGCTTAGGGTATGGCATAGTACCAGACCAGAGCCAGGGCTGGTAAATAGGGATTTTTGGATTCCAATAAGGGAAAAAGATAGCATCCATTTAAAATTTACATCTATGCAAGGATACCAGACCCACTCCCTGCATACACGTGACTGGGTCCCCAACACTGTTTTGCTTTGTTATGAAAATTGAACAAGTTATATCCAAGGTTTACAACTAGCCAGTCCATAGTACTAATTGTTAAAATATTAAAATATGCCTCCTGTACCTTTGTCCACCTCACTCAGTATAGTAGTTCATTCATAAATTCCCTGGCTACCCACACTATGTCTTAGCAAGTATTCTGGCTCCACAAGACTTTATACTCAGTGTGAGACTAGCACATATTTTGGTGTGGATCCTGCTGTTGAATGTATGTAGTATTGCTTCTTGCACCAACCACAGATCTCCATGAATATTATGACTTCTATTGTACTCCCATCTTGGCTACCATTCCCTTCTTCTTTTCTATCCTCAACTCCCTGTGTCTTCAAAATTTCATGATTATTGTCAGATCCTTTCAAATAGACACAGCATTTTGTTCAGTAATTATTTGAGATATAGCATTCATACCCAGTGTTGCTTAACAATTGTTAACCAAGTTTAACAATTCTAGTCAAAATATGAATGCTTTCTCTTTGTTATTGTTCATAGCCAAAGATAATATCACAATTTGAGGAAGTACACAATACATTAAAATCTCATTTTTTTAAAAAGAAGCCTAGAAACCCATAACATCATATCTCAAAGGGTTGCCAGTGATTCTGAAGTTCCATCAAAATGAAATTCAGATAATTTCCTTAGAAAGTCTCTCCTGCTCCCTTTACTATTCCCAAGAAAAATCAAAGCAAATATAAGAATTATTATCATTATCATTATCATTATTTACTTACATTGTTATTTATGCTTTTCTCACATATTTTCTATAATTTTTAAACACTTAGGTAGGGACATTAACTTTATCATAGCAGAAGTAGTAATTACATTTAGTTTACTATGATGAAAACTCCTGGGTTCTCTCACCTTCTGTAGAAAAACTGAAAAGAGCTAGTGGCAATTTATTCAATTTATTTCCCTATAAAACTTGAATCTCCAATCTGTTTCTGGAATAACATAAAATTTTATCTTTTCACTTTGCATATATTTTCAAGGCAAACCTCGCTTAACATAGCATGCAGCACAAGTTAATATTTATTTTAGTCACATTTTTTTTGTTGTTACATGTATTCTTCTTCATTTTCTTGATTTTCCTCTCCCCCCTCTTCTTCCTCCTCTTCTTGAATGTGTATGTTTAAAAAAAAAAAAAAAAGAAGTACAAATTCAAAGAATCATGTATGTTAACAATAATGATAGTTTTAACCCTCATCTATAGAACCAAATTACAGTGCCAAATGAACTTTTAAAAAGAGTAACTTAGAAACATATTCCTTCTAAACCTACATAAGAGCCCTAGCATCTCAAATGAGTATTACTGTCCCTATGTGGCCATGACATTACCGAGTATCTTTTGAAAAGTCAAGGTCAAAAATCAGGAAAATTTGGTTTTATGAATACCTAGTAGTCTGGTTCTGCTCCAGGCCTTTTGCACATGTATCATCATCACTTAATCCTCAGACCCATGTGACAAACTGGGAATATTACACCACTTTTACAAATAAGAAAACTGAGGTTCCAAGAGATTAAATAATTTGCTTCAGGTCATATAACTTGTATTTAGCTTCACTGGGATTTTTAACCCAGATTAGCAGAACTCCAAAATATGTTCTTTCCATTACACACAACTGCCTACAAGTTGGTTATCAAACCTACTTATATCTGAGCATGTTCTACTTTTATGAGAGATTCTGGTCTTTCCGTTTCTTTTTCTCAGAAGATTCTCATCTCTACTAACTGCCTGATATTCTGCAGAGAATAGTAAATCAAACCCTTTGACTTTGGACATAGAAACCACACATTAACCCCATGATCCATGAATTTCAGTAGGATGTGGATCAGGTTTTCAAAATCTTCACATAAATCATTCTATTCTGGCACATCCCTCCTGCCAACACACTGGACAAGCTCTTTCTGGTAAGATTCTCATGACGACGTTTTTCCCTATGGCCCATGATTTCCAACATACTTGACATGTTTTCTTTAGTGTGATCAGTAATTCTTGGAATCCACTCTGGCATATTTTGATTGACACTATTTCTTCCATGGACTGCTTTCTTCTGCACAATTGGAAATCACCCTGTATTAAAGGACTTTTAAGCAAAGCCAAAGGTTAACCAAGTTTAGATCACTTAGATGAATGGTGAATCGCCATGATAAGCAATGACATTCATATACTCCCTCCACCAGACAACACTCAACACTGGCTTTACCTTAATCCCCCAGTTCTAATAATTTGTATATTTAGCTGTTTCAGAAAAAGTAACCCAACAGAAAAATCATCTCTCTTTTGGCCACACATGCAATGAATGCCTGTTGTATGCATCCGAATGCATAGTTCTGTTGCTCCAGAATTTAAATTCTACTCAACAAATGAGTACATTCTTACAAAACTATGATGACTGTTCAGTGTCCTAACATCTTTTCTAACAATTTTCCCTTGGGTTTCTGTGCACTCTTTGCCCCTTCTTTCCTCATCAATTTCGTTTGTTGACTTCCCTTCTTTTGTCTTTCCTGTACTTTTTGGCATGACTCAGAGTCCCACACTCAGACTTCTCTGTCATGGAGACACCATCTCAACATTGTCTCTTTATGGTCAAATTCCAAACAATGCTTTCTTGGCACTTTCACCTTCAAGTCCTATAGCCACCTAAACAATGGAAAATAGATCTCATTATCCCTCCACAAAACCTGTTCCCCAGCAACAAAACTGATCTTTGTGCTTGGTACCATCTCTACCAGATTCATTCATTTTAGTAATTGGTGTTACCATGGAACTTGGAGACAATCTAGAAATCACACTTAATTCCTTAGCTACCAATATTGAGTCACCAGACCTTGTCAATTATACTTCTGGAATCTTATGAAGCCATCCCCACCGTCTCATCATCATACGATGATCAACGAAAACACTCTCACATCTATATATCATGTCGCTGAAAGAGTAATATTTAAATCTACAAATCAAGTAAGTTCTCCAGTTAAATCCTTTCAATGTCTTCTCAGTGCCCTCAGCCCATGTCCAATCTCCTGAAAGTGTAAGACTGACAGGCCTTTGAACATTATGGCCTCAGAACACCTCTCTGGTGGTTTTTCTCACCATTCTCTCCTTTTCTCTCTATCCTACAAAATGGTCAAAATTTCTTGTAGTTCACTTTGTATGTTTTTTTACTTGAGACCATAATTATATTACTGGTTATTCTGGAACAGTCTCCCTAATTCTCCCATTTTACTACCCCTTTTCTGTTAGACAAATCTTAGTCATCAGGTCTCACTGACATCTCTGGAAGCCTTCTCTGAACTTGCCAGAATGTTTAAATTATCTTCCCAAATGTTCCTACACCACTTCACTCATATTTAAGGATAGCACTAAATGGTACATTGTAATGCTACTTCTCTATTTCGTACACCACACTTCAGCTGATACAAGACAGAAATCATGTTTTTGTGCACTGTTTTATTTCCTGAAGATTATTATGAAGATCACAAGCATTCTAATAATGCATGCTAACGAAATAAATCACCGATAGATAGGTACATGGATGGGTGATGAATCTTTTTCCTGAGTGGACGAGTTGAGAAAGGGGCAGAGTTAACAGAGGAATTAACAATTAAGTGATATCTTGAAGAATGGGGGAGGGGAACCTCTAGGAAATGAAAGATGAACAGGGTTTCCGATCAAGAATATTGGAGAAAGCATGACTGTGAATAAATGACACATTTGATAAACGATGAAAATTTCAGTGCTTTTGAAGTTTTTCTTCACTATTTCAAGTGAAAGAAGAAGCTGGAAGTCAAAGTGTGACCAGACTATGGAGGGTCTTAATTATACCCTTAAGATTATACTGTCTTTAAACTTTATTTAGTTCATATAATATATGGAGGCTTCATAATTTTTTGATGATAGTAATAATGTTTATGGAGCATTAACTGTATGGCAGGCCTTCCTGTAAGTACTTTAGATGTTAATCTAGTTCAATCCTCCAAGAATCCTGGGAAGCAAACCATAGGTAAGTTGATGGGGTCAGTAGGCCTTTAATATAGGCAATAAGGGGGGTGTTGTTTATAAAGGGTCTAAAAGCAAGTACAAATTCCACTGTGATTATCCTCACATGTTGGTGATTCTAAAAACTGTCTATGATATGATAAAATACTATTTCCTGAAAAAACTTATTATTGGTTTAAATTCTACAATTACTAGTTACTACAAGTTTTGAATGCCTTTAATTTTTATTTTAAATGATTATTTAAACTTTTCATTCACTTTAAAAATTAAAGCAATGAAACAAGAGACATGCAAAATGTACTATTATGCCTGGCAAATGGGAATTTTAGTCCACACATGAAATAGTTTACTGAATTTGAATGATACCCTTAACATTAGGATATCTTATTCCATTTAATTGTTAGTTAATTTTCATAATTGTGACAGATCAATAAAAGTGTCAATATTATTTCCCTTTTATTGGGAAAAAAGTAATTATAAATTATAAATCTGTTATTTTATCATACTGTAATATTTCTTCCTATTTATTTTTAAATTTGCTGATGCCATTACATAGAGAAAATGCAACAAAATGTATCACTTTTTCTGGTTATTACTATTCATTTTATTTTATTGTTAATAATTAAAATCATTTTGTAAAAAAATGTTTTTACACAATGATTCAATCTAGGTGCCAGATATGTTAGTTGTGCCACTGAAAAACCCTGTAAGATAAGTACAAATATTATCTCTAACTTTACAGAGAAGAAAACCTGAGGGAAAGCTGGCAAGTGACAGAGACAGATTGGCATGTGAAGTAGATCACCCTAGATAGAGAGGAGGCACACAGGAAGCAGGGGTCCCCCTCTGAGGACAGTTTCCAAAGTCTGCCCTGCTGGCAAGTTTGAGAAGGACAATTGGTTTGGAAGGGCTTGGGAGCTTCTGCATGGGAAGAAAATTGAAGTCATTTTAAGTACTGATTCTTCCTAATGTTTTCACACAAAAAGGTTTCTTGTTTGCTGTTCCCTCTAGGAAAGAGTTGATGGAAAAATCTCACCTCTGGGGAAAAATGTTTGCAGTGGTTGTGAGGCCAAAGTTATAAAAATGAAATATTGTAATTTCATAGTCACAACACTGGTTTTCTAACCGCACTCCCATTGCTTATTTGATATAAGTTTAATGAGGCAAATTGCAGAGCATAATGTGATATGCAGGAAAATAATAGTAGTTACTGTTCTGACCTGTGCTACCCCATCAAGGCAAAAGGCTCCATATTAAGACAACTACAACATATTTTGCTACCTCTCCCAGGACTGCTCCTGGCATAACATGAAATGACCAGCTGAGGCTCTCCATTCTAACCACGTTATCACCCTGCATATGAGACCTTTGTGCCACATTCATCAGTCTTATTACAAAAAGAACTGGTTGTGTTTTGTTTTGTTTTGGTACTAGGGATTGAGCCCAGAAGCACTTAACCACTGAGACATATCGCTGGTCCTTTATATATTTTATTTAGAAACAGGGTCTCCCTGAGTTGCTTAGAACCTTGCTAAATTGCTGAGGCTGGCTTGAACTCATGATTTTCTGCCTCAGCCTTTGGAGCTGCTGGGATTACAGGCATGTATCACTATACTGGGCAAGAGTAGGTTCTTGTGGGGCATCTCAACAGCATCCCTAACTCACTTTTCTGCAGCTAGATAGGATACAAGACAAACCAAAAAATGGGACTTAGAGATTTAGGATTCTGATCATTTTTTTCATTTGCAAACTCTGCGTCATTTCTGATTCTCCTGTGTTTGCATCCCTTACCCACAAAAAAAAATGCATTGTGCTGCTTTTCCTTTGGATTCTCCATTATTGCACATTTAGGAGGAAAAGGCAGATGAGTTTATTGTAGATCTCACTCACAAGGTGTGGGTTTTACTCAAAGCTTTAAATAAATAATGGATGGTCTGCCAGGTTCAGGGAGGAAAATAATCAAATCACACCAAAGGTATAATCCAGGCCATTGAACCTCGAAATGTCTGGACAGTTGCCCAAAGGTCATCATTATTCTTTGGCATGCCTTAGGCCTCTCAAAGATCCAATATGAGGATTTTTGCTGAGAAAAGAGAACAAAACAGAGGTCAGGGCCTAGTATAGGGATGAATCTTGTGTGAAGTAAGACCTGTCCAGGTTGCTGAGACCACTTATTTAATTCATTTATTTATAATTTCTGAACTGCTTTTTAAGGTATAGTTAGCAAACACGAAATTTATGTATTTACTGTACACTATTTGGTAAGTTTGAAGATATACGTGTGTGTGTGTGTGTGTGTGTGTGTGTGTGATCATTGCTATTAATATCATATCCATCACCTCTTGCCCTCTTTATTTATTTTTTATTCTGTAAAAGCACTTTCATAAGATCTACCTTAGAAACCACTGACATGTATAATATAGTATTGATTACTTCAACATGATCCTTCATAGGAGATCTCCAGGAATTATTCATCTTGCAGAACTGAAACTTCACCCACTCAGATGAAGATCATGCCTCCTCATTTCCTTTCCCCATTCTCTGGTCCAAGCACTGTGCCCTCTGCTTCAATAAAGATGAATATTTTAGATTCTCCTATAATTGATATTGTGCACTTTTTGTCCTTCATTTTCTGGATTAGTTCACTTAACATAGGTCCTTCATGATCACACAGTTTGTTATATTCCATTCCTTGTTCACTGCATTCTCCCTGACCACTCATCCACCACTGAACACTTGGGCTGCTTCCATGTCTTGGATCTTGTGAATAGTGATGTAGTAAACATGGGAGTTCAGAGAGTTATTAAAATCCTCACCTCAATTCCCTTGAATATATGCCCAGAAGTGAGATTTCTGGACTGTATAGTAGTTCGATTTTTAAATTTTGAGGAAATTTCCACTGTCTTCTCTACCAGCTATACCAATTTATTCTTCCACAATGTACAAGGGTTCTCTTTGTCCACATCCTAGCCAGCACTTTTTGTTCTTACTTTCTGTAATCCAGCCTTGACAGATGAGAGGTGATTTATCTTTCTGGTTTTGATTTTTGTTTTACCGATGATCAGTAATTTTTTTTTTGCTTATCTTAATTGGATTATTTACTTGTTTTGCTATTTAGTTATGAGAGTTTCTCATGTTTTGGATTACTTCTCATCAGATATATAACCAGCAGATATTTTATGGTCAATGTGTCTGTTTCTATGGAAGCACCTCACTGTTTTTATTACTATAGCTTTTTAATATATTTTGAAATCAGGAAGTGGGATGTCTCCAACTTTGTTGTTGCTCACAATTGCTGTATTTGGTGTTGTTTTTGGTCCCATAACATTATTAAATTTGATTTTTCTATTTTTGAAAATAAAAATGACATTGTTATTTTCCCATGGGTGGCACTGAACCTGTACATCACACTGGGTGGTATGTACGTTTTAACAAGCTTAATTCTTCTAATTCATAGTCATTTATGTCTGCTTGCTTTAATTCCTACCCATTTTTAAAATAAGCTGAAGTACAGATCTTCATTGGCTGATAATTTATTCCATGTGATTTCTATTTCACAAATAAGCCATAATCATAAAAGTGTTATTTTGCCTTGAGACAAGAACTTGCTATGTTGCTGAGGTTGGTCTCGAACTTCTGATTCTCCTGCCTCAGTCTCCCTAGTTGCTGGGATTTGAACCACCAGGACAGGCCGTTAAAGTGTCATTTTGAGGAAAGGGTGACAGTAGTAGTTCCTCCTGGAGCTTTTTTCCAGGAGAAAATGAACATGGATACAGAGGGAGAAGAAACTAATTTGACATTCTAAATCCAGTTTTTAAATTTTGCAGTATTCATGTTTCTTATCTTTGAAAAACTGCCTGAGGTGGTGGTTGAACAAATTGATCATGAGGCATGGATTTTAGTTCTGTTCTTCTGCAATCTATTACTAAAAGTAAAATGAGCATGATGTATTCATCTTTTTGGGGGCAAATAAGTTCAAAACAGCAATTTGACTCTCTGGGAACATGATTTTATTTAACCAAAATAGAGAGTAATTCTTGAAGGTCATAGATTTTGGTCTAGCAACAAGAGCAAAACTTAACATGAAAAACTGTTTTTTTTTTTTTTTTTTATGCAAAACATACCTACAAAGCAAACCCTCAAATAACTTACAGAGTCACTCTCAAGCTGATCGTTTTTAAAAGTTTGTGATATGCATCTAGCACACTATTGACATTCAATCCTCTGTAAACTTCAATTTAATGGCTTTACCATCCCTATGAGGGACATTCACACAAATCATCCAATGCAGAAATTTTCCCTGAGTTAAAGAGAAAGCAGGCAAAAAGTGTTTTAGAATTCCCTGACAGATGTTTTCAAACTACACACTGTCAGCATAACTCAGCATGCCATTCTTCTCACTTTTGAGGCATGTGGACCACCAGAGGCCAAAAACTGTACAGAAAAAGTGGGGCCCTGAGAAGTGAGTTGACAATGCCGATTGTGATTCTCGTAATTAACTGTAATGGCTATTCCTATGTGTCAACTAGATTAAGGGACACTCAGATTGCTGCTAAAACATCATCTGTTGATATATCTCCTGAAAGATCAGCATCTGAATCAGCAGGCTGAAGAAAGAAGATCTTCCCTCACTAATGTGGGCTTCACCAATCCTGTGAGGACCCAGATAGAAGAGAAAGGTAGGGGAAGGGGGCTCATTCTCTCTGTTCTTGAGCTGGGACATTCATCTTCTCCTGCCATGAGTCATTGGAGTTCCCTTGGTTCTTTACCTTGCAGATGACATATTGTGACATTTCTTGGCCTCCAAAATCACACAAGCCTATTTCCATAATAAATCTCCTGCAACATGTTTATATAAGATACTCCTCAGCTTGCAGTGGGATCACCTTCTGATAAACTCATTGAAGCTGAAAACATCATGAGTCCAAAGTGCATTGAATAGACCTAACAAACCAAATATTGCTTGGCCTCTTCTACTTCAAACACTCCAGACCACTTACATTAACCTATAGTTGGGCAAAATCATCAAACACAAAGCTGAATTTATAACAAAGTTTTGAATATCTCATGTCATTTACTCAATACTATACTGGAAGTGAAATACAGAATGATTATATGTATATACTTATCCACCATCATAAAGTAAAAAATCATAAGTTGAGTTATTATGAGTCAGATACATCTGTATATTACATTAGGTCTTTTCTGGAGAGAACACTAATACACAGCTACATATCCAGATCAGCGGCCCACAATTCCCGAAGCTGTACTGGATGATGCTAACATGTGTGATCCATGGAGCCAGACACCTTGGGTTCAAATCCCATTCCTGCACTATACTCACTTATGCTTATGACATTGGGAAATTTTCTTAACTTAGTAATAGTTTAGTTATTTTGTGTTTTAGTAAAAGTAATAATAGGAACTATGCATTGCAAATCTGTCATAAATATCTTTTTTGTGCATGAAAGAGAAAGAAAGAAATAGAAGGAAATAGATTAAATAATGTCTGATGATAATGCTATGTACACATTAGTTCTTGTTAATAAGCTCAAATCTACATGAAAAGTGCTATTATAAAAGAAAACATTTGGAGAGGGAATAGTAATGCACTCTTGAATATGAATGACAAACAACAGGGGAAAAGCTATACGTTGAAGTCACCACAAGTTTTCCCAGTCTTGTCTCATATCTCTGGACAATCATTCTTGTGTAGAGATTGTCTGATCCCAATGTTTCAAAAATCATCTATGCACAAACGATTCCCAAAGATATGTCTCCATTTTGATCCTTTTACTCCAGCCCCCCAATACTCCTGTCTGCTTGGTCCAACTTTAAACTTGACAACTACAATGAAATATCTTATGGATAGCTTTCCCAGTCTCTATCATGTAGAAAAAAGTTCCTATGCAAGGATTCAAGTGCAAGCTTAGGGCAGTGAGGGTCAGAAAGAGAAGTAAGTCTGAGATGAAGATTGATTTGCATAAAGACTCTTCTTAGACAAAATAAATACTACCCACCTCTAACACCTCCCTCTGTGGCTATTTACGCCTTTCTCTTTCATTAGTTCATGCCCTCTCTGGTGTTGTTCTTCCTATCATCTTTTTTTTAAGATTTGGAAACCACCTATTATTCTAAATGTAAATGGACAATATGTACATATTAAAATCAAAGATATCAGATTAAATAGGAAACTGCAATGAAGCATGTGCTATTAACATCTCTAGAAGAACAGAGATGTTGAAGGTAAAATTAAAAAGCACACATAAACAAGAAGTAGAGCTATTGTAATATCACATAGAGCAAACTTAAAATCATGAGATATGACCAGAGATTGAGAAGCATTTCAAAATCATTAAAGAAAAATGATTCACTGTGAAAATCTATCATTCTAGTTTTAGTTTATGCACTACTCAGAAGGCCTCAATAGATAAAAATAAAAAAAATTACAGAACTAAAAGGAAGAACAGAAATCTCCACAATCATGTTTGGGATTTACTCTCAAAATATAACAAGCAAATAAAAAATTAGCATATAGAAGCATTCCAAATGACAGGATACACATTTTTTTCCAGTGTACTTGGAACATTTAACAAATTGACTATTCTGGGACATAGAGCAATTCTGAACAATTGTGCTTTGAGCCCAGTGAAATTATGTGGTATATAAACTACAGAAAGATACTAGAAAATTTCCCTGTATTAGGAAATTAAGGTATAAAATATTAAATAACTTTTGAGTCGAAGAAAAAATGACTATGGAAATTAAGTCTACATTTACATATAATGATATTGGAAAACTAGGGCAGAGTTTTCTGTGAGTAAAGCTCTAGTTATACTCTGTGTTACTTTGAAAAGTGAGTTTTTCAATATCATCATATGTAAATGTAGACTTAATTTCCTACCATTCTTGATATCCACAAAGACAGGAGAAAGTTCACCCTAGAATGATCCCTGAGCCTCAGATTCTCATTTCAATTTACCAGCTGAACCTTCCATTGGAATCTGTACTGGGGTCTTGACTTCTCTCATTCTCTCCCCCCTCCACAAGCTCTCCGTCCTGGCAGCAAGTCTCTGTGTAAGGCCTCAACTGACTCCTGCCTCCTCATCTCTAACCTCTTGTTGGTTACTAAGTTTCATTAAATTTTAGCCTTCAACCTGGATCCTGACCACATTTCCTTGTGTTTCTGTAACTGCCTCAGTTTAGGTTTACATTTCTTCCTTGCTCTGTTTTTGGGTACCTCCTTGCCTCTATCTTTTGGGATTTTCTTACTCTTTCAAGGGGTGTTCAGAACAGGAAATGAATAGTCATTCTTGACTCCTTGTTCTCCTTCATCTAGTATTTCCTACTTTTTTCTAATTTTAACTCTTAATATATCTCCTGAATCATCTTCCTAGCCCAGATTATCTGAATCTCTCTCCTGAATTTCTGCAATGATTTCCTAACTGATCACCCCACAGTCTTATTTTCTTTGTCCAACTCTAAACAGTCCTTGGCAATGCAGTCAGAATAATTCTTTAAAAGTACTTTTTTTCCTTAAACCACATTTGTAATGTTAAACCCTGCATAACAACCCCTCGATTAAAAAACCATGGTCTTTAGAATTATGGGGAAATCCATTAAAGGTGTACATAAAGGCTTTTTGGTGTAATTTTTCCTGCAATTCCATTCCCAAATTGGCTCAATCTTTCCCTCATTCTGTCCTCTCCGGGCACACAGGGCTCCCCTCGAACTCTTTAGAAAGTCTTTAGAGGTCATTGCCTCTTCCCTTCTTGCCAACCCCTCTCCTCCCCTAGTTTAATCTCCCAGCATATCCTCTTAAACACCCCTTTGTAGGGGAGCCTATTTTGGCAAGATAAGATTTCCTAGTCAAGATTAGATTCCTTTGTTTTCTATTCCTATAAATTCTTCTATTTCTCCTTCACAGCAGTTTATACATTTGCACATCTTTTCACAATTATCCATAATCATATTTAAAATTGGTGTTCACAGTAGTCTGTACAGAAAGTCCAGAGACCCCTTCTGTTTACTCTGTTACCTGTTAATGCAGGTTAGGTGGTAGATGTTCAAAATCTTTGAATGAATTGTTTACTTTGGTTTTGCACATTAAAAACACAGGAATTGCCTTTAAAGATATACAGAGCAGACTGATTTTCTAAAAGACAGTCAAACCCTGTTCTCCCTATGTTTAACATCTTTTAGTGGTTCCTTATTTCTAAGGCCTGAAGCTAACTCCTGTCTGGCATATAAAACCTCATCTACTTTTACAGTGTCACTTCTCCCTATTTTCTGAGATGCTTTTAAGATGTTATTCAGATTTCTCCAAAGTTCTCATGCAATTTGACTTTTTTTTCCACTTCAGCCTTCTTAAATTGTCCTTTATTTTCTTATCAACCTGAGAAATCCTCACCTTAAGGATTTACTCAAAATTTACCTCTTTCCATGATTCTTCCTCCAAACTTAAAAGTGAGTAAAATTGGAAACTCTTACCTTCATGTCCCCAGAACACTCTGGCTACCAATTCCTGCATTTTAACATAGAACCATTCATGTAAAAGTTCCTTTTTCCCATCTCAGGGATCTGCAGAGCCAGGGACATTGTGTGTAACTTGTCATGACTTAATTACAATACTCTAACTTAAACTGTCAGTTATTCTCTGTTGACACAAATATTTCTATTACAAAGGTATATATTGAGTCCATATATTTCCAAATTTGTTATTATAAAACTATATGATTATATCCCACACACTATGGTGTTATAGTATGGATGTGAGGTGTCCCCCAAAAGCTTACATGTGAGACAATGCAGGAAGTTTCAGAGGAGAAATGATTGGGTTGTAAGAGTATTAACCCAGTGAATTAATCCCTAGTGGGATTAACTGAAGTGGTAGGGTGTGCCTGGAGGAGATTGGAATTGGAACATGGGTTTAGGGTATATATTTTGTATCTGGAGAGTCTCTCTCTCTCTCTGCTTCCTGATGATGTGAGCTGCTTTCCTCTGCCACACTCTTCCACCATGATATTCTGCCTCACCTCAAGCCCTAAGGAATGGAGCCTGCCTTCTGTGGACTAAGACCTCTGAAACTCTGAGCCCTCAAATAAACCTTTCCTCCTCTATAATTGTGCTGGTCAAATCATTTAGTCACAGCAGTGAAAAAGCGGACTAAAACATACTGTACAGCTCCCTCTCTCTCTCTCTTTATGTGTGTGTATATATATATATATATATATATATATCATATATATGTCCTGATAGATATATACACACTGCATTTCCATACACATTTTTTATAGATACATTATGCACATATATAGTGTGGGGTTAGTATGTATGCATACGTGTTCAATGTACATATGTGTACACTACTTGCATATAGTTAATATATTCGCACATATATGTGCAAGGTACCTTTACATGTATACGACTTGCATGAAGTTAGCTTATAGATGCATATATAAATGCCATGTACATATACAAATATTAAAATGCAATGATTCTAAACATTCTGTAAACATTCTACAGAGCCACATGTGAACGTCAGTCAAATAAAAATTTGGGAAAGACATGCGAATACGCACCTAATACCTGTACGTGTGATGTTTGGGTGCACTTGCTTAAATGCTCTTGCTGATCCCTAGCAACTTCATGACCTTCAGACAAAAGTTCAAAAGGTAAAAATGACAACAGCGGCCAAACAATGCTGGGAATCACCTGCATGTTTATTCTGTGCAGTGATGCACACCAAGGATTTTGGAAGGATGGAGTTCAATAAAGTATTTTTTCAACTTACCAGGAGCAATAGGAGGGGAAACCAACACCAGAACAAAGAGAACTGGGTGTCAGTAAAACTGTGAAACACTTTAATGTGGAATTATATTTCCTAACCACATATGCATTCAATAATGTAAAGATATTTGATTGCAATTTGCTCAGCATCCATTTTAAGGTTAATAATTAGCCATCAGGAGAAATGACACTTTTGAAAATTATAATACAATAAAATGTGTCATACTAAACCATTGAAGGAGTGGGTGAGTGGTTTCATTCTTTTGCCGGTTCACAATTGGCTTCACTGTATAACCTTGCCAAGCGTCACAGCAGCAGAGCTTTTGTGCAAAGTGAGCGTAGCACCAGGTCAGCACCACTCAATCATTGTTCAATAGGCTTCCTTCAGATAATACAATGGACCTCAAAATAATCCAAGAAAAACAGTGTGAGGCCATTTCAGCTGAAGGATTATCCCATTGAGAGCTTAAATTTCACTTCTCTGTATACTCATTTTCACGTTTTAATTTACAGCCCATTTGTAGGTTCCCCTAAATAATGATTTAGCTGTTGGGTAATGTTGTTGCACAAGATCCTTTCATTGCATATAATATCCTCTTTGTATTTTAAAAGGTCCATCTCCAACTAGTAAGGTTTAACTCTGTGGAATACACTCCAGTTGAACTAAGAACCTGATAAAATGCCAGTCTATCAGTTAGTCATTCATTCTGTCATTCAGTCTAACAGTCAACAGAAACATAGTGTACGTTGTACTCAAACACATGTTCTGGTGGCATACAAATAAAAATGGAAATTTATAGAAACACATGGTGTTAGCTAGGAAGAAACTGAAGTCAGGCTTGGAAACTGATGGTGGAAGTCATGATTACTATTACAGTGATTTCAGTCACTAGCTACGTCGATATGCTAATCCACATTGGGGAATGATCATCTGGTCAACTCAGCCCAGGACCAATGAATACAGAGTCTCTGAAGGACTTCCTTGCTTGTTTGAAAGAGGCTCTGGGCCTTGCTCTGTCCTGATGAAGGACTTGAGACTGGTATAGCCATGTTGCTGTCTGCCTGAGCATGACGTCAACACCAGGAAAGAAAGAAGGAAGTGATGGAAAGAACATAGTCCTTAGTGATATCAAACCCCATCAATCAACTTTGTAGGCTGCCCTACGTGTGGAATTTCTAATATTTTAATCTTATCATTTATGTCAGTTTTATATAGTGTTTTGACTTAATAATCAAATATTCATATCATGTTTTAAGTATGGAGGTGGTTGTTGTCTATTGCCACAGTTGAAAACTTGAGACAACATAAATGGTCAAAGAAATGGAGAAATGCTTGAATTAAGCATGTGGTTTAATGGAGAAAAGTATTGAAAATTGTATTTTCAAATATTCAATGACATAGGAGAATGTTTATGTTAAAATGCCAAGTAAATACAAAAACAAAGGAGGAAGACAAAATAGCAAGCAGATGCTGAATCTGTCTGCTAGCTGCTGCAGCACTCTGGACACTTGCCAGGCAGAGGGCTGAGTGCCTCAGGTGGATCACTCCAGGTCATTTTCCCAGCAAACCTGTGCAGCAGGTGCTCTGATTATCCCAGTGTTGCTGATGAGCAAACAGGTTCTAGGGATTAAATAACATGTACAAGATCATATAGCTACTAAGTAGTGGGCTGGAATTTGAATCCTGAGAGTCACCCTTCTCTAATATATTTAGGATAAATAAAATCTGGATCATGTCCAACTCTGAATTTTTCTTCTGTATGGTCAGCTTTGTCCAGTCTTTGAGTCCATCCCCAGATCTTGTAAATATTCTAAGGTCTCATTTCTCTTGATGTGGATCACTTATGCCATTCCCCAATGCCTGAGGATAGGAAGGCTCTACTTCTTACCTCTTTCAAATCATGTTGATTTTCCACACTTCGACTAATAAAAGGCTACTGTGAATAAATAGCAAATAAGTGTTCCAACAAAATATATCTCTGAGACAGAAATTCATTATTTAAAAATTAAACAATTCTCCTTTTCATAATCCTTTATTATTCCTACCATGGGGAATTCCACCTCCATAGGGGCATCTCACCATGTTGCTGGGGCACTTCCGTCATCTCCTGTCTCCTCAGCTGTCATCTTCCAACAAAACTGAAGTTCTTGCTAGCTTTCTAGGCAAAGTATTCCAAACTAGGTCCTGAGTATATTTTTCTATATCTTAAACTCCTTATTATGTTTTTACATGTTGTGTATTCTCTTTTTTATTTTTTATTTGTTCTAATTGGTTATAGATGACAGTAGAATGCATTTTGACCTTTCTGAACAAATGGAGCATAACTTCTCATTCCTCTGGTTGTACATGATGCTGAGTCGCACCAATAGTGTAATCATATATGTATTTAGGATAATAATGTCTGTCTCACTCTACCATCCTTCCCATCCCCATTGCCCCACCCCTCCCTTCACTCCCCTCTGCACAATCCAGAGTTCCTTCATTCTTCCCTACACCCTCACCCCCCAGTATGGATCAATTTCAGCTTATCAGGGAAAACATGTGGCCTTTGGTTTTTTTAGGATTAGCTTATTTTAATTAGTATGATATTCTCTAGTTCCATTCATTTACCTGCAAATGCTTAATTTCATTCTTCTTTAAGGCTGAGTAATATTCAATTGTGTATATGTACCACATTTTCTTTAGCTATTCATCTGTTGAAGGGTATCTAGGTTGATTCCATAGTTTAGGATTTTGAACTAAGCTGCTATAAACATTGATGTGGCTGCCTCACTGTACTATGCTGATTTTAAGTCCTTTGGGTATAAACCAAGGAGTGGGATAGCTGGGTCAAATAGTGGTTTCATTTCAAGTTTTCTGAGGATCTTCACACTGCTTTCTATAGCAGTTGCACCAATTTGCAGTCCCACCAGCAATGTATAAGTGTATCTTTTTCCCCACCTTCTCACCAACACTTATTATTCCTTATTTTCTTGATAACTGCTATTTTGACTGGAGTGAAATAAAATCTTAGAGCAGTTTTGACTTGCATTTCTCTAATTGTTAGAGATGATGAACATTTTTTCATATGTTTGTTGATTGTATATCTTCTGTGAAGTGTGTGTTCAGTTCCTTAGCCTATTTATTATTGGGGTTATTTTCTTTTTTTGGTGTTAAGTTTTTTGAGTTTTTTATATATCCTGGAGATTAGTACTCTAACTGAGGTGTGTGTGGTAAAGATTTTCTCCAGCCACTCTTTATTTTTAAGAGGACAACACCCTCTAGTATCAACACTTAAGCATATCAGAATTCACAGAGGCTTAGAATCTTTTCCTTTACATTGTGCTAGATAAATTTCTGCCACAGTTTTCTGAAGAGCAAACATCTTGTTCGTGAATTATATGCTTTCTAGATTTTCTAAGTTTTATTTTTAAGCTAAATAATAAAATTACTTCATAACTATAATTTATTAACTTATTTTACTAAATATTTTTTCTTTAATAATGATTTTACTAAGAAAGCTTAATTATTGTCCTATATTTGCACTTATACAGTTATACAACTATGTAACTAATGTTCCTTTTTTTCCTTGGGGCCTATCTGATCATAAGAGAGTCTTCTGTATCTTTTCAGTGCCTTTACCCCTTGTCTATCTGCATTTTCTGCTTTCTATTAATGCCCAGAGAGGCCCATAATGAAGCTTTCATAATTAAGAATTGCCAAAACTTTTCTCCAGAATATCATATTCATCAAACCCAAACCTCCAGTGAAAAATTCCTTATTAATGGAATTACCATAAAAGTTGAAATCAAGTAACTTTGAGAGTATAAGGCAATGTTGTTACTATTCATCCCTCTTAAATCAGGACTGCTCAAGCAAGTAGAAATTTATGGTCAGTTTTTATTAGGGGAAGTTTATGATTTGGGGCCTTCAATTTAAGAAAAAAGAATGAAAGTGCAATTTTAAATTTTAGCTTTTAAAGTGCACCTTTGAATTATACCCTCCATGTTTCATAACAAAGTGGGTTAAGAGACTGTTAATTGAGAGGCTACTATGCATGCTGTGTTTGACACATCATAAAACTAGCATCTCGTTATCACAAGAAACTTCTAAAGTAAGGTTATCACAATTTCACAATGGCTTGACTCCAAAAAGAAAACTATAAGGACAGAGGAATCTTTCAGTATTGTCCCACCATGTCCTACAGACCACCGTTGACTTGGTAAGCCAGGTCAGTACAAGAATGGCATAATGACTTTCACCTTATCCACATTTATCTACTGGAGTGAAGTGCTTGCCTCTTCCTATTTTTTAATGATATCAGTGCCTTTGATCAAAGACCTCTGTACAAATCCATATTTAGCATATGTTTTAGAAACTCCTTTCTGAATACATATTAAATATTTGAATTACTCAAATGCCAGCAGCATATACAAACCCTGTTTTTTTTTTTTTTTCCTATTTATACAACAACTCTTTGTGTCTTATGCTTGATTCATTGTAAAGGAAGAGGAGGGAAAGAGAATTTGCTTCATGCTTGCCTGGAATTCACAATTTACAGAAAGTTTGTTGCTCTTGAAAAGATTCTCTTAGTGAACTGCAGCAGGGCGGGTGGCTGGTGTTCACCAGCGGAAATAACTTTGGTTCAAATGGAAGGACCTGAGGGACTCCCAGCAGTTCACTTGCTTTCTTTAGCTTTTCCATTTTGTATTTCAATTAATTTCCCCTCTGACAAACACCTAACAAGGAAACAGAAGGGCAAGGCCATTTTATTTAGACAAAAGCATCTTAAGAAGGAGGAAACAGAGGGAGTCCAAAAGTAAAAGTAAGGGTACTATACACTTAATTAATTGTATAAAAATATAATGTAACTCCACTGGAGCATGAAAATCTTGTCCCTAGGCAGGAAAAAACAATCTTGTATTAGTAATCCCAGAATAAAAACACCACACACACACTCACCTATACATAGTTACACCATCAATATGTACAGTTACCCCATCAATATATACAGTCATCAATACAAGTTAAGTGCAATTTTAGCTTGAAGAGGGATGAAAGTTTTGCCTCAGTCATGGATATATATGTATGTGTATACAAATAAATTATTTCTTATACATTTATTAACTGCTTCCCATGTGCCCTGAACTATGAGAGGCTCTAGGTTCAAATATAAATAAATCTTGTCTCAGCTCCTAAGAACATGAATTTGTGTGGAAGACACAGATACTCAACAGTTGATTTCAGCCCACTTATTATTAAAAAGTTGGTTGCTTTTTACATTTTTCTTTTATATTATAATTATTAGAACCTGATAGTTGTACAAAATAATAGGTTTCTGTGTGCATTTTCATAAATACATATAATATACTCTGGTTGCTTATAGCAGGATCTTGGGCAAAGAAAGATTTAACCCTGTCTTCCTTAACAACTGTGTTCCAAGGAAAAGAAATTAGCAATTTTTGTTGCAATCATATAAGAACATTTTGGAAAATGCATTCTCTGATTCTTTAACTATGTTCTACCTACACTCTGCACTTGTTTATTACTTCCTGAGAATTTATACCAGGATTTAGATGATGTTCAAAAACATTTAGGAACAAATGGACCAGAAATTTTAAAACTTTAAGGAGTTCACCTAAATTAAATATTTATGTAGCAACAATATAATCTAAATTCAGTATATACCAAGAAAATTCAAGTTGTTAATATGAAATTATGAATACAAACCCTGCAGTTCTACTAGTCTGTGAAATTGAATGATGCAAGATATTAGAAGTGTTAGCAGTTTTAGTAGCATTCATTAAATCTACAGAATCTTGTGATGCGTATTGCTATAGACTTTTATGTATCTCAAGCAGGCATTTTACATACTGAGAAAAACTTCTGGCAATATTATCCACCATCTTGAAATGTAATAAGCACTTTTAATGATGAATTATTTAAAAAATGCACAGTTCCATGAATCTAAAACCCATGAAATATTTCAGTTCTTTTATAGGTTTAGACATGTATATTTAACAACTGTTGATTATCTGAGTAAGGAAGTAAGAGAATTTCACTACTTTTAATGTTTGTGAGAGTTGATAATCTGCCATCTTATACTAAGGATGAATGGATGTTTCTTCTTTCCATTGTCAATAGTGACCACTGTCTACCTCACAGCTATTGTGGAAGATGAACCAATACTTACTTTTTTTTTTTTTTTTTGGCATTTTTTTTTAATTGTGAACAAATGGGATACATGTTGTTTCTCTGTTTGTACATGAAGTAGAGGCATACCATTTGTGTAATCATAAATTTACATAGGGTAATGTTGTTTGATTCATTCTGTTATTTTTTTCCTTCCCCCACCCCTCCCATCCCTCTTTTCCCTCTATACAGTCCTTCTTTCCTCCATTCTTGCCCCCCTTTCACCCCTCATTATGTGTCATCATCCGCTTATCAGTGAGATCATTTGACCTTTGGTTTTTTGATATTGGCTTATCTCACTTAGCATGATATTCTCATTTCATCCATTTGCCTGCAAATGCCATAATTTTATTATTCTTTATGGCTGAGTAATATTCCATTGTATATGCATACCACAGTTTCTTATCTTACTTTCTTTTGTAGCAAGGATATGTGAGTGGCCTTGACCATTAGAACACAAAACAGCTTTTCCATACCCTTCAGAGTAATTTCCTTCTGGTTTTAATTCTTCTCCTTAACAATTGGTTTGCTTGTATTATTTAAAGGGTATTTGAACTTTATATCTTCTAATTGTCCCTTATGCAATAGCTAAAAAGAAAAGGAAAAAAAAAAAAAGCACTATAACACTAAGGGTTATGATGAATTGGAGGTGGTACTGGATACAGGTAGCATCAATTAGCTGCACAGGGGATTTAATTTGTCCCATAAGTGTGTTTACTTTATTTTGTTTTGATTTACTATGCTTGGTCATTCAGAAACTTTACACACACACATACACACACACGCACACACACACACACAGAGAGAGAGAGAGAGAGAGAGAGAGAGAGAGAAACATATGCATATGATTTTTTTTAATAGCAAATTTTTAAAGGAAGTAATTGGAATCTCCACTATACGTTTTCTCACACTGGTTCATTTCATTAATTTGCATTATTTACCTGCTTCCTATTAATTATTTGGTTTTAGATCCTTTGCTATTGGGTGCATATCTCCCTCATTTCTGACTCCATTTTATATTATTTTTCTTGCTACTTTTATTTTCCTCGATTTTTTCTTTCATTTATAGCACTTTTTTGTATTTTAATAGTTTTCACTCTTCGTACAAACTTAATGTACGAACACAACAATTAAGGGTTGCTTCAGCTGAGTTAGTGAATTAGCTGGTTAAGTATTTCTATCTCTTGATATCTTATACTGTGTTTATACTTCTTTATTTTTTAGGTACCTCAAGCCCTTTATGAAATGGGTTACTGACCATTATAAAAATGATTTTAAATTTTTAAATTGAATTTTATCTGTACATTGTCACACAAGATCTAGCAGATAACCTATTTGACTAAAACATGATCAGAGAAAAGTAGACAAGAACACCGATGTATACTTTCTTATTTAAAGTAAATTTCTAGATAAGCTAAAGAACTGGCTGACAGTGACAGGCATGGGGAAGTCTGGCATGGCCATTTGTCACTGCTCAGGTTGGTCACCTGGCTTTCCTCTCCTACACCTAAGTCCTGCTCTGTTTCACATTCTTTTCTCAATTTTGCTATTTATTGAGTCCTTCAATGTTTGGGGACCTACAATAGATGCTTAACATATGTTATTTTATTGAATCCATTCTACAATGCTGGCAGTTAGTGTCTTTGTCTTCCTTTTAAAAATGAGTCCACTGGGATCAGAGAGGCTGAGAAACCTGCCCCAGGCTCTGTGGGTTGGAAGCTGCTTAGTGGAGACTGGTCTCAGGTTGAGTTACCCCAAGGAACATGTTCTTCTTCTTCCCAATTTGTTCATTTTCTCTGGAACAGGAAGGTTCTCATCCAAAACAGCTGGCAAGGGCACATGACACATCTACCTCACACTGCTGATGGGAACAGCCCCAAGCAGACTGCTCTTATGATGAAATTCTAGTAGAAATAGAGTTGTCAGAGTCACTTCCATAATAGGCAAAAGACAAAAGGAATTTGCATTTCATTTTATCAAATTAAAGGATTCACTTATTTCTCACAGGTGAGTACACATGGCCTTCTTTAAATATCAACAATCTTTTGAATGAAGCTCAAGTTTTCTAATCTGTCCCAATCCTTTGCCCCTGTCCTGTCCTCATTGCCTTTGAACCATGTTAGCAAGTTCCACAGACTGGAATAAAAAAAAAAAAAAATTAGACCTATAACCAAATAAAGAAAATAAAACAGGTTTTATGTAAAGATGAGATGGTAATAGAACTGGGCTGGTGGCTTTATATTACCCAGGGTTTAAATGAATGAATAGAAGAAACACAACTAACAGTTATTAAATTTCCCTAAAAAGTCAGGCTCTGTATTAGATTCTATTCAGAGTAATGCTCACAAGAATCTCTGCAATTATAGGTCTAGTTAGTCAGGTTATGTTACATTCAGTGACAACAACAAAATTTCCATCTGTTAGTGGTTCAATTAAGAGAAAGGTTTATATCTTGCTCCCATCAAGTTAAAATGCAATCATTGGACAACTATTCGAACTCATTTTCTTAGCCATATATTAGTGTCTTAGCATTCTCCATAGGTTGGAAAATGACCAACCAACCAAGGGAGAGAATGTGAAGGTGAAAGTGTCATGTGTCATTTCTATCTACAGTCACCTGAACTCTGAGTGTTAGGGCCTGGGGTAAGAGGCTTGCAGAATATCTGGATAGAAAATGAGACAGAACTTGATAAACTCAGATGGTTCACTAAGACCCTAACCAGAGACACTAACCATGAGATAGTAGGTATCATTACTTTCACTTTGTATAGGAGAAACTGAATTTTAGAGGGTTCCTAAGCAACTTGCCAGGGTCACATAGCTTAGTAAATTGCATCTGACTGAATCAGGAAATTAGAGCGTATCATCTGCAGTGGTGACGGTGAGGGCCATGGAGCAGAGCAGTTAGGGAGAAAACAAATACACATGATGTGGGAGGAAGCTCACTGAAGAGGGGTTAAAGCTAGAAACAACAGTTTACCAATTACTGGAAATTCTAGTTTTGAAGATTTATCCGAATTCTTCACTTCACAATACTGCCAGTATCCTTGATTAGCCTCCCATCATGTCATCTGAAAGGGTTTAGTGGGTTTCTCTGTCATAATCTTTCTGCCATCCCATGGAAATTCCTGAAATATATTATTCAAAGACCACCAGAGTGATACTTCTGAAGTCAAATTTAATCTTTTCTTAGTGTCCTTCAAAGGTCCACCCCTCTCCAGCAGACTGGCCAGACACAGTGCCTTATGCCTGTAATCCCAATGGCTTGGGAGGCTGAGGTAGGAGGATCTCAAGTTCAAAGCCAGGTTCAGCAACTTAGCAAGACCTTATCTCAAAATTTTAAAAAAGGAGGAGAGAAGGGTGGGTGTTGGGGATATGGCTCAGTAGTTAAGTGCCTCTGGGTTCAATCTTCAGGACCAAAAATAAAAAAAAAATAATAAAAAAGAACACCCCCTCCGACCATATTCCCAAGTTATCATCTTTTTCTCTTGTTTTCAGTCACACTGTTTTCGAGCAACAATAATTAACTGCAACTCTTTCCAGTTTTCACTTAGATAAATGGTCCATATAATTTGTTGCTCGAGCTAGGATTCTTTTGCAAGTAGAAGGAGGTATGAGTAATATTTACACTCAGAGGACACACATAAGCAGGAACTCCTCTGGGCAAAAAAAAAAAAAAAAAAAAAAAAAAAAAAAAAAAACAGGATAAACAGAGACCCAAATAAGGTACCACTTTCTAGAAAATTATTTTGATCTCATATTCCAAGTTATTTATTTTTCATCATATTTGTATAACATTCTGCTTCTCTTACAACATCCTTTATCTTAGTCTATTCTAATTTCCTATTCAGTCTTCCTATTTCCATTAGACTGTAAGTTCACCAAGGACAGGGACTATGCTTGTCATAGTCATCTATGTCCCCTAATGCCTAACAGAAATTCCACCCCAGTGTGTAGCTTACAGAGTGTCATTATGCACTGAGTTCCTGAATTATTGTTATTTGCCTTGGTCTTTGGGGGAACCTACTTCCTCATTCATTAACAGTGGTCTTCCTGTTGTATCCTTACATGGAGGAACATGTTATCTAAACTGCTCTCTTCTGAAAGAGCCTGGATCCCCCCTGTGAACGTGTGGCTCTCGTGATTTAACACTCCCCAAAGGCCCCACATTGTAATAACATCCCCTTGGGGTTAGGATTTCAACACATTAATGGGAGATGGGGAGGCACACAAAGATTAATATCTCAGCACCCTCCTATCTGAGATTTTATTTCTTCTCTTTTGGTATGAAAATCACTCTTGTAACAATGATGGTAATTTGTATTCCCTGCATTCAGATGCTTTTCTGGGATGCATGGTTTTAATGACAAATGTGCCCTATTAAATTTATCCAGGATGCTCCATTGCCTCACAAATTAAGAACTCATTTTCTAAAGTAGCATTCAAGGTCTTCTACAAGAAGTCTCCAAG
Organism: Sciurus vulgaris; assembly: GCF_902686455.1. NCBI lineage: Eukaryota > Metazoa > Chordata > Mammalia > Rodentia > Sciuridae > Sciurus > Sciurus vulgaris. Next base: position 131,536,369 of record NC_136469.1, on the reverse strand, counting down.
CTTGTCATTACTCAAAATACTCCTGTCTCTATTCTGTGTTACAAATAAAATGCACTCCATTTACTTTTTTTTTTTTTTTTTTTTTAAAGAAAAGGTTCGTACCTTGTCAACTCCATGTAAGGTGAATTCTTCTTTCTCAAATGCCTTCCCAGTTCAGCCCTGTCTACATTATATCCATCCCTAAAGGTTTATCTCAGATGATATTTTCTCCTGGAATATCTCTAAACTTATTCAGGAAAGTATTGATATCAATTATATTGAACTTATTTAAAACATTTTGTCCCTGGCCTGCTTTGATAATGAAAATCACAATCTTTGAATCTCAAAATTAAGATTACACCCCAACTCTTTCAGTGCAATATAAATGCAATTGTGGGCTACCCTGAGCTTCCTTCAGAAGTAAAGTTGGGGTAATAATAACAGGACCCTTGTGAAGATCACATTACCAAGTGAAGGCACTCGTGGTTGTCAAACTTGATCCAAATACAAACTGATATTTTTTTTAAATTTTATTGGTGCTTTACAATTATATGTAATAGTGGGATTCATGGTTATATATTTGTGAATGCATACAATATAACAATATAATTTGATCACTTTAATTCCTCAGTGGAAGTCCATATTTTTATCAGTGGCAGGCTGTTAACCTGGTCTTATAATAGAGTTTTGTGGTTTCAATGGTTAACTAGTTGAAAAATAAAAGCTGTGTCATTTTGTGTTTCTATCAGAGGACATTTGTAGTGTTGTTTAAACCCACACGCTTTTGGGAAGTTTTTACCTCAACTGTTCAAGTAGGTGATTCTGTGCAGCATGGGACAAAGATTAAAGTACATGTACAGTATTATTTATCAGCTTAGAATTTTCCTATAATGGGACAAAACTGATACGTATTAATTTCACATTATAAAATTCTTCCCTAATGCACCTTTGTCTCAGTGACAGATATTTCTTTCAAATGGGAAGATTTTCCCCACATGTTGAATTTAGATATTTTATCTTATTTATGTTGATATTGGAAAACACTGGAAGAATTTGCATGAAAGAGTAGAAAGTTTCTTCTAAGGAAAGATATTTTTATGGAAAGCAATACTAGCTGCTATATTAAAAAATACCTAAGTTTTATTGTCCTAATATGATAAAAGCTTATTTCTTGCTAGTGCTTATTATTATTTAATGCAGATGTTCCCAGAGAGTGGGAAGACTTCCTGTGGTTTTTCAGGGATTCAAATTCTTTGCTTCTTGTAGCTCTGCTATTCTCCAGGCTCACTACTTGATCCTTTGCTCTCAGCTGCTAGTCAGAGGAAATGCAGTGGACTTAAGTGAGAAAAAATTTTATAGGACTATTCCAGAGACAGTTTATACGATCCATTAGCCAAAAGCTAACCCAATGGCTACACCTAACTGCAAGAGGCTGGAAATGTAGTCTATCATTGTGCCCAGAAAGAAAAGAAAATGAGAGTTAGTAAATGCTTACAGTTCATGCCAAAGGTGATAAATAAATAGTGTAAACAGTGGCAATGTCAGCATAAATAGATTTAGTGTTATAAAAATATGTTACATAATTTATGCAACTAATTCTAAGTTTGGTGGAAACTTAATAGTAGGAGCAAATTTATTTACAAGGATTCTGTACTATATAAAGAATATAAAATATTTAATAATACAACTTAAGTATGAATTTCAGACATGATTTTGATAATAGTCTCTGTCCTAATTATCTCTGAAAAATTAGTTTTCCTTTCTCCTTGATAGGTTATTTTTCTTCCACATATTATTCAGAGGGTTTCTCATATAGGATAATACAACCTGAGAGCCTCTGAATAATAAAATGCATGAGATAATACATTCTGCAGAAAATCCTGCTTGGATATGCTTCCTAGATCTCAGGATTTTTATTTGAACTAAACAATTCCTGCAATCCTGAACCAGACAAGAAATAGAGATTGCATATGCTGCCTCTTGGGACACAGAGCAGTTAAGTGGTATCTGAGTATTCAATAGCTATCAAGAATCAAGCAAGTGACCAGGGAATGGAGAAAAATAGAAAAAATAAAAAATTTACCAATTGCTGCCAATTTCCACCAGTAGTGTTCAGTGACTGCTCATGTGGTCTCAGTGGACATGAATCTGAAGGGATTTATCTGTTACTATCCCAAGGAGGGATGCTGATCGCTATACTGTAGCCTAAACTGAGTGATCTCTTAGTCATGACACTGGCAGATTTTTCAGACTCTGTCAGTGTGCAATGCTGATCTATAGTGTTTTGTTCTGTGGGTTTGTCTGTTTCCTGGAAGGAGGTCACACTGAGCCTGCAGTTCCAAGGGACCCACATAACCCTGAAACTGTAAGTAGTATTGTCTTCTCATAAAACTTATTAAAAAGAGATATGTAAGGAAAAATTGTAGTTTTTAGTTTCATATTATCACAGATGGAACTGGAAGTTTCATTTCAGTATTTGTCTTTTTATGGTTTGTTTCAGTGATATTTTCAAAAAAGAAACTTGAATGTTAAACTAAATAAAAATATTATTGTACTGTCAAAGCTACAGAGAACCATAAACACTTGTTTCCCTCTTCTCTACCCCCAACTCACTGATAATTCTTAGTGGAATTTTGTAGATCTCAAGGGGAAAAAAAGCAGATGTGTTTTAGTTTCCTCTTAAGTTTATTTTTAATAACAAATGTTCAATTATAATATATACAATATGTCACTTTTATGAATTTATATAAATCTATGTGAAATGAAGATGTATCTGTTGTATAAGTCAATATTTACACTTAGTATGAAAGCTAATTTAAAAATAAAATATTGTTCTAAGCATACTTTGCTGGCCTGTGGATGTATGTGTACCTGTGTTGCCATCTACACGTGAATCTTTCAAACATCACCAGGTTCTGGGTTTAGACAGTGACTGCTATCAAGGAACTGAGGATGGTTCTGATGCAATTTTTTTCCTGATTTTTCAGAGAAAAAAATAGCAATAGTTTGATTAGCAAAGGATTTATCCGAAAACATATCTCATCTGAATTTGTCTGGTCCCTGAAGCATCAGATTTGGAGGTAAGTTTCTCTGTCATATATGGTAAGCTTTCAATTTTAAGTAAGAGAATATGGCTGAGGGTAGCCAAAACAACATTTTCCCACATAATAAGACAACCATACTCAAGTGTTCAACAAGATTGGTTTAGCAGCTCAATAATGTCAGAGATTTTATTTGGATTATTACTGGCTTTTTGGTTTCCCCTTATCACTGTGATATGTCTACACCAGGTCTCCATTTGCTGTGTCTTTATACAATGACAATAAAAAGTGGAAAAGGAAAATGGGAAGTGGTTATATATGATTAAATAGGAATACTTTTCCCTGAAACTTACTTAAGAATTTCATATTCTTAAGTTAAGACTCACCAGATCGTTCATTGTCCGATTTTGGTTTGTGTGTGCATGCCCTCGCCGTAAGGAAGGTAACTTTTTGCCGTTGGCAACCTCTGTCCTAGGAAGAAGACTGGTGCCACCAAGGAGAAGAGGGACAGAGATGGCAGTTAGAGAGTCAGTATATCCGTGTGAATGTGCCTTGCTGGCCACATGGACAAGATCTTTAATAACAGCACTAAAGCCTCATGCTTGATATTCTTTTCATTCAGGTTGTCGGTGGGGTCCTGGAGGGTGTATACCTCAAACAGGAAGGCAGGATGAGTTTCTCTAGTTGCCCCAACAGGGAGAGGGAAACACGAAATATTGCAGGGGTTCTTAAAGACTGAGCTGCAAGTGATGTCCCAACTCCTGTTCATTTTGAATGGTTCAGTGCAAGTCATCTGACCACCCCCCACTGCAAGAGAAGTTGGGATGCATCATTTTTACCTGTCAGTCCTGTGTCCATCTAAAACATTTATTACTATGAAAAATGAAGAAATACTATTGGGGGTCAATTAATAGCATCTGTCCCAAGTGGCTGAATGAGCAGGGTGTTGTGATACTCAGAACAATGACCCCTCAAAGATGTCCACATCTTAAATCCAGGAACTTGCAATTATGTTACTTCACATTGCAAAAGGAACTCTAACAGTTCAGTTAAGGACTGTAAAACAAAGGGGTCCATGTAGTCCAAAGGTGTCCAGTAAGAGGATGGCCAAGGCCCAAGTCTGTGGAAGGAAAAGTGGTGATAGGAACAAGCAGTTAGAGGAAGGCAAAGAAGGGGTCATGTGCCAAGGCATGTATGTGGCTTTCAGAGCTGAAAAAAACAGTGTTATGGACCAGGCTATGGGCCATGAGCAAACAGATTCCATTTTACCCTGAGACTCCATGTCATGTAAGAAATGCTTCTCTAATGAGAAAACTGCCTCTGTACCCATCAACAACAGTTGCTTAGCATAGCTTGTTTGGCAACACAAAATGGCAATTCTTATGCACTGTACTTGTGCAATGTACCCAAACCGCATAGAATGTAGATGATAGTCTAGATGTTAGTGCTCATTCTTTAAAGTGTACTCAAGTAGGGTTGTTTTGATCCACTTCCCCTTCTGCTTATGATTTTAGATCTCCTGATTTTTGTTTATACTTTTAAATCATACCAGGAGCCACTTATGATTAGTGTGCTAACCTGCTTTACTTGGGGTATAAAAGATTTACTCTAACCCCTGGAGGGGTTCAGAGAGTGCAAACTTGCACTCTGCTTTCTATTCCACCAGCTGGTGAATCCAGACTGTGGGTTGATGAGTAAATGTTCCACCTCCTTCTTCAGGATTAACTTGGTGATTTATTGCAATCTCATCATAACAATAGGAAAGAAAGTTCTATCGGGACCTTCAGAAGGAATGGCTCTGCTGACATCTTGATTCCAGCCCCATAAGATGCATTTCGGGTTTTTGATTTCCACAACTATAAGAGAGTAAGTTTTCATTATTTCAAACCACTGACATTATGGTAATTTTTAAGGCAGCAACAGGAAAAGAATACAGTCTATGCGTGATGTAGGTAAAGATGTAGCAGGAAGCTAGTCTTATGATGTTCCTCAAAGAACATTGATTCCACCTGCTTTTTTATGTGTAGACAGATGTTTTCATACTGAAAGAAACACAAGGAGAAATAAAATGATTACAAATCAAAAGATACAATATAGGCAGAACACTGGAATCACTATTTAGTGCATTTTATGCCTATAAATTTTTGAGGTTGACAATTATTGTTTCTTAGAGGATAACTGTAAAAAGTATATTAATATACCTTATATTAAGTATGGTGGTAGCAGATTTCATGTAGATCCTCTTTATGAGAATAAGCAAGCTTTCCCTCTATTGCTAAAGCACCAAGAGGCTCAGTTCTAAACAGTTGCTAAATCTAATAACATGATTTTTCTACTGTTACCGTCATGTTATTTTTGTTAGCTTATAAATATAGTATAATACAATAATTTATATTTCAATATTGGGCCAGTTTTGCATGCCTGTTTCCATTTGCTAATGGGATACGATTCTTTTTATATATTATTGGTTTCAATGTGATAAAATTTTGTTGAGGGATTTTATGCCCAAGTTCATGAGAGATTGTGCAGTTTTCTTCCTGTTTTTCTGTGTGTATGTGCACGCACACACACGTTTTTGTCTAGTTTTGGTGTCAGTGTAACATTACTGACACAAAATGAGTTAGGAAGAATTTCCTTCTCCTTTCTAGAAGTGAAAACTCAGTAACAATAAATCATCTGTACCAAGAGATTTTGTTACAGAGATTATTAATTATAGCTTATCGTTTGTAATGGTTACAAAGCAAGTTAGGCTATTTTATCTTGTCCTTATTTTGATAGTTTTATTTCAAGGAATTGGTTCATATTTTCTAACTTGTAGGATATATGACTGAAAGGTTGTTCGTAGTATTCCCTTCTTACCCTTTTTCTGGCTGCACTATCTCTTCTTAAACAACTTCTCTTAGATCTAATTCACAAAGCACAGTATTCACCCATTTAAAGTGTGTCATTCAATTATTTTAGTACTTTCTCAGATCCATACAGCAATCACCACGGTCTACTTAGAACATTATACCCTTGAGGTATCACCACACTACAATCAAGTCCAACCTCCTTCCAGCCCTGAGCAATGAGTAATCTATTTCTACTCCAATAGAATTGTCTATTCTGTACATTTAATTTATATGGAGCCATATAATTTGTGATCTTTTGTGCCTACCTTCTCTTATTTAACAAAATGTTTCAAGATTAATCCATGCTATTGTGTGAACTAATGCTTCATTTACTTTTATGGCTAAAAAATATTCCACTGTATGACTATATAACATTTTGATTATCTGTTTATCAGTTTATAGACATAGGGTTGTTTCTGTATTTTAACTCGTATAATGTCGCAGTAAACATTGTGTATAAAAAGTGTTTGTGTGGACATAAATTTAGATTATTCTTGGACAGGTACTTAGGAGTTGGATCATATGGTAACTGTTTTGTCATTTGAGAAACTCACAGACTCTTCCCCAAAATGGAACACTTCTTATTCTCACCAACAGTGGATGAGTATTCAGCTTCTTGCACATCCTTACTGTCATGGTTTGGATGTGATGTGTCCCACAAAAGCTCCCTTGTGAGACAATGCAAGAAGATTTAGAGGGGAAATGATTTGGTTATGAGATCCTTAACCCAACCAGTTAACTAACCTCCTTATGGGATGAACTGTTTGGTAACTACAGGTGGGTAGGATGTAGCTGGAGGGAGGTGAGTAATTGGGGGCATGCCTTTGGGATATGTTTTTATATCTGGAGAGTGGATTCTGCCTCTCTGCCTCTGATCATCATGTGAGCTGTTTCCCTCTGCCACGTCTTCCCCTATGGTGTTCAGACCCTTGGAGTTCCAAGGAGTGAACCCTGCTGTCTATTTGTCCAAGACCTCTGAAACTGTGAACCCCAAATAAACATTTCCTCCTCCAAAATTGTTCTGGTTGTGTCTTTTAGTCATAGCAGTGAAAACACTGACTGAAATACCAATACTCTTTATTTGATGTTTTAAAATTCCTAACCACCTTACTGAATATTCAGTGACATCTCACTGTGGTTTGGATTTGCATTCCCATGATGACTAATGTTATGAAACATATTTTTATACACTTATTTGCCAATTATATACCTTCCTGGGAGAAATTCCTATAGATATTTTGTTATTGAGTATAAGAATTCTCCATATATTCTAGACACAAATCCCTTAAATGACTTGAATTCTTTTTCCTATTCTGTAAGGTTATTTTATTTTCACATTCATAATAGCATCTTCTGAAGTATCAACATTTTAATTGTGATGAAGTCTAATGTATTTTTTCTTGTTCTTGTTTGCACTTTTGGTGCCATATCTAGTAGTCTTTTCACAAATCCAAGACAATGAGATAAACCCCCTATGCTTTGTTTCTAGAGTTTTATAAGATTAGTTTTGGGTTTAGGTCAGTCTATTTTGAGGTAATATTTGTACATGGTGTGAAATTATTTTGCATATGACTGCCTAGTGAACTGAGAGTCCTTTGTTTAAAGGAGTGCTTTTTCACCCACTAAAAGGTCTTGACAGTCCTTTAAAATTTAGTTGACTATAGATACATGGGTTTACTTCTGTACTTTCAATTCTAGTTTCTTGATTTGCATACACATTCTATGCACTACCCACACTGCCTTGATTGCTGTTGCTTTACAGTGATTTATGAAGTCATGAAGAACCACAACTCCTAGATTTTTCTTCCGTCTCAAGATAGTTTTTGCTATTCTAGATCTCTAGCAATTCCACTGTAATTTTAGGATAAACTCATCAACTTCTATAATGAAATTAGCTAGAATTATAGTAGGAATTTAATGGTAAATGTATAATAATATGAGGAATATTGCCATCTTAATAATTTTATGTTTTTCAACTCATGAACATGAGACATTTTTCTAATTATTTAGATCTTCAATTTTTTAATACTGTTTTAATCAGTTTTTAGAATTAAGCTTTATAATTTTTTGTTAAATATGTTTCAAAGTATTTTACTCTTCCTGGTGCTACTGTGAAGAGAGATGTTTACATAATTTTATTTTGGACTGCTAATTGTAAGTACAAAAAATTTCAATTAACTTTCTATTTCATCTGTGTCATCCAACAATGCTAAACTTGTCTCTTGCTTATAATAGTTTTTTAGTGAATTCCTTAGGATTGTCTGTGTATAATATAATGTCTTCTGCAATAGAAATGGTTTTACCTCTTATATTACCTGGATTTTAAAATTTCTTTTTCTTTCAAATTAACCTGGATAGAGCCTAGAGCACAGTGCTAAATAGAAGTGGTGGTGATAGTAAATTTTTTGTCTCATTCCTGCTTCCAAAAGGAAATACTGCTTTTCGCCATGGTGCATAACATCAGCTTTGCATTATTTGGAGCTGCTCTTCCTCAGGTGGAGAAATAATGGACTTTTATTGCTGTTTTATTGAGTGTCTTTTTTTATATCATAAAATGTGTTGGGTTTTTGTTGAATACTTTTCTTCATCTGTTCAGAAGATTGAGTTTATTAAATTCTATTGACATGAAGTGTTACTTCATTTGCATATTTGATTGCTGTACATAAATTTTAGGATTGGTTTTTCTTTGGTTTGTTTTAGAATTTAAGAAATATTTAGCCACTTTCTTATAATCACCATGGTTTCAGATTAAAAAAAACCCTGTCATTTGAGTCAGTTTTCCTTTACTGATATTATTTGACTCTGACTAATATTTATAAGACTGTGTTTTAATTTTTAAGATATTTATAGTATATTTTGGGCTGTATGTCTTTGGATCAATTCCATTTAAATGTTGCTCAGTCTCTAGGTTCAGACTGCATATTTCTTTCTCCAAAATATGGGAAATTTTAAGTCATTATTTGTTCAGTAATATTCAGCCCAGTCCTGTTTCTCCTCTACTTCCAGGATAGTGATGATATATATTTTAAATTATTTGCTATTTCTCTACAGATCTCCTTATTTTTTAAAGCCTCTTATCATTCTGTTGTTCAGGTCAAGTAAATTTCATTGATCTATTTCCAGGTACACTGACTCTTATTTGCACTTGAGTTCATGTGGCAGATTTTTAATTTTGGTTGTGGCATTTTTCAACTCTATAACTTCCATTTTTTTTTAATGTAGTTTCTGTTCTCTTGCCAAAATTTTATATTTCATCATTTATTTCTAAGACTTTGTTATTTACTTTTAAGTCATTTTTATGACAGGTGTTTTAATTCTTGTCAAATAATTGCAACATATGACAATATCTGCCAAAGTTCTTGCCTTGGTTGCTGCTGGAATCCTCAATATGCACACACCATAGACTCCATTCCTTTAATCTCTTTTGCTTTTATATGTGCACAGTTTTTATACACCTTCTGGTATTCTCTGAATGTTTGGGTCAACTCCCAAATTCATATATTGAAACCAATATAATGTGATCAGGAGATGGGAATCCTTAGAAGGTGATTCGATTTTGAAGGCAGCCAGAACCCACATGAATGAAATGAATTCCTATATGAGGGGTGCTAATGTAAGGGGAAAAGTCAAGGACAGCTTCTCTGTTCTCTTCTCCCATGTGAGGACCTTAACGTTTAGATATCAAGTGTCTCCGGAAAGCTCATGTGTGAGACAACGCCAGAAAGTATAGAGGTGAAATAATTGGGTTATGAAGTCTGTGACTTAATCACTGTGTTAATTCACTGATAGGGATTAACTGAGGGGTGTCTGTCATCAGGTAGAGTGTGGTTGGAGAAGGTGGGTCATTGGAGGAAATGCCTTTGGGGTATATACTTTGTTCTTGGTGAGCAGAGCTCTCTCTCTCTCTCTCTCTCTCTCTCTCTCTCTCTCTCTCTCTCTGCTTCTTGGTGGGAATGTCCTGACTGGCTTTCCTCTGCCACACACTTTTGCCATGATGTTCTGTTATACCTCAGGCCCCACGGACTGATTGTCCATGGACTGAGACCTCCGAAACAATGAGTGCCAAATAAACTTTTCCTCCTCTAAAATTTTCTTGTCTGGTCTTTAGAGTAGTGAAAAATCTGACTAAAACATGACACAAAGAGAAAGTACCATCTATGAAGGAGGATGTGACCTCTTACTGGACCCTGAATCTGTCAAATCTATCACTGCCTTGACCTTAGACTTGCTAGACACAGAACTGTAAAAAATAAATTTCTACTACTTATGAGACATCTAGTCTATAATATTATGTATGGCAGCCCCAACAGTCCTTTGATGGTATTTCCCTTGCCCTGTATGAAAAATTTGAACCAAAAATGTATTATTTGCCTATTGATCAAGACTTGATCAGAGGTATCTTAGACATAGGAGCTATCTCCACTTGATTTGAATGATATGGATTAACAGTTGAGAAGATGTCATTTCCTCCTGCCTTCACCCTAAAAAAGAGCAAAATAATCCTGTATATATATAAATATGTGTGTGTGTGTGTGTGTGTGTGTGTGCATACATGATTATTTTGTTTTCTTTGAAGGTACATACACACACACATTACACATACATTCACACACACATACACACACCCACATATGAATACAAATACACAAATCTGGGAAAATAGATATTACACTAATTCCTATATATCTGGTAAAAAACAAATCAGTTGTCTCCCTTTGTAATAGTTTTATGTATTCTTTAAGGGCTTTATATTGAGTTCCAAATGCTATTTCTTTTATATCTAGCATTTCGCTTGCACCTACTAGTGAGTGGGTTTCATGAGGGCATGAACTCTATCTTATCCAATTTCATACCTTAATATTTAGGACATTATATTACTAGTAGTAGATATTGGCTATTTCATCAAATTAAATGAAATTATCCTGAAGTGACTTCTCTCCGAGAAGAACATTAATAGTGTTTTTAATGGGCTTGATTTCATTTTAGGGCTCAACATCTGCTCACAGAAACACATTTCTGAAATTTCATTGAAAATAAATGGAAAGTCTCTTTGAAACACAAATGTTCTCTGCTCCCACTGCTTTAAGGAACAGGAAACACATAGTACATATATAATTATTTTCTGTAGGATAAGGAAACTACTAGCACCATGAATTGTAGTTCATACTCATAAATTATGAGTATTTCATATTTTAAAAAGTCAGCATTTTCCCCAGGAATATGTCTCCATGCTCTACTACTTCATATCCAAATATATAACAATAAATCACACATAAAGAAGAATGTATGAGAAACTTAGGAAGTTAGACGTGCCTTTGCATAATGAAAAATCACAATTAGTGAAGCTAATGTGGAAGCCCATTGGTAGAATTGCTTCCCATTTAACCCTTTCACCTGAAGAGTAGAGAGAAGTCATGGGTATTTACCATATGCTGGAAGAATGACAAGCATATAGAAGTGGAATAAAACCTCCTGAGAGCTATCAGTTTATTTAAAGAGAACTTGAAAATGCAGGAAGATCTCTCTGCCAGAGGAGGGACTTAATATATGTAACATCTTCAGGAAGTATGGAGGATTTGTTAATGATCTTCTGTATCAATTCTTATGACTGCAAGCATTTCTTAAGACACCACCTACCTAAAAATGTTTGTTCAGAAACCTCTATTTGAAGCACCCTAATATACCCCATATGACTTATTTTCTACACACACACACATACACACACACACACACACACACACCATAATCTTTTTCTAAAAAACTTTATCGACATTGAAAGCTTATAGTACTTCACAGAGTGAATCTCTTTATTCCACAATTTTAGAGCATCTATATTAATTTCATGGAATTTCAAGACAGGGTGTTTGTGTGTGTGTGTTTGCGACAAATTCATTCATTTGACTGACCATTAGAGAGGTTTCTGAATGAGATTGTTAGGGGTTTTCTTTTGGAGATCAAGATGTGTGATTATGAATGTCAAGTCCTGATATTTTTATAAAAGTCATCCCTAACCACATGAAGGAGTAGCCATGATATGCTATTTCCTGGAGCAGTATGTCTGAGCTATGCATTGGCATTCAGAGAGGAGAATCCTGAAAATGGTCTCTCTTTAGAACCATGAATCAGAACCCCAGCATTAAGGGTAGGAGGAAACACATTCTTCAAGTCCTCCAAGTTTGGGAACCACAGCAACAAGCTCCCTCTCCAATCTATTAGGGGCTATGAAGTTACGTGAGTTAAAATTCTCAACTTAACTGAAAATCTAATTCAAACTGAATTTAAAGCAAATAGATATGATGTTAAAATTAAGTAAAAACATCCAGATATAGAATGGATTCAGCTGTGGAGAGTTAACAATTACTTGTTATGATTTCTCTGTAGTTCTTTGACTTTCCACTGGAAATCTTTTCCTCATTTTTGAAAAAATAGCCATAGGAACTTTAGACAGTACATCTATACTCCATAGCATCCAGAAACATGAGATTGCCTCAGTTGCCTAATGCCAAGCACGTGTTCTGACCCTCTGCTGATTTTGACTGAGCACATTGGTGGTCCAATTCTGCTCTCTCCCCAAAGTCACTCTGTGCCTGTGGCCATGCATTTCTTCTCAATAAAGACCATTTCAACCTTGAATCTGGGCTTGGCACATGACTTGCTCAGACCAGTAAGATCTTAGCAGACTTGCTATAAAGAGGCCTGACAAAGCATTGTCCTTTTGCTTTTCTGAGACCACTAAGAGAACACTAAGAGACTTCAGGTAGTCTCTGAAGTTGCCTTTGAAGCAAAGTCTTTGCTAACCTAGCAAATAACCACTTGGCTTGCTGACATGCAAGAAAGCCCAATCATGATCAGCCTATGGGACTCATAGCCTAATGTAAGATACGAAAGTGAGCTCAGATGAGGTCAGAACCCTTTTTAGAGCTGATCTTTAAACTTGTGAACTATGATAAATGGTAATTTTTTAAGCTGCAGAGTTTAGAAGTGGCTTATTCACAGCACTGTGGCTACAGATAGTTGATACTACTATCATTAGGGTGACAGTGTACAGCTGAGTCCTGCACAATCATAAGGTTCTGAATCTGTGGCTGGGCAATGTCATGGGCCAGATGACTTAAGGCCATTTAATTCAAGTAAACACTAGATTAATGAGAGCAGGAAGACTGGAACCAGACAGGAACTCTGTGCAGCTAAGATGCTGCTTGGTGGAGGAGGGTAGAATGGACTTGGGGAGGACTCTTTGAGTGATTCAGAAGACAAGGAATACATGAGACAGCCAAAGAACTATGCATTCATTTCAAGACTGCAATAACACATATGGAAAGAAATCACAGCATAATAGTTAAGAAACCAGATAGTAATAAAACTCTACAATGTCATCTATAAGAGATAGCAATAAAACTATACAATGTCATCTATAAATATAAGAGAAATCAAAGGATGTATAAGAACCAGAGACATTAAAGTAGGGTTCTGGGAATGTCGGCGTCACAGTGAAGCTGTGGAAGATGGACTAGGTTTGATAAGAGGAAGAAAGATACTTGGTGAGTCTTTTCAAGAATGGATGTCTCAAACACTGACCATGTGAAATTGACCCTTTAATTGAAAAGTTGCACAGAGAAAGATTATTTAGGGCTACTACAATTTAAAATTAATATTAAATTTATTAAAGTAACAATTTTGAGGCTTAGGGTTGTTTTTACAAAGCATTTAGATTTAATTTACAAATTTGATTCTATTTATACATCTAGTAAATTTTAAGTATGACTTTTAAAGGGGATTTTTACAGTTTAGTTAATTAAATCTCTTTAAATATTTCAAACAGCACTTATGCATTGAATATATTTGATTTTCTTTTATATGCAATTCAAATATCTGAAGAGCAAACAGCTCCCCAAGAACATAACTGATTCTAAAAAAATCTTACAAATTAGAGATATAAAAACAGTATTTCTTAATTTATCTTAAACATTCCAGATGATTTGTAAAACCTTGTAAATCTGTCACATTTCTTATAATGTAAAGTTGGAAATTTAAATCAATGACTCAAGTATACATTTAAAACTGGGATCACAAGGTTTATCTGGTAGATCAGTGATCAAGTGGAAGTGGTATTTCTTCCTGCTTGAAGAGCAAGCATTTGGAGGTATAAATAGGTGCTTTGCTTGGACAATGCCTGGGAATGACTACAGACATGTACTGGGTGAAAACTAGATAAGTTAAAAACCCCTGCAACATATAAGCGCCAAAAGTGTGCCTCAAGTAGGTTAGATAATACTGTACTCTGACTGTTCCAGAAGCTAACAGATTCTCTAACAGAGAATCCAAATGCATGTGATCTATTTGGAAATGAAGGGAATGATAATAGGTAAGTGAAAAGCAAGATAGGAGAAGGACGAAGTCAATAAATTGGAATTTATCCACTTAGTTGCCACTGAGGGCACCCAGAACATTATTCCACCGTAGAAGCCCTGGGAATCATTGTAAAACACAAACTTTTGAGTTCTCCCACCTTCGGGTGAGACAGCTGAGGTAGAGGCACACACCCCGTTGGGCAGCTCCAGGGGCTGCTAATTCACCTGCACTTCAAGAAAGGCCTCTCTCAGCTGGAGGAATGCACTAGGCAAGTAGAAAAAGCAAGTGCCTTGTGTTTGCTTCTGTTTGCTTGACTCTTCAGGTTGCAGCTTGCTGAATAGAAATAAAATAGGTTGAAATCTGGAGGTTTGATAAGTTAACTGTTTAACCCCTTTGATTAGGAGTATAGCTATCCAAAGGAGTTTTGAATCTAGGCTTTGATTCTGACACTGGAAGTTGAACTTTGCTCCTGGAGGTAAAACAAGATTACTTTGAACAAGAGGGCCTCAAAAATTGGCAAGGAGAAGAAAGCCAAGGTCAGTCTCAGCCTCCAAGTACTCACTTCAGCTTCTTAGCCCTGCTTGTTACATGTGCTGGTGGTGACTCCTGAGTCTCCAGTAGTCCTTGAAAAAGGCTGTGAATAGTTGAAACATATGTGAAGAGTCTATAGGAGGAAAAATGGGACTGAGTTGAAATAAAAAATGCAAACCTGTGTTTCTTCAGAACTGGACTCATGAAGGTGTTTAATAGGGGTCTGCAAATATTCTGAAATTATGTGTTACTTTTTCTTTTTCTGCATGTGTATACTATCCTGGAGAGAGAGGCAGAAGTGTTCATTAGCTTCTCTAACAAGGCATTTCCCTTAGCAGGAGAATAAAAAGCACTCATTTAACACAAAAGAGAACCAGAAGCAAAGGAAGAAGGAGAAGGAAGGTAGCAAAAAATAGCACTCATAAGAAGTGTGATGTATTAATTGTGTAACCACCCCTCATAAGAACTCCATTATTATTATGAAGAACTAAGACTCTGAGAAATGAGATTTGACAGCTCAGGGACCCAGCAGGAAAGGGGTGCATGTGCCATTCCAACTTCAGTGTTTTTCTGACTCCAAGGTATAGCCCATCTTTCTCATGCTGCCCTGTTATATCCAAAGTCCTGCAGTGACACTCTAAATATCCTCATAGTCAGGAGAGAGAAGGAACATAATTTCACAAACTGAAAAGATCCAAGTGAAATTTGATCACATGCAGAATATTTTAACATGGCCAGTCCCTGGAGGACCCACAGCCTCAGACTCAGCCTCAGCAACCTCTGAGCCTGCACCTGGAGTGTTGGATACCACATTGTCTCTTCATTGCCATGGAGAAAGCAATAAGTTATGGCCCTTCCCTGGATAATTAAATGAAATTCTTTAATAGCAATTTGTTAATTAAAACTGTCCTAAAGTGATCAACATATAATTTTAAATTAAAGTTCATGTCCATAAGGTAAGGCATTTTAAGGATTCCAAATTGTTAGTGGTAATAGAAACCTTACCTCCTTGCAATTATATTTCTTCCTTCACTATTTCCCTACAATTTTCCTAGAGGGACACTAGAGACCTTCTCATTGCCAAATCTAATAATTCACATTCTAAATAATTTAACTATTTTTCCTATATAAATGATTGCATTTTCACTGTGAACAATTTAGAAACATAAACAAAATGAAAACCATACAAATGACACAAAATCCCAGCTTATAAAATATTAACTACAAATGATTTGGCACCTAGTATATCTTATACCGAGATGATGGATAAATACATGTATTCTTAATATATATAACAGAAACCAAAACATTCATATATGGGAGACTCATAGTGTTTCCCTCTACTAGGAAGGTGCCATGTATACACACAGTGTGGTGGTTTTGAGAAATTGTGAAGAGGAGAAGAATTGGGGAAAGCAGAGACTGGTTTTTACTACAAAGGGTAGAGACTGGTAGAAGGAAAGACTGAATCTTGCAAGGTAGGAGAGAAAATAATATGGGCTACATCAAGAGGGCACTTCTGAAGGGCTTTAAAAGTAGAACTAGATGTTAAGGTTTGGTTTATGTGTTCTTTCATTCACTGTACAGTCCCCCCTTATCTACTCTTTCATTCTGTAGTTTCAGTGATTCACTGTCAACTTCAGTCCAAAAATATTAAATAACAAATTCCAGTAATAGGCCATTCCTAAGTTTTGAATTAAGCAATATTCTGAGTAGTGTGATGAAATCTCACACTGGAAATGAATCATTCCTTTTTCCAATGTATCCAAACTGTATAAGCTTCCTACCCATTAGTTGTTTAGTAGCTGTGTGGGTTAAGCTATCACAGATATACAATGTGTTCAAGTAACCTTTATTTTACCTAATAATAACCTCAACAGACAAAATTAGTGATGCTGGACATTTTGAATATGACAAAGAAAAGATGAAAAGGGTTTACTCTAACTGAAAAAATAAAAATTCCTGAGTTAATAAAAGGAAAAGAATCATAAGCCAAGGTTGTTTAGTTATTATTGTTGTTCTCTTACTGTGCCTAAATAGGAATTAAATTTTATATGTATGCTTAGCAAAAAATAAAGAATATAGAGAGAGTTTGGTACTATCTGTAGTATCGGTCATCCACTGGCGATCTTGGAACATATGTCCTGTGAATAAGGGGACCACTCCAATACTTTCAACAGATACAAGTTCACTCTGAAACAGACATGAAATCCCTGCACTCAGAGCCTAAGGAGAAGTCTATAGGCAAATCAACAGTTCTTCCAAAGTAGTATGCGAAGCTCATACTACTCATTAGGATAAGCTTAATGTACTGGACAGCAGAAGCATCAAACCTGGACAGGGTCCTGGGAAAGGTTAAGCTAAGAGGAGACATTGATTGCAGAACTGTTACCAGGTGACCAGGAACTGCCGGACATGTGGAGGTTATTTGGGAAAGGGGTTGCATGAGGGACTTCTCAGCAGAAGACATACCTGTCAAAAATGGTACAATATGGCAAAGAATGGCAAGCCATGAGCTCAGGTGTACCCAGTTGGAGGGACCTGAAGGAGACAGGATGCCCACACCATTCTCTTGCCTGCCTCACTCATCAGCTACACTGACACACCCACACAATGTGAGTAGACATTTCATGAGGATGTGTCCAAGTAGTTATTCTCAACAACACACCTTTGTTTCACCAGAAATACTTATAAGCAAATATGTGTATAGGAGCAACAGTAAACACTAGGGGAAACAGATTTCAGGAAGCACAGAAAGTACCTCTCCCTGATATTTACCAAAAGGAAAACAGATCAATGGAAAAAAGGAAGATGGATCAGGGGTAAGAAGGAAAAAGGAGAGGATAGAGGCAGGGAAGGAAGAAGAGGCACAACTTAGAAAAACATGAGTTCTCATTTACTGGAAGTAATACCTCAGCAAAGGAAAAGACTGTAAAGAGCAACATTTAACCTACACAATACCAAACATATTTCATCCCCCAGCACTCTGATCAGTCTGATTCTATGATTTTGATTCAAACAAATGATAACAATATTTCTCAAATTCAAAATTCTTATCTTATAGTGACTTCGAATTATTTTTCTTAATTCCTAATCAAATATGTGAAAGTATTTAATTATAGGCATATATTTTAAAATGTGTTAGATTAAGAAACTTGAAAGATAACTCTTTTCATTTAAATTGTTTTCCTTTCTCAATTATTTCTTGTGTGATACCTTACAAAAAACACTAGATGTTGCTCTATAAATCTCTTGACTGCTAATTTTTTCCCCAACAAGCTGTCTTTCTTATGCTAAGAGGACCAGCATCCATTTTGTTAATTATGTTAAAGAACCCCATTTAGCAAAACACAAACAAAACATAAAATCCCACCATTAATCAGGGAGAAGGAAAGTGATGAAGTAGAAAAAAAAAAAGTCCAAATTACAGAGAAACTGGGTGGAATACAGAATATGTAAAAGCTCTGTCTGATATAAATTAATATTTAAAAATAGAAAGTCAGGCAAGGACTATAAACAGAAATGGAAAAAACGCACATTCATAAGAGGAAGCTCATCTGCACTACCAACCCTGGAAAAGCAAATGAAAATAATGAGAGTATATTTCTGGCCATCAGATTGGCAATATTTTAAACATTTATATACAAAACTTGTGTTACATATACTTTAGATTTTTAGAGATATTTTGGGCAATATCTGTTAAATTATGTATATATGTATTCCCTCTGATACAACCGTTTTACCTCTTAGGTTTTCTTCTCCAGAGTTAATTACATAGTACTGCAAAAAAGACTTTCATCATTATTCTTTAAAAAGACAGGAAATACTATGAGAATCCTTTTTAGTAACAATAGTAAAATGTTATGGTATATTCATAGGATATATGATGTGTAGCAATTTAAAAATATAGTTTTTTGGTGGCAAGATGGCCAACTAGAAATAGGCAGCACAACTTGACTACTCTGCAATTTGAAATTGAAGCAGTGATAGACCAGCTGATCAGAGAGGTGAGTGGCAGAAGGAATGTACTGAAATACAATATTGGACAGTCAGAGAAAGCAGGGGACTAGGAAATTCAGGTTTATAGAAGAGAAAATGGGAAAGAATTCCTGAATACCGAGCAGGGCAGTAACTGGGAGAAAGAGGGACAGGCAAAACTGACGAGCGTACTTCAGAAACAATGGTATAAATGAAAGTTAAACCAAGTTAGGACAGGAGCAGGGACTGTAAAGCCACTTGGTCAAAAGGAAGAACACAGATTTCTTAAGTTGCTAGTGGAAAACTGTGGTAGGCAGCCATACCTGAGAAATAACACATTAAGTCTGCTTCCCTGAAAGGAATTAAATCTATACAGCTTCATCATATCTAGACATAACAACAAGTACTGTCAAAGGGAAGACCTTCAAAACAGGCCAAGTAACTTGTGCAGAGGGATCACTGCTAACTGAATGTTGCCAGAGTCACATCTGACAAGGGTCATGGGATGAAGCTGAACAGAGAGCAGGCCACTCTCAATAGAGTACAGCATCTGGGAAGCAGCAAGTTGGCCAGCTGTGGGCCCCAGCTGCTGGCCCCAGTTGCCTGCATCAAGCAGCATCATGTGTGCTCCAGGTGACAACTGCTAGTGCCCCAATAACAGCTTGCTGATGCACATGTCCCAGACACTGGCCAACTCCCAAGTTAGCCTCAGCAGTGGCCCACTGCCAAGTGAATCCCAGCCATTGGCCAAAATCATACACCTTGGCACCTGCCCACATACCTGTGTGCCCCAGCTGGGGACCATCTCCCTGAACCAGTGCCACCAGTCCACCAAACCTCTACTGTGCGTGGCTACACCCCACACACCCTGAAATCTACATGAGCAACGTGCATACATGTTTTGGCAATTCTGGGTGCACAAAGCATCGCTATAGGTAGGCACACGTGACACTAGTCACCGGGGAGAGACACAGCTACTATAGGCTACAGGCAATCAGGGGATATTTTATCTGAGATCCAGAAAACTATTAGGGGCCCCGGTATATCAAAGAATGAAGGAAGTCTCCTAAATTGAGTCAGAGAAGAGGGGAATGAGGACTGTAGGGATAGATTTCATGACTTATGTGCTGCACAATTTTTGAAACATAAAGCTGAACTGGACAAAGGAGAAAACTTATACAGATGCCCAGTGCATCAGTGAGATGGTTGGTAAGGTTGCTACCTCCACACCATGGAAAGGCAGAGGCCAAGCCAGGTATGGTTATTTACTAAGCCATTCAAGGACCAATGAAATCTAAATCAAAAAGGCCCAACAAGAAATCTTTCTATCTTAAATAGCCCAGCAAGGCATCATTTAAGACTCTCTAATGTTAGGTTTTGATTTCACGGTTATTACTTTCTGTGATGATCTGATAGTCCCCCATTATTTGATATGGCATTCCTAATTGAACTTCATATATTTCAGTATTTTAGTACATGAATTGTATTTGTTCTCTCTTTGTTCTTGCTCATTTTTAGACTCTATCCCCTTTTGTCTCCCTTTCTCTGCTTGTATTAAGTAGTTTTGACAGATGAATGAAAATCACCCAATTTTTCTTTTTTATATTTTCTTTTCTTTTTCCTTTTCAGACCCTATATAGTTTATTAGAAATTTTGCCATTTTTAATACCTAATATCTCACTCTATTCTAGAGCATGACTCCTCTTTTCCATTTTAAGATTAGTGGAGTTTTGGAGTAGTTTCAATAACTTTTAAAGGTTTATTAATATATGACTTTGTGCTATTGTGGTTCCAATTACTGGTGATTACTGTTTTTTTTTTTTGTTTTTTTTTTTTTTTTTTTATCAATCCAGCACTAGGGACCGAACATACCAATGTGATCATGTTGAGTGGGAGTTTTGACACTTTGGTATATCCCCAGCCTAAGAAACATAAAAAGTCCCTCTTACAACAGTGGAAGAGATATTCATGCCAACGAATGTGCACATATCAATATAGAAATACAGGGAACAAAGAAAATACCATAATAAGATACCAAAAAAATTCCGCATCATTTCAATAATTGACCCCAAAACATACAAGTGGGGAAAATGCCAGCTAAAAATTTCAAAATGTTGATTTTAAAAATGATTAAATAACTAAAAGAAAATCTAAGGAATGCAATAAAGGAGAAAATGCAGAATATTAAATAGAGATCCTAAAAATGAACCAAGCAGGAATCCTAGAAAAGAAAAATACATTTAATCAAGTAAAAAGCCCAGTTGAAATTCTCAGTGATAGATTAGACTAAGAAGATAGAATTTCAATAGAAGGGAGACCAATAGAGAGAAAGGGAGGAAAGAGTGGAGGATATGGACAAGTATTGGGCAATAATATCTACCAAATTATGCTATCTGCATTTATAAATATACCACAAAGAACTCAGCTTATATATAATGATAATGCTATAATTAAAATATTGATGATGATGGTTGTGATGATGATAATGATAATGAAAAGAAGATCAGTGGAGTAGAGCAAGCAGATCAGGGGGAAGAAGGAGGGGAGAGAAAGGGAAGATAGTAGTAGGGAAATGAGATTGAATAAATTATGCTGTGTGCATGCACAAATATAGCATAATGAATTCCACTATTATGTATAATAATAATGCACAAATAAAAAATGGAAAAAAGAAGACAGAATTTCAGGCCTTGAAGACAGAAATATGAACTTGAAGAGTCATAGCAGTAAATTTTTAAAAAAGAAATTATGATCAAATTATTCAAAGACTCTGGGATGACATTAAAAGATTAACATAGGCTCATTCATTGGTATTGAAGAGAAAGAAGGTGTACAGGCAAATTGCACTTGTAAATTATTTCATGAAATGATAAAAAGAAAATTTCCAAATCTGAACAATTATATGGACATTCACATATTGGAGGCATTTAGAAACCCAAATAGACAAGACCAGAAAAGAAACTCCCCTAAGACTCACTGTACTTAAACTGACAAAAATCTTGATCAAAGATACAATTTTAGAAGCTGCAAGAGAGAAATGTCAGGTCACTTATAAAAGCTAACCAATCAAAATAATAGCAGATTTTTCAACCAAAATCTGAAAGGCCAGGAGGATCTGGAAAGATGTATTTCAAGCCCTGAGAGAAAATAACTGTCAATCTAGATTGCTACATACAGCAAAGCTATCATTCAGAATTTAATAAGAAATATAAACTTTTCAAGATAAGCATAAAATAAAGAAATTCACGATCAGCATTTCAAAAGACAATTAGAGGGATCCTATACACAAAAAAAGATAACAAGAAAAAAAGATTAGGAGAGAATATCATTAGAAGAGTAGATAAACTAATTAGAAATAGGATCAAATAAAACCTTAGAAATAAATAAAATAACAGGAATTCATTCATTCTTCTTTATAATGATGAATGTAAATTGTCCCAATTATCCAATTAAAAGATATAGACTGGCAGATTGGATTAGAAAAATAAGACCCAACTCTATATAAACTGGAAGAAATATACCCTATTGGCAAAGGAATCCACAGACTGAAAGTGAAAGAATGGAAAATGATATTCAATGCAAGTATAACCTGAAAGCAAATGGGAGTAACTAATCTCATATTTGATAAAGCATACAAGTCAGATATATTCAGAAGAGATAAAGAAGTGTATTGCATATTGGTAAAGGGAACAATACAACAAGAAGAATTAGCAGTTGGAATATGCCTTGAACGTCTGTGCACCTACTTTGATACAACAAACAATACCTTACATAAAGGCTCAGATAGGTCACCACATAATCAGAGTGGGTGGGTTCCACACTAAGCTCTCATTAAGGATAATCCAGACATAAAATTAACAGACACCATGGAGCTAAAACTTTCTGTGGATCAAATGCATTTAGCTGATATCTACAGAATATTTTATGTAACAATAACTGAATGCACTTTCTTTTTGGATGCTCATGGAACTTTCTCCAAGATTGATCATATATTAGACCACAAACAAGTCTTAGGAAGTACAAAAGTTCGAAGTAATTCCCTGGATCTTACCCAATTCAATGGAATAAAATTAGAAATCAACAGAAAAAAAAAAAAAAAAAGCCAGCTGGGCACAGGGGCACATGCCTATAATGCCAGCAACTCAGGAGGCTGAGGCAGGAGGATTGAGAGTTCAAAGCCAGCCTCAGCAATGGCGATGCACTAAGCATCTCAGTGACACCCTGACTCTAAATAAAATACACAGTAGGGCTGGGAATGTGGCTCAGTGGTTAAGTGCCCCTAAGTTCAATCCCTAGTACAAAAAAAAAAAAAAAAAAAGTTTACAAAAACTGCACAAACATATAAAACACATAAAAATTGGATGGTATATATGGTATATTTTTGAATAATGAATGGGCCATCAAGGAAATGAGCAGATAAACTGAAAACATCTTAGAATCAAATAATAGAAATAAAACCTACAGAACATACAGAATAAAATGAAAGCAGTTCTCAGAGAAAAGTTCAGATGCTCATGTAAGAAAAAAATTGAGATCTCAAATAAATGACCTAATAACATCTCAAGATCTTAGAAAAATTAGATGAAACCAATACCAAAGCCAATGACCAGAAGAAATAATAAATATCACAACTGAAATTAATAAAATACAAAAGATCAATGAAACAAAGAGTTGTTGCTTTGAAAAGATAAACAACGTTGATAAACTCTTAGTCCAAGCAATTCAAAAAGAAGACCCAGATGAATGCAATTAGAGATGAAAAGTAGAATATTGCAAGAAACAATTAAGATGATCATTAGGAATTATTTTGAAAATCTACATTTCATTAAATTGAAAAATCTATGGAAAAAAATGGATACATTTCCAGGCACAATCAGCATGCCAACATTGAACTAAGAGGATATAGAAAGGACAAACAGACCAATAACAAACAATGAGACAATGAGATTAAAGCAGGAATCGAAACTCTCCCAGCAAAGAAGCACAAGAACCAGATGGATTCATATTTGAATTTTAAAAGATCTTTAAGAAGAACTATCACCAATATCCTCAAATTATTCCATTAAATACAAGAGAGGGGGAAATTTCAAATTCATTCCATAAATACAGTCACCCTGACAACAAATAAATTTACAGACCAGTATCATTGATGAGCATATGCAAAATCCTTAAAAATTCAGCAGCACATTAAAATGATCATGCATCATCACCAAGTTGGCTTCATTCCAGGGATGCAAGGATGGTTCAATATTCAGAAAGCAATAACTGTAAAAACTACATTGATAGAACCAGGGACAAAAGCCACTTGATCATTTCAATAAATTCAGAAAAAAACTTTGACAAAATTTGAATGCTTTCATGATAAAAATTTTGAAGAAACTAGGGATATAATGAACTTACATCACCATAATAAGGATTATGTACAACAAACCTAAAACCAACATCATACTGAATTCAGACATATTTATTTTCTCAGAAATCAGGAACAAGAATAGGATGTCTGATCTCATCACTCCTACTCAACATTACATTGGCTAGATTTTGACTAGATTTACAAATTCCTTTAGTAATGAACAGAAAGAAAAGAGATACAATAGGAAAATAAGTCAAGTTATACCTATTTTCAGATTATATAATCCTTAATTTAGAAAACTTTGAATGCTCCTCCATAAAACTTCTTTATCTTATAAGCAAATTTGCCAAAGTAGCAGGATACAAAATCAATACACAAAAATTAATAACTTCTCTATACATGAACCATGAACCTACTAAGAAAATAATCAAGAAAACAACTCTATTCACAATAACCTCAGTAAAAGTAAAATACTTGGAATAAATCTAGCCAAAGTGGTGAAAAGACTATATGAGGAAAATTACAGGACATTGAAGAAAGAATTGGAGAAAAACACGAGAAGGGAGGATCTCCCATGTTCACGGATAGGCAGAATCAATACTGTTTAGATGGTTATATGCCCAAAGTCGACCTAAAGAGTCAAGGCAACCACCATCGAAATCAAAATACCAATAAAATTGTGCATAGACCTAGAAAACATATTTTAAAAATATTTATGAAAAAGGAAAGGACCCAGAATAGCCAAAGCAATTCTGAGCATAATGAGCAATGTTGGAAATCATAATACCTGAATTCACATTATACTACAGAACTACAATAACAAAACACAGAATTGGTATTAAAACAGGCATGTTGATCAATGCAATGAGAGGCACAGAAGGAAACCCACACAGAAGCAGTCATGTGATCCTAGACAAAGACACCAAAGGCATATATTGGAGAAAAGACAGTCTTTTAAACAAATTGTACTGTGCCAACTGCCTAAGAATAATACCTGAAGCTGCTAGAAGAAAACCCAGGAACAACACTCCAACATATTGGTGCAGGCAATGAGTTCCTCATTAGGACTCCGACAGCTCAGGAAACAATACCAAGGATGGCACCAAATTTAAAAGCCTATGCACAGCAAAGGGGAATAAATGCATAAAAAGAGAGCATACGGAATGGGAGAAAACATTTTGCACCTACTCTTTTGACACAGGATTAACATACAGAATATACAAAGAAAAAAAAAAAAAAAGCTCACGAGTAATCCAATCAATAAAAGACAAACGAACTGAAAAGTATTCATATAACCATCAGGGAAATGCAAATCAAAACTACATTGTCATCTCACAACTGTTAGAATAACAATCATGAGCAAAATAAATGGTAATAATAGCGGCAAGTATGTGAGGATAACAAACCCTTACCCACTGTGGGTAGGTATGTAAATCCCCAGTATTTATACAAAAGAATTAAATTCAGCATATTATAGTGATGCATGCATACTCATGTTCTGAGATGCATAATTTATAATAACCAACTTATGGAATCAGCCTAAGTGTCCACCAACAGATGAATGGGTAAAGTGTGATGGATATATACAATGAGACTTTATTTAGTCACAAAGAGAAACAAAATTATGTCATTTGCAGGAAAATGAATAGAACCAGAGAAAGTCGGGTTAAGTAAAATACATCAGGATCAGAAAGGCAAAGATCATGTGCTTTCTGTCATGTGTGAACAATAGAGAAAGAAAACGGAGAAAAAACAAAGATCTCATGAGAATAGAAGGGAAATCAATAAGGCAGAGAAAGAGATTCAGGGGAGGGAGGAGGGAAGGAGAAGGGAGTGCAGGTAATGTGAAATGAAATTGATAAAATTAAGTCATGTGCATGTATGAATATGCCACAGTAAAACCCAGTATTCTGCATAATTATTATGTACCAATTAAAAGTTTTAAATAATGCCCTGTTATAATTTTTAAAAAGATATGTTCATTTTTTCATTAAAAAAGATCCGGAAGACACATTAAAATGAAGATATTGTTTCTTAAGGGGCTGGGACAGGGTTGGGTGAAGGAAGGGTGGGTCAATAGAGACATGTTAATTTGTGCCTTGTGACCTCTCCTCCACAGAGACCACATCTTGCTTATAAATTGAATCAATGTTTTTTTAAAAAAGGAAGAAAAAGGGGCAGATTTTATATTACCTTTTACAAATTTGGGTGAAGAAAGGAAGAGAGAATTACTTGGTATACAACCCTAAATTAAAAAAAAAAAAAAAAAATGGAGGAAAGGAATGAGGCCCAAAGGTTGAAAATTACTCAAAAAATGACACCATTTTTCTTATATCCAAATAATTCAAGTCTTCTAACTAGAATTCAGTGTCCTTTCATGCTCCTCAGGTGTACTGAAGCAGTACATTCCAATTTCGACCACAATATCAGCAATCATTGTGACGTAGATGGTGCAGATCCTGGGGGTGGTGAGTCTTCCCTAAATACATACAGATGCGTGCATCCCCTAGTTTAAGTAAGCATTGACTAGAAATTAATTATAACCACACTGCCTCCCCCAGATTCATCATAAGGAGCTGGTACAAATGCTTGTAAATGTAGTGCATAGTAAGAGTCAACTGAAGAATTTATGGTGCTAATTATTTGGTATTAAAGTGCTCATTTTGAAGTACACAGCAACATTCAATTAGGGAAAAAAAAAAAACAGAGTAAATACATTTGTTTAAACAAGAATTTACCAGGCATAGTGGTTTCAGGTACAGCACTCACAAGATCACCTCAAGACATGGAATTTAGAGATAGGAAAATTGCCAATGTGATAGGAAATACAAGACATGGAATTTGTGCATGCTGATGTTTGCTTCAGCTTATGAATGATTCTATTTTTTTTAAATAAAGCATATCTGCAGATAATCCAACATTTCAATGCCTAGTGGGATGTCCTGCTTCACCCCTGTATCCCTTTAGCAGAGAGGTAGTCTCCTGTCCACATTTACTAAAAGAGACCTGATCCTTTGATGTTCAACATCAGGATCAAGTAACAACTGGGGACCATTTCAGTGCAGAGGGAAGAAACAGTATTTGGCTCTATGTCCAAATTCCACTTCATTGTTCATTTACCAAAACTAAAATTATAATAAAAACAAGATTATGGCCTTTATATAGGGCTATAAAATAACTCTGGAAAACTACAGATTCAGAAAAAAATCAAAAACTTCAATATCATCTGTAAAACTTTCAAAAAATGCAACAAATAATTTAATAAAGAACAGAGGTAGAATTTGGCTTCAAATTGAGTTGCCCACCTGCAAGTTATTTTTAGGCGTCCCCAAGATGGAAAGGAAAACATTAAAAAAGTTTCCGCAAGTCCCCATAAAAAGTGCTCTGTGGTTGAATCTTCGCTGATTCCAAACCAAGCCTCGGCATAGCTATGTACAGTCTTTGAATAAACTAAGAATAGAGGAAAACAAACAAAAGGAGATTAAAGGAAAGTCCAACATGTCCCTGTAGAGAGAGGAAGAAATGAAGTAATTTAAGTTAATTATTTTAAAGTTACTTTTTTTTCTACTTATTCATCTCAGGGAAAATTATGCACAAAGCCCAAAGATTCCCTGAGACAGGGACCTGAGGGGAAGTAAATATACTTTCTCTCTCTCTGGCACCCAGAAAGTCCTGAAATAGGGGACTTTCTGATTTATATACATATAAATATAAATTCATATATATAAATAAATGAATCAGAGTGGAAGAAACACTGACAACAAACCTGTGATGAGAAATACCCTTTGTCTTCTCAAAAGTGGTTCCTTTAAACCCTCACAGTCTGTTATTCATGAAAACCAACGAGATCACAAGGCGAGTGCCACTTTATAGTCATATATATTAGGAGGATGAGGCTTCACAATATTGTCCAACAAAACAACAAAACGTAGCCTCAACAACAACAAAATCATGGGGCCAGATTTTTCCCCCCTTTTTTTCAGTAAATTATAAAAAGGGCATGTCAGGTTACAAAGAGATCAGAATTCAACACAGTACCCCTTAAAGACTAGACATTTTTGATAAAAAGTATGTTCTGTAAGCACAGGCCAGATTTAGGTGCTATTATGGTTTGGGTACGAGTTGTCCCCCAAAAGTTCAAGTGTGAGGAAATAAAAGAATTTTCAGGGAATTAAATTACTAGTGTATGAGAGGTAAAGGGATAAATGGGTTAATGCACTGATATGGATTAACTGGGCTATAACTGTGGGCCGGTAGGGTGTGACTGGAGGAAGTAGGTCGCTGTGAGTGTTCCTCAGAGGCTTATATTTTGTCCTTGATCAGCTGTATGCTCTCTCTCTACCCCCTCCCTCTCCCTTTCCCCTCCCCCTCCCCCGTCTCCTTTTCTGATTGTCATGTTATGAGCTGCTTTTACACACCCTTCTGATATAATACTCTACCTCTTCTCAAGCTACGGAGTTGGTCAACTCTGCACTGAACTTCTGAAACCATGAGCCAAAATAAACTTCTCTTTATTCACGTTGCTCAGGTCAGGTCTTTAGGTCAAGCAGTGGAAAAGCTGAGTAACACAGGTGCAGTAAAGAGCTTACAGGTTCCTGATATGAAGAAACTGTGACTCGGGGGTTTTCTCTCCAGCCCTCCCAGTCTGGCTTCTGTCACCACCTCTCCCGTGGAATCGTCCTTGGAAGGTCACCAAAATGGACATTTTGTCAGCTCCTCTCACTTAGCATTCCTTGCAGCTGCCACTCCCTGCTCAACACTGTTCCTTTCCCACTCCACAGCTGGAGGTTCTTTCTCCATCCCTCTGTGGCCACCTGCTTCCATCTCTGGACTTCCCTGCACAGGTGTACAGTTGCTTCCACCCTTGGCCTCTGTGCTTCCAGGTCTTCACTCTCTCCCGTTTAATCATATCATTCAGGTGACTTTTAATATCATCTTGAGCCGTTAGCCAACTTAGAAATCTCCCCTAGGTGTCATTCTCCTGTATCTCAGGGTCTATTTGATTTCCCTGTTAGAGTATCCAGAAATCCCTTAAAACTGCACATGATATAAAAACAAAAAAACAGAACTTTGTTTTCTCACTGTCTAAACCATCTCCTTTGCCTGACTTTCCTACCCTGTTAAATGATGTCGGTGTCATTATCTATTTGCTCAGAGACAATGAACTTAAGTTGTCCTTAACTCCTCCTTTTCCCTGATCCTTCACATCTGTTTCATCATGAAGTCGTGCATTCCTGTCTAAAAGTCATATCTCAAAGGTGTTCTCTTCTACCTCTATTGCTCCTAATGTGGCCTCAAGCCTCCTCACCTCCACTTGGATTATAGTGATCGCCTCTTAACCTGTCTCCCTGCTTTTCTCTTAAGGTCCACTTGCTATCTGACATTCATACAGATGGTAAGTGTGATTGCTTGAAATGCATAAATTATATATGAACCTTGAATATGTATACAAATTCTTTCATTTGATTGAAAGCCCTTGTTGTTTTTCAATGCCAACCGATCTCAAGTTCTCACTCTGATCTATAAGACCCAACCTTATTTTCTTCCTCCAGTTCACATACTATATATTACTCATACTGCCATAGCTTTTGTTTCTCAACAAAAATCTAGCTCCTTTCTGCCTCTGGGGCTTTGCACTTTTAATCCTTGTTACCTTAAAGCATTTTCTCTGGTTCATCTCCTCATTCCTCTTCCCAGCACTGGCTCTGTCTCATTTCTACGCTTTCACTCTCTCTTATTGTTCAGTTTCCCTATCATATCATACAACTTATTTCCTTCAGACTACTTACAAGTGAAATTATCTGTACCCATTACTTCTAGTGCACAGTTACTGCATTAGTGTCGTTTGCTGTGGTGCCTCCAGCACTTGGCAGCCTGACTGGTGTACCGTAGGCACTAGTATACATACATTAGATTAATGAGTGAGTGAGTGCATACATGAACAAATGAGCACTAGCTGCTGAAAGAGAAGAGAAATGTGTGCACAGTGAAACCCAGACTCCAGTAGGTAAGGTAGGCATTAACAATTATACTGCATTAGGGCAAGTGGAAGGCAAAATAAGCACTGGAGACAACGCAGACAGCCTGCAATTTACCATTTGCACAGAAAATGGTTCAAGAGGGTGTTTCTCAGTTCTTGTTTCCAAGGATGCTGACAGACCAGCCTTTGCCAGATGCCCATATTTCAGCACTTAGTGTGTCCCCCATTGACCCCATTCCTTAGGACACAGCCACGGAAACCAGCAGCTCCACAGAGATCACAAGCATCGCACAGTGAGGTTAGACAAATGGAGACTAGCCACAGCTCTAGAGGTTGATCCGGAGGACAAGAACATCAGCGGAAATCAAGTCTTCAAGAGTATTTCTGGAACACAGGACTGCACAGTGAAAGGTTTAGGAGGACGAACTCTGTGGCAGGAAGCAAATATTCAGCAAATTCAAGAACTTTTTCCAATTGTAGTGTTACCGTCACTGCCTTCCAAATCCCTACCTGTCCTTTGTGCTATTGTTTGAATATGGTTTGTGTCCTGCATGGAGCTGTGTGATTAATGGTTTTGTCTCCAGTGTGGCATTGTTGGGAAGTGATGGAATCTTTGTGAGGTGGGGTCCAGTGGCAGGAGCTTAGGTGAATGGGGCTGTGAGATATTTTTTGTAGAACCCTTTGGTGGTTCTTTTGATAGTTCTCAGGAAAGGATTATTACTAAACAAACAAATCTAGTCTCACTTGTCCTCTTTCCATATCACAAATCCGTAAGACACATCTATCTCATTGAGATTGCGCCCTATTCATATTTTAATCCCAGCACACACCATCATGTCAGAAGATAAATTTTCAGTAAAAGGTTAAAGGAGTGAATGAGTGGATGGAGAAATTCTAGATAAACTGGATGTCATTCTCTTTGCATTTTGTTATATAATTCTTCCATATGATTGTATAGTCCCACAAGTTACAGCAGCATGTACACTGGTCCCATTGATACACACCTGTATTTTCAGCAACTCAGGAGTCTGAGGCAAGAGGATTGCAAGTTCGCAACTCACTTGGGCAACTTAGCAAGACACTCTCTCAAAAAAACAAAAAATGGACTGGTGATGTAGCTTAGTGAAAGAATGCCCCTAGGTTCAATCCCCAGTTACACACACACACACACACACACACACACACACACACACAAATGAGAGAGAGAGAGAGAAGCTTGTAAGGGACAATGCTGGTATGCAAAACCTACAAAGTTCAAAGAACTAACAAATGCAATTCAATCTATGACCTAACCTATCACATTATTATAATCCTTAGATTAAAGATAAGTTCCTACTCTAAGTACATTTCAATTTCAATTTTATGTTATGGAATTAAATGCATTTTATAGAATGGAAAATCATACAGAACAGTTCAAGCATTACAAAAAAAAGCAACTGCTTCTCATTTCTCATTGTACATTTCCTTTGCTCTTAACATGACATTGAATTCAGAGCCCATGAAGTAGGAATAGGGTTCATGAGCTCAGTCAACTTAACTTGATTTTCTTATAACTGTCATTTTATTGCCTTAGGTTTTTTTGCTCTTGAAGAACACTTTGATATTTAAAAGAAATGAAAAATAATGCCCAGTTTTATAGTATTATTCCATGAATTAATACATTATATTAGTGAAGTTCCATTGGTTAAATCAAAGAAGAAACATGAAAAATATGCACAATGCTATTGCTTTCAGAATTTTAATTACAAAAAAGAAAGAATCAGCCATCAAGCATACACCAACCAAAAGGAAAATAATTGTATTTATTTCAAATGCTTACAGACACTATGATGGCAACTTCCTTATCAAATCACAATTCCAAATAACATAAATGTGATCAGTTTCCATTTTTGGAAAATGTATTTGCTAGTCATCAGATATGGGTAAAAATATAAATGCCAAATAGATATGATTATATCATTATGACCATGGTTGATTTCTCACTCTTGCTTTCTGCAGCACCTCCCAACCCCTGGGTATTCTTTGTCCCCAAATCCCTGCTCTGCCTATTCTTTATTTCCACTAGCACTTATCACCTTTTCACTTGCAGCTGACTGTGTGAACACAGTATACTATGTAGTTAAATTGTTTATTATATTTATTCTTTATTTTATGATTTTCCTAATGTGAAAATTTATGATCAAGAAAGGAATTTTATTCTCTTCACTGATATACCCAAACTCCTACAGGGGTACCTGGCATAGAGCAGGCACTAAATGAATATTCATTTAGTTAGCAAAGTAATTAAAGTGTTGTTTATTTTTAAAAGATAAATATACCTGTGATGATTGCTGATTTCACCATACACTAATTAAATTCATTACAATTTTATCAATATTTATAAGTAAATGCCTAGTTTAATTTTTACAAATTCTCTAGTTTCTATTGTTAGCATTTTATGTAAGTTTACACAGAGAATCAATTTAAGGAAAATAAACAAACACACCAAAAAGTACCTGAAGACTGACTTTCAAAGTCTTGTGGTCTTGCAGGTGACCTCTATTTCCATCAATGATTACTACTTCCTTACTTCATTGGTCCCTTAGTGTGCCACTTTCTTATCCATTCATTTGACTCTATATATTCAATTAATTACTGTATTGTCTTCATTTATTTTCCACCTATATGGTTTCTTAACTGCAAGATTTTCCAGAGAATACAAGAAAAACTGCATTTGATCAAACAGAATGAGGACCCAGCAAAAGCAGACTTGAAAAGTCTAGGAAGGTTTTCTCTTTCTTCTCCTACTGTCTACTGTCCTTAAGCAGCTCTCTGCCCTTCTCTTCCTCTTCACCACCTCTTCTCCCTGTTGCTTGGCTTTATTCTTCTTACTGATTCTTATCACTCTTGGGAGACAAATTGGGCATATACAACATGATAAAGTCAGAAGTTGAAAATTTCTAGGATTTGGTCCCAAAAATCTTTCAAAACCTTGGCCATGTATGTCCTTATGATGATAAGACCATTCATTCACAGGAGTGATGCTTCAGCTAGAGAAGCTGCTTTTCTTGGAGTAACATGAATGAAATACAGATGACATTTACGTAGAAGACCTGGTTGTACACCCTTCAATAATCACCATTTAATTGCTTTCAACTAATAAAATAGCCCTGTCTGCTTTCACGAGTAATTATGAGATAAAATGTTTAGAAGAGTGTTGTTCCTAATTAACATGTGTTTTACCAAGAAGCACAAGAAAGGCCCAAGGAGAGGCAGGCAAACACTGCCAAGGCCACGAATGCATGTGCCAAGCAGAGCTATCAAAGACCTTTTAAAGCACGACGAAGTTAATTCCACGATCCCACAAGGTGTCAGTTGCAAGCTCCATTGACTTGCCTACATCAGAAACAGCTTTCTGCCCCTGCTCCCGAGGGTCTCAGACTGTCACCCAAAGGCCACTGTCAAGACTCAAATCAAGACCCAACTCCAAGTCAGGCTTCCAGAGGTGCCCAGAACCCCATGAACACGCCATAATAATAAAGGTCTTATCTGACGATGTGAGGACAGGACTGTTGTGACTCCTGAGCAGCAAAAGTTGGATGCCTGGGTTATATGGCGAATGCATGTTCTGTTTCTTTTTCTTGTCTCAGAATTATTTTACATGGAACACAGGAGGAAAAGTTCTTTTCAGACATGTCTTTAAAAAATTAAATTAGGTCTCTAATCACAAGAAACTATCCAACGAAAATGAATAGAAACAACACACAAAGACTTTCACATAAATGTTCTTAGCAACTTTATTCATGAAAACACAAATGATATGCCTCTACTTTATGTACAAATAGAGAAACAAGATGTAAAAAAATAATACGACATTAGAAATCATCTAAGAATTCCTAAACTGATTAATATACAGCAAAATGGTTTATTCATACAAAGAACATTATTCAGCAGTAAAATGGAACAAATTATTAATGCATGGGACATGGTGGACAAAATTCAACCACATGCTGAATGTGAGAAACCAAGCACATGAAGCTATATATTGTACTATTCTGCTTCTGTGATATGTCCAGAAAAGGTAAATCTAGAGAAACAACAGATTCATGATTGCTTGAGGACTGCGGGGTGGGAGATGTAGGAGATAGTGTTTAACAGAGAGTGGATATGGAGGATCTTACTGGGGTAATGGAAAGTTTCTATCACTGACTTACTTTTACGGTTGCACAATTTAAAGATTCACTTAAAATTATTGAATTGTACAACTACAGTGAGTGAATTATATTGCGTGTAAAATGTGCTTTAATTAAGTCATATATCAAAATATACTTATTTTTCTGTAAAGATAGGACTATTAATTTATGATTTTTTTCTTCCTCCCTTGCTTTAAAATATTTCCCAAAAGAATGGCCGAAAAGTCAATGAAAACTGACTTTTGATGCCATAAAATCCAATGGAGAGAGGATTTCTAAAACAATTATGCTGTGCAAAGTGAAATTTAACTTTGAACTTATCAATTTTGAAATTGGTTTAGACAATTTACTAACCATCCAATGTTGACAATTCCTACTTACTTTCACTGCTTTTAAAATGAATTTTTTATGATGAAGTTTCCTTAAAATAAGTAGAGCTAAATATTAAGTGACACAAGAGCTTATTATCTGACAAAGGGAAAATAAAATATGGAATAGGCTGGAAACTTCATTCTCACCTTTAACTGTCATTCATGATGCTATCATTTATCAAGCAACAAGGATTTAACAATTTTTAAAAATACAGATTCAATGCAAAAGGAAATATTTACATTTGTAAATTTTGGGATTTAAAAAAAAATACTTTGCCTAATTCTTGCTGGATTATCACTAGTCACCCTAGTAATTTTTTTTTTTCAATAAGGACCCTGCAGTTAAAATTTATGATAAAATTAAAGATAACAAGACATTCAAATCACCAACATTTCATGCAGTGAACCATTAAGCAAGGGACAAGTTGGCAAAATCAAAACCTGGATGTATTTTTATTATTATTTTCAAAGAAATAACTTCTGGCACAGATCCCAGACTCCACATTCAGAACAGAAATTAAAGCAATTAAAGCCTCATTGAGAATTATCCATAATAATGTAGTGTAAACAGTGGGTCTCACATTCTGTCTAGATAAGCTAGCATTACAAAAGAGATGAAAGCATTTTGAAATTACAGATTTCTTATTTTTTTATTTACTATTACTAACATTTGCAAGGAGTGAAACTAAATCAATTGGGAAGCAAGGAAACTCTGGTCCAGGAAAGAACAGGATCATGCAAAGGACATATTCCTTCTGCTTGTCATACCTAAAGATTGAAGGTTAGGTGATACCATACCCACAAGAAGCAGATTAGTGACATTAAAACTAATACTCACGGAAAGTATCAAAACTAAAATCCATTAAAATTATTTTGGAAAGATATGCTAGTTTGCCATTTTTAAATATCCTTTGACAGTATAACAGGGCAAATGATTTATCAAAAGAATATCTGTATGAGAAATAAATAAAGCCATACCATATATTTATCATTATGGTAGCACTGTCAGAGAATAAGCTAAGTAAAATTATTCTTACCCTGTGGATTCTCAAAAATTTCAAATGATTAACAGCAACTTCTCTAATAAAATATTTAGTATTTGTGAATAATTTTAATACATGCACCACATTTTATGGCAACATTATTTTCCATAGTATATTTTCAGATTCCAATGATCTATACTTTTAAAGTTTTTGTTGGTTTTAAAGCTCATAATAAAATATATGTACATGGGATAGGTCCTGAAATGAAAGGGAGTTAAAACTACCTAATGGACATCCATAATATCCTCTTCAAGGTGATTAAAATAAACACAAGATTAAAGTCAAATTTGTTAAGTAAAGCTAACTTAAAATTGAATCATGTTACATTACTAAGTAAACATCAAAGCAATGAAGACTTTGTTTTAGCCACAGAATCAATGTATGTGTTAAATCCATGGGATAAAATAATAAATGTGACCCCTTTTATCACACTTGTGAGTTCATGAGTAAAAATTATCTACCATTAAATGTATATGCTCCTCTGAAAATGACCAGATTTATGAATATATTGTTGATGATTGAAGATGAGTATTATTAATCTCAACTATTTTAAACACAACTTCAGAAACAAGAGCATTTTAAGAGGAAAACCATCTTAGTCTGTTCTCTTTCCCTTTCAAGACTCAGAAACAACTTCTAATCTGGTCCAGAAGGATGTCTATTGTGATTAGATGCCTAATTTATTTTCTTTCAAGTTGTGTTACTTTTTGCCAATACCTCTACCATTGACAGTATCACCAACCAGCTAAGAGAAGTTAAAACTAAGAGAGCAAAAAGGTTTCATATGAATAGCCTATGTGAATAACAATAACCAACTATAAAATCAACAACTAAGTTTTTCACACATCTCATCAAATCTTCATTACTGTTAAAGATTAGGTATCATTAATTCCATTTGTGGATAATCTCAGGTTTAGGGAAGTTTACTGACACATGATCAGCAACAGAATCTTTGTAGGTTCAATGGTCTTCTTATCTTTTTCTGAAGTTAAATTTTCGTGTGGTTGATCTTCCCCTTTACTTTTGACTGTTTTGATTTGATTTGACTACTTTTGACTTCTTCGAAGCCAAGAAGAAAAGTGGGTAGAGAATCACAGACAAAAAGAGAATATTTTGCCCACTTGCTGCTTCTAATCAGCTCAATCTCCTGAAGCACTTTTACTCCAATTGCTGGACTGGGTTCCTTTCATTTGTCACTGGGATGAGACCTGCCCTGTGAGCTCCAGGTTTTAACTTACACTAATGTGGTAGTCTCCACCATTCCCTCCTCCCTGGCTTCCATGGGCAGCTCCTGCTCTTACCTGCCTCCCCAGAATATTTCATTGTCAACCACCCTTCTCAGACTTTCATCAATTCTCATACTTCGCCACCATTGCCCAAAATTCCTCAGCATATCCATAAGTAGTTGATTTTCAGAAAGAGTTGGAGCAATACCATCCTAAGTAATCTGAGGAATTTTTTGAGCGAATGTTAGTTTCTCCTTCATTTTATGTTTATTTCTTTTAAATATGGAGTGTACTTCTGTTTAATTGTCATGTTATTTTTGTGTACTTTTAAAGGATCATCTTGTGTGCTGCATTAATATGTTTTTAACACATTGGCTAATAGAAGTCACAAAGGATTCTCCTTATATTTTATGTTCCTTGTATCTTCCCTTAATGTCAGATCTATTAAATAATTTGGGCAATCAAACTATATGTGTTATTTATAGAACATCTATTTTCCACTCCTTCCAATTTCCAGGTGGAAGAATTTCCACTACTCATCTTTGACAACTTCCCGTTGTACAGTGAGCCATTTGGTTGGTAGTTGAATGAGTCATGGGACCAAGATTCTTGATTATCATAATTCATTTGTCAAATAACTTCAAGCAACAGAAATTGATTCCTTTTCACTGGATTTTTCCCTGGGGACAAAAGGAAGGCATAAGTTATATAAGTGTCCAAACTTTCCTTTAAATGGGCTATTTCAAGATTTCAATAGGAGGTCAAGGGGCATTATTAAGTCCATTTGACTAAGACCTGTGCTATACCTTCCAATATA
This sequence comes from Sciurus vulgaris, assembly GCF_902686455.1. Lineage (NCBI taxonomy): Eukaryota > Metazoa > Chordata > Mammalia > Rodentia > Sciuridae > Sciurus > Sciurus vulgaris. The sequence goes on along the minus strand of NC_136469.1, from coordinate 131,498,635 downwards.
TGTTTCCTAGAATGAAAATGTAGTTTAACTTCCGTCTGCCTATCTATCTCCAATTTTGGTGAGAAAGCAAAGTATCATCCTCCCCAAATTTCAATACACCTCAATATTTCATTCACTCTGCTTGACACTGAAGATCCAGCTGTGACTAAGGTAGTCAAAGACCCTGCTAACAATTTTACCACTAAAATATCTGCCTTATTCTATTCTCTCACCCAGAATCTGACTTGTCTCTATCTTCCAATGCCAAAGTTATTCTTAAAATTATATTAATGGTAAAATAGGGGTGAATTTCAGTCAACTACAAATGCTGTGGCTTTTCCTTCCATACCACATGTTACTCTCATGTCAATAATCCTACCATAAGTATCAGGGGTTCATAAGTAGTGGAACCAGTAAAGGAGAGAATACTTGTACAGCACAGTCCCAATGGAAATCAGGAAGCACACAAAGAGAATTACCTTATGTAGGAAAATATCAAAGTGACACTCAGCTATTGCTAAAAAGCCCAGCACTAGGATTGGTGAGGAGGTCAGCTAGGTGACTCCTGTATACAAGAAACATTCAGTGCTTACTTCATGAGCAAAACAATTTGAAAACATTACATGCTTTTCATGCAGTCCTGCTGCTACTGAATTCACTCTTAGCAGACTCCTCAGGTACAATTCCCTATTCCAGGCCCAACAGGATTTCTCAAACACATATACATCCAACTATTCTCTACCTTCCCTTGCAGGAAACAGGGCCACTACCCTTCAGGTGTCATAGAGTATACCTTTATCACCATCCCAGTCTTTTGTTAAGAAATATGCTGCCTATACTGTTTTCTTCAGAGCTATCTTTTATTGATTCTGAAGTCTTTCTTCTCCTAACAAAATTCTTTCCTTGTAAATAAAAAGTTGTATATTCTTAACTACTAGCTCAATGGAATTTGAGAAACTATTTTAAAGGCACTTATATTTCCTATATCAATTCTAATGTTTCCTGAAGTGATGTGATGGCTTTGACTGATGAGGGCTATGACCTCATAGAAGGAAGTGTGGATAGAAGGGGAAATGCCTTATATTTTTTCACTGCAATGATGACTATCCATCAAATGCTGACCACGTGCATTGCAGTCTTTAAACCAAAAATGTGCCTTTGCTTTGTAATAAAAACCATAAAATAAATCTATATACTATATGCTATTATTATTCCCATTTTAAAAATTCACTAACTGAAGCTGAAATTATAGTCCATAGTCTATGTAGTATAAGAAACAAGAGTATTATTTGACTTGAAGCACCTGCATATTATTTTTTAAATGTTGATGGCTATTAATAATTCTCTATAAAATTAATTGAGAATTTTTGATACTAGTCCAGAAATGTATCCTTATTTGGTCCTGATTTTCCTGATATTCTAACTTGAATATATTCTGCTGCCATACTCCCTGAAATGTGGGATCATTGACTTGTCAATCATAAGATAAACCTGGTCAATAAGATGTGAATGGCAGTATCTATTAAATTTTATTTTGATCTGTTTTCAGGAACATAAGAATATATTTGTTGGCTACTGGAGATTCTATATGGAGTTTGAAGTTTTAACCTTTTCCAGGGGAACATTTGTCATCATCTTGTGCAGATTGTCACAACTGTTGAAAATTTAGTCTGAAGTACAACTGTGCTAAAACTGGTATTATGACAATAACCCTGAGCACAAAGAATCAGGTCCTCCTCCATAACCACCCCCCCCCAAAAAAAAAAAAAAAAAAAAAAGCTGAACAGTGTATTCCAGCAAGTATTGGTTTCTCTAGTATCTTGAGAGTCTTACTCTTGAAGTGATTCTTGGCTGAACATTCTATTGTGACTGATGAGCACTTCATGATGGTTATTAGTGTAATTTTTTGAAGTGTCAATTATTGTGACTATTAAAATAAAGTACCATTGTAATGTTAAAAAATTAAGAATTAAAGTATGTTTGGCTCTTATTTAAAGTTATTTAATTACTGGAATGTGTCTAAAGGACAAATGAAACTTTCCTGCTGTGAAATATGTTACCCTTCAGAAGTGCACTAGCCTTTGTTTTAAAGCATCATTTTTCCCACCCTCTTGTGCTCCACTGTTTCCTCTCCAGCTACACAGACACTTTGACTTTCCCTAAACTCCAAAATTTCACAAACTTTAGCAACATATCTCATGCGTCAAATGTGTATCTCCATTTTTGATTCAACTTAACAGATCTTACTTCTTAGAGTTTGTTTTAGTCAACTTTTTCACTGTTGTGACTAAAAGACCTGACAAGAAAAACTTTAGAGGAGGAGATATTTATTTGGGGGCTCACAATTTCAGCATTCTCAGTCCACAGAGAGTAGGCTCCATTCCTGGGGGCTTGAGGTGAGAGAGAACAACATGGCAGAAAAATATGGAGGAAAAGAGCAGCTTGCATGATGATCAAGAAGCAGAGAAAGATTCCACTCACCAGATACAAAATATATATCCAAGGCCCCCAGTGACCCACTTCCTCCAGCCACACCCTGCCTGCCTTCAGTCACTAGCTGAGTTAAGGCTCTTATAACCCAGTCATTTCTCCTCTAAACCTTTTTGCATTGTCTTACACATGAGCTTTTAGGGGCCACCTCACACCCAAACCTTAAGAGAATTGTATCTTAGCTCCAAAAGCTTCTACTTGGTGAGGAGCTCATCAGTTCACCAAAGCAGAGATAGGCATTCCCTTCTTTGGACTCACTATGTTCATTCCTACCTTCCGGAATTTAATACTCTTAAAGCTTAAACTATCAGTGCATTTCTCTCATTAGCAATTAGACTACTTTAGGGGAAGAAAAAGTAGAAAGAATGAAATAAACAACTATAAATCAAATGTATATCAAATAACAGATCCTTTCTCACACATTCTTTCACGTTTTCATCTACTGCTTAATCTATATAAGCCTTGGAATATAAATCATTTCACCTAATGTGTGTGTGTGGGGTGTGTGTGTGTGCATAAGTCAAAGGAACTAACCTGTAAAGTAAATCCAATGTTATGAACCATATCTGGTCCTTTTCTGTGTAACCTTTTTATCTTGGCATCTTTAGCTTATTAAAAAATGCTTAGCAAAGAGCTAGTGCTCAAGAAGCATTTGACAAATGAATGAATGAATTAACATTAACAAACTTGCCATACACTTTATTAGTAATTCTCCTACTGTGCTTCACATTTTGTAAGAATAAAGAAAATATTGTTTAATCAAAATAACAAGATCTAGTCTCAAATACAGCAAATTATTTAAAGAGTTGACTTTTAAGGTAATGTTTTATATGAATAAAGTTGAACGATATAAGAGGTTATTAAAAGAAGCTTGTGACTTCTAGAGTTCAGAGAAAAAATTATTGATGTCCCTGAACACCCTTAATTTTGTATAGATTTTTTTCATTTTTCCAGGGGAAATATCCATAGATTTAAAAAATAATTTCAAAAATCCCTAGTGTTCAGGTGATTAAGAACCAACAACTATATTATTCTCACATTTACTATAAAGATATGTAATTACAAATAGCAAAGTACTGAAGTACATTTGTGTTTATATCTGAGCTCTAATTTTGTGAAATAGAAATGACAATAGAACTAAAGATTGAGCAATAATGGAGGAGAAATGATACACTCAGTTTTAAAGCCACTGTAATCCATCCAATCCAAGCAATTCCTGTCTTTATGAAGGTAGCCAAATTGGATTGAACAGTTAGCTTTTACGGGTTTGTTTGCTTGCTTTGTTTTAGAGGAAGATGTGGGTGGAGGGGATCATTTTCCTCCTCAATTTCTAAAATGTGAACAGAAACAAGCTGACAGATATGCATGAAAAATATAAACTTTAGGCTAAACATCTGTTTCTTTCATCACTTTCAAGTCAGTTTGAAGTGCTTATGTTCGAAGCATGCATAAGCAGCTCCAGGCTCTGGTAGTGCTAGTCCCCCCCCCCCGCCCCCAGTACAAACACAGGACCCAGCAATGCACCTTGAAGGAGACTTCCTCTGCTAATGTTCCTCTTTCTAAGCAAATGTCAAGATCAGTATTTGCTTTGAAATTTCAGAAAAAGAAATAAAAGACAACAAAACCAGAAAGGAAAAAGATAAGCTATCTTTTCCCAACTACATTATCTTTTATATACAAAATCTTAAAGATTCCAACAACAACAACAAAGAGTGTTAGAATTAAGAACAACTTCAGTAAAGTTACAGGATATGAAATCAACATATAAAAATCAGTAGCATATTTATATGTAAGAAGGAATTACCTGAAAAAGAAATTCTGAAAATGCCATTTCCAATAGTTTAAAAACTAAAACATTTAGAAATAAATTTAAGCAAGGAATTAAATTTATGCATTAAAAATATAAAACACTGATGAAAGAAATAAAAGGAAAGATATCTTGTATTCATAGTTGGGAAGAATTAAAATCATTAGTGTCCATACTAACCAAAGCTATCAATAGTTTCAATGCAATTCCTATCTAAACTCCCATGTTATTTTTATACAAATAGGAAAAAATCTGGAGTTTGAATGAAATCACAAAAGACTCAGAATGGCCATAGTAATCTCTTGGGAAAATAGAAAGAGGGTGGAGGTATCAAACTGCCTGATTTCAAAATAATATTGATTTTGATATTCTATTAATAAGTTGATGAATCTTTAAAATAATTTCAAGTTTTATATTACATGGTTTGGATAATGTCCTACCCATTATCAAAGCATACTTTGTATCATCTACAATCTCTAAGTAAAATGTGGAAAAAAATCTATGTAACGATTAATTTAAATTGTCAGCTTGATTGGATTAAAGGATGCCTAAGATTCAGACCATGTATCAGTGAGGGTGTTTCTAGCAGTGATTGGCATGTGGAACAGCAGACTGAGGTAGAGACCCACCCTGAGTGTGGGCACTGCAAAGTCCAATAAATTGGGGCCTGGGTGGAACAAAAAGTTAAAAGAACAGAGGAGCACCAGTGGATGCAAGCTCATTTCTTCTTGAGTGGGTGCTTCAATTGCTGTTGCAATTGCCTGAGAACATCGAATTTCAAATCTTTCACTCTTCCAAAGCAGTCTCTGACCATCGACTCTCCAAGGAGTTTATTGGCCTTTGGTAGCGACTGGGACTGCATTGTTGGTCACTCTTATTCTGAATCTCCAGCTTCTTGGACTGAGCAGCTACTGGTTCTTCCAGCTCTCCAGCCTCTAGATGGCCATTGTGAATCTATCCAGCTGCTGATCCAGTTAGCCAATCTAATAAATCCTGTTTGCATGCAATATATATACTTATTTGTATCTATATTTATTTATATCTATATAATTATATCATATATTATATAATTTATATATATAATTTGTATCTATATAATTTTTTATATATACAACTATGTAATATACATTATCCATATAATTATATATTCTATAGTATATATAAATATATATTTATATTTATAAATATAGATATATCTATATTTTGATATCTATCATCCGTATATTCTATTGTTTCCTTTACTTTAGAGAACCCTGACTGTACAACTTGCTAAGGCATATTTTAAATTAATCAAATAAATAAATGCATATTTAAAGTAATAGAATGCCAGGTTTTTTTTTCCCAGAAAAGCAAGACTGTCATTGAATTTGCCAGTCTCTTTAGATTAGAAGAGAATTCATTGAAACACAAACAAAAATGAAAATGAAATAAGATCTTAGGCATTAAAGCTTACCTTCTGATAGCAACAATAAATTTATTTTGAACAATCCCAGTTAAGTGCAACAGATAAGTGAATAAATGAATACATAAACAATTAAATAAATTAATTAATTGCAGTTTGTCTCAGAGTTTCAATACTGCATGAATTCCAAATTACACTTGGCTAGAGATATTTTGTTAGTTCCTAAGAGAAATCAATATTCTTTAGAAAATAACAAAGGGTAGCTTTCCTTTCTTTTTAACCAAAGGCTGAGCACAAATCTTTCTTCTAGAAGGACAGAAGTCTCACAGTCTCAGAATGACTTCGGATAGTGGCACACAATTACAGGCACACAAAAGAGACAGGAAAGTTGGCAGGAAGCTGACCATGTTCCCACTTGAAAAGAGAAGAAAAATGGGCATTTGGGCATTTTCACCTTGGCTGGATTTCTGGAGGAGTTAAGTATGATCATTTCTCTCCATTTTCTAAAAGCAAACACCTATTTTGAAGCTTTTTACTTTTGCCTATGAAAGAAATATATTTCAATCCACAGAATGAAACACAAATATCACTTTACCATAATATATATTTTGATGATCTTGAAAGGGCTTGCCCTTTTCAATTTAAAAGAATTTTCAACAGCAAATATTAAACTAAATTGTAAATGCATTTATATTAGCAAGGACAGGGACTTGGTTGCATTTCCAAGTACATTCCAAGTATGTAATGTCACTCAAAGTCTCTGATGTCCTGTGGGCGGGTCTGCTGTGGCTATTGTCATCCATGGGGCATCAAGTTAAAGTCAACTGTTGGAAGTCTATGATGAGAACAAAGAACCAGAGGAGGCAGCTTCAGATATTGGGTCTCCTTAAAACAGGGGAAATGGTTTTGTCACCACCTTGTGATTTGGGGTATGGAAGATGGAAAGCAGGAGGAACAGAGTGTGCACGAGTTTCATATCCATTTTAACTACAGCTAACAAATGTGCAGCTCCTCTTTCCTTTCTCCTTCCCACCAGCTCAATTCATTTCATGGAGCACTCTGACAGTGCCTTGTCAATATTCCTGCTTTCACCTGCAGCCTCTGCTGCCAGATCTCTAAAAGCTACCTCTTTGTAGTGTGAGATTTTCCCCAAATCCCAAAAAGTTGCACTATTCATGTTGGTTGCAAGATGAGTATGTTGAGGAATTACATCCCCTAGGGACTGACTAGTAGCCCTGACTATATATTTAGTATATAAATGTCCCAGTTCTATTACACCTCTGTTGGTCTGATGTGACATAGATACTTTCCACTGTTTTTACAATTTCTCTTAAAGACCAAACTCTAGCTAACTACAGTGGTAGATGGCTAAAACCACTGTTTGGAGACTTCCTTAAATCACTTTTTCATTTGTTTATGAGTACTTTCTTCACACCTCAAATAAATGCTTATATGAATTCTATCTGAGAATCTATTTCCAGGAAATCATAAAAAAAATTGATTGAATACCTACTGTTTCTTTCACTAAGTAAAGTTCAAGATCAAACATATTCAAACGTGAAGCAGGAACAAATTTTAATGACATATAAAATGGAAAACTGATATTAAGATAGTGTGCATTCCATTGAGAAGGGGCATTTGCTATTAGGCCCCTGTCAGTCATTTCATGCCACTCATTGCTGCCAGGTCTTTTGTTCTCACGCAAAGCTGAAAAATCTTGAAATTTGAATATTGGCAATTAATTTTAAAAGTATTTGTTTTCATGCAGGCCAACAAAATATGTCTGTTGACTGGATTTTGCCTACAGACTGCCAGTCTGCAAACTCTATGGTAGCCATTGAAGATGAATATCTTGTCCATATATTGAAGTGTTGCAACTTACAAGAGCTAACAGAATTCCAAGTGGCTAGCTATTTATTTGAATGAGAGTAATAAATGGGAGACAATAATCAAATATAATTTGAAAGGACAAAGAGTCTCTGATCAGGGGTAATGGGAAAAGAAGTTACAGATAAGTAAGCATTAGAAAAATCTTTATGGAAAAGTTATGTTTTCCGTGATCAATTCCAATTGACTACTTTCTTCTGCTAGTATAGCTATAGAATGCTCAAAATTTGAAAATAGGATTTGATCCAATATCCTAAAAGTATAGCATTTCCTAAGCCTAATCTAATTTGGGAAACTCATGTGCCATATCTGCCTCTAGAAGGTTTGCAATGTGGATCTGTGTTTTAAAGAATCTGAGGAATCCCACAAGAGAGAATCTTGTTTGTCTTTATTTCCCCTATCATCTTCTTATAGGTGTAAGAGTCTTCATCCATGTGGAACATCCTTAAGAACACTGAGAATTGATGTTGTAGGGATATCTGTGACTCTAAGAGAAGTACCAAGAAAAGGGTCTGTAATAACTAATCGTCTTCAGGTCTAACTGATAAGTATACCCAGAAAATTTTATAAATCTCTAAATCTATAAAGCTGGTATATTAAAGTTCTCCGAATAGAACTAATAGGATATGATTAGATTAGATTAGATTAGATTAGAGAGATGGTAGACACAATTATAAAGATTTACACAATCATGGTAGCTGATAAGTCCTATTATGTGCCATCTATGTGTTGGAAACATGGAAAATCTGGTCACTTCATTGGAAGACTTAAAAGCTGAGTCAGAAAGTCAGTGGTGTAGAGCCCAGTGTGGAAAAGAAGCTCTGAGGACCAACAGTACCAAGTACAGGAGAAGAGAGATGTCTAAGTTCTTCTTAGCCAGAGGTAATTCTGTCTTCCTCTATCTTTTTTTTTTTTTTTTTTTTTATATATATTCAGACCCTCAAGAGATTAGATGTTTAGGAGGATCATCTTCTTCATTTAGTTTTCCAAGGCTACTCTGCTCTGTAACCACCCTCAGAGATACATCAAAACAATGTTCAACCATGTATCTGGGCATCCTGTGGTTGATTTTAGGTTGACACATAAAATTAGCCATCACACTGTAGCATAATATACCTGGATCAGTATATAGCTCTATAGGATAAGCTTGGATGTATGCTTATGTGGGTCTGAAGGCCACTATGCTTAAAACTAAACTGACCTCCTTCACCTATACAGTGCTCCTCAACAGCAATGGTTTCTAGGAGGTGGTTTCTGTGGCTGGTAAGTAAGGGAGCTAGCATCAATAGGGCTTAAGCCCTAAGCCATATGTGGGCCAGGGAGAAAGGTCTCTCATCTGCTTCAGAACTCTGCTCTTGCGATTGTCCCTGCAATTGTTCCTTCCCATTCCAGAATCAACACATCTCTCCCTCACTCAGCACCTCACTCTCTGCCCCATCTGCCTTTTCCCAAAACCTTTCCACCAGCATGTTAAATTTCTTTTAATATTTGTCCATTTTGAAAATATGAAACTAGTTGATCACACACAGAACTGTTGCACATATTCTATATAACAAAAATCTTCAGAAAAATCGTCTACACTAGTGTTCTCATTTTTTATTGAATCTACTACCATAAAGCTTATCCAATGTTGTTCATTGGATTCTATCCAATGGTTAGTTTTAGATACCCATTTGACTAGAACAAGGGGTGCCCAGGTTAGACACTGCTTCTGGGTGAGCCTATGAAGTACTTCCAGATGACACAAATATTTGAATTCACGTACTCAGGAAAGCAGAAGCTGCTCCCCAACATGAGTTGACCTCATCCAATTTGTTGATGGCCTGAACAAGAGAAAAAAGGCAAAAGGAGAAATTTAATCTTTTTGATTTCAGGTTGCCTGCTTGAGTAGAGATTTTGGTCTCTTCCTGTCCATAAAATGGGACTTTTACCACTAGCTGCCCTTCTTCTTTGACTTTTCGACTAGAATTAGAATCATTCCACCAGGTTTATGAGATCTCCAGTTTAGATATGGCAGTAGTCATGGTACTTCTCAGTCTCTGTAACTGTGTGAGCCTCTTCCTTCTAAGGACTCTCTTCCCCTGGCTCTATGGTCCAGCTTATCTTCCATATTGGATTGCTGCAGATTTTATCTCTGTATCTAATACCAAAATTTTAGATTTTTATTAACTGAAATATTGTTTTCTTAGGTCCTGAGAGTGGTGTGCACATTAGCACTGAAATACTAATTACTTTCCGTCTGAAGTGAAATATATGTATTGATATGCTCATTTTACAAAACTTTATAACCACATTAATTTTGTGTGACTATTGGGCTCTGAGCATTTCATAACAGCTAGAAGTATTGGACTTGAGAAGAGATCATGGGATCAAGACAAAGTTATGCAAGAGAGGAACATTTCTTACTAAGGAGAAGCTGAGTCATTTTGTCTTGGACAAAAGCACATAATTTTTTGTTAAAATATTCACTTTTCCCAAATATAATTTTATAGGTCTTTATGATTTTATATGTGTAACCTTTTTTGCTGCATATCAGCTAATTTTGTTTAATATATACAAAGTTTAGTAATGTGTATTCTTATGAAAATTTGACCAGAAAAAGTGCCTGCAAATAAATATTAAAATAATCAGTGACTTTAAAAATCACAAAATGGAGACCTTTATTTTCTCATTCAACAAATATTATGTGACTGCCTCTGGTTTACTGAGCACTGTACAAATCTCACTGAGATTCTGGAAATGAAATTTTAAGAATCTTAATGACTTACTCTCTCATGTTATATAGTTTACAATTTGGAAGAAAATATAAATAAAATGATATGCAAATCCAAAAATTATTTTCCTTCACAATGTACACAGTTTGCTGATCCACTTTTAAATAATCTATTTTAGTGAAAATGATTCATGTTTATTTTGCAAATATTAGTAGAGAAAAATACAAAGAAAGAGAATGGATAAACAAAAGAAGAAAATTAATTAGTTGATTGATTAATTTAAAATTCAAAACCCAAAATTCTAGCACCTGGAAATAACCAGGTAATATTTGGCTGTTTTATAAAAATTGAAGTTCATAATGATGAATGTCTCATTCTTTCTCTTTTAAATTTTGAGAATCTTTTTTCTTAAAATGTAGTATAAACAGAAAAGTACAAAAATTCTTAAGGTGTAGCTTGATCAATTTTTCTAATGAAGACACCTACAAATTTACTGTCTATATCATGAACTAGAACAATGTGAACATACAATTTCTATCACAAGAATTTTTCGTACCATCTTTTAAACTTAAGAGAACAGAAATCACATATCATGTACTTATCCGAGCTTGACTTAGTCCTTAAACACTTTGTTAGGAACAGTTTCCCTGCTATTTTCTGTAGTAAGATTTTGTTAATTATTGCCACTGTATAGTATTCTATTGAATGTTTACACAATTCATTAATTAACTTTTATTTGTGTTCTTATGTTTGATACAATCATAAGTAAAGCTTCCATAAACATTCTGATTTATAAATAAGTTTCAGTAAAACTATGTCTTTTTGGATATGTGTGTATATATATATATATTTATATATATATACTTCTGAACGAATCAGATACTAATTATCATATATTTCAATATTTATGGGAACAATTTCTATCTACATGGCTATATGAAATTACATATACATCCATATCTATATCTGCATCCATATCCATATATATATAGCTAAATATTTCTATATATGTGCATATAGTTTGGGGTGTCATAAGGTATGATAACAGTCAACTATAGAAGATAATGCCAAAGAAGTTGAAGAATGGTCTGTAGAATATACACTCCCACAAGTAATGCATAAGAATTCTTCTTGTACCATTATTTGGTAAAACTCTGTTGTTTTTATCCTTAGATTGTAGCCATTACCGTGAAATTTTGGATGGCATCTCATCTCATTATTGGTTTACTTTTCTAACAACTTATGAAATTGAGTACTCATTAATAAATTTATTGAGAAATAGATATAACCTTTCGTAAACTGCCAATTCAAATATTTAATTTTTTTCTATTGGATTGGATTATTTAAAGTTTTTGAGGAACTTCTGTATATCCTGGATACAGTTTTACTCTCTTTCTTTTCTGATATTAATATGCTAATAATTTTAAAATAATACAATATTAGTATAATTTAGTTTTTATATTGTCCTGCATGGTGAGGACCTCTTGTATCCATTAAGAAATCTCTGACTGTACTGAAGTATAAAGGTATTCTCCTTTGTTGTCTTCTTATTAAAGTTTTAGTGTAGCTTATATATTTAGATTCTTCTGGAATTTATTTTTTGTACTATGTGAAGTAGAGGATTATAACTGTTTTTCCAATATCAGACTGAAACTGAATCCAAACCACTTTTTTAAACAGGTTATTACATTTCTATACTGCACTGAAGTTTTGCTGTGGCTGAGTAACTACAGGGCTGGGGATGTACCTCAGTTGGTAGAGTGCTTGCCTTGAAAACTATAAGGCCCTGGGTTCAATGCCCAGCACCACAAAGAGAAAGAAAGAAAGCAACTACTTATTCTGTTTCACTCATTTTCTGTCCATATTTGTACAAGTATTTCCACATTTTATTAGTATGAATTTATAATAAATCTTAGTATTTTTTAATGTGAAAATTTTTTTGAGTCATTGTACACAAATGGAGTACAACTATCATTTCTCTGGTTGTATATGAAGTAGATTCATACCATTTGTGTATTCATACATGTACATAGGGTAATGATGTTTGTCTCATTCTATTATCTTTTCTTCCCTTACCCCCTCCCCACACCACATTTCTGTCTACACAATCCATTCTTCTTCCATTCTTCCCTTAGCTCTCCCTACTGCCATAATGTATCATCAATCACTTATCAGAGAAATCATTCAACCTTTGGTTTTTTGGGATTGTCTTATTTCATTTAACATGATATTCTCCAACTCCATGCACTTACCTGCAAATAATCATAATTTTATTCTTCTTTATGACTGAATAATATTCCATTGGGTATAAGTACCACAGTTTCTTTATCCATTCATCTATTGAAGGGCATCTAGGTTGGTTCCACAATCTAGCTATTGTGAATTGAGCTGCTATAAACATTGATGTGGCTGCATCACTATAATATGCGATTTTAAGTCCTTTGGGTATAGGCCAAGGAGTGGGATAGCTGGGTCAAATGGTGGTTCCATTATATGTTTTCTAAGAAATCTCCATACTGCTTTCCAGAGTGGCTGCACCAATTTGCAACCCCTCCAGCAATGTATGAGTGTACCTTTTTCCCCACATCCTTGTCAACACCTATTGTTGCTTATATTCTTGATAATAGACATTCTAATTGGGGTGAGATGGAATCTTAGGGTAGTTTTGATTTGCATTTCTCTTATTATTAGAGATGTTGAACACTTTTTCATAAATCCGTTTTTTGCTTGTAGATCCTCTTCAGAGAAGTGTCTGCTCATTTCCTTAGCCCATTCATTAATTGAGTTATTTGTATTCTTGGTGCAAATTTTTTGAGTTCTTTATAGATTCTGAACATTAGTGCTCTATCTGATGTGTGTGTGGCAAAGATATTCTCCCACTCTATAGACTCTCTCTTTACATTGTTGATTGTTTCCTTTGCTGAGAAAAAGCTTTTTAGTTTGAATCTATCCCAATTACTGATTCCTGCCTTTATTTCTTGTGCTTTGGGAGTCAAGTTAGGGAAGTCTCTTCCTAAGCCAAAGTGATAAAGATTTGGGCCTATTTTTCTTCTAATACGTGCAGGGTCTCTGGTCTACTTCCTATGTCCTTGATCCATTTTGAGTTGAGTTTTGTGCAGGGTGAAAGACAGGGGTTTAGTTTCGTTTTTCTGCTTATGGATTCCCAGTTTTCCCAGCAACATTTGTTGAAGAGGTTATCTTTTCTCCTGTGTATGTTTTGGCACCTTTTACTAGCATGAAATAACTGTATTTATGTGGGTTTATCTCTGTGTCCTCTATTCTGTACCATGGTCTACCTACCTATTTTGATGCCAATACCATGCCATTTTTGTTACTATTCCTCTGTAGTACAGTTGAAGGTCTGATATTGTGATACCACCTGCTTTGCTCTTCTTGCTGAGGGGTACTTTAGCTATTCTGGGTCTCTTACTCTTCCAAATGAATTTCATGACTGCCTTCTCTATTTCTATGAGGAATGTCATTGGAATTTTAATTGGAATTGCATTGAATTTATATAGCACTTTTGGTAGTATGGCCATTTTGACAATATTAGTTCTGCCTATCCAGGAACATGGGAGATCATTCTATCTTTTAAGGTTTTCTTTAATTTCTTTCTTTAGTGTTTTGTAGTTTGTAGAGGCCTTTCACCTCTTTTGTTAGAACGATTCCCAAGTATTTTAGTTTTTTTGAGTCTATTGTGAATGGGGGAGTTTCCCTAATTTCTCTTTCAGAGGATTCAACACTTATGAATGAAAATGCATTAAATTGATGAGTGTTGATTTTATATACTGCTATATTACTGAATTAATTTATGAGTTTTAGAAGTTTTCTGGTGGAATTTATCAGCTCCTCTAAATAATCATGTCATCAGCCAATAGTGATAGTTTGAGTTCTTCTTTTCCTATTCGTATCCCTTTCATTTCTTTGGTCTTTCTAATTGCTCTGGCTAGAGTTTCAAGGATGATGTTGAATAGAAGTGGTGAAAGAAGGCATCCCTTCTTTGTTCCAATTTTTAGGGGGAATGTTTTCAGTTTTTCTCCATTTAAGAATGATGTTGGCTATGGGCTTAGTATGGATAGCCTTTACAATGTTGAGGTATGTTTCAATTATCCCTATTTTTTCTAGTGTTTTGAGCATGAAGTGGTGTTGTATTTTTATCAAATACTTTTTCTGCTTCTATTGAAATAACCAAGTGATTCTTAACTTTAAGCCTGTTGATGTGGTGAATTACACTTATAGATTTCCAGATGTTGAACCAAGCTTGCATCCCTAGAATGAAACCCACTTGATCATGGTGCACTATCTTTTTAATATGTTTTTGTATGTGATTTGCTAAACTTTTGCTAAGAATTTTTGCATCTATGTTCATTAGGGATATTGGTCTGAAATTTTCTTTCCTGATTTATCTTGGTTTTGGTATCAGGGTAATATTAACTTCATAGAATGAATTTGGAAAGGCTCCCTCCTCTACTATTTCATGGAATACTTTGATTAAAATTGGAATGAGTTCTTCTTTGACCATCTTGTAGAACTCGACTGAGAAGCCATCTGATCCTGGACTTTACTTGGTTGGTAGGCTTTTGATGACTTCTTCTATTTCATTTCTTGAAATTGATCTATTTAAATTGTACATGTCCTCCAGATTCAGTTTGGGTGGATCATATGTCTCTAGAAACCTGATGATGTCTTTGAGATTTTCTGTTTTGTTGGAGTATATATTTTTAAAGTAGTTTCTAATTATGTTTTGTATTTCACTCGTGTCTGTTGTGATATTTCATTTTTCAACATGAATTTTAGTAATTTGAGTTTTCTCTCTCCTTCTCTTTGTTAGTGTGGCTAAGGGTTTATCAATTTTGTTTATTTTTCAAAGAATCAACTTTTTGTTTTGTCAATTTTTCATATTATTTCTTTTGTTTCAGTCTCATTAATTTCAGCTCTGATTTCAATTATTTACCATCTTCTACTTTTGGTGTTGATCTGTTCTTCTTTTTCTAGGACTTTGAACTGTAATGTTAGGTCATTTAATTGTGGACTTTTTCTTCTTTTACTGAATGCACTCCATGCAATGAATTTTCCTCTTCGTAGTGCTTTCATAGTGTCCCAGAGATTTTGATATGTTGTATTGTTGTTCAAATTTACATTTAAGAATTTTTTTTATTTCTGCCCTGATGTCTTTTGTTATCCATTCATCATTCAATAGTGTATTATTTAATCTCCAGGTGTCGGAGTAGTTTCTGTGTTTTATTCTGTCATTTATTTCTAATTTCAACCCATTATGATCTGATAGAATGCAAGGTACTATTTCTATCTTTTTGTATTTGCTAAGAGTAGGTTTGTGGCTTAACATATGGTCTATTTTAGAGATGGATCCCTGTGCTGCTGAGAAGAAAGTGTATTCGCTCATTGATAGATGCAATATTCTACATATGACTGTTAAGTCTAAAGTTTTGATTGTGTTATTGAATTCTATTGTTTCTTTGTTTAATTTTTGTTTGGAAGATCTGTCCAATGGTGACAGCAGTGTGTTAAAGTCACCTAGTATTATTGTGATCTGGTCTATTTGGTTCCCGGAATTGAGAAGGACTTGTTTAATGTACATGGATACACTATTATTTGGGGCATAAAGATTTATGATTGTTATGTCTTGCTGATTTATGGTTCCCTTAAGCAGTATGAAATGTCCTTCTTTATCCCTTCTGACTATCTTTGACTTGAAGTCCACTTGATCTGAAATGAGGATGGAAACACCCACATTTTTACTGAGTCTGTATACATGGTATGTTTTTTCCCAACCTTTCATCTGTCTGTGTACATCTTTTTCTGAGATGACTCTCTTGAAGGCAGCGTATTATTGGGTCTTTCTTTTTAATCCAATCTTCCAGTCTATGCCTATTGATTACTGAGTTTAGGCAATTGACATTCAGGGTTGTTATTGAGATATGACTTGTATTCCTGTTCATTTTGACTTATTTTTGATTTTTGACTTGACTTGGTTTCTCCTTCAATTAGCTATTCCTTTAGGGTAGTTCCTCCATTTACTGACTTTCATTGTTGTTTTTCATTTCTTCCTCATGGAATATTTTGCTGAGAATGTTCTGTAGTGCCAACTTTCTATTTGTAAATTCTTTTAGCTTTTGTTTATCATGAAAGTATTTTATTTCATTATCATATCTGAGGATAAGTTTTGCTGGGTATAAGATTCTTGGTAGGCATCCATTTTCTTTCAGAGTTTGAAATATGTTGTTCCAGGCCCTTTTTGCTTTTAGGATCTGAGCTAAGAAATCTGCTGATATCCATATTGGTTTCCCCCTGTATAATCTGATGCTTTTCTCTTGCTGCCTTTAAAATTCTATCTTTAATTTGTATGTTAGGTATTTTCATTATAATGTGCCTCAGTGTGAATCTGTTGTAATTTTGCACATTTGGTTTTCTCTAAACCTCTTGTATTTGATTTTCCATTTTATTTATCAGATTTGGGAAATTTTCTGATACTAGTCCATTGAATAAATTGTTCATTCCTTTGGTTTGTATCTCTGTGCCTTCCTCAGTCCCAATAATTATTAAATTTGGTCTTTTCATGATATCCCATAATTCTTGGAGGTTCCATTTGTGATTCCTTACCATCTTCTCTGGTGAAGTTTATTTTGAAGATTAGATATTTTGTCTTCATTTTCTGAGGTTCTGTCTTCCAAGTGATCTAGCCTGCTGGTTATGCTTTCTATTGTTTTTAATTTTGCTTATTGTTTCCTTCATTTAAAGCATTTCTATTTTTTTTTCAGAATCTCTATCTCTTTATTGAAATGACCTTTTGCTTTCTGCAATTGTTCTTTTAGCTGTTTATTGGTGCGATATTTCATTGCCTGCATTTGCTCTCTTATCTCATCATTCACTTCTGGGATCATTTTATTTATGTACATTCTAAACTCACTTTCTGACATTTCTTCTGCCATGTTGTAATTGGGTTCTACTGATATAGCATGTACGTTTGTTTGGGACACCTTCTTCTCTTGTTTTCTCATGTTGTTCATGTATCTTCCCCTCTAGCAGTACAAATCCGAGGTATTGCAGATTTCCCCCCTATAGAATTATGGTGTCCCTGCAGATTTACATTACCTCACCTTGAAGTGAGAGATCAATATTAGCTGCACACCATAAAAAAATATGCATAAAAAAATATGCATCCCAAATAGTCCCTATTAAGATATTAACTGTATTGTCTTAGAAAACAGAGATGATGCATTCAAGTAATTATCCACCGCATAACTAATAAATTTGCAATAAGAACCACTATTTCTAATGGTGGTCAAAGAGAATGAGGGGTGTAGGAGATAATGTTAATGAGACAAGAAGTCAGTCTATAGAGGTACTATGTCGTAGGAATAGTGAAAGCAGAATTAAAAGAAATAGGTTGTTAGCATGAGAAAAGGGAGAAAGAATCTCCAAGGAAACAAATATGCAAGAGGAAAATAGAGTGAGAAATTTATTAATAAAGAAAAAAGTATGAATATAGTAGGTATAACAGGAATAATCATAACACTACTAATTATAAAAGAATTCTGCAATAAAATTATACTATACTGTTCAAACCTCTTATTCTTCAGTCACCTGGAACTTGATATTGTGGTGTCCCAGGAAGGGTGCTGTCCCACTACCTCCAGGTCTAGAATAATCAATGCTGTGGGCACAGGTGACTCCCTTGTTGATAGATGGTCAGTCGCAGTGCGAGTGCTAGACCACCGGGGGCATGGGCCTGGACTCAGTGCTGTAGATTTGTGCGGCAGGCCTGATGAATGGCGCGGAGGGTCTGATGATAATGTGAAATTTTACATCAGTCATTATTTTCTTCATGTTTATCATGACTGATATTTGCCTTTTTCTCATTTGTTCATAAGTCTTTAGCCATCTTTCCATTCTCGTTGGGGAAAACAATCAAACAACAACAAAACAAACAAAAAACTGATAAAAGATTTTGATTAGAATTTTATTAATTTCTGTATTATTTCGACACATATTTATTAATAAATCTTTAAGAAACTGTGCTTTATTGATTCCTATGAACCTGATATTACATATTATAAATTGTTGATTTAGTTGTTATTGCTGGGGTTGTGGTTCAGTAGTAGAGCACTTTCCTAGCACATGTGAGGCACTGTGTTGAATCCTCAGCACCACATTAAAAAAAATAATAATAAATAAGCAAAATAAATTATCCTAGTGATAGCTTGCAGATTGAAAGTAGAGATTTTTCTAATCTTTTCCTAGGTTTATTCCCTTGGTACTACTACAAATTATATAACTTTCAGAATTTTTTCCCACAATCTTGTCAATGTTTTTAAAAAGCAATTTATTTATTGACCTTGTTGCCATACATTTCACTATATTGTCTTGACATTTCTAATAGGGTAACTAGAGATTAATTTAGGCTTCCTGGATACAAAATTATAGTGTCCATGAATTTTTTTTTTTTTTTTTTACTTTTTCAATTTTGCTACCTTTTTAAGTGGTTCTTACCTTATTGGTAAAATGCTAAATAAAAGTCATGACACTTGTCATCTTTATCTCTCTTCTGATCTCAAAATATTTTCAATATTTCATGATGAAGAATGGTTCACCTTCTAAATTTTTTATGTTCTATTAAGAACTCCATCTTCTCTTCTCTCTTACTCTTTCTTTAGTCTCCTAATTTTGGTTTGGGACAAAGGAGCTGCCTGGGTTTGTGTTGTATCTTCCCAACCTCACTCTGGCATGGCTGCTGTTCTTGCTCTCACCTGTCACCGTGCTTAACTTATTCTACCTTTATTTTCTTTCTCTGCTTTGTTCTCACAACCCTTCCAGACACACTGAGAAGAAAGGAAATTAAAGGATCATTCTACCTGAATCAGGAGCTGGCCCTCAAGGTGTAATTTAGTATACACAACTTTATGAGGCAGAAAGGTCTGTGATTGTGTATGCTTGTTTTGATTTGGTTGGTTTGCTTTTGGTAATGATAGTGGATTTGTCCTCTAGCTCTTCTGCTATTGGATTAGTGTGTTTGTGTCCTTGGGTTCTCTTTTGGGGAAGAAATTGCTCCTAAGTTAGGTCTACCTCCTGCAGTTCTCCGGTTGTTCACTGTTCATCCTCACTCTGCTATCAATCTCCAGTCCTGCCAAGAAGAGAAAATCCCTGAGACCTTTTGCCTTCACTCCTGATGACCACTCCTCCAGGGCATTTCAGGAGCTGACCATGACAATATCAGAAACATTGGTTCATGTCACAAAGTTACTCTAGAAAATACAGATCAACTCTTTAGAGAAAATTCATGCAGGTAGAAAATAAAATGTTACTAGCTCTGGAAAAGCAACTCAATTTCTCATTGCCTCAAGTTCACCCCTTTCAAATTTTCTTACCCAGATATTTACATGGCTAAGGTATTACTCACTCATCAGGGTTATAGCTCTCAAGCTAAAAGAGAAGTAGATGAGATTCTTCCTTTGCTAAGACTTTAAGGAAGTCTTAGCTTATTTGGCTGGCCAAGGTGAATAGGAGTGGGAAAAAGTAAACTGGGCCAATAGATTATGTAGGCAACAGCAAGGTTCTACGACTTTGTGCAACCATAAATAGATCTGTGCAACCATAGACAAATACACAGAGCAAAAGGATATTGGAGAATTATTCTTTATGAATCAGGAGTTCAGTCCCCCAGAACACATTCATTTGGCATATATAACTATGTAAGGATAAAAGTGTTGGTGATTTTATTTCCATCAGTTTGATTGGTTTTAGATTTTGGTAATGTTTCTAGAAAATTCAACCAATACATCTTGAGCCCAGATCTCATGTTCTGTGGATAGGGTAATGAATAAGACTGAGGTCTAGAGTTTCTTAATAACGACATTTTGACTGTGTAGTATAGTTTCATTACCAACTAGGGATGAGTGCAGTTCCCAGGTATTGGAAAAGTTAAGAAAAGCTTCAAGTTGTTGCTCTCGCTAAAGAATTTTTTAGAGTAACCCTTAACAGAAAAGGAGTTGTTTCAGATTTTTGCAAGCTACAAGGTTTCATATGTGCATCATGTTTGAATACCTCATACACTTTTCTACATCCCTGAGAGGTTCAAGGAGAAAAACAAGTCTGTGTGCACACCACAGCATCACGGAGACCCCATTCTGCAGATGATGTGAAATGCTTTTCCAGCTGAGTCTTCTACCTCATCACCTTATGAAGATGACTAAATCACTCTCACTAGATAAATGAGAATGAGATTTTTTTTTCCCTACAAAGTTATTTGCAGAAAATTGCAAAGTACAGACAACTATAATTTGGATTTCAGTGTCCGATTTCAACTAAATAAGGAAATGATGATTAATCTCAACTGATGTGGTTGAATTATCCCCATGCCGACATGGTCTTGACCTTCTCATTTGGTTTTGTTTCTGGTGCTGTGGATTGAACCCAGGGCCTTGTGCATACTGAGCACAGGCTTTTTCACTGAATTATGTTCACAGACTCTTGATCTTCTTTTTTCCTTTTCATTTTTTTTTTGTTTGTTTTTTGTATTGGGGATTCAACCCAGAGATACTTCACCACTAAGCCACAGCCCAAGCCCTTTTTAATATTTTGTTTAGAAACAGGTTCTCCCTGAGTTGCTTATGGTCTCACTAAGTTGCTGAGACTGGCTTTGAACTCTGGATCCTCCTGCCTCAACTTCCTGAGCTGTTGTGATTTCAGGCATGTACCGCAGCATTCAGCTTGAGTCACTTTTTAATGTTTAAGCTACTCTTTTGGCCCAAACATTTTTAATTCTTTCTTCCATTTGTCATGAAAACAAGTGGACATCTAATTTTTTTTTTTTTTTTTTATCTATTGTCTCCTGTCTGGTGAAATTTTAATAGCTCCTCCTTTTACTCTCTCTAGTTTCCTTTTAAATTAGCTCCAAATTTGAAGATGATCATATGATCATCCTACTTCCTGTTAATAGGTTTTGTTGTGGATGACGATGCTATTTTTGTTGTTGTTTTCTTTTTTTTTTTTTTTTTTTTTGGTTTATCCCAAGAATGAGAGTCCAAGGCTGCCACTCTAACATGAACAGTAAGTATCTGTGTTTACTGCTCTCAAGAGGATTCTCTACCATGGTAGCTGTGTTCTAAGAGAGGAGTGCTCTATCTACTCTACATGTCCTGATAACAAGTGGAAGATCTTAAACCACTTCCAAATGCATGCACTGAATCCTAACTGCCATGAACATATGTGATAGTAATCCCCAGAGGAAAATGGGGCACATACAGTTCCCAGCCTTGACATCCTTATGTGTACTCTTTCCTCTGCCTGGGAATGATTCTTGCATTTCTTATTCGTTTTTCAAAGACCATCATATATATGGTCACTTTTCGTCCTTCCTTAAGTATCCCTCCTAGACTTTAGATGGAGATAGATGCAAGATGGCAGCACTTGACTGGCTTTCAAGATTCAGAGAAAAATGGCAGAGAACCGACCAGGGACTGGGTGTTCAAGGTACACATGTAGAGGTACAAACACAAAAATATGGGAGAAAATGTTACTTTCCTCTTAATTTATGAATATCTACCTTAAATTAATTCTTATAAATATAACCCTGTAATATATTTTTTATGTTAGGGATATTAGAGTCAGCTTTCAAAATAAAGGACACCTCTGAGATTGGACAGCGCAGCTTCTCAATATAAAGGGAAAACGACTGAGAGGGATCCAGAACCATCCTGAAGTTATAGAGTTGATAGGGAAAAACAGGGATCCAGACTCAACCTAGGCTCTTAAAATACTCAACTTTAGTTTCTCCTGAATGGCAAAGCATAAATATTCAGGATATAAATATTTCCTGTTCTTCGGAATATCACCCCCAACATCAGAAAGAACAGTTATGGACAGAAAAGGCAATAAAGTCTAAGAGAAACTAAGATACTTTGAAGAGAACTACACCTGAGTTAAGACATGATAGGCTAGCCTACTGTGTTTCACCAGGTGCTTTATGGGGATCAATAATCTTTATAACAATTCAGTGGCCAGAAGGGGGGTGGAAGGAGCATCTGTATGTTACATTTCCTCTCTTCATTCTCTAAATAATTATAATAATTAACAATTATTGAGCAATTATTACTTGCCAGAAAGTGCATGGAAATTCATAATCTCTGATCCTCAGGTAAAGAAACTTGTGGAAGTAACTTGCTATACCAGTGTCCGATGGCTGCCATAACTAACAAAACTGGAAGACTTAAAACAATACAACTATTTTGTTTCTCGAGTCCTAAAACTAGAAATCAAGTTTTCCACAGGGCCATAATCTGTCAGCTCTAGGAAAAATCGGCCTGTCTCTCCTAGCTTCTGGCATTTGCCAGCGATTCTTGACTCCCTTAAGAGCTGCATCCTTCCAACCCTGTGGCCATTTTCTCTCTGTGTGTTTTGACATGTAATTTCTCCCTGTGCATGTCTATTAAATCACCTTTCAGTGCATTAGAGTGCATACCAAAAGCCCAAATTAACTTCACAACCCTTGTAAAGATTCTATTTCCAAATATACTCATTGTCTAAAACCCACAGTGAAGGAACACAATGCCATCCATAACCCAAGTCTAGGGACAGTAAGCTACCAAGTATGGGACCAATAGACCAATCCAGTCTGCCTCACTTGGACAGATGCTTTAGAAAATTTTGAATGCTCATGATTATTTTTAACAAGCTGTTCTGGAAAGTAGAAGGCAATGTGAGGGGATTGATTGATTATCGAACACCTCTTAGTCCTCATAGATTTCTTCGACCTCAACTACTTCACCTCACATTTCTCAGATTTCATATCCTAAAGGCTGATATAAAGGGTATCTCTCCATGTTTATTTCTCTGCATAGTGGCCTGTGTTCTCCCAAATAATCCCATATTACAAACTTTGTACATAGACAAAAATACGCATAGGTTGGTTCTAACTAGTCCCTCACTCATCCCAGTGACCTGGAATCTTACTCCAATATTTCTCTGATCCGCAAACTCCTCTTCCAGCTTTCCAGACATAATTTTACTTTTGGAGGGCTTAGAGTATTTGTGAAAGAGAGGGAACACACTTCACTTGAATCACCTTCTGATTTCTTCCCTGTAAACATTACAGATGCAACTATTTAAAAATAAAGTGTAGTTTTAATTTGTACTTCCTGTGTACATATATGAATACACCACAGGGAATCTCCCACATCATATATAGCCACAGACTGGGATACTAATTAGAAGAAAAGATACACTCCATATTTGTATAAATATGCCAAAGTATGCTCTACTGCCATGTATAACTAAAAATAACAGATTTTAAACTTTTTTAAAAATTAAGCAGTTGACCATGGATATCAACCAAGGCATCTCTACACTTAGAAACCTGATCCTCTCTCCACTAGGACTGCAGTTTCCTAGACATCTCCAGTAGCATCTTATTAGCCCAAGGGATTCCTCAGATGAGAGGAAGAGACTCAGGGGAATTTTGAATGAATTCTGTCGGTTCCTGATGGCCACACTCACTCACCTAAAGTAGTCCTGCATCTACATGTTGTCCATGAAAGTGAGAAAATAAGTTCCCATTGTTGAAGATGTTCCAGTATCTGTATCCATTTTTCTCCATTGACCTAGGTAGTTGTGTCAATTGTGCACAAGTATCACAAGAAGCTCACATGTTTTCAGCAGTGTGTTTTAGTACTGTGTAAGAAATAAACAAGTAATGATTTACTAATTTTAAATGCCAAAGTTGAAAACCGATTTACATGTATTGGAAATTTTGAGCTGGTCAAATTCACTCATGTATAAAATACCCTTTCATTCACATTTATCTGCACAGCCTTTCTTGAGTGTGAAAGGGGGATGCAGTTACTGTGCCTGTGCCCAGCATTTCAGTATCACCAACTGGACATGAACACGTGTGAAACTTGAACATTTGATCTTTTTTCAAAGAAATCAAAGTTGAAAATGTACTGATTTCTGCTATTGGAACCTAGGTTTACAGAATGAAGAAAGTTTTATTCCCTTACTTTAGTGGCTTTTCTAGCTAGCTTTAATGTCAGAAGAAGTTGAAACTCCAAAGCCATATTCTTCTATTCCACTGTAATATAAAATTAGGTAATCTAATACCTCAGAAGATAGACATCTATTTTTCTGTTAGTCAGCTTTTCATCAAACACAATGCCTAATATAATAATCAATGTATAAAGAGAAAAAAATAGTCTGTCTCATAGTTTTGAAATTTCCTGGTCATGATCCGTTGACCTCACTGTTTTATAGCCTACAGCAAGGCAGCACAACCTAGTGGTAGCATGTAGTTTGTTATGGTTTTAGTGTGAGGTGTCCCCCAAAAACTCACGTGTGAGACAATGTCAGAACGATCAGAGGAGAAATGATTGGTTTGTAAGAGTCTTAATTCAACCAGTGATTTAATCTCCTGATAGGGATTACCTGAGTTACCTGAACACACTCTCTCTCTCTCTCTCTCTCTCTCTCTCTCTCTCTCTCTCTCTCTCTCTCTCTCCTGATGATGCAAGATACTTCCCTCTGCCACATTCTTCTGCCATGATGTTCAGCCTCACCTCGAACACCAAGGAATGGTTTTCAGCCTTTTATGAACTAAGACTTCTGTTTTCCTCCTCTATAACTGTGCTGCTCAGATCATTTACTCACAGCAGTGAAATAGACCAGGAAGGAAGCCCCAGGTTCCAAACCTCAACACCCTTCAGAGGTGTGATCCTGATAACTTACAGACCCCTCACAAACCTCTTCTGTCAAAGCTTCTATAACATCCTAATAGTGCCATGCTGGCTCTTAACACATGGGCCTTTGGGCAACACTCAAAATCCAAACTATAATGATTTCTGTTCTATCAACTAATTTCTAGTGTCATGGAAAATAAAGATTTCCCATAGAAATGTGATTCGCCTCAGGTTAAAGGGAGATAAAAGATTGAGTTGTCTACCTATAGAGAAAAACTTTTTCCAGGTGAGAGTCAAGTTCTCGAATCTGAGAATATCAAATAGCAGCATTGTGGAAATGTTCTCATTTTCTCTTCATTGTTTCTGAAATACATTCCGCCTGAGCTGAGGAGAAGAACTGCCCATTTCTTTATATGGTTTCATGAACTATTTTTGGGTTGTGTTCAGAAGAATTCGTGGAATCCATCTTTCTGTTCCTTACCACTTCTAAAAGTAGTCTTTCACTTGAATAGTCCTTAATTTATTTTATTTATTTGTATATTTACAAAATGAAATATGAAGGACAATAAACTTTAAAACAAATTTCAGTTTTCTTTTTTTTTTAATCCTGTCTGGAAATTCTGATGCACAGAGAGAGAGAGAGACAGGTTGACCAATATTTTACAACCGAGAGAATGAGAACCTAAATTCAAACTCAGTTTGAGGCAGAATTGATCTCCTTACCCATTAAGAATTTTTTGTGTCTATACCATAGCAAAGCAGCAATAAATAGTCTCCCCAGAGTGTCAACTAGATTTAGGTAGACAATTTGAATAGTCATTCCAAGTGACATGAAATACACATATATATTTATATAACAGAAAATATGTCAAAAGCAAGTGCCCTTGACTTCTCCCTTTCTTCTAATGACTAACATAAAGCCATCTATAAAAATCATTCAGTAAGCACTTCATTGATTAATTATTTAAAGCAATTAGTTATCATCTATTCATTTTTTTTCCCCTAAGAATTGCTTATTCATCTGATTACTCATTCAGCCCTTGGGATGCAAGAAGGAATGTCAAGCAGTTCATGGCCTCAGCATGCTGAAGAAACAGACCTGCCTAGGGGAGGAGCAGAGGCTGAAGAGCAGTCCAGACCCCACTATTAACAGTACACCCGAAGGCTCTGAGTCACCAGAAGAGTGTTTTTCCTTAGTCTCCATTTCCACAATTTCTTCTGATGCTGGACCTGTTCCAAAAGGGCTGAAGCTGGCACTGACCTCACTACCAGGAAGTTACTGCCAAAGGGTGAATTGGGGGAAACAAGACCTTCCCTAACAAATCTACCCTTACAGGCAACCTTACCAACAGCGCTCCACCACAAACACTCACCAACCACCTGCCTGGTGGGATACTCCCACTCCTGACCCCCAGAGTTAACATGATTCCACATATGCTCATGCCAGTTGTCTCACTTGGCATGTTTTCCTCTCTCCCCTCTCTAGTTAAATTCTAACCACTCATTGCTCAGAAGAAACCTCAACCCCATTGTTCATTCCAACATTTCACCTATCTGTTCTTGACCACAGTGTATCATCTAAGTCTCTTTATTATCTTTCATTATAACCACTAATTATTCATAGGGGTTTATTCCTACAACCAAGTTGCTTTCTCGAGTATGTAGAGGTTATCTCCTCAGCTCAACAAAGAGATCCTATTATATATTCACAAAAATCTATCCATTTTCTTATGTATCAAAAAGGGTCCATTGAACATCTACTCAACTGAATTTTTCCTATTAATAAGTCTCAATTCAGGAACTAAGACTATACATAGAACTATGATAGTTAGACATTCTGTACATTTAATGAGAACTTAATAAATCTTTTCTATATTTAAACATGACTGAAAATCTGAATTAATGAACAGTGGTCAATTAGTAGGTCAACCTGAAACACTCTATATCACAATCCAATCTAGTTACTTCGATCAAAAATCCACAGGGTAAATCTATAAGAATCAAATAAATGCTACAGGGTCCCCCAAAACTCAGAAAAGGAATCAAAATACTTTGTGGTTAGTTACCAATACTTTTCCATCTTCAGTTAGGTTTGGGCTATCTCAGGAGTCCATATGTAGTAGGCAGCTGATTCTTGTGTGTTGGAATATGATAATTAGATCAACTATGCACTGAAATGTTGTGTGTGTGATAAAACTTATTTAAGTTAAAAATTTGCCAGTTTACAGCTAAGGAAATAAACTCAGAGAATTTAAGAATCTTTCCCCAAATCACACAGAAGAAAGGAGTTAGAGTAAGAATTGAAAGTGAAGTCCATGTGAAACAAAAGTCCATATTCTGGACATAATTCCATAGATTTTCAATCAGCCCATTAAATAAAATGTGGATATAAAATGCTTAGGCCTTCGAGAGATTGGTGCTATCATGAAAAGAAGAGAATTCAAGAAAGAACAGAGACTCTGCAGTTGATTTATCTGGGTTCTGATTATTGACTCATTCTATATTTTAGGACAACATACTTAACCAAACGTCAGTCTTCTTGTATACAAAGTGAAGGCAATGATACCTACCTTATAATGTGGTCACAGATATTAAATGAAATACTACATATAAAATCCTTTGAAGAGTGCATAGAAAATTAAATGTCAGATTTAATATTTGTCATTATAAAATATTATTTACATTGTACTTAAAGTTCATTTCTTGCCTTGAAGTTAATAGGTTTACACATAAGAAAGATACATTATTTAAATGTAGATTTCTATGTTGCTTTCTTTTATGTAATATCAATGTCTTTTATCAAAGTCTTTCTTGAGGACACCTAGTCCCTCTAATAAAGCATAAATTGTTGAATTAAAAATTACATGATGGCTATTGTCTCTTTGTTAATGAGAAAGACTATATTCCAAACATTTATGGAAATCTTGAGTATAATGGACATAAACAGCATGCTAGGTTATTCTTTTTTTAATTATTTCTTTATTTTTTACAGACTGCATTTTGATTCAGGAGGGGGTATGAAAATATGATTGTTCTTAACTTCTTACAGAAAAAACTATGTCACTTTTACATTTTCATACTTAACATCCCTGATATAATAAAAACAAAGAAGAAATAAAGTTGTTAATACTGTTTGTCTTTCATAAGAAACTAGATGTTACAAGCATATTCTTATCGCCTTTGTAGCACAGAGACACGTGTGTAGAGGTCACAGGATATGGTTTTAAACATGTTTTAAAATTATCTGAATACCCAAATGTATAGATTTGAATTCTTTAGTAAAACTGATTTTGATACATTCAGATTATTTAAAATGTGCAGCAATTTTAACATAATTATCACTACATTAGAAACATAAAATTGCATAAGAATGTAGCATCCAATGGATGCATCATGCATCCCAATATCTCCTGAGAAATATTATAAAATTTAATTGGTAGTAAAAAAATACCAGGTCCTCAGGAAAAGAAGCTCTATTAACCTTCCCTCTAATTTTCAATAAGCAACATATTGCTAGTTTAACATTTTATGTTTTTTAAAAATAAAAGATAATTTTATTAAAGAGTATAAAATTTTAAAAATAAAAAAGTTGTTAAAACATTATTATCTTTTATATTCTTTTAAAATGTTGCAATCTAATAGTGTGGTTATTGCTCAAAAGAAAAGTTGACAGTGGAGTTTCTGCAAGTGAGTTATTTGAAACTTCCTAGAGGTAAAGAATAGATGGCACTGTATTACCCTGAGATAAGTATTTAAGATATCCTAATCCACTGAACATAAATTTGAGATTGCCATGGTATATTTACTTCTGTGAGAAAAGAAATGGTAAATTTGTTTTGTTTAAGGAGTTTTGATGTTTTTATTAGTGCATTACACATAATATCTGGGTTCATTTTGATATGATCATGCATTCGTGGAATAAAATTTGTTAAAGGTTTTAACACGTGGATAGAGAGCCCTGCACAGCTCAGGATCTCAACCGTAGAAGAATTCGCCAGATTTCCAGCAGTTCTGTCTCTTCCTTCTCCTATAGTTTGAAGGGCCTTCTTCAAAATTCAAGTGTTGTCCACTTGGCAGTGTTAGGCAGGGTGGCCTTTTGGGGGTTGTCAAGTCAGAGGGCTCTGCTTTCATGAAAAGGATTAGGTGTCCTTATAAAAGTCCTTGGCAGAGGAAGGTAATTCACTCTTTGACCTTTACACCTTCTGCTGTAAGGAACACAGCATTTCCCCCTCAGAGAACACAGCAGCAAGATGCTAGGTTAGAGCTCAGAGTAGCCCTCATTGGAGGCCAGTATCTTGAACCTATACCTCCCAGACTCTGGAAATGCAGGAAAAAGTTTCTGTTCTTAAAAATTACCCAGCCTGTGGTATTTTGTTATGGCAGTACAAATAAACTAAAATATCTAACAGGAGAAAAAAGATGGAATAATTAGTAAAGGTATTTTGGAATTCCTTTTCTTGAATGACTATTTGGGTTGCTTGGAGAAGGTCAAGAGAAAGACTATACTAACACTCCTTTTGTGTCAATGATAAAAAAAAAAGTTGACATTCCATTATAATTTCATCTGACAAGGATCAAACTGAACCTACATGACTGCTATCTTTGAGTATGGAGCAATCTTTCAGGAAGCATTTGTTGACTTATACAGGAACCTCTGAGAATAAGCACTCCATATAATACCTCTTTAGAGTGTTTTTAACAAAACTGGCTCTATATGTTCATGTACTTAATTTTATTATTTGAGATGGTAACTCAGCTCAATGTGAAGTATGGCATATCAACTGTATAGAGGGCAAAGGAAAAATATACCATCTCTTACCACCAAAGCATTCCTAAGTTTCCTGAGAATATTAGACCTATGGAAGTTGATGAGTTTATAGGTTCTGAACTACATATACTTCTATAAACCTATTTAACAAAAAAGCAATTAACTATTAACATTGTTACATTTCCCTTAAGAAATAGGTAGGTTATGCTCATTTGTGAAACCTCTAGATTATTCTGTTTAAAATATGAGTTTGTAGAGGAATTTTTGTGTTGCTGGCTTCCTTCTGAATTCATTAACCAAGTTTAGAAACAGACTCACATATTCACCTTTATGCACTTTATCCTTGCTATGTTCCAGAATCCAGGGGATATAGAAGGTCATAAAGGTAGCAAGAAAGAAGTGTCAGCAGCTTTCACTTGCAGTTGGAATATGTAGAGGATGACTACCACCTCCAAGTGACAAAAATGGTTCTTACTGACTCATATGTGGTCTGCACTAGAAGATCCTGTAGTTCATATACCACTACACAGTCCTGGAAATGAATCTGTCTAAATCCAAGAAGAAATTTTAAGTTATTTTTTATTTAAGTCTTTCTTATAGATGCAATAACTGAAATGTGACTAAAATACAGGTAACATTCTTGTGTGTCTAGAATGTTACCCAACATAACTGAAGGCAGAGTAACCCCACAAAGCAGACAACATGGTGGTCTGAGATGGGAATTTAAACACTGGTTTACTATCTTTATATTAAGGCCCCATTTAAATTGGAATACTATGTTTTGTATTACTTCAAATTTTTAAATTCTATCAGAAAGCAAATAACAACATTCTCGCACATTTAAAAAATAGACAGTCTTCTTCATTGTCCCCTCAAACTACTGTAACACATAGTAAACAGGTAACAATGTTTCTTTCACTGGTCTGCTTTGCACTAGTATTTCAGTCCTACAATCATCCTTGGTCTATAAAATCACTGTGTGACTTCTGCAATAATAGCCACTCCTGAACTTCTGGTTTCTATCCAATAGAAACATTCAACAGAAGCATAGTGGAAAATTCATATTTCAAATTTGATCTTTAAAGTTTCCAGGGTACAAATTACAGCAGCTGAAGGAAAGCTTTCAGAGCTCCCTGAAGAAATCCTGAAGGTCTAGCCTGCTCTCTCTTTCTCCTTCCCCCTTTATCATTCACAGGGGTTACCTAAATCTCTGTCACTATTTATAATAACTCAGTGATAAATCACTTTTAATAAATCTCTAATTTAATCAAATAAAGATTTTCAACTTTACACTATTATATGCCTAAAGTTAAAACCCATAACAAAAGCCTATAATTTGTTCCAATGTCTTTCCTCTGGAGGGCATCAGGAGTTACAACACACACTTATTCATTCATTTATTCATCCAGTTTATTAAATCAGTGATAGAGCACCTCACATTGTTCAAGTCTCAGAAATAGAATAAATCTATTAACATAACATGGCATGAGGTATCAGAGAGCTTACAGTCTCATATAACAGGTGTCAACTATTACTTTGTTTATGATCCCTTGTGATGTGATATATGCAGTGGTTACTCTCTTGAGAAAGATATCATATGCATATAATAGAATTCCGCATAAATATAGGATGGTTTTGTGGACATGGTTCTACCAATTTTGTTCCTGCCTTTCTCCTGAGTCCATGAGCTCACATGGTAAGCTTGTTCCAGTAACTACTTTCATATTCAAATTTCATATTCTTCTTTCATATTCAAATTTCTGATCTTGATAACTTTTCTGTAATCCAGGTTTTCTGAGTCTAACTTTTTATATTTCTCCCTTCCCTGGGAGACTGGGGTCCACTCTTTAAAATGTTCTGGCTCCTCTCAAATCATTCCTTGCTTTCTTAGATTTCTCTTCATGGCTAACAAAACATCATCTGCCAATGGTGTGGTTTCAGTAATCGCCGACCCTTGCCTCCAAATGCCTGTCCCTTCCATTAGATCACATCTGAGACCAGATGTCTGCTCCTGAATCATGAATTTGAAAATGACCCTTCTTTAATAAAACATTTTCCCTCATCCCTCATGCCCATGGAAGAAAGCACCCGATGCCTACAGAGCAGATCAATTTTGAACTCTATAGACACACACTTCCTCTACCTGAAATCTACACCATAGGGCAACTCCAACTCTTCTCTTGTCACTCAAGACAATGCTCATTTCCCTATCTTGATGCTTGTTCTCACCTAAAATACACTCTCATCTCCTTTGCTCTTTATCTCTGCCCACGTGTAAAATATCTAAATCAAATGTCTACTTCTCCATTATATATGTGTTATATATAATATGTTCTATATAATACGTTATATATATTATGTTCTATATATGCAAAGAAGTTAAAGTGAAAATGGCTAAGTGGAGAGAATGTAGGAACTGCTTTAAGGGTAGAAGTAAGAGTATGTGATTTCTGATTTTAAACATGAGGATGATATTAATTATTAATAAAAACAACCATTGTTTAGCAATGACACTGTATCCAACTCTACAGAATGCATTCTACATGCATTAATAATTAATATAAACATACAGATGAAATAGTTGCCAAAAAATGAATGCTAACAGTTTTTAGAGCGAAGTTGACATTTGAATACAAGATTATCTAAATTATGTCAGAGTCTTAGCTTTAACAACATGATTTGGAGACTTATCATCTTAGGCACTTGGCTCAATTTGTGAGAGAAATAAAAAGGATTTAATTTTTTCAGACATTTAATTCTGAAATATTTAAATAATCTCTAGATGACACACCCATTAATCAGAAACACTGGGGTTGAATTTAAGAGACATAATTCATATAGATATTGATTTAGGAGTCACTGATGTGAAGGTGAGAGCTTTATTCTTATAAACAGATGCACATCCAAATGAGACAACAATTAGGGGGGGGAAAAAGGCCAAGCACTAATATTTTGGAAAGCTTTCCATGCATGATAATTGAAGAAAAAGAAGGAGAGTGAAGCCAGGGGAATTTCAAGAGGTACACTGGGACCACAGAATCATATGCTTAATTTGAAAAATAATACAATGATCTACATTTAGGAGCTCTTGGAGATATCTTAGCAAGCAGTTGTAGCAGAGTACAAGGAACAGAAGCTTGATGGAGAGACTCTGGTGTGAGTCAGATGTGCCTTTGACTTTCCACAAAATAGAAGTTTGTGATTCATCTGGACAGCTGATTGGAAACCTTCCTTAATTGTCACTAAGTACTATCTGCTCTTCTAAGAACTGTGCTCACCATGCTTTTATAACTTTCCAGGTAATGTGGCCCAGCCACATCCTCACAACTACCCTGTACCCTCACTGGGTAAAGTGGCACATTCTTTTCAGACAGGATTTCTCTTTTGTGATTGAATTGCACAGGCTTGAAGATGTGACCACTTAGTGTCCAAATGACTATAATTTCACTGAAAATATTGACCTACAACTATAATTTGGTGATTCCAGAGTTTGAAGGCCATTGTGACTGTCCATTACATTAGAACATAAGGTCCTTCAGCCTAGCTGGGCCTGGTGGTACATGCGTGTATTCCCAGTGACTTAGAAGGCTCAGACAGGAAAATGAAAGTTTGATGCCAGTCTCAGCAACTTAGGGAGATGCCCCACATCTTAGAGAGATTCTGTCTCAAAATGAAAAGTAAAAATGACTGGGGATGTTGCTCAGTGGTAAAATATCTCTGGGTTCAATCCCCAGTACCAAAAATAAATAAATAGGCAATGAGGCAATATTCATCAACTAGTATACCCCTTGGAAACATACACACATGTGCG
Source organism: Sciurus vulgaris (assembly GCF_902686455.1). Taxonomy (NCBI): domain Eukaryota; kingdom Metazoa; phylum Chordata; class Mammalia; order Rodentia; family Sciuridae; genus Sciurus; species Sciurus vulgaris. The sequence goes on along the minus strand of NC_136469.1, from coordinate 131,465,090 downwards.
CACACACACACACACACACACACACACACACACACTTAACCTCCAGTACCAAACATCATACATAAATTAGGCATTCAAAAGTGCTGTTGAATGAACTTATCACTAAGTGAATGAGATGAATGAAAAAGTAGTCTTGTAAAAATAGAATAATATATTTGTGAGATGAGACAAAAGATACATTAAAGTCCATGTCCCAAAGTTATGCAATTAGTACACAGAATAAAGGGATACATGAAATAAGAAAGATTTTTTAAATGATGGAAATTCTGCAGTGAAACATGTTACCTCACATAATTTAAAAATTAAAGCAAAGTTTCAATGTGTGTCAGGTTTATAGCAAAGTGTAGTCTTTGCTCGGCATGTTATTGTGCTTGGCAATCTCAACTACAAAATTTAACATTACACACATTTTAAAATAATCTTTCACAAGGTTAAGAGTGGAAAATATCTAGATTGGTAAATGTTTTTGTCAGTATCCCTGAAGTTGAATAATAGTATTTGTACTTCTCATTTATAATAATGTCTATTCCACAAGTGATTATTGAATTCTGTCAGAATAGGCTAGGTTAGCTTGTAGTACCTATTTTGTCCATTTTCCATTATTATAGCAAAATACCTGAGGTTGGGTAATATACAAATAAGAGATTTATTCAGCTCACACTTTTGGAGGTTGAAAGTCCAAAATTGGTGGCTCTATCTATTTGGCCTCAGGTGAGACTCTCTTGACTACATCACATTGTGGCAGGAGGGCTTGTTAAAAGAAGAATCATTCAGCAAGACAGGAAGTATGAGACCAAGGAGGGGCTAAATAGTCAAATTCATAGAAAGTATAAAAGTGGTTATGATAAGCTGGAGAAAGTGAGGGAATAGTGAGTTGATCTTTAATGGGTGTATCACCAGTTTGGGATGATGAAAAAATTCTGGAAATGGATAATTGTGATGGTTGCAAAACAGTATGAATGTACTTAAAGCCACCATGTTACACACGTCAATAAATGGTAAATTTAACTGGGAGTGGAGATCCATGCCTGTAATTCCAGTCATGAGGGAGACCAAAGCAAGAGGACTGCAAACTGGAAGCCAGCCTCAGCAACTTAGCAAGATCCTGTCTCAATATAAAATAAAAAAGGCTGGATGTGTGGCTCAGGGGCAGAGGGGCCCTAAGTTCAGTCCCTAGCTCCACAAAATGAACAAGAACAGTAAATTTTAGGTTATGTATAATAGATAAGAAAAAAATGATACAAAGAATAAAAAAAAGACACCTCCCCCCAATTTCTTTGTGACCATTTTCTAGGACTAGCTGTGATGTCTCAATTCTGCATGTGTCTGAATTTTGGCTTCCGATAAATGAGACAGACTGAACGAAAATCTGCTCCTTGAATATCAGTAATAATTCAGAGGCAGAGGGAAGACCCAAGGGATAGAAATTGGTTCTTACTAATTGAGATAAAAAAGATATCAACATTAAAATGATGTAACTTTATTCCCAAGGTGATGAAACCAATCATGCCTCCTATACTAACATATTCAGAGTGAATTTCTATTGTAATTCAAGTGTGCTCCCTAAATCAACTCTACCGTGTGTGTGTGCATGTGTGTGTGTGTGTGTGCATGTGTGTGTGTGTGTGTGTGTGTGTGTGTGTGTGTTTTATAACCTTTTAAAGTTGAAACTGCAGAATTAGCAAATCTGGGACCATAGACCTAGTGACCAAATATTTATGCACTGCTTACTATATGCCAAGCTCAGCACAAAGCCCACAGAATGAACACAAGAGGAATAAAGCACACTCCTTGCCTTTGAAGGACCCGTGCACTAATGGATGAGATGGGCAAGTAAATAATTCATAATGAAAGATGTATTTGGTGTTGTGGCAGGCCAATTAATTCTGCATGGAAGGGTCATAGAAGGCAGTACTGATACTTGAGGAATGTTTAAAAGGGCAAATGGGAATTGATCAAGTGAAAAATGGCGGATGAAACGAAACGAACTGGGTTGGCATTCCAAGCAGAGGAAACGGTACTAGAAACCGTATGGAGTCATTCAAAGCGTTGCTTCCCACTGAGACAGGAAATCCTCAGCTGTGATTAGGAATGGCGTGCCTTAAGAGGTGGCCTAAGATGAATCCAAAAGTAAACCAAGGCCAGAGTGTGAAGGTGCTTGAGCAACACATAATCCCTCCTAATAATATAGTTTTTAAAGTATCTCAGTGCTATTCCTCAGAAACATCATGATCTCTGCTCTTCAGACATATTAAAGATTTATAAAAATATCCTTAAATCATCATATGTCCCTATTATGACTGACATATAATACTTTGAGATATTGCCAAAATATGTGAAAAATAAAAATAGGCCATATTTATATACCACATAAAAATATTTAAAGTATAAAACCATTTTCCTTAAACAAAGAGATCTCTATTTTCCTTAAACATAGAGACCACAAAATTTGAGGGAAAATATATATGTAAACAATGAATTCAACACTTAAATTTCATTCTACTCAAGTCCAAAGGGAACAGCCTGGCAGGATCAAACTCAGATGACCCCGAGTTACACAAATAAGCCTTATGTTATATGGACCTAAAACTCTCCACCAGGAGTTTGCAAAATGGAAACTAAATCTCAAATTAAACCCCAGTTCAAATCATCCTGTACTGGAGTTACCAAATTTTACATCCCCTGACCACATTCACCCCTGAGTTGAGTCCAGGACTATTTTGGTTGCTAAGGCTACCCTGTCTAGCTCCTAAAATATTAACTATAATCTTTCAAAAGAAATAGCAATAATCAAAGTAGCTGCTTGATTCAAATGCTTCATATGTGCAGTTCATTTGACTAAGGTGATCCAAACTTAAGGTGTGATAAATCTATTAAAATAATGGAAAATGTGAGAGGAATTCCAGAAGATATTGGTAAGCAGTTGGAGAAACTGTAGCATTTTATACCAACAACCATCAAAAACTCTTGGGGCTGGGGATATAGCTCAGTGGGTAGAGTGCTTGCCTTGCAAGCATAAGGCCCTGGGTTTAATCCCAAGCACTGCAAAAAAAAAAAAAAAAAAAAAAAAAAGTTTTCCAGGTAACTCTCTCAGCAACAAAAGCAGGGAAATTTTTATATTAGTCTATCATGATGCCTTCTTTCATTAAAGAGCAGAATTAATGGATGTTAAACATGTCATGTTTACGTGACTGAATACTTGGGCTCTTTGAAACACCAAATCTTTTCAGTAATCAAAAATACCTATACTGAGAAATCAGGTAACAAAACTCTTCAAAGGATAAAACTTATTACCACTTACAAGGGCAGTGGGAAAAAAATTTTGTTTATATATAGACTATTTTTCTTTATGACTTTTAAACTTTCATAAAGGAAATCTTCAGTAGTGATGTCTTATGTAACAATCAACATTTCCTAATTCTAATTCAAAAGCCATTAGGAATGGAATTCTTGTTTATGATGGAAGTACTTTAGTCACCTCAGTCTTCCAAAATAAAATAATGTAGGTCAGGTGTCTTTAACAACAGAATTTTATTTTCTCATAGTTCTGGAGGCTGAACGTCCCTGATCAGTGTCAGCTGGTTTGGTTACCATTTAGGGCTCTTTTTTCAGCCTATAGACAGCTATCATCTTGCTGATTTCTCACATAGCCTTCCCTTATCATCCATAGAAAGAGAAGTCTGGTATCTCTTTTTCCTCTGAGGACACCAGCTTTATCAAATTAAAGCCCCTTTCTTAAACCCACATAAACCTTATTAAGTCCTTCAAGGTCATATACAAGGATGGTCAATTGTAGGTTCAAATCTCTACATAAAAAATTGGGATAGATATTAGTGCATAATAGGTGTGCAACTAGAAATACTTATATCTTCTTACTGTATTTATATACTTTTAGTAAAAAGCTACATTAAACCTAGGAATGTTAAACATTGGTTGCAAAAGTTCTCACAAAAAGAAAAACTTGAGACAATTGCAAAAATGTTGCCTACTTTTTCATTGAGAAGCAGCCTGTAGAGAATTCATGTATTCCACCTACTATGCCCCATGATCCTTTCAATGCAATAATACATCTGTCACCAAATTCTCCATACCTTCCTCACTTGACTTGTCAAACTATGCTATAATTGTTGATTATCATCACTTGGTTGTCTTAGCAATTTGACTGACAGGACTACATACTAGTCAGATGGAAGAATGCTGCTTTACACAGAACACTAAAACTCTGCCCAAACTCTACAAATAAGGATAAAAATTCAAGCATGCAAAGGTCTTGCTAAAGCAAGGTTAATGAAATGGCCTAATGAATCTTCATGGCTACCTGATGGAGTTTTGAAGTTCTAAGTGTCAATTATTCATGACGTCTTTTCTGAATTGTGGTTGTTCCTGGGCACAGTACGGCAGTTTCTCTGCATTTCATTTTATTTTTGCTTGGTGTGCTGTAAAATAAATATATTTAGTGTGAAATCTATGGAAAATTGGGGTTTCTTTACTTTTCCTAATGAAATCACTAAGATCATAGATTTTTTTGAGAATATGTGCCAATCTTGTCCTGAAGTCTCGGGGTAAAATGAAGGAACAAGAATGAGAATGTCAATTATTGGAAGGCAGGAGGAGAGGGCTCCAGGAACAGCACTGGGAGGCATGATGGGATATCGGCTATAAACCTTGCCTTTTTAGGCTAGATATGGTTTGAAATGCTTACTTTCCTACTTCCTGGTTGAGTGATTTACACAAATCATTTTTCCCCCTGACTCTCAGAATCCTTATCTGAAATCAAATAAAAATGCCTATCTCATAGGTTTATCCTGAGAAGTAAGTGCCAAAATATGTGTAAAGCACTTAACATCATGCCCTGTGCATTTCCAGTCCCAAAATGGTACTGAATATCATTATTGCCATTAACAACGATGTCAACAAAAGAGCAAGTTCCCACTATCTGAAAAGGTTCATGTTCATAGAATTTGTAAATTAGTGTTCAAATTCACTAGCAAGACTAAAAAAATCTTTAGAAAAGTTTCTTTTTAAAAAGAATGGTACCAATACCATGCCGTTTTTGTTACTATTGCTTTGTAGTATAGAAAGGTAGATCAATGGTACAGAATAGAGGACACGGACACAAACCCAAATAAATACAATTTTCTCATACTAGACAAAGGGGCCAAAAATATGCAATGGAGAAAAGATAGCCTCTTCAACAAATGGTGCTGGGAAAACTGGAAATCCATATGCAACAGAATGAAACTAAACCCATATCTCTCACCATGCACGAAACTAAACTCAAAATGGATTAAGGACCTCGGAATCAGACCAGAGACCCTGCAGATTATAGAAGAAAAAGTAGGTCCAAATCTTCATCTTGTTGGTCTAGGACCAGACTTCCTTAACAGGACTCCCATAGCACAAGAAATAAAAGCTAGAATCAACCACTGGGATAGATTCAAACTAAAAAGCTTTCTCTCAGCAAAGGAAACTATCAGCAATGCGAAGAAAGAGCCTACAGAGTGGGAGAATATCTTTGCCAATCATACTTCAGATAGAGCACTAATCTCCAGAATCTATAAAGAACTCAAAAAACTCTACTCCAAGAATTCAAACAGTCCAGTCAACAAATGGGCTAAGGAAATGAATAGACACTTCACAGAAGAAGATCTACAAGCAATCAACAAACATATGGAAAAATGTTCAACATCTCTAGTAATAAGAGAAATGCAAATCAAAACCACCCTAAGGTTCCATCTCACCCCAATTAGAATGGCGATTATCAAGAATACGAGCAACAACCGGTGTTGGCGAGGATGTGGGGAGAAAGGTACACTCATACACTGCTGGTGGGGCTGCAAATTAGTGCAGCCGCTATGGAAAGCAGTGTGGAGATTCCTTAGAAAACTTGGAATGGAACCACCATTTGACCCAGCTATCCCACTCCTTGGCCTATACCCAAAGGACTTAAAATCTGCATACTACAGAAATACAGCCACATCAATGTTCATAGCTGCTCAATTCACAATAGCCAGACTGTGGAACCAACCTAGATGCCCTTCAATTGATGAGTGGATAAAGAAACTGTGGTATATATATACTATGGAATATTACTCATCCATAAAGAATGATAAAATTATGACATTTGCAGGCAAATGGATGAAATTGGAGAATATCATGCTAAGTGAGATAAGCCAATCTCAAAAAGCCAAAGGACGAATGATATCGCTAATAAGTGGAGGTTGACACATAATGGGGGGGAGGGAAGGGTTAGAGTTAGGGTTAGGGAGGGGGGCAAGTATGGAGGAAGGAACTACTGTATAGAGGGTAAAGAGGGGTGGGAGGGGTGGGGGGAAGGGAAAAAAATAACAGAATGAATCAAACAACATTGCTCTATGTAAATTTATGATTACACAAATGGTATGCCTTTACGCCATGTACAAACAGAGAAACAACATGTATCCCATTTGTTTACAATAAAAAAAAAAAAAAGAAAAAAAAAAAAAGAAAAAAAAAAAAAAAAAAAAGGGGAACATTGTTTGCTTTTTGGTCAGATGTATTTCTATTAAATTCTGTCATTCAAGGGCATTCCCTGAAAGACACACTCCACACCAGCAGTAGATTAAGAGTTACATTGGAGAACTAGTTTCCTTAGGACTTGACTTAGCATGAAGAGTTATCTCCACACACTACAATTCCCATCCTCTAGATTAGAGTGCCAAAGCTTAGAGAGGTTAAGTGATTGTTTAAGTTACTCCAGCTCTGAATAATTATGCTGAACAACACCTTTACAAAGATTACTATTGAGTCTGTTCTAGTTTGGATTGACATTTTGTAATATGCTAGAAATCTTAGGATTTATAATTTTCCTGATATTTGTCTTAAGGGTTCAGCTCTGCCTCATTGCTATTCAGGATATGTAAATTAATGATATAGTTGTATTCAGATAAAACCTAGGCATCAAACAAGTTTTGACTCACAGGCACATTTTACTGATCCTTGTTCTAGTTAGTAGCTATAAGATAGTTTTCAGAAAAACCCTTAAGTATTAAAGAAAATTGTATTTATCTTTTGTCTACCCAATACAATGTCTTAAATTTTAGTTTCTAAAATAATAGTACAAGCCTCCTCTTATAGTTCATTTAAAAATGTGGTTCAAGTTGGGCATGTTGGTAGACACCTGTAATCCCAGAAGCTCAACAGGTTGAACCAGGAGGATCACAAGTTCAAAGCCAGCCTCAGCAACTTAGTGAATCCCTAAGCAACTCAGCAAGACCCTGTCTCTAAAGAAAACATAAAAAGGCCTAGGTTTGTTTTTTTTTTTTTTTTTTTTTTTTTTTTTTTTTTCTTCTCATTTGAGCGGCTGGGGATTCTAACCGCGGTCCTTCCGCATGCTAGGCCAAGGCTCTCCAAATGGAGCTATTGGAAAAGAGGAACTCAAACTATCCCTGTTCGCTGATGACATGATTATATATTTAGAGGAACCTGGAAATTCCACCAGAACACTCTTAGAACTCATAAGTGAATTCAGTAAAGTAGCAGGTTACAAGATCAATGCTCATAAATCCAATGCATTTTTATACGTAAGTGATGAATCTTCAGAAAGAGAAATTAGGAAAACTACCCCATTCACAGTAGCATCAAAAAAAAATTAAATACTTGGGAATCAATCTCACAAAAGAGGTGAAAGACCTCTACAATGAGAACTACAGAACACTAAAGAAAGAAATTAAAGAAAACCTTAGAAGATGGAAAGATCTCCCATGTTCATGGATAGGAAGAATTAATATTGTCAAAATGGCCATACTACAAAAAGTGCTATACAGATTCAATGCAATTCCAATTAAAATCCCAAAGACGTACCTTACAGAAATAGAGCAAGCAATTATGAAATTCATCTGGAAGAATAAGAAACCCAGAATAGCTAAAGCAATCCTTAGCAGGAAGAGTGAAACAGGGGGTATTGCAATACCAGATCTTCAACTCTATTACAAAGCATAGTAACAAAAACGGCATGGTTATGGTACCAAAATAGAAAGGTAGATCAATGGTACAGAATAGAGGACACGGACACAAACCCAAATAAATACAATTTTCTCATACTAGACAAAGGTGCCAAAAATATGCAATGGAGAAAAGATAGCGTCTTCAACAAATGGTGCTGGGAAAACTGGAAAACCATATGCAACAGAATGAAATTAAAACCCTATCTCTCACCCTGCACAAAACTCAACTCAAAATGGATCAAGGACCTCAGAATCAGACCAGAGACCCTGCATCTTATAGAAGAAAAAGTAGGTCCAAACCTTCAACTTGTTGGCTTAGGATCAGACTTCCTTAACAGGACTCCCATAGCACAAGAAATAAAAGCAAGAATCAACAACCGGGATAGATTCGAACTGAAAAGCTTTCTCTCAGCAAAGGAAACTATCAGTAATGTGAAGAGACAGCCTACAGAGTGGGAGAATATCTTTGCCACTCATACTTCAGATAGAGCCTTAATATCCCGAATCTATAAAGAACTCAAAAAACTCTACACCAAGAATACAAATAATCCAATCAACAAATGGGCTAAGGAAATGAACAGACACTTCACAGAAGAAGATGTACAAGCAATCAATCAACAGAAAAAAGGTTCAACATCTCTAGTAATAAGAGAAATGCAAATCAAAACTACCCTAAGATTCCATCTCGCCCCAATTAGAATGGCGATTATCAAGAACATAAGCAACAATAGGTGTTGGCGAGGATGTGGGGAAAAAAGTACACTCATACATTGCTGGTGGGGTTGCAAATTAGTGCAGCCACTCTGGAAAGCAGTATGGAGATTCCTCAGAAAGCTTGGAATGGAACCACCATTTGATCCAGCTATCCCACTCCTTGGCCTATACCCAAAGGACTTAAAATCAGCATACTACAGAGATATAGCCACATCAATGTTCATAGCTGCTCAATTCATTATAGCCAGATTGTGGAACCAACCTAGATGCCCTTCAGTTGATGAATGGATAAAGAAACTGTGGCATATATATATAATGGAATATTACTCTGCCATGAAGAATGATAAAATTATGGCATTTGCAGGCTAATGGATGAAATTGGAGGATATCATGCTAAGTGAGATAAGCCAATCTCAAAAAACTAAAGAACGAATGATCTCGCTGATAAGCGGATGAGGACATAAAACAGGGGTAGGAGGGGTTAGGGTTAGGGTTAGGGTTAGGGTTCGGTTTAGGGTTAGGGATAAGGAGGGTGGTATAAATGGAGGAAGGAAGGACTGTATAGAGTGAAAAGAGGGGTGGGAGGAGTGGGGGAAGGGAAAAAAATAACAGAATGAATCAAATAACGTTGCCCTATGTAAATTTATGATTTTTAATTAAAACAAAAGAAAAAAAAAAGGCCTAGGAATGTGGCTCTGTGGTTGAGCAACTCTAGTTTCAATCCAAGGTACCAAAATATAAAAAATAATTAAAAATAAAAATGTGCTTCACTTGGCATCTTTAGCCGTAGATACAAATTTAGTCATTCAGATGTATTTTAGATTGTTATGGTAGATATTTGATATATCATCAATGAATAAATGAATGAGTAATCAATAAAGAATTAATGGTTTATATTGAGGCAGAACATTTGTACTGTATTATGCCTCCTACTCAGAAATGTTTTTCAGATATTTATGAAAATGTCTCCTATATGCCAGGTGTTCTGCTAGGAAGTGAAGCAATGCAGAATAAGACATAATCTCTCCTTCCCAAGGATCTCAAATCTGGGAGGGAAATAAACACATGAGCATGATAATTATTACATTTATAAAAGTTATGTCAACCCTTTCTGGCAACTCAGATATGCTAAATGGATTAATCCAGAAACATTCTCAAATTCAGCTTCCTCAATACCAATCCATATGGAACTACTATTCAAGAAGTGTGGGAATCTACCCTTCACTCAGAAAAATCAAATTATGCCTCCATTTAGCCTGGATTGAATTGATTTTAGGAGAATCAAAACTAGAAACAGCATTCCATGTTAGATATCATTTTCTTGCTGCCTACTAATTTTACTTTTTTAAAAAGTCATTGATAGTACTCTCAAACTATGGACTCTTTGGCTCCAGCATTATTTTTGAAATAAGTTCTTTAAATTCTGTCCTCTATATTATTCTTTTAGTCTTATGTATAATTGGTCTTTGGCATATGCCTTTCTGCATTATTTTTTTCTTAACAGCAACCTTGCAACCATAACAGAGTGAAGCATAAGTAGGTTTTGTCTTCATGTTGCCAAATGCATGAGGCACCATAAAAATTACCAGTGGTAACTGATGACAATTCAAGGAAGATTAATCAAATGCCAAAATATGTGGGGGAAAATACCAATGCATAAAAACAGAAAAAAGAGTCTGAAATTATTATGGATAGCTTCAGAAGGCATATATTAACACGGGGTTGGGAAAATAGTCATATAATCTGGATGAGATAAGTGGATTTCATTTGTCACAACCCTGGGATATGAGTCTTTCAGATCATTGTGAATGATGCTTTAAGTGTTATAATAGAACTAAAAGATGTGGAAGCATTTGATTTAATGCATAGACATCAGTTTTGTCTGCCAAATCCCAGAGAAGACATCTATAAGCCCATCAATCAACATTAGGATCTCTGTGTTGAGCAAATGACATCCAAATCGTAAAGCCGTCATCATTTAAAATGCATTTTTAAATCACTGTTCCACTACCATTTATAATGGATATATTTTTAACTCCAATAATTAATCAACTCTGACACATTTCCTTCCTTTCTTTCCTGTTCTCCTCTGACATCCTTCTTTTCTAAGAAGCCATTTTTAATTTCCTGTATACAGAAAACCAACCAAGGAATTCTGGTTTGGAAGCTTTATTTATGAGGGGACTGTGGAGATTTATAAATTAAGAAAGTTGAAAAGCAATATTCAGCCCAGATAACCATGTGACATGCATGTGCTGTGATAAGAGTGATACCCCAATCTGAAATACAAACCCACTGCTCAAGACTACGTCTCAGGAAGGCATTGCTTGTAAATGGTGCCCCTGTAGTCCTCTAGTCCACAGCCCTGTGCATTTCTCCACCTCTTCTGGAACCAGTTCATCAGATAATTTCTCTTAAAGAGACTCCAGTACTGTAATTTGCCTCTGCTTTAATCAACAGTGAGATAATATAGAAGCCGCATTAAATGATTCAGAATGATTTTGTCCGCAGGAAACCCATTAGTCTAAGTATATTTTCCCATATTTTTCAGCACCATGTCCTGTCATCTGGAAATAATAGGTACCATAAAAGCAAATTTTGAAAGCTATAAAGGAAAGAAAGAAAGAAAGAAAGAAACTAGACCAGAGCACTTGATGTTTATTGGAAGTTAATATTACCTCAAATAATCAAAATGAAGATTTCTTTCCCAGCATATTTGAATTAGATTTCTGTATGAAAGAATGCTAAAATGTTACAGTTAAGCATGAGACATATTTACATAATTACTTTCCTCAGATTTGAATACGTGAGATGTGCAAATGTAGAATCATACTAATGTGAATGTTTTCATTTATAGTAAATTGACACATAAACAAACAAACAAAAAAAAAACCAGAAAAAAGTAATGGGGATCTGGCAACTTTAAGGTGTGACTGAAGTGCGCTAAAGCATTTTGAATCATTGGTCTAAGGGTTTATGTCTCATTATTTTTAAAGGCCTACCAAAATCTTCAAAATACTTCAAATGCATTAGAAATCATCATTAAAAACACAATTACCAAATTTTAATGCATATAATGGCAGACAGTGGGGAATGGAAACATAAAAATTTGGAATTCCATCATCCATATACTTTAAGAACCTGCTCAAGTTCCTCACAGTCTGTGGGCTGTTGATGTATACGAACGGATAAAATGACTTTACTTTCTAAAAGCTGAGATTCCCCCAGAATGTTCTCCAGTTCTCCAAGTGGAGCGTGATGGCACTCCAAGTTATAATGAGGCTATTTTGTAGCCAGCAGAAAGGAATTGGGAAAAATTAGATTTCAACTGACAGGGCGATGGTAATAGCTGGCAGGAGCTCAAGATTTTTTTTTTTTTTTAATTGAAGGGAAATTTCAAGTTGCAGAGGGAAAAAAATGATAACATTATAATAGTGAGTAGAAAATGTTAATCCTTAATGAGAGTTCCAAGTTCCTACTCCAAACCTCAAAATTCACTAGGTTTCTGCAAGATGAAGGTGAAGAGAAATGATAGCAAATGCCTATGGTGTTGTAATTAGATCACACAAATCATCTGGTCTTAAGTCTTCCTTTGATTGCTGCACTTGGTGAAGACATATGGGCCATTTAGTGGAGTCACCAAGCTGCGACAGTTAAGACTTAGTTGTCATTCCATATCTGCCTCCTAAATTCACCATAAGGATTAAACAAGCTTGTGAAAGTGACAGTACTTGGCCCTCAGTAAGCTAAAAACCTTAAACAATCACCATTTTTATGCAGGTGATGTTTAAAAGTGCAGAGAAGAAAAATGAGTCAATCTGGAGTGTTTACAAAGACCCAAATCTTTTTGAACTATTAAGAATAAGAACCAACATCATATAACACCTATTACATGCATGCATTAAATGCTTTTGCAGTATTAATTCATGTAATATCCACCATAACCTTGTGAAATAGATACTCTTTAATCCCATTTTATGGATGAAAACCACTGAAAAAACAGAGAGGTTTCTTAACTCACCCAAAGTCACAGAGCTCATAAGTGCTATAGCTGATTTTTAATTAGCAGGCTAGTTGCCAGTGTGGCTTATCTCTTAGCCAATACAGTATGCATTCTTCTATTTGCATTTGTATTATGGCTACTAGCAATGAAACTATTGCATCCCAGTTGTTTCTTATAAATTCAAGCAATTTTCAAAGTAACATCCTTGTGATAGCCAAGAAATGATAAGACCAAAAATCACAAGATCACTTTTCTCTTAATATCCAAGTCTAAAACAAGAGGAGTATAAGCTTGTGCTAATTCTGCCTTATTATCTCTTCTGAGAATAAACTGAAAGCTTTAAACTATGAATAGGGAAGATGTCTGTCTTCATGAGAACTGTGTTCCCATGCCAATAAAAATGATACAGAATAAAGTGTTTTGTTTCAACTTCATTATTTGACTAAAGCACTTAAACCCCAAAAGTAAGATCCCAGAACTATCTACATGTCTATCATCCTTCACGATGTGAAAGACAATTTGGATTTGATTTTAAAGTATCCAAGGAAACAAAATTCGGGGAAATGGAATGAAAAGGGAAAAAAGAAACATCCCCAAAGTCTTGAAGAAGTTTTCCTCCCACACTACATTTCTGGACCACACTGTCAACGGACAGCCCCGTCTTTAAAGTTGGATGTGCTTAACTGGCCAGAGCTTAAGAAAATACTATGTTTATTCTGTGGGAACATTTTCTAAGAATGAATTTTACTTGGCTACTATGAAAGTTGTTTTTGTTGTTTGGATTTTTTCATGTTAGGATTTGGGATGTCTTTGTTTTCTGTGGGATGGAGGAAGCAACTTTTCCTATAATTTAGTAGCTGCACAAAACCACCTCCACCAGACCCTCATGCATCCCATGCACTCTATATAATATATATGTATATATTTCATCTGGGTGTGTTTTCCCAACATTCAAGAACTTCTGCATAAAAGTTTCTCAATTTCAGAAAGATTTAAACCACAGGGAGGATAATTCTAGATGATATCAAACTACAGGGGTCCCTGAGAAAACTGCATGTCATTTCACCTCTCTCATCTGACTTGCATCTTGGGGCCTCAATTTAAAAACCAAAGGTCGAACGTTGTTGCTGATATGTGGAAGCTAAAGCACAATAAGTGGGGGAGGGAAGAAAAAAATTCAGTAGATTAGACAAAGGTGAGCAAAAGAAAGTGAGGGTGTACAGGAATAGGAAACACAGTAGAATAAATTTAACATGATTTTTCTATGTACAAACATGAAATCAAGTCAGTGAACTCTACCATCATGCCTACCCACAAGAATGGGGTCCTTATTAGAGTAAGATAGAGCATATGTTTGTAAAATTTTATCAAATGGATTCTATTGTCATGGATAACTAAAAAGAACCAAAAAAATAAAATAAAATTCTAAAAAGCACCCTATTCAGATTCACTGGGAACCTAAATGAGATGGCTGGACAATTTCACCTCTGATGAAGCTCCTTCCTCCGTCTCCTCATCGCACCTCCTGACCCTCTCTTCCACACATAACCATGTATGATACACACAAACCCAAGAGTGCCAACGTGACCTGGAGCTATGCTTTGTCTGTCTCCATCTCAAGAATGACATGCAATCTCCGAACTGCGTTAAGCCAGACTCCTGCACAAGTGACAAAAGACGATCTGATTATAAACTTTATTTACTGAGTAGCACAAACAAGAATTAGGCGGAGAATAGGAGGTTTTCAGTATTTTTAAGTTTCAAATTATGTTATTTTTTTTTTCCTTCTTTTAATCATCACAGACAACTTGAAATGAAATGTGAAAATAGGTATGATATGAAAGCGGAATTTGTGTCTCAAACCAAATTCAAAAATGCAAAACCCAACTATGACATTGTGTTTGTGTGCACTGGAACAGTCAGAAAGTTTAGTGGAGGAACTACTCACCAGAGTGGGGACAAGGAGAGGGACAATCAAAAAGGAATAATAAGATGGGGAGTAGTGACAGTCTTAAAACCACAAGGCAGGAGCAGAAGGGGTTGAGTTTATTTCACATCAGACAGCAGCTGTGGCCTTAGGGAGAGGACCAAGGTCCCAGCAGGAGGAAAATCACTGTCTCTTCCTGCCTGTCGTCTGCTCCAGTTTCTCTTATTGTCTAAGTTAACTGGAAGCCGGAGGTCAAGGAAGGCCTTTGCTGCAGTCTAGACAGGTCTAGCTTGCATAGCACATTGCCAAGTACACTGGATGAGCAGAAAATACCCAGCATAGACCTGCTGCAGATTATCTATAAAATACGACAGAGCAATTGATTGATATATTGGTGTTCTACCAGTTTACTTAAAGACTATTAAATTCAAATATATTAACATGTTGAAAACCTTTTGAATCGAATCTAGCCTAGGTGAAGTTTAAAAACTGTTTCCCTTTCCAAAACCCAAACTAAAAATAAGTTGAAACAACATACGCAACACCTCTATGAATAAAAATATTTATTAACTAAAGTATTGCTTTCTTTCAAAATAAATTGCTTTATACTTGGAAAGAAAAGAGATCGTAATCAGATCTTTCCTATTCTGTCTTTGCCCTGGGATTTTAAAAAGCATTCTGCTACATTTTCAATTCAGTCTTAGAAATCAAGGCCATGAGACTCTGGGAATTGCAAAATGATCGTTTTACCAATAAAAATGGTTTTAAGTGATCACACTAGGCTGTTTTTGTAAACTGAACTTAGTCCAGAGGATAAACATTCCTGTTCAGTGTCAGCTATCATGCAAAGTTTTACCATGCTAAGAAATGGTGGAGAAATTCTAAAAAATCCAGTCGCACCCATTCTCTGGGGTGTTGATGGAGTTAGCTACATAGCCAAGTAACCGGATGCGTTTTAAAACCTCAATTGGCTCACAAGCAATAAAATGAAGCCTGACAAATACTTCCTTTCCCTTGTGCTGAGGGTCCACTGATAGCTTCTGTGGGACTCTGATCAGGTAGTGAATGGCTGTGGCCACTTTCTCTGACAGCCAAGAACAACTCCATCCCCTGATGGAGCCAGAGACTGGGTGAGTTCTTAGAGCAGTTGAAGTTATTAGAACTTGTTCCAGGTTTCCACGAAAGAAGAGTGATATCTTCAGGTTCTATGTTTAACCTACTTGAAATGAAATGACCAAAAAATGATGCTGGGACTTAATATCTAGTACGAGGTGTTTAGCTATAGAGACCTGCTAGGCAGAAAGAGAGAAAGAGGGTGACAAATAAGGACATCAAGCAGCTTACTTGATGCATGTGCCACAGCGGGTCCCAAGACCTGTGGGTAATTACAGGAAATAGCTGTAAACTGGTTCTCATTCGTAAATGAGAAAGCTCTCCCTCTCTGCCAGACCACACCATTCAGAGATGAGCCTTAGCGCAGCTGCACAGCCATTTGCTCCCTCCTGGATCTTAGCAATACTGCCAACCTTCGGTCCCTTCAGCCTCTGCCTTGTTTTTCTGCCTTAGGGATTTTGCTTCTGCCTTTGTCCTGTCTGGATATTCTTCTCATGGCTGCTCTTCACACAGTCCCTGCTTCCCTACCTTCACCTCCTCTCTCACCCTGTGGCTGTGATAATTCCTGCATTTCCCCCTCTCTGCTAAGGCATGTGAGAACAGAGAGCTTGTCTGCACACCCTCTTCTCTGAGTCTAACAGAGAGTCTGCAACATGGCAGACATTTAATAAATATTTTTTTCAATGCATGAATGAAATTCTCATCCGGCTTTAATTACTCAATAGTAGCTTGCCTAAAGACATATTTTCTTTCTCCTTTCTTTTTGTAAATGTGAGAAATTATACCAAAATTTTCCCAGAACTTTTGTATTTGCAGACACTTGGAACAGGCTTCTGGAATGTCTTAAGCAGAAGTTCCTTGCCACGTCATTCTACCCAAGTCTTGTTGCCAACAGTCACCAACTGCAGTACATGAGGAGCCCAGACCGGCATGAGGTTCAGCCTGTGATGGTGCTTTATTTCATATAGAACTTTTTTTATCAGGAATCAAGAGAGAATGTTTTAATCTTACAATGTTTTGTGGGGATGACTGTTCTCTTGTTAATATGTAAAAAAGAGATCAAAGTGATTCAAACAGAAAACTTCTATCATTTTTAAATGGTCCAAAGACTTCCTGGTCCAGTAGCTGTGATTGAAGAATCTAGCAGTCATCTCATCAAAGGTCCCAAGGCTGTTTTTTTTTTTTTTTTTTAATTCATTTTTATTGTAAACAAATGGGATACATCTTGTTTCTCTGTTTGTACATGAAGTAGAGGCATACTGTTTTTGTAATCATACATTTACCTAGGGTAACAGTTTTTGATCCATTCTGTTATTTTTTTCCTTCCCCCCACCCCTCCCACTCCTCTTATCCTTCTGTGCAGTCCCTCCTTCCTCCATTCTTGCCCCCCTCCCACCCCCCATTATGTGTCATCATCCGTTTATCAGCGAGATCATTCATCCTTTAGTTTTTTTAGATTGACTTATCTCACTTAGCATGATATTCTCCGATTTCATCCATTTGCCTGCAAATGCCATAATTTTATTATTTTTTATGGCTGAGTAATATTCAAAGGTCCCAAGACTTAAGAACAGAGTACGTTTTTTCTGTTTTGATGATTGGCAAAACTTCTTTTATCTTCTCTGAAACTCATTTTCAATATTTATAAAATGATGACAACCCAGAACTTGCAGAGTCATTGTAAAAACAACAAGAATAATGAAGTTATATCTATCTATGTATATATACACATATATGACTTTATATATATACAAATACACACACATACTCCCTAGCTCACACAGATGCAAGTTTAGCTCATTATTTAGCACAAAGTAGGTACCAAATATTTAATAATTAAGAATTTTACTAGTGTGATACTAAAGTGTTAGAAGATGAGAAAAATAATAAGATGTCAAGTTGCATACCTAGGAATCCTATGTACATAGAGCATTTCAGGGTAAACAGAATGATAAAAGAATCCAAAATTTGTTACGTAAATCAAAAAGTATAACTGGTTAAAAATAAAAGGCCTTCCTAAAAAATATTAACTACACTAAATACAATATTTACAAGAAGGAAAAAGAAGAAAATGCAAGTGAATTGACGTAAGTTCTTCATGGAAATTTTATCTCTGCAAGAAAGTAGAAGGGTCAACTGACAAATGTCTGAAAGGTAAACTCTTTAATATCTTTGTAACTTCTGTGCTTGCAAGCATACCAACATGACCTGCATTTAATATGCATCCTTCAGAACTCATCGATAATTCCCAGTTCAGGTTCTGGTGGGTTTTCTGGCTATGTCACCTAACATTGAGATAGATGTCTTCTTTATCATGGTCCAGGGGGATAACCATTCCTATGACTGAGTTTGTACAAGAAAGGTACAGCTTCCTCTACAGCTGGTAGTGTTCATTGTGAAATGCATGGAAGAATCTCACCAAAGAAAAGAGTAGAGACTGAAATTTCACCCACACTCCTTTTATCAAGTATTATGTCTTTGCATGAAGCAGGCTACACAGAGCAGGGCCCTTTATTTTAACTCAATCTCTCAAAATCCTTATATTAGCTAGTTTTTACTCGAAGGGAAAATAGGAAGTTTCAGTTTTAGAGAGAGGAATAAACTTGGAGTGGACTGTGTTAGATTTCTTCCTTCCAACTGTCCTTTTCTACCACAGATTATAACCACATGCTCAAAAAGTAGATGGTGGGAAATATAAAGAGGGGAGCAATTCACCAACATTTCTACAACTGTCAGGGACTACAACAGGGTAAAGAATGGGAAGAGCATTTTCCCTGAAGGAATTACAAAGGCCTTGGGGATCTAGGCAAGTATACTGGCCTCAGTAGAGAGATGACCAGTCTAATTTAGGAAGAGAAAGCCTGGACAGCTGAATCCTGAGAAGATCAGGTGTCCATAGGCCACCCTGGGAGGGGTAGGCACAGAGAATGAATGGCAAACGCCCCATAGCAGCTGATTTACACTCATGGAAAATGGGAAAATGGTTGGCGGAAATACAGGGCAATAGCTATTCTGGGGCTGAATGACATCCAAATTTCCAGGGATCTTTGAAAAATCAAATTCCAGGCCCCACTCTCAGAGATATGCTCAATCTGGGATGACATCCTAGAAATATGAATCTTTAAGAAGTCAACAGGTATCTCCCTGGATTTGAAAATATCTGATCTGGAGCAAGAACAGGAAATAATTCCTGGAGACTCAGTTCCTGTTAGGGAAAGCCTGAAAACTGTGCTGAAGGACTCGAGTTTCTATAGAGTGGGAGAAAATCAAACAGCAAAATATTTATTTTGCAGTTTATATATCTATATCCCTTCCAAGTCTGTTTCAGGGTAGCTTAGCATTTTGGGGATGTTTGTTAGAGAATTAAGAAGCAAATTGGAATATTAAGATTTCTAAAGACATTTGTTTATTATTGACAATGCACAGATATAAAAACTCTAGGCTAAAACACTACAGAACCAATAGTTGGTCTGGATTCTTATTTTTGTTTTTGCTTTAAAATTCTTGCAAGTTCACAGTAAACAAGAAAAATCTCAAATACATTAAGAGTTTGGGTGTAGGAACAATAGGAATAAAATTTTTATCTGTAACTTCACTTAAAAAATAAACTATAGCAAATTATCAATTTGTAATTTTCTCAAATTACTTATTACAGGGTTTCCAGCAAAATAAATTGGTCTTTAATAATCCACTTTCTTTTGTGAACACTACATAATTGAATAAAAAATAAAGAAACTATTGATGGTTTCTCTCTGGACTCCAGTAGTCAACACTTCAGGTAACTAGAAATCACTATTCAGTAGCACTGCTTAAGTACACAATCCCAAACTGAGTAGAATCTACGTCCTCACAGCGAGAATTCAAAAGAATGTTAGGAATGAACATGCATATTTATCATATTTATCTGATTTCAGAATTATTACATTGAAAAGATGCAGATGATATCCTTTAGAGAAATAGAAAATATTTTCCTTTGTCGTTGACGTTTAATACTAGTGAATACAGGTAAACTTTTAAAAGCGTGGTTTTCTGCTTACAAAGAATCCTTTCGTCGGAACTGATAGCAGCCAGTGCTGTTTGCATCTCTTTACAGATGTGGATAGGTATTTGTTGCTACTATAGTTTTATTTTTAAATTCACAGAGAGAACTTGGGGTGTAGTTCAGTGATAGAGTGCTTACCTACCAGGCATGAGTGCCAGGATTCAATCCTCAGTACTACCAAAAGAAAAACAAAGTCATACAGAAGCATGTGATGACTTGAATATGAGGTGCCCCCCAAAAGATACTTTTGTTAATGCAAAGGGTAAAATAATTCAACTATGAAAGTCACAACCTAATCAGTGAATTAGGATTATTGGCCAATTTGATGGATTAATAATTTGAAAAGCCTACTGTACTGGGTGGTTACTCTTGATGGGTAAGGTATTGCTGGGGGGAGTAGGTCACTGGGGGTGTATCTTTGTATTTGGTCCCTGGCAATTTGATCTTTCTCTCTTTGCTTCATGAGCTGAGTGCCTTTCCTTCACCACACCCTTGTACCATGATGCTTTCCCTCACCTGGGCTCAGCTCAACGGAGTTGGCTCTCCATGCAATAAGACATCTGAAAATAAGAGCCCAAAATAAACTTTTCTCCATCTCAGTTGTTCTGGTCAGATAGTTTAATTACATTGTTTAAAAACTGACTAGCACCAGACATCAGTAGCTGATAAACGTCAGTGTAGCCTACATTATTCCTGGTATGTAATGTGAATACATAAATGGTTAGAATGACACGTGGCACTGTGACTGCTGTCCCAGCACACTCTCTATGCATCATGGCATCCAGAAGGCTCTCTGTACAATAGTATAAGCCTCTTTCCTATCTATTGCACAGCTGTTATAACATTAGGTTTTGACAACAGTGTGTTCTCAATTTTCTCTCCTCCAAACTATTGTGGGTATCTTTCCCTTTTTGTGGTTTTCCTCTAAAGTAATGGTAACAATTCTAATTACCCATCATTTACACAGGAGATTTTTTTACTTCTTACTAAAAAAAAAATACCTGTCACCGTGGTGGTACTATTTATGTCAGGTAAAATAGAGTTCCATTTCTGGTAGACTCTGAAGACTATGAGTCTCTTCGATCAACTTCCAATTCCTGCCATTGCTTATGCATGAATCCATTGACCAGTTTCCCTAACACACCCAGAACCCAATGCTTTCCAGGTACACTGAAAATCTTGTCTATGACTGCTATAGTTTGAAACTGGAGTGTCCAAAGGCCTATGTGTTAAAGGGTTGGTCACCAGCCTGTGATGTTACAAGATGGTGGTGGAACTTTTAGGAGGTGGGCCTAGTGAGAGGAATTTAGGTAATTGGGGGCATGTCTTTGAAGGGGATATTGGAACCCTGGCCCCTTCCTGCCTCTGTTGTTGCTTCCTGGCTGTCATAAAGGGATCAGGCCTCCTCTAACACACACACACACTCGTGGCAAGATGTATTGCCTCACCACAGGCCCAAAACAATGGGATCAGAGTAAACCTTCCTATTTAGTAAATTTATTAACTTAGATATTTTGTCACAGTAATGAAAAACTGACTACAATGGTGGCTGATTTTAGTGTATTCCAAACTGCTTTGCACATATAAGTTTTAAACTGTGTTTACATAAAGCTTTTTAATAAATTTATGAGTATAAAGATAAACTAATCACTATCAGCAAGTGTAGAGAAGAGTTAATCCTTTTAACAAACCAACCAAGTCAAAGATATCTAAAGTAAATAAAATGAGGGGGAGAAAAGAACAACAAAATGAATTTCACTGGAATACAATCCCCATTATTGAATAGTTAATACCTGAATACATAACTCCCTAAAATATTTGATGAGTCATGGAGTTTATTGAGCTTACCTTGATCCAGAAACTACGTAAGACTGATGTTTCAGAAAGGTCAGCTCACACCCTTATCAGATAGATTTAACTTCAGTATTATTCTGAAAACTAAATAATCAATATCTACCATGAACCAGACTACTTTGGTTTGGGTTTAGAAATATTTGCCCAAAAGCTCATGTTTTGGAAGCATGGTCCTAATACAGCAAGATTCAGAGATGGGGCTTTAGGCAATGATGAGAAGTGCAACCTCATCAGTAGATTAAGCCATTGATGGATCACTGATCTGAATGAAGTTCTTGGTGGTAACTGTAGGAAGGTGGGATGCAGCTGAAGGAAGTATATCACTTGAGAAGTACACTGGGGACTATATCTTCCTTGGCTTCTCTCTCTCTCTCTCTCTCTCTCTCTCTCCTTCCCCTTCCCGACTGCCATGAACTGAGCGGCCTTCCTTCCATGCCTTTCCACATGCCCTTTCACCATAGTTATCTCCTCACTCAGATCCAGAGCAATGGAGTCAGCCAACCATGGACTGAGACCTTTGAAACTTTAAGCCCAAAATAAACTTTTCCTTCCCTTAATTGTTCTGGTCAGAAATGAAAATCTGCCTAATACACATTCTCAGAAGAGATTGGAAAAATGGCTCTAAGCCTCATAAGACTAAGAAGTATATCATATCTGTTTTGCTCACACATTTTTAGCATAACAATTGGCCTATAGTAAGCATCTAATAAGCATTTATTTACTTTTTTTAAAGGAATGGATCATTCACTCTGTTAGGGGTACTGAAAGCTTCTTCATGGTTGAATTGCATTCTCTAGTCCAAAAAGGGTTTTCAGATGCATTTGTTCCACATGCCACTGAAAGGTAGGCAGGAAAATAATATTAGTTCTCACAGCCTCATGAAAGCAACTAATTGTTGAGAGTTTAAGCAATTTACCCAAAGCCAGGAAACTAAGAAAGAGAAAAATATAGAATATTCTCCCTCTTATTTCATGTTCTGGGTCAACATACTAGAGTTCACATCCATCTTCAGAGTTTCCTATTAAAACTCACCTAGTACGGAGCATGATCATCAACAATATTCCTTTTATGTCTGCAAGGAGATGTAAAGTAAGCATCTTTTATACGAAAATCCAAACATGTCCAAAATACGGGATGCTTTGAGTCCCAAAATTCCACACTTGACTTCATGTGATAGGCTACAGTTAAAATGCTGACACACAATACAGAAATGTGTGTAAAATTACCATTAGACTATGTATATAATGTATATGTGAAACATAAATGAATTCCATGTTTAGACTTAAGTTCCATTCACAAGATACTTCATTATGTCTATGAAATCATTCAAAAAAATCTGAAATCCAAAATGCTTCTGATCCTCAGCATTTTGGACATGGGATAATCAGTTTGCATTTTCATTCAGAACATAACTTCACATGCCACCACTCTGTACACAGGAACCGATATGCATTGAGTACTGACATTTTTTAGCCTATTTGAAGTCCCCAATTACTCGTTAATATCATTTTCCCATTCAAAGCATAAGATATTGGAAAATTAAATGACTGGCCCAAAGTCAGAGTAAATAAGCAGCAAAGTTGAATTTCAACAATCTCAGTCTTGTTTCAAAACCCATTGTCTTTATTATACATGACCTGAAAGAAAGAAAAATTAGCTCTTCACAAAATATCTGGAGACTCCTGTCTTAAGTAACTGAGCATGCTTGCTGTGGACCTCTTTAATAAGAAGTAACCCTGGTTTCCTTTGATCAGAAAGAATGCTTCAGAACTGCTTGGTGTTTACCATGCCTTGCTCCAGAAACAGCTTTCTTTCCACTGAGAAGTGAAACCACAAACTAGTTGCTTTGGGTAATTAAAAATCCTTTGCATCATATGAATAGGTCAACAGCAAGAGTCCTAGGTAAATTTTAAGTAAGTAATTGCATTCTGCTAATCTGAAGTGCCTTTCTAGGTTTATTATCTTAACATATTCACTTACTCTACTTTTTAGTTTGGCTGTACACAATTCTAAAATAACGAAGTCACACAGTCAGTTGCCCTAAATAAGGATAAGAAAACAGACACCCATTTGAAAAGCGGATCAAATTCTTCTCTATCATTGGATGAAAGGCAACATATAAATGTTGGAAGTCCACTTTCCCTTTACATATCAGATTTCCAATGGTTAATTCAAGCAAGCAGAAAAAAAACACTGAATATATATTTTTCTCTATTTCATCCTTACCTGCTACTATGGGTAATTCAATTTATTCACTCTATAAGAACATTTTACTCCTTTGAGAAAAAAAGTCTATGGAAATATTACTTCTGTAGCTACAGACAACCTAATACCCAAGATATGTTTAAGAGAGCTACACTCTAGAAAATAAAGTGTCATCCTAAAATCTCTCACACATGCTTTATTATAACAAACCATGTTATGCCCCAAAGGGATGAAAAATCTCAACAGCAAGCCATAATTCGCATGATATTCTTCTCAGAGGACTAAGTAGAAAAAATGTCTCTGTAGTAGATCACTTTGAAATTTACAGGCAAATCAGTTGGATAAGTAAGTACTTCATGTAGAAAAACTACACAATATCCTACAAATTAATTTCTTAAGCAGAATCCTGCAAAGAATTTGCCTCTGTAGCTCATTCTTCTCACTCAAGAGTATGGTGTATAATCAAGCCATTAATAAACTAAATTCTAAGTAATAACTCTGTAATTGCTATAAAAGCAAACAAACCAATTTTTAAACCTATCTAAAAACATTTGAATGGGTTTTATAAGTGATATCTCACACCCATCTAACAAACCCACACCACACAAATATACATGCATGCAAGCACTCATTCGCATGGGGTCTCTCTCTCTCTCTCTCTCTCTCTCTCTCTCACTCTCTCTCTGTTCCAAAAGTAGTTCTGTTCCTATACCTCAGGATTTTGAGTGATATAGACAGAAAATTAGAATTGGAGGACATTTTCATAAAGTCTAAAAGTTTCTTCTTTATTTGATTGCACAAAATTATATATCTCTCAAACTGTCAACAAAAGTCTTTAGTCAGAGTCACCTTCAAAAATCAGTGGCTCCCTCCATGTGAAGATTACCAGTTACTGATATTTGTAACCTAGTATTACATAATTTGTAAACTTAGTTAAAGGTCCATAAGCCATAACCACATTCAAATTGAAAAACAAAAAGGAAATTATTACATTGTGAATTTGAAGCCATTCTTCAGGACTAGAAGGTGGCCTGTGGATGAAGAACAACCCCAGATTCAATCATGGAACCATTTTCAGTCTTTAGTTTTCTGCCCCTTTCTTGAGATCTCCAGATGTGGAACTTGTTCATAATTACACCCAGGTTCTAACACTCAAATATCAACCAAATATTGAAAATAATGGGAGAGATTGTGTGTGTGTGTCTGTCTGTCTGTCTATACATGTGTGCACACACACAGCATGGGAGCAACAAGTTCTGCCAAAAATGAAAAAAGAAAAAAAGTTCTATGACTATCATCTGCTAAGCTTTGATAGTTTTTGCTGAAGCAGAGTAGCAGTATGATCCTGTCATATACTCTGATCTGTGGAGGAAGGACATATATCGACTTGGTATGGGAATCTGTTTTTTACTTTTAATTATTGATTTTCATGCATATATGATCTTCACTAAATCTTCAAGGTTTCTCATTACAAGCAGTCATCTGAGACAGTTGTTAATTGCTAAACATATTTTCACTTATACCTGGCATGCAACTTTCAACCTATACAGGGGTTATTTGGTTGAGAATGAAGTGACTTGGGGCAAGTACACAATTAGAAATCCCAAAAGTAATGACAATCAAAACTACCATGTACCAAAGTACCATGAGCTCTGCCAGAAATTCTTCCCACTTTGCCTCATTTATGGCTCACAACAGTCTTAGTATCCTTGCTTTTAGATGAGACAGCTAGGGATGGTTAAAGTTAAGAAACATAACCAAGGTTATTCAACAAGGTCACAGTGAGCAGAGAGCCAAGTAACATTTGACCCCAGCATGTTTGCAGAACACATGTTTTGATCAAATTTGTTGTATGTGTTTACATATGTGTGTGTGTGTGTTAATTGTCAGGGAAAAGGTCTAAATACTCAGCAGTCCTCAATCTACTTACAGTTGGAGGAGAGGAAATGTGAGAAGTTAGAGACCTAGAACAGAACCTAGAATGCCCCTCTAGAATTCCACGTTGGCTTGTTGTTCTACCCAGGCTGTTGTATAGCAAAAAGCAAATGATTTCCTTTTCATGCTGCATACAGAGTACAAACTCCTCAAATATAGAGCCAGCTATTCCCATCTCTCCTTTCTCAACATCCACGACCTGGATTGAAAGTGATTCTCAAGGAATGTTTATTGTTTTTCTCCCATCACCAAGACAACCCTAACCTGACTTGTCTACTTTGACTATCTTTCCTTGCATTTCATGAACCCCATATTTCTGTCCATAATGACACCTTATAAAAGCAATATGAAGCCCTGCTTTCCTTTAGGAAATTAATTTTGTGCTTTTGTGTCTTTGCAAATGAGATAATGATGATTTCACAAGGACTTATAAGAGTGCTTGCTATGGGCTCAACCATCTTTTTGTTTGCTTGATTGTTCTTAAGCTACTAAAAGTCCATAATTTCTCTCTTCCTGTGTCAGTTTTGACAGCAACCCAGTCACTGAAAATATATGCTCCAGGCCCTGAAGTAATACATCTCATTAAAGCCTGACCTTTGACCGAAGGAAAGGAGTTAAATATTCTACATGCTTCTCATGGCAAAAATATTAGTGCTTTGTAAAAGAGAAATACAGCAAAGAGGTTGTAGGAAAAAGGATATTTTATACAGAGAATAAAGAATCAATAATCAGAATATGATCATGATTACCTCAGTAGGTTACCAAAATGTCCAATAAATTGTCCACAATTGCTTTTAGGTGGCCAGATAATATGGAGGAGAACTGAATACTCACCATGTCTCATCTTCCTATTGATGAGGCAGAGCAACAATAAAGATAAATTAAATTTTGTCCCTAGTGGAATACATCTTTTTTATTGAAACTGGCTTTCATGTTAGATGAAATAATGGGGCAGGAGTACTCTTGGATTACTGCTCACTTCAGGAGAAATAGAGCATCAGCAGCTACTGAATGCCTTCTTGTTTCATGTACTCTTCATGAAATTTCTTATTACTAATTACAGATATTCTATTTGATGAGTATGATTATCTCCATTTTAAAGAAGAAGATTCCAATTAAGAGAGAAAGTGTATGTCTTGCTCAATTTTGTACAAACAGTAAATGAACAAAGTAGGATTTGAGGCCAGTTTTACCTTCTCTAACACTTATATATAATGTTTCAAATGCCTCTGAAAAGCTAGAAAAAGAAGAAGACCTTTGAAAATGTTCTAGAATTTTCCTTCACTTATGCTTCTAAGGAAAATGGTTTATTAGAATATTTTCAAATTCAGGATTTACAACTAATAATTGTATTTTAAGCTTTTATGCTAAAAATATTACCATAGCTTCCATTTTTAAGTCTGCTACTTGATCTGTTAGACAATATTTATTTCCACAGTTTTGGAACTTTACTATTTAAATCTAGATTCAAAAGAATTAAATTTCAGAAGGCTTTAAGCTACTCCATACCCAGTGGCTTGGGAACCAAGAAATATTATTTAAATCTACTTTTGTTAGATTTTAAAACAAAGAAGACATACAGTAGAATTATGCCCATAAACTCCCATTCCTAGAAAATAGAAAATGCTAGCCCATTAAGAACAAGGAGGAAGTGGAGTATTTGCATTGGCACTTTTTATAATCAGTTTCAACATCTTTCATGGAAGAAAGATAGCACAGGCCAGGTAAATGTTCTCATCTAGTGAATCTGGCAGACAAGTTTAAGCTACTGGTAGCAACATGCTGTTTGCCCCAGTTCATCTGAACTGCTATATAACACAATATTATGAATGGAGCTGCTTATAAACAATAAAAATTTATTTCTCACAGTTCTGGAGGCTGAGAAGGCCAAGTTGAAGACACCGACTGATTCTGGTGTGGGCTGGTTTCCTGGTTCACAGACACTTTTTTCTTCATTCTCCCAAGAGAGAAGCAGAAAGACAGCTGGAGCCTCTTTTATAAACATATTAATTCCATTCACAAGGTCTTTTTTACTATGCAACCACCCTGTAAGACCCCACCTCCTACTACCATCAGCAGAGATATGAGAATTTCAGCTTATGATTTTAGGGGAACACAAGTTTTCAGTTCATTGAATTTCTCAAAGAAGCAGTACATAGCCTCTGAAGACTCATCAAATTCTTATCAAATATTTTTATTATTCCCAGAACTTCAAGCAAATATTACAATGGTAACTAACTTTTGTACCTGTATGCTTTACCTTGGTTTAGTTGCATGCAACAGAATCCTCAAATTAAATTGGATTGTTATATCACATAACTAAAGTTCATATGTGGGAAGGACAGGAACAGTATAGTGGATCCAAAAAGTCTTAGGACCAAGTATCTTTTTCTTTCTTTTCTGTGAAACTGAACACTAAATTTCATATTTAACATTAATTAATGGTTCAAGTTTGATCCATCTTGTCTACTGTAACAGTTAAGGTTTTATTAAAGATATAAAGTCATTGTGAATTGCATCTGGGAAGCAAAGAAAAAGGTCAGGACAAAATATACCCTTAAAAGGCATAGTCCCAATGACTTAATTACACCAATTAGGTTCTACCTCCTAACGTTTCTACCACCTTCCAATAACCTATTGAACTATGAATCCATAAACAGATTAATCCATTTGTGAAATCAGTCCTACTCTCTGAGCACTGCTGTGTTGCCCTCCAAATCTTTCACAGATGAGATTTGAGAAGACATTGAAGATCTAAACCATAACATTTAGCTAAAGGTTCATCAGTTTTATTGCTCTTTTCAAAACAATAACCCTTGGTTTTGTTCAATTCTCTACTCTACATTTCACTTATTTCTGCCCTAATCTTTATTATTTCACTTTTTCTGTTAACTTTGGGCTTAGTTTTTTTCTTTTCTTTTAGTTCCTGGAAATGTGAAATTAGTTTTTTTTTTTTTTTATTTGAGATTTATCTTCTTTTTAAACATAGCCATTTATTACTCTAGGCATCCCTCTGAGAAGTATGTTTGCTGTATCCCATAAGTGTAGGTTTATTGTGTCATCTTTTTCATTTGTTGTGAGATATTTTCAAATTTTCCCTTATAATTTCTGCTTTGGCTCATCACTAAAGAGTGTGCTCTTTAATCTCCATGCATTTGCAAGTTTTCTAGTTTTCATTCTTCTCTCAAATGATAGCTTCATTTCATTGCCTTTGGTAAATATATATGTAATAATTTCCATTTTCTTAATTTCTGTTGCTTTTACATCATTTTATGGTGTTGTTGTTGTTGTGTTTCTTTGATTTTTTCATTTTGGTACTGGGGATTGAACAAAGGGTATTCTACCAGAGAGCAACATCCCCAGACCTTTTTATTTTTGATATTTGAGACAGAATCTGGCTAAGTTGGAAAGACTAGCCTCAAACTGGCAATCCTCTTGCCTCAGCCTCCTTAATCACTGGAATTACATGTGTACACCTTGTACACATGTACAACTTTTCATCTCCTTAAATTTGTTAAAATAGTTTTATGAACTAATAAAACTGTGATCTTTCTTGGAGAACATTCTGTGTGCCGTTGAGAAGAATGTGTAATCTGCTGTTGCCCGCAATGCTCTGTGTTTGTTTGTTAGGTCTGTTTGATCTGTGACGTTGTTCAATCTACTGGTTTCTTATCAATTTTTTCTAGGGGGCTCTATCCAGTACTGAATGTGAGCTGTTGAAATCTCTATTTCTGTGGTGGTGTCCATTTCTCTCTTTTATTCCATCAATGTTTGTTTCATTTAGTCATCAGACTATTTAATAATAGGGTATTGGATGCATGTATAACTGTCATTATCTTCTTGATGAATGGACATTTTTATCCTTATACAATTAATCCTTCTTTGTCTTTTGGGGAGTGTTTTACTTAAAATCTATTTTGTCTGATGTAAGTATGGCTGCCCCTTCTCTCTTTTGATTACCATGGAATGGAATCTATTTCCCCATTCTTTCATTTTCAGCCCATCGTTTCTTTAAATCTAAAGTAAATCTCTTGTTCAGCATAGAGTTGTCCCATTTTTAGTGAATCTGACCCTCTCTGTCTTTTGATTCAAGAACTTAATCCAGTCACCTTTAAAGAATTTGTGTTAGAGAAGGGTTTACTACTGTCTGTTGGGTTATTATTTTCTGCTTTGTAGTTCCTCGGTCTCTCTTTTCCTGTCTTTCTACCTTTCCTTTGTTTTTTATTGTTTTTTTTTTTTTTTTTTTTTTGTAGTGACATGCTTCAGTTCTTTTCTCAGTTTATTCTGTATATCTCCTTTAGATATTTTCTTGTGGTTATCATGGGGATTACACTGAAAACTCTTATAACTATCTATGTTAAGCTAATAGCAAATCAAATTCCATCATATACAAAACCTCTATACTATTTCATCCAACACCCATGCTCTACTTCATTGAGGTCACAAATTACATCTTTTATGTTTCGTATCCATTACCGTGTTTTTATGGTTACAGTTATTGTTTATGTTTTGTTCTTAAATTTAAACCATATTTAAAAGTTATTACACACCGTAGGCTCAGCATCATAGTTTTCATTATTTGTTTATATATTTACACTAATTAGGCAAATTTACATTTCATAAGCCTTCAAGTTGCTTAGTGTCTTTTTATTTCATCAGGAGGAAATTTGCTCAGCATTTCTAGTGAAGAAAATCTACTGATGACAAGTTCCCTTAGCTTTTGTTCATCTAAGAAAGTATTTACTGCACCTTTGTTTTTTTAAGTTTGCTTTTCCAGTATATAATATTCTTGGTTGGTTGTATTTTTTCTTTCAGGGCTTTGAATACATCCTTCCACACTCTTCTCACCAGCAAGGTTTCTGTGGAGAAATCGAATATTATTCTTATGGAAGTTCTCTTATTTGTGATGAATCACTTTTCTCTTGCTGCTTTTCAAAATCTTTTTCTTCATAATTTGATCAAAACATGTTTTGTTGTGAATTTCACAAATTCATATTTGTTATTCTTTGTTGAACTTTTGAATATGTGGGTGTACTGCATTACCAGATTTAAAATATTTTAGCTCTTTCTTTAAATAAGCTTTCTGACTTTCTTGTCTCTTCTATTTCTTTTACCCTAATAAGTGTATGTATTTTTTCTCTTCTAGTCCCCTTAAGTCTTATATTCTTTCTCTAATATTTGTCATTCTCTTTTTTGTTCTGTTCCTCTGATCAATTTAAATGGCACACCTTAGAATTTCTTATTTTTTCTTCTTTTCAATAAGTTTGTTTTTGTATTCATGAAGTGCTTTAATTTTTTTTCTAGGTCAGCAATAAAATTTCTGGTGGATTTTTTATATTTTCTTTCTGTTAATATTATCTTTTTGTACATGTATCACTTTCTTTAACTGATAGAGTATCTTTATGATACTTTATGATACTCTATCATAAAGAAACATTAACTATAAAAATATGGTAATGGATTTGAATTCTTTGTCAACTAACCCATGTACTTATTGAGATCAGTTACTGAAAATGTATGTTGTTCCTTTTGTTAAGCCATGTTTCCCTGCTTCTTCCTGTGTATTGTAATAATAATGCTTTGAGATCTGTGCATTTGAAAAAGCAATCACCTCTATCAGTCTTACAGATGGGCCTCCTACAGAATACCCTCACAAATTAGCCCAGTTATTAATTCTGGGAGCTTCTGAAGCCTGTTTCAGTGCTATATGACTTCTTTGGCCCTGTATATATAATTTCTCAGAGAACTGATGGTTTATTTTTTAGGAGTTCATAATCTGTTTCTCCCTGTTATTTGTATGCATCACTGCATATTCCCTAAGTCTACACAAAAAACAGCTCCACTCTTTCTTGTTATCAGTAGCCACCAGGTATCCAAACTACATGGACTCCTTATTAGCACTGAGACAGGTGAAACAGATCCTAGTCCCTTGGGCATTCCTCTATAAATCCAGAATGCCTTATACTACTTCTTTCCTCTTTTCTTCCAAAGGAAATTCAGGTTTGGGTTTTCTTCTGATTGTGCTGAATATTGCTGACTACCATAAGCCACTTCCCACTCTTCTTTGTTTGCAGTGGCCCTATGCACCCAAACTATGTTCAGGAAATGAACCAGTTGAGGTAAGATAGAAACCAGTCCCTTGGGTAGCCCTCCAAAACATCGAATTTGGACATTTACTCCACTTTTCACTTTAGCTGAGGGTGAAGTCAGAAGCCAGAGCCTTTACTTCTGTCACTGCACTCTGCTGGTTTGGAGGAGGGATTGACAGAAATAAAGTGAAATTACTTTTCTAACCTGTTTAAATGGATTTTCTTCAGTTTTACAGTTTTATTTTCACCAAGGCTTCTGCTATTTCCTAACTGGGTGTGTTTTTTGTTTGTTTGTTGGGTTTTTCTGTTTTGTTTTGTTTTTCTCTTTACTCCTTTATTTATTTTTATTTATTTTTTTAATTTATACATGACAGTAGAGTATATTTTGATGTATCATACATACGTGGAGTATAACTTCCCATTCTTGTGGTTGTATATGATGTGGGGTAACACTTGTTGTATATTCATATATGAACCTAGGAAATTTGTGTCTGATTCATTCTACTGTCTTGCCCATTCCCATCCCTCCTCCCTTGCCCTCATTATCCCCATCCAATACAGTGAATCTCTACTCCTCTCTCCCCTCCCCCTTGTGCCCCCTAACTATTGTAAGTCAGTATCCACCTATCAGAGAGAACATTTGGCCTTTGGTATTTTGGGATTGGCTTATTTCACTTAGCATGATAGCCTCTAGTTCCATCCATTTACCAGCAAATGCCATAATTTCATTATTCTTTTTTTTTAATTGTAAACAAATGGGATACATGTTGTTTCTCTATTTCCACATGGAGTCAAGGCATACCATTTGTGTAATCATAAATTTACATAGGGTAATGTTGTTTGATTCATTCTGTCATTTTTTTCCTTCCCCCACCCCTCCCACCCCTCTTTTCCCTCTATACAGTCCTTCCTTCCTCCATTCTTACCACCCTCCTTAACCCTAACCCTAAACCTAACCCTAACCCTAACGCTAACCCCACCCACCCCTCATTATATGTTCTCATCCACTTATTAGCGAGATCATTCATCCTTTAGTTTTTTGAGATTGGCTTATCTCACTTAGCATGATATTCTCCAATTTCATCCATTTGCCTGCAAATGCCATAATTTTATCATTCTTTATGGAGGAGTAATATTCCATTGTATATATATACCACAGTTTCTTTATCCATTCATCAATTGAAGGACATCTAGGTTGGTTCCACAGTCTGGCTACAGTGAATTGAGCAGCAATGAACATTGATGTGGCTGTATCTCTGTAGTATGCTGATTTTAAGTCCTTTGGGTATAGGCCAAGGAGTGGGATAGCTGGGTCAAATGGTGGTTCCATTCCAAGCTTTCTAAGGAATCTCCATACTGCTTTTCAGAGTGGCTGCACTAATTTGCAACCCCACCAGCAATGTATGAGTGTACCTTTTTCCCCACATCCTCTCCAACACCTATTGTTGCTTGTGTTCTTGATAATAGACATTCTAATTGGGGTGACATGGAATCTTAGGGTAGTTTTGATTTGCATTTCTCTTATTACTAGAGATGTTGAACATTTTTTTCATATATCTGTTGATTGCTTGTAGATCTTCTTCTGTGAAGTGTCTGTTCATTTCCTTAGCCCATTTGTTGAATGGATTATTTGTATTCTTGGTGTAGAGTTTTATATTCCATTATATATATGTATCACATTTTCTTTATACATTCATCTACTGAAGGGCACCAAGTTAGTTCCATAGCTTAGCTATTGTGAATTGAGCTGCTATGAACATTGATATGGCTGCTTTGCTATAGTATGCTGATTTTAAGTACTTTGGGTATATGTGGAGGTGTGCGATACCTGGGTCAAGTGGTAGTTCCATTCCAAATTTTCAGAGGAATCTCCATTCTGATTTCCATACCAGCTGTACCAATTTGCAGTCCCAAGAACAATGCATGAGAGTACCTTTTTCCACACATCCTTGCCAACATACTTGAATTCTTGATAATTGCCATTCTGACTAGAGTAAGAAGAAATCTCAGTGTAACTTTAATTTTTATTTTTCTAATCGCTAGTGATGTTGAACCTTTTTTGTATATATTTATTGACCATTCATGTTTCTTCTGAAGAAGTGAAGTGTCTGTTCAGTTCCTTCACCCATGTATTGATTGGGTTATTTGTTTTTCTGGTGTTAAATTTTTTGAGTTCTTTATATATCCTGCAGATTAATGCTCTATATGAGATGTAAGTGGCAAAGATTTTCTCCCATTCTGTAGGCTCTCTCTTTATGTCATTGATTGTTCCCTTTGCTGTGAAGAAGCTTTTGAGTTTGATACAATCTCATTTATTGATCCTTGATTTTACTTCTTGCACTTCAGAAGGAATTCCTCTTGTTGAGGAATTGAGTTCCTAAGCCAGCATGATGGAAATTCAGGTCTACTTTTTCTTCTAGCAGGTGCAGGTTCTCTGTTGTGTTGCCTAGATCCACTTAAAGTTTTGTGCATGGTGAGAGATAGGGGTCTAATTTCATTTTGCTATGTATGGATTTACCTTAACTGAATTTTGTAGTTCTCATGAAAGTATGTTGATCTGTATGTCATTGTTGAATTGGTATTTCTATGGAGGGTCAAAACTGGGGCTTCCTGGTCCACCGACTTGCTAACATCCCCTCAAAATCAGCTTTTAAGAAAGTCCAGAAATCGCACCTAACACCTACTGAGAACCAAATTTTCAACAGTTTCTCATGACTATCCAGACACAGAAACTTAGAGTATGTGTAGAAATAATTTGCTCAATTAAAATGAGAGTTTCAGATTAAGAATGGATTGAAGAATAGATATATATTGGCCCATGCTGTTACATCTATAGACAAAAAGATCTGCCTACTTTCCCAGAAGGAAAAAAACAGAAAATTCTTACAAATTTTAGTTAGGACCATAGCACTTACCTCTATTTGATGTATCTTACCTTGTCCATTGTCAGTCTGTGGAGAACATGTTATTCACAACTATAAGCATCAAAACCAAAAACGATGACTGGAAAACATAATAGATATTGTTTGAGGAAATCTGATGAATACGCCTATAGCTTTTGTTGCCCCACTGAGCATGCTCATGTTTAATTTTATCAGAGGGACAAGTCTTAGACATTTTCCAAAAGCTGCTTACAAACCCCAACTTTCTATGTACAAAAATGCACTATGGAAAAACTTCTGAAAAGGGTTATTTTTAACCAAATTTAAAGTGTTTTTCACAGGCCAGAAATCTATTTGACTCAGGTCCAGTCTCCAAATTTCCCAGTCCAAGTTAGTTTCCCATTACACAATATTCTATTACCTTACTTTTCTTCATGACATCTATTGTAACCATAATACGTGAATCTATTTTATAACTATTTAGTTTTTGTGCTAGAAGCAAAGGCAAGAACCTTGCCAGGTTTGTTTACCTCTATGTTTGCATGTTCTAGCATAGAACAGGTGTTCAATAAATATTAATTGAAAAAACGGGTGGGTTGATGAATTAAACCCACAACATCAGCTCTTTGACTTCCACCATTGCCTGGAGGTCATATAGCCAGCCTCAGGAACTGACAGTAAAATATTTTAGAGACATAGTCAACCCCAACTCATTTTATTATCAAAGAAACAGAGTCCCAGAGTTACCTGGCATATTTTAATATTAAAAACAACCTGGGGCCTGGAGATATAGCTCAGTGGTAGAGTACTTGCCTAGCATGTGTGAGGTACTGGGTTTGATCCTCAGCACCACAAAAAAATAAATAAATAAGGGTATTGTATCCATCTACAACAACAATAAAAAACCTGGTAGTGAACCTGGAACCTAAAGCTAAAACCAGCACTCATGGCATTTCACTTCACACTGAGAGTCTAGGGCCAGGGATGGGGGGCATCTTCAAGCCTGTTTTGAGAATCCTGAACTATCTTTACTGTGAGTCCAACTCCCGCCACCCTGTTTTGTAGGACTTCTAATTACATAGAGCTCTTACTGGTTACTTCTTACCTATCAAGGATTATCTCATCTACTACTGACAGTAATGCCTCTGAAGTTGTAAGAACAATGTTCCCTTCTTTTGACTTTCTTGACCTGTAATCCATTTTCCTCCTTTCCACTGACACGTCCTGTCAGTTTTCATTGACGTCACTTCGTCTATCCTTCTTAACTTCTCATCTCCTGTCTCTCTTGATATCCTCTCTGGAAGGTCCTGCCCTGTCCTTTCCCATGGCTTCAGCTGTCAAGTGTAAGTTTCCAGTCCCTAAATTCATGTCTCCACAATAGCAAATGCCACTAGTGCCCTTCTCAGACCCCTTTGTGCCCATCTGTAGCTTCTCTGTTCTTTGCTATCAAGAGCGCATGACTGTGGCTTTTAGGTGATTGCTTCTGGGTGCCATAACTGCCTCATCCACTGGAGAACCAGAAATACCCAGGCACTTTAAATATGTTCTCCCTATTCTATGGAACATCAAATGGAGCTCCTTTGACTCCATGGAGATGAACTCATCAGTGTAATGTATAAAGATTCCTGCAGAGGAAGTGGAGGCTGCAGATCTGAAGTAACTCCAGTACTTGGCTTCTTCGCTTTCCTCCCCTGCACTGCCTTTTTTTTCCTGTTTTCTTTTTTTCTTGCATTACTAGGGATGGAAGCCAGGCTTTCACCATGCCAGGTCAGTGCTCTGCCACTGAGCTATACTCCTGTCCCCACTACCAATGGTTTTAACCAATAGTTTACATACAATTCCTTGGTTTATACCATGCCTCAAAGAGAACTTTACCTATACCATGAAGTTGTATCTTCTAAAGTCCAGACCTGTACCTCTGGTAGCCTCCTGGGAAACTTCACTTGGGTTGCTTGTAAGCCAACTTTACATGCTTAAGACTGAACTCCTCCCCTCCCTCTCCATAGCGGCTCATATCCCTGCACTTTCTATTCCACTGAAATACATCATTTTTCTAGAGTTCAAGCTGACAGCCTGAGATGGTTACCATCTTTTCTTTCTGTCTCAAGCAGCCACCAACCAAATTAAACCGAGCACTGGCTCCTGTTATTTTTCTAGCTGAAGTAGCACAGCTCTTGAGTTGAAGCCCATTCCTTTCACTTGAATTTTTGCAATAATCATCACATAAGCTTCCCAAGCTCTGCATTTGCTGCCTTCCATGTCGCTTCTACACTTTGAGCCCAGTGATATTCACAAACATACAAATCTCATTATTATCCTTCTCATCTCAGTAAAACATATTGAAATAAGTCGCTCATAAACCCACAGGAAGAGGTCTGAAAATTTGACAGACTTAACAATCTGAGCCTGTGCTGGCCTTCCGGCTCCATGTTTTACCTCTCGGACATGTTTGCACATCACCTGACATTTTTGTCCCTTCATCATCAGACCTGTGTCCCAGAAACTTTCTCCTCTTGGATGGTTGTATTCCATTTCAAACAATGTTCCACCACCTCATCCCACCTTCTTCTATCTCTATTTTTATTTATTCAGTAGACAGATATTGTTGTGTGACTACAATGTTCCAAGCACTATTATAGGTAGTAGTCAGATCATTAACTTCATAACACATTGTAACTTTGTAACCTGCATTTTTCCTTAACATTATATAATGGATATTTTTCTATTGTGTGTGTATGTGTTTGAAATATTTATGAATGGCATTAAATGTTCTTCTAGAGCAAGGGTCAGCAAACTGTTTCTCTAAAGGGTCAGATAATAAATATTTTAGGTTTTGAGAACTTATGGTATCTTTCTCAACTACTCAACTTTTTCATTGTGGTATAAAGGTAGCTTTAGGCAAAACTGTTACCCATTAAAACTTTATTTATAAACCTATGGTGGGCATATTTGACTGGCGAGCCATAGTTTGCCAACCTTTATTTTAAAGTATCATTTCTGAAGAATGGCTGTTTAGAATTCCTTTACTTTATGTATTAGGCTTTCTTAAGGACTTCATGAAGGCAGGAAATATTATTCCTATGTATTTGCTATAACCCATGGAACTAAAAACACAAATGTGCTATCAATATCAAGTGAATTAATAAACAAATGTCAGTAGTTTTTAGGATAATGAGTCAGATTTTGACATATATAACATTGACTCAAATTTGAAAGACAAAAGACATTTATTCTGGTAAGTAAAAAAAGGAAAACTTGGGCTGCTTTTTATTGAGTGGGCTAGACTTGAGAAATCAGAGGAAGTCATAAAACCAAAGGGGAGAAAGTTGAAATAGTCAATGACCAGACGAGAGAATCCAGAGACACATTATTAGAAGAATTGGTAGCAACTGAAGTAGAGCAAAATCTGGAATAGGATGTTTAAATACACTAATTTGAGTTTATTTGGTGGAAGGTGTTTTTGTTTTTTGTTTTTTGTTTTTTGTTTTTTTTTTGCAAAATAAGAGTGTTAGGTAGATGATGAATAAGCCTAACCCAAGTCCAAGTGTAGATAGTAAGTTCCTCATTATCTTTTACAGTAATCTTTGATTAAAACATTTCTTTTTTTCTGAAAAGAACAGTTTGGTTCTCCCTAAGTTAAGTTAAACATGAACATTTCTTTAGAGGGGAATATAAAATCACAAGACAAACAAAAGTTTCCTTGAAACTATAATATGCCACATTATGAAGAAAAAATCAAACTATGGAAATATGCATTTTTGAAAACATCAAACAGAACATATTACTTAATGTTTTCTACAATA
Source organism: Sciurus vulgaris (assembly GCF_902686455.1). Taxonomy (NCBI): domain Eukaryota; kingdom Metazoa; phylum Chordata; class Mammalia; order Rodentia; family Sciuridae; genus Sciurus; species Sciurus vulgaris. The sequence goes on along the minus strand of NC_136469.1, from coordinate 131,426,538 downwards.
TCATATATTGTAAAGAAATATTATGAGGAATCAAAAACATTGTCAGCTTGCAAACAATGCCCCTCTGGGAAAATGGCACATCTTCCCCTTTCAACATTTTTTTTTTTGGTGCTGTGCTCCACCTTAATAATTGAGAGATAAGATGATACTTCATTTAAATAGAGACTTCATTAGATTGCCCAGTCTGGCTCAGTGACCTGTGAATCAGGAAGTAGTAAGCTCAGGTGGTTCCTTCAGCTCACCATGGAGGCAAGAGTAGTCTTCCATATGGAACCACAATGATGAATGGGCACTGCTCAATTGCTCAGCAATGCAAGCTGCTACCTAGTGGGATCTGCACAATAATTTAACATGTTCCCCAAAGCACTCAGGAATGTGATAAAATGCTATTTATTGCTTGTGACACTTCAAGTCACAGCTTTTTTATGTGATTCAGTCCATTCTTTCTGATGTTGATGGTCTAATGTGTCACTAGAAAGAACACAGAGATGTCTCACTTTAGGGGATCTTTCAGGCAGAAAGGTCAAGTATTTTCTAATTAAGAAGTGACTTCATTTTTCTAGCATCTTGGAATCATGGGTAGTTTGGGATGAATAGGTTAATATTATTAGTCTTGACTTCTGAGCAGAGTAGAGGAAGACAATGTGAATGCTGATGTTTCAAAACCCCTGAGAAGATCATGGTAGGAAGTGGGTATGGTAACCAGATTGGGTAATAATAACCTAGTAAAATTTCAAGATTTAAGCTAATCAATTTATTTTTAATGTAATAATGGTAGTGTTCTCCATCATATCATTACTATTATTACTGACGTTATTGTTACTACTTCCACTTCTCATAATGTATTGGAAACTTACAATGTGTTATTGTTTAGTAAATGCATAGGAAAAGATGTATATAATTCCCACTATATGAAGAACACTGCAAAATTCTGAGCATGCCCTGTTATGGTATTTCTTTTAGTTACTAACAATTCATGAAGCTCTCTCATATATCTACCTTTCAGGTCAGAAGATATAACCAGGACTTGTTATTTAACAAGTATTCTCACTGATGATAAAGATTAAAATATACAGTGGAATACTTACTTTCTAACATATGGCAAAGAAATGCCAAACAATTAGGTAAAACCTGCAAGAGGTATGTGAATAGAAATATCATCTTCCTTCCTTTGGATTATTTGGGATAATCCTCAATAAGACATGACTTTTATCAATTCAATGTCTATTGAGCACCTATTATGTGCTTAGTCCTATGTGGCTTTTTAATTAAAACTTTTACTTTGAGAAATCTGTAGAAAATGTATCACATGATGCCATCAGAAATGATAAGGAGATCCTGGATATGTTTCACCCATTTCACCCTCTAGTAACAACCTTCGTAACTACAGTGTGATATCACAACCAGGATGTGACATCAGTCCATCCAGACAAAACACGGCTGTGTCTACATGTCCCTGTGTAGCCACGATCTTGCCTTTTTGTATCCCTTCCCCAACCCGACAACATCTTCTGGGTCATTTTCCATTTCAAGATTATTATACAAATGGGATGTTACACTCTGTATACTTTTGAAGATTGACTTGTCTCTTGGAACATAACTCACTGGAGATTCATCCAGGTTGCTCTGGGTATTAATAGCCCATTCCTTGGCATAGTTTGTTTAACCGTTCACCCACTGAAGAACATCTGGTTGCTTCCAGTTATGGCTATACAAACAAAACCTCTATCAACATTCATATATAGACTTTTGCATAAACATATTTTCATTTCTATGAGATAAATGCCTAGGAGTACAATTACTGAGTAGTGTGACAATTTCAGATGTAGATTTCTTAAAAACTGCCAATTTTCTTTCAGAATGGCTGCACCATTTTACATTCCTACCCATAATGAATGAAAATTGTAGTTTTTCCACATATTTTCCAGAATTTGATAGTGTCAACGTTTTTTAATTGACCTATTCTGTTAGGAACTTAGAGATAGCTCATTGGAGTTTGTTTTGCATTCCCCTAATGAATTGTGAGGATTAATGGTTTTTATATGTTTATTTGCCATCTGTATATCCTCTTCCCTCTAATCCCTCTTCATGCTTTTGCCCATTTCCTAAACTAAATACCATTCTTATTTTGGATACATGGTTTGTAAATACTTTCTTGAGGTCTGCAGCATGTCTTTTCGTTTGCTTAACAGGCTCTTTTATACACAAAAGTTTTCATGTTGATGAAAACAATTTTATCAATTTTTTTATTTTAAGAATGTTTTTGAAAAATGTAAGTATTCTTTACCTAGCCCTACATCCAAAAGATGCCCCCCATAATTTTTTTCTACTAACTTTATACTTACATATTTCATGCTGTCTGGAACTCATTTGGAGCTAATTTTTGTATAAGGTACAATACTTTGGTCAAAGTTTATTTTTTGGCTAAGAATGTCCACTTACTCTTGCTCCATTTCTTGAAACGGCTATTTTTTTTTTTTTCTCTCTCTGTTAAATTGACATTGTACCTTGGGCAAAAGTCAATAGGGTATATCTGTGTGGACCTGCTTCCAGGTTCTGTATTTGGCTTCATTGATCTATGTGTCTAAACTTCTGCCAATGCCATACAGCCTGTTTACAGAAGCTGTATAATCCCTTGAAGGTGGGGAGGGCAGTTCCTCCTACTTCATTCGTCCTTTTCAAACTTGGTTACCCATTTCAGTTCCTTTTCCTTCAGTATCAATTCTGAAATAATCTTATCCATATCTATTTAAAAATCTGGCTGTGATTTTGTTAGTAATGAACTCTGTTTATCACATTGAAGAACTATCATCTGTGCTCTGTTTATCTCCCAACCCATGAATATTATGCATGTTTCCATGTTTCATACCTACTTGATTTTTCTATCAATGCTTTATGGTTTTCAGCATATGAGGCCTACCAATCTTTTGTCATGTTAATAACTAAGGATTTAGTTTACAAATGAGTGTACAGGGTAATACATCTTAACATTTCTTTTTTCATGTGTTGTCTATATACTTATGTATGTATATTTATAGTAAGAACTGTAGTTGACTGTTTTGTTTATTTTATATTCTATGAACTTGTTAATCTTACTTACAAGTTCTAAGATTCTGTAGGATTGTTCCCATGTAGATTATGAATCCATCTTCAAAAAGAGACAGATTTATATTTTTCATTATAATCAGTTTTCTTTTTACGTCTTTTTCTCACCGTGTGTATTTACTGGTGCTTCCTGTGCTGTGTTGAAAGGAAGGTTGAAAGTGGATGTCCCTGCCTTGTTTTCGATCTTGAGAGGAAGCACTTAGTCTTTCACCACTAAGTACCATGGTAGCTATAGGGATTTTGTACAAGTCATCAAGCTCAGGCAGTTCCCCTCTATTTGCAGTTTTCTGAGAGGTTTATTTGGATGCTTGTTAAAGTTTTTCAAATACTTTTCTGCACCAATTGATAGGATTATGTGATTACTTTTTCTTTAGACTGTTAATATGGGAGATTTCATTGCTTGAATTTTGAACACTGAATCAGCTTTATATTTCTGGGAAAAACAGATGGTTATGATATATGTATGTGTATATATATGTATATATGTATATGCCATATTTTATACTCTTATACATTAATGGATTCTATTTATTAAATTTTTATTTGGATTTTATATATGAACTCATGAACACATCCATGTATATTCATATCCACATTGATTATTAGTTTTACTTTTTCTATTGTTTTCCTGGTTTTCTATGCATTGTATCAGAACAATATTTTATAAGAAGAAAAGAAGTTTCTCTCTCCTAGTCTATTTTCTGGAGGAGTTTAGGAAACTGGTATCATTCTTCTTGAAATGCTATTTTTTTTATTTCATCGGTGAAATCATCTAGACTGCTAGATTTCTTTTAGAGGAGTTTTTTAAAAATTTTTATTTATTTGTTTTTAGCTGCAAATTCAATTTCCATAGTCATTAAGGAGTTATTTGATCATCTGTTTCATATTGTGAGTCGTGATAATTTTTAGTTTACAAGGAATTGGTCTTTTTGGTATAAACTGTCAATTTTTTGTCTGTAATTATTGTAATATTCTCTTATTGTATTTTTGATGTCTGCATGGTAAGCTGTTACATCCCCTGCTTTGTTTCTGATATTGTTAATTTGCATCTTCTTTTATTTCTCCTTTGACAAGCTCAGAGACTTGTTAATTTTACTAATATTTTCAAAGAACAAGCTTTTTCTTGACCTTTTTACTTCATTTGGTTCTTAATTTACAATTCTTGCTTTTTGGATTGTTTTCTGTTGCCTGCTCTGGTTTTATTTTACTCTCCATAGACCATTGATTTCAAAATTTTCCACTTTCCTAATATACGTGTTCAGTCCTTTAAGTTCCCTCCTCAGGTCTATTATAACTCTGTATCACAAATTCCATTATATATTTTTTTCTTTTTCACTTAATTCAATGTACAGATACTCCTCAACTTACAACAGAATGGCAAGACAACAGAGCCATTAGAAGCTGGAAACATCAGAAGAAGGAAACTGTTAAATAATACACTAACCTTCCAAGCATTGTCGCCTACAACATGGTACACTGTGTTTGCTGTCTAGCCTGGTGATGGTGTGGCTGACTTGCAGCTGTGGTTTGCTGCTGCTGCTCAGCATCACCAGAAAGAATCCTAACACATATGGATACTCAGCAAAAAAGTTGAAATTTAAAGTACAGCTCCAGCTGAATTCATGACTCTGGCACCATTGAAAATTTTTAAAAATTGCAGGTCAAATCCTTGTAAGTCAGGGACCATCTGTTCATTTTCTTTCTCTTTATATTCTTGCCTCAATCCTTGGACTATAGGGAAATGTGTTGTGTAGACTCCACATACTTAGAGATCTTCCTGTTTCATTCTGTCATTGAGTCCCCAGTTCCATGAAATGGTAGGTTGTGTTTTCTATGTGGCTGTGATTTATTTCAGATATTTTTTCCTTCCACCTTCTTGCTCCTCAACTCAGATATGAAATCTTTTTATATAGTCCCATATATGTCTTGGGCTCTGTTTATTTACTTATTTTTGTGAGGTTTGTTGTCAGTCTTTCTCTCTGTTGTTCAGATTGAATAGTTTCTATTATTCTATCTTTAAGTTGACTGTTTTCTTCCTCTGTTTTCTCTGTTTTGCTCTCCAGCTTGCCCATGGAATTTAGTTTAGCTATCATGTTCAGTTTCTAAAATTTCATTATGCTTTCCTTCTGCATGCAATCTCTTTGCTCAGCTTTTCCACTTCTCTCTTTATTTCAAGCATGTCCATAACTGCTCACTGAATTTTTTCTGATGATTTAAAACTCCCTGTCATAATTCTAACATCTGTGACACCTCCATGTTTGCATTTGCCAATTGCCTTCTCGTACTCATTTTGAGATCATTCTGATTTTTTCCCTAAAGAAGTGACTTTTTATTGAAACCTGGACATTTTGGTATCATGTAATGAAACGCTCAATCTTATTTAAATGTTGAGTCTACCGGGCCTCCTGTGACCGATTCTGTGGGATGGGGGACACGGCCTGCATGATGACCAGTGGAAATGGAATTCTAAGCCAGCCTTTCGGCCTCCACTGACACTGACATTTCTGCTGGCCTTGGGTGGGAGTTTAGGATCTCCACCAGGACTCTGCCGACATAACCCTGACTGGGAGGTGCAAGGGGCCTCTGGACTGCTCCTCAGCTGGCCTGCACTAGCACAAGTGGGGTGCATCGTTGCTGCTGGTGCTAAAGAACTAACTCTCTACCAGGTCTACTCTGATTCCAGCTGATGTGCACAGAGGGACACAGCACTGCTGCTGAGGGGGGTTGAATGTCCTGGCTCCCCACATGGTCTCCATAAACACCATCAGCAGCATCCTCATTACTGCCCAGTGGGGATGAGGGTCCAGATGTCCTGTTAGCTTTCTCTGACGTCATCTCAGCAGGGGATGGCAATGTTTGCCATGGTCTGACAAGGGTGGAAACCTTGGTTCTCCACCCAGCTTTTCCTGGTGGGGGTGGAGTGAGACACTATTGTTTTTCGGTGAATTTTGGCCAGAGAAGGTCAGTTATTGTCCAAATGTTTTCTGTCTTGTTACTTTATTGTTTGATTAGAGAATGTGGGCTTTCCTTGTACACATTTTTTTTTTTTTTTAATCTATTGGTCTTCCCTGGGCTGTTGGCTTCCCCAACACAAAATGTGGGATGAGAAAGAAATAACACACAATGAACTCACCCTCACATCATTCCTACAGTGCCAGGGTCCCTGTCCTGTCTGCCTGCTTGCCACCTTACAGAAATGTTTTATAATTTTATAGAACTTTTGTCTGTACTTTTTGTAATTTTTGTAAGGGGCTTTTATCCATATTTAAAAAGAGGAAGAGAACAAAGGAGAGCAAAGAATGCCTGTCCTATCTTTCTAGAATTGAAAGTCCTCTACAAATAATGATCATTTTTTCCATTTATTCAATAAATATTTGCAGATTATCTACTAAAAGCTAAGTTATACAAAATGACTAAGATAGCTATGGTTTCTACCCTCAAGGAAATCAGAGTCTAGCAAGGAAATTAGATGATAAATTTACATTATAATTATTTACTTACAAATGAACTAAGCTATTCCACACAGTCCCGCATGTGAACATATATAGGAAAACTAACCTGATTTTAAATCATATTTTCTGAAATATCTGATGCTTGTGCTAGATGTAAATAATATGATGATATACCAGAAAGAGAACATAAGTTTTATTTTTCTTCCTATTGGAATAGAATACTATCATGCATGATTTGAAATAAGTAAACACGAGTTAAATAAAACAGGACTTTACTCAGTGCCTAATAATCTTATTGATTATCTAATGATGGTTAAAAATAGTGCTCATGTATTTTGAATCACAAACTCATAATCTGAGAATATTTCTGGTTGGCACATTGCTTTACTTTAGAGCTTATTGTGAGGAATGACATTTCTGCTTTCTCCCTGAATCTTTCTTATTGCATAGAACTATTTCTTGTTACATAGAATTCCAAGTTTGGTGAATTTTGATTTTGCTCCAGTGTGGTGATTCCTAGATATTATCATGACTATGAAACTCTTCAGGGCTACAGCACTCTTACATTATGGAATACGGAGCTACTTTATTTTTCTTTGGATTGGGCTGATTCATTGTCTACCATCCTCCAAAGAACATGCTGACATTTTTAATTTGGTGGACTGCTGAGAATCCACAGCAGGCTATAGACCAACCCATCAATAGTGAATTGAGGATTCCATTGATGTGGAGAGCTAATTAGGTGACTAAGGGGAGTGGGACACTGATTGAGATCCATATGACTTTTTAGTGCTCACACTGTAGGCTGGCTCCTGAGAGGAATAGGAAATGAAGGTGACTTGTTCTCTGTACTCACCAGCTCCTGCCTAGTCCTTCTCTGTTAGAAGTCAACTGCAGAGGCCCTGCCCCTCCCCCTTAGTGGAAAGTCCAAAATCAGGCAGTAATTTCCTCTTTCACGGATGTTGAGGCAGTCTTCAGTTTGCTCTGAGATGATCTTGAGAACCTGCCTTCAGATCTTACACCAAACTGCACTTTCTCTCAAGTCTATCTAGAATTTGAATACTTTTAAAATAATACCTACCACTATATGCATGCATGTATTTATATCTTGATATGGATGTACATCTTGATGTATGTGTGTATATATATACGTGTATATGTGTGTGTATTAGTTTAAATTTTGTATATATAGTTGGTTTAATTCCATAGCAATAGGTCAATCTTATGATATTTTGCAAAATGTTTACTAAAATTTTAAGATATGGGTTTGAACTCCACTTCTGTGACTTGGAGCAACTGACATATAGTACTGTAAACATAATATTAGTACCCATTACAATGCTTATTAAAGAAGCATTCCCTAATTGCTGAAATTCAATTTTTTTCATATTAGTATTCATCAAATTTAACCTCCTCATCTTTACCCAGGCCAAGATGTTCTTTTATTTACAATCTGTTTTCCTAACCAGGAAGGCTCTACTTTGGCTGCCACAGAGTACCCAAGTGTTTACCTTTGATTTATGTCCCTTGGAGTGTGATATTCCTGACTCTCTACTGCAAATATTTACTTTAGAATTTTTTCAGTGCCTCCACATTATCTCTGCTCTCACTGCTAATAGTTGTGACTGTGTCAGTACTGTTGGGTGTTCACTTTTCCCCAGTTAAATGAGACACTTTTTAGAAGGAGAAGTGACATCTCTTTTGGGTTTGGGTATCTTTTCAGTGCCAGGTAAGGTATTGAATTATATATTTTATAGCCATTCTTTTTTTAATTCTGACAACCTTCATAACTAGGTTTTAGTATAGTTAGTTTTCAAAATATATAACATAAGCCCAAAGAAAGAAATCAATAAGATATATAAGGCCACATGTCTAGAAAATGACTTAAATCTTATTTTCCCTGTCCTCAAAGTTCTTTGAGTCCATATTTCCTACAACTATATTTCTTATAATTAAATAATGAATTTATCATAAACAAGTAATTATTGTTTTAAATAAGGAAATTATGGATTTCCATGGGAGTTTGAAATAAGATCCTCATAGTGTTACTCACTATATAAAAAAGCAATAACTTTTATAAAACTTTGGTACAACGTCCAACATAAAAGATAACTCCACTGGATATTAATGATACTTCTTAAACTTACTGTATGTAAAACTGATCTCTTGATATTCCATTCTAATTCTAATTCCAAACCTGCTCTTTTAGAAAAATTTCCTTTTTTGGTTAATGACAAATGCATTCTTCCAATATTTCAAGTCAAAAACAACATCATCCTTAACTCCCCTCTTTCTCTCCTTCCCTACATCTAGCCCAACAGAAAATCTTCCATGCCTTACCTGCCAAACATACCCATCTTGCAAGCTTGTCTGACAGTCCCCACTAATCCCACCCTGAGTCAGGTCCTTTTTCCTCCCACCTGGAATAAATTCCCAACTTGATACCTTTCAATCAATTCTACATACAACACTTACAAGAATTCTGGTTAAACATAAATCAGATCACATTAATTTATGCAATCTGTCCAGTGGTCTCCACTAGACTCACACAAAAGGTAAAACCCTTCCTATGATTTCCACAACCCTTCAGAGTCTGGCTCCTGTTTTTACCTCTAATCTCCCCTCATCTCATTCTGTCCTCCATTTAAACCCAGAAAATGGACCTGATCATCATCAGATACACACTTGCCTTCAGGCATTTGTACCTGCTATTTCCCCTCCTGGAAATGTCTGTCCCTCCCGGATTATCTACCCAACAAGCCCCCACCCCGCCTTCTAAGCCTCCAATGGGTTTGCACCTACACAGTGAGGTCTTTCTTGACCATTTTATTGCAGATTAAGACCCTCTTTAACACTCCCCAGACCTCTTCACTATTTCAATTATTTTCCTAATCACTAATCAGTATCTCACACACATACAGTGAGCACATTTATATTGGTGAATTTCTGCCTCTTTCATTATAGTAAAAAGTTGAAGGAGGCCAAGGGAGTTTTATTTTTCTGTTCATTAGGCAATATTTATAGCAACTGGTATATTCCAGTTATCCTTCTAGTTATTATGCTATAATTTAATTATATTCCTTGTAGCTAGATGACCGAACTGTTCATAGTAAGAAAATAAATAATTATTGAATGAAAGAATAAATATAAAATAAGTGAAACAACTGCAAACTCTGATTGTCTAATAGATAAGAAATTGGCCTAAAATTGATAAGACAATGGCAAACTAAGAAAATTAATTATGAAAACATTGGGTAAGTATTCATTAATTTTATGACATGTGAATATTTTGGAACTCGTTTGCTTATATTGAATTCAATAATAAAAATATTTATTATGGGTACATGTTTTATATCTTGTTTTTGAAAGGATTCTTCAGAATTTGGCTTTGCTGAGACATCATTGGAGTCACCATTATTATCACTTCTCCTAATTTTCTTATTAACAGTGAAATTGTTCTTCACTTTGATGGAACAATCAGTATAATGGTGCACCTCAAGCTATAATATGGAATGAGAAAACATTTGCATTCTTTGCATATTTACTACTACACATATTGCCAATGAAGTGTGGATAATTGGTATATAAAAGATGGAAAATGTTCCCCAAACATCAATTCACCACGTGAATGTGGCATAAGAGAGCATGGGTTGTTCAGCAAGCCCATACTTTATGATCTGCAAAGACTCACTTTCACCCACAGCTCATCCCTGTTTGATATATTGTGAATACCTAGGGTGTTACCTTGCCAGATGAAATCTCTTGCCCTTTGCTTCTTGTAAAGAAGATGACTGTAAACACAAATGCAAGAAGCATGGTGATAGTCACCAGCAAGGTTGTCATACTGGTGATTCAGAATAGGCTTATTTATTTTAAAGATGAACATTAAAAGGAAAATACAAAAATTCATCAAGAATTATAGAAATTGAGACTATGATTGCAAGACTCCCCAGATCCACAAACCACACTTTAAGAAACATTCCTGAAACCCAATGAGTTTTTAAGGCAAAGTTTGATAAATGATAAATGGAAATACTACAGCAGATTCAATTGAAAAAGAGTGGTATTCAATTTATTTAAAAAAAAAAGGCTTTTTTAAAGAAGTGACTTTTTTTAGGCCCAGTTTTGCAAGACGATGACTGAAAAGGAAGTTAAAATGGGTGATGATATTGCATGAGAAAAGATTTTTAGAAAGAAGAGAGCCCTAGGTTTCTCAATAAAATTTAAAACCCCTTAATTTACTAAACAACAGATAATAAGGAGATTTATGTAGAGTAGCATGAGGAAATAGTCTGAATATTAGATATATTAAGAAATAATGATGATCAATAAGTATGCAGTGCCTTCCTCATCTGACAGGCACTATTCTAAGTTTTGCACATAGAACAATACTTAACATGATCTGTGAAACTTTAAGTATGTTTATTTTTACTTTTTCCATTTTTTCAGGACTTAGAATTATTCAGTAACTTTTCCAAGATCACAAAACTGAAGAGATGCCTTAATCCAAGAGTCCATGTTTAACTGCTATGTTCTGACCCAATAAGGATATACCTCAGTTTATATCAACAATTAGAACACCCCAAACATAATACATGATTGGCAGTTGATGTAAAAAAAAAAATGTGCAGAAATCTCGCAGGAGCAGAAAGTAATACTTTGAAATAAAGATCTCCTAAAGGTTAATAAGATATCTCACAGGCTAAGTTTTCTCAGGAGAACAGAGAGTGAGAAAAAAGTTAGCAACACTCCTTAGCATTCTAACAAACCTCACTAATAAGGCATGCTTCTCATTTCCTTCTCTTACCATCTCTCTCCCTCCTGCAGCTTTCCAGCAGTAACCTCATCACAGAGTTTCCTTTCAAGTCCTGTAGCAGCTCTGATGGCTCATTTGTCTTCTTTTTCTTCTTATTTTTTTTTTTGGCAATAACTAAATATTTTAGTACTTTATGCCCCATGAATCTGATGTAAGAACTTGTTGGCCTCCTGTAATCTGCTGAATGCTAAATATGATCCATAGAAACTCAGAAAAATCATGTTCAGATTTCTCTTCCAGTGTAATCCACTCTCCAGAACAAAGGGAACACCTCACTAACGTGGTTAAAATTTCCAAGAAATAAAAGTGAAGCAGAACAAAGTGCTTCTCTTTTTCTCCTTAGCAAATCATTTAAACTTTTTTCATCTGCTAATTGAATGGTAAATAAAAAGTTCCTGATACATAAACTAAAATTTATTTTACTTTAAATAAACATTCTTCTAATAGTATAATATTCTTTCTACTAATACATATAGTCTGATTAAATCACCATTTCTAGTTAAAACACAAAATACAAAATCATTTCACATAACACTTTATTATGAATCTTAATGATAAAGTATAGATACTTAAAAATACCAGGCTACTTCATACTCCTTTTAAATTATAACTCTAAACCAATTTAGCATACAATACAAAAATATATTCCCTTCTTATAAAGGGATTTTTCTTAATTGAAAAGATACAGTGGAACATATGTTTACTCCTCTTTTTGTGTCTCAGTGAAGGTGGAAGAATGTGTGAGAAATAATAGCATGATATTATTTATATATTTATGATAAGGCCAGACACTCAAGACATTTATAAATTATCTTATGCATGTTATACATTCTGCTTTGCAAAACACACTTTTTAAAGATATAGTCAATTTTTTATTTAAAGAATAATAAATGCCATTTATCAATAGCATCTACAATTACAACCACACTGGGTCAATGCTTTGATAGGCTGTATATGTAGTAGAGTTGAGAATGGGAGAATTAGGTGAGTCATTAAATATAATAATAACTTCATATTTCCTGGAAAAGAATGATAAAATGTGGCTATTCCAAATTAAAGAGTGGTTGTGTTATTGTGTTCAACACTTCATTTAAAATATTTGAATCCAACTATGTGACTCTTTTTGGTGCTGGAAATAACACTGGTGCTAGAAAGAATAAAGGACAGTGTGAAAAGGTGATCCCAGAATTTACAGAACTTTTATGGAAGGGGAGGGTTGGACTCAGGTAGTAAACCCATAAACGCATAAGTAAATAAGTTATATTCAAATCCTCAGGGCAATATAGTAGAAAACAGCAGGAAACTGAACATCTAGGTTATCATAGAAGTGTAGGAACAAAGAGTCCTTGAAAACCTGAATAATATTAAATACAACTGAGCATTCATCAGCACAGAGTTGAACTGCATAAGTCCATTTGTACACAGATGATTTTTTTGAGATTTGGAACATTTTGATAAAACTTGTGAATCAACTTTGTAGCCTAGGAATTGAAAAATTAAGAAAACTTAAGTGTGCTGCAAATGCATAAAATATATAAATAATATTTTCATTTTTATCATTTGCTACCAAAAAACATGCATGTCAATTGTAAAAGTTGTAATTCAACAATTTAGGAATACAACCCCAAAACATACATGGCACCATTCACAGTCAATAGAAATGTAAGCAAATATGTAAAGATGCAGTTTTAAATCACAACTACATAAAATTAACTGTAGTACATACTATACTCCTGTAGTAATTTCATAACCACTTCCTGTTGCGATTGCAGTGAGCTCAAGTTTTACGAATAGCCTCTTGTGAATGCTATGAAAGCTAATCATCTCCAGGTGAGCAGTTCATGTCTCCAGTAAATTGTGTATCACAATAATATGATCTCATAGTTCCCTCCTATACTTCACTATATAAAAATGCATAATGATAGAAAATATGTGATTGTTGACTGTGTATGTTATTGGTAAGGCTTCCAGTCAAAAGCAGGCTATTAGTAGGTAAGTTTTTGGGAGTCAAAAGTTATAGGCAAAGTTTCTACTGTATAAGTGGGGGTGGCCCCTAAGAGTTATTCAAAGAAACAACTTTTTGTTTTGTCAATTTTTTCAATTGTTTCAATTTCATTGAGTTCAGCTCTGATTTTAATTATTTTCTGTCTTCTACTACCTGTGGTGTTGATTTGCTCTTCTTTTTCTAGAGCTTTGAGTTGTAATGTTAGGTGATTTATTTGTTGACTTTTAATAAATTTGTTTTCTTTTAATAAATGAGCTCAATGCCATGAACTTTCTTCTTAGTACTGACTTCATAATGTCCCAGAGGTTTTGGTATATTGTATCGGTATTCTCATTTACCTCTAAGTATTTTTTCATTTCATCCTTGATTTTTAGGTAGAGGCGAGTGATAGGAGGGGAAGGGGTAGGAATGATAGTAGAGTGAAACAGACATTATTAGGTAATAATGTACATATATGACTGCATGACTGATGTGATCCTAAGATTTGTATAATCAGAAAAATGAGAGATTACACTTTACATATATATATATGATCTATCAAAATATATAAATGCATTTACTGTCATGTATGACTAATTAGAACAAAAAAAATAAATTAAGAAAAGAATTATTCGAGGGTCAACTGCAATTGTTACACTAATTCTTATCTAATGCATCTGAGAAGATATTTTTATTTTTGGGGCTTCTATTGCTTCATATGTAATATGAAGATATTTGCAATGAAAGATCTTTAGTACTTCCTTTATGTGATTCTTAAGACTTTTCACTGACGTTTTTGCCTTAGAAGAACAAAAATGGCATCATGACCTTAATTAAAATGTTCAAGTTTCTACATTTCATCATTCCATATAAGTTGTATAAGGCCCAAGCATGGCAAAACAATGAATTTGAAGACTTCTATTCAAGAAGACAGATTTAAATTCTCTCATTTAGCTGTATTCCCTGTACCAGACCCCTTTAAAAAATAGAAGCAAAGTGACGTATAAAAGACATCAGGAAATTGAAAGAGAATGAGGGAGAGAACAGCATCCAATTTTTCTAAGTCCCAAAGTATGTGGCTTAGCAGACCATGAAAACTGACCTCTAAATTAGCACCCGAGAAAGCTCATAAGCAACTTAACTTATTGAAACATACACAAATGACGCCATTACCCATTGCCTCTGTGGTGGCGGTAAAATTTGGGCGAAAAACTGGAATGCTGACAGAAATTCTGTTTAAAAATCTGTTAGACATCCTCTCTTAGATGTTAGTGCCCACTTTCAGTACTGGATGGCAGATCTTCCCATATTCTGGCAAAACATAAGAGGTTATTCATTGGAAAGTTAAAAAAAGAAAAGAAAGAAAATCTGGAATGCTAGGATGAGGGCACAAGCATAAATGAGGAAAAGTGTACAAAAAGAAAGCAAAGCAATCAAGTGTGTGCAATTAAGTATATATATTGAGCGTAGAGACTCCTAAATCTCTTTATTCACTTTTCTATGGAATCCAATTATTCCTTTTTGAGGCATTATAGAACTGCAATTGGAGCACCTCCAAAAAATCACCAGCCAGAATGAGATGCAATAAAGACTTGGCAAATTATCTTGCTCGTATATACAATGCTTTCTTCCCATCAGATTGTTCCTTTCCAATCAGAAAGAGAAAACAGAAAGAAGTCGTCAGAAACTAATTCAAAAAACTTACCTAACCTGAAGTTCATGAGTTGCCAAGTTAAAATAGCTCCCAACGAGATGACCAAGACGGCAGAAATGACTCAGCAAAGCAAATTATCATGAAATTTTAGAACACTGGGGACAAAGAAAAATCCCCCCAAAATTGAAAGAATATGAGTTTATACAATATATCTAGAATCATACTGACCTCAGGCATTTTCACTTTGACAAAAGAAGAACGCCTTCAGAATTCTAAGGAGAAATCATTCCTATCTTAAATTTTCTGTTCAAGAAGTCATAAAAGAAATAAAAGGATAAGTTACATAAGAGTTCTCAAAAGATTTATGTCCTTTTCAGTTTTTCTTAGAAAGCCACTAGAGAATGTGCTGTGAAACATGAAGGGTTAAATCAAGAAATAGACATGATATCTTCTTAGTGGAGAAATCTCTCACAAGAAGACTCACAGACTCTCTGGTCATGTTGTGTCCATTTTACAGTCACTAGCCACAGACAGCTACTGGACATAAGAAATGTGGCCAGTGTGAGCTGAAATGTAATATAAATGAAAAATACACATGAAACTTTGAACACACCTATTACAAAAATAGAGTGCAAAATACTTCATAAATGTTTAGATTTACCACAAGTTAAAATGCTGATAGTTTTGTCACAGGATAGATTCAATATATTATGATAATTAATTTCACC
Organism: Sciurus vulgaris; assembly: GCF_902686455.1. Lineage (NCBI taxonomy): Eukaryota > Metazoa > Chordata > Mammalia > Rodentia > Sciuridae > Sciurus > Sciurus vulgaris. The sequence goes on along the minus strand of NC_136469.1, from coordinate 131,410,799 downwards.
TGTGTCTCTTTACTTGTTTAACTTATTTTGTCCCATCATCCCAGATGTGGATCACCTATAAAAACATGAATCAAGCAATAAATATTCCACTTTGAAATAATATTTGAATATTTATTATGTTTGCAGCAATGAAAATGTGGGACTTGATAAGTTAATATGACTACAAGATAAGTTTAAATAATATATGTAGCTCACATTCTATATTTATTAGTATTTCTAAAAAGGATATAGAAAAATCTCAAACAAAGGGCAGTGAAGTGTCCTCATAAATAAATTGTCTAAACTAGAAGAGGATCCAAAAGATCTATTCCGAATGGTGAAATTAATACACATCAACACAAAATGCTCTCTAGATTAAGGGGATAGTAACATTGTTTAGAAAGAATCTGAAGTTGAATAGGAATGTAGAAATATAAGCCATAGGAAAAAAGATATTTTTTTAAAGAATACAGAAAATATTGGATAACAAAGAATATCAACAGAGTGTTTCATGGTTGAGCTGTGAATATTATATACATATATATATAGTAAGCAATAATTATTGATCTAAAAATATTAGGACACAAATCATTACAAGTAGTTGCATCCTGATTTTGGTAAGATAAGAGGTAAGAGTGTTCACATGCACTGAGGACAGCAGATCCTAAAAGAGAAATAAATATTCATATTCCACAATGGTCAAAAAAGACCAAATACCTCAAATTAGAAAATAAAGAAATCAAAATATACAAATTTTATTCATAATGATGGAGACAGATACTAAAAACAAAAGTAGTTATAGTAAATGATTTGGGAGAAGGAAATGAAAGATTGTAGCAGATTGACAGCTACTATTTTTGCAATATACCAGTTGAGTATCTAAATTATATGCAAGTTATAATTAGATTAAAATATAAAATATATAAAAATAAAATAGATAAATTATAATACATTCACAGAAGGAAAGTTATACTATTTAACAACTTGCTGAAAAAAATTAGTACTTTCTTATTGGAAATCAAATGAGGTAACTTTCAATCCATCAAATATATAGATGATAATATCTAGTACTCACAACTATGTGGCTACATAGGCTCTTTATTGCTAATAGACAATGAATTGCTACAATTGATTCTAGAATATAGACCCTGTCGGTATCTAATAAATTTTCTTCTCAATACAACAATCCCATTTTAAAGAATTGTTTTCACTGAAATAAATAATAATGTAAAATACATATTAATAAGTATATTGCAACCACATCATGGAAAAAGACAACTATTTCAAGGATTTATTAAGTCTATATGCATCAGAGCAAGAAATAGCCAGTTACAGATTTTAACTGAAAAAGTCATGTTGAGAAAACAATCTCTTCAGGATAATGACATTCATTTAAAAATTGGGGAGAAAAAGTTCTCCATATATGATACATATAACTATATGGTTATATGACTCTGGAATAACATGTTATAATACACTTAAAATTGTTGCTTTCAGACTGTTATCAGCCATACAGGGACGCAGTCTTTTTCTTCACATTATTGCACAACCCAAGGTTAATGAACCACAAGACAATTTTTTTATATTCTTATCAAAGCTCATATACACACTTCTGTTTTAATGCCTATAAAGTTACACTGCACTTGCACGTTCAGTCTTTATCTAACTCTCTGATATTTTATAAATTAGGTTAAACTATATGAAATTGTCCATATTGGGCCATTTTGATCTACACAAAGGCAACTTCATATGTTTCTGCCTATTATTTGTTTCATATCTATTTCCCTTAAAACATAAATTTTTAATTATAAAACTGAACAATTTAACGGGACTTACAAACTTTTTAATATACTTTTTAATCCCAAACCTTAGCTCTAATTTTTTTCCTAATATTTTACCCAATGATCTTTAACTACAACAAAAATTACAGTGTACAAAAGTCAAATAAAGTGGCAATGATTTATGTGCAATCAATGACATAACTGAACTGCATGACCATTGTTATCAATAAATTTTTCATTTGAGTTCGGGAATTTGGATACAATACAAAACAGAGCAATTCTTAATCTTTGTGTTTTAGTTATCTAATTTACTTCCAGATCCTCAAAGTGTCAGTTTGCTTTCATTTGTGTCATTAATTCTTTAAAGAGAAAGGTATAGAAAAGAAAAAGACTATTTTTTTAAATGTGCTATATGTATATCTACATATGTTCACATACAAATGCCTATATACATATAGATCCATATACATAGCTATACATATATGTAAACCTCAAGTGTGGTGTTTTGAATTTGAGTGTGTGTGTAGAAAGAGAGAGCAATTCAAAATTCATTCTTCCTTCACCAGAAAAGAGCCCTCTCTTCATTTCCAGGCTTGCCAGGTGAACATGGTTCTTCTGTTTTCACTTGTATTTAATTTTTGTAACCACTGTTGGAGAGATTTGGTAAAGCACACAAATGACAAGATCCTCCTTGCAATTTGCTTAAATGCATATCAGATTGTCCTATCAACCATTCTGTGGCTCTGTCTTTAAGCAATCCTGTCCTAACATATGCCTTAAGACATTAATAGACCTTTATTATTGCCACAAACATTGTTTAAACAATACTCTATCATATCTAAACAAAGCCAAAATTAATCAAGTGCTTGAATGAGTGATTGTCTGGAGCACTCAGGAATGAGGCCAAAATTTGTTCTTTGTTTTCTTCTTTTCCTTCTCAGTCTCCTTTTCTTTTTTTTTTTTTTTTTTTTTTTTTTTTTTTTGTCAAACATGATTCACACGATGCTGAAATCCCAAGTATTTAATAGGAGCACATTCTTTGTCTTCCTCTTTACAAGGGGTGGAAGACTACAAAATTTTGCTGAACACATCCACACACATCTATAATGTCACAGGACTAAAAATTATATTTCCAAGACCATTTTTAAAAAGATAAAAATTTCACCTTAACTTTATTAGTTGTAAATCATAGACTTTCATTGATAAGACTTCAAGTGGGACAGTTCTTATCATGCCTAGTGACCACATAAGGAAGGAAATCAAATTTAGCAAACATCGCACCTCACAAATGAGGCCCTTGATAACTTACCAAGCTTGAACCACAAGAACTAGATGTCGCTGCACTCCATAGTCCTTGTAAATTCCATCAGAAAATGAACGCCTCTCTTCCATTCCCTTAGTAGTGCATGTTTCCAATCGATTCCTTCATTCATTCAATAAAATTTGACTGAGCACCTAATATGTACTGGGCACCACTCCAGCCACTGGCGATAAGAACAGTAAAATACACAAAATGCCTCCCTTCATGTAGCTCACATTTAAGCCACAGGCAGTTTAAATACATAAAATGCCAATCAGCAGTCAATGCTAAGGAGGAAAGGAAAGCAGGGAAGGGAACTGGCAGAGGTACTTTGTTCAGCATTAAGTGGGTCTGTCCAGGTGAGCTCAAGCAGGGCCATTTGAGCAAAGACCTGAAGGAAGAGAATTAGGAAGCTGTGTGAACATTCCAAACAGAAAAGTATAAATGGGCACCCAGAGGAAAATAGATTTACTGACACAGTCAGGCATCCATTTCCAAACTCTTTACAACTACAAATTAAATTTAACGAAGATCTTCTAATGTGGATTTCCCAATGGGGTCATTTCAATTCAATGTGGTAAAAGTGAGCTTCGCTGTGATTTTCTAGGGCTCTCTCTCTATTTAATGAATACACTTTCCCCTGTCCCTCCTAGCTTTTCTTACCAGTCCCTTATGGAAACCCACTCTTAGGGATTAAGCACATGCCAGGTTCCTGTACATTAAAAGATCAGCTGATCATCCTTAACAGATTTAACTGCCTGTCCCCTGGAACATCTGAATTTTATAAGTAAATCAACGTTCAATCAAATCAATCAGTTATAGCAGTGGGTTTTCAGGAACTGGCAAGAGAGACTAATACTACTGCAAGGTAAACTGGGAAAGCTCTGGACTTTGAGCTGAAAGTCGTTGTTCTCTTCTTTTGAAATTATAGAGGGTTCTTTGGCGCACCCTCTATATAATCTCTTGTGATGCCAATTTTTCACCTATAAAATTAAGACATCATGTGAAATAACTGCCAGACACCTGCAGCTACAATACAATATATTTATCTCAATTTCTTTTCTGAGTTTCTCTAGGAGATGTTGTAAAAGTAGGAAAAACCAAAGGAATTATACTTTGCTATGACAGAAACTGAATTTCCAATTCAATGCCTTCTTGTTCTTAAGTACCCTTGAAATTATAACTCTAATTTCAGATGAGGCAATCCTATAACTATGGAAGGGTAAACTAAAGAGTCCCATGGCTTTTGTGTATTAGAAGTGAAATGAATGCTTGGAAATGTCTGATAGGACCCACGTTGTATATGGTATATATTTTCCCAGTCAACCAATTGCCTCTAAATTTGCTATTTATAATTTACCCAGTCTTAATTAGCAAGCTGTTCCCCAAGTCTATCCTGCTGCAGGCAGAACATGAAGAAGAATATAAAAAAAACAAAGTGTTTCTGGTTGCTGAAAGCAAGCCATACATATTCATGGTGAAAACAGAAAATCATTTGCCAAACTGTGGATAGTAAATACAAATTAACCTTGCAATAAAAAGTGTAATATTTGCATTTTCAAGACTTAGATCTCTCTGGGATTAATTAGGTGATCAGTAGGAATTAGAGTTATCACCAACAAAACCTGGCTTAGATTGTGCATGTGAGTGTGTACGTATGGCAGGGGGTTGTAGAATTCATTAACTTCACTTTCATTATAATTCTTTGGTCCATTCCTCAAAGACTAGTATATAGACTGATGGATTAAATCTTTCTGTGAAAATGTTTTGCAAATTGTACAAGTATAAGTAAAAACAACGGAGTCTTACTCTTTTAATGTTTGCTCAACAGAACAATAGCAAAGAACTATATTGATGATCTGGAAGACTCTCAAAAAACTGTACCCCTCCTGTGACCTCCATGACTCAGTGGCTCAACATCTCCTTTCCAGTGGAATGCTACAGTTTCTCAGTTGTTCTCTGCTTCATTCTGATTCATTCCCACAGTGCTGCCACAGTGAATTTTTTTAAGACCCAAATATCACCAAGTTAGATCATTTATAAAGTCCAGCTATGCCTTTTAGATAAAATTTAACTTCCTTAGTTTGCCATACATTATCTCGGTCCTGCCTACCTCTCTAGACTCATCTCCTGGCATTGGGTCTGTCAACAATTCTTGACTAGTTCTCAATATTGTGTTGGGCAGAGTTCCAGGTCCTACCCATTTTATTTTCCACAGTCCAGCTTCATTAAATCAGGAAGCCACCACACACACTGATGTCTATAAGCCTCCGATGCCTGTGCACATTGATTTTTCCCTACAAAGAACACTTGCATTTGCTTCTGCATCTTCCTAAAATTCTTATGGTTTAGGAGACAGCTTCTAGGGGAAGTCCTTCCTGACTTCATTTTGTCCACTTTTTGGTGGGTTTCATTCTGGATCCATTATTGCCATGACACTTAGTCCCTGCATAATCTTTCAACTCTGCCTTTCTCCTTTCTTGGAATTCTGTTCCTGTGTCTGTTATTTCCGATGTGACAGTGCCTAGCAGAATCACTGGCACATCACAGATATGAAGTAAATATACACTGATTGAATTAATGCCAGAGGGGATAATGCTAGAGCTCATGAGCAACAAAAATAAATCATGGGTAAAATAGAAAAATAAATAAATAAAAAAAACACTTTCATTAATTATTAAAATATTTTGGGTAAAGGAAAATTTGTATTTTCTTTTATAGCACTTTTATCTTGTTAAACAGTCTTGGGAATTTATTTCAAACTTTAATCTATCATGTCATAAAGAATCAACCATTAGTTTTAATTTGACTGTCTTTGAAATCACAAGTTTAAAAATTAATATACCATGCCTGAGGATTTATCTATTTTAAAAGACATTTGAGACGTTTCTGAGAATACCCAATAAAGATAGAGTGAGGTGCTGGGGTGAATCAGCATGTGACTTAAAATAAACCATAGAAGGAAAGTTAGGAAAGAAGTCTGAAAAAGAACAAATTAGGACATCAAAAGACAGTTCAAAATGTAGGCAATATTCTAAACCCAACATCAAAAACTATATTGGCCAAATTTGGATTCAGGCCAGATCCAGCCTGCTACCTGTTTTTTATGGCCATAATCTAAAAATGATTCTCTACAGCTTCTTAGTAGTAATTTTTTTAAATAATGATCTAAAAACCTATGTAACATTCATTATTTGTTTCTTTATCTACAAAGCCTAAAACATTAACTAGTGACTCTTTACAGAACAGGTTTACAAAGCCCTGGCCTTTGAACATGTAATGGGAATTATGTACACAGGAAGGATGAGAAAAGTGGCTGGGAAATTTTCTAGAAGGGCTCAAAGAATTCAGATGTGCACAACACAGAGGAACCTGAAATCAAAATCAGGTACAAAAATGCCATCACTGATGTTCAAGAGATAGAAATATTCATTTTTTTGTGGGGATCAGGTGCAATAATTCACTTTTATACATCATGTTGTCAGCTGGCTCATTCTGGGGAAGGTCTTGCTTTAGAAGCTCACCTAAAGTCCTGCAGCTTCTGTGAGGGAATTTGGTGGGACACGGATGTGTGAAACATAGAAGAAGAATGGGGAAAATCATTTTTAGTGAAAAAGGAAAAAAGCCAAAAAACTTCTGGTTTCAATATCCCCTTCTAGACATGAATAAAAGTGTAGGATTTATTTTTGGGTAAGTCCTTTGCTAAAAAACACCGTGATAGAGAATCAAATGTGTGATGTTCCATGAGAACTGAGAGTTCAGTTTGCTTTGGACTAAAAATCTAATTACCGAAAGATCACGCAGAGTTCGTCATCCATCCTTGTCACTCATGATGTGTGCCCACTTAACTTAGACTTCAGATTTATGTGCACTGATAACTGTATGTCAGTTTGGTAAAATTTACAAAAGACGCCGGACCAAAAGTCAAAATTGACTGTCACAAATGGCTTGAAAAAGTCATTGAACTTTATAAACATGAAAAGCACATCTTGACTAAAAAGATGTTCAGAGTTCTAGAGAGAGAAAATGAAAGTTCCAAATTCTGCGCTGCATTCTCCTCTTGCTCTTAAGAAAATGGGAGCACATATAATGGAGTATGTAATTGGAGCAATTATGATGTGTGAAGTTCTAAGTGGAATATATGGACATGATCTGTTTCTAATAGCCCTTAATTTAGATGTCAGCACCATAATCAGCAAGTACCCCTCAGCTTTTATAAGGTCTTTTTTGACCTTGTTGCTTTTCCTCTATTTAATCATCTCTCCTCTGCATCTCTATGTCTCAGAATGAAGCTGAAAGTGTTCCTCTAGGAGCAATCAATTATAAGACTGCCATCTCAATAAAACAGAATCATCAGTGCTATTATTTGAGGACCTATTATATAGTAGGCAGTGTGTGAGCATTTCACATTCTTGTAACAAGTTGGCAACTTGGGGTCTCCAAAAGTCTAATGAAGACCCTGAAGCTCAGAGAGGTGGAGGAAGACAATGCTATTTTGTACTATACCATGTTAAATAAAGCTGGAAACTGTGCTCCTCATAATCTCTTTTCCTATAAGTCTCCAGGTTAACATTGGGCAAAAGTGGTACTTGCATGAGATTCAGAAGGCAAAAGTAACCCAATAGTTGTTTCTCTTAGAAGATGGTTGCAGTCAGACCCAGTGGTAGACAGAAGCACTGTTTTGTTCTTGCCCTCCTGGACAACAAGTCTATCTCATATCTGATATTGCTGGCCAATAGCAGCCCTGCCCATCACCACATATTTCACTGCCCACCACAGAGGTAGAAGCTACACAAATGCAGTACCTCTCCATGAACCCCTCCACAAAATTCCCCTCCACGCTCCTAATTCAGTGGCCAATTTCTTTGACTTCCTATTTCTCTGAAACTTCTAGCCTGTTCACCTACACTTGTAGTTCGGGAAGACTGCTTCATGTTCATTTCTCTGATCCTGTGCCCTCTCCTTTTGGTTGCTTGCTTCCCCAGCTCTCCCTACATTGGTTTGAGGTATAATTCCTAAAATGATTCCCTCACTCCCATAAAGTTCACTGTGACTATGTCGTTTGACTGAACTCTGACTAATACACATAACCAAGACCACAGAGCAATTAAGTGAACCTCAGGACACTCACAGTCAAAGACCATGCCCTGTTCTCTATGATTGCTATTTCCAGTCATGGTTTTTATGTTTAAAGATGGCATTAGTTGTGTAAACATAGCAACATCAACAACACTACAAAATTGTGTACCATGCAGATGTGTAGCATTGTGGAAGAAAAAATAAATAAACCAGGCCTACTTAGTTCTAATCCTTAAAAGGAAGATAAAAAAATTAATATTCACAAATGACTAAAACACACGACATGAGGCACTAAAGGTCATTAGAGAAGTTCAGATGGAGCCCAACTGACCTTCAAAGCGAAAGAAAAGAAAAGATAGGACACATGGAGTATTCAGAGATGGCACAGCAAAGAGAAGAGCAGAGGTTATAACATGTAAAAGCACGGAAAATAAAGTAATTGTATGACAAGATGGAGACATCTTTGTGTTTTACAAAGTCCAATCTGAATTTCTATTATGAAGAGAGCCATATTAATAGGAAAAAAATGGCTGTGAAAATAATGCCTGAGGAAATAATGGTCCCCTACTCCCAAGGGCTGGTAGGACATGGCTTCAAGAAAGGGAAAACTATTCTGCATAATAGAAACAGAGAAATTTAAAATGGGTTGAGGATGGATGTCGAGTGCAGAGAAATTAGAGGTAGAATGAAGAGGAGATGAAACAGGGACAGGAAAACAAGGAGGAGGAAGAAGAGAGGAGAGGGAAAAGAGGCAAAAGAGGTGCAATAACTCAGAATTTAAGCAAAATCATAAAGGAAGGAAGAAAGGGGAAGGAAGAGCAAGAAGACAGGGAGAACAAAATGACAGCAAGTTTCCATATGTGAATGCTTCCATATTAACCCAGAGTGTTCAGAATAAATGTTCAAACTAAAGAACTGCATTCATGATTAAAGTCCTGTATGTGAACTCACAAGAGTTTTATATCAAGATATTGCCAAAGAAAATTGGTACATCTGATTAGAATTCAGGAATGTAGTAGTACAGGGAAGCCTGAGGAAGCAGGCCCACAAACTTGGAGGAAGTCATGAAGAAGATCTTGGAGCACCCACAAGTCATTGAGTAGAGTGTCAGACAAGTTCAGCGAGCTCACTGGACAGCAAGGACACCTGGATTATTAGAGCTCCCATACTTTATTCTAGGTAGGTCATGGCATTAAGCCATTCAAACAAATTTATTAGGTGCATGCTGTTATTATTCCCATTTTAGCAAGGAGAAAACAGTCTTATAGCAGTTAAATGGTTTCAATAGATTATACAGCATGTGGGAATCAAAGATAATATTCAAACCAAGGTCTTTCTGATTCCTGAACTGGCAGCTTAATCATCATTGCTCAGGGAGTTGAAAACCATTGGGTTCACCATAGCCTCCTTTATATTCTTGGACTCTGCACTATGTGGAACACAGATTATTTCTGAAACACTGCACAAAGAATGGAATCTGATATCAATTTTTCTGGGGTCACTTATTGTTGCCTCAAATGAGACAAAGCTGCAATATCACTGTTTCTTTTTAGTGGGTGATTGTAAGGGAGTGTTCAGCTATCACAATAGAGCTAACATGACCTCACCCATTCTTATTAAGACAAGTGTTTTGAATTAAAAATTAACATCTTTGACATGTTAGAGTGGTCTATACTAACCAAAGTCAGGTTTCTAAATAGAAAAAATATGATATTTGTATGATCTAATGGACAAGGGGAATGAACACCTTCTCCCATTCCTACCTTCTACCACAGAAGGAAATATTGGCTGTGCTTTCGTTAAAAATCAAAAAGTAGGGTTAAAAGGTTACATGAAAATATAACACAGTTGACAATAAGTTTAGTCATACATTAAAGGTATAGATTCTTAAGAGGTGACTTGATATGAGATCCTTACAAATCAGAGAGAAAATTCCCACTGGTGGTTCATATTACTTTATTGAAGACTCACTGCTATTGAATGTCTCTTTTGGATTATGTTGATAAAATGTCTGTATTTGGCTTAAAGAATAAGAAATAGTCCCTCACACTTACAAAGGATGTGCTGAGTAAAATAGAAGGAAAATTCTAAAATGATTGTTAAAGTATGAAGTATAAAATCTGGGGTTACTGAAAGTGACTTTTTTTTTTCTCTACATTAAATCGCAGCAACAAAGCTCAAAATATAGTTACTTAGTTATTTGGCACACATGCCATTAATTAAGCAATTTATTATATGTTTATGTATTTGTGTCTATTTCACAATTTTAACTACCATTTTTTTCAAGTGTTTTTATTTTAATTATTAAGTGCAGAGTGGAACTGTTTGCTCTAGATCAGGTGGTTTTCTAAATTGGCAAATGTTTATAAACATTAATTTCAAAAATAAAATGTGAAATTGTCTTAAAATCTGTACATCTAAACTCAAGCATGAGACTCTTCTAATTATCAGGCAGAACTTAGGTTCCTTTGGTTTTTGTTAAGATCTACAAGGCTGAAGCAATCATTTTCTGTAAGGTAAGTATTTAAGGACAGAGGTATCAACCTCCCCTCTATTGAGAGATAATTGCATGAAGTAGTTCTTTGTCATAGGGAATTTTATTGTTCACTGCAGAATATTTAGTACCATCACAATCTTTCCACAAGACTTTTCCAATAGTATCCACCTTATCCAATTGTGACTACCACAATGTCTCAGATTTTGTCAGGTATCTTTTAGGGCCCAGACCAAAATTTCCTTGATTGAGAACCATTGTTTAGACTTTACAGGTCACATGGTCTCTGTTGTAACAATTAAAGCAGCCATTGACAATATGTAATCAAAGGAACATGGCTTATTCCAACCAAATTTTATTTATGGACAACAAAGTTCAAAATTTCATTCAATTTCATATGCATGAATTCTCTTTCTCCTCTCATTTTATTTCACTTTCAATCATTTAATTTTTTAAAAAATATTCTTAGTTCATGGGATAAACATGATTTGCCAGTTCTTGATTTAGAGGATAGAACGAGCAAAAAAATTAAAAAACATAAAAACCCAAGTCCCTGCATAAATACCTTACAGCCAAAAATGAATTGTACATTTCATCATTTGTCAAGTGCTGTCAAGAAGATATGTAAAGGGATTGATGGTGGTAGTACTGAGGAATATTCTCTACAGAGACAGCTACACAAATATGGGATTGAACTATTCTAAAGGGTGACCAGCAGTCCATCATGGAGTCCAGATCAGGGGTGGTAAAGAGGCATATGTTCTATACGTGTCAGTAAAATATCAATTAATATTGATACATATATAGTATGTGTGTGTGTGTGTATATATATATGTATATGTTTATATGTATTTTTATATGCATGCTTAACTATTTCAAAAGAGAAACTCCTAGGATAGGATAATCTTTCAGCCTACTTTTCTCCATGTTTCTAGTTTTTCAATTGCTGGTGGTAGTTGTTCTGTCTTGATTGTTAGGTTTGAATGCACAGCAACAGATTTTCACATAGTCTTAAGACAATAGTTCCTTCTGTGCCGGGGGTATTGCAACAAAAGCAATCACAAATGCAGCAAGTGCATGAACCAACTCATTCATCAGAAAGTTGAAATCAATAAATACTGACTTCGATTCATATCAAGAACTAATTTGAGTCCTTCTTCCTACATAAACCCAAAGAAACCCTTTGAGGATGTCAAGGAATGAGCCACCTACATGATGCTGAGGTAAGCATAATATGATGTAGTACATTCAGTTTGAGAAAAATGAGGATTTTGTTTTCCTTCATTTCCTTGGGTTCCTTCACTGACCAAGTTCCTGCCATCTGCAGAGCAGTGGTTACAATAACATGTACTGATGCAGAGAACTCAATATCATACTGAGTTTTCCATGTAACTTTAATCTTAACTTGGGCCACAACCATTCACAGTAACTATGCCAACTGAGTCCTACAATTTTCAAGAAAAATATCAATGTCACTTGTGGGAATCTGTGGTAACCACTGAAATGGATAAAATTAAGGGTTAAGCTATCTTGTGGCCCAACCATGTCCCTGTAAGTAAGCAGACTAACAGTTATTCATCTTACCTCTGCCAAATAGTACCACCTTAACACTGTTACTCCAAGAGATAAAATGCATTATAAAGACAGTGACTGATCCTGATGGGTGAAATTTTCTAAATGACTAAACTGTACTTATTTGAATATATATCTATAGATAGATAGAGATATGCATTTACAAGTACATATATATATATATATATCCATGTGGATGTACACATATATTATTTTTCTGTGCACTGTTCATACCTCTGTTATAGGTTTATGTCATTGTTTCATATTATCTTTGGTAATTAAAATTTATATTTTATGAGACCATCCCAAAACATTTTTGAGGGAAGCAATTATAGATCTATAGACACTACAGCACTTAGCACAGTGCTTATGTATTATAAGTGTTTGTTGCATTTCAATTTAACTCTTGAAATTAAACTTAGTATTACTGAAAAAATGATGTGTAAAGTGACAACTCAGAAATAATTCCTGTATATGGTTTTTATTATAGAAGAATTCTTCACCAAATATTCTAAAAACAAGTCCTGCAAAACTACTTGTGATTATTTTTGTTATTACCAAGTAGTAGCAAAATCTTTAGACAATGCACAAAGAGCCAACTGCCCGAAAGGATTTGGTTTACCTTATAAGATGACTTGCAGAAATCACAGGAATTACCCAATCTGAGCTTTCAGGTCTTTGTTTTGAAGGAGGGGCTGTTAATTAAAAACAACAAATAATTTAATAAATTAACTAAATCTGAAGATAGAAGACAACCCTTCTGTGGAGTGGCATTTCACATGAAGATAGTCTAATAAAGGTGTCCTCCCACCTGTTTGTGTGGAGATCTTATAAAGTCCCAGATTGCTGTGCTGCACCCTCAAAGTCTTCGCTTCAGTACACCTGTGTAGGGGCCCAGGGACTGATACTTTTAACAGGTACCAAGGTGCTGCTGGTGTTGCTAATACCTCCCTTTGAAAATGACAGCTCTTCATGTTTCACGTATTCAACCTTAGCATTTCTTTCATTCAAGTTAGGTGACTCAGATCTTTCTTTTGATTTTTTTTGTATGTTTGTTGATTTTTATCTCACACCATGCTTTATTTTTCTTCACAACATTAACTGGACAGACAAGGAAAGTTGAATAGCAAGGTGATGTTTTCCAGCAACACAAAGTGTCATTATAGTTAATGGTAGCCAACTGGAGACTTACTTTACCTTAACTACATAAAGTATACTCGTCTCTTTCTTTTGGACTTGAGAATACTAACAGACTTGATATTTAATGATAATTTCTTTTATTTCCTTTACAGAGTGTATCTACGGGATATTTTCTTCCCCATATTTACTGCAAAATTTGTCTTTTGAAATCTTAAACCTCACTAAAAATATGTAAAGAAACCAGGGAAAAATAAAAAGTATTAACATTCCCCTTCAAGAATTAAAACATAACAAGCAACATAGAAATGTTTCTGATCTAGAGGAAAATGCTGGCTTAAAGCAAGGGCAGGGAGCACCACGGTGCAGAGCCAATGTTTTAGGTCAACATTTCTAGAAAACAGGACAGAGCATCCAGGAGAAATGATGTCATATTTGTTTTAGCGTGGTGCCTTGTCACAGGTTTGTGTTATTATCCCACGCATTGCTAATGGTGAGCCATTTTTTTGCAAACAAATAATAACTTTACATATTATGTACTTTACGAGCACCATAAAGATTCTGAGAAATATCACATGTAGGAGGCAAAATATGTTTTTTGATGGTCAATTTCAACATGATTCTGTAAATTAATTTAACTGTGATATGATAAGAAATCTGAACCTTACATTATTCACATATTGACCATTAATGTGCACTAGCGTTTTTCAGCATTTCAGCATTAGCTATAGGCTATAGCTCCTGGTAAATAACTCTAGAAGGATTAATGCAAGAATGATGGGAATGTTGTGAAATACTCTGACATGAAATCAAAATCTGATCTTAAATTGTTCATCATATTGCAAAGAAGTATCATTTTCAGTAGCAAATAAAAATTGGGGTAAGTGGAAAAAATTTTTGTATTACTTAAAGTTAAATGAGTGCTTAGGAAGCCCTATATATTTTTACAACAAAATTAAAGATACTTCGGAACACATATAAAGTCATGACTGATTTCAATTCAAAAGAAAATTAATTTTTCTACATCTGGAATATATGCCACAAAACAAAGATAAATTATGTTGAATAGAGAAATTAATGCTTTTGATGTTTTAAATGTTTATTTTAAAATGATAAATCATACATATTAAACATTTTATATTTCCATTTTAATTATTTATTTTATTCCCTCATTTGTATTATGAAATATGTGTATAAAGTTAAGTTTATTTTTGTATGTTACTTAGATATAAAATGTTATAATATATTGTTAATGACAGTATTAATAAACTATGCACTTATCCTGTCAATTTTATTTTATGGAAAATTTATAAAACTCTTGGTGTAAATCTACTTTAGAAAGTAATTATTATTTCTATGGTCATGTATTAATAATAAAATAAATATCTAAACAACATAAAAATTATAAAATAATTTTGATAATTTCTACAAATTACCAGGAATTCCAATTTCTCCTTTCCAAATTCAAAAATTAATTTCTTCCAGGAATTTGGAGATGATAAATTTGCAATAGTATGAGACATACATTTTCAGGTTTCAAGTTTCACTAAGGAGCAAACATGAGATTTATTTTGGTCACATCCTAATAACCTCTCTTCCCAAACCTGCCCCTTCTGCAGACTTCTTGTCTCAGGGCACAGGAAGTTCATTCCTAGAGCTATTCAGGAGGAACACTCAAAGTCACTTACTTCTTTCCTTCTCCTGATGTCCCACACCCAGTTCCGTAGAAGATTCATTGACTCTGTCTTCTAGATATCTCCTCTGTCTTCTTACCTGATATTCCCAGCACAGCTGCCAAAGTGACCCCTTTAACACGTTCTATCCCTATTACTTTCCGACCTGATCTCCTACCATTATCCCTTTGCTCACTCTCTTCCTTGGACACACTGGTCTCATTTTATCTTTGGGCGATTAACCTAGATATTTCCCCTGCCACATTTTCCTTAGATATTTTTTCTTTATTCACTCAGCTCATTGGTAAGCACAACTTTCACCATATCAAATGATTGAAAATATTAAGAAAGCACATGGATATATAGCTAGCAGTAGATTTCTCCACCATATATTCTCTCCCTTTATTATTATTTACTGGAATTATATTTGGGGAATAGTCTGCACTCTCTCATTTTTTCCAAATTGAAAAAATATTTATTGTATGAATCTATTACCCAAATCTTATGCTAGGGTAGAATTTTCCAAGGGTCCTTAGCACATGTCTCTATGCAAAACTATTAAACACTTCTTTGATTTTCTAAATTCTGGAGTATAATTTCTGTGTTTCTTTTCTCTTTTATTTCTCTTATGCTGTGATATGGACTGAATTGTGCTCCTTCAAAACTCACTGGATTAAGGTTGAAACCCTCACCACAGAACGCGACTATATTTGGACATAGAGTCTTTAAAAAAGTAATTAAGTTAAAATGAGGTTGTTAGTGTGGGCACTGATCCAGGAGGACTGGTCCATCTGTAAGGACACAGACCCACACAGAAGAAAGATCATGCAAATACAAGGACAAGATGACTGTGCACAAGCCCAGGAGAGGGACCTCAGAAGAAATGACCCCACCAACACCATGGTCTTGGATCAGAACTGTAAGGAAATAACTGTGTTGTTCAAACTGCCCCATCTGAGATACCCTTTATGGCAGCCTTAACAAACTAACATACCCTAATCCATTTCTGATTCTTAAAATATTTCCTAATGTATTATGAAAGTCAAGTCAAGTAACTAAACTGCTTTCTAAGATGTTTAACAAGATGTATATTTTAGGTACTAAGGGGAAACTGTTCTACTAGCAGAGTGGCCATTAATGCTCTTTCCTAAAAGTGTCCTGTTATACTTAGGGAAATAGAGGGATCATTTTTCTACCTCTTTGATGATGACAGAGGCAGGCATG
Organism: Sciurus vulgaris; assembly: GCF_902686455.1. NCBI lineage: Eukaryota > Metazoa > Chordata > Mammalia > Rodentia > Sciuridae > Sciurus > Sciurus vulgaris. Next base: position 131,394,560 of record NC_136469.1, on the reverse strand, counting down.
TGACTCGTTTCAGCAAAAGAAAGTCAGTGGAGATGATGAGTGGCAATCAAAGCAAAAGTTTCTAGAATCATTATACAGATTGCCTTGTTTACTTTTGTCTGCCTTGGTAACTGCAGCATCAAGAGGGAGGCTACAGAGGACTGAGCTCCTGAGTGTACGTGATGTGGCCAGCACTGGTATAAGAATGGATGAAAATCAAATCTGTGTTGTGTTGAAGCCTTGAGATTAAGCAGGTTTTTGTTACTGCAGAACAACTTAACCTATCCTGACATACCCGTCATCTGAGGTATTTCCAGTTTCTGTCCATGCTTGAGACACTGAAGCAATTATTATATTCTACATTGTTATTCTTTTTCAGAGAATTAAAAAAGTATTTTTTCAGTAAGAATTCCATGAGTAATAAGTACACCGGATTGCATTCTGAACAAAAACACTCAGCCCATTGCTTAGTGGCCTCTTGCGATGATTTCAGTGATGACAAATACTCACTGAACACAGAGAGCCACAGAGCAATAATTCTATAAATGGTGGGAATTTCTGTGATGCTGCCACCATTTGCATTTCTTGTGCATATAATTCAAAAGCCCTTGTGTTTGTCATAATTGAAAATGCCTTGATGTTTCCTTCTGTGGCTCTCCACTGTCTTGGTGCCATTATTTTGGTGGGTTGGCATCCACAAGGAAAACTTCTTGTATCCCACTGTGTCATGGGTGTTTCAAGGGTGTTCCAAAAAGCAGAAATATTGCAGAGCATATCCATGATCCAAACATTCTCACTTAAGAGATGAGAGGAAAAGACTCTAGAGTTGTCATAACTAATTTTGTAGGCTTTTGTGCATTCTGACTTAAAAATTCTCACCATTCGGATGCCATTTGTTTTGTTTCTTTTGCAGGAATCATTTCTGCCTTTCCTCCTCACCTGCCTTTCTCTGTCTTTATCATTTGGAGGCTGCAGAGGAATCAATTTATTTTTCTTGAAAGAGCTTTTATTAATATGATTTTGACCATTACTTAAATGATTAAGTACTTAAGAGAGATCATTCTACCCAGAACCCATTTCATAGGACGGAACCATGGTTATCATCAACTTGCTTTCCATAAACATGAACCTGGGCCAATAGTAGGGGGAAATATAAAGCTGACAAATGATGCTTCGCATCCTCCATCTATTTTCTTTCTTTATCCCATCAGCACTTATTCTGGGGTTCATTTTGTTTCTCGCAGCAGTAGTCCTATTACATTCATGATTTCATTTCTAGCCTCGACCCCTAAAGCACACTCGAAACTCTGCAAATACTGTCCGGTGTCTATCATTATCATATTAGGGGCTCATTATGGAGTTACAGTCAGAGCACTGCAGAATCCCTCTCTCAGAAATAGTTTCTAGTCTCTGAGAAAGCCAGAACAGCATACATAGGTTTCCATGTTCAGCATGTTCCTTAAATTCACATGACTACCTGAAGGGAAACAAAAGCATAGTATTTGTGTGTGTGTGTGTGTGTGTGTGTGTGTGTGTGGTTGTAGATGGACAGCATGGGAAGCACGACTTTATTTTGTTTTTATTTTTTTATATGGTGCCAAGGATTGAACTCAGTGCATCACACATGCTAGGTAAACACTCTGCCACTGAGGCACAGCCCCAGCCTGAAAAACATAGCATTTTGACAGCTACCAGTTTTATACTGACTTCCGGTATTAAAGAATGGTGAGTTCTAGACAACCTTCTGGCTTAGGGTCAACACACAAACCTGTTTCTAACTAGCATTGTGACTGACTCTATCATAGATATTCTATTCTGCACACCTGTATTGCATCTTGGAGAATTTACCTTAGTTCCAGAGGGAGAATCTAAGCCAGTCACAGTAATTCTATTCCTCTTACAATGGTGATGGACCAATCAGCATAAGTATTTATTCAGGACCATGGAAATGACCTAGTTAAGGACAACACATGAGGGAAGGCATTTGCTGAGTGCTTATGGGGAAGGAGCTTCCTCCACTTATAAAAGACCTTTTATAAAGGTCTTGGAAATGACCCATTTCTCTTTTCCAGAAAACATGAAGAAGGAAGTAGCATGAAGAGGTACAATTCTTTTTGGAATCACAAGGGGAAACCTACCTTACAATGACTTTGATATCTGAAAGCAGAAAAAAGAAGAAAGTGGGACCTTGGTAACTTCATTGAGCCACTGAACTAAACTCACCCGGTTGTTATATTTGGATTTTAAATGTGTCCCCCTAAATTCATCTGTTAAGGGTTAGTACCCAGTGCAACAGTGTTCAAAGATGGAGCCTTTATTTGTTCTTTGGATCATGAGTGTTCTGACCTCCTTTATGTATTAATGTGTTTATAGATTCATAAATTAATGGATTAGTAGGATATGGAACATGGAGAAAGTAGTTATAGTAGGTCATTGGAAGCATGCCATTGAAAGTTGTATTGGAACTCTAGACTCTTCCTGGATCTCTCTATGCTTCCTTGCTTCAGTAAGGTAAACCTTTGTTCCCCCTTACCTTCCCTGCTATAATGTTCTGCCTTGTCTCAGGTCCAAAGTAGTGGAGCTAAGCGATCAAGAACTGAAACCTCTGGAACAGCGAGTCAAAGTAAACCTTTCTTCCTTGAAGTTGGTTTTCTTAGGTATTTTTTCACAGTGACACAATGTGAACACAGCTCACATACCTGTAGTTTATGTTTCCTCTGCATTCCTTTCAATTCAATAAGATCTTCAAACATGCTTTATTTAAAAAATTTATTTTTCTAAAAAAAACACGAATATTCCAACCAAAAATTCCTTCACTACTAAAATCCTAAGAATAAGGTTGTCTAGATACATTGAAAAACATCTATGTAAGCCCAGTGTCCAGGTGATGCATAATATAATGTGTTCATGTAAAGTTTTTTTTGTCAAATCAGCTAATATTAAAAATACTTTTAAAGATCTCTCTCTCTCCATATTGGATAAAATTAATGCTGATAGCCATGATTAAAACTGTGTTTTCTTCAATACTAATGTTTCATTATATATATATACATATACATGTGTTCATAGATCCATAACTTAATGAATTATTATATATATATAAAATGAAGGGAAAATATATATATGATAATGAAGTAAAAACTAAAAACTGACTCTATGCACATAGATCATTAGAATACAGGAAAATGTTAGTTACAGAAGTTCTGAAGTTATTTAAAGTAATTTTACATGTTTACTTATGGTTATCTTCAGAGTTCTCTTTTCTCTCCTTTTATTCTTTATTTTTAATAAATATAGAAATATCCTCTATATCAAATAAATGGATTCATTCTCTATCATTAAAATAAAGATCATTAATTTTTGTTATATGTTGTTAGGATAAGTAAATGCCTGAGACATGAGGAATGAAGATTATGATATCTATAATTTGGAGATTGAGTTTAAGTATATGTATTTTGGAGGACACTAAGAGACCATAGCACTCCACCTCTGGGCATTCAAATGATTATCATTCTCACATGCATAATATATTCTTTCATTCCAATCGTCCCCAAATTATTAACTATTTCTAGCCTAGTCTGAAATCCAGTCTCATCTTAATCAATCATGGCTAAGAATCAAGGTAGCATTGTTTTTCATGTGTAAATCTGTGAAAACAAACAAGTTATTCACTTTCAATATACAATGGCTGGCAGGCTTAGGATAGACAGTTTTTTATGCCACAAGGGAGGAACAGGAAAGATGGCAGATGTTACAGGCCCAAAGTCAATCCAAAACCCAACAAAGCAAACAACCTTAAATCTTGAGGCTTATAAATAATCTTTGAGAAATTAAAACCAGCACATTATAGAGACAGCTACATTCCATGTTTATCACAGCACAGTTTATAATAGTCATGTTATAGACTCAGCCGAGGGGCCCACAGGCCCTTATTATTGATTCTCTGAAGTGGTCCTTTGTCCATGACTCTACTCGGCATCAACAATTGAATGGATAAGAAAAATATGGTATACACACACAGTGGAGCATATTCAGCCACAGAAAAAATAAAATCATGTCATTTGCTGCAAAGTGGATCAATCTGGAGATCATAATGCTGAGTGAAATAAACCAGACTCAGAAAAACAAGTATTACATTCGTGTTTTCCTTCACATGTGAAAGAATAAAGAAAAGGAAGAAAACAATGACCCAGATATAGCAGGGAGACTATTAGGAAAGAGGAAAGCGATCCAGGAAAGGGAGAAAGCAAGAGCAAGAGAGGGTAGTAGGAGATGGATGGTATGTGCTTAAGCAATTATGACACAATGAAATCCAGCATTCTTTATAATTAAAATGCTCTAAAAATTGTCTTTTGCTCCATGATCCATTGTCTGACATATTAGAATAGGAGTCAAGCACCCAATGCCCTGGACACGCTGGGAGAGAAGTCGAGACCCCATGTCCTAGCTGGGTACCCCACATAGCAGCTCTTGCAATTTGGAGTCTTATGTCTACAGTTCTCACAGGATGACATTTTGTGCTGGTGACTCTACAGTGATTTGATCTCAGGGGCATGCCAGTCCTCACAGCCTTTCTAGACTTTGACTCCATGAACTCTGTGATGGCCCCAACACCATGGCTGTACTGACTCTTCACATATAAACTTGATGGGTGACATATTCAGACCATGGTATTACTTTTATCTAACAAGTTCAGGAAAAAACAAAAACAAAAACAAAAACAATTGAATTGGAAAAAGATATAGTTCATTAATTCACAACCTTGCAGTGTTGGGAAAAAAAATAACTGATTATTAGCTCCAAACAGTAAAAGTGTAAAGATCATGAAGGAAAAAAATGTCCATTAAAATTTTCAAATGATTGAAAGCTCTCAGGACAAAGATTAGACCAAGATTGTGGAGTCTTTCGTTGACATAAATTAACCCAATGAGAAGATCGAATTCAGGTTGAGACCTTGCCACAAAAGCTCTATAATTCCCAAATCATCTATAGTAAGTCAAGAGAGAAGGGTTTATAATTGAAAAAATTAAGAAATGATGCTGATGTGAAAATTTTGTTTTAAAATGGCCTGTAGTCCTTGCTCTTGCCCCATGGAACTGACTTGAATCAAATAGACAAGAAGCTGTCTGAGTATTTTAGAAAGTTGTACAGTCAATGAAACCATATAATCATAGATTGAAATAGTCCATGTTTATTTAAATCTTATGTTATATTTGGGCAACAAACTTTTATTGGCACAAAAAGAGATGTTCATCCCTCAGGAAATCTTTTTCCCAGAATCTACTCCAGAGGACCCAAGAAGGTAAGTGGAAAGAAACACTGGCTGGAAGGAGAAGCAGAGTTGCAATGAACAATGGGTTTGGTACCTTTTTCCAGATATCAGAATCAGGAACTAATTGAAGAATATTCTCCACCAGTTTCTCCCTAAGAGGTAGAATTGCTAGAGATTAGTGACTGTTCTGTCTTTCACTCTTCCTCTTTTAGAATGTACTTATTGATGGTATCCTGTTCTTACTCTACCAATGTGCCCTAGCTGAATGTTGACAGGAAAAATATAGGTTTCACTATTTTATAGACTTGTGGTCCAACAAGAGCTGCATTCAAATTTGATGTAGAGACTGTTGCCACCACCTGGAGATCTTAGGGTTGAGTTAAATATAGTAACTGCACAGCACATTCTAGTATTCTTCCTTTGAGGGGGGATAGGTTGTGTGTTCTCTGTGGGAGAAGGGAGCAAAGAAATATTATGTATGCAGATCAAAAGACTGTGTCAGAAACTGAATTGCTTACCAAATATCTTACAACTTCTATATGCTCTCCAGATCCATTAGAATTAGGCAAGATCATGTGACTTGTTTGGCTCACAGAAGAAATATATTTCTCTTCTAGGAAAAAGTAGCAGATTACTAGAACAAGATGACACAGCGTTCTTTTCTTAGAGATTAGGCTCCATTTTACCTTGATGAAACTTTAGGATCAAAGCAGTCACCAAATGGAAGATAGTTGCGTGAAAAGTCATGTTAAAATTATTGGGTCTACCATACTTTTCACCTGAGCCAAAAGCAAACTGTCATTGGATTAAGTCACAGAACTTTAGTGCTTTTGTTAATGTTATTTCCTATTTATATACTTTTCATTATGTCATCATTGGCCCACCCAGCATTGCCCTACAGAAATATAAGGATGAGCCACTGTAGCTGTGTTTGTCAACTTCCCATTCCTGTGACAAAATGTCTGAGATAATCAACTTAAAGAAGGAAAGATTTATTTTGGTTCACAATTTGAGAGTTTTTAGTTCATAGTGACTTCTCTCCATTGTTTCTGGGCCTGTAGTGAGGCATAACATCATGGTGGGGAGGGGTTGATGGAGCACAGCATGAGAAAGAGAGTAAGGGGAGAGAAAAGAGAGAGAGACAACCTACATTCTTTAAGGGCACACCCTGAGTAAACCACTTCCTTCAACTAAGCCCACTTCCTACAATTTTCACCATCTCCAAAGTGTCCCAACTGTCAACAATGAGCCTTTGGGGGACATTTTAGATCCAAATTATAACAGTAGCCAAATTTTAAAAGTATGAGATAGGTGAGATTAGTTTTAGCAATATATTTTGTTCAACTCAACGTGTCCAAATACAATTAATATAAAAATTAATGATATATTTTGTATATATTGTGTAACTATTAGAAATCATATCATAATTCAGACTGGCCACATTTCAGTTGGTCAACTCGAAGGGTGTTTTGGGATAAAGTCAGCCTTCAAATCGCTGAACTTTAAAGAAGCAAATTTCCCTCAATGACAAGAGGGAATTTTCCAGAGTGAATTATAGTTAAGATTTTAAATACATTCGAGATTACACCTGTAGGATTTGGAGAAGATAGAAGTAAGGGAAATTCTTTCTTCAAATAAGGTCTCACAACTCAGAATTTCATTATTTACTAAAATCTACATTTTGGCATCTAATAACTGATGGAGTAGTAAGGGCAGCAGGAAATTGAACACAAATGTTTTCTTGTTCTCTCTTTCACACTTACAGTGCTATGACCTTGAAACCAGAAGTCCAGTGCAGCTCTTTTGTATCTGTTCCTCTAGTTTTCTAAGTAGCTCATTCCTTTCTGCTTGACTTACCTCCTGAGGCTTACTCTTCCTACATTAAGCCTCAATGAAAGAATAAAGTGTTGTGCTTAATGGATTTCTAGATTTTTAAAAATCAGGACTAATTATGGTAACTGCTAAGTTGCTTTAAGAAAGAGAAGCTAAAATATAGTTATGTAAATAAAATAAGAATGTATTTCTCCTTTACAGAAGTCTAGACATACATACGCCTTTTAATTATTCTAGACATATATTGCTTAAAAGGAGCATTTGACTTGTAAATGGGTATAGATTATTTTATTATGTTAATTGCTTTTAAACCTCAGCCATCAGGAAGATGGCAGCTCTTACTGAAGAGTTTGTGTAAACAAGTTTAGGAGAGGAATAGTTGGAATCTGTCCAAAGAATTATTGCACAGGAAGGTTGACCCCTACAGATCTGGAAAGGGTTTTCAATGATCTCTTAATACATTAAACCAAACCTTAGAGATAAAATTAGAGTAAAGAGGAAAGCAATTTTTTTTCTTTATTTTACTACTACTGCTACTATTGTTATTTGTAAATGGAATTCTGTCAATCAAAAAATGTGACACATCCATCATGTCAGGATATTTTATTAGTTAAAGTATTTTGGTTGCATGTTTTAAAGCCAATATAAATTGATTTCAAGGAATTTGCTGGTTCAGAAAACTAAAAAATTGGGGGGCATATTATTTTTCAAGCAAAACTGGATCCAAGATTTCAAATATTGTCATAAAGACTCAGCTTTATTCTTTCCACTTTAAATGTTTATTATCTTCAGAGTCCATAAGTTATCCCCTGTTGGTACCAAGGTGGCAAGAAGCAAGACCATCCTCTCAGCTGTTCAGAAAGGGAAAATATCTCTTTTCCAATATAAATTCAATAACAGTTCCTGAGACTCACAGGAATTGATTTAAATAGGTCACATACTCATCCCTGTATCATACCCCAGGCAGGATAGTTAATACTCTGATTTGGTGATATTTGCACTTTGAAGAGGAAGGTAAAATCAACTCTAACAAAATGTATGGAATGACATTGGGAAAATGAAATCTTTTGCAGTGAAAATGGGTAGGTTCTTAATAGAAAAAGGAGGTACATATATGAAGCATGCAATAATTGTTTTACAATATACTTAAAATATAAACCACTTAACTATAAGTTATATCTTGTAGATTTAATGCTATATTTTATTTTTAGCATCAAATTTGGTAAACTTATTTCATAAAAACTATTTTATATCAAAGGCAGAAAATAGACATAATAGGTACATAATAAATATTTCTTGAGTACATAAGTGGATTTATAGTGGAAAAAGTTATCAAACGTATATTTCCATATTTTAAAAATTCCTCAAAATATTATATCTTAAAACAATAACTATAAATGTTTTCATGTTTCTCTGGGTCAGCAATTTGGTCAGGGCTCAGGAAGGCTCAGGAGGGATGTCTCATCTCTATGGTCATTTGGGCTCATTCATGCATTTGTAGTCAGTTTTCAAATGTCAAGTTTCAACAGATATGAAATATTTCTGACATCTCAGGAAACCTTAATCACATGTTTGGAGGTTGTCAGGAGAAAGAGGGATCACTAGACTGTACATCTGCCATAAGCCTGCAGACTGATCCCAGACTTTCCGCTAGTGTGATTTTGTTCAAAAACTTCCACACAAGAAAAGCCTCCATGCCAAGCATTTTGGAGCCTCTTCTTACATAATATCCCATTGATGAATATGTCACAAGGAGCAGAGAAATAGATTCCATTGTCTTCATAAGAGAAGTTGAAAAATAGTAAGACCTTTCCATTTTTCAATTTACCATAGTTCAACTTATGGCCACAATTATTTTCATTCCTCTTACCTGCAAAATAATTTCTCTCCAATAACTCCCAGTAAAATCTTACTAAATTTTAACATCAGAATCAAAATTTAGCATCTTATTATCTGAATCTAGTCTAAGATAAATATATTTCCTATGACTCATGTCCTATTAATTCAGTTAAATTACCCTGAATGAGGACAGAATACTAGCTTCTCCCATTACAGGACAGAAATTATAAGAACACACTGGTTCATAGCAATTCTGAAATTTAGCAAGGCACATGATGTCAATTCTCATTACTCTGTAAACACGTTTTTCTTGATTTGAGATGGATTTTGTTCCCTGCTAGAGATTCCTAAGTCAATTTTTCTCCATGATTCTTGACTCTGCCCTCTGTCATCCTTCCTTTTAGAAAAGCATGTCAGTATTTTATTAGCCTATTTTCAATCTTTATTAAGTTAGGGGTCCAAAACACTTTCTAATTTGAACAAACTCTTTCACTTGTGGTAAAATTGATGTAATTTGATAAATGCCATTCTCTTTAAGATTCTATGGATTTACTGTGAATTCACAGGCACTATGATCACATTTTCTAGTGCTACTTATGTTAAACCAAGTTATATGGTCAAATTCACACTGAAAACATGGGAAAAAATAGTTTGAACCTCTTATGGAAGGAGTTATAAGATAAAATGGTCTTTTCTTTAAATCAGTCATATAATATGGGATTTTAATATTCAGTAGAAAATTCTCACATTTACTTACTACCATAAGGAAAAAAAAAAAGCTATTTTGTAATATAAGTTCCTGATTTGTATCCACATTGACTTTTTCCCAAACTTACTTCCCATAATCATCTAGCTTTAAATTCAGACAAATAAAGAATAAAACAAATGCAGAATATGTAAAAGGCATACATATGACATGAGATTTATAAATGAAGAAACCATTTCTTATATTCAATTCACTAAACATAATTTTTAAATATTCTTAAGATAACATCATGAAGTCCAGAGTTCTAAAATGAGCATTAATACTGACCTCAAATTCTGAATCTAAAATGAAAATGTCAAATGCAATCAAAAACTAATCCAAAGATATGCTTGCAGATTTTACCTCTATCGTAAAATGTAATCCTTATTCTTTGGGAAAAGTAGAATATTTGTCCTTAAAAATCCACATCATGGTGTTAGAATTATATTAGATTTAATTTAGGATACTGAAATCCATGGGCATGACACATTGAGAAAAGACAGTGAAAATTTTTGCAAGACAGTAAATGTGTTCAAGTGCATCTTTAAGGGTCACTACACTTGCACAGTTTCTATAGAAACCATATTTCAGTAGCACAATGTCTAAAATAAAATCACTTTGAAATAAACTAAAATATTCTTTATATTTCATTATAGGATAAAAACCTTTAGAACAATAATTGAGTAAAAGAAAAACTATGAAATGCCTCTTTTTTCCTAAGCAGTTAATAAATCATACAAAATATAAATGTTAAAAAGAGCTTAAACATTCACTACTGTTCCTCTATTCCACTTCTTTGAAATTGTGTTCTTTCCATATTTAGGCATGGGAAGGAAGAGGAGCTACGATAACTGTTACTAGTAATAGCAGAACAGTTGTATAGAAAGATACACTGACCCCTTGGAAGTTCACATGAAAAAGAAAGAAATCTATATGCCAGTATTTGAATGGAATCCATGCCCTGAAGATGCAAATGTTTCCAAGAACTCCATCAACTAAACAAACAAATAAACAAACATGAGCTTAATATTTACATTTACTCATCCATTGTGGGTCCTGTTCTAGATTCTGAGAATGATGCTCTCGTAATAGTATTATAGACAAGAATTAATGGATCAGAAATAAGAAGCATTTATGCTTACTTTTTCTTTCTTTTTTTTTGGTACTGGGAATTGAACACAGGGACACTCAGCCACTGAGCCACATCCCCAGACCTATTTTGTATTTTATTTAGAGATAAGATCTCACTGAGTTGCATAGCACCTTGCTTTTGATGATGCTGGCTTCGAACTTGCCATCCTCCTGCCTCAGACTCCTGAATCACTGAGATTACAGGTGTGCACCACCATACCTAGTTTATGCTTACTTTAAAAATGTTCTTTAAATATAATCTGATGTAAAACTTGAATTTTATTGAAAAAGTTATCTCAGTGTTGGTGATAACTAAAATGAAATATATCTTACTTTCTTTGAAAAAATACAAGATTTAAAACCTTCTTAAAGGTTTAAAATATATACTTGAATATATATTTACCTTTAACATTTATACTTACCATATTTGAGATGTAGAGCTTTTGGAGACTCCAAGGAATAAACAATTCTATTTTAATGTAGAAGTTCTGGGGAAGTGAGATACAACTTGATTGTATGTGAAAAAATATTATTTTCACTAGATAAATACATTTCTTATAATTTTCTCTTATAGTTTTTCTTTGCTACCTCTTAGTATTGCTTCATATTTTCAACCACTTTAACCTTGAGTTCATCTACACCCACATAGCTTAGTTATCATGACAGAGACTACTTTTGTCAACAAGACAGTATTTCTTCCATGAAATTCTTCCCCAAGAATAACAGACTGTAAACCAGTAAATAATTTAACCATTTGTTTCAGGAAATTTTCTGGATAAAGAGTCTCCTCCTGTATGCTGTTGATTGTTCTGTCAGTGTAACAGAGTAATTACCGAAGCACAATCCTTGTGACCACATAACAGAAGCATATCCACCAGTTTAGTAAATCATATCATGAACTTTCCCCAAATGCAGTCTTCTCTATCTTGAAAGATCCACTGTAAACTTACTTGATCCCAGATATTAATTCCTATAAATATCCACCTTTGAACTCACTATTTTGTCAAGTAACTGCTCTCACTTGTTAGAGAAGGTTAATAAATCAAATATAAGGAAATACTGAAAGGAGGAGAGAAAGAAACAGAATAGAGATGTTGGGACACATTCACAGAATAACATGTATAGCAATGAGGGTTTATTTTTTTCTCTTCCACTTTTATATATTTTTTACTTTTTTGCCGCTTATCTGTCAGACTGGATGCTAAAGAAGCCAACCACCTGGGAATGTCAAGGAGTATAGGAAAAAAAAAAAAAAAAAAAAAAAAAAAAAACAGAAAAAGGAAGACATAGCAGGTCTGAAAACATTAAATTAACTTCTCTATGCCAGGCAAACACAACAGCAAAGAACACAGCCTCAACCCCACCTCAGTTAAATCACATAAAATGGGTAAGTTTTGCTATATCCACACCAGACAGTAATAAGCAATTCAGTCTTCAATTGGTGTGGTGTCAAGGACAGTTTCCAAAAACATTATAGATAAATGTTCAAGTACCTTACAGGATGGAAGACAAAGAAAACATGGAAATGAAAGAGAGAACAAAAAGAAAATATGTAGGAAACCAACATCAAATACGATCTCATTAGATTTAAAGCAACTTCATGCAAAAAGTTATAACATGCAAACATAAACCAGAAGATTTTAGGGATGACTATGTTAATATTAAATAATGAATACTTTAAAGTATAGAAAATTTCCAGGGATAAAGGAGGATAATATGTGATGATCAGGACTAAATCCATCAGGGAGAAATAGTAATCCTAACTGCATAGGAACTACAAAAATAGCTATAAAATATGCAGTCTAAAAACTGATAGAACTGAAAAATATATTCACAATTACAGATGGTCTTCAACATTCTTACTTTTACAATTAATAGAGCAACTGAACTTCAAATCAGTTAGAATACATAAGAACTCAAAACGCCATTAACCAATAGCATCTACTCAACATTTAATAGAACATTCCATCAGTGACAGCAAAATACTCATTCTTTTCAAAAGCTTATTGAACAACTACAAAGATTGACTATAGTCTACCTGGGAAATAAAGCAAGCATCGATAAATTTTAAGGGATTGACATCACATTGAGTGTATTCTCTGACCATAATGTATTAAACTAAAAACTACTGACAGAGAGATAATGAGAAAGTACTGAGTACTTGGAAACTACCCAGCACCCTTTAAAATAATCTATGATCAAAGAAGTCAGAAGGGAAAACAAGAAAACATTTTGAAACTAAATGCAAACGAAAACAAATGCCAAAATATGTAGGACACAAACTACAGCAGTCCTAAAAGGGAAATGTAGAACTCTAAATAAATGGTATATTGAAAAAGAGAAAAGCAACACAAAAAGAAAGAAAAAATGTATCCAGTGAGCAAAAGAAAAGAAGCACTAAATATAATTGTGCAGAACAATGAAAATAAAGACAAAAACAATAGAGAAAAATCAATGAAAAAACCTTGCTCTTTGAAAAGATTAATAAAATCTACAAACTTCAATCAAGATTGATGAAAAAAAAAAGAGAGGGAGAAATAAAAATTGCCAGTTTCAGGAACTCAACAGATTAAGTCCAACAGACCCTGCAGGTATGAAAAATATAAGGTAATGGGAGTCCTGTTGAGGAAGTCTGGTCCTAAGCCGACATGTTGAAGATTTGGACCTACTTTTTCTTCTATAATCTGCAGGGTCTCTGGTCTGATTCCGAGGTCCTTAATCCATTTTGAGTTGAGTTTCGTGCATGGTGAGAGATATGGGTTTAGTTTCATTCTGTTGCACATGGATTTCCAATTCTCCCAGCACCATTTGTTGAAGAGGCTATCTTTTCTCCATTGCATATTTGTGGCCCCTTTGTCTAGTATGAGAAAATTGTATTTATTTGGGTTTGTGTCCATGTCCTCTATTCTGTACCTTGATCTACCTTTCTATTTTGGTACCAATACCATGCCGTTTTTGTTACTATTGCTTTGTAGTAGAGTTGAAGATCTGGTATTGCGATACCCCCTGTTTCACTCTTCCTGCTAAGGATTGCTTTAGCTATTCTGGGTTTCTTATTCTTCCAGATGAATTCATAATTGCTTGCTCTATTTCTGTAAGGTACGTAATTGAGATTTTAATTGGAATTGCATTGAATCTGTATAGCACTTTAGGTAGTATGGCCATTTTGACAATATTAATTCTTCCTATCCAAGAACATGGGAGATCTTTCCATCTTCTAAGATTTTCTTTAATTTCTTTCTTTAGTGTACTGTAGTTCTCATTGTAGAGGTCTTTCACCTCTTTTGTGAGATTGATTCCCAAGTATTTTATTTTTTTCGAGGCTATTGTGAATGGGGTAGTTTTCCAGATTGTTCTTTCCAAAGATTCATCACTTATGCACAAGAAATACAAGCAAGAATCAATAACTGGGATAGATTCAAACTAAAAAGCTTTATCTCAGCAAAGAAAACTATCAGCAATATGAAGAAAGAGCCTAAGAGTGGGAGAAAATCTTTGCCAATCATACTTCAGATAGAGCACTAATCTCCAGAATCTATAAAGAACTCAAAAAACTCTACACCAAGAATGCAAATAATCCAATCGACAAATGGGCTAAGGAAATGAATAGACACTTCACAGAAGAAGATCTACAAGCAATCAACAAACATATGGAAAAATGTTCAACATCTCTAGTAATAAAGAAATGCAAATCAAAACCACCCTAAGATTCCATCTCACCCCAATTAGAATGGCGATTATCAAGAATACAAGCAACAACAGGTGTTGGCGAGGATGTGGGGAGAAAGGTACACTCATACATTGCTGGTGGGGCTGCAAATTAGTGCAGCCACTCTGGAAAGCAGTGTGGAGATTCCTTAGAAAACTTGGAATGGAACCACCATTTGACCCAGCTATCCCACTCCTTGGCCTATACCCAAAGGATGTAAAATCAGCGTACTATAGAGATACAGCCACATGAATGTTCATAGCTGCTCAATTCACAATAGCCAGATTGTGGAACCAACCTAGATGTCCTTCAATTGATGAATGGATAAAGAAACTGTGGTATATATATACAATGGAATATTACTCAGCCATAAAGAATGATAAATTATGGCATTTGCAGGCAAATGGATGAAATTGGAGAATATCATGCTAAGTGAGATAAGCCAATCTCACAAAACCAAAGGTCGAATGATATTGCTAATAAGTGGATGAGGACACATAATGGGGGGAGGGAGGGTTAGTGTTAGGGTTAGAATTAGGGTTAGGGAGGGGGCCAAGAATGGAGGAAGGAAGGTCTGTATAGAGGGAAAAGAGGGGTGGGAAGGGTGGGGGGAAGGGAAAAAATAACAGAATGAATCAAACAACAATACCCTATGTAAATTTATGATTACACAAATGGTATGCCTTTACGCCATATACAGAAACAACATGTATCCCATTTGTTTACAATAAAAAAAATATATATATATAAGGTTATACTACAAGCAACTCTTCCACAAAACTTTGACAACCAATATTAAATTTAGCAATTCTATGACATACACAAAGATAATTCATCTACTATGAAGTGTAAAATTTGAATAACATTATCACTATCAAAGAAATTGAATTTCTAATTTTAAAACCTTCCCCAAAATAAATCTTCACACCCAGATAATTTTACTGTAAATTTTACTGTTAGATTCCAGTAAACATTTACAGAAAAAAATAATACCACCTCTATCCAATTTCTTTCAAAAGGAAAATACACAGGAATAATAAATATTTTTGTTTCTATGGAGCCAGTATTAATTACCCTGATATCAAAACTATATAAAGATAGAACAAAAAAGAACATAACCCCCAAATTTATGGATATAAATGCAAAAATTCATATCAAAATATCAGCAAATAGAATTCTGCAACATTCTTAAAGAAATGCCATAGTCAACTGGAACTTATTCCAAAGTTTCAAGGCTGGATTGGCATCAAAACTTACTATTCCTGGGCATGATAGTGCAGGTCTATAATCCCAGGAACTTGAAAGGCCTAGACAGGAGGATCACAAATTCCAGACCAACCTCAGCAATTCAGTGAGAACTGGCTCTAAAATTAAAAAAAAAAAAAACAGTGATTATCTCATTGGTAGCACACCCCTGGGTGGAAAAAAAAAAAAAAAAAAAAAAAAAAAGAAAAGAAAACCTTAATATTATCCAACACATTAATAAGTTTAACAGGAAAAATAATCACATGATCTGAAAATCCAGCAGACATAGTTTATGCTTGAACATGATGAAATTATCAGAAAACTAGGATTATAAAGGAATTGTATTAATTTGATAAAGGTCATTTACCATCCCTCTCCCTTCCCCAAACAAACAAAAAAAAAATAGAGAAACAGAAACAAAAACAAAATTCCCAAACCTAGCATCCTAATTGACAGTGATATTCTTTATGCTTTACTCCTTACACTGGGGATGAGTTCAGATCTCTGTTTTCACCAATACAGCAATGGTGAACATAACATAACACTAAAATTTCAATCCATCACAATAAGGTGAGAAAAGAAGGTAAAAGAGATAAAGGTTGGGGTGGAAAAAATAGAAATAAAACTGTCCCTATTTGCAGATGACATGGCTGTCTACACACAAGTCCTCACGAAAAATCTCCAAGTCACTTGTTGTACTAGAAATGAACACAACGGTGAAGGATAATTGATGAACACATAAAAGTGAATTATATTTCAATAAATTAGCAATGATCATGTGGAAAGAAATTAAAACTTCAGAGCAATTTTTAATTAGTCAAAAAATGAAATACGTATAAATATAACAAATATTTACAGGCATTCTATTTCAAAACTCTAAAGTATTGAAGAAAGAAATTACAAAGTGATATAAATGAAGACATGTCCTGTTTACAGATATCAGCAAAGTCTGTATTACCCAAGTTTTATATAAATTGAACACAAGTCCTATCAAAAATCAGGCAGGTTATTTTGTAGATATAGACATGATTATTTCAAACCCTATGTGGAAAGGACAAGAAACTAAAGTAGCTACAACAATTTAGAAAATGCAACATACAGTGGGAGAAATAACTCTGCTGAATTTCAAGATACTTTGCTGCCTTAATGTAGGTTTCTTGACTTGTTATACAGCTAGGCACAGAGATCCAGTGGAATAGAACACAGAACTCAGAAACAGTCTGCACTAATGTAGCAACTGATAATACAGTTGTTAAAAAAAAAAAAAAAAGAATTTAGCATCTTTCTAGAAATGGATTTGCAGGTTTGGACATTCATAGGCAAAACAGCAAACCTCGAAGTCAGTCATATATGTTTTTAAAAATTCACCTGAAAATGTATCATAGATTTTTATATAAAGCAAAACTAGGCAGTTTTTAAAAGATAACATGAGAGAATCTCAAGAACTAGGTATTAAAATACATTTGTTAGACATAACACCAAAAGTGCCATCTATTAAATAATAAAATTTATGAATTAACTTCCTCAAAAAAAGAGACATTTTTCTGCCAAAAGATCCTGTTAAAAGTATGAAAAGACAAGCAACAGACTGAAAGAAAACATCTTCATAAGCCATATCTGAGAGAAGACCCAAATCTAGAATATCTAATGAGCTCTCAAAACTCGAAAGTTAAGAAAAAAAAAAAAATTAGATGATGTATAAAAGTTATAAAGAGACATTTCACCAAAGAATATCTGTGGCTGGTAAATAAACACGAGAAGATGTTCAACATCCCTGGTGACTGGAAAACATAAACTGATACTATGACTATGGAAAACAAGTGGGTGATATTTGAAAAACTAAACATACAGTTCCCAAACAGCCCAGCAGTAGAACTCGTGGGCATTTATCCCAGATAGATAAAAGTGTTTCCCACAAAACCCTGCACACAATTGTTCATAGCAGATCTATTCTTGGTAGTCAAAACCAAACTCAAGCAATATGACACAACTGCAGTATAGACACGCCATGGAGCACTGTTCAACAACTAAATAGAATTGATACAACTTGGATCGCCTCAAGGGTTTTATGCTGAGTGAAAACAAGCCAATCCCAAAAGGCTGCAGACAACATAATTTCATTTACGTATGTTCTGGAAACAGTAAAATGATGAAGATAGAGAGAAAATTAGTAGTTTCCAGAGGCTGAGAATACAGTGGTGGGAGGGGTCAGGGATGATCGTGGCCCCGAAAAAGTAGCACGTGATGGAATAACTTCTATTTTTTAATGAAAGTGGTGTCTACATGCATCTTTATGTGTGTATTGCACTATATGGACACATTGCAAAGATGAGAGTTGTCCAGTTTTGATAGTGTAGCCTGTTATAGATATATAAAATGTAACCTTGAAGAAAAGTGAATAAAGATTCATGCTAACACCCTTTACTTTCTTTCCAACTTCCTGTACACATAAAATGATTTCAGAATAAAAAGCTGAAACAAATGAAGGACAAAAAGTCAATGGCAGATATGAGATATAAGCCAGCATGTCTTTGGCACTCACAGATTTCAGTCAGTTGACTCAGACTTCCACGTCCACCACACAAAGAGTTCTAGGCCTCCCCATATTTTTAGCAAGTTCTCAATCCTCTAATTTCATGCATTTCCATTGTTTCCTGTTCTTGTGTTGTTCTATTGCTTGTTTGTCTTGAAACATCCTACATGCCAACATTTGTCACAACACTTAGATATAGGAGTCAAGGGGAAGTGAGAGAGGACATTCAAGATAAATATTTGGAGAATATATAGGCACCTCAAGATTTTGGGGGCCAGAGGAGGAGCTCATAATGCTTACAGCTCATTTTTTTTTCTATCAATCATGTTCCATTTTTCCATTTCTACCCCTGTGAAATGATCTTTCCCATTTATCACCAAAGATTCTGAAATATTTTCCTCTCTTTCCGGTTGGGTATGATGCCTCAGAAGTCTTACTATAATCTGATATCTAGATTTTAAATATGTAAATTCTACCCCAAGCTATCATAAAGGTATTTTCTCATAAAGAAAGTGCTTTCCATGCTGCTTTCCAGAGTGGCTGCACCAATTTGCAACTCTACCAGCAATGTATGAGTGTGCCTTTTTCCCCACATCCACACCAATACTTACTATTGTGTTCTTGATAATAGCCATTCTAAATGGAGTTAGATGAAATCTTAGGATGGTTTGAATTTGCATTTCTCTTATTACCAGAGATGATGAGCACTTTTTCATATATTTGTTGATCACCTGCATATCTTCTTCTTTACAGTGTCTGCCCAATTCCTTAGCCCATTTATTGATTGGGTTCTTTATATTTTTGGTGTAAAGATTTTTAAGTTCTTTATAAATTTTGGAGATTAACCACTCCTTGGTTTATATCCAAAGGACTTAAATCAGCATACTGCAGTGATGCAGCTGCATCAATGTTCGTAGCTTCTCAATTCACAGTAGCTAGACTATAGAACCAACTCAGATGCTCCTCAATTGAAGAATGGATAAAGAAACTGTGAGATATATATATAAATGGAATATTACTCAGTCATAAATAAGAATATGGCATTTGCTGGTAAATGGATGGAGTTGGAAAATATGTTAAGTGAAATAAGTCAAACCCAAAAAACCAAAGGCTGAATATTTTCTCTGATAAGTGAATGATGATACCTGAGGGAGGGTTGGCAGGGACAGGACAAGCCAGCTGGTGGGGAGCAGGGCAAGAGGAGAATGGAGGAACTTTAGATGGTGTTGAGGAAAATGGGGTGGGAGTGGGTGGGAGAAGGAAAGGTAGTAGACTGATACAAACAGTATTACCCTATGTATGTGTATGATTACATGAATGGTGTGAATCTACATTGTGTACCACCATAGAAATGAAAATTTGTACCCCATTTGTGTACAATGAATCAAAATGCAGTCTGTAAATATAAAAATTAAAAAAGAAAAATAAAAAAATAAAGGAATTCTAACTAAGTGTGAATGCCATCACACTTTCTCCATATTCTTTTTATATGTAAATACTCTACGTTGATATTAAAATCCAGTCATTGTTTTACTCCATACTAGTAATCCACCTTTAAAGTTAATACAGCAATGTGCTATCAGCAACACTTTATTTCTGATGTCACTTATATTTACTTAAAACAAGTATTTGATTTTATGTTCAGAATTTCAAGGGCATCATGTTAGCATAAATATCATACAATCATGACTTTCTGCAACAGACTTAATTATAGTCTTGCTTATATTTTTCTTAGATTTTCCATTAGTATCTAATCCTACTTACTTCTTTTGTTCTGAATTTTGACACAAAAATGATCATCACCCATACATAAGTCATCTTTTGATGATTATCAATTGGATATAAAATTGGCTTCTTTTTTAATTTAATTTTTTTTAAATTTTCACAGACTGCACTTTGATTCATTGTACACAAATAGGGTACATCATTTTGTTTATATGGTTGTACATGATGTAGATTCATACCATTCGCTTAATCATACATGTACATAGGGTAGTGATGTCTGTCTCATCCCATCTTCATTTTAAAGATAAATGATATTTTATTTACATTTTAATTTAAACCGTGTCAACAAGTTTTTATTGAGTAACATATTACCAAAGCAAATAAATACCTGAATAATTCTGAAAAGTTTTGTGAGAAGCATATTGAATTTGTAACTTTCTTGTGGCAGAGACTATGAATCCCTGGTATCCATCTTCCTTCCTTTTGGTGATAGATTCTGCCAGATTTTATTTAACATACAGTCCTAAGGAATTAAGATCACATCCTTCATCTTCCCTGATAGCTGTGGAAAGTCCACCTGCTCACAGTCTGTTCAATGATGGAATCAAAATCTGTGTGAAATTTTAGGAAACGTTTTAAAAGCATGGAACGTTCCTTCTTCGGGCCTTTTTTCTTTTCATAGACCAAAACATAGATACATCAAAAACAATAATGTGGATGTTATGTGTGGTAGTGGGAAGAGCAAAAGACTGAAGGGAACTTGGTCACGTGTGACTTTGACTCTTACTCCAGATCCTGAGATTGTTGCTTTGGTGTTGCTTTCAGTGTGACTTTATCTTAACCTAAGCAGAGTTTAGCAACTGAACATTGTGTAATGTGTGCGGTCATGCTAAAAATACAGCACAGTCTGAGTGAGCAGACAGTGCGTGGTGAGGCTGCAAGTGGTAACTCTTCTTAGCCCATGCAAACATTACATCAAACCCATTTCTAGTGTTCCTTGCTGGGAAAACCACAGACAAGACAGTATCATTACGGCAAATGATAGAGAACAATGTGTTGGTTGCTTGGTCCATTTTCAGTAAACTTCTACAAAGGGAGAAATGGAATCAACCCAAATTTGCTGAAGAACTCTATGCCTACAGTTTACAATTTAAGTTGAGTGAAGGCACATAACTTGGATTTTTACAGGTTTGAAAAATCTAACTCTCTCTATCCTACACTGAATGTTTGTCATGTAGAAGTGAAAAGTAAACTTTAAAACTACCAGCATAAAAAGGTATTGATCCTGCCACCTTCATCTGGATAAGGCTTTGCTTGGTTCCAAGTACATTAATGAAGATGGTTTCAAGGTAGCAATCATAAATTGGATGGTAGAGAAGAACTGAACAGACACAGTTTTTTGCTGCAAGTCATTATTCTAGTTTCTTTGTCCATTACTCTCCTCTAAAATTATTATGATTCCTATCTAGCTGCTAAAATCAGTTTCAGGTATAAATGCTATCATTTCTTATATTTGCTCCAGATATGTCCATGGATTGGTCATAGCTTTTTGATTATGTTGTGATTTTGAAAGTAGCATCCTCAATAATCTTCTTCTCATACTTAGCAGTTCAATATTTTCTTTTCTTTTGTTTACTCAACAGTTCAAATGGTGTATAAATGCCAAGACATTTAGTTCCAAATTCTAAAATCTAAAACAAAGAATTTTGCAGTAAAATAAATTAAAAAGTTTCCTTCCTCACCCTAAGTAGCAACTAGGTATATACACATAGTTATTGTTAGAAATATTTCTATGTAAATCTGTGGTGCAAATATAATACACTGAAGATAAGAACAACAGTTTTGCAAAGTATATGCAGTTATTCATTCTACAAATAGGAAACTGGATTCTGTGCTAGATGCATGAAATTCAAAGGCAAATAATGGTCTGTTCATTGATAATCAGTCATTTTTGAGGGGTTCATCGTCTAGTGAGGCAGACAAATAAGTGCAGAAATCATCTCAGTTATTAAGACTTCCCCTGAGCACTGGGCCCTGGCCTAAAGCTAAAGCTAAATCCGATTTCATTCTTGGAATCCTATGCAGTAGATGCCTTATCCTCTTTTTACAGAAGGGATAACTGAGGCCTGGAATGATTAAATAAGTTTACCGTTGTTACACAACAAGCAAGTAGCAGACTCAGACTCAAATTCATATTTCTGTGATTCTCAACTCCATTCCATGTGGCTTGCTATAAATGTTTATATGATTTGGAGTTGGAGGGAAATGCAATAATTATTCCTGCATAAAGAAGGGCAAAAAGTCATCATGTTTATTTCCCACAGTATCTATATAAGGCCAGGTACATATATGTGCTTGATGAATATTTACGGAATTATGTCTGATGAAATTCATGAAAGTTGAATATATTGAAATATATAATGTGTTTTCCATTTTTATTTATTTAGCATATGCCTATAGAGTATGGATACAGAATGGCATACGGAGTACTTTAATAATATTCTCACTTTAATATGCAGCCATATTTTCTCTTTGGAATATTTGATATAGCTAATTCCCCTTCCTGTTTTCCCCTAGCCTCTCTAATGTTTCCAAATAACCCATGACCTAATAATCCAATATTTCAGTTAATATTCTAGTAATTGCTGTTTGTGAACAAAATGCTTCTAATTGAAACTCATTATGGTTATATTTGTTTTTAAAATCCTCTCTACCATTATGTCAACATGTACACTTTTTATATTCCCTTTCCAGTATTTTTTAAATTAATAATAATGTGTTACCAATTAATTTAATTTAAGTTTTAAAACACCTGCTGGGTGCATTATGCTTTTTATGGTTTGGGAGAGCAGGGGGTTAGCTTGTCTGCAATATGGAAAGATTTTTACTTCTTTGCTCTTTCTCTCTCTCTTTTAAAAATTTTACTGCAACATCAAATTTATACTATATATCCCCATGCAATAAAAATGCCTGATTTCCAAACTATTGCATGTGCCTGTTTTATAAGGTGAACCAAAGGATATTCCCCTTTCCTGCATCATTTTAATAATCACTTCTGCCTCAATGCATAAAGGGGTTCTTTTGTATAATGAATGTTGGAATGTGTTGATAACTTTAACAGACAGTTGTTAAATCGAGCGTACATTTAGACAGCAATTTGTACTGGCTATAACAACAATGCCTAGTGTTCCACCAGGAGAAACTGACATATTTCAGGAAGGGTGATCACTGGTACTTCATCAGATATTAAATGACAAGATTGGTTTAGCACATTCTATATATCTCGTCCTGGTTGACATGCAACTATTTTACTTGTCCTAGAGTGCAAATCAAAATGACATCTATTACTGTGCTCACATTTCAGATAATCACGGCCACCAGTAATGGAGCAAATATTGTTAAATGTGCATTATTGCAGCACTCACTTTCATCTTCATCACCATCATTAAATTAGTGGAAAGCCTGAGCTGGGAGCATGACATGCTACTAAGTGCTTCCTGCTTTTTAGAGAACTACACCAGTGTCTCCACACCAGAGAAGTGACAACAATTAATCTGAGTTAACAGTCCCTCCATCAGTGTCCAGCTAACCTGATTTGAGAATATTATAAGCCAATGAAATTGAGTTTTAGCATTTATTTACATTTCCTTTTTTATAACATAAGTATAGCCCAATATGAGAAAAGAAAAAAAAAAAAAAAGGTGGGGGGGGGGGGGACCATGATATGACAAATTGTACACACGATTGCTCATAGACCGTGGGCAGCCTGCAGCACTAATAAGAACATCAACCCCAATCCTGATACGGGTGTCTGAGAAAAGCATTTCTAATACTAGAGATTGTTTGGTCCTGCTTGGATTTGCTTTTCTCATTTTCAAATTCCTAGAGTCAGAGTTAAATTTTTTATATACTTAAAGAAGCAGTTCACCTTGCTATGGTTGAAACATGGCTTGTCGGATCCCAGATCCACCAACCTCAGAAGGTATTAAAGCCCATCTCTCAGGAATGGATTAAGTCTCCTGGGTCTGGACTGGTTACTCCAGGAGCAGGCTCTTAGAAAGTGAGTTCAGTTTCATCAAAACATTATTTTACTTCCTCTCTCGTCTCTCTCTCACATATGTGCATACTCTAAATATGGGATGCCATCCACCATGAGTTCCTCAACAGAAACTGATGCTTGTACCGTGCTCTTGTGTCTCCAGTACTATGACCTAAATAACCCGTTTTTTTCTTTATAAAGTATCTACTCTCACCTGTTTTTTACAACAACACTCAAAGACTATGTGTCTCTTCTTGATAGATAATGCATAGTGCTGATCAATCCTACCTACTGATTGTTAACCCTCATTAATAGAAGTGAATTTCAAGTAAAAAGAATTCTACAAAACACAGTTTATCAGAAATTCTGAATGTAGAGCTCATCCCGTTTCAGTAATATAAGCACTTCAAAGTTCTGAGTGAGAATTTTCATATTTTATGCATCTCAGTACTCTGAAAAAAGCATTATTTTCATAACCACTCTAAAGGGAACCTCAGTGACCTATCATTTTTTAATGACAATTTTCCAAAATTATTGTCATATAAAGCAAGATCAAGAGAGTATAGAGTCAAGAATTGAGGACCGCAAATGATATTTAGCAGTGTATTATGAAGTTATTTTTTTAAATGAATGTATTTTGGAGATTTTATTATATTTATGATTTTTCCCTATTTATGTTTTTTTCTATTTCAATTTTCAAATAAATACTCATTTTATATGTAATTTTATATTTTTTAAAGAAAGGTTCATAATTGCATATAGTTCGGCACCTGCATAAAAAACTTACACCTAACCTTACATCACATTTATTTATACTATTTGAATAGAAGGTTCACAGGAAAAGAATCATATCTTTGTTGTTTTCTTGTGAATTTCAGTTTCTATATCTAGTACAAAATTTGGAATTCCAGGGAGATAATATTTTCCCTCTTTTAAGACAACTATGAGGCCTCTTGTTATACTATAGTCCACGTTAGTGGGTCCCTCAGTCTTTACTTCCTATGGAATATCAGCACTAGACATAAAATTCTAAAATGCAAACAGTCTACTTGTATAATACTGATGCTGCCTTGTTGGAAATCATGCACTGGGGAGAAGTTCCTACCGGATATCCAAGCATTTACCACTTGAGTTTGTGTGGTACATCTGGAAGTGTCCCATGCACACTGAGGCAAAACTTCAAACATGTTTCTTTGGCTGCATATTCCTGGGAAACCATAGAGCCAGCAGACAACATCGCCCAGAGTAATTAGGAACAGAGTGACTCATTTTGAGATGGTCCTCAGCAAATGGTTACAGACTAGGAAGGCACACCAAAATAAAACTTTCCCTCAACTTCCCTATCTAGTGAGATGTGACAGCTGGATGCATGACTGGCTGAACAACTTCAGTTTGCACTAAGTTCATTGACAAGTAAAATATTAATACATTTTTGTTAAAAGAAGTTACAGAGAACTTATCCCTGGAAAACCATCATTAATCTTCATAATGACCTTTCAAATCAGATAGAAAGAATGAATACTCATTATAGACCAAAAGAAAAAAAATCTGGATAAATAGGTTTTGTTCAAGGTTAGAAGTCTGAAAAAATACAAATGTTATTTTTCATAAATTAAGGTTTTGCCATGGTTGCCTCTATCTTATTCTCAGCCTGCTATAAGAAAGTGCTTTTTCTGCCAAATGGCATTTCTAGCAGAAATAAATACTTTATAAATCCATTCCCTCTGAAGCTTGTGTTCAAGTAGAGTCAATCTTATTTTTAGAACATTTATGTGTTCCTCCTTAAAAAAAATCATCTAAAGTTCTACTTATAAAGATCATATTTCTTCTTTACTGCCAAAAGATCACAAATGCCTACAAGGCAGAAAACTTCCTGTCGAACAAGGGAGATTAGATGAGGCTTTCAAGAAGAGATTAATTTGTCTATTGAAATACAGTTGGTATTGCTTAAGCTGATGATTTTCTTAGCAACCAATGCAATAAAAGCAATATGACTTAATGTCACCAGTTTTACTGAGTGAACATTTTGGTATCAAAATGCATTGGGCTCACTTTTAAATAAAGTAATCATTTAAAAGTGACAAGAAGCAAGTAATCATCAATAAACTAAAATAACAGAAATAGAGAATATGAAGGATTAAAAGAGTGCTGCTACATTTTTAAAGTCAAATTCTCAAATAAAATTATCAGAGCTTCTTCAAGTTGCTGATAAGGGAAGAACTTATACATCTAATTACAAAGATTCCATTGACCAAACCACGTAACAAAGAAGCATTTGTCCTTATTTAAGAAGGTACTCAAACCACAAATTGCCTATAGTATACTCGACTGTAGATAAACTTGAAACTGCTTTATTTAAACTCCATACAAACATATTAAAATAGAAAATGGTTGCATGTTTAAAAATTTGAGACCCAATCCTGGTTTAGTGAATTCTAACTTAAAATATGATTATGATTACATACATTTATAAAACCTCAAATATTTCCACTTATCCTGGGATTTTTCTTTCCTGTGTTTTTATCTACTTAATCAGGAATCAGAAAGCCACATTTGGTCAGAAATGCGCCTCTTGCTTTTCAACTCTCAATTTTAGAAATATCTCCATCCCTTCATTTAAAATACTGCCATATGCATGAAGCTGTCCTGCCATCCTCAGTAGAGTTGTTTTCTCTTCGAAGTGTACTTTGGTAGATAGACTTCATTGCAACCTCTCTAGCTTCCCACTGAAAAGCCTATAGGTTAAAAGTGAACATTTGAACACATAT
This sequence comes from Sciurus vulgaris, assembly GCF_902686455.1. Taxonomy (NCBI): domain Eukaryota; kingdom Metazoa; phylum Chordata; class Mammalia; order Rodentia; family Sciuridae; genus Sciurus; species Sciurus vulgaris. Next base: position 131,367,742 of record NC_136469.1, on the reverse strand, counting down.
AAATAGAAACACTCATAAAAATACCCCAACTCATTTTGATTAAGCATATACCCTCAGAATCTGAGTCGAATTTCCAGAAAATTTTAAGAGAGATGGCCCTAATGTAATAAAATGGATCATGGACTGACTCATGATGAATCTTTGTAAGTCAGTGTGGCTCTCTCCACCTAAAGGCAAGTAGAAAAGGACTTGGTTGGCCCATTCATTCACTGGATTTTAGCTCACTTATCCATAAAGAGAAGTATCTGTAGTACAAGACAGAGAAAATTCAGCAGAATTTTAGGTGAGAGAATTTTTAGCTCCTTGAAAAGAATATTAAGGAAAAAAGGAGACAGGAATGACATTTTCCATTAAAGAAGAATGGTCAGGCTGGAAATTCACTAGGAACAGAGACTTTTGAAAATCTGTGGAACATTTAAGGGATGGTGCCAGAGAGATGGCTGAAGGTTAGAGAGAAGGAAATGCAAACTCAAAGCTGTTGGATTTATTTGGACCACAGTGAGGGAGAGGAAGAAATAGAATATGAACAACTTATCTCCCAAAGTAATGATTCTGTGGCATCCCCTAAATAAGAGAGAATCATGTGTAGACGAAGCAATAAAAATCTATTAAACATCATCGGTAAGAAGCATGAACCTATGGTTTCTGTGAAAATAGACAGTCATAGGGTGAAGGGAGAGTGAGATAACTAAAAGGGAAGCAGAATAGGATGGAATAATTGAGTGGATGCAGAAGACAGCAAGCTGAGATGATCAAGAATCAAAGGAGAAGAGTAATGTTCAAAAAATTAAAACACTGAAGTAAAAATTCTCCTTAGGAAAGTTTAATGAGTGAAATGAATGCTACAAAATTGAATCAGTGGGGTGATCTGTATTTTGGTGGGGAGTGTGAGAACCAAATCATAGAAGAGTGTTTGGCACATGAACAGAGAGAGAAACCACCCAAGGCCTAGACACAGCCTCTCAGAGGGAACCAGACAAGATAACTAAACAAAGGCCAAATTACATTTTTGAAGAGAGATGGTTAACACCTAAAGAATGTCCTAACTGTCATGTACAACTAATTAGAACAAATTAAATAAAAATAAGAAGAAAAGGACATCTGAGCACTTGAGGCTGGACATAAAAAGAATAAGACATCTAGACATTTCATTTGGAAAGATCTTAATTAAACTAATAAAGGGAAAAATTCCAACACTCCAACATGCAAAAAAGAGAAGAACTCCAAAGGCATGTAAAAAAGGACAAAATTATGCTGTCCTCAGGCTTTCTCATAACATTAAGTAGCAGAACATATTAGAGAAACAGCCACAAAACTATGAGGAGAGGAAGGTTTGCAAACCATAAATTTTTGTACCCTACAAGTTTTCACTAGTGTATGAAGCCAAAAGAAAGGAATTCTAAAATAATGCTAAGTCTCAGCACTAGAAAACACCCACAAGGCTACATGGGGAGGAAATAGCTGAAGACATTCTTGGGTGACATTGAAGTGAATTAAAATCAAGGTCTCAGTAGCAGAGAAGATAGTTTACAAAACAGATGGCAGTTAAGAGAGAAATTGGTGAAAGAAAATATCTGATCTCTATCATGTATATGCTGAAAAATATACATATTGTGTTAACTAAAGGAAAACAAATACCATAGATGGAAATAATAGAAATAATTATTATCCAAGTTATCATAAAATTTATCATAGAAATGCTTATTATCCAAATAAATGGATGATAGGAGGCAATAAACTGAGCAACAGACTAAATTCTGCTTCATGTAGAATGCAGAGAAAATTATATATATATGCATATATAATGTGTATATATTTATATGTATATAAATGTGTGTATATATGTCTGTATGTGCATATATAATGCAGAGAAAATTTTATACAAATTTGATCCTAAGTATATATATAAAATCAAATTTGAAAATATATTTTAAAATAGATTAAAACTAACCATTAGTTTAATTCAAAAATTTCAAATGGAATATATATTTTACTATATATATAAGCATATATATACTAGATATACACACTATATATGTACTATATATGTATGTGTATATATATTAATATGTAATGCCAAGAAATATGGTTCATAGAATTGAAGAATTCAAGTTTCCAAACCATAAATTTTTAGACCCTATTTTTTAATCTAAAAATAGATTTAAGAAAAGATCTTGAAATACTAAATTAAATTAAAGATCTGAGACCAGTCAAATCAACTCTAAAAATAAAGGAAATTTAATTTAATTTCCATAATTGTTAAAGAACAAAGATTTTCACGTTGAGATAAAATATAAGAAATGAACAATGCCACATCCAAGGTTGTAAGGGTAACCCTTATTCCCTACCATGCAAGTTGCAAAAATTCACAGATGATTTATGTAGTATTTGCAGAAAAGCTCTTGAGCAATATGAATTTTGTCCACATTTTACAGATGTAAGATGTTAAAAATAAAAACAATTTGAGATACATCTCAACTTCACATAAGAGTTAAAAATAAAAAGTATTTTCCAACATCAAACAGAAATATATTAGGGATGGTAATGCTGGTTTCAAACACTTGGGAACGTTATCACACTAGGAGCATTGTGTAATCTCGATTAAACTTACAATGAAAATTTAAGGTGAACAGCCATCAACTCTTTTACTTTAGATATCAAAATATTCTTAAAAGCACTGGAAAAAGCTGGGAGTCCCTATCATCCTAGGAACCTTTATTATACCTCTCCTAACCTTTGACAAATCAAATAGTCAAATAGATACCAGAGACATTTTGATGATCATAAGGCAAACTATTATATCTAACCAAGTCTCAGTCACTTTTTTCAAATATATTTTTCCTAGAATACATTTTAAAAGGGGAACTTCCTTCAGATCCTTCTGAAATGTATTGTTTCTTTGCATTTATACATATTCAAATGTATATGCTGAAAAATATCTAGAATGACATCAATTAAACACTATGCATTTGATTTGCTTGTAGGGGGGTTTGGATAGATACTAATTGTCTTCATTGCATTTTTGAATTCTCTAAATTTTTAATATATCCATAAAGGACTTCTATAATCAGAAAATTTGTCCATCTAATATTCATGCATTCAGAAGTGCCTATTGAACATTTAATTAAGTGTCTGGATTGGTGTTCATTAAGTGATGACTGACCCTGAGGGAAAATATTAATAAGCAAAGGAAAAAATTCACATTTCTTTATTGTCAGGAAAGAATTCATGAACTTGACTTTAGGAAAACAGCTGTGCAAACCAGGAGACTGAGTGGGATGCATTTTTTTTGTGTGTGGTGGGAGAGAGACTAAAAGTCCTAGTTTCCAATTCCCAGGAAGGTACTGCCCTTCGATCTCTGCTGCATGAATAGGGTGAGAATTTCATCAGGTGCTTTGCGAAGCTCAGTTGTCCATTCCCATGGGATTCTTTCCTGCCCTCTTGGCCTCTCCCAACTGCTCTGTAGATTCTATTTGCCTATCTGCCCACCAGGTGAAAGTAACTGTCAACAACTCCACAGCTCCCGAAATGCTTAAAGCAAAAGGCTAAATCAAAGAGAAACTCGGGGGCTGTTATTGAGCTCTGTACTTCTCTGGCAGGCCCAGGCTGTGGGTCTTTGTGAAATCTGTCTCTAAAATTAGATGCTAGCAATGCAACAATGAAAAGAAATGCATATAACCCTGCCCTTCTGGAATTCATATTGTAGAGGAGAGACAGACACTAGATAAGGAATTGCCAGGGTGATAAATGGAACCAAAGATAGGGACTGGATGCCTTGAAAAATCTCTATTTCCCTTGTCCACTTCCCCCTTGAGCACAGCTGATTATCCCAATGTGGACTATGTTACCTTTTGTTTTGGTCTGTGTTTTTCTGTGAGCACATCTGTTTTTCCAAGTAGTCAGTTTCTTGCAGACATCTGTACAGTGCCTGCCTTAAATTAAATGCTCAGAGATGTCTTGCTATAAAGAACAGAGAGAAAGCCTTAGGTCTCCCTTTTTCAGTATTTTCTATTGAAACACAACTTTTCACACTGGGGGGCATGCTTATTTGATTAGCTTAAATTTTGTTAAGGAGACAATTTTTGGAAGTTTTTTGTTTTGTCTTGTTTTCCTTAGTACTACCTAACCTAGAATAATGATGAGGTGACAGTAGTGTTTATGAACAGGAAGAATAAAGTTGGCCTTGTCCTCATCTATAAAAATACCCACTAGGCCTAAGTGACACATTTCAATGTAGACCAAAATATTTACTCTTACTTTTTCTCTTGGGAGTGTGGGATAGAAGGGTTTGGGACAAGTGCCTCCTGACCCAGGAAGAATTGAGACAGCTGCACAAGGAGAAGACCACACCTTTGCCAGTGCTGGGGAAAATATTGTTTCCTTGAGTGTAATTTTAAACCCATGAAAACCTCTGCTCTCCTCTATCTAGTAGTTTACTTGGGGTAACGCGCATCATGGATAAGAGGAACCACAATCATCTGATCCATATACTCAGACTCTGAAAATATACTCCTTTTGTACTGATAGTGGGTTGTTAGTGTCACTAAGGAGTTTCTACTAGTTCTTCTTTGTCCACAAGTAAGAGCCTAGGTAATAAATGACTTACATTGATTAAGAAACTAATTGGCTTGCATCCCACAGAGTAGGTTCATTCATGTAAGTCAATTAATCTATGAATCTGGGATGGTTGGATTCACTCGTATCCATTGAAGAACTGGTTAAGTTGTCCTGTCCACCCAGTTCCTTGCAGAGGGATTATGTAATGAGATACCTTGTAAAGACAAGGCTGCAGAGGTTGGGGTCAATACACCTGTGTAGACTGTCTGTCAACTATACACTGTGACCTGAACATATGGCAGGTGGGACTCAGAGAGCTCTTCTAGTTTTTGTGGCAGGTCCTCAGTCTTCCTCAGGAAGTCTTCTATTACTTGCCCTGTTCTTACATCTCAGTCTTCTGAGTCAGCGACCGACACACATTCTCCTCTAACTCATTTTTTAAACTACCTCAGGAGACACATGGTGTATTATTGCATCCTGAATATATCCATATCCATAGGAGGGTTTCAACAGTGCTACTCTTGATGATTATAGTTAAGATTGAGTTTCAGTCCTGGCAAACCTAAAATTGGGAATCAGAAGTTACTTTAGAATATCATTTTTCTCCTGAAATGTGACATATCATCCTTCTCTTAGCTAGAATAATTGAGGAACCCAAATCATTAATAGACAGTGGGTAGGCTCAGAATATTTTGAAGACTGAAATAAAATCTCCAGTTCCTGTCTATGTGGGATATTCCCACAGTGGTGAAGTTACCAGAAGTCATGCAGTCATCAGTGCTACCAAAATATTTCAAGCTCCACTTCTAAATATACAGTCGGAAATTCCTCCCATAAGTCACCCTCAGCTATTGCTACACAGAGAATATGTTCTGTCCTTTCCCCATGGCTATATTCACAATTCTGGCTTCCTAAAGTCACAACTTAGTTGAAAATATGCAGCATCTATTTTCAAGAACCACCCAGAGTACATGCCAAGCACCATGCCAAACATCATGCCAGGGTGATCTCACTTACTTTCATTATTAAACACCATGAGAGAGTATTATTCACCTCTCAGATGATGAAATGCAGGTCCATAGTAAGTAATAAACTTAAGTCCACATAGCTATGAACCACATATAGAAAAATGTGTTGGAAATAGACATGCTGCTTCAGAATAGAAAATACCGCATCTGGCATAAGATTGGGCTCGTTTGTGAACACAAACTTTGAGTGATGGTTTATGTAACCAAGAGAAGTAAACTATTTACCATCTGGCCAAAGAACTGGATTTTGCCCCACCATGCAAATGTATTCATTTATGAAACATATATTGATATTTACTCTGTGCCAAATACTGTTCTTTGCATTGGAATCCAGTTTATATTAACAGTCAACATCTTTATCCTGATAACGCTTCTCATGGGAGAAAGGAGGGAGACAATATGCAAATAAGACATGGCACATTAATTTGTATGTCACATAAAGATAAAAACAGTAGTTCCCCCTTGTTTGGGAGTGATATTCCAAATGTCCCAATCAACATCAGAAACTGAATATAATATCGAAGTCTATATATCAATGTTTTTCCTATACATACACATCTATGATAAAATTTAATTTAGAAACTAGGCATAGTAAGAGATGAATAACAATAGTTAACAATGAAATAGAACAATTATAACAATATACTATGATAAAAGTTTCATAGTGACATGAATGTTGTTTCTCTCCTCTCTCTTTCTCTCACAAACACACACATCTCAATGCATTCTACTGAACCTCCTCAGGATAACGTGAGATGATGTAGTACCAACATGATGAGATAAATTCAGGTGAATAATAGACATTGTGATGTGGCATTTGGTTACTAGATAAGGATTACTTTAATACAGGCATTGCAGTACTGCAACAGTCAATCTGATAACCATGTGGGATAAGTGACAAGCAGGTAGCATATACAGTGTGGATACACTGAACAAGGGGATTATTTGTGTCCCTAGTGGGATGCAGCAGGACAATAAAACTTTTCATCATACTACCCAGAAAAACACTCAATTTAACATGTATGAATTGATTATTTCTGGAATACATCATTTATTATTTTCAGACCAGTTGAGTGGGAGCAACTGAAACCATGGTATGTAAGATTTCCAATAAGGGGGACACTGTTATGAAACAGGTTGAGGGGAACAAAGAGAGAAGGGTAGTAAGCTACTAGGACTTATATAGTCATAAGGAAATCCTCACTGAGATTTTCCAGCCTGCTGGAGGGAGGGAACATTGATGTATCTGTGGAAAGAACACTTGCCACTGAGGCAATGGTGAGTTTGAGATCCTGAGGTAGAAAGGGAGATCAAGAAGGGTTCTGGACCAGGTAACTCAGGATCTTGTCCTCAGTGAAAATTGGTTTATCATGAGAACAATATAAAAAGTTTGGCATAAAATGTAAAATGTGAGATGTGATTGGCCAAAGAATTACATTTAGATTTTTGAAAGGATTAATCTGGCTGCCTCTTAAGCAATGAGTCCTGCATTACAATCTTGGACCTAAAATAATAGAAAAGATAAATTCTACTGATCCATCGATGCAGGCTCATTGCCACAGATCATGAAAACCTTATCAGAAGTATTGAAACAGCTTGTAAGTCTGGTGTTGCTGGCTTAGAAGTCCCTTAGATTCCCAGCAAAGCTCACATAGTGTCTATGAATAATCACGTTCTGTGAGGAGTTCCAAAATCAGTTCAGAAACAGATGAGAATCTGAGTAAATGTGATTGCCTTAGCAACTGTAATAATTCGTTTTGAAGGCAGAGGTCACACATAGAGCTGCATCTCAGTAACTTCAGTTGGACGTCAGAGGGCAGGACTCTAGGTACCCGGGTCTTGCACAAGGACAGCAAGGACTGTGTGTTTGAGATCATACCTGTTTCCATTGTGCCCACACTGAGCTTGATTGACACATCCGCTGGCCAAATTTCCAAATCTCTCTACTGTTCCTCTTACTTCACATTTCTCCTCATATTTCACACACCTTGGATTAAATGTTCAATTTATATCCCAGTTTCAATAGGCCCATTATTTTCTCCCAAAGTTATCTTCATTTTCATGCCAACTTCCCTTTAACCTGAATCAGTATATCATCTTAGCCCAAAACTCCAAGACCAATTTGTTATATTCAAATACTTGTTCTTCTTCTGAGTTCATATCTAATGAGAAAAAAAAAAGTCCTTTTTTTTTTTTCCTTTTTAAGTGCTGTGTTTGTGTCTCTGCCCCTACTTGATGCAGGATTTCTCCCAATTTTATCTGAATATCAAGAAAGATCTCCTCTCCTTTAGGGCTGAGTTCAGTCCTTCTCTGTTCCAATCCACGTTATACACTGGGACTCAGATGACTCAATTCACTTTATGGGATGATATGAGCTATATCACTTCCTTAATCAAGAACCTATAACATGACATTTTATCAACAAGTGAGTCAAAGACCTATTGTCTAGATTTAAAGGCCATCTGATGTTCTATCGTCCCCAAATACCATCAAAGAAGATGAAAACTGAACAGGAATTAGAGCAGTAAAGACATTATATTGAGGTTCTTTGGCAATAGCGGGGAAGAAACCTCAGTAAGGAACAGGGCTCAATCCCAAGGACCAGGATGACCAAGGGTTTATTTCTGAAGATTATTAAAGGAGCTTTAGGGATAGCAGGAGGGGGTAATTCTATGCAAACCAATCTAAAGGGATTCTAGTTGAAGGCAGGTCAGAATGATCAGTGATCAACCAAGGGAGTCTCAGAGATGAAAAATCTGATCATACATCAGTGTGATCAGGTATTGAGGATGGGGGACTTGTGTCTAAATTGACTTAGCAAGATGCTTGCTATAATTGGTCAATGCTAAGATGAATGTGGAAGTCTAAACGTCTAGTCAAGAAAAGGGCACAGAGGAACTTGACTAAAGTTTGGTCATATGGAGTGTCTTGTCAGACTAACTCTGTAGAACTGGCAGAATTCAGCTAGGCTCTTCTCATAGACCTTCACCTATGACACCTGTACACCTGAGCCTCCCAGTCCTCACAGGACATGCCAGCAGTACTGCCTCTTTTCCTTATCCAGCCACCAAAATCAGTCTTCAGAGCTCAGCAAAACAATCCACTGCTTCCTGAATCTGTTGAGTCAGCAGTTTCTCGTGATATTCTTACATTGCAGATGTTACTTTTTCAGTCAATAAGCTTTTATTAGCCAGAACTGAGTATCAAGCCATTTGCCACATGCAGGGAGAGATACAAACAACACAGGATCCCTTTAATACTGTTCTTGGTGTTCTGCCATACATGTTCTCTACTTATGTAATAAAGGCTTTGAGTCTAATTAATTAGATGTGATGAAGAGAAATGTATAATTTCCAAGTTATGACATTAAGAAAAAGGAGTGTGTTTGCTACTGGAGTTTGTCCACTACTGTACTTATCCCTCCTTTTGGTTGGGTGGAATGTGAACATGCTACCAACTTTAGTACAGTCATCTGGGGTCATGTGGTAGACACCATATGATGTAGAGGAAATTGATTTCTATATTATTGTGGGGCTTATCATCCCTTGGATATGAGGTAATGCTTGCAAAAGACTGAGAATGGCAGGAGACATATAGAATTAAATTTTGAAAAGAGAATAATGATAAGGCTAATGATCACAGATGACGTTGAGGTCTGTGGTGGTGTCAACTATGATGATCATGAGGCCTCGATGATCATAATACTCGATGAGTATTATGTACTTAGAAATTTGTTTCCATCACTTCTGGCTTCAAAAAGAAAGCAGCAAGCTTAAGAATTGAAAGTAACCTAGATTATATTCCATTTTCCTCACTGTTTGAGAGAAACAAATCCAAAATCTGGCAGACTTTGCCGTCTCTTTGATATGATCATCGATGTCGGCTCAAGGTAGAACTCAAAAACTTACAAGTAGAGAAAAGACTGAGGGAAGGCAGGAAAGAGGACTAGACAGCCAGAGAAATTAATTTGATTTACATTTTCAAAAATTGGCATTTTGACATAATATTGAAAGACCAAGTAAGGCCTCACAACTTAAGACTAGGGAGATTGTTATGAATTCCTTCTGATGAAAGTTGGGGAGTAGTTGAACGTTTGAGGGTTTGAAAATGAATTGCAGAGTAGAGGCTGAGACTTTCGGCAAGAATGCTATAGGCTCTGAATTCTCTCTCTCTCTCTCTCTCTCTCTCTCTCTCTCCTCACTCTCTCTCTCTCCTCTCTCTCTCTCTCTCTCTCCCCTCTCTCTCTCTCCTCTCTCTCTCTCTCTCTCTCTCTCTCTCTCTCCCTCCTCTCTCTCTCTCTCTCCCTCTCTCTCTCTCTCTCCTCTCTCTCTCTCCTCTCTCTCTCTCTCCTCTCTCTCTCTCCTCTCTCTCTCTCTCCTCTCTCTTTCTCCCTCTCTCTCTCTATTTGGTGGTGCTGGGTATTGAACTCAGGGCCTCATGCATGCCAAGCAAGCACTCTACCACTGAGCTGTATTCCCTTCATCTTTTGAGAGATTAAAATACAAATTAGAATTCGTATTAATTGCTAATGAGTGTTTAGATGGGGATTATTTAACTTTAATACATTAGACTAAGCTTGGCTCACCAGGAACAAAATATCTACCCCAAAAATATGCCCCCAGCTACCCAATTACTTCAATCACACCCTATCTGCCTATAGTTATCACTCAGTTAATCTCTATCAGGAATTAATGCACTGGTTAGGTTAAGACACTCATAACCCAGTCATTCCTCCCTAAACTTTCTTGCATTATCTCACATGGGAGCATTTGGGGGATGTTTCATATCTAAATCATATCAAGGACAGAGAGGACCCATGGAACTCTGTAAATTGTGATGGAATCACCAGACAGGAAGTAGATTGATAGGGCCTAAGAAACACCCTCAACCTTCTCTCACTTTCACAAAGGACTCCTCTATTACCAGATGTGGTGTCAATGCCTAAGCAGTACCCCAAAATAGCTGAGCACATGAAAGGGTGGGGATTTGCTTCATAGGGTGGAAAATCTGAGAAGTCAGACAAGAATCTGTAGAACCACTGAGACATCAGCAACACAGTCCATTAGCAATGGGCTCTCCTGTGCCAAAGAACAAGAGTTGGTGGTATCCATAAGCCAGGTGAAGGGTCACCTGGAGAAAATCAGAACCAGGTGAGACTGCCTGGTAGAATTCTGCATTAGAAGAAATCCAAGTGGGGCTTGAGAGAACACTAGGAGGGGAGAATATTTTCTTTCTCTCCTCTCTCCAATGTCCCACAAGACCACTTATTGGACAAGCCAAAACAGAAATCAGGGGACATGACAGCCTTAGAAATCCAACCTGAGGGATCAGAACCACCTCCTCTTTGATTCAGCCAAAGTAGAAGAAACAAATGTGAACCTGAGGGCAGATCCATTTACGGGGACCCCACCAGTAAATTAACTAGTGCCCCAGTTAGCACAGCTCAGGGATTTTCCCTTGGGTTCTGTATAAAATGGACCACTATTACTTTTTTATGATTATACATTTTTAGTATTCTAGTCCTCAATCTAGTGGCCACATTGTTTTGGATATCTGGCAAGGGTGCCAGATAGCAAAGGCAGGGAGTGTTCTTTCAATGACCTAAGGACTTCCTTTAAGGTCCTACCTTACAAAGGTCCACAGCACTTCCCAATAGTGCTAACCTGGGTGCAAGGTCTTTAACACATGGACCTTTGGGGACACTATATATTTGTGTTCAAATCATAAAAATAAACAGAATAATGTGTCCTACCTTACTGAGTCGAAATAAGTAACAAAATATCTACAAAGCACCTCATAGGATGCCAGACCCAGAACAGGAACCCAATACTTGCTTTGCCTTCTCCCTTTCCATTAACAGGTCATTTTGTATTCTCATTCTTTTGGAGGATTAACTTTCTATGACTATTCTCATTACTTCTAACAATGAGGAGTTCCTCTTCAGATAGGAAAATTTAAAATGCTACCATGTTCCAGGTGCCCTTTCCCACGATCTTCTGAGCTCTTGTTCACATCATATCCTCAAAACCTCTCCTTTCTGTTCTTTCTGTCATTTATACTTCCTGTCATTTCAAGCATCTTTCCTGCTGCCATTTAAATTATCTTATCACTAAGCTGTCTTGCTATCCGTTAGTGAAACAATTTTCACAGAAAGTACTAAACATTTTCCCTGGCATTCCCTAATGACAATGTCAGTAAAAAATGTGGTGAATTACTGGGAACAGAATGACAGAGCAAGGTGTTGGCATGAGCACTTTCTTCTGGATAAAATAATAAATTTATCTATATAAAGGGAGACCCATTTATAAACAAAACATCCAACAAAAAATGTGCTTCCTCCACTTTCCAGATTCTTTAGCTAAGAAAATATCGCTATAGCAATTGTGTCTTCTCTTAAAATGATGGGAAGACGCCAGTCCTTATCTGAGCAAGCCTGTCCATTTCCCAGGGGTGAGTGTTTAGGACTTGTTTGCATTTGCAAAGTGTCCTTTTATTAAAATAAATCCATTCACAGAAATGGAATCTTCCCCGTACTTTAATGTTTTTACTTTTTTCCATGTTTTTAAACTATGTGTTTTATATTATTTTGTAACAGATATCTAATGTATTTTATTTTTTTCATTTCACTTTGAGATTAATTGTTGAAGTAGATGCTTTCAACACCCTTTCCAGGTGGTTTAGAACCCAAAAACGACCAGAAATAAGGATGTGTACAGATCCTCAAAACATTATGGTCTTTACCTAATTTATCCCAAAATACACTCCCTAGACACACACGGATTTCTAGTTTTTCCTCATGCAATTTAAACTTCCTCCAAACTTGAGGCTTTGCATGTACTATTCCCTCCTCCAAGAATACATGTGTTAGTCAGTTTTCTGTCACTGTAAGAAAATGCCCAAAATAAACCACTTATAAGAAGGAAAGGTTCATTTTGACTCATGGTTTCAAAAGGTTCAGTCCATGGTCAATTGGTCCTATTGCTTTTGAGCTTGAGATAGAATATCATGTTGAGAATGTTGGGGTAAAGTTTCTCATCTCTTGGCAGCTGGGAAGCAAAAGGAGAGACAGGAAGAGGCGAGGTCGCAATATTCACTTTGAAGGAAACCTCCCACTGACCTAATTTTCTACCACTGAATTCCACCTCCAAAAAGAATTTACTACCTCCCCACAGCACCTCCAAGCCTTTCACACACGGGCTTTAAGGAGACACTTATCCAAACTATAGTGATATTTCCCCCTTTCTAGTTTTATATGGCACCCCACCTTTCCACCAGTGTGGGTTCAAATATCATTTTCTCTGAGAAGCCTTGCCCAAGCACCATCGAAAATAACTCCTTCATCCCGTCCACTCTCTAACTCTGTACTCCAGTTATATTATCTTCAGAGCAATTGTCTGGATGATGATATGCAGAGTCAGTCTCCACTGGAATATAAATCCCAGAAAGCAAACAGAGTACTATATTTTCCTACCTCTGTGGCACTTGGTGCATAGTAGATACTCATGAATGATCATAGAATGGATGAATGAGTAAATAAACACTCAGGGATGCTGTTAGCAGCCAATGAGTGTGTGAGGGTACAGAAACAGAGTGCTGGGTCTTGCTACTTATCCTGTACCCAACACACAATAAATAACAGGGAATATATAGCTATGTGTCAGGCCCCATGCTGGGTGAGAGTGATACACAGCTCAGCAACTGAGATAGAAATCTTGTCCTAGTGGAACTTGCAGTCCGTAGAAAGTCTCAGGCAAATAAATAAGCGATCACATTTTCCTGTGATAGGGGTTTTGCCATATGGAGTTTTTCTTGAGTTGGTACAACAGAGTAAGCTGATAGTCTAGGGGCTGCTGGGAGTTGGCAGGGAAGGACTGAGTAAGTTGAGGAAGGGAGAAAGGGCAGGATAAGGGTCAACAGGAAATGAAAAGAAGATGGAGGAAAGAAGAAAGACAGCCCTCCTGTCCTCCCTACACAGATATAAAATTAGAGATATCAATCCATTCTCAAAATACAACCATAAAAAAATTATTATTACACAATTCACATATGTGGAAAATACAGCTCTGGCTGGTCAGATCCTCATGTATGGTCCTGCAAGTTGCCTTATAGTGTTAGGACCAGCACCAGCCTTCCTAGGTTACTATTCATTCCCTACCTCTCAGTGCCTTCTGCCCACAATGCCTCAATAAACAACCAGACTGTGGTGAAGAAGGATTCCCTGATTCATGGCATTGCCAGGAATCTCAGCATTCTAGTTATGGAAGGGATCTCAAGAAAAGTAATTTTGCAAAATGACATGACCAAGTAAGAGCATTATATTTTTCACTGACACATTTTATTATATGGATACAAAAGAGAAATTATCATGACCAGGGCAGAGATGGAGTAGAAAATGTCTGTGAGGAACATGTCTATGAGGATCAGAGAAGAAAAGATCTCTCTGATCCCGATATAAACCAATTCTCCTCTGCCTTTATCCTGGAGTTTGAACACTGTCCATGCTAGCAATCCAGCTTAAAATGATTTATGGACTCTTTTGAGCTCATAATAATAGGAACCAATGTTTTGGGTTCCTGGATAAGCTAGGAACTATCCATTGCCCCTCACATGCCACTGCCATATTTATCCTCTTAACAATCCTACGTGATCGGTCCTAATACCATCCCCATTTTATAAAGAGACTGAGCTTTCAGAATATCATTTCCTAAAATTGAATGGTTAAGTGGTAAAACTGGGATTCTAACACAAGTCTTGCTGAATGCAAACACCTGGTCTGACCCCAGAATCTACTGCCCTATACTGCTGTAAGTGTATAGTGAGGTGGATTGTAGGGCAGGTCAAATCAGCAATAAGGAGTTGGAAAAGGCTGGGCATCCAGGTGAGGAGCAGGAGATGTGGCTCCCCTGCATGGAAGAAAAGGCCAAGGACCCATGTTTCTCGGAACATTCTGCTTGACATTTTTGTTAGAAGATTTCCCGACTCTTTTACAAAAATCTACTTGGGTATTTTATCTATTTATTCTTTCAAGTTCTGTGTTATTCAAAATGGCCTTTGAGTACAAAATATTTTCCAACTGGTAGACTCTAAGATCAGATCGTCATCACTCCTTTTATGAGTAGCTATTTGCCTTTACACAGGACTGTGGGTGACTGCAGTCTTCCCTGTGCCTTCCTTCCCTGAGAGGGAGCAGCTCATTTTGAAATGAAAAGAGCAGAAGTGCAGAGAAGCTGAGTGACAGTCCAGACATTATCTGTGAAGTCAGACCAGCATGGATTCCAGCACTGCCCACCTATTCAATTTAGGGAAGCAACTCAATTTCTTTGGACTTCAGATCTCAACAAAAAACAAGCAGAGGCACAAGGTTATTTTGAAGACTGAGTACCTGAGAAAGAAATGATCCATGCACAGAAGGTGCTGATTTATTTTAATTTTATTCCTTCTCCCTCCCCCACTCCCCCGCATGCACACACACACACACACACACACACACACAAACAAGTGATCAAGACTAGAAGCACATATCTTTAAACATCAAAATCTACACTTTCGCCACCACTCATTCTTTAAATCAAAAAGATAGTGGAAATTCATTGATAAATAAATGGGTCTGAGGGCTGGGGGAAAGAACAAAGTAATGGCACACCCCACTTCTTTCTTACTTTTTCCTGAATCTTAAATAGGTCTATGGAATTCCATTTGAGAGAACAACTCATATTTCAAAATTCTAGTTTTTGAAAGGCATTTATTTTTTTCTTGAAGGTTACTTAAAGCTTGTAGACACCTGGAAGATAAATTCAAATATTTAATTGACTAACAAAAGAACTAACATCCAGAAAAATGGAGTGATTCGACTAGATTTCAGTTATTTCTTTTCAAATACATGATTAAATTGTGCACAATTTCTAGGTTATTGTCATGTGTATTAAATTTACCATTTTTCTTTTTTTCTTCTGGCATTATTTTTGAAATTTAACTGTGATAAATATACTTTGGCTTCATTATACCTACACATATTAATGCATCTAAAGGAAATTTTATATTCAGGCCCTTATTAACACACAATGTAAATTGGAAACAGACTCTAAATGGCCAGCTACTAAATTTTTTAAAAACATGATAGGCCCACTGGAAGCAGGCAGCTGCACTGACGTTCCTCCTAGGGCAAAGGAAAAAAATAACTACTAAGAAAAAAAATGACCAATTCCTGGTTTGGTATTCCTCCATCACCAGATTTATTGACCTGCAAGAGAAGTCAGTGGCTGTTTTGCCCCAGTCAATATTAATTTCTAAGTTCAATAAATCCTGGTAATGAATGGAGAATGTAAGTCAATGTGTGCTCATTAGATGTGTTCACAAAATATGCCATGTATAAAATAAGAAAATAATAATCAGTCAACTTTATCAATGTCTAAATACTATTTCTGACATGTTTTTGAAACTTTTTTTCTTTGTTTTTCTTGTGGAAGTGACTTAAGATATTTTTAAAATCACCCTGAAATGGTAAAGGTGCTCCCTACATAATAGTTGCCTCTGTCTTCTGATGGTCTTTCCTTTAATGTCCCTTTACTGTTCCCAGATTGAGGCTGGCGGTTCCACAGAAGGAAGATAACTGCCCATTTGGCAAAAGGATTTTGCTGCCACTGCCTCTTAAGCTAAAGGCCACCCTCCTCTGCAGTCAGAATAGATATGGCAAATAGCCACCCAAAATTGATAACAATAAGCACATTTGGTAAATACTCCCAAGGGAAGAAGCGCATACCAGTCTTTTGTAAACACATATATAAAGGTATGTAGGAAACTTGGTGGAAGACAATAATCTAAAATAACTATCATTTATTGAGAACCTACAAGTTTCAGCCCTTTTTAATTTTTCTTTGGAGACAGGGTCTCACGAAGTTGCTCAGGGTCTCACTACATTTCTGAAGCTGGTTTTGAACTTGCTATCTTTCTGTCTCAGCCTCCTGAGTTGCTGAGGTTACAGGCCTGCCCCACCACTCCTGGGATTATTGCTAATCTCTTAAACAAGTCAAAGTCTCTCCATGTTCCCAGTTAGGAAACCACGGCTATGTACACTTCCTCACTTTCTCAGGGCTGCTGTTTCATGTAATTCCAAAGCTGTGTTCTTTTCATACTGTCCTGCTGCATCTTTAATAGCAAGAGCTCAAGTTGAGAGAGCAAAATTCTTGAAAACATGAAAGTGCACTATAAACTAAGTCACATTTACAAACAGTAAAGCTATATCACCAGGAAATGTATTAAGGTTCTGAAAAATACTCCTTTCCAGTGAATTTTCCAAATCATTAAAATATCATGCTGATAATTACTACTTCGGGTTCTTTAAAATTTTGTTCTTTTATTTCATTCTAAAATGAAAATCCAACTTTCAAACCAACAAAATTTATTGTTTCTCCAAATCATTGGGTAAATGCCTAGTGGCATTTGAGGGACTGGGAAAGGGCAAAGAAGGAGTTAAAAAAAAATTTGCTACGACAGTTACATTAAACTATAGAAAAGAATGCATTGCAAAAACCATGCATATTTTCAGAACAATCGTGATTGTGTTAAATAAATATGGCACACATTTTTTGTTAAGTTTTCAGAATTGTGTTTCAAATAAGCATGGTGAAGGATGCTATTTCCTGAGGCCTGCCTTCCACAATATAAAACAGGTTTTGCTCATACACTTCCAAAGTAACTGACAAAACTAATGAACTCAGCCACGTGAAATAAGCCAAAATAAGCTGTGTTCAAGGTGCAGTCGTATCAGTAAATCATCTCAAACAGGCAGTGAATGAGCTCAGCCATCCAAAATCCTGCACATCCTACTGAATGTTCTTCATCTCCTGTGCACTAATTTTATTTCATGTGGTTCTAATATAGGAATGAAAGATTGGTGAGAAAGATTTCTTTCTGGGAATGTGCTGTCATATATTCTCATTTGCGAATTTGATCGTTGCAAAAATATGTATGGGAGAGGATAAGATGAGGAAAAAAAGAAAATAGAAGAGAATATCATGTGGGAAAGAAAGAAAATGTGTTATCAGGTCACCAAACTGTTTTCTCCAGGAAGGAGGATAATAAAAAGAAAGGGAAGATAGTGTGTATGAGTTCATTTATGACTTTCTCAAAAGAAAAGTGAGTACTTCAGATGCCCAGAGCTTTATGTGGACACATTACGTTATACTGAAAATTTGAGATTTCAAACCTCGAATTGTCCTGAGAGACATGAAGGTAACCAGGGCTGGCCACCCCGCCCACATGAGTCCCTTTGGACTTGCTGGGTTCCTAAGGGTGCTTTTTCTTTCAGAGCTTCTGGGTGGCCTCCTGAGTATCTCCAACTAGATCACATTACAGTAATTCAGTCCTTTACTGTGTATGCTTTGGACCAATTTCAATAACCTAGTGAGAAAAACGCTATGGCTTAGGATGTGAGTGCTTGATTTCCAAACCTGTGCTAACCAGTATTTCATCCATGGTACCTTAACCTGGGTTCTCATTCATATTCAATTAGCTTCTCAGCATATTTACCTATATCTCTAACTAAGGAGGTGCATGGAGCTAAACGTACACACAAGGAGGGTTTTTTTTTTTTTTTCATTGATCTGGTATTTACATATGTAGAAATACACACTGATTAGTATCAGAATGCTATAAAGCACAAACATGTGCACATAATTACCACACTCTCTTTCTCTGATTGCAGCAAGGAACAGCGTTCCTTTTGGGCCTCTGCCTTACCAGCTGCTCTGTCTTTCCATTGGCCAGCTGTGAGATGTGATGTCTAACCTTGGAGTCCACTATTTATCCCCTGACCTGCTTCAACATTTAAATCTTAATTTTTTTAATGATCTTCCTGCTCAGTACTACTGTTCTTTATTTCACTGAAAGACAGAAATCATCCAATCTTACAAATGTGTTTATTACAGGAAGGGATAAGATTAAGAAAGAATACTAAAAACTCCATCATTTCTGTGGTTGATTTATTTCCTCATAGAACAACCATCAGAAAGTAAATAAATATTCATTTTGAAATCATCTCATCTCACATGGTTCATCTTCTTTTGTATTTCATTATTGCAAGTTACTGAGTTTTAGAAATTTTGATGCAAAAAACAACACAGAAGGAGAAAGCCCTTTTTAACAGTCCCAACCTAAAATGGTTTCTGTTTTCTGTCCTGTACATCATTTAGTAAATCTGAATTTGTTCTTTTTCCTGCTATCATTTTATTTAGCAAATGTAAGTAGAGAACGTCTTATATTAAGCAGGGTGTCATAAAGGTGTCATAAATAATGCAGCAGTACATATGTGAATTGAGTGCAAACAGGGACCTCTCTTCTTTTCATTCTCATTTTTATTGTTGTTATTGTTAAATGTACTAGATCAAAAAGATGGTACCAATAATGAGGATACAACTAAATGGTGGTTAATGTAGTAGATGTGAATGGAACAAGATTTTGAATTGGAGTTTGTTTTTTCATTGATTCTTTCCTTCCTTTCTTCCTTCTTTCCTTTTTGCCTGAGGAGTTGAGAAGTTGGAGTAAATTAACCAAAGTAGAACTTTTGAATAAAATTTGAAGTCTTATAAAATTAATAAGGTCAACACTTAAGTTGGCCAAAGAGTCTTGACACACTCTGTTGGGGAAAAAGACAGCCCTGTCTGGGTTGGTCCTTGGTTTTCTGTGTCCACGCCCATATGTACCTGGTGCCACTCGTACTTAAGTGGCCCTCCATACACCCCTGAATGTCATCTCTCACCCAGCTCTTCAGTCTCCCTTCAAAGTTGTATTGTTGTCATTCCATAAACAAACAAACAAACAAAAAAACATTAGTCTGCTGGTGGAGTAGAAAGAATCTAAGAGAAAAGTCTAGATTCCATTGCAAGTTCACCTCATTGTTCAACCAGGGACCTTGTATAAGACTTTGAACATCTAATGTCTGAATTTTCTTATAGGTAAAAAGAGGATATTCATTTGTCAGATAGCCCCTCTAAAGCATTAAAAAGTCATTTAAATAACCCTTCAGAAATACATTCATTGTGAATTAGAAAGTGTTATGGACTGATTGTGTCCCCTGAAATTTCATGTGTTGAAATCTTGATGCCAAGGACCTCAGAATGAAACCATATTTAGAGACAGGGTCTTCACAGATATAATAAAGATAAAATAAGTCTTATGAATAGGCCTTTGTCAAGTGTGACTTGTGTCCTTGTAGAAAGAGTAGAGTAGATTAGGGCACAGACACACACAGAGAAGACAGTGTGAAGACACAGTGAGAAAATGACCTGCAAGTCAAGAAACGACTGCTCATGGTCTAAGACTTCAAAACTACAGGATCACAGGAAAGTACATTTCTCCTGGGTAAGCCACCAAACTGTGATTTTTTGTTATGGAAGCCCTAGAGAAGTCATACTGAAAGTATAATCAAAGATTTACACAAAATAGTCCATGACATCACCTGCTAGCCTCCTTCCCATCCTATGGAAGGTCTGTAAAATTCCGCTTTCATTTCTTTGAAAGGAATGTGAGTGTTAAGTTCACTGGAGATGTTAACAAAATTAATATTTTCAGTAGATTGATGAGACACCCTTGGGGAGCCTCTATTACATAACCTATATATTGATGGTTAAAACATTGCCATGAATGAAGAAATTGCAAGCCAGAGATTCAATACTGTAAGATTTACCATGAGCTTGTCATGAAAGAGATCTAGGAGTAAGGGGGCAAAAAAGCTACTTTCAAGTGACTTTTTTTTTTTTTTCAAGTGACTTTTATGCATCCAACTTTTATCAAGTGTTTAATGTTCTTTCTCTCATGGAAGTTTTCATGGGTGATTCATAGCCTCCTCTACCATCATTTGGCCTCTTGCCTTTCACTTCCTTAATCCTGGTGATTTCCTTTCCTGAAGTTCATTACAACTTCCTCCATTATCACTGGGTCCAGCAATTCCTTTGCTTTACTTCTGCAACAGCTCACTCACCTATCTTAGAAATTCTCTTGGTCTGATATGACCACACAGACTCCCTCTCATGTGTATTCCTATCTTGTTAATAGGAAACCTTATACATACTTGACAATACTATGAGAATGCAGCCTAATCCAATCCTGCCACCTCTCCTTTGGCTTGTCCATCAGCCATTACCCAAGCCTCCTGTTAACTGCTAGTATAATTAGGTTTGATTCTAAACAAGACCACTATAGTCCCATCAGCAGAAGATGTCTCAGTCTTTCCAAGAGATTTTACTAGGTTGGTCATGAGGCACAACTGTAGGGTGACTAACTGTTCTAATTTGCTCGGGATTGTCCCAGCTTTAGGGCTGAAAGTTCCTAACCTGGGAAACCCCCTGAGGTAAAACAAGAGATACGTTCACAATATCTCTTCCTATAGAGGTAGGAGTTAAGTTTCATAGCATAACTCTCTCCAAAAATATATCTTAAAATATCTTAATTCACCCTTTTACTCTCAATACGGGGAAAGGGGTTAAGAGTCTTATAATCGTTTCATAATCACCTTTTTTTTTCAAGTTGAAATACATGGTCACTCTCACATTTCACTTTGACAAGTGTCATTTTTGAGATTTCAGCAGAATCTTATATTTTAGCATGGTCACATTTTTTAAACAATCTCCCCCTAACCAACTAAAATAGACGTGATTATTTCAACTACTCTGTGCTTCCTCCCTCGTGCAGCACCTGCAAGAACAACTCTCTGAGTAGGTTTCCGGGGACTTTTGCAGCAGTGCCACTTAGCATTGCTAGGACCCTGTCAAAAATACAAAGTTTGGGTCCATATCAAAGACCTTCTACTCCAGAACCCTGGAGTTGATGCCTGTGTTTGAGGAAACTTCCGGTAACTCAAGATGAGCTTGGGTACAAGGACCACTGTTCAGATTTTGGTTCTCAGATGCATCCGAATATTAGAATCACTTGGAAACCTTTTCAAATCAAATTCTGCAGCCCGAATACTCAATCTCATTAGTGTCTCAAGGACCAGTAGAATTTTAAAAGTTCTCTGGATAAAGCAAATAAGTAGACAAGGTTCTAAACCTTTCACCTACATCTATAATACTGCTTATTGCATCTCTTCTTTGGAGGGTAGAGTTGTTAGCTATTTCAGAGCAGTAAGAGCCAAGGACTATATAATTCTTGGATTCTTTACTTCAAGTCAGCCTGCATGCATGTTTAATTATATGTAAACAAAGTGTTCCAGTCCACTCAATCTGTTTCCTCACTACTATATTCCACTTTATTTTCCATTTCTTTGCATTCATTTGTTTAAACTTTATGAAATTTTAAGTTATAGAGATGCCATCAAAATCTGGAATTACAGTTCCTTTTTATTTGTGTGTGGTTATCGTCTGTCCTGGCCAGGGTACCCAAAGATATCTGTCAATGAGCAGCCAGACTTGGAAAGGCATTCACATATGTTTGCTTGATGCTATGACAATATGCTTTGAGGAATTAAAAGGGGATGGTATTTATTTCACTAGACTGCAAATCCTGTAACAACTTACAGTGTATATGTTATAAACCATAGAAGGAAATATGATCATTTGCAAATAGGTACATTAATCTGCAAATGGCCACATCAACCCAGCACCAGTTAGGGCTCTTCAAAACCATTAAGGCTATTAGTTCTGACCAGAGATAAGCTGAATAAACAAATTCTTGCAGAACTGGAATCAGTCCTGCTGCCTTTCAACATCTTCCAAAGAAGGTTCACGAAGCCCAAAGATTTCACGGATATGTTTTCCTTTTTCATTGCTTTGTTTACTCTGCTCCTTCCATGTCAGAGGAACTTAACATTTGTGTTGCTAAGGGAGCTTTTCACTGAGTCTGTGCCTCTTCTGGTTGACTTTGAAAACAGGAGTTTAAAATATTCTTGGGATTTGGAAGACTGTGATAATTTGAACTTGTACATAAAGATAAGCTACATTTTAGCTAGAAGCACTTTAGATTAAAACAAAATCGGAATTAAAGTGCCTCAATTATTCAAACAAATGGTAATGCTAACTCTGTTCTTCAGTCTACAACTTTAAGTAGGCCTAAGAAACTTGGCTCACCCTAAATTAAAAGTTAAAACATATCAGATATTTTATATCAGATATGCTTTGAACTGAAAGTCCCAAATCAGACAGCAACAACAACAATAGCTTTCAGGGAGGGCTAATATCTAGTATTCCCTTTAGGGGTTGCTAAATTTTGGTCCATTTGTTTGTTTAAGTAGGTGAAAGTTTATAGAGGCATCATAACTCTATGTGATAAGAATATGTTTCAAATTAAAAACTGATTTTATGTGAGTTTAAAAGTTAAAAGAAAAATCTGCAGGAGAGGCTTACTTAATCTGACTTAGCATGGAAAGTTCCACTAGGAATGTTTCACGACCTTTCCCACTGGGTTCTACAGATCTACATTTTGGATCTCAAGATAATTCATAGAAATATTCAGGGTCACAGATTATATTGGTGTTTTTCACAAAACTTGATCTAGTCAGTTCTCCCGTATCATCACTACTACCTTATTCCTACACCTATTACAGAAAAACAAGGACAGTTGAAGAAAAACTTGATAGGAACTTACCTCCATTCATTGTGTCAAATGCAAAACAATTATAGTTGATCAGAAAGAGTATTTTATCCTTACAACTAAATAGTATTCCAAATGGGTAACTCACTGAAATGACACCATAAAATGACCCAAAAGGTAAAAGTCATTCGCAAATGTTAATACAGAGTTATGTGACTCAGCCTATGGCATCCTGAAGGTCAGGCTACTTAGAGAATGTGCATAACTTTCAACAGAAAATGAAAGCTTGTAACCCGATTTTCTATCCTATTGGCTGGAAGGTAAAGCCCATAAATTTTACAGATGAAGAGAAAGAAGTAGCCCTTTGTTCAGGACCAAAAGGAAAAGTGTTCTCACTTTAAAATCCAGGAATTCTGTGGAGGTGCCCTTTGGAGCTAGAATAGGGTTAATTAGGCTATTTACATGAAACTCGTGATGGAGCATGATATTCAATTATGTCAGTTTGACAGATCATTAGGGGATAAATCACTCAAACTACAGTGCTACTGTACCTTAAAACTATAGCACAAATATTGTTGACAGCATTTACAATTGCACCTATTCATTTTTTTTTTTTTTTTTTTTAACAGAAAAGAAAGCAGAAGGCAAATTTGTGCACCAGCCAATGGAGCCTGCAAATTCTGGCAAGGGTTGAGCTTGGGCACGCACCAATCTTGCATGAAATAGGAGTCTGCTTCTCATTTATAGGGTTAAATTGAAAATTTTTTAAAATATCTGTGGTTTGGATCCTTTTCGTGTTGACTGCTGGAAAATACAAGTTCTGTGGGTTATTGGGAAGTTCCAGGACATGTTTATGGTCTTCAAAGGTTGTCCTTATATTGCTGCAGGAGCAGTCTCCTAAGATTACACCTGCCCCTCAGAGGTGCTTACGTGCTCAGAAAAAAAAAAAAAAAAAAAAAAAAAAAAAAAAAAAAAAAAATTAAGTGTGCTGAGTCTTATTCTAAAGCATTTATCTTTAAATAAAGCAAAAGGAAAACACCAGGGCCTGGTCTAAGTACATATATGGTGTTCTTAAATGTCCTGTTCATTGACATTTACAAAAGAATCAGGAGAAGAGCTGGGAACAATATGAAATTTGATTTTTAGTAAAAGGGTAAGTAGTTTAAATTTATGTCATATAACATATCTATATTTTTATAGTGGCAGGATCATTTCATGTTTTATTTGAAGGCAAAATTAGATAACACCAGATCTAGTCTTTGCTTCCAAATCTGTGTGTGTGTGTGTGTGTGTGTGTCTGAGTTAAGTTTATTTCCTAAAATTAGATTTGTACGGAGTCAAGTGATAGGATAGGTGTGTGAATGGGTATGTAATTTGATCTGATTGTTGAAAGAAGTCTTGAAGGATTGTTACATGTTATTAAATAAGCAAGAAATTAATCATCAACAGTTTGCATGGCAATACTGGTTATAACTTAAAGTTGTGCTAGGGAAGGAGCAAGACATGTGACTCCTTCTTACCCTGACACTTTCATATTTAGTAGGTCTAGAATGCCAATCTTAAGGCTTATTTTTAAAATTGTATGCCTTGCTGAAGAGTAATATTTCCTATATTTTTCACATTAATTATGAACCATGTTATATGATGTTTAACCAGGATATCTAATGACACTTAGAATAATGTCACACCTCAGAGGTCTGTATATATTAAAATGATGATCATACCTTATTTTTTCCTGGTGTAATTAAACTTGCATGATTTCTATGTGATTCTAGGTACAGGTGATCAGGTTGTGTCAGGAAGTGAAAGTCTTAGGTTAAGCAACTTTCCCATGAACTTAGAGTACGTGCAAAATATGGGTTTGCAATCTCTGCTTTTACTCCATGCACAAAATGGCATTCAGGATTGGAAGATTGAAGGTGCCTTTTTGCACCAAGTTTCTCACAGACTTTGTTGTCATCTTTGTGGACTGCAGAAAATTCTTGAAGTTCAGCTCTTCTGCAGTCTCACATCTCTGCTGAGAGTTCTCCAACTATTTAGATACTATCTCACATAAAAATTACCCTAACTCCAAAGCTCCCTTCAGTAAAAGATAGAACTGTAAGTATTCAGGCCAAAGCAATGCAAGAGCAGATAATATTTTGAAACTTTGGTTTCATCTGAAAGTTTATCACCTGTACATAAATAATAATATCATAAATTCAGGTGAGTAGAACTACCAATAGATGAAATAGGGGAGAGAAAATAAGAATCCTATTATTTAGTACAGAAGACTAAAAATGTGTGTGTGTGTGTGGGTACACATACTTTTTCAATAAAGTATCATTTAAGTTTGTGAAAACAATTTAGGGGACCAAAGGAGATGATGGACAAAGGGCACAAAATTTAAGTTATGCGTGATATAAGTTTAGTAGATCTATGTACAGCATAGTACTCAGAGCAAATGACACTGTACTTAAAATTTGCCAAGGGGAAGAATTTACATTAAGTATCCTTAACTCTGATGATGATGATAATGATGATGGTGTTAGAGAGAGATAGATGATGAAAGATATATCTAAGGCCTTAACAGTTTCATGGTTGTATCCTTACCACCAAATTCATCAGGTTGTAACATTAAATACAAGCAACTTTTTACATGTCAATATTATTTCATTAAAATGGTTTACTTTTTTATGAGTGAAAAAATTCTTCATTCTAGTTCCGGAGAAGAAGCTAAAAAGAAGTAGGCTGGTCGCATATGCTTTTGTTTTTCTGGCACATAGCATTCTCAAGTTCCATTCTGCTAGGACTGCTACTTTCCTAGCACTTTGCAATCAATTCTACATTGGCCACTGTGTTTTTATTGAGGGGGAAAAATAAGTAATAACACTGTCTCAAACCTTTCTGTTCCATCTTAGCATATTTCTCACCATGCCTATCCAAACAGAATCAGAACACATGAACATCTTTTGGTATCCACACTACTGGGTGGGGAGTGAACAAAAATATGGTCATTTTTTATTGAACTTCTAATAACTCCTAAGACCAATTGTACTTTTTCCTTAGAATAATGGTAAAAGTAGTTGGAGAGTTCAGTTGACTGATGAACACTCTACTCACAATTGCAACCTAAAATCTGTTATCTGGACTGTGTTTGGGGTTTTCATGAAAGGAGAAGAATTTGAATTAAGACTGAGCCTTTCCTTGTTGAAAAGACGCTGCTACATGCTGCTCCTCAGAGTGGGGTGAAGAGCACCATGCTCTGTGGTAACATCAATGGTTAGTACATGGAAGTGGCTGTCAGGGACAGAAGATGTTAGGGGAGGATTGAGAAGCGTGGTGGTAAGAGGTGATGGGGAGGGAAGCAAAGGTGAGCAAAGGCAGAGAGAACTTAGAACGTTAGAAAAGTGGAAATGGCAGCATTTAAAAGATAAATATTAGAGGAGGTTGCTTTCTTGCTTAAGGTTGATAGGATCAGAGACTCCAAATTTAGAATGGACCATCAGTATTGAGCATATTATCCCATTGAAGGCTCCTCAGTATCTAACAGCACAGGGTCAGCCAGCTTCTTCCTGGATTACCACATAGGACAAGGCAGTTTGAAACCACATTAGAAAGTCTGATCTCTCTCTCTCTCTCTCTCTCTCTCTCTCTCTCTCTCTCTCTCTCTCTCTCTCTCTCTCTCTCTCTTTTTCACCTTTTCCTTCTCTCTCCCTCTGTCCTCCTCTCTCTCTCCTCCTCTCTCTCTCCTCCCTCTCCATTTTACTTCTGAGGAGCTCTTAGTCTACTGAATCCCATTCTCACTCTTTGTCCAATATAGACCTCCTGGTCCTCAGAACTCAGTGATAGCTGCTTAGTGAGGCTTGACCTCACCTTACCTCTCAGTCTAACAAAGAGGTCCCTCCCCTATTCCCATGACCTGTTGAACATTATTTATTTCTCTCATAGAACCCAATGAGTTCCCTAAAAGCAGATTGCCTTCCTTGACTTTCCCTTTTTAGGACTTAGCAGAGGACCTTGCAAATGGGATTTTATAAATACTTTCCAAATCAATGACTCAAAATCTGCCATTCTGTATCTTCCAATCACTGTGACTCCAGTTTCGCTCAGGAGCTAATCGTCAAAATTTGTCTAATCCCCCTACAATGTAATATTCATCAATTGCACCTTCCATTCCTTCAGTTTTCCTTTATTAGCATAAACATTTCAGTTCCTTAAGCCAGTGGTCCTCAAACTCTAGTGTAGAACAGAATAACCTGAAGGACCTGCTAAAAGAGCCATTGAGGGGTCCTGTGTCTAGAGCTTTAAATCAGTGCCTGGTACAGGTCTGAGAATTTGCATTTCCAACAATTGCCAAATGTTGATGACACTATTGGCTCAAGGACCGCACTTTGAGAACTACTACATTCAGTTGTCTGAATCCCTTGTCCCTTTATCCTCCTGCCCACTCTCTCTCTCTCTCTTTGTTCCTGGAATATTTCCTCTTTGTTTATTAACTACAACTGAGCATATAACTGAAAATACAAATGTTCTAAAGATCAGACTCAGAGAAACAATGTGTACGTGCATATATGCTTTGTGTGCATGTTTAAATATGAACTTCCATTAATTGAAATCATTTAGAGAGTATTTAATTACTAAAGTCAACAAACAATTCCAAAGTTTTGTTGAGGCCAATGTCTTATCAGTGGGCATCTACTGATTTTTATGTAGTACGAATTTAAATAACCTTTGTTGCATATATTGGGCATTTTCTGAGGCTCTAGAGATACAACCACAAAAAAAAAAAAAAAAAAAAAAAAGAAAAACTTTCTCCCTATTTTGGAGAAAGTTTACATCTTACATGTGTTTTTATTTCGAATTAGAAAAAGTGTAGAAAAAATGAAATATTCAAATGTAGTTTTCTCTATATCTTTAGAGTTTTATTTTTTGAACAGGAGAGCTTTTATTCTGACTTTCCACATGTCTTGGGTTTAAAAACAAACAGCCAGCTGAAATTCAACCTGCTCATAACAAACCTTCATTTGTTTTATTCTTTCTGGAACTCTTAACTTTGTAATGATGGAATTGCCCTGAATAATGAACCAAATACTAAAACCATATAAAATGCTTAAAAATAAAGTACATTTTCTTTCAATAATTTATTTGGGGAGAGGAGAAACTATCAATTCTTATGGAACTCTGAAAATAAATGAAAAGAATTACCCAAAGTTAGTGCAGAATGGTAATGTTTTATGAAATGGTTACAATCCTTTTTTAAGTATACACAACTATTTTATGTTAAACACAAGGTATATTAATTATAATGAAAAATTCCATGGACATCTTTGTATGTGTAATAGTAATATCAGCATGGATTTTGTTTAAGTTGTGATTTGGAAAATTACATTGCTGTGAATGGTCTTTATTAAATTGTGTTGTCCTTCCTACTTCCAATGTGAATTGAGATTTGATACAAAACAAAAAGTTAATTTGTAGAAGATTATAAAATTAGTAAGCATATATAATGCTTGATTAAACCAAAATATTTATGACTCATTTATCTTTATTTCGTGAACATTGCTGTTAAAAAATATCAGAAACTTTAATTGTTTATACTCTTCCACAATGAGTAAAAGCTACTATACAAGCAAAGTTTTAGGTAAACTGTACTTTGTTTGCTTTAAAATGCCTAATAGTAAACAGACATCCAAAATGAAAAGTTCCTAAAATTCTTTTATGAAGAAAAATGAAAACTGATTCCCTGTGATGATGAACTTGGTATGTCAACTTGATAGGGTGAAGGAATGCCCAGATATCTAGTAAAACATTGTATCAGAGTGTTTCTGTGAGTATGTTTCTGGAAGAGATTGACATTGGTGAGCTAAGTGAAGCAGATCCACAGTCACTAATGTGATTCAAATATGGCTAAAAGGACAGAGGAAGGTTAAACTCAATATCTCTGATTGAGTTGCAACATACATTTTCCCTGCCCTCTTCCTGGTCCTCAGATTTTTGGGTTTTGAGTGGACATATATAATCCCCATCTCAAACAATTCCCATTCTCAGACCTTTGGACAAACTGACATAACTGATTTTCCTGGTTCTCTAGTTTGCAGATGGCAGATCATGAAACACCGTGTCCTCAATAAACAAATGAGACAATTCTCATTATAAATCTTGCATTATATACTCTACATGTACCCTATTGGTTCTGATTTTCTGGATGACTCTGATTAACACAATCTGTTTGCTCATGCTTTAATACAAATCTTCAGGATGCTGACCGCCATGTTTGGAAAACACGATGTATTATGATAAGGTTCTGCTTCTCATTTCCAACCAGCACGAATGCTCCTTCTTCTAAGATCTACCTGACAGTCTAATAAAAGGAATGAAGAAACAAATCTGAAAAGGCTTGGGGAGCACTCTGAACTTTTCATGGCTGTTTGAAACTGTTTTTGAGAGTATCTCCTCTTTGGTGTGAGGCAAGTGGGCACCAAGGCTGGCTGTGAATGGGGTGAAATATAGCAGAACTTGGACTTCTGCTTCTGTTTCTCCCATCCAATTCCTCTAAGTGAAAGTGACCCACATCTGAATCAATCATGCAACGTGTCAGAATTGAAGATTTATGTTTTATCCCTTTCTGAGTACCCGAGGGCCAAAGAAAAGTAGATGAGGAGATAATTAAAAGCATTTGCTTGAAGGCAAAAAAAAAAAAAAAAAAAAATATATATATATATCTATATATATATAGATATATATATATATATATATAAAAGGGGTCTTAAGTAGCTACAAAGTCCAGGCAAAAATGTTAGTTAAGGAAGCACAGTTGTCAGAGATAAATATGAGCTGAGTGGACAGTGGTAAATTAAAGCTTACATGTCCCTTCAAGAAGGAGAATAACCATTTAGACCAACAGATGGTTGCCATGTTGTAAGACTTGGTATGCCAGAAATTCAGATATTTCAACAGAAGCCAGAAATATGATTTTTATTAGAAATTTACCAGTGTTTAAGTGTTGCTTCATTTTTTAACTCAGTTCAAGCCAAATGAAACACATCTGTGACCATTTATGATCTGTCTTACCCATCTACAATCCATTCTCAACAATAGAATGATTTTCTTAATACACAAATTAGATAGCTGAAAATTCTCCAATGTCTCCCCATTTCACCTGGAATAAAATCAAACATAATTTCAGGTTTGTATGATCTGTCTCATACCTAGATTTCCCCATATCTCTCCCTCTGCCAAGATGCTGTCTTACTCAAGTTCTTAACTTGTGCAGTTCCCTCTGCCGGGGTTGTGGTTACATCACATCTTCACAGAACTTCTCGTATCTGTGACCTCCGTGTAATCCTTCTTTCCTCAGAAAACCTTTCTAACAAAGCCTTTCTCTCCTGCTTATCCTCTGCCCACATCTTTCTTCTTTAAGATTTTATTTTCTTTTGTAATATGAGACTCTCTGGAGTAATATCTATTTGCTCTGTTACTTCATTATTGTTTCTGGAATATGAGTTCTATGAAAGCAGAGACTTTGTTTGGTACTCAGCCATGTTTAGCATGATTCGCGGCACATAGTAGGTCTGCCAGGTATTGAGCTTTTTCCTCTTAGCCCCAACCCACCCTTCTAAAGTCTACTCCTTAAAGCTGAAACTTAGCAAATTACATGCCCAATGTCTACTGGATTCCTGTTAGCTTCTGCCAGTCTAGGTCACTGAGAGACACTGGAAGGCAGAAAGATGGAAGATGGGAAGTGCTTTTTTCTGGTTTTCCTGCTGTTCTGGCACCAACAGTTGATTCTGGTTTCCAGATGTTTTCCTCATTCTCACAACCAGGTTCAGAGACCCCTCAGAAACACTAGCACCTGCCAAGCAGCCGCCCTCTTGACAGAGGTCCAGGCCACACCTCTGTAAGTCACTGCTACCAAACGCAGCAACACCCTCCCTCCAGAGTCCTAGTCTCCATCCACATTTGCACATTCACTCCTCATTCCTCTTCCTTTGAGCTCCCAGCCCCAGGCTGTGCCTGCTTCTGGTGGTTCTTGGTTGTACATCATGATTCCCTTGTTACCATCTCAGTCCTTCTATACCTACTTAATCAGCCCTTGTACAAAATCCTCTCTTAGCTGTGATTTCTGCCTTTCTTACAGTGGCTTGACAGATACAGTAGGTGTTTAATGAATACTAACATTTTTATGAATAAATGAATGTGGCCAGCAGACACACACTTTGTAGGATGTGCCTTGGAGAGCCTACTCAGAGTTCTTGTGACAATGAATCATCTTTATACAAATACAATCATGGCATATTTTCCCTCTGAGCCACTTGAAGGTCTTGGTCAAATGCCACCAGCTCCATCTGTTTGGACTGTCCCTCCAGGGCCAGATCATGATCTTACAGACCCTTAAACATTGAGAAGATTATGGTGCCTTGAATGATAATTCAAAATAATGTCTATATAGAGATATTTAGATATAGGTAGTTGTAAGTTAAGGGAAGACTACCAATGCTTTTACTTTCTTATATTGATTAGCTTAATCTTTTTTTAAGCTTCCTTTTAATATCCAAGTCATTCAGAAATCCTCCCATTTCATTTCCAAAATCCCTGTTTCCTGGCATCCTGATCATGTGTTCTGTCTGTTCCACCATCCATAACTCCATTAACATTCTTAAAATAACTACATAAAGAAAATGTGGAAATACCCCTAGACCTCTGGAATGATTCAAGTAAACACTGAACTCTACCTTTGTTTTTGTAACCCTCTCAAGACCCCAGACTCTTAGATCAACTTCTCCATAATTTCCTGAGGCTTATACATTTGTTGAGTGTTCATTATAAGCTACTGCACAGGAGTGGGGGGTAGCCCAGTGGTGGGGCAACTTCCTAGCATTTGTAAGATCCTGGGCTCCAGCCCAGTACTTAAAATATATATATTTGCTTCTGGCCATCCCAAACACCTTATATGTATTGTCTCATTTTGCCTCACAAAACCATTATGGCCTAGAATTTCCTAATCTTATTTTTCTCCTGACAGAACCACATAGACTGTTGAATACCCCACAGGCTTGTCTTTAAATGATCGAGTCTCCTTTAGCATTTTTAAGAACATACACTTTGTCAGGAATTCTTCTAGTTACTTTGTATGCTTTTAATTACTTAATCATTGAAACAATGCATTTTATCCTCATTTTATAGATGAGAACATTGACGCACATAAAATATCACACCAAAATCACTCAGCAAATAAATGGCTGAAATAGAATTTAAAACCAGAATCTGGGTCTTTCTTTAATCATTTACATGAATATGTCAAGAAGATGACACATAAATACCTTTATTAAATTTTATTAAATTTTCCACATATATACTAAGTAAGTGCTTTGCAAATTACCATCTCCAAATAAAACTTGTGTTAGGGAGGCCACGATTCACAGCTTATCTACAGATTATCCCCAAAATGTTTAAATAAGACTATTCTTTTCCATGTCAGTGTTAGTAGTCTTACTTTTAGTAGTCTTTCTCTTATTTGACGATCCAAATGACCAAATGTTTCAATTAAGCCATTACTTCACACTTCTTTCTAAAATGATTTAGTACCTTCCTATTATCTATAAGATAGAATCGACAGCTTGACCTTGTCTGCCTGGCCCTGCTTTCCTCTCCACTCTTGATTTTGATAACTTTTCTCCAAGATGATATCCAGCTACATGGGTCTTTCTGTTCCTCCAGCATCTCCAGAACTCTAACCGGTAAGCATTTCCTCTGGCAAGAATGCCTCTCTCCCCTCACCAGTGACTGATAAATCCGCACTGGTGCTTGAGACCTCAAAGCCACAACATCCAGAAGTCTTTCTTAGTCCTTGAACCTTGGCCAGGTGTCCTGAAGTATTCCTCAGTTTTCCCACACTTCTTCAAAGCATGGATTTTATTACACAATTCAACATGCATTCAGGTGTTAAGCATGGATCTCCCACAGATAGAAATACTTGTAAGATGAGAGCCTACCTGTGTTATTTACTCCTCAATCCCCAATTCCTCTCAAGATGGAAAGGCAAGAGGAATGTTTTAGGAGTCCCAAGATACAGATAGCTTCTTAAGTCTTCTTACATGAGCGCTAAAAGTTTTACTGTCTCTTGAACTCGTGAAACACTATTATGAATACTGCTCAGTTTTTATTATCCAGGCACTATGGTAAAATTTTTGACATTTGAACTTTGTTCATCTTCACACTATGAAGTTGTTATTATGAGATTTGTGTGCGTATGTGTGTGTGTGTGTGTGTGTGTGTAAAACCCTTCCCTCCAACCAAGGGGCTCCATTTGGTGAATAATTGGTGCTGTTCTCTTCTGGTTCAGACTAAGCCTGAGGATATCACTTACTTCAAAATGGT
The DNA here is from genome assembly GCF_902686455.1 of Sciurus vulgaris. Taxonomy (NCBI): domain Eukaryota; kingdom Metazoa; phylum Chordata; class Mammalia; order Rodentia; family Sciuridae; genus Sciurus; species Sciurus vulgaris. The sequence continues at coordinate 131,334,275 of NC_136469.1, read as the reverse complement.
CTTTAAAAAACTTTCCCTAGCAGGAAAATTGTTCTGGCAGTTGAATTTCCTTGAGGTTTTAAACCAGACGATAACGGTTCCCAACCTCTGAACAACAATCACCAGGGTGAAAGGTTGTGGCCCACAGGAGTCCCCAAATCAAGCACATACAAAACCCTAACAGGAGTTCAAACAAATAGAATTAAATTTAGAGAAGAATCACAGGTATGAGTGGATGTCCTCACTTTGACACCTAAAATTCATCTGAAAGTGTTTCTTTATTCATTACAACTCCTATTATTTTCTCAACACTAAAAGGAGGGACTGCTATCAAGGCCATGGAAACAGGTTCTCATGGTCAGACAATTTGGGCTGAACTAACAAAGATAATCTATGGGCTATAGATAATAATGTCTGTTTTATTTAAACATCTATATCCAAAACATTCACAGAGCTTAAATATAAAATATATACTAGCTCAGTCTGCATGCCATAATTGGTCTTTACAAATAAGCTTGAGGTATATGGAAATATTACAACATCCTTCCCTTGGGAAATTGTCCTTCTGGTATTCTTTCACCTGTAAGAGGTTGTCTTGCTACTTTTTGATTTACAAACCAAGTCTTTGTGGATTCCTTAAAAAATAATACTTTTCCACATCTCTGGTTGAAGATAGTGTCTTAAATCATTCCTATATGCTTTGAAATTAAAATTGGGTTGATTACTACAATATGTGTTTTAAAATCAAGAAGTGAGTTAAAAGTTCCACATGACATTGTAATGTAAACATCGTTTCAGTTGTGGCCATTGAAGTTTGAAGAAACCTACATGTTCCCCACATAAAGCACATGATACATTCCACTTGCCCTTCTGAGTATATACAAATCATTTGACACTTTAGGAAGTCATAATCTATGTTCAGTAACAAGTAGTAGTTCTTTGGGGTTTTATGTAAAGAAAGAGCCATAGTCTTCCAGCTTCCAGCTCTAGAAAATTTAGGAAAAAGGGGTTGCAGAAAAAGGAGAGAAAGATTACAACTGATGAGAAGACAAATATCTTGAAAAAAAATTTTTGGGGTTTCTAAAACACAAGAAATGTTCAAGGTTTCTTTGACATAAATCAATAGAAATTCAATAGAGGAAAATTCTTAATGCATCTTGAGTTTTAGAAAAATATTTAGAGTATTAATTACAACTAACAGGGAGAACCAATTAGCAAATAAATTAGCAAAATGAATAGTACATTCAATGGAGAAAAACAAGGCAGAGAGACAGAAACCTGGACTAGTCATGCTACAGGGTACATGTGTGAAATTGTATATGGAGGGGTCCAGAATGAACTCAGGGACAAAATAACATTTCCGAAAAAAACTGAATGTGGTGAAAATAAAAGTCATGAAAATATTACATTTCTGTCAGAAAGGACAAGTCTTGAAATCCATAAGTGTAAGTAAATTTGGAGAAAACATTGCATAATACCCGATTTTTTTCTTTGCACATGCATTCTCGTATGTATGAGTTTCTCTTTTTTTTTCTGTTGAGTTTGGATATAATAAAATTGAGAATGGAAGTTTGGAGGGAAAAATTACACCTGCTATCAACTAATTTGGTTTTTCATGTTGTATTGCATATTTCATGTATTTAAATATTGGTTTTTCAGCTGTAGCCCCAATAAAGCCCCTCTGGAAATGACATACTACATCTCTGTGGAATATATTTCCTGCATTTAAAATATACACAATAAAAACGTAACTCCATAGTGTCTGTATTCCATCAACCATAGACTACTTTCTAATTACTGTATGTGTATGCTTCTTTTAAAGTTGATTTTCTCTGTCTGCAAACATCTTAGACTTGTTTTTAGATCTTTGCTTAGCTTATCTCTATCCCATTTAGAAGAAGAATATTTTGATTTTTCCAAAAGTTTGTATGTTTATGATTACTATCAAATATGGGACAGTATTTAAAATAAAAAACTATTTTAAGAGCAAAATACAGAAGAAGAAAAAAATCCCATTTCCACAAACTCAATTTGAAGAAGATAAAATTTATTTCTGAATTTTCAATTTCTTCATTGTGCTTCACATTTTACATGGAGAGAAACAAAGACCAAGATGCTATATTGGTAATAATAAGTTAACTAAACAAGCATGTTAAATTATTAAATTTGGAGAATACATTGTGCTTATTATGTTACTTACCCTTGCAGTGAACTAGAAAATGAATGTGGTCATTCCAGACTGGTTAAATTGGAAATATATTTTATACAGATGTGTCTAATGTAGTTTCCTGGCAGAGGAATAATGCACACAACTTATATTTGTAAGTATACAAATCTGGTTTTACATTACAATGCAGCTCTGTAAAATCAGATTTTCCCCTCTCCACTTTGGTTTTCACTTTCAGGACATATTTACCTCCTTTTATCTTTTTAAGTATCTTTATTAAAAAACTATTTTTCCAGATTCTTCAGAGTTGGATTCATTTATGGTTAGGCTGGGGGTTAAAAATTAGAATAGGAGGGGATTTAAGAATAAACACTGAGAAATCTATTTAAAACCAAGGGATTCACCCTCCTTAATTAGTGTTAAATTGATTTTTACAAAATCCTATTTCTACTGCCAACTTAGTTGAAATTTCAGTTCCTTCTTGTTTTGTTTTGGAACTTTTTTTTTTTTAATGCTAACCAATTGCAATTCCATCTGTTAAGACAGCTAGACAGCACTAAGATGTCCATTTCAGTTCTTTTAGCCATTTTCATTAGTTCAATTCAGCCCTGAAGACAATGGAAAGTTTATGTAGATCAACTGAATCCTAAACTCTCTGATACCTTGAATTTTCTGTGTGCTTATGTGTTTCTGATATAATTTTTCAATTGTTTTTGTGCATATATTTTAAAAGAAATTTCAGGCAACTAGAAAAATGCAATATGTTATTTGTTGAATTAACTTTGGGATTAATGAATAATAGCTATCATTCACCATGAAACTGGGGAAGAGTACATAAGAGAAGAATGTGTACCCCAAAATACATATATTGAAACCTAATCCCCTTTGCAACATATTTGGAGGTGAGACCCTTGAAAGGTGACTAGGTCACCAGAGTAGGTGATTTGGGTTAGAGCCTTTTATAAAAGACCCAATAACTTTCTTGTCTCTTTCACCATGTGAGGACACAAGAACACTGCCATTTGTGAACCAGGAAGTGGGCCCTCACCAGACGCAAAATCTGCAGGCAACTTGAGGTTGGACTTCCCACCTTCACAACTGTAAGAAGTGACTTTCCTCTTTCAGCTCTATAAGCCACCTAGTATATCCTGTTACAGCAGCCTGAGCACACTGAGAGAGAGTAGTTCCAAAATGATTTCCTTCCAAACTTTTGGAGTTCTAATGTGATAATAAGGCAAAGGTTTTTTTGTAAAGGCATAATCCACTTAGAATGAAATCACTATCAGTTTAAAAGAGCCATCAGACTCTATGCTGGCACTAAAGGGAAGTAACACATATTTCTTCTCTTGGTATTCTGTAAAGGGATAGTTATTTAGTGAATAATTTTCCTAATTCACAACTCAGAAAATATGGAGGCCAGATCATCCTAGATTACATTTTTACCACTGAATTGATATACAAAAGGTAAGAGAGTGCATAACCTGAATCGGGCCTTTAATTTGCACCCAGTTGGTCAAAAGTACACTCTGTAGAGAGGGATGGAAATGCACACTCAGGTTCCTTGAGGTATACCCACACCCATCATTGGTGAAGTTCAAGACTGATCCTCAGTAATTTATCTAGTCATCAATCAATAGTTGCTTTCAGCATCACTTCGCACTTTCCCTACCTTCAGAATTTCCTCACAGCTAACTTATACTCTAAAAAAATTCCAAGATGATTCCATATTTTGGAGCTTTCTGTGCCAGTGGAGAGTCAGACCAAAGCAAAGCAAAGCAATTTACACCTAATAACATAGCAAATGTTCTAGGAATATACAGAGGCAGAATGCAGAGTGTCTTGGGTTGATCGCTGAAGATTTTCCAAAAATAGTGAAACGGAGCACTTCCTGTCTGTCACATAATATGCTAAGTATCTTATACATATTTTTCTGTTTCATCTATACTAAAGTAGTTAGTAACATGTCTTGTACAGATAATAAAACTCAGGTAGCATTCAATTATATGTGATGTTTAAAATCACATGTACTTAGTCAGTGACTGGAAGGATCTCCTTTCATGCATAGAGACAACTCTGGTAATTTCTTTAAACACTTTCTTGCAAAAGTGGAACGAACGATGGTAGTAGTGACAGGCAAGGAAAGGGGGTCAAAGATTTGGGGTCTCTGCTTCCTCCTTAATGAACAAGACCATTCCACATTCAAAATCAAATTTCTGGGTCTTATTCAAACATGAAATTTAAATCTAAATATGAGCAAAGAACACAAAACCAAGTCAAAGATGAGGTTCATTTAAATAATGCTTATTCATGAATCACTAGATTGGCAGTAGCTTGCATTGCCCATGGCCATTTGGCTGGTTTCTCAGCAGCTTTAAGCACTATATGTGAATTTGATATTCCATGCCCCAGTCCCCATATCCACCAGGACAGGAATTAACTATCAAATTTGGAAACTGCAGGGAAATCCTGGCAGTCCAAAAACACTACTTCAAGAAATAATTACAAGACACTAACACAATTTCATACCTATCACAATTGAACAAATTGCATGCAATAGAAAAGTGTAGCCATCCTAAATGATTCCTTCTTCCTCATCTCTCAAAACATTTCTAACCATCTCCCACAGACTGTGCAATGTGCAAAGATTTTTGAGGTCTCCTTTCTGGACCCTGTACCCCTGACCTGCTTTGAGCCATCCACTCTGATTTATACCTTCACTCCATGAACATGCATTGAACCCCTACTGTTACAAGTGCTCTTTCAGGTATTAGGCAGGGCTGGAGCGGGGACAAAATTAGGACACAGTTTGAATGTAAATTCTTTGAAAGCAGAAACCTTGATTTTAGTTTGCTTCTTTTCAATGGTATGTTGCCAGTTCTTAAAACAGTGCCTACCTGATAGAAGGCACTCAATGATTGTTGGCTGAATAAATTAAAAGACTAAATCTCTACTCCCAGGCATATTATATTCCAATATGTGTGTTGGGGGGGTGCCCGACAATCTGAAATAAACATATATTAGTCTAAAGACTAAGACAATGCACAGAGACTAGACAGTGTAACAGATATAAATCAATTATTAAGAGGGATGATTTATAAAATTGAGTAGTTAGAGAAAATGTTCTCAAGTGAGATTTTACTTGAGTAAAGATCAGAAGGATCTGAGAGTGACATGGCCAAACAAAAAGAACACGCAAAAGCCCTGGATAAGGAGTATATTATGCATTTTTATGGACCCAACTGATGATTCAGGTCAGAGTAGTGTGAGCCAGGAGAGAGGACAGAAATGAGGTCAAGTGAGGACCAGGTCAGGAGTCAGCATCAGCTCATGCATAGCTCTATAGTTCACCGGAAAGACTTTGGATTTTAATCTGAATGCAATTAGAGTACACTGAAATGACAGGAAAAGAAAAAAATGAACTGATCTGCAGCCTTTTCTTTAAACTGGATCGCTCCAGGCAATAAAGGAAGAAGCTAAAGGACAAGGGAGAAGATGATTACAGTAGTCCTGGCAAAGGTGTAGTCAAAATTTAGCTGAACTAAAGTTGAGCACCTCCTAGGCTGACAACACTGCTCTTGCCCAACCCATCGACCAACCCTGGGCCAGAATGGACTTTCTCATATTTGTATGATGTTATGTAAATTCCCTGTTCATAATCTCTCTAATCTTTACTACAATGAAACTTCCCTCACATTGTCTTCAAATTTCCATTCTTTTAAATAATCCTCTTTGGCATGAGGGAGGAGTTTGTCAACCTTTGCTTTGAACTTCTGCCTGGTTCTAAGCCACATGTGTTGAAACCCCCAGGCTACTAACACAAAGTCACATCTAAAGAAATACTAGTAGATACATACTGAGATCCACCATCCTTTTTCCATGCAAAGTACATCTCATGAGGGACACAGACACTTAACGGGGTGCTTAGAACTCCCATTGTTTAATTTCATTTGTGACTTAGTCCCGAAAAGAAATCCAAGAACAAATTAATAGATAAAAAAGTCTTGGTGATCAGAGGATTTAACTCTTTGTGGTTGTTTCCAAGTTGATAACTGGAAGTTTAGAAATTAACTAAACAAAGAATGAGGAAACAAAAATTTCTTTCCATAAAATGAAAAATACATGTGAGTTCTAAAATTTCATTGTCACATTTCAAAATTACCCTGTGGATGGCACAATAATCATCAGGGCATGTCACTGTACTGAAGACGGTCAAATAGAGGCAGGGGCGGGGGACACTAAGCAATTATATTGTATTCAGAGTGTTACAAGTTAATTTGTCAATTTAGTCATCTATCAAATGTGAAATTTCCTTTTAAACATATGTATACAGTTATAATAACTGTAACCACAGTTCACTTTATACTTTGGATACAGTCCTTGCTGCTCTGCAGCTGTTTTTAAATGGACACATTTCTTTTTCTTCCTCTGTCCCCGCTCCTCCCTAATCTCAGGGGAAATGGGATTACCTTCTTTCCCCATTTTAGGCAAGTTTATCTGTCCTTGAGCACACACCCACCATAGGTAGGAAGTAATCCAGCCTTTGGGGATGGGAGCAGAAGATCTCAGAAATAACTATCTCCCAAATGAACAAGCGAATCGCAACTCCAACAGAGAAACATGGAATGTAGCCTCCTCTTCCTGCTGATGGGCAGAATCACAGTCTCTGGAACAAGAATCCCCTGTGTTTCTCCTTTGCTAGCAAAGCAATAAAACTTTTTTTTTTTTTTTTTTAGTTTTCTTTTTTTTTCCCCCCCTCAAAACTGTGTCCACATTATTGAATTGGCATTAGGGACAAGGACCGATCTTTTGGTAGCATAAGAACTATGTGTGAACTTTGTCTACTAAGTATTACATTTGGTCAGTTGTGTCTTCTTCAATTGATTGATTTGAATACCTCATTAAGGTGGTATTTTCCCAAAGTCATGTGAGTCCTTGATACTGTTAACTATGATCCTTTTGCAGTTATTTCTTTGGTCCTAGTTTCTTCACTGCATGTGCAGACTGACACTACCCAGGCAGAGTCTCTACATGTGCAGCTCTGTCCTTCAAGCTATTTTGTTCTGAAAATTCTAGATCCCTGTTCTCCCTCAACTCTCAGCTCCAGCTCTGAAACTCAAAGCATCCACAGCCCCTCCTCTGTTTTGCCGTGTCCTATGAATGAAGACTGCACAAAGGCAGTTTATTGGAGAAATTTGTGAGGCTTCTCTATTGTTTCCTGTCTCTCTGGAACCACTTTCTTATGTTATCCAAAGTCCAGTGTCTTAAAGACTCCTTTTTTTGTTGTTGTTTGTTTGTTTTATTGCTGTCTCAGGTAGAAGGCCAAAATGCAATCTCCATTGCTCCATTTTGACAAGAAAAAGAAACCCATTCATTCGTTCTCTTATTTAAATTATAGTAGGTGAAATGGACTCCTGTGGACTTGTGAAAGAGCCACAAAAACTCCTGCCTTCTGGGAGGTCATATTTGACGTGGGGGAATCAAACATTTTTAAAAACATGGGAACTATGAATTTCTTTAAAAAGTTAAATTAGGATAAAGGCTTAGAGAAAAACAAAGTGGGAAGGAAGATAGGAGTTATTGACTAGAAATATGTCGAAAATAGGTCACATAAGCCACACTGGAAAGGCAGAAGCAAAAGAATAAGCCATATGGATATGGGGGGAAAGGAATGCTGAGCATTTCAGGCAAAGGAAACAGCAGGTGCCAGGGACCTGAGATAAGGTTTGAATGTGTTCCCCAAAGATCCTGTGTTGGAAACCCCATTGCAACAGTGTTGAGAGGTGAGATCTTTAAGGGGTGATGAGGTCATGAAGGCAGAGTGCTCACACTGTTTAATATTGTTATCACTGGGGTGGGTTCCTGACACAGGGATTTCAGTCTCCCCCGCTGACCTTTCACCTTCCACCATGAAATGACACAGTTAGAAGGGCCCTGTGGACTTCTCAGCCTCCAGAACCACAGGAAATAAATCTCTGTTCTTTCTGAATTACTCAGTCTCTGATATTCCTTTACAGAAGCACTAAACATGCTAAGATAATGCACGGATGTTGCTGGCATAGAGTAGATATCAGTGTGACTGGAACAAGTCGATTAGAAGGAAATGTTTGGAAAACAAAATTTGATGGATGTGAGAAATATTCCAGAGCCTTGTAGGACAGTCTTAAAAGTTGTGGACCTCAGAGACTGGAAGAGTGCTAGAACATGTCATTTGGATTCAAAAGGTCATTCTGACTGGGCTCCGCTTGTAGACTGAAGAAAGACTGGGTTCAAAGCTAGGAGGCTAGTTGCCTGGCTGCTGAAATTCATGTCAAAGATGACCAGAATAATGACATAGAAGTAGTAAATAAAAGTACTAGTTCTAGAAATATTTTGAAGGTTAAAACTAGCAGGTGTGCTAATAGATTTAATATGGCATATGCCAGAATGATAATTCCAGGTGTGTGTTCTCAGCAAATGGAGAGATAAAATAAAGTTACTTAAACAGGGAGAGGTACATTGGGGTGGGAGTTGAAGTTTGGGATAGAAATGTCAGTGTCACAATGTTATTAGACATGAGCTAAGTTTTCTGAATGATACGGAGATTCATATTAAGATACAATAGTAAATTATTAAGATTCATTTTAAGATAAAATGGTAAAAAAAAGTTCAGGGTTAGTTTGTGATCAAATCACAGAAAACCTTGAATACATGCAGAAGGATTTGTAATTTATATCATTGAGAAAGAAACAAGGTAAAAAAAAATTAAGGAAATCCAGTGAAAAGCAAATTGAGAAAAACTTTTCCTAGCAGTTTTGGAATTCTGTGATACCACCGCAACATTTAAAATACTGGGCTAACAATAACTCAATGGTAGGAGCTTCTTCTGAGATTCTGAACCTCCAGATAAGGCAATGTGGCATAGTTGTAAAATACCCAGGAAGATGGCTGCTGGCCAAGTTGGTATCTAGTCATCAAAAATGCAGTGACTCATTTTGAGCAAAGGTGTCATACAGACTGTGATATACCGAGACATAAGTCACAGATGGCAGATGACACTTCTAAGAACATACAAACACTAACACATGCCCAGCTCTGAAAGGAAAAACGATAGCACGGAAAGCTTCGGAGGACAGGAAGTTTTGGTGCCATCCTGATTTTACTACATCTATTTATGATGTAGTAAAACGGACTCAGCAAAACGGTGAATGGCTGCTCTTTGCTCTCACAGGTCAACAGCCTGTTTCTACCCCATTCTCTGAGTTTTAGATTAATGTAATTAGCTCCTCCCTGGCATTTCTACCTGCAGGTAAAGGCCTGCCCTGGAGAGATCTCAGAAGCCAATGAAGAATTGGAAACGCTGATAACACTAGCAACAAAGGAAAGAGATGAGATATTTAGATAATAGCAAGAAGTCCTGAGTAGCAGAACAGCAGGGTCCCCAAGTTCAAACTTAGTAAATAGCAGCAGGTAAGACTGGAAAGACATTTGAGTCCACCTTGAAAATGGCATGCGGAGCATCAAGCACACTGCTAGTGTATGACACCAAGAGCCCCCACTTAATATCTTTGCATGGGGCAAAATAATGAGCTAGTTGATCGTCCTTGGTAGCCTGCATCATTATTGCTGGAGCTATGACTATATGCAAACAAGTTGCACACTGTCTTAAAACAACTGTCTCACAGGATGAATGAAACGTTTGCATGATTCAAATGGAAAAATCTGATGATCACAGTCAGTGAGAACAAGACCAAAGCGTTTAAGTTGTTTTATGACCCATTTGTATTAACAATGGGGTTAAGTCTATTTATTAGCTCATTTTTTTCTAAATAGTACATACCTTTACCATTTCTGTGTGTTTATATTTACCATTCTCTGACTTTTAAATGCTCTCTATTTATATTCCTCCAAAAGACTTCACTCAGAGATTGTGGACTTCCACAGGTTTTAGGGAATGCATTTTCTTCAATCTCTCTTTCCTAGATGAAAGTACTATGGTGAGAAAAGTAGCTAGGACTTGGTCCTAGCACAAGGGGATTATTATTTTAGCATCCCTTTCCTACCCAGATTATTCTAAAGGTTCTTTTGTGGGAGTTCTCTATCCTTCTCTGTCTTTCTCTTCCTGGATTCCCAAGAACATCATGATACTAGCCAGGTACATTCTGTGAATATATCCTGATGGTAATTACCTGGATATTCTTGAATATTTCATTTCTAAGACAAGGCTTCAGAGAGACTTGATACTATGGAAACAGATTAATATAAATACTTATGTAAGAAATGTGTTCTCCCAGAGCTCTTGACTAGTTACAGAGTGAATTTTCCAAGCTGAAACTTCTTCAAATAATTGCACTGGAAATCTGGGTTGTCAGGCCATGCGTCTTCAAAATGCTTTTTTGCTATCGGATCACATTAACCACCTACATACTGTGGGAAATGTCACTTCAGAAGAGTCTGGTTGACACGATTTTCCTTGCTATATCACAACTCATCTTCAATTGTCCACTGTGCCAACATGATGCTTGGGATAGAGAAGGCCAGGTAAAAGTTTATGCTTTCTAGATTTTATTTTATTCTCATATAGCATAAAACATTTAGGAAGCATGTTTATCACCAGCATGAGACCGAAAATATATATCTACTGCCTAGTGTGTTGGTTTCAGTATGTAGTCATATGCTGATCTACATGCATTCATTGATTCATTCAATAATGGCTTTTACAAATATTTACTGAGCCCTTACTATGTGCTAGACAAATTGTTACATAGTGAAGTTATAGTAATGAACAAGACCCATGTGGTATATCCTCACAGTTTTATAGTATATAATACATTTTAAAATAGGTTGTAATGAAACTCAAAAACTAATATATTCCTTAAAGAATTAAACATGGATTCTAAGTCATATTCCTTTAGTCTCCATTCATAGTGATATACAATGGTTTCAAAAGCCTCCTGAATAGTGACAATTAAAATCAAATTAACACAGAGTTTTCACCAATGGCAAAATATAACAAGCTCAAATTTGTTTCAGATTGAATCAGAACTATTAAATAATTAGAAGGACTTTTCTTGCCAGGACGTAAGAAATGGGGATAATTAGATCTACCACCTGGGCTAGAATCCCAAGATGGGTGATTCAGTGGGCAAATTGCCCAGGAGTCACAAAAGATGAGAATACAACCTATTGTTCTCAGTGGGAGCAGTTATACCATATTACTACACTTTCATCATCACCCAAACTCAGGAGAATTTTCTCTAAAATTTCAGATTTTTAAGTCTCAGTGGAAAGGTCTTGATAAAAAAAAAAAAAAAATATGCAACTAGAAACTAGACAGGAAAAAGAAAACTACATCCTAAACCACTACTCTATTGACAGGCACAAAACTAGGGTTGACACAAAAGCTTATTCCTGAGAATTGCCACCATCCCAGACATAGGTAGTAACAAAATATTTATTATGCAGGAAATTTTTTAAATCTTTTAGCTTCCAGGTTCAAGCCATGGACTCTGATGTCCCAGAGCAAAACCCCTCAGCTTGGAAGAAAATATAGATACCACAGGGATGCCAGCATGAAGTAGGGCATATCTGCCATGATGAATGGTATGGAAAAATAATTAAACTTGGTGAGATCTTACTCCAGGGCTTTCATGTAAGTAGCACCCAGAAGCCCACCCCTAATTTCCAGGGTAAGAAAGAGAGCAACACCTATGTGTCTTTGTTGGAACTATGAAAATAATCCTCATGCAATCATATTAGGAGCAGATGTGAGAAGAATTAATAAATCATTTAGCAAACACTCGAACATTTTCAGACCAGAAAGGTCAGCCAGTTACTCCGTTCCTTTTCTATGCAAGCACACCAAACAGAATAAGTACCATTGCTCTTAGAACTCTAAAGTATACTCTTCAATGACCAAGTCAAATCTAATTTTTTCTATTACATTTCTTTCTTACTTATTATTTCCTTTCAGGAATGAAAGAGCATTTTCTGAAATGTAGACAAAAGCAAAACTTACTCATGTCAACATTTAAATTGTTGTCTTTCTATTTCCGCCCTGTTGACATAACTTATTAAGGAACTCCAATTGTTGTTCTCCATTAAAAATTAAATTTTAGCATGTTTTAATCTTGTCTGTGAAATAAAAAGGCAAAGACATAAAATAGCATGAACCCCCACGTAATATCTCGATAAGCTAACATTTTGTAGAAGTCTTTGTAAATTGAAAATCATTTTCCACATACAATATCTCACACAAATTTCATAGTGATTAATCTTCCTTATTCATTTCTTATTCATATTGTTTCCCTCAGTAGACAAGGAAACTAAAGCTGAGAAATGTGCAGGCAAACGTACCTGTTTCAAGACAGTAAGAGGCAGAATGGGGGCTGCTGGGCCAGCGCCCTCTCCATGCACCGAGTGTGGCCTTGGGTTATCATGGTCCCTCCGCTTCACCTCCAGGATAAGGTTTCCTATGAGGGCAGCCCCCTGGCACCGGTCCCTCAGGTCAGACTTGTTCCTGTCAGTTTGGAGACCATTAACATCATCCTCAATCTCTTAAGGTTTTGTCATCCACCCCTCTTCACAATATATCTAATTTTCTAATTAATATATTATTTTCTCAGTTATGTTCATTATCAAAATTCTCCTTAGGAGAGATTATGGCTTTTTAGTGATTTCTGAGAAACAACTAAGAGTCTTTCTCATTCAATTAGATGTATCCATCTAAGTTTCTCAACCTACTCCTCTTCACCTGTAAGTTCCACATCCCAACTGCCTGTTTTCTAAATGATACACATTTAAGAATATTCTTATTATATCCATTTTAGAAGAGCTCTACTCAGTTCTTATTAGGGAAGTTATGACTTTAGTACTCAAAAATCACTCCTTTCCTTCTCTTGACACAAACACATCTCTCTCTCTCTCTCTCTCTCTCTCTCTCTCTCTCTCTCTCTCTCTGTCTCTCTCTCTCTCTCTCTCTGTCTCTCTCTCTCTCTAACACACACACACATACACACACACACACACACACACCCATTCCCTCTGTCCCTCCAACATAAATGTATCATAACTTCTGGTGGAATAGAGAGTCACATCTACGTTATTGACAAGATCAGTACTGTTTCTTTCCCAGGCTAATAATGTATTGTAATTACCTATCCTTTTAATATTCTCAATTTTGTAAAAAGATGACGTTTTTCATTCAATATATTTAATTCCTTTGGATAGAACAGTGAAACTCCTCTGAGGACTATTTTTACCATGCTGAACACTTCCAGTAACCAGACACTCTTCATCTGGTTTGTGTGTTCGTTCTTTCATTCATTCGCTTTGTAGCACACCTCCCAGAATCACCTTTTTGCTCCTCCAGTTTGGGCTAATTGCCCTCCAACTGCTGAATACTTGTCATCCTGGCATTTCCCCCATTGTCTCTATTCCCTACTGGGTTTTCATTTGTTTGTTTTTAAAGGATCCCATGACTTCCTCTTGGTTTAATTCCTTTTTTGAATATAGCATATGTTGCACCCCAAAATAAATAAATAAGTCCTGAGAGTGGGGACCTGGGACCCATTCCTGGAAATACATTCTAAAAATCCTCCATATAATAAAAGGCATATAAATAAAAATGTCCTCCATATAAATAAAAAATCTTCCATATAATAAAAATATCAGACAGACATACTTGGAAAAAGTCTCATTTAGAACCCATAGGTAGGGTCTTAATAAAGAACTTGTAAAAGGCTCAAATTTGAATACACAGCTGCAAACAAGAGTGGCTATGACTTTCCTGTAGGTACTTTTTGATCTTGTTCAAAGATTTCAGAGCCCTGAGGAAACATGGAAGGTTTCAGAATTAAGCAAGTTAAAGAGTTGAACTTGAGATCATCCTCTGCGCACAGCCCCTTAGTGAAATGGGAGACTTGAAAAAAAGTGGGATCATCTGAGACAGGAACAAAAAGATATGCATTTGTCTCAGCCTGGGCACTACATGGGATTGGGGAAGATTCTCCAAGAAATTCCCAAGCCCAGGATGTTGAATTGTCACAAACAATTATAATCTCCAAAAGACTCCAAGGTAAGTAAGTAATCAGTGTCCCTGGTTCACAGCAGCCCTGGACACCTGGAGAAGATAAAGCATTAATGGAGAAGTAAACCATAAAAACAAGCCAGCAGAAAAAAAATTACAACTGAATTAGAACTTTTAGAATTCCAGTAATTGGAATTATCCCAAAATATGTAAAACAAAACTGTTAAATGCAATAAAAATTATGATAAAGGGCAAGGTAAAACTTAAAAGACCAGATACATTTTTAGAAAAAGCTAAGAGAATGCGGAGATGTGAAGAACACTGAAAACAAAGTGTTTAAATGCTTTACATATTAGATGTCACTCAAGTGAAGAAAGACTTGTTAAACTGCAACACCAGTCCAAATAAATACTGTAATGCTCCATAGAGAAGCAACTACGTATGGATACAAAAGGAAGGCCAAGACACAGAAAGGATAAGTGGATTTAAAAATAGGTTTTCAGAATTCCAGAGGAGCCTAGAAAAAGGCAAGAGTTAGGAAGGATTGCTACAGGAAAATGTGATGGTTTAGCATTATTCAAATAGCTTTAAAGAAAAAAAAAAAAAAAACACTAGAATGATTAAATAGGGGAAGTTGAAAAATTCCAAATGAGACAAACAAATTGAAGTCAATACCTGCAAACATTATATTGAAATCATGGAACGATGAAAACAAGATCTTAAAAAAACAGCCAGAAAAAAAGTAACAACAATTTACCACAAAATATACAGAAATGTGCTTTACGGTAGGGTATATGAACATGCCACAATCCTTTTCAATTTTATATATAGCTATAATGTGTCAATTTAAAAAATAAATACATAGAGAAAAGACCAATAGAATTTAGGAAAGGAGATCAAGGGGAAGAAGGAGGTCGGGGAGAGGGAAAGGACTGGAATTGAAAAAGAGCAAATTGTTTCATGCATTCATGACCATGTCAAAATGAACCCTACTATTATGGGTAACTATAATGCATTAATAAAAAATTACCACAAAATAACAAGGAGCAGCAAGAACAGAGCTCATTCAAAGCAGCTCATTCAAACCTAGGTGAAAATAACTGTTAACCCAAAATTTTATGTCCCAGTAAGGTATTCACACTGAGGGTAAACTCTTACGTTCAGAAGATCTTTTCCTCTTATAAAAGAAAAATTAAAAAGTACTGAGAGATTAATCATCAAAAAAGCTTCAGTAAAAAATTATAGAGTGTTAATGGAAATTATACAAAAATTGGAAGTAAAGTAAAAGTAACTCACTTGTTAATGTCCGACAAGTGAGGATATTTCCCAACAAAATCAACTAAAGGTCAGCTGGTTCTCTAGAATATAGCGCTGTCACAAAATTAAGTTCCAAAAATTTTATAATTTTCCACAGCTGTTAAGGGGGATAAGTTTTTCTTGTTCAGCAGAGAAGACATGGGGCAGATTATAGCCTTTAGTGCCCTGATTCATATTAAATTGCTTTGCATCTAACATAGTATTCTTATATCACATTCCTTTTCTCTCCTTGTCTGTGTATCCCAGCCTCTGAAATTGTCTTTTGAGCCTATAATATTATTCTGAGCTCAAATGAAACTTTGTCACACATTCACTATTTTCTAGGAATGCTTTATATCTATTTGAATAATGCTTTGACAAGGTTGTACTCCAAAAAATGAGAGAAACTAAACCCAGACAGCAAAAAGCAACTTGTAAGAAAAAAGTGGAAAACTAAATGTTTACATATGTGAATAAATCTAAATTGATATTCACTACTTGAGATCCTAATAAAATAACAACATGGAAGAATTTTAGGAAAATGGAACTAGAATTTGACAAAAGTAGGAATAATTTGATAATAATTAATGCATTATTTCTTATGGTATTCAGTAACATGATAGAGATATTGATTAATATTTTATTGTGTTAATATATTTTAATTAAGGTAATCATAAAAACAGAAACAAATTTAAAGGTCCAATGTTCTAGAGGACAAACAGTAAATCAAAAAATATTTCAAGCTGGGAACAGAGGTACATGCCTGGAATCTCAGTGGCTCAGGAGGCTGAGAAAGGAGGACTTCAAGTTCAAAGCCAACCTCAGCAGAAGCAAGATGCTAAGGAATCCAGTGAGAACCTGTCTCTAAATGAAAAACACAAAATAGGGCTGGGGATGTGGCTCAGTGGTTGAGTGCCCCTGAGTTCAATCCCAGGTACACACCCCAAATAAATTTTAAACAGTTATAGAGACAAAAAAAATGAAGATAGGGAAACATTAAAATAGCAATCAATCTATCACAAAATATAATGATCCAAATACATCAGTAATAAAAATAAAAGTGAATAGACTCTTTTTACTAGTTGCAATCTGTCAAAATGGATTTTGGAATTTGTTATTTACAGGTCACAAATTTAAAACACAGAATGGAAAGATACAACATAGAGGACAAAAACTGGGAAATGATATCAAGCAAATGCTAACCAAAAAATAGGTAGGGTAATTTTTTTTTTTTTTTTTTTTTTTTTTTGGTGCTGGGAATTGAACCCAGGACCTTGTGCCCTTGTGCTCACAAGGCAAGCACGCTACCAACTGCGCTATCCCCTACCCTAGGTAGGGTAATTTTATTAGCTACAGATAAAGTGTCAAAAACATTGGTACAAATACAAAGAACAATAACCAGAATCACAAGGAAAATATAAAAATGTTCATTTTCCCATTTAACATTCTATGTAAAGAATGAAATGACAGGAATAACTTCAAGTAAGAGATTTCAACACAGCAATCTGAGTAATTGCTAAATATATTAAGAATAATATGTTGATTCTGGGTTCATTTATCTTGTTAGATCAGTGCTTATAATCAGAAATGGTAAAATAAACCATTTTTAGAAAGAAAAAGTATCATCAAATGTTAGCGTATAAATGTTTCTTCCATAGGTGTTTATGTCTACATATTAAACTTTTCACATGTATATTTCAGAATAATTCATTGAGCTATTAACTTGTTTTGCCTTGCAGCTATGGAATAATCAGAATTACTTTTTCAGTTTTCCTCTTCATATATATCTGATGAATAATAGGGTGCAAAAGATACTTTCATTCAATTCATCTTTAAAATATTTGATTTTCCATAATGAATTAAAATGTTCTAGGGTCAAGTGGGTGGGGTAAGGCTCTGGTGTCTAGAGAGTAGGAATGCTGGTTTGACTGGGGCTGCAAGCAGGTTCCAGCAGACACAGGTGGAGAACAGATGGAGTTTTCTGTGGCTGCATTAGACAGTCAAGATCCACACCACCCTAATATCTATAATAGGCTCCAGTCTTAACATGGAGATCTGTATTGTCCAAGAAACACTGGATTGGGAGCAACAAGAAAGTCAAAGGAGGGTGGAATGAACTCGAGGGGACCTCAGCAGCATGCACAAGCACGTGACAACTACAGCTCCTCTGTTCTCTAACATCACAAGCACCACACTGAAAGACCTGAGGGAGGAGCAGGCAGAGGTGGAGAGGCACCCTGTTCTAGCAAATGAAAACTGGGAGTGAGATTTAATTTGATTTTTGAAAGCATGGCCACATTTTGTTCACAGAGAATCAGAGTACAATTCATATTTAATGCATAGTATGAGAAGTTTTCTTGTAAAACGCTTTATTTCCAATGTTTACATGCTTTATATTCTCCAGAGGACTACAGTTGAGACCTCCAGGTCTTGTAAAAATCCTTTGGTCTAATTGAAACTGATTTTTTATTTTGCTCTCTATAGTTTGTAGATTCTCTATTGTCCTATTTCATAAAACAACGAAAATAGCATAGGATCTTCAGTGGAGAGGTCTTCAGTAAATATCAACTACCTTGATCTCAATATTTCATAAGAATTTAGCCCATGGTAGATCCTCAGTAAATGGACTTCTTGCCAAGGTCATTTCCATCTCTCCAACATGAAAAGAGATGACACAGTTAAGAGAGTTATGTAAGATTGTCAATGTCAAAGTCAGAGTTAAAGTGCAGATCCACTGAAAATGGCTTTTTTCTTAACAAACATCTTGTTTCAAACTTCGAGTCATCATCTATTGGTGAGTCTCAAAATCAACATCGGTGGTCAGTGTTGGCATTTTTAAAAATCACATAAAAGGGGGAAAGTGGCATAGCATGCATCACACAGGCAGCACAGCATAATGCAATGCAGACTAGCAAATAAATCAAAACCAAACAGGAGCACAGGAAAGACCAAGGTAACTAACATAATAATAAGGGTTAACTAGCATTTGCAAAACTTCTGCATGCATTTGGTCAACCAGGAAGAAGCTTCAATGTTAGAAAGCTACTAACTCAGGTCATTTGTTTCCACTACTTGCTCTTCAACAATTCTGGAAGGAAAATATCACTTCTAACCTGGACTTCCTGACTCCTTATTCCCTTTAAATTGCTTAAATTATTTTTGTGTGATCACAAAATTTCCTACACTTACAAAATTTAAAGCAGTGATAATAGGAAGGCCTGTGCCCTGTGCCATAATAGGAAGCTTGTGCAGCCTTTCCTCTGCCCTCCCCTCCCTTCCTCATCCCTCCACATCACTTCCCTCCAAAGATTACATTGTTACAGATGCAGCTAAGGTTCCACCTTGCCTTGTTAACCCTCCCATTTCTCCCCAGTGGTAATCTACTTTGAAAGAATGACTGTGTAATTTCACCACATATTTATTCATCCATCATCTGACAGTGCATTATTTTTACATGGGTACTTTTTGGTAGTTGCTTTCATCACTCATATTTTTGATACATGTCCTTTAACTCTTTGAGAGACTTACGTTATTTTCACAAGCAGTACCATCATTAATGTCCCTAAACCTGAAGTCTGGTACACAGGCAGTGAGAATTTCTCTACCTTAAATATCTAGAAGGGACATTGGTCTGCCTGAGTATTTTAAGGATACCATTAAAATTCCTAAGCCAAAAAAAAAAATACTGTGCTGACATTTGGGCCCCAAATTATAAAAGCTTTGGTGTGCCCACATCCTTGAAGGTATTGGAAGTTTTCAGACCTATTAATTTTTAACATCGACTTGGGTAAGAAATAGATTTTTCACATTATTTGTGAGGTTGAGCATCTGTCTATTCTCCAGAATGAATCAATGTCCATATTTATTTATTTTTTTATATATTACTCTTTGTCCATTTTGGGTAGAGGGAGGTTCCTTTTCTCATGTATTGGTAGAATTCTTTATATATATATTGTTAATTGCAAATCTTGCATATGCATGTTGCAAACCTCCTTTCTAGTCTGTAGCTTTCCTTCAAATGTAAATATGCTACTTACATAGCCATTTATTATTGCTGCTATTATTATCAGCTTAAGGTCATCAAAATTATCAATCCATATACTTTATGAATTTTAGTTTTTTATTCAAAATAATTCATACCTTAAAATTATAAATAGAGCCTTCCTAATATCTTCCAAAGTTTTAAAATTTGCTTTCCACATCACCTTTAATACATGTGAAACATACTTATGTATCTGGAGTGATATGAGAATTTGGTTTACTTTTCTATTTAGTTGATTGGCATAGCAATATTTATAAACTCATTTCTTCTGACATGATTTCTAATGCTGTTTGCAATTCATCATATATATTGGGGTTTTCGAAAGTCTATTTTGTTTATTTGCTTTTTTATAGACTTATGTACAACTTCCATTATTTAGTTTTAACTACACAGAATCCTAATGAAACTTTACCTCCCTATTCTTTCTCCTTCCTCCTTAAGGATTTGTTATCTACTTTTCAGCGCTTGCTCTTAAATTTTAATTTTATAATTAGCTTTTCACATTTCATGAGAAACCTTTCTGAAATTTTTATTGAAACCAAAATCAATATATGATAGTAGAAAATTGTCATGTTCAGAATATTGAGATATTCCTAAGAAAATTACCCATTTACTTACATCTTTTTCTGTTGGTTTGCATGTTTTCTTTTGGTTTTCATGAAACTGATAACAGTTTCATTTCCAGCAGACTTATGGTTTTGTTTCTATTTAAAGGGTGTCTGGCTTGTATTTCATCATTGCTTATGGCCTCTGCATGGAATAACAACACATCTTTGCATTTGTCTCCACTAAGCCTGCTGAATTATTTTATTAATTATAAATATGTGTCCACATACTTTTGACTTTCTGACATCAACAATCATATTGTTTATAAATAATTCATCTATTCTAACTTTAAACGTCACATCTCTCATTCCTGTGTATTTTATTAATGTCTTTGCTACTTTTTCTATTACAATTTGAGCAACAGAAGTGAGTGACAGGCTGCATCCTCATTCCTGATAATTACATCTTTCATTATGAATGCACATAGATTTGGTCCACATTTGTAGAGATGATTGCATGATTTTTACTTTTAATATAGTATGATAAATTACACTAATCTATTCTCTAGTATTGACTAACAATTACCCTACATAATCGCATTTATTGTATCACTTCTGGACTTGGACGGTATATTACTTTTCTATTACTGCATAACAAATTGTCACAAACATAGTAACCAAAAAACTCACAAATTTGTTGTCTTACGCTTTTCACAAATCAATAGCAGTTCAGATACTCTGCTCAAGGTGTTCCTCAGGTTGTGAGCTCAGCTAAGGCTCCGATTCCTCTGCTCAGTTCCCTGGTTGTTGGTAGAATTCATTTATATGTAGTTGTTAAGATTGACATCATATTTTCTTCCTAGCTATTGGCTGGGGAGCACTTTTCTTAGAGGCTACCTACTCCAGACCTGCAGGACACTCTTCATCAAAAAGCTCATCTGATGAATCAGGTCCATCCAGCATAACATGTCTTCTCATTAACTCAGGGTCAACTGGTTAGGGATTTTGGTTACATCTGCAAAATTCCCCTTCGTTGCAAATGATGCTACGTTAGCATAGAAGTGATAAGCCATTGCATTCATAGAATGTGCTTGCACTTGAGGGGAGGAAATAGAACACGATGGGAAACTTGGGAGCCATCTGAATATTCTGACTACCACAGTTTCCTTACTTTATTGAGAGATTTTCTTACCATGTTTGAGAGTGAGATTGCTACATCAGTTTCCATTTTGTACTGACCTTATGTGTTTAGAGCATGAACTTAACTCTAGTCATTACTTTGGGGAGCAGTGTCACTTGTTTTATTCTGTGGACTTGTGCTTTACTCTAAGTATTTGTTTAACATTGGAAGAATACTACTTCCGCTGCAATAAGTCACTCTTTTCCCTTCTTCCAGCATTCTATCAGATCAAACTGAGGAGTGATGAACATGCTATTCCAAAACTCTCAGTTTCATCAGTCACAGACTAATACATGTGTACACATGTACATATGTCATGTAGTGAAGACATAATGGGATCTGAAGTTGGGAGAGTAGGTTTTAGTTTGGAACTAAACATTTTTACCATTATAATCTTGTTGATTAAATCACTTTCTAATTCCTGTTTGGAGATAATTTCTACCCAATATTTTCATGTTTCTGCATGATACAAGTTTTCTGAGAAAAGGGATCCAAAATCTTTTTAAAAACAAGATCAAATGACAAATATGCCTTGGAGATTTAGAGATAGCTCATTGCTCCAGAGAGATTTAGCATCTTCTGCTTCTGGAAGTCATTTGCTTCTCCCAAGGGAGAGACCTTTTCCACCCACCTCTGCAGGGAATTTTTTGTTTGCTTATTTATTTGTTTGACATTCTAGCAAAGGTCTCTGGAGAGGAAGTTGTGGCAAAGTGCTCTGAGTTTTATATTTTTGGTGCTCCCCTTGTGTTGGGCAACCCCATGCATATGCAAGTGAACATCTAGCTTTTTCGTGAGGAACAAGGTCATGGAGAACAGGTGTTGAGACAAACCAGAGACCTTTTGCTTCTGGTTAGATTATGAGTAAATAAATAACAAAAGGATTCTTGAGCTCCTTTTGTGATGAAAGCAGTTATGTCCAGCCTACCACATGGGATTTCTTAGGTGAGATTATACTTACAATATAGAAAGGATTTTACAAGGCAAGACTAGATATGCAACTCAATGTTGAAGAGGCGGTGATTGTTTTTATAATGTCTAGTGGCTTCTGTTTAAGATGATTGATATCAGTTATTCCAATACATTTATCTCCATGCTTTATTTTCTTCCCCCTAAAAATGCTTATCCACTTAACTAATTATATGCCTATAGGATAGCTAGAACAAGAGAGAAGGAAGGAGTTGCTTACTTTCATTCAGCTTAAAATACTGTTTTAAAGAAAACACTAAATGGTAGGATTGAATGAAAGAAAGTCCTTTCAAACTTCCATCAACTAGTACAATTTTTTTTAAAAAATTGAATAAAATTTAAGTTCATAGTTTGTCTCTTACTCCAGAAACCAAAGGGTGTCTTTTAAGGGAAGAAAGTGGAAAGAGAATAAGCTGTAATTTGGTTGTTGTCCAGTAACTCTTCCCTGCCACCTCCCCTTCTCCAAGACAGCATCTCAATTGTGGTGCTCCAATGCTGTTTTACTAGCCTATTTGCGTGCTTACGTTCACAAATAGAATATTAAATGGTGTTAAGTCTCATTTTATGAAATTTAATTTTAGTCAATTCATAAAAACATGAGAATTGCACATATTAATGAGGTATTATGATATTACATTGTGAACAATTTAATCTGATTGAACATATCAATCTCCTCAAACTTTTATCATTTCTTTATTCTGTTTTGATCACTCACCATCTAGCTCCATGACCTACCATCTATAACTATGTGGAAGGGAAAGAAGATAGCAAAGAAGGAAAGCAGATAGAGGGAAAGAAAGAGAGGTAGAAGAGAAAGACAAAAGTATTTCCAGTTTTAGTCATCAGGACCAAAAGGCACTGAAGATTTTCACAAATGAGCTCTCCAGTTTTGTTGTAGTTGTTGTTTTGTTTGTTTGTTTATTGCAGCGCTCAATCAGGAGTTGCTTCTTTCTTCCATTGCTATGCCTGGAAACTTCCACTCCTGAGATTACCTGATACAACATTTCCATGCAGGAAACCTGCCTGACGAAGCACTGGCAGTGATACACATTGCTGCTCTTTCCTTTGGACAAAACACTGTCACTTTATGATGAGCACAGATTTATTTCTGATATTCCTCATATTCTCTTCAAAGTCTTGCTTGATAATGCAGCTATGAAAAACTACTGATTTGAACATGTGACAGAAAAAAAAAAACCTACTGACAAGTAATTTTGGAGTGTGAACAACATGTAAAACATGGTATGTGTTTTGGATTCCATGTCCCCATCCACCATTGCTTAGATCTTAACACTGAATCCAAATTTTTTTGTCATTTCTTATCTAATAGTTACAACTGAGCCAAATCCACAGTATATTTCTTAGAGAAGTTGATTTATGGTTGTCTTTTTCTATCTTTTCTCTTCTGAACATCTTAACCCAAATATACAATTTTAACCAGACAAGAAACTTATTTGGTTACTCAAGACATCATATAGAATTGAGCTTTGTCATTTGGTCTACTAAACCCGTGGTTGAAAACTAAACATTTCTGGAAAAAAAAATGGATAAGAATATCTTACATTTATTGAACATGGCCAAGAAATTTATTTTTAATAACTGAACCACAGATGGGATGCCATCTGTCAGCATATGGCATTGGCTCTTAAAGCAATGTTTACATCTGGGGATATGGCGCTTTCTTTGAGAGAACAAGAAGCATTATTGGACTAAACATGAAGAAGAGTGAATTTAGGATCATGAATATTGTAAGTTTGCTAAGGATAGAATCAGCATGTTTATATGCATACAGTTTTCATACATTTGGCTGGATAAAATGAAAGAAAATCTGTCCATTGAAATTTTGTTATGATAATAAAAATAATTTTAAATTTAGAAATTGTTGGGTCTTTTTCTCCCATGACAGACAAAACTATTAGTCTGAAATAATCATATCACCAAAATTTAAGTGTCTTTATTGTACCCAGTTTTAATTCATAAATCTCCCTGTGAAGTTACTAAGACAGTGTTTTAATTTCTTGAAATATCAATTTATTCAAAACTCATATAAAAATAATTTTGAAACTTTCGTTTAAAAATTATCTGATACAATTTTATTCTATTTTATTGTACATAAATGTTATTTTTAATCAACTTTGTGATTTAAAATACATAATCAAAATTTGTTATTATTTCATTATAAAAGTGTTAAACTAAATTTATTAAATTTACTTCAAGTGATATATGAATACAAAAACTATAAACATATTTATATAGTACTGTGTAGTGTTTTCATACATGTATACATAGTATAATATTAAATCAGGGTAAACATAACTATCTCCTCAAACATTTATCACTTCCTATATTGTGTAATGTTAAATCAGGGTAAACATATCTCCTCAAACATGTATAATCTTTTATGATGAAAATATTCAAAAATCCTCTCTTCTGGCTTTTTGAATTATACAGTATATTATCGTTATCTGTAGTTACCATACTGAGCAAGAGAGAACTAAGAATCCATCAATCAACCTCTCTCCAATTGCTGATAACACAATTCTACATTAACCTTTTGTAGGATCAAGATTTTACATCTTTTAGTACTTGCCTTTCTGCCCCTGGTTTATTTCATTTAACACGATAGTCTCAGATCTACCCATGTTATCACAAATGATAAGATTTCATTCTTTTTGTGACTGAATAGTATTCCATTGTGCATACCCACCACACTCTCTTTAACTGATCATCAGTCGATGAATACTAAGTTATTTCAGCTTCTTAGCTGCTGTGAACATGCCATAGTGGACGTGGGAGTACAGATGTCTCTTCCACAACCTGATTTCATTTCCTCTGGATATACACACTCAGTAAATGGGATTGTTGGATCATATGGAGAAAATGTTTGAAGCTATATGACAAGGAGATAAAATATAGAATATATAAAGAATTCTAAAAATTTGACAGAAAAAGGAGGAGGAGGAGGAAGAGGAGAAGGAGGAGGAGGAGGGAGATTAAATTTTCTTAAAAGACCTAAATGAGCATTTCTTAAAGAAGACTTACAACAGATATATGAAAAAATGCTGAACATCCCTAATCAGAGAAATACAACTCCAACCATAATGACACACCCTTTTACTGCAGTAAGATAAGGGCTGGTGAGGAGGTAGAGGAAAGGGAATACTTGCACTTGCACACTGTTGGTGGAAAGTCAATTACTACAGCCATTATGGAAAACACCATAGAGGTTTCTCACAGAAAATTAAAAGCAAAACTGTCAATTTTTTTAGCTGCCATAAACTCTTAAGGAAATCATGCTTTATTTATTTTCAATTAGCTCTCTGATCACAAGAGATTTGAATAAATTAAACTTTTCTCAGAGCCCTTTCAAAACAAATTTAAAGCAGAACTTCTCTTTTCCTCCACCAAGTATGACAAAAACTCAAAATTAACAATTAAAATTACAACAATTACAAATCCAGTGAACACACAGAAAAAGTTGAATAACAGTGATAATGATAACAAGGGTAACAAATATTTTAGAGAATGTACCAGATATCTAGGGGATAAGCATTCTCTTGATTCTTGAAAATAATGTTCACAAATTATAGTTTCCACCTAGTTAGATTTGAAAAGTGGGTTTCATGGAGTAACAGGACAATGTGTTTGGAATATTAGTCACAATTATTCAAATGTTCACTGTTTTTTATCCATCACTTCATTTTCTGAAGTTTTTGTTTGAATAAAATAATTTAAAATACAACAGCAGTTCAGGTGACGGTTTTCCTCTGTAGCAGAATACTTCTAGGGAACTCTGAGATGATAAGGCAAATCATTTTCAGCTTGAAGATGATTTAGCTTCAGCATAATATACATTATATGTAACAGCATATGTTCTCAATGCAAGTCATATATATTATAAAAACAATTATAAAAATAAAGGAACAAGGAAAAGGCATGATATTAGGAACTTTTTAATCCACCTGTGTTCATTCTTGGAAATGTTCTTTAATCATTGAAATGTAGTTGGCCAAATTAGATTGTTATATTGCTTTGATGTGTGAATGTGTAACAACAAATCCCACAAATATCTACAACTATTATGCACCAAAAACAAATGAGGGAAACAGGAAATGTAGTTTCACTATTTTTAAGATGGAGATGCAATGCTAATAGAAATTAGTCCCATAGGATCAATGCAAATAAAAACTAACTAAGGAAATGTGGTATATATGCACAATGGATTTTTATTTAGCCATAAAGAAGAATGAAATTATGTCATTTGCAGGAAAATGGATAAAACTCAAGAACATTATGCTAAGTGAAATAACCCAAATTTAGAAAGTCAAGGTTTTATGTTTTCTATTATGTATTGAAGCTAAAGAGAACAAAGGATGAAAAGAGAGATGAAGGGAATCTCATGAAAATAGAAGGAATAGTAAAATGTAGGAAGGGAACCACAGGAAGGGAGAGAAGGAAAAGGGAGGTAACTGGGGAATGAAATTGACCAAATTATGTCTTTATTCTATGGATCTGCAGAAATCCCATGCTATGAATAATCATAATGCAACAATAAAAAAGTAAAAATTAAAAGTTATATAATATTTTTAAGATGTTTAAGGCACACCCTAGGAAATATAAGTGCTTAGTAAGTGGTAAATATTTTAGGACTTTTTATATGGAGTTAAGAAAAAATGAGATTCATGTTGTTATCAAAGAAATTACAGAAATTTTATGAGCAAGATGGCAAAAATGAAAATTTGCAGTGTTTGGCAAATACTTTATACTTAATATGTATGTTCTTTTCCTTGGATTTCTAGTGATAACTCTGATCTTGATTAATTAAAATTTTAAGTTTAATAATCTACTTCTTGAAAATAGATCCTGGAAGAAAAGATTAAGGGAAGGGGATTGTGGCTATCTGAAAAAGCTAAACTGAAAATATCACTGGACTAATTTTTTCCAACAGATTATTTTGGTAAGAGGATAGCACTCCATTAGTGAAAAGACATAAAACAAAACAATAAAAGCCCTTTTCTCTGTTAACTGTATTCTCAGCTTAATACTAGTAACATATATCCAGGTTTATTCATCAAAATGAGGGCTAAATATAGATACCAGTTACTCTATATCATTATTTTTTTGTATCCAAAAAACAAATTTTAACTCAAAAAGATATATTAAAATGTATCTGTCTGGATGTGGGTGTGATACTGTCATGCCAGAGTTGGAAATCAGCTACACTTACATTGCAAGAGAGCTGGAAACTGTCAATGTGCTTCTTTTTCACCTACAAGTTCACTTAAATCACACCACAGGATAATGGCAGTCATATTTTTAACATCATGTTTCTTGAGAATCTATGAACAAACTCTCTGGATCAAAGGATAACAAATGGCACTACTCTAGGGGTTGGCTACAGCAGAATCATATAGGGGCATTTTTAAAAATAGAGACTCCTGGGTCCCTATAGTATCAGTCAGGGAATGAATTTCAGGAATGTACATTTCAGCATTGATTCAAAGTGATTGTGATGTGTGGGGCATTCATGGGTCAGATTAAATTTCTGACTTTGTAAGGATATTTCTCCATTTGCATCGGCAGTTCTGTTACAGAGAACAGGCTCCATTCTGACTAGTTTGAACAGAAAAAGATTTATTGCTGGGTATTGAATGACTTTCAGAATTCTTAGGAATCAGGATGGAACAGATAAAAGGTTGAACATCTTGGAGCAATGCTCAAAGCTGCACTACAAATCTAGAACAATGTGGGAGTTCCTGTACCTCCCACATCAGGGGCTGTAAGGGCACAAAGCTGCTAAGCCAGGACACTGACAGTGTGCTCCCAGGTCCTGAATCATCCCACAACCCACATCCCTCTCCACCCAGCTCCTTTTGCAAATATTGTGCAACTGCTTTGGATTCGCAGAGCCTAATAAGATCCAGAAACTTAGTGGAAATTAGTCTGAAGAAAGTTTAGTTTTCTTTCCTCTTCAGTCCAAGGAGAAACACTAGAGGGAAGTTGGGGGGAATAGTGACTAAGCCAAATTATTGTAATTGTGAAAATCTCCAGGTTTTTTAGTCCAATTCAAATGTAATTGGCTTAAAACAAGATTATTTATAAAACTATTACATGTAATACCATATATCATTTTCTCTTTTTTCCCACTGAATGGTGTCTTTCCTATTGAAGTAAGTTCTTATTTATCTGAATAATCAATCACTTAATCTGGAATTCCCTATTAGCATGTAACACTTTTTCTCCTGTTCCAGAAAATAAAAAAAGAGATCATCAAATCATTTCAATTCTGATTTGTTGTGAATCTCCAAAATTGAATGTAGTTCTTTGCAAAATTAAGTGCTTATTCCTAAGACTCAGCTTCACCAAATATGTGGGCAATTGTGATATTATTATTTATACTCATATGGTTTTAAATGCTTAAATGAATGAGCAAAATTAATATTTAGAGTTTGTTGTCAATTATTTTAAGACATTGTGCAATTTATCTCAAATGTAAACTTGGAGATATTCAGATTAAACGTAATGTATGTATGTGTGTCAGTCCACTGTCGATCTTTATTATATCATAAAATTGGATTCAAAGTCCAGTAAAGGTCAATTTTGTAGTAGAAATCTGTTTCTGCCCTTCCCTGAATACATATCTCTTTCTTCAAACATTAGTAGGTATTCACATTCCTCTTTCTAAGTTAATATTCCATAGACCGCTACTATAACTATTCATTCACATGCAGCTAACTTTGTTACAGTTTGGATATGAGGTGTCCCCCCAAAGTTCTTGTTAATGCAGAAATATTAAAGGTAAATAATTAGATTGTAATCTAATCAGTTGTTTTAGGCAGCTTTTACACTACTGCTACTAAAAAAACTTGACCAGCACAATTATAAAGGAAGAAAAGTTTATTTGGGGGCTCACAGTTTCAGAGGTCTCAGTTCATTTCAGAGGGCTCCATTCCTCGTGCCTTGAGGTGAGGCAGGACATTAGGGCGGAGGAGTGTGGCAGAAGGAAGCAACTCACATGGTGATCAGGAAGCAGAAAGCGAGGTCTCCATTTGCTAGATATAAAGATATACCCCAAAGACATGCCCCTAATTCCCACCTCCTCCAGCCACACCCTACTACTTGAGTTACCACTCAGTTAATCCTTTAGAGGGGATTAATTCAGTGGTTGGGTTAAGACTTCCACAATCCAATCATTTCTCCTCTGAACCTTCTGTATTGTCTCACATGTGAGATTTTGGGGGACACCTCACATCCAAACCATAATGTCAGTCCATCCTAATCTGAATGGGCTTACTAGATGGTAACTATAAGCAGGTAGGGTGTGACTGGAGGAGGTGGTCACTGGGAGGATGTCCTGAAGTGTGCAGCTTCCCTGAGGCCCTTCCCCCCACCTCTGCTTCCTAACCCCACCATAAGCTGAGGAGTTTTCTTCACTGGGCTCTTCCCCTGTGATGTGTCTCACCTGGGCCCAGAGAAATGGAGTCCACTGTCTATGGACTGAGACCTCTCGAACCAATGAGCCTCAAATAAGCCTCCTCCTTTAAGTTGTTCTTCCTTCTCTAAGTTGTTCTGGTCCAGTATTTTGGTCACAGCAATTCAAACACAGACTAAAACATTTTCCCTATTAATCTCTTTGGTCTTACAACATAGAGAAACTTACTGTTGGATAAATCTGACCCCCCCCCCCATTCTATGCCTGAATTCTCCTAGCTGAAAGTGCTAGGAGGGAAACACCTAATCTTTGATAGATTTATGGTCACTGACTTAGGAGACCCTTATAGACAGCCAACAAAACGATTCCATTTGCTCAGACCAGTCATTCTTCCATTCTCCCAGTTACAGGTTCATACCTCCTTCTCTTTCCTCCCACATCCAGGATGTATTCCTTATACTCATTATCACTTAATGACTACACTGCCTGAAACAGTAGAGATGCAGAAGTAACCAGAACAAAACACCCAGGCTCCCAGCCACACACACCTTCATCCCTGCTTCTGTGCAGCCTGCTGGTCCTTCTGGTGCTATCCAGAAACTGTCCACATTCTTATCTAAGGCCAACTCCTTGCATCTATCACATTGTTTCTTGTTTTCTCAAGGGCAATACTGTATCAATTGTTCCCCTCCCTAGAGAACGGTCAGATTATCCTTCTTTAAGGCATTGTATTCATAGCATAAGACATGCTATTTTTCCCATCCTGAAAGAAAGAAAGAAAGAAGGGAGGGAGGGAGGGAGGGAAGGAAGGAAGGAAGGAAGGAAGGAAGGAAGGAAGGAAAGAAGGAAGGGAGAAGGGAAGAAAGGAAGGAAGAAAGGAGAAAGGAAGGAAGGAAGGAAGGAAGGAAGGAAGGAAGGAAGGAAGGAAGGAAGGAAGGAAGGAAGGAAGGAAGGAAGGAAGGAAGGAGAATGGAAGGAAGGAAGGAAGGAAGGAAGGAAGGAAGGAAGGAAGGAAGGAAGGAAGGAAGAAGGAAGGAAGGAAGGAAGGAAAAGAAAGAAAGAAAGAAAGAAAGAAAGAAAGAAAGAAAGAAAGAAAGAAAGAAAGAAAGAAAGAAAGAAAAGGAAAGGAAAAAGGAAAAAGAAACTGCTCTCTGGAGGGAAAAAATAAGAAAATTCCTTGAAAAGGTGATATACATTATTTGAACTCATTCTTCTATGAGATCCTTGAAAATGAGTCTTCATTCACAAAATTCCACTGAAGTCATCTGTTCGTCATTATCAATGGCATACACATTGCTAAATCCAATTGTCAGCTAATGATCCACTGTTATTTTACTGGACCAATCAGAAGTATTTGGCCCAGTTGATGGCACTTACTGTCAGGATGACTTCTTATTTAGATATTGCACTTTGATGTTTCTCCTTTCAAACCATTAGCTACTCCTTCTCAACCTTTGTCCATTCTATCTCATCAAACTCCTCTTCACCATTGTAATTTCCCAGCTTCAGTACTTATTCTTCCCCTCTTTTAATCTTTATTCGCTGGCAGATCTTATCCTGTCTCCTGGCTTGATGAACATCCATCTGCTAACAACTTAACAAATGTTTAGCTCCATTAAGTCCTATACCTTGTGGTCTAGATTAATATTTTCAAAATTCTCACTTGACATCAACACTTGAGTTGCTGATATAATTTCAAAATCATCATGTTTGGAACTAGGTTCCTGATCTACTCTCGGAAACAAGCTTTTCTTAAAACATTGCTCATACAGTAATCTACAATCCCATTTTTCCAGTCTATTGGGGAATAAAACAAATCCTTGAAATCATTCTTAATTCCTCTCTCCACACATGACTTATATCTGTCCTTGTGAGTTCTGCTTTCAAAGTATATCCTGTATTAGACCACATTTCTACACTTGTACCAATAACACTTGAAACAAAGGTGTAATTTGTCAAGATGATCTCTTGCCTGGATTATGGTAGTAGTCTCTACATAGATCCATATAGTCCCTTTTCCATATCCAGTCTATGATTTCCATGGTCACAAGAGGTTTTCCTTTAAAACGTCATCAAACTGTGTCTTTTCTTTCCCTTAAACTCTCTTCTGCTTCCTGTTGCAGTCAGAATAAAAGTCAACTTCTTCGTTTTGGCCTATGAGACCATCCTTGTTTTTTCTCTACCACTGTAAGAGAGATTAAATTATATTCCGTAAGGAAAAGTTCATCTGTGTTTACATTCATTCAGTGAATGGTTATTTAATTAGCTCCTTCTATATGCCATCATGTTAGGTACTGAAGATATGTTATTGAGAAGACGAAGCAGTGATTTCACCACTGGAAGTTAATTACCAAGAAAAATAAATGTACAAGTAATCAGGAATGTATCACTACACCCCAAGAAAAGGGTAAGGGAGAAAAATCCTGGAACCAGTGAAGACACATGGTAGGGGAATCTGAGCTCCTCTGAGAACTTAGAGAAATTCACTCTGAGAAAGCAACATTGATCTTGACAATTGAAGAGAGATGACTAAGAGCAACCTAGATGAATATGAGTCTTTAAAGGGAAGGAAACTTGGTCAAAAGTAGCCATGGTCAATAGAGGAATTACGTCTCTTCAGCACATATAAAAATTAGGATTGGAAGGTTAGAGTGTGCTGGGCTTTGTGGACACTTTAGGAGTTTTTGTTGTTGTTGTTGTTTGTTTGTTTTGTTTTGTTTTTCTTTTTTTTTTTTTTTTTTTGGTACCAGGAATTGAACCCAGGGGCACTTAACCACCGAGTCATATCCCAAGCTCCTTTTGGTATTTTATTAGAGACAGGGTCTCACTGAGTTGCTTAGTTCCTTTCTAAATTGCAGAGACTGGCTTTGAACTCAGGATCCTCCTGCCTCAGTATCCTGAAGCACTGGAATTACTGCGTCCAGCCCACTATAGGAGCATCTTATGAGGAGCACAAGTCCTTGATGATATAATCTGATGAAGTTCTAAAGGTGAACCTAGAAGCAGATTCTTTTATTTCAATCCTTCAATTTAATTGCCATAAAAAAATCTCACTAGGTATGGTATACTGCTTCAAATACATTTGGCTACAAGTAATAAACACCCTCAGATTTATTATGTCACTCATAATAGGAGATCCAGAGGTACAGTGGGCCTTAAGATTAATTAACTCAAAATTTTATTAAGGAAAAATGTTTCTACTATCAATCTGCCTGTTCCCCTTAGCATTAAATGATTAAGTTGGCAGTTAGATGGCCCCTGGTGTCACAATCAGTCAAGACATGTATTTGTTCTAGCTCTCTCTTAGGGTTGATGAATTAATTTCCAGATGCATGCCAGAGATTTCCACCCCACAGGCCAGAGTTGAGTCACATGGATAATAGGAGAGAAATAGAATTGCCAAAATTGTCTTGATAAACTACCAAAGGGCAAATGGATGTTTGATTGTCAATCACATGCCACCACCTAGGGTACAAGTGAGCCCTAAGACTACCTTCCATCCACCACAGATCTGGTGGAAAGTAAATGCAAGGACTAGGTAAAAGAATGATTCAGGTCTAGAGTTTCTTCTAGGCAGACATCCATATACACCAAACACAGAAGACAACGTGTTGCTTTACCCCTACTGCTGAGAAGTCACCAGGAGATCTGTCCTGCCTCATTTCATTACATGTGCATCATGGTCAGTCTTAATGAGTAATGAAACACCCAGAGCTCTCACCCTGTGGCCTCAAAATGGTTTGGGTCTTTTCTTTTTAGGGTTATTTGTGGAATACTAATTCAGAAAAGTGAGTGTGGCCAAGGTTTAGATACCTGACTGGTAATACAAAAGTCCTTTAAAATACACAGATAACAATAAAACACACATATATTTTGGGCATAACACTGGTGCCCACCGCTATGAATTGATTTGTCTCCTAAAATTCATATGTCAAAGTCCCAGGCTCCATTTCAGATGGATATGGAGATAAGACCATTATGGAAGTAATTAAGTTTAAATGAAATCATAGGATAGGGCCCTAGTCCAATAGATCTGATGCCTTTATGTAAAGAGGAAGAGACACTTGAACAACACCCCCTCCCTGTTCCTCCCACCCTTGAGGACAAAGGAGAGGCTCTGTGAGGACATAGCCAGAAGATGAACTCTTACAAAACAGGAAGAGCATCCTCACCAGAACCCAAGTTTGCTGGCACCTACACCATGGATTTTTAGTCTCCAGAGCTGTGAGAAAACCAGACTCTGTTATTTAAGCCACAACCTCTGTGGTATTTTGTTATGGAAGCTCCAACTTTCCAAATACATCAACGTTAAACATTTGAGGAATAATCAAACTCATTAGCCAGCTTCAATTCTAATGCCTAACAGTTCAGCTATTTTAAGAGATAAACTGATGACTAAAGAAAGTCTCATTACAATGTGGCATCTGCT
Source organism: Sciurus vulgaris (assembly GCF_902686455.1). Classification (NCBI taxonomy): domain Eukaryota; kingdom Metazoa; phylum Chordata; class Mammalia; order Rodentia; family Sciuridae; genus Sciurus; species Sciurus vulgaris. Next base: position 131,300,235 of record NC_136469.1, on the reverse strand, counting down.
TAAAGGATTCCAGACAGCGATTGTCTTGTAATTTCCATACCAAAATAAAACATTTTACTTACAAGGGAAACATAAACAGTTTTTATGCTATTTTTCTAAAGATGGCTTTACTCGTATTGTTGTAGTTTAGTAGAAGAAAGGGCAAGATTGTAGCTGGAGTATCATTAGAGAAATGCAAGCAAGAGGCAAAGGTGGCGTTTTCTTCTAAACAAGGTGAAGAGATTTGAAAGACCACAGTACCTGTTGCTAACAATAAAAATTCATAAAATATATATTATGCTTTTCTACAAATCTATTGAAGAATAGGTCTTCAAAGTCTTAGTACATTAAAACCAAAGTGGAATGAAACACTCCTAGAGGGACAAAGGAGTGTGCCACCCCCTGGCAATAAGCATCAGTGTGAGTGGAGATGTGCAGAGGGAGACCATCTAGATGGAGAGACTTCACAAGAACCGAGAAAGGTCAGTGATGCCCTAGTGACAGTGCAGGTGACGAGGCAGAATTAAATATGGAAAAGACCCAGACACGAAAATATGTCATCTTGACGATCTCCTCCCCTAGAAATGTTCCTGAGGGGCAGCAGAGAAAGCTGCTGAACTGGCAGTGGATGTGGGCTGCAACACAGGGATTGCACAGTCCCTCAGCACTCAGGTCCAGGGCCCTGCTGAGTGCATACAGAAGTGAGTCAAAACCATTTCGAGCTAGAGCCCAAACTACTCCTAGCTCAAATCTGAGAAGGTCAAGGGATTAGCTCCTCTGTAACTACGCTCTGAAAGTCAGAGGTCAGACTCAGAGGCAAGTGCAAGCTCAGCAAGGACACTTTAAACCAGTGGTAAATCTATAATTAAAACTTCCAGTCAGGTCTGTGTAAACTCTGATAAAGAAGCCACTCACTCAGTTCACTTATGAAAGAAAGAAAGTGCTTGCATACTCAAGGAGAGAGAGAGAAAGAGGGAGAGAGCACGAGAGAGCGAGCACAGGTATGGTCAGAAGTAGAGGTATGAAAATTTAATATCCATTAGTCTCTTAGACATATTTATGTTGTGTTGCCATGTGATGACCCAAGAAGAAGTAAGAAAATGTGCTCTATTCAAAAGCAAAATTAATCAATGGAAACAAAATCACAGAAAGCTCAGATTGCATAATTAGTCATCAGGGACTTTAGGAAAACTATTATTAAAATGCTAAAAAATTTATAGTGTAAGATAAAAGCATGGCTGAAGATATGAAATATTTAGGAGATATATCAAATAGATAATAGAGAATCAAATTAACATTTTTGAGCTGAAAATACAGTATATGAAATATTAGATTGTTTCAATAGTAGATAAACACAGCAGAAGGAATCATTTGTGAATACAAATGGAAATCAATAGTAATGATTCAGAAAAAGCACACGAAGAATATAAAATTAGAAAAACAAAACTGAATATGGGATGAGGGATCAGAGTCCAAAGGGAAAATATTAAATTAACAAATATACATGTAATTTAAGTTCAAGGATGAAAGAATATAAAGATTGAGGTAGGAGAAGTATTTGAAGAAGTAAGTCCCCCAAACTTTCAAACTCTGAAAAAACTTCAACTCACAGATCCAAAAAGCAAGGAAGCACAAAAGAATATAAGAACAAAGAAATTCATACCTAGGCACATCATAGCCAAATTTTGAAAACAAATACAAAAAGTCTAAAAGTAACTATCAGATAAATAAGATACGATACACATGGAGAGAAGGGAAGCCAGATGGCAAAGGGACAGCATCTTTTAAAGTGTCGAAAGAAAAGAAATATCAAGTTGGAATTCTATACTCAGTGAAAATATACTTCAAAATGAAGGCATAATAAAAAATAGTCCGATAAAAGCAAGCTGAGATAATTCATTTCCAGTAAACCAGCACAGCAATAACTTTTTTCAGGCTAAAGGAAATGATAGTGAATGAACACTGGCATCTGGAATAAGGAATAAAGAGAAGCAATAATGGCTAGTATGTGAGAAAACATAAATACTGTTTTTCTTTTAGGAAATCTCATGACAATTGACTTTTAAAGTAAAAAAAAATAATGTATTGTGTGGTTTATAACACATAGAAATAAAATGCATGATAACCATTCAATGAAGGATGATATATAGTTTTATACTGTCACATTCTCATCATCTGAGTATTATCATTATGTTAATTCATAATTAACTGTGATAAGTTAATGATTCATAGCATGATTTTTAGAGGTATTAAAAACAAAATAGCTAAATATGTAAATTTTATGTGAATGTTACCTCTGTATATGGTTGTATAAAAATAATACAACTAAAGATGTTAGTAGGAGCAGACACGGCTGCCCTCACCTGGCAGCCTTCTCTTGGAACAGAGCTGCCCATGACACCACCTGCCACAGGCATGGGAAGGTCTTTTCTCTGGGCGCTGCTGCCACTGCCACTGACCTCCCACATCCCCACATGCTGCCCAGGCCACCGACCCACTGCAGCCGCCACTGACCTGCTACCTGCTGCTACTGACCCCTGCCAATTCCACTTCCACTGCTGCCCACAGGTTGCTGCCAGGGAGCCTCTAGGTTTGGCTGCATTCATCTTGAGACACCCACCAGTGCCTGGGGGGTTGGGGTGCCAGCAGGTTCACTCTCACCACCATCTTGGGATACAGCCATCCCAGCTAGGAACTGGCAGGTCAGTGTCAGGGATTCCGTAGGTTTGGCAGAGCCTGGGGTCTCCGTCCTGGAAGTGCTGGTGGCTGCCATCTAGCTGCTATTTCTCAGGATTGCTCATTCCTGGTGATCTCTTTCTAAATTCTAGCAGCATTGAGATCTTAGGACTGCAATGTGGTCGAACTTGGGATATCTGAAGGTCAGATGGGTGGGATAGAGACTGGGTCTGCCAGGGCTGGTCTGGGCCAGTCAATCTTGTAAGAAGTCAGAGACAAGGCTGAGAAACTTTCGAACACCAACAGAGACAGTAGTTCAATTTTCCAATGGGATTTATTTTTATTTTATTTTTTTCTAACATCTCTCTCCACCATATTTGGAGTAAGGTACTTTTCATGCATCAGTTCGTTGAGGACAGTGATATATGCATGTTGTTTTGCAGTTCAGTTGCATATTCTTATATTTTTATTTTTTCTCTTTATGTGTATTCTTCCTCTCACTTGTCCGTTTTCCTAAATTCACTTTCTAACTCCTTTTCACCTAACAGTCAATCTGTGTTGTTTCCTCTTCCATTCCTCCTGTGGATTTTTACTTGTAGCTTCTCTCTTTCTTCCTCATGAACATCACATCCTACACTATTTCTGTTCTCTCTTTGTCCATTATTTGAAATTGTAAACCCTTTTAGCAAATTTTCTGTTTATATTATACACAGCGATTGAACTCATCATTTCTGTTTATAGCAAGAAAGCAGTTAGATGCCTTGGTAGGAGCTATTAGATTTAAGGTTATATATATTGTTTACACTGGGTGCTGCTGATATTGGTCTTTCTTTTAAAGGTGGGATAGGAAATCTTCAGGGAAAATATAGGTATATAGGGTAGAATCTGTACTGCCTCAGAGTCATACAACTAGATGGGAAAACACACAAACAACATGAAAAAACAAAAAACAAAGGAACAAAGTGCCCCAAACAATCCAAGACGCCCCAATGAGAGGATCCAGTGACAACACAGTAGAAGAAATGTCCAAGAAGGAGGTTACAATGTACATAGTTAAACTGATCTGGAAGTAAAGGATGGTATAGTGAAATCAAAGAGAAAATACAGGAAGTGAGAGATCACTTCAATAGAGTTCAAGATTCTGAAAAAAAGAAACCAAGCAGAAATAATTGAAATGAAGGAATCAATAAGCCAAATTATAAATTCAATGGAAAGCATCACAAACAGACGAGACCATTTGGAAGACAGAACCTCAGGAAATGAAGATAAAATATTTAATATTGAAAGTAAAGTTAACCTTGCAGAGGAGATGGTAAGAATCCATGAACAGAACTTCCAAGAATTATGGGATAACATGAAAATACCAAATTTAAGAGTTATCAGGATAGATGAAGGAGCAGAGATACAAACCAAAGGAGTGCACAATCTTTTCAATGGAATAATATCAGAAAATTTCCCAAAACTAAAGAATGAAATGTAAAATCAAATACAAGATGTTTATAGGACCCCAAATGTACAAAATTACATCAGGCTCACAACAAGTCACATTATATTGAAAATGACTAAAGTACAGAATAAAGATAAAATCTTGAAGGCTGCAAGGTAAAAAAGCAAATTAAAAAAGGGGAAACCAATAAGGAGCTCAAATGACTTATCAACCAACAATCTCAATGCTAGAAGTTCATGGAACAATATATTTTAAGCTCTGAAAGAATATAAATGCCAACCAAGAATTTTATATCCAGTGAAATTAAGTTTCAGATATGAAGATAAAATAAAAACCTTCAATGTTAACCAAAAGTTTTAAAAAATCACAATGAGGAGGCCTGTACTACAGAACATTGTCAACAAAATATTCCATGAGGATGAAGTGAAAAAAAAAAAAAAGTGAAAAGCAGCAAATGGAGGAAATACACTAAAGGAATAGTCAATCAAAGAAACTAAATTAAATTAAAAACCAGAAATAAACCAAAAGGACCAGGAATACAAATCATATCTCAATAATAACCTTGAACATTGATGACCTAAACTCATCAATCAAAAGACATAGACTGGCAGATTGGATTGAAAAACATGACCCAAAAATATGCTGACTCCAAGAGACTTACCTCATTGGCAAACATATCCACAGACTGAAGGTGAAATGATAGGAAAAAATATATTACTCATATGGATTGTGTAAACAAGTAGAGATTTATATCCTTATATCAGATAAAGTGAACTTCAAGCTGAGAATAATCAGAAGGGACAGAGAAGGAAATTTCATTCTACTGAAGGGAATTATACATCAGTTAGACAAAATGATTGTAAATATTTATACCCCAGACAATGGAGCATCTATATACATCAACAAACCCTTTTCAATTTCAAGAATCAAACAGACCACAACACAATAATACTGGGTGACTTTAACAAACCTCTCACTAGAGGACAGATTTCCCAAACAAAAATTAAAGAAGCTATAGAACTAAATAATACAATCAATAATTTAGATTTAACAGACATATACAGACTATTTCATCCATCAAAAAGCAAATGCACCTTTTTCTCAGCAGCACATGGATCCTTTTCTAAAATAGACCATATCTTATGCCACAAAGCAACTCTTAGTAAATAAAAAAAAGGAGATAATACCCTGCATTCTATCAGATCATAATGGTCTGAAATTAGAAATCAGCAATAAAATTAAAAATAGAATCTACTCTAACACATGGAGACTAAATAATACACTATTGAATGACAAATGTATAGTAGAAGAAATCAAGCATGAAATTTTAAAAAAAGACTTAGAGGTAAATAAGAATACTGATACAACATACAAAAGTCTCTGGGTCACTATGAAGGCAGTACTCTGGGACACTATGAAGGCAGGAAAGTTTATTGCATTGAGCTCATTTACTAAAAGAATAAAAAGTCAACTTACAAATGACCTAACATTTCATTTTAAAGCTCTAGAAAAGAAAAACAAATTGACACCCAAAACAGTAGAAAACAGGAAATAATTAAAATCAGAACCAAAATTATTGAAATTGAAACAAAAGAAACAATTGAAAAATTGACAAAACAAAAAGTTGGATTTAAAAAAAAATCAATAAAATCGATAAACTCCTAACCACACTAACAAAGAGAAAATGAAAGAAAACCCAGATTACTAAAATACATGATGAAAAAAGAACCATCAAAATGAACACAAGTGGAATACAAAAGAAAATTAGAAACTATTTTGAAAATTTATACTCTAATAAAATAGAAAATATTGAAGACATCAACAAATTTCTAGAGACATATGCCCTACCTAAACTGAATCAGGAGGTCAGACAAGATTTAAACAGAACAATTTCAAGCAATGAAATAGAAAGCACCATCAAAAGCCTTTCAATCAAGAAAAGTCCAAGACAAAACAGATTCTCAGTCGAGTTCTACAAGACTTTCAAAGAAAAATTAACATCAATACGGCTCAAGTTATTCTATGATATAGAAAAGGACCGAACCCTTCCAAATTCTTTCTATGAGGCTAATATCAACATGATATTAAAACCAAAGACACATCAAGATCAATATACTTGATGAATATACATGCAAAAATTCTCAATATCAAAATTTCATACAAACATATAAAACATATTTAAAAGATAGTGCACCATGATCGAGGGGGTTCATCCCAGGGATACAAGGTTGGTTCAACATTTGGAAATCAATAAACGTTAATTCATCATATCAATAGATTTAAAAACAAGAATTACATGATCATCTCAATAAGTTCAGAAAAATCATTTGACAACATGCTTCAAAACACTAGAAAAACTAAGGTTAGTAGAAACACACCTCAACATCGTAAAAGCCCAAGACCAACATCATTCTAAATAGAGAAATATTAAAAACATTCCCTCTAAAATCTGAAACAAAACAAGGATGCCCTCTTTTACCACTTTCATTCAAGATTGTCCTTGAAAATCTAACCAGAGTAATTAGAAGAAAGAAATTAAAGGTATACGAATAGGTAAAGAAGAACTCAAACTATCACTAATTGTTGAAGACATGATTCTATATTTAGAAGATCCAAAAAATTCCACAAATAAACTTCTAGAACTCATAAATCAACTCAGCAAAGTAGCATGACATAAAATCAATACCCTATCATAAATCAAATGTGTTCCTATACATCAGTAATGAAGCCACGAAAAGAGAAATTAAGAAAACTGTCCCATTCATAGTAGCCTCAAAAAATAAAATAAAATACTTGGGAATCAACCTATGAAACATGTCAAAGACCTGTGCAATGAAAACTACAGAACACTAAAGAAATAAATTGAAGAAGACCTTAGAAGAGGGAAAGACTTCCCATGCTCCTGGATAGGCAGAATTTTGTCTAAATGGCCATACTACTAAAAGCATTATACAAATTTAATGCAATTTCTATTAAAATCCCAATGACATTCTTCATATAACTAGAAAAGGAATCATGAAATTCATGTGGAAAAATAAGAGACCCAGAATATCCAAAGCAATCCTTACTATCAAGAATCACATGATTATTTCAAAAGATGCAGAAAAAGCATTTGATAAAATACAGCACCCCTTCATGCTCAAAACACTAGAAAAAATAGGGATAGTGGAAACATTTCTTAACATTGTAAAGGCCATTTATGCTAAGCCCATGGCTAATATCATTCTAAATGGTGAAAAACTGAAAGCATTCCCCCTAAAAACTGGAACAAGGCAGGGATGCCCTCTTTCACCACTTCTATTCAATATTGTCCTTGAAACTCTAGCCAGAGCAATTAGACAGACCAAAGAAATTAAAGGGAAACTAATTGGAAAAGAAGAACTCAAACTATCCCGATTTGCTGATGATATGATTATATACTTAGAGGAACCAGGAAATTCCACCAGAAAACTTTTAGAACTCATAGGTGAAATCACTAAAGTAGTGGGATATAAGATCAATGCACATAAATCTAATGCATTTTTATACATAAGTGATGAATCTTTGGAAAGAATAATCAGAAAAACTATCCCATTCACAATAGCCTCAAAAATAATAAAATACTTGGGAATCAATCTCACAAAAGAGGTGAAAGACCTCTACAATGAGAACTACAGAAGGATAAAGAAAGAAATTAAAGAAAACCTTAGAAGATGGAAAGATCTCCCATGTTCTTGGATAGGAAGAATTAATATTGCCAAAATGGCCATACTACCAAAAGTGCTATACAAATTCAATGCAATTCCAATTAAAATCCCAATGACGTACTTTACAGAAATAGAGCAAGCAATTATGAAATTCATCTGGAAGAATAAGAAACCCAGAATAGCTAAAGCAATCCTTAGCAGGAAGAGTGAAACAGGGGGTATCGCAATACCATATCTTCAACTCTACTACAAAGCAACAGTAACAAAAACGGCATGGTATTGGTACCAAAATAGACAGGTAGGTCAGTGATACAGAATAGAGGACACGGACACAAACCCAAATAAATACAATTTTCTCATACTAGACAAAGGGGCCAAAAATATGCAATGGAGAAAAGATAGCCTCTTCAACAAATGGTGCTGGGAAAACTGGAAAACCATATGCAACAGAATGAAATTAAAACCCTATCTCTCACCCTGCACAAAACTCAACTCAAAATGGATCAAGAACCTCAGAATCAGACCAGAGACCCTGCATCTTATAGAAGAAAAAGTAGGTCCAAACCTTCAACTTGTTGGCTTAGGATCAGACTTCCTCAACAGGACTCCCATAGCACAAGAGATAAAAGCAAGAATCAATAACTGGGATAGATTCAAACTAAAAAGCTTTTTCTCAGCAAAGGAAACTATCAGCAATGCGAAGAAAGAGCCTACAGAGTGGGAGAAAATCTTTGCCACTCATACTTCAGATAGAGCACTAATTTCCAGAATCTATAAAGAACTCAAAAAACTCTACACCAAGAATGCAAATAATCCAGTCGCCAAATAGGCTAAGGAAATGAATAGATACTTCACAGAAGAAGATGTACAAGCAATCAACAATCATATGGAAAAATGTTCAACATCTCTAGTAATAAGAGAAATACAAATCAAAACTACCCTAAGATTCCATCTCACCCCAATTAGAATGGCGATTATCAAGAATACAAACAACAACAGGTGTTGGCAAGGATGTGGGGAGAAAGGTACACTCATACATTGCTGGTGGGGCTGCAAATTAGTGCAGCCACTCTGGAAAGCAGTGTGGAGATTCCTTAGAAAACTTGGAATGGAACCACCATTTGACCCAGCTATCTCACTCCTTGGCCTATACCCAAAGGACTTAAAATCAGCATACTACAGAGATACAGCCACATCAATGTTCATAGCTGCTCATTTCACAATAGCCAGATTGTGGAACCAACCTAGATGCCCTTCAATTGATGAATGGATAAATAAACTGTGGTATATATATACAATGGAATATTACTCAGCCATAAAGAAGATAAATTATGATAAATTATGGCATTTGCAGGCAAATGGATGAAATCAGAGAATATCATGCAAGTGAGATAAGCCAATCTCACAAAACCAAAGGTTGAATGATATTGCTAATAAGTGGATGAGGACACATAATGGGGAGAGGGAAGGGTTAGTGTTAGGGTTAGAGTTAGGGTTAGGGAGGGAGGCAAGAATAGAGGAAGGAAGGTCCGTATAGAGGGAAAAGTGGGGTGGGAGGGGTGGGGGGAAGGGAAAAAATAACAGAATGAATCAAACAACATTGCTCTATGTAAATTTATGATTACACAAATGGTATGCCTTTACGCCATGTACAAACAGAGAAACAACATGTATCCCATTTGTTTACAATCAAAAAAAAAAAAAGAATGAAGCAGGTGATCCAAGATGGTGGAGTAGAGGATGACCGTATCTCTAGTCGCTCCAGAACCCAGGATTCAAGAAGGGGAGACATTGAGAGACTCAGACCAACATAGAGCCATGGGCTGAGTCTCTCCCATGGGGTGAATGCTCGGCCCGGGCAGCAGGCCCGGATTCGGGCGGCTTATTACAGTAGGGCAAGGCAGCTAGAGTCTTCTCCAGGCTGCCCTGGGCACTCCAGCGGTGGGCTCCTCCCATTTGGCCAGCTTCTCAGAGCAGCTCCCCCAGTGAGAGCCATTCCACACAGAGCCAGCTCCAAGCCCTGGAACCAGTAGCGGGCTAGGGACAGCTTTCTTTGGAAGCAATGCATTATCAAATTAATCCAAGACTTCAGGCTACTGAAGGCTGGAAGGTGATATACTGGAAATCTACAGATATGCTATAAGCCAATAGAGGAAATCTGCAATATCTCAGAGTCCCACTGACATCTGACCAATATGAGAAAACAAGGGACGAATATGTCCCAAACAAACCTAGATACTATATCAATAAAACCCAATGACAGCACAGCAGAAGAAATGTCAGAAAGGGAGTTCAGAATGTACATAATTAAAACAATCAGGGAAACAAATGAGGAGATGAAAGAGCAAATGCAGGCATTGAAGGAGGAGATGAAAGAGCAAATGCAGGCATTAAATGATCTCACCAATCAACAGTTAAAAGAGCAAATACGGGAAGCAAGAGATCATTTCAATAAAGAGTTAGAGATACTGAAAGAAACCCAAACAGAAATCTTTGAAATGAAGGAAACAATAAACCAAGTTAAAAACTCCATAGAAAGCATAACCAATAGGATAGAATACCTGGAAGACAGAACCTCAGATACTGAAGACAAAATATTTAATCTTGAAAACAAAGTTGACCAAACAGAAAAGATGGTAAGAAATCATGAACAGAATCTATAAGAATTATGGGATATCATGAAAAGGCCAAATTTAAGAATTATTGGGATTGAGGAAGGCTTAGAGAAACAAACCAAAGGAATGAACAATCTATTCAATGAAATAATATCAGAAAATTTCCCAAATCTGAAGAATGAAATGGAACACCAAGTACAAGAGGCTTATAGGACTCCAAATATACAAAATTACAACAGACCTACACCAAGGCACATTATTATGAAAATACCTAGCATACAAAAGAAGACAGAATTTTAAAGGCCATGAGAGAAAAGAATCAAATTACATTCAGAAGGAAACCAATAAGAATATCAGCAGATTTTTCAATCCAGACCCTAAAAGCTAGAAGGGCCTGGAACAACATTTACCAAGCCCTGAAAGAAAAGGGATGCCAACCAAGAATCTTATACCCAGCAAAACTTACTTTCAGATTTGATGATGATGAGATCCTTCCATGATAAACAAAAGCTAAAGGAATTTACATATCATTCTCAGCAAAATATACCACGAGGAAGAGATGAAAAACAATGATGCAAATCAGCAACGGGAGGAACTAGCCTAAAGGAATACCCAAATGAAGGAGAAACCAAATCATGTCAAAAAAACAAAAATGAGTCAAATGACTGGGAATACAAATCATATCACAATAATAACCCTGAAGGTTAATGTCCTGAACTCATCAATCAAAAGACACAGACCGGCAGAATGGATTAAAAAAGAAAAATCCAACAATATGCTGCCTGCAAGAGACTCATCTCATAGAAAGAGATAGACTAAAGGTGAAAGACTAATGGTGAAAGGATGGGAAAAAACATTCCATGCACACGAACACAGCAAAATAGCTGGACTATCCATCCTCATTTCAAATAATGTGGACTTCAAGCCAAAACTAGTCAGAAGGGATAAAGAAGTACATTACATACTACTTAAGGGAAGCATCAATCAGCAAGACATAACAATCATGAAGATCTATGCCCCGAACATTGGTTCATCCATGTATGTCAAACAAATCCTTCTCAATTCCAGAAATCAAATAGACCACAACACAAAATACTAGGTGATTTTAACACACCTCTCTCACCGCTGGATTGATCTTCCAAACAAAAATTGAATAAAGAAACCATAGATCTCAATAACACAATCAACTATTTAGACTTAACTGACTTATATAGAATGTACCATCCAAAAAAGAACGAATACACTTTCTTCTCAGTAGCACATGGATCCTTCTCTAAAATAGACCATGTTTTATGCCACAGAGCTACTGTTAGCAAATACAAGAAGATAGAGATACTATCTTGTATTCTATCACATCTTAATGGATTGAAATTAGAAATAAATGACAGAATAAAAAACAGAAAATTCTCCAATACCTGGAGAATAAATAATATGTAATTATATGATGAATCGATAACAGAAGACATCAGGAAGGAAATAAAAAAAAATTCTTAGAAGTAAACGAGAACAAAGACATTTCATGTCAAAATCTCTGGGACACTATGAAAGCAGTACTTAGAGGAAGATTTATTTCATGGAGCACATTCAACAAAAGAAGTAAAAATCAACAAATGACTTAACACTACAGCTCAAAGCCCTAGAAAAAGAAGAGTAGACCAACATCAAAAGTAATAGAAGACAGGAAATAGTTAAAATCAGAGCTGAAATCAATGAAATTGAAACAAAAGAAACAATAAAAAATTTAACAAAATAAAGAGTTGATTCATTGAAAAAATTAACAAAATTGATAAACCCTTAGCCACATTAACAAAGAGAAAGAGGGAGAAAACTCAAATTACTAAAATTCAGAATGAACAAAGAAATATCACTACAGACATGAGTGAAATACAAAACATAATTAGAAGCTATTTTGAAAATCTATACTCCAACAAAACAGAAAAACTCGAAGACCATAACGAGTTTCTAGAGACATATGAATTACCTAAACTGAACGAGGAGGACATTCACAACTTAAGTAAATCAATTTCAAGCAATGAAATAAAAGAGGTCATCAATAGCCTACCAACAAAGAAAAGTCCGGGACCAGATGGGTTCTCAGCCGAGTTCTACAAAACCTTTAAAGAAGAGCTCATTCCAATACTTCTCAAAGTATTCCATAAAATAGAAGAGGAGGGAACCCTCCCAAACTCATTCTATAAAGCCAATAAAACCCTGATACCTAAACCAGACAGAGACACATCGAGGAAAGAAAATTTCAGACCGATATCCTTAATGAACATCGACACAAAAATTCTCAACAAAATTTCAACAAATTGCATGCAAAAATATATTAAAAAGATAGTGCACCACGATCAAGTGGGTTTTATCCCAGGGATGCAAGGTTGCTTCAACATCTGGAAATCAATAAATGTCATTCACCATATCAACAGACTTAAAGTTAAGAATCACATGATTATTTCAATAGATGCAGAAAAAGCATTTGATAAAATACAGCATCCTTTCATGCTCAAAACACTAGAAAAAAATGGGGTAGTGGGAACATTCCTTAACATTGTTAAGGCCAGCTACACTAAGCCCATGGCCAATATCATTCTAAATGGTGAAAAACTGAAAGCATTCCCCCTAAAAACTGGAACAAGGCAGGGATGCCCTCTTTCACCAATTCTATTCAACATCGTTCTTGAGACTCTAGCCAGAGCAATTAGACAAACCAAAGAAATTAAAGGCATACGAATTGGAAAAGAAGAACTCAAACTATCCCTGTTCGCTGAAGACATAATTATATATTTAGAGGAACCTGGAAATTCCACCAGAAATCTTTTAGAACTCATAAGTGAATTCAGTAAAGTAGCAGGTTACAAGATCAATGCTCATAAATCCAATGCATTTTTATACATAAGTGATGAATCTTCAGAAAGAGAAATTAGGAAATCTACCCCATTCACAATAGCCTCAAAAAAATAAAATACTTGGGAATCAATCTCACAAAAGAGGTGAAAGACCTGTACAATAAGAACTACAGAATGATAAAGAAAGAAATTAAAGAAAACCTTAGAAGATGGAAAGATCTCCCATGTTCATGGACAGGCAGAATTAATATTGTCGAAATGGCCATACTACAAAAAATGCTATACAGATTCAATGCAATTCCAATTAAAATCCCAGTGATGTACCTTACAGAAATAGAGCAAGCAATTATGAAATTCATCTGGAAGAATAAGAAACCCAGAATAGCTAAAGCAATCCTCAGTAGAAAGAGTGAAGCAGGGAGTATCGCAATACCAGATCTTCAACTATACTACAAAGCAATAGTAACAAAAATGGCATGGTATTGGTACCAAAATAGACAGGTAGATCAATGGTATAGATTAGAGGACATGGACACAAACCCAAATAAATACAATTTTCTCATACTAGACAAAGGTGCCAAAAATATGCAATGGAGAAAAGATAACGTCTTCAACAAATGGTGCTGGGAAAACTGGAAAACCATATGCAACAGAATGAAATTAAACCCCTATCTCTCACCCCGCAAAAAACTCAACTCAAAGTGGATCAAGGACCTCAGAATCAGACCAGAGACCCTTCATCTTATAGAAGAAAGTGTAGTTCCAAACCTTCAACTTGTGGGCTTAGGATCAGACTTCCTCAACTGGACTCCCATAGCACAAGAAATAAAAGCAAGAATCAACAACTGGGATAAATTAAAACTAAAAAGCTTTCTCTCAACAAAGGAAACTATCAGTAATGTGAAGAGAGAGCCTACAAAGTGGGAGAATATCTTTGCCACTCATACTTCAGATAGAGCACTAATTTCCAGAATCTATAAAGAACTCAAAAAACTCTACACCAAGAATACAAATAATCCAATCAACAAATGAGCTAAGGAAATGAACAGACAATTCACAGAAGAAGATGTACAAGCAATCAACAAATATATGAAAAAATGTTCATCATCTCTAGTAATATGAGAAATGCAAATCAAAACCACCCTAAGATTGCATCTCACCTCAATTAGAATGGCAATTATCAAGAACACAAGCAACAATAGGTGTTGGCGAGGATGTGGGGAAAAAGGTACACTCATACATTGCTGGTGAGGTTGCAAATTAGTGCAGCCACTCTGGAAAGCAGTGTGGAGATTCCTCAGAAAGCTTAGAATGGAACTACCATTTGACTGAGCTATCCCACTCCTTGGCCTATACCCAAAGGACTTAAAATCAGCATACTACAGAGATACAGCCACATCAATGTTCATAGCTGCTCAATTCACAATAGCCAGATTGTGGAACCAACCTAGATGCCCTTCAGTTGATGAATGTATAAAGAAACTGTGGCAAATATATACAATGGAATATTACTCCACCATAAAGAATGATAAAATTATGGCATTTGCAGGCAAATGGATGAAATTGGAGAATATCATGCTAAGTGAGATAAGCCAATCTCAAAAGACCAAAGGAAGAATGATCTCACTGATAAGCAGATGAGGACATATAATGGGGGCTGGGAGGGGTTACGGTTAAGGTTAGGGTTAGGTTTAGGGTTAGGGATAAGGAGGGTGGTAAGAATGGAGGAAGGAAGGACTGTATAGAGGGAAACGAGGGGTGCGTGGGGTGGGGGGGAAGAGAAAAAATAACAGAATGAATCAAACAACATTGCCCTATGTAAATTTATGATTTTTAATAAAAGAAAAAAAAAAAAAGAATGAAGCAGGAGCCATCACAATACCAGAACCTAAAGTAATAAAAGCTACAGTAATAAAATCAGCATGGTATTGGCACCAGAACAGGCATATAGACCATTGTTACAGAAAGAAGACAGAGAAACAAACCTACATAAATACAATTATCTCATATTAGATAAAGGCACCAAACACATTCACTGGAGGAAAGATAGCCTATTCAACAAATGGTATTGGGAAAATGGAAAACCACATGTAACAAAACGAAATTAAACCTTTATCTCTCACTCTGCCCGAAACTCAACTCTAAGTGGACCAAAGGCTTAGGCACGCCAACAGAGACCCTGTGATTGCTAGAAGAAAAAGTAGACCCAAATCTGCACCGTGTTAGCATAGGGTCTGACTTCCTTAATAAGACCCCTAAAGCACAAGAAGTTAAATCAAGAATCAATAAGTGGATGGATTCAAACTAAAAAGCATCTTCTCAGCAAAAGAAACAATAATGTGAAGAGAGTCTAGAGGTTGGGAGTAAAGTTTTACCACATGTACTTTAGATAAAGAATTAATCGCCAGGATTTATAAAGAACTCAAAAAACTTAACACCAAAAAACAATAACCCAATCAATAAATGGGCTAAAGAACTGAACAAACACTTCACAGAAGATATATAATCAATCAACAAATACATGAAAAAAATGTTCAACATCTCTAGCAATTAGAGAAATGTAATTGCAGTCAGAATGACAATTATCAAGGATACAAGCAACAATAAATATTGGCAAGGATGTGGGGGAAAAGTAACTCATACATTGCTGTTGGAAAAGCAGATTGATGCAACCATTATGGAAAGCAGTATGGAGATTCCTCAGAACACTTGGAATGGAACCACCATTTGACCCAGTTACTCAGTCCTCCATTTATACCCAAAGGACTTAAAATCAGCATGCTACAGTGTTGGGACTAATGACACGTTAACTAACTCAGGCTGACTCCTTACTCCCTGACGAGTGAGCAAGATCAAGGCCTCAAAGGCAGTTTCAATAGTTAATGATGAATTGGACCACCGTCAGGGATTGGTTAACGATAGTTCCACGAATATGATCAGCTCGTGCTTGCCATATAGTCTTATGGGACTCTCGCCTGCGTGAACCCCCCCTGCTTTGCTGACCTTTAAGCTGATTGGTTCCCGCCTAGCCCCGACCCTACATAAAAGCTATTTGATTTCCTCAATAAACAAGTTCCTGCTGTGACGGGTCTCCCTGACGTGTCTGATTGTCCTCCGCACGGAGGGCTGGGAGCGGCTGTCAGTCGGCCTTACCTATCCCGGTCTGACCTTGTTGGGGAGAGTCCCCTTCCCTTGTCGCTGGTCCAGAAGAGCAAGGGGGCTTAAGACTCCGACACTACAGTGATGCAGCCACATCAATGTTCATAGCAGCTCAATTCACAATAGCTAGATTGTAGAACCAACCTAGATGCCCTTCAACAGATGAATGGATAAAGAAACTGTGGTACATATACCCAATGGAATATTACTCAGTCGTAAAGAAGAGTAAAATTATGGCATTTGCAGGTAAATGGATGGAGTTGGAAAATATCATGCTAGGGGAAATAAGCCAAATATAAAAAACCAAAGGCTAAATGTTTGAATGTTTTCTCTGATATGCGAATATTAATTCATAATAAGCGGGGTTGTAGGCATGCTAGGGAAGAATAGATGTACATTTTAGATTAGGTAGAGGGGAGTGAAGGGAAGGGGTAGGAGGGAAGGAATGACAGAGTGAAACAGATAGTATTACCTCATATACATATATGACTGCATGACCAATGTGATCCTACATTATGTAGAGAAATGAGAAATTACACTCCATTTATGTATGATGTATCAAAATACGCAAATGCATTCTACTGTCATGTGTAATTAATATGAAATTTTTTAAAAAAAATTAATTGCAGAAATCAAATGGAAAACTAAAATAATCCAAAGAAGGTTGTAATCGTAGATTCATGACTTATTACACTTTTCAAACCTATAGAAATTTACAGCAGGAAGAAGAATTGTAAATTTAATAAAATATCTGTTAGGAGTCTGGGAGAACCCAAGATAGAATGTATTATAAGAAAATAACTAGATCACAAATGTATAAAACCACCGCTCTGAAGAGGGTGGAGAGAAAGATGTGGACCTAAGTAACTCTGGAATCTAAAAGACAAAAGACAAACTATACATATTAGCCTTCATGCTAACTGATAAAGATATTTCCCACAAGCATACAAATTATGAATTCTGATACGGCTATATGTACACGAGGGAACTAAATAGTGAAGGAAATGAATGGGAGATGATAGGAGCCGCTGTTCAAGTGGGAGCTTATGGATTATCAGGGAAAAGTAACCGAAAGACCAAAAGTGGTAATGACAAGAGATGGAGACATTAGGACGACTCATATTTAGCTTACATGGAAATATTTATAGCTATGGGCATATACAAGCATGAGTGTACACACATATATTCCCTCGCTTCGTCACTTGAGACAGCCTAGAAACATCAACACTCCAATAGAAAGGAACACACCAAGCTCATGCATGTTTGGCTTCTTTATATTCTTGAATAAAAGGAAGCCAGATCTTTGGTGAAGTGGTTAACTGTAACACTGGATCAGGGAACATGCAAGATGGGCCCAGAGCATCCCGTAGTGTCACACGGTGCTAAAAAACAACCACAAAATGAACAAGCCAACAAGAACATTAAGGGGAGATCTATCAAAGGAACACAGGAGGCGGCTGAAAGAGCTCCCAGTGGCCAAAGCTGGAACAATTTGGGCAAAATAACAAATAGTGGTATTACATGGTTGCCCACATTTTAAGATTAATGGTCAGGAGTCCACCATGATATGACTAGTGGCTGAATAAATTAATAAATGAGGAGAGGGAATAAACAAATCCCCTGGGCAGAAAATTCCAAGTAATTTACATAGAAACACTGTGTCTTCAGGGAAGTAGAGCCCCCCAACCCCCAAGGAGTGGATGGCAAAAAGCAACTTCTTTACAAACAATACATCATGGAAAGTGGAAATAAAGAACACCTATATGGTGTAGACACCTGAAGAATACCACTTCAGCCAGGTGATCCGCGTTATCAACAGTGATAGGTCATGTTCACAGTATGAACCCCCAGACATGATGAAATCAGTACTGAACCTTCTCCCAAAACCCATAAGCCCAGCATAAGCTTCAGAAGAGCACGAGACAAGTCCCAATTCAAGGGACTTCACAAATTGACTGGGACCCCTCAAACCTGTCTAGATCTTCAAAAACGAGGAAATAGTACAACCAAGAGCAGCCTAAGCAGACATGACTACAAAATGTAGTTTTGGGGATGGAATCCTAAAACTGAAAAGAGACAATTATGTCAAAACTGAATTACTTTATGTGCTTAATTTAGTCCTAATATTTATTGTGTTTATTAAGTGTAACAAACGTACCATATTGAGTGGTTTGAGATATGTGGACTATCTGTAATATTTAGACAATTTTTCTATGAATCTCAAACTGTTTAAAAATTGTTTAAATATGTAAGTATTTTGTTGTGTGCATGAACAAATATGTAACTATGAATTCCCTGTTGTGTACAATTATAACACACCAATAAAATGATCTCAATAAAAAATAGAATAAAATAAATATATAAATAAGATCCAATAAATACATAAAGATATGTAATTTTTTTAAATCCAAGAGATCTTTTTAAAAATCTTTTAAAAATCAAGGTACAATGAATACACACATAGAAAACAATAGGAAATGAAAAAAATTAAACATACTGATGTCAAAATTCACCTCTATGGTAAATGGACAAATTACATTAATTAAAAGACAAATAATAATCATAAAAATGTAAAAAAGAGAAGAAAACTAAATAATTGCATGATACTTAAAAAGATCAAACCCTCTTAAGAATGCTCATATGGTTATATTTATTTAGACAAAATACATTAAATACAAGCAAAATTACCAAATATGAGAAAGCACATTTTTATAATAATAAAAATATTAATCCCCAAACAACGTACCATTTCTCAATGAGTACCTGTCTAATTATTGAGCTTAAAAATACACATAACGGAAGTTGACGTAACTAAGAGGAAAAAACAAATCCACAATCACATGGGGAGATTTTGATAATCATTTCTCAATAATAAGGGTAAAAACAGACTCCCACTTCCCCTCCCACAAAAAACAGTGGAGTTTCAGAAGATTTGAATTCAAAAGAAATTATCTTTATGAAACAATACATCTAAATTTGAGCTACAGATTCTTTTCTATTACACTGGAACATTCACCAAGATGATAAACTGCTAGTCTTTAAAGCAAATATTAGTTTTGAAAACTCTGTGATTATCTCAATAGAAAAATGATTTGACAAAATATAATATTGAGTCTAAATTTTTAGGAAATCTCTCAAGAAACTAAAACTAGAGGGGAATTCACTTAATTCATCAAGAGCACTGATGGCCTTATCTACAACCAAGGAACGGTTAAAGATCAGATACTGGAGATCCAAGATGGCGGACTAGCTGGTGACTGCATCGCCCATCACTCCAGAACTCAGGATTCAAAAAGGGGAGGTATTGAGAGACTCGGAGGAACATAGAGCCATGGGCTGAGCCTCTCCCACCAGGTAAAGCTCGGCCCGGGCAGCAGGCCTGAACAGGGGCAGCTTCTGGGAACAGGGCAGGGCAGCTAGAGTCTTCCCCAAGCAGCCCTGCTCACTACGGTGGCAGGCGCGATCCACAGCCAGCTTCTAGAAGCAGGCCGCCCAGTGAGAACTTTTCCGCACAGAGCCAACCTCAAGCCCTGAACCCAGCGGCGTACCCAGCCGCAGGCGGCTTCTGGGATCAAGGCAGGTCAGGGAGAGGCTTTCCCCCAGCAGCCTGGCTCCCTCAGGCAGGGGCAAGCCCTATTTATAGCCAGCTTCTAGGAGCAGGACCACCCAGTGAGAGGATTTCCATGCAGAACCAGCCCCCAGCCCTGGACCCAGTAGCAGGCTAGGGTCCACATTTATCTACTGGAGTGAAGTGCTTGCCTCTTCCTATTTTTTAATGATATCAGTGCCTTTGATCAAAGACCTCTGTACAAATTCATATTTAGCATAGGTTTTAGAAACTCCTTTCTGAATACATATTAAACATTTGAATTACTCAAAGTGCTTTCTTCAGAAGCACTCCATTATCAAGTTCCTCTAAGACTTCAGGCTACTGGAAGGCTGGGAGGTGATTCACTGGAAATCTACAGGGACACTATAAACCAATAGAGGAAATCAGCAATATCTCAGAGTCCCACTGACATCTGATCAATATGAGAAAACAAGGGAAGAATATGTCCCAAACAAACCTAGATACTATATCAATAAAACCCAATGATAGCACAGCAGAAGAAATGTCAGAAAGGGAGTTCAGAATGTACATAATTAAAACAATCGAAGCAAATGAGGAGGTGAAAGAGCAAATGCAGACATTGAAGGAGGAGATGAAAGAGCAAATGCAGGCATTAAAAGATTGCACCAATCAACAGTTAAAAGAACAAATACGGGAAGCAAGAGATCATTTCAATAAAGAGTTAGAGATACTGAAAAATAACCAAAGAGAAATCCTTGAAAAGAAGGAAACAATAAACCAAGTTAAAAACTCCATAGAAAGCATGACCAATAGGATAGAACACCTGGAAGACAGGACCTCAGACATTGAAGAAAAAATATTTAATCTTGAAAAAAAAATTGACCAGAGAAGATGGTAAGAAATCATGAACAGAATCTATAAGAATTATGGGATATCATGAAAAGGCCAAATTTAAGAATTATTGGGATTGAGGAAGGCTTAGAGAAACAAACCAAAGGAATGAACAATCTATTCAATGAAATAATATCAGAAAATTTCCCAAATCTGAAGAATGAAATGGAACACCAAGTACAAGAGGCTTATAGGACTCCAAATATACAAAATTACAACAGACCCACACCAAGGCACATTATTATGAAAATACCTAGCATACAAAAGAAGGACAGAATTTTAAAGGCCGTGAGAGAAAAGAATCAAATTACATTCAGAAGGAAACCAATAAGAATATCAGCAGATTTTTCAATCCAGACCCTAAAAGCTAGAAGGGCCTGGAACAACATTTACCAAGCCCTGAAAAAAAACAGATGCCAACCAAGAATCTTATACCCAGCAAATCTTACTTTCAGATTTGACGACGAAATAAAAAGGAATAGCCAAATAAAGGAGAAACCAAATCATGTCAAAAAACAAAAATGAGTCAAATAACTGGGAATACAAATCATATCACAATAATGAATGTTAATGGCCTGAACTCATCAATCAAAAGACATTGACTAGCAGATTGGATTAAAAAGAAAAATCCAACAATATGCTGCCTGCAAGAGACTCATCTCATAGAAAGAGATACCCACAGACTAAAGGTAAAGGCATGGGAAAAAACATACCATGCATACGGACACAGCAAAAAAGCTGGACTATTCATCCTCATTTCAGATAATGAGGACTTCAAACCCAAACTAGTCAGAATGGATGAAGAAGGACATTATATGATGCTTAAGGGAAGCATAAATCAGCAAGACAGAACAATCATGAATATCTATGCCCCGAACTTTGGCTCATCCATGTACGTCAAATAAATCCTTCTCAATTCCAGAAATCAAATAGATCATAACACAACAATGCTAGGTGATTGTAACACACCTCTCTCACCACTGGATAGATCATCCAAACAAAAATTGAATAAAGAAACCATAGATCTCAATAACACAATCAACAATTTAAACTTAATGGACATATATAGAATATGCCATCCAACAAAGAACGAATACACTTTCTTCTCAGCAGCTCATGGATCCTTTTCTAAAATAGGCCATATTTTATGCCACAAAGCTACCATTAGCAAATACAAGAAGATAGAGATACTACCTTGTATTCTATCACATCATAATGGATTGAAATTAGAAATAAATGACAGAATAAAAAACAGAAAATTCTCCAATACCTGGAGATTAAATAATACGTTATTATATGATGAATCGATAACAGAAGACATCAGGAGGGAAATAAAAAAATTCTTAGAAGTAAACGAGAACAAAGACACATCATGTCAAAATCTCTGGGACACTATGAAAGCAGTACTTAGAGGAAGATTTATTTCATGGAGCGCATTCAACAAAAGAAGTAAAAATCAACAAATGACTTAACACTACAGCTCAAAGCCCTAGAAAAAGAAGAACAGAACAATACCAAAAGTAGTAGAAGACAGAAAATAGTTAAAATCAGAGCTGAAATCAATGAAATTGAAACAAAAGAAACAATAAAAAATTAACAAAATAAAGCGTTGGTTCTTTGAAAAAATAAACAAAATTGATAAACCCTTAGCCACACTAACAAAGAGAAAGAGAGAGAAAACTCAAATTACTAAAATTTGGAATGAACAAGAAAATATCACTACAGACATGAGTGAAATACAAAACATAATTAGAAGCTATTTTGAAAATCTATACTCCAACAAAACAGAAAACCTCAAAGACATCAACAAGTTTCTAGAGACATATGAATTACCTAAACTGAACGAGGAGGACATACACAACTTAAATAAATCGATTTCAAGCAATGAAATAGAAGAGGTCATCAAAAGCCTACCAACAAAGAAAAGTCCGGGACCAGATTGGCTCTCAGCCGAGTTCTACAAAACCTTTAAAGAAGAGCTCATTCCAATACTTCTCAAAGTATTCCATGAAATAGAAGAGGAGGGAACCCTCCCAAACTCATTCTATGAAGCCAATATCACCCTGATACCTAAACCAGACAGAGACACATCGAGGAACGAAAATTTCAGACCAATATCCTTAATGAACATCGACGCAAAAATTCTCAACAAAATTTTAACAATTCGCATACAAAAATATATTAAAAAGATAGTGCACCACGATCAAGTGGGTTTTATCCCAGGGAAGCAAGTTTGCTTCAACATCTGGAAATCAATAAATGTCATTCACCATATCAACAGACTTAAAGTTAAGAATCACATGATTATTTTGATAGATGCAGAAAAAGCACTTGATAAAATACAGCATTCCTTCATGTTCAAAACACTAGAAAAAATAGGGATAGTGGGAACATTCCTTAACATTATAAAGCCCATCTATGCTAAGCCCATGGCCAATATAATTCTAAATTGTAAAAAACTGAAAGCATATCCCCTAAAAACTGGAACAAGGCAGGGATGCCCTCTTTCCCCACTTCTATTTAATATCGTCCTTGAAATGCTAGCCAGAGCAATTAGACAAACCAAAGAAATTAAAGGATATGAATAGGAAAAGAAGAACTCAAACTATCCCTGTTCACTGAGGACATGATTATATATTTAGAGGAACCTGGAAATTCCACCAGAAATCTTTTAGAACTCATAAATGAATTCAGTAAAGTAGCAAGTTACAAGATCAGTGCTCATAAATCCAATGTATTTTTATACATGTGATGAATCTTCAGAGAGAGAAGTTAGGAAAACTACCCCATTCACAATAGCCTCGAAAAAAATAAAATGTTTGGGAATCAATCTCACAAAAGAGGTGAAAGACCTCTACAATGAGAACTACAGAACACTACAGAAAGATACTATAGAAAATCTTAGAAGATGGAAATATCTCCCATGTTGGATAGGCAGAATTAATATTGTCAAAATGGCCATAACTACCAAAACTGCTATAACAGATTCAATGCAATTCCAATTAAAATACCAATGACTACCTTACAGAAATAGAGCAAGCATTTATGGAATTCATTTGGAAGAATAAGAAACCCAGAATAGCTAAAGCAATCCTTAGCAGAAAGAGCGAAGCAGGGATATCACAATACCAGTTCTTCAACTCTAGAAAAAAACAGCATGGTATTGGCACCAAAATAGACAGGTAGGTCAGTGATACAGAATAGAGGACATGGACACAAACCCAAATAAATACAATTTTCTCATATTAGACAAAGGGGCCAAAAATATTCAATGGATAAAAGATAGTGTCTTCAACAAATGGTGCTGGGAAAACTGGAAAACCATATGCAACAGAATGAAATCAAACCCCTATCTCTCACCCTGCACAAAACTCAAATCACAATGAATCAAGGACCTCAGAATCAGACCAGAGACCCTGCATCTCATAGAAGAAAAAGTAGGTCCAAATCTTCAACATGTCAGCTTAGGATCAGACTTCCTTAACAGGACTCCCATAGCCCAAGAAATAAAAGCAAGAATCAACAACTGGGATAGATTCAAACTAAAAAGCTTTTTCTCAGGAAAGGAAACTATCAGCAATGTGAAGAAGAGCCTACAAAGTGGGAGAAAATCTTTGCCACTCATACTTCTGATAGAGCACTAATTTCCAGAATATGTAAAGAACTCAAAAAGCTCTACACCAAGAATACAAATAATCCAGTGAACAAATGGGCTAAGGAAATGAACAGACACTTCACTGAAGATCTACAAGCAATCAACAGATATATGAAAAAATGTTCAACATCTCTAGTAATAAGAGAAATGCAAATCAAAACTACCCTAAGATTCCATCTCACCCCAATTAGAATGGTGATTATCAAGAATACAAGCAACAATAGGTGTTGGCGAGGATGTGGGGAAAAAGGTACACTCATACATTGCTGGTGGGATTGCCAATTAGTGCAGCCACTCTGGAAAGCACTGTGGAGTTGCCTCAGAAAGCTTGGAATGGAACCACCATTTGACCGAGCTATCCCACTCCTTGGCCTGTACCCAAAGGTCTTAAAATCAGCATACTACAGAGATACAGCCACATCAATGTTCGTAGCTGCTCAATTCACAATAGCCAAATTGTGAAACCAACCTAGATGTCTTTCAATTGATGAATGGATCAATAAACTGTGGTATATATATATACAATGGAATATTACTCCACCATAAAGAATGATAAAATTATGGCATTTGCAGGCAAATGGATGAAATTGGAGAACATCATGCTAAGTGAGATAAGCCAATCTCAAAAAACCAAAGGAAGAATGATCTCGCTGATAAGCTGATAATGACACATAATGGGGTGTGGGAGGTGTTATTGTTAGTGTTAGGGTTAGGTTTAGGGTTAGGGTTAGGGAGGGTGGCAAGAATGGAAGAAGGAAGGACTGTATAGAGGGAAAAGAGGGGTAGGAGGGATGGGGGGAAGGGAAAAATAACAGAATGAATCAAACAACATTACCCTATGTAAATTTATGATTACACAAATGGTATGCCTTTACTCCATGTATAAACAGAGAAACAACACGTATCCCATTTGTTTGCAATTAAAAAAAAGAGTAAAGCTGGAGTCATCACACTACTTGACTTCAAAACATATTGCAAAGCAATAGTAACAAAACAGTATAGTATGGTTTTGGCATAAAAATGCAACAGAATAGAGTGCTCAGAAATAACCCTATAAATTTATAGCTAACTTATTATTAAGCAAGTTGATAGAAGTAAGTATTGGATAGAGGTCAATAAACAGTGGAGGGAAAATTGTATATCCACATGCAGAAGACTGAAATTTGACTCCTTTCCTCCTACACAAAAATAAAAATGGTTAAAAGACTTAAATTTAAAACCTGAAACTATGAAAGTACAAGACAAAGATATGGGGAAACAGTTCATGACACAGGTATGGCAACTAATAAGACACCAAAAGCACAGGAAACAAAAGCAAAAATAGATGAACGGGATTATAAGAAGCCAAGATGCTTCTGCAAAGCAGAGGAAGAAACAGAGTTGAATGACCATCTACAGACTGGGGGAAAAATTGCAGACTGTTCATCTGACAAAGAACTAATATCCAAAATATAAAATGAACTTAAAAAAAAAAAAAAACAAAAGAATAACTAATTTTGATAAGGATGTGTAGAAAAGCAAATTCTCATGAATATTGTTAAAGGACAGAGAAAAAGATAACTGTCCTCCTAGAATTCTATAAATAGCTAACATATCTTGAATGTCTAAGAACAAAAATTACATTTTAAGACATAAAAAGACTGTCTTTACTTCTGTCAGTTCCTAACTAAGAGAATTATAAAAGAATACACTTTAACAAAAAGAAAATGTAGGGCTGGAGTTGTAGCAAGTGGTAGAGCATTTACCTAGCATGTGTGAGGTCCCCCAATCTCCATTCCCAACCCCTGAAACACACAAAAGAAAGAAAATAAAAAAATAAAAGAAAAAAAGTGAAAATTTAATCTGGAAAGAAAGAATAAAAACCAAAGTGTATAAGTAAGCAAAGAAATTGGTAAACATTTTGTTAAATCTAAATATTTTGTACCTGTTAAAAATTTACAACAACCAATGGGGAATGGATTTAAATAAATTTGGAGCTAAAATTTCAGGCTATATTGAAAAAAAAAAAAAAGATCAGATACTAAATATTTTGTTCCAAAGATCAAAAATAGATAAAATATACATATTTATCCCCTGTATTTTGCACAATACAGGAGGTTCTGCCTAACAAAATAAAGAAATCGACTAAACAAGACTGAAAGTTAGTAGCAAGATTGTTTTAACTTTCAGCTGATATGAACATGTACATAGAAAATGCAAATGACTTTTAAAGACTTCATATTTATAAATTTTAGTATATAAGAAAAATCGACTGTTTTTACATACCAATAGACAAATGAAATACAAAACATGAAATACTGTTTAGAATATCATTATAAACCAGCTAGTCAAAATATTTAATGAAATACAGTTAAGATCTCTATAATAAAATCTACAAGCCATTGCTGAGATTAATTTTGAAAGACATAAATAAATGACAGATATACTGACTTCATTGAATAAGACTTGATGTTTTCAAGGAAAATCTTCACAAGTCAATTTGTAAATTAAAAAAGGACCAAATAACTCAATCAATAAATGGACTAAGGAACTGAACAAACACTTCACAGATGAAGATATACAATCAATCGAAACATATATGAAAAAATGCTAACCTCTGTAGCAATTAGAGAAATGAAAATAAAAAATACTCTAACATTTCATCTCAGTCCAGTCAGAATGGCAATTATCAAGAATACAAGCAATAATGACTATTGGCAAGGATGTGTAACTCATACATCGCTGGTGGGAATGCAATTTGGTGCAACCGTTATGGAAAGCAGTGTGGAGATTCCTCAGAAAGCTTGGAATGGAACCACATTTGACCCAGCTCTCCCACTCTCAGTTTACACTCAAAGGGCTTAAAGTCAGCATACCACAGAGACACAGCCACATCAATGTTTATAGCAGTTCAATTCACAATAGCCAAACTATGGAACCAACCTAGGTGTCCTTCAACAGATGAATGGATAAAGAAAATGTGGTACATAGACACAATTGAATATTACTCAGCCATAAATAAGAATGAAATTATGTCATGTGCAGATAAATGGATGGAGCTGGAGAATATCGTGCTAAGCAAAATAAACTAATCTCAAAAAACAAAGGCCAAATATTTTCTCTGATATGCAGATGCTAATTCACAATCAGGGGCTGGGGGCTAGGGAAAAATAGAAGTACTTTGTATTAGGAGGGGAGCAGGGCATGGAGGGAGTAAGGGTAGTAGAATGAATAGGACATTATTACCCCATGTACATATATGATTACACGACTGGTGTGATTCTACAATATGTACAACCAGAAGAATGAGAAGGTAGACTCCATTTATGTATGATGTGTCAAAATGCATTCTACTTGCTGGGCATGGTGATACATGCCTGTAATCCTAGTGGTTTGGGAAGCTGAGGCAGGAGGATCAGGAGTTCAAAGCCAGCCTCAGCAAAAGCAAGGTGCTAAGCAACTCAGTGACACCCTGTCTCTAAATAAAAATACAAAACAGGGTTGGGAATATAGCTCAGTGGTGGAGTGTCCCTGAGTTCAATGCCCGGTACAAACAAAACAAAACAAAACAAAATGCATTATATATTAGACATGTATTAGAACAAATAAAAAAAAGAAATCAATTTCTGTCAAAATTCCTATAACTATTTGGGGGGGGTTAAAAATTGATGAGATAATTCTAATTGATGAGATAATTCTAATATAATATAATATAATATATATATATATATATATATAAACTGAAAATGTTATGGAAAAGAACAAAGCCAAGAGACTAGTACTACCTGATTTTGTGATTAAAACTGCATTAAATTTTCAAAAGGAGGTTTTGATGAAAAAGAGAAACTAATTAAGGCAATGTAACATTGCACTTTCACTTCTAGCAAAGATGGGATAACAAATCAAATTTACTCCCTACCCCAAACATCGAAAAAGACAGGAGAGAAATCACAGTTAATATGAGTTTTAAATGCATGGAATAGACATCAGGTAATGATCCCTGAGAGAACATGGAAAAGTGCACTGAGTTCTTGTGTTGCCCCAGCTTCCTACAGAAGGAAGTTTGCAAGCTACATTTTGGGGAGGAAGAAACCAATGGAGCCTGGCAGTCTTCTAGGATTGGAGAGACAAAGCTGGAAGAGCAGGGGATCTGAGAGAGCTGGAATTGGTGGCATATATTAAAGGAGAGGAAATATCTGCACACAGGTTCCAGAGTGCTGCAGCGTTCCCTGTGGTTCTTCAGGTAAGTGCTTATTGCCACAGGCATATGAAGCCAGGAAAGAATAGCCTAAACAACCAGCAGGAAACAATACCAAGTCTCCACACAGGACACAGTGGCTCCAGGTCCACCAACCAGAAAGGGAAAATCTGATAATTTATGAGACATCAGGAAGAGTAAACAAAACAGTGATGGGGTAAAATGAGTGCTAGAGTCAGCCTTGCTCTGGTCTGGAGGAACAAAGTTTAAGAGCAAGAATCTGAAAAGATCAAACTGTGTCCACATAATGTAAATGACTCCCAAATAGAAAATAAATATCCCAATAATAATGTACCATGTGCAAATATCTAGCACCCAAAATGTAAACTTCAGGATCCCTTCCATCTAATAAAAAGAAAGAAAAGGAAGGAAGGAAGGAAGGAAGGATGGAAGGCAGGAAGGAAGGTAGGAAGGAAGGAAGGAAGGCAGGAAGGAAGGAAGGGAGAAAGGGAGGGAGGGAGGGAGGGAGGGAGGAAGAAAGACACCCCTAAAACCAGAAAGTACTACCCACGATGAGGACAAAAATTTGTCATTCAAAACTGACCACCAAATGACACAGAGGACAGAGTTAAGGGAAGGACACTGAAACAGGTATAATTGGGTTCCAGGTGGTCAAGAAGCCAGAAGAAAATTGTACACGTTAAGTGTAAACATGAAAGACCTAGAAACGAAAAGCTGTCACATTAACTATTATATATATACATATATGTGTATATGTGTATGCACACACAAACACACACAGTGGGATTAACAGTAGATTAAACTGCATGGAAGAAAAAATGATTGAATTTAAACCCAAAGTGATAGGAATAATCCAAAATAAAAGAAAAATGTTGAAAATAAAGGAAGTGTGAGAGAATTGTAAGACAAGGTGAAGAGACCTAAATGTACATTTAATTAAAGTCCTTTGGAGGGGAATAGAGAAAAAATATGGTTTGCATTTTCTAAATTTTATAACGCTCAAATCTATGAAGCTCAATGGAAACCAAGTATAAAAACCATAAAGTAAACTACATCATTTCATCTTAATCCTGGTGGTACAGAGAGAACCCTAAAAGCAGCCTATGAAGAAAGACCTGTTACTTCTAGAAGAACAAAGATGAGACAGGCAATAGACTTCTCACTAGAAGTAAACGCAAGCCAGAGGATGGAGCAAAGCTTTTAAAATACTAAATAAAAAGAATCTTTAACCTAGAACTCTATATCAGGCAAAAATAAATATCAACAAAAAATAAAGAGTGTCTTAGCCATGCAAAGCTGAAAGAATTCATAATTAGTAGACCTGCATTTTATGAAATGTGAAAGTCCTTCAGACAGAAAAACACACAGTTCAGATAGAAATATGTATTGATACAAAGGACTAAAGAGACCCAGAAATGATAATATGTGGTTGCATGTGGAATTGATTTGTTTTAGTGATTTAATGACTCAAAGACCTTTTAAAGATGTGGATTTTTAAGGCAAAGTATGAGTGTATGGTGTGTTTTACTACATAGATATATTTGAAAACTGAGACAATAACAGCACAAAAGCTAGAGAAGAAACAAAATTTACTGTTGTCAGATTTTTACACTACTGTGAATCCGTGGAACGTCACCTGGAGGTAAACAGCAAACTACAGATTATTGTTCATAAACTACAAGGAAGAGGTATATACCATAAACACTAGAATGCCCTAAAATAAAACAGCAACACCCACAGCTAACATAAAGCAGCAACATCCATAGCCAATATAAAGGAAGAGATAGAGTTGAATCATACACAACATGGAGTAGAAAAAAGGCATAAAAGTAGCAAATACATATGACAACAGGAAAACAACTAGAAAGATGATAAAGCTGTGCCCAAACTTTTCAATCATTATAGTAAATATTATTACAGTAAATATAAATGGTTTGAACACTTCAATTAGAAGGCAGAGTATTTCAGATCAAATAAAAAAGCAAGTACTAACTGTAGTATTTATTATTCCCAAGAAACCCACTTCATGTAAGGGCACCAACAGGTTAAGAGTCAAGGATGACCAGGTGTGGGGGTGCACACCTCTAATCCTAGCTATAAGTCCAAGGCCACCTGGGAAATGTAGACCCTGTCTCAAATAAGAAAACAAATAAGAATGTCTCTACCAATTAGATTACTTAGACAAAATGACAAGTTCCTGAAAGACATAAACTAGCAAAACAGAATCAGAAAGAAACATAAGCTGGATAAACCACTACCAAGCAAATATTTTTAAATTGGAAATTTGAAAACTTTTAGAAACAAAGTGCAGTCTCAGATGATTTTACTGGTGAATTCTATCACATATTTTAAAAATAATTTATTACATTGATCCCTCATCAACTCTTCCCAAAAATAAAAATAAAAAAGGGAACACTTCCCATTTTGTTGAATGAAGTCAATCGACCTAATGCTAAAACAAAATAAAGAGGTCTTAAGAAAACTAAAAATCAATATCCTTTAGGAACATGCACACAAAAAATCCTCAACAAAATTCTGGAAAACAGTCCAGGGATGTCTCAGTGGTGGAGTGCACACTTAATATGCACAAGGCCATAGATACAATCTCCAGCACCAAAAAAATAAAAATCAAACCTAGCAATCTGAGTCTGGCAGAATATTGAAAACATGCACCATGACCAAGTGGGATTTACCCAAAAAATGCAGAGTTAAATAAAATAATCAACATTACATACTTCATCTATAGAAAAAGAAATGAAAATCATGTGAGCATCCTGAAAAATGTAGACAAATTCTGACAAAATTTAAGTCCTTTTATGATTAAAAACACCCAAATAAGCAGTATTAGAAAGAATTCCTTCACTTAATAAAAAGCCAAGATATAAAAAATTCACAGTTAACAGCATAATTAATGGATAATAATGATGAAATGCCTCCTCCTCAAGATCAAGAACAAGAAAGTTGTTCATCAATCAGTTTCTATTTATCATTGTACTGGGAATTCTCGTCCAGACAATTAACTAAGAAGAAAAAGGGAGGGAAGAAAGAGAAGGAGGAGCAAGGTCTCCATATTGTCAATGAAAGTCTCAGAATATCTATACTGTAGTATAGATGATAACTGTTTATATGTGGGCAAACCTAAGGAATCCACAAACAAGCTAAGAGGGATCATAAGTGAGCAGCAAGGTTTCAGGGTACAAGAGTACACAAAAATAATTGTTTTTTATATATTAGCAATGAGCATTGAAATTAAGAAAACAATTTGATTTGCAATTAAACCAATTATAATTAAATACTTGCAAATAAACTTAACAAAAGATGTTTAAGACTTACATTTTGAAAATGAATACATCAGTACAAGAAATTAAAGACCCAAGTAAATGAAAACACAGTTCCTATTCAGGAGTCAGAAGACTTAATATTCTTAAAATTGCAATATTCTCAAAATTGGTCTATAGATTTGGTGCAATCTTTATCATAGTCTCATCTGGTTTCTTTGTGGAAAATGACAAGTTGATCTTAAAAATCATAATGCAATGCATGGGGTCCAGAATAGTCAAGGCACTTGAAAAAGAAGAGCAAACTTGGAGGACTCCCATTTACTGATTTCAAAACTATAATAAGGTGGTGAAATAAGGATAACATAAAAATTAAAGGAAATGGATTGAAATTCCAGAAATAAACACTTAAATTTGTGACCAGTTTATTTTTCATGAGGGTACTGAAATAGTCCAATGGGGAAAATTCATTTTCAGCAAATATCACTATAGAAGGCAGCCATACCATAGAAGACCCAGAGTCCAAAGGGAAAGAGTCAGAGGAATAAATAATCAACTTTATGTTTCCCCCCATCTTCTGATGTGACTGGTACAATCATTCTCACCCCTAACCAGGACAGCCTACCACAGATCAAAGAACACAGTTGATGCATCTCATAAAGAACACAAAATGAGAAGTAGGATACAGGGCAGATAGGGAGAAACAAATGGAGAAAGTTAGGAGATTAAGTTAAATTAGATTGATGCTATGCTTGATAACCAGGAACTTCTTCCCACTTTGAAGTTCATAACCTTAGTCACATCTGTGAAATCTCTTTTGCTGTGGACAGTATCATAGTAACAGATTCTGGGTATTAGGACATGAACATGTATTGTCAGACCATTATTTTCCCATCTCTGCCTTTTAAATCATTCTTTTTGATATGGTACAAGTTAAATTATAACAGAGGCATGCACAATAATTTTTGTATTCAGAAGTTCATGGCATTGTTTTTCATCATGGCCCCCAGTTAAAAGAAAAAAAAAATGTCCATCAACTGATAAATTGATCAATAAAATGTGGTTTATCCATCCATTGCAATATTGCTAAGCATCCAGGAATGAAAACTAATACATGCCACAGCTCAGATGAATATGGAAAACATGAATGTCCAGTCACAAAACTATATATTCATGATTCTATTTTATGAAATATCCAAAATAGGCAGAGATGTAGAGACGGAAAGTAGGTTACTGGTTGCCTAAGTTTGAAGATGGCAGGGTGGGGTAGGGGAAATGGGAAGCGATTGCTAATGCATACAGAGTTTGTCTTTGTTATAATGAAAATCCTTTAAAATAAGTGAAATATATCTCAATAAATCTGCTAAAAATGAAGTCTGCCTGATAAACTTGAAGTGATGTGTAGTGTTAGTGGTCAGATAGCTGTTCTCTTTTAGGGGACAAAGGACAGGAGAGTGGTCAGAAAAGGTTTCAGGGAGGCTGTTGGTATATCAAGAATAGTTTGTTTCTTGATCAGGTGCAGTCACATGAGTATGCACTTTGTTATCCTTCACTGAGATGCACATTTAGGATTTATGAACTTCTATGTAATAAAAGGTCTAAATTATTTTTATTAATAAGAAGTGTGTTCCTATCCATGACAAATGAATTAACTATGGTTAGAAGTATTACACATAGCGACAGGTAAAAATAAGTAAAGAAATGTAGGAAAATTTTAGGAAGCTATAATTCAGTAATAATTCAAGGTGGATTACTAGGCAAAAGAAAGTGAGGTATCAAGAATTTCTGGCTTTCAGGTCAATTTCTTTTTGTATAGCAAGCAGAGTGGATTTAGGTAGCAGAAAATGGATATGTCTTTCAAGTCTTGGGTCAGAGATGTCTTAAACACAATCAATTAATGATATCAAGTAAAAGGATGCATACATTTTGAGGTTCACATAAGATCTGGTTTGAATATTCTGTTGGACTTTCTATATTTTTGCTGACCCTGTATCTTGTCCCCTCTCTGTATGTTCAATGGAGGCAATTTTTTATGTGAAGCATAAAATGTACTCTTGACGGGTAGGCAGTGTTGCCCTGGTTGGCTTTGTCTAGTGGGAGGTACCAGAAGAAAATCAGAGTGTGGCAGAGAGTAAATTTCCTGCTTAGGTATGATAAAAGCTCGGAACCTTTGATATCCGTGGGGTGCTTCACCATCTCTTTTAGGCTTCTCCTATTCCTTTTCACACCTCTCTAAATAGTTTCTTTGTTAAATGCTTCTTAATTGGTCCATTTGAGTGTACCATCTGTTTCCTGTCAGGATCTTGAGTGATTCAGTAATTGACAAAAGAAGTTGTCCCAGGAAACACCCTTAAAATAGGTTCCAGGAATGGGTAGCTACCATATTTGAGGCACTCACAGATAGCTTTTTTTGCTTTGAGAAATGGGACACTGATAATCTCTGGCATGTTGTGACATCATGATTAGTCAAATAATCACTGGTAGTGGCATAAGATGAAGTACAGACGCAACGAAGGCGTTGGGAGATCAAGTGGCTGTGGCACTTAGTCACTATGGCAACAATGGTTATTATAAAGACTGTAGAAAGACAGAGAGAGAGAAAATCAAGGTCTGCCTCTGAACATGAATGAAAAATCAGAAAGCTACTATGGAAACTCTCCCTTATCTCCAGTAGCCACAGGGCAAATATGAATGAGAAAAATCAACTCCAAGGACAGAATGTAATTGCACATCTGTTAAAGCTGACTAAATGAAAGAAAAGAAAAAAAAAAAGAAAAAAAAACTAACCAGGTGTCTCATGCCAAGGTAAAGGCACTCCTGGGAAAAGAATAAAAACCTAAGACATTTGAGCACACAGGAGAAAGGATAACAATTAGGAATCCCCAAATTCCAAGTGTACTAATGTGAGATTCGAAAGGTGTTGAAAGGGCTTCAGACCAGACCATGTCCACGCACAATGCTGGGTAACTAAGTCTTGGCTTAATGATGGCCCAGAGCTAATGTGAGGTAGCACAGTGGCTCAACCTTAGCTGTACCTTCAATCACCCAGGAAGCTTTAAAAATTACTTAGGTCTAAGCACTCTCGGAAAAGGGTGGATCCTATCTTTCTGGGATACTCCTGGGCCTTGGTTTTGAAGCTCCCCAGGTAATGTGCAGTCATGCTGGACAATCACTGCTGATGAAAAAGGAATCTGAGGCTCAGGGAGTGGAAAATATTACAGTAGATTTATTTTGCATAACCTGCTCAGCTTTCTCTTACCAATTGCTCTGAATGGGCCTGGCAGGTGTTTGCCTTACCAAGGCATCTTTGAAAGTCTTGATGGTAAACATCTTCTATAGGTCAAAGATGACGGATGGTGGAAGAGGCTGCTCCATATTTCAGTGGGAATAATGGAATGCTGTAGAATCGAGGTCGTATCAAAGGGCTTCACCATAAGATACGAGGTGCTTAAAAGCACATTAATAAGCCAAGTGCTGAACTGGTAATCAGAGATCTGACCTGCATTAACCTATGTCAGTGGTTTACTGATGCCTGGCTTTTCAGAATGATATAGATGAGGAGCAGTCTACTGAAGTGTGGCTTAATAAAAGCAGAAAGTTCTAGGTCTAGTGTTAAAGATCTAATTCAAGTCATAAAAATGTGAATTCATAGTCTCTTATTCAGGTCCAATACCCAAGCCAATACACAGACGCAGGGTGCTTCATTCATGGGTTCTGGTTTCCCTTGAGAAAGGTTTTGTAACCAGTAATTGATGGATACCCTGTATATTCCCAAAGGCTTCTCAGGATGACTGTCAGCCCTCTACTAGGATGGCTGTTCACTTGGGACCAGAAAGTACCCAGGAGTTCTGTAGGATTTGTAATTACAGACTCTGACCCACTGTTCATTACCAGGAATTCTAAATGTCAGCCTGGGCCACTGAAGTTTTGCATTTATGGAGATCTGGTGATATATAGAAGTTTGCCTTGAATTGACCCCAAAGCAAGTAGAAAGGGACCACTACTTATGGATTATGTGTGGATTATCATTGCAGAATAGAGCAAATGAAATGTTCAAAAGCTGCATCCACTGTCAACCTAGTAAGCCAAA
Source organism: Sciurus vulgaris (assembly GCF_902686455.1). NCBI lineage: Eukaryota > Metazoa > Chordata > Mammalia > Rodentia > Sciuridae > Sciurus > Sciurus vulgaris. The sequence goes on along the minus strand of NC_136469.1, from coordinate 131,264,141 downwards.
AGCAACAGCTTATCCTGGAGGAAATGCAGAGTGCTATCATCATCAAATGCTAGAAACCTGTGGTGAGGTTTGCATGGCATTCCTAACACATGTTGAATGGACCCATGTTTTTGCTGATAAAATTCCTGGTGAGTCTTGGAGAATGACTGTGGATCATTACAAACAAAATCAGGCATCAGTGCCTCCAGCAGCTCTGTTTCTAGATGTAGCATCTTTACTGGAGAAAATCAATATTACCCCTGCAACTTGACTGGATTCTCAAACTGTGATTCTTGGACCAACAGCATTGTCGTTTCCTATGAACTTATCAGATATGCAAATGGTTGGGCCCTACTCCAGAGAGACAAAATCCAAGATATGGGGCCCAGAAATCTGCATTTAACAAGCTCTGAATGTGATTATTTTGAACTTTTCTACTAGAGGAAGACTATCTTAAATAATAATTCCCCCCCAATTTGTAGCAGAAAAAAAAATACTGACAAGGAAAGAATAGAAACCCATCTACACTGTCTAGTCAGCTCTCATGCTCTCTTTTATAACTGGAGAGAACTTAATCATCTTCTTTTTCCCATAAAAATCATATTGATGACCTTGTGTTAATTGAGTCTGTAAGTAGAAGGTAGTGAGTCATAGATGCCTTATTAAGACATAATGGAGTCAAGGGCTCAGAGATAAACCTTTCCAAAGTTCAAGAGCCAGAGCCTACCAGACTGATAGGCTTATGAAGATAGTGGTTACGGATAGAACAGGATATTTCCTCTAACATAAGTGATAAATTACTGAAATTTGCACCCCTAATTTTTTTGGAGGAGTACTAGGGATTAAACTCAGGGGCACTCGGCCACTGAGCCATATCCCCAGCCCTATTTTGTATTTTATTTGGAGGCAGGGTCTCATTGAGTTGCTTAGTGCCTCACCATTGCTAAGGCTGGCTTTGAACTTGCCATCTATCCTCTTGCCTCAGCCTCCTGAGCTGCTGGGATTACAGGTGTGCACCACTGCACCTGGCTGCATCCCTAATTTTAAAAGACACAAAACTTGGACCTTTTAAAATTATGGAAACAAATTTTACCACACTGAGGAAGCATGAATATGACTCACATATTGGCTAATTCCTAGGACATTCAGGGACTCTTAGGGCCTGAAATAAAATAGACTGCAACCTAGGTCTCTGCTGCAGTGCACAATGTGTTACCACTTGGGCCTCAGGACCAGCAGAGGTAGCCATTTGAGAAGACAAGTCATGTGGGCTTCTAGTAAGATTTTGAAAAACAACATAAATATCAAAATTCTACAGTTTGGGTGTAGGCCCATTTGAAAGGTTTCTGCCTACAGCATTTCTCCACTTAAAAATGAACTTCCTACTTGTATTGAGCCCTTTAAAATACTGAGTGCCTATCCACAGATGTATGAGCAATGAAGGTCACATTGTGAGTGAGTTATTTTCCCATTCAATTACAATTATACGTTAAAGATTAACAGAAACTAGACTTATTCTCACATCTGAAACGCTAAAAAACTGGACAGAACACATGAAACAAGAGTCTTCAAAACACTGGATTTCTGCAACAAATGACAGTTATCCCTGAGAGAGTAGAAACATGTGGCAAGTCTTGTGGATCTGCCACTCCCTCCACTGCCAGGGAAGTCTCCAGGCTGTGAACCAGGGAGGAGGAAGCCAGACAGAGCCCAGAGCTCCCTGATTGGGAGATGGTACCAAAACTCCGGAAAGAAGAAGGTGGCTCTCAAGTTTATGTCAGAGTACCAGAGAGGTGAGAAAAGACAAAGGGTCCAGAGATCTGCGTAGGACCCCCTGGACATCTCAGCACAGAACTAACTAGCACCCATATGCATCTCAGTAATCCAATAAAGAATTGCATAGACTAAGCAGAGGGTTTGCAACAGTGCCTGTTGCCACTAGCCAGATTAAAATACGTTCTAATTCAAGGGATATTTCGTGGATTTCCCAAAATGGTTTAACCTTGATGATTGGCCAAAATTATTCCTAGACTGAATGATTCTCCTAGCAAAGCTTAAAAACAAGTCCAAAAGAAAAAATTATACAGCTTGTTAAATAACTATCCTGCAAACCAAAATAAAGCTTAAGCATATATACAGAAATAAAATTGATGGTACTACAAAAATAGCTATCACTTGACTTGATAAAATTCGAAATGTCACCTAGGAATTGGCCAGAGACCCTGCACCAAATAGAAGAAAAAGTAGGCCCAGTTATTTATCATGTTGGCTTAGGACCAGACTGCCTTAACAAAACTCCTAGAGTGCAATAAGTTAAAGAAAGAATCAATAAATGGGATGTATTCAAACTAAAAAGCTTTTTCTTAGAAAAGGAAATAATCGATAATGTGAAAAGAGAGCCTACAGAATGGGAGAAAATCTTTTCCAAACACATTTTATATAGAGCACTAAGCTCCAAAATTTATAAAGAACTTAAAAACTTTACACTAAAAATACAAAGAACCCAATCAATAAATGGGCTAAGGAATTGGGCAAACACTTCACAGAGGATATGTAAGCGATCAACAATTATATGAAAAAGTGTTCAACATCTCTAGTAATTAGAGAAATGCAAATCAAAACTATCCTAAGATTTTATCTCACTCTAATTAGAATGGCTATTATCAAGAATACAAGCAACAATAGGTGTTGGCAAGGATAGGGGAGAAAGGTACACTCATATGTTGCTGGTGAAATTGCAAATAGGTGCAGCCACTCTGGAAAGCAGTATGAAGATTCCTCAGAAAACTTGGAATGGAACTACCATCTGACCCAATTATCCCACGTCTCAGTTTATACCCAATGGACTTAAAATCAGCATACTACAGTAATACAGCCACATCAATGTTAGTAACAGTGCAATTCCCAATAACTAGGTTGTGGAACCAATCTACATGCCCTTCAACAGATGAATGGATAAAGAAACTGTGGTATATATACACAATGAAATATTATTCAGCTATAAAGAAGAATAAAATTATGGCATTTGCAGGTAAATGGATGGAGTTGGAGAATATCCAACTAAGTGAAATAATCCAATCCCCAAAAACCAAAGGCCAATATTTTTTCTGATAAGTGGATGCTGATACATATTGTGGGGCGGGGGGAGAATAGAGGAAATTTGGAGTGTGTAAAGGGACATGAGGGGAGGGGAAAGGTTGGGGGAAGGAAAAACAGTCGAACGAGACAAATATCATTACCTTATGTACATGTATGATTACACGAATGGTGTGAAACTAGTGTGTACAACTATAGAAATGAAAAGTTGTACCCCATTATTGTACAATGAATCAAAATGCATTCTGGAAAAATAAAAATAAATAAATGAATAAATAAAATTTCAAAATATCTTCCAATTATATAACCACTATGGAAATCAGTATATGGAGCTTCTTCAAAACACTAAGAATGAAAACACCATAAGACCCAGTTATAACACTCCTTGATATTTATCTAAGAAATTAAAGTCATCATGCGATAGTGATACATGCACACTCATGTTTATAGCAGCACAATTTACAATAGCCAAACTATAGCACCAGCTTAGATGTCCATCAATGGATGAATGAATAAAGAAAATGTGGTATATGTACACAATGGAATTTTATCAAGCCATAAAAAAATGGAAACTATGTCATTTGAAGGAAAATGGATGGAACTGGAGACCATTATGTTAAGTGAAATAAGCTAAACTCAGAAGGTCAAGGGTTATATGTTTTCTCTCATATATACATATAAGCTCGAGAGAAAAAAGGAAAAGAAAGATGGTGGGACGGGATCTCATAAAAATCAGAGAGATCAATAGAGGAAAGGAAGCAGGGGTTAGGAGTAGGGAAGAACTGGGGAGAAATATTGTCCAAAATATACTGCTATATTGTGTGCATGCACAAATACGTAACAACAAATTCCATCATCACATACAACTATAATGCACCAATAAAAATTGTGGAAAGAGGGAAAGGAAATTAAAATGAATGCCATTACATTTTTAAAAAAATCACTGGGCATTTAAAGAAGCAGTAGAATGTGGTCCATAAGGAGGAAAAATAATCATTTGAAATCACTGGAAAATGGTAAATAGGAGAAATAGCAGTTATTTTTAAACTGTTGTTAAAACTCTATTCCACATATTTAAGGCTAGAGAAATCATTAGACATTTCAAACAGAGACAGGTTATGCTAAAATGTTTGAAATTGGCATTCTACAGACGAAAACTACAGTTTCTAACTGAAAACAATTTGGTGGGATTAACAGCAGATGAAAAACTGCAAAATAAAAGATTAGCAAACTTGAATAATAGCAACAAAAAGAAAATGAAATGCAGAGAGGGAAAAAAAAAAAAAAAAAAAAAGAGGAAAACTGCATATAACTTCATTTCAGTGTGGCCCAACTTCAAAATGTCAATGTGTGGTTAATTGAGGTCTCAGAAATAGAGAAAAAGAGAACAAAAATTTTGAAATAATACTGGGTAAAATTTTCTGTAAAGGGTAAAAATATCAACCTACAGATATAAGAAACTCAATAAAACTTAAGGATGAGAAACATGAAGTAAGTCATGGAATATAATAATCAATTTGAGTAAACAAATTAAAAGAAAAAAATCTTCAAAACATTCAATGTAATAGGACATTAATAAAGAAGAAAAAAAATGGGTTTCTCCTTTAGAAGAAGGATTTATGTGAGAAGGGAGTAGAAAAGTGTACGCAAAGCAAACAAACTACTAATCTAGGATTCTATCTCCAGTGAAAACACCTTTCAAAAAGAGGTAGTAAGCAGAAATGGATTCTAGGCCCCTCCAAATAGAAAGAACTCAATATCAAGAGCTGCACTTCCTAAAATACCCTACAAAGAAAATTATACCACATGAAATATGAATCAATACAAAGGAATAAAAGGAAATGCTGTACTTTTTCTGTAAGATAAGGAAAAAGACTCAGACATCCACTCTCATTTGCTTCATCCAAGGTTGTACTGAAACTTCGAAAACTGTGAGTCAAATCAAGCACTCATCTTATTTAACTGATTATCTCAGGTAGTTTTTCATAGAAACAGAAATCTGATTAATACAGCTTCTAAAGCTTACAAAGCCAAATCAACAGGACAGAATAGCTAGTATAGAAATAGTGCTGCATATATTTGATTTTTTTACAACAATCCAATGCTAAAACAGTATAGGAAGGAGAATCTTTTTGTCAAATGCTGCCAAATAAATTTGATATCCATATGCAAATAAAAGGAACTTTGGATTCCTACCTCACACCACATACAAAACTGAACCCAAAATGTAACATGGATCTAAATGTTTAATCCAAAAGTATAAAACTTTAGAAGAAATTAAAGAATCTTTTGATGAATTTCAGTGAGTCAGCTTTCTTAGATTTGATAGCCATGTTCCATAGAAGAAAAATAAATACGTTGACTCCATCAAAATTTAGAAACTTCTACACTTTGAAAGACACTGTAAAAAGAAGGAAAAAGACAATGGCCTACAATAAGACATAGCCATTCTAATTCTAGGTACTGATCCAAGGGAAATGAAAACTTTTACCCACTTACATTAATTGTATCTTGATGCTATAACAAAGTACTACAGTTTTGTGGCTTAAAATTACATCTTTTTGTTATCTTAAGGTTTTGGAGGTCAGAAGTCTTATGGAGGCCACGTTCATTTCTCGTTTTGACATGCAATCCCACATTTTCAAAGCTAGTCCCAGCACCTTCAACTCATTCCTGTTCTTTCTCTTTCACTTCTTCTTCCATAGTCATATCTTTTATCTGACTTTTAAAATCCCATTTTACTCTTAAAGAATCCTTGTGAAGCTGGGCATAGTGGTACACTCCTGTAATCCTAGTATCTAGGGAAGCTGAGGCAAGAGGATCACAGCAATTTAGTAAGACTGTAAGCAACCTAGTGAAACCATGTCTCAAAATAAAACATAAAAAGTGCTGGGATGTGTCAGTGGTTAAGTGCCCCTGGGTTCAGTCCCCAGTACCAAAAAAGAAAGACAAAGAAAAAAAGATCCTCGTGATTATTGGACCCAACTGGATAATCTAGTAAATCTTCTAATTTCCCGATTCTTAACTGAATTACTCTCCAACACCCATTTTGCCATGTAAAGTAACACGATCATCCATGTCACATGGATGAGGGTGTGGATATCTTTGGGGAATTTTCCTGTCCAACACACAACTTGAATCCTATATATTTGAGTATGAAGATCACTTTTAATTGTAACTGCCCCAAACTCAAAACAATCCATAGGTCTATCAAGCCAATTGTGACTGTTCATTTCAATGTCATATTACTCAACAATGAAAAGGAGCAAGTTATCGATACATGTGACATGCATGACTCTCAAAATAATTACACTGAATAAAAGAAGCCAGATACAAAAAGAGTACATGAGTGATTTTATTAGTAGAAAATTCCAGAAAATGCAATCTAATGTATACTGAGAGCTGCAGTCTGATGATCAAAACAGGAATTACACAGAGGAACAAGGAAACTTGAGTGATATGTTCATGATCTTGACTGTGGTGATTGTTTCACAGGTGCACACCTACCAAAACTTACACACAATTTTACACTCTATGCGCAATGTGTTTTATGTCAAATATGTCTCAATAGAACTATTTTTGAATTTTATAATAAAATACAAAGAAACTGGGAAAAAATTGTCACATGTTCTGATCAGAGCAGGTCCAAAAGACAAGTAAATTATGAGCAAATGAAAATGGCTTGGACACCCCTGGAAGCTTCTCTTAGTCTGTCCTTGTAATTTTCCCAACCTCTAACTGATAGCCTCAAGGAAATTGCCTATGACCTATCCACAGAGGAAAAGTCTCCAAGTTATCTTTACGGATGGATTAGTACAATAAGCCACCCCAGCTGGAAGTCAATTGCTGCTGCATTATGGGGACATTCAGAAGTCTTGAAAGATGGTAATAATGGAAATTCACATAATGGAAGAAAGTTTCAATGGCCTCAGGAGTAAATGCACTGTGAGTCACCAGTAGTGGCTAAGAATAAGACAAGGAGATTAGTGACACAAGATAAAGACAAAAATATTCGTGTGCTATATATTGATTTAGCAGATTATATACTGTGAACTCAATAATCAGGTAGACAAGATGTCCTGTCTTGAATATGTCATTCTGAGTCCCTTCCCAGCTATGTGAGTACTCTCAAAGCGCCAAGTACTATGTGACCATGGCAATAGTATTGAAGGGTATGCATAGGTTCTACTTGCCCAGGCTGCCAACAGCTAAATCTATTTCTGAATCTTAATATAGTGCCATACTTTGGGAGGACCATATAATCATCTGGTAGATAAACCAAGGATTTTTCCACATAGGAATTGAATCTGGGTGTTTGTTTACTCTCCATACCAAAAACATTTCTGCCAAAGCTCCTACTCTGGGATGAAATAATGGGATGACAATAATCCATTGTCAATCATTACATAAAATATTGCCCTAACCAGAAGATACATAATGGTAGAAGAAGAGAGACATTTGGCTCACTCTCAGAGAATTTCTGGGTCTTACCAAGTCACCCATCTTTTGAAAATAACTGGCTTGAAAGAACTACAAAAGCCTCGATTTTAGGACTTGATCATAGAGGTAAACATTAATGGTCCAGGATTCAAATAAGCCACTTAAGTAATTTTGGTATTCATCTCTGAAACTGTGGACTTTGTATATTAAAGTCAGAGTGCTCAAATAAGAAGTATCTCCACCAAGTAACACCAACTTGGTCTAGTCATGTTAGAAGCTAAGTGTCCATCCTGACCATTTTGTAGACTTCATTCTACAATAACAATAGGAGGGTTATTCACCACACTATATCAAAGAACACTAGACTGCAACCAGATAAAGGAAAATATCTGCAACTTGCAGATTTACTGGGGCGTCTCTTAGTACTCCTTTTCATCAATCCTTTTTGATGGAAGATCCCAACAGTCTAATAGAGATAAGATAAGAAGTATTTGGATAATGAAAGAAGAAACATTTTTGTGACTCATCATGTGAAGAACACCTTCTAGTTTTTGCATCCTGGAAGAAGTAAACTTAGAAGTAAACTGCTACTGAAGAAGGGTCTGAAGAATCCATGTTTTACATTAACTTTTTCTTTTATGTTTAATCTCCTTCTACTCCCTTATATGAAAAGCATTGCTGGCAATAGGTTAGATTTTGGTTAGGAGCATAGTTTAATTATCATGAGTCAGTGATAATAAAGTCCTTGGTGGATTCCTGTGTCCTGTATGTTGGAAACATGAGGTTTTTTTTGTTTTTACCTAGATGACCACAGTGGGTACTGAGGGACAGAGATGTAGACTGTGCTGGATCTAATCCATTTTCTTAAAAGAAAAAAAGAGCTGCTCTTCTCCTCCCTGATCCCCATCCTAGATTGCATCAATAAGCCTCCTTAACGCCAGCTGCTAGAATTCAGTGATGGTCAGGCACCTCTGAAGATCACAAAGCAAAAACATGGTGCCATTGGGGAATTTGGTATTCCAGTTCCCTTTCTATCAAATAGCAGTTTGACATTAAAGTCAAGGAAGATGAAGAACACAAAATACAAAAAACATTCAGAAATGGATTGGTAAAAGAATATTTGACCACTTTATTCATTCATTTTTATGTAAACACAGTGCATCTTTCAGTGTCTCAGGGAAATAAAGATGGTCCACTCAAAAGGGTTTAACTGAAGTTTAATGAAACTCACAGAGAAGTGAGTAGAGATAAGGAAGCCGATAGGGTGGAAGAAGCATTCAGATATTGGCAACAAGGCACAGCCATTGCTACTTCTAGGGCCAAAGAGTAGGCAATTATATAATCAGCACTCAAGAGTCAAGGGGGCTGATTCTATGGAAGGGCAGCATGCTTTCAGGAGCTGTGGCAGAACCAGGGAAGGGGCAGATGGATGGCTGGGGAGAATAGAAGCTATCTCAGTTTCTCTCTCTCAACTTTCCATTTCTGCTGTACCTCCCATTGGCTAAACACAATTAGAAACCAAAGAGCTAAAGAATCAGGAGAGAATGGCAGGAGAGAGCAGGATAGAGACGAGCAGAAAAGAGAGATCTCTAAGTATGTAGTTGGGATCAGGAAGTGGGGTAAACTGAGGGTAAGACTGGAGAGATAAAAACCAGTGCACCAAGTTATCATTTGCAACCAGTTTTGTCAATGAGTAAATTGAAAACAAAAGACTGAATGGAAGTACATTAAGAAGGCTTTTGAAAAGAGTGCTTTGAGTAAAAAATAATAGTAAACCAAGAATATAAAAAAAATTCTCATATCCAATATATTAATAACAGTGCCAAGCAGCTGAATTTAATAGTATAGCTTTGAGCCTTTTTTCTTCTTGTTCATGTGGTACATTTTATCTTTTAAGTTTCAGAATAATAAATACTGTGATGGATTCCTTTGTATCTCTGAAATGATGGCTTTGAAAAAGGTAATTACTATAAATAGCCTCATTTCTGCTAAAAATTATAATATAAATTTTTTATGTAAGAACAGTAAATCACCACCCCAAGAGTTGCCTCACCATTATTCATCATAACAAACTTATGATGTAGCCAATTGGGAAAAAAATGTAATTTTGCTAAAGTGCCTTTTTAAATTATTCAAAGTTTCTGATGCAGCTAATTAATTTAGAGCACATTACCAAAATGAAGCAATGAAAATAAACAAAATACTGAACAAAAAGAAAGTACAAATGCAAGTAATGTTCTATTTCCTTTGATACCATGCTTTATACATTCATCTTAACAAGTAGAAATTAGTGTAGTGAACTGATAGACTTTTAATGGGTTTTATGGATAGACAACTATATATTAGCAAAAATGATTTGACATGCATTTCTTATAATGCACAAGGCTCTAGATGCATAGTTATATAATTTGTTTGGGGAAAGCCTGTTTGTCCATAATAGAAACATAAGTGAGAAGTGGGTCTGTATTTAATACAGCATGGTTTCTAATGCTTCCTTATTTCACTCATCTTTTTCTTATAAAAGGCAGCCTTGTTATCATTTTAGGTCATTTACATTTCTTATATCCAGCCTCAGGGCTTTTCATGGTAACAACATTTAAAAAGAAAATCTGAAGAGCAATAAAGTAATCCATGTTTGAGTAGGAGACAAATGTAAGGTATTTCTAAAATTATGGCAACTAAGTTGCTAAATTGCCATTCCTCAGGTTAGAGCCACAAGTTCCTTGCTGGCAACTCCTTTCTCCTCTAATTTTTATGAAAGCAAAAACCAAAGACAGAATTCTAATCTCATCTCTGTTAATATATTACATGACCTTGAGCCATTGCTCAAACCTCAACTCCTTCATCTAAAAGATATTATCTACTCCATAGTTGCTTACTTCACAGTCTAGTTGAAACGCATAGCTAGCAATGTTTGCCAGATATGTTGAGAATATTAAGTGCTAGATATATACTTGGTTATGAGATAGAATCTTTATGATATTAAAAGATCTGCTGATAAAAAGGAATGCAAAATAATTCTGGCACTGGGAACCCAAATCAGAACAGTTGGAATTTTTCCTTCTCAGCTAGTTAGAATTTTGTGAGTGCATTTCTAAGAACTCCTCACAAACTAACTAGGCCAGGTTTACAATAGTATTTTTCAGGACAACGAACTTCATGCTCCAACAAGGTTTATGTGGAAGCACCAATTTTCTGTTGCACAAAATTGCAGAATATCCATCTGGGCTACCTTAAGTATTGTAGACAAGGAGAACATTTTGTGATCTTCATAAACTGGAGAGAGAATCAGACATGACATGTGAAGAGTATTTTCTACACTTCTTTGTTATCTCCCATACCAGGGAGAGAAATGGAGCAAGCAGAGTGCAGATGAATTGTAGTTCATAAAATGATGAGAGTAACATTTCCTAAATAAAATAATCTGTGATAGCATGAGAATGCATGGATGTTAGCAGTTATTTTGCTAGAATATTTATGCCTCAATGAACATGGTTGGCTGCTTCACTGGTGCACAAATGACTGCACCTCCCAATATTCATGTCTTTGCCTGGTAAGTCCCTCCTTCCTTGGATCAAAGTTAATGGGTCCTTAGCAAGTGAAGTGAAAACAGAGCCTTAATACAGACTCATTCTTCAGATTTTTTTTTAACTTGGAATTCTTTCTCTAGCTCTTAGAACCCAGCCACTACCATTAAATAACCTGCAGGCTATCCTGTAAAAGAGAGCCCATGAGAAGAGGTCCTACAAGATAAGACAGCATATATGGAAGAGGTCAAGGCACCTGGGTGAGCTCCCAGATTCATCAGTGGCAAATGCCAATATCACAAGAAGCAAAGGAATCTCTCAGTTAATCCATAAAATGTTGAGGAATTATAAATACTTTTTAAGCCTCTAAGATTTGAGGCAATATGGTGCACAGCACTAATCATCTGAAGTATCACCTTAAATTGTTTCCAGCTATGTTCATGAGAACCTCATGAAAAGTTATGCCAAGCACTAAGGGTCTTCAAGCTTCCCCTCCTGCACTTTCATCTTTGGTATTATTTGTTATGGTTTGGTTATGAACTGTTCCACAACAATTCCTGTGTTAATGCAGGAATATTCAGAGGTAAAATGCTTAGGTTAAGAGAGCTATAACCTAATCTCTTCATCACAGTTTGAATGGATTAACTGGGTATTAACTGCAGGCAGCTGGGGTATGACTGGAGAGGATGGATCACTGGGGGGTGCGTCCTGAAAGCATTCATCTTCCTTGAGGCTCCTTCTCCTCTCTCCCCTCTCTCTCTCTCTCTCTCTCTCTCTCTCTCTCTCTCTCTCTCTCTGATTTAAACAGAGCAGTGCTCATCCACCATGCCCTCCCACCATTATGTTCCACCTCATCTATTGCTCTAACCCAAGAGCAATGGAGTTGGCCCACCATGGACTGAACCTCTGAAATGGTAAGCCAAAATAAACTTTTTCTCCTTTAAGTTTTTTTTTTTTTTCAGGTATTTTTTTCACAGTGATGAAAAGCTAACTAACGCATGCCTCAATCATTCCTTCCCTGGTTTTACTAGTTTTGCTTTGTTTCTTCATTCTTATACTTCACCTAATCAGAGTTAGAGTGGCAGATGCACATACCATATTACATTTCTCATAAGGGATAGTATTAGATTCACTTGGAGGACTTTTTTTTCACCAATATATTTAGAAATTCGGCTAATCATTCCCTCTCTTATATCCATGTATTCACATGAGAGTATTTACCCCGTGTGACATTGGCTTTGAAGAGAATATGTTATTGCCTTAAGAATATAGTTATAAAAATAAAAATGAAAAATAATGTTCAAGCCCCTTTGATTGAATGTTTCCTGTTTCTTGATCTTATACTCTTTTAAGACATAGCTTACTGATGCCCACCTGGCCATCTCACTAGGATTAAAGAGACAGGCATTTTCTCCCAGTCTCAACCAGCACCTAGCTAAAAGAATTAAACAATGAAAACATAAACAAAGAGACCATGCATAGATGTTTACATTATCTTAATGTTCTCTCTTGGGAATCTTAGGTTGAAGATTTTTGGGGGGGAATAATTATAAACCAAGACGGACTGCAGTCAGCATTCTACCTGATCCATAGCTATATAATATCAATGAGAACTTCAAAAAAAAAAAAAAAAAATCTCCCAAAACGGCAGGAAGGATGGGAGAATTTCCCAGTTTAAATATATCAACTTAATTTAAGACTGAAATAGCAAATCAGATGTTGGTCATTTGGCAGACAAGTAAAGCAGTAGATCATAAAATGATGCTTTTACTAAGCAGACATGCAAGGTTAATATAGAAGTTATGTCATTATTTCAGATCCCATTATCTCAGTGGTCATATGTTTATAGGAATAAACTGTCATCAAAGTTTTCATCAGACCCAGAGGAATTATTTTTTTAAAGCAACTGTTTCCAAGTTGTCAAATATTGAATGTGACTATGAATTTATTTAGCCAGAAAGTAGGGATAATAAGAAGAGAAACTAAGAGTTAGAAGTAATTTACTTTAGGAATAATTCATGTTTGCCCTTTAAATAATCCATCAATTAACCATGTCTTCAAACTCAATATCTTCCATTTACTTAGTTAAAATGTATGATTTGCTTATATTCATTTAAAACGGAGATCTGAAGTCCAAAAATATTCACATTATGTTGATATTTTTAAAGTAAACTTGACAACATCAAAGTGAAATGGGAAACTAAGCAAATTATAGTATAGCTTGCTAAGAAATACTTTTCCTTGGATCATCTAATTTAAGTATCTTCGAAGATTGAGGAAAAGAAAAAAAATCTAAATTGTGTTGATTTATTTTGCCATTCATTTTATGCCATGCAACATGTACTAAATAATGGCTTGAATATCATATGTCTATTAGAGTAATGCATAATCGATTGGTAAGCAATGTTTCTAAAATTTTCCTCAATACTGATGTGGAGCTAGGATAGATAAACAGCAGCATCTTTCAGTTGATGTTGAAGACTTGGGTGTATTTATCTCTCTTATCCATGATCTAGAGTACATTTTTAAACAAATTCAAAATTCTCTTTACATGGATAAATTAGGTTTAATACTATTAAGTAGTAACAGACAGAAATCAGAAAATACTTACATCCAAATGAAAATCTCAGACACAATCTGAAGAATAAAATTCATCTGCATGAATATAAAGTCATCGTTTCTCTGAATTGGTAGTGTACTATTTATGAAAATATCATAATTTTTTATTATAGGTTATGTTGTGTGAATCAAGGAATTTTCCATTTACTTATAGTGGAATTTTAATGTCTTAACTTCACTGAGATGTAAATTTTTTAAAATTTTTGGCTCATATGTGATGTATTAATTTCCGGGAGGTGATATGTTCTGGTATGTTCAGTTCTGATAATGTTCAGTTTTAGGAAAATATTGAATGAATGTGACAAAAAGAAAGTCTGGTAGTATATTTTTAGAATATAGCATTCAACTTTAATTGAATCTAATTGTGGCCATTTAATTATAGTCTTCCCCTATTGTCCACCCCAATTTTACAATTAGCCAATCACTTAGATTGTACCCCTGAGCACTCCAATCAGGGTGAAGGGCACCACTGCCTTAGGTTATAAACCCGCAGACTGCCCACCCAGGTGTGCTTGCTAACCAGGTTCTGGTAGTATGCCCTCTGGCAGAAGTAAAGTTTTGCGAGGATGGCAGAGTAGGGAAGGTAACTTTTCAAACTGCTCCGTGATGCAGAGCCAGGAAAGAGGACAAACAGCTTTTCTTTGAGGTCAGTTAAAGAAAGAAAGGAAGGAAGGAAGAAAGGAAAGAAGGAAGGAAGGAAATGAGGGAAGGAGGGAGGGAAAGAAAGAGAAAGAGAAAGTAAAAAAAGAAAAGAAAGAAAAGAAAAATCCTACTGGGATTTACTCTCAGAATGGCCTAGGATCTCACACTGTTTTATAGAATAAAAAGGAAAAAAAACAGAAAAATGAAAAATCCCACCACTTGGGTAGGAGGCTGCTGGTGTGGATCCACCACAGGCAGGTCAGAGAGAGACTTAAGAGAGCCTGCATTCTGAGTAGTACCAAAGTGTGTCTTGAAGTGAAGAGGAAGGTGGTAGGGGGGGACATTGAAGAACTAAACAAGTAGGTGAACTTGTTTTTGTGAAGTAGCTGTTTTTGTGTGAGAGGGACGTTACATGGCCCTTAGAGACATGTGGAGGGCAGGGTCAGCCTCCGACTTTTCCCGCTGTGCTGTGACTACCCCTACCTGTGGTTGCAAACCCAGTCGCCCAGACTGTGGGATTCCAGCTGAGTCTGACAATGTGACCTGGCAGGGGCCTGCCACACTGCCCAGAGAGTGACTAGAAAACCAGGTGAAATTCAGGCATGGAAAGCATTGCAGCCAGGGGAATTCAAGACACTCATACCAGAGAGATACTGGATGTCTCTCACTCTTTGAGTCTCACAGTTCACAGGACCAACTGGGGATGACTGAGAACTCAATGGGGGAGGGAAAAATTAATGTGCACTTTGGGACTGATCCCAGGTGGCCAAGATAGGGATGCCATGGTGGAGGGGATGTTGGACTTCCTCTGCCACTTGAGCAGAACCCAGGGGAGATTTAAGCAATACAGACACCCAGCCTGAACCAGAAGCAGCTGGGCTCTGGAGGTTTGCTGATTTAAAAGCTTCACCAAACATCATTCCACAAAGCACAGGGGGTGGGCCTGTCTACCTGGACTCAAACCCTGCCTGTAGGAGCTCCACCTATGGGAATCCCTTTCAAAGAACTCTAGAGAAGCCCCTCATTATGAGTGGAATAGACAACACCCTCCAGCCGGCCCCACCTCATCCTGCCAAGAAGGAAAACTGAGAATGGGCAACCTGAGTAGCTCCACAAAATGAAGGAATTGAGAGCCCCAACTTCTACTCTTCCATTCAATATATCCCTCAAGAATAAACAGAATGAGACAATTGGGAATTGACAGTCAACATATGATTTTATAGACAATTTTTTGACCATCACAATGGAGACAATTTGTTAATCTTCCATCAAGAAACTTTTTTATTTCGTTTTTTTTTTTTGTTTTTTTTTTTTTTTTCTTTTTTGTAACTGTTGCATGCTGAATGGTCCATGGACATTTGTACATATATATATTTGTCTCACTCTTCTCATTTCTAGAATTTCATGAAGTCTTGAAAGTAGTTATTTCCTTGCCTTTTGAGGACTAGGGTTTTTGATTAGTATACATGGGTTTTTTTCATATTGTTTTTGTTGTTGTTGTTATTGTCATCTTATATTGTATTTCTACTGACTATATCCCTTGAGTCTCATCCTCCCTTTTTTCCACGAACAGTAAAATTCTATTGTTCTTTCATTTTTCTTTGACTCTTTATTACTACTCTCTTTCATCTGACCTCTCAATTATTACTTCCTACAGCTCCTCTGCATTCTCCCTCTACACTTTTTTGAAATAGTAATCCCTTTATAACCATAATATCTCTATTGTTGGCAATTGCCTACAATACCATTTCTGTTTTAGTGCCAATTAACATTGTACAGGACAAAATAGGAACTAAGTTCTTAGATTAATTCTGAATATTGATTTCACTGGTCATTGTTATTCTCTTTTCCCCCCTAAAATATGAGGTACAAGAAACCTTCAGAAACACTATGAATTCATATGGAAGAATCTGCCACTTCAGATTCTTACTGATAAATGGGTAGACAAACAATCAACATGAAAAAGCAAGGGAATAAACCATCCCAAACAAATCAAAATACCTCATGAACAGAATCCCATGATATCACAGTGGAGGAAATGTCAGAGAAGGAATTTAGAAAGTTTATAGTTAAACTGATCTGTGAGGTGAAAGATGATATAAGGAGTGAAATCACAGAGAAAATCCAAGAAGCAAAAGATCATGTCAATAAGGAGATCAAAATCCTGAAGAAGAATCAATCAGAAATTCTTGAAATGAAGGAATACCACAGACAAGACCACTTGGGAGATAGAGTTTCAGGCAACAAAGAAAAAATGTATAATCTGGAAAATAAAGTTGATCATGGACAAAAGATATGAAGACAACACCAACTGGACTTTCAAGAAATAACATGAAAAGACCAAATTTAAGATTTATCAGGATAGATGAAGACTTGGAAATACAAACCAAAGGAATGTACCATAATGATATCAGAAAATTTCCAAAATCTTACGAATTAAATGGAAAATCAAACATAAGAGGACTACTGGACTCAAATAGACAAAATTACAATAGACCTATGCCAAGGCACATCATTATAAAAATGCCCAACACACAGAATAAGGATAAATTTTAAAGGTTCCTGGTGAAAAATGACAGATCACATTTAGAGAGAAACCAATCCAGATATCAACTGATTTCTAAAACCAGATCCTAAAATCTAGGCGGTCTTGGACTAAAACATACCAAGCTCTGAAAGAAAATGGATGCCAACCAAGGATGCTATAATTAGCAAAATTAAACTTCAGATTTGATGGTAAAATAAAAAGCCTCTGCAATAAACAAAAGTTAAACAAATTCACAACTTTAAAGCCTGCACTAAAAAATTTTCAATAAAATATTTCATAAAGAAGAAATAAAAATAAATATAAAAACCAACAAATGGAAGAACCACACTAGAAGAGTAGTCAAAGCAGAAAGTAATTCAAATTAAAAACCAGAAATAAATCAAAATGACAGGGAATGAGAATCATATGTCAATAAAAACATTGAATGTAAGTGGCTCAAACTCATCAAATCCAAAGACTCAGGTGGGCAGATTGAATTTAAAAATGAGACCCAACAATATGCTATCCCCAGGAAACTCACCTCACCTCATAGGCAAAACATCCACAGACTGAAGGTAAAAGAATGGAAAAAAAAAAAAAAAACATATCATTCACATGGATCTCATAAATAAGCAGGGATTTCTATCCTCACATTAAAGTGAACTTCAAGCCAATGTTAAACAGAAAGGAGGAAGAAGTTCATTTCATATTGCTTAAGGGAATTATACATCAACAAGATATAACAATCATAAATATATATGCCTCAAACAATGGAGTGTCTACATACATTACACAAACCCTTATCAATTTTAAGAATCAGATGCACCACAACACAAAAATACTGGGTGATGTTAACATGCTTCTCTCATCACTGGATAAATATCCAAAAAACAAAACAAAGAAATTACAGAACTAAAAAATACAACTAATAATTTAGATTTAACAGTCATGTATAAAATATTTAATCCATCAAGGCTGAATAGATTTTTTTCTCAGCAGCACATAGATCACTTTCTAAAAGGGACCATGTCAACGGGCCATGAAGCAAAACTTAGCAAATCAAAAACATAGAGCTAATACCTTGCATTCTAACAGATAGTAATGAAATGAAATTAGAAATCAACAATAAAATTAAAAAATAGAAGCTGTTCTAACACCTAAATAATATGCTATTAAATGATTGATGGATAATAGAAGAAATTGGGGAAGAAATTTTAAAAAATTCTTAGAGGTAAATCAGAACAGTGAAAAAACTTATCAAAATCTCTTGGACATTATGAAGGCAGTTCAAGGAAGAAAGCTCATACCACTGAGCTCATTCATTAAAAGACTAGACAGTCACCAAATACATAACCTTACATTACATTACAAGACCTTGAAAAAAGAGTTACAAATCAACACTATAAGCAATATAAGACAGAAAATAATTAAAATCAGAGCCAAGATCAATGAAATTGAAACAACAATGTTATGGTTTGTGAGGTGTCCCCCAAAAGCTCACATATGAGACAATGCAGGAAGATTCAGAGGAGAAATGATTGGGTTGTAAGAGTCTTAAACCAATCAGTGAATTAATCTCAGGTCAGATTAATTGAAGTGGTAGGGTGTGGCTGGAGGAGGTAGAAATTGGGGTGAAGCTACGGGGTATATATTTTGTATCTAGAGAGTGGAGACTCTTTCTCTCTCTCTCTCTATCTCTCTCTCTCTCTCTCTCTCTCTCTCTCTCTCTCTCTCTCTTCCTGATGATGTAATCTGCTTCCCTCTGCCACCCTTTTCCACCATGATATTCTGCCCCATCTTAAGCCCCAAGGAATGGAGCCAACTTTCTATGGACTAAGACCTCTGAAACCATGACCCCTCAAATAAACCTATCCTCTCTGTAATTGCGCTGGTAAGACCCTTTTAGTCACAGCAGTGAAAAAGCTAACTAAAACAAACAACAAGTTGGTTCTTTGAAAAAAATAATAAATTTGTAAAACTATTAGCCATAGTAACCAAGGGAAAGAGAAAAAACTCAAATTTTCAAAATCATGATGAAAAAGGAAATACCACCATGGACACCACTGAAATACAGATGATAATCAGAAACTACATTGAAAACTTATACTCCAATAAAATAGAAAATCTTGAAGTCATTGACAAATTTATAGAGATATATGACCACCCCAATTGAACCAGGTCACAGAAAAGTTAAACAGATCAATTTCAAGCAGGGAAATTGGAGATGCCATCAAAATACTACCAAGAAAGAAAAGCCCAGAACCAGATAGAATCTCATCTGAGTTCTACCAGACCTTCAAAGAATAACTAACACCAACTCTCCTCAAATTATTCCTTGAAATAGAAGAGGAAGGAACACTTCCAAACTCATTCTATGACACTAGTATTATCCTGATTCCAAAACCATACAGAAACACATCAAGGAAAGAAAACTTCACACCAATATCCTTGATGAACACAGATGCAAAAATTCTCAATAAAATTCTGGAAAATCACATACAAAAACATATTAAAGAGATAGTGCATCAGGATCAAATGGGGTTCTTCCCAGGGATACAAGGTTGGTTCAACATACAGAAATCAAAAAAAGTAATTCATCACATCAATAGACTTAAAAATAAGAATCATGTCATCTCAATAGATTCAGAAAAAAGTATTTGACAAAATACAGCACCTCTTCACATTAAAAACAATAGAAAAACTAGGACTAGTAGGAACATACCTCAATATCTTAAAAGCTATATATGCTAAACCCAAGGCCAACATCATTCTAAATGGAGAAAAGTTTAAAGTATTCCCTCTAAAAACTGGAACAAGACAGGGATGCCCTCTTTTATACTTCTATTCAACATTGCCTTTGAAAATCTAGCCAGAGCAATTAGACAGATGAAAGTAATTAAAGATATACAAATAGGTAAAGAAGAGTTCCAACTATCACTATTTGACAATGACATGATTCTATATTTAGAAAATCCAAAAAATTCCACAGGAAAACTATAACTCATAAATGAATTCATGAATTCAGCCAAGAAGCACTATATAAAATCAATACCATAAATCAAACATGCTCCTATACATCAGTGATGAATCTACTGAAAGACAAATTAGGAATACTACCCCATTCATAAGAGCCTCAAAATAAAATAAAATAAATTACTTGGGAATCAATCTAATAAAAGAGGTGAAAGACCTCTACAATGAAAACTATGGAACACTAAAGAAAGAAATTGAAGAAGAACTTAGAAGATGGAAAGCCATCTCATAGTCCTGGATAGACAGAATTAATATTGCCGAATGGCCATACTACCAAAAGTGTTATACTGATTCAATGTGATTCCTATTAAAATCCCAATGACATTCTTCATAGAACTAAAAAAAGCAGTCATGAAATTCATTTGGAAAAATAAGAGACCCAGAAGAGCCAAAGCAATCCTTAGCTTAAAGGGTGAAGCAGGAGACATCTCAATACTAGATCTTAAACTATATTACAGAGCCATAGTAACAAAAACAGCATGGTATTGGCACCAAAACAGACATGTAGGCTAATGGTACAGAATAGAAGACACAAAGACAAGTCCACATAAATGCAGTTATCTCATACTAGACAAAGGAGTCAAAAACATTCGCTGAAGAAAGATAGCCTATTCAACAAATGGTGCTGGGAAAACTGCAAATGCACATGTAGCAGAATGATATTAAACCCCTCTCTCTCACCCTGCACGAAACTCAACTCCAACTGGATCAAACACTTAGGCACGTTTCTATTAGGTACCTAAAAGAAAGAAAAGTAGGCCCAAATTGTCACCATTGCTGCTTAGGATCTGACTTCCTTAACAAGACTCCTAAAGCCCAAGAAGTAAAATCAAGAATTAATAAATGGGATGATATCAAACTGAAAGCTTCTTCCCATCAAAGGAAACAATCGAGAGTGTGAAGAGAGAGCCTACAGAATGGGAGAAAATCTTTGCCACCTGCACCTCAAAGCATTAATCTCCAGAATACATAAAGAACTCATAAAAAGCAGAAAACCAAATAACTGCCTGGTGCTGTGGCACATACCTGTAATCCTGGTGGCTTGGGAGGCTGAGGCAGGAGAATCATGAGTTCAAAGCCAGCCTCAGCAAAAAAGTAAGTCACTAAGAACTCAGTGAGACCCTGTCTCTAAATAAAATGTAAAATAGGGCTTGTGGCTCAGTGGTCAAGTGCCCCTGAGTTCAATCCCTGGTACTAAAAATAATCAAAAAACAAACTAAACAACAAACAAACAAATAAATGAAAAAACCTAATAAATAAATGGGCAAAGGAACCGAACAGACACTTCACAATAGAAGAAAAATGAATCAAGAAAAA
This sequence comes from Sciurus vulgaris, assembly GCF_902686455.1. NCBI lineage: Eukaryota > Metazoa > Chordata > Mammalia > Rodentia > Sciuridae > Sciurus > Sciurus vulgaris. The sequence goes on along the minus strand of NC_136469.1, from coordinate 131,242,961 downwards.
TGGTCAACAAATACTTGAAAAAATGTCCAACATCTCTAGCAATTAGAGAAATTAAATTAAAACTACACTGAGATTCTGTCTTACTCCAGTCCGAATGACAACAATCAAGAATAAAAGTAAAAATAAATAACAATAAAGGATGTGGGGAAAACAGTACACTCATACATCCCTGGTGGGGCTCTATACTCTGGAAAGCAGTATAGAGATTCCTCAGAAAACTTGGAATGAAACTACCATTTGACCCAATTATCCCACTCCTCATTATATCACCAAAGGACTTAAAAACAGCATACTACAGTGACACAGCCACATCAATGTTTATAGCAATTCAATTCACAGTAGCTAATCTATGCAACCAAACTAGTTGCTGAACAACAGATGAACAGATAAAGAAAATGTGGTTTATACACAGAATGAAATATTACTCAGCCATAAAAATGACTTTATTACATTGCTGGAAAATGGACAGATCTGGAGACTATTATGCTAAGTGCAATAAGTCAATCTCAACAAACCAGAGGTCAATAGTTTTCTCCGATATGTGGATTATAACACACTATAGGGGTGGGAGTGGGGGATGAATAGAAATTCAATGGTCTAAACAAAGGCAAATTAAGGGAAGGGAGAGGGGACAAGAATAGGAAAGACAATGGAATGAATCAGACATAACTTTTCTATGTTCATATATATATACATACATACACACACACACACACACACACACACACACACACATACACACACATACATCATGGTGAATTTCCACATCATGGACAACCACGAGACTAGGATCCTAATTAGAATAAGATGTACTCCATGTTTATATAAATAAGTCAAATTCTATTCTACTGTCATGTATACTCAAAAGAACAAAAATTAAAATATTATGCTATCTAAAAGAAAAAAGAAGTAAAGTTTTGCCTTGCTCACCAACATTTGATTTCTTTTGGTAACTCATTATTTCTAACACTATGGTACTGATATTAAAATATCACAAATAAAAATAAACTAAAAAAGAAAATATTGAATAGTTGATAGTACAGAAATAAAATAGCTTGCCCAACAAAACGTGATTTGTAGAAGAAAAGAGACACACAGAACCAGAGAAAGAAATGCTAATAAAATATCTAAGGAATAAAAATGTAATAGCTAATTTTATATGCCAACTTTACTAGTCCAAAAGATGCCCAGAAAGCTGTTAAACATTATTCCTAGGTGTACCTATGAGGGTGTTTTCTGGAAGAGACTTTCCCTTGAATTGATGGATCTGGTAAAGCTGATGATTCTGCCCATGCAGGAGAGTATCATCCAATCTATTGAAGACCAGAATAAAACACAAAGGCAGGACAAAGGAAAATTAAGTTAAACTAAATAGTTCAGCTGGAATATTGGTTTTCTCTTGCTATTGAACTGATTTTTTGGCATTCAGACTCAAATCAGCATCTCTATGCGATTAGCTGTATCGCTCTCAAGGATTAGAACTAATTACATCACCTGTTTTTCTGGGTTTCCATCATGCAAACAGCAGACTTTTGGATTTCTGGGCCTCTATGAGCATGTTATCCAAGTTGTACCAAACTTTAGATTGAGATTTTTTTTTTTTTTTTTAAAGCAAGGATTTATAGGGTCGTCATACATGATAGCAAAAAAAAAAAAAAAAAAAAAGCGACCAGGTCCTGATACATACTTCAAAACTACAAGCAGAAAAACTAGATAGCTCTTGGAAAATCCTCTGATGGAATTAAGACACAAGAACATTTTTATACCAAAATTTGCAGAATGAAAGTGTAAGTAGTTTATAGTGAACTGACATTCATTATAGATAAGAAGAACAGGATAACAGGGTGGTGAAAGTTTGGGTCTACAAGAACAAATTATAGAATTCACTAACTTTAGCACATTCCTCAGGGCTGAGGAAGGTCCTCCAGCAGGTTACAATCTGATACTGTTCCCCATAGCTAAGATTCGTACATTCGGGAAGTAAGTGGTAGAAATGGGAGTAATATCACTCACAGTTACTCCCGGGGATCACCCGGTACAATTTTATTCACCATTTCTGCAACTTCATTCTCTCATGGCCTAGAGGTCTTAATACCAAAAGGAAGAATACTACTACCAGCAGAAACAACAACTATCCCACTAAAAATAAAGGCCATATTGTCACTCAGCTACTTTGGATTCCTCATGCCTCTAAATCATCAGGCAAAGAAAGAGTTGCTGTGTTAGCTGGGACAATTGATCTGATTACCAAGTGGAAATGAGACTGCTATTCCAAAATGGAGGTAATGAAGAATGTATCCGGAATACAAGAGTCTACATCAAGGTGTTTTCTAGCATTAGCACGCCCTGTGATTAAAGTCAATGGACAACTATAATAACCCAATCCAGGCAAGACGACTATTAGACTGGACACGTTGAAGATGTAGTGACTCTACCGGGTAAAGAAACCATGACAAGCTGTAGTGCTTGCTGAGAACAAAAGGAATACAGACTGGATGTTAAGTGATTATAAATACCAGCAACAACCAAGGGACCTGTTACAGAAATGAGGTCTCCAATTATCATGAGCAGTTTCTCCCTATTTTGTTATAAATCCTTGTGGCTTGGATCTTAAATGTCCCCAAATCCTCATATACTAAAAGTTTGTTAGCCTGAGGCATTATTGGGAGGTCATGAAACATTGAAAAGGTGAGGTCTAGTAGAAGAAAGTTAGGTCACTGGGGGAAGGCTCTTGAAACAGATATTAGGAAGAATTATGACTTCGTTATTTTCCATAGTTATAGAATAAGCATGGTTTGAGAAGTCAAATATGACTGCCAAGCTGACAGAGGGTGCACTTGCCATGGCTAAATCTCTTGTCAGCCTGACTGAGTCCTGGGTTGTCCAGATGTCAGGTTCCACATTATCTCTGAGTATGTCTATGAGGGTGTTTCTGGGAGAGATTAGCATTTGAACTAGTGAACTGAGTCAAGAAGATGACACTCCCCAAAATGGGTGGACATCGTCCAGTCCGTGGAAGGCCAAAACAGAACCAAAATGTCAAGACCATTGGACTGACTCTGCCTGAGTACTTGGGACATGGATTTTCTCCTGGCCCTGCTACTCTCCATTCTTTGGTTTGTGGACACTGAATCTGTAGAACTTAAAAATAACATAAATTCTGAGGAGTACAGGTTAAAATAGGCCATTAGTATTTAAAAAATATGAAGTAATGTGAACTTCAAAAATGAAACTTCTAAAAATATAGTTGCAGACCACGACTCAATAAAACTAGATAAACCTTTAGTCAATGAAACTAAAACTATTAATTACAAAATAATCACAATGATAAGCTGCATCAAATCTGAGATGTGATCAATACTGGTATCAGAGTTATAGCATTTCTTATTAAAGAAGCATTATTGGAAATAAATTAACTGAACATTTAACTCAGAAGTTAGAAAAAATAAACCTAGAGAAATAATGAAGAGGCAGGAGTTAACAAATTTAAAACTAAAAAGATCACAATCAAATTAATAAATAAGGCCAAGATCTAAACTTTTGGAAAGTAACAACAAGGTACATAATTTCTTACAATCCATTCAGGTGAAAATTGAAATCTTTAAAATTTAGAAGGAAAAAAAATATACAAACTCTCCAATAAGTAACATTTTAAAAAACTATAGTAGTATACTTAATGCTGTTACACATGACAATCACAATTATGTGAATAATTTTTCTAGAAGATGTTATTACTAAACTGGACTTCAGATAAAATAGAAAATTTAAATCTACCAATAACCATGTAATAAGTTAAAAAACACATAAAGAGCTATTCCCTGACAAAACTATGAGGCTCAGATAGTTTCAGCAAGACATTCCGGCAAAACCCAAGAAGGAACTATATTTTTTGCTGCTGAAACTCTTACAAAGCATAAAAGAAATGAGAAGTGTCACAATTTATGTTATCAAATTAGGTTGCTGTTCTCTATATGCACTCTCCACAGTTAGTCCTAAGCTGTTAAGATTTGTAACTCATTGCCTCAAGGAGTTTTGAGCTGATTTTCTTTTCTCTTTTACAAAAAACTTCATTGAAGAGATTAAATTAAGTGCTTTTGTAGTGGAGATCAGCTTTCACTTAGAGAGAAGAAAGAAAGAAATTCCCCCTAACTGGTGACAAAGGAGAGACTTCTAATTCTCTCATACATCAGGGACCTGCTATCTGTATTCTGGGATGGCCTAAGAGCAGCAGAACCTCTGAGAGCTGGATCTGAGCAGCTGGAGGCTGAAAGTAACGCAGGAATGGACATGAGGGATGGCTAGTGGTTTCTGCCAGTGTCTTTGGACTTTATAAAACCCTAGAAACTTTACACTACCTTAGTAACAGGAAAGACACTCAAGAATAACTGGTGCTTGGGGCTGGGGCTAGGGTAGGTGCTCTAGCACCTACCTAACATGTGAGGCACTGGATTCAGTCCTCAGCACCACCTTAATAAATAAACTCTACACCAAGAATACAAATAACTCAATCAACAAATGGGCTAAGGAAATGAACAGACACTTCACAGAAGAAGATCTACAAGCAATCAACAAACAAATGAAAAAAATGTTCAATATCTTTAGTAATTAGAGAAATGCAAATCAAAACTACCCTAAGATTCCATCTCACTCCAATTAGAATGGCAATTATCAAGAATACAAGCAACAATAGGTGTCGGTGAGGATGTGGGGAAAAAGGTACACTCACATTGCTGGTGGGGCTGCAAATTAGTGCAGCCACTCTGGAAAGCAGTGTGGAGATTCCTTAGAAAACTTGGAATGGACCCACCATTTGACCCAGCTATCCCACTCCTTGGCTAATACCCAAAGGACTTAAAATCAGCATATTACAGAGATACAGCCACATCAATGTTCATAGCTGCTCAATTCACAATAGCCAGATTGTGGAACCAACCTAGATGGCCCTCAATTGATGAATGGATAAAGAAACGCTGTATATATGTAAAATGGAATATTACTCAGCCATAAAGAGTAATAAAATTATGGCATTTGCAGGCAAATGGATGAAACTGGAGAATATCTAGTTAAGTGAGATAAGCCAATCTCAAGAAACCAAAGGACAAATGATCTCGCTGATAAGCGGATTACGATACATAATGGGGGGTGGGAGGGAGGCAAGAATGGAGGAAGGAGGGACTGTATAGAGGGAAAAGAGGAGTGGAAGGAGTGGGGGGAGGAAAAAAATAACAGAATGACTCAAACACCATTACCCTATGTAAATGTATGATTACACAAATGGTGTGCCTCTACTTCATGTACAAACAAGTTGTACCCCATTTGTTTACAATAAAAAAATTATATTTCTAATAACAAGATCAATACAAAAAATAAATAAATAAAGGTATCGTGTCCATCTACAAATAAAAATTTTAAAAAAAGGAAGAACTGGTACTAAGTTTTCTGACAACCAGGGGCATATGTGTTGGAAGTTGTAATTAAATCAATTTGAAGATGATAAAAACTGTGATATTTCTTTCACCAATGAGTCTGTGCATCAAAATTCATACCCACTAAATACATAAATCTGTATGTATAATCTTAAGTACCTTTCTGTAAATTAAATCCAAAGGAAGAGTAAATAAATCAAGCATGGTTAATCACATGAATAACAGAATGATCAAATATTAAGATGTTTATTTATATGATTGATCATATTAATAGCAACATTAAAAATTATAATGATTCTACCAGTTGCTGAAGAGAAATTTGAAAAAGTTAACCTTTGTGATTTCTAAAAATTCTTCACTTAATAAAACATGGGTGAAATTTAAAATTTAAAAAGTTAATGTTTGTGATTTCTAAAACTCCTTCACTTAATAAAACATGGGTGAAATTTAAAATAAAAAGATATGTGCCTCTCTTGCAGTATTCTCAAATACTGTCTTACTTTTATAATAGTCTTATCTCTAGTTGTTAAACATGAAAATATACCCTAGAATGATTTTTTTAAAAAAGAAAAACTGACCCAAGAGCATGTAGATTATTAGTTGATGAAGTTAGAGTACAAGTAGCCTGTTTTCTTACAGAATTACCATTACATTGTCAAAAAGATAGTTAATGACAAAGCAAAGTATAAATCTAACATGTCTTGCTCTGAGTTCAATGCTTCCTTCACTCAAAATCGAATTGTCCATTTGTCCTGCTAAGTTATGTGTTTATAAACCACAACCTTGCCATGTAGCTCATCTTTATTTTCCCTAATATTAGTATTGTGTTTGCAGCCTATTATAAACTTCATGAAAATGTTTTGCAAGAACAAATGAGCATTTTAGTACAATCTGTGGGAAGGGCTGGTACTGGAAATGCTTAACACTTGCAAGGCATGGACACCAGATTATCAACACAGGCAACCATCATGAACCTGTCAGTGTGTTCTGATAACTATGAGCCCCAGCAAGGAAGTCAGTTCAGTCCACAAATTCTGTTCACATGAAATGCCACTGGGATCCCAAAAGTCATTTAGTTTAACCTATCCCCACTGCATTCAACAAAGTTGTTTGGACTCTTGGTGGACACCAGACACAGTCCAATCCATTCTTTAAAACCTATTTCCATGGACAATGCAAATGGTTCAAGGCCATAGTACATGATTCATATGAGTCCATCAGAGTCCTTTTCCTGATAATTGCAGCTTCTCATGAGAGAATGATATGTTCTGAATAAGAAATTAGTGTCTCTTTGGGTGATTAAGTATTTAAGTGACTCCAGGAAATCTTAGGGCCATATTTCTCAATTTGTTTTCTGAAGATGCATAGGAATACTGTCAAGAGATAAGTAAAAGTTTGAAGTTAGCCAGAGAGATAGCTAATTTTCTAAGGATCCTGATTCTTGGTTCCTGGTTCTGATTCTTAAATACAGCACTCAGAGTTCAAGTAGAGAGAAAGAACCAATAGGATGTACAAATATATATTAAGGGATTTATCACAGGGTAATCATGGGGACTGGCTAAGAGGCCTCCATGTCTCATGCTGGAGCCCAGCTCAGAAAGGCTGGGAGAGAAAATCACCAGCAAACTGGAGACCATGATTACAATTTGGAACTCCACAGGACATCCTGAAGCCCATGTCCATTCTTGCTGCTCCTGCCTTGATAAAAAGATGTCTTGAAGAAGTTGGAGTTGTTCCTCAACATGCTGAAAACATACACCCACAGCTGGCCCAAAAGCAGAAAAACTGAAAGAAGACCTAAGGATAAAGAGGGCAATCAAAGACCCAACTGTTGCTTAATGGCAAGGAGGTGAGCCTACAGATCAGCAGTTGTATATGTAACCTACAAATGGCTTCTGCTTTCCTTCCAACCTAGGGCTCTGGAGTGAATCTTCCTTGCATTCCCACCTTAATGAAACATACCTAAAAACAGCATTCTGGAAAACAATTCAACACATCCAAACTGACACAATACAAAGCTATCACATTGTGGGGCTTACTTAGATGAATCTTTGCTGCTTGTAGGGACAAGAACAAATTTCTAAGTATGCAGCATTGGACTGAGAACTATGGAAAATGAAAAACAAAAGAGAAAATGTATAGAAGGTCCAGAGTCATATCACAAATAATAACACAAATGTAATAATAGTAAAAGTGCTTATATTTATATTGTGTTTTATAGTACGATTTGCCACAAGAGATATTTAAACAGCTTTAGGAAAATAATGTCACAAACATAGAAAGTATTTAGAGGACAGTATTTACACAGTGGGTTAGTCTGATGTTTTTTAAATAGCTTTAAAAATAGAATATGTGCCCATTCATTGGGAAGTGGGAATGGGATATTCTTTAGCCTAAATAGAGATTTAAAATAAATGAATTTTCAAGATTCTTTCCAACTTCTTGATTATATTATAAACCAAAAATTGCTTAATTACATTTATTCCCATGGCTTCAATTAGCTTACTCATTATAAGAATCTTTACAGTCTAAGAAAATACATCCATAACTTATTGGCTGGAGCAAGTGTTTTCCATGAAATGCCACAGGAAAAAAAAATAATAACTTTCAAGAATAACTGCTTCCAAAACTTGACTTGGAAGAGAATATGCAATACAAACTTGACTTGGAACAGATATGCAGTATGTTTCCTGCTTATGAAAAGCATACATGATCTGATACTAAAAATAGCTTCTTGACTTTGGCAAAATGGCTCAGGGTTAAACATCAACAATCAATAAAAGCTGACCTCTCAAATTTCTCCCAATTGACCTAGACAGTTCCTTTTCTGGGCCAGATTTTTTTTTTCAACGAAAAGAAGATGTCTATATTTGATACAGTTTACCTTCCTTTTCTGAGGCATCCTGCCCACCCCCACCAAGTCCCATTGATAGTCAACCACAAATCACTTTCAATGCCACTATTTATATTAAAGAACATGTCAAGTTGACAAACATATTCACAATACCTTGCCCTGGCCTTAATTTGTTCATCTCAGGAGACCGAATGTTTCAAAACCAAAGAAGAAAGGAAACACAATACAAAGAAACTAATTCATTTGTCATCATTTTATACTATATATACTATATGAGGAAATAGAAACATTTACACAAAGAAATAAAATACTTAAAATACCAGAAATTTAACAGTTACACCACACTATTTTTCCATGCATTTCACATCTATATAAATATTTATAAATATTTATATTTAGTGCACGTATGTATGTGTGTGGTACGTGTAACTGTGTATGTGTTTCTAATGTACCACATCAGTCAAGCTACTATTTGGCTTATGGAGCATAGAGCATACAATAAATTACAATGTTCTTTTAGGATTTGGAAAAAAAAAAAGACAAAGCTCCATCTTCCTACCCTCAATATTTGCTTCTCATTCAAGAAGACAGGTGGATTGGTTAAATCCAAGATGATTTGTGAAGCCTCAGTTTGAGATGCTCTAAAATTCCCTGGAGTTGTAAGAATCTCTAGGACTTTTAGTTTCTCAAAGTAGAAATACCTATTTCTGGCTTCCCTCTTTTCTATCCTGAGAAATATCTGCTTTCCTAATGTGTCACAAAGTAAGGCAAACCCACAGACTGCACCTGTGTCTGATCTAAGAAAGACTGAGGTGGGTGGCTTAGACCAGTTTCGTCTGTGCATTGGCACAAACTCCTGTGCTCTTCTTTCTGAAAAATTGTGGGTTTTTCCTACAATTGGTGGTAAAATCCAACACTCAGGTATCCATTATAGGAAGCAGAATGTTTACAGCTTGTTTGGGTTTCCGGTCATTTTAGCCCAATGTACACAGCAAGCATTCCCTGAGCAGAGGGCTCAAAGGAATCACTTCCTTTGTTCTCATGTCAGTTATGCAAAGTTGTGTTATAAATTAAAACCAATTTGATAATTCAAAACTATGATTATGATTTTTTTTAGTAGATAAGATACTTAGAGGTTTGAGATGGGCGAGTGACTCATAAACTCTATTAGGTTATTATAAATGAAATATAAGATCAAATTCTGCCACAGAAGTCATTAAATAAATAAGCATTTATTGCCAAACAGATAAAGAATAGTTCATATCATCTGTTCTATAAATTTGATAATACCCCCAAACAAACCATATTATGCTAATGAAATGATTAACAATTGAGGAAATTCAAGTAGCCACTTTCCAATATGGTTCCTTGGCATGCATCTTTCCTGAGTATACTACTATCTGCACTTAAGATAAATTATAGACTTTGTAACAAATAAGAACTGTGATCCTCTCTATGTTATAGGTAAAGAATCTGAAGCCTTCCTGAGTTAGTATAACTCACTAAAGATCACATGGCTAATAAATGATGAAGTCAGAATTCAAATCCATCAAGTATGACCCAGAAGCCATGTAAAGCTCTTTTAGGAGAAGCATTATTAAGAGGATTCAGCTCAGAGCACACAGTTGTATGTTGGATTTGGGGACCAAAATGTAATACTCTGATACTCGTCATTTGTTGGAACTATTCCACATACATTTTCCTTAGAGACCTCCTAGGGAGCAGTTACTGGTAAAGAAAATGTCAGCAATCTCGGACACCAGCATGAAAATCTTCACTCATAACGTTTAGGCTATTACTCAACTCATACCACATAAGGTTCATTCAATCTGGTGTTTATTCAAATGTTTGTTTGTTCTGATTTCTATTACATTCTGACAAAGAAAAATAGTGTAAATTTTGAAAAATATAGCAAAGTAACCTGACATCCCTCTGGTGAATCTACATTTTAATGAGAGTACATTTTCAAGTGCTATATAGATATTGATGATGTTTATCAGTCTTTAAATTTTTTATATAATTTGAGGCTTTTGGGGTTTTATTTCCACTTGATCCCAATACAACACTCCTCAACTCTAAATAATCTTGAACATACTTGAAATGAAAAATCTCCAAGACTGTTTAGACATCAAATGGTTCTTATGAAACACTTGGATGAGCCAAATATAAAAGACTCAGAAACATAAGGATTAAATTTCCCTTGACATCCACTTATGTTATAAAATTAAGAAATGGTGATTGGCAAACCAGTTTTGGAAATTTTGTAACATTTGTAAAGGCATTCAAGATGTTTCTTAGAACTTAAAACAGGCTAGGTTCTTCTACTCACAATAAAAAAATAACATAATAAACATATACACATGGGGAATGAAAAGTGAAGTGTGTGGAGGGGAAAAAGGCAGAAATCATTTATGAATTTTACACTTTGAAGTGGAAATTTTGCACATCAATTTCATCCTCTGGTGAGAACTCAACACACACCACCTGCCATTATTGATATTATAGACCAATTTTTTTTGTTAGAACTTTTTAAATATGGAAAAATTATCATTCACCAGACTCCTGCTACATTGTGGCACCTGGAGACTGAACCCCAAGTGCTTACTTCCTTAGCAAGCAGAGTCCTCCAGCTATAAATGTTGCCTGCATGGTGGACCTCTGGCAGGCTGTTCCATGTCATTGGTTGTCATGAAGGCTCTTCAAATTCCTCTTCTGTAGGATGGCCTTACTCTACTCTTCAGGCACCCTTTCTACAAAAGCTCTGAGACACTTTTTGCCTGCCATTTTCAGCTTTACCAATATCATTCAACATTTCTAAAGGTTTAAATTCTAAGAAATGAGTCTGTTCTCAATTGCAGTAATTTGTGGGAATGGGGAGGGACTACCATATCTTTACACTGCTAAACTGAATTACTTGTGTCACACACTGTGTTACTTGTATCTCTCTCTACAATCTGAGCTTCTCAAACAGAACATCTGTGGTTTTGACTCCTCATCCTAGGGTAAAACATACCACCAGGCGCCTAATGTTTAATTAACAATTGTCGAGCAAAAGAAAAAGTAAATGATATTTATCAAACCTTTTTATGAACAAAAATAATAAATCTTTGCACACTTCAGTGATTTCCAAATTGAAGGTACAGCCACATCTATTTCCTCAAGATCAGATCTATATAATTAGACTTTACTGAGTTATATCAATACTATTGAATGAACCCTAAACATTTTCCCAGTTATGCTGTCCACAATCCAATTCAATCACATCAGCATTGCCAGTGTGGCACATGAGCATGTTAGGTTTTTTGTTTTTTGTTTTTTTGTTTTTTTTTTTTTTTTTTTACAGTGCTGGGATTGAACCCAGGACTTTATGCTTGTGAGGCAAGCACTCTACCAACTGAGCTATATCCTCAGCCCCGCATGTTAGTTTTCATCCACACCCTAGGGGAAGTTAGTTGCCCTAATCTAGAAAGTACACCAAGGATGGATCCTTGGCATTTATTTCAAAGCCCACATTCCAGAAGTGGTTGCCTCAGTGATTCAACAGTCTTTCTTTCTAAAGAAGGCCAGAGTTGTATTAATTAACCCAATGGACGTTAGGAAGAGGATTTTCTTGATAAAACTGATGATATGCACGAAAGAACAAATTTTAGGAAGCTGGAGAAACTAGCAATCTATACCTTTAAGAAGAGTGTTCCTGGCTAAAATCCAAATCCTTATCAGAAAGTTTTGGACACATTCCTCAGGGTGGATGGTTAGCTGAATCCTGTCTCTAGAACAGTAACATATTTGCCTCAAGTGCACCTTTTCTGTAAGCTGCTATAGGAGTCCCTAAAAGAATGGAGACCCAGTATCATTTGTCCTTACAAAACAGGATGTATGTCCCTTTGAGCCTGATTGCACCTACAATATTTATCTAAGACTACTTACTTTTAACTTAGAAATGATGTTAAGTAAAAGACTCCAGTAGTCCTCACTTATAATTCTTGGATACTATAAATATGTACAGAAAACAATCTAAAGTACCATCAAAACTAATGAACATCAAAATATTCCCACTTCCTTAAGCCACAGTACAGCAAGGAAGCCTGAACTCCAGGCACAGTTCCTTGGGTGGAGCCCCATCATAATTTAACATCGAGCCCTACGATTCCTGCCTAAAGCATTTTTAGTTTATTCTCATTTTCTTCTCTTTTCCTGAGCTCCCCAGTTCAGGCTTCCATGATTACTCATGGGGTGTGGTTTAGGACAACTATGTCATAACTCTTCTCTCTGGTGACCATCTCCATTTACATTCTAAAACTGTAGATGGAAAGAACATTCTAAAATTCAATTCAGGTCTCAGTTCATCCTTCTCAGTTGTTTCCCAGAATCTCCAGGATAATGTCTGAATGTCCCAATGAGGTAACAGAGTTTTTGAAGAAAGACCTTCAGTCTTCAAATTTCTTCCGAACTTAAAAGCTTTTCTTCACGATGGTGCTTGAGGGTGAAGAGGGAATGGGACAATGGTGCCAGAAGAGTTTGAAGATGCTGGTGACGATCAGATTATGAAGATCCTGGTGAAGAAGCCTTAAGACTAGGCTCTACTGAACATGGAATACTTTTAAATATAAAGAATTTTCAACATTTACTCAGTGAAGACTGTTTTAGTCAGCGTTTTTGCTGCTGTGACTAAATGATCCAAAGGGCACAATTATAGAGGAAGAAAGGTTTAATTGAGAGCTCACAGTTTCAGAGGTCTTAGTCCCTAGAAGGCTGACTCCATTCCTTAGGGATTGATGTGAGGCAGAACATAAAGATGGGATAATGTGGCAGAAGGAAGCAGCTCGCATCATCAGAAAGCAGAGAGAGAGAGAGACAGAAAGAGCGCATCTTCACTCTCCAGATAAAAAATAGATACCCCAAAGCCACATCCCAACTCCAGTCTCCTCCAGCCACACCCTACCACTTCAATTAATCCCATCAGGGATTAATTCACTGACTGGGTTAAGACTCTTGCAATCCAATTGTTTCTCCTCTGAACCTTCCTGCATTGTCTCACATGTGAGCTTTTGGGGGACACCTCACATCCAAACCACAACAAAGACAATATAAAATTAAGCAAAATTTCTGACAAACTAAAGTTCCAACTAGTATTACCATTATCATTGTTAAGTCATTCATTGCATTCTTGAAGGAGAAAATAGATTACAGAATATAAATAATTATTTGGGCACATATTAGTGCCCATTCAATGGTTTCAACCTCATAAAATAGTTTGCCTTTAGCTACAAATGGTTTTGGTACATTCAAAACAATGGTCTTAGAGAATGATTGTAAATTTTCCTTGTGTTCATTAACAAGCAGTCATTATTTTTCTCATCTCCCTTGCTTACTGTCAATAGTCCCAAAGCATCAAAAGAAATCTCATGGCTTTTACTATGTGAACTTTATGACAAACCAAAGTCTAACAAAAGCCAAATTTCAAAAGTTTCTCTAAAAATAAGAAGAAGACGAGGAAGAAGAGGAGAACAAAGAAAACCTGGAAGATAAGGAAAGAGCAGGAGAAAATAGGACCCATTTTGCATTTTAATTTGCCACATGTTTGTAGTCTACTTTGAGGTTTCTCTTTGAAATCTCCACTTAGCAACTCCATGGCTTACCAGGTTCATCAGTGCACTGGAGCACAGTAAAACTGTGTGCTAGCAGTTCTAATGTCCTATGGGTCACTGCGTCAAGAGTGCTGTGGACCATAAGTGCAAGTGAAAGTCTGTAGCATGGATTATGTAGTAGCAGAGAAACAACACAGAAGCAGATGAACAATGCAGAACCATATGGGTGTCTCTTTATAACACATATGTCACCAGGCCATGAGCAATAAAGCAATTACTAGGCAATTGTAAACTCAATTGCTTTGATACGTACCAGAGCAAGTGCTTTCAGATCTAAGGAAATTATTGACAATTTGTTCTGTAAAAATAGTTTTGAAAAAATATGTTAAAGAGAATAGGGCGGGGGATATAGCTCAGTTGGTAGAGTGCTTGCCTTGCATGCTCAAAGCCCTGGGTTCAATCCCCAGCACCACAAAATAAATAAATAAATAAATAAATAAATAAGAGAGAGAGAGAGAGAGAGAGAGAGAGAGAATATAGTGATAATGAACATGGAGTAAAGAAGAGTTTTTTCAGAATTTGGAATGGCCAAGTTGATGAAAGAAAATAAGGTTTTGGTGCCAGTGAGAAGTTTTGGTAAGATGATTGAGTAGAAAAATGTGTGAAGTAAAATTATTTAGCGAAAATAAATCAGATGGAAGAGAAAGATCCTTCTATTGTGATTTTATTGCTAATTAAAAGTCTTCCTATGTTTCTGCTATGGCCTTCTTCGTTCTGAATCACCTAAATAAGTGAACCTAATGTATTAATTTATTCCTTTGCCCTACATTGTTCAAGTGCTAGCTGTGTTTGCTCTTCCTGTAAATCTTGTCTCCTTTGACTTTTGTCAATAATTTTTTTCACTTAAATCAGAAACAATGTTTCAACATATATCTGGACACCTTGTAACTCAGGGGAAATGGACATGTACAATTAACCATTGCACTTAATCAAAGAATCTTGTAGTAATATTAAATCAGGTATTTTATCGGCATTTTTAATCAATATATCTAAGGATATCAAGAGGACTTTTTATAACTTTTTATACAAATAATAGTCTCAATATTATTTTAGTTTTTTATGATAAACATTGAAAATCTGTGCCCTTTTTATTCAGAACACCTTTAAAAGAAATGTAAATAACTGTTTTTGAGATCTTAAAAAATATCCTTGAAATAATTGATGAGAAGTTCATTGGGGCATTGGCTCTTAGAAAACATTGCTACTTTTTCCAAGTTTATTTATCTAATCTGGTTTACTGCTTTTCATTATTTTTTAAAATGTGTCTTTGGGGTAAAACCAAGTTTTCACATTTTAATACTATTTTTACACATTATTCTCATAATTTTCTGATCTGGGGTTATATTCCCTTTTTTTGTTTGTGTGTGTGCATACAAAGAGGATATATATATATATACACACACATACATATACAAGTTAAAATATATATAAAACATATTCTATATATAGTATATTATATATGTGTTATATATTATATTTTATGTACATATCTAAGTATACATATGTATGTTATATAAATGTATGTTAGTATGTTATAGTCTTAGATTACTTCTCTTTTTATTTTTGCTATAAAATGCCACATCTATTTCCTACCACTCCAACACTGGACATGGTTCTATTGAAAGATCTTCCTCCCTCTTGGGGGCCATAGGCATGGCATGTCTCCATGTGCAGTTGCTTTTAATACTAATAATTAATATATCCTTAGATTCAGATCATAGAGAATACTGGGGAGATTTCATGGTGCTGGACACAAAATAACATACAATAAAGTTTAATAATACTTAGATGAAATTATAAATAAGCAATTATGATTTACTCAAATTTGTAGGGAGCCTGTGATTTCTTTTAAGTACACCAATTCTCTAAAAGTTATATATAAGTATGTGAGAGTATTCCTCTGAGCTTTGATGTGGTATTTGGTCTTCATTGCTTTCTTAGTGTTTATGATTAAGGATATTTTTCCCACTTAATAAATAAATATGTTAATCGTAGGTACAATTTGTATTCTTCCTATGTCTAGTTAGAGTTTTAGTCTGTCATTGAGTACATGAAATAGAATAAATATTAACTATAAACTGATTCCTCTATTCTCTGTTAGTAATAAAAAAAAACATTCCACTGTTAATAACTAACATTAGAGTTCTTGGAAGGGGTAACTTCTACAGAAACTTAATGACGTATTCTTTCAGGGAAATTAAAACTAAACAAAGCATGGTGCCCTTTACCTTTCTGGAAACGTTTTTTCTCTTTATTTAAACTATCATACAGTAAAAACATGTTTCTTGAATACGATCATCAATTATACTCTTGAAGATTTTTTACTTAACATTTCCTTGTATTAACCATAAAATGATGTCATCGATACCAAAGAAAAAAACATATGAAAAGACTCTGTGAACAATAAAGATCCAGACTCAGCCTCGGAACACTTGGTGTCTCTGTGCTGTTTCTCCACCGTGCCGACACCTCTCATCCACCTCGGACCTCCGACTGCTGCTAGGGCTGGACCCTGACAATAAAAAAGCATTTAAAGCAACTTATTTTTTCTGAAAAGAACCTATGACCTTATCCCTAAAGCTTAAATACAAAGTAGTGTCAATTTTAAAATAAATTAATACCTTATCTGTTTTATTTGAATTTATACATATATATGAAATTTTTATTTTCTTTCTGATTTAAAACAGTCTGTTTAGGAAAACCCTTTCATTGGTTCCACGTGGTCAGGTTTGAAAGACTACGCGTTCATGCTTTTAATTTTGGTCTCTGATTTTACTGCCTTTGAGGACAAAACAACATTGGGGTGCATTTGACAATCTGTTGGATTCACTGTAAAGATATTCTGAGTCCTAAAATGTAATCTCTTTTGTGATGAGAAAATATGTTAAAATAGTATTTATGCTTCATAACATTTGCAGTGTATTGACAAATGCATGAATTGTGCAATATAGTTTTCCATTTATATTTTGCCCACTTTATCTGTCAAAGACCAAGAAAGGAATTTTTTAATGTTGTCTATTAAAATTGTAGTTTTATTTGATTGAAATTTTCTTAATTCTAATAACATTTTATAAAAACATACTGTTATTTGACATTTATGTTTTCATTGTAGACTGTAGTTTTTAGAATCATTCATGTTTGGCTAATTTAATTATTTTAGATTTAAGTGTAGCTTTTTATATAATAAAATTACTCCCTCTTTCTTTTTATTGGAATTTAACCAACATGAACTTACTCATACTTTTATTCAAATATATTCTTCCACTACTTAAGTGCATTTGTGAGTACTAGTTTTGACCCAATACAAACTCTCTGGCTTTTGTTGGAAAACTTTAAAAATTCTACAGAGAGGACAAATAAGTGAAGGGCAAGAGATTCCTCATTTGAAAATGTGTGCTAAGGAACTCTAGACCCCCAGGATTTTCAGAAACATGAAGCAATAAATTCTTCTCTTTGGCTTAAATGATCTGAAATGTGTTTCAGAACCTAAACCCACTTATATCTCAATAATCTGTCTATTGAAGTCATATTTCATTAGATTTAGATTTGACTTTTGGCTATTTATACTTCCTGTTTTCCTACTGATTTCCTTAGCTTTGGTTATGTTTACAATGTCCCTATTGCTTTATTTGATTGATTTTGCCTCCAAACATATATTGTATTTATTGTCCTTCTAGTTGGGAATGCCATCTATTTATCAAACTGTTTTGCCCATATTTGAGACAATTATTTTATTTATTTCTTACTTGAAGCATGCTTCCAAATAATGTTTTTCAGGGAAGATATTCAGATTTTTTATTTTATGAGAACTTAAAAACACACAAACATTTTTTTTTTTGTCCTTTCATATGTCATGGATCCAGTTATACAGAAGTCAAAAAATGAGCAATGCCTTAAAACACATTAAAATGCATTTATCTCATACATGAAAGAGCTCTGGGCATGGAACTTCAAGCCTCATGCTCAGTACCATGAATTTTACTGATGACCTAGGCTTTCTGCTGTGCCATCTCTGGAACAAAGATCATATCCAAGATCCAATACAGTTGTCCAAGAGCCAAGGACCATATCCAAGTTGCAGAACAGAGGAGAGGATAGATGAGAAAATGATGTTGTTCCTCTCTTTTAAGAATTCCTGGACCTTTACATAAGACTTCCAGTTGCATATCATTACATTGTTAGGAGGACAGTAGTCACACAGATAGATACAATTGAAAGGATAAAATTAAAGAAAGAATGGATATTAGAAGTTACTAATAAATTCTGGTCACATACTGAGCATTATCATTAAAGAATATATAAAATTTGGAAGTTAGAAACATTCTCTCCAAAAGCTTTATCAATATTTCCTTATTGTTTCCATACCTTTTTTCTTTCAAAGAAGTAATTATTCAGATTTTCTTTCTGTAAGTAGTATCTTACTTCCTTTTTTCTACAATGAAAACTTATTGAATTTGTTTAACTCTAAAATCATAAAAACAAACCAAACATATATATGTAAATATCTCTTCTCCATTTATTCGTTGAGTATTCAGTAGTCTCTTAAAATCTAAAGATTATTTCCTTTACATCCTTCAGAAAGTTTTCTTCTATTACTTCCTGAATTATTATGTCTCTTCCATTTACTCTGCTTTTACTCTCCAGCATTGTATCATAAATATGTTGGCTTTCTTGGATATCTAATCTCAGTAAACTTATGTTTCTATCCTCATTATTTTTTATTCATTTTTGAGAGTTTTTTTTTAACTTGTTCTCCTAATTACTAATTCATTTGCTACTTAAGTTTTAAAAAAAATATTTAGGATAATATTTTTCCTAGAAATAAGACTTCTTAAACTCAGATTGTTTCATGTTGGTATACACAATAGTTGTAAATTTTATTATGATTATGATTTTATTATGATTATGAAGATGGAAGGATTTTTCTGTTTTGCTTACCCATTTCATGTTGTAAGTCCATTTCTTGGTATTGCATTGGTAATGATTTTCCAACACACCTTCTTTGGACTACTGAATTGTTTTTGTGTAGCTGATTATATTTTTAAACAAGAACTTCTGTTTGTCTGATAATATGACTTGTGATTTATTCTTCGGAGATTGTGTTTAAATTTTCATCCCCTGCTAAACAGGAAGGGAACGTTTACGTTTTGGTGGTTTGACTCTGTTAGACTGGGATCCAGATGGCCACAAGCAGAGGAAGGGATACAGTTTTTGTTTGCTTTGCTTGCAAGTCCCTCTAACCACTAAAGCAGCAACAGGTGGCTGATTTCTAGCCCAGTCTAGTCTGTAAAGTGGCCAAGCATTAGTCCAGAAATGCATTTTCAAATGGAAAGGTAAAAGTAATATAAGGCTAAGCCTTTAGGAAAATTTCAAGTGACTTTTGTTCACCTATGTTTATTGTTATTGTTTTTTCCAAGAGGAGTTTAATGAAAACAGCTCAGACTGAACCCTCCAGTGCAAAGAACTTTGACATATATTGCTCATCTTTAGAATAACCTCTGGTTATTATTCAAACTTCAGTCTGTATTTTTCTAGTCTTCTGGTGACAAAAACCTACCCACCAACCTAGCATTAGCCTCCATCTGCTTGATATTTTCCAGGAACTTCTCAACGATTCTTGATCTTTGATGAAATTCCTGTGTTTCCAATGCCATGATAGATGTATTCTTATTTTTTAAACTCCTTGGGTAATTTCAATGATATATGGAGAGTGAGAAGAAGTAAACACATGTGCACAAATAATCATTTTGAATCTGAAATCTGAAAATGTGGTTTATGAGCCAAACCACTGTGCAAAAGCCAATTTTCCAAACTGCAAACATGGGAAAGAAAGAAAGAAAGAAAGAAAGAAAGAAAGAAAGAAAGAAAGAAAGGAAGGAAGGAAGGAAGGAGGAAGGAAGGAAGGAAGGAAGGAAGGAAGGAAGGAAGGAAGGAAGGAAGGAAGGAAGGAAGGAAGGAAGGGAGAGAGAAAGGGAAAGAAAGAAAGAAAGAAAGAAAGAAAGAAAGAAAGAAAGAAAGAAAGAAAGAAAGAAAGAAAGAAGAAAAAATATTTCAGCTGCTCACAGTTGATGTTTATTTAGGATAAAATATTTTAATAGTTTTGGAGAGAAACTTGATTTTTAAAATGTTGGTAAACCTTACATATACATAAATATTATGAGGCTATAAACATGCTCACTTTATTTGAAAACCAGGCTCAACACAAGTAGGGAATGAAGGAAGTAAATTGCTAAAAAGTACTTCAATATCTCAGTGTTTACATATCAAAATTGCTAAAATATCTTAACTAAATCAAGTGCTAAAAATGTAACTTTCAGACCTTACAGACTATGGAACAAATTTTCATCTTTAATAAATGTGTGTAAGGTCTTCTTGACAATTTGAAAGCTCCTTTTATTTGGTTAATTTTTATTAACTACATCACAGTATGATTTTACTTTTTTTAAGGGAAAAAATATTGTTAAATCCATGTCTATAGTCTTCTATGACAGACCCCTGCAACATGTCACATGTTCTTAACAGATGAAAAGTCATCATGATTGTCCTCTTGTAAGCAATGGGAGCTGCCAAAATCCAACAAGTCTGGCAACCAGAACCTTTCATGCAGTCTTTGGGTGGGTCCATCTGTTTGTGTTTAGCAATAAAGGAAAGAATTCTTTAATCTAGTAAAGAGATAAAAAAAAATATTTAAATAAAAATTCATGAAGAATTTTCTTTGCTAAGAGCTACATAAAGTTGACTAATTTGGTAATCTAAAGTAAAACTAAACACCAAGGGTATATGATATGCCATCTTAATCACAATGCCTTTCTCTCATCATTCATAATGGTAGTAGGGAAAATGATCATACAAAGTATATGATATCCTCTGAGTAATGATTCTTGTTATTTTTTGTCACCCAGCCATGCCCCATATGTCCATTAATAGTTCTAGACTTTTTGTTTGAACATTCCTGCCCCATTGTGCTTGGGCAACCCTGTCCTATTATTAGTCCATTCCCTAGGTGTAGAAATAACAGGTGGCATGGCGCAGGTCCAGGCCTCAGAGACAATCACAGGTTCTATGGTTTCTAAAGGGATGAGAGTAGTTATAAGTTGGTGGCAATACAGAGAACTATGGTTTCTGAAGGAGCCACGGGGAAGAGAATAACTCTCCTTTCCATGAATCCAAGATGAATAGAACTTGGGAAATACTTGGTACCCATGAGGAAGAAGCTTGTGGGAAAATGGAATCAGGGCAGAGGAAGTGGGATAGAGACAGAAAGAATAAAACAAGTCTGAGGGAGATCATGTGAAACCTGACCCAGGTCTTTCAAGTCTTAGCTACTTCTACACTCCCAGCATATTCCCCTCAGTTATCTCCTGCTTCCTTCTCCCTGGCTCACTCTGCACCTCCTGATTTGCACAGAAGGGGCTGGCCCAATTGTCACCGTGCCACTGTATTTCCTTCCATCTGGAAAGCCCTCTGCTAGACATCTACATTCCCTCCTTGGCTTTCCTTAGTTTTCTGCTTAAATATCAGTCTTCTCAAAGAAGCACTTTCTGATCCTCTTCTAGAGAAGGGCTTCCTGTCCTGAGGAAGTCCTTCCCTCTGCCAATCATTTCTCACTGAAGTAGGACATCTACTATTTTATACTGTCCCTGGGTTTTGTAATTGCTCAGCCTTTCCACAAGGCTCTGTGTTTCTGATGGGTGGTAGAAGTGTCTGCTTTGCCACTTACACATTCCAGCATCTGAAGCCATGTCCATCACATGGTGTGTACTCAGCAAATATTTGTTAAATGAAGGAATACATAAATCAACATTTCCCTTTGGTGTTGTTATTTTGGCTACTTTAAGTTTTCTGTCACAACCAAAGGTCTTATAACTTATAAATGGAGTAGTAGGATGCTATCTTTCATAAACTGAGATTTAAATAGTTACATATAAGTAAAGGAAAGCATCAAGTGAGGTAGCATACACCTGTCATCCCAGCTACTTAGAAGGCTGAGGTAGGGAGATGTCAAGTTTGAAAACAGCTTTAACAACTTAAAGACCCTGATTAAAATTTTTTTAAAAATTTAAAATAGTTGAGAATGTACTTCAGGATAGAGAGTCCCTAGATTCAATCCCCAGTAACACAAAATTAAAAATAATAAATTAATAAAAATAATGGAAGGAAATATTTAAAAGTATGGTTCTTTCTGAACCCAGAATTCTTCAAAGCTAATCTCCACTGTTTTTAAATTTCTAAGTCTAGCCATGAATGCTTAGAAAATGTTTCTCTCCTGATTATATCCATTTTTCTTCATTTTAGGTATAACAAAATTATTTAATGAAAACTTCACATAATTTTGTATCCAATGATAAGAACTAATAACTAATTATGATGGCAAAAAATTTATTTTAACTCGACTGGGTCATGAGATGCCCAAATTAAAACATTATTTGGGGCCTTCTTGTGAACATATTTCTGGATAGATTACCATTTTAATAAGAGAACTAAGTAGATTTCCCTTCTCACTGTAGATGGATGTCATCCAACCCTTGAGACCCTGAATACAACAAAAGGCAGAGGAAGAAAGCATTTAACTCATTGCTTCCAGTGGGTTGCCTGAGCTGAACTTTGTCTTCTCCTGCCTGTGGACTGGGATTTATACCAACAGTACCTCTGATTCATAGACTTCTGGACACGGATGGGAAGTACACCACTGGTTTTCCTGGGTCTCTAGTTGACTGATGACAGGTTGTGGGACATAACGCACAGATTAACTTAAGTCAATTCCTCATACTAAATTATTTACATATTCTACTGTTTCTTAAGAGAAGCCTGATGTTATTGTTTGATTATGAGGTTTCCCACCAAAAGATTCATGTTAGCCAGTGAAGGAATGTTTAAACTTGAAATAATTAGACTTTGAGAACTGTAACCTAAACGATGGATTAATCCATTTGATGGATTAATAGTTTGAATGAATTACTCGGTGTAACTGTAGGAAGGTAGGGCATGTCTGGGAGAGAGTGGTCGCTGGGCCTGAGCCCTTGGGAATCCTGTCTTGTCTCCCTGGCTGCTTTGTCTCTCTCTGCTTCCTGACTGCCATGAACTGAGCAGTTTTCCTTCACCACACCCTTGTTGTGGGCCCAGAGCAAAGAAGTCAGTCAACCATGAACCTCTGAAACCTTAAGCTCCAAGTATACTTTTCCTCCTCTAAATTGTCCTTGCCAGGTATTTTGTTCTCAGAGATGCAAAGCTGACAAATACGTCTGACTTATATACTAATGAACTCTTGACAGGCATAGATGCTGTGTGAGTTATCCTTCCTAAATACAAAGATTTATTGGACTAATACAGTTTTT
This sequence comes from Sciurus vulgaris, assembly GCF_902686455.1. NCBI lineage: Eukaryota > Metazoa > Chordata > Mammalia > Rodentia > Sciuridae > Sciurus > Sciurus vulgaris. The sequence goes on along the minus strand of NC_136469.1, from coordinate 131,219,698 downwards.
AAGCCTGAGGTTAGCCATCTGTAGTGGATAGACAGTACGAACATCCAGGTTTCCGTAGGACAGTCCGGATTTATACCTATTGTTGTCCTGGCATAGCAGTGCAAAGCTCAAAATATTCTCCCTCATTCTCAAAATATCCTCATGTATATGTATATTCTTCCCTAGGGTTAGCCCTTATAATCTTGTGAGCAACCTATGGGTATGGTTTTCTAAATATCAGTAATTGATATTCTGCCTCAGGCATGCTACAGAATTATTCTACAAAAAACAATTACAGTGCACATTAAAGGACTGGGTGGGAAGAAGATCTCAAACTATTCACTCATTTCCTTTTTATAGCTGGCATTCTTTCCCAAACCTCCATCATCTTTCATTGGGACCATTCCATTAATTCCTAAGTAGTTTCTTCATTTCTATTCTGTCCCTTCTGTCTGTTAGCACACTGAAGCCAAGAGGAGCTTTTTGAAAACACACACTAGACTTTATTCTTCTTTATGAGGACTAAATAAATGTCTGAGACCAGGGACACTAGAAAACAGACTAACACAGAAGCTTATATGCCAGTACTCTAATGAAAGTTCAATTCCAGGAAAGAAGAAACCAAGGAAAAGAGGAATGAAGCAGAGAAGGAGCCAGAGGGACTGAAGGTTGTGTTCCTGACAAATGGCTAATCATAGATGGGAATATGGCCATTGGTCACTCCATCTCAGGGAACCGTCTCCCACAGGGCACAGGGACAGTCTGCTTGGGGGGTGTGGTGTTAAGGATTTGTCTTTGACTGTTGTCAAGTTTTGCTTAACAACTCGTTATTTTGCCCAAACTTCCAGATTGGGAAATTAGGGGAGTTTCATAGTTCATGAATTGATTATATCACAGCAGTCACAGAAAGAGAAGAAACCCTGGTGCTGAAGGCACAGAGAAGTAACAGCAAGGTATGAGGCAAGGTCCGCTGAGTTGTACTCCAGATAAATTGATTTTATAAAGATCAGACTTGGGGTAGAAGATGTAGTCAAGAGCAGTCTTGGAATTCCACTACTGGATGTATATCCAAAGGTGGTAAAATCAATATATAAAAGATACTTGCACTTCCAAGCTCATTGCAGCACTATTTTCAGTAGTTAAAATATGGAATCAACCCAATGGGTGAATGGATAAAGAAATGTGGTATATTACATAACGGAATGCTATTCATCCATAAAAAAGAATGAAATCCTGCTATTTGCAGCAACATGGATGGAACTGGAGGTCATTATGATGAGTGAAATAAGCCATGCAGAGAAAGATAAATGCCACATGTTCTCACTCATTTATGGAAACTATTAAGTTCATGTTGTAGAATAATGAAATGAAAGAGTGGTCACTAGAGACTGGGAAGCACAGCAGGAAGGGAGGAGAGAAAGAAGTTCAACAAAGGACACCAAAACACAGAGTGGAGGAATTACTTCTTGTTCTTTAACCTATAGAGTAACTATAGGTTAAAATAACTCAGAGGTACAGCACTTGCCTAGCTTAAGTGAGGCACTGGGCTCAATTCTCAGTACCACATTAAAAAAAATGAATAAAATAGAGATATAAATAAAATCAACATATATTTCAAAATAATTAGAAGAGTATAAAATTTCCAATACATAAAACTGATTAATGTTCAAGAAGATGGAAATGCTTATTGCCCTGATTTGTTACACATTGTGTTATATACATTGAATTATATCCCATAAAGATGTATACATGTTATGTCTCAATAAAAAAATGAAAAAAAAAATTATGAAAAGATCATTTTTTAGAAAAGAAAAAAATCAGACCAGGCATGGAGGCGGATGCCTATAATCCCAGAGACTTGGGAAGCTGGGGCAAAAGAATCCAGAATTCAAGGCCAGTCTCACCTCAACAACCTAGCAAGACCCTGTCTCAAAACAAAAAATAAAAAGGACTGGGCATGTATCTCTGTGGTAAAATTCCCCTGGGTTCAATCCCCAGTATAAATAAACAAACAAACAACAAACCAACCAATGTTGTCAATGTGAGGCTGAGAAGATCTAAACTGGTACAACAAAAATCATCCTATATAATATAAGCTAGTACTGAGAGACGAGAAGCATGCTTTTCACATGGGAAGCACCCAATAAATGTTATTGAACTTCATTTCTCATTAGTGATGAAACATTTGAAACGGGAGTGAGAGTTATAAATATGCTGCTCTGGGGACAAACTGAGTTTCTTGTATACATAAGGAATGTTCATTCATTTATGGGTTGTGACCCAGCATCTGTTTTGTGCATGACAGTGCCCTGGGACCAGTAAGCACTGGGGAGAATAATCAAAGATGGCCCTGATCTCATGAAAAGAGAGTCAAACACGAATCAAGTACATGATCATGAATTCCATCATGATGGAGGTAGAGAAATGTAGGGTCTCCTGCGAGCATGTACAGGAGGCATCTGAACTTCTTTGGGGAGAAGATAATCATGACAATTTAGCCACGGAGAAAGGGACAGAAAGTGCACCATAGGCTGAGGTGAGACAGCATGGGTCAGGACTAATTTTATGTTAACTTAGCTAGGTTGTGGAGCTCAGATGTTACCATAAAAGTGTCAGTTGAAAGTTAAGAGAATCAGTTGAAAGTTAAGAGAGAAAACATGAAGATGCCCCAGAGAAAAAGGAATTCTGCCTGCAGATTGCCTTCGGACTTACTAATGTAACCCTGACATTCATCTGGATCTCTAGCCTGGTCACTTGCCCTGTAGATTTTGGCCTTGCCAGCTCCCACAACCGGATGAAACGATCCTTCTCTGGAAAATGAGCAAAGACCTTAAAACAAGAGACCGCAGCTAGTTTGGGGTTCTGCGGAAAAGTCCACTGTAGTAGAATGAGAGGTGTGTAGATGAGCCGATCCTGAAGAGGGAGAGAGAGCCAGACATCCAGGGCCTTAAGATAACGATATGGAGGGTCATGATTGAGTGCAGTGACTTTAAGTAGGCTGCTTTGGAGACATTTTACCTTGAAATCCGAAGACATGTATTTTTAAGGGTGAAAGATCATTAGTTTCCTAATGAACAGTTCCTAAATTGTCACTATTGCATTCATCTTTCAGGTACAGCTGGTTTGGAATATTGTAAAACACCTGCAGCAGTTGCTACTGAATTCCTGAATTTGGGGGCAATACTGTCTTCTCTTTCACCTGCATTTGTAGCCATGGAAATTGTTTTATAGCTAATGCCAACTTTCTACAGGCCAGAGAGGTAAGGCTCATTTTAAATTCATGTTCTCAAATTTAAATGGAGTCTGCTCAAATCTGCTCTGCCACCTATTCTATTTTGATATATTTTCATTTTCTCAGAGAGTCCACAAAATTTCATATATCCTACTTTCCTTTAAAATCTCCAATCTCATCTTCTCACAGCACCCCTCCTCCCCATCCAATTACCAGCGGGAAACCTCCTCTCACACTTGACAGTGAAAACAGAAACGATCAGAAAGGAAGTCTTTCTCTCATTGAAGCCCTTCTTGACTTCCTCCAGTCCCAACTTTCCTTCCTTTGGCTTCAATGAAGGATGTGCTCAACCATCTTTAAAAGACCAATCCTTCCATTGTTCAGGTTCCCACCAACTCTTCCGTTGTGTTCTCTAGGAAGTCACCTCTTTGGTTATTTCTCTACTTCTTTTATGATCCATTTCTCCCTCTCTGCTGAATTTCTCTTGCCCTTTAATGATGTAGGAGGAAGAAGAGGAGGGAACTTTTCACCTAAATATCCTGTAGCCACCATCTCTCCTCCCTTCCCTCCTTTATCAAGAAGTATACTCCTTATAATTATCATGAAATACCTCCATACCTAGGATAATAATTAATTAATTCATCTTTGATCCAGTCATTAATATTTACTGTTTTGAGACACTCTTATATTTTCAGAGATACAATAATTTGGACAGCAGGGTACTAAGAATGGGTACTAAGGGTACTAAGACTTAATACTAAGTCTTAAAATGGAAAATGATCAGTGTGCCAAGGTAAATCCTCTGTCCACTTCAGTAGTTCAGTATTGGGAGGTCCATTGACCACAGATAGTAAATGCAGCCCCCAATTTCAGATTTTTCTGCAATAAATACTGTAGATTCCGGTTGTCTTACTTCTTTACCAATTGCTTGAAGGTTAGAGAAAAAGGAGTGCTAAAGTTGGTTAACTAAGAGAGTCCCAAATGTCTGAAATCTATCCATTATTATCAAGTCTTAAGAAACAATAACCCTTACACATAGTGTTTTAGTCAGTTTTTTTCTCTGCTGCAGCTAAAAGACCCGAGAAGAACAATATAAAGAGGGAAAGTTTATTTGGCACTCAATGATTTAGAGGTCTCAGTCCATAAAATGGCCCACTCCATTGTTATGAACCCAAGCTGAGGCAGAACATCATGGCAGAAATGGTATGGAGGAGGAAAGCAGTTCAGAACACGGAACCAGAAGCAGAGAGAAAGACTTCTCAAAAAGGACAAAATATAAACCCCCAAAATACGCCAACAGTGACCTACCTCCTTCAACTACATCCTACCTGCCTACAATTATCTTCCAGTTAATGCTTTCCAGTGAATTAATGCACTGATTATGTTAAGCCTTATATAACCCAATCGTTTCACCTCTAAACTTTCTTGCATTGTCTAATACATGAGCTTTTTGGGGGGTCAACTCATATCTGGACAATAACACACAGAAAGAATGTTGTGTGACTGTCTATGCTATTAAGATCATGTATCTGCCCAAAAGTATCACCTCCACTGAGGCTGAAGCCTGCAGAATAATTCTTATCTGTTAGAGTTAAAATTTTGATGTGATTGCACTAAAATGTGAAATCCTGCCAATGTCCTGAGCTATTAAACTATCATCTGTTATCATATTCATTTCTTTAGTTCGCAGATATGATTGACTATTTTATTTTGGCCCTGAGGATCTAGCTGAATATGAGCTCCCTGCGTTCCAGCTATTAGTTACATGAGAGAATGACAAGTAGTTGTTATCATATGCTGAGAAACATACAGCATTGGCAACAGCTAATGAAAGAATGAAAAGATGAAGGCAGAAACATTCCCAAATTGGTGGAGAACCCTCTGAGAAAGTTATATTTGAGCTAAGGAATTTTTAAGTGAAAGTGTTAAAGGAAACATGATATTACTGTCTTAGATCCAATTATTTTATTTTATTGAGGGACCCCAATGAAATTGAGTAAGTCAGGATAGATAGGTAGTAAAACAGGCAAACGGTTAAGAAAAATGGTCCCATCTCCTGCCCCCCCACCAAAAAAAAAAGACTAAATGAAGAGGCTACTCCATGAAATTAGCTTTTACAAATATTCCAAACATTCCAGCTAATTCCTTTGTCCCTGGGTCTGTGGTAAAGTGAGGCAGGCAAAACCTGAGCGAAGGCAACATACTCAAGGGCTAACCAATCAGAATGTTGCAAGTTGAGCCTCAACGCATTTCCAGTAACAGTTTGGCATAGATTTGATCAATAGCCTTGGCACTTTTCCAATACCTGATTAGCGTAGATATTGATCAGTGCCCTAAGTAGTAGCTGCCTAATCCCGTAGACTAATACACTTAAGTGGCAACGTGCTCTCAGGTCCCCTCTCACTTGAATTCTGTTTCTTTTTTTTTTCTCAGTTGAATAAATCCTACTTTTTTACCCTCACTCTTCATTGTCCATGGCTTTCATTCTTTGAATTCACCAGACAAGAACCAGGAAAGAAGTCACTGGCTGTGACTGGGTCTGCTGCAGTGCTATAATAGCAGAGACTGAAAATCTCATTTCAAAATCAAATCCATAATGGGTGCATTTGGGGTAGGAAAGAAGCAGCAAGGGAAAGAGGACAGGGACTTCTCAGAGAAAGCACCACAGTGTGTCACAGAGGAGACTTGTCCATGGACCCAAGCACCCAGAGAGGGTCAATAGCCAGTGGTTCTTGCAATCCCACAAGAAGATTTTAAGTGAGTCACACTGAGTTTAGACAGGAGTTTATTAGAAAAGTGAGAAACAATCATAACCTACAGTAAAGGCACTACAGAGACCACCGCCAGAGAGACCTGCCTGGCTTTAACAAAGTCTGGAGTTCTGAAGGGTTTGAGGTTCCTCGGTTCTTGCTTTAGTTTCATGTGCCCCCACTTAAGTGGTTCATTCCCCTTTATGTACCCCTCAGCACAAAGAGAGGATTATGAAGACCTGATCACAAAGCAAGGCTAAGGTTGGGCATTCCAGTTTCCACTTTCAAGATGTTTATCTATTTGGAAGTTTTCTGTGATCCCTAGTCCTATGACCTATGGGCTTTTTGATGTAATGTCTGATGTCCTCCCTATAAATAACTGCCCTTCGTTGTACCTTCACACCCACCTGCTCATGGCTAAAGTACCTATCTAGTGTGCAAGTATCAATCAGAGAATGTGGACCGAGTTCACATCATGGGATCAAAGAGCTTCTTTACTTCACGGTGTCCCTGCAGTTCAGGTATCCCTATTACATGTGCATGCTTAACAGTGAATGAACTGAAGCCACAACTGATTGACACACTTTCCCAAGGACCCACTATCAGCAGGCGTTGCAGCCAGACGTGCTGGTTCACTTTGCATGTCAATTTGACTGAGCCACTGAATGTCCAGGTATCTTGTTAAAACAATATTTCTGGGTGTGTCTGAGAGAGCAGTTACATTGGTGAAGAGAGTAAAGTAGAAAACCTTCCCCACTGTGGGAGGGCATCATCCAATCTGTGAGATTCTGAAAAGAACAAAAGAGTGGATAAAAGGTGAACTTTCTCTCCGTCTGAATACTTGAGCTGAGACATCCGTCTGAATTGCTCCTGGTTCTGAGACCTTGGATTGGAATCTAGACCAGTGTCTGACCAGCGCTCAGTCCTTCACACTACACCCTCAGATTTTTCTGGAGAACTCTAATATAACAAAATTCAAATTGAGACAATCTAACTTCAACCCTTGGTCTTGAAAACCACCCACAGTCTTCAGCAGTGGCCAGGGTAGAGTTTATAAAAGATGAAAAAGAGGCAGGACACAATGTACAAGAGTGAGGCTCGGGAGAAGATGAAGAGGGAAGGAGCAGAACCTGGCAGTCAAGTCCACTGGCACTGCTTCCAAGGGCAGGAACAGCAGGAGGTGGGAAAAGATTTACCCTCCCAGGACACACCCCAAGGTGGTAGGACTTTTGAAGAGTGCAGGCCCTGGAATGCCTGGGTCCAGCCCGAGCAGGGGTCGTGGTGGTCACAGGTGATGGAGTGGCATCGGCGAGGTGCAGAACGAAGCAACACAAACTCAAGGAATGGATGCTAAGTTCTCAATTTTATTTCTCCCAGCCAGCTTTTTATACATTAAGAGGTAGGCAGTTACACATGTTTTTTCAGAACAGGAAAAAGTCACAAGGAGAAAAGCAAAAATATTTTGTATGATCATTACCAGACTAGACAATGAAGTATTCTAATTATTCTAGTAATTGTTTACTTGTGATAACCTATAACTAAACAGTAAGACATATTAATATTTAACTGATCATAAAGGTTAAAGCAAGCTCAGTAGGGTTGAATAAACGTCAGTCGTGTGACTACTGCTGTAGTTAATAAATGCTAGACATTTTAAGCTAATAAATATATGATATCATCTTATACTGTGTGAACTTAACATCGAGGAACCCTTTATTTCTTCTGTTCCTGTTATTTGCCTAGTGTTTCAGGTCATCTGAGAGTAGTAACGGGATCTGCAGCTAGAATCTGTTTTTGTATTTTCTCATGGCAATCTTGGTTACTCAGAGTTTCATAGCAAATGAGTAAATCTGAAATCACTGTTCCATAAGAAGTCTGATTTTTATATTCTAACCCTGGTTCTGTTAAGACCCCTATTTTCAGGGAAAACACATAAAACATTAATAGTAAACCTATACATATTAAGCAAGCAAGGAAGGAAAGCCCACAACCCAAATTCCCAATGAGATGAGACTTTGCAAACATCTTTTTTACTCAGTGGAATCCTTGTCAAGCACGGAGGGAATTGCAGGTGGTGTAACACTGGGAAGGGCTGGCTCAGCCAGCATTCCTGGTAACTTTGGCATTAAGATGCCAGCCAGCTTTGCATCAGTCTCTGTCTCCAGATAAACGTACAAGACTGCTTCCCTGGATATTGGAAAGGGAGCCCCAAAAGAAACTCCTAAAATCTCCTGGATTTCAACAAACTTCACACAAGTGATAAGTTTCTGCTGTTTTCCAACTTAAAACCCAATTCTCAGCCTTTAAATTTGTCTTTAGGACTTTCAAGCACAATTTTATTAGGGGAAAAATTGCTACTTAGAGGGCTAAAGAAATATTGTTTGGATCATTTTATTTCCTTTTCCATAAAATTTTAAAACTTTGATGATATGTTTACTTTAAAATAGTCTAGATTTTCCAACATTGACAATTCTATAAACTAAATACAGAATATCCTGATTTATAGATTGGTTAATTTGCTATCAAGGAGTATAATTTTTAAAATACTTTGTTTTAGCTGTAGGTGGACATAATACCTTATTTCATTTTTATGTGGTGCTGAGGATTGAACCCAGGGCCTCACGCATGCTAGGCATCCACTCTACCACTGAGCCACAACCCCAGTCCAAGGAGTACAATTTTTAAATGTTAATATCACTCTATATATTTCCTGGATTTTAAGTTCTTATTTAAAATGGTACAAATTCTTGCTTTTCAATGACAGTTTAATGTTCATTTTTCTGAACTTCTCAAATGCAGAACGGAAATCCCCTTGATTGGGGCCATGACTAATTTGTTTTTAATTGCATACTGATATTGCTTAACTTCCTCTAAATCTTGGCAGTTTTCTACCATTCAATTCAACAAGATTTTTGTGAGAAAAAAATATTTACTACAAAGTGAAAACAGGTTTATCTGTGGGTGTTCTAATATATTTGTCACTTTTCAGTTCTAGAATATTTTGGCATTGACAGTGTCTATTTGACCTTTATAGAAGGTTTGAAAATAGCTATCATGTTTTAGCCCTATTTCCCAACATCTTTGAGTTAAACTTTGTGTACAATTTTGCTTTTTGCCAATGCTGATATAGGGTAACTGCGTCAAGTTCGATTGGAAATACATATTTAGATTGTGAACGTATTTATGCGGCTTACTAGTTTCTATGTGGAGAAGTGACAAAGCTAGAATCTAAAAGACAAATATGACTGTGAATGGTTATGTACATTAGATAAATATTTCAATTTTTTTTTTTATGAGGAGATTCAATCTCAGAGAGGTTAGGTGACATTCCTAAGGTCACACAGGGATAAATGAACCCTGATGTCAGTTCGCATAATAATTCTTCTGCACCACTTTGACTTTACATCTTGGCATTTGTGAAATGAATTCCTTCCCTTGAAAGGGATATGAGGGGGGAAAATTGGAAATGGAAGAGTTCTGAAAAATTTCTGTGGCTTTGAGACAATGAACAAATCATGTATTACTCAGCCATTTTCCTACTTCCCACCCAACTTGGAAAATTTGATCAGACAACAAAGTTCTTTTTTTTTTTTTATTCTTTATTCCACCAATTCTGCATATTCATTTAAGAAATACAGACAGAAAATGAATACAAGACATGGTCCTTGATCTGAGGTAATATGAAAGATAAGAGGAAAACATGCACAAAAACCAAGGGAAAAAAGATTTTAATAAAAAGCCATGCAAATTAACTGTAAATAAGCACTGACATACTGGGCTAGCCACAGGAATGGAAGTGGGAGTGGACTTGTATTGTACATATGAAAGCCTACTTAAAGGAGATTAATTTTAAGCAATTTTCCAAAAAGAAAGGAAACTAAGAACACTGGGAGGAAAAGGAAAGGGCACGTTCGTTGTTCTAGGTGATGAGAACATCTTGATTGACCCAAAGGGAAGCAGAGTTGGGGGATCACAGAGGGATACGACAGGCATATTTGGAATTGGCAAAAATCATTGAGTTCTAGTTTTGAAAGTCTAATTCTGATCGTGAAAGCATCAGAAGCAGTCAATTAGCAAAAAGACTCCTGGAGATTTTGTCTTTTGGGTACCTCCAAGGTAAAACATCTCATGCCAAACACATGAGCTTCCACCCTTTTGACCCTGTCTTACTCCACCAGCCAGGAACCTGAGCGTCCATATTTTTTCTCTTTTTCACTCTGCTTCCCGCAGTACAATTCATCCCACCTGGAAATTTTAAAATCCATTCAATTCTCTCCATCTCCATCACTACAATTCTAAGACAAGCTCTCATGGTCTTTCTCCCAAATTAGATTATTAAAATAAACAAATGTCTGTCCTCAGACATTTGTCACTCTACAATCTGATATGGCATTGGTTCAGATCTGAAAATATGGACGTGCTGCTTAAAACTTCTATGAGTTGTCCTGGAAAGGTCTAACCAGGTGTCCACACCCACGTCTCCAACTTCACTTGATCTGTACTCCTCCCACTGACCTGCCATCTCTACTTATATTCAACCTGAGGATACTCAACACCTCGCCTCCGTTTTCAATGCTCTGTCCTCTTGATCTCCCAATGTGAACCCATTCTTTGTCTTCCTGGTTAATCAGTGCATCCTATGACATCATTTTCTGACTAACCTGATTGAATTAAATTCCTATTTTAAATTCCTATGGTGCCACTTACCTCTCCCTTGAATCACTTAACGCCCCTGTAATTTTCAATTTATTTCAATTGAATATTTGAATGAGATCTGTCTCCCTCTCTAGAATATAAGTTCTACAGAGTCTAAGAGAGTCATTTTTATTTTACACCCATTATTGTGTTCCAAGTGCCAAAACAGTACGTGGTACATATTTGGCACTCACTTGTAATTTGAATGAATGAACATTAACTTTTTAGTTTTACTTTATGCCAAGCACTGTTCTAATCATCAGATTATCTTCTTTAATGCCCAAACAATACCTTGAAGCTGTTTTAATTATTTTCCATACTATAGAAGAACACAGAGGCTAAAAGACTGTCGGAGCTCACGTTGGATAACAGGATAGATCTAGGACACAGCCACCTGACCTCTGACCTCTGAGCCTGTCTTCTTGATGGCACAGAACCTCTACATTTGTCAAACAGGTACAAGGACAGACAGCTAGAGTCACATGCATTAATGTCAGTACCCGTTTTTCTGGAAGTAGTTGTTTGTTATTTGGAGATAAGGAAGTGGGGGAAGAAAGCTATCTGTAGGGTCAGAGTGGCAATCAGATATTTCCAGCATGGTTGATATTAGTGACGAGGAAAGACTAGAAAAGCACATCTCCTGGGCACTAAAGAAACAGTGAGTGATGGCTGCTTTGTCAAGGTCAGACCTGAAAGAGTAGCTGACAGCAATTCTCGGATCATGACGTATGAAATTGGGGAAGGCAGTACAGAGAGACTTTTATCAATGTTGTGGGGCCCCTTGATTTCAAAGGCTTTTCTACTGTATATTCTCCAAATGAGTTTCACAAAAAATTCTCTATGTCCACTTCCTTTCACGACTAGACAAACTATTCTAAGTTGTAAATCCCTAGAACATATCATTTTCATATTATTGGGCATGTATACAATACAATATGGCTTTCCTGAGTAGACATCATTTGTATTATTTCATGAGAATTTAGCCATTTTTATATATGTAAAAATAAAATTTGATTTTTTTAGGTATACATGACAGTAGAGTGTATTTTGACATATTATACATACATAGAATATCACTTATTCCAATTAGGATCCTACTCACATGGTTGTACATAATGTGGAGTTTCGCTGATTGTGTATTCATATATGGCGATAGGAAAGTTATGTCTGATTCATTCTATTGTCTTCCTAGCCATTATTTATTGATCTTTGAAATTTCAACAATTTCATTTTCTTTCTTTTTTCTACATAAAACAGAAATTGGGACTACCAAGTATGCAGAATACAGATTTACAAGCCAATTCTATAAGGTGAGACTTACTTCTCAAATTATTAATAGTTAGATTTGCTTCACCTTTTTCTGGGAATTTGTATTAATTAACACATTTTCAAAGCATTGTTTGCCTTCTGAGAGATTGTACTAAGACAGTATGTGTACCTAATAATAATAATAATAATAATAATAAACCAATTATATAGAACATAAAAAATACAGACTCTCTAAGAAGTAGTCACAAGAAAGGAAGCTGTTCAGAAGTACCATTTAAAAGATTCTCTAAAACAGAGTTGTCTTTAAATACAAAGAAACCACATAGTAACATGCTTGATATGGTTGAAGCTGAGCACCAGAGAAAGGGTTGGAACCCTCGCATCATACTGAATTGGGCAGGATGGATTTGTTCTTGCTTTAAAAAATCATTTTAAAAGGACAGATGTGGGTTCATTACAAGTTTTCTGAGGACTCTCCACACTGCTTTCCAGAGTGGCTGCACCAATTTGCAACTCCACCAGCAATCTATGAGTGTGTCTTTTTCCCCACATCCATGCCAACACTTATTATTGTTTGTGTTCTTGATAATAACCTCCATTCGAACTGGAGTAAGACGAAATCTTAGAGTTTTAATTTGCATTTCTCTAATTACTCCTCGGTTTATACCCAAAGGACTTAAAATTAGCATACTACTGTAATGCAGCCACATTAATGTTTATAGCAGCTCAATTCACAATAGCTAGATTGTGGAACCAACCTAGATGCCCTTCAACAGATGAATGTATAAAGAAACGGTGGTATATAATCACAATGGAATATTATTCAGTCGTAAAGAGGAATAATATTATGACATTTGCTGATAAATGGATGGAATTGGAGAAAACCGTGCTAAGTGAAATAAGCCAATCACAAAAACCAAAGGCTGAAAGTTTTTTCTGATAAGTGTATATGATATATAATGAGGGGAGAGTGGGGAGTGAGAGAAGAATGGAGGAACTTTAGATTACGTAGAGGGAAATGAGAGGGAGGGGGATATGAAAAATGGTGGAATGAGACAGACATCATTACCCTACGTACATGTATGATTACACGAATGGTATGAATCTACATCGTGCACAACCATAGAAACGAAATGATGTACCCCGTTTGTGTACGATGAATCAAAATGCAGTCTGTAAAAATAAAAAATAATTTTTTTTTTTTTAAAAAAGGACTGATGTGATAATGCTAAAGTCTATGATTGAAGATTTCACAGATGAACTTTAAAAGGCATTAACACCTGGGCTTCCCTTGCTCTATTTAATGGAAATTCATGGGGGGAAAAAATGATCTTAAAAAACAGTCTGCTTGTAGCAGATTTGATTGCTTAGAGTTGTGAATTCTGAAACCTGATTACCAGTTTTTGGCTTTGCGAACTCCAAAAGTTCTCTTGACCCCACTGTGTTTCTGTTTTCAGGAAGTAGAACAGATTAAGAGTGACAGTGGCCTGTGGAGGGCTTACAAAGGTTGGATGGGTCACAAAGCACTTGGAAGAGCTCTTGATATGCAGCAAGGACGTAATCAAGGTCAGTCCTTATCACTGCTAAGCACTAATTTCATCAGATCAATCACTTGTTCAAAATCTTTCACAACTTCCCATAATCTTCAAATCAATTAGAAAATTCAAGGAATCTGTAACCAGTTTTGACCCTTTCAGTATAACTGCTTACCTTCTACAAGTGAATTCACCTTCCCTATGAAGTTGTCTCCTTCCGACCTATGTATGCACCATACTCATTATTTTTAGTGTATCTCTTTTTAAAAATTCCTTATGCAATAATTAATCTATAGTCCCTTTCTGATGGGAACTAAGATTATACCTATTCCTTTTTCTCAATTTCAATGATATGGTACATATATTTATAAATATTTTAAAATGTAAGTCCAAATGTGGCTACATTCATAATTCACCAAAATGATGCTGAAACTCATGTGGAAGTCTAAATAGTAGATAATTTACAAGCACAGTAGCACATACCTGACATCCCAACAACCTAGCAGCCTGAGGCAAGGGGACCACAAGTGTGAGGCCAGCTGAGCAACTTAGCAAGACCCTCAACAACTTAGTGAGAACTTGTCTCAAAATAAAAAATAAAAAGAACTGGGGATATAGCTCAGTGGTAAAGAGCCCCTGCGTTCAATCCCCAAAAGCCAAAATAAATAAGTAAATAAATAAAATAGCAGATAATCGCTGAGAATAATTTGATTAAAATTGGGAGAATGTTATCCCCCAGATGCTGAAATATCCTATAAAGCTATAATGATCCAAAAAGTATAGTACTGCACAAGAAGAATGTAATAAAACAATGAAATGAAACAAGTGTAGAGATTCCAATCAAAAGACACACCAAAAATAAATTTTGAAGTGAGAGACACTATGGACACAAGAATGATCTTGAAAGGCAAATATCCTTAATGTGGCCCTAAAAGGAATTGGTCAAACTGAAAAAAAAAAAAAAAAGTCAATTGATCAATCAAACGCCCAGCAGAAATTCTAAACATAACATTTGAATAGATCAAACTGTCATTATTTTTCCTGGCAAAGTTATTTTCATATGCTGGTGATAGGAATAAATTAAACTGGAAAATAAAAGCTCATAACTCTTTTAAATTTAAAAGTATTTTATCAAATGGCTCTTGATTTTTGATAGAGTAATCCCACTTCTAGGAAACTAAATAAAATTTAAAGATATATAGATTAATTATATCCATAAATATGTGCACCACATCATTATTAAAATACCAAAAAATAAAGAGAGATGGAAACAAAAAATGAAAACAACCTTTATACCTATCAATAGGGGAATATCAACTAATTAATATAGAAAGTTTATTTGCAGATAATAGCTAATGACATAGCAAAATGTTTGCAACACAATACACAACAAAAGCTATTGTGCCTATAAAATCAACAGTTTCAATGCCAACTTCAAGCCCTCCTAACTTGCTCTCCCAAAAAACAAGCAAAAGGTACCCTATCAGTAAAGATGCAGGATGTTTTAATCAGCAGTGAAATGAAGGAACAGCATTAGGCACAAATGTCAAGGAATTTTGACTAGTATATCACAGATGGAGACAGATTGAAAGACAGACTTATACTGCTCTTTCCAAGAAAATGATGCAGAAAGGCAGGAAGTATTAAAAAATTCTGGCATAACATCATAGCCATCTCTTTTCTAGAGAAACAAGGTTTATAGTCAAGAGTTTTCTGCATGAGTAATGAGTACCTCTACTTGGGGTCCTTTTCTTTGCAGTGGATTAAACATAATCAGATGCAGCATCTGTGACTTTCTGGCCTCCTAGAGATATTTAAGGGAAGAGTGCCAGGGGGCTGCACTTGTATCTCTTGTGCACTTGGATGTCGTACGTGAGTATGGACAAGCTATTTACCCCTTTATGTTTCCATCTCTTCATCTGTAAAATGAGAATAATAATAGTGCCTACTGCATGGAGTAGTGAGAACAAAATAAGGTAATTCTAAGTGAAGTCAAACGCTTGTGAATATATTATGAGGTCTTGTAGTTCATTACATGTACTAAAAATGTGATAGTGTGATTCTGAAGGTGTAGTGGTCTGTTAGAGAAGTGATGTGGACAGAAGCAGAAGCTGAAATTCAACGCAGCTACAACCAAGCTTTCTGTCTCCATCTTGAAACGTTTTGAAACTGGAATGCCTCTTTACAAATTGAGGACCAGTTTTTGGTAGGGTCTGCCCTGGGGCAGGAAGCTAACTTTGGAAGGAGGACAGATACCTTTCAACTAGGGCAGTTCCAAGAGAAGACCTCACAATAGAACCCACAACTGAAGAATATACCAACCAGCGAACGAGGGCCTCAATCCTAACAGGGGTCTGGGCCACACCCCACAACGTCCCCTGCAGAAGATTCCTGAAGCCGTTTTAGCCTCTATAGAGGAAGAGCCAGGAAGATGCTCATGACAATGCCCCAGAAGAAGTCACAGGTAGGAGCACCTTTTCTCCACCCTAGCACAAGGTAGCTGTTATAAATAAATTGTAAATTGCTTCAAAAAGACTTAATCAAAACCAGGAAACAAAAACTCCAGAAGTATTTACAGACCTAATACCATGCTGCAAAAGTAAAATCCAGGTGCCCAAGCTGGGATCCAGTGCAAAAAAAAGTATAGGAAGAACACACTCTCCCATGGGCCCGTGCACAGTGCACAGGCCCCACATACACATGCAAGCACACGAAGGTAAATCCATGTTGCAACTAACTCTGGCCTTCAGTCTCTGTTTTTGGAGGTGCATATTAATAATACCTGGGTAGAAAAAAACAAAGACATATAACAGATCAAAAGGCTAAGAACAGAAGACTACTCCTTTTGTTTATATTTGAAAACTGATGTCTTTAGGAAACCAGAGATCAACTAAAAACAAACCTAGATCAACTAAAATATCTGAGATTTTGAGAGAGAATATTTCTCCTTCATCCTGAAAACAGAAAAGGTTCCCTTGGCCCTGGTAGAAGTGCTGTAATCTTGTAAGCCAAGAGAGGAGAGTACTGCCACGGGGGACCCTGGCCCAGGCAGAAGGGCAGGGCTGCCTCCTCCTGCAACTGGAGAGGCTATTAGTGGAAAGTGAAGGACAACTCTGTGCTCCCTGACTAGGACCTGGAGAGGCGAATACTGCTGAGCTGTGTGCATTTCTACACAGATAGGGTTGAAGGCATCCTATTAATGAAACCCAAGGTGCAAAGAGGCCCAAAAGCTGAGTGAATCCTTTCCTCTTAATATGATGAGAGGCTTAGTGAGAGGGTCCAAAGGGGAACAGAAGACAGGCTGCAATGACAGCCTTCTCAGTGGTGCTGGTAGAGGGGAGATTGTACTGAGTGTGTCAACCTTAGTGGGCAGTGCTATACCCAGACACTTGGTCAAGCACCATTCAGGATGTGTCAGTGAGTGTGTTTCTGACTGAGATTCACACTTGCAATTGGAGAGTGAACAAAACACATTGCCTAACAGGAGATGTGGGTGGGTCTCCTGGATTCAGTTGGAGGACTGAATAGAAAGAAAAGGCCCAGTGAGAGGAGCCCCCTCCTGCCTGATGCTTGAGCTGGACACCAGTTTGTCTTGCTTCCAAGTTTGAATTAAAACATGACTCTTATGGGTCTTGGGGGGGCTCATTTTTGTCTCAAGCTTGCCAAATGCATTTATTGGGACTTAGCCTCCATCATCACATGAGTGTATTCCTTAATATACAAGCATGGGCACACACACACACCTCACACATACATATGGAAAAATATATGAGCACTTGAATATATTGGTATATAATGCATGCAAATATGAATATATGTGTACATATATATGTTTATGCATACATATGTATATATATATATATATATATATATATATATATATATATATATGTCTGTATGTTAAATATACTATTGGTTGTTTATCTGCAAAGCCTTGACTAACTAGCACAGACCAGAAGGGCCAACAGCCAAGCTGTACCTTAATAAATGTGTGCATGGACAGATGAGCTATGATAAGAATATCTCCTTTATTCCTCCCACCAAAAGCCACAGAGGCATGATTTTTGTCACGTAATGTATATAAGAATCTCATCCTTGAGTTCAGCAATAACGTGATAGAAAAGGGTGCAAAAATCTCCAAACTGACCAAAATTTAATTCTTACCACCATGCCAAAGTAGACAGTGAAATCATTTGTAGCAAACAAACAAACAAAAAAAACATGGGCTTCTGGAATAGTGGGACTTTCTTGACAACATAAAAACAAAATTTTTAGAAATTCAAGGAGAAATCAACAATAACTTAGTAGTAAAAGACCTGGATAGACAATTAGGAGTAAAGGGATGCAGGTATTCAAATAATGTAATTAGTAAGATTGATTCATAATATATTAATTAAAATGTATACCTTTCAAACAAAGAAAAGAATAAATAAAATATATAAGCCAGAGAAAAAGACATATTTATGCCTCAAAGAAGGAATAGATTATTTATGTTCTCTGACCTTTGAGAAAAAAATTAGAAGAGAGTCAGAAAATCGTACACAACACAGTAATGTGAACAGTATCTTGTAAAACTGGAACATAATAAAAGGCAATATCAAAATTAGACTCCTTAATCTTTCAGAGAGGAAGTGAATGAGGATATGCAATGGAGAAATGAGAATAAGCTGCTTAACAGCAACATATTCAGCTTTGATTCTCAAACTGCTTCAAAAGGTGATGATAAAAGAACTAAGTATTCAACTCAAATCAGGCGGAAGGCAACTGGGAAAAAAATGTTAGAATGCATGGAAAGATCAATAATATCAAGAGATCCAAAATTCCCTTCTTGAAAAGTAAAAATTTAAAAAAAGACATGAGACAAGATGGAAACACAAAAGGAAAAAAAAATAAGAGCACAAATAGAAAATCTGAGAATAAAAATGCAGGATTATCCATATATGTTTCATAAAGTAAAATAATTAAAAATTATAAAATAGTTATTTTTTATGTTCCTGAAGTCTACAACTTCTTGGAAAATATGTTAGTAAAATTGATTCTAGAAGGTAGAAAATTTGTATGATCTAATGACTGTTATTTGTTGAAATTGTATTTGGTTGTGTGTCTCAGAAACCTGACTACTCAGCTTGGTTTTTCTCACACTTTAAGAAGTCCTTAAATGGTCAGGGACACTCCAATGTGTATTTCTGTCCTGTTCTTTGTGGGTGACAGTTTTCCACATGCCTACAAGAAGGCTGCTGAAGCACCAGTACCTCACCTGCACTCTAGGCAGAGAAGGCAGAGGCCAAGACATAAAATAATTGCCAAATGAGGTTTCTTTTTTTTTTTTTTCTCCCCATTTAAGAAAATAATAGTTTTCCACAGATCCCCATCCATCAGCTTGCACATTAACAATGGAAACTATTTTATACAGCTACTTCTGGCTAAAAAACAAAATCCAGAGATTTTTGGGGTTTTGTTTTGTGTATTTGTTGTTGCTTTTATTGTTTAAGTGGGCACATTGGCATCCTGGACAAACAGAATTCTATATGTGGTGATGTGATGGTTCTGGAGGAAGAGAGAGATCTTGGGTTGACAATCAATGGGCCATAAAGCAATTGAGCAAGTCGTAAAACAAACAAACAAAACAAAACAAGTACTTTAATTACGTCTCCTGGGACAGATGCTTTCTCAACAACTTTTTAAAAACTCTATTCCTTTAATATTTAAACAGTTTCAGAACCTGGTAGGAAAGTTTGCCACTTGTTTCCACAAAACTACTTGAGCAGCAAAACCTAACCTAAAAAAATATAGAACAAAATAGAAAATAATAAAAATGTTCATTTATTAATACAGACACAAGAACTCTAAATAAAAACCTAGCAATGCTATATAAAGCAGTATATAAAAAAATATGCTATGACTAAAGCTTTTTATCAGGATTGCAAAGATGATTAATATTAGGACTAGATAGGGAGACATATCACATGAGCATGTCAAAAGAGAAAACATGCAGTTATTTCAAAAAATGATAAATACCAATGTAATAACTCAGTAACATAAGATAATTCATCATAAACATAATAGAATAGCTTAAATTTGTCAGTTTTAACACACTGAATGTTGACATCCTATATTCCCATGAGAAGGCAGAAAAACACAGGATGCCAGTTTCCCTCAGTACAGTACCTCTTTCAGAGAGGCTCAGTCATTACTGGGTTAGCCTTTCCTTTAAGTTAAGGGTTGGAATAGATAGGACATAAAAATCATAATTTGCTGGGGATTCAATTACATAAAGACATCAGGAGAGTCAAAAGAAAACATTCTAGAAACAGTAACAATGTCTATGATGATTGTGAAAACACAAAAATATCAGTAGATTTCTTTAACAACAAATTAGAAAATAGAATGAAGTAATATTTTGGCTGTGACAGCAGCGAAAATTTAAGACTATCTAGGGATAAACTTAATGAGAATGTTGATTTCCCTAGGAGAAAAATACCAAAAATGTTACTCACAAAGCATGAACACTTAAATGAACAGATAGACATTTTAACAATTTTAGGATGATCAATATTAATGAAGATCTCAACAGTTCACCATCCAAATAAAATATCCCAAAGAAAGATTCCAAGAAGGTATTTTTTAATTTGACTATTTCAAGAGGTTATTTATAAGGCTAAAATATGAGACATAATGTTTTTTTTTTAAATTAATTTCTTAAAAAACTAGATTAGGGCTGGGGAGATAGCTCAGTTGGTAAAGTGCTTGCCTTGCAAGCACAGGGCCCTGGGTTCCATCCCCAGCACCACAAAAAAAAAAAAAAAAAAAAAAAAATTAAGGGATCTTGTTCTCCCACTTACGTAGTTATAAAATCATCAAAACATTTAAAACTCGGGCTGGGGCTATGGCTCAGTGGTAGAGCACTTGCCTCACACATGCGGGGCACTGGGTTTGATCCTTGGCACCACATAAGATAAATAAGGATATCGTGTCCATCTACAACTAAAAAATATTAAAAAAAAAAAAAAAAAAACATTTAAACTAATCAGAATGGTGCAGTGTTCAGGGTACAATCATGTCATTAGAACAGAATGTATTGTCCACTACAGAAAGGAAGAAGAGTATTGAATCTCTGTGTTGTTCCTTACATTAAAATGTAGTCTACAAAAAACATTGTGCGGAAAAAAGGGGTGGGGTCAAGGAGAGAGGGATTCCACAACTAAAGGAAGAAAATAAAGGTAAATATTAATAAAATTTGGGACATTAATAAATGCCTAAACAGTACCAATGGCAAAAATCAGCCCTAAATATGTAGATGAATATTGCAAAATAAATATAATATACAAATGTCTTTAAAACATCCTATAGAAAAATGCATATTGTAGAAAGAAGAATAAATCGGGTGGAACCACCTTCAATATACTATTAATATGAAGAAACAAGTAAATAAAATCAACCACCCCAATAGAAAAAAGAATGGCTATGAATTTTTCCATCACATGTTGACTTCTCAAAACAATGGATTCACTCATGCCGTAATTTACCCATTTTCCTGCTGTTGGACACATGAGTTTGTTTCCAGCTTTTTTGATATTACAAATGTGATTGGGAACCATCTTGTGTTTACTGTATAAATGGAGGAAATTTTGGAGGTGTCAGTACCCAGGAGAGGCAGTGGCCGAGTTGAAAGGTTGGCATATATCCACTCAACCCTCCCTCACCATTTGTTTCCAAAGTGTTGGAACCAACACTTGTTCCCACCTGCAGGGTCTGCGAGCAGATTCACATCTGTCTGAACACTTGGTAATTTCGGACTTTTTTTTTAAATACATCAATCCATTGGGACTGAAATTATCCTTGGGGATTTCATTTAATGATGTTGAGAGACTTTCATGTTTATGAATGTGCTTATTTATTCCTTTGTCTTTTAAGTTTTAGTTTTCCAATGTATGTGAGTTTACTCATTTTTATGAACAGAGAATGTGGTCTAAATGGAATCAGTTATATTAAATTACTTATCTGAAACTTGTTCTACAGCCCATGACTTTACAATGTTGGTCAAATTTATGAATGTTCATGTCAGCTTCATAAGAGAAAGTATTCTCCAGTTCTCTTTTGAATCAAATATTCTTTGTTTTTTGTATGTTTATCAGATCAAGATGAACTAATTCTTGCTTGACTTACCTACTGAAAAAAGTCGTATTCTCAGACATCTGATTATATTGCTATGTTGTCTGTTTCTTATAATTGTAGTAAATTTTGCTTTAATGAATTCTGAAGCTATGATGCTCAATGCATATAGTTCAGAATTACTGTATCTTTCTGGTAACCTGATTCTTTAATCATTATCTAGCCATGCTAGCTTTATATAATTTAACTTTTGTTGAATACATCATTTTGCACCATTTATGTTACAGATATTCTTACAGCCATGGCTCAAGGTTTATATATGGCAAACAACATATTCTTCTGTATGACACATGGAAAATAATCATGAGAACTAAATGTTAATTCCATCAAAAGTTTAAATTGTGGTTACTCGGTTTTTAAATTAGAATTAGCAAAGACTTAATTAAATCAATATATTTACTCTTCTTCAAACAATGTCAAGAAAGTCAAACATTTAAACTACCATTTCCCTCTCCTTGTCTCTCTCTCTCTCTCTCTCTCTCTCTCTCTTTCTCTCTCTCTCTCTCTCTCTTTCAAACACACACACACTATATGTGTACACTGTCTCAAACTTCTCATCTTTGTTTTATAATCCCTTCAAAATAAACATTATTGCAATATGCCAGCATTTCCTTTTCTTGCTTTCTTCATATTTTTAATTTACTGGTTCTTTTAGTTATACATGAAGGTAGAATCCATTTTTACATAATTATGATATTGTGGAATATATCTTGTGCTGATCAGACCCCAGTATCTCTCCTTCCCCTCCCCCACCCCTGCTCCCTTCCCTCCACTGATCTTTCTGCCATTTACCCATAATTACTTACTTTCTTGTGGGAAGGAAGAGGGTATAGAAAAATCCATTTCCTTTTCTCACTAGCTTTTTAAAAATCATACCTGTCTTCTAGAATCAATTGTCTTCTTCCTGAAATGCATCCATTCCTTTATTAATTCAACTTTTTGTGTCTGAAATATCTGAGTTTTGCTCTTGTTCTTGAAACATTATTTTGCTAGCTCTACAGTTCTAGGTAAAGAGTTATTTTTTGTCAACACATTAAAGTGTGTTACTTCCTCCCACTCTTCTGTTCAAATTTCTGTGTGTCTTTGGTGTTTAAATTTCACTGTGATGAGTTTAGGTACGGACTTCTTTTTGTTTATCTCTCTTCAATATATTGTGTTTTCCAAATCTGAAGATTCATGCCATTGGTCAGTTTTTAGAAAAGTTTTGTTATTATAATTTAAATGTTAACTATTAAAGTTATAGACTCTTATTTTATCATTAAATAATTTTTAAATGCTAAAGTAAATATTTTTAATATTTTTGAAGATTAATAAACAAAATGACAAACCGTCCTACTACATAGATTTCAGGGTTTTTTTTTTTTTTTTTTTTTTTTTTTGGTGCCAAGGATTGAACCCAAGGTCACTTAAACTATGAGCCACATCCCCAGTCTTTTTGTGTGTATTTTTGTTTGTTTGGTTTTTGCTTTCACTTTTGAGACAGGGTTCTCTAAATCCTTAAAGCCTCACTAAGTTTCTGAGGCTGGCCTCAAACTTGCCATCCTCCTCTCTCAGCCTCCTGAGTCTCTGGAATTGGAGATATGCACCCTCTCCCTGCCCTAGATGTGAGTCTTTCTTCTGCAACTTACCTGCTATAGAACTGTGGAGAAGTTATTTAAAATGATTCCTGCATTGATTTTCTCATGTTTAAAATGGGATAATAAAAACATCCATCTAATATAGTTAGAGGACTACCTGTAAAAAAGTAAATGTACACAGAAAATGTTATTTAAGATAAAATTAATAATATTGTTTTATGACTCTTTATTTTCTTCTAAAATTGAATCAAATATTTATGTAAACTCTAGCTTTTAAATCTCTGAAGCTCTCTTTCCTGTAGTTCTTTGCCTTCTTGTTCTCTTCTGAGACATTTTTCACGTTCATCTAAAATTCAGGTCTATGAGAAGACGTTTTAACTCATCCAGCAAATTCTGTACCTCCAAACTCCAGCGTCTTCAGTGTATATGAATCTGATCCCACATCTATTGTTTCTGCTGACGCTCACTCATGGTGCCTTGATTGCTCATGTTTTGCGTTTTTGTCCTGAGCTCTTGTTAATAATTCTCTGGATATAGGATTGGAAGTGCATTCGTCCATTAAAGAGACCAAAAGCAATTTTAATTCAATTTTCACCATGGGTAGTAAAAACATGAGCCATAAATTAGTTGGAAACATCTTTTAGGAAAGGCTAAATGGAGATACAATCATTTCGGTACCTAGAGTCAATTTAGACATGTTCTTCATAACTTCCAGAATATACCCCAAAACAGCTCTTGCTGAGATGTAAGGGCACTTTAAGCTTTCTAGGGTCTTCGGGCATTTGACTCCCTTCTTTACAAGGGACCCAGGCTTGTCTCCTGTCCCTTCAGTTCCAGGTGAGAGAATGTGTCAGCAGATGTCCTTAATGTTCCTACATTCACTGCTTGAGATAAGGTTCTGGACTGGTTTGTGTATTCTTATGACCTCTCATGGCTCCCTGGAATTTCCCTTACTATCTTATAACTTGAAGTGCTTCTTTTAAAACTCCAGTATTGTTATGTATTTTTTAGTTGAAGGATATTCTAGAACATTTCATCTGTTACATTACCAAAATAAGAACTTGATGCTTAATCTCAAAAAGTAATTTAATCCTATGACAAATCAACCCAAAGAATATCCCAGTATCATATTAGATTTCTAAGCAAGGCATTAACAAAAAATATTTTAAAGTAAATATAGATATTTGTACATATGGAAAAAATTTAGTTCTTTTTCTTTTTATCCTGATCTGCAAACACACAAAGTTTACATATATTTTCATCAATTTTTTTTTAAGTAGGCCCTGATGATTAGAAGTAGGACCATGTAGAAAGAGAAGACATTGATTTCAAAGGAACAAGGACCACCAATTGCAAAGGCAATTAGTGAATGAGCTATTTTTTGTGTTTGGATCATCAGTAGTGACTGATATATTTGTTTAATGATAGTTGAGATAGCTATTTGTTAAATGTTTTCATAATCAGGATAAGTACTTCTCAACAAAGGAGTCAATTCCATTCCATGAATGTTATGTAACTTTTCCTAAGCTAAAATTAAACATCATTTACCCAAAGTCATTTTGGCTTAGTAAACACAATTTCAAGCTAGTATTATTTATATCTAACCTTATTTATAATGCTGTTTTCCATAAAGGATCTTCATGTGAAAAGAAAACTGTAGAAATTTTTAAGTTAGATCCTCAGAATACCTAACTTTAAATAGCGATGAGAACATATTTTGCCAAAGTAAATTTTCAGCAGGAAAACTTGAGAGAGGTTATAAATACTATCTTCAATGATGATTTTTTTTTTGTTCCTGCAAAAAAAAAAAAGTCAGTGTTCCTCTAAATATATAGAATTGGTATTCTGGATCATGGGCACTGAAATTATCTGCTCCATTTTTCAGTACAGGATCTAAAATTCTTGACCTTAACTCAAGAATTTGGAAATTTTCATTTCTTTTTTAAAAAGGAAAATAAATTTCCATATATATAGAAAGTAAGTCAACATGCTGAGTACCCATTGGATGCAGTCCGTTGTGATAAACAGTGTTTAGCAGATGAAGCTATTTAGTGACCTTTTATATCAGCATTAGGATGATGACTATTCTAAAATATACTGCCTGCTTCAGATCATGGAGCCCTGCAAAGATTCAGATACACAATAATAGACAACTTGGCCAGGGATGGACAGGGGAGTTCCATGCCAGTCTCATAACAATTGATTACACACATAAAATAAAGCGAGAGTGATTTTCTGTGGAATTCTTTGTAAAACTGTTCAGTCCTGCCCCACTCATGGCAAGGAATCACTATTTACACATTGGTTCAATGGCTGCCTCCTGACAGGAGAGTGTAGCCTTCATTAAGTCAAAGCCCAGGAATGCACCACTGAAACTAGATGAAAGAAGGTTGTCACAATGATCTAAACACACACAAAGAAAAACTCTAGTACTTCTAAATACCAAGAAATGACACAAATAAAAAAAGAAAGAAAGAAAATTTTATTCCAAATTTTTCCAAGTTCTCTTACCAAATGCACACATGCCAACTTAGTTGGT
The DNA here is from genome assembly GCF_902686455.1 of Sciurus vulgaris. Taxonomy (NCBI): domain Eukaryota; kingdom Metazoa; phylum Chordata; class Mammalia; order Rodentia; family Sciuridae; genus Sciurus; species Sciurus vulgaris. The sequence goes on along the minus strand of NC_136469.1, from coordinate 131,193,950 downwards.
ATGAAGAAAGAAGTAAAAGTTCACCATGCAAGAAAATAATTTCTCTGAAAGGGAACACACTTTGCAAGTTCAGACAGTCTGCTTTCCACTTTCTGAGCACATTTTTGATGCCAGTCTTTTTCTTTGAATTGAACGATATTTGGTACTACAATACTTTGGTTTCTCACTTCCTATTCAGAAAACTGGAATTGATAATGAAATCTGAAAAAAAAAAAAAAGTGTAGAAACATTTGCTTGTCAAAATTGCTACCAGGATATATCTTCCCTGATTTGGTTTCTCAGACATTAGTTGTTTCCTTTAAAACTATGAGTTGCTGTGGAATACCTTACACCTATTACTTCAGATGTGCTGTTGTCCCTTTGAGAGTAGCCAGTCATACAATTCCCTCCAGCCCTTGCTTGGTGAGTATTGGTGCACTCCCTGTTGGAGTTAGCTCACATGGGTTTTGATGTTCATTTCTTTCTATGCTGCTGTGACTCTTCTTTTTGATAGGTAGTTCTTGTAAAGAAGTTCCTCTTCTATTTCTCTACTCATTATGCCCTTTGCTTCGCAACACGCTTGACTTGACCTTTGAGTTATCCCATGAGCTTTTTTTTGCAAGAAAACATGAGTCATTTGTTGATTTCTACTCCATGATGAAATGATTCATTCTTGGATTTATCATTTACTGAGTAGCTGCAATGTCCCAGGTACTCTTCTAAATTCTGGGTAAACTGAACATACCAGAAGTCCAGTTTTTGTTCTCATGGTGAGAAATATACATTAAAGCAAATAAGGAATATGTGTAGTCTATCAGATGGTAAGTGCTTATGGAGGAAAAAACATCTCCAAGAAGAAAGAGTGTTTGTAGCAGGTAGGGGGAAATAGCTTGAAATATTGAACATGGTTAGAAGGAAACCTGCGAAACAGGCTGATATTTGAGCAGTCTGAAAGGAAGTGAAGCAACGAGGACATGCAGGTCTTAGAGGAAGAGGATTCTATACCCAAAGGGAGTAGGTGCAAAGACTCAGGTAGGAGTGTTGTGGTGTGTTCAAGGAGTAGCCAGAGGAATCCAGATGAGCAACTTGAATGATGGATGTTTCTACTTACAGAGAAGAGAAGGGAAATTATAGTGAAGCAAGGTTTAGGGTGGGTATAGACATCAGAATTTCTGGTTTGGAGGTATTCATTGTGAGATGTCTACTAGATCCAAATGGAGATTCCAATTATCAAGTTGCACATATCCATCTGGAGATAGGGAAGTTGTCTGGGATGGAGATACAAATTTGGAAGATTGCGTGTGTGCGTGTGTGTGTGTGTGTGTGTGTGTGTATGTGATTTAAAGTCACACCTTAAGGTAAGATACATGATTATAAGAAAAAAGAGAAATAGTTTATGACAAACCCTAGAGACTTGAAGTGTAAACTCAGGATTTCAAACTGAACTATATATATTCAGGGAGTAGACATAAAACTTTCTAGAAGATACACAGGTCTGATTGGCTTGTGAAAAATCAATTTCCGTATCCTCTACAATGATGTAAGTAATCATGACTAAAATTGATCAACCTGAGACCTTTAAGATGAGCATCTCATGTGTTTTTATTTTCCACATTTCCTTGCAGAATACCCTACTTTTATGCCATTTTCATGCAAATATGTGACTCTTCCAAGGTTGCATTGGCTCAGGTGTTAGTACCTTCACACTCTGAACAAGGAGGAATTTAAAAGTATATGTGTGTCCCTTGGACTCTAATGACTGAGAACAAACGTTTATACACATTAGTTGATTTCCAATTCTTCTATTAGCATAAAATTGGAGGGTGACACTGATAAAGTTATTACACAAAGTAAGTAGTTTGTGATGACGGATTATTTTCTTTGGAGGCATATAGTTTAAATGGTGTTCAAAGTATGCTATATTTTTATGAGGAAGTCTATCCTATTCCCATCAACTTACATGATGTTCCTCTGGGCACACACAAACAACAACTGAAAATGAAACATACAAAAAAACAGTCCTCTTATATTAATATAGGAAAATCATATTATATTGCTAGAGCTGAAAGTAAGGTTGATGTAATTTGAAGGGTGGGTAGTTTTGGTTGTATTCTTTTTTTTCAGAGAAATAGGACAAGATTATCAACTAAGAGTGAACAGCAGGGAGAAATTATTGGGGATTGAAGAGAGAATAGAAGCTGTAATATAATCATGCAGGGGAAGGACATACTAAATAGAGTAAGGGCATAGAGTAGGATTACTTGAGGCTGGTATCCATGACTTTCAGTGATGCCCCAATAAGCACAGTTGTCTCTTCCTCTAATCTGTTCAGCTTGTTCAGTTTTATTTTTCCCTTCTAGCCACATGTACAGATGTGATGGCAAAGAACTGTATTAATCGAAGATGGACTTTGCTAAGTTAAGTAGGACACAATGAAAAACATTGTGAGCAAGTGTCGGGAACATTCCTCAAGCTTATTTGACAGCAGTTGGTGACACAATGATTTAAATAAATCCAGCAGTCTGGATGGAGAAACTGAAGAAATGGTAAAGACTCGCCATGGATTGTAGGCCTTTGCAGTTACTGAGGCTGAGCTACCAGCTGAGGGGAAGCCTTGCTCAGCAGGCATCTCAGCAAGCTGTGATGTTAGTTTGCCTGTACTGCCCTGCCTCATACTGTGTGCAGGAGCCTTTCCCTCCCCCCCAGGCCTTTGTCTCAGAACTTGTTGCTGGACAGAAACACTTAGGGATACTTGATTTGTTACATTAGTACAACATATAGCTTACCGATAGATTGATTCTATTATGTTTTAACAAGCATCTTGACCTGATTGGATAATGTGGCCTATATATGTCTTGTACAATCATAAGTAAAATTAGATCTGTGCCTTCGGAGCCTGGTCTCCAATGTCTGTGTTCTTTGGGTGACATCCTCGTCCTCACCCTCAATGCCACCTCCGTTCTAAATAACTACAAGCAAGTAAATGAAATGATGGTCCTGAGCTCAATCTTGGTGGGAGGTAGGATGGTCAACAGCAGTTACAAGTTCACAGAGCTACTAGATAATGCCCAAGAAGTTCCCTTGAATCAAAAACATTGCCGAATCCCCCATTTCCTTTCTCTTTTCCTGCTTTACCCCAACCTTTCTTGGTTTTGCTTATTTTTACCCTCTTTTTATTTTTCTCTCCTCTATACAGGTTTGAAAGAAGTACTTAATGTCTTTGCTATACGGCATTTTACCCTTAATGTAGAATTCATTTTATTATGTTTTTTGTGAAGATAATTGATATATGCAAAATGTTTGCGGTAAGTGGGGAGGGTGGAGATGAGCAAAGCTTGAACCTTGTGTCTTGTCAATGAACTATCATTTACATAACACATATGCATGTGCACACACACACACACACACCACACACACACAAAGTGCCTGATAAATAATAAGCATCCTATACGTGTTAGCTATCATTGCTACTTTAATTATTCTGTGATTCATTTCATCCTCATAGGTTTACTAAATATCTACCACATTCTGGTACTATGAGAGGTCCTGGGTTACAGCAAGAAGAACACTAGTTCCCTGCCCCCAAGGAACTCCCAACACTGTTAATGCTAAGAGACAACTGTACATGGTGCATTGGGATCATACCATAATAGACTTACCAATATCTGAGCTGATTTCATATGACTAAGAAGGAATTAGTCAAATGGAAAGTATTAATGGAGATAGGAAGGAAATTCCAGGGCATATAAGTAGTGTCTTAAACGATAACTCTTAAAAGTATACTAGAACCACAAACATTTTTCATGGTGGGCTGATTCTTGTTCTCCAAAGGCAAAGAGTTTCTGGGAATTCTTGTGTATGAATGTCACACATTTCAGAATGTCCTGATTTTACACTATGACTAAGGGCTCCTTAGTAGTAACCTATGAGTGAATTACTAAATGACACAAATGCACAAAAAAATGTGTTTTGTGGTCTTAAGCTAGAATTAATTTATTTTAGGAATTTCTTGAAGACACTGACATGGTGCTATACTAAGAAGTCTGGCTGCCAGAAGAAATGTTTGTCAAAGTCACTGAGCTTCTGTTGCATAGAATATTTTTTTTAAATTCAGGAAAAAAAAAAAAACCCCACTTTCTTATCAGTGTCTTATAGTGTGACCTGATTTATGGTTTTCATCTGCTGCTGTTCTAGCAAAAAAATTATATTGGCTTGGTGATATTAGTGTCAGTTTTGTGGCAAATTGTTTAACCAATCCCATGTAGCACACAGTTACATGATTGGGATTATATTTTTCCAATGACTAATGTTCAAAATTGTTTGCATTGAAAACTTAATTATTGACTAGGGGCGTGGCTCAGTGGGAGAGCAGGTGCTTTAGCCTGCACAAAGCTCTGGGTTCAATTCCAGATACCAGAAATAACAAGAAAAAGAAAACAATTTCATTTAAATCATTCATATTTCTATTACTGATGTAGGCATATACATTTCTTTCCCAAATGCCTACAATTAAGCATCTTCTTGGTTACCTCTCAATGAATAATTATTTAAAAATTTGCAATTGATTTTTAGGACAGGTGGCGCTTTTTTCAAAACCTGAGCAATTTCTGAATTCATAGGATTTCTTAATAATTTAGGAATCACATATCCAATTGGAACTATTTTTCTTTTCAAGCAAATAAGCTGTTTATATATTTTGATAACAACAAGTTTTCGGAAAATTTGACTATTATATTCTATCCAAATCTTTAATTATAAGTTGGAATAGAGTGGGTTTATGTTCCTTGTGATCTTGATTCTCGTGGTAGACAGATTGCCAGAACCTGAAAAATATGTTTTCTGACATGTCAAAACAGACTTTGCGGGTATGATAAGTTAAGAATCTTGATATGAGGCTGTTATACTGGACTACTGTGCATGTTCAGTGTAAATATAAATGCCCTTACAGGGAGAAGGAAAAGGAGGCAGTATAGGTAAAGTCAAAGAAGGAGATGTAAAAATGGAAGGAGAAATAAGAGACAGAGAGAGAGAGAGAGGAAAGAGGAGAGAGAGAATTTTAAAGAAGCTATACTCTTAGCTTTGAAGTTGGGGGGAAGGGACCATGAGCCAACAAATGCAGGTGACCTCTAGAGGCCAGGCAAGTCATGGAGATGGATGGAATCTTCCCACAGCCTCCAGAAAGAAAGCGGTTCTACCAGGGAATCTAGTTTTTAGGATTTCTGACCTCCAGAAAGATAGGATAAGTTGTGATGTTTAAATGACCCAAGTCTGTATTAAGTTTTACACCAATGCAGGAAGTTTATGCAGTTCTTATTATTGTTTATTTATTTATTTAGCAGGACAGGGATGACCCAGGACCTTGCTCATGCTTAGAAAGCACTGCATCACTGAACTACATCCCCAGCACTGGGCAGTCCTATTTTAGGAGAAACTGCAATCATTTAAAATTGAGAAACTGCTGATTCAGAAAGCCATTATGCCAGGTCTTTTAAAAAGCAGCCAGAGTGATTGTCCCTTTGGACTCCACTGTGGGCACAAAAACCATTTGAAGATCCCAAGGAATTTATCGCTGAAACTCAAGTGATGACCCCCTTTTCATGACCTCTGGGAAAGCGTTATCAATCTAATTAAATTCTTCTTTCACTTAAGCACACACACAAGTAGAGAAAGGTGAACTTTTGAATTAATAGACATTTATTGAATCGTTCCTGTGACCGCTTAGAGCCATTGCCACCTTTAAGATACCTGTGACATGAAATGGTAGGGTGGAGAACTCTTGGTTTCCTCATCTGTTCCTGAGTATATTTATCTGACTTCATGAACTCTAAAGACAAACACAAATAATTATCAATTCGGTTGTATTATCCATGGCTCTTTTTTCCCTGCTACAAGTCATGGAACCTCTTTATACAATTCCTTTATAGTTCTTAACAGGAAATGTGAGCAGAATACTATTAAGTGGGTTATTCTAGTAAAAGGCAATAAATGCTACTCTCTGTCAAAAAGATAAAGAGACAGCCTTATGATAGGGAACACTGGTAGAGTAACTATCATCAAGAGTAGGTCTGAATCATTTCCAGGGCTGTCCTACACGCTCTAGCACTATTCTAATCTATGAAACCAATAGAAAGCTTTAATAAATCACTAACCTTCATTCTGTAAATAAGAATACTGCTTTGGTTCAAAATTTTGGTAGTGTAGAGGTGAGAAACTTCTAAACATTTCAAGTAGCATAACCATCAGCCCTACTGATCATGTACTAATGGAAATGGCACCCCAATTACCTGCTCCAAATGCTTCTATAAGCACATTTTTAAAAAAAATATCTTTTTAAGTCTCTTCTAGCTGCTTTTTCACAATTGAATATTTTAAAGGTACACTACAGTAACCTGTTTTACTTAAGAAGAGGGATCTAAATGTACTTTCAATGCAGAACTATCTAAGAGTGGCCATTACTTTTATGTCTGCATTACTTTTTCATAGCATAGTAACAAGACTGTGTAAGAGATGTGTTCTAAGAGGTTATTGCTCAATAAAAAGTTCTGGATAATCAGCTCACTAGATTTCAGCTGTTACCTTGACCATACAGCAAATATGATTTGAACACAAATCTGTCTCATAGCAGGACCTGGAGATGTATCTGCTAGTGAGACTTCTACTTTTGTTCTTTTAACCATCCTTCTGCAATAATGGTTTTGCAAAATAAAGACTATGCAAAATATTTGCAAGTCATTTACAATCTAACAATCATGTATTGCCACAATTATAAATTTCATCAAATCATCCCAATGCTAGAGGCTCAAAACAATAATCATTTGTTCTTGTATACACACCTGCAGGTCACTTGAGAATTGGCTGATCTATGCTAGGGTTGGCTGGGATTGGTTCAAACTACAAGTTTTGACTATTTCTATTTCATGAATCTCTCCTCCTCTGTGGAGCAAAGGAATGGTAGTTAGCCATGCTATGCTTCTTGCGAATTTTATAAGTACAGCTGGGTATCCCAAGATACAAACATTTTAAACTTTTGTTTATATCATATTCCCTAAACACTGCTGGTGCCCACTGGCCAAAGCCAAACCACCAATCCAAGGACAATATCGCTGAAATGACTGTGCAGTGTGCAGTAGGACAGTAAGGAGGGAAAACACTGAAGAAACTACCATCTAATCCATTAAAGTCTCTGACTAACTTGATCCATAGCTCAAAGGAACAAAAGGAAAACGTGAACAATGGGCTGCAACTGTGGATCCAGAGGTCTGTGTAAGAAAAACCCAAATGTTGTCTCTCCTGTCACTGAACACCACCTATTCTTAGGCTTTGCAGCACTGCATTCAATTCTGAAATTCCATGGAGAACATATCCTTGGATTAGTTTGGGCATGTGCCTGCCCCTTAGGTTGGATGTTCAGGGTTTACTAATATAAACAGTGGCCGATTCTCATTGTCTTTTTTTCTATTTGCCATCCAAATGTCAGCTTCATTTTAAGGAGAGTGCCACTGAATTTCGTGGTACTAGCTGTCACCTTTGTAGGAGTTACATAGATAAGTGGATCTAAGCTATTTATCTTCAGTGAGAGAGAGAGAGAAAAACTTGTCAGGCCATTCTAGGAATAAATCTGAAATTTATTCCAAACGTTTGAGAGGCCTTGGAACTGGAAAATGATGATTGATGGGAGTTAATCAGAGACTGTTTCTAGAGGGGGTGGTGATGATAGCCATTTTCCCTTCAATCCTGTGTGCTGTATTGGAGAACACAAATGAATATTTGAGCATCGTGTGGAAGGATGTAAAGGAAGACTAGATGCTAGGAGACAATAAGCTAATGTCCGCCATGTATAGATATAGCACCATTAATTTGAAATTCACTGCAATCTTCATCGTCATTTCGAGATCTATGCAAATAATATAGTATTAAACACAGCACAAAAATGCATGGATGCATTATTTCAATTCTTAGTAGAAGAACAGAGATAACTAACTTTGAGTAAAATCCTGGCGACTGTGCAAGGCAGAGTTCCTCATAGATAAGCAACACTTCCCAATATTTAGAAATGCATGTTAAAAAAATACGTAGATTACAAGCATACTTAAATAAAACATAAAGTACATTATTGATCCTTCATGTTGGCACCTGAAAGAGCACTGAATTCGAGAATGACTTTTAACTTTGCTTTAAGTTATATTGACAAAATTTTGATTTTAGAATGCATACATAATGTGTATAATAAAATGTGTATTTTTTAAATTTAATGCATGATTGTGAATATTCTAGAAAACTACATTTTTGAAAACATGAAAGTAATCGTAATTGTTTTTTTTCCTTTTTTGTCATTTTATGCTTTTGAATGAAAATTTGAGATTTTTATGCATTTTGAATAGTCAGTTATATTTTGTTTTTAATTCTTTATAATGTACAAGTTAAGATTGCAATAGGAATAGGTAATAAGAATAAAGATAAGGTAAGAAAAAAGAAAATAGAAAATCTTCAAAGGAGATAAAATTTTAAAAACTAGAAATAGACTCTTCTTGAATATATTGCCACAGAAAATTAGCAAATCAGGCATTGCATATTCTTTACTTAATGAAGACATACTGATCAAAACAATAAAAATGAACTAAGAAGATGTTCCCATCAAATCAAAAATTTAAATGGTCAGACGAAATCCTGACAATTTCATATTTTTAAATCACTGGAAGTGTAAATACCAGCTGAAAACAATGAGAATGGAAAGGAGAACTATTCATATCATATTCACACCTCAGAAAAAATAAATGCCATTCTGTCTCCCCATTATAGGATGAAGGAAAGAGCCTTTACCACAAGGGCAAATTGAGAGAACATGCCCACTGTCTCCAGAGCATTGCTGTTTTTCTGATTGTGATCCTAGAAAATGACGGTTGCAGCCTTCTGACAGCATGAGAGTGTTTATGGAGAAACACAATCTGATTCAAATGAACGATTTCAATTTTTTGCTGGATCTACATGGGGGAGTAATTAGCATTTCATTTTAGTCAAACTATTTTAAATGGAGAAAAGTTATAGAGACTGGAATTTATGTTCTTAATCAATGGCAAAGAGGGCTGTTAAATCAATTAAGTGTTCTCAACTGATCTTGAAGTCTAGCCTTGGCTAGTGAAGGTAACACTTAAGAAACCCCAAATAACACTTTCCAATTAAAAAAATTCAGTGCAGCTTCTAATACTCAAAAAGTTGAATAAATATCAACCAATAAGGAAAACTCAACAACGATGAGTACCAATGCAGAAGGGAATATATCATATATTTAATATTCACATAACACTGTTTTTCATGACTTTGAGAGAACAATACTTAGAAGTTTAGTTATTTGAAATTATTTCAAAAATATTTACAAGCATACCTGATCATATAAAATGGTAAAAAAAAAAAAATAAGCTAAATGTTTCCTATCTGGGATAGAGAAATAAAAATTAAATTGCTAGTTTAATGAGTAATAAAGTAAAACAAGAAATTATACATAAATAAAAAGTAAATATTACTCTATTCAACTTCATTGTATCAGTGACAAAAACTATGTCAAGTAACTGATATTCATTGTATTAATTATAAGTATGGTGGGTGTTTTCTCTGATATGCGAAAGCTAATTCATAATAAGGGGGGCAGGATAAAGAAGAATAGAGTTACTTTATATTAGGTAGAGGGGAGTGAAGGGTATGGGGATAGGAAGGATAGTAGAGTGAAACAGATATTAGTATCTCATGTACATGTATGACTGCATGACCCATGTGATCCTGCAATATGTACAATAAGAAAAATGAGAAATTACACTGTATTTATGCATGATTTATCAAAATGTGTAAATGCATTCTACTGTCATGTACAACTAATTAGAACAAATAAAATAAAATAATTAAAAAGAATAAATAAAAATCTAAAAAACAATAAGTATGGTTGGTCTCTCAGAAGAAAATAGGAAGATATATTTTATTGGTTTCATACCTGTCGGAAAATATATGCATTCCTACCTAAGAACTAAAACACGATTTTCAACTTTCAGCATTGATATTAAAGATTTTCTACAACCTCTAATACTGTGCTAATATGTTTGACAACTAAAATGTATACAGCTAAAATCTAGGGTAAAAAACCTACGAAAACAGGTACAGTGCATGATTGCATATAGAAAACATAGTCAAACATACTAGAGCAATCATAGAAAATTAAAAGATTACATATATTTTTCAAAATTTTTTGGTTTGGGAGTATTTTTTTTTAATATTTTCAAACATGAAACAACTCAACCTGATAAACAAATTGAAATATTGACATTATGAGCATACTTGGATATACATTGATAGTGCCAATGAATACTCTTAAATAAGTTTGATTTGATTGGGCAAGATATGAATGTTTTAGAAGAATAAGTGAAACTAATCGGAAATCCTTAAGTAAAAGTGAATTTTATCTTAGTTAAAATTTTTGAATTAATATTAAGTATGTGCCCATTCAGTTATTTGATGAGAATTGTTGGTAGTATTTACAAGGTTAACAGAAGTTTACAAAATTCAAATTAGGCTATTTTATTTTGTATAAATTTTAAAATATACATATTAATTTTTTTTTTTAAATCTATAGAAACCATACATAAATGGGCATCAAAAATGGCATTGGAATCAGAATAATGACATGGTATAAGACAACACAAATGTTTTTTAGTACTGCAAAGGAGAAACAAGATCACAATAACTCACCAGTTAATACAGATACTGTTTTCTGGTGATTTTTTTCACAGTCTATTGAGATAATTTCTACATACCATAAAATTCACCCATTTAAGTGGTCAGTTCAATAGTTTTTAGTAGTCTTGTGCTGACATGACTATAATCAAACTTTTGTGATATTTTTAATAAACACCTTTATTGAGATATAATTCACATACCATAAATTCGGCTTTTTAAGAAACACTTCACTAGTTTTCAGTATATTTAGAGTTGTACAACTCTGACCACTCACTAATTCAGAATACTTCTTCTCTCCAAGAAGAAATCTGCGACCAAATAGCAGTCATTCCTTTTTGCTCACTTCTCCTCTGCCTACAATTTCCCATCCACTACCTTCCCTGAAACACTAATCTACATTTTGTCTCTATGGATTAGACTATTCTGGACATTTCACATAAATAGAAATGTGGCCTTATAGTCTGATGTCTTTCATTAATTATCATGTTTAAGTTGTAGCCATGCATGTTTAGGATATTTCAGAACTTAATTTCTGTTACAGTTTAGATATGTGGTATCCCCCAAATTCTTATATGTGAGGCAATGTAAGAGAGTTAAGAGGTGAAGTGATTAGACAAGTGCATTAATTCTCTGATAGTACATCACATTAACTGGGTGGTAAACTGTAGATAGGTAGGTGTGTGCCTAGAGGAGGTGGGTCGCTGCGGGTTTGCATTTGGGGTATATATTTTGCTCCTGGTAAGGGGACACTCTCTCCTCTCTCTCCTGGTAAGGGGACACCTCTCTCTCTCCTCTCTCACTCTCCTCTCTCTCTCCTTCCTCTCGTCTCTCTCTCTCTCTCTCTCTCTCCTTTCCTCTCTCTCTTTCTCTCTCTCCTGCCTGATGTGATGTCCTAAGTCTCTATCTTCTGCCATATCCTTCCACCATGATGGAATCCCAAGGAATGGAGCCAGCTTTCCATGGACTGAGACCTCTGAAACCATGAACCCCAAAATAAACTTTTCCTCCTCCAATTTTTCTCTACAGGTCTTTTGGTCACAGTAAAAACTAAACAAAAGAGAACAAAAAACAAAGAAAAAACTGACTAAAACAATTCCTTTTAATGACCTAATAAAATTTATTCCTTCTAAGGATATACGACATACTATTATCCATTCATCAGCTGATGGACATTGGGTTATTTCTGCTTTTGGGCTGTTATTAGTAATCATATTCTAATCACATATATAAAAGTTTTTATGGGCATATGTTTTCAGATCTCTTTTTATACCCAGGAATAAAACTGTTGGATCATTTGGTGTTCTATTTTTAAATTTTTCAAATTATTTTCTACAACAATGGCACCATTTTATATTCTTGTAAAGTAAGTATGAGGATCCTGATTTCTTCATACCCTTCCTAACACTTGATTAGTTAAGGGAAATTTTATTTCCTGGATAAGCATATAAAAACTTGTGAATCAAATATTTTTGCTACGAATCTAAAATTTGCAGCCCATTAAAAACATATGTGATCATGAACCATAATAATTAATGCAATTGTATCTTACATTTTCTACTGATTTATTTATTTGATACAGGGTCTTGTTAAGAGGCGGAAGGTCTCTTAAATTTATCAAATTTGCAATCCTCCTGCCTCAGCCTGCAGGGATGCTGGGATCACAGGAATGCCCCAGCTCATCTGACTGTATTTTATATTTCCCATATTTCAAACAAATGAAAACCACTGTGTTTAGTTAGTTTTCTATTGCTCAAAATACCTGACAGGAAAAACTCAGAAGAGAAAAACTTTATTTGGGGCTCATGGTTTCAGAGGTTTAGTCCGTGGTCAATGACTCCAGCGCTTTGGGCCTGAGATGAGGCAGAACACTATGGCAGGAGGGTGACAGAGGAGGAACACTGTTCACCTCATTGTAGCTGAGAAAAAGAGAAATGGCGGCTCCAGGGACAAAATATAAACCCCAAGGACATGCTCCCAGTGACCTACCTTCTCTAGCCACACCCCACCTGCCCACGTTTACCACTAGCACAGTAGTCCTTTAGAATTATTAATCCATCAAATGGATTAATCCACTGATTAGGTCCCGGCTCTCATAATGTAATAAAAATTTCACCTCTGAACATCTCTGCTTTAACACAGGAGTTTTGGGAGATATTTTCCATCCAATCTCAGGTGTTTTATAAATATTTTTATATTTGTTGTATTAATGTTAATTTCAAGTAAAAGAATGTAGTGTATTTATTTAATAGTTTATTAACTTGATGAATAATTAAAAAAAAACTTTTACATATCCATTTATTTTCTTGTCTTAGCCAGGCCTGGTCATGCCTATGGTTAAAAATGTGTGAATAATTGTAATAGTGTGTATCTTATGATTACACAAAATGAATCAATGTAAAGAGGCTAAATATGAGTTTCTCTTCTAATCCTAGAACATCCAATACATCCATAATTATGTTGAGAAGGAGATGCATAAGTGTGAGAAAGTGAAAAGATACTGTCCATCTAAAAGGAATATCTAGAGATGTGGGAACATATTGTCTGAATTAAATAGATTAAAAGTCCTAGAACATTATTAAGAAAACTGTACATCCAGAGAAAACACAAGCCCAATTTGCAGTTTCTGAGAATGTGAGAGATTTTAAACGTTCTTTCGTTCTCTTAAGTTTATAGGCTTGGAACTGAATGAGAAAGATATTCAAACTATAAGTAAGACATATGCTTATTTAATGCTTATTGCAGATGACTTATTGTTGAGGGTAGAGCCAAATTTCACAGGGAAATTAATGGACTTGAGTCTCTTAGGCCATGGAGCAAGATCAGAACTTAATCAAAGAACTTTCCCATCCCATTCCTTTCTTCCAATGTAGAAAGTTCTCAGGACCCTTGCCTAGTGAGATTTTAGAATCATGGATCAGATTTGTGTCTTCTGTCTGTCACTATTCTTTATTGCATATGGGAGTGTTTCATGACTCCAGTTACTCTGTCCTTGTTCTACTACTGTATATGTGCAAAGCATTGGAAAGTACTTAGTATTATAAGTTTGTCATGTCTGTCCAGAGCAAGAGAAATCACATTCAGATTTGGTATAGGGTCTACTACATTGTACCTGAAGGGAGTGGGCTTGGAGTTTGAAGCCATGCCCAAACAGGATTTTTAGATTGATTTCTTTGGGGAGAGGTTGAAACTATTTTTCCTATGGCGGTAGAATGAGTGGAATATTTATGATTTGAATGGCATAAATTATTTGTCCCTAATGCTGTTCACTGAATATTTTCAGCCTCCTTGGCAGGTGAAGGGGCTGTACCTCCCGTTGTCTTGTGGTTTAGAGGGCCATGTGACTAGATCTGGCCAGTGGGTGACACTTGAAATGGGATACCACTTCTAAGCCATAGCTTTTCCTTGATCTTTAGGACTTTATAATAATCTCCAGTGCTTAGGACAGCAACTGCTCCATCGTCCTGAGTCCACAGAGACTATTTCTGAGGAAGAGCTTACAGCCAAACTCCAACAGACAGGTAGATGAGTAAGAAATGATTCCTATTGTTGAAAGTCCTGAAGATATGGTATTGTTTATTCATACATTATCATCTTTCCTAATTGCCATGGTGACATTAAACACATCCAATTCTTTAAGTAAAAGTTAACATTTCTTCAAATTAAATGAATATTTAAGACACTTAATTATAAAATTGGGGAAAAAATTATGATTCATATATATTACCTCAAATTTATTTTGAACTGACATTGATGACCCAATGATGAAGTATTGACCCAGAAAATGGGGTACCCTGCCCTGTGAAAACCAGGGTAACTTCAAGTTGAGATCTTTCACTCCCTCTACAGTATTTACAGTTACTGCAGGTGGCACAGTGATTTTAGAATAATGGAAACTAATGTGGCTCTTTACTCCCAATTTCTCCCCAGGATACTTGGCAGTTTCTCTCACTCTTCTGTTTGCTTTCGAAAAACAGCTGGAACTTAATTCTGAAAATACAGAGAGACGAACATTGTCCTACAGCTTTTAATTGCCAATTAACTGGATTCAATTTATGAATCCATCCCACGTGTGATTAAATAATAGTTTTTTAAAAGAATGTTGAACACTGAAAGAGTTATTACTTCACATCCCTTACCTAAGTTGTTAGGGTCAGTAAGTTTTACAGCTATAAATATAAATAGTGCCTTTATATAACCACTGAAGGGAACTAAAATATCCATACTGTTATATCTCATATCTGTTTAAATTTTAATAATATTAGATTGAGCTTACAGCAATATCAAGCAGATAATTACAAGAAAAAGACAGCACTGCAAATTAGTGAACAGAACGAGACTAAGCAGAAAGCACACATATCAAAATACATTTCTCTGTTACCCTTGGTTTCGCTTTCCAGGGTTTCAGTAATTTGCAGTAAACTCCAGTCTGAAAATATTAAATGGAAAAGCCCAGAAATCATTATTAAGTTTGAAATTGTGTGGCAGTCTGAGGAGCATGATGAGACCTTGCAGTGCCCCACTCTGTACTTCCCAGGATGTGATCATCCTCTTGTCCAGCATGGCCAAGCTGTACACAGTACTGGCCCATTAGTCACTGATAGCTATTTTGGTTATCAGATACATGTCACAGCATCACAGAGCTTGTGTTCAAGTAATCCCTATTTTGCTTAATAATTATTTTGAAGCACAAGAGTAGATGCTGACAACTGGAGTACTCCAAGAGAAGCCATGAAGTGCTTCATTTAAATGAAAAGATGAAAGTTTTTGATTTAATAAGAAAAAAATCATATGCTGAGAGTGCAAAGACCTAGGGTGAGAACAAATCTATCCATGGAAGGGTGACAGAGGAGAAAAACAGTCTTACTGGTTTTTCTGTCTTATGTGAAATTGCAAAACTTTTGGCCTCAGTGTACTGTGAGTGCTTAATTGAGATAGAAAAGGCATTCAATAATTAGGTGTGGTACTATCCATGGTTTCTGGCATCCACTGGAAGTCTTGGAACATATTTCCCACAGATAAAGGGGACTATTATATCATGCACATATCAGAAATATGTATATATAGGAAGTATATATGTATATGTTTGTGTGGGGGGGTGGGGGGTACCCACACATCAGATATACTTACCATATATAAGTATATATAAGTATACACACTTACATATGATACGTGAAATCCTCAAATTGAAATTTTCTATAAGAAAAGCAATGGTATACCGGATTGACTTCTTAAAATGATGTCTGAAGTTTTGTCCAATTCATTCTACTAATCTTCCTACCTTCATACTCCCTCCCCTTCATTCACTCTCCTCTGCCTCATCCAAAGTAATTCTATTCTTCCCTAGTGCCCCGCTGCCTTTTTGTGAATTAGGATCTGCTTATTAGAGAAAACATTTGGCCTTTGTTTTGGGGGGATTGTCTTATTTCGTTTAGCATGGTATTCTCTGGTTCCATTCATTTACCTGCAAATTCCATCATTTCATTCTTCTTTAAGGCTTAGTGATATTCCCTGTGTATATAGAAGGATTATTGACTCAGATTTGGATTTGATTGACAGTCTTAGTAAATCTAAATATTTTAGTCTTTCTTTTATCATACGAGGGGAAAAAAGAAGGTATTTACTTATTTAACCAGTATAAGAGTAAGGATTTTTTGTTGTTGTTCTTGCTGTACTTCTTAAGTTTTATACTAAGAGAAAATAATGCTCAACTATTGCTGAGCAAGACTCTTCTTCTTAATAAAATGTTGATTTATATATTTCCCCCATGATCTCTCTTTCTCTCTCTATGGACTCCAAAAATAGAGGAGGAAGTTGGAAATTTTCATTCTATATACTGTCAAAGTTCTTAGATATGGTTAGTAAGGAACTTTACATAAGTACATTTGTTACAATAGGAATCCATAGTTCTATGCTGTTGATTTGTGTAATCACCAGAGCAAATAAATCACAGAACTATTCCCTTTATAATCATTTAATGGAGTGCCCCTCCACACTTAACCATACCACATTTCACAGCCACCAATGTGTTTTCCACCTCTATAATTTTGTCATTGGGAGAAATTTATATACAGGCTTTTGTGTGAACATTAGTTCCATTTTTTCTGGGATAGATATCCAAGGATTTGATTATTGGGTTGTATGATTAGTGTATATTTAGGGTTATTTTTATTTTAAGAAAATAAAAAGCTATGTTTCAAAGTGGTTAAGCCCTTTTCCATTCTCATGAGCTGTGCATGTATCATCTTTCTTCAAGTTTGCAAATTTTTATTGTCACTATTCTAAATTTAAGTTGTTCTAATAAGTGTACAGTGATATTTCATCATGAATTGGCATTGTTGGCATATAGTCAAGTCTGTTTGGAGATAGTTCAAATTATTCTAGAATTAAGGAGAAACAAGTAACTATCTTTGGCTTATAGCTGGTTTTGCAACCTAATGCATATTCCTAACTTGTGAAAATCTGTTTTCTGTACTGACAAATAGGAATAGTAACAACTATCTCATGCTCCTACTAATGTTATAATGATATGATAAAACATATGTGAAAGTAAAGGAAATTAGAAGTTGTTTTTGTGGACAGATCTCACCCACTGTAACCTAAGTACAGAACAGGTGTTGGGCTGCCCATCAGGCCTCTCTTGGGCTTGCTCCATCCCAGAACCGTATGAGATGGAAAGAAAACCCAGGTAGCTCAGTATTTTGTCATTCCTTGGGTCCTGAACTCCGTAGTCCTAGTCCACCTTCTTTCCATTTATCCAAGTCTTTTTTACCATTGTCTATTAAATTGTTTTCAGGGCATTTATTTGTACATTGAGAGGTGGAGCATAGAAATGTGATTCCATCTTGTTCCAGAACAGAAAGTTTCCAAACATTTTTATGTACATTTTTATGCAAATACTTTGAGTTAGGACAATATACAATCTTATTTTCTACATTACATAGGTTAGAAAAGAAAAATTTAAAAATTAATAAATACCAAGGAATAGAAATATGTAATTGTATCACATGTATACGTATGTATTAATACTCAGACACACACATAGCTATGACTGTGATCTTGAATAGATACAGCTAGAGTAGCTACTTAAACCACACAATCAAGAAATTTGGAATAAATACACATTTTTAAAAGTTACTTTATTCTGATATACTTTAAGTGTCATTAAACTCCATGCCTCATAATCTTTCATGTCATTACTGCAGAGATTATACTTGAAAATATTTTGCCATTTTGTTATTTTATAATCACAATGAAGAAAACAGCTTTCTGAATTGATTCTTCTTACAAAATAAGAGGCAACTAGTTAGCAAGATCTAAAGTAATACTTCTATGTCTTCAGGCATTCATTTGTTAAAAAGTTTCACTTCTTAGTTTACGTTTATAGATTCCTCCTTCTATATTTTTCCTAAATTTACGTAGAATTGGTTTTATTCATGCCTCTTGTATATTGTAGAATTCCCATGTTTTATTGAGAAAAAATTTCTCTAGTTTTACATAATTAAGCAGAGTGTATTCTACATCATGAAAGAAAGCTGAAATAATCCTATTAATATGGAACAAAAGAGAAGAAAGGTTTGGCTCAAGTCATATTATGTTCACTGCAACAATTCTCTATACCAAATGCATGAATACTGATATATTTTGATTGTTGTTTTACATGCACTGCCTCCAATTAAAAATAATAATGCTAAGCGAAACTAAATGGGAACATAGATACTTTATTTTACAGTTTACATATTTCTTTCACATATGTAGTTTTCATTTTATTATTGTAAGTTTTCTCTGATTCTTGACTTAGTGAGCTCCTAGTGCCCTGGACTGTCATTTCCTGGGTTAAGATCTTACCTCAAACCTTTCTTGGCTGCGTGACTTTGAGCAGGTTACTTAACCTTTAACTTTCTCTCCCTAGACTTCCTTATTTCTAAGGTAATATAGTTTTTAAGGAAAATTAAATGGGAAAATAAAGTAAAACACTCCAGATAATGCCTTCACATAATAAATACTTAATAAATGTTACTTATTGTTATCTCCATTTTATACATGAGGACCATCTGGTTCAACAGATAAGCATAGCTTTTATGCAAGAAATAGATATGCTGCATATCTTACACTAATGTATTTTGTATTAAAATGAAATGAGTTTAATTTTTAAAAAAAATACTTTTGTAGAATTGCATTTCAGAGCTAAAGAAATAGGCAGAGCTAGAGATAATATGGAGGAAGACATTTACTGCTTGTCACAGAGCAACCACTTTGGAGCTCAGAATGCTTATCCTTACAACATCCCTTTGAATATTATCATAGCCTGTTAGGAAACTATGACCTTGCCCTTTGATAATCACATCTTTAGACCAAAGTAGGAGTCTAAAAACTGATTTGGCAGCAAGCCAATTTAGACATGTTGCATGTTTTGCATGACCAGTGAGTCAAAAGGGCTTTTAATATATATTATTTTAACACATATTATTCATTTGATGATAGGAAACACTTACTTTGAACCTCAGTTAATGAAAAATTATCCTCCCCAAAAGAATCCCATAATGCTAATTAGCACATGTCTTACAAGAAATAATAAATTGGTATGCTAGGCATTTGTGAAATGTGTTTTCCCTATTAAATACTGTCTATAGAATATCTTTTATTTTGCCTATTAGCCTACAAAGCCTAAAATACTTAATGTCTGTCTCTTGACAAAGTTTGCCAACTCTTGAACTAAGGCACAAGTGTGACTTTTGTATGGAAAAATGACTTTTTGACCATCATGCAGGCCTTCACTTTGAACTATATTTTTCCAATATGGTTATAAACTGCCTCTGTTAATCAGTGCTGATTTTTACCTAAAACATTTAATATTTAGTTTTGGGATATAAAAATATTGATTTTAAGTTTATGTTAGACTAGAGTGAATTTCTTTGTGATTTTAGCCTGATATAATGACCTTATAAAAGGAAGGTCAACCATTTTCAATCTAGCAAGAGGAACCTACAGGAAATGTGAGGGGTTCTGTCCTTTCCTTTCTAACACAGAGTGTTTTCCTTCTGTGAAAATTTAGGAGACACATCATCAGACTTAGTAGAGTCGAAGGATCAGGCAATTTTAAACTATTTACAAATGTGTTTTCTTTTTCTTGATGATGAAAATCTTGAAAATTCACTTTAAGTTTATGTAACTATTAAAATTTTGCTGTGTGTTTTCCCTTAGGCTTTTAAATGTTAATGTGTTTTTTCAACCTACATCATTGAGTGTCAACACTCTTTTGCTTTATATTTTCCACTATAGTTTTTTTCTATTATCGACATGTTCTCTCTTCTTCTTCAAGTATCTTACATATTTAATGTTCAAATGTCATTTAGAGCTACTTCACCATCTCTTCCCCATACACTTTTCCCTTTACATATAGAATAAGACATTGCACAATATACTGGAGTCAGAATTTGAGAGGCAGTGTATTGCATGGCTTTATAAATGGGGTTTAATGTCACACCAGAATTCTGGTTGCTCCTTTGCTGCTTTCTAGCTGTATAAACATGGCCAACTGAGTGAAATCACGTGATTCTCAGTTTTTTCCACTACTAATGGAGGATAAAAATAGTCTCTGTCAAGGGATTGTTGTCAGTGTTAAGTAACTAAAACACACAAGGTGAGTTCATTGTATGGAACGCAGCATTATTTAATTAAGGGAGTAATAATATTGTAATAACTGCGACAAATTTAAGATTCAAACCATCCAAAGTCATCATTAAACACATAAGGAAACCAAAGTCAGAAAATCTAGGCAATACATCCTTAGCTACTCAAGCATCCCCACTTACTGGAGATCAATGTTCAGAACTTCCATTTTAATTTAACTGCACAACCAACAAAGTATTTTATTATAAGAGTGGGGAACCAATCTCCCTCCTTCAAAAGAGTGATTTATATCGTGAGACACAAATATCATAAAACTCAGTATATCCATCTCCACCCTTTGTTCATGCAGCTCTGGGCCTGGGCAGGGCTTGATCATTTTAAGTTGACTTGTTCTTCCACTCCTAAAGTGTGGCTGTCAGTCCAACTTCCCAGTATTCATTACGAAAATGAGTTAGTATAAGATCATATTAATAGTTAATGGAAGTATGTAATATATTCTTGTAACAAAATATTTTAGAAATTTTTCATTTATCAATGCAATAGTAATAGAAATCACAAAATAATATCATTTCTTTTCTTTTGGTACTGGGGATTGAGCCCAGAGACATTGCACCACTGAGCTACATCCCTGGCCTTTTTTAGTTTCAAACAAGGTCTCACTGAATTGTTTAGAGCCTTATGAAGTTGCTGAGGCTGGTCTTGAACTTTCAGTTCTCTTACCCCAACCTCCCAAGACACTGGGATTACAGGCATGTGCCACTGTGCCTGACTGTATCACCTGTTATTAAATAAGCACCCAACTCTGGTAGATCAGTGGATATTATATTCATCTTCATAATACTCAGGCAAAGCAGAAATCATTACCACATATAGATAGTATTAAACTGGAAAAAAAGTCTATAAGTATAATAAATCTTTGGTTGAGACATAATAACTAGGGCAGGTTGCTAGGGATCTCTACTTTTGAAGGCTATTTCCTTGGAAAATGACTAAGGTTTAGTTGCCTCTGTGGGGTTGTACATGAAAATATTTTGGTGCCCCCTAGAGGTTATCAGGCATGTGCACTTGTCAAACTGTGAAATGAGAAGCAGAAGCCCACTCTGCAGGTGTTCTCTCTGTCACTCATTGCTTCTTCGTTCTCTATACTTCAGGTGGCTCAGTTACAATCACAGAGTAGCTCTTGAGCACCTGTTCTCAAACTTCAGGCACCATCAAAACCACTTGGAGGGGTTGTTAGAACAGACTTCTGTCCTCCACCCCCAGAATTTCTGATTCTGTGAGTCTGAGGAAGGGACTAAGAATCTGCATTTCCAGTTACAGCCCCTGGTGATTCTAAGGTTGCTGGTCAAGGGATCAAACTCTGAGAATCACTGACCTAGAGAATACCCTTCCAGCTGAAGCTCTCTGCAGAAGCAGGTTGGGTTTCAGTACCCTTGGAGAGCTGGTGCTATGGGACTCAGCTCTGCATTGCTCCCCTAGACAGGTGTGCAGGGACATACACACCTTCTATAGGATTCCTTGACCCTCAAGAGTTCCAGAGAATTTACAGACACATTTCAGTGAAGGAGAACCAATTGAGATTCGGGGCCAGAGAAAGCAGGTTCTGTTTGAAGTTCTGCTATTTAATCAGTTGTACCTTGGGTGCAGATCAAGATCCTCTCCCAGATGGGAGTAAAACAGCAACCATCCAGAATGCACTGTGGTTCTAATTCTATCAAATGACTTGGCACTTGGTAGGTGCAGAATTGTTTTGGGTTCAATCTTAATCTCTGTGAAAATACCTACATTACCAATGAAAGATGTTGAGAAAAATTAGATAATTAGGTACATTTTGCAATGATGGAAAATAGTAACACAAAGGCAGTTAAACCCAAAGAATCATTATGCAAATTTTATGAAATTGATCAATGCTATTAGCATTTTCTACCTTTGCTTAAACAAAGGGACAGTTATAATTTTCACTCATTTTTACCTCTTTTTACTATTTTTTTCCCTTACTCTTTTCCCATATGTCCCAACTCTACTACCTTTTGTCTTCCCCACCCTGCCTGCCAAAAAAAAAGAAAAAAAGAAAAAAAGGGAGGGGGGGAGGGGAGAATTTTTTTTTTTTTTTTTTTTCCACTGTGTGAGCTTCAAGTGTCTAAATAGTTTCTAAGTTATTCTGGCAACTGGAATTTTTTCTCGAGCTAATAGGAGACTTGAATTTTGGCTACAGTGGATTCCACCTCTGTTTAATCCAGGTCAGGATTTATGGAGACCTCATGTGGTGACAAGAAGCACCACAGAAGGCTTTCTTCAGAGCTGGCTGTAACAGTCAAAGGGAAGCTCAGAACTCATTTGGGAGCATATAATGGAGAAAGAATTAAGACCTAGAAGTTAAAATTATCAAAGCATTCAAGGCCTCCAACAAACATCCTGCAGTAATACTGAAGGAATAATACAGTAACATTTTTAAAAATGAGAAATCTGCTCACTCATGTGTAAGTTCCTTTTATTAACTGAAAAACTGATGACACACAAAACACTAATGCACCATACATCTCAGGAATTTGTTACCTTGTCTGTTTTGATTAAACTCATTGGACATATCTTCTTATATAAATTTGCATCAAATTGTAAATATGTTTCTGTGGGAACATTACTGTGAATGTTATTTTCAGCTCCTTGATTTTATACAGTGTAAAATGATCTAGAGAAAGAATCAAACTTGAACTCGTGTCTAAGTATCTCATTCATCCAATAATATCAATAACATTTATGAATATTGGAATGCAGGATCTGTTCTTGCGATTAAAATGCTTTATCTATGTGGTAGATAAAGTTGAACACAAATACATCTCATTGCCAATGAGGTATTAAAGCTGTGAAATTAAATGAATTAGTGTACCAGTAAATGTATCTAAACACATAATTTACTGGTATACACTACAGAACATTCACTGGGAGGGAAGATACTCAACAACAGGTACTTGTTCTGAATCTCCTTTTCCTTGCAAGAAATGTTACTGTGGCTTCTCCTCTCTCCTTAAGGAAGTTACATAACAGTCCTTTAAGCTAAAATCTAGAAGGTCAAGTAAGTTAATAAATGTTAAATGTTTTGAAGTCTTTAAAGGAATGCAGCAATATAAATCCATGGCATTACAATGAGTAATCCTGAATTCCAACCCAGTTTGAATGGGTGCCCTGTCTTTGGAATCATGTTCAAAAGGACTTTTGAGTTTTCCAGAGCCAGCAAAATGATAGAGGTAACTTTATGAAAGGATACTTTGGAATATTTTGGAATATTTAAATAGGAAATAGTTAATGAGGATGTTAGAGAGATTTCAGGTGGAATATGTTTTTGAATTAAAGAAATTAGTTAATTATCAAGACACCTCCTATGTGCCAGGCATATTGCTATATGCTAAAAATCCCAAATGAATTGGAAACGTCTTTCTGCTTCCAAGTGAGTAACAGATAATTATATAAATAATCATTATACTGTAAAGTTGGCATTTATTTGGAGGCATGCACAAATTTCGGTGAAAACATTTCAAAGGTGGAAAGAAACTAGGAGAAAGAATGAGGTGATATATTTTAAATTCAAGTGAAGGAGCTGACTCATTTAGAGGTCATTTCAAACGTATGGTGACATTGTGTTTTTTTCTGAGGAAGCTGGAGAGAGGTATCTGTTGCCAGACACACATCACACTAAAGAAGAAACAAGGAAATTCTCTTTCAAAACAGTTTAAAAAAATATCTAGAACTGCCCTGAAATAAAAGAAACCTTCTGGTACAATGTATGTTGCTAAGGATTTATTTTTTTACACTCTTTTGCCTCCAAAGAGAGTAAAATCATACAGGCACTTCCAAACCCTTTGAGTTTTGTGAGCGTTTTGTGTATTCAAGACGTCAATTGAGCCTCGCGTTGTAAAGTGTGTGACTATAAAGAAAGGGTTAAACGGAAGAGGGTGGCTTGGAGATGGGAATGCAACCAAGACGGTTGAAAAACACCGTTTTCCAACTTGCAAAAACTCTGAACTTTTAAGCTCCCAAAAATACACATGTGTGTGTCTGTTAGCGCAGGCAGATCTATTTCGGTAGGTTTTTTTTTTTTTTAAATTTTTATTTTAAATCAAAATCTCTGTCTTTCCTTTGCTGTGTTGCAAGCACTGAGCAGCCCCCTTAGGATCGCGTGGCAAAAGCTGCAGCACAGGCACTGGCGACACTATTTATTTATGAGCCGCGTTCAAAGCCGCCCTCTCCCCATTCTCGCGCTGCGAACCACCATCTCTTAGCCCAGGTCGTCTCTGGGGCCAAGGAGTTGGAGGTGGGGGCCCGGGAGTCTCCTTCCTACCTCAAACTTTGCCCGAGCGTGGGAGCGAGAGCGCGAGCCAGGACGCACGGGAACGCGCCCGCCCGCCGCCGCCTCCGCCTGGCGCTGGCAGCCAGGGCCTCACCTCTCCCCTGCGAGGTGCGGGCTCCCCTCGCGCAGCCAGGGGGCGGGGCCGGGCCTCGCGGGGCGGGGCCGAGGGGTGGGGGCTCAGGCGGCTATATAAGGCCCGCGCCAGCTTAACTTGGGACTTGGGGTTATTTATTTGGGAAGCGCCTGGACGGCGGAGGTTGGTGGTAGCTGTGGCTGCGGCAGACGGTGGTTAAAAAAGGAGGCGGCGGCGACAGCGAGTGATGGGAGCGCCGAGGCTCCCGGGCGCAGGCCGGAGCTGCCGAGCTTTCCAGGCACGGCGGGAGTGCTGAGGAGAAAGGGGAGCGTCCGGGGGCCAGCAGCCGGCTCCAGAGGCGCGGGCTGGTTTTTTGTTCGCAAGCGCTCAGCGCCTGGCAGCCGGAGCGAACAACTCATTACAACAACAACCCACCTTTCAGCAGCCAGAGAGACTTAGGCTGCCGCGTCTGTCCTATTGTTTAGACACTTGCCAGGGGCTCCAGAGCAGCAGACCCCGCTCTCTGTCGCCGCCTTCTCTCTCCCTCACCTCCCTCCAGGGAGCGGGAGACACGGAAAGCAGCCGAGAGGGCAAGAGGCAGGAAGGAAGGACTGCCCCGGACTGTAACCGCCGAGTCAGGTGCAGCATCGGGAGCCGGGTGGCTTCTCAACGTCGGCGAGAGGACTGCTACTGTGGAGGTGGGAGACGGTATCCAAAACCTGGGAAAAGTTCTGCACTTTGAGGAGGAGGACCCACTTGTGTGAGGCTGCCAAGAAACGACAGAGACTCTGCGCCCGCCTGGAGCTGGCTGTTTTTCTTCCACCTTTGCCATCAGGTGTCTGCCGCGGAGCTGCAGCGTATCCGGGAGACGAGAGGGGCTGACACACGCGCGCACACACATTGCCATTCAGCTGTCGCCTGGACTCTACCAGGAGTAGCGGATCTCACCCTCCCGCCTGCCACCTAGCTATCCTCCAGACAAACTAGCAGGACGTGGGTCGTGAACACCTCCACCTTGGCCTTTGCCTTTGCCCTCCTTCCGGCCTGCCTTCTTGCAAGTCCTGCCCTAGTCAGTGCCTCTACCGCCTTCGCTGGAGCTCTAGTCCTAAACTTGGCCTGTTGGATTTCCTTTGCTGGAATTTTGACTAGTGGATATTCCTACCCCGCTGCAGCGGTCCTACTGCCCTTTTGTCTTTCCGTGTGACCTCAGGGCAGGCCCTTGTGCAAAGCGTCGCCAAGGACGCCGGGCGGGAGGCGGGTTTGCCGAGACATCCTTCAGCGAAGTGCATGTGTGTTTGCAAACCAACCTTGCCTGTCTGGAGACCGCGAGGACCGGTCCGGGCTACCGCTGAGCAGCAGGCTGGGGAGGGGCTGCGTGAGTGAGCCGAGCCCTGCACCCCGCAGCGCCGCCCCCAGTTCCCTGGGGTGCACAAACGCCGGGTGCGCCCCCGCGCGCCATGCCCAGTTGCTCGGCGCGCTCCGTTCTGGGCCCGAGGGGCTCCTACGCCTTCTAGCTTCAAGGAGTCCACTTTGATCAAGAACACCGTTACTACTGAGCTCCCCTCTTCTGCCTCGCACTTCCCCCACCCGCACTGGAATCGAATTTGTAGAGGGGTGTGTGGGATCAGAGTATCATCTCACTCTCCCCCCTGGCAACCGTCCTTTGCATCTTCACAGTCCTTGGGAGTCTCAGCTCTTTTACCGCCAAGTCCATTCTTGAGTGACGGAAGACGTGTGATTTCCTCCCCCACTGCTCCTGGGGGTCTCCTTGCACCCTCGGCCAGGCGGATTGATCTTCAGGTTCGAAAGTTGCCCACGGAGTTCCTGCCCTGCTACAAGAGGGCGTAGAGGGAAAGGGAAGGAGTGAGCCTGTTTCGGCTCTATTGCCTTGAATATTAATTATTACTGTTCCATATTATTTTGTGCATATTTTCCCGGCCACTCTGGGTTGTTAATCCTGCGCCAACCACTGGGCCTCAGACACTGCGCGGTTCCGTCGGAGCAGCGAGCTAAAGAGAAATCCCCAACGCCTGCAAGCAAGGAGGCGGCGGGGGAAGATGCGCGGCATTGGCTGGCAGACGCTGTCCCTATCGCTGGGGTTAGTGTTGGCGGTCCTGAACGAGGTGGCGCCGCAGGCGTGCCCGGCGCAGTGCTCCTGCTCCGGCAGCACTGTGGACTGTCACGGACTGGCACTGCGCAGCGTGCCCAGGAATATACCCCGCAACACAGAGAGACTGTGAGTATGGGTTCTTCGTCTTCCCCTTCTCCCCATCGCCTTAGCGCACCCTTTTCTTCGAGCCTGAAAGGACCGAGTAACCCAGGGACCTGGGACCAGTGCCTGGGGCAGCCTTTCTGATTCTCTAGATCGCTCACCCTGGGGTAGGGCCCTCCCGGAGAGCCAAGGACTGGAAGGCACTGACCAGGACGGGGTCACTGCCCAAGGAGGGGCGGGTCCGCTGGCGGCTGCGTTTGGTCCCTTTTCCCTGCTCTTGTCCCGCCACTGCCACTAGCAGCCTCTTGTGGACGAGTTCTTCAGGGCTGGGGAGATGGGAGATGGGGAACAAGTATTAGAAGATGACCCAGGCTAGGAGACATGACTTTGTTTTCGGATTCCCTATAAAGAGTCACCTTGCTGTTGCAAATATTCGTAGGTCGGTTTTAGGACCGAGTCCCCGCCCTTGTCGCCGCGGTTTGGCGTGGCGGGGATGGCAGGGGGGGTGCTCAAAAAGAGAAACTTAGACTCCCTGGCTTTGTGCTGCCCTCCTGGGAACGAAGGAAGGGGAGAAAGGTCATAGGGTGCCCTGGGGTATTACTAACAGGCAGGAAGGGTGCCCCCGTAGGGCCACAGCTGGCTTCGTGGCGGTGCGCAGCCCCCGGCTACTATCCCCCGCCTCCCTTCTGCCCGGAGAGGCGGCGGTAGCGGGCCCCAAGAGACTCCTCCAAGATAACGACTGCGGCGGAGGACCGCGTCCCAGGGTTTAAGTGAAGTTGGTGTACCGGTTCGCCAAACCCGCAGCCGCGGAGATGGATCTAACTGCTTAGGCGACCCTGCGGCCCTCGGCTGCCCCCTCCGGCTCTTCCTGCTGAGCCCCTGCGCCCCAGTCCACCTTTCTGGCAGTTTCTGCGTCCCTTCACGTGGCAGCAGCTCCTCTTCCTGCCCCTCTTCGCGCTCTGGTGCCCACAGACGTCCCCGCCTCCCTGTCTCTGCGAGTCTCTAATGAAGAAGTAAACGCAGACCTGGCGTTGACGGCCCACGCGCTCCTGGTGGGGCGCTTCCCGAGTTCAGGGAAGCGGAGCATGGAGGCCATTCTCTTTGTGAATGCCGGAGCCGCCGCCCCAGTCGCCAGAGCGTCCTAGGCACGCAGTGCTCTCTCGGGGGCGCTTGGACCGGGCGGGCGAGGGCGATGGGGACCCTTGCGCTGGGACTCTGTTCCCGCGGCCTCTCCCTCGGGGGTGTGAGGTCAGTGAACTGCGTAGAGGACGCCTTCAAACTCACACTTCTGCACCCGCGCGGTCTGCAGCGCCTGGAGTCGCCCTTCTTTCTTATCTAACCCATTTCTCTGGCCCTCTGCTTAAAGGCCCAAGTTGAACCTTTTCTTCCTTTGGAAAGGCTCATCTGGCCCCAGCCTCACTGGGTCTCCCCCTACCCGTTTTTCTTCATCCCTCCCAAACCCTCAGTGGTGCCCAAGTTGGGCCTTAACCAGGGTTGTCTTATCAAGATGTGATTGATCCCCTACATTTGCCTGGAGTGGGAGGTAGTGATTCCATGTTATCTCAAATAGCCGGTAAAAGATCCCGACGATTTTCGGAACAACTTAATGATACTTTGCTCAGCATAGAGAAATAGGGGAGAAAGGAAAGGAAGTAATGCAGAATTCTGTTATAGTACTTGTCATTTCATGTTCTTCCGAATAGTTCACAGTTTAAGCACTAACATGTCTTACTCAACCAAAAGGGAATGCACTGGGGTTGGGGGTGGGGGATGACAATTGAGTTTTGGATCCCTGAAAAAAAAAAAAAAAATCCCTGTGAAGAGATTTATAAAGTTTTCAGAAAGTAGTATAGTCAGTGTTGGCTTATAAAATTCTTTTATCAACAAAGTAAAAACTTAAAATACACGTTTCAAACATGCAGTTGTTACGACGAAGGTAAGAGAGAACTTAGGATCCAGCAGGAGAACATTGGAACCTCAGCAAAAGCTGGTTTTGCTGGAAATGATCCCAGGTAGGGCAAGTTTAGATCTTGAACTGAGATGCCAGAAAAAGAGGATTGTGACTCTTGAAGGAACAGTGGTGCTGAAATTTGAACAAAAATGTCAGGGCCTGAATACCATTTCCATTATTGCCCCCGCTAGTAGTTTTCGCTTTACAATCACAGCGGGATTCCCTGAGCCACAAATGAAGAGTTTAGTTTTTATACAAACATAGAATTGTTGGAAAGTAAATGCAGGTTCTTTGAAATGCATTTCTTTTGATGGCCCTCTAACTTTTTTCTTTACCTTAGGAAGTTTGCCACCATGCTCCCCTAAGGATAGTGTTCTGACTTTTTTCTTGAATAATATGAGAAAATCCTTCTCTTAACTTTCTGAGGGGAAATTCAGTAATAGTAAAATAACAGAATACCTGTGAATTTAATACACACATCCTTATAAAAACAAAAATCCAAAGCTCTGCATATATATGTGTATATGTATACATCACACACACACTCACACACACACACACACACACAAGAACAATTTTCATAATACAATTACTTCATTTTCTTGTCAAAGGCCAGCAAGAATGAACTTAGTAAACTTGAGCATTTATTCAATATTTCTTCAAAGGTTGCCCCTTTCTCTCTTCCATTTACTTTCTAAACTACAAACTAATTGAATCAATTTTTAGGGTTAAAAGTTTGAATCTACTTTAAATTTCACTTTGTTTAACTAAGTGTAATAGAAATAAAATGGAGCTTTCATTTTCTGGTTGTCTCTTAGGGATTTGAATGGAAATAACATCACACGGATTACGAAGACAGATTTTGCTGGCCTTAGACACCTAAGAGTTCTGTAAGTGTCCTTCCTCTGTAATATGGGGAATTGTGTTTGTTTTCAAGATTGCATATTTAGAATTGTTACTTGTATCAGTTTTTAAAATCTTTCCAATGACAGAAATTAAAAAAAAAAATTCAAAGGTCTTGTTTCCTTTATTTTTTATCATTGTAGTAAAACTTTTAGTAAAAAATTGGGCTTTTATTTTAAGATTGGACATATGTCACAGAAACAATGTTATAGAAATGACCTTAAAAGTGTTTTATCATACCCTAAGTACCTTATGCATGTAAATTTGTAGAATAGTTGCTTTCATAGTATGAATAAATAATGTGGGACCTCTAATATTTTAGTATTTGAGATTAACTTGAAAGTCTGAAGTAGATCTGTGTTTTAATATTAATGAGATGAAAATATTTAGACTTTTTTCAAAGAACAAGTGGATATAATTTCTAACATTAACATCAAGTCATCCAGCTTTTTAACAGAGCTGCAAGTGGAAAAATGTTTATCTATTAAAATACATTAGTTATAATTTGTGTTAATTTTCTTGCCCTTAATATCTTTGCAGCTTATATAAAATTGTTGCAGTATGATTACTTCTTTACCTAGTGGGTTAATTTAGCTATGAATCAATCATCATTCAAAAGTCAATGCTACATAAACTTGTTTTCTCCCACGAGATTGTAAATATTTACATCTTAATGGCCATCCACTCTGTAAACTCAGTGTTCAATTTTTAAGACGTATTTTGACCCTTATGAAATATTTTGGTTGCTGATGGGTATCCATAAGTCAGAATTCAATATGTGTGTGATGAATTACTGTAGTTAAGAACTCAGTTGAAAATCAGTGTACCAAAAACAGCTATCAAAGCTGCAATGTCATGGCTCCTTTGTTATATTTAAGGTTTAGAATTTGAGTAGTGAATTTCGTGAGAAACTGCTTAAGTGTTTTCTGTGAAACTTTTGTGATGTGGATGCTTTTTCTTTTCCATGAGTTCTTTCACATATATCACCATTAAATTTGCTATTAGTTCAAAGCAGAGCAAACTTTAACTTTACAGAGAGGAAGAGGTTATAAATTTTCAGTTGCTGAATAGGAATTGATTGAGATGGTAACATTAAGAAGCATGTTGTATTTTTTCATTTCAGTCAGCTTATGGAGAACAAGATTACCACCATTGAAAGGGGAGCATTCCAGGATCTTAAAGAACTAGAGAGACTGTAAGTATTTTCAATTCCAAACTCATGACAACATGACTGTAGTTTTACAAACTCTTGAATTTCAAGGCTTGTTTCTTCTATTTCATGTTTTAGCTTTAAAAAGTAGAAATGGGTAGAAAAGGGTAGATGAGTAAGTGGTTTTCAAACAAATTTACAAGCAGAGTTTCTGGATATAGGGTATTAATTTGTAATAAAGCACAAAAATGCAGATTTACTTTCCTGAGATATTTATTTACTTGATAACCATTGCTTTGGCACTGAAAGATGTTCATGTTTTTCTTATTTGTTCATCTGTTTTTTGCTTGCCTATGCTGGAAGATAGGTGGACATTTTGTTTGCATTAATAGATTAATAGTGCATATGGAAGAGAGGTTTTCTAATAGTAATTTAATTTCCATGTTGTTGCTTTGTGTATCATTAGTGATATTTTAAATTTTTACTAATGATTTAACTTTTGATATTTATCATTACAGTGAACATTGCTAATAATTGTTATTTGCAACTTTATTTTGTTATTCTATAGTAGCTTTTAAAATATTCCTCCTGGGAAATAAGTTAAAGATTATGAAAGTAATATCTGTTATCAAGGTATGGTCATTTAACACTGACCCTTGTTTTTCCAAGATTAAATGTAACCTTCAAACTAAAATAAATATTTTTTGGACACAAATTCTTAATGAATTCATATATATTACTTGATTTTTTTGTGTTTACAGTATATATTTACAAAAGGCAAAGCCTCTATATGAAGTAGAAAAAAATTACAGACTTTGTAATTTGAAATGTAATTTCATATTCTCATAGGTCTTGATTATTCCACTTTAGTAAGTTTGCATTCTAAGGACAAGTAAAAGATCTACTAAAAGTATTAACAATTATTTTAACAAGTTTTCATGTCTGCTTTAATAGTTACTTTAAGTAAAAATAAAACTTTTATGTCAAATAATAAAATGTGTTCACTTTAGTCAGAACATATAGTCAGATTCAGTAGGCCCAAAGGCAGAAGTTAATTCTGTATAATTGTCCATAGGTGGAAAAATGACTTGTCATTTTCTGAGATATTTATAAATACATAGGCTTCATTTTTTATGACCTCAAGTAAAATCCAGAAATGTCTGCTACATTTATCATAAAACTTGGCCCATGATGGATATTACAAAATGCATAATATAATTGTGGGATTAAAAATAAATTTAAATCACTACTTTGAACTAGTCTTGGGAGAATGTAAAAACAAGATAAATATTTGATTGAATTCATAGTAAAGTTCATAAATTCATACTTATTTCTAAATACATAAAATTATTCTGAAATTATTTATTATCTGATGTCCTTCAGAGGCATTCATAGGCTTTGTGACTAACTCACAAATAGATCTTTAATCATTATTTTTTAAGGTATTGATACAATCATTTAAATTAATAGGTAATTTAAATAACCATATAAATATTGACAGTTTTGTCAAGAATAACTTCTGGCAGTGAGAAGGCAATATTTATATCTTGGTTTTTAAACAATTTTTAAATCAAAGAAGAAGTCTTAATGGTTTTTCCTGTAGCCTCTACTTTGGTTATATTGGAATTGTAAATATTTTCAGAAAGACTAGAAGAAAACACACTTCTGGTTATTTTTCAAGTTACTCCAAATATCATTTGCACTTTCATCTTGACTGAATTAACTTTTCCTAAAAATTATTAACGAGACACTGTATGGTCTGAAATTTGATTGGAGTTGTAAGTGGTACTATTTTTTGACTTTGCCTTCCTCTGGGAATGTCACTTCATCTCAGAACAATTTTCTATTCTACTAAGACTAAGTCAGATGTTTCAGAGTGGGAGGAGAATTTGTAATTTTGAATGAAAACTAATATATATGCAGGACTTCTTTAAATCACCCCAGCTGTTGGCTGAGAGCAAATATTTCATATTTGTGAGGAAAAGCTGAGAAAATTCCTTTTGTTTACAACTGCCAAGTCCATCTGATGGAAGCACATTGTTATCTGACAGCCAATTCATCTCCTTGGGACTCTGGAATTCAAAACCATTTCTTAGGAACATTGTGGATACACTTTTCAAATATTTATTTTTTAAATACATTAAATGGCAAGCAGTTTTACTAAGGAATGCATTCAACTTACTGTGAAACAAAACTATTTTAAATTTTGTTCAGCATATTGTTTTAAAAATAAAAATTTAAAATAACAACCAAAAAGCTACCTTGTGAGTATCATTCTCAGATTGTTATGGCCTTTGGTATACACCCCTATTTTAGTCAGGGTCATTAACATCACAAAATTGCTTGCTTTTTCAAAAAACAGCAAGGGACAATGTGAAAGACAGGAAATAATCAATGAATTAACTTTAACTATGAATTGTGTAAACGTAAATGATTTTTTAATAATTTAGTTGTGAAATTTTATTGGAACTCTAAATTATGAAAAGATGTGTAAGTGCTGGCATATGTTGTAAATGCCATTCATACAGTGAACAGTGACCTAATTTTCTTTCCTTGTATGAAGAACAAAAAAATAAATAAACTATTTATTTTACTTGTGTGTAATTTATGGTTCTAAATTATTTTCCTTTAAAAATGATAAAACAATTGTAAATGATATTTTGTAAATATTTAAAGTTATATTTTTCTCTTATTTTATTTCAATGTAGTTTTTACTTGATCTAGAGAGAAAAAAAAGACCTGAAATCAGAAGATAAGATTTGTGCCTTTTTATAAATCCAACTTTTTAATCTGTAAGAAACAGGATCATGTTGTTAGGTTGAATTTAATGTTAGCATGGAATAAGAAAACCATTTTTTGTAAATCAAAGCATTATAGTGGCAAAAGAAAGATATTTTTCCACTTCAAAGAATGGATATAATTCTCAAATCTCAGTCACAATGTCAAGGAATACATGGATGTTGGAATCCTTCCTCCCCCTTCTCCCTCCTTCCTTCTATCTCTCTGTATCTCTCCCTCCTTTACTTTCTTCTTTCTTTCCCTCATTGTTTTCTCCCTTCCCCCTTTCCTTTCATTTCTTTTTCTCCCACCTTCTTCCCTTGTTTCCTTTTCACTCCCTTCTTTGTATTGTGTAGAAACGACATCAGATGATGTGGTCATCATTAGAATGTGGTCATGAGTCACTGTATGGGAGTAAATTAATTTCGCCTACACACCACGAGCACACATGGCTTCCTGTATTGTCACTCTGCCACCACAGTCCCCAGACCTGCATGTGCAGTGGCAGATTTTCTAAGATGCTTTGTATTGCCAGCAGTACCTGGTTTTTTGGGGGAAAAAAAATGAATTGAGAATGTTTCCCCTTTATATTTTATTAGCTGGTTTCTTATTGTTTAATCAGAAGGTCCTATAGAAATCTAATGTAGTTAAATGACTAGTTAATTCAGTGCAAAATCAATTAAGAGAAAAGAAGAAAACATACCAACCAGTTAGCGACAGTAACAAATAAGAATACTTACAAAGTATACTTCTTTCATATACTTCCTAGAAGATACCTTTCTATAGCCACAGTAAATTCTCCATACTAAATTATTAATACAAGATATTTCTCAGCGGGTAGATAATTCTTTAGATGGTTTTTAAAAAAGGCAACATTGGGATCGAAAAATTCTGTGGACTGCCGTAAAATTCTCTTGCTTACATAAATTTTCAGTTCATGTACTATTATGATAATGCTGTAGTCATTGAGTTATGAAGGCTTTTTTTGAGGAGCTAGGCTATTTCAGGGTTACACTATGGAAAATCATCTTCCCCTTTTGCAAATTCCTTCATAACACAAATAGAAGAGTATGAGAAAGTATAGGGTTGTCATTTTTAAGACAGTTTGATAGCTACTTCAGTACTGCAAAAATGAAATTTAAATATGTCTGTCTACCTTATGTTAAGAGACCAAAAGCATACCATGGAAACTCTTGGATATTAGGCTTTTCCTGGCCATTACAATCACCTTCTAATCTTCAATAAGGAGATTGCTGAAGTGGTAAAGGCAAGTACGTGGACTGTGCCATCTTCTCCCACCAGCAATGTGTCAATGTGTGCTTTGTGGACAAATATTGCTTTAAATGTTCCCAGTTTTAGTCTCTTTCTATTTAAAATGATTTTTTTCCCTTAAACTTTGTCTGTAATTATTCATTTTTCTTGAAAAATTAGTCCTTAAAATATTAAAAGGTACCCTTGTTTTGAATCCTGAAAAATAAGCCTGTAAAATGTTTTGAAGTTTCCACAGAGTAAAAACAAACAAAAATAAATAAACAGAATTTCCACCAAGTTGATACAAATGAAATATATTCATTTTAATTTAGGAAAGTCTTAATTCCTTTCCGAAGAGCCTATCTTTGAGCAAATACTATATTTTCATCAAAGAATATCCAAAGGGCACATTTCTTTTCTTTTTCTAGGGTGGTGCTGAATTAGTCCTCTTTGCATGAACATGCCATTCACAAGCAAGTGACAGTGTGAAGTTGAGAGCCCTGGCACTCTAGGGCCTTTGTTGTGGGTTGCTACACATGAATTCAAGTGCAGAATATGTGGTGGAACAGGTCTGAAGGAAAGCACAGTTTATCCTGTTCATCAAGGATGTCAAGAACCCCTCTTCTGACTCATCCTGCAAGTTTATAGGCAACACATGATATATATCTTTTCTTATTGTAAGGACAAACTAACAACAGTGCTAGTCTCCTTGGACAAGAATGTGAGCTCATCTCCAGAGCTGTTCTCTGGAATCTTTGCACCTAGGTTGAAAGTCACTGCAGTTGCTTTCTTAGAAATCCTCTTTAAAGAAATACATCAGACTGACAGGTTGAGTGTGCACATTGCATAAGGTAAAAATGCTCTAAATGATGCAATATCCATTACACGTCAGTTATTCTTACATACATATGGACTATTTTAAATTATGTTTCCTGATTG
The DNA here is from genome assembly GCF_902686455.1 of Sciurus vulgaris. Taxonomy (NCBI): domain Eukaryota; kingdom Metazoa; phylum Chordata; class Mammalia; order Rodentia; family Sciuridae; genus Sciurus; species Sciurus vulgaris. The sequence goes on along the minus strand of NC_136469.1, from coordinate 131,158,017 downwards.
TGGTCATAGAAAACCTTAATGCAAATGTGCTGTTGCAAGTTTAGCAGAATATTCAATCCATCTGAGAGGGTTTCTTGTGCAACCTGTTTTTATGGTCCCTGAAGTCAAACTGTGGTGAGAAGGCCTGTTTGCTCTTATAAATTCTGAAGCAGCAAGGCTGTTTATTTTTCCCACATCTGTTTTGGGCTCATCCTTTGTGACAGTGTTTGCTGGATGCTGTGTCTTTTATACCTCCCCTGAAATGAGTAGTTTCATTTGCACTGTTACAAGGTATTTGCGGAAGCAGCAAATGTCAAATATTTTACATTTTATTCTGTTTTTCATTACTTTTGGATACCTTTCTGCCTGAGTTATGCCTTCTACACTGCATTTCCCAACTTTGCATGAATTGAGACTTTTCTGCATGGACTTCGTATGTATTGTTCCTTTTTCTTTCAAAGAAAGTTATATCTTCTGGTCTGGAAGGAATATTGGTAGAAATCTTTTCAGAATGAAATCTTGGTAACCATAGGAATGATTTGGTATTATGAAAGTTGAAATATTGCTTTAAGATAGCCTTTACAAAAAAATTATTTGGCTTTCCTAATTTCAGCATCCATCCACTCTGGATGCAGGTGGGCAGTTCTGAAACACTGACTTTGTATGTAGGATCTGGTGTTGGAACACAGGGTATAAGTTATCTGGATACTCCTGTTTTTAAGTACCTTGCAATATTCTCTGCTGGTGCCTGGTGTCTTCTGAAATACCAGGTAAATACTCATCAGTTGTAGTATTGATTATACTTTCTAACCATGTACAAACTTTCAGTCCTTCTTTTAAAAACAGAAACATTAGGTAAGAGAGATGTCAGAAAATCCTTAATTTCAATTCCCCTTTGAGATTTTGAACACCTTGTTTCATCTTTAAAAACTTCAGTTTCCTCACTTTGAGAACAAGGCTAGGTATTATGGTATAGCTTATACTGGCAGTAGAAGGTTTAGGTAAGGTAATGTACAGTTTCACAAAATTCTTTGCACACAGTACCTAAAGAACTATCATTATACATTTCCATATACCTCTTATTTCTCAGAAGTTGATTTTTAGGAATTATGTTATTTTAACCATTATAGTGTGTGCATAACAAATTATGTTATTTTAACCATTATAGTGTGAGCATAACAAATTTTTGCATTGTGTATTAAAATTATGCAATAGTATAATATGCATTATACTGTTAATTTCATTCTGATTATCTGTTACCATATAGTATGATCAATAGAAGAGTCCAAACTCTTCAAGTTTTGTTTCAGAATGTTTCTCATAAACTTTCTGAATATGTAGAGAAATATGAATAAGTAAAAGGACTAAATAGGAAGCAGTCTTTTTACTAAAAATGTTGACCTCAGCACAGAATACAGGGGACGAAATTGTCCAATGACAATACAAAACTATTTAAAATACAAAACTGTATAATACAAGCTAAGTTGATAATGCTACTGAAAGTTTAAATTTTGTTTTTGTCATGACTGATAAAAGTTAAAATACTTGGTTCAAAAATAGTACAATAAAACATTTAAGAAAAGATAAGTGGAAATTTTATCTGAGAAGAAGTCAAAATAGGGAACTAATTAGTTCTACCCTTGTTCATTTGTGTATGAGAAACAGGATGTTGGAAATAATGAACTTTCTAAGGCAAATTCATCAGATGTTTATTACAGACCAGGTGTGCAGCTAAAATACCTCACACTGACAATGACATGTAAGAACAAAGCATGAATTTTTCACTGGCTTTGGTAAAACCGTTCTTATTTTACATTTTAAATTGGATGGAAGGTTACAAATACTAATTGAATTGAAGTGGAAGTTGAATAAAATAAGACTGTAATATCTACAAAAGGACAAAAGTCACAGGAGCAGCTGGCATGTAATAATTTAGAACAAAGCTTGTCAATAATGTTCAGATGCCCTTCAAATCGAGGTTGTTAAGAATCAGCATTTCAGAGGCCAGTGGTGTTTTGTGTAACACAGAAAGGTCATTCACTCTTCTGGAAGTCACACTCAAAATTAGCTGGTAGCACAGAACACACACTCATTGGGACCCTCCTCATCTTTGCCCTAAGATAAAGTGTCTCAGAGAAACATCACACACCTTTCTCAATCCAGGAATACCATCCAGAAAATTTCCAGATAGTCTTGGAATCTTGGAGGCAGATTCCACCTCAGGATGATGATTCAGGGCTGGGTGTCATTTTACTTCTGTTATCTCCTTGGACATGATTAAGTTTCATTAAATATCTCTACCCTGAGTAGTCGGCAGTTGACTCACCTGGTCTGTATAAGGAGCTAGTTTGTGTCGGTCCCATAAACAAGTTATGCTCAGTATCATCCTTCATTACATCTGTTTTCCTGTCTTGGAACCATCATATTTTAACACAGGCTCACTTGTATTACAATTCTTATAATGACACTACTCTTTAAGCCACTAACAATTTTTTCACATGTGGAATTGAAAGTAAGATTATTTTTTTCTTCAGTTTTTTTTTAGTACTTGTTTTGCACCTTAAGAGTCTTCATTATAATTCTTGATTTTAAAAACTGCTCTTTAAGAATTTAATTTATGGTCATTGTACAATAATCTCTCCTTTTAAATGTTTTCTGTATTGAAATATTTTGGAAGAGTTTCTTCTTTTTTAACTGTAGTACTGATGGAAGAGAGAATAGAACAGAAGTCAAAAGTGAACATAATCTTTTTAAGGAAAAAAATAGCAAACATATCCTGGTTTTTGGCTACATGTTATATGATAAGATATGATATTATTGATGCTGGCTCTTTTTGTGTGATACTATCTTGTCTGATGCTTAAAATGGAAATGTTTCATGGTTGGTTTAAACTTATTAAGATCATTTATAATTGCTGTCCTAAAGGAGTGAAAAACTACTTAAATTCAGAGAAAAAAAGTTTTTATATGTATTTTTTTTCTTTATCTCTCAATGATAGGTATTGAAAGTAGGCATTTTAAATAAGTGAATGTAGAGTCAGTTTTTTTTTTTTTTAATTAAAACAGTGTTTTATTTCAGGTAATTAGTTCATAGATATTTAAGAAACTAGTTATACAAAACTGTTTTTCTGAGGGAAAATTGGTGAAAAGGCAAGTTTCAGCATTCTATTATTTTGAATTATTGTTGAGGAATGTTAGACTGTGTTTCTTCTGTAACTCAGAAGGTATGTTCTGGAGTCATGCCACTTGAATTCAAATTCTAGCTATCTGAGCTGCATGTCTCTCTCCAAAATAGCAGTTAAGAGTTGTACCTACTCTTGGGGATATTGTGAAGAGTGAATGAGATAATTCATGTAAACCTGGCAGAACAGGGAGTATCACATAGTAAAGTTAATGCATGTTAGCTACTACTCTTGGAGCAAATTAAGAAACACTGGGAATATGAAATTGATAATTAAGAGCAGGACACTCCTTGTTCCCAGTTTGAAATATCTACTCTCTCACAACATATGAAGTAGTAGTATTGATGCAGACCCCTAACAAGAAAGCTAGTGACAGCCATCATTCACTAGCATATCTGAATTTGTTAAACTCATTAAATTTCTTCCAACTTCTAGGTGATGTTGAGAGGTGGGGACCAGAGGGTGGGCAAAGAGGCAGATGGAAAAGGAAGGAGGTTAGTGCTGCCTTGGACACGTGGAAGCAGGTAGAATAATCGGGCTTTGGTTAGACACTTGGCTGGAGCGGGGCATCAAACCTCAAGGGACACCCCAATAAGTATGCCAGAAGAAAGCCGTCTTGGTATAAAATTATGTCAGGCTCTTGCTGAACAATATCAAAGGAGGAGGGCAGTCTGTTGTCAATCACTATTTTTAAGACCCTGCTAAGTGCCTGGGAAGGACATGTTGAATGAGAAAAGACTTCTCTCTTTGCCTTTTGATTTGCTTTAAAACCCAGTGAGCACCAGACAAGGGAGGGAGGGAATACAAAGGCAAGGTCTTTACCCTCAAAGAGATCACAGGCTAGTGGAAAGAGACCGTACTTGAGTAAATATCATACAGTGAAGGAACTCTTACTTATCAAATATTTTGGCAGCATAACCAAGGGAGGTGTTGACTCTACGAAGGAGAATTGGGAAGTTGTACAGAGGATGTAAGGAAAGCACCCTTTGGTGAAAAAGGAATCACCCTACACAGAGAACTGTGTCTGCAGTAATTCAGGTTTGTAGGAGGGTGGCTGTCATATGTGAAGAATTGGATGAGTGTTGTTGATCACACGGTTTGGATATTATTAAGAAAAATCATGTCTGCTTTTCAGGAATCGGAATTGGCTCTTTGGACAGTACACCTCCTTCCAAGAATGATTGCTTTCCTAGAAAAATTTTCATTGCCACCATTGTAAATATTGTGACCTGATTTCTTTGGAGATGACTTTAGCAAATCATAATTAGGCTATATTTTATCAAAATTAATGGTAGAATCTAGAAGTACTTTTTCCTTAGAATCATGCCCAAGAGAGAACAAATAAATAAAAGCTTTTGGGTTTCCTTTAACCTTGTTATGGGCTTTATTCCTAAAATTCAGTGTAAGTGGGAAGTAAACCCACCCTTTCATCTCTACTTTTACTTGTTGTGCCTTATTTATCTTGGCATACATTTAAAATGAGTATACATTTTATTAAATGCCGAGAAAGTTTTGGTCAATGAACAACTTCTTAGTGATATGAGTTTATGTAACCAAATCTGTGGTCACCTTCGTTGCTTCATGGCATCTTAGAATTAGAAATTCTGAAGTTCACTTGGTCCAGCTTCTCACTTAATGTAGGATTTCCCTTCATCATCTTCTTGGCAGGAAAAAAAGATAGCATAGACTCTCCTTATCTAGGATAAGTAGGGGACAGTTTTTCAAAGTTGATCTCAGGGTAGATCTTTCCATTTCTTAATATCTCTCATTCTTAGAAAGGACTCCTTACTCTCTTTCTTAGGAATCACAACTACTGGTCTCATTTCTGCCCTCTAGAGACTGAAAGTAATTCTGCTTCTACCTGAGGATCCTTTATATCAAGATTGATATGCTCCTTTTTCTGTCCTTATAACATGGATCGTGAAGACTTAAGAAATACCTTTGGTTTCTTCAGTGTGATATTAGTTTCTGGACCTACTTATGGCTCTATAAACTAAGCAGATTGTGTGTTAGCTAGTCATCATTTTATTTAGATTTGGAAACAGAAATCAGCTACTATTTTGAATTTCATGTAAAACTTATTCTTAAAGAATTGGATATCAGCCGGTCATGGTGAGGCATGCCTGTAATCCCAGCAGCTCGGGAGGCTGAGGCAGGAGGATTGCAAATGCAAAGCCAGCCTCAGCAACTGCAAGGCACTAAGCAACTCAGTGAGACCCTGTCTCATAAAACACAAAATAGGACTGGGGATGTGGCTCAGTGGTTGAGTGCCCCAGTACCAAGACAAAAAAAAAAAAAAAAAAAAAAGGAATTGGATAACAAGGGTAGAATTCACCCACTGTGTTCATAATTACGGATCTCATTTCTGCTCTGTAGAACCCCCACATGTATCAGGACTTAAATTGAGTCAGAGTTGGAATCAAATTCTTTCTAAAACATTTAACACACTCCAATATCAGTTAAACATTTAAAAGTTGTTTAAGCAGTTTATGACATCACCATTCACTATAACTTTGAGTCTTATATTCAGCGAAGTTTTGAGAGGCATTGGGTTGAAGTGTGAACTTTGTTTGCTTTCTTCTGATTTTGCTGTAAGGATAAATCATACTTAACCCTTTCTCACACTTTTATTTTTACTTTTCAGCTTAATAGAGGGAAAAAAAAGTGAAATCTCCATCTCCCCACAATACCTTGAATGAAAATTTAGGTCATTTGGTAGAGTATGAATTATTTTAAGACACCATTTACTATAAATTTTCTGCTTTATATTGAAGTTGCTTCACAGATCTGAGCCTGAGTCATGAAATCTTTCACCATTGTGTGTATTCTGGTTGACTGATGTTGCAGGAGATCTGAGTTTAGAGTTTAGGCTTCAGCAATCATCCTCTGAGTGAGCATAATGGAAAATTGCTTTAAAGAGTCTTGTAACCAAAGGTGTAACCAACTTTTGATTTGCAATGCTTGAATTCTCTTGAATGTCACTCCATTCTTTCTCAAAGTACAGGATGAGGCATGACACTACCAAATCACAGTCTCATTGTTGAGTATTCTCTATGTAACATAAGCTTTGTTTTTGTTTTCTCAAAAGGCGTTTAAACAGAAATCACCTTCAGCTGTTTCCTGAGTTGCTGTTTCTTGGGACTTCGAAGCTATACAGGCTGTAAGTAGATCAACACAATTATTGTTGCTTTGGGTAGTGCTTTTCTTTTATTAGATGTGTTTTGGATCTGTTTCCTTATTCTTCCTTGAAATTTGTTTACCAATATATTGATGAATTGAAAGTTTGCCTTTTTTTATGTTTTGAAGGAAATGTAAAATGTATGATTGGTTTTCCAGTAGTTCAGGTGGATTTATTTGGTTAGCATTTGGTAGTTTATTTATGTGTTATAATGGTGGTTTTTTTTTTTTTTTTTTTTTTTTTTTTTGGTTATGTGATGATGGTGAGATTTACCTACTTCTTAGTGGAAAATTTTGAATTAATTCTAAAGGGAAAGTTGCTACTCTGCTTCCGCTAAAGATGAAGTTGACAGTGTTTTCTTGTAAAGTTGATCTCAGCTTTTTTGGTATTGTTTCTGTAACCAGGGAGTAGTGTTTATTAGTCTGAAATTTTTATTATAAGCTATTGAAAGGATATTGTAAATTCACTTTTAAGTGTTCCTTTTAAAATCCGAATTCCAAATTCTGCTGTATCGGTGACTGGAAGGCAAAGTATTTGTATCAAATGTTATATAGATTGTTAAAGGGAAGTAGTTCTTTAAAGGAACATAATGTATTAGGTAGACTCAGTTTTTCTTCCCTGGAATGCTTGCTCACTCATCTAATAATGTGTAATAGTGAAAACACATTTTTTAAAGCTTTTAAAATTAGATTTTCAGCCATATGAATGATTTTGTGCAGATGGCAGATAAGCTACAAAGTGCTGGAAAAATAAATAGCAGTGATTACTGATGTTCATGTATGTTGTGAAAAAACTGCTAAGATCTATGGAGTAAATTGTTCAGTCGCCCCACCTGGCTGGTAGGGAGTCCCATATGGTAGGGTTTGTAAAGAAAATGAATCTGCTGCTTTTTTTGAACTTGACTCTCTTAGTCAAGGCTTTGGAACCTACAAGTTCAATATTGTTATTGATTCCAGAAATAGGACAGCCCTCCCCACACACCCCCATTGAAGCCAGAATCTCTGCTTGGTCCCTGGATACCTTATTTCACCGTTGGGGGAAATTTCCCACAGACACATCACATCTTCTCTCTAGTCTGACTTTCCTGACATTGTTCCTTTAAGGCTAGCCAAATTCACTGGCAGTATTTCTCGTCTTCTTTGTGTTCTCTGTTGCTTAATTGGTACAATTTAAGTCTACTTTAAGCAATCACATAAAGAAACCTCTTTTAACATGTTCTCTAGAGGTCATTCTTACCAAAGAAATAGGATGTAGAGCGGCTATAAAAATTATATGTATATATAAATGAGTTGAAACATATTTAAATATTTGTGTTTAGTTTTTCCCAGAATGGCCAGAGTTGGTTTTCTTAGTGATTCTCTTTCTGCTTTAGGTGTTGCTGATGGACTTCAAAGCTAGCATATAAAGAGCACTGTTAAACGATTCCTTTGCTAATCGAGTGCCTTGAAACCCAAAACTCAGCAGTGTAGGAAATTGTTTTCCATGTTCTTTACAAATTATTTTAAATGGAACGACTCTAATCTAAAATTCCAATTATTAAGTTGAAGAGGGGAAAGTACAGGAAGTACCTTCAACTCAATCTCTGAGAAACAAGAATGTTTAACATTTATTCTAAAAGTACATGTGTACTTCTAGAATGTGTACATGAGTTCTCAGGTAGCACAATCTGCTGTGGAATTTCCTAACAGCAAATGATATTCTGTTTGACATTCTGCCTGCTCTCTTTGACAATATCACATAGTGGACCAGGAGATTTTTCTCTTTTGTTTTGATTTTTTTTAACTTTCCACAGCTTTTATATGAAAGAAAGTGACTTGAAATATTTGAGAAGTGATTTAAAAAAAAAAAAAAAAGAACCCTTCAAAAGATGACAGAGCTTTCTAATTCATTAAAGGCATATTAAGATATGAGAAAATGAAGAGCTGAGAAATATATTCAGAAATATTCAGGGGTCTCTTTGGCTCAAAAAAATGTTCCCTGGGGAGTAATGGAACCCAAGTTGTGTTTGTTAGGTGAGATGAGTTACAATTGGGACATAGATACATTGATATCCCGGAAGTTATACCTTGATGCCTTAATGTTCAATATTAAACCTTAAGATAAAGTGTCCTGCTTTATCTGGCATTTGACAGATGGCACAGGCACTGGCTGCATATAGAAATCTAGAGGCTTGGTTTTATAGGCATCCTCAAGTCAGGAATTTTCTTTTTGAGTCAAGGAATGGTCGCCTCACTTGAATTAGACTTAAGGTGAATAGTTAACAATGGTATTTCTTGTGAGAGGCAAAGTGATAAGCCCCATGTGACCACTTATTTTTTTAATGACTGTGATTGCTAATCAAACAACTCATTAACAGTCATTAATAAACAAAGCAATGAAAAGTTTGTGAAGCTGACTATATTAACAAACAGAAAGGGTGCAGATTCAAATTTTCTTCCTCTAATGCATTCCTTTAAAATGTTAATTTAAAAAGTAATTGTTCTTGAACAAGAAGTGTAAGTGACAGAAGAAAGTATCCAAGATTTTTGACAAATAACAGGGATGTTAGGACAAAGATAGCACATGTGTTTGACTGGTTGTTGCATGTATGTATTAAAAGATACATAGGTGCCTGACTGTATAATGTGATAGAGACATATGCATCTAGAACTCACAAAAGAAACAAATTTAGAATTTGTTTTCTCTTTATAAATTATTGTATGATGCTATTCAGTATCTCAGTTTACTTATTTCCTTACTTATCTGTACTTTTTACCTTTACTTCATACATTTTTTCTAATGTCACCAATTAAAAAGTTTACCACTCTAATATATAGTTAATTTTAAATATATATAAAATTGTATATATATATATATATATAGTTAATTTTTAGCATTGTTTGCTTTTGTGAAAGCTATTCTGATGTATTGGACATTACATAGATTTTCTTTATGCTCTTGTAATGAATAATCACCATTTGACTCTTGGCTGAAAATGAGATGCCAGCAGAAGAAGCACACATGTTTTTTTGCAGTCTCTAAATGCAGTATAAAAGAAAAAGAGGGTACACTGTATATGAATTATGATTCGACATGGTTGATTGCTGCTAGCGGCCAAATATGCTTTCCCTTTGCTGTCTGCTCCAATTTCTCTTTGGACGGGTTGAGAGAGCACTACATGTTCAGGTCAAGATGTTTGCTCAGAAATAGTAGTACAGTTGCAGCTGTGTTTGTTGGAGCTGGAGACTAGTTTAAATAGCATTACCATTTATCCAGTCCATTAACAGAACTCTGTAAAATAATACCAACTCTGCGTAAACTACAGGACAGTGCAATAAAATTACAAGCACTTGTTGACAGATGGAAAGTGTAAGTACAGGGAAAGTAAAGGGTGATAGGTTGAAGGTTAAAAGAGACAGCACATAGTCCTCCTCTTTGCTCTTCCTCCTAAGCTGCTGTTGCATTTTTATGATCAGCCAAAGAGTGGAGAAAATTATTTGCAGAGCAATCTGGAGCTGGTCAACTAAAAAAGAGATTGCAGTGATTTTTGAAATGTTCGCCTATGATTGGTTGAAATCTGTGAGTAGCATATACAAATCTTCCAAATAAATGTGACCTTAAAGGTGGCTTTATGCTTGTAGGATTCACAATTTCTGATATGAGTTTGCAACTACTAATCCAGACTTGTTAGAGAGGAATTTCACTGATAAATACTGCGGTTAGGCATTTGGTTATAAATATTTGTTTTGTGGTTTTCCGTTTATTTCTTTGAGTATTATTATATTTACCCAGATTTCCAGTGTAAGCTTGATAATCTCAAGAACATTGCTAAAACTCATTTTTTCACTTGTGTCTACCAAACCAAAAGAAAACAAACAAAAATAATCACCTATGTTCCAGTGGTATACTTTACTTCTTTGAATAAAATTTTTTGTTACTTTCAGAAGTGTCATTTATTATTCCCCAGTAAGCTTTAAAAATGCTAAATTATGTGACATTATAAATAGTATTGTTGAAACCAAACACTCTCTTATGGTCTAGTGAATACTTAACCTGAGAGAAGATTTTGACCACTTAAACTGACGGGTCAGGTCACAGTGCATTTGCTGTCATACAGATCTGTCAAAATTGTTTCTGATTATAGTAGTGATTGGGGCTTTTTGAAGAAGAAAACTTAATTATTTTATTTTATTAAGGTAAAAAGCTAATTTGCTCTGCATTAAAATACACAATCTGTCTTCACTCTTCACTTTTCTGTCCCCACTCCGATAAAAGGAGCCTTAGTTTTTTGTTGTTACTTTTTTTTTTTTCAAATAGTTTTAAGAGTAACACATGCTCATTATTAAAAAAAAAAAAAAAAAAAAAAAAAGAGTTAGGTGTAGGTTTAGTTCAGAAAAATAGAAAAGAGAAGGTAAAAGTTATTCATTATCTCACCACCAGATGAAACAGCTATTATACTTGTCAATTATGGCTACCTTAGTTTTATTTTGATGATTATGCATGTAAATGCCGGTTATCCATGAAGGATGAAAACATGTTTTTTGTATCCCTGGGGTCTCATATAAGGCTTGACCTTTAGAAACTCTGAATAAGTTTCTGATGTATTGAATTAATTCTCCATCGAGCTTCAGGGTTTGCAACTTGAATGAGCAAATAGTAACTCTGGGAAGGCATTATGAATAATGGAAGGCCAAATTAAATTTAAAGGATAAGTTGGCTAATTAAATGTTTAGTTCCCTTAGGTTTTCTAAACATTGAAGGATTTCAGTAGGCACGCACAATCAAAACAATCCATTTTTCACCTAAGCAAAATATATCTTAATTTAATGTGGTGCTATACTTTTATACTGCTGAACCCTCAGTTTGTGGATGTCAAGTTAGTTTCATAGGGTTCTTATAGTCAAGCCTAAAAGCAGAATATGATGGTGGAGCCTGTGTAAAAATTCCTCCTGAATTAATTTCTGCCAGCTCTGATTAAAGTGTGGGCTACGAGAGGTGTTAGGTGCTAAGTTTCCTGCTTCATTTTACTCTTGGCCTCTGTGGCCCCTGCCACAATAAATTCAATGGTGGTTGTGCCGGAATTGCAGGTTGCAGTTGCTACGGTTACCGTTGTGCATCCAGATCCGCACCATTACTCATCTAGTGAGCTGCCATCATAGCTACCGCTGGTTTGGGTTGCCGAGGCTGCCCAAGAGCCTAGTGTGCTGCAGATGAAAATTCTCCACAGAAGCGGGGCATGTCTGTGTCATAATTTGGTGTAAGGAAACACTATTTGCATTGTTCTGATACTTCTGTAAGGGGAACAGATTGACCCCTTATCTTTGAAACCCAAAAACCCATAAGAGAGATAAAACTTAAAGTGTTAACTTTCAGTGTGAAAGTATCAAGTCTTTTATTACTTATTAAGTAACTTATTATTTATTGGGCATAAGAGTCTCTGTTTTTGCCATGTATAATAAAATAGAGACATACGAGGAGTGCTCAATTTAAGATTTCCTTTACAAAATCCTAAATTTGTTTTTAAGTAGGTAAACAGAATACTTGATATTGGGATAAATGAATACATTTCAGAGTAGCCTTTACAGCTTGTCATGAAAAACAGTGTGCAAAACTGTTGGACAGGAACCACTTTTGATTTTATTTTATTTTGTAAAATCAGCATGTAATATAATAATGGAAAAATTACAAACCCAAACAAGATTAAGATTATATTTGAGATTTGGTGGGCCTGATGTTGATAGTTTTACTTCAAAGAGATCACTAGTAGAAAGCTCTGTGGCTGGAGAAAGTCCTGAATTGTCAGGTTTCTGCTGTTTCCAACTGTATAGCCAGGAAAATCAAGCACAAGAAGATCTTTCCCTCTCGATGGTACTTATTTGAATGGTTGCTTTCCTAAATGTGTTACCTCCTCACCAATAATACTTGGAGTATGTGACTGTGACAGAGGCCAGGGAGAAAAACTGCCAGGGTGTGTAGCCCCACATGCTGTGTGGGATTTGTAGGCCTGAGCTTGTGCTGACGTGTGATTTGTAATATGGAAATTAAAGCCTTGAAAGTTCACCCAGAGCTAAGGTGTTTTCTGAACCACGAATTTAAATATGTGGATTTCACACCTAACACATATCACAGTATACACCTCCTCAGGTAATATTTTAAAATCTAACTATAAACCATACAATTGCCATAGCGATCTCAGGCTTATAATTTGGGGACTGAAGTTTACAATAAATGTTATTTCTAGCCTAAGTGTTAATAAAGTTTTATTTGAGCCATATTAATGTATGTACATATTTATGCTGTGTTCTAAAACATTGAAATCAATAAGGGAGGTTGTGCCAAATAGTGTTTAAATCTCTACTTGGATATTTGTGGTTTTGTTATCTTTGGAAGTTACTTTAACACCCCTGGAGAACAGTTTTTCTTAATTGTAAAATGGGAATGGATCATACTATTTTCTTTGGGGGGATATCATGTCTTAATTTAGATTCTATAATCCAAAGAACACTATCAGCTTTCAAATATGGTAGAAATTATATTTGCATTATTATTATCCTTCAATTGCAAATGAGATGGATATAAGAGTCACTCAGATGTCCTTGTGACTTGCCCTGTCAACACATTTCCTAAATCTACTGTATCACCCTCTCACATTTGTCCTCAGCGTAATAACATCAGTATGCATAACTACGTCAATTTTTCTACCACTGCAAATTGCCATAAAATGTGTATTTGTGCCATTTCACCTCTCTTTACTTGACCATAGAAGGTACATTATAGCCAGGATATTGTTAATGGTATCCCTTAACTCTCTCTCAGTTGATGACTAATGTAGTTTTAAAATTCATATATAAAATGAATTAGGGATAAAAACAAATTAACTGTGACTGAGGAACTATTTGTTAATCCACCTATTTAAATTGCTGTTTTAATGATCTGTTTTCGCAAATGACAAAATGTAGAAAAAAATATGAATTATAAAATGCTGAATAAACTCCTTCAACTATACCAGCAAATTATTATGAGTTGTAAAAAAAGAGTTATATAAGTTGCTTAAATTCATTTTTATTACCAATGAAAATTTCTGTTTTAAAAAACATAAGATGTTTTATCCATTTTTTTTTTCTTGTAGCACATACTTATTATCTGAATGGGGAAGCAGTTCATCTTTTATAAAAACTGCATGTGTGATTTTAAGTGTATTTTTACAGAAGCAATTATCTCAAAATGTTGCAGTTGTTTTAGGACTTCAAATTTAAAAAGTGTTTCATAGCAAAATGGGTTTCAGCCAGAAGTTATGTTTGTTTTCTTTTACTTTAGTCATAATTCCAGTGTGTCTCATGAGAAATGCACATTGCAGTTAGTGTATTTGCAGTTGGTGTATGTCCTTGTTACCTGTCTCCCATAACCAAATGAATTGCCAAATGAATAACCAAATGAATTGGATTCTTTATAGAGGGTTATCCTTAATATATTTTGAAAAACTGTGATTATAAGAAACTTCCGGACAGAAGTTAAAAAATAAAATGAATCCCAGAGAAGGAAGCCATGAAACATAAACAAGACCTATCTGTGACAACGCCTACCATCTAGGGCACACACTGTGGTGTGAAACATTATTAGGAGAACATCTGCACCTCTTGAAATGACCCCAAATGAATGTTTGCTGCTGGGTATGGCAACTTGATTTAAAGTGTTCAAGAAAAAAAAAAAAAAAAAAAAAATCTTAAAGAAAGGAGAAATAAATAAGCCTGGAAAGAGAATGGGAAAAGATAGCTTTGCCCCATCATGATAGGTTTCTTCTACTAGTGAAAGATTAAGGCTCAAAGTATGTGAATAGCTGAGAACAGCAAAGAGAAAGGTTGATTGCTTCCCCTCCAACAGTTCCAATTGATTGAAAAAAGCCTAATTTAAAGTTTTGTTTGTTCTATGTCTTAAACCATCAGAATTCTCCTTTAGGACTGGAGGAATGCTCCGGAGGAAAAAGAATCCAAGGATAAAAGTCATTGCAAGCCAACAATTGTTCCTAATCCTCACAAAATGCTGGAGAAATTAAATTTATTCTTTATTGCTCCAAGTGTTACCTAGGTCACTGGGCGATGGGAAAATTGGACTGGAAGTCGGGCGGGCGCAAGCTTTGTTCTGTGTCTAGATGGTTAACCTTAGACACGACAAGGCATCTTAGAGGGCGGTGGGAACTGAGTTCAGAGCATTAACACCAGGACTTTTATTACCCGGGATTTATAATGGGCTCTGCTGTCAGGAGATGAAAATGTTGTGTTTACATTTCAGTGTTAAATGATCATTTAATTAACACCTAAGGAAAAAAACTTGTGAAATTCTTAACAGCTTTTATTGTTGGTTTCCTGGGAGGTTTTAATATCCAAGTTTCATTGAGAATTCCTTTTGTAAGTAGGGACACAAAAGGCATTATAAACTTTTTAAGGAAGACAAACAGTTTAACCTTGACCCTTTTTTTCTCCTAAAATATTAATTCAAATTGCATATTAAATCTGGTATGCTTATTTAAAATGTTTTTAGACTAATATATTAAAAATACACCTTAATTGAACACTTTCCTTTAAGTAAACACACTTAATATATAAATATTCTTTTATTTATATTCTGAGATGTTTACTGTAAAACATTTGCAATTATCAATTAGTTCATCTTAAGAAGTTGAATACATTTAGAATATAAACATTTTATATCTTTTAAACCACCACTGTACTTACATTGTTTTAAGAATCTGGCTCAAAATAGATATTTGTAGTCCAGTAAAGTCTTTGGGAAAA
Organism: Sciurus vulgaris; assembly: GCF_902686455.1. Classification (NCBI taxonomy): domain Eukaryota; kingdom Metazoa; phylum Chordata; class Mammalia; order Rodentia; family Sciuridae; genus Sciurus; species Sciurus vulgaris. The sequence continues at coordinate 131,142,908 of NC_136469.1, read as the reverse complement.
ATGTACATTATTATTATTTTATTTTTATAATTAATTTGCCGATAACTGCTCATTATGTTTATGTATAGATAATAGGGGTGAATGTTGTCATTAATTTGAAAATTCAAATTCTCTTCATTGATTACATTTTATCTAGTATCTTAATCTATTCTTGGTCTTTTATGAGAAAGAAAACTAAAAAGGAATGGTCTTAAAGCAATGAGATGGCATTTGTAAAATATAAAATGTACCATCAGGAGCAGCTGCATATTTAGTGTCATTTTTTAAAAGATATATTTTAAAAGCCGTTACTAAAATTTATGTATTTTTGATCTGGATATGAAATTTCATTTTCAAAAACACAAAATTTTAAAAAATATTTACCAAGTTACTGATGATTAAGATAAAATATTTCTTCATTTTCCCAGAATTATGCTGCTATAATATAGTTTTTCTAAGTACATTGTTTTTGTTCATATTGAAACAACAACAAAAAAAACTTTACCCCTTTTAAAAAGGTTTAAATTCAAAATCTCAGGATAAAAGACACTTTCTATACTATTCGTGGTAGGAGTGCAAGGAGGATTGGGTATTATTAAAGTCTCTTAGTGGAAAGCCTTACTTTGAACTGAGAATTTTATTTTCATATGTGAACACCACTGGGTGGTAGGTGGACATTTTGTATGACATTGTATGCTCTCCTTATTTCTATCAGATTTCAGCTTTTCAGCTTTTCTACAAAGCTCTCCTGGTATTCTTAACCTACATCAAACTTTTTTGGTCTTACCCCAAAGTTACTCATCAGTTCTGCCTCTAGAGAGAAAAACTCACAAGCAAGGAGTATTGCTTTAAATTTTATCTTTTTTACGTAATGTTCCATCTTTTAGCTTAAAAGGTCATAAGACGTTAAGTGCCCAGAAGCTTAAAAGCATGAAAAAGAAACTGAAGACTAACAAAACTGGGGTATTTAAATGTACTGAAGAGCCAATAACAAAAAGTTTATTTTACCACCTGTTATTCCAACTCAACCAGGTAGGGTGTGTGTTTGCACACGTGTGTGTGTGTGTGTGTGTGTGTGTGTGTGTGAGAGAGAGAGAGAGATAGAAATGTGTGTGTGTGTGTGTGTATGTGTGTGTGTGTGTGTGTGTAGCAGCTTGGGGGAGATTGGGAGGGTAGGCATACTGAGAGCTGGAGAAACAAAGATTTTGTGAATTTTCAAATGATTTAAAGAATAAGTATTTGGGGAAATTATAAGAACTCTATAAGAACTTTCATTTAACACAGATGTGAAATGAAACGTTACTTTTAAATAACAAGGTCAGTGCTAGACTTCTATACGGAAAAATCAAAGTTAAAATTTCATCAATTTTTTTTATGAACTTCTATATCTAGAAACTATAAAGATTCTAGTTTGCATTTTAGATGAAATCTTTAGTTTGCCTCTTAAAAATAGGAGTAGCTGTTCTGAATAAAATTAGGCTGTAACAAATAGATTTGAAAGTTATTGCATTAGACTATTTTAAGTACTCAGATTTGGGGCAAAATATACCTAGAAATTCTCTATGTTTTACCCAGCAATGATCAGCTAAAATTCACTTCTCTTTTGTATCAGAGTCTACAGCCAGATTTTAAAGACCTACCATAATCTAGTCCTATGTCACTTCTTCATCTTTATCACTGATGTCAGAGCATATAAGCTGTGTCTTGGGTAAAGAGATGTTTTTGTTACTGCATATTTTTGGACTCCTTCCTTGATTGCTGCTACAGAAGCACAGTTGACCTTCTTCATATAATTTTCACCTCTATCAAAGCCCCCTCAATTGCTTCAGTTACCTCCACAGAGTCATTCACTGGATTGTAGTGGTTATGAACACAGTCGACCCACACTTCCTGGGTTGAATTCACTGAAGGTGCAAGCTGGGGAATCTCACTCAGTTACCTGGCCCATGCCTCACTTGCCCCTTGTGTAAACCAAGGGCACTAATAGAACGTAACCTATGGAAGCATCATGTAGAGTGAATTGTTTACTGAAAGGGTGTGGTGTATGTATGGTACTTGGCTGTAGTAAGTGCCACGTGCTTTAATTTTTGCATCTTTAAATCTCTTCTTATTGTTTTCTGTCTTCTTAGTATGTGCTGTCAAGTGTTATTATCTAATCATACCATGTGTGTTAACTTAAATAAACTTATCTTACATTTCTGTAGTTCACATCCAGCATTAAACCTGGTGCAAGTTGATTAATAAACACTTTTCAACTGAGATTGAATGGTTGACAGAAATTAGACCTAATAACTCCTCTAATAATAGATTGAATTTGGAATGAAATGTGTAATCAGAGGTCAAAGACTTCTACTAGTTACTTTCCTAGCTCTGCTGGTCACTAGATACATATGCCAAACAAAATTATTTGAATGCTTTCTGAGTCTCTGTTTGTTGGCTTATAGAGTGTATGAATAGGTAGGTCAGATAGGAGAAGGATCATGTCCACATATGATACTGTCATATTACCAGAATTTGATATTAAGGCTTTTTAATATTTAAAAATATTCAAAATTGGAGAAGGGAGGAGATCAAAATAAATCTAAGATTTGTTGTAGTTGTTTTTCAAAAATTTATAGGCAACTCTTCACAGGACTTGAAAGAATTATTCATGGTATTAAGCAAGGAATTAGATAATTAGGTTGCAGATGAATGATTTGGGGTTGTTCTCTCTCCTGTTAGCAATTAGGAAAAATAAAGGCAGTTTCTTTGCTGATACGTGTCGCCTTCTTACATTTTTCATGGCTTTGCTATTAAATGTGAATTGTTTGAAGGCTTTGGTTTGAAAAAGGAGAAATTAATTACAGGAGATTTGATGGTTATACATCAGTGAATGGTTATCTTGACACTTGACACTTGACAGTCCTTCAATAAGAGGTACGTGCTGTACCACTGAAGCAGTTTCAATAACCACTTGCCTCTCAAACATCCCTAATGGTTGCATGAAGACATGAGTTAAAAGTAAAACAAGGCAAATCAAGAGAACAACGATGAGGTGGATGATGTAGGCTTAGATATTCCTGTTGTGTTGTCATTTTTCAGTAACAGCCTTGCAAGCAGGTACCATCATTGTCTGTAATTATCCCTAGGAATGTATTGTGTACCCCGGACGATTAATTTTCCTGACCTTTTGAGGAGAACAGAATGTATGGAGTCTGAATACCCCAAAGGCAAATGGAATCTGGGGTTCTTAAGAGGAGAGCGCACTCTGAGTTGGTGCAGTTTTCTTTTGCTTCCTTTAAGGGGAATGAATTCCACACCTAATGAATAGTTTCAAGGAAAGTTGTTAATCAGGTGCTCCAAGTGACCACCCCGGATTCTTCTTTCATTACTGAGGAACCATTACACAGGAACGTGAGGGAATGAGAAAGCAACACAGGTACATTTGATAAAAGGAAATACCTTTTTTTCTCTTCCCACCCACCGTGTAATCCCCTGGAATTTAGTTGACGCGGGAAATCACTGCAGCAAATAACTTGTTTTGAAAAGGTGAAGTTGTATGTACATGAGTAACACTTGTAGCTACAATAATTGGGCTAAAAGTCACATGACTGTGTATCAGTCATGATATTTCAGGATAGTTTTTACCTCAGGGTCTTGGGAAGGAACTTTTCCTTATTTCTTATTAATTTCTCACTGAAGCATGACACGATAGGCTTTACCTGTTGTTAAGTCCTTTTCTGACTTCACAGATATCATTCTGTTGCTCCAGGATGGGGTATTAGGTCCAAATCGGATGAGGAATTAGAACTAAGTATTGTGGAGGGACAAAAATAAACTAAACAACATATAACCAAATTTCATTTAAATGAACAAATCCTGTTCCTCAGTTCTTTCCCATTTAGAGGCCAGATCCTAATTTTAAAAAAGAGAAGTTGTTTAAAACAAGTGTCTAAATATGGCTTTCTTTTCTAAATTAAGTTACCTGGGTTGAAGAACACTGTTCAAGGATAGGGTAATATGTTTTGAGACAGGTTCTATTATTTTCAAGGAGATACTGTATTCAGTCATTATTGTAGTAATTGGTGCAAGATAATACAGTTGCATTTTTATAATATTCATTTTCAGATTTTTAAGATACAACTCTTCTCAATTCTCAAGAACATATTTTTCTACTACCTTGTATTTGTTACTATACTAATTTTATGTTGTATTTTTATTTTATTGAAGTGATTCCCAAAGTGTACTCTTGTAAGATAGAAAAGTATTTTGATGTCAAATGCATTGGGAAATAGTGAAAGTTTCATTCCCTGTGGTGACTACAGTATACATTTGTGTATTAATCTCTAAGGCATACTACAATAAAGAAGTCTTTTCACTTTAATGTTTTTTTTCTAAAAGTTATTTGACTGTACAATGCTTCTCTTTCTCCACTTCCCCTGTTTATTCTAGTTAATCCAAATAGCAGGAACAGCCTTTAACTGTAGGAAAGAGTAATTGCTTTCAGTTAAATCTGATTTAGACTGATTTAGCAAAGTAAAAACTGTTTTGGACATAGGAGGTTGAGGCATAATATTTTATTTCTTGCACTTACCTGGTCAGGTGCATGAATTCGTATAGTTCATTGGCCTTATAAATCTTTAGCAACAGAGTCAATGTACATCCTCTACACTGGCTATGTACTTGACGTTGGAGCCTAAAGTGCCTAAAGTATTTTAAGGACTCTTTATTCATAGATGATTGATGGACTTTGAAATCACTACAAAGCCAATTTGTTCAGTATTTTTTCCCAAGACCCCTCTTTCCAGCACCTTTTGACAAAATAATTTAGATATGAGAGATTAGATATTGAAATAAATATATATAGAATAAATAATATTACGTCCCTACAGGTAACTTTAAAAATATGCTTGATTGGTGCTTTTTACAGGACTCTAATACTAATCATTACAGAATATTACGTCCCTTCCCTTAGTTCTCCCACAATGTTGCTCTGACTGCAAGTTTTTATTTATGTTAAACATTGGAGGAAAAAAATGAAAGGAAACAGAAACAAAACACCAAACTACAACTCAAACAAAACTAATTCTTAAATGAGTTTAATAGAGATAATTCACTTGAAAATTCACTCATTATTCACAAACACATTTATTTTTTGGATTTTGTTAAATGCTTAAAATAATCCCTCTTGAAATAGCTTGGGTTCCCTCTGCATAAGAGTCAGAGTATCCCAGCCCCTTCTTACCCCTTCTGGTTTGTTTTTCTCCTTAGGCTCCTACACCATTTGGCATCCTGATTAATTTACCTACTTGTTATCAACCTCCCTTAACTAAAATGGAAGCATTGTGTAGGTCTCTGTGGTACATGTACAGAGACATTGGCTGAATGGGTAAATGTGAGCTTTCAATGAACAGCCGATTTTAATCCTGGTCACCCTAAGCCTGTGACCTGGAGAATGTCGTGTAACTCCCTGGGTTCAGTGTCCTCTTCTCTAAGGTGGAGATGGTTAGAGGATCAATGTCACAGAGTCACTGGGAGGATTAAGTGATACAGGGCTTCTGTCTGCTGCAGAGGTCAATTAATGTTAACAGTTATCCACAAATCAGATAACTCTTGGCTCAGGAAAAATAACCAAACACCACCTTCTTAAAATCATTTAGTATCCTTTTCTGGCTTGGGGCTGGGTGCTCCTGCCGCTCCCCACCCCTTCTCCCTTAAGCATCAGAATGGGAAGCGCTGTGTGCTGACACACCATTGGATGCGTGTTTGCCTCCCTTCTCACTACCATTTTTCTGGAATTCGTCATTTCAACGGAATTCTTCATCTTTCCAGTCTTGCTCATGGAATGTTGAAATCCCACCTGGCTTTGCCACTAGCCAGACACAGCTTTACTTGTTAGCAGGGACTGCTGCCATTCAGAGGGTGGCGCCACCCTGCTTGGGGTCCCTTCCCTCATGTTGCTATACAATACAAACAATAGATATCCCATGTTTTCACTTACTTTTTAACACCATTAACCCACACATGTGTAGCCTAGGGAATTAAAATACGCTGCTCTGACGAAGTCTAGCATATTACGGAAATTGTTCAGTTCTTATGGTATGATTATTAGTTAACTAGCAAAATGGTTTCCATGGGTCGCAAGTCCTTGAGGGCTTGGGCGTATTCGCCTCTGTTCACCACGGAGTGGCATTCACATGGAGTGCTACTCGAGTATTCACAGACTGGAGGAGAAGTGTAAGGAGCACAGAGGCTGTTTTGAATCACCCTTTGTGGCAAATGAGCTGCAGAAAACATTTGAAACTTTATCTTTTTAATATCTTTGCATTTGTTTCTCCTTGAGAGTGTTAAGTTTTAAGAGAACAGCAACCAGTAAATTTTTTCAATCCTTACATCTAAGTGCTGGAACACAGGTGGCTTTGGTACGAATTTCTTCCCTGTGTCATACAGTATCTATCTTATAAAAGTCTGAAGAGTGTTCTACACATTTGATACCATTTATCCATTCTTTCTTGATATTTTTATACATTTGTGGGTGTATGTATGTGTATGAGTCTGTGATTTTTTTTTTGTTGTTGTTGTTGTTTAATTTGCAAATGAAACAATGTTACTACAGATTTTCTACAAGTTGAAACTACGGAAGTGGTAGGAAACAGAACAGCCGAGGCAGATGGTTTCATCTCATCATTCTGTGTCATGTGGGTGCGGAGGCACAGCTTACATTATTCAGGATGCTTCTTCAAGTCATTACCATTCCATAGCATGTTCCTCTGACATTTTTATTAGGTTTTTGTGTTTGGTCACTGTATTAAATCCAGCCATTTATTCCTTTCCACTTAAATTGTCTTCCCTGTGCAAGGGGTGGAGAAGAATTCACAGTGCCTGCACATAAAAGGCCATTATCTTATCTTAGCAAATCCAGCCATACAGAGACAGTGAATCATGACAGCTCAGCTGGGGAACCCACAACTGTATCAGGAAGGGCAAGACGGTGGGAGTGAGGCCGTGGTGAGGCCCGCATCATGGGAAGGTGTGCCCCATCAGCTGCTGCAAAGGTCAGCTGCCCATCATGGACCTTTTATCGGGCAAACTGAAGTGTGCATCCAGGGAGTCTGCTCCGCCACTGATCTTGCCTTACTTGTAGTTTATAGAGATGACTTATAAGAGTTTGTTATTTTTCTTGCCTGAAATCAAAGCATCCCTTCATCTAAAAGAGAAAGAGAGAAAAAGAGAAAGGTCAGATCAGCACAGTGCACACTGGAACTACATGTGTATTGCTTATATCTCCAGAGAATGTTATACCAGGGGCCCTATTTTCTTGCTCTCATTGTCACCCAAGGTTTTGGCCTGTAGCTGGAACTTCTTTGTTAATTGAACATAATCAACGCAAATGGCTTATCTGGAGGGCCTGCTCTGAACCTGCTTCCTTCCCAGAAAGGCTTCACAGCATTGTGACTGTAAATTTTATGTAGCACCATCTTATAGTGAGTTTGTCCCCATCTCTCTTCCTAGAATGCAAGATCCTGGTGGCAAGTTCTGCCTTTTTCATATTTGTGCTTCTCTGGACACTACCTAAGTACACGGGAAAGGCTAAAGAAATGCTTGCTTGTTTAAATGTATACTTTTCAAGTAGATTTAATATGGACTTTTCTTCTTTTTTTTAAAATTTGTTTTTTAAAAATATTTATTTTATAAAGACTTTTCACTGTTTTCCTCCATATCAGATTTCTATCACCAAAACAGAAACTTGCTTTTGAAAAAAAAAAAGCCAAAACTTTAGTAATGTATTTGATATTTAAACAGTTCATATTTGAAAATACCACAGCCTGTTTATGTGTACAAATTGATATCCCAATACAAGCAGGTAAACAGTCCTCATTGTTATTATAGTCCATCATGGTTATTATGGGAACATTTTATGATAATTAATTTTGGAATTAAAAGACAAAACAAAGTGTGAATGAGCATGTGATGGTAAAGAGAGCCAAGCTTTTGTGGGCAGTTGGGATAAGGCGCACATTCTGGTTTCAGCAACATGCTGGGGTGGAAACTGTGCGCAAGCCTTGTGTCTTTACCTGTTAACTGAGGATCACATAGACTGACCCTATGGGGTTGATGTGAAGATTGAATGGCACTGTGGCATCAAAGAAAGTACTTACCATCACTAAATTATCAATGAATTTTCAGTGTGATGTTGTTAAAATGCTGACAGATAAGGGAGCCCATGTTCTCTATATACGTTCCCGAAAATGAGAGCATGTCCCTTTAATTTCTGAAATGCCTAAGTTCTTAACTGTGGTGGGCCCTGCTGGTTACTTCCCACACCCCTCAGCACCCACTCTCTTTCCCAGTAGACTCTGGATCTGGTCCAGTTATCCAGTCATCCCAAAGCCCATGGGTGTATGTCAGCTAGCTTAAATGAATCAGTGCATCACATTTCCTTTGCAAGTCTCCATCAAAAGTTACACACTTCTGGGAAGTGGGTTCCATCCCTTTGAAGGAGAGGGCCTACAGTCCATCCTCGTTTCTCTTCTCCGTCCCTCTCCCTCCGCTGGTTATGAATCAAGAACCACCCAACAAAGCCCTGTTTAATAAGAATGGCATGTTGAAACCTGGAGCAAAGTCCTCAAACCAGCAAATGTCAGGGGTGGAGAAATGAAAAGACAAAAAGAAACTAACAGCTATGGCTTGACCTTTCTCTTAACGTCTTGCTCTGTGAAATGATCATTTCCCTTATTACTGAAGACAGATTTGGATAGATCTCAGTTATTTGTATCTAACTATTCTACTCATCTTGAGATCAGTTCTCTATCCTAACACCTTTTAGAATATGTGCTAAAAATTGAACCTCCTAGAATTATGATTTCTTTAGGCCTCATTTGCTCATGCAGAGATCATGAAATCCATTTTTAAGGTTTTAAAGATAATTAAAAAAACAACCTGTGTAAGGTCCAGTCCAGCGCCAGGCACATAATGCAAGCTTACTTTGGTAGTTGCATTGTTATATTTGCTTGATCAGAATTTATTTTATCTTGGTTTCATCTGTACTGTATAAGTTTTCATTTTCCCAAGGTTTTATGTTATGAATCCACATGTGTGTCTTGCCATCTCACCCCACCTCATAAAAGAAACCACACATGGATGCATATTTTTAACATGATAGTTTACATTTTATAAATTATATGATCAGGCTATCTCATGTAGTTGTCACAGAAACCCATTGATGTAGTTAATATTTATGCTGTTTTGCAGACCTCTTTTTTACTTCCTCCTATAAAATGTGAGTTTCAGGGGACATAGACTATGTGTTGTTCACTGTTATATCACCAGTGTCCAAAATAGTACATCACTCATAGTAGATGATCAACCAGTGTTTGTTGAAGGAATGAAGAGAGGAAAGGGCAGAGGGAACTCTGTTAATTTTTGGTGTAGTTTTTACGATATAAACCACATTTGTAGTGGGTCTCTGAGCTGCCACCGTCTGCCACTCTCTCCACAGTTTCTTCTTTTTTTCTCCACTCTATTTCTGTCTCTGTGCTTTGGGTACAGATGTGGGTTATACCTCCCTCTTCGTCTCCACAGGGCCTTTGCATATGCAGATTCCTTGACTCATAAGTGTATAACAGCTTGATCCATCTGTTCTTCCCTTTCCTGACTCCCTATACCTGGTTATTGCCCCATATCTCTTGTTTACTGTGTTTAGATCCTTCATATTCCAATTCAGACATCACTTCTTCCAGAAGACCTTCACTGATCCTCCAGTTTACAGTTTCCTTTACACATTCCTATGGTTTAAGGATAATTTCCTCAACTCTTTCTAAATATATCTGCAATCATATGATTGTGTATGAATGCTCCTTCTTCTCTATGCTTGAAATCAGGAGTTGAGTGTGTACTCACTATTGTTTCTGTAATGCCTGATCAACTTTTGTTGATCAGTGATTGGGTATTCAGTGAATGCCAGCAAACATTGTCACTCTGTCAGCCTACCTTCATTTTTTTTCCCACTAAATTGTACTTACAATTTGCAGAAGATAGGTTAGTGTTTTTATTAGTCCCTTGTTATTTCATATGTCTCTTCTCCTAGTGACCTATGAGAAGAATATTGTAACCTGCAGGGACAGGTACTGTGTCCCTGGCTCACATTCTTACTCCATTTCTTTCTGTTATTTTAAGGCTCAGCTTATGCTCTAATTTGAATGTGATTCCCTAAGGCTCATGTATTGCAAACTTAATCCCCAAATTCATGTTAATAGACTTTGGAGGTGGGGTCTTTGGGAGGTAATTAGGATTAGATGAGATCATAAGTATGGGGCCCCATGTTGGCACTAGTAACTTTATTAGAGGAAGGGAGACCTGAGCTAGCATGCTTATTCTGTCTTGCCATGTGATGCCCTGTGCAATGTTAGAATGTAGCAAGAAGGCCCTCACCAGATGGTGAGGAGGTGCTAGTACCATGCACTTAAACTTCCTAGTATCCAGAGCCAGTAAACCAAATAAACTTTAATTCTTTATATATCACATGGTCTCAGGTATTTTGTTATAGCAACAGAAAATAGATCAAGACTGCTTAGAATTCACCTTCACCAAGCTTCACTTCATTCACTGAAGGCTAGATTCAGTGTCCCTGACATCCTGTTAACACAGTCATCACTCATCTATTTTTCTTATCTGTGTCTTCACTGAGATTAAAAGTAAGATTAAAAGTGAGATACCTGTCTGTTGCCTGGCACAGAGCCTGGCATTACAGACACCAGAGATACTCTTCCAAAGGGACAAGTTAATGAATGCCTGTCCTGTACTTGTGGGATATTCCACACATACCTGAATCATTCCTGGAAAGGCATTCAGCAAATATCTGTATTTCAGTTCAGTGTCTTCAGTATAGTGTATGTATCCTTCAAGGATTGCTCAAGATAAATCTTCTTTTAGTGATCTTATCATTGGGGTGCAGATTGCTGCATATGAGTGACTGGCCAAGGGCAATGAGGGCTGAAACCTAGCCTGCCTTCTGTTCCTTATGTGATACCTTACCCTAAGAGAACTCTGCATGCCATTTTTAATGAAAATGTTATATGTAATAGTGTGGCTCTAGGTGTAGAATGAAAATGTTAAAATATTATATTTAAAAATTTCTATTTGAATTTTTCTTTTGACTTTTAAAACTACTTTTGTCTATAATGTAAGCATGCCTTCTATATTGGTACAGTAATACTCATTTACAAATACATAAATTATATATGGTAGGGACATATGCTCAGAAAAATGACTGACACCATGACACATGAGCAGAACAATTATAGAGAACTTGGATTTGATTTGTAATTCCACTGCTATAACAGTTTCCAAAAAAGATTTGCAACTTTCTCTTGATGTGATTTTTGGAAGCCTAGGAAGGGAATGAGCTTAGGCTAGAGACATCCTGGAGGAACAGTTCACCAGTGTGTGCCTACCTGTGCGTGCATGTGTGAGGACGTGAACTTGTTCCTGCGCGTGATGAAGAGGAGAGTACATGGCCTGTGGCTAAGATTTGTTTCATGCTTGGTTCAAATCCATCACAGTGCAGCCCTTTGGTGGGAGAGCAGATCCACTAATTTCAAGAATCATTAGCCAATTACTGTTTCAGGTGAGTGGATTATGATTAATGGTCCTTTCCCCATTTTTTGGCATGCTCTCAATCTTTAAATGTATAAGTGCTACTTTGTTTCTTCTCTGCTTCTGGGATTTGAAGAAGGAATGGTAGGTTCCTGATCACAAAATGGGCACATGTGCCTGAAGACCAAGTATCTTAATTAGAATCATGGTGCAGCTGTTCTCTAAATGTGTGACTTTGGGCAAAATAACCACTCTGAGTCTCAGATATTTTTCCTCTGTAAAATGAAAATTTGTTTAAGAAATAAATAAGAATACATGAGGCATGACTTGCTTAGTACCAAATAGTGTTTTTGGATTACAACTCCTTGAGTTTTGAATTGCAGCATTTTTCTCATATTTATTAGTAATAATAAAATTGCAGCTATTTGTGTGAGATCTGACATGTAGATTACTTTAAGGAAAATATTTATTTCCTCTGTAAATTAAGCTGCTCAAAATGTGATTATGTATTTGGTTAGATGATTGGTGAATGGGCTTACTTGTACCCCTGAACCCTTTCGTTTTCTCTACTGTAAGTAGCCACACTGAGTGATCCTGTAATGAAATCTTAACAGTGCGTCCACGAGTGACTCAGTGACTTTGAATCCTGTGGGTGCTATAGAGCTCTAGAGGATTAACAATAACTTGTGACCAAGTATCTGGGAAGGCAGCATTCAGATTTTAATTTAAGTGAATTTCTGTAGTGTCCAAAAGCAGGAGAGGAAAAAAACTTCCATATGGAAAAAACGACCTTCTCTGAGATGGTTAAGTTTACTAGTGGATTAAGGAGAGAGAGTCCAAGAAATGTAGATGGGGCATTTAAGGGCTCTGAAATACTAGGTGAAGGATTTCATTCAAACTTTATCTCATAGATGATGAGATCTGATTAAAATAATGCTTTGGGAAGATTATAACTGTGAAGTGAACTGAAGAGAGACTTGGAGTCTAGAGATCAGTTACAAAAATAATGCCATGATCCAAAGCGCTCATTAGGGTTATAACATCTGGAAGAAAGAAAGGACCGATGAAGAGATTTTTGCAGTGAAATTACATAGCTGCAGTATAGCATGAAGGTTTTGGGGAGAGAACAAGATTTTAAAATTGTGAACAAAGCCCATATAACCAGCAAAGAGAGCATTTCTCTCGGCATTTTGATTAACTGAGACACTAGTGATTATCCAGTGAAATTGTTAACCTACAGTAGTGTGAAACTGAATCATGAAAGGAAAAGTACTCCTGCTCTTTCAGGACTTGGGATCACACCTTAGTTCATTCCTGCTACCATGTTTCCCCTGTCCTGCTATTTAAATAACTAAGGGCATAGATACTTCAATGTGGAATTTAGTTTTCATATTAGAATGAAAAAATGAGATACTTCTCATGCTGGAGAGGATCTTTGAAATTTAGGTAAAGAAACAGGTACCAGAGAGGTTATATAATAACTAGCCTGATGCTACCCAGCACAGGCAAGAGGAGCCTTCACTGACTCACATGTCCAGACTATCGTTGTAGAGTGAAGTTCCTCCTAAGAGTCCATGCTACTTCCTCTCTACCTGCTATAGGTAAACATGCCTTTTTCTTCTTAGTCCACACCATTTGCAGTTGTTATTTAAAGACACCTCACTAGAATTCATACAACTCTACATGATGCTTATCTGAGGTATTATCCTTTCAAAGAAAAATCAAAGACAAGATAGATCAAAAAGACTAATGCAATTTGATATTGGAAATGGCTGCCTTATAAAGCCCTTGTAGAGGGCTTGAGGTCACATATCTGGTAGTATCACACTGTTGGAAGATTGCATGAGAAGCATGCCTTAAACAATTCTAATTTTAATTTTTCCTCTATAGAATTACATTTAATAGTGAATCTGAAACAAACAAACACTGTATAATATATAGTAACAAGAAGTTTTCTGTTTGAAGTACAGATGATAAAGAACCCCTTATTCTAGAAAGCTCCCCAAGGAGGCTCCTCTCTGAAATTGTGTGGGCAATAATTGTAATTTGAAAATGTTGGGTAATAGATTTCCAATTTCCATTTCAGTGAAAAGATACTACTTTAATTTGAGCAAGGTCAATTTGTGCTATTGACTCTGGCTTTGCCCATGACTTTTGGGAGAAGTCCATAGTCAGTTTTGTACTTGGGCAGAAAACCATCAGTTATCTTAATAGCCTGTCAATCCATTTCAACTTACTTATTGCCAATTCAGTCCAGTTCCTGCCCCCAGTCCCCAAAAGTTATGTGAGCTGCTTGAGAAACTATTTAACCCAATACAGTGAAAGAAAACAAAACCAAATCTTAGAGTGTATTAATTTCAGGATTTTAAGAAGGTGTTTTCAAAGATCCTTTCTCTGCATAATGATCTTTTTTCTTCTAAAAGTCTTAAATCTGTGCTCAGTGATGAAGGTGTAATTTATAAAGAAATCTACTGAGACTTACAGGCTTGATTTTACTAAACAGACAACTTTTGAAAAGAAAATGGGAAATAAAAGAAGGACAAGTATTATTAAATAGTCTCCAAAGTCATGTGCACAGAATGTTCTAGAGGAGACTTTTTATTTGTATGTTGGTCTGTGACCTACCAACATTGATTCAATCCAAGAAAATGACCAGGGTTAGGAGTTAATGTTCAGACTGGTTATTTTACAGACTGTTATTCACTGACCTTTCACATACTGTAAATGCTATGGATATACTAGCAAACTAAATAAAATCCCACTAATTACTCATTTATCACACAAGAATAAACTAGTTCAATAATTCATATTCTGTTTGAATAGAGATATTATTTAACATTTTGCTTGTTTCATTATTCCACCTACATGTAATAACAATAAAGGTTGAAAAAATATGTGAACAGTGGAATGTTACACTAAACAAAGAGAATAAAACAATGATCTGAAGTAGAAACACATTAAAAAATGTAATTTCTCAGTTGCACAAAAGTTACCATGGCATTGTCTTTCCTTTTGTGTCTGCTAGTGATTTAATTTAGTGGTTTTAGAAAATGTGTCTATTGCTGTGTTTAAAAATTCTAATTACAACGATTGGTAAAGAAGTTTCCAAGTACAAGGGGTGTTTGTAGAGAACCTGTAAGACTGACAAGTGATTGGCAGGTAAACAACCCCACTGTGCCCTTATATTCCATTCTGTGGTGCTAGACTATAGAGACTACATAAGCCTCAGGAAGTAACCACCTTCCAATTTTTATTAAATTCTGGGCTTCCTGGATGTAAACAATATTATGCATTAGCTAACTAAACTTGTTGCTTTCTTTTGTGCCGCCACACCACCCTATCTCAGTGTGGTGTGATATCTGTGAAATGAACAAATGAGAACTTTCCTTTAATGTGGTCAACTGAATTTAAGCCCTGAAAAGCAAAGCCAAGTGTAGATTGCATCAGATAGCTTGAAGTCTTCAAGAAGTGAATGGAAGGGATAGCATTTCTACTTGAAATGTTCTGTTTATGACTTACCAGTGCCAGTGTGAAATTGCCCTTTCTTTTCTGCTAATGCAAAGGCTGAAGGCTGGGCATGTACACACACATGTTGTATGTAGCCAGAGGCTTGTGGGATTGTCCTTCAATGTGGTTTACTGATGATATATCTTGAGTTTCCGTGTGTTATTGTTTTTTCTGAATCCAGTCTCACCCCACTACTTTTATACAAGAGTTTCCTTAAGTTCATGTGCATTTTTTAGTGCACTTCTTAGTCCTCATTTCTGCTTTTTAAAAATTATTATTATAGCCTGCTTTGACATCTTTTGAAATAGTTAATAAAAATAGATAAATGCTGTCATCAACTATGATTCTTTGAAAATGGTTCATATGTTTAGTAATAAATTCAAAATTAAAGAATTTTCCTGATATGAAATGCTGTGTTTCCCTGAATTTTAAAAATTGGAAGAAAGTTTTCTGTTTGTAACCATTTTATATTTCCAAGATGCTCTAATAATTGCCTGAGGGTCTGAAGGCAAACTGTTCCTGTGTTTTTACTTCCCCCACTTAAACTCGAATCTAAGAACTTGAATGTTTAGAATGAATTATTCGCCAGCACATGACTAGTCGTTCCAGATAAATGAGAAACCTAGTACAGAAAAATCTGCTAACCTGCAAAATCTGGAAAATCACATTTTTGAGATTCTCCAGACAACACTGTCTACCTACTAAATTCCAGTAGGCTAACTGAAATAGGGTAGAGTGACTGGGATGGAATTAGATTAAAGTTGTTAGAGCTTTAGTATGTATTTATGTGGCTAATTAAAAACTTCATTGGGGTTTTCCAAACAAAAATAGCATACCTGTGTACATCACGATATTTTTATTCCCTTGCCAGACTGTGAAGGAAAAGTAGGAGGTAAAAACTCAGATCAGCATGAATTAACTCTGACTTAGCAGTATCTGCTACCCTGTCTTCATACTATATGGCATATCGAAAATTTTTTTATGTCATTGTGTTCCAAACGTTTGTAAGTTATTTAGAACTTGGAACATGTTTTCCCATAGAAACAATGTTGTAAATATTGGTTCAGTTCCCAGGCCAGTGCACACAGCCTATTTAATCCATATGTATCTAAGAGACCATACCAATATTTGCTTGAGTGCTCAGTCTTTAAAGGCATATGTGTAGGAAAGAGCACAGGGTTGGGTATGGGTGTTAGCATTCTGGAGAGAAAATGGCCCAATAGGATTTTCAGAAGAAACTAATTTCCGTATTTGTCTCTTTCTTATACAATGTTATTATTTATAAATTTTATTTTCAGAATCTGTCCCACTTCTTATGCAGTGGTCCCGGACGGAGCCCTTTTGTGTGCCTATGGGGAAGGCAAGACCCACAGACTGTTGTCTTCACCTGCTCTTTAAAAGAGAAACAATCTTCTTCAAGGGTTCCCATTAGGACTTTTTGATCCCTTTATCACTCTGGCTTCATTAACAACACTTCTTAATCTTGTGTACAATGAATCAAAATGCAGTCTATAAAAATAAAAAAATAATTAAAAAAAGAGAAATGAAAGATATGTAAATAGGATAATAACTACATTGCATATCTGGAAATAAAAATAAGTTGTTTAAAATTTGTCAATCAATAAATGTAAGACTCATTTATGACTACAATAAAGATCATAAAAACTTTAAAAACATTATAAATGACTCAATTTTAAGAAAACATAACGACAGGGTAAAAAAGGTTTATGAAATATAAAAAGAGGCTATTAATATACAACAGAAATGTCTTGATGTGTTGCTGCTGGACGCTTAAGAAAGTCTTGGACTTAGTTGCGATTTTTAAAATTTATTTCCTTTTTTCCTCTTTGGGCTGCATCATCTCTCTAAAAACAACATTTTTCATAGTAGACCTCAGTGAGGGTGCAGAGTCTTTGCTGAGGTAAGGCAGTATAAGGTGGTCCAAAGTAAGTTGTTTGTTAGCATATTGGGAACTGTAATGTATTATTTTTAAATACTTATAAAATTGTTATTCATAGTTGTGATTGAACTCTTATTTCACTGACTGGTATGTTTTTCCCACTGTGCTATATATAAGCAAGTAGACATTGTATTATATACTTCCTTCTTTGCTAATTCCCCTCTTGCCATGCCAGTTATTCTCAGACCTGCTGGGACAGGCAGGTCAAAGACAATCAACCAATGATGAAATCATAGCAAACATGAAACTCTGATTGCTGTACATTAAGGGAGCCCCAAATATTTTTTAAAAAGTTCTTTCTGATATATATTAGTAAGGGTGAAAACTAATTTTATTACCAGAACTTTTTCTCAAAACATGTTTTTATAAAGGAACAACTATTTTGCTTTCATGTACACTTGTTTCAAAGCATGACATTTTGTATTGATAAGGAATGACAGCAGTGTTTGTGAAACTGTACACCTCCTTTGGACATTTTATCTATTTCACTAGGTTGAAATTCCTGTTTTCCTTTCTATATTTGGATTTCCAAATTTTTTAATCTCTTAAATATATATTTCCGATGTATCTCTAGGTATTTAATTTTGTTTACGTTGTACATCTTTCTCTTTGTATATTCTTTTTCTTCTTTATTGTTTTAAGGTCTGTGTTGTGATGGTCAAAAATGTGAACTTTTCAGGCCCAACAGGGGGAGCTCATTCCATATTCTACTGAGGTTACCTGGAATTATTGCAGTTGCCCATTTGTCAAGGTCAAAATTCTTTCTTTGCTTTGGTTCTTTGCAGAATCCCAAAGCAGACACTGCAAAACGATGCAGTGTTTTATGTTAATTATCTTTTAGTCTGAAATGCTAAATTTATTAATCTATGGTCAAGCCTAGGAAAATTTTGAAATTGGGGTCATTATTTTCAAGTGTACAATATGTTTACTCAAGGTAAAGCTAATCTTAAAATTTTTTCACAATAAAAATCAGTGTAGAAAATATATAACATTTTAATACTCATGAAAATCCTTTAGATACAGTATATTGTGATTAGGTCAATAAAGAGGAAAATTTTCATGCTTTTTAAACTAATCAGATTTATAAAATAATGAAAATCATATGACCTTATTCCATATAGAGTTTTCCTTAAACCACATACCTTGCTGCTTTTGTTTTAAAATAAAGATGTTTGACTAAGTTCAAGGTCTACCATAATAAATCACTTAGGGTGGTATTGAATTTTCATAATTGCTTGGTTCCCTGTTCTATTCTCAATAAAGGAAGGGGAATGGTTTTACTTATTTTAATTATGTAGGGTATAATTTCTCCTAAGACATTCAGAGATTCTAACAATTTTCAGTCAGAGATTTACATTCGTCTTGGCAAGGAACATGAACTTGTCTTGTGCAAGGATATTTGTTTCCAGTTTACAATACATAAAATTTCATAATATCTGTGGTTGTTTTTAAACCATTTTTTAAAAGAAAGTTTACCTTACTGGCTAGATACATATCTAAATATTCTTGATACATATCTAAATATTCTTGATACACAATGAATGCATGAGTTGTCGCTCACACATGTGGATATGCAGACACATACACTTAAATACAAACTCATACTCTTTTTTTCTCACCTAATCAAAGCCTTGTTTTTTATTTGCTGTTTTTATGGTGTCTACCATAGTAAAGTACATATATTTTGTGGTAAGTAACCAACTAATGATTGAGCACTTATTTTAAATTTCTGATCAATTGCATATTTTAAATAAATCACCAGCTCACTGTTCAATTTTAGCAACAGAGAAAATTTATATACATTTTTCTCATTCAGAGAACTGTGTGTGTGTGTGTGTGTGTGTGTGTGTGTGTGTCTTAACTTCTGCTAGAACTTCATTTGAATATGACAATGTTACCAGAAGCCTAAAATGCAAAAGTAGAGTGAATTTGCAGTTTCATTTTTGAAAACTATTGGATCTGCCATACATGATTTTCTAATTACAGGATTAATCTCATTAGTCTTTGAATTCCCTCAATATATCTTACATTGTCTACCATATGGTAAATATTTCGAACATTGGATGGATGAATAAATTAATGAGCAAGAGAATTTTTATTGACTTATGTGAAACTTATATAAGGTATAGATACCTGATTTACTCATAATGTTGATAGGTAAACAAAGTGAGGTATAAAAGAGCTTTAAAATTATGAATACTTTATAATGGTGAACTTATAAATAATGATACCTCTACATTTTTATAATTTAGAATATTGACAATTTTTGGCATATCTGTATTACAATATTAGGAAAGACAGACTATTTTTAAGTTTTAATATGGTGTCTCCTTCTTATAAGGCTGCAGTGACACATGCTTATGGGAATGGCCAAAATAGATTCATGTTTGCTAAAATTAGATCCTTGTTATACCCAATTACTCTTTTGTTCTTCATGCCATTTTACCCCAATGGCCAGGCATTAATGGGGCATGCTAACTCTATTGTACGTGCTACTTATGTCGCATTAGTTCCAGACTCTCTCCTTTTAATTGAAGTGCTACATAGTTGAATTCTCATGTCATGAATTCTACTCTCTAGAAGAACTAAGGAAGAAAACTTTATTGGAACCTTTCCTGAGTCACATTTCTTTTAAATTGTTAAGAGTATTTTTATTAATGAGATATTAGCCAGGGACAAAGTGTTTTCAATGTAAATAGGAATTGAGATACAAAATTGTTAAAGAAGAACATTTTAGAATAATCCTATCCCTCTTGAGAAAAGTTGTCTTGACAACAGGACCATTTATAATTAGAATGATGAATATTTTATTTCTCAAAGGAAAATTCTCCCTAAATATGCTAGACCATGATCGGGTGAAATGTTCTTCAGGCTCAGTCATTTCTTTTATAAAAATATAGTGACTATTGACTTTTGGGCTCAGTAATAATCAGGCCTTGCATTTTAGTTTATGGGGAATAGACTTTTATATGCATTTTTTCCTAGGACTTTGGAAAGAAAGAAGTTATATTAACCTCATTTTACAGAAAGAGTATCTACTAAGTGGCAAAAATAGAGCTAGAGAACTGAAGATTAGTTTTTCTTGTTGTTTTGCCAAAGGGTGCAGAAGTATATGACATAGTTCAGAGGTATTTTTCACTTGTGTTGTAATCTGTTGTTTCATATCCTGGAATTTGTACTTTTCTCAATGAGTAATATGTATCTACTTGACCTATGAATGAAGAATTAGCTAAAATTAAAATATCTAATATAAGTTTTAATCTTCCTTGAGTGTCATGAGTTGAATAAAAACGACTATTTAAATAAAAGACAAGATTCAGACCTCATTTTGTGTAGTCATTTATTATATCAAGTCATCAAATGTATATCCAGTGTCAACTATGTGGCAGGCACTGTGGGATGCATCAGTCACATAAAAGATAGTTTCTGTGGGAGGAACTGAAAGAACATGGCTGTACTGTGCAGTGACCAGCCTTCAGAGTACTGACAATGGAATTGCTGCATGATGTCAGAAGGAAAATAGAGCATTTGTGAGAGACGGGGAGGAGGTGACACTCAAGGGGTACCATGAAAAGGGGTGTATTGGTGGAGGGAGATTAAGGTGGAATATCACATCCCACTAAAGGAAATGCCATGTGCAATCCCATGTGATCAGGCAGCAAGAGAGGAGAACAAGGATTTGGGAATAGTATGAAATACTTCATAGGGAATATTTAATTAAATATTAAGTGACACTAGAAGATCTTGGTGCAATTTTAAACATTTATCCTGCAATAAGGTCTGTTAATATGAATTCAGCATCATAGTGAATATCATAGTTGTTTGTCTGATTTTGTAGGATAAAGAGCATTTATGATATAAATTTATACTCTGTCATCACCTGTATGACAATTGTTAAAATTTACTCACTTAATGAAATGTTATGAATATCTTGCAATTAAAGTTTAATGTGACCCATACTTTATCATCCTTGCACATTATATATTTGAAAATTTCAATGACTCAGTCATCTCATGGTGATTTAAATTAAAAGTGGATTAGTTTATTTTTATACATAGTTTAAGAATTACTTTAATATAGGTTGTTTCTAAAAATTCCATTCATAAAAGTGTAGAATTTAATTCAAGATTTCCAGTGGCCAAATTTGAAGAGCCACTGTCAGTGTCCTTGGAAATCAGCCCTTTAGCTTGACAAGGCATTGAAACAAGGGTTAAATCAATATATAATGTCTCTTTCTGTTATGTTTCATTTACTTATATTTTTTTCACTGAAGAAGTAATTTTTTTTATTAGTCTCTATTATTACAACACTTTCCTCCCAGAGAAGCTGTGGGGGTTAAATCCAATATATAATTACAACCATGACAGTTTCATTTTGAAGATAATGTATGAAAGTACGTTTCAGAGAAATGAAAGATTCCTCTTCCTCTTCTCTTCCTATTCCTCCTAAGTACCTAGGTCTGTGTTAATAAATACTAAGTTCTGTGGCTGTGAACATACTCTCAAGGAGCCTACCATCCACTGGTTAGATGAACTTGATGTCAGGTAGAGGTGTGGTTCTAGTCTGCTCAGATCTATGCATGTGATTTCTACTGTTGTTATGGAGACCTTAGAGAAATACTTGAGTGTGGCTCTAAAGAGAAAATGGCATGCTCTGGGAGCTGAGGAGGGGAAGAAGATTCCAGCTGGGCAGAGTGGCAGGAATCAATACACAGACCTGCTTAAGCAGTAAAGTTGTAAGAGTGGTGGGAGATGAACCTGGAAAGGCTCCTTTGAGGGACCTTAACTGAGGTGTCAGCGTCTGGATCTCATCTGATAGTCTGGAAAAGCATGAAAAATGTTGAAGCTGTGTTGTGACATATTGAAATCTGTAAGACAGAAAAACAACTCCCGTTTTGAGGGTGGTGAGGAACTGGTGCAGATGTTATTATTTCCCCTGCAGAGTTTTAGCTGGGATGGCAGAGGAAGTGTTTCGTTGTTTCTCTCCTGTCACACACAGTTCCTTCTACAATATGTTATTAGCTACTATGTAATACGTGCTTATCCAGTGAATGAATGTTACTCTTTATCTCCATACTCTCACTGAAAGCCAAGAGAGAAGATTTTTACAAAAATACAAAATAGAGGAAAGAAGGAAGGAAATGAAGGAAGAGAGATAATGAGATGAAAGAGAACAAAGATCAAACTGTATGGCAGTGGAAATGGATAATATACAATGGATCTGAGGAACATTTCCAAGGAGAAGATTTCGAAAGCACTGGGTCATAAAGCTGAGTGAGGAAATATGGTAGACTATTACATTGGCCCCAGTAAAACACGCCTCCCAATTTTCACACCCTTGTGTAGCATCTTTCTTGAATTTTTGAACTTGCCATTTGATTCCTCCTTGGTCAATGAGAGATTAGTAAGTGAGATGAAAGAGGAAGTTTGATAAGTATTTGCACACTGGGAATCATCTTTTTGGAATGCTTATGGTTAGAATATACCTTCTTAGAACAGTTTCCATGCCATGAGGAAATGAGTTCAAGAAATGATATCAAGAGGTCAGTTTGGAGGATAGTGGACATTCATAGCTATCTTCCCATCTGTGCCTCCAACCAGTCCAACTGTCAGGTTGTTTCGAAACTTCCATCCATCCCAGTATTCCAACTATACAATGTGAAGCATAAAAACTTCCCACTTAGACCACAGAAATTTAAGGGGTAATGATGAGTAGTTGCAATTTCAGTCACTAGTTTTTAGGTATTTTATTATATAACAATGCTTAACTCCAATAAACAAGAGTAGTTTTAACATATTTGGGCTGAATTACTTGGTGGATTGTGAGGCTTTCATTTCTTTCAGATTTTAAAAGGCCCTCTTTCTATCACACTTTATTCTGAACTACTGAAAAATAAATAATTTTTGCTTCAGTAAAGCAGAGCAGATACTCGAGAATGTATCTGCTGAACACAGAATTGAAAGCAGGAGGTATTTAGGGCAATGCTATGCCATTTGCTCACTGCTAGGCTGAGAACTTTCCGGGTGACTTCCTTTTATTATTTTTCCTTTTGGTTATCAAAGACCCTCATGACCTAAGTACTGAATGGTGACAGGAGATGTACACATTTGTATACCACACACCACACACACACACACACACACACACATTCCTCCAAAAGGAAGAACAAATGAAACCGGCTAAATCACAACTCATGGGGAAAAAAATTGAAATAATACATACACAAATATCTGTAACATACAATAAGCCAGGTCTACTCTTTATATTAAATTAAATCCAACCTAGATAGAGTACCATGTTTGGGAAACCTCTAATTATATACACAGCTTGTATATGGGGGTAAGAAAGTTTGGGTTATCATCGGAATGAGAGGCAAATGATGTGTTTGGGATGAGTTATTGCTTCCTGATGAAAACATGTAATTGAGAAATCCTAAATAAATTACGGAGTACATGTAGGATTGCTTAAGTGCATGCTGGATTTTTAAAGCTATAAGTTCCTTCTACAAAGTTTTGTATGATTCTTATATCTTCATTGATATCAAAGTTTAGTTTGCCCAAGAAACAATCCCTTGATCATTGGTCATCCTGAACGAAAAGGGAGGGGGAAAAAAGTAAAATGGGTTAAATAATTGAGAGAGGATGAAAGAAAAAGAAAAAATAATAAGCTCCTGAAAAATTAAAGCAGCAGGGGGCAGTAGAACATTTTGAGTGTGGAACACAGAGGAAGGGGTACTGGTCATGGACAGGACATTGACATCTCTCCGGAGGTGTTTTTTCTGTTGTTGTTTTAGTTTTTATTCTACATGACCATAGTTTTATTCTACAAACTATATCCTTACCCATACTTCCTTTACTCACAGTCTTGCAAACTCTAGTCACATTTAGTCAATGTTAGTATTAAATGAAAACCATCTGTTTAGAAAGAGAACTTTTGTTCCTTTTCTCAAACAAACCAGTAAGCTTATTTGTAACGAACAGTAAGTAGAATTTGCTTCCATGCACTAGATACAGTAGTGATTCTTGTTGCAACTCCTCTTTCCTCTCTCTTCCTTTAACTTTTTTCAAAAGTCCTAATAAGTGGAGTGGAGGCACTCAGATTAAGAAGCATGTTAAGTTTTGTGCGCTGTTGGCACCAGATATTCTGGGGGCTTTCCCTGCCATTTGAGGTCTTTGTCCAGTGGCACTTGCTTCTGTACCTTTGCTCATATTGTACCTTTTATGTAGGATACTCTTTTCTGTATTTGCATGATCCCAAATTATTATCAGTTCTTCAAAACTTTAGATTCAGATTATTGTTTACTACTTCTGGTATTTCTCCATCCCAAAACACTTGCATCCAACATTGGATTACCTGTGGTAGTATCCATGCCTGGTATTCAATTCTATATATATACACATACACATACATATATATTATATGTAGTATATAGTATTTAATTATATACCTAATATATACATATATATTAGATATATAATAAGTGTTTATAGAGTGCTTCAATAAAATTTGTTTTCTTTATAGGATTGTCAGCTCTTTGAATGCAGAGATTGATCTCTGGCCACAAGCAGCCCCTGTTATGATTCCTTTCTCTTAGATATTTGATTGACATTTGTCCTTTCTATAAGTGCAGTTTTTTCTTGTCTATGTTGCATTTATGTATCTAAGAGGGAGAGCTGAAAGGACAGGACGTTGAAATTATCAAGTGCTTAAGTATGTTCTAGGGACTTGTTCTGGATGTCAAGTCTCTTTAAATCCTCATTGCAACTCTTTAAAATAGTCAATATTAGAAAACATGAAGCTCGTAGGCAGTAACTTGCCCAAGTTCCCATGAATAATGTTAGATGAACTGAGACTGAGACCCTCACTCTTCCCTATGGCCTCCAAAGCCCACTCTTCTTTCACGACACAGCAGTTAGTTATTTATTGTCTACTGTGTGCCACATATTGCTTTAGGAGCTATTGATTCTACAATGAATAATATACTATGCAATCTTTGAAGGGCTCGCATTCTAGCAGGGGAGAGATTAAAGTAATTATTATGATTCTGAGTGATAAGGGCTTTAACAGTGTCCTCTGGGTACCAGGTGAGGGACCATTAGCTCTGGCTGCCAAGAAATGCACATCATGTGAAGCTTTAGATCAGACTTGGGAAGTAATAGACCTTGAGACGGTAGAAAGGGCCCTCAGGCCAAGGAAGAGGGCAGTGGTCACCAAAACCGGGGGCCTAGTCCAAATGATCAGATCATTGCTGGGCTGACAGAGGACCTGAGATTTTGTGCACATGGTGAGAAGAAGGTGAAAAATGTTGCCACTTCGTGATAAAGCCTCCGGAGCACCTAGGGGTGGACCATAAGTAACCTGATGTGTTAAACCAAGTCCAGTGAATGCAGAGGTTTATAATCTATGGATTAGATATCAAAGAGGTGGTTTATAGATATACTGTGAGGTCACTTGGGAAATATATGAGAGGAATCCTAACTGGTGTGGAAAGCATGGACTTCGAAGTGAAGTAGACAAGGTTTTGAACCCCAGTTCCAACCAGCTACATGATCTTGACTTGTACCCAACTTTTTGGAGTTGCTGCTATTACCTCTGTACAAAGGGAATATTTACTACTTCAGACTCTCATGATAGGGGTTAGCGAAGGGATGCAATACCTGACAGAGCATAGGTGTATAATAAACATAGGCTTATATTTTTCCACCTACAAATATAAAAGTGTTGGTAAAGCAGAGTTAAATTTTTAAGACTCTTTTTATATATTGATATATAAGGCAGTATCGAGTTTCTAGTTATATATACATAGAAACTTGTCTTGTAAGGGAATGGAAATGTTTTTCATTTTCCACCATTTACTAGTGTGAGATAAAAATTAGTTATTCTTCGTTGAGTCTTATTTTATAGTTTGGAGAGTAAGACTAATATTGTGTCATTGCTAATTTTTAAATTCTGTCATCAGATTTATTGTTATTAATATTAATAATAATAACAGTACCAGGGATTGAACCCAGGGGTGGCTAACCACTGAACCACATTCCCAACCCTTTTTATTTTCTTTTTGAGATAATAGTTTTGCTAAGTTGCTGTGACTGGCTTTGAACTTATGATCCTCCTGCCTCAGCCTCTGGAGCTACTGGAATTATGGTCATGTACCACTGTGCCCAGTTTTGTTATTATTAATTCCAAATTACAAATGATGTTATTCTTCTGGTTTACAAACCATTTTCCATGGTTTTCAAATGTGAACCACTAATGATAGTACAATGCCTGTTACCAAGATAATGTTTGCCCCGGTTGCATCCTAGATATTTTTTAAAGTTAAAAGGATAAATATGCTTTTACAATGAAGTTATTTTCATGTATTTTGCAACCAACTTTGTTGTTCACTGAAAAGTTTTTAGTAATAACACCAATTAAAGTACAAAGGGCTTCAATTTAGCATTCCCTGGGTTAAAACATCTCTATGAGGCACTAAAACCTCTTCTTGTTTATAACTAATCTTTGTTTTACTCTTGATTAGATCTGTTTTTCTTCTTCAGGGTTCTTTTTCATTGAATTATTTCTATTTCTCCCATTTTATATTTATGACATTTTATTAGCTCTTTTCTTTGACTGTAACTATGGTCAAGATTCCTGTCCTCAAAAGACAACAGAAGCAAACAAACAGAAATTTAAAAAACAAACAAACAGGAAGCAATAAAAGTGTTTTCCTACTTGTTGAGACCCTATTTACCTCCTCTCTACCACCAAACATCCTAGTAAAGTTATCTGTTTTCCATATACACTACCTAGTTTTTATTAATTCCTCAGTCTACTGTGATACTTTCTGCCCTTCACCACCACAGCACTAAATCTAACCCTCCTTATCTCTTACCACATCTGGATGTTTCAGTCTTTATCTGCTGTTTGGGGCAAAATTTGCCACTGCCTTGTCAGGTGTATTCCCATCATTGTAACCCCCGTGACCCAGGAGGCTGAGGCAGGAGGATGGCAACTTTGAGGATGGCAACTTTGAGGCTGGCCTGGGCAACTTAAGTGAAACCCAAACAACTTAGGGAGATCCTGTCTCAAAATTAAAAATTAAAAAGTAAAAAGGATGTAGTTCAGTGGTGGAGTGCCCCTGGGTTCAATCCCTAATACCACCGCCTCCCAATAAAAAAGAAAAAGAAAATGAAAATTAGCATCATCTTCCTCACTCATCAGTATTTCTCACTTTTTTTCTTGCCTTTTTTTTTTTTCTTCTCATTTTGAACTTCCTTTTTAAACAAGCTCATCAATTTTCTAGCTTTTAACTACCACCAAAAACTGACAATAGGACCTTCATCACTAAACTTTAGATTCATATATGAAAACACATGCTGTCCATACAACTTTAGGTGAAACTCTAGTGACTCAGACATACCCAGCATAAAACAGTGTTCTTGGTGGGCTGGTCCTCTCCTTCAGCTCTCCAAGAATTTGTTCCAATTTGTTTTTATGCACGGATGTATATATTCACCGCACCATCATCCACAAGTCACCTAGGACACAATCCTGGACAGCAGACTGACTTTTCTCTCATTCTTTCACCCAGTAAACGACCAGACCTGACCTTTTTGTCTCTAAAACATCTCTTGAATTTGTCTTTCCTTCCTCTCCTGTTGGTCTGGCCCCATTTGGCCTCTTATGGTCCCTTCCCTGGCTCATCCGTTAGACCAGTGTGCTCTTAATGGTTAGAGGCATGTTTTTCCCAATGACTTTGCCCCAAACAAACTTGCCAGGTGTCATCCTGAAAGTTTTTTCCTGCAGTTTGACCTCATTCTCTTACCTAATTTCAAGTTGGTTTCTCACTTAGAATCCATCAAAAGAGGAAAATGGGTTTATGTCTGTATTCCTGGAGTCTGTCACAGTGTAAAGTCCATAAATCCTCATGAACTGAGCTCAGTGTTTTATACCAAAGTAATTTTGATAAAGGAAATGATTGTGTGGGGAAAGTTGGGAGCAATTACCAAACTGTGTGTATGAGCATGTGTGTGCATGTGTGTGTGCATGCGTGCACCCACTGGATATTGAACTAAGGGCCTCACACATGCTAACCACGTATTCTATCATTATGCTACACCCCCAGACACAGCTAATAGTTTTGAATTTTAAACACTACATTTCATTTTAAGAACATGCTGTCTTAACCAGAGTATCACCCCTAGGATATTCATGTGCAGAAGTAAATATTTTCAACAAGAAAATTTTTAAAAGGCATAAAAGAATGTTAAGTTTCTTTACAATGTATTTGAATAATAATGCTATAAATTAAAAACGTAGTCAACTATGCAAAGGTCTTAGTACAGGATTTGATGTAGTATAGACAGGCATTTTACTTTTTTTTTTTTTTTTTTTCTTAATACAAGTCAGTATGGAAACATCAATTTTTGCTACAAAAATGTTTATTTACTTTCCCCCAAGCTTATGTTACATGCCATTACTGGCAATGAAGAGCATTAAAGTTTGGTTTGTAAGTTTTTCTTAAACATAATAGCTTTTTATATTTATAGAATATAGTCCCTTCATATTTTTTATAGAATATTTGCTAAATTTACAGGATATTAAGCTTGGTTGCTTGCAAAATAATTTTGCTTAAAATATAATCATAAGACACTATAAACATGTATCTAATCAGTTCTTTAAGTATTCAGATGGAAACATATTGAGTTCCTTGGGGTTTTCTGTCTCAGCCCAGTTCTGGGTATTTTAGCTTTCTTATGCAAGGAGTGCAGTTTGAATTGTTTACTGTTGTAAGCCACTGGTTATTTTCAAGCATAATAGAATAATGGTGCTTAGCCACAATGTGGTATTTCCTAAAAGCACATGAAATAGTTCATGAATAAGATTAGCTAAGGAATTCAGTCTTGTTTTATGACCATGACAGTTTAGGTGTGCAACCTGAGAAGTTTGTATTTTCGGAACAGTTTCTCAGAGTGTTATTTTAAAGAAAACGAAACTCTTTCTTATAGGTTCTGATATTGGGTTTCCACTAACTGCGTTAAATATCTAGTTTTAAATTACAGCATGGAAAATTTGGGTTACTCACCTATTTAGGCATTTTATTGTGAACCAAGAAGAGTTAAATAATCATAATCCTCTCGAACTTATATGATGCTGTAATTATAATTATAGTTTTCTCTAGTGAAATACTCAGGGTTTTAGAGTTTTCGTTCTTCTCAGAATGTTCTGGGAACTTTGTTTCTGGTCAGCCTGTCCCTCACATGCTCATGCCCCTGCAGTTTGCTGGATGGGAATTCTGGGTCAGAGGCTGGAGGAGGCCTGGCTGAGCTGGGGGCGGCTCTGGGTTGACCTAGCCAGAATATGACTGGAACATTCCATCTTGCAGGGCTGTTGGACTTCAACAGCTTCTTATAGTCACAAAGAAAATTATGACCCAGAGAAGGAAAGCTGAGTGTTTTCCATCATGATTGGATTTTAGAAATGGCAAATTTGGTTCTGTTTAACTTTTGAGGCTATACAATAAAGGCATCTTTTTTTTGTGTGTTGTGGAGATCTTTTAAAAACACAAAGGAAGAAAAAAGTAATTGTGGAAAAAAGCACTTAAAACTCCTGGAAGCACAGTCTGGGAATAAATGTTACTGTTTTAATCATTACAGTGGTTTACTGAATTGACAGCATTTCATGAATATTAAATGAATGTCATTGTGGTAAAATATCTGCATGAATTTATGAGAAATAATTTTATATCACCAGGTAAGCATTTCTTTCCATAACAGAACATTTTATAAAAGTCCCTCATCAAATGAAAGATAAATTGCCTATCACTTGCCTCATATATATATATTAAATATATATATTATAATTTTACACTAAAAAGTTATAAGAATTTTGAAGCCATATATCTTCTGAAAATACAAATGTCTATATTTCAGAGAAAAGTACAGATTGTTTTAGACTCATTTTTTTGTTTATTTTTACTAAACATTTTCATGAGTAATTCCTTTTAATAGACCTAGAAAAGTTATATTTTAGATTAAATACAATTAAAATATAGTAAAGAAAAATATTATTTAAAGAACTTATAATTCATATTTTATCTCTGTTCAAATGGCAAATTTTAAAGAGATTTTCTTGTTTTATTTTTATTTTACTCTAATATTTGTTTGATAGGGTTTTGTCTATAAAAATTAAAAATTGATCATATTTTTTATGCCAAATTTTCAATAGAGGAAATTTTGCTATTCACCTATTAAAAATGTATTTGATCAACATCAATTCTTATTATTCAAAGAATGTTTTCTCACATAGAAGATTGACAAGAAAGAAGAGAACCAACCCTAACCAAAGAATAACACCAGAGGTTTTGAACTGCCATACCAAACTATGTGGCTGCTGAGTTGGAGGGATTTTCGAGTAACAGTGCTCATCAAGGAATTTCTTGATGATATTGCATTATAGCTATAATTCTGTCCCCCAACCCCCAAGCAAATATCCACTTCTATTTTCTCTGATAGCTCATTATTTATGTCTCTTTTTGCCTTTATCAAATTTGTAGCTTAGAGATTTGTATTTTGATACAACTTTACTATTAAAACAGACTGTTCTGGGTCTGAATGTAAAAGAAAAAAATCTTTTTAAACCTTGCATTTCTGCTTATTATATCCACATAGGTAAACTGGCAATAGACAGTCACTAGTAGTTACTGCAGTCATTGTAAGAAAGGGTATTTAAGAACAGAAGGAGAAATCATTTAATGATTCCACTACATAAATAAAAAAGATTAGGGACTGGGGTGTGGCTCAGTGGTGGAGCATGTGTTTAGCAAGTGTGAGGCAAGGGGTTCCATCCTCGGCACTGTAAAAAAATAAATAAATAAAATAAAGCTATTGTATCCATCTACAACTAATATAAATTTTTAAAAAGAGATGACATCCTTAAAAAAATATTAGAATTATGGAAAATAGTGCAATCAGTGATAAGTACATTTTATTCAGGAGAAATTTCTAAATCATGACACATAACATTGAGAATATATCTCTTCAAAAAACTGAAATTTAGTTTATAAATGTACATGAAGTGGCATAAAGTTAATATCTTTATCATTTTGTTACTATTACATTTATTTTGTGACCTGAAAAGTTTTATGATTGTACTATAAAGCCAATATTTTTGAAAATCTCTTTATATGATAGTGTTAGAATTTAACATGGTTAACATTTTTTTTTTTTCCATTCTATGATTGGGTTAGAGTAGTCTTTCTGTACTGGTGGCAGGATTTTGCTTGTAGACCATGTGAGTTTGGTGAACCATGTTCTCCTGAAGTCTCTTGTCATGATATTTGGCTATTTGCAAAATGTGGTCTTTTGTTTGCTTTCTGCCTTTTATAATTTTTTTTCTCTAAAATTTATCCACTTCGTTGCCTAAGAATATTGAAGTCCAGGTTCTTATAGCTATTTTTAAAGTTGCAAAGATAAATATTTTATCTATTATAACTTGCAGATAGAATGTAATTCTTGTTTTGTAGATCTTAAAGAGTTTTTCAGTCCTAGAAAAATTACAGTTGAAAATTATGTGACAAGCCCATGTCTACCTATCCAGTTCAGATATGAGTAGAAATTATCTGTCTCTTGCAAGAGGAGTTCCTGGATTTAGATTCCAGCTTTCTTTCTGTTGGCTGTGTTATCTTGAACAACTTCCTGAGTCTTGATTTCCTCTTCTGTTAACGTGCAAATAACAGTATCTGCCTCTCAAGATTTAAATGAGATATTATGAAATATGAGGAGTAAAACACTAAATGATAGCAGAGTTCCAATTCCTTTTCCACTTGGAAAACAGATATTTAAATTTGAAAGGTTGCTGTATCTACACACACATTTTTCAACACATTTGCATACTGAATTAGTGGATAATGTAGGTAATTATTGAGTTTCTGCTTTTTACCAGACTCTCTTCTAGATTCTGGAAATACGTGATTTAACAAAGCCAAGACCTCTGTCCTTGTAGAGCTTAATATTTTAGAAAGTTAAAGTCACAAACTTTCTTTCAGTGTCACTAAAATTTATTTTAAAGTACTCAGCAGTCTTGGCTATTTTCTTGGCTCAAAATATATTCATATTCCCATGATCTAAGGGACAGAAGAAAAGTTGAACTGGATGAACTATTTATTTCTCATGTAAGAAGAAGTCTTCTGAGTTGATTAAAAACTAAAGAAAAGGGAAATTAAGTAAATGATATTAACAGGTGATTCACAAAAGAACTGCAGATGGCCAATAAATTCATGGAAAACTGCCCAAACTCACTAGTATTCAGGGAAATGCAAATAAAAGCCAGGATATCCGGGGTTTTTTTCCTTATAAAGTTGTCAAAAGGGAAGAATGTTGATAGTATTCAGTGTTACTGAAGGTGTGGGAAAATAAGCACATTTCTACAGATGGATGTGAATTCTAACTTTTTAGGAAATTTATCTGTTTTACCTAGTAAAATCAACATTTTTCAAAACAGGATTATAACTCTGATTCAGCAGTTTTACCTTAGAAAGCTATCTCATAGAAGTAAAGTGTCCAGGTGAGAATCTGTCTTCCAAGTAGGGGGAAAAAAAACTCCTGGAGCTCCTCAATAAAGAGACATTTTAAGACAAAGACAGCAAATATGAAATTATGTCTCCAAGGCATAATGCCTTCCTTCACGTTAGTGAGAGCAATGAACTGGAAAAATTAGGACTGTTCATCAAAAGTGGAGTAGTTCAACAAATCAGGATGAATTCCAAGTATGCACGATTACATGGATATTTTAAAAAGTGAGTTAGAACCATCAGCATTGACCTAGGTGAAAATCTGTGGTCATTTATTAAGTTGGAAAAGTAAGTTGGCTTGTGATTAAGTTGTTGTACTCACGTTTTTGTTTTAAAAATTTTGTATACATAGTTATTTTAAATTTCAAGTTGTTTTATGAACATAAATAAAGGGGAGATTTATAACAAATTGTAATATTTACTACTTTGGTGGAAGAGCAGAGCCCTTGAGACCTTTCTGATTTATTTGAGGCAGTGCAATTATCATTTATAACACTGCAATAAAGAAAAAAAAAACTGGAAAAAATTCAAGTTATTAAGAATCGTTTCATTTGAGGGTGCATTGATATATCTCTTATCAGTGTGGGGGCCAATGCAGAGGTCTGATGAAATGTTTTGTGTCATAGTATGTATTTAGTAAATATTTCAATCATTCATTAATGCAAATAAATTGAGAACACTGTATCAAAAATTATTTTAACACACGCACAATCTAAATTATTTTTACATTGATTATGTATTTATTACATCTTAATGTTTATTTCTCATACTTTGAAAGTTGTTGTGTGCAAGGTACCCTTGATCTGTAAGAGTTTCCTACTTGGTTTGCACTTTCAGTGGGAGTGTGGCAGGCAGGGATAGTAACAGAGCCTGCCAAAATGAAGTCACCTCCCTCTGGCTTCCTCCCATCCTTCCAAAATATTAGCTGGTCAAAGTATAAAGAACTTTATGCCTTCATTCACTCAGTTATTTCAAGGATTATTGCTTGCTGAGCTTTGTGGGAGAATCAAAGATTTATTTGCAGATCTTTTACCTACAAGGAGTTTATTTCTGTCACTTAATTTTTTTTTCTTCAGCGTAGATTAAGGTTTTATTGCATACTTACCAACTTTTACACAAAAATCAAAACCTTCCTAACCTTTAAATACATCCCCAGTAAAGGTGCTAAGACAAAGCATGATCCCAGTGAGGGGCCCCAGCACATGTGTAAAGAATAATGATCTGGAGGAGCGCCGAGATATTCTGCAAAAATGGCCATGAGGGGCACTAGACCTCTTGCATCCTAGTATTTGTTGTCTTCTTATTCTAGTTTCATGGGTCTCCTTTAGTATTCCCAAAGTATTTCCATCTAATAAAACTTTGAGTCTTAAGACCAGAATTCTGAGAAAAAGAGCTTTCTAACTGACTTTTATTCCCAGGATTATTATGGTCAAAGTATTCAATTTTATGGCATTTATGTTTTTACACATTTTATAAATTTGTATTATATACTCTTAAATAAGAACTCTACTGACAGCGACAACTACTATTATTTTTTCCCACACGTGATCGCCCACTGGTATATCTTACTTCACTTATTCTTGTGACTCTTTTGGTAGCATTATTTTTTACATTTCTGTCAAAACTTGAGCTCTTTTGTTCTCTTAGGAAATCTTATTTTCTAATTCAGTGTTATTAGATAATTGTGAGCAAGGAAAACAGATATCCAAGTTTGCTGAATTATGTTTAAAACAAATATTGCTATGACAGAAAGGAGGGCCTGCGGTGTCAGCTACCTAGAAGACACATAACCATAGTGGAGGAGATGGGTCAAGTACTCTGATGCTTCAAGGCCTGTATTTTGTATATTTTTTGTTTGCTTTACTTACTATTTCTCAGCTGTGTTCTTAAGGGTTAAAGGTGTCAGATGTCTTACTTCCAGTCACATGACTAAAATAGGACTCTTTAACAGGACTAAAGTAGGGCTGAGGGTCTCCTTGAGTTTATATAAGGGCTACAGTTCACAAATTTTTCCAACACAAATTTATCACACAATACTAATTATGACACAGTACATCTAGGTCTAATCTATGTATATTGAAAAACATAATTTTTAGCTCAATTTGTTAATTATCTAGGAGATTTCACTTTCATATAGTTTGAGGGAAGTATCAAAGGAGTCACCCTTCAAATAAGAATGACAGTAAGACCCTTTGGCATAACACTTTTTGCAGGTAATTTATTAAAAGAATATGCAGCTCACAGTCTGTGGTTATCTGAAGGCACTCTGGGCTCATGAGTACTCTTTCATTGACTTCACTTTCAATCATTGATCCTTTATCAGATGATCTAATGTGAGTTACCTAACCTTAGTGGGCCTCAGTTTCTGTATCTGTAAAATGGTTGCCAGTGTCTCACTTCTAATTTTGTTGTGGGAAATAAATGAGATAAAACTCATCAAGTATTGTAGCCCAGGCCCAGGGATTGTTCCTGTCAGTAACTGACAGCTTAGCATTCGGTTTTCACATTCCAAAATTGTTTGTGATGAATTACTTCTGCAAAGGGTAAACTCTAACTCTGGCTGCAGGAATGTATTTTTCACAAATCATTTCTTTATTCTCATTAGAAGATAAAAGAACAAATAATGAAACAATCCTAGAGAATCTGCATCTCCAAGTTGTGACTGATCCTCAACAAAAAAGAAAAGGTAATTTAAATAAAGGATTTCCGTTGGATTTCTAGCAATAGAAACATTTTTCTGTATTTTAATTTAATGATGCGCTCTTTGGGAGATGGTCCATTTTTTTGTGCATTCATCATGGCTCTAAAACTGAGTTTGGATGAAAAGCATGTAGCACTTGCCTTGTTCTTACATCAGAAGAATTTTTCCTTTTGTCCATTTTATGCTTGTTTCCAAAGGCTTAAAATGAAAGCTTTGTTTCTGCAATAATGGCTTAGTGTAGGCTTACATTGTTGATCCCCTCAGTAGATGCAATGTAATCCACTTTGGTAATGTGAATTTTTAAACAATCATAGGCCTCTGCCATTAACCCTTCTCTACTAATGATAATACTCTACAAAACTACAAAGGAACTTAGGCCTAGCTTCACATTAGACTTGGAGCGCACTTAGCTGAATTTGCATTTCTTATTTTAGTAGCAGTGAATTGCTAAGCATATGTTGAACTTCACCAATACCAAAAGTAGAATAGGCGATTGTGAAACTAATGTTCAAGTGCAAGCATTCAAACACAAACAAGAGAAACCAGAAGAAAATAATGACGAAATGAATCAAAAGTACTTTCCAGTCCAAAATTCCCCTTGAAGAGGTTTCGGCTCTTGTTGCTTTTTGCGATATTTTTTAACTTGACCTGTTGCTTTGCTTAGTTCATTGTAGTGCAAATGTCTCAAATAAAGCTGTACATGAGTCATTTTTTTTTTTCCTCCTCAGTTCAGGCTACTTGGATAATAGCTCACTTTGAACACAAGCAAAGGAACCTATTGAATGTTTCCTGCATAAAGCCTACAGAGCTGTGCTCAGCAGCTTGACATGTTTCTTTAGGAGAGAGAAATGGTAAATTAGCTAAGAGTAATGTTATTCCATGACATATTTCCAAACTAACTTTGAGAACACATTTCCACTTAATGTTTGGATTCCACTTTGGGGACTTAGAAAAGTTTCCTGCATTCGGTTAAGTAATATATATGGTGGACGGCTAAGTTAAGATGTTCTTTAGGGATTTGTAGACATTGAAAGCTTTACCTAAAGTAGAGAGGACTTTTCTGCATTTCGTATTGAAGCTGCAGTACTGTATGCTTTCAGGGCCGTGGATTTAATAAACAAAAGATCTGTCACCAAGCTTGGTTCACAGTAGGGGGTAGATGTAATTATATACTTTAAAGGGGAAAAGACTGTTGTTATTATTTTACATTTATTGAGTGCCAACATTTTGCAGTGTGCTGTACCTAACATAGAATTAGACACAGTCCTTGCCTAGTGGACTATCTATTTAAATTAGACACAATCTAAATATTTCTCTTAAATAGTTCCTGTGTTTTCAAATTTGTTACACAATGCATTGTATGAGTACAGAGGTGTTATTGTACTTGCAAATGTGATTTAAAACTACAAAAGCTTTCAAAGACAGGTGGTTAGAGAAGATGTGATTATTAGACTATAAAATTGCTTGTGTTTTTCAGGTCTTTTGCTTTAATAGTTAATTATAGATCAAACTTGAAATTTAAAGTAGCCAAGATGTTAAATTTTCAAAATGAACTATACACCATTTTGATTTTGATTTTTGAATAAAGAATTGCAGTTCAACAATAATAATGCCATTTATTTGCTTATCTAACTTTGGAAATTATTTATTTGTGGGTTTTTTTAACACTAGTCTGCCGTTTCACAGAGGTCAAAATCCCATTGTCTAACATAGTGCACTGTATCTATTAGGCACGCACTAAAAGTTATTGAAGGAGTGAACCAGAGGCATTTGCAAATGGATTTCTCCATTTCTCAGGGACTCTCTTTTCTGATTTTAGAGTCTGAGTGGGCAGTGTCTTACTGATTTGGGGCCACTAACAAAAACAAATAAAGAAAATAAACAACAACAAACAACAAAAAAGCCCCTCAAGGTCAGAAAACTTCCTGGGACTACCTTGGAAGAGTTCTGACTTGAAATGTCTTCCTTTTGATAAAGATGTTTCTTGCCTCTCAGCAAGATCTTGGCGTGACGACCTAACAGATCTTCAAGGGCCGTGAGAGTCCTTAGAGCTGTCTGGATCCCCACCAGTGATCAAAGGACCTTTTCACCCTGGATGCCTGGTTTCAAGGGATGTAGTCACTGTATGCTGTAGTCAGCTTACTGGCTTGTTGTGTAGATGCACACAATTCCCATCAACTCTGTTATAAATCAGAGCCTTTGGAGGCTAAAACGTGCAGATAAACACAGAGAATATTTTACTTGGTCTACTTATGTATCTGTTCTGTATATTGTGACTATTTTATACCAACTCTGCTGTATTCCAGGCTCCCGAATGTTCTTACAGACGATTCTCGGTCTCACATACTGTATGTTGATTCTGTTTGCAAGACTGCAGTCATTTTCTCAGTAAACAGAAAGAAGGATCTTTGATGTCACAGAGGAATCATACCTAGCCTTGAGTTTGAGTCTCTGGATGACCATATATAGTCTATATAATCGTAGTCACCTTAACTTTTCTGAGTTTCAGTTTCAGACTCCTTAGATATAAAATGGGAATAAAGATTGTACCCAACTCTTAGTATTTGTGCAAAAATTAGTATACATAAAATATTTTGAACATAACTATTCAATTATTATTACGATTAATATTCTTATAAACTATTTTATAGTGATACAACAGATACAAGTATTAGAAAGTATGCCACATATAGAATTCTTATTTGACTTCAAAATATAAAATGTTTATGCTCTAAGCAGTTTGATAAACAATTATCATTCTGATCTGCCAACAATGTAAATGTAAAGCTTAGGAAATATGGAGATTTTCACTGTCTTTGACCAGCAAATCCCCCTGCCCATTTCCTCATGGATTTTTCATTCTATCTTTGTGTTTGTTAAGACTCTACTCTTTCCTCTTGTCCTTCCTGCAATTTGAGTTTCCCTGCCTTAAGTTGTCTTCTGATCTAATACTTTTCATTTTCAACCTGAACTATTTCCTTTCAGCAATGGTCTCACTTTCTACTTTGGTGAACATACGATCTAATTTCCTGAAACATTTCTTCTGTGTTCCTCATCTTCTTGCCTTTGTCCTATCAGATTCCCTTGATCCACTTACTTGTCTTCCTTTTAATTACTACATCCGCTATTCTCCCTGTCTCATGGCTGAGATTGTTCCAAACATTTATTGGTCATATTCTCATCACCAAACTTCATGGTCTTGTCAACAAGGTACCATTCCTTTCTCTTAGTGCCCCAACTCCTATTTGTGTAAGTTAATTAGAAGGAATTTCTTTGATTATTTTTAGCTTCCTTCCATGCCTACACTAGTATCATGTAGACCTCAAATGTCAAATATTACACTTATGTACATGATGTAAATAGCTGTATATCCCACTTCAATCTATATGTAAGGTCTTTTATCTCCAACTCTGAGCTAGACATATCCATCCGTCTATTTTGGGTGCAACTCCTCTTAATCCTATAAAAGCACCAAGCTTGCAACCTCTCTTTAAAACCACTGTCTCTTCTTGGTTTTCCCATTTTTCCTAATAATCCTAAAATTCTCCCAAGAAGCCCACAAACCACTCAATTAATTGATAACTTGATTTAATTGCCGAAATTCTGCTGATTTTTCCCACCACATCAGAACCTCTTTCCTCTTTGCCATTCCCCTGCCTTCCTCCATTCCTCCCCCTCCTGCTTCTACCTTTGGTAGAACTAGGGAACTCCTCTCCCACCATACCATATCTACTTTGTAGAAAATGAAGAACACTAAAATCCAAATTGGGCCGTTGCCCCAGTGACTAACTTCTGACCCAGGGGCCAAGAGAACTAAGCATGTTCAGAGTACTCCCTGACACTGAAGCCCAGCTAAGCTGCCTAGATCAGATACTTTTTGAGGACTGCAGTAAAAATAGCAGGCCTCCCTTGCCAGTTCAGTGTGGTGGAAGCATGAGGGAAGAGTCACAAAGCATGAGGTGTGCAGACATAAGTGGCTCTTTCTGTCCCTGCTTCGTACTACGGTATCTTAAATCTTATTGTCTCATGCTCTGATTTTTCTCTCAGTCTTTTGTTTTTACTTTCTCTCTTACTTTGAATTATCTGCCAAATTATTCTTTGGGAAATCTAAATTGATCTCTGACCTCCTATTTCCACTTTCATCAGCTCTATCCTTCTGAAAGTACAGTGGCTCCTGGGTCAGCAGCATGAGCATCATCAGGGATCATTTCCATCCTCAGGCTCCATCCCAGACCTGCTGAATAAGGGTCATGGGGGTGGAGCCCCACATTCTGTGTTTAACAAGCCCTCCACATGGTTCTGATGCAGGAGTAGGAGTAGAGAACCAGGGCTTTAGCTAGGATAGCAGCAAACGTCAGCTGTCACCATCTTCCCCATGCAGGTCCACCTTACTTGAAGATTCTATTTTCTGCTATCCTCTCTCAGCGAACTCTCTTTTTCAAAATTTACCCTTTTGTGAATGGGGAGCCCTCTGTGCCTACCATGTTGTTCACCAGCTTTTTTTCTTCTTCCAAATAACCAAATCATGTCTTCACAACCTTGGTTTTGAAGTCTCACTTCTATGAAATGGACTCCTCTAGTATTTATATAATAGCTATACTCTTTCTTTAAGAGTGGTCATGCATTATTTTCTTTCATCATTAGAGTTTATGTCTTATGCACCAAAATAAGCTCTAGGAAAAGAAAGTCAATGTCTAAGCCTTATTTCAATTCCCCATAGTGTCTGGTACTGTGTTTCTTTATAGCTTTTGATGATGAATCTTCAGGATGACAAAGACTAATGGTATTGAACATTCTGGGCTCTTTATTATTTCTTGTCAATATAGCTTCACTTTCTAACCACCAGAGTTTAGGGACATCACGTTTGTAAAATGAGTCCTCTGCATCAGTGTGTTAGTTGAATAAGTACCATTTTAAAGATACTTCAGTTTGCAAAGTACTTTCACCAAAATATGTCTTTAGAACCTCATAAAAGCCCTGTGATGATGTAAGTTCTTCTATCATTTCCATTTTGCAGATAGCAGGACTAAAGATTGCCATGTTTAAACAAGCTGCTCCCTACTCAGAGTAGAAAGACCATAGAGATTAAGGTAAAGATCTTATTTAGGTAAAGATGCTTAAAATTTACATCTTTTTCTACAGAAGATTTCAGCTCAGAAATGCATAGTGACCCTTGGACTTGCAGGGTCCAAGAAACAAGAGTCTGATATCTTGCTTTCCAAGTATGAATAAACCAGCCTTTTCAGTTAAATGTAGTTGAGGAGAGTACTATATATGGAGAAAAGAATGAATTTTGTCTTTGGAGGAAGGCATTTACATTTGAAGGAATGAAAATAATTATCAAAATAAATGTTTATATGCAGAGACATGCATATTTTAAATTAATAAATAGTGCTTTAGCTATGTAAATTGATTGAATATACCAGATTCATTACTTTTTTTTTTTTAGCATTAATGTAAATATACTTTAGCATCAGTCTTAATCTTAAGATTTTTCTCTGAAATTTTCTGCAAAGCAAATGAGGAAAGAACCCAGCATAAAGCAGATTCAATATAAAAGTTCAGCCCACATAGACTTGCCCTTAACAGTCTGTAGAAGAACAAATATTCCATTTTAGTTAGCTCTAAGCTGTAAGTTGTGCATAGTAGACTCAGTCAAATCAGATTATGTTGGGCAAAGTCTAATTTTGTCTTAGGAAAAATAGGCAGACAGAATCTCTTATGGGCTAAATTAAGTTATATCACTTGAAGAATTATCATAAGATCATCTGCTGTTGATTTTCCTTCTTTAATTCTTCCCATGTGTCTTATTATAGAACGTGTTCAATTGTACTTACTGAGTCATTTAATTTATACTCCAAATAATATTTTTAATTTGGGAGTTCATAATATGACTCTGAACACATTGTGAACTTTTGATTAACAACTCTAAAATTTTGCAAGGAAAAAGCATTAAATGCTTAAAAGGAGAAAGAAAAAATGAGATTGTGAACTGTTGTGGAGAAAAATGGAAAGCAAGTTACGAGCTTAAGCATGGAAAAATGGAGTTCAATAAAAAGTATCTAAAGTTGGCCAGTCATCACAGCATAAGTAAACAAGGCTGAGGACCAAATCATGTGGCACTTGAGTTCTCTGCTATGGGGCTCTGGACTCACCACCTGGGCCTGGTGTCACTGGCCTTGCTCTTACTTGGCAAAGTACATCCGGCAAATGGATGATATAGAATTGTAAGTGATGAGGCCGTGTTATCCACCAGACCATTCTCTGCTCTACTTAACAGTAGTTTTAAAGCAGAGGAAGTGGTATTAGATAGGGATATAGCTTTTCAAAGCTGCCTTAGAAAAATAGAACAATGTAACCAAAGGACAAAGTGCTGCAAGTCCTAAATAATTCCTTAAAATGAAATCAGGAGTTGCAAAGCCATAGAAAATCAGGCAGCCATTTTCCCTCAACTCTTCTTCCACCCTCTTCCTCCTCTTCTCCTTTCCTATTTCTTTTCTTTTCTCCTCCTTTCCTAAGGCTTTTCCCTCTTACTTTCTACACCCCTCTGCCTCTGTCATCTTTCTTCACCCCTCCATCTTCATCTTACCATTTACCACCTTGTAAAGGGAGGAGGTGGTAGAAGATGGCAGGTCAAACTGCCATTAGGTTCATCTCACACCCATTAAGGGGAGCAGCCTACACTCAAATGAGAGTGTCTAAGAATGATGCCCTTGGGGGAAAATAGTATTTTTCTAGGACAGCATTAGGCTGGTAGCAAACTCTGGCCTAATCCACTGTGGACAATGATAAGGGTCATGAATTATAAATTTATCCCTATAAATTGGAGAAGGGAGAAAGAACATGGGATAGATCTTTAAAAAAAAAAAAATAAATAAATAAACAAAAAATTACAGAAGAGAATAGTAGAAAATTTTAAAAATAGAAAATGTCAGTTTGGGCTCTGCAAACGTCCTAAAAATCACCTACTACACCATTCATTCTTCCAAATTTTTCATCCAATTACCAAAATGGAACACATACCATAGACCTTTTATATAAATATAACCAGATATTTTCTTCTCAACTTTATAAGTTTCTCATAAGAAATAGTCCTAAGTAGAACATTTACAGTTTTTGTATTTCTCGATGAAGGAGACACAATTCATTCTTCTAAATTCTTGTATGAGATTAGCAAAATGGAGCATACTTACATTCCATATTTTTAATCGCTGTGTTTTTTTAAGCGTGATCAAATATTTAGCCCTAAGCTTATCAAAGTTTTTATTTTAAAGAAACAACCCTAAGTAGATCATTTCAATTTTGTAGTTTTGCTAAAAAGGACATTATCCCTTTATTCTGCTATTTAATACCATTCATTTAAATATCAAAACAACAAATTCTTGAAATTCAAAGCTACAAAAAAAGTTCTTGATGAACTAGTGTTTTTTCCTTCTATTTGACTGTACTTCTATACATAAATATTTGCTTCATGGTGGAATAAATAAAGGAATGAAAGGAATTCATCTTATTTAGCTTTCTGTTAGCTGCCAAAAATTGAGTGTTCAGTTTTGTGCTAAATGGTGGTGGCTTTTTTTAGTTAAATGTTCCTGATATATTCTTGCTCACTCTCATTTACTATTTTAATGCTGTTTTATGATTTTACTCTAACTGTGCCCTTCAAAAATCTGTTTGGGAAGTAGCTGGCACATAAATAGCTTTAAAAAATAAACTGCATATTCTGACATTTACAGTTATCAGAATATTTCCATTTTAAAAATGATTAGGTCTGCAAGTAAAGTTATTAGCTATCTACAGGAATTTATTGTAGCCTAATTTTGATTGTCAACAGCCCTTCTCAGAGTCTCCTGTTTCTTGTTCTGTTGTTATTTTTCTTGTTGTCAGAACATCTCTCTCTACCCCAAAACGTATGACTCAGTTTGGCTAGTTTATCTAATCCATGCTTTGAAGGGCATTTAACTTTCCTGAGTCCTGTCACAGACTCTAAATTTTATGAGTTGTGCTAACTCAATATGGATTTCTGTATCCCAGAAAGCACCACTCCCCATCTTACTGTTTTCTAACTCTGAACTTTCATTTCCTTGGATCTCATTGCATGTGTGGGCATTTTTTTTTTTTTTTTCTTTGCTTTTCAACAATCTCACTTCTGTCTTGTCTTTCAAAATCTGGCTCGAGTCTAACCTCTCTTGGTGAGACACACTTCCTGAACTCCAAGTGACTCTTACTCTAATTCTCCTTGGAATTATCTACTCAGTTTTTACTCTGTTAATTTCCCTTATTTGTATGATATGTTGAAAGCATTCCGAAGCTTTCTTTAAAGCATGCGAATGAGTTCTGGCTCTCCGTGTAGGAAATTTGATAATTGTTTCTTAGACTGGGTCTTCTTTTCCTTGTCAGGTTCTTCCCGAATCATAGAGTTTAAATTCTGTGGGATGAAGGAATGCTCATGAAATGAGGTTGGCTCCTACACTCAGGTTAAAGCACAGGCTATTGATTATGTTTGCCTCAATGGACATTTTATGAGGAGGTGACATCACAATTGTTTCCAGAAAAATTTAGTCTTAAACAGTGAAACACAGTTGTTGATACTGTTATGTTTTGCACTATCCCAAAGAGCAAATTTCTAACCTAGCTTTTTTGTTTCTTCTCCCATTATTCATATTCTTTCCAGATTGATTGAGGCATATGGCTTTAATTATCAAGTAGATGCTGAGGACATGCAGAGCTGCACTTTTTTCCTGACATTTCTAATGAAGCTAGTTCCTAACAACAACATTTGCCAGATTATTTTATTGTATTATGACATTGAACATGGACCAGCAGAGGTCTGGCTGATTGGGAATGATACCTTTACCCTCCAACTGCTTGTTTATTTTCTAGGAGGTTAATTTACTTTGGTTATAAAATGAAACCTCATTACCTACCATAAGTGAGTTTAGTCATATAATATCCATAGCCAGGTTGGGGGAAATTCTACAAATAAATAAACAGAAATTTTGTAAATTTTTTTCATAAAAATGAATAAGTACAGATTTGTTGCTTTTATTTACTATCTATAAGACTGAAAATAACATTGAATACTTGTTTTCTTCCTTCTTTTAGTGAATTGGCAAGTATTGTAATCACTGAACTGTTTATGAGGAAAAGACTTGCTAAAAGACCTTTAATATTG
The DNA here is from genome assembly GCF_902686455.1 of Sciurus vulgaris. Lineage (NCBI taxonomy): Eukaryota > Metazoa > Chordata > Mammalia > Rodentia > Sciuridae > Sciurus > Sciurus vulgaris. The sequence goes on along the minus strand of NC_136469.1, from coordinate 131,098,462 downwards.
AAATCAGTTTTTTTTTCATTTCACCAGAAAATAGGAAAACTATTGTTTATTATGTTTAAGTGACAATTTTTAAAAACTTTGATAAAGGAATTTTAAATAATACGTATTCCAAATATAATTTATACATTTTATACACCAGGACCTGAAACTTATCTGAAGCCACACCACACTTGTAATGACAGCTAACCCCACTAATGAGAATCATTCATCTCATTTGAATCATTGCATGCTGATTTTTCTCAGACCAGAGCCCATGAGTGCAATTTGTATATGTTGAAAATTTTTAGTGATAACCTGAGGAATAGTTCTAAGTTTGGACCTTTGAACTTTGATCTATGGCCACCTATTAATTTTATGAACAGTCTCAATAACTTCATAGAGCATGATGCTTTGTGCTTTTAGAGCATTTTCTACACCAAGGAGCTGTAAAATGGAGAGCCATTAAGACCCCATAGAATGCAGAGGCCACTCAAGTGTGTTCCAAGGGAATTGAGGGTGTCTTGGGACAACTGCAGGGGTTTCCAGGAGGAAGAAGAAGATTATTGATCAAGTGACAACACCCATTTTAATTCTTATAATGATTTTAGTAGAAATATATATTCACTTTGTAAACAAATTTTTGATTATTACAAAATTCAGTAATTCCTTTTGTGGATGAGAAGTTATCCATACAACTGATGGGATGAATGAGTGGTACCTAAAAATATCCTGCTAATGCTCATTTGTATTTGAATCCAGCTCTATGAATTCTGTGATAATTTCTCCTTCAGTGCAAGTATAATAAAATTCTTTAGGTAAAGAGAAGGCTGCCTTTAATATTTTTAATATTAAACAAATAGTTTTTAAACTTAAAAAGGTGAAAAATGCCAAACTCTAATATCTGCTTTAAAGTTAAATATGTTTGTTAATATACCACATTTTGAGTTTATGGCTTGTATTTTTTTTTTTTTTGAAATCTTTTTCTTGCTCTCATTGCAACTTTTTACTACAATCAAAGGATATAATAAGAGGTTTATAAGTAATTGTAAAATTGAATTAGACTCTATAGAACTTTTCAAGAAAAAAAAACAAGAAATGATTATCAGATTTCAGTTATATACTTGACACTGTACTAGACAAAAACAAAGAGTAAGTAAGTACTAAGGACAGTTCAACAGGAAAGACAATATAAAAATGGACTGCGTTATGCTTGTCATGTTGCTGTAATGGATAGATAAATGCCTGAGCTGGACCTTGAATCAAAATAAGCATGCCCCAGGAAGAAGTGTGTGTGTGTGTGTGTGTGTGTGTGTGTGTGTGTGTGTGTGTGTGCTCATATGTGGATGTGTGTGTGTGTGTGCTGTGTTTCAGGGCTGGGAAGCAGGGAGAAAAGAGAAAGACAGACAGAAGAAAGAAAGCTAGAAATAGAGGCACTGATTGACTCATGAAGATGTTATGGAACCAAGCACTGGAAGCTGGAGAGTAGGGCAGAATTTGGGGAATAAGATGCCTTAGTCCCAGATCTCTTCAGCTGGAGGTGCCCCATATAGACTGAAGATGACATAGGATCCAGGTGAGTAGTTAAGTCTGGAGATATTCACTCATCCATTCATTCATTCAGAAAATATTATCAGGTGTAAACTGTGCCTCCCTTAGACATTATTATTGGCTGTCTGTTAGGGGAGGAAATACAAGGAGAAAATGATGTGGGTTATTCTTCTAGAAACTTACAGTTCCTCAAGAGGACAGACATCTTATTCATTATAACATAATAAGATAATTATAATCATCATATAATATAGAGTGACTTAAATCTGTGATATATAATTCTGTTTGAATAATTATAATTTTATATAATTGTAAAAATTATATTATTATTAAATATAAAGAATGGTTTGAATGGATATATTTATATATTTATGAAGAGTGTCTATTGCATAGGAGAAAGAGCATCTGAACTGTCTAGATGGCTTCACAAAGGAGGTGGTATTTCCGTTGAGGATTGATGGATGGTATAGGAAGTCTGCCGGTGTACTAGTAAAACTGTGGGGGTAGAGCCCATCTAAATATACCACTTAAGCATATCTTTAGGTTGAAAAATGGGTTTTGCTCTTAGCTTTCAGTCAGGCTTTGGATCTTTCTAACAAATGCCTTTCTGATTTCTGTACAGCCTAACTGACTTGATCATACCTGTATAAAAGATATTTGATATTTGCCTGGGTGCCAAGGATTCAGACAGGTACTGATGATTTACATGAGGCTATTGTGGCGTCATAACCACACTAGCTGTTGTGCACTAACTGATGAAGCTCTTTTTTCTTCTGTTTTAAACATTCTGAGAAATGACCTGGGCTGCTTTTCTGACAGACTTTTCTTGACTTGCCTGCCATCTTCATGGCTTTGTCAAGTTCTTTTGCCATCCTACTTTCAGATTTTTCCTTGTCTTATAATTTCCTCTTCTCACTTAGGTGTCCCTTGTTTACTTTTACCCAGTTTAAATCTAATACCATAGCACTGCATTAGACACTTTCTAATTTTACCCTTCTATTGCACAACTTGATCAGTGTTGGCTCCACAAATCCAGCTAAATGATCCATTTATTCTGTGATTCTTTTGTCTTCATAATCAAGTGTGTGAGTTTTTCTTTTCAGCAAGTTTAGAATAAGTAGGTCTTCCTGAGATAGCACACAGTACAGCTCAAATCAGTTGGTTCTACTAAACCCCTTTTCTGCATGGAACTCTTCAAATGTAACTGAAATTCTAAATGTAATTGTTCAAAGCCTGAAGTAAAAACAGCATTTTTTGCAATTATGGTGTGGTCAGTGTTAGATTAGCACATTGGTAAATTATTCCTTACTCATAACAGCATCAGTTTTGGATTTTGAAAAATAAGTTGTTCTTTTCATTTGTGTCTTATCCCAAACTCAGGGAGAATAGTAGCTTGCAGATTCACAAGATGTTTGCAAGGAAGAGCTAATTAATAGTTTTAAAGCACTTAGAAAGCATGAGGTGTTTTGTGTTATATACATCATAATTATATAATCTTGCAAGATAGCTATTTATGTTTATTAAAATATAGTGACTATAATTTCTCATGCTTTGTTTTGGGATTTATTTGATTTGGGAAGTGCATTTTCTTCATTTCTTCAGAAAAATGAAAATGATGTTGTGGGGACATCACGTACAGTACTGAAGATTAACTTTTACTAAAACATAAACTACTTAGAAGTTAAGATGTCAAACCTGGTGAGTTAGAAGAATCTTGCATATCTTGCACTTTCCAATATTTGACAAGGAAAATGAAGTCCTACATATGTATGTGAGCTAAGTGTTTAGGGCCAAGACCAGTTCCTGTACTTATGTGAAAATCTGGTCTCTTCTTGTGCCAGTCTTTAAAGCAAGTCTGTAGGAAAGTTAGCATGTGCGCGCATGCACACACACACACACACACACACACACACACACACACCCTAAAAATCTTGCTGGAGACCATTAAATTCCCTTACCTTTGTAATGCAGATGGACAGGACACTGTTGTAAAGTGACTTCATTTTTCTCTGAAGTAACTAGTAGAAGTAATGTTTGCCTAGTGTTTACCCAGTCCCTTCTGTGAACATTCATGGTGAAGTTGACTATAGAAGAGATTCTTTTGCATAGCAGGAAGGAGTATAACTGCTTATTTTTATACTAACTATATGCTGAACATTTTGAGAAACTGCCAAATGGTTTTCCAAACAGGCCATGCTATTTCACAGTCTTACCAGCAATACCAGTGTTCAGGTTCACCCACTACATGTAGCACTTTTTATTGTTTGTCTTTTTAATTTTAGCCATCCTTCTTGGTGCCAAGTGGTATGTCATTGTGGTTTTGATTTGTATTTTTCTAGCAATTAATCATATCGAGCATCTTTCATCTACTTATTGACTATTTGCTTATCATCTTTGGAGAAGTGTCTATGTAAATCTTTTAGTCATTCTTTAATTGGATTATTTGCCTTTCTTTTGTCAGTTTGTGAGAGTTCTTTATGTACTATAGATATCAGATATGTTATTTACAAATATGTTGGTTCTCATTGTGTGTATGTGTAAATGTGAGTTCTTTAGGATTTTTTATCTATAACATTATTGCACCTTAGCTCAAATATAAGTAGTGCTACTTCTTTCTTTACAATCTAGATAACTTTTATTTCTCCTTTTTTCCCCCCGGCAATGAGGATTGAATCCAGGGCCTCAAACATGCTAGGCAAGCACTCTACCACTGAGCTACATCACTAACCCTTTTCATTTCATTTTGAGACAGAGTTGCCCAGGCTGGCCTTGAACTTATGATTCTTCTGCCTCAGCCTCAGGAGTAGCTGGGATTACTGGCATGTACCATCACACACAACAGGCCTGCATGACCTTTATATCTTTTTTCATAACTAATTGCCCTGGCAAGTATTTAAAGTAAAATATTGGAAAGAAGTGGAGAGACCAGATATCCTTGTTTTGTTCTTCATCTTTGGGGACAGCTGTTTTTATAGCTACCAAGGTCGTGCATCTGATGGCTTCCAAATCTCCTTTGGGATTAGAGAAAGGAAAACAGTAATGGACAAATTAAAACACAATATAGTTTGCTCCTTTATTGAAATTCAGCTGTTTTCCTTGAATAAATTCTTCTCATGTCATTGTAAATGTAAGGTTAATTTTTAGAGTTCTGAAAAAGTGAATTTTGATGTTATTTATTATTATCTTTCAGGATTTTTTATTGAGAAGTTCAATTAAGGGAGTTCATACTCTATCACCCCAGAAGTGGCATTAGATTTTCATGGCACACCTTTATGGTCATAAAATTTATTGTGAAGTGAGGATTTAAAAATAAGTATTATTTTCTATTTTTTAAAATATATGAAATAATATTTCCCCAGAATAGTGCTAATTTTCTTGAAAATTTTGATTATTTGTAAGAAAAAGTATCAGTTTAGAGTTGTAAAATAAAGTTATGTTTGTGCTTTAGAAGTTATTTTATTTGAAATGTAAAGTGGAGTAATTAGAAGACAGTATCATTATTCTTATTTAAGATAGAAAGCAATAAGCTCCACAATAGGCTGTTAATTTTGGGGGCGGGAAAAAGCTTTGGTGTACAGGTTATTGACTGAGATGCCTTTTGTGCTTTGCCATGTGAGCTGAAAACTTGGACATAAGTGTTCTGGTTGTCAGCAACTCTTTTTTAAAATAATCTGAGTTTCTTGGGGTAAAATTAACCTGAGGATAAAATTCAGATTCTGATAATCCAGAATCTGCCCCAGGATGGTTCTGTAAGCACTCTTTTAATATCATCATATATAGGTGTGAGCCTCTTCTTTCTTCCTCTCCCCCTATGGAGAACAGATTGACTTGAGATACCCTGCAATTCGCTTTGCCAGTCACATTTGAGCAACTATGAATCATTGTTTCCAACTCTGTTCTGAGTAACTCTGATCCAGGAGTTGAGCTTGTTCTTAAAATCTGTTAACTGACAGATGTTTCTCTCTTGTCCCCTGTTACCACATAGGACAAAGGGAAATGATGCTTTGGCCAATTCTGTTTGCCAAGAAATTGATGTTTCAGTATTTAGTTCTTTGATCATAGAAGTTTCCTTTGTAATTGTGTTTCGAATAGTAATACAAGTCACATACACAATATTGTATTTTATTTCTTTTGTTATAGGTATCAATTATTTAGGGGAAAAAAAGAATGGGTTCAGAAAAGAACTTGATAAGGAACTAGTTAAAAACAACTAGTTGAATTTACTCTGGAATGTTTCCTAAAATATAACAAGAAACCGATACTCCAATAGTAATGCCAACTGACCCAATTAGTTGTACTTCTGAAATAACTATTCAGCTTTTCTTTAAAACTCATTGTGATTGGTTAATGAAGCAATGAGAGTACTCAGTATCTTATTTATTGTATATTTGCCCTGTCTCTTCTATTGATCATTTTCCCCCCATTATTTCCCACTGTGGGGAGAAAGTTACATTAAGACAATTCTCCCTTGAAAGAGAAGCTAAATACTAACGGAAAAGATTATACTGCATTAAGTTTAACTTTGGAGTATCACAGAACTTTGTAATTTCTAATACTTTTGTCCCCGTAAGGAAGGGTTGCCCATTTGGAAGTGACATTGACTCTGTTGACTATGCATACCCTTTAGTCTTTCTAAAACTACCATTAAAATATTCTTGGTTTCAGAATTGACAAATGAGAGTGCATCAACTAAAACATTAACCAAAGAAAACAATTAACAAAGAGATGATCCACAGAAAATTACTTGCAAATCTTATTTCTGATTAAGAGTTAATATCCAAAATGTATAATGACCTTGAATAACTGAACAGCAAGGAGACAACCCAATCTAATCATGGACAAAGGACCTGAGCAGGTATTTGTTGAAAGAGGACATACAAATGGACAATTAGTGAATGAGAAAATGCTGAACATCCCTATCTCTAAGCATTATGGAAATATAAATTAAAATCACAATGAGATGTCTCCCCGCGCCTATTAGAATGATGACTATCAAAAGTCATCATTTCACAACAAAAATATGAAGGGGAGTCTGTACTCTATTGGTAGGAGTATATGTAGAAATGAATATGGAGATTCCTCAAAAAACTAAAAATAGAACTACCAATGATACAGTAATCCCTCTCCTGGGTATATATCCAAAGGAATTAAAACCATATATTGAAGAAACATCTGTCCTTCCATGTTCATTGCAGCATTGTTCACAACAGCTTAAGATGTGGAATCAAACCAGGCATACATTAATGGATGAATGGATAAAGAAAGAATGGCATATCTACATAGTAGAGTACTATTCAGCCTGAAAAAGGAAGAAAATTTTATCATTTGCAATTAAATGGACGAACCTGAAAGATGTTAACACTAAGTGAAATAAACCAAGCACAGAAAGACAAATAGTACAAGGTCTCACTTAACTGAAACTGAGGAATTCGGAGAAGTAGAGAGTAGAATGGTAGTTACCAAAGGCACAATTAGGGACAGCAAGGGAAAAAGATACAAAGTTTCAGTAGACACTAGCAACAGGTTTTTGAGATCTGTTACACAGCGCGGTGACTATGGGCATTAATACATTGCACATTTTAAAACAGCTAAGAATGAATTTAAAATGTTGGTAGAGCACTTGTTCAAGGTCCTAGGTTTAATCCCCAGTACTCCAAAAAAGGACACAAAAAACATAACAAAGAACAAATATTGATAGATATGGATATGTTAGTTAGCTTAACTTAATCATTCAGCCTTGCATACCTAGAAATCATTGTGCATTCCAAAAAGTAAGTGAAACTTCTTTGGCTTGAAATTGCTTCACCATTTGCTCAGGAAAAAAATAAATAAATAAAGAAAAGAAAAAGTTCATGATTTCACTTCACAAAAGAATTTTCCTACATTATAAAGTTCATTTGTCAATTCTGTTTATAATTTTTTTAACTTCACAATTTCTTCAGTTAGAATAGAAATAATATCATCTCTGTGTGTGCATTTCATATTCATATAGATCAGAAAGATCTTCTTTCTCCAGAGTTGCTGAATTCATTTAAAGGTATATTTTGAAGCCAGGTATAGTGGCACATGTCTATAAACTTAGTTTCAGGAGGCTAAAGCAGGCCCATCTCAACTTCTAGGCCAACCTGGGCAATTTCCTGTCTCAAAATAGAATAAAAAGGTCTGAAGATATCGTTCACAGATAGAGTGCTTGCTGAGCATATATAAGGGGCCTGGGCTCTATCTCCACTACCAACAGAACCCCCTTGAAAGAATAACAACAAAAAAATACATAACTTTTCTCATTTTTATGCAAAACATTTATGATATTTATTTATATTCACTAGAAGTAGCAATTCTGTTTCAAATTATACTTCTGCTAAATTATGTTCCATTCATTTTATTTTTACTGCTATCAAAATACTCTGATACTCTTATCTTCAAAAGATTGAGAATTGAAGCATAAAGTGGCCACTTACTTTTTATATAAAATACAACATGATTGACAATGATTATGAAATTGGTGTACAAGAGATAGATTTTCTGAATTCTTAAAATCAGTGTCCATTGGACAGCTGAAAAATTTGAAGGAACAGTGTCCTGATTGATGTTCAACCAATATGGAGTGGCCAAGTAGACAGTGCAGGCTGTTGACAGTGGGTTTGTCACTCTGCTGTGTCCTTACTAAACAGCAACCATATGACCACTGAGTATATATTCATATCTGGCATATATTTAAAGTGTGTATAATATATGGTAATGTACAAGCAGAGCAGTCCTTTTAAGACCATTTAACATAATCTTTAGTTATTCAAAAACTTACATGTGCCAGACATATTCTAAATGCAGGAGATAACAAATATAATAAAACCTAGCTCCTTCCTCATTGGCCTACCATTATGGTATGGTTGACATATTCCATCACAGAAGTGAAGACCACTTTGGGACAAACAGAATCAGGAAGAAACACTATAGTAGTGGTTGTTTTAAAATAATTTTTGCAAGAAAAATCAAAACTTTATAGAAAGAAAGTCATAGCATGTGTTTCAGCAGAAAATTCCTGATCTAGTATTAATTTATTTAACTAATAATGCCACCGTTGGGGCTGGGGTTGTGACTCAGTAGTAGAGCACTTGCCTAGCATGTGTGAGGCACTGGGATTAGTTCTCAGCACCACATTTAAGTAAATAAAAAAATAATAAAGGTCCATTGACAACTAAAAAAATTTTTAAAAAACAATGCCACTCTATTAGAGGATTCTGAGTTTATTTGTTCAACAGATAGTTATTAATTACTTTGGATATGAAAAGCATTGCTCTAGCATCTGGTTTCTATGCCAAGACTTTACCTATATTTCATCATTTAATCCTCTCAACCATTGTCGATGTTTTATCATCCTTGTTTGACAAATGAGGAAATTGAGGCTCCAGAGATTTGATTCATTTTCCATATTAATATCAATTGCTATGTCTGATATTCAAACCCAGGTTGTTTAATTCCTGGAATTTATACTGCAAAAGGGGTAAGATGACAGAGTACAAAGATAAGCCCATAAAGGTGCAACAATGTGTTTGATATGCATTTTTTGAAAGAACTTACACAGTATATTCAGGAAAAGTGATCTTTGTGAAGCAAATGGAAGAGATGTAGCTCTGAAAAAAGGATTAGGTGCTTTCTCTTAACTCTGAGTTCATACCAATTACATAAGAAAGAAATAAAGCAAACATTTATTCTAAACAATTTAACAATTAATTCTGTTATACTTTGATGTTCATTTTCTGTTACTGTAATGAAATACCAGGGGCAGGCTAACATTGTAAAGTAAAGAGGCTAATCTAACATTTGGAGAATAAAGCTACAGTAGTACAGACTGGACTCCTGCAAAGGTCCCACTTGCCTGTATTACCTAATGGCAGAAAGCAATGGTGCTGGTGCATACAGGGAGTGGTCATATGAACGGAAGGAAGCCAGAAGGATTGGTGTCTCACAGTCTTTACCAACCACATACCCCAACTGTCCTGCCAACCTCCCACTAAGCTGCACAGGTTAAAGGTCTTGCCACCCTCAGTGCTTCCTACGTGAGGACCAAGTCTCCAACACATAAACCCCTGAGGGACAAAGGACATGGACCATAGTACCAGTCTTCCAAAGTACCTTTTGAAATAATAGAATGAGAAGAAGGAATTGAGCCATGAAATATCAAAGGCGGCCTGTGTCCTTTGTTCCTACTATATCCAGACCCTGCAGCCTTCATTCTCTTCAATCAGTGTGGCAGACAAGATAGGGAAAAAAAAAAAAAAAAACAGAAAGCAAAGGAGAAGGAGGAGCATAGAAGTCTCCTCCATAAGCTATCCCATAGCATGGGTGTGGTCAGTTAGAGTGAGTACAGAGGAGGCTTACTTCAGGGTTCTGGGACTCCTTTCTCTCAAATTCTCTCAAGTTGTTGTCAGAAATAAAATAGCCAGGACTGGCAGGTTTATATTCTACCAAATACCAAATATTCTTTTCAAGATATGTGTATCGTAAAACAGATCATACATGGGGGGAAAAAAGAATATATAAATGTAGGACATTGAACTATTTTGGTAGCCAATTATAAATTATAATTTTGATACATTTTATCAAATAAAATATAACAAAGGACACAGGTCACCTTTGATATAATATATATTTGTATATGTATATAAATGGTCTCCAGGAGGGTTCAGATTCAGTTATTAGAAATAAGAATCATATTTGGGGTGGGGGATATTAAATCCATTCTTATAACAACCCATTCATAATGTCTAGGTTTTCATTTTTGGATATCCAGCAGTGGTTCTTACCAAAAGTTGTTCTGAAATGAAGAGAGAAGGCAACCCTGGTGAGGATTAGTGGTATTTGTAGAACAAATAAAGTCACAAATTAGCATAAAAGTTCCAATGAAGTGATGAACAAGATGAGCATGATGTTGCTGTTCCCAGGGATTACCTACATTTATGGAAACAAAATCAAAAGGATCCAGAGTGAGGGAAAGAAAGGATCCATAAACCATGTGTCCCAGAAAACATGGAGAGAAACACTGGAGAAATGCCACTGGATTTGGTGACAAGCAGACAAAGAGATTCCTAATCTAATCAAATTAATTTGTGCTAAGTGTTCTATTTTTAATAATTAGGGGTGATAGAATGCTTTTAGAACATGTATAGGAGAGTTGGAGTAGGACATGCGTGTAAGAGATTAAAGAATAAACATCAGTGAGTATCTGTTGTTTATAAGGTTGAACATGTGTAGGTGACCCTAGCTTAATTATGTTTGAAATGTCTTCTGTGTATTATATAGAATGATTGTGTACTAATCAAGGTCCCAGCAGTCAGAAGATGGCACATTTATATGTTTAGTAGTACAGGGATAAAATCCAACAAGGGATGCTGAAACTCTTAGAGACTAGCAATAGCAAAAAGTCATTTCCTAGCCCCCAAGGTCTTAATAGAGGAAATAGTGCCACAGACCATGAGAGCTGATGCTGTGGAAGAGGAGGTGCGACTGCTAGGAAGGGTCTGAGGGAATAGCAATCAGCAACGCCAAAGGGTGCTTTCCACTGGGTGGAAACTATAAAACTGAGGACCAGTGTGCTTGAGTTACTCTCTGTAGAGTGAGAACCTCCTGTGTAAATCAGGAGGTAGACTGGAGACTGGATCTCAGGAGGGAGGACAAACAGAACCCCTGGTATGCATAGACAGTGTCAATCCTCTTCAATGTAACCATAGGATTTGAATCAAATAAAGTAAAATGAAATGCTATGGTTTATTATTTAATGAATGTATGTGGAATATGACAATTTTACCTAATTTATTACCTTTTATAATATGAATAAAAGTATTACAATTATTGTTGAGTTTTTCTTGTGAAATGGAGTAAAAAATAAATAATGGTTGAAATACTGGAGCTGTGAACTGCTTCCACCCAAAGAAATTGTTCTTAAATTGAAGCACAGGACAATTCAGCATTCACAGGATTAGCATTGGGTCATCAAATCTCAGATTACAATAATACTATAGCTCATTCATGGCTAAGCATAACAGAAAAGGGTGGTTAAAGCTATTTAGGAACTTCTAGTCTCAAATCAAAATTGATTTGAATATGTAGACTGAACTATATTAGCAGATGGAAAAAATTAAATATTACTGCTAAAAAACTGCTAATCCATAGTAATAATGACATTGTTAATAATACATAATTAGCAATAACAACATTCATTTATGGAGGACTGAATACAAGCTAGACATAATGTTAGATATTTAATAATTTTACATCTATAATTTAAATCTGTGGTTTTAGATCTGGTTGCCCTGGTAACCTGGAAAATGAATTACATGATTTTACCTGTTTTACAGATGAGACATCTGAAATTCCGAATGGTTAAGTAACTTCTCCAAAATAATATAGCTAAGAAGTGGATGAAGATGAATCTGTCACTCATAATCTTTGGATACTGTTTCCTCCTGATTCTCTCTACTGCCTTCCACCTCCTGTACTCCAGTGATCTATGAGCTTTCTTCCTCTTCCATGACTCATCTCACTTTCAATATTAAATTCTAACCCTGTCAAGGCAACGCCTCTGCAGTCACTGATCCCGTGCGGGGCTGTGTCATGCTTAGCAGATGCCATAAGTTGTACTTAAAATCTTGAGACCCTCCACTGTCTGTGATTATAATTTAGTTATAGATTCTTTAATACCAAAGTTGAGTCATCTCGTACAATGTTAAGGACCAATGACAATGGTTATTTTATATGTGGGATATACCAAATAGATTTCCTTCTATTATGTAGAAGAATCAGACATTAAAATGGAAACACACATAAGACCATGTCAGGGAATAAGTGCCATGAGGATAAACAAAGCAGGGAAAAAGACAGAGAATCTGCAGAGATGATATTTGGGTCAGAGAGATAGGGTAGGGTCTTCTGCAGGAGTGACATTTGAGAAGAGTAAGTCTGTGAATAATGGGGGCAGGACCATTTGAGGCACAGTGTCTAGAAAGTGTGAAGGCTTTACCAGATGGAGGACTTGCTTGCTTTTTATGCTCAGATCCTTCAGTGTAAGGCCAACATTGCTCTGCTACACAACATGTTCCAAAAAACAACTGACAATGCATAAAGAGATAGAAAACTGAGTTTAGCTGACCAACACATCCTGTCTGATGTATATGCAATAGAAGTTTCATGATGAAACCCCATCACATTATACTCCAGATGTATAGAGTGAGCTTGTATGATCTCCCATCCCATGGTGACATTTAGGCACATGGTACTTTGTACATCAGGTACCTTCATCAGCAAAATGCAGTTTTTATGTTGTTTTTGTAGCCCACACTTTTCCTAGCATGAGACCCCCTACAAATTTCCCTTTTCTGATGAATCAAAATTAATTTTTCCTTTAAGATGCCGACATGGCAGATTTATCAAGAGAAGACATAAACACAACTGATTGGTAATTTTCATATGTTCCAAGTGTAAAAGGGTTACCTGCAGACCATTAACCTTTCACTTTTCCACCACCCCTCATTACCATGGTCATTTGATCAACATCTCCAGCAAATTTCATTCAAAAGTTTGATACCATGTGGGACTTTATGTAATTTTCTTAAAAATTTTAGGGCTAGATAAATCTTTTCTTGGGAATTGGCTCCTAAGAAAGCAATTAAGAACTTTGTGCTTCTTTTTTCCCCCCCGAGATCTAATTTTTTCCTATTTTGCTCACAAGAGTTTTCAAAGTATTGTATTATAATTCTTTCAATAAACTGTTGAAGTTGGAAGTAGATTTTAACATGTTTTAGCAAAGGACAGGTTAATATCCAAGAGTTTAAGTAAAAGTCACTAAATCAACTGGGTACTAGGTAGGATTAGGATGAAACTTAGAAAACTGGCATTTAATTCAGGTGTTTCTGTTGATCTCTATGCTGAAAAACAATCGTGACATGTCCACAGGAACTAAACAAGAATAAGAGCCTTACATATTTTTAAGCTCCACTATTCCTGAGTGGATATGAAGTAAGGAGAATGATCTCAACAAGCAGCAAATGGCTTTCATGTTCTTTTCTCAGCTGATCAAACTTTTATTTTGATTATTTTTCTTTTCCCTTTCCTTTTTGCTTCTTTTGTGTTAAGAAGAATCAAAAAAAATTAGAGGTGCCAGTTGATTTCTATTTTATAAGGAAAAAAAATGATACCATTAAATATGCCAGGTTTTTTAGTGGAACAAAACCCTAAGTTCAGAGCAATTGCTTGAAAGCTGCTTAATAAATTAGTTGTAAATCCAAGGGGAACGGAAGAAAACCTGCCAAATGCCACTCATTTGCAAAGGGGTGCTCATTTCGGATAAATTATTGGGTAATTTTTCAAGGATATCACTCACAAGTAAGGAATTTTTTTTGGTGTATTTAAATGATTCATTTTCAGTTTCTCATACATTTTTAAATTGTTCTCATTCAGATTGTCACATCTTGACAGGATTGCTCACATGGAGTTCTCTTCCCTTGTGTTAGAATTACAGAGGATGAAAGTATTTTTAAATGTCTGTTGCTGAAAGGGAGCAGGTGCCATCCAGCCTACAACTGTCGGTTTTACTCCATAGATGCATTATTGGTCACAGTGTCTCTTTTTGATGGCAGAAATTATTTCCATAATAATATTAGAATGAATTAAGCTGGTGCTGTATCCTGTCCCTAAAAGATTCAGAACGTGATTCTCTGATGTCAGCTTTGGGGCAAGATATTCCCAGCATCACATTTACTCAGAAGTATGAAAGCTCTGTTATCATAATTTACATATCACACTCCCGTGGAGTCTCATGTAAATAATAGACATGGGCAACAAGCCTTGCATCACGGCAAATTCACTTTATTTTCTGATACACACAGTGAAGCTTATTTTGGGATAATGGCTACATATGTTCAGGAAAATTGGGCTCATGAGCCCACTGTCTGAACATTTTCCAGAAAAAAAAAAAAAAAAAATGAATGCTTTGTTTGAAGACAGCAGGGAGAGGTTCTTCTATTATTTATACAATCCCCTTTTTATGAGAACAAATACCAACAATCTATTGTTCCCTTGATCAATAAGTGGACTATGTATTGTGGTTAATTGAATATTTTGAGAAAATGACATGTACTATATATTCCATATGGATTGCAAATGTTTCTAATATTGAAAAGATAATAGCCAGCTCTTTAACATGATAATGCAGCTGAACCTGATTTTAATATTTTTTGACCAGGGGGTTACAATATCCCAGGGATGAATTTGCTCACATATTCAATGAATATTTGTTAAAAACCATTGTATGAAAGAAGTATAAGCAGTTATTGAACACACTCCCTGCTTTCCAGGGGCTTGGAATTTAATATCAAGACAGGCACACAAACAGGGATTTCAAGAGCAAAAGGGTATGTTCCTAATTCTGCTTGGCTGTTTGTAGGAATCTTCAGAGGATCTGGTTTAAGAGACTCTTAGCAAATGAATTTGTATGTGGACTTTGGGGCAAAGGGCATCCTAAGAAGGGATAATAGCAAGTGCAAATTTAAAGTGCATGAAATGACATTACTCTTTCTGTGCACCATCTGGGATTAGATGTGGCTGGAACACAGATTGTTTTGAAGATAGTAAAATCCCTAAACTTCTAATCAAAAGGCAGACCATGATTGTGATTTTGAAATGACTTGTAAACCCTGCCAGGGTCTTGGGTTTCCATCAAGAAGGCTCCAATTCATTGAAAAAAAAAATTGAAAAACAGTGGAAAGAATTATCTAATTGAGGTTCAGAAATACCATTCTGATTCTTAACATTGTCACCATTATATGTCTTTCTGGGAGCCCAATGTCCTTTGTATGTTACCTAGCACAGTGTCAGATTAAGCTAAGCATCATTCTAATGACTAATAAATTGTTCATTATTCATTGCTAACTTTCTTCCTGTATTCTGAATTCCTTGCCTATTAATCCTACCTTTTCTTAAACAATATTTTTTTCTTTTTATTTTTTAGTTCTATTTTTGTTCCTCCCTTGCTACCTTCTTTCTTTTATATGCCCCCAATCTTGGGAGGAGAGGGGGAAATGACAGCTACACAAATAAAACATCCCTGGACACATTCAGTTATATGCTACAGTTTCTCATTCATGTATTTTAATTTTCTTTAAATCAAGGAAGTATCAGTATCTTGTTTATTCACAAGATTTTTTTGAAAATTTTCTAATGTTGCTTCTTTTCTGTGTGCTTAGGATATATTAAAGAAAAAATAATAATCAAAGATGCTGGCCCTCATGGATATAACTTCTGACAAGTACAGATGGACTAAAACTATAACATTGCTAATAAGTAAATAGTATAGTACATACGACAACATGATACTTCTCATTAAGAGAGAAAGAGAGAATAAGGAGGATTGGAATGACTGGTTCCAATTTCAAATGGAGTGAGTAGAGAATCTCTACCAAGAAGGTGCAATATTAGCAAATACTTCATTGTGGAGACAAATATAGACAAAGAAGAGAGCCAGGGTAGGGGCCTTAGTAAAGGTCATTCACAGGACCATCACTGGCCAGGACCTTGTGCTGTGTAGATGTATTTTCAATAATGAACAAGAATTTAGCAAAGTATAGAATTGCTTTTCCCCTTTAATACCAATGAATAATGTGTCTTTTGTTGCAGTAGAAAGAGCTGGATGCAATATTATACTGAGTCAGTGTTTGGACCACAACAATTTTTTCTCCTTCACAAACACAGTAAACCGGCCACTAACTTTCACAGACCCACCTGTGGCTTTGTGTACTTTAACTTTTGGTGTTTCCTAAACACATTTTCACATGCGTTTTAGTAGACCTGTTTTCAAATAGAGTGAAAGAAAATTTCCTTGAGGCGTTTGTCATTCATTATTTTTACCTGAACCTAGAGCAGCCTGGACTAAGTGAAGAATTCTATCTGCAAGTTAATCTAGTGTAACTCCAGGGAATGGGATCATTTGATGGGGGCATAAGTGTACCAAAGAGAAATCTTTAGGCCTCTACTTTATGGTAAACATGCTGCTCTTCCAAAATTTCATTAGATTGAAAAATGACATCAACCACAAAGTCAATGAACTTCTGATTAAAAGATATACTTTATTAGAGACTAATAATACTATTAAGTACCTATCTTGAATGCCCACACTAAGTTCTTGAAATACTTATGGCTTCTTTTGTTGTAAGGTAGGTTCTCTGATTTGTATCTTTTACCTCTAATTCTTCAATGACTTATGAATGCATTAACTTTAGATTCTGTTTTAGTTAATATTTGTCAGACAGTAATGCAATAAATTTTAGTTTGAAATTACATTTTTATCCAGATGGTTTAGTTCTAGAGAATCTGCTTGTTTCTGAGAACCCAACTCTAAGATGGATTTATTAATAATGGTGATAGGTTAGAAAATCTAGGCAACCCATTTTATATTCGGTTCAGTGGTTTGATTCAGTTGATAGATTTCTTCTACAAATAAGCAGATTGAGGCATGCTTTTTATAAATGTGTACAATTAATTATTAGTAAGATTAATCACATTTTTATACAATTAGTGTTTTCCTTTAAGTTTTCATCCCACTGTATTTAAATTATTTGAATATCTGCTTGGCAATGTGTGCCAAAATCTATGGTTGATGAAGTGGATTGCACAGGTGCCTTTTCTACTTAATAGATATATATTTAAAAATAATGGAAAAAAAGGTAAATTTTCCTATAGTTTATAATAATATAATCAATAACAATTATAGCAAACTGAATTACAGTGTGGTTTATTCCAGTCATTTTCAAGAATAATCAAGACCTGTCCCATATACTACCAAATATATCATACCTGGATTTGGACAAGGAAGAAGCAGCTATTAGATTCTTCTATGTAGACATTTTTCCATAGATAGATTCTCTAAATTTCTCTACATAATGGTAAATTTGGGAAGAGGTAGGCATGGGCTTTGACCCATAATTCAGACCCATATTGTCATCCAAAAGTTTTACTGAAGCCAGAACATTTAGCATAAAGTCTTCTTAATCCAGGATCTAGGACCAGAATCTAAATGTTGATATGCTACTTTAAAATAAACATACTAATTTAATTCACATACATGTTTCCTTTTTGATTTTTTATATCTAGTAGTCCTTTTTAATCCTTTATTTTTTTCAACTCTAATAACTCTAATACATATAGTTGTTTGAGTTGATCCATGGACCCATTCAGTGAATCTTTTTTGCACGCCAACATGTTCTGTGTCTTTTCCAGTTGCTGGAGATCAGTATAATCAATAGCATATAGATTGGCTAACAAACAGACATTGACATTGACATTTATTTAGTAACCTATTTTATTTACTTTGGATCTATTCTGTGCACAGTATCTTTTCAAGAATAGTTGAAACAATGAAGTTAGAAACATCTGGTCTTTTTATCCCCATAACTTCATCATGGAGGGTAGACAAGCACATGGAGATACTCTGCTGATCTGACTGACAATGACAGAAGTGCTGTGATAAGAAATATAAAAGAATTCCAGTAGGATTGGGAAAGGACAATTCATTCTGTGTAAGGAAATTTGGGAAGGATGCTTATAGAAATGTTCTTAGATATCATCTACTTTTTCATAGTTTTTTCCAAATGATTGATGGTTTTTGCCTTCTCCCTCTTCCTACTTTTGCTGTAGTGCATTCTCTATGTATTTATCTATCTACCTATCTCTTCATTAGAGCACAACTAGCAAAAGTTTGGACCTATGAATGTTTACATTAAGAGGAGCCACCTGTGGCCACTGAGTGAGACAGGGACAGTGGGTAGACCATTAACATCTCCATTATCCTTTCCCTTCGCTTCTCAACTGCTCATCCAGGGTTTGCATCCTTTTTCTGGTTCCACATCCTGGAACATCTTATCCCACCCACCCTAGTGAACTATTTTCTGAATGGTTGCCCTTGACCTTCAAATAGCCTAATGAAGAATCTCTAATCATAGTAATCATTCTTCACTTCTATGGGTTAAAACACAAATGACACCACAGATAACTAATTCTAGATTCCTAAAACCCTTTTCCCTCTCAGGATAACATCTTCCATATATCTTTCCATTATGTGAACATGAAATAGATTCTTTCTCTCATCTATAGTACATTTTTAGAACACAGGGAGCCATGGTTAATTTTATTTCCTGTAGTGCCACCTTGCAAAGCATGTAAGAGGAGCTATTTAAGTATATGCAGATTAATTTGGGGAGAGATTGTATTTGTAGTACCACCACTATTTGTTGACCATAGAATGGATAATGGATATAGATAGCATTTTCTAATTTTATAAGACCAGTCAAATAACCATCTATCTTTTAAATCAAATTAAGTTTTATTTGAAGACCATATCCTATAAGGGATTGGAAAGCTAAATCTTAGTAATTATGTCCTTGAAGACTCAGTCAAGTATCAAGGGTTTTGGGTAGTGTCCAGAATTTGCAGGACCTCTCTTTTGGTCTGTGTTCCTCAATATTGATGTATTTGTATTCAAATTCCCATATGTCCTTGAAAACATGTGGCTCTTTGGCTTTGTGCCTTAGCGGACACAGGAATTTTCACTAAGGCTGAGAGCTTGGGTCCCAGGGCCAGCATCCTATAGTGCACTTGGTCCTTTTCCCTATAGAGGCTCTACCACATTCTGTGTGTTCTTTACTAAAATTTTGGCCCATAACTGGTTTGGAATAAATTCTTATTTCCATATGAAATTCTCAATCCTGCTTCTTCTACCTTCATGGGACCAGTTTCCTAAAAAGAAACACCACGGAACAATTCAAAGACAAATTCTGCATTTGCTGTTATAGTCCAAATATTCTCAACCTAGGCACTATTGATATTTTAGATCAGACAGTTCTTTGGCCTGAGAAGGCTCTTTTGCCTATTAATGAATGTTTAGCAGTATCTCTGGCCTCTATCAGCCTGATACCAGGAGTACTCCCAACTGTAATCTAAATTGTTTCCAGACATTGACAAATATTCACAGAGGGGTAAAATAACTCCTGGTTAAGAATCACTGTTACAATCCAAACTTCTTTAATTTAGGAAAATTAAGAAATTAGTCAGATTAGTAGTCAAGTAGTAATGCTAATTGAACTAAAGGAATTGGCATTTATGTGTCAGCGAGCTGTTATTGCCATCTTACAGAACACTGAGAGAGTTTCCCAGGGATTCTTGTCTTTTAGGCAGTGGGGGCTTGTTCCAGACCCACATCTCTCCAAATTCAGAATGTCAGCACTTGCAGTATGCCATATACTAAACTTGCAGCTCACTTTACCAGGTATTAGAGTGCGCCATCAAGGTGACTATATTCTTTGTTTTTGTTTGTAATGTGGGCAGATTGTGGTGGGCAGTGTGCTATGAATGTGCTTTGCTAACATAAGTCACAATGCAGAATTCCCATCAGTTCATTCAAAGTTGAAGAGCAAACACGTCAGGAATTCTCAAGGGCTCTGCCTTTTATAATCTGCACAGAAACATAAGGCTTAACTTCAAGTCCAATCTTTTTGCTATTTTTCTAGACTCTGATTCTTTTAGGACAGGTAAGGCAACTGAGGTGGAATGTAAGAGAGATGAGGAAAGAAGGGAATTCAGAGAACTTCCGAAGAGAAAGATTGGCAAGTAGAGACAGAGCAGAGGATGTCTGATACCTCCTCAGACCTACAAATTATGTGCTATGGCAGATCCAACCAAACTGGAAGGATGAGTGACAGGAAATGGAGCTGCAGAGAGTTAGGGGCTAGGCTGTGGGGTCCTTTTATCTATGCTAATAAACTGACTTTATCTCTAAGACAGTGAGATGTCATTGAAATATTTTAGCAATAGCATTGTTTTATAAATAAATCTTTGCTTTAGAATAAAACAAAATGAAGGACTATTACTTTTCAAATTTGAGTATTCCTTTGAGCTAGAATAAGCCTTTGAAGGAGAAGTGTGAGTGCAGCTGGTAAAATTCAGTCAAGACAATGAGTGGCAAAACAATGGCAGTGGTGACCTTTTTATTACTTAAAAATGACAAAGCTTTTTTCTAATTCAGAACTTTTCAAACTTTAATGAGCATTGAAATAATCCATTAAAATTCAGATTCTGATACAATAGATTAGGACAGGGCCCAAGATTCTGCCTTTTTAACAAGTGTCCAGTTGATGCCAATGATCCCAGTTCGTGGATAATGCTGCACATAGCTAGGTTCTATTAAATGGAAGCCCCTGTGAAGGACACCGGGCAAGAATGCAAGGGCATCTAGTTGTGAAGACACGATTCCATGGCCCTTGAACATAGGCACTTTGACAACTATTATGAGTTCTCATCTCATGCTTCTGCTTTGACCTTCCTACGTTGGTTTCACCTTGGTTCTATATAGTAACCTTCTGCCCCTCTGGGACTGGTTCTCCGGGTTCAAGTTTTGTAAAAGTAAAGTGCTTGCCATTTTCCCAACAGTCTTACTGAAAAGTCTCATTTCATGCCTTGGGATCCAATTGAATCAAACACATGATTTCTAAACAAATCCATGTGACAAATGTAGTATGATGTCCCAATGTGCCAGGCCTGAGTTTGCCCATTGCTAGAATCAGTGGTAGTCAACTTTCTTTGAAGGGCTCAGACTAATAAAGGGTCAATTGTGCCCTTCCCACGGGAAAACAAGATTCTGAACTTGGACTTATGTTATATAAAGTGATTGGCTGGGGACGTGGCTCAGTGGTTGAGTGTTCCTGAGTTCAATCCCTGGTACCAAATAAATAAGTAAATGAATAAAAATAAAAATAAAGTGATTGGGAATCGGAAATTTCTAAATGTTCTTAATTTCTTAGGAATTTTCTTCATGGTGCCCCCAGTGCAGAAGAAATACCTAATGGTTAATTCATTTGATAATTAGCTACAAACAATATAGCACAATTTATTTTCTTAACATTAAGTTTGAGAACACATATTAAGGAAAATAAAATAGCACACATATATATGTATATATTTTTATATAAATATATAATATATGTATATATAGAATAATATATATAAAAATAATATATATATAAATATATATATATATATATATATTTTTTTTTTTTTTTCCAATCTGGTACTGGGGATTGAACCCAGGCATGTTTTACCACTCAGCAACATCCCAGTCTTTTTTAGTTTTTAATTTTGTGACAGGGTCTCACTAGGTTGCAGAGATTGTCCTCAAACTTGCAATCCTCCTGAATCCGCTTCCAGAGTTGTTGGGATTACAGACATGCACCCCCACACCCAGTCTGTTTCATTTTAAACACCATCTCTTCCTGATGGGGATGTGTGCACCTGTTGGGCCCCATACAACTTCCTGACCTTATATTAAAGTCAGATACTGCCATCTTCATTTCCTGTTACTTCAATTTCTAGGCAGCAGTTCCCTTTATTCCTAAAAGCCGTCACTAAAAATTCATATGATGTCACTGAAAGGAATGTAGCATGAGCTCCTAGTTTCTTGGAACCAGGAAGTAAGTCCCTTAGCCTGATTGTCGGTGTGGTCACCAACAGCTGTTGAATATCACTGTGTTTCTGTAGAAATTTTAACATATCGTCAGAGTCCTAGTGAATTCCCCAAGTTTGCCTGTGTACCAAGATTGGGATCCAGGGTCTTAGAAGTTTTACATTTGAATTCCCTGTTATATATCTGCACAGAATGGAGAATGAAATGTTAGCTATTTGAATTAAGTTTAGATAACAGGTTGAATTTGATGGAGCATCTCAGTACGGGATCTGATTTCTTCTGTGTGATGGCCCAAAGTACTCTAGGATGATACCACACATCTTTCTCTTTTCTATTTGACTATTGTGCAGCTTCATGGTGTAATATTTTACTCTTTGATCTTGACCTCTGAATCTATATAATTGATGTCCTCTGTGGAATAACTCACCTTAGTATCTGCATGTTGCCTATACATTCATGCTTAAACTGCAAAGACAGTGGGTTTTTTTTTTCTCTAAGTTCTAGATCATTCAAATATCGGCATAGAAGACCAAGACATTGGCATCATATATTTTTAGTTCAGATTTTACATTCTCTTTGGATAAAGACCTTGTTCCTTTAGACTTTAACATGTGTGACAGAACTTAATAAAGAGTGAGCAGAGTGAGCTTTCGATCCTAAAGTATTTTTATCTTAAAGTAGTTCAGTTTTTTCTCATCGATTATGCTTGTTTCTTACTTGTTTGTTGTCTCAATGATGTCCTGGCAATATACTTCTACTGAATTATGTGCAGGTTTCTTGCTTCTCCCCACCCACTGAAGTCAATCACGTTTCTGTCTCTTTAGTTCAAGTGTGAGATATAATGGAAGATCACTGTATCACTGTGGCTCATCTCGTGGGATCCCTGACATCTGAGAGAGTTGCCATTCTGCAACACTGATACAGTTCCTTTTCAAAGTCCAGAAAATAAAATGTATTGAGAATATTCAGTATACTATTGTTATGTGAATATGTAATGCTTATCTAAACTAAAAACTGGAAGCTACTAATAATTATTCACTTGCTACAGAAATACCATTTACATTTTTCTCATTGAACACTTAATTTCAACTTTTATTTATAAATGAAATATTATGTTAAAATGCATATTTTTCTGTTACATTTCCTGTTTAATGACTTTTAATACTGCAAAAGAAATATTTGAAAAGGGTTGGCACACCACTGGCAATTGTTTTTAATAGATCTTGAACACACAACCTAATGTAGTTGTTTGTTTTCGAAGTTTAATTTGGTCTACTTCTTAAATGGCACAAACAGTGCCTGGCTGTGATATGCAGTTTTGACATTGTGGTATTTTAGGACGTTGTTAGTGCTGAGTGTCTTGTTACCTATCACATCAGATAAACAATAGTGCTTTAATGAAGTGCTGAAACATACTCCTGCTTAGGGGACTGGGTGTGCTTATGACCACTGGTGTCAGCAGAGTTCCATAGATGATGATGCAGTTTGTGTTTTGATGGTTGCTTTCACACTGGGAGCTCTTGATAGCATGTCCTGATTTTTGTCTCAGTATTTGTTCATGATTGTCATATGACAGTCATATTCCTTGGTTTTGAGTTTCTTTTTCTTTTTTATCATGCAGAGATTTGAATTTCTCTTCTAGTTAGAATGACATTGCATCTGCTGCTTGTTGAATAGATTCTCAGTTTATGCTAGCAAAATGTCAGTGCTGCCTGCCTCTATGTATGGGATTTTTCTTTTGTGCAGTCATTTTCCCCTTAGCATTCTAATGATTGATTGAACTCCTGTATTACAGCAGTACTTAATGTGTCACTTGGTGAACTTAAAATCATCACTGCAGTTCATCCCATAATGCTCTGCATCATTTGTTGAACCTGTCACTCCTGATTGTGAAGAATAAAAGCATCCTCTCACCTTTTTTTAATTTCACAGATATCGTTCATGTGTTTTATACTCATGTTTTAACTGATATTTTGAAATCATTTCTGCAGTGTATTTTAAGAGTTAAAATATTTTTCTACTCAGATGAATACAACTAAGAAGTAGTTTGTTAATACCTAATACATTAATCACCAGAGTTAGAGATGTTGTACATATACATGTGTCAAGTACAGTAAACAGCCTGTAAAACTTTGTTGGAAAGGAAATATTAACTTGGAGTTTCAAATTTCCTGGTTCTCAAAGCATATTAAAATCCATAGCAGGCATTTGGATTTTTTAAGAAAGATTAGATTCAGTTAATGTCTAATAATACATATGAAGCAGTGTAAATTAAATACCTGTGTAAATCTGCTATTGTAAGATCATGAGGTGCATTTGCATGTGGCAGTGTAACAGGAAGAAGTATCAAATGAGTTTTCAAAGCAGATCACATCTTGCCTTTGTTGCAGATCAGATCCTGGTTCTTAGCTGGGGTGTTAGAGTGGCAAAAAGAAGCTTGTATTGGCTTAGATTTAGGGTGTCCTCGTAGTAGGTATGGAATTACATTTTGACAAGAATTAATGATTGTCAAAGGTAAACTCTTCATTTTCATGAAAGTTAACAATTTACCTTAGTGTATAAAAAGATATTTATGATAAAGTATGATGAAAATCTTGGAATCTGAGCAAAACACAATTACACATTGTTCTGAATTTAAAGAAGGTACTTTCAAAAAAAGACAATCTTAAGACAATAGCATGCCACTTAATTGTGATATAAGAAAGCCTTTTACTATATCCAGACATATTATAAAAAATTCTTTAAGAATTGCATAACCACAAAGACAGGAGCCAATGTAAATATAATGCAGAACACTTCATTTTAAAAAGCAGCATTTTTACAAAGAACAGGCACATGCGTCATTTACTACACAGTTTATGAAATATTTTATAATCTTATTTTCAGGAATTTTTCTTGCTTTTGGAAGTCACAGGTAAGAACATCACAACCCTCAGGATCCTGATTTCAGCTGCAGATAGCGTCCCTTGAAAGAGACAGTGCAGCTGGTTTCCTAGTCTGTTTTTGTGTGTGCCAGACAAGGAAGTGACTTTCCTTAGAGAAGAGGATTATAGTCATATCCTTAAGTGAGGAAACTAGAACCAGATTTCTTTTTAGAACTTGCAGTGGGGGTTCTGCAGAAATGTTGCACTGAAATTTAGCTTATTCTAAACTCAAAATAATAAGATTTTCATAGCACCAAACATTCTAGTTTGAAAAGGGAACAACAACAGAATAAAGTATACTTTCATGGCACAGGATAAAATGATCAATGATTCTAAAACCAGAGGAACTACAAAGAGAAATGAGCCCTGCATGAACAGTGACTCAGATATTCTCTCAATGACTGCTAAAACTTTATAACGATTTTTTGCAATTGCTCTCAAATTAAATGCCAAGCAGGCATTATTTTGTCAATTTTGCATATTACATGAAAGCATTTAATACTAAATTAAGATGGAAAGGTGTTTTTTTTTTTTTTTTTTTTTTTTTTTTTTTTTTTTTAACCTTCCTGTTCTGGAAAAAAATCAAATATTTATTAACTGCTTTCTATTGTTGTCTTTCTCTTTAGAAGGTAATTTGTGGTCAGTGGAGCCCAGCAGGGAAGCTCCTTCTCCTCCAGATGGCTGTGACATTTGAGAAAACCTTGGAGGATTAAAGGCACTCTAGTGATCACTCACTGCAAAGTCCTGACACAACTTGACAGTCCTAATCTGGGTCCTCAACTGATTGGATGACCAAGGGCACAAAATTCTCATCCAACTGTGCAATCACCATGCACATTGTTAAGGGCACTACAAATGTCCAACGTTTTGGTGACTGCCTTAAACAAAAAATATATAAACCTTTTCTTCATGGTATGTTCTTGGAAAGGCTCATGGAAATACCTTATGGATTTAAAAAAAACTGGCAATATTTTTGCATGAATGAGCACAGCATGCTATAAATGTCTTTATTCTTTATTAAGTAGGGTTTGCAAACAATCTAAATGGTTAAGTGGTGGAGGAAACTATAGAAATTGATCTCAGTGAGCGAGCCTACCAAATCTAATTATATATTGCCACCATCTGCTGAAATATGATAACAGAATTAATATAATTACTTTCAGAATTTGAAAAAAAGCTCTTGAAAAAATTGGACATGAGTAGAAAACGTGTGAGGGAGTGTGGAAGAAGGGGGGGAGACAAAATTTGGAGCAAGAAAGTATACCATCTATATGTTCTTCCTTTTTTGCTTCTCCTCATTTTGTCAGATATTGTTTAAAATAATTTGAAAGGTTTATTTTTCCCTAAATTTTGATTTGATTAAATTTATCAAGTTTTGGTAAGATGACTTTATTGGTTTGGAATTTTAATTATATCTATTGCAGCCTCTAAAATTACCATGGCAACAGGTGTGTAATTACCAACATTGCACATAGCTTCAATGTGTAGTGTGTTTCTTCTGGCTGACTGAATATTAAATCACACTGCTTAACACCTCTTCTAGTAAGCAAAGTTTTGGCCATAGCTTGTAAATTGATCTTGCTTCTATAGATTCTTTAAATACACATTGAATGGGGTAATTTGTGTCTTTGAGGGTTTTCTGATTTTATTAAAGCATAACAAAAAGTCTAGTTTTATTTCAGTGAATGGAAAAAGTGGTGTGTTTAATTACTACGTACATTTCCTTTTTTAGAGTTCTCTTTAGGAGTGTATACTGCTTATTGTTTTGGTTGTAAGGTTTGTGTTCATGACAGATGACATTTTAAGAAGACATTTTCTTAAGAACAGCTTGCATTTTAAATGCTACTTTTCCTAACAAATGCAGGTGGTCTTTGTATGAAGCACCTAAGAATGACTCCTTTGAATGAAAACATAAATATAGTTTTCTAATGTTAACTGAAGTATGATCTATGATTTTAAGTGACACCTGTTACCACATGGTAGCAGACAAGAGAATGATGAGATGGTCTATCAGATTATATTTTATGTTATTAAACTGAGAAGTTTCCTTTAAGTTATAATGAAAAAATAGTTTACCTCTAGTAGTATTATGTCATCTAATTTCATTTCGTTTATAAATCTTATTTATATATGTATTTTACGGATATAAGTGAACTACCATTATAAGAAGTATGTTTAAACTATGTGGATAAAATAGAGCTCTACCTCATATTGTTAACAAGAAAACAAGCCAGATTACAACTTTGTATGTATCTTTTCATTGTTTAGTTTCTGTTTTCAATGGACATTTTATTCTGGAATGATCTTCAGTACTTTGAAATCATTAAATGAAACATATCTACGTGAGAACAAAAGCCAGCATAGGAGTTATATTTAAAACTTGGATTTCAGTCACTTGAATTTCCAGGATAGAAAATTCTAAAAACAAAAAACAAACAAACAAAAAAAACTGTCTGTGACCACTTTTTACAGTATTCCTCCATCTTTACCCAGGCCAAGTATCCCAGAATATGATACCATATAAAACTCATCAATATTTATTTTGGTGTGTTACCATTTTCAACCTGAGACAGGTACTGAAGTTGAGGTTCCTGATGGTATGAGGTTGACCTATTGGTGTGTAGTAAAATGTGGCCCAAAACCCTCTGTTCATAATGTGGATTGGCAACTAAGGAAAAGGTAAATGTTTTATTCACACAAACAGGTTAGCATTCCTGAAAATAGTGTGCTGTGCATTGAAAACCATTAAAAGAAAATGGAGAATACATTGATTTTCTTTGAACTTACTTCTCTAGTGTTTCCCTCTATATTATTTATACTAGTTCATATTTAAACTCTTTTTTATTATTTTAAAGAGAGAATAAACACACTTGGTGTTTTTCTGCAGATTGTCCTTTAATGGATCTCTGCCAGTATTAGCCATTGTTTGAGTTGCTTGTGGCTGCTCAACTGTGCACGGTTGCCTAGAAACCCTACTTCTTCAATGCAGACCTCTTCAGCCACTTTCCATACCTCCCAGTTCAATGCTTAAAGACTCAGGGAATTCAGCCACTGGTGATTCTTTCTGAAATCTCCTTAGTTAACTAATGATCTTGTAAATGTGGAAAATAGAAAAACAGGCTCCCGTTTTATGGAACATGCACGTGTAAAACAAACCAACACAAAAAATTTCAAAAAAACTTTTGGTTGTATTGATTTACAGCAATTTTTTTTCTTCCCAAGTGAACCTGTTATAAAATTTAGTTGGATCAGCATGTTTAATGAGTAATCTTATTTGGAGTTTTTTTTTTTTTTTTTAGAAATTAACATCTACCACAATCATTCAGCCTGGATGTTCGGTGATCTTCCCATCAATGGTTATCATATTCTCCTTACTTCTTTAAATTGGAAAAGGCTGAAAGTCAGATACCTTGATTTAAAACTTTTTAAAAAGTTAGTGCTTTTATCAAATTTAAAATAAGTACTATTATTAGGTAACAGAATATAATAGTTGTTCTCTTTATTACAAGGTGAAATTTGGGTTAGCCTTGGCATGCTTCATATATATGAACACACACACACACATATATATAAATTGGTGTGATGTTTAATAATACTGATTAAAATAATTGTACTTGGCTTGGCTATTGAGTTATTTTCTCTTTTAAGGTGTAATTTAGTCACTTTAGCAGTGAATTAGGAGTTGGAATATTTTAGATTCGCTGTTTCTACTCTTAGCCCAAATTCCTAATACTGAATTATAAGATGGAAATATTATATCATTGTGCACAAGTTAATTATATATCACTAAATAATACCTATATAACATTACTGACTTTAAGAGTTTAAAGTCATTTCCTTTTGTTGTATTTTGAAATTATTGCTTTGTGATATAGGATATGAAAAGAAATGTGTTCTTCAATGTTTGAAAGGCACACTATCATCAGAAAATGGTTTGTCTTCTTAAAATTAGTTCCATTTTGGTGTTATAATAGTTTTTTTCCACTAAATACTCTTCCAAATTGTGTCAGAAATTTAAATTGAACATTATTAATATTGTCAAGAACACACTCTATTCCAGTCTTTGGTTGATAGATTGTATAGATTAAACTGATCATTAGATACTGGAACTTATCTACAAAATCATGTGTAATTTTATTTCAATATTTTCCTAACTCATTTATTATATAAAGAATTAGTTCAATTGATGCATGTATTTTAATTGCTAAAAATATGTACTTATAGATTATTCAATGCTAATTTTTAGTTTGAAATGGTTGCATGACCTGTGATTGGGACATAAAAACCTATATGTGCTTTAGGACAGACCACTGGATCTATTCCATTGCTCATGAATTTTTTTGTTAAGTTGTATCTCAAATATTATAAATTTATAAGATATTTTAAAGCAGAAGCATATTATTACACATTTAAGCATGTATCTACTGTATTTTTAATGCAAAATGATTATCAGTGGGCTAAAAATCACTGTTATAAACAGAAATATGGGGGTCTCACTGACATCATAGTCATCCAAATTTCTTGTGAATTTAAACTGGTAAGGCAGATAGAATATCAAAGTAAGCTTATAATGCTGATTTTGACCTAATTATGGATTAAGTAATTACCTTATAGATGGACAAATCTAAAATGCCAGGGGTTTGGATTATTCAAACCAATATCTCACTAAAGAATATACTCACTATGCAACAAACAAACAAACAACAACAACAAAAACCAAGAGCACAATATTTCTATAAAACTAGAGCAAATATTTTCAATTGTTGACAGAAAGAGACATATATTAGTAGATATAATGGTACCAGGAACCAGAAAAAATACTAGATTGTTGTGAAGCATTCTGTGCGAAGACCACAATAAGGGATCTCAAGTAGGTTTGAACTTAGTCTCTGCCCATCGTTTGGTTTGGTACCCATCAAAATCACAATGAGAAAACTTCATCATTGTTCACTATGGTAATTGTGAAGCCAAAGTACGAATTATGGATTTATGGAAGGCCATTCAGGTAGTGACCTTGGAATGGATCTCAAGGATGTGTCCATCAGGGAGAAAGAGGATGGTAACTTCAGGATGGTGCAAAGACAGAGATGGGTGGTGAGCAACTCCATATCATTGAGAGTTGTGTTTTTTGTTTTTGTTTTTGTTTTTGTGTTTGCTTTTGTTTTTGCTTTTGTTTTGTTTTGTTTTGTTTTAGGGGTGGGTACCAGAGATTGAACTCAGGAGCACTCAACCACTGAGCCACATCTCCAGCTCTATTTTGTATTTCATTTAGAGACAGAGTCAAACTGAGTTGCTTAGCTCACCATTGCTGATGCTGGCTTTGAACTCAAGATCCTCCTGCGTCAGTTTCCCAAGCCTCTGGGATTATGAACGTGTGCTACCTCACCCTTCTGAATGGTGTATTTTGATGAGACTGGGGCTTGCATGGCATGCTATAGTATTGGATGCCACCTTGAAGGATTGCATGGCATGCTATAGTATTGGATGCCACCTTGAAGGATGCAAAAATCTATGTTGCACCTAATAATTGCAGACCAAAAAAATTCAGTTTTGTATGTTGAAAAGATTGCATTTGTGGCAATCTGAAGGATGTGTTAAAGGAAAAGAGATTAGAGGCAGTACCATCAGTTAGGATTTTATTCATGTTAGGATCTTAGTCTCTAGGAGAACAAAGCTCAGAGATTCAACCAAGTAGAAGAATAAAATGGGAAAGAGAGACTCAGAAATCTTGAATTAGTGTCATTTATTAAATGTTTAAAAAATTTTCCAAAGTCAGTGGCTGCTAGACAAGGGA
The DNA here is from genome assembly GCF_902686455.1 of Sciurus vulgaris. Classification (NCBI taxonomy): domain Eukaryota; kingdom Metazoa; phylum Chordata; class Mammalia; order Rodentia; family Sciuridae; genus Sciurus; species Sciurus vulgaris. The sequence continues at coordinate 131,067,717 of NC_136469.1, read as the reverse complement.
CTTGATTTTTTTGTTTTCATTTTACCTGTTTGTTTTTTAAAAGAATGTGTGCTTTTGTGAAGGCAATAGAGAAAATTTGGTTCTGAAATTTCCTGGAAGTTAGCTATCCTCATGTTTAACAGACCTTGAACTGGAAGTAGGCACCCCAAAGTGGGAGTGAGATGGCCTTCTAGAATGAGGGAGCGAATCAATGACTCTTCTCAATGGGGGATGATATTGAGAGAAGAATGAAGATGAGGTCATTGGTGAGAAGAAAGAGTATTTGCCAGGCAGCACATGGAGAAACAGTGCAGTGCCCACATGTGACAATGAAGATTGAAGGATCCATGTTTCCCTCCAGCTCTGGCCATGGCTTGCTCCCTGTCTTCACTATACCCCAGCTCCACTGAGAGATGCATAAGGACAGGGAAACTTCCCAACTCCTCTTTCCCTCTGCACTGACTCCCCACTTCCCAAAAGTTCAAGAAATATTCATTGAATGCCTTTTATCTGTCCCTGTTTACATTGCTTCTCTGTAGAAAGCTGAATAGAGAACAGCATACATTAGAGAGTGTTTTACAAGGGTCTGACAGTAAGAGTGAGATTTGAAGTTGGGCTAGAATTTCCCCTTGGAACTTCTATATGATTTCACCACTGCCCTTAGCTGTGAACAAATGCAGCTGGGTTTTAAGTCTGACGATCCTTCAGATCCCAACACATGGATAGAAACGAATAGAAACCTTCCCTCTGAGAAGTTATTTTTGAAAAATTAAAAAAAAAAAAAATTAAAAAAATGGGAGTGGGTGGGTAGAAAGGAAGGAAGGAAAGGAAAGAAAGAATGAAGGAAAGAAAAAAAGGAATACTTGAATGGCAATAACATATTCTCTATTAATGCACATTCACTGAAAGTAAATTTTAAAATGATGAAAAATCTGTGGCCTTGGGTAGGTTATTTGAGCCCTTAGGACCTCAGGGACCCTTTTTATAAACTAGGGATAATTATATCTTCTGTATTTTGTAAATTAGGCCTTTTATATTCAGTGTGACATTTTCAGTGTGAAAAATATGTTGTAAATTTTAATGTGCTTAGTGAATGGTTTTCCTTGTACTGTGAATCCTTAAGAACAATGACTATGAATCACCCTTTATGGTGTTCTTTACAGGCAGCACAATGCCTCAGAGTAGTGCAAGAATTCAGGAAAACTGTTGTAAGAATTGTATACTTTTTTTAAGTACATGCAATTGATTACATTAAAGCCCAGATTTGAATAGCTAAATTAGATTTATTAATATAATTTACAAAGAACTATGCACAGTGCAGTGCATACTTTGCCCTTACAAGCAATAATATTTGTAAGGGATTTTTTTTTTTTTTTCTAATTGGTACCATTTATTGAATGCTTACCAGGCACTTGCCAGTGATTTTATCACATTACACATAGAAACTCATTTGATCCTCAAAGTCATCCTATGAACTATTATTCCTATCTTATAAAATTGTTTAAAGAACAAATTCAGAGACAGAAATGGGTCGATATTTTCAAGTTGTATTAACCAAAGATCTCAATATTTTCTAATTGGAGTTAATTAATAAATGATAATTAGCATGCCCAACATTTGATATTTTATTTACTGTAAGGGGCATTCTAAGTTTTATAGGTCTATTTTAAATCTTGAAGAGATGTTTCATTAATTGAGTATCTTAGGTGAATGAATTTCAAATTACATCTTAAGGATCACAAAAGCTTTCTTGGAGATCTTCATATCTTTTTCAACAAGAGCACTTTGGATACTTTTATTTTATTAGATTTTACTATTAGAACCCTTTCCTCCTTCCCTTATTTCTTTCATTCCTTCCTTCCTTGGATTTGTCCATTCATCTGTCACCCATTTGTATACATAGCTAATGGACTAACCCATCCACAGCCAACCAATCTACCAACCATGTATGTGTACTAGATTCCCCATATGTGCCCAGCACTGTGAATGCTGACAGTTGTACTCTTAAAAAGATGAATCTAAAGGTTTTTTAAAAGTTAAGAAATCAAATAACTGAGAGTGAATTGAAAACACTATTTTGCTTAATAAAATTTAGCCTATATTCATTATTTTTGGGAAACCATTAATTATAAAATATACTTGTTGTAAGAATCAGACATTTTCTCTTTTAAGAGGAGAAGATGCAGTTGTGTCCTGCTTTGAGAAGTGACATAGACCCGACTGTAGGGCTGCTGTAGGATACACATAGTTATTCCCCCTGTTAATTATAAATTTCAAGTCAAGCTAGGTGAAATTTTTGAAATCATCAGGTCTTCATAGTCTGGTGAACAGGATCTGAACCCACAACTAATCAATCTAAATTGACACATGGTAGTTAGAACATTGGTTAAAATGGAAAATAATTTGTTTATTGAAAAGGAAGAAAAATCAATTAATTGTTTTTACTTTAAATATCTAATTTTAAGAGTATTTTGTAAAGCAAAGCCTATTTCAGAACCTCTCTTAAAATTATACACATCACTTTACATATTGTACACATTAATATGTTACCTGTAGTTCTTATAGAAATGTTAGTTGTGCATTAATGTTTCACCTTTACTGAATTTTTATAAGATTAAAGTACAATATTGAATTTTACAGCATAACACTTTCAGAAATTCTACATTGAAGTTATTTTTTGAGATAGAAATGTTTGATACTTTTTGATATCCTTGAGTAATTTTTTCTAAAAAAGCACATTGAGAAAGTTTTTTTTAAGTGATTGTCAACCTCAGTGTATTTCAAAATACCACACCCATGATATTTTTCTTGTTTTCTCTGTTCATCTCTTTTCCTGTTTAATTCTGCTATTCTGTATTAAGAAAGAACCATTGAAAAACAAAAATGACTAGTTCTCCTGATTAAAAACACTTTGCAGGGAGTAGCCTCATTAGACTGCCCTGACCTGCTCTCTCCCTTCCTCCCTTCTCTGCTACACTGGATGGCTTCTTCCCTCAGGTAGGCAAGGAATTTCACTTGGAAATTTAAACCATCTGGGTAAAGGTGGTTTTATGTACCTGACTTAAAACTTTTGGTGGGGTTTGGATTCAGTCTGAGGTGGGTGGGTGGCTGAGGGCAGAGGCAAGAGCACGTGAGAATAGGGAGCAAAATCTCAAGGGAAACCAAAGGGGCTATTAGGTACTTGAGAAATGGCAGAATGGCAGGCTCTGACTAAATAAATGCCTCTACAAGGATCCTGCAGATTTGGAAGGGGCTGGAATAGGAACAGCTTGTTTTTCATGGTTTTATTTTCCAAGCAGATCTGTAAATTGTCACAAAGCTATGTTTTAATTCTTTGTATTTTGTTGAGGTTTGTGCCTTTTTAACCACCAGGAAGAAGTATATCTCTTCAAAAATACTTATGTTTTATAGTCCTGATTTTTTTATGTAAAGTACATGCAAACACATATTTTTTCCTGAAATTTGATCCTGAAAGGTTTGCTTCCTTGTTTACATTTTGCACATTAATATATTTTAACCAAACTTGTCTGTGATAGGATTTAAAAATCTATTTATTTTTCTTCTTCTTAAAATGTCCACTTTAAGAATTCATTTTTCAAAAGAAATGAACACATTTGTAAATGAGATTTTGATGTTTATAAATCGCTTTGAGATTTGGGGTAGAGGTTAAGTACATCTTCCGATACTGAACAATGACAGCACGTGTAGCCTTTTGAACTATGATGATAAAAGCAACCAAATAAAAATAAATCCCAGAACCAGATTCTACTTCAGATGTCTGATTTATAATATGTGTCTTTAAGTGGTAAATTTGCAATCTCGTGTACACAGACTAAACAATCATTACATAAAAATAAGAAAAATAAATATTTGTGAATTATGTCATTTTCTTAATTTACAACACATGTATGATCTTTAACATATACATTGGGGTGGAAGGGAGTGGGGGAGGTGAGAGTAAGCCAGAAAGCCATTTTAAAACCAAAATAATACAAACATATTTTCCATTAATATAATAATGGAAATAATGAAAAGTCTGATAATTTAGACTTTAATAGTGTTTCTTCCTTACCATAATTTTATTTGCAGACAAGATGAATAACTTGGAGAGAATGTACATCCTTTCTTTTTTTTTTTTTTTTTTTTTTTGCTTAATTTTGTTTCTGTCTTTAGATTTCACTTCTCTCCAGGGTAATATGCTTAAAAAAAAAATGTTAAGACCACCTGTTTTCCACTGGGTTTTCAGTTTGGGTTAATTCTAACAGCAAAGCAATGTATTCCTAATCATAATTTTCTGGAAACCTGAAATAAGTTGATAACAACAACAATAATACTAAAACTACAGTCAATAGAATGAATTCCAGAGACCCTTCACCCCCTAATGAGGAGAAATCTAGTAACAGGCACACAGACTTCCTGTGAAGACACAAGGGCTTTGTGAACCAAGTTTATGAATAAGGAAATCCTTCACCTCCATAGGGATCTGGAAGAAGATTATTTAAATGAAAAGTTGATATCAAAGATCTAGGTGAAGTCTGTTTTCCTACGATGAATTATAAGAGAACAGATCATTATAGAGCAATGCTTTTAATGAGCTCAAAATTTTTCTGTCTTCAAAAGGATTGCTGAGAATTGTGGAAGGTGGAGGGGGGAAAAAACGTACTTAAGAAATGGCAAAAGTATTTTGAAGTAATGTTTCCCAGTTTCTATTTTAAGTCAGCAAAAGGGAAAGTTATTTTCTTGTATATGTGTCAAAAAAAATCACATCAGAAAGGCCATCTACAATTGATTTTTCTACTTGAAAGGAACAAGGAAAGGAAAGTTGGTCTTTGCTCTCGTCCATCAGGGTATTATGCCTGTCAGCTTGTGTGCAAATGATTTATTCTGAAAAGCAGACTTTACACTGAGAGAAATACAGGGATGGGGTGTCTGTGCCCCGTGGAGTGTTTGCAAATAGACTCATGCATCCACAAAGCCAGCGTCCTGCGTCCTCGAGGCCTGCATATATGCAAGTGGAAACATTAATTTTCAGGATAGTTCGAATAATTGAAAAATAGAACATCTGCATTTCAAGCTAGCCAGATAGTTCTCTTCTCTCTACTGAGAGGAGAAAAAGAAAACAGAACTGCCTGTTTTAGCATTATGGCAAATAATTAGGAATAATGAAACCTCAAAAAATGTCAAATTAAATTGTATAACTTAACCATCTCAGAATAGTTTGTTTTCTTGTTCTTACATTTGTTTTTATAAAATGTTTATGCTTAATAACTTAACTTCCATTGCGTGTAATACTATTTAATATTTTTTTTGTCAGGTAAGACTTTTCCTTCTCAGAAGGTTGTTTTGAGAAAAGCTTGAAGTTTAATTTTCTCACATTCGTATATGTAAACGAGCCAATGCAAGCACAGTGCTTCTGCAAACAGCTAGATGATTTTACAGGTTCAGTTTGATAACTCAAACACTCTTAATTTTTAAAATATAATTTCAGAGGTGAATTGGAGGTACCAGGAGGTCACAGTGGGTGTGAACTGCTCTCCTGTGAAGATTCTCCTGATTTACAGGATAATGTAAGAGAACTTCTGAAAAGCTGTTCTCACTATTGCCAGTGTACTAACTCACCAGTGTAGCATGTTTGATTTACACATATGTAGAAATTTTATATGTGCCCTCCTAAGTAAAGCTCTACCCCTTAAAGTGACATTTGAAATCCTTCACAATCTTGTCCCAGTGTCTTTCCAGTTTCAACTCTTACTGCTTCCTGCCCCTCTGTTAACTAACCTATTTGTTATTCTGCCTGATCATTTTCAAAATACTTGGCAAAAGATTCAGCACAGGCATGAGGCATTCAGAACAGATATCCGTACATGCTCAGAGAGTTTAACTGATGGGTATCTGTTCTAATTTTTTCTTATACATGCTCTGTGATTCCTAATATCCCTATCAGTTTAGAATGATTCATCTAACACAGCATATGGTTTAGTGAGTCTTTTAAATATACCATTGGTATTTACATGATTGAAAAAAAAACCCTAGAGGTAGCAGGCAGTTCATAGGTGGTGTATCTGCTCAGGGACATCTTTAGGGACCCAAGTTCTTTCTTTCTTTCTCTTGGTTGTACCATCTTTACCCTGTTGAGTGCTGTCGCATGACTGTCCCCTCATGATCATATCATGGCTGCTGCCCTTTCAACTTCTCATCCATGTTCCAGGCAAGGAAAAGGGAAATACGGAATGGAGCAAAAGCAAAGGGCTGTACCACCTTGTTTTGTCTCCACTACCACCATCACCCTTTTTCCCCTTCCAGGAAAACAACTTTCTCAGGAGCTTTCTCCAACTGTCTTTGGCTCATTCATGTTTTGTTGACCAATATTTCTGTAGACCGCCTCTGTCTGGGAGGAGGGCAGGGAGCAGAGTCTGTGAGTGGGGACTGGGTCGGTGGCAGAGCAGTGCCTGCCGCTGCCTTTCCCTTGCGTTGTCTTCTACTTGGATTGCCCTTCCTCTCATCTCTCACATGCCGCTCATGCACGTCTTGTATGGAGGAAGCCGGTTTTCTCCACCGTTCTGACTGATTTATTGAGTTGCTCTTTGTATTTTCCTATAGAATCTTTTTTTTTTTCAACCTTCATGATAAAGGGCAAAATAATTAATTGACTGTATGTAACTGATTCTCAACCTGAGTTCAGAGACTACACTACGAGTCAGGATTCCAAGTCATAAATGTCAAAAAAATGTGAAGTAGTTCGTGCCATCAGTCTTTTCTTCATTTGACATGGACGACCAGGGACAGGCTGACTTCAGGCACATCTGGAGTCAGAGGCTGAAATGACTTCCCCAGTGTTCACTCCTGTGCCCACTGTCCTGCTCACTTTCCTCTACCTTCTCTCCCTCCTTCCCTCCTCACTCTGCTCCTCCTTTTTTCTTCTCCTTAGTCCCCTCTCCTTCTTTATGCTACTCTCCTCTGTTTTGATCCATTCTGAATCAGGTTCTTAACACATTGTATACATAACAGACATTTGCAGCTCTTAGCTTATGTGATTCTAATTTTGCCAGCGTCAGTCCCCTTTTCTCCCAAGTGCATTTATCTAATGTTTCTGGAAGGTCTATGATTAGCTTTGGTTGACCACATTTCCATTCACTGACATCACTTGGAGGGTAATAGTGTGATGGAGGAGACTGAGGTCCTATGACCTTTCTGGTAGCCTAGAGATAGATGAGACACTAGCTGATAATCTCACCGAAACCATACATGAAAATGCCAAGAAGGCAAATACCAGGTTTTTGTATCAGATCTTTTCCCACCAGGATTCAGTGCATGAATGGCACAGTGACATCTTTCATATCAAAGCAAGTGTCAACCCCATGGGTGTTTGCGGGAGAAAATGGATAAATTGGAAAAGAGAGAAGTGAACTGATCTAAAGACTGAAGCAGAAACTGGACAGCATTTCAGTTCATGAGCCATATTTAGATCATGTAATACTATTTTTTATATTAAATTGGTATTGATTTTTAGTAGATAAGTTACTCAAGTTTAAAAAAAAATAAGGAAATGCAGTCCAAAATCATATTTAAAAAAATAGGCAATGTTGGCCATTGTTATTTCAGCAAAAGCCTATTACATGCTCACTCCATGCTAAGGCATCAACTGGACCATGCTCCTTTCTTTTGGAGTCAATAATTGAGATGTTTTCATACTTCATAAGAGCATCTTAAGCTTGTAGAAAAATTAACAGGCGATGTGGAATTTGAAAGTAAAGTATATTCTGGGAATCCTTTGTCTCCTTAAAGCTTCTTATAAAACTATATAATGTTGTGTTCAGCTCCAGTGTAAGGAACTAAGAATCTTAAGAAAATGAATTCAGATATTTAGCCCCATTTATTTTAAACCAAAGAAAGAAATGTTTGATGTAATTTTAGGTTTCTCAGAAAACATTTCTAAGTGTAAAGCTGTAACTCTGAATAGAATAAATGTATATTTGTACATATAATATCTTATCCACTGATACAGAAAAGTTCTGAAGTGAAAGATCATAGTACTTTATTTTCTCTTGAGTTTCATCAATTATGCCTTAATAATTCAGTTCATTTAAAAAAAAAAAAAAGAAAAGAAAACTTCTGGAAGATTTCCTGTCCTTGCACCTATCTGGGCCATCAACATTTGGAATGGGGAGTGTATGGATTTGAGCAGGGTTGTGTCTTGGTCACTACAACACTTTATCATGATCTCTCCAGAAAGCTGGTTGATTCTGGCAGGTCAGGCTCCTGAGGTGGGATCCATTCAGGCCATTCTTGCAGGATAATAAGTCTTGGGGCTAATTTTAGTGGGCCTTTCCTGAAGAGTGGTGGCCTTCCCATTCTTCTGAAGATTGATTGGCTTGCAAAGGAAGACAGATAACACTGCCTTCTTTCTTACTTTCTCTCTTTTCCATTCTTGAAATCTTGATGCTAATATACAATAGCAGGTCTTACTAGACAGATTGGGTGTCTGTGCTTTCTGTATTTTCTCTACACTTGATGTTTGAAGCTGAGAAACCTTTAATGGGAACTTTGAGGTAAGCTGGAATCATTTATATATGGTAGCTTGGTATTGTTGGATTTTGCAGTTTTTGAAATAGGATGATGCAACAGAAAAAGATAAAGAGTGGGAGGGGGAAATTGTAAAGAATTTCTAAGACTCCTCATTTCACAAACTGACTCAGATTAAAGTTCTCAATAGCCCTCTGGAAAGAGAAATTTCTGAACACAACTTTTTGGCCCTTACACAAAAGGTAATTGAAAATAATTATACATACATATGTTAAACCATAACAGTCTTTCTATATTGTAGTACTTAAAATAGATGCCACTAGAACAACTTAATGAGGGGGTTTCACAGCAAAAACCCAAATTCCAGTCAAGTAAAAATCAAATTCAGTGTAAAATTTGAACACCTACTTTATGTCCTGGATCTTTGCAGGGATCTGAAAAAACTTGTTTATTTATGAAGTGCTATAATTAAGATTTGAAGTCTAGTGGAGATAGAGTTTTAAAATCAAGAAAACTTTTGATAAAATTTGACAGGTGCTCAGAGAGCAGTAAATACGAGGAATTAGGAAACCTCTACTTTTGACATCATATGCTCCAAGGAAGTGTTTTTCATCCTGACTCAAATTTTAGGGGGGCCCCCGTGAACTTGTAGGATGACAGGAATGAAATATTTTCTCCTCTGGAAAAAGGTTGATATTTCCACATCACACTCAGACATATAGAAATACTGTTCTGTTTTATTTATTAATAACTAGACCTTACCCTTCCTGATGATGGCAAGAGAAAACAACTTTGCTCAGTAAACTATTTCAGTCACCTCTGGCTTATAATGGTCTCTTTCAGAGGAATTCAATTGCAGTTAACTAAATCCTCAGTCAATTTAAAGTTCATATTTCATGTCAGGAATGTTTCTTCTCTCAGTGAGTCTGCATTCCTTTCTCTTTCCTTCCCAAGATGGCCCTGGGAGCGGGCGAAATTCCCATGTCCTCATAATGGCTCAGAGATGCTTCTGAGCTGCACGCTCTCTTTTTCCTTCTAGGATATGATTTCCTAGTACTTAAGTTCTTGTTCACCAAGGTGTGACCTTATAATGCTCAGGAATTCTGTGGAAGGTGGAGGTGACTTTGCCTGTGTGTTTTGGTCTCTATAGATTATATGGTGTCAAATTTTGGCAAGCAGAGTCCAGCTGCTGTGGACCAAATCCAGTCATACCCATTCATTTATGCATGGTCTGAAGCTCGTTTAGTTCTATGGTAGTAATAATATTATGGTCTGCAAAGCCTAAAATATTTACTCGCTGATCCTGTACAGAAAAGGTTTCCTAATCCTTGATCTCTAGAGTCCTTTGGTTGTCCACTCTGTCTGCTCTTCCTCTTGACAGCTTCCTCGTTTTCCAGGACACCCAAGAATAGTTGGGCCTCCTGCATAGAAACCCAGTCCACACAGGATCAGGGAGCTCCATCAGGTGCTTCTGCCTGGAGACTTCTATGTCTCTCTCCTGCTTCATTGTTTTCACATCATGCTGGATGTAGAAATGAAGCAAAAGACCAACCCTATCTCAGCCTCTATCACCAGTTATACCTGAGGGTATTTGAAATCTCTGTATTTTAAGTTTCCACCTTTTTGACTGAAGGACTTTTGTATGTTCTTAGAGACTCATGTGTCATTTCAACCTTGTTATGTTCCTTTCCTCCTTTCATGAAAGGCTTTCTTTTTGGTATCTGCAGGGAAGTGTCCTTAACATGAATAGCTCTTGATGTGTTCTCTGTGCCAGCAACTGCACATTGTATGAGAACTTGTTAGGAATGAAAGTTCTAGGGCTCATGGCAGACCCAATGAATCTCATGTCTGAGGGAGGGGCCCAGCAGGCTGTTTCAGCAAGCCCTCCAGGTGTCTGTGCGGTCTGCCAGAGCTTGAGAACCTTGGCCTTACATCATATCTGGCATCAAAACAAGATGCGCTGCATCAGCCAGACTTCATTTTTGATGCGTAAAAGAGAGCTTTCAAAATGTAGAAACTCCCTTTTCCACATAGGTTGGCTGAAGAAGACTTAAAATTCTTTTTTGGAAATCAAATATTTCAACGGATTCTTTTTTCTCCTTGTGTTTCTGGCCTACTACGTCTAATCCTTTCAGAGATGGTGAGTGCCAGTGCTTCTTATTAAGTATGAATATACACAAAAGAAGAGTCCTTTAGGAGAAATATCTGGTGCTTTGGGATTAATGCTCTTGTAATTGCTCACGACACAAATTTATCTAAATGATAGAGAACTACAGGCCTGAAACCAGCAACATTATTTGCTGCAATAAGAATTCCAGTCTTTGCCTGTAAAAGTGGCCATGATTCTCAGACTCCAAGGCAGGAATACTCTTAGAACTTCTGTGGGCATAAATAATTTGACAGATATAAAAGGGCATTCATTTATTCCTTCTCTTTCCAGTCCAACCATCCCATTTCCAACTTCTTGACCTTGGTAAATGACTATGAACTAATGTCTGTAATCTTTGGTTTGGGAGTTGGACCAATATATTCAAATATCAAATTAATCATTTATTAATTTTGTGATCTTGGACAACCAAGCTTTGTAAATGTACATTTTCTCATAAAGGAGAGGAAGTCCAAAATCCCCAGGGCAATTTGGGGATTTGGGTAAAATGCATGCCTGATAAAATGATATTTAGTATCCTAGGCTCACCTATTCTCAGTGTTCACTTAGTGACCAAGTCCCTAGGCACCTCTGTGCATTCTTTTTTAGAAATGTCTATTTAATATTACTGCCTTCCTTTTAACAAATCAGTCATGCTAATCATGCCCATCTTTGATTCCTTGGAAGATGACACGTTTTTTTGTTTTTGTTTTTTAATTTCCTCTTCCTTTCTCTCTTTGATTCACCCTTCTGAGCTGCCACTTAGAATTATGCAGGACCACAAATGCATCTGAACACCACATCTAAGCGACACCATTCACAGGTTGGTTAGACTTGTAAAGATTGATCTACACAAAGTAATGCATGACACACGTTTTCATGTCACATGTACACACACTCGCACACAAACTCACACTCAAACTCAGAGACCACCTCACATACACCCTCACATTCCCAACTTGAATATTTGCATGTTTTGGTGACAAAACAGCAAACCCTTTTTCTCTAACAGAGCACGTATATCAGGACACGTTTCTGTTCCTGTTTGGAGGAAAGGGTGCCTTTCTTGAATCCACAAGGAGGTGCTGCAGGACCTCTCTGCTGTACTCGCACATCTTTTCCTTAGCAGGTGCCAGAACGATGCCATCAGATTCCAGTACTTCTTCAGGTTGTCTATGCCATGCCCGTAGCAGCTTGTGAGAAGGCATTCATAGCCCTTGCATGGGGCTTAATTATTCATTATCCTGCCACTGGAAACTCCTTTGGGGTTAGCCCTGGTAAGCGTCATTGTAACTGATCAAAACATTGTTTTTCATTTATTGAATGGATGATGAATGTTGTTTTTTGGCTGTTTTCCATATAAATGAAGATGTATACTAATTTCAGCCAAGATATTATTCTTATAAGAAATTTTAAATATGCTTGCCGATTGCACATTCACTCATTATAATTATAAGGAAGTGCTCCAGAGAAGTAGTTAAGCATGTTCTAAAAAGGAACTTGATAAAACATGCCTAACTATTCCTTAGGATTAATTAAGAACTATTCTGTGTAATACTTTTTCAGCAAAAAGAGAAATTCCTTTTCTACATCATTATTTTCATCACTTGGTTCCCTTAAGAGGATTAGAGGGCTTTGTCTTTCTTATTCTTTATCCATTCTCAGAGTCAAAATATCTAATATTTACTGGGCACCTATTATGCGCACCACATATTATGTCAGATGGTTTTGAAATCTAATTTCTTTAAGTCTTCAAGCTAGTTCTTACAGATAGGGATGATTTTGAATCTAATTCTGCAGGTGAGGAAACAATGATTTTGAGAGGAATTGCCTGATGTTAGTGAACAAGGGAAGAACTTGGCTTCAAACTTAACTTCATCTGCCTTCAGAGTTGGTGATCTGTGGCATCATTCATAGACCCTCTTTTATGTTCTCACTATTTTCGTAAAAGTTAAAGTGGAAAAAGAACCCAAAGAGGAAAAATTAAAACATTTTTTTTAAATTGTTTCTTTCTGAGGCTGGGGAGATAGCTCAGTCAGTAGAGTGCTTGCCTTGCAAGCACAAGGCCCTGGGTTCGATCCCCAGCACCACAAAAAAAAAAAAAAAAAAAATTGTTTCTTTCTGTAAAACACTTTTTAAAAACCTATTGTTAGACTTTTAAAGAAGTCATGATTCCACAGTGCCACTCAGTAATTTTCTAACTTCCAAAATCAACTTTGTTCTATTTGTAAATGGTCTTTATTAATTTTGTCTTTTACTCTGTTCTATATAGCATGCATCCTGATACATTCTCCCATTAACACTGATAAAGGCCATTGTTTTCCATTTTGATGATCCTTGATAATAAATTTGATCTCTTCTCCCAAGTCTGCTCATGAGTTCTACAGATACCAGATAGAGAAGACAAAGCATACATAAGAAGTTTAAGCTCACTTACAACTTCTGGTATAAGGAAACCACAATTCAATGCAAATATGTTGATGTTGAATAGTATTTATCTCTAGAGTTTAAAAAAACTCTTAGGTTATATCTCCTTTATCATGAAACACCATTTTGTTGTAAACTTGTTGAAAACAGGATAAAGATCTTATTTCATAAGTGAAGCATGATGAAAGGAGAAGTTGTCTTTATGGGAAGCCCAGATGTGATCATGCTGTAGGAGTATGTGTGCATATACAAGCATCTCCATTGCTCACTCTTTTCCTTGTAAATAATTGTTCCTTAGAAATAATTGGTATTGATAACTAAATATCATTGCACTTCTATGTGAAGCAGCACTTCTAATCTCAAATCACTTCTTCCACCTCACACATCTGTCTTTGGCCTCTCACTTTCCCCATGGCTTCTTAGAGTTGTCAGGGAAATTTTAACCAAAACTAGCTTGGAAGCTTTCTAGAACTATGTGGAGATATATAGTGTATTATCATACCATTTTTTTCCCACTGTGTTTGTGTTGTGAACTTCTAATATATCAATTCCTTGGCACTTCAATTTATGATTATATGTAATGAGAATCCCATTGTTTGGAACACTGAATTCACTTTTTGAAATTGATCATAAAATGATTGATTCATTTTCTTGAAGAAAGTTTTAAAGAAATTATGTAAAGAAATATTACATTATTTTCATATGTAAGTTTAATTCATATATGTTTAATGATGCCCATTATTAAAAGCACTAATATCAGTCTTCATTTTTTCTGTTCTCTAATATTCATACACACACAAGTGTATACAATTTAATGTGTGTATATATGTGTGTATGTGGTTTAACCCATTTTGTCCCATCATCCCAGATATAAAACAACTATAAAAAACTTAAATATTAGTATATGACATATAATCTAATTATATAATAATGCTAATAGCAATGAGAATATGATTATAATATAATAATATTGTATAAAATCTAGATTATGATTTCTAACTGATTTTAATGCATCTGTTTCAATTTTGTTGAAATGTTTATAGAATTGGCAACTTGGGTCTTACTGGGTTCATAACTAACTCCTGGCAATTCCTTAGAGCTTCCTATAATGTTAACTTTCTCACTTGACCAAAATATACTGAGTTCCTTTGATGTGGAAGGCCCCCTCCTGGGAACTTCAGATGTGAAAATGACCAAGAGAGATCTGACTCCAGTTCCTCCAGGAACTCCAAATCTACTGGGAGACACACACAGTTAAATAGCAGTTTTGATAATACAGTGTTTCTCTGTGGTTGCACATAGAAGACACAACTTACTGTACGAAGGGCTGCATGGAAATTGAGAATAGGGAGGAAAGGGTTTTGTGGCACAGGGGACTGTGAGCAGGTTCTAGAAGAACCTGGTAACATTTTGCCTCATAGGAATCACTCTCATCTGGCAATGTGCATATTGGTTAAACTCAGACACTTTAAACTTCCTGGGTTTGAATCTTGGCTCTGCATTCCTGGACTGTGTCATTAGCACCATTTATCTGTGTTTTTATTTTTATTTTTATTTTTTTTTTTGCCATTTGTGTAGAAGGGGGTGTTAGAATAATGCCCACATTATGAAGGTACAGTGAGCATTATATGTGATATACACAGGGTGCTTAGAGGAATGGACAGTGGGTGCAGAGGGTACTTGCATTTTCTTCCGGGGTTGCCTTATTGAAGTACCACAAACTGGATGGCTCAAGCAACAGAAATTTGTTGAGATGGATTTCTGGGGCCGGCAATCTCAAGTTGCCTGCAGTATTGGTTTCTTCTGAGGGCTGTGAGGGAGGGATCTGTTCCCAACCTTTCTCCTTTGCTTGAAGCCAGCTGTCTCCTCCTCCCTGTTTCTCTTATGTAATCTTCCTTCTATGTTTATCTCTGTGTCCAAATTTTTCCTTTTGACAAGGACCCCAGCATACTGGGTTAAGGCCCTCTCACCACACTAAAACTCTTAATGAGTTACATTTATAACAATACTATTTCCAAAAAGATCAAGTTCTGAGGCACTTGAGGTTAGGACTTAAATGATTTGGTGGTGGTGAAGGGGCACAATTCAAACCAAAGCAGAACCCAATGAAGAAGGTTCATTTTTTTAGTGTGTAGTTGGTAAATGTTTTGGACAAGTTAACGGGGGTGGGGGAATGAAGACATTTGAGTGGAAGCAGCTATCCCCGCAGAAGGTAAAAATCACTGCTCAGTCCTATAAAAAGTTTATTTTCACATATATTTAATAGCTATTGTATGGAAAATGCCAAATCGATCTCTTTTCTCTTACTTTTAAAAAATTTTTCTTATGTATTAATTACATTTTTGTTTTTTACTTCATAAGTTGAAGATGAATGTTTACCTTTGGCACATCTCAGTATCTCAATGAAAATTATTGTAATGTTTATTGAAGCTACACTGGGAACTTAGAGATCGGCAATTCCAATCAACCTGCTTAGAAGAACCTATGTATGAGAGGCAAAGGTGGGCATGAAGGCAGCCAACAGCACCCCTCACCACCCTGACCTCGTGCTGGCTGGACTCTGAGTTTCTGGAGCGCAAGGCAATCTGGGTGTGTCCCACACAGGGTCACCCAGGGTAGGCCCAGAGTTGCCCTTAGCTCCTCTCACCTTCCTAGCCTGCTGAGTATTTGTGTGAAAAGGAAGATTTCTTAATGAACAAAGGAGGTATGACGGCAATGTAATCTTTTGCTTTCAGTTTTATCCTTTCCATTTATGTGTTTCTTCCTCTGATCTAGATAGCCATTTGCAGGTCCTTTGGTATTGCAATGACCTGGTTCATTGCCTAAGTCAATAGTTGCCTGCTGTTCAATTGAGTCTTTTGCTAACTGAGATCCCATATCCCATTCCTGCTGCTCTGTTCCAGTCCTTCCTGATGCTACCCATTCTTTACTCTGAGCCTTCTTCTCTCCTCCTCTCACCACCCTCCCTTCCTATCCTCCTCTCATCTTTGGTCTTCTTTGCTTCTTGTTTACTTATTTTCCTTCTGTTCCTCCCACAGACAGACCATAGCTTTAGTTGGTAACTGGATGTCATTCTGTGAACACCTTGAAGAAATCGTTGCATGGTTTCTTATGTCTGAGTGCATGCGCTAGGAGTTTGTGTTCACTCAATAATACATCGATCCCTTTTCTGCAACCTCTGAAATCCAGCATCAATAAGCCACATAGTTGAAAACTGTTAACATCTCAGACATCATTCTGCTGCTGTCAGATTTGGAATTTAACCTTATTTTTGGTTGGTTGTTTGTTTCGTTTTGTTTTGTTATTGTTGTTTTATACTTAGGTCTCAGAACTCTGGATATCTAAATCATTCTCAAATAGAAAACTTATCAAAATTTAATTTTAAAACTCTTCAAACTTAAAGAGGGCCAGAAGTACTTGTCATTAGGTACTTTATATATATCAGTATTTATCATTGTTATGAATTGAGGCAAAATGTTAAGATATTTCCTTAGTGGCTTATTTAATAACAATAAATCCCTTACATGTTAATGTTAGTAATATACATTTATTTATAAAAGAATTTGGTTTTCAATACAAAAAGTAGTGAAAAAATATCATGGTTTTATCATCGCAGATCTCTTTGATGTCTAGTTTATTAAAGGGCACCAAGATTCTTCTGTATGTTTCTGTAGTCTAGATCTTGTGATATTATATAATACATAGTCCCTGGAAACTCTACTGTATATTCTGAGAGATTGAGAATTAAAGAGGTGAATGATGTCTTAGTATTGTTATGGAGGGTTTTGATCTGCGGTGACCCATGAAAAGCAATTCAGTGTACCCTGAGAAACCTGGAACTAATTTTAAAGCTACTAGTGTAGAATTTAAAAATATATGTACATTCACATATATGTACATATGCATGTACATATGTATATTTTATTTGTTTAAGTATGTGTGTTATGTTAATTGCATTATAGATAGCGTGACTTCAAAATTGGGAATTTTGATGTACCATTCACTTACTCAAAAATTAAGCTTTACTTTTAATGCCAAAGTGGTAGTGAAAACTCCTGCCTCACATTGCTATTTTTTTTTTTTTGCTGCCTATTTGTAAGAGTCAAAAATAAATCAGAAACTCCTCCAAAGAATTTTCTTCTCTTTGATCATATTTAAGAGGTTGCTGTAGTTTGGGTTGTGAATGTGCTGCAAAGGCCCAGCTGCTGAATACTTGGTTTCAAGCCTGTGGTGCTAATGTGAGCTTTGGAACCTTCAGAAGGTGGGGCCCCAGTTCCTTCCTGTCTCTCTCTTCCCAGCTGTCATAAAGTGAACAGGTCTCTCCTGCCATGTGCTCCTCCTGTCATGTGCAAAGCTGCCACAGGCCCAAAGCAACAAGGTCGAGTGATCATGGACTTCTGAAACCATGACTCAAATAAAACTTTCCTCCTTATAAGTTAATTTTCTCAGGTAGTTTGTCAAAGAAATGGAAAACTGACTAACACAGAGACCTTATCTATTCATATATCTGTATTTAAGGGGAGAGTGTTTTCAGTACTGTATCCTGTTTACTTAATTTCCTAAAAATTATGCATTAGATGACTGGATGAAAGAAAATAGATGGAGTGAAACAAATGAATTTATTAGCAAACCTTGCATAAAATGCCAAGGTTTTGCTTGGAAAAATCAGTTCTCAAATTTCTAAATCATTCTCAAGCAGTAAAGTGATCAAATTTTAATTTATAGCCAGTACATGAATACTTTATAGTCTCTCAGGCACAATTTGCAGAAGCCCACTGAAAGTGAATGTTCCTATTAAGAAAATTGAAATAATAACAATACACAAATATGTGCACTTGCAGGAAATGATGGAAATACTCGCTTCTTTGAATGTTGGGCAGGGAACATATTAATACCATAAGATAATAATCTTGAGTCCTGCTCTGTCCTGTCAGACAAGAATTACACGGAGTTCACATCCAGCTGGAGTCGCACCACCTGCCTTTTGGTTCTGATTGCATATAGCATTCTGATCAAAAACCTATTCAACCTTTCTTTCCTCCCACAGAAGACCTTTCTTTATTATTATTATTATTTATTTTTACAGACTGCATTTTGACTCATTGTACCCAAATGGGGTACATCTTTTCATGTCTGTTGTTGTGCATGATGTAGGTTCGCACCATTCATAATATCATACATGTACATAGGGTAATGATGTCTGTCTCAGTCTGTCTCATTTTCATACTTCCCTCCCTCTCATTTCCCTTTATGTAACCTAAAGTTCCTCCATTCTTCTCTCACCCCCACAGTGGGAGCAAACTGAAATTTAACAGCAGCTTGTGAAGTAGGCAGTACCTCATGACAGAGGAGTTTAAGTCCAAGTAGGTGGACCAGATTCCCAGATTTTCATAGAGACTGGTACAGGTTTGGGTACACTGAAGCCCATGGGCACAAGTACTTTCCTTTGAGGACTGTAGCCAGATACCCACATTCTACATCAGAGAGTAAGTGAATAAAAATAAATTAAAAAAGAAAAGAAAACCAATCATGACCACCAGGGCTGTGGAGGTGAGTCTTAGGTTGAGAGCAGTGGCAACAGGCAACAAAGCCTGTGTCGGACCAGTGAAATCAACATGTGATTTTAAATGTTTTATTCAAGTCTCGCAGCATGAGATAGCCGTGCAGTTCTCACAGACTGCCAGCAATTACCTTGGAGCTTCTACAGAATGCTGAAGAAGTGTCCTATGATGCAACGCACACCTCCAAGGTGGCCCTGTTCTTACCACCAGTGATAAAGATCTGTTTTCTATAGAAAGAACTTATTACCTTTGTCTGAAAGAAGGATATGAGAGGATAACAAATACACTCATTTGTTGATTTTTTTCTAACTTTTGGTTTTTCTATCATATACTCTCCTTCCGTATTGTTGAGAAATCACACACACCCTCTCATACACACACACACACACACACACACACGCGCGCTTGTGCGTACCGGCATACAGTTGTTAAAGCAAGTTATGGTTTTGACCCATAACCTCATGTTAAAATTCCAAACTTCAGATTTTTAAAAAATCTATTTCTTAGTTTGTTCCCTGGAAGATATGCATGCCGGAAATAAGCTCATGAGCACAGTGATTAGGTTGGGTTGGTCCTGGA
Source organism: Sciurus vulgaris (assembly GCF_902686455.1). NCBI lineage: Eukaryota > Metazoa > Chordata > Mammalia > Rodentia > Sciuridae > Sciurus > Sciurus vulgaris. The sequence continues at coordinate 131,048,502 of NC_136469.1, read as the reverse complement.
AGAATGGAACTGAATGAACTAACAGCAAATGAGGCCAAACAAACTGAAATGGCCTATGTAGACATAGTAGATGAATAAGTCAACAGTGAGAAACAAGGGCAAAAACTGAGTTATTCGGTTCCCTAGACTCTTTCCCTTAGGCCCGTCCATGTCTAATGGGGTGGCCTTAGTGATGCTAAAAATCGGTACAGTGCTTACTGAAAGTTGTATGGAGAATTTGTTTGCAGTTTGAGACACTTTGGTTTCCTTGTGTATTTTGGGAGGGTGGTTTATGGGGATTGAGCTCAGAGGCACTCCACCACTGAGCCACATCCCCAGTCCTATTTCGCATTTTATTTAGAGACAGGGTCTCACTGAGTTGCTTAGGGCCTCACTTTTGACAAGGCTGGTTTGAACTCATGATCCTCCTGCCTCAGCTTCCTCAGCTGTCGGAATTACAAGCGAGCACCACCACACTTGGTGAGACACTTTATTTTAAAAATTAAGAATGAAGGAAGTATATTGAGAAAAATATTCACCTTCATGATGGGTTTAGAAAGTTATTCTCTTTAGAAAGTTATATGGTGAAGAGTTTGGTAAGCCCCTAAAACCCAGAGCGTATGGGTAAAATTTCACTATGATTCTTACTATTACATTGAGGTACAGGGTTCCATTTCCAATTTAGAAATAATTGGTTATATTTAGAAAGGCAGAATCATTTATGTTGGAAGCCAAGTGTCAATGACTGTCCAATCTTCCCAGAATTTCTTATATATTGAAAGTAAAGCAGCTTATAATAAGGTGTATATGTGTATGTATACTGTTTAATACAATTTATCTACAAGTTTCACACAATAGAAAAAATAATATATTCCTCCTTTGAGGAGGGAGGAATTCTATCAGCACACCAACTGGATATGGTATTCCTTAATGCTGACTTGATTGTGTGGTTACAGTTTACATAAAGTGAAGTTTTATTAGGAAATGGTTAAATTTTTGATATAACAGTAAGTTTTTTTTATATAATATATGATATAAAGTCCATTTCAGAGGTTCCAGAGAATTTTGAGCTTTTAAAAAAATTTTCTAAAAATGTTCAGACATACAGAAATACTGAAAGAATATTAACCTGTGCACCTGCCACCTGAATACAACTTTTGCTAACATTGTGTCATATTTGCTTCATCCGCATTTATTTCATGACCACTTGAAAGTAAATATGTTCTTTTATCACATAAAGTTTCAGTAATTGGAAATTTCCTCTAAAAATTTATTACAACTGCTATGGAAGACAATTTGTCAGCTTTTTACAAAACTAAATATTTTTACTGTAAGATCAGCAATTAAGCTCCTTAGTTGAAAACTTATATTCACATAAAATCCTGCACACTGATGTTTAAACAGCTTTATTCATAATTGTCAAAATTTGGAAGTAACTACGATATCTTGAGTAGGTGAGTTAAAAAAAAAATAAAAACCTGATTAGGGCTGGGATGTGACTTGTTTGTGAGCATGCTTGTCTGGCATCAGCAAGGCCCTGGGTTCATGAATTCTATCCCCAGCACTGAAAAAAAAGAAAGAAAGGAAGGAAGGAAGGAAGGAAGGAAGGAAGGAAGGAAGGAAGGAAGGAAGGGAGGGAGGGAGGGAGGGAGGGAGGGAGGGAGGGAGGGAGGGAGGGAGGGAGGGAGGGAGGGAAAAGAAAAGAAAACTTGGTAACATTCATCTTAAGTACTTTTGCCAAAAAAACTTTACAGATGATACTATGTACTTCATATCACATCAGAAGATAGATGATGTCATTTTCACCAACCATAAATGATACTAACTGTGATCACCCCATGAATCATTTTGATACAACACATAAATTTATGCACAATTTATTTCCTTTGGTAGAAATTTAAATATATAATGTTCCAGTTATAATTCCCATAAGTAATAGAAACTGAACACGCTCTATGTATGTTCTTTATTGAAGCAGACCGGCTTCCAAGTATTTTAAGTGGTTGATATTTAATAGACTTCCAGCTGTGATAGAATAATAGAGATGAGATTTATTTTTCCACTTTAAACAACTAGAAAATTAATCAAAATGTATGAAAAAATATAGTCAGACATTGTGCAATTGGTAGTGCAGAAGGAAATTTCTGAGAGAAGGGAAAGATATAAGGTGAGCTCTGTGGTTACTCAAACTTATTGTCTAAATAGAGAATTGTAAAAAGTGGTACAAGGAAAGGGAAGTCCAAACAGATTTGCATTATTTAGAAAAGAGAGGAGAAAGACACTGGAGTTCAGAGAGGGCAAAACTCGTAGAATTTGAAGGGTAAAACAGTATAGAAGTAGCCAATGTGTACAGGGAGCACTGAACTCAAGAAGCTAGGTGAGTCTAGGGAATGAGATATTGGAAAGGAGTAGACAGCAGTTGACACAAGGAAGAAGAGAGTTTTGTTCCCACCAGCAACAGTACAAGAAACCATTACATGGAGTGTTGGTTAGAGACCTCAAAAATGTGTTATCTCACTAGCCTGGCCAATTCAGCCCTAGAAGAAGGATCTTCTGGACTTCCCTAACAAAGTTTTGTATTAATTCTCAAAATAATCAAATTATACAACTATATCTCACAATATAGTCCCACAGTGTTTTTAAAGGGACAAACTAAAACTCCTGAAACCCACATTGTACAAACTGTTTTCCTACATGTAATAAGAAGTTAATAAACCTGTAAGGAAATTGCAAAAGTATGAGTCATAAATAGAAGAGAACCAGAGGACACTGAATAGAGGAATAAAAGATGAGAGTAGTAAGTATTGTAAGTGCATGCTACATAATCAAGGTCATAGAGGAAAACATGCATGTGATGAGATAAATGAAAGGTAGAAGAATAGTTACATGTCAGACTATTGATGAAAGTATTATATTAAAATGGCAAATGTACCTGGAATGCACTAAGCAATAGAAAAACATGGTAGAATAAAAAAAAAATTGTGACTTGAAACATCAAACAAGATATACAAAAATGTAGCAGAGAAAAAGTACAGAAAAGAAAATAAGCAGAGTATCATTAAGTTATTAGATGATATCAAGTGACATACCTAAATGTACTTGGAATTCTAGAGAATAAATAGTGGACAGAAGAAGTATTTCAAAAAAATACTGGCAGGATTTTTTCCATGTTTAGCAATAGCTATAAACTCAAAGGACTAATGAGCTCAACAAACACAAAACAAAGAAACCATGAAGTAAACCACACCCAGAGCATATCAAAATAAAACCACTGTAAACCATGGGATAGGATAATAATTTTTTGAAAAGCAGACGAAGAAAAGGCACATCACATACAGAATGATCAAGATAAGAACCGCAGGTTTCTTTCCAGAAACTACACTAGTAGAAGCTAATGAAGTGGCGCCTTTTCCATCATTTCTCTCTGAATTGTTTTAACTGTATCCCACAAACCACAATGCTATATTTTCATTTTCATTCACAATTTCTCATTTCCTTTTTCATGTCTTTCCTTTGTCCCATAAGTTATTTAGAAATATGTTATTTGCTTTTCCTGATATCTTTTACTAGATAACCCCACTCTACTCAAAATAGGTCACACCATATACCTGTATTGCTTAAAGGAATGGAAGAGTTTAAATGCTTTCCACAAAACAGACTAGCAACACAAGCAAACTCCAAGGCTAGATGTCTTTAACGATGAATTCCATCAACATAGAAAGAGGAAATAATGTCAAATCTACAGTGACTTTCCAGAAAATACATAAGAATGCTTCCCAACATATTTCATGGTAACCAAATAGACCAAGTCATTATGAAAAAGAAAACTGCAGATCAGCATCCCTCATGCATATAGATACTACAATTCTTTTTAAAAATTTTGTGAATCAGTGTAGCAATAAATAAAAGCAAGTAGGTTTTACCCAGGGAATGCAAAGTTGCTTTAACATTTCAAATATTAAGCTTTGCAGTTAATTGTACTAACACTTTTTTTAAAAAAATTACTTATTTTTTATTTTTACAGACTGCATTTTGTTTCATTGTACATAAATAGGACACAACTTTTCATTTCTATGGCTGTACACAATGTAGATTCACACCATTTCTGTAATCATATGTCTACATAGGGTAGTGATGTTTGCCTTATTCCACTATTTTTTAAAGAGAAAAAATATCATTTAACAAAGTTTGGAATCCAGTTATGATAATAACACTAAGCAAGCTAGATATAGAAGGGAACTTCTGTAAATTGACAAAAGGCATTATTTAAAAAACTCTAGTTATCCTCCAATACGGTAGAATGCTATCCCTTCAAGTTAGTGAACAGGGCAAGGTTATTCCCTTATATCCTTCCTGCTCAGCATAGGCAGCATATCCAGGACAGACCACAGAGCCTGAAAAATGTTATACAACTTGGAAAGGAAACAGTGCAGTAGAACTCTCTAACCTGATTGTTTTTGTTGAAAATCTTGAGACATTAAAAAAAAAAAACTATTCAAATTAGCAAGCAAGTCTGTTTCAAAGGGAAAGACCAACTTATGAAAAATGCTGGTATATGCTATCAATGAATCATTGGTAATTGAAAATTTTAAATCACAATTTACAGTGAAGTTAGAAAATATGAAATGCATACAAATAAATTTACACAATATGTGTAAGATCTGAATACTGAGATGCAAGGTGCAGAAGATCTCATGTTGCAATTTAATTTATATAATATTATAAGAAAGGGAAAATTATGATAGAAAACATCAGTGGTTGTCAGGAGCCAAACTGGCGGATGGGATTAAAAACAGATTGGCAGGAGGAAACTTTGTGGGTAGTGGAAGTGTTCTGCATCATGAGAGTTTCAGTGGTTACATGAGTGCATGCATTTTGCTGAAACTTTGAATTGTATACTTAAAATTAGTTAATTTATTGCTCATAAATTATACCTCAGAAAAACTGACTAAAAATAAGACCTAAGAATCTATCTTCAGACAAATCTTAACAATTATACTGACAGTTATGACACTATGGATGTTTCTCAGTAATTGGTTCAGAATTGTGGGCTGCTAAATGGATTAAGAAAACCAAGAAAAGCGCTTAATACTATTTTAGAAAGAAACCGTTGAAAGATAGTCCTGGAATATAGCCACATAAGGAGAACAGCACATCACAGCCAAAAGTTTAAATCTTCTGCTGTTTAATGAAATTGGGCCAAGCAGTAGCACTGTTAGTAATTAAGTGGGTGGTGACACTTTTCATATGTATATTTCACATGTATATAGTTTTGTGAGAAAGTTAAAATATATGACTGTAAAACCTGAAAGATCCAAGAACATAAGATACACTTTGGCAACAGGAAGAAGGTAATGAAGAAAACATGTTCATGGGTGTAAGATAAGTGCCATCAAAAGCAGAAATATGCCACTCAGAATGCAGAACTTCTCAGTCCTTAAGTCATTCGGCAAGCCTGCCTACTTTTCCTGCTCCTGCTTGCTGAGTACCTCTTCTGGAATATTCTGCAGTCTGATGCACTGAGACTGGATTATTTGACGGACTAGGTGAGTCACTCCCCATTGGGGAGAGTTTTGGGATCAGAACATCTTTCTCAGGACAGGGAGTTGTGTTGAGCTCTGCAGTCATTCCTGGTCTGGAGAGTTCTAACAGAATCATATGGTATAAGCACAATCAGGACAATGTATCCATGGCATTTTTTTTTTTTTAATCAGAAGTAGTTGTGACAGTGAAACCTCTTTAGAACTTTTGTTTCATCAAATTCATATAACAGATATTTTAAACTTCTGTTTTCACAGATGAGTATTTTCAGCTATCTGTATAGTGAGTGACTCATGGTAGGATTCAGTAAACATTCTTTGAATGAGTTCATGAAAAAAATTAATGAATGGATGAATATAGTTTCAAATAAGTCAGTGATGCCCTCAAAAGTTTTGTAACTTGGCCAAGGTCACAAAGCCTGGCACTCATTAAAGGAAAGTGGCAGAGTACAGGGAGCAATTAACTAACAAGGACTTTGCAATCATATCTTCACCTTCACTTGCTTAACTTTAGTTTCTTCATCTGTAAATTAAAGTCAGCAATTGCACTTACTTTTTACGGTCTTAGGAAGTATTAAATGAGAAAAGACTTGCTCTCTGCAAATCCAGGAGCACAAGCCAGGCACTTAGGAATTGCTCAATTAAAATTCAGCCTCCCTGATTATAGTATTTATGATTCTTATCATTCTGTTGCACTCATGAAATAAATTACTACTTTGTAGAATGAAAAAAATGCAATTTTCATCTAAGAAGCAATAAAATATCATTATTTTGTGTTTGTTATGTAAGTATTGCTTATTATTATTTACCTTTTTGTGCTTTTGTAATTCTCTTCTTTCACAATTGAATAATGTGTCTTCCAAAACTAAGTAAAATTCTAAGCTATCTAGAAAGAACTTATCACTTAATTTCAACTATTTTATGATATAGTCCAAATCCAGGAAGTAAAGAATTAATAAATGCTTTCACATGCTCCCACTTAAATACCATACCGTGTGTGATATGCATGTAAGTGCTTGAGAGCTCCTATGTAGAATAATTCAAATGTAACTCACAGCTTGTTGACTCTTTTTGAGTATAATTCTATTAAAATGAATTATCTTATGTTCTCAAAGACAGCAGATTAAAAGTAGCTAATTAAAAGAAGACAAGAACATTAACAACAGTGGTAATTAATTTTCCACATGCAGTTTTCTTCAATAACTTCTACAATACATTGTTTATGGCTTCATCTGAGACATAAAATCTTAATTTCACTATAATTTCTGCATTGATAAAGGATTGTGTTTGTTGTGACACATTATATCTTTACAAAACAACCCAGTTGTGAATAACTCAGAAAGTGTCTCTTCATCAAGCAGCATTTGAAGCCCTACAAATTGAATTAGAGTTACTGAAATATGGATAAAGACGGGCCTACAATAGCACCAGAAAGAACTACAATGTTCAGCCTTCACTTTTTGATTTTTAAGGCTAATGCTAAAATTCTGTAGAGTTCTATATGTTCTGTATGTGGAGTTTTATATGTTTTACACAATCCAATCTCTTCACACAGATATTGGGATGCCTTAATGTCAGGCATATTCTGGAAATGGGAATAAATGTTTAAGAGATGAATCTGGGACTTATAGCTTACAAGAGCAAAAGAGCTGTGTGAGTGATATTTCTTGACTTCTCTTGTATGCAGGCAGTTTTGGTACTTTGTTCCCCTGGAGGAAGTGACAGTGTTTTATGAATAGTGCATCACTCACCCTCAGATGAACCGGGAGTCTGCATGGGACTATATCACTGTCCTTGCTTCCCAGCCTCTTGTATGTTTTTCCTTTAGGGAATTCCTCAGTACATCTTGGTGGAGGCAGTAGTGGTTTCTGGGTGGTCATCAGTGCTGTTCTCTTAGTACCTCCAGCAATCTACCTCACAAGGTAGAATTGGCTACCTGACCTCCGATAGTGTGGTGCATGGCTCCCTTTGGGCCAGTAAGACGTGAGGAACAGTGATGGGGTCTTTGAACCAGATCGCCCAGCTAATGGTGTGGGACACATTAGAGTAGTGTTTAAATTTGTTGTTGTCCTTAGCATCCCACTAAATCTCTCAAAATTTTTCAGGATTCTAAGAAGATATAGATTTATTGCTTATGTGTTATCAGTATTTATGGTATTGGAACTTGTGACAATCAACTTTCCATTACAATACAAATGCCTGAGATAACCAGCTGGTATAGAGAAAAGGTTTATTCTGGGTCACAATTTTAAAGGTTTCAGTCCATGATTTCTTGGCCCACTTGCTTTGGGCCTGTGGCTAGGCAGTGCATCATGGTGGAATGCTTGGCAGAGCAAAACCACTCATGTCATGGCTAGAGAATAAAGAGAGAGAGGAAGAGATGGAGGCCTCACAGTCCCCTTTGAAGGTGCATTCCCTATGATCTAAAAAGCACCTGCTCCCCACCGCTCTCCCAGTTCTCCGTAGTGCTGCTGTGGGGACTTTACCACATGGACATTCCTGATTCATGCTATAGCAGAATTTAAAGCAAAAAAATTTAAAATATTCACTAAGTAATTTTAAATAGCCAAATAAGTCCATGACATAGTAATGTTAATACTATATTGATTTGAAAATTACTCTATTGTAAATTTAAAAAACACTGAAAAGGGTAGTAAGCATTGTCGACCATTTTTAGAAAATTTAATTTGGGGCTGAAAGGAAGACAACTAGATGTTCATATCGGTGTCTGCATTCAATCTGTCGGAATATTTCAGTGTCACATAGCTTTTGGAACATTGCAGGGCACCCTAGTTAGTGAGAGCAGGAGAAGGCAGGGGAGAGACACTAGGTGCAGCAGCAGAGGAGGCAGGGGAGGGTGGTAGACTGGAACAGACTGCAGGAGTTGCTGCTCACTTACAGATGTAGAGACAACCATCAGAGAGAGGACTCAGAGCCCAGGGTGCCCAGTGGACACCAGCAAGGAGACAAAGACTTCTGTCCTACACCACACATGACTGAGTTCTGCCAACAGTCCATGTGAGTTTGGAAGTGAGTCCTTCCCTGGTGCCTCCGGGGGAATACAGCTCTCCTGACAACCCCCATGAAAGATAAGAAATATGTGTTGTTTTAAAGCCACCTTTCCTGCAAGCAAGTAGTGTCATTCATCATTCAACAATCCCCAAAAGAAAAACCATGCTAGTGCCTGCACTCAAAGAAAATAACATTTGACAAAGTCCAACAAGTTTTCTTCATAAAAGTCTTCATGAAACCAGGAAGCTAAGTAGCATCTGGGGGAAAAAATTGTAGAAGACATTATACCTACTGTTGAAGGACTGGATACAAAGATTTCTTAGATACCAGAAGCACAGTTCTAAAAGACCAAATTAAAACACAGGGTTTTATGAAAACTTAAAAGTTTTGCCCTTTGAATGACACATTAAAAGAGTGAAAAGTCAAGCCACAGAGTAGGAGAAAATATTTGCAAATCTTATATTTCAAAGAGATTTATTTCCAAAGTATATAAAGAGCTTGCAAAACTATCAAATGGGAACAAATAACACAATGAAAGGCAATGATCTTTGAGTTAAAATTTCAAATATTTTTAGACCATTGACAGAAAATAATCAAGTTGAAAAGGAAGAAGTAAATTCTCAGAAAGAGGATCAGCATTAAAAATATTAAAGAGACATGAACAAAAAGTTTGAAAATATGGATCTAGTTCACTGAGGCCTATACTTAAATTCCTGTTGTCTTTAGTCTTATCTGTAAAGGTTGTGTGTAGATAGTAGTAAATAGATATTAATTCTTTCCTTTGAAGTACATGATCACCAAATGAGATCATTTCTGTGGTTATAATTTATAAGTGTAAATTGCCATGAATTATCATTATATAATTAATACATAATTATAATTATTGTTATGAATTACTATTATCAATATTATAATAATTATTATTATTAAAAATGAGATATTGTCATCAAAATGAAACTAAAACCAGACAAATAAACTCTTAATATTATTATCAACGTACTTATGAACTTGCAGGGATCCAAGAATCCCTGGACTCTGAGGACCTGTGTTCTAAGACCCTCTCTTTGACTGACAAGTATATCAAGTATATAGGATGGCTGTCTCCACCGTGGTCAACATCAGCAGACACCAGCTGATGCGCAATGGGATATTTGAGAGGCCTGTGAAAGTTATTGCTTTTTTTTAAAATCACTGATAACTTGAGTATTAATTTTTATAGCATAATCTAGTCTATCATAATGGCTATACTTTCAATGACAGAAATGGAAAGTTCCAGACACTTTTCTCAAGTTCTAGCCATCCGAGGTGAGCATAAGACTTTTTGTAGCCACTTAGCTGGCATTTTGAATCAGTGAAAGATGTTAGGAAAGAGGTACAGATCAATGTTCATTCTAGTGATGCAGTAGCGATGAGAAACCCAAGTGCCAGGTTTGGGAAGCTGGTTCTCAGTGTTCAGTGGTGGAAGTTTCTTTTCAAACACCTAACAACGTGTGTTTTTTGAAACTTGAAGATCTTTGTTTGGTTCTTGCTTGTGATCTTGGTTCTCCAATCTTCCAATAAATATCCTCCATACATAAATTACCCTTCTGCAGTCAAATAAATATGGCTTTGCTCTTTAAAAAATATGAATCCAGAATTATTCAGGAGTCTCCAAACTTCGTTGATCTTATTTCCCATCAGGAAAAAATGTGAGCAAATAACTTCAATATATTTCCCTGCCAGAAACTTAGATCAGTTTTGTAGACCAAACAAATTTGCTTGTTCAAAATAAATAATTCTGTAATGGAACCTTACTTGGCTAATTAGATGCAAAGTCAGTTTGAGATATAGTCTAAGTAAGTAATAGTTGAAGAAAAAATATAATGCATTGAGTGATTGGAACTATTAATCTTGCCTTCATCAATAAACATCTTCAAATATAAATACTCAACATAAACGAGGCAAGTACTATCACAGAATTTTCAAGGCTATTACTTTGCAGTGGATTATAAGAAAAACAGTAAGGATGTAGTACGTGAATGCCCATTGTATATATTTTGATATTTGATGACACAAATAGGTTCCAGGGCATAGATTGAGTTCCTAAAAGCACCTAGTAGTTCAAGAAGAAATGTTTATTGAAAAATACATGACAAAGTTATTATGGCATTGAAGAACTAAATCTGAATTAAAGAATGACTAGTTTAGGATTTTGCCCACTCTTAGTCTAGAAGTAGTGCCACTTTAATATTTTAAATTTGAGCTCACTAAATGAAAGTATAATTAAAACCTAAATCTGAAATATAAACACACTGCTGTCAAGCTCATTATAATTGAGCATTTTGAAAAAAATCATATATTCATATGTTTGTGTATGTACCCGCATTTGTCATTGGTGCTGGGACTTGAGCCCAGTGCCTGGATATACTAAGCACATACTCTACCACTCAGCTACACTTCTAGACATGTGTCTGTGTGGTGTGTGTGTGCGTGTGCGTGCGTGTGTGTGTGTCTTACACATACATATATTATAAGAAAATTATACTATTTTGTTATTTCATTATAAATGACTGAAATTCATTAGTTAATTGTATGCTGCAAAGTTCTTTACTATAGTACAGGATTGCTTTCAAATTAAATTTTAAGTTTATTGAAAAAAAAACACATCCCTTCTAAACTCATAATCCTATACTTATAATCCTGTGTGTGTTTAAAATAACTGTTTGACAGCTTTAAAATTTTATAATGGAGTACCTCTTGTCTTTTTAATTGATGCATATTATTTATATAGAAAGGTCGGTTATGTTGTGGTATACTTGTGTGTACATATAAACATAATGCTGCATGATTTTGTTTCCAGAATTGTAATTTTGTGATGCTGATAAATAATCCATTCCAGGATGGAAAACATACTATGCCTTAGCAAGTATCCAGCCAAGTTGCTTTTATCATAAATATCTGTTTGGTTCTAAAGACCCAAAAACCTGTGTGTGTGTGTGTGTGTGTGTGTGTGTGTGTGTGTGTGTACACCTATGCATATATAGTATTGAACCTGTTGCAAAGTCCTACCCTTAGTTCTGCAGGCTTCTCTTTTTGGTAATAACCTAGTAGTTTCTAACAAAGTGCTTCAGTCACAGTGTACTTAATCCATCATAGAATCGTGGTATTCCTGATGCCTGAAATAATTCTTTTGAACCATAGGTAAAGCATATTAAATGGAGATGTAACAGTGTTGGAAACACACACGAATAGAGACCACCAAGAGGACATCCAGTAATTTCAGTGCACCAAGTGTTTATTTAACTGTGGAAAGATCGTATTTGGCATAGAAAGCACATTCTTTACAAAAGCTGACTGCATTGTTCAATAGATAAGTGCTTTTATGGCTGATGCATTAGACTGAAGCTAGAATTTTTATGACACAATTCCTTTGTTGAAACCACATTGTTGAAAAATCTAAATACTTTAAAGTGCCTGGTTCAAAACATGTTTTAGCATGATCTGCGATTCATCAACTAGACAGTACTAATGGTAGGATATTTGTGTAAATAATTGGTGACTTGGTTATCTTTCTGAATTGTAGGTTTTGGTAGCTCCTAAACTGATTTCATGTAGGAGAGGTTTCTGAATAAGAATGTTTTAAAAAATTGACTCAGTAACAATTGTTTGGTATCTACATACTTATTTTCTCTTTTATTTGTTTTGAAGACAACTTCGTCTTCTGAGGAAGACAAATTCAAAATGGGTATCACTGGCGTGCCAAGCCCTAGAAGAAGGAAGAACCAGGGTACTGAGTCAGAGATGGAAATGTAGGAAATACAGTGCCTTTCAGTTTAATGCCTGTGTTTTCAGGTGGAGTTGATAGTGTGCCAGTTGTCAACATGAGAGATTAGATAACACTTAGAAGACACATATAAAATCTTTCTTGCTCATAGTGTTTGGGTTTTTCTTATTGCTTCCATTTTGAGAGTTCCTTGGAGCAAACACAACCTTGATGAGATTCCTCACTTCTAATTCCCTCCCATGCCTCTACATTCTGACCTTTGGAAAGGAGTTCTGGTACCCATGAGAAGAACTGACCAGATGTGTGGTCAGGTTTTCTTCTGACAAGCATTGACAGCATCACCTCTCAGCCAGCATTTTCCCATACGTTATTGTTTTGGTCAGCTTTTTCACTGCTGTGACTAAAAGACCTGACAAGAGCAATTTTTGAGGAGGAAAAGTTTCTGGGGGGGCTCACAGTTTCAGGGGTCTCAGTCCATAGACAGCCTGCTCCATTCCTCAGGGCTCCAGGTGAAGCTGAATATCATGGCAGAAGAGTGTGGTGGAGGGAAGAAGCTCACATGATGATCAGGAAGCAAAGAGAGACTCCACTGGCCAGATCTAAAATATATACCCCAAAGCCCAATGCCCACCTCCTCCAGCCACACCCTACTTGCCTTTAGTTACCGCTCACTTAATCCTATTATGGGATTAATTCACTGATTGGGTTAAGACTTTCATAACACAATCATTTCTCCTCTAAACCTTCTTCAATTTGTCTCACACATTAACTTATAGGGGTCACCTCACATCCAAACCATAATTTAATTTTTGTTCTGAATCTTGAAAATCTTTCAAACCATTACCATTGGATGTTTTTGTTATATGTTTACGTCTTGATTGATTTAGAAGACAACAAGGCTTGTTCTGGGACCCACCTGACATTTAACACAGTACTATGTCTCTAGGAGTGGAGGAAACATGACTAAGTCAAGTGAGGTATGAGTTTTGCAGATGCTGTAGTTCAGGCTGGCATGAGGAAGCATCCTTTCATATTTTTCCTTCTGTAAATCAATTTTTAGACTTGGAAAATACGTGCTCCTGGCTGATTATTCATGCTTTGTGGAGCTGATCCTGAGTAGTCTTTTACCTTGCACTAACCACATGCACTAACGTTGGTTGTACTGGTGATCTCAAACACCCAGGACAGCACTCTTGACTGGGACAGCCAGTGTGCTGAATCAGTCATTTCCTGTTGTGCTTGAATCTCTGTGCAGATTGCCTTTGCACAGCATGACTTAATAAAAGGTGGTCAAGAGGTTATTATTTTATTATAATTATGATGACTTTTTCTCAGTTGCATTAGTATCAGCCTCAACCACATAGTAAAAGCATTCTTGGTTGCTGCAGTAGAAAATGTGAGAGCTGCCATCATTAGGCTACTGAAGACAGAGCACTCATGAACCCTGGATCACAGACAGGCAGGTGTAAAGGGTTTTCAGTGAACAAAATAAAAAATTTGTGAATTCATAACTGTCAAGGAAAAGAAAGCTTTGGAAATTTTTACAGCATAAACCCCATTTAAAGACAGAATTGATTTAAAAATGTGTTTTTCAGTATTTTCTTAGAAATGTGTGCAAATTTATTAAAAAGTTTCTCTTAAGACATGTGAAATTGTACAAAATCCTTCTTTAGGGTCTGTTGGATTGCCATTTCAAAATAATAAGGTTTTGCCCCCATGGGTGTGTTCTGTAGTATTACACCTCTCCAAGCAACCAACTAATCTTATCTATTCAAATGGGATTTTTTTTAAAGCACTATGCTCTCTTTTCAATAAAAGACTACTGTATACATATCCTGCTATTCTTCAAACTGTAGGACCACATGGCGAGAGAGCTCCAAACCTTCCTAAAGTACTTTAGCTTTTACCTTTTTCATGCTTCTCAGGATTGAATCCATTAGAAGCCAACAAAGCCCTTCTGTGTTCCTGTCCCTCCTGGCTGTCAGCACACTGTGCATTTAGATAATTCAGCCAGAAGGTATTTTTATAAAAACAGCTTTCAAGATCTATTCTTGAAAAGGCATTTGTATACTCATTATGCAATTCTCTCATTTATGCATAGGGAGTTCTGTAAATAAAACACTGAGGTCTAATGCTACAGTAGCTGATGGCAGTCATATTACACAGAATAACTTCTTTTCTTTATTTATCTTGATAGTACACAGTCAGTCATGAAAAAAATACTCTCAAGGCCTTGTTGTCGTGATGGACTGACTGTTTTGGCCTATAAACTGTGATGATTCAGAGACTATCTGGTAGAAATACCGGTTTCTATTTGCACATGCACCTGTTCACTGGTCCCAAATATCTTTTTCTCTAATATGAACAGCATAGAAATCTCTTTACTTCAAACTGATGACTACCTGCATGTTACCTTTTTAATTGCACAAATGTGATTTCTCTATATCCTGTAAACATGAAGCATTTCTAAATGGACATTTTGCTAGATGGCATAATTGAAGATAGTTCCCGAGCTGAGACTTGTAGAAAGAACAAAGTTTTGTTGCTTCATCTCAGCATAAGGAGAAACACGTGCAGATTTGTGGAGGTTGGAGACAATGTGTGCAGAGAAAAAATTCTTTGGATGCGGTTTTGTGAGCGACCTGCAGGGGGCAGAGTTTCTGAGAGTGAAGAAACTCCATGCCTTAAGGGGCCCCTGGGGAATTATTTTCAGGAGATATATAATGTGATACCATTTACTTATTAGGAAGAACATTCCAGCAACAGTATGGGGGTGAACCATTACCCAATTTTGTTTTCCTTCTTGTCAGTTTAAATAATCATTATTGGCCTGATTGCAAATGAAATGTTTATAATACCTTCATAAATACATAAATGCTACCTCTTAGCACATATCCATATCATTCAACTTTTATAATTTTAACATTCAACTGGTTTCATACAGTCTGTATATTAATTATTGGCAATATGACTTTCATAACAAGTTAAGCCCTGAACTTATGACTTCATAAACACCCAATCATTCAAAGTTTGAAAAGAAAGCTACCACTAACAAAATAAAGACACACTTTTCAAATAATTCATGACATGGTGTTGGAATTTTCAAAACATCCTGGACAAGGATTGTTTTGTTTTTCCAAATTTAAATATTATAATATATGTTATTATAAATAAAAATATTTTTGAAAGATTAATTACATGGATACACTATTGTAAATATTTAAAAGTATTGTAGAGCAAGGCCATCTGTGGAGTCAAAGCCACTGCAGATATACTAGGTTATGGTTCCTGCAACCACACTGGAAGATTTCAGATGTGTAGCATAGAGTAGCAGGCATGAGTTTATTAGAAGAGATAGGAAAAAGGGGACACTCTCAAGGGAGAGGGCAGGTTTTCTCAGAGGAGACAGACAGCATGTCCCTCCTGTCTCCAGTTTTACTGGAGATCATAGGGAAGTTTGCAGAGAGTACCGCCCACATCCACCTCTTGACTTTTGATTGACAGCAAGATTGTACCAGACTTCCAAGGCCCCACTGCACATGGTCTTACCCCAGGGAAGGAAGATTTACTATTATAATGATATGCTGAAGGTCCAAGGCAACTCTGGGTCACTTTAGCCCACACTGACTGGTTCTAATTGGATCTTGTTCTTAGAGACTTTACGGTTAGAGGACCTTTATTTTTAATTGTCCTGTCTCATTGAGTTCTAGAATCTGATCTGTGTTAAGGTAACACCCCCAAACACACACACTGCGCCCAGGTCACATGCACACTCTCTTCAGGGTAACTTTTCTTATTGACAAGGAGGAGCCTTCTGGGCCTGCATTTGTCCTGCAGATAACAGGTTGTTTGCTGAGGAATGTAGCATGTCCTATTGACATAAGTCAGGTGGGGTCTCAGGAAAATAGGAAAATCTCATTTTAAAAGAATGCATGTGGGGTCAGTCCAGTGGTCCCAGTTTATAGAATTATCCTCTTACCCTCATGTTCCCACTACACATCTGTTACCTATCAAAACTACCCACAGTTTACATTTTATTACTTTGTCTTCACATCCTTATGTATGCCTTTTAAATCATTTGCCATAAAACATATAAAAACAAAAAAGTGGACATAACTTTTAGCATTTTTGAAGTCTTCTACTTTTAGATGCTTTTTATTGAATATAATATTATTTAATAAAGTTTGACTTTATTCATGTGGATGTAAATGTATGTATATTTCAATTCTGTAAATAACTTTATTATATGCAAAATGTTATCACCACATTTTTCAGTTATCAACTCAAATGAATGAATGAATGAAAGAAAATAAAGAATAAATGCTAATTAAATGGTTTTAATACTCAGGTATTATTCTGGATTGTTGTAAGATTGAACATCTTATGCCCAAATACACTGTTATCTAAAGATGCTTCTTCTGTTTACTAAAATAGGCACATTTTCCACATTATTTTTTTTCATATACTTACTGTGTAATCCTCATAACAATCCAGTGCTTGGGTGTTGTTATTTTCCAGGGGTTAATGTTCTTCAAAAGAAGTACAGGTAAGAAAAAGAGCTTTCTCTTCTAAAACCTGGTCCTTTTTTCTCCTACCCCAGGGAGAGTCAGGACCAGAGAAAGTTCTGTTGAAGGCCATCTAAGTCTTCATTAGGCTACTCCCAGAATTAATTGTTCTTTTTATTCTTTCTATCCTTCATAATGGCAAATTTTAATACCTTAAATCCAGCCAAAATACCCTAGTTATCTCACTCAGAACCCTTTTATATGTGTCTGTATCTATATTACTATATAATATCATTACTTATATGTAAATAATACATATATATACACATGTACATACAATACATACTGTACATATATAATATATATAACATATATATATATATAAATTTAGTCCATGGTAAATATATGAGATTATCATTTCATCAAAAGATTAAACATTAAGTAAAGTATTAATTTGGGGATAATGCATTTGTTCTTGGGGACATGTGAATAGTCTTGTAAAACATGCCAAGCAACTTAACGTTAAGATGACAATTATGAAAAATATTCAACATGATAAAAAGAAATGATAAAAGTGTATTCTCTGTCTCAGATATTTCACTAAATAGGCAATTAAACTTTATTGTTTTCATACTATAGCTGGGTTAGAAAAGGACGGATATAAGTAGCATGAGATAAATTTTAAGCATACTATTTGGTGTAAAGAAAAACATTCTGGTCAATGTATGAAAGCATATTAATTTGGTTAAAATTATAATGAAGGAGCCAACTCTACAGACCCAAGTCTGGAACCAGACTCTGCAACAATGGGAAAATCAGAAGCTCCTTGAGCCTCAGTTTGTGCATCTACTCTATGGACCTAATAATGGTACCTACCTTACAGATGGTTGTGTTTTTATTAGCTTAACATATACAAAGTGTTTGAACATATGAAGTGTCCTATAATTATTTGCAGTAATTCCTCTATGTCCATTCCCAACTTGTCTGCAGAATACCATAGGAATGTCAATGGGAATGTCATTTTATGCTGACATAGGGATGTATTTTATGCAAGGTATCTCAAACCTCGAGTTAGATGACTGAACGATTTTATCAAATTAAATAGTAAAATTGATAACAGAATTAACACTATGTTAGAGCCAGGCACAGAAGAAAGAAGTCAATTGAGTTGTGAAGGAGGAAAGAATATGCAAGAGCAAAGAGGAGCCTCCAGGACTACCCAATGCCCTAAAGATCACCGGCATGTAATTATCACTTAAAGGAGGAGGAGGAGGCTAAGGGGATGTGAACTTACACATGGAGCAGTGACAGTTCTGAGAATTGGGTAGCGGGCCCACTGGGTGGAATGGTGCTGAGAGGTCAAGGAAAATGAGGACGAGTCATTTTATATTAGATTCAGTGAGATGGATAGTGAGGCCAAATTCACTGTCTTGAGAATGTTAGCAAAGGAGTAGGAGTAGAAGAAATATTGGAATCAGCAAGAGGTAAGGAAATAAAGATAGTAAGACTAAGTGACTCATGATATTTAACTTTGAAAGGCAGAAGCAAATGTAACTTTGTCTAGAAGAGGAAAGAGAGTTGAAGGAGTGGTCGTTTTTGTTCTTTTAAGATGAGAAGTCGAGTTTATATATGATAGAAAGGAGCCAAAAGACTGAGAGGGATCAAGGGTAAAAGAGAAAGTTCATGATAAACATCAAAGACCCCTGGGAAGGTAAGAGGAATCAGATCACAGAAGGGAAAATGACAGGAAGTTTCTGTTTACTACCTCTGTATTTCCTCGGTGATAAGATACCTCAGCTTCTACTGATTGTGGCGAAGGGTGGTAGCATGGAGATCAGAAATTTGAGAAGAGTTGAGAATTTGAAATAATTCTGCCTTCTTAAGGGTAGTGAACATTGATTTTATATGGATACTAATTGACTCTGAGATTTTTGACATAAGCACTTAACAGCTAAGACATTTGCAAAGACAACAGGCATTGGGATTTACTCAGGACTGGGGATGGCAGGACATGGGCAACAAAAGCCCAAAGAGACAAGTGAATTTAGGCTGTCGATTGGGATAGGGCTGCGACAGTGGAGCAAGGACCAAGCTGGATGGTCTTCTTCTTTGTCATTATTACCCTCATCCATCATCGTCTCCCAACTGTGGATGAAACTGAAGTAGAAGAAGCCTGACAGAAAGGAAGAATTCTAAGCTTCTCATTCTTTTTTTTTTTTTTTTAATCAAAGTATCACTTCCAAATTCATTAATTGTTTTTTATTGTTGTTATACTACATTTTCAGTTGTCCATATTAATTTTTTTTAATGAATACATTGCCTAGTCTAATCTAAGAGATACAAGGAATGTAGCATTGTTCTCACACTGAAGAAACACAACTGCAGTCCTGTGAATAACACGGATGTGGGCTGCAGCATCTGCAGTGCCATGTGACCCGCTTTTGTCCCCTTCCTCACTTCCTTCCACTCACCCACCCACACTTCCTACCTATTCAGTTCACCTTGAGCACACAGAATAATTAGGCATATGCTGATTTATTTATAACTGGATTAATAAACCTGGAAAATGCAAGTTAGTGGCCTAGAACTAAGAGAGTTTACTCAAGCTCTCAGTCATCCATGAGTGAAATTTCTCACATCAGATCCTCAGGTGTTTATGGTAAAATAAGGACAACAGCAATGACTCATTTTCCCAGTCCTGATGAAAAAAACTCAGATGGCTACATGAGAAAATGCCAGAATGTTCTTTAAAGTTTTGAAGATTCGAATGTGGGGAACAATAATAAGGGGACATATTTTTAAAATTTAAACTTTGTGAAGGATTATAATTTACAAATTAAATAAATTTTTAGTATTAAACAACAAAGGAATGAGATTCTAAAAATAGTACAAGTAGAGATAACTTTGTCAGCTCCAAATAGTATATAAATGTAAGATGCTATTTGATAACCAAAAAGTTCATAAAAATGTTCAAGTTTCTTAAGAGATGTTTCTAAATTACTTCATTTCAATAATGTATTGAATATTTACTAATTCCAAATTACATTTAAAGTTAAGCTCTTTTGAGATATTTACCTGTTTAAAATAGTTCAGCTTGTTAAAATGAAGGATGGCTACATTTTATCTTTTGGGGTTAAACAAGATAAAAAGTGGAAAGCAATCATATTAATTTATTTTATTTCATATAACTTTAAGTCAATTCATAAAATTCAAGGAAGTGCCAGTAAGTGAAAAATATAGGTAGATTGTAAATATATTAATCTAGGTGTGCAATAGTATAATGATGGTTTTATTTTGACCTAATCTTGAACCATCATTTGTTATCATGTTAAAACATACCATTGGCAAACCACACACCAATTTCCCGCTTTTCACTGGAGACAGTGTTACAAGAGGCCATTGAACTTCACTTTTCTGAATCTCTGTTGCTGGGGGCCTGGTTTCTGGATTGCTGTTCTGTTAGCATGATGAACTAATTGACCTAGCAGGATTCCCTGGAGAATAGCAGCTTCTGCTTAGTTCATCAGGAGTACAATTTGTTATTTCATTTCCTCTTCTCATCCCATTGGGGAAACTGAATTGTGAAAAGACTACCTACTGGGAGCATTCAGTGCTCATGACCGAATAAGTAACTCTATTTATTTATTTACCCATTTATTTATTTATATATTCATTCATTTGATACTGTCTTAATTAGCAAAGAAAGAATGACTTTATTAAGCAAGAGTGTGCTTTGTTTTCGATACAGATGAATCAGTGCTGTTAGCAAAGTCACAGACTTATTCAAGTCAGTTTTTGCAGGTGCACAGCTTACATAAAATTTTAATTTGCTATGGTACAGTGGTTTACTGTTTTTATAATTGTTACTCATCAAGGGCAGACATTGAAGACAAGTCAGTGTCTGTTAGCTGGGTTTATGAAAAAAGCAACAAAATACCTACAATTTGGAAGTTTAAGAGATTTAGTCTTTGGGTCACATGCAAAATTGAAATTTAGATTTTGCTTCAAAATTAAAAAGGTAAAGATGAATTACTTGTCCACAGTGGTGTTCGGAAGTGGACTGGAACAATTTGTCCTCAAGTTTGAAGCCTTTATAATTTCTAGTTCCAGCTTTTTTATCAATGTGTACACTCTTAGACAGCATTGGAGATTATAGTATATAAAAACAGTAATGAATAAAGTCTGACAATGTCTTCCTTTTGTATCTTTATGGAATTTGATATTTTTTCTGGAGTTTAGTAAATTCTTAAGCATATTAAGCAAACTGTCTAGGCTGTGATTTCTAGTAAATACTCTCTAAGTCGAAGCCTCGAGTGTTTTATGAACACCAGTTGGATAAATGACTTATCCTGAGGATAGTGGCAGGATCATAGAATAGTGTCTGATTATAAACTCTTGCTGTGGGCAAGACATGGTAGATACAGTCTCTAACTCTCACTATCTTTGTGACCCTGGAAAGGTAGCTTAGATCTCTGAATTTCATGAGGTTATGTTAAGTATAAAGAGTGTTAACACATTTGAAGCTCTTAAACTTCAAGTGCCTAACACTTTAGGGGTTCCTCAGTGAGTATTAGTGATAATTAAATATATTTCTTGATAATCTAGCACAAAATTTGATGCAGGGTACATGCTAGATAAAGAGTTTATAAATGAATGAGTGAATAAGAGGAAGTGGCGCCCCCAAAACTTAGAATTGTTATAAATCCATATATATTTTTAAAAAATAGCTCATTTCTATAGGGTTAAAAATATAGCCAAATGAAGGAAAGGTTTTAAGGAGCTTAGAATCTGTACTTGGATAGGAAAATCTTATCCCCAAAATCATTGCTGAATTTGGTAAAGAATTTGAGAGTTAATTGCAATGTTCTATTAGTCTAGATAACTAGAAATACAAAGGGCCTACCATTAATATGATAATGTAGAAAGCTTGTAATTTTAAAAAATATGTCTTATAACATCTGTAAACCTTAAGCTCCATAAAAGACCTTATTTGCATACAATTCTCTGATGTCTGAAGTGAGAAGGAAAGTATCTATTCATGTACTAAATTTGTTCTATGTTCTGTGCGCAATGCACTGAATATTTAAAAAGATAAATAAGGCATGGCCCCTTCTCACACAACATATAATCGATCTACTTGAGTAGGCAGTTGTAACTCATAATAATTAGAATGTAATATATACACACTCTCATATATATAGATAACCTCATATTTATTAATGTAGCACATACTATTTATCCATGCTCTGGGAGTTCAGAAAACTAAGAAAATTACTTAAGCTACTGCTTTCTTATAAAGCAGATTTATGCAAAAATGTTGAAGTAGGAGCGTTTTCTTACTACGTTTTTTAAAACTCTCAGAAACTTCTAAAACCGGGGAAGAGTTGAAAATAGAGAATTTTCATTATAGGAAGTAAATTATTTGTGTTAGACTAGGAAAAGTGAGCAAGAATGAAACACCATCACTAGTGATACAAGTACATTTATTTGGCACTACAATAATTCATGGTGGTGCTGGAGTACTTTTTTTCTTTTCATGATTGTTATTAACATGCCATTTAACATGGAATCATTTATTTACTATGATAGTATATGTGAGAATGCAAAGCATAGTGTTTCGCAGACAAAGTGCTTGGCCATCTGCCTGTTTGGCCTTCCTTCACCCTTTTCTTTATTAACCCCTGATTATTGACAGGAGAATGTTGAGATGATTATAATTAAATTCACACAAATGGAGGAGAGTATTGATATAAGTGATGCCTGGTGGCCATGACAAAACTTCCAGCAGAGATTGTATTTGGACCCAATAGGGTGGCAAGCTGTTTCTATGTCTGTCTCCATTTAAGTTCTTTTTTATGAAGGAATATGACATTTTTCAATCTCCTCTATGTGTGAATAGATGATGATTCAGAAATTACATTTTCCTATGAGAGACCAGAATTTATTATCCTGTCAAAGATGAAAAGAATAACAATGTGCACAAATACTCACTTGCTGTTGTTGGTCCTTTTGGCCGTTTTTTTGAACCATGTGACTAGGTCTGGAGAGGAACATGATGGATGTCCCTTCTGGTCAATTCAGTGCTTATATGATACCACAATCTCTCTTCCCCTGTTGTAAGTAAATGAAAGATTTTTTCAAAAAATGGCCCTAGGTCAATTGGATTTACACATGAAAGCAACTGAATCTTACAGTTTTTCACAGACAGGAGTAAAAATTAATTTCAGGTAGATTGGAAATTGAAACATGAAAGACCAAACGACAGTATTTCTCTAAGATATAGAATGTTTCCAAGTCTTTGGTAAGGTTTTTACTCTTTTTCTTTTTAATGAGACACATGAAACTGCAACTATAAATGAAAATATTGAGAAACTGAACTATATTAAAATTAGAAACATATTAATCACAGTCACCATTTATGAATGGAAGTAGAAGAAGGTATGTAGAACATATGTAGCCACTGAACATGTCCATATAGATTATATATCTTTAAAAACTCCTATAAATCGAGAAGAAAAAGCCAGAGAAACAAAAGAAGGGGACAGAAGTCTTGAGCAGACACTTCAAAATGAGAATGTACAGATGGGCAACAAACACATGTATTCTAATTCATTCAAACCATATGGAAATGATAACCAAAGTCACAGTAAGATACCACTTACTTGCTCATTCATAGGGCCATTAAAACAAACCAAAAAATGATATGATAGCATCAAGCGTTGGAAAAACCGTAGAACTACAAAAGCATTTAGGCCATGGCCTCAGTTCATTTTGTAGCCTCGCACGATTAGGATAGACAACTCTTCTGAGGAACCACTAAAGCTACCCCTAATCATTCCACTTCCAGGTACGCACACATCAGAAGTATAAGTGTTTGTATCTCAAAGCAGGTGTACCAGAAGGTTTGTAGTAAAGATATTTTCATGGACCCATATTTGAACGTATCTATGGAGCAGAGTATGGTGTGATAATTTGATACATGCATAATGGAGAATGATCAAATCGGGTTAATTAACATTTCCATCTCAAGCACTCATCATTTCTGTAGAGTAGTCATCTTTTGATTTTTCTGTGTAGATTATTTTGAAGTAGGAAATAAAATATTGCAGAAAATTATTACCCTCTTATGTTGTAGAGTAAATCCAACTAATTCGCGTGTTTTGGTATCTTTCTCTGTTCCCCTCCTCCCTAACCTTCCAAGCCTCTAGTGACCATTATTCTACTTTCTAGTTCGGTGAGTTTAACTTTTTAAAAAATTTTCCAGTTATTTTGATTATAGTTGGGTTGTTTCCATGTGGGGTTTCTAACCTTAAACCTAAAACCTCAAATGGAAACAACCTAACAGCAATAAAAATAAATATTGTTACAGAAACATGAAGTCTCCCAAACATAATGTTGAAAAAATGCCAAGCCCAAAATGATGCTTGACTTCTTTATAAATTTTATTTTGACAAAGTCCAAAGATAGAAAAATGAACTTATAAGAAGAATCAAATTTTTATTTCCTTTTAGGAAGATAAACCACGGAAAATAATTATAGGGGAGAGAGGTGCTATAAATGTTTTCTCACTGTGGAGATGGAAATGGGTTCATTTTGTTAAACTTTATCAAGGTGTATATACATTATTGTGCACTTCTATAAATTCATCAGGGTCTGAAGCAACCAATTTAAAATCACTATTTTGGATGATTATACTAGAAACATGGAATCACCAGTCAGTATAAAAGCAGGAAAATGCTTAATTTTTCAGGCTATGGAGAACAAAGTTAGTCTAAAAATATTTTATAAATTTATGTCTTTTGTAATTTCAAATTACATCTTCTCCCTCATAGGCTTTGCCATCTCCTCAACTACCTTAATTCAATATTGTTAGTTGGCAGATGTCAGTGGGGAAGTTGACTTTGGAATCTTCATAGCTTAGTTCCAAACCAGCCAGCAGAACATCAGAACACACAATTGGCAGAAGCTTGAAAGTATCTTGAGAAGGCCAAATAATACAGTGTGAAACCTCTGCTTGCCCACCTTTTTTGTTTGAATTAAACTAATGCACAACTTCAGAAAAATATGTTTTCCATATTCTCAGACTTTTGACTGAGTTTTGGACTTGGAAATACTTGGGGGAAAATGAAGTATCTTTGCAAAGTTCAAGCCCCTAAATATCCAATGGAAAATTAGCATAGTGGAGGAGAGCCAAAGACCAGAGATTATATCGACAGCCCTGTGAAAAGCCTATTCTATGATCAAAAGCAAAAATAAAACAAAGCACTTTGATTGGCAGTGCTTATGATAGCCAAGTCTTTTCAGGCAGATGCTAACTAGGGCTGCAGATAAAGAAAGGCAGAGGAAACAGAACAGTGGTGATCAGCAACTCTTGTTATCTCCACCTGCATCAAAATAGTATGCAATAAATGTAAGTAAATTATGAAGTTCTAAATGAAATGTAGTTATGTTTATGCTTGATAATAGTATTAATTTTTGTTTTGAATCATTTCATTAGCACAAGCTTATTAAACCATCTTTCTATCCCAGTGATTAGCTGAGGATACAATATCCATATGATGTGGTGCCTAGCTCCAAGGGTTCACAACCAAATGCTGGGAGAAAGAAGTTGGATGGATTACTCTACAATGTGATAGCAAGGATTATTAAGTTTCCATCAGAAGAATGTAATCCCCAACCCCAGATTCATGCCAGACCCATTTCCTGGCCTTGATCTTCATTGCTTTTTCTTTCTGAGCCTCAGGACTTTGCACATTCTGTTTTAAACTCTGCAGGAAGTCCTCCTAAGTCCCTAGATTTGATTGATGCCCAAACCTCAGCCTCAGCCTCTGTTCCTTTCTGAAGTTGTCCCTTATCCCTTTTTCCCTGTAGGAGAAAATTCAGTTTGCTGACCCTCCATCTGCTCAACTAACCTCCCTCCTTTGCAGGATGGTGTGCTGGTCTTTTACTATATTTGATCCCTCCTCTACTGTGAAATCTTTGCAGCTCAGGTCATTCCTCTTGCATTCGAGGTGAAACCAAGCTTCTGACTCTCTCATAGTTGTTGAGTAAATGATGAGTAATCCTCAACTCAGGAAGCCTAGAGGACAGGATGACTCAACTACTTGCAAGAACCAAAGAAAGCTATGAAGAAACAGCTTGTGTCACTGATCTATAGTTAAGTGACAGGTTTCTCCTGTAGGCTCTTTGTGCTAGACCGCATTTAAATGGAGAAAGGTAGAAATAGTATTCACTGGTATACTGCAAGTTCCTGTGGTTCTTCTTCCACCTCTGCCTCCCAGGCACAGTAGTGTTCCTGCTTGTTTGTATTTAATTTCTTTCAATAACATGGACCTATTTATACCTTATCCAAGACCAGAGGTTTTGGAGCATTAGCTGTCTCATTTTTGTACAGGCAACCCAGCTTATAGAGTGTCTTCTTCCAGCTTCTACATACATTTCACACATTAACAGTATTAGTAGACAACACCTAGGTATCCAGGATGTTGTTTAATTTCATCATGACTGACAGCTTGTGACATTAAATCTACTTATCTTCCCGATATGTATAATAGAACATTGTGCTAGAGCGATCAAATAACTCAGCAAAAGCATCACAAACTGTAATAAGTGGAGCTGGATTTCAAAGCTAGGCACCTTGCTCACACCCAGTAGTGACACACTAGAATCTTGGCACATTGGATTCTCTCAATGTCTTACTAGGAAGTTAGGGTATATCCACTTTCTCCTCAAAGAAACTTAAGCTTGTCAAAGTAGAGTGACTTGTTGTAGACCACTTTCATATACATGTATTTTTGTTTTGTTGTGGATATCAGTACTAACCAGGTGGCTCTTACTCCAAGAACTGTTGCCTTTGGGGGTAAAGAAAAAAAAGAATCCAGAACCCCCAGCATTGGTTGGTACTCATCTCTAAAAAGACAAAAAACTGGACAATGGCAAAATGGCAAATGTAGGGTGGACCAAGTTGGTTTATTTAAAGATATTTGGGTTTAGCATATATCATTGAGAAGAGGAATTAGATAATTCTTTAATATGCACCCTTGTTTGCTTAGGCAGGAAGGTGAAGGAGGGAGGACCAGAGCATGAGATTCTGAGAGGATCAGAAACTTGCCTGCTTTAAACTGAGAGCCATCACCAAGGATCTCTCATTCATATTGTTTTGTTATGGCCTTTAGGAAGACACTTTTGACTTCAGGGCTGTTTTGACTGAGAAGAAACTGTGTGTCCCATGGTCAAACTTAGGTATGCGCAAAATTATACATACGCAATCACACTTCACAGGTGATCTTTTTTTTTCAGATTCATTGGTGATGCAAAAATTTATGAATCTCATAAGCTTATATCTAATTTTTTTTAATTTCTTCTTTTTTATTATTTTTTTTAATTAAAAAATCATAAATTTACATAGGGCAATATTGTTTGATTCATTCTGTTATTTTTTTCCCTTCCCCCCCACCCCTCCCACCCCTCTTTTCCCTCTATACAGTCCTTCCTTCCTCCATTCTTACCACCCTCCTTATCCCTAACCCTAACCCTAACGCTAACCCCTCCTATCCCCCATTATATGTCCTCATCCACTTATCAGCGAGATCATTCGTCCTTTAGTTTTTTGAGATTGGCTTATCTCACTTAGCATGATATTCTCCAATTTCATCCATTTGCCTGCAAATGCCATAATTTTATCATTCTTCATGGCAGAGTAATATTCCATTGTATGTATATGCCACAGTTTCTTTATCCATTCATCAACTGAAGGACATCTAGGTTGGTTCCACAATCTGGCTATAGTGAATTGAGCAGGTATGAACATTGATGTGGCTGTATCTCTGTAGTATGCTGATTTTAAGTCATTTGGGTATAGGCCAAGGAGTGGGATAGCTGGGTCAAATGGTGGTTCCATTCCAAGCTTTCTGAGGAATCTCCATACTGCTTTCTTTTGAGTCTATTTTTATACATTTAATTTTTCTGTAGGTGAAAAATAAATAATTTTATGATTAATATATTTTCCTAACTCATAGGTATAATACAGTATAAATTGATCATGTGAGAGAAATGTTTTTTCAAGACTCTTGCCCAGCCCATCATTGATATTTTTATCTTGAACCTATATCAGAAATTGCTGATTTAATACGAAGAAAATTACAATTGAACTGTTTTATATATGATGAAGTCTTTCACATTTATAAACTAGCAAGATGGATCAGCAAATACTGGTAGACACACAGGTCTACTTTTATTTCAGAGATTTAGGATGTAATGGTACCCTCTTACTTTTTGCATAAAAGCTTTATTAAGGTAAAATCATAGAGCATGTGAATGTGTACAATCCAGTGTTTTTAATATATTCACAGTGTTGTACAATCAATCATCATACCGCTATTCAATTACAGAGTACTTTCCATCACTCCAAAAAAGAACTTCTGAGCCCATTAAAAATCATTGTTAAGAGACAATTATTTTCCCATTGAATTGTCTTGGGACCTTATTGAAAATCAATTGACCATGAAAGTAAGGCATGTTTCTATACTATCAGTTCCTTTGATTTCTGGAGACATATAGATGGCAGTATGGCCCTGTGGTCATGATAGTTTAATAGTAAGTTTTGAAAATGAAAACTGTGAGTCCTCTAATTATAGTCTTCTTATATGAGATTGTTTTGACAATTCTGAGTCCTCTGAATTTACATATGAACTTTGGGATTAGCCTGACAATTTCTGTAAAAACAACAGGTGGGGTTTTGATAGTAATTTTGTTGAAACTGTAGATTGATTTGTGTACTATTGCTATTTTATTATTGTTTTCTTCCAACCCGTGAACATTGAATATTTATTAGTCTACTTTTTCTTACTGTAATGAAATACCTGAGACTGGGTGGTATTGTGTATACTGTGCATATTTTTACATTTTTTCCCTTATCTTTCTAACATAGCTGTGTGGCATGTAACTGTATCATGTTTTTTTTACGTTTTTCTACTCTGTGAATTTTTGTCTTTTGATTTCAACAGTCCATTTAATGTAACTAATTATCAATAAGGTAGGATTTATGCTTTCTAACTTTCTTTCTATATTTTGATGTGGTTTTCTTCCTCTCTTAACTTCATAACTGCCTTCCTTTGTATAAAATATGCATTTTCAAATGCATAATTTTAGTCCTTATATTGTGACTTATAAGTTTTATTGTTTGCTTTGCTTGACTTTGTTAATTTCTGAGTCACTCCCTGAAAACTACCGTTAACATCTCAATTTATAATAATCTGATTTAGGTACATACCAAGAAAATTTCATTAGTGTACAGAAACTTCCAATACGAATTTAACTCCCTCCAGACTCCTTTATTCTATTATTGTCATACAGAGTACATTTTCACATTTTGTAGGCCCATCAGGACAGCTTATAACTGTCACTTCACGTAGTTGTATTTGAAATTCTGTAGAGAAAAAGACTTGTGAAAATCCATATATTCTCTGGTTTCTATTTTCCTATGCAGTTGCCTTAATGGTACTCTATTCCTTCATAAGGATGTGAGTGACTGCAGTGTCCTATTATTTCAGCCTGAATGGCTCCTTTCAGGGTTTTTTGTGGTACTGGAGATGGAACCCAGGGGTGTACTCCCACTGATCTGTATCCCCAGTCCTTTTTATTCTTTATTATGATACAGGGTCTTGCTGAGTTGCTGAGGCTGGCCTCAACCTTGTGATCCTCCTGCTATAGCCTCACAGGTGGCTGGGATTACAGAAGTGACCACCACACCTGGCTCCTTATAGCTTTTTCTTATAAGGGAGATCTGCTAGCAATACATTCTCATATAGTTTTTAAATTGAGAAATGTCTTGATTTCTCCCTCAATTTTTGAGCTTTGCTGAATATAGAATTCTTTTGTGATATTCCGCCCCCCCCCAAAACCCAACCCTGCCTAGCATCTTGAATATATCATCCTTTTCCCTTCCGATCTCCATGGTTTTGTATAAGAAATAAATGGTCCATCATTTTGAGACTCCCTTGGATTTGATGGGCCAGCCCCCCACTTTCTATTTGGAGGTGTTGGCAATTGAACCCGGGACCTTGAGCACACAAGGCAGGTGCTGTATGACTGATCTCCATGCCAGCCCAAGGTGAATGACTATTTCCTTACTCCTTCAAAGACCCTTTGTGTTTGTCTTTTTGTATGTTGACTGTCACTGATCCAAGTGTGGATCTCTTTGATGTTATCTTGCTTGGAGTTTGTTAAGCTTGAATGCAAAGAGTAATATTTTTCACCAGCTTTTGGAAGTCTTCAGCCTTTGTTTCTTTAAATTTTCTTATTTCTCATGTCTTTCTTCAGTTTTTTTAACTGAATAGTCTGTAACTGAACGTCTAAGACATTTTTGGCATCTCAGGAAACACTTCTTGATTATCCAGGCTAGAGGCAGCATTCTTATTACTTGTTGAATGAATTATATTTGGGGTGATTATGTGGAACTGACCAAAAAGATACAGTAAAGTTTGTATATTGGCATGGAGTCAATGTCTACATATATGCAATGGAGAAAGAAAACACTTATTTTGAGATTGAAAAATGTCTTTGGAATGATTTGGAATGTTGGAAAGTACAACTAAGAGAAGGTAGTATTTAATATTAGGATCTTTTCCATTGTTATAATGATAGTAGTCATTATTTTTGATCACATGAAGTTTTAATCTTTTCTAAACATGACCACATTTAATTCTTTTTTATTTTTTTATTTTTTACAGACTTCATTTTCATTCATTGTACACAAATGGGGTACATCATTTCATTTCTATTGTTGTGCATGATGTAGATTCATACTATTCGTGTAATGTTTATAGCAGCTCAATTCACAATAGCTATATTGTGGAACCAACCAATGTTGGGGGCTGTGCCATGCAGATGGTGCCAGAACGGCGCCTGATCACATCGGCAGCGAGGAAGTTAATTGACATAAGCACACTCAGGTGATTTATCGTCCACGCACACAATGCGTGCACATGTGTTCTCAAGCATCCTAATTGTGCCTACTCGGACATCTAGTGTCTTGCTTAATCTTTGCATAAGAGGTGTGGCCCTGCTCTCTGCCTCCTGGAGGTGATATAAGCGTAGGCGGAGTGAGACAGCAGAGCAGCAGCTAGCAGAAAGAAGCAGCAAGCAGAAAAAGACAGCGCAGCAGCAGCTAGCAGAAAGAAGCGCAGAGAAGCCATTAGCAGAAAGGAAGAAGAAGCGGCAAGCAGATAGATGCAGTGAGTAGGGGCAGCGGCGGAAGGCAGATCGCAGAGCGGAGAACTGAGAACACACCTTTAGGTTGCAGATCACAGACAGGCAGACCGCAGTGCGCGGGACGCATCACTAAAGCACCTTAGGTAGACACACCCTTAGTTCACAGGATGCAGGACACACCAGTAAGAAGCAGCAGACCTTAAGTGAGGCGTAGCAAGTCTCTCTTCCTCTAAGCTCTAGGCAAAGCCTGTCCTTCTCTCAAAGTCTCTCTTTCTGTCTGATAAGCAAAGTCTCTCTCTCCTCTCAAAGCAAGTAAGCCTCATTTCCTCTATCCTCTATAAACAAACAAGCAAGAAAGCAGCGCACTAAAGAGAAAGATAGAAGTAGCTCAGTTTCCAGTCCACCTCTGATAAATACCCGCGCAATTGTTGCTGCAGGCGGTAACAAATTGCCACGGGCGGTGACAAACCTAGATGCCCTTCAACAGATGAATGGATAAAGAAACTGTGGTATATATACACAATGGAATATTATTCAGCCATAAAGAAAAATATATTATGGCATTTGCAGATAAAAAGGATGGAATTAGAGAATATCATGCTAAGTGAAATAAGCCAATCCCAAAAAACCAAAGGCCTAATGTTTTCCCTGATAAGTGGATGATGACACATTTAATTCTTTACATAGAAATAATTAAACAAGTTTTATGAATAGGTTAAGATCCATAAGCTAATTTATGAATAAGCCCACTTTTCTAAGACTCCCAAGCTTTTTAATCACAATTACAGTCATCACTGCCTTTGCTGGAGAGTAGGGTCAACATGCCTTTTTCATGGAGTATGAAAGCTTGACCCTTGGCAGTTCATATGAAGAACAACATGGTATTCTCTTTCACAAATGAAGAAACTGATGCTCAAAGAGATTAACCATTTTTTTCAAGCTAATTTTGGGTATATTCATATATATCAAAGATCCGTGATATTATATTCAAGAAGGGTATATCATGACTACTTTATGAAGATGGTTTTTAATTTATTGAATTATTATCCTGAATTGCAGGAAAACATTCAACACTCAGTTAAGGAAGGTATAGTATTAAAATCTATTTTTATTCTATTCTGGCTCTTTTGACCTTTTTCCTCAAGCTTCTGTTTTGTGCCTAAGTCTTTGTAAAAAGAAGGAGCATACACTTTGTGTATTGAAAATAAAAATCTTGAATGCATTATTGTCATTCCTTATGTATTCATCTGCCAGGGATTTTGTAACAGAATACCACAGACTGGGTGACTTCAACAGTAGAAATTTATTTTATTAGGGTACTGGAGACAGGAAATTCAGTATCAAGGTACCAACAGAGCTGGTGTCAGATGAGGCCTCTTCTGGCCTACAGATGGCCACCTTCTCTGTTAAAGACCTCTTTTTGTACTTCTTTCTCTTCTAAGGATACCATTTCTATGAGGTAGGGTCCCATACTTATTTTCTCATTTAACCTTAGTTACTTCTTACTGTCCTATTTCCAAAAACAGTCACATTGGGAGTTAGGGCTTAAACATAGGAATGTTACGGAAACACAATTTAGTCCATAATGCCATCTCTTGTGTAATGATTTTGAGATTTTGAGGAATGTGCACCTTCCACATTGGCTCTCTCCCTCTAACATTTAAAGTTAAAATTAGTGTTAAAACATTATTTAGCAAAAATGCTTACTCTGGCATACTTTTTAGAAAACTGTAAATTCCATTAGTGGAGTTTGAGCTTTTTAAAGCAATTAAGATTATTTAAGAATGAATTAAATTGTTCCAAGTATAAGAGGACAAACACAATTCCAGATCAACAAGTCTTTCATTTAGCACTAATTCGGTTCACCTAAGACTGACTTGGAAATTTTTTCCTGTTTTGTTGAGCAAGTTGAGTCTGATTATTGAACTTGCCTTCTGTGTTGTTTCCGCCATGAGGAATTCCTCCATGTTAACCATTTAGATGTCCGTCGTCCATAGATTTTTTTTTTTTTTTTTTTTTGCACTAAAGAGTGACAAGTTTAAGTACAACCACATGAGGCACATGGAAATAAGTAGAGCTTTGAGTTCAAATGTGGGCCTTACCTTTTATCAGTCAGGTGTTGTGAAGGTTATTTCACCTTATCCTTCCTTACCTTGCTCTGAAACAGGGCTGGTAATACCCAGAGCATTTGGTGATCTTGGGGTGTAAATAAAATTATAAACATGGGACTATCATATTGTTAGACGACTCCTAATTCCCTTTATACTTACCTGCCATTTCCATGTTGGTTGATTTGTTTTTGTCCAAGGACTCATTCTTTGAAGATTGGATTCCAGCTTCTTCTAACGGTCTTTCTATCACTGTCTTCCTTCCTCAGTTGCAGGAAAACTGTCTTT
Organism: Sciurus vulgaris; assembly: GCF_902686455.1. Classification (NCBI taxonomy): domain Eukaryota; kingdom Metazoa; phylum Chordata; class Mammalia; order Rodentia; family Sciuridae; genus Sciurus; species Sciurus vulgaris. The sequence continues at coordinate 131,015,096 of NC_136469.1, read as the reverse complement.
TCATAGGCACAGCTCAGCATCCCTGCAGGACTTTGTATATGTCTTTTCCTCTGTCTCCCTCCACATCTCTACCTCCTCATCCCTTTGGTATGCAAATAAAAGTTATCTTCCTCCAGTGACTTTCCTGATCTTGCTTGTCCTAGTACATTCCTTCCAAACCAACCCCAGCCCAGTCCTGGTTAGTCTGTCTTTTGCCTTGTTGAATTTCCAACATCCTTCATTGTATGAGATGTTTTTAAGTCTCCCATGATAGGATTTCACTGAAATGACAGAAACATGTTCTGTCTTAACCAGCTCTTCAGTAAATCAGGTTCTGGCCATAAATATCAGTTGAAGAAGCATGTGAAGAAATAGCTTTATACATATAATGCCAAACAAAAATGTACAAGTCGCTTATCTGAATTAGGGACATATATTTCTTACACATAACTGTTGTAAGTTCTAATTCTCTGAAATCGTGCTTAGCACATAAAGTGGTCCAGAAAAGTTTAAGGGGATGATAGGCATAGAGACAAGGATTCAAATTGTCTTTCAGTGAATTTTCAGGAGGAAAATAAACCAAGATTGTTAATTAATGAAGACAATAACGGTGACCTTATGGATATATCTGTGTAAGGACTATTTTTTTTTCTCCATTAAACATAGCTGGAAAATAAGTAAGGACATATATTACTACTATTTTCATTCCTAAAGCTTAGATATATTGAAGGGAACCATGAGGTCCACTATGAGATATACTGACTATTTAATTTCCTTTAGATATAAAGGATGTGATCCTTTGACAGCCAACAGTGAAACCTTAAGGATGATTTCACTAACTCATCCCTAATAGTATGTTCTACACAAAGCATGGCATCAAAGACCTATAGAAATACTGGTGAATTTCCTGGAAGTAAAAAAACTGAATATTGGGATAAGAAAAATCCTCCCAAGTTATCTCATATCAAAATTCACTTTTAATTAGTGAAAAGACATTTTTCTCTTATTTCTGGCTTAAGAAGAGGAAGAACAATAGGAACACATACTTTGAATGATGACTAATTAAAAAGACAAAAGGTTTGAGAGGTATGTGATGAACCTGTTTTCCAGCACACTTACCAAACCCAATAATTTCTTCTGTCTTCTCCCAAAAGCCTAATTAATGATTTTTTTTCATGAACATAATACATAGCATGTTTCCTTCCGTTTGCATTAAATGCATACCACTGAATCTGTTTTCATAGTTCACCAGCTTCCCAGTAGATGGCACCATTGTGACTCACAAAGTTGTTTCACCTTGGTAAGAAGCATGTCAAATCATGTGTAAATCGTGCAATATGTAATACCTGTGGTTTTGTTTTAGAAAGCAAATACACCTAAAATAGCCAGAAAATGATCCAACTGTTGAAAGCTGATAAATTTCATGAGAATCTCCACATTTTGTGTGAATGAATTTAAATCTCATCATTTTTGTAAGTTTGCATTAACATTATTTTTAATAAAGAACATGTACATACACACAAACACATGCGTGCATATGTGTTTACATCTATACTTATCCTCACATCTGTACTTATATATCTATATACTTACAGAGTCATGGATATGTAGATACATTCCTTTTCTACCTCTTCTTGCAAATTCAGAAGTCTTTCATGCTATTTCTACATATTTTTAACTTTTCAGTTTTGCACATTTTTCAACTGCACTATAGCTTTGCATGGGCGAGAGTATGGTGATCACTGAATAAATTGATTTCATATCTAAATGGCTGAACTTCTCTCCATCCTGGTTGACTCAGATGAGCCCTACCTCAACACACATGAATTACTTAGACTTATCTCTAGACATATGCATGCACGAGTAGGATTTACAAGATATTATATTTGACTTTCTTGTTATAGTGACCGATAGTGAGATCCACTACCTGCTGCCAACTCAAAAGTCAATCCCACTTTTAGTGACTGAAGGATTTATGGGTAAGTTTAAAATTAAAAATCAGGGATAAATTTTTCTCTAGGAATAGCATTTAAATTATTGTTAGGTTTGGGTAGTTCATAACGATATTCTAAGCTGAGATCTGATAACTCCAGTTATCAGACCTTGAGGCGATAGGACATAAGAATAAAAACCAAGGCAATTGATATCAGATAAACATCTGTGACTTAGGGTGCCTGCTCACTTAATAATTTACTTACAAGTTTTAATCATTTATTTATATTATTTACTTACTATAGTTACTCATTCTTACTACTTGGATTAATTGTGGCAAGCCAATTAGAGAAACAGAGATTTCTGATAGCTTCAAGTATCCTTGACCTTGGTTGTTCCTGTGAGAAAGGAGTGTAGGACAGTGGTTCTAGGCCCAGAAACAGAGCACACCAACATCGGATCTCTTCCTTGCTACTTGTGTTACCGAAAGCAATTGACATAAACTCTCTGTCACTCAGTTTTCCCATCATTGAAGTGGGGAGGATGGCACATCCTGGGTGGCATTGGTGTTAAAGATAAGATGTTGACTGAGATGAATGTGTGGGAGGAAATGTGATATGTAGTGTACAGATCTGTACACACAGTGCTAGTAACAGAATAGAAGTTCAAAAGTGGTTGCTGGGGCCTAGTGGTACATGTCTGTCATCCCAGTGACTCAGGAGGCTGAGGCAGGCAAGTCAAGGCTGACCTCAGTAACTTAGTGAGACCCTGTCTCAAAATAAAGAGTTAAAAGGGCTGAGAATGTGGCTGGGTTACGCATCCCTAGGTTCAATATTCCATACTAAAAAGAGAAAAAAAAAATCAAAAGTTGCTATGACTACTTGTATATAAGTTGAGAGTTAAAAACAGATTTCTTATGGTATGTTTTATGACCTTCACAGTTTTCGATGCCTTAGAATCAGTCCCAGTGTTCAGAGATTTCCACTTGCCTATGTCTGTTCTTCCTCTTATTTTAGTCCTTGGAAACCTTACAGCTTTAAAAATAACTGAATGTAGTACACAAACATGTTCCTTGGGTTCTATGAAGCTGTCTGTATAAGTCTGTGAAATAAATAGGGCCAGACTAAGTACATCAAATGGTAAATTCCGGTAATAAACCGTACCTACTGCCTCAAACATCCGAGTCATTCCTTCCTTCTCTTTTGTCCATTGGGCTTACACATGGCACTGTCTTCCTAAATACCTAGCCCAGGCACAACCCTTCTTCCCCCACCTTCCGTTCATGCAGAGAACACAATAAGCTATGGTGAGGTCTTCTCTGTGCACATACTGTAACTCTATGAGTTTATGATCAGACCAAATGCTAAGTTGATCCCATAGGTTGGACTGAATTTGCAGTTCTGAGGGCTCCTTGGGGACCACGCTGTGTTTATGGAACTCCTGTTCTGCTTTCTTCTCTAAGCAACTAGTCTTTCATTTGTCGTTTCTTCAACCAGTATCGAGAGAACACTTTGTCCACCAGTTACCATGTCAGGCACTGTGTCACATCCTCATGGCCATTTTACTTTGCCTAAAAATATCATCCATTATTTCTTGAGGACACACTAGGTGTCAGCTGTCTTGCCCACTCCACCAACATTTATCCTTGGAGAACCCTATGAACTTAAGGCAATGGATCACAGCTGTGGAAAGTAAGAAACGGAGCATGATAAATTTATGAGAAAATTAAGAAATCAAGGAGGAAAAGAAGGGAAGGAAAGGAAGGAAGGAAGGAAGGAAGGAAGGAAGGAAGGAAGGAAGGAAGAAGGAAAAAAAGAATAAAGGGAGTTGATGGAAGGAGGGTGATGAGGAATGTAGGGCTGGAGGCAAGGAGCAAAAGGAAAATTGTTACAATAGAGTGAGTAGCAGAATCACTACTCTTGCAATAGAAGTTGGCCTGATCCCCAAGCCCATGATCTCATACCTCCACATGCATGGTCAGGCCTCATACCAGGTACTGGCTTGCAGAAAGGTCTTCCAATGTTACATAAGAAAGAAGCCATATTGAATAAGGATCCCACGTGATACACTATATAAATGCATAGTCACAAAGACACAGTTAAGATACTAAGATACATAGGCTCATTCATGGCTGAGAAAACTAAAAGACCTTACAAGGTGGTTTTAATCCTCTTGCCTTTAGTGTGAAGTGGTGAGTAGCAATTGCTAAAGCATAAATAAGAAAAAAATATTTATTGAAACTACTGCTGGAAGTTTTAACCAGTTGATAGTAAGTTAATCAGCTACACTAATTCTGAAAATTTTCATGTGAAAATGTTTGACTTGAACTTTGAAGGGATATTTGATAAGTTACCTAGTTTCCCAAGTTAACTTGCAAACCTGTGAAATTTCTGATATTTCTGCTCAGTTAGAGTTCACATCAATTTGGAAGAAATACCATAAATACTTTAATGAAAATGCTGGTCCCCACATTGTCCTGATGTTTCTTTCAAGACTGAGAAAATTTTTGAGTAACTCTAGAAAAGAAAAAAAAATACTGTATCTGGAAATAGTTACTAATTTGATATATGTATTTAAAATTCTAGTAGATTATTATTGGGAGGTTATGAAACAACAATGAAGCAGTCTGTGATAAAACACTATGAATATCCTGACTGCCTGTTCTCATCTGACACTCCGTGGTACCAGCACATGTTAACCTGAGTTCCAAGTCTGGTCTCTAGCTGTACCTGTGTTTACTGCAGGAAATTAGCACCATTGAACATAGATCTCTCCCACAGGTCTTCCTCCTTGGTTGGCATATTTACTATCTACTGGTTAGTTTCTGCCTATCATCCCTCAAACCACCAACCTTCCACCAACCTTCATATCTAGTGCCTCCCCATAAGACTTAGTCAACAATGGGAGACCATAAAATTAAACAATACTCAACAATGACAAAATATGACCTAGTAAAAACATGGAGGTCATTTATTTGACAGTATGTATTACTGCTCAACCACTTGTTGGCCCATATGCTAGTTGTGTATTTTTCTGACTTTGGGCAAATCTTAAACTTTCAGAATCTTAGCTTTCTTATTTTTAAAATGAGGGAAATAATAGGTCTGCTTCACAGAATGTTTTTGAAGTTGAATGAAATGGAGCAATCCTGGTAAAGGTTTAACATAGCTCTTGGATCATGATAAATACTCCATATTTCTCATGAAGTTTCACTATAATTATTTTTCTTACTGTTTTTGTTGTTGTTATTTATAAAGTGAAATCCTTGTGCCACATTATTTTTGTGCTCTGGACTACTTTGAAATTCTAGATTCTCAGAGCCTACTCATATGAAAAGGATGAGTTGAGGAAACTAATAAATTTGCAATGACTGCATAAGTAGCATTTTATCTTGAACAAACAGAAAATCACAAATTTAAGAAAAATCCTTCTCCCTTCCTGAACTGAGAAAATTTTGTTTTCTAGAGTTTTCATTTCCTTTTACTCTTGCATAGACAATTTAGTTCAGTGGTTTTGTGTGCATATTCTATTCTTTGTTCTGCAAAATAGGAAAATATTAGTGTATACCTCTCAGAGAGGTTAAGCAAAAATAATACAAGGAAATTGCTTTGTTCACACATGATCAGTATTAGAAGAATATTAACCATTATTATTATTTTCTACTTTTGTATTTTACAAGTGGCATATTTCATTGCTTCTGTTTATAATTCTTTTCTAAGGAACACAGCAAAAAATCTCTAATTGTTATGCATAAACATTCAGATATTTCAAAGTGCTGCCTTTCATACATTATAACAATTCTATTAATGTATTATAGAAGCCAATGAAAGTATGTATGCATCAGATTTTAAAAATATACTTGACATCAAGATGAATAAGTTTCCAGGCTGAAATGAGCATTAGCATAATGATGTTATTTATCCCTGGAGAGGAACAAAGACGGCTATTCTCTGGACAAAAAGGGAATAATACAGTATTTTTTTTCAGTTAAAGATATAGTTAATCAAAGCAGAGGGTTGCTCCATAGGTGAAAATGTACTCTTTTGTCAGTGGCTAAAAAGTCTCCATTTGCTTTTATGAAGAATGATCAGATGCCAGGATTGGCCAGTGCGCTACATGGTAAGATCCAAAAGTTGGAGGCTGTGTTTTAGATTAGGTTCCCCACAAGCAGCATCTGACACAAAGATTTGAGTCAGTATAGCAAGTGTTTCTAAGAATCAGTAGGAGGAGAGAAGAGTTTGGAAATGGGAAGGGAGAGGTATCAAGTGCAGTTTAACAGAGGAATCACGCTGCCTTAATTCCATAGGTTAGCTATAAGAATAGCGTAGGTCAAACACTGGACTTGTCCATCAGGGACGAAGGAGAAGAAAAACTGAAAATTAATAATGCCATTTTACTGAATTTACCTGTTTGAAAACTGACTTTGGCAATTATTGATAGCATTGCCTTCCCTGCCCATAATTCAGAACACATTCTTCTAATTCTCCAAGTATGCCATTCTCCAGTTTCATATCAGTAACAAAAAAAAATCACAGAGATCTCAGATATGCACTTGAACACACTTTTCCTTTTGGAATAGATAACTCTAATGATGAGGAGAGATGAAATTGAGCCCTTACTCTGGAGACAAAGTTATATATATTGTGATATGACATCTGAGTCCTAAATTAAACCTAGGACAGTCATCCTTCATGGCCAACAACTTATGTACACCTGTAATTACGAGGCAGCTTTGGACATTTTAAAAGGACTAGTCATAATAATAATTTTGAGCATTACTATCATTATTACACTAATGATCATAGAAGAGATACTATTATATTGCATATGTAGAATGCTGTAAGATCCAATGTCCCTGTCATTATTCCCTCTATCAAAATACTTGATGTCATTTATAAGATTCTTCAGGTAAGGGACGTCTTATTTTCCTAGGATGTTCACCCAATATTTCAGGCCTGCTAGAAAATGTATACAATTTGATTGTTGAAAAAAAAAATGATGATGTCAATGGAGAGTTTATAGCTTAGGCCATGGATAGTACACATATTCAGCCATTGGCAAGAGCCATGGTTCAGCTAGAAACCAAGCACTACATATCAATGCCAACATTTACTTTTAACAGCAACTGTTTTCATCTAACAAGAAGCAAAGCTATAGGTGGGTTTAACACACCTCTAATGAAAACCCATCACATCTTAAATTATTTCTGTGCTTTTCTCACTTCTCCCTTTCCTGAATCTTATGATTTTTTTCAGAATTTCATCCAATCTCTCCCTGTTTGCTCTAAGCAGAGTGTGCCCTCTGCAGTACACAGTGTATATGTTGAAGCCTTGTCGGTCTCCCAGTGCAATGGTATTTGAAAGTGGGATCTTTGCGTGGTGATTAGTCACAAGGGTGGAGCCCTCATGATAGAACCAGGGTGCTTGGAGAAGGACACGCCAGAGAGCTTTCTCTTGCTCTCCTTCTCTTTGCTGCACAGCAGCAAGGTGTCTGCTGTATGCCAGGAGGAGAGCCCTCACCAGGAACAGACATGATGTTGGCTTGACCTTGGATTTGCCAGGCCATACAAGTGTGAGAGAATAGATTTCTGTTGTTTAAGTTACCCATTCTGTGGCATATCTCTGTAGCATTCTGAAGAGTCTAAGACAACATTCTTGCTTTTCTGGAACTGGTACCTGGAACAGCAATAGAAGAAATTAAAAGCAAAGTTAATCAACAGTGCCAGCATTTTAGCCTGGACATTAATATGAAGGTAACCTTCAGTTCCCTAACTTTGATGAAGAATCTGATGAATGTCATTACTGAGAAATATTCATCAGACTCCTGCTTTCTTCCAAGAAGTCAGTCACAGATTTCAAACCCAAAGTACATTTGAAAGTGACTTTAGTCTGATCTTATACACTGCTTATAATTTCTACTTTTGCCAGTGGAACATTTTGTAGTAACATTTAGGAATATAAACATTTTATTTTCCGCCTACAGTGGAGAGAGCTGATTCATGATGAGTTCCCCGTCCCTCCTTCACCATATGTCTCCTCTTCATTGTGGATTTCCTGTTGGCATTAAAAGGAGCAACACATATGAAGGAGTAAGAAGGAAAGCTTTAGATTTAATGACGAACTTAAAAAAAAAAGTGGATTGCATTTTCTTATTAAAGTCATTTAAAATGCATTACAAATCATTTCTTTTATATTTTGTGGAAATGTGCCTTGGAAGCCTCAATATTCCCTTCTATCTGCCTCCACAAAAAAATGAAGAAAAATATAAATTAACTTATTTTTACAGGTAGTGAGAGGAAGGGAATCCCATGCGAAACTGAATAGAGTCTTGCAGCTCAGTAGTACAGCCTGTGAAATCCAATTCCAACATCAAGTGGCTGTAAGCATTTTATAATTCCTGATGGAATGCTTTCTTTGTCTTCCCTCTTCCTCTCTTTCCACATTTGAAAGCTCTTATGCATGATCATACAAGATCATCTGAAATATCTATGCTTTGGATTTTATTCATTTTTGTCATAAAATTTAATCTATGTTCATCAGAGACCCGTGGAATTGTTTCAGAGGTGCACTAATGAATGGGGGCATGGAGGGGTGCCACTGCCCAACAGGAGAGAGTCACCTTTCAGAGGTCTCTTCCAAGCACTGTTTGGTTCTTCCTTGATCCTGCTTCATATTTCAGAATACATTTTAATTTGTCATCTCAGTGAGATGGTGAAAATTTACATATATCTGTCATACAAAAAATTATCCTTTGGATGTTTTTCCAGCATGAATTATAGATAATTTGCTATAAACAAAACAAAACCACTTCAAAACATTTTCTTATTGGTCTGATTTTAAGTAAAGAGGTCAATATGTGATGAGAAATTCATCCAGTCACAAATGAACATGGCTTGGGAATTTAACGTGGTGTTTTAATCAGCTTTTTGTCTCTGTGAATGAAAGACATGACAAGAACAACTTAGAGGAAGAAAGTTTGTTTTGGCTTATGGTAGATTTAGTCCATGGTCCGCAGACTCTGCTGCACTAGGCCCTGGGCAAGGAAGAACATCATGGTAGAGGGGCATGGTGGAGGATAGCATGCAGTTCATGACCACCAGAAATAAGAAAGAGAGAGAGAGAGAAAGAAAGAGGAGAAGGAGAAAAGGGGAAGGATGAAGAGAAAGAGGAATGAGAGGAGGAGGGGAGCAGAAGTGTACTCTGCTGACCAAAGACAAAATATAAACTCCGAAGGCATACCCCTGGTGATCTGCTTCCTCCAGCCACACCCTATCTGGCTGTAATCACCATCCAGGATAGTGGTCCTTTCAAATTATTAAATCCATATCAGTGGATTAATCTACTTATTAGGTTACACCTCTCATAATCCTATCACCTCTGAACATTCCTGTATTGCCTCACACATGAACTGTAGAGGGACTCCTCACATCTAAACCATCACACCTGGACCTAGTCCTTCATCTGTCTTTGATTATATTGTAAAAAGAAATACTAGTAAAAGGATGTATATTTATTCCATGTCATATATAAAATTATAAGACTTAGCCATAGGAAATTACCAATATGTGATCATTCCAGTCTGCAAAAATCCCCAACAATGTCAAATGGTTTGATCTCATTGCACAACACTGTTTTAAAAGTAATTGTGGTTTATGCTATCCTTGAGCTATTTGGATTTTGATATATAACACTTTTCCTCAGTTTCAGGCTTTTGATTTCTGAAAAGTCCATTTATAGGAGAATGAATAATTGTAGGTTCTGAGACCATATGGAAGAAATTTGGTGTGGAAGATTGCTGTTTACAGCGAGCCAATGGAAACCATATTCAAGAAAGCATGCTGAGCTATGCCAATGTTGATGACATTTTTGCATCTTAAATTAGAAATAATGAGTCCTAACCATCAATTTCTATATATTGCCATTGTCGATATGAAAATTTGTGGATTTATTCTCTGCCATAAAGATGTGAAAGTTTTTCTTTTGTTTTATTGCAGATAATATGCACAAGATCAATGGTTTTCTGTGTGTAGTTCTTCATTTCCTTCATTCTTTTTGCATGTGAGGCAGAACTAGGGTCCATGTGAACAAATCAGATAGGATTCCTTCTCCCAGGACTCTTTCATTCTAATGTAAGCAGGCAAATGCATAAATAAAACTATGGCTCTCATAGAAGGGACAGTGGCCAGCAGGGAACCCAAGAGTCTCTGTCAGGTGGTCTGGTCAGGGAAGGGCTTTGGAAGGAATCATTTGCACAGTGACTTGAAGGAGATGGAATCAGTCTTCCATAGGGGTGACTTCCCCACTGAGGGATCAAAGTCAGTAATGAGTTAGGATTTTTGAGAAATGGAAAAAAAAAAGTCAGTGTCCATGAGGTGAGAAGGTGGGGAAAAGAGAATCCAAGTGGATTGGAGCAAGTGGCTATGCTGAGTTTTCAATGTCTTTCTTATTTTTTATTCCATTTGGAGCTATTATCTTCAGCCACTGTTTAAAATTTTTTGGTGGGAGGGTTTTAGAAAATTTAAATTTTTGTGCTTGCTTAGGCAGCACATATACTAGAACTAGAAAACTTACATTTAACCTTTTCACCTTACTTTTATTTCATTTCCCTTTCATTTCCTTATGCTTTATAACACATTATTTTCCCAAACTCTGTGCCAGCTCTCTCATCTGGTTTGTCCCATGTTCCTTTTCTGTTTTCTCCCACAGAAGTGACTCACAGTTCGCATACCTTAGGACCAAACTTTAGAGAACCAGAAACACATTTTGGAGAAAAGTTTAACTTTTTAATTAATGGTGCTGAGAAATCTGGAAATCCATAAATAGATGAATGAAATTGGACCTACATCTCACCCTGAACAAAAGTCAACTCAAAGTGGATCAAAGACCTAGGAGTCAGAAACTCTGCACCTCCTAAAAAAAAGTGTAGATGTAACACCCCAACATGTTGGCACAGGAGCCAACTTCCTTAACAAGACCCATAAAACATAAGAATTAAAACAAAAAATCCATATGGGGGATGCCATCAAATTAAAAGCTTCCACACAGCAAAGGAAATAATTAAGAATGTGAAGAGAAAACCTACAGAATGGGTTGCCACCTATTCCTCAGATAGGTTGTTAATATTTAGAATATATAAAGAACACAAAAAACTTGACAAACACAAAAAAACTAATAAATGGTTAAAAAATAAGCAGACTCTTCTCAAAAGAAGAAATAAAAATCACCAACAAATGTATGAAAAAATGTTTATCATCGCTACCAATTAAGAAAATGCAAATCAAAACCTCATTGAGGTTTTGTCTTAAGTCAGTCAGAATAGCAGTTATCAAGAATACAAATAATAACAGGTGTTGACAAGGATGTGGGGGAAAAGTATACCCATACTTTGGTAGTGGGACTTCAAATTAGTACAACCACTCTGGTAAGGAGTATGGAGACTCCTCAGAAAACTAGAAATGGAACCACCATATAATCCAGCTATTTCACTCCTTGGTATATATCCCAAAGATCTAAAATCAGCTTCCTATAGGAGTACATTCAAATTAATATTTATATCAGCACAATTCACAACCCTTCAACATATGAATAGACAAAGAAAATATGGCATATATAGACAATGGAATATTACTCGGCAGTAAAGAAGAATGAAATTATGTCATTTTCTAGTAAATGAAGGGAACCAGAGACTCTCACGCTGTGTGAAATAAGCCAGACCCAGAAAGTCAAAGGTCATGTTTTTTTGTGACAGTTAGCGGGGAGAGAATTTCATCAAAGTAGTATAAAGATTAGTAAAATAGAAGATGGGGTTGAGGGGAAGTGGGGACAGAATAATAGAAAAACAATGGTATGAATCTGATCTAACCTTTTTAGGTACGTACATGAATGTACTGTAGTGAATCTCACCATTATGCATATCCATAAGACACAAGGCACTCATTTAAAAAAAGAAAAAAGCTTTAAGTATGTAGTAGAAAAATCAAGAGAGTAGAAGAAAGGCAGGGAGGAGGAGAGAGTAAGGGAAGTACTGGGGACTGAATTAGAGCAAATTATATTTCATTCATTTATAATTATTTCAAAATGATACTAATGTTATGAATAACTAATATGAACCAATGAAAAAAGAAAACTCACATATAGACATATAGAGAAACACTGAGATTGGCAAGCAGGAAGGCTTCTTATTTTGTTAAGCCTCTGGGAAAATAACTTAATTGGAGTAGGGAAGAGGTTTAAAAACAAGAAAAAGAGATTTGGAGCAAAGGAAAGATCTAATGTAGATACTGTTATTGAACATTTAACAAGTGCTCATTCTTTACATCTTTTGCAACACTTTTGAATGTTTACTAAAGTAAAGAACCTGTGAAGAAGGAATTGTTATTTATTATGTTAATGTGGTGTAGTCTGAATTGGAGAAATGAAATGTGTAACCTGTTTATGTGAATTTGTCATTTAGAATTTTAATTATATTTCCAGGTGGAAGGTGAGAGCTTTCTCCTGATAGATAGGTGATAGAATTCTCACTTGCCCCAAGATGTCTGCATGTCATTTGCACTGTTGGCAATTTAAAAAATATATATATTTTTTATTAGTTGTTGATGAACCTTTATTTATTTATTTGTATGTAGTGCTGAGAATCAAACCCAGTGCCTCATACATGCTAGGCAAGTGTTCCACCAGTGAGCCACAATCCCAGCCCCACTCCTGGCAATTGGTAATGAGACTTCTCTCTCTAAAGCTTTTACTACTGTGATTGACATTCAAAGGACTGTTATTATTTCTTTACTGAATAAGTGAATGAAATAGTGAGGTTGTAACTTATAAACACAATGCAAATAAAAATGCTATACATTAAACTTATCTTTGTAAACTTATCTTTGTATGCCTATGTATTTATACTACTAACAAGCAGTGATTGTGGGTTCATGCAGATGTTTGAGCTTTCAGTATCCCTTTGCCTTGCATGTCTTTTCTTACCTGAATATAATCTTGGTTCATGGGTTGACTTGATACACCGCTGATATGGTCCAAATGTCCCATGGCAATATTATTCTCTCCCTTTATCGCATTACTCCTTGAGATTGATTGTTGCAAAGGTAATATTTCATATTGCTGCACAGAATTAGTACATTAATACATAAACGAAGCTATTTGTTTGTTGTGAACTCACTCAGAGTAAGTGTACAAGTAAGATGCATGTAACTATGTTCTTATTGGCACTCTGTCCATCCACAACTGCTGCTTTTCCAGAACGTGAAATTGAATCAAGTGAGTACAAACTGACCATAAAACACTTTTTATCTGCTTACCAATTTCAGAGCACCTTCACTTTGTGAAAATGACAACATTTCATTGTTTTCTGACTGTTCTTCCTTCTGAATTACATTACTTACCCATCATAATATCTATGGAATTTCAGAATAAAATTTTAGTAAAGAACATTTTTGAAAAATAATTTCAGATAAGTTGGTCTTGGAGTTAAAAGATTCAAAAAGCCCATGAAATTTTTCATAACTTCAAAAACAGCAGACATTTTCTATCATCTTATAGAGTAAAATTTCATATATGTGGATTTTCTCAAATGTCATAGTAACCATTCCTTCACAAACAAAGCTTTTGAAGTTGGGTTCCTGTCCATCTCTAAACTGATAACCACCTTTAAGCTCATATTTTCACATCATTAATGGCATATCTTCTCTGGCATGAAGATATGTGCACTTTATTAGTGCAGTCTTATATAGTGGATTTCAACATTCAAAATATCCAAAAATTAATAACAATGTTTAGTGGAATTTCTTACTCCACATGTCATTTTAGATTTATTGGCTACATGAACTAAAATACTTTGAATTTTCTAACAAAGTACAGAAATCTAATATGATCTATAGGACTCTATTTTCTAGTTGAATTTGTTTTGATGAAGCACGTGTCACTAAGAAATATTTAATGTGCACCTGCCATTGGGTGTTTACATTTTCATGTATGCCACAGCAGCTTCAGTTAGGATTCTGTACGGGACCCTCCTGCTGTCAGAGACTTGTCTACCTCTTTCTTTTCTACCTCTAGGGTACCCCTTAGTGGTTATTTGTATATCCATCAGTACCCCTTTGCCCCAATCCCACAAAGTGCAGGTTTTAAAGTAATAGTGAATGAAGCATTACTAACAACAGATATGTAAGTCTTAATAATGAGCACATACTACTCCTGGTTTTTCATTCTAATTACTTCTGGGGTTGGAAAAGGCATATTTGACTTCATGGATACCCTGGTCTTTCCCCTAGGATTATGTTTGCTTATTTTCTATGAAATTTGTTATAAGGGCTCCCTGAAATTTTGTTTCAGTTAAAGTAATCCATAGATGATTTTGTCTTTCAATGTTGGCAGACTGGACAAATTTTATGTTTTCAATAAATTATGCTTTTATAGAAAAGAACATCTCTGCCTTTCCCTAGGGTAAGAAATTTTTAATTTCATCACAAAGGTTTATGTTTTGTTCTGTTTTTGACATGTTTGGTAGTTTTTTAATTTGTTCCAATTAATAATACATGACAGTAGAATGCACTTTGATGCATCCTACATAAGTTTTACAAATTGTCATTAAAGCATTAATTTTTTAATACCATGGTTAATTTTTCTGAGTTTTCAACAAATTTCTATATTTGATTCTGTTTTACAAATACCTCCCAAGTTTCTAATGACAGTTATTTATATAAATGAAGTAGTTTCTGGAAAGGACCTACAGATGTCTGTGGTACATATCCAGTAGAGAGATCAAAGATCCCATTTATAGAAATTGCATTTCAATTAGATTCAATTGTAACTTGTCATACATTTTCTTCTGAAGATTTTTTTTGAAATATTTCTGTCCTTGAATCAATTTGTGAGGAAAAGTTACCCTCAACAAATAGAAATAAATTTATTCTCGTATATTCAGTGAAGTCTCTAGGATAGCTTTAAAGTCTTAGAAACCTCAAAAAATACAAGAGATTTTATGTGCACACTTTACATTAGAAATCAAGCAACACTTTCCCTGGATGCTCAACATGTGGATGAAGAACATCAGTTTATTTCCAGCTCATAGAACCACTTACATTCTTACGGACCTTCTTCTGCCTGCCGCTTTCCATACCTTAGGGGTTCTTCAGGACTCTCCTGCAGTATACCTGACCCCTCAATTTGGACTTTGCTGTCACCTTGGGTTCTCTGGAAACCTGCCATTTTCTCTGTCTCCCTAATGTGTGAATGAATATTTTATTCAGTGTTGCCCTCTGGCCTCTCAGAATCCCCAGGGTAGGAATGCTGATGCCTTCATCTTGGCACCCTCCATGCCTAGTGTGGTACCTAACCCATGGCAGCTGACTATGGCCTCGCCACAGTTGGAGGAAGGCGCTCTAAGCTGGAGTGCAGAAGTGGTAGGGAAGGAAAGCATATCAACAGAACCGCTGGCAGATGTACACAGGTTTGGCTGAAACCTTCTCTGTGTGGGAGGCAGAAGTGAAGGGGCAGATTTATAGAATATCTACAAAGATGGAACTGAAGCTAGTAAAAGAAAAATGAATGTGGAATCAGGGAAATCAGATTCTTTAGAAAATAGGGAGTTTGGTATAAGGGAAGATGGTAGAAGAAAAATGGTTTTGCAAAATAATCGTATTTCACTTGAGTTGGCAGTGTGCTATCCGATCAGAGATGACCTGGAAAAATTCACAATGTAATATAGTTTGAATGTAAACGACTCCAGAATTTGACAGGAAGGATCATTTGTATGTGGGTGATAACTAAAATTGTAAGGGATAGATATAGAGAGTAGCTTTTAGTTTTGGAAATTTATTGAAGAGGAAAAGAGAAGAGGGGGAGTCTTAACTGAAGAAAGAAGAAAGAAGAGCTGGGGGCCAAGAGAACAGGAAATGAGACTTGGCTGAAAAGCCACAGAAGTGGAATAAAATATCACTTGGTGTTTAATAATGATAATACAAATGTAAATAATAAAGATCATAGTATTGGTTAGACATGTTATTTCATTTAAACCTCAGAGCAACCATTTGCGAAAGATTGAATTATTTTTGCCAGAGAAGTTAACAGTAACAGAGAGGCAGGTTACTTGGTCAGTCTCCTAAGTTTTGGAGTTGTGAATGGAGCCCAAGAAGACACCTCCAAAATCTTGATCCTTAACCACTACCCTCTGGTCTGTGCTATAATTAAGCACTTTGCAACACTGAGGAATAGGTAGCTGCCCTTTGCTTGAGATGTGAGTTTATTTTATCTCATTTGATCTTCAGAAATCTGTGGGACCAGGAGAAAACGTGCTATCATCCTCTACTGAAAGGCAAAGAAGCAGGTTCAAAGGCAACACATTTTCCCTTGAGAGTCCAACAGCTGTCACTGGCAATGATTCAGCCCGAGCCAACAGCTTTGGGTCCAGGACATCTCAGTTTCCCCTAAACCATGGTAACTCCAGGTGTGCCTTTAGGAAAAGACTGTTGACATCAGTACTTTCATTATGAACACTCAGCATATTTTCATTATAAACACATCGCAAGCATACTTGTATCCGGTTTTAGTCATAGGGAAACTTTGTATTCTTACTTAGTGGGTCCATACATCCAGAGATGCAAAAGGTATTTTGTGAAGGGTGTATCATCACAGATTCTGAAGTTGAAAGTGTGTGACTGCTGTTTTAAACACTTCCTACATGAGGTGCTCATAAGCATGGCATTTTGTGTCCAAAGTTATTTAATTACTTTGGTAATTAAATTAATTAAGTTTGGTCCCAGTATAGCCAGTATGGCTTGCCTTTACTTAACAAGTAAAGGGAAGCCACATGGGGAAAGCTATGAGTTTGCATTCTTCTTTTTAAGTGAGACCTTCTAACTGAAAGCACAATAATCCCTAAACATTTACCAGTAATGATTTGATATGATCAGCAATTCATTACTTTTTCTCCCCAAGTCTTTTTCCCTATGACCACAAATAGAATGTTATCTAAAATCGCTTTTCTCAAGCATGTGTTTTACCACCCTTAACCATGTTTCCATTAACTTCTAAGACTTCTGACCTGAATGGCTAACTTGAAGGAGCTGAAGTGGGAATGGAGTCAGCAGCAAAAGCACTGTAGGCCTGCTCCATCCCCCACGCCCAGCCAGGGACCTTCATCTCGTCTGCTCCACACAACAGCTCCCAGAACTCAGTATTTTCTACCCTTGCATAGTAAAAGGAAAACAGAAGCCGGAAAAAATGAAATAACTCAGATGGGGGCTCACAAACAGAAAGGAAAGTAGATTTCAACCTGTTTGACTCTCAAGACTGCCTTATTTCCTCTATATTTAGAGATTCTTGGATTCAAATTCATTGCCGATGTTTATTTTTTAAAGTTCCTATTGGGGAATGTAAAATTAGAAGTAATTCATGTTTTGTGAAATACACATACAGAATGAACGTCATACATAGATGTACAAAATAACCAGCATACCTGCCAGTCATGAAGGTGAACTCTGCCATCACGCCACAAGTGCCCCCTCCCATCTTTTTCCATGGTACAGCCTCTTACCTATCAAAAGAAAAATGCTGTCTGCATTTCATGGTAATCGTTTTCTTTCTTTTCTTCTCCTCAAAACATGTTTTGAAAATATTATGGTGATTCTTAACTAAGAGAAGTGAGTTGTTACTTGAGTCGTGCTGATGCTTGTTAGGAAGGTGTGCAGGGATATGTTTATTAAATACTGTTTGCAGTCCTCATACTGAAGATCTCTTAAAATTTACTCAGATAACCATTTTTGAGGCATTTGAGTGCCCCAAAGTGGTCATAAGGGAAAATGCACCCTCCATCTAGTAACTAGACATCAAGACATCTGGTTCCTGGCCTCACTTCTACAACATTATGCAAGTTTATTTTATTTTTTTTCTTTTTGCCATTAAGCAAGAGCTCCCAGCTCTGCTTCTGAAAGGGCATGTGTGCAGTGCTGACTTGAAGTGGGGATTGCTGACCTGCTGGAGCGGCACCTGTGCTGTGTCCACTTCGACTCCTCTTTCACCCTTGCCACTGCAGTTGTTGGTATCAGTCGTGGCTTACCAGGGCTGCAGGCTGAGAGCTCTGGCCCGTGAATCCAGGCTGCTTTCCATACAAGCTCACATCACAGATCTTTGTGTCTTAGAAAACAAGGCCATTTGCTGTGGTTTGTTATGAGCTGTCAGACCCTCTAGGGCCCAGAGAAATATTTTGATTTTTACTCTCTTTTGAAGCTACTGCATGAGGATAAAGCTGCCTCTGAATATATGCAGTTTGTGGGCATGAACCAGGCATACAGAGGTGTTTTTAGCAATGGAAAGAAAGTGATTTCATTTCACTTTTAAGTTTTATCCTTGGTGGGAGTTTCTCAGCTTATTTCATAATCAAGGCAGAAATTCTTTTTTAGTGTGTCTCCATGGAGTCCCATCTGCAACCCTAATTTTTAAAAAAGGTTGAAAAGGTGGGTCCTAATCTAAATGATAATCCTATATTTATGAAGTTGACAATATCATAATGCAGACACAGACTAAGCACATGAGGAAGTGCGGTGTAAGAACTGCTGTCTCAGATTACATTTTCTCAAAGCTCTTTCTTGTTTCTTTTATGTCTGTTATTGGCATATGCTTGTTTGTTGAGATTTAGACAATGTCTGCAAGCTAGACCTTTGGAGAGTTGTGTGCTGATTCTCTCCTGTGGGATTTTGACCCCAGTATCATCACTTGCTCTTATACCCTTGACTTTCTTGAGGAATATTGCAAGACTCTGCAGTGACACTCTTCTATTTATGTAGAAGAGCTGTTGAGGACATTATGCTTTGTCTCATCATGTGACAGTTCAGGCAGATTTTCTCTTTTTGCAGCGTCAGGGAAAACAGTCTATTTTTCCTGGATAGCTAGTATGTTTTTAATATCAAAGATGGGACATCTTTCCTCTTTGCCAGGAACACAGGACTAAGTTTACCTCTCACTTGGGACAGGGGATCTGTGAATTTAAAACCCTTAAACTTTAAGTTATTTATCCATTTATGTATGCATCCTGTTGTATCAAGGGCATTTGAATTATGTAGGATCCTTTCTGCATCAAAAACCAGAATATGTAAATATCATGAAACTTGCTCACCACCAGGCCAACTGCTGCTAATAAATACAGCATGCTTTAGGTCTCTAATTTCCTTAGAGCAGCAATCTGCGGGTTTTTGGTAAGGGGTGCATCCTTACCTTCATGACAGCCTAGACATTGACATCTGCACCACGCACCAGCACACACTGACTTTCCTGTTTCCCAGCCCTCTGTCCAGGAGAGAGCCAACCTCCTATGTCTTAGTCTCTGTGGGTTCCTAAAGATGGTGGTGGATCAGAAGACAATCACTTAGCACTTGAGCTATGTTACCTTGGAGGCCTGATTTACTTGCCAATGAATCCGCACTTCCTTGTTGTTTATATCATTGTTTCCTCAGACTCCAGAAATATATTAAAGAAGAGATTGGGATAATTTCTAAAATAATGCCTTCTCATGTCACCAGGAAAATAAAAATAATGTGAGAGGAGACACTAATGTAAAACAAACAAACAAACCAAAACACAATTGACCTCGTATGCCAAGAACATAGACATCTTTGTAGTGAAGAAGACTGGGGTTAGGAGGGAGGTAGCATCCTGCCTCCATGTTTAAAGCAAATACTTGTTTTTTTCTAAGACCATGCAGCCATCCCTGGAGCAGCCCGCACGGAGAGAGCAGGAGAGGAAGGCAGAACACATCTTTTATGGAAGTCAGTTAAATTTCATGCTCTTTAACATCAGCTCTGATGGCAGGCCTTTTGCTGCAGTCTGGCTCCTTCCCCAGTGGGAACAAAAAAGGAAAAGTGATTAAAGTTCCCTCAGTAATAGACAGCAGGAGGCAATGGTCTTGGCGTCTTCTACAGAGGGAGAGAGAGTCCTTTAACAAGACTTGTGAGAGTTCTTTGAAGAAAAGAAGTTAAGACTGCAAGGGCTGGTAGAGGTCTGTGGTAACATTTGTTCATTTCCTCTACCTCGTATGGCTTCTTTGACTTCTTGGAATGGCGTCACCCTCTTCATTAAAATGTTGCTGATAAAAGGAGGAAAGTGAAGTTGAGCTCCCAGCTGGGGCCAGGGTTCAACCATGCTCTACTGTGAGCAGGAGTGTTGAGAACGTGACTTTCATAAGGCACTGAAATTGATAGGACTACACACCACTCACAGTGTGTGTCTATGGGTGTGTGGGTGTGTGTATGTGTGTGTGTGAGAGAGAGAGAGAGAGAGAGAGAGAGAGAGAGGAAGAAGGAGAGAGAGAGACAGAGAAAGACACACACACACACACACACACACAAGCACGCAGGGAATGTGAATGGATGACTCAGTGAATGAACACAAGACAGAGTTTCCTCTGTTTGCTAGGTGGCCTGGGATTGGGATGGCCAGAATAGCCTTTGCCTCAGTCTGGTGCACTGGCTAGAGTTCCCCCACAACAGTGGCCCCCCTCTTCCCCAGGACCAAACCACTGGACCTCTTTTTCTCTCTCTTTAAAAAGAAAGGAAAAAAAAAAAAAGTTTGCAATCAGCATTCAGACATTCTTATAACTAATAGGATTAGGGACGTTACAAAGGGATTTGAACAAGATAATTAGTTTGCTGCTTATTCCACAGTGGAACAAGTAAAATCCTTCTGAGAAAAGACAGACAAAATAGGTCAGAAAATGTGTGGGAATGAGGTAAGGCCCCTCCATGAGGACCCCAGTCAACTCGAACATTATGAAAGGACTCCAGAGCCTTCATTCACTGCTGTAGACTGTTTGCCTTTTTTTATTTATTTTTTTTCAACTCGGCCACCAGAGGTGTGAAGAAAATGACTTACTTAATTTCAGAGTTAATGGGTGTTGTTCCTGGACCCTGAGTATTCTGTTCCAAGTACATAAATGCAAACTTCAAAGTATTTCTCACAACGTGATATAAGGGAATGTTTTGGAAAATGTCTACAGCTCTTATCGTGCCTTTTACAAGCTGGAAAAAATTATACAATTAGGAGAACTCTTTAAAAAAATCTCTGATTTTCTTGAATAGATTCATTACTTTAATTGCAGAAAAAAATCTTGCAAACAGAAATATGAGGGGTGTGTTCTGTGGTTAATTAAAGTGCTTACTTGCTTAAGTGTTTGTGCTGTAATTTGCAGTTTTCACTGGGTAGAATATGCTTAAGAAGAGTCATTTGAATTTTTAAAAAAAATCATAAAAATAAACTATTTTCCTCCATTGCAACATCACATCTCCCGCCTCCTCTCCTCTTTCCTAAAATGGAGGGGACACTCCCTAGTGTTATCAACTATACTATTAATATCGGAGAGTTAAAGTATGGTTCCAAAGGAATGCTGGCAGAAAGACATCTTTGGAGGATCTCTGTGCATGTGGACACTGTGCTTCATTTAGTCAGCTTCTGAATCTCACAGCAGGATGAGTCAGATCAAGGGCCCAGAGGCTCCTGGGAAGGCTTTTGCACACTCTTCCCTTAAGATTGTTAGAGCGAGATACTGCAGGCATTTCTGTTCGGGGAACTATCCAGTGGCTCCATAGAAGTGGATCTTTTGATTTTCTCTCTGTTCGTGAAACACACAAAAACATGTTAGACAAGGGAAGCAATTAAGCCCTATAACACCATGCTGTTAAAATATGACATAATATTTAACTTAAATGAAGTTGATCAAATACATGCAATAGTCCCAGAGACTGGTTTATTTATATTCCTTCCTTTCACTTAATGTAGTTATGTTACATAATATTTTCACATTACAATAAAGTGTAAGCCGGGAATGTGGCATAAGGCCCTGTGTTTGATTCCCAGCACCACTGCCCCCACAACATACATACACACACAATGATGATGATGATGATGATGATGATGATATTACTATTATTAAATAATAATAATAATAAATGTTATTTCCTTCTTCTAAATATGTGAAGTTATTTTTGGCTCTCGTGTCCCAAGTCCATGGTTTAGTTTTAGGATTCAATTTGAAATTGACCTCTTAAGCTGTGATGTGGGGCCATTTGCTAGGGTTGGGCAAGTTAACCTCAAAATAAGGGCACCCACTGGTGAGGGGGTTTCCACTCCAGCTTTCCTCTACTGGCAGAAGACGTGCTTTTGTAATTTATCTGTAATTTATCTGGCTCTTTCTAATTAACTCAAAGATGCTCTGCTTACCATGGTAGATTTTAAGTGATTGGCACTCATCTTTAAGTGATATCTATTACTATGAGAGATATGTGTGTTTAGAGGGTAAAGTTCCTCAAATGACTAATTCTGACCAAAAAATCATCATATTAATAGATGGTTTCCGATCAGCATTTTCTTAAGCTCACTTAGTGAGGATTCAGAACAGCAAATACTCATCTAAAGGGTAAATTAAAGTAGAAGACTTCTAGACTGTCTGTGGATAAGGCCCCCTGTGTTGGACTTGGGGAAACATCAATGTGAATAGCAGGCTTTCTGAGCTCTAGGGTGTGGCCACCTGGGGAAGGCCCATATTGACCCTAAGAAAAGAATGACACGTTGTAGGCAGGGACACACCCAGGAACAGGGGCAAGGAGGATGGGGAAATGGAGGAGATTGGCTCTTCTGGAAGGAGGTGTTTTTTAGGGGAACTGGATTTCTTTAAAATGCTTTTATTGGCTCATGTATAACAGTGGGGTTCATTTAGACATAATTATACTGCATGGAATATAATTTGCTCCATTTCAGTCCCCACTGCTTCCACTCTTCTCACTCCCTCCCACCTTTGTCCATCTTCTGCTCTGCTGGCTCCCTTCAATTTATTTATTTACTTTTTAATGGGTGCTTTTTTAGATACACATAAAGGTGGGATTCACTGTGTTG
The DNA here is from genome assembly GCF_902686455.1 of Sciurus vulgaris. Taxonomy (NCBI): domain Eukaryota; kingdom Metazoa; phylum Chordata; class Mammalia; order Rodentia; family Sciuridae; genus Sciurus; species Sciurus vulgaris. The sequence goes on along the minus strand of NC_136469.1, from coordinate 130,992,300 downwards.
AATTCACATAGATACATAGTATGATTTGTCACATTCAATCTGCTTTTCCTCTCTCTTCCCATCCTTGCTCCCTTCCCCTCAATCTCCCTTTTCTATTCCTCGGCTCTTCCCTCTATTTTTGTGAGTTCTGCCCCCACCCAGCCTCCTGTCCCTCATTTTGCTTGAGCTTCCACATGTGAACAAAAGCATCTGACCCTTGACTCTCTGAGTCTGGCTTATTTCACTTAGTGTGATGTTCTCCAGTTATATCCATTTACCAGAAAATGCCAGAAAATTTTTATTTTTCTTTATGGATGAAGAAATATATACACTCCACTGTGTATACATACATTTTTCTCTATTCATTTATCTGCTAATGGGCACTAGGCTGCTTCCATAACTTGGCTATTGTGAGTGGTACTGCTATAAACATTGATGTGCCTATATTACTATAGTAAGCTGATTTTAATCCTTTTGGATAAATACCAATAAATGGGATAGTTGGATCACATAGTTCTTCTGTTCCTCATCTTTTGAGGAATCTCCATCCTGCTTTACCAAGGGGTTGTACTAATTTCCAGTTCCACCAACAATGTATAAGTGTACTTTTCTCCCCACATCTTCACCAGCACTTATTATTATTTGTATTATTGATGATTGCCTTTCTAAATAATGCAGCTGGAATCTTGCTGTAGTTTTGATTTCCATTTCCCTGATTTCCAGGGGATGTTAAACATTTTCCTAAATATACTTTTAGCCCTTGTGTTTCTTCTTTTGAGAAATGACGTTTTAATTCTTTTGCCCATTTATTGATTATTTGTTTGTTTGGTTTAGTTAAAATTTTTTAGTTTTTATATATTTAATTAAACCCCTATCAGAGGAGAAGTTGAAGAAGATTTTTTCCCATTCTGTTGACTTTCTCTTCAGACTTTTAATCATTCCTTTGCTGTGCAGAAACTTTTTAATCTGATGGTTTCCCACTTATTAATTTGTAACTTTATTTTTTGAGCCTCAGGGGTCTTGTTAAGGAAGTCCATGTCTGTGCAGTATGATGGAGTGCAACCCCTATATTTGCTTCTAAGAGTTGCAAAGTTTCTGTTCTAATTCTAGGTCTTTGATCCACTTTGACTTGACTTGTACATGGTAAGTGATAGGGATCTAGTTTCATTTGTCTACATATGGATGTCTCAGCACCATTTATTAAGAAGGGTTATATCTTCTCCAACGTATATTGTTGTAACCTTTTTTGAATATCAAATGACTGTACCTATGTGGATTTGTCTCTGTATCTTCTCTTCTATTCCTTTGGTATTTGTGATAATTTTGATGCCCAGACCGTGCAAGCGTTGTTACTACAGCTCTGCAGTCTAATTTGAGATCAGGTATTGTGATGGCTCCAGCGTGACTCTTCTTGCTCAGGATTACATTGGCTATTCTGAGTCATTTGTTCTTCCTAATTAATTTCAGGATAGATTTTTCTAGCTATTTGAAAAAGGCCCTTGGTATTTTGATGGAAAATTGAATGGAATCTGTGTCACACTTTTGATATGTGAACTTTTTGTCAACTCTGCCTATTTAAAACATGGAAGATCTTTCCGTTTTCTGAGATCTTTAGTTCCTTTCTTCAGTGCTCTGTAGTTTAACCTGCTTGGTTAGATTTATTACCAAGTTTTTTTCTTTTTTTTTTTTTTTTTGGTTACTGTGAATGGCATAGTGGAGGAAGGCCACACTGAACTGATTTGGGAGAAAAATAAACATGCTTTTTCATTTAGTGCAGTACAGGGTGAAGGAAATTTCATAGAGATAAACATTAATAAAATATTGGAAATTAGCCTAGGCACTTTCTGTTGAAGAATAATAAGGTGTTGAATAACTGGATCAGAGCATTCCAAATAAAGCCATAGGCTTAAACACAGGTAAAAATGTGTTGTGACATGCTGATAAGGTCAGGCTAAAGCTTAATTTTATTGTCATTAAATGTCTACCAATGGGAGCTGGGCATGGTGGTGTACCTATGAATCCCAGTGGCTTGGGAGGCTGAGACAGGAGGATTGCCAGTTCAAAGTCATCCTCAGCAAAGGTGAGGTGCCTAGCTACTCAGTGAAACCCCATCTCTAAATAATATACAAAATAGGGCTGGGGATGTGGCTCAGTGGTCAAGTGCCCCTGAGTTCAATCCCCAGCACCCCCAAGCCCCCAAAAAACTCTACCAATGAATATTTTGTGTAGAAAGATGTGATTTGATGCGTATTTCTAGGAAGGCTAAGGAAGAAAAGTATATACTGCAGAGTAGCAAGTTAAGTAGGAGTTAATAAAGATCTAGATTGTGGGAAGAATTGGAGAGTTGAGAGTAGGGAAGGAGTTTATTTGCAATGAGTGAGGGAGCAGGTGTTGGTGGGCATCTACTGTGTGTCAGTCTGTGTGCCTGCTTCTTACAGAATTTAATTCATGGAGTGGAACTTGGGCTTCTTGTTAGCCCAGGGTCTTGTTGATTGTTGTTTGAAAGGTAAACATGCAGATATTGTAAGGTTTCACTTGAGATTAGTAGGAATAACCATTTTTTAAAGTAAAGAATTAAGAATCAAAGAAGTAAAATGATCCCTCTACTCTCCCTCTACTCAAAATGCCCTTGACTTCCCCAACATCAGAGACCCTCTTTAAACATATACTCCAAGTAAAACTGTGTGATTGTTAGACAAACAGTGCTTCAGTACACATAACGAGATCCCCTTTCCCCCCCATATTTCCATCCTTAGACCTTTCTCTGTGGATGATCCTTCCAGGTGAGGTCTACCAGGTCATAGTTTTATGTGTTTTACTGGAATCTGGGATGCTTTTGATCCCACTGCAATATGAAGTCTGATAGCATCTACCTCAATATTGAGAGTGGCTTGCTAACTGGAAAACATTGTCATTCTTTTCTGAATGCTTTCTAATTTTATTAACATGGAATAGCAAATTAAATCAAACCACTTACTTCGACTGGGGGTCTGTAAACTACAGCTTAAGTGCAAAATCCTGTTTTACCTGGCTTTGCAAATATGGTTTCATTGGAACACAGCTACACCCTTTTGCTTATGTGGAGTTTATGGATGCTTTCAAGTTTCAAGAGTAGAGTGGTTGCTATGGAGACTGTATGCCTATAAAGTCTAAAATATTTATTGTAAGGTCCTTTACAGAAAAAGTTGGGAGGCCCCTGGTTTAAATGCAAAATAATTTTGTTGCCTGCATGGTCATGATCACCAATACTTGAATTGAGAAAACACAGCCTCCTTTGTAAAACTGGGTGAAGTCTAAAAATGAGATGGTATGAGAAATGCAAATGGTCGACTCACCTTATACTTATCAGGATTAATGAGATCACATATGTAAAACATTTAGAAAATTGCCTGGAATGTAGTGAACAACGATTAAATGTTAGCATTTTTGTCTTATTCACTTAGTGATCTCATGCAGCCTCTCAAATTCAGATTCTATAATGACTTCCAAATTTATATCCCCAGCCAGGACCTGCTTTCTATAACCCAGACTCATACTGCACTGCCTGCCCTCCATCTCCATTTGGATGTCACCCAGGCAGAATTTCCATCTTAACATGTACCAAACTGTGCTCCTATTCAGTCCCTAAAACTGGCCTCTCTTGTAGATTTTCCTTCTTGTAAACGAAGTCTCCTACTGGCACAGGTCAAAAAATGAGGAGTTGCCCTGACTCCCCTCTTTGTCTCACACCCCATATCAATCCTGAAGCAAATCCTATCAGTTCTACCTTCAAAACACACCCAGAGCCTTCCCACAATCTTACCACCTCTCACCATTACCTGGTCCAAGCTGCATGACATGCATCTGGTTTCGAGGATAACCTCTTAACTAGTCTCTCTCATCTTTTACTTCATTTCTTATGGTTCTCCAAACAGCAGCCAGAGTGATCCTGCTTAAAACATAAGGTAAGTCAAGTCACTCCCTTTGCTCATAATCTTGCCATGTCCTCCAAGCAGTCCAGTAGCTCTGACACCAGCTCCCACCATATCTTGTCTCTGCAGTCTCTCTGACCTCATCTCTGAGGTTATTTAATGCTGTTATTCATTCACTCTGCTCAGCAACACTTGCTTGCTTTCCTGTTATCACAATATGTCAGAAATTATTCCAACACAGGGCCTTTGCACATACTATTCTATCTGGAATATTTCCCCTGTGTGACCTACTCCCTTTTTATTTATAACACTTTTTCCAGATGTGATCAGTGAAAATAAGCCTGTATAAAATTCCATTCCTCAACCCCTTATTTCATATTTCTCTTCCTTTCTTTGTTTTTCTCCATACTTTCTGATCATCTCTGGACTATACTTTTTACCTAATTCACTCTCGTTGGTTTCCTCTCAACAGCTATTTTACCAGAAACTGGAGGAGGGCTTTGCACATTACACATGCTTAATATTTCCTGGATGTATTATTTTTTTCTTGGTCATGTTTAAGGCTTGTGTTTATTGTGCATTCACTAAGTTGTAGACATAATTAATGTATTATGTCTATCTTAAAGACAAGGCTCAAACACATAAAATAACTTGTTCCAAGTCATTCTGTTAGATTGCTAGGGCCACCAAAACAAAGGATGACTCACTGAATAGCTTAAGCCACAGAAATTCACTGGTCTAAGATATAGAAACTGGAAGTCCAAGATCAAGATGCTGGTAGTGTTGGTTCCTTTAGAGTCTACAAGGAAAATTGCCTCTGGCCCTCTCCTGGTTGCTTGTGGTTTGCTGGTGGCCTTTGGTGTCCCTTGGCATAAAGAGGAAACATTCTGATTTCTGTTTTAATCTTCATAATGGCATTCTTGCTGTGGCATCTGTCTCTGTGTCCAGTTTACCCCTTTCATAAAAACACCAATCATATTAGATCAGGGTCCATCCTAATGACCACATTTTAACTTGAAAGTTATTTAACTTGATTATTCTATTTTTTGAAGATTCTATTTCCAAATCAGGGTCATTTTTGAAAGTGCCTGAAGTCAGAAGTTTAACATGTGAATGGGGAAGCACAATGCCACCTATAGAAGTCTTTATGAGAAAGCTCGCATTCTCACCTGGACACCAGAGATCACAATGAACTAATGTCTGAATTCAACCTGAGTTTAATAATGTGTCTCAAGTGCCAACCTTGTGCTGTGGGCTCTACTAGGAACTATAGATAGAGTTCAGCACCTGACTTTGAGGAAGTCACCATGTAGCGGGAGAGAAACACATCATAAAGTTACAACCTACGACTTAAAAGCACCCAGAAGCAGTTCAATTGCCATTTTTAATTATATAAAGCTTTACATCTATTAGGTTTATTTTTTGCCAAAACCTTCTAATGAATTGGTTCCACCATTTAATTTGATTTTTAGTGGGATTGCCAGAAGTGCAATTAATTGTTGAAACTACCAACAGTAAAATTTTGCTTTGGAAAGCAGTCTGCCATCTCTTTATATACCATTAAATTTGATCATATGCTTGTCATCCTGGCAGAACATCTTGATATACTTGAAGAAACATGGTAGGGGAAATGGAAAAAAAAAAAAAGTATTGTCACCCCTACACTGTAGAGTTTCCAAATACAAATGTTAGCACGATTGTGTTCTGCCAATCCATCATTAGGTTGCATCTCCCTGGAGTTAAAGCTGCATCTGGGTTTGGCAGGAATGCATTATCACCAATCAGAGCAGAGATCACATGTCAGTCTCCCCAGGAAGATGTATGGTCTTGTGTACTATCAGGGTTAGATATGCTTATGTTGCAGACTTTAAATCAATTTCTGAAACCTTTCTACAGATGTGGACTGCTGTGGATCTGTAAATAGCATAGTATACGGTGAGCTGCAGTTGATATATACAGCTGGAAAAATGCTGATGTATGGGGCAATAGGAAACAAAACTAACACTAAAATCACAGCTCCAAACTTGCTGAGAGGTTCTCATCTGTTTAATGGCATTCTTAGAACAAAGTTACCTCTGAATTGAAAGTTGCCATTTTCTCATGTCAGCGCAGAATCTTAATGATTTTAAAGTTCTAGGATTTTCTTTTGTAGTTATTATTTGATATGAAATTTATTTTACTTGTAAAATGGTGTGCATGCTGATATCAGGATAGCTTTTATTTCTTTTTAGGTATACAGTGAAGCATATATGATTATATCCTATTATTTGGGAGTGTTTCTGGGCACAATTTTTAATGTACTCACCAGCGATAAAGTTAGTGCAAACAGAAGCAGGCCTCTACAAAACGTTTTAGCTTCTCTGTCCATTCTGAGCACAAGATCTTTACTGCAATTAAATTTACACCCATAACTCCCAATTCAAATACATTTATGTTACCTGACTTTTTACCCAGGGTTTCAATAGAATAAATTAAAAATAACTGAAGCCTTAATGTGGAAAAAAAGAATCTCCATGAACAGCAAACTGTTAACTAATGGACAATGTAATTTTAACACTGATTTTAAATGCTTCCTCATTCTGGAACTGGTGAAAAACCTGCGGTAGAGTTGAGATCCTGTTTTTTTGGGACATGGATTTTATGTGATTCACCAATGCCTTTGGTTGTGGTGGTGGTGGTAGTTTTTACAGATTTGTATCTCATCCCCTGGCACCTGCTTTCTTATATCTGCTTTTTATACCACTGACAAAGAATTTTCCATCTTTTGCCTACGTTTGCTTCAAATATACCTTTTTAATACAGCTAACGGTTCATCTAGGTCAGCTTGCATGCTTCCAATATGGATTTGCTGCAAAGTAATAAATGAATAACTGTGGTGGTAACTAAGGAACAAATTCCCTCATCTAAACCCTCTCTCTCTCTCTTTTCCTCTCTCTCTGCCTATTCCCACCACCAGGTGCAAACACACACACATACACACACACACACACACACACCCCACACACACAATGCAGACACATGCCCATTCTCAGTACCCTCTTTGTCTTTTTGAGTTAAGGATGCCACTTCCCTTAAGTTTGCCTTCAGGAGAGTTAACTTTCAAGCTGCACAAATCAGACTTTGATAATTTCCTCATAGATTACCAGACGTTCCATTTACTATACAACAGCCCAGAACTTTACTCGATACCCATTTTATTCCCACTGGGTAGATCCATAAAGAAAAACATTCTCTATGCAATAATTATGTCCTTGGTTTAATTTGTTGTAGTCAGAGAACCCAGCATATATTTTTTTCCAGCACATATTTTAAAAAAATCATTTTAATAAAACAAGGATATAGTTACACAACATGAAAATAAGTGATTTTAATCAGAAGAAGAAAAATGCAAATGTTATAATGGGGGTCGGGAGTAAAAGGTTGAGTAGAGGCAAACTGCATTGGGTGTGTCTTGATGAATCAGCTGCTCTTCCTCAGTGGAGAAAGGATGTTGGAGGAGGGTGGTGAGGACTAAGGCACCTGCCAAGTGGGGGACAGAGGGTGAATGGAGAGGGGCAATCCTTCCAGGATGGAAGAGGGACATGGTTGAGGCTATGGTGTGAAACGGAGAAAGCTTTGCTGACTGTGGGAGCTTCGCACAGCAGGAACCAGCTGACCACATTTGCATTTATAAAGTTGCTCTGTGACACAGGGGATGAGTTGGAGAGGGCATAGACAGGAAGCAGCCCTTTCTTGTTCAGTGTGAGCTTTATCCTAAGAGTAAGGAAGAAAGACAGGGAGGGTTACTATATTGCCAGCTCTCCCCATGGAATTTTCCTTTTGGTGGAAATGATAGCTGAAACTTCATTTCGACTTGATATTTTTATAGGTAGTGTTTAGATCTGTTATGGATTGAAGTCTTTTCAGATGAGAGAGACAACTAAGGAAAATAAATGGAAGTGAAACTTTTGCGGATAGTATATTGAAATAGAAAAAGTCTACTTTTCCTTGCTCTGGAAGCTTAAAAGTAACAAGAATAAGTCACATGAATTGAAAAGGATTTTGTTTCTCATAGGTCATGTTATGTCTGGGAAATCTCCAAGTTCTTTACAGCAACATATCAGGGAATGCAGTGACATTTTCAGAGGATACTGCTCACATTATTCATGCGTGCACACACAGCTTCGGTGATTAGAAAGTCTTTTACTAAAAGATAAAGTGTTGGGTAGGGCACAAAGGATTCACTTTTGTCTTTTCTGAAAATGCTACTGATATTTCGATGTACATTTTACTGAGTGCAGACACAAACAGATTGGATTTAATTTCTTTCCACATGAGAAATAGTTACTTTCTTGGAGCAGGCTTAAAATATTTCAAGAGGACAGAACCTTAAGGACTGAAAGTTCAAAAGATTGGTGCTTTAGGGGACAAGTCATGGAAATGATACATTTTCTCATAAACTTTAAATGCATTTTGGCCTAAGCAGATAACTTTTAGCTCAAGGCACTGGAGAACATCATTCATTCATTCATTCATCACCGGTTTATTGAACCATAGCTGGGGCATCAGCTGTTGGCAGAGAGGTGCAAATCTAAAAACAAACAAATAAAAAAAATGTAAAACAACAACAACAAAAAATCTCTAAAACTGCAATTCAGAGCTTGACCATGAATGACTTTATAATAATGATTAGCAACTATGTGTTGAACACTTACTATATATCATGCAATCTTAGGTCCCAGAAGTGTTTATTTTGGTAGTTATTGTGGAATATTTCATAATAACTCAAGTCTTCCTAACTCCTGAGCAGCCCTATCATTTAACCATTTTCCTGGAGAAGAGGAACAAGGTGTAAGATTGAGCTGAAGAACTCAGTGAGGTAAGAGAACTTGGAGGCAAAGACAGAGATTTCAGGTGGACAAAAGAACCAAAATGTGAAATTACGGACTGAGGAGTCTGTTGGTTTGACAGTGAGTATCATTAGAATTTAAAGGAGAAAAGGAAAGCCAGCTAAACACATGCTGGAACAGGTGTGTATTAATGTGTGTGGAGGATACTATCCCTGGAGATGAGGGTCTCCAAGCAAGGATTACTGTTAGGCTTATAGACACTACTGTGGAAGGGGAAGGGAAGAAACGTTCTCCTGGGACACTGCCATTTTATAAGGAGATTCCAAGACACACTTATTTTTCTAGAGTTAGAAGGTCAGTCATAGAATGGGAAGCGTGAAGAGGAAAATAAGAGTGAACCTCTGTCATCCACTGGTATTGTGGCAATAGGGGAAGATAAGAGCCTCACACAGGGAGGATTTGTTGAAGGCACAGCTGAAAATGTTATCTTATTTTCTTTTTTTATTCTCTTGTTCCCCTAAATGTTGCTTTAGGAAGAAAAATATCAACTTAAGCATTTCAAGCTGTAGTGTCTCCTAGATTTGATTGCAGTTGCCATAGCTCTCCTCCTGCCTGGCTCTGGAATCAAACCCACTTCTGTTAGAGTTCATCGGCAAAACATGCAGACATTGTGACCACATCCCAGTTTTCTTTTAGAATTAGCAACATTGTAGATGTGGATAGACCATGTCAGAACCAGTGGGATACATGCTTGCTATTGACCTTGCTATTTTAATAATATAGTGCTTCTTTGTGTGTGAGTGTGTGTTTATATATATATATTGGTACCAGGGATTGAATCTAGGGGCACTTTGCTACTGAGCTACATAGCCAGTCCTTTTTATCATTTTCTAACTGAATTTGATTTTTTAATTTTGAGACAGGGTCTTACTAAGTTGCTTAGGGCCTCACTAAGTTGCTGAGACTGGCCTTGAACTTGCCATCCTCCTGCCTCAGCCTCTAGAGTCACTGGGATTACAGATGTGCACTGCCTCGTCCAGCTTTTTAGATTTTATTTTGTAGAGAAAAGATCTTTAAAATTTCTTGGCTCGCTAATTTCTCAGTTCTCTCCCCTGTGCTCTGCTGCATTCCAGCCCGTTGACTCACCAGGTACCCCTACTCCTTGGTCTCTCTAACACCCCAGGCCGCTCACATTCTCCTGGGCTCACAATTGCCTTTGTCTCTGTTACATACTTTGAGACATGATTGCTTTTATCAACCCAAACTTTCGTCATGTGCACAATAACAAGATTTTTAAATTTAGATTAAAAAAAAAAAAAAAAAAAAAAAAAGATGCCACCTTGACAATTCACACATGGACTGGAGCCTCCTTGGGGTGATTCCACAGGGCTGGTTCCACCACGGCTCCGTCCTGCTACCAATCATGTCAGTTTCTGCCATTCTCCTCGCCCCTCTCCCATTCATTAATTCAGAGAGCTCTGCACCCAACCCTGTTATTAAATTATCTGCTATTAAAATGATAAATTGGTTTCTGCTTCAGTAATTCAATGTGCTTGAAGACTACTCTTTCTGGAACCCTGCGTTTCTATTAATGTGTTATTTAAAAGGAAGTATTTCTTACCTGAGCAGCATATTTTCAAGGATTTTCAACTTTTATTATGAATTTGGATCCATTTAAAAAGATGTTATAAAGAAATCTTTTAAAATTAAATACATTTTCCACAAGTAAAAAAATACAGGAATGCCCATTAAAGAAAAGAGTTAAGGAATATGTGTGGAGTCAGATAACCGAAAGGGACTTATGTCTTCATCATCTTTTAGACATCAATGTCTCATCTCCAGGGTCTTATTTTCATACTGTAGCCAGGCTTGGGTTTTGCTCTTATTCCTTGATGCAGGGCATTTATTAGGGTTTAGTACTTCAGGGACTAGATAAAAAAAAAAAAAAAAAAAAAAAAAAAATGGGTATGATCTTGGGAGTGTGTACATGTATATTTTTCCAGGAATAGGCCCACAGATTTCATAAGATTTTCCAAGGGTTCTAAGTTCTCTTTTCTCTCATAAAATATAAAAGTCACTGCCGCAGTGGAAAGGACTTTGATTCTATAAAATTCTACTCAAATGCAAGTTCTACTATTTTTGCAACTTTGGATGAAATGTTGTGACTCTCTAACCTCAGTTTCTCAAGAGTTCCCTAAAGATGTCAAGTGGCCTAAATGAGGCAAATATGCAAAGCCCCAAGCCACAGTGGATGCTAATAAGTGTTATGGAGACCTCTTTCTTCTACCGTAACATTGTTCCATTTCCTCTCTCTCATTCTCCATTAGAGATGGAAACCAGCTGCTCAAATCTCTGTGCACAACTGTCTGTGTGCTTAAAGCACTTAAGCACACCCTTGCCTCCTTAACTATGGGTTAATTCCTTTGACCCTTCTTGGAAGACAGTTGTCAGATAAGAATTTTCTCAGTGGTTTGCCCACTTAAAGCAGCCTATCTCTGGAGGCAAGCAGTTGAAGGGAAGCTGGGTATTGTTAACAACATAGCTCAGCCTCAAGCTTAGTTTCTTCTGGTTTTACTTGGCAGTACAGATCATCTGCTTTGCAGGAAGGATAAGATCACTTTCCATTGTGTGCTTACCCATTACACGGATGGTTCCGATCAGCCCTGAATTGGGAAGTAAGTTCTAAGGAACCACCATTTCTTAAGTGATGGACAGCAAAGAAGAAAGAGTGAAGCCGCAGAAGTAGGGGAAGTTTGGGGAAACTGTTTGAAATTGTATCTAGGATTTCCAGTAAATCTTTAGCCCAGGAAAGCCAGAAATTAGTATTCAAGACCAACCATTCAGTTCTCTCTTTCCTTACTATGCAAAATTAATCTGGCAGCTTTTAAAAACACGGACCTTACAATTTCAATGCTGCAAATTAAGAAAAGATGAAAGAAAATGTGCATCATTTAAAATAAATAGCTGCATCAAAAGGCCCCTCTGCTTATTTATTGTCCAAACAACTAAATTTCAGATGCATAATATTACAATCCTAAATTCAAGACCAGCTATTCACATTATTAACCATATATACAGAGAACAAATAGGCAACTCTACCGAAATAGATGATGTTCAGAAATATCTAATCTATACCCAGCTTCTCTTTGTTGTATCAGGTGGAATAATGTAGATGAACTTATCTTATAAATTATAGTTTGGGACCTGGTTTATGTTTAACATTTTCACAGAACAAAAGAAACATAGACGTTAGATGCAGAATCCTGGAGTCTGATACACAGGGACAATCATGGCCCTGATAAGTCTTGCTAATGAAAGCAGCTTGCAGAACAGAGAAATGTGCTTGGGAAGGCCATTCTGTGGACAGACTTCAACTCCCCTTTCCTGTTACTCACACAGTATCCGTGAGATTCTGACCTCTCTGGGTTATTAACGAATACCCCTAAATCTTTGCAAAACTTTCTCAAAGTCCAACAATTTTCCTTGTGTGGGGGAGGAAACAGTCTGTGAGGAGCCAGGACAGACAGGAGGGATTCATGCATCTGGTGTGCAAGGGAGAAGGGATCAAGCAGATGTGGCCATTGTTACGAGACAGAAAGCCAGAAGCTGCCACTGGGCTCTACAGTGTTCAGATGTGTGTTGTATCCTGTGTTTTGACAAGTAAAGTAACTTTATTTCAAAAACTCCATGTTTAAAAGTCTGTGTAAGGTTTCTCTGATATGCAGTGCTTTCGTTCAAATTCCAAAATCCTTTCTTGATTTGGGGAGAAATAGATGAAGGTAATAGGTAAGAAAGTCTCATAAGAGAATGTGATGTCATATGTCCTCAGAAGGAAATAGGTTAAAATCTGCTGCCAAAGACGAACAGTAACCTCTTCTGCAGAAATGGGGACTAGAGAAGGGTGCATCATTGCTAGGTTAACAACCAACGTTTCAGTAAAAGAGTAAAACCCGAAAAGCCCCCCTTACCTCACATACTAAAGCACTTTAAAATCAAGACACAGTACTACAATTTCCATAAAATACCAATGACATTCCTCAAGACCTGGAAAAAACAATTCTAAAATTCGTTTGGAAAAATCAGAGAAACAGAATAGCCAAAGCAATCCTGAGCAAAAAGAGCAATGCTAGAGGACTCACGATACCAGACCCGAAATCATACTACAGAGCTACAGTCACAAAAGCAGTATGGTTCTGACACCAAAGCAGACATGAAGACCAGTCGAATACAATAGATGACATGGATGTGAACCCACATAAATACAAATATCTGATACTAGACAGAGTTGCCGAAAACACTCATTGAATAAAAGATAGCCTTTTCAACAAATGGTGCCGGGAAATCTGGAAATCCATATGTAGAAGAATGAACTTTCTCTCTCTCTCTCTCTCTCTCTCTCTCTCTCTCTCTCTCTCTCTCTCTCTCTCTCCCTGCAAAAATGTCAACTCAAAATGGATCAACGACCTAGGAATTAGACCTGAACCTCTGCAAATGCTAGAAAATAATGTAGGTCCAACACACCAACATATCGGTATAGGAACCAACTTCCTTAGCAAGACCCCTAAAACACCACAAATAAAATGAAAAAAATCAATAAATGGGATGTCATCAAATTAAAAAACTTCTGCACAGCAAAGGAGACAATAAAGAGCATGAAGAGAGATCCCACTGAATGGAAGAAAATCTTTGCCACTGCTCCTCAGATAGGGCATTAATATCCAGAATATATAAAGAACTCAAAAAACTTAACACCAAAAACAAAACAAAACAAAATAACCCAATCAATAAATAGGCAAAAGAAATAAACACTTCTCAAAAGAAGAAATACAAAGGGTCAACAAATATTTGGAAAATTTTGCAACAACTCTAACAATTAGGAAAATGCAAATCAAAAGTACATTGACATTTCATTTTACTCTGGTCCGAATGGCAATTATCCACAATACAAATAACAAGAAATGTTGGCGAGGATGTGGTGGAAAAGGTACTCATACCTTGTTGGTGGGACTGCAAATTAGTGCAAACACTCTGGAAAGCAGTATGGAGATTCCTCAAAAAATGAGGAATGGAACCACCATGTGATCGAGCTATCTCGCCCTTTGGTATATATCCAAAAGATCTAAAATCAGCATACTATAGGGATACAGCCACATCAATGTGTGTCGTTAGCACAATTCACAATAGCCAAGCTATGGGAGCAACTAAGGTATCCTTCAACCGGTAATGGATTTTTTAAAATGTGGCATATGCACACAATGGAGTTTTACTCAGTCATAAAGAAGAATTAAATTATGGAATTTGCCGGTAAATGGATGGAACTAGAGAATAGCATAAGTGAAATAAGCTAGCCTCAGAAAGACAAAGGTTGGATGTTTTCTCTAATTTGTGGAAGCTAGCTCAAAATAAGGGGTGATGAAGAGAAAGAAGAGCGAAAGGGAAAAGTTGGGGGGATTCCATCAAAATAGAAGAAAAATCAGTGGACTCGAAGAAGGAGATGGAGCGGGAGAGAGAAGGGAAGGGAGAAGGGAAGAACCGCAGAATGGAACCGTCATGTACTCATGTGAATATACCCCAGTAAATCTCACCATCATGAATATTCACAAGACACTAATTATAAAAAACAATAGCTAAATGTAAATAGCAAAAAGATCATTAAGTGGAATGAAGGGAATAGGGGGAGGGAGGAGGAAAGGGAGAGGGGTAATACTGGGAAGTGAATTAAAGCAAATTATATCCCATGCTTCTATAAGTATGTCAAAGTGAATCCTAATGCCATATACAGCTAAAAAGAACAAATATATAAAGAAAAAGGGATTTATGAGAGGTAAAATAAATAAACAAATATACAAATCACTACTTTGCAATAACAATAATGGGAGGATCCATGGAGGTTTTCAGCCTCTTTACTCACAGAATATTTAAGGAGAAAGAAGAATGTGAAGGGGTGTTACAGGAATCAACAGAGCTTCTCCAATGAGAAGGTATCAAGAGTGAATCTGAAGGAGACATAATGGTCAAAAAGAAGTGGGGGGCTGAGGTTGTAGCTCGACAGTCAAGCGCTTGCCTGGCATGTGCAATGTACTGGGTTCGATTCTCAGCACCACACATAAATAAGTGAAATAAAGGTCCATTGACAACTAAAAAATATTTAAAAAAATAGAAGTGGGAATTTTCATAGGCTGGGATTGCCTCAAACCTCTATACACACAGTCACACTTGGAGCGCTGAAGTGCCTGGATCAGTCTGTCTGGCTTCTTAATTCACCATAATTTTCTTTCTGAGGGACTTAAGAAATATACCTATTTCCTAAATGGTACTGATGACTAATATTGCACTAGTTTATTGACACTAAATACACTGTTGGTTTAAGTCTGTACTTCTTAAAAATGTTATTGGTTCATAATTGGTATATGTAATGTAATGGTGGACTCAGTTATAACATTCACACAGGTACATATGAATAATGTAATTTGATCAATTTTGTTCCCCAATAAGACCCCCTTTTCCTCCCCTCTTCCCATTCTGGATCTCTTTCCTCTATCCTACTGATCTCCTTTCTATTTTCATGATATTCTTTTTTAAATTTTAATTTTATCCAATTTATTTTCAATTTGTTTTAATTAGTTATAATGAGAGTAGTATGCATTTTGACACATTGTATACAAATGGAGCCTAACTTCTCATTCCCCTGGCTGTACATGGTGCAGAGTCATATCGATCATGTAATTATACATGTGTATAGGGTAATAATGTCTGTTGTATTTCACCACCCTTCCCACCACCACACCCACTTCCCTGCCCTCACTCCCCTCTGCCTAATCCAAAGTTACTCCATTCTTCCATATGCCCCACCCCCTGCCATTATGGATCAGCATCCATTTATCAGCAAAAACATTTGGCCTTTGGATTTTGGGGTTTAGCTTATTTCACTTAGCATAATAATCTCCAACTCCATCCAATGGAGTTGCCATTTACCTGCAAATGTCATCATTTCATTCATCTTTAAGACTGAGTACTATTTCATTCTGCATATATTATACCACATTTTCTTTATCCATTCATCTGTTGAAGGGCATCCAGGTTGATTCCATAGTTTAACTATTGTGAATTGAACTGCTATAAATATTGATGTGGCTGTGTCACTGAAGTATGCTTATTTTAAATCCTTCATGTATAAACCCAGGAGTGGGATAGCTGGGTCAAATGGTGGTTCCATTCCAAGTTTTCTCCGGAATCTCCATACTGCTTTCCAGAGTGGTTGCACCAATCTGCACTCCCACCAGCAATGTATGAGTGTAGCTTTTTCCCCACATCCTCACCATCACTTCTTATTGCTTGTATTCCTAATAATTGCCATGCTGACTGGTGTGAGATGAAATCTTAGGATAGTTTTGATTTGCATGTCTGTAATTACTAGAGATGTTGAACATATTTTCACATATTTGTTGATTGATTGTGTTTCTTCTTCTGTGAAGTGTCTGTTCAGTTGCTTAGCCCATTTGTTGATTGGGCTATTTGTTTTTTGTGTGTGTGTTAAGTTTTGGAGTTCTTTATATATCCTAAAGATTAGTGCTCTACCTGAGGTGTGTGTGGTAAAGAAATTAAAGGAATACGAATAGGAAAAGAACTAAAAATATCACTGTTTGCCAACAACATGATACTGTATTTAGAAGATCCAGAATTTTCCACCAGAAAATTTCAAGAACTAATAAATGAATTCAGCAAAGTAGTAGAATATAAAAATCAACACCCATAAACCAAACGTGATCCTATACATTGTGGTGAATCTACTGAAAGAGAAATTAGGAAAACTAACCCATTCACAATAGCCTCAAAATAAATAAAATAAAATAAAATACTTGGGAATCAATCTAACAAAAGAAGTTAAAGACCTCTACAGTGAAAACTACAGAACACTAAAGAAAAAAATTGAAGAAGACCTTAGAAGATATAAAGCTGTCCCATGGTCCTGGATAGACAGAATTAATATTGTCAAAATGCGCATACTACCAAAAGTGTTATACAGATTTAATGCAATTACTATTAAAATCCCAATGACATTCTTCATAGAACCACAGAAGGCAATTATGAAATTCATTTGGAAAAATAAAAGACCCAGAATAGCCAAAGCAATTCTTAGCAAGAAAAGTGAAGCAGGAAGCATCATAATACCAGACATTAAACTATACTACAGAACAGTAGTAACAAAATTGGCACGGTAGTGGTACCAAAATTGACATGTAGACCCAGGTATAGATTAGAAAACACAGAGACAAACCCACATAAATACAGTTATCTCATTCTAGACAAAGATGCCAAAAACACACATCAGAGAAAAGATAGCTCTTCAACAAATGGTGCTAGGAAAACTGAAAATTCATATGTATCAAAAAGAAATTAAACCTCTGTCTATCCCCCTACACAAAACTCAATTCAAAGTCCATCTGGGACCTAGGAATTAGATCAGAGACTCTGTGCCTACTAGAAGAAACAGTAGGCCCAAATCTTTATCATGTTGGCTTAGGAACTGACTTCCTTAATAAGACTCCTAAAGTTCAAGAAATAAAACCAAGAATCAATAATGGGATGATAGTTTTTTTTTTTTCTCTCTCTCTCACTCTGACTTCGCAAATGAAAGAAAACATACAGATCGTTCTCTTTGAGTCTGGCTTCTTTTGCTCAACATGAGAATCTTCAGTTCCATGTATTTTTCTGCAAATGATAAAATTTTGTTCTTTTTTATGGCTGAAGAAACTACATTATATATATATATATATGTATATATATATTATACTATATGTATGTATATACTGAATATTTTTTATTCATTCATCTGTTATTTTGAATACCTAGGCTGAATCCATAACTTGGCTATATTGTGAATAGTGCTGCTATAAACATGGGTATGCATGTATTGCTATAGTATGCTGATTAAGTATATATTTTGATATGGCTCAACATTCATAGTTATTTAAAGCATTCCAAAGTATGAATTTTAAAAATTATTTTCATATCAGGAATGATAGGAATAAGTATTTCAACTATTTCTGGAAGAGCTTTCAGTATTACTTTGTTGAATTTTGATGATTCATTGTTTTTCTTGGAAATTAATGTATTTGGTGTACTGATAACAAAACAATTAACATAATTGCTATTACATAAGTACCTTTTTTAACTATGGAAATATTAAGAGTCTGTGAAGGCTCAAATAGGACCATTTGGAAACTTAGTTTAGATATTTGCTTATTCTACATTTTAAGTTTTATTGGGAAAATTTGTTCATAGGAAATTATTGAATATTTTCATTTTACAAGATTATTTAGAAACTAGAGGCAGAGTATAGGTCTTATCCTCTTGCATTGTTTTCTAATTTACAGTGAGGAAAAATATTATATTTTTACTTTGGTTTGCTTAAAAAATTAATAGAACTTTAATACTAGAAGTACTAAGTAGACTATTGAAGAATTTAAAATAACCAGTAATTAGAGCTATAGACATGAGAGAGAGAGAGAGAGGAAGAGAGAGAGAGAGAGAGCACAAGAATGTGAAATCTAGAGTATTCAATGAAAAATAAAACTATTAAAGTTATGTGATTTCTAACCATTGCTAAAACAAGTTAGATACAAGTGGAACTTTATATTATGATTTCAAGATTGACAGATCAATGCTTTTTTCTGAATTCCTGAAACATTAGAAATTAATTAAAAACATTAACTTATTCAAAATACACTTGAGTGATTTTGAATCTTCCTTATATTTTGATACTTCTACTTTTATCTCTAAGAGACCATTAGAGATTCTCCCCACTTCTCACTCTCCATATGTAAAATGAAAATAATGTTGCTTTCCCTCTCCAATGATATGGCAGGAAGGAATATATAAAAATAAAATTACATTTCAACAGACCAACCACATGGATCCCACATGGTGTTGGAATACATTTTATTCATGGGGCCATTAAAAATAGCTTTCTATTTATTTTTCACATGCCAGAAACTTGTGTTTTATGTCCTGTTCTAATGTGTCTTATTCCACCTAAATATCTAATGGTGCATCAGAAAAAGCCAGTGGTAAATGTCAGAATACAAGAGACCTGGAAACATCCTTCATCCTTTCCCTTTACCTCCTGCCAAAGAACACATGGTTCACTCCAAAGAGAGAACACAGTATCTGATCTTTATCACCTACCTGTATTTCTGATGAAGGAAAATGTTGACTAACTAGGTATGCTAATTTTAACTATACATATTACACAATAGAATTTTTCACTCTGTCCTGATTTTAGCCAACTTCTCTGTGAGTCACAATGCTCTGAAACATCAAATACTTTGAAATATGCAAGTCTATGGGTTTGTATCAGACATGTACTGCTTAAAAATCCCCCAAAGTATTTTATTTGTCTTCAGTATTATAAGCCCCCAGCAGCCCAAGTCAGGGACAGTCAGTGAGGACCTCAGAGTCCCAGCTCTGATATCCTCTGGGCAACCCTGTGATATCATATCCCTGTTGCATTTCTTCCAGAGTGGATGGCTTTCACTCAGTGGCACTTACTATGGGGTGAGTGTGACTTCTCTTTAGGGATTAAATAAAAACTGCATTTCTCCCTCATGGTTAAGGTTGTTCTTTCCTTGTAATTAGTCCACTGGCATTAAAAAAATTCAGTCAATTTAGACATTGTTTCTTTTGCACATGACTCTTTTGTTTCATTAATGCAATGCAAAGAAATACTACATGCCAGAAAAAAGGATATATTTAATTTTGTTAAGGTGTATAAAGTTTTCTGAAATCATCTAAAATGAAAGCTATTCATACTTTGGAGCTTAACTGCCTAGTATTACACACATAAATGACATGTATGCCCTGGAATTATTTTATCAATGGATATTTCTTACAGTGATGTCCTCAGACTGAGAAAACTGTGCTCAAATGTGAGCCTTCAATCTGCTGGGGTTAATTATCTGTGCAGAATGGCTAAGTATAGTTTGTGCATAGATCATTTTATACACTACCTTTGTATCAAATTGATTTAAGTGCCTTTTTGGAACAGTTCTTGGGAAGAATTGATTCAGTGGCCAGTAGATTGACTTACACAGCAAAACTGTGTCTGGGTTTATTCTGGCATCCAAATACAGTTTTAAGCAAATGGAAGGGATGGTGGTGCGTGAGTGCAGTTCTCCATCAACTCAAACTGTGAAATGCTGTGACGCACATTATTAAAAGAGATTCAGTAAAGTATGATGGGTTAAAATACCCATTGACAACTGGCACAAAAACAAAGCATTTGAGCAACATTATAAGTGATAAAGTAAATTTTGTGTCTTGAAATGGTGTAATTGTGACCTGGTCAAGGTAGAATTGATGACGTGTTCTAATTATAAAACTTTCTGTGTCACAGATGATTATGCGATATGGAATGGATAGCTTTGAATGGTGTGTGAAACATGCATATTTGTGAATTTTTACTTTTTACTCATGCAACCTCCAAGCATCTTTATAATCCCAGAACAAATTCACCCTGTGTCATTTAGGCTTAGAATCCTAAGGGCAGTGACATTATTCCCTTTGCTGCTGCCCCAGTGGTCCTGTGAAATGCTCTGAGCATATTCCTTCATCTTTCTAAGCCTCTTTGGTTTGGAGATAACAGTATCTCCTTGGTGTTGTGCATGTTAAATCTGTAATCTTTGCAAAAATCTTAGAATAATATCAGAGTAGAAACATGTTCCTACTAATTTTATAAAAGAAGTAGACTGAGCAGTTTAAAAACTCATCATCTCTAATTCTTTCTTCTTCTTTAGAAGATGTCCTTGTTGGTTGTATGCCCTGCATCTCCTGTCATTTTTCCCTCATATTCTCTTCCTCTTTTGTTTAGTCTTTCTCCCTTGTCAGTGATTCATTCATTTTCTCTGTCTCTCCCTCTCCCTCCGTTCTCTCTCTCTCTCCCTCTCTCCCCTCTTTCTCTGACCTCTTCTTTTCCCATCTTTTCTTTCTTACTTAAACCCCGCTCTTAATCATTTCTTTGCTTTCTCATATGAGGCGCCCTGCTCTCTGTAGTATGGCAGTTTCCTTTCTGTCCTGTCAAAATGGTGTGCTTGGAATAACAGCAACCTGCCCTGGAAACAGTCTCCATCCCTGGTAAAGCAGACAGTGGTGGGTGATGGAGTTATGGGCTTTGCATCCTCATGACCTCCATCCACGTGAGCCTACCCAGGCTAGCTCACCAAATTTAGAACCAGACGTTGCCTTTTGTATTTTTTATCCATGGAGAACTTTTGTTTGTATAGAATTCGGAAATCATGATATCATGAAAATGTGACTTCAGATCCCCTCAAAATGTTTCCTAGCAGCATAATTGAGGGTGGTTGGTACATTTAATGGAAACATTAACTTAAAACTGCCTTTTAAAAATTACAAATTGTATTTTAACATTCAGAACTCCGGATATGGGTTATGAACCTTTTATGCTCCTTTGTAATTCAGAAAATGTATATGATGAATTTAAATTTCCTGAATTAAAATGTATCTTAATATATCTCAGAGCTTGCTAGAATTGTTTTTAAGTATTTACTGAGAATGACAATATAATTCATAAATACTATATTTAACCATAGAAAAGCCTTTTCTGTTTTATCCTAAATTGTACTTTGATTGATATAATTATTGCCCTGAAGTTTTGCCTAAGTGGTAATGCATCTTCCAAAATCCTGTTTGTTGGTATATACTCATACATTAAAATGATAATATGTAACCTTTGCTGAATGCTATTAATATATGTGAAACCCTACAGTGAATATCTCTTCTAATTTTCCCATCAGACCTATGAAATGTATTCCAAATGGTAGTCTTAATTTATAGAATGGGAAATTGAAGCTTAGAGAAGTTAAAAAAATGACTCAAGGTCATAGAGCTAATAAATGGAACATCCAGGATAAAACAGATGATTAAGACAAAGACCAAGCACCAAAAGTCGGAGGAACAAAGGGAAACATAGTGAATTGCACACCACTAGGGCAGGCAGATCTAGCATTTATGTGGCATTTATTCTGTCTGAGTGTGCCACCAAGCACTGCACAGGGTCTGTCCAAACAATACCTGGTACTGAGGGCCATGATCTTATTATCACCATTTTACAGCGGAAGGAGAGAAGGATTAGAGAGATTGAATTGCTTGCCCAAGCCACAAGGCCAGTAAGAGGGAGAACCCAGATATGGATCCAGACAGGCAAGTTTGAGTAACATGACCCTTAAACCCATGCTGTACTCTTGTCTCTCCACAGGAAGGCAGACGATCATTTTCACCAGGTCTATGTCACTTTGAATCAAAGTTAAAATGTACTGACTTTCAGCCTTTGTAACAGGACTTCCCTTTTGCTCCCCCTAGACATATCTACACTGTAGGGAATTCTAAAGAAAGACAGAAATCATTGATGGGGAACACGTCTCTTATACCTCCAAACTACTCCCTTGTCTTGCCTGAGTCTCTTGCCCTATGGCCCTTGGGATACTCTTTGATGCTCAGTTATCCTGTGCCTGAGTTTGGTCTTTCCCTTGAACTTGCAAACATCTGTCTCTTATGTGAAACTCATTTTCTTTTCACTCATACTCAGTTATTTGGATCTTCAAATACATGAAAATCATTATTTTCCATAAAGTGTGTTATTTGATTCGATATTTGAAAGTAAAGACTTTTATTAGTAAACAATAATTTTTATGAACTCAAGAATTTACCATGAGATGACATATACAGGTTGGCACAATTATTTCTCATCCCCATTTATATTTCTTTGCTTTCTAAAGTTAAAATCTGGGCAAATACTCATTTATTGTTACTCAGTAGTTTCCAAAATAGTCGATGGAAAAACAGATTTATGATATTCCTGGTCAGACTCTAAGAGAGGTTAAACTGTGGAGGAAAATAAAATTACCAGTAATTAAATTTACAGGCAGGTTTGCCATCTAAAGCATATTTATTGCTTCATAGTGAAAGATAGTTTAGACACTTTCACATAAAGCGAATCCATTTTTACATGATATAGGTATTATACATTGCCGTTTCAATTTATATAATTAAAATGATATCATTGCACTCTAAGGTTAATGGGATGCTCAACTGGAAACCATACGTCGTGGGCAATAAAATAGCGACACTGCAGTCTTGGCTCTTTTGTTAAAAGCTGATGCAGTATTTCAGCACCAATAGATCACATTCTACCTTTTTAAAATCTTTAGAAATGCTGGTCAAGAAGAAAGAATGCTTTTGAAAGTTGCCGTTATTATTTTAGATATAGAAAATTAAATGAGTCTATATAGAGTGCTGAGAATAAATTGATTTGAAAATCATTTTCATTTTACCTCCCACCCCCTCTGTTTTCCTGGAGAACACGCCAGAGAATGCCTCAAGTAAGGCATCTAAAATTTCACTTTAGGATTTTGCAAATCATCAAAGTGTTTTTAAAGCAGGAGGGAACAAAAGCTTTTTAGGTCCTAATAGTTCACCAGTTTCCATCTATATTACATGTAATAAGATATAGGTAAACTATTTATATAACTAATCTCTCTATATATACACATGTCTCACTTATTCTCTCCTTCTCCCTAAAATATAATACACAATATACATTAAGAAAGAACTATACATATAAATTTTAATGTTTATCTCTGTTTCATCCTAGATATAAATACATAGGGAAAGTGATGATGAGAAAATACATGTATTCACGTTTTTAAAAAGATAGTTTTATCCTCAGTTCAAAACCCATCAAGAGGTGTTTCTATAGCCTGTAAAAATTCTGTTATCATGGTGGATGCAGTGGTGCCTGCCTATAATCCCAGGGACTGGGGAGGCAGAGGCATGAGGATCATAAATTCAAGTTCTAGTCTCAGAAACTTAGCAAAGCCCTAAGCAACTTGCAGACATCTTTTATGTAAAGCTCATTTTTTTTAGACAGATCCTGTCTCAAAATAAAAAGTAAAAGGGGCAGGGGATGTAACTCCAGTGACTAAGTGCCTCTGGATTCAATACCATGTACCCCCCCCAAAAAAAATCTATTACCATGATCAAAATAACATATCACGTATTACAGAGCTGTCATGTGTGTATGCAGATAAATGAAGGGAAGAACAGTTTACACAGTTGAGCCAGAATGGACAAGCCATCTAAGAGAAGTCTTATTTGAAAAGTTTGAGAGGGACCAAAGCAGTAGCCACTCTTTGATGACCATGGTCTAATAAATGGTCTTTTATATGAAGAAATATTAAACCAAGTAGAAAATTTCCTCAGAAGAACCAGAGAGTATGCTAAATATACTATTTCCTAGCAATGGTAGTCACTGATTTTGAAATTGCCTTACAAAATCAGTTGTATTTATTAATCGAGTAACAGATAAATTAAAACGTGTCATGTGCTTACTATGCAACACTTCTAAGTATTTAAGTTATGGACAGATACATGCTACAATCTGGGGCAGGTAAAGGGTGTGACTGCTTTTGAGTACAATGGTTTTTTGTTGTGATCGCTGCTTATTTCTTTGTGTTTTTTATGGGAGAAAAATGGTCCGAAGTTAGATCATGGTGATGATTGCACAACTCCATAAATAATCTAAAAACCATAGAATCATACAGTTTAAATGGGCAGACATTTGCGGGGTATAAATTATATCTCAATAAAGTTGTTAAAGTCTATTGAAAAAGATTCTCTCAAGTTCATGTTCTAAGTATTTGGAATTTTATTTATTAAGTCTTGATTCACAGGAGTATTTTTGACTGAAGCAGATCTTCTTCATAATTATCAAGAAACACCTTTTAGTTGAAATCTGCCAATTCTAGAAGGAAGTTGTGATTATTGGCTCTCTTGATTGACCCAAAGTTCTTAGAATGTCAAAATTGAGTATACTTATTGATGCTGACTTTTTATAAAGTCAAAATTGAGTACATACACTTATATAGAAATGGGGTCATGTGCAGAACAGGACAACAAAGCTTACTGTTCTGATAGAGCCAAATGTTGATGAAGGTGGATTCAGTCTTGCACAAAGATTCCTGAAACCTTTCTAAGTTCTTATGAAAGGATGCACATCTTTTGTCTTTACACTAAGATTAACTGAAAACTACTCAGTGTTGTGTTTACATGTTCTGAAATCCCAACATAATCTTTCTTTCCCTCTGATTAACCATTTATGACAAACTCTATCTTAGCCCATTCACTACCAATGATCGCACCTTTAATATACCTGTGCTCTCATTTTCCCATGCTGGATGCTTCTTTTGAAATCACATCCCCTTCTTCTTACCCAGCCATTCCCACCCCCCCACCCCCTCCCACCCCCATCACCAAGACCCAACTCACTGTTTTTTCCTACAAAAGCATTTTCTGGTTTGTTCGTCACCTCACTGTTACAGTGTCTCATTGATGTGATCATGTGTGCTTGCCCTTTATTCGCATATGCAGGATTGGTCTTTCATGTTATATTGCAGACATTTTGAAGAGATGAACAGGATCAGATTTGTGATAGGTCTCAAGAAACAGGTGTGCAGTTCCTGATATGAAGGTATGAAGCCAGTGTTCAGGAAGTGACTACTGCTGGTTGGCACGTATGGATTATGGACTATATTTTGAAACCAATGTGTATCGCTGAACCCAGTCTTGAGAGAATTAAAACATTTTAGACTGAAACTATAGTATGGGCTGAATAAAGGCTTTTGAAGACTGTTTCCCATTGAAAATAGAGATACCACCTTTATCTTACTGATCCTATTAAAGACATTTGGATTACAAAGAGCATATGTTAACCATATTTTAGGGAACCACAGAATAAGCACATCATTGTCTTACTTTGCCAGAGTAGATGACACATTCACATAATATCTCCTAAGGAAGACATCAAGTACCTGTTAAATAAGTAATTTCCTTGAGGACCTAAATGTCAATAAGTATAATACTGACTTTCTTATCATTTATGGACATTTTAATATATGTTTTATTGGCTATAACCAGGCATTGCATTAGGCGGTGAAGAAACAGTGATGAATTATTCAGTATCTATTCTTAGGAGAACTTCCAGCTTTTGTGGGATGTGTCAACAAGTAAGCTAGCTAATATAACCCAGTACAATATCATTGTAAGTATTTTCTGCTACGAAAGGAAGGGAACCTACTCCAGTATTTGGATATTTCAGAGAAAATTTTTAGAAGAGCAAATGTTCAAATGCTGCCCTGAAGAGTGAGTAGGAGGATTAACCAATGAAGAACAACATGTTCCCTCCAGACAGAAAAAAAATATTGCAAAGACCTGGCAGGAAAAATAAATGAATGACTACTACATTGTATATGCCTTAATATGCCAGGATTTCACACATAAACTTAAGAAACTCCACAGCAAAGTTATTTTGCTATGATCTGCCATCCCCAGTACTTTAAGCAACAGCAAACTATTTCCACCTTGACTCTTTCAGGACTTTTACATTTGTAATGGATTTTTTTTTTTTTTTTCTGTTCAATTGTATAATGATCACTCACCTGCTTTCTTTTTCTGAATCTGAGCTTTTTGAGAATGGACACTATACTATCTTTATCTTATTTTCCATAACTGACAGGGTGTTCACTATACACTGCCCATGATAAATAATTCTTGGAATGAACTGAGATTGAGATAATGGAAGTGCCAGAGGTAACTTGTGCCAGTACCTCTGGGTTCTGAGACTGGGTGAGGCACCTCACACCCGCACATGCACCATATCAGATCATTCCATCCTCACAGGGACCATGACACAGCAGTGTTCAGTTTATTTTCTAGAGAAAATAAAACTTGATTCAAAGAATGTCAGTAACTTGACCAAGATCTTGTGGTCACCTAGTTGGCAGTGGGTAGAGGCAATGATTTCTATACAAACCTGCCTTTTTCCAGGTCTATCCTAATAAACCACCCTCCAGGATTCCACTTCACACATCTGTGCTGTTTTCAGATCATTACGTTTCTCCTGGCATTGAGAAGTGACAGAAAGCAGAGGTATCCTAAAACATGGATCATGGGTTCAGTGGCCCTTCTCACAAAAGGCATACAGAGAGATTGTTTTATTCATTGCCACAGACACTCTTTTTAGTGTCTCTAATTACCTGGTGATTCTACCCAGTTAGGTACTGCTTCCTTGGATTCATATGATGAATTTCATATTGTATATATTTTGCCACCATAAAATGATCATTTGTGTCCAGCATTCTTTTTGTCCAGAGTAATTTGTGTGTGTATATGTGTGTGTATGTGTGTATGTGTGTGTGTGTTTGTGTGTCTGGGTCCATTCTTCTTGGCCATAATGGTACTTTCTTTTTTTTTGCTACTATTGGCATTTACACCATACAACTGTATACAAATACCTAATTGCCATGTTTATAAACCAGAACTACCATTTTGGGTATGTTCCATTAGGCTACTAACATGGAGTTCAAAGGCCATGGGCATAATAGTTAGCTGGTAAACTAGTTAAAATCCAGATTCCTGGACCTCTCCATTGGGGATTCTGCCTAATATTTCTAAGTGTGGCTCAGAGGTCTGCCTTTTAATGGACCTCCCTGGATAATTCTTTAAGACCACAGTTCCAGGGCGATTGCATTATAATGCAGAGTGCCAGACCTCTACAGAAGCCACCCTGTCCGAGGCAACACAGTAGTGGTTTGGAATGTGAGCTTTGGACAGAAAGAGAGCCAAGTTCAAATCTTAACCTCCAGTGCATAAAGAGCAGTATTGCAATGTTAAGTTATGAAACCTTTATTACCTCGGTTCTTCATCTCCAAAATGAGAATAAAAGAGCAATCCTGATGCAATTATAAAAACAATTTAGTAAATGAAAAAGTTTTGCCTGGAAGATAGAAATCACCCAATAAATGTTTCTTTTGAGTGTTATCAATACCAAGGCATCCCCTTTTTTACACTTAAGTATCAACAAAATCTTAAAGTTTGTCAGTATGTTCTATTAAAACCTTTTGATACACTGTTAAGATCAAGAAGTTTATTAAGGTATATTAGAGGTTAAATAAGCATATTAAGGCATATTAGAGATTAAAAGAAAAGTAGATATTTTTATTGCTACTCTGTTCAGTAAGCTTTGGTTGCTGAATTCTAGAAGTCGCTTCAGGTTCTCGGTGGAGGAAGAGCCCCCTAACAACACTCATCTGTATCATCTGATCAAAGAATGTTCAAAGTACTTCTATATAGGACTCTATGAAATCCTGGAAGAGGAAAGACATACTTAGAAGAGACAGCATTTGTACCAAGAAGCAGCAGTTAAGTCTTGGGTGAAAGTATACCACAAAGGAAACAGAAATATCACAGAGCAATGACTGGGTCAGAATCTGTGCTGTCAGTACATGCTTTTGGAAAAGTGAAGCAAAGAATGGGAGTGAGGTAAAAAGAGACTACAACTGATTTCCCCATTTGCAAATACTGAAATTTGGAGTAAACTGAGCATTGTTTCTTGGAGAGAATACCCGGGCAGTTAGAAATTTGGCAGTGCATGACATGCCATCTTAAAGGAGACTTTGGTACAGTGTGTGGTTTAATTCTCATCATGATACAAAGTCTCTGTAATCTGTGTTTCTCTTTCTGGTCCTTTTATTGAGCTCTAGTTTTGTATGACCAATGTTCCAGTTTGAGACATTGCCATGGCCTCTCCTGCATTGCCAGTATGTCTAACAAACCACTCAGCAATCCAGTATTCTTCCCTGGTTTCCCTTAGTTTCATCTATAATAAAATTTTGTTACTTAATCAGAACTCAAATCATGGACTTCTATGTGAGCACTCACTCTCTCATGCACCTACATCCAGCTGGTTGTTATGTTTTGTCAGTTTTTCTACAGAACCTCTTTTTCTTTCCCTCCCTTGTCCATTTTTGCTGAAGGCCTGTCATTGTCCATTATTCCCTATAAACAAACTAAAATCCCTGTCATCTTTTGTCATATTTTCTAGCAGGAAAGACAGCTATCCAAGAAAGGAATTCAACTAAAATTATTTGTATAATTTTATTGTCTTTTTGACACATTATCATTGCACATATTTATGTGGTATAGTGTGAGAATTCAATCTATGTATGGCATGTGCAAAGATCAAATCAGAATAATTAGCATTTCCATTGCCTTATCATTTCTTTCTCTTTGGAGCCTTTGAACTCTTCTCTTGTAGTCCTTCATAAAATATATAACAAAATGTTGTAAGCTATAGTCATTTTACTGTGCCAAAGAACAGTAGGACCTATTTCTCCTATTCAAACAAAATTATTGAAGTATTATAATAAATGCATGCAAGTTGCCTGAAAAGCACAGAAGGGGGAACAGTTGACTCCCAGGTAACAAAAACAATTATGCAATAATTTTGTTGTTATTCAGTGATGCAAATACTAATTCATATTATTTTGTACCAAGAAAAACAACCCTAGGAGATATGCACATTAGCTCCTTTGACAGATGAGCAAATGGAAAGAGAAACTAAGGACTTCACACAGCTCTGCACAGTTAAAAGGTTTTAGAACTCTCAGATCTAGGCTCAGCTGTTGAGGAGAACAATGTTAAAAAAGTAATACCTGGACTGGGTCTTGAGCAAGATTTAGATCTCCATCTCATGGTGATAGGAAGTAGGTACTTAGATGAAAACAGATATGCAGAAACTGAGGTAACAGAAAGGTGATTCTGAAAACAGTGAACTTGGAGCGTGGGATTCATGAGTGAAGGACGGTCCTGAAGTAAGAAAATGAATGACATTTTTAAGAAACCAAGGGGATCAGTGCAGCTAGAGCAGAGTAGAGGTGGTGGGGAGAAGAAAGAGATAAGGTAAAAAATGATGTGTCAACCAACTTACTGTGAGACTTGCAGACTTCAGTGATGATTTGAGCTTTCCTTTGCAGTGAGGCAAGACATCTATGAACAGTTTTGATCAGAGAAGCAGTAATAAAGGTTTAAAACAAGGCAAGGGCAGGAGCAGAGAGGTAGTTGGAGGCTATTAAGCCCACCCAAACCTTAGGAGATGGTCAGGGAGAAGAGGTGCAGGAAGGTCAAATTTTCCGGATGTATGCTGAAGAGAATTCACTGGAGCCTGGATGTAGAGTATAGGAGAGCATAAAAATTGTCTCTGTAATCAGAATGAGTGAGATTTCAGGGGGAACTGGTGTGATACAATTTGGTTTTAGAATATAATGGTGGTACTATTGTGGGAGTTACCTGAAAGGGATTATAAAACAAGACATTAGGAGCAGATTGGAATCTCAGTCATCTATGAAAGTGCTGATGAATGTTGGTAGATGTTCTCATAGTGACCACCATGGCAGTAGAGGATGGGAGCAAGGAACTTGAGTGGACATATTGCTTATGTATTTTGGGAAAGGGTTGAATGCACAGTTGAATGTACTAGAAGTGAGATGTTCTAAAATTAGAAACTCCAGTATTTCGCAACTGGCCATGAGGACCACTTGTTGGATGTGACTTCAAGAGGTCAGTATCTTCCCAGTAGTTAAATTAGGAAGAATGTAAATTCTTCCCTATTTGAAGCTGCTTTCCTTCACCCTTATTTATCTTTCCTGTGGAGATTACCTTTAGAATGGGACCTTTTTTCCAGCTCTTTTTAATTCCTTGTTATCTCACAAGATGAATAAAACAGGCTGTCAAGTCCCTGTTGTTCAATATCTTAAAAATATATATATATAAGTATATATATATATATATATATATACACACACATATACATACACACACACACACACACAATGGAATATTACTTAGTTTTAAGAAGGAGGAAATTATGGCATTTGTTGGTAAACAATGGAGTTGGAGAATGCTAAGCAAAATAAGCCAAACCCAAAAAATCAAAAGCCAAATTTTTTCTCTGAAATGCAGGTACTAATGCATGATAAGGGGGAGTGCTAAGGAAGACTAGAGTTTCTTTCAACTAGGTAGAGAGGAGTGAAGGGAGGGAAAGGGGCATGGGGATAGGAAGGGAAGTGGAGTGAAATAGACATTATTACTTTACGTTATGACCCCATGACTGATGTGATCCTACAATATGTATAATCAAAAAATGAGTGATTATACTCCTTTTATGTATGATTTATCAAAATGCATAAAGGCATTCTAGTGTCACGTGTAACAAATTACAACAAATAAAATTTTAAAAATCACTAATGAGCACTGACAATAACCTCTTAACAAAACCAGCACAAGACCCCTCATTTCCACCTTCGACCCTCCCAATATCTTGGGCATCTTTAGCAATCTGACCTTTTCTACACTTTCCATTTTATGATTTCGTTACTTGGAAACTCCAGTGGTTCCCATCTCTGCCTGAGGTGACAGTCACCTCAACTAATAGTGAAGACCTTACATTTGGAACAAGGCCCAACTCCCAACTTTATTTCCTGAAGTTCTCTGAAAGATTTTACCTCGTGCACAGGAGCCTTGCCAACTCTCTGAGACGCTGCCCGGTGCCACCTCTTTTACGTTTTCGCTGCCTCTGTAAAATTCAATTTGCAGATTAATCTTCCTAAAAATCAACTCCAATCAAGCCATTTCTTTCCTCTGAAACAAATTTTTTACACACTATTGCCTAGTGATGTAATTACGAACTCCTCCCTTGGCAGCTCTGTCTCGCAAACTCAGTAGTTCTGACTTATTTTGCTCATTTTGCACAGTTCACAGAACAATACACTCCTATTAGTAATGTCTCCCTATGCCTACGGTGATCCTCAAGGAATGGAGAAGATGAGCTTAGGGGCAGATATCTGGTTCTCCAAATGAATAATTGTAACATGCATGTAACACCTCTGTGGGGTTACCTATGAGCCAGGTAATTTTTGCGTATTTTAAAAGTATGAACTCATTGAATGCACTCAACCATTTTATGAAATAGGCACTATTATTGTTCCATTTTACAGATGAAGTAGCACAGGCACATGGAAAGCAAGCATTTTTTGCAGATCCTTTGATTAATATGTGCTTAGGATCCATCAGCTGGGTTCTAAGCCTGTGCTTTTATTTATATTTATTTATTTATTTAAGATACTGGGGATCGAATCCCAGGGTGAGCTACATACCCACTCCTTTTCATTTTTTTATTGCGAGACAGTACCTCACTAAGTTGCTGAGACTGGCATTGAACCTGCAATCCTCCTGCCTCACCCTCCCAAGTTGTTGGGATTACTAGCATGTGCCTGCCTTAAGCATATGCTCTCACTAGCTCTAGCATGCTGCCTCTCTCTTTGGATTTCTCCACGTACAAGGTACAAACCCTTCCTAGACTAGGGGCTGAGAATTACTGAGCACAGTCATTTTTCTACACGTTTCAGATAAGAATTCCTTTTATTTTGAACGTAGCTTGGGTCAACCACCCTCCAGTGACTGTTGCTTCTCTGACCTCCTCAATCATCTCAGACACCAGTCACACTTTACTTACTATGGGTATCTTCCTTGTCCACAAACTACATGATGTATAGATTAGATAGCTAGCTAGCTAGATAGATAGATATCTCAAACTAAAATCGCCTGCCAGAGCAGTCAGGGCACTCAAGCTGAGAGCCCATAGCATGGTCTGGAGAGTTGTCTACTCATGGGACAACCACACATAAAGCATTAACCTTAAGGGAATCAGCTTTGAGCCTGATCGGCTCTCACACTCTTGTGAAAAAGGAAAAATTGGTATTAGCCAGAGAAAGTTATTTTATAGCCCTGGGATTCTGCAAAAGGTAATCTTTAGAAGACGAAAATCAAATTCAGAAGAAATGGTGTTCTGACTGAATTTCAGCGTTCCTCAGTGAACAGCCTAAAGCCACTCCCTGACTCTCCTCCCACTGCCAGGACCCCAGTTGAGAACAGGACTCCAGGATAAGACTGTGCCTGGAAACAGTGGAACTGACCTGCAGGCGAGAAATGCAGTGGCCCCAGCCATGGAGACAGCAAGGTTGCAGAAGCTGGGAGCAGGCATCCTCTAAAGCAAACACCTTTCCCATTTTTATTCACCTTCTTGCTCTGCGAAGCACTCTTCCTCTAAGATGTAGGGGGAAATGATTAGAAAACATGAACTTGGCTGGGACACAACAGTCAAAACACGACTAATGGTTTGCAAGGAACATTATGAATTTATATTTGCTTAAATCCTATCTTTTCTGTCCCTTCATTTCTTATTACTTTCTGACTTTTCTTTCTCCAATTTCTCTTTCTTTCTCTTTGTTCCATAGTGTCCTTTGATTACTGTTTCTGCCATGAAGGCTTTTAAATATATTCTGTTAAATATTCTTAACTAAATATAATTTTAAAAAGGAAGTCAGTCAGTCTGAATCAATGACAAGCTGGAGAAATAAGCAATTTTTGAGGAAATGAAGTGTTATTACTCTTAGGGATGTACTAAACTATTGAAAAGCAGTAACAGGCTATATCACTTAGGAAATGAATGTCTACCTTAACTCCTACAAAAGCACATTTTGTAAATTTATCCTTGAACTGAAGTATGACTTTTTTTTTTTTTTTTTCCTTTTGGTTAAAGACCTTCTGTCTTTAAGTAGACTAACATTTACTCCTTTACAGATTGCTTAGCAAACATTTTTATTTGAACAGGGAGGCTATCAAGATATAAATGCAAATTTCAGTTAAAAACTTGGTGCTAATGAGGTCAAGACCACACACTAAATCTCTGTGTCTGCCAATTATCTCTCTTCCTTGCGTGGCTACCAGTATGTGAACTACAGGCTGTGGTCATTGGCAGCTTTGGGGGAAAGGATGTGGATGAATCTGTCCATGTGCTTGCACATATTGGAAGAGGGTTCTGATTCTATCTGCTGTGCACCTGTGGTCAGTCACTTCATCTTTCTTTGTGAGAATTAGTGATCTGTAGAATTTTAAAGATAATCTTAATATCATCATCATTACTACTGTAGTTATATTAATCATTGAGCTGTTATTTCAAGTTTCTGCTCTGTGCTAATGTTATTTAAAGCTAAAAGATAATTTTCTGTTTTCAGTGGCATTTTTTTGCATGTGTATTTTTATCCTACTCATTAAAGCTAATAATACTATATGAATTGATAGAATTGCCTCGGAACTCTTTGAAGAAAAATAATGATTCACCTCATGAGCTGAGTGAGTTTTGCAAACTTCTCATTCCAACTCAGAGAGTGCTTTTCTCCTTGATTAAAATATATTTTTCAATTAAATTAAAATGCAGATATAGATAGTCTGTGTTTATGGCTATAATGGAATTATTTAAAGAAGGTTTTAAATCAACCTACTATTAATATTTCACGTAGAACTTCATTTTATTGTTGGGCTGGTGCTGCCATGTTCCATTTCCAAGATTACTTAAAGTGCCTTGAAAACTTAATCATCCTGTTCAGGGTGTATCAATTGGTACCCACCCTTCTGGAAGGAGGAAGTCAAAGTGGGCAGCTTTCCTATGTTCTTTGTAAGTTATGTCACTGATGTTGAAGCGGTAAGAAATACTAAAACTTCAAAATCCAGAAACTGACTTATAAAAAATTAACTTTGTTTTAAAGAAATATTTTATTATTCAGAATTGGAGCAAATTTTCTATTGAAGTATCATATTTTATAATTTATTATAAAATTAAAGATCTGAAGGTACACTTCAATAAACTACTTACTCTAACCTTCAGTTTATATTACAAATGTAAAATATGTGTATTGGAAAGAGCATCTATTGCTGTGCATTTATTAATGATCTTTTCAGGTCTTTTTATCCTGGATGTCCTAGCACTTTTCAAACACTTTGGTGAAAATAATTTTAATATTATATTTTATAACTTGATCTCTTTCTTTGTTGTTATTTTTAGTGATCTGAGTGAAAACCAAATCCAGGCAATTCCAAGGAAGGCCTTCCGTGGGGCAGTTGATATTAAAAATTTGTAAGTATATGTATTTTTAAATTTTTTTCAGTAACATCTGTTTTTGAAGATAAATTTATTTTAAACTCTAAAAAATTGGTGAAAACCTTATATACATTTATTCTTACACAGTATACATTGTAACATAATTTTGAATTGTTGCTATTTGAAAAGATTCTAATTTGGAAGATGTCTGGAAATTGAAGTCATTAAGAACTAATGAAATGATTTGATAAAAATATATTTACAACATATTTTCTCTTTTCCTGCCAACTTCCTACAGTCTCTTCTTTTGCAGTTGGTATTGGTATTTACTGGAAGTACAGAACACGAGCTATTTTTTTCTAGGCAGAGTAGATAGTATTTTCTTTTTAGAGATACATATAACCTACAATTTTTCTAGAGATTTTTGATCACCATTTTCATTAAATGCCAAAAGTTTGAAAATTATCTTTCTCTATTTTTCATGAAAGAATATGTGTATATGCTCTTTTAAAATAAAAAAGAAGAGTATATGTCTATATTTTTCTTTGATAAATCTTTAATTTGGTTTCTTGTGTAGAGATGTTTTCTAAGTGCTTATAGCTCTTAAGGTATATATCAGATTTAAGATCTCAATGACATTTCTAATATTGTCAATATATATCTTTATAAATTTTAAATTGCCATATTAGTCTTTAGAAATGATGGTTTTCAGTTGACTGTGAATTCTAGGACATAAAATATCTTCTTAGCTTTTACATTAGTTTGAAATGTAGTAGCGGGAACCCCTGTGTGCTAAGATTAACTATCAGCAATCCAATATTTCTTAGCGAGTAATAAACAGGGCAGGCACTTTTTCAAGAATGAACTTATATTCAGAATTCTCCATGGTGGGATCCAGTACTATTTTTCCAGTAGCAAAAGTGAGACAGATGTTTTCCCCTGTCAAGGAAGATGGCTGTTTATGAAGCTACTGATTTCTGCCTTTACATCTTCTCCTCAATATAAATGGGTTGTGTATTAAACTTGTACTTTCTAAATGTACAGGTGACAACTAAAAACTACAGGCTTGTAGGTATAAATGTATATAGCCATTAAAATCATGACCCTAGGTTTTTATGAGCACTCAAGTTAAAAGGATTTCATTTGCCCTCTTTTTTATCTTTGCCAGTCAGGGCTTGGAAGACTTAAGGTAGATTCAGTGAGGTAGGATGCTTAAATCTGTCTCTGTCTGGTTAGATCAACATAAGGACTAGGTAGACCTACTCATGCTTCCATGTGTTGTTGTCAAATATAGCCGTGACTACAATTGTCCCTTGGTAATATATTTTGCAATCTTATAGAAATATTACATTTAAGTTCTTAAAACAGTGGCCTTTAATATTCTTAGACAAGATGTTCAGAGAATCCAAATCTACAGAAGTCTTTCTCCCATATTTAAGTCTACATTTGGGAGGAGGGCCAGTTAGCGGAAATTTTTCCATATGTCCTCTTCATTTAGCCTTTAAAACAAGATAAGAGATTAAAGGGGGGAAATGAGATGGTAGTCAATCGCTTTGAGGAAGGAATATTTTAAATCATTTTTGTTTTGCATGCATGAGTTTTCCCAAATTTAAAAACAGTGATTATATATGAATTCATCATGAGATGAATTTAGGATTAGAGTCTCAGAATATTTTAGTATCAATTTGCATTTGTGAACCCATCAACTTCATTGAGCTTTTGTTTTTGTTTTTTTTTTTTTTTTATAAAATGAATATGATAGTTTCTTGGGTTTGTTGTGGTTATTAGGCAAATAAAATATGTGAAAGACATTTCAAAACAGTTACATGCCGTGGGAAGGGCAGATATTCTGCAGATAGTCAACTAATCAACTGCTAGAAGATATCCCTGAAAAAATGTATAGTAAGGAGGTAGGAAAGTAGACCATAAGATGAATTGCAGCATTAGGAATGGGTATGATTATTTTGTTATGAATCAATCAGACACAGAGTTAAAAATTGGAAAACCAAAAGTATGTTAGAAGGTACTGAATTAATACACACACGGTCCTGATTTATAAACAAGGTGTTAAGTGCTGTAGGGGCTGAAGAAAAAAAACAAAAAAGATAAAAGCATTGCTTGAAGTCATAAGTGAATGTTTGGAGAAAGAGTTTATGAAAGAAATATAAATCAATCTAAGGAAAATGACTTATATTGTGTATTGGTGAGGAATAGTAGGTAAAGGTGTATTGAGAAAGTTGGAATATTTGAAGAGGCCGGCCAAGGTCTGATTTCAAAATATTGATCAGATTGGAAGATAAAAAACAAAGTTCAGTGGTGTGTGTCTGTGTTATGAGAAATTGAATGTGACCATTATCTTTTTTAAAGCAAAGCAGCATGGCTTCTAAATAGCAGCGGTGGGGAGAACATAGGGATTTGAATATGGGGATAATGACTAGAGCAGATCTCAACTAATTTCAAATCTGGGGGTACATGTTGCTGTGGAAGAAAAGAAGCCTAAGAAAATGTGTCGATCCTGAATGATGATAGCCAAAAGAATTGCCCCCTCATTGATATCCATGCAACAACATAAAAGACAACACAGGTGACATCAAAGTCTCACAATGCATTAATAGACTTGTTTTTCGAAGATGGTACCTAAAACATTATAGGCCCCTTTTTCTATACTAAAATATAGTCCAAACTACATTGTTTAAAAAAACAAAAAGCAAAACAGTTCTGATCTCATAGGTTGTGCTTTCAAGTTTAGAGTTATTATTCAAACTTAAGAGTGATATGTGTCAAGACGCTGAGTAAAGTTTATTTCACATTGTTATCAAATACAGTAATAACTACAAATCATCACATAACGATTCACCAAAATATCACTAATATATGACCCTTGTCCAGTATGAGATGGTGGAAGAGTGCTGTGTCCTATTTATCATGCCAGTGCTTGGATTTCCAAGTTGACCACCCTGAGTAGTGCTGTGGTAGCTCCAGTACATAGTAATTCAGAGAAAAAAAAGAGGAAAGAGGAAGAAGAAAGAACAGACTGGATGGCAGGAAGATGTGCTTTTGCTGTGTCAAGACCATTTTAGGTATAGCACTATCAAAAAGTCCAGTCTGATCCACTCTAGCTGGTTTATTGAATTTACCACATTCAGGCCTTATTCAGAGCAAATTCCAGTTACCCACAAGATTTCTACGGGAAGCACTTGCTTTAATCTTGTAGATTGGCTAATATGCTCAAGGCAGCATCGTGACAACATGAAATTGATGCTGTGCAAATGTTGCAGATTAGCAGATTTTACTCCCTTTCCTCCAGGGAAGCCACACTAAAACTATTCTAGGCAGATGGGCATTTATCTTGCCCTTAAGCATTTCCTGGGAGGACTTCCCATAACTTTTTGCTTATCTCTATTAATTTCTTAACTGGATTAAAACCCTTTTATATTTTATTTTGTTACCTTTATTTTCTCCAGCCACAGTTTAAGCCACTGTTTTTTTTCCCCTCGAGTAAGATGGAATAACAAGACCATATTAAAATATCAAGTGATTAAACAATTTTTAAGATATTAGCAGCATTTTCCCATCTATTTTGTTAGTCACAATTTATTAACCAAAGTACTGATGCCATATCATTACCAACTGTTGCCTCACCAAAATAATAATCAGTGTTTATAGGACTTTTCTGCAGGAACTTCATATACGTATTTAAAAGATTCAACATGGATGCAATGAATGAAGCTGTTGCTGCCTCCTAATTG
This sequence comes from Sciurus vulgaris, assembly GCF_902686455.1. Classification (NCBI taxonomy): domain Eukaryota; kingdom Metazoa; phylum Chordata; class Mammalia; order Rodentia; family Sciuridae; genus Sciurus; species Sciurus vulgaris. Next base: position 130,953,986 of record NC_136469.1, on the reverse strand, counting down.
AATCCTGAAGGAAGACGTTACGTTGTGCACTGATTCGTTTTCAAGTATTCCTTAGTTATTCCCATTTAATTTAATCATTTTAGAGAATATTCATATTCAATCTTGCTTTGTTACTGAAACTTGCCAGTTTATTCTTGAAGTATATATTGGATGTATCAAAATAGGTCAAAATCAAGGTTTATAACTTCTTGTCTTTGTAATGTCCTTTGCTTTATAAGTGATATGACCTGATAAGAAAAGGCATAATATCAGAAATTTACAAGATGTGTTTTCTCTTTTATTACCATGAATTTTTCTGATGATTACATTCTGCAGTTTTCTATCCTCACACAAACTTGCTAATGTCTAAAGGATATATATATGTCTAAAGGATATATATATATATATAGTACATAAATTTTCAGAAATTAAAACTTTAAAAAAAAGAAAAAAAAAACAATCTCAGGATTTCCAAAAAAAGTAAAAGCACAAATAAACTTTAAAAGTAAACATATTGTAAATTTTAGTCACATCACAAAGACAGAGCTTAACTTACTTTTTACTTTTAGTTTTTTAATGAGTTCCTTATGAATACTTAAATAATTAAGTTCCAGTAAGAATTATTTTATGCACCCTGTAAAGTCAACGAAGCCTGCACTTTTCTTCTTTCATTTTGTGCTACATCTTCAAAGTGTGCTCTGTGGACCAAACCTGTATCACACCCTGATAATGAATAAATATATACCTTTCCCATTTGCTTGCCTCATCCCAATTTCATTAACCCTAAAACTGTTATGAATCTTTCTTTTTTCAGGATAAATAATGTTTGGTAAGAAAAATAAGTTGGGGGAAATAAACATTATTCTTTCTTCACGTGTAGACACGTGTAATGTATAGACAAAGATTTAAGTCAAAAGATGATTCAGCATGGTTCTCTTGGGGTAAGTCATGATATCGTTTGGACAAAAAGATGTATGGCCATGACATTTTAGGAAAGAAATCATGCAGTTAGTGATGCAATGTTTATTAGCAATAACAAGGTTCAGCAAACAGGAGCGAGTGAATCTCTGTAACGTGTTTTTATGAAACTCTATCCACTACTTAGAAATCTATATATTTTTTTCTGCTGGAACTGTGTCATCATCTCCTCTTCCTCTTCCTCTTCCTCCTCCTCCTCATCATCATAAGTATTATTGTTTTTGTTGTTATTTCTTTTTGATTAATCTGTTAAAACCTATAGAAAAATTCACAACTGTATTTCAAGTACAAATATATATATTTCATTATATTTTTATACTTTTCTAGTTTTGAAGTATATCTTTTCTAGTTCCTCTTCAATAACATTTACATAATTTTTGATGATAAGGGAGTAAGAGTTTTTCAATTAATATAGAATCCATATGTAAGAGAAGAGTATATGTAAAAATTTCCTATGCAAATGGAAGGCTTCATGTACCTCTATCATGTAAGTTGTCATAATTGCAAAATGTCTGCTTTAATCAGTTTTCATGTTTAATTCATTATATCTCTTCCTTATGAAAATAATGTTTATCGATTATCAGTGGACATTATAACTTCTCTTTCCAAAGGCCTTTTCTACACTATTTTCAGTAAGCCTGAGGCTACAACAACTTTGAAATGGTGCTTGTTTGTGTACAGAGCTCACTGTTCTTAGTCTTAGATTAAATGCCATGGGTCTTCAACAGGGCATAGAACCTTCTAAGCAAATGTGTAGAAATGGCACTTCATTTACGGAGCTAGCAAATTAAGATGGATTTTATCTTATAGGGGCAAGTCCTCCACACCCCATAACATCCAGAATGCTTCCTGTGAATCTGAAAGACAACCAAAAGTTGTCTTGGGAACTTAAAAAAAAAAAAAAATTCAGCAATTCAGCAGATGCCCCTCTCAATACTATGGGAACTGTCCATGGTTCTGTAATTTGCCTGGTTTGCCTTCACTTCATAATCACATTCTGAAATGTGGTAATTCTCAATCAGGGTGAAGTCATCTTCCAATAACGTCCTGACCTTTGCATTTTGCTTTGTCTCCAGAATCCTTTATGTGGATTTTTCTTTGGCAATGTTTCTCTTATAAAAACATAATGCATACAATGTATCTTATTAAATGTCTTCTACAACAAAACAAAACAAATGAAACAGGATTAACCAAGTATTTGGAAATCCAATGCACTTACTTATAAAAGAGGAACTGGTATTACTGTGACTGCCATGTTGTCCTATGGGACAGGAAAAGGACATTTAGATTTCTTGATTTTCCAGCACCAATCTGCATGATTGATACCTCTGAACTATTACAATAACCTGATCATTGAATTTTGGTGTCCAGGGTATATTCTCATAAGATAACAAAGATGCCAGAAGTTTTTCCATGGACATCAATTTTCATCCCACTTCTGCCTCCTTCACAATAATCCAGCTGATTAAAACACACCTTTGTTATAGGCCCTGGGAACATAAAAGAAGGTTGTCCAAGTGCAGGAGAGTCTATCAGCATACGGACTCTTCCCTGAGAGAGTAGTGACTTTTTCTGAGTACTATATTGTCATCTTAGGCTTCCAACTTCTGCTCCCATTGAATCTGCACAGATACCATAATACCCACTTCATTTTCTGTCTACCTGGATTCTATCATTTTTTAAGAATCACTTTTTTTCTCCTTCACTTAGAATTAGTTCAGCCTAGAGTAATCTCTTCCTTCTCTGAAATTCTGAAGTTTTTTTTATCTGTTGGGCTCTTCCTTGAAACATGATCATCATCATTTGAAGAACTGAGAACCTCCTGAGTTTATTTTTCCAACCATTTGGGTACTGAGTATGGGCTTTGGAAATGCATAGATCTAAATTACAACCAAAACTTAACAAAATACTTGCTACCTGCCAAATATAAGCTGTGGAACACCGATGAGCTTCATTTTCATCTGTCTAAAATCTGAATGTCAACCTGCTTATCTTTCCCCCATTTCTGTTAGGCCCATCTTTTGCTCCTTCCCACAGATAGAACTTTATACTAGAGTATTTTAATAAAAACTGAGATATCTATTTCCTATGAGATAAAAAAAAAATTTCCTGAAAGATTATAAAAAGAATTAAATTCTCAGATAATATAAATTATTTTGGTTTCTCAGAATATTCTTTACCTTGATTATTTGTTCCCCCAATTCACAGGTTAATGTTGATGTGCTTTTATGCTGAGAGAAATGATGTGGCTTGCTAAAATTTATATTTAGAATGTTCATTTATATGGGTCATTTTATATTACTTTGTACTTTCTATATGTTATAATTTATACTTTGGGTTACTCCTTAAAAGTAGCATTGGCATAAGATGTGTATATTTAGGAACTTATATTGACTTGAATTTAATACACACAGAAAACAAATAGAAGAGATTGCATCCATATCTTTAACAACATTTTTTTCTCTCTCCCTTGTGATTTTGGTTTCTTCAATACCAATCGAAATGTTGTTGTTCCTTCATTGATTCTAACCACATTGATGTGTTTTAAGTCAACTAAAATATTGTGATGTTTTATATTACAAAAGTAACATGAATATGAACTGAAGTATTTATATTACTAAAACCCAACCAAAATATAACAAAAATGAATTATAGTCATAATAATTTTGAGACACTGAGACAGATCCTGTTTAGCTTAGACATTATTAAGAATTGTTAAGTTATGTGTTGTTTCACAGTTGAGTATATTTTTTCATGTTCTGATTTTCATAAAAAGAAAGTGATAATAATAGATTTTATTCACCGGATGCTGCACCAACATATAAATTTGTTACAGGTAGACACACAAACAAGTGAAATTAACATAGAACAGTTTTATATGTATAACTCAAGCACAGTATGGAATTCAAATTTTTTGGATGAAAAGAGAACATTAATGGAACATAATATTTTGACTATGTTTTTCAGGATGTCAAATAAGCATATATTTAATCTTTTTGTCACTTAATATATCTATTTTAAAAACTTCATTTAGAAACATTATATATTGTCTCCTATAACTAGAGTAAATCAAATTCTGAAACCAGGCCAAATTATTTTTAGTATTAAAGAAAATCAGATCAACTTGAGAAAGTTCACATGTGAGACATAGAGGGATATCACTTAACATTGGGGATCAGTCAGCAAACTGCTTTGTCTAAGACTAAGTTTACCAGTGGTGGGAAAAATCAAAGCGAGCATTCTAGAGCTTCCCAGAGCATCAGACCATCTTCCTCCCACCACTGAAAAGAGAATTGTAAAATATTAATACTTACCAAGATCAGGAAGATAATTCTTTTAAACCTCATCATTTTCATGAGATTAAGGTAGTGCTTCAAAACACAAATTCACAAATGAGGTCGGTGAAAGATCAAATAGAAAGGAAATTCTGAATCTGAACAGAAGTATAGGGGAGGGTTGGAGGCAAGAAATAAGGAAGAAAACCATAGTCTTTGACTGTCTTCTGACTGAAGATCAGAAAGGAATCACTTAGAATGAGAGAAGATTTTTTCTCTCTAGAAAATAAGAAAAGGCTAACTTCCTTCCCCTTGGCGAGTAACCCTGTGCCAGGAAAGTGTCCTATCATGGCCCCTGCTGTACTTAACACCTTTAGGAACTGAATTCCACAAGTTTACTCTCTGCCCGACTGAATATTGGAATACTATTTTTGGAGAAGTGGGTATAAAAAGACTCCTCTTGTAACTTCCTTAATTCAGAATAACTTCAGGCCACAATTGGAAATCACATCTAAAGAAAGTCAGCCTGTCATTAGTTGCATGGCTGAGAACAGATCCTTTCCTGTTTATAGGAAGCACAAGTACCAGGGCTTGAAAAGTAATAGAGAAGGACTTGAGCAGGGTGAGAGAAACAAGGTGCGGGAAAAGAGTCCAGAAACCTTGAAATCAATTACACTTTTGCACAGCTTTGACACTGTTTATCTTGAACCATATGCAGAGAAATGGAAGTCTGTGCGGAGAGATTTTCTCATCAGCAGTCAGGCCGGCATAGCACTTTCATAAACATTCCTCTGTCACGAAACCCAACAACTGATGAAAAAATTATTCACTTGTTTGATTTTGGTTGTTCTTTCTTACGAGTAACCTCTTCATGAGAAACCTTCTATTCTCAGAAGCTGTGTGAACTGAGCTACAATGGCATGTGGAAGAGTTTTAAGGCCCTGTGCAAATTAAATGTTAATGTTTTAGCATGGATAGAGTTTAGATTTCTAAGAGTCAAGTGCAGTATGTAGCCATGCATAATGCTATAGGGGGCTGGAATTGCCAGTTTAAAGCAAAGGCGCACCTTCTGGTATAAGGAGAGTATTTTGCCTTTTAGACCTTGTAGGACAAGATTTGGTTGAGTGCTTTCCGGCATGCTAGAGCTTCCCCTTTGTGTATTGTATGCATGATTTAGAAGAAGCTGTGTCAGCACTGATTTATACATTGACAGCTAAGGATAATAAGATATGGGCAAACATACAGCTCACCCTTTTACAGATTAACCTGGAGACTGCATTAGGCAAATTTGATAGCATTAAAAGATTTTGCCAATTTGTCTGGAAACAATTTCTCTTTTGTAGTGTGTCAAGGGTAACACTTCATGCCATTGTTCTAATTTAAATGGCTTTGATAAATTGTTCAAGAGGTTAGAGAATACTAGTGTAGATATATATATTTTAGCACTTTAAAATAAAAAGGCTATTAACTTAATTGGTAAATGAATTTAATCTGTAAAACTCAAAAGTGCTCCAGATTATAAGTGTTTTCTTGGAACCACAGCTGCCATATTACATCAGGAGGCTTTAAAAGTCTTCTTGGAAAATAAAATTATACTTCTGCATTACTTCCTAATAAGTAGAAATGTTTCAGGCTGTTACAGTAGCATGAGTGGTAGCTATTATTTGGGGAAAGTCTGCGTTTATAAAAGCAATAAAATTGTATCTTCTCCGGGGTGCACCTATTTTTATGTTGCATGTCCTGGATGTACCATTTGCATCACATCAGGATATTCTTGTATATGATTGTGTCTCCTGGAGACCCTCTTAAAAATGAGATGTATATTTCATGAGACATTCTCTATGTACATAATTTCTAAAGTAAGGAATCTGAAGGGGCCCTTTGAAAGTCACCAGATTAAATCATTGGTTTAGTCAGTAGTCTTGTGAGGGAAATCTCTATTTTATGGCAATGTTTAAACAGTTCTTCAAGAAAAGACCTCACATATGAATTAGCCCTTTTGGTGAATTCAAACTTGAAACAAGAATGAGATTCGTTCACATGACAATCATAACCCTACTCCTTCACATCTGCATTCCCTCAGCAGTGCATGTAGAACTGACAACTTACCTAGTTCATAAAATGTTTTGTTTCTATCTCAAGTGAAGCATTAAAATAACTTTTGCTTTACAGGAATAATGATCTTTGTAATCTTCAAGGTACTGTATTTAAACAACTGCTTGTTTGGAAAAGGGTAGATAGTACAGATAAAATTTAGTATTAACTATTCATTTCAACAAAGTAGATTCTTTAGATGAATGTGGAAGTCTTTAATTCATAAAATAAACAGCAGGAAAAAAAAAATCAAGCTTAGCCAAGGTAGAAACATCCTCTTTCTTTTTCTTTTTTTTTTTTTTCTGTTTTAAAATTTAACACAGAGAACTTAGACTGTTAGAGAAGATTCAACTGTTTGAATTATGTATTATTTAGAATATACCTATACAGCATTTAAACTTTTTATTAGAGTTAACGTAGTCTTTTAACAATTTGTAGTGTATGTTTCTTACTATTTTGGGCTGAGAGTAGCATCTTAGAGAAAAATAAAACTTTTATTAATTTCTTAATACTTAAAACTTGTTTTCTTGGACAGTGATGTAATTCTGAAAATTTCTTAACTCAAAAGTGTGCTGTATTTATGCTGCAGAGAATTTGCATATAGGGATAATGAATGCAACTTGTGAGAATAGTGAAGCTTAATATAAAACAACTGCTAGCTTTCTAAAGTGCATTCCTGGTTGGGAATAGCAGGGAGATGTATGGAATGTCATTTCTCTTTCTTGATTTGGAGTTCTGGAAGGGAGACTGCTTTTAAAGGAACGAAACCTAAAAGTAGTCTTGCTTTTTCTTGCCAAGGATAGTGAAATTAACATGCAGCTGGGCTTCTCTGATAAATGGATTCTGTTAGGTCACTGAGGGGGTGCATGTGACATTAAGTGATTTACAGTCCTTTACCTTAATGAAATTGTTTCAGCAAGATGACGCTGAAAGCTCTTAATGGATAGCTTTTCTTGATGTAATGAAATTGCATTCCTATGGCATTTAATATAAGGTGCAGTTATTATTTACTGGAGCTTTCCAAGGGCTGCTATTTGCACAGACAGTTCAGAACAAAAAGAGATTTCAGTTGCCGCGTAGAGAGAGGCCAGAATGGCTTGTGACATTCTTAAGCAGGTGAGTGTGTCTGTGAGAGCATTTCAGTTAGCAAGGGCTTCACAGACCCTTCAGGAGTCTTCCCGTCACTGTCACCTACCTTTGCTACTGTTCATTCCTTTTACATATATCCCTCTAATCTGTTTAACAGGCAACTGGATTACAACCAAATCAGCTGTATTGAGGATGGGGCATTCAGGGCTCTCCGGGACCTAGAAGTGCTGTGAGTATCCTTTTTTTTTTTTTTTTTTTTTTCTCTTACTTGTTTAACAGGAGCTTTGTGTCTTAAAAGGGTGGTAATATGGGACTTATCTGCTAGCTTAAAACCATGTGTCAAAATGTTCTCCTGGAGAGACACCTTAAATAACTCATGGTGAATACAGAGAATCAAAAAATGTGTGTGCAAAATTTTGCCTATCATGTGTATACATTTAGAGAAAATTGCCTATGTAATACCACTCAAATTGTTCTCTTCATGATAAAAATATTCTCCCAGGAGTCACATGATTTGTGAGAATTCCCCAAATTGCTAAATGTTAACATTAAATAAATTTTGAAGGAACAAGAACATCAAGAAGTAAACCTCATAGTAACTGATATGTTGGTATATTTTCTAGTTATGGTGCAACGAAATAGTCGCTTCCTCATTTAAAAAATTGCTTGGACTGGTAACTCAACATTGTCCCTGTAAGGTCATTTTGAAATCTACTTTTTATTTTAATAAGCCACTCATTAGATTCATTTCAAAGTCTCCACTACTGACTTTGTGATGTACAACATACAAAGTTGAATTATAATTGGCATCCTCTCTTTCCTTGGTTGGTAGGCATAACTGACAAAATCAGAAGCAACTAAGTAATCTGTATTGAATTTTGACTTAGTAAAAATAATTTTCATAAATTACTAATTTTAGCAAAATACAATATTAATGAAAACTGTAGTTACTAAAGCACTTCATGCCACCTGTACGTTTCTGGAATTTTTTTTGTGTGTAAGAGATTCACATTTCTAGATTTTAAAATATACTTACAAATTTTTTCTATATAAAAATTTTCCAGTACTTTGTTTCATCCTTGATGCGAATTATTCAGAAATCCAAATTGAACTAAATGTGAAAAGGTTTTGAATTTTTGTCCATTTGTTGAAATTTGTTCAGAAATAACCAAACCTTCCCCCTCAAGAAAGGATTCATTGCTTTTACATTGAGTTTAAGACATAAAATAAACTCTGAAAAAAAATCTTTCAACTTAGAATGGCTTATGTTAGCAATATTTTCTATGTGATTTTTATTTTTATTGCAAGTAAATGAGTAAAATTTCTAGCTGTGTCATGTACTGAGTTACTATTTTTAAAGGTTTATGGATAAATGAGTTGATCTAAATAAATTGTGAAACATAAAAATATTTACTGATTCTAACTGCATGAGAGATCACCTTTATTTACAGTATTTTTCTATAAGGAAAACATTCAAAGCACTTATAGTGTACATTTTAGTAATAAGGTCACTTTTAAAATTGTACACCAGAGCCATTTTTAATATATGGAACTCACTAATGTGATTTCAAAGTCAGAATAATTAGAATGCAACTATGATTTCATGGTAGTGCCCTGATGTCAAACTCACAATGTCACTTAACTTCATATATGAAGAGATGGTGGCAAAGTTACTTCATGGAACACAGCTGATCAAGTCAAAGAATCTGTTATAAGTCAGTGTTCCTAACCAAATATTTAAATAATACCAGTCACTATGTGAAAAATTTGCTGAATATTTTGGGTGAAATAAATCCCATGAAGTACCTTGTTATTCTTGCTATTAAGTAAATGTTCTTTAACCTTTATTAGTTATGGAATCATATATTATATATGTATTAAGCATATATCTTTATTTACATTATATATGTATGTGGGGAGAGAAGGGAGAACCAAGCACTGTGCTAGCTTAAGTCCTTTGATCATGATACAATAACCATATATTTACTTACTCTTGACTGAAATGATTATTTTTGTAAGTAGTAAGTATGTGGAAACATAATCACCTTTTCCGTTGGTTTTGTCATCTTAGCAAAATATATAAAAGTTGACTTTAGTGAAAACCATTATCATGAAGTATACCAAAACATGACAAAGTAATAATCAAAGAGTGATAGTTCATGGTATTAAAATAGGATTCCAAGATGATGGGAACTCTCTTAAGGGCATTAACGTCTCAGAGAGATACATCATGACCAGAACCCGTTTGCTGAAGAAAATAATTTAAATTACCAAATGATGTGAGAAAATATGAATATCTTTTTAAGAGATGTAATTTTTTTATTTTGATTTTTTTTAAAGTCAAGCAGATATTATTTTAATATATATTAACTTTTCAAAATCTTCACACTTTAAATGACCTTTAGAAAAATTAGCTTGCAAAGAAATTAAGGCAATATTGGGTAAAGCACTGAAAAAGCTATCATTTTGAGTCCTTAGGCACTATCTTTCTATGTGGAAAAATGAATGAATAGGATCCTTCACGTCACATTAAAATTCAGATTCCCAATATTTGGGGGTTTATTTTATTTCAATTGCATGCACCTATAACTCTACTGGGGCCAAATAGGAAAAGATGGGTACTTACTCTGGGTCACCGATGGAAATGGTGTAGAGATTGTGAATGAAGCCCAGGTAGCCAGAGCAGGGAAGCAGTTCAGCACCGTGTGATCATGAGGAACTGACATTTCATGGAATTCTATTTGAGAGATAGAGTTTACTTCATATTTTCTTAATATTCAGATACCATCTCAAAAACAACATTGGAAACTAAATCTAAATCCATATTTTTTTCTGGGAGAGGTCACTAGACTCAGAAATGAAATATATCACTTGACTCTATTTTACATGCGTTTTATACTTGTCCACAGAATGGGCGTACTTTAGTTGAATTGAAACATAACAATTCCTATCCATTAAATACCAAACTTCTGCCAAGTATTTTGCTTGCTTGTCACTAAGGGGATGAGAAAGACTAAGTCACAATCTAAGTGTGAAAGATAATCCATGACTCTAAAGGGTAACGTTCTGTATTTACACACCAACATATCTTTTGTTCTAGAATATATTCTCATTACAAACAGAAAATTTTGAGGTTGAAGATGTAAGTAGACTTACGCATAGGAGAAAGTATCCACAAATAAATAAGTACGATATGTAAATTTTGTTTCTGTTGTTTCAGAACAGGAATTGATCACAGCCACTACATACATGTCATCATGCCAATAATACAATATTACTTATTACTAATTTTAAAACTAACAATTCTGTCAGTTTCATGTTTTTGAATCTTAAAACTTCTAGAATTTTCCTGTGCTAAAGTACAGTGAGATCTTTTCAAACACGATTTTTGCAGTATCAGTATTATGCTCTGCCAACACCAATGCTGAATAAAATACTAAGATAATATATCTCTTCTGTTGCATTACATGAACTAGTATCTTGAGAAAAGATTTCACATTGATAAGTGCATACTTCAGCAGTCAATGAAAACTCTTCTTTACATGGGAATGTAAGAAATTATTCTTTAAAATTAACATGAATCTACGGTACATGAATTATCTTAAAAATATATCCCCAAAGTCACATTGTGGAATGCTACATAAGCTAAAAAATTTGGCCATATTGAAGCAGCATAAAATTTGAGGGTGAGAAAAAGGTAATTTGAAAGTAAATCCCTCTGAACATTGAAACAACTGGGGAGATAAATTAGATAAATTTCAAAAACTTACAGTTAATAGGATTAAGAACAGAGAATTTGTTTTTCCTTTGCAGAAGTCTAGTTGTGATAAGAATGTTATATGGAAGTATCAATAACATCTGGAAATGCTAAGTGACTATAGAAGGTGAGGGGAGAGATTGACAATTGTTTGAGGTAGTGACTAAAGAGGGCAAGATTTTTGAAGGAGGCAAGAAAGGTAAGACTGATGGTCCAGATGAATTAAAGTTTGACACTGGAAAAGAGTTTGCAGTAGGGCTCATAAATTTAATTGTTGGTGGGGACCAGGCAGGGGACACAAAGGAAAGAAGTAGGCCCTGGGTAAAGAAATGCAATGTGCACGGGAGAGAAAGAGAGAGAGAGAAAAAAAGAGAGAGAGAGACAGAGAAAGAGACAGCTGGAGGTGATGAGGACTTTGCTAAACTGGCAGTTATACCCTCCGTTATTACAGCTAATGTTCAACTACAGTAGACTGTCATCCTACTGCAGAGGGAGAATTCTGCCAAACAAGTCCATTTCTCCAAGGGAAGCCAGAGTGGAAAATTTTAGAGCGGTCCCCCTGTTTGTAAAGCTGACTTAACTATTTCAAAGAATTTATGAATTCAGTGTATTTGGGCTAAACTGAATATGTGTGTGTGGACACTACAGACCAGCTGAACATTGTGGTTATCAGTGGTGGCATATGGGATGTGCTAGCAGTGTTGAGGAGTTGACCTAAATTTCTCATGGATGGGCACATTTACCACAGACCCATACTATGCATTGACTCCCTTTTCTGTCCAGTTTTGAAAGATGTATAAGAACTCTCCTGGTGATTTGAATTAAATCACACAGGAAAAATGACTGCTTTATGAAGGATCTGTAAAATATAAAATTAGTTGGTTAATATCAACCAAAAGCTTCTAGAGAATTCCTATGTTAAAGCAGAATGAGATCTTTTTTCAAATGCCATTAATTTTAAACATCCTGATATTTGAACTAGGTTTCCCTTCTCAAAGAATTTTGTTTTCAACTGATCTCTTTTCCCACCCTCAAAATAATAATAATGAATGATAATAAACTAGCAAAGCTCACGTTGAGGAAATACAGGAAAAATGTGAAGCAAGCAAGGGCTATATTTATTTTAACCATAACTGCTTTGACCACTCATCTTCCTGGCTATACCTCAGGAGACCATCATTGCTATCATGCTGTACTAAACAGAAGACAATATATGCCGCTGCCAATACAACTGTTATAGTAAATTATGTTTTTTAGTATAGTACTAGAGAACACTGCTTCTTCCCCACCTGACACAAATATGATGTCTTCTACCCAAATTTTAACAGCAGCCAATATGCACTGTAGAGAATAATTAGAACAGTGTTCTAAGACCTGATAGTAATGGTGCTGTGTTGTTGCTATGAGATTTCAGTTGGAAAATTCAAGTGTATTTGTTTACTTGTGGACAGTAATACACATAATACTTCTCCAAAGAAAGGTAACTGTGCAGTTTTTCCAACTATGACTGTCCCATGTTAATTCCTTAACCAATTTTGTAAGTAGACATGTATGAACAAGGTGCTCAAGGTGACATATAAATAACTAGGACTGCTCCTCGTAAAGCCATACACTTGTAGTGAATGTTGAATAAAACTGCATATACAGTAATATGCTCAAGAATGAAAGTTGTTATCTCTATGAAATAGTGCATTTTCTATGACTTCTCCACCAGGTTGTTAGCTTTTGTGCATGCACATAGTAGAAGTTTTTGACCTGTTAATATAAAAAATGTTTAATTTCTTTCGTATCTAAAATTTCTAACTTTTATTTTACAGCACTCTCAACAATAACAACATTACTAGACTTTCTGTGGCAAGTTTCAACCATATGCCTAAACTTAGGACTTTGTAAGTAGTCATGATATTCATAAAGAAGAATTTAATGGATTAAAGATTTCCCTCTAGGGCTGTCTCTAATAGCCAAAAACAGGACCATTTTGGAGAAGAAAAGGAAAGCACAACTTTGAAAACAATCTAGAAATGATATTTTAGTAAATGAACTCTTATTCTAAAAACTTGAAAACTTCCTTTGAAGTGTATGCATTATGGGAAGTTTGGAGTAAAAGAAAAAAAAAAAACGTTTACTTTGAGCTATTGTAGAGGTCACATTTCATTAAGAAATAGAAGACTCCTTGATTGGCTGTCAGAAATGATAAATGAGAAATCTTTATGATTTTATTACTGTACTGCAAGCAGACCTAATAAAGCTCAACTGCTTCTCAGACATTCTTTGTAATGTAAAATTACAGCATCACCTTCTTGAGCTTCCATAATTAAGGTTGTGTCAGCATTTATATTTAAGAATATCTTTTCAGGGGTTAAGGAGGACATTAAGATATTTTTGGTGAATAAATACGATTTTCCAATAAAGTACTAACTATAGCCATTTTTCTCTTAAAAAATGTATTCCTTAAAGCCCAGAATAGGAGTAGTTAGTTGTAGCATTTTCGCAGGTAAGTATTATTTTGACTGAGTTTCAAAATCACCTTGACCTAAAAAAATACTTCACACATAACATGTGAGAAATGGTTGGGAAAAAAGCCAAGGCATTGCACTTCTTGAGGATAAAATGTTTTCAAGTAGGACACATTTGTTTTGATTGGATTTTCAAAATATTTCCCATTTTATAATAGCTTATAACTGAAAAAAAAGTTATTTTCTCTCTTTAAAATAAGACAATTGAATTGCTAGCTTTTTAATGAATTGAGCAATACCGACTTTAATATGATTTTCTTCTCCCTAATATCCAACACTTTATGTGATAACACATCATTATAGTTCCCTTGGAATATGAATTAACAGAATAAAGAAATTCTGAATGTATATGGACATAATTGAATTTTGTTTTCCTGGGCTATGAAATTGAAACTAATCTGATTAATTAATAGTCCAGCTCACTCAAACTATATTTTTCAAAAAATCAGTTTCTTATTTACATGAGTCAATTTTTTTGAAAAAGAAAATTTATCATATTTTCAACCTTTGCAAAATTAAAACCACTGAAACTTGTAAAAGCATCCATCATTGGCAGTTCTGATAATGTTCCTTATTTTGGGGGGGAAACCATTAGTTTGTCTCACTAATCAGCTTTTTAAAATTTTATATCCTCTTCTCCTCTCATGTTTGTGCACATCTAATTGGAATCATTGCAGTGTGCTAGATTTAGAGGGAAATGAGGATGTGGAAACATGGATATGGAATGATGGGGAATGTGTCACCATAGCTTTCAAAGAGTGGCACTTTGAGTTCTAAGCAAACCTAGCTGGAGGTCACCCAGCTTTCCCAAAATATAGTGTTTTGCTCAGTGACATGGCTTCTGCTTTTGATGCAAGACAGTCTGTTCCCTATCCACAGGCTCAAGGAGAATGTAAAGCAGTCATTTAACTTTAAATCCCCTTGCTTTGGTTGGTTCATTATTCTATACTATCACTGCTACTTAAAAATTCCATTTTTATAGTCCAATTATCTTTTTGGACTGAGTTCCATGTTTTACTATCCATTACTGTTATTGGGTTAGAATTGAACACATCAGCTAAAAAGGACTAAAATGGTATTACTATGTCATAGATGATTCTGGGAATGGTCCTTTGATTTATAGCTTTGGATATCCTCTTCTTTAGTTTGAGAAAACATAAAAGCCAGTTTGAAGTCATTTACCTAATTTAGTGGATACATTTGTCAGATATTTTATTAATGGAGAAATGCCATTTGCCACTTGGAAGCAATCCATGATCTTGTATAGATCTTGCCAACGTAGAGGGGACTCAATTCCTTCTCTCCCAGTCACTTATGCCTTTTAATTTCAGTCAGTGCTCTATGGGGATAGGCCCCAGGAGCCAAAATCAGCTAATCCCTTTTCTGTGATAAACACAAAAAGAAGGAAATCGGAATAGGGATGTGAAAAAAGCATTTTATATTGAATTATTATTCTATCTTGTTCAGCAAAAAGTGGCCTGCTAAAAGGACTTTGCAAGCAGTTTCTATAGAGACTAATAATGGCTGATCTTACTGATATTTCTGACTGAGAGTCACAGCTTTTATCAACTCGTTCCCTTTCCCTGGCTTCCCACTCCCCCTCATCCCATCGCCATTTGCTCTCAGCATGTTGGGACTGCAGAGCACTTATCCTTGAACTGGTTATTTTCTCTTTACCCATTTGAATGAACATAAGCAAAATAATTTTATTGTCCTTTTCCAACTTCTGTATATTTGTTTAGCTCAGGGTAAAGAAAAAGAGTTGATTCTATGCTAATGCACCAATTTAGTTTTTCAAAAAATAATGAGACTGAAAAATTGGTAAGTTTAATCTCTTTCTATTTTAGAAAATAAAGATATAACTAATGTTTCAAGTTTTGAAATGACTATCTTCTGTTTTCTTGCTTTAATCTTCATTCCTCTCATTTAGTCGACTCCATTCAAACAACCTATACTGTGACTGCCACCTGGCCTGGCTCTCCGACTGGCTTCGACAAAGGCCTAGGGTGGGCCTGTACACTCAGTGCATGGGCCCTTCTCATCTGAGGGGCCATAATGTTGCAGAGGTTCAAAAACGAGAATTTGTCTGCAGCGGTAAGGGAAAAAGAACAGAGATGTTCTAGTATTCTGGCTGCTTTTGTGTAACTGGGATGTGAGGAATGCATGCTTCCAAGGTTTCCGGGCTGCTCACTAACATGTGCAAGCCTGCACTAATCACTCTACAGAGACCCTCTTTTACAGCGATGATAATCATATGTTGTAAGATGTTTGTACATGATTGGCAACTAATAGTTATTTGTCCCTAAGATATTTCTAATTTTATTTGGAAAAAATATAGATAATTCCTGGATTGTCATTCTACTTAAAACACTTTATTTTCCCTTGAAGTAGCAATTTATATCTCCTTTTATATTAACAACTGAAAAATATTCAATTAATCCTGGAACCCTGCTTTGAAATTCAGAGAAACTCAACTGTTAATGCAAAGTGATGAAGTATTTTTTTGTGTATACAAACATATTAATAATTCAGTCTTACTTAAAACAAATAAATGACTTGTTTAAGTAACAAAGAGCTGAAAACAAAAATATGTGCTACTTATGATAACAGTGGCTAGCATTTACTGAGTTCTGTTTTCTTTATTTCACATATATTTATGTCATTTCATGTGCCTCAAAACAACTATATGAGAATGTAATTTTGTCTCTTTGAGATTAAAATGTGATAAAAATAATCTTGTTCAAGTTCACATGGTTGAGTCCAAGGGTCTTGATCTAGTCAGTGTATATATATATATATATATATACACACACATATATATATATAGACACACACACACACACACAAATACATATCCATATTGGTAGATAATGTATTTTATAAATATAGGGCTAGTTTTGCTTTAGGAATGACTTGAACATATAATAAAACAATTTTTATAAAATATGTATGTACTTGGTCTCCATATCTGTGATTTTCTCAATCATAGATTCAACCAACTGTGGACTGAAAACATTTGAAAAAAATTTTCATCTGTATTGAGCATGTGCAGATTTTTCTTGTGATTATTCCCTAAATAATATAGCATCTATTTGCATAGAATTTGCCTTGTATTAACTATTATAAATAAGGATGATTTAAAGCATAGCAAAATGTTCATAGATTATATTCATGTAGTACATAATTTTTTATAAGGGACTTGAACATCCACAGATTTTGGTATTCACAGGGTTTCTGGAATGAATACTACAAAATACAGAGGGACCAATGTAATGTATAAATAGTTCATGGTTTCTGAAGGAGTGAGGACACATTGCTAGTACTTGATTCTATTCTATTGTTACCTTTTAGATCTTTTCATGTATTTTTCCATACTTTTTATGATCTAAAATAATTCTCTTACAATGTCATGAGTTGTTCTCAATAGGTCTGATTGCTTTTTAAAAAATTAAAAAATGAAATGACTAACAGTTCACTACTAACCACTTTTTTTTCTCTCTTCAATTTTTCCTTCCTGTTTTCTAGATGAGGAAGAAGGCAAGTTGACATTTCTTTTCTAGACTGAGAACACTGTTGTAGTTTGAGAGTTTGTCTGGAGGGGCGGGGTTAGCAGGTAGCTCACAGCCTCTTCTTGTCACACCAGCACCCCCAGAACCTTCCCCTGCAGGCTTTGAGGGCTTCCTTCAGAAACCCTGCCTTTGCAGATGCCCACCTGCTACAGGCCTGCTGGCATTCTGTCTTCATCTTTCAAGTAGAAAAATCTCATTGCCAAGCAGTTTTGTTTCTAAATATTAAGTAGTAAAAATACATACCTGCAGGGAACTACTTTTGGTAAAATTTTAATTCATGTGTAGTGCCCCCAAAATAATATAGATTAACAATTGAAGAATGCCTTCATACAATCTATTGTAATAACTTCAAAGAAAGCAGTAATTTTGAACCTATTCAGACATCAAACTTAGTATTATCTGATTTTCCTCCCACCCAATTGGTACACGAGAACTTGAGCAACAGTTATGTCTACCAAGATGAAAGTCTTACATATTTGTTTCTTTTTTTGAGACAAAGTAAATTAAACTGCATAAATTTGATAAAAATTAAGCTCTATTTAAGTTTATTATAAATGAACAAAGGTTAATCTGAAGTTACTGCTTTTTTTGGAACTCAAAATTTTGAATAGAACTCTTGTATTGAATATGAATTTAGCCTCTCACAAGTTTTTCAGATTTTAAAAATTGCCACTTTCATGAACAGTTGTAAGAATCTCATTTGCTTCATCTAATAAATACGCCTGCATGCTTCCTCCAGTACATTTTAGAAATATAGGATGATCGTAGAGTCAAGCATTTAGAGAAGTTTGTTTCTGTCGCATAAGTTTCTCATTGAGCCCAGTCTGCGTATTTCACAAATATGAAATTTGGGAGGAGAAATCTAACTGTGTGTGTTTCTCTTTCAGGTCACCAGTCATTTATGGCTCCTTCCTGTAGCGTGTTGCACTGCCCTGCAGCTTGCACCTGTAGCAACAACATCGTAGACTGTCGCGGTAAAGGTCTCACTGAGATCCCCACAAATCTGCCAGAGACTATCACAGAAATGTATGTGTCCTGCAATCCTTCCTATCCCTCTGCATCCCCAGTGAACAAAACCATGATTTTCTTTAGGAGACTCTGGGTTTATCAAAGGCACATCCGATCAATTAGCTTAGACAAATGTTCTCTTCAGAAGTGTATTGACCCTTACTCTGTTTAATTAAGTACCTTGTTAAATTGCCTTGGATTTTTCTCCATAGGCAGAGTTAAAGGAATACATTTAAAGGAAGAATAGTACTTTTTCTTCCCTTAAAAAAGTGGTTTTAGACAAATTAGGGGAAGAAAAAGAGAGATGTACCTAGTTCAAACTTTTGGGACTGAATAGTTGTTCTTGTCTTTTTCTAGTTTAAAGCAGTAGGGATACAAAGAGGGGTTCAGCTGGGGAAAATAAACCATAAAAGCAAGTTAACTAGATGAGGTCCTGCCTTCTCAAGAGCTCATGTTTTAAAATGCACTTACACTACTTTGTTGGAATGAATAGTCTGATGCAAAATATAAAATGGATATTATAATATCAAATCAAGTCTTTTAATTAGTGAACATTTTAGCCTCTTTGAATCAGTGCCTACCTCCATCATACACAAATTCTTTTGATGAAGTATTGCAAACATTTTGTATGCAGCTGCTGAATGCACTTCTGTGTTCTTGCCAGAGATAAGTCATGTGGAAAAAAACAAGGTCATGTAAGATTTAAATGAAATGTGTTTACCATCCTGGGAAGAAAGTACTAGGGGGCTCTTTACCTCAATATCAATTAATTTAAAAAGCTTCTCTAACCACCCAGCCCATCGTATTATTGCTCTATAAACCAATTCTAAGTCACAACTTAATAAATAATTTTGGATATTTTTGATTGAAGTAATAATATAGGTTTTTTTTTTTTTTTTTTTTTTTTTGTGGTGCTGGGGATTGAACCCAGGGCCTTGTGCATGCTAGGCAAGCACTCTACCAACTGAGCTATATCCCCAGCCCCAATGGAAGTAATAATATAGGACTAAGTTCTTGTGATAAGTATTAAAAATAAAAGATAAAACACTATTATTTAAAAAAAACTGCTCTTTTATACCATTTTTAATTCCTATAATAAATTAACTACTCTAGTTTAATTGAGAATAACCTTAGTTGAGAAGATTCATTACATTATTTTAAAGTAATACATGATGAATAGTATGCTCAGAGCTTTGGAGTATACGTCATAATACTTTGCAAACTCCAGAATCTGTGGAGATTTGACACCAAGCCCAATTAACATATGTACATGATAGTATTATTTGCATCAAAATTTTAACTGATGTAATAATACCTTACCTATAGGAGTCATTTGCAAATTTTTTTTAGCTGAACATTTAAAGAATAAAGTATGGAAAGAGGCACATGACGTTCCTTGAAAGAGAAACATCAGGAGTAGAGGAAAATGGTACCAGTGAGTGTGGTATTTGAGAGATTATATAGTTAAACCTAATTAGAGTAATAGGTTCATGTTGCGGCATCATAGAAAATGATATCTGAAGAATGACATCTGCATCTGATTTTAAAGCTGTGGGATATTTAAGGCTTGTAAACTCAGTTGGAAGAGTAGATACGCTAAAGTGGATAGTAGAGAGACATCATTTTTGAGTAGGAGAATTGTGTATTCATCTTCTATTCAGGCACAAGCATTTATTAAGTAAATAATGGTACCATGAATTTTTCAGAGTTCTTCATTACCTGACTAGAAAATTGGATATCCAATTTAATAACTCGAAATGAGGTACGAGGTAAAATGTTATAAGAGATGAACACGTAAAGTTGAAGTTATTACAGAGGGCATCAAGTAGAGGGCAAGACCCAGTCAGAACATTTCAGCCAGAATTGCTTGTTTGCCTATCATATACTGACTCTGAGACAGTTACTTATTAATAAGGGCACGTTACTTATTGCCTATGAGCCTGTCTCTTTATCTGAAACTAAGGATTCTTGTCAATTTGAAATGAAATAATTAACACATAGAGCTTATGTGCTTAGCATATGCACATGGTAGTTTTTCCATAAATGGTACTTAAATCATGGAATCCTTCATTGGGAGGTAGCACCTGAGTTAAGCCTTGAAAGAAAGATAGTGAATGGAAATACTTAGATGCTCAAAGGGCTTCCAGAATTAGTAGTTCATCATGAGCATCACAGTCAGGATAAAATTATACAATACTATAAAATACAAATTCAGTTTGACTGACATTTGATGTTGGACAGTGTAGAGGGAAATAAAGTTGGAAACAGGTTAGAGCCACTTCATGGAGGGTCTTGATACTATACTCATCTTAGACATTATGTGGGATGCAATTAAATCCAGGAATTTTAGGTGAATCTTTTAGATAAATTAGTCTGGTAGCTGTGTGTGAGTGATGTGGCAAAAAAAGGAAGAGAAATACAGGAGGCCCTTTAGGAAGCTGTTACTTTGATCTATGAGAGATGTCAGAGAGCAGGAGCTAGGGAGGAACAGTAGGCAAAGTGGGGTGTAGACAAAAACAGTAGTATTATAAAAGCAGAATTAATGGGAGTTGGTATTTGATGAGATGAGGGAATAATGGAGAAGAGTGAACCAAGGTGATACAGACTTCCAAGCAGAGATGATGGGAAGGTGGCAGTTCTATCACTGCATATGAGGAGCTCAGGAGCAAAACCAAACCTGGGAAGGAACATGATCATGGCTCAACTTGTGAAATATAGAAGTGCCAGTGACCCAGCTAGAGGTGCTAGGATAATGTAGCCTATGGTAGGTCAGGAGCAGGACAAGGACTGGGGACAAAGAGTTTGGAGTATTTAGCATAACAAAAAAAAAGGGGGATATTTAAAGCCATCAAGTGGTCTCCAAAAAGTAGAGCAAGAGAAAAGAAGACCAAGGGCCTACATATATCCAGGAAAGGGCTGTGACAGGGAAGGTAGGACAGAGACACCAGGAAAAATGATCTGCTGAGGCAGAGGCTGCTGCAAATGAACCAAGCTGTGGTCAACAGCAGTCTTGGAATTTGATCAGCATACTGGAGGGTCCAGTTTTGATAGGGTGATAGGTAAGTCAGCCACTTTTCTGAGTACTATGAAAGGAAATGTTGAAATATTGGAGACAGCAGATATGGAGCAATGTTTTAAGAGTTGGGTTGAGAAAGTGTTCTTTAAAAAAAGACAACATTGCTATAAAGAACAAACATTTCAAGATGCAGAAACTTGTAAACATTGGAAAGTCAGAAAGAAAGAATGACAGTATGGAGCAACAAGGTTGTACGATTTAAACAATATACATGTGGGAGCAAGATCATTGGGGACACAAGAAGAAAATGATCAGATCCAATCATACGAAAAGAACATAAACGGTTTTGTAGGGTGACAAAGGAAGAGTAAGTTATAGAAGTAATAATGTAATATATTGATAGCACAATGAGATATTTGAAATGGTTTATCTTAGACAGTCTATTTTATTTTATTTTATTATTTTTTTAGTTGTTGATGAGTCTTTATTTTATTTATTTATATGCAGTGCTGAGAATTGAACCCATGCCCCACACATGCTAGGCAAGCTCTCTGTCACTGAGCCACAACCCAGACCCTCTATTTTATTTTTTATCCCAGGACTTTTCTTCTGCTTTGTATGCTCTATAGATTTTGTATAATGGTGAAATTGAGTAGCATGAAAGTTATACAAAATAATACATCCCATTGGATTTGCCTGTATTGAGGAGGTGGTGTACCAGGTAAAACTACAATAAATTAAACTTACAAGTAAAGATAAAAGCATATGTGAAGCTGTAGGTGAATTTTACTTTTCTGATTATTTCATTATCAGCTTTATCAGTAGAGCATCTGGTAACAAATCATGTTGATCTTCAATACCAACAAAGTATGTTCATTATCATTTATTTTAGAAACATATCTTACTAGCTTAGTGACTCATTTTTCTCATTACTCTTTTATTTTTTACAAGAATAAAGGACATCAGAAAGATTAATAGAATGGAAATAAAGCTATCTGTGACATTTTTAATGTGCTGAGATTTCAGGTTTTTAATACCTGATGAACTGAAAATTATAAACTCCCCGTGTACTATTAAAATATTTTAAATAGGATTTTTCCATATATTATCAGTAGAATTTCTTTTATCAGGTTGTCAGGTACTTTGTTAATACTGAATTGATTTTTTTGTTGTGTGGAATGTATTTTTGCAGCTGTCTCATAATTCTAGCAAAAACTAAGTATGTACTAGAGAGAAATAATCACCTCCTATAAATCTACTTAGATAAACATGACAGTCTTTATTTTTTCTGTTTGTGTTTTTAATTACAAATCCATACTGTGACATCTGCTAAAACATTTATTTGTTAAACTATAGAAGAGTGATATTCTTTTAAAGACAATGTTTGAAAAAATTTGGAAAAGGAAAAATAGAAAGAAACTAACATGTATCTAATAACTGCCCCGTAGAATGTTGTGCAAGCCTTGTGTGATTTGAGCTTCTCATTGGCCTGGGTGCGTTATTTATGAAATTAAATTAAATAGGAAAACTAATGCAGAGGAATGTGTTAGAAAAAGACTGTTTGATTTCTCCACCAGTCCTCATTATTCTGATAATTTTACCTGGATCCAGGATCCTCCTCCCTATTTGTGGGCTAAGAATCTGGTTTGACTACTCTTAATTATCACATTTTTTAATTACATATGTATTTTGTGGTTATTTTATAGCATCTGTCTTCTCTGCTGAAGTAGAACCTCTATGAAGGGAGAACCCAATTTTATCTTGCTCACCACTGAATACCAAGCAACAAATCTAGTACCTTAGCACATGATAGACACTTGGTAAATGTTTGAATAATATCTATTGAATGAATGGATAATTTTAAAATTTAATTAAATATTTAGAGTAGGATTTATCTTGAAAGGATAAAACTGTATTAACTGAGATCAATAAATAAAACTACAAGGAACAACCTATTCTCTCCCTGCAAAAAAAAAATTGTACTTTTGAAGCATAAAGCAGTAAGAGAAAAGTTATTTGAAAAAAATGTTTAATGGCATTGACTTAAAAGAGGCCAGAATATTGAAAATTAGTTAAGTTCACCCATCCCCCATACTGGTTTGGATTCCACTCTTGACATGTTTCCAGAAATTCTTTTTCTTTGTTCTCAGCTGACTAAACAAGCTTTTAATCAATCAGTATACCTCTTCTTGAGATATGAATCAATTTAGCCTTAGAAATTAGTCTTGGTCATCTTTCTCTAAAGTCAAACTTTTTCTCAATGAAGACTATAAGCCTTTATCTCAAATCTCTCAAAGACTAACCTCTTCCATTTTGATGTTGAAAAAAAAGAAAGAGAATGAAAAAAGTTAAGAAATCTTAGGAAGAAGTTGTTAGTGAAATGGCTAAATTTGCTTCAGTTTTCAATTTATGTGACCACAAAGCTCACCTTTCTTTCTTGATCAAGCTATAAAAGAGAGGCAGACTAAAGTTGGTCATTGTGGGACATTGTAGAAGAGAAAAGTTAAAAAGTCACGAAGAGAGACTAATCAATACTCAGAAAAATAAAATGGGAGATGCTTTTTAGGAAATTTATCCAGGAAGAGAAAGTAGGAGTAGCAGAGAGGAAGCTAAGGCCTTAAGATACAGGAATGTTTGTGAAACCAAGATCCGTTTCCTATCAATTCATATCCATAAATTCTGATAGTGTCGTCTTTCCTATTCTCTGCATTTCCCTGAGTTTTCTCTGTACAGACCATACCACAGTTGAATTTGATATTTTTTGATTAAAGTCAAGCTATCTGACTAAACAGTAAACTTGATGTGGGCAGAACCCACATACTAATCATAGCGTGAGTTGGGAGATGGACAGTGGGAGGGGGTCTCAAGTCCACCAACTGGAGACCTTCTGAGTCTCTGTTATTCATAGTTTAAAAAAATATAACAAAGGAATATGAATCAATGAAGAGAGCATAAATGGGATAAATGTGTAATGTAAGATAAAATCAGGCATGAAATAAAGATACTGTTTCTGCTCTGGAATCTTCCCATTGCTTTGCTGCTTTGAACTCTGCTGGTTGAAAACCTCTTCTCAAAGGGATTGAGTGCCTCAGGCAAGGCCAGACATGATCCAGTTCATGGCAACAGAATCCTTAATAGCAAATTGATTCTCTATGTATCAAACTTTCAGGATTAATTCCTACGATAACCTTTAGAGATGCAAAATTTTGAATACGAGATGATGGGTTGTCATAAAGCAAATATTTTGTTCTCTTCAATCCAGTTATAGATTTTTCTGTGGCATATCACCATTTTAAGAAGTTTTACAGAAATTCCGTAAATTGTGGGAAATGCTTAGTGAGAAGGTGGATTGTAACAATTTAGCATGTCTTATTTACTCCATGGTGGCTTCTTTCTGGCTGGGAAGTCACACAGTTTTGAGGGGGTTTTTTGGTTTGTTTTCATTTGTCTCAGCAATCAGGGAAGACTTCAGATTATGAGAAGGGACAGAATGGTAGCAAATTTCTGCCTTGGTTCTGATGTTCCAAAGATGCCTTGCAGATTCTCGGAAGTTTTAGTATTTTTATTGGAAATGCAAGTCAAATGGATAAAATGTAAAGGAAATTCACTTACCCTACTACTCTATTCCAGTAGCAAAGAAGGCTCTTTGAAAGAGAATTCAAATGATGATGATTAAATACTAGCTTTGGGGGTACTTTTATTCTGTTTCTTTACTCTAGATCATTATGTACATAATTACAAAGAAATGAAAAGTAGCAGTGTTTCTCAAATACTCATCTGATTTATAACAATTTATGATACAACTTTTAAAACTTCTTGTCCATTTCTATTCAAATACTTCCTCTCATATGTGTTTAGCCCTTTTGCATGCTATTTCTGCATTTACACTTTCCAAAATCTTGACTCCATACTTCTATTAAACAAGATCGAATTTTCAGTCCACATGTTTAAATGTGTTCAGACTATCTACATGTAGGAGGGTGCAGTTTAAATTTGATCAACCTATCTTTAAATAGTTCATTCTGTATTGACTGATTTAAAAGAATCACAAATATGCGGTCAAGTGTGAAGTTTTAATTGTTTAGTATGCACTTAATAGTTTCACCTAATTGCACAGCTATCATGCTGTGTAATCAGTTCTTTATTTTAATTATTCAAATTTTTAAAAATAAATTTTAAATGTAAAAATGCTACACAGTTTGACTATTTTTTCATAGTTTATGTAAAATAATGACTTTCCTATTCAGATAATATTGCTAAGATATTTAAGTAGAGCAAATGATACAATTTTTTTAGGTATATTGGTAAGAAACAAGAAAACATGGTATAATCTATGATTGCCTGGTTAGTTAGGTTGATAATTTCCAAGTGAAATTGTTTACAATATGAAAAGATTTTTCCCTATAAAAATATTTTAAAAATTGATGATATGTGTAAAATAAAATAGGTAAAGTTTAAACAGCTTTATAGTAAAGGAAATTAGGGCAATTCTACTTCAGTGCATAGTTATTCTAGTGCACTTCATTCCTGGAATCTTTGATAGCATTTTGTAGTTTTACAGGATCCTGATACTTTAGTCTTTTCAGATCTACCCATCTAATTGGCTAGCCTAGAGTATGGCGTTGGCTTATTTACATTTTCTATTTTACAATATTGTGCTCATCAGATTAACTAATATGAAAACACTCTCAATGTTTGTTTATTAGAAATATATAAAACACTTTTTAAAAAGTCATAATTAACACCTTCTTTATGATAAACATATCTGCAAAAAATTGATCTGTTCATCTTACTTCATTCCTACTGAAACAGAATGTGGAAAGTTATATTTTCTTTAAAAATTATCAGAAAATGTTTCTTTTTTTGTGCTGTAGAAAATAGTTTTGTTAGTATTTTATGTAAACCTGTCTTCAGAGAAGTAGGAAATTAGAGTTATATTCTGAAATTTTGTTTTGAAATTCTCACAATAGCAGAAACTAGGTAGCATTCACTAAGTACAATAAAAGGGCTAAGTTAATTTTCTATTGCATTATATATCAGTTATCATAGAAATATCACTAAATAAATAATCTTAGCATCAAAATAAAATAAAGCTATCAATATATATATACAAGTCAATATGTGTGTGTGTGTATATATATATTTAATTAGAAAAACAAAATAGCAGGATTTTTTCCAGATATTTTTATGAGATGAGTAGTCATAAAGACATTTTATATAAAATAAACTTTTCACATAAGTATTATTCACCGTTATTTTTATTCTTTTGTGTTTTTTCATGTTATGTTTTCTAAAGTTTTCTTATTGTGATTTCATCATAAGAATCCAGAAAAAGACATAAAAATTTAACTTTCTACAGAATGCAGAAAATCAAATTGACTATTAACATCAAAAAGAGAGCCCTGAACTATGTTCCCACAGAACATACAAGTCTCATTATTATTAGTTATCTATGGCCATACAAAGCCCTACAACTTTGATAATTCCACAATGAAATTTTGTATAAAACATTGTGAGAATTGCTTTTGTAGATTTAATTATACATGTAATTCTATAAACCATAGTTGATTTCACTGAAGTATTTTTGTATTTTTAGCAGAATTCTCAAATTTATATGCCTATTTTGAGTAATCTTTAATTGACATTTGAAGAAATAGTAGAATAATTAGCTTTAAGAATCTGTATATACCCATTACCTGCAGAGAAACTGTTTTTTATTAGAACTTTGTACTCATGATAAGAAAATTATTTTGTCTTCCTCAACTTATTTATTTATAGCAATTTCCCCAAAAGTTATATACGTAATATATATGTAATACACACACACACTGATGCTTGCATGCTTTTTTGTTGATTTGCATGATCATCTATTCAGAAAGCTATAATGACTTTCTTAAGAGAAAACTATGGGAGACTGAACAAATATTTTGTGATATTTGTTAAGAAGTGAAAATGAGTATAGTGAAGTTATGAATGAATTGGAAGGAAGGACATACAAAAATTATAAAGGCAGAAATTAACATAGAAATGAGGTAGAAGTGGAAATTACAATTAGTTTCTCCTAAAAGGTCCAAAGAGAACTGGCATGATAGTGCAGGTCTGTAATCCCAGCTACTCAGGAACCTGAGGCAGGAGGATCACAAATTCAAGTCCAGCCTCACCAATTCAGTGACCCTGTCTCAAAATGAAAAATAAAAAGGAATGGAGATACAGCTCACTGTGGAGCACCCCTGGCTTCATTCCCCAGTACAAAAAGAAGTAAAAAAGAAGAACAAAAGCCCAAAGAGTCTGATGAGTGCTATTACAGTGGAAGAAAACCAGGTATAAAAGTAGCATTTTAAAATATATATTTGAATGCCTACTCTTCATCAAAAACCATGAGTGAAAGGACACGGTCTCAATCTTCAAAATGTCATCACTCCAGAAAATTGAAATTTCACACAAACAGATAAGATCTTTAAAACTATGTGATAGGTCATACTGTACATGGAACATAGAGAAAGAAAAACCATGCTTTGTCAGAGAAATCAAGTAACCTTCAAGTTTGAGGATATGTTCTGCAGTCAGAGAAATTGTAACTTTTCAAGGAAAGAGCCTCTGTAAAATTCCAGGAAGGTGACAGTTGTGTGGGGTTTGGAGGAATTAGAAATTTGCAGGTGCTAAAACATAAAGTGGAAGCCCAGTATGGAAGAAGAGTCTGCCCAATGATGTGACATGATGGAAGAATGGATTGAGTAGCATGGTTAGATTCGCTGGTTAGGAAAACCACTGAAACCTGGGGTGGAGAGGGGATTGGAGGACAGCAGTCACCCAGAATGCCTTCACCACAGTCTCTACAGGGAATAACGAAGGCAGGCGTGGCAGCAGAAGTGGTGGGAAGTTTTTCCAGAAGGTGATGCTAACACTAATGCAGTTGATTCCATAAAACATCTACGGAAAAAAACGGAAACCTCTCAAATGTAAAATATGAATTGTATAGATTCTGTCTTAAAATGAAGACATCTGGGGTGCAGAGTGTAACTCATTCTCAGAATGAATGAAGTTGTCGTGTATTTTTTAGCATTTATGTTCTAGATTTATGGTTAATCAGCTAGAAAGAAAGAGTTACTTTAAATGCTACTAGTAATCACAGTATTTTCTAGATTTAGAAAATAGGAAATACATAATTTGAAGAATTTGAAGAACTTACTGCAGGGATGAAAGAGAATGGAGACTGTTGTTTACTCATTGAGTAATAAATACTTTTTAAAAAGTGATAAATAAAAATAATTTACAAATGCTTTAAAAACAAAAACAGTTAACAAATGTGAGACACAACTTACTGACTAACTCATAGTAAGTATCCAAAATGTTGTAGTTATTTGTGGAAAAATGAAAACTGAACTGCAGTTTTTCTTTCTTGGATTGATAAAGAAAATTATGTATGAAAACTTTGTGTTATTGACATTATAAGTCTAGACTCTGTCCTCCTGAATTTGGTGAGTCCATCCTTTTGCTCTGTCTAAACATTTTGATTATGCATTTTGAGTATATGTTTGTATTTAGATATGTGTCCACATGAATACTTGCATGGGAATTTTAATACCTGTTCAGAAAGTGTGTCTACTTGTACAATCAAATGCATGTCTGTACATACATGCACACATGTGCACAAACATGCATTCCACATGTATTTTTTTCTTGGAGTAAATGTTTAAAGACCAAAAGGGAAAAAAGTCCTCTCTCCTCTATGAAATCATCAATTGAATTTACACTCAAGGGAGTGTATTCGAGAATGACATCAGAAGAAATAAAAAAGATTAAGGAAATGGATAATTTTCAGGAACAAGTCATCCCTAAATAGGGATAATCAATTAGTGTGGACACAGTCCTAAGGCAAAAATGCTAGCTGTATGCAAAGCATGTCCCTCTAGAGGCCAATATTCACTCAGCTGTTGAAGATATTTATTGAACTTAAAATGTTGTAGAGACTACTATAAGAAAACAGAAATAATATTCTGGTCTAAAATATGCTGGGTCATTTTATGTAGGAACACATGAAGAATTTCAACAACATGCATTTACTGTTAAAGTTGGGAGAAACTTTCCAGAAATATAATGTGCCTACTTTGGAATTATTATAAGTAGGCAAGAGGTTCCCTGATGTCAAAGGAATATTGATGTTTCTTCATTTTCAAATGCTGAGCTGATGTTTTCTATGATGAAAATATATTGGCTACACAGAACAAGTTAAGATTCAGAAGCTAGAGTCATTGCACTTCCCCTCCCCTCACCCCATTAAATTCATGTTCTATTCTCTGGCAGCTGTTTTTGCCATTTATGTTAAAAGCAGATGGAGAAAATGCAAAGAACTGTCAGTTTTATTGCCATGTATAATCAGCATCTGGGCTGTATGTTACAGGCACAATCAATCTAAATTCATATTTTAAAGGGTTTGAAAAAACTTTCTGAGTTTCTAAGATAGACTTCAAATTATAGAAAGCGTTATTTTTAATCATGTTGATCATAGAAATTAGAAATCATATGTATTGCAATATATGTGCACACATGTTTAATATATAGTTATCTTCAAAATTGTGCTCCTAAGTGGTTTAAAAATATTGTTTGGAACCATACATATTTATTTCACATTAGAGAGCCAATTGTGAAATAACTTTATTCTTTTATATAAAGTGTGTGTGCGTAATATATGTTGTCGGCTTTTTAATCATATAATGCTGTATATTATATATATTTATATATGAATACACATTCTATGTTTTAATTTTTTTCCTAGTTTTATGCATGAGAAATAATACATATTTTCTTTACATCTCATGTACTTTTTACCAAAACATTATGGTAAATTCTATTCTTTCCCCCATTTTTCAGAAAGAAAAGCTAAGATACAGAGAAAGAAAATAGCTTTTGTAAGGTCCACAAAGCTAATCAATGACAGGTTTCGAATTAATTTGAGTCTGCCTAAGTCCAAAACTTATACTTCTAATTGCTAAAGAAAATAAGGTTAAAAATTTACATGTGAACACATACAAGGCATATGAAAACCTATTAAGGAGCACTATATAAGATTTAACATATAAACTCTATTTTTCAGTTTGTCAAAATAATTTGATTTGAAAAATGTTGAAAATAATGCATAAGAATTGAATGCTGTGATCTGAGAGTATAACTTAAATAGTAAAATATTATTTAATAACTTATAATAATTTTTAGAATTAGGGATTTTTTAAATTGCCCACTCATAGTGTGTGTCTATGGCTGACTGATATGAGATCTGCTCCACAGTAGAGAATTTTATAGACCACAGAGCACATTAGTCCACATATGGATGAATTGGAATTCACTGGTTTGAGAGATGTACCTGAACATAATTGCCATATTCTCTTGGTCCCCATGATTAAAGCAGAGGAGTATTCCATGATTACCCATTTTCCATAATCTTTAAAATAGAAATATAAAGTGCTATATTTTACTTTGCTGTTCATCCTTTAGGAACTAGAAAAGTTCAAAACTGGTACTGTAAAATAGTATTAGTTAAAGAATAAGAGATAAAAATATGTGGATAGGGGAGGGGAAGGACCTATATCACATATATGAGGTTTTTTAAAAATTGTAGCATTTAGAAAACTGCCTTCATTTTCTCATCTCATGGAGCATGTAACTAAAATTTCCTTCTAATTTTTAAGATCTAGCAGTCATTGCTTTGATTTTATATAGACAGTATACAAATATGTTAATAAATAATCATGCATGTATATATAAAATGATAAAATATTTTTGCTTTGATGACATAAATTCTGTCAGAGGTTCTGGTCACATTCACATGAAAAAGTCTTCCTTGTAGTATCAGCACATCAAAGTTCCTCTTATTCACTTGCTAAATCTATTTTTACTTTCAAAATCAAAATACTGCATTTTCTCCAAAGAATTGGCATTTGAAAGGCTTTTAATTGTGGGGGGTTTTATCCTCAGCATGCAAATATATCTTAGCCATTATACTATCTGTTTTTGTAATCCTGGAATGCTTTTAATTAGATTCTTCATGGAACAATGGATTCAAATTTGCACTCTCTAAAATTCAGCAGATTCTATGCCATTAAAGCAGAAGATTAGAGGATAACAGAGTTAGCTCTGCCTTTTTTTTTTTTTTTTTTTTTTTCTTTTTTCTTACTTTAACCTAAAACTCAAATGTTTGTTTCTTATTTTTTATAGTTTGGCTTAAACACTTTCCCCACTTTTATGTTGGGGGACATCATTTGAGATGAGTGTTCTTTACAGTTTATAAAATATACTATAAAGTCCTTGTAATGAAAAAGAAAAATACTTTATCCTAAAATCCTTAAAGTTTATCCTAAAGAAGACACAACAGGCACTTTGCAATGTTTTAAAATTTGTTTGACATCTGTCAGTGGTAGCGTATTTCCCTACTTGAGAATCTGTCTCTTGAGAATGAAGTATGCAATTATGTTTTCTCTTAATGGACTGCTGAGACAGTGTAATAAAAAACCAATTAGCTGCTGAGTCAGTTTAAATAACAGTGTAAGTTTTCTTCAAATATTTTTCTGAAAAAGTTTACAAATAAATAGATTAATAAACAAAAACAAGCAAATACATTGCACGTGCCATCACTCTGCTTTCTGTTAGGTACCTTGTAAATGAAGCAATTTTCAACCTAAAGATGAAATCATGGTACATTGCAATGATATAATACATACAGCATCAATATTTTATGTTTGAAGTATTACTTTTGCATACTATTTGATTATACATTCTCCTAGTCATATAGCATTTTGAGAATGCATTTTCTAAAAAAAAAAAAAAAAAAAAAAAAAACTGGTCTTACTCATTGTCTATATTTTTGTTTTGTTACTTCAATAGGGACGTTTATCAATAAAATTAATTGTAAGTAAAACAAATTATTGTAACACGTATTTAAGTGCCACTAGAACAATGACTGAATGATCACTATAATTATGCTATGTTCAGAGACTGTAAAATAATAAATTCATTTTAAAATTTCCATGGAGGATCTCCAGTCGTATTAAATGGTGGTATTTGTACTAGCTTGACCACATCTGTGAATTCAGGATATTGACATTTAGGAAATCTCAATGCTGAATGTAGCATTTTGAAAAAACTTGTATTGAAGACTCCAGCTTTGGAATCTAAGTGAAAAATTAGACTCTTTATTAATAAAATCTCCATGATGGTCTAAATATGTCTGCTTTGATCTCTATGGATTTCCAATTTTATGAGAGACATCAGTTATTTTTAGGGTTAATGAATGCATGAATGACAATTATTGGGGTTTTTTTAGATTATTTTCAAGGATCTGAAATGGTATTCATAAAAAATGTTTGTATGATCAAATTTTATATTGCTTTTAAAGAAATCTACTACTCACTAAGAGGTCTTAATTTTTCCTCATCATAGCACTGTATTATTGTGAGCAAATCTTTAACATGTTGAGTGAAGTTTCACGGACTGAGATTCAAAGAAAGTCCCTTGGTCAACCATATTCCATCCATAGCTTATGCTGTTGTATTTCTATTGATTATGTTTTAAACTTCTTAAAATTTAACTATAATAATAATGGATCAAGACAAAAAGGCATCTCTTATCCATCTATTCAAAACATACTGATCAATAATGGAATAGTGAAATGATTTAAACACTCTGCTGTATTTAAAGCTTTTAGAAAAAAGTCCTCTTTCTTAAGATCCAGATAAATAATGCAGATGCCAATTCATATTTTCTTCATATGATTTGTTTCTTGTCTCTTGAGGTAAATTTTCCCCTTTGGATCTAACAACCTGTCTAGCAGAAAATAAATGCATGTAAAATAATATCTAAATGCACACATAATACACATATATGTGTATATACATATATATATGTATGTATCCACATATATTTTGTTTATGTATATGTAAATATATATTTAATCCAGGTAGGAAAATACAGTACATGTAAGGTAGTTCAAGAGGAGAATTTAATATGGGGAAAAGGTTCAAGAGTTGTACAAAGGTGACAGAAAAAAAAAATGTTCCAAAGGCCTTAAAGACCAAAGAAGGTGGTAGTGTTAACAAGTTAGGAGATGGACATAGCAGGAGCTAAAATTAAGAGGAAGAGGAGGTGACTGCTGTGAGCATTCTGAGACAGAGTAGTGGAGGAAAGCTCAGGGTTCTGTCCCCCACACTTTAGTCTTCCACCAGTGCCTTCCAGGGACTCGATGTCATGGAAGGTCAGTTGGCCAGTGAATCTGGACGGCGTGGTTCATTGCAGTCAGCTCTAAGGAAACAGCAGAACAGAAGAGGCATAGGGGATAGGAAATGCTTTAAGAATGTTTATATGGGAGGAATGAGGTTAAGAGGAAACATCTTTTGATGAAAAATATTTACCAAGTGACTTAATGAAATCATCTTGGTGTCTTTCTTACCTAGGTGTGTAAACTCAGCTTCCTCTGATAGTAAGATCATAAAGTAGATGGTACCACAGAGCTATTTTCAAATCTGTAATTTTAGTGTATCATAAAAATTCTTTAGTTGTGTTTCAGTGCACATTGCGCCTTGGTTTTTATGTGAACAATTCACATAATGAATCGACAAGAGTCCAAATTGTCTTACTGAAAATGTCTATAGCATTATGGTTTAGAATTTAAAATGTTGAATCCTAAGTAGCTTCAAAGTTACTTTTGTGACTAAAACAATTTTTCAACCTATAATTTTATATTTTTGTACAAAAGAAATAATTGATAAAATTTAATATTCAACAATAACTTATTTTTTGGTAGAGTTATGATCATCTCTAAAAGTATATCATATATATGGTATATATTACTGCATAGTTCTCTTATCTGTATGTTATTAAAATGTACCCCCATGTTAGTTTCTTGAAATTGCTTCCTTTTTTATGTAAAATCCAGGATTACAAAATGATAACCTGTGATGCTTAAAAATTTGAATATTTTTATTACTATTAAAATTGTCTTAATTTTTATTTTTAATCTTGTTCCACATTGAGGAGACAGCAGAAATAATCTTAGTAGTCACTTTTCAGGAAAAAGAAAATATCCCTCATGAGAAGCACTAGCTCTAACTCTTGGCATGAATCTTGCCTCAGCTTGACTTAAACATATCTGAGAATTCATGTTTCCATTAAAAATGAATTTTTTCATTGCAGACGTTTGGAACAGAACTCAATCAAGGTCATCCCTCCTGGAGCATTCTCACCATATAAAAAGCTTAGAAGAATGTAAGTGGACAATACTCTAGAATAATATAATTTTTAAAATTACACAGGTCATGACCTCGCAAGGGAAATTTGTTTGAATATTTGAGAGTTTGACAACTTATATATTAAGTGATGTGATCATCTGTTTGTTAATCCTATAATAACATTTTGATCTCTAACTAAACCTTGTAATTTTAAAACTCTTATAATCTAGCATATTGATTTACACTAGTGTGAATGTATGCGGTCAGGATAGTAAGCAAATTTTCAGGTGCTTATTGTCAAAACAAGAGATGGAATCTATAATGATAATTTAAACAAATAGGGAATAGTTAGGGTGATTTGTCATTGAATTCAGAATTCTTCTGGTTTTATATTGAAAATTTTATACATGCCCTGATAGATGCAAAACCAACATACAAAAGCCATAAATACCCTTCTCTTACGGCAAACCTCATTGACATCTGTTTAATTTAACCTAACCTTATTTTTTATCTTAGTGACCTGAGCAATAATCAGATCTCTGAACTCGCACCTGATTCTTTCCAAGGACTGCGTTCTCTGAATTCACTGTAAGTATTGACGACTTCCTTGAGAAAAGCAAAATTCACAACAGAGTGGTCACACTTTTTAAATTTAGGCTTAAGAAAAAATACTGTCTTAAATTTGTGTGATGAATTATTAATTATTAATAATATTATTTCACTTAGCATGATATTCTTCATGCTGATGCTAATTCACAATATGGGGGGGTAGGGAAGATTAGAGTTACTTTAGATTAGGTAGAGGTGAGAGAAGGGAGGGATGGGGCTAAGGATAGTAAAACAAATCAGATATTATTACCCTATGTACATACATAACTGTATGACCGGTGGGATTCTACATCATGTATAGGCAGAACAATGAGAAATTATACTCCATTTTAAGTGATGTGTCAAAGTGCATTCTACTGTTATGTATAACAAACAAATTTAAAAAATTTTTAATCATAATAAAAATAATTTAAAAAATAATATTATTATACTTCATCATTTTCATGGAGAACTGCTACCTGTCTCTAAAATTAACCCATTTTAGGGTAACTTATGGTTGATAATTTGCTAACAAAACAAGAGTAGAGAGCTCTTTTTTTGGACAACTTTATTCTCTCAGAAAGAAAGTGGGGGAAGATTATTTTGAATGAATATTTGTGATCTCTGAACCTATAGGCTCTTAGTCTCTGTGCCTGGGATAGTGCCCCTTTTAGATGATACTGGGTAGACTGCTGAGAACAGGGGTGATGACCAGAGAGAGCTGCCCTCTCTCCTGCTGAAGCACCTTCAGATCTCCCTGAAAGAACAAAGATAAGAAGGATGAGGCCTTGTTAATATCAAGAGGACTTTCGGAGAGATAACCACGTAAACTAAAGATGTTCTGAAATAAATTCGTCAAGATTGCTACTCCTTCAAACTTGTAAAAGCTTTTCAGAAGTCCAGCAAGTAAAACATCCTTTATATCAAAATTTAATCTCCAAGTGGAGGCTGGCTTGCTTTCTGTTGTTAGGTACATGCTATAGAGGGGGTTCTCACTGATGAATCTTAACTGCCAACCTGTTTGGATTTTCAGAAGTCAGGGGCACCCAGGGACAATGCCACAACACATTGTGCAAGACACAGAGGAACACCTGGAGTTAGTGCAACCTTTTCCTTTCTAGTCAGCAAGGGGGAGAGCTAGACAGCTCCGCTGGACACATGGGTGTTCAGGTGGCTATGTTGTTTGGCTCAGAAGGCTGCAAGTTTTCTTTGAAAAAAGAAAATGGAAAACTTTTTGCTTTCCCTGTAGTAACTGCTCAGGTCCATTTGTGTTCCTTTTTTTGACTTTGGGGGGTTTGCCTAGAGGAAGCCCAAGACAAGAGAAGAGTTGTTGGTAGAAAATGCAGAGTGTAGTCATGTATTGCTCCCAGGGTGGGCTGGCAGGTCTTAAATAAAAAAATTAATTATAAAAACTCAAATAGTCAATTCATCCAAAGAGAACTGTGTACCCAGTAAGCAATACTACCTCCAACCCTGTGGAAGGACAGAACAAAGTCAAATCTCTGTTCCTTCAAATATATGTGCTTCAAAAACAACTACTAAATGTCAAGAAGGAGACTAACCAGTGGAGAACTTATTTCTATCTGCTTTCTTGCAGAGTTTACTACTAAACTTTATTGCCTTAATAAATGTAAATTTCCTCTTTTTACATTTTTTAACCCCTTGAAAACTATCACAGTTCATCATTGTCTCTTCATAAACTAGCTCCTAAATTCTTCAGGGGTCATGTGCAAGACTTGATTGCTATATTTACATTTCCTACAGTCTTTTTCTGGATTGGTGTGAAGAGTCCTCACCAGTATTTTGCATTTCATTACCTGTGCTTCAATGAAAATGGAAATCTAATGTTTTAATTTTGTCTTCTGCTTTCTCTTAACTGTAGTCTTTTAAAGTTGCTTAATATTATAATTCTCAAACACATATATCATTGTTTGTAATTTATTAAGTACAGCACTCTAATTTTTAATTTTTTGTTGGCACATTGTAATTATACATGATACTGGATCTCATAATGCCATACTCATACAGGCACATAACATAATTTGACCAAGCTCATTTCCCAGTACCTACCCTTTCCCTTTCCTCCTTTCTCCCCCTGGTCTGTTTGCTCTACTGTACTGAATCTCCCTTCTATTATTGTTTTTTTTTTTTTATTATTAGGGCATTATAATTATAATTATATGTAAATATATTCAGGATACATGGACATAGCATGATATGGTAGATTTTGTTATTTCCTCATGTTCTCCTCTTTCCCCCGTTCCAATAATCTATTGATCTCCTTTGAATTTTCCTGAGATCCCTTTTTTTTTTTTCATTGCTTTTTGTTTGTTTGTTTTCCCTCTAGCTTCCACATATGAGAGAAAACATTCAATCTTTGACTCTCTGAGTCTGGTTTATTTCTCTTAGCATGATGTCCTCAGCTTTGTTGCCATTACCAGCAAATGACATAATTTCATTCTTGTTATGGATGATATAAAAAATCTTTATATGTATATATATGCCACATTTTCTTTATTCATTCATCTGTTCACAGGCATCTAGTCTGGTTCCATAACTTAACTGTTGTGAATTTTGCTGTTATGAACATTGGTATGCATATATCCCTACAGTGTGCTGATTTTGGTTCTTTTGAGTAAATACCAATGGGTGGGGTAGCAGGGTCAAGTGTGGGCTCTGTTCCTATGTTTCTGAGGAATCTCGAATCAGACCATAATACCTTTTTCATGAAAACTGTCTGATTGGTTTCTATGTTGGACATTTTTTCTCTTCGGTAGGAGGTCTGTCTTCTGCAGTTTTTAACAAAGGCAGGAGAATACAGACAGGACAGAAACAGTTGCTTTCTCCTGCTACCATCATGTTTTAAACATGAGCGTTTAATCTCAGGCTAGCATTCTTGACTTTCCTTCTTATAGCAGCTACAAGAGCAGCCCTAAGATTTCCCTATTGTTCCAAAAAACATAAAAAAACCTCTATCGGCATAGTTTGTACCCTTGTATGTAGTTACTTAATATCAGCCATGTATAAGGAAACTAGAGAAGCTACCCATGTGTTATTCTTTGTATGTGGATGATATTATCCAAATCCTCCTCTGTTATTTTCTTTTCAATTGAGTTCATTTGTATCTTTCGATTTCTTTTTAAATTTTATTCCCTCTTTAAACTGTAGTACAGAGTCTCACTGGTCTTCTTGCACTTCATATCTTTGTGTGATGGCAAGTCTTTCCTTCATTATTATAAATTTTGGTCCCATTTCCTTTTCTGTCATCTGTTTTCACTGGCCTGGTTTTTGGATTTTTGAAATTTTTGACTCATTATCCTTGCTGTCATAAATTTGATTCTATTACTGGAGAGGGGGAGGTATATTCCTATACCTTTTTTTCTTGTAGAGAAATCTCTTTTCCCTTCACATTTAGTATTTTTATTATAATAATTTTTATGGTTGATAGGTCATATAGCGATGACATCTATACATTTCCTGCATCCTTAGGTAATTTTCTTCTCTTTTTCTCAATTAACTTATTTTATCTCATTAACAATGATTTTTATTAGTTTTTAAGAAAACAATGATTTGTTGGAAAACAAATTTCATGATATATATATGACATCCTCCCACCAATCCTCCTTTCATGCTCTTTCAACCCACTTTAGAAGAAAAAGACCCAAAGCAACAACCTACTAAAATAGAATCATCCCTTGATTTTTATGCAATCTCCCACAATTTGAATACACCTTTCTTTTTTTAAATCTCAACAGATTCAATATATGAAACCTAGTATTTAAAACTGCTCATTTGGATTGCCTTTTAAAGCCACCCCTTATTCATCTCAATCATATCAATACCTCCTGCATGAATAAATGATGGATATTCAAAAATCATAGCTGGATTCAATTTAATTGGGCACCACATTTAAAACTTAGCAAAGCTGCTGGCACATATAAGAGCATGGTGTATACTGTGGAGTGAGTTGAAGAAATGGCATTGAGAATTGAAAGTCCTGGTTGGTGTCATCTCAGTCTGCTTATCTGTGTCCCCTACTGCCATCTCTAATCTTATTCTTGACCTCAAGATATATATTCGTTCATGCTTTTTTTCTTAAATCCTTTTCCACCTTGTCCTTAACAATATAGAATTCTCCCTTTTGTTCTTCTATTTTCTTTAAATTGTTTTTTTTCTCTAATTGATTTATCTTCCTAAAAAAATCTATATTCTATACAAATGAAATTTTATGTTGCACTGCATAGCTGTAACGCTGGAATCTGAACAAATGGACTCTTTACACTACATTGCACTGGCTTCATTCATTCCCTTGAGTTTTCTTCATATTTTGTAATATATCCCACCTTTCTGACATCTTAAAAGGGGAACAGAATTTCCCTCTCTCTAGACATCCTTCTCATATTGTTATTTTTTTCCTTCAGACAGAAATCATGTACTGCTGCCAGACATATTAATTATTTAGAATTTGATTTCAGCTTTTTTCTTCATGTATTATAGCACCCACTTTTCTTGTCTTCCTAAGGAATATCTTTCTGAATTTTCAAACTAATATACGTTTATTGTAGAGGGTGTAAAAATATAGAAAATCATATAAATTCAAATTAATATCTCTCAATGGCAAAGAACTTTTTTTCTGTATACACATATATATTCATTGAGCAAAATTAATATAACACTGTATCATACTATTTTGTTGTTGTTGGCGTTTATCTTTTTTCTATACTGTGGATTGAACCCAGTGGTGTTCTATCACTGAGCTACCTCACTGAGTACCTAGTGCCTACTAAATTCTATGATTCTTAGACAGGATCTCACTATCTTGTCAAGGTTGGTCTCACACTTATGATCCTCAGCCTCCTGAGTAGCTGGAATTACAGGTGTGCATCACTGTGCTTGGCTAATACTTTGTTTCTGGAATTTTACCTGATATATCATAAGCATTTTCATGTCTCTAAATATCCTTCAAACTTTGTTTTTGTTTTTTTGTTTTTTTAATCATAGTGAACTGTATTTCACTAATCCGAATTTGAGGATTTTGGACATTTCATCTGTGTTTAACTTTTCACTGTTACAAATTATGTGATGATTAACATTTTGTACCTTTTGTGTTATCTCCGTTTACTTTCTAACATTGAACTCCTAAGATTTACTAAGTTAAAATTTATGTAAGCATCGTTATGATTTTTGATGTGTGTGGCCAAAATGTTTCCTCAAAATATGGTATCTTTCTTCTTCTACACACTTCTAATATCCCTACTTGGTGGCGGGGGAGGGGGCTGCGCAGAGTACTTTCCATTAATTTGTTATTGAAACCCCCTCATTTCACTTCTCTTGGTTAGTTTACTCCTTGATTTGCTTCTCTGCTCATGTGTCATCATTTCACTGGTCAGTGCAGTGTGAGGACCTCTCTGTGCTGAAGCCTGTGCTAGGTACCAGGGATACTGAGGTGGTTGTCATGTACTCCTCCCTTAATGGCTGCACTTAGTCTCTGATCAGAAGTGGGTCCCGTGACAGTGCATTCTGGTTCATATCTCTTTGGGGAATATATATTTCAAAAATTATCCTAAATCTATATTAACAATCACTGTCTTTATAAATCTTACATTTTGCCACCATACAATTTATATGCTTAAAAAGAAAAGCCCTACTTTTTTTTGAGGTTACTTCTCATTCTTTACCAATATCATGAGTCCCAAACATCCCATTAATGAGCAGTGGATTTTGCATTTAATGTTTATCTATAGTTTACATACTATCTCATTACACATGAATGACGTATGTGTGTGTGTGTGTGTGTGCGTTGTGTAGAAATACATGACAATTTAACAGCAGACATTTATATAGAAGGGCAATTAAATTATGAATTTTATTAATTTTTGTTAATCTTTGTTTTTCTGTTTTCCAAATTTTGAACAGTAATCATACATATGATCGATAACCAAGGAAAAAAATATTTGCAAGTCAAGATTTTATTCAAGTGTCACGCTGAGTGCCTACTAACCCCCCTATATTTGAATACATATGTATTAGATACACTTGTGATGTTTATTTGGTGTCTGATTTTTTTACTTTAATACTTTTTTTTCAGTGTTCTCTATGGAAATAAAATCACAGAACTCCCAAAAAGTTTATTTGAAGGACTATTTTCCTTACAGCTACTGTAAGTATTTGATTGTTCTGGATCTGTTGAACCAAATATTACATTCTGTTAGTTTACTATCTGTTCTCATGGAAGTTTCAGAAAAATTTGACCCATAATGCTGTAGCTTAATGACATAGAAAAGGTCAGTCTATTAGATCTAACATTAATGATGATTGTTTACTGGAAAATACAACTGTTTTGAATGGTCCCCAAACCTTTCTCTCCACAGAGTCACGAATGTATACATCCTGGCTGTTCTCTTATGCAATGCTTGTATAAATCCTCTGCTTCTGAAACATCTCTATTTTGATATAACCAGAAGTGGAAATAAGGGAGATACGTTAATACTCTTGTCAACCATTGTTTAAAGACTCTAACAAGAGTGCTAGAATGAC
Organism: Sciurus vulgaris; assembly: GCF_902686455.1. Lineage (NCBI taxonomy): Eukaryota > Metazoa > Chordata > Mammalia > Rodentia > Sciuridae > Sciurus > Sciurus vulgaris. The sequence continues at coordinate 130,912,363 of NC_136469.1, read as the reverse complement.
TTCTCCAAATACCAGATTTTATATAGTGAGTCAGTATCCTCAAACTAATCTTTACTGAATTGTGTGTAATTCCTCAATGGTATCCTTAAACACCACATTTCTTACTCAATAGCTACTCATTTGACCTAAGAAAAGAACTCACTATACATATTTATAAGAACCAGATTTGACTTCATGTACTGCCTGACCATAAGAAAAGTAAAATTGGAAGAAAAAAATTACCAAAACAGTGTTGAGTCATCAAATTCTGTTAAACACTTATAGAGTAACTCATTTGGGGAAGACTCTTACCTGGAAACTTTGGATACAAAGATAAGTAGATACACATTTTTCTCTTACCTGGTTCACAGTCAGTCTTCCTTAAAACTTAGAGTTTTATTTTCTCTTTGGTGAGTGTCATTTGTTGTCATTAATGTAGTAAACAGTTATTTCTAATTGCACAATCTTCCCAAATGTAAATCTTATTCCTAATTTGATAAACATATGCTCATAACTACATCCTATTACCTATGTCTTAAACTTTTCTCATCATTATGCAGGTTTGTATATAACAACCTAGTTTTTATCTCCACCTCTCTCTCTCTCTCTCTCTCTCTCTTTCTCTCTCTCTCTCTCTCTCTCTCTCACACACACACACACACACACACACACAGAATCAAAGGTTAACTAGATGATATGTAACCTTAACTATGTTTAGTGTTCTTTTGTCTCTTCACCCCCAATTCTCATCCTCCTTTTCTTACAGTAAATCACTGAACAATGATAAATACTGATCTTGTGACCTGATGACTTTATTTGGGTTTTTAATTTCGTTTCTGAAATACTTTTTGCAATAAAATGATCAAATATTGTTTTTGATTTGATAGAATAATTCTATTCCCAATATAGATATCTTTATACATTGATATAGTATGACATTGTAGCCAAATATTGTCTACTAGTTGCCTCTCTGTTATTGTGCATTTTTCTTTTTTTTTAATTTTTTGCTGTTGTAGATGGACATGAGACCTTCATTTTATCTATTTTCATGTGGTGCTAAGGATCAAACCCAGTGCCTCACACATGCTAGACAAGCACTCTACCACTGAGCCTCAGCCCCAGCCCGATTGTGCATTTTTTTAGAATATACTCTCTGCCCCTTCTCTCAACTGCTCTTATTATCACTGCCCTATATGCCTCCCACACTTAAAGTGCTACCTTCTTTTTCTTTCCAAACATACTTACTGGTAGTTAGTATAACAGATATGTTAATAAAATGTGGGCATCTATATGTAGAAGATTATTTGTAAAACCACCTTTATAATGTGACATCTCTAGATTAAAACCCTTTCTTAAGACTACCAGGATCAAAAAGGGTGGCATGATTTTCTCTTTACAGTTATCTCAGAACTTGGTGAAGTTGAATGTTTCAACTTTGAAGAGATGAGATTTTAGGGAGAAGGGACAGGTCAATGAAAGATATTGTTTTCTGATATAATTTTCCTATTCCTTGGGCCATATTGATTTAAAATGAGTACAAATTGCCCATAATAGCATCTTCTTTCAGCTTCTGCTCCCTGCTATTTTCTTGTCTTCAAGTTTTTTTCTAACTCCTTAATTCTGTTAGCTTGTGAATTGAGAAACACTTTCAACATTACTTATATCATGGACTGGAGTGGAGAGTATGGGTTCATCAAACCTTACCTCAAACCTTTCCTCCAGGGTTGTTAGCAAAGTATTAAATGTATCACAGAGAAGTCCAAAACCAGCTACTGTTGGGGGACCAAAGAGCAAACAGGATCACTGTGAGTCATAACCTTGTATGTTCACCGAGTACTTTAAAAAGCAACCAACTAAAGTGGAAATATACTGAATTAACGGAAGAAAAAGATTTTTTTGTTGCCAAAAGAGAAAACATTTTCAGTATGTTACATGAAGAGACATACCTAAATCATGTACTATATGTTTGTTGAATATTTGTCTAAAGTTTTATCAAAACACTAAAATAAATGACAATAGAAAAATAATATTAAAAATCTCCTGCTTGAAGAGAGGTAAATTGTCTTTTGTTAAGTAATTGGGTCATATAAAACAGGTAATAAGACTACATAGCACTGAGTAGTGTCCCTAGTAAGGAAACCTGAGGGAAGAAGTTCAGTGGAAGTTATGTTCTGGAAAAGGTTGCAGTTATATTCCCAAAGATCAGACCCAGTCACCTATAACCTGTAAGAATGATGCCTGCTAAAATATAATCTGTATACCACAGTTCCAAAGAACATTGATATTATATGCAGGAGAAAGGAATATGTAGTTTGTTGTTTTTAAATGGTATTTATAATGCAGCACTATAGCCTTAGATGCTTTAATGTAACATGTCACTCTCCTGGAGGGTGAAGTGTTTATGTAACCGATATTTATTAAGCAGCTAATATGTATTAGGCATGTGGGAAAGGTCAGGGAATAAATAGATAAGATCCATGACATCCCAGGAGAAAGGGACATGCAAATGACAGCCAGCAATAACATAATTCATAAATAAATTACATATAACAGAAAGAAATATATACTTTAAGAAACAGAAAATGTAGATTTAATAAAGGGAATTGAGAGGTAAGTGTTGGAAAGGGGCAAAGAGAGACTGCATATATGAAAGAGTGATTGGGCTAAGCTGGGGATAAGGTAAATTTGAGGAGACTCTAGGGGAAGAGGGACATGGGAAAGAACATTCCAGCTAAAGGACAGGAGAGTCTGGTGTGCTTGAAAAAAAAAAAAAAAAAAAAAAAAAAAAAAAAGGAGGAAAGAGACCAGTGTAACTGGACTAGTACATTCCAGACGTCCCAGAGGTGAACATTGGGAGGTTGCAAAATACCCAAGAGTCAGCTGCAGATGCTAGTGGCCTTAGAAGTTACAGTGAGGACTTAGACTTTTATTGGGAGCCAACAGGAGGCTGTTTCATGGTTCCAAGAGATAGCTGCTATTCTGATTTAGACTCAACTATTTCACAGAGCAGCTTGAGGGACTGATAATGTTCTAAGAAACTTTTGTGTTGTTGCTGACAACAGGTGTTCTTGACACTTCCCTGTGTCTGTTGTTCTATCTCTGCCTCATCCTAGGTATTCTTAATAAGATTTGTTGAATGCAGGTCTAAGTACCACTAGATTTAGGTTCGTTTAACCACATGAATTTTGCTGTCTCCACTAAACTACACATCCCTAGCCTGTGATGCCTGAATTGTTATTGGTTAAAATGTTAGTTTTTGCACTTCTTGATTGGGTTTTCTCAAGGACAGAGTCTTGCAGGTGAGTTAGTGAGATGCTACACTTTAATTCTGCAACTATTTGATCAAACAGATTATTGAATGCCAACAAGATAAACTGCCTTCGGGTAGATGCTTTTCAGGATCTCCACAACTTGAACCTTCTCTCCTTGTATGACAACAAGCTTCAGACCATTGCCAAGGGGACCTTCTCACCTCTCCGGGCCATTCAGACTATGTATGTAGATATGATTTGCATCAAATTCAATGACCACTGTTTTCACTCTGAATGTGAGAGTGGAGTCCAATCCAAGTCATGTGTAAAACTCTTCTGTCTTTGTTCCTGAAAGGCATTTGGCCCAGAACCCCTTTATTTGTGACTGCCATCTCAAGTGGCTGGCGGATTATCTCCATACCAACCGATTGAGACCAGTGGTGCCCGCTGTACCAGCCCCCCGCCGCCTGGCAAACAAAAGGATTGGACAGATCAAAAGCAAGAAATTCCGTTGTTCAGGTAATTCATTGACATCTCTCTTGTGACCAAAAACAGTGGTTATATGAGACCTACTGAAAGCAGTCAGCCTTTGGATGGTTCCCAAAGAATCATAGAATCATATTTCTTTTTCTTCTGCCCATGAAGATAAAGAGCACAAGAAATGTAGACCCAACTTGTAGAGTACAAATTCGCTTGTATGTAACATTTTAAACACTCTATCTAGCAGAAGAAATAGGCTATCAGCCAAGTTCAAAAGATGCCTGGATATTTCATACTGGGTACTTGGGATTCAAACATAACAAGGGCCATTTAGTAACTTGAAATGCCTTTAAAATATTGTTAAGTCTTGTGTTTGTTGTATTGTTCTCTGTTGGCCAATTTCAAGTAATCAATCATGTTTTCATTTCTTTCTTCAGAAAATGAACTGAGACTTGGTGACATGATTTGCTGAGGCTCAGAAGCAGAGGCAAAAACCCTCCTGATCCCTTGCCTCTCCTAATGCACTTGCTCATTTTGCATTCCCTTATTTTGAGTAGAACTGTGAAGAGAGATTTTTATCCAAAAGACGTTTTTAACCTTTTGGCAATACTGAATTTATCTACAAAAGCTAAATATAAATGTATTGAATTGCTATTAAATAGAGAGCTCACTTCATTGGAATGCACTATTTCCTTTAATCTTATATTATTCTGATGATAGAACAAATTCTGTTTTTATAGTGTGCTGCCTAACTCTTCCAGGTGCATTCACATTCGGTAGTTAATTCATACTAAACGCTAATATCAAAATGAGATTGGTTATTGTCCATTATCATAGATGCCTTTATTATTCACTGTACATTATTGTATTCCAGCTGCTTCTGTGAATATACATTTTCATTTAGTAATCAATAGTAACTTTAGTCCATTCTTAATCTAATATAACTCATATCTCTGCTTGCTGACATTCAGGTGCATCTTCTATTTTTTTTTCTCTTTTTTTATTTAGCTAAAGAACAGTATTTCATTCCAGGTAGGTTTTGCTCGGTGGTAGGACTAACCGCAGACACCCTTTCCTCACTTTACAAAATAGCTTCTAAAACTTTGATATGCATGCTTTTGAAACTGCAGTGAATACTCTGTAGGTAGATTGACTTATATCACTTGTAGCTGTTTCCTGAAAACCTGACCTTTGCATGCAGCTTCTGATGTTAAACATATTTATTATTAAACTCCCTCCTTTTTTTTCCTCTCCCTTTCACTTTGGCACATTATCTACAATTTCTCACAGTAGCTAAAATGTTTGAACCTATGGCTTTCTACTTAAATCATTTTTCTCCTTACATTGTATACCTGATCTTTCAGCCTGTTTTTAAAATATAGCTTACTGAGCTAGTTTTAAAGACAGGGGCCTTCTATTGTCAAAGAGCTATTTCTACCTGAAATCAGTTATAAACATGCAGTATTGCATTTTCAATAGGAGTCTTACCTTTTAAAACTTTTTATGTAAAAAGAATAATTTCTTTTCCTACTTTTGCTTCACTTTTTATATGAAAATAGCAACTCATGCTGATTTATGTGACTCATTCCTTATACTAGTTTGTGACTTTACAATATTTCAAATCTGGAGTTATAATATAACTCCATTAAAAAGATTACTGATGTCCATCATGAAAGCATTAGAAGTTCATGGGCACTGATGCCTTGAATAATTTAGGCAAATTGATAAAGTGTTTCTAAGAAAAGTAATTGCAGTGTGTTATCACTTCAATCTTAACATTGCTGACTGATGATTCTAGAGTTAGCTCTTTAGACTATGTTCCTTTACTTATTTTTTCCTTGCCTGCCAATTGTATAAAATGCCTCTTGACCTTGGTTGTTTTAAAATATTATATAAAAAAATATATGTTAAGTATCGATTTGTTACATTCACCATCTCCTGGGTATATTCTAGACTATAATATGTTTTAAGAACTATAAATAAAAAAATATGTCTATAGAATCAGTGTTCAAAATCATATTTACTTTCTTAAGAGTTCTGGGTTTGGTCTCTATGTTAAAGAAATGTATTTTTGCTTATTATTGAATTATAATTTAAATAATTTCACACACTTAATCTATTTAGTTATATTACTAAATTTGAATAATCAAATAATATTCTACATATTATATTTGGCTACATCAGAGTAACTTGCTGAAATGAATGGTTCATTGACCTTCATTGGCAAAAACATTATTATTTTGACCTAATTATTAAGTGGAAAGTCATCTTATAGCTATTACTTAAGTGGAAAAAAGTCACATTTTAAATACCAGACCACCCATAGGATAATACTTAAATATGATTTAAATCTAAAAATTATAGCAGTTACTGTAATTGTTACCAAATTATTCAAATTCTGTTTGAGCATATTTTATTAAAAATTTAGAAATTAGTATTTCTGTTTTACCAAATAGAGAACAAAGGTCAAATTGTTTCCATAATTGTGATACAGTTTTTTCCTCTTACTGGCAGAAAGGAACCAAAACAGGATTTATAAAACATCTTTTATATATGCTATCATGTCTTAACTTTCAATTTCTGATAATTAAATTTATATTAATTAAAATAAGAATTATAGAAGCCAGGACACAAAAGGATTCTTTGGGCCTCCTTTACAAGTTTTTTTTTTTTTTTCCAAACTTTTAATTAAAATTTGAGTGTACCTCATGAACTATCATAAAACAAATATTCTTGCCATGGCATTGACTACAGATTATTTGAAGTATATTCAGTGAACCTGTCACTTAGACTTTGTTATCAATATGCCCTTATTTCACTTTGGACTAAGATCAAAGGCACAATAAAACAGATCCTCAATAAACTCTATGGCATTAATTGCCAAAGGTAGTGTACATATCATATTTGGTATTGCACATTTCCAATGAGACTCCAATTCCATTCCTGCTAAGTGAACATTATTTACAAGTTGAAAAGGTCATTTAAAAGCATGTAAGCTACAACCTAAAGATTAATTCAAATGTTCTAATGATAGTCCTTGAGAATCTCTGCAATCAATTTCTCATTCACTTTTGTATGCATATTTGCCTGCTGCCATTCTACATAGCATCCTTCATATCACAGTGATAACTCCAAAGAACATCTCTCAGAGAGAGCTCATCCTTTAAAGGAATCGACAAGAACTTTTACTGTGCATCTTTAATGCCATTGCTTTTCCTGTAAAGTCATCATGCTTCAAAAAATTATTAATTTTACAAAGCATGACAAATCTCATAACACCATGCTATTCCCCTATAGTTGTTATGGTAAAGAATGGACGCAGGGGGCATAGTGGGATATATATGTCTGTTAACCTTAATTGGGATTACTCTGTCTTTCTTTCCTTCTTGGTGATCTTTACTTTTGCAGGAATTCACCATTTGGGCTGTAAGTAAAAGTGTCTGATCTGAAACATAATGTCCTCCCTTTTCAATCCTGATGTATCTTCTTCTAGTCTTGGTCTTTTTGCGCCTATTTTTTTCAAGAAGAAACCACAGATCTTTTGAGCTTCTCTGTTGTCCTTGTAGCTCACCTTCAACTTCTTCCTGGACCTTGTTCCTGAAAGTTGTGGTTTCCATTCTGCAGTTCTGAGGAACGGTGGAGGCATCTTTCAGTATAGCCCCTTCTTTGTGTTTCCAGGAAAGCTTCGGTAGTAATACTCTTACTATGGTCATAAACATTCTGCGGGAAGAATGCATGTCATGTAAACAGTATTACATTTCCAGAAAGTCTGTAGCTTTTCTCCTACTCCCTTCATCTTTCCTCCTGGTCTTCCCTGTGGCCTAGTGGTTGGTGTAGTGATAATGTAGCGAGATTTTCTGTTGTGCTTGATCTAACCATGTGGTTGCGAGGTATGAGTAAAACATGGTTCCGTCAAGCACCATGGAACGTCACGCAGCTTTCTACAGCATGGCAAGCTGCTGAGGCTCAAGTCAGGATTACTTGTCTCTTTTTATAAAATCAAAAAGAAAAAAAGAGGGCTTTTTAGGCTTTTCTGAAGATTATGTGAGAGGGAGAGAATAATACAAGTCCACAGAAATTTTAAAACCTCAGTTCATCTATTTGCCTTGAAAGCCCTAATTTATAATGACATACAGGAGTATGTTTATTACCAGATATATTTTTAATTCTTGACTCAGAAAAAAGAAAAACTTTTTTTTTTTTAAACAATTAATAGCCATTGTGTGATTAACTTTGAAATAGGCTAGAATGGCTCAGTGGATCAGCAGAAAGTACAGCTGTGAAAAGCTCAACTTTATTAATGTTTTCCTGTCATGTGAATCTGGTCACTCTTTATTCCAGAAAATTCCAAGTCTTTCTTTTAACCCTCTCCTGACATCCATTGACCAAAATTCCCTAAGTTGTCTCCCTGCTGCATAATCTATAGCTATCCTTACTTTTTTTCTTCCTACAAATTAATCAATGTTCTAACCTTTGCACTCAGTACATTCTTTCTTTGGCTTGAATCCTCAATAGGTACGGAAGATTATCGATCAAAATTAAGTGGCGACTGCTTTGCAGACTTGGCTTGCCCTGAAAAGTGTCGCTGTGAAGGGACCACAGTAGATTGCTCCAATCAAAAACTCAACAAAATCCCGGATCACATTCCCCAGTACACTGCAGAGCTGTGAGTTCATCCTCCCACAAAATCCTGGTTGGGAGGGAGGAAATGAAAGTATCAGAGCATAGTAAATTTTGTCTTGCTATTTTTACTCTCAACGATTACATTAACTTTATTGGGTACACATTACTTCGATCTACCTCTTCTTTGTAGAAGCTCTCTGAGTTCATCTTTCTAGCCAAAGTTGCATTTAAAAATTTACCTAACTCTCATAATTCAGTTAGCTATTAATACTACTACTAATAGTGATCATTTGATTTCTATTTGTTATTATGACCTCATTTGTAAGGACTTAGTCGATTCATGACATGTACAAGCCTTACACCAACCAAATAAAATAGATTGAGAGTCACCATTCTGAATCTCAGTTAATTGTGAATCTAATCAGGGAGTCTTTTATATCTATTTTTCTACTTCCTTGGCTCACAGGTGCAAGGATTCAGTGATTGGCGAGTATTAAAACACAAAGGATAGTATTTTCTGGACAGTGGTTGACAGAGAACTGAAAGTTGAGAAGGCAGAGCGAAAGCAGTTTTAGTTTTATAAGTCTAACATAGGACCTAGCCTGTATAGGGGATAAAATTCATGTGTGGAATCACTTGCAGATCCTGTGCCCATGTATGGTTTGCCTTTACTGACTTTATTTATAAAAGAAAGACCTTTAGTGTTAGTGTTCTAAGCATTAAAAAAAAAAAAAACTAGTGAAATCTCATCATCTTCTGAACATCTTAGCAACGCAGACGTCCAGTACCATCTGGTATCTGTCATTGACTTCTTTGCAGAGTTGGTTGTCACTGTGTGTGTGTGTGTGTGTGTGTGTGTGTGTGTGTGTGTGTGTAATTCTTCTGTCTTCAACAAGATTATAGCCCCTTGCTGACAGGGATTGTGTGTGTGTTATAGTTTATCTCCTACTGTGCCTATGTGTGTGCCTGTTACTTAATGAATTTTAAGCAATTTGAATAATTAAAAATAGAGTAATGCCTTTCAAAGAGTTGACAGAAACTAACTCCTTTGTGAGAATCATGATATTTTTAGCACTTGTTTGTTCATGAAGATATTTAATAGCTCCAGGACTTTTGGAAATGCATGGAGATTAGGCAGCAAAAGCCCTGAACTCTATTTTATTAGCCACATAGGAATTATACTTATTTCCAATAGCACTATAGACAACAGATGATATTACAGCATGTTAATACCTGAAATAGGTATTTCGTCAATCAAGAATTATAGAAGAAATTAGCCTGTAATGTAGGCTCTAGCAAAAGTTTCTCTGTGCATTTGAAAAACTGATGTTTTTTAATATTATGCACATAAATTTATTACAAGGAAGAAACAATTTCAAACCATGCATCTGATGAGGGATTTATACCCAGAATATATTAAGAACTCTTATAATTGAGCAATAAAAAATTACATTTCCTAATTAAAACATGATCACAATTTCCCGTATCAACCTTCCTCCAAAAAGGTTATCCAAGGGGCCAATAAACACATGAGAAAATGCTCCATGTAATAAGGCAACAGAGAAATGCAAATTAAAACCACAGTGAGATACCAATCCATTGGAATGCTTATGAGACAAACAATAAAAAGGATAATAGTAAGTCAAAAAAATTGAACTCTTTACCCCTTTGTGAAACAGTTTATCTTTTCCTCAAATTTTTGAACATATTTACCATGACCCAATAATTATAATCCTATATATTCAAAAGAATTGAAAAAATTTCCACACAAAACTTTTATGCCAAAGTTCATATTAGCATTTTTTATAATAGCTCAAAAGTGTAATCTCACAGATGTCCAAGAACTGATAAATACAGAAATGCAGTATGTCTGTTTTAGTCAGCTTTTTCTCTGCTATGACTAAAAGACCTGACAAAACAATTCTAGAGGAGGAAAAGTTTATTTGAAGGCTCATGGTTTCAGAGGTCTCAGACCATAGACAGCAGCAGCTCCATTCTTTGGGGCTCCAGGTGATGCAGAATATCATGGCAGATGAGTGTTGCAGTGAGAAGCAGCTCACATGCCGATCAATGATCAGGAAGCAGAGCCTCCACTTGCCTAATACAAAATATACGTCCCAAAGGCATGCCCCCAATGACCCACCTCCTCTAGCCTCACCCTACCTACCTTCAGTGACCACTCAGCTAATCCTGTCAGGGGATTAATTCACTGACTGGGTTAAGGCTCTCATAACTCTAAACCTTCTTGCTTTGTCTCACACATGAGTTTTTGGGGTTTACCTCACATCCAAACCATAGCAATGTCCATGCAATTATTCAATCATAAAATTTATGAAGTACTAAGGATGTTTGCTACAATATGAATGAAGGTTTAATACATCATACAAAGCAAAAGAAGGTAAATACAACAGGCCATATTTTGTATGATTCCATTTATATGAAATGTCCAGAATAAGAAAATCAATGGAAACAGGAAGTTAATAGTTGCCAAAACTATGGGTTGGCAGGGTTGGGGCGGGTAAGATTTGGAGAGACTGGTAATGATTGTGGTGTTTCTTTATGGGTTGATGAAAATATTCTGGAATTAGATGACAGAGATGGTTGATCAAACTTGTGAATACACAAAAAAACCACTGAACTGTGCACTTGAAAAAGGGTGAACTTTACGGGATGTAAGTTGAATTTCAATAAAGCTGCAAATAAAAAATATGGAACAAGCAATTATGAAAAATATGTCTAAAATACAAAGGCAAAGGACAATCATGAAAAACAAGTTGGAAGTTACTGAGAGGTGGTTTTGATTATTGGTTTTCCTTCCTGTGCACTTCTTAACATGTTTTATTCTATAAGTAAAATTCAAGTGAAATTTAAAAAAAAATCGTACTTTCCCAAAATCCTCTGTGATATTTGTACTATATTTTATTTCAGAGTTATCATTAAACAGTGTAGTTTGGTATGATAAACTTATATTTAATCCCTTCCTATGTGTTGGTAATGAAACTTTCCTGTCTGCCTTTTTCCCCTAGACGTCTCAATAATAATGAATTCACAGTATTGGAAGCCACAGGAATCTTTAAGAAACTTCCTCAGTTACGTAAAATGTAAGTCCATTTGTTAACTATGTTAAATTTCTCAAGTATTTCGTTATGTTTTCCTATTCCTTTAAAGTTTTATCTGCATTTCCTTGGAAATTGGAAAATATTAAAAAAAAAAAAAAATCCAGGCAGATTTCCATATGTGAACGTGGGGTAATCTCTAAGAAGAATCTTGCTATGTATTCCAACAGTGCCAATCAAAGCTTTAGCATCTTACTAGAACACAGACAGCTGGTGTGTTATGTGGCCACAGCAGGAATCCAGCAATCTAAGCACATTAAAATGGGTTCAGCAATGTTCGTAACTTCCTTTACTGTTCCCCAAACCATGCTGTGACTTCTCTTTCTGCACATTTGTGTCAACTCTTTGACTTTTTGCTTCATTAAACTTTCATTAGAAGATAGTGGAAATTAACGATTGGCAAACTGGCTTCATAGTTCATCTGCTACTACGTGTCCACAGCTCATATTTTAAAAATAAGTTCATAAACTCAGCAGTTTCAACACACTCTGTATCCTACAACCCTGGGAAGGAGTGAGGAAGGGGAGTGAGGAAGGGGACAGAGGCCAAGCAGGTAAGGACAAGGAAGCACCCTCCACAGGAGAGGAGACCTCTTGGAGGACATCCTTGTGTTCACAGCGTCCCTGGCCCATGCTTATTCAGATAGTGAGTGCAGAGCTGACCAAGCCTACTGCCCTGCATTTCACCTTCGTGTTATGCTGCCTCCCAAATGTTCTGTGATTTCTTAATTGCCCCCTTCCTGACTAATATTAAATATACTTCTTTTTTATCTGTAAGATGACTTCAAGGCAGCAAGAATTTACTGAACAGCTACCGTGAGCAAAGTTCTGAGAGAAATAAAGAGCTACAAAAAAGTTATTTTGTTTGGGTGGGGTAGGGGGCCACTCCTGTTCTTGGAGCGAGCAGTGAGAAAGAGAAAGAGGCTCTAGAAAGATGTTCCCTGAACTGAGTGTGCTTGTTCTCTGGGCAAGCAGTGCACTATCTGATTTCAAATATAACAATGACAGTTGCTTGTTGTTTTCACACATATTACATGACAAGTTTAATTGGGAATAAGCCCATATCCAGGTACATTTCTGGTACAATTTAAATACTGAGGTTTTAGCCCATCTTCCTTCTCACTATTCAGTTACTTTCTTTTAGTTGCTAATTCACAAAACAGTTTGAATCGGGGATATTTCTAGGAAAATTCCTTACTGAACTTTGCAAAGAACATAGATCTTATGTAACCCATTGCCTAGCCTCAAGAATTTTGTACTCTGGGAAATTTCTGGGGATCATTTTGAAGTGAATCTGGCTGGTATATTTTTTTTTTTGGCCATAGACCTTCCCTCTTAATATTACTGTTCCTTTGACTTCACAGATAGGGTAAGAGGTGTGTCTTTTCAGTTCTCTGAACAGTACCAGGCAGTGAGAAAGCTTGCACATTGTGGAAGACTTTATTCAGTAGAAAACAATGATCTGGCATGTGTCCTCTTTGTTAGAGAGAAATCATTTACTCTTGGCTTACACAATTTTTTTTTCCTTTAGCAACTTTAGCAACAATAAGATCACAGATATCGAGGAGGGAGCATTTGAAGGAGCGTCTGGGGTAAATGAAATACTTCTCACAAGTAACCGTTTGGAAAGTGTTCGGCATAAGATGTTCAAGGGATTGGAAAGTCTCAAAACTTTGTAAGTCTTCTGATTCACTTTGCAGTTCTCCTACCAGTGGATCGAAATTCATTGTTCATCCTGATTCTGGGAGGGTGGAGGACTCCTAGTACCCTCCTCATCCATCCACACCATCTCTGCTTCATCTCTCTCTCTGTCTCTCTCTCCTCTCTCTCTATCTCTCTGTCTCTCTGTCCTCTCTCTCTCTCTCTTTCTGTCTCTCTCTCCTCTCTCTCTCTCTCTCTCTCTCACACACACACACATACACACACACACACACACCTTTTGTAAAGGCAAACATTGTCCCTTTTTCCAATATTCCTGTGCTCCTTATGTTGTAGACATATTGTCAGGAGAGGCCTTCTTGACTCCTGTCTCCTCAGTGAGGTCATTTGTCTTGTTCAGTAAATTCTTGCTGCACTGACTTCCTTGTTGTCATTCAGAATGGCCATTCTCTTTCCTTATCTTCAAACACCTCCACCTTATAATCCCTCTTAGTCCAAGGACTTGAAATTTCAGTCTCCACCAACCCTTGAGCACAGAACTGTAACAGCCTATCTGAAGGCTTCATGTTTCTGCCCCTGCAAGTTCTGAGTGAAAAAGAGACTGGATGGTGCTGGATCTATTACCATCTGGTTGCAAAGAAAATGCACTAAGAGTTGTGTCTGCTTGCTCAAGGGTAGAGAATTTGAGAGAAGGAAATTCTTCATGTTTCTGAAGGTGGTTGGTCATGGAGGATGGGGAGTTGGTTGAATAGTAAATATAATACTTTTATGTTATTTGAAGTCTCTACAGTGCATATGTAGTTTCATCATCTTTAAAGTATTCTTTACATTTTTTATATTCTTTATAATTAATTATGTTGAACAACAGTGGTGGTCTGAAAACCAGAAGGGAGACAAACCAAACTAAAACCTTCGGAGGAAACAAAGGCAACTATTTGTCACAAGAGGCTTTGGTTACTGCAGTGAAGAGAGGCCCAAGTTTCACTGTCTCCCTTAATCCCTGACAGCCTTGTAAAGCCAGGAGGGTGGGAACTGATAGCCTTCAGAGTCCGTTGTGGCTCTTCAACAGAGGAAAAGGAGATGGTCATTTCCTCAATGAGTGAGATATGTTAGTAGGTCCCAATTTCAGATGGGACCAAAAAGATCCCTGCACATAGAACAGATTTGTGCTTTGTGAACTTCTCAGGGAAAGCTCTGGAACTTAACCATCCAGCAAGACCAGCCTGCATTCTTCAGAGCCCTCCCATGGGCATATGTAGACCTTCTCCATAATGACATGCAAATATTCACTCAGCCTTTTTATGGAGGAGATAGTGAGGAGTGTGTGGAAGCAGGGTAGAGAAGGTATACCGTAGGTGGTTTTATCTAACCTTCCCCTGAACTATCCCAAGTAGCTCAGCAGAACACAAGTCCTGCAATAAGAAACCTTCTTCTTAGACAGCAGTTAATACACTATCTTGTTACAGGAGCTTCTCCTTGGCAGGACAGTGCTATGGAGAGGGAATGGGGAACAGGCCTTAACTCCCTCTATATCAGTCCACTCCAGCTGCCATAACAAGATAACGTACACTGGATGGCTTAAGCAGCAGAAATTTATTTCTCACTCTTCTAGAGGCTGGAAGTTCAAGATCAAGGTGCTTGATAGGGAGAGTTTTTGGTGAAGGCTCCTCCTTCACCTGGAGAAGGTCATTCCTACTGTGCCTCACATGGCCTTTCCCCTGTACTCATGCAGATGTGAATGCTCTGATGTCTCTTCCTCTTCAAGTAAGCTTGTCTGTTGGTCCTTTCAGAACAGGGCCTAGCCTTGTGGCCTCACTTAACATTTTACCACCCTAAAGATCCTCTCTTCTAATACAGTTGCATGTAGGGATAAGGGCTTCATAGTATGAACTGGGGGACACAATTCAGTTTATAACATCACCCAAACTTCTAGTTGCATTCCCAGGACTCTCCTGGAAAGGGACTCTCTGAATTTAGATTTCTTCTTTCATTTTACTCCTATGGATGTTTTTGTGCTTCTTATGTTTTGACACCTGAGTTGGGCACCCACTGGCTTTTTCCTGAATCCACCTATGCTGCTACAAATAAAGTACAGTCATTTAGCACCAAACTTGGGGTATACAGCTTTTTAGAGTAGGTTTATCTGGAACTATCTGTTCTTCTTCATGGGATCTTTCAGCTTGGAGCTCTAAAGATTTTGGTAACACATCCTAATTTCTCCTAGACTTACCAGCTCTTTAGAGCTGATACTACATGTTTCTATTTCAGCAAGTCTTTGAATTCTTTGACATTGTGGGCTAAACATGGTGCACATGTGTGCTTACAGATTTTTCCAGCAGTAGAGAGTAAAGTTTTCTCCAACTTTTCCCTGGGTCCGTGACTCTGAATAAGAGTAAGACCAAATGCTTTCTTCTTTTTTATGACAAAGGAGAATGCAGCTGGAGGTACTTTCCCGTCGTGCATTGTTTCTTAACGTAAGACGGCTTTCATGAGGAAGGCATCACCCTTTCTTTTTATCAGTTGACATAGAAAGCAAAAGTGTGTGATTCCTATTTATTATAGGGTGATCTGTAATTTTAAGGCAGCACTTGTTTGTTCATTTGGTTTTTTCTCTCTTATTTTTTGTGGTATTCTAGTAGAGCGATTAACTCATGTTTAGAAAAATTAATGAATGCATCGATAGCACAGGAATTCTGAATCAGATTTATAGCAACTATACATATTCACCTGGAATTTTTAGAAAACTTTGAAAAATGTGTCTCCTTTTGAAGGCCCACAGATAAATAGTTTAGTTCAGATTTCTGAAATAAGCCAGATCTTTAGCTCTGATGAGGAAATGACAGCAGTGTTAATCCTATTAATGGAAAAACCTAAAAGTAAATGGTCAGAGTTTTTCCATGATAAACCTACTTAAACTTCACTGTAGACAACTAGGTCTGTTACTTTTGCCTCATGTTTAGTTTCTGAGCTTGAAACAATGAACACATTTTCATAAATAAAACCATTTGTGCAAGCATTATGGTTACTCAGTCGTGTCCGACTCCCCAGCCACTGTTTGACATTGACTCACTATCTGAGCCCCTGGATGCCCTCAGTTCCTCATCTGTAGCAGCTATTGATTCTTTTCTCCCTCCTTTCTGCACAACCTCAAATGTCATACTACCTTGAATACACAAATCACAGGGCTCCATGGACTCAGAAAGCTGTAGGTGAATTAGGACATTATGTAATCATGCAAACATAATTATAGCATCAAAAGAAAACATTCAACCCTGATCACAGAATTGTAAATCCCTACAAGCTCATCTGCCTTTTTGCAAATTATTAATCATTGATGACTCTAAGCATCTTACTCTTAACTGGACATTCTCAGTACGTGATGATTTCTAGTGGCAAGAGAGCATTCAAAAAATTGTAATGAATGCTACATATTTGTAAAGAGGGATTATTTTGATTCTCAAATAGGCAAAATTGATTGCCTGGTGCTGTATCTCCATAACAATGTCCTCCTTTTTCCCTCAGGATGTTGAGAAGTAATCGAATAAGCTGTGTGGGGAACGACAGTTTCATCGGACTCAGTTCCGTGCGTTTGCTCTCTTTATATGACAATCAAATCACCACGATTGCACCAGGGGCATTCGATACTCTCCATTCTTTATCTACTCTGTAAGCATGAAAAGATGGTCTTCGTTTATGTATTAGCAACTCAGCATATGGTATTTCTCACTTTTATTAATAGCATTTAGCACATTATTAGACATTTCATAAAAATGTAATCAAGGATTTAGGTATTAAAAAGAGACCCATTTGTTCATGTTGACTTATTTTAATTTGTGTAAACATTGCATTAAAATAAAAAAAAATCAGGTAATGTTTTCAGTCCTTTTTTGTAATCATGGGATCAATGATGAGACTTAATTTCTAAACTTTTAAAATTATTGTAACTCAATAATGTTGCAAATAAATGAAATTTTAGAGTTTTTCCCAGTGTTCTTGCCCTGAAGTATTGGCACCCCTTGTTCTCACATAGAAGTGTTTTCAGTATAAGTATCATAAAAACAGAATTGATAGGCTATTGCCAGCAAACTGTGCTCAAAAGTATCATTCATGGTGACAAGAGACACATTGAGGACCAGACCAACAATAAAAGCTGTTCACTAAAGGGCATTTACTATGATATTAGGAAAATATTGAAGAAATAGGTTGAGCCTGTCCAAGAATATATTTTATGTAGACAGTTTGAAAATTAAAAAAAAAAAAAATACATTTGTCAGTCTATAGACAAAACTTAGAAAGTGTCAAAAAAAAAAAAAAAATCCCTGTAAAGAATACATTTCAGGCCTTCTTTAGGTCAGTGTCTGAAAAACAGTGCTTGAAATTATGAATTATAACTGATGATTTCCTAGTCATACTGCTGTCTAAATATACTAACCTAACTCAATAGGAGGAGAATAAAGACAGGGGAGAAAAATAAAGTAGGTTTAACATAGCTCAAATCACTGAAAAAAATCATTTCAGGGAAACATCCATCCATCAGTAAAGTACTTAATCCTTTTTCCACATAAAATGTGACATTTTACATGGAGTGACTAATTTGTGCATATTAAAGATGGCATGTTTATAAATAATGGGATTGTCAATAGGTTTGTGCTGAAGTGGTGAGATGCCAAAAGTATTGAAATTTGTAGAAGTAAATTCATTTTTATAACTGGCATTTAATCAACTCAGCTGTCAGTTTAGATAGGAAACCTATTCTCTGGAGCAAATAAGAGATGGGAATCTTGAGATGACAAATTAATGAAATAGCTGTTGTCAGGTTAAACTCAATAATATAAGGTAATCAGCCTTCATCTTTATATTAAATTACTGCATTATCAGTGCAGGGAAGTTTGACAGTAAGTCAGATTTCTGACAAGTTTAAATTATTTCTAAATGAGATATCTATCAGGATCCACTGCATAAACTCCAAATTGCTGCCTTCACTATCTTTTATACATGAAATTATTTGAAGAATTCTCTTTTGTGCAAGTGTTGTTATTGTTTAAGTTTTAGGCATAAATATTTTAGCAAAAATATACATAGTGTATGTTGCATGTAATTGCAAATGAATGGGGGATGGGAAAACAAGAATAAAAAGGAATCCTTCCAGCAGAAACAGTGCAGGAAGATACAGCATGAGGTTTTGAGAAGACAATGAAATCCTAAAATAAACTGTACATTTTTTTGCATATGGTGCTTAGAAATCTCTTGGCCAATCCTTTTAACTGTAACTGCTACCTGGCTTGGTTGGGAGAGTGGCTCAGGAAGAAAAGAATTGTAACTGGAAATCCTCGGTGTCAGAAACCATACTTCCTCAAAGAAATCCCCATCCAGGACGTGGCCATTCAGGACTTCACCTGTGACGACGGTAAGAGACTCTTGCCATCTTTGGTCCCAGGTATTCACATGCCCATTGTCACTTTCCTCACAAATGTGCAGCAGGCCTTGGTTCCCTGCAGCATGTGAGGACTGTGCATATTTTGCTCTGCTTGTTGTTTATTTTGTTTTGGCAGCAGGACACTTGTTTCCTCAGATTTGCCCTTTCACATCTGAGTCTGCTTGATGTGAGCTTCTGAGTGTTTTAGAAGATTTTCTAGTTTCCAACTTGTGATTGATACTATTGATATAGCTTCATTTTAACTTTTCTTTATTATCTTTGGCATCTCTTTTAGGAACTACCATTTTCAAATGAGAAAAGCAATTGACTTATAAAGTAGAAGTTCTCGTAAATCTGACAAAAGTAATAGTTTTCACTTTTAATGCTCTATCATTGCAATTGATTCTTGTAATAGCACTTAAGGTAGGGAGAGCAGATTCTATTATTACCAGTGAACAGAGAACTAATTTGAGCTCTGTATTTTAAAGTGAGGGGCCATGCAATTTGTTTTAACGTTGTAAGTTAAGCTGCCTCTTTGTGTCTCTTCATGTCTCTTTGTATAGTTTTTGCATAAGTCTGTCCATTTACATGCTCTAATTGAAAATAGAAAGTCTAAATAACTGAACAAATATAAATTGTGAACTATTTTTTGAAATTCTGCCCTAGGCAATCTGAAAATAGTGGCACATAGAATGTGTGGTATCAACTTGTAAAGTTATTGCTCTACATATTAGTGATCATATGACTCCAGACCCTTTGTTTGTTCATTGAGTGGCATAAAATCCCTTTTAGCCCCTTCAGAACCACAAATCTGGCCCTTTCCTCTGTTGATTTAGGAAATGATGACAACAGCTGCTCCCCGCTCTCTCGCTGTCCCACGGAATGTACTTGCTTGGATACAGTGGTCCGATGTAGCAACAAGGGCTTGAAGGTCTTGCCCAAAGGTATTCCAAGAGATGTCACAGAGTTGTAAGTAGCACCTGTCTTTCCCTTTCCCTGACAATGAATGTTTTACACACCAAGGACAATGAAGATCAAACAAAAATATTTAGAATACTGTTCGCAAATTATATTCTATGGATGGTTAATAATTATCATGCAAAACTGTAAGCCCATAATATAACAGCCAGTTCAAGATCTTGGAAATTGCTGGTTGGATGTGGTTTTTCCTTTTTCACAGTAGGATTTCTCAATGCCTTTATTATGCTGAGGTTCAGCATTAAACTCCAAGTGAGAATTGTAAAATATTGGGTAACTCCCAGACTTATCCACCCTTATATCCCTTTATTTATGGAGCATTTTACAAGAGGAATATGCCATTGAATGCATTTTGAGAAACGCTTACAGTTAATTTATTTACAGTATCTAGGATATTCCATATGGTTGATTCTTCTTCACCTTTATGACCCCTGGGACAGCATCTTACCTGTAAGATAAATAATTATCTGAGAGGTGACAGTAGCTGGCATAACCTTTGCCCTTAAAAAGAGGCATTAACTTTTTGTTGTTAAATCAAAGACCTTTAGATTCTAAAGGATGGAAGGCCAGTTATCCCTGACATTTTCATAATCAATATCTAGATCCAAATTACATGCCTAATACCCACATACCTCAACTTTTCAACTTCAGACTTTCTACCCTTGCCTGGCTGCATCCATGTTGCGTAAGTGGAATGGAGTCACTCAGGGACTATGCTGCTGGAATATGGATGCATGCCTGCTCCATTCATTCCATTCTTTTATCTCTAAACTAAAACTTGATGTGCAAATGCTTGATATAAATCCAACTGAACTATTTTGCCTCTGTTTTATTTTTGATTATATGGAACCGTGAACCTGTAATGATTTTAATGCACATGTAATTCGTGTCGAACTGTACCTGTAATTCATGCAGATGAGTATTACAAACAGGCAGCTCTGATAAACTTTTGGCAATGTACGACATAAAGAAGGAACTTATTTTTTAATCACGTCCTGTTCATGGATCCTGTTCTGGTTTTGAGTGGCACATTTTGAGAACACAGCACAGTCTGAGCACATGTGCACACAGCATCCCTTTTATCTTTGAACTGCTGTCGAGTGTTCTTTTACTACCAATCCCAGCAGTTAATTAGCTGTAAGCACTGCTTTATATATGTGTAATTAAATACTTCATCCTTGTTTTAGTATGTTTTTATTTCTAAAGACCACATGGGCCCCATAGCCCTCCCTCTGGGGAGGCTACATGCCTATACAGTGTCCACAAAGCCTCGATTTTAGGAATAGTCCAGGCAGAAGCTTAACACTCATCACCTTGGATGCTAAATCTCTCCTTAGACAATTTTAAATGGTCTGTGACCCACACCCCATCAAATTTTTGTTTTGTTTTGTTTTGTTTTTAATATTTTTAGTTGTAGATGGACACATATCTTTATTATATATATTTATTTTTTATGTGGTGCTGAGAATAGAACCCAGTGCCGTGCACATGCCAGGCAAGTGCTCTACCACTGAGCCACAACCCTAGTCCCCATCAAATGGTTTTAAACATTCTTTAATTTTTATATTAAGCTTCACTGAAAACCTGCTTGATTCACTCTGCCTATATACCATCTATGTTTTTGCTGTCAGCTGAATCGTCAAATCTGTTTCAGTACAAATTATTAAAAAGTAGTATTTTTCCCTAGACAAAGGTGGTTATTGAGATGAAAATATTACCTTGTCTCTTAGAATTCAAGTTTTACCTCCAAGAGTGCTTATCCTTAGAAACTCACCAAATCAGCCAGATCATTCATTCTAGTAACATATGTGTATATATTAGAAATCTCTGTGTATTATATTAAAATCTTAAAGAACTTGGCAAAATAAGTACATATTGGTGGACAAGCCTGAACAAGTGTTATCCATCACTTTTAATCAGTTCCATGTAACCTCCTCCTTCGATTGTTTACATGAAAACATTCATAGCTCACATTCTGAGTCCTTTTGTCCTTCTGCTGTGACATTTCCTGGAGTCAAAATAGAATTCTGAAGTATGTGGGACGATGCTTCCCTCTAGTGGATCCAAGGAAAACAGCTAAAAGAGAGAAAGGAAGGAGTCAAAAATATGAAGTCATTTGAGCAAGCATCAGGAGGCATAACCTATCCCAACATTGAATCACACATCCATTGCATGTTTAGACAACTCATCCCTTTTATACAGATGTTTTCATTTTTAAATATTAGAAATGGATTGTTAACATAGGCAACTTCTCAGAGTCTATAACCAGCAAATTACCAACCTTAAACGGGAATCTCAAGAATGACCACACTGGATAGGAAGGCCACATGCCTGATGTGGCAGAATCATTTGCAGGAGCATTCATGGCCTGGTGGCCCAAGTTGCTAGAAGCCACCTGTACCGTCCACCATCTTTATTTCTAGGACATAAAAGCCTTGGGAGGAGATGATATTTACTTTTCTTCTTGTGATATCATGGTTATAACTTCAGCATTCATTTATGTTTGTGTCTTGTCATTTAACCTGAAAGCCTATTTTCTGATTATTCTTCTGACTCTAACAAGAAAGAGAAAATTTACTTATATTTGGTTACTTCACTAGTACTTTCAGATATATTTGCTATATTTGTACACTGAATAAATATCACAATACTCTATGAGACCTAAATTATTCTCACCAAGCTAATATATGGTGGTAAAAACTGTTTTAATATTTCTAACTTAAGCCTCGTTACTTATAAATACCCAAATATCTCCTTAAACCTTCCCATTTTATTTACACACATTTAAGTATATTAATACATATGTAGGCAGTGAAGAGTGTTAACACTGGCCAAGGCAGCCAGGTTTTGTTATCAGCTGGTGAATTTCATGGTGTTGTCCCCACATAAAAGCAAGTAAACTGGAAGCCAATTAAAAATATAATGCACTGGATGAGCCTTCTTGCTGACACATGATTGGATGCTTGCCTTCCTTTGTTAGATAAACCACAAAGCACTGGGTGCACCAGTCTGTCCTTGGTTTTATGATTTAGCCTAAGTGATCCACAGAGAATTTTATTGGATGGACGACTATTTTTTTTTTCTCTTCACTTCTCTTCAATAATGATTCCAGAATGGCATATGAAATCTTAAGATAAAGACTGCCAAGTTGTTCCTTGCCTCAGTTAAAATACCATTAAAATCAAATTAAAATCATAAAATCAGTTAAAATCATTCACTGACTTTATGATTCACTCCTGTTAATTTATAAGAAGGTAATATTGTTTCTTTGTTTTTAGATATCTGGATGGGAACCAATTTACACTGGTTCCCAAGGAACTCTCTAACTACAAACATTTAACACTTATGTAAGTAACATAATTTTTCCATCTTTAACTTATTCTATATCATGAAAGTGGGGATGGGGTAGAAGATTCAGTGACCCTTTCAGATAATATAAATTGTTTACAGTTAGCTGCTTCCCTCCTTGATCACTGTGGTCCTGGGTCACTAGCTACATCTTCATTGAATATCAATCAGGAGATAGAATGTCTTGGAAAAATTTTCCCCTCTATTCAAAGAAGCATGAATGTAATAAAATATAAATAGTCAAAATATTACAGAAACACAGTAAAACTTCAGTAATGACTTTTTTATAAGGTAAGTTGAAAGAAAGAGAAATAAAACAATGTGTTTATTCTTTAAGCAAAAGATGGTACATAATAACTAATGAAAATACATTATAAATTTAGTTTATTAGGCTTAAATTTCTTATGTGAAGTATTATAAAGTAAGTTATGGTTACAGTATTAATATTTATTTTATAAAATCCATATATATTTATATAGTATTTAAGAAAACTAAACAAAGATACTGAGATTCTGAATATAAATTTCAAAATATTAAAGTTTTTTTAAGTTTAATTTGCTATCCTTTTAAAATAATCTCTTTTATTAATGTAAACATTTTTCTATCTGTAATTATAAATAGAAGATATTTAAATATACAATCATTTTGATCTAGTTATATGTATGCCATCTTATAATATATACAATTGTCATGCATAATGCCACATTTTAGAGTAGCCTTGTTGGTAATTGATAGAGCTTTTCAGAGCGCATAAAAATCAGCAAGAAAGATGACAGTTGTTAATGGAAAAAAACCTTATTAGTTCGTCTATTTCATTTTAGAGTATAAAAGCTAGTTTCAGAGGAAGACCACTAGTGTTCCTGGAATAAGAAGGTTTATTCCTAATTAGTGACTTCTAGGAACCTAGAAGAGCAGAAAACATTGCATATCCCAGTGTAGACTTTTACTAGGTACACTGAGGTGAGTTAACATGTGGACCCTTTCAATTTTCTGTAAAATATGTGAAATCAAACACTCTAAAACTAGTATTGACTATATAAATTCTGTTAAAAACAAAACAAAACAAAACAAAACATAAACATACTGCAATTTCCAGGGGACCACTTTACCAGATTTGGAGCATTTGTGGTACAGCATGTGATTATTTTAAACTAGTTAGAAATGAGAACTAAGATTTCTGGATCCAAAAATGGCTTTACCAGTTACTGATTATACAAATACTTTTTGCTAAATTAGATACATTTATGTTTAAATTTAGGTCTGGTATTTAAGCAGGTGAAAATACTGATTATAAGGCTCTAGTAAGAATCCTACCATTTTCAAAATTTTATATGTCCATTTTACTGATATTTCAAATTTTAATGAAAGAATAGATAATCCTCCTCTTTTCTGAATCTTCCATTTATTCATATTTTGAATTTTGATTCAGAAAAAATTAGTGAATGCATATGATGTTTATATACATAATGAATAGTGAATATATAAGTAAAGATAAATATGTAATGAGAATAAAATCAAGTTCATAGAATGTTATGATACATAGTACAACTATACTTATAAATAGCAATTTAGCATTGATAAAAAATTCAACATCTTTTACTTATAATTCATTAAATAAATATTTATTGAGGACCAGTGAGTCAGAGGGCAGAATATATTGTGATGTGATTAAATTAGGGTTTCTCTTAGTTTCAAATTTGAATATCTGTAGCAGTGAGCATGTGCATCAGTGAGGATATAGTTTGTATATTTGATGAGACTTTCAAGAACAAAAGTTTATTCCTCTATAAAGTATGTCTATTGTGGGTTGCCTCCAAGAAAGTTCTCTGTAGAATAGCCCAAGTCTATGGAAACAATAGCAGAGGGTTGTGGGAAAACCTCCTTCTCAAGCTTCTGTTGCAAGGTGAGACTGGCCATCATGCGCAGGCTTCATTGGCTGACAAAAAATATATTTGCTACTGATTTGAACAGAGCAGGATGCAAATAAATATAAATAACATTGCATTTTACCCGAGAGTATTCCAGTGTTTTGTGATTTTCAGATAGTACCAAAATGCTAACAATACTGCTATAACTATTAACAGGCCGAGCTTTATTTCTGTTATGGTTAATAGAACTGTATCTTTCTCTCTCTCTCTCTCTCTCCTTTAGAGACTTAAGTAACAACAGAATAAGCACCCTTTCCAATCAGAGCTTCAGCAACATGACTCAGCTCCTCACCTTGTGAGTGTGAAAGTGTCCTACTATGTATTCATTATATCTTGCTACAAAAATACATTTATCTGATGCTGGCCATCCCTGGTGAATGGAGACAGTCTTTCTGTTCAAGGAATGTCAATTTCATTAGGAGAAACAGACCAAGCCTCAAACAACAGCAGATTTTACAGAAACTATTAGATTCTGCAGGGGAGGAGGGGGCAGTGATAAAAAGGAGTCATTTAGCAATGCTTGTGGGAGGATTAGGGGGGATCCTTACCATAGGCCTCCAGAACGATCTTAGGGAGGGAATTGTTGGGGGACGTGCAGGCAGAGGGATGTATTGGAGGTTGTGTTAGGGATACAACACAAAGATAGTGTATATCATGTGTAAATATCTTCAATTTATAAGTTACTCAGAGAATTCATTTCTTAACTACCTTATTTAAAATATGACATTTGGGCATTATCAGATTCCTGAATAAAATAAATCAGCCTATGTATGCTTTCAGAATTCTCAGTTACAACCGTCTGAGATGTATTCCTCCGAGAACCTTCGATGGATTGAAGTCTCTTCGATTACTGTAAGCATCCTGGGTTTAACAAATTCCTCTCTTTGCGATCTGAGTTTTCAGGTGTCTTTTCAATGATTTTACTGTTTTGTTGCTTCTTGGCTGTCAGAATATATGCTTTGGATTCACAATAAATTTGGAAATAGGAAAATTGTATCGCACTTTATCATCATTCAATATTTTTGATGGGAACAACATGACTTTCCCTTTTAAAATACTTGTTGCTGCAGAGCCATTTGTTTGATAATAAATAACATTAAAATGTGCATTTTATATAGCTCCAATTAATTTTTGAAGAAATAAACTTAATTTCTGTAGAAATCACATAGTGCATGAATACATTTATTTTTTACTGCAAAAATGTACTTTATATATAAAAAAAAAAATCAAACCCACTCCCCTTCCTCATAATTAACAGTTAAAACAGCTTGATGTGCCCATCTGGTCTTTCTTTATAAGCATTTGTTTTTATGTCTTATTATATTTATCCCCACAGCTATATAACTTTTAAAAGGCATTAAAAGGATCTTTTCTTGTTCTGCCATTAGCTATTTTTATGTAACATGTGCTTGAGAATGTTTCCATTCTATAATATATAGAGATCATTCAACTGTTTAACTGGTAGAGTATTCCTTAGGTTGAGGAAACATAACTTAGGTAATTGTCATCATTGTTACTATTTTTGGCTTAATTATGAATTTTCATTATTCTATATGGTACTGTGTTGAACATTCTGTGCATTCATTTTGGTGCAGGCTTCTGGCATTTCAGCAATAACTTAGGGTGGGAAGGTACTGTCAAGTATTTGGGGAGAATATCAAAAGTAACTGTCAAGCTGTCTGCCACACAAGATTATATTGATTTACAAATTATTTTTTTTATCAACTGCTTAGTAGAGTACCTTATTCAAAGTACTCTTGCAAACACTGAACACTATTAATTCTTTTATTTTTCTCTGACAGATTGATAATTGTTTTCCATTCCTGTTTCAATTTGCATTTCTAATTACTAAAGAATTTGAGTGTATTTTGTTTGTTTACTGAGCTTTTGTGCTTCTTATTCTAATGAAGCCTGATCATATCATTTTCCCATTTCCCATTAGGTACTTTGTCTTTTCAGTATTAATGTAGATGTTATTATGCATTTACTACTGGACTGTGGCTTTGAGATCTTTTTATAAAGGACTGATCCTTGTATTGAATAATTTTGCAAATATTTCCCATTCTGTTTTTTAAATGGATTTTTACCATATGGATGTATTTTTATATTGTTTAAAATTTGCCACTCTTTCCATTTCTGGTTTTGGGTTTAAATCATGTTTTGGAAAGCCCGATCCCATGATTATACAATAGAGTGTGCTTTTTTTGAATAGATTGTTAACTTTATTAGTACATTTAACTTTTCAATCTGGAATTTATTTTGTTTAGATGATGTGAGATAGGAACTACCTTTGCTTTTTCCAAATGGATATCCAGTTGTAGGAATGCTATTTATTGAATAGAACCTCTTTTCTCAACAAACTAAAATGCTTATTACAAACCCAGGCCTCATACATTCATGGGAATTCCTCCGAACTCTCTGAAATGTAGGAAATTTAATCTTGCTTTTTTTATTTCAGTTCTCTACATGGAAATGACATTTCTGTTGTGCCTGAAGGTGCTTTCAATGACCTTTCAGCCTTATCGCACTTGTGAGTACCCAGTTCATGAATGTGGGTGTAGGGTCAGAGTGTTCCTGAGTTTGGAACAGCAGTCTCACCACTACCTTTACTGTATTCACATTGTAAATTGTGACTGGTTTAATCTTTTTAAAAAAATGTGAATATTTTCAACCTGGATAGGATGCTCACTATAAGACAGCTTTAATTTACTCTTGGTTTTGAGTTTTCTTTACTTGACCCAAAGTGTGTATTTGACAGACATGGCTCTCCAACCCAAGAAGTCTTTTTTCTCTTCCCTTTGATTTCAAATTTTAGAGTATCAATTCCCTTTGAACTTGGTCTGGCCCAACTCTGCTGTTCTGAGTCATATCCCAAGTATCACCTCTCCCCAAAACCTTCCCTCATTTGTTCAAACTGGACTCACTTTTTCCTAGCTTTTAATATGGCATCATGCAAAATTAAATTTGACATGATTCAAATTGAATTTATAGTCAGATCGTGGGAAATAGCCATGTTCATATTGGGTGAAATGTCCCTTGTGTTAACATTCATAGCAGCCCCATTTTTACATCCATATTTCTTGAAAGTACAGTAAGGCAATTAAAATATATGTGATGACTGAGGTCCACCAAACTCATTTGGGTAGAATTCCAATATTCTGTTGTTACTAGGTATAATATTAAAACCATGACAAACCTAAGAAGTTCAGGGATCAGCTCTAGAGTCCTTTGGTGATGCTGAGTTTGGTGCCACCAGTGAAAGTTAACTTGGTCCCATCTAAATATGGATGTCGGTTGGGCCTCCATTCCCTAGAAGTTTGCCAGCCACATTCCCCCATGGCTTTGCACTCCTCTCAAATCTCCAAAATTCCAATAAGATAAGAAATTTAGAAAATTAGGAAAGGGGAATGGTTGGAAAGTAGGATTCGATCTTGTTTTTGCTTTTATGGGGCTATATAATTAGTGTGAGTTTTCATTTGTCAGACTGCCTTCCACTGGACTGTTAGGTACCAGGAGGCAAGACCTTCATTTGTTTTTTATACCTTTGATCACTGGTACCTACCTCAAAATCCACATCGGGGCCACTTCTTTACAACCCTATGTCTTCCATTTGCATGAGATACAATCAGTGAATCCCTTAGCTTCCGTGTATAAGTTGCCACCCTGCTTGGAAGAGAATAGAGCAAAAAGGAGAATGTGGACATGCTGCTAGAGTTAGGGTCATGGGTCAGAAAAAGCTACATAGGCAGGGGGCTGCCTGACCTGAGCAGACAGCACCCTGCCTGTCTTTCCGTGACCCCACTTCTTCCCAGAACAAAGAGTGCCGTTTGAGTCTTCTCTGTCATGTACCCTGTTCTCTCTTATATTTCATTCATGCATTTGTCTTTTATGCCTGAGATCATAAAAACCTCTGCTCTGTTCCCTTTTTCCACTCATCTCCTATCATAGCAAGGATTTGGTGAATGTCAGTGAAAATGAGATGAAATGATTCAGCAACATAATTTTGGTCATTTTTAATTTAGAAGGACTTGGATCTGACATACATATTAGGAAAACAGTTACTATATTCCATTTCTTGGTTAAAATTGGTCATTATAACTGCTATACAATAAAATATGATTTTAAGCATATTTTGGGGATTCTAACAAAAAGAAAAAAGATCAAGTATGCTTGGACTGCTGACCTAGAAATATCACTAATCAGAGGTTTATTATAAATCAGAATTAGTCAATTTTTAAATACTGCTTTATGCATCTGCTTGTCGTGCCCAAGTTTTGCAAAAGTGTGAACCCACCAATGAACTTCTTTTTTGTGTGTGTTTCTTTACCTAATAGTAGAATGTTAATATTATTGACTTCATAGAATTACTATGTAAAATAGATGATGTGGTTGGCACAAATGGTGTAGCCTAGCTTCTATAGTCAGTAATGATGAACTACAAATAAGCTATTCTCTTAATTACTTTTTTACTACTGCTGCTGATGTGAGTCAGAACCGAAGTTCTAATGAAGAGACAATAGACAGTCCAAGCCAACTCTGGTAGACTAGCTTTATGTATCTTGATTATGTCATGCCATTTAGTGCCTCTGTGTGTTGGCACTACCTTTGCCTGAATCATCCTCCCAACCTTTCCCATCTATTTAACTCTGTCTATCCCAAGTAGCTTAGACTGTCTCAGATCACCAGCTCCCACAGAAAAACAGTAATCTCTGTTCATAGTCTTCTTGAAAATATTTCTACTATAGCAGTAATAAATAATTTTCTAATGAAAATTATCTGTTTGACCAAATACTCATCTCCTTGGCACAAGGAGTTCTTTGGAGTTAAGAGTGTTGCCTCATTCATTCTTGAGTCCTCAGAACCTTCCATAGGAATTGAGTTCTCAGTAAATAATTGGTATATGCAGGATGTGTTAATATGCCCTTAGAGTGTACTTATATCCAACATCAACCTCCTCTCTGAAATAGGAGACCTTGTGAAGCCCAGGTAAGTGTTAACATGAGTGACAACTCACTAAATCCCCCAGATGCTCATGGTTCAGGAAAATTGGGACTCCCAATGTCTCCATTTTGTTGTAAATTGTCATCATCAATAAGGCAATTGGGATTTTCTACTGAGCATCACTTTATATTCTGTTCCCTTAGGAAATAACAGTGCTTCCATACTATGTGTGTGTGTGCTTTCGTGGTGTTGTTTTTCCAGAGCGATTGGAGCCAACCCTCTTTACTGTGATTGTAACATGCAGTGGCTCTCCGACTGGGTGAAGTCGGAGTATAAGGAACCTGGAATTGCTCGCTGTGCTGGTCCTGGAGAAATGGCGGATAAACTGTTACTCACAACTCCCTCCAAAAAATTTACATGTCAAGGTATGGTTTTTAATTATTTGCACAACTTTTTTTTAATCGCTCTTAATTTAAAAAGAAAAATAAAACCCTTTACAGCTAGACTTCTAAGGTCCATTTGAGAAGCCCAATAAATGATGACTTGTTCTACCTCTCTTCTTGGACAAGACAGAATTGTTACCTAGATGCTAGTAAAGAACTAGGATTTTCAGATAAATCTCATGAGTAGTTCATTGCAAGTGACTGTTTTCTAGAAGGTGTAGGTAGAAGTGCGCAGTACACAAGTTCTGGAAATTCCTTTCATAGTCTCTAACAAGAAAAATGTTTTGCTTTTGCCTTGTCTGAGCATGTGCCCTGCCCTTAGGGCTGCCAGGGCCCTGTGGCTTCCCAATACCAGGTAAGGAGGAACGGGTCCCCAAGGGTTCAGCCAAACCTTCTGACTTGCCTCATGTGCTGCAGACTCCCTGTGTGGATGTTCCCATGTCTTGCTCATTTGCCTCCCTTTCTTTTTCCTTTGATGTATTTGTGAATTCTTCCCTTGTTATAAGAGTAACATGTGAACAAATTCAAATCTAAATAGGAAGACTCTAAACTCTAAATAGGAAAATGCAAACAATGAGAAACATTTTATTTCTGCAACCAGAAATAAAATTAACAATTAACCCAAGTCTTAGAGACAACCACTACTAAATTTGTTTCACGTATTTTGATTTTTGGCAATCAAATACATGAGCTTAGGTTCCTTACCAAAAATAGAATAGAAGACAGCTATTATTCATACATTGAAGATGTTTGAAGAGGACCACTTGAAATTATTAGATGGAGGATAAAAATTCTTGAAACCTCTAAACGTATAGTCAGCAAACATTGCATAAGCTTGTTTTATGTTGAAAACTAAATCCTGGTATTGTGGAACATATAAGAATTTTCTGGTATGATGTTCCCTTCCAAGACTTATAAACCTCCCTGAATAAATAATTCTTCAACACCTGAACATTTATACAGGAAAAACATGTAAGCAGAGATGATAGTATCAACCTGAAAAAGTTTTGATAAGATTAAATGTTTTGATATGTTCAGGTCACATGTCTCACCCACAATAAATGCACAATATAGCTTAGTGATTCATTTATTCCAACCCTTCAGAACTCCAACAAAAAAGCAATGAGAGCACTGACTGAATGATTTATTGATAAAAGAAGGAATTTTCAAAAACCACACCCACCTAACATTTTAAAATTGGCATCTAATGCTTTTTTCACACCTAAATATGTTTGCAAGAGCACCATAACTTGAAGAACATAGCAAATGTTAACATTTTAAAGCAAAAGTCTTTGGCTGTTTTTTAAAATGTCTTTGGTGGAATGTAAGTGCCACAACTAATTCTAAAAGAAAAGAAAGCAAGATAACCCTTCACATATTTTATTGTTGTTTTTCCTAGAACTTCTCTTGTTTTCTTTGAATTTCTGTTTCCAGTACCTCAGAAAATTCTAACACTTTGGTACAATATGATTTGAAGCTTTTAAGTTTCCCACCATCAAAAGTCTATATGTTTTTACATTTTTCTCAGAGTTGAATTGTCATTAATACTGGTGCATCATTAACTGAAATGACATAATTATATATACTTTAATATTTTTATTAAAAACAAAGTAAAATCTTATCGCAATGCCTCTCAAGTGGTTAGTGCATTGATTGCAGGAAAGTTTACAAGTGACAATGATTTTTAGCTGTTAAAACTGTTCTTTTGTAATCCCAGTTTTTTCCTTGTGGTCAAGGTTGTGGTTAGTTTCTGAGAGGTAAGCCACTCTTTGGCAAAGGAGGGGAGAAATTATTACTGAAGGGGAAGAAGAAAAGGTGAAACTGGCACAAAATCTTGTTTGGAGTATTATAGGGCAGAGTACATGGGGAAGTTGAGAAAGTGAAACTTAATTCTTTTATACCTTTCTGCCCAGGAATACCCACATTTCATTTTGAAGGATGCTGGTGCTTACCCTTTCTTAAATTTATAATTCCTTGGAGATGTTTCTGTTGTTCTTCTCTTGTCAGGGTTGAGGTGGGGCGGGGAATGTTAAAACACAATTTTGAGAAGCTGCAAACTTAGAGTCCACCCTACAGTATTATAGTTTGCATCAATTTATTAAATATTCTCAGAACTTCAATACATACTTAATAGGTACATGCAGATTTAACTAAGGATTTGTCTAACTCATTTGACCTTTTTGTTTTTCATTTCATGGCTGCAGCATCTCACATATATAGTATAGTGTGAATGGAAATAGGCTTGAGGGGTGATGGGTTCTTATCAGCACTACTCACTACAACTTTCTGCAGAGATGGAAATGTTCTTAGTCTGCACTAGCTAATATGGTAGCTCCCAGTCACATGTGGTTATTGAGAAAATAACAGGTGGCTTACGTGATTAAGGAATCAAAGTTTCCATTTCATTTAAATCTAAACTCTCTACATATGACTCGTGGCTACCAAATTGTAGTAGTAGTTTTTGCAAAGGCTCAGAGGAAGAAATCATGTTAATGTCCAGGCTGTAGAAGATTTAAAGATGCAAAGATGTCTAAACCAGTAGTTGGGACAGATAGACTAGTGTGAGGATGGTGCATCAGGTGGACAGAATTGCAAAAGCACAGATGCATTTTGGGAAAGTTCTGAACCTGTTTCAGTGCCACCAGGAAACAGTCAATCTGGGATTTGTTATAATTAACAGGTGATGTAAAGTCCTAGATCTTTCCAGCTGAACTTTGGTAGTTTAGCTTAATATTTACTACATTAGCAAATAAATAGACTATGCATATATGAAGGTATCTGATAAATAGTAAAAAGCATGGATATGGCACAGGGCAGACATTCAAGATCCCAACAAATGCCATGCAATTGCATTTAGTAGACTAGGATTTACTCCATTTTTCTATACCTTAATATAATTTTAGAGTGATTGCAAGCAATGAAGCTCAGAATGTTTTTTGCATTTGTCTTAGCATTTGTCAAAATATTGTGAAGTTTATTTTTCTTATTATTTCTTGCTAGTTCAAGAATTATGACAATTTAGACTGGATCTTTGCCAATATTACTACTGCTACCACTACTGATACTAATAATAAGCGATCACTTCTTTTTTCAGTTATTTGCCTTATGCTTAGAATATTACCTACATTTTTGTCTTTTAGTCTTTGTCATGCCCCCATTTGAGAGAGGAAAATATTGCATTTAGGGTATCTAATAATATGTTAAAATCTGAGTGAAAGAGGCAGAGTTTAAACCCTGAATCTCTGACTCTAGAGCATGTTGCTGAAGTTATAATTTTCTATAAAAATGTGCTCAAAACAAATTATCAGTGTCAATAAGATTACTGCCCTACTATGGAAACATACTGAGAATATGAAAATTATGTACTGTCCTCAAATGTTTGCTAGAAATATTTACTTATAAGAATTGGGTTGGTAGAAGGCAAGGTATTCTAATATATTAATCAAAATAATTCACTCAAGGATATCTACTGACTCCTGTACTGTTGACATGCATGCTTTAGGATCTTGAAAGGAATAAATGATGTTTCTTTATTTTATAATTCAATATTTTCATATTTTAAATTAACTTCCCCATATTTAGAGCAGTGCTAACCATTTTTATTTTATTTATGGAAAGCTTGTAAGCACAAAATCTCCCACTATTGAAGTTTGTCAATATATAATTTCAAATTACAGCATGAAGATAATATTCTTTATTTAAAGCCCTGTTTATATAGTGAAATTTTAAAATAACCCATGCAATGCATGCAATTGTTTTGAGGAATATTTCAATAAGAACTTTATCCTGTTTTTCAGAGTAGTTTCTTTATTGTATAAAGTCGTAGTTTTGATGTAAAACAAAAACAAGGAACAGAATGAAATAGATGTTCAGGGCATATTTAATTAATACCTAGATTGAGAGCACTCTTGAGTGAAAAGTAGGTGGTCATGATCTCTGTAACTCAAATGCTGGTCCTCATCTCTTCTCCTTCAGATGACATTAGAATGATTAGGCAGTTTACAATAAAACAGAAGTTTTTGTCTCTGGATTTTCATTAAGAAAAATAGCATACCACGTGGAACTTTATTAACTTTCAATATTTTCATTGAGACTCTTAGTTTAGGATGATTTAGCTATACTTCAACTAAACTCCACTTTTTTTTTTTTCACTTATAAACATTTTTTTTGAACACTTAAACATGCTTAGGAGTGAACATTCTTTCAAAATTAATAATGTATACATTCATTCATTTAATAAATATTAGAATTCCTATAATATGCCAGACACAGTCCTGAGGTGGTAAGAATACAGCATTGTTCAATGTACAATTAAACCTCTTTCTTCTTGGAGTTTATATTTTATTAGTATATAGATTTAAAGTAGATAATTCTAAAATAATATCATATTAGATATTAATGATATTTACCTGAACCATACAACTATGGAATGGTAATGACTTTGCCATGTCTATGAAGCCATTAGGACATTCTTGCAGGATGCCAATAGAAGTGAAAGTAGAATATGAAAGACAGGTGGAGACCAGGTAGGCAGGTATCTGGCAGCCAAATAAAGAGGCAGAGATGCTGCTAAACACTTCATTAGTTGTAAAAGTTCACTTGAGTGTCAAGGAACCAGGAAAATTTTTAAATCCTAAAATGATTATTAACATTTTACCACCTCCTGGTTGATCTCTTTACCTAATCGTATACATTTCGAATCCTATAAATTCTGGAATTCCTGGGAGAAATTCAACTATCCCTCAGCAACCTTGAAATAACCATTATTTTCTTAACAAGGGCAACTTCTTCCTTGTGGGGGAATTTTTGACAAGCTTGAGTAAGGCCTTTTGGTTTGTGTCTCAAAATTGTTGACTGATATTATCTTTAGTTATTTAACTAAGTATGAAGATGATTAAATAATTTACCCCAAACTAGAAGTAATGGAAATTTCACTATTTTGAAACATGATTCAGAATCTTATCAAAGCCTTTTTAAATTTTCAGATTTAGTATCACTAATATACTTTTTACCTTTGAAGTAGCATTATCTTTTAGGGTGATAATTTATTCATTATAATTTATTCAAATTCAGGTTAGTATATAGTTATCTATCAAATGCACCACTCTTTAACAAAATAATAAGGGACTATTTTTCATTATACTTTTAAAAATTTAAACAAGAAAAATCTTAACTGTCATTTTGTTCTAATAGGGTGAAAAAAACCAACAATTACCTGTTCAGTTTTTGAACATTTTACATCTATATTCTCTCTGATATAATTTCATAAAATAATTATTGTTCTTTTTCATTTAGATTTAAAAAGTTCATTTATTGGCCTAAGGTCACATGTAAAATACAGCCAATGATCAAGCCTGGTGATCCCAAAGGAGTCACATTTAACCATTTATGTAATGCAAATTCACATCTGCTGTCCATCTGCATCCTTCAACTGAACTATAACTATAAAGAGGGCACTAGTGATTTTTATCTTTCCAAATTCAATGGCTTTTTTTAAGTTGGCTCTCTTCATCTTAGGCAGTGATGGTCAAAGCTCCTTTATATTTGTTAAGCTCTTACTTTGTTTCTATTACTGACACCTCTTTTTTAATGCACTCTTTAATGTAGACACGTGGAATTCTGTCCTTGGCCCTACTAAACTCTTTGGTGCTTCAACTATATAGCTATGATTTTCCTTATGAACTTCAAACTCATCCTTCTATTCTCTTTGTGGATTCCTTTGCCTTAGTGGTTTGCAGAAACTAAAAACGTGGATTCTAAGACATGCCCTTCTCTTTTCCCACATTCTTTCTCTGATTGATGTATGCATGTCTTTACTGCTGAGCAGTAAGTTTTTCTAGGAACTCAGACATTTCTCTTGGCCTTGATCCTCCAAAACATAACCTGGTGCCTGGCACAAAGTAGATCCTCAATAAATATTTGATACATAATAATGGAATGTTAACAAATATGTCTCTGATATTAATGCTCAAGAAATGGAGTAATAGTAAGTGAAACATAAACTCATTGGCCTTGAATAAAAGTCTCCTTTTGGTTCATTATGACCAACATCAAATATTCCCTACCTGTGTCTTCAGTTGTCTGTGATGTACCTCAGACTACATTAAGAGCAGCACTAGAGGATTTTGTTATTGGACTCATGTTTCTAGGTGATGCCAGAATTAAGGCAAAGCCAGGAGTGTAGTCAGAAACTTTTGTCTGAAGTTTTTGGTAATAAATAAAAGTGAGAATCAACTCTCCGTGGGTGTTAATATTCGTGTCAGGTGGATAGCTAGTGATTTGAGTCAAGCAAGCAAGTCCGCCTACAGACCCTAATGGCTTTAAAGTCCAGCAGTTTTTCCATTAAAGAATAAAATAAGTGACACAGATAGACTGTTAACCAAATGTTCTTCTCTTTTCCCTTTGAATTATTAAACTGTACACACCTATATCCATACAGCTGGTTCTTCAGTAATGAACAAATAGCACATCAATTCAGTTAGCTTAGACTAGCCTTATTCATTTCGGCAACACTTACAAACAATCGTCTTCTGGAAACGAAATGTCTTCTCTGTGGTGCACATCTCATGAGGACTAATTTGTTGGCAGTATTTTAACAGTTCTCAGAAACAGCTTTTAAGGGGGAAAGGCTTGAAGATTACAGTTCCCTCCCAAGTAGCAATGCCAGAACCAAAAGAACCCCCCCTGCTTCCTAAAGTTATTCTGTTACTTTAAATGGTTGTTCACAGCAAATTTCCAAACAATAGTCATAAACAACATAAAAATCATTAACCCTGGGTGCTCTTAGCCCAGAGGTTAATTATCTCTTGATAACCACTTCCATTTCCATGATGTTCATAATAGTCCCTATAGTTTCTGAAATTTTCAGCCATCCCTAGTATCATACATACATCTAAGGTACTCAGTGAACTTATTGAATGAGTAGATAAATGGCAAGCTCTGATTTACCTTTGTCTGTGTTAATATTTGGATGAATAAGCAAAGGTTCCTTTCTCCTTTTAAATTAGCCACTTTTAGTTTACCCTGCCACACTCTTTGTAAATCTAGGAGAAATTGTCAGCCCTTGCTGTAATTTCTGTGCTTTATCTCATTAGGTCCTCTGCTTGATATTTATTAACATTCCACTTAATGCTTAAAAGGATCCATTGAAGTTAACTGCCATTATCCTAATGCCCCACACACACCTAAGTTATAAATTTGGGATGCCAACTTAGGTTGATGGACTTAAGATTGTTTGCCCAAGATTATGCTAAAAAACTAATTGCTCTTCATGGACACCTTTTCTCTACCTAGGAATAATCAAGTGTACAAAATTCTACAAGTAATGACCTGCTCACAGGAAGCTTTCCTAATGCTTCAATTATTTCATAATGACTTTATTTAGAATGTCCCATGAGATCTGATACCATCTTCTTATTATATACATAGATTAAAGACACCTTCTACTTGAATAAGAAGATTTCAGGAGAGGATCTCTGAGAGAATATACTAGACCAATCACAAATTGGAGTCAAATAAAAGTTGAAAGATAGTAGGTAAAAGATAGATAGTAGGTAAAAGAAAGATAGAGGTAAAATATGGATGGGAAGATGAATGAGAGGAGAGAGCCAGAGAGGAGAGAGCCAGAAATGAGAGATGTAGTTCCAAAGGTTCAGTTATAGAAATAAACAGATTCAGAATAAGTAAGTAGATGAAAAAATTATAAAAATGACTTTCAGCTAAGTGGGTTAAAATCTAAATGAGATGAAAAAGAAATATCATTGTAAGTATTTGAAGATAGGAAAAAAATGCTGCTATGTCCCATTTGAAATTTATATAACCTACAATCTTTTTCATTCCTCAATTCAAACTCAAGTAATAGAAATAATTTATCTGTGGTTGGGGTTGTGGCTCAGTGGCAGAGCACTTGCCTAGCAGATATGAGGCACTGGGTTTGATCCTCAACACCACATAAAAATAAATAAATAAAACAAAGGTATTGTGTCCATCTACAACCAAAAAAAAGAATTAAAAGAAATAAATTATCTTTGAATAACTGATTTTAAAGAAATATATCACAGAGAAGGAGTAAAAAGAATGCCAGTTCTAGAAGTCTGTTTTACTAATTAAAGTTAGAACTCCATATTCTGCTATGTTCCCCAAACCAGTGCCACCAAAACAGTTCAGCAGGTTTAAGAAATTGTCATAGCAGCCTGTCAATGTGAAAATGCGTATTATCTTGATTTTTTGGCTACACTGAATATATATACAAGAAGACAAAAATCTCCTTTCATATACACATGGAAATTCTCAATATGAAAATAATTCAGCATAATTAGTAATATGGGAAATTAAATTGCCTAGGAAAAATGAGCAAAGTAGATGTTGCTTATTACTCAACTATAGTACAGTGGACAACTACTAAATAAAATTCTTGATTCTATGGTAAACTGGACAAGGACTTCTTCATCCTAGCAGTTTTGTTACCTCTTGACTCTATTAAAAGTTTTTCAAGTCATATCCAGTTTTTTTTTTTTTTTCCTTAAACCCATCTCTAAATACTCAAACTGAATTATTGAAAGGCATTGCATTGCACAGGATGAACTTGGAAACTGCCAGCCCTGAATTCTTGTACTCAATTGTAGACTTAACAAGTTTGAAAGCACAGAAAGACCAGAAAAACATTTTTCCCAAGGTCTTGGGAAACAGCCAAGAGTGTTCCCTGTCCTTGTGTTTACCGACCCGCTGTTTCCCTTTTTCTCAAAGGTTTCATCTTGCACCTTTGTTTTGAGTTCCATTCTTTCTTCTTCCCCTACCAAAGAATCCACTACTAATTAGATACGTCTTTGCTATTGCTGACTCTAAATATAATTTCAGCAAACACCAAGCCATTTATTGTGAGGTGTTATGTTAATTTAATGAACTGTTTGAACTACTTGCCACCATTTCCTTCTCCAATGTGCTGAATAGTGGAATTTTTTGGCCCTTAGTTGAAAAATAACGGGGGAGGTAAGAAATCGAACTTCATGAGACCAACTTCGGAATTAATCCTAGTAATTTCCAAACTATATTTTGTTGTGGAGACTGCACTAATTGTTCTGATTACCAAGAAAAAGTGGAAGGGATACTGGTATTGGTATGGTTGCCCCAAGTCAGGCAGGTGTCACCAAAAGCAGTTGCCACCCTTCCCATTAACACTGTCATTCCAAGAATCGTCATCTGTTTCCAATGTTGAAAAGAAACAAGAATTTCTATGTAGATATAACTCAGGGTTTTTCCTTTTAATTCATTTTTGTTTATAGGAAACAACATTACAAAACACTATCTTTTTCATGGATTTTCATTCAAAACCGTTATTTGAATAAGTACCGTATTTTCCATGGTGAGGTTCTCTACAACCACTATGTTAATTTACTTTCTCTTACATAACTGACAAATATATGCTGTAATCTGTAGAGTGATTTCATGAAAGGTAGCTTAAATGAACAGAAGCCCTACAATATTTTGGGTGAAGTTATATTAGAAGGTTATGTCAGTGATAATGAGGATTGACGGTATGCTTTAAAAGTGTCTTCATAATTATCCCAATGGTTGCTAGGATTGGGTGTAATGAAACACAGAACTGAACTTACCACTGCTTGTTCTGATGTAGATAAAAAGCTACAAAGAGATTGGTTTTAGCAACAATCCAATGAATTCTTACAAATATTTCTATTCTTTATATAGAGATGTCACTTTTCCATCATCCTAGTCAGAACCAGTTTCCTAAAAGAAAGCTTGTGAAGGGCTGGGGATATAGCTCAGCTGGTAGACTGCTTTACCTCGTAAGCACAAGGCCCTGGGTTGAAATCCCCAGCAGCACCACAAAAAAAAAAAAAAAAAAAAAGAGCTTGTGAGATTTTACCAATATAAAAATGTAGCATCAGTGGAACATAATTTTACTGAGAGCAGTTTGATTTCAACGTTTTTAACCATTTATCAAATAAGTGCAACTAATGGGAAATTAGTTGCATTTGATCTAGGTCTCTTATGGATCATGAAACTTAAAAATGTGAGACTGCAAGTAGAGTGGTATTTTTTTTCTTGGAGAGGAAAATATGAAATCTCACCCATCATGTTTTGTGCAAATGAACTAACAAACTGATTCAAAAGGATGAAGGAATATAATAGAGACTGTATTTTTGCTTTATTTCTATATGCATAATAGTAGCAGTGAGACTGGTGGTATAGCCAGTGGCAGAGCATGGCTTAACCCGTGTGAGGCCCAAATTTTAATTCCCAGCACACACACACAAAACAAAACAAAACAAAACAAAACAAAAGCCAAAAACACCTCACCAAGATCACAGAACACAGTTTTATATCTCCTATAAGAAAATAACAATCCTGAGCTAGCGCTGTCTAGGAAGGTGTGTTCCATTGTGCTTTTAATTGCAGTGATACATTTCTACTTATTCATACAACTCTTACAGTCCATTACTGCATACATGGTCCTCTCTGGAACTGATGGCATGCATTTCCATGAAACTGGCAAACGTTGAGATGTAAACAGTTGCCATGAAATGCATCCACATAAACTTTGAACCCATAAGCAAATTCGTCCTGTGATATTGATGTCATTAACATCAGATACTAACCCCCTATGCTACCAATCCAGAGTCCAATTCTAACCCCCAAAATATCACAACCACCTGTTGCATGTTTGAACACCTTCTGGTGATGCTGATTGCTGATTGCATTATGGTGGAGAAACATGTATAAATACATGACTTATAATTGTGTACAAAATTTACTGTTATATTAAAGAATAGAAATGATTTTAAATAAACTAAAATTGAAAACATCTCTTTCTCATGTTTTTTAAATTATTTTTTAGGTCCCGTGGATGTCAACATTCTAGCTAAATGTAATCCCTGCTTATCAAATCCATGTAAAAATGATGGCACCTGTAACAATGATCCAGTTGACTTTTATCGATGCACCTGCCCATATGGTTTCAAGGTAGGTAAAAGCTGTTGTGGGAGCCACAGTCTGGAAACCTCTCTTTGTTCAGTGTGCCTTCATAATTCTACTGTGCTCTCTGTATGCTGTGAACATCCTTATTTGTATTCAACTTAACTTGGCCATTGCTTCAACAGGGGCAGGACTGTGATGTCCCAATTCACGCATGCATCAGTAACCCATGTAAACATGGAGGAACTTGCCACTTAAAAGAAGGAGAAAAAGATGGATTCTGGTATGTTGTGAGACTGTGATTTCCTTTGTCTGAAGTATTGGAGCAAGAGTAGCTAAGCAAACAGGCATTCTCCTCTTCAAACACAAGAGCATTATTTTAAAAAGAATATCAGAATAAGCACAATATGTATTGGTCCCTCCCAGAGGTATTGCAATATTAAAAACAAATGGAGACTCCACAGGGTTCTCAGCTCAGGATGTTACAAATCAAAAATTTAAAAACATGCACATACACACATGATTAATCAAGTCAGATTAGTTCAAGACAAAGTGTTGGCTCAATTATGCTAATTAATAGCCAACTAGTCCGGTACTGCAAGTCCTGCATTCATCTGTTGATTTGCTTATTGCTTTAACAGACAGTGTGCAATGATGAGATGTAGGTCCCACTGAAACAGAAAATTAATGATTCATCTCCAGGCCACAATATACGTAGACAAACATGCTGTGAACATTTTAAATCTGGAATTATTTAATCATAAAGTACGATTACTTCAGAGGTACTTCATAAATTATGAAATACAGTTCATTAAGTGACATTAACAATTTCCCATTAGAATGCTAATCTACTACTAACTCTTGTTAGAATTGTCACTTTGTAGAAGAAATATACTTCATTTCTGTTACAAAATTGTCTCTTATTCATCTACACTTTATTCAATGCTTATTCTGATACCTAAGATTAAATATTCAATATTTCATGCCAGAGTAAAATTTCATTTATTGTCTTAGATAAAATGTTCATATTTTGTAATTGCAAGGGAGATAAAATTTAATTTTTACATTTCTTTTTGTTGCAAGACCTCTAATACATTACAGAGTAGTAGATGATGTAATTTTAGAAATCAGAACTAGTTCCTCCTCATTTATGAGCAAAGAAGCATAAATTACTCAATTAGAGAAAAACTTGCAATTAAGATATTTATGGTTGTGGAATAAAACTTTATTTATGTATCAAACCTGGAAGTATTGACTTTTAAGACCCTGAAATCATTTATCATCTTGCAGTTAACATAAATTTTATTTTTTAATGTTTTCTGGTGTGTTTGATATTATATTAAATTGATGCTTACAGCATGTCATTTCAAAGCTTTTAAAAATCAGTTTCTTAAAATTTTATGAGCTCTGTAATTGACAAGTGCATTTATGTTTTTTTTTTTTTTTCAATATTTGGATCACATGGATTTAAAATGCATCAAAAAGATGTGGGTTGTTTTTGTTTTTATTTTGCCTTTCTGCCCCTGATATTCAGGTGTATCTGTGCTGATGGTTTTGAAGGAGAAAATTGTGAAGTCAATGTTGATGATTGTGAAGACAATGACTGTGAAAATAATTCTACATGTGTTGATGGAATCAATAACTACACATGCCTTTGCCCACCTGAGTACACAGGTATGAAAACTAGAAAACATTATGCCATCAATCACTGTGTCTGTTTGCTATTCTCTATTTATTTACTAATCCATTCTACTTTTCAACAATTGGTAGGTGTTTTGTAAATTAGATGTAACATAAATAATAAAAGATTTAAGCTGGTTTCAGACAAACAAATATAAGACCCAACATGCTCAGTACAACACGTGTCCACCATAAAGTCATGCTCTGCAGCAAAAAGAGACTATCATGTTGAAACTTCTTATCCCTCAGTTCAATAGCATTTCCAGTTAAACCATTTTCCCTGTACAAACCAACTCACCAAAACATGTGAAAAGAGAGAAATTTTTAAATAGCCAAAATGTAATTAAACAGTTCAGATACTTCTGTCCATGTTTATTTCTTCACAAGGAAGTATTTTCTTCTAGTGATGCATGTCCTTCAAGATGAAAATCAGGAAAAGACTGACCATTTGGGATACCCTTATAAGACCATCACCCTTTCTCTGACACTTTGTCTCTGTGGGTGATAAATCTCATATGCTAAACTTCCTCTCAATTTAAACCAATATACTATAAAATCAACATTAAGTTTATGGCTTATGTATTTTGACAAAACATCTGTTTGACTGATTTTTGTGATTATGAATAAGAAAATTCATTGTTGTCTTTTTGTCCTTTAATCTCTTAGGGTTGATAGAGAAAAAAATATTGCTTATTTTATTGTAAGAAAAATAAAGTATATTCTACCAGTCTATTTGAAGCTACCATTTCCATTTAGCTGGATGTTTTTATTAATTATATTTCCATTAAATCCAATACATAGTTAAGAATATCAGAGAGTGAAATACCTGTGAGCATGGCTAAGTCTAACATTTCTAAACATTGAAGATGAATAAACATCTGTATAATCTACTTTCCCAGGGATTTATTGGAAAATCACTGATATTTAAATTTTTTTTCAATATCTTTCTTGATGGAAAATTATATTTCATGATGGTAAAATACTAAATACAATAATGAAGATCAGTTTTAACACCTCAGATCTGTTCGAGGGTCTCTGATGGTGCCTTTTCTATGATTCAATTGTTTTTAACAGGAGTAAAGCACCTTATTCCACGTAAAGTTATACTGTTTCCAGAAGAAATGTGAGCATGCTATATCACTTAATTGTTCTATTTCATGAAGAGAGTGTTTACACTGATTAACAGGCAGAATTTGAGTATTCTTTGATATTTCACATTAACCAGGCATAGGAAGTGAATCTAGCATGCACCTATTGTACAGGGGTTGGACAGAGTTTAGGTGCTACAAAGTTCTGACCTTCCACAAGTATAACCTACATTTCTGATACTTAGCATTACCCTGTGGCCACAGATTCTGGGGCCCTTACACCTACTCTGAAAACCTGAGGGCTAATTCAATATGTGTAAGAAACTGAATATTTGCACTAAAATCTGTTGCTTAATTCCATCACAGAACAAAATAGGTCTCTTTTTCTCTCATTGCTCCAGTCATTTTGGAAAGTGGTTAAGAACCCACTTAATCTTGGAGGCTTTTGTAAACCAACATACTCTGACTCCACCAAACAAATCGGACCCAAGAATTGCAAGCATACTTTTGCTATCCATGCCTTGCCATGCACAGAAACAAAGAAATTATATATATACACATATATATGTATATATATAATTTATATATATGTGTGTGTGTGT
This sequence comes from Sciurus vulgaris, assembly GCF_902686455.1. NCBI lineage: Eukaryota > Metazoa > Chordata > Mammalia > Rodentia > Sciuridae > Sciurus > Sciurus vulgaris. The sequence goes on along the minus strand of NC_136469.1, from coordinate 130,867,900 downwards.
ATATATATATGTGTGTGTGTGTGTGTATATATATATATATATATATATATATATATATATATATATATCCCTTCCTGATGAAATATGTAAATATATCCCTTCCTGATGGAATCTGGGCTTGGAAGGTCAACTCTGTTCAGGTTCTTGTATGTCTTTCATATGATAATTTAAACAAGGTGGTAGATACTGAGTTGGTTTGGAGGGGTCCCCCTGCTTTGACTTTAGATTTGCTATTCCTTATTCTTTCTTTTTTTTTCTTTTTCTCTTTGTCTTACCTGCTCACTTTTCATTTCCCAAGCTCCTATCTTGCACATCCTTGACGCATGTCCTCCCATCCTGAATGATTCTATTCAGTGCACCTTCCTCTGAGAAGTGCAATGAAGCCTCACTTTCCCAACTACATCAGATTTCTTTCTTTAAAATATATCATAATAACCCAGAACTTAGCAAAACCACTTCTTAGCCAAAATGTGACATTTATGAAAGCTGTCATGCAAGAACCTACCATTACTATCCGTCAAGAGCCATTTGTCTCTGCATAGAAACTGAGACCCCTTTAGTCTTTTTTACTTATAACTATTACAAATATTGGATTGCATTAATTTGGGCAGAGGATCAAGAAAAATATTAAACTCAAGAGAAAGTGCATGGCACACAAAGCATGAAGATATTACCATTATATCTTTGGACAGGGTCTTGTGGGCCGTGAAATTTTGACAGTTTGGCAGTAAAGAAGATATCTAAATGGGGAAAATTTATAACTCATCTCTTAACTGTAGTGTTTTTGTGCATATGTGAAATGAGCTCATTTCAAAAATATCAAACAACCATCTGCATTTTGAAATCAGTGGCACATAAGTGGCCTTTAATTATGGGAAAGTATAAATCAGACTCTAGAGTTTTGTATCCTGTTTCATCCAAGACTTCAGTTAAGGAGGAATTTTCTTATAATGTGACTATATTGTGTTAAATTTAATTTTGGAATCTGATTAACGAGCATGAGATCTGGGAACAGAAACCCTGCTATGCTCAGGGAATATAATAATGTTGTCATTGTTTAACAATCACTTGAGTCACAAGTTGCTTTTTTCTTTGAAGATTTTGCACTCCACATCCACATCCCAAACACATACAATGAGAAAGTAAACTCTGTTTAATGGGTACCAATAAAACTTCATAAAAAAAAAACTAAGGAACTGTTATGGTGTCAGTGTTTGCATTTGTCACCTCGATGAAATTAGAATGAGCATAATGTTGTCAATGGAGAAAATTCAGAGATCTGAAAACACTCAGAGAAGTCCTGATGTGAAGGGTGGGCTATAAAACCAGATTAGAAATATCCTAAACAATATGAACCACTATTAGGTGATTTATTAAACTTTATTTCTACACTGAGGAACCAAAAATATCACAGTAAGTAGTTAATGGTTTATTAGAAGAGAATGCTCTTGCTTTTTCCTCCTAAAGAGATTTACAAAATAAATCATTAGGACCACTACTGTCATTCTGTCACCACCCTGTTCATCAAAACTGTTCTTCACTTCAGCCCATCTCCTGTCCAGCTGATTGCACCCTGCCTGACTCAGGAATATTCTTCTGGCAGGATTAATTTTTGAAAAGTTGAATTCTAAATTAAAATAGCTGTTCGAAGAATTGGGAAAGTAGAACTTGGAATTGTTAAATAATTTAAGAATGGATTCTACAGTTTTAAGTTTAGCTTGGGATTTGGAGCTAGTTTTTTTATAGTTCTTACTCAATATCTCCTTTCTGAAAACAAATATTCAAGAAATTTCTTAAATTGGCCAAGTTCAAAACCAATAAAAACATGAATCATGGACACCTTTTCTTGGACTCTAGCGCTAGATGGTGTTGAATTGAAAAACGTGTTTTTTCATGTTTCATAACAAAAAAAGCAAAAACAAAACAAAACAAAAAAACCCTGAATCTGGATCACCTATGTCAAGGTAATGTGTCTGAAGTTCCATTCCTCAGAGGATCACATACATGTATGACACAGAGCTGATCATATTTTAAGCCCTCATATTACTTAATAGGAAGGATTATATGAATTAGGCAGAAAGGAGGTTTCCATACAAACTGGACACATACAGTCTTAGAATCCATGTTGTGGAAAATATTCAGAACATTCTAATTTCTCCATTTTATGCCATTATCTGTTTCGTTTTCCAAAACACTGATGCCCACACACAAACCATTCAGTGTGCATCATAAATAGCAAAGCTGCTGCTGTCGCCTCCCCTGGTCTAGATGCAGACCTCTAGCTCCCTGTGATGGCGTTTACTTTCTGCCTCCTTTTCCTCCATGTGTGTGCTTTTGGCCCAGCTGTAGGTAAGAAATCTAAGCTTCGCTTTCATTTGCCTTCTCACCCTGGCTTCTCTGTTAATGCTGCCCGTTGGCTTCCTGTGCTCTACTGTTGTTTCGCCATGTAAAAAGTCTCTTGTCTCTTCTGTCTTTGTCGCTGCCAGCTGCTAATCTGAATGAGGTGGAAAAAGGTTAGTTACCTTTTCAGTCTATTATGATCTTGGTTTCAGTTTTCCTCTTTCTTTTAAAGCTATGTAGTCATAACTACGTGTACCTGATAAGGAATGTTGAAAAAATATGAAGTCAGAAATCAGTACCTCAAATCAGCCATTCTAGATCCTTGATGTGTGTATGCCTCTGTCAAACACTGTCAAATGAGTCCAGGATGGTGACTTTAACCTGCAATCCAAGCCGCTTGGGAGACTGACAGGAGGATTGTGAGTTCAAAGCCAGCCTCAGCAAAAGCGAGGCTCTAAGCAACTCAGTGAGACCCTGTCTCTAAATAAAATACAAAAATAGGACTGGGGATGTGCTTCAGTGGTTGAGTGCCCCTGAGTTCAGCCCCAGGTACCCACCCCACCAAAACAAAAAAACTGTAAAATGGGCCTATGAAATGCACTGTGTACTTTTCTAGAAAGCTACAGTAAAATTTAAGTGGGAAGAAGGGGTTGCTAAGAAAGGAACTGGTGTTTTCTATTTCTTTTTCTGTCCATATGCTTTTACTTTTTTAAAGATGTCATGAACATAGATTGTTTTTATAATGAAAAAGTTAGATCATTTATTATAATAGTAAGCCATAGATAGAAAATCTTTAAAGTAATGGATTTTTCTCACAACTTTAAACCTATGTCTTTAGTAATATGAAACATGGAGAATATTTAATTATATGTATTCCCTGAAATATTTTATAAAATGAATATTACAAAGCTCAAGAAGTTGATTTACAAAATGAAATTGTCAAATTTGTATTCAAGAGTTCCATGAGTACCATGAGTACTAGGCAGTCTTTGAAATGATAAAAAGAGCCATATCTGATCATTGACATTGGTGTGGACCACAAAGCTCCCCAAAAGTACCCCCAGAAAAGAGAGTCAGACAGAGATTAGAGTGATAGCCACATCTGGGGATCCTCATTGAGTCTTCATGAACTTTAGTTTTACAGACTCAGAATTATAACTCATGCCACTGAATTTTCAATCACTCAGCTCACTAAAGTCTTCAAGTACCAAGTTCAGAAACACTGTTGGAGGACCACCTGAGCCTGTCTTGATAGGTCCCTTTGTATATGAAGTCCTTGCAGGGTTGGGAGGCTGATATGGAACCATAGCCGCTCTGTCTTTTCTTGCTAAGCACTCCATATCCTTCTGCTGCACTGTTTGAGTGTGTATTGTGCTTGCTCACTTATCCTACTGTGTGCAGAGTGAAGTTGAAAAACACACAAAATATGGGTTCCTTTTTTAGGGGTTTAAAATATAGAATTTGCTATTCTCTGTCAGTTAATGCATCCAATACTTTCTTTGACTTCTTACAAATACCATAATAATTGGTGGTCTGGAGTGAGGATGTCTGAAGTTCAGTCCATCTCAGAAACACAATAGCAATTATTCTGTCATGGGAATATGTCCTTAGATAGGGACATTTGTACTCTCGTTTCGGCAGTATTTTAAGTTGCCACGTGGTTTCATGTGGTGACTACATTTCATGCTTATGTTTATAAAAGATCTCTTTTATTTCCAAGAAGTTGTTGCTGACTAGATTTGCTTTCAAAAGCAGATAATCATTCTCTGTATTTTTAAACCAAAACTTAATTACAACTAGAATTTTGATGTTTTTATAGCTGCAAGGATAATTTTCCTCAATAAAATGAACCTCCATAATCAGTTGACATATTGTTAATCTAAAAGAACTCTATGGATATGAAAAGTAAAAAGTTGAACAATAACATTTATAAAACAACAACAACAATAAGTCATTTACTCAAGAATTCTCACCTTGTGAGGAGGGGGCTGGATACAGATCAGTGTCGTGCTGACCCCAGGATGTGTATTGTAACTTGGGGACCTTCTGCTAAAGCCAGCCTACCTCTGCTTGAGGCCAATGCTCCAGGCCTGGCTTCTTGTCATGTCCCACAATGGCTCTGTTTATGCCAAATCAGTTTTTCTGCTTTCCCAGCTGCCCCTTCAGCCTGCTACACACAGTTGTCCTTATGCACACTTGAAAAGAGTAAGACTGTAGCCACAAAATTCAAGTGCAGAGAAGCAGTCTGTTTTCTTTAGACATGAAAATAAGACCAAATCAAAGCCTACACAATTAGCCAATAATCCTCCTGAGGACTAGGCTGCCTTCTCTCCTGTAATACAGTGAGAATTTGTGTAGGTATTGGGAAAAGCTCAGATTTTTAATTCCGGTATCAATTCAATATTTGTAAATTATAGTACTTCAGTTTTAGGCTTTTTTTCTTTTTCTTTTTTAACTTTCTGTGAAACAGAGATAGTGGTATCTGTCCTCCCTCAGGCAGGTGTTTGAGAATGTTGAGAATGCAGAGGAAACACCAAAATGGCAAATGCTTGTACTTCAGGAATATCAGAGACTTTCCTTCAAGATGGTTTTAAGTTTTACATCATTTAATTCCAATATGATTTGGATTATATTCTGCCTAGTAGTCAAAGAATTCTTGTGGGAATTTTGGTAGAGAAATTTTTGCCTAAAGTAAATTTTGTATATGAAGGAAGTTTCTCTGACCATATTTTTCCCTACTGTCTCTTTTCAGGTTTCTTTTAAAAATGATTTCCCTATTGTCATTGTTATTATTATTTTGCTTTCTATGATGACTTCAAATAGACTTTATTTAGGAGCAGGTTTTTTTTTTTTTTTCTTTTTATTCCTTTATTCTACTTTGAAGTATGAGGACATATTGAATGCTCAAGGACTCTTTAATTTGACTGTATTTTTAGATTTTGGGTATATTTTTAGTTTCCATGATCTCTTAATAACAATAATTCTATCATTATTTTTGCATCAAGATACATGAGTTCTGTATATCAGAATCATTATAGTTGTGAACCTAATCGATATCCTCCAATAAGGGACATTAAAGTTACAGGCATTTTTTAAGTAAATACTTTGGCAACCTAACAATATTATATGGTTTGCATTCTTTGTGCAACCTTTCAAAGCTTTCTTAAATCCACTTGAATCTCAGAAAATGCTTTAGAAGAGTTGTTTGCTTCCATTAGTTAGCAAGCAGTGCCTATGAAGCCCAGAACAACAACTTAGTTTGACCAGTCTTTCACTTTAATTTGGATTTATTTATTTTGAAAACTGAGTCAAGTATTTTCTGGATTTTCAGTAGCTGTTGTAAGTGTTTTTATCATTTAGCCCTAGAGTTCCAAGGAGGAAGTACTGGAAAAAAAAAAAAAAATAATAATCTCCCTTTTTGGATTGTTTATTTGAAGAAGTAAGTTGTTTTTTTTTTTTTTTCCATTTAAAAATGTGAGATGTTTGTTGAGAAAATACCTTATGTGGAATACCATGCTAAGTACTGAAAGTGATACAAAAATCCACAAAATATTCCCCTTGTCCACCAGGCAAACTTTGTCTTTGATTCCTGACTGCAAGTTCAAATCAGGTCAGATGCTTGAACATTGCAAGCCACCACTTCTCAGGCCACAAGTACATTAACAACATCATAGAGCGACTTTGTAGGTTTAGAAATAAAGAGAAGCTTTATGAATAAGAGCACTGATTATGTCAATGTGTACCCTGATATTGGATCATAACTAAAAAGAATTTAAAAACAAGAACACTAATCAAACTCTGACAATCAAGCACTATCAAGAAACTAATTTCATGTCATTTAGAAAACAAATGAGTACAAAAAATAGTGACCTCCCTTCTGTGAAATGTCTTCATATCTGCATTGATAGCACATTCTCTGAGACCTTTTTATGTTGAATTATGATTAACTGTACCTTGTGGGGTTTCTCTGTGACATTGTCCCGATTATGCCCATATCACATCTTGTACCCATTTCAGAGAGGAGATATATTAGTGACTCAAGTATCTTCAAAAAATCATGGATCCTCAAGAGCAGTTCCCTATGTTTCTACACTAACACCTGCATTTAATTGAGTTCAGAAAGATGAGGGAGTGTGGATAATTTATAGATCATATGCCATGCAGCCATGCATGTGCTGTAACACACAATCCTCAGTTCCTAAGCTCAACCTCTCCACTTCCTAGAGGGATGGTCATTTTTGGCAGAAGAAATTGTAGGGATATCTAGGAGTCAACAGATGATCCATCTAGTCCAGCAATCAGCATGTATCTCAGGTTAAGATCTCAGAACACATATCTACTCCCTGTCTTCTTTATTCTCTCTCTCCTTCCAATCATTGTCCTTTATGCTTCTGGGTCTTTTTCATTAACATTTAAATAGCATTTACTACCAAGAATCAGGCAAATGAGTGCTATTTTCATGCTTTGTCATGAAGGAGCTAGTTTGTGCCAAATGATTTGCTAGTGCAGGTGATGTGATTGGAGAAGTATAAAAATGTAAGCAAAGATAACCTTTGCCCTCAAGTGCTACACTTATAAGAAATTACACCTCTTGTGTTTTATCTGCTGGATTGCTTTTTTTTTTGATACCTTCCCTTGTTAAGCTAATTCAAAAAGAATAAAATTGGTTTCATCAATTCAGGCTCCTGCTTGAGACAAGCAGGAGCTCAAAAGGAAAATATTCAAAGAATGATTGTTTTACCCTCTAAAAATCTGTGTCTTGGGGATTCTGTCAGGAATTCAGCCAGACTTCCTCCCCTGCTACAATTATATTTGAAAATGTCATAACTGATTAAGTTTAACACTAGAATTCTGGTCTGGATATTCAAAGATCTGTCCTAAGTTCCCTCTCTATCATTATCAATATTAATGATTCTTTCTCAAAAAAAAAAAAAAAAAACCTCATTTGGTACAATTATGAATAGAAGGCATTGTCAGCACCAGAGTCCCTCCATCCCTTCTTCATCCCCAAATGGATTCTGAGATGTATTTTACTTATTGCAGAGAGAAAAGATATGAGTCTAGTTGCATTAGCAGAAGCTAGCAACAGCTGAGTATGCCTGCAACACCATGTACTGGTATCTAAAATTACTTCTGCTGTAGACATGCCCAACCTGGATTGCAAGGGCTAACTTTTGCAAAAAATGAATAGAGATGCTGTAGTCAATTACTAATTGAGTACCTTGCCTACTGTTTTGTTTCAGGTAAAACATATTAATATTTTAAACAGAGATTTGACTTGGAAAGTCCCAGAAATTCTAATCCAGAGCCAATCTTCTTTTCTCCTGTGCAAACTTTGAGAATAAAGCATGCCTAGAAGAGACATGCTGATTCCCAGTTGCTTGGTAGCTAGAAAGTGATTAGCCCTTCAAAATTTTCTTCCTCTGCATGACTTCTGCTAACGTAACTAGCGCTGCAGCCTCCTCTGGTGCCATGTTGTCCCACGCTTACAGCCCACCTGTCAGAGCCCTACTTTCTGTGCCCCTCCTGCACAGAGCCCCTGTCTATGCGATGCATTTCTCACTTTACCTTCACCCCCAACTCTCTTCAAGAAGCTACTCCTGTTTCCCCTCAAACAATCAGTTCCCTTTCTAGAGCACCAGGGAATCTTTCTACTAATATTCATGACAGAAGCAATGTTATATTTACTTGGGGTGTTATTGGATTTGCTTGTTTCTCCTCCCCCTAGTGTATGAGTTCCATGAGAATAGGAACATCTTTGTGTCATTGCCACCATTACATGCCTATCCCAGATGCCATTTTCTATGCATAGTTGGCACTCAAAATATATGGTGATGTTAAAAATTGATTTGATATCAGAATAATTAGAAAAAGGAAAAGGGAGATTTCAGTATAAATATCAGGGGAAAAAATGACACAGTACTTCTAAGACCATGATTTTACTCTTGTAGTTCCAGTTTTTCAGGAGGTGGAAGCAGGAGGATTACAAACCCCAGCCTCAGCAATTTAGCAAGACCCTGTTTCAAAATAATAAATAAAAGCCCTGGGGGATGTAGGCAAGCACTAGAACACACCAGGGTTCATTCTCCAAAATATCTCTCTCTCTCTCTCTCTCTCTCTCTCTCTCTCTCTCTCTCTCTCTCTCTCTTCTCTCTCTCTCTCACACACACACACACACACACACACACACACACACATGCAAATACATAAATTTCAGTAGTGGTAAAAAGAAATTTAAACAAAAAGATATGATAGGAGAGAATTACAAATGAAGTTAAACGGAAGGGCCATTTGTTTTTAACAAGGAAGGACATAAAAATCAGTTTGGCTCATAGATCTGAAATGAAACGGGGTAAGGTCAACTCCAGGTGTGATTTCTCAGAACAGTCACCCATGTGCATAGAGCTTTCCACTTCATTCCAGTAGTATTTGCAATATCGACACCACAGGGGGGCTCTAGGCGCATCCTGCACCCCTGAAGACTGTAATGTTGTTTTGTACCGCTAAGCATAAATGCTCCCTCTGGTAGCATGCCAGCTGCATTATCCATCTCTTTGTGCTGATTCACTCTTCACTTAAGAGTATTATCAACTCTGATGACCAGCTTTCACTGTTCCACCGAGTAGATGACCATAATGCTTACCATCCAGAGCAGGACACCTCTGTGTGTGCTTGTGAATACTCTTGACAGTCAAGTTGGAACCAAAGGTAAAACAGGACTGTCTTAAGCAAGCTAGGATGAATGGTCATGTTACCACTGTGACAAATTCTTCAGAGAAATTAGTATATTCACAGGTGTTCCATACATAATGATCTATAGCTCCTCTTCAAGAGTGGGACCATGAGTAGCCGTTCCCCTTTAGGGATGTGAGTTCCACTCTTGCCATGTCCCTTCACAGCTCATACTAGTGCTACTGTAGAACTTGCCATCTCCAGTCCCATGAGTACCTGACAGATATAATCAGATGAGATGACCAAGAACTTGGCATAATTTTCTCACCAGAAAGGTGCCTGATATTAGGACACATGGTGCTTTGTCTTCAGAAAGTTCTACTGTGCCCAGTTATTGTTTGCCAACTACCTCTATTACCAGTTACAGTGGATTATTCACTAACCTCTGTTATCCTAAGAGGTAATAATAGACCTGCTGATGGACCACTGTTTCCTCACCAATGCAGAGAGCAGCAACCTGTATATATCCACCATCCTTGAACCCCCTATCCACAAAAAAGTTGAAAACCATAATTGCAAGGAAAGTTAATTTGCTCATCTCATCAAATCAAACTCACAAAAGGCCAGCCAGCCATTGTGTTCCATGCTGTTGCTTTGTCATTGGGGACTTTAAAGGTTCAAAGCAGAAAACAAATAGAATTTCCTGAGATTTTGTGGGTGGGTTGGTGCCAGATCATGAATGAAGATTTGTCCAGATCCCTCTCTCTTAAGAGGTTTGTGAGCAGACATTTAACCTGTGTTCAAACACATTGCTCCAAGCCATGCAAATGGGCTGAACATCTTTTCTGATGCTGAATTAAACATATAAAGACTTGCTTATAAGATAATCGATTTAAACACTGACTGTATGGATTGTAATAAAGAATGTTCCACTATTATTTTATCATCTCAACAAAGGAAGTGGCCATTGATATTCTCTCGGGCCCTGAACTATCAGAACACTCAACTCAGTTTCCATATTTTTGTTCATTTTCCCACTACCTTGGTACTATCTCTGACTATAGATGTAGAAAAAAATAAAATAAAAAGCAAATAAAAATTGTGTAATGTCCTCTCAGGTTCAGGGAAACTTTTACAGTTCTCCCGATTAACTCACTATGGTTGGTGTGATGTATTTCGGTTCTTCTTGAAAAACAAATGCCACTTTCAATGCCCAATTTCCTTAATGATTGGGAAGTAAAGGCAGAGTCCAGCATTTGTCTAAGGGGCATGTTATGTTCTCCTTATATTGAGCTCTTAAGACTTGGTAGCATTGTGGCATGCTACTTGACCTTTAAAAGCTGCACTTCCCCAATACAGCCAAATGTAATATAATTAGGAGAAATTAACGAAGTAACCCAGTGAAAACATTTATTTTAATTCTGAGGCAGGAAAAAAAATAATGTTCAAAATGAAGAAAACAGGGGCTGGGGATATAGCTCAGTTGATAGAGTGCTTGCCTAGCATGCTTAAGGCCCTGGGTTCAATCCCCAGCACCACCACCAGGAAAAAAAAAAAAAAAAAAAAATGAAGAAAACAAGCTGTTTTTTATTAATGATTAATTACTTATGTAGTAAAAATTAAACAGAAAAATGTCTAAAGGCTGAAATGAAACCCAAGTTGAGCATAAACTGACAAGTAAGAATTCCTGCCTTAACTACTCATATGAATAGATGAATAGTTATTCCAATAAATATTGCTTGAGTCTATCACCCTACCATACCTCTAGGAAGATAGAAAAGTGAATATGTCAAGATTTCTTCTCCCAATGATCTTACAGTCAATCAAAGGGAAAGAGAGAGACACCAATAATATAAAAACCACACGTAACAGTGCAACTCTACAACTCTGCCTTCCGTGGTTGTCATGACTGTTAAGTGACTGCATACTTACACAATGTTTAAAACGGTCTGGCACATGGTAGTAAGCACTCTACAAATGCTGATTAAGTAAATAAACAATACAATATATTTGCCATAGACAGGCACAAGCCTGAGTGAGCAAATCAGCAACAGAAATGTCAAAGGAAGTTATTAAAGCAAAAGAAAAGAAACATTATCCCAGGTATTAAGTTGAGATAACTTCATAAAACAGTGAACAGACCAGATGACAAAAGCGTAGGGTAGAAGATTGGGCTTTAAAAATGAGTTAGGCAGTAGCAGACCACAGGAACTCTTTGTGTAATATGTGTTAGCTTTATAATGTTTGGTCATATAAAAAGAGACAAATCATTTTTAAAATAGCCTAGAAATCATATCAGAGTCAGGTGTGTATCTATGTAAGGGAACCAAGCAGTTACCATATACAACTTCAGTAATGACTGATACTGCCCTTATATTATTCTTATAGAGATAAGGAATATGTACTTTACATTTATGTAGCTTTTCACATTCAAGTTGGTATGCTTACCCTAAAGTTCTTAATTACAAATTTGGCAATCTGTTTATGCAACAGTTTATTAGAATTGCCTCCCTTCTCACTCCTTTCTATAGCAGATTTATGGAGAAATTTCTTGTGGTGAAGATAGAGTCAACTCTTTTCACCTCTGCAGCAATGAAATTCACTCTAGGTTCTGCCTCTAGCTCAGAATTTTTCTATTGGAAGACTCGAAACTGATTGAAGGCAGAAACAACTGCATCCCTCCCTGTAGCCCCTGCATTTAGTACAACAAATATAGTATATCTCTGTTGACTGTGGTTTAAATTGAATTAAGTGAACTGGGTTGGATTGGATCAAAGTGAATAATAGTAAAACTTTGTTATCATTTTTAGAATTTATTGTTTGGAAATACAGTGAAATGCACAGAGATAACATTTAATATGTATTGCAAGTGGTCCTTCTCTGTCATCAACTTTACAAACCACCCTGGATATAGATTACAGTACATAGATTGCATCCCAACAAGATGGCTTTGATTAGAAAATGAAAGAGATTTAATCCTGGTAGACCAATAAAATGGAATGGTTAAATTCCATCATGGTGTGTAACTTAAAGTACTGGTAATTAAAATCACAAATCTTGAAAAACCCCTGTTTGAAAGTAGCTAAGCAGATAAATGTTGTTATAAACTTTTGTCTCACAGGTTTAGAGACCCTGAAAATCTTAACCTTCAGTGCAATTAGTTCATTTTAAGACATAGAGAAAACAGATTCATACAATCACCAGATGAATACATTTTTATACATGCATCATGGGGAAAGATCCTTAAAGTCTAAATAATACACCACTTGTAGCTGGCAACTCTTTCCACCAATCAGTAGTATGTTATTTTAAAAAGTACGATCTTTAACAAAAGAATTTTCTGCAAACTCCTGATTTTTAAACCATTACTGTTCAAATTCAGACTCTGAACAAGTGAAAGTTCTAGTAGTCTCTTGGAAATTAATACCTGCCTTTTAATATGTCATTTTATTTCTTCATTTATTTCATATAAAACAATTTAAAATAATTTAAAAGCAAGGTAGAAAAGAACTTTTAAAATGTACCTTATTAGTCACCTTAGTGTCTTATTCAATGATTAGAAAAATCATCATCTCAGTGAGAATCATACTTGACCTAATATATTTTAAATAGTGAGCATGCTATTCATATTGGAAGAAATTTCCTATGAGATTATCTAATATGTAATGTAACATAGAATGCTAAAATTGACATGGATATGTTTGTTGCTTTCATTTGTTGATAAAAATGATTCTTTGTGACCTAACTGACAATCATGTAAAAAATGTCTACCTTCGGTTTTGCTTTTACTTTTTTCTTTGGATGTTGCTCAGATGTACTTTGTTGAGCTTTTACAGTGATTCGTAAAAGGGAAACAAAATATTCTTCTAAATTTATAAAATGGTGGAGACCATGAAGATTTGAAGATATTTTTTCAAACATAAAATTACGGAATAAGCCAGACATACAGGGGTACATACCAAATGATTCCTTTTATGTCAGGGTCACAATTAGGAACTACTAATCTATGGTCTTCTCAAGATAGTGGCTGCCCTTGGTGGGGTTAGTAACCAGAAGAGGGCATGAGGGAGGCTTCAAACATGCTGTTAAATCTCTTAAATAGGGTGTGACTGGATGTGGATACTGGTCACCTAAGTGGGCTGTGCGTGAATACTCATCAACTACCATTTATTTCTTGGGTCTGTCTGTGCTATACCTCAATAAAAACCCCCAAATTAAATAAATTATAAATATACTGATAAACACGTAAATAAAGCAAAAATGAAAAGCTCTTAATTTTTTTTTTCTCATTCTAATAATATAATTCTCAAGGGGCTCAAGTTAGTCACATATCGCTCTAGTTGTCCCAAATTACAAGCCAGTTTAGTAGCAGAACCAAGATTGGATATGGATCTTCGGGTTCTATATCATCATCTGTTGCAGGGGCAGGGTTCTGCATTAGTTTGTTTTGATTTTTATGTTTTGTTCTCAATCTCGAGCTGCACTAATCTCTAAGACCCCTAATGCAGATGACTGGCAGGACCCTGATAACCCCTCTGTGTGGACTGACTCCTTTTGCCATGTTGCAGGCGAGTTGTGTGAGGAGAAGCTGGACTTCTGTGCCCAAGACCTGAACCCGTGCCAGCATGACTCCAAGTGTATCCTGACGCCAAGGGGGTTCAAGTAAGTCAGAGATCTCTCCTGGGTTCACAACTGGGGAGGGGACCTTTCTTCCCCACCATAGCCTCACACCTGGCCTCAGGGTTAAAAGGACTTGCTCAGTAGTGCCACGGACCACTTTATAAATGCTCATAGGCATCATGGACTTCTCTTAGCACACTGCAGAAAAAGAAAGGAAGTTTTTGTTTTGTGCCAAGACTTTCTGGGAGATCAGGTGGGTTACAAAGGAGCCTTAGCCTCATCCTCCTCATGTTTATTTGAAAGCCAACCCAGCTAAATGCATGGCATCCTTTGGTGCATCATTAAAGGTAAGTATGTGGTGAAATAAACAATGTGATTTGAATGTAGCTGAAAATGTTACAGTCTGAAAGAACAGTCAGACTATCCAAGGTGGGAAAGATAGATCACCTATGTGTCCCAGCCTGCCCCGGCCAGTTCCAGGATGTTGTCTCACTATAATTATCAATAGTGCTCCTTTTACCTTAATATATGTCCTGTGGTTCTGTAAAGGTGACAGTCATACTAGGTAGAGGGTTCCCTCAAGTGAACTCAGAACATCAAAATTATTTTGTTTTCCTCCCCAGAAATAATTGTGAATTCTGTTTGGTACCAAATTACATGATTCCTTTGCTGCAATCCTGAAATATTTTCAGTCGATCAACAGTGAAGTCTCTTTTTAGAGCTGCCAGTGGCTTAGAGAGCATGTGATCCAAATTCACTTCAAACACAAGGAAATCATGGTCCAGAGAGGTTGAATGATTCTCCAAAGATCTCAAGGTTACTTATTGGCAGAGCCAGGTTCGGTTGATATTTTCCAGTTGAGTGATTTTCCTAATACTTGTTACCCTAGGTGGTTTTATAGTTTATGAACAAACACTTCCATTGGGGGTGAAGATGATAGACTGGGATTGTAGGCATGACACAGTAGTTGATCTGTGCTTACATCAGGTATTAGAAAATGACATTATTAGCTTCTTCACCCATATTTATTGAATATCTTCCATGGACAGGGTGAATGGTGATAATACCATTTCATATTTTTGTAATGCTTTCTAGCTTTTACACACTTTATCTTCTCAGTGAAATGACCCACAATTAGTTGCCATAGGCTTCAGAGAGTTTAAAATTACTCAGCTTTAGGAATAGTTTTATAAGAGAAACTGGGGTTTCAGCTGTTACTCTAAGCTTTTGATATTTATCAAATGATCTCAGACATTCTGAATCAAGTTGGGGTGTGAGGCCAGTAGACCCTCTCTGTCTTTCAAAGATCAATCCAAATTAAATATTTATTCTCAAGTTTTCTCTTGGCAGTATTCTTTCATTTCAATTTGCTTTATAATCTTAATTTTAGAGTATATGATGACAGTTGCAGTAACTGCTGATCCCATTTGATGTCTTATCAAGCAGGAAAAAGATAGATTTGATTCTCTCATAATATTTTTAGTTTACAACTCTATACAACCACCAAAAGTCCTATTAATTTTTTAAATTTTATACAGAATTTTATACTACATTTTATTCAATTAAACACCTTAAGTAAATTACTTTTACTCCTGATCCTCTTTGATAATGCCCACAAATGAATGTCACAATTGAAAGTGCATCACTTACATAATCAATATCATCATTTCTCAGAGAAATTAGGCAGATTTTCCAGAAGTGCTTATTTGCTGAACAGGTTTTGCATGACTTTGTAATTATAAGATGAAGTATCAGTAAGACTTAATGGAAGCATTAAAAATAAGAGTTTGTCTTCAAAACAACAAATTCTTAAATAAATATCTTCTGTTACTATCAGGTTGTGCACTCTTTAAAGTGGCTTTCAGTGGATTATGGTTTAGCTGACTTGGAAGATTATTATTTTCAGTAGTCAGTAATTCACGAGCTCCATTTATACTCATATGTAGGTTAGGTGAAAACTGGTTGAGTCAGACGGTATGCTGTGGCTCCCATCTTATAAATAATTGCATGTTATAAGAATGACAGTTGCAGAAATAAAATGGGCTTAAAAATCAAGCAAGATGAAACTGGTTAAGAGAATCTCCACTGCCAAGTGTTCTTTGGACAACTGTACTGTTACTTCAACTCATTTTCTCATTAGTAAACTAACAGGTCTGGTTTTACTTTTCTGACTATATTTTATACCTCATCAATCTTCTGAATTGCTTTGAGATATTTCCAGATCATGAGATGCCATAAGTAGTATTTTCAAGCATGCATCTTACTTATTTGGCTTTTGGGTTTCTAAATGGTATTTTGTATTCTTTGCTTTTGTCTTTATTCCTTGTCAGTGGTGTAGAAGGAATTTGATAGGTTTTATTGATAATACAAACTTAAAGTCATTCTTGTTCAAATTTTTCTGTTTTGAGACTTGCTCTGAGGAACCAAAACAAACCAAAAATGTTGATCATGATATAACTGCAGGTTCTAATGGACTTGAAAACTAGTATTGGGGGGAAAGAGGATATAAAATGTCTCTTTGACAGCCATGGTAGTAAGTGCATGGTTCTCTTTATCTTTTACTCTGACTTCTTAGATGAATAATTCAAAGTGTTTCAAAGCATTGTTCTTTCTTTTAATACTCCATACTTCAGTCGCTCTGCTCACATTAACATTGATGGAAGTTCTCTTCCAGGGCCTTGTCCATCTATTTCTGAATCTGTATGGCCACTTAGGGTCCATTTAGCTTCAGTCTTACTGTTTACTTTGTTTCATTACAATTCAGCATTAAAAACAACTGGTGGCAGAATAAGCATGCTGTTGCACTGAGCTCATTTCATTTCTAAATTCATACATGCAAGTTCAAAGTCAGCTTGTTACTCTTAGGAGGCATACACGCCCATTTGTTTTAACTCATCAGTTCTCCCAAAATGCTTAAAGCCTGATTTTGCATTTTAGGACAAAATCCTTGGCATTCAGTAATGTCACATTCATCTGAGTATTTTTAATTTATTTACTTAAATCCTAATATATTTGAAATAAAACAGGGGATAATTAGTGAAGAATAAATGATAAAGACCTTTATAGAATTATAAAAGCATATAAATAATTATAAAAATTAGCAATCACTATTGATCATACATTATATATAAATACTATACCAATGACTTCACACATAAGTGGGGGTTTTTGTTATTGTTTTGTTATTGTTTTGTTTTGGGGGTTTTTTTTTGTTCTTTTTTTTTTTTTTTTTTTTTTTTTTTTTGGTACCAGGGATTGAACCTAGGGGCACCTAATCACTGGACCACATTCCTAACCCTTTTTTTTTGTTTTATTTTGAGACAGGGTCTTGCTAAGTTGCTTAGGGCCTTGCTAAATTGCTGAGGTTGACATTGAACTTGCCATCCTCCAAGCCACTGGGATTACAAGTGTGCATCACCATACCCAACTGGGTATGCAGTATTAACAAAATTGATTTTCTTAAAATTATACTTTGTTCCAGTGTGTCTGGTTTCTTTAGGAAAATTAAAAATGTCCATCATTAAAAAATTTGTTTAAAATTTGCAGTATATTTTCCAATGTAGTACTTTCACCATCCCGATGGTCAAATGAACTAGGCAGAACTAAAAGTAAATAACACTGCAAGCCAAGTGGGTAGTATGGAGGGGAGAGGAGGAAGAAAAGAAGAGGGGGAGAAACCCTGATGCAGTTAATCTGCTTTTATTTGCATTGTGGCTGTTCAGTATTATCAATGAGATACTGATAGATCACAGGGAGAAACCACGCCATACTTTGCAGCCAGTACTATTTACTGGACTTCATTATTTGGGGATAAGATAATTCTAAATAAGTTCTATTAAAAATGCTACCATCTTTTGTAAATGAAATGAAGCTGTTTTACTAATATTAGATCAGTTGAGTCTGAAACTTTACCTGCTTGTTCAAACAGGTGTGATTGCACACCAGGATACATTGGTGAACACTGTGACATTGACTTTGATGACTGCCAAGATAACAAGTGCAAAAACGGTGCTCACTGCACAGATGCAGTGAATGGCTATACATGCATCTGCCCGGAAGGTTACAGGTAAAGCAGAAGTACCACTTGCTATTTTGAATTAGGTCCTACAGGACTCAAATTCACATATCATCTAACTAACATGGGTTTTTTCCTCTTTATTCTTCAGTGGCTTGTTCTGTGAGTTTTCTCCCCCCATGGTCCTCCCTCGTACCAGCCCCTGTGATAATTTTGATTGTCAGAATGGAGCCCAGTGCATCATCAGGATAAATGAGCCAATATGTCAGTGTTTGCCTGGATACCAAGGAGAGAAGTGTGAAAAATTGGTCAGTGTGAATTTTATAAACAAAGAATCCTATCTTCAGATTCCTTCAGCCAAGGTTCGACCTCAGACTAACATCACACTTCAGGTGAGAGATGCCCCTCCAGAAACAGCTGATCTGATTTTAAGCCTCGTTCAGCTTCTAGGAATGTACATCAGGGTAACTGATGAGTAAATGATGGTGTTCCTCAAATAGAAGGTTAACAAACTCACCATACAATGACAAAAAATGTTCCTTGTGGGAAAACCTTTGGTAATTCTTCTCTTCAAATTTATATTTTTAAAATGAAATAGGAACCAGTATTTTTATTTGCTACTTGATCCAAAAGGGAAAAAACTCCCCACAGTAGCAAAGTATGTCCCTTCATTTTTTTGCTCTAGTAAAGATATTTTGTTTATTTGTCTTCATGATTCTGAAGTTGAGTCCCTGCACAGAGGGAGACTTTTCTTAGGTAACCCACAGCTGAGAAGGGATGCAGGGAAAACAGACACCACAGTGCAACCAGTATCTCCTGACTCTTCTCTCAGAGTCTTGAAGAATTGGCATGAAATTTTCAAACACATATTTTAAATCTTTCCAAATCACTGTATACCGTTAAGAAGTCATCAGATCCATGTAGAAACAGGTGTGCTAGACTGGGGGCGATACATGCACTTGGGTCTACATGTTTATTTTTTTCTGG
The DNA here is from genome assembly GCF_902686455.1 of Sciurus vulgaris. Lineage (NCBI taxonomy): Eukaryota > Metazoa > Chordata > Mammalia > Rodentia > Sciuridae > Sciurus > Sciurus vulgaris. The sequence continues at coordinate 130,849,266 of NC_136469.1, read as the reverse complement.
TAATCAAAATCGTTTTAAATATATTTTGAATGCAAACAGCATTAGCCAGTTTCGTAGAGATCACACCTCTTTTTATTTGTTTTACCCCAACACTTCAATGAGGAGTGGGCTTCTGTTGAAATCATGAGCAAGGGGAGACAGGTAGGCTGTCTTTAAAAACCTTTCCCCTACCTTCCACTATCTGTCACATGGGATAGTTACAGAAAGTGTACAGTGGTATTGAGTAATACCTTTGACCTAACTAGTCCTTTAAAAGAAAAGCAATATAAGAACAGAGATTTCCCCCTGCCTGTGGCATTATTATAAGGAATTTGTTGTTATTGTTGTTTAAATATGGTATATGAAAATGAATCTTGCTGGATGCAGAGTCATCTTTAGCATTTGCCAAGAACAAGACCTGTAATGGGAGCAAAAACAGCAAATAAGTGAAAAATCTCCAGCAAAGGAAGTTCTGGGCAGACCCAACTTCTTTACTTAAGTATGTGTTATGATTTTTTAGCTTCCTTATGAATTAATTTATACCAGAAAGAGTTGCAGATGGGTCACCCTGCAAACAGTAATTTCAGCATACATTATTTTCTTATAGCCACGGGGACAAAAGGGACCATACTAAGAAGTCCTCACTTCACTTAGTGGTCTGTCTCTTTTTGATGAACGATGTTTGGTGGGCTGTACATCCTAGTAACATCAAGGTGACTTCCTACTAGATCGCCACAGATGAGGACAGCGGCATCCTCCTCTACAAGGGTGACAGAGACCATATCGCAGTGGAGCTCTACCGAGGGCGAGTTCGCGCCAGCTACGACACGGGCTCTCACCCGGCTTCTGCCATTTACAGGTGAAGATCTCTCAGTTACTGGTAAAGGTGAAAAAACTTGTTTAATGAAGAACTGCTTCTTTTCTATGATTTTGTAGTACACATGGGCGGGAATGATTTGCCTGTAGCAGGCGTCTTAGTTCAGTTTAACAGAACACCTGATCATGAGTAGAAAAGGGGCCATAGAGATTTATTTCTTATAGTTCTATGGAGTCCAAAGTTGAGAGGCCACATTGGTAAGCATCTTCTAGTTGCTTCATCCCATGGCAGAAGGCAGAAGGGAAGATGGGATGGGGAAGAAAGGAGCCAAACTCATGTTCTAGTCAGGAACCCACTCCCACAGTCACTAACCCATGCCTTGATAGCAGAATTAATCCACTCATGAAGGTAGAGGCCTCATAACCTGATAAACTCTCTCTCTTTTTTTTTTTTTTTTTTTTTTTGGGGGGGGGGGTACTGGGGATTGAACCCAGGGGCAGTTTACAACTGAGCCATATTCCATCTCTTTTTATGTTTTATTTTGAGGCAGGGTGTCACTAAGCTGTCCAAGGCCTTGCAAAGTTACTGAGGCTGGCTTTGAACTCATGATCCTCCTGCCTCAGCCTACCACACTAGCTCCTGATCAACTCTGAAGAGTCCCACCTTTCAGGATTGTTGCACTGGGGATTAAGTTTCCAACACATGGATTTGGGGGGACATATGAGCCATAGCAGCAGGCTTTATGATAGACACCTTTGGTATCAATACCAGCTCTCCATCATCCTGCACACATGACCTAGTTAGTTGCCTCTTCCATAGAAATAACTGTCACCCTTTAGTGAAGGGATACCCACCCATGCATATTTTCTCCAGGCAGGTATCTTAAGTGGATTAAGTAAATGAAATGTAAGAAATGATATACTCTCACCCCTTCATTCTTCAAAAGGTCTAATTTCTTAGATAAGTATTCCTCTATTACAAATAGTCTTGCTATTGACAATGGAAAGAAGAGGCTACGATGAGTGAACCATCAGGACCATGAATTCTCAGTTCTCTCTAAATGCTGCCGTGTGAAAATGTTGGCCCAGGTTTTGCCTGACTTCTGGTTTTTCCAGAAAAGGCAAAAACGTGTTTTATAAAATATTTTCTCTATATTTTTAATACAAGATATGTGAGCTAAACACATCTGTAGGTCAAATTCACTTGGCAGCAAGTGAGAGGATGTTGTTTGTGACATAAAGTGAAGTAGCATTTATAAATGTGCTTCTAAAGCCTTCACATCCTATCAGAAGTCTTCACATCTTATCAGATCCTTCATAAATAGTCCTGGGAAAACAGATGCCAATTGCATCCATGAGTGAAATTCAATAAGCCCTTCTGGTGGTGAGCTGACCCACGTGGGACTATTTGGAGCATGAAAAACAATAATTATTGGTTTCAAAGTGGAATACAATGGTTATTTCACTTCCAACTGGTGATGAATTAGTGCCAACATTTTAGCTATTACTAGGCCTTAAATTATATAGCCCTGATATATTTCAGACCATAAAAAGATATCATAAATTTGTGGTTTATTTATATTTTTTTATTTTTTGATGATGATGAAGCAGTGTGAAATTCCCAGAAACCACGGTGAAGTTTTGGAAGTTGGTCTAATAAAGCTAGCATTCATATAAAATAAACTGAAATATATCTGCAGATAAATTATAGAAACCCAAGTGACTATATCTGAATGAGAACATACTCTTCAGAGCTCATTTTCAGTTTATGTTCATTTCCTTTTTTGCCTAAGAAACAATAGAATGTGCCCTGCAACATTTATAAAAAGAATATCATGTTGCACACTCTTTGTTAGAAACCAGAAGTCTGTGTTTCTGCTGCAAGATCACCAAGTAGAGAAACACAGTATTGGGTCTAGGGCAAACACAATTTAACTCTTGCCTTTTAAATTATGATGATAATTTAGGGAAAGCTAACACATTATTTTCAGTAAATTCAAAGAATCAACAATTATCTAGAATTTAGATAGGTAGATATGTTTAATATAATATTAATTAGTATTTTATTATATACTATATTAAGAAAAAGTATAATATACTAAGTGAAAGATTAGTATTTTATTATATACTATATTAAGAAAAAGTATAATATACTAAGTGAAAGAAAGGAAGAAAAGGAGGGAGGGAGGGAAGGAAGAAATATGAATGATCTATATGTAATATTGAAAGATTTTTCAAGCTATGTAGCTCGGCTAGAAAAATTAAATGAGATAGGCCAGTGTCAAAGGTAGGTACAAGTGTATGCATTTGTATTTCTACAAATGTGCATAAAGAAAAGCTAGGCATAGAGACAAAGGAAAGGAGTAGAAGCAAGTCCTCAGTTGGCATTTCATTTCATATTGTTTTGTTTTTTGAGCTATTTGAATGTCATTAGTTCTCAAAATAAGACTGTGAAGTAATAGACTGGAGCCAGTACTCTCAAGTCAGTCTGCCTTGACTTGAGTACCAGCTCTTCCACCCACTGACAGTGTGTGGTGGGTAAATTGCATCAATTCTCAGGATCTCACCTGGAAAATGCGGGTGATAAATAATTGTACCATGCTTTAGCAGTAGAGCTAAAGCAGCACCACATCTTCCCTGTGGGACTGAGTGTGAATCCTGCTATTTGATACAAGTATTCAGAACAGTGCATGGCAAACAGTAAAAGAGGATAACTACCAATATCACAAATTCAGAAAGTCCCAAATCAAGTTCCATTCATTTGCTTTCACATAAACCTGTGTTCTCCGTGAATTCTTTAATGCTAGAAAAACACAGCCAGATTCTTGGGCAGCACAGCTATAGTGGATTTACTCTTTATCTCTTCTTTCTTTCACCTTTAATTTACAGCTTGTCTCAGGTTTTAATTCTGCTCTACTTCTCTGGCTTCTATCCAAATGTGATGAAGTGGCACAGTCTCTGTCCTTACTCGGGCCCTTACTACAGGGTGAATCTCTGATGAGAGGTACCACTTCTTCATCATTATAGAAAAATCCATCCATAACACTATTGCAATCAGCTTTCCCCTAAAGGTCTTAGTAAATATTTGGTTTGGGTGAATTAAATGTTTAAATCATGATTTGTTTCCATTTAGGTAACATTGTTAAAAATGCACCACAAAATGATGTTTTAGAAGGGGGTATTTTACATATTCTTACTCCAGAGAACTTGTCCAGTTGAAATCCAGTTTAACTACCATCATTTTGTGTTAAGTAAAATTTGTTTTGGCAGAACATTGTTTTCTAAATCATGCATCATTGAATGTGCTATTGGAGGACTGCACATGGAAATAATTTTGTACATAAGTTGCATTATACCAATTACCTGATTAATTTTCAACAATGGGGAAGTAGATTGTATTTTAGCAAAACAAAATCTGATAGAATTAAGGAAAAGTCATCATAGAAGTTCTTGTTTCCATAGGATATTTTTAGTTAAGACAATTTCATTTTAGGTATCTGTTATTATTTCAAATAAGTCAGTTTGAGGACAATTGTTTCATGGAATTATTTCTAGACTGATAATTTGATGTCCTTCAAAGTGACTTTCTTTTAATGTAGATAAAAGAAATTGTTTGAATTATTAATAAAAAAAATACATGTTTCTTTCATTAGATTCAAATTAATGTCCTTTCCCAAACATCCTTTTTGGAAACATAGCTATCATTTAAAGATGAGGATGGTAGTTAGTACAGCTTTGAGTATGTTAAGGAAACTCAAGATGCAGTGATTATTCCTTAGCAGTAGAGCTAATGCAGCATGTGCATCTTCTCATCTGGAGAGAAGACTGTGGTTTCTTTTAGACATATACGCTTCACAGCACCAGCCTCCAGACAGTGTTGTAGAGCAGTTGTTCTGGACCCCACCACTAGTTTCTCATTCTACAGGTCTCCAGTGGGCCTATCAATTTGCATTTCTGACCAATTCCCAGGGGATGCCATGTTGCAATGACTATACTTTGAGAATAGCCCATGTAAAAGGGATCTGTGTGAGCTAATAAGAACTGTTGATATGCCTGTTTCCACACTGGAGTCCTGGGACATCATGCTTGGTGTTGACTTGAAATCAGCCATGTCAGGAGTATTTCCATTCCAGAAATCAGCAAAATGCTACAAATTCAGGCTCATTTTCTTTTCCCAGAGAGCCAATTGTTAAACATTTGTCAACACTCCACCATCTCTAATAAGCAATAACAAATGAAATGAGCTGCCAAACAAGTAAATGAATGAAGAATCTGGCACGCATACCTAATTTTTACAGCACACAGAGAATAGCATAAAGAGGAACTCAATAGTAGTGGCATGGATGGATGGATAAATGAATGAATGAATGAATTGTAGCCTACACTTAAAAGTAACATTAGTACTAGGCTCTGAGATGTGGAGTCATACGTTTTATTTTCAAGAAGGCTGATAATTACCTACCTTTTAAAGCAACTTCCTTTTAATCTAGAGAAGAGAATTTTTTTGACAAAAGTTTTTCTTGAAAAATATGTATGTCTTTCTTGAGATTCAAATTAATCTCATGCTCCAAACCGAACAGCTTCTTTGGAAATGCAGTTTTTAAACTACTGTTTAAAAATTAGAAAATCAAATGAACCACTCTGCTAGCATGTAGGACACTACGTGTTAGTCAGTTTCCTTATTACAGTTCCATGCAACTCCAGGGGACTTCTGCTGCCTACTTTAGATTTGGTTGGCAACATAACTCCCTGAGTTGTCTAACTTGCATTTTAAAAATAAGAAAAAAGAAGCTCAAAAGAGACTGTCTGTATTCTTGAAGCATTCAGTCTCACTGGGGAGGCAGACAGCAGACAGAATCTATAAGATGGTCTTCTTATTTTTAAGATAAACATTGAGCCATTCTGGACATGCCACTTTGGAAGACATCACCATCAAATTTATAATCCTGGGCAAGTTACTCCACTTTTTATACTTCAGTCACCTCCTCTCAACAATTGAAACTGCATCAGTTTTTTCACATGTGGTGGTTGTAATTGGAAGGAAAAAATACAAAATCAAAATATGCTACTTGGCATGGGGCAGGTTCCTAGGCATTAGTACTGCCAGTGGTTTATGGATTCCCTTCAAACTCAGATACCCAGATACTAGCAAATGATATGCAAATGAGAGCCTCATTGCTTCACAAATTACCCCACAGTATGCTCAATCATGGAGGTCCCTTTCTATTTTAGTGTGTTTTATTAAAATTAATCTCCTTCAGAAGTACTGATTAAAATATATTGGTTGATGAACTATTTTATAAAACTTTCTTCTGAAGAACTCTTATGCATCCAGGGGACTCTCATTTGGCTTTCTGTTCCTTTTGATTTAAGAAGACAGGCAGAGACATTTTTTATTTCCATCCCCACTTCACAGAGGAAATACCTTCAGTCCAGAGATATCAAAATGTCTGATTTAGATTCCTGTTTCATTGCTCAGACTATGCCACCAGATTTTTTAAACTTTTATGGCAAAAACCTGGAGCTCACATAAGAAAAACTGAAAATTTATCTTTATTAAACTACTGAAACACTTTAATATTCATGGTTGATGTAGAAATATGAAAATGTTATTTTTAATGTCCTGAGTAAATAAAGTGGAGAAAGAAAATCAGAAAGATTTTAGAGCCTTCTTTTCCTTTAAGCCCCAAGTATTAAAGTTTTTTTTTTTTTTTTTTTTTTTTTTTTTTTTGCAGCAAACCACAGGCATAACTGGAAAATCACATGGCTTTCATATGTCCATTTATATTCTAGAAATACAAGAAAACAAAATCTCAGGTAGTAGATGAATATAGTAAAACTAAATTACATAATAATGGTAAAAAAGGAAATTTATGTTCCCAGTGAAAAGGCTCAAAGTTAAATGGTTCACTTGCTCCTTTTTGTGAGTCATATGGTTCCCCAGGGAAAGGGAGTTTATCAATACTCATCAGACCCTGAAAGGATGTTAAGCATTGCAAGCAGGTATGTAAGAGCTGACTGTGATAGACTGAAAATTTGATCAGTTTTACAGGTAAAAAATCTCTCAGTCTAACAAGTAACGACTGGTGTCAGTTATTGCTCTTCTTTTAAAAGGATATGTAGGCCAAAGGTTCTTGGACAACTCCCAGTCTGTCTCATTCTGGAGAACAGAGAGTGGAACAATTTAGAATATTCTTAAGTCTTACATATTCTCTTTAGGCCCATACACACAGTGTCATCATAAAAACAAAGAATCTGAAAATATTAATTTTGCAATACTTACAAGTTAAAAGGCTAATGTCAGATGTCACTTAATTCTAAGAAGATATAAATGGATTTAATCTCTGTTGTAACTCTTTATCAGGGTCTAAAATTATCAGACTAGATATTTAAAACTTACAGAGAGAGAAAAATCTTAATGTGACTCTCACTGATGATTGGGAAAACAATCCAAGCCCAGTTTTCCACATAATTTTATATGTATTCTCATAACCTGCAATCTCTCATTGTAATATTATTACTTTCTTTAATTCAGTGATTTTGAGTAAATGTACCAAGCTTTGCAATTATCATATAAGGTTATTTGTGAGGTAACTATCCCTGGCATAATTGTGAGAAATGCCATTAAAGATTGTCATTGTTGAGAACACACACATTTGTGTAGTACTAGGAACTCTTCAGGACTTTTATTGAAAATGTGGTGCATAATAATTGAGATCACATTGACTAGAGTAAAGCAACCTGGCTTCACATCTGTTTAGCCACTAACAAGCAGTGTCATTTTGAGTCCCCTAAACTCCCAACTTTTGTGAAGCTTCAATGAGTTTGCAAAATCCCTAGAATAGTGCCCGGCCCATAGCATGCACCAAAAAATTCTTTGCTCTTTAATTCACACTATTCTAAAGAGGAAGAAAAGAGAATAATCACCTAAGGTCACAACCATTAAGGTCATACATTTACAGAGAAGTAGGACTAGCTGAGCAAGATTTCTTTCTCACATTATTCTTCAAGATACTGCTGTAAAACCTCAAAGAAAAATTTTCTAAATAAGGTGACTCTTTCAGAAGTTCTGTTTTAAATATACTAGAAGCCTGTTGATTAGAACTATATTCTAGTTAATATTATTAAAACAAAATAGCCCCTGTTATTCCTAATACATCTCTCTTATGTTAACTTGACACATATTTATTGAGCATTTACTGTTTACCAGATACTCTGCAGAGTACATTGAGTACAGAAATAAGTAATACATGGCTCCAACTTTAATGTAAAAAATTATAGAGTTAAAAATTTATACTCAAAAAGTGGAACAAAAAAGGTAATAAAGGAGAAGTAATAAAGTGAGTTGATAACAAAATAACCTACCTCCTGCTTCACAGCTGAAACCTTGCATTATAAAGGGTGCATGAAACCTTAAAGGTCTTAAGCTACCCCACCCGTATACTATCATTAACAATGACTTATATCCATCTATTGTCTAAGAATAATATGTGACCAAGGACATTTGGATCTTTTCTTTACAATTTTAAAGGGAGAAGTGGGGCTTCATTATTAATATTTATATTAATAATTCCTGATTACAAACTTATTGATGCTGATGATATTAATATCATTTAATTTGGGTGTGCTATGAATTTTTTTAAAGTTTATTTGATATAGGCCTCAAACTGTAGAAGGGAGAAACATTTATTAGCACTTACTAAAAAAGAAAAGTGCAACATTTTAGTAATCAAGTCACTTATCCAAGATCAAACATTCAATAATTGCATAACCAGGATTCAAATTCAGATTTATGAAGCTCCAAATTCTTTATATTTAAACTCTAGCTGATATTCCAACTCAGCCAATCCCCTTAGAAGACAGTCAAATTAAAGACCAAGAACAGTTGGCATGTAACTGTATTTAGAAAGTAATTTCCTAGCCTCTCTGCCAATTTTAATGATGTTAAGTGTCATGATAATTAAATATGTAGGAGGTAAAATATTGATTGACATTTCTAATATTTATTTTTAAAGTTGATATCTGAGACAGGCTATCAAAGATTACTGCACACATGAACTCTCTCCTCAAACACTTCAACAAAGAGAACTTCAAATGTGTTCACAGTTCTGCAGAATGCCTATCCTCAAATCAAAACCTGTTTATTCCCAGTCAGCAAGCAATGCAATATGATTAGACTCCAGTGGTAAGAGCCAACAGAAATGTTAGTACATCTTTGTGTCCTTTTCCAGGCTTGAATTTTGCAAATTAAATATCAGTGTATAGAAATCAAAGTAGTTATCTTGAAGAGGGAGTAGTAGTTACTCACACTTAGGAATAGTCTCTAAATCCTCAGCTCCCATACATCCATTTTGGACCTATTTTCAGTTCTTCCAGACAGTATCCCAGGTTGCTAGATCTTTAGTGTTCACTTTATTATTTCACCCCAGTTTCCAGTTATACCATTTCTTGCCTATATAGTGAAAGGTGAGTATATATTCCCAACTCTGTACTGTGCATTGGTCCCATTTTCTTCCTGGGTCCTGTTACATTGTTCCTATTAACATTTTTTGCCTGCTCTAACACCAGGGTTAAATTTGTAACCACAGTTTAAAATCACCCAGCACCTATTTCCCAATTGCACTAAAAGTCATCTTCTTTTTCAATCTTCATTTTCCATTACCTCAGTTTCTTAGTCTTTTTGTTTGTCTATTTTATGAATTTTTATAAACCCTCTCAAAGGTTTTAGAAGGTAGCAGCAATAATTGATTAGACCTGGTTTTTTAAAAATTATACAAAAGAGACTAGAGATACACGGTCATTCCTGGGTTCCTTAGAAATGACTCTGTTAAGCATTTTATTTATAAGCTCTGATTTATACCTGTTTCAAGAGCAGAAACCAGCAATGCCTTAACATCAATGTCTCTAGAGTATATTTGGCACAAGAATTGGTTCTTTGTGTTTTTAATACTATTTGGAGTAACAGACAGTATCTTAGTAAATGGAATTTTTACGGCATTTAAAGCAGATGATGAAATTATTCTTTTGTAATTTCTGCATGCTGAGGGAATGGGGCTGAATAATAAATAAATTACTCATTTGCACTTCTCTCAGTGAGAGAACAAACTTACTTTGTGTTCTATTCCTGAGAACTTGAAATTCATTCTATCTCCTATCTCCTTGAACATGTCCTTTAAAAAAATGTAGCTTCCTTAATGTCAGCTCTGAGTGTCTTTTCCTCAGCAGTGCTCATTGGAGTATGTATTTTAAGCTCTTTAATAAGGAGAGATGGAAAGACCAGCTAAGTTTTTCTCCATTGCAGTGTGGAGACGATCAATGATGGAAACTTTCACATCGTGGAGCTGCTTGCCCTGGATCAGAGTCTTTCCCTCTCTGTGGATGGAGGGAGCCCCAAAATCATCACCAACTTGTCAAAACAGTCCACTCTGAATTTCGACTCCCCACTCTATGTAGGAGGTAAGACTACTTCCCAATTCAGTGAATCCCCATACCCTGTGGTGGTTCACAGCATAGACTGATTCTGAAGTTATCAGTGTGTCCGGTGCCATAGTCATTGTCCAACGGTTATCCATCTGAAAGATGGACAGCAAGGACGGAGCAGAAAGAGCCAGAGCTAGGTGTGAAGGGATCATTTTGTCATTCCGGATGTGGGTCTCACAACATGTGTCATTGGGAGAGAGGACAGTAATGAATATTTCTCCTGTGCCTATCATGTGCTAGGTAATTTACACATCATATCATCAAATCTTCTATTTACCTGTTTCAAAGAAAAACAAAGATGGTATTCAAATCAGACAATGAAGAAAATGACTAAACAAGCATGAGGCAAACTGGGGCGTCGGAGCCCCCCCCCCCAGCTTCCTTAATGAGGCAAACCCTTCAGCTAAGCCATGTGTGACGGTACTGGAGTTTCTGCCCTACCAGCTGCTCATGAATGACTTAAATGTACAGACTGGATCAGACACCAGGCAGGGGTTCTGCTTAGCCAAGACCTTAACCTAAATGAACAAGAGAGAAAGTTGAAAAGGTGGGGCAGGACTGGAAATGATGGACTTTACTTTTATTCAGCAAGAAGGAAGATGAGTAAATGTGTGAGAGAAGGAGGTACAAGCAAGTTTTAAAGGACCCCAGGAGAGAAGACCTAGAAAGCAGAGAACTTCCATCTCTGCCTCCCATCTGGAGGAGCAGGCATAAATTTCAAAATTTAGGGAAAGACACAGAATTTCAAACTTTAGGGAAAGGAAGAAGAGAGGAGGTGATGTTGACTCAAAACACCTTTGAGTTAAATTACATTGAGTTGAGTGATAAAATTAACTCATTTTACAGAAAAATTAGCCTGAAGATGTTGGGGCACCTGATTTCTTTACTATGACAGGTATTTTCATGAAGATCATATCATCTCCTACAAATAGTAACCTTAGGATGCTACACAATTACCTTAACCCCTGAAAGCCTTCCCTGGGAGCATTTTTTTAAGTGGTCCTCTAAGTCCAGAACACTTCTGTTTAAAATTTTCAGTAGTTAAATAGTAACACTTTTATATAGTTTGATTTTTCAGAAAGAGTTCAAAGTCTGTAGTGTCATTCTATAAACATCTATGGAGCAACTACAATATGCTGGGATCTAAGTTAAGATACATAAAGGATATAAAATTTAAAAAGAAATGTCTCTTCCGCTCCCAGGGATGTGGGGGATAAAGGTACCTCTTCTAGTAACCACAGTGCCTTGTGATTAAAAGATTGCATACTGAGTCTGCTCAGAAAGTTGGCTGATCTAATTGCTTCATGGGAATCACAACCATGAGACTCATTAAAAAACAAAATCTGTCCCTTCTTGCTTATACTCTACTTAACAGTTAACAGGGCTGCTTTGGGACAGGTGAAGCAAGTCATAGCTATACCTGTGATTTGAAAGAAAAGAATTTACATTTATTGAGTGCATGCTGTGTACCCAATACAGTGACACCTTAGGAAGTAAATATTATTTTCTTTGTTTCAAAGTTCCCAAAGGTCAACCTAAAGGATTTTTCACAACTTGTCCAAGTTCAAAAGGCTATTTTGTGGTAGATACCTCATTTAAGTATAGGTCTGTCTGATTCCAAAGCCACCTGAATCGCCACTCATTTCTTCAGAAAAAGCAGAAAGCAATACAATCTAAGTTATGTGGCTTTTAGTTGTCTATTTCTGGACTTGCCCTTTATTGGATTTTATTGCACTTCTATTAGAAACCATCTCATTTAATCTTTTAAAACCTCTTCAGAATGTAGTACAAATTTTTTTTTTCCTCAAATACAGGATGAGATTGTGTAGATCACAACATTTTTCAAAAAAGGGAAAAATGTGTTCTAAACTCCAATATGAAAAGTACTAGTCCTTCTGAGGGTGGAGGATCTGGAAGAATCCAGACAGGGCCTCTGTCCATGCAGGCCTGAAGGAAACCACTTCATCCCACCCTCAGTGCCAACAAGCACATTGGTCCCACTTCCTTTCAACTCAGAGTGTGGTCACAGGGTGATTCAGATTTTTAAAAATACAAGGAATCCTGTAAGACCACAGCTTTGAATGCTGCATGGCAGAGGCATGAGAAGCTGAGTAAGCAGAGGAACGTGAGGTAAACAAGTCCAGTTTAAAAACAGGGCCACCCATAAGGACGACTGTCCAAAGGCAATGCATCTGATGTCTTGTCCATTGCAGAAGTATTCTCTGGAAAAATGGAGAGGTAGCTTAACTTACCTTTGGCTTATTAACTACCTGTGACACAGTCTTTATTCAATGCAAAGTGATTTCATCTTTATGTTTTTATAAAATAGTCCAAGCAGAACATTTATTACCTAATGATGGGAGGGTAGGACCCTGATATGAAGACCCATTCATATATTATAGATCTTCTCCTAGTACTGCCATTGACAGAAGACCTCAGTGTTGATGCTCGATCCCTTTATAGTTATTTGGAAGAATGCAGAATCTTTTATGTCTAAAAATAGTCTATCATTTGATTAATTCCATCTAAGACCATGGCATAGAGGAACGGTTTTATAAATATCATGAATTTTCTACTTTTATCAGTTAAGATCTAGCCCCTGGTCAAGCACATTTAAAGGTTAACTTTAAAAGAGTTTGTGGCTGGGCAGGTAACTCAGTGCTCACCATGCATGAAACCTTGGGTTCAATATCAAGCACCCCCATCCCAAAAAAATCTAAATATCATAGATATTTAGAATGATTCTTTATTCCATGGTATCCTATCAAAAGTTAAATACAGTCACACACACATACACACACACACACACACACACACATACACACACTACTGTAGTTAAAACTAGACCTTTCATAATTGTGAGTCTGGAGACTAATAGACACACATTCACTAATTGTTTCTCCCTGCTGTGGAATTTTGCCAATCTGTATTTTATAGATGTGTACATATGGGGATTGTACCTTCATCAAAATGAGCTATTAAAAATAGCTTTGGAAGAAGTTCATTTTTAACCTCTGAAGAAAGGACCATAACCATGTAGATGTTAAGGTCCACATGTTTATGATGGATGGATATGATTAAGTTAGAAAGACTCACCCCAGAGCAAGGAATTTCCTGTCACTAGTCCTTTCCTGTCAATAGTCTTTTTCCTGAAATTGGTAAATTTTGTCCCTTTGACCCTGCTATAGCAGCCCAGTCTCCAAGGCCAGACACACACAGAGTAATAACCTGTACATATGGAAATTCAAAGCCCAGACCTGTAATTGTGGTTCAAGTATGACCATGGATCACCTGCATAGGAATCACCTGCCCTGCAAATTGGCGTTTAGGATTCGGCACCCATCCCCCTCCCCACAGGGTCAGAATCTCAGGATGGGGAGAGACCTGGAAAGCTTCCTTTTAACATGACCTCTGATGGTTCTGCTGTGTGACGAGCTTGGAAACAAACGTTCTAGTCCATCTGCTGGTGATGTAGATAAGAACACTAAGCCCTAGAGAAGGCAAAGGCCTGGTCCAAATGCACTCTAAACCGAAAGAGATTTGACCTCTACTCTCACCGTTTTGTGAGCCTGGCACCTGACTTTGGTACCTGCTAGGATTCTAATGAGGATCTTTGAATGGCAAAGGGGACAATGGCATAAGGGATGAGCCCCACAAGAGTGCTCTGGTTCTTAGTGTCAGTGACACACATCCCCTGGAGAGTGAGAGCTTCGATATTTCTAGCCCATAACTTGCAGTCAGCAGCTCAGACTCCAGGCACAGCTGGGGCTGAGCATACCAAGAGAGACTCAGCACTCCTAAGGCCTCTGGCTCCTTCTCTTTACCCAACATGACCTGAATGGTTGTCCCCTGCAGAACTTCATCCAAGAACTAGTTCAGTGTCTGGCTCAGGCCATGGAAAGATTCCTCCGTTTTGCCAAAATGAAAGTTACCAGATGACTGTCACTAGTGGAATGTTTATGTACCAAGATTGCAAATACTATGTTTTTGAAGGAATTTATTTTGTACTCCTGATTGTGTTAGAAGATGAAGGCTTCATTCTCAATTAGGAAAAATGCATGATGTGAATGAGGTGTTGTCTGGATAAGAAGCAGAGCGAGCTTTTCAGACACCGACATCCCTAACTGAGCTGAGGACATTGCCCTTGGTGTACTGGGTTAGTTGCTTGTTTATAGAGTTAGGCAGGACTAGAACAAATGATCACTGTGAACCCTAACCCTAACCCCCTAGACTTGGTGGACCGAACCTTAACTCTGGGACTAAGAAAGTTTGTCTCCTTGACCTAATTCTAATCTGAACTTGCTGGGTAACATCGACTATGTTGCCCAAGCTCTCTGGGCTTTGGTCCTTCTTCTTTAAAATAAGGGGTAGAATTAGTCAGGGGATTATAAAGTGCGCTTTTGTGGAACCCCCAGGCTTCCTGCAGATGGCAGTATCTGGAGTGAGTGGGCGTGGATAGAGAGAAAGAAACATTAATCTGACCCTCCAGTAGCTCTGCTTCTAGGTTTTATATATGTATATGTATGTGCAAAGTTTAGTTTGAAACAAAATTTAAAACTTAATGATTGACCACCATAAACTGGGTTCTTTATTCTAGCTGTGCATTAGAAATACTGGGAACATCTTCCAAAATAAAAGCAATACCACTCTCTTTACTACCCCACCACCACCACCCAGATACTGTGATTTAGTTGACTGGGCTGAGGTCCTAAGTACCTGCCTTAAATGACTGATAAACCTGCAAAGAATCTGACTTCTAACGTGGTGCCCCCTCAGGCATGCCAGGGAAGAACAACGTGGCATCTCTGCGCCAAGCCCCTGGGCAGAACGGCACCAGTTTCCATGGCTGCATCCGGAACCTGTACATCAACAGTGAGCTGCAGGACTTCCGGAAGGTGCCCATGCAGACAGGCATTCTGCCCGGCTGTGAGCCATGCCACAAGAAGGTGTGTGCCCATGGCAGGTGCCAGCCCAGCGGCCCATCAGGCTTCACCTGCGAGTGTGAGGAAGGATGGATGGGCCCCCTCTGTGACCAGCGGACCAATGACCCTTGTCTTGGAAATAAGTAAGTTCAGGCTGCTTGGTAGTTGAACATATAAGCTCAACCCTCAAAGCAAAGCCCAAGAGAGGAAGGGAGGCAGGCTGGCAGGTATAGGGAAACAGGAGGGAGTGAAGCCAGCCCATACCAGCACTCTGGCTCATATTCAGACATCCTCTGCTCCCATCTGATCTTCACCCATGTTCCTTCTCCCCTGTAGATGTGTCCATGGCACCTGCTTGCCCATCAATGCCTTCTCCTACAGCTGTAAGTGCCTGGAGGGCCATGGAGGTGTCCTCTGCGATGAGGAAGAGGATCTCTTCAACCCCTGCCAGACGATCAAGTGCAAGCACGGCAAGTGCAGACTCTCGGGGCTCGGGCAGCCCTACTGTGAGTGCAGCAGTGGATACACGGGGGACAGCTGCGATCGAGGTGAGTCAGCCCAGCGGAGCACTTCCTTCACTTGGCAGTAAGAGGGTGCACTGTAAGAGAGAGAAAGGGTGAAAGAAACAGGCAGAGGAGTGATAGGAAAAGAAAATCCCAGGTCCTCCGTTGCTGCTGTTGATTTATTTTCAAGTGTCATGGAGGTACCAGATGTGAAATGTCCTTAACTCCCACCATAAGATGACTTTCAGAGGTCTTGTCACAACTTGATTTGCTCTGAAAATTCTCCAATTTACCCTTTGTTAAGGTGATTCTCCTTTTTACCTTCTACAGAAGGCACATTAACTTTATTCACCTGTTACCTGCTCTTCTCATGCACATATATTATTAATTCATCTTCTGGCACAGAGAAGATGGAGTTACTAATTCTTCTCAGATCTTAACACAAACTCACCTGTGACCTTAGAGTCCACCACTCCTTCTACTTTCTTTCTGCGATCAGAACTTGCCTTGCCTCCAGCTGGCACGAACTTTGTTTTGTGCATCAGCAGGACTAGACAAAAAGAACGTGCCTGCGGAAGCTTTCAGCAGATGTCTCCTTTTTGAACTACTTCATATTAGAGTAATTTATGAAGTTAGTGGAATGTTACTTGCATTAAGTAACAGATTGGATAATATTAAACTCCAGGTCTAATAAATTAAATTGCATTCTCTCTGAAACTGCTCCCTGTGGTAAACAAAACCAGCTGTTGGTTGTGTAAAAACAGGAGATGTGTATTTTTTCCCCTTTTTCTTTGCAATAAAGGAAAAGATTTAGGAATCCAATTTTCTTGTCAGTGTAATCGCATTGTATTTATAGTCTACATATATAGCATTCACTTTGCTGAAAATAAAGACCCAAAAGACGCATTTTTTTTTTAAGCAACAGCAGGCTGTGCCACCAGCCCAAGATATGTAATAAAAACATAACACTAAAAATACAACTTACACAAGGGCGCAGAGACAGCATCCACTGAATTGAGATGTGAACTCACAGTCATTGTGATTTTTTTCTGTTCTTTTCTAGAAATCTCTTGTCGAGGGGAACGAATAAGAGATTATTACCAAAAGCAGCAGGGCTACGCAGCCTGCCAAACCACCAAGAAGGTATCACGCCTGGAGTGTAAAGGCGGGTGTGCAGGGGCACAGTGCTGCGGGCCTCTGAGGAGCAAGCGGCGGAAATACTCTTTCGAATGCACTGACGGGTCCTCCTTTGTGGACGAGGTTGAGAAGGTGGTGAAGTGCGGTTGCACGAGGTGCACGTCCTAAGCAGGGTCCCGACACCTCCCACCTTTGACACAGGTTGTCTACTTCTTGACCGTGCTGGACTAATTTATGCTTCATAGTGGAAATATTTGAAATATATTGTAAAATACAGAACGGACTTATTTTTATTATGAGAATAAAGACTTTTTTTTTCTGCATTTGAAAAAATAATAATAAAAGACTTGCTTGAACTAAAGCTTCCCCCTACGCTGGAGGAGTGTAAAGAGAGCTATATGTGGTGGCATTAGAGCAACCATGGGAACGGTTGCCACACAGATCTGTCTTTGAAACATGCTGAAGACTGCAGAAGCACAGAGAGACTGAGGAGCCACTGTCCCCGACCTGGAATTGCCCAGAGCATAACACGCGTGTCCCACCTTCACATCAAGAACAAGTGTGTGAGTGAGACTGCCAGGCAGGGGGTGGAATTCCAGAATTTACAGAGAGAGCAAGCTGATGAGAAATATTTTGTGCAAAATACAAAGTATCCTGAAGATCTGGGTTCCATTCACAAGAGGACCTGGGAGCCGAGTGCTGTGACTCACAGTACCTTCTTTCTAAATGTCAGCAGAAGCAGCACACAGAAGTGTTCATCTACCATTTTCCAGTATTAATTTTTTGTAATATAAATGATAAAGGAGATGATAAAGAACCAATAGATTATTGATAAATAAATTAGTAATAATATGATTTTTTGTTTCTATGACTTCTAAACAGCCCTATACAGTATTCAATGAGGAATATTTATTGTATCAAAGTACATTGTACTTAACGTGCTAGGCCATCCTTTTGCTGTTTCTTGATGCTTTAATATATATTAATTTATAATTATCCTGATTTTTTTGTACATTTTCAAACTTAAACATCAGGATTTTTTTTTTTTTTTTTTTTTTTTTTTTGCAATAGTACTAACATAGGGTGTTATCTTGGGATAAATATGTGTTGGTCTGTTTGTTGACCTGGACATCTGACCACTGGTGTCACTGACCTGCTCTGGCCTCATTCAGGACACCTTCAGAGAGCATGCAGAGTCCAAGAGTAGGAAAGGCACATCTGTGTGAGACAGTCATAGTATGGGAGGAAGTGACCCCCTGCACATGTCCACGCAGAAGAGAAATGGTGTGTAGCAATCGACACTAGAAAGTAGACCTTTTATAAATTAATATCTCCTTGACATTTTTGCCCTTTTATTGGTTGGGGGAGAGAGACTGTCATGTCAAAAACTGTAATATTTTTTCCAAAAATGAAACTCCTTTATTACCTTCATGTTCCCATGTTAACATATTTGCTGCTAAATTACATTGTAGAATCGATGATGATTTATAGTGGACTCTGCTCTTTCCTCACTTAAATCCCAGGGTGCCCTGTAAAGATGCAGATGTTTGCCCCCCAAAAAAGAACTTTTTAAAAAAGAAAATTAGATGTACATGTATAATTCAGTGTGCTTTGTCTTTCTCCAGACTAATATCAGTTACACTACTGATGTTTGTAAATTAAACAGATATTTACTTCATTAACAGCTTGGTGGTTTTCTTAGAAATTGCACAGTACTTAGAGGTCCTCCCTTAACAATTTGTAAATCCATTGATAAAGAACAAGGAAGATGATCTATACATATTTGTTGTCAGGAATTGGTTTGAGATGAACATATTGTCACATTTGGGGACTTTGAAATGTTCACATGGAAGAGACTAATGGAATTATGTGTTCTTTGCTTTGAGATAAACCTCAGAGCCTTATTCCCTTGGCACTGTAATTCTTCTCTATTGATCATGTAGACTGAAGTAATCTATATTAGAGATTTTACTTTATGGTGGTTATTCTTAAGGGATAAAAACATGAAGTCATATGAGTTTCCAGACTGCATTTCCTCTTCTTCTTGCTTATAAAGACAATTAATTCCCCCTGCCCAAAATTGTGAGACATAGTCTAACTAAGCAAGATGTTTTTTCATCTGTTTTTTTTCCCCTCAATTAGAACCAGACCAAGTAGATTTGGTAACTGTCCAGGTCAAAAAACAACACAGACTGAGTAGACTACGATGTCACCACTACTCTTTAAGAAAGTCAGGCACACGTGCACATCCACAGACACACTCAAATCGTGTCTCATATATTCATTCTAGTTTATGGTTTCTTCATTTATGTCATATAAATATTATATAACTATTATAAAACATTTATGTATCCCCATCAGTTGCTGCCTTTTTTCGAAGGTTTTGAATCATTCATTAGGCAAAGAAACATCTGTGAAGATACCATGACTTGAATTTTGGTTTATAGATACATGCCGTCCTAATGGCTGATGTTGGTTGATTGCTCAGTATATGCCAGAGAGCAGGCTAACAGCTCTACGTGACTGTTTTGTTCATCTCTCTAAATTGACAGCATTGTTGTGCTTTCTGTTTCACACCGGTGTGCAAGGCCAGAAAGCAGAGGAGCTGGACCACATCTCAGGCCTCTCAGGCCAGATAATCCATGTTCTAGTAGCATCCACAGCTCAGCAGCTGACTGACTACCTCTGTCAGGAGACTTTAAGCCTGGAGACTTAGTCCCACGGCACAATAATTCCGTCAATCAGATAGATGTAAGTAATCTAGATTAGAGAGTTTTACTTCTTTGTTGTTTTGTTTTAGATTTGGGTTTTGTTTTTTGTTTGTTTTTGTTTTGGATACCAGAGATTGAACCCATGGACGCTTAACCAGTGAGCTATATCCCCAGCCCTGTTTTTATATTTTATGTAGAGACAGGGTCTGCTAAGTTGCTTAGGGCCTCACTAAGTTGTTGAGCCTAGTTTTGAACTCAGGATCCTCCTGCCTCAACCTCCTGAGCCTGTCGAATTACGGGTGTGCACCACTGCACCCGGATTGTTTTGTTTTTAATGGAAAAAAAAGTGAACTGTTAGTAGTTCTCAGACTGCATTCTCTCTCCTTCCTGATTTTAAAGGCACGAAATGAAATTCTGTTTTCCTGGGATTTGGGTTGTTAGGAAAGTCTCTTTAGAGACCACTTGCTCTGTGGTGAGACTGCCTTCTGCACATGAGATGCTCTTTGAGAAAATCCAATAGCCAAATAATTACTAGCAAATGAGACAAATTGAGTGCAATTGTTCATGTTATAAATGGCTCCTTACTTATGAGGCTTTGGCCATAGGATGCCTTTGAATAGAAAATATTCTAAAATTTTTCCAACAGAATTCAACAGAGCAAAATCATTTTGCACTGAAATGAATCTAAACTACTACATGGAATACTGTACATTTGTCATTTGAAAAGACAGTTATTAAACATCCCTAATGTGTTTACTTTTAAATTGTCACATGAATTAGACAGTATAAGGCAATTCCATGGGGTTTTGACATGTGTTCAATTTGAGAATATAACCATCTCAATCTTGGGAATTTGTTCTCACCACAGATTTCCTGACATGATTTCTAAGCAATAAGAGACTAACCCTGTATTAGAATTGCTCTGAGCATTTTCTTTTTTGGATGATTTACTTTGGCAGCAGCAATTCCTTCTGGAGACATGATTAAAAGATTTGAAATCAATTCAGGGCATAAAGACCTTGAGCTTTATATGTCTTCTGCCTCATGTAGTGACCAGTATTTTCAAAATCATGTCTGTAAAAATATATACACTATAAAAAAGTATATGAAGCTTTATGTAAAGCTTTATATAAAGCATATAAAGTTATATAAAATATGGAAGCTATTTCCATTCCTAATCCTCTCTGTGTTCTCACAAGTCATTTAACAACAAACTTTTATTCCCCATCTCCTATCAAATGCAAGACTGTCCTAAACTTTTGGTTTAGTTTCAAATGAAACTGACGACTTCTGCCTTTTAAGCTTGCATGGTTGGGATTGATGTCAAAGTGGGCAGAATATACTGCACAAATGATCAAACTAATATATGATTTCAGACTATCATAAGCACTGTGATGGAAATTATGGTGTACTAGAAAAATACAGTAGAGGGATCTAATCAAATAATACTGGGTAGTTGGGATGGCTCTGTGAGAAAGTGACATTTAAACCAAGCAATGAGGAACAAAGTAGGATCTAGAGTGGAGGCAAGAAGAGGTGTGTGTGCAGATGGGGGTTGAAGATTTATACAGAGAGCAGCCTCTGTGTAAGACTGAGGAGGAAAGAACTCTCAGATCCTCAAGGAAGCAAAAGAAGTTGCTGTGTTGTTTTCATACATGTATATGGAAAAATTATGTCAAATTAATTCTACTGCCTTTCCTTTGCCTATCTCCTCTCCCTTTTCTCCATTCCCCACTGTCTAAACTATTGAACTTCTACTCTTTTCCTCACCCACCCATTATTGTGGGTTAGCTTCTACATATCAGAGAAAACCCACAGTGAATTCTACCATCCATAAGAATGGAATCCTAACTAGAATAGGATATATTCCATGCCTGTATAATTATATCAAAATGGATTCTGTTGTCATGTGTAACTATAAAGAACCAATAAATTTTTTAAAAAAAGAAGTCACTGTGTCCAAAGTGAAGGACACATCCATTTTATATGTATGATCCAACAGTGGCTACTTCCTACCTGTCTTAACTCTTGGCGTGCAGTCCCTGTTTTTCTTTTGATCATCTTTTGCAGTCTGCTTGGAAAATAACAACCAAAAAGGACGTCTATTTCAAAATAACAACTAATACAGCTCCTCTCAACTTCTAAATGAAATACCTTGAAGACACAAAATACAAATACTCCTAATAGCTCTGCAAAGTGAGAGTAATATTATTTCCAGAATCTTAGAAGAATGTTCTTTAACTGAAAGACTGATTTAACTGAACTGAAAAAAAAAAAAAATCTGCTGTCCAATCTCTGCTTTGAAACTCATGTTCATTCCTTCCCTATTTCTACCACAGCTGGGAGCCTTGATAAATGAGTCAATTGGAAACCCAGAAGAAAATATCTACATTAGAGGTGTCATTGAAAATCTGGGCTTTAGTTGCAGCATGATGACTGACTGCATTAGGTTCAAAAGTTCTTGGAAGTTCACAGATGTTGACCTGGGAAGCCCTAGCCTTCTACCCTTTGCCCACCCTAGTGGGCAATATATTCCCCTGGATCTTGTCAAAAATATCTTGGTTCACACTATAGGATAAAACACAAATTCTTTAGTCTGACTTCCCAGGTTCCTCAAAGAGTATCCTTAATCTAAGAATATGTGTTCTTAGATTGGCAAAATCCAGGAAAGGATATTCTAGAGCAAACTCTCCAAACTGTCTAAGTTTGGAAATATTAGACTCATCCACAGAAATGTGGCAGTTGAAGCAAAACAAACAAACAAATGGGTAAGCTAATTTAGAGACCCAACAGGATGAACTTGACAATAGGTATAAGTCCTAACTTTAGATATTTCTCATCTATCTGGAATAAATGGTCCCAGAATAAAGGAAAAGCACAAAAAGCAATTTTAGTAAAAGGGATAATGAAGTAGTTGGAGAGTCACAGGTTAGGAATTTTAGTAATTCTGATACTGAAATATAAGAGTCAAAAGGCCAACTGGAAAAATTACACAGCAGTGTTGTCATTCAATGAGTCAATAAGTATTGATTTACCACTTACACTCACAGACTGTGAAGGCATGGGACAAACACTTGAGGTATATCCTGCTGAGAATACTGAGGGCCACACTGCAAGAATAAGACCAAACTAGAGCATCAATTACATGAGTTAGGTCAACAACAGAGGCAAAAAAGATGAGTCCAGATATGGTGGGTTAAGGAAATAGTATGCCCAAGAACAAGCCACAGAATCACCCAGAGTGAAGACAGTAATGATCTACAAGAACTCTTTTCCAAATGACTTCTCTGTTGCCTTCCACCTCATCCCACAAGGGAAAATAGAGGGCACTTACAAGGGCTCATGTCCTCCAGAGACATCAAATTCAGCTGAGTGGAGGAACAGCCCTCCTGCATTTGGAACCAGCTTTATCCTTGTGTCAATATGTGGGTGGCTGAATTTGGATTCAAAAGTGAATCAAAAATAAAAAAGCATGCACCCAAAACCAGGAAGGGGGGAAAACAGCTCCAGAGAAAATTGTCTTGAAAACTTACTGTCATTAATCTTACTCTACCTTCTTGAAGTGGCAAGAATTATTTTCATTGTTTGCTCATATAGATTGTGGCAGAGAGATTAAATGACTTGCTCAAGGTCATACAATTCAGGTCTCCTGACTCTAACCATAATGAAATATTGATTTTGCTGGAATTGACAGGCAAACTCAATGGATGACCTCATGAGGTGATGCTGGAGAAATATATTTCTCAAAGAGAGTTATTTGGGTTTTAAAAACTGCCCATGAATAGAACTCACTTTCCTGTTAAAAATGCATTATGATATTCTTAATATCTCTTATTTTGTAAAGGAAAATAAATAGTTCTTTTAACTGGGATTTTTCTTCCAGTAACTGAAACTGACAGGATGAGTTTTACCTGGCTGCTTCAGTATTTCCGGTCATGGTTCTGCTCAGGTGTGCCTTGATTGAGTGGGCTGACTGAGCAATTGAATTCTGCTGCTAAGATAGTCAAAAGGCAGAATAGAACATGATCCAGTCCAACTAGGTCAGTTGCAAAGTCACATCCTTCCACTCATTCCAGGTTACAATGCATCCTTTTTAAAGGAAAATGAAACAAAACAAACAAAAAAAGACATTAAAAAGAGAGAGAGAGAGAGAGAGAGGAACACCTGATTTGAATGAGAAATTCTGATAATGCTTATCTACAATCTCAGAGGCCTGTGTTGTCACAGAAAAGAATAAGATGCACATCTATGAATTGCAGTCCTGCACTGTTTGATCCTGCTTGGTCTCTGCTTACAATATTACCATTCAATTACCTCCACCATCAGTTCCTACTTTCATTACATCTCCACATTGATTTTTTTTTCTTCCTATTATTCCTATGTTAGCTACAATTCTTCTCTTCTGATGCTTGTCAACTCCTTTTTGGAGCTGTGAAATGAGCAGAAACACATTTCTGAATGACATGCACGATACCCTGTCTGATTGGGAAATAAATCCCTTATCATTTGGCAAAAATAGAAAAGCATGATGGTCTAACAGCTCAGAAAATGAACTGGGAACCCTCCTGTCTGTCTCCTCGTTTAATGTTGCTTTCCTTTTTCTTGTAAATGCTTTGGTATTTTAGAACATAAAAATGATTATACCAATGGAAGAGACAGTCGGAGAATGAAAGGTTGGAGAGAAGTATTCCCATCCCTGCTGCCATTCCAGCTCAGAGGCCCAGCATACCCAAGAGGCAAGAGATCCAGTTGGTTCAACTGAGTCAGATTTAGAGCCACTTCCTCAGAATCTGAGGTACACACATACACATGCACAAGAGTAAACATGTAAGAACAAAAGCAAAAATAATGTTACCCAAAGAACTGGCTAAGATCCAAATTTAAAAAGATAATAATTATACCTGTGTGGACTATGGTTTTCTTTGAAATCTATTCCCTTGAAAAGTGGAATGTTAGTGCACAGAACACCAATTTCAGTAATGACAGTCACGGCACAACACAGAACCCAAATGTTGGGGTTGTGATGGTGGAAAACACCTGTATGGAAAGAAATTCTTGGCCTAACAACATCAGGGCATTACTTTTCTAATTTCTATTCTCACCCAAGCTTAGATCTTGCTTTCACATTACGATGTGATGGCGTGTGTATCTACCTCAATCCCCAATCCCCAGGATGTACCAGCATGCCCTAGTCAGTGCCATATGGGCATTATGAAATACATGCAGAAGCACTTAGTTACTGGAGGACTTATCCTACCAGTAACTGGCACCTCACCCAGTGGACCCGGAGCTCTCGGTCCACTTTGGAATCACCTGGTTGAAGAAACATCTTGCCCAAGGTCACACGCTTTTTCCAAGTTGGTTAACATGCAATGGCTGATGATAGGATAACAAAATACCTGATCCTTCATCCCAATATGGGACATTTATGAAGCCCACCCCAACTACAAAGGAAACCAAGGAAACACACAAAATACAACTGCTGGACTTGAACCTTAGGAATTTAATAGCATAATAGATACAACTGAAAGAGAATTCATGAATCAGAAACTAGATTTGAAGAAATTATCAACAACACAATAGACAAAGACCAAGAGACAGACTTATAAAAAGAGGTAATGCTAAATGTCTGATAGAATGAGAAATTTTAGTATGCATCTATTTAATTTTCCGGGGTGAGGAAAATAAATGGGATTTTGGAGAACAAATATTAAAAGCACTAGTCATTAGTAATTTTCCAGACAGGATCAAAACTGATTTCTTTGATCCAGAGAACACAACAAATCCCAACAAGATAAGTAATTAGAAATTAACTTTATCATTTTAATTAAACCACAAAACACCTAAAACTTATAAGATCCTAAAAACCCAAAAAAAAAACCAAATAAATAAAAGATTAATTTCAAAAAAAGTAATTCATTAAAATTTTACTAACAATACACTTAATAAAGATAACAGGGAAGTTAGACAATAGTGTCAATCTCCTAGGTTAAGGAAATAGACCAATTCAGTATTAATAAACTGGAGATATTGTATTAGCCCAGTGGAAAATTGGGCACATTATTGTACCAATGTCATGAGAATTGTTAGTAAGGGTTAAGTGAGTTATCTATGAAAAGCAAATACTTGCAACACTTGCCAAGTAATATACCCTTTGTTTATTTTTATTAGCTATAATTGTGTATTAAAGAAGAAAAACATAAAAATTGGAGATGCATAGATCTATTTACAAATCAAAATCCTCTCTTATTAGCTGAGATGTTGCCCCAAAGCTCCTGTGTCAATACAAAATGTTCATGGGCAAAATGATTAAATTATGACAGATGAAACCTGATCAATGGATTAGTCCATTCGATGGATTAAAAATTCAAATGGACTAACTGGACAGTTAACTGTAGTCAGGGAGGGAGGCTGTGACTGGAGGAAATGGGTCACTGAGGGTATGTCTTTGAGATTTTTATTTAGTCCCTGGTGCCTCATTGGTTCTCTCTCTCTCTGCTTCCTGGATACAAACAGGTGAGCAGCCTTTCTCCACCACATGCTTCTGCCAAGACTCCCCACCTCACCTCAGGCCCAGAGTCAGCTGACCATGGACTCAACCTGTGAAATCATGGGCCCACATAAACTTTTCCTCCTCTAAATTGTTCTTGTCAGGTATTTTGGTCACAGCAACACAAAGCTGACTTGCACACTGAGTGATTTTTCTATGTCATTTAGGTTCTCATCTTATCTCACCTTATCTCTCATCTGAAAACCAGTGCTGATCATGGAACTCATTGTGCTGTGTTGCTGTGATGATAAACTAAGATGTTATACATGCAGCTCTTAGTGTTGTGTCAGGATTACAATAAACACTCAGTAACTATTATAGTTGCTGCCTGCCTCTCCTTGCTTCTTTTTAGCTGTTATTTTGAAATGCTATTAATTTTTCTCAAGTTAACTTCCTTCATCTAAAAATTTTGAGCTGGGTGCCATGGCACACACCTGTAATCCCAGCAATTTACGAGGTTGAGGCAGGAAGATTGTGAGTTCAAAGCCAGCCTCAGCAACTTAGCTAGGCACTTAGCAACTCAGCAAAACCCTATCTAAATATAAAAAGGGCGGGGGATGTGGCTCAGTAGTTAAGTACCCCTAGGTTCAATCTTTAGTACCAAAAATAAAAAAAATTAAAAAAAAAAACAAAATCTTGAGATAATAATGGCTTCATATGAATCATTAGTCCATTCAATGTATTCATTCAACAATCATTTGCTGAATGTACACTGTGCTGAGTTCTGGAGATCCAGAGATGATGAGCTGAGATGAAACCTAAGGGTTGTGGGGAAGGATTAAACGAAGGAAGGAGGGTACAGAACTAGCCCCATACCTGTTGCACAGAAAACCCACATCCCAGGCTGAGTCATCTGCCCTTCCTTTCCCTGCCCTGTGCACCAGGCACCACACCTATCAGCAGCAGACGGGATGACCATGAGTGATACGCAACTTGCTGAATGTTCTACTGAGTTGTTGAGAGAGCAGGTTTGGATGCAGTCAGATGAGTTAAAATTCTGGTTCCTCCTCTTACTAACTGTATGACTTTATTAGTGTCAATGCCCGGACAGAGAACCTGAGAAAAGGATGTGGGTGTGAGCACTTTATTTGGGAAATAATCCCATGAAGTGTGAGTGAGGGAATGGGGAAGTGAGAGGGAGGATGAAAGATAGAAAAATAAAGGATGTATTGAAGAAGAGTTTCCCACTATGGGAAATTGAGACTCATCCCCAGGGGGCTTCTTCTGACTTTGTGGAACACATCTCAGAACTGCAAAATGGAGGGTCAGAGAACCTTGAGTCATTTATCCAACAGTTCTTGTTCTTCTGTGGCTGAGGCTTGCTCGGGGGCCATTAACATCACAAGCTGGCCAATCCTGTTCCCATGACTAGAAATCTCTCTCAGGCGGAGGCTTTGAGGAAGACCTGTACCCAGGAACTATCTACTAGGGCTAGGTTCATGGGTAGGACACTGGCCATGTCCCTTGTTGTGACATAACCCAAGATCCTTTCCCTATCCTGTACAACAGAGCAAATACTTGTCCAGCAGTATTACTTAGTTTCCCTTTAACCCTTGAACTCCTAGTACCTATGGAAATTTATTCTCTGCTTCACCCATAGGAGAGGACCCTGGGTAGCTGGACTACCTTCTCCCACCATCTTGGATGTTTGATGTGTTGACTTGACTAAATTCTGGCCAATGGAATGTAGTAGGAGCTGTGTTGGCCTTTCTCAGACCTGGTAATTAAGATATCAGCTAGGAGGCTGGGGAGATAGCTCAGTTGGTAGAATGCCTGCCTCGCAAGCACAAGGCCCTGGGTTCAATCCCCAGCACTGCAAAAAAAAAAAAAAAAAAAAAAAAAAAAAAAAATATCAGCTAGGGCACATCTCCATGCTCTGTATCCCCATCTAGACGGCTGAAACACAAACATGTTAGCAATCCAGGCTTATCCGTTTAAATGGGGATGATGTCCAAAAAGTGACTGAGAAGTCCAGATGCAGAGAATGGCACCTCGGGCCACATGAAGCACAGCTGAACCAGACAGCCTGAACCCCAGCATCTGTACTGCGCCCGGTAAGGGACATCAGCTTTGGTGTCCTCTGAAACATGATATGTTGGATTCCTTTGCAATCCCCCTTTCTCTCCATCACCAGTGTATGTAACAATCCACAAAAGTGCTCATAGCAACATCTGGCATTTGGTAAATTTTTGATAAATAATTACTATTACTTCTCTTTGCTAAGGTATGATCTCCTCAGTACAATCTGGATAAACGTGAACTCAGAATGAGGGAGGCCTAGAACTCCAAAGACGAAGAGAGGTGTTGCCATGAATATTACAGAAACTGAATTCTGAATCCACCCAAACTACAATGGTCCATTCCACCTAGTGTTGTGCCTACATTACTGAGGGCACGCTCTGTGCTAGCTGTGGCACTGGGAGGCTCACCAACATTATTTCATTTATTCCTACAAGATTAGGGTCAGTATCCATATCTTACTGTTGAAAGAGACTCATGGAAATAATGGAGCAGTAATCTTTAAGGTAATCATCATTTGGAAAAAAGAGAAAAGAAACCCTGCCTCAGTCAGGTTTCTCCTAAACTCCCAAATACTTGGAAATGTAACTGACTTCTAAAAGAATACGATAAATGGCAATGGTGCAGGGAGTCACCTGAGTAAATGTTAAGTAACATGCAGCACTTTAATTCCATTTTGTCTGGCTCCTCCACAGCTCACTTGGGAGATGCTAATCATTAATCACCAGAAGACTTGGTGTCTACGCTCAGGCTGCCTGTTCTGGGAAGGTAATATATCTTGAATTTAAAAGTTGCAGTAATGATCCCCAAATGAGGCCAAAGTAGAGATTTTTGCCATCACCCACACAGTCAAGGTTTCAAAGACCTACAGGACAGTAACGGGTTTCTCTCCTGGGTGATGATTATATAAATACACATGTGACACAATTGGACTTTAGTAGGGGAAAGTTTCTGCAAGATCACTTCACAGTTTGTATGTTCAGATATCCCAGGGATGTGAAGCCAGGTCTCAATTCTGTGGAGTAACTTCCCTGATATTCAGAACTAAGGATGCATTTTCCCAGGGGAGAAAAAAAATCTCCCCTACAGGCGTAGGATCTCAGCTAATCCCCCCCTCCCTCTTGCCACCATCGACCACCTGCACCCTACACTCCCTCTTCTCTCTGACCTTGAACCAAACCAAAGACAAATGAAACAGCTGCCAAAGGAAGCCATGTCTCCATGATGCAGATTTAGTATCCAAAAGAAAGGAATGTGGACAAGGAGAGAAGTTTCCCTCAATCAGAGAGAGTCAAAGGGAGTCTAGGACACATTAGGACCTTCCATGAACAACTTCATAGCAGTGAACTCTGATCGTACTCCTTTGATCCATTTTCTCAACAAGGTCTAGTCCTGGGTGTGCTGAACCCATTTTAGTTAAAAGTGCTAAGTCAGTATGAAGAATTCCCTTCATCCTTGACAGCCGATCAAGCTTCTCTTCTCCTAAGCTTGATCTCTAATCAAGTTCCTCTTACCTCCACCCTTAATACCTAACAAAGTCCCTATAGTAACTTTCCACCCACTTCCTAACCCTGCCCAATGACTATAAATTTTTATTTAAATCTCTGCTATATTCAGAGTTGAATACAATTTTTCTCTCCTACTACAAGAGACTTAACACCTGTTGCAATAGTCTTAAATAAAGTCTTCATTGCTGTTTCTATTAAGTATCCAATGCACAATTTTCTTTCACAGTCTTGGCAAATTAGGCTGGAAATAGAGAAAAAGTATCTGTGTGATTTTTGCTGCTATGGTATGGTGTGTGCTTCGTGTAGACTATCTATAAGTGAATCCTGAATAGACAGAACCAGGTTGCCAAACTTCGTTAGGAGATAACCTGAGCTTGCATGTGCTCTTCTGTTGAACTTCTGCTTAGGCAAGTTGTTTACCTGAGATAGACCTGAATGTCCTTACTGTTAGGCTGGGTAAGAATGGCTGCCTCTGCCAAATCAGAGACTGTCCTGAAGCTTGACCTGGCAAAAACAGCGTCTACTCAAAGAAGCTATGCTTCTACTGTGGAGGAAAGCAAATAACCAGGTGATATTAAGACATTCAAGGAAATGCTCACAACATATGTAGTGGAGAAGCAGGACACAGAAGAACATAAGCACTGTTATACTAATTAGGAACTAGAACATGCAAAGACAAAAGACAGGAAGGAAAAATAATAAAGTGTGAACAAGGATTCTTTGACTATTTTGGGCCGGTATGCATTTTCCATATTTTGTTCACTGAACACACATAGTTATATGAATACAAATATGAATTAACACCATGTGAATTGGAAACCATGCTTAGCTTTGTTTGAAGGCACTTTACAACAGATACCAGGGCATAAAAGACGTGGTTACATTATGGAATTGGACTTTAATTATCTCTGTGCCTTCCCCAGCACTTCCTGCCTTTTATGATTTAGATATGAAGTCCTGCCTCAAAAGCTTATATGTAAGAAAATGCAAGAATTTTCAGAGGTGAGATGATTAGATTACAAGAGGTATAACTTAATCTGTGAATTAATCCCCTGATACGGAGGGTGTGACTGGAGGAAGTAAGTCACTGTGTATGTACCTTTGGGGTTTATATTTATGCCCTTGTTGAGCAAAGCTCTCTCCCTGTGCTTCCTGACTGCCATGTCCTGAGCTGCTTTCTTCCATTCACCCTTCTGCCATGATATTCTGGACCCAGAGCTGTGGAGTTGGCCCATCATGGACTGAATGTCTGAAACTGTGAATCATACTAAACTTTTCCTCCTTTAAATTAGTTCTTGTCAGGTCTTCTGGTCACAGAGACAGAAAGCTAACCAGAACACTGACCTTTCTATCTTCCTTGCCTCTGATTTCTTCTTTCTCTTGCTTCTTCCCCTGAAGACAAAGCAATATTTTCTTTGTCTGAAGCAAAACTGTTTTCTTCACACCCAGGCCCTTTCTCTGGCTCATCTTCTAAATGATTCTCTTCCTTTTTCAAAACACAAAACCCTTCAGAAGACTTATCCTGCCAAATAAATTTTTCTCCCTCTCACACAGGGTTATCAATCCACAGCTTTCCTATCTGGTTTCCATTTGTTGTTTGTGACTAGTAAAAGTGTTATTGCCTGTGAAACAACTCTGCAAATCACTGTGGAAATTAAAAATTATTCATTTTACACAATAATAGAGTGTTCGTCATCCTCTATTAGTCAAATTCAAACAGAAAGTTTGTCTTCCTCCTGTCCATGCCACAAGTTCTGTGGGGGCCAAGGCTATCTTCTCAATGATATGTCCAAGGCCTGGCATGTAGTTGGTACACAAACCTTGGTTGAATATGATCTTTGCATGGTCAAATTTTGATCTGGTTCCTGAACCTTTTCCTAGACTAACCTATTCAACTCTTTTAGTAAAGAACCCTGTTGAGTCATTTAGCAAGACCCTACCCCCTTATATCTGATCACCTTCAATATTAGATCAGGTATTCATCCTCTACCATGCCCCAAGTGCTGTCTGACCATTCTGACCTGTCTTCAGTAGGATTTCTAGAATCTCCCTTACCCTTGATGTTCTCCCTTGGCAATGTTCTATCCACTGCTACCCACCCTGATCTTTAGCTATCAATTCCCACATTCCCGTGCTGTATTTGGGGTTGTGTCCAATCTCTCCTACCGCAATACCTCATAGCAATGGTCCCAAATAAGTCCTTCCATACCGTGCTTCCATACTGTGACATTCAACAATTGTTTTACTTCAACAGTGGGAATCAAAATATTTGATGGAAAACGGAAACATAATCAGAAGATCATTTCCTTGGTGAGAAATGGAGCAAGTCGGATGTTACTCACGAAAGGGTTCACACCCTGCTGTCCTCAGCTGAGACTGTGGAGTCAAGCAGGTTTCTCAAGTTTTCTTTCTTCCTTTGTAAACTGTAGGTGAGGATGTCAGCTACCTTTTAAGTCGTAGTGAGATTATTGATTAAAATGCCTGACATGTTTAGAACGACTCCTGGCACTAGGGCCAATACTCTTCAGTGAATTCTATAAACCTTGTATTTATTCCATGACTGTATTTAAGATTTTAATAATCTCCCAAATAATAGAAACAGATATGTAGAGATGTACCCAGGCATTCTCAGCGTCTTCTCCCATTCTGAGTCCAGAAGACTCGCTCCGGAACCAAAATCACGTAAGGGAGACACAAGAATGTCACCGCCGGCAATGTCTGCCACTCTCTACTTCCCATTGCTATTCTGACCGCACAGCACCATCTCCCCTTCTGAGAACATAAATATCCTGGAGGCAGGTTTTACATCTGACTTAAATTACAAAAAACATAGCTCCGTGCTTCACACCGTGTAGACTTTCAACACTGAGTGACAAATGGAAGGAAATAACAGTAACAGGGCTGATTTGAGGCCACAAGAAAGAGGGGTGGAAGTGCTTTCGGAACTTGAGTGGCATCAGGTGTTAATACAGGTCAGTAGTTTTCAAACTGGCCACCGAGG
Organism: Sciurus vulgaris; assembly: GCF_902686455.1. Classification (NCBI taxonomy): domain Eukaryota; kingdom Metazoa; phylum Chordata; class Mammalia; order Rodentia; family Sciuridae; genus Sciurus; species Sciurus vulgaris. The sequence goes on along the minus strand of NC_136469.1, from coordinate 130,816,640 downwards.
TAACAAAACAGGAGGGAGGGAGGGAGGAAGAGGCCTAAAAACAGGGCATCCAGTTCACCACCCCACCCTAAACGCACAGTGAGGGCAGCCTCCCTTTTATCTTCTTCCATTTCCCTTTCTAGAAGTTGCGTATGTGTATGGGAGTCTTCTGCCTACACAAATGGAAGAATGATAATTATCTCCAAGTGCCTATTCAAGTACAGACTCAGATAATGTGGTACTTTGGATTCACCTCAAATTCCCCTTGCTGCCTTGTTGACTGTAGTATGTCGTGAACATGTGTAACAATGGTCAGATTAAAGGGTGATGAGTGTTTCCAAGGAGGAGCACATCTGGAGAACTCGGGTGATACATCTTAGAGTCTCACCCACCCACTGTCATAGGGCTCCAACTCCCTGCAAGTTTCCTTCTCCAAAGATTTTTGGCAGTCCCTAGGAAGGATCATTGTTCTCTCTGCTTGAATGTCTCTTTCAAGGTGCCACAAAACTCTGGTCCCAATTTTGCCTGTATCCTCAGCTAACAGGGACTGAAGAGGAAAGGGTTGTTCCTGCTGAGACCTGCTATTGTAGCCAACGAACCTATCACAGGCTTCACAGGGCTCCAAAAGCAAGCAAAGGAGAAAGGATCCTTCAATTTCTACCTCCATCCCTTTCTCACTCACTCATCCATTCACTCTTTTGTTATTTATATAATCAAACACTATTTACTGTAGCTTTACTATGTCCCATGCAAATACATATGTCATGCAGTCACAGAGGCCAGAACTCAGTACTGACTTAAGACACTGATAACTCACCAAGCTTTTAAGAAATGCTTATTTAGACCCTTCACTGCAATATAATTTCCAAAGATGGAAATGCAAACCTTTCAGTCAAACATAAAACAAAGGTGTGACGAAGACTTTATGTAGGATGTGAGTTAATGAGGGAACCAGTAAGGGATTAAAACCCAGCACATTCAAAGTGCTCAATAACCACATGTGACTTGAATAGTGGAGAAAAGGAACATTCCCATTGTTACACGACACTCTTTGGACAGTGGTGCTGTAGATAAAGGTAAATACTGTTAAGCGAAAGTACAGAAGGTATCGAAGTATCAACTCTGGGCAAGCTGGGGGAATCTTTGTTTCGATTTAGCAAGAAATGGTCCTGTCGTGGAGTCTTATGGAGGCATTCTTTGAGTTGAATAACAAAGAACCTTATTAAAATCTGATGGTGAACTTTTTAGGCTGACAGTTTGTGTTAAAGCTCTGAAGGAAGAAGAACTGGAGAAGTGAGGAAATAGAAAATTCAGAGAAAAGAAAAAAAGGAAGATTCTAAAAGTGCATGGAATTTACTGTAATTTGGAGTGGAATCCAATTTTTCTTTCCCTTTATCTAGAAACCATCTCTTTGGGAAACCCTCTCAATATGCACCCAGAAATCAGGACTCCATTCTCTCTCCCTTTGTGGTCACACTGCACTTTTATGAGGAGACCCTAATACAAGCACTGTCAACGAGAATGGAAATTATTCAAGCTTGAGGAAGGCTGGGAGTGAAGGAAAGGGTGGCAGTATCTCTATTAGGGCCAGGTTTACTCTCTTCAGAGATTTCTTTATTATTAAGATATTTCTAGATTCTTCCCTAATGATTTGGAATAAGGATTTGAGTGCCTTGCTCCTGGGAAAGGATTGCAGGGAGGGGTCTGTTATTTAAGTAGTGCTGCAGAGCAATTTCTGGAAACAGAGATGGCATACAGGGAAGATGGCATAGAATGTGGCTGAGAAACTTGCAGAGAAATGAAGTCCAATGACCAACTAACAATGATCTGTGCTATGATTCCCTTACTGTATTTTAAATTCTTCAGAGATACCTAGTCAACCCACGTTAACATTTCCTTTGTGAATGAAGTGTGGGATGAGGGCAAACTAAGGAAGGATAAACACCAGGCAGAGAAGTAAGGATGAGCCAAGGGGAACTGTTATGGTTTAGTTGTGGCATCCCCCAAAAGCTCACCTGTGAGACAATGCAAGAAGTTTCAGAGTGTTGTGGAAATGACAAGATGGCGCTTGGAAAGTAAGAGAAACCGAACTTTATTTTACACCAGCAGGCCCAGAGGAGATTAGCACTCCAAAATTCTGAGCCCTAATCCACAGTTTCTCACAATATTTGTAGGTTATTTGATGTCATCTTAGATCCATCCTTTCATTGGGACTTTTTCCTCTTTTTTTAAAAAAATTCCTAATCTTTGTGGCTGAAGGCCTGTGCAGGGTCTCTAACACGAAGCATGCTCACAGACCAGGTAAGAAGGAACAGCTCTTTTCACAGGCATTTATTGCAGTTTAGAAGGGAGTAGTCAGACTCTTAGGGCAGTTATTGACAATGCAAAAGGCAGGGACCCATGGTTAATTAGGCTTCCTGGAGAAAGGCTAAGACAGGGAAGGGGAACTGAGCCCCTCCCCAGGCATTGAACTCTTACCATAACATTTTTGTAATTTCATTTTACAACCAGGTCTGGTTTTGCCATCACAAGAGGAGAAATGGTTGAGTTGTGAGAGTTTTAACCCAATCACTGGACTAATCCCCTGGTAGGGATTAACTGAGTGGTAACTGAAGTGATGGGGTGTGGCTGGAGGAAGTGGGAATTAGGGGCTTGGCTTTGGCTGTAAATTTGTATCTGGTGAAGGCAGCCTCTCTCTCTACTTCCTGATCACCACGTAAGCTTCTTCCCTCTGCCTCACTCTTCCACCATGATGTTTAGCCTCACCTGGAGCCTGGAGAAATGAAGCCTGCTGTCTATGGATTGAGACCTCTGAAACCATGAGTCCCTAAATAAACCTTTCCTCTTTTATAGTTGTTCTGGTCGGATCCTTTTAGTCACATTGGGTGAAATAGTTGACTAAAACAGGAATCAAGAAGAAATCTGGGATAGACAATTAATAAGAACATGCAAATTACCTTCAGAACATTCAGGAATCTTGGGGAAAAGACTGAAATTGCTGCATGAATGCACATGCAGGAGAGAGAGGAGAGAGAGAGAGAGAGAGAGAGAGAGAGAGAACTCAGAAGACTGCACAACTTGAAAACATCTGCAATACAAAATTATCATCACAACTACCCCATTTGTATACAATGAATCAAAATGAAGTCTGTAAAAATAAAAAAATAAATAAGAAAAGAATAAAAGGAATTTTTTTTAAAAAAAATGATAAAGATAAAAAAAAATAACTACTCAGGGATCACCTGCTGTATCACCGACACCATATTTATAAACATTGTCTCATTTAGTCTTCACAATAACCTATTGAATATTATTGAACATCCAATTTATAGAAAAAGAAATTAGCCATAATGAAAAAATAACCCCAAATCTCAGAGGCTTTCCAAAATATAAGCAAGTTCCTCTTTCAGGTAAAACTCTTTTTCCACACAGACTTCTCTGAGTGGGCAGTGAAGAACCTAGACTCTGTGTCATCATCATCCTCAACAAAACTCTGTGACGATCTGAAGTTTCCCACAGGAAGTGAGGTGCATACGGGACATTATTCAAGGAAGGGTTTGGGGGACAGCCCATTATATGGAAGTCAGTTACATTGCCACACCCACCTGCAAGGGAAGGTAGGGAAAGAAACACTAATTGTTTCCGGGAAAAGAGGAAACAATTATGGGTAACAGGTAGCTAGTCTATGTCATGTCAGGCAAATTGTCCTGGTGGGTGATGGAAGAATGTCAGCCAAAAATATTTTAAGTGACTTTTTTTTGTTATTGCTATTGTCCACACAACACTGCTTGTCTAGAAGCAATTTAGAAACAATTTACAATCAGGGTCTGTTCTATTTGTCCTCCTTGATTTGTTGACTTCACAGACTTTCTAAATTGGAGGTGGGTTATAAGTAGGTTACCAAATGACATCTACAACAATAAGTAGGGAAAGAACATTAGCTTTGAGTAAAATAAATGTGGAGATGTTTAAGTCGACTTAAACAAAAGATACAGCAAGAACAATTTTAGAGGAGGAAATTGTACTTGGCACTCACAGTTTCAGAGGTCTCAGTCCATGATGGCTGACTCCATTGCTCTGAGTCCAAGGTGAGGAAAACCATCATGGCAGAAGGTAGGGAGGAGGAAGACAGCTCAGGACGTAGCAACCAAGGAAGCAAAGAGAGAAATCATCTCCCCAGGGACAAAATATAAACCCCAAAGGCACTACCCCAGAGACCCACCTACTCCAGTCACCCCCTACGTGCCTGCAGTTACCACACAGTTAATCCATATAAGTGGATTAATGTGCTGATTAGGTTGAGGCTGTCAAACCCAATCATTTTACCTCTAAACTGTCTTGCATTTTCTCACACATGAGCTTTTGGGGGATTTCTCATATCTAAACTATAAATAGGAGAATAGTAGATATCCTATTGACAATGGTTCACCTTGAGTTTGTTTTTTCTTTTTTATTTTTCTCACTTTACTTTGGTGAGAAAGTAATATACATTCAAAATAAATTTCACTCTAAATTTTGAGTTTCAATCTTTTCCCAGGTTAATGATAGCAAGTGTAGTACTCTTAGGATGCAGGGCGGGATCAGTGGGTCATAGCACGCCTTCAACCACAAGATCATGAAACAGCACTGTGTTGCTAAGCTGTGGTGTTGGGTATGTTATGTTTGTCACCCACATTTTGAATTTAGGACAGTTTCCATTTATGATGGGTTGAAAACATCAAAAGAGATAACTCCATGATAAATAGAAGAACATCTGTATTTGCTTTACTATGGAATTGTTAGAAGCAAATAATACATTTGAAGTTCCCCCAGGTATGCCTGTCATAGTACAAATTCAATAAATTGTGGCTTTTTTGTGTGATTTTTGTAAATAAATAGAGTAAGGCAAAATAAAGTTTATCTAACAAAAGAGAATCAAAGTATCTAATATACAAAGACTTGAAAAGTATTGAAGAGTCTGACAAATTAAATTCTGAGAAATCTCGTAGCCACAACAGTGGGAAACATGACCACAGATCATACCCCAAATGGGAATGTACCAGCTGTTCAGAGAAACCTAGAATTTACTGACCCTGAATCTTGGGAGAAATTCTATGATAGAGCAATGGTTTATGAAGTGGGTCACATCCTCAGGCAAGGACCTCAAATGGGTAACAGACGGATTTTCTAGAACCATCTATTGCCTAGGAAAAAAGAAATTTAAAAAAGTTCTTTAGGGGTCAAAAAAATACAATCTAAATAGGCGGTTCTCTGATTATTTAACTTGACCCAGGGACAATATTTAAAAATCCACAGGAATGAATGAATGACTCCTTGGTGGCCATGCTTCACAAAATAGGTACAGACACACATGGGTGTATGGAAAAATCCAGGGGAGGGATATTAGAACTCTCAGCTATATTTATTGTTATCCCACACTTTAAAACATTCTATTTGTTTCACAGTGTATATATTTTCCTAATACTTCATGCATATCTTTTAAATATCTCCATATTGGTGAAACGATGCTAATTTTTTAACTTATGTGATCAAAAAACCTTGAAACAATAGCTCAAATGTGCAAGCTATCCAAGTATTCACTGACAAATTAATGGATAAATAAATGTGGTACATACATAAAAAAGGAATATTATTCAGCCTTGGAAAGGGATAAAATTTGGATATGTGCTGCAACATGGCGGAACCTTGGAGACATAATGCCAAGTGAAAAGGCCAGACCCAGAAAATATTGCATGATCCCACTTCTAAGAGGTGCTTAGAATAGTCAAATTCATAGACATAGAAAATAGAATAGAGATTACCAGGAGCCAGTGGGAAGGGAAAATGGGAAATTAGTTAAAGACTACAGAATTTCAATGGGGAAGATGAAAAAGTTCTGGAGATGGAAGGAAGTGCTGGTTGTACAAAAATATGAATGTGCTTAACAATACTAAACTCTACATTTACAAATGGCTGACGTGGTAAATTTGTCTTATGTATAGCTTCCCCACATTTAAAAATTTTAAGTTCAGGAGATCTCTGCTCTACTTAATTGTCCATGAATACTGAAATTATTTTTTGTTAAGCTTTTCATAAGCCTTACAGAGCAGACTATTAAGATAATGTGCTCTGAGCAGAGTTACAAGGTGTTTATTTTTCCCCTTTGGAAGGTTCTAGGATAAGTGGAAGAAGCACAGTATTGAACAAATACTACCAAGGATGAGTGCAATAAAATCTCCCGCTCCATGGAATGACAATGCAGTTCTAGCCTGTTTCCTTCAGGGGTGGATGGTGTTCACATTAATATGGATAGTGCCATAACCTGGGTGCTTAGTGTTTCCTTACCTCAAGGGATCCCCTTAAGAGCTCTCTGCTTTGTTCCACTGTCCAAACCTACCGTTTATTCATCCCTAGGACAGAAAAGAGATCTAAAATTTGCTCAAATTTGGTGAATGTTATTTCCTTATATGATCACAGTCATTACCTTAAGACTGTGCTCAGATCCCTACGTTTTATGCTTTAGAAAAAAAGGATTTATGTTATGTTCAAGTGTGAATACATCACAAGAAGTCACACTATTATGTATAGTTATTATGCACCAATAAAATTTTTTTAAAAAATAAAACAGAATTTGCATCAGGTAAAAATTAAACACAATGATAAAGGAATATTTACTTCCTTTCCTTAGCCTGGAGTGAAATTCCCTAACCAACTGAAAGATAATGAATGGAAAAGAAGCTGCCTGAATACACCATTGTTCTCATGTATCATGGGAGCCATTGTGATATAGCTACTAATTTGTCCACCCCTGATGCTCAACGTCCCATTGTCACCAAATTTTGGCACACACGCACTATGTGACCTTGGACAAATCAATTTACGCTTCAGTGCCTCAGCTTTCTCAACCATAAACAGCGCTCACTTAGCAGGGTTATTTTGAGGGTAACATGGCTTCTGAGAATAAGCCATTAAGCATTCAGTAGGCACTTACTATGATAGTGACTGCTCCTTTACTATGTGATATACTTATGCTGAAAATAGATTTTTCCCTTTTCTCTCTCTTTTCCTTTATTTTCTGTTTTCTCTTCTCTTTCCCTCTCCCTCCCTTTCTCGGAGATTCCAAGCCCAACCACAACATGTGACAGCATCCTCACCAAGAGCTCTGACTCCCACATTGGAACCACCACCCTCTGCTGGTTTCTTCCTGCATCAAAAACCTAAACCACCCTCCTATTTGTTAGAATTCCTGGTCGATTAAGTTGCCCTCTGAATGCACAGACATCTAATTCTTTTAGTCCACTCAGTGCTTCTAACTCCAGTCCCTACCACATGTGCTATTCAGGATGACACAATGCACTGGGGCCATTTCCATACCCAGATCTCTGGACCACCATCCCCAAACCACGGAGCTGTGTTCCTTTCCTTGCAAAGTCTCATCCTCTCACCATCTGACTTCACAAGATGATTGTGGTTCAATTCTGCCCATTTGGACTCTGGATCTATTTCCAGTTTCTTGGCTTTTCTTGGAATTGGATTGAAAGCTTGTTTTACTTAGCTCTTTTGTAAGTTTTCTTTTGTTTAGTTTGATAGCATATAAACCACTTATTTTTTAAAAAAGTTTCTAAATGCTTGTGTTTTTTCTATTGGGATCAACATTAGGGAATACTTTCAATATGAAATAAGAATTCATCTGAATGGCCCATTCACTGTTTTGATGCTGATTTCATGAAGCTTCATGTGTTGGATGAAGTAGGCATTCAACTGCAGGTCAAAGGCTGGGTCACAATGACTTGAAGTTGCTCCATCTTGCAAAAGAACTCCAATGCTGGAAGAAGCATTTAAGATAATAATTTCTCTTTAAAGTAGTATTAGCAATCCCTACTTCAAAACCTTTCCAGTCTTGATTTACAAACTCTGGTAGTCTAATAAGATAATTGTTAAAGACCAGAAGGCTATTTGAGAGGAACTTGAGATTCAAATCCCAGTTACTGGTCCTCTATCCCATATTCAGACTTTGCTCCATATCTATTCTTGGGGAATAGGAATGGCAAGGTCACTGGACTGTACAAAAGATTAATGACTTGATGAGCAAGGTCCCCAGAGCCTTGACTGACAAATAAAAGGTGATTAATAAAGAATTATGATTATTTTCAATCTTTCAGGAAGATACAATTTATTTTCCTGTGATGAGTCCGCACTTTCTTTCCTTTTGACTGGGAATTTATGAGCTTATATCCTGACATCAGTTAGCTCATGCTGACCAAGAGCTATGATCAGCAGTTATAAATGACTATGCTTGAAACTAAGAAAATAAATTTTTTTCAGGCTTTCTGGTGGATCAGATCTTTCACAAGATGAAGCTTTTAGGTGAAAGATTACACAAGTAAGTCATGACAAGTGAGTGTTATTAAAGAGCTAAAGTCTGGAGGTTATTGTCTGACCACCAGTGAGACTTTGAACTACTTTGAGATTTGGGTTCCTCATCGGAGAAATGGGGATAATAATCCTGATTTCCCCATGGTTACTGTGATGATGAATGTTGAGATGATATGTAAAAGTTTTAGCACTGGTCTTAAAATTTTCCCACAAATGATCAGTCTCGTCCCTCCTTTTGTGACGAAATGGTGGGAACTGCTTTCGTAGGTCTGATTAACATCATAACTCTGCACAGATTTCCTAAATAGGAAGCTACTCTTAAAATTCCTTAGAAAGTCAATTTCCTTTTTTCTTCCATGTACATTATTAACTTTTTAAATGGTCTTCATTCTCACTAGTTTCATCCCAGCTTCCTGGGCTAGCCATTACCTAGCCTCTTGTACTGCTGGGCTTCTTTAGTTCCTCAGGAAGTTTTTTGTGTCCATCAGCACCCAAGATCTCCCCTTTCTGTCCTTGTAGAAAAACTGCTTCTAACAGCTGCAGAGAGAAGTGTGCTGGGGAAAAGCCTCAGAATTATCCTGGTTGAATTTGGCATTCACTTCCATCTTTGATCTCAAATGCAGGAAAGTGTCAGCCAGACCAAAGTCATTTTATATATAGCCCTGCATAAGCGAAGTGGAGGGACTTCATGGTTAATTGATTAAAACGTTCCAAAGAAGGTGTGAGATCAAAGGGCTGCTCGCTGGTTTCATGTTTCTCTGGGGTCCCACAGGTCACGTGGGTGACATAAGTGACCTTGGGCGTGAGAGTATTCAAGGACTGCTGTTGTTTGTTTTATTCCAAAACACGATTTGTGTTTCCCAGGGCTGCCTGGTGACAGGTTGTATTGTGGGCTCCCCAGGGCCTTCGTCTGCATTGAGGGGGGGCCTGGACTCAAACAGCAACACTGAGCAGGAGGGCATGACCCTGTCACACTGCCACCAGCATCTCTTTCTGCCAAACCCCAAGGAAACACACTCCATTATATTACTGGAAGGCAAAGACCACAATTTGCTCTCTATCTTTTTTTTTTCCCCTCATTTCCAGTAAGAGTCAAGAAGAAGTTCACAAAGTGCAGGGTCAGTCCTTGGAGCTGAGACAAAGGAGAAGTTGGAAAACTTCTCATTGTCCCTAACTGTCCTGATAAGAGGGAGGAATCTGCTGGCAAACATTTTTATTAAGGGCCTTAAGGAACTGAAAACTTAGCAGAGAAGAAAGAAGTAATGGTGAGAGAGGATCTGCTGCTCAGAGGAGCATCAAAAATGACCTTTGGTGACACTGAACTCTAGCCATATTTGTCAGGCCCTAGTAGCGCATACCATGCAGTCTGACTAATCCTACTGTAGGATGTACATGCCCAAGGCCAGAGAGTGTAAATGGCTCCCTCAAGATCTCACGACTTGAGCTGGGGCCCATCTCATGCCGGTTTGGCTCAGATGTGCACACCTCCTCAATTCTCTGTAATGGGCTGAATGAATTTTATTTACTCCAAGTTCATGCTCTGAAGTCCTATCCCCAGTAACTCAGAATGTGACTGTATTTAAACAAAGGATCTTTAAAGAGGTGATTAAATTAAAATAAGTTCATTAGCATGACTCTAATTCGATCCATCCAGTGTCCTTATAAGAAGAAGGAATTTAGACACAGACCTCTAGAGATGAAAGACCAGGTAAAAACACAGGCAAAAGTCAGCCATCTGCAAGTCAAGAAGGGAAGCTCACAACCCACCTTGATTTGGACTTCTAGCCTCTAGAATATTGAGAAAATAAATTCCTGTTGTATAAGCCACTTATAACAAGTAACCACTTGTTTACTTTGTCATGGCACCTCTAATAAACTAATATACATGTCCAGGCTGTTTCTGATTTCCCATAGAACAACCCAGGGAGACAGGTGCTTAAGAAATGTTCGCACAACTTGCTTGGTGTATAACATACCTCATCAAGTTATCCAAGAGTATGATTATTTTAAAAAGTATTCGAGTGCATTTTCTGTCTGAAAGTACATTGGGTCTTTTTTGGGGAAGGACTTACCAAAGTGCAGAATATAATGAGTGAGAATTTCACATCCTTTGAGCCATCTATAACCCCATTCCTCCAGAATAATTCAAACTAATCTCGTTTTAGCTAACTGACACCTGGTATATTTATCTCCTTCCCTGAAAATGCAAATTCAGTTCTTTGCATCCTACACTTAAATACCTCGAGATCTTGATCTCTGTCTTTCGGTTCCCAGGGTCAGGGAAGAAACTTCATTCAGGATAGTTGAACAAATCAATGAAGACCAGCTGACAGACACACTTGAATGGGACACACCTCCCCATGATTACCTTGTCAGGTACCATCTCCTGCCCGTTAGCTGAGCATGAGATTCTTGAATTCAACAGCAGAGCACTCATGTACTTAAATGAAAGGGCATGTGGATATGGAGCTTGTTGGAAGAAATGGTTGTAAATGCTTAAAACCCAGAGAACAGGACAAAAGGTGGCACCCACAAGCAGAAAAGAGCTGGGAGGGAAAGAGACAGGTCAAGTGGCTACAAAGGGCCCCAGGCCACGTGGTCAGGATGTGGGTGGGGATGAGGGGCAGGGCAGAGCCCTGTGTCTGGCCTGACTTTCAAGCCTGTGCTGAGGTTCACAAGCTGCTGGCCTCCCAGGCACTGGAACTCACAGGCTTTAACCTGCTTGTCCTATTCCCTTTACCTCCTTTCCCTTTTTTCTTTTCCCTGTCCTCTCTTCCTTTCCTCCTCCCTCTATTACATTTGCCTTGCTTAGCTCCCTTAGAATTTAGTGAACAAAGCTTTGGAAAATCCCATCTGTTTCACCATGCCAAAATAAACCATGGAAGAAGCTGCATCGATGTTGAGTCCGGCGTTTTATTCAAGGAGCAGGGCTCCCTCTCAGGGTGGATACCTCTGACGAGTTCCCCAGAAAGCACAAACCCCAGGACTGCTTTTCAACCATCACAACTGCACTTGTCCCACTTTGATAAAAACTCTAGAGTTCTGTGTTCGTCTTAATGAAGGTAATGCTGTTCTTCTCTGGGAATCCTGGAGACAAGAACTGTAAGTTCTGAACAGCCGTCTTAGACAGGTGAGGGCCAGTCAGCTGACTAAGAGCTACTGTTTGTCGAAAGGTCAGGGAATTAGATGAATGAGATTGTGATATAGCTTCTGGGACCCTGTTCCTTCTCATGCAACCAATTCTCTTTCCTCTGTCACCCAACCTGGAGTAGTGTGACTGTAAAATCTGCCAAGTCAAGCCATTTTCTTCTTTGTTTCATAGTCCCAAAGTCACCAAGGAAAGGAATGCACAGATTTGCAATACCTCTCTGTCCACCCCAATGCCCATGGCATTCTTTCTTGAGATGCTATTGACAAAGCAACACAAGTACCCTCCACAAATTCCTCCATCCAGCCATCTGACAGATGCTGGTGGAACATGCACTGCATTGACTCTGTTGGGCAATAAGCTAAACAATAGTATGGACACCAAGGAGTGAAGCCCAACAGATCCAGATTCCAAGTGCAATCAGGCCAGTGGGGGAGACTTGAAATTGTAAGCAGCAACCAAAAGGTTGAACATCAATAAAACATCACCAAGGTGAACCTGTAGAGGCAACTTATGATTCTCCATCATGTAATTGACATGGACAAAAGGGAAAATATTTCCTAACAGGGTTAGTTTTATAACTTTATTGAAGAGGTGCTGAAGGAGGAAGCAGAAGGAATATTTTTAGTAGGGGGAATAATGTGAATGAGGAGTAGAGGAGGAAATGTGCGCTGTGAGTAAAAAGCCCAGCAAGAGGGAATCTTGCCAAGAAAAGGGATGCTCAGCTGCGGGCATGGTCTTAGTCTGTTTGGACTGCTGTAACAAAATCCCATATGACGGGAAGCTCATATACACCAGAAAAGTATTCCCTATGATTTTAGGGATTGAGAAGTTAAGAACCAAGGAAGATTTCGAGTCAGGCGAGGGCCCACTTTCTGGCATAAAGATGGCCCCTCGATGTGTCCTCTCATAGTAGAAGGGATTACTCTTAGGTCTCTCTGTTTTTACTGACTTTATTTACTTAGAGGACTTTAATCTGTTTGTGCAGGCTTTGCCTCCATGGTTTAATCACCTCCTTGAGGCCCCACCTTCTAATACTTTCATTTTGGAAGTTACGATTTCAGCATATAAATTTTGGGGGATATGATCATTCACTCCTCAGCAAGTACAGGAGATGAGGTGAAGAGGTTAGTGTAGTGATGAGTGTCTCCTCAAACTTCATACCCATAGGACCCTTAAAATGTGATCTTATTTGGAAATATAATTTTTGCATACTTAAGGAGAGGTCATCTGTCCTTAAATGAGCTGTATATGTCTACAGACCAAAAAACTCCAAGAATTGCTTGAAGCTACCAGATACTAGGAAGAAGCAAGGAGTATTCTTTCCTAGAGATTTCAGAAGAAGGATGGCCCTCTAGACATCTTTATTTTGGCCTCCAGAGCTGTGACAAAATAATTTTTTCTTAGTTAAACCACTTGGTTTATGGTAATTTGCCAGGGTGGCTCTAAGAAACTAACATGGTTAAGTTAACACAGCAAAAGATTCTCACTATCGACACAGAAACACATCGCAGAACAGGTCAGCATCCTTCTTCAAACTTCAATTCCTTAACTATAATACAGGTAGGTAATGAGATCTACCATTTATGGCTTCTGTGTGGATCCAATGAGATAATCACAGCCTGATTAACACAGCATCTGACATGGGTAAGCACTCAACCCAAGTTTCTTGTCACTACTGTCATTCATTATTCTCATAATATCTTACTGACTGTTCTTAATAGTCAAAGCACTACGATGAGTGCTATTGGCTATAAAAATTAATCGGGTATTTCCTATCCCTAAATTACTGTCTTTGCTTGGTATTTCTGACAAAATGCTATAGACTCAGTAGTTTGAGTGAATGACATTTATTTCTCATAGTTCTAGAGCCTAGAAGGTCCAAGATCAAAGAGCTGGTGACTTCCGGTCCTGGGAGGGACTTCATTTCTGGCCCCCAACGCTGCCTTCTCACTGTGTGTTCTCATGGCACTTCCTTGGCTTCTGCCCAGGAGGAGAGAGATGGCTGTCTTCTTCTTACCATGGTACTATTTCATCATGAGAACCCCACTCTTGTGCCTTTATCTCAAAAGTTACCTCCCAAAGGTCACCTAAAATACCATCACATCAGGTCTTAAAGCATCAGCATATACATTTTTGAGGATGCAAATATTCAACCAACAACACTTGCTAAAATCAAATAGAATTTTAACATCCACACCTACCCTAAATAATACCCTGAAGAATAAAATATGGAGGTAAAAACCTCCATAGACTGTTTTCTACTCATCTTTTAGCATAAATGTTACATTTTCTAAAATAAAACACAAAATCGCATTTCCAACATTTTCACTTATATTCTACACAGGAGGCAGCAAGTGTATATAGACACATTGGAGACTTCTTAGATTGTCTTTAAAAATGCATGATTATTGGCTGTAGGACTAGTTATCCTGGTGAAGAGAGAGCAAGCTGAGACATAGCAGAAACATCAGGTGAAAGAGGTATATTTGATACACCAGCATGACCTAAAGTAGCTTCCACCTCAATCAGTGTTTCAGGGTAATTATTCAACTCTTACCAGCCTGTTGCCTTTGTGGACAAAGTCTTGAACAGAACATTTTAACAAGTGGTTAAAAAAAAAAAACACTGAGTTTTCAAATCTGTTAAGTCATTACTTCTTCCCAACTGGGAGAGACTGGGAGGCAGCTCTCCTGTCAAAACTGGCTGGTGGATTCCTCAGGGTTGCTCTTGCAGCTTGCAGAGCTATTAGTCATTTTAGCGAGCATCCTCGGAGGGGGCCCCTGGTGATTTACATGCTCCAGATAAATTATGATGCCTCTCATGATGTTATCATCATTTCAGCTCACGGATCTGAACACTTTCTGGGAGCGGACTTTTTCACCCTTTCTTAAATGATGAACAGCTCCCAGACAGATTATATTGTAGTTGTCAAGGAAAAAGATATAAGTATGTTTTCTTAAAGATAAACAACCCAGCCACCACAGCTAGTCAGCCTAGCAACAGGAAAACATTGTCCCCTGAGAGTTAACTTCTTACCCCACCTGGAAAAGATCATCAAACTGGCTTGGTTTTTTATTCTTTCTCAGCTTAATAATGAATTTGCTCCTGTACTTTTGTTGGGTTATTCTATCTCCTTCAAGCCTGAACCCAAATAAGGCAAGAACCCTGCTTTTCTGTTCCAATAAATCTACAATGTATCAATACTCAGGTTTAACTTCATTTTACCTTGAGTGTCAGGGCCTTGCATGCTTTCCTGTGGACAGGCCAGTCCATAGAACAGGTATTTTCCTCTCCTTAAGCCTACATTGTAAGGTTCATGTGGCCTCTGTTGGGGGTTCACTCTACCAAGGTTTTGGGTACTAGACCAGAAAGTTCCAAGATGAGTCCCGTAGACAGAATAATTCCACCCCTTCCAAGATGTCCATATTCTAATTCCTGCAACACACAAATGTGTATTTTTGTATAAGGCGGAATCAAGGTTGTAGATGGACTTAACTTTGCTAATCAGCTGACATTGAGATAGGAAATCCAGGTGAGTCTGATAAATCACAAAGATCCTTTTAAAGTGGAAGAGAGAGGGCTAGGGGTGCTGCTCAGTGGTAGAATATTTGCCTAGCATGTTTAAGGCCCAGGGCTTAATCCCCAGCGCTGCAAAAGAGGAAAAAGGAGGTAGAGAAGGGGGAAGGGGAGGGGGAGGAGGAGGAGGGAAGGAGAAGGAGGAAGAAGAGAGAAGGGAGTCAGTATCCTCTCGGGACTGATGTGAGGAAGATCGGATTGGCCATCGCAGGCTTTGTTGAGGTCAGAGAAGTTGGGAGCCAAGGGAAGCAGGCAGCCTCTAGAGTCTGGACTAGGCAAGGAAGTGAATGTCTCCCTAGAGCCCCTGGAAGGGAAGGAAGCCCTGCCAGGACCCTGACGATAGCTCAGCAAGACACATTTCAGAACTGCGAGACGAAACATTTGTGATGTTTTAAGCCTCTATGTTGGTGCTTATTTATTAAACCAGCCAGCAAGAGCAAATTCATAAGAGGAGGCAAAATGTTCTAAATGTCTTCTGCTTTAAGCAAGCATCTCGGAGCTCGCACATGGCACCGACTTAATGCAGGTTTGATGAGTGAATGGCGTGTGTCCCACCATCCTAAGGCAAGCTTCCTCTTTCTTTCCAAGTCACCGACCCTCTGGAAGGCCCTGGTTCTTAGTTCTTCTCAGTGGACACTTCTCCTTCCCTTCCACTCGCGCAAAAGTTGATGACCACTCCTTGAACGCCCACGAGCCAACCTGCTCACAGCTCGGCCCCGTGCCAAGATAGTCTTGGATGATTTATCAGTGCTTGGAAGGAAAACAGCAGTGTCTCTCACTTCCCTGGCTATGTTCCTGCTTGTTCTTCACACCTGCTGCTCAACTCTTCTAAAATTCCTGTGCTTTCCAAATGCACCGTTGGTTTGGGCTTCCATGACACATACTCTGTCTTATGTCTTTTGGTTTATTTGAGACAAGACTGTCTGTGTTCTTTTAGTTCAGGTGACAAACTCATATTTGTCCTTCACCAAATATGTCATAGGTACTCCCAGGGGACTTCTTTAATTCTTAGGTAAAATTATTCAGATCTGTGTGATGGACTTTTAAAGTTCTCCCACTGTTAATAATGCTCTTCTTGCTCCCTGTATCACTACACTTTCTCCTCTTTTTCCCCTCATTATTGGAGCTCACGCCTCATGCATGTGCAGGGACAAATCTATTACACAGCAGGCTTTCAAACACTATGTAATGAATCAAGGCATTAGTGATATTTAGTAGTCTTATCTTTAGAATTTTATTTAATTTTTTTGTGGTGCTGAGGCTCAAACCCAGGGCCTTATACATGCTAGGCAGGTGGTCTATCAATGAGCAACATTCCCAGCCTCTTGGGTTTGGAGTCTTAAAGACAATAATACATTAGGGTAAGCATACATAATTTTCACCTACAAGAAAACAAATTTTTGTCATAGTTCCCTAAAATATCAGAAGGCAAAATAGTTAATGTTTTAAATGTGTATTTTTCACTAATATAAATCACCAGTACACTATCAGAAGGAATTGTTAAGTGTTTGGTGTTCTGAATGGTATATATGATATTATTTGCTGTATGATATTCAGAGTAGATACTGAGTAGATGTTTTATGTGATTAAGATTTTAGAGCATATTTCCCTTATAGTACAAAGGAAACTAAGAGTAAAATCAAAGGATTCCCAAGGGCAGTAAATTGCACTTAACATACTCAGTCAAAATTGTTGGTTTGAAATACAGCAGATTTCGAGGAAAATACTATCTATAAAACTTTTGTTTTTTCTCATATCTGTTGAAATTTCTTTACAATGAACATAGGTTGAGAGGAAGAGGTGAAGGTCAAGTTTATATAACTGAATCAACTGACTTGATGATTATTTTGGCTGTCCTCGTGATTGATTCCTCTGTGTCATTCAGAATTAATCAGAAGAAAATTCAGGTAATCAGATCAGCTGAGCCGAGTCTGGTTCGATGACCATATGTGACATGGCTAAGGAGTTATTTTCTTCACATGCCATGTCCACTGACCATCAACCAAAAGGGGAATCACTGGATTTTCCTCAGGGAACTGTGATTAAGGGGAGGAAAGGGGACTCAGCATTAGCTGCATTTGAGTGCAAAGGAAACAGCAACCACGACTTTTGCAAATGGTTGATATCACAGAGCTTGTTTTCAGAATATTGTGGGCCCATTATTTTAAAACAGAGCTCATGACTACATTATCTTCAGTGAGAAAAACATTCCTATGGATTTTAGTTATTTTATGAGTATCTCTGTATTAGAAGAATCCATGAATCATAGAAAAATTAATTTTTTTTGCTAATGTCATTTAAAAGGAGTTCTTTATTATATGAATTTTAAAAAACATAAGCTTTGGACAAGCACTGGGCAGTCATGAGATTTTGCAGATTAAATACAGGTCACCTAGTTAAACTTAAATTTCTGACAAATCACTTTTTTAGTATAAGTGTGTCCCACACGTTGTACAAAACATACATATGTTGATAAACGTGCTTATTTATCTTATATTTACATTTAACTGGACATCTCTGTTTTATCTGGCAAACTTCATTGGTACCCTCTATAACATGCTATTTGTAATGTCTTCAAATAACTGCAATTTTAGCAGCAAGTATGTAAAATCAACTAAATGTTCTTTTAATGACCATCTTTAATTATTTGATTAGAGAAGTTATAATTTAAAGGATGATGAATACAGCGGAGAGCTCAACCATGTTTACTAAAAAGTTAGTAAGTACAGTTTGGAAAGGGGATGACACTAAGTAATGACTCTGGGAATTGTGCCGGAAAAATTTATAACAGTCACATAGTACTTTGTATTTCATTTGATATATTAGATGGGAGTACTGCCATACCCTGAGAAGAAAAATATACCTTGTGGATATTTTGGTAGCGAGGATGATAGAGTGAACTTGTTCAAGGAAATGTGGGAGCAGAGGAGGAAGCTCGGGTTGGAGTTCATCAGAATCACAATTACCCGAGTGGGTCGATGCTTTCTTTAACAGAATAGATTTTGATAATTGAAGTCCAGGAGGAAACCACCTGGCTCATCTGAAATAACCTTCAAAATGCAAATACCCAAGTGATTTATGTCATTTTAAAACTCTGTATTTCCAATTAATGGCTATTCTCTGGATTATTTGGGGGGAAAGCAGCTGGCTCTTATAATTATTTTTATGGGATTTGGATCAATAAAAAGAAAACACTTTGTTCTTTTAGACATATCCTATGGACCTTCATATCAAACAGAACCCACCCTCCCAACTCCCTCCACCCCTACCATGGCCCTTCAGCTATCATATCATCATATCACTAACTCACTTTTAATCATAGGCTTTGTCTATAAAATTTCAAAAAGTCCAACCAAGGAGCCAAATAGTCATAGGGATATTCCAAATATCTTTTTTTTTTTTAAGGAAACATCTGGTCTTTGACCCATGATCATGCAAATTGTTTCTATTTTCATTGTGGATACTTGGCCTTGTGTAGAAAAAGAAACACATGCACAGGACCAAAAGGTGATTTAAAATATTGTCTGAGTAATCCCTAAACCAGGGCTTCTCAAGAGCAGCACTATTGACATTTGAACCACATCATTTGTATGTGTGTTGGTGGGGAGTTTCCTGCACATTTTTTGCTGCTGAGCAATGTCCCTGGCCTCTACCTATTAGTTGCAGAAGAACTGTACTGTTATCTGGGCAGGATAATAGAAAACTGCTAACCTAAACTATCCAACATGGATAGTTTTATCCTTTACCAACTAGCATGGAAGATGGCAATTAAAACAGTTATTCTATTCAGGGTAACAGAGTGACCAGGAAGGGCAGGGTTCAGGAGAGTGGAGAGTAGAAGTTAATCTCAGCAGCATTATAATGGTTAAGCTATGTCATTCATTCTTTCATTTGCTCATCCGAACAGGCATTTTCTCATTCATTCATTCATGCTTTCACCAACAAATATGTCAGGGACTCAGCATGGAAGCTAACAAAATGCTCTGCTCTCCTGGAGCTTCTTCTATTCAAACAGGGCATGGGGAACGCTGAAGAAGAAATAACTACTGTGTCTGGTGTGGCCAAATGTTGTGACAAAAAAAAAGTAGCACAGGAAAAAGGGGAGAAGATGGGGAGAGTATTTGTAAGGGGCTGGTTAAGAAACAGGAAACATGCCAGCAGATTGAACAAGGAGAATGTCACATGGGGCATGAATTAGCGCGATATTGGGAGGACTACCAAAGGCTACAGAAGTTAAAGGATACCTAAGATAACAGACAGCAATGTCAGGAAGCCCTTGCTACCTCTGTGCTGGCGTGGGAGGGCAAAGGGAACTGGACAGGATTATTAGAATCTAGAGACTTAGACAAGATGCCTGTGGAGCTGGAATCTAAACCACTGAGGAGATGATCCTGTGACTGATCTTAATGCCCTTGGAGCTGGGATTACATCTTGGGAAGCTGCCACGCTGGTCAACTAGGGAAAGCATCTCTGAGGAGAGGTTCAGGCTGATTCTGAAAGTAGAAAACAAACCTTGTCACTGTAACCAGCTGCAAAGCCAGCCTAACAGCAAGCCAACGACAAGGAGCAAGTCCGCTCAGCCCCTCACATGCCTTTTAGTCTCCCCCTGTAGTCAGAGCTGATTAGGGAGCCAGCTGCAACAAGGAAAACCCAACCTTAGCCCCAGAAAGTAGAGGAGAGGGAGAGTTGGGACTGAGAAACGGAGATTCATGACCAGCACAGACAGGCGCAATTCTACAGGGCAGGTCCTGAGAGCCGGACTCCACTCTGTTTCAGAGGACATCTTGGTCATTTTGCTCAACTGCAAATTCCTTCAAGCCAGAGGCAACCTGTCATGTATCTTATATTATCACTAAATATTTATTCAGTGAATGATTGAAATGATAGAATCCTACTGTTACTTTTCTTAATTACCTCATTTAATCTCAGACTCAACTTTGAACTCTTGAGATCAAAATTGAACACAAAAACATCCTGAAAATTAAGCAATCACAGTTGAAATATTACTTGTCCGCATCTGATAAGATTGTAACATTTGCAAGTTTTTCAGCTTGTGTATTTCTGCTCACGGGCTCCTGTATGTGAGTGTGTTCATGTGTGTGCTATGTGTATGTGCTTGTGCCAAAAAATGGACTCCAGTTCAATAAATATTAACTAGGTGCCCACTAAGTACAAACCTCTGCATCAGATGCTACAAGAGACTCAGAAGAATTAAGCCCATTCCTAAAGGACTTAGAATATTGATTCCTATGTGTGCCATCTGGCCCATATCACAATTTTAAAAAGGTCTTTTCTTTGATTTATTGAGGTCTTTTGAATTCTGTTCCTTTCTGTTTTTCAAGCTATTAACAATGCATATCTACCCTCATCTCACTACAGTCCCCAGGTTCACCTCTTTCTTTAACAGAGTAAAATAGATTTCCTCCCAGAAGTAACCCTTTGATAGTAATTGCCTAAAGAGAAATTAACTCTTTCAGACTCCCTGGGTGCCATTGCTAAATGTTCTGAAAAACTCCTTCCTAATTACTACCTGGAGAGAGACTTGACTTCTGGAAAATAGCAGCCAATACATGTGCATTTATTTCCTTCCTTGTTATCTCAAGGAGGAACAGGAGTGCATCACTCAGAAGAAAAGGAAGGCTCAGAGATACTCTTTTAAAAATAAGAATGTGCACAACCATAGAAACGAAAAGATGTACCCCATTTGTGTATGATGAATCAAAATGCAGTCTATAAAAATTAAATAAGAATATGACCGGGAATATAGCTTATTGGTAGAGCTCGTGCTTAGCTTGTAAGGCCCTGGGTTCAATCCTAACACCACATGTAAATAAGAATAGGATGGGGCCTGGGCTGGGGATTCTGGTCCCCAACACATTATGAAAGTTTGACTCCTTGTAAGACCTGATTATAGATTCTTGCACTGTAAGAGTTCAGGGAGAAGGGGAAGTGGGTGGAGACTGCTGGGACTGGGGTTATTATGCAGACTTTGTTAACAGTGATCTCTTGAATCCTAGCTCCAAAATCACTGATATATACTATAGTCAAATGCTATAAAATTCAACCAAGTATCTATCCTATTTCCCTTTGGAGAAACACTCTATTGAACATTAACACTATTCCCCCTGTTCCTTAAACACATTTTAATGCCTAGGAATACCCTGGACAACATTTGCAGTTTTTAGTATTCCTGTGTTTGTGTTTTCAGGAAAGCATGCCTACGTTGGTTCTTTGGAATGTTTCATTATTGATATTTCCAAGATCTTCTCCATTTACCAAAGATCTCCATGATGAAATTCGAAATTTCATTTTGAAAAGTTCATTTTGAAATTTAAAATTTTGCCATTGAGCTGGGCATGGTGGTGCACACTTGTAATATCAGCGGCTTGGGAAGCTGAGGCAGAAAGATCCAGAGTTCAAAGTCAGCCTCAGCAACAGTGAGGCATGAAGAAACTCAGTGAAACCCTGTCTCTAAATAAAATACAAAAAAGGTCTGAGGATGTAGCTTAGTGGTTGAGTGCCACTGAGTTAGAATCCAAAAAAAAAAAAAAAATGCCATTGAAAAGATTTATTCAAAAAAGTTATTTGAAAAATTGTACCATAATGTTATCCATGGAAAACATAATTGACTCTAACTTGCAATGAGACCATCACTGAAAGACCGTTATAGACATGTACTGAATGTTCTATACAGGTTACAAAAGTTAAGTGTTAAATACCATCCAAAGTGACAACCAGTGACAAAATTTTAATCCTGGAACTCCAAGCAAATTTTCTTAGTGGAACCCCCTTTACATTATTTTGAGGTAAAAAACTCAAGCAGAAAGGTTATTTCTTAACATTCATAAACCCCACTGGTGCCCTTGGATGCAGGTGTCATACAAACACACATGGTCTATGTATATGGTCAAAAACAATTTTTCAAAGCATCTCAACAGATGTATTATGTTGTAGTCAATCACCTCCACTTATGATTTGGTCAAGATAAATGTTCCCAGTCAATGCTGATTGCATTTAGCCTTACTATATTTTTGTACATGTTTCAATGATGCTAATATTTCCTGCTTTTCACCATACAAATACACAACAATAAAAAATAACTGTTAGCAATTGAATTACAAAATGTGTTCAGTTCTCCATTAATAAAACCTCTATCTTGTTCAACATCTCCAGTAAATGGCCTTTATATTTTTCCTTTCTTCGATTTGCCAACTGACAACATTAAAAAAACATTAGCTGAGGGCAAAGGCTGCAAAGCAAAACTAAAAAAGAAATAGTTATCCAGTGCCATCTAGTGGCTAAGACTTAAAAGCTGACCAAAGTTTTTGGATCTTCCTTTCCCTCTAGCATACTTGAGAATTAAATGTTGTGTGTGCTTTGCCTACACGTTTTTGAATTCTTTTAAAAATTTGAATAAAAATTCTAATAGTTAATCAGATACATTAAATTTAACTTTATTTTAACTGTCATAGTCATACCTCAATAGTAAGTCAGGTAAGATCATTCATGCGGAACAAAGCAAAATGAAAGCAAGGATTGACAAGTATTGAGTGTGTTAGTTAGGGTGTTTTTTGTTTCAGTGACCAAAATAAATATTTGACAAACAGTTTTGAAGAAAAAAAGTTCATGCTTTCAAATGTTTTTACCCAAGGTTGGCTGGTACCATGGCTTTGGGCTTGACATGAGGTAGAACATCATGGCAGCAGAGAGTGGTAGAGGAAAGCTGATCACGTCATAGCTGCTGGAGGTGTTGGGGGGGGGGTGAGAGAGAGAGAGAGAGAGAGAAAGGCTGTGGACAAGATATACAAGATATAGTCCCCAAGGGCATACCCCAGTGACCTACTTCTTCCAACCATGCTTCACCAGTCTAGTTAGTGATAGTTTCTACCACTTCCTGGTGGTCTACTCCAACATCAATGGATTAAATCACTGATAAAGTCAGAGCCCTTGAGGTTCTCTCACTTCCCCAATTCCCTGCTTTTGAACTTTGCTACACTGTGGACAAATCTAACACATTAGTATTGTGATCCAAACCATAATGGACTATCTTTCAACTGAAGACATCAAATTAATAAGTTTGTCTAACTTTATTTCCACTAATTCAAAAATACTGTTAATATGGTTACAGTTTGGATATGAGGTGTCCCATCAAAGTTCCTGTGCCCATGCAAGAGTATTCAGTTGTAAAATGATTGGGTTGTGAGAGCCGTAAGCTAATCAGTCATCCTTGTTTGAAGGAATAACTGGGCGGTGACTATAACCAGGCTGTGCATGGCTGGAATAGAGGGTCACTGAAAGCATGCCCTAGGAGGGTTCATTTTCCCTACTTTCCCTCTTGCCCTCTCTCTGCTTTCTGGCCACCATGAACAAGGCAGATCTCCTTCACCATGTTCTTGCACCATTATCTTCTGCCCTACTTCGTCCCCATAGCAATGAAGTCAGTCAATCATGGACTGAGCCTTTGAAGTCCTGAGCCAACATAAGTTTTTCTTCCTTTAAGTTATTCTTGTTAGGTATTTGGTCATAGAACAAAAAGCTGACCCACAAGTATATAGATGTCATCAATGAAATTAACTTGATCATTTACCTTCACTCTGTTTTTTGCAGCTACTTACCTTGTTCTCAGCACTGATTTGTCTTTAAACCAATGTAAGAGATAAAGACCAAAATCAGTCAAAGCCTTCCAGCAGGGAATACATATTTTAGAGATCATAGCATTAGGAATTAGAGGATGGGACCATAGGTCAATCTTTTTACAGAACTTTGATACGGCTATTCCAGTTTTTCCTATTGGGTAGCATTTGGCAAATGCCTGTAGTCCCAGGTACTCAGGAGGCCGAGGTAGGAGAATTGCTTGAGCCTGGGAGTTCAATGTCATGCTGGGCAAAAGGAAGACCCTAATCTCAAAAAACAACTACAAAAGAAAAAGAGAAAAAGAAATTCTGCCTTATTGGACAACTGGAATTTAATCCAGCTCATGAAGCAATAGATGTATTATTCCTCAGGAAAGCAGAGCCAATAAAATGTGCATATGTATATACACAAATAAATGTATTTTAATGAATTGGTTGCCGTGATTTTGGATACTGGCAAGTCCAAAATTTGCAAGGTGAAACCCAGGTTGGAGTCAATACTGCAGTTCAAGTCTGAAAGCTGCCAATTGGAGAAACCTCTCTTGCTTCAGGGAAGGTCTTCAAACCTTCAACTGATTTCACAAGGGGGAATATTAAGGGAGACAATCTGCTTTGTTCAATCTACTAATTTAAATGCAAATCTCATCCAAAACACCCTCACAGAAACATTCAGCATAATGTTTGACTAAATATCTGGACATGGCATTCCAACCACCTTGTCATATAAAATTCCACATCAGGATAAAGTGCACAGAAAAAAAGATGAAAGATTTAGGAGAATTTGATAGATGTTCAAAAACTTGCACATCGTGTATATGAATTAAATGACCGATTTATCTCAGAGGTTTTGGAGATTCTCTGCAACCTCTCTATTTGCCAGTGACGCTTCAGTCACCATTGGATCTGCTGGGTTGTGTGGTCCAATTGGTGAAGAGAAGTCTGGATTGATACACTCCCTTCCCTTGCTCTGCGCTCTACATAGAACTAGTAGATTTGGGGGTACACTAGTAAGCGGGCTAGAAAAACACCCCATATATCGAATATACTGCCTCAAAAATCCAAAGAAGCCCAATAAGTGTCGTGCCTCATTTTTCAATTGTAGGAGGAGTCAGAAATTTATTCTTCACCTTAGAAAGGATATTTTCACATGCTCCACATTATTGGGTTCCTAGAAACTTTGCTGAGAAGGAAGACATTGAATTTTTGTTAAATTTATTTCCCACATACTGACATGCAAATGTCTTAGCAATAAGTCTAGAATTGTGCTACTGCAGGCTCACTAGATCCAATTAGCATATCATCAGTGTAATGGATCAGTGTAATTTGTTGTGGAAGGCAAGGCTATCTAGGTCCCTACAGACTAAATTATGACCACATGGCTAGAGAGTTGATGTGCCCTGAGGTAGGGTGTTGCTGACTTTGCCAGCTGAAGGCAAACTTCTTCTGGTAGTCTTTACTAGCAGAAATTGAGCAAAAGAGCATTTTCCAGATCAATAGTTCACACCAAGTACCAGGGGATGTGTTAATTTTCTCAAGCAATGACCACATTTGGTACAGCTACTGCAATTGGAGTAACCATTTGATTAGTTTCATGAAACTCTGCCACCATTCTCCAAGATTCATCTGTTTTCTCCACCAGTCAAATAGGTAAGTTAAATGGGGAAGGGATGGGAACTTACATACTTTAGTAATTTAAGTCCTTGTTGTGGCATTCATCTCTGATATCCCTCCAGAAATGCAAAATTGTTTTTGGTTTATTATTTTCTTAGGTAAAGCCTGTTCTAGTGATTTCCACTTGACCTTTCCTACTGTAATAGCCTTTACTCTACAGATCAGGGAAACAATGTAGAAATTCAGCCAATTTCTGAGAATGTCTATTCCAATTATACATCCTAGAAATGTGGGAACAATACAAGCATGGCTTCAGGGACTCATTGAATCCACCCTGGGACAGAACTGGGCTTCACAAGCCCCTGCTCCAACTGGTGTACCACAGTGACATTTGGGTCTCCTAGAATTAGTGTTAGTTTAAAGCCAATGTTCAGTAGTCCTTGAAAAATTGTAATCATTTCTTTTCTCTCATGCATAGTCACATTGGTCAAAGGCTATAGGTTTCTTAGCTCTCCTGGGGGAAGGATTGGAGAAAGATTAACATTTTAAATGTTTGCCAATGTAGCAAAGGTCCTTCTTCAAGGTAATTTAATCTCTTCTACATTGAAGCCATTCAGAAGCTATAAATCTGGCTTACATTCTGGGACCTGACAGGGAACTCTGTTACTTTTTTAATTTTGCTGATTCATATGAGGTATTCTGTTCATGTGACATAAACAATTCTGCTTACACAGGTCAGCTAAGAATATAGTAGACTATCCATCCATTTGTCTTCTGGTAACACCATGATTAACTAGATAACACTAAGGGCCTCTGTGAGCCACACTATCCTAATTACAGCTGTAACTCAGTTAACATTATGGTAACCACGCCCATCTTATCTTTGGGTGATTGTTACTGCTTGGCCCTTGCCATCCTGGGACCCACTGATCCCCATTGCATTTAGGAAATTCAAGTTCAGTGACAGTAGTATCCACTGTGATTTCCAGCCTACAAAATATGCACAAGCTCTTCAGGGATACTGGAACTCTGCTCACAAATTTGTTTATCCCAGTTGTAGTGGTGAGCAGAACTCACATGATAAATTCATTATAATAGCCATACTGTAGAATCAGTTATCCATAGGCTTCCAATAGTGTGTTAATAAATCTTTGGTTCTTCCTTTAAGACTTTGTCTTAAAGTCTAATTATTTCAGGTCTGAGTCTAGCTATTCCTGCTTGCTCTCAAATTCCATTTGCTTGACATATCTTTCTCCATTCTTTCACTTTCTGTCTGTGTATGTTTTTGCAGATAAGGTGAACTTCTTGAGTGCAGTATGTTTTTGGGTATTGTTTTTAATCCACTAAGCTGGTATGTGTCTTTTAATTAGATAATTTAATAATGTTTACATTTAGAATTATTATTAAAAATTATGTAATTTTTCCTGTCATTCAATTTCTTTTCTTCTGGTGATTTGAATATGCTGTTTTCTTCCTTTAGCACTTATCTTAGAAGTTTGATGGTTTACTGTATTGATAATATTTGATTCTTTCCTGTTTCTCATTTGAGTGTCTACTCTTAAAGTGTAATTTATTCTTTCACATTCTCTCATTGTCTTTGTCTCTCTTCTTTTTCTGAGTGTATAATTCTTTTAAACATTCCACGTAATGCTGATCTAATAGTTTAGTGGTCATGGATTCCCTTCAAAGGAATTATGATCTTCAAAGATCTTTATTTCTACTGTGATTCTGAAGGATGATCTTGCTGAGTATAGTAATCTTGATGGCAGCTATTTTCTTTCAAGACTTGAAGTACATCATTCCATTCCGACATGGTCTTTAGAGTTTCTTTTCAGGATACTGCTGTTAGTGTAATGGGTTTTCCTTTAAATGTGACTTTACACTTCTCTCTTAAAGCTTTTGATATCCTTTCTTTTCCCTGCACACTTGTCAATTTAACTATCATATGTCATGGAGAGCTTGTTTTCTTTTTTTTTTTCATATGTATTTGATGTTCTAAATGCCTCCATCACTTAGATATCCATGTCTATCCCAAGATTTGGGAATTTTCTGTGATTGTTTCATTGAATAAGTTTTCTATATCCTCACATTACAGTTCTTCTCCCTCCTGTATGGCAATTATATGGATATTATTTCTATTAAAGGTGTCCCAGAGATCTTATATGTTCTCTTCCATTTTTTCTTATTTATAATTGCCATCTGAATGTGATATTTGGGCAGTGTTGACTTCAAGCACAAATATTTTTTCTGTTGCGTGATCTGCTCTGTTGTTGAGGCTTTCAACTGAAGTTTTAAATGTGGAACTTCTTGTGTTTTTATTTCCAAGATGTTTGCTAGGTTCTTTTTCAAAATTTCTCATTCATATCCTCCATTGTCTTACTTAATTCCTTCAATCATTTAATTGTATTCTCTTGAATTTTATTGAACTTTAGAAAAATAATTATTTTGAATACTTTTTCTGGTGTTTCATCCACTTCAATGTCTTCGCAATCTGTTACTATAAAAATATGAACTAGAAGCTAACATGTTACCTTATTTTTTTCATATTATTTGTGTTTCTGTGGTGAGATTTGCACATAGGTTGGGATGGACATTTATTCCACTTTTATTTGGTTTGTCATTATGGTATGTGGTCTTCTTCTGGCAATCCAACTTATAATATTATTTTTTGTGTGTAATATTGAGTTTATTTCTAACTGTACTTAATAGTGTAAACTCCCTGTAGCTTCTTCAGTTGCAATTCATGGGTATAGGAATAGATTCAGGGTCTTTGCAAGACTTGTGAGAGTGTGTACACTAAAACAGATTAATAAATGCAGCAGAGTATGTGCAATACTCCCTTTGTGGTTATTCCTACTATGATAGTGGTAGCCCCTATCAAGTGTTGCAGATCTAAACAGTCTCTGATGATAATAACTCTGCTACTTGAAAGTGATTCTGTTGCTTGTAGCTCCAGTTGTGCTTTAAGACCTGAAACCCTTGCCTTCTAATTGTAGATTGTTGCAAATATAGGTGACTCACAGGGAGGAGAAGGGATTGAAATCACATTTCCCTCTCTCTGGGACTCACATTCACATGTATCAGTCTTAGGGAATCTGATAGCTGTAGCAATAATCAATACAAAGGATCCACATAGATGTTATGTCAATAACTTTTGTGTTTTTACTCTCTGTTGCTACTTTGGGAGTATCTTCTCAGGACCAGGACCTCAACATCTCCTATCTGTACCTTCCTGGGATGGTTTTATGGCATAGATATAAGGTGTTCCCCAAAGACTCATAGCAGAACATTCAGAGGTGAAATGATTGCATTATGACAGCCATAACCTAAGGACTGTGTTAATCCACTGACAGGGATTAACTGGGTGGTAACTGTAAGCAGGTAGGCTATAGGTGGAAGAGATGGGTTACTGGTGTCATGCCTTTGGGGTTTATATTTTGTGACTGGTGAGGAACATCCTCTCTGCTTCCTGCTTACCACATCCTGAGCTGCTTTCCTCCACCATACTCTCTTGCAAGATGTTCTGACTTACCTCCAGCTCACAGCAATGGGGCTAGCCATATATGGACTCTGAAACCATGAACACCAAATAAACTTTTTCTCCTCTAAAATTTTTATTGTTAGATCTTTTGGTCACAGCAGAAAAAGAACTGACTAAAACAGAAAGATTGAGTTAGAAGCTTCCAGCCCAACCCCTTTAAGTATAAGCATCCACCAGGGTTCAATCAAGACTAAATTTTGGCTGGAGCTAGGTTTAATCCTCCCAGTTAATCTGGGAATGTAAATCAGAAGCAGGGCACCCACCCAAAATGCTCAAAGTTTTTGAGGCCCTGGGCTCAAGCCCTAGCACTGGGAGGTGGCTGGTGGGGGGGAGGGGTCGGAGAAGAAGAGAAAGAGTGAAAGAGATAGAGACATAGAAATGATTTTAAAATAAATAAATAGATAAATTTAAAAAGGAGAACAAAAAGGGAAAAATTTTGAGACAAGGAATAAATGAAACAAGAAACAAGAGAAAACCATCAAAAAAAAAAATAAACATAAGAGCAAGATAGTAAACAGAGCAATAAAGAATAAGGAAAGATAGATAAAAACATTCAAACATTTCTCTTAGCCAAGGTGCTCAGAAAAACTTCTCTCTCGGTCTTCTAATGTTGAAATCCACCGGGTCTGGACTAGGGTAGTGGATTGTAGCTACAGTTTTTAAGTCCTCTTAGCTCAAGAGTTGTGGGGGTATGCAGGGTGCATTCTGTGTTTCTCTCTCCATGGATTAAGACAGAATGTTGACTGTGCCAGGTCTTTATTCTCTCTGGAGGATTTTCATTTGTGTGCCAGGGTGTGTAGCAAATGTCACTACTGACTGCAGCTAACCCTTCTCACCACCTGAGTTTTGGCAGAATGTGTACCTTGCTGGGTGTGTATTGGCTGCAGAGGTTTTCAATCTGTGCACCCCAGCAGGACAGTGAATGTCAAAGCCAGGTTGGAGCCCTAGAATGAATGCCTCCAAGGGTGCAGGGAGCAACTGAACCACTGAGTTCTGTGCCAGAGTCGGAGGTTGCACCAAATAAGCTATCAGCTACCTTCAGTCCTAGAACCTCCAGACTTGGTTCCCATGAGAAAGCACACATGTATGGCGTCTGTCCAGGTCACAGAGGGCAGGATCACTGAACTGCTGAGTCCTCCTCTACTCTCCTTGTCTCAGCCTGTTCTCCCATATACAACTCCCAGCTAGGACTGTCTCATGTGGCCACCATCTTCCCTGTTGCTGCAGAGAGTGTCCCTGGGACCCTGAGATGTGATTTTGCTGTTTTGTAAACCAAGAGCATATAGTCTCTGACAATAAGACCCTTATCAGGGTCTCTGAGACTTTGCTGAAAGAGGCAAGGAATTTCTTCTGCAAAGGCAGCTTGCTCTGCAGACCCCAGATCACCTTTTTATTTAAGCTGTTTGTAAAAGAAATTAAATATACTAGGAATCACAAAGGAAGTTGTTACTTACAAAAGACTGGGGTCTGAGGTTCATGCCAATTCATAGGCATAAATCTTCAAATACCTAGTAGTGTGTTCTACATGTAACATATACTCTATTTGATACATTTCTTTATTTTGTTCCATATTTGTCTATCTGTGGCCATAGATCTCTGTTTTTGCTTTCCAGTATGGTAACCATTAGCTATATGTAATTCTTAAGGACTTGCAATGTGGCTAGTATGAATTAAAATGTAATATAAGGGCTGGGACTGTAGCCCAGTGGCAGAGCACTTGCCTAGCACATGTGAAGCACTGGGTTTGATCCTTAGCACCACATAAAAATAAACAAATAAAGGAATTCTGTCCATCTACAAGTACAAAACATTTTTAAAATGTAATATAAATGTGAAATATATACCAAAATTTGAAGATTTAGCATAACAGGAAATAAAAATATCATCTTAAAGATGTTAATATTTATGACATATCAATGTGATTATATTTGGACAAATTGGGTTAAACAAAATGTATTATTGAAATTAATTCCACCTTTTCATTTTACATTTTTAAAAATGTACATACCTGGAAGTTGAAAAATTCCTATGCCACTTGCATTATTTTTCTATTGAACGTGTGGCCCTATTTGCTCATTCATGTTGATTTCCTTTGCTTTCACCTGAGGGGCCACCGCCATTGCTTAATTTTTTCCATATGCAAGTGACTTTTAATGACTTTATAATGATGATGTCTGGCAGTCCTAACAGGGTATAGTAGAAATTACACAGAAAATGTCTTCTATCTCATTTCCTGTTGATGGAACTTGGGAATAATCATTGGAAATGATTGCTTAATCTGGAATTTGTACAAAAGGGAAGAGATTTTTCTCTACAGTAATTAAGGCAAAGTCATTACTACCACTAATGATTTTTTTTAAAATGCCTGGTTACTAAACAAATGCAGTTAGTCAATCAGTTAATCACAAGTGAATCAAAACAATGAGAAAATATTATCCTGAGTGTCTAACTTTGATTAGATTTATTATATAATTCCTAAAGTTAATATAAAATGTATTAACATACTAAAAATAGGACAATTTTGTAGAGCTTTTTATAAAAGTATAAGGAAACAATGCAAGAGAGTGTAGTAATCCAGAACTAGTCGTGTCTTAGATTTTGTTTAGTTCTTGAGTTGTCCATTGGGAAAGTGTCATAGTCTAATCAGGCTGCAATAACAAAATTCCACAGTGGGCTATCTTATAAACAATAGACATTTATTTTTCACAGTTACAGAGGCTGAATATAAATTCTCCAACACATTCTGTCAGGTAAGGGTCCATTTTCTGGTTCATGTATGGTTGCTCCTTACTTGTCCTTGCATGGTAGAGGAGGTAAATGTCTCCCTCAAGCTTTTATTTTAAGGTGCTAATCATATTCATAAGGGCACCACCCCAAGACTTAATCACTCCCCAAAGGCCCAATATACTAATTTCATCATCTTGGTGGCTTGGATTTCATAATTGGAATATTGGGTCCTAACCAGAATATTCAAGTAATGTAGCAGAGAACAATGCTATTGATATTGATATATTGAATATTCTGGTTAGGACCCCCTTTGTAAGGGGAATGAAGTTACAAAAACACACAGGTCCACAGTATTCATACTATGTTGTTTGTAGTCATGTCCAAGTGTTTATATAAGCAAATAAATGGTGTCCACAAGTCTTAACAACTTCTCTGCACACACACTTCTAAAATTCTTTTCAAGTAAAATTATTCTTAGTTTTAGCAGATTCAAATAGTAATGTTTTGGGGAGTCATGCTTTTAGCATAATGCCAAGCAATATCAGTATTTTTTAACATCTAATCTTGAAAGATAGGCTATTTTTTTTTCTAAAACGTAAAACAAGTATGTGGAAGCTTGTTGTGCATAACCAAAGGAATCCATTCATTTATGGCTACTAAATTATTGTCATAGTAGCTTGGTGCCAGAATGAGATACATTTATCCTAATATATGATATGGTTGGTGCCAAAGTCTTTATGGAAGAACTAAATCACCAATAATGTGTGAGACAGTCCTGTATATTTATCCATAAGTGGCCTCATCTAGGAAAGATTTTCTTAAGGTTTCTAACATTTTACAAATGAAAAAAATAGCAACATACTTTATATTGATGTTGTAATCTTCAAACTAGGCCATAGGTAGGCCTTTGAAAATAAAGTACATGGTGTTGACACTATCTTGGTGTTATGTAATCTGATTTTCAAGTTAACTAATTGGATTTAATCATCATCTATCCCCTTTATAAATGAGCTACACTGTTGTTTTTCTGACTTCCATGTGCTTTGAACTACAGTGTAGCCTACTGATCTACCTTGAATCCTATGGTTACATAGTTGAAGTTGTACTGTAGTGGACTTGTGCTCCTAGCACATATGATATAACATAATGTATTTCAGTAACTTTAGACAGTGCTACATAATAGTTATGCTTTGAGAAGAAAAACTAGCATTTTAAATAGTAATATTGATGATCTAAAAAAAGTTTGAGCACATTTAAAAATCATATTTATAAAAAGTCTGTTCAAATTGGTCTTATTAAATTTATAATTCAGAACCACTGTGTTAATATGAATTGTTTTCTCTAAATACTGAAATTTTGAAAAATTGTTTCGTGTTGTTGAAGAAAATACCATTACTACTACTATACTACTGCTACTACTGACAGAAAGAACTCATGAATGTAATCTGAAGGATATCATAGTTTTGTTTAGTGAATATAATTGAACTACTTGTGTGTGCTAGGTGTACTGTTTGCTGTGTATTTTATTTTGCTTAATTCAGAGAGAGTTGATTGCTGAGTATACAATTTAGGCTAGAAGACATGTAACTTTGGTATTTAACAAAACCAACTATACATCTTATCTTCATAATGTAAGTGATTTATGCCCATGCACAAAAATCTGTTTCCTGGGTGTAATATATAAAAGTATGTACTCTTATTTTGAGATGTGTTTTGAAACAATTAAAAAACATTAAAAAGCATCTAATGCCACGTTGAAATATTACTTAGAAATGGTTAAACTGGTACTATATTTTGTGGCTTTTTATATTCCAATTTGGCTTTTTTCTTCAGTTTGCTTAATTACATTAAGTACTTGCATGTAACAAAAATCTAAGGCTTGGGTTGACCACAGAAGACACCAAAGAGTGCAGTGCATAGGTCTAAAAGAGTTTGGACCTTTTACTAAGACTACCCAAATTGTTGTTGGTGTAACAGCCAAGGACACACATTTTCGTGCACCATCGGTTTAGTTAAAATAACGGTCGGTGCCCTGGAGGACAAGAGCACTTTCTTTTTACTATTGAAATAGGGATGCAGTCCGCAGTCGAATGCCATAGCATAGAGGTTGAAGTACAGGAAGACAGGGAACGAATTTCCACAGCTGGCTTTATGAATTAGTTGGATAGGGAGGAAGCTAAATGAAATTCCACAGCCGGGCAGGTCAGTCCTCGGAGCTCAAGAGGACCGAAGGCAAGGCAGTGGGAGGACGCCAGGCGTTGGAGAGAAGCCGAGTTAAGCACACGGCCTGGAGGCGCCTGGGTGTCAGGGGACTGGAGCTCGTCATCTCCTCTGCTCCTTGAAACTCTGATTCAGAAAACATTTCTGATCCGGTGCCCATTGGTCACCAAGAACAGCGCCTACGGTTCCGGAGCCGACCTTTCAACTAGCGGCGCTCGGTTGCCTGGGCAACCCCGTAAGGCGGGCGCCACATTCGCCTCCTTGCCATTGGCTTAGAGGACGCAGCGTGCGTCTGACGTCACTGAGTGGCGCCGGGGACCCCAGCCGCGCGAATCCATATTTCCCCAAATTCCAGCGGCTGGACGCCGAGCTGTTGCTGTTGGCAAGTGAGCGCTGGGCGGAAGCCCCACTTGGGACGGCGCTGTGTAGATCGCGGCGGGCGAGAAGCGCGGTAGGAACGGGCACTGGGACCGTAGACCCCGGCGCGGCTTTCCGGCTGGCCTGTTGCTAGCCTCGCGGGACCCGTTGCTAAGGACCCTTAAGTTTTTGAGCGCGGTGAGAGCTCTTTGCCTTTCCTGGGGTAGCGGTTTTGCTAGCTTTCACCCAAACCGGCCACCTCCCTGTCCCCGCGTTTTTAACCTGTTTTCTTCGTGACTTCCTCATTTTCAAACTTTGACAGCACCCCGGTCTTAAACTGGGTTACTTATTTGTAAGTGGGTGGTGGTGATGGGGATGTTGGACAGATACTCAGGATTTATTTTGTGGCAGAAAGGGCTTGGGTTATGTGGCTCTTGGGCTTTCTTTGTCCTTCGAATTTTGAAGGCGTTTTAGAGCTGGAACACACCACATCCTTAGTGGTGGTGGGGTCTATTAAACTTCGGGAACTTTCTAGACATAGGATTAGAGAATAGGAAAGAGGTGACCTCTATCCCTGAGAATTTAGCAAACAGTTGAATGCAGTTGTCTCAAAAATTGGGTGGAGGTGGGGGGCGGGGGAGGAAGTACACATACAGAAAGAGATGGGGTATTTGTGTTGTCCAAAACCACCTGTCTTTGACCGCAGGTGCTCGTGGTGACCCTAAGGGAAAAA
The DNA here is from genome assembly GCF_902686455.1 of Sciurus vulgaris. Taxonomy (NCBI): domain Eukaryota; kingdom Metazoa; phylum Chordata; class Mammalia; order Rodentia; family Sciuridae; genus Sciurus; species Sciurus vulgaris. Next base: position 130,781,757 of record NC_136469.1, on the reverse strand, counting down.
TGGTTCAGTGGTGCCTTACTTGTCTTTGTGACATAGTTTAGGTGTTCCACGTTCAGTGTATTTACGGATTCTAGTGTCTACTTAGAATTTTTTATATTATTCTGTAAAAGAATGAAATGGTGACCTTGATAGTATTTCTGTCAAAAATATTTCTTGTGTTCTCCTTTCTCCCTGTCAGTACTGCTTTACAATACCCTCCACAAGTTTACGACACCCTCCAAGAGATTTGTTGCAGGTAAGATGAACTAAGCACTTTTCTTATACAAACAACTTAAATCCAAAAAAACCTAAGCACACTTTTTTTTTTTTTTTTTTTTTTTGCCTTAATGATAAAAACTGATAGGTAATAGGTTTATCAAGTGAAAAAGTATTTTGGAAAGAAACTCTGTAACATGAGATATTATGAAAGTATACATACAAACACTTGAAATTGTTATGCATAAAACTGCCCCGTATACTTAAAAACTTGGTGAGCTCAATTTTCTAGTGTAAGTCTTTCAAATGAAGAGTTTCAGTGGCTCTGAACTCATTCCAAATAAAAAACAGCACTTTACCATTAGTACGTTACAGAAACAACATTTTTACCTAAATGAAGGTGGAAATTTAGCTGTAGAATTCCACAAAGAAAGTTTTGCAGAGTTCCTAGGTAGCATTTAAAGATGTGCATCATTTTTATGTTTGTGTTGGTCATCTTAGCAGTGCATATCTTTCAGCCATGACAGCTATTATAATTTTCCTTCAAAATAAATTGAAATTAAACTGGATCATCAAATTGATGTAGCCCAAGGTGTTAAACCAAAGTTTTTAAAAAGAAGGAAATATTTAATCACATTGATCACATCAGTATTAATGCTAATCCTAAAATCCATGTGTATTCAACTTTTGTTAAGCTTAATGTTGCAAAATACCTGTGATGATGAGCTTAAAAAGAGGAAAGGTTTATTGTGACTCACAGGTTTGGTAGTTTTAGTCCGTGTTTGTTTGGCTTATTACTTTGGGACCTTTGGTTAAATAGTACATTACAGAGGCAGTACTTGGGGGAAGCCTATTCATATCTGGTCAAGTAGGAAGCAAACAGTGAAAGAGGAGGGACTGAAGTCCTGACAGTTTCCTTCAAAGACATGCTGCCAAGTAGCCAGTCACATAACTTCCTTCCATTAAGCCCCACCTCCTAAAGGTTTACCACCTTCTAGTAGCACCGTGGGCTGGGGACCAAGTCTTTAACACATGGGCTTTTGGAGAATGCTTTTCGTAACCACAGCATACCTTTATAAAGAAAATAATATAATAGCTAAAACTTATATAGCACTTTCTATGTGCCAATCATTTATTTGTTTTATGTTTATTAACCTGGTCTTCAGTACCTAGAATGATTACTGGCATTATTTCCAAATAAAACATTTATTGACTACTACTTTTTCCCAGTGATTTGAGATGATGTCCTTTTTATACATTCAATTTCTATATGTGTTTGAGTGTACTTACTTCTGGGCATTCTGTTTTGCCAATAGACCAGTATGATACTCTTAAGTTATTTAGACTTTTAAAAATGCCTTAATGTGTTTTAGTGCTGGTCCCATTTCTGTGTTTATTTTTCTTTCCACTAAATTTAGCATCAGGTGATGTAGCTTAAAACTGTTAAGTTTTCATTGAGACTTGGTTAAATTTACAAATTAATTTACACAATAATATGGTCCTTCTATTTGTTGAAAGGCTATTTTTTTCCTTCAGTTGTATTTTAATTTTTATTTTAATAGGTCTCACATTTTTATTGACAAACATCTTATTTTTTGTTACTGTTACATATGAAATCTTTTTTTCCATTAAATATTCCAAAAGATTGTTTGTATATATGTAAACTACTGATTTTTGTATGTTGATTTTGTACTTGGTAATCTAATTGAGCTATCTTACTATCTGTATTGTAATAGCTATTAATAAAATATCTTGAATCTTCAAAAGAAAAAAACAGTTTGTAGAACCTTATATCATATTATTCCTCCTCCAGGAGCTTCTCAAAAACAGAAGCCAGGCACTATAGTAAGTACTTGTTGAGTAATCACAGAGCTGTCATTGCACATTAACATATTTAAATATTTAGCTTATTTTAGCATATTATATGAGAAATTTAATGAGATTTTTATTACCATATTAGTAGAAAATGACTTGGTGATGAAGTTAACATGGACATTAGGAAGATGCTTTCCGTTTGTGGGATGAGAATGAGGTCAATATATTAAATTAAGAAAATTGAAATTAAAATTCTATGTGCAGAAATAGTCTTTTCTTTTGTTTATCTTTCCCTACAACTTTGAACTGACACAGTATGTTTGAAATATTATCTGGCTAATTTTATTACATGGAATTTTGTCTTATTTTTGAAGATTTCTAATTTGTCAAGTAGAAATCATTTCATGTGAGCAATCATTTAAGAAAGTATTCATGTTTATCCTAAAGAAGAGAAAACTAAGGAGTGTAAATATATCAAAATTAATTCTACTGTCATATATAACTAAAAAGAACCAATTTAAAAAATAGTATTCTTATATATTTGGAAAGCTGTCACTTGGAAGTATAAGAGAATTTGTGTCACTTTCAGGGAAGATCTTGCAATTGAGGAGCAGTGTAAACTTCTACACTAGTTTATAGACATAAACTGGGAAATGCACTAATGGAAGAATAACTAGAATGTCATGGAAGTGAGGGAACAGAGTAGACAAGTAAAAAAAAGAAAAAGGAAACTATATAAATCAAGTGCCATAAAAGTGAACATTTGAGAAAGCAAGATCAGGAAAGGCTACATAGAAGTTGGTAACAGAGCTAGGCCTAAGAGTACAAGCAGGCACTTGGGTGTATAATTCTGTGGAGGTGTGTGTTTATTCCTTGCTTAAGAAAAAAATTTAGAAATGATTAGGTTGGATTAAATGGGAAATCTTAAGACTATGAGCTTTGAGCCCATCCAATAGTAGAAAAAGAACTGTAGAAGAGGGAGAAGTGAACTAGTATTTGCTGGGTGTTTTGGTCAGCTTTTTCACAGCACTATTGTAGAGGAGGAAGAGTTTATTTGAGGACTCCCAGTTTCAGCGGTCTCAATCCATGGACAGCTGGCTCCATTCCTCAGAGCTTGAGGTGAGGCTAAACATCATGGCAGAAGGATGCAGTTCACATCATCCGGAAGCACAGAGAGAGAGAGAGAGAGAGAGAGAGAGTCTCCACTCTCCAGATACAACATATATATCCCAAAGCCATGCCTCGATTCCAGTCTCCTCCAGATACATCCTGCCACTTCAGTTACCACTCAGTTTACCCCTATCATTTAAATAGCCAATTGGGTTAAGACATTTACATCCCAATCATTTCTCCTCTGAACCTTCTTGGATTGTCTCACAGGTGCGCTTTTTGGGAACACCTCATATCCAGACCATACACTGGGTGAACAACTTGATGTATAACCGTATTCATTCCTTCATAACAGCTTTCGTAAGGCTTTATTATTTCTCTCCTTTAATTGACCAAGAAGTCAAGGCCCAGGGATGCTAAATAATCTGCTTAAATTCATAAATCTTGTAATTGGAGTTCAGATACTGACCCAGTTGTGAGCATAAAGCTCTGTCTTCCTTATCACATGTTCATCACATCCGTAGGGTTGAGTGTAGAAAGTGAAGGAAAAGGAGACAATGAATAACCTAAGTTTTTCTGTCTGGAGCCAGGAGACTGGTAGTACCTTGAATTAAGAAGGATTTATAACTTCATTGTGACAAACTTAGTTTAAGTTAGCATAGGGAACTTGTAGCACATTTGGTAGAAGACTTGATTATGTCACTGAAGAAGTAGGTCATGATACACAAACCATAACATTTGGAATTTAGGAATTACAGAGGACAGAGAAGGTGGGGAGGCCACCCCTCTTAGAAACTTAGTATATGTTTCCTAATGTGGGCAGAGTATTGCATACAAGATTCTTAAGGTATATTTTAACAAATCATTTGGAAAAATAGTATGTTATACCTCTTGTTTTTTGCAGATCCTTTTTATTTTGCAGTTAATGAAATCATTGAAATTGACATAATATCATCTTTTCCTATTAGTCTTTTCAGGCATCTGGCTGTGTACCATAACTTTCTGTGTGTCTTCTACTGTATTTTTTACTCTGTTCTGTTTTGATCTTTCTGTTGATAACAGATAAACATATTTCAAAATGAAGTTTCATTTAACTGCAGGAATAAATAAGAAGCAATGCAGAAATCAGAATGCCCTGGAGGTTTACAGTTGAGAAACAGGGTAACAGGTACAGAGCCTTTCTTTGTTTTTTTTTTTTTAACCCCGCTGTGGTACTGGGTATTGTGTGTGCTCTTTCCTGCCTGAACTTTGCTTTTCTAAATGGAGAGACCAACGTTGTTAGTGAGACAGTCTGCTACATATGGATGCAGGATGAGCCTTATTGCATTCACCTCTTTTTTGTTGATGTTCTGTTTTTTCCAGGAACCTATGATCAAAGGACATCCTCAAGTAGACCAGTAAAACAGAGGACTACAGTTCAGCAAAGCAAATCCTCCTCATCAGTAAGCTCTCCAGAATCTGCAAAAAAACTTCATCCTCGACCAAGTGATAAACTTAACCCTAAAACAATTAATCCTGTAAGTACAATAAGTATTCCTAAATTGGTAGTGTTTTTAAAGGTATTTGGATTTAGCCTAACTGGTTGAGCCATTCTGAATGTTGTGCCAAGTTCCCTCTGTTTGTTTTGAGCTAGTTTAGTCAGTTTTGGTAGCCCAAAACTAGCAAAGAGAAAACTCCGGATAACTTTCAGAATGCTTCAGTAGCACAGAGTGCAAGTTTAGAATTAGCTCTTTCTTTCCTCTGCAAAAACGTGTGGAAGACAGGTAATGACTTGAGATATAAAATAAAATAAAGCATTGACTTACAAAACTCAGTTCGCATTCTGAGCAATGCACAGCCAAAGCAGTGTTTCACTCATCTGGATGTAATTCCCGTTAAGAAATTTTACGTTTTTAAAGTTGCTTTCAAATAATCGGATAAGTTACTTGAAAATATATACTCTATTTTTAAGCTTCTGCGTATTATTTTTTTAAAAATCAGTTATATTTTTTAATATGTTAATCTAATTTTGTAATTTAGTAACTATTTTATACGATTATATTCAAAGTACTATGTGGTAAATATTTTGTGCCTAAATTCTCCTTAAAAACTGGTTATTAATGTGCACATTATTTATGCTGTGATTAATTTGTTGTGATTGGTCATCTGTTACATTATTTGACAGTAGGTGTAACTAACGTATTAATATAATAGCAGACTAAAAGGTGTGAAGTTATATAATCTTACGAAGGCACAGCCAAACATATGTTTGTGAGAATCTTGCATGAGCTTTGGCTCTCTCATCTCCCCCACCCTCAACCTAATTCTTTGTTTTTATAAAAACTTAAAGCCAATTTGGAGAAATGCTACAGATTCTTTGAGCATAGACAACATCTGTATTTGACTGGAGAGTGAATGGGAGATATGCTGGTGGCTAAAACCAAATACTATCCTTGTTACTTAACACCTCTTCTCCATGCAGCCCTCACCTTGAAAAGGGGAAAGACCTGTCAATCCATGTGTGGTTTCAGCCACCTTCACACCTTCTGAAACAAGTTAGAGGCTTAAAAAATAAAATTTATCATGCTTTGTTGTGGGACAGAACTGACATTTTTTTCAGTTCTGTTGCTGAATGTTAATGATGCATGTTAACCCACAGTATTCTGAAAGGCAGGGTGTCTGATTTCAGCAGGATTAAAATTAGTTGGGTATTACAGAGTGGAGGTGAGAGTAATATTTTTTTATGTTTTATTTCAGTTTGGTGAACAGTCAAGGGCTCCTTCTGCATTTGCAGCTATTTACTCTAAAGGAGGTATTCCTTGCAGGTAAAATCAATACAATTTCTAACTGATCATATTATTCAAAATAATTGACTAAAATCAACACAGTATTCAGTTTAAACATATTGAAAAGTTTAAATATCAAGGTTGAAATAAAGGTGATGTATTATCCTGGCTTTTAAATTGGTATAGGTCCCTGGACATATTAAAGATAACCTAATTCTAAAATGTAATTACAGAGTTCTATGGTAAACTACCACATAATTGAAGAAATTGAACCACTTTTAAAACAATCAATTTAAGCATTTATACACTTGAGCAAAAGTGAAAGTGATAATTTAATGAAGTAATATTTCTTAGTAAGTACATATGTCTGCTTTAACTTTCCTTTGCATGTTTGTCCTGCTACGTTTCTTCACAAAGCATCAATTTTAGCCTGATCTAGATGATAGAAAATTTTATTTTCATGTGGAAAAGCTAGTCACAGTAATATTTTTTCTTTTGGTTTCATAATTTTAAAAATTAGTGTTTCATAATATTTTCAAATTTTGAGTGGAAAATAAGCTTTACGGTACGTTTTTCAATTCTTTGTTATTATTTCGTATTTGAAATCAGAATTGAGGCCCCATTTCAAGGTTTTTAAGTGTCATCCCCTCAAATAATTGTGTTTTGCTAAAAATATTAGTGTTATAGAACCTTTTGCTTAATGTAAAAATAACACTAAAGAAGTAGTCAAGAAATCAAGACCATTACAAAAAAAATGTGAATTCTGTTTGGGGGTAATTTAATTAGATCACCGTCACACTGTCATGGTTGCAGCAATGACCCCTTGAGTATATTCACCTATTGAAACTTACCAAATCATGTGTTTTAACTATGTATAATTTATTGTATCATTTATGCCTCAGCAATCCAAAAAAAAAAAAAAAAACAGTGGGGGAGCAGTGAAACTCTCAATTCACAGCTTACTGCTTTGTGACCCTGTAGGGGCCATTATTTCACTGTTTAACAGGGATTAAACCTGATTTGCCTTCAAATAATTACTACTATGGTTAAAATAAATGACCTCTATCTGAAAAACAAAGTTCTTTATAAAACATTAATTTTCCTAGTTATTGTACATTTACATTTTTCATTTCTGTAGATTACCTGTTTTGTTATAATTAGGACTGAAAGATAACCTATTGGAGCATTTGTTTTAAGATTCATAAATACAACATACTTAAATACCATAATTGCAGATTTAACAAATATTGAGTTACCAGTTTTTCTAAAGAATAAGAATTTGCATGATTATAGACATTGTTTTTTAAAATGTCCTTATAATACCTTTTAAAGTTATGATACTCCATGTTACAAGATAATTCTAATGTGGTTAACTCTATAAAGAATATGTATGTTACAAGATCACTGTTTAATACATATTTATATTTTCCTTGTTACCTTCACTGACTTTTGTATTTTAGATTGGTACATGGTTCAGTAAAACACAGGTTACAGTGGGAATGTCCTCCTGAAAATCTTCCATTTGATCCTCTTCTTATTACTTTAGCTGAGGTAAATATTTTATCTTTATTGAATATTTAAGGGAAAAATATTTTAAAATTGCATTCATTACATGCTATTTTAGAACTTTCCAGTAAATCTCATTCTGTACTTTTGAAATAACAATGAAACAATAGACGTTAAAACACTGTGCTCCCTTAGGAAGTAATTTGGATTGTCATATTAGTTTATTAGAAATTGATTAACCAGGTTTATAAACATGAAATTAGTCTATTGGGGATTTGTACATAAGTGGATGAAATATTCATACTTAAAGAAACAAAAATACATGGAGTCACAATGAGGAGAAAGATTCATTTTTTTTTTTTTCTTTTAAACTAGTTAAAGCAGAACAGCAGGAATTGAAACTTAAAATGCTGTCAGACACTAAGTGGTGGTTCTGTCCCTAAACAACTAATTGCATTAATGTAGTGCTTTCTTAGGAAATTGATACTGACTACCTTAATGTCCATTTGGAGAAATCTGTGGATGTCTGATCTATTTGTAAATTTCCAGTGGAATATCATAGAGGTGGTTTCTGTAAAAGATTTTTTTAAATCTTCTTATAGGTTCCCTTAGGTAATTTAATATCTGTGTCAGGGAAGAAGCTAGCTGAGTCTTAGTTTCAAGTGAATTGACATATCTTCTGTGAATTTTATTCCTAGAATTTGAACCAGAAGTTAAGAAATTAATTTACCAGTTGTCTTATGTTTAAACTTAGTAACTTGCCATATTTAAGAGTCAAGGATCATTTTGTTGTTGTTAAGAAACAAATGATTATATTAGAACTTTGATGAGCTTAGTTTAAACAGGTAATATGTTTATAAAATAAGCCACATAGTAGTAATTTAAGTGAAAACATGACATTGAGTGAACTCTAGTGCTTTTTTCTTTATTTAAAGAAACACTTGCATTTTCTATTAAAATACTGGGGAGGGGCAAGTGAAGGAGGACAGAAAAAGTAGATAATTTTGCTTTGTGATATTTTTAAATTACAATAAAAGCATCAAAATCTATAGGGCCTCTAGTTTTACAGTTACACTTAATGTCTTAAGTGGACTTACTACTGAAGATTGCCATGTTGATTTTATTAGGACATTGCTTTCCTTAATTTGTAACTCTACTTGCAGAATTATTTTGTTATTATAAATTGTGTATTTTCCAAGATCTGAGGAGATTCAGCTTATTCAGGATGGTGTAGCTGTAGTATTTGGGGGATAAACTATTTTGAAATTCACTTTTTAAACTTGATACTAAAATTTTTAAAGAATTAGTGATGTTTTCTTGGTTTTCAAAATAGCCTTTAAACATTTTATACATTGTAGTAAATTATGTTTTAAACAAATCAAAACTTATGATATCTTTGAACTCTATAGAAATCATAGGGTACAGTGAATGTTTTGATTTGAAGAGTCCTTAAAGGTACTCTGACGCTAGAAAACATAAAGTCAGTCTATTGTGTGCTTATTATCACCAAAGCTTGTATATCTTTATTGGGTAGCATTTTTATCTTTCCCTTCCACTCACTTAGTAACTGGTAAGTAGTACAGAGAAACCACCTTTGAAACTTACTTGAGCTTTTGACCTGTGATTCATCTTCAAAATGAACAGGATACAAGTACTCTTAAGATAAACCTGTGTTCTAAAATTTGTCTATGTGCTTGTTGGCCTTGTTTTCAAAAGTACAGTAGTGTTGAGGATAGGGAGTGATAGATAACTATTGGGAAGCAGGTATAAAGGACAAATCATTTGAAAATTAATATTGTTTCTAATGATGACTTTGCAGACAGTTATAATTATTCAGGTCATGTATAATTAGTCAAACTGAAGAAGTTTTGCTGCTGCTTTTTTTTTCCTATGTTTTATCTTTTTGAAAAAAGTCATACATCTCTTTATCTTGATTCACAGTGATTGGTTAAATCATGAAAATAGTGCTGTGTAGTTATTTCTAATGCATTTAGGGTGGAAGGCATGAGAAATGATCTGTAGAAGCTTATGCCATATTTTTATTTTGCATTCCAGTGTTAAAAATGACATTTGAAATTTTACAGTGTTTCTTGTTCATAGTATAAGATTTGGTTTCTGAATATCTTAATATAAAATATTTAAACATGAAGGAAATATGTATTAGGAACTCATTAAAGTTGTAGAATACATTAAGTTTGGGGTATAATAGGCATTCATAAAGGGGTGGTTTTAAACATTTTTAGACTAATTTGCTGTGCTTTCAGACATTGTTTAGAAGTAGATATAAAATGATTTTATATTCTAGTGTGTTTTCATCTTTCTTTTTTCATTTGTTTTTCCTTCTCTTCCATTTCTCCTTTTTCTCTTTCCTACATGGTTTTTTTTTCATTTTTTTCTTCATTCCTCTGTTTGTTTTCTTGTTTCTCCCTTCATTTTTCCTATTCCTATTATGTTTTCTTACTGTTTTTCTTTTCTTCTGTGGGTAGAGATTCCCTCTCTTTTGTGTATATCTTTTGTTCTACAGTTTCTTAGAGTAATTGAAATTTATAATTACTGAATTATATATATTAGGAAAGCAATAATCATACTTTTGATTTAGGTTAGTGAAAATGCAATTTTTTATTTATTAGCATAACAAGGTGGTAGTGAAACTTTTTTTCCATTTTATTTTTTGTCTTTGACAGGGCCTGAGAGAGACTAAACATCCGTATACCTTTGTGTCAAAGGAGGGTTTTAGAGAATTACTTTTGGTCAAAGGTGCTCCTGAAAAAGCTATTCCTTTGCTACCTAGACTGATTCCCGTGCTAAAGGCAGCTCTGGTATGTCATCACTTACTTCATTGTGCTTTTTATTTAGAAATCACATGATAGAAAAAAGAAAGCTCCAATATATGTAGACTATTTTATGCCTTCTCCCCTATTTCTGTATTATATGCAAAGTAGTCCTTGATCTGTGATTTTGTTGTATATGCAAAATGAGACCATTGTTATTCAAGGCCAGATGATTATAGGATGCACTCAGGGTGTAAACTGGGAAATTTTGAGTAATTGGAAGAAGCAGTGAACTCAAAGTAGTCGTTCTATAAGCTAGATATATTAGTTAATGCTTTAGTCATGATGATAATTTGGTAAAATTTTGCTTCTAGAAGTCCCGTATTAAAGGGTATTTTTGAAATTCTGGTTTTTATTATTATCTTCTAATTTTAAATATTTAATCTTAACTTTTTTCCCTACCTTCTTTCCCATTTTTCTAACCCACCCATCCACCCTTTTGTTTCTTCTCGTTCACCTCTCCTCTGTACCTCCAACCAACCAACCCAAAAGGTCCATTCGAATGATGAAGTGTTTGAAAGAGGATTGTGTGCTCTGGTCCAGTTAAGTGTCATAGTTGGTCCTTCCCTAAATGATCATCTGAAACATCTGCTTACCAGTGTAAGTATTGCAAAGATTAGGGCATTGTGGATACCACATATGTGCGCGCACACACACGGCTTCACGATTTTAATTTATTTAAATTAATCATTGAAATATCTCAAAACCTTAAAAAAAGTCGTCCTAACCAGAAAATATGGAGATTGGACTTACAGTATTCTCTTTATTGTTTTAAAAATGGAAATGCTGATAAGAGCAGAGTTTAAGCTCATAATATAAAGTAACCAAAATTGAATTTATAAAAACTAATGAACAGTATAATAGTATTATACCTGTGTTGATTAACTATGAATTATATACAGCACTCATACACCCTGAGCCTTGGCATCTAGGATTTTTATTGCAGTCTGTCACTCAGGCATGACTGCCTTCATGCCTTTGTGTTTAGAGATTGGTCCGTAACCTTTCCAGAATCTAGCTGATACTCTAACTTAAGGCCCCGACCATAAGTCACATTCCTAGTGTAGATCATCTGGTATAGCCAGAAGCCCCCAAGATAATAGAAATATTCCTGTGTGGCAGGGCATTTTAAAAGCTTAGCGATTACCATCCAGGAGGTAGGAACAAGGACCAAAACTTTATTTAGGTAAGGTTAATCCTTTATTGCACACCAATAGGAAGACTTAAAGTCCCAACTGAGATTAACCACAAAGAGAATGGGGGGCCAGGCGCAGTGACTCATGCTTGTAATACCAGCAACTAGGGAGCCAGTGCAAGAGGATTCCAAGTTCAAGACTAGTCTAAGCAATGTAGCAAAGCCCAAGCAACTTAGCTAGACTCTGTCTCAAAATTAAAAAAAATAAAGGGGCTGGTGGTGTAGCTCAGTGGTTAAGCACCCCTGTGTTCAATCCCTAATACAAAAAAAAGAACCCAAGAGGATGGGAGGACCGTTGCACAATCTGAAAAAAGTAAACTGAAAGACTGTAGAAAAATGTTTTCTCATCAGCCCCTAGGCATTGATAGGCCCTGTGAATCTCTTTCTTTCAAGTTGCCTTTCTCTTCTTTTTTTTTTCTTTTTAATCTTTCTGATAGTCTCTTCTGATCCTGCCCAATCTTTGATGACTGACTGATAGGCCCTGCTACCCAATGTACAAGGGTATGAAGTACTCCTATTGCGTTACTGTTTATCCCTGGGAGAAGGAATGACCAGAACCAACCTTATATGGCCTGGACCATATAAATATGCCTGTCTTATGTAAATTTTAATGAGATGTTTCCTAAAAGAGGCCTTGATATCTTAAGTTATGGGATGTTCTTGAAGTTCTTTTGTGTCTGTGGTTGAACATTGTTACTTTTTCTAATCATTTCAACCCCTACATCACCTCCCCACCCCCACCCATGGACTTCAAAAGCTTTCCAAGAGACTAATGGACAAGAAATTCAAAGAGCCAATCACAAGTGCATTACAGAAGCTGGAGCAGCATGGTGGAAGTGTAAGTAGAACATTCTTGGTTAAGTCACATTTTTGACTGTTTTGTTTAACTTTTAGTTCTAGTATAAAAAAAATTTTTAACAAGTATTATCCCATTTCAGCTGTAAGTAAATATGTGAAGGTGATATTTTCGTTTTAGAGCTCACAGTTTCTGGGACTAAGGTCACAGTTTCTTGGTAAACCCATGGAGTGTATATTTTTCACTGTGCTTACCAAGTGGCACACCAGGCAGTATACCACTAGTTTCTTCCTGTAAAGTTTTTTAAATGTTTTGTTTTGACCATTGGGAAGCTCAGGAGGAAAAAAAATACCTCATTTGCAGAACTCATTTGAAATCAGACTTTCTTCCCCTCTGCTTTTATATACTTGGTGCTGGGGATTGACCCCAGGGCTGTGTACATGCTGAGCCGGCACTTTACCATTGAGCAATACTCCCAGCTCTCTTTTTTTCCATTTAATTCGCCATCTTTTTTGCCTCAAAATTTTACAATCTACCATAAAGATTGAAATGACACTTCTGAATAACTGCGCTATTGTGTGTCGCATGTGAGTATACACACACACACATTCTCTCTCTCTGTCCCTCTCTCTCTCTCTCTCTCTCTTTGAATAGTTCATTACTTTTCAAGGTATTCTATTACTATTTGGTGTCAAATAACAGGTTGCATTTTCATCATTTGAAAGAAGTGTTCACATAATTAAGTTTTAGAACTATTTCCATAGATCAGTCTTGTTTTGGAGATTACAGTTTATCAGATTTTAATAATAGAATCACATGTAATTATCTTAACAGTGAAAAAAAGTTTCATTTTTGGTACTTTCAAAAGGAATTAATTATAAGAAAATTTATATGATCATAAAAATTGTAAAATGGTGAACAAGTTAGTTTAAGCTTTACCTAAATTATCTAGTTCCACTTATTCTAATGAGTTTCTTAATTGATTGTACTGTTTCCATAATGAATGTCTTGATAAAGTTTATAAAGAGCCACTAAGTCCCTAAGCCTACTAGATAATAAATTTCTGTTGTGATTTAAGACGTAGGCAGAGGATTAGCATTCACACATCTTGTTGAGAAGATTTGTAGAGAACTGGTCTCTAGCCAACCCAGTAACCCCTCTTAACAAAAGTGAAATACTTATTCACAAATATACTTGCTAAACTGAGAATTTAAAATGTATTTATCCTTTCCTCCTTTATGAAATGTGAGTAAACAGATGCTACATACTGATGACAGCTTTTTTCTCAGTTTAATCCCTCTATTTTATTTTCTATAAAGATACATTGTAACCAACTAAAATTTAGTGAAATTTCCAATTACAACATAATCTTTGAAATGGGAGAAAAGAGTCAATGGGCATGCTTTGTTTACTACCATAGGTCTTAAAATTTCTAGAATGTAGTAGAGATTATTTTAATATTTGCTGAACCTTTAACCAAATAACACAATTGATGCAAATAATACAATTTGCAATCTATCTTTCAAAGTAGTCAGTATTATCTTTTACCTCACAGGGGCTGGAGGAAGACTATGTATGGGCATGCTTCTGTTTGTACCTCATTTTAATTTCAGTTTTGCCAACCCGGGCAATTCCCCTTAATTGCTTTCATCCAAGGATAGGTATCTGTCCCTTTTCCTGTTCCTTAACCAGTTCTTCACCATCCTTCACACTCTCCTACTGTTCACTGGATCAGAACTCTCATCCCTGATTCCTGTTGTTTTGCTCCCTTTATTGAATTCATTCCCTTAAATTATAAATATGCCCCATATTTTTTTCGACAGTTTTTCCTCCTACATAAGCTCCCATTTCTCCCTTACAGCTTTTTAATCTGAAATTCTCCCTAAATGCTTTTCCACATTGTGTGCATAATGGAACAGTAAGAAGTGTGTGTGTTTGTGTGTTTGGGCGGGGCTGTTAGCATGTAAAGAGATTTTTTTTTTTTTTTTTCCGGGTACTGGAGTTTGAACTCAGAGGTGCTTGGCCACTGAGCCACATCCCCAGCCCTATTTTTTTGTATTTTATTTAGAGACGGGGTCTTACTGAGTTGCTTAGCACCTCTCCATTGCTGAGGTTGGCTTTGAACTAGTGATCCTCTTGTCTCAACCTCCTGAGCTGCTGGGATTACAGGCATGTGCCATCATGCCCAGCTAAAGAGATCTTGAAACAGCACATTTAGATTTATAGCTGGGATACAGAGGATGTAGTTGACCAATCCCAGGGTTCTAGAGAGTAAGTTCCTTTTTTAATGCCACACAATCTCATTAGCTTTCAATGTTATGAATACAGAATTTTCAAAAAACTTTTGTAGTTATGACTCTTAAGATATTATTTTCTTCAGATGTCTTGTACTCTCCTCCTTATGTCCTATGTCATATTTTAATAATTATGTAATTGCAATAGAAAATTTTCTCTGAAATTGCATATCAAAGACTCAGTTTAATTATTATTATGCTTGCCTTTGGTACTTTCAGTTCTTCATGAACTTAATCATATTTCTCCTCTAAGAACTTAAGTTTCTTTAAATGTCAGAAATGAGTCTTTTAAAAAAGATTATTCTCTATTGCAGTTTCACATTTCTTAGTGTCTCTCTATATTATGATGTGAAGATCCATCTCCTGGAAAAATAAATAGAACATCTGTTACAGACAGAGTTACTTCTTGTAAATAATCTTATTACTACCCACCTTAAATTGTGAGCAGTTCATTCCTAGCCTAATATAATTTTCTTAGTAATATGCTCATTTGTTGTGGGAAAGCCATACACTTAAATATACCCTAATCTGTCTTTCTTTATTGAGTATGTGAGAATGTGCTTCATGATAGGTGCTCTTCTGTGTACCTTTAGGCATCAAATTCACCTAGTCTTCATACAATCCTCAGAGGTAGAGTTTGTTGTTGATCTCCTTTAAAGATCAAGAAACTCAAGTGCAGAGAAATCATTAACCCAGGTTTGACAGTGAAATAACTGAAAGAAGCTGAATTTGAATACTGGTCTGACTCCTAACTGCTTATCCAAATACTTTTTAAAAAGAAAGAAACAATCTTTATTTTACTTAGGAAAAAAGTTCTACTTTTCATTCCATCATTTTGTCCTTATTCCATTTTATTAGGCATACTCCTGCACATGATGATACCTAGTAGGTATCATCATGTGCAGGAGTATGCCTAATAAAATAAAAGTATGCATAATGATGCTAACCTGTTTTTCTGTTGGCAGGGAAGCCTTTCAATCATTAAATCCAAAATTCCAACGTATTGCTCTATATGCTGTTGAATAAGGGAGCCAACAGAAGTCATCTTCCTGCTGACCTTGGAACCCTGGAACCTTATTCAGTTTGGTTTATTCTTCTGTAAATCACAACCACCAGTCATTGTTTACTAGGTTAAGATAATTATATGTACCTGCTGAATCATAGTGAAGGTTGCTCATCAACGAAAAGGAATGGCTAATAATGGAAAGTTATTAAAGGAACTTTTGTAATAGTGTAATTTTGTGGTTTTTTATCATTTGTGTGAAGGACCATTCAGTTTACAAGATCAGGTATGTTTGTATTTATTTTCTAGTGCCTTTTTATTTGTAACATGCTTTTGCAGTCATTTGTAGCTGTGCATTTATATTTATAGGTTTTTTTGCCATTTCTTAGTTTTTATATATATCAAGCCTATAGAAATTTAAAATATTGGTTTAATACTTGTGAATTCACTATTTGCATTGTAAATATGTATTTTATTATGTAGGATGCTTGGAAAATTACTTGCCAGAGTATTCTAGTTTAAGAAATTTTTTTAAGTGTGTAAATTACATTACGGGTTTGTTGTGTTTTACAACTTGTTAAAACTACCTAAACTTTAGGTGTTAATTGTATTTAAGTAAATGTTATTTTTGCATTTCATGACCTGAAAGTTTTGATGTATATAAACAGATACTCAGAAATTAAAATCTTTAAACTTGTATTTATTCAGTGACTTTGTTGTGCTTGCTTATGTTTAATAGTGAATTTAGCATTTTAAAAGAAATTTTAAGATATAATTTACTGCATGTCTGTAATCCCAGCAGCTCAGGAGGTGAGGGAGGAGGATTGCAAGTTCAAAGCCAGCCTCAGCAATGAGGAAGGCCCCTGAGCAACTTAGTGAGACCTGTCTCAAAGGAAAAAATATAAAGAGGACTGGGGATGTGGCTCAGTGTTTGAGCACTCCTGGGTTCAATCCCTGGTACCAGGAAAAACAAAAAAGATATAATTTACAGATATAGTTCAGAATTTTCAATGTAGAAGCTGACTATAGATCATTCTGAAAGAGGAAGAAGTAGAGGAAGAGACATAGCAAGCAAGAATGAGACCTATCTTACTGGCAAGAAGAGAGACTATATGAACTTGAGTATCCACACTAAATCCAAAACAGTGATACTTTGAAAGATTGGGGATATTTAAATCAAAAGAATGAAATCACTATTTTACATGGAAGCAAACTATCTTAGATCTCGGAAGCATCTACAAATGCCCTTTCCTTTTTCTATCCCCCAAGCACCTGGGTGAACCTCTTTGTAATGTCCACTTTATTTATTTATGTACTTATTTATTTATTTATTTTTTAATTGGTACCAGGGATTGGACCCAGGGGCTCTTAACCACTGAGCCACATCCCCAGCCCTTTTTTGTACTTTATTTAGAGTCAGGGTCTCATTGAGTCGCTTAGGGCCTCTCTAAGTTGCTGAGTCTGGCTTTGAACCTTGGGGTCCTCCTGCCTCAGCTTCCTGAGCTGCTGTGATTATGCATGCACCACTGCACAGTCTCACAGCTGCCTGCCCACTGGACTTGATTTGATTTTTTTCTTCTTTGTATTCAACAACCAAAGATATCTACAATCTAGAAAATGCCATGAGATTGTAATTATTAGATAAGAAACATTATTTAAAAATAGTATTAGAATAAAGACCTATAACAGACAGTAGAGTTATAAACACTTTATTTTGCTTTTATTTTTCCTTTTTGAAATACAAAATGTGCACATTGAGTTTACACAAACACGCGATGGCAAATTTCAGTGTACATGTATTGTACTACTCTTAATTTCTACACTGGTGATAGCAGGGCAGCTTTCAACATCCTATCTCTACACCAGAATAGATAACCTGATTTATTGTTGCAAAGACAGTTGCAAATTCCTCCTCTTGTAGCCTCTTGGTCTTCGTGATATTTCCACAAAACAGGGAAGATATGTTTATCTATGGTAATGTTGTGGCAATTTTTACAGTTTTGACTTAAGGATCTGAATTGTTGGAGTTTTAGGATGAGCTAAATCATAATACAATCCAAATGAGTAATTCAGCATTTATATTCATTTTCTATGAAATCTTGGTAGTAGTTCTCAATAAGATAGAATCATTGGTGCTTTCAAAGAGAATTCTGCTTGCTGTTTGTTCCTAATAGCTTTGGGGTAGTCAGGGTTTCTTTGTCCCTGAATGGCTTATAATATAAACATGCTGTGAGGAAGTCAGGTGAAAGGAGATGAATCGGCCTTTAATGCTGTTAAGGATTACTTGTTATTAAGCATTATTGTGTATTGGAGGACAGATATCCTGACCCTTTGCATTTGTCTGTAAACATCCTTGGTTTCACAACTTCTTGAACTGCACATAATGACATAATAGAAAATGGTCCACCTGTAAGATTGAACAAATCCAAAATTATATATATATGTGTGTGTGTGTGTGTGTATATATATTATGTAGGCCTTGGCTGTAATATGCATTATGGAAAATTAAGAAATGCTTATTAAAATAAGTTTTATTAGGCATATGCTGATATCTGTTAATAAACTAACTTGTTAAATGTTATAAAAAATGAGAGTAAATTAATGTCTTTTAACAGAAGGTGGGAGATCCATAGTGGTTGGGACTTTGTGTTTTTAGTTTTGGTAGTAATCTTGTTGATGTTCTATAAATGGAATTAAATGAAATTTAGAAATTAAATGCAGATGCAGATATTTTAGAAAACCATTTAAAATCCTTGGACTGAGTACATACAAATGAGTAGCAAAAACACTGATATTTTAAAATCACTGGTATGTGAAAGCCTCAATAATCCCATGGCTAAAGAATCAAAACTATATGCCAAATTCTATTACTTTTGAATATTCATAGAGTATGAAATGAGTTAGAACATCTCATGGACTCAGTGACATTATGAAAAGGATGCAAATTTATAATGGGAAAAAACAGATCTTCAGGGGATTGTTTTATATTAAAACAAAGCTTGTTCGCATAATATGCCTCAGTGTAAAGCTGAGCAATCTATGCTAAAAGTGGTAGCTCCAACTTAAGTGGTAGGGTAGTTCACATTTGTCTGTCTGAGGATCTGTTTGACAAGTTATATCACATTTTCGAAGAGCTGCATGGAGCGCATTATGTTTTCATCCTGCAAGGGAGAAACAGAGGGATTCAATTTAGCATATCTGCCGTGGTAAGTTATCTGTTGGGCCTGTTAAGTATCGCCTCCTCCCACCAACTTCCTATGCCAAAGCTAACATACTGTTTGCAAATGTAAATGACTCTCTATCCATCTTCCACATGATTCCCGGGAGAATCCATTTTATGTATCCTTGAGTATACAGACTCAGATGCTTTATTTAAATCTTGCTGTTAATAGAGAATATTTCTCAAATGATAATGCCAAAATGGAAACCACAGAGGCACTGGTAACTCAAAGTGAGCAAATGAGAATTTTGACATTTCAGGTAGATCACAAGCCAAATCACAGATTTGTACAGATGCAAGGAAACAGGGAGTGAGTGTGTGTGTGTGTGTGTGTGTGTGTGAGAGAGAGAGAGAGAGAGAGAGAGAGAGCGAGAGCACTATGCACCAGCTACCTAAGGATTGGCGTTTTGAGCATGGGAATCCAGATGGTGGATTAAGAAGGATGAACGTTTGCAGTAATCATGCTTCTCTTTCTGTGTTTACTAGTTATGGCTAAATCTGTGTGGCCCTTTGGAGCTTCTAAAAATGATAGGAATTTGTTGGGATGAACCCAACTACTATGTATAACTATAAAACTAGTAAAAAAAGTTAATTGTGCCCCACAAAATAGATAAAATTAAACGGAAAAACAAATGAGCTCAAACCAGAGAGAGGATTGGATAGGAGAAAGCATTACACAGTGGCTGTGTTCAGTTTAGTATATTCCTTAGAAATGAGCTACGAGGACAGACTGGACGTTTTAGAAGCTCATGTCAATTTTATGAATGCTCTGTGAGCTGTTCATAGTCACAGTAAATGGCGGCTGAGCCAATAATGGCTTCCATTGCTTGAAACCAAGTAATGACATCACCATTAGCTAGGTTAATGTTACCATGTTAATTCTATCCAAAGATCACTACTTTGAAATATGATCTAAGACACAGGCGTGCAACAGGAAAGATAAAGAACAATAAAAAGTGAGGAAAAAACCTAAAGCAACAAATTTCTTTTGTTTCCATGATTGTTTTAAAAATCCTTTATTGTGATTCTATACACACATCAAGTCCAATAATTCTAGTGAGCTAACACTGGTTTTCCTAAGTGTACAGATTTCTCCTTTGAGAATTTTCTACTCTCTTTTTTGTGACTGAAGAAGACATTTCCTGGGTTCAGCTAAAAAGCCATTTCTTGCTTACAAACACCAGAGCAATAACATTTCTTTTAGAAATTGGATATCAGCTTGACTTGTGATATATATGTGGCTGTACTTAATTTCTAATTCTATGGAGACATAGATAAATATACATAAGTCCAGGAAAAGAGCCATTAGGTTGCTCATGTTTCATTGTCAAAAATGAACACTCACTGAGGAATTTGGTGAGCCAAAACACAGTACCTGAGTAATGTTTGTACCTCCAGAGCTTTCTACTTAACCTGCCTCCAGGAGGCACCATATAATGTTGATTGAATGAATGTATAAATTAACACTTGTTTTCAGAGTAGTAGTCCTGTCTCCATCGGAGTGCTGAGCTTAGACATTCGATCTTTATATTTTGCCCAGTTTATGTTGCTTAACTTGCAATCTCACTGTAGCTGTTATGGAAACAAAAGGGACAGTTCTTTCCTATCAGTACTTACTTTTTGGCAACTTTCGATGAACTCATCAATGGTAACAACCCCATCTTTATTTTTGTCCATTTTCTGTTCAGGAAGAAAAGAGAACATATTATTCAGACTTACCTTACCTTTCCCTGTCCTCCCACCTGAACCCAATGGCCAAAGTGGGTAAAAAGAAAGCCCGTCTGCTTGTTTTATGTGGAAGAATTGCATCATAGCAGGAACTTGAGGTTTCTTGGAATAAGAATCATATGACCAAATCCTTCCATGTTGTGCTTTTTCCAGTGCAGTGTGAAGACCTAGAGTCACGCTGCCCTAGGTAAAAAGCCTGTTTTCTGAATATGACAGCTCAGATGATTTGCTCTACTTTTAGAGCCATGGTTTTCTCATCTGTAAAATGGGGCAAATGAGGGTTTATAATCTCATGACATTCTCGTGAGAACTGAATGGAAATAAATGAAAACTTGTGAAACTTGTTAATTGCTTAGTGATATCATGAACATTCAGTGATTATACTCATAGGGGTTATAATAAATTCAAAATTATTAAATTTACCAAGATGGTTAAGTTTTCTATTGTTTTGTCCTTTTCAGTAAAACTTATCTGCCTTTGTGTTCTTTTGAATCATCATGGTGCTTTTCAAATATCAGGAATTTTTCACCAGTTTTCCCTCCCTCCCTGACTTCTGTTTTCATTCCTACCTGGAAAAATGTCTCAACGTGTTGTCTGGGAGCGTCTTCTTTGAGGACAGGATATGTACATTTACCCATCATATCGTATATTGCCTTCATTATATCAAGCATTTCCTGGAAAAGAAGAGACACGAGTCTGCATACTAAGTATAAAGAATCTAAGAAACTTTGACAAATTTTTTCCAAATGTTTCAAATTTTTAAAAATTATCTTTGATTCGTCATGAGCTGCCTTTTGGGTTTTCTAAAGGCAAAACCAACAAATAGCTTTTTGCCTTTTGCAGCAGAATCAGAATGTAAGAATCAATTCTTAGTTGCAAAATGAAACAGATTCCAATCAATGAAAGTGCAAAGGAACTGAACAGACACTTCACAGAAGAAGATATGTGATCAATAAAGATTTTATCTCAGACCAGTCAGAATTCCAGTTATCAAGAATACAAGTAACAAATGTTGGCAAGGATGTGGGGGGAAAGGCACACCCATAGATTGCTGGTGGGACTGCAAATTGGTGCAACCACTCTGGAAAGCAGTATAGAGATTCCTTGGAAAACTTGGAAAAGAACCACCATTTGATCCAATTATCCCACTCCTTGGTATATACCCAAACGACTTAAAATCAGCATACTCTAGTGATGTGGCCACATCAATGTTTATAGCAACTCAATTCACGACAGCTAAGCTGTGCAACCAACCTAGGTGCCCATCAACAAATGAATGGATGAAGAAAATGTGGTACATAAACACAATGGAATATTACTCAGCCACAAAGAAGAATGGAATTATGGCATTTGCTGGTAAAAGGATGGAACTGGACACTGTCATGCTAAGTAAAATAAGCCAATCTCCAAAAAGCCAATGACCAAATTTTTTCTCTGACAACGTAGATGCTGACTCACAATAAGCGGGGAGTAGGGAGGAAGGAGTGCAGGTTCACCAAATTGCACAGGGGGGAATGGAATGAAGGGAGGGAGAATGGGAATGGAAAAGGCAGTAGAGTGAATTGGACATAATTTTCCTATGTTCATATATGAACACACCACTGGTGTAACGCTACATCATGTACAACCACAAGAATGGGAAGTTATACTCTATGTATGTTTGATATGTCAAAATACATTCTACTGTAATGTATAACTAAAAATAACGAACCCCTCCCCACCAAGAAAAGAAGCAGATTTGATACATTTAACATCAGGAAAGGAGTGTTCTGGTTTAGTGTTTGGATTTCTGTAGACGTTACATTTTGTCTATTGAGTTATTACATGACTTGTTTACTGTTTACCAGTTTCTATTGGCAATAAAATATGTTGTGTTTATAATTACTAAAATGAATTACTAATTACAAATAATTACTAATTATTTGACTTATCAAGATTTTCCTTATTTTTTCCTACTATAGCTTTAAATGAAGAAGTCACACATAAATGATTGTCAAAATATTTTGACTCTGGGAGACACCTTGACATGTTAAATAATATCTAATTTTTGTTTTTGTCATTCTCAATCTTATGAGACTAAAAATAATATTGAATTACTTCAGCATTCAGATTTATCATTTCCATAAAAAGTCTGGTTAGATGGATAATACTGATTAATATATATTTACTTTTGAGAGTATTCTAATTTAAATGATTAAATAGCTTGTAGTTTAAAACAGGTGAAACTTTTTAAGATGTTTGGAACATAGATAGCTATGTTCAAAAAAGTTTGTCAGATGTAGGCAGAATTCATGAACTGTGTTACCCATAGGGATCGAAAGGAAGTGAAGGTCTGAAAGATACGTAATGCTCCTGAGACACCTGGGTAATGAATGTCCATGCTATATGAAATACAGAAGAGGCCCCAGGTATTTGGGATATGCTCCATATACATGAGCAATTAATATTCATGAGGTCTTAATTCAGGAATTAATGGTAACACCTATTCTGACCCTATGTGTCCTTTGCTTAAGAAAAATAAATCGGTCCAGGGAAGCACCTCAGTGATAAAAGGCTTGCCAAGCCTGTGAGTGGCCCTGAGATCAATTCCAGGACCAAAAGTAAAAAGTAGTGCCAGGTATGGGGGTGCACACCTGTATTCCTAGCAACTGGGGAGGCTGAGGCAGGAGGACTGCATGTTTGAGGACATCTTGGACAGTCTAGTGAGATCTTGTCACAAAAAAATATTAAGAGGGCAGTGGATATAGCTCTGCAGTAAAGTGCTCCTAGGTTTACTCTCCAATACCACAAGAAGCAAGGAAGGAAACCAACACACAGAACTACTGATCAAGCTATAGCTGTGGTCAGACATGTCCTTGTCCTCTGATAGAGCAGGTTCGTGTCATTGGTCCTGGGCATTCTGTCTGTAGGACCCTTTGTTCACAACCCAGCTCAGGGGAAGCGAGTGAGGCAGAGGGAAAGGTCCTATGAACACGGAGAGTACCCAGGATTCGGGTGGCATGTCCTGTAACACTGACCCTGTCCTACTCTAAGTGTGGTACCCGACCTAACCCATTCCTTTCCCTTTGCTTCTCACTGTTTTAAGTTTAAACCATCTTTATTAGGTCAGGGAGTCTTCTTCTCTGGATAGCCTGCCTGGAAGCGTGCTTGGAGAACCCACCATTGCATCAGTTCATTCCCATGAAGCACAAGTCAGAGCACAATCCATATGATTGCAAAATTCCTTGCTTCCACAGGGATTGGGTTTTGTTTAAGGAAAAGGGTTTCAGGCCAAATATTCAAACATGGTTTGGAAACATTTCTTCCCCTCTGATTCTAACCACCATCTTTATTCCATTCCCAGTATCTATTAATCAAAATGCCTGTAGGAGCTGGGTGTGGTGGCACATGCCTGTAATCCCAGCAGCTCAGAAGGGTGAGGCAGGAGATCTCAAGTTCAGAGGCAGCCTCAGCAATTTAGTTAGGCCCTAGGCAACTTAGTGAGACCCTGTCTCAAAATAAAAATTAAAAAAAATATAAAGGGCTAGGAATTTGACTCAGTGATTAACTGCCATTTGGTTTAATCCCCTCATATGAATAGATAATAGTAACAACAATAATAATAAATGCCTGTAGGAAATAAGGGTAATATATATATATATATATATATATATATATATATATATCTTATACATATTCTTTGGAGATTGACCCTAAACTATTCCTATCCATTCTATTATTTTTATTAGAATATGTCTCTCTTCCACCACAATATAATTTGGATTTCCTGAAAAAAATCATTTTAAGATTAATAATTGCAATTGTTCATCATTTTGAAGAAATGAAAATGGTCCAGAGTTTAGCTGTGTTGTTAAGGCTTCTCTCACCTCTTTAGTGATGTAGCCATCTTTATTTATGTCATACAAATTAAATGCCCAGTTGAGTTTTTCTTGTACTGTCCCCCGGAGTAAAATGGAAAGACCCTTGATGAAATCCTAAAAAGAAACAAAAATACAATTTAGAACTCTGATAAAGTTCTCTCTCAAATAATGGATGCAAAGGTAACAACCCTCTGGATTGTGAACAATTTATTTAGAAAAATGACTAAAATGTTTTTTGTTATTTGTCTCTTGGAGATCTCTGCAGGAATAAATCTCTCCTTATCCTTAACATTCTCACATGGAAACCGAGTATAAACTGAGTGCACTACAACTGCACACTATCAGATTCTGTTTTTGAAATACAAGCATGCACCTGATATACTTCCAGGGAAAAACAGCCTCTGACGAGAAATGTGAACTTTCCACAAGCAGCAGACTGACTGTAGTCTTTAACTGGAAATCACCTGCATGTAAGCAGTGGCTAAGAGCTTGGGCTGGGAGCCAGACAACCTGGGCAACCGTACTTACTCTACTTCCTGTCTTCATTCAGGATAGAATGTAGGGTGAAAGGAAAAGAGGATTCAAGGAAGGCTAGAAAGAATTCCACTACTTTGTAAGCGGAGAAAAGGAGGAGCTGGGAAAGCATCTTGAAAAGCAGTTGATAAAGAAGAGGAGTAAGGAGCAGGGCCTGTTCACCTTGACGCAGGCTGCTGCTGAGGACTGAACAGTGTTCCCTGGACCAGAAACATAGGGGTCACTACAGGCTCATGGGAAAAGTTTCAGTGGAGAAGAGGGGACCAAGAACATTATGCTCCTTTCATAATGAATGTAGGGAATACTGATAGGAAGAACCTAAGAAATGGACAGACAGTTCTAAATAGGTGGGAGGGATCCAGAGTCCAGGTGGGTGGACTGGAGGGAGGAGGTTTTTTCCCTGAGTTGGTACAGGAGGATGAATGAGAACATGGCAAATGCCAGGAGCTGCTTCAGAGGAGAGAAGATGAATGAATTTCCACCTGACTGCTTTAGCATGCATTGGCTGCTCGGGAATGAAGGGCATACAACAAGGATAAGAAGCAAAGGTTTGAGGAGAAAGGAGGAAGTTCTGCCACTAGACAACAAGGTGATTGTGCAAATAGAGGAATTAGATGTTATGGTTTGGATATGAGGTATCCTCCTTAGCTTCTGTGTTAATTCAGGAATATTCAGAAGTGAAATGATTCCATTACGAGACCAATAACCTAATCTGTCCATCCTAGTTTGAATGGACTGACTGGGTGGTAACTGTAGGCAGGTGGAGTATATCTATAGTAGGTGGGTCACTGGGGGCATGCCCTGGAAGAGGGCATCTTTCCTGAAACCCCTTCCCCTTGCTCTCTGCTTCCTATTCACCAGGAACACTGCAGCCTCCGTCCACCACATCCTTCCACCATGATGTTCTCCATAACCTTAGGTGCAGAGCAATGGAGTTGACCAACCATGGACTAAATCTCTGAAACCTTGAGCCAAAATAAACCTTCCCGCCACTAAGTTTTACTTTTCAGGTATTTTGATCACAGTGATGTAAAACTAACACAGTGAACCTTCCTCACATGTTTTCTTTCTCCTGGAAATGTAATATGTAATATAGTGTAAGTAAGAGACAATGACACCCCTTGGAGTTGTGCAGTATACAACTTGCACAACCATAAACTTTGACTTTTTAAGAAGTTGTACCATAGTCCTTGCAGAGCATAGGAAAACATTCTTATTAAGAGATGAATTACTGCATGACTTTTAAGTGCTAGAGGAGGTCGACAGCTAATGTAAAAGTATACATTTCTTTAAACCATAAAGCAATAGTCCCTAAACACTTATCTCAAAAGAGGAATAACTACCTTTGATTGTGCAAAACAAAAAATGGGATGTGCCTTATCAGATTTTTGATCCATCCTTTTCTGAATGGGGATCAAAATGTCTCAGACAGGAAGTGGAAAGACTCAAAATGACAACAACAAAAACTCTTCAATAATACTGTGCATGTTTACCTTACTTTTATCACTGTAAGGACGTTATGTCTGTTTCTTCATGTACACAAGTGATAAGGCAGTGAGGGAGAGCTATACTGAATTCTGGTTTCCATTCTCTTACAAAGGCAAAAGAAGAATGGCACAGAGGTCTGACTTTATAACAAACAGGTCTTGTCCAGCAGTGACCTTCAGGCATCGAGTGGCTCCTGATCCCCTGCCTGTCAATCAAAGGCCACCAGGACTGAGAATGATGCATTTGGGGACAGTTGAAACAAAGTGCCGTTGGAAACACTTTAAGTAACTCACCAAAGGTTCAAAAGGTTAACCAGTTAGGCAGTGAGACTCTGTACAGTGCTCATTCATGTGTTTAGTATAGGTCTTATTTTATACTTGCTTTCACAGTTTCACAAAGAGGTTTAAGGTTGCTTATTTTCTCTAGCATGACCTCTCTGAATAGGTCAAACTCACATAGTGGTTGAGTTACTATTGGAAATATTGAAAGATACAATTTCAAGTATTACCTAAAGTGTGCATTTGCTTGACACTAAAAAAATGTATCAATGCATCTAAAAAATAACAGGAAATATATTTACAAGATATGTAGCTTTACTTTACCACAAAGAAGAGCTAATTTGCTTATACTGATTGAAACACAATATCTGCTTAGGTAATTGTCTTGGAAGGTGATTATAGTGACATTCAGTTAAACCAGAAGGAAGTTCTCAGATTTAATATCACTGGTGACTTAAAAATTGATAAATTCAAAATAATATCCATAAATGTAAATAAATAATAAACATGTACATAAATACAAACTTGATCTTTTAAAGAAAGCTGTACTGAAGAAGAGTATATTCACATACAATTACAACACTTATTTACATTCAACAATTCCATTTTGTCTTTTTTTGTGTATATCTAAGCATATATTTACAGTAAATGTCACATATAAGTAACATGTGTAATAGTTGTGTATATATATAAAATAATATATGATACATTTGTATTGTTCCATATTTTTTACCTAATATTACAAGCATTTACCATATCATTAAGAATTCATTATGACATTATTTAAAGAACTACAGCTTAGATTGAACCACATGAAATTGCTCATATTTGAATATTTTTATTTGAATATTTTATACGGTTTAATCAAATAATGCAATTATATGAATTTTGAACATTTTGAACTATAACTCAGCACACACCCACACACACACCTGTGTGTATGCACATGCATACAAACACAATAATACACCAAAAACTAAAGTTATTATTCACATATTCCCTTTTAATTTCTCTTCTATTATTTTTTAAAAATATTATGGTCACTAACTTCTAATTTTAGTACCTGCTAATAGCTGCAGTTTTAAATTTGCAACATTGCTTGGTTATATGAATATATCACAATTTATTTCACCATTCTTTCCATTGCTGAATACCTAAATTTCAAGTTTTCTTCACTATAGGTGATACTGTAGTAAACATTCTTCTCTATTTCCTATCATTTTGGCTTACTTTCTTAGGAAAGAAGTGGAATTAGTGGGTAAGGGTCCCGGGGACACTGAACTGTAACAGTAATAACGACTACAGTTTGTTGCTATGTATCGGAAACTTGTGCTAGGCAGTTCCCATGGATCAGTTTCTATCGGCCACCTCATATCACCATCGTGAGTGAATGTGCACTGTGGTGTTTAGTGTATTGATAGATGCTCAGAAAAAAATAGGTGGCTGAGCCAAGGCAGCATCAGGGAGCAAGCAAGGGTGGAAACGAAACTTAGACCTCTGGCTGAAATTCGTGCTCTCATTTGAACTAGACCTGAAGTAGTGAGCTGAGATCATAGAGGACAGCATGATATAAGTATATGCTGTGTCTCTCTTTCTGGCTTTATGGAACATAATTGTGGGGTGATGTGAAATAGTGGCTCAGTAATCGGAATTCAATTACTAATAACATTTATAGAACATTTGGAAATGTCAGAAAGCCATAACTCTTGCCATTAAATCACTCTAAATAAGTTGGAAAATGGCTTTAACTCCCATAAAGAGAAAGTGAGGCAGTGGGTGAAAGCCGTAGGAAGATCAGATTAGCTGAAAAGAATCCCAACAGTTATAGGTCAGGAAGCACTGGACAAACTGAGAGAAAGAGATATTAATTCCAATCACTGAAAATGACAGATGCTAAAGATGTTAACCAAGATCAATAACATTACTCACTAACATCAATAGAGGATTTTCTATGTGCCAGGCAAAAGTTTTTGTAGACCCTTTAGATCTTTATTTAATGTTAACAGCCTTAATGGAGGTTTGGCAAACAGACAGGAGCCAACAGAAAGAGCTCCCAATGGCCAAACTGGAACAATGTAAGCAACAGAATGAGTAAGCTCATACTGGATTATGACTCAAAGAATAAAATGATAAATATCCATCATCTCATACTCATATAAATAAATGATTGGATACATTTATAAACAGGGAAGAAGGTAAAAGTTTCCCAATAAGAAGAACTGCAAATGAATTAGTTGGATAATTGTTGAAAAAATGGAGCATAACTCCCTAGTCTCTAAGTGTGGGCTGTGGATAATAACTTCCAGCCAAAGGGTATGGTTTGGGAAAAGGAGAACAAGAGTAACAGTGGTGGAGAAACTTGACAAGTACTACTTCAGCCAGATGATCAAGGTCAATGTCAACGGTCATAAATTATTTTAATAATATGTGCTGCCCATACTATTTGATAAAATGGTATTTTACATCTGAGATCTTCCTCCCCATTACATGTCACACCAGTTTAGTCCTAAGAAAAACATCAAATAAATCCCAACTGAGGGACATTCTATCAAATAGCTGATCAGTACTACCAATGCCATTAAAAACAGGGAAAGTCTGAGAAACTGTCACCATTAAGAGGGGCCTTAGGAGACACTATGACTGCCTGAAGTGCAGATGGGACTATAGGAGATGTAACCTGAATGGGATCCTGGGACAGAAAAAGGACATTAAGTGAAAACTAAGGAAAGAGAATAAAGCATGAACTTTAATTAATAGGCACCTGTCAATATTTGTTCATTAACTGTGTCAAGTATATACCATTAATTTATGATACGAACCCAGGGAAACTGGGTGTGAGATACCTGGGAACTTTCTGTGATGTGTTTGTAATTTCTCTGTAAAGGAAAAACTGGCCTAAAGTAGACAGTTTATTTTAAGAAACGAATTAAGAGTCCCCTCTCCCCCAACAAGATGGCAGAATAGAGAGGATTGCATTTCTGGCTGTTCTGTGGCAAGAAACCAAGAAGGCAGATAGGCAATTTCTCGGCAAGGTGGGTGGAAAAAAAAATCAAAGGACTTGACTTAAAATTAATTCTGGACATTCAAAGCAGGTCAGGAATCAGGAGATTGGATATAATAAACTAAGGAAGAAATCCCCAGTGATATCACTGGTGTGCTGGTGCCATCTGGAGTGGCCCCCTGTGAGCAAAGTGGAGGGATGAGAAAATTAAAGGGATCCCCATCTCTACAAAGCCTGTGGTATGTTTGGCTATGGAGAGATCAGAGAGCAAAGACACTGCCAGTCTAGCCTGAAAGGCTATCTTGTTTGGGAGGGGGGCTGTCTCTACAGGGGACACCAGAACTGAGAAAGAAGCCAATTTGCAGCCACCCCTGGTGGGCCAGCAGATTTGGGGGGCTGATTCCTGGCAAACCTGAGCTGGGCTCAAAGTGCAGGCCTGGTGAACCCACAATGCATGAAACAGAGAACACCTAAGTAACCAGGAGAGGGTCGGACACCGAGAGGGATTTACACGGGGGAAGACAGGTCACAGAAACCCTTCTCCTCCAATCTGAACTTTCAAGAACCAGCTGGGAGGGACTCTGCCTGGCCTGGATTCTGAAAAGAAGCACGGAGTGATTAAGTTTGGAGACTGAACCTGTGTCTGTGAGTGGTGAAGGGGACAAAGGATTGGTTTCCCCGACACACAAGTGAAACCCAGGGTCTCCCAGTGTGGGTCAGCAATGTCTGGGCCCTGGAGGAATTCCAATTTAAAATCTTCAGACCAATAGCAATTCAATGACGATCCCGGAGCCTACCCAGGCCTAAACCCTGCCTATGGTATCTCCTCTCACGCTTCAGAGACCCCACCCTGATGGAGCAGACCTTACGCTCCAGTCCATCCTACCTAACACTGCTGGGAAGGGAAGCCAAGAATCTTTTGAACTCCAATGGAAACAATTCCTTAACTTTTCATTGAGAACATTTTCCTCTTCTTTTTTTTATTCTTCTTCTTTTCTCTGGTTAATTGTAAGCTTAATGGTTCAAGGACACTAACACATATAATTATTTATCTCTTTTTTCTCATTTATAGCACTTTTTAAGTCAGTTATCTTCTATGGCTTAGTTTCCTAGGACTAGGATATTTGATTAGTATATTTTTGCTTTGTTTTGTATTTTTTAATTTTTATTTTATATATTTTTTCTTTTTTCTTCACTCTCACTCATCTGTTTCCCTTAGTTCTCTTTCTCTCTTTTCTTCTACTAATGGCAAAACTCTATTGTTCTCTCCTAAACTCTTTAATTTTTTACTTATATTTTTGTTCCTCCTTCTTCAATAGTCACATTCTACAGCTCTTCTGTTCTCTCCCTGTTTACCATTCTTAACTGTAAAACCTTTGCAAACTTACTGTATTTACTGTGGGCAGTAACTGAACATCTGTTCATTTGACAATTAACATTATAGAAGCCATAGCGGGAACTATTTTGTTTATTGCTGTATATTGTTTGAATTGGTTGTTGATAATATTTGTTTCCCCCTAAACTGTGAAGCACTAGAAACCTTTAGGGACATTATAAGTCCACATGATAGAAACTCTACTGCCTCAAATCCATACATACTTTTAGATAAGTAGACACATAAAAAACATGGAAAAGCAAGGGAACAAATCACCTACAAACAAATCAAAATACTTCAATGACAGAATCAATCAATACCACAGTGGAAGAAATGTTCAGAGAAAGAGTTTAGAAAGTTCCTATTTAAACTGATCTGTGAGATAAAGGATAATGTAAGGAGTGACACTGGACAGAAAATACAGAAAGTGAAAGATCACTTCAATAAAGAGTTAGAGATTCTGAAAAAAATACCAAACAGAAATCTTAGAAATGAAGAAATCAATAAATCAAATTGAAAATTCAATGGAAAGCATCACCAGCACACTAAACCACTTGGAAGATATAGTTTCAGGCAATGAAGACAAAATATATAATCTTGAAAATAAAGATGAGTATGGAGAAAAGATGTTAAGAGACATGAACAGAACTTCCAAGAAATATGGGGTAACATGAAAAGACCAAAGTGAAGATTTATTGGAATAGATGAAGGCTTGGTGATACAAATGAAAGAAGTACACTTTTTTTTCAATGAAATGATATTAGAAAATTTCCCAATCCTTAAAAATGAAAATCAAGGATTGCAGGATCCCAAATATACAAAATCACATCAGACCCACACCAAAGCAAATTATAATGAAAATGATTAACATACAGGATAAGGGTAGAATTTTAAAGGCTACTAGGCAGGTCACATTTAGAGAGAAACAATCTGGATCTCAACTGATTTCTAAACCTTGACCCTAAAAGCTAGAGATCTTGGAATAATATATACCAAACTCTGAAAGAAAATGAATGCCAATCAAGATTATTATACCCAGCAAATTAAGCTCCAGAATTGATGATGAAATAAAAACTTTCCATGATAAACAAATGTTAAACGAATTCACAATTAGAAAGCCTGCTTTATAAAACATACTCAATAAAATATTTCCTGAAGAAGAAATGAAAAATAAAAGCAAACCAGCAAAGGGAGGAACTACAATAGAAGAATAGTCAATCAAAATAGAAACTAATTCAAATTAAAAACTTGAAATAAATCAAAATGACAGGGAAAAATCATTTCTTAAAAATAAAATTGAATATAAATGACCTAAAAATATCAACGAAAATATATAAACTGGCTGATTGGATTAAATAAAACACGACCTAACAATATGCTGTCCTCCAAGCAAAGCCGTTCATTAACTGACGGTAAAAGGATGGGAAAAATATACCATTCACATGGATCTCATGAATAAGCACAGGTATCTATACTCATATCAGATAGAGTGGACTTCAAACCAAGTCATTTGGAAAGAGAAAGTCATTTCATACTTTTATGGGAATTAAACATCAACAAGATAAAAGGATCATAAATATTTATGCCCCAAATAAGAAGCCTCTATGTATATCAAACAAACCATTCTCAATTTCAAGAATCAAATAGACCACAACATAATAACACTCAGTGATGTTAACATGCCTCTCTCATCACTAGAGAGATCTTCCAAACAAAAACTAAATAAAGAAATTCCAGAATTGAAAAATACAATGAATAATGTAGACTTAACCGACATATATAGGATATGTCATTCATCAATGACTGAATACACTTTCTTCTCAGCAGCACATACATCATTTTCTAAAATAAATCATACTTTAGGCCACAGAGCAGCTCTTAGAAAATACAAAATATACAGATAATATTTTGCATTCTATCAGATCATAATGGAATAATATTAGAAATCAGAGATTAAAAAAAACAGAAGCTATGCTAACACCTGGAGACTATTGAATGATCATTGGATAGCAGAAGAAATCAGGGGTGAAATAAAAAAAAATACTTAAAGGTGAAAGAAAATAGTAACACAACATATCAAAATATCTGGGACACTATAAAGGTAATTCGAGGAGAAAAATACATAACATTGAGCTCATTCATTAAAAGAATAGGAAGTTAGCAAATAAATAACCTAACATTTCAAGACCCTAGAAAAAGAAAAATAAATCAACATCAAAAGCAGTAGAAGATAGGAAATAATAAAAATCAGAGCCAAAAATCAATGGAATTGAAACAAAAAAATTCAAAAAAGTCAATGAAAAAAAAATTTGATTCTTAGAAAAAATAAAATTGATAAATCTTTAGTCAAGCTAACCAAGAGAAAGCATGAAAAAACACAAGTTACTAAAACCTGGATGTAAAAGGAAATATCATCAGGTATACTACTGAAATACAGGTTATAATCATAAACTATTTTGAAAATTTATACTTCAAAAAATAGAAAATCTTGAAGACATCTACAAATTTCTAGAGACATATGAGCCCCTGAAATTGAATCAGGAGAACATATAATATTTAAATAGCTCAATTTCAAGCAATGAAATAGAAGACAACATCAAAGCCTACCAACAAAGAAAAGTGCAGGACCAGATGGATTCTCAGCCAAGCTCTAGTACCAATCCTTTTCAAATTGTTCCTTGAAATAGGAAAAGAGGAAACTCTTCCAAATTCATTCTTCAAAGCTAACATTACCCTGATAGCAAAACTGGACCAAGACACATCAAGGAAAGAAAACTTCAGACCAATATCCCTGATGACCATGACCAAAGATGCAAAGATTCTTCATAAAATACCGGCAAATCATATATCAAAACATATTTTAAAAATATGTTTAAAACATTTTTAAAAATAGTGCACCATGATCAAATGGGCTTCATTCCAGGAATACAAGATTGATATGACATACAGAAGTCAATAAACATAATTCACCACATCTGTAGACTTAAAGACAAGAAAACCATGATTATCTCAATATCTGCAGAAATAGCATTTGACAAAATACAGCATGCATTCATGTTCAAAACACTAGAAAAATTATGGGTAGTAGGAACATACCTCAACATTGTAAAAGGTGTACATGTTAAACCCAAGGCCAATATCATGCTAAATGGAGAAAAATTGAAAGCATTTATCCTAAAAATTAAAAGAAGACAGGGATGCCCCTTACACCAATTTTATTCAACATAATTCTTGAAACCCTACCCAGAGAAATTAGACAGAAGGAAGAAATAAAAGAGATATTAACAGGAAAAGATGAACTCAAACTATCACAGTTTGCACACGACATGATTGTATATATAGAAGGCCCAAAAAATATCAGAAAGCTTCTAGAATTCATAAAGGAAATCAGCAAAGTAGCAGGATATAAAATTAACACCCATGCTAGAAAGTTTTCCCGTAGTCGTAATTTATATTTCATAGAAAAACACTTTTCTTCCAGCACTGTGGCATCATAGAATGCCATCTTTTAGGCATCAGCTGACAATATGGTTTGGTCACTCTCTCAATAGGTCTGCAGTGATGGGACCTCACATAATGAATGTTCGTTCATCCCTTCACGATGCTTCATGTGAACATCAGTTAGTGTTATTGTTGTGTAACTATTATTATTGCTAATGATATTTTAGGCAATTTGTACCATAAGTACTTATTATAACCAGATGCAGAACTATCTTTCATCATGTTGTAGAGCCATTGCTTGAATACATTCAAAGACAGATTGTCACTGTGTAACATGATGATCAATGTCATTATTAACTACTTTTGTTAGAAAACTCTCCCAGTAATAATTTCTATGGTTAACATCTAATAGATATCAAATACGTATTTGGCACCAGGCACAAAGCCAAGCTCTTTAATGACATTATTACTTTTCCATTCTTCCATTATTCTGTGAAATTGCCTTGGTTGCTGATGTCTAACTAATATGAACACTGAAGCCAGAGTGTTAAAATTCTCAGTCCAGGGTCTCACAGCCACTTGGTGGCAAAGTGAAGATTAGATCCAATCATACTTAAATCCAAGGACCTTCATGACTTATTTTTTCTGCCCTTCACGTTTAAATTAAGTGGAAAACTTCTATTTCCCTATGTCTTAGAATCCAAGCAGTCCCACTGCCGTAGCAAGAGTATGCTGTTGCATCTCATAATATCCTCCTTCCCCATCCATTTCTGCTTCCTCGAGACTTTACAAGTAGCTAAACAATGTAGAAAAATAACTTTGATCGCCTAATTTTGTTTTTGACTCACTATTTATTAATTTAACCCTTAGTTTGCCTTAAAAAGAAAAAGCATTATACCTCCATGCATATCTATAACTATTACAACTAATTTCCCAAATTATAATTAACTTTTATCATAATTACTGGCATTTTACATAAACATTATAACAGCAGTGTTATGCATAATCCCACATTATTAACATGGTAAAATTGGACAAAGTCTACTCCTGAAACATAAGTTGTTTCAAGTAATGAAATCACAGTAGATTTTGCTCTTCTCACCCTCTGCAAACTAGCTAAAATATTTTTTATTATGTGAACTGGAACCTTTGACTTACATATTAAAGCTAAATTGAGGTGATGTTGGAATTAATCTTATGCACAGAGTGCAGTAAATATTAATAGCATATTACTCTGGGGCAGACTAAGCTGCCTTCAGTGGGTGAAATATTACAGGGACTGGTACTTAGGGAATTCTCACACTGTCTACACTTACTCCACTAACTGTGGCTCTCATGTCCATGCTGACCCACCCTCCTGTCTTAACTTCTTAGCTGACATCTCCTCAGCCACTGCCAGCTGCTATTTTTATCAGTGGTATTTCTTGGTCAGGTGATAACGTTTGGGATTCCTGGCTCAGAATCAGTAAGGAGTTATGTATAAGGAGATGCTTTAATGCTCCTGGCAACACTTACACTGGACCAGGGATTTATATCCCACGATGCTCATTTTTTCGTTTTTTTTTTGTTTTCCATTCTTTTTTTGTTTGTTGTTTTTCATCCTGACACCCTAGCGTCCTTATATCCAGAGAGCTTGAAAAATTAACTTTTCTTCTCCTAAACATGGCAGATTTTTATGTCTACTGACTTCATTTTAATATCTATTGACTGTGTCCACCCCTCATCTTCGACGTCTTTAACTGCAGGTTAGCCTTTCGTGGCTCCTGTCTGGACTCTTGGAATGAACAGTACTGACTGTGTTTCCAGGAACATTACTCTGGTACATGAACACTCTGTTGCTTCCTTAGGGGTGCCTCATCTCCTGCAAGGTGGTCCAACCTCCTTGCTGCATCCTGCCTAAGACTCGTCAGGCCCTAGCCTCTGCCTCCTTCCATATCTTTCCTTTGGCTCTCTCATTTGTATTCTATCTCCCACATGATTTGCACATGCTTTCTCTTCCTTCAAGTCTGATATACTCTGCCGGACATCTGCCTCCTGCCCCACAGCTTCCCATCCCATCTTTGTTCTCTTGAGCAGCTTCTGCTGTGTCCTAGAGACCTAATTCATTGATCCCTCCAGGCAGGCTCCCCTGCTATAGTCCCTGGTGCCGCTAGTACCTTCTTCTTGCTGGTCCCACTCCATCATCTGCTTCCTATTGCCATAGCCGTCACTAGAAATTCTGCCCATGGGTAAGCTGCATCCTCATTGTTATCCACCCAATGTATCCCCCAAATTGCCTCATTTTCACTGTAAATAGACATAGACATCTGTACCTAACCATCTAATTATTTATCTGAAAGAAATTGGAATTACAAAGTAAATAATTGTCTACTGCCCACTTACCAACTACAGCTACTCAGAACTCAAGCAAATAGATGAGATACACCTTCTAACCATAACCAAAATAAAAGGCGCCAGTCTTCACAGGTGAACAGAGTTATTCTCCTAACATTAGATGTAAATATATTACTGCTGTGCACCATAGGAATCATATAAATGATCTCAGCATAGGAATCATATAAATGATCTCATCTCTCTATATAGTGAATATCCATCTTTATCTAAATATCTATAAATATCTATATATCTATAAATATCCATCTATATCTAAATATCTATGTCTAAATGTCTCTATACCTATAAATATCTAAGTATCTAAATGTACATATGTATCAATATATCTATAAATTTGTGAAATACAAATATATTTATAGATATCTATGTATCCATAAATATTCTGTATATATGAATCTATAGGTAGATATGAACACATAGCTTACAGATTCACATATGTAAATGTAAATATACAGGACACATTTCATTTTTCTGGGTGACCATATATATAATTTCATGAAAAAAATGACATACTTTCTCTACAGATCATTTTTGTAATTTGAAAGGAGATTTACTTGTAATCTTGTCAGGCTCTTTGAGTATGATATTTTTCTGTATGTATTTTCTTGCCTGACTCTGCCACTTATAGGCCTTCCATAGCAAGGTTTGACTTTTTTTATCTTTTGTTTCCAAAGCCCACCAAAGTAACTGGCCCATAGTACCCCCAGGAAATGTTAATTAAATCACTTGCCTTTTGTTCTCATGCGCTTGAGGAAAGCCTTGTACAAACACATATAAACTACTGGAAAGTAAACTAAATATGGGTTGTGATTTGTAAGACTTTTGAAAGATAAGGACAGCATCTTAGCAATTCAATGAGAGAAAAGAGATTTTCTAGGGCTTTTCCCCTCTGCTCAAAAATGATCAAATCACCAAATTCAAGTTTTTCTACTGAAAAGATTAAAATCCCTTTAAGGGTGTCTTAAGTCAAATAATGTAAAAAGAGTCCAGAGCTTACCTCAAAACTCACAGCTCCATTGTGGTCCGTATCAAATGCATTGAACAGAAAGTGTGCATACGTTGTGGAGTCTGAAATGTGGAAAAGGGAATACCATTAGGTCAGTGTTCAATGCCATAGAAGACTTGGGTAGAAGGTCCAAGCCTCCCTTTTCTCAGGAAAATTAATCCCCACTTCCATAGCTCATATTTTCTTCCCAGCTGGCTACCTCTCTCAGTAGAGAACTGAAACTTGAGGTTCATGGATTGAACCCCATACAGAGGCCATTAGTGACAGATGTTCTCTGTGAGCCTCCTGCTGGAAATCTCCTGATCCTAACATGGGTCTGAGTAATGGACCCACAGTGGGATGTGAAGATGAAGTGGGATCCTTCGGGACATTGCTCAGTGCTTGCCAGAGACTCTAGATGTACAGTCATAAGAATACAAGTGATGTGATGGCGATGAGTTGCTATTACTTGTCATCTTTAGTACTTTTCTCATCTTCACAACTCAGATAAAGATTCTCAGACTCAGGGAGTTTGAAAAAACTTGCCCAAAGTCACGCCATCAAGGAGTAAGTTGGCAACTCAGAGGCTCTGAGCATGGTCTGCAGCCAGCAAGATTGGCTGATGAACTGGGGACAGTGGTGATTGGAAGCTTCTGTGGCCAAGTTGGAAGGAGATTGGAGGTGCCCAAGATGTCCAGCTGCTTGCCAGCTGCAGGGAGCCCCTCCTCCATCTGGGCCCTGGGTGGGATTCAAGGCTCTGGATAAATGGTGGACAGTATGGACAGGTGTCTACCTGTCATGACTCATGACACCAAGAACACTGAATCCCTGTAAAATCCAGTTCGTCCTCTGTGTTGGCTTCTCATTTTTCCTCCCTCCCTCTTCTCCAGTTACTGCTTCATTTCCCTAATCTCTGAACTTTCTTTTTTTTTTTTCATTTTGAAAGTCCATTTTTCCTTATTGTTTTCTTTTCTTAATGTCAGTTCATTTTTAAGTGCTTTTGTGCTTGACTCTTGATCAAATTTACATGCTTAGTTTAAATGTTTCTTCTCGTGGGTTTTAGCCTTTTATCTTAATCTTTGTTATATTTAAAAAAATTGTAACCTTTTAACTCATTGGTTCAAGTCTTTTATCTACTGTTTAAAATTGCATTTCTACTTTATGAATTTTAGCTTTTATTCTTACTGGGATTTAATCTAACTTCTATTCACTTTTTACTCTATGAATTGTTTTCTGAAGACTGTCAAGAACTAAGTCAGAGGAGAAGGAGTACAGAATTCTTTCCCAAATAAAAGATAGGGCAGACAACCCAGTTTTTTGGCTCCTTACTCTTGCCCAGTAAGGTGGATAGCATCACTGACTGTCCTTCTCAAACTATGTTCACATCTGTCAGAAGAAATCCAGACTCTCCCTGGGGTCTCAGGGCCCATAGCCTACTTAGGGATTGTTTTTTCTGACTGCCTCACCTCAGTGGTTAACCCCCTTGACGGTATTCATTTCGTATAGCTGACTTTACACTCAGTTTCTTAAAATGATGGCGGCACCTTCTCTCATCTCTGAACTTTAAATATGATATGAGGAATCATGAATTATTAACATTGTTTTCAGTGAACTAACCAGGCACCATAATTGGATCTAAATAATATGTGAAACCATTATGTCTAGAGAATGTGTCCATCTAGTATTGACTGACTGCAGGGAAGAGATCATTTTGGATGTGGGACCAGGGATTTAATTGCATTAGACTTAGAACTATTGTTGGGAAGTTCCACTGCCAAGTAATCAAGAATTGGCAGTCTGTTCTTATTTGCAAGTTGTTCTGCTTCCAACAGC
This sequence comes from Sciurus vulgaris, assembly GCF_902686455.1. Taxonomy (NCBI): domain Eukaryota; kingdom Metazoa; phylum Chordata; class Mammalia; order Rodentia; family Sciuridae; genus Sciurus; species Sciurus vulgaris. The sequence continues at coordinate 130,742,110 of NC_136469.1, read as the reverse complement.
TCTCTTTCACAGACTTCTTAAACTATTTAGTGCCCTCTGGGGATGTGAGTTGATAGGCGGTATGTTAAATTTATTTTAGGGGAGAAGAAAAAAAAAAAGGAAGCGATTGCATATTTTATAATGACCTTCATTAAGCAAGTCTCTTGTTACCCTGTTTTTATAATCAAGGTAAATGTATTTACCCCAGCTAGCAGAATTCAACATGAATAATGGTTCAGTACAGAGGATGTTTGCAATTGTTTTTAATTTAAAAAATAAAAGAATATAGGCATATGATGACTACTATTCTTCTCGAATGTGATTTCTCTATTTTTAGTCTTGATGCATGGCATTGATGCTCTCAAGGTATCACTAATGTGGTACAGAAGATTTTTTTCTTCTTATCAATGGACGTTGGCAATTCTCCTTGAAGTTAAGCCTGATTTCCATCTTAGACTTACGGTGCAGAGGTAGAGAAGTGTAGAGAAGTCAGACTGCCTGAATGTGAATCTCATTGTTACCAGAGATTAACTCTGAGATCTTAGGCAAGCCATTTAATATCTCTGTGACTCAGAGTTCTCTTCTACAAAATGCTAATACCAGTACGTACTTCATAAAGAGGTCATGAAGTTTAAAGGAGATAATATATATGCAAATCATTTGGAGTAGTCCTGGGTATCTATTAAATAGTCAAAAATATTAGCTATTTTTATTCTTTCATGAACAAGCCACTCTTACAGAACTATCTTTAAAAGTGTGGTCAAATCTCTTTCAAACTTTTTTCACTTAGAACACTTTCTGTTTTTGTGAAGTCTGTTTTGTGCCTAGGTGATTGGAGTTCTAATCTGATGCAATTTCACGCTCAATAAAGGCCAGTAAGAAGGAAATGAACCTTCTAATGGAGTTTGGTTTTCTTCTGGCAAGCAGAGAAAATGTTTAAAGACAGACAGTGATGTTACTCGCTTTGATTGGACAAGAGGAAGGAGCCAGGACACTGAGCTATCTGGACCGGCAGGGAGGTGATGTAGTGAAAAGATTGGCTGTTCTCATGAGCTTCTATGACTCTGACTTCAACTTACTCTGTTCTTCCCAGGCACATGGTAAACATTTGTTAACATGATGACTAACTGGTGTCCTGAATTCTAAGTTCCAGGGCAGTTGAGATTTTAAAAGACAGCAATGATCTCTCTTCTCCCCATATGACTTGATAGTCTTCTTTGTTTATACCTCCCTATATCAAAAAAATAATCACTGAAATGGACATGCTGAGTCTCTTATAACTGTATTGGGGAAATGAAAATTATATGTCTAAAATTTAGAGGTGGGAAACAAAATTAAGAGACTCTTAGGGTAGGACAAGATCTTAAATGCCATTTATCAAATTATTTACTTTTAACAAAGCTTGAAAATAGGTGCAGTCCCTTTTACTGACTTATGAAGGTCAGCTAGTTTTTTAATGGTAAAGTTGGTAATGAGATGAGAATATTTCATTATCAACTCTGAAGTACAGAACACCAGAGTAGGAAAAACAAATCAAAACAAAACAAAAACAAACAAACAAACAAACAAAAAAAAACCCAGAAAATTTCTTTGGTCTGATTTCCACATTTTCTAGAGGAATGACTTGAGGTCCAGAAAAATTAACCACTTGCATTCACATATCTTCAGTGGTGGTAATCTATCCACAAACTCGGCACTCCTAACTCAGCCCACTTTTTTGTTTTTGTTTTTGGTACTAGAGATTGAACTCAGGGGCACTCGACCACTGAGCCACATCCCCAGCCCTATTTTGTATTTTATTTGGAGACAGGGTCTCGCTGAGTTGCTTAGCGCCTCACTTTTGCTGAGGTTGGCTCTGAACCCTCGATCCTGCCTCAGCCTCCTGGGATTACAGGGGTACGCAACTGCACCTGGCAGCCCACTTTTCTTAACCCAGATATTTCCAGACCACAATAATTATACCAACTAACTCTTTAAAAATATTTTTAGAACATTATAGTTATGCATAGTGTTTAGGTTCATTTTGACAAAAGCATACATGCAACGACTTTGATTTCAATACCATTCCTCCCTACCTTTTCTTCTCCTCCCTCCTATTCTCCCTCCTCTCCTCTGTTAAACTTCTTTCTTCTGCACAGACATAAAGGTGAAATTCCCTTCAGTACCTACATATATGAATATAGCAAGATTTTGTTGAATTCATTCCATTCTCTTCCCCCTTCCCTTCCTTCCTCCCTTTCATTCTCCTCGTCTACTCCTCTGAGTATCCCTGTATCTTTATGATATCTGATTCTCTCCCCAACTGCCTTCTTTCCCTAATTTTTCTCTAGTTTCCATTTATGAGAGAAAACATCTGAACCTTGATTTTCTGAGTCTGATTTCACTTAGGATGATTTTCTCTATTTCCATCCATTTACCAGCAAAATGTCATTATTTAATTTTCTTTATGACTGAGTAAAAGTCTATTGTGTATATAGATCACGTTTTCTTAATCCATTCATCTATTGATGGACATCTGGGTTGATTCCATAATTTTGCTATTGTGCTGCTATAAACATTGAATTAGCTACATCACTATAGTATGCTGATTTCAGATCTTTTTGGAAAAATATAAAGGAGTGGGACAATTGGGTCATATGGTAGTTCCATTCCTAGTTTTCTGAGGAACGGTCAAAACTAATTCTTCGTCTTCCTTTATTTTTTTGGCACAAGGAATTGAAGCCAGGAGTGCTTAATCACTGAGCTACATCTCCAGCCCTTTTTATATTTTGTTTTAAGACAAGTTGCTTAGGGCCTTGCTAAGTTGCTGAGGCTAGCTTTGAACTTGCAATCCTTCTGCCTCAGCCTCCTGAGCTGCTGAGATGACAGACGTGGGCCACTAGACCTGGCTCACATCTAATTCTTTGAATGATGATCTTGTCCCTGGTTTGTGGAATGAAATCATTCTGGTTGATTCTTCTCACACTAAATCCCTATTCCCACCTGAATTCAAGCATAGGGTACAGAATCAGCTCAATGCATTTAAATATACAATTAATGGAATTATTACTACGGTAAGGCACGTTTATATGCATGAATAGTAGTTCCTGTCAATAAGTCCTCTAGGACTGGAGTTCTTGGTGACAGAGCGTGTACTTGTCTAGAAAGGATTCAGCCTCTAGCACGTACAACACACAAATGTCCTCTATAAATCACTCTAAAAATTGTTAGAGATTGTCTTAGAACAAGGAAGATATTCAGTGGGTGAAGTTTTCTTTTGAATTTATTTTCTTAGGACTCATCTAAGTTCAAGTGCCTCAAGTCCTCTGAACATAGCTCTGCTCAATGACTACTTGCTGACATATTCCTCTGACTTGAGCTCATTTATTCATTCATTCCATAGCTATTAATCAAGAACCTAGTATCGTTAAAGTAAGTGCAAATTCCCTATGACATGAGCAAGAGGAGTCAGAAACTTCCATTTTCATGGCCTTTTGAAATGCTTCTTGGGCTAAGAGTTTCTGCACTGAAGTTTCTATTATATATGGAGTTGGGAAAGTAACCATACAGACAATAATAGCTTAAGCCTTTCCCTGTTGCTTGCATTCTATTAGCCAACTAGAACTCTTCTGTTTCATCCAGTTATGCTGACATCCAGAACACCAAGCAAGCTATGCTTGGAAAACTGTCTCACTAAGCCTTAGAGAAAGCTTAAAGCCAGAAATGTACAGAGGACTCTGTACATAAGATAAAGCATCTTCGTCATGGAGGAAGTAGGGACATGTGGTGATTTCCCCACACATCAGTATTACTGCTCCTAAGGACAGAAACCTGTTGCTTTCAGACCACCAACTTGAGTAAAAGATGGCCCCATGGAGGTATGAAGATGATGTGACATGCCTTTGCCTGCCATTCAAGACTGTGTTCTTCATTAGGACATTTTTCCTGTGCTAGCTAGCATCACTATAAGATACAATTTGCATTCATGATATTAATTTTTAAAATTGTAAGTCATTATTCTTTAAGATACTTCATTCCTGTCAAAGATGTTTAGTACTCTTAGATTTATGCATTCAATTAACATGAATAATCAAAGAATTTTTAAGAGAACAAATGTGATTTTCTTTAAATCCCTTTGGATTTTGTAACAAGAATCTTTTGCAGAGTATATGTTCTCTGCTTCAGTAGATATTCTCTTATGTGGAAATGTTGTCTTTCAAAGAAATATAAAATTTTAATGTGGAACCATATTCAGTTTGTAGCATGTAATAACCTTATGCGAAATAAAATCAAAAACTAAGATTTCCTTTTGTATAGGAGATTTGATATCATTGCCTACCAATACATTGGCAGAGAGCTAATAAAAATTATTTTATTAAAAAATTCATGTGTTTTAAATAATTTAGAAATAGATGAGATGACTGAATGATACCCAAATTAAACTTTCATTAATGAAAGTCCTGGCATTACATGCTGTAACCAATACTTGTCTGTGGTCTCAGAACAGACTTTCTCTCTGTACTGTAGCAGTGAGACAGGGCAGAGGACTTGTTCACAGTGGATCCAAATACATGGAATAATGGGTCTTCCTGTGTTTTTTCAGAATTCTGATTTAATTCTCTTAAAGGACTGTCTTTAAAAAAATTTTGTCTTAGCCATTTATGCACAAAATTGTTTTAAGCCCAGCGAAATACCAAAAACCCAATGGATTGAAAACCAAAGGGAATCTAATTTTTGTATGAAACTTCTAAAATTTAAATACCATATACTTTTCAAAACATTTTTCACAGATATTAGTCTTTTGTGTAGTTTCAGCCACCATTTGAGATAGGTGTCCCTCATTCATTATAAGTACTTATTAATTTGTATTATGCGTCAGTCACTGCTCTGTGATCTGTGGATACAATAGCAAAGAACAGAAAACTTCTGTTCATTTGGAGATTTCTAGTGGGGAAAGAGAAAAAAAACAGCAATAACACAAGTAAAATATGTAGTATTAGATGGTCCTGAATGCCAAAGAGAAAAAGAAAGCAGAAGAAGGGATGGGAATGTCTACAGTGTAGGGGGCCAGGGTGAGAAGGTGGTATAGAGTAAAAGTGAAGTCATGCACATGGAGGAAGTGAATTCCAGGCAGAGGGGATAGCAAATTGAAAAGCCCAGAAGCAGCAAGCAGTATGACTTGCATGTGAGTAGAATGGCAAGGAGGCCAGGTGGCTGAAGTGGGACAAATCAAGGGGGCCATGGGGAAAGCTAAGGTACAAGAGATCGATGGCCATGATTCAGGTTTTGCCTATGTTCTGAGAGGAGGGAAGATTTTGAGTAGGGCAGTGACGTATCTGGTCTGCCAGGTAACAGGGTGATTCATTTTGAGCACTGACCATTGTTGTGGGAAGAGGTGTCAGAACCTAGTAGAACATTTCAGAGGCCACTGAAGTTATTTTGGCAGGAGGTGAGGGTGACGGCCAATGGTAAAATGCAATTGTAAAAGGAGATGGCAAAGTCAACGGCAGAGTAATCTCTGGGCACAGAGAGAGAAGCAATGGTTGCCCGTTAAGTTGAGTAGTGGTCAAATGAAGGACTGGATGGTTGCCTTCGTACTCTTCCCTGTGCCATCATATCCCCGCAAGATTTTAGTTCTATTAAGGACAACCTCCTGACTTAAGCTGTTAACACATTGCTCTGCATAAGCTTCTTCTCTGTATGTAAACAAGTTCCATCCTTTCTTGTATTAAAAAATAAATTCTTCTACCTGTATCTACCTACAGCTATCATTTACGTCCTCCTCGTCTCCTCACTCTCTCAGCCAAGTTTCCTGTTACTGCTGTCTCTTCTGCTTGTCTATTTCCTTCCTTCTCATTTATCATTTTTGCCTTCTTCAGTGTGGCTTCTGTCTGTGCCCCACCTAACCCTTTTATTAAAGCTGCCATGATCTTACTAACAATGACCTCCATGTCGCCATGTCCCAAGAATACCTCCCAATCTTTATCTTCCAGGACCTCTTGGCTACGGGGTTCAACATCTTTATTTTCTTCATTTCTAAACCCCTAATCTCCTTGGGGCTTATTATCATTTCTTCGTTCTTTCTGTCTCCTTAATGGTTTTCTTTTCCTTCTCAGGATATTAACAGGGACTTCCATGCCGACTCATGGGACTCCCAGTAACCTCATCCACATGGTGGATTTAGCCACCACTTCATGGTTAGTAATTCCTAGATCTCTGTCTCTTTCTTAAACTTTTCAACTGAGTCTCAGGTTTCTACCAACTTCTTATTGATCCAAAATCTCCACAGACATCACCAATGTAATCTGTCCAAAACTGCAATCATTATCTGCCTGCCCCTTCTATAACTAGCTACCTGGTGTCCATGACAGAATTCTGAAAGTTATCACAAACTCCTCTCCATCTCTTTCTACCACAAAAAGTCTATCAACCAATAGACTCTGCCAGTTAATCATTTAATGTCTGTGCTCTTTCCCTACTTCTCAATCCTACTGTGTGTGTCCTGGTTAAAGACCTTGTTTTATATCCTATAATAATTACCCAATTGCTCTCCTTGCCTATGGTGTTTCTTACTTCAAATTAATCCTCCACAGAACTATCAATGGAATATATCTAAAACAAATTTTGACCATAGCACCTCTGACTCCAACCCAACAGTGACTTTTGCATCACCTCAAGGATAATGTTCCTATTTCTTATCATTGAATCCATGACTAGGACAGTTCATCCAAACCCACACCCCAGTTCTGTCAATTTCCTGCAAATTTCCACCTTCATGTTTTATGTTCTGTCCCTTAGCTTACTCTCTTTTTGCCTTTTGAAGTTGGAAGATATCACACGTAGCTAGGAAAGTTCTGAAAGGTAGGATGAGGAAGTGAAGGACTATATACTTTGGAAAAGGACTGATCTCTTTGTCCTGCAGTGTCTGTATTTATAAAATGTTTGTTGGATGATGAGGGTAAGGCATGACAGAGCCAGGAATATATTCAGCACCTCCAAATGGCGTCATTGCAGCCCAAGTTCAATGCATGTGGACAACCTCTCTTTCCCCCCACCCCATGTACTTATTTATTTACTTTGTAGTGAGAGTATTTCCAGGCTTCTCTTTTTGAAATTTTCAAGGATGACAACCTCTCCTTATTTCTGCCCTGTTCTTCCTCTGCTATCATCATGCCTACAGTAAGCTCTCCTACTATTTAAAATCTCCATCTTTACACTTACACTTTACATGGAGGTTGTCCCTCTGCTACTGTAGACTACTGTCTAATACGCTTTGGGGCAGGTACCACATCTGATTCCTCCCATTTCTCTTACATTAGTAGCACCTCACACATGGCGGAGCATACAAGAGGCTAGGTGACAAGTTACAAATGGGAATCTGTTGGGTAACTAAAGAAGAACTGTAAGACCCAATGGCAACATGTCTTTTCACTCATCTCCAGCATGCATGACATCATTATGCCATCCTCAAGTTTTCTTTCCAATTAAGATATTAACTTTCTCAAATGGAGAGGGTTCATAGTTAAGTGTTAATGAAAGGGAAAAGGGACAGTAGAAGTACACCTGAGTTGGGCAGGCCTATAATCCCATGACTCGGAGATCAAAGCAGGAGGATTACAAGTTGGAGGTCAGCCTCAGCAACAAAGCAAGGCCCTAAGCAACTTAATGAGACCCTGTCTCAAAATAAAACAAATAGGTCTGGGGATGAGGGTTAGTGGTTAAGCTCCTCTGAGTTCAATCCCCAGTACCAAAAAAAAAAAAACTCCTCATGATAAGACCACAGAAAAATCTAAGTCATAGAGCAGATCTGCCAGTGAGCGGCTATGTGAGTCTGCGGAAGCCATTTGACTTCTCTCAGCCCCCGACCTAATGTCTGTAAACTGAGGATAATTACGTTTGCCCTAACTTTATTAAGAGAATCAAATGAGACCCACAGTGCCAGTGAAAAAGCTTTGTGTCACTTTGAGGACCCCTGTAGAATTCAAAAAGCACTGTATATTTGAGAGCCATAGTACTAGGCACACAATAAAACTGGTGTTAAACTGAAAAGTAACCTCTTAGATATTTGATGATTTGTACGTAGTTCATTTCCATGATACGCCGAAAATTCTATGCACTTGCATGCTGTGTATTAATTATTTTACAGAAAGATTAAAAATGTAGAGTCATGCTATGAAAGATTAAACCAAACTGAAGATTGCAAGCATAATTCTAACTGCGAGAGTATGTTAACAAGTCCACATTTGTACTTACCTCCCTGTGGAAAGAACTGCGAGTAAATCTCTTTGAAGGTTTCTTCATTAACAACGCCACTGGGGCATTCCTAGAGAAAGTGGCAGAGAAGCAATTTGAGCAAAGTGTTCATAAAACTGATTTTTTGCACATTTTTAAAACAGAACTGTTTGCCGTGCAAAACCGCACCAAGAAAGATAACCATCCATCCATTACTACCAAGATAATAAAAGCACACTGTAAACTTCTCTTTGTTCCAGTACTCACAAAATAAAAAAAAAACAACGTATGTATCTTTGTATATTGAGCATCAAAGCAGGTCTGACATTCAAAACCACTCAGCTGCTCTTAAGAATGTATGTATATATTATCAATGACATAAGAAGAAATTCATTCTTTTTCATGCTACCAACATACTGCAAGATGCTTATAATATGAACTTTGCTGGATCTTGGTTCTGTGTCCACCTGAGATTATCTGGACCCACCTAATCTTGAGTTTAATAAGAAAATTGAGATTCCATTTGGGTCTAAGCAGGCTCAAAAAATCTTCAAGCAAGAATAGTTACTGATTGTTTGGCAGTACACAATGAGATGGTCTTGCAAAAAAATGACCTTGAGTGAGACAGTGTCCAAGTAGTTTTGAACCTCTAGAGGCCAGTTACTCGCCTGTAGTATCCTACCCAAGGAATTTTCTATTGTCTCATTTGTTTGCTTGAAAGGTCAGACCTTTGATATTTAAACAATTTTAACCCACAGTTTCAGTGTGAATTTGTCCTTACAGAGCTTGTCAATACATTTTTCTTTCATTTGATCATTATAACAAATTCACGACTTAGGCAGCTAGCAGAAAGAATGAGAGGGGCTGAGCTTAGAAACTGGGTATTTGGCAAGAGAGTGGGGAAGCTGCAAGGTGGGCTAAGGTCTTCCCAGGTCACTACAAGGTTTTCTATTAGGTGATATTTATGGACATAATGACTCCAAGGACCTAGAGTGTTGAGCAAAGAAAACACAACTGAATATAAATGAGCAAAATATCGAGCAAGCAAACCAAACAGGAGGGTTAATTTCATGTGCTAACTACTCTGAGCCTCAGGGCCTAAGCATTTGGCCAAGCATTATTTTGGATGTGTCTGTGGTGTTTATGGGTGAAATTTGCATTTAAATCTGTGGACTCAGTAAAGCAAACTGTCCTTGGTAATGTTGGTGGGAATCTTAATCCCTTGACACTTGAGGGCCTAAACAAAAACTGACTTCCTAGAGCATGAGGAAATTCTCCTGCAGAACCCCTTCAAACTTCACTAGCAACAGGGCCCCTGGCTTACCGGCAGGTTTCCTTTGGACTTGAACTCCTTCCTGCCTCTCCGGCCTGCTGGCCTCCTCCATCAGATTTTGGACTAGCCAAGCCTCTATACTAAAAATTCTCTAACTCTCCACATGTATATAAAAAAAATCAACTGTTTCTTTCTCTCTCTTAAACACTGACTAAGCATAAACAAATTAATGATTAACAGATACATCTTTCAAAAGGAAATAAAGTAGTAAGTGTACAGCTCATGGCTCAAAAGGTTTGGCTAAATGACTATCTAGTTGGCAACAACAGAACAATTATAAAAGTAAATGAACGCCTCCTAGCTGCACCCTTTCACACATGGAAATTGAGATGTATTGGCTTATTTATCTCTGAGCCATCTGCTTGGGGAGGTGGGTAGAGAGGGAGCAAAAGTGTAGCTCTCTGCCATCAGCTGGTAAATCTGAACAAGGTCAGAGCTGGAAAGATGCCTCAGAGTTCAAGTGATGCCGGCAAATGTGAGGGGGGCAGTTACAGCGACACCCATGCTCAGTCAGTTCATCAGCCGCCTTTGGACTTGAGAAGCACTTGATAGATAAATCTGATAATGTGAAATGACATTTAGAGAATGGCTGTCCCATATGTGTTGGTTTTATGTTTAATCACATGTCTGTGTCAGATGAACTTGTTTTTCTCACAAAGAAAGCATGCAGTCAGATCTCAAGGTAGTGAGTCCCACCAGGTGCATTTGTCTTTATCCATCTTGCATTCAACTCATTGATTTTCATTTCTAGAAAATACATATTATGTGTCTATTTCTAGAAAATCTTCTAAAGCTGGGACTGCAGCAATAAACAAGGCAACGCTTCTACCCTTATAGAACCTGTATCTGAATGGAAGAATAAGGACTTAAAGTCAGCATACTACAGTGACACAGTCACATCTGGATTTATAGCAGCTCAATTCACAATAGCTATATTGTAGAACCAACCTAGGTGCCCTTCAACAGATGAATGGATAAAGAAACTGTGGTGTATATAAACAATGGAATATTATTCAGCCATAAAGAAGAATAAAATTATGGCATTTGTAAGTAAATGGATGGAGTTGGAGAATATCATGCTAAGTAAAATAAGCCAATCCCAAAAAACCAGACTGAATGTTTTCTCTGATAAGTAAATGATGATATATTATGGGGGTGCGGGGGTAAGGGAAGAATGGAGGAACGTTGGATTGTGTAGAGGGAAACGAGGGGTGGGAGGGGGCGGGGGAAGGAAAGATAATGGAATGAGGTCATTATTACCCTATTACCATATTACATCATTACCCTATGTACATGTATGATTACACAAATGGTGTGACTCTATATCATGTACAACCAGAGAAATGAAAAGTTGTACCCCGTTTGTGTACAATGAATAAAAAATAAAATAAAATAAAATTCCTACTGGAAAAAATATAGGGTCCATTCAGGCTCCTGTAAACAACAGAACAAACAATATATAAATAAAAACAAGGGTTGCTTATAAACAACAGAAATTGATTTCTCACAGTTCTGAAGGCCTGGAAGTTCAAAATCACAGGTCATCAGAGTCAGTGTCTGGTGGGGGTCTATTGCTTGCCCACAGGTTGTGCCCTGCAGCTGTGTTCTGTGGTCAAAGGGGTGAGGGCATCTCTAGGTATTTTATTCAAGAGCTTGAATCCTCATGCTGGGGGCTCTATCCTCATGATCTAATTTTAGGTCTCCCCAAATCCCCACCTCCTAATGCCATGGCCTTTTGGTTAGAACTTTAAAACTGAATTCCAGGGGGGACAACAACATTCAGACTATATAACAAAGAACAAAAAATTTACAAAAGATCATGAAAAATATCCAGAGAATGGTGATCTTTTATTTTGAGGGGGTTCTTATTCAAACAAATGGATTTTTCTACTTTTTAGGAGAGAAAAATTAAGCAAAGTCTATAAGACCCTATAATTTGAAAGATTGTGCAAGTGGTGTCTTCTTTAACTTTTCCTCACTTTGTTGTGGATTGATCTCTCCACAAAAATGGTTTCTCCTCCTCACCATTGAGAATGAAATTGGCCAGACTGTACAAATGGCAAAGTGTATAGTGTAAACAACGTGGCTATATTACTTAGGCTAACTCTTGCTGCTATAACAAACAGGCCCCAAAATATAAAATAAATTTTGAAAATGTAGTGCATATCTTGCCCACATAACAGTCTTGAGTCAATGTACAGAGGAGTCGATGACTCTTTTTCTCAGAGCTACTAAGGGATGGAGGCTAATGAAGACTTGGCCGTCTTCCACACGTGGCTTCTAAAGTCTCTGTGATTGTCTCATTTAGAAGGAGAAAAAGACCCCTGAGGAGGGTACATGGGAGGTTCTTGCAGGCCAGGTCATAAAGTAGTACACATCATTTCCACGTTCATTGTGTTGGTTAGAAATCCTCTAATATGTTCACTCCAAACAATAGGAGAACTTGGAGGGTTCAGAACGATTAGAATAAAAATTTAATGAAGAGTTAGGAATGTCTGCCCCAGGGATATATTTGAAAGACCCTCATGTGTCTCTGCTCTGAAATTGTTCTACCACTGATATTTGAATGTGAGTGTTAACAAATCATTTAGCAGCATAAATTGTCTCCATTTCACTGGTTTTATTTTTAAAGGCAGATGCTTGTAAGTAAAGAAGTACAAAGAAACCTAAACAACGGAGTATGAATTTGTTCAGTAGGCTCTCCTGAGAGGAAGAATCCAGGATTAGGGAAAACCTCATTTTCCCGTCTTTCTACAAGTTGCTATAACCTTCTGGAGGCCTTGTGGATTCTATATAATATTTTCTAATGATATTTTATCCGATTGTTAATAAATGATTATTCAATGAAAATGTGTTCGTTATGAAAAATAACCGTAATCCAACTATTGTAATAACATTTTGATGATTGTTCAAAACATATTAATAATTATATAAATAAAATTGGGATAATACTATACAAATAAAATTTGGATAATACGAAAGCTTAACACTGTATCCTATTATCTTTTTAACTTTATAAAAGAACTCTGAACATTTTCCCGGTCGTGATTTTTAATGACTGCACCATGACGCATCCACCGAACTTGCCACATTGCTACATACTGAAGCGATTTCAAAATTTGGGAAACTACATAGGAATAACTATGTAATTAATATTGTAGAGCATACATCTGTGACTGCACCTGTGGTTCTTTCTTTACAGCTAATCCCAGAAGAGAATCAGAGGACCAAAGGGTTTAAACCATTTAAAGCTTTTCATATGCACAGTCACATTGCTTTCCAGAAAGGCTGTACCAGTCTGTGCTCCCATGACCACCAGGTTATGAGAAAGTCTCCCCGCTGTGGGCTGCTGACCAGAATCAGGTGGGGATTTGACACAGAGCAATAATGCACTTCCCTCGTGGATCTAATCTTCATTCTGCAAATTACCAGGAGCCCTCAAGGGATTTGTACAGATCTCTCCAAGGGATAAAGCAATTTGCCTGTTGTTCATGCAGACAAGGATGCTCTGATGGCAATCAGCTGTACCACAACAACAACCATTTGCTGAGTACGAAATAAACAGCTCAATGCTTCCCAGTGCATATTGTCTCTTACATTTATTTTCACCAGCCCTGAAAGGGGGGAATTATTTTGTGATAAGGAAAATGAACAAAGAGATTAAGTAGCTTGAGTCACGGTTCTTGACGGAGTCATTTATTTGCTTGTTCTTTCAACAAATGGTTAAGGATGACTTTTAATGTGTCAATAAATAGTCCCCGTGCCTTCCACCATTCTGAACAGTGAGAATATGCAGGAATGAGTTAAAAATGGTCCCTCTTTTGCTTGTGTGGTACATGAAGTTCACTGGGATCCGACTCGTGCCTCCCTGACTCACTCGATTGCAATGCTCTCCTGTCTTCTGGAATGCCATTTTCCCCTAGCAGGACTGCAAACATGGCCTCCCATGGGTCATCCGTGGAAATACTCCTTTTGGGGAGAAAGTCGACCTGTGTTTGGCACCCAGAGCCCCCTATTTTGTCTGTGTCAGAGAAAACTATACACAAAAGGAAGTCATTTCACTCAAAACTGGAGACACTGATTACACACATGTGCATGTGCACACATGCACACACACACACACACACACACGCACACATTTACTGTGAGTTGTGATTTGAGGAAAAATGCTTTCGATTTCTCATTTAGAGATTGTGGCCTTTAGTCTGATAAAGCCACAGCATGCACACTGTCCTCCCCAGTGAATGGCCGAAAGGTGGAGTGCTGTGGCAAAGATTCTGGTTTTAAGAGCATGTGAATCCAGCCAATGTTGCTCCAGCAGAGAGAAGGAGCAGGAGGTTCCCGACACCACGCTGACTGGACATTAATCTGATGATCATTGTACTTTCTTCATTGCTTCTTAACCCTTCACCATGTTATGATCAGAGTGTAATACATGTGGAAAGAGTTTCCTTACAGATAACTGCCATGGACACTCCCGATAGTGAAGAGACAATTACTTGCCCTATCAGACCTTACCTCAATCTTGCTTGTGACACTTTCCAGTTCTCTCAGGTAGTACTGTGACACAGGTGAGGGTCAGGATCAGTTTTGATGTATAACCAGTAGTTTGCTACTAAATATCAACACTAATAGAATATCAGTATTTTATAACAATGTGAAGATGACGATGCTGCTTCTGATGATGATAAGCTAGTTCATATGAGCACTTCTGTGCTTCCGGCATTGTGTTAAATATCAAGCTGGGTTATCTCATGTGAACCAATAGATGCTGGCATTACATCCTTTTTACTAGGTAAATTGTCTTGATGAGAAATTGCCAACTTTCCCGTAATAAGAAGATGTCGGAGCATAGTCTAGAGATCATAGTCTCAGGAAACTTGAGTGTTAAAGCAACTCTCAGGATGGTCTTTCAAAGGTAGGATATGGAGGGAGATGACATTATAGGAATTGTTCATTGTGACTCCATGTAGTGTGGATCCCTTCTGCTTGTCTGGGTTTCCTGAGGTCTGGGCTCATGCTTTGACCCCCAAAATGCCTTCATGTCCGTACTGTAGCTGGGGTTTTTTGCCATGTAGTAGAGCAAGCTAGTACCTTACTTAGGCTCTGGGGCTTGGAGTTAAGTAGAAGGCTTGGCTGGAACCCCTACCACTGCCAGGCTGGGCAAGTTGTCTAATATCATTAGATCTCCTCCTTTGCTAAATAGGAATGGCTATCAACCTCAGAGGGACATGATGAGATTTGCATGTTACGTTATCTTAGTCCTTGACCTCACACATTATATTTGCTCATTAACTATTGACTGTTAGTATAATAAAAATAATCTGGAATTTGGTAAGAACACCATAATACAATGGGTTATTGAAACATTAATGTGGATAAACCAGGGTTAATTTATATTCATCAACATGTTTGAATCTAATATTGATTATAAAAAGAAATGATAGAGCAAATATGAGTTATACCTCCTACCCTAGCATTATAAAGTGAATTATTTCTTTCTAATGTCATCAGTTTCCCCTCAAAGACAGGAGGATACTGTAATTGTAAATGACAACTGAAACAAATACAGGCTGCCATCCTGAAACTAAATATCACTGGAAACCCAAGCTTTTAATTGATTAATTTAAATGAAAATTTCTTCCAGCATTGTTTATGTGAGTATGAGTATGTTATAAACACTGTCATCATGAAGTGCTGGTAATGGGGCTTCAGAGAGGGAGATCCAGTATGCACAGGACACTGCTAAGAGAATTATTTTGTAAGATGCATCATGAGTCTTTTTATTTATTTATTTTGGTTTTGGGGATTGAACCCTGGGGTGCTTTGCCACTGAGCCACATTCCCAGTCCTTTTATGTTTTATTTTGAGACAGGGTCTTGCTAAGTTGCTAAGGCTGACTTCGAACTTGCAATCCTCCTGCAGCAGCCTCCTGAGTTGCTAGAATTACAGGATGTGTCACTGTGCCCAGCATAATGAGTTCTTATACTTTTGCCTCTTAAAATTTTTGAACATTTCCTATAAAGTTATCAGAACTCTGGGGGAATGCACTATAAATGGTTGCACTGGTATTCACGTCAGATGTATAATAATATACATGATCATAATACTAATCACCCAAATAATATTTCTCTACTAGCTGAATATTTTCCTTAATAATTATTTTCTAACAAATGTTATTCCCTCAGGTTCAGAACTGTTATCAAATATTTAGAGATAATTCTTCAGTGATCAAAAGAGAATTATAGTACAAATAGTTCTTAGGAAAAATCTAAAAGTGTTTTTGAAATAAATAGTTCTTTGGGGATCTTTTTGCGATATTTGTAATATCACATTTTTAAAGCATCTGTGTATTTCATCAACTCTCACACCCACCCCAGTGCTAAGAATGGAGACGTGGCAGTGGTTAGGAGGTGTTTGAACTGAGACCTTGGTTTTTCTACCATCGTGGCATCCATGTTTTGTCCAACAGCTGTTCTTTCCATTCATCTTAACAAATAGAGTGGACAGAACCTCTTGAATAGTTAATGAAGGCACACTGTCAGTAGAATGATGCAAAGGAGATCACAAAGACTGGACACTAGGTCCTAAGTTCAGAGCAGCAGAAGGGGAAGGTTCACATCATCATCCAAATGAGGAATGAGAAGCCATTCCTCTTGCAAGAATAGACTGCAGATGTGGGGATCCTTCTTGGAGCACGTTACCTTCTTAAGCAGCCACAGTTGTTAGAGATCATACTGAACCTGGGCTGAGAACCAGTTCATAAACAGAGACCAACGGGGATCCTGGACACAGTAAGTCCAGTAGCAGTAACTCAGATCCACCAAGAAGGATGTGCTCAGTTGGACAAGGCAAGGAAAGCAGGGTTTCCAATGTGGTAGCTGTTAGGTATTTTATCAAGGACACCTCCTTTCTGAACACTTTCTGAACACACGGGAAGGTTCTATTTTCTGGGTCCTGGTAATTGACTGGAACCATGTGACAGAGCTGGGTCAACAAATGGAGAGCAGAACTGTTGATGTCAGTCAGACACATGGGAGTTTTCTTTCTCTCCAGCTGTCCAAAATGCAAGAGATGGCAGCCATTCCACCAGTTGCTTAAGAGACTATGATGTGCAAATACCACTGCTGGCCAGGGATAAGCATAGTCTAGAGATGAGAAACATATCTTTTAACATTTGTGGCCACTGTGTCTTTTTTATTAATAGTCTGGTTGCTAAACCAGGTCAGGGCAGAAAAGTAAGATTCTTATCTGGGCCATAGAGTCCCTTCCAGGTTGTTGGTGAAGTTCACTGTCCTGTGGTTGTAGGACTGAAGTCTTCTTACCTTGTTGGTTGTTCTCTCATGCCCTCTCTCAGCTTCCTTCTCCTGGAGTTCCCACAATCTTCAAACCAGGAGAGACAGGTTGAGTTCTTCTTATACTGTTTCTCTCTGACTTCTGACTTGTGAAGGACTCATATGATCAGATCATGATCACAAGGATGATCTTGCCATCTTAAGGATATCTGATTTGAATCTTTATTTTTACCTGTGAGATATCTCACAACAGTACCTTGATTAATGTTTGGATGAATAACCAGGAGAAAAGAATCTTGCTTGGTCACCTTTAGATATCCACAGTCTGCTTCTTCTCTCTGGGGCCTGGCTTTGGTTTTTACAGCAGCTTCTGTTTAACAGGATTTTCTAAAGTTACATTCACAAGTACATCACAGGACTAAAACTATTCATACTTGCACAAATAGTGTACTATTTCCAACTCAATTAGCAACTGTACTATTCGGGGCCCTAGCTTAACAAGATTTGAAACAAATGTATACTGTAAAGGCTGTAGACTCAGCAGAGCAAAGACAGCTGTGATGGCAAAATTACATGTTTCTTTTGTGCATTCTATGGTTCCACAGGCTGAGGTGTGTCCTGTCCTTATTTCTTTCTGCTATCACCAAAATCATTATGCAAATCTTATTAATTGATTAGATTATTTTCAGATTTTTTCATGGCATCATCTCATTGATATTACCAAAAGGAAAAGCAACTGAATAAAAATCTCTACTTAAGAGAAAGAACCATGCAGTCCTTCAATCAGAAAGAAAAAAATACTCATAAGAAGATGTATGTACACATGAGCATCCATACATGATTTTATGAGGATATATTATCTGTACATTCACAATAATCTCTTCTCTCTCAGTCTAATTTTACACACCTTCGGAATTGGCTAGATTCTGATCCCTTGATAACTTCTATAAACCTACCACCTCTGGACTTAGTGAGATTATACTTCATTGTATCAACCACTTTTGTTGACTGATTTTCTGTTGCTTATAGTCAAAAGAATCCCAAGAAAGCTATAATTTTCTTATTTTGTTACATATCTCTACAGAATATGAAAATGAGAGTTCATTTTATAGTTTGCTAACAAGTTTGGTATAAGTTCTTCTGGACAAAGTGTAATCTACAGACTGCAATATTAGGTGTGTTATATGCAGTGGATTCATTTTGTCTTGGTCATGAATTTTTAAAAACCTATTCCAAAGTATATCTAAAGAAGCTTTGAGGGAATGTAGGGGTTGGATGTGAATAAAACTAACTTTTAATGATCACCCGTGGCTTGCTGGGCACTGATCCAGGTAGTATAGGAGATAACATGTTCTCATTAAATCCTCATAACAAGTTCAGGAGATAGATATTTTCTCACATGGTCTATAAGAAATAAGTTCAGAGTGGTTTGTGGAACTTTGCCAAGGCCAGAAAGATTTTAAGGAGTGGGGCTTGAGTTTGAACCTGAGTTGTGCTACAAAGCTTTTAAATCTAACCAAGCTTCTTCGATGAAAGGCAAGTGTAACTACAGAAAAGAAAAAGAAATGAATAGGGAGTTTTTCTATCAACTTTTTTTAATCCTATGAATTCACTAGAACAAACATTATTCTTTAGTTTTTCTTTAAATATTCAAATGCCAAGCACTCGGCTAGACACCGGGACCAGCAGGCTGGTCCTCATCCCTGAGGAAGTGGTAGTCTGTGGGGGACACAGGTATCATTCAAATATTTGTACAAGTTCAACTTCCAATTGAATCCTACCAAGACAAAGGAACATGCGAATTCAATCCTACTTATGAATCCAAATATCCCAGGTGAGGAGATGGAGAACTGAACCTCAAATTCTCTGGTCATCGGCTCTCATGAAAAAGATGTAGGGCAGGGCACATCGGACCCCACTCTAAACATATTTTGTTATACACTCATTCTCCTTCTTTCTTACCAATTATAAACTATAGTTTCCAGGAGCAGCTCTGCATCTCTGAAATTTTGCTCGAATTCAAAGCAATACTTACTCTGCTTCACAAACTCTGTCTGTTGTAAATACTGGAGAGGTTTCCACCGTTCTCTGCCTCCGCATAGTGGATTCTGGAGGGGACACTTAGCAAGGGGTCATAAGGCTGCCTGGGAATAAAGTCATGGCTAGAACTCTGATGCTTCCAGCTCTAAGGGGGAATAGTCACGCCTTCTCCTCTTCTCAGTAGTGGCCAAGGTGGCTCAGTAGGTGACCCTGTGCCTCCTTACTCTCAGCCAATGACCACAGAAAACTTTAAAGTGCCCTCTGGAGCTCAGGATACACAGAATAAGCTGAGCTTGAACAATCTGTGTTTCACTGTAATATTGAAACACAAGGGGGCAGCAGTGTTCTCTCTCTTCACCAGAAACAATTTCTGGTTCTTGTTCCTCAGGGATTGTTCTTTCTCTAAGCCTGGTGCCTGTCCAGGTAAGTTTCTTTCAAGAAGCTACTTCCTTTTTATGAAAAGTGACAGGGAGTCTTGCTTCCACAATTAGATGCCTAGAAAAAATAACTCTTTCAGGGAAAGGGGCCCAGAGATTATCTTCTTCCTTCCAGATATTACACTTGGAATAAGTGTGCCAAAATGTGCAGTCACTTTTTTGAGAACAGGGCAACTCAGTGGCACAAGTACGTAGGTTCTAAGGAACAAAGAAGCTAGCAATAAGACACAACAAAAATTCCATTGCTTGATTGTGGAAACCTTATAAAATTGTTCTTTAGTCCTTATTATCTGTGGAATCAGGCTGTCTGGGTCTACCTTATTGTTTTACAGGTGAATGTTTTAAAACTTCAAAATGATCATACCTATCTTGAGAGTATTTATTAGGATGTTTGAATAAAAATAAATTATATACAAAATTTAACATACTACTAGGCAGATAGAAACTCGCTACCCTTCAACTACAAAGGAAATTGTTTCCATAACAGTGCTGATCATCACGAACCTGCTAGTTTCTATCATTTTTTTCATATGATGTAGGACATTATATTTATCCTTATTAAACACTATCTGCTTATTTAGTAACAAAAGTTCTTTCTTTCTTTCTTTCTTTCTTTCTTTCTTTCTTTCTTTCTTTCTTTCTTTCTTCCTTTCTTTCTTTTCCTTTCTTTCTTATCCCTAACCAATCTCTCATTTTCTTAGTTATTACCAAAGTTATAGCTTTTGGAATTTGACAGCACTTGGCTTAAAATCTGCTCATGTCACTTACTGGCTGTGAGACTTCAGATAAATGACTTAACTTCTGTGGGCTTGGGTTTTTCCTTCATTTATTTATTAATCACATATTTTTGAAAACACATTGCAGATCAGGGTGTAAGAACAGGGATAAAGCAATCAACCAGACAGATGGGGTGCTCGTGTGGAGTTTAATGTTTATTGGAGGAAGCACAGTATGACAAAGAACTGCCCAGATAAGCATTCAGTTAGAGCTGTGCCCAGCGCTACAAAGGCTGTGTGGAAGATCTGACTATTCCAGGGACGGCTCTGGGGAAGGGACATTCAAGCAGAGACCTGTGGATGAGAGACAGAACAGGGGAAGGGGATAGGGGACTGAGCATGCACCAAAACCCCTCATTTGCTCACAAGCTTCAGAGTTGTAAGTGTGCCTGGAGTACGATGACAGGCAGGCTAGTTGATTTCAGGCTAGCTATGCACAGAACCAAGGTCCTTGCCATTCCTAAAGTAGGCACAATATTAGTTGGCCCTCAGTATCTGTGGGTTCAGCATCTGTAGATTCAACCAAGTACCGGTCGAAAATATTATTTTAAAAAATCCAGAAAATTTCAAAAAGCAAAACTGAATTTACTGCCCGCTGAGCACTATGCTGAGTTCACATCAGTGAAGTGACCCTGCTCTGACCTCCTGCCCATCCACACATCCTCAGTCTCTCCTCAGCTTGTCCTGGGGGAGCACCCTTTGCTCTGTGCGTTCCTCACCACAGTGCAGGCAAGTAGGCCTAGCATGGTTGCTTCTCTACTGAACACTACCCAGTTGTTTTTTTTTTTTTTTTCCTTGTTATTATTTCTTGAAGAATAGAATATTACAACTCTTTACACAACATTTTCATTGTTTTGGGTATTAAAAGTTATCCATGATAACTTAGATGACATAGGATGATACTAGTAGGATAAATGTGAATTCTTGTCATTTTATGTAAGAGATTTGAGTATACCCCGAGTCGGGTATCCTTGAGAAGTCCTACAACTGATCCCCAGTGGATACCAAGGGACAGCCATTCCTGTTTTAATTTTCCTTAGAGAGAATTTATTTATTGCCCAGCTAAAGCCCCAGTCACGTTGTAAATAATCAATAACCCTATTTTTCTCTTTATCCCAATAGAACTGAATTTCTACCTCAGTTATAGTGCTTATTCAACACATCATTATTTAGCATCTGCCCTGCCTTAGAGAAGATGCTAAATAATTATGAACAAACAGAGGAGAAGAAAACAGACATGGTCTTGCCCCTGTAGTCTTGCCTCTGATCAACTGATATGTTCTTCGCGTATATGAATTTGTTTTAGTTAAGCAAGAGTTTTGATATATCCTGGAAGCAGTCTTGCTTTCTCAAAACTCAGGGGAGGAGAAGCAAGCACACAGAATAAACATGCAGGACCATGAATTCCAATGCACATAACTCAGGACTACAAATTTGTATGTAGCAATTACTTCTGCATCTATTTTTTCTTTTGCAACTGATTAATAAGAATAATGATTATTTTCTTTCCAATGTGTATCTGTACATGTGCAATTAATGAGTAGACCTGTATCCTACTGCGAGTGTTGATTGGGCCTCCTTGATTTTATTTGAAGAGCTGAGCATCCTTCTGCAAATCTAGGAGTCTACAAAGCTAATAGAAGTAGCTAGTTAAGTGTACAAATATATTTATTTTGAAAATGAAGTTTTCTAATTTTTATTATTCTCTCTTTGCCAGTTTTAGTACATTAACTATTGGATATATTTTAATTTAGTATATAATAATCTTGACTTCTCAAAAGTGTTCAGATATTCAAGGCATATAAAAGAACCAAGGAGAGCGGGGTTGTAGCTCAGTAGAACACTTGCCTACTA
Source organism: Sciurus vulgaris (assembly GCF_902686455.1). Taxonomy (NCBI): domain Eukaryota; kingdom Metazoa; phylum Chordata; class Mammalia; order Rodentia; family Sciuridae; genus Sciurus; species Sciurus vulgaris. The sequence goes on along the minus strand of NC_136469.1, from coordinate 130,720,185 downwards.
TGCTCGAGGCCCTGGATTCAATCTACAGTACCAAAATAAAAAACTGTGAAAACGCAAGAACGCTACCACTTTTACTTTCCATTTACATCATACATTTTTCAGTTTTAGAGCTCGTGGATATTCAAGACATTTATTTGCAAATATGGTGAAGGTATAATTTCTATCAGCAAGAGATCCTTTTGAAAACTCATATGAGTCTTTGGTAACAATTTTTATTCTCTCTAGTGAGGCATAAAGCTAAGAGCTTTGTTCTTCCCACACAATGAAGGAAAAACAATGCCTCCTTATCCAGCATCTTGCAGATGCTCTCATTTTCTGGTTCATTAGCTGTTAACCTGAAGTACTTTCCCTGGAAGAGATTAGTGTTTGGATTTAAATTGTGATAGCTTTACCTTCTGTTTCTTGTTTTCTTTGTTGGGAGAAGAGAGTCTGGGGGTGCTCTGGTCCTTATATAACCTCTTGAAACATTGCACATATCTTTTGCTTTTCTGTTTCCCAACATACTTACCAAGATGGGAAACGATTCCTCTGGAAGTTACAATGCTCAGCTGAAAGGGATAATTTTTTTGAAAACGTGAACGAATATACTTTATCTATTATTTCTAATTACCCTTTAATGTCCACAACCAATATGTCCTTAGAACTAGTTCCTTAGTTCTACAATTAAGGAATTGCCATGAGTATGTTATGTTTTACTTTTGCCTTTTTCCATTTCATGCCGCCATGTCAGACACGGTACAGTTCATAACACCTTTGTCTCAGCTGAAAGAATTCAGCCCATCAGTTCAGAATCAATAAGGAATCAAATATTATTGTGGATTATAAATTAATAAATAGCAGCATAGTTTTGCATGCATTAGTATTTCTATATTTTGCAACCACCATAGAGTGATTATAAATGAATGGAAGTGTCATGGACAAAGAAATATACCATCTTTGTGGGAATGTGTGTATATTATAGACTGAATGTGTGGATTCATATGTTGAAACCTAATACCCACTGTGAAAATATGTGAGGAGATTTTGGGAGGTGACTCAGTCATGAGGGTGAAACCCTCTGGAAGGGATTAGTGTACTTATGAGAGAGGCCCTGAAGAGTTCCTTTTGCTGAAGGAAGGATAAAGAAGTTATGGCCTACTATGCACCAGTAAGTGAGCCCTCACCAGACACTGTGCATGCCGGCACTTTGATCTTAGTCTTTCCACTCTCCAGAACTATGAGAAATAAATTTCTGTTGTTTACAAACTGCTCAGTCTATGATAGTTTGTGACAGCTGGGGTTGCAGGTTGCAAGAAAAAGGCAAAGAGCCAAATTAGTTTCCTTTATGACACATTAAAATTCTAAGTATCTAAGGACTTAGAGAGCCAAAAATTGAAATGCATCTGGAACTTAGGTAAGAGGTCTAAACTTATAACTGTAGGTTCCTTTAGCACATAGGCATAGGCATTTCCCAAGGAAATTATAATAAAATTTTTTAAAAAATCAGGGAGTTGAATGCACTGCTTTGGAGAAAAGTAACATCAAAGAATGAGAATAGGGTGAGTGGTCCACGAAGGAGACCAGGAAGGAGTAGTCAGAGGTACAAGGAGAAGTAGCAGATTATAGTATTAAAGAGACTGAGGAAGAAGAGTCATTTGAGGAGTTTAAGTCCTCCACTCCCAAACTCAACAGAAATTTCAACTGCAGAGAAATCATAAGGAGAGTTAAAAGCATAGACTCTGGAACCAGATTGTGGGATTGTATCCAGTCTCTACCAATCACACTAGCTGTGTGACCTTGGGAAAGTTTCTTAACTTCTCTGTCACTTGGTTGTCTCATTTGTGAAATAAGACTAACAATTGTATCCCTAGCCTGTAAAATTATCAAAATGTTAACATCTGTAAACCATCTGTAAATGCCAGCATCTGTAAAACCTTAACAATAAGCATTACATATATTTTCCACATTTTGATCAAGCAATTAATGAGTGTCATGTCTAGAAATTATTCAATAGGTTTGTAAATACAAGGTAATTTTGACACATGCACACAAACGAGTACAAGGAAAGCAGGGAACTTTCAATAAGAGCAGCACATTGCATCAGCATTAGTACTCTGATTGTCTATTGTTCTATCATTTCACAATATGGTGGAAACAGAAATGGGGATCTCTTGGTACTATTTCTTACAACTGCATGTAAGTCTACAAGAAATATTTTAAAGAAAGTTTAATTAAAAAAATAAAACCCACATTTTGAAAATAAAGATAGAAAAGGTAAACTAAGCAAGAAAGCTTCAATGACCTGGCAGGGGAAGAATGAGGTAGAGATGAGGGGTTATAAACTGAATTAAGACCACTCTTGCAGGAACTATATAAGGAGAGTAGAAGAATGCAATTTGCCAATAGTTATAGAGGGTGAACTCTTAACTAATAATTAGAAATTAAAGGTTGCTGGTCCTGGTGGTTTGGAATAAGTATGTCTGATGCATTTTCTAAGGGTTAAAAAGACTTCATGAGTTTTACAGAACATGAGAGAACAGAAATGGTGAGAAAAAGAGAGAGGAGGAGGAAGAGAGAGATAGGTGGTATAAGGTAAAGAAGGAGCAAGATATCAGAGGATGTGGGATTAAGAACACAATGGAAATGGAAGATCTTTTTCCTCTGTACTGGAAAAATGTTAGTAAACATATATCCATCAAATGCCAACTATGTACTGAACCCGGTTCTAGAGGTTGAGTAAGTAGTAGTGATTGGATATGACTGGTATAATTCCTCTGTCAAATGAGAGAATAATATGGTTCTGTTGAAAATTCATTGCTGGACTCAGAGAATTGTATAGCCTGCAGGCCTCCAACTGCTAAGGTAAATGGGTAGCCTCTCTATCGTGGAAAAGGAACAGGACTTTCAAATTAGGTGAAAAATGTCCATAGTGACTCTCACACCTAGTTTTGTTTTATTTTTTTCCCTTTCGGGAGGTAATTCATAGTGGAAGATGATCTTTGGCCGGCCCCAGAGTTGGGTTTTGACATATGGGTGTTGGATTTGTTGAAAGCTGGCCTCCCAAAAGATCTCTTTCTATTTCCTTTAACATGTAAATGTGATCTTGGAAGTGGGGGAAATGTATTTGTGCATATGCTTAATTAAAGGACCTTGAAAGAAGCAGATATTTTAGTTAGTTTTCTCATTGCTGTGACCAAAATATTGAAAAGAACAATGTAGAAGAGGAAAAGTGTATTTTGGCTCATGGTTTCAGAGGTTCAGTCCATGGCCAGCCAACTCCATAGCTCTGGACCCTGAGGTGAGGCAGAACATTGTGTCCATTTCACTCTGAACAATCTTGCATTGAAGACACTGACCTTGAACACTGGAGTGACGAGGTGACGAGCCAAAGAATGTGACTTTCATCAGAAACTCAAAGAGGCCTTGGGGGGGAGCAAGGCCCTGCTGATACCTTGACTTCTGGCAGAGTGATTTTTGTCTTTGGCCCCTTTTGAACTCCAGATGGAGAATAAATTTGTGCTCTTCTAAACCACCAAGTTGGCAGAATTTTGCTACAGGAACCTTAGGAAACTAAAACAGGTATGATGGTAGATCAGTGGTGAGGAAGAGGGGATGTTCAAAGGTGTTTCAGGAGCTCAGCCCTAGAGTCTGGTGGAAGTGGGGAGACCAAGGCAGGACTGGTGACACCACAGGTGTGATTTGTAAAGTCAGTGAGTAGGAGATGGTGGGATTTAGGGCTCAGGATAGTGGTATGAATAGAAAGTTGTGGTCAACAAGATGAGAGTCTAAGATGTCAGGAGTCAGGCAAATTCAGTTAATGATGAGGTCCAAGTTCTGTCCATCAGAGTGAAAACTGGAGTGAAAATAAGATAAAGTCTTTAAATAAAATCAGGAGACACTGAAGTTCAGGTGGGTGGCTTACTTATGAACTAGTGAACAAAGATTTTTAATAAGGACTCAGTCTGGAAGGAGTAGAGATGGTGACTCTGGAGGTGGTAATGTCCTGCTTCTGGCTCTCTGTAGCTCAGTTCTGCTTGACAGTCTTGGCTGGTGGAGGTGCCATTCCTCCATTTCACCTGGACCTAGAAGAACTCTCCACTGTAGCACTGTGGTTCTCCCTGGCCACAGGGCTAGGCCAGCGACGCAGGCTTGTCCAGGAACAATTCTGCAGTCCCCAGGCCACCATGATAGGTTCATGCACATCAAGTGACTAGAGCAAGATCCTTCCTTGCTGGAGCTGCCAGAGCTGAGAGAGGGACTGTGGAGAGACAGCACCTGGTGCTACTGCTGCCGCTCACCCAGCTGTGCGGTGTGTTTTCCACCTTCCACAGATACATGGCCAGCAAGCCTTTTACCCTTCTAGCTTAGGATACTTGGAATCGAGTTTTTCTTATAGGTACGAAATATTGTTTAATTGTTTTCTTGCCCTTTTTTGTTTACAGAATAACTACAAAGGAATAAATGTAGCGTTTTGTTTCTCTCGTTGGTCTGTTCTGGTGCTTTTTGGAGATAACAACCAGGTTAATGAGGGAGAGTCTCTATTTTTCTTCAATATTATTTCAATCTCCAACCCCAAGCACAAGATAGGAATATTAGTTTGTTTTATGTGCTTTATCTTCATAAGAAAAAAGGCAGGATCTTTAGAGTGCTGTTTCAAAGATAAGCAAGGAGCTGAAACTGTGAAACAAACAACCCCCAAATTAATCAGCAATAACATTTGCAATTGAAGGAAAATTTAATTTCACAAGTTGTTCTTACTCATTCAAATCAAATCTATTCACCAAATTGCTATTAAACCTATGCAACAATACGGGCCTAAATAAGTGGATATGAGACAATTTGAGTTGACTTCCAGTTTCAACCTAATCGTTACATTATATGATGAACATCTTGGACAAATCAAAGTTAGACTGGGTGAGGTGGTGAGAATACAGGGGTGAGAGCCCCACCCCTGGGCCCCTGTCCTGGAGCTAGCTCTAAGGCATCTGAGGGTCCATCCCTGTCACTCTTTGTTCAGCAGGGATAAAACTCACACTGCACACCAGTGTTCTAGAAGAGTGCAGGCCTCCCTCTTCTGAATAGGCTTATTGTTCTTGTGCTAACCACTTTAAAATAGAATTTCTATTCAGTTTAACTTTTAAATAAGTGACAATTAATCCAGAATATTAGTTTGCTTGAGTTGGAGGGCTTTTCATGTTTGAGTGCCTCATTTTTAATATGGTGAAACTGAGGGAGGGGATGTTAAATGATTTGCTTTAGTTCATAGCTGGACAGAGAATAAGATCCCACTTTTCACGCTTATCCCGGTGTTTATTTGACTTAGCTACATTGTGAACGACAAAAATCAATGAAGAAATTAACTACCACGTTAAAATACTCTTTCCTTCTCCCTCAAACAACTGGGCCAGAGTGGTAGATAATACTTTTTTTATGTCTATGGTTAGTAGACTACTTGAATAGCCAAAATAAGGATAATGTACTCTATGAGATGAATACTCTCACCAGAGAAGCTCTTTAGTAAAGTAAAAAATCCTACTTCCTTTTCTTTCCTCCTCTCTCCCTCATTTTTCCTTCCTCCCCTTCTTTCTTGAATTCTTTCATTGCACAGCTAATCACATAATTCATACAAAGTTATTGAATGTGAGGTTGTGTAAGCTAGGCACAAGGGTTATAAAAATGCATAATCTTTGTTCTCAATGGGTTCACAGTCCAGTGGAGAGGAAAGATGGACACTACGCTTAGGAAGCAGTGTGGTGTGTATTACGGCCTATCATGGAAGAAGCACTGACAGCTTACTGGGGAGGGGCGATTAAGACATGGGAGACTGGGAAGGATGTGTAGAGGAGAAAATGTCCTGGGTTTGCCGAGAAGTGACCAGAGTTTGAGATGTAAATGGCATTCCTGGATGAGGAACTACCAAATGCAAAGGGCAATAGCATTTTCTGTCGGTTCTCTTCTACCCCTTCCTCAGAATCTGGAAATATGTATCTTTAGGAATAAACACATTTTGGCAGAGAGGGAAAAGGGTGAGACTACTCTTCTATCATTTGTTTCTCACCTGGGAGGCAGGGCTAAGAAAGCATTCCACATCAAGAGAGAATCAGGATGGGGGAGAGGTAGGAGTAAGGAGATGGGCTGGGCAGGTGGGGTCCATGAGGCTGGAGAGGTAGGTGGGCCGATTTTAATTGTGTAAATGCATTGTGCTTGCTCCGTGGAATAATACCTGGCCCTTCCACTGTCTCTCCTACTCTTCCCTTCCTCCCTTCTTTCCTTCCTTCCTTCTGTTCTGCATGCTTCTTTGACCACTGCTGTCAATCTTGGGAACAGATTTGCGATTGGCTTGTCCTATGCAGGAAACACTTAGGAAGTTGTACTAGTGTTCCCATATGGAGAAAAGAGACTTGTTCAGAACCGGTTATCTAGGATGACCTGTGCTAACATATCCAACAGTTAATTCAGATCACTGTAGGTTTATTTGATCACATGTACTTTTCTCAAGATATCCTGGTCAAAAGCTGGCTTCAGAGCACAACTGGAGTAATATATTTTACATTTACTTACTGTGACTTTCAGAAGAGTTGGATAAATACGCCAAGACTTTGCTTTTTTTCAAAGAAATTCACAATAAAGCCTTGAGTGCAATTAGGAACTTTGAATTGTGTCTCAGTAATGAGTGTAAATTAGCTTTGTGGTTAGAGACACCTGAAAACTTTTTCACAAAATAAGGAAAATCATAACCACCATCAACAAATTTAACTTGGTAAGTTTCCATCCTGTTCACATATAAATGTTACAAAATTTAAAAGGGCCCATTCTTTCTCATCTAGAGGGGCAAGAATTACACATTATAACTGTGTATTTCTAATGTCTGGTCAAGTGTTTTCCTTGCAAGGACATTTTTCAGACTTGAATATAGTGCCTGGTTTGCCAGAAGAGGTGCCATTTGTTGGAGAGGAAATCTATTTAATTAGAAATTGGGAGCCCTAGACCAGTTCTTTATTTCCCCTTAGGTATTGCATGGCCTTGTACAGTTCCCTTCCTATGATAGCATCTCTTTTGTCAACATGGGCTTATTAAAAAATCCCCCATCTACCACACATACCTGTTCTGCAAGCTATAAGATGCTATATTCATGGAAGTTGTTAATAAGGATACTTATTCATAGTTATAAATACTGTTTACAGAGACTCAGTGTGAGGGCCTTGCTCCAGAGACCTACTGATTGTGCAGTTCTCAAAAGGGTCCTTTGTAAATGCTGATGTACAGGCAGACAGTTTACACACCTCCAACTGGAAATGCTGGAACTGGAATATCTATCCTTCTCCACATCTTACTTATATCTGGAAAAGCAGTTTTCACATTTCATGGTAATAATGGGATTCACATCTATAAATTTCATTCAAATGCCTATTTCTCCCAACCGATTTGCTACCAGTACTTTGTTTTTTAGACACTTTAATTCAGAATAAAAGAGTTTATTTGAGCACTTTGGAGTTGCTGTCTGCAAATGCTATAAAAGAGTATTAAATGCTATATTATATTTCTAATGTTTTTTAAAGATTTTCTTTTTCTGCCTGCAGTTTAATTTTCTTTTTATAGGTTTTCTCCTGCTCTTCTCATATTGATTTTGTTTTGCAGCACTATTAAAACAGTGCTCAGTGAGAAACCTTTGTGGAATGAAGTTAGATAAGTATGTATCTATATGTACAAGCTCATTTTCAACTTTTAGTGGTGATTAATTTACTACCCAAATTGTAATTACTGTTGAACCAAAAATCACTGCTCATGATACTAAATATACTTTACTGATTATTGAGCATTTAGGTGATTAGTAGTTTGATGAAAGATAGCTATAGTTACTTCTGTACTTATAGTGACCTAAATGCTAAAAAAATAATTTACTTTTGTTCCCAGCATAATTTGTTTTTAATGGAAATTCTCACATAGAATTATTTTTTCTTTTAAAAGTAACTGTGTATTTTTAATGAGATAATTGGACACCCAATTACATTTTCTTACTTATGAAGTATTAACTATCTGGTGATATTGTGGGTCATTCAGTAAAGTAATAGTTATTTCCCCTGTATTGTATTTACTATACGATTTCTTCCATAGTGTTTTGTACTTCCATTTGAACACTTCTTACTTGCTACTGCGGTGATTCATTTGTTTATGTTAATAAACTTTGTGGGGAAAGAAACTTTTTTCATGGAATGTCATTATTATATTCCTGAATTTAGTAAAGAGCCTAACAAGTAACAAACTAGTACATGTTTTTAATTATTAATGGAGTCATAAACTATAAGAGATCAAGGAACAGATGTGCATACAAAGACATGAAGGTATAATTCATATACTCAAGAAAATGTCATCTGAAAAGTAGAATCCTGAGGACCTTGGGAAAAAATGTCAAAAATGTTCTCCAGGACATATCATGATTGCTTTTCTTCTATTCCTCAGATCCCCATCAGCAATGACTCCTCCCAGCAAAAGAAGCCAGATTTTGTCTAGGTCATCATTGCAGTGTGTTGCGGAGGATGAGCAGAGAACACCTAGGGACCAGGATCTCTGAGACACATTCAGTGATAAGAACAGATAATAAAGCCAGTCCTGGCAAAGTACAACATGATGGAATTCAGCATCTCATAGAGAACACTGAAGAAAAACAAGGGCCATACATAATATAGCCGAGCCATCAAGAGTAGAACTACATAACTGACTGACAAAATAATGAGCTAAATAAATGAACACTTTCTATATTTAGCTACTAAATATTGGGAGAGTTTGTTACACAGCAAAAGCTAACTTTTATAGACATTTGTACCTAGAAGTAAGTGCTACTGTAACAAAAGTTAAGAGATGTGACATTTGCTTTTGAATTAGGAGGTAGATAGAAGCTGTAAAAACAGTAAAGAAACAATCAAGTTTAGGAAAATGCTCAAATTGTTAACAGAAGTTGGAAAAAAAATAATAAACTGTTACAGTGACTAGAAAAATTTGAAAACAATTATCTGCAGTAACTTGGAGTGTAGACAATATGTCCAATGAACTTAGGGATTGTGACAAATTGATTTTTAATAGGCAGATTATTGAAAATGATATTTGGTTTATTTTAGTTGTCTAAGACAGGAAGGAGGAGGAGGAGGAGGGAGGGAGGGGAGGGGAAGGAAAAGAGAGATATCAGCCAAAGAAAGATGGTTTGTTTTGCAAGCAAAATTTAGAGTCAATAAGGAAACATCAGGATTTACCAGATTTGTCTTCTGCCTGGAAATATTCTTAAAGTAGATTCTGGGACCAGATAAAAAAGGGCACATTATATACAGGGTGACAACTATAAGAAAGACAGCAGATTTTTTTCATAATAAGCAATTTAAGTTAGAAGACAATATAACATAATCCTTAACATATTGGAAGAAAAGAAGTCACACTAGAATTCTTTAACCAGTGAAAATATATTTAAAACACAAAGGCAAAATAAACAGAATTTTATGTGTCAAAAGCTGAAAGACATACCAATAATACAAGGAATAGTGAAAGAAGTTATTCACAAGAAAAATGAGCCCATAGAAATTGGGTCCATAGAAAGAACCAAGACCAAAGAGAATGGTAACTACATAGGTACATAAAACACTTTTTATTTAAATACATTTTAAAGATAACCAATTATTTGAAGCAAAATATTAATGCTTTTAGTTTATATTTGTAGAAATAAAATATATGAAAACAACAGCGTAGAAGCCAGGAACAGAGAAATGGAAGTCTACTGTTAAAAGGTGTTTTATTATTGTATGTGAAGAAATAGTATATCACTTGATGACAGAGAATAACAGATTGAAGACATTTGCTATAAACTAAATTATCCATTGAAATAACCTGAAAATGCTTTGACAGAATGATTCATTTTCAGTGTCAAGATGAAGAGGCATTAGGACCTGATATTTGATCAAACTGTACCATAGCTGTTTTTATGAAGGGATTTTTTGGATTGGGTTAAATTTCAAATCATTAGATGTTGAGTAAAGCTGAATTTCTTCCATAATGAGAGAAGACCTCATTCAATCAATTGAAGACCTTAAGAAAAATATTGACCTCCCAAAGAGAGAGGAAATTCTGAGAGCGAAATATCCTTTGTACTTGAATTACAGAGTATTCCCTGGGTCTCAAGTCTGCCAGCCTACCCTGGTGCCTGGCGGTAATGAACTTACTAAGGTCCAGTTGTGTTAACTAGTTCCTTAAAATAAATTTCTCTCTCTATATATGTGTATATATCCATATATATATATATATATATATCTGTAAATATGCTATTGGTTCTCTCAGGAGAACTCTCATACAATAATTATAGAATTAAATAATAAAAATTAGTAAATTAATAAAAATTTAGAAAAAGAGAAACAAAGAAGAGCAAATGGTAGAAAAAATAGTTGATATATTTACATTCAATCAAAGTCATCAGTAATCATCTCATGTGCCAATCATATGAACATCACGATTAAAAGGCAAAGATTGACAGATTGATAAAAAAAGACTCAACTACATGCTACTTTATATGTACAGACACAAACATATCCAAAGTAAAAGGACAGAAAAATTATAAAACATAATAGTCAAAGGATATTGAAGTACCTAATATTAGATAAAGTAGATCTCAAAACAACACTTTGTATAATTAATGTAGTCTTTTTGTAATGACAAAGAACTTAATTGATCAAGGACACACAACAATCTTAAATATTTATGTACCTAATAATATGGCTTTAAAATATCTGAAGCAAGATCTCCTAAAATTATAAGGAGAAATACAAACATTTAAATTATAGTCAGGAATTTCGACATCCCCGTCTCAATGATTGACAAATTCAGTAGAATGTAAAACATTTGGACAACACTATTCACCTACTTTGACCTCAAAAATACAACTATTGGTGAGGTGTGGAGCATCTAAAATTCTTATGTATTTCTAATGGAAATTAAAAATAGTAAAATCATTTCACAATATAATTTGGTAATATCTTAAAAAGTTAAACATATACTAACCCTACAGTGCAGCATTGAACTTGTACACATTTACTCAAACAAAAAGATAGCATGTCTGTACAAAGTTCTCAAATGTTTACTAGCAGGCTAATGGATAAACAGGATGTAGAATATGCATACAAAAGAATAGTAACTCAGCACTGCAAAGGAATAAACTAATGATACATGCAAACGATATGTAGGCATTTAGAAGAATTAGTCTGAGTGAAAAAGACCCTGTTTCTAATTTTATAAAATTTTAGAAAATGCAAATTAGTTCATACTGACCGAATTTCAGACCAGTGGTTGTTGAAGATAGGAATGGCAAGGAGGGACCAGGGAAAGGTGACAAACATGAGGAAGCTTTTGAAAGTGATGGATATTTCATTATTTTCATTGTGTTGATGATTTCATGGGTGAATATATTCAGGTGTCAAATTTCAACACTGGAAAGATGTGCAGTGTGTTGTGTATCAATTATATATCAATAAACTTTGTCAAAATTATACATTATATAGATATTATTGTATTGTATAACTCTACTTAGAAATAAACACAGGCAGTAGTAAACTATATTGCCTAGGAATGCACAGGTTGGGTACTGAACTATAAATCAAAGTTAGAAATGAACACCTTGAAGTTATCACACTGAATAACTCCAAGATGGACAGAAATATTTTTCATGGAGGATAACTTCTGGATTCTGGTACAACTGTATTTCTTGATCTTTGTGTGGGTTTTATGAGTATTTGTCCTGCTAAAATTGTTGAAGTTGTGCATGTATTCATGTTCAGTTGTTAAATAAACTGGGATTATGTGGTTTACGACATTCAGAGCAACATTTTACATGTTTTGATCTAATAACACAGTACTGGGCTGCTTATTTTCTTAGTAGGTATCTGGTTTCTTAGGATATCTGATTTTTATTTCCTTAAAATGTTCTTTAATAAACTTGAGAAAAAAAAAGTGTTAACAATTCTGTAACTAAAGATTTAAGACGGGTTTGGTTAATAGGGCTCCTCGGGAAATTAGGAATTTGGTTGTAACTACTTAAAAGTTTCCTTTTTGTATTTGAGTGGGTGGAAGGGACCTTGACAGCAATTTTCAGCTTAAAAGTAACCAGGTTGAGCTTTAATTTAAGCAGTTGATTGTGAGAGAGCATGAAAATGGAAGAGACATTTCTTATGTTACTTGTAATGTGTTCGTGTTGAATAGACAGTGACACTGAATTATTTTGGTGCCCATCTTTGAACCATCAAAACAAGGGGCATTTTGTTTTGGGAAGACAGACTAGAAGCAAGGTCTTAGTTACATGACCCTGGGCAAAGAACTATATTGTATCTCCTCTCAAAAGAGGCATCAATAACTACTCAAACTGTGGCAGTGATAATAAAGTGGGTAGAGAACTTTCAAAATATGTCTGAAGCACTTAGCATTAAATAATGTAGCAATTCTAAAGATTTGAAATCATCAAGGTCAGCAACCATATCCTAGTTCCCATTGTATTTTTTTTTTTTTTTTGCGGTTCACTTTTTCACATTTTATTTTCTGTAATGCAGTCTTTTCTCTGAGTCACAGCTTTAGTATTTTTGACAAAGTGACTCAAGTCAGTATCTTTAATTTCTTAAATTTGAAGTTCCTATAAAGGTTCATCTTTATTCTATCTTTTGGATTGTACTTAACCCAGCACAACAGGTTCATAAGATCTTCGAATTCATTGTTACATCATTGCCTACCATCTCTTTAATAGCCTCTTCTATAACTTTGAGGTTCTGTGAGTAAAATCAAAATGATAATGCTATAAATGATATGATATTAAGAAATCCCTTAGAGTGCTCATCCATGATAAGTGTCCAATAAACATCAGCCCTTTTCCATGGTTTTCTATTTCTACTCTTGAAATTCTCCTTTTCATTTTTCACAAGATGATTTAGAAATCAACACAGATCCCAACACTATAAAAGAAAATTGTATCAATCTTTTAACAAATGTTCTTTAAATAAATGATGTTGCAAATATATATGTGTATATATTTATGCATACATATGTGTATATGTGTTTTAGTCAGCTTTTTCATTGCTGTGACTAAAAGATCTGACTAAAACAATTTTAGAAAAGGAAAAGTTTATTTGGGGGCTCATGATTTCAGAGACCTCAATCTATAAGACAGTTGGCTCCATTCCCTGGGGCTCCAGGTGAGGCAGAACATCATGATAGACTAGTATGACAGATGGAAGCAGCTCACAGGATGATCAGAAAGCAGAGAGAGAAAGACTCCACTCCCTGGTATAAAATATGTACCCCAATGCCACGCCCAGATTCCCACCTCCTCCAGCTACACCCCACCTGATTTCTGTTAATCCCATCAGAGGATTAATTATTTGAAATAAGGCTTTGATAACCCAATCATTTCTCCTCTAAACCTTCTTGCATTGTCTCATACATAAGATTTTGAGAGACACCTCACATTTAAGCCATAACGGTATGTATATTTATATTAATAAATCTTTGAAATACACACATTATTAAAATCTATGATGTTGGAATAACAATAGCACCTACTCTTTTTTTTTTTTTTTTTTTTTTGCGATGCTGGGGATTTGAACCCAGGCCTTGTGCTTACGAGGCAAGCACCCTACTCAATTTTGAGTTGTAAGAATTAAATGAGCAAATATATGTAAAAAGCTTAAAATAAAGACTAGGAATACGTTGTGAGGTGTTTTTCCCTTTGATCATCCATTACTTCTCTAGAGATAAATTTTATCAGTTTACTATTAACATATTTTCTTGTTCAAATGAGTAAAAATCTAATTTTGATGTCTATTTATTAATTTGATATTCCCTCTAATTCCCCAAAATTCTGTGTCTTCAAGTAGCTTACATTTGTCTAATGCCACCCAGCTATAAGGGGCTGGGACTGGTTTTTAAACTTCATGTTTTGGATACTAATATTTTATAGGGAAACGGTAGGATTAAATCGAGTGGTGTGTGCAATGCTTTTGCAGGTTGGGCTGAATACTGGGTACTGGGGATACTCAGAAGGCCAACCTTGCCTAACTCCTCACTCTGCATAACAATAACACCTTTTAAAGTTTATCCATCTATATTCGAGTATAAAAGCAGATGGGGCATTTTTATCACTTTGTTTTATCATCAACAAAATAATCACTTACGTGTCAAAGAGTATAAGTTGCAGAGTAAACTATAAAAACATAAATGTCACATAACTTTAGGGACCCAAATATGGTTTTAAGTGAATATAAAGTACATAAAACAGGTACTGTGAATACAAATAGATGTAATAACTAACTTCCATTATCTGTTGGCTATCTGAATTCTGGGCTCCTTCAATAAAAACTATTATAATAACATTTGTGCTTTGTGTGATGAAAATTTCTCCAATAAGCAACAGTTCTGTGTTTTCCATTTTTCTAAGTCATGAGATGACCTCTCTTGCTCTCACAGGGAAGCTACAAAGAGAAGGCCTCTGGCCCTTGCTGGCTGTGTGTTGTGTAATAATATTCCCCATTGCCAACCTTTACAATGAGTATAAAAATTCAATTTCATTGCTACAAGCTGGAAAGGGCTCAAGCCTCACTGAGTTTTTCTAAAAGGATATTTTCCAGTTTTGTCTCCGTTCGCATTCCACTTATTTAATGGATGGAGGTAATAGGATTTTTCTATCTGCTGGAGAAGCTATTTCAGAAGCACATAGGTCAAGGTCAGAAAAAAACAAGCCAGAAACCATAAAGGGAAAAACAAAATGATTTACTGAGTTTGAACCCTATTGTCTTCCAAGCAGCCCTGGGATTATCAAATTGTGATGTCGGAAAAGTTAGTGTGTAGGATGCCCTGGAATTCATTGTAATGAGGCTTCCATTGGGTGGTAGAGAGAATTCTAGGATGGCCCCCATCCCAGTACTTGGTGTACATCCCTTGCTTAGCCTCTGGGAATCTGAATTTAACAAACTATTCTCTGATTATTTGCTGGTAAATGGATGGAGTTGGAGAATACCATGCTAAGTGAAATAAGCCAATCCCAAAACACCAAAGGCCGAATGTTTTCTCTGATAAGTGGATGATGATACATACTGGGGAGGTGGGTGGCAGGGGTGTGCAAGAGAAGAATGGAGGAAATTTGGATTGTGTAGAGGGAAATGGGGCGGAAGAATAGGGGAAGGAAAGATAGTGGACTGAGACAGTCATTAGTACCCTATGTACGATTATAAGAAGGGTGTGAATCTACATTGTGTACAACCATAGAAATAAAAATTTGTACCCCATTTGTGTACAATGAGTCAAAATACAATCTGTAAAAATAAAAATAAATAAATAATAAAACTTTTTAAAAATTTTTTTAATAAAAAAAAATGTTATGTAGTGCAGCTGACCTATAGTGTAGTTGTGGTAGGGATTTTTATCTGGGTGTACCTGGCCTAATCACATGTGCCTCATAAAAGTAGAGTGTTTTCTCTGATTACAGAAGAAGAAGCAAGAAATTGGAAGCAGAAGAATAATCTGAATCACCATTTCTAGCCTCACCATGAAGGAAGGTCTATGGCAAGGAATGTGTGGGAAGGAGCCTCTGGCTGTAAGTCATCAAGGAAAGAGGCAACTCAGTAATACAACCTCAAGGAACTGAAATCTTACTTTTGTAAGTGGTTTCCCCAAAGAGCATGCAGAAAATAACAGCCTGGCCAACACTTGGAATTCAGCTTTAGGATTTCCCTAGCAGAGAACCTAGCCATGCTGGACTTGACTCAGCTAGCAAGTGAATGCTGTGTTTAGTCTCTACATTGGTGATAATTTGTTATGCAGCAATAGAATATGAATATAAACAGTTGTATATATTAAAGATTTAAATGTTTTTCATATCCATTAATTCATTTGTTCATTTATCCATTTATTTCTGAAAGCATTCATCAAGTGACTCTTATCTTCTAGGCTTTAAGCTTTATTGGGAGTTTTTAATGAGCAAGACAATTTTATGGCCATATCCTGAAGAAGACTGTTACTAGGATACCAGAATGTAATATCATGTCATTCACTCCTCCAGACTATCAAATACAGATAAGTAGACATTCTGCAAGTTGGGAGAACTGAAAACAATAAGATATGTAGTTTTATGGCTTATTTAGAAAGCTTGGTAGGCATTATGAAAGGCCGTAGGTATTGTCCTTACCTAAAAGATGAAGGCAGCAGAAGACAGCATTTCTGTCCAATTACTTTGGCTGTCCCTTGGTTTTATTGAAGTTTCTTTATAGTTTTCCAGAGAATCAATGATGGTTATATCTGACATTTCCAAACAGTGTCCCAGGACAGTTTAATGAATTATGTTTTTCATATTGATGGGAAAGAAGACAGGACAATGCCTATCAGTTCATTTGTCCCAACTGTGATGATGTCTATGCCTTCAGTTATGCAGATCCTATGCTGTAGGAAGAATGAAATCACTGGCCCTCTCTGAGTTTTGCTTATTTTACTAAAAGAGAGAAAACTAACACACTTCAGCTCACAGAAGTCTTAACTCATGTGCAAGGGGAAAAAATTGTTGGTCCAAGACCACATAGTTCATGGCTTTTTCAGATAGCTAAAAAAGACAGGGTATAAACCAATTCTGGTAACAGACAGACACATGGTGTTTTCTCTGGAATACAGACACTTGATGCTTCAATGCTCAGAATAAAAATTTGATGCAGAGGTCATTTGGTTTATGAGAAAAGGGAGAACCTTGAGAATCATTCAGAATCAGGTTCTAACTAGCTATGACTCTAAGCAAGGTAAATATATTCTGATTCTTATCTGTAAAATAATGATTGCTTAATTCTCAAAGTCATTGTGATGATCAATGGAATAAAATAAGCAAAATATCCAGCAGCAGTGTTGGGGCAGGACAGGAACTAAAGAGGAACAATGTCTGTGATAGTAATCATAGTTAATTTTCATTGAACAATTATTATGTTCCAATGACTGCACAAGTCATTTGACAGACCATATCTCTTATTCCTTACAATAATTACATAAGATAAATATTGTTTATTTTGCCCACTTTACAGATGAAGATACTGGGGCCCAGACTGATTCAATAATTGCCCGTGATCATGTAAGCAGTAAGTAATAAATTTGAACCAAAGTTCTTGTACTCGACACTCTCCTGCCCCTTTTAATGGTGGTGTTCTTTTTATCACTTCAGTGGAAATAAATTAAAAGCATTGATGTCTATGCTTTGCCACTCTGTGCCTAAACATGTATGCACACATTGTGAATACTTTTAGGCCAGAGGTCTGTATTTTCTTCATAAAGAAGAACACAGCACTTTCTCTGTAGGCCTGTGAAGTCAATGGATGAATGAGTAAACAGATTTGCTAAATATGCAAAAGGAGAAATCATTAAATATGCTGAATATATTGTTCTTTTCTTTCTATAATTATCCCATCTATCAATGGCCCAGGGACAACTTTGCATATCTTTGTCTTCACTTATCTCTTCCTTCTGTGAACATCCTGCTTTTCTATGAGCTCTTCCCACACTGTTGTTTGTCCGCTCTGATCTTAATGATGCCTCTTGTTATCTTTTCTCTCTAATTTCACTGAGAATATTAATCACAACCCATCAGGTTGTTAGTGTTAAAAATTTACTTTGGCTTAGCTTAGGGAAAGAGGGAACGTATTTGTTCACGGAACACAGCGGTTATGAGGAGGGCGGCGTTGCAGGTGGGTGTCAGAGCCACTGGATCAAATGATGTGAACGCCATACCTAGGAGGAGTCTTATCAGCGCTTTCTCTGATATTTGTCTTCATTCCCTCTTATTGCAGACAGGCTTCCTTCATTCTGTAGAAAGCACGACTAACACAGTTACAGAGTCTCATAAACCAACAATCTTTTTCCATTAAAAGGGTAGATTCTCAATCCTGGTTCTAGAATTTCCCAGGACCGGCTCTGATCAGTCAGCTTGGGTCTTTGGCCCACATCCTTGCTAGAAAGTTACCAGAAGCGGGTCAGATAAGAATGACTTGACGCTTGTTGAAACCACTTTTTTTTTTTTTTTGTAGGGAAATGGCAGGTAAGTGGCTATTTCCAGAGATCAGGAAGACTACCAAGCCAAAAGTACCATAAATGCGCCCTGTACTAAATACACTTGCTCCTTTTGCTTGTTTCCCTTTCCTTTTGTCAGTAATTTGGTCAATAACTGCTCTGAGAAACTATAGAACTCCTCATTAATTTTTTTTCTTTGAGAGAAGTTGTTAATGAAATAGGTATTAAATTAAAATAAAAAATCAGACACCACTTTCCTGTGTACATATATGAATACACCATAGTGAATCTCTACATCATGTACAACAACCAAACTATGATCCTAATTAGAAAAAGACCTACTGTATGTTTGTATAAATATGTCAAAATATGCTTTACCATCATGTATAACTAAAAAGAGCAAATAATTAAAAAAGAATACACCCGATGAATATTCTGGGTATATAGAGATGCAAAAATCCTCAATATAAGATGGATTCAACAACACGTTCAAAGGAACATAAGCCTTGCTCATCTGTGAATTATTTCTGGGATACAAGGATGATTCAATAAATACTAGTCATCAAATAGTATACATTATATTAACAGAATAAATAACAAAAATCATGATTATCTCGATAAATGCCAAAGAAAGCAGTTGAGGATAATCAACTTCATTTTCTGATAAAAACTCTCAAAAAATTGACATAGAAGGAGTTACCTCAAAAGCATAAAGGCCATATACAAGTTGAATAATGTTAATCCCCAAATCCAAAATTTCAAAAACTAAAAGTTTCTGAAACTTTATAGATAGCGATGGCAAAAGTGAAAATTTCTATACCGTGATACTTTGTCTCATGCACAAACTTATTTGGAGCATACATGTAAGTATCTTTGAAATATATTTATGTAGTGTATATGAAAAACAAATACATTTTGTTTAGGCTCTGGTCCCATCCCAAGGTGTCTCAAAAAAAAAAAGTCCAAAAAAATGCTTCCAAAAATATCTGGTTTTCTGGTGTTTCCAAACTTGAAACAGAGAGATCCCCTTCTATATAGAATTTAGGAAAGCATGGAATATTTCCCCTTCCTTTCCTTCTCTTCCTCCTTTCCTCTCTTCTTCCCCACTTGCTTGACTGCCTGCCTTCTTCCTCTCTTTCTGTTTACTCCCCTCCCTTTCACTCTCTTTTACTTTCTCTCACATCTTCCTTTCTCATTTCTACATTCTTTTTAGTTATCCAAAATACCAGTTAAGGTCCTTCGTTTTTCTTCTTTAGAAGTAACCAACGTGTTATATTTGCTGTGTATCCTTTCAGAGCATATTTAATTGTATGTTTTGTAAAAAATATGAAACATTGCAGACGATAACAGTACTGAGCAGGATATGGATCGATAGGAACATTTGCTTCCTGCAGCTAGATTGAATACAGCCAAGTAAAATGTACAAACTCCAGCCAGTGTTTTTTCCAAGTAAATATCCTAAATTCAGTCCTACTCGTGTGCACTTGGAAACATGTACAGAAGTTTTCATAGCCACATAAAGTCATAGGAGGAACATATTGGAAACAACTCCCAAGTTCATTACCAGGAAGATGATTAAAAAAGTGTGGCATGTTTATTTAATAGAATACCATGCAGCCATGAAAATAATTGAATGTTCCATGAATATCTTTAACCTAGTGCCACAAACTGGGAGCCTTGTAAGAGAAAGTTGTTGTCTCACAGTTCAGCAAAAGAAAAGTCCAGAAGCAAGGTGTCAGCAGAACATAATCCTCCTAGGTCTTTAGGGAAGAAGGAAGTTCTCTACCCTCTGGTTGCTTCAGGCATTGT
The DNA here is from genome assembly GCF_902686455.1 of Sciurus vulgaris. Lineage (NCBI taxonomy): Eukaryota > Metazoa > Chordata > Mammalia > Rodentia > Sciuridae > Sciurus > Sciurus vulgaris. The sequence goes on along the minus strand of NC_136469.1, from coordinate 130,700,346 downwards.
TTGGCTGTAGATGTCTTCTCCCTGTGTCTTTTCACAGGCATTTCTCATTGTATCTGTCCAATATTCACTATTAGCCAAAAAATAATAGCCAAAAAATCCAGCAGTGTATATGTCCGTTATGAAGCTGCATGGAGTTGTGATGGGAGAAAGGCCCCTCATATTTATGTTCTTTCCTAAGCTCAATGGTGAGTAGTGGGGTGTTGCTTCATTACTAAGTTGTATTCACTACATGATGTTTTTTGTAGTAGAGAGGATTGAACCCAGGGCAATTGGCCACTGAGTCACATCCCCAGCTGATTTTAGTATTTTGTTCCTAAATTTTGAGAAAGGGTCTTGCTAAATTGCCAAGGCTGACCTCAAGCTTGCAACCCACCTGCATAAACCTTGCAAGTAACTGGAATTACAGATGTGCGCCACCACACCGGACATACAGACATGTTTTCTAATAAAAATTTCAAAATAAAATAATAATCAGGGGGCAGAAAACCATTTGGCAAAGAATGAATGTGTGTATATACATGTATTACATATTTGTGAAATATATATAGTTTTGCTTTTGTGATTTTTGCATGAATTCTGCCATAATACTTATAGATATTCTGAAGCTTGCTATTTTTCACTAAATATTTTTGGATCATAAATGTATCCACATAGAAATCTAGTACATTCATTTTTAGTGTTGTGTTTTATTGCATCATATGAATAAGTATTTAATTATCCATTTCTGTCTCAATTTTTTGTTATTACAATTTTCAAAATATTAACGACAAATTTTATTTAAGTAGAAAGTTCTTGATGCATGGCAATGACTTCACTCAGCCACTTAAGCTAGTTTCCCTTTAATTCAGTTTCTCCTATGGAAAAAAATACGCACACACTCACACACACTTGTTTGCACTTGAGTAAATAATTAGCCAATTGGTTTTGTAGGCATATTAGATTCCACATGTCTTCATTTGAAACAAAAAATGAGGGCATTTACCTTTCTTGGTGACTACATTTTTAAAAAGTTAGTAAAATTCTTTCATTCAGAGTATCTGTCACCTTTAGTTCCTGTCTCAGTCTCTGTTTCTTCTCTTTTCACATTCCCTCTGTCACCGGGATGACTTCTGTCTCATATTGTAGTGGCTTCTTAAACTTCATCCTTAGCCAGCATCTCTGCCTACCCACAATTGCTATTACCTGCCTTGCTACCGCCCTTCAATCTCATCTTCACGCTCTAACTGACAGATTCCCCAAGGTGAATCTTTACCTGGCCAAGCCTTCTTCCTCCCGCCTCCTCACCTCAGTGTTGCATTATGCAGTCAGAATCAAAGATTCAGCCCTGACCTTAATGTTCCTTGTCTCATCTACAGTGCACCAAAACCACTTTTTGCTGTCTTCAATCTTTCCTATCATTGCTGTAACCCAATAGTTCTCAGAGTATAGTTGCTGGACCAGAAGCAACCACATCCCCTGAAAATTAGACCTGATTCTAAACTTATAAATCAGAAACTGAATGTTGGGCTCTGATTTGTGGCCTCCCCAAATTTACCAACTGCCTTTTTTAACTGTTTCCACAACCATGTTCTATTTTTACTACCTAAAATAAGCTTAAAACTTGATACATTTACCGCAGGGTACATGGATATGTGTTTAAGAAGGGGGCAGGAATGTCAAAGGGGAAAAATTGTCCAAAAGTAATTTTTTAAAAAGACTTGAAATAAATAAGCAATGAGGAATGAAGATAAAATGCACATCTTAATAACCATTCCTGTTTTTCTCAATGAGTGGGAAGACATGCGGTTACATGGAGGTTTTCAGAAATGAGAGGTCATCCTATAAGACGTGTTGATAAATGACAAGCTGTGAACCACATCCAGTCTATTCCTATTTTTGTAAGGTCCACAATTTAAGAATGGTTTTTACAGTCTTAAGTGTTTTGGGGAAAATGATATTAAACAGAGACACATGTGTTCCTTAAAAGTCTAAAATATTTAGTACCGGCCCTTTTATAGAAAGAGTTTACTGATCCTTGTCCTAGGATATCCTGAGGCCATTCTTTAAAGGTTATCATGAAATGAAAACACAAAATAGAAAACATCTTTTGGAAAGTTTCAGGACCCTTGGGAATATATTTTCAGAAAATAGGGGAAAAAAATTTCTATTAGAAAATGTAGTCACTTATTCATTGCTCAATAATAGTGAGATAAAAGCACAAATAAAGTTACCCAGGAGAGCTGCAACCATTCCTAGTGTTAAGACCAGATGGAAGTCACTCCCAAGATTGTGACAGAGAGGATACCATCTTTATTGCTTTTCCTGTGCTAGTGGTAACAGCACGATTCGCAGGGCCATCTTATATGATAACTCTAAATCTATCCTGAAGCTGTCATGTCGAATAAAATTCAGTAAAAGTAATTCTCAGGAAGCCTTAGGGTATGGATCAAGCACGTGATCTTCTATGAATCTGTCTTGAGGCAGGTCTGCAGTGTAGACTCTAGGATATGGAAAGACCTGAAGGATTTCCCCTTTCTGTTGGGGAAGCTGTTGAATACTGAGTGAACAACCTGCTGCATACCTGAAGCTGAGCTTTTCTGTGCTGCCAGATGAACACATACCCGTTCTCATAATGGATGGGAGGACACGGCCCATAACTGAGAACTGGGGGCATGGAAACAAAATTCTGGGGCTAAGACTACACATAGGAGTAAAACCATATGACATGAAGGCCATAGATATGCTATTTGAGAGAGTCGCTGATCACTTAATGCAAAAACAACAGAGTATACATCAGAAATTACAATCAAGCTGTGATATTTATGTCAGTAGGTGCTGAGATAAGAGCTCTGTCATGATTTAATTAGAGTTAAATGCGTGTAATTTTTTTTCAAGAAACTGGTCTGTAGACTCATTAATTTTTGTCCTTTAAAAGAACAATTATTTGCATTTATTTAAACACAAACATTTATTTATAAACACAATCATTCTACATTTTATTAGAAACTGTGTGATTTGGCACATTTTATGCTAATTTAGCTAATATGATCAAATATAATGCCCAGAGGTCAAGTGTTCCTCTTGTAAAGTATCCCAAGAGACCCATACTTTCTGCTTGTTAAAGGGGTAGCAATTATGTATGTTGGATGGATTGAGAATTTCCCCAGTATTGATTAAATGTCAACTCCACTCTGGGTCCTAAAATCTGATAGATCCACATCCAGAATTAAATGGGGGGAAACTATTTAAGAGCAGATCACCAATTGGTGCCACACACTTGGCTCTACCTCTGCCTAAAAAACATTTTTTGGATGCCTTTTGAACTTGTATTTTTAAATCATCTGTCAATCCTTATCTACCACAGCTGGTTATGACTGACTTGTCCTTTCTCACCCTCAGCAAAACCGATGAGATCTTTAAGATCATGGACTGCTGTTCGTAGTATTTTCAACACCTCAATTCAAGGATAGAGTGAAGACACATCTTTTAAACACACTTTCCATGTTCCCTTCCATATTTGGCACACACTGAGCTACAACAGGTGTATGTCTGAACATTATCAGTCATTCAGACTCAACTACCTTGTTGCCTAAATGCTCCAGGAGCAGCAATCAACCTATATTTTCTATAATCATTGCGATTTGGGAGCCATTCTGAGGCTAGGGGATTTTGTTAAGATGGAGAAATGCTAGAACTGGAAATTACACATGTGACCTGTGCCATGGAGCTTGTGAATGGCGGGTAGGGCAGGCGGGAGTTCATGCTGGGATGGATGAACATGTGGAGATTTAGGGCAGTATGTTTGTTGTTGCTGTTTGATCTACTTAACCACCTCATGCTCTGAGAGGACACAGTACAAGCTATAAAGTTCAAGGTTAACACTGGAGGCACTTGTATTCTGGAACTTTCCTGATGATGTTATGATGTTGTTGACTGTGGGTTCTCCCTCTCTCCATCTCTCTCTGTCTCTTTCTCTTCACTTCTGAAATAAATTCTCAATGACCTGGATATATACTTTCTATCCCTCTGGGCCTCAATGGTAACATCACAATGAACTTCTATCGCTGCCATTGGAAGTAATTGGACACAATTTTCTGCTTTCCTGTTATCAGGAATGTTTAGGTAATAAAAGCACTCTCTTGCAATTTCAGAGGAAATTTTCTTTCAGCAGACATCTAAAACAGTGAAACCTCCCCTCGTCTGGCTTGCTCCATGGAGGTGGCAGGCAGCTGTGGCTCATCTCAGGACTCTGCCTGTCTGTACTCTGCTTTTACCTTCCTACACCACAGCAGGTTGGAAGTCAGCCCTGGCTCTTAAATGAGACACAGAAAGGCTCCCACCTGCTGGGGTGCGGACAGGTGTGCTGCTTACAGCAGGTACTCAGAAGCCAGGCCAGAGAAACCTGTTTCCTCCAACAGTGCTCCTGTGGACATGGACCTGTGTGATTGTGGCATGACTCACACAGGCCAAGGTGAGCCCCGTGGGGTCTATGACCAGCTGTACCAACTTGGCAGCTGGGTGCGGTCAGCTGCTCTCTAGCTTCCTGCATAGACAGTTTATCAGTTGAAATAAGTTTCCTCATTATTGTTGTCACTGGAGGGCAGAGAATGCAAAAGCAAACCATTGTTCAAACTGAAAGTCATTTTGTGGAGAAAATGAGATGCTTGGATCAGTCTTTTTGTCCTTTATTTTATTGTACCCTCCGGCATCTGTTTATGGATCTGATTTGATTTCTATTTTCATTTTGAGTCTTTTCTCTGTGACCTCAGGTCAGAGACAATATCAAAGGCAATGTATTTTGGTGAGTTTATTTGTCTGAGTCAATGGAGAAAAGAAGACAGAAGGGTAATCGATGGGTAGAATGGGGTGGGTGGAGGGAAGGAGAGATATTTAAATAGGTAGATGCAGATGTACATACATATATGTCACATATAGAGAGAGAAAGAGAGGAGGAAGAACGGAGAGAGGCAGACAGCGGAAAAATGGGGGGAACTGGGAGGAGGAAAGGTGAGAGGGACAAGGTGGGCTATGTCCATCTAAAAAGATGAGTAGAGTTAGATTTGAAATTCTAACCATCTCCCCAACTAATCCAAGTGCTTTTTACAATCAGCTTCAGTCTTTAATAGTATTATACCTATTGTGTCATAGGCTAGTAACATTTTTGTCCACATACATGGTGACCAAGATGAAGGGAAAGGATTCAAGTTGGGAGAAGAGAATGGAGAGAAAACCAGCAGCAAGGATAAACAAGATGGGTCGTCTTTTGTTATAGCAACAGCATATTTTGAGAAGTAGTCCAGATGACAGATACTCTTTGCTTTAACAAAACTGCTAGATTTTCCTGTGGTAAATTTTCATAATACTGTCCAACCACCTTTCAATGGGAGCCTTGGTATGTGTCCATCCAGGACAGTTGTGCCTGTCACATTCCACAGCATTTGTTTCTTCCAGAGGTTGGGGCATCAGTGTGTTGGCATGGGGAACTCAAGAGAGATCTGATGTACACGAAGTGGGCAAAGGATATGAACTCAACACACCTGCAGTATTGAGTAGGTGTAGTCAAGGGTCACCTGTGGCTGGTGCCACCAATCATGCCCTCAGGTCCACTCAAGAGAGTGGAAACAGTGAAGCAGAACTGTCCTTCAGGGGAGTTCTGTTGTGAAGAGGGAAGCATTTTTGTATCTCTCTGGTCTAGGGATACTTGAATCTATTCTTAATCTTATCTTAGAGACTTTCTTGTCCCATATCTACAGAGAAAAAATATACGATTAAATAAATGATATAGTAAACAGAAATTGAAAATATAGGAGTATGCATACTTAATTGAACCAGTTTTTATTTTGTATGTGTGATTTAAGGCCGAGGTTTCAGACTTCAGTGTGCATTTAGGGTTGCTTTAGATGCATGTTAAAAATACACATAACCAGCCCAAATGATCCTAGGACTTTTAAGCAGATGTCTCTGGTGATTCTGATGCAGGTGGTGTGTGTGTGTGTGTGTGTGTGTGTGTGTGAGAGAGAGAGAGAGAGAGAGAGAGCACGCGCGAGAGAGAATGAATGTGTGTATTTATGATTTCAGTCCATCTGTGTAGAGAGGAGATAGTAGAAAGACTTCAATTTAAACAATTTAAACACTGGTTTAATTTATTTTGTAAGGCCCTAGAATGGTATTCTAAGGAGTTTTTGTTTTATCAAAGAATTAATGGGATCAAACTTGTACTTTGAGAATATGTAACTCTGGTAAGAGGATGGTTTAGAAAGGGAAGAGAAAGGAATCACAGAAACTAAGTTAAGAGCTTCTGCAACACAGGAGGGCTTGAGCTACAACTCTGCACCACACAGTAGACTAGTAAGGATAACAGATAAGATGTGCTCTGTTTTCTCAAGTTGCCTACAGTACAGTGAAAAATATCCAATGTGTGAGATAAAGACGGAGAAGTCAGAGAAGTGGATGGATAGGCAGGCTGAGAATGGACAGATGCAGAATTTTGCAAAACTATAGGTGCCAATGAAATCTCAGTTCTCAGAGGAGCACAGATCCTGAACAACAGCACTGAATGAGACAAAAATTTGATGGTGCTGCTTTTTTCCACTGGTGGGGACAGAAGGTGACTTGGCTACAGATTTGTATGAGTGAGTGATGAAACATGAAAGTTGAGTATTGATGAGTTTTTTGGAGATATTTGTAAAAGGAAAGACAGAGCTAAGATCACAGCTTGAATAGAACACAGGGCTAAGGAAAGACTATTCTGTGTTTTGTTCACTTTTCTTGTGATTAATTCTTTATAGGGGAGATTGGCATACATTTCAAAGAAAATGAGAAAGAGGAGCTAAAAACTGGAGAATTCATCACTGATGAGACAAAGAGAAAGACAGAACAAAGGGGACCCAGTGGCTTGGTGAGGTGGAGAAATTGGCCTTGGAAAGGAAGAGACCAGAACAATGAAGAAGATGGATGACTCTACATGGTATTTTGGCAGGGAGGAGAAGGAGGCATCCGGAAAAGGAAAGGAGCAATGGTGAGGGAAATGAATCAGATACTATAGGTTGTCCACCCAGTGTCCATTCTACATCCTATTCCTTAGTTTGGAGAAGCCAAATTTATACATTTTGTTCATGTGGCAACGAGCTTAGGGAAGGCTGGTTCTTTCCCAAGTCACAGAAGAGGAACCAAGATGGATTCAAGAGTATGGCTATTGCATTCTCTGTTAGAGATTGGTTTGGAGATGGGCAAATGACCAAGTTTAGGCCACAAACTAATTTTGACAATCTCTAATGGTGGTATTTTCAGGAGTTATTATGCTCCATGATATGTAAATTTCCTTTCTTAAATTTGGTACTATAAAGTCACAATGATTGGAATGAGGGAACAATCTAGTAAACATGAGGTACAAACCTAAGGACCAAAGCTAAATGCTGAGGATGGAGGATAAGAAGACATCTGGATCTAATGCAACACTGATTGGAGTATCTCTGGAATAGCTTTCCTTCAATATCTGGTTTGGAGAGAGATTTATATTCTTTATTGCTTAAAACCACAGTCATTTGAGTTTTCTGATATTTCAGTCAGGAGTATATACAAGGAATGCAAATGATGTTTGGAAAATTTGTCTCCATGTTTAAAGGAAAGAGGAAGTCATCTGCTTGGGGGTATGGAGGCACATCTGGGATTTGGGATTGGAATTTGTGGACTATATCAGGAACTACTGCAGAGATCATAAGAATGGTTGAAAATCAATGGCCTAAATAAAAGGAAGACAGAGATAAAAGTGTACTCAAACTAAAGTGGGACTGAATGTGGCCAAAATGGCTTTGCAGCAACCTCACTATAAGGATCTAAAAGAATAGAAAGACTATGCTGAGGGTGGACTCACTATCCAGGTGGACACTGGAACACAGAATCCACTGAAAGTGAGAGGGACAAGGATGTCACTGAGGACATCAAGGACAAGGAGACTGTACAGGGAAGGAGTCAGATCAGTGCTTGCTGGTGATGAGTGGGCTTGATCACTTCATATAACATGTATTAGTCTCTGGTAAGAGTAGTGCCTAGCTCGGCATTTTGTGATAATATGAGATGTTATATGTTATGTATTTCACATGGTATTAACATAAATTAGTACCAATGATTATTATAGTAGTATCTAAACCTGTAAAAGCTCAAAAAAGCAGCACTAAAGAAATGCATATGTATCAGAAATACTATGCAATAATGACTTCAGTCTATATAATCTCAGCTAGATATATAACAATTTCATTTGAAGTTTCTTCAAAGTTGTATTAAGGACAAAGGGGGAAAATGCTGGAACAAAATAATTTAAGAAAAACTGCAAAGGATTGGCTGCTGGTAGCATCCATTGATAATTTGCCAACGGTTTCTTAAGCAGCACATGTCCTTTCTATAGCTGGGCCAGCAAGCTGTTGTGGTTGTAGTTGCTCCTCATGCCATTGGGCTGGGAGGAAAGGGAGGCACAGAGGCATGGGCTTGCCATGGAACCCACTATCTGTGCAGCTGTAGGTAAGATCCAAGACACAAGCAGTATTTTTGCTGCTTCAATTTTCTGGCTCTTTTACCTTAACTCTTCAGCACAGTGTGCCCCTGGGACAGGACATGCAGCATTTATTTCACCTGTGAGTTTGTTGAAAATGTAGACTCTCCATGCACAGAGAGTTGAAACAGAACCCCTCGCTTGATAAGTACTCCAGGTGATTTCCATGTATATCAATGTTTGAGAGGCACCAATCGTAGTAAGGACTTGTCTGAAGCCACCTCACAGAATAAGCAAATAATCAATTTTCCCTAAAGACCACATTTCCTTGGTGTCTTTTCATAGGACTGGATGAGGGTACCCATGTGAGACCCCAGCTTCCCTAATGCCCTCACCACTGTGTCCACTAAATCCAGCCCTGAAACACCAGTGCACACTTTAAACAGAGAAGAGAAATTAGTATGAACTTAGATGCTAGATAGTCTGGTTGATTCTAGGCTTTGCCTCATATTAGTTTATTGACTTGAGATAATTTAACTCTGCTGTTGTCTTTCCTCCTATGCAATTCACAAGCAATAGTCTCTGAAGTCCACTGAGTAACTATTGATCTTTGGCTGTAAGGGGAACCAGAGGAGGACACTACGGGATGTTAGGAGAGGACACCAAATATGAGATGAGCAATTAGCTTTGCTTCGTGGCACATCACTAGAAATCAGAGACTTTGGTTGTTTCTCCCATTGTTTGAGCAGAGAGAAGTTGTAGGACCACCTTGAGAAATTATTTCCCAGTGATGTACTTAAAGATGCATAGAAAGTAAAGATAATACGGTTTCAGAAATCTGAATCTTCATTTCTGATGGCTTCCCAATTTCAAGTGCTAATGTCTACTGATGTTCAGCTTTGCTTTCTCTTTATCTATTGAATAATTTCTCAATTTCTCTTTCTTTCTCTCTTAACTGACCCTTGCCTACACTAACTTAAATTCTTCAAACCTACCATTTTTTTTCCTGAAAATAGGTAAGCTTTAAATAAATTTAATTATAATTACTATGATTGCTACTATTGTTTATCAACATCATAGTTATTGGAACACCTCCTATACTAGCCTACCTTTTCATTCACATTTAGTAGCTGCTAATTAATGCTCAAAACTGTAAGAAAGCAGCTGTCTTAATCATGGGGCAAAGAAAAGAAATAAGTAGATGTGTTTTTATGTTCACTAATGCATCAATGTTCAAAGAATTAATTAATAAAACCAATGAGACCCACCATTATGAGCATAATGACAGACATTAAGAGCACATTTTATGTGTCAATTATTGTACCATCTGGGCAAGGAACTGTCTCAGCTCTCAGGTCTGTAATGTTCCAGGTTATAACTCAGATTTCACAAGAGGCCTAGCAGAAATCCAGAAGTAAACTCAGTGATTGAGCAACAAAGTCAGTGAGTTATAAAGTTGATGCTAAGAATCCTAGGTCCTACTTGTTGGCATGATGCTCATGGAATAGACTCTACTCCAGAAATTTAAGGCCTTACCTCAGCTGGCAGCCAGTCCTGGAAACTGATCTGTTACACCAACCCAAACCCCTTCTGGAGGTACTGACTTCTTGAAAATCTTATTTTACATCACAAGATTGACCAAATAATGTATGAAATATTGGATATTGTCCAGGCAAAGACATTTATCATTATTAACATTAAGGCTAAAAAATAATAACTGACATTTAGATGGCAAGGCTTACCAAATCCCTTTCACAAATACAACAATGTTGTAAATCAGTCATCATTTTATACATTCTGGCAGTGAGGAGTGGGAGACTTTGAAAGGTCAGAGATTTCCATCTCACTCCTCTAAAATCACATGATATTGACATGTGAATAGCTGTGTCTAGTGAGCACCCTTAAAACACTCTCTGTAAACCTGGAGTAGAAGGTAAAACCCTTCTCAAGCTGCTGTACAGTTGAAATTTCATGTCCTCCTTTCTAAGAAGGTGGAGAGAATGCTTTAGGGAGGAACCGCTTATTCCTCAGAGATGTGGCTGGAAGAAGAACTGCAGGCACCAAGGACACTTCCCAACAAAGAAAGTGCTTAAGGAGCAGATTGAGCAAGAAGATCTCTTCAGTCTCTATGGGGTATTAAATCAACTTTGCTTGTGCCCAGCAGGGGTCTGGCTGCAAAGCATAACAGAGTCATTCTGATTTTCTAGTGCCTCAGCTGGGGAATGCTTCTGAAGGGGACTGACCAGTTCTCAAAGGAAAAACTGAAAAACATTGAGAAGTTTTGCCACCCTGAGAATTTATTAATTGGCAGTTTTGCATTCAAGCAAGGTAGGGCGGATTTTGCCTTCTGAAAATAACTGAAGTTTTTGCTATTTTAAAGTTTTAAGAGAAACTGAAAGGACTATGGAAGCTGTGTAGAAATATTTGGATTTTTTATAGTTCGATATTTACCAAAAGATTTCATTTTTTCTCTTTTTAACCAAAAAGTTTGCTTATTTTTTAAAAATTTGAAGATAACATTGCATGATTTTTATCATTTATGATGTGATGTTTTGAAGTCTGTATACACTGTGGAATAGCTAAATCTAGCCAATTAACAAATGCATCACCTCGCATAGTTATCATTTTGTAATGAGAGCCATAACGCCCGCCCTTTACATTTTTCAAAAATATATTGTAGTTAACCATAGTCATTTTGCTGGACAATATATCTCTTGAAATTTATCTCTCCTATCTAACTTTAATTATACATCCTTTAATCAACATACCCCCATATCCCTCTGCCCCCTATCCATCTTAGCCTCTGGTAACCAACAACAGACTCTACTTCTAAAGTCATCTATTCTTATCAAGGGTCAGTTCAGCTCAGCCAGCCATTCTCTGCTTCTTTTGGAAACTGAATTTGTATTGGCCTGGGGGACTCAGACACTGGGTTGTCTGAATACATCTATGCAAAGACAAAAATTGACACTTTGATGTTCAGGTCAATTTTGTGAGGAGTTGCAATTTAGAAGCATTCAAAGGAGTTTTAAAGGAAAAGAAGACAAGTCAATATTTTATTCATGCCAAAGATAAACCAACACCATTAGGTCAAGGATTCTTTCTGCTGAGAAAACAATGTCATAAAGGATCAAACAATCTCTAAGAGAGGAAGGAGGATTCATAAAAATCTATGCAGTTTACATGTCAGGTTGAATTTTAATGCCAGTAATTCTTGAGGCTCCATAGTACCTGCAGAATTAGCATAAGCTTTACTTCCTCAGAAAGCATCTTTTTCACCTTAATCCAGGTTGCAAGGCAGATTTCCAGTGGTATTTAGGACAAACTCCTAAACCCTGTTTTGCACATAAATCCCGCACTATTTCAGTTCTGAAACCTCTTTAGCTCCTAGTTGACCTTTCCTCTCCATGAGCCCTACTCTGTACTCACACCCAGCTGCACAGGGCTCCATCCTGCTTTGCCTCATCCTGGATCCTCCCGATGCTTGCAATGTCCCTCCCTATCTAGGGCTCACTATGTGATTCTGTGATCTTTTATATCTTGAAGCAAATGTCACCTTCCTCAGGTCTTCTTTTCACTCTTTTCAACCTGGAAAGCTTAATTCTCATTTCTCCATTCTACCTTATTGCTCTTTATCATGGTGGAGCACTTTTCTAATTTTTTTTTTTCTGAGTTCTTTGATTACAAGCTCTTTTAGGGACTCTTTTGAGCTGTCTAGTTAATGTTCAATATTTACTAAATGACTTAATAAACATATAAATAAGATAATGGATTTTAAAATCTAAAACCAAATTTTGATGTTTATTATTATAATTATATTATTATTATAATCAGATATTGTCTTTTAAAAGGTTTTTCTCCATTAAGCAACTTCTTTAAACATTTGACAAGGGATGGAGAGGATAGGAAATAACTAAAAAATAACTTGAGCCTTCCACAATACCAAGAATCTGAACTGTGAAAAAAAATTGCCCTTTAGATTCATGCTCATGCATTCACAATGAGTTGATGTTCTCAGGATTAACTGAATATTAATACCACCTACTGCTCCTGAGCACCCTGGTCTGGGCATAAGTGACATGATTTCCTGTACAACATACTTTGAGAATATGATTTATAATGATGCAATACTTCACAAAACAAGGCATTACCTACCCAGTTTTAGCAATGGTAAATCTGAGATTCAGATTATTAAAATGAGATTTTTACAATCGAGTAATTAAGTACATGGTAAAACTAGATGGGGAATCCCTTTACAAAGATATCCTGTTAACAGTGATGATAGGAAGCTCTGGTGTTGGGTGGTTATTACATCAGTTCCACTGGTTTTAATCCAAAATGGAAATCTAAGAAATGAAGTTAGCAGATTATTTTATTAAACAAATATGATGAAACTCTGACTCCAAGTTAGAAGGAAAGCAATCCTTTCCAGAAGCAGCTAACTCTAGCTCTTGGTGTAGCCATACCTGAGGGGACTTCTGGGAGGGTGATATCTCACTGACATAAGCGACTGTCAAATAAGAACATCACTTCTCCAAGTGCTAATGGTTTTATGATTATCTCAAGCAAAGAGCTTGGACAGATATATAAACATAGTACTATCATAAGGAAATTGATTGTTATTTCCACCTGGAAGAACTCCACTAGTTTTTCTGCCAATTATAACATTAATCCACTAGGATTGAGTTCACCCATTGGGTAATTAAAGCCCAATGGACAATAGACACAGTTGGGATTTTTGTTCTTATTCAATAAGTTTCAGAATTTAATAGTACTAGTAATAGTAGTTCCATGAACATTAGGATGTTATATATTCTGGAATAATAATAAAAAGACATTATAATACTCTTTGGATATTTGCTATGTGCCATGCACTGTGCTAATCCCACATGGATCTCATTTAATCCGCACAAAGAATTTACGGTATACAAAGACATTCTCACTGTCTTATTCTAAAGAGGAGCTCTACAGCTAGTAACTGACAGAGCAAACACTCCAACTGCACTGTGCTGACCAATTTTATTACTTTAAATTCACTGAGGACTAAAGAACCAAAGATAAAGGGGCATAGCACCTGTCTTCACATATGGTGGGGAAAAGAACACATAAACTGACATTGTAACACTGAGAGAGTTGGGAAGAGTGGTCTGGAAAGATGGCGGAGGGCAGAGGGTACTTCGCAGATATCTGAGATCTAGAATAATAAAAGGAAATCCTGAGGTAGAGGAAAAAATGGAAAGAAGCAGATCATGTGCTCTGGGGATGGTGTGAACTTAGTCCTGAATGACCCGAACTTGGGCTGGGCAGACAGTGACAGGGAATTAGAGTGCAAATGTGAGAAGAGGCCAGTCCTGAAGGGCCTTGAATGCACAGCAAGGAGATTTACATTTTTTTTTTTTAAATAAAAGAACAGGGAGTCATTCTTCAATGTCTTTAAGCAGAGATGACATCAATAGATTGGCTCTTTATAAAGGTCAGGTTATGGGCAGAATGTGTCCACCTCCCAAATTCAAATGTTGAAATTGGAAGGAAGAAGGCAACTGTGTTAGGAGGTGGAGCCTTTGGGAGGAAATGAGGTCTTGGCACTAGAGCCCTCGGGAATGAGATTAATGCTTCAATAAAAAAGTGTGAGAACTTGCTTCTTCTCTCTCTGCTTTTTACCTTGAGAGGATACAAGGAGAAGGTAGTCATCTGTGAAGCAGGAAGGGGCCCTCGCTGGACACTGGATCTACTGGTGCCTTGATGCAGAATCGAGGACCATGAGAAATAAATTTCTGTTGTTTAAGCCACCCATTCTATAATATTCAATTATAGCAGCCTAAACTAAGACAAATCGCTGTGAGAAAGTATAGTGGATGGACTGCTGATGCTAAGATGCAGTGATAACCAAAGACTTGGGTTATGTAGGGGAAGTGGGGATGGGAAGCAGGTCCTGAGTTCGAGAGTACTGGTAGCATAAGACAGTGGCCAAGAGCATCCTCTGAGGTTATTGCTTAAGCTTTGATCCTGGCGCTGCCACTTCCTACTGTGTGTTCTTAGCAAACACCATTAATTTCTCAGTTTGAGTTTTTACATCTGTAAAATTGAAATAATAATAGTATCTATCTTATAGCATCACTGTGCATATTGACATACGACACTTAGAACACAGTTGTTGAATATTATCATTCAGTTAAACATTTTAAGTGTAACACTTATGGCTAGCACAAAGAAGGAATTATGCTAGAGACATTTGGAAATTGAAAGAAAATGCTAAGCCAGAAACATTTGTTTATAGATGCATAAATAATCTCTATACTTTTTTCTGAGTCTTACAATGGGCAAAATTAATTATTTTTCCTGTTGTAAAACTGCATCCTAAAGCAAATTTAATTTGCTTGAAATAAAATTTAGACCCTGAAAGCACAAAAAATTGGTTTAGAATTGCAAATTTGTATATGAACTGAAAATATGATTCTTCAATACTTACGATTTTATAGTTCTTTTGAGGTCCTGTTGTTTCATGATGTAATCACTTCAGAGACAGACTGTTCCAGAGTAGGTCAAAGCATCAAAGGATTTATCATTACACTACTGTTTTTCAGAATAACTTCCTTTTTCTTATGAATACTTAATACATATACAAAAACATGTAACCACAGATAATTCAGATACAAAAAACTACTCTAACAAAATTATCTCTTTGCCATAAATATGACTCTATCCTCTGTTTAATGTTACTGACTTTTGGATTGCATATATGTTCTGAAGATTTTATTTTATTTTAAACAAAACATAAGAACATGAAGTGAAGGGTATTTCACTTTCAATAGTGTTGTGTACCTAGATTTTTACCAGTGTCTTTTGTCTTTCCTCAGTTGTTTACTGGGATGAAATTCAGAAGCAGATAAAGTGCATTGACTCAGGGATTTGAAAAATCTGAACTTATTGACAGAAAATTTCTCTACACGATTAATTTCAATTAAGAATGAACCTGGTCAATTTAGTATTTTACTTATAAGATATGGTACTGGGATGAAAAATATGTTCTAATTAGAGAATAGATACATGGAAACTAGAATATTCATAACTATTAAGAGAGATGATGTAGGCAGGAAATCTAGCATACAGGATGGGTCTTAAGAGACATAAAGAGGTTTGAGAAAGTGTAAAAAAAATTCTGACAGAATCCAATGGGTGATCGTGCATGGATCATTAAGGAAAAGAAGGGATCAAGGATGATCGCAGATCACAACTGGGTAGATGCCCATGAACCCTAAATGGTAAAGAACCCAGACAGGCTATGGAGAATAGCGTATTTCATTTGGGACATGCTGAATCTTAAAGGTCCATGCTAGAACTAGGCAGAAATGACTAACAGACAATGGACACACAGCTTGAGAGAGAGATGTGGGTTGGTGGCACTAACTGGGATTTATTAGCATAGGTGTGAGGTAAGTTCATGAACATTGGTTTTCCCTTTCCGGGAGAATGTAAATGAAAAGAACAATTGATCAAGGAGAGACCCTAAGGAATAGAGAATATAAAGGGCATGTGTAGGAAAAGAAACTCTCAAAGATGAAAGAATTCTGGATTAGTGGATAGGAAGAACAGCAGAGAAACCTAGGGAGTAGATAATTGGGGTGGGGATATTTATTCTATACTTCAAAATGTCCAAACTGACAAACATTAACAAGCATCCATTATTGTAAAACAGACAGGTTTTTCTAAACCTGATTCATGACAGTTTCAGTCAAGTACTGGGGACAGGGCCATACTGTGGAGAACCAAGACACTAATACTAGGGAAAGATGTGAGACAGGAGGGTAGACCTTACTTCCAAAGAGATGTAAGGAGAAGAGTGAGACTGCCATTGAGCCTACTTCTGGAAACTTTGGACCAACCTGGAGACATAATTTGATATCAGGAGGAATGTACCTATTTAGAAGATGAGAAGGAGTTCTGGAAGGTAATTTAAGATACAAGGGAGAGTGATGACTGAAGGAAATGTTCAGCAATAAAGAACATTCCAGAACTCAAGACATGAATTAACTTTGAATAGGAAGAGAATTCTTTCTTAGGAAAGCTAGGAGGGTAAGAGAAAAAGAAACAATGGTTCTGTCCTTTGGAAGGAATGTCTGCAGAGCAACAGATAATTGTGGGTTACAATGCTGAACAGCTTAAGTATGCCACTAAAGTAGGAAACAAGTTTGAAAAGTGAGCAGAATGTAAGTTTTTAGAGAAAGAGTTGAAGAGAAGGGTGAGTTTTGAACAGAGCCTGTGGTAGTCTAAAGATATCTGCTGTTGATTCTTCCTGGAAGTGTTCTCACTACTCCACACAGGAGGAGGTAGAATCTTTTTTCCCTTCCTTTGGAGTTAGACAGTCCTTGAGACTTGATTTGGTCAATGGGGTACAGAAGCAATGATGTTATGCTTGTTTCAGGCCTAGATGTTATAAGTACTGATGAATTTCTGTTCTAGTCTCTTAGAAGTCATCTACCCTGCAAGAAAATCAACTCTGTGCTGTGAGCAACCCAAGCTAGCTATAATAATCAGCTAGGGCTGTCATAACAAACTATCACAGACTGGATGACTTAAAAAACAGAAATTTATCTTCAAATGCCATAATAGTATTCTTCTTTATGGCTGATTAATATTCCATTATGTATATATACCACAGTTTCTTTATTCATTCATCTGTTGAAGACCATCTAGGTTGGTTCCACAGTCTAGCTATTGTGAATTGAGCTGCTGTAAACATTGATGTGGCTGCCTTATTAGAGTATGCTAATTTTAAGTTCTTTGGGTATAAAGTGAGGAGTAGGATAACTGGGTCAAAAGTTGGGTCCATTCCAAGTTTTCTGAGGAGTCTCCACACTGCTTTCCAGAGTGGCTACACCAGTTTGCAACTCCACCAGCAATGTAAAAGTGTGCCTTTTTCCCCACATCCACGCCAACATCTATTATTGTTTGTGTTCTTGATACTGGCCATGGCATTTGCAGATAAATGGATGGAATCGGAGAATATCATGCTAAGTGAAATAAGCCAATCCCCAAAACCCAAAGGCTGAAAGTTTTCCCTGATAAGTGGATGATGATATATAATGGGGGTGGGGGAATGGGGGTGAGAGAAGAATGGAGGAACTTTAGATTAAGTAGAGGGAAATGAGAGGGAGGAGGGGGCAGGGGTATGAAAAATGGTGGAATGAGACAGACATCATTTCCCCGTGTACATATATGATTACACAAATGGTGTGAATCTGCAACATGCACAACTATAGAAAAGAAAAGATGTACCCCATTTGTGTACAATGAATCAACATGCAGTCTGTATAAATAAAAAATAATAATAAAAAAACCAGAAATTTATTTTCTCATATTTTTGAAGGACTAAAACTCTAGGATCAGGTGCCAAGAGAATTCCTTTCCTCCAAGGCCTCTCTCCTTGTCTTGCAGATGGCTGCCTCTTCAAATGACTGTCCCTCTATGCACGCACATCCTCGGGGTCTCTTTCTCTTCTTATAAGTGCACAAGTCATACTGAATTACAGTCCTTTGAAAATCACCTCTTTAAAATCTTTTTTCCAAGCATGCTTACATCTAAAGTAGTGGGTTTGGGGACTTCAACATACGGGGAGACACCATTCTGCACATAAGAGTGATCACGAGAGAGAGAGAGAAAGAAGAGGGAAGAGAGAGAGAATATCTAAATAGTTCCCAGCTGCTTCAACTAGGCCAGCCCACCTAAGGATCAGTTTGTGAGTGAACAAGCCACTTTGGGCAATCTAGCTACCCCAGACATTATGTGCAGTAGAACTTCCCAGCCCAGTTTGCAGAGCAGTGAGATTCCACAATCTGAAGGCAGAAAATCTGTATCTGGATCTCTATGCTTCCCTGTCCTTGGGAGACTTCAATAGTAGAAGCAGTCAACTAAAACAAATGCTGAAGCTAACAGGAGCTGACTTGGAAGTCACAGGGCAGAGGCAACGTAGAGGTCCCTAGTCACTGCTCAGGGCTTCTTGTTTTCACAAGCAGAATCACCTTTCACACAAAGCCACTGAGGCACACAGAGCAAAGCTGGGCCAACTCTGCTACCAATTTCAAGCTGCAGGGATGTCCTTCTATCTGGAATTCACATCCAAATCACCCATCTGCCTCTTTGGGTGGAACTGAATTTGATGTCTAAAAGGAAGCAAGAAAAGTATCTGGATACTGAGACTATGTGCTACTATGTATTCGAGTAATAAAATAACTAATACAAATGAGATGTATAAGAAATAGGCAAAAAAAAAACAAACCAATATAGCTATCTATTTTTCTCTGATTTTACCTTAAATAATTTTGGAAATGGAGGTAACAGGACACTGTAGCCCCACCACCACATCTTCATAATATTATTTATACATTCTTTGGAAATTTCACAAATCTGAAACTTAAAAATCTACAGGAAATCAAAGATTGCCCATTTATTTCTGTGAGAAGAGCCATGTTGTTGCAAGGGATTAATATTAGGTTTGATACAGACCTTGATATTCAAATAAAATCGGGATCGTCCACATTGAAGAGTGGAAGATGAGAAGCTATTTTACGCCTTCCTCTGCATCCTAACTTCAGCACGTTCCCAATGATGTCACTCAGTCTTCTCTTATATACCTTTCATTTTCTAAGAAGAGTGGCTCCAGTTCTCAATCTTCATGCTGTATTTTCTTATTCACCTTGTTCATTGATTTTTCACACACATAACAAATTTATACTTCTATTCCTACCCCCACACAAATAAGATTTTTAATGTATGACTCCTAGATATAAGAAAGAAAGTGTTATCATCACTTTAGAAAGTGTTATCATGTTTGAAGAAGATAGTACTGAAAAACAGGAAAATTGAAATTTTTTTTTTCAAATATCCAAACTTATAGGAAAAGAAAAAAAAATATCTCAAGTAAAGCAAATATCAGAAACCTCTTTTACAGCCTCTGTCACTACATCTGGCTTCTCAAAATAGGAAATAGGTTGTGCCAGTAATAGCAGGGATAGAGTGAAGGCAAAATTAACATGGGATTAGAGAAGATATTCTGAAAACAGGCAGGGGTTCACCTTTAAAACACTGTAATTTGTTATCGGTGGTTTCAGTTTAAGATGGGATCCCAGTCTTCCTCTGTGGGGACAACAGTACAGACAGGCATCTCAGTCTTCTTTGCCTTTAGGTTAAGCAGGGGTCGGGTTCTTGCACCTGTTTTTTATTTTAGCTGTTGTTGTATTCCTTTGTATGGTTCATTTTTGTTATCACCATGGTTACTGCTATTATCCTCAATAATCTCAAGGTTGAACTACTTCAGCAAGTTTCACGCTGCCTTCTATTCTTATTTCTCTTACTTTGTCAGAGTGACATTTCTAAAACATTAATCTGACCATATCTGTGCATGTTCCCAGGATGATCTCACCCAGTCTCATGGATATAAATATAACATACATCTTGATGTCACCAGTCTTTATTTCCCAGGTTGACCTTACTTCTGGATTCTAGACACTTGCGGGCTACTACCTACTCCACAACTCTCATTGGATGATAGAAAGGCATTCCAGCTTCCCAAACAAGATAGGAATCCTTATTTTCCTCTCCAAATATGGTCCTCCTTCATTCTTTACCATATCATGATGTCAATACATTTTCTGATTGATTAGACTAAAATGTCTCAATTATCTTCTAATAGGAACTGAGATATGGAGAAGCTAGCTGGCATTCACAGGAATCAGGTTATAAACTGAGGCAGGCTTACTCCAGACTCTTCCTTCTTTACCATTAGACAAGGCTGCTCCTTTTTCTTATTGACTCCTTTGTATGTAACCAGAAACTTCTTATGTCACCTGCGTGACAAATAACAACTGTGAACTTCAGGGCTAAATCAAATAAGAACTATGAATTCAGGTTCTACCTCATTGTCATATAAAAATTCCCTTTATTTAGGGCCTAGATTTTTTCCATTTATTTTCCATTTTATTTTTCTTTTTTTTTTTCTTTATTAAAAATCATAAATTTACATAGGGCAATGTTGTTTGATTCATTCTGTTATTTTTTCCCTTCCCCCCCACCTCTCCCATCCCTCTTTTCCCTCTATACAGTCCTTTCTTCCTCCATTCTTACCACCCCCCTTATCCCTAACCCTAAACCTAACCCTAACTCTAACGCTAACGCCTCCTACCCCCCATTATATGTCCTCATCCGCTTATCAGTGAGATCATTTGTCCTTTGGTTTTTTGAGATTGGCTTATCTCACTTAGCATGATATTCTCCAATTTCATCCACTTGCCTGCAAATGCCATAATTTTATCATTCTACATGGCGGAGTAATATTCTATTGTATATATATATGCCACAGTTTCTTTATCCATTCATAAACTGAAGGGCATCTAGGTTGGTTCCACAATCTGGCTATGGTGAATTGAGCAGCTATGAACATTGATGTGGCTGTATCTCTGTAGTATGCTGATTTTAAGTCCTTTGGGTATAGGGCAAGGAGTGGGATAGGTGGGCCAAATGGTGGTTCCATTCCAAGCTTTCTGAGGAATCTCCATACTGCTTTCTAGAGTGGCTGCACTAATTTGCAACCCCACCAGCAATATATCAGTGTACCTTTTTCCCCACATCCTCACCAACACCTGTTGTTGCTTGTGTTCTTGATAATCGCCATTCTAATTGGGGTGAGATGAAATCTTAGTAAAGTTTTGATTTGCATTTCTCGTATTACTAGAGATGGTGAACATTTTTTCATATATCTGTTGATTGCTTGTACATCTTCTGTGAAGTGTCTGTTCATTTCCTTAGCCCATTTGTTCATTGTATTATTTGTATTCTTGGTGTAGAGTTTTTTGAGTTCTTTATAGATTCTGGAAATTAGCGCTCTATCTGAAGTATGAGTGGCAAAGATACTCTCCCACTCTGTAGGCTCTCTCTTCACATTACTGATAGTTTCCTTTGCTGAGAGAAAGCTTTTTAGTTTGAATCTATCCCAGTGGTTGATTCTAGCTTTTATTTCTTGTGCTATGGGAGTCCTGTTAAGGAAGTCTGACCCTAAGACAACAAGTTGAAGGTTTGGACCTACTTTCTCTTCTATAATCTGCAGCGTCTCTGGTCTGATTCTGAGGTCCTTGATCCATTTTGAGTTGAGTTTTGTGCAGGGTGAGATAGGGGTTTAATTTCATTCTGTTGCATATGTTTTTCCAGTTTTCCCAGCACCATTTGTTGAAGAAGCTATCTTTTCTCCATTGCATATTTTTGGCACCTTTGTCTAGTATGAGAAAATTGTACTTATTTGGGTTTGTGTCCATGTCCTCTATTCTGTACCATTGATCTACCTGTCTATTTTGGGACCAATACCATGCCGTTTTTGTTACTATTGCTTTGTAATAGAGTTGAAGATCTGGTATTGTGATACCCCCTGCTTCGCTCTTTCTACTGAGGATTGCTTTAACGATTCTGGGTTTCTTATTCTTCCAGATGAATTTCATAATTGCTTGCTCGATTTCTGTAAGGTACATCATTGGGATTTTAATTGGAATTCCATTGAATCTGTATAGCACTTTTGGTAGTATGGCCATTTTGACAATATTAATTCTTCCTATCCAAGAACATGGAAGATCTTTCCATCTTCTAAGGTGTTCTTTAATTTCTTTCTTTAGTGTTGCATAGCTCTCATTGTAGAGGTCTTTCACCTCTTCTGTGAGATTGATTCCCAAGTATTTTATTTTTTTCGAGGCTATAGTGAATGGGGTAGTTTTCCTAATTTCTCTTTCCGAAGATTCATCACTTATGTATAAAAATGCGTTGGATTTATGGGCATTGATCTTGTAACCTGCTACTTTACTGAATTCACTTATGAGTTCTAAGAGTTTTCTGGTGGAATTTCCAGGTTCCTCTAAATATATAATCATGTCATCAGTGAACAGGGATAGTTTGAGTTCTTCTTTTCCAATTCATATCCCTTTAATTTCTTCGGTTTGTCTAATTGCTCTGGCTAGAGTCTCAAGAACGATGTTGAATAGAAGTGGTGAAAGAGGGCATCCCTGCCTTGTTCCAGTTTTTAGGGGGAATGTTTTCAGTTTTTCACCATTTAGAATGATATTAGCCATGGGCTTAGTGTAGCTGGCCTTCACAATATTAAGGAATGTTCCCACTACCCCAATTTTTTCTAGTGTTTTGAGCATGAAGGGATGCTGTATTTTATGAAATGCTTTTTCTGCATCTATTGAAATAATCATATGATTCTTAACTTTTAGTCTGTTGATATGGTGAATGACATTTATTGATTTCCGGATGTTGAACCAACTTTGCACCCCTGGGATAAAACCCACTTAATCGTGGTGCGCTATCTTTTTAGTATATTTTTGTATGCGATTAGCTAAAATTTTGTTGAGAATTTTTGTGTCAATGTTCATTGAGGATATTGGTCTGAAATTTTCTTTCCTCAAAATGTCTCTGTCTGGTTTAGGTATTAGGGTGATATTGGCTTCATAGAATGAGTTCGGGAGGGTTCCCTACTCTTCTATTTCATGGAATACTTTGAGGAGTATTGGAATGAGCTCTTCTTTAAAGGTTTTGTAGAACTCGGCTGAGAACCCATCTGGTCCTGGATTTTCTTTGTTGGTAGGCTTTTGATGACCTCTTCTATTTCATTGCTTGAAATTGATTTATTTAAGTTGTGTATGTCCTTCTCGTTCAGTTTAGGTAATTCATATGTCTCTAGAAACTTGTTGATGTCTTCAAGGTTTTCTGTTTTGTTGGAGTATAGATTTTCAAAATAACTTCTAATTATGTTTTGTATTTCACTCGTGTCTGTTGTGATATTTCCTTGTTCATTCCGAATTTTAGTAATTTGAGTTTTCTCCCTCTTTCTCTTTGTTAGTGTGGCTAAGGGTTTATCAATTTTGTTTATTTTTTCAAAGAACCAACTATTTATTTTGTTAATTTTTCCGATTGTTTCTTTTGTTTCAATTTCGTTGATTCCGGCTCTGATTTTAACTATTTCCTGTCTTCTACTACTTTTGGTGTTGGTTTGCTCTTCTTTTTCTAGGGCTTTGAGCTGTAGTGTTAAGTCGTTTATTTGTTGATTTCTACTTCTTTTGTTGAATGTGCCCCATGAAATAAATCTTCCTCTAAGTACTGCTTCATAGTGTCCCAGAGGTTTTGATATGATGTGTCTTTGTTCTCATTTACTTCTAAGAAGTTTTTTAATTTCCCTCCTGATGTCTTCTGTTATCCATTCATCATATAATGGTGTATTATTTAATCTCCAAGTATTGGAGAAGTTTCTGTTTTCTATTCTCTCATTTATTTCTAATTTCAATCCATTATGATCCGATAGAGTACAAGGTAGTATCTCTATCTTCTGGTATTTGCTAACAGCTTTGTGGCATAAAACATGGTCTATTTTAAGAAGGATCCATGTGCTGCTGAGAAGAAAGTGTATTCGTTCTTTGTTGGATGGTATATTCTATATAAGTTGGTTACGTCTAAATTGTTGATTGTGTTATTGATATCTATGGTTTCTTTATTCAATTTTTGTTTGGACGATCTATCCAGCAGTGAGAGAGGTGTGTTAAAATTGCCTAGTATTATTGTGTTGTGGTCTATTTGATTTCTGGAATCGAGAAGGATTTATTTGACGTACATGGATGAGCCAATCTTCGGGGCATAGATATTTATGATTGTTATGTCTTGCTGATTTATGCTTCCCTTAAGCAGTATGTAATGCCCTTCTTTATCCCTTCTGACTAGTTTTGGCTTGAAGTCCACATTATCTGAAATGAGGATGGATACTCCAGCTTTTTTGCTGTGTCTGTGTGCATGGTATGTTTTTTTCCTGTCCTTTCACCTTTAATCTATGGGTATCTCTTTCTATGAGATGAGTCTCTTGCACGCAGCATATTGTTGGATCTTTCTTTTTAATCCAATCTGCCAGTCTATATCTTTTGATTGATGAGTTCAGGCCATTAACATTCAGGGTTATTATTGTGATATGATTTGCATTCCCAGTTATTTGACTCATTTTTGTTTTTTGACATGATTTGGTTTCTCCTTTATTTGGCTATTCCTTTAGGCTAGTTCCTCCCATGCTCATTTGCATTGTTGTTTTCATCTCTTCCTCATGGAATATTTTGCTGAGAATGTTCTGTAATGCCAGCTTTCTTTTTGTAAATTCCTTTAGCTTTTCTTTATCATGGAAGGATCTTATCTCATCGTCAAATTGAAAGTAAGTTTTGCTGGGTATAAGATTCTTGGTTGGCATCTGTTTTCTTTCAGGGCTTGGTAAATGTTGTTCCAGGCCCTTCTAGCTTTTAGGGTCTGGATTGAAAAATCTGCTGATATCCGTATTGGTTTCCCCCTGAATGTAATTTGATTCTTTTCTCTTGTGGCCTTTAAAATTCTGTCTTTATTTTGTATGTTAGGTGTTTTCATAATAATGTGCCTTGGTGTGGGTGTATAGCAATTTTGTATATTTGGAGTCCTATAAGCCTCTTATACTTGGTTTTCCATTTCATTCTTCAGATTTGGGAAATTTTCTTGATATTTCATTGAATAGATTGTTCATTCCTTTGATTTGTTTCTCTAAGCCTTCCTCAATCCCAATAATTCTTAAATTTGGCCTTTTCATGATATCCCATAATTCTTGTAGATTCTGTTCATGATTTCTTACCATCTTTTCTGTTTGGTCAACTTTGTTTTCAATATTAAATATTTTGTCTTCAATATCTGAGGTTCTGTCTTCCAGGTGTTCTATCCTATTGGTTATGCTTTCTATGGAGTTTTTTAACTTGGTTTATTGTTTCCTTCATTTCAAGGATTTCTGTTCAGTTTTTTTTTTTCAGTATCTCTAACTCTTTATTGAAATAATCTCTTGCTTCCCGTATTTGCTCTTTTAATTGTTGATTGGTGTGATCATTTAACGCCTGAATTTGCTCTTTCATCTCCTCGTTTGCTTCCCTGATTGTTTTAATTATGTACATTCTGAACTCCCTTTCTGACATTTCTTCTGCTGTGCTGTCATTGGGTTTTATTGATATAGTATCTAGGTTTGTTTGGGACATTTTCTTCCCTTGTTTTCTCTTATTGGTCAGATGTCAGTGGGACTTTGTGATATTGCAGATTTCCTCTGTTGACTTATAGTGTCCCTGTAGATTTCCAGTGTATCACCTCCCAGCCTTCAGGAGCCTGAAGTCTTGGAGTAACTTGATAATGCAGTGCTTCCGAAGAAAGCTGCCTCTAGCCCACTATTGGTTCCAGGGAGAGAGACCTGGAGAGGTCTCTGGCTGCCCTACCCTGGTCCCAGAGGCTGCTTGCGGGTCGGAGGTCTCCGATGGCTTGGGGACTTGTAACTGGCTCTGTGTAGAAAGGCTCTCACTGGGCAGTCTGCTCCGAGAAGCTAGCCTAGAAAGGCGCTTCCCACCAGAGGGAGCCGGGCTGCTTGAGGAAGTCCCTGGCTGCCTTTTCCTGGTCTCTGAATCAACCTGCAGGTGGGCTGGAGCTGGCCGCGTGCTGGTTCAGGGTCTTGGAGCTGGTTCTGTGCAGAAAGGCTCTCACGGGGGGCCTGCTGCGCAAAGCTGGTGAATCTGGCCCTGTGGGAGGAGCCCACCGCCGGAGTGCTCAGGGCTGCCTGGGGAAGACTCTAGCTGCCCTACCCTACTCTAATAAGCCACCCGAATCCGGGCCTGCCGCCCAGGCCAGCTGCACCTGGTGGGGGAGATTCACCCCGTGGTTCTATTTTAGTCCAAGTCTCTCAATGCCTCCCCTTCTTGAATCCTGGGTTATGGAGCCACGGGAGATGCAGTCACCCTCTAGTCCGCCATCCCTCTGTTTTTATTTTGATTCTATCCTGCGACTTCAAGATGGGAACTGAGAAGTGCCTGTTATAATTTTGCCTCAGCTACTAATTAATTGCATGACCTTGGATAGTTTCTAAACCTCTTGAAGCTATAATTACTGCACCAAAACATGCCACACATGCGTTAGATGATTCAGACTCCATAGCAATAACGTGGAGAAATGTAGACAAATAAATCAAGTTATCATCCTTTTAGTTCTTGGGGGCAAAAATCACATCTGTTTGCTTACTATCTATCTTACAAGTGTTACAGCAATTATAATTTCTTCAGAAACTCAATAAATATGTGTGGATGGCTGCAGCTGATTTCATGATTTGGTGTGTGGCATGAAGATGCTTTGAAGTTTCAGAGGCAGTTTGGGGTAGTAGAAATAACCCTGAATTGAAAATCAGAAGATAGGATTTAATGGCCAAGAGGCAGAGACTTAAATTACTTAACTTTAGTACCGATATTTTTCAAAAGATTAAGAAACAAAAACAACAACAAACAAACAAAAAGGATTCCAGTATTTGCCTCTCTAAGGCTTGGACATGATTGGATTAGTTGACCTTCAAGATGTCTTAAGAGAACACTGATCTCCTCAAAACTATGATAATATAATAACATTTTCCCCATTTGCAAATAGAGAAGTGGGGGCTCAGGGAGTTTTCCCAAGGTTAAATGTTGAGTAAGTGTCAGAGTTGGGATCCAGGATTAAGTGTCTGGTGAGTTTGATTCTCTTTGCACTAAACCACTTGTACTCCCTAAGTCTCCAGCACTAATAATGCACAGAAAAAGACAGAGCTTAGGTTCCATGGAGGGTGCCTCAACTCTTGAACACCAGGTTTTTTTTTTAACTCCAGCAGAGTGCCATGATCAGTGGAAGAATATTCTAGTCATACAAAACACTAATTAGGAAAAAAAAAAAAAAGCTGGTAATTAGCTGCATGCCCCTATACTTGTTTCAATAAGTGCTCTCTTTCCAATAAATCAGCAGTACTTATTAATGATAATACAAAGTGTGCTCAGTAATAGCTTGCCTTCCATTAGGGAACTAACTCGAGGTTTTTTGCAGAGTTCAGAGAAACTGAGTAAGCATCATTAGCATTTGCTTCATTGCACACACTACAGGGCATTTCATTCTGCATCTGACAAGCATTCAATTGCTCACTTACATACAGTGGCTTAAAACATGTTTCATTTACTAGGAGTTCCAGGAAGTATATTATTGCCCACCCATTCCACCCCCAACCACTGTGGAAATACTGGAGGACTCAGAGTCTTCAAATGATTGCAGATCACACCTGCACTGATAAGCCACCAACAGACTAATCATATCTTTTCTTGAAATTTACTTCCTGCAAATGATATTTGGTTATTTTTGCACAGAGTTCTGTCTGTACTAGACCATGTTTATGGTAAGAAGATTCAACTTAGCTACAGAAATTTTGCTCTTTACTTTCCTGTGATAGGTGCTAAATGGTTTCTTTGGTTATTTTTCTCTAGATATTTCAACAAATATTGTTTATGTTCTCTCTGTGGGGCAAAAAGGGTACAATAATTTAGAAAACAAGATAGACTAAATAACTAGTGTTGTAATGACATATCCAGGAATAGGAAGAACTAAAATGAATTTTTAAAAAATAGGAGAGTGTCCTTGGCCCATTTATGCAAACTCAATGCAAAGAAAAGCTGAACACTTGACTTCTAAGAAGTAATGACTAACTATAATGTCAAACAGTAGTAATCTTTTTGGACCAGGTTTTTGGTATATTTAATGCTCTCTTTTCTTAATTTTACAGAATCTACAATGTATATTTTATTTGTCTTATTGTATGTGATTTATGCAAACTTTCATTCAGAAACTTTTGACATTCAATAGGCAATATATTTAAAATGAAAATATAAATTAGGTTATATGTTGGCCTGAGTACAAGGTTTAAAAATCACATTGGAAACAACAACAACAACGACAACATTTTGACTAGTTTCATATTGGTCTATTTGAATCCTTTTTTTTTTTTTTTTGCAGTGCTGGGGATCAAACCCAGGGTCTTGTGCTTGCAAGGCAAGCACTCTACTGACTGAGCTGTCTCCCCAGCCCTGAATACTTTTTAAGAAGTTCTTCGGCATGAAGGATGTGGTAGTTGGTATTTACCTCACTCTAAGCACTTCTCCTTGCTAACCGAAGATGTTTTTACTACATAAGCAGGGATCCTAACAAGGATGAAGAGTTTGTCTTCTGCAGTGACAATATTTCCTCTATGAAACGGAGTGAAGTGGTCCTTGACGCTCCTCAGGGATTTTAAAGGCATGCTTTCCTACATTATTGTACATTTTATTGTTTAAAGTTTTCTGCCTGGGAAGAAAACTATGGCCAGCAGGAACAGTAAAAAGAGCCAGAACCAGCTGAGTCCTGCTTCTGTCCCCAAATAGCATGTGATTCTGGGTGAGTTTCATGACTGTGTCCCTCCTGTTTCCTGTTCACAAAATGCAAATAATTTCTCTTAATGTGGCTTTCAAATGATGCAGCCAACTGTACATCACAGTACTTTATAATAACGTATAGTGTGCAGTAAAGATCAAGCTTTATTCACATACAGTCATATACCTCATTTATTGGGATCATTCTCATTTTTCCTCTGATACTTTTACAATGATTATTAAAATTTTTATGGATACTTGTCTTCTGTCAGTTTTCTAGTTTTGCTTTCTCACTCCCGAAGTTGTTTTTTTTTTTTTTTTAATGAAATTAACTCTTATGTATTTCTACCTATTTCTCTAACATGGTATTTGATACAATGTAAATTGTTCCCTTATGCAAATAACTTATATGGGAATGACAGGATCAGAATGGTTCAAATATTAACATTTTTCTTATAAGCTAGTCTCTTATTCCACTCACTTACAATAAGGCTAATATGCTCACAAATGATGCTTTTAAAAATGTTTCTTAGGGCTTTACAAAGAAAATTTTAGATTCTGTGCTCAGTTTTGTTTACTTCAGCAATTCCACGACTTTATATTAAGCTTATAAAGCATTTGAAGAGAGAAGCTTTGTTTCCTTAACCTTTGTTAACATTTTGTTCCAAAGCTTTTTGCAAACAGGCAGAGTCACACCTAACCTAGATATGTGGTGAAGCGGAGAGTGTACCCCATGAAAGCAGGTCCTGAGATCCAAGAGTCCTTGGCAGACAGGACTTATAAGGGTTCCAGAATCTAGAACCACACAGAAAATTCCCCTGGAAGGGTAGAAAGACCTGGACTGAAACCAGAAATACAGCAGCAGAGTGTGGGCTCTGAGTGAGTGAGTTGGGGTGAGGGGAAACTCCCTTAAGCCTCAGTTTACTCATAGGGCCCTTTCCAAAGTACCCAGGGCTCTGCCAAAGTTTCAGGAGGGAGCGGTCCAAAAATATGTTCTTTAACATATTATTTATTCAAGCAGCAGGTATCTACCAAGAACCAACTATATGCCAGAAGAAGTTCTGCATACTGGGTGTAAGTGGGTAAGCCAGACAACAGCGGCCTGCCCTCATTCACCCCAATGGAATCAGAAAACAACACTCAAACAAATTAATTAGTTATTACAGATGATAATAAATGCTAGGAAAAGAACAAACTGGGTATAGCAGAGGTTTGACCCACCTGGACATGAGATCAGGGGAGCTGATAATTAAGATTCTATCAGATGCACGAGAAGGAAGCATCCATACCAATCAGCAGGGGAAAGAAAGCTTCAAGGTTGGAAACAGCCAGAAGCTCTTGTCTAGAAGTCATTGCTATTATTATTTAAAACAACGTGCGAAAAACTAAATTGTGGATAAGACCATTTGGGTAAGACCGTTGTCCAGACCATTATGAAAAGGTCTTGGGGAATCCTGGAAAATCAGGCACTGGGACAAGAAGAGAATATCATTCCAAGGTGGGTATGTGCACTCTTTAGTCCTTCCCCTTAACCCTCTTTCCACCAAGCCAGAGCACAAGCCCTGTCTCCAGATTTCCTCCTGCATATGTCAGATTTTGGCTATTTCTTTGGAAAGAGCTTGTGCTATTTGAAAGGAACCCAACATGACTGCAGCACAGAAAATAAGGTGTCATTGCTGCAGCTGTAGTTGTCATTCAATAAATATTCTGGTCCTGTTCCTAGTTTACTCCAGCAAACGCTTACAGCCTCTCAGGTACTTTTCTTCTACAAGGCTAATGTCTTTGTTCAACTTGAAGAGCTGCCCTGGAAAAGGATCCAGGGCTTCTTTTTTCTATGAATAAGGTCAAGTTTCTGTTGCTTACTATCACAGGGTTTTACCTGATAGTCACTTCCCTGTCCTTATCTTGATCATCTACTTGGCAACATTCAGTTCCCTCTTCCTAAGAGGCTAATGGTTTTAGTCTCATGTGACAGCACATTCTCCTGGTTTTCTTCCCACCTCTCTGATTCCATCTTTTCAGAGTCCTCTGCTGTCTCCTTCTCCTTTACAGGTTCTCTTAATGTCAGAATCTTGCATTTCCAAAGTCTGAGTTCTCTTTCTTAAATTTCTCTTCCAGCATTTTCTTAGGTCATCTGGAGTCAGAGTACATTTGTCCAGATATAAGACTTGCCATTTCCTTGCTGTGACCTTGGTGAGGTTGTGTAATCAATTGTGCCTCAATTCCCTTATTTAAAAAATGTATTGCAGAGAACTACTGTGAAAATAGAGAGAGTGAAGTATATCTAAATGACTTTGGAGAGAGATGGCTCATTAAACATACTCAGTATAGGCTAATCTTATAATAATTGTAATCATCTATTCCCATGAACCTAAATAGAATATTTATGCCGATGACTTAAATTTATGTCATCAGCCCCTCAAACCCCTTTTAACTCTGTGTTATCATAAATCCAATCACTGGAATTTATCTAACATTGTAAGATTCAATCCAAACATTTGTTCAGTAACTCCTAATAGCACCAACCCCATTAAATGTTTTCCCCCCTGGTTTTCTGCTTCTTGATTCATGGTACCAGTACCTATTTGTTTGTCTAAAGGCTTGGAATCATCTATATTGTCTCCCTTTCTTTTGGTTATGTTCAAATGCAAAATTTGTCAAATTCTGCAATTTTCATTTCCAAAATAGATTCAATCCTTGCACTTATTTACATCTCAACTATTATAATTTTGAGTACATTTCATCATTGTGTCTGGCTGGATGAATGCAATTTCTCCCTCACCACTCAGTTCTTTTCTAATCTTCTTCTTTGACCAAATCTATCTTCCTAATAAAAGTTTTATATAAACACAGATCATGGAAATCACTACTTAAACCGTTAATGGTTTCACCCTGCACGCTGATGTCACATCCAGCATACAAGGTTCTGTTTGACCTGCTCCATGCCCACCTAGCTGGGCTCATCTAGCTTTTAATCACACTAACCTCCACTGTTTTTTGAATATAATAAACCCTTTCCTGCCTTAGACATTTCACACTTGCTATGTTATCTTCTGTAGATAATGCTTTCCTTGCTCTTTTCATACCAGGTTCTCTCTTTATGTCTGGTATCAAAACTATCAACTTCAGAAAGGCCTGTTGTGTCAGCCAGGATTCTTGAGGAAACAGTCAATAAGACACCTAATATCAATATTTATATCTATAATCTATTTCTATGTACACAAATATTTGTCTCTCTGTAAGATTTATTTTAAGGAATTGGCTCATGGGATTATGGGAGCTAGCAAGTCCCAACTCCATACAGCAGGCAACAGATGGGAAACTCAGATAATATTTCTATATTGCTGTCTTGAGGTGGAATTTTTTCTTCTTCAGGAAACCTCAGGATTTGCTCTTAAGACCTTCAACTGATTGGGTGAGTCCCAGTCACATTATTAAGTTGACTCAAAGTCAACTAATGTAAATATTAATTATATCCACAAAACACTTTCACACCACTATCTAGATTAGCATTTAACCTAACAAATGGGTACTGTATTGTATCCCAACTGGCATATAAAATTTATCCTCACTCTTTCCCTAGGTCTTCTGTGTTCACATGAGATACCCTCACAGGGTTCTCTCATTTTTTTTCCACTGGATGTGCCATAATTTGCTCTAAGCTGTCTTTGCTTGTGCATATCTCAC
The DNA here is from genome assembly GCF_902686455.1 of Sciurus vulgaris. NCBI lineage: Eukaryota > Metazoa > Chordata > Mammalia > Rodentia > Sciuridae > Sciurus > Sciurus vulgaris. Next base: position 130,667,934 of record NC_136469.1, on the reverse strand, counting down.
TTCCTCCACTGGAAAACAGTACTTAGGACAATTCTTTTACAAACACACACACACACACACACACACACACACACACACACACACACATCTCCAGTACTAGCAAAGTCCTTGGCATATATCAAATATTCAATAAACATCTGGTGTTCAATACATGTTTGTGGAAAACATTAACAATCAGGGGAAGATTCATGTAAGAAATTTTGATTTAGTCTTCTAAGATTCTGTGGGATATAGAATATCATGTTAAGCATAATTCATTAGAATGCATATAGGTAAGGCAATAACTGATTCTTTCTCATTTTCCTTTACACATTGTCTTCTTTTGTATTTTTCTCAAATGAAATCAACCAATACAGATCTGAGGGCTTCCAGTCTGACATACTCATCCAAATGTAGCTTCAAAAAGACTTCCAAAGTTTTGGCAACTCACTTTAATGAAAATTTGAATGTCTGTTAGGATCATTGGAATAATTGCCAGTTAGAATTATATGAATGAACACATATAAGTAGGGATTTAAAAATGGAAAACTATCTGATTTTGTGGAGTACCTTCAATGCCAGAAGCTTGCATTGATAAATGGTGCCTCAGATTTTTGTTTTAACCACAAAATATTCAAGTTGCACAGCAAGCTCTTCAAGGAACATGTAGTTAATTTGAAAAATTATTTATTGGGCTCTTAGCAATACATTTTTTGTGAAGCAATTAATATTTTTCAAAAAGAATGAGGAGAAAGGCTGTTAGAGTTGATTTGCACACCAGTCTAACTAACCACCCTGGATCGGGGTCTCCGCAGTGAAAACTAGGTCCTACATACAACAAATCATATGAACAAGCCTCCTTGGAGAAAGCTGCTTTTTAATTTGGTATGCACTCAATTCCAACATGCAGAGCTATGGAAAGTAGGAAACCTCAAAACATTCATAAGACAGAGACTTATTATTACTTTTGTAATATTGACCCTTGAAGTGATATTTGAGTTTGAAATAACAGTTGACACTCGGCTCCCTGCCTTATAAAAAATTGTCTTAGGAGTATGAGCTAAATCTTAGGAAATCTTCAGAAATATGCACCAGATGAAGTCTATAAAGGAGGTCTTATTGACTTAAGCAGAGTGTTAGTTGTTTCTTGAATTCAGATTCATCCTTTTACAAGAATACACCGCTGTTCAACCAGATACTACATTTCCCAGCTGCCCCCAAGAGATGGGTGCTTCATTTGAGGACATTTGAGCCATTGATTAAAAAAAACACAAGTGGTGTAAATAATCTCTGCGTTATCTCTAAATTAAGGTAAGCCACTTATTCCTTGACTGCAACCATCACCTTCCCTCAGGACTTGAACATGAGAGCAACCCAGTTTACACAGTTCAGTTGGGAACTCTACTGAGTCAAAGGTAGCAGGGCAAAGAGTTGGGAGGAACTTGCCTTCCTGAATGATGTCCTGACAGCAGAACTGCCCTATCAGTCTGGACCAAACCAACTGTGAAGTAAGAGAAAAAAAAAATGTGATCGTCCTTATAGGATTGCTGTTGAAGAATAAGAACATAATCTGAGTTTCTTCAAAAATGCTTTGAGTGAATATTTGCTTTATATAGGAATTGCCTTTATATAAACTGTTTTTAAAAATTACTAACATCTCTATGTTGCATTGGAGCTTGAAAGTATCACAAATTATGTTAACTCTTGGTTTTCAAAAAATTCCAGTGACAGAATCATTATGAGACAGATTATGTTAGTTTCTCCAGGAATTAAAGAGGCAAAATAAAAGTAACCCTGGTAAAGTGCATTAATTATAAATGTCTCCTTGGGCAAATCATAATAGGACTGAAAAATAATCTGTGTTTTCTACATTTTTTGGAAGGAGTCTGCTATGTAAAATGTCAATCAAAGTTTGAGAGTGGGGTAAAGAAGCAGGAGCTTCTAGGAATAACATAATTCAGAGGAGCAACATGATAAAAGTGATACTGATGGTGATTATAATAACAATAATAATAATAATTTCAGCCATATTTTGAGTGTTATCACGAGACAGTGTTGGAACTCTGTGCTTCACATTCATTAACTCTGCAAAGCATCTGTGAGATGTTATGTCTCCAATTTTGCAGATGAAATAAATTAAGCCCAGAGAGGTGATCTTGCCCAAGGGTAGCCAGAAATAGAATTTAATTACATTAAAAATTGTACTCCTAAATATGTATACTTTTGTGCAGAAAACTGTTAATGAAGCAGGTCTGACACTGCTGTCCTTGGAAAGGCCACTTGGATAGTGTTTGAGAACTTGAATTTTAAGAGAGTTTATACCACCCTCTGCTAAGAATGACTCACTGTTTCTAAACTGTTTGTACAAACAATATCTTTTATGTTGAATATCTATTTTGCTTCTTGGGATCTGAGATTGGGAAATGCTGGACAATGGTCATCTAATGAGCTTATTGCTAGAGAAAATGTCACAACTGTTGTCACTATGACTCACTGGGGGGAATTAAGCACATCCAGTGTGACTCCACTAAGAAAGGAAACTGTTGGAAACTTGCATCAGGTTTTCTTCAAACATTGCCCCATATGTCTTTTTCCCTTTGCAGATTAGCTTTGCATTCTTTCTATGTAGTAAATCATAACCATACATAAGACTACATGTAAAATCCAATAAATCCTCTTAAAAACATCATCAAAACTGGAGATAATCTTCAGAACTCTGACATATCTTCCCACCCCCTGACATTTTCTCATTTGGAGGAAGCAATTTTATTTTCTTTCTGTACATATAGGAAGATGATATTACTCTGTATTTCTTAAACTCAGGTGGCCCACCTGAACAAGTCGTGACCAGTGGAAGGCAGGCAGAAGGGTTGTCTGCCACCACAGGATAGGCCCATCAAATGGCCCAGACCTTCCTTGTCTCTGTCTTCTCTCAACTGAGGACCAGAGGCAGAAGATGCAGTGGAGGGTGCTGACAGCATGGGCAAGATGAAACTACTGCAGGAAAGGAATGTCCTCAATAAACTAGGCAGAAATCCCACCTGGTGTTCAAAAGGCATACATGAGACAGGAGATAAGATATTAAAAAACAAAAAAAAAAAAACACACACACACAAAAAAACCTTGTTGTCTTAAGACACTGAACTTCTAGGACTGTGTATTACAGCAGTAAGCCTACGATGACTAAGACATGTGGAGATGTGCTGAATACCACCACCCCAAACTCTTTCTTACAACCATAGGAATATGTGGCAAAAGAAAAATGACTTCTTAAGCCCCCAATATCCTATGACCCATGCGATATAATAATATTTGATGAGCAGTAATAGGACAGAAAATCTACCAGATTAAAAAAAACTTTGAGCACTCTTGCAATGAACTAGAGGTTCTTTGCTACCACCGAGACTGCTCTTAACATGTTTTTGAGTAGTATGAATGCTCTCTCACTTTTAATGGGGTTACATCCTGATAAATCCATCATAAGTTGAAAATGCATTCAATATATCTAACTTCTGAACTTCACAACTAGCAACACACTACACTGTGGAGAGTCAGTCATTTCCTTTCATGATCATGGGACTGACTGGGAGCTCTGACTTGCTGCTGGCCAACATCACAAGAGAGTATTGTACCACATAATCCAGCCCGTGAAAACACCAGAATTCAAGGTAGTTTCTATAGAATGTGGATTGCTTTCACACCATCATAAAGTTGAGAAATTGTTAAATCAAGCCATTGTGAGTAAGATACCATCTGTACTTGATAAAACCAATCGAATTTCCTTAACCATTATGACCAGTTTCTTAATCAAGGGACCATGCTCTTTCAATCCTCCTATCACTAGATTATTTTTCAAGAGAAAATGAGCAACTATTCAGTTTTAATATGCGAAAAAGAGTAAAGTGAAAGAAGATAAAGATTTTATCTGGGTTGGCCCCTAACTTTTTTGGAAGTTGTTCATTTATTCACAAATATTAATTACTTATTTTATAACAGATATAATCTAAAGGGCTGAGGATAGTGGAGTAAAGACACTGCAGTCCTTCTTTGAAGGAATTTAATGAATGAGGAAGGAAAAAATAGTAAAGAGGAAACTTCAGATAAGTACCAAGAGGAGGGGCACACAGGAAATTCTTCCAAGCTCTTCTAGGACATGCTGAAGAAAACTTTCCCACATGTAAGTCTTTCAACCCTAAAACCTGCAAGATAAATTTGAGGTCTCAACTTTACTTGTCTTTTTAATTCATACCATTAAAGTATCCATTCGGTTGAACCTGCACCATGTGCAATATTCCTCTTTCTCCACTGCTCACTCTGGCTGTGCCACATTTCTATCCTTAGTCTCCTGAAACAGCTCTCTAGAGTGTCTCCCTACTTTACTTTGGCCTCTTCTATAGAGTGTATCTGTAATGTTTCCTAAAGACACTTGTATTAAAATCTTGATTCCCAGATTGATGCTGTTGTGGGTCGGTAGAAACTTTAAGAAGTAAGACCTGGTGGGAGGTCTTTGGGCATTGGGAGGTTATGGCACCCTGGTCTCTCATGCTTTTTTCACATCCTGATCATGAGGTAAACAGGTTGCTTTGCTGCACCTTCCTTGTCATGATGCGCTGCCCCAACAGAGGCCTAAAAGCAATAGATACAACCTACCATAGAATGAAACCTTCAAAAATATGCATTAAAGTAAACCTTTCCTCTCTATAAGTTTATTATCTTAGGTATTTTGTTATAGTAAGGGAAAGCTGACTAACACAGACCTCATTCAACATTAATTACCTCTCAGAGGTCTCACCTTCAAATATTATAGTCAGATTAAAATTTTTCCTCTTAATTCTTCACAATGGGGATTAAATTTCAACATGAATTTTAGGGATATTCAAATCATAGCAGTGTGTAAGACTATTGGGTCTGTCTTCTAACAAGAATGGAAAGCCATTCTATAGAAAGACTCCTTTGGGCGCAGTGGGGCTCATGCTTCAGAGGGATGAAGCATCACAAAAGTGGGACAGGAGCCTGGAATCTGGCTCTTATGCAGATGAGAGACAGCAGCAGCATGTGAAAGGCAGGGCAGTAGAGAGGGACAGGAAGACTGGGAGATGCACAAAGTCCAAATAACTAACTATGCTTGGAGATGAATGATATGCAGAAGCTCCTAAGGGAGGAGCCCAGAAAGTGTTTGTAGGTGTCTGCATAAGGGAAGGGAGTCTTTAAGGAGAAATGATGGAGTTAGGAGGTAAAGCCAGGGAGTAATATATGCTGCATATGCATTTCATTCAATGAAAGTAAAAACTATTTTAAAAGTTATACATCATATGAAAGAAGTAGGTCCATAAATATGTACTAAGCGAGTAAGATTCAACATGTTCAATGTCAGGGGATTCTTCACCAACATGGGAACATTGATTCTTTAAAAATAAATAAAATGCTCATGATTAATTGTCAAAGGTTAAGTAACAATAGTTAATTCGCAGGATACGTGTATTATCAACACTATCAAAATAATCCTCCCCACACACAAATATGTGTACATGAAAAATATCTTGGGCTAGGAATGTAGATCACTGGAAGAGCAATTGCCTTGTGTGTACCAAACTCTAGATTAAATGCCAAGACTATAAAATAAACATAAACAAAAAGAAAAAGAAAAATTTCTACAATCATAAGGAAGAAAATTAACAGTGGTTAGTTACATTTAGCAAAATGGGGTGAGAAATCTATTACAGGTAAGACATTGAAATATTTAAATTTATATCCCTCCACATGATCCAAGTGTTTAGCATAACATTTTATGAATTTAAAAAAAAATAGACAAATAAACCAAGAAAGATCTAAATGCCATTGAATGTACCGGACATTAATTGATATGTAGTTAGTAGGCTTCAGGATGACATTACTGGGTCTTCAATGGGAATTTTAGTTACTTGTGTACTTAGAAGAATGACAGAAAAGAACTGGTGGGCTCCAATACCTATTGACAACACACCAAATCCAAGATACTGTTAAAAAAATTTCTCCATCTCATCATCCACATGGGTATCAATATCCTAAACATTCAAAGTAGAATTTGATGGTTAAAGAAGCTAAGCCACCTGCCCAAGGTAGGAAAGGTCAGTTGTTAGGTTTCAACCAGGAGGGAGCTTGGGCTATGCCAGTCCTTGGAAGTCAGAGGGAAGTCATGCAAGCTGCTCAGTACTATATACGACCTTCTCCTGGGAGACCCCTGCTTCTTGGGAGTCCAACAGAAAACTCTGCTGGAGCATGGGAAAAAGCATTTCAACTCTGCTCATCTACCTTGCTTCTAAAGTACATGAGTAATACTTTGCACTTAAAGATCTTTTATCTGAGTCTTTCAAGAACTGAACAAAAACAATTATTACACCTCCCTTCCTGGTTAGAAGGGAAGATCTTAATTTCTAATGTCCTGACAGGGAGACAGAAGCTGCCAGGAGTGAAGTGACTTACTAAAGGTCACACAGTCTATGAACCTTCCTCAAGAATAACTCTGAGGAGGCAGGACAGAAAAGAAATTGCCTTATACAATTAGCACTGCCTGTTTTCAATTAGCAGTGCATTTCTCTAGCCTAACCACTATGTCTTCCTCTTCGCCACACATGAGAAATTTCTCCTCTCTCCCTTCCCACCACAAATGGGAGTTGGTGCTTTTTAATGCACACATGCCTTGTCAAAAATGTAGATCCCTATAATTTCCTCCCTAGTTCTCTTCATCTATTTTTAAAGGTCTTAGTATTGAAGTTCTCAAATATGTTGAGTGGACTGGAAGAGCCTCATCAAAAGCACTCACTTCCTGCTGGGTACTTTGGCCCCAGCATTAAATCTCTTGCAGAAAGAAGAAAAAGTTTGATGCTATTTTTGGTCAAGTCTCCAAGGATATGTCTGGATTACAGGCAAAACACTGAGGGTGGGCAGTAACTGCACATGAGATGTGAACTCAACTCAGCTTCTTTGCTCTACAGAGACTGCTGCCTACTTACAAACCCTAGTGGGATGACATGTGACCCCTATGACTGAGTCACACCTTTTCAGATCTCCTCCCCTTGAGTACTGAGGTACTAAGGTGATGGGATGAGAGGTCCAGTCCATGGCTATGCTGTGTCATATGAGACTGTGCCTTCACATCAGAGAATGGCTAGTTCTGAAGAGGTGAGCTGAGGCTGCTGTGTTCCCAGTGAACTGTGAGAGGGTCACAGGGCAATGGACTATGGTCAGCTGCCAAGTACTGAGTGCCCCCGGAAGACAGCCACCAAGAAAGTGGGATATCAAGTGTACAACTTAAGAGTTGAATTTTCTACCAATCATATGAGTTGGGACTCCAGGAGACTATGATCAAGGTGTTGTTTGTTCCAAACTTCTCTCTGGATCCCAGGTCCTCTTCCAAACAGAGAACCCAGCTACATCATTATGGACTCCTGCGCTCCAAAACTGTGACATGATGAATGGATGCTTTGTAAGCCATTATGTGTGAAGTGAGTTGTTACACGTCAATAGAAATCCAGTGGAAATATCTTACAGGAAAAGGGATATTCATACAACATTTTTAGGTAAAGTGATATTAAAAAGTAGAAAAGTGTTACCTCAAAAATAATATTAGAGTCTAATAGATACTTTGATCTATTGTAATTCAAGAGAGTGAAAGAAAAGGAAGCAGAGAAGTATCTGAGAGAGGAAGGAACCAGGTGTCTAAGGCATAAGGTCTAACTATCTCTCATCTTATGTTTTGAAAAATGGGAAGAATGCACTGTAAATTATTGATTACCAAAAGGAAATGCCAAAGAGACATCATCATATTAAAATTTAATGCCCCAGTAGACATTCATAATCACCTAACACTGAATAAGTTATGCTTGATTTTGAAAAAGCAGCAAAACAAGATTATGGAATACATATGTATACATATATATACATGAACTTGATGTCTTTCTGGATTGGTTTTTCTCTACTATGGATTTCAACTTATTGTCTATTATGCTGCAATATAAAAAAAAGTGCTTTTCAGCTATTTGGTGATGAGGTTGTTACTCCATTGTAAATCACTTCTGAGCATGGGAGAGGTCCTTAGTTCAGTCCCCAAATCCCCAGCACTGCCAAAAAAAGAGAGAGAGACAGAGACCTTTTACCTCCATCTCTGTTTCTTCCTTCTCTCTCTCTCTCTCTCTCTCTCTCTCTCTCTCTCTAACACGCACGCACACACACACACACACACACACACACACACACACACACACACACACACACACCAAGGATCTCATGAGATTCCAATGTAGCCAGTCTAGGCACTGGTATTTGGCATGTTAGGGCTCATCACAATCAGCTCAATTCTTTGTGATAGAAGAACTTGACTTGTTCTTACATTTAGTTCAGTGTTTCTCAGTTTGGCTGCACATTATTGTACCCAAAGAGATTTATAAATCCTGATGCTGGAATGTTTTCCCAGAGCAATTACATCAGCATCACCAAGCATGGTACTCAACTATTTGTAATTTTTAAAGCTCCCCAGATGATTGCAACATGCAGTTAAATTTGAGACTGCTGATCTATAGACAATACTTTGTATCTTTCTGCATCTTTTCTAGTACATAATTATGTAGTTCAATGCCCAAGATACTGCCTGGAAGCTATGTAGGCCAATCATGACTATCCTACATTGACTGAAGACATAACTGAATTGTGTTTGGGGCCACAAACTCTTTTTTTGCTGACCCTCTCAGGTTTATTTCTAAAAAAAATATATTGATAAAGCTATAATTGTTCTGACTTATAGAGACAAAGAAAAACAGGGCACTGAGTTAGAGGTAGCTGCCCAAACAAGTAAAGATATGAATCCAGGTATGAGTGACACCAAACCTCATTATACCTTTACTATACCAGTGCTTCTCAAAGTGTGGTCCCTGGACCAACAGCATCTCCATCACTTGAGAACTTCCATGAAATGCAAATTCAGTATCCCAACCCCACATACTAAGTCGTAATCATTCAGACTGGGGCCAGCACAGTAATGGTGGAGAAATATGATACAACATTCGTCTCCATCCCCATTAGCTGCCCACTTTTGAGACCCTCTTCAGCATGCTATGAGAGGGAAAAAAGTCTGTGGCTGATTCAATGAGCAAGACAGACTGAAGAGATGAGAAATCTCTTTCTCCTGTTGCCATTTATTTTAATAATCTGTGTGGAAAATGAAAGGGAATGTTATCAGAGATACTATATGGAAAAAAATCACTGGGGACTGCTCAGCTGAACTTACAGGAGTATTCTGCAAGTTGAAATAATTTCATACAAGCATGATTATTTTAAAATGCTATTGAAGGGTTTATCCTTTGAATCAAAGTATGGAGACTTTTAAAAGGTTTCATTAAAAACGAACATCCCAATTGTTTCCAGGGAAATGATTTTTTTGATCTTCAGTACTTTGAGATAATTGGTATTTGGTAAACCAAGGGCAGTTGCTCTGCTCTCTCTGCCGGAAGAGGGCTCAGATAGCTTCCCTCCTGCGAAATGTGTGTGCTGCTGACCTGCTTTGGTGTCCCCCTTGCCAGACTTGAGGGCACATTTATTAGGGTTGTGCATTTGATGAGAATAACATAAAAATTAAAAGGCCACTCTTGTTTGTTTTGTCAGAAACATTGATTGATATTTTCTGAACAAACTGTGAAGTCCTTTCTTTTCAGGAAGAACATAAAATGTTCTTTGGGCCCATTTAGGTCTGATGGAAATTTGTCTTGTGGAGTCAGTGGGGTAGGGGAGAAAGAATAAGCAATGAGGAGATGGAAAAGAAAAAAGAAGGCAAGAGGAAGAAATGGGAAGAGGTGAAAGAAAGTAGACAAAAATTGCCCAAGGGAAAGAGACAGAGGATATAAGGATGGAAAGAAATAAAGGAAGAGTAGAGGAAGGCAGAGAGTAGGAAAGGAAGATAGGAAAATAGAGGAAAGGGAGAGAAGGAAGATGAAGAAACAAGTAGGCAAAGAAAAAGTGATAAAAAAGAGCAATGAATGCAAACTTTGAGCCTGACAATTTATTGTGCAGGGACCCCCCACGTACGACATGCTACAGAGATGCTAGCTTCAAAGTTTAATGGGGACAGTAATCATGATTCCAACTTTCAAGAAATGGGGTGAAAGGTAGCCAGCCCTCAAATGGAGAGAACTGTAGTCATGGCAGTGGACTAATAGCTCAATAGCAGTCAAGGAAACCAAGGATGCTGGAATGTTAGACAAAGGACTGCTGTATTGCAAGCCATTTGGTGTCTGTTGTGGTTTGGATGTGAGATGTCCCCCAGAAGCTCACACATGTGAGACAATGCAAGAAGATTCAGAGGAGAAATGATTTGGTTGTAAGAGTCATAACCCAATCAGTGATTTAATTCCTGATGGGATTAATTGAAGTGGTAGGGTATGGCTGGAGGAGATTGGGATGGGGGCATGGTTTTGGAGTATGGATTTTGTATCTGGAGAGTGGAGACTCTCTCTCTCTCTCCACTTCCTGATAATGCAAGCTACTTCCCTCTACCACACTCTTCAGCCATGATATTCTGCCTCACCTCTAGCCCCAAGGAAGGAGCTGGCCTTCTGTGAGCCCTCAAATAAACCTTTCCTCCTCTATAACTGTGCTGGTCATGTCATTTAGTCACAGCAGTGAAAAAGCTGACTAAAATAATATCTAATGTACAATCCAGTGCTAAAAAGAAAAAAAGAAAAACCTTGCTTATCTCAACATCTCTGAACTATAGCAAAGAGGTTTAGAGGTTTCTGAACTTCAGAAATGAGCATATTTCAAGTCTTAGTCTACGATTAGCCTTCTCTTATCACTGAATTTAGCCAAGGCTTGGTTGGCTTTGCCTCCTTTCCTTCCTCATTGTTGCTGTTGGTGTTTTTCTACTGCATAGCTATTTCTCCTGAGGCTTGCAATCTACTACAGAAGAGGCATAACTAACGATTTGCTAAGCTAGTTGTCAAAGACCTTTTCTCTTTATGCATGTTCATGTGTATGCATCGCCTTAGTAGATTACACTCCAGACTCCATTTAGTCAGAGTCCTGTCTCTGTGGTGAGGCCTCATCTCTATCAGAGCCTCTGCTGCCCCAGTCCATCACCACAAAGCCTGGGTATTTGTAGGTAACCAAGGTTTGGAAGTGGAAGGAAGCTACTCTGCATAATGAGGGAGAAAAAAGAAGAAACCCAAAAGAAGGAGAAGGATGAGAAATAGAAATGGGAGCGAGACAGACCTCCATGAATTCAGGGAAATGGTGTATGTGCAATGTGCATAATGAAAACCCTGTAAAAATATGCTGAAAAGTCAACTAGAGCTATGAATTCTCAGAGGAAAGTTGTTGTGGGTACCAAAGAAAAGGCAAAGTTTCTCATCTGGTCTGCAGAAGGCTAGACAAAAGCAGCAGTTAAGGCATTGAGAGTGATAGAAATCACATACCACAAGCCTCTGCAGGCATGGAATTGTGGTCCTTTAGGGCATTGGTTTGTGGGGATCACAGCAACCTAATTTGGGTTTCCAGGAACAACTATACCTACCTACTTTGTTTTACAGATATACAGGAACAAAATATGTTAGGGTTGTTTGCTTTTTGATGCACACTCATTTAGCACTTTCAAGAATGAATTATTTTTAAATGGATTCATGACAGTAAGTATTCAATCCCTATTGAGACCCCATAAGATAGAATGTGTCTTCTCTGACTTTTGAATAACCAAAACCATCTACCTTAATACTAAGCTCATACCAAGTATTTAGGAGAAATAGATTTATAGATTGTTGCCTTATACATTGTTGGAACTCACCCCTTGTCTCTCTCCCCTACCTTCTGTATGCATGGGTTGTCACTCCTGAAAATGGTCTATCTAGGAAGGAGATCACCTGCACACATGTATAGCAGAAAACCAAACATGGTGACTACCTACAAGCAACACAATTTGTGGTAATGTTTCTCCAATACCAGGAATGGAGTTACCTGATGTTTCCCAATCTGTAAGCCAAGCATCAGATTATAGTTAAAAAATTAAAAAAAAAAATTTAAAAAGATTATGACTAATATTATCAATAATTGACAAGGACATAGACTAATTGAAACTAACATATACTATTAAAAGTGAACCCTGATATTACAGATGTCAAGAACCATTTGGTCATTCTCTAAGAGTACATTTAGACAAAGCCATGGACTTGTGCACAAGAGGTATGCATGAGGATGTTTAGTGCAGGTTTGCTCAAAAGCCTATACAAATGGTATTTTTTGAAGTGTTTGATATATGACAAATTAAATGCAATTGGTTTATTTCAACTATTGAATTTATAAAAATAGTTTACTCATAAAAAAAGAAATGAAGGCATCATTGAAGTGATTGAAATGCTGATTATCTGAAGCAAAAAAAAAAAAAAAATCCAACCAAATATTGATTTGAGCAAGTTTTTTTTTCAATACCTTTGTTTAATGGGCAACTGCCATGTACCAGCATTGGCACACCAAAGTGAATCAGAGTCCAAACAGATATTGATTATATTAAAACTCAGGAAGGATTAATAAGAACCACACATATGATGTGACTCATGCAGAATAGTAAGCTTCCCTCCCACCGCCCTCTCGCTTCTCAATGCTCCTGTGAAGACTGGGTAAAGGTGAAATCGAAAAGAAAGGTCTTACGTTCTTAAATCCTCTGTAAAGAATCTGGAGCTCTTTCTTGGTAAATTTACTCTGGGCTTCCAGAAGCTCCAGAGCCTCAGGCCGGTGCCTGACAGTGGCCATCTCCAGTTCATCTTCAACACTGTCTGTGGAGGAAAACCAGAAAGAGTCTTAAGACCAGTCCCTGCTCATGGAAGCTCATGATGAGCAACACACAAGAAAACGGGATGACACGTTTGCTAGATATCTGTGATTTGTCCTCAGAGGAAGGATCCTCACACTGCCAATAGTGGTCTTTATATTTCTCAGACCTAATGGTAAGACAATTATACATGATCTTTTTTGCACATTCTACTAACTAAAGTAGACATTACAATTCTTGCAGTTTTACAGTTGTTTGAAAACTATAAAATCTCAATCATAATTGAGCCTAAAATTTTGTTTATATACTAAGTGCTATTATAAAAATGGAATTGTAGTTTGATAACAATCTGCATTGCTTTATGTACCAGGTAACTATCACAGAGGACTCTGTTAATACTCTCAGAGGATTCCATTGGAACCTGGTATTTCACCTGGAGATACAAACAAAATGATACAAATAAAATGAGCAGATCAAGTGCTGACAAGGATAAATAACCTGCAGCAGCCAGTTGGAATGCCATAAACCCAGTTCCATAGGTGCATACTAAAAGGACAGGGGTCTAGAGGAGCTTCTAATTAGACCTATTTGCATCCAAGAGTCTGTAGTGATGTACAAATTCTAATGTGTTTCATCAGAATTTCACCACAATTTCTCAAAGATGCTTTATGTAAACAGAATATTTTGCCCAAAGGTCTGGGAAATGCTGTAAACTTTAATGTAATTGTGGATGAAAATATTGGAATATATAGGTTTTGAGAAGACCTGCAACAAAGAATCCTGTTTCACTTTGCTTTACAGAATTGACCCCAAAGGTATTTGTCCATTGAATCTTGCCTTCCCCCAAGTAATATCTCAGAATATTTGCCTATTTGCTCTAGACTCATGTAAGCACAAGTTTGGAGGTATTGGGTATATTAGGATCTCTGTGATTGTATCTCAAAGGAGCGCACCCTTCAGTCCAGCTTCTTTGCAGTGTGATGAGATGGAGTTCTAAATGAATGCTTCCTGTTTCAATCCCATCCATTCCACACAGGAGGAACTCGGCAGGAAATAAAAACTCTCATAAGAAGGAGGCCCTGTATGTAGCTATGGCTTTCCTCCATTATAGACCTTCCTCTTTACTATAGATTACAGACTCAGAGGTGAAGCTACTAAGAACTGTTGCTTCCCTGTGACTGTAGTCCTTGGGCCACTAGGGCTTCTAATCCTTTGTTCCATGGATTGGTAATAAGCATAGTCACTTTTCCTATGTTGCACCATTTTCGAAATAATGCTCTCTCTTGAAAACATGTGCACCTACTTCCTGCCCTGCTTTACTGAGGGTATCATAGGCCAGAGCTCTTGCTTAGCAGGAAAAAGTTCAGAGGGACCTTAATCCTGGCATGTTCTAATCATTGCTCTCTAAGGATTTACACAAGACCTATAATGATGAAGAAACAATACTCAGGATGGTTGTACTTGTCAAAGCGAGTAACAGGAGATAAAAGCAAACATTCATTTTATACTTTTCACATCATGATAATTTATCTGGCATTAGCAATATAGAAAATCTTCAGAATAGTGATGGAGACAGGGATAATAGAAAGGGACAAAGACAGATGGGAAGGCCATGAATAACCTTCGAGCTAATGAGGATAAAACTGATGAGAAAGTAAGTAGGATGTGTACTTAAGTAGTGCCAAATGCTAAAGGTAGTTCAGAAGATGCAGCTAGACATTAACACAAGGGCCTCAAACTGGGATTTATGGAGAAAATCAAATAAGCTCAAATAGCAGCACTTCAATTTTCAACAAATGGGTTGATTCTACTCTAGAGAGAGAGAATGAAGAAGGATATTGCTCCAGAAGATTTCTGTAGGTCCAATGTCTTGGACTCTGTTGTATTATTATATTTCCCAATGTATAAGCTAATATTATGCAACAGGCCTATTAAAGGTAGATAATATTAAATAGAAAGGTTCTGCTTTCTAGAAAAATGACTTATGTAAACTTCTTCTTTATCATTCTGAGTATAATTTTATCAACCTAAAATGTTCCCCTGTCCTTTTCTACCTGTTAAAATGTATAGATCTTTCATGACTCAATTCATGTATTAATGCTTTCTCTCTGAAGTCTTTCTGGACTGTTCTAGTACACAGAACTGATGACTGCTAGGTCAGAGTTCCCATACCCTCTTCTTTGATAAATGTCTAACATAAGCCTGTGACTTGTTCATGTTTTTCTCCTCCATTGTGGTCCCCTAGAGATAGGATCCAAGTCTTATATATTTATTTATCTTCTGGACCTAATGTTCTAATACCTTGCAGTCACTTCAGAATTTTCTGGTGAATGAAAAATGAATAAAAGATGATGTTGCACTAGGTATGGTGGCACACACCTATAATCCCATTACCTTGGAAGGCTGAGGCAGGAGGAACACAAGTTCAAAGCCAACCTCCGCAAGTTAGAGAGGTCCATAGCCACTTAACAAGATCCTATCTCTAAATAAATATAAAAAGTGCTGGGGATGTGATTCAGTGGTTAAACACCCCTGATTCAAAACCTGATACCAAAAAAAAAAAAAAAAAAAAAAAAATGATGTTGTTGATCAATTTCCATTCCTCTGGAGCCCCAGACCCTTTCCTGTAAATACAATTAGAGATTTTCCCTAAGGAAATACTTTTAAAATTAAGTTTGGCAGCTGATAGTGAGACCTTAAATTTCTTCTTTAGAGTCACCATTTATTTATTGTCTCAAGGAACACAGCATGAGTGAAAGTAGTGGAGATTTTAATCAGATTTTTTGAGCAGTCTTTCAATCATGGAATGACCTTGTCTGGACCCAGTGACTCGTCCTCTAGCAAGAAACAAAGCAGCACATTAACCCCTTGCCCTTTGCACCATGCAGCAAGGCCACACTACCCATAGTTTCTTCCTCCATCTGTCACAGATTTGCGAATGGCAAGTCGGAGACAAAAGGCCCAAGGCTGGAGGGTCAGTATAATCGAATTAAGTATGTGTGATAGGATGATCATCACATGCAATATTCAAAAGCAGACACAAGGGAAGTTTCTTCCTGGTACCTTACTTCTTAATGACTTTTATCTGCCAAAGGACTGTTTCTATCCCTAGGAGGTTGACAGGCTCTAAAAACATACCTGAAATCATCACCAAGCACCAGCATATAATAAATTTAAAAAGCAACACCACCGAGTCCAATCAACTGTAATTCCTTCAGGAGAGCTCTGCAGAGTGTGATTCCACACAGAACTGGATTCACCCTGTGACTCAGGCACCTTCTAAGAGCATGCATTGGGGGAATATTAATATATTACCTAACATTTTGAGTTTGTATTGTAGGCCAGCAGGTGGGTGAGGTGTCCGTTTTTGACAAAAATCACAATAATCCCCACAATAAGATATAAGTATCCATTTTTCACATAAACGGAGATTGAGTCTCACAGAGGTAAAGAGTTGCATGGCCAGATGATACAAAGTAGAAAAGATAGGGACATTATTTACACCAAATCTTTGATGTTACAGCTCATGTTCTTTCAGCTTTCCCATACTCTCTCTTTATACCAACAGAAATAACAATTCTAATATGACACTTTTTTCTCACCCATACTGAAAATTCTCAGAAGAGTTGACAATATTGAATGGGTCCATTTCCTGCTGTCTGCTATTCCCTTAACTTACTGCAATCTGACATCTGGTCCTGTCATGGACTGAATTGAGTCCCCTAAATACGCATGAGGAAGACTTAACCACCTATTATGGTTTATTTGGATGAGGTTAGCCCCCCAAGGGTTTGTGGGTTGGAAGAAATAAATAAAAAACACCACCATTTACAAACTTTTGCTCTAAGCTTCACAGCATAGTATCTCCTTTTAATTTTGACAAAAATTTATGAAACACTTTTTGCTACCCTTATTTCACAAGGAGTAAACATGGATTCACAAAGCTTAAATAACTTACGCAAGGTCACAAGATGAAGCTGGGTTTTGATGCCTGGATTTTTGAGACCAGAGATCATGTTCTCAAAAATTAGTCAATATGCTATTTTAAGAGATGATGACAGTTTGACTTTTGAGCTTAAAATACTAGGGTATAAGAGATTTTCACCATATATTAATTAATTGGCCATAAACTTTCAATGCCTAAATTTCTCTCCAGAGGAGATGTGCCAAAACACCTTGAGAGGTTCACCAGGCTCCAGAGCCTGCTGTCTTATTATAGGCCAGGGGAGGAGCAGATGCAGAGATAAGGGGAAACCAGTGCAAGGAAGAACAGGGGTTGTTTGCATTTCCACATTTTATCAGGAAAAAATATAGTGTTGGGGCTTCTCAATGGTTTTTCTGGGACAAAAACCAGACACAGGTGGGACTCTAGCCTTTTGAATGTCTCCAAGCTCTGCCAAAGTGCAGCCACCCAGCCATCTTACTGAGGAGTTAATTCAAACACTGCATTTGCACCCAGAGACAAGCAGAACACAAATAGTATTTTAATTCAGGCATCTTCTAACAGATTTAATTTTAATCAGACAACAAATTCCCAAACCCAGACACCCTTGAGCTTGCTGGCTGCCTCCTTTTCTTCTTTGTTTCTTAGATTTAAAGTTTCTCAGAGCTGAGGTTGTTCTGTGTCTAAGTCAACAGTCCCCTCAGGCCATGACACAATTGGGCTAGAAATTGGAATTCAAATCACCAGGGAATAACAGAATGAGTTTTAAAAATAGGTGTCTTTCTCCCCTTTCTCACAACTTCTTTTAAAATACAGAAGAAACTTATTACAGCCCAACTCATAATTATGCAAATTGGACTGTACTCAAGGTCAAAGCAGACCACCCCACCCCAGAAAAGAATCTAGAAGATTTTGCATTACAAACAGTCAGTAGTGTGGGGCCCCCATTCCAGCACAGTGTTGTAAAGAAGACTTCCACTGCAGAAATCAATCATTTTATCAAGAATAGCATCATTCCATGGGGAACTCGGCCCATCCACACAGAGAAGTCCTCGCTTAAGTCTCCCACTTTATTCAGGTCTTACCCACTAGTGGCCAGAGCAGTATGGCTGCAGCTACTAACAGGGCTCAATTAAAAAAAAAAGTGACATAGATGAATAAGTATTTGAAGCACTTGAGGATAATGGGTATATCAACAGGAGATCCCCTTTCTAAATGCAACATGACTCGTCTGTAGAAATACATTGATTTTTCATTAAGAAAAGTTCATAAATATTGTAACTTTAAAATTCTATTTGAGCTGAAATTGATTCAGCTGGCCAAAAGCCTCAGCCTGCTTGGCTGATATTGCTTTATGTCATTTATAATAACACTCCTGAGTCTGTACTCCTAAAGTTTATCTTTTATTAAACTGATCTAATAGTGACTTGATCTGTGTGACAATAAAATCATGGTAAAACTGATTGCTTTCTGGTGATATGTTGCAGGTAATTAAATATTTAGAAGCTTGATTCAGTGACAGGTATCAGAGGGAAGTTTCACAAATTGTGCTCAAGGCTTTTTGCTCTCCACTACCCAGTGTGGTTCTTGGTCATCGCCTTGGAGACTACCCCTAGAACTCTGCAATAAGGAGGCAATGATGTTGGTTTCACATTCAATTCTGACACATCAGCGTAAAATAAAACTGCCTGGAGGAATATTTACTAAGCTATTTTTCCTAGCAGTAGAGGCTTACCTCGCACATCTAAGGACCTGGGTTCCGTCCCCACTACCACAAACAACCATGATCCTAGTGTGAGAGAGTCCGTGTTCACTTTCTTCTTCTTCGTCTCACCATGCTCACAGAGTTTGGCTGTACGATCAGGCAGGAAAGAGCTTCAGGGGTTCATCAATTTGCTCAAGTTTGTGCAGCTGTGCAGCTGATGAGGGGGAGACAGGACCTGTCACAGACCTTTCTTCTTCCTGTTCCAGCATTTGACTTTCACGGACAGAGTTCAAACCTGGGCCAGGCCCTGTGAGTGGCTCCTTGCACTCTGGCAACTTTAAACTTTTCTCTCAAGAAGGTAAAGGACCGGGAACCCCCTTGACTCTCCCTGTCTAACAGCCCTTCACCCATCCACCCACCAGGAGCTATTTTCAGGTGCACATGGAGAGTATATGAGCAATTAATTCCAAGCTAATCATGCACAGCCCACGAGAACATCATCAATCCATCTGAAACCCTGCAGGAGTCCCAGCCCTCCCCAGACCACTCTAAGCTATTGGAACGCCCCAATTTTTCATAGTCTAAAAAATGTTTCTTCAGCCTTGTCCCTGTATATATTTTAGGAACAAAAAAATCTTTTTTTATAATTAGTACTTTATCCTATTTTACATTCGTATATCACATTGAAAATGAAAAGTACTTCAAAAATGGCCAATTAGTTCGAACGTCTTCTGCTAGAGGTGCCTGTTGGCAATGACATTGCATTTTCTATTCTAGAAGAACTTGAATTTCTTTGCAATTTCATGATTGAATTCAATCTGTTATAAAACATAACAACCCAGAGATGAACTGCAGGAGCTATTTTTCATGGCACATATGAGTGGATTGTCTTTACCTTATTTATAAGTGTAAACATTCTTTAATGAGTTTGGACCTTAAAAAATAATTGCCTAATCAGAATGCTTCCTCAGCATTAAACAACATTATTAATACAGCAATTCTGAATGGCACCATAAAATAGGAGTATTATTCCTTATGTGATAGGGTCTTAATGGACTTTCGGTGAGGGAAATAAAAATTATAGTGCCAGATATTACAGACAAAGAGAAAATCTATAATAGAACTAAAATAGGCAGCTGGGGATGGAAAGAAGGAATAAGATTGAAATTACCCATAAAGACAGACCAAAAAAGATTAATACCAATAAGGAGAAGCAGACAGCTGATTTTGATTATGGACAAAGAAAAGATTTTTAAAAGGTAATGAAACAGAGAGTTGAGGAAAGATAGGGCAGATTAGTTCACTATATTAAAAATACCCTAACAAGGTGCTTCTCTTAAACTTTAATAGACTTTCTACTCTCTGTCCTAAAACTCTAATAAAATTAAACCACTTTGACATCATTTTCTATGTATAAGTACTTTACAAATATTAATTTGTAAAAGTACCAATAGCATGATGATGCTGTATTCCTGTTATATGGATGAAGACCCTGGTACTGAAAGAATGGACATTTCTTTAAGCTGTCTGTTTTATCTCAACTCCCTAAGGTTTCCCTCCCAGTAATGGGAACAAAGCCCTTAAAGCTGTTCCAGGAAACAGCCCCAAATAGAGAGTAAAAGAGTAAATTGAGCCTGATAGCCAGATAGTGCTCAAACAGTAGGATTACCAGAAACTATTGACCAGAATCTACAGCCTGTTGTAAAACATTGTGAAACATTTTGTCAGCAAACCCAGACCCCCTTTGAAATTTCCTGGCAGCTTTGTTCCCCCTTTTCCCCCTTTCATGTGTGACCCCTCCCGATGTGTGGTTTCTGCCTTTATAAACCTACAAGATTTTCTGCTAGGGACTTGACTCCTCGAGTTGGGTCCCAGCGCGCTGGAATAAACACCTCTTGCGGTTTGCATCAAGTGACGCCTCCTGCGGTTGATTGGGGTTGCCGTCCATCCATGGGACAGAGTTGGGGTTTCCTTTTTGGGGGGCCTTACAGTAAAGAGGGGTTAAGTATCTTTTCCACAGTCACACAGTAGCAGAGTCATGGTAAGGACTTTGAGAAGTCTAGATTCAAGATTCATGAAATTAAATATACTGATTTTCTCCTGATCATATTAAAGAAGGGAGGACGATGTCTCACTTATCTAGAAATCAAACACCCACATAAGAATCGGAAAACTAGTAGCAAAGGAATGTAAGCAGAAAATAGAGTCATTTTGGAATTGAAAATGGCCTTGAATCAAGCACTTTAGCTTATAATTTCATATTTAGGTACAGAGTGTTACCTTTAGTGGTTGTAAATCAAAAGCCATTGAGCACATCCATGACAGAACTAGGCCTCTACCCTGGTCTCCTTGACTCTGAATGCAGCATTTTGCCAAACGCCTGTGACAGTTCTTTAGTTGGATTGAGTCCCCATCCTCACTGAGTCTCGGATTTAACAATCTTCTGATGCTATATCAGAAGCAGGTGTAGATGTGAGGGTGGAATGAACTAGAAAAAGCCTGTGAGCCACAGGGATAAGAGTTGACAACTTATGGGCACATTTTTATAGTAAACAAAACTGTTTCCACTGTCATTTTTATGTCTAAGCATTGCAGTTATTTTGTGTGCAAATCTCACCCTGCTCTTAGAGATAAGGAAATCAGTTTTAGAAAGAATGATGAAACATGTGAAAGACATAGTAGGAGGAAGTTATGGAGTCAGAACTTAAGCTCAAGAATACTAGCTCTAAAGTCCAGAAGGGACTCTGTCTGAAAACAAAGGAGTGAAGATGAGTTTGAAAAGGGAAGAAGCAAAACCCAAGAAATAATCACAACAAAATAGGGACCAATGTCTAATCCTCAGGCTTTAGCAAAAGGCTTACTTCCACATTTATTTCAGAAGGTAATAGGAAGCTGACGCAGTTTTAGAGATGGTTAATTTAAAAGTATAAGTTTAAAGAAACCAATTGTAAAGGAATAAACATACAAGAAATATATTTATGCAAAATATGATGCCTAGTTTGTAAGATGTTACTGCGTCGAGTTAGAAGGTGGACAGTATTCAGATGGCCTCTATCAACTAGGGAGGTAAGGAGATTCCCTAGGAATCTACTACCAAGAGAGTTTGGGTAAGATTAGCAGTACTAATTTCTTAGTGATATATCAGGTTTGGAGCTAATATCTGATGGCAGTGATATTGTCATGAAACCTTAATCTATCATGGCTATGTTTAAATCAGAATGTTAAAAAAACTGAGCAGGGACAAGTTTTATAATGCTGCTTCTATGCTTAGAATGGTTTTCTGGTTCAGAAAAAGCTAGACAGCTTTTAATACAAGCTAGCTGGACATTCATTGTGTGGTCAGGATGTTACTAAAACTCTCTGTGCCTTCTTTCCCTCTGAAGGTCATGCTCTGTATCTATGTACGAAATTATAAACTGAAGGGCTTGCTTCAAGGCCATTTTCAATTCCAAAATAACTCTATTTTCTGCCTAGATTCCTTTGCTACTAATTTTCAGATTTTTGTTTGGGTGTTTGATTTCTAAACATCATCCTCCTGCCTTTTCTGGGTTTGGCAGAAGAGCAGAATAGTTAATTGCATAATTGTATAATAATAAAATCGGCATAAAGTTGTACCCAATGTTACAGAATGGGTTGATTCTAGGCATTAAGTGAGATGGTGTATATGTCTAGCCTATAGTGAACACTCAATTAATGATAGTATTTTTAGAGGAGCATGTCATTGACCTTTATGTCTACTGTCAGTCTTAACACAAGGAGCTGAACAGTTCATGGAAGTGTTATGCCTTAGTCAGTTTTTTGTTGCTGTGACCAAAATACCTGACATAAACAACTTAGAGAAGAAAAAGTTAACTTTGGTTGATGGTTTCAGAGGTTTGAGATCATGGTCAGCTGGGCCTGAGGTGAGGCAAAACGTCATGGCAGAGGAAAGCTGCTCAGCTCTTGGCAGCCAGGAAGCAAAGGGAGAGAGAGAATGAGCCAGGGGCATGAGACAAGATACAGTCTCCAAGGGCACACTCCCTGTGACCTACCTCCTCCAACCATGCCCCGCAACCAAGGTTTCTACCACCTCCAATCAGTCAGTCCATTCAGCTCTACAGGGTTTAATCCACTGATGAGGTCAGAGCACTCATGATCCAATTCCTTCCCCAAAGCCCCACCTCTGTCTCCAGAACCTCTCCAGAATTTATTGTTTGTATTCCTGATCATTACCATTCCGACTGGAGCGAGATAAAGTCGCATTGTGGGTCTGATTTGCATTTCCATGATTGCTAGAGATGTCGAACATTTTTTCACTTATTTATTGGCCTTTTGTGTTTTCCTTTGGAGAAATTTATATTTAGCTCTTTTGCCCATTTATTGATTGGGTTATTTGGTTTTTTGTTTGTTTAGATATTAACGTTTTTTGAGTTCTTTGTATGTTCTGGATATGAATCCCATATCAGAGGGGTAGCTGGCTAGGATTTCCTCCCATTCCTTTCTCTTCATGCTCTAAATAATTTCCTATGTTGTGCAGAAGCTTTTTAGTTTAATGTCATACCACTTATTGATTCTTGATTCTACTTCTTGTGCTTTGGGAGTCTCGTTAAGGAAGTCAGTGCCAGCACCTTTATGATGGAGTGTTGACTCTATGTTTTCTTCTAGCAGTTGTTATTTGATGTGGTTTTAGTTACTTGCTTTGTTAAACAAGTTTTCATGAGTTCCTTTTATAAGGCAAATATTTGTCTTCTAGAAATGTTCACCTGTATATAATTTAATTTCAGCTTGAATGCATAATTAGTAAATAGAGTTTATTGCAAAAAACAATTAGAGCCCCACCTCTGAATATCACTGCACTGTGGATCAAGTCTTTACACATGAACTTTCTGGAGACATTCCAGATCCAAATCATAATACACTAATACTAGAAAATTACTCGGTTGCTCCAAATTTCTATTTTTTCCTAGATCTATTTCAGAATTTCTGTCACTGGACACTGTTTAAACTCTCCAGCCCTCAACTTAACAATCTATAAACTTTGGGTGATATTTGCATTAATTTCACGAAGTTGTTTTTGAGAGATCATTTGAATTGTTTACTGGCAGGTAGGAATTAATCGATAGATGACAGCAATAATGATTATTAATAATTACTGCATATTTCCCAGTGTAAGGCATTACTCTAGAATATCTAGGAGTAAGAGCTCTGGCACAACACTTCTTGATGTTAATTGAATCCCTTTTTCTGTCTTAATTATTAACTCTGTGACTCTGGACTAAGTGCTTACTTAGTCTCTGTGCCACAATCTCTTCATCAATAAATAGGGATAATAATAGGATTTATTGCGCAATGTTGTTGCACATTGAAATGAAACAATGCATGTAAAACTTTGAAAATATCTCCAGGGGAGGATTCTATGTGGCAACAAAGCACAGGTTCTGCACCCCTCTTCCCTCAGACTGTATGAGTATGGTGGGCTAGACCAATGTCTGGCTTAGTCCTGGCTGTATCCTTGACACCTAGTATAATACCTAATGAGCAGCAGGTATCCAGTAAAAATTTTATCAAATGATTAAATGACTTGGGCCTGAGTTCAAGCTCTGTAGCTTAGTAGTTGTGTAATTTAGGAAAAGACACTTAATACCTCACATCCTCAGTCTCCTCATCTGTAAAATGGCAATCAGGATAGAAGAGTACACAGAAGTATGTATTAGAGGATTTTGAACAATACATACTATGTCATAGAATCCACATGTATGTTTTTGTTATTATGTGACAGATTTTTCATGGGTACCTTTAATATCTGCTCACCTAAAGCATTATTTGACACTGTAATCTAGATAAATTAACTATGGATTTTTTTTTTACTTTCAGAAGCACTCACTGGAGAATATATTTAGCTCAAAGAGATTCAGAAAACATTACATACATACTACAGCAAAGTTTTGTTATCCAATATTTCACATGAAAACTTTTGCTAAAAAGTAAATAAGGTTTTCTCTGTCTGTTCACCTCCAGAACTTGTCTTTTGATTTTCTCCTTTTTTGAATGAAACCTTACAAGCAAAGATGCATTGGTGTTTCTGAAAAAAATGGTTGTCTGTAAGATTCAATGCTCCAAATCCCTCGGCCAGAAGGTAATTTGAAAGTAAGAAGTCTAAACTTAAACCCAACAATCTAAACATATAACATAGCCAGAATCTGTATTTTATAGACCTGGTGGAGTGGAAAATTGAGTCTGCTTAAAGTGTTAGGTTCTCATCTCAGTGTCTACAATAAGCCAGCAGAAGCAAACTCACTGAATGCCCAAATGTAACTTCTTAGGCAAATGAAAAATGGGTATGTATGAGTCTTGTCAGTAATATGAGTGACCAAGCATCAAATTTTTAACAAAAGAAAAAATGGGAAGTTTTTGTTTATTATTTTACACAGATTTTTAGAAGTAGTCATCCCTCCATCCATTTTGGCTCAAATTAATGGTACTAAAATAGTAAAAAAAATCAAGTGGGAAGCAAAAAATTTCACCACACAGATAACCAAAAATAAGACGCACTAATCAACAATAAAGTTTGCTAAAAGCTGTTTCAATAATTACTTTTGTCTTTCAGGCACTTTAAGCCAACATGTCTGAAATAAAGCTGTCGTGGGTCTTTAACTCACTCCCACGGCCTGCGTTCTCTGCTGCTTATCTTGATTAATGTTCATTATGATTTTGATGAAAACAGCAAAAATTGTTCATCAGTCTTTAAAATTATGCCTTCATGGTATATTTCAAATTCACCCTCCAGCTTATACCTCTATTGCCAGATATACTTGGACATTTGTTGTCTCTTGTAGGCAGGGCCATTTGGTGGTGGACAACCTAAGCTCTGCTCTTATAACTGTTTGATGTCAGATTCCTGATTTGACATGTAATAATTGTGAGATCCTGGATTAGTGATTCAATTTGCTTGATTTTTCTCTTATAAGTGGGGATTATAATTATGCCTTCCTCAAAGCCTTGTAGTAAATATTAACAATTTCTAGAGCCTGCAGTAGTGTTGTGCTATAAAAGGTAGTTGTTATTTTCTCTTGCATAGACTTCTTAACCAGGTCTCCAACTGATTTTCCTGTTTCATTTCTTTTTCTTCTTCAACAATTTAACTCCTGCCTTCTAATTTATTTTTGTGTCATGTTATCACTATGAATTTCAATCTGTTCCTTTTTTATAGCAGGGATTGAATCCAGGTGCACTTGACCATGGAGCCATCTCCCTTGCCATTTTTATATATATTGTTTTTAAGACAGGCTCTCACTAAATTGCTTAGGGCCTCACTAAGTTGTAGAGGCTGGCTTTGAATTTGCAATCCTGCTGTTTCAACCTCCCAAGCTGCTGGGATTACTGGCATGGGTCATTGTGCTGGGCTTCAGTTTGTTTCTTGATTCAGAAACAAATATCTTAGTGGGTTTTGTTGATAGTTTTGATGTCCTGTGTTTTGCCTTCAAATGCTACTTTTGAGCCTTTGCTAGTCTTTCCTCTCACTTTAAGTTCACCATCTACCCTTCTAAAATGGGACTTGTGTCAACTTTTTGTACATTTGGCTGACTTAAAACCCCAGTTGTGACACAGAATCACTTCTCAGTTGAAAAGCTTTATTGAAAAGTTCCATTGCCTCCTGATTGTACATGGACCCTTGCTTCGTGTTACAGTTTGGATCTTGAATGTGCCTTAAGTTCCCATGTGTTAATAATGCCATAGGTCACCAACCTATGGTATGATTGGGAGGTGTACAAACTTTAGGAGGTGTGGCCTAATGGGAGGAAGTTAGGTCATTGAAGTGTGCCCATGAAGACGTTTTGGGACCCTGGCCCCTTCCTGGTAACCCTGCAGTAAGAGGCTTCTCTCTGCTATGAATTCCTCACTGTAATGAGGACTAACTGACTAATAATAGGCAAATGCTTACTGCTTGCAAGGTCCTTCAAAAACTGTCCTCAGTCTCACTTTTCTTGCTATTTCTCTTCCTCAGTTCTTGTCCCTCCTGACTGTCTTGAGCTTCATTTTTTCAAGTACCTGCTTTTTATTCCTCATCAAAAGATGATTCTTATCCAAGGGAGCTGCTGAAATACTGTTTGTAAACTACACACAGGTGATATTCAGTCTCATCTAAGTGACTACAGTGGTCTTGATCATTGTGGTGGTGAAACAACATTAGGAGCAGCCAACGTTCATTGTCCACTTAAATAAATGTTGTAAACACATCATATGCTCATGTAAATTCTATGAGCAAGCAGAGAAAATATTTACTGTGATTATTTCCACCTTACAGATGAGGAAATTGAATCCCAGAAAGTGTAAGAAAGTTACCTAAGTTTTTTATAGTCAATCAAAGAATCAGGATGTGAACCAAACAGGCTTGTCCCAGAGTTATCACACTTAATTCTGTAATGCTAATACCTCCCTGGCATTGCTGCTCATGGTACTTTATTATAGTCCTTGTATCTAAGTGATCTATATAGGCATCTGTTTATTTCAGCACCATGTCAGCCTTCAGATGGAAGGCCGATCTGTATGTTCCCATGTGTCTTGCATGATTACCTTTCAAACAGTGATCCATAACTTTCTGCCACTTTGTTGTGAAATTCACTAAACCTGCCAACAGGAAACAGCTGTCCTGGGACTCCTAGATCCAGCATTCCCTTACCAACACCTAGTCATGGTTTAATAAACATTCCTAATAGATATATGATAGACCAGAAAGAAAAAAGACTTCCCACTTCACAATTGTCAATAAAAATGTGACTTTGGGCAAGCCATTTAATCTCTCTCTCTCTCTCTCTCTCTCTCTCTCTCTCTCTCTCTCTCTCTGTATGTGTGTGTGTATATATAAAAATATATACACACACACATACATACATACATTATCTATCTCTCTATCTATCATCTATCGTCTATCTGATCTTGTTCTTTTTTGGTTTGGAACGTGAGATGATAACTTTTGGATTCTGTTTCTGTTGTTCTCACAGGAATATTATGAATATGAGATATTCAAAGAAAGTTTGTTAAAACCTATAAAAAAAAAAAAAAAACCATTGAAAGGGAAGGGACAAATACTCAAATTAGTAAAACTAGCCAAACAAATGATAGTGCCAAATGGTATTAAGTCTGAGCTAAATGAAGCTTCCAGTGTTTGCTACTTTCTGCATCTCATGGGTAGTAAAGTATCATGAAAAC
This sequence comes from Sciurus vulgaris, assembly GCF_902686455.1. NCBI lineage: Eukaryota > Metazoa > Chordata > Mammalia > Rodentia > Sciuridae > Sciurus > Sciurus vulgaris. The sequence goes on along the minus strand of NC_136469.1, from coordinate 130,640,331 downwards.
AGTAAATTTTGAAATATCTGCTACTTGTCATTGCCAGAAGTAAGAACTAATCAACTGAAGGGCTTCCACAATGCTGTATCTGAAAGAAGACTTGGGTGTAGCCTCTGCTTCTGTTTGTGGAGTGTGAGACTGAGGTACAGGGAGAGGAAACAGTTCATTAAGTGGGGGAAAAAAAAAAAAAAAAAAACCTTGTCTTTGCTTCTTTATAAAAAGGACCAAAACTTTGAATGTCACTAGAAAACTGAAAACTGATCAGTACATAGACTCTGAACCTCAACTGCTAGATTTGGCCCCATCATTTCCTCTTCTTGCTTAGGTGACCCAAGAAAATTAATTAAACTCGGATGCCTAGTTTCATATCCTATAAAATGAGGATAGCAAAGTCCATCTTTCATGATTATTTTTATGACACAATGTGATAAAGGGTACGATGCAATTATATTTGTATAGCACAAGTTAGTGCTAGATGTTAAATAAAGTTAAAATAATAGCAAGAGAATTTGGACATAATAGGGCTCATAAATATAATGCAATTGAGGCATCCTTGCTTTTTACTGAAAAATAACTAAAAATTAAGTTTGCACACCTTGATGTTTTTTGCAGCAGTTCCTCCAAAGATATGCCTGACTATATGTCCAGGTCCCGGTTTAAGCTAATTTCACCAAGGAATTAGCATAAGATTAATTAATTGTCATAAGGGTAAACATTCAACATTTTCTTCCTGGCAGTTACTGTTGTATTTTAATTAACATCATGTTGGCATTTCAAGTCATTTTTTTTGAAAACAAATCCATCAACACTCAAATGCTAATAGATCCTCTGCCAAGAGATGTATGTCAAATTTTCCGTGATCAATACAAGACAAGGAAAAACAACACACACAGAAATATTCTGCTGTATTTGACATCAAACATATCAAGTGTAGTTTGGAAACTGTGACTTAACAGTTATGCAATAAGTGTGCTGATGGTGGCTTATTGGGTGTGACTGGTCTAGCCTCACAGTAACCTTGTTGAATTCACTCTCCCATTTCTGCTCAAACCAACAACAAAACCCTACAATGGAGCCTTAATTTAGTGAATCAATTAATTTGGTTGAATGAGGGCATGGAGATATTACTAGGTAGGTACTATCATGATTCAGATTTAAATTAAAGTGGTATAAATATAAACACACATTTAATCAGATGTTTAATGTTTTATCTTTTGTGTTAGCTCCTATTATCTGTAAGTAGCCTTGTTGTTACTATGATGTCCTTTCAATAAATAGGAAAAAATTGATTGCTTTAGTTTTTAGAAAAAAGAACTGGGGAATAGGAAGATAAGGTGAAGCACTCAGAGTTATTCAGTGAAGAGATACAGTGCAGACTGGACAACACTTATTTTTTTAACAACAAATATTTGTGCTCACATAGAGTGTGGTAGCTAGGAATTTCTTGGTACCAAGTCATCCATGAAGTGAGTTGTTAAATTCCTTAATCCTATAAACATCTACTCAATATCAATAAGCATTTATGAGCCAGTTTTTCAGCTTCAAGGATGTTATGGAATCGAGAACTAACACTAGAAAAAGAAGCCACTTGATTGAGGCTGAGCGTTGTTACTGTTCTGTAGATAGCAACGCCTACATACCAAAATATAAGGAATTTGGGAAACACTATTTCTTTGGCTCCCTGGCACCCCCTCCACCTTCTAAATGCTGCTCTGGATCTGGAAGGCTGATCTCTATGGACAAAACTCTCCACACTCCTTGACCTTGATCCCCAAAGAGGATCCCTCTCTTAGAATCCGTAGGTGTAGCTATAGCTTTTTCCACCTTCTGGTAACTATCAGTCCAACTGAGGCGTTGCTTTACTTCTCTTGGTTTTCTTGGGTATTATATGGAGGAGATAACATGACTGCCTGAGAAGGTGGCTGGGCATTTCATATCTGAAATGAGTTCATATCTGTCATGTATTCATACTTGACGATGTTCCACCTACTAACTATGTCGCATGCTCACATGGTGCTTCTCTACATTTTGAAAACTGTGCTTCTTTCCTCCTCTGGAGCTGTCTCTCAAGACCTTCATGTTACCGACTTCCTCTTGCTCTAAGGTCTCAAATGTTGCCTCAGCAATTGACCCAGACGAGACTACAGCTCCTCTGACAGCCCTGGTTCACTTCCTGTATAAAACTCATGACTTTCAGAGATCATGTTCACTCTCTCTTCTCGAATAAGCTCCATGAAAGAAGTGAACTAATAGAGAAGTGAACTAATAGCGTCTTATTCCCTGTTACAGACCTGGTCTCTCAAAAACAAAAGAAAAGCAAACCCTGTTGTGGAATAGAGACTAAATACTGAAACTAAGAGGCAGAGAATTTATGTAAATAACTCTGGGCCTTTGTTTAGCAACAAGCATAACAGAATTTCAATACATGCCCGGGTGATCCCTCCCTTTGCCTCTTTCAATAGTTCTTGGAAGAGATAATGAGGGTCTGAGCCAGAGGCATAGCACCAGAGATAAAAAGTGAATTTCAAAGATATTTCAGAGAGAAAATCGACCAGTTTAGTGATGGTCAAGAATCCCTGATATTCTCCATGGCTCAGCACGCAGACACGGTGGTCGGGTGGATGTGTTTTTCTGATCACATATCTGGCGCTGGCTGACTACCTCCTGCTCCCTGTCCTCATAGCATCTTTTTGGTCCTGTGCCCAGTTGCTCCAGGACCAGTCCATGGATGGGCAGCTAATGAGATCACCTACCAGTGGAGTGATGAAATTAATGTGTTCTCTTTTCCACATGCTGGGGTTTTCTTGTGACAGGTGGCTGCTAGGGAATGTGGTCGCTAGTGAGTGAGAGTTTTAGATCTGATGGTCTTTTGTGGTCCAACAAATCATATGCCAAGTCTACAAAACTGTCAGCCAGTTTTATAAAAAAATGGTTATCTTTATAAAAATATGTTTTTAGAGTCTGATAAATTTTGGTCACGTTTTATCCTTTTATTTCAAGAAAGATTCTTTTTCATCAGCTTTCTTTTTGAAACTGTATTCCATCATCTGTGTTTATTTGAGATTATTTTACCAAATACTGGTGCAGGAAAAGTGCTAAAAGAACAGGAATATTTTATTGCCTACTAAGTGGATATGGGGATCCATTTGAAATTTACATTTTATCTTTGTACATCATACAAATGATTGTGTTTCTTGTAAACATCTGGTAAATTGGAAATATTGGTTCCAATTGAAAGGAGAAAAGCAATGACTCTAATAACAGTCTCTGACCAACAGTATTAATAAAGACACCTGCAGCTTCAGCGCCACCTAGGTTTGGCATTTTCCTAAATAAAGGCCTTCTAGGCTAAGAGTGCCATGTTTCATTTTATCTGTGAGATGTTGTGCATGTGGGTGCAGTGAAATAAAAATAAAATCAGAGCAATGTATCTCAACCACAGTTTTAATTTTTTGTACATGGGATTATTGTTCATAAAAATCATGCTGTCCTGCCACCTCCCCCCACAGACTATAATGCAAGTTTTTGTAGAATTGGGTTTGTTTCTTTTATGTTTTTTGGTTTGTCTTAATATTTTTGTATCTGTTTTATTTGTTGCTTTGTCACCCAGCACAAGGAGCAGGAAGTGACATATAATAGATATTCGCTGAATAAAATAAGTGAAATAATTAACTCTTGTTATGATGATATATGACTGGTCAGTGTCATTGAAACATGGTTGCTGTTCTTTCCCAGAACCTTCCACTGGACATGTCATTTGAGGTTCTCTCTATACTTCCTCCATTTGTGTTGAGAAGAATAGTAAAATTTCAGGACATTCATGTGATAAATCATTAGTTGGATTCAGGGGCTACTAAAAAATGGTATGGCAGAATATTCAGACAGTGATAGAGATAAGGTTCTGGGTCCCTGGTCTTTTGTATTTCCCCTAGATTTTTTTATTTTTATTTTATCTTTTTGCTACTGGGGGATTGAACTCAGGGTGCTATGCACTGAGTCACATCCCCAGCCCTTTTTATTTATATTTTTTATTTTGCAACAGGGTCTTGCTAAGTTGTTTAGGGCCTCACTAAGTTGCTAGGGCTGGCTTTGAACCTGTGATCCTCTTGCCTCAGCCTCCTGAGCTGCTAAGATTATAGGCGTGCACCACCAAACCCAGCCTCCCCTAAATTTTTAATGCTGTCTTTCCTAACTAGCAAAGAACACCATGTTCTCTGTCTGAGAGTGGTTTGATCCTCAAAAAAAAAAAAAAAAAAAAAAAAGTGTAAAAAAGAACATTTTTACACAGAATATTTGTAAATGTATGTTATAAATTATACATTACGTCTTTATAAAATCAGTTGAGGTTTGCCTGTAGGGATCTTCTGTTTTCTACTCCTTAAAAATATCATCTAATTGGAGAGAACAAGAAAACAGGGAGTGTGGTGGTTAGTCTTATTTCAACCTGGTTAGTCTGCAGCATCCAGCTATTTAATCAAACCCTAACCCAAAGTGTTGCTGTGAAGTATTCTAGATGTGTGATATCAACAATCAGTTGATATTAAGTGAAAGGCAGATAAAGTTATATCATGAGGGGGGGTCTCATTTAATCACTTGAAGACCTTAACCAAAAACAGTGTTCCTGAAGAAGAAGAAAATCTAACTGAAGACTGCAGTTTATTTACAGCCTGACCTTCTGGCCTGCCAGCCTGCCCTATAGTGCCAGCCCCTGTAGTCCAGTGAGCGGATTCCTCCAAATAAATCCATTTACATATGTGTTTGTCTATATGAGTAAAGATATGTGTGGGTGTGTATTTTGTTTTTCTAGAGAACGTTGATTGATACAAGGAGAAAGTGAGCAAAGAAAAAAGTTATATTTATTTAAATATTTTCCACTTTTTTGTGTTTTTTTCTAACCTAATGATATTCCTAAACTTTGGTAGTATCTAAACTGTGTACCCAATGCATGTGAGTCAAGACACTTAAAGCCAGGTGCAGCGGCACCTGCCTGTAATCCCAGGGACTCAGGAGGCTGAGGCAGGAGGATTGCTATTTCAAAGCCAGCTACAGCAATGGCAAGGCGCTAAGCAATTCAGTGAGACCCTGTCTCTAAATAAAATACACAATAGGGCTGGGGGTGTGGCTCATGGTGGAGTGTCCCTGAGTTCAATCCCTGGTACCCCTGCAAAAAAAAAAAAAAAAAAAAAAGACTTTATGGGCTCTTTGGAAAACAATGCAGAGGTTCCTCAAAAAATTAAAACTAGAACTACGATATATCTTGTGGTCCCCCTCCTGGGTATGTATATAGAGGACATGGGGCCAGTAGGTTGAGGAGACATCTGGAGCCCATGTTTTTTCCTCCTACTATTCATCGTTGGATGAATGGACAAAAAGGAAAGGTAGTGTATGTATACAGTGAATTACCATTCAGCCCTAAAGAAGACTAAATCCTATCATTTGCAATAATATAGATAAAACTGGAGGTCATTACGTTAAGTGAAATAAGGCCCAGGTATAGGAAGACACGCCACATGGTCTCGCTCACCCGTGGGATTAAAAAGCTGATGGGATAGACCTTGAGAGTAGAGTGGTAACCAGAGCGTGGGGAGAGTGGCGGGGGGAATGGGGAAGAGACAACTACAGCTACTACATTATAGTTAGAGTGGAGAAGGAAGTTCCTATTGCACAGTAGGGTGATGATACATTACATATTCCAAAAAAGTTAGTGCAAAGGATTTTGATGTTTTCACCACAAAAAATGATAAACATTTGTGACAATGAACGTGCTCACTCTGATTTGACCATTGCACAATATATGCATGTCACATGCCACTCTGCCAATGTGTACAATTTTTATGTGTCAATTACAAAATCAAAGAAAAAAAGATAATATGGCTTAAAATGTCCAGCTGCTTTGCCAACAAGTTAAACCATATCTTGTGAATTACTTGGGTTCTAGTCCCCAACCCTCAGATCAAACAAAAATGTCCCAAAGCTCTGAGGCACAGGCTCTTGTCACTCACACCGTGCTGTGTCAGTCTGCCAAATAGGAAGTGCTTCATAATTGCACAAAAGTGCTCCTGGGTATGTAGGTAAATATGAGTACATCAATAGACTTGGTTTTGCGGTATATGATATATTGATTCTTTGAGAAGCAGAGAACTGCCATGCATGCAAACCTAACAAACAAAGCAAACAGTTTGGGGGAGGGGAATAAAAAAACAAAATACAAAAAACCAAACTTGCTTTGAATAGCAGGAGACGACGTTTTGGCAGCTGAGCAGGGCAAGAGCTTCATGAGTCGCTCTTTAATGCTGCGCTTGGTGTTGTTCTGAGCGTAGAGGAAACCTAGAAAATACACGATCAGTTCTGTTAATGCTGTCAGCACAGAGTCCCTGGGCTGTGCTGCAGGGGTTATCAGAGAAGCCAGGCAGGCAGGATGGGGATGCAGCCATCCGCTCAGGCAATCGCAGGCACTGGATTGAGACTCCAAAATATCTTTCTCCTTATTTGGGCTTTAATTTGAAAAAAAAAAAAAAAAAAATTCCTTATATGGCTTTAAATGACAACGATTAACAAGTGAAAACAGAACATGAAAGGTTATCTATAGGATGACAAAAGTGAAATTTGGTGAAATTTTAGGCCTTAGATCAAGAATAAGACAAATGTCACTAAAAGAGGTAACTGGATTGAAACTTCAGTATCCAAACCAGTGTTAGGAGCCCACAGCACAATTATCTGTTCTCATTGCTCCCCGTCTTTGATTACAGAGGAGAGAGATGCTCTGCATAAATCATTCACACCACAATCACCTGTTAGTACCTTTGCCTTCCCTGAAAGTAAAAAACAAATGTCCTCCATATGCAGCTTCATTAGCATATGCTGACATGCCCGGAGATGTGACAATCCTTCACATTTTTCCCACGTGGACATTAATGAATGGAACTTATTCAAGCAGAACAATTCCAAAAGAAGCAAAGTGTGTTTATAAAATGTTAACCCAGGAATAGATGGAGCACCATCTGTGACTTCAGGCAGTTGGAAAGGACTCAAGGAATATCAACAGTGGCCGCCCAGGCAGGCTAACAAACACCTGAAATGAGAGGAGCCAGCTGACTAGCTCCTCATCAACTTCAGTACTCTGGGTGCATAGAAGCCTGGATTTGCATGTTATTATCTGCTGCTTTTTCAAAATTAGTTTGGAAGGTGTCAAATAGAAATCGAAAACGAGAGATACAATTTAAATTGAGGTCAGACCATCTTTATGGTATGGATATAACAAGTGTATCACTTGTTCCTTTTCTACTTCATAATTCCTACCTTGAAATTATAAACAAGTCCTGACCCCAAGACTATGAATCTCTTCATTTGAAGTTGATTCAGCTCTCCATCAGTGTCCACTGGCTAAAATTCTTGTGTTTGGGTGAGTGACAAAATGAATAGTAAATATGTAAATTGAACCAGATCATTTTCTGGATAAAACTGTCCTCCTTCCTATCAGGAAACCCAGTCCCTGCAGGATCTGGCTCTCCCCTGCCCTCTGCTCCTGTTTCCATCTGCCCTCCTTACTGTTCCACACCATTGCTAACTGAGCACACTGACCCCGTTGCCTTTGCTGGAACTCAAAAGGCAGACCCTCCTCTGGTCTTGGGACTTGGGCCATGTGAAACATCTTGTTCACTCAAGATCCCACATGCTGGTTAATGATCTGACACATAATAGAAGATCAATAAATTCACTTTATCATATAAAGACCTGACTTCATTCCCCAGATTTATATCTAAATATGCTTTGAAACGTAAGTCCGATTTACAGAAAGCAGACTCTTTGCTTTGTTTCTTCCTTCTCCATCTCCAGAAGGATGGACCCATCTCAGCATCCTCTACTCTGTAAGCTTTTCTGGGGGTTTGGCTCTACCTCCTCAGACAGGACTCTACTCCTTCCCTCTGCACCCTGTGTACCTCCATTACAAATAGGCACTGACCCCTCAGACTGCTCAGCCCCTTACCAGCTACCAACTCGACATCCCCAGGCATTCTTTGAGACAAACTTTCCCTCTTGTGTCTCTAACTGTTCTGTGGGGAGAGGCCATGTGGCCCCTCTGCTCTATCCATCCCTCTTGTTCCACCATCTCACCCTAGTGCCTTGTCGTGCTGGGTATCAGGTCCTATTGTAGGTGAGACCCCATTCTGGCAAGGAACTTGAGGGAGAAGTTGCTGCAGCCTTCTGTAGTAGGACAGAGGCATGGATTTAGCCTTTTATCAGGCTCCTTTGCTTCTGATTTGATTTCTTGACATCTAGTCAAACTCTGCACTCATGGCAGGCACCCAAGGAAGATTCCCTGGGCTGGTTGTTTTCCCCTTAAGTTCTTGGTTCTGCCAAACTCAATCTCAAATGGATTTCCTGGAATCACAGGCATTGAGTGTGGAAAAGGGAGCTCCTCCTTCCCACACACTCCCAGGTGCACCCCTTCCCTCCACTTGGATAGGATAGACAGACAGCCATTATTAATTAGGAGCTAGCAACCCGAAATTTTAGCTCCTGTCTTATTACATCAAGCTGGGTGACTTCCTACAGAGCATTGAACTTTAGGTCTCTATTTTGCCTTTGTAAAACAAAGGGATTTATATGAAACAATCTTGGTTGCTAAATCAACATTTAAGTCTCTCTTAGAAACATATTTATATATAATTTGTGTATGACTCCTACTTTATTTCTATAGTGTTTTCTCCTCAGTGAGATCTTACACTTCTCAGAATGTGAATATGACTAAATTTCTCCTCTTTCCTTTTTTCTTTCCTTCCTTCCTTCCTTCTTTCTTTCCTTCCTTCCTTCCTTTCTCTCTTTCTCTCTTTCTCCTTCTCTCTTTCTCTTTTTCTTTCTCTTTCTTGCCTCTCTCTTGGCTATCAGATTATTCTGCTTTTTTCTCCTTAAAATGTAGTGGTTGAGTGTTCAGGGACTGGCCCCAAACAGACTGAGTCATATCCAGCACCATGTGACCTGGGATTCCTTAATTACTAAGTCTCTTTGCATCTCCGTTTTCTTCTGGTGAAATGAATTGGTAATAGTATCAACCTCAAAACATTGTAGGTATCAAGAAAAACAATACAGAAAACATTTGGCACAGTGACACTCACAAAATGCACTTTTAGTAAATGTTAGACTTAAAATTTTCCACTTATTTGAGAATACCATATTCCCTCCCGTCTTAGAGACTTTCACATGCTCCTTTCTGAACGGGAATGTAAATTTTACCTCCTCTTTGCCAAGTTAACACCTGTTTATCCTTGAGATGTCAATTCAATGACATTTCTGAGGAAAAACTTACATGACATATCAAACTGGGTTATCAACAACTATTGTATGTTCCCATAGTTTCTTTTATTTCTCCTTCACACAAATAAAATGAAAATAACTAATGATACAAGTACATAGTCGACCTGTCTTCCCCACAGAAATGTAAGATTGAGGATTTTCACTTCCAACATTTAAAGAATAAATGTTATTGGATGTACTATCATACTACAAGCAATCATATAACCAGATAAGTTATGTAAAGCAAATATTGTTAAACACAGGAAAATAAAGAGTACAGAACTATGATGCTGGGGAGAAGAGACATTCAAAAGCTGACCCCCTCCCTCTGCCTGGGGCATGTTTCTTCCATAAGACAGAGAGATGAAGTTCAAGCTAAGCCTGTGCTCCTTGGGCTGTGGTGGCAAAGTGGCATTCCAGATTCCTGACGTTTCTAGGGCAGCCAAAATGAAGAAGTAATATCTGTGCATGGGGAGGCGCAAAGAACCTGCATGACAATTAAATGTGAGTTATTGCTTAAGGGATGAAATATGAATGATCAGGGTAAAGCTTCAAAATACTTATCATTCAAAGATTCTGAATGGCTGAGAATCTAATGGAGACAACAGAATTCTGTACTGAAGGGCAGTGTTGGAGATCTGGACCAGTCAGGAAAAAAATAAAAGAATGAAAAATAAAGAAAAAGAAAAGAAAGAAACTGTATAATGCATCACTGGCATTCACATGTGCACTCAGAAAGATCATTTGTGGAGTAAGGATGATTTCCTGGAGTAAGTGCCATACCAACCAAAATTGACCTTCCCACACAGAAGACATAAGCAAAACTAGAAAGACTGAAGAGAACCACTGGACTGGAATGTCTTCTAGAACAATATTCAGCCCATTTTAGATAATATTATTTGGTCTAAACTCCTTCATATCATAATAATTTCTCTTGGGCTATCAAAAATTATTCAACATGTAAAGGAGTAAAAAAATGTTCCCATAATTGAGATAAGAAAGCAGTCATTAGAAACAGATCCTGAGATGAGGAAGATGTAAAAAGTAGTAGGGAATGACTTTTAAGAGAAAGATGGTCATAGTAGGTAAAAGGTAGAAAGTTTTAGACAAAGAATTAAAACAGTAATCACCAAATGGTGATTCTAGAAATACAATAAAATATCTAAAATAAAATTTATAAAATTCACTTAACAGCAGATTGGGGACTACATAGCCTAAGTAAAGATCAGTGAAATAAATCATTCAATCTAGATATAGAGAAAAAGACTTTAGAAATTAAGAGTCTTAGTAATATGCACAGCATGTCAAGAAATCCAACATAAGTATAAGTGGAGACAGGAGAGTTGAGAAAATGTTGAAGAAATAACGGTTTAAAAACATTAATGTAGATATCCAATGAACTTTTAAATTTCAAGCAAGACAAAGAAGAATCATATACAGCTACAGTCATAATGCTGTAACTAAAAATGAGAAAAGACTTTAAAAAATAGGAGAAAAGTACACAAGCTGGTCTGGTACATGAGTATGGTTTCTCATTGGAAACCTCAGAGACAAGGAAACATTGTAATAGCACACAATGTTCTCAGAGGCATGTGCACCATCAACCCAAAATTCTATACTCAATAAAAATAGTATTTGTGGAATGAAGGTGAAATAAATATATGTTCGGATAAACTAAATTTGTGAAGATTCATAGTTAAGAGTCTTGCACTACCACAAACACCAAAGGAAATTCCTCAGGCTGAGGGCAAATTATAAGGAAACTTGAATCTACAGCTGGAATTGAAGAGCACTAGATATTGAAGATATGTGAATAAATATGAAATGTTATTTTGTTTTCTTTATTTACTCAAGACTTAAAAAAACTATTGTGGAGTTTATTACATTTACAGATGCAAATTTTTCAACAATAGCATATAGATCTAGAGGAGAATGGACGTTTTACTGATGTATGGTTTTTAAATTTTACAACATGGCACAATGTCAATTCTAAGTAGCCTACAAAAAGTGAAGGGATTGCATTAAATTTGCATAATACTTTTGGTAGTATGGCCATTTTGACTATTTATTCTGCCTATTCAGGAGCATGGGAGGTCTTTTCATATTCTAAGGTCTTCTTCAATTTCTTTCTTAAGTGTTCTGTAGTTTTCATTGTAGAGGTCTTTCACCTCTCTTGTTAGATTCCCAAGTATTTTATTTTTTGGAAGTTACTGTGAATGGGGTAGTTTTCTTTATTTATCTTTCATTACTGATGTATACAAATACTTTTGATTTATGGGTATCAATTTTAAATCCCGCTATTTCGCTGAATTCAATTGTTAGTTTTAGAAGTTTTTGGTGGAATTTTTTGGATCTTCTAAAATAAAATCATGTCACAGGAAAATGTATTAGTCTGAATTCTTCTTTACCTATTTGTATCCCTTTAATTTATTTCTTCTGTCTAATTGTTCTGGCTAGAATTTCAAGGACAATACGCATGAGAACAGAGACCCTGCACCTACTAGAACAAAAACTAGGCCCAAGCCTTCACCATGTCAACCTAGGATCTGACTTCCTTAACAACAACCCTAAAGCCCAAGAAGTTAAATCAAGAATCAATAAATGGGAAGGACTTAAACTAAAAAAACTTCTTTTCAGCAAAAGAAAAACTCAATAAGTGAAGAGAGAGCCTACAGATTGGGAGAAAATCTTTACCACATGCACCTCACATAAAGCATTAACCTGTAGGATATACAAAGAACTCAAAAAACATAACACCAAAAAAGCAAATAACCCAATCAATAAATTGACTAGGGAAGTGAGCAGTCACTTCATAGAAGAAGATATACAATCGATCAACAAATATACAAAAAATGTTCAACATCTCTAGCAATTAGAGAAATGAAAATCAAAACTAAGGTTTCACCTCACTCCAATCAGAATGGAATTGTCAAGAATACAATCATCCATAAATGCTGGCGAGGATATAAGGAAAAATATACACTCATACATTGCTGGTGGGGCTGCAAATTGGTACAACAATTATGGAAAGGAGTATGAAGATTCCTCAGAAAACTTGGAATTGACCCAGCTATCACACTCTTTGGTTTATGCCCGAAGGACTAAAATCAGCATACTACAGTGACATAGCCACATCAAGGTTTATAGTAGCTCAACCCCATATAGCTAAAGTATGGAACCAACCTAGGTGTCCTTCAACAGATGAATGGATAAAGAAACTATGACATATATATATATATATTTTATATATATGTCATATGATTCCATATGATGGAATATTATATATCTGGAATATTCTAGATATATGATGGAATATTACTCAACTTTAAAGAAGAATGAAATTATGGCACTTGCTGGTAAAAGCAAGTTGGATGGAGTTGGAGAATATCATGCTAAGCAAAATAAGCCAAACCCAAAATATCAAAGGCCAAATGTTTTCTCTGATATGTGAATGCTAATTTACAATGAGGGAGGGAGGCTAGGAATAATAGAGTTGCTTTATATTAGGTAGAGGGAAGTGAAGGGAGGGGAAGGGGTATGGGGGTAGGAAGGATAGTAGAGTGAAACACATTATTACCTCATGTACATATATGACTGCATGACCCATGAGATCCTACAATATGTACAATTGGAAAAATGAGAAATTATACTCCATTAATGTATGATTTATCAAAATGCATAAATGCATTCTACTGTCATTTATAGCTAATTAGAATACAATTTTTTAAAAAAAGTGAAGGAGACATATTGCAATCACTAGATGCTAAGCCACCGCCTAAAGATAATACAAGGGGTTATAGTCAAAACCTCAACAGGGAGATTAAAATGGAATACTTAAAATATTTAACTCAAAGGAAGTCAGGAACAGAGAAATAGAGGGACAACAACTAGAAGGAACAGAGTGAAAATATGGTGAAAGTATGCCCAACCATATAATTAAATCTTTAACTGTATCCTTCTTATTCATTATTGAATTCTTACTTTGTAAAGTGCCTGGTATATCAAATGTTCAATCAATATCTTCTAAAAGCATGAAATGCTTTTATGATGTTTATATGTCTTTTGTGATGGTCTCAGAATGTGCAAATTAACTTCATGTCAAATAATTAGCAGATTCATTTAGACTTAGCATAATATTTCCCTTGTGGGTGTGTGACAGTCTCCCCTACACCCTAAGTGGATAGTGTGAAAGTAGACTGCTAAGGTGACTCTGAAAGAAGTAAGGAGGGACTGTATTCCCCAGTCAATAGCAATAAACAGAAATTGATGGAGAAGGTAGGTCAACCAGAAAAGCGCTTTAGTGTGTAGGACATTTACTCCCACACAGAGAGAACACTGACAGATTAATTACCTTACAGTCCATAAACACTTAGCTATTCATTTATTCAAAAATATTCATTACAAGACATATATTACAAACATTGTAAATAACATTCTCTGAATCATTATGGATACACAGTGGTCACATTTATAAAGAGTCCCTACTTGAGAATCCAACCAGCTATTTCTATCATAATATCTATTACAATGCAAGATTGATTTGTTGATTTCTGTAGTTAAACCCTGGATTTGTTGAGGGGAAGATTCTGCTTATTCAGTCATTCAGAAAAGATTTCTTGAGTGCCTGCTATGTGCTAGTCACTGTCCTGGTGCTGGGAATAAAACCTTAAGAAAACAAAAATTCATAGTTTAATGACCTTAACTTATAGTTGAAGAAGAAAAAATACTAAACAAAAATAGATAGGAAATCATAAAGTATATCAGACAGAAATCAGAGATGAGGCACAGAGACATACCTTGGTGGACAGGGTGGAAGGGTGGGAAAGACTTGTAATTTGAAATATGGTGGCTAGAAAAGGCTTCGTTAAGGTTATATGTGAGCAAACATAACTAAATGAAATGAGAAAATGCCTTACCCTATTTTAATTACTAATAATTAGCATTATATATTTCATAGATTATGTACTAACACATTTTTTGAGTAATTAGTAACATTTATTGATTTGTTAAAGTAATATTTACTGGCACCTCCATGCACAGATTAATATCAAATTAATTGGCAACATAAACAACTAAGGCTGATGATCTTTTCATAAATTTAACAACTTAGCCTTTAAAATTCAATCAACTCTCTATCCCTTCACCTCCAATGCAAGCCCAGCGGCTGGTATATTGGTCCTTCAAAAATAATGAAATAAAGAAGTACCAAAAAGAATTAAAAACAAGGGTAGAAATATGTAGGCCACTTTAATTATAATATGACTGCATGAAAGTGCTTTCATTTTAACCAAGGGGAAAGGTTTCATCTGCTAGAGCCTGAGCTTTCAGGAAACAAGCCAGCTCTTCATCTTTCTGGTGCCTACCTTCCTCTGACCATGAAGATTTCAATAACGGTGCATACAAGTGGCCATTTTTCACTGGCTGCTTTTGCTATTAGACAGGAAATGCCATTACATGTAAATGTCAGGTTTCGGTGCTGAGTGATGGACCATGAATTAAGAATTCAGCACGTACTGATGATGGTATGAGAAGTGGAAATTTCACCATAATGGGAATTATGCTTGTCTTTCTTCTTTGTGCAGTACAGCTGAATACAAAAAACTTATATTTCCTGGGGTTTTGCTTTGAAATAAAGGTTCCTACTCTATAATTCACGCCCTGTTCAGCTTCCATCTTTTGCTTTTGAATTATGGACAATGTTTTTCTTCCTAGTTCCTCAGCCTGTAGATGTCTGAAGGAAAAAAAAATATGGCTTAGAATATTTCAACAGAGATGGTATCTTTCCAAGGATCAATAACTGTGACAAAATCACCAGGAGTTTTAGAAGCACTGTGATTCCATCTGGGTCCTTTGAATTGGTGACAAACTGATTCATTAGCAGTGACTTAGAGCCGGGGGTAGGAGGTACATTCTTCACTACTTGCAAATGTGATCTGTCTGCTGGGATGCCTGCTTAAGCGAGATTACAGCTCATAAACACACACACAGTTTACTCCATATTTTAAAACTTATTCCTGAAAACTCAGGATCCCACATTATTCAGGGTTCATAGTCTGGCAATCATTTTTGCAGAAAGTTGCTACCAAAGCTTACAATTGTTATTGGGACTTATGTTCAATTTGTTCCCCTATAAGAAGCATAACTGCAGTGTGAGTGACAAAATAGGAGCAGAAATATCTACATTTCATTTTGTAACCTGAATTTTGGAAGCATAATTCTGAGCTTCCTAACTGACCTGTTTTGTTTTGTCTGATTGTAAAACAGGTACCTTTTCCATCAGTTAATTCAGAAGGAGGCAGCCAGCAGGTGCTTGAATTTGCTGAAAATAATCTACAGTATCTAAATGCAAATAAAGCAAATTTTATTCCACTTAGAGCTGCCACTTAAAGACACCTGCTTTTCAAATGATGAATGCTATCCTGCCTCTTAAGTTTCTTTCCTGGTTCTCCTGGCCTGTCTTTGTCTTCTCTAGCACTCACCCTTTCGTTTTTAGTCCTTGTCCCTTCATCTCCATCTTGGCCTATGTCCCTCTCTTATCTCCCTGAGAAACTGTGTCCATGAGTTTCTCTGACTCCTTGTCTCTCTCTTTATTCCTCAGTGTTTCTCTGTTTTTCTCTCTCTACCCCAGACTCATTTTCTCACTCAATCAAGGCAGGACCCCATGTGATCTTGTTTACCTTTGAGTTGGCTGTACTTCATGAAACATTTGGAGAGAGCATTATCCAGCAGAGTGCACAAGAATAATTGTAAATTCTCCTAGGCAAATGTTAGTAAACAATAAGATGGTCAAAGCTACAGTGTTTTCAAAATCCAATACAGGTTTAGTATCCCTTATCTGAAATACTTAGAACCAGAAATATTTTGGATTTTGGAGTTTTTCAGATTTGGGGATATTTGCATAGGCTTTACCAGTTGAGAATCCCTAATCTGAGTCCAAAACACTGGCTTTTCAGATTAGCGTGGTCAACCTGTCCTAAATTCTAGTGATTCTGTTTCTGTTCTGCTCTCCTAACTCAACTAATGAGAGGATACTAGCAGAAAACAATAACATGGAAAGGGCATCAACTTTCCTTGGGATCTTCTAAGATTTGTCATTGAAATCTTCTTCCTACTTTCCTGGGGCTATCTTTTGTGTGGCAATTTGGAATTCCTACAAGTAGAGTGATAAGACTTTGAGTGGCTTCAGAATGGTGACCGTTTATGAGAGTTGTCTTAAAACCCTATGCTATTGTTAGCACAAAAAGACTGAGCAGGACGCAAACCTCATCTCAGTTGTTTATTTAGGAAGGGGTTGCAGGGATGAAATGGTGCCAGCAAACCCACTTTCCTGGTGGAAAATGAGACAGGGTCTGGGTTTATATAGGCTAATTTTGAGGGGTGGTCTAGTGAGCATATCAGTTAGGGCACTCAGGAAACAGGCTTGTGAGAATTTGAAAATTTATTTTTACTGGGCGGTATTTTTACCTGGAGAAAAATGGAGGGTCTGGGGTCAGCATTCAGTGTTTATCTCTTTCCCTGCACGTTTCTATGATACTGTCACTGGGAAAGGATTTATTTAGGGAAGGATCAATGCTTTGCCTTCCTTTCTAGGGACTGTTCTGTCACTGGGAAGGAATGCACCGAGAAAGCTACCAATGGATGGCTTTCTTTTTCACTCCTTTTCTCAGGCCTTACTGTGTTGGGGATTTTTCATTTTCCATATCTAATAGCCATCACCTCTTCTTTTGTGCTCAAAAATGTCCTGGTTTACATGGCAGATTATATAGCCATGCAATATGGGCAGTCATTATGGTCTGTTCTCATAGACTTTAATGTCATTGGCTAAATGCTTACTTCATTAACACTGTAGAAAATGTGAATGATGCAACTTCATTTTAAGAAATGGTATGTAAAAAAAAAATAACTGGAATTAGGAGTAAAGATGAAATAGGGAGCTAAAAATATAAGTATTGGGGGGCATATTGAAGATAACATTTATAATGGATAAACTGTGGTTTTGGGGTCAGAAATAATTATTTGGTATCTAAGCTCTGCCACTTTTTGTTTGTAAGACTCTGGAAAAGTAACTTAGTCTTGATGAGTCTCTTTGATCTCACTTGTATCGTAGGAATAATAAGAATGCCAGACTTTGGCTGTTTCCTGGGATGGTTTAGAGGTTCAAATGAGGTTACATAGACACGGCTTCTGGATAGATGAGTTTCTCCTTCCTTACCAATGGATGCTGGGAGAAATGTGTCTATGGCTCAGAACACAAATAAAAAGGAACAGTTCAAAAATAACAGCAGCATTTATTTGCTATAGCTGTCCTAAAGCACCCCACATGACCAAATCTCTTAAGTATCGTCTCTTTATTAACTTTAATATAAACATGAATATATGAATTAAACCTAAATCTCAGTGTATCATTTCTTATCTACAACCCAACACAAGTAATTCATGCGTAGTTTATAAAAATTGGAAACACTAAGCATTTTTAATAACTGAGCATTATAACTTCACATTTTCTCTTGTGAGAAGTGAGCTGGAGTCAAAGCTGGTTGCAGGTCAATGAGGCTGATTCTCTTTATGACAAAGAGATCACAAATATGATTTACAAATTGATTTTTAATAAGATTTGGGATTTTTTAATAAGATTTGGGATCATAATGTTAATTTTCTAGCCCAACAGAGTGTTGATTATATAATGAATCTTTCTACTCATCTATCCCCGGGCGTGGGAACTGGTGTCTTTAGGCCTAGCTACCCATTCATTTTATGATTCACTCATTACTGGACCGTTGACTTTTAATAACACTTCAAAGGACTTTTGAGGGGAAAATAACTTGCTTCCCTTGTTCATTCTATCCAGCCTTTCTTATAGTAAAATCCTATAGTGTCTGAGAGTACATTATAAGAATTTAGGCTTTCATGCAAACAGGGAGAAAATAGAGGATATTTGCATAAAAGAGTGATATGCTGCAATTCACTGTTTTATTCATCAATATTCATTGAGCACCTGCTCTGACCTGGCAAAAACGTAGTCCCTGCTCTCATGAAACTTAAAATTTAACAAAGATGGTAATTATGAAAACAAGAAATTAAGCGACAGTGCAAGAAAGTCCCCTAAATTTCACCTAAATTTCTTTGTCCTAAGAAAGTTACAGATAAATAAAGCCTAAAATGCAGTGCTCTGAGAACAATAATAAGGAGTACTTTCTGTGTGCCCAGTACTTCACAAAATCAGATCATTTAACCTTCACGAGAGCCCCATGTGGCAGCTAATATTGTGAAATCCAAATTATAGCTGAGGAAGTTACAGGTAGAAAAATGCACACAGCCTACGAGCATTAGTTAGCACCAGGCTGAGTACTTGTCCACCTGCCCGACTCCTGGTCTGGCATTCTGACTTCTGTTCTACGCTAACAGTGACTCCATAGAATGGACTTCTTCTCTGACCAGATGGGTCTCACTGCACATTCTCCAGGGTTTTTATTCCTTCCCCAAATCCGGTGAGGTTTCTTAATGCATTGTGCCTTGATCATACTATTGAAAAAAGAAATGGCGACTGCATTCCTTTGCTAGAAATGCTGTCTCTAATTCCATTTTCTTTAGGATATCCATCACATTCTTAGTGGAATTAAAAAATAATAATGCAGTCAAGAGAAAGCTGCACTAGGAGATCCAAATTATCCATCTGAAAAATGGGACTAATAATATGTGACACTTACTAATCTCAAGGCAATTAGATGAATGAAGTAATTGTTTCTATAAAATCTCTCAGTTGTCAAAAGAAATAACATATAATCCATTATAACTTCCACAGTGAGATGCTACTTTCCTCTCTTTAGTCTTTTTGGATTGCTATTTTTAACCTTCATCTCTTACCAATGTATTTATTCTACAAACGTATTTGTTCATTAATTGAACCAATAAATATGTATTGAGTATATGATCAGGTAGACCCTGTGCTAAATAAGGGATTCAATGAAGCTAAGTATTTACAATCTTGTTTCTCTGACTGCTCATTGTTACTGTTAGACCTGGAACGTTCCCCCAAATGCTCATGGGTTTGAATCATGGTCCTCAATACACCAAGTACAAAGGTGGGGCTCGTAGGCAATAATTGGATCATGGGGTCCCAACCCCATCAGTGGAAACCTGGGAGATGGACCTTGTTGGAGGAAGTAGGTCACTGGGGGTGTGTGCCCTGAAAGGGTTAATCTTGTCCCAGGCTCCTTCCTCGCTCTGCTCTCCTTGCTTCCCTGCTGCTGGGAACTAAACAACTTTCCTCTGCTGCACATTTCTGCTGTGATATTTCTGCCTTGGAGCCAGCCAACTATGGATTGAGTCCTCTGAAACCACAATCCAAAGTAAATCTTTCCTCCTCTGAGTGGTTCTTGCCAGATATTTCAGTCAGAGCAATGAAAAACTGGCTAACATACTCACTAGCATCACCAAGGTGGCTTTAAAAACTGAGCCATGCCTGATCACTCAGGCCAACAGAGTAAGGCAACTCAATGGGAAGACACACTGGAGAACCACTGTTCTGTTCTGGACCAATCTAATGCCAGATGGGTTTTCTTAAGAACTACAGTTTTATAGTTTTGATATAGAAGATTGATTTCTGGTTGGGCTTGAGTTGGAGCTCTGTAGCTCTTTAGCTCACATATTTTTTATTCATTGAACATTATATATATATATTTATATTTATAATTATATATTTCATTTAACTTTTGATTTATGGATTCTAATGAAAAGCAGTGATCTGTTAATATTCTGTCTGCATTTTTTTGTGGATACAATTGGATGAGCCTGGCTAGGATCTGCCTCTTTGAGACTGGATATGTACTTTCAGTTTGCCACTCCATCCCCGCCTTCTCTTCTCACACCTTCTAAGAGAGAAGTCAACTACTGTTTATGTAGACTAACTTGACAACTCTACATTAACTGTTTGGCCCCTATAGATAGTTAAGATTTTTACTTTTTTTTTTTTTTTTTTTTTTTTTTTTTAATAATGTGGGAGTTGCTCTGGGTTGAAATATGTCCCTCAAAAGTTCATGCTCATCTGAAACCTCAGAATTTGACCGTTTTGGAAAATAAAATCCTTGCAGATGTATTAGTTAAGATGAGATTGTGCTGGTTCAGGGTGAGTCTATACCTAATGACAGATGTATTTGTGAGAGAGAACACACATGTGCATAGACAGGGACAGAGGCCACATGAAGAAGGAGGCAAAGACTGGAGTGAAACCAGCTGCAAACCAAGGGATGTCAAGGATTTCCAGCAGCTACCAGAAGCTAGGAGAGAAGAAAGGAACAGAGTATCCCTCTGAGACTCCAGAAAGAACCACCACTGCTGACAACTTAATGAAAACGAGTGGCCTCCTAGACTATGAGAGAACAAATTTGTTTTGTTTTAAGCCACTGGTAGGTGGTAATTTGTCTATAGCCCTAACAAACTAACGCAGACATCAATGAACAGATTTTTCAAAAACGTGGCACAATGTCAAATTAAATAAAACCATGGCCACATATTCATCCCTACATTATATGAACCATCGTCTTCACACACAGAGTCCCACAAATCTAATTATGGTGCCAAACTTAGGATATTTTCTTATCAGTACAGGTGGTTTTTGAAAATTATTACCAAGCATATTCCTCCCAGCTAAATTAATCCATTGAATACTGTAGAGTGAATTTCTACTGGTATGGTGTTGACACATTCTATATTCTCTACTTTCAGAGTTTGGTAAAGACTCTTAGTTGAGATTAAGCATTCAAGAAGAGCTAACTAAGATGTAAGAATCTTCTGGTCTTGGTTTTAATTAAATAAGGAATCCGTATTTATTGAATACAAGAGGTCTCTCCATAACACTGAGACAAAGAGCCAAGTTCCCTGGAGTGATCTACAAAGTCCATGCACTCCCCACAACTCATCCATCT
This sequence comes from Sciurus vulgaris, assembly GCF_902686455.1. NCBI lineage: Eukaryota > Metazoa > Chordata > Mammalia > Rodentia > Sciuridae > Sciurus > Sciurus vulgaris. The sequence continues at coordinate 130,619,122 of NC_136469.1, read as the reverse complement.
CACTTCCTATTTTACTCTCATGTTTACCTCCCTATTCCTGCTTTATTTTATGCATTGTTTGTATTATGGCTTGAATTTTATTCCACCAAATTCATATGGTGAAGTTCAAACTCTAAGCCGCTTAGAGGACATTTGGAGATAAGGTCTTTTAAGAGGTGATTAAGTTTAAATGGGGCCATTAGAGTAGGGCCCTAGTCCAACATGTTGGTGTCCTTATAAGAGGAAGAAAAGACACAGGAAAGGCATAGTCCAGAGAAAAAGCCAGAGGAGAACCTAGTGAGAATGGGGCCACCTGGAGCTGAGGAGAGAGGCCTCGGGGCCTGACCCCTTGATCTCAGATGCTGAGCTTCCAGAACTGTGAGACAATACATATCTGTTATTTACCACGCAATCTGTGGTATTTTGTTAAGACTGTCTGCAGTGGTAAATTTGTGTCAATATGACTGGGTTCAGACAGGTCCTAGCTGGTAAAACATTATTTCTATATCTGTCTGCAAAGATGTTTCAGAAGAGAAAAGCATGCAAATTAGTTGGCTAAGTAGATAAGGTCCATCCTCATCTCTGGAGGTCAGCATCATCCAGTTCCATGAGGGCTGAAATATGAAGATGAAGGAAGGGTGAATTCCACCTCTCCTTGGGTTGGGACATCTGTCTTATCCTGGGTGCTGCTGGTTCTTACACTTTGGGCTCTAGAACTTACACAGTGCCCAGCTTCAGACACCACTGGTTTTCCTGGTTCCTAGTTCTTCAGCTTGCAGATGGACTGTCATATCTACTAGGGAACACAGTTCTAGCAAACTAATACAGTTAACCACATAAATTACTGCTCAACCTGAATCACAACTCAGAATGAAGAGGAATATTATGATGATTGGCATATCCTATGACTTCCCAGGTATATTAGATGTTTGGTAACCCTATCCATAGTACCTGTCACTATTATTGCACAATCTACTTTATTTGGTTATGTTTATTGCTTGCATGTTTCCAACGATGACAACTTCTTTGAGAATAGAGATGTTTATGTTTTTATTGTTCTATATCCACTGTCGAGGTGCCTGGGGCATGTAGTGGGTTCTTAATAAAATATGTTGTAAATAAATATAGATTGTAGAAATGTAGTTGATGTTTACTGGTATTTATATAAATGATAATTATCTCAGTGATAGGTTGCCATTTGTTTTACATCTACTACAAGGCAGGGATTGGCATTTTACATATGGTATCACTCTTTCTTAACACCGTGCAAATTCAGTATTGTTTGCATTTGATACTCCACCTAAATACCTCAGATGGTTGAGGCAACTTTTGTACACCTAAGCAAGTAGCTAAGAATTCAAACTCAGGTCTGCATCTCTTAATGCAAAAAAGATATTTACATATTCTTGGAAGTTAGAAAATAATATAAATGCAGATTTCCAACTGATCTAATTCATCAAAATGATCAATTCTTACTAGTAACATTATTGTTAAGTATACATGTTGAGGGACAAAAGATATCTGTACAGTTTATCAATGTGAATACAATTCACATTTGATTAAGCATTGTGGGTGGAAAGACTCCTAAGGCTTCAAATCTAAATCCTCTATCAGCACAACAGAAAAATCAAGGACAACAAATCAATGTCGCTGAGATGGATGCTAGTGGCTCTTCCTGATAATTTGATTTTTAGTAAGTAATGTGTTAGGTTGGCACAAAATGTGAAATATTGTCCTTGAAAACAGGCTACTCTGTCTGCTGCTCAACATTTTTATTTATTAGAAACTGAACCAGAAAAATCTAATGTTGAAGTTTATCATAGCAGCTGAGGAGATATATCCTGATGAAGAAAAATAATGCCTTGACAAGTTAATAGATGTTTTCTGATATCTTTTTATCACTATCTTGACCATATCAAAATATTCTTTAGAAAACCCTTTTGAGTTACACAGAGAAATTACATCTTGCATGCAAATTTGAAGTAGTACCGTGTAAATAAAAATCCTACATGAAAACTGAAAATATTGCTACATTCAAAGTTTTGTGACATTGATTATAACTTCAGGGCTGGAAGTTATGCTGTTTAGGATATTGCTGTAAAGTGATTTCCCTTCAAGTTTGTAAATAAACTGGTCATTCTTTGAGACTTATGAAAAAATCTGTTAAGATCTTCAATTCCTTGAGATCTTCAGGAACATGATTTTTAAATAGAACAGAATCCCCGTGTAATTCACTATGACTTTATCTTAAACATGGTAGGACTAAAGTTTTAATCCTGAAAAATCCTGGTATCACACATTAAGTGCTCATTAAGGCTACTCCCAGGATCGTAGGGTTTTATTGAAGAGAAGGTGAACTTTTCAGACATAAAAGTGAAATAAATTTGAAAAATTACCCAACTCCAGAGGCCAATTCTGTTATCTGATTCTCTCCCTCAGACTTTGTTGCACTATATTGGATCCATCAGATTTTCTAACTTTTCCATACATTTCTATGAAATGGAATATAAGCCTGCTTGGGAACCAAAGTCCATCATATTTTAGAAATCTGCTATGGTTAAACATTGCAAATGGCACATTATAAATACTGTTGTAATAAGCTGCATAAGAATCATTTGTAAAGCAAAAAATAAATGAACCAAGGACTGTTTGAGCTCACCCCAAATCAGTCTGAAAACTAAGGGAGTGTGTGTGTGTGTGTGTGTGTGTGTGTGTGTGTGTGTGTATATATATATATATATATATATATATATATATATATATATATAGAACCTGGTTTGGAGCACATTCAGGTGACCCCAGAAGTCATGTGACTATGTCATCTTTGTCTCCCCAGCATTGTGTGCAGTGCCTGGCACTGGCTGTTCAATACATATTTCTTAAACAATGAATCACTGTTGGTTGAATTTCAAAGGACAAAGGGAGGCTCCTCCTTATAAATAAACCAATCCTTGTTCAAGTCTTCCAAAAACATTTAGTGTTTCCTCAGGACTATCTGAAATGCCAGATCCTACCAAACCTGTCACTTGAAGACAAACTCAATCAGAAAGCTGAACCCTGAGAACTTGCAGAGCCAGTGCTCACCTGGGGGACTCTTATGGTAGGCCACCAGTAAGCAGTGGGAATTGGAGAGAGGAGGAAGGGAAGCCAATGTTGTCCATAAACTTTAATAGTCCAAGAAAGCAGTGCTGTTAAAACACTCTCAGGTCATAAAAAGAACTGACGGGAGTTATGCGATTGAGATAAGCTATCCTTGCAGAGAGGAAGCAATATTGTTCTCTCAGGCTAAAATTTCATAGGAAGCTTGTGAAAATGACTTCCTGAGTAAGAAAAATTATGGATCCTATCTTATTTTCTGGATGAGTAAGTTCTCTGAATTCAATATGATCTTGGGGCCACATGTGCATAGAGCAGAGGAAGAGAATTGTCTGATAACTGTATTTATTACAAAGATCGATCTGAAGGCAATGTAGGCTGTGGGACATTGAAATGAAGAAGTTTGAGCTTCATGATGAAAATAGTAACACATACTCTTTCAACTTGTTTTGCTTTTGAGTAGTTCGCAAAGCACAGCCTAATTTGATCATCGAAACACAGTCCTATCAGAGAAGCATGTTTGGTATTATAGTTCATATTTCACAAATGAGAACTTTTGGTAAACTTTGAAAATGTAAAGCTTAATTACTGTCCACCTGAGGCTCACTATTCCAGGTCTTCTCACACTGGATCACCCTTTTATGTCCTTCCTATTTAAAATGTGATAGTGATAGACCATCAGCCTCATCTGCTAGCTTATTGGAAATGCAGAAACTCTGGACCCACCTCTGAGCTACTGAATCAGAATTTGCATTTTAATAAGATTCTCAGGTGATCTGTATGCACATTAAGTTGTGAAATGCACCATATACATCAAGCCATATTAGTCATCTGAAATGTCTCAGTTTGGGGATTCTTATCTCAATTCATTATGAATGAGGGATAAGAGAGGGCCAATCTATGAATCTTCTCTAAAGGTGATCAGATTTAAATATTAATGGCACCAAAAATATCAGTATATTATAGGATAAGCTATCGACTCTGAATACTGTTTTTGCAACCTCTGTGTGACTTTGGAATCACAATGTAACTAATGAGGATAATAAGCATGCCAACCTCAGGAGGTTACTGTAAAGGTCAAATGAAATGAGTGTTCAGAGCCAGCCCATGGTGAATATACAGTAATGATCATTATTTTAAAGGCATGATGTATAATAGAGATTCATTCTGTCTACCTTACCAAGAAACTAAGAAGGAGTACTTTCAAGGAGGTACCCTTGGGCCTTCTCCAGGTCAATCCATTGAATGGTATCATGCAGTCTTACTCCAGGGTAGCTCTAATATAGGGAATTCTGCTGAGTGGCACAAAGACATTGTGATTTTCCAGAGAATTTTCCTAGAAAAACACCATGACACATTCCCTAGACTCTGCACCTTAGAGATTACTCATCTCTGTCCATTCTAAGAGGCAAAAAGATTTGGTAGTGAGATGCTTTGAGCTCTCTCTTTTTAGGACCTGCAGGATCTGCCCCTTTTAAGATTAGACAAACTTTTAAACATTCTTCTTAAAATCTGTGGAATAACTGAGAAGAAGCTCAGATAATTTCTCTTCTTGAGAGATCTTAAAGACAAAGAGAGGAGGAGAAGTAGTCTGCACAGAGTCCCAGAGAAAGGAGCAGATCACAGCAGGGTTAGCCAGAAACAATGAACCCTAGTATTCCCAACTTAGTTCTTAAACCCAACCCTTCTGATGCATCAGGTTAGTTTAAAGAAAGGAATTGAGAATAATTTAATTGGCTCTGTTGCCTTGCAAAACAAAATGAAAATCCAACTTTCACTTTGAGTGAGACAAGAAACATGAAAAATTCTTTATTAAAATATATTTATCAGATATTATATTATTATTGTTCTATTGTTTCTCCTATGGAAAGAATTTTCTAGCTTCAATATATGTGGTGTGCAATTTCAAATGAGATATCACCGATTTCTAGGGTAAAAATACATGAAGCCAATTACTAGTTTGCTGTTTCTTATACAGACTTGTTATTCTTTATAGAACAAACAAATTCTTATTGGACAAGTTGAAAGATTCTGAAGACAGAGCAAACAATCAAAGCCATGCAATGAATTTAACATGCAAAGTGAACTTTAAGTGTTGTATTTTAGTTCTTCTTGTTTTTCCTACTAGTTGGCAATTTCATATCTTTCTGTAGATTTTTTTGCGCTAATATTTTATTCATTGATTTCAATCCACCGATTTTCACAGGGGAAGTACTACAGAACCAAGGAGTGCCTGCGGTAGGGATTTAAAGCTGGTCCTCATGCTCAGCCAGGGACACCCACAACTTAGTGCTCTTCTCCTATTGAAGGGCCTTGAATTTCAGCTGAAGGAAAGGCAACAACCTTTCTTCTTCATCATGGGATTAAAAAATGTAAGTTATAGGCCACAGCATTTTTCTAAGTCTTCCATGATAAAACTTCTATTTTGAAATGAAGAATAGTTAAGAAGTGAAATTACTATTAAGAAGTCAAATTGGGCCAATTTTAAATGCTTCATATTTTTAAAGAGCTGAGAATTAAATTCAAATTATTACTAATTACTTGATTCAAATCTTTACCTGTATGCTCAGTTGGGATTTCTCTTTTAGATAATTTTTTTATTTATCTGCCTGCCTCTTTCTATTTTATTTTTAAAGTTTTAAAAATTCTTTCTTTACTTGAGATTTTATTTATTTTTGTATTTTACCTTTAGGGTGCTATTTTTATTGATACATTACTTATGTATTATCATATCACAGAGAATTTTGCTTTCTCCTTTTATTGTTTTACTTTGGTATGTTGCTTTTGCCTAGTTACTGAAAAATTTACATTTCTCCTTGAGTGTTTGACATCTGGTCTCCTCTTATTCCTTTTCCAGTTTCTGTAGCTTATCTATCATTCACATTTATCATTCCCGACTTAGCTTTGCTGTTCTGAATAGACTTTTTTGTGGGGGAGGGACTTTAAGTTGTACCACTCACATTGTTCTCAGTTTAATCTTTTGCTTTTTTCTGGTTTGAACTCAAATTTCATCTTGGAATTGTTTCAGAGGAAAGTGTTAATTTTCTTTGGTGTAGTTGAATGTTTTCGGTTGTCTGCTCTTCATCTGTGATAGCAGAGAAAGTGATATCCAGGCAGTAAAGTGGTATCCAGGGGGAACATGGGTACCTAATAAGTGAGCTTGAAATGGGGCAATGCTCCCTCCCCTTTCTTTTGTCTGCCTTTCCTTCCCAAACACAAACTTCCTGAGAACAATGGACCTCTTTTGCTCTCTCTCCAGTGTCTTATTTCAAGAAGGCATTTAGTAAAAATCTATAGAGAGAAATCATGATTCATAAGGATTGCATGAGTCTGTTAACAACAACAGCAACAATTTATTAGCCTTATCTGTCAAGCACTCTCCTGAGAGACCTTGCCGTGTATTAACTCACTTAATCTTCAAAACATCCCCCACGAGGAAGGCATTATTATCACACACCTGTACACAAGGACATTGGAACCTGGATGGATATTAAATGTCTTGCCCAGATCACTCAGTAACTGTGCAAGCCAAGATTTGAAACTTTATAATCTGTCATCCCGGCCAAGGCTTTTCACAGTTATCTTGTCTACTGGGCAGAACATCATGTGCTAACTGGTCAGAAATAGGCTGAAACTATGGGAAATGGATATCACCAGAGTTCTTCCTGTGATGGTCTGGTAGTATCCATGGGCCATGGAACCCAGGCACTTCCCTTCCCCCAAAGAAAATAAATCCACTCGCATGGAATCTGCATACAACCTATGCCCATCCTTCCACACCCTTTAAATCTCTAAATTACTTACAAGCCCTAATACAAAGCAAATGCAATGTAAATAGTCATTAGATCGTATCATTTAGGAAGAAAATGACAAGGAAAATAGTCTGTAAATGTCTAATAAAGAAGCAATTTTTTTCCCAAGTACTTTTGCTCCATGGTTGGTAGAATCATTGAATGCAGAATTTGTGGACGTGGAGGGCAGGATGTACTATCTATGATACACCAAAGGCATGTGGCTCCTCATGAATCAAATATAGGCTGGCTAAGTAAAGAACAGCCTGGATCCTATCTGAGGAAATAGATCCCAAACAGGCAATGCCCTTACTGCCTGAGCTGGTGGCTTGAGCAGACTGTCATCAGCAGCCCCTGGTCTTGCAGTCTCACTCTATTAGATTATCAATTTTTAAATCAACCACAGCAGGTGGTACCTGGCTGTCCTTGATAGGCTCTTCTCAGTTTGCCAAAGATTTATAGAAGCAGCATTTTAAAGAATGGCATTTACCCACTGAGCTAATTTTCTTCTCAGTTAGAAATCCATCATTCTTTAGTTCTAAGACTGAAAATTGAATGAAGAACTGTCTCAACTAAATATAGAACTTTCTACATTTCTTTATGTGCCATGTTACCCCTCTTTAGTATAATAACCACTCACAGGCAAGTTGGTATCACCGAGTTGAGAGTAAGAATCCAGAGGAATTTTTCTTATATGATCTATTTTATGGTTTAGTTACATTGATTTTAAACTACAGGCTATTCAAAACCCTAGCAATGTCCTATAGGTATCAAAATCTTCATTTTGGAACTATTTATCAATTATGCATTGTTGATTCAGAAGTTTTCTAGAGTTTTCTGAAACAAATTAAAACTATAGTTTCCATAAATCTGTTTTTTAAAGGTATTGCTAAAGTATAGCAGAACAACTTTATTATAGATTTTTAAAATTAATGCAACATTTGCTCAACTAATGCATGCATGGAAACAAATCCTCTATTTCTCTAGCACCCTTGATTGCAGAGTCCTTAACAAATGCTAATTTAATTAAGCCTAACTGTTTTATTCTATATCTTGATTAGAAAATGCTCAACTAGTAATATCTTAAATACAAATTGTATTTTAAAGTCTATGAAATTTGTACAAGAACCCTTGTTTCAAATTCAATTTCCTTCTGTCTAAACAAATCTATGAGATTCTGTATAATTCTACATATGTTTATCCTTGGTTGAAGATTTAGCAGTAAGGAGATAGTAGTCAGGTGTTTCTAGAAGAAGAAGGAAGAGGGGGAGATGGGAGAGGAGGAATGTGAATAGTAGTTGCTTTTGGAAGAAAAATTCCATGGAAGGCATTTGTGACTCAACCCCGAGACATTAGATGATGATATTAGAAATTACAATGAAAAATACAGAGTAGGTATTCCACATATTGGTTAAATTGAGTATATGTATGTAGTCTGGTGAATAAAGAAATGATACTATCTCAGAAGTCATGAAAAACCAGTAAGGAACTATTTATTTCAAAAGATACACAAATAGATAAATTTCCAGTACTACAAGCTTTATTTTTGAAGTTTATTAAAATGGAAACTAAGTTATAAATCTTAACACAAGTTAGAACTGAGGTACTTTACTATGGTATTTTGGAGTATGATCTATCAAAATGTGTAAATGCATTCTACTGTCATGTACAACTAATTAGAACAAATGAAATAAAAAAAATTTAAAAAGAATCTTTAATATGATTTTTGGGATCAACTAACAAATTAGACTAAAAGTTTTGGCCCCAAATTTAGACACTCTAAGTCTAGCTTGTTGAGACTAGATTTGAAACTTTGGTTAAGTCATTGTACTTATACTATTAAATGGACATGAAATGTAGACAATAATCTACCTGCCTCATGAGATTATTATGAAAAATACAATGAAATAACAAATGAGAAAACACATTAAACCTGAAAACGTCACTATGATATTATATATAACAGTACTTACAACAAGAGGCATAGCTTTGCTGAGGAAACTCTTGCTACCGACAACTCAAGGCACGAAATACATCTTTTTTCTTGTTCTTTTCTTTTGGACTGGGGAATCCAACCCAGAGCTTCATGCTTACTAGGCAAGTGCTTATCAATGAGCTATGTCCCTAGCCCCTGAAATACCTAAATTTTTAATAAGCACATTCATTGAAAATATAAGTTGGATTGACAGTCTGTTAATTTAAGGATATGACTAATTAATTATTTTAGCTCTTCTTTCCTGTGCTATCTTACAAATTAAGGATTTAAAAATCAGATTTCTTTGAGCAATTGGATTGTTTTCAGTCATCAGTGTTTTTTAGCTAGTTCCTCATTGATATCTTCTCATAACAACCTGTTTGATAAGAAAAAGATTCCTACACCAAAATATTAAGTTATGTAATGCCTCTGAGTACCAACTGAAGGCATTAATGTAATTAACCGAATGAGATAAAGCTTACGCCATCTCTTTGGGGAGGTACTTATTCTTTCTGAACATCTGTTGGCTTAAATGTAACTATTGTCATTATATTCTTCTCCGACTATTGACTATGCTGAAAACTGATTTGTATTCTCTCCCTTACATGTCTTGATATATTGTCCCCTAATATTTATTTATTGTACAGCTGGTGAAAGTTCCCCTCAAATGGTTGAATTGATGTTCATGTGCAATGACCTATTGTGGGCATTTTCAAGAGAGAACAGGTGAAGGATCATTTTTCAGTTAAGAACAGGTTCTAGAGACCCCTCCTCAGTAAACCTTTCCCTGATGCCCCTTCTATTGTGCAACTGATCATAATTATAATAACTTCTATTTATGGATCTCAGCATACAGTAGCATTGCAAGGGCACATTAGTTAAGCATCTAAGGCTGTTTCCTCACTTGTAGAGCAAGGCTAGTAATAGTATTGTCTCATTTAGCTCTTTGAGATTTTATGTGATACAATTAACAAGAAGTGCTTAGTACTGTGTCTATCACTTAGAAAACAGATCATGAATATTGACTACAGTTATTAATGGGCATAACAATTTTAACCATAGCAAATAGTGGCATGCAACAAATGTAAAACACTTTGTATTCCACAAGCAGGAATTGGCTGAATTAATTATGGAAATTTCCAGTGCCAAAGATAATGCAGTTATTAAATATTCTGCTAGAGAAGAATGCATGTTGACATGGGAAAATGCTTTAGATCCATTGGTAAGTGAACAAAGTAGGCTACCAATGGTCTTCTCATAGAACAGACTGGAAAAACATGCCAAAATGTTACTAACAGTTGCCTTTAGATTAGTATTTTAAAAATTTTTAACTTATTTTTTATTTTTCTACTTTCTTCACTATTTTTCAGAGTGCTATTTTATGAAACAGATTCATTTATAAGAAATGTATATCTTTGTCATTCATTACTAGATATCCAGTTAATGATGAAATTGTCTGTGATATCATCCTTTCTTACCATTCCAGCAAATTGTGATTTTATATCATATACAACGTTTTACTGAATTGCTTTTGTAAGGCCACCAGAACAGACTGTCAACCCCTTTAAGAAGTTCAATGAGTTCCCTTTTAGGGAGTTTGAGGTCCACCCAGCCAGAATCATACAGGCCCTTGTATTCCCCATGGTTGCTCTGTTACTTGGAACACATTGATTTGGCCATACTAATACCTACCAATTCCAGCCTTCTCTTCCTATGCCTGACTATAAAGATTGTGAAGAGTTAATGCCCACTTTGCTTGTCTTCTTTCTATTCAGAACTTGTCAGGTGATACAATTAGGCCAATGAGAAGTTACCAATGTCTATTTACTATTTTTCATGGGTGGAGTCTTATGCTTCCTTTTTGAAATAACAGTCATGACTAGCACAACCCTCCCTCCCACGTGTTTGGAGTACAAGTGCAATTGAGCCAATGCAGTTAGCTAATTACCTTGCAGCCATGAGAAAAAGGCCTAAAGATTCTCATAGGCGCCCCAACATCACTGAGTCACTAAATCGATGCCAACAAAAACTTCCTTCTTCCATTTTCTCATAAAATGAGAAAAATAGGCTCCTAGGGTGTAAGCAGACACTGGGCAGTTTTTTTATTATTATAACCAAAAAAGTTTTCTTAATTGAGACATCATTTTTACCTAATTTCAGTGGGATCTAGACCTTATTGGGTTTCTCTTTTTATAATCATGGCTTCTTTTTTTTTTAATAATCATGATTTTTCTTTCTTCTTAATTGACCTGGATTCTCCCTACTTTCTCCCTGTCCTATAGAGTAATAATTTTAGTTTTGAAAAGATTTATTTTTCATTCAGAGAGGGGAAATAGTTTGTGTATGATTGTGTGTGTGGTATTTGAAGAGGAGAGCTTTGAGACATCTTACGCACTTTTTGTCAATAAGGCAGGGCCAGTAAATCTAGTCCCTCTCCAGTATTATCACCTTCAGACCTGTCTCACTGTGCAGTGTTCACTTCCTCCTGTTTCCTCCCTAGCATCCTTCCCCATCACTCCAGGATTAGGAAAGTAACTCAGGGGCTAGGTCTGCCAAAATAGTGACCATAATCCATGCCTCATGGAGGAAATGAAGTGGAACATGTCTAATGAAAATTTCAGTTGAAAGCGTTTTGCTTTTTTATCCCTATTCCAAATTCTAACACGTCCACCCTTTTGCACAGGTTAGTGATCTTATAGCTGTCATTGATTGACTGAAACCTTCAGTAATTTAGCCAGATTAATCTATGTCCACACTCCAAACCCACTTCTCCAATGAACCTCCCCTACTTTTAGTTGAAAAGCAATCTGATTCCATTGCACAGAATTTGCAGCTGTTCTTGTTGTTGTCTTGATCCTCTTGCTGGACTCATATGTTTCTGAATGTGGGATTGTTCCTAGAAGCAGCCCTCTGACCTGGTCACTAAGGAAGTTTTCCCTTGGTCAGCATGAGAACTTGATGACTTTTTCTCCTGGAGATTAGATACTCACCCTGATATTCTGGGAAAATCACAATGAAGATATTTATTTCTCCCCAAGAAAAAGTAAGAGGGAAAAAAAATAAGAGCTTCAGTGTAAATTATATTTATAAGTTGAGAGAAAGTCACCTCTGATACATTAGGAGAGAAAGTGAAACAGAAATCTGAATTTGTTTTAGCTGGATTCCTCTTGTCAATTTTCATAGGACTACCATTTCTTCTTACTAAACAAGTAAATGACTGTTTGATTCTAAAAAAATTTTTCAATCCAGATTGAAAAAGAAGTAAAACTATCTCTAGTTGCAGAGAACATGGTCTTGTATATAGAAAATTCTATGGAATGCATGCACCCCCACACATACATACATACACACAATAGTTAGAGATAATAAATTTATCAAAGATGCAAGATAAAAGATCAACCTACAAACCAATTTCCCTCTGTATGCTTGCAATGAATGATCTAAAAGAATAATTTTTAGAATAATTTTAACAATAGAAGTGAAAGACTTTTATAATAAATATTATTAAACACTGCCAAAACACATTAAAAGAGACCTAAATAAATAGAAAAGAACTTAATTTCTTAAAAATATGGTACTAATTCTCAAAATGATACGCAGATTAAATACTGTTTTTTCTCAGTAATCCTAGATGATTATTTTACAGGTAAATTGATTCTAAATTGATCTTAAAATTCAAACGAAAATTTGAGGGTCCAACAGCACTGTAAAAAATTATTGAAAAACAAAAACAAAGTCAAAAGATTCCTACTTCCAGATTTCAGAAATTACTCCAAACCTATAGTAATCAAGACTATGTGGTATTGACCTAAGGACAGACATATAGATAAATGTGCCATAATTAAGAGTTCAGAAATATCAAACCTGTATGTCTATGGTTAACTGTTTTTCATGGATGCCAAGATAATTCAATAGGGGAAAGAACAGTCTCTTAAACAAATGATCCTTGGGCAACTGGAACAAGTTCTCACCAAACATCAAATCTGCTGGTGCCTTGATCTTGGGCTTCCCAGCTCACAGGACTATTAGCAAAAAAAAAAAAAAAAAAAAAAAAAAAAAAATTCTGTAGTTTATGAACCATGTAATTATGGTAGTTTGTTGTAGCAGTGTGAATTAAGGTGATCATTATGATTATTATGGTTATTATCTGCTATGTCTCCTCAGCATGGCACCCTACTATCACTGTAGGCCCTTAGATATTTTTGTTTCTTCATGACTGATGGCAGAGCATAACAGGAGACACACCTATGCCTCTTCAGTGTCGACAGCACAAATATAGCCTGTTAAAGATATCTTTGACCAAACAGTAATGGTCAAGATGGTGGGTTCTAATCCTTGGTAGAAGTTTACTTAGTTAGCATCTTGTAACCCTCTTCTTCCTAAAGAACTGATTTGCCTAAGTGACATAGAGGGAAATCAATCTTCCTTAGAGTCATTGGGAATTAACAGAAAGTCATGAGAAGTGTTGAACCTGCCAGGTGCCTGAGAAACTGCTTGCACATCCTTGAATTTAGAGAATCCAGGAAGAAAGAAAGGTAAAGTGGTGTGATGCCTTTGGCTCCTTAGCCTGGAGTTTTCTCTCTCCAAATGATTGTCTTACTGATCAGTTTATTATCTTCCAGCATGACATATATTTTTTAAAGTGCCAAAAAATGCTGTTGATTCTCTACATGAACATATCTCTTATGTACCCCAGGAAAGAAAATATTATACTGAAATGAGTTCCACTTCTTGTCCTATACACCAGCCTTTGAAATGGACCCATAAGCAATGCTTTTTGAAGTTCACCCTCAGATCTGCTCAGCAGGAGTGCAAAGCAAGATGAGGAAGTTGCTCATTACTTATTTTTAGGGAGGATAAATTCCAGAAAGAAAATTAAAACCATGAAAATATTTGCCTTGAGATATATATTTTCAGATCTGGCAAAACGAACTTGAGATTATTTTTTATTTATGTGGCTTTACAGGCAGCCTACTAAAACTGTGTCAATTAACACAACATGTTAATTTTCTTTCTGAGAAATTCATAAAATAAAGATATTTTTCTGAAGTAGTATTCTACCAAAATTAGCTCCTAACTACTCAAAGATGAAATGAATTTTGTTCTTTGTTCAATAAAGGATCTGATGTTGTCTAATGTAGGACAACAAAGAAAATGCACACCCACAAATATGGAAGTGCATACCCACACATATGGATTTGACACAGATTAGTCTTTGACATAATCATCAGTTAAAAAGAAAATGTTTTATGATTTCACATGCAATATTCAGCACACACTAGCTATTGTCAAACATCACTCTAATGTTGTCTTTTGTATAAGAAGAATTATAGTGTTTTCTCTCAATTTAGCACTGCAAGGATTAAATGAGACTGAATGTTTCTTTAATACCAGGAAAAAAAAAAATTGGGGGCACAGTCGAATGGCCTTTTCTAACTGAATTTTTTAAATTCTCCCCTTTTAGATTGCTTTCTCTAATACTCGCACAAAGGGAGGAAATTTTGTTGTGTCCTGAAAAACATATTCTCGTGTTTATTCCTGAGGGAAGCAGTTTATGGAAAGGATGAATAGTTCAATTTCCAGTGCACCCCAGCCCTCACACCCATCATGTGCTCTGTGGTCACTCTGTAAGCAGCTCGGTCCACCTCTGCTCAAAATCACCTCTCTTACAAAATGCCCCCTCACTCCTGCAGGGCTCTCTTGATTATATCAACCCTCTTTTATCTGACCTTCACTAACATTTCTTGTCTACATAACCCCAGAGTGGCTTTCCAGAAGTGCTTACCTCTTTGTATTTGTCATGGTACACTTGCCTCATCCTGTAAACTAGGGGTATGTTGCCTATTTCTATTGTGAGATTTTCAGTAGTTTTACCCACTAATAGAAAATATGTATGTGGTCTCTCTGTGCAACTCAGGAGGAAAAGTACTAGCATTATAAAATAGAAGAGGGACACAGTGGGGAAGGGAAAATGAATTTTCCATGAACAGATGAGTTCAAGAGATTTCAGGAGCTCATTTTAATTGGTAGCCCTTAGCATCCACTCAAACAATCAGAAATAATATAACTTATAATCACAGCATGTTCTAGATGCAGCTTATATTAGCTAAATAGAAATCTAGCTTAAAACTGCAAAACTCTCCTCTTTGCTTCCCCTGGCAAAGTTTTGCTCACAGAAAGCATGGATATTGAGTTGCCAAAACCATTTGTCTTGAATCTTAGGTCTCTGGCAGCAACAGTTAAGCTGAAATCAGAATGGACCGATCTTTCCCTAAGGACCACTGATATGATTAGCTTCTTCAGTGTCTGGGAGTATTTTTCCTGAACCCCAGTGGACTCTGCTGTGGCCATGCTCAGATGGCCATGCTTTCCTTCCTGCCCCTGCCCACTTGGTTTCCCTTCCGTCAGCTTCTGTGCTGTTGCTCTCCTTACCTCACTGACCATGTTATGTCTATCATTTGTATTTCTTGCAGGACTCTTACTTCAACTCTCTTTCAGGGCAGGGGGCATACCTGCAATTCTTCAAATTCCTTCTCATTGTTTTGAGAGATGCCCACCAAGCACATCCTGGCTAAGCTGTGCTTTACCCTAGAATGTGATAATGACCAAGACCAGACCTGGTCCTGCCCTCAAGAAACTTGTGGTCCAGTAGGAGCTGCTGACTCATTCGTAAGAACAATTCTATAACCCCAAATGAGATAATATCTTGAAAGAAAGGAAATGAGTTTATGAGAAAGAATGAGAAAACCAGCTAGCACAAGATATTGGGGAAAGGCATGTGATGATGTCTTAGGGCTGAGTAGGTTATTCTGAAGAGCAAACCTGATTCAATCCCATCCCCATCTCAAATTCACTCTAATCCTTTCAGTGTCTTCCCATTGCCCCTGAGAAAATAATCATCAAGGCTGTTTATCATTAAAGGTTCTCTTGTTTTAATCCCTTGTTTTTTTAGTATGCTGGACTCTTCAGAAACGTTCCACATATTGAATGCTCTGTCTCCTGCTGTGTCAGGAGGGCATTGCCTCTGCTCCTGCTTCCCTCTGGAATAATCTGCTCTGATGGCTGAGCAGCTGGCTTTTCTTTTCATTCACCTGTCTTTCCTAAGGGGCCTTTCTCCTACACCCTTTTAGAGCTTTCCTTGTCATCCATGCTCCCAAATCATTCTTAAACACATTGTCCTTGAATATTGTTTTTTCTTGTTTACTTGTTCATTTTAATTCTCTCCTCCACTGGAATGAGGGCATGGCATGGGGCACTGGCTTGGTATTATTTATCTCTCAACTTTAATGCCTGGAACAGTCTTTGGCAAGGAATAAATAAATCAAAAACTGATCCGTCTTTCCAATTACAATAAGACATGTAAGTGACAATATCATCATCAACGTTACAAAACACTGAATAATTCGATGGTTAGAATTCTTGGTTTAGGGCTGGGGTTGTGGCTCAGCAGTAGAGCACTTGCCTAGCAAGTGTGAGGGACTGAGTTCGATCCTCAGCACCACATAAATTAAATAAATATATAAAGTAAAGTTATAAAAACAATTGATGAAAAATAGTTTAAAAAATAACTGTTGATTTATTTTAATTCAACAAACATTTATGAAGTGCCTATTGTATGCTAGATATTATGCCAAGTCCTAGGAATTAGAATCTTTTGCAAGAAAGTTGCAAATTATTTACAAATACTTTAATGTAGAAAAATGTGAAGACCTACTAGATCTTTGTTAAAGCTGACCATATGATCTTAAACAATCATGAGAAAGTCATTATATTTCTGTATCTCAGTTTAATCTTTAAAAAGTGCACAAAGCTATACACAAATTAAGTTAAATTATACAATTCATTTTCCATTGAAAAACATAATAAGAAAATATTTGGAAAATGAAAAGCTCTATTCTTTTATGAGGTATTTGTTTACAGTGTGTGCAGAGCTATGTGAGATGAATGATTCTTTCCCATCCCACTGTGAAATCCCTTCTTTACCATCCTTGTAGTTTACACCTTAACTGGTAGCAATGAGGAATGCTTGGAGATTTTAAGAGAGCCAAACTATGCTTAGATAGAAGGGGTAGAGGAAGAGATATTAACTGCTAGATTTCCACCAGTACACCCACATTGGGGGTATACTCCTTTCTCCTTCATCTCCTCCTAAATCCAAACATTAAAGTCCTCCCACCCGCTAGCCTGAGAGTGACCTTATTCGAAGATGGTCTTTATAGAGGTAATGAAAGTAGAATGAGGTCATTTGAGTTGGACCCAATTCAATGACTTACTTCTCTAATAAAAATGAGAAATTTGGACAGAGAGAAATGTACAGAGAGAAGAAAACATGAAGAGACATAGGGAGAGGAGAGTAGTCTCCAAGTCAAGGAGAGAAGCCTGGGATATGCCCTCTCATAGTCCTCAGAAGGAACAACTTACTGACACCTCAACCTTGGAGTTCTAGTCCCTAGAATTACAAACAAATAAATTTCTATTGTTTAAGCCCTCAATGTCATGTGGTCCTGTAACACTAATATAGCACATAGTAGGAGTAGCAAGGGAACCTTCTAGAACAGGGCAGAGGAGGAAGAGGATGAAGCAGAGCTGAAATAGATTTACAGATTCTAAAAAGGCAGACTAGTCCAGGGCAGAGTGCTCTCATGCCAAAATCAGATAAACTGGAATTTGAGCCCTAGCCATGATAATTTTCAGAAATATAACTTTAGAGATGAAATCCAATATCTCCAAGTCTCACTTTTTCAACTAGGAATAATACCTACTGTATAGGTTTGTCATGAAAACTTGCAATTGTTTTTGGAAAATGCGCAGTCTAATGCTTAGGATACAAGAAATGTTAAATAAATATTGCTACTGTTTTGATGGTGCTGGGAGTGTTTAATTTTTTGTTTTTTATGTTATATTTGAAAATTATCAGTAAGTACTAGAAAGTCTAGAGATAATAACCCAACATTGGACAACAATCCTTTAATGATGTCAGTGATGCAGAGAACATTCTTATATGGGAGATGTAAGAATGCTGGATTTCACATGAACTCACTGCAAATATTTTGTAATATTAGTTCTAAATGCTATTTTCCCTCACAGCTTCCAGAAATAAAGACAATCTCATACAATCTCATAGCTATTCTCTTCCATGAACCCAACAGAGTGAAATAGAGACAGAGAGAGGGAGGGGGAGAGAGAGAGAGAGAGAGAGAGAGTTAGTTTTGTGTCATATGTTTTGACAATTGTTTAATGTTTATTTGGATATCTTTTTTCTTAAACTAGTTGCTATTAAAAGACCAAAGTCATATTTCCGTCACTTTTTCCTGAATACCTAGGAATTGGAAGATCTCAAAAATATTTGGTAGCTGTATAAACATAGAATTCCATCTTTACCATCTACTAGGCAAAAACAAAAACAAAAAATACTCAATCTCTTGAATCCCAGTAAAGAAATTTTGGAATGATCTCAATGGAACCCCTCTGAGAATTCAAACAATCTTAAATGAACTCCACACATTGTCCTGCAGGAATACAGCAACAAAGCATGGATCTTCTGGGGAAGTCTACTGTGGCCAATCACAGAGCACATTTGAGTAAAGCCCCATCCATGACAGGCACATGGAGGAGGCCACCATGTTGGTGTCCTTTGCCCTAAAAACCTGGCCTTTCCTCAGGATTCCACATGATAGAACTCTCACTTTTTGCAGGTTAATACTTTTTAACTTTTAGTTTTCTTCTGGTCCAAGAAAAGTCTAGGGCAATATTAAAGGGACTCCTGGCAGAGTTTTCTTTTTCTTCTTTTTCTGGTGAATTATTTATGTTGGAATGAGTTCATCAAAATCACCAAGTCACAGAGTTGAAAGGGTTGAAATGCTAAACAAGCACAGCTCTGCTGTTGCCTCCAGACAGATGATGCTGCCGAGCCGCTAAACAGAGGGTGCTAATGTGACAGAAGCTTCCTCTGTCAACTTCTGGGGCTCACAGATTCTCCCTGGGGAAGCTACTCCATATCTTACTTCTGTTTTGCATTCTCTGCCCATTTCCTTTTTCATTGGAAGTGCAGAGGATGAAGAACTCTCCACCTACATCATAATAATTGGTTTCTCAAATATTACGAGAAGCTGTATGTTCTAGAATCAGCAGTGGATGGAGCCCTCACTGGCATACATTAGTGCTGAATCAAGAGAATTCTTTTGTTCTTTTCTCTTTTGACATTTTTGGGCAATATTCATCTTATTTCTTCAGAGAAGATGAAAAGTACTCCATAACCCTGAAATCCTCCTTAGCCCTCCGTGCCCTCTGCCTCAGTCTTTATTAAATGCCTGCTGGGTTCCTGATGCTATTGTTGAGTGCCAGGACTTGGGCAGAAACAAGGTAGCCATGTTTCTCCTGCCTCCTGGAGCCTGTGGTCTAGCTGGTACACCATCCCTCAGCCCCTTCGCTTTCCTGCTTCTCCTTTCTACACACTTGGCCTTTTCACTTTGGGATGTTAAAGGTTTAGAATGAGAGAATTTCTCTCACCCAGAAAAGAATGGCACATCAAAATCAAGGACTGTATAATTCAATCTAGGCTTAATCCAAAAACTCACAAAGGAAGTCTAAATAATTGGGGAAACCAAAACCAATCTGTGAGTAAGAAGGTCAATTATAAATAAGATATAATAGGAACTGTAAGTCTTTCAGGCTAAAGCTGTCTTCGGCTAAGGTGTAAACGTATAACCAGGCAGAGATGCATGCCTGTAATCCTAGTTACTGGGGAGGCTGAGGCAGGAGGATCACAATTTCAAGGCCAACCCCAGAAACTTAGTGAGACCCTATCTCAATATAAAATATTTAAAAAGGGTTGGGAGTAGGGATGTATCTCAGTGTTTGTTATGGTTTGGATGTGAGGTGTCCCCCAAAAGCTCATGTGTTAGACAATGCAGGAGGGTTCAGAGGAGAAATGATTGGGTTGTAAGAGTCTTAACCCAATCAGTGATTCAATCCCCTGATTAAATTAACTGAGTGGTAACTGAATTGGTAGCGTGTGGCTGGAGGAGATTAGAATTGGGGTGTGGCTTTGGGGTATATATTTTGTATCTGGAGAGAGGAGACTTTCTCTCTCTCTGCTTCCTGATGATGTGGGCTGCTTCCCTCTGCCACACTCTTCCACCACTATGTTCTGCCTCACCTCCGGCCCCAAGTAATGAAGCCAGCCTTCTATGGACTAAGACCTCTGAAACCACTAGCCCTCAAATAAACCTTTCATCCTCTACAATTGTGATGGTCAGATCATTTAGTCACAGTAGCGAAAAAGCTGACTAAAATAGTGGTGGAGGCCCCTGAGTTCAGTCTTCAGAACTGCAAATAGAGAAGCAAACAGAATAGGTGTGAACATATTTAAGATGTAATGGTCCTGCGGTGAGAAGATTCTCTCTACTTTTCACCTGCTCTCTTTATTTGTCTATTACACAAAATGATGAAGAGCGGGGTGATCAGGATTATTAACAGGGCAGATGTGGGAGGAAAAAGTTCACAAGAGTAATAAATGTAAAACAGCAGAAGTAACATGTTTTATAAGGTGACATGCTTTCTTCAATGTGTTGCAATGTAAAGGCATCAGATGGACCTGAATTTCAAGCCCACAGACTTTAGCCCTTGAGATACAGGGTCTCTGGTGTTCTCCTCTGTATTCCAGGCCCCTAGTACTAAACCAGGAGCCAGTCAGGCATTCAGTGGTTGGGTGTTTAAAGCAGGATGATCCCTCAGTGTGCTACCTTAGTACAAGGTGACCTTGAAGGAGTCTCTGCTCTTCTCATGCTCTCATTTTTACCACATTAAGAAAGATAGTAGAATGAAATGGACAGTATTACCCTATGTATATGTATGATTACATGAATGGTGTGAATCTACATTGTGTACAACCATAGAAATGAAAAGTAGTACTCCATTTGTGTACAATGAATCAAAATGCAGTCTGTAAAAATAAAAAAGATAATAATAAAAAAAGAAATAGATACGCATAACT
The DNA here is from genome assembly GCF_902686455.1 of Sciurus vulgaris. Lineage (NCBI taxonomy): Eukaryota > Metazoa > Chordata > Mammalia > Rodentia > Sciuridae > Sciurus > Sciurus vulgaris. The sequence continues at coordinate 130,598,286 of NC_136469.1, read as the reverse complement.
CTGCGTGTCTTAGTATTCTTTTGAGGGTTAAACGAGAAACTCCCTAGCACATGAGAAAGGTTCAGTGAATATATTTTAATCTCATCTGAATCTTCTAACGCCCAAATGTAGTACAACTGCATCTTAAATTATTAGTGTTGAATAAATCTTAATTAATTAAAAATCTTATTCCAGACATACAGGGAAAATTGATTTTCTAGTCTCTATCTGTAGGCCTACCCAGGAATTGTCTGGTATGATATTTAGCCTCATAGAATTCAAGAACTTTGTGAAGCAGGTGGTTTGAAAACTGAATAACTTTGGCAAAATAGAAAAATTAAACAGGTTTCTCCCTCAGATCTCTTGGAAATTATGTATAATAACATATAATTTGATATTATAAATTTCAGTGCATGAAAATTACACTTTGAAATAATTTAATTACCTAATAATGGTGTAATGATACATACTTTTCATTTTTTATAATTCCCTTATTCCAAATAGCCTAAAGCCCATTAACAAACATTTCTGTGATAGACATAGGTAGAGAACAGTTCCTCTTCATACTTCAAAGCAAGGCCATAAAAGTGAAGAGGATCCTTAATTACAATTATTTCTTGTTCTGGCAGTTAATATGAGTCTTTCAGGGAAAAATGAACATTTAAATGAAATTTTGTTCTTTTATTTTCAAACCTTGAAATAAATGAATGTTTTGATTAATTTTTAATTATTATTTTAATAAAAATGTTTTGTAAAGTGTGGTACTTCCTGTTTTAAGATCCTTTGATTTCTATATTTATAATCAATTGTGATTTTATTCCCTAAAGGCACAGAATTCTTTTTCCAATACTAAACTGCAATTCATGTACATAGTTTTCTCGAAAAGATATTTGAAATCACGATGAGTAAAATACTTTAAAAATGAAAATACATGTTACATTTATATACATTTCTCTGAAAAATTAGAGAAAAATATGACCATTTTAAACTTTCAAGAAAACTAATAAATTGTGTGTGTCCATTTTCTATAGCTCTTAGATTCAACTTAATACACTTAAAAGAAGGAGGAAACATTTAGTACTGCATTTGCAATATGCTACAGTTATAACATCTAGAATTAAAATAGTTAAATTTGTGATGAGAACATTTCACATCTCAAACTATGGACAGGAATGTACAATTGCTCAAAATTATTTTAGAAGTGAGGGGAGAAAGGAATGAGGAAAAAATCATTAAAGAATAGTAAATATGGATGATGTAAGAGTGCCTCATTCTAGGCCTGGCTTGAGGGTAAATTTGGTTTAGGACAGTGGTACATGTCATGGTTAACTTTGTGTCAACCCTGCTTGGCTAAGGGATACCCAGATAGCCAGTCCGTCATTGCTGGGTACATCTGTGAGGTGTTTCCTGAAGTGAGGTGTTTCCTGAAGCAATTGAATCAGTGGACTGAATATAAAGATGATCCACCCTCACTAATGTGGGTGGACATCATCCAATCTATTGAGAGACTGATAAGAACAAAAATGTGGATGAAAAACAAATTCTCTCTGTCTCTTCTTGAGCTTGGACAGCCATCTTCTCCTGTCCTTAGACAATGATAGCTCTGGCTTTCAGGTCTTCAGGCTCAGACTGAATTGTAATACTGAATTTCCTGGTTATCCAGCTGGCAGATAGTGGGGCTTCTAGTCCTCAATAATAGCATGAGCCAGTTCCCACAGTAAATCTACCACCCATCCATCTCTCCATCTAGCTATCCGTCTGTCTTCTATTGATTCTGTTCTTCTGGAGAATTCTGATTGATAAAGTAGATTTATGTAATATCTCTGAATATTTATCTATAAAATGTAATTAATGGTGAAAATTAAATGATAGTATATGGAAAGGTCTTTGAAACTACTAAGTACTCTAAAAGTACTTAATGAAATAACTAATCATGAAAATTACTTGGAAATGTATCTTTCAAGTTTCCTATTGCCCAAGATGTAGAGTTCTTTGAATTTTATTAAATGCTTTCTAAAAATACTGGTGATAAAATTTATTTACCAAATTACTTTCTCCTTATAAATATCCCCCCAGCTAGCTCTAAAACACTCAAAACACAGTACAATTTCTATGATCTATTGTAGAATTTGTGAAATTTTTGTTTTGCTTTGGTCTGAAGTGTGACTAAAAATTACAGAGATGGATTTTTCCCTTTGGATTATAAACTGAATTTGTAGGTAATTTCAAAAAGATAATTTATCAAAAGACTGTCAGTATCACCAGAATCAGAGAAAAGTTTTTAAGGTCATCTCATTAAAGACTTAAGAATCATTTGCATGTAGAAATCCTAATGTGCTTGCTAAAACTGTATCTTTACAGTTACAAGTTGTATTTTTATTTTTTACTTACCTGCAAGGAAAAAAAAAAAAAAACACCTCAATTTGCACCTACCACTAAGCTAACATCTTAAGCAGAGCAGCAGTATGGTGAGATAGAAACTAATTTGAACTACACTCAAGAAACTGAACCACCCTGTCAGTCATGTGGGCTTGTGAATTTTCACACCACTCCCCCATTTTCTTGTTATTTTTTCCTGGTTTGGAAATGGGATATCTGCAATGGACATCAAATCATCAGGATCCTTTCTGTGGCACCTTGTCTACATTCTTCATTGATTTCAATTATGTGGATGCATCACAAAAGCACCCCCAGACACCTAGTTCATAATTTGTAACAGTGAATGTATGATGCCTTTAGGTAGAGACAGTCTCAGAATAGTAATAAGATGCAGTGACAGATTATGCACAATGAATCTAACACGTATGAGTTAGGATGGCTTCTACCTTCCTCTGGATGGAACCAAGAGTTCAATGTCGGCAGTCCAATTGAAGGCTTCCAATTTGGGTTGTCATGGTAATCTGTGGTTTTCCTTCTCAGGCTCAGAGTTGCTTTCCTTTGCCTTTAGGCTTCAAATCAACATTGCACCCAGGAAGAAGGGAATGGTTTAGGGGCAACCTACATGTGCCAGCTAAGTTCTGTTTCCTCCTCCTCCCCTTCCTTCTTCCCCCCTCCCTGTATTTCTTTTCCTCCTTTCCTCTTCCTTTCTTTTCCTCTTTTTCCTTCTTCTCCATCCCCTTAGAAAAACTGTAGCTCTTCTAGAGATTCTGCCCAGAAGACTTGCATTTGTACCTAGCTGATTGTTCACAGTTGTATCATGACCATCGTGAAAGCAAGAAAGCCTGGGTGATGGACTGTTTCTAGTCATGTTTAGGCTTTGCTCATAATTTCTGTTGTTAGGAAGAAAAGACAATGGAAAGAAGCAGTCAGCCTCTAGCCTGTCTGACTCACTCTACTTATCACTGCTTTTAAAATTTTTCTTTCAAAGTCCAGTGCACTCCAATTACAATCCAATGTATTCAAAATATTTGTCATTTTGTGGTATCTTGTCATATGTTCAATGTCATCCTTTTCCTGAATATCAATGATGGCATCTCACTTTCATTGTTTACCTTAGTGAGAGTTTAACATGAGATTTATTATTTTCTCATTTTAGGTTTGAAATCCTTCTAGCTCTGGCATATATTAAAATAAATGACACATTTCTAATGAATTTTGAGTGTATCTGGTTTGAATTTGGGGCACACTCAAGGCTAACGACTCAATAAATAGTCTCAAAACTTTTGCACAAGATGCCAAATTACTTTGATTTAGTCAAGAGCAGGAGATGATCCATGTTATGTTTTAATACTTCAGATCATTGGTGCATTGGCAAAAACCTGCTTACCTTTTCCATTACCCAAAGCACCCTGGATTGATAAAGGCAAAGTGAAATGCTTTCAATGGTTGTAATAAGAGTCTGAGCACAAAGATTGTGCCTGACAAATTTGGGATGCCTGTGATTTCTTTGAAATATTATTAGGTGTTCACATAGAGAATTATTACTTTTTCCCCTTACAATCTTTTGTTAAGAGTTTAACTATTTTGTGATATCAGATTTGTTTGTTTACTTTAAAAAAAATCTATATCTCATGGCCTAGTATAATCCTGGGAGATAGTCAAAATATATGTTAAATGAGTATAATTTTTTATGTTCCATTGTTGAAGTACGTTTGTTGGAATAGATTTCTAAGTCTCTCTCTACTATAATTTCCTAATTAGAAAATATACTTGTGAACTTGTTTATCAGTGTGGAGTAATGTAATGTACTGATTTGGAATTAGAAAGGCATGAGTTTGAGTTTCAGTTCCACAATGTATCTTGCAGAAACTACAAAATTAACTTTTCAATGAATGTATTCATTCATTCATTCATTCATTCATTCATTCATTCATTCACATAGCAGGACTGCTTTAGATGTTGAAAATATGTGAGTAGAAATAAGACCAAAAAGCCCTTTGCTTCCTAGCAGCTCACTTTAGTGTGAGACAAAAAGTGATGTGATAAAGGCTTTATCTACCTCTTTACCGTTGGGGTGCTTAGTCATGCTTGCTTCCTAGCATTATGTGTGGATTTAGTCCATAGGTATCCACACCTATCATTGTTCACAATGTTCAAAATTTTTTTGAAGTGTGAAACTTTAAAACTTTGAAGTGATTTGAATGACTATTTTCTCAGTTCTCTCAAAAATAAAAGAGCTCATAGCATTCTAGAAGCTCAAGAGGAAGGCTCAATTATTTGTAATAGAAGCCTGTGCTCGGAATCTCCAAACCTACCTCCAGGTCCAGTGATTCACCAGGAGGACTCGTAGGCTGCTGCACACAGTCATGCTGGAGGAGCTGACCCATTACATACTGCAGAGGGTACAGAACAAACTCAGCAAAGGAGACACGTGGTAAAGTTCTGAGGATACCAGGTGCAAGCTTCCAATGGCCTCCCAGTCACATGGGACTCCCTTAATTCCCCAGCAAGCTGTGACAACACTTTGAAATGCTGTCCATAAGGAAAGCTCATTAGAGACTTGGTGTCCAAAGTTGTCACTGGGGACTGGTCATGTAAGCATGCCATTTAGTATCTCTCAGAAGGAAAGCAGGCATTCACTGTAAACCATATTTTTTGGATGTTCAGGTGAGGCACCGTGGACCACTCTTAGAAGTTAGAGAATAATTATGAATTCTTCTGAATTTCTGGTTCCCAGATGCCAAAGCTGAACTCCATAGGCAGGCCAATCTATGCAGAGCAGTCTCAGACTAAGACCTGCTTTGTTTACTCTTTTCTACACCAGGCCTATGGCATTTGGTTAAGAGAGATGACGGCCTTCAGGGGTCTTTGCAATGCTTGGTAAAAGGGTGCTCAAGTAGGACTAAGAGCAAAGATAAGAACAGAAATATACTGGGACCCTTTCTCTCTTCCCTTCTTCTATGCAGAGGAGGTGAAAGCTAAATGGTAAACACTCACTGTCATTAGTTACCTTTTGATTCTCATCCTAGCTTCCCTCCTAGAGAGAACAGAGGGAGGGGGTTTTTAAACCTCTTGTACACGCAAGACAAATTTAGCTGTACTCCTGAAAAGCGCTATGCTGTATCCCTATGTTTTACATAAATTGGGGTTTGCAATATAAAAGCAAGAACCCTTTGGAAAAGTGAGCATTCTGTTTATAAAATTCACTTCTTATATCATTCATCCTTAAGTTCAGAGTTTACTGTTTTGAGATTTTGTAAAGTCTCACCTGTGAGGCATTTGAATGTTTTGCATCTGATTCTTTAGTGAACATTCCAACATACTGAACTGCCTGGACATGACTGAACTCAGAAAATCTGGATTTCTTGTTACCATATGGTATTTGTGCTTTCAATTTAGTTTCTGCTGCTGAAATAATGTAGCTTTTGGCTACAGGATATAATTACATGACCAAAAATAAATCCTTACACCTCTCTAAATGAAGCAAGAAATTATAAAAGCAAAAGTATCAAAATACAACCTTATTGTATTTTTCTTAAGATATTCTTGCTCATTTTATTTCAGGACTGTGGCTACATGGCCTTTATCCAAGAAAGTGAGTGATTATTTTAGCAAGCAAAAAGGAGAAAGAAGTGTGTGGGAATAAATTATTTAAATTGTTGCTTTCTTTGCAGTTATAATAGTGCATGTAACTGGCGGGACTACAATATTTAGAATTCAAGGATATTTATCTCTAACTCAAAATGTTTTGAGTTCCACAATGTTTTGCATTTGCAGTTTTTTGAAATATGATAACAATTGATTTAGAGGAAAAAGGCATTTCCTTAATCCAACATTAATCCCTTCATGGCATAGCTTGACCAAATGAGAAACAAAGAAAGTAAAGGAAAGAAATATTTCATGCTCATATTTTAAATTCTGGAGGAGACTCTAAGACTGAATTCTAGCTATTTGTTTTCAGTATTTATTACAGTTTAAATTAAAGTGTGCATGAGCTTTGTTCATAATTTCCTAATACCCTGCAGCTCTATACAACTAACAAACTGCATTTCCATAGAAAATGCTACATTTATCCTTATTTTAAAAAAGTTTGTATTGAAGATAGAAAACATTGGAACGATATATATATTACAGCCATCATTTGTTTAAGCACTGTAATTTTAAAGTATCTACTGTTTCTAGGGCTGGTTAATAACTGAAGACATGATTTGTTTCCAGGGAACTAATTCATTCAAATTTAAGAGGAATAAGAGAAGGAAATAGTAGTATAAAGAATTTAGATGTAGGTGTGCTTGTATGTGCTTCTGTGTATCCTGGCACAATGAAGAATAAAAGGAAACCTACTCAAAGAAATGTATTTTTCAGTACTTGCTTTATTCTTTGTCATTTTGACAACCCCTATAAAACCACATATAATCTATAGATTATTGGATATATCACTTATCCAAATCTGTGCTAATCATTTATCATATGATAAGATGATACAGATTTTTGCTAAGATAATTCTAATTTCTTTCTATTTTATTCTCATCAAAGATGAGATGTATAATGGTATGAAGCTGTAAATCAGTAACAGGAATGATCCTGGAAAATTCAAAAGTCTATAGAAATCGATCAGCCTTCTCCTGAACAACCAGTAGGTCAAAGACGAAGTCAAAGGGAAATTTGAAAAATAACCTCAGACAAATGACAATGAAAACACATTTCAAAACCTATGGGAAACAGAAAAAGCAGTTCTAGGAAGGAAGTTTACGCAGTCAATGCCTACATTAGAAATGAAGAATGATCCCAAATAAATAACCTAACATTATGCTGCAAGAAACTAGAAAAAGAGCAAACAAAATCCAAAGTCTGCAGAAGGAAGGAAATCATAAAAATTAGAAAAGAAACATATAAAACACAAAACAGTAAAACCACAGGAAAAAAAAATCAACAATGCCCCAAAATGACTTTTTGAAAAAAAAAAAAAAAAAAAACTAAATCCACAAATTCCTATCTACAGTAGAGGAGAGAGTGAAATAGTTCACTCAGATAAATAATATCAGAAATAAAAGAATCACAACAGATGCCCCAGAAATAAAAAAGATCATAATGGACTGTTATGAACAAAGAATCATATGCCAATAAATTGGATTACCTAGAGGAAATAGATAAATTCCTAGAGAAAGATAACTCACCAAGATTGAAATGGGAGGAAATAGACAGCTCGAATGTACCAATAACAGAGAGAGAGAAGTAGCAACTAAAACCTTCCAACAGAAAAAAGTCCCAGTCTTAGCAACTTAGTGAGGCCTAAACAACTTAATGAGACTTGGTCTCAAAATAAAAAAATAAAATAAAAAGGGCTGGGGATGTAGCTCAGTGCTAAAGAGTTCCTGGATTCAATCTCTAGTATGGGAAACACACACACACAGGCACACGCACACCTGTGCATGCACACACAAATTCATCTCAATTGGTGGAGATCATCTTAATTGATGAAGAAAATTTGTCAAAGTTCAGCATCTTGTTTTGCTAAAAACTCAACAGTTTAGGTATAAAAAGAAAGTTCTTCAACATGGGTCATTTATAAAAACTCACAGCTAAGACTATAATCAATGGGAAACAACTGCCATCTTTTCCCTAATGTCCACTCTCGCCACTTCTATTCAACATAGAATTAGCAAACATACCAAGAGCTATCAACACATTTAATGAAAGTTACCCAAATGAGAAAGGAAAAATAAAGTTATAAAATTATCTGGAATTGTAGATGACATTATCCTTTGTAGAAAATCCTAAGGATTCTACCAAAAGATCTGTTTAAACTAACAAATGAATTCAGTAAAGTTGCATGATAAAAATTAATCTACAAAAATCAGTGACATTTTACGTACAAATAATGATTATCTGAAAAACTTAAGAAAAAATCCAATTGGTTATAACATAGAAAATTACTAAGAAAAAATTTTAATGAAGGAGAGAAAGACTTATATGCTACAATTTTAAAATATTGATGATTTGAAGAATTTGAAGAATTTGAAGAGGACACAAATACATGGAAACTATCTCATGTTCATGATCAGAAGAATTAATATTGACAAAATGACCATACTAAAGCAATACAGATTCATATAGATTCAACATAGTCTCTTTCAAAATATCCAGTGGCAGTCTTCACAAAAATAAAAAAGAAATCTAAAATTAGTATGGAACCACAAAATATCCTGAATTGCCAAAGTTGGAGTCATCACATTTCCAGATTTAAATTATATTATGAATCTATAGTAATCAAAACAGTATGCTACTGGCAAAAACAAACAAACAAACAGAAGTATAGATAACTGGGATCTTGGGAATAGAATAAAGAGCTCAGGAATAAATCAAAATATCTATGGTCAACTAACTTCCAACAGGGCATCAAGAGAACACAATGTGGAAAGAACATGCTCTTCAATAGACGGTGCTAGAAAACTGGTTTACGTAAGCAAAGGAATGAAATTGGCCATTATCATATGTTATACACAAAATTCAACTCAAAATTAATAAAAGTCCTAAAGAAACTATAAAAGTCCTAGAAAAGAACATAAAAAAGGTATTTGACATTGGCCTTGCCAACTATTTTTTGGATATCACAGCAAAAGCTCAGTCTAAAAAAATCAAAAATAAATACAGATATGTCAAATTAAAACACTTCTGGACAGCATAGTAAACAATGAAAATGAAAAGCCAACCTACAGATTGGGAAACATTTGCAAACTACATATCTGAGAAGGAGTTATTTGATTATCTAAAATCTATAAATAGCTTTCATATCTCAGTAGTAGAAAAACAACCCAATTGGAAAATAAGAAGAAGGAAAGAAACTAAACTGACATTTCTTCAAAGAATACAAAGATGACCAACAGGTTTATGCAATGGTACTCAACATTGCTGACCATCAGGGAAATTAAAATTCCACAATGAGATATCTCCCTCACATCCGTTGGGATGATTACGATGAAAAAGACAAGAGAGAGCACTAGTTTTTAAGGATATGGAAGAAAGAAAACCCTAGGACACACTTTAATGGGAATGTAGTTTAGAGCAGTCATTATGAAGAACAATATGGAAGTAAAGAAACTGACAATAGAACAAATCATATAGCCCAGCAATCCCTCTAATGGGTATATGCCAAGAGGAAATAAAATTACCATCATGTCAATATATCTGTACTCCCATGTTCATTATAGCATTATTCATAATAACCAACATATGGAAATAAATACATGTTCATCAATGGATGAGTGAATGAAGGAATAACATGCCATATATACTTGTATATGTAAATGTGTCACTCATATGTACACATATGCATGTATGAATGACCCATTTTTCAGCCTATGGAAAACCTAGGGTATAGATACATACATTTATTTACCATTCAGTATTTACAAGGTAAGATTCAAAATGATTGTTTAATTCTCAAATGGCCTATCTCTGGCCCCATATGAACAAATATATTTTTATTTTAAGAAATAGCAGGCAATAAAGTCAATATGCCAACTATTGTTGGAATGTGCATTAAATAACTTTTAAAAGCATGTGAAAGAATTTTTGGCTACTGACACTGAATCAAAGATGGACTTAAGAAATGAATAGCTAAACAGGTAAAATATTTACCTAGACCAAATTCTTTTCTATCCACTTTTCTATTTTTGTCTCTTTGAATAGCAGAATGTGTATTATGGTTTAGAATGATTAACCAATATGTCTTTACACTTAAACCAGAAAAAAATTTAACTCAATATATGTTATTTCAGTTAAATAAAAAAAAAAAGAAGCTGACTTTGCCATTTGCCACAACATAAATGGGACTATAGAACATTATGCTAAGCAAAATAAGCCAGACACAGAAAGAAAGATATTGTGTAATTCACTTCCACGTGGAATCCAAAAATATAGGGCAAATATACAGAGAGAACAAAAGAGTGGCTATCAGGGCAGGAGGTGGGGGAGGAAATGGGGCGATTAGTTCAAAAGATACAAAGCATCTCATATGTAGGATGAACAAGTCTAGAGATCTAATGTACAATATGAGGATAATAGTAAATACAATGTTCTATTTTACCTGTCCAGTCACCCCCTAGTGAAAAAGAAACTACTTGGGGCTGGGGTTGTAGCTCAGTGGTGGAGGGCTTGCCTCTTACATGTGAGGAACTGAGTTCAATCCTGAGCACCACATAAAAATAAAGGTATTGTGTCCATCTACAACTAAAAAAAAAAAAAAAAAAATTAATAAAAGAAACTACTTGAGATGATATATAATTTGTTTCACTATAGCAACCATTTAACTATCTATATGTACCCCATAACACCATGTCGTCATCCTCCAATATACACAACCAAATTTATTCATAAAAACCAAAATGAAGCCCCATACAATGGCCCACACCTGTAACCCCTGCAACTTGGGAGGCTGAGGCAGGAGGATAACCAGTTCAAAGCCAGGTTCAGCAATGTAGTGAGGCCTAAGCAATTCCCTGATATCCTGTCTCTAAATATAGTATAAAAAAGGACTGGAGATGTGACTTAGTGGTTAAGCACCCCTGGATTCAATCCCTGGTACAAAAAAATAAATAAACAAACCAAAATCAACTCAACAAAGCATGCTTACGTATAGATTTAATTCTCAGTTATTAAAGATTTTAATATAAAATAATTTTTAAGAGTTTGCTATGATAAGAGTTAATATACATAAATAAATGACAAAAATTTGCCAGGTATTAGTTTATTAATACTGAAAAATATAATTTTTACTTTTAAAACTCACCTACCACTAAGATTTAGAGAAACCTTCCTAAATTATTGTAATTATTATTTATAAAATAAAGACTAGAAATTACTTCTACCCATATTTATCAAATGCCTACTAAGCATGGGATGTAGTTCTTATATGAGATCTCCTGTTATTGTGGGAGTTGTATAAGTAAATAGACATTTGTAATACAACCTCATAAGTACTGTATTCTAAGATTACTGTAAAAATCCACAGAAGGAACACTATACTCTATCAATAGAAGGAACTAAATTTATGAAGTCTTTTTCAAAGAAATGATATAGGAGTTGGATTATAATTACAAGGATTCATGTATATCCCAGGTTGTCATTATTATCCACAATCCATTGTATTTTAAAACTATTACTATTTCAATATAGAATCAGCAAATGTTATCCCAATGATTGTTACTTTAAGTTAAAATTCGATTGATTCTACTCTTCACAGATACCTATCTAACTAAAACAGACAGAAAAACAGAAAGATATTTAACCAACTCTGAATTGAAATTACTTCATAATGTTTATGGATAGGGTGGTCACCCATCCTGGTCTGACCAGGGTCTCTTGGGGATTTGGCAAAGCCCTAGGAAAACCTGCAGTCCTGACCAAATGTGCAGGTGGTCGTTCCATCCTTGGGATCTTCCCTACCAGTGTGATTCATTTCTACCCATTTATTTGCAAATGTGCATTCTTGTAAAAAAATTTTGCAAAGTAATGCCATCTAAATGATCAGAAGTAACACTTGACTGAAATAAGTATGAGAAACATGCACATAGAAGATACTTAAAATAGTGATAACTAGAAACCACAGAAGGCAAATCAAAGAAGTTATGATACAAGTTCAATGGCAATTTAAAGTTATACTGAATATTGTGTGCATGTACAAATATGTAACAATAAATCCCATCAATATGTACAACTATAGGGCACCAATTAAAAATAAAGTGATACAAAAGTTCATAAGATGGATCTGCTTGGGTTTTTCTTCCTCCATTTTCTTTCTATCCTTGTTTTTCTTTTTTCTCCTATAATTTAGCAAAACAAAGCAATGTGCTCTTCAACCTCTGTCATTTAGCATGGTGATCCTGGACTTCTCCCTTAAAATGAATTGAGACTTTCCGTATTTCCTCTCAATTTATTAGATCATTCCACATCCAATGCCACTAGAGGCTACTACCTCCGTGAATTTCTCCTCTCTCAATTTATGAACAACATACTGTTCTGGTTTTCCTCTCCCAAGTTGACTCTTCTTTCTCAGTCACTTCTTAAACATCCCTTATTTCACTTGCTCTTAATTTAAACATTTGTGTTCCCTGGAGTTTTATCATCGACTTGCTTCTCTCTTTAACCCACACACTATACAGACATTGTGGATAGAAACATCTACCGATTTTTTTTTAAGAAAGAAAAAAGTATCAACATGAAGCTTAAACTCCAGTGGAGAGAAATGACCAATAAACAAATAAAATTATATGAAATTTGATCAGATGCCCCTAAGAGTTATGGAGAAAAATTAAGTCAGGAAGGAGGCTGTGTTACATTCCTATGGCTGCTAGAACAAATTATCATCGACTTGGTGACTTAAAACAATAGTGATTTTTTTCTCACACAGTTCTGAAAGCTGACTTCATAACTAGGTTTGTGTAAGGCCATCCTGTGATAGCCACACAATTACAATGCCATACAGTAACGCATTTCTCAGAGCATGTCCTGGTCATGACTGTACTTACCCTATTCCTCAGCTAGGAGCCTGCGACCATCTTAGACAAATGAACTATACTCCATGTCCCAACTCCAAATCTTGTCAATCTGAATCCTACCCCTAGAAATCTAGCAAGGTATATCCACACCTAACTTCACTCCTTTATCTAGACCATTCTTATTGTTTTACGGGTTCTCCACCCCATTCTCCACCCTGCTTTAGAAGGAATTTCTTACAAAACAACTGTACCATGTCACCTCTTTGTACAATATCCTGTCATTATGCTACAGTATTTGAGAAAATCTTTAGTTTTCCTTACAAGTAAACAGAATTCTCCACAGTTTTTTTCCATGAAATACTCCAAAAATAATTTTCATGACAAAAATTGTCCCCATGGCTTCCAAAGATCTTTTTTAAATCCCATGTTAACCAATAATCTCTGTTCTTTTCCTACCACTCTACTGAAACATCATAAACCAGCCCTACTCAACTTAACCATGCAGCTGTAGTTATCATCACCATCATCTGGTCCCCAGAAAGAACACCAAAAATATACATGATAGTGGTTGGGCAATTTGTGTGTGTGTGATTTTAATCCATGTAACGACCTTAGTCAGGGGTTTATTCTGATCTATATATTATACTTAAGAAGAATGGAGCACCAGAGCTTAAGATTCTTCCCTATAGAGGATTACCATACACAAGACAAGGATTTCTTACCTAGAAATTGGGGTTAAAGGACTGGGGATGTGGCTCAGGGGTAGGCTGCTTGCTTCATATGCACGAAGCCATGGGTTTGATTCCCAGTACCATAAAAGAGAGAGAGAGAGAGAGAGAGAGAGAGAGAGAGAGAGAGAGAGAGAGAGAGAGAGAGAGAGAGAGAGAGAGAAGGAGGGAGAAGGAAGAAAGAGGAAGGAAGGAAGGAAGGAAGGAAGGAAGGAAGGAAGGAAGGAAGGAAGGAAGGAAGGAAGGAAGGAAGGAAGGAAGGAAGGAAGGAAGGAGAGAGAGAGAAAGAAAGAAAGAAAGAAAGAAAGAAAGATTAATAATATCCACTGCATAGAACTACAATTTTAAGGATTGACTTTAAAAGGATACATAGTACAGATGCCCTAGTGCAGCAGACCACTCCTTAGACTGGGGGACCACGTTAGGGTAGGTTGCCTAACACAATCATAGTATAGGAGAGGGTTAAGGGTAGATAATTCCAACATTCATTCATTCAACAAACATGCCTTTTGAGTTTTTTTTGTGCGATGTACTGAGATTACAAAGATTTATTTTGAGGGAAAAAGAAGTCCTCGCCTAAAGATTTCATCATATATCAATATATGAAAAATTTGTAAATCAATATTGTTCCTTCTACAAATGTTTATTTAACACTAACTCTGAGTTCAGAGCTCTAGTAGGTAAGAAAAAAAAAAAAAAAAAAAAAAAAAAAACCAAACATTCAATCTACCAGGTAGAGGTTCTGAATGTCCTTGGCTGGTACAAGACCCTCCTCATCCCATCCATCTCCATTGATCTCTTCCTTCTCCATATTGCTTGCATGTGACTCACTTGAGTTAGTCCACCAGTAATTGGAAGGAAAATTGTTTCTCTTATTTATTTTTGAGTCCCTCACCACTTCCCATTCAGTGCTAAGGAAAACAGAACAAAATTTAGCCTAAGGGTGGTACCTGAAAAATGGCTAGTAATAAAACAAGTTATTAAAGACAGAGCGCAGATCCTAAACAGGAATAATAGTCATTCCTGCAAGTCTGCCTTGTGGCTGTTTGAGACCTCGGTACTGTTTAGGCTCAGGCAGGCAGATCCTTTTACAGATCTGTTGGTTGAAGGGAAATGATGTCAATTTCATGGAGTCTGTTCTACTTGCCTGTACAGCTTTGGCACTATGAAAGAAAATAGCAGGAATGTTCCTCCGGGGCAGGGGCTGGCTTGGAGTTGACACACCTGCCTGGAATGTGCAGTCACTCATGGCGAACCAACTCATCTCCATCTGTTTCGGGCTCTAGCAACAGGTGATCCTAAGGAATGTCTCAGGAGAACTTGGAATTTAAAATTGATGGAGAATACATTGTTCAAGTGATCATTATAGGCAAATGGGAATGTTGTTCAACTTTCTTGCCTATCATTTATAACTGACTTTCATTACATGAGGGGGAAGTACTGCAACATTTTTAATTCGTAGGACTTCAAAATGTTCTTGTCTCTGATTTAAATAAATCTTAGCTATCATCTTGAAGTTTCTTGCCCTTTGCATAGTGATATTCCTTTCTGTATAATAATCTAACTATAACCTGACCAGGGAAACTCATTGATAACCACTCATTTATGAGTTATCTCTTCATATTTATGTAAATTAATACTTGTAATTATTTATTCAAATTATGCAAATTACTAAGGCCAATTCTGCCTTAGGTTTAATCTTTTTTTCTTCAACTCACATTCTTAACCATATTTTTTAAACATTAATGATTCTATGTTTCCTTACAGACATCACATAAAGATTTTCTAAAAGCTAGAACAGGTAGCTGAATGCTGTTTAGTGGATTTCAATTTTAAATCACAACAAAAGAAACAGCCAACCAAGCATGAATGGGTTTTCTCATAAATACACATTTTTAAGTTCTAAAGATAAAAAGTACATGCAAATGTCACCTTGAATGCTAAGCGGAGCTTTTGATGTGCTTACTTTGAATTTCCCTAAATTTTTCTCATGCAAAAGATTTTACTAGTGCATTTTCAGTATAAGTTTACTGCTTGGTTTAAAGTTGGTACAGCTCAAAAGAAAAAAAAAAGGAGAAGCCAATGAAAGTTCATGCATTCACTTTTGGTATTAATTAACTGAAAATTTAGTTAGAAACTAAAACAAGCCTGGCCACTGTTCCCACCACTGTTTGTTACCACTTAATAACCAAATTATCTGCTATTTCTTTTTATTTATTTAAGCAGTTATGGGTTTATTTTCTAGCTTCTTAAAATTACATAATCTTAGTTTTGAACCTGCTTACTAAGAATTTTTAGTGTCTGTAATCTGTATTCATTGTTACAAAATCACTCAATTTCACATTTAGAATTTTTTAAAGCAACGAATTAACAGGATAAAAATTTAACTTTATGCATATCATATAGCATTTCCTTCCTGTTATAAAGTTAAAAGCATGGAATCTATTTCTGTGTTCTAGATTATATCAGTGATATATAACAATACATACTTTATTCATACTCAGAGCAGATACTTATATTCTTTTTTTAAATTTATTTATCTATTTTTTACAGACTGCATTTTGATTCATTGTACACAAATGGGGTGCATCATTTCATTTCTATGGTTGTATACGATGTAGAGTCATTCCATTTGTGTAATCATACATGTACATAGGGTAATGATGTCTGTCTCAGCGCCCACTTCTTTTTAATATTTACCAATTTTTGCCACTGTTCTATGTTTATGACTGTTATCCTCTATCACCTGAGGCATTAACATAACTAGCCTGGAATTTACTTTATTTTAGAGCAGATACCTCCAAAGACGTCAGTGCTCTGCACTCTCCTCCATGACCAAGCCTACTTCATTATACAACCATCTCTAAATTCTTGAATCCCTCACAGCTTCGCCAATTACTCCAGCCGGCCTCCTCATCAAAACCTTTCCATTGAGATTTCTGGGACCCCTATTTCTTCATGAGAATGGAAGAAAACTAAAACAAACAAACAAACAAACATAAACAATAAAACAAAAAACCTACCTACCTTCCATGTTCTCCAATATTATAGAACATTCTATTGTTTTTCCTGATACATGGTATAGTTTACAGAAGACACATATACCCCTGATGATATTCCAAGAGTTGAACTTCAACCACTTTCTCCTAATCTATAAATGGAAATTTTTTAAAACTTAATATTTATCTTTCCAATTTCTTATTTTTCATTCTCTAACCAACTTCCAGAGACTTCACTTTTTTTATTCTAATACACCCATCTATGATCTAAGTTTCAAATTTAATGAATCACTTCCTAATTCTCAAATTCAGTAAGTCATTTTCCAATTTCTTATTGAATTCTTGTGGCATTCGGCACTGTAAAATTCTGAAATCTCTGAGCTTTCCTCATACCTCACTGTAAGTCTCTCAGGATTCTTTCTTATCTTCCTCATCCTGAAATGTTGCTTTAATGCATTGTATCTTCCTTGACCTCACTCTATATGGTTCCTGGAGTAACCAGTCCCTGCAAACTTTATGTTCTCATTTGCCATCAAAATGCAGAATCCTGTTCATCCCACAGCTAACTAGGAAGGTACTTCTGGATTTCCTACACTTCCCTAATTGCTAGAAGTTAAAATTCAAACCTACGATCTTCTCCATTGAATATCATATACATGCTTTCCTCTTATCTGAATTGAATGCACCACCCTTTCATCTAGTTACCCAATACTGCAAATCTCTAGTTGTCTATGACCATATCCAATCTCAATGTCAATTAATCACTAAATACTGTTAATTTTAGCTCTGAAATATTTTGAGAATCTGTTGGTCACTCACTCCATATGCCCTTTAGATCTCAACCAGTGGTCGTTGCTCAGATTCAGGCTTTTAGCAATGTCTGAATGCCTGACGTAGAATCTAACTTACCTCCCTACCTCTAGTCTTATTATTCTCATACATTATCCCTCAAGCAATGCTCCAAGAAGATACAAAAGTGACAATACACTTCTTTCTTCCTTTTTTCTTATATCTATCTCTCCAACAGCCTGTGAACTCTTTGAGGGAGGGGGCTGGGATGTATCTTATTATCTTAAGTGGTCCCAGCATCTGGTAAGGAGACAGTCACAAAATAATTATTTAAAAAATTAATTAGTAATCGAGTTTTGTTCATGCAGAACAAGTAAAACATGTGGTTTTCATGTTCAACTGTTACAGTTAATAGAATAAAACATTCTTCAGGTCTTTGCTTTTAAAAGTTCAGGATATGAAATTGATAAATTTCTCATGTAATCCTTTCCCATAAGCTATATTCCATCTGTTATTTATTTCTTAGAAAATATCTTCTTGGATTATAATTCAATTGAAACTCCCTTCAGCAAGGGATTTATCTAGGCTACAACTGTTCATCCAGAAGACTATTCTTATCATTATTTCTCTTATTGGATTTTGATATATCTTTTCTCATGTTGATCTGCTTCCACCAAAGACTAATAATTAGAAGAAAACATGGACACTGGCTACATACATATGGTAGGAGGGCAGGGCAAGCTTGTAGAAAGAACATGAACTTTGAGACAGACATGCTGGACTCCAGTACCAACCATGCAACCAAATTTCTCAATCACTCTGAAACTTGTTCCCTGTCCTTTTAAAATCAGAATAACAGTATTATTCCATAGCATTATTGTGAAATTGCATAAGTTAATGCTTTAAAAATAGCTGGCATAGTAATCATAATTTGACTTCTGCTTTGCCCATTTAGAGCTGACATTAATGTACTGGATAAAAGAGCATGAAGAATTAAATAGATGCTTAAGTATTTAATAATTTGCCTATTCTCTGATTTATATTAACACATATAATGAAAATAGACTTCTCAAAAGTAAAATTTTCAGTAATATAAAATAAAAGCAAGAATGATGTAATTTTTTTTCTGCTGCAGCAATTAACTTATTTCTGCATTACTTGACTAGTTGCAGAAGTTTTCCCTTGATTATATGAAAGTACAACTTGGGTGAACTTTTCATAATTGGCAAAAGGAAAAAAAAATCACCTCAAAGCAAAAATTAGAGGAGAGAATATTCTACATCTTAATAGAAAAACTAGCACAGACAGGAAGTTACAAATGGTACCTTCTGGTGCCAAATGAATGGAGAAGGAAGGGCAAAAGGAAAGGAGATTTTAAAGACAAAAATTCTCATTATGATGATTGATTGTTTAAGCAAGGTTAGTTTTTTTGAAGCTTATGTACCTGTTAAATTTAAGACGGCAAACAACAAAATGTTACTGCTAATTAGACATCCAATGAAATGTCATATGAAAAGGTTAACTATTTTAAAGAATGTTAAGTATTCTTGTACTTAAAATGTCATTGTTCTTAGTTTCGAAGTTGAGCTCCTTGACAAAACAGGAATGAATACATGCTCTAGAGAGGGAGGAGAAAAGTGCTGTGGTTTGTGCAGACTATAAAAAGACAAGAAAATATTATAGCAACCTTTCGTCCTTCATTTAAAACATTACATTTAACCCTTCCTACAGGGACTTAGGTCAAGACTTCTTTTGGTGTATGAGGCCCTGACCTTAGGCAGATTTGAAAACAAAACCATCAAGTATGCATGGAAAGCCCATTTGGAGTCACTAAGGAGAGTGTGAACAAAACGGGTAAGGTTGCCAGCCCCAGGGGAGGTTGCATTGCAGTGGGGGAAGACATAAAATAGGGAAACTGTGATACCAGGTGATACCCAGGAGCAACAAGCGCTGTGAAGAATGGCAACAGTGATTTTTTCACTCCCTGTAGTAATGGTGGGAGAAAGGTTCTCTGAAGAGGTGAGTATATAAGAAGGGCCCTTGCTGAAGAGAAGCAGCAAACATGGATTCCTTAGCCAAGAGGGCTGTGAAGAGGTGAGAACCTTTAGTTGTGCTCCATTCCTGCCTGCTGCAGTCCTGGCCACCTCTGCAGTAGGTGGGTGAGGGGCACGGGAGCCCGTGATAGATGGCATCTCATTTCCTTATCCAAATCAACCATCCCTTAAGCTGACCTAGCTACCTCCTCCCTCCAGAAACAATCCTCAGAAACTAAGGGAACTCGGACTGAGTCTCTCAGCAACAATCAACAACCAACCTGGTTACTCTCGCTCAGTCTATGCAGTCTACGCATGCTCTGAAGGCCAATTCAACCACAGAAGTAACTGCAAAGTTTACCCATTCTTGAGCACATATCAAGTCTCAGGAGCTTTATGTGTATCGCCTCCTTTGACTCCCCACCACGATCCTGTAAGTAGGGACATTATTATTCATGGGTACACAAATAAGGAAACTGAGGCTTAGGAAGGTAAATCATTTGTTCAAAATAATGAGTCCATAATAAAAGCTAATCCCTCCTAGTTTGCCTTAAGGGTGTTGACTTGGACAACAAATCAGAATCAATGTGATTGATTAAGAAATAAAAGAACAGAACTCCAGGGTATACACAGAATATACAAGTGTAGGCATTGTCTTATTTTTTAGATTGGACCTATCATTATTTATTCAGTCATTTTATGCAGTCTAGGTCTTTTTAAATGTAACCAACCAAACCTATTTGGTGAGAAATTCAGTAATGCTCCACTGGTCTCAGTTCTTCAGAGGATGGGAAGCTGCCAAAGTATGTTGGCACATGCATCCTCAGCTACAAATGCTCTTAGAAAGTGGATGAGTGCTTGCCAGCCTGTGAAATCCTGCAATGCCATGTTCTCTTCTTAGGTATGTTGAGCAAATAGTCAAAGCTACCATTTGTGGCAGAGGTAATATTTTAGGACTTAAGAGCTTGGCCTATATCCCTCCTCTGCAATTTACTACAACTTACTTGCTGCCTATTATGACTTTGTTTTGTTTTAGTTGAATGTTCATTATGTTGCTGAATGTTCATTTTGGGCTGGGGACTGTTCCCTTAACTTCACAATTAATCCTTCTAATAGTCCCAGGATGGACTGTTAGTCCTATTTTATGGAGGAGGAAACTATATTCAGAGTTGAAATAATGAATTGTTAAAAGCCATACAATTAATAATCTACACAGCTGGCATTTGAACCCCAGGTTTCTCAGATTTAACAGCCTATGTTTCCCCCACTACATGACACTGTGTGATTAAAGAGGGACAGTGATGTGACTATGTAAGAGAGAGCCAGCTTTGTCATGGGGACTAAGCTAACAGTTCCTATACAATCTCCGCAAAACATTGTTTCCCCATTTTTTCAAATGATTGGTAATTTTGATTTGTAGACCAGTCTAGAGATGTATTTTTGGAGAAGCTAAGGAGAATATGGACCTCAGATAGAAGGATGGGGATCTTGATTCCAATCATCTGATACAGAGAGCAGGTTGGCACAGGGAACCAAGCTAATCATAGGATGCCTTGGCCAGTTGCTTCACCTGAGAATCAATTTCTTCCAAGTGAGAATCGCTATGCCTATCTTATTAGGTGATTATGATTAAGGACATGAAATTAAGTACAGCACTCAGCTCCGTTCCTGTCATGCACATTATCCCCATGGCTCCTAAGTCAGGTCTGTACATACTTCCCATCATTTTCAGCTTCTAAGGCTCTACAAGGGGGCCTCTGGCCAACCTATAGGATTTAGAGGAACAGTTCCACTTCTATGCTGAGCATGACTTCTATCCAGGCAATGTCTTGAGAAGAACTGAAGAGACACCTGGAATGTAACCACAGCAGCATTTCCATAGACAGAGCACTTATCAGTCACTCAGAAAGAGTCCTCTCCCTTTCCTTCCCATTCTAAAGGCATTTGGAAAATGCACGTTAGTAGGTGACAAAAAACTAAAATGCACTGATTTGTTTTCTCTTCATCAGCCCAAAAGTTTTCTTCTCATACGCAGGTCTGCAGAGGATCCTCTACTGTGACGGTGCTTGGCACTCCTCATGGCAGACACGAAGAAGGTTTGCAGGTTTGCCTGGCTGCTTCCCCCAGGCTTGACATGGTTCCTGGAAAACCAGGCACTGGTCTGAGCCTCAGGCTACACATCATTTGTCTGATAGC
This sequence comes from Sciurus vulgaris, assembly GCF_902686455.1. Lineage (NCBI taxonomy): Eukaryota > Metazoa > Chordata > Mammalia > Rodentia > Sciuridae > Sciurus > Sciurus vulgaris. The sequence continues at coordinate 130,576,684 of NC_136469.1, read as the reverse complement.
CCTTACTCCTAATATAAATCTTTGTTGTGAGAACCAGAATCATAGGCCCTTCTCTGGACTAGTCACTTACTCATATATAAGGAACCTCATCTAATGGGGACTTCAAATCTCTGTTTTCAAAGCTCTTGGCCAACTACCCACTTCACTGCTAAAACTATTTATAGCCTCTCTCAGGTGCAGTATGATTTCCACGAATCAGCTCACTAAGTCATAATGGATTCCTCAAAGATTTCAGCCCAAATAAAGAGGAACCTGGGAAGAGAATCATTGGTCTCAGAACTGCATTGCAGCTCACTGAAGCAGGGCATTTTGAATTCTATTTTGTGCCTATGAATCTCAGAAGATCGTGGCCTATCAAAAGTCCATTTAGCTTTAATGCTTCACTCTGCAGAATGTGGACTATGAATCAGCAGCTTGTGCATCATTTGGGAACTGTTCAGAATTGTTGGAAAAGCAGAATAGCAGGCCCTATCCAGACCTCAGGATTTAGGCCAGCCAACTAAACGTCCAGGTGAACTGTCAACACAGTCAAGTTCCACAATTACTGCATTAGAGAATACTCAACCCCATTCTCTAGGAAGGGAAACTGGTCCTTATTTAGCTTTCCAGAATGTTCCATAGTGGGGCCCAGATTAGATACCAGGACTCAAATTCAGCTGGAACCATTAGCATGATCTTAAACCCCTCAGAGCCTTTGTTTCATATCAGTAAAATCGGGATGTTCACAACTGCCCGGTACTTCCTACCTGTAAAATGTGGTATTATCTTTGGAAAGTGCTTTGTTAATATCAAAGCCAAATCTGCATGTTGTTATAGCAAACTAACTAAGCTGAAACTTAAAAGATGTGTGTGTGTGTGTGTGTATGTGTGTGTGTGTGTGTGTGTATGCACATGTATGCATATGTACATGCAGAAGGAGTTTCTAGATACAGAACTGGGCCATATATGACAAATTTTGCCCTACTTAATTTAGAATGTAACCTAATTCTCAGACTACTTGCCAAAAAAAGAATCCTTTCTCCTCTAAATCTCAGAAGGGCTCTTAAAATGGATGAGCCCCCAGGGACTCCCTGATATGCTTCCTCTGTCACAGAGTCCAAGCAGCTGGTGATCACTGGGTTTGATTTCTCTTGGTGTTAGATTTAGGGCACAAGCTCAGGTGAGCAGATAACAGATAGAGATATGCAGGCTGTTAAAAAAATTTTTTTTTTTTAATTCCTGGTGTCACTCAGATCAAGTATAGGTTAGTGGGGAAAGAGAATGAGATAGGATAACCAAGGGAATGGGAGAGGAGGAAGGGGTTGAGGTGGTGGGCAGGACTGTGTTGAGAGTAACCATTCATTCCCTGAACAATGACTGACAAATGTCTATGTGGCAGACGCTGCCCTTGCAGTGTTCAGCCTTGAACAAGACTAGCAAGGATGCTGACCTTGGACGGCTGGTGGTCATGGTGGGGAAGAGGGCACGGGAAAGCAAATGAATGGCCAGGACAACTCAGGGTAGTAAAGAGTGCTTTCAGAAACACAGTTAAGGCAGGGTTCTTCTTATAATTGCAAGGTTGGCATGGCTCCTCCAAGGTGAAAATTTGAGATATTAAGGAAAAGACTCCACGTGCAGACATGGGACAGAGCTTCCCAGGCAACGTGTATGTTCCAACGTTAGAATGAGCTGTGGTTTCAGAAAAGAGAGAGGACAGGAGATGAGGTAGGCAAGGTGCCTAAATTAGATTATGCAGGGCCTGTGGGTATGGTGAGGAGTGTGCATTTCCATCTGAGTGCAGTAGAAAGTCACTGCCAGCCCAACCAGTGATCTACTTAGGTGCAGAAATTAGAATCTCAGAATCTCAAAGTCTCCTCACAGCACAGGTCCATGTACAGAAAGCAGGAGAGCAGTAGTGCCATTTCTCACTCTTTTTCCACCCTCACCCTTTCCTCCCTTCATATGTTGATTTAATACTTATTATGTGTCAAGGACCATGTCTCAGTGTGCAGTGAACCCAGCTTCTAGGAATTTAAATTCATCAGTTTGAATTTGCAGCAAATGCATAATCAAAAGCAATCAATGGTCCCCCATTGTCAATAGCAGTGGTTTTCAAACTGTGATTAGTAGCTCTGAAGAACTTATTACATGTTCCATCCAGATGAATGGAATAAGGATTTGGGGGTTGAATCTCTCTAGATGGGCTTTTACCATGCTTCGTAAGTGATGATGAAAGACAGGAAAAGCCTCTTCTCTGAGCCTCTCTTTGGGGTACCTGACATCTCTTCTTTGCTTCTTTTAGCTGCTTTTAGTTTTCAGGGATGAGGTCAAAGTTCACCTCTACGGTCAGGCTTCTCTAACTTATGATACTCCATGTGCTATTCCAAGCCCGTCACTCGTCCCCGGCTGGAGTAAGCTCTTTGAGGAGTTGGGCATCCTGCCGGTACCTAGCCGTCTCTATATGCAACCATTTGCTCTATATGCATATGGTTATTGCTGTTGATAAAAATAAACTCAAAAGGCAAGAATGTTCTTTAGCTTTATTCTGGTTTCTTCCTAAGTAGGAAGACAGACACATAACAATAATAATCAAATATTGCCTAGGTTGTTTCATTCAAATACCTACATAAAGGACTCTCCAGCGGGAGTTTTTTTTGTAAACTTGGATTAAGTTCAAACTCCAACACTGATTAATGCAGTGGTCCTTTTAAATGTCTCTGAACTTCAAATTACACATTTGGAAAAATAGAAAGATAAACTCCTAAGTTTTCTCTTTTCCAGGGTTGTTGGGAGAAACCAATGAGGTGATACAGCAAGCTCCATACAAAGAAAATGTAAATAAAAGATAAACATAACAATGAAGAGGAAAAATAGCTCCTATTGCTGAGCCAACACTGGAATCCAAAAACTTTTCTGTTCCAGATTTGACCTCATTTATTGGCAATATGGAAAAGTTACTGCTTAAATCAGAATTTATCTGAAAAATGGGTCATAAGTGAAAGAAAGTTTGAGTCAATGTCCTAGTGCAAAGATGAAAAGCTCAGGAAAGCAAAATTCAATAAGCATTGACCAAGGTCCCACATTTCTAGTAGGATCTGATAATAACTTTTATTCTTCATTTGGTGAAGCTAGCGTTTTCCTGCGTCAAATAACAGACTGCACTGGACAGGGCTCGGAGCTCAGGAGCTCAGGAGCTCAGCCATCACCTCAGCTCCTCTCCCCCAGGTCAGCCTATGGGGGGCTCTCGTCCTTGAGAGCAGGGCTGGACCACCCCACCTGGCTGGAGGGAGAGTTCCCATTGTACTCTGCAGCAGTGTGGAACTGTGCTCAGGAGTCACCGGGTTCTTTGGGAAACACCTGTCTGCCTAGTCCAGCTGTGCTTTAGCAAAGGGTTCAGGGTGTGCTTTGAGAGGGAATCCTGGGAGTTGCCCCAGGATTAGTGAACCCATATTGAGTGGAAGCAGGAACGTTTTTGTCTCCTTCCCAACAATATCTGCATCACTGCTGTTCAAGAGTCCATTTCTAGAGATAGCTCCCTTTGTTTTCTCCTGAGGTTTAAAATAAGAAGAAGAATGGCAGTATCCTCAAGAATGGCAATAAAGTATAAATACTGTAGCATCCATTGACCAATTAGATCCGTTTTCTGACATGGAGGAATTGCCAGGCTTTTCACATACATTCCTGGCTCTGTACAGTGCCTTTAACTGCATTGTCTCATTGAATTCTCACAACACCTCTGTGTGGCTAGAACAGAAGGTCAGAGCCAGGGAGAAGCTGCACAGGTCACACCAAATGGCAGGTGTTGAATACATGTGTTTGTGTGAGCATGACCTTTTTGTCCCATCAGTAGCCCTCTTAAATAAATGAGAATTTGGCAATTCTGAGTGCTTAGAAGAGAGGGAGAAGTTGAGAAAAAAAAAATCTTTTCACTATGAAAAAAATCCTTTGTATATACCAAAGCACAGTCACAATGTTTTCTGTATCACCTTGAATATCTCAAATGGAAAGTATTAAGGTAGAACTGATTTTAAAAACAGTACCAATGCCCTAATGATACCAACATCCCTATAAATATATACTACTATCCCTGTAAATATATACCAACATCCCTGTAAATATATACCAACATCCCTGTAAATATATACTATTATCCCTGTTAATTTATACCAATATCCCAATAAATGTGTATAAGTATCACTATAGATATATACCAATATTCCTGTAAGTATAAACTCTCACAGGTTCTTTGTGGCAAGCTAATGATGGGGTTACCCCCTTACATTTTCCACCCAGGAGGTTTATTAATTGGATGAGGGAAGGATTTATCTGCTACTCAAGGAAACCTTGGCTCTTCTCCTATAGAGGGAGGAGGGTAAACATCTTTATTATTACCCAGCCTGACTCTATAATCTTAGACCGGGAGTGTCTTTAACCTTTGGTCTTTCCTCCTGTCTTCAAAGCAGGATATTGAGCAGAAAGTGAAAAACTTGCAAGGAGGTTCATTTGATTCCTTTGCTGTGGATATTTCATTCTTCCATTTTTTTCCTGTTCGAAATAAATCAGACTAAATTCCTTTTAATCCCCAGTGCTGTTCTCTGATATTGGAAAACATTCCACTCACAGTCATTCTGCAATCAAAATCCCCAAGCCACTGAGGAGAGATCTAACTAGATTTTTTTGGTGGCAATTTAACTCCAAGTTGATGCAATCAATACTCTGTACAGGCCACTGTGATGCCATTAGAGGCTTTCCCCCTTTGCAGGTTGAGATTCGGCCTTTGCAAGCAGTGGAGAGGCATGGGATGTGGAAGCCAATGAGATTGTTGCCTCTGAATCAAATTCTGAAGTTATTAATGTAATCACAGCCTTTTGCTCCAGGACTCTTACAAAACCAACTTGACTTTCCCCAAACCAATTTGAGGCTAAATTGTTCAAGGAAATAAGTAACACTAAGTGCAGGGTGCACTTTACTACTTGCCCTCATTTTGGTGCTTTTGATTAACTTTTTCCATTCTAATTTCAAAATATAAACTTTTAAAAATAGAATACAATTTTAAAGTAACATGAGTATCTATTTGTGTCCTCCCTCCCAAAATGATAGACTGAAACTCTGACACCCAGTATGGTTATATTTGAATAGGGGGTCTCTAAGGAAATAATTAAGGCAAAATGAGGTCATGAGGTTGGAGCCCTGATCCAATATGTTAGTGTTAGTGTATTTATGAAACACAGAGAATTCAGCTTTGCTCTTTCCCCTCTCTCTCTCCTTACATGCACAGAGGAGAAGTCACGTGAGGACATGGTGAGAAGGTAGCCATCTGCAAACCAGGAAGAAAGCCCTCACCAGAAACTGATCATGCTGGCACGCTCATCTCCAAATTTCAGCCTTTAGTCTGTGAGAAATAACTTCTTATTATTAAACCACATTGTCTGTGCTATTTTATAACAGCCTGAGTAAACTAATATGTTGTTGTTCTGGGAAATGCTAAATATTTGAAGCAATTTGATAGAAGTTTTAGGTGAATCATTCCAAAATCCTTGCAAATACAATCAGTTAGCAATAGATCAATATTAAGAAGAAAATTATTGGGTCATTTAAAATGATTAAATATACCATCTTTTTAAAAAAGAGAATTAATGAGAATCAGCAGCTCTGGCCATGTAGTTTGTTTCTTAATAAAAGACTAAATGCGATTTCCCAATACCTCTCCCCTCTTCTACATTCATACTCACATACCTTCTTTCGAATGAGCATCACCTACTTCTCTTTACAGGTAGCAAACTCTCAATAAAAGTAAGACCAGCCTGACAATACTCATTTGAATGGTGGGCCTGCATCACTCTGTTTTACTGAGTTCATAAATTTACTTTTCTGCTGGAAAAAATCAAGAAAAGGGAGGAGACATATCTGGGTTTACTTAAGTCATTGAAGTTAGCACAATAGATTTTGAAACAAATCAGTTAAAAAGTGTTTCTCTCTGCAGAACCTAGGTAACTTTCCTTTTATTCTCTTTTTTTAAGTAATAAAGCAAGTCAGTTGAAGAGCATATTGGGCCCTTCTCCTATAAAAATAATAATAACATTTATTGTTTACTGTTCTATCTCCTATATGTAACTGGTATGATACCTAGTGTGGAGTGGACTTAATAAAAACAAATACACATTTAAAAATAACATTAACAAATCATTGATAAAATAATGGTTACAATTACCATTATTATTGACAAATCTGGTTGCACTATAAACATGTCCCTTAATGAGAAAAAGGAAATATGTAACTTCTGCTTTTATTATTTATCTATGATAAACTTTAGAGTAAAGGAGATTGACTGCAAGATGGTATTATTAAATATCTTAGCCATAATTCATTTCAAGGCATTTTGTTTTTCACAAAATAAAGTGATGCCAAAAAAGAAAAGGAAAGACAGAAAAAAGAGAAGAGACAGGAAAAGAAGAAGAAAAAAATGAAGACAGGAAGTAACAAAGAAAAGAAAAGAAAAAATATAAAGCTAGGAATTTTGGATTCAAATATTCAAAAAGCAAAGAGCACTTAACTTTTTTCAGACTTTGAATTACACTTTGTTTCTTTTCAGGCCATGAAGCGTGGGTCACCTTTTCTTCTTTTGTCACCACCCTGAGGATTCCTGTGTCTTCCTGGAAGAAACTCTAAGCTTTGCTTCCACTTCACGGGTGGCCCTTTCACTTTGTCCTAGTATCTGTCTGTCTGACCCCATAGTGACCAACCTGAGACTTGAGGATCACTGGGGCCCAACACCGTGCATATTAAATACCCAGGAAATGCACTGTGATTTACCAAACGGACGGCTCATGTTAATGAGCTCCATTTCTGCACTCCACAGACACTCTCATTCTGACCTCACCAAGGTTTCCCAGATTCAGTCTTCTCCAAGAGGAGTAATCAAAGGAGAATCATTATCAGTCATGCTAAGCAGCAAGCCCAAATTCTGTCTTTTCTAGAAATGTGACTCAGCTTAACTCTTCTGAGAGTGTGCCTTGCAAGTTAGCAAGCAGATCTACACAGAACATTTACCTGTTTTTCTCAATAAATTAGCAGCCTTTCTGTACAGAATTTGAGGAAAACATTATGTGGAAATCATAAATCAATACCTTTTCAAAGCTGTCAGCGCATCCATTGTATACGATGTTTGTCTACATACTCTCACAGCAAAATTCTCATTAACAACAAGTATTAGTTCAAATGAACACGGGAGCTTAAGAAAGAAATGACAAGAACATAGAAAATTAGATGAACTCATAGTAATAGAGTCCATGATCCATAAACAAGCACACCTAAGTTATTCAAAATTGCCTCCTGAAGAATCTATACACATGAAAATTATGTTCTTTTTTATGAGGAAGAGTTGGAGAAATTCCTTAAAAGTTTGTGTTCTGAGGCCATAACATAGGTACTATTTTGTGCAAAGTGAATGCTAAATTAATGATTATTGATGGGATACTGAGATTTTAAAATCGAACCAATAGAAACTTATTTAATGTATATCAAGTACTATGCAGGGTATAGAGATAAATGAAATCTCAATTTATAGTTTGCTTTAGTCAATACGGCATGGTCATGACAATGCAAAGAAATTAATCAAAATATAATCAAACAACACTAACAAAACAATAACAAGAGTGCTACAAGCATAATGGGATACTTTGTCAACCAAGCTGGTCAGGCGGTAACTGACTGTGGGATACATACAGCATCCATACAACTCTAAGTGCTGCACGTACATATGCTGTGACATCACTCCCCTGTCACAGAGCTTCATCCTGCAGGGCCCAGGCACATGCCCCGAATCGTCCTCAATTTTATATTCTTGGCAGTCAGTTAGCTACAGTTGGCTGGCAAGATGAAATCTCTTTCTCATCCCTGACCTACATTATTCGTCATATGATATGGGTAGGGTTCCCCAATCCCATTACCTACCATCTTTTTAGATTTCTGGAAAATGGTATAGAGCATCTGATCTATTGCAACCTCCCTCTCATCCTTTATAGTAGAGGATGGGAGGTTAAATACAGCCTTTTCCAAATTCCCCAGTAGCTAGTGTTCTGGATTTCGGTTCCACTTGAACTTGGAATGGAGGGGAGAGAGGCAGGACCATGGCAGAGTCAGCTTGGTACTGTGACTATAGCTTCTGGATAAGGGAGGCTTCCCAGTGCAGTGGCTTGCTTTCCTAAGAATAGCAGAAGTGAGATGTATCTAACAGCTCTTCCTAGAATTCCCACCTACAACCTAGTCCTTCAGTCCTTCCAACTAACTTCTAAGTTACCTCATCTTCAGAAATACAACCCTTTCTTAAAACTGACGCTGAATAATCTACATAGCCTTTGAGCTTAAACAGTTGTTTATAAGAAGTCTGCCCAGATAGGCAGAATGGGTTTGTATAGTCCCCGAAAAGCTCATGTATAAGACAATGCATGAAAATTGAGAGGAGAAATGATTGGGTTATTAGAGCCTTAACATAAATCCCCTGATAGGGATTAACTGAGTTGTGACTATAGGTAGGTACAGCATGGCCGGAAGAAGTAGGTCACTGGGGACATGTCTTTGGGGTGTTTTTTGTTTTTTTTTCTTTTGTTTGAGATGAGCTTAGACTCCTTCTCCGCTTCCTGATGCCATGTCTCCAGCTGCTTTCCTCTGCCACATTCTTTTTTTATTTAATTTATTTTTATTGTAAACAAATGGGATACATGTTGTTTCTGTTTGTACATGGAGTAACAGCATACCATTTGCATATTCATACATTTACATAGAGTAATGATATTTGATTCATTGTTATTTTTTTCCTTCCCCCCCCACCCCTCCCACCTCTCTTTTCCTCTGCCACATTCTTATGCCACGTGTTCTACCTCACCCAGAACCCCAAGGAATGGAGTCTACTGTCTATGGACTGAGACCTGTGAAACCACGAGAGCCTAAATAAACTTTTCCTACTGTACTTGATCTTGTCGGGTCTTTTGGTCACAGTAGTGAAAATTTTGACTAAAGGTTTCTACCTGCCTCTTATCTAGAAACTAGATTTCCGTGAGTGAACACTGATATCATATTAAAGATTGGATGCCTTCTATCAACAGATCTGTAACCAAGTCTAGCTTTGTGCAGTTCCTCAATCCCCCTGAGCCTCAGGTTCCACACCTATAAAATGAGGGGATTAGTCCTGATTAATGCTGGGGCCACTTCTATCTCCAGCTGTCTTTATACTAGATATAATAATTTTGCAACAAGTCCTTTTAGGTAGTTATCTGAGACATTTAAAGACCCTACTTATTCTCTACTCAGCAACTTTTTTTAAACAAAGTGGTTGTTTTTGAGTAAACATAATTGATCACTTGAGAGAGAGATGGGTTGAAGATGCCTCTGAAATAATTACCTTGCAGCTCAAAGAAACTTCAGCAATCCTGACTTCAATTTCAGATCTGGAAACTGAAGCCCCATAAGGAGAAACTATTTGCCTAAACTGATATATGTGATCAGCATAACATGACGCTTGATTCTTCTACTTTTGAACAGAATAGCATTCTTCTTTTTTATTATTACAATTTTATCAAAGAGCAAAAGAACAGACTCCAGTATCATTGGGGTGTTTACTATTTGATTGGTATGAAGGTGGTGAACTGGGTTTTATCATTTTATTTCTCAGCAATTCTAATTTCTTATATGATCAGCCCTTATGCCACACATTCTAATATATTCTTCATGTTCATTGAATTTCCATTAGCTAACCTTTCACACCTGTGTGTGATCTTCTAAATTGATTAAAAACCTTTTGATTTATTCTTAGTGGACTCATGTTATGCAAACATTAAATAAATGTTTATACTATTTAAGTTATAGTAAAGAGTAAACTTCCCCTCCCAAAAAGAGTCCAAGGCATGAATGTTTTCATCAATATTATTATGTACTTATTACTTCCTGCTCTTTTTGCCACATATATTAAAGTGATGTTCAAAAGTGTATGCTCACTATAGAATAAAATGATAAATTAAAAATTGAAAGTATATCAAAATAAGAAGAAAATAGGTTAAAGAAATGTATTATAATTTAAAAATGAGTAAATGCAATTTTTAAATTTCACTTTGACCTTGTTAACTGTCAAGGAAAGAAGTAAAACATAATCTTTTATAAAAAGAAAATAGTGGCCACTCTATGTGAATTTATGAGGCTGTAAAGAGGGCAACTGTTGATAGAATTTAGTAGACTGATGTAGTAAAAAGAGCACTTATCAGAAATAAGAATAACAAATATAATTACTAAGATTTGCATAGAATCTATAATGTACCAAATATTTTCATATGCATTGAAGTTCACCCAATATGATCCTGATGTGCATATTATATTTTATTAGCAATGTCCCAGTTTTTAAAGACAAAGGATAAGGAAAGAAGGAAGGGAGAAAGGAGAAAATCAAAGAAAAAATTAAATGAAAGTAAGAAAGATGGAAAAGAAGAAGGAAGAAGAGAAACCATACTTACTGAGGCTAAATTATTCTCTAAAGATAATACATTTGGTGCAGCTACTCTGGAAAGCAGTGTGGAGATTCCTTAGAAAACTTGGAATGGAACCACCATTTGATCCAGCTATCCCACTCCTTGGCCTATACCCAAAGGACTTAAAATCAGCATACTACAGAGATACAGCCACATCAATGTTCATAGCTGCTCAATTCACAATAGCCAGATTGTGGAACCAACCTAGATGTCCTTCAATCGATGAATGGATAAAAAAACAATATATACAATATATATATTGTATATATATATATATATTGTATATATATATACAATGGAATATTACTCAGCCATAAAGAATGATAAAATTATGGCATTTGCAGGCAAATGGATGAAATTGGAGAATATCATGCTAAGTGAGATAAGCCAATCTCAAAAAACCAAAGGACGAATGATATCGCTAATAAGTGGATGAGTACACATAATGGGGGGAGGGAGGGGTTAGTGTTAGGGTTAGAGTTAGGGTTAGGGAGGGGGGCAAGAATGGAGGAAGGAAGGACTGTATAGAGGAAAAAGAGGGGTGGGAGGGGTGGGGGGAAGGGAAAAAATAACAGAATGAATCAAACAACATTACCCTATGTAAATTTATGATTACACAAATGGTATGCCTTTACGCCATGTACAAACAGAGAAACAACATGTATCCCACTTGTTTACAATAAAAAAAAAAAAAAAAGATAATACACTTGAGAAATAAAAGACCAAATACTGGATCTTAGGTTTTCTTTCTTCAAATTCCACATTTTTCTTCTATTCAGTGATCTTCTTGAAAGTGGGTGCTCTAGATCCTGCCCTGATCCCCTGCTGATTTATACTTATGTTCATACTGTTCATTGAATGTCTCCTGTGAGCAATGGGTGCTCGCTTGTTATATCATCTTATTAACTCTGTAATGTATTGACCCATTTTGCAGATAAGGAAACCGAGTTCAATAAGGTTAGGTAGAGGGTCCAAGACACAGTTTGTAAGTGATCGATGAAGAATTTTAAACTGAAGATCTCTTATCTGTCATGTGGCAGAGAGGAAAACTATTTGATTCCAGATTTGCCTAACTGAAAGCCCATGTCCTGCTGCTGACCATTAACTCCTTATAAACCAGCTGCACAGCCTGGAACAAGCTGTTTACACTCGTGCGTCTCAGTGTCCATGACCTTCAGGTATGGTCCATGCCTTTCCTGCCGTGGAGAGTTATGAAAGCAATCAACTAGGTGATGCATGTGGACGGCCTCCGGGGGGCTATTATGGTTATTATAAGCGTACCAATTACACTGAATATTAAGAACATTCATAATTCTAATTTAATCCCCAAACTAAGGAAATACAGAATTCTCTAAAAGTAATAGTTTAATTTGCATATGCTATTGGAGATATTGCTGGCTCTTCTCAAGGTGCTCCCTCTCTGACCTGGAATCACTTCACAAGTACAGCTCGAAAAGGCAGAAGGTTGGAAGGCAGGAACCTGGGGGTGTTCTTCTTGGGTCTCTACTCCATCTTCTGAGAAAACAAGGAGTCAGATCTTTGAGCCAGGCAATTGCCTCTGTAATTTTTTTTTTTTTTAACCTTCACACAAATGCTAGTGATTGGTCTTCTGGTTTCCTTAGTAAACTTACTCTAGAAGAATTTTGGGAAGTCTTTTAAGGAAAATATTGCAGGACCCATGTAAAATTCAGTGGGCAGAGTAGATTCATATTTATGGCCCAGGGATATGGTACTAGAGTTCCTAATGGCCTTGGAAGAAAATAAATCCAGTGCAACTTCTACTAACCCATCATGTGCTCATTCTTAGCTAGAAAATAGGGTAGTTAGTGGGGAAATGAATGTTAGAAAGGAAGACTTGCTCTAAAGTCAGAGGGTAATAGAAACCCTTAGCGAACATTCTAACAACTTAATGCTGTTGAGTAAGCCAGGAAAGTTATGGATTCCCCTGGAGGATGGAATAAGTACAGACGTTTTTTCCTTTTACTGTATAATAAAAATTGATGAAGAGGCACACAGGAAGTGTGGCTTCCCTTTAGGCAGAGTTCAGTAGACATCTCATACACATAGAAAAACTTTCAACTAAGTCAAGCAGGAAATGAAGATTTCTGGTTTCCCAAGTGCCACTTATTTTGCAAAGATAAGTAGTAGCATGTTTCTTCAGAGCTTATGACAAACCTACTTCAATAATACTCTACTCTTTGGGAGACATGCTCACCTCTAATAATGATCTAAGATAAATTAGCAAATATCTGTAGCGGAGAGGAAGTTAACAATAGCCCTGCTTTGTGTCTTTGATATCAAATGGGGTCTGGAAGAGGGGCTGATTTCCACCAGCAGAATACCAGCAGTGGAAGAAAATCTTTTACCAGGGGAATTCACTGACAGACATGTGCAGCCTATGAAAAAGCTTTCATCGTGGGCTACAATGCTGAGGACTAATTCTTCACAGCTGCAGGATGCCAAGGAAGATTAAAATCCAGCCATCATGGAACATGTTGAAATCAGTAGATGTACATAAATCTCTAAATGATTACTTTTGGCCTGACAGAAAGGTTTCCAGTAAAGAGATGGAAGGTTGGAAATAGCTATTTTTCTTAAGAAAATAAGAAACTAAGACCATCATCCAAAAGTCACATAAGAAGATACTCACAAGGCCAAACAGATGTTATGGCTTGACTTTTGGCCCCTGGCCAGACATAACCCCCCAAAAACAATGTTTTTGGAAATAATTGTCTTTAGAAGCATTCATTTACTGTCTTCTATTATTACAGTGGGTAGTCCATAAAGTCATGCACTCAGACAGCATTTAATTTGATATGGTTTCAGACAGTGACCTGCATTATTTACAAATGAAGACAGGTAAAATTTGGTTCCAAAATTCTGAAGTTATATCTATAAGAAAGAGTATGTAGAACAATTACTGAAAACTAACATAAATTAATCTCTAAAGAATAATGGTGTTTTAAATTTTCCCTCCTGTTTTTGTTAAATTTCTCCAGGAGGCTGAGGTGCAAGGATTGTGACTTCAAAGCCAACCTCAGCAACTTAGCAAGACCCTCTCTCTAAACTTTCCCTAGATCCAGTAAATGCAATTATGTATTTTGTCTTTTTAAAATTTTTACAGACTGCATTTTGATTCATTGTACACAAACGGGGTACAACTTTTCATCTCTATGGTTGTGCACAATGTAGATTCATACCATTTGTGTAATCATACATGTACAAGGGTAATGATGGCTGTCTCATTCCACTATCTTTCCTATCCCTGCTCCTCCCCCATCTCATCACTTTCATAACATTTTATATTTATATTAATTAATTAATTAATATTTTATCTGATGGTTTATTTCTGTTTCCACCTTGAGGACTTTATTATGGAAACCATAATTGATGGAGTTGGTACATGATTGTTAAAAATGAACTCTGTAAGGAGACTACCTCTGTCCAAGCCCTGATTTTATAGCTGTGCAAGCCAATGAAATGAGAAAAAGTGGGGATACCTCTTCACTGAATTATTGCAGGGATTAAATAAGATGGGAAATACAAAGTGCCTTGAAAAACACCTGATTCAGGTAAGTGTTTGCTATCATTATTTTTAGAATCACTGCAAAATGGTTTAATGTCAGGCACAGAGCAGACAGACATACTGTGGTTCTGTATAAAAACACAGAAAAAAAAAAAATCCCACTACAAATAAACTTTTCTAAGTGTTTCCTTTTTGCACCTTTTTTTTGCTAGTTCTTCAGATAGTTAGGATGAAGCCAGGAACATGGATGATGAAAGTCTGTATTCAAGAACTGAGCTGAGGTTCTCCTTACACCAAGTCAGTTTCTTCATTAGGCTTCTACTTATTTTCCTAAAACATTTTTTTTAAGGAATAAAGAGTAATGAGAAGCATATATACCATACAGAATTTTTAAAATGATTAAGGCCAGGGGAGATGGAAAGGATTAGCCAGGTTTGTATTAAATACAGGTTGATATTGAAATACTTTGACAAAAGTAGGCATAGTCGGAAGTAATAATCTACCATTCACGTTTGCTGAAAATTGCATTTGTTGGTGCCTCTTGTGTTCTGATTATGGACTCATGGCTATAGTTCCTGCTCTACTACTTGTGTGTGCAGTGTGGCAGTGAGTGACCCAGAAAAGATTTCACCATAGCACAGGGGGTGGGGACACACACATATATATGCAGGGAAGATGGTACTTTGCAAGAAGGTTTCCTCATCCTGAGAAGGACCCCATTTAGCAAGAGCTATAAACCACTGAAATTCTGACCAAAATATATTCATTTCATGAACTGGTATTGAGCACTTTATTTATCCAATGTGGGTCTTACTTATGTTCTGGGGGTCCATCAGTGAACCACCCCAAATCGAAACAAATAAACAGATATTAGGCATAATGAAATCAACTACAAGGTAATGACCTAGTATAGAGATGAATGGAAATCAAAGGGCCCATCTTATCCTGGAAAGAAAGGGAGAAACATGCAGTTTTGTACAGGAGATTTAAGAAGGTCCAGAGACTTTGGAAATTTGCCCATGGTTGTGAAGCACATATATTGAAGAATTTCTGTATTTTCAAATCAAAATACAGTTTGCTCTTCAGTGAGGCTTATTTTACAGACAATGAATGTTCATAAACATTTGCCTATTTAATAATTTTTAATAGTAAGGGATATTTTATATTGCTTTTCAACTGCATAATTAGATATGAATTCCTCAGATTTAAAAAAAAAAAAGCCTGAGAAAAAGTTAAATAGAACTGAATAATTTAGCCAAAATTAAATTTATATATATCATTTAAATTATAATACTCAAGGCAAATCACAAAATAGTTTACGTTTTGAATTACTTAATAAAAAAGGGAATGTTTTAAAAAAATATGATTGGGGCTGGGGATAGGGCTCAGTGGTAGAGTGCTTGCCTAGAATATGCAAGGCCTCAGGATCAATCCCCAGCACCAAAAAAAATAAAAATAAAAGTAAAAAATAAAAAATTGGTTGATCAAATAAAAAATATCTAATCGAAAAAGTTATCCAGCTTTATTAAACCACCCCCTGTATATTCTCCCACAGATCATGCAAAATCTTTTTTGTGACTAAAGGTCCAAATTCTGAGGCTTATGATTTTGAGAAATGAATACGTTGATCTCCAGTGAAAAATAAAAGAGTCCCAAACTCAGCAAAGGCACCAATTCAACTATTACTGAAAATGAACACAGAGTGCACACTTGGTCTGATTCCGAGGTCCTTAATCCATTTTGAGTTTAGTTTCGTGCATGGTGAGAGATATGGATTTAGTTTCATTCTGTTGCATATGGATTTCCAATTCTCCCAGCACCATTTGTTGAAGAGGCTATCTTTTCTCCATTGCATATTTTTGGCACCTTAGTCTAGTATGAGAAAATTGTAAGAAATAAAAGCTAGAATCAACCACTGGGATAGATTCAAACTAAAAAGCTTTCTCTCAGCAAAGGAAACTATCAGCAATGCAAAGAAAGAGCCTACAGAGTGGGAGAATATCTTTGCCAATCATACTTCAGATAGAGCACTAATCTCCAGAATCCATAAAGAACTCAAAAAACTCTACTCCAAGAATTCAAATAATCCAGTCGACAAATGGGCTAAGGAAATGAATAGACACTTCACAGAAGAAGATCTACAAGCAATCAACAAACATATGGAAAAATGTTCAACATCTCTAGTAATAAGAGAAATGCAAATCAAAACCACCCTAAGATTCCATCTCACCCCAATTAGAATGGCGATTATCAAGAATACGAGCAACAACAGGTGTTGGCGAGGATGTGGGGAGAAAGGTACACTCATACATTGCTGGTGGGGCTGCAAATTAGTGCAGCCACTCTGGAAAGCAGTCTGGAGATTCCTTAGAAAACTTGGAATGGACCCTCCATTTGACCCAGCTATCCCACTCCTTGGCCTATACCCAAAGGACTTAAAATCAGCATACTACAGAGATACAGCCACATCAATGTTCATAGCTGCTCAATTCACAATAGCCAGACTGTGGAACCAACCTAGATGCCCTTCAATTGATGAGTGGATAAAGAAACTGTGGTATATATATATATACAATGGAATATTACTCAGCCATAAAGAATGATAAAATTATGGCATTTGCAGGCAAATGGATGAAATTGGAGAATATCATGCTAAGTGAGAGAAGCCAATCTCAAAAAGCCAAAGGACGAATGATATCGCTAATAAGTGGAGGATGACACATAATGGGGGGGAGGGAAGGGTTAGTGTTAGGGTTAGAGTTAGGGTTAGGGAGGGGGGCAAGTATGGAGGAAGGAAGTACTGTATAGAGGGTAAAGAGGGGTGGGAGGGGTGGGGGGAAGGGAAAAAATAACAGAATGAATCAAACAACATTACTCTATGTAAATTTATGATTACACAAATGGTATGCCTTTGCGTCATGTACAAACAGAGAAACAACATGTATCCCATTTGTTTACAATAAAAAAAAAAAAAAGAGTGCACACTTGGAACATACACAGAGTGCAAAAAAAAAGGGGGGGGATTTATACAGAAAATTTGCATTTCCATTGGAATCTCATAAACAATCACCTGGGTGCTTATGCAGGATAAAACTACAAAGGTCCTGTATCTAGTTCCAAGATGTACATGTGAAAGAACAGGAGAATCTCCAGGGGATTCTGGTTCCAGGAACCCTAGACCAAAAACCAGCGATTCCTGGAAAGCACTGAAAATAAAGCAAACAAAGAAATCCACACTGATATAAAATTTCAATGCAGTGTACACACAACCTGTGACTATCTTCACTCACTTCCATTAGAAGTGGCTTTATAAATAAGAACACATACGTGGTTAAACTCACATACCAGTCCTTTCTGTTGGAGATTATCAACAGGTGAGAGATAAGCAAAGAAACCCCTGCCTAAGGTTTCCGGAAGGACATATCATCCTTAAGCCACTCTGGCATCCCTGGATTCCAACTTCCTCTGTCCTTGAGCAGGAATAACTTATCTAGATTTAGGAAGGATAACTCTCTGCTGGATTTCTCCTCTCTGTGCTTGTGGGAGCAAACTGCTGGTGGGCAGAGAATGCTCTGTGGTGCCTCCAGGGCTATGTCTCCCTGGAGCAGCACCATCCTTCACCCTGCAGGAAGCACTTGTGACTGAGGCCACATCAGTCAAGGTCTGCATCCAGCCAGCATGTCTCTGTGGCTCTTACACTGAATTTGTTCAGAACCAGGTGAAGGAACAGATAATGCCATTTATTGGGATCTCTCCAAAAGACCCTGATACTCAAAACAAAGGCTGTTGTTGAATGTGCATGCAGACAACATTAATATTGGTCATTGATCCAAACATAGAAACTAACAAGTTGTTTTGATCTGACCCATTCATATAAAAACAAAGGTAAAGTTTTATTAATCTTATCATTTTGTTCATATTAAAATAAAGGACAAAATATAAGAATATACACTGCCCAAATTACATGGTGCAACATTTAAAAATATGTAAGAAAAATTCATAGTAATAATGTGATGTATAACTTACAACTTTAGCCTTAGAACATTTAAGTCTCTAAATCTCTAAAAATCTCTAAAATGTTGTTAAACTCAACTTCCATCTTTTTGATTTAAACTTATACTAAGATATAAAACTCTAGTTAGACTATTTTGACAGAATAGTATTGGAAAATCATTTAATCCCTCAACCCTTCACTTTACTTGTCTGTAAATGGATATAAAAATGTCTCTCTTCTGCCAAAATTGTGGCAAAGATGAAATGGGAGCATATATAGTGACTTACAAATAATATGCTATTATGAATTATCATTTATCTTATAAATTATTAGTTCTATTTCCAGGAATTTGATTCTTTTCGCTCAGGAAATTATGTCTGCTCTATGTATTTCTTGAGATTCAGCAATGATTTATTGATGAAATCCCACATGCTCTACAAAAGGTATCATATGAGCTATACATAAAGGCAGGATAAACACCATTAGTGCATGCTATCTGTGTCCAAGATGTTTTTACACAAGAGAAATAATACAACTGAACACTGTAAAAGGAATAAAAAGAAAATAGGAGAATGGATTTGGTATAGTAAAAATCACAATGAGAAAAGAGGTTAAAGAAATAAAGTAGCACAGGACTTAATTTCAAAGATAATCTGAACCCAGATGGATGCAGGAAAGCAGGTTGGCAATTCCAGAGGAGAGAATGTGTGGCCAGAATTGGGCAAGAGTGGTAGGAGTGCTGGATCAGAGGGCAAGGTGACACTTTGCCCTTGGTAAGCAGCTCAGGAAGCCTTGTTTTGTGTCCTCAAGGTAAACAAAGGGGCATACCCATCTCTCCACAGTGGACTGTGGTAAAAAACATGTGGCAGAATGTGGTTTCCAAGAGTCTCTATTAAAACATCTTTACTGACTGTTTATAACCTACTGTGTTAGGTTTTTTGTCACTGTGACTGAGATACCCGACCAGAACAACTTGGAAGAGGAAAAGCTTATTTTGAGCTCATGGTTTCTGAGCTCATGGTTTCTGAGGTTCAGTCCATGGTCTGCCATCTCCATTGGTCTGGACCTGAATAAGGCAGAACATTTTGGTGGAAGGGTATGGTGGAGGAAAGCTGCTCAGCTCATGGCAGCTGGGTAGTAGGGAGGAGGAAGCTCCAGGGACCAAATGTAAACTCCAAAGATATGCCCCCAGTGACCTACTTCCTGCAGCCATTCCCAGCTACCACCTGGTAAGCAGTCATTTCAAATTATCAATCCATCAAATAAATGAAGCCACCGATTATGTCACAGCTCTCATAATCCAATCATCTCACCTCTGAACATTTCTGCATTAATAACGGAACTTTTTTGGGATGTCTCACATCCTACCCCTTATACCAAGTTTTCAACCTAAGTTGCTTAGTACCTCACTAAGTTGCTGAGGTTGGTCTCAAACTTGTGATCTTCCTACCTCAACCCTCAGAGTTGCTGGGGTTGCAGGTCAACTTTTCAACCTTTTACACTTCATATGAAAAGGTGAATATGTTTTACCATCTTTCACCACCTAATTGTCATAAATTTTCTATCAAGTTTTTTGGAAAATGTGTGATAAGACCATCATGTGAAGCTTTTTTTTTTTTTTTTTTTTTTTTAACACTGTGCTGGTATTACTTAAAAGTCATTTATTACTAAACTGTCTTTGGTGCAAGATTACGATGCATGGGATACTCATGCATATTAATGAGGTGATGAGAATTATGCAGTGAAATATGGCTTTTTAACTACAAAAGATTTTCCACTTAATGGGCTTTATTAATATGTCAGGGCCCATGAGTGTTTTATATACTTTTCTATGGAAGTCCTCAGTCATTAGCAATTTCAAAAACATAATGAAGACCTGTTGCAATTTCAGATTAAAGAAGTTGGAGTTTCAGAAAAATGAACTAATTTGTCCAGGACTGAACATCCTCTGAATGGTAGAACGAGAATTCAAACCTATTGACAGGAGTGAAAATTAGATTTTGACAGAAGGAAAAGCATACTTTCACCACAGATAAAATATGTAGCTCAAATATTTAATCATTCTGATATCATCATTCTTTGTAATCATAATGTATACACTCATTACAGCACAAAGCTACTGCTCTGACAACGTTCAGAGAAAGTTCAGCAAGATTTTTTTTTTTTTTTTTTCAGTAATTAACTGATCACTTTGGGCTTCATCTCCTTTCCTGATGATTTACCCCAGATACTCAAGGTTAAGCTCCTGTTACAAAAATCATCCTGAGCCTTTTGTTAAGCTGGTTGATGCTCACTACATTTATTTTCCTTGGGCAACAGTGTTATGAATATTTACTATACTTATACTTAGTTGCTACCATGGCAATCAATGTCTATCACTTACTTAAAATACCAATTTCTTAGCCACTGCAGGAAAGGCAGAAATAAAATGGAGAAAGTCATGATGAACTAGTACAGGATCAAGTGCAACTTTAAGGACCCTAATTTTACTCACTTAGTAAGACTTCTTATTATGTTAGAAAATGTTTGGGAGATTATTTTAATTAGGGCACACTAAATTAATACCCCTTAGTAGTGTATGTATTCAAGAGAAAGGGGAAATCCCTTGTTTGCTTTTTTTTCAAGACAAGATTTAAATAATTCTATGTAACCAAAGAGGAGGTAGAGAGAAGGCGGTAAGAATGCAGTTAAGTTTGACTTTCCACTTTCTGCTTGGAATTCTTCCTGAATTAGTAAAAGGTGAAGATAGACTCCATTCATAGTTAGAAGGCTCAATAAGAGGGAAAGGGCAGGAAAGGTAGGGAATTGCTCAATTCCAATCCTATATTTCTGCCTATATGTGAGATTGGCTTAGGTCCAATACTCTTTGGTATCTCGGATCCAATCATGTTTGATATACAGCAGTCCTTCTGTGACTGTCGATACAAAACACAGGCCAAGCCCCAGAATAAAGAACATGGCACCATAAAGAAATCCCACCACTGACACCATTTGTGATGAAATGAGTGGGTTTTCTGAGGAGATAACTTGTGGCACAACTGCCACGGTATAAAGTCTCCAGCTACTCCTACACACTGAAAAAAAATTCCCTTATTTCCAGCCTGATCTTAAATTTCTGTTGAAAACCTGGCTGACTTTCTGTAAATAATAACTCCAAGACTTAAATTGTTCCCTAAAAATAAGCATTTTCAAGCCCTCTAGAGTGTGGCAGTGTGAGGAGTTTTATGTTCGTGGGAAAATTCTCCACTCATCTTAGTCATTGGCAAGAATAGTCCCTATTATTGTTAAATTTGTATATTTGAAAAATATTAGAATGAATCAAACAATATTACCCTATGTAAATTTATGATTTTTAATTAAAATAAATAAATTTAAAAAAAATATTAGCCAGGCATATCAACCTTGAAATTTACAAAGATTTTGCAACTATAGTAATTTATAGACTAATTTATAGAATATATTTATAGAATTACTTTGCTGATTTCACATTTCTCCTTGAATAAATTCCAGACAATGTTAAGCTATATAATATATTGATTTATCATGGACCTGTTGTAGCAGAGATATATAACAATACTGAGTCTATCTTACTATTTCAAGCATTAAACTTTTAGTCTGAAATTTTGTCTGTGCAGATTTTTAGTGAGGCACATTTTCAAGTAGAGCTGTAACTATACAAGGACTTTGGTCATGAAGGAATGCATCTGCCTGATTCCTCTGGGTCTGCTGCAACATTTAAAGTAAGAGAAAGGAGTTAATCTTGACCTCACCCAAGTGATGTTTAGAAGACTGCCAGTTTCACCTTTAATGCCCCCGTGATATTTAAGAATTGATGAAAATTGTGAAGACAGATGTGGAATTTGAGTATTCATTCAGGTGCCTCAGTCTTCTAATTATTTTGCCATTAACCATTTTCCCTTGCAATTTGTTTAAATTTGGAATCACATCATCAATGTACTTCACTGCTGCTGGGTCATTAATAACTATGCATCTTCTGACATATAAAGCCACTTATGTTTTTAGTTCTATTCAAATGGAATGTAAAGTCTGAGGAAGTATTTGACCCCAATGTACTATCCTGATACCGTATGTGTCTTCACTTACCATAGAGATTTAGGAAAAAAACAAAAAACAAACAAACAAAACACAAAACAAAACAAAACAAAACAAAAAAAACAGCATTATAAGGAAGTTCAGGATAGAAATTAAAATTTCAAGCTCTAGCTTCTAAAGACTTTGATACCATCTCTGCTATTTGGTCGCTCATAAATTAGACCAGTTATTCATCCTCTTTGAACAATTTTCCTCACCTATCAACATGGACGGAGAAAATACCTATGAACTTTCTGATGTGTGGCAAAACACAGCCTGATAGAAATTTCAACAGAAAATACTCGGAATTAGCATAAAGAAGATTATGTTTTTGGTAACTCTTCATAAAATATTTAGAATTCTTTTTACCAAGAATTGAGTAAGGAGAAGGGACACTGAAGTGATAATTTAAGATTTTGATTTACAATACTAGGCACTAATGTTTAATGACTACTTGCCTTTTAACAAGCACTAGGTTTATGATTTGTCTCAGAATTATTCTTGGTCTCAGCATCCTTCTACGAAATGAGCATTGCAGTGATTATTCTAATGGTTCAGACAGCATGTTTCAGGGGTAAGATCTGACCTATCTCTGTCTATCTTCAAAGCTCAGTGTTTCTTACACTTGGTTGTTCTGCACCTACAGCAAACTCTTTCATTAGTTCACAAAGGGATTCTGGGTGGCTTACTACTTTCACATCACCTGCAACATGGGGGAATCTGGATGGAATTTCCTATTGACCTATTCAAAACATCTCTGGTTCTTGGCACCAGGCTTTGTCACATGAACAAGATGACACCCCACACTTTTGAGCAGAACCTGGGGACACCTCAAAAAGAAAAGTTAATTTCCCATTCTGTACATAGTCATCCAAGTAAAATGTACCTAATAATAAGACTTATGAAGCATTTATGTGAATATGCATAGCTATAATTTTGTGGATGTCAATTCTCCTAAATATATATAAACCCCCAAATTACTTCATAAACACTGGACATTTTTTTAAACGAATAACCTAATGCCTACTTAGTGCCAGGCTTGATGGTTGAGAGGCTTGTGAAGGCGAATAAAAGGTGAGTTCTTTTCATGAAGAAGTACGTCTTGAACTACCCAAGAACTGGGAGAGCATCCTCAAGCTGTAGTGGGAGTTTCTCAGTTACCTGAAGTTAATTTCCTAATATTGGTTTAAAAGGCATTCATACTCTCGCTTTAAGACACATTTTCTTGACCTCACCTATGAACATTAATATGAGCTTGCCAACATTTTCTTTAATGCTCATCTTTAAAGTGTCTCCTAATTAACAGCATTGACAGTGTCTCCTAATCTCTGTGTTGACAGTACAATGGACTCAAACCATTAGGAACTCTCCTCACAGTTGGATAGGTAACTTTGTGGGACCCCTCTATAAAGCAGATGGGCCTTATGTATATGTCAAGGGACTTGAAAATAGTTCATTCTGTTGTCCTGTTAATCCTTTTAAGACTTTACTTATCACACAAACATAATTCTAAATATCTAAAAAATTTCATTCCCAAAGATTTTATTATAGAAGTTTTCAAATATTGAGAAAAACAGAAATAACTTACATTAATCAGAATAACAGCTACAAAACACAAACTTATAAAATATAAGATAGGTATTAAATATTTATGAGGGATCTGCAATCCAATATCAAGCTATTCATGTTTTATATTGAATTTAAAGTTACATAAAATTTAGTAATACCAACACCACTATTAAGTTTAAAGAAGAATATCCATATATAAGAGAAGCTGAAAGCAAATACATGAAATATTATAAGTGTGATTTTTTTTGCATTGAGGGACTGTGGGTATTTCCTTCACATTTGTTTTATATTTATAAACTATCCTTAATGACCATTTATTGTTTTTATATTGGAAGAGCATGATTCTCCTAACACTCAGTTTATATTTCAATAATTTTCAAAGCTATGATATTTTCAAACTTAAAGTCAGTTTTATAATTTATGAAAACATTCATATAAAATGGCTTACCCTACAGTACTCAATGTGGGGGCAGATTTTGCCTATTTTCACTTCCTGGACATTCAGCACTGCTTGGAGACATTTTTGGTTGTTGCAACTCTAGGAAAGTAATTACTGGCATTATGTTGATATGGCAATCAGGGTGCTACCAGTCATCATTAATGCAGAGGACAGCACTCACAAGAACTATCTAGCCCCAAATGTCAATAGTGGCAAGATTGAAAAGCTCTGCATAAAAGAAATGTTTACAAATTATATTAATGCAAGACTGTTTTGGAAACTGAGTTTCTCACCAGAACCTCTGAATAAGCTTGTCTGTCTGTTCTCTACCCATCCATCCACTCACTCACACAAGGCACTAGGATGCAGAGATAAGTGCTCTGCCTATGCAGGGCCCTGCCTATGTGGTGCTTGAAGTTTAGAAATCAAGATTTTAATGTACTTTGAAGTGCCAATATAGAGTGCTTTGGGATAACAAGAAATGAGTACTTAATCCAATGAGTAGTTCAAGGGAGGCTTTCTGGAACAGATGGCTCCTGAACTGAGCTTAAAGGATAAGAAGGAGTTAATCAGGTGAAGCCCAGTGGGAACCGTGTTCTTGAAGGAGAGATAGAATGCAAGTAAAGGCATGAAGCATGAAACAGCATGGAGCATTTAGGAAGCAATAAGGAATTCGACTGCCACCAACCAAAAAAATGGGCAGAGGAAGGGTGGGAAGAGTCATGGAAGAACCCAGGTCAGAGTATCTTTTTCTGCCTGAAGAATCAAGAAATACTGTCCAGAGGAAGAAGAAGATGAACTGAGTTGAAGAGTGAAAAAACTTGTCCAGACTATGGGGAAGACATTCTGGAAAAAAAGAACATATTCTAGAGTATGGCAGTTGGAGACCACATGAGAGGCTCAGGACGTTCAGTGCAGTGTTGATGGAACATAAAATGGACAGAGGAGGCAAAGGGATAAATAATCAGAGATGATTCTGATAGGTAGGTACTGCTCAGACTTTGATCTTTTCCATGATACCTAAAGAGAATGATATTTTATTTTGTGGGTGATGTGGAAGATCTCTAAGTAAACTCATACCTCATATTGTAGATTTCTCTTGTGAGAATATGAGCTTAGATTGGAAGAGAAGAGGAATGCAGATGGGACTGAGATAAGACAGGTATGTTGGTTTAAATGAACAATCTGGAACCTGGGAAGATTCCACTAAGCTGAGGTTGAACTTTCCTCCTTTCTAGCTCAGAAGAAATCAAGGAAAGACAACATATCGAGGTTCATTGCTATCCAGTGTTGTACCTGCTGTACAATATACATAAGGACTAACTGAATTCAGAGTAGGGTGAAGAGAGGGCGAGTTTTGACTTGAGGTAAGTGGAGAAAGAAGGGTGGCATTCATGCAGAAAAGGCATTTTGGGAAACACAAATAATGTAATCTAGGACCCAGAAACTGGAATCACTATAAAGCTGATGCATAGAAATTATAAAGTAGGCTTCATCAGTTGTCAGTGTTCTCAAGGAGCATGATACTGAGTGCTGCAAGGGTTACTTAAATTCAGCTAATGATCACCTCTGTGGGTCTTTTATCAGAAGCTTCCCACCTTCTAAATAGGATTGGTTGGATAAAGAAACTGTGATATATATATACAATGGAATATTACTCAGCTATAAAGAATAATAAAATTATGGTATTTGCAGGCAAATGGATGAAATTGGAGAATATCATGCTAAGTGAGATAAGCCAATCTCAAAAATCCAAAAGACGAATGATCTCACTGATAAGTGGATGATGACACATAATGGGAGGTGGGAGGGGGGCAAGAATGGAGGAAGGAGGGACTGTATAGAGGGAAAAGAGAGGTGGGGGGGGAGAAAAAAATAACAGAATGAATCAAACATCATTACCCGATGTAAATGTATGAATATGCAAATGGTATGCTGTTACTCCATGTACAAACAGAAACAACATGTATCCCATTTGTTTACAATAAAAATAAATTTTAAAAAATAAATAAAATAAATAGGACTGGTCAATGTGTCCTTTAATCTCTCTAATCTCTGAAGAGTTGTGAGGCCAGGACCACCAACTAAAGCAACTTATTTGTATGTTCACTTGCATATAAAATCTCTTAGTTAAAATTGTATTTTCAAGTTTCCAATGACTATCACAGAGCCTGATATACAGATCCCACTTGAGAATGTTCTTTTTTGTTCCATAATGATTGAATGAGTGATTATGTTTAGGAATAAGTATGATGGATATGAAGAACAAAGGCAGTGATGCTAACACTACAATATCCAATATTTATTGAGCTGTGTGTGCCAGCTGCTTTAACAAATATTGTTTGATTATATTCTCACAATAATGCTATGGGATAGTTACTATTATGCTCCCTACATTATGCATGAGAAAACTGAGGTTCAGGTGTATCTATACCTTGCCCAAGATCATACATTCAGTGAAAGGAAGTACTATAAACTGATTCCAATCTGTGTCCCTTCAAATAACATGATCTTACCCACTACTTACATGTCTTTTGTTTTCAAGAAAGTTCAGACTTGGGGTGATTTATTTTTTAAAGATGTCCGTTGATTCAACGTACATGTTATACTCAAAATACTCAATGTAAGTCCATGGTCTAAAGATACGTCTAATTTGAAAAGTCGAAATTTGTCTTCCACAAGTACACTGGATAAGAGTTTATAAATTCAGTGAAAAAAACTATAATGTCACCTTGCCTTAGTCCCTGAAATCTAGAATGAAAATCAACAGTACAGGGCAACCCAAACTGCCTGTCCCCAGCATTGATTCATCGGAAAAAAAATCACATGATTGCTTAATTTCTATAACAATTCTTTAAATTGGTCTAAAAACATGGAATTAAGGGAAGGGAAGACATTTTGTTGGATAAGCAAGCAAATGCTCATTAAAATATCTGCTAATTTAGCAGATACTTCCATTAAACTCAAAAGGGAAACTGGACTTCCATCTGTTAAATGATACTCAAGGCTCAGAAAATCTAAATAAGTTTCCTAAAAGCAATTGCCCACCAACATGAGACCCCTTCTCAACTTCCCAATAGGTTCTTACATTGTCAATAATGAAATAGGGTTGGCCAATTTCAACAGTGGGCCAAATCTAGCCTGTTATTTATTGTTGTATCATCTGTTATCTAAGTATTTGTTTGACATTTAAACCAATAGTAAAGAAAGAAAAAAAAAATCAAACAAAGTAATATTTTTTGACAAATGCAATTTGCATGTCACTGAAATTTGAGCATCCACAAACCTTGAGTAGAACATATACCAATTGGTTTATGTATTGCCTATGGCTGCTTTTGTGTATGAAAGTTGAGTAGTTGTGACAAACTGCATGAATCACAAAGCCTAAAATATTTAATAGACAAAAAGCTAATGACCAGTGCTGTGGAATAAAGTTCAACAGGTACCAAAATATTCAGTGAAGAATTTGTTGCAGGCATTATGGGCGTGGCTTGTTTCAGATTTAATGCTTCAGTGATTCTCAAAGTGTGGGCCCTGGACCAGCAGCATCAGCCTACCAACTCATTAGAAATTCAATTTCTCAAGCCCCCACTAAATATCCACTGGATCAGAAACTGAGGATGGAGCCCAGCAGTCTCTGTCCTAACAGGTCATCTAGTTATTCATCCTGAAGTTTGAGATCCATTAACTCCAAAAATCAGAACATGACACCTGCCATCCCAACATAATTGCAAGAGAGTTGACTGTGGGTTGTTACTTGTGGGTGAGGCACAGAGCTAGATATTTCCCTTATGTTTCTGTATTCCCTACAGCAATCTTGAAAGGTTGGGAGTATTAGCCCCATTTTACAGAAAGGGAACTGACTGAGTAACTTTTTGAATGACTGAAGTAAGGCTTAAACTCAGGTATGTCTCCCACATAACCTACACTCTTCCCTCCTCACCATACATCCAGTATGCTGCCCTCTTCATCACTATGTAGCTCTTGGCACCTAGAAGATGTCCTAGTTTATTAGCAAGTTCTCCACCATCTCTTCTTGAACATAAACAATGCCACTTTCAGACAACATCACTCTGTGTCCACGACTGATCAAGAGAAAAACAATCCCTCCCTGTAGCATGTCTGAACAGAGGTTAAAAACACGAAATTTAATTCACAAGAATGGACATCCCTTTATCCTAGTTAGTGCAAGTAACTTTCTTCTTGATTAAGTACAGCTTTAGCTTCTGTCTCATCTTCACTGCTTGTAGATAAGAGTAAGATAGTCACATGAGTAATAAATCCGGATTATTCAACCACAGGTGCCTTTTCCTGATGACTTCTGCTAGGAGGGTATTAGTAGAAGTAGGAGCTCCTTCCTTCCTGTGTCCCCTCTCCCTCAGTTAAGATGGCAGCTCTCCTCTCCCAGATGGGGAAAGTGGAAAATGTTCCCCAAGTAAGCAAAGTGAAAAATAAGCGTTCCAAGCCAAATTGGTACCAAGCACTTTGCCAGGTCCAGGGCAGATATTTGGTATTTTAAATGAATTAGTGAACTTCTTAGTGCCGACCTGATTACAAAAATATGTTTTTAGAAAAATGTCATTCCTTTTAGAACATAGTTTAAATGTCAATTTTTAGCTTCTAGGCTCTACCTGCCAGTCTTTGATTTCCCAACTCTTGAGATCTGAAAGGTCACCATTTTCATTGGTCTTCCTAGAAATCTTCCTCCTGGCGGGGAAGGCTCTCCTCTTTCAGTTTCCTAAGGGCCTTTGCTCTCCCTACACAGCTGCCTTTGCACCTTAGATTAGTTATTTATGAACTGTTTGGCCTTTAACCAATTTGAAAACTTCTTAAGGACAGGAAAGGACCCTGATTATTTCTATTCCCCACCACAGAGTAGGTGCTTGTACACATTGACTAAATTTCAGCTACAAATCTAAAATTTTCTTCCAGTTACAGAATCAAGTGGGCTACTTTCCCAACCACACCAAAGTTCACCTAAGCTAGGCTTCTGAGGCTTACAGCTGGTTGTTTCAATTGAAATTATTTCCCAGGGCCCTGGGGTTCTAATGAACAATGGCCCCATACGCATTCAGTATGTGGGTATTTTCACCTTGTAGCGGGATGTTCATGTGAAATCTCACTATCAGAAAAATAAGTCATAAAAATATTAATCAACTGACCAACAGTTTTTAGGCTACCATGGACACTTGACAGTAGTCCTGGAGGTCTGTGATTCCACTGTTACTGTATGAAAGCAAATGACATTCATCCTATAATTAGCTTTTAGTATCTTCTACATATCAAGCACTGTGAAAAAAAGCAAAGATAATTACAATCAAGAAGGAATAAAACTGTGTCAACTCCTCTCACACTTTTTGTTGTTGTTTCAGGAACCCCATATGGTGTACCACATCCCTGTGCTTGGACATGGTGTTACCTCACCCAGTGCCTTATATAGTACTTGCATAAGCACCTTTCTTGCATAGTAATTTCATAAACTTCTCTTCATCAATAAAAACCCAGCTTAGAGATCACCTCCACCATGAAGTCATCTCTGATCATTTCTATCACTTCCACTTAGTCTAAACAACTTTACTTTCTTCTTGGAGTTTCCTGTATTTATATACTTAACATGATACATTATATTTTGTTTGTTTGCATCCCTTTCTCTTTATACAATTAAGAGTTTCTTAAGGACTCTGACTGTCTATATTGTAGACAATCAAGAAATATTTATTAATGCTAGCCCTTGCTGAAGAACATATAAGAGAATACTGGTAACTACTAAAGCTGAGGTATATATGGCAGATCATTTTACTCTTCTCCATATTTTGTTTAATGGGGAACATTTTCCAAAATAAAGGGTTCAAAATAACTGAAAACCTTGCAAGATGTCAGATAAATACATCAGAATTTTTAAATCTCTCTCACAAATGGAGTTACTATATGTAGAACTACAAACTCTGTGTGCTCCACATTTCTTTCTTTTCTCATAAGAAAGATATTTAAAGCCAAACAACATTGCCCTGAAATAAAATACAATTATGCTGTTTAGAACAGCTGCAGGCCACAGATATCATATTAAACAAGAATTTCTGGATAAACTGGAAATTGACAATTCACTCTAAGCATTTTATTGCCAAGGAAATTCTATGGATTTTTGTCTTTCTTTTCTTTCTTCTGAATTGCTATGAAGCATAGCTAGTACTACTGCTTCCACCCTCTCATCTCATCTTTACCTACTCCTTTGTTGACCTACCTGAAATTCCCATTTGTTTTCCCAGAGTTAAAGACTTGGAATCAATGGCTCATCTTCAATTAGGGAATAATTGTATTATTCCAGTGTTGAAACCAAAGTGACCTCTCCAGTCACATCTCCCATTTAAAAATCTGAGACTCATGTACTACAAGCCATACCTGGTTCACCTCTCTTACCTATGCAAACCACCCACCTTCAGGGTTTGGGGACATAGCTCAAGCTCTTTGCTCAGCTTGGAATCCTCTTCCCTCATTCTCCAACTTGAAAAATTCTTCCCCAATTTCTAGGTACTATATGACTTTTCTTTCCCCATGAAGCCTTCCCCAATCCTCTTTTCAGAATGTACCACTCTACCTAGTCTCTATAGGCCATTGCTTATGCTGTGCCTGGTATTTGGTTCCTTCTGATGTGTTTGGTCATTAGTCCCTTACTGGAATGGAGACTTACTGAGGAACTCTTCCTTCCATGTTCATCATGCACCATCTCACCATCTCAGTCAATACCCAACAGAATACACTGTACATGTTTAGAATTCAATATAACATGTATCACATGCTCAACCATGAAATGATGGAATGAACCTTGAGAGTATTCTTCCTCATTCCTCTTATTAGTGAGTAGATGTGTGTAAAACCTCAAATCATTATATCCAAATCTCATTAGCCATTCTAATCCTCTTTACAAATTACTTTTGCTTTCTAATTCTTGTATTTCAATTGGCAGAGATTTTTTTTTTTTTAATAGGGTTTGACCAAAATTGGAAAGTAATTTCAATGGGAGAATTGTTTCTCTTAACACTTTTGTGTACATAGCTGAAGCTCTGCAGCATTAGATCTGTTAATACTAAGGTAAACTGCTTTATCTCAACACTAACATAGACCCTCTACTCAAGTAGACTCAGAAGTATTTTCTACATTAATTGATGTATAGTCACACTGGAATAAATACTCCACAATGGCACCATTGAAGTGCCATTGTCTACCAATGACAGTCTCTAAGCTCACTGTTGCCTAAAAGAAGCTCAAAGTTCTGCTCAGGGCCTCAACATCATTATTTCTTCACCAGAAAGTATAGCTAATTCCCCAGCTTTTTATGGGATGTATTTGCTGGGTAATGCAAGTTCAAGGAAATGTTTGGTAATCTGACAAGGATGACCCTTGTCCCTTTTTATTATCTGCATCCAAAAGGAATGAAGATGTAAGTTTTTTGTGACTTGCTTGCATTCTGCCTTTTTTTCTTTTCTTATTGGTAATCCTATGCTTCCCTGCTTATTAAAAAGTCTAGGTTCTGTTCCTGTTTAGACACTGTCAGAGGCTAAGAAAACAGGGTGTCTAGGCCACATTTCTCATATTCTCAGTGAATCCCATGTTTGCACTCTACTTGGACTTACTGATATGAGTGATGTATGACTCAAATCCACTTTAGACCTTAGAGAAACAAGTTATCACAAGACCACTTGGCTTGTCTTTGTTCTAATTGGCCTCTAATCTCTAAGGTCAGTGGTCCAGATTCACTCATTTACTTCCCATGCTTGGGTTCCATGCTAGGGATGGGGTCAAAACTTGTGGAAATTAAGCAGATATTGTGTGATCTTATTTTACATGAATGTATTTTCCTCAAAAAATGGAAAGACAAGTAGTTTTTAGTGACCAGTTCAGGATAAGATTAAAGAATTCAGGAAATGTCCATGTACATTTTCATTTATTCTCTTTCTCAATGTTAGGGAAGAGGGGTAAAAGAAAAGTGTATTAGAATAAGAATAGCACTGAGTAGGAGTCTGTGGTCTTTGGTTTGGGTCCTGCCTATTCACGATTAGTTGTGTTTTTAGATAAATCAGCGAAACATTCTGGGTTGCATTCATTGCCTACATAAAATAAGAGAGTTGGAATAGACCAGTATTTTCTAACATGTATTTCAGAACAAGAAATGACTGATTTGTCAAGTAAACATGGGTCCTACCTTACACTTGGAGGGAATCTGCAACTGTGTTTAAGCATGATCAGATATTACATTGTATATTGAACCCAAAGTTTTCCCAGATTACTGCACATTTCACATAATATCTATAAACATGTAAGCATATCTGTATTTATAAGTATATGGAAAAATGGATTGAGATGTGAATATGGATAGGGCTCAGATCCCCATCTAAAGAAAGCTATTCCAGACCTGCTTAACATTCTTTGATGCTAGTTGGGAGGAGTCAGTTTGAAAATTCTATTTATCATATTGCTTGAACTCAATTTGAAGTTTTGAACTGAAAACCTTCCACTTTAAATGACATAACATAGAAAGTAAAGAAGAAAAATAGTCTTTGACAGGGGCCTTAAACTTGAGACTTTTGACTTTAAAAGGCCTGCAGTCCACATTGGCAAGAACTGTGCAGAGTTCGTACCCATATGAAGGTTGACTTCCTCCAACATATCACAGGGGTTCTTCTCTAGAACCAACTCTAAGATCAAGCCTCCTTCAGCATAGTGCACTAAATTTGGGTTCTATGCCCCAACCAAGTCCAGAGAACAAAAACTAATAATTGAATGACAAAATGTTACAGAAGCAAGTTATTCCCATCATAGAAATAAAAAGTATCCTGTTTG
Source organism: Sciurus vulgaris (assembly GCF_902686455.1). NCBI lineage: Eukaryota > Metazoa > Chordata > Mammalia > Rodentia > Sciuridae > Sciurus > Sciurus vulgaris. The sequence goes on along the minus strand of NC_136469.1, from coordinate 130,543,730 downwards.
TATTTCATTAGGACATCAACATTAGCACACTGAGGCAGAACTCTCAAGAGAACGAAAGATTGTAGAATTCTGAGAAGTTTCCATGTTCCTTTTCCTTCAAGGGGTTAAGTAATATTGCTATGTGGCATAAGATTGAAAAATATAATTTCTTGGGTTTTTCTTCATTGTATTGCAATATTATTTTCATTGCATCTAAGCAAAACTTGTCTTAGATTGAGGATACTTTAAAAATATATGAAAATTACATGGAAACTTCTTATGTCCTTATATTGATCTAAATAGTTGGCACCTAATGAATCTATTTTGTAGAAAAAAAGAACTTTATGAAGAAAGGATACATTACCATTAACAACATATTATCAGAAACAACCTGTGCACCTGATGATGTTATTTAGCTATGTGTCTTAGCACCTTAGAAAGATCACGAGAAGATGGGAAACTTGAAGTGTTTTCACCTCCCCACATTACATACCATGTGACAAGTGAATACTCATAACTCAGCAACATAAGATCATATCCTTTTCTGGAAAGAATATTAGTAAGCATCTCTGGAACCCCATCCTTGAACTTGGGAAGAAAGAAAAGCTTGAATATAGAAATAACAGTAAGTGATTTAAGTTAAAATGGTTCAAAGTATGTTATTTAGGTTAGAGCATTATTTTATGAAAATTTATATATCTATGTGCTATACATATTCAAATTGTTAAAGCAAAGTTAATCAACTTTAAAAAAAAAAAAACTTTCCAAACTTTGAATGATAAAATCAATTCTGGATACTGAAAATAAAATTTATATTATGTGGACAAAATATTTATTGGTAGCAACAGGGCTGTCCTGTGTGTATTGGTTTTCACACAGAAGATAGATGATCAGCGTAGCTCTCCTGGGAGTGTAAATGAGACACTTTCACAAATTAAAGTGCTCAAAGCATATTTTTACTGAACATCCATTGACTCAACCTTATACCAAAAGCTTCCCCATTCTATATCATAATCAACAACCCAGCTCCACCCCTGCACCTCCTAACCAGTGAGGGACACAAAATCCAGAGCTTCTGGCAGAGGGTGGAATCGCTCACGACATCAAGGCGTGGCAGCCAACACAAACTTGACAACCAAAACCCAGCCTGCATTTCCAGCCCATCCCAGAGCCCTACCTTCCCACCTTGGAAAATATTTAACCCACAAAAACACCCCAAACTCAGATGGGTTTCATACAGATAGATAATGGTACAAAATTCCTTCCCTCCCAGTGCAAATATCTGAGCAAACAGTAATGAACTGTCCAGTTGCTAGGTTGCTCTATTTCAAACACACATATTTAAAAAACTTTTACTTGGGTATTAAGCCTTCTCAACTTGTGCAGCATGTGTCCATTTCGAAACTGGACCTGACCAAAGCACAGACTGGGAGCGACCACTTTACCTTCCGAAAAATCAATCAGTCCCAGCAAATGAAGCAGCTTCAGAGATGCACATATAATCACAACAATACCCACTGTTTGCAGTCCTTCCGACTCCCACTCGAGAGTCAACATCCTCTAAGCTGGCAGAGCATCCCAGCCTCCGGACCCCTTTGGAGTGGAGGGAGTTAATTAGAGAATCCGAGCAATGTCTGGCTTAGAACAAAGACTTGCAAGGGGGAAAGTGAGCAGCTCCACGCAGATGCACAGGGCAAAGCCGGCGGCCCCCCGGGGTGAGGACAGACCTGGGCCAAAGTCCACCTTCTCATGCTGATCCTGGCATTTGCTTGGCTGAGGCCCCCCAACCACAGCGCGCCTGCCTCTGCACTCTGCGCTGCAGTCGGCTGTACTTGACTTCAGAGCTTCGAGGGAAACATCTGTTGGAGCACTGGAGACTTTGTAGTGTCCGTGGAGAAGGGACACTCCCAGGAAACTTGCCCTGGAGAGCAGGGTGCGCTCCCGGTGTTGTCGACCACGCGAGGCTGGGCAGGGCTGCTGCGCGCTACTTTGCTGCCTGGGAAGTGTGTGAATGTCCCCTTTTTGCCATAGCAGCTGCTCTCTCCTCCCAGAGCCTCCTCTGGGAGACAGCTCAGCCAGCTCTCTGGATGCTAGGAAAAAATCACTTCTCCAGACTGGTGCTTATAGCTCCTTTCAGAAAGCTCTCCTGCAAGCCCATGGGCAGCTTTTTAAAACAACCTTTTTCTTTTCTTTCCTTTTCTCTCTCTTTTTCTCTCTCTTTCTTTCTTTTCCTTCCTTCCTTCCTTCCTTCCTTCCTTCCTTCCTTCCTTCCTTCCTTCCTTCCTTCCTTCCTTCCCCTCTCTCTCTCTCTCTCTCTCTCTCTCTCTCTCTCTCTTTCTCTCTCTCTCTCTCTCTCTCTCTCTCTCTTTCTCTCTCTCTTTCTATCTCTCTCAGTGGTGGTGGTGGAGAGAAATGTACAGGAAGAAAAAATGATTCGGTGGCTTTGTCAGGCAGGAACATACAAACTCCCTGCCTGATTCCAACACCACGGTGGTCCCTGCAAATCCATAAAGGGTATTATACAGAGACTAAGTCCTTATGTTTACCAACATAAGCAAAGGTTGGGCAAGCAGACCTGTTAAAAGCACTGCTCAGTAACTGCCCCTTCTGCAGAAAGGATGCTACTGTCATCGTTTAAAGTCCATTTTCAATCGCTCTCAAAACAAAGTTTCACAAACTTCCCTGATGATAAAAATCATCCTGAATGTTTGTTAAAAACTCTCTCTTGTGGAGAGTCTGATTCAGAGGATCCGTGAGTGTGTTTTGTCAAATGAGACACTCTGGTGATTCATATCAACAGGGAAGTGTGGGTATTACTGACTCCAAGGATCCTACAAGTGGACTATTCCAAAACACTCCAAACAGTGAAACAGCTTTGTGGGCAACACCAGGGACTTGGGCTATGCTAAGACCACACTGCCTTAATCACCCTGTTGCTTTTCTCCACTCTCCTAAAGTCCAACCTGACTATAGGGAAAAGAGAATTAACTGAGACCTTATATGCACCTGCAACATAAAGGCTTACAAATCATATCTCAGAACCTTGGGGACATATTTAGATTCTGCTTCTTCTTTGCTATGTGTTTGTCTGTAAGGCATTTAACCTCACTGAAATAGTTTCTGTTCTATGAAGTCAATATTATGATACTTCATTTAAAGCACTCCCTTAGAAGGAATTGTGGAAATTAAATGTACCCATATTAACAGTTAATAGTTACAGAGCATTTACTCTGTGCTCTGTAACACAGATTTACCAATACTTAACTCATCCCCACAACTCTGTGTGGTAGGTATTACAATCACCTTTATTTTATAGAGAGGAAAATGAAGCATTTAGGAGTTGACTTCCTTGCCAAGCTGTGGGCACTGTGCACTCATCTATTCAGCTATTACTAACATTTATTGAGCTGTTACTATGAGCTATGAATGGTGAATAATGCCCAGCTCTATTCTTCAGGGGCTTACCGTTCAACACAGGAGACGGGCAGGAAGTAGAATGTGTCAATATATGCAGCAGTTTATGGAACAGCTGTCTCCACAAGACAGAGTGGGCACAGAGAAGGCATGTTATCTCCACTTAGGAAGTGAGGGCAGTGTTCCAGGGGACCTGAGAGCAGAGGTCACCAACTTCCATCATCACTAGGTGTCTGTCATACCAAAGCCTGCTGTAAGTGGGCCTGGGTGAAGTCCTGGTTCTAGGCCTTGCTTGCTGTGTGACCTTGGGGATACTGGTTCATCTGAGACTGGGTTTTCTGAGTTTAAAATGGGTATGGTACTGCCCTGTTCTCAGACCCATAGACTGGAGACCTGAGTCCATGTCCTGAAGTTTCAGCTCTTTAGAGGGTTTACAGCATTGCCTTGAATGGGGGAACTCTGCTCTTCCCTGGTCCTGTCACCCCAACTACAACATCTAGTTCCAGTGTCTTTTCCATGAAGGCTTGCTGACCACCCTAGCTACATGGTTATTTTTCTCCTCTGGGTTCCAGGAATACACTTGGGCCATCACACTGGGCCTTATAATGGTGCTTTTCTTTTTGGATGATGTATTGATGGTATGTCTTTGTCCAGCCACCATCCGTCCACTGTGTTTCAGCTATGTCAGGAAGCCAGTGGTGGAGAAGCTGATCTCAGTAATTGATGGGAAAAGAAGTGTTTTAAGTATCATTCTCTGAAATGCTTACATTTAGCTAGAAGTAGTCAAAGTTAAAAAAAAATACAGAAATGAATGAGGTCAAATCGAATGTAACAGGGTTTTATCCTACATAATACAACATCAAAGTTGAAAACAATTAGAATACAGAGAGGTTAATTGAGTTGAGCAAGGTCATAGTCAGAAAACCCAGAACTCAAAGTGCTCTGTCTCACTCCCGAGTTCTTACTTTTTTCTTTATATCCCTCAACAGATTTCAGCAAAAAGTTCTCCAATATTCTCTTGATTAAAAATCAAGCAAAATATTTTGAAAGGGCCTCATGCCTCATTTTTCAGGAATGAAATCCCTACTATCTTTGAAATTCACATAAAGATGCATAAATATGATTTTATTGGTTCCAGGAAGGATGTCCCTCTAGGACCATAACAGGATCAGTGCAGGATCTACCAGCTGAGCCTTTTGGAGGTCCAGCCTTTCCCTATCCACATGAGCTGCCTTTCTGAGTTGGTTTTCTGAGGCTTTTCTGTTTGCTCCTTTGAGGATCTTGTACCTTCCAAGAACTCCAGGGCCGGTGTCACAGCACCACCACACCAGGATTTCATAAAGTAATAACACTATCCAAAGTGTTGCATGCTTTATGCAAGAAGCAATGCTGGGAAAATGTGTTTTTTGTGGGAATTTCCTGGGAAGGAAGAGATGGTTGTTCATTATTTTAAAAAGTAGACAACATTATTCCAAACATAAACTCCATTGTTTTATTGGTGTTGCTAACACCAACACAGTTTGTTATATTAAAATACATCCTGGCATTTCCCTTCATCTTTGTGCTTACCTCTATTTTACACAATAGAATGTGACTTGCAGAAATCTGTCTTTCATACCAAAGGAAAGGAATATTAAAAGAAGACATTGATATGTCCTACCCATTGACTTTAAACCAGGCACCATGCTAAATACTCTAAATGTGTAAATTAGTTTAATCCTTCTACAACTAATAAATCAGGTATTATTATCACTATTTCACAGAAGAACAAAAACCAAGGAGCACTAAGATTAAATCATTTTGGAACATCACATTCAACAAGGGACAAATCCAGGATTTATACTTAATTCATTCCAAAAGAAATATCCTACAGCATGTATGGAGTGGTTACAAGTATCAGATAAATTATAAAATCTTATCCTTTCCTGTTTCCCTTGGACTGATGTTATTGCTCATGTTTCAAGGATAAAATTCAAGCTTTAGAAGATTAAGTAATTTTGCCCAGTTTGACAGAACTGGGATTAGACATGGTGTCCTGGGTACCAGATCCTACACACTTCATCCTCACCACTTCACTCTCAGGCCTCTCTGCATCATGGTGATTGGTTCTTTAACTGGGGATGTGGTAAGGGACCACAGGAAATTATTGACAGAAGCTCACAGGAAAGCAAAATCTTTCTCCAAGGAGGCATGCCAAGTCAGTTGACCAGTCTCAGAGAGTCAGTAAGTGAACCCTCGGTTTTCTTACATGGATCCATTGTGATCTCTTAAATATTCTCAAATGGGATGACTTACTGAAACCTGAAATTAATCACCTCTCTCTTTTGTTGTAACTTCACCAGGTGATATTCCCTGTTTAAGAAATGCTACTTACCCTGTCAACACTATATAAATACAAAAATTAATGTAGCAAGATTAAGAGAAATGTTAGATATGTTTACTACCTACCAACTGTCTCCTCAGAAATACAAACAGAATTGTGACGAACAGAGGAACTAGTTAAGTCATAGTTAAATGTAAGCTACGAAGGAGATCAGCAATTGCTACTCCAAAATAAACCACTTTGGCATAAGAATTATTTTAAACGAAAGGTAACTGAGAAGTAGAAAGTTTCTTCCTTCCCTTTTCTGTCTAATGAGAGGGAATAAATGTATAAATTTCTCTCCAAAAGGTATTCTCCCTCTGCTTTCCTGTATCTGGAGGAGGAAAACAACCATACTCACTGGAGTGAACTCAGCAATAAGTTGGGTCTGCACAACAAATAACACTTGTTTTACATCTGTTTCCTCCATATATTTCTGTCTCAGCTATTCACCCCTAGAAGTGCAGCCCTTTTCCCCTTTGCCTTGTCATTTCTCTACCATTTATCACCCTTTGTCAAAGTGGTATATAACCCGAAATTCTTACCCACTGAATTACTCATCAGTAAGTTCTCTCATATGTATGCACATGACATATGTAAATTACTTCTTGGTTTTTTTCCTGCTAATGTGTCTTTCATCAGTTTAATTTGCAGGGCTCAGCTACTGAATCTAAGAGTATAAGGGAGAACGTTTCTCCTCACCTACATCTTTATTTGTATAACCCTTTAGAGAAGTTAGTTAGAAAGCAAATAAATCATCTGTAAAACTTTAAAGAGGCTTAAAAGTTAGGCAGGAATGGCTTGTTCAAGGTCAAAAGACTTGGGAAGTGGACAAAAATTAAATCCTCTTGTGCTTTACAATTCCTGACTGGTTTAGTGTAGCTGAAAGCAGAATGGTGCATTGAGAAGTGAAAAAAAAAAAAAAAAAAAAAATGTATTCTTGTATTCTCTTGGGCAATACACGCCAAGAGAAATAAGTCATCAGTACAGTTATCATCATCTGGAAGTTTCCATTGAAACTAGACCCTAAATCTGAACCATTGCAAGTGAGTCAAGAGAAGTGGTTACTTTCCCAAGAAAGGATGGGTACACAAAAGCAGCGTCCACCACACTGGTGAGGCTGGACAGTGTGGAAGAGACTTCTGATCCTCAGGACCTGATAGAGCAAGTGATGGGAAAGGTCAGTGTAGAACCCATTGTGTCTCTTCTCATTTTAAGAATTCCTCACCAAAATGCTAGAAGCTATTCACCCTCTTAGGGTCCTGTCTTCTACCCCAGTGACTCCTCCACCCAAAGTGCATCATGCCCCTCCATCATGGCTTCCCTCAGTTACACTAGAAAGATCCTCACATGTTCTCTAGATGAACTGGATGACCAAATAGGACTCAAGCTATTTCACTCAACTGCTGCTCTATCTGCAAGGTTACTAAATGTATCTTGAAAGGATTTCTTTAAAATAAGGGTTTGAATGTCCATTAAACAATTAAGCATCAGAGCCTTCCAGTTTGCATGCCTTGTTGAATACATAAAGTTGATTACATTTTCAAAATAAAGAACAGAGGGGGAAAGGACCTGCCATCCTCCAAAACTTCTAGCAATCTTGCACTAATGTGTCGTAAAATCGTTCTCAGGTATCTTATGATCAAAGCATGCACAGTATACACCCTTCACAGACATGGATTAGCAGGGTACTGGGATGTACAGTTAGAACATTTTCATTAGAAGACAAACTTTCCTCGTGACTTACGATACTTTTTCTTTCTCCCCTCCTTCCCCTCCCTGTGCTTTGTTCTTCTTTCATTTCCCTTTACCCGAACTTGCTGGCCTATCTGAATGTGTTTCCGAAGCAACCAATCCAATCCAAGCATGCAAGCTCTAGTTCTCTTATCAGACCCCTTTTCTTATGGTTTCTCTATAAAGTATCATGTTACTGGGAGACTAGCGCATGAATTACCCAGGATAATAAGAATTTTCCTTTTCTTTATTATATTATAATTATTATTACAAAAATATTGAGTACCCGCCATCTGACATACAGTGTACTATGTGCTTCACCTCAACTGTCACACCTAATTGTCACAACATCCCAATGGGATAGACTATTATACACCCCACTGTATAGACCAACATGCTGAGATTCGAAAGCTTAGGTAACTTGCCCAATACTCCATACCAGACATCAAGGACCTGGCGCCTGACCTGGAGTTTCCTCACTCAAGATCCATGTTCTTACTTGTGTGGGTAGGTGTGAGTCAGGATCACCATCTTTGTCTTTATTCATTTTTAAAATTGTGGACTCATTCCACAAAGAAAAATAAAGTTTAAAAGTAAATGATCTTTAAAAAAGCAGGATGTGACCTACATTTCATTCTGAAGGGTAAGTGATTAGTATCACATTCTGTCTTGTAAGCAAGTTAGGAAAAAATGGAAAAAGAAATGAGATAAGAGAAGGGGCTTGGAATAGAGGGAGAAAGGAAAAAGCTGAAGAAAGGAAAAAAGAGGAGAAGAGAGAAATGAAAGAGAAGAAACCGGTAATCCTCTACCCAGATACTGTGAGAGATTCAAGAACCTAAAAATGAACAGGGAGGGTTTTGTGCATATGGAGCTCACACAGATCATACAGGTTGATTTGAAAGGGGAATAAAGAAGACTATAGAAAAAGTTAGAGGCAAAAAATTATTTATCCTTGAATTAGTCACACACCCCTATTCTGCTAGTGTCTGGGCCCCTGATGTCTATACAGAGGATCTCAACAGCTGGACTTCTTAGTTGCAGTTTCAGATGGCCTTGGGATTGGAACAGGTGGTTTTAAAAGCATGGTGAATGACATGGGTGTTCCACTACGTGGCTTGGCCCTGCCTTACCCTCCAAGTCTGGTCCTAAGTCCTGTGGCACCTTCCCATTCATTTGGCATGGGCCCTGCTGCCATGAATTCATTACTTCATTGCTATGCTGGCTCATTTCTTAGGCACAAACTTCCCAGAGACTGACCTTGGGGTTTCTTAGAACTGCATTATCTCATTTGCTGCACCACAGCAAATGGGGCAAAAAGACTCAGTGGGCTTAGACTTAAATGTGTTTCAAATCTCCAGAGATAATGAGTGATTTTCTTGATCATATTTTGTTTTAAAAAGAGGTGTAGGAATAAAATGGAGAGAAAATTTTGTATAGTTCTCAAGATTCTTCTCTCAGAATATCCCATATCTTTATCCATGTGCTCTCTTTCTCCTTCTTTCTTGCATTTATGCTAAGCACACACACACACACACACACACACACACACACAATTATCATGAGGATCTTCCCTTCTCTGCCAAGTCAGAATCACTGAAGCCCAGTGTGTAGAGAAGTCCCCTTCACACTAAGCTGAGAGCTGTGCTTATTCTCCATCAGTGTTGAGAAAAGCACAGAGCGAATATTGAGGGGTCCTCACAGGATGCAGTGTGTGGCTCATGGTAAGTGTTCACGCTCTAAATGTAAGTGCTGAGGTCAGTGGCTCAGGCTGACAGCCAAGAGGCACAGATATATATTTGGTCCACTCCTCCATTGCTTTTCCCCAAACATAGGAAGTTTAGATGTCAACATAATAGGTCAGAGGCAAGAAGGGGGTATGTGCACTAGAAGAAAGAAATTTCTTCAAATGAAATCTTAAATAATAAATCTCCAAGAAAGAAAAGACAGGTGAATTGGCTTTGAAGGCCAGGACTAAAGTTGCATGTGTCCATATTACTGCTCAAGAATGCTAATGTTGATGCTGGAGTTGTGGCTCAGTGGTAGAGCACTTGCCCAGCAGGTGTGAGGCACTGGATTTTATTCTCAGCACCACATATAAATAAATGAATCAAATAAAGAACTATCAGCATCTAAAAGATATTTTTTTAAAAAAAGAATGCTAATGTTGCTAATGCTCCCTAGATTCAAAAGTATCTATGAATAGCTTTCAGTATACCTTACAAACCAGCAGCAGGTGAAGCTGGGGCCACATCCCAGTGAATCTTTTGGTAAGGGATTAACCCTTATTTAAAAATAAATGAAGAACTGTGTTTCCCCCATCTTGGGATCCAAATACAAAGGCCTGGAAAACTGGAAAGGGAATCCCTTGGGGGATGAGTTTTTCCTAGGACTCACAGCCGGTCGCTGTTCTGGGTTATCTGCCTGAGATTGCTTATTTGCTATTATTGCAAGTGTGTTGTTGTCATGAGCAATCTAGTATTAGTTTCCTAATGCTGCTATAAAAAACTACCATAAACTTGGTGGCATAAAACACCAAAATTCATTTTCTTATAGTTCTGAAAGTCAGAAATCTGAAGGGGGGTCTCTGGGTTAAAATTAAGGTGTGGGCAGTGCTGAATTCCTTTGTAGGCTCAAGGAACAAATCTATTTCCCAGCTTCTAGATGCTGCCCACATGCTTGTTTTGTGGTCGGGGCCAGCAATGGCCAGTTGTGTTCTTAACATCACATCACTCTGACACTGATTCTTCTGCTTTCTCTTCCTCTCTCTTTGTGATTACATTGGGTCGACCTGGACAATCAAGGATGCTTGTCTTATTTTAATATCAGCTGACGAGTGATGTCATTCTATCTGCAAACTTAATTACCTTTTATAGCCTAAAATATCAACAGATCCCAGGCACAAGGATATACATCTTTGAGAGGTCACAGTCTGCCTATCATACAGGTAGATTTCCACTTAAGAATTCTCCTAATAAGAAAAGCTAACCTAAACTGAAACATACAAAGATAGACTCTACTTCACTGGACAACCGAGATAAGCATGCAGGCGTGTGTGTGTGTGTGTGTGTGTGTGTGTGTGCATTTTCAAGTACAGAAAAAGGATCTTGTCTTTGGAAAGGAAAGAATAGCTTTAATTAGTATTCCTATCTCTAAACTTCCAATTTTCACACACACACACACACACAAAAAAAAGAGTCTGAGGAACATACATTTCAAAATATTAAAATTTAGAAGGTAAGGACTATCCAATTGGGAGAGTACAAGCCCAGGCAGGCATCCTGAGTTACTGGGATTGTGAGGTATACATAACTGGGAGAATGTTCCTCCTTTGTGGAATTTCTGGGAGGATCACAAAAGAGAACAGAGGAGAAGGTTCCTTTTACTCGGAGAAAGGACACTGTCATGTAAACTCTTAACTAACTGGCTCAGATATACTAGGATGGATAAAACCAGAAATGCAGGAAGCTCTTCAGCTATAGAGGTTTTCAGTTCTAGTTAAAGTGTACAATCCTCTGAACATAAGAAAGTCATAGGTTATGGCTTTCAGAAAGACTGCTCATAGTGGTCACAAAACTATAGGGAAAGAGGGGGTTTTATTATTAAAGATCTGTAGCCAATTTCTCCAAGAACCCTGCCTTGAAATGTGCTGGTGTCTTAAACCGTCGACTTAAAAAATCAACTCCAACCCTTCCTGGACATCTACCATCATCCATGATTATTTTAGGCGATTTTACCTCCATTTGCATTTTCACAGGCTTTCTCTCACTTCTCCTTTATACAGCCCATTTTAAAAGTGAGGAAATTGAGGCTAGAAAGGTTTGCTTTATTCAAGGTAAAAACAGAAGCAAAACTGGGTTTTGCAAACAGGTAATCTGGCTCCCCATCCTGGTTTGGAGCTTTTTCTTCTCTAGCATCTGCAGAGAGTTTCCCTGTGTTGGGTGTTGTGGTGCCTTGCATTGGTAATGTATAAAAATGGGGGCAATAGAAGTGCCCACTATATGGTGCTGTCAGGAGCAATAAATGAGTTAGTACTATCGAAACCTTCAGGGAGGTCAGAGCACAGAGTGTGTCATCCAGATGAGTATTTATTATTAGTTTTTTCAGCAGTCAGCTCTGAAATTTTTTTCTGTTATCATGTTCACTCGACAAACAAAGAAACTATGATTTGGAATGTTTAAGACACTTGTTACCTGCTTGGTAGAGCAAGGCTGAAACTATGAGAACCTGTTGTCATACCCACAAACCAGACTTGTATTGTCTCTCAGGTTTCAAAGAAGCAAGCATGCTCGGGCACTCATCTTCTATCAAGGCAGAGCCTAAACTATCTGAGTCAGGTAAATCCTTAATCTATTTAGAGTCTGAGATTTCAGATTCCAGACCTCCCTAATCACTTCTTTACCTTTCACATAATTTCTATCTTACTTCATTGAATTCATTCTTCAAAAAAATTGATGTTGATTATGTTCTGAGTAAAATGTGCATGAGACAGTGAGAGATACGTGATCCAAAGCTTAATGTATAGAAGAGGAGATAAGGAACGCGCATACATCAATAAACCCAACAAAGGATATTAGTGTGCATGAGAAAATCTATTTAAAATGCAGTGGAATTTCAGAGGCAGAACCAAAGCAGGAAAGTAGGAGGGCTGGAACTGATTGAGAATTATCTTTTGGAGTTAGAGTTTGACCATGAGTGGCAGTTAAATTGCTCCATTAATGTGCTATTCACACAATAGCATTTATTGAGTGTCCGCTACATGCCAGAATTTGCAACACATTCAAACATAATCCAACTGACAAATTCTAAGACTCCACCTCCAAGACCTAATCTCTAACCAATTCTCACCAACACTGCTAACAGCCCTGGGACCAAGCCACCATTCAATGACTTCCCAACTCAGTTTCTGCTTTTATCCTCACACCTGTAAAGTCTATTCTTACACAGTAATGAAGTTAAACAGTATATCTTTCACATAATTTCCCAGCTTCCCTGTCCTCCAATAGCTTTCCATAATACTGGGGATAACATTCAAACTCCTCACCATGTTCTGGACTTTCTTTGATGTCAATTCAAACCAGTTCCATCTTCCCATGCCCTGATCACAGTTCTCTCCCAACACAGTGCTTCAACTTCTTATGTAAATCAAGATTATTCCTACACATGATCCTGATGCTCTGGAATCCCTCTGCGTGGAATGTTCTTTCCCCCAAGGCTGTCTCCTTTCTTCTCATTCCTTCTCACCACTCAGGACTAGGATCCAAGGATGTTTTTGCACAGAGGTCTTTCCTAACAACTCTATCAGAAAGATGCCCTGTCACTCTCTATCAAATTACAGTGTTTTAATTGGTTTCATAGTGCCCACCTCCCAGATTTTTATCTTTCTTTTTATACATGTTGGTTAGCACACTCATTTTCTATTTCTTCCCACAAGTCTAGATGCTTTCCACATGCAAGCTACTAAGTAGCTTGTTCATCACACTGCCTCTCGGACCTAGAAGAGGGCTTGTCATTGATAGACTTTTCCCTTTCTATTTGCAGAATAAAGACCTGGCAGAAGTTACAGTTCTTCTCTTATGTAGGCATTTGAAACCACATGAATTACATCAGCAATGGTCAGAAGTGAGACTAGCCAGTTATTTTGGGTTCAGGAGGGAATCATCAAACTGGAGATGTGAGGGAGACCAGATGATGAGTAGCCTCAAGGATCTACAAGACAGTTCAGTGATGAGGATCCAACACATTTCTGAGCAGTTGAGTAGTGCAATCCTAGCACTCTTCTATTTGCTTTATCTGGTAAGAATAAACCAAAAGCTACCATAACATTGAAAGAAAAGAGAAAAGGAATTGGTGCCAGGAACCAGCAGGTAGACCGTTCCAACCATCTAAGCCAAAGGTCATATCTGTAGGCTGAAAGGGATGGACACAAACTAGCAAAGATGCAGAGGTGAATTTGGTGGAACATGGCACAGTGTGAAGCAGAGATTGAAGACAGGAGAAATCAGAGATGATCTGAATTGACTGTGAAGCACCAGGAATATATTTGTCAACATTTCATGGGTCTGACAAGTGAAAGAAATGAAAAGGTAGTGGAAATGTATTAAAGGAAGCTGGATAACTTGTTAACTTGAGGAAAGAACTGAATATCCAAGATGTGAGAAGGCACAGAAGAAAGCAAGCTACAGGTTACCCACAGCAGTCATTTTCTGACCTTTGCTTGAGCGGGTTGCTCTTGATGTACTGATTTCCTGCTTGGCATCTATCCATCTCCAAGTTGCAAACATCAAAAGGAAAGATGCTGCTTGGCCCCGTTGTGATTCAGGCAAATACCCTTGGATCAATCCTTTCTTGCCAGGAGGCAGGTCACCTAGTGCAGAAGCACTGGGCATCCCTCTCAAGAACCAGGTTCTTTTAGGGAAGAGGAACCTCTTAAAGGGCCAGATAGATACTCTAAGCCTCCCTCCATGGAATAGGCACACACAGGGAGGTGAAGACAATGGAATTTTCTACAAAGTTTATTTGAAAAACAAGCAGAGGATCTAAGTAGGAATATGAGCTCATAACATTAAACGCAATGCTACATTTTGGGAGAGGGGCCACAGCTAAAAGATTAAAATCTGGGATTCATCCACATAAAGTAATAGCTGAAGTTACAAAAGTGAATGAAAGATTCAAAGAAGAGAGATGTCAGAGAAAGGTAAAAACTAAAACATCAACCTCCTAGAAGCAAAAGGAGCTGAGCATGCCCAAGCAGGAGTGAGGAGAGAGAGAGGGGAGACTTTAGAAAGTAATATTCCATGGGAAACAAGATGGGGGAGAACATCAAGAAAGGACAGATGCGACAGATATAGGAACCCTATTATTCTCAAGTGTGGTTTTAAGATTAATTAGCTCAGGGCAAGTGTGTATACAGTGGGTATTTGTGGATGTCAGCGCATCTACAGAGGACCAGAGGGGCCAGGAGGGAAGAGAAGAGACAGCAGTTAAAGGGATTTTTCAAGTGTAAAGCTTAATCTCCAACGAAAGTCAATAGCAACACTATCGACAGCTTATCAGGAAAAATTTCCATGAGACAGTCACTTATTTTACATTATTTTGACATGGCTGAGAGACTAGATAGGAGAGAGTCGATCTTACGTTGTTTGGTCCATGAAGAGTAGTCTTTAAGTCTGAAGCAAGAAAATTGAAATTTTAACCCATACCTCATTTATTCTAATACTTTGGTTAGAAATGAGGGAAACCTAATTCTCTTCATCAGTGGCAGGGGATGAGGACAAAGACATGGATATGATGAATAAGATTAATAGCTTTTTGTAAAAAAATTAGTACTTTTTGTAAAAAGCTATCCCAAATGGGGAATGACTCATGATCTTAATACTTGGATGATAAGTTTCATAGTCATTCAATCCTAGATAAGTCAACTCATATTATTAAGCATCCAGTATCCACCCAACATTGACACAGGTGCTGATATGATCTTGGACAAGTAAGGTAGCTCCTGACTGCTTGGAGCCTACAGTCCAATGGGGAATGTGGAAAAGTCACCAGGCAGTTATTAAATACAGTAAGGAGAGCAAAGGTGGTTCATCATGGGAACTCATTAGACAGACACACAATCCATACTTGAATCTAGACAGGTTTTCTGGGAAAAAGACATTACCTGGACTGAGATCTAAGGAAAAGTGCAGTCATACAACCATGGGGAAAATGTGCTACTGGTAACACAGTGCAATAGCTTGAAGCCAGAGAAAGATCTTACTCCATTTTACATGTGGACAAGGTCTCAGAGCCTATGTGAGTCTGGGTAGAAACAATACAGAGTGGATGAGTTGCGTAAGAATAAATTATATTTTAAAATATAGGACTCTTAAGGTAGGCAGATCACAAAGCTTCTTTTAGTCCACTAAAGGAGTTTTTTTTTTTTTTTTTTTTATCTTGAGCACACTGGAGAACCATTGAATAGTTATAAGTAGTTGCAGGAAAACACAAAATTAGTACTTTGGAAAAATCACACTGCTGTACCAAAGATTGACGAGGGGTTGGGGATTGTGGGTGGCTAAATTAAGCAAGGGAAGAGACTAATTAGGAGGCTGTTCCAGAAATTCAGAGAAGAGATGAATCGTATGATTGTATGAGAGATTAGGATGGATGTGAGAGAGAGCAAGGTGATGGATCTATAGATGCTGGGAACTGATTAACCATAAGGGATAGAGATGGAGAGGCCAAGATGATATTCAAGCTTCCTGAAAAAACATTAGCATCTCCAGGTGAAAGCCAAGAGGTAATTTGTAAAGCTAATAACATTATAAAGAAATAGCACAGTAATGTTCATGTTTGAAGCAAGAGGTAAACGAGGCATGCACATCACACCTGGAATTCACTAGCATGGGTAACTTAGTCTTCCCAGAGTGCTTATCTCCACCTTTGGAACACCTGTCATCAAGCAAGGGTGCAAAAGAGATTTGAGAAACTGGTATGGGAGCCTTTGTTCATGATCATTTTAAATCAAATGCTTCTGCTGAATGGACTCTTCCCACTTCACCTGTCTCAGCATGGTGAGTTCCCCAAGCTGGCACATGCCATCTGTTCCAGGAGGCTGGAGTATGGCCCGAAGTCACCATGAAAACCATCAGCAAACACACAGGGCCAGTTTTCAATACCTCACTGCTACCACCCAGACCAAAGCCACCGTCCTTGCTTTCCTGACTCATATGCAAGTCATCCCTCAATTTCCACCCTTGCCTCCCCACAGTCTATCCCACAAAAGAAAGGCCAGAGTAAATCTTTTTAAAACAGGTCAAAATTGTGTGACTCCTCTGCTTTGAAATCTCAAGTAGGTCTCATTTAAAAACAACAACAACAGCAATGACGACGATGACACCTATTTAAAATGTGGTATAATTCTTATATGGTAACTATCTAACCTTCTCTATGTGCACTCACTCTGGCCATACTGCTCTCCTCCAGGTGCCTGGATGATACTATATGTGCTTGTACCGCAGGGCCTTTGCATTCATAGTTTCCTCTTACTTGGTCTTATTAAGGCCAGAAGGTGCAGATACAAGATCACAGTCCTCCATTCCTAATTCTCCCTCAAGTCTTCCAAACACTTTCATATTTCTTAACCATGACTACTACCATATAAATTATATAATTTTATTCATTTGTTTTCCCCTTTTACCTCTAAACGCCATCACGCAGAATTTTTATCAGCTTCATTAATAATCCCCAGGAATGATATGTAATAGGTGTTTGAAAATGAGTGCATAATAATGTTGCTGAAAGATCTACTCAAAGCAACAGGCAGTCACCTTCATAAGCACATATGGTTTTCCTTACTGAACATAAGTAAATGTAATACATCACCTTTAAGTATTTTATATTAAAATGTAAGTAGACAGAAGAAATTCAAAGTTCCTTTAAGGGAAAAAAAAACAAAACCAAGAAGTTGCAACTGCCTCAGGAATTGCTTAAGAAATTGCTCAAGGAGTTGGAGAATATCATGCTAAGTGAAATAAGCCAGCCTGGGGATATAGCTCAGTTGCTGGGTTCAATCCCCAGCACCGCAAAAGCAAAACAAAACAAACAAACAAACAAAAAAACTCAAACCCAACCAAAGGCTGAATGTTTTCTCTGATATGCAGATGCTAATTCATAATGGGCGTGGGATAGGGAAGAATAGAGTTACTTTAGGTAGAGGGGAGTGAAGGGAGGGAAAGGGGACAGGGGTAGGAAGATAGTAGAGTGAAACAGACCTTATTACCTCATGTACATGTATGACTGCATAACCCATGTGATCCTATAACATGTACAATGAGAAAAATGAGAAGTTATACTCCATTTATGTATGATTTATCAACATGTATAAATGCATTCTACTGTCATGTATAACGAATTAGAACAAATAAAAAACTTTTTTTAAAAAGATGGTTGAGTGGTAACAAAACGCCATTAATCTGGCTTCTAAGACAGGTGGGTCTTAAAACAAAGAACTCTTAAGGTTTTTTGAGTGCTAAAGTGTCCTGCAGTTCTCAGATTTGAGCTGGGTGGAACTGAATCGCTCTGCGTGGTTGTGGAATTTGGACTGCCATCCTTTCTTCTGCTTCCTTCTTCTTCAATTTTTGGTTTGGTGGTTGAAAAGAAATGGGAGTGAAGAAATTGGAGCCACGGAATACATGTTCCTTAAGAAAGGACAACAGTGATTTTTCGAGAGCCTACTTTGTCCAGGATAAGGTGGCAGAGCCTTCACAAACATATCCTGTCTAGCTGTCCCAGGGATTCTGTGAGGTGTATATTATCTGCACTTAGCAGACAAGGAAACCAGGAGAGGTTTGAAATACGCGCCTGTTTCGCACAAAATTGGTTGATGCTGGGCTGGACTCTAAGCAGACTGCTGGGACGCCTCTTTCTCCACAAAATTCTGTTTATCTGTTTTTGGAATCTTCCTTCCCTTCTAGCCACCAAGTGGAAGACATTTTCCCCTAGAAATAATGGTAAAAAGGGCAATTTGGTTTCTGGGTAAGTTCATTAAAATCCTTTGTAACACATAACACAGTTGAAAGAGCACCATTGTGTCTATGGAAATAGGAGCAGGGAGTACTAATCTTCCACTTAACAAATGGATTTGGGAGATCTAATCTGCTTCCTTCTCCTCAGAGAAGATAAATAGGAGGCAGTGTTTTCCTCCAATTCATTTTGTGTCTCATCTTTCTGAGCAGCAGCTAGTTGGGCTGTGTTTTCTCCTACTCTGGAAGCACAAAAGCTCCACATTTTCCATTGCAGAAAGTAAATGCTGCGCCCCAGAGCCAATTTCTCATCTCAGACGCTGCCGTTTTCAATGTGCATTCTGTACGCTCCAAATACGACTATAAACACTCAGCCCAAACAAACTGTCATCCTTATAAAATAAGCCTGGGAAGAGGGGGAGAATGTTTTTCTGAACCCTGCCACCCCTCGTCTTAGGAGCACAGGCAAGAGGCGGCCAGGGGAAAAATGGCACGCGCTGCTGGGTTGGCAACATGGTCCCCCAAATGGCACAGCAAGACATATGGCCCCGTCTTTCTCTCTTTGTCACTTCCTGAGAGTGAGGTGTTTTAAAAAGCTGAGAACTCCTCCCAGCCAATTCAGAACAGGGTCATCTTTAGCAATGCTATTCAAGCTAGGGCACCAGCAATAGGTGGGACATGTTCAAAAGGCCAGCTCTAGGACACACCCTGGACCCACCTGATCGAAATCTCTGGGGTGGGGTAGCTATCAATCTGTGTTCCATAAGCTTTCTGGGCAATTGTGCTGCGAGCTTAAAGACTGAGAAGCATAAAAGAAAGGGAAAGGTTTACACTCTGCCCAGAGGAAGGGGGTTGGAATCCCTGAGCATCAATGATGATGAATTGTTTTGGGATGA
Source organism: Sciurus vulgaris (assembly GCF_902686455.1). NCBI lineage: Eukaryota > Metazoa > Chordata > Mammalia > Rodentia > Sciuridae > Sciurus > Sciurus vulgaris. The sequence goes on along the minus strand of NC_136469.1, from coordinate 130,524,843 downwards.
GTCATTTCACATCTCTGGCTTTCATGCTCCTTATTTGTAAAATTAAGGAATTAAAGTAATGGGTCCCTGAATTGCTTCTCTAGCTAACTTCAGAGCCTCTCATTTACTCCATATTGTCTGATGCTGCTATGCGTGTGCATGGTCCTCTCATTAGGAAAGCTGTGGAAGGCATTACCTGACCTCTCTCCCAGCTAGTATGACAACCACCACCAAGAGTGGCCTGGGTTTGTATGTGTTTTCCTGAGTTTGACACATGCCTGACCTACTGACGTCTTATAGTAGTAACTATTTCCATTTTAGTATTAAGGAAGCATGGAAAAACAAATAACTTCCTCAGAGTCATGCAGAGAGCAAATGGTAGTGTCAAGCTTTTAATCCAGGTCCTATTTCAAAATCTAAGCTCTTTCCTCTCTACCAAGGTCTATCTTCACAGAATTGGTAGATTTCATCAATGAAAGGGGGAAAAAAATCACTGCAGCCCACCAGGTGGGGCTAGGCAGACCTCATTTCTATGGGCAGTATGTTTCCTTTAAGTATATAAAGCCATTACTTTGAATACTTTTAACACTTATATTGATTTCATATAAAAGCCACTTTACCTAAGAGTGATCAATAAACAAGACTTGTGCTTGTACTAAACTGCTGACTTATTGACAAGTCTGAAATGTGTTGTCCCTGGTGAAAAGACTCAGAAAATGGAAGCTGGAGAGAACTTTGGAAAGCTTCTAGCTTAAAGAGGTCAGTGTGAGCAAAAGGAAATTTAGACCCAGAGTAGTGCAGTGATTTTTCCAAGGTTGCACAGCTAGTGAGTGGCAGGAATGTAACCAGAATGTATCACATTACCCGCCTAAGTTGGTGCTGTTGCTATTCATGTTCTGTTAGATCAAAATAGACCTTATTAAGAATCAGCCATACAGCCTCGCATCCATCTTCAAGGGAGATTTGGTATTACAGTCTTAAGTGATAAGCAAGGATTATTCAAGATAATAAAGTTAGGATGGAAATTCTGGCAGAGGCAAAGTTATGGAACAAAGGTATGTTGTGTTTGGGGGAACTGTTAGGAATTCAACTGTACTAAAAAATGAAGCAGTTTAAATCAGGGAATATTAGAAATGAAGCTGGAGAGAAATGGAGTGCTAGATTGTGCAGGTTGAACATGTCATTCTAAGACATCTGAAATTCCTAAGGCGTTACTAAAGAATGTATGCAGGAGAATGACATGGTCCTATTTGTATCTTAGCTCCCTCTGGCTACAGTATAGTCTTGAGGAGCTTCAAAGGGAGGGAAGGACAGCATCAAGACTAAAGATCACAAGACTGGTTAGATTTATAACACTCCAGGCAACAGAAGTAAAGTCAACATTGCAAGTGATACCACCAGTATAAAGTAGAGAGGAAAGATTCAGAAGATTGTTTGAGAAGTAAAATGATTGGGACTCAATGCTTTCACTAAATGAGGGCGAAGAGGGCATGAGGGAGACCCCAAAATTTCCATCTTGTGAAACTGATGGTTGGTGGTGAGCTGCAAGGTGGAAGGAGGAATACATTTTCCCATGTAGAAACAGTAAAGCTAACATTGGGTTCACTGCATCCTCAGTGCGAGCTCTCCTGGACGGAGTTCACACAGGCTTGGTCCAAACCTTCAGCATGCAGATTATTGACTGCCTGAGCCAAGAGGGTAGCCTAGTCAAGACCAGAGTCCTGGAGAATGGGACAGAAGAAGAGAAGCCCACAGAACTTCCTATGGAGAAAGAACAGAGAAGTTGTAAGGGGAAAGGGGAAAGTTGTGTCCAAAAGCCATAAGATAAAAATAAAAAATTCACACACAGTGCGCAGTGCACACTTAGTTTTGAATGCCTAGGGTTCCTTTAAAGTGAAAACTGATTTCATTTTTTGCAATATGGGTATCACTGGTCCAGAAGAGCAGCAAGGCTAGAAATTCAATTGCATAAAGATGTTAGATACAGAATTAAATATGGGTTGTTTTTGTTTTTAAGGGATTAAAAATGCTAAAGGGGGATGTTGTAGGAATGGAGTGGTTTAAGCATAAAAACATAAACCAATTAAAGACCCAGAAGAGAGGCAGATAATAAATCAGAGAGATGAGACAAGTGATCTCTGAAAACAGAGGGATCATCAAAGTGTTACTTGCCTCTAGTTTAGAGATATTTTGTTAACTCATATGAATAACAAAACTGTAGATCTTTTCATATTAAACATGGTGTTATTATGGAAGTTAATTCTATATCACAGCAGGAGGTTCCTTGTAAAACACCAGGGGTTCCCAGATTATAATGTTAACTGCAGATAAGATGTCTGCAAAGACGTAATGGCTTCTCCTGACACCCATCTGGACACCTGGTGTGGCCAGTATACTGGCAGTGCTAGCTACATGCTTCTTGTGACTTGGCAGACAAGTTACATCTCTCTCATGTACCCAGGAGAATAGTCCTTTGGCAATACAGGTATGATACAGATATAATATTAATTAGTAATCCTTGGGTCTCTCCTTTTTTTCCCACTTATTTAGTTGTTTTATGAATAAATATCCAAAGGCCTAATCATAGAAGGCTTCAATTCTTTCAACTCTGAGTAATATACAAATGGTTGACAGAATGTATTTAATATTTATCAAATAAACTTCCTTAAAACATAATATATTTATATCTATTTCTCTGTCTTTTTGATATATAATTTATCTGAGACTAAAATCAAATGAACTCCCAAATTATGCTGCACAGTGAGACAAGTTTGATGAATTTCACTATAAATATGGTTTGGCACAACTTCATTTGAAAATAAAGCAATCGGATTCAAGGGAGCTGATATCCAGCATTTTTGCAAAGTTTGAATATAGAGTGACTTTGGATGTTATGAAGGAAAAACAGGTCCTCAGCTAGGAGCCACAGATACCTTCTAATTTAATCACGGTTGCATTCCTGCCAAAGAAGAACTATCCAATTATTTTTTTAATTCTATAACATACTATGTATTTCTCCCGACATTTTAGTTTTCTTTTGGTTTTGTAACATTTTAGTTTTCTAACTTTTGGCTTATCTGCTCAATGAATATAGTGTTTTTTCTCTCCCACTGCCTTAAAAGTGGTGAAGTCAATAGGAGATCAATAGAGAACCTTAGCATGAGGGAGATCGAGCCATAGAGACTTAGTTGAGTATCTTGCTCAGGTTCATAAACTGGGATCAGCAGAGCCAGGGTTTAGACTCAGATCTTCTTTTACCATTTTCTATGCTGACACGGGTACTATGCTAGTTTCTGCCATACTGCAGAAGATAAGACAGAGGAGTACTTGTTGGAAGAAGATTGCACTTTAGAGGAGGAAATGGACACTAAAAATTAAAGTAGTAAAGAGGAATTTAGATGCTCCATCAATGCCACCAAGACAACAAAATAGGGAAAAGTGACAGAGACAGATTGGGGAGCTGCAGGGTACAGGTTTCTTCTAGGAGGGAACATGTGAATCTACCCCTCTCTTATAAAGTATGGCAATTGCTCACACCATGTGAAGGGAGAGGAGAAACAGCAGAGACTGTGAGAAAGAAAGAAATTTGCTCTTGGCCAATTTTAAGTGAGACACTGCCACATTCCATTGTAAGTCTGAAGTGTCTACCTTCAAGGGCCCATAATCCACTGGGGGAAAGAGATCTGTCAAATTAGAAATGGTGATACATATCAAGAGCTCAAGATGCACTCAAGATTCTATCAAAGCAAGGAAGGGTGAAAGATCGGGAATGGGTAGAATGAGTGTGTCAGTGAAAGAAGTGGGAGTTGGCCTGGGTCTAGAAGAAGTGAGATTTTGCCTGGGATGTGGTACATTGTAGCTGGGAGAGAACATCATTTGAAATGGCATGGAGGAGCATGACATACTCAGGTTCATTGTCAAGGCTGAGCTAACTTAAAGCTGAAAACGGGGTGTGACAGGGGATGAACTCAACCAAACTTAGCACTTAGAAATGATTTAGCTTGGCAAGCTCACACTACAAACTCCTCTCTCAATTCTTAAGAACAGTGTCACTGAAGATATTCTAGGAAGTGCCTAGAACATCCTGGTCATGCCATCAAACGTTTCTTGATGAATGAGGTGGAAGGTACACTGTTTAAGACAGTGGCTCTCAGCCCAGAGTGTACATTAGAACCACCAGTTGAATTTATAAAAAAAAAAAAAAAAAAAAAAAATGCAAACTAAAAAATTTAAAAGACAGCCCTAAACCACTTAAAATCAGAAAGTCTGGGAGTGAGATTTGGGTGTTGGTTGTCAAAGCTACCATTTCAAACCAGTGGACAACCAGCATTGAGAGTCACTCTTTCAAGAAGACTAAGAAGGGAAATTGAGTTCTCCTGAAGAACAGAATCATCTCATATATTTTAGAATGTGTACGGAAGAGGTCAACCATGAAGGAAGAAAGAACTGGCAAACACTGATCCTAGGATTGACAGTGTCCACGTCTCAGGATTCAGAAAGAGTCATTCTGAAAATGAAACACATGGAAGAAATGCATCATTATGCAACCAGGCTCTGAAGTCTCACGGAGAGATCTAAAGATAATGGCGCCCCAACACTCCTCAGTAATTATCTCACAAGAATACAATGGTGCCTGAGGGAGACCCTGATTTTCAACGGTCCCAAGGGACAGAAAATGGGAAGTAATCCGACTGAGAAACCAATTGTGAATCATCCCTTGACTTGCTTTTCAATAATGACACCTGAGGCACGCTTGTTTGTTCTGTAAACCTTAGTTAAACAAAGCAACCCTCCAAGACACTAGGGGTTTGCCAGAGAACGGTTAGTTTAATTGGAGCTCATCTGCTTCTGTTCCTAATGAATCTCCCATTTCATAGTTGGCTCCTAGTTTGAAATAAAATGTCCCCTGTCTGGGATGATTAAAAATCTGTTTAAGCATACAATATACGGTAGCTGCCAAAATATTTCTACCAAGCAATGCTGCTCTGAACTGAAGCCTGCAGGCAGGATTGGAATACAGAAAAAACGTTGATTGCTTTAGCCTAAAAAACGCACACACATGCAGTTATCTGAGTTATTTTTTGTTAAGAATCCACTGTAGAACTACATTCACTTCTCAAGGTTTGCTACCAAACTCTTTCCTTACTTTGCCCCTCTTTGTTTTCTAGGTGGTATGATAAATAACTTGGGGGATCCATTAGGTCTTACCTGTGTTTCTGGTTGAAATTAGGCTATCATGTTTACCAAAGAGCTATTCTGTACCCATAAATGTCTTGGTTAAATAAATACGTACAAAATTAGTAAGTGAGTTGTAATCAATGCAACTTCATCTTGCAGCTATGGACATTTTCCTTTTAGAAAACTTCAAGGTGATGATCACTGGGGGCTGCGTTCAGAGACCCAGTTAAATAATTTGCTTCTATAGCATCTTTGTCCTCAGATACCCACATTCCTTTCATTCTTCCCCAAAGATCAAAATCTCAGGATTTCTGCTGTCTGCCTATTCATTTTGTAAATTAACTACTTCACTAGCAGGAAAAAAAAAAAATGTTTAACAAATAATAAGGGAGCAGATGTTTCCTGGGCTATAATAATCAAATAGCATGAGCTAATTTTCCCATTGATCTGTGGTTCTTAGTTATTTACAAATCTGATCAAATGTATAGCACTTTGTAGAAAATACACATTATCACACATCACAACTGCAAACATGAGAGGGCTTATATAATATGTATATACTGTATTTGGTGCAGTGGATGCATATGGTTGACAACAAGTATTTGTTAAATGAGTGAATAAGTGAGTGAAAAAAATTCCAGGATGGGTTTGGATAGTTTTGAAGGCTATTTCTAGTAAATTCTAGGTTCTGAGTCTCCATCATGGCCCTGGAGTTGTTTTTTTTTTTTTTTTTTTTTTTTTTTCCTTTTTGTGTCAAGAGTTGGGCATCTCCTTTCTCTCCACATGATTTAAGTCTAGATAGGGCAGACCTGTTTGCTTATGTGTCCAGGCAGACAATTAACAATCTCTTCCAACCTTTTTCCAAGCAGCTACTTCAGATTTCCTTGATGGAATATCTGGTTCTTCCTGAACTTCTCTTAATGCATTTCAATACCATCTCTTTGTTTTTCTCCCGTGTAAATACTCTAAGACATTGTATTCCAATTTTATTCTCAAAGGATAAAATTGCTTCCATTTCCGATTCCTAGAGCTTCTTAGTGGACATTCTTCCAAAGGCAGCTGGGGAACTGTAGCTGGGTCCTTTCTACTGTTGGGAGAAGGCTGCTCCCTCTGTGCATCTCCAGACACACCGAACATATGCTCACCCAGGGTCTATTTGCAGGGCCGGCCACCCCTTCCTACTCAACTGCCTTGTGTCTATGTGACTTTAAAAGTTATTATCCCACTAGCTTCGTCAGCTAGAGCTGCCATAACAAAACACCACATGCTGGATGGCTTAAGCAATGGACCCATCATCGCTGACAGTTCTGGAGGCAGCAAAGTCTGGGATTAAAGTGCTGGTCAATTTGGCTTCTGGTAAGGGCTCTCCTCCTGGCTTGCAGATAGCTACCCTCTCACGTGACCTCACCTGGGCTTTTCTTCCACACTAGTCCCCCCACCTCGTGAACTAATCTGAACCAAATTACTTAGCAACAGCCCCGCCTCCAAATACCATCACACTGGGTGAGTGTCAACCTGTGAATGTTGGAGGGATGCAAACACTCAGTCAACAATATCCACTGACTTGTAGAGGAGAGGAAGTCTGCTGAGAATCTATTGCACACCAGATCCATTTCATCGGTGGGTTATAAAATCCAAACAACATTATTGGAGAGCTATGTCAACTCTCCCTGGAAACGAGGCCTCTGAGGTTCAGAAAGGTTAAGTAACTTGTGCAGTGGTCACAGCCAGGAAATAGTGACACAGCAATATTAACCTAGATCTTTTTAATGAGCAAACTTCTCTCATTACCTTCAGGTGGTGTTAGCGGTGGCTGTGTTAATCTCACTGATGGGCATCCTTAAGGGACACCAACAGCGAGACACAATCCCAATTATAAGGATTCATTGAGACTTAAATTTCTACACATATTTTTAAAACCTCCAAGGGCTGACTCTGACTCTGGCTTCTTTGGAAACTACTAACCTTGCCTCACTGCCTTCTCAACCTATGTACTGAAGTTGGTTTTCAAGTGTGACAATGATCTTTGATGTCCTAAGAGAGACATGCTTTCCCGGCTCATTCCTGGATCCCTAGGAAGTAGCAAACATAAACCAACTGAAGGTTTTGTCTGAGAGGGGTGATTATAGTCACATCCCTACTGTTTGTTAGACATGTCTTTGTCACTTATTAAGAACAGAGGGTCTTGAAGAAATTAGAAGCCATGGGGACACAGACATCCCTGCCATCAATAGCAATGAAAAAGCAACAGGCATTTTTCTTTGATTCATTGCCACAGGAATATATCCACACTCCCTACCTCTTGACTGAAAGAATACAAGGTATGACTGCAGGGCAACGCACATCATTTTAAAATTTAAATGAAAAATAAATTATCTGCATAAAGGGGGAAAAAATGGTGCTTTTCCGGGAAGCCCCTTGGGGAGGTACACATTTAGTCTAACGATGCTACTGAGGTGCAGAACACATTTTTGAATTCCCCATGGAAGTGCCTACAGAGTTTATGGTGTGTTCTTTTGAACGTCCGCTGCCAGGAAAATCCCTGACCTTTACACGATGGATTTGATTTGAGGAAATAGCAAAATTGCATTTGGAGACAAGTTTTGCAATCAAGTTAAGTGATCACACCAGAGAATTCTGCTTTGGGAGCAAAACTGGGGAAGATCATAGACTAATGAGAAAGCCTTCCCTGACCGGCTTGCCGAACTCGTTTTGAGACCAATTAAAATATGAACAATTTAGACATTTTCAAGCTGATTTTTAGCAATCACAGCATAGTATAAAAAGTATGTACCTTAAGAGGAAAAGTTAGAAACTCAAGATATATTTGAAAACCTAAATAATGATTTGTAGTTTTATCTTTTAAAGTTGTCTTTGCACATATGGAAAATAATAACAATTATTTGAAAATAATTTTATTTGAAAATAATAATAATTTCAGGGTGATTTTAATTCATGGCACCAGTTCAAAGGTTCATGGAACCCAACAGTTTCAAAAATGACCTTGGGCTGGAGAATCCTGTTCTCAGATCTGCCTGTTAGGAATCATAACCTATGCATATACCTTATTTATTCTACTAAATATGTCCACATGAAATCAGTCACAGCAATAAATTCATAGTAAGGGAATAATCAGGCAAAAGATGAATGATAACTTTGATTATAATTAGGGACAGTAACAGAGAGGGGATAAGGTATGGATTACTTAAAAATATGGAATAATTGGCTTCCTTGGTTTCTTATGAAATGCACTCACCCAGCATCCTGATTCTTCCTCATTAAATTTAGAAGTGCTACCTTCCCCCATCTACTCTCTGGCTGTATTGCAGGAAATGTGTTTGTACTCTTTGTGCCTCACTAAAGATTTCATACAATTCTTTTTTTCTGAAATGCCTTCTGATCAGAGTCAGAGGGTAACTATTCTCAAGTCGTCATTGTTCTGAAAGTCCGTTAAGCCTCTAGAACACTTGGCCCATGCTATTATTTCCATCAGTACTTTTCCGTATTCTTGGCGTATGATATTATTTCCAGTCAACTTTGGAAAAATAGCACTTATCATCACAACAGCTTTGCATACTCACATTGCACCTGCTTCCGCACCACAGATGATTATTTATAACTTACATTTATAAAAAATGTTGACAGTGTCCAAATTCATGGGCACATGTGTGCCTACTGAGAGCTTACATGTCTTAAGTTCCCAAGTACAACAACACAGGGATACCGGGAAGCTCGCCTGCACTCTGTCTGCTTGACCATGACAGTTAAGCCTCTTTGATGTCCCTGGATAGATCGCTGGCCCAACATTGGCCTTAAAGTAGAAAAACCAGCCCCATTAAAATCCTATTTCCAAAGTGCCTTTGGGAACGTCCCTTACTTTCAGACTTTCTCAATTCAACAGATGTCTTTTTGGATGTACTTAATGCTTCTGTTTATTCCATTCAGAATCTAATTTCATCACTTTGCTTCTGTGGCATAATTGAGACAAGCTGGATGAATTTTCTCCTAACTAGTTTATAATAAAAGAAGCCTAAACTGGTCTCAAAATAGTTTTGATATTTGGAGTCTTTCAACAAGAGAGACAGGAAGATAACAGGAGCATGATAAGAATGTATTAAACTAATTTGTAAGGGAAGGATTTTGTTACAACCGAACAACGTCCCCAGACACTGTCCTACACATAGTTATACCACGTCAATAGTACGTGACGTCAGAGAGGGCAGGAGTAAAGCCTTGTGACTTTTGAGGTGCGCAGCACCCAGCTTTGTGCTTGGAATATAGTAGGTAATCAATAAATATTTTTGAATATAATTTAGATTTACTTAGAAAGAAAATATGGTGTCAGCAGAAAGAATCTAACCACTAGGTTTTCCAAACATATATATATATATATATATTTTTTTTTTTTTTAGTTAGCTTTTAATTTTTTACAGACTGCATTTTGATTCATTGTACACAAATGGGGTACATCATTTCATTTCTATGGTTGTGCACTATGTAGATTCACACCATTCGTGTAATCATACATGTACATAGGGTAATGATGTCTGTCTCATTCCACCATTTTTTCATACCCCACTCCCTCTCATTTCCTTCTACATATTCTTGAGTTCCCCCATTCTTCTCTCACTCCCCACCCCCCCACCCCCGTTATATAATCATTCTCCACTTATCAGGGAAAACATTTGGCCTTTGGTTTTGGGGGCTAGGCTTATATCACTTAGCATGATATTCTCCAATTCCATCCATTTATTTGCAAATGCCATAATATTCTTCTTCTTTATGGCTGAATAGTATTCCATTGTGTAACATATATATGTTTTGTATGTTAATCATCCTATGCATAAAACGTCCGGCTGGGGTCTAAAGAGCTACAACAGGATTATAAAGTAGGGGTTCTTGGACCATGCAGAAAGTAAAACTAAGTTATTCATAAGTTATGTTCCAAAATGAAAATATATTACCTTTTGAAAACACCTCTACCCTGCCTTCCATAGGGTCTTACACGGGATGTGATAATGACCAGATGGACACACACTGATGTTCTAACAGGCAATGATGAGATCATACAGTGCCTCTCTCAGGTAACACATGTGCCTTAGAATAGAATGCTTAGTTCCAAGGTGTGACCAACTCTAATCCTGGGAATTACAGTGATTAGATAGAATATCAGTCATGAGCAGCGGGCAGAGAGGAAGTGTCTCAGGAGGGATCTAGCAATGAACTCAGGTGGACAACAAATGAACGCTTGCAGTCTTTTGATGAATCAAAGGTAAGGAGGAAAACTCAGGCTTCTTATATGATAGAGCCAACAGGCAAGGGGCTCAGCAGGGCAGGCGGCGAAGTTACAACATTGGAAAGCTGACGTGGATCAGTTTTCAACATCAATGGGGCTACGAGGGGGCCAGTCTGAGACACTGGCATCAACGTCCAGGGTCGGATCACGAAGGTTGAAGAAATTGTATGACATCAAGACTTTCAGAGGCAAGTGGGCTCAGAGTGCAGGTGAGTATTAGCAAGGCTGCCAGCCACATTCTGAGCGCAGAGGGAACCTCCTGATGCTCCTGACAGCACTCCTGGCAAGGGAAACTTCCTCCCCATGACCCGCTGACTCCCCAACACCAGGCCTGGGGTTGACGTGCGTTTTCCAGTTCTCCTCGGCAGCAGCGAAGAAACCCTGAAAGTGCCAACAGGCCTTTGGGCTCAGATTGACTCATGATGGAGGTTACGCTTGACCCAGGATGGTATCTCAGTTCCCTCCACCCTTTTCTCCATGGGCTGCTAATTTACATCAGACAGGGCAGGGTTTGGGTCAGGTAAGAGGCTGTGGTTGTGTCAATGTCTATTCTTTGCCTTCAATTGGAATGTGAGCTTACGACTTAAAAATATACACACAGGATATGATTTAAAGGAGAGTCCAGTATCTCTATGTATGATATCAAGAGGTTTTCTTCTTGGTTCAGTTCTCGTATTTGTAGAAATCTCCACTTTTTGGTACAGCAAAATTGTTAAATTCTTGATATTTGCAACTACCATGCTATAGTGCTCTGGTTAACCTCACTTTACCTCTCTGAATCAGGATTCCCTCTTATCTTCCCAAATGAAGGATGTCAGTGTTCGCCAGGAATCCATCCTCAGACCTCACTCTCTGCATCGCCCCATCCATGCTGCTTCTTCCTACCTAATCAATGCCATTCTGATAGATATGCAGTCCTAACTTTGAATCTTCCAAGTCATATAATTACTTCAAACTTGTGGATCTGACTCTCTCCTGAATAACTCAGTGCAATATGATCAGCACTTATCTTCATATTCGAGACTTCTTTCTCCCAGAAAGCACCACATTCCCAAAAAAGGCATACTAAAAAAATGAGATGGCTTGGCTTCTCCTTGTCACTCAAAGCTAATCATAGACAAGTTTTCAAGTTCTGCTCACTTTACTTCCAACTATCTATGTAGTGGGTCTCACTGTCTCCATCTCTGGTACCAGTTCCCTAAATAAGACCCTCATTATCTCTCTCCTGGATTATCTCCGTTTTTCTCCTGCTCTTTTGGCCCTAGTTCTCTTAAATACGAATGTCCAAATTGTAGCCATGGTGATCTTTTTAAAATAAAAATGTACACCTACTGAAACACAAGAAAGCAATTAATTGAACTGATTAATGTTTCCACACACCTTAAAGATAATGGACAAAATCACATACCTTTCATTAGGTAAATGAAAATCAGGACCACGATGAACTATCACTTCATTCTCATTAAGAAGGTTGATGTAAAAAAATAAAATAATGAGTGTTGGCAAGGATGTAGAGAAATTGAAACATTTGTACATTGCTGGTGGGAACACACAGTAGTGCAGCTGCTAAGAAAACCAGTATAGTGGTTCATTAGAAAGTTAAACAGAATCAGCATACCATCCGACACACACATGTATATGTATATATATACATATACATACACACACAATGGAATATTACTCAGCCTTAAAAATGAATGAAATTCTGACAAATTCTATAACATGGATGAACTTTGAAAACATTATGGTAAATGAAATAAGCTAGAAATAAAAGAAAAACATTGTATGACTCCATGTATTGGAGGTACCTAGAATAGGCAAACTCATTTAGACAGAAAGTAGAATGGTGGTTATCAGGGACTGTAGGGAGAGAAGAATAAGAACTTCTTATTTAATATCTAGAGAGTTTTAGTTTCAGATGATAAAATAAATGGATTATAGATGCTTTATACATTCTATCAGAATAAAAGTAACTTAGGATACATACCACTTGCTGCTTCACACCTGGGGCTCCTCCTGCTGTGTCCTCACCCACACCACCTGTTACATTATGGACCCTGTCCACATTAACCTGACTCCTGGCTGCCTCTCCAGACTGCCTTCTCGGCTCCCTTCACAAAGTGGATGAGGAGTCAGTTTAAATGATCAAGAGCGATCCAACTTATCCTTTCTCCTTCATGTGCTGAGTTATAATGATCTGGTTTGATCGTCTCATAAGATAGCTTTTGAAAACAGGAGCTGAGTCTTCTGTGGCTTGCAACTTTTGAGCGTGGCATTTACCATGATGTAGGTTTGAAAGAAATATTAAGGGAGCGAGCTCGTTAGAAAAAACTATTTTAAATATATAAATATTAAGATTGGAAAGAAATTTCAAAGTTTACTTAAACTTGTATGGAAAAATGCTATTTTGATATGGTAGATACAACGGTGCCATCCAGAAACCTCATTTCCATTTTTCAATAGCTCTTGGATATTTTTTTTTCTCTGTCATTGAGTCTATCACTTAATAAACTCATAGGATAGTTAGATATGAATCATAATATCCATCACATTAATTTTTTTTGAACTTCATCTTCATGGCATTTGTCCTACCATGAACTAGTTGTCCTAACACCGAAATAAGTTTCTTTTTATCTTACAAAAATCGTCAATTAAATCAGTCTTGACACACTATTTAGATAGTGTTTCTAGTACACTGAAATAAATAGTTGACTATTAAAGTGAAAACGCTTCCATGTACTCCCTAAAGTCATCTTTTTATATTATGATGTAGGTAAATCCGATTTTGAATTAATTTCAATTGTACAATATATACAAGTGTGATTCCCCAGCAAGTCTGTAGAGTGCTTAAAAGCAAGACTCTTTTTCTTTGTCTTCGTTTTTATTTTCTGTTTTCCTTGATGGTTGTCATGTCTTCACTACCAACTTGACCAGTACTTGGTGACTAAATATGCCTGTTCCCTCTGAGATGATATGTATGATTTACCCTTATACCATCAAAGCTTTTCATAGGGTTATAAAACCAAAAGAGGAGGTGTCCACGAGAATGAGTCTTACATTCTCCACGAACCAGGAGACGGTTGATTAAGAATCATGGCTGCTCGGCTCATGCACATTTGTACTAAGACCGCATCTCCCATTGACCCTTCCAGCCAACGACTGAGTTTGTACGGGTATGAGGTAGGTCATCTAGAGGCAACATGAAACTCCTCTCATCTTCAGCTTTGTTTCAGGTTTTCCTTTCATCATAGTTTGAGGCTTCTTCCAATCTTTGACACCCATTTTCTCTCAGAGGCATTTCTCTTAATAAAATCCTTATACAATTAATACTGTCTCAGGATTTCCCTCTTGGACCTGGACTACTGCAGATGATGGACGTGAGGATGACATAAATACCAGAGGTATTTCAAGCTGAATTTGGTTATAGGAGCTTGGGTATAGTCAATTCTGAGTTCAGATAACACTGAGCTGAATTTCTGAATCTTCTAACTATATTAGTTTACTAGGGCCTCCAAAACAAACTACCCAAACAACTGGAAATTATTTTCTCATTTCTGGAAGTTTACAGTCCAAGGTCAAGGTATCAACATGGTTAGTTTTATCTGAGGGCTTTCTCCATGGCTTATGGATTGCTGTATTCTCCCCAAGTCTTCATACCCTCTGCCTTCTGTATGTGCCTATGTCCACATTTCCTCTTGTTCTAAGCACTCCAGTCATATGGGATCAGAGACCATCATAATTACCACATTAACTTAATTATCCCTTTAAAGACCCTGTTTCCACCAAAGGTCATGTTCTAAGTTGCTAGAAATTAGGACTTCAACTTAAGATTTTTCAGGGAACACAACACTTAACAAACAGCTCTGAGACGCACTTGAATCTCTAAACCTTTAGTGTATAAAACTGGGGACAATATCTACCAGTATATTGATTCAAACTGAATATGATAATACTTATATGGTCACTGGAGTACGTAAAGCAATCAGTATAGTTCTTAACACAATTTACTAGAATCATTGTCCATTGATTTATGTAAGATTAATTTTTTATAGGCTCTATCCCAAGTTTGTCTCATGGTTATATGAAATAGACTTTTGTAATGAAGTCGAAAAGGAAAGCGAAAGAAATATAGGAAGCCAGATTGTGTTGCTTCATGTATTTGATATGCCAGTTATGATTCTGAGCTTGATATATTTATTTAAGCTATGTTACAGTCCAGAAGTTGGTAGCTTGGAGGAAACTTTGGCCTAAAGGTGCCTGCCCTCTCCCTTAGAGTATTTTAAATATCGGAATGACTTTAAATAAAGGATGTCTCTGCAGATTGCCACTTGTCTCCATAGCACAGGGTCACATTATACATATATAACATTTCTCAAGCCTTTAAAGAACTTTAAATTGGCAGATGTTGAAGTTTAGACCACAGGATCAGAGGTGCTGCTTCTACTTGCTTGGTTATTCACAGGAGAACACATTGCTTATCATATTCTCTAAGTTAACAATGGGACATACAAGTGTGATTAACTTTTTGTCTTCCAGAAATGCTCACATTCATCCCATACTCCTATAATCATCTAAGGATGCTCCTCATGCTACCAGTTAATATTAATTAACAAGGTAACAAATTGCATGATCTGCCCATCATATTTATAGACATGCACACTTAATTTTACCACAGGTTCTTTGGTGTCATGCTTCCTTTCCTTTCTGTATATAGGTCAGTAATCTCTGCACCCTGGATTTACCAAAATATTCATATCGTACTCAAACAAAAGGGCTGTGATTTTCAGAATGCACAAAGTAGTTTTTTTCTACTTTTTTTTTTCTGTCTTATATATCACTATCCTTCATGCTTATAAGCTTGTTTTTTTAAAAGAATACTTCAGTAGTCATTGGTATCTCATAAAATAAGGCACTTTTCAAACTTTGATTGCCTTATTTTTCATTTTCAAGACTAGAGGTAAATGGAAACTATTAAGATTTATCTCTCCACATGGTTATGAAAAGATTGAGTGAATACAGTCAATTTAAGGAAATGAATACAGTGACGTGTAAGATTGAGTAACAAAGCTAAAGGGGAGCTGGGAGGAAGAGTTCTCAGCTGATCTTCCTGAATCATTTGAGTCTGTCAAGAATGACAATCACTAATATCTTCTAAGTGGTTCACATTTATTTAAATGACTTCAATTAACTTGAATTGGTGTTACCATTTTCTGAATTGCTTTATGTTTCCTATGACATCTCGGGCTACAGAAGAATGTGACATAACCCATATGTGGCAGAACTGTATCTTATGTGCACCCAACCAATATATTTGACCTGTCTGTTCATCTCAAAAATAAACCTCAACCCATTTTTTTTTAAATACTACATAACACCTAGGCACCATCTTTCATTTGATGCTACTAAAAAAGATCTGTTTGTGCAAAGCCACATTATAATGGGGGCGAGGAGGTTAATACTTCATATATTTTCAAGATATTTTTGACCATTTTTACATCCTTTAGCATCCCTTAGCACAAGATAAAAATCCTCAGAACTTAAACCTATGATTAAATAATCTGAGCAAGGAAATTGTCAGAAATAGTACCTATATAATAATGTTCTAAAGAAAAATCAGAAAGTATTTCTTTAATTGCTACTAAAGTTATCATGCTTAAGTTCTCAAGTCTACTTTTCCCTTAAAAAAAAAAATCACAAATTATTATGTCCAAATGATACTGGTCATTGTCAAATGTGTTTAACATTGTTATTTCAAAATTTCTTTTTTGACTATGAAAATAATGAATAAGAAAAGGAATGATGCCTCAGAAAAGACATTAATTGTTAAGACATTGACTAGTATTTATTATAAATATGTTCAAAGACCTAAAGGAAAATGTGCTGGCAGAAGTAAAGAAAACTACAACGACAATGTCTCATCAAACAGACAATATCAAAAAGACAGAGACACTATTTCTGAATGAACCCCATACAATGCTTGTGTCGAAAAGTGTGATCACGAAAATGGAAAGAAAAATCACCAAGAGGAAGTGGAAAGACAGTCCACGGAATGAGAGGAAATCTTTCAAAAGTGTATATCTGGTGAGGCAGTTGTATCTAGAATAGTTAAAGAATTTCTACACCTCAAAGCAGAAATAACTAAATTTAAAAATGAAGAAAATATATGAATAGGTATTTTCTTTTACAAAGATACATAAATGACCAAGAAGAATAAGAAGCATCTTTAAGCCATTAGAAAAATGCCAATCAAGACAGGAAAGCACTTCAGACCCATCAAGATGGCTAGAAGAAAAAGGAGTGGGGAAGAAGTGCAGGCGCAGATGGGGACTGGACTCCTCCTGCAGCGGTGGGAACTTGCACTGCTTTGGGAAGTTCATCGGCGGCTCCTCTGTTACACATGCAGTCACCCCATGATCTAGCAAGTTGGTCGTTTATATCATGATTTCTGCTATACAGTGTTAATTTATTTTACTGATGATATTATACAATTTATTATGCTTCTAAATCAAATTAATTAATGTATTTCTGCTTGTAACATCATTAGATTGTACAGTATCAAGCATCGCTCTTTCAAGCCAGAATTCTCTTAACAGACTTCTCTATGCAGGGTGATTAATGTTTTTGAGGCTAATGTAGAATCAGGCATGACTCTGAGGTTTCTTCCAAACCATCAGTAAAACACTGAATTTTACTTAGCACTATGTTGTCTTAAGTCATTTTATTCTTGGAAATTCAACAAAACTTGAATTGTGTTTATAGTCATTCTCCCACAACTGAAATGTCTGATTAATCCTTCCAGATAATAGAGTTTACAGAAGAATTTTTAAACTTGCAGCTCTATATTATATATAATATATGTGTGTGTGTGTATGTATGTATATGTGTGTGTGTGTATATATATATATATATATATATATCTCCAAAGTAATCTCTACATGTAATGCAATACCTCTTCTAAAGTTGTCATTAAATACCCAGTAATAGATCTATTATCTGAACTCACTGGCTACACTCAGGTTGGTAGAAAGTCAACCTTAATTGTCTCTTCAGCTTTCAGCATCACCCGCTGACATTTAGTGAATGTCAAGATACTTAATACAGGGCTGTATTTTCTGGTTTGTATAATAAAATTCTATTGTTATTGACTTTAGCATGATGGAAAAAATGACCACTTCAAGTCTTAAAAAGCTTATTTTTGGATCAAGTAAACATGCTATTTTCTTAAAGTGCCTAATCCTTCATAAGTTTTTTTTTTTTTTCACAGATTTTTTAAGGGAACATAGTAAAGTGACAATTTTATTTCATATGAAATAGTTATTTCTTTAAATATGCAAAAATCAGTGAACTACCTTAGTATAAAGTGAGGATGTGAGAGAAGACCAAGTAGAATCTAGGAGGATATTATTCAGGAAGCCAAAGAGCATTATTTCAGGAAGATAAATGATCTGCTGGGATGTAGCTCAGTGATAGAGCACTTATCCAGCAAGTTTAACATGCTGAAATGCTATGGTCAGCATCAATAAACTGCTACCAGTTGTCACAGTCTATCATGTGCCCTACAGAGTGTATCACTCCCTATCAAGTAGAGTGGAGGAAGAAAGGAGGTAGACTCATCACAAATACCTGCTTAGGTTGGTCAAAGGTTAGGAAGGAAGGATAACTGAGCAGCTGTAGCCATCCAATTCTCATACTAGGATGGGCCTATTGTCAAACTGTCAGACCCAAGTTGTGATCTAAGTCCAACGCTTAGCAAAGAACTTAGATATAGACACGTGTTACAGAAACCAACTGGATACCCTTATGGGTCATGAAGAGAGAAAAATCGAGTGAACTGAAAAAAACTCACTTATTGATTAGAATGATTTTTTTCCTTCAACGATTTCTTTTTCCTTCAATCTTTTAATACAAATTTATCAAGTTCCTTTAATACTCTGGCTGAGCGTAGGATTTAGTGATGTAACTTGAAGGCAAAACTGCCATAATCTTTGACCTTATGGACTGTTGAGTCTGAGAAAATTATTCAACTTAAAGTCCTAAAAATGAAAAAAAAAATTACAATCATGAAAAGTGTAACAAAGGAAAATTTGCTATAAGAACGTGTAATGAGGTGGCCTGACCTCTACTTGCTGTCCCATCTCAGGACCCCTTGCCTTCTGGATTTGAGTTGGATGCAATCAACAGGAAATACTATCACTAGATCAGACAGTGGGAGGAGAGAGAGGGCTGGATATATCCTCCTCTGTTTCCCACCAACTGTGGCTTCCAAGTTCCCAGAGTAACTATGTAAACCCTCATCATACACACTCAGAGCTCTTGCCTTCTGTGTGGCTCCACCTCTTGCTACTATTAGTCTCAGGGTGACTTGGGATTAAAGGGCCCATGATAACCCTTTCACTAATCTGTTTGCAGAATTCCATTGGGATACACTTTCCTTTTCCCACAAGGACAATGACTAACATTTAGTTAGGTTAAACCTAGGAAATTAAGTTTAAGCAAATGACTTACCATGTGCAAATGCCCTGAGGTGGGAGTGACAGAGGAGTGTGTCCAGGATACTGAAACAACTAGCTCGGCACAAGTCAGAAGAGCAGGAGACCTATGCATGAGTTAGATGATGTCGAATACATGGTCACACTGACTTTATTGTAAAAACATTTCTGAAGACTTCAAGTCAGGGAGTGAATCAGATATGCATTTTTAAAACATTATTCTGACTGTCCAGAGAAGAACATATTGGGAAATTTCAAAAGTGGATGTAAATAGACCAGTTTCCTTAGAGCTTTTTGAATGGTTTGAAATGGAGACAATGCATTAGAAAAATGTGTTGGCAATGGAGATAGAGTGAAGAAAACTGACTTGAATAGTCCAAGTCAGAGGTGAGTAAAGTAGGACCTGTGGGCTGGCCACCTGTCATTGTAAATGAAATTTTATTGGAAAATGACCACACTTATTTTTTATGTATTGTCTATGGTTACAGTTGCAGACTAGAGCTGCTGGGTCAAAGACTATATGACAAAATATTTCAACAAAGCCTAAAATATTTTCTATCTGGTGCTTTAAGAAAAACGTTGCCACCTCTGGATTAATTCAATAGCCCTAGGCTTTAGATTACATGTAGGGGTGAAAGAAAGGGAGATATGAAGGATGGCATGTGGGCTTCTGACTACAATTAAGTCCAAGTTGGATTTATTTGCTGAAGAAGTAAATAGATGGTGGTCTCACAATGGAGAAAGGCCAGATTTATATTAGACTGATGAATTTAATATTGGATATTTTATATAAGAGATATCTTTTAGATACTTGAACAGGCAAAATTAAACCAGGTGCTCAGGAGAGAGATACAAGGGCATGTTGTAAATTTTGGTGTTGGGGTAGGCAAAGTAATGATTCCTGTCAAATGGCCATGGTCTGATCTCTGAAACCTACAATTATGTTACCAAATAGATTTTGCAGACATGATTAAGTTAAGGATTATTATGGGCTGAATTGTATACTCCCCCACAATTCATATGTTGAAGCTCTGATCCTCAACATGGCTGTATTTGGAGATAAAGCATTTCAAAAGATAATTAAAATGAGGTCATAAGGATGGGGTCCTAACCCACTATGATTTGTGTCCTTGGAACAGGAGATAGCAGGAAAAAGGGACACTAAGGATGTGCACACACAAGAAAAGTCATGTGAAGATAATAAGTAGTCATTGGCAGGTCAAGGAGAGAGGTCTAGGAAGAAACCAACCCTTCCAGTATTCTTGGACTTCAAGAACTGTGAGAAAATAAATTTTTGTGGTTATGCCTCTCTATCTGAGATATTTTGTTATGATAGCTATACCAAACTAAGACAAGTATCTTGAGATGGGAAGATTGTTCTGGATTTTCCCGATGGGCCCAATGGACTTACATGGGTCCTTGGAAAGAAAAGCAGGCACAGGAAAGTGAGAGTCAGAGGAGATACAATAACAGATGCAGAAGTTGGAGTGATGTGATAGTTGGCTTTGAAGAGAGCAGGGCATGAGTCAAAGATGCGGGCAGCCTTCAGAAGCTGGAAAAGGCAAGAAGCCAGCTTCTACCTTGGAGCCTCCAGAAAGGACGGTGGCCCTGCTGACACCTTGATTCTAGTCCATTGAAACCTGTCTGATTTCTGATGTTCAGAACTGGAAAATAATAAACATGTGTTGTTTTCAGCTACTAAGTTGGTGATTTGTTATGACAGCAACAGGAAGTTAACAGAGGAGTCATTGGTTTGTGGACAGTAATTGAGGTACAAAGATAAATTCATAATGAGTCTGGAATGCCAAAGGCCTATTTTTATGAGATAGTGTTGAGCTGTAGGGGAGACTTTCATAAATGCCTGTGTTTGATGCCATCACATTTATTCAAAGTTGGTTTTGACAGTCACGCTGCTCTTATTTTAGGTACATCATTTTGAGATATAATCGTCTGGCATTCAGCACTAAATCATCTCTATGCTTAAAAAGATTTCTTACTCTTTTGTTTTAATTGCATAAATCCACTTTCTCTTTTGAAGAACAGCTTCAAGAGGAAAAGGACCATTATTCTAATTTTGTTTCAGTGTCTCGGGCTCATTTCTCTTCTTTGATTTGTGTATACTCACTCCTTTTTGATTTTATCCAATCTCAAGGCTTTAAATAACTCATATATGTTGATGACTCACAATTTATATTTCAAGCCTGAATCTTTAAAACTCCAGACTCATAACTCATTATCTACTCAACATCTTCACTTGGACATCTAACAGACTGCTCATAATAGACATGTTCAAACTGAATTCTGGATCTTTTCTCCAACCAGCTCTACCCATAATTTTCTCATTTCAGCTGATGAAAACACCATTCTCCCAGTCATTCAGGCCAGGAGCACCAGAATCCTCCACTGGAACTGTGTTGTCCGTAACATCACAACGTAGCCAGAAACCCACCACTTCCCCTTGCCTCCATTGCCACTGTCCTAATCAAAGATACCTTCCTTCCACCCTAGGCTGAATCTTGCAATTGCTTCCACTTGATTCTATCCACTTCCTACTCTCACATCTAGTTTCAAAACAGCAGAGTGAAACTTTTAAGACAGAAGTCAGATCATGTCACTTCCTCTATTCAAAACCTTGTAATAGCACCTGATTTCATGAACTCAAAGTTTTTTAAATTGCCCACAAGGCTTTATGCAATCTGACTTCCTCTTACCCGCTGATTCTAATATACTCCGTTCCCTACAGACATAACAACTTCCTTGAATAAACATGTTCCTCCTCCAGGTATACTGTAAACAAGGAATGGAAAGTAAAGGTCATCTCCAAAAGCAGTCAGTGATAGGGCTGAAGTTATCCCTTCCCTTCCTCTCTCTTTTTATTCCTTCCTGGCATGATTTACTTAGCAAATCAATTAGTATCTTCTAGTATGTGCTGTGCAACTGCTGAATGCTGGAGATGAAGAAATCCCTAAACACAGGACCTCATAATCTAATCACTCATAGCCTGATTTGGAAACCAGCCGATAGAAAACAATGGAATAAGTGCAGACAGAGAATCTTAGGAGGTAATTAAAACAATGTTTGAGTCAGGGAGGACAGTCATCCTGTGTGAGGCACAATCATCCCGACCAGCATAACCTGGAAGAACAAGTACTCTAAATTATCTAGTGAACCGCAGGTAGCTAGACATAGTAAAAGTATCTCCATAGTAACCATGCCTGTGCTCTTGTGAGGAGGATGAGTTAACCACTGAATTATAATTCCTTTTGTCATAGCTCAAAAGTAATATAAATCCCCCTCCCCCTCCTTCTCTCTCTCTCTCTCTCTCTCTCTCTCTCTCTCTCTCTCTCTCTCTCTCTCTCTCTCTCTCTCCAAGAGCTAGTGAAGTTTTTGGCCCTAGGGAACATTAGCATGCTACAATGATGTGTCTAGAAGTTTGAGAACATTTGTTGTAATCAACACATATCCAAAATGATTTGCAAAGAATAAAATGATAAATTGAGGACCACAATTGAAATTGAAGCTGAATGTCTTTTTATAACATGGCAAATTGTCCAAGGAAATAGAAAATCAAAGGTCCATAGACAGTATATTCTTCTCACCTAAAAAGAAGATTTCTTTTTAACCCATTATCTATGATGAAAGAATGCTAAATATTTTATCTTTTTAGAGGATTTATGCTTCTCCAAAAAATAGGCTTTGAATAAATTCTGAGGACTTCTATGTATGTATAAATGGATTTCTTTAAAATCTCTGCAACAACTCATTCTTAAATTACAAGTCATGCACCTACTCCAAGATATTAACTAAAGATTTGGTACATGTAGATACACAAACACAATTAATAAAATCAATAAAATTAATCACATGCCCAGAGAATATTTACAAGTGATAGCAATGCACTGAGTTAAAATAGTTGATGACCTTCTAGAATTGTTCCTGCCCTTTTCAGAACCTGGGAGTTGGGGAAAGTTCTAAGAATGCTTCCCAATTTCAATCCCAAACATTGTGTCGAGAATGAATTTAAAGTAATTATCTAGACCTTTAAAAAGTAAATGCAGCCTTTCCAAAAGAAGCCCCCATTTTAGTTGAATTAATTCATCCGATTACCTTCTTTCTAAAATGAAAATAAATGTAATACAAAGTGAAGATAGTCAGGGACATTAAGAAATGAAGGACACACAGCTGTCAGGGACTTTCACTGAACTCTTCTTAAATATTAGAGTATTGGGATATTAAGTAGTTACATTCATTCCTACTGCACAAGCCTGCTTTGAGCACTGAACGTGATAATACAGGAGGCATGTAGGACACTTTCTGTGATGTACCTGTGGTGTAGCCATTGTTAGTTTTGGGTATGTCCCACAACCCACCCGTTCTCCTTTGCTGTGAGGTCTAAGTTACAGATTCTAAAATAATCTGGTCAAAACTGAAGTTGGCTAGAGAGGAAAATATCCTTTGGATTCTAAAGAGCAGAGAGTGGTTTCCATAGTCAAGTTAGTGGACTGAAGTGCTTTTTTATTCTGTAAAGACCAAGAATAGATTAGCCACCAGCAGCAACACTAGAAGGAAGCTGTTGAGTTTGCTTTTGGCCACCTGGAACTCTTGTGCCAGGCTTCTCTGTAAGGAGATATGTATTTACATTGGGTGGTGCGCATCATGGTGGAGGTGAATGGCCCACCATAGGTCCCTTTCCCTGTTGGCCTTCAGGTTTTTACACCTTTAATTATGTAGAACTCTCTGACTTGATGTAATGTTAAAGAATAATATTTACCTTGATGTTTTACTTGAGTTCCTATTATATAAAATACATTAATCCCATTAGTTAACACAGTTTCTTCATGTCCAAAACATTCAATAATATTGAGTTCTTTTCATAGAAGTAATCTTGGAATTTTCTTTTCTGTTGACAACCCAGTGGAAGACTTTTTCTGCTATATGAAGCATTTATTTCAGACTAATTCTTGCTCTTAGTCAAACTATACATAAGATGGTAGGCTTAAATAGTTTATCTTATGGGAAGATCTCCAAACTTCTGTAGGTTGTTTTTATTATTATCATTACTAACTCTAATAATAAGAAATTACTAGACTTTGCAATAAAAACCCTTTTAGAAGTTCAATAAACTTTATAGTTAATAATTACTACTGGATTCAATTCTCTACTGGCTTGTGGATTAGCATTTGTGCAAATGAACTTGGACAAAGGGGACTCCAGTATTGTTTGTTTATTGTAAGAGAAACAGTTGAAATCTCAACCATATCCCCTTGAGCAAGACAGAAAGTCAGACCCAACTATAGCTATGGCTGCCCATGGTTCTGCCTGCAGCTTGGGCCCAGGGACACAACAACCAGGGAGGCAATGTCATAGAACAACCGTCACCCAAAAAGAGACAGGAACTGTCACTTTTGAGGTAGGCTCCTGATGGCCTCTGTAAGAGTCCCCACATGATTGTGCCTCACATGCCCATGTAACCCTTTCTTAGCTTTCCTGTCTTCTTCATTTCCAGTTTCTCTCTTCCCATGGCTTCCCGAGAGCACTCCTCAAAGTTCTTACACCTTCAGCCTTGTATCGGAGTCAGTCTTGCCTTCACCAAAACATTTATTTGCTTAATTTCTATTGAGATTTATTACATCTTTGCTCAGTGCCAGTCAGACATCTTCTTACAACATCTGAATCCTCAGAAATAATAGCTTCCATTATTATATCCATGTTATAGATGATAAACTGAAGCTTAGAAAATTGTAAATAATTTATAAGTCACGGAAGGTAGCAAAGCCTGGAATCAATTCCTTTTCTCTATTGCTTTTCTTATAGGGTTGCTATCTTCTGCCATTTTTCTATGAATTCCAATTGATAAAACAAACATAAGACTAAGTAATTTTACAGTTACATTCTCTTATTTGTGAGCATAGTTTGACTTAAAGGATACAAAGCACGCATCTTTTTGCTCTGACATATGAAGCCTCCTCCTTACTGTACAGTGCCCTGTTGGCTGTGCACCTGCTCACTGCTCTTGATTTCAGTGTCTTGACATGGAAAATGAAACCTTGGGCCGAGGGATCTTTCAGATCCAACGAAAAACCAACTCTACACAAACCCAAGTTATATTTGGTCTAGTCCTAGTAGATAAGTCTACAACTTTAACCCTTTGTTTTATGCTTTAATTCTATCTCCACTGCTAAAAGCAGTGCTGAACAAACTTTTTCTTTAAAATACCTAAGAAAATATCTTAGGTATTGTGGGACCTAAGGTGTGTACTGCAATAACTCAATTCTGCCATTGCAGCATGAAAACAGCAGAAAAACAGTATGCAAATTCATGGGCATGGCTATGATACAATGACATT
The DNA here is from genome assembly GCF_902686455.1 of Sciurus vulgaris. Lineage (NCBI taxonomy): Eukaryota > Metazoa > Chordata > Mammalia > Rodentia > Sciuridae > Sciurus > Sciurus vulgaris. The sequence continues at coordinate 130,499,555 of NC_136469.1, read as the reverse complement.
TGTTGCCATTAATTAAAACAGCAAATCCACTGGACATTCTCAGTTTTGAACACAGAGAAAAGTCTCTAAGGCCTACATGTCAAGACATGGCAGATGAGAGATGGCAGGAAAATTCCAAAAATTACTTACATGCCTTGTGTCACTGGCCTCCTGCAAACTTTAGAGATCTTTCTCACATAGCTTTCAAAGAAACAGACAAAAGGAACCTTTTCTTTTTCTTTCTTTCATGAGCCTCTCTGAGTAACTTCTGTTTGACAGTGTTTTGTGTTTGTGTTTGTGATGGGCTTATAGTTTGAGAACAGTCAAAACTTGATGGAGGTGTTGTCTGGAGAGCTGGAGAATATATAAATATTGCATTTGGGATGTACTTTCCCTTTGAACAATCAAAGGGTCTGTACAGGTTTGCTCGCTAAGGGTCTATTATTGGCAGTTTCATTATAACCTCTCTAATACAAAGCTTTTTCAAAGAACTTATGACTCAGAACAAATATTTTCTTGAGGTTGAATTTGCCATGCCAGATGTTATTCAAGGAAAAAAAGTCTTTTCATATGAACCTTCCAGGGAAAACCTTTAGTTGGATTTAGAGAACCTGAAAATAAACTTGTGCCTCATGCTTGAAATTTAATAGATATCCTGAGCTAACAGTGAATAAACTTAGTCTAATATTATTTCAAATCTTATTTGTACTGAAAACCTCTTTTGGCCTGATGATTTTTAATTAGTGATAGCTCAGGAAATCTATAAGAGTGGAGCTGTGGAAATATAAAAATATTGCCTGGTGAAGCATGTGCTACCTGCAATTAGATGTAATCAAACAGAAGCTGAGTGATAACCCACTGATGATTCTGTTTCAAGGTGAGTGTTTAAGAAAACAGGGCCTACTAAAAATAAAATATAATAAATTTAAAACAATGAATCACACACATTTTAATTTCTTAAGATTCTAAATTTCCTACAAGTCGGGTTGTACACAGTATCAGCTCCTTTCCATTTTTTTCCATCTCCCTTTCAGTATGTCCCTGATTACTCCTCAGCCAGCATGAAACCTGCTTTTTCTGGGTAAATTTTATAAGTGACATTTAATAAGAGAGCAGAAAATTCCCCATAGATTTTCCATGTACAAAGAATAACCATCAGATTTAGAGTTTTGACCATGATTAATAAGTAAACCCATCAAAAGTCAAACACAGGAGAAGAAATAGTGTATACTGAGAACTCAGCCCTTTAGGGACAAAAGGAAACTTTGGTAAATATCCATTGTCCTACTGTATCTTGGCCAGAGGGGCAATAGCACTTTGTGCTATTTCTTCACCTGACTTTTAAATTTTTCTCAGACTCTGTAACTGATTCAAAGAGAAATGAAGTGAGAAGAGGCAGTGGAAAATTTGAAAGTATTAGTGCAAGTTACAGAGAAGTCAAATGATACTAGCATGAAATATGCCTAGTATGGTAGGTACCCAGTAGAAATGTACTGAATTAATAAATGACTAATCAAAGACATCCTACAATCAAAGACATCCTACATTAAATTCTCCTATAAAAAGAAACACTTCATTCGTGTAATCATACATGTACATTGGGTAATAATGTCTGTCTCATTCTACCATTTTTCATACCCTTCCTCCCTCTCATTTCCTTCTATATAATTTAAAGTTCCTCCATTCTTCTCTCACTCCCCCAAGTCAAACCCCCATTATATATCATCATCCACTTATCAAGGAAAACATTCAGCCTTTGGTTTTCTGGGATTGGCTTATTTCACTTAGCACGATATTCTCCAATTCCATCCATTTGTTTGCAAATGCCATAAAATATTATTCTTCTTTATGGCTGAATAATATTCCATTGAAACTACATCGTGTACAACCATAGAAACAAAATGACGTACTCCGTTTGGATACAATGAATCAAAATGCAGCCTATAATAAATAATAAATAAATAAATAAATAAATAAATAAATAAGAAGAGCCCGATCCTTTATATGAGATTACAGGCATTTATTTTACTTCTCTACGTGCTAAAACAACTCAGTAATTGCTACTTTTACTATTTTAAAGAGTTGTCCTTTAGATCAGTTAGGAAAGAAAAATAAAAGATTTTATTAAAAAAAAAAAAAGAAAGAAAGAAACACTGCAATACTATCAGGTTTAAACGCTGGGCCATCCAGACTTTCAGAGTAATTTAAGGAAACTGTTGATAGTGACAAACTCTCCAGCAATAAGCAGGCCTTCTGCTTGTATGAAAACCACCAACAGTGAAAGTATTGACTTTTACTTGTCATGCAGGTTCTGAAGCAAACTACATATGGTCTCTCTGGCAAAATCTAGTGAGTTGTTGTTAAAAAGAAATTTTCTTGGTATGGCAAGTGTTATAAACATAGAGTAACATGATAAACAAATATAATTTCATTTGGTATTCCAAGTAAATAACATTTTTCTGTATTTGCCAAAATGATTGTAGTTGAGGGAGGGAAGACATTGAGAAATCTGCTTTCAAGGTAAAGCTCACTAAACCAGTTGGCAGTAGTAAAGGAAAGAAAAATTTCACCTCTCATCACCAGGAATCAGTCCATACTATAAGAGCATTCCCATGCTGCCAAACTAGACTTGTGGCATAGAACAGGGCCATACTGAGTGACATAGTACATTGAAGCTTCATTACGAATATCACTTGTACTTGTTTACATGTCATGTCAAAACTGCTCAGCCTGGAGGCTCTAGCTGTCTGGAAGGAGGCTGTTTGCTTCTTCAATCACACAAGCTGTGTTGAGAATGTTCTCTCTCGGCTCCATATGTTGTTTCTGTTTTGTTTCCACTTTCAAACACAGAGTGAATCAGATTAGAATGGCCTTTAGCTTCAGCCAAGATCGCCGGTGCCCCCCTGGTTTTTTTGGAACATGGTAGCCTGTGATGCTTCTCAAAGTTGAGTTCTGAGTGGCTGGGGACAGTCTGAGCAATGCTCACTGGAGTGAGGGTTTCTCTCCATCACTTACCAATGGAGAGGCACATTAATTTTCAAGACACAGTGTAAGTTCCATCTGTTATCCAGAGTGTTTGTGGAGATTACATGCCAGGGAAAAGAGTTACTGAATGAATTAAAAGTAAATGTCACTTCCGAAAACTCAGCCCAGTAAACACAGCTTGGGGGAATATCTCCTTTTGCCTGAGAGACAGCTATTGAAGTTAAGTGATATGGTACTTTCAGACCTGGATCATGTCTGCAGAAACTCACAGTTACTGGAAGCTGTCCTGGCCCCTAGGTTATGGATCACTAGACAGTTCTTCCTCACTGATGATTTGCAGAGCCCTAAGGTGGGAGCCAGGGAGCTCCACAAATAGCACTTTACAGTTCAGCATGATCAATAGGACAACCCAAAACAATTTCCTTCTCTTACCCCACTCGCAATTACTATTGTTTTTAATGGACATGAGTCTGGGCTAGCAGTTGCTGAAAGTTGCTGAGATGCTGTGATTTATGCAAGAGCATCAAACTTCATTTCTTATCTAAATTGCTAGTCAGCTCTTGTTCTCATCTTGAATCCATTGGAGAACAGTTGTCTCTCTGATGATTTTGTCATAAAGGCTAGTTTCTGATGCATCAAGTCCTTTACCTTTACTGCAATTGCCAAATTTGATTTTAATATGTATCAGAAATTTGGGGATATGTATATGACATATTACTACTCACTTAAATTTTAAAAAAAGTTGAGTGGCTGACATCACCCTTGTGTTATTGTGTAGCAACAACAATAACAAACAATAACACTCTTTGTGCTACCATCCCTTTGTGACACTGAAATTTCTGGCAAACTAGAAAAACCTAATGATCTTAGTTTTAGAAGTTATGACTCATGTTCTATTCCTTTGAGCCTAGCAAATTCTCATTCATGGTGATGTGTAGCTATTGGAAAACCAAAAAGTATGTCATCACTGACCTCCAGCCTTTATTAACTAGGATGTCAGTTTATATGACACAAGTGGAGAATTTCAGGAAAAGGAAGAAAGGGAGCTCATATTTACTGACACTGTACAATAATAAAATAGTAGTACCTACTATTGGTGCTCTGCTCAGATGCCCTTGGATCTCTGTTACCAGTAACTGGTAGCCCCTGTTACCTTCCTGTTGGCTTCATCTAATGGCTTGCACCTGCAATTCAGCTCTGGCCAATTGCCATCCTTGGAGTCCAAGAGGCAGAGCGCCGGAAGAACCTGAGGGTGTACAGCCCCACTGAATCTTATAGCCAGATTGATTATCTGAGGGAGAAAGGCATCCCAGTTTTCTGCCATAAGTCATAAGGAAATCCGAAGAGAGCTCCTCTCCACAGGACTGTGCTGGGGCTGGGGACTCTGCCTGAGTCATTTCCTTACTTGACTTCCTTCCCTTCCCAGTCATGCTTCCCACACGCCTGTCTCCTGGGAACACGTCCTTAATGAATCACTTGCTCAAGAATTCTTGTCTGAATGTTTGATCAGCATACACATTCCTTCCACATATGCTGTGCTACCTGCACTATGCCTCTTACATATACTTTGTATTCAAACAACAATTCTGCTAGGAAATTGAGGATCAGACAGTTGAATTAATCTGCACAATATCATAGAGTGATTGGTAGTAGAACTATGTGCCTATTCTAGGAAGGCTAGCAAGGAAGAGAGGCAGAGGGAGGTGGGATACTGGGTACCAATATTCAATAGCCAACTTACTCCAGGAGGAACAAGTTCTAACATTCTATAGCACAGTAGGATGACCATAATTTATTTTTTATATATTTTATGGGGAACTAGAAGATAGGTGCTCTTAGGCTCCAAACACAAAGAAATGATACATGTTTAAGGAGACGAACGTATTAATTACTCTGCTTGATCATTAGGAATTATATATACATAGCAAATTATCATACTGTAGCCCATAAATACGTAGTATTATTATGTGTCAATTAAAGAAATAAAATTTAACTTTAAAAATAAAATGCTATTCCATTATTAGATAGAAAATAAAATCAGAAGTATCTATCTCTTGAACTCAAGTCTTATCCCCTAATTTATTATATTTTATACTAAACTCTCTCTTGGCATTAGAAGCAAAATGAGTTTTTAAAACTGTGATGTGAGTTGTTCCATGCCTACTTTTTAAAAATAAAGTTCCTGAGTTAGAAGTTGCTAGATTCACTGTAACATGGTCTTCACTACAGAGAAATCATTGCAAACAGCAAATCAATAAAATCACCCTTTGCTGCCTACAGAGAAAGTTAAGCTTGATAGAAAATGATAAAGGTCTAGCAAACCTTCAGTTTGGATTTTTTATAGCAAATTAGTTCAAATTAATGACCTCAAATGGGGAGAATTATGGTTAGCATTTAGTTTGATCTTTCTCATTAATAACTTCCACTGTTTCTACCACAATTAATTTTACAATGAAGCCCTGAAAGCAAACAAAAGAAATGCTTTCTCAACTATCATAATAAAACATTCCTTTAAGATTGCCATTAAATTTACCCCAAAGATTCCATTATCTTCTGCTTTTCTTCTTTTATCACCTTCGGTGCTTAGAGGATTCAGAGATGTCACAAAGGCAGGACAGTTTATGACTCACACTAGGAGCACTGCCAACAGTCTCAGGAGGCCATGACTGTCCTCATTCCTCTGCCTTCCTGGAACTTCCAGGGAAGATAGGCAAATACTGCCCACTTCACCTTCTCCTAAGGAAGAGTGTTGAATCCCTTCACAAATGTCCTTCAACAGTGGGACAGAATTTCTGAAGTCTGAGTCCCAATGTGTAGTTGGAGGGATGACTTATTAGGAATTAAATTTTAGAAAATAGCTATGAATATTAGTTGCCCATAGACAGGTTCACCTCATGTACATTGGGTGCCAAGCATTTTGGAGACATCAACATTGCAAATACTATTAATTCCCCATTACCTAATGAGGAGCCTGAGGTTCCAAGAGATTGAAGTTGCTCCATTAAGAGGAAGAGTTGAGATTCAAAGTCAGGGTCTCTTACTTGAGCTCCGTGCCTCAGCTCCTTTACATTGCAGCATTGGACTTAGAGGTCCAAAATGAAGAGGCTGCACCATGCAGAGGGCACAACCAGTTCTTGAGGTCATCGTCCTCATGTTTTCCAGCGTGCACTGAGGGCAGTTTTGCCAACTGTACAAGGCTGATAACAAAGTTTGAAGTGGCAGACACAAGGTAGCTCCATCTGCAGAAGCAGCTTTGGGAGCACCTGAATCTGTGTATAGAGTTTAAGGGTTCTGGAGTCTCCTATGAGGACCTGGTATTCTATTTATCACACTCATCATCAGTGCCTACAATGTGCCAAATTCCTGCCCTTGAAGTCCTAAACTATAGTAGGAGAGAAGACAGTTGGAAAATTTCAGGCTGTTTTAAGTGCTATTACTAAGGAAATAAACAGTGATACAGTTGGTCTTACTTGTGTATAGAGCCACTTTGACTAAGAAACTCTGAGCTCCTAGGAGTAGTATTTTTGATTTTTATTTATCTTCCTATGGTAAAGTAGCACAATCTTAAATACTCAATAAAGGCTTATTTAATGAGTGAACAGACAAATGCACACAGGAAACAACCTATCAGGTACATGCTTTGAAAGCTAGAAAAATAGAAATGAGTAGCTCAAAGGATGGCGTGTTTTCTCCTTTGAAACAGAACTCAAAATGTGTTCTGTGCACTGCTCCCTCCCCACCCCCCAAAAATTTTGGTCTTCCCCTAATGCAAGGAAAATTGATTACTCTGACATTTTCAACTAGGGGCCACTTCCCTGACACTTCAGGGCCTATAAAGTCACAACTGACTGTTTTCTAGAAAGAATTAAAGATAATTAAAAAGGAGTATTGATGGGGGAGCTTCAGGACCTGGAGGATTTGGATTTCTCAGTTGGGATTAAAAGGCAAGTTCACTATCAAAACATTGAAGCTAATCCTTTGGCAGAAGGGAAAATGGTCACATTTTATTAGTGTGATTTTTACCAGCCAATCTGAACTGCCTGAAACCTAAAATAGAAGCAGCATTTCCACAGCATGACCCTTGTCCTTTATTGCAATACTGCTTTAGGTAGGATGCATATGAAAAATAAGGTTTTAAAGAAACCGCTACGAACTGCACTACAACTCAGTCTTGACTGAATTTAAAATTTCAAGGCACTGAAGACTCATGTATGGGATTGTAGCCACCTCAAAATAGAAACACCTGCAAGAATATGGATAGAAATAACTAGAGAGACTCTAAAATGCCTTGTCCAAAGATATATGTTTTTTTAAAGGTATTTACTACATCTTCTCTTTCTTTATTTTATTGTCTTCATGTGATAAGATGCACACATGATGAATACATTCTTTAACATTTGCGTGTAACTGAGATTTTAAACACATAAAAATTATCACATAATACCAGAACTATCAATGCTCTAGAGAGTTTTGTTTTCCCAGCTTGTATTTTTCAAAATTTAATTCCCAGGATCTGTTTAGCTTGTATTCTGAAGCTCCATAGCTCGGATTTCTAATAATGCATATAATTAATACAGATATTAAATAGCGATGATAGATATTGTTTTATTGTATTTGTAAGAGAGTGAAGACTTCAGGTAGGTGTGTGAACATTGGACATGATGTAGACACAGTTGGCTTTCAGTGAATGGTGTGTGTGTGTGTGTGTGTGTGTGTGTGTGTGTGTGTAAGAGCACAGTCTCACTGGGTCTTCTCTTTGACCTGTGTACTTCATGAGTTACTGGCCCATCATCTAAACTCAGCTATCATCATGCACATTCGCTTTACTTTGCTTGCTGTGTGAAGCATTCTATTAGAGGTCTCCCAGGCCGTCTCAAAGATTTCACTTCACTTTTCAAAAATGTAAACATGCAAACATTTTTAAAATAAAGTAATTGTATTTGAAATATGGTACAAATGATGCAGAAGAAGGGCCTTCTCAAGTGAGATACTATTTCTATTTCAAAAATCCCACATCTGGAAAATATTCAAATGAAATTTCATTTCCTGTGCTCTTTTTGGCACTGAGCACAATTTAATTGCAACCAGATAGGAACTCATCCAAGCAGAATGGGAGATGCTAGAAATGATCTTTTGGTGATGACAGGAAACCAAGGTTTTGGGTCTGTAAAGTCACTAGATGGAAAACAACTTTGGAGGAAACATGGAGTGTAGGCAAGCAGCATGTTATAAATATCTGGGAGGCAGATATTATTTATCTAAATGGAACACATTGTGGATTTGGCAGCCAACAGTGTCCATGATGAAATCAGCATGAAGTAGAGCAAGTGGGAATCAGTAGAACTGGGTTTGATGTCAGCCCTGACACTTGCTGCTGTGACCTTATCTATAAAATACAGACAAAATAACTAATCTTCTTGTGCAAGGATTGGGTTAGATGACCTACGTGCAAACATCCAGCATAGTGCCTGGATCAGGGCATTCTAAGGCAACATTATTCTTCTGTGTCTCCCTGTTCTGACACATCTCTGGACTGTTCTAGGTCTGCTTCCACATCTGAGATCTGGGAACAGCTTTAAGGGTATTCTGTATTTTCCCACGATTCTAAAAGGAAGCTCAGAATGTGTCTCCATTGTACTATAGTTTTGTTTGACAGCAGAACAAATAAGCAGTGGGGAACATTATCAAAGGTATAGGGGTAGATTTTTTCCTTAGGGGCATCAGAATTCTGACTGTCTATCTAGGCCAACTGATGACTGTTGCCCAGGGTTTGCAGAGTTTATCATCATTGGACTACCTGGAGGAACATTCACTGTATTCCTCTAGTCTGTAAAATTGTGAACAACATTTATCGAGCAGTACTGGAGATGCTCCTAAGCACCAGAATAGAGCCATGTTGTCAGGAAAGAACATTTTCTTGCCTGTGACAGCAGAGCAGATTTATGGAAAGTACAAGGACATTCTTCCCTCCTGCCCCTAATACTGAGGATTTAACCTAGGAGTGCTTTACCACTGAGACACATCACCAGCCCTTTTTATTTTTTATTTTATTTCTTGCTAAGTTGCTTAGGTCCTCACTAAATTGCTGAGGTTGTCCTTGAACTTGTGATCTTCTTCCTTAGCTTCATGTTTCACTGGGAATATAGGCTTGTGCCATGACAGCTGGCAAGAATAACATTTCGACCTAAATCATTGAAATAAAATAATACAAGTAGATTATGTCACTGAGATATACTTATTAGGTGAGTGCTTTACTTTGTGCTTTTTTTTTTTTTTTTTTTGGTAAATACATAGTAAAAAGAGAAAATAGAACCAGTGTTCTTTGAAACCCTAGTAGATACCAGAAACTACCCTATATATTTTGAGATAAATAATATTATAAAAAATAAACCCTTAAGTATCAAGTACTGTGCCAAATATATTGCATGCATTACTCTATTTAATCATCATCAGCATGTGAAGAAACTGAGGAATAAAATGGGAAACTTGCTGAAAACAGACCTCCATTCCATTGTACAGGGAAACCATTGCCTCTCACCACTGTAGTGTGTTGTTCAGATCCCTTATGAAAACATCCACAAAATGCCATTGGTTTCTCTGGGCCATATTAGGAGAGCAATTGAGGTAGATAAATTACATGTAGAATCGGCTCCAGAGTCCTGAGATCTATTATGTCCTCAAACATCGGCAAACTCTTCAAGTCTGGCCCTGCCCACAGGTGGGCAGTTCTTTCAGGAAATGCCTAGCACCTCAGGGAAGGGCAACTTCCAGCTTTCTACTCATTCTGCTCGCTCCTATCTCCCCAGCTGCCTTTCTCCACATCACTGCTGCAGAATTCACATTGAATTCTCCAGCAGATGGTCTTATTAATTGGTCTTATTAACTCAGTTTTCTTACCAATAATATCCTTCCATTGTCTCCCTTTTCTCTGTTGCTAGGAATGCAGGCTGAGCCCATAGGCCCCCATCGAATGAACTCACATATTTAAACTGCCAACATTTACCTCCAAACCCACCCACCAGGCTTACCCCAAACTGGCCCCTCTTTTTGCTACTTGGTCTCTCCTTCCCCTGCTACCTAAGCGACTCATGAATCTGTGTGTTCCCATATGTCCTGGACATGTTCCTTCAGTCTCCAACATTCCAAGTCGAACTTGCAGAGCCAGGGATTACCTAGCTTGGGGACCATCTGCTCCTTCACACTAGGATTCCTCTTCAAACATCAGGATGATTATCACAATGCATGCTTCCTCAGTTTGTAGGGAGGCTAAATAAGATCTCATGATGGGTTATGTTCATATTAGACATCTTCATTATTTATTAAGAGAAGTTTGCATTTTCTGCCCCAGGGGGTATTTAGATTTTACTTTTATGTTTTCTCTGGAAATAGTTTTTTATTTTAATTTATTCTTATCTTTGAACAAGAGATCTATAGTGTGTCTATTAGGGAAACCTAAGTCCCCTTTTTACTCTTGCACACTAGTAAGTTCTAAATTTAACTGTAAAGAAACAAATATCTCTGTCTCTCAGTGCCATTTGCCAGGCTCCCCAGACTCTGTCCCCAGTGTCCGCCTGCACCTCATCCCCCCTCCTTCTAACATAAACAGACAGTGTATGCTTCCCAGTATTCCTCTCCATGAGCTGTAACTCTCCAGAGCATGTCTGCTTTCACTTTGCTACCTTCCCTATTCCCCACACGCAGACTTTGTGATGTTCCTCTTTACGAAGATAATTGCCTTCTATGTGACTGTCTGCTTAAACTCTCCATCAGTTAGGAACCCTTTTCTGATGACTCCAAGCCATTATTGATCAAACAACTCAATAGGATTATTTATTATTCTTTCCTGAAATTTAATCGCTTGTATTACATAATTAATTACTATTGGTATACCAATTCATCAAACTAAACTGTTATTTTCTAGGAAAGAATAATGCCTGAAAATGTGCTTCATAGATAATAGGATATATGGAAAAGTAACTTACAGAATTATATGGAACATGTGTCGACTTTCTCCATATATGTAGAGCAGTCATCCAGGTAAAAACTGAACATAATAATAATTGAATGACAACATGGCATTGTGTATTCCTAATAACAACAAAAATGTAAATGTAGCCAAGATCTGATAGTCAAGGTTTATGTCACCTCCAGCACCCAGTTAGCTAATGCTGAACTCTTGCTCTGAGGGAGATACAGGGATGGGTCCTGTGAGCCACTGGACACAACACTTTGGTTAATCAGTTCATGTAGAACCTGTTTTATGTCTGTTTCTGTCTTTCAAACACCTTATTTTATATTAATATTGAACTTATGAGTTCAGCTGTACCCTAGTCTTGCCCGAAGGAAGCTTGTCTAACACCCAGATTTTCTCCATGAGGCACAATCACAGCCTTCTTGTTCCTGGGTACCCTAGCCAGCACTTCAGCACTAAACATGGGGCCCATTTTAAAGAGTAAAATCATCAACAAAAGCCATAAGAATGTTAAAAAACGTGGAACTAAGTAGACAGTGTACAGGACACTGGCTTATAGTATAGAAACTGAAACCAGAAGGCAAGAGTGTCTCTTTGCCAACCTCAGTGGGAAATGTCTGCATCAGGCAACTCAATTTTTCGTCTGTCTGCACATGTACCCAAATGACCCCATAAACACCACAAGCATTGATTTGGGCGTTAACAATAAATCCTTACACAAGACAAATTTACAAATATGGAATGTGCAAGTGATGAGGACAACTACCTGTAAAGAATAGAAAGGATGTTGTGCATACTAAAAACCACTTTGGAATGTCTTTTATTGTTATTATTGAATAGCCATTACTATAGTACTCAGAAAGAGTAAATGGTCTTAAAAGCTTTTCATCGGGTACACCAGCTTTGCTATGTAAGTTTTGAAAGCAGAGAGAGAAAATTCTGCTCTCAAGAGTTTACCAGTGAAGTTCTGTTTCCATTTGATATACGGGAAAGGTTCACATTGCAATATCACAGCCTGCTTCCACCACTTAGAATCATAGGACTTTGGTGAGTTACATGATGTCTGTTTCCATTTCCTTGTTGAGTGAAACCCTTCTTAAATTGTCCCCAACACAAGTGCTCACCCTCGCCACTGAAGGATTTTGGAGTTCTTGGCTAATGCTCCTGTGCCCTAGCACAGTGCTTTTCAAATATTGATACACACTCAAATCTCCTGAGGATTCTGTTAAAAATGCAGACTGATTCAGAAGGTCTGGGTGAGGCATAATCTTTTGCATTTCTAAAATGTTCCCAGATAATGCTGATCCTGCTGGTCCAGGGAACATACCTTGAACAGCAAAACCCTAGAACCTTACAGAAGACTTCTAACTTACATGATCTGCCTTGTCTCCAGTTTGTTCCCTATATTCTTCACTAGCTCTTACTTAATGAACAAAGCTTTGATTTCCAAGTAAAGCAGATATCCTGCAATGGAAATAAAGAATCACACCCACACACCCTGGCAAGTCTCTTAATTTTCTATGCTACTTTCTTATTGATCCCACTGAGCATAAGACTGCACATAAATTTTGTTGAATGGAACATTTAAGACCCATTCTTAGTACGGCTGGTGTGCATTCAAAGCTTTTCACTGCACATTTTAATTATTGGAGCAAAGGAATCATGGGAAAATAAGAAGAGAAACTAGAAGAGGAAAAATATGAATAAAGCATTAAACACACAATTTGTTGTTCAAATAGGAATAGTTTCTGCCACTTATTGAGTACTATCCATGTGTTAGGTACACCATTACATGAGTAATGAAATACTCTGGAAATGAGCAATTATCTGAGTAATGTGATAAACTCAAACTGTTCCTGCCTTGTTTTGTGCTCTAAGACATAACTAAAATTTTTTTCAACTGTGAAATGATAGGCATTTAAATAGGAGAATGGGAAATTTTAATTTAATATGGTTGACAAGATGTTTGATGGGGTTGTCACAATGACAGCAAATTTTCAATGCATTTATTGGGGTTACCTGTGTTCACTGAAGTTTGAAAAGCACTCAGGAAAGTTTTCATTCACATTGACCTATTTTGAGTGCAATGCAGATGGAAAGAGCAATGACACAGAATTATCATGATTTCTAGAAGGAAAACACCGCTTTTCAATGTGCACCAAGGAACAAGGCAACTCATGAATAGAAGATGGTTGAGCATATTTCATAGATCCGAAGAGTACCCAATACAAAAAAGACCAAAGCTCTGGGTGAAGATATGAAAATCTGGAATTTTTGGAGTCCTTACTATTTTGCTGGAACATATTCTAAAATGTGGATCCTTTTCTCAGCCCAATTTTTGTCCTGGTTGTGAAGATATCAGTTCTTTATACTGTGACATTTCTGTTTGGGGTTTCAAACTCAGAGTGGCAAACAAACCAGAGAAAAGGAAGAGCTACACTTTTAAAGCTGGAGATTATTTATTTCAAAAGGGAGAAATTTTCAAGAGAGAAAGAGAGAGAGGAAGAGAATTACTGGCTAATTTACTAAATAGAAATTTTATATTTTGTACTGTTTCTTGTTTAAGATGAAGTTTTTGTACTGTTTCTTGTTTGTTACTGTGTCTTATTTCTCTCCTGAGAAAGAACCTAAATGAATGCTTATTAATAATAATATACCTTAAAATTTACTAACACAAAGTTCCAGTGGTTTGGAAATAAACTCTCTGCTCACTGACAAAATATGTAATACTTGTTAACTCTATCATACATTATAATGTATTTGGCACATTGTGAGATATCTTTGTCTAAGACTTTTCTTGCCAGTACATTGACTTACCTCTGGATGATTTTTCATTTTATCTTAAAAAAATTCTAAACATAAGAATAAAGACTATTTCATGGACTTCTGGTAACCCTCCATAGCGCTCACTATACATTGACTCACAATTAGTCTACCGGATGCCATGCCTACAATACTGCTGATAATAAAGTAATACCTGCCATTTGATCAAGCATCCCTGATATGACAGGATTCTGATAACTCTTGTACACATATAATTTGTACATCCTAAAATAAACCAGCTGGAAAGGTATCATCATTCCTTTTTGAAACATGAAGAAATTGTCTTGAAGTTAGTGGCAAGTCTTGTGCCACAAATAAAGTAAGCAGAAGAGCCAAGTTTACTCTGACTCTAAATGTGGGCATCATCACCACCAGTGGTAGAAAAGTATCTAAGAACACGGTATTTGAGAAAAGTCTCAAATTGCTGACCATTTTGTTTTCAATCCACTCTAATTCCAGATGCCAATGTACTTGCCAAATATTATTCTAAAGTTACCCTCATGTTCAAGAGGTCATATTAGTTTCCAAATTTGCTTAATAAAAAACCTGGCCTCCGTAGACTTGTTTTCAAGATCTTCTTCCTTTAATTAATTTCAATTTTATCTTTTCTCATTCTCTTTTAAAATCTTCTCCAACCTTTTCTTTCTTTCTTTTTTATTTTTTTCCCTGCTAATGTCATTCAAGTTCAACTCCCAGAGATGTCTACAATTCTCCAATACATGGAGGAGGCAGTGTGGTCTGGAGAAGGGGATGAGGTTTGAAAATTGTAGAACATCCTTACAGCTACATTTCTTATGTTTATCTCTGACCATCCTGTCTCCTTAGTCAGTCTATCTCCCTTTACTTTTCTTCATAGCGCCAATTACCTACAGGACACAGATTAATGATACACTGTTCTGTGCAAATAAACATGCCTCAGATCTCAGTGTGTTGTCACGATTCTTTTCTTGCTTTCATCATGGTTTGATGTGGACCAGATGTTCCTCCTCCATCCTATTGCTCTGTGCTCTGCAGTATACAAACTCTAAAGAGAAGAGCACAAGAAAGGACGCACGGGGCCCCTAACTGGCTTGGCTGGAACTTGACACACATCACTTTTGTTCACAGTTCACTGACCAGTCAGGTGGCCCACCTAACTGCAAGCAAGGCTGGGTGATGTGCACATCTTCATTGGTGACCACTATCACTGCCACCTTAGGTTATATAGCGTATTTATTTATTTGTTTTGCTCTTCTCTCTCCCTCTACCAGAAAATTCCTTCATCTTGTCATAGATTTGTTTTTATTTCTATGATAAGAAGATCGAATAGTACTTTGACTGATATATAATTGCACTCCATAAATAGCCATTGAGTGAAAGAATACTTGTGATTTGTGGGAGCCCCATGTTTTTTTTTTTTTTTAATATCTATTTCATTGAGGAGCAGGGTGCAAGTCTCTTGAATCTATGATAATATTAACCAATACATTATAGTGGTAGTAATTCTTATTTCTTAAAGAATTGGCAGTCTCCAATTTTTTTCTTAGTAGAGTCTTGAACCACCGTATGAGTACTCTGTCTTTTGAGAGAAAGCTCTGCTATGAAGAAGCAAAGTTAGTCATTTGAAGAAGATGCATGGTCAGAAAGACAGACAGTCACACACAGACACACACACACACACACCCATCGAAACAGTACTGTGCTCTTTCAGTATCTCAACTGATGTCATAGATATTGAAGAGCAGAGATATATCATCCCTTTCCAAGTCTTTGATCCACAAAATAATATGAAATAATCAAAATATTGTTTTAAGTCACTAAGTTTTGGTTAGGTAGATACTTGCACTAATACTTTATGATGGTTGACTTTTGGCTGGTCAATTCAAGTACCTATAGTTTAAGTCACAGGGAATCCATTAACTCTTGTTATAAAAGATTCAGTGTTCCAAAAATATACTACTTTTCATATCTATGTACAAATGTTTCCTTTCCATAAAGTGTTTATTGTCTTTCTGGTTTGATTTTGGGAAATGTTGTTTTCCGTGAGTCCAGATATCTCTGTGTTTATGCACCTTGCTATAGCACTACTGAATTACTTCTGCATGTTTATTCTTCACTATGATCTGATGACATGTGAAGTCCATCAGGTAACATATTATAGTGCACATTCTCAGGAGCCCGTAGTCATTCTCCACCCCTTTCTTATGCTCAAGAAGAAAATGTGAAACACCAATGCATTTAAAAAGCCAATCACTCACTCTAGCTAATATTAAAGTTACTTGTATGATCCTTGTGCATCTCACAGCTCATGTTCACACCCGATCCTGTCCAGATACCAGACATGACAGTAGTCCCCACTAGCAGTAAAACTCTCCTTATGGTTTGATCTGAAATGTCAAGTGCTCATGTGTTGAAAATTTGTCCCCCAATGCAGCAATATTCAGAGGTAGGACTCTTGAGAAGCAATTGGATCATGAGGGCTATAATCTCATCAGTGGATTGATCCACTTGATGGATTCATAATTTGAATGGACAATTGGGAAGTGGTAGAAACTGTAGAAGGTGGGACCCAGTGGAGGAGGTGGGTCACTGGGGCGTGCCTCAGAAGGGTGTATCTTGCCCCCTTCCTTTCTCTCATTCTCTGCTTCCCAGTTGTTGAGTTGAACACCTTTGTTCAACCACCTCCTTCTGCTATGATGTCCTGCTTTACCACAAGTCCACAACTATGGAGCCACACAACTATGGACTGAACACTCTAAGAGCTGAGCCAAAGTAAATATTTCCTCCTTTTAAGTTGTTTAAGTCAGCTATTTTGTCACTGTGATGAAGAGCTGACTCATACAATCCTAAAGGGCTAGCATTCTGAGTCCCAGTACTCAGCAGAGGTAACCAACATATATTAATAGTAGTGCCTTAAAGTGAATAAATAAAAATAAAATTGACAATGTCATACAAAGCACAGAATAAGTATGTATGGGGTATCCCTACATCTTTATTTTTACTTTCAAAGTTTAATCATAGTATACACTGGCACTGCCAAAGGACTTCTCCCTGAAGTTTAAGAAAATACTATACCAGGTGATCCTAACTACAACTTGATTTCAATTATTATGAAAATAACTGGGAAGAAAATTTAGACTCCCTGTCCTAAATCAATGGTTCTTTGGCTTTAAAAAATAGTAAAGTTTCTTACTATCATCAAAAAGCAGTATAGATATACAAATAGGTATAGAAATAATAAATTGAATTTTCCATAGTCAGAAATTGAAATAAAAAGGGATCATATCAAGCGAGGCTTGTACGTTTGCTTTCAAAAAAAAAAAAATCTTCCACAGAAACTAAGTGAAGCATATATAGTTAAACAATCCTATCAACCTTTTACATAAGCATATCACTCTGGTATAGGCAAGGATGGTGTTTCAACCAAATAAATAAACACCAGTTAAGAATTAGGAGTGATCACAGCAATAATGGACACATTCCTTTGGTCAGTCACTCAGGTTCAAAAATAACAGACTTTATCTCAAGACATTCTAATTAGGCAGAATTACTTGGTAAATTGAGTAGTTCCAGGTCAGAAGCATGCATCCAATCAAGAAGGATGTTATTTTTTTTTTTTTTTTTTATTGTAAACAAATGGGATACATGTTGTTTCTCTGTTTGTACATGGCGTAAAGGCATACCATTTGTGTAATCATAAATTTACATAGAGCAATGTTGTTTGATTCATTCTGTTATTTTTTTCCCTTCCCCCCACCCCTCCCACCCCTCTTTACCCTCTATACAGTAGTTCCTTCCTCTATACTTGCCCCCCTCCCTAACCCTAACTCTAACCCTTCCCTCCCCCCCATTATGTGTCAACCTCCACTTATTAGCGATATCATTCGTCCTTTGGCTTTTTGAGATTGGCTTATCTCACTCAGCATGATACTCTCCAATTTCATCCATTTGCCTGCAAATGTCATAATTTTATCATTCTTTATGGCTGAGTAATATTCCATAGTATATATATACCACAGTTTCTTTATCCACTCATCAATTGAAGGGCATCTAGGTTGGTTCCACAGTCTGGCTATTGTGAATTGAGCAGCTATGAACATTGATGTGGCTGTATTTCTGTAGTATGCAGATTTTAAGTCCTTTGGGTATAGGCCAAGGAGTGGGATAGCTGGGTCAAATGGTGGTTCCATTCCAAGTTTTCTAAGGAATCTCCACACTGCTTTCCATAGCGGCTGCACTAATTTGCAGCCCCACCAGCAGTGTATGAGTGTACCTTTCTCCCCACATCCTCGCCAACACCTGTTGTTGCTCGTATTCTTGATAATCGCCATTCTAATTGGGGTGAGATGGAACCTTAGGGTGGTTTTGATTTGCATTTCTCTTATTACTAGAGATGTTGAACATTTTTCCATATGTTTGTTGATTGCTTGTAGATCTTCTTCTGTGAAGTGTCTATTCATTTCCTTAGCCCATTTGTTGACTGGACTGTTTGAATTCTTGGAGTAGAGTTTTTTGAGTTCTTTATAGATTCTGGAGATTAGTGCTCTATCTGAAGTATGATTGGCAAAGATATTCTCCCACTCTGTAGGCTCTTTCTTCGCATTGCTGATAGTTTCCTTTGCTGAGAGAAAGCTTTTTAGTTGAATCTATCCCAGTGGTTGATTCTAGCTTTTATTTCTTGTGCTATGGGAGTCCTGTTAAGGAAGTCTGGTCCTAGACCAACAAGATGAAGATTTGGACCTACTTTTTCTTCTATAATCTGCAGGGTCTCTGGTCTGATTCCGAGGTCCTTAATCCATTTTGAGTTTAGTTTCGTGCATGGTGAGAGATATGGGTTTAGTTTCATTCTGTTGCATATGGATTTCCAATTCTCCCAGCACATTTGTTGAAGAGGCTATCTTTTCTCCATTGCATATTTTTGGCCCCTTTGTCTAGTATGAGAAAATTGTATTTATTTGGGTTTGTGTCCGTGTCCTCTATTCTGTACCATTGATCTACCTTTCTATTTTGGTACCAATACCATGCCGTTTTTGTTACTATTGCTTTGTAGTAGAGTTGAAGATCTGGTATTGCAATACCCCCTGTTTCACTCTTCCTGCTAAGGATTGCTTTAGCTATTCTGGGTTTCTTATTCTTCCAGATGAATTTCATAATTGCCTGCTCTATTTCTGTAAGGTACGTCATTGGGATTTTAATTGGAATTGCATTGAATTTGTATAGCACTTTAGGTAGTATGGCCATTTTGACAATATTAATTCTTCCTATCCAAGAACATGGAAGATCTTTCCATCTTCTAAGGTGTTCTTTAATTTCTTTCTTTAGTGTTGTATAGTTCTCATTGTAGAGGTCTTTCACCTCTTTTGTGAGATTGATTCAAAACACTAGAAAAAATAGGGATAGTGGGAACATTCCTTAATATTGTAAAGGCCATTTATGCTAAGCCCATGGCTAATATCATTCTAAATGGTGAAAAGCTGAAAGCATTCCCCCTAAAAACTGGAACAAGGCAGGGATGCCCTCTTTCACCACTTCTATTCAACATCGTTCTTGAGACTCTGGCCAGAGCAATTAGACAAACCAAAGAAATTAAAGGGATACGAATTGGGAAAGAAGAACTCAAACTATCCCTGTTCGCTGATGACATGATTATATATTTAGAGGAACCTGGAAATTCCACCAGAAAACTCTTAGAACTCATAAGTGATTTCAGTAAAGTAGCAGGTTACAAGATCAATGCCCATAAATCCAACGCATTTTTATACATAAGTGATGAATCTTCAGAAAGAGAAATTAGGAAAACTACCCCATTCACAATAGCCTCGAAAAAAAATAAAATACTTGGAAGAAGGATGTTATTGAGTAATTTCATTTGCTAGTCTGTTCTGTTTCTGTACGTCTGTTCATATTCAGCACCCCACTGGAGAGAGTCCAGTTCAGTTCATTGTCTTAGGCCCCTCGAATGCCATGTCTTTCAAAACATAGCTCCAGAGGTTACTGTGAATAGTGTCTCCTCTCTTCCTCCGTGCTGCCATCACATGCATTGGGAAGTTAGTATTTTCCCCTTTGAATTGTAATTATTTCCATGCATTAGCTCCTCTGCCAGACTGCAGGGTCCTCAAGGAGCTGAGCCCATGTTTTATTCAGCTTTGTTCCTCTATGGAGTGCAGGCACTGGGACCTCACTTTGAACACCAAAAACAGACGTGTCATTTTTTTCTTCACTGATTTTCACATCCATATCCTCCTCCAAGATAGACCTTCACAAGTCACTTCATGGTTTAAAAGGGAATACATTTAGACCCTCACAGAGAAGTGAGGTAAATGACAAGACCAATTGTACAGGGGAAAAATTCTTTTCTTCAGCGGTACCTGCTGCATAGTTCAGTTGTTTAAATTTTGACGTTCATTTGCTTTCATTATTGATAGGTAATTTTTTTGTTGTTGTTGAACTAAAAGTGATAATTTTGTTTCCCTTAATTACATGTTAGGATATGTACTTGTCACTAGATGATTTATCAGATTAATCAAATTATTAAAAAAGGGAAATCACTGCTTTGAATCATAAGGGTATAGATTTTTTCACATATTATTTAGCTTCTTTTCTTTCATTTTCCACATAATGAAAAATGCTTGATCATTCTCAGAAAAGGACTAAGACAAAGCAGCTCATATCTCAAATTTTCAAAACTTTTGGACACTGAAAGCAACTTTAATCACAAAGTTCAACTTATTAAAGAAAGTACTGTGGTCCTATGACATTTGGGAGTATGCAGCATATTGGAAACATTGCCTGAAAGAATCAGACTGCTCTGGCTCCAAGAAGCTTCAGGTTAAATATCAGTAGTAGGAGCTTTGAAAAAGGTACACAATCACTACTTTATAAGATAGAATAAGATTTAAGGTCACAAGAGAAATACAAGTTTCAAACAGAAAATGTTTGGGCTGCAGGGGAAGACTGACCCTGGAAAGAATACAAGAGCCTTTAGGTTGGGCAATGTAGAATTGCTTGCATTCAAGTCTTGGTTATTTCATGAAATCGTTATACAATCCATACAATGGAATTTGGAAATGGAAGTAAATTCCACACTCTCTCTTACCCTGATGTTCTCCTTTCAATCTTCCTTTTTCTCATTCTGTTACACTGCACAGTCATTGTATCTTCGTCCATCCTTGATCGTTACATTTTAGATAAATCTTTTCACTTGTTTTCAAGAAACTAGATCGTTCCCTTTTCTGTGAATTCCAAATTTATTCAGCTTTACCTTTAAATACTCTTTAAATCCTTGCATGTAGAATTTGTATAAACAAGCAAAATACCAATACAAAAGGTGCCTTCTAAGAATTACACCAGAAGCTCCTGATACCATGTGCAAAACTGTGTGTGAATTTTCCTGGGTTAGCCTATGACTATTGTCATATGCTCATAAGTAGTCTTTGCCCACTGCATTTGAGAAGTCCTACTACCTCCAGAGCATTTGGAATATATTAAATGCATAAAATTCTGTGAAGTAGTAACATTTAAGATTTTTAAGACGTATACAAAATGTTTCCTGAAAATAATGGACCTCTCATACTTCAAGGGGACCAGACAGATCAACATAAGTAAGTGAAAATGTACAGTGGGGTTGATGGTAACCAAGAGGACAGTCTTAGGAGCTTGTTCTCTATTCTCACCTATCTCACTGACTAGAATTGAGATGAAAGTTACCAAATATTAGATATTAATGAACAGTTGGAAATTGACATTTTTATGTAAAATCTCCCCAAGTATGTGTATTGACAACTAAATTTAAAACATTTTTAAAAGTATACAAGAAATAGAGGGATTTTTTTTTCAATTTGCAAAAATAAAGAATTCTACAAGAGAACCTAGAACTAATATCATACTTTGTGATGAGAAGCTAGGTCTCTGCTAATATCTGGGAAACAGGCAAAAATGCTCCCTTTCTGCATTTCTTTTAACACTGTACTAGAAGTGCTGGCTAACGAAATAAAGTAAGAAGAGGAACCAAAAATGATATATATCTGAAAGGAAAAAAAAAAAAAAAAACTGTCTTCATTCTCGGATGGCGTAACCATCTCTGTAAAGATATTAAAGAACACACATAGACACAGACATACACACACACACACACACACCACACACACACACATACATACTCACATACCCCTCCTGGAATTAGTGAGCAATTATAGTTTTAATATAGATTTAGGTTGTTGAAGACAAGGTTAGTATATAAATTAATCGTATTTCTATATACTAGCAACGAATAAGTAGAACTTGAGATTAAAAATATAATACCATTACATTAGCAGCCAGTAAATGAAATATTTATTTGTAAATTCAACCAAAATATGTATACAATGTATATGAAGAAAAGTATAAAACTTTGATGAACAAAAGCAAAGAATAATAAAGAAGTGGAGATCTGTTCTATATTCATACATAGGAAGATCCAATATTGTCAAGATGTCCATTCCTCCCAACTTTTCCTCTATATACTCAATGCAAGACCTCCACATCCAAGAATAGGCAACATTGTATTGAAGCAGAGGAATAAAGTAGGACTGATGCTATATGACTTTAATAATTATCATAATCAAGACCATGGATATGGGAGAAGAATAGACAAATAGTTTAATGAAACAAGATAAAGAACCCAGAAATAAACCCACTTAAATACAGTCTACAGGTCTAACAAAGAAGCAAAGGCAATACAATGGCACGAAGATGGTCTCAACATTGGTACCAGGAAACTGGCCATCCACATGAATCCATACACAGACCTCAGACCTTTCACAAAAGTACTTAAAAATAAACCATAGACCTAACTGTAAAAGGCAAAACCATAGTAGGAAACCAGTGACCTTGGATAAAGTAATGTCCTTTTTAAATAACCACTAAATGTATGAACCATGAAAAAGAAATTAAGTGATAAAATAAAATTTGTTAATATTAAAACTTCTGCTCTATAAGAAAAAATATCAAGAGAATAAGAAGACAAGCCATATAGACTGAGAGAAAACATTTGAAAAACACACATCTGATGAAGGACTATTATCCCAAAATATACAAAGAAACACTTTATATTCAACAATGAGAAAACAAGTAACTCTATTTATTTTATTTTTTTTTAAATAATTTTTTTTAATTTTATTGTAAACAAATGGATACATGTTGCCTCTCTGTTTGTACATGGCACAAAGGCATACCATTTGTGTAATCATAAATCCACATACAGTAATGTTGTTTGATTCATTCTGTTATTTTTTTTCCCTTCCCCCCACCCCTCCCACCCCTCTTTTCCCCTCTATACAGTCATTCCTTCCTCCATACTTGCCCCCCTCCCTAACCCTAACTCTAACCCTAACACTAACCCTTCCCTCCCCCCATTATGTGTCATCCTCCACTTATTAGCGATATCGCTAATAAGTAACTCTATTTAAAAAGAGGTCAAACACCTTAACAGACAACTTACCTAAGAATACAGAGAGATATGCAAATGGACATAGGAAAAGTACTCCACATCATATGTTATCAGGAAAATGCAAATTAAAAGTAAGAGATACCACTAACAACTGTTAGAATGGCCCAAATTTAAACAACCCCAATACCAATGTTGGTGAGGATTTGGAACAACAGGAGTTCTATTTGTTGCTGGTGATAATGTAAAATAGTGCAGTGACTTTGAAAGACAGCTTTGCAGTTTCATTCCAAATTAAACATAGTCTTATCATAATATCAGGAATTTGTACTTGTTGCTATTTTCCAAGGGAGTTGAAAAATTATGTTCATGCAAAAAACTGCACATGCTTGTTCACAGCAACTTCATTCATAATTGTTAAAACTATGAGGAACTAAGAGTTCTTCAGTAGGTGAATGGGTACATGAGCTGCTTCACTTTCAGACAATGGAATGTTACTCACCATCAACAACCCATGAAAAGATCCAAGAAAACTTAATTTCCTTTATTAAGGAATTCTACATATTACAGAGTAAAAGGAACGGTACTAAAGACAAATCTTTTAATGATATGATATTGTAAAAAAGATCAGGGCTTTGCCAGGATTTAGGGAAGTGAGGGCTGAATAGGGGATCAGAGGGCTATTTCTGACAGTGGACATACTCTCTATGATACCATAATAACAGTTTCACATCATTACACATTTGTTCACATGTACAGATTTCACAAAGCCAGAGTGAGTCCTGGTATGAACTATGGACTTTGAGGGACTTTTATGTGCTGGTATAGGATCATCAAGCACAAGAGTTGTAGTACTCTGGTGGGGGATGTTATTAATGGTGGAGACTGTGCATGTATAGGGATGTATAGGGAACTTCCATGCTTCCCTTTTAATTTAGTTGTGAAACTAAAATTGCACTAAAACAAGTCTTTAAGAAAATGCATGTAGAACCACCTTGTCTACCAGTGCCCCTTATAAGACAATCTTTCCCCTCGCCCCTTCTGCCAGCAAGAGGGTAGCTGTCAGCAACCCAGAAAGGACCCCTGACCAGAAAAAAAGATAGAATACATGTTGTGGATATGGAGCCTAGAGGTCTAGAGTTTGCACTTTAATGTGTAGCCTCATATTCTCAGTTATTTCTCTTTATCATCTTTGTGACAAATTTTGACCATTCCATGTCACAAAAAATGCCTTGAAATTTTCTGTTTATGGATTATTCTTACAAACATTCCTTCAGTTGACAATCCCTACTTACCTTTATCCCATTTCTTTATTA
Source organism: Sciurus vulgaris (assembly GCF_902686455.1). Classification (NCBI taxonomy): domain Eukaryota; kingdom Metazoa; phylum Chordata; class Mammalia; order Rodentia; family Sciuridae; genus Sciurus; species Sciurus vulgaris. The sequence goes on along the minus strand of NC_136469.1, from coordinate 130,475,077 downwards.
AGTTCAGATTATCTACCTCCATGTGAAGACTTTTCCGTTCTAGAACCATGAAATACATTATCTTTACCACTTCATGAGAAATTGTCCTGCATTTGCCAGAGAAAGTATGATAGAGTGCTAGCTCTATAATACTGCTGTTGTTTTCTGAAATGTTTAAAGTGTCTGACTCCTCTCTCTTCAACATTCATTCATTCATTCACGTCACTCATTCGTGTGCCCTACAGACCTCCTATTTCATACTATGCTTATTGAGTTGGTACTAATTGATGAGACTAAGAAATGAGGCTCTTTCTACTCTTATAGAGCCCATCATAAGTTCATCTAATGCACATGATCGAGTGTTATTCTAATCCTCCGAGAGCTAAAACCCTGTGAAATAGTTTTTAAACAAACATAGCTTTATGAACACTGAATGTCTGTTTTCCCTGAAAAATCATATTCCAAAGTCCTAATGCCCATGTGAGAACTTTGGAAGAGTATTAGATGAAGTCACGAGGCAGGGTCCTCCCAATGTGAGAGTGCCCTTATAAGACAATCTTTCCCCCGACTCCCTCTGCCAGCAAGAGGGTAGCTGTCTGCAACCCAGAGAGGACCCTCACCAGAAGCAAACATGCTGGCACCCTGAGGGCAGCATGAACATCCAGAACAGTATGAAATAAAATATTCAGTATAACAGTATGAAATAAAATATCTGTTGTTGAATTCACCCGTCTATGATATTTTATGGCACAGAGTGAACTAGAATCTACAGTATCTTAAAGAGTGACTGACACCCAGTCGATATTCGTGAATATTACTGTTTGGCCAGTTGCTGTCGTATGAAATCAGTTATACTGTATTAACTATGAATTTCACATAATGGTTGCTTTGGTCATTGCCACTGAGGACATGTGGGGAACCACTTCAGGTTCAGTAACAATTTGCATATTATTTGTCCACCTGAAGCATTTTCTTAGTGATTCAAAGAAAATACACAGTTCTACCACGAAGTAGATTTTCCATCATTTTAGTTTCTGCATTTAATTTTGGAAGCACTTGCGGTAAGTACCCTTGCAGGGCTCATCATTTATGAAGGCTGTCTTTGTTAGCCTAAAATGTAGCTATAACAATTATTAAAAAAATAACTCTCAACACAATACTTCTAAATCTTATTTGATTACCTCAAAAAATTTCCCATAGAGGGACTATGGACTTAAATCCATTTTTTACATACAAAAGGATTAGCCATTGTTTCTTGTAATCATGCTCAAACAATAGCATCTCCATTTGAAAGAGACGTTTGCTACAAGGTTGAAATTAACTTTAACTTTCTTTTTAAATGGCTCCAAAATAACTCCTAGCACAGTGGTTATCTTGGAAGTGAGAATTATCTGTTTTATTAGCTCCTTTTAGGCTCTATTTCACAGAAAAATTTTCATGACTGACTAAAGTGTTTTACTCCATTGTCTGGAAAGCCCTGGATAAGAATTTCAATGATAACAGTGAAAATATATGAAGACATGCAAAACTGAGGTTCTCATTATTGTTGCTTGTTGGGTATCTGTATCTCATTTAAAAAAATATTTTAAAAGTGTCACATTTGCTTCCAAACAAAGGAGAAAAATTTAAAGAGTTTCAGGCATTGCAGGTCATTTAAACTTAGTGTGAAATTATTTTATATCCACAGACATATAAAAGATAGGTTAAAGAATGGAAAAAGATAAGTATGCATGGAGATAGTACTCGGTGTGTATAAATCTGAAGGATTCAATGACCTGAGTTTAAAAATCAAACACCTTTCTAGAATCTTTGATTTTCCTCTCTAATTAGGGCTTAGCGAGGTAGAAAAAGAAGGGAGATGTACATTTTAGTGGCCAATCATGAAACATTCTTTGAGGCATACGTGACTAATTCGAAGATTGGTTGCCCAGAATAATAGAGGAAGAAAAGACCAAGTTGAACAAGGAGGACAGGTATGAATTTTTCTACAACTCTTTCTACCTGTTCTTTAAGAGATGGGCACAAAAGAAAGTTAAACCCATGAACATAGAGGAATTAAGGGACAGATCAGCAAAGCCTGAAGGATCATTCCCCCGCATTGAGTAAAAATGGGCCTCTAGCTTGGTCTACCAGATATTTGTTATTCTATAATCATATCACTTACCCCTTCTAAACTGGTTTCTTCACCTGCAATATGGACATGATTATGATGCCTAAGTCACAGAAAGTGGAGATGTTCAACAAGATAATACAAAGAAAGAGTTGAGTATAATGCTTGGAACTTACTAAATCTTTTGTAGGGTCTAACCATACTATTCAATTAGGTTAATAATCGCAAATGAATAATGACTTTTATTAATCTCTTGATTAGCTCAGTAAAAAGATTTTTCCCTAACAAACTCATTTGCTGACATTGGAGATTTGGGCAAATATAACTCAGAGCCACATCGTGTGGTATGATGCTGAGATTTAGGCACTTGCACTGGTATGGCCAAAAGAACTTTTTGTGATTAGTATCTGTCTGATGTCTGGAATCATGGTAGTAGCAGTTATTTGGTATTTTGACTATTGCTCAAGAATCTATTAATAGCTCATGCACTTGTACTATTGAATTAAAGAGAGTTGAATCCAGGGATTGATTTCTTTTTTTCTATTTTGACCAATATGTAGAACATAGAGTTTCGCTGTCAAGATCCACAACAATGAAAAAAGATATTTTTTCCCAGCAGAGAGAAGTATTGCAGGCTGTCAGTGGCTTCAGGATTGACTCAGCTGCAGAGCTGTCTCGTCCAAGGACTAATTGTGGTAAAAGCCCCCAATTTTCTGTGCCACCACAAGCTAACTGACACTCCAGAATTCCCTGTGGAATTAAGACTTTGTGGGTCTACGACAATTAGACTTCTTCCTCTGAGGGATGCAACTGCTGCTTTCCTCCAATGCTGATCTCTATTCCCTTTACACAAAACTTTTGGGTAACTCACTTTCTTGATTGCCTTCAGCCATTCATGTCCTCTTCAAAAGTTGAGTGTTTCATTCTTACGCTCACAAAGTTAAATGGCTTAAGTTTTCTTCTGCCTGAGGATGCTTAGCTACTGAAAGTCTCACAGACCAATGGCTGAAGTAGGTCTCCCCTGACATTCTGTTGTAGGTCCATTTCAGGAAGAGGGAACCAAGACATACCACAGAAGGAAAGCAGTGGGGGATGCAGGACATGGGCGAAAGAACACCAGAGGTGAGGGCCTGGTGAATTGATCTGGACCTTGAGCATTTAAGGAGAGTACACTTGTGAGATAGAAGAGAGGGGAAATTATTGACCTTCTTAATTGTATTTTTTAGAGAATCAGAGAAATAAAAACTGTGAATGTACTCACTTGTTTATACACATCTTTTCATTTCATCACTAATTCTTTTAGTCATTTAGTACAATTTAACTGGGAAATAATGACTCCAGACACTGAGTTAAATTGCATGAGATGGAGATTTGACAAAAACCTGGCACTTGTCCTAAAAGAAACTCACATTTTGGCTCCAATACCTTGTAATACAACAAAAATATTTTATTTCATATATATATATGCTGGATACATTTTGTATATTCTAACCAATTTTGTCTCATAGGGACAATTTATAAAAATTGAAGATTTATGTCACAAACACTATAAAATTCTGTTTTATTATTTTATAGTTAAATCTTAGAAATTTCAAGTACTTAGTGTTCTGTTCTAGTGTTATAGCTACCTGCTTAAACTTTTTGGAATAGGAATGAGAACATTGGCTAAATGCATTCCCAGAGGCTTTGGATAACATCTCTGGCAACTGGTTTGCCCACAGACTTGAGATGATTAACAATAGGCTTAAAACATTCAGATGCATACTTGATATTAGTTGAACAACTGACTGATGATTTTTCAGTAGATAATATCTTGTGATTCAACTCTGAATTGTTTCTTGGGGGCATAAATTAGGGGCAAGCATTTCTATTTTGTTTTTAGAAAAATTGTAGGCTTCTGACTGGATAGTAAAATACAGCTCTAATAAAAGGTATAAGACTGCTACATTCTTGTTTAAAGGAATTGTTTGTTGCAGAGACCCTTAGCCTTCAAACAAACATCTGTGCTCCATTTTCAAGTACAGGATAATAATGGGCAGGGGCAGCTGAGCCCAGCACAACATAACAAGCACATCAGGCATGTAAAGGATCATGTAACTACTTTCTGTCAGTAGAATGTTCATGGGCAGAAGAGGTTAAGAAGGATAGAGATATTTCCTACCTTCTTTCCTACTAGACGCAAGCTTCTAGCTAAGGACTAAGGGTCCAGAAGAGGTTACAGTAGCAATAGATGGGCAGAGACCAACTTATTGAAATATAGCTTGAAAGACAGGTTCACATCATAAACACCTGTTTGGATTTTATCAGAATGAGAAATCTGCTTCTATTTGTTTTTATCAGGGTGAGTATTACCTTAACTATGTTGTATATAGCCTCTTGGTGGTTGAATGTCAGAATGTCATTTGGAAAGGTGGGAAAAGTAAGGATAGATTAGATCCAAGGTAGCATGTCAATGAAAGGATGAACATGATTTAAAAAAAAAAATTAAGCCAGACACAGTGACACACACTTATAATCCCAATGACTCTGGAGACAGAGGCAGGAGGATGCCAAGTTCAAGGCCATTCTGACCCTGTTTCAAAATTAAAAAATTTAGAAGGGCTGGAGATGTAGTTCAGTGGTAGAACACCCCTGTGTTTAATTTCCAGTAACACAAAAAGAAAAAGAAAAAAAAGAAGACTGAACAGAATGCTTTATAACAATTTTTCCAGTAGTACAGATTAAATTTCTAAAAAATGATAGCACTTCAGGCAAAGTTTCACTCTGTAAGTGGATGGATGATTAGAAACTGCTCCATCGTTGTTCTCTTAAGAATAATGTACTATAATTTAGAATTTGACATTTCACATGTGCATCAATATTCAACAAGTGACCCTCTGAAAGATGTTAAGGGCTTTAAATATATGCCATGAGATTCTTTCAGAATTATTAAGGGAGAGAGCATACATTTATTCAATGTGTTAGATAATTCAGGGCCCCTCTTATTCGGAGAAGGACAGCAAGACGGAGTTTTTTGACTTTTACTAGGCATCCATATTTAATAAAAATAATGATATATGTGCAAAAGTACTTAGCATTCAGTGAAGTAAAGTGAAGGCAAGGCAGTGAGCCAGCCTCAATCATACTGTTGGCAATCACTGTAAGGGATGGGAGAAGCAGCAGGTCACATGGAATCCAGATGTTTAGATGACCTTACACAAGATGATCCTTGACTGATGATAGGGTAATTCCTGATAAACCCATCATAAGGATGAAACAGGACGAGTTGAAAATGCTTGACATGCCATGGCCTATGGAAACAGGCATTGTAAGCTCAGCTACATGTGTACTGTGGAGTGTTGTTTGTTCCCTCAGGAGTGTGTGCCCAACTGCATGCCATGGCTAGTGACCACTGCCCAGAGTCACAAAGGGTATCCTACTGCTAGACCAGCACAGAGACCAAAATTCAAAATTTGAAACATAGTTTCTACCAAACAGGTGTCACTTTCATGCCATTATAAAACTAAAAAATCTTAAGTTAACTATTATAAATTAAGGACTATCTGCCAGGCTTCTAATCACTCCGCAAGCAGATGATTGTCTTCTTGCTCTTAGACTACAAGCCTTGAGAACTTTCAGAATATAAATTTGTTATTTAAGTTACCTGGTCGGTGGTACTGTTGTGACAGTGAGTAGCCATAGCAAATGAATACAGATTAACACACATTCATGTATTTAGGTTACTAGAGAGCCTTTAACCTAGAACTTTCTGTGTACTCTGTCCCATGGTAACTACTTAGATGACCAGGTAATTTAACTCAGTCTATGTCCTCAAGAAAATCAACAAATGGAAAGGAAAACTCTTCTTCCATTATATTATTGTGTTCTTTTCAGGGAAGTGTTACTTAAATAAAACATATTCCATCATTTGTTGGTTGAATGCTGCCTCTCCCATTCACATAGACGTCCTAGACAACCAATATTTCAGAATATGTCAATATTTAGGAATATTGTTGTTGTAGATGCAATTAGTTAAAATGAGGTCATATAGGATTAGGAGCCTATTCTACTCAAATGTGACTGCAGAATTAACAAAGATTCTGCACAGAAACAGAATTGGCTGGATAGTACAGTCATATTAGAATATTGGATTAAGGTAGGCAGTGGGTTCATTTTATTAATATATTAAATATATACATATTAAGTACACATATGCATATACACATATGTATGCGATATATATATTTTATATATCTATATATATATAAAAATCTGGTACATAAAATTATTAAGAAACTGGCTCAAATTAGGGAAGCTGACAAGTTTCAAATTCCGCACAGGTGAGTTCTGCAAGATGGAAATCCTGGAGAGCTTATGGTCTTGTCTGCGTCTGAAGACCTTAGAACTAGGAGAGCCCATAGGCGGTTCTAGTCCAAAGGCCTACAGTCTTCAGACCCAGGAGGACTGATGTTTCAAATTGAGTCTAAAAGGCAAGAAAATTTCCCCTGACTAGGAGAAGTCCATGTTTTTGCTTCATTTAGGTCTTTGACTGAGCACTACCCATATAAGGGAGGGCACTTTGGTCTACGAATTCTACTGATTCAAACATTATTCACATTCAGAAACACCCTTATAGATGTACCCAGAATAATGATGGATCAAATAAATATGGGTGCACTCTTTGGCCCAGTTTAGTTGATACAAAAAATTAACCATCACAGCTGATGTTTTTATAAAACATCAGTTTGGACACCAAGACAGACAAGCATATAGGGAAGATGTGACACAAAAGTGATAATGCCATTTATAAGGAACATCTGAAGCTACTGGAAAACAAGGGCTCAAAGCCCTCAGAAGTAACCAACCTTGCCAATCTCTTAATTTTGGACTTCTATTCTATTAGATAACACATTTCTGTTGTGTATGTGACTGAACCAGCTTGTGCTGCTTTGTTATGGTAGCTTTCACAAGTTAATAAAGGGGTATATTACTTACTTACCTGCATACTTATTCTGGAATCCATAAGTAAATTTGCTACTTGTCATTTAGAGTTAGGGAATAAGCCATGCCAGTCTTTCATGATTTCTTCATTAATCTCCTTTTATCACCTCTTCACCCAGTATTCTTTCAATCAATATTTGTTAAGTATCTCTATCCAAATTCCTTAAATTGTGCTATGAAAACTGTGATAGATACACCCATGCAACACATGGAATTCAGATTTCAAGGTGCTGTCATTCTTAGAGATTAAAAGATGACCTGAGATTATTTTATTTTCATAAATTAAAGTTAATTTCCACTAGTCTAAAGAAAATCTATTATCGATGTCATATTACCTTTAAATCAATATTGATAAACAATAAGACCTAAAGGCCAAATAAAAAAAATGAGGTAGATGTATTACAGGGGAAAAAATATACAAGATTCCTAGGAGCTGGTTATTACAGAGAGTTTGGGGAAGCAGAGAGAAAGAGAAAATGAGGTTGTTCTTAATTGAATAACTCCTGAGTCTATAGAAATATGAAATATTTTTAATCTTCTCACAAACTAAACTCCTGGCTCCAAATGTCAATGTCAAGGAAAAAACTTTGAGTTTAAGTCTCTGCACAACTAAAGATTCATAGCAACATCTCAATGTTAGAATCTGTAATTGAATGGAAACTTGGAAATAATTAATTCTTAAGCTGTTAATTTTTCACTTTCTGTTTCAAAGATTGTACTAAAACAGTAATGTTTTTCTTTTCTTGCCAATCCAATAATTTCATGCTGACAGCCTCTCATCATGGGATTTACGATCACATTACTGCTTTACCACATTTCAATACAAACATTTCTAAACTGAAATTAGAAACACTGACATGAAATACAGTCCTTAGTTAATGATTTATGTTTCTGCTTTGGAAAATGGAATGTCTGGTACCTATATTATACTGACAAGCGATTTCCCAACTTTTTGTTGAAGTGTCCAAAAGGAATGCTTTATGATTATTGCTCAATAAAAATAGGGCTTTGGGAGTTTTAAGAAAGAAAGAAAAAAAGAGAGAAAAGAAGAAAGAAAAAAGAGTGGTTACAATAGTATACTTAGCACTTAGTAGTATGTGCATAAGAATTTGGTAGAATATTGAGTACTCAAATTTCTGCTATTAGCTTTGTGTTTGAGTAAGTGGTTTGTCTTTTTATGCTATAACTGACTTAGGTCTAAAAGGTGATCATTAGAGTATTCACCTTTGCAAGTGTTTGGAAAAGCTGAATAGAGTGATCCATGGAAAGAACTTACATGTAAGGGAGATTAAATAAATGCCCGAAAGTTGTTGATGTTACTGTGATTATTACTTATCAACCATTACACAGGTGCCAAGTACTGGGCTAAGGAATGAGGCCATAAAAGTGATGAATTCACACTTCCTCAAGACCCTCCTAACTCTGCTGTGAACTTAAAAAAAAAAAAAAAAAGGAGGTGGTACATGTGAAAACACTTTGAAAAACAAGCAACTTTGAATAAATCTAAGAATGATTTGTCATTGGGGGTAGTAGCCAAAGTCTTCAGAAGCTGTTTAATGCCAAAACATAGGTCAGCCTCTGTTGTGGTGTAGATATGAGGTGTCCTCCAAAAGCTCATGTGTGAGACAATGTTAGAAAGCTTAGAGGTGAAATGATTGGGTTATGAGACCCTTAATCTAATCAGTGAATTAATCCACTAATAAGGATTAACTGGGTGGAAACTGTAGGCAGGTCTGATGTGATTGGATGAGGTGGGTCATTGAGGTGTGCCTTTGGGGTAATTATTTTGTCTGTGATGGAGTCTTTCTCTCCCCTCCCCCACTCTCTCTCTCTCCCCTGCTTCCTGGTGCCTTGTCCCCAGTCACCTTCCTCTGTCATGCTATTCTGCCTCATCTCAGGCCCAGAGCAGTAGAGTCAGCCACCTAAGGACTCAGACCATTGACACCATGAGCCCTAAAATAAACTTTTCTTTCCTTCATTGTTCTTGTTGGGTCTTTTGATCACAGCAGGAAAAAAAAAAAAAAAAAAAGAGCTGACTAAAACAGCCTCTGACTTTGTAATGCTATAGTTTTAATTTTAAAACAAGGCTTCCAATATTTTAGATATAAGAGCACCGTTCATGAGGCAATTAAGTCAACTATGGGTTTATTCATGTATGCAACATATATTCACAAATGTCCCCTTTGTTCTAGGCACCTACTCTCCAGTCCTTTTAGTATCCCGATATTTTGTTTCTCAAGCCATTGCCATTCATTTCTTCCCCTAGAATATTAGCTTAGTCCTTTCTTCTTTCTTGACTTTCTAGGAGTGTTCTATGATCTATTCTGTGCAGTATAGTTTAGGAAGCTTATGAATGTCTTAAAATAATTGTATGGCCCTACACCAGCAAAACACCACATCTCCTTGAAGAGGCCACCATGAAAATGAGTACCTGGTCCAGATTTGACTGAGTGTGGAAAAGCAAACCCTCTGAGAACCTAGATGCTGGCAGAAAATAGTATTAAGAGCTACTCAAATTGCATATAAAGATTTCACATGCATAACAAGGCTTACCTACTGCTAAAAGTAACATGATGTGCAGTTGAAAATAATGGTATTTCTAGTGTCTCAAATGCTAAATATAATCAGATTTAATTGTTTAATTCACTGTGGATTATCTTAATGCACTGCTAACGAACAATTCTTTCCAAGTTCCATAAGGATAAATAATATGAACATATTCTTTCCAAGTTACTGACTACATTATATCATGGGAGTTAAAGCTATGGCAAAAGCACTGGTTTAATACCTGTTACTTCTATGAGAAAATAATTAGGAGACAATTACGTTATAGGTTGGAATCATTTGTCAAAATCTGTATAACCCAAGAATTTTAGTTTTAAACAGTAAAAAACAACATCAGATGAGTTAGTAATAGAGTTTATAATTTACTGCTTATTTTAAAAATGTGAATGTAAATCAAACCTCCCAAGCATGACCCTGGAATAACAATGCATTTTAATATTTTGATTATATTTTAGAATTAAGTATCTACTTGCCAAGATGTTCACTTGTGAAATTCTTTTTAAAAATATGCAAAAAACCTTTGTTTATTAGAGAAAAATATGTTAGATGTTAATAATTAATGACTCATTCTAGTTTTTTTTTTTTTTAATAGAACTTAAAGTTTGAAAGAACCCTATGCCTGGTTTTGTTGTCTGATCTGATGAACTGTTTACAGGGTAAACTACGACCCTGATGGGGAATTCTCAAGAACTCATTTGATTGTGGTCCGGTCTAATGGATCCATGGTTCTACTAAGCAGAAATATATTTATTTAAGCTTCCATTCATTCAAGTTCAGTCTTCCTTTTGATAGTAAACAAAACAGATCTGTGCTACTCATGCTCCAGCAACACACAGATGTCTGTTGAAGCTTTCTTATCAGTAACCACAGTACTCTGTTTCACCGCCTTTTGCTCATAGAATGTGGTTCTGAGGGACTGTCCGGGTGAATCTCCTTTGAACCTGATCTACTTTGAGGTTTCTCAGTGTGTTTCGTGATATATCTAGCTGAATAATAACATCAAGCTCCATTTCATGATGTAGCCCAATATAAAACCTTGTTAAAAAATATTACATTTTGGACTTGGGTTGTGGCTCAGTGGTAGAGCGCTTGCCTAGCATGTGTGAGGCACTGGGTTTGATCCTCAGACCATATATAAATAAATAAATAAATAGATAGATAAAATAAATAAATCCATTTACAACTAAAAAAAATCTTAAAATTAATTCAACTTTAAAACTTTATCTTGAAATATAAACTGTTAAAATATTTAAAGTATTATATATTATTAGACAAGCAGATGCTTCTTTGGTTATTCCAGTATGTTCTTTTCTCTCCCCTATCCTGTTACTATTAGTCCAGTGAATGAGGCCAAGAATGGACTATGATGCTCCAAGTGTGGTTTGACTGACAGATAACTGAGCAGGACTGATCACTACTTCCTCTCTTCTGGACCCAATTTCTCCTCCTTGTCCTTGGTCCCAGTCACGTCCAACTCACAGCTATCTCTTGCCTTGACAATCCTACCAAGCTCTTCCCTGGCCACTCAACTTCTTTCACACATGCTGTAAGTTTTTCCTACTCTTAGGAGCTAAAGACCTTCTTTCTAAACAGCATATAGCAAGTCATGACCTGCTCAAAACATTCCAAGGACTCTCCTTTATAATGAGAATGGAACGTGACTTGGTAAGCTGTTATTTTGCGTGCTCTCAGCTCACCCCATTCCCCCTTTCATCCATCATCCTCCAGCTACTCTTATCTTCTTCCTGTGTCTCAGTACTTCCCAAATCGGGTCCCACCCTCCAGGGCTACACTGCCTCTCCTGTGTGACTTTCTTTTCCTTTTACATTTACATGGCTGGTCTTTTCTTTCATGAAGTCTTTCTTCACATTTTCCCCTCCTCAATGAAGCCTTCTCTAGTACTCAGTATGAAGTTACTTCCTCCCATCATTTCTATTATACCACTCTATTTAATATTATAATATTATTTGGCACCAAAAATATATTCTTGCTTGGTTATTGTTTACTTCCCTAATAAGATAAGACCCATGTCAGCAGTAATCTTAATGATTTTATTAAGAACCATGTTAGGCAGATAATTGTTGCTGTAGGAAGACATGCATGGGGCAGTGCAGCAGTATTACAGCATATAGAACAATGAAGTGCTAAGAGTCTGCACCCAGGCTGGAATTGCTCATTTGTATTTATTAGTGCTAAGCCTTAAACAAGTTATTTAACCTTTCTGTGTCTGAAGTTATAAATTTCAAAGAAGAGAAAATATTTGCTTAATCTTAAAGTATTTATAAGAATTAAATAAATTACTTTGTGTAAAATCGACACATAATGATAATGTAAATGTAACAGTAAATTTTAATATTTTTGGAGCTATATTGTTATTTCATATTTCACCTAAAGTATAATGTAAAGACTTTTTTATGTTTGCTGCTGTGAAGTATCATCTCTACATATTTGTGCTTAGGTAGTAGTCTTCAGCAAGCCAGGTTTTATACTGGCCAATTTTGTTTTGTGACATTGTGCACATCATTCATCTCATTCTACCTATTGAAAATGCTGAAGATTTTTATTTTGCTTTTAATTAGATGTCATATTGGATATTTGGACCCAGGACTTCAATCTAAACTTTTGAGGTGAATCTAAAACCCGATTTGACCTCAATCTAGAGGCCTCTGAGGATTTAGGGCATCCATGGCATCTTCTAATAGGTTTCCTTCCACTTGACCCCAACAAAGGCCTATGCATGCCTGTACCTGAGTCAGTACTAAAGGCACCACAGTAGGGGAAGGGCAAGGGCTATACAGAAGGAGGACAGAGGAAGACTAGTGAAGCAATGTGGACACCTCGCTTGACAAGGAACAGGCTTATGGGAAGAAGACACAGAGAAACAGGAGCTGGATATTAAGCAATTTTTAAAAAAGTTTTCATTTTTAAATAATTACAGACTTATAGGAAGTTGCAAAGATACTACTAAAAGGTTCTGATTACTCTTCACACATTCACCCCAATTATTACTCTTCTTGTATTTGGTCAGAACACTGCTTTAACATTGCTGCTATGTATGCATAGTTTGATGTAATTTTAGCACATGGGTAGATTCATGTAACTATCACAATTAAGATTAAAAATTATCCTGCCACCACAAAGATCCCTCTCATGCTATCATGCTATTATTTTATAATCTACAACTCATCACCACCTACTAACCCTAACCCTGGGCACTCACTAATATTGTGTTCAGTTCTATTATTTTGTCACTTAGAAACATTACATAAATGGACTCGTGCTGTATGTGATCTTTTGAGAGTGTTTTTTTTTTTTTTTCACTCAACATGATGTCCCTGAGATCCATCCTAGTAATGTGTATCAATAGTGTTGTCCTCTTTATTGCTGAGTAGAATTCCACTTCATGGATGTACCACAGTTAGTTTAACCATCCACCTACTGAAATACATTTTATTAATTTACAGTTCGGCTCTATTATAAATAAAGCTAGCATGAGCAATCATTGTACACATTTTTGAGTGTATACAAGTATTCTTTTGACTAAGATAAAGGCTCAGGAGTGCAATTGTTAGGTTCAATTGTAATTCTATGTCTAGTTGCTAAAGAAACTACCAAACTAGTTTAGCTGATTCTTTGAGTGACAGTCTGCTTCACATTCTGATTTTACTGATTTCACTTCAGGTGCTCTGCTAGGTGTGCAGTGAGTTCTCATTATCATCGTAATCATATTTCCCAACTGCCTGTGATAGTGACAAGCTTTCATGTGCTAATTTGTCACCCATATTCTTTTTTTGGTGAAATACCTCTTCATGCCTTTTCTTCATTTTCTAACGGAATTGTTTTCTTATTTGTATTGTTGAAGTCTCAGATTTTTACAAATCATATTATAGATATGAGTTCTTCGTTGGATATGTAGTTGCAAATATTGGTCCTTCTGGTCTGTTGTTTGTGCTTCTTCCTCTTGACATGGATTTTCATGAGGCACAAGTCATTGACTTATTTATTGTTTTCTTTTTTATATCATGTCTAAGAACTCTTGCCCAGATCTAGTTCCTGGAAATATTCTCCTATGCCAACTGCTAAAAGTTGTATAGTTTCACATTTTATATTTAAACCTCTGGGTCATTTAAGTTAATTTTTTGTATAAAATGTGATGGTTAGGTTGAAATTCATTTTTGTTTACCTATTATTTAATTTTTCAATCAGATTTTAAAAAGCTGTCCTTCTACCATTAAGTTGGTTTTCTGTCTTTGTCAAAAATATATTGGGCATATTTGTACACATCTGTTTTTGAATTCTCTATTCTGTTTCATTTATATTTCTGTTTCTGTCTCTCTACTAATGCCACACAGTCTTCAATAGTGTAGCTACATATTAAATTTTAGAACCAGGTAAAACAATCCCTTTTGCTTCATTCTTATTTTACAAAATAGTTTTAGCTATTGTGGTTTGACTTTCCATGTGAATTTAATAATTAAGTCACCATGCTACAGTAATCACCCCATACCCATGTTTCTAGCAGCATAATTCACAATAGCCAAGTTATGGAACCAGCCTAGGTGTCTGTCAACAGATGAATACATAAAGAAAATTAGGTGCATATACACAATGGAGATTTATTTTTTTACTCAGCCATATAGAAGAACAAAATTATATCATTTGTAGGAAAATATATGGAAATGGAGAAGATCATGCTGAGTGAGATAACCAACTCAAAACATCAAGAGTTGTATGTTTTCTCTCATATGTGGAAGCTAGAGAGATAAAAGGAAATAAAAGAGACATTAGGAATATATAAGAGAGACCAATAGAGCGAATAGAGTGGTGGGGGACGGAGGAGGGAAGGGAAAGGGGAGATACCATGGAATGTAATAGACAGTTACGCCATGTCTATGAATAGATCACAATGAAATCCACTATTTATATTTGATGGTAATACACCAATAAAATCTTTAAAAATAATAAATAAAAATGATGTGAACATGTAAAAAGAATAATCTTGTCTGTGTGTATATAGATACCTTCCTGGAATTGTAATAGAAATTGTGTCAAGCCTACATATAGGGAGAAATGTAATGTTAACTATATTGACTCTTCTCTTAGTCTGTGCACCTGTCCATTTACTTAATCTTCTTTAGTTTCTTTCCTCAGCATTTTTCAGTTTCCCACCTGATGTCCCTGGATGCGCAGGCTCCCCACATTGCCTCCAATGACACAGTGGGCATGGGGGCTGTAGGGTTATACCTTGTCCTCCACACTTCCTGACCCACAGGGATAAAGTCCTGGCTTCCCACTCTGCCTTCTGCAGTATCATCCTGGTAGAAGTCCTGGGGTACCCCCTGCCAGCCTGGCAGAGTGGCAGGCTAGGTTTTCCCCTTGGTCTCTGCTGACAGGGTTGAGAACAGGACTGTGGTGTGTGACTAGTGGAGCAATCATTGTTTAAGGGTTTTGTCATACTTGGCTGCCCACATTCTGGTACTTCCTTAGAGAGAGTAGGACTTTGCTCTGGGTTTTGTGTTGTTGTCCTCACTGGGTTTCCACATTGCTGGCTCCTCACTGTGCCATAATGATTCAGTCCTGTGGTCCCTCACTGCTCTACCATCTTTATATCTTTCAGAGGCTTCTTAGATTTTAATTTTACTTAATCTAAGAAACAGGAAAATGTACACATATCCCATCTTCCTGGAAGTAGAAGAGAGATGTCATACTGCGAGACGTTCCTTTTTTGTTTTCAATATGTGTATCTTTTGCCCCCTTTATTAGATCATTACAAAGGCTGGTATCCACTCTATTGCATTTATGAAAAAATCAGACAAAGAAGCTAAGTGCCTTACCAATTCTATCATGTCAGTTTGTGTTAAGAGGTAATCTTTATACTAAATGTATAGATTTCTGAAGGTTGGGCATCTTTCATATGAACACAATGGGCTATCAAATTGGTTTTTTTTTAAATCATATATAGTTGGCCTAATATAGACCAATGTCAATAGAACAAAATATGCTGTCTAATTTTTACTGTGTGTTTCTCAATATTCCATGGAAATTATATCAATTGAAATATTTTTCTGAGCTTTGACAGAATATTTGAGAGTTCCAATTCCTGTAACATCTGGCTGTTTGTCTAAGAACCATTAAATTTTTCCTGAGTAGCCATTCCTGAATTGGTGGAATAGTGGAAATCACATCTGCTATGCCTATTTTCTTGGGATTATTGTAAGGAGCAACGAGGTTAGCATATACACAATGTTTTATAAAATCTTAATTTATACATAAATATATGATATCATTGTCTTATCATCACTACTCAAATGTTCTCCTTACCCAACAAAATTGAAAGCAATAGGATGAAAAGAATGATTAAGGAGCAATAGGATGAAAAAATTCCAAAGGCAAGGAATGTGAATATAATAGATTCAATAAATTTAAAGATCATTTGCAGGGCAATGGCATTATGTATAGAACAATGTGAAAATATATTATATGTAATACATAAAACAATGATATTAGTGATGATATTTTTCTCTTCTGGAAGTATTTATAATTAGAATCTTTATCAATCATATTTTAGATACACGTCATGAAGAAAGTAGAAGGAAAACTTCCAATTTTATTTTTCATTTCATCCCAACATGAGACATCTATTCCTATCAGGCCAAGTCTCCTAAATATACTTTAAGCGTCTTGTTCCATAACTCCCCTCCATTACCTCCTACCCAAATTCTCGCCTCCCCCAGAGCTTTCTCTGACATACCGGCCTACTCAACTCTCACCCATTTCTAAAATCTTAGTTTTCTTATAGCCTGTACCATAAATTAGGCATTTAATTATATATGCCTGCATTGTTTTGTAATTGTGTCATGGGTATCTTCTCTCCCAGCTAGATTGTGACTTCTCAGCAAAGAACCAACTCTCATGCTTTTCTATCTTTTCTTGAAATTCAGAAAACATGGAAATATAATCATATTCTAAGAAAATGTATTAATGGATTAAATGACTGCGGGATCCATTATAACTCTTTAACTCTACAACATTAAAGAATCAGTACAGAAACAAGAAGACCACAGATTACTATACTGGTTACTCCAATGATGAAATCTTTCAATATACCTGGGCTCTGGCGGGTATATTGAAAACTTGTTGATGGAGTACACAGTGGTAGTGAAATGCAAGGGACATTCTAAATGGTAGCCATATATTTTGAGTTTCAGAATGCATCCTCACTATCTACTGAGTAGATTCGTTAAAAGAAGTACTGGGATTTTATTGCACCATTTAGTTAAGGTATGCTGGCACCAACCATTTGATATCCATATTCTTCAAAGTAAATCAAGGTGCTCTAAAGTGTTAATTTCTGACTACATTATCATTTTCACACATAGAATGGATCCAGACAGAACTAAGACAAGCAGCTTCGATTAGGAGGTTCATGATTCTCCAATAACTCTGTAAGGTTTTATTATCTCATTTTAGGAAAAAATTAAAAGCAAACATCTTTGGGAAAGTTATCACTGGGATTATGACAAATCTCTAGTTTAACTTTCTCATTTATAACTTTGGAAGTTACATAAATCTAGCTTATTGTCACTGAGGTCTGTTTACCAGTTCATAGAAAGTTTAAGATACATAGTTGTTACTCCTTTATCTGCTAGCAGTGGGGTAAACATCTCAAAGCCATTATTTACATTGTTCATAATTTAGAATGCCCTAGTTAAATTCCTTGTCACTTTCTAGTTTTTTAACTCTTGGCAAATCATATGACCTCTAAGAGCCTTGATTTCCTGGTGAATAAAATGGGAAAAGTAATTTGCTTCTCATAATTCTTGCAAGAATTAATGAGTACATATAAAAAATGTGCTCAGTACAGTTCAGAGAAACAGAATTATAAAGAGGTAAATTGCCCCTTTATATGGAAGTAATGCTTTTTTATTAAACTATAATACTGCTCTATATTATAATTATCCTTGTTATTAAACTCATCTTTAAAGTAAGGCATGTATTATTATTTAAAATGGAATAAAATCTGTGAGTTTTGCAGTTAGGTCTGCACATCACATTAGCACAACAAAAGAGCACCTATGAGACCTGTATCTGAGAGGACTTGAAATGAAAGAGTAAGGCTAAAAAGAGTAAGATTAAAATGCAGTCATCACAGAGGTCTTCAGAGACAAGTGACTTGAGCACATTTTGTCTATAGATACCTGACTATCAGGAGGTAAAATGATTGAGTGAGCTGATGACATGGAATTACAATGCAGTCATTTCAGTAATATGAGGACACCTGTTAGGAGAGATGGGCTGAGGGACCCCCTTGGGAAAAGGCCACATTCTGAGAGTAACTGTAATGAGTCAATGGATGAAAAAGGAGAGTCAATTTTATCTTTAAGCATCTAGTTCAGGTAACTAGGTTGAAAGTGGATCCACACATCTTTGTCAGGTTAGGGCTTTAATAAAATACCACACTGTGTGGTTTGGACAACAGAAACATATTCCCTCCTAACTCTGGAGGTTACAAGTCCAAGATCAGGATGCAAGCATGGTTGGGGTCTGGTGAGGGCCCCTTTGGAGCAGCAGATTGACAACTTCTTGTGCCATCACATACCAGGAATCAGGGCTAGAGAGCTCTCTGGAGACCCCTTTACAAGGCACTGTGTCATTCATGGAAGCTCTGTCTTCAATAATTACCTCCCAAAGGTTCCACCTCCTTACACCATCATATTGGGGGTTAATATTTCCACATGTAAATTCTGGGGTAAACACATGCATTCAGTCCATGGGATACCCACTGAAATGGAGAAGGACAATAAATTGGTCTTGGGAAGAAACTGATGAGTATGTTGGACCAGGATGAACTTGAAGTGTAATGGGAAATGCTTCTCATGTACTTCTGTGATCTGCCAGGGAGAGGAAATTCTGCTAGTGTGATTCTTCTGAATTCTTTCTCTGTGTCTTTACTCACTCTGCCCTAGGGGAGATGAATAATTGAATTCATGCTAAAACTGGGAAGATCTATTCCTTCCCTGGGAAGCAGGCTTCCTGTAGACCACTGGCTCCCTCCTGCACTCCAGACTTAGGTCTGTGGCGTGTAGGGGTCTCTTCTTCTGAGGTCAAATTGCCTCAAGCCTATTCAGTTTACAGTCCCTGCCAGTGGTCACACTTACCCACATTCTACATCTTGTGCCCCAACCTGGCTATCGTTTTAGCTTCCATCTTTTCTCCTGCTGCTCAATTTTCTCATAACTAAGGCAGGAAAGAAAGGTATGCCTTATAAGGAGGACTCCTTAGAGATCCCAATAAGGTCATATATGAAGGTTTCCATGGTTTTGACAACACATCTTCCTAGATGTGTTTGCAACTCATATAACTGACTCATTTACATTTTTAAATGTGGAGGAAATTAAAATCCCCCAGCACATAATAAATGCTCAGTAAATATTTATGGAGTTTGCATATTTCAAAATGGGTGAGACAAAAGCAATTATCCTGCTCTAAAAGATGTTTTAGAGAGGCTTAGAGATACTCAGTTTGTTGAACTCTTCTTTGGTAATGTGCTCAATATGATCTCCAATTATAGACCCTGCATGAATTATTCCCGTTTCCAATTTTGCCAAACTGAATTGCCTTTTCCTTAATAGACTTTTTCTTTCTTGTCACTAACCCTAACAAATCTTTCTCTGATATGCTTATGTCTTAATTCCTAGGCCCTGTGGACACGTTCTGTGACGTAGCAAGAGGGAGTTAGGGTAGGAGGTAAAATTCAGGTTGCAAAGAAGCAGACATTAAGATTTTTCTGGATTATTTGGGTGGATCAAATGTAAACATAATTGCCCTTCTAAATGAAAGAGGAGACAGGAAAGTCAGAGTCAGAGAAGCAGATACAATGACAGATGCAGAGATCAAAGTGAGGCATTTGCCAGGTTTGCACCCAGGATGGGGCCACAAAACAAAGTGATGGGGACAGGCATTTAGGAGTAGTAGGAAAGGGAAGAAAACAAATTCTCCCCTAGAAACTACAGCTAGAACACACAGGCGAGGCATCTGATTTTAGCCTAGTGTGACCCATTTCAGATTTCTGAACTGCAAAACTGTAAGGTAATAAATGTGTGTTTTAAATCTGTGGTAATTTCTTATAGCAGTCACACACCACATGTGTCCTCCCTGAGTGGCAGCTTATACATATACAGCCTCCCACCCAGCCCACCAGATCCTCCCCCCTCTCTACTTGCTAGCTCTGTGAACAGAGGCACATCATTGAACTTCCACCACTATTTCCTCATTCGTAGAATAAGAAGTGTAATACCACCTATGCAGTCATTCAGTGGGTTAGAGTCAAAATATTTGAAACCTTTTGGAAAAGTTGGTAAAGAGTAAACACCATAGAATTGTATGCTATTATTTTGTTATTATGCCTACTTCTACAAATTATTTCAAAAACTTATTCAAATACCACTTCTTATGCTCCCTTTCTAACCAATGAGATCCCCCTGTGTCGCCAAAGGACTTTTATATCTAGGACTTCGTACATTTCATACATTAATTTTATTTAATATTTTTTCCTAAGATATAAGTTCCTGCAAAGAATTCTCTTTTGTTTATTTTATTTTTATTGTGTTATTTGCATAGCATCCAAGCCAGTGTTTTGCATCTTTAGCTTTCAATAAACACAGTTTGAACTACCGATGTTGAGTTCTACTTGTGCCAATTTTAAGAGAGAAGTTAAATCACCCACCATCCACTTAAGCACCACCCCTGCAGAGCCAATCAAAATCAGAAAGACTGCCATCACATTGACAGAAAATATTCTCTGCAAGTGTTTGGTGAGATTGTTTTTTTCACTCTCATTCTAAATGTTCATCCTTAACCCATATATTAGATCAGGTCTGCTTTTTTTTTTTTTTTTTTTTAATTAATTATGGGCACATAGATTCTGTTTCACAAGTCTTCTCTGAAGGTTATCTCTTTGATTAAGAACATGATACAACGTGGACAATAAATTTTAGTGATGTGCAGAGACCTGAATACAGTTAGCATTTCTGAAATTCGAATGCAACCAAGAACTAGAGTTTTTGAAACTAGAGTGTGTTGCTGTAAAGTTGACATTAAAAGAGATTTCTGTTGACAAGCTGGTAAGTGTTTCACAAATGGAGTGAAAAAAAGTATAAACATAATTACCATGAAAAGCAACATTTTAAGCTCTAAAATTAATATTCTCATTAGTGGTTTCTTCATCTTTTTATGCAATTACGGTTAATCTCAAAACATGGATTGCTGGTGTGGGGTTATAATCTCCTGGCATGCAACAAGAAATTAAAACTAATTAAGGTCAAGTGACATTACTTTGGTAGTATGTTTTGAAATCAATTCGAGAGAGTTTCAAATTTTTGCTAAAACTGTGGAAATTTAATATTTTTCCTAAGATATAAGTTCCTGCAAAGAATTCTCTTTTGTTTATTTTATTTTTATTGTGTTATTTCCATAGCATCCAAGCCAGTGTAAGAATGCCATTTGCATGACATTGCTTTTTGACACTATTTTGAAATTCCAGTATAATATTCATAATTTGTTTGCATGATTCTAAAACAAGCCTTACTTATGTGCATGCTGTGCTGAGGGAAGAACAATTAATTTTATTGAACAGATCACTGAATTCAAGAAGGTAATTAGGAACTTTTTATGAATAAGCAGGAATGTACATGACTCATACTATAAAATGTTGAAGACAATCTTTACAAACAACACAACTTACAAATTGAGGTACCCTGTCTGCAACTTGCCACCTACAAAGGTCTTTGTCAAATAAAAAGAAATCTTCACATCTAATGCCACTATTTTGCACAAAAATTGTCATTTTCCTTTGAAAGGGCAAATTGCTGATGATTTTATAGAGACGCAGTCTATTCTTTTATTGGATTCAAATTGATCCTGCTAATGCAGTCACTGACTTTCTGAGTTTTGTTTAGCCTTTGGTATGGATGATTTCTTTTTAATTTCTCTTTTCCCTGTGTTAGAAATCGCTGTAATGATTTTTTCTCATGCTGATTTTTTAAGTGTTCAAAGGAAGACAGTCATAGATGGCTCATCCAGCACACGAGGCTCCCCGAAGAGTCTCCAGCTTCCATTTTGAGAACACATTAGCCCAACGCTTCCACTTCCACTGGAGGGTGTCAATAGGGGCACTTAAGCAATGAAAGTGACTAGGAGCAAAAACACCCCAGAGAATTTCTGTAAAGACTTTGATGTACCCTTTGCTCCATTTTTAAAACAAGATATATTACTCAAAAAGTAACCTCATTTATACATCATTCGGATTATCATGAGTTATGACAAACTCAAGCCTCAGTTAATATGCTAACCCAACAACTCGCGTTAATACAGCAATATAGCAGACATCTGACTGGAAGAGTGGACATACATCCTCTTTTCTTAGATGCCACTGAGATTTACAGTGTCCAGGGCAAGAGGCAGAAGTAATAATGTCTTACAGGAAAAAAAAATGTAGCGTAAAGGCATTATCGGAAATGATGAGCAACGGAGTGAGCCAGTATTACTACTTCAACTTGAGAGAAAAGAAGATGGCTCTGAATCTAGTCTCCTCTGGAAGGAATGTCCTCATACTAATAATAATTATTATTATTAATAATATTAATATTATTGTTATTAATGTTCTAAACTCTTTTGAGGGAAATGACTATGTGGAGTTCCTCTGTGCCAACCCTGTGTGTCTGGATATAAATATACATGTGATTATAATGTCATATATATATAAAATGCACATGGATATACAATTTCCTGTAAGTGCCAAAGCGAATCTGTGTTTAAGGGCTTCCCATTGCCATGTTGAAGATACTTAGAGAGTAGCAGAGCTAGTACACAACTAAAGTAGAGTCTGGATGCAGGTGTCTGGCTGCATACTCTGTAGCCTTGACTATCACATTGCTTTATTTATTTGCTTCTGTTGTCCTTTCATTTCTTTGCCCTCTGTTTCTTACTCAGATATAGGTTAGATTTTTTTTTTTTTAATGAAGACTATCCTTGGGCTCATCTGATTATTTTTATTACTAAGCAAGAATCAAAATTTTGTTCTCAGTTTCTTTTCTTCTTTGTCCTTCTCCCTGCCCCACACCCACCAAATGACCATTCTTTGTTTTTGTAATGGATTGAACTGTGATTCCCCAAAAGATATGACCAGGCCCTAATCCTTTGAAGCTGTAACTGTTACCTTATGAAGAGGTCTTCACATATGTGATAAGAAACCCTGACAAAAGCTGTATACTGTGCATTATCTAGCTGGATCCTAGGTGCAATCATGTATATCCTCATATTGCAATGTAAAGACACTGCCTGCATGTTTACCTCTAGCTCTGATGAATTAAAGGAAATACAGATGAACTGTAGTAAAAACGTGGCATTTTACCTCCACCTAAGCCTATAAAGCTCCAGAGGGCCTGACAATCTGTCTTTTTCCACCTCCTTGTCTCCCAAGATGATCTTCTGATTGGTAAAATATGACTTGCAATCAGTAAGATATTTACTGAACAAATCATCCTGAATTTGGAGTGGCCCAGCACAACTGGAACCTTTAGGAAAGAATGAAATGTCATTTATCCACAGAGAAGTGTTAATTCCTGCCTGGATTGTCAGTGATGTGCTAAGATTTGCTCTAACAGATACCCAAGATCTATTATTGTACCCTCTCACTGGCTGGTCTTTTGATTTGTAGAATAGAAAGGCAAGTGAGACATGCAATTGTTGATGTAGAGCATTTGCAAGGTAAAATGAACTTAGTCATCAAGGATGGACTTGTATAAACACTGTTTAGTATATTAAATTAGGTTCTTTACAGAATTCCTCAAAAATGTAAGAGAAATAATGACAAGGAAAAATGTACATCTAAATTCCATTTTCCATGACAATTGGCAAGTTAGAGGAAATCACAGAAGGCCTGGGAATAAATTGGGTAATTTTCAGTGTGGATTCTTCTCATCAAGGCTACTAATCAGCCAGGATTTCCAGTTCTGCCATACTGGGGTTTACATTCAAGTCCATTTTTACTAGTTGGTTCCTTGTAAAACCAGCTGTCAAACATTTTTTTTTTTCTTTTTTCTTTTTCTCTCTCATTTTTTTTTTTTTTTTTTTTTTTGTACTGGGGACTGAATCCAGGGGTGCTTAAACACTGAGCCACATCCCCAGTCCTTTTTTATTTTATTTATTTATTTTTATTTTGAGATAAGACCTTGCTAACTTGCTTGGGGCATCACTAAGTTGTGAGGCAGTCTCAACTTGCTATCCACATGCCTCAGTCTCCAGAGTCACTGAGGTTACAGGCATGCTACCACATCCAGCTGTCAAATATTTTTAACATGACTCCATTTCCTTATTTTCCCTTTCCTTTCTTTCCATCTCTAGTGTGGTTAAAATTCCTACTCCTATTTAGATCTTTGTCTGTCATTTAGGTATCTAAAATAGCCTTCTCAGGAACCCCTCTTCCTACAGAATGCCCCCTGCAATTTGTTACCAACACAAGCTTTTCTGAACCACAGTCCAAATAAATATGACTCATATTTATGTACATGAAAAAAATGAACAAAAATAAATTCACCTCTATGGACGTCCTCTCATAGGATTAAATGTAGATTTAAAAAAATTGTTTTTAGTTATCAATGTACATTTATTTATTTATATGTGGTGTTAAAAATTGAACCCAGCACGTCACATATACTAGGCAAGCGCTCTAACACTGAGCCAAGACTCTGACCCTAAACATAGATATTATATTTCATTTATAAACAAGTATTCAAATATATTATAGCTATGATATATAATATTTGTATTTTTATGTAACTATGAAATCTATACTAAATACATAAATATTCTATAATTTAAAAGCCTTCAAAATTTGAAACACATTGTTATGGACAGAGTAATTGTCTTGTCCTTGAAATTCATACTGAAGCCTGACCCCAAATATGATAGTACTTGGGGATGCAGCCTTTAGGAAGTATATAGATAAAGAGAGTTGTTTTGCTAGCCATCAGATATGTATTCTAATTATTCAGGGCAGCTACTGTATTGGATTGGATGGTTTGGATTTCTCCAAGGACAGAGGTGAAACAAGACATCTGACACCAGTAGTTCACAAGAAGGTGTTCTCAGGAGGCAGGAGAAGGCAAAAGCAATGATAGTAGTTCAGGAATGGAGGAAGACCAACTCTGATGTGTTTCTGAAGTTACTGCTGAGGAATCAGATACACACACATGCTTGGGCCTCCCAGCTGCCTGAGAAATATCCCTACTATTGCCCAGGAAGATAAGCATTGAGTTTGTTAATCTCCCTGCCCTCTGGACTGTACCTGTGGGCAGGCTAAGGAACTCCAGCGACATCACCCTAGACCTGGAGGCTACGACAGAAAGGGCAGAAACAGCCCTCCTTTCCTAGATCCCTCCCTGTGGACTTGAGCAGGGATGTGGCAGTGCAGAGCCACAGTCCACAGTCCATCATGAGGAGTGGCAGAGCAGCAAAGTTCTTCTAAAGTCTGGATCACCTGCATGACCCCCATGGAG
This sequence comes from Sciurus vulgaris, assembly GCF_902686455.1. Lineage (NCBI taxonomy): Eukaryota > Metazoa > Chordata > Mammalia > Rodentia > Sciuridae > Sciurus > Sciurus vulgaris. The sequence continues at coordinate 130,449,886 of NC_136469.1, read as the reverse complement.
TGGAGCAGTCCTGCTCTTTCTGCTCACCAACCTTACAGTACCTGATAATTCTATAGATCACGTCGGAGTTATTTTAGTCACATTTGGGTGGCTAAAACCAGACCCGATTAATGGGAGCTTTCATGAAGCTTTCTTACTCTCTCCTTTCACCACTTTCTATTCACACTCTTGTCAGACCCTATTGCAGTTATGTGTTTAAATGTCCATTTATATCACCACACTTCAAGTTCTCAAGGGCAGCAGCAGTGCCCTCTCCACACCCTGAGTGTCTGGAATTCACTTATAACAAATTCATTTATAATATGACTACTGTAATTTTAAAATAATTGCTGTATAGTAAAGCTATAGACAGAATTATGAAATTGTGATGCAGAATAATCACTTACTGATCACTGACTGGATGTTTTCTCATGGAGTATGATTACGCTGGACTCTTAATGAGCTGTTTCCTACAAAGTGGCACTTCTCCAGGTGATGTGACTCTGAGACACCCTTGATGCGTCTGCACCTCTCCTTCTACCTTCCCTTCTATGGAGGTTAGGGTGGCAGGCCCTCTCCAGGTAAGAGAGTTCTTCTATCTATGCTCTATTATTCTCTTTCTTCTTTCTTAAGATCTTTATCTCTCCCTTTTTCCAGTGCCTACAAGTTCTCTGTACTCTGTTGCTCAATCTGTCTCATAGAAAATTCTCCAAGTCTCCATGGTCACCTTCCGTGGCAGCCTCTTCATATCCTCTTAGAGCAAGCCTTCAAAAGAGCCTTTGCCGCTCTTGTCATTTCTCACTTTCTACTCAACATCACAACACAACACTATACAACCTGTAAATTTCAGTCAATCTATAAACATTGTTTCTTGCTAACATGTCACAACATTTCAGCGGAATTCAGTATATGATCATACATATGTCACAGAATTTAACACCACTCAGCACTCCCTTGAAGTGCTCCTGTGTCTTCATTTCTTGTTATCCTTCCCCCTCTCTCATCAAACCTCCAAGTCTTTTTGCTGACTCTTAGTCCCTCATCGGACCATTAAAGCTGAACCTCCTCAGCACTTATTTCAAGACAAGATTCTCACTCAATATCTAATTCTCCCCCTGTTCAATGGCTCATGGTCATTTAAATCCACAAAATTCTAAATATCTACCCCTTGCACAGATCTTACTTTCGAGTTCCAGAAATGCCCATTTATATTCTCACTGGCAATACACATTTATCCTTTAAAAACTGGTTTACTTCCAGGCTTTAACACAAAAACTGAGGCACGATCTACCTAATTGTTAAATCAGAAGAATACAAGTTTTATATAATTTCTCATCCATCTATCAATAGTGATCAACCATCTGGGTTTGCTTGGAACTGAGGAGATCCTGGGATGCAAAACTTTAGGTTCTAAAACCAGGCTAAGCCTGGATAAACCAGGATCAGTGGTCACTTTCCAAGCCAGTGCATGGTCCCATGGATTCACCTCCTAAGTATTCCTTGTACCTGCCCAGCCATTTCCATTCTCAGGATTACTGTATTGTCTCTTTACTGGTGTTGATACATCAAGTCTTGCCTTCCAGTCCTATCTTTCCCAATGATTTCCTCACACTGTGGTCACAAGACATTAATAAAAAACAAAACCTATTATATCCAGCCCTTCTATCCCTTCTCATTGCCCTAAGATGACTAGACACAGCAATATCTGGCTGGGCCTCATCTTTTGCCAGTTCTCTACTGGGTTTCAGCCATCCTAACCTCCTGTCCACCCCGGAATTACTTCTCCCCTTTTCTCACTTTTAGCTCTTCATCTTTCAAGTATTGTATTCGACATCATTTCCTGAAGAAATTTTCTCTTTTGTCTCCAGGTAAATTCAGAAACTCTTTACCCTCTGTCTTGGAAGGCTGTACTTCTACTTCATAGGACCCAACAGCATTTATTACTTGTTCAGAGTCCATCTTTACAGCCATCCTAGGAATTCCACAGAGCAGGCATTTCTACTTCATTTCTTTCCATTCTATCCCCAAGGCCCTACACTGTGCTTACAATGCTCTCCCCGAATTGTGAAATGAATAAATAAGAATATGTCCTTATGTGATATCATGTCCTATTGTGACTTCATACAATAAGGTAAAAATGTGACTGTATTAAGAAAGGAAATAAGGCCATTGCTTCATAAATTTTAGCAATTCTTACCATACCACATTGAATCTAAAATGCCATCAATTGTAACCTGTCATTTATTTTAAGTAAAACTAGGAGAGAATAATAATAATGACCAATAAAAAATGAAATGCCATGGGACTAAAACACCCATCCAGTTTTCAATTATTAAAAGTGGAGGGGCATAAGGCATTGATTTCTATAGTGTATCTCGAATCTGCCCATTTCTCTCCTGCCTTCCACTCCCTTCTTGCTCCATGGAGTTGATACCCCATTCCTGGGTAATGACAGTCCCTTGTAGTCTCCTAACTGGCATCTCCCCTCGTACACTTGGATCCCAGCTCATTCTCCATATTCCTTCCAGAGAGGTCATATCAAAATGCAAACCTGATCACACCACATGAGTCCCTATAAAGCCTCATCCCTGCTACTTCTCCCAGGTCACATCACACATCTTTCCTCCTGCTTTCTGTCTCTTGACATAGTTCCCAAAATATGCTATTGCTATCCTTTGTATCTTGAAAGGCTCAGGTTTTCAAGGCTTGGACCCCAACTCATGGTGATACTAGGAGGAGGTGGAAATTAGGAGGTGGGGCCTAAAGGAAGGAAATTAGGTCATTGGGGAGTGCGTTTGAAGGGGATACTTGTGTCCCCAACCCCTTCCTCTGTTTTACTTCTCAGCCACCATGAGGTGAACAGACTTCTTGGGTCACATGTTCCTACCAGGGTGCCCTGTACTGCCACAAGCCCAAAGCAAAGGGCCAAACAACCACAGACTAAAACCTCTGAAACTGAACCTTTCCTCCTTATAAGTTGATTATCTCAGGTATATTGGCAGAGTGGTGAAAAAACTAACACAGCTAACTTTTTTCCTTTAGCTTGAATATTCTCCAACTTGCTACCCTTAATCCTTCCTGCAACTCCGTTCATCTTAAAGTTTCCAAAATGAAATTTCCTTCTGCAGAAAGATATTCTGTGATCCTGCCATTGCCAATCAGTGGACCCCTGCCCTCATTCTTGCCATTATTTTTTCCCCAACATACCTCCGGTTCTCTTTCTTTTTGGCATTCTTCTCCTGTTTTCATTATACACCTATGTCTGCTTATTTGTATCCTGTTCATCTCTTTTTGTGAACTTTGAGTTCCAAAAGGGTAGCTGCCAGTGTGATACCAGTCCATACCAATATCAGATTGTATCATAAAACAAGGTTCTTTGTGTTTACTGAGTGAATGAAGCAATACAACAGACACATTTCACAGAATCAAGGAAACAGATTCCTGCACAAAGTCCTGAGAAGGCTTTAGGCACACCTCTGCTGCCACAGGGGAGCAACCTGTACCCCTAAGTTAGGTAGCTGACAGAGTCAATTTAAGGACAATCCACTTAAAATGCACCACTTCAGAAAAACAGGACCCTATTTTTTAAGAAAAAGTTTTCTTTAGTTTGTTTTTCTTCCAGATATTTTAGAATTATTTTAAGCATAGGTTGTTTGGCATAATAGTTTTGATTTACCAATAAAAAAGATGAGAAAACTCTCAGAACAGATCTTGCATATATGGACTTCTGTATCGTTTGTTACATCTCTTTTGGGAAGCAAACTGATTTTTTAATGAAATGTGTATTACAAGGTTTAAACTTCACAAATGACATTTTCCCCTTCAAATATGTTGGAGACAAAATTGGGCAAATGGTTCAGAAAATATTATTATTCTGAATGTTTAAAGATTATAGAGAACAAACAAACTGATTTTAATGTATTCAATGCCTATTATATCTCATGCTTCAATGGCAGTGAAAATAAGCTGCATTTTGACACATGAAATTGTGTTAGGGATAATTTCATATAGATGAAAATACCATCATCTTTAATATCCTTGGAGATTGTTTGCTCATTCAACTTCCAATTTTCTAATGCCAGGCCACAATTTGTATAGAATGAGGGCAATTTCCCTGTCCTTGGGTCTTGCTCATGAATGATTCTTGGAAAATATATATTCATTCACCTCTTCATTTGTATTCCTTCATCCACTCAGCATTTATTAGGAAAATGTTGTATGCCAGGCACTACTGTAATGTTCACTGTAATGTACAGTGTTCTGAATACATTGAAGATCATTAACTCAAGGGGTAAAATATGGCAAGAGAAAACAAACTCAACAAAAAATCATAATTTGATAGTGAGTTACATAAAATAGGTTAAGTGATAGAATAAACATATGGGCAAATATCAAACACCATGTCATCTTGTTCTTCATTTTCCAGAAAAGGACATTGAGACATAACAGAATAAATTAGTGTCATGAAGATTTTGTCACTGATGAATGAAAAGACTGGAGTTGGAATTAGGTCTGCAAGTTTGTATAATGAGTAAACACCTTTACCAAGTGCCATCAGATAGCATGCCATTTATTTTACATATAAGACTTCATTTAGTCCTCAAGACCATGTGTCCTAGTTAGTTGGGGCTACTATAACAAAATACATAGACTGGAGAGCTTATAACAACAGAAATTATTTCTCACAATTCTAGAGACTTAAAGCCCAAGATCAGGGTGCCAAGTTCTGGTGAGGGCCTTCTTCCAGATGGCAGGCTACAGACTCCTTGTTGTATACTTATTTAACAGAAAGAAGACAAGAGAGGTCTCTGGAGATCTTTTCATAAAGACATTAATCTTATCCATGAAGCTTCTACCCTCTGACCTTCTCATGGCCCTCCTCCTAATTCTATCACATTGGAGGATAGGACTTGAAAGAATGAATTTTGGGAGAAAACAAGCATTCATGCATAAATTCATGAAAAACAATGACTGCTGGAGGAAACAGATTCAGACAGACACACAGTATCTGTTCAGGTCTCAGCCATAGTGAATGTCAGAGCCAAAATTCAGACTCAGGTTTGACCAACTCTGAAACCTCTGCAGTTTCTCATATCACATGGTCCCCATATATTCTAGTTCACTCACTCCCATATTTATGTGGACTAGTTTAATTATTATAAATGACAACCAATTATTGAGCATATACTACATACCCAGAACTCCTTAAAGATACTTTCTATGGACCAATTTACTTAATCCTCACAAAATAATATGCACAAATTATTATCACAATAGCTGTCACAGTGACCTCTATCTGGCATTCCAAATAAGGAGCATTGAAGGACTAATGTCTCTGTACTCCCCCAAAGAGGTCATTCTAAGAAGGCATATTCCAGCAGATGGAGCATATGCCACTGTCAGTTTAGCTAATAATCCATTATAACTTCTAAACTCAGGAAGTTATCATTTTTTTCTTTCCTATCTATCTGCTCAGCAAATGCATGTTATGATAATAGAAGGAGTTAAGTGGGTGTTATGTTTTGGATCTGGACCATGCCACTGCCTGCCTCAATGCTGGACATGGACGGAACTAGAGGAATTAATATTCTCCCTGTTGGGCTTTGGTCTTGCTTTGGTCTGATTTCTCCTTGATATTTTTCTGCTCCTCCCTTTTGAAATGGGAATTTTTACCCTGTGCCATTGAATCTTGAAAGTGCATAACTTTCTTTATGATTTTTAAGAGGTGCACAGCTAAGAGCTTGCCTTGAGTCTCAGAAGACTTGAATTTGGGATATTGGTCAATACTGGAACATTTAAGACTTTGGGGACTCTTGAACTAAATGCATTTTGCATGATGAAAGGAACATGAGCCTTTGGAGCCAAGGACAGAATATTACTTTGTATCTTAAATGGACCCCCAAAGTTTATGTGTTAAAAGTATGGTCCCTTTTTGGAGGTGGTGGAAACTTGGAGAGGTGGCGCCTAGTTGAATGAAGTTAAATGGTGAGAGTTGTGTCACTGAAAGGGATATGAGGAAAACAATCCTTTCCTCTGTGCTTCCCAGCCACCATGAGGTAAGCAGCTTTCTTCTGGCATGAGCATCTGCCATGATGCTCTTCCTTGCCAAAGACCCAAAGCTACAGGACCAAGTGACCATTGACTGAAACCTCTGATTCTGTATGACAAAAAAAAAAAAAAAAACCCTTTTTTGAAATTGTTTGCCTCAGGTATTTTGTTATAGTGACAGAAAACTGACTAACTCAGTGGGTGCTAGAACAAAAACAACATGCTTAAACTTCCATTGTGACTCTTCCCCTCCTACCACCATCTTCAACCACATGTGCTCTCAGTAGAGGAGAGGGAGTCAATGAGGGATATATCAATATGGTTCTCTTTTCCTTAGCGTCAGGACCCTAAAGTTCAGATGAGGGGTATTGTAAGTGATGGCAAAGAACATGACTCCACAACAAAAATGAACGAATGGCCAGGAGGCACAAGCAATGACCAGTCAGGTCTCTGGAAAAATCCCAAGAGAGCACCAGCTTACAACCTACTTTGGAATTATTAAGCATAAATAACTATAACGTGAAGAGTATTACTATAGAAAAAATGGGTTGAAATGAACTGGAAGTCACAGAAAAGAACTTACACAGAAACACAACATAGAGTTTAGAACATATTATTCAAAGGTATATAAAAACTTTGTAGAAAGAAAGCATCTCAGTAACTGAAAAGCTTTGAGACAATGCCCAAAGTAAAGATAAATAATTTAAAAGGCTATATGTAAATATCTAATAAAACTTTTTACTTACACAAATCATTTGCTTTCCACAATAAAAACTCCTTTTGAGACTTTCTCCAATAAAAATTTTAAGGTTGAGTAGGCAACAATATTTTAAAAATGAAAAAAATTCTGGAACTGAGAATGTAGCACAGTTAGCAGAGGGTCTGTCCCACATATGTGAGGCCCTGGGTTCAATCCTCAGCACCACAAAAAAGGAAAAAAATAAATCATATTGTACATGCACATCTTAGAGGTGAAGATGATTACAAAAATTAGTGAGTTATATTACAGTGTCTTTGAATGTAGACATGACTGGCACCAAATATTCTGGAAAATGAATTCCTTCCTTAAAACCCTTAATTGCCGATATGGTAGATACAACGGTGCCATCCAGAAACCTCATTTCCATTTTTCAATAGCTCTTGGATATTTTTTTTCTCTGTCATTGAGTCTATCACTTAATAAACTCATAGGATAGTTAGATATGAATCATAATATCCATCACATTAATTTTTTGAACTTCATCTTCATGGCATTTGTCCTACCATGAACTAGTTGTCCTAACACCGAAATAAGTTTCTTTTTATCTTACAAAAATCGTCAATTAAATCAGTCTTGACACACTATTTAGATAGTGTTTCTAGTACACTGAAATAAATAGTTGACTATTAAAGTGAAAACGCTTCCATGTACTCCCTAAAGTCATCTTTTTATATTATGATGTAGGTAAATCCGATTTTGAATTAATTTCAATTGTACAATATATACAAGTGTGATTCCCCAGCAAGTCTGTAGAGTGCTTAAAAGCAAGACTCTTTTCTTTGTCTTCGTTTTATTTTCTGTTTTCCTTGATGGTTGTCATGTCTTCACTACCAACTTGACCAGTACTTGGTGACTAAATATGCCTGTTCCTCTGAGATGATATGTATGATTTACCCTTATACCATCAAAGCTTTTCATAGGGTTATAAAACCAAAAGAGGAGGTGTCCACGAGAATGAGTCTTACATTCTCCACGAACCAGGAGACGGTTGATTAAGAATCATGGCTGCTCGGCTCATGCACATTTGTACTAAGACCGCATCTCCCATTGACCCTTCCAGCCAACGACTGAGTTTGTACGGGTATGAGGTAGGTCATCTAGAGGCAACATGAAACTCCTCTCATCTTCAGCTTTGTTTCAGGTTTCCTTTCATCATAGTTTGAGGCTTCTTCCAATCTTTGACACCCATTTTCTCTCAGAGGCATTTCTCTTAATAAAATCCTTATACAATTAATACTGTCTCAGGATTTCCCTCTTGGACCTGGACTACTGCAGATGATGGACGTGAGGATGACATAAATACCAGAGGTATTTCAAGCTGAATTTGGTTATAGGAGCTTGGGTATAGTCAATTCTGAGTTCAGATAACACTGAGCTGAATTTCTGAATCTTCTAACTATATTAGTTTACTAGGGCCTCCAAAACAAACTACCCAAACAACTGGAAATTATTTTCTCATTTCTGGAAGTTTACAGTCCAAGGTCAAGGTATCAACATGGTTAGTTTTATCTGAGGGCTTTCTCCATGGCTTATGGATTGCTGTATTCTCCCCAAGTCTTCATACCCTCTGCCTTCTGTATGTGCCTATGTCCACATTTCCTCTTGTTCTAAGCACTCCAGTCATATGGGATCAGAGACCATCATAATTACCACATTAACTTAATTATCCCTTTAAAGACCCTGTTTCCACCAAAGGTCATGTTCTAAGTTGCTAGAAATTAGGACTTCAACTTAAGATTTTTCAGGGAACACAACACTTAACAAACAGCTCTGAGACGCACTTGAATCTCTAAACCTTTAGTGTATAAAACTGGGGACAATATCTACCAGTATATTGATTCAAACTGAATATGATAATACTTATATGGTCACTGGAGTACGTAAAGCAATCAGTATAGTTCTTAACACAATTTACTAGAATCATTGTCCATTGATTTATGTAAGATTAATTTTTTATAGGCTCTATCCCAAGTTTGTCTCATGGTTATATGAAATAGACTTTTGTAATGAAGTCGAAAAGGAAAGCGAAAGAAATATAGGAAGCCAGATTGTGTTGCTTCATGTATTTGATATGCCAGTTATGATTCTGAGCTTGATATATTTATTTAAGCTATGTTACAGTCCAGAAGTTGGTAGCTTGGAGGAAACTTTGGCCTAAAGGTGCCTGCCCTCTCCCTTAGAGTATTTTAAATATCGGAATGACTTTAAATAAAGGATGTCTCTGCAGATTGCCACTTGTCTCCATAGCACAGGGTCACATTATACATATATAACATTTCTCAAGCCTTTAAAGAACTTTAAATTGGCAGATGTTGAAGTTTAGACCACAGGATCAGAGGTGCTGCTTCTACTTGCTTGGTTATTCACAGGAGAACACATTGCTTATCATATTCTCTAAGTTAACAATGGGACATACAAGTGTGATTAACTTTTTGTCTTCCAGAAATGCTCACATTCATCCCATACTCCTATAATCATCTAAGGATGCTCCTCATGCTACCAGTTAATATTAATTAACAAGGTAACAATTGCATGATCTGCCCATCATTTTATAGACATGCACACTTAATTTTACCACAGGTTCTTTGGTGTCATGCTTCCTTTCCTTTCTGTATATAGGTCAGTAATCTTGCACCCTGGATTTACCAAAATATTCATATCGTACTCAAACAAAAGGGCTGTGATTTTCAGAATGCACAAAGTAGTTTTTTTCTACTTTTTTTTTTCTGTCTTATATATCACTATCCTTCATGCTTATAAGCTTGTTTTTTTAAAAGAATACTTCAGTAGTCATTGGTATCTCATAAAATAAGGCACTTTTCAAACTTTGATTGCCTTATTTTTCATTTTCAAGACTAGAGGTAAATGGAAACTATTAAGATTTATCTCTCCACATGGTTATGAAAAGATTGAGTGAATACAGTCAATTTAAGGAAATGAATACAGTGACGTGTAAGATTGAGTAACAAAGCTAAAGGGGAGCTGGGAGGAAGAGTTCTCAGCTGATCTTCCTGAATCATTTGAGTCTGTCAAGAATGACAATCACTAATATCTTCTAAGTGGTTCACATTTATTTAAATGACTTCAATTAACTTGAATTGGTGTTACCATTTTCTGAATTGCTTTATGTTTCCTATGACATCTCGGGCTACAGAAGAATGTGACATAACCCATATGTGGCAGAACTGTATCTTATGTGCACCCAACCAATATTTGACCTGTCTGTTCATCTCAAAAATAAACCTCAACCCATTTTTTTTTAAATACTACATAACACCTAGGCACCATCTTTCATTTGATGCTACTAAAAAAGATCTGTTTGTGCAAAGCCACATTATAATGGGGGCGAGGAGGTTAATACTTCATATATTTTCAAGATATTTTTGACCATTTTTACATCCTTTAGCATCCCTTAGCACAAGATAAAAATCCTCAGAACTTAAACCTATGATTAAATAATCTGAGCAAGGAAATTGTCAGAAATAGTACCTATATAATAATGTTCTAAAGAAAATCAGAAAGTATTTCTTTAATTGCTACTAAAGTTATCATGCTTAAGTTCTCAAGTCTACTTTTCCCTTAAAAAAAAAAATCACAAATTATTATGTCCAAATGATACTGGTCATTGTCAAATGTGTTTAACATTGTTATTTCAAAATTTCTTTTTTGACTATGAAAATAATGAATAAGAAAAGGAATGATGCCTCAGAAAAGACATTAATTGTTAAGACATTGACTAGTATTTATTATAAATATGTTCAAAGACCTAAAGGAAAATGTGCTGGCAGAAGTAAAGAAAACTACAACGACAATGTCTCATCAAACAGACAATATCAAAAAGACAGAGACACATTTCTGAATGAACCCCATACAATGCTTGTGTCGAAAAGTGTGATCACGAAAATGGAAAGAAAAATCACCAAGAGGAAGTGGAAAGACAGTCCACGGAATGAGAGGAAATCTTTCAAAAGTGTATATCTGGTGAGGCAGTTGTATCTAGAATAGTTAAAGAATTTCTACACCTCAAAGCAGAAATAACTAAATTTAAAAATGAAGAAAATATATGAATAGGTATTTTCTTTTACAAAGATACATAAATGACCAAGAAGAATAAGAAGCATCTTTAAGCCATTAGAAAAATGCCAATCAAGACAGGAAAGCACTTCAGACCCATCAAGATGGCTAGAAGAAAAAGGAGTGGGGAAGAAGTGCAGGCGCAGATGGGGACTGGACTCCTCCTGCAGCGGTGGGAACTTGCACTGCTTTGGGAAGTTCATCGGCGGCTCCTCTGTTACACATGCAGTCACCCCATGATCTAGCAAGTTGGTCGTTTATATCATGATTTCTGCTATACAGTGTTAATTTATTTTACTGATGATATTATACAATTTATTATGCTTCTAAATCAAATTAATTAATGTATTTCTGCTTGTAACATCATTAGATTGTACAGTATCAAGCATCGCTCTTTCAAGCCAGAATTCTCTTAACAGACTTCTCTATGCAGGGTGATTAATGTTTTTGAGGCTAATGTAGAATCAGGCATGACTCTGAGGTTTCTTCCAAACCATCAGTAAAA